>NC_089493.1:65118578-70421479 GCF_036850765.1 Saccopteryx bilineata
TAGTCAACAAAAAACCATTTTAATCAGGAGGATAGGGGAGATCCTTGTTAAAGAAATGGATCTTGATATTTTAAACCATAACAGAGGGAGAGGCTAGTTTGAAGTTTGGGAATACATTTGTGCAGAATTCAATGACCAAGTACCTATGGTGAGGAACTTGTGGCTGAACTTTGTGGGTAGATGGGATAACTGCTTTTCCCTTTCTTCCACTGGACTTTGACTTGAGATTCATTCTGTGAAGGTCTGACATGAAGACATAATCAGTCCCTTGATGGCAGCCAATTCTACAGATCTTTGTCTTGGTTCTCCATTCTTTTATTTCTGCATTTATTATTTGTTCCCTGGGATCATACTGCTAAAATAAAGTACTCTTACCTAAGAAAAAATAATACAAGGAAAAAAATCACCAAAATCAGGAGAAAAGTAATACAGTAAGAGTGAATCCTAATATTTAATCAATAGTTTCAATAAACAGAGTAAAAGCACTAAAGAAGAGATCATATTATGTTAAAACAAATCTCTATTTTGTTCAGAAAGGATTATATATGTCAGATATATACTAAACAAACAAACAAACAAACAAAAAAACAATGGTCACTAAATATCAGACAAAAAGCAAGTTTAGGAATATAGAAGATGCCTTCAAATTTAAACATAAGAGAACTCAGTAGCCCTAAATACTTAAAACAAAGGTGGATAAAACCATGGAGACAGACCACCATCATAGGTGACTTGGGGCTGTAGCAAAATGGACAGCCTCATTGCTCTAAGTAAATGCCATTTCTTATTTGTTAAGGTCAGTAAGGAGAAGTGAGACCCATGGATGAAGTTGCAGGTTGACAGGGTAATTATTCACAGTCAAATGTTGATGAGCTGTCAAATAGAATGAACACTAAAAAAACTAGAGTAGAGCCTGACCTGTGGTGGCACAGTGGACAAAGTGTCGACCTGGAACGCTGAGGTTGCCAGTTTGAAACCCTGGGCTTGCCTGGTTGAGCCACATATGGGAGTTGATGCTCCCTGCTCCTCCCCCCTCCTCTCTTTATCTCTCCTCTCTAAAATGAATAAATAAAATTTAAAAGAAAAATCTAGAGTAGAAAAAAAAATGTTATTGCAGACCTTTGTAAAGATGATTTCAGAAAAGACCTTAGATTTCAGGTCTAAGATGAACTGTGAAGTGACAGTGCCCCAGTGAACTCTTGCATCTCTTTCATGCACTGGTGGCAGTGGAAATCTGGAAGGGCAATGAGCTTTCTTAGGCGTGGACAGTGATGGGGTTCAAATAATGTAACAACTGGTTCTCTGCCCTAATGAATGTTTTAAGTATAAAAAAACAATATACCAAAAGGTAGTTTATTATTTCATGCATTTAATACTTAGATAAGAACAATAAAAGAGGACACAAAACTAGATTATGTCATAAGAAAGAGTTTTAAAATATTAATAATACCTGACAAAAACCAACAAAACTGTTATTTAAGATATTTCCATATTGCTTCTTGACTGGCGTCCTCACTTGCAATATTTTTCACTTTTATTCAAACATCATTAGCTGTGTGATTTATCCTTAACCATCTTTTCACCGTAGGAGTAGGATTCCATTCCTTTAGAATGTACATTTGTGATTTCCACATTGGGCAGCTGCCCAAGCACCCACCTTATATAAAACCCTGATTACAAGTGCTATTTTAACAACCATTTCACTGAACTCAGCAAAAAAATAGGTATCGGTTCTGCCGAACCAGTGAGGATCAGCTGAATCCCACCACTGGGCCTGGATGTACCATATTTCTATTTATGTTGCCCTCACCGTGCTCAGATTGGGGCTTCTCTCTGAGGCAACAGCTCTTGAATGCTCAGCCATAAATGAGGCACAAGTTCCACTCAATTCTGATACCCAGATTCAAAGGAGACTGTTTTACCTGTCTTTATCTATTTTCCTCTCTTAGTCAATCACTTGGCTAAGTGAAAATAGGGTAGGATGGTATCAGTGAGGTCCTATCAAGGAAAACAAAGAACTCATACAGGTAATTCAATGGAAACAATTTAATATAGGGAGTTGGTTACATAGATGACAAAAGAACCAAAGAAAAAAGTAGGGGATTGTGCAGAAACTCAGGACCATCTTGGGCTGGAGGGAAGCAGGAATGAAGGTTGTGGTGCTACCAGAGCCAAGAAGTTGATTGTGAATAAACCCATGGAGAGGGTTGCCTTATGGGAACCATGACTGCAGAGGGAAGGGCTTGCCAGTGGCAGCTGGAGCCATGGAGCAGACAAAATCACCGCTGGAGGCATGGCCTGAGATAGGAGAAGTGGTAAAAACACTGTTCTCCCTCCTTCCTGCCTGCAATCTTTTTATCAGTGCCTCCCACTAACTAACAGTGCCTGGAAAGCAAATAGCAAGGGAGCTGAGGCAGAGGTAGAGTGGGAAATAGATCTGAGAACAAACAGGCAAATGACCAGCACAGACAGGCATGAGTAGAGCATATGGCTCCTGCCCTTCTTTCTCATTTCTGCTGTAGGGTAACTTTTGACCTCCCAGGTAATCAGGACAGGAAGAAATAGCTGATTTCCTTATTTGTAAGTGGTGCCTATTGTTTCTATCTCCAACGGCCTTTGAAGTCTTGGAGCTGAGAACATGGTGTCTTTTTCTCTGCAGTCTATCCCACAGCACTAAACTGCTGCATTACCTATCTAGGGGAATAAAGGGAGGGCTACCTACTGGATAGTATTGGTCCCAGAGTCAGGACAGGGCTTGAACTTCCATGTGGGATTTAGATGATATAAACCTTAGATCTAGCACACAAAACTGAACAGAGTGCTCCAGATGTGGCTAATCTGCTAGATATCCATCAAGACAATATAGCTCTATTAGAAAATTATACCTTTGTTAACATGCAGGAGATACTGGAGATGATTCTACCTGTACTTCAGGTGTTTCATCTCAAGAAGCTGCTGAAGTAGAGGCTACACTACAGGATCTGTTGCAGGCCTCTCTATCATTTTAAAGAATTGTTCCAGGCTAGTCTGGAAGGTTGATGGCTTCTTCTCCTCCAAAATCTGCCTACAGCATTGCAAAGCATCCATACAGCTCTGTAGATCTTACTGAATCTGTCATTGCTGTACAACCCTAATGGCATAAAGTGAAACCCTCACATCTCATTTTTTTTTTTTTATGGGAGTGTCCTAAACTCAAAACATCATATGTTGAAATTGTCGTAACCCAAGGATCCTCTGTATGTTTATTCTCTATGCTAAGTTTCAGATTCTGTTACTCTTGACAGATCATGTAAAGAGATAAGGATTTATTATTACTATTATTATTATTATTATTATTATTTTAAAGTGGTAGGAGGGGAGGCAGAGACAGACTTCTGTTAGCGACCTGACCAGGATCTACCCAGCAAGCCCACTAGGGGGCGATGCTCTGTCCATCTAGGACATTGCTCCATTGCTCAGCAATCAAGCTCTTCTTAGCACCTGAGCTGGAGGCCACAGAGCCATCCTCAGCACCTGGGGCCAACTCACTCCAATCAAGCCATGGCTGCAAGAAGGGGAGAGAGTGAGAAAGAGAAGCAAGAAGGTGAGAGGTAGAGAAGCAGATGGTCACTTCTGTGTACCCTGACCAGGAACTGAACCCAGGACATCCACATGCCAGCCAACGCACTACCCCTGAGGCAACTAGCTTGGGTCTAAGGATTCTTTTTTGTCAAACTGTTATGCTACAGAGTCTCTCTTTACCATTCTGGAATGTAGCCTCTTAATTTCAAGCCTTGGGCTATCTGCAAAATCCTTATATCTTAAAAAATTAAAAAGATTTGTAATGGAAAAAAAGAGAAAATTATACCTTTGTTAAGCCTGGGTTTGAGTGTGTGTTAGCTTTTTTAGGCATTTCAATACAGAGAGTTATTTGAAAGTTGTCTCTTTTTTTTTTTTGCATCAACTACTATCAAAGTTGGCTTCACAAAACATTCTTGGGTATTTTATTTTCTTCATCATAGAATCAAGGTTCTTTTATCTCTTAACTGTCTTTGGGAGATTATTAGGTCTTGATTCTTTTCTGTAAGAAATTAACTATTCCTCTTAGCTTATCTACAGAGTTGATAAACATACCTTTCATTATATTGTTTATATCTTTTTTTCAGGATGTTGATAAAATACTGATTCTATTGGATTTCATTACTATATATTGATTAATTGGCCCACCTTGGGAATAGTAGTTCAATCAGAAAGGTGCCCAGCCTCTTTTTCTGCCAATCTGCATTTCTTCATCTTACCCAGAGATGATGTCTGTAACATACCCACTATTGAGCAATGTCACAAAACTATTTTTTAAGTAAAAATAGAAGGGTTTGTTTTTAATAAATTCATACTGCTTTATCATAATGACTGCTTTCTGTAGATGCTCAAAAATCATTTGTCTGATAGCCTATTAATAGAATTTCATGAAAAAATGAAGTGAACATATTGATCTATTGTTCTAAGAAAACATATTAGGCATACTTTTCTTTAATCTTTTAAAACTATTTTCATTTTCTCTGATTCACAAGGAACAAAGTACTGGGAGCTTATAGGCAAAGTCTTGTAGTATTTTGAATTAGTAGTACAGTTTTCTGGGGTTGGAAACAAATGAGACATTCTTTCTGCATACAGCTTCTTTGTTTTTCTATGTTTGAAAAAACATAAGGCATAAAGAACAAATAAAAATCACAAATCACCCTATTGTATTAGATAACAGCTATATTCAGTGGGGAGTAATAGCAACTTAAAAACATATGGCTTAAATATGGAGTTTTATATATCTGGTAAAACCTTAAGATACAGGCAGTTCAGAGCTGGAATGACATTCAGTGATGCCATAGGACCCAAGCTGCTTCTATTATCCTATTCATTTGATAGTGGCAAGGTGTCTGCTCCACCTTTGGCCTTGTGTGCACATGGTGGAATAAATATAAACTGTCTTAGTTTGCCCAGGACTGGATAGAGTATCACCTGTGGTTTACAAATGAGAGAACAGACCCATGTTTCCAAGGTACACAATTAGTGAAGCAGGAAGCCTGGGATACACATTTTCCTAAATCACAGGCTCATACGCTTTTTTTTTTTTTTTTTTTTGTATTTTTCTGAAGCTGGAAACAGGGAGAGACAGTCAGACGGACTCCCGCATGCACCCGACCGGGATCCACCCAGCATGCCCACCAGGGGCGATGCTCTGCCCACTAGGGGGCGATGCTCTGCCCCTCTGGGGCATCGCTCTGCCGCAACCAGAGCCACTCTAGCGCCTGGGGCAGAGGCCAAGGAGCCATCCCCAGCACCCGGGCCATCTTTGCTCCAATGGAGCCTTGGCTGCGGGAGGGGAAGAGAGAGACAGAGAAGAAGGAGAGGGGGTGTGAAGAAGCAAATGGGTGCTTCTCCTGTGTGCCCTGGCTGGGAATCGAACTCTGGTCCCCCGCATGCCAGGCCGACACTCTACCGCTGAGCCATCCGGCCAGGGCATTAGCAATGGTTTAAATGTTTTTTTGGGGGGTCTTATTTTACCCAAGAACCAATGTCGCACCTCCTGCATTCATAGCTAGAATTGTCTCATGTACCACTCCCCCAGCCTGCCCCATTCATAACTAAAATTGTCTCTTCCTGGGAGACATTTGGCATAGTGTGGTCTGGGACCCATTTCTGTTAGGTTTGCCTGGAGCTGGTGGCGAAGGCTGGTTAACAGCACAGATTACTGGGCCTGATCCCAGATCCAGTAATTCAGACTCTAGGAGCTAGGTCCTTGGAAAATGCATTTTTAATAAGCAGGACAAGTGAATGTCATGACCATGAACTTTTAGAACCAGTGTACCAGAGGATAATTTTTGCTGAGAACCAGTTTTCTGAGTTGTAGCTGCTTCTAGGTCATATAATACTTTGGGGTAAAATTAAACAAGTGTATCATCCCGTCTTACAGCAAAGGGTTTATTACCTCTGTTCTGGAAAGTGGTCTCACCTCCCAGAAGTTATGAGAAAGTGATTTATACTAGAAAAATGTATTTGGTGAGACTGGTGTGTGTGTGTGTGTGTGTGTGTGCGCGTGCGTGCACGTGCCTGCCTGTTTGTGGTAACAGCATGGCTAAAATTGTAGACTCTGGAGCCATAATGACAGGTTCAAATCCTGACTCTACCACTGAACTGGCTGTAAAACTTTGGGCAAATTACTTACCTCTCTGTGTCTCACTTTCATTTTTTATAAGGTGGCAATAATAGCCATACCTATCTCATGATTGTTGTAAGGCTTATAGAATCAATATATGCAAAGCACTTATAGAAATTCTCACTGGGTGTTAGCTGTTAATGATGCTTTAATATCATGGTCGGAGTTTCAATACCTGTGTGGATGGCATGACTTTGCTTATGGTCAGGTCTTTTATTACCCTTGTACTTGATAATCTATTTTTTATAAAAAATGTGTGTGTTCACATATACTGTTAGAAGAGAGAGGATGGATCTGCATGATTACATTTATTACTGACAAACAGCTATAGCATAGAAGCTATTAATGGCGAAGAACTGAGCTTTTCGTGCAGAACCTTTTTGTAGCACAGTTCCGTTGAGATCAGTTGGCTGATTCTTCAGCTGCCTCCTCAAAGCGAGCAGGGGTTTGGGAGGTAGGTCACAACAGCTCCGAATCTCCGCTCTTAATTGAGGAATAATTGACAGCATCCCTCATACCTTGAAGGAAAACTGAGACTAATTAAGCTATTTCTGTGGCTCAGCATTTTAAGCTCTTAAGAGAATAAACTGTGTTAAAATATTATCATTTTAGCCTGTGATTTATGTAACTATGATCCTTGAAACTCTGAGTGCTTCCAGTTTGGAACATATACAGTTGTCCAAAATGCATGAACGTGGGTTAATCATCAGATAGTAATAAGTTTCTTTTGTGCATGAGCAGAAATGTGCACTCTAAAATTTGGGTAGAAGACGGAATCAGAGGCTTTGTTAAAAGGAGAGACTTTGTTCTTGGTGTGATTCTGAAAACAAGTGAAGATAAAATGCATCTGTGATGGTCATGAAGAAGAAACAATAGCATAGTCACCCTTTGCGAGCTGGAAAACAACCTTTCAGGTACTACTCCCACCCACCTCATCTAGTCTGGGCATTAATTCTATAACACCATTCATCTTACCGCAGCTGAATTACCCTGCTTGGGATTCTTCTCAATAATTGCTTATATATAAAACTCTGCTGCTGTGAGGGTTGGTAGTAGAAGCATCACATGGTAATGATTTCTGTGTTGCTCAGTAGTGGCTTCCTTCTTATTTTCTATCACAATTCACGTGTTCCTAGACTTGGAGGAGGGGTGGGTATTTTGCTTGTTCATTATTGTTTTCCGTCCACAGTTCATCTACCTCTTGTCCCCCTTCTCAGGGCTTTTAATTACTCCTTGTAGCAATTTATGACTCTGTAATTTCCCTTATGTTTGAATGACACCTGCACCTGATTTATTGTCTTTTACTTACCACCACTTGTTATCATTTTTGAATATTGATATCCACAGGGTTGATCCATCCTAGTCCTGACCTTCATTGCTTCCATCCTGCACTTCACCTCAACCACTGCTCTCACTGTCAGTGTCAGCTAATAGCATCCCACTCTAACATAGTCTCCTTTTTCCAACAAACTCTATAGGCTGACCCCTCCAATAACTTTCCTACCCAGAATATCTAACAATTGACCTTGTTGCTTTTAAACTGCTCATCAACTACCTCGAAGGGACTTGCTTTTCTTGTTTTCCTGTGTAGATTCCATCCTTGATTATTACTGCCATTCCTTTGCATCTGTACTCAACTCCCTAGACACCTTCTTTACCTCTGCCCAATTTCACACTTTCACCCAAACACCTAAACGAGGCTAGAAGAACCACCCACACCATGCTGACTGGTCTCACATTAAATCCACATGTATCAAATATGCATGTGGGCTTTCAGTGTTGTCAAACTATCCTATTGCATTTTGTTTGTGAATTGACCTTTCTGCTGTTATCCTCAAAGACTACTCAGAACTCTTCTTTCTCAGTCTCCAAATGTCTTTCTTTTCTTTACTTTCAGTCAATGACCTGTTGCACTGTGGAAACAGAAATATCAGAAGAAAACAGTACATGTTTCCAAGCACAAAATCTATGAACATGTATGTGTTTGTGCCCTTATCTCTGCTTCCACCCAGTGTTGATATCTATGGCCAACCCTTCATACTGGCTCCCATTTCCCCTTACCTACTTAAGGATGTCAATCATCCATGTAGACTCTTCCTCTTTGGTATCACTTCTCTGTAATCAACCATTCCCACCAGCATTCACACATGTGATAATATGTCCCATCTTAAAAGTCTTTTCTATTTGACCCACACACAATAGTCCAGTAACCACTCCATTTTTCTGCTCCCTTTATTACAAACATTCCAAAGAATTGTTTATAAAAGTAATTTTACCTCCTATCCTCTCTTGAATGCACCTCTTGGGTCTTTACTGAAACTGTTCTTTTAAACTTCTCTCTTCAAATCAAATGATCAATTCTCACTTCTCATTTTTAATTATCCTGTATTATTTCATGCTGCTGATCATGCCTCCCACCACGATTTTTTTTTCTTTTATTGACTTCATGTATCCTACCCTCTCTAGAAAGTCTGCCTTCCTCATTGGCTACTTCTCAGGTTCCTGTACTGACTCCTCCTCATTTTTCCAACCTCTGAATTGTAGCATGTCCTCAGATCTTTTCTCTTCCCTCTCTACATATCCTGGTGATCTCAGATAGTCCTACAGCTTCAAATAAACATCAAAGTTATTTTGGTGCCTTTCATTCTCTAATGTACGACCTCCAATTCATCAGTAAGTCCTGTAACTCGACATTCCAAGTCTGTCAGACAAAAAAGGTAAAAGGGGTCAAATATATGGTGACAGGAGGAGATTTGACTTTGAATGGTTAACACACAATTCAGAAGATGTATTATAGAAGTGTATACTTGAAACCTTTATAATTTTATTAACCAATAGCACCCTAGTAAATTTAAATTTAAAAATGTTAAATGGGAAAAAATAAATAGAACTTCAAAATGTATCTTTCGAAGACAACCACTCCCACCACTTCTGGTGCTACCCTAGTAACAAGTCACCTGCATCCCTATGAGTATGATGGTAACGACATCTTAACTTGTGTTCTTGGCTTCAGTCTTGATCTTATGATATATTTTCTCCGTAGCAGCCAGAGTAAGCTTTTAAGAATTATTTTGAAATAATTATTGATTCACAGGAAGTCACAGAGTTAGTACAGAGAAGTCCCATGTGATTCATCTGTTGATGGACACTGAGGTTATTTCTATATTTTAGCTATTAATGGTGCTGCAGTGGACATGATAGTGCAGATACTTTTGCAGCATTTTGTCTTAGTTTCCTCTGAATATATACCCAGATGTGGGATTGCTGGATCATATGGTAGCTCTATTTTGAATATCTTGAGGAACCTTCACACTGTTTTTTATAGTGGTTACACCAACTTACACTTTTGCTATTGTGCACTTATTCCCACAAATAGTGCCAAAGGTGCCCTTTTCTTCACATCCTTGCCAGTATTTGTTATCTCTTGTCTTTTTTATGCTAATCATTCTAAAAGGTATGAGATGAGTTCATCCTGGATCTGTTCTTATTGAATAAATACCCTGCCAAGCTTGGCAATTTTTTTTCCAAGTCACCCTAGCTGACTTTTGCTATTAGAGAAGTTATAAAAGAATATAAAATAAAATGGAAAAAAAAAAACCTTTAAAAAAAGAAGTTATAGCCTGACCTGTGGTGGCACAGTGGATAAAGCGTCGACCTGGAAATGCTGAGGTCGCTGGTTCGAAACCCTAGGCTTGCCTGGTCAAGGCACATATGGGAGTTGATGCTTCCAGCTCCTCCCCCCCCTTCTCTCTCTCTGTCTCTCTCTCCCTCTCTGTCTCTCTCCTCTATAAAAAAAAAAAAGCAAAAAAAAAAAAAAGAAGTTATAAAAAGAGCATTTAAATCTGAGTGTCTGTGTGCTAGTGATAGCTAAGATACCAATTTAAAACTTGCTTTGCCAATCAGAAATGATCATACAATGCTATCTCATTCTTTCTGGGTTCACATGTGGGACTAGCGTGGTGTATAATTTTTGTTCCTAACTGCTGTTGTCATGTGGTTTCTCATTTGCTTGTAGTGTTGTAGGCTACTAGCAAAGACAATAAATGAAAGGAGAGAACAAATCCATTTCATCCAGTGTATGAGTATATGTGTAATACTGACTGTCTTGTCATAGAAAACGGCACTATGGGATGCTCAAGAAGGAAATGGAGAAATGTAAAAACAGTATGTCTGTTCTATTTGAAGGGACAATTTTCCTTGAGGAATGGTTAAAATGACTGATCCTCAAATAAAGCTCTTTTCCTTTTCTCTTTCTGGTGGAGGGCCCCCTTGACTAAGTCTATATTCAAAGCATGGTTTCTTTAACATTTTAGGGGGAAATGATACATAAGAATTCTTGAAGATTTCAGCTTAGAGTTCTGGATACCAAAAAGAATGTGGAGCAGAAACCCAAACAAGGAGTGAAAATTATGTGAATGTTCTTATTGTGATTTTGCTGTTTATAATTATGCCTAATAACAACAACCAATAAATCTAAGTAGTTTGCTTGTTGTAAAGTACCCAAACCTCAATTCTGCAGGGTTTATGTAGAGACACCAAGTCCAGATAAATTTTGAAGAGTTTTATTAAAGGAGGAGATTTATTAAATATGTTGGCCGCATATAGCTTACATGGGGCAATCTGGAAGGCCCAAATCATGTGTCTGAAAAACATTCTAGGGCAGGGGTCCCCAAACTACGGTTCGCGGCCACATGTGGCCCCCTGAAGCCATTTATCTGGCCCCCGCCGCACTTCTGGAAGGGACACCTCTTTCATTAGTGGTCAGTGAGAGGAGCACAGGATCCTGGAGTACTGTTTGTGGCGGCACCGCAAAGCACAGCGGCACTCACGTACAGTACTACTTCCGGTGATGCAGGACGCACACCTCACGGCTCTGGAAGCGCGTCATATCACTTGATATGGCTAGCAGTGACAAATATGGAACCAGACATTGACCATTTCATTAGCCAAAAGCAGGCCCATAGTTCCCAATGAAATACTGGTCAGTTTGTTGATTTAAATTTACTTATTCTTTATTTTAAATACTGTATTTATTCCCATTTTGTTTTTTTACTTTAAAATAAGATATGTGCAGTGTGCATAGGAATTTGTTCATAGTTTTTTTTATAGTCCGGCCCTCCAATGGTCTGAGGGACAGTAAACTGGCCTCCTCTGTAAAAAGTTTGGGGACCCCTGTTCTAGGGGCTGGTTATATATACCCCTAATCACACATGGGTTGGGGAGAGCATGACATCATGGCACAAACTTACAACCTTTGTTTTTACCTATACAGGTTTGGGGAAAGGATGAGGGGGATGGGACACAATTCATCAGCAAGATTACAACATTTGTCTATAGGGTTCCATGGTGCTAAGGGATAAAATGCTTGTAAATGGCCCATCAATATAAGAAAAGGTTTATTTCAATCTTTCTCTTCCTGCACCTGACTAGCTATTTACCTGCTTCCTTACAGGTCTGGGGGGAAGGACAGGAATTTAAATCTCCTTCCCCTCTTCATTTATAATACAATGCTATCGGCCATCCTGAGTTGGTACTAATCTTATAAGTATAGAAATCACATTTACAAAATCTCTCTGCATGCCTAGCCCCAATTAATAAAATGTTCTTTAAGCTTCCTAAAATATAATAATATTAATTCTGTAGCTTTTTGGTACCTTTCTACAGCTGAAATAAGTACAGCAGTTCCTCAAATGTTGTTTAATTCAACATTTTCTTATAGCATTGATGACATACCTAGGAAATTAACTTTTTTTTTTATATCAGTGAGCCTATGGTCAAATTGGTTTATATGTTGTTTCACTTAAAGTCACAGCACCTATTGACAACATCCAGTGAGAACTTACTATATTTATTTCTCACTCATGGATATGTAGGTCTGCCACTATAGATATTTTTGGGCTTGGCTTTGATTGACTGGCCTTGGTACAGACAATGATTTGGGTTAAGTTCTATTCTGTGTGTCTTTTTTTATTTTGGGACCAGAAGCTGCTTGAGGCATTTTTCTCCTGGTAGATGGCAGAAGCTCCCAGGTGACTGTAGGAGATGTTCGGACCTTCTTCAGTTCTCAGCTTGACATAAGCACACAGTGTCCCTTCTCCCCTTATTTAAGCAATTTCATGACTAGGGGTTGAGGAAGCATTTGCATCTACTGTAATGGGAGGCACTTGCAAATTATGTGACAAGGGACATGGATTATGTGTTTAGTGGGAGGGATTGAATAATTAGAAACAATGAGAGTTTTTCAGGTGGCTTCAAAGGACTTTAGGGATGGGAGAAACACAGGATAGAACAAGGGTTTGAATGAAAGTAAAGGGCTTCCAATCATTGGCTTTATTATCACCTGTCTCAGTTTCTTAGGGCTGCCTAACAATGTACCACAAACTGTGTGGCCCAACACAACAAAGTGACTGTCTCTCAGTTTTGGAGTCCAGAAGTCTAAAATCAAGGTGTCTACAGGGCCAGGCTCTTTCTGAATCTTTCACCGACTTCCTGATTTTTGGCATTCCTTGGTTTGCAGGTACGTAACTCCAATCTCTGCCCTCATTGTTACATGATATTCTCCCTGTACATCTGTCTTCACACTGCATTCATTCTAGAAGAGTATTAGTCCTACTAGATTAGGGGCCCACCTTTTCTAGTATGATCTCATCTTAACTAATTACATCTGGAATGATGTGCCTTAAGCTGCCCAGCTGAGCAGTTTCAATGTGGCTCTGCCTTCTCTGGGCCCTCATTCTGTCTTGCACATGCAGAGGGAGAGTCCCTCTTCTTCCCTCCATGCAGTGTTTTGACCTCTGAGCTACTAAGGATTACCTTGGGCTACCTTGTCCTCCTGGAGCCCCACTTAACCATACTATTTTACCCACTTCCTTCTGATTCTCTTAGCTGTGCACACAATGTTCTTGTGTTGCTTTTCTTCCACAAAACCATACAAGAAATGAATGTAAAGAAGTTATAAATTAAAGACATCTTTAAGGAAACTTTTGGAGGTCACATGCTAATCAAACTTATACTTTGTCTGATTATTTTTATAGGCTTATACTAGCTCTTCAAAGAGATATCACTACTTTAATAAATAAAAACAACAAAATAAGAGCTTAAAAGAAAAAAAACCTCAGGAGTAGTTTGATGGGGGGACTATCCTTAGAGACAGAGTTGGATAAAACATGCCCAACTCTGAATGAGAAGAGCTGACACTAGTTGAAGCCCGGTAAGTTTTGGCTGATTGAACTGAAGACAATTCAAATCTTAATTCCCTGATCTATGAACATGATGGAGTAGGAATCTTAATCACCACAACTGTGAACAAAATCTGAGGATAGGTGAGATGAAGAAGTGCTGTGATATAACAATGTTAGGAACTTAACCTCTGAGAGTGATCTGCTTCTGGAAGTCAGGGGACCTCAGCTGTGCTCTTGGATTTGATAACAACCACGTGTGATACTTCAGACAAGCGACATGTCTTCACTGCCTAACTTTCCTCTTATGTAAAATATGGATAATACTTGTCCTGCCTCCCTCTTAGAAGTTCTGAGAATAGCATGCCACTAGGTCATATAAAAAGGGTTCTGAAGTAAGAGGAACAGGCTACGTAAGACAGAAGTATGGATTAATCAAGTAACTGTGGTCACTGCTTCCATTAGTCTTTGTTTATGTGGGAGATTATTATGGCTACCCTTAGCTCCAGATGCCTCTCTCGCTAAGTCCATCGATGCCCAAAGGCTTTCATTTTGGAGACACGGACCATCTCATTCTCCCCTTTTCTGTTATATGGGATGAGGTTTGGCTTTTGTTCAAGTTTGAGGAAAATAGAATTGGTAATGGATATACTGTCTTGTCTAGTTAGACTATATTAACAAAAAGTTAAAATGCAATGTCAAGGGCAAATGTCATGTCATGGAGGTATTTCTCATTGTGGCAGAAAAGAGGGAAAGGTCTGGGAACTGGTGACTTAAGCAAATGTTAAAATGTCATTAGTTTGAGAGAGAACATATACACCAATTCCTTCTATTAAGGGCAGGGAGGTTGAAGTTTTGGGTAACCATTGTGTATAAAGTTAAGATATATAGGTTTACCTTATAGGGTAGGGTAGGAAAAAAAAAGGCAACTATCATCGAATACCTACCTAGCACATGGACTCATTTCATCTTCACATTGACTCTGTGAGGTGAATGTGTTCATTTCTCCAGATAAGGAAGCTGGGGCCCAGAGATATTTGCACATGTCAAATAGTAAGTTTTAGAGCCAGTAGTCAATCCCAGGACTAACTCTGAACCATTTTCCTTTTTCCCAATAACTCTTGACTGAGAGTTATTCCCTATTAGAGAAGTGTTAAGCCTAATCCGGAGGGACTTGAAACAATAAAGACATGAACAAAATCCGTTGATTCCACACCAGAGCTTTATTGTCTAGCTTGGCCAAGCAGCGGCAACTCCAACAGAAATCTGAAGGAGAGCGCACCGGCCCTTTGTTCTACTTAGTTTTTTTAGTTTTGCAAGTGGGAAGTACAGAAGCAAAAATTGCAATTAGGTGCCTTTTACCACTATTGGTTATAGTCATATGTCCTTTAACATGATAGGACCATGTTCAATTTGCAAGCCATACATCATTTTGGAGAAAACAAAATTTACAAGTCAACACAATGGTAGAAAGATGTCTGTTTACATATTAAAAGGCATTCCTATATTTTCTAGTGTTTATCCGCCATCTCTCTGTCCGGAGTCACACGTATTAACCGTATGCATTTACATAGGAGAGGTAGTTTTGTGGGAACAAATGCCTGCAAATGGCTTATTACTATAAAAAAAGGTTTATTTTGGCTTTTCTCTTCCTGCACCTGGCTAGCCATTCACCCTTTTCCCCACAGGTGTGTGGAATGTCTGGGAATCCATGTTTTCCTTCCCTTTGCATTTACAATACAATGCCAAGGGCCATCCTGGTTTTATGCCAATCACACAGTACAGAGATTATTCTCAAAATTTCTCTGTACATCTTAACCCAAATTAATAAAATGTTCTTTAAACCTCTTAAAATATTAATATTTATTCTGTAGCTTTTGGTACTTTACAACACCTGTGGGTGAGGTGGCGCAGTGGCTCCTCAAGAAGTAGTTTCCACAAGTTACTTTCTACACTTTCAGAGAGAAACACATTTTTGGAAGTCTAGAATTTCTCTGATAGCATTTGACCAAAAAAAGATGTCTTGATTGTTGATCTCCTATATCATTTGTCTAACTTGTGCCCATAAAGTTTATTATTTGAATCAATGTCTAATTAATCATATATTTTCTTGGTCTGGTACGTGCTCTGTTGTATAATTTTGCAGTCATTCACTTCCCCCTCTAGACCTGCTTTCCTAAAATCAAATATCCTTTTCCCCAATAGTTCTTGACTAAGTGAGAACTATCTATAAGCCATTCTGTCCAGACCTTTTTTTTTTTTTTGACTGCCCTGCTTAGCTGAAAAACTGGTGAGATACTTTTCTCTCTCAAGTGACATAAGGATAGTCTTCAAGGGGTTTTAGGAGAGTGACAAACCTGTGTAATTACTCAACGCTAAACTCACACTATTAGCCTAGTCTGATTTTGTATTTATGATTTGATTCCTTCATATTTTGGAATCAATGAAATTCGTCTCTGCAGGCATTATGGAGTAAAGATTTGGGGAGTGATAGAACTATAGAATCCTAAACATAGGTATGTACAATATTTAAGCTAAGCCTTATAAAATCTTAACACTGGGGATGGTGTTGCTAGAAGGGAAGAGAACTCACACTGAAACTGACTGCAGTAAACTCAGAGGTCCATGATATGCATAACATTGGACATGCATACATTTTGATATAGCACAGTGTACATTTGTAAGGCTGCAAAAGCTGAGCTAAAAGTATAGCTGTGGTGGGGGGTGGTTCAAATGCGAAGGGCCCTGGATAACATTCAAAACGGCCTGGACTTCATTATTTCAGTGTCTTATTTATACACTTAAATATTTATGAAACTCCTAACAAATGCCAAATGTGTTAGAACTTGGTTATAAAAATATGAGTTTTATCCTAAAGAAGATTTGGTAGAAAAAAACCCCAACATAGTTAAGCATTTAAAGGAGTATAAACAGAGCAGTATGAGAGAATGTGAAAAAGCTAATTAGAACAAATTGAATCTGGCAAAATTTCCCAGAAATGGTGATATTATGATTTTTAAAAAAAGATGAGCAAACATTACAGGAAGGAGGAAATAGACATTAGTTTAAAGAGAAATAGCTCATTAAAAAGATGATGTAGTAAATTTTATCATAAAAATATATATACTATATATACCCACAAGAAATATGTTGGCAGGAACTGGCAGAGCATTTGATTTTAGGAAAAGCAGGGTTGGAGGGGGAAGTGAATGACTGCAAAATTATACAACAGAGCACAGCACATACCCAACTGAGAAAATACATGATTAATTAGACTTTGATACAAATGATAAACTTTATGGGCACAAGTTAGACAAATGATATAGGAGATCAACAATCAAGACATCTTTTTTTTTTTTTTTTTTTTTTTTTTTTTTTTTTTTTTTTTTTTTGTCAAATGCTATCAGAGAAATTCTGGACTTCCAAAAATGTGTTTCTCTCTGAAAGTGTAGAAAGTAACTTGTGGAAACTGCTTCTCTAACAGGGAATAAAAAGTTAATTAAATAAAAATGTCAAGACCTTGAAGAAAAGTAACCCTATAACTTTGGGCTTTGCAATAGGTGGAAAAAGTGGGAACTGGCCCGCTCTTTTTTCAAAAATAGACAATTTTTGAAAACCCATATTCTAAGACAATAAAAGAAAGGCAAGATTTATTCTACAAAGGACATTCGTGGAGCACCCAGCTGAGACAATCAAGGAAACTGCCCCTGGACCCTACAGGACGCCTTCTACATAAGGCTGTCCCACCAAGACTGGGAGTCATAACATCTATTTGATACATAGAAACAAACACAAAGTGGCATTCAAAATAGTTGATACAAAGAAACAGGTCCCCAAATGAAAAAATAAGACAAAAGAAGCTTCCCATTTAGAGCCCTTCTAGACTCTGCCCTACACCCTCCTCTATTGGCTCATTCTAAATTATATTTTTTCTATGATACAGGTAACCCCAATAACAATAAGTTTCAGTGAATTCTGTGACTTTTCTTAAGATTTACCAAAACTAAAAATGATTTTGGGAAACCCCCGAACTTGCAGTTGATATCAGAAGTGAGGGTGGTCTTTGTGGCTTCTTTCCTGTAGCTTTGTAGTTGAACCCTAACTTTTTGCAGTTGAGGGGTTAGAAGTCATGGGCTGACTTGTCATTTTGGAATACTGTACCCTTAACTTTGTAGTTTGGTAAACTCTGTTAAAAGACAAGAAAGTTTTAATTAATGCAGAGACAGTAAGAATAGAGATAAGGGAATGAATTTAAGAGACATTTCAGGATGGATACAACAGAATTTGGTTAGCTCTGTGATTATGTGGAGATATAGCTTGGCATGTAAGAGGGAAGAATAATGAGTTCTGTTGTTCAGACTATGTCTCATTAGCATTTTTGTGTCTTTCATTAAAAAATACACAACAAAAACTTTCCCTTGAAATCGTATCACCTCCCAGCAAGCTGGCCTCTGGGTCTGTGCTTGATAACTCAGCCTCTCTAATTGAATTGTCTATATTACCAGCTTGTTTTTCATTTTCAGTCACTCTTCAAGTCAGTCCAGTCTGGATTTCATTCTTAAAATTCTACCTAACTGCCTTTGCTAAAATCAGAAATGACCTTTGTCAGACTTCATAAAAAAAGTTTGAGTCCTTATCTTAGGTATCCTGAAATTTCCAATTGCTTTTTCCTTGTTATAGACACATGGGAGCCAGTCATTTGACAATTATTTTTGATACCCTGCTTTTCCTTACTACTCTTCTTTGCATTCTACCCATTATCAAATTTGCCAATTCCAGTTCCAAAATGCACCCTGTTTTCTATTTTCACTGTAATGACCCCTGCAAGCCATGACATTTCCTGCTGACTACTAAGAGGGTCTCCAAGTAGGTTTTGTGTTTTCCACTCTTGCTCCCCCTATTCCAATCCATTATGCCCATAATGTCCAGAGGGATACAATTGAAATGTAAACATCTCTGCATTATATAAAAACTTCAAGGGCATTCTATTGCATTTAGAAAAAACCCACAAAGTGAACTGAAGAACGGAATAGACGTAGAGGCGGAGTCACAGGGACCAGAGGGACAGCAGTCAGAGGGAAAGGAGATGAGGGGATGGGATCAGAGAAGGTAAAGGGTGAAACTATATGTACATAACACAGAGATATAGATAACAGGACAGCAAATCCTAGAGGGAAGGGGGAGGGTGTTAGAAGGATGGGGGCAAAAGGGGTATAAAAAGGTACACAGGGGTGAGGGGTGAGGGAGTTATATTTAGTGGGGCACTTGAATCCATGTAAACACAATAAATTAAAAATTAATAAAAGTTAAAAAAAATCTTCTTGCAAAAAAAAAAAATCAAAATATTAAACACTGTCTCCAAGACCCTGAATGATCTGGCCCCTGAACACTTCTCCACTTTCATCCTTGAACATTTCCCCCCTTGCTCACTATGCCATACCCTCCCGGTATTCTTACCATTCCTCAAATGAATCAACATCTTTATTGCTTCAAGGATTTTGAATTTGCTATTCCCTTTGCTGGGAATACTCCCCCTCCCCCTTCTCCTGAGTGTCTTATGTTCAATTTTAATCTTTTGGCTATGACTTTTTGCAACCCTGTGAATGAGTGATGTCCACAGTGCCCTGTCCTCAGCAGCCCTGCTTAGCTCCTGTAGACTCGTGCCTAGGGCTTATTTTATGGAGTAAACCAATCTTATATTCAGTCTTCCTTTTTTTTTGCTGCTTCCTGTTTTCCCCAACATTATTGTCTTTTCCAAAGAACCCTGCCTTCTCCTGATGTGTCCCAAATAGAACAGCTTCAGTCTATTTCTTAACTAATTAATTATTTAATTTTTTGCCTCTGATTCTAGTTTAGACGTTTCAGGTTCAATTTGCTCTGAGAGCCACATATTTACCTTTCTGGTGATCTAGTGTGTCTGTAGAGTTCTTTAGCACCTTATTTTAAATGAGTCATTTTCTCCCTGCTCAGCCTTTTTCACTGTCCAACCTTCACATGTATACATAGCAATTGGGAATATGAGGATGTGCATGACCTTAGCCTTGGTCTCTAATGATACATCTTTGCTCTTGGTGATCGTTACTAATTCTGCTGCTGCCCTCCCAAGTCTCAGCCTTCTTTTGATTACTTGGCTGCCATCTCCATTTGAATTGATGACTGAACTAAGGAAAGTAAAAATCTTAAAAAAATTTGATGTCTTCATTGTCTCTGTTAAAGTTGTGTATTTCTTTTGTAATCATGATTTTCATCTTCTTGATGTTCAAATACAGTCCTGCTTTGTCACTTTTCTTTCAATTTCATCAGAAGTTGTTTCCTATCACTGCTACTTTCTGCCAGTAAGTTGATGTCATCTATGTATCTTAAGTTACTGATATTTCTTTCACCAGTTTCCACTCCTCTTTCTTTTGAGTCTTGTCCAGTTTTTCATATGATGTGTACCGCATACGAATTAAATAGGGAGATTAGATGCAGCCTTGTCTGACACCTTTGCCTATAAGAAACCATTCTGTCTCTCTATTCTGTTTTGACAGTGGCTTCCTGTTTACAGTACAGGTTATTCATCAGAACAATCAAGGGCTGAGATACGCCCATTTCTTTCAGAACAACCATGGCTTTTCACAATTCTCACAGTCAAAGGTGTTAATGTAGTCTATAAAACATAGACTAACCTGAAATTTTCTTCTGAAACTTTTTCTGTATGTTCTTTTGGGTCTTGTCTTAACAGGCTTTCTATAATTACTCTATCAGTCAGATTAGACTAGATTGTTGTTTTAACAACCCCAAAATATCAGTAACAAAATAACAAAGAATGATTTTTTACATTATGTCCAATGTGAGTTGGCAAGGGGACTCTTCTTATCTATTACTCAGAAATTAAATTTGTAAGAGGCTTTACCATTGAATGGTGCTCCAGTTTCAACATGAGGCAGCTTGTTCCTGAGGCAAGGAAAAAGCACTCAGAGCATCGTGAGCTGGTTTTTAAATGCTTCTGCTTAGAAATGATGCATCATCTGCCTATATTTTCTTGGCCAAAGCACATGTACCCTTTTTAAAATTCAAATTTTATTTTGAGAACACTATAATTCACATACAGTTGTAAGAAATAATAGAGAGATCCTATGTACCCTTTACTTAGTTTCCCTCAACTGTAATATCTTGCAAAACTATTGTACAGTTTCACATCCAGGATATTGCCTGGATACAGAACACTTTTTTTTTTTTTTTTGACAGCGACAAAGTCAGAGAGAGGGACAGATAGGGACAGATAAACAGGAAGGGTTAGAGATGAGAAGCATCAATTCTTTGTTGCAGCACCTTAGTTGTTCATTGATTGCTTTCTCATATGTGCCTTGACGGGAGGGCTGCAGCAGAGCGAGTGACCCCTTGCTCAAGCCAGCAACCCTGGCCTCAAGCCAGCAACCCTGGGCTCAAGCCACCGACCATGGGGTCATGTCTCTGATCCCATGCTCAAGCCAGTGACCCCGCGCTCAAACTGGTGAGCTCCTGCTCAAGCTGATGACCTCAGGGTTTCAAATCTGGGTCTCCTGTGTCCCAGTCCAACACTCTATCCACTGCGCCACCAGCTGGTTAGGCCAGAACACTTTTATTACCACAAAAATCCACCAAGTTGCCTTCATATAGCCACATACATTTTCCTCTGTTCCTACCTCCTGTTTATCACCTGGTTCCCATTAATCTGTTCTTATTGCTATAATTTTGTCATTTTTAAAATGATATATTAATGGAACCATACAGTATAGAACATTTGGGATTGCTTTTTTTTTAAACTCAGCATAATTCTCTGTAGATTCATCCAGGTTGTTGCGTGTGTAATTGTTTTACTTTTTTCTTTGACTTTATTTTTCCCCCTTTTATTGAATTTACTGAGGTGATACTGTAACAAAATTATGCAGGTTTCAGGTGCACAATTCTACAAAACATCATCTGTCCACTGTATTGTGTGTTCACCAATCCAAGTCAAGTCTCCATCCATTACCATTTATTCTCAGTATACCCTCCTCCACCTTTACTCTCCCTTCATTCCCCTGCTCCTCAGCAAGAACCATACTGTTGTCCATGTCCATGAGTTTTTTCTTTTCCTTTTTGCTCAATCCCTCCACTCCCACCAACTCTCCCCACCCCGTAACAGCTGTCAGCTTACTTTTCTATGAGTTTCTTTATTTTGCTTATTAGTTCATTTTGTTCATGAGATTCCACATATGAGTGAAATCATATAGTACTTGTCCTTCTCTGACTGGCTTATTTTGCTTAGCACAATGCTCTCAAGGTCCATTCATGTTGTCACATAGGGTAATATTTTCTTTTTTTCTTTTAAAGGCCAAGTAGTATTTCATTGCGTAAATGTGCCACAGATTTTTTAATCCACTCATCTACTGATGGACAATGGGCTGATTCCAAATTTTGGCTATTGTATATAATGCTGCAATAAACATAGAGATTCATATATTCTTTCAAATTAGTGTTTCAGGTTTATTTGAATATATTCCCAGAAGAGGAATTGCTGGGTCATAAGGCATTTCCATTTTTAATTTTTTGAGGAAACTCTATACTGCTTTCCACAGTGGCTGCAACAATTTGCAGTCCCACCAACAGAGCATAATGGTTCCTTTTTCTCCACATCTTCACTAATACTTGTTGTTTGTTGGCTTGTTGTTGACCGACATGCTGACAGGTGTGAAGTGTTAGCTCATTGTGGTTTGTGCATTTCTCTGATGGTTAGTGACTTTGAGCATCTTTTCATGTCTATCAGGCATCTGTCTGTCCTTTTTGGAGAAGTATCTATTCAGGTCCATTGCCCTTTTCTTAATTGGATTTTTTTTGGTGTTGAGTGTTATAAGTTCTTTATAAATTTTGGATATTAACTTCTTTTCGGATATAACAGTGAATATGTTCTCCCATTCAGTAGGTTGTCTTTTCATTTTGTTGATGGTTTCCTTTGCTGTGCAAAAGATTTTAAAATTAATGTAGTCTTACTTGTTTATTTTATTTTTGTTTGTTTCCCTTGCCTGAAGAGATATAACAAAAAATATTTCTATGAGACATGACTGAGATTTTACTGCCTATATTTTCTTCTAAGATTTTTATGGTCTTGAGTTCTAGCATTTAAGTTTTGAATCCATTTTGAGTTTATTCTTGTGTATGGTGAAGAAAGTGGTCTAGTTTCATTTTTTGCATGTATTTGTCTAATTTTTCCAATACCATTTATTGAATGGACTATCTCTATCATATATTTTTTTGCCTCCTTTGCCAAATACAACTGACAATCGGGTGTAGGTTTATTTCTGGGCTCTCTATTTGGTTCCATTGATCTACATGCCTATAGTTTTGATCTCTTGTATGTGGGATCAACCTGTAGATTGGCTGACTGTGCGGCTCTATCTTGACCATGTGCCAGCATCTCTGCCAGTGCTGATCACAGGAAGTGAAATTGGCCTCAGCTGAGTTTGATGCCTGTTGAAATCTCCCTTTGGATATGCTGCTTTTGAGGCCGATTGGATCCTGCTTTGATGTTTGAAACTGGCCACTGGATGTGTTGGTTCTGGGCATCTGGGAGAGACTCTGGTGCTGCCTGTGACTGATTTTTGGCAACCTGTTTGGAGCTACAAGTGATCCACAGCTTGTGGCTGCCTCTGCTGGGCCTGGGTGCTCACAGGAAGGACCAAGCTGCCCATCATGGCTGGCTTTTACCAGCTGGGCCCCATGGTAGGTCAGCAAAGGTCTCAAGACACCCCAAGATCTGCCTCAGCCTGCCTCCACCTGCTTCCACCAGCTAGCATCCTGTTAGGCTCAGTCACTGAAACAACCTCTAGTTGTTTTCTTTAGGAAGACATAGTCTCTACAGGGTGGGGTGAGAAGGATTCCAGAGGGTGGGGCTATGCGTTCCCCAGGCTTATGCCATATTGAGTGGAGAACTACACCCAAGAAAGTTGGTGTCTGTGGTATGGGAGAGGGACTCAGCACAGGATCCTAGTGGATGTCCCTTCAGCTTTCTCCCCAAAGCCACAAGCCCCAGATTCATGTCACACAACTCTAGTCTGCTCTGCACTTCTGTAATGCTGGTGGCCAAGGGCAGGCAAGTTCACATTGGATTTTAGCAGATGGTAGAGGAACTGTGGAACAGAAAGCGTTGGGCCATTCCTATTTATTAGAGCCTCACAACCATGGGCCAGCAAACTGGCAGGAGAAAACCACTCCTTGCAGCAGCAGGTGAGCAGACAGGCAAATTACCCCTCATAGTTGTAGGCAAGTGATCCGCCAAATGGGGCCTCACAGTGGTGGGCAAGCGATCTACTCTGAGGGAAAGCACCTGTAGCCTTTCATAGGCTATACACATGTGGCTCTGCCATGTGCTCACACATTAATCATGCAAAGTGCAAGTAAGCAAGCCTAACACAGCTGTTTTCCCTACGACTCCCTTTGCCAGAGCCCAAGTAGAGTGGCTGTGAATGAAATTTTGTGTGTTGGCCTTTAAGAGGGTGTCTGTGTCACTGGCAAACTCCTGTCTGTCTCTGACAGATAGAAACCCTGCTGCTTGTCACTGCCAAATGTCATATGCATGTCTCTTCCCAGCCCTGGTACTCTGGGTGGTGGAGCTCAGCTTTGTGTTTAGACCTCATGCTTCTCAGGGGGCGCCTCCCCCCCCCCCCCCGCCACGGGTGAGATATTCCTCCAGAACCGAAGCTGCTGCGCATGAGAGCAAGGCTAGCCCATTTCATGTCTTCACCCTTACCACCAGTCTCAATGTGGCTTCTTCAGTAAATACTTGGTTATAATACTTGGTTTTCAGCCTGTTTTCAGTTGGTTATTCAGGATAATTTTTTTGTAATTTATTTGTAATTCCAGTTTGATCCTGGGAGGAATGTAGTTTCCACCTACTCTGCCATCATCGTGGCTCCACCTCTCTGGCACATGTACTGGCCAGGGCTGTAGTTTTCTTTTTTGTGTGTGTTGTCCTTGCCAGGTTTTGGTTCAGGGTTATAATGGCCTCATAAAATGTGTGGCAGTATTGCTGCTTCTTCTATTTTTAGGAAGACTTTGAGAAGAATAGGTACCAAATCTTGGAATGTTTGGTAGAATTCACTGGTGCAGACATCTGGTGCTAGACTTTCATTTTGGGGGAGGTTTTTGATAGTTGCTTCTACCGTGTATTTCCCCATGTATAAGACACACCTTTTTTCAAAAAATTTGGGGTCTAAGGACTGGGTGTATCTTATACAGTGGTTGTAGATATTTTTACTTGCATTTCCTGCTTTTTCGCACTTGTTTTTGCACTCATTGTTGAAGACAGTGATTCTTTATCAGGCACAAATGAGGACAAGCTAATGGATGGGAGTTTTGACAGTGATGAGTTGTATGTATTTTATGATGAATAAGACTTGAGTTCAATAAATTTATGTAATACATTTTTTTTTTCAAATTTCAGGCCTCCAAAATATGGTGCACCTTATACATGGGGATATAGGATATTTCTTCCCCAGTTATACATCTTATTAGGTTTTTTATTCTTGGAGACTCAGTCTAGGACAGCGGTTCTCAACCTGTGGGTCGCGACCCCGGTGGGGGTTGAACGACTAAAACACAGGGGTCGCCTAAAGCCATCGGAAATACATATTTTATTTAAAAATGTATTGTATAATAAATATGTATTTTCCGATGGCTTTAGGCGACCCCTGTGTTTTGGTCATTCGACCCCCGCTGGGGTCACGACCCACAGGTTGAGAACCGCCGGTCAAGGAAGATTGTATAGTTTTAGGACTTTATCCATTTTTTCTAGATTGTTAAATTTTGTGGCATATAATCTTTCATAATATTCTACCATGATCCTTTGTATATCTATGATGTCTGTGGAAAATTCTCCTTTTTACTTTTGGATTTTATTTATATGAGTCCTTTCTTTTTTCCCCTTAGTGACTCTAGCCAATGTTGTGTTGATTTTATTGATCTTTTCAAAGAACCAGCTCTTTGTTGTATTAATTTTTTCTGAAGTTTTTTTTTCTTTATTTCATTTAGTTCTGCTTTAATTTTTACTATTTTCTTTCTTCTGTTGACTTTGGGTTGCCTTTGTTTTGCTTTTTCTAGTTCTTTAAGATGTAATGTTAGGTTGTTTATGTGGATCTCTTTTGTTTTTTGATAAAAGTCTGTAATGATGTAAATTTCCCTCTTATTACTGCTTTTGATGCATCTCAGATATTTTGATATGTTGTGTTGTCATTTTCATTTGTCTATATCTTTTTTTTTAAGACTTCATTCATTTTTTAGAAAGGAGAGAGAGAGAGAAAGAGAAAAAGGAGGAGCAGGAAGCATCAACTCCTATATGTGCCTTGACCAGGCAATCCCAGGGTTTTGAACCGGTGACCTCAGCATTCCAGGTCGATGCTTTATCCACTGTGCCACCACAGGTCAGGCCTGTCTATATCTTTTGATGTTTTCTTTAATTTCTTTTTTTTTTAATAATTTTATTTTTCTAAATGGGGTGACATCAATAAATCAGGATACATATATTCAAAGATAACAAGTCCAGGTTATCTTGTCGTTCAATCATGTTGCATACACATCACCCAAAGTCAGATTGTCCTCTGTCACCTTCTATCTAGTTTTCTTTGTGCCCCTCCCCCTCCCCCTTTCCCTCTCCCTTTCCCCCCTCCCCCCGTAAACACCACACTCTTATCAAGGTCTCTTAGTTTCACTTTTATGTCCCACCTACGTATGGAATAATGGGGTTCTTGGTTTTTTCTGATTTACTTATTTCGCTTCGTATCATGTTATCAAGATCCCACCATTTTGCTGTAAATGATCCGATGTCATCATTTCTTATGGCTGAGTAGTATTCCATAGTGTATATGTGCCACATCTTCTTTATCCAGTCATCTATTGACAGGCTTTTTGGTTGTTTCCATGTCCTGGCCACTGTGAACAATGCTGCAATAAACATGGGGCTGCATGTGTCTTTATGTATCAATATTTCTGAGATTTTGGGGTATATACCCAATAGAGGGATTGCTGGGTCATAAGGTAGTTCTATTTTCAGTTTTTTGAGGAACCACCATACTCTCTTCCATAATGGTTGTACTACTTTACATTCCCACCAACAGTGTATGAGGGTTCCTTTTTCTCCACAGCCTCTCCAACATTTGCTATTACCTGTCTTGCTAATAATAGCTAATCTAACAGGTGTGAGGTGGTATCTCATTGCCATTTTGATTTGCATTTCTCTAATAGCTAAAGAAGATAAGCATCTTTTCATATATCTGTTGGCCATTTGTATTTCTTCCTGGGAGAAGTGTCTGTTCATATCCTCTTCCCATTTTTTTTATTGGATTGTTTGTTTGTTTGTTGTTGAGTTTTATGAGTTCTTTGCATATTTTGGATATTAGGCCCTTATCTGAGCTGTTGTTTGAAAATATCATTTCCCATTTAGTTGGCTTTCTGTTTATTTTGTTATCAGTTTCTCTTGCTGAGCAAAAACTTCTTAGTCTGATGGAGTCCCATTCATTAATTTTTGCCTTCACTTCTCTTGCCATTGGAGTCAAATTCATAAAATGCTCTTTAAAACCCAGGTCCATGAGTTGAGTACCTATGTCTTCTTCTATGTACTTAATTGTTTCAGGTCTTATGTTTAGATCTTTGATCCATTTTGAGTTAATTTTTGTACAGGGGGAGAGACTGTAGTCCAGTTTCATTCTTTTGCATGTGGCTTTCCAGTTTTCCCAGCACCATTTATTGAAGAGGCTTTCTTTTCTCCATTGTGTGTTGTTGGCCCCTTTATCAAAAATGATTTGACTATATATATGTGGTTTTATTTCTGGGCTTTCTATTCTGTTCCATTGGTCTGAGTGTCTATTTTTCTGCCAATATCATGCTGTTTTGATTGTCGTGGCCCTATAATATAGTTTGAAGTCAGGTATTGTAATGCCCCCAGCTTCATTCTTTTTCTTTAGGATTGCTTTGGCTATTCGGGGTTTTTTATAGTTCCATATAAATCTGATGATTTTTTGCTCTATTTCTTTAAAAAACATCATTGGAAGTTTGATGGGAATTGCATTAAATTTGTATATTGCTTTGAGTAATATAGCCATCTTGATTATATTTATTCTTCTTAGCCAAGAACAAGGTATATTCTTCCATCTCATTATATCTTTTCCGATTTCCCTTAACAATGGTTTATAGTTTTCATTATATGTCCTTTACATTCTTTGTTATGTTTATTCCTAAGTATTTTATTTTTTTTTGTTGCAATCGTGAAGGGGATTATTCTTTTGAGTTCGTTCTCAATTGTTTCATTGTTGGCATATAGAAAGGCTATTGACTTCTGTATGTTAATTTTGTATCCTACAACCTTACTGTATTGGCTTATTGTTTCTAGTAGTCGTTTTGTGGATTCTTTGGGGTTTTCGATGTATAGGATCATATCATCTGCACAAAGTGATACCTTTACTTCTTCTTTTCCGATATGGATGCCTTTTATTTCTTTGTCTTGTCTGATTGCTCCAGCTAGAACCTCTAGTACCACATTAAATAAGAGTGGAGAGAGTGGACAACCCTGTCTTGTTCCCGATTTAAGGGGGAAAGCCTTCAGTTTAGTGCCATTTAATATGATGTTAGCTGATGGTTTATCATATATGGCCTTTATCATGTTGAGATATTTTCCTTCTATACCCATTTTGTTGAGAGTCTTAAACATAAAATTGTGTTGTATTTTATCGAAAGCCTTTTCTGCGTCTATTGATAAGATCATGTGGTTTTTGTTCTTTGTTTTGTTGATATGGTGTATTACATTAACCGTTTTGCATATGTTGAACCATCCTTGAGATTCTGAGATGAATTCCACTTGATCATGATGTATTATTTTTTTAATATGTTGTTGTATTCGACTTGCTAGTATTTTGTTTAGTATTTTAGCATCTGTATTCATTAGAGATATTGGTCTGTAGTTTTCTTTTTTTTGTGCTATCCTTGCCTGGTTTTGGTATGAGGGTTATGTTGGCCTCATAAAATTTGTTTGGAAGTATTGCTTCTTCTTCAATTTTTTGGAAGACTTTGAGTAGAATAGGAACCAAGTCTTCTTTGAATGTTTGGTAAAATTCGCTGGTATAGCCATCAGGGCCTGGACTTTTATTTTTGGGGAGGTTTTTAATGTTTTTTTCTATTTCTTCTCTACTAATAGGTCTGTTTAAGCTTTCTGCTTCTTCTTGACTCAGTCTAGGAAGGTTGTATTGTTCTAGGAATTTATCCATTTCTTCTAGGTTGTTGAATTTAGTGGCATAAAGTTTTTCATAGTATTCCACAATAATTCTTTGTGTATCTACAGTGTACGTGGTGATTTCTCCTCTTTCATTTTGGATTTTGTTTATATGAGTTCTTTCTCTTTTTTCCTTGGTAAGTCTTGCCAAGGGTTTGTCAATTTTGTTGATCTTTTCAAAGAACCAGCTCCTTGTTCTATTAATTTTTTCGATAGTTTTTCTGTTCTCTAATTCATTTATTTCTGCTCTGATTTTTATTATCTCCTTTCTTCGGCTGCTTTTGGGTTTTCTTTGTTCTTCTTTTTCTAGTTCCTTAAGGTGGGAAGTTAAGTGGTTCACTTGGGCTCTCTCTTGTTTGTTCATATATGCCTGAAGTGATATGAACTTCCCTCTTATCACTGCTTTTGCTGCATCCCATAGATTCTGATATGTCGTATTGTCATTTTCATTAGTCTGTATATATCTTTTGATCTCTGCACTTATTTCTTCTTTGACCCATTCATTTTTTAGAAGTATGTTGTTTAGTTTCCACATTTTTGTGGGATTTTTTTCCTCTTTTTTGCAGTTGAATTCTAGTTTCAAGGCTTTATAATCAGAAAATATGCTTGGTACAACTTTGATTTTTCTGAATTTGCTGATGTTGTTTTTGTGGCCCAACATATGGTCAATTCTTGAGAATGATTTATGTACGCTGGAGAAAAATGTATACTCAGTCACTTTGGGATGAAATGTCCTGTAGATGTCTATCATATCCAGGTGCTCTAGTGTTTTGTTTAAGGCCAAGATATCTTTGTTGATTCTCTGTTTGGATGACCGATCTAGAGCCGTCAGCGGTGTATTGAGGTCTCCAAGAATGATTGTATTTTTGTCAGTTTTTGTTTTAAGGTCAATAAGTAGCTGTCTTATATATTTTGGTGCTCCTTGGTTTGGTGCATATATATTAAGAATTGTGATGTCTTCTTGATTCAGTGTCCCCTTAGCCATTATGAAATGGCCATTTTTGTCTCTGAGTACTTTTGCTGTCTTGTAGTCAGCATTATGAGATATGAGTATTGCTACGCCTGCTTTCTTTTGGATGTTATTTGCTTGGAGTATTGTTTTCCAGCCTTTCACTTTGAATTTATTTTTATCCTTGTTACTTAGATGAGTTTCCTGTAGGCAGCATACAGTTGAATTTTCTTTTTTAATCCATTCTGCTACTCTGTGCCTTTTTATTGGTGAGTTTAATTCGTTTACATTTAGTGTAATTATTGACACTTGTGAGTTCCCTATTGCCATTTTATATCTTGCTTTCTGTTAGTTTTGTGTCTTGTTGGATCCTTCTCTTTCGTTTTTCTATCTTTTGTTTTTATTTGGTTGTATTCCATACATCTTTCCTCTCTTGCTATCTTTTTTATCTCATGTGCTTCTGTGGTGGTTTTTCAATGGTGGTTACCTTTAAGTAATGAAAAAGGTTCCTACCCTGTTCATTGTAGTGAATATTTTGTGAGTACTTTTGTACTCCATCGTCCTTTGCTACTGTTAATCTCCATCTTCTCCCCCCCTTTCCTTTTGTTGTTGTCACAGTTTAAATTTGGTTTTATTGTGTTCTTCTTGGAGCTTTTACTTGTGGCTTTGTTTTTTTTGTTCTTTGTATCTGATTGGAGAACCCCCTTTAGTAATTCCTGGAGTGGGGGTTTTCTGATGATAAATTCCCTCATCTTTTCTGTATCTGTGAATGTTTTTATTTCTCCCTCATATTTGAAGGATAGCTTTAATGGGTATAGTATTCATGGCTGAAAGTTCCTTTTTTTCAGGACTTTAAATATTGGGGTCCACTCTCTTCTAGCTTGTAGAGTTTCTGCTGAGAAATCTGATGATAATCTAATGGGCCTTCCTTTATATGTTGTATTCTTCTTTTCCTTGGCTGCGTTGAGAATTTTTTCTTTGCTGTTGGTTTGTGCCAATTTCATTATGATAATGCCTTGGAGTAGGTTTGTTGGGGTTAAGAAAACTCGGAGTTCTGTTTGCTTCTTGAACTTGAGGCTTTAGTTCTTTCCACAGGCTTGGGAAGTTCTCATCTATTATTTGTTTGAGTATGTTCTCCATTCCATTTTCTTTCTCTTCTCCCTCTGATATATCTATTATTCTTATGTTATTTTTTTTGATGGAGTCAGATGATTCCTGTAGGGCTATCTCATTTTTTTAATTTTTGAGTCTCTTTCTTCTTCTTTCTGTTGTGCCTCAAGTTGCTTGTCTTCTATTTCACTAATCCTCTCTTCTATCTGACCTGTTTTATTAGCTAAGCTTGTTACTTCGTTTCTCAGCTCGTGAATTGAGTTTTTCATCTCTGTTTGATTTGTTTTTATAGTTTCAATTTTCTTGGACATATATTCTTTGTGTTCATTGAGTTGTTTTCTGAGCTCCCTAAATTGCCTTTCTGTGTTTTCTTGTATATCTTGAAGGATTTTTAGGATTTTTATCTTGAATTCTCTGTCATTTAACTCCAAGGTTTCCAATATATTAAATTTTTTCTCCATAGATTTTTCATCTATATGTGTTACTTCTCTTGTTTTTGTATCCATAATATTCTATTTTCTCTTCCTTAATGTCACCTGAGGGTGGTTTTGTTGATAGTATTAATGAGATTTAATAAAGAATATAAAGTTAAAAAAATAAAAAATCAAAAAGAGTTGTTTTTTTTAAAAAAATTAATAATGAATTAAAGAAAAATAAAAAAAATAAAAATTTTTAAAAAAGGAAATTATTCCACCTCTCCTTTTTTCCTCTCCTCTCCTCTCCCCTCTTTCTTGAGAAAATCTTGTGGTGAACTGTGCATTATAACAAACAATGCCTGTAATGGAGGGCCTGAATTGGCGAAAAGTAATAAAGTGGCAAAAAAAAAAAAATAAAGAAAAAAAATAAAGAAAAAAGAAGGGGGTATGGACCCACAAAAAGCAAATAAGGAAAAAATTTGGGTCAAGAATAAAATGATTTGCTTTTAGGTGTTGGTTGACTAAGAGTTATGATGAGAGGAATAAGAGGGAAACAGAAAAATGGGGGGACAAATGAAAAAATTACTGTTGTATTTAGTCGAACAAGAACTAGATAAAATGGAGAGCCAGGGATGGGAGCACTGCTAGTGAGTTAAAAAGGTGAAGTGAAAACCCCCCAAAATGCCACAAACATAAATTTGAGTCCCAGATAAGATAATTTGTTTGTTATTGAGGTTTGAATGATAGGAGATGTAAAGGAGAAAGGAAGAAACTAATATAGAGGGAGAAAAGAAAGAGAGAGAGAGAAAAAAAGAGGGAACCACTAAAAGAAAAAAAAAGAAAAAGAGGGGAGAGAGAGAGAGAGTTAAGGGTTTTGGAGTGCAACCCTCATAGAGAGAAAGCAAGAGGAAAGAAAAGATAATGGGAGATGTAACACTTATGGGTAGTGTAGTTCAAGGAGAGGAGAGAGTAAGACCGGCAGAGAGTTAATCGGCCATATTGGAGGAGGAAAAAAAAGTATCAAGAATGAAGATAAGAGAAACAAACGAACAAATATAATAAAATGGGATAGGTTATAAAGTCTGCAGATTATTCTTGATTTTGAGAGGTTATCTTCTTGCTCTTTCTTTTCTCTCCGTCTTTCTGATCGGTGACTCTGTACCCTGGGTTCTGCACCTTAGGCACACTCAGGTAGAGGTTTGCAGTTGATAAGTCTCTATGGCGATTGTGCTTTAGTCTCGTTGGCAGTCGAGGCTCATTAGCATTTATAGGCTCCGACAGTGAGACAGTCCATGTTCCTGGAGCCTTTCTCCTAGTTTTTCCTTCCTCAATTAGTAGCCTGATAATCCAGCTATGGGGTTGCTGCTGCCTCTGCCTGGATAGTAAGAGGCTGAAAGAGCTGGCAACTCCCCACTCTATTTCTCCTCAGCACAGGGCTCTGTGTAAGGCTCAGTCAGTCAGAGCTGCTAGCATAATCAGGCGGGGTTTCCGCCCACTCAAAGACCTCTGGCTCTGCCACTGTGTCTGGTAACACAGGCGGGCGCCCACTCACAGGGCGCTTGGATGAAACTCTCGCTCACTATCTGCACGCGCAGACCAGGATATCCGGTCGGCAGTCTCACGTTCTGAGTGAAACCCCCAACCGCATGGAAAAGTTCCAGTGTTGGAATTGGCTCTCGCTCCGTCCCCGTGCGCGGCTTTTGCAAGGCGCTGGGGTAGCCCGAGATTCCGCTTTGGCCTTCACAAAGGCCCCTGACTCTGCCCCTCTGTGTGATAACACGGGCATGCACTGCCAAGGCACTCGGAGGAATTTCTCGCTCACTATTTGCGCGCAGACTAGGATATCAGGCCGGCTGCATTTCCCTCTGAGTGAAACCCCTACCAGTACGGAAAAGTTCCACCGTTGGAATTAGTTATTGCTCCCTCCTGTGCGCAGCTTTCCCAGGGCGCTGGGACTGCCCAGAGATTCCGCTTTCGGCCCACACAAAGGCCTCTGACTCTGCCTCTCTGTGGGGTAACACGGGCACCCACTCCTGGGGCTTTGAAAGAAATCTCTCGCCCACTATCTGCGCTTGCCGACCAGGAGATTGGGTAAAATGGCTGCCCCGCTTGTCTTTCTTTGTCTGGGTTTGGCGCGAGTGTTAGCTTGTATTGCCTGGGTTGCCACAGGAAGTTTTTCCTTGGCTTGGATCTCCGTGCCACAGCCTGGTTCAGCTGTTTGTGCCGCGGTCTGGATCTATTCACCCCCTTTGCCTGCCTCAGTTTCTATATTCACAGTTCCCAGAGAAGCCGCCTTGTTTAGGTTAGTGAGGAAGGCAGAGCATTTCTTACTCCCTATTTCCTTTGGGGTTTGGTTATATATTTAGCCAATTTTTCGCTCGACCATACCTTTGGGTGCATTGCGAAACATCTGGAGGCTCCAAGGATAGGTTTTTCTGTTTCTGGTTGAAGATCTTGTTGAGTTTTGGGGGAGATTTATCGGTATCGCTTCCTACCCCGCCATTACTCTGACGTCATCTCTATTTCTTTTTTCATGTAGCCATTTTTTAGAAGTATGTTGTTTTATTTCTGCATTTTATGGGTTTCTTTACTTCCTTTTTGCAGCTGAATTCTAATTTCAATACTTTATTTTTTAAAGAAATAAAACAAAAAAGTCACCAGCTTTGTATAGAACCATAAAAAACCCCAAATAGCCAAAGCAATCCTGAGGAAAAAGAATGAAGCTGGAGGTATCACACTACCCGACTTCAAATTATACCATAGAGCCATGAGAATTAAAACAGCATGGTATTGGAAGAAAAACAGACATACAGACCAAAGGAACAGAATCAAGAGCCCAGAAATAAGACCACATATATATGGACAAATGATCTTTGACAAAGGAGCCAAAAATACACAATGGAGAAAAGAAAGCCTCTTCAATAAATGGTGCTGGGAAAATTGAAAGCCATATACAAAAGAGTGAAACTTTACTACAGTTTGTCCCCATGCACAAAAATTAATTCAAAATGGATCAAAGACCTAACTATAATATCTGAAACAATACATTACATAGAAAAAAACATAGGTACTAAGCTCATAGACCTTGGCCATAGAGAACAATTTATGAATTTGACCCAAAAAGCAAGGGAAGTAAAGACAAAAATAAATGAATGGGATATATCGAACTAAAAAGCTTCTGCACAGCAAAAGAAACTGACAACAAAACAAATAGTCAGCCAACTAAATGGGAGATGATATTTGTAAACAACAGCTTTGATAAACAATTAATATCCAAAATATACAAAAACTCTCAAAGCTCAGCAACAAACAAGCAAACATTCCAATTAGAAAATGGGGAGAGGACTTGAACAGACACTTCTCCCAAGAAGACATACAAATGGCCAACAAATATATGAAGTGATGCTCATCTTCACTAGCTATTCCAGAAATGTAAATCAAAACTACAATGAGATACCACCTCACACCTGTTAGACTGGTTATTATCAACAAGACAGGAAATAACAAGTGTTGGAGAGGCTGTGGAGCAAAAGGAACTCTTACTCACTGCTGGTGGGAATGAAAACTAGTAGAACTACTATGGAAGAAAGTATGATGGTTTCTCAAAAAATTAAGACTAGAACTATGATATGATCTAGCAATCCCTGTATTGGTATTTACCCCCAAAACTTGAAAACATTGATATGTAAAGTCACATGCACCCCCATATTCATCGAGCATTATTCATAGTGGCCAAGACATGGAAATAACCAAAATGTCCCTGATAGAGGATTGGATAAAAAAGATGTGGTACATATATACAATGAAATACTACTCAGCTATAAAAAATGATGACATAGTGCTATTTATGACAACATGCATGGACCTTGAGAACATTATACTGCAAAATAAGTAAATCATAAAAGTTATAGACTATATGATTTCACACATAGGTGTGATATAAAACTGAGATTAACGAACATAGTTGAAACTGAAGTGGATACCAGGGTAGGGGGTAGCAGAAGGGAGTAAAGAGAGACAAGTATATGGTGATAAAAAATGATTTGAGCTTGAGTAATCAACAGTTCAAATGCTATAGAAATATTTACCTGAAACTTACATACTCTTATTGATCAATGTCATCCCATTAAATTTAATTTTCTAAATAAAATTAAAAAAAGAGAACTAGCAATATTGGTATTCTGAACCCTGGTATTGTCTGCTACACTCACTACTTTTTGTTCTTTATATTTTAAAGGAAAGGGATTTGGTGAATACTCAGCTACAGTGTACATGCATATGACTATAGCATAAGACTTATCACTTTTTTTTTTTTTTTTGTATTTTTCTGAAGCTGGAAATGGGGAGAAACAGTCAGACAGACTCCCGCATGCGCCCGACTGGGATCCACCCGGCACGTCCACCAGGGGCAACGCTATTCCCACCAGGGAGCGATGCTCTGCCCCTCCCGGGCGTCGCTCTGCCACGACCAGAGCCACTCTAGCACCTGGGGCATAGGCCAAGGAGCCATCCCCAGCGCCCGGGCCATCTTTGCTCCAACAGAGCCTTGGCTGCGGGAGGGGAAGAGAGAGACAGAGAAGAAGGAGGGGGGGGTGGAGAAGCAAATGGGCGCTTCTCCTATGTGCCCTGGCCGGGAATCGAACCTGGGTCCCCTGCACGCCAGACCGATGCTCTACTGCTGAGCCAACCGGCCAGGGCTGTTTTTTATATTTTAAAACAACTTGTTTTCTGCATTCTAATTGTGTTTATTAGAATTTGAAGTTATATTTATTTGTGAGTGTTTTTAATGTCTGTCTCTGCATTGGAAATGAGCTCCATGGGGGCACTGTCCATGCCTATTTTATTCATCACTATTTCACACAGTGGCTAGTACAATGTTTACAGTATGGTAGATATTCATTAATACTTGTTGAATGCTGATGAATATTCTGGATATGTAGAACATTATTTGATATACAGTAAAAAATTGAAAATTCAGGTCTACAGCAAATGAGAGAAATATTTTTTTTCTTCCTTCTCCTTGGTAATTAAAGTATTTTATTTTAGTATTCAATTTTCTATCTTTCTTTTTATTGTTTTTGTTTTGTTTTTAGTTATATCTTTAAGTGGTGGCTCTAGAGAATGCGATGTGCTCTTAATTTAGTCATAATGTGAGAACTTTGTGGAAGTATAACTCTATTTATTTCAACTCCCAACCCTTAGTGATGTTATCGTCATGTATTTGACTCTATACGTTTTATGCCCATCATGCATTGTATTTATTTTGGCAGAACTCAAGAAAGTGTGGTATTGGCAAAAAGATAGACAGATCAGGAAAGAATAAAAATAGAAAAAGAATAGAAATTCAAAATAGATCCACACAAATATAATCATTTTTTTATTTGACAAATTTGGACAAGGTTAGTCTTTTTTACAAATGGTGCCAGAATATTTTGACATCATATATAAAAAAGTAAACCTGACACATACCTCATGTGTACAATAATTAACATTTAATATATTACAGATCACTGTAAAATCTAAAACTATAAAATTTTGAAAACATAGGGAAAAATCTTTGTGGTCTTGGATTAAGCAAAGATTTATTAGAAAGCACAAAGGTTATACATGAACATAAATCGTATGCTTTGGAGTCCATCAGAATAAAACATTGTGTTTCTTTAAAGGTACTGGATAAAAACACAAGCCATAGACTTCAAGAAAAAAATTTGCAAAACATGTATCTTACCAATGAAATCTGTCTAGGATACATATAGAAGTCACACAACACAAGAAAACAAATACTCCCAGAAAAAACCCACAAAATATTTAAACAGACACTTCAGAGGAGAGAGATGGGTGATAAACAAATTAAAGGATGCCTATCACCTTTCATCATCAGGGTCATGCAAACTAAAATCATAATGAGATGCCACTATATCTCTATTATAACAGTTAAAATTAAATAGCCAGTGCCAAGAGATTATGAAACAACTGGAAGTGTCAGAGCTCCTGGATTTTGCTGGTGGGAATTTAAAATGGCAGAGTCAGTTGGAAAACAGTTTGGCAGTTTCTTAGAACATCAAACATACACTTACTATGTAATCCCACAATTTTATTCCAGGTATTTATTCAAAATAAATGAAAACATGGCACCAGAAGGACTTGGTAGGCAAATGTTTATAGCAACCTGATTCATAATTATTAAAAAGTAGAAGCAACCCAAATTCTGATCAGCGGGTGAATGAATAAGCAAATTGTGGTTCACTCATACAATGAAATTCTAGTCAGTAATGAAACAGGTTAAATTAGTGATATATGCAATAACATGTATGAATCTTATATGCATTATATGAAAAAGGGCCTCAACATAAGGATTACATACTATTTAAGGTTTCATTTATATGACATTTCTGGAAAGGTCAGACTATAGGGAGGGGTAAAAATCAGATCAATGCTGGATGGGGGTGGAAGTGGCAGATGTCTACAAAGCGGAATGAGGAAATTTGTTACAAAAAAACTATATACTTGTAACTCATCACTCTATACCTAAAAAGAATGAATGAGTGAATTTTACTGTATGTAAATTATACCTTAATAAGCTTGACATAAAAAAACCCACTGTATACACATGCGTATGTGTGCATTATATATGTATATATATATATGTGTGATATTTGGAATGTTTTCTATTTGCTATGTTTCCATTGCTTTCTGGTCCCCATTGTGTCTGATGAAAAGGTAACTTTAGTTCTCAATATATAGTGTCACTCTACGTAATATCTATTTTTTTTTATCCTGTGAATGTTTTGGGGAATTTCTCTTTACTTTTTAGCTATTTGATTATATTGTTCCCAAGTGTAGTTTTCTTTGTTATCTAGCTTGGGGTTTATCAGCTTTGTTTATTTGCTAGCAATCATTTCATCTCTTTGCTTCAATATGGACAACTTCTTCCGGCCTGTAGTCAAATTGACTGATCCTTTCTCGTGCAGTGTATTACTTATTGTTGTTATAAACCACCACACATTTAGTGGCTTTAAAAGCAATAACAAGCTATTATTTGTCACTAGTGTATGCGTCTGTGGCATATTCTTCTACTAGGTGTACTTAAGTGTATGCAGGCAGCTGCATTCAGCAGGTGGGGTGTCTGAAAGCTCAGCTGGTAGAGCTGGGGTGGTTACATCTCTCTGTCTACATGGTGTATTATCCCAGGCTTCTTCATGGGACAGCAATCTCAAGGTAGTATGCCAAGAGGTTCAATGTCTTTTTAGGTCTAGCTTTAGATTAAGGCCTCGCCCTAAAAGAAAGGCAGACACCACAACTGATTTACTTTTTTTTCCCAGTTAAAGCAAGTCGGAAAGCCAATTTACATTTGAAGGGTTTGGAAATACTCTCTGTCTATAAATGAGACAAATGGAAAAAGCATGTAGAAAAGGGGCATGCCTATTGAGTTGGGATTAATTTCCTGGCCTTTAACTTTCTACATGCAGTGTTTAGTTTGCTTCTAAGTTATGAGTGTTTTATTTCAGATACTTTATATTTTAGCTCTAGAATTTCTACTTTTTTCAGTTTACATTTCTCTTCTGAGATACCCTCTTTTTACATGTTATATCTATCTTTTTATGTAAATTTTAAAAAACATTTTTATGGTAGTTTTAAAGTTCTTGGCTGCCTATTCCAATGAGTAGGTCATTGTGTTTTTTTACTGGTTGTGTTTTCCCATGATTATGGATCACATTTGTCCACTTCCTTCCATATCTCAACTTTTAACTGTATTGTATGTAACATTCAGTAGATAACAATGAAGACTGAATTATAGCGTTTCAGTTTTGTTTCTACAGAATGATGACCTTTACTTCATGAAGTGGCTAGGGTAAAGGCCTAATCATTAGATTCTCCTATGATCTGGTTGAACTGGGCAGGTAGCAACTTGAACTAGATTGAACTCATCTCTTTGACCCAAACCACAACCTCCTGCATCACCACTGCTTTGATCTGGCCAGTAGTTCGTCTGGGAAGGGTTTGGACTGTAATAACAAGTATTGTTGTTCAATCTTTATATTCAAATCTGGCAGGGTGCTAGAATTGAATTCTATGAGAATGCATAGGGTTGTAGTTTCTCTCTGCTTCATAGCCCTCCATCCGCTACTGCTGCTGGGATGGTGAGTTACTGGGGAAAGTGATTTGTTTTCACATTTTGGGCTCTTCCATATTCCAACCTAAACTGCCATTCAATGCAGTACTCCTCTCTACAATGTCTCCCAGGTCTGCTCTCTGATTGCTCCTACACAACCAGGTATGAAAGTTGTTGCAGTTCTCTATTCACTTATGAAGACATCTTTTCTCTCTAGAATTTAGTTCATCAGTATTTTATTGATCCCACAGTTCTTTGTAACCCTATAAAGAAATAAAATTTTATTTCATCTGGCTTACCTTGTTGCAACTGGAGTGAGGTTCTGTGTTATCCTCTGTCATAACTGGAAGGAAAAACCGATACTGCTTAATTTTGACATGACTTTATGGGTAGAAGTGGCTACTGAACTATAGAGGCATTGAGCTACATCCCAGAAGTTCTCTAGTTTCCGTGTTAGTGGTTATTACATTTCTTTATTTCCTGTAGTTTAATTCTGCAGCACGTTTGAGTAAAGTTAGCAAGGAGTTGTATTTGCTACAATACAAGTTATTCTTTTTCCTTTATGTTGCCTGTGGGAATCAACAACGTAACCCGAGAAAGTAAAAGAAACTTGGGAAAAAAGAAAGTAAAAATTTATGAATACCTATAGCTAAATGGCCTAGTAACTAAATTCTGCTGCTTTGGTAAAATTTCCAGGGATATGTCTACACAATTTGAGTTTCAGCTGTGTATCATAACAATGTAAAATGATCCCTAATATACTCAGAGCAGATTTCTTGCCCTTAACAATGGGAGGTGACTCTGAAAGATATTCTTGTTTAGTAAATAAAGGTCACGGTCCTTGACTGAGGGGCCTCATACATATCCATGGCAGTTGTGGGAGTAAAGTTTAGGGAGTCCTTGGGGTATGACAGTTCCTTTCTTACAACAGTGACATAACCGGAATTTTGTTGTAAGTCGAAACACACTCTAGCTTAACGCAAATGGAACACTTGTGCTTTTAACAGTCCAAAATGGTGTAGGTAATCATACTAGGGGACGCCAACTCCCTCACACATATGCCATATTACTGCATATTCTTCCGCAGCACGCAACCAAACTAGTTCCCTCGTAGTCCGTAATGCTAATGGCTTAAGCTGAAACACTCCTCAGTTTTTTTAAAGTTTTTATGGGGGTGAGTATTGTAAACTTGGAATGTTGTATGTCGAGACTGTTGTAACCCGAGGACCCCCTGTACACATGCAAATCTGTAGAAGCCATCTGGAGGAGGAAGGCGTTGGGCACCAAAGGCTCTGTATGGATGGTAATAGCATTGTTTTTCATGTTGTCTTTGGAAATACAGCCTGGGATACATACTTCCAGAATGTGCAGAGATAATCTTTTTAGGATACATAACAGCTCAGTGCTAATATTGAAATTATTGACTGTTAGGAAGTGCTGGGCTCTACAATATGTGAGAAATAAGCTTAAGTATGGCTATATGTGCTCTTCTGTGAAGAGCCTGCCTACTGTTCCTTTCAACTCCTGTCATTACTTGCCATTTGTTTATGAAATTGAGGCCTTAGAAATATTAGAGTTTTTTTCTTTCCTGCCAGTAGAACATCTGTCTGGTCCTGTTCTAGGTCTCTTCCTCTTTCTCTTCGGAAGCAATATTCATTTTTACCTTTAGAGCAGGACCAGATACTCTTTCTCTTCCATGGCACCCTTTTAAAGGCAGCATCACTAGGTAACTGCTGCTACTGGCCTTTTGTTATGTTAATCATGCCCATGGTTGAAAGGGTTAGAAACTTGGAGTAAAGCAAAATATTTCAAGCAAGAGAAAGGGTCCCAGGGCCTGACCTGTGGTGGTGCAGTGGATAAAGCATCAACCTGAAACACTGAGGTCACTGGTTCAAAACCCTGGGCCTGCCCAGTTAAGGCACATATGGGAGTTGATGCTTCCTGCTCCTCCCTCCTTTCTCTCTCTCTCTTCTCTAAAATCAATAAATAAAGATTTTAAAAAATTTTAAAAATTAAAAAAAATATGAGAGAGAAAGGGTCCCAGAAAGTGAAAGGGGCCAGGAAATCAATGTTTTAGGAACACTTTTTTTATTTGGGATTGAGTTAGAGAATTTTAGGGGAAACATTGCCAACAAAGGAGAGTGACAATGGCCAAAATGGATAAAACATTAAATTTTTTTTTACAATATATTAAGTAGACAGTGTGGAGGAGGAAGAAACTTTTCTTTGTCCTCATGGTTCTTCTGGATGGTCTAATAGTTAAGTAGATAGGAGACAGATTAGCTAGAGAAAATGACCAAAGTTAACTATATACATAGATATGGGAACACAGCGTACATGTACATGAGAGTCAGAAACACCACATACACGAGAGGTTCAAAGACAGGGAAAATGAAGTACATATAACGTTCTGAGCTAAGGATCACCTTGGGGCTTCAGAGGCAAGAAAGGTAATATCAGAAAAATAATAAGAACAGATGTTCAGTAACTGAAAGTTTGCTCTGCCCTATGGATAGGTAAAAAAAGGTTGTTTCTGATAATCTCTTATGGGCAAGACCCTTAATTCAAACTCCAGGTAGTTGAGTGGGGATAGAATTTTCTCTTGAATCTCAGGGTCTTGGTTGCCTTTCACTCAAAACAATCTGCAAATCACAGAGTACATCTGGGTGTGATTTGTTCTGAACCCTTACAGTAGCTAACCCTCACACCATAGATTTTAAGTTTTCATTTTTTAACATTGTGAGAATCAAACTTTCCTTTTGACACTATTACTTTGGGATGCCTTTTAAATTGGTGTTCTACCTGTATGCTATAACTAATAAGAAATGATTTATAATTTCTTCTCCATACATCTTGCTGATAAAACAAAAACAAAGAACCTCCTGTATCCCTTCACTCATTGATGGCTTTCCACTTTAAGAACTCAATACTTTTATTTTAAAGCTTTGTTCCATTTGAAAATGTATTTCTCACAGGGCTTTAAAACTAGTATGATGTATTTATTCTTCATAATGAGGAATATAGTTTATACTTGAGGTGTAGAACAGAGATGAAGCAACCCTACATGGGGCTTCACAGTGACAGGAAAAAAGGGATAGAAAGGGAAACCAGAAAAAAGAATGAGTACTGTGGCCAATTTCATAACTTTGACAAAAGCTGGTTATATTGCCTACAGTGTAGATTCTGGTGCCTGAGCCCTGAAGGCTTATTTTATTTTATTTTATTTTATTTTATTTTAAAGAGGCATTTGGGGACATAAAAGGAGTGGAAATGAAGGAAATTGGTAGATAGGGAAGGGAGTTTTTCATCATGACAAGTTTGGCCTCTTTTGTTGGGAGTCAGGAAAAAAAACTAACACTGGCCTAATAACAACATCATTGATAACATGGATAGTAATTTCTGTAACTTATGAGTATTTATGGGCCAGGCACTGTGCTGAGCAATGTGCTTTCTGCCACAATGATGCCCAATTGTTTAAAATACATGTGTTTCCCTGCAACAATGGAGAATCTGAGCTAACATAGTATGCCTCTTCCCTTTACATTTCCTCTGCCTCACTGTGTTTCCTCTTAAAATGTTATCTAAACGTGCTGTAATAAAAGTGTTATTTAAACTTGCTATGATGTATGAGTCTGTAATCTGCCTTAAACCCTTCTTTTGGAGAAGATAGGTAGACAAGATAGGTAAATAACCTGTATACAAACTAGGAAAGCTATAGTTGTGTGGATATTTTAGCCACTTGTTTCTGGTTCCTACTACTGGCTGTCACCAGAGCTTATCATTATAGTTCTCTGACCACTTAGGAAGTAAGTAGTCTTTTGGTGTGGCCTCCAGGCTACACTTCTCACATTCATTCATATCCTGAATCACCAACTTGTACACTCCTGTGAAATGTTCCTTCAGTTATTATTTATGATTTCTTGGTTGCTAAGCTCTCTTTTACTTTAAAATCCTATGTTTGATTCCCTGAGCCTCTATATTGATTCTCTAGCTATTAATCCCCAGTGGGCAGAATCTTCTAAATACTCTTAGGTATTCACTGATCCTAGGAGATAGGGATAAAGGGTCAAATAAAAACTGAACCAAGAATACCTTCTTTAAATTCTCTACTTTTTCTTTTGCAAGGATTCTTCTAATTAGTGTCAACTGCCTGGCTTTATCTTTATATTCATCAGTTTTTATAAAACATAAGCCAAATTTCTATTTGCCTGCATTTTCAAAATTAGTCAGTGGAAGAAGGCAGTGAGTCACTAGAGAGCAAGAGAATTCCTCATGGGATATGTATGAAACATTAGATACTATGTAAAATGGGGATGTATAGAAATGATTAAGCTAAATCGCTGTGGTTTTTAGATAAGTAGACTCACCCCTTTGACATGTGATTGGACTCAAAGTTTCATGAGGGGTGGAAAACCTGGGATGGTCTTTTGCTCTCAGATGTCACAGTGTAGTCTTAGGTGAGTCATCGTTCTTGATAGTGAGATCCCAGAAGTAGCCTCTTGGAATAATTCAGGAGTCATAAAATGGGTGAGAAATTTTATAATATGTTTTCCAGTGAAGATACCTTCTATACAAGTACAAAGAATCATCATTGTGACTTGAGGTGCTTGATAGCACATATGACTGCTCACAAATGAAACCTAAAAATATTCTAGTATGTGGGATGTAACTTTGTAGGTGTCTGTGACAATAAATACAGAACCAGAAATAAAACTGGAGGTATAGGGTGTTGCTTAGCAATACAAATGAAAATAGGATAAAAAGAATACTTCAGTAGAGGAAAAGTTGTTTACTAGACGTAAAGGCACAGTGGAGGCTGGTTTCTCAACTTTATCTGCATTGACGTGTATGATCTTGGTTTTCTGAAGTTTTGGGTTTATAACTGGCACTAGCAAAACAAGAAGAAATCTTTCATCCTTTTATTTTTTCCTGAAGGAGGTGTGTGTGTGTGTGTGTGTGCGGAGTTGTCTATATACACTTTGAAGAGTTGGAGAAGTTGTTTCCTTTCTTAATGGGTGTGGCATCTAGTGAAGAAAAACAGAACCAAAATAAATAACACTCAATTTGCAAAGGTACAAATTCTCAGTAACATGAGTGAACACATAAAGCAAATTGAATAGTTCAAAAAATCTGCTGATTACATGAAAATATTAGTTTATTTGTCTCATCATAATTTCACATGATAAACATTATTCTACCAGTTTTACCGATAATAAAGCTGAGACCAAGAATAATTAATTGACTTGTTCAAGTTACTGTCTTAGTATTGGCAGAACCAGGATTCTGATTTGTTCGTACACAGTTTGGCTTTTTGTATTCCATTACATCACCTCAAGAGGAGTCTCCTGGGTGCTATATCCTGGCCTATGGTGACAGATAAGTCTGTACTGGGAAAGCTTTCTGTAGAAAGTTCTTCTTGCATTAGTATAAAGGACTACAGGGAAGAGAGGAGGAGACAAAGTTTTTAGACAAAAATTGGTTAAGTGTTCAATCAAAATCTCTTATCATTAAGGTTTTCAAAACTTGACTAGATTGTAAGCACCTTGGATGTAATGATCTCATCTTAAAGTTTTCACAGTGTTTACAAGGTGTTCCTAGTAGATGCCTGACTTATCATTGTTGATATAACTTTAGCTGCCATACAGAATTTTGGAGAAGGCTGAATATGAAAGTTTGCAGTGATCAATCTTATCATCAGGAAGTGCATCTGACATTGAGAAAACGTGATGCGATTTGTCTCCTATGATCCAGTTTGATTTGATGAGTTAGCAGTAAAAAGGCACAGGTCAAAAGTGAGAAGAAAATGTTCAAGAGAGAGCAAGAGATTCCACTGTGAAAGGGCATCCCTTTGACACTGAAGACAGTATCACCCACAAGTCATGAGTAAAGTTGTTATTCACTGGAAACTTGCTCAGGACTCTTTCTATATGATTTGGAGATAGTTTTATTGGAAAATTTGTTCAGTCTTTCAATAAATAAGTGACACTTGAGTGTCAGTTGCTATAGCTATAGAAAAGAAAAAGACATATATCCCCCTCAAAATACATGTTTTATGGAAAGATAGGTGTTAACAGTGTCAGGTGTTCAGTGCAGTATTGGAAGTATACAGGACATAGAGTTAGTTCACATGTTTCCAGAAGATTTTAGACAGTCTTGGTGTTGAACTAAGAGTCTTTGGAGTTTTACCATTGATAATTTTCCTTCTCTTTGGAAAATTAAAAGTAGCATTCCTAAAGTGTTGATGACAACATTCTAAACACTCCCTGTCAAGAGAAAATGTGTATTTGTTACTTCACGTGAAAGGAACTAAAAAGAATGTTATGTTCTGACATATATTTAGATGGTTGTCTCTCTGCTCAGAAATGATGCATGCCTGCTATATTAATATTGCTCAGTAGAAAACAGATGAAAAATGCCTCTTTGTGCCTTGCATGAGAAACTATAATTTACAATTAGATATCATCTCTACAGATAATTTCTGCTCTGAGATAAATAATGAGAAGACATCAGAATGCCTATCCCCTTTGCAATAGACTCTAAGCTGAGCCATTAATATTGGCCTCAGGGAAATCTTCTTTCTGTTCTTATCGGGTATCTAAAACTGCTTGGCCTTTGGAAGGGGGGAGTAAATATTACCAGTAGAATGCTGAGGAATAGTTTGTTTAATATTCAATTGTTACTCCTTACTTTGGATAGAGAGAGAGGGACTTTAGAAAAACCCTTTTTGTTGATCTGGCCATGTAGTTTAATATATATCTCATTTTTTTACCAAAGAACAGTCATAAAAAAGAAGAGAGTCATCTAAACTCTTGCAAAGAGCCCAAAATAAAAGAGAAAGAAATAATTTAGAGCAGTGGTCCCCAACCCCCGGGCCGCGGACTGGTACCGGTCCATGGGCCATTTAGTACCAGTCTGCAGAGAAAGAATAAATAACTTACATTATTTCTGTTTTATTTATATTTAAGTCTGAACGATGTTTTATTTTTAAAAAATGACCAGATTCCCTCTGTTACATCCGTCTAAGACTCATGTGATACATTTATCTATCCCATCCTAAAGGCCAGTCCATAAAAATATTTTCTGACATTAAACCGTTCCGTGGCCCAAAAAAGGTTGGGGACCACTGATTTAGAGTATGAGAATAAGGGATGTGGCTTTGAGAGAATCTCTTTGAAGGGAGGTACTAACTAGGCCTTCCAAACATTGTTAGAAAGGAACCAGTTTGCATATATAATAACTAAGCCACAAAATAAGTAATCATAGTTTATAATGAAGGTATAGTAAAACAAGGAAGGGTGTTATATTAGATTCCTAGGGCTGCCTTTACAAAGTACCAAAAACTGGGTGGCCTAAAACAACAAATTTATTCTCTCATGGATCTGAAAGCTGCAAATTGTAAACCAAGGTGTCAGCAGGACCATGTCCTCTTTGAAGACTCTCGGTGAGAACTCTTCTTTGCTTCTTACAGCTTCTGATGTTTGTCAGTGACCCTCCATATTCCTTGGCTCATAGATGCATCACTCCCATCACCTATTTATTTTGTTATACCTTTAAAAAATTTTTTTTTAAATTAATTTTAATGGGGTGACATTGATAAATCAGGGTACATATGTTCAGAGAAAACATCTCTAGGTTATTTTGACATTTGATTATGCTGCATTCCCATCACCCAAAGTCCAATTGTCTTCCATCACCTTCTAACTGGTTTTCTTTGTGCCCCTCCCCTCCCCCAGTCCACTTCCTTTCCTCCCCCCCACCCTGTAACCCCCACACTCTTGTCCATGTCTCTGAGTCTCATTTTTATGTCCCACCTATGTATGGAATCATATAGTTCTTAATTTTTTCTGATTTACTTATTTCGCTCAGTATAATGTTATCAAGGTCCATCCATGTTGTTGTAAATGATCCGATGTCATCATTTCTTATGGCTGAGTAGTATTCCATAGTATATATATACCAAAGCTTTGTAATCCACTCGTCCACTGACAGACACTTGGGCTGTTTCCAGATCTTCGCTATTGTGAACAATGCTGCCATAAACATGGGGGTGCAATTCTTCTTTTCAAACAGTGCTATGGTGTTCTTGGGGTATATTCCTAAAAGTGGTATAGCTGGGTCAAAAGGCAGTTCGATTTTTAATTTCTTGAGGAATCTCCATACTGTTTTCCACAGTGGCTGCACCAGTCTGCATTCCCACCAGCAGTGCAGGAGGGTTCCCTTTTATCCATATCCTCGCCAACACTTATTCTGTGTTGTTTTGTTGATGAGCGCCATTCTGACTGGTGTGAGGTGATATCTCATTGTGGTTTTAATTTGCATTTCTCTAATGATTAGTGATGTTGAGCATTTTTTCATATGCCTATTGGCCATCTGTATGTGCTATTTGGAGAAGTGTCTACGCATTTCTTTTGCCCATTTTTGGATTGGATTATTTGTCTTCCTGGTATTGAGTTTTACAAGTTTTTTTTTTTTTATAAATTTTGGTTATTAACCCCTTATCAGACATATTGTCAAATATATTCTCCCATTGTGTAGTTTGTCTTTTTTATTCTGTTCTTATTGTCTTTAGCTGTGCAAAAGCTTTTTAGTTTGATATAGTCTCATTTGTTTATCCTGTCTTTTATTTCACTTCCCCATGGAGATAAATCAGCAAATATATTGCTGCGAGAGATGTCAGAGAGCTTACTGCCTATGTTTTGTTCTAAGATGCTTATAGTTTCACGATTACATTTAAGTCTTTTATCCATTTTGAGTTTATTTTTGTGAGTGGTGTAAGTTGGTGGTCTAGTTTCGTTTTTTTGCAGGTAGCTGTCCAATTTTCCCAACACCATTTGTTGAAGAGGCTGTCTTTACTCCATTGTATGCTCTTACCTCCTTTGTCAAATATCAGTTGTCCATAGAAGTGTGGGTTTATTTCTGGGTTTTCTGTTCTATTCCATTGATCTATTTACCTGTTCTTATGCCAGTACCAAGCTGTTTTGAGTGCAATGGCCTTATAGTATAACTTGATATCAGGAAGTGTGATACCTCCCACTTTATTCTTCCTTTTCAAGATTGCTTATGCTATTCGTGTTCTCTTTTGGTTCCAAATAAATTTTTGGAATATGAGTTCTATATCTTTGAAGTAAGTCATTGGTATTTTAATCAGTCATGCATTGAGTTTATAAATTGCTTTGGGTAATATAGACATTTTAATGATATTTATTCTTCCTAACAATGAGCACAGTATATGCTTCCACTTGTTTGTATAATATCTTCCCTGATTTCTTTTATCAATGTTTTATAATTTTCTGAGTACAAGTCTTTAATCTCTCTGGTTAAATTTACTCCTAGGTACTTTATTTTTTTGGTTGCAATGGTAAAGGGGATTGATTCATTAATTTCTCTTTCTGACAGTTCATTGTTAGTTATAAAAAAGCCTCTGATTTCTGAGTATTAATTTTATATCCTACCACCTTGCTGAATTCATTTATCAGGTCTAGTAGTTTTTTGACTGAGACTTTAGGGTTTTCTGTATACAATATCATATCATCTACAAATAATGATAGTTTTACTTCTTGTTTTCCAATTTGGATGCCTTTTATTTCTTTTTTTTTGTCTGATTGCTGTGGCTAGGACTTCCAGAACTATGTTGAATAAGAGTGGTGAAAGGGGGCACCCCTGCCTTGTTCCTGATGTTAAGAGGATTGCTTTTAATTTTTGCCCATTGAGTATGATGTTGGCTGTGGGTTTGTCATAGATAGCCTTTATCATGTTGAGGTATGTTCCCTGTATTTCCACTTTTCTTTTTTCTGTATTCCCACTTTGCTGAGAGTTTTGATTATGAATGGGTGCTGGATTTTGTCAAATGCTTTTTCTGCATCTATTGAAATTATCCTGTGGTTTTTCTCCTTCCTATTGTTTATGTGATGAATCACATTGATTGATTTGTGAATATTATACCAGCCTTGCCTCCCAAGAATAAATCCCACTTGATCCTGATGTATGATTTTTGTTCATATATTGCTGGATCCGGTTTGCTAATATTTTGTTGAGGATTTTATCATCTAAATTCATCAGGGATATTGGCCTATAATTTTCTTTCTTTGTGTTGTCTTTGCCTGGTTTTGGAATCAGAATTATGCTCGTCTCATAAAAGGATCTTGGAAGTCTTCCTTCCTCTTGAATTTTTTGAAATAGCTTGAGAAGGATAAGAGTTAGTTCTTCTTTGAATATTTGGTAGAATTCACTTGTGAAGCCATCAGGCCCAGGACTTTTCTTTTTTGGGAGTTTTTTGATAGCTGTTTCAATCTCATTTGTTGTAATTGGTCTGTTTAGGTTTTCTGATTCCTCCAGATTAATTTTTGGAGGATTATATGTTTCAAGGAATTTTTCCATTTCATCTAGGTTGTCTAGTCTTTTGGTGTACAGTTCTTCATAGTATTTTCTTACAATATTTTGTATTTCTGTTGTGTCAGTTGTTATTTCTCCACTCTCATTTCTAATTTTATTTATTTAGTCCTCTCTCTCTCTCTCTCTCTTTTTTTTTTTGTGAGTCTGGTTAAAGGTTCATCGATCTTGTTTACCTTTTCAAAGAACCAGTTCCTGGTTTCATTGATCCTCTGTATTGTTTCTTTAGCCTCTATGTCATTTATTTCTGCTCTGATCTTTATTATTTCCTTCCTTCTACTAGCTCTGGGCTTTACTTTCTGTTCTTTTTCTAGTTCTTATAGATGCAGGGTCAAGTTGTTTATTTGAGCTTTTTCTATCTTCTTGAGGTATGCCTGTAATGCTCTGAACTTCCTTCTGAGGACTACTTTTGCTGTGTCTCATAAATTTTGTATCTTGTTATATCTTAATATCTTCTTCCTTCTGTGTGTATTTGGTTTCTTTGTCCAAATTTTCCCTTTTTATAAGAACACCAGTTATATTGGGTTATGGTCCAAAGTAGTATCACATTTTAACTAATTTAACTCAGTAAAGACCCTATTTCTAAATAGGGTCACATTCTTATGTACTGGATGCTAAGACTTTGTCATATTTTTTGCAGGAGGACACAATCCACTCACAATTGCAGAAGAGTTGTTAAATAAGAATTTAATGGTGTCTCTCCAGCAGTATCTCAAAGAGAAAGTTCTTCACCAGAGAATAAGAATATTCTAGTAGTTTAACAAGAATATCTCTACAAAGAGTAAGAGAGCTTCTCCAGGCTACCCTTCTTGATGGAAGTAAGCACCTTTTAGTTTTATCTAATGCCTTCTTCCCAGTTGCTATAGTTTCCAAGCAAGTAATGAATTACCTATTGGGTTTTAATGTGTATCAAACCTAGGAAGAATTATGTCCTGCCAAATGATCAAAGCCTGCCCATTGTTGTGACAGGCCACACAAAGCCTTTTTTATATTGTGATAAGATCACTTAATATAAGATCTATCCTCTTCACCAATTTTTAAGTACACAATATCATAATTTTAACTATAGACACAAAGTTGTACAGCAGATCTTTAAAATTTATTCATCTTGTATAACTGAATTTTTTTTTAATTTTAATAATTTTATTTTTTTAATGGGGTGACATCAATAAATCAGGATACATATATTCAAAGATAACAAGTCCAGGTTATCTTGTCGTTCAATTATGTTGCATACCCATCACCCAAAGTCAGATTGTCCTCTGTCACCTTCTATCTTGTTTTCTTTGTGCCCCTCCCCCTTCCTCTTTCCCTCTCCCATTCCCCCCTCCCCCCGTAACCACCACACTCCCATCAATGTCTCTTAGTTTCACTTTTATGTCCCACCTACGTATGGAATAATGCAGTTCCTGTTTTTTTCTGATTTACTTATTTCGCTTCGTATCATGTTATCAAGATCCCACCATTTTGCTGTAAATGTTCCGATGTCATCATTTCTTATGGCTGAGTAGTATTCCATAGTGTATATGTGCCACATCTTCTTTATCCAGTCATCTATTGATGGGCTTTTTGGTTGTTTCCATGTCCTGGCCACTGTGAACAATGCTGCAATAAACATGGGGCTGCATGTGTCTTTATGTATCAATGTTTCTGAGTTTTTGGGGTATATACCCAGTAGAGGGATTGCTGGGTCATAAGGTAGTTCTATTTTCAGTTTTTTGAGGAACCACCATACTTTCTTCCATAATGGTTGTACTATTTTACATTCCCACCAACAGTGTATGAGGGTTCCTTTTTCTCCACAGCCTCTCCAACATTTGCTATTACCTGTCTTGCTAATAATAGCTAATCGAACAGGTGTGAGGTGGTATCTCATTGCAGTTTAGATTTGCATTTCTCTAATAGCTAAAGAAGATGAGCACCTTTTCATATATCTGTTGGCCATTTGTATTTCTTCCTGGGAGAAGTGTCTGTTCATGTCCTCTTCCCATTTTTTTATTGGATTGATGTTTGTTTGTTGTTGAGTTTTATAAGTTCTTTGTATATTTTGGATATTAGGCCCTTATCTGAGCTGTTTTTGAAAATATTATTTCCCATTTAGTTGCCTGTCTGTTTATTTTGTTATCAGTTTCTCTTGCTGAGCAAAAACTTCTTAGTCTGATGTAGTCCCATTCATTAATTTTTGCCTTCACTTCTCTTGCCATTGGAGTCAAATTCATAAAATGCTCTTTAAAACCCAGGTCCATGAGTTGAGTACCTATGTCTTCTTCTATGTACTTAATTGTTTCAGGTCTTATGTTTAGATCATTGATCCATTTTGAGTTAATTTTTGTACAGGGGGACAAACTGTAGTCCAGTTTTATTCTTTTGCATGTGGCTTTCCAGTTTTCCCAGCACCATTTATTGAAGAGGCTTTCTTTTCTCCATTGTGTGTTGTTGGCCCCTTTATCAAAAATTATTTGACTATATATATGTGGTTTTATTTCTGGGTTTCCTATTCTGTTCCATTGGTCTGAGTGTCTATTTTTCTGCAAATACCATGCTGTTTTGATTGTCGTGGCCCTATAATATAGTTTGAAGTCAGGTATTGTAATGCCCCCAGCTTCATTCTTTTTCTTTAGGATTGCTTTGGCTATTCGGGGTTTTTTATAGTTCCATATAAATCTGATGATTTTTTGCTCTATTTCTTTAAAAAATGTCATTGGAAGTTTGATGGGAATTGCATTAAATTTGTATATTGCTTTGGGTAATATAGCCATCTTGATTATATTTATTCTTCCTAGTCAAGAACAAGGTATATTCTTCCATCTCATTATATCTTTTTCGATTTCCCTTAACAATGGTTTATAATTTTCATTATATAAGTCCTTTACATTCTTTGTTATGTTTATTCCTAAGTATTTTATTTTTTTTGTTGCAATCAAGAAGGGGATTATTCTTTTGAGTTCGTTTTCTAATATTTCATTGTTGGCATATAGAAAGGCTATTGACTTCTGTATGCTAATTTTGTATCCTGCGACCTTACTGTATTAGCTTATTGTTTCTAGTAGTCTTTTTGTGGATTCTTTGGGGTTTTCGATGTATAGGATCATATCATCTGCAAAAAGTGATACATTTACTTCTTCTTTTCCGATATGGATGCCTTTTATTTCTTTGTCTTGTCTGATTGCTCCAGCTAGAACCTCTAGTACCACATTAAATAAGAGTGGAGAGAGTGGACAACCCTGTCTTGTTCCTGATTTAAGGGGGAAAGCCTTCAGTTTAGTGCCATTTAATATGATGTTAGCTGATGGTTTATCATATATGGCCTTTATCATGTTGAGATATTTTCCTTCTATACCCATTTTGTTGAGTCTTAAACATAAAATTGTGTTGTATTTTATCAAAAGCCTTTTCTGCGTCTATTGATAAGATCATGTGGTTTTTGTTCTTTGTTTTGTTGATATGGTGTATTATGTTAACCGTTTTACATATGTTGAACCATCCTTGAGATTCTGGGATGAATCCCACTTGATCATGATGTATTATTTTTTTAATATGTTGTTGTATTTGATTTGCTAGTATTTTGTTTAGTATTTTAGCATCTGTATTCATTAGAGATATTGGTCTGTAGTTTTCTTTTTTTGTGCCATCCTTGCCTGGTTTTGGTATGAGGGTTATGTTGGCCTCATAAAATGTGTTTGGAAGTATTGCTTCCTCTTCAATTTTTTGGAAGACTTTAAGTAGAATAGGAACCAAGTCTTCTTTGAATGTTTGATAAAATTCGCTGGTATAGCCATCAGGGCCTGGACTTTTATTTTTGGGGAGGTTTTTAATGTTTTTTTCTATTTCTTCTCTACTAATAGATCTGTTTAGGCTTTCTGCTTCTTCTTGACTCAGTCTAGGAAGTTTGTATTGTTCTAGGAATTTATCCATTTCTTCTAGGTTGTTGAATTTAGTGGCATAAAGTTTTTCATAGTATTCTACAATAATTCTTTGTATATCTACGGTGTCTGTGGTGATTTCTACTCTTTCATTTTGGATTTTGTTTATATGAGTTCTTTCTCTTTTTTCCTTGGTAAGTCTTGCCAAGGGTTTGTCAAATTTGTTGATCTTTTCAAAGAAACAGCTCCTTGTTCTATTAATTTTTTTCTATAGTTCTTCTGCTCTCTAATTCATTTATTTCTGCTCTGATTTTTATTATCTCCTTTCTTCGGCTGGTTTTGGGTTTTCCTTGTTCTTCTTTTTCTAGTTCCTTAAGGTGGGAAGTTAAGTGGTTCACTTGGGCTCTCTCTTGTTTGTTCATATATACCTGAAGTGATATGAACTTCCCTCTTATCACTGCTTTTACTGAATCCCATAGAGTCTGATATGTTGTATTGTCATTTTCATTAGTCTGTATATATCTTTTGATCTTTGCACTTATTTCTTCTTTGACCCATTCATTTTTTAGAAGTATGTTGTTTAGTTTCCACATTTTTGTGGGATTTTTTTCCTCTTTTTTGCAGTTGAATTCTAGTTTCAAGGCTTTATGATCAGAAAATATGCTTGGTACAACTTCAATTTTTCTGAATTTCCTGATATTGTTTTTGTGGCCCAACATATGGTCAGTTCTTGAGAATGATCCATGTACACTGGAGAAAAATGTATACTCAGTCACTTTGGGATGAAATGTCCTGTAGATGTCTATCATATCCAGGTGCTCTAGTGTTTTGTTTAAGGCCACTATGTCTTTGTTGATTCTCTGTTTGGATGACCAATCTAGAGCCGTCAACGGTATATTGAGGTCTCCAAGTATGATTGTATTTTTGTCAGTTTTTGTTTTAAGATCAATAAGTAACTGTCTTATATATTTTGGTGCTCCTTGGTTTGGTGCATATATATTAAGAATTGTTATGTCTTCTTGATTCAGTGTCCTCGTAGCCATTATGAAATAGCCATTTTTTATCTCTGAGTACTTTTGCTGTCTTGTAGTCAGCATTATCCAATATGAGTATTGCTACAACTGCTTTTTTTTGGATGTTATTTGCTTGGAGTATTGTTTTCCAGCCTTTCACTTTGAATTTGTTTTTATCCTTGTTACTTAGATGAGTTTCCTGTAGGCAGCATATAGTTGGATTTTCTTTTTTAATCCATTCTGCTACTCTGTGCCTTTTTATTGGTGAGTTTAATCCGTTTACATTTAGTGTAATTATTGACACTTGTGAGTTCCCTATTGCCATTTCATATCTTGCTTTATGTTAGTTTTGTGTCTTGTTGGATCCTTCTCTTTTGTTTTTCTATCTTTTGTTTTTATTTGGTTGTATTCCATACATCTTTCCTCTGTTGCTATCTTTTTTATCTCATGTGCTTCTGTGCTGGTTTTTTCAATGGTGGTTACCTTTGAGTAATGAAAAGGGTCCCTACCCTGTTCATTGTAGCAAACTATTTTGTGAGTACTTTTGCACTCCATCGTCCTTTGCTACTGTTAATCTCCATCTTCTCCCCCTCTTTCTTTTTGTTGTTGTCACAGTTTAAATTTGGTTTTATTGTGTTCTTCTTGGAGCTTTTACTTGTGGCTCTGTTTCTTTTTTTGTTCTTTGTATCTGATTGGAGAACCCCCTTTAGTAATTTCTGGAGTGGGGGTTTTCTGATGATAAATTTCCTCATCTTTTCTGTATCTGTGAATGTTTTTATTTTTCCTTCATATTTGAAGGATAGCTTTGATGGGTATAGTATTCGTGGCTGAAAGTTTCTCTCTTTCAGGACTTCAAATATTGGGGTCCACTCTCTTTTAGCTTGTAGAGTTTCTGCTGAGAAATCTGATGATAATCTAATGGGCCTTCCTTTATATGTTGTATTCTTCTTTTCCCTGGCTGCCTTGAGAATTTTTTCTTTGCTGTTGGTTTGTGTCAATTTCATTATGATATGCCTTGTAGTAGGTTTGTTGGGGTTGAGAAAACTCGGAGTTCTGTTTGCTTCTTGAACTTGAGGCTTTAGTTCTTTCCACAGGCTTGGGAAGTTCTCATCTATTATTTGTTTGAGTATGTTCTCCATTCCATTTTCTCTCTCTTCTCCCTCTGATATACCTATTATTCTTATGTTATTCTTTTTGATGGAGTCAGATAATTCTTGTAGGGCTATCTCATTTTTTTTAATTTTTGAGTCTCTTTCTTCTTCTCTCTGTTGTGCCTCAAGTTGCTTGTCTTCTATTTCACTAATCCTCTCTTCTATCTGACCTGTTCTATTAGCTAAGCTTGTTACTTCGTTTTTCAGCTCGTGAATTGAGTTTTTCATCTCTGTTTGATTTGTTTTTATAGTTTCAATTTCCTTGGACATATATTCTTTGTGTTCATTGAGTTGTTTTCTGAGCTCCCTAAATTGCCTTTCTGTGTTTTCTTGTATATCTCGGAGGATTTTTAGGATTTCTATCTTGAATTCTCTGTCATTTAGCTCCAAGGTTTTCAATATATTAAATTTTTTCTCCATCGATTTTTCCTCATCTAGCTGTGTTACCTCTCTTTCTTTTGTATCCATGATATTCGATTTTCTCTTCCTTAATGGCATCTGAGGGTGGTTTTGTTGATAGTATTAATGAGATTTAATAAAGAATAAAAAGTTAAAGAAATAAAAAATCGAAGAGTTGTTTTTTTAAAAAAATTAATAATGAAATAACGAAAAATAAAATAAAATAAAAATTAAAAAAAAGAAATTATTCCCCCCCTCCTTTTTTCCTCTCCTCTCCTCTCCCCTCTTTCTTGAGAAAATCTTGTGGTGAACCGTGAATTATAACAAACAATGCCTGTAATGGAGGGCCTGAATTGGAGAAAAGTAATAAAGGGGCAAAAAAAAAAGAAAAAAAAAAGAAAGAAAAAAGAAGGGGTATGGACCCACAAAAAGCAAGTAAGGAAAAAATTTGGGTCATGAATAAAATGATTTGCTTTTAGGCGTTGGTTGTCTAAGAGTTATGATGAGAGGAATAAGAGAACAGAAAAATGGGGGGACAAATTAAAATATTACTATTGTAATTAGTGGAACAAGAACTAGATAAAATGGAGAGCCAGGGATGGGAGCACTGCTAGTGAGTTAAAAAGGTGAAGTAAAACCCCCACCAAAATGCCACAAACATAAGTTTGAGTCCCAGATAAGATAATTTGTTTGTTATTGAGGTTTGAATGAGAGGAGATGTAAAGGAGAAAGGAAGAAACTAATATAGAGGGAGAAAAGAAAGAGAGAGAAAAAAAGAGGGAAACACTAAAAGAAGAAAAAAGAAAAAAGAGGAGAGAGAGAGAGAGAGAGTGTGTTAAGTGTTTTATAGTGCAACCCTCATAGAGAGAAAGGAAGAGGAGAGAAAAGATAATGGGAGATGTAACACTTATGGGTAGTGTAGTTCAAGGGGAGGAGAGAGTAAGACCGGCAGAGAGTTAATTCGGCAAATTGGAGGAGGAAAAAAAATATCAAGAATGAAGATAAGAGAAACAAACGAACAAATATAATAAAATGGGATAGGTTATAAAGTCTGCAGATTATTCTTGATTTTGAGAGGTTATCTTCTTGCTTTTTCTTTTCTCTCCCTCTTCCTGGTCGGTGACTCTATACCCCGGGTTCTGCCCCTTTGGCACGCTCAGGTAGAGGTTTGCAGTTGATAAGTCTCTATGGCAATGTCATGTATTGTGCTTTAGTCTCGTTGGCAGTCGAGGCTCATTAGCATTTATAGGCTCCGACAGTGAGAGAGTCCGTGTTCCTGGAGCCTTTCTCCTAGGCTTTCCTTCCTCAATTAGTAGCCTGATAATCCAGCTATGGGGTTGCTGCTGCCTCTGCCTGGATAGTAAGAGGCTCAAAGCGCTGGCAACTCCCCACTCTATTTCCACTCAGCACAGGGCTCTGGATAAGGCTCAGTCAGTCAGAGCTGCTAGCATAATCATGCGGGGTTTCCGCCCACTCAAAGACCTCTGGCTCTTCCACTCTGTCCAGTAACACAGGCGGGCACCCACTTCCGGGGCGCTTGGAGGAAACTCTTACTCACTATCTTCGCCCGCAGACCAGGATATCCGGCCAGCAGTCTCAAGCTCTGAGTGAAACCCCCAACTGCATGGAAAAGTTGCAGCGTTGGAATTGGTTCTCGCTCCGCCCCCATGCGCGGCTTTTGTAAGGCGCTGGGGTGGCCCGAGATTCCGCTTTTGCCCACACAAAGGCCCCTGACTCTGCCCCTCTGTGCGATAACATGGGCGTGCACTGCCAAGGCACTCGGAGGAATCTCTCACTCAGTATCTGCGCGCGCAGACCAGGATATGAGCCTGGCCGCGTTTCCCTCTGAGTGCAACCCCCACCAGCACAGAAGATTTTCACCGTTGGAATTAGTTATTGCTCCCTCCTGTGCGCGGCTTTCCCAGGGCGCTGGGGCTGCCCAGAGATTCTGCTTTCGGCCCACAGAAAGGCCTCTGACTCTGCCTCTCTGTGGGGTAACACGGGCACCCACTCTCGGGGCTTAGGAAGAAATCTCTCACCCACTAACTGTGCACCGACCAGGAGATTGGGTAAAATGGCTGCCCCGCTTGTCTGTCTTTGTTTGGGTTTGGCGCAAGTGTTAGCTTGTATTGCCCGGGTTGCCACAGGATCAGTTTTTCCTCGGCTTGGATCTCCGTGGCACAGCCTGGTTCGTCCGTTTGTGCTGCGGCCTGTATCTATTCACCCCCTTTGCCCGCCTCAGTTTCTATATTCACAGTTACCAGAGAAAGCTGCCCTGTTTAGGTTAGTGAGGAAGGCGGAGCATTTCTTACTCCCTTTTTCCTTCGGGGTTTGGTTATATATTTAGCCAATTTTTCGCTCGACCATACCTTCGGGTGTATTCCGAAGCATCTGGAGGCTCCAAGTATAGGCTTTTCTGTTTCTGGTTGAAGATCTTGTTGAGTTTTGGGGGAAATTTATCGGTATCGCTTCCCACCCCGCCATTACTCTGACGTCATCCTCATATAACTGAAATTTTTACCCATTGAAGAGCAACTCTTCATTTCTCCACCTCCCCAGTCCTGGCAACCATTATTCCTCTGTTTTCTGTGTGTTTGACTATTTTAGATATCTCATATATGTGGAGTCATACAATATTTCATTTTTCTGGGATTGGCTAATTTAACTAAGTACAATCTTCCTAGGTTTATCCATATTGTCACATATAGCAGGATTACATTTTTCAAGACTGAATAACATTCCATTGTATGTATATGCCACATTTTCTTTATCCATTCATCCACTGATGGACATCTAAGTTGTTTCCACATCTTGACTACTGTAAACACTGCTGCAATGCTAATCTCTTTGAGCTCTTAATTTCAATTATTTTGAGTGTAGACCTAGTAGTAGCATTGTTGACTCACATGGTAGTTTTATTTTTAATTTAAGAAAACTTCATATTGTTTTCTATAAACAATATATTTTTTAAATAAATTTTTTTTTTAATTTTCACACCAGTAGTAAGGATATCAATTTTTCTACATCATTTTTCTACATGCCAAATGAACACACAGATATATACACACAAACACACAGACGCACTTTGATTGATATTAGTCACTTTACTAAGTGTGAAGTGATGCCATTTTTGGTTTTGGTTTGCATCTGGGTAAGTGATGTTGATGGTCTTTTCATATACCTGTTATAGGCTACATAGACTTTGACTATAGCAGTATAATAAATCAGTGTATTGTAAAAATGTTGTAAAAAATGGTTTATATATTTGCCTTGAAAAATTAAAAGTTGATAAATTATTTATTTTTGTATAAACTTGAGTTTAAGAGATAAAGTGGAGGTTCTAGTAGTATCTGGAGAGATTTATCATCAAGATCAGATTCATAGGACTGAGAGGACTCTAGACTTGAATAATCCTTTTTTGTTGTATTTTTTTTTGTGGTATGAAAGTTTTAATTGTCCATGCAAGAAGTATGTGTCATGTTGGTATCTACTACATACCAGGAAATGTGTGAGGTGTTGAGAAATAAGTATGAATAATAGCTTCCCCTCACGTCTGTGCCCTCATGGACCTTACAGAAGCAGAGAATGAATATAATTAGATTTTTGGGTTAATATCATTAAAACAGGTCCTCAGAGCAAGTTTATTCTACCCCATTTTTATCTGAATATTTTCAGAAAGTTGGAGTTTTATAAGAGCATTAGAAATCTTGCAAAATGGAGATATGTCAGATTACAGCAGGCAGTAGTAAAGTATGGTTTCTTAGGTAAATGTGATGAAAATATAATGCAATGAACAAAACAATGATACAGAGAATCAGGATATGGTTCTTAGCCTTAAGCAGCTTCTATTGCAATAAAGAAGATAAGACAAGAGCAATTTTAGTAGAAAAATGAGTTCATATAATCAATTATAATTATGCAACTATACACACAATAAATTGCTACATGGTTAGAAGGATTTAAGAGCTGTAAATATTCAGGGGTATGTTGTTTTATTTTGGATGGTTTACACTACTATTTTTCCCTCTTTAACTGTAATTTCTTCAGAAGAGTCCCAAAACTTAGCATAGAATAACTACTAAAGTTTTTGCTCTATATTCTATACATTAAACACATAGAAAGATCATAAAGGCTGTAATGTAAAAAGATGTGCAAGGAACTGAATCCTGTATCTTGAGATAATAAATACATTCAGTTAAGCTGAAAAAATCTGGCCCTTCTAAATAACTTTAAAGGAATTAGAATTTGGGCATACTGTATTTTGGATGATGGGGAAAAATGATTCTAACAAATCAGTATGTAATTATATCTTACTTTTAAAAAGCCAAAAATACCTCATAAATGATTTTAATTTTGTGTGTATTTTATAATGTTCATGTTAAACAAAAGTTTATAGTTTTCACTGATATAGTAGACATGATTTCAGTCTTGCAGAATCACACATTGAACTATTTTGCAATGTATCTACTACCATGTAGAGTTTTTAACAGTACTGCTACTATAAAACTAGATTAATAATACGATTTAGTCTCTGCAGTTGCTTTCATCCTCACAAATCAAGTTCAGAGCCTCCACCTGAACATCATCATACTGTGTTGTCAAGTTGGTTTCTAGTTTCCATTTTATGTGGTTTAAGGCCAAGTAACCAGTTGCAAATTTTTACACAAAATATAAAATATTTTTCCTCTGAATAAATATGACCCCTGAATAATTTGCTTACCTGTCCATGCTTATTTTTTTATTTAGAAAATATATTTTGGAAATCATGTTAAATGAAAAAAGTCAGGCAAAGAAAAACAAGTACCATTTTAATCTCATTTTTATGTGGAATCTGAAAATTCCACATAAAAGAAAGAAAGAAAAGAAAGAGAGAAAGAAAGAAAGAAAGAAAAAAAAAAGAAAGAAAGAAAGAAAAAAAGAAAAACCAAACCCATAGATACAGAGCACAGATTGGTATTTGCCCAAGATAGAGGTGAGCAATGAAGGGTAGAGGTGGTCAAAAGGCACAGATTTATAGTGATAAAACAAGTTCTGGGATTAATGTGCAGCATGGTGGTTTTAGTTAAAGATACTGTATTGTATATTTGAAAGTTGCTAAGAGAGAAGATCTTTAAAGTTCTCATCATAGGAAAAAATTGTAACTGTGGTGATGAATGTTAACAAAATATACTGTGGTGATCATTTAGTTATATATGTTTTACACAACTCAAATCCTTATATTGAGCTCCTTAAACTAATACAATCTTATGTCCATAATCTCAATAAAACAAGAAGGGGGAAAAAACCAGAGAGGAGAGGTGGGACCAAATTAGGTGGTCGTTGGACTGGTAAACACTGGATGATGTTTAGTTTGGAAGACAAAATAAAGTCTTTAGAAAATGGGACTTCATTTCTGGCAGCAGATGAGAACAAATGCCCTACATTCCTGCCTCCTCAAAACCTTTTAGTTGGTGAGGTTTCACATTGTGAGATGTGTGTTTTTACTTATAAGCTCCCACAAACGTACTTTTCTCATCAGTTCATCATCTCTCTTCATTATACACTCTCTCTAAATGTTTATTTCCATGCCTGTGAGTGACAGCAGTGTTCAAAACTTCAGCCTTCTCTGAGTCTTCTTGGCTTTTGAACCAAGCTCTTTACCTAGAGCTTTTTAGCCTCCTCCATGGCTGTCACACAGATTGGTGTGTCCTGACTGTTTAGGTCGAGCATGAATTCAGTAACTTTGAATTAGAGAAGATGTGGCACATATACACTATGGAATACTACTCAGCCATAAGAAATGATGACATCGGATCATTTACAACAAAATGGTGGGATCTTGATAACATTATACAAAGTAAAATAAGTAAATCAGAAAAAAACAGGAACTGCATTATTCCATACATAGGTGGGACATAAAAGTGAAACTAAGAGACATTGATAAGAGTGTGGTGGTTACAGGGGGAAAAGGGGGAGGGGGAGGGGCACAAAGAAAACTAGATAGAAGATGACAGAGGACAATCTGACTTTGGGTGATGGGTATGCAACATAATTGAAAGACAAGATAACCTGGACTTGTTATCTTTGAATATATGTATCCTGATTTATTGATGTCGCCCCATTAAAAAAATAAAAAAAATAAAAAAAGAATTAGTGTAAGAGAAATGTCAGTTTTAAGTTTATTATTAGTGTCTGAGCTGTTTCAAAGTGTTAATTTCTTTTGGATAATCTTCTACTCTCTTAGAATCACCATGTGCCTTATTCATGGAATTTCAAAGAAAAAATAATCTGTTTTCTTTCCTGAGTTGAGATGCAGCCTGAAGAAGACTTCCAGGGAAGTTCCAACTTCAAAGATGCGTCCTTGTCACTGAAACAGCAGTAAGAAATCTCTCTTCTAGGAGTGCATTGATCTCATCTCTGTTGCTGAGACTGGCTGACCCTTTGATAGCTTCAGTTTCCGGAATCACTCGCATCTCTCACAGTCTGTTCTCTATCACCACTAGTTGTCTTCTTGACAACCACCTCAACTACGGTGATAGCAGGTGAAGGTCAAAGATTTGTCCAATCTCTCTGCTTTGTTCAGGCTTTTCTCCTTGTGTTGCCATGACAGATATGGAGTTAATGAAGCTATGAAACTTCCTTAATTTTTTGTTTGCCTTGCTATTTTTTATTTTTAAGTGTTTGCCAGTGATGGATTAAGAACAATAGTAACAAATGGTTCCCACAGTGTCTGTGTGGCATCCACACTCCCCAACTCATTTGGCTTTTGATCTTACCATAAGGCTTCAGAATAGTCATCCTGCTATATTTTCCCCCCATGGCATCTTTGTAGAAATTCAGATTTTAATCTTTGCTTTAGACATAGAAATATACTCTCGCCTTTTCTTTACTTGAAAGCATTGTGCTTATGTTCTAGATCATGAGAAATACATGTTCATTATACTGCTATAAGTGGTTAGTCTTTCAATTACCCCCTTTTATCCAATAAGATGTTGATATCTGCCATACTGATTGTAGTTAAAACTGTGCTGATCATGTCCATCTTGTTCAAATGGCTTTTCAGAGTGGCAGGTTTCTCTAAGGGGTCAATAGCCAGGAGTTTATTCTGGGATCGATAATGATCAATTGGCACCTAATTTGTGTCTTATAAACTATTGTTTAGGGTAATTCACTCATTTTTAAAGTCAATCTTTACTAAATCTTTTGAAACAACAGAATTCAGTTTGGAGACACTCTTTTAAGTATATCTTTTGGAGGCTACAAAGGCAAAAAATATTTTTTTTGAGGACAAAACCTTGGCACTGAATCCTTCCTTTGACCTCAGGATCCTTCCTACAAAGGGCTTTTGTGTGTCCCTGAACGCAGTACGCTTTTGTGAGTTTTGTCTGCTTTGATCTTAACTCTTAACTGTCTATGGAAATATTCCTTCAAAAATTAAAGCATTTGTCTATTTAAAAAAAAGTAAAGTCTATATTTTAGGGTGGCTATTTCATAAACACAGCTAACCAGACAGAGCTTACACATCAGACTTATGATTATAGACGGTAATTGGGAAAACTTCATAAATGATTCTGCTTAGATTTTCCAAGTTGGAAGTTAACTTGGCACTGCAGCAGCCTCTGATGCTCTTGAAGAGCCTCCAGGTCGGCCTGGTGCCAACCTAAAAACCTTAGACCTGCAGGTGTCTGGGGATCCCGTACAGATCGGGGTCCTGGCTGGCAGCCACTCCTGTCAAGTGTCAGGCTGCTTGGGGGCATCTGGTTTGAAGATGAGCACATATTCCTAATAGCAATTTTTTACAGAAATCTTTCTTCTTGCTCCTAATACAGAATGGCAGGCAGGATAATAGCTGGGATGCCTGTGTTCCAGTTGAATGCTATGTGTTCTGAGAGCTTCAGTAAGTTGTGTGACCTCTCTGGGCCTCAATATATTTCTCATTTAGTAAAAGTGCTGTTCTCTATTATTGTTTCCACTGTGAAATTCTGTGAATCTAACACGCCTTTGAGATGCCATGGAGCTGTAAGAATTTGAAGCAGTAAATTCCTTTACTTGAATTTTGGAAAAAATGTCCTTTTATCAAGTTACTGGAGCCACATTATAGATTTTCACATTGACTAGTTAGTAGTTCCTGTTGACCTATAGAGATCTTGTCTTCACCAAGCATTTAGGAAAAGACTAATAAGAAAGGCATGCATAATAAGCCTTTAGAAGAGTCAAGATGTAAGCCAGGTAAGTGATAACTGAGCTAGAGAATACACAAAAGATGAGACAGAACAAAGGGTTAGGCACTAATTCTACTGATATGGTCTTTTCGGAAATAATGTAAAAAATGGTTTTAAAAGAAACTGAGTCTTGCCTTTTGGGACCTAAAGGAATAGTTCTCTAGCTGATGAGTTAAGATGTCTTGACCTGAATTATCTTATGAGACAATGATACCAAGGTTGATAATTTCTAATGAAGTCAGAACCTTTACAGTCCTTGATTTATGTTCCAAAGGTGTCAAAAATGCTGATTAAGGTCTCTGTGTTATAGGTGGGTTTTAGGTAAAGAGCATAGGCCTGTGAGAACATGTATTGACATGAGCAATATAGGGTTACCTGTGTCTGGAGAAGGGCTGGTGTAGGAAAGAAGAGAATAATCTGTCAATCCAGTTCCTCCCTCTATAATTCTACAACAAAACATCTGGTATAATAGAACTCAGAGTATGAGACCAAAAAGCTTAGTTTATGAGTACTGGGTATGGCTAATAAGAAGGAAATCTCTATTGTGCTGTGAGATACAAATAATTTAGACCTAGGTTTAGAAAGTGATCAAACTTTGAAGAAAGATTTAGTCATGAGTAAGCTATAGAAGTCAAAACAACAGTGATGTGCCACTCTTTGCCCGTTGTGTAGGCAAATATTATAGTGTGTGATGCCAAGCATCAGTGGTGATCTGCACACCCAGAAATCTTTGTGGATGGCAGGTTGTAGTGATGCCTGGAAAGGCCATTTTGGAAAGCAATCTGGCAGTAAGCTCAAACATGTTAGAACAACTCTTTTTTTGGTTGGGGTTTAGGGGATGGAGGAAAGTGCTTTGTATGGATTGATAACAAGAGGGCTGTATTCTCAGGAGTCAAAGAATTTAAGGAAAGAAACAAAACATTCTGAATCAGTGAATTCTGCAAGATGCTCTTCCAGAAAAATACTAGGAGACTCCAGTAAGACAAGGAGACCACGGAAGGGGACTACAGCAAGAACTGAAATTCAATCAAGTAGACCAGAGCTTCCCAGGCTGAACTGATAGGCAGCACTAGCAATGACCTCAGTTATGAGGTTCCTTCCTTCCTGTTGGTGATTTTGATATGACAAGCCTCATGCATATGAAATAAACATTAAGGATGAGAGAACACTGGCTAACTCCATTTGGGAAAAGTTGTACGCAATGGACAAAGAATGAGATCATAGGGCTGAAAGTAAAAGACGTGCTCTGAGCTAGCACACATAAACAACCTTCTTTTCCTTTGAAGAAGGCCAAAGACATTGAGGGGGTACACATTTCCCCAAGGCCAATGGCCTACAAAGGTATCCCCTCTAGTGAAGAATAGCTTATGGATGATAGATATCAGTACTCCAGGATGTGAGTCACTTTATCTGGGTGTTTGAGACGGCATTCACCTTGATTGGGCCACCTGTTATTTTCCTTATAATTTTATCTTACCTTTAACTTTAGTCTGAATGCTGGAGAGAAGAAGTCTTCACATAAAGTAAAAATACTGGGAGGAATACTCTATCGTAGAAAAAGCCATGATAGCACATAGAGAAAGTTCTGGGATATATAATAGCTACCATCTGTAAAAAGAGTAAGGGACATTTACATAGCAACTTTCATGACTGGATATTTAGTTCCCCTAATGTTAGCAGTAAAAATAAGTGAAAACAAGCATTTTTTTTTTTTTTTAGGAAACAGGAAATGCAGTGGGAGGACTGAAGACATAGCCAGTTTGGGATAGAGAAATCTTAACCTTTGAGAATGATAATATTGGAAAGAATAGGAAAGTTGGCTGACCATCTGGGACTTTTAGGGGACAATAGGTGAAATAGTAGCAGAATTTGGAGATACATAAAAATAAATTAGATGGCCTAACGTATTTTTCATCTTTCATAGTTCAGAGAATTTTAGATTTTGGAGAGCTCAATCATTCATTTTCTTTATGAGAGAATTAAAACCTACAGAGACTAAATAATTTGGCCAAGATCACAAGAATGGCCAGTGATAGAACTTGGGGTAGAGCCCAGGAATCTCAGTTTCCAGGCTGACCTTTTCACAACCCACCCCATGGCACAGCACTGTTCTCCATTTCTTTCTCTTTCTGTTGATAGCCTATATATCTGCTTATAGCTTTCTTTAAGCCATAGCCATTGAAAACAAGGAAAGAGGAGAATCTTTTTATTGGCTAGGTGGCATCATAACACTGGCCTCAGCCAAAGGCATTCTTCATAATCACCCTCACTCCATTCTCTTCCATCTCATCCTTGCAAACCCTCACCCCAGGCCTCCACTTACACAAGACTTGTCCCAAATGACTAGAAATTCAATGGAGAAATTTCAAATTCTAATGACTTTCCATCTCCCTATGCCTTCTCTTGTAATTGAAAAGAACTTCTTATTAACTGATTTTTTGAAACATGCCTATCCCTTGGGGAAAAAATCTTTTGCAACAATATCTGTAGCTGTGGAGGTAAAGGAAAACAATGGAAGGTTATTCTAGAATAAATGCCAAACAGGTAGGGAGGCCAAGGGGGAAGTCTGCATATCTACTGATATTTGATTGACTTCATTACACAACAGATTGCATACTCAATAAGGCATTTATGTGTTTTGCAGTTTTCTTTCCAAATTACGTTCAGTCTCAGTGCTGCTTCTGGAACTGGCAGTTTATTTTGACCTTCCCCTGCTCACACTTCAGCTTCCTGGTGTTTGTCAGGTGTTTCAGAATTAGCTCCAGTCAGTACACAAACACTAGAAAGAATGCACATTTTGAAAAGTCTTCTTCCGTGATTGCTTGCTATTTAAGATTTACCACACTTTAGACTTACAGAGGTTGAGTCTAGAGCAGCAAGGTCACTTAGTCATTATCAAATCTAACTCTGTTTTATAGGGGTGGAAAGTGAGAATGAATGATTAAGTGACTTCAGGTGATTTACATACAGTGTGTCCGCAAAGTCATGGTGCACTTTTGACCGATCACAGGAAAGCAACAAAAGACGATAGGAATGTGAAATCTGCACCAAATAAAAGGAAAACCCTCCCAGTTTCTGTAGGATGATGTGGCAGCATGTGCGCATGTGCAGATGAAGACGTAACACCGTGTATACAGCGGAACAGCCCACGGCCATGCCAGTCAAGATGTGGACTGTACAGAGGAAAGTTCAGTGTGTTCTGTGGCTCGCTAAATTCAAATCTGTGACCAAAGTGCAACATGAATATCGGCACGTTTATAACGAAGCGCCACCACATAGGAATAACATTACTCGGTGGGATAAGCAGTTGAAAGAAACCGGCAGTTTGGTGGAGAAACCCCGTTCTGGTAGGCCATCAGTCAGTGACGAGTCTGTAGAGGCTATACAGGATAGCTACCTAAGGAGCCCTAAAAAAATCTGTGCGTGAGCCCACATCAAATTGCACTGAATAGGTATGAAACTGGGAGAGTTTTTCTTTTATTTGGTGCACACTTTACATTTCTATCGTCTTTTGTTGCTTTCCTGTGACCGGTCAAAAGTGCACCATGACTTTACGGACACACTGTATATACTGGAGGAAAGGAACCAACTTTTGCTTCCACAAAGTTCTGTTGAATTCCTTTTTTCTAGTGTAGTTTCTAGTTTCTTGGAAGATAAAGTTCTTCAGGCTCAAAGAGCCAGTTATGTTGAAGGTAGAGTCCCTGAGGGATGAAAGATCTTGGCCATCTTCTTGGGAGTCGGGGTGGTGAGAAGGGCATAGAGAGGGTTTTGGATCCAGATTCTTCTCCTACTTCCAAGATATGTATCATTGAACAAGCTTCTTAATTAGAAACTCTGGTTTTTTGTGTGTAAAATGGGCCAATAGTAGCTTTTTAATGGAATATTTGGAAGCTTAAATTAACGTAAGAGGAAGTATTTGTTATAAACAGGCAACTAAATAGTGTTAGTTCCCTGATCTGATACATCCAGCCTCTCTTCATTGACTGCTTTGTGGTTCTGTTGAAGAGTCTCCTCAGGTGGAGTGTTGATGGCAGTCAGGGTCTCATTTTCCAGAAAGGACTTAAAAATATTTTAGCAAAGGCTCAGGTTCCTTTCAGGTTCGAGAGAGAGACTTTCTAAAGTGGATCCTTGGGAACTAAATATAATAGTCTTGTTAGATTATTATTTGTAGCACCTTCCATTTGGTTCCAGAAACTAACAAAATACTCTTAACTTTTCTTTAGTCAGTTGCCTCCCAGACACAGGAGTTATTTATTCCTTGCTTGCAGCTAATTTCTCCATCCAGCAGCATACCTTTGCTATTTAATAAATCCATGTGTAATCTATTCAGTTTTATGTGTTGTTTTGTGGGGGCTTAATTTCCTCAGGTTTTATGTGCATTTCCTTTGTTGTCACAAAGAGAATTTTAATGCTATTGAGGAAACAGAAGGCACCTTGTATGTTTTATTAGAAACAATCTCAAAGTCACACCTGGTGTAAGATACTATGGGTGACTAAGAAATGCCAAGACATTACTAGCAGTGCAATTAGAGTCACATTTGAACTTCAGGTTGCATTAGGTTTCTCTGAGCACACATGGTGGAACTTTTCCTCATAGAAAGCGGAAAGATGGTTTTTGCTCAGTGAACAAGTCCACGTAGCTCCTGTGGCCACAGAGTAAAACCACATGGTGTCAACATGAGAATTACCCATTCATTTTTTCACTCTTTAATTGATTCATTTTTTCCCCCCAGTTTGATGACTATTTAGTGTTCCTATATGAAAAACACCGTTGTGGGTCTTTTGGAAAATAGACCAGTCAATTGTAAATGTCAAATGTGCTCACATGATGCCAACAGTCTGGTGATCACTACATTTTTGTGTGTCAAAAACTAACACAACAGCTTATATGTTTTCTTCAAAGTTCTATCTCCATATAGTTGGGCTCATATGGGAAGAATAAGCTGACTTGTCAATATGTATAGTCTTACCCCACTAAGAAGTAAAATACTGTGTGTATGTGTTCTAATAGTGACATCCTTTGGCCTTTCCTGGTCATCACATTAATTACATGTGCTGGAGTCTGTACTGGTAAAATAGTCACAGGACATTGGTTTGATTTCCATACTAGCTGTAGTTCCATTGGTTAGAAATACAGGGAGATACCATAGGCAGAGAGGAGAAGGAGAGGATTTCTTATAGCAGGAGTTTTAGCATCTCAGTTTTTGATGATAGCAAGTTAGCATGTTTTTTATTTATTACTTATTTATTTTTATAAAACATAGTACCTGTATAGTACACAAGACTATTTGGAGAAATGAAAAAAAAAACCCAAAATCCAAAATTAAAAAATCACTCGGCTCCATAGCTCAGACATAGCAAAACTAATGTTTGATGTATTTTTAATAAAATTACATGTGTACTGTACATATACATTTGTTCATAAATATATAGTACCATTTAAAAGGATTATAAAAGCAATCAAAAATCAATGCTAAATAGAATAGTATTGAGTAGTATGAAATGAAAAATTAGCTTTCTGTCCAATAATTCTCTCATCTTTCTTTGCATATGCAGTAGTTTTTGACCATTTCTAATTTTATATTTTTGATATCTACTTTCATAACTCCAATAAAAATCTCCTAACTCCATTAGGGATTTATCAGTGGATCCCCACGCTATGAAAGAAACTTAGCTCATATATGCTAATACCTCTCTTCTAATTTACAAACTTTAGTAAAAATATATTATTGGCTTTCATTTCCTTAATATTATAGTTTTAAATCATAAACTCAAATATATTTTATTAATTCAATAACTTTAAATATATACCTGACTCCTTATTAGGTAATATGTATACATATGCATCTTCAGCAATCTTTCCTATTTATTTTCTTCTATGAGTTGTGTTAATTTATCAAGGGCCACATTTGATGGTTTGCAGACAACTTCAGGGTGTGCCATTCATGTAGTTATCATGTATTTGTATAGTTATTGAAGTAAAGTGTCTTGTGGAGTGGCTGCTGTGTTGTAATATGCAAATATTTTATTGGGCTAAAAATAGGCAAGACTGATAAATGTTGTGCAGTATATTTTGCAACTATAATTAAGTGTTTGGTTCATATGTTTATTCTGAAGCCCAAACACTAATAAATACTATAACTTTGTATTTTTATTGACTCTACAAGTGGAAATGTAGACTCCTATGTGACTAAACCTCTGTTGCTTGTAGCAAAATGTTCTAAGCATAAAGATTGAAGAATTTTTGTCTTATGTACTTTTACTTGGTTCAGAATCATGTTATATTTCAGTTTGCTTCCGATTTTGACCATAATTTTTGTTTGGCTCCCCCCCCCATATGATTTCAGTTTCATTTTTTTGTGGTTGTTGAAAGCTAATTATTAAATCTTAAATGATATATTTTTTAAAGAAATGGTACTGTATATAGAAACTTCATAGACTCCATGAAAAAACTATTAGAAACAATAAAACAGTATAGTAAGTTGCAGGATACATACCAATATACAAAGGTCTATTGCTTTCCTATATGCCAATGATGAAATTTTGAACAAAGAAAAACAAAACAATTACTTTTACAAGTGTAAAAACAAAAATATACTTAGTAATAAACTTAACAAAATTCTATATTTTTGTTATATAAGTGAAGGACCTATATACTGAAAACTATAAAACATTATTGGAAGAGATTGAAAAAGACACAATGAGTTGGAAAAATATTTTATGCTCCTGGATTGGAATAATCAATATAGTTAAAAAGGCCATATATCCCAAAGCAATATACAAATTTAATGCAATCCCCATCAAAATCCCAATGTCATTTAAAAAAATAGAACAAAAAATCACCAGGTTTGTATGGGCTCATAAAAAATCCTGAGGAGCCAAAGCAAGCCTCAGGTAAAAGAGTGAAGCCAGAGGTATCACACTACCTGACTTCAAATTATACTATAGAGCCATGATAATTAAAACAGCATGATATTGGCAGAAAAACAGACATACAGACCAATGGAGCAGAATTGAGAACCCAGAAATAAAACCACATATATATGGACAAATCATCTTCAACAAAGGAGCCAAAAACACACAATGGAGAAAAAGAGCCTCTTCATTAAATGGTGCTGGGAAAATTGGAAAGCCACATGCAAAGGAATGAAACTTGACTACAGTTTGTCCTCTTGCACAAAAATTAATTCAAAATAAATCAAAGACCTAACTATAAGATCTGAAACAATAAATTACATAGAAGAAAACATAGGTACTAACTCATGGTTCTTGGCTGTAGAGACCAATTTATGAATTTGACCCCAAAGGCAAGGGAAGTAAAGGTAAAAATAAATGAATGGGACTGTATCAAACTAAAAAGCTTCTGCACAGCAAAAACAAAACAAAACAAAAAAACTGACAACAAAACAAATAGGCAGCCAACTAAATGAGAGATGATATTTGCAAACAACAGCTTTGACTAACTGTTAATGTCCAAAATATACAAAAAACTCTCAAAGCTCATCAACAAATAAGCAAACATTCCAATTAAAAAATGGGGAGAGTACCTGAACGACACTTTTCCCAAGAGGACATACAAGTGGCCAACAGATATACAAAATAATGCTTATCTTCACTAGCTATTCAAAAAATGCAAATCAAAACTATAATGAGATACCACCTCACATCTGTTAGATTGGCTACTATCAACAAGACAGGTAACAACAAGTGTTGGAGAGGCTGTGGAGAAAAAGGAACCCTCATTCACTGCTGGTGGGAATGCAAACTAGTAGAACCACTATGGAAGAAAGTATGGTGGTTCCTCAAAAAAAATAAGAATAGAACTACCATATGACCTAGTAATCCCTCTAGGTATCAAAGTCCAAAACTTGGAAACATTGGTATGTAAAGACACATGCACCCCCATGTTCATTGCAGCATTATTCACAATGACCAAGACATGGAAACAACTATAGTGTCCCTCGAGAGAGGACTGGAGAAAGAAGTTGTACATATATACAATGGAATACTACTCAGCCATAAGAAATGATGACATAGTGCCATTTACGACAACAAGGATAGAACTTGAGAACATTATATTGAGTGAAATAAGTACATCAGAAAAAGTTAAGAACTGTATGATTTCACACATAGGTGGGATATAAAACTGAGACTCAAGGACACAGATAAAAGTGAAGTGGTTACCAGGGAGTGGGGGATGTAGGGGAGAGGTCTGGGGTGGTGGGGGGAAGGGTGTAAAGAGGGACAAATATAAGGTGACAGAATGATTTGACTTTAGGTGATGGGTATACAACATAATCAACAGTTTAAATGCTATAGAAATGTTTACTTGAAACCTATGTACTCTTATTGATTAATGTCACCTTTTTAAATTTAATATTTTAAATAAAATAAAAAAACAAAGAAAATTCTGAAAACTGGATCAAGAGTGAATCAGAGATTTCTGGGGTAAAGAACCCAGCTTTGAGAGTTAAAGGAATCCTATCTATTTACAATTCTGTCATGGAAACTTGCATTCTCAGCTAGCAAAAGTTAATTTTATCATCTCTGCCCTGTAGGGAGCTTTCTATTGACTTATTTCCTAGAGAAGGAAGAGGAAAAAAAGCAAAATAGAAAATGAAGTCAGTTCTGGCCTTGTGATCGCACCATTCTGCAAGAAGCATTTGGAGCACCTCATCTGAGCTCTTACTTGTATGTGCCAGTTTAAAAATATCATCTACAGTTTATATAGCTTTAGTTAAAAATGACTAATGTGTTTAGGAAAGTATAATCCAAGGAAGGGAAGGGATATTAATGTGTAAAAGTCAAAGGTCTGTCAAAACAACCTCACAGGGATCTGATATTTATAACGAGAATACATGGTCATTCAAAGAAAGTTTACTGCTGAGCAGCTGAATTCTCCTCCCCCCTCCTCTTTTTTACAGGAGAACGAAGGATGTTTTGAGTGGGTATTTTTTATTCATTTGTTACTGCTGCCAGCCTTCTGCATGCCAAGAAATGAAACTTTCAGAAGCTGATGCTACAAAGGATGTGGCAATTATTTTAAAAATGCTGCATTTCTTTATTTGATATCATACTATTGATAGCAGTAAGAGATGACTAAGACTGAAGGATAAAGGAGTAGTCATTATATTGTAAGTAATAACATAACCATTTGAAAGTGTTAGTGTTTAAAAAAATGTGCAAATAAAGATGTCCAGGAAAATGTATTATTTCCAAGGAAGCAATCCTGACCAGAATACCATTATCAGCCCCCATCTTTTCCTTAGTTGCTGAGTTTTATGGGGGCTGAAAAATAGTTTTCTTCCCACCTTTCTTAGTTCTTTTGGCTGAACTAATAATCAAACTAACATGAGACAGATTAACAGGAGAAAATGATCAAATTTATTACGTATGTACACACAGGGGTCCATAGGAATATGAGACCCTGGGACGTATTGGGTAACTGAGGCTTATATGCTATTCTGAGCAAAGGAGAGGGAGGGAGGGATCTAGGATTTCAAATGGAAAGTCGGCAATTCACCTGCATACCACTTCACAGTCACCAAAAAGGCAAATATTAGTGAGAACAGAAAGCAATCCTGGTGTAAATATAAATTGGCATTGTCCTCTTGGCAATCTCAAGAAAAGTTGAAGCCTTGCATATCCTCTGACCCAGCAATACCATTTCTAGATATAGACCCTAGAAACTCTCTTTCAGGTGCACAGAATGGCATGCAGATTATTACTTATAGCAGCTGTGTCTGTAATTAAAACAAAACAAAACTCGAAACAACCTAATTGTCTATCAGTGGGAGAATGGATAAAAATTATAGTATAAACAAAAAAAGGTTACAAACATAAAAATCACAAATATCTAGTTGACCAAAGAAATAAGTTGAAGCATATCACATCATGAATGTAAGATTTAAAAATATCAAATGACATATCTCATATTGCTCAGCAACCCAGACATATTACCCATCATTCTTTGTTTGTTTGTCTGTCTGTTTTCTATATGATAAAGTTAAAATTCTGAAAGTGCTTACCTCTAAAGACAAGGATCAGGAGGAATAGAGTGAAGAAACAGAAATAAATACACAAGGTTTCTCATGAGTTAACAGTGATTTAATTTTTGAGATGAGTGGTAGAAGCACAGAAGATAAAATATTATTTTTATATTTAATGTCTACTATTTTATAATAAATTACAAAAATAATTTTGGGGAAAAGAGTTGAATGCTTCTACTTCATTAAATCAATATTCTGGCGTCATTTGAATTTTTTACTGTGTCCTTGTATATAGAGTGCTCTTTGACCTAGAAATGGGATTTAGCCAAGTTTGGGTTGGTGACTGGATATAACTCTGATCCCACCTCTGCTTCTGAAACACCGTGTGATTTCTGAGTCATCAAAGTACTTTCCAGTACGTCCTTTAGGAAGAGACAGGAATGCTAATAATTGGCACACACCTTGGGAATAATGTTTGGCTCTGTGAGCTCATTAGGCCTGTGTACCTCAAAGGTAGTATGGTCAGATAATCACACTGAAGGGCACTATGATTGAGATAAAATAAAGAGGGGTCTGGATTTGGAGACAGGGTCTTTCTAAGATTCAGATTCCTTTTTGTCTTTTCCCTTAAAATTTTTTTTATTAATTTTAATTTCTTCTGTTTACATGGATTCAAGTGTCCCACTGAATATAACACCTTTACTCCCCAACTCTGTGTCCCTATTTATACCCTCATTGCCCTCCTCCCCATAACTCCCTCCCTCCTTTGCTCTGGGATTTGCTGTCTTGTTATCTGTATCTATGTGTTATATATGTATAACTTCACTAATCCCTTCACTTTCTCTGATCCAATCCTGTCATCCCCCTTCCCTCTGATAGCTGTCCCTCTGCTCCCTGTGACCCCGCCTCTGCCTCTGTTTCATTCCTCAGTTCACTTTGTTCATTAGATTTCACATATAAGTGAGATCATATGATATTTGTCTTTCTCTGTCTGGCTTATTTCACTTAGCGTAATAGTATACAGGTCCATCCATGCTGTTTGCAAAAGGTAAGATTTCTTTCTTTTTCATAGTTGCATAGTATTCCATTGTGTATATGCACCACAGCTTTTTAATTCACTCATCTACTGATGGACACTTGGGCTGTTTCCAAATCTTGACTATTGTAAACAATCCTGCAACAAACATGGTGGTGCATATTTTCTTTTGAATCAGTGATCTGGTATTCTTAGGATATATTCCTAAAAGTGGAATGGCTGGCTCAAAAGGCAGTTCCATTTTTAATTTTTTGAGGAAACTCCATACTGTTCTCCACAGTGGCTGCACCAGTCTGCGTTCCCACCAGCAGTGCAGGAGGGCTCCCTTTTCTCCACATCCTCGCCTGCACTTATTGTGTATTGTTTTGTTAATGAGTGCCATTCTGACAGGTGTGAGGTGATATCTCATTGTGATTTTAATTTGCATTTCTCTGATGATTAGTAATGTTGAACATTTCTTTATATGCCTATTGGCCATCTGTATGTTCTCTTTGGAGAATTGTCTATTCAGTTCTCTAGCCCATTTTTTAATTGGATTGTTTACCTTCCTGGTGTTGAGTTTTAGAAGTTCTTTATAAAAATTTTAGTAATTAACCACTTATCAGACATATTGGCAAATATGTTCTCCCATTGTGTGGGCTGTCTTTTTTTTTTTTTTTTTTTGTACTTTTCTGAAGCTGGAAACAGGGAGAGACAGTCAGACAGACTCCCGCATGCGCCCGAACGGGATCCACCCGGCACGCCCACCAGGGGCGATGCTCTGCCCACCAGGGGGCGATGCTCTGCCCCTCCGGGGTGTCACTCCGCCGCGAGCAGAGCCACTCTAGCGCCTGGGGCAGAGGCCAAGGAGCCATCCCCAGCGCCTGGGCCATCTTTGCTCCAATGGAGCCTTGGCTGCGGGAGGGGAAGAGAGAGACAGAGAGGAAGGAGGGGGGTGGTGGAGAAGCAAATGGGTGCTTCTCCTATGTGCCCTGGCCGGGAATTGAACCCACACACCAGGCCGACACTCTACTGCTGAGCCAACTGGCCAGGGCCTGGGTTGTCTTTTTATTTTGTTCATGGTGTCTTTTGATGTGCAAAAGCTTTTTAGTTTGATATAGTCCTATCTGTTTATTTTGTCCTTTATTTCACTTACCCGTGGAAATAAATTGGCAAAAAGTATTGCTACGAGAATTATCAGAGTTTACTGCCCATTTTTTTTCCAAGATGTTTATGGTTTCATGATTTACATTTAAGTCTTTTATCCACTTTGAGTTTATTTTTGTGGATGGTCTAAGTTGATGATCTAGTTTCATTTTTTTTTTTTGCAGGTAGATGTCCAATTTTCCCAATACTATTTATTAAAGAGACTGTCTTTACTCCATTGCATGCTCTTACCTCCTTTGTCAAATATCAATTGTCCATAAAGGCATGGGTTTATTTCTGGGTTCTCTGTTCTGTTCCATTGATCTATATGACTGTTCTTATGCCAATACCAAGCTGTTTTGAGTACAATGGCCTTGTAGCATAACTTGATATCAGGAAGTGTGATACCTTCCACTTTATTCTTCATTTTCAAGATTGTTGAGGCAATTCATGTTCTTTTTTGTTCCATATAAATTTTTGGAATATTTGTTTTATAACTTTGAAGTATGCCATTGGTATTTTAATAGGAATGCATCAAATTTATAAATTGCTTTGGATAATATAGACATTTTAATAATATTTATTCCTCCTATCCATGAAAATGGTATATACTTCCACTTGTTTGTATCTTCCTTGATTTCTTTTTTCAATGTCTTATAATTTTCTGAGTATAAGTCTTTTTTTTTAATTTGTTCATTTTAGAGAGGAGAAAGAGAGAGAGAAAGGGGGAGGAGCAGGAAGCATCAACTCTCATATGTGCCTTGACCAGGCAAGCCCAGGGTTTTGAACTGGCAACCTTAGCGTTTCCAGGTCAATGCTTTACCCACTGTGCCACCACAGGTCAGGCTGAGTATAAGTCTTTTACCTCCTTGATTAAATTTACCCCTAGGTACTATTTTTGTTGTTGTTGCAATAGTGAAGGGAATTGTTTCCTTAATTTCTCTTTCAGACAGTTTATTGTTGGTGTATAAAAATGCCACTGATTTCTGAATATTAATTTTATATACTGCCACCTTGCCGAATTCATTTATCAGATCTAATAGCTTTTTGACTGATACTTTAGGGTTTTCTATGTACAGTATCATATCATCAGCAAATAATGAAAGTTTTACTTCTTCTTTTCCAATTTGATTGCATCTTAATTCTTCTTGTCTGATGGCTGTGCCTAGGACTTCCAAAACTTTGTTGAATAAGAGTCGTGATAGGGGGCACTACTGCCTTTTTCCTGATCTTAAGGGAATTTCTTTTAATTTTTACCCATTGAATATGATGTTGACTGTGGGTCTGTCATAGATGGCTTTTATTATTTTGAGGTATGTTCCCTGTATTCTCACTTTGCTGAGAGTTTTGATCATAAATAGGTGCTAGATTTTATCAGATGTTTTCCTGCATCTATTGATATTATCATGTGATTTTTTATTCTTTCTTTAGTTTATGTGATGAATTACATTTATTGATTTCAAATGTTGTTTCAGCCTTGCCTCCCCAGAATAAGTCCCACTTGATCATGATGTATAATTTTTTTCATATATTACTGGATCCGGTTTGCTAATATTTTTTTGAGAATTTTAGCATCTAAGTTCATCAGGGATATTGGCCTATAGTTTTCTTTCTTTGTAGTGTCTTTACCTGGTTTTGGAATGAGAATTATGCTTGTCTCATAAAAGGAGCTTGGAAGTCTTTCCTCCTCTTGAGTTTTTAAAAATAGCTTGGAAAGAATAGATGTTAATTTTTCTTTGTACAGTATATTTGGTAAAATTTACCTGTGAAGCCATTTGGTCCAGGACTTTTGTTTGCTTGGTGTTTTTTAATAACTGTTGCAGTTTCATTTGTTGTAATTGGTCTGTTTAGGTTTTCTTATTCTTCCAGATTGGGTTTTGGAAGATTGTATGTTTCTAGGAATTTATACATTTTGCCTAGGTTGTCCAATTTTTTGGCATACAGATCTTCATAGTATTTTCTTACAATCCTTTGTATTTCTGCAGTGTCAGTTGTTACTTCTCTACTTTCATTTCTAATTTTATTTATTTGAGTCTTCTCTCTTTTTTTCTTGATGTGACTGGTTAAAGGTTCATTAATCTTGTTTACCTTTTCAAATAACCAGCTGTTGGTTTCATTGATCTTTTGTATTTTTTTTTAGCCTTTATGTCATTTATTTCTGCCTTGATCTTTATTATTTTTTTCCTTCTACTTTCTCTGGGCTTTACTTGTTGTTCTTTTAGATGCAGGATTAAGTTGTATATTTGAGCTTTTTCTAGCTTCTTGAGGTATGCCTGTAATGCTATGAACTTTCCTCTCAGGACTGCTTTTGCTGTGTCCCATAGATTTTGAGTAGTTGTATGCTCATTTTCATTTGTTTCAAGAAAATTTTTTATTCCTTGTTCCCATTGTTAACACATTTGTTATTTAATAACATGCTATTTAGCCTACAAGCGTTTGAATGTTTCTCAGTTTTTTTATTGTAGTTGATTTCTAGTTTCATACGTTTGTGATCAGAGATGCTTGATATGATTTCAATCTTCTTAAATTTATTGAGACTCATTTTGTGTCCTAACATGCGGTCTATCCTAGAGAATGTACCATGAGCATTTGAAAAAAATGTATATTCTTCTGCTTTGGGATGAAAGAGTCTAAAGATACTGATTAAGTCCAGTTGATCTGTTGTGTCATTTAAGGCCACTATTTCTTTGTTAATTTTCTGTCTGGAGGATCTATCCATTGATGTTAGTGGGTTATTAAAATCCCCTACTATTTACTATAGTATCACTGTTGATCTCACCCTTTATGTCCATCAAAACCTGCTTTACATAAGGGCCTAATATCCAAAATATACAAAGAACTCATAAAACTCAACAACAAACAAACAAACAATCCAATAAAAAAATGGGAAGAGGATATGAATAGACACTTCTCCCAGGAAGAAATACAAATGGCCAACAGATATATGAAAAGATGCTCATCTTCTTTAGCTATTAGAGAAATGCAAATCAAAACGGCAATGAGATACCACCTCACACCTGTTCGATTAGCTGTTATTAGCAAGACAGGTAATAGCAAATGTTGGAGAGGCTGTGGAGAAAAAAGAACCCTCATCCACTGTTGGTGGGAATGTAAAGTAGTACAACCATTATGGAAGAAAGTATGGTGGTTCCTCAAAAAACTGAAAATAGAACTACCTTATGACCCAGCAATCCCTCTACTGGGTATATATCCCCAAAACTCAGAAACATTGATACGTAAAGACACATGCAGCCCCATGTTTATTGCAGCATTGTTCACAGTGGCCAGGACATGGAAACAACCAAAAAGCCCATCAATAGATGACTGGATAAAGAAGATGTGGCACATATACACTATGGAATACTACTCAGCCATAAGAAATGATGACATTGGAACATTTACAGCAAAATGGTGGGATCTTGATAACATGATACGAAGCGAAATAAGTAAATCAGAAAAAACCAGGAACTGTATTATTCCATATGTAGGTGGGACATAATAGTGAAACTAAGAGACATTGATAAGAGTGTGGTGGTTACAGGCGGAGGGGGGAATGGGAGAGGAAAAGAGGGTGGGAAGGGGCACAAAGAAAACAAGATAGAAGGTGACAGAGGACAATCTGACTTTGGGTGGTGGGTATGCAACATAATTGAACGACAAGATAACCTGGACTTGTTATCTTTGAATATATGTATCCTGATTTATTGATGTCACCCCATTAAAAAAATAAAATTATTATATAAAAAAAACAAAAAAACCTGCTTTACATATTTAGGTGCTCCTATATTGAGTGCATAAATATTTACAATGATTATATTCTTCGGTTGGATTGTTCCCTTTATCATTATATAGTGACCTTCTTTATACCTTACTATAGCCTTTGTTTTAAAGTCTATTTTGTCAAATATAAGTATTGCCACCCAAGCTTTTTTTTCATTTTTATTTGCATGAAATACTTTTTTCATTTCTTCTCTTTTTGTCTATATGTATCTTTTGTTTGAGCTGGGTCTCTTGTAGACAGCATATGTACAGGTCCTATTTTCTTATCCATGCAGCTACCCTATGTTTTTTGTTTGGATCATTTAATCCATTTACATTTAAGGTTATTATTGACATGTACTTATTTATTGCCATTTTATTTCTTACATCTACATTCCTTTTTTTCTTGATTTTTTTTCCTTTGCTTTTTTTTATAGCAGGGCCCTTAATATTTCTTGCAGCATTGGTTTGGTTGTAATAAATTCCTTGAGGTTTTTTTTTTTTTTTTTTTTGGTCTGGGAAGCTTTTTATTTCTCCTTCAATTTCAAATGATAACCTTGCTAGATTAAGTAGTCTTGGTTATAGGCTCTTATTTTGTATGACTTTGACTATTTCTTGCCAATCCCTTCTGGCCTCAAGCATTTCTGTTGAGAAGTCCGATGTCATCATTATGGGGGCTCCTCTGTAGGTAATTAGCTGCTTTTCTCTTGAAACTTTTAGTATTCTTTCTTTGTCTCTTAACTTTGGCATTCTAGTTATGATGTGTCTTCTTGTAGGCTTCCTTGGATTTCTCTTTAATGGGACTCTCTGTGCTTCTTGAACTTGTGTGACTTTTTCCTTTATCAATTTAGGAAAGTTTTCAGCTATGATTTTTCAAACAGGTTCTCTATACCTCGTTTGTTCTCTTCTCCTTCAGGAACCCCTATGATGCAGATGCTGTTTCTCTTCATGTTGTCACAGAGCTCTTTTAGAGTTTCCTCAGTCTTTCTGAGCCTTTTTTTTTTTTTGCTGCTCTGCTTCTGTTTTTTCACTTATCTTGTCTTCTAAATCACTGATTCAATCCTTTGCTTCATCGAGACTGCTATTAATTTCTTCTAGTGCAGTCTTCATTTCTGATATTGTATTTGTTATTTCTGACTGGTTCTTTTTTTTATAATTTCAATGTCCTTTTTGATGCTTGTTATTTCTTTATTTAAGCACCCATTATGTCCATCCATTGCTGCTCTAAGGTCTTGAGCATCCTAAATATCATTATTTTAAGCTTTGCATCTGGTAGTTTGGTTATATTCATTTCATTTAGTCCTTTTTCTGGGAATTTCTCTTGTTGACTCATTTGGGTCATGTTTCTTTTGTCTGCCCATTTTGTCTATATATTAGGTAGTTTTGTCTGACTTTGAACTTTTTGTGGTGTCTTTATGAGAAAAATGGGCTTGGTGGTACTGACCTCTGGGCCACCTCTTTTCCTTGTTCTAGGAATGCTTCTTGAGGGTACTATTTTTTCTTATGTTGTTTGTACATATTGAATGCAGTTGGTCCTTTTGTGGATACAGTTATTCTTTTAAACTGCCTAGCTCTAAGGGTCAACCTTGATCATGTGTATTACACACTGTGCAATGTCTATCTTGTTGGGCATTATTCTCCACAGTTCTGGTGCCTGCTAGACTCCTCTTTTGGGCATGCTGCTTGTGTAGCTAGCTGAATCTAGGGTTAGTGCTACCTGCCACCCACTAGCAGTTGTGTTGGTTCTAGATCTTCTTGGGTTGGCATCAGCTATTGTTTATTACCTTCTGTGGGCTATTTGTCAGCAGCTACTGAGCTTTTTTACTGTTTGTGTCTGCATTTTATGTGCCTAGTGTGGGAGGGGCCCACGTGTGTATAAGAATCAGCTTATGATTGCTTAGAGATGACAGCAGCTCTGTAAAAGCCCCAAGCTCTGTAAGATTTGCCTCCACTTTGGAGATGCTCCTCCTCCTCTTACAGCTGCCTGGTCTTCCCACACAACCTTCTGTAGAAAGACTGTGGTATGGGCCTGGACTGACCTCACCCAACCAACCCCTCTGCAGGTTGCAGTCTTGTTGGGTTAGAGCAGATGAGGTTGGAATACATTAGTGGAACTCCCTACCTCAAGGATCTCTTGGTCAGTATCTCAGTATGGGAAATATGGCCCCTATTCCAGAGCCAAATCCCTCAGTCACTGCTGGATACTCAAATTTTATTCCTCCCCAACAAAGTGAACAGCAAGTTCAGATTGGAGTGGGGCTGACAGTCCCCTCTGCAGAAGTTCTTACAGCTGGTGAGACCCTGGTCTCAGGGAAGAAGACTGAAAGAGTCTTCTCCTGGGCTGACTGTGCTCCCCCAGAAAGTGGCTAAGCCCCTCGACCAAATCCAACAATAGGCTCACAGGGACCCATACTTTAAACTTTTTTTAAAAGACTTTATTTATTTATTCATTTTAGAGAGGAGAGAGAGAGAGAGAGAGAGAGAGAGAGAGAGAGAGAGAAGGGAGGAGCAGGAAGCATCAACTCCCATATGTACCTTGACCAGGCAAGCCCAGGGTTTTGAACCAGCGACCTCAGCGTTCCAGGTCAATGCTTTATCCACTGTGCCACCACAGGTCATTTTGGACCCATACTTTAAATATCCATGCTCCAAGCCTCTCTCCCTTCCCACAGTAGAATCTAGCTCATCAGGGCAGGATATCCAGCACCCAGGCCACCTGACTGTGAAGCTACACCCTATCCAATGCACATGAGCCCCTGTGCTGGTGCTGATCAAAGAGGCAAAATTCACCTCAGCTGGGCCAGGTGTGAGGAGCCGTTTCTTTGGATACCATTCTAGCAAGGGTTATTATCCCAAACTGATACTCTCCATAGCTGGCCACTTGTTGTGCCAGCAGAAGCTGGTACAGACCAGTGAGAGACACTGCCTGTGATTGACCTTCAGAAACCTCTTTGGAGCTATAAGCAATCCAGAGTTTGTGGCTACCTCCACTGGGCCCAGGTGCACATGGAAATACCAAACTGCACACCTAGGTTGGCTTTTACCCACATTGGTCCTGGAGGAAGGTATGCTTAAAAGGCAAAGATCCCCTGAATCCTGCCTCCTGCAGCCTCTTTCTGCTGGCTGCTTGTTGGGCTTAGTCACTGAAAAATCCTCTGCTAGAGTCTATATCCTGCAACAATTCAGGGATTAGCCCTTTGAGTAGTACAAGCATTCATGTACATCCTTGTGCCTCCTGACCATCCAGAGTATAATAGTACATGTACATCTTTAAACTTTGAGCTGGAGCAGTTTGTGAAAGAGAGGAAATCACCCAGAGGAGGCTGACCATGGTAATTAGGAGACAGCCTTTGTCTTTCAGAGGATCACTTCCCAAAGCCAGTCCCTGCAACAGCCTCAAAGGAGAAGCCTCAATAAAAATGCTTTATATGTCAGCATACTACAAGAAGGGAGTGTAACTGGAGGGACACAAAGATGATGTGCATTGAATGTAACAAACCACTCTGTCTGCATCCATGTTTTGAGGAATGCCACAGTTTGAAAAAATTTTAATCTTAAGGAATAAATAAAAATACCTATAAATTGTCCTAAGAATATCATCATATGTGAGTACATATGTGAGATTCTGATAATAAAAATGCTTCTTTAAAGACAGGAGGTACGTGAGAATTGCATGAGATAACAAAATTTTTATTTTAAAATGTATAAGAAAACATTAAAAAAGACAAATGTATGTTCTTCTTGTTTCCATAAATTGGTTGTCAAACAAACATGATTTTAAGTTAATAAAACTGGAACTGGAACTTACTTAATTTTTTGAAAAGAAACTCACTCACAGGGGTCAGCAAGCATGAAAAAAAAAACCCTCACTACTCAAAGGGTTAAGAAGGGTGGTGGGTGTGGCTCTACCCCTGACCCCAGGTATCAGTCTGTCCAGATTTTTTTCACAGAACTCAGTAGGGCATGGCCCCAGGAGTTTGGTGGGTGTGGCTTCGGACACCCAGAGGTGTGGTTTGCCTGCATTCTGGACTGTTTCCACTGAGTCTCCCATAAAGTGGAATTATCAGTCTTAGACTCAGGAGCATGGGGGTGGGGGTGAAGCTCTGGCCACAACACCAGAAAACTGATTCACTGACATGCCTCTGCCTCCTGGCTTCTCAGCATGACCCAGTCACCATGACTAGAGCAGGAGAGACTCCCAAGGGTGGAACAGTTGCTTCTCCCCAGGCTGATGCCACTCAGAAGAGACTGCTCCACCCAAGAAAGATGGTGACTGCAGTACTGAAGAATGACTCTGCACAGGGGTTATGGTGGTTGTCCCCCACAGTGTCTGTCCCCGAGCCTCTAACTTTATACTCTTCTCATGCAACTCCAGTCCTTTCAGCTCTCCCTCTACTGGAGCCCTGGATAAGTGGCTGTAAACAAGATTTTCTGTGTGGGCCCTTTAAGATGGAGCTTGCACCTTTGAAAGCTCCATCTCTTTCTCACAGACAGAAACCTGGCACTTTTCACCACCAAATGCTCTCTGGGCACTTCTTTTAAGCTCTGGGGATCTAGGCTGGGACTTCAGGCCTGGGGCTAAACACTCATATCTCTCAGGGTAACCCTCCCCACAGTGAGAGTCCCTCTGGACCCTCAGCCACCGCTTGCTCCTGGGAGTAAAGTAGCCCTTTCCACATCTCCATGCTTCCTATCAGTCTCAGTGTAGCTTCTTCTGTGATCCTTGGTTATAGACTCCTCTTCGTTTCATCCAAAGTTGGTTTTTCAAGATGATTGTTCTTAAATTAAGTTGTAATCAAATTTGGTCCTGGGAAGTGGCAGTTCGAATGTTTGCCTACTTTGTCACCATCTTTTAATCCTCTGGCATTTCTCTATCTCTTTTTTTTTAAAAAAGAGAGAGAGAGAGAGACAGGAAGGGAGAGAAGGGGGAAAGAAAAGAGAAAAGAAGCATCAACTTGTAGTTGTTTCACTTAGGTTGTTCATTGATTGATTCTCGTACATGCTTTGACCAGGGCAAGGGGGGTCTCAAGCTGAGCCAGTGACCTCTTGCTAAAGCTAATGACCTTGTACTTCATGTTAGCGATCTTTGTGCTCAAGCCAGTGACCTTAGGAATGTGTTGATGATCCTGCACTAAAGCTGGTAACCTGACACACAAGTCAACAACCTCAGGGTTTCAAACTGTGGCCCTTAGTATCATAGGCCAATGGTCAATCCACTGTGACATCACTGGTCAGGCCTTCTAAGACTTCTTAACCCCCTTATTCCTCCTCTCAGCTTAATTTTCATGATGAGAAATAATTTTTCCTAACAATTGAAAGTTCCTGGGATTACAGGTGAGCTTTGGCAGCCATAGCATCATTACCTATCTCAAAGACCTATCAGAAAGCACTTTCAGATATGTAAGGAAATCCTAATATAAGGATCCTCACTTTAGGACAGCCATATAAGTCCTCAAAGAAAAAGAAGCATTGTCTTCTGAGTGTTCTATACATGGTGATATTTTTCATTTTCTTTTAAATTTGCATTACAGAATGGTTTTGAATTACTGGGAGAAATTCAAGAATGGCTTTTCCAGGTCCTCCGTAGCTCACTCATAACCTGAAACTGAATTGAGCAAAATAGGCAAGGACTAAATGTAAGAAAATCAAGCCTATTAGGGACTTTTGTGGATGTAGTTAGCAAATGTACAAGTGGTGCTGATTACCCATCTTCTTATAATTGAGCTGGTGGTCCCAAGGTAGAGCACTATTGTGTGTGGTGATAATGGGTTTTCTTGCACTACACCTTGGATGATTGTTAGGGATGAAGTTAAGAAATAAGCATGTTCTCAAAGGCCATCTGAGCAAGTAATGATGTGCCCTCCAAGAAACCCATCCTCTGATTGGCCCACTAAAAGAAGATAAGACTAAAATAAAAACGAGTGACACACATCTTTTCTTTGTTTCCATTTGCAGTAAATATCTCTCTCCATCTCTTTATTTTCAGTCTCTGTCTTTCAATTTGATGTGGGGCTCTCATAGACAGCACATGTATGGGTTTTGTTTTCTTATTCATTCAAATACCCTTTGTCTTTTTTTTTTTTCATTCAGTGAGAGTAAGGCAGGCAGAGAGACTCCCACATGCACCCGACCAGGATCCACCCAGAAAACCCACTAGGGGGCGATGCTTTGCCCATCTGAGGTGTGTTGTTCCTTTGCTCAGCAACTGAGCTCTTCTCAGAATCCAAGACAGAGGCCATGGTGCCATTCTCAGTGCCCAGGGCCAACTCTTTCCAATCGAGCCATGCCTGCAGGAGGAGAAGAAAGAGAGAGAGAGAGAGAGAGAGAGAGAGAGAGAGAGAGAGAAGTGAGAGGGGAAGGGTGGAGAAGCATATGGTTACTTCTCCTGTGTACCCTGAACAGGAATAAAACCCGGACATCCCCATGCCAGTTCAATGCTCTACCACTGAGCCAGCTGGCCAGGGCTACCCTATATCTTTTGATTGGAGCAGTTAATTCATTTACATTTAAAGTGATTATTGAGCCTGACCTGTGGTGGTGCAGTGGATAAAGCGTCGACCTGGAATGCTGAGGTTGCCGGTTTGGTACCCTGGCCTTGCCGGGTCAAGGCACATATGGGAGTTGAAGCTTCCTGCTCCTCCCCCCTTCTCTCTCTCTCTCCTCTCTAAAATGAATAAATAAATAAAAATAATTAAAAAAAATTAAAGAATTTATAAAAAAAATAAAGTGATTATTGATAGGTACTTATATATTGCCATTTCATTCTTTATAGCTATTTATAACTATGTTCCTTTTTTCCATTTTTAAAGAAAATTTTTTAATATTTCTTGTAGTACTTTTTTGATGATAATTAACTAGCTTTTTTTTTTTTTGTCTGGGAAGCTCTTTATTTCTTCTTCAATTTTACATGATAGCCTTAATAGATAGAATAGTCTTGGTTGTATTTCCTTACTGTCTTGGTTGTATTTCCTTACTTTTTATCACTTTGAATATTTTGTGTCATCTGGCCTGAAAAATTTCTGTTAAGACGTGAATTGAGAGTCTGATGGGAGCTCTCTTGTAGGTAACTATCTTTCTGGTGCTCTCTTGTAGAAACTATCTTTCACTTTAAAGATTTTTTCTTTGACTTTAACATTTTGCATTTTAATTATGAGGGATCTTGGTGTGGGCCTCTTTGGGTTCATCTTGTTTGGGATTCTCTGTCTTTCCTGGACTTTTGTATTTTTTCCTTCACCATGTTAGGGAAAATTTCATTGAAAGAGATCGAGAGAGAGACAGAAAGAGTGTAAATGTGGCACAATGTTAACTTTTTAATGTAAATAGTATTTCAACAGTCATTGTATGATTCTTTTAATTTGTATGTAATATTAGCATTTTCCATATAAAATAAAAAGATATTTAAAAAGTGACAACAGTATTGGCAAGGATGTGTGGAACAATTGAAACTTTCATAGATTGCTGGTGGGAGAGCAAAGTTGGTACAGCCACTTTAGAAAAATTGGGTGGTTTCTTACATAATGAAATATACTTTTACCAATGGCCCAGAAATTTCATTTCCAAAAGAATTAAAAAGTTATGTGCACAACAGTTGTATGGAAATGTTCTTAGCAAATTTATTTATAGTTATTATTATACTCTTCTGTATTTATCTAAGGGAAATGAGAATGGATGTAATAATATCTGTAAGCAAATCTTAATGGTAGCTTTATTGGAGCCATTACCCCAAACTGGAAACAACAAAAATGACCATCAATTAGTGAGTAATTGTACTGTTATACAGGGTGGGGGCAAGAGTAGGTTTACAGTTGTAGTACAAATAATACAATAATTAATAATGCAAAAGTAAATTTGGTGTTTCACATACTGACAATTGTAAACCTACTTTTGTACCACCTTGTATATTTATACCATAGAATATAATATTCAGAAATTTTAAAAATATCAATTTATAGAACAACATAGATTAATATCAGGGCATTATAATAAGGGGAAAAAACAGATATAAGGGCTATGTACTAAATAGTTCCATTAATATTTTTATTATGATATTGTGATTTATATTAAGGAATAGATATTTGGTCTTTGTTCTGTTTCTGGCATAGAGTGTCCAAAACCTTTCGAAATTTTCTAAGTGTTGAAGGCAATAAAGATGTCTTTGTTATGTTAATGCAGTGACTTTTGGAAAGCACCTAAGGATGGGAGCTGGTTGCCAGGGGAACCAATCAAGTAATTAGAAGACTTTCAGTATTTTACCCTGACCTCCACAGGAGAGATGGGCTGTAGGCTGAATCAATCACTAATGATTTAATTAAGCATGCCTATATAATAAAAACTCCATAAAATCCCAAAAAGATAGGGATCAGAGAGCTTCTGGGTTAGTTAAAATGTGAAGATTTGGTGAGAACAATGTGTTTCCAGAGGGCATGGAAGCTCTTTGTCCATTTCTACTAACCTTGCCCTATGCATGTCTTCCATCTGGCTGTTCCTGAGTTTTATCCTTTTTAATAAACTGGTGATCTACTAAGTGAAATATTTCTGAGTTCTGTGAGCCCATCTTAAAAATTAATTGGACCCAAGAAGGAGATCCTGGGGACCTCTAATTTATAGCCTGTTGGTCAGAGTTTAGGTAACAACCTGGACTAGTGACTCGTGTCTGAAGTCCAAGAAAAGGTTGTGGGAACCTCTGATCTGCTGCTTGTACAGTTTATTCTTCTTGCATAGCCTAAACTTTATAACCATTGATTAGTAACTTTCTCTTTCTCCCTCCCTCTGGCCCTTGGTAACAACCATTCTACTCTATTCCTGTAAGTTTGATAGTTTATATAACTCATGTCAGTGGGATCATTTAAACTTTGCCTTTTAATAACCAGCTTATTTTACTTAGTATAACGTTTTTTTAGAAACTTAACTGCTAACTTCTTAAAAATATTGAGGAAATTTTCCATGTCTTTGTATTATATGGGTATAGGCATAAATAAATTAGAAAATAAGTTTGGTGTGACCACAAATACCCATGAAAAACTTTCTCTCTTTTTTATTAATTGGATTTATTGAGATGACATTGGTTCTTAAAACCATACAAGTGTTGTCACTGGAGAAGACCCAAGTCCAATGGGGCTGCTTCTTCCTCGATTCTTGTCATACTCACAAGAAAGCACTTAGGCCAGAGACAGGGTGCAACGTTCAAGCAAAGGAAGCAATTTATTAAAAGAATACACTGGGCATAAAGCACAAGCAGATGACCCAGCTAATCTAAGTGTCCACCTATTCGGGTTTAAGGGTTATACAGTCTTAGCTGCAAGTTTCAAGGCTTTGTTTCCCTATAGTCAGGGCTAATAGAGTTTCAAGGTTCCCTTTGCACTATTGTAGTTTTTCTTATAATAAAGTTGGGACACCTAATTATCATGTTTTGTCTAATTTCAGTGCTGCTGACTCCCTAATTCAGTGGGTGAGATAAACTCCCTTTGTTTCCCCCTCCCCTTTTCTTGCCCTGATAATTGTCTATCTTGACTAACAGTTCCAAGTATATAACTTAATGAAACACTATCTGCACCCTGCATTGTGCACACATCACCTCAAGCAAAGTCTCTTTCCTCCCTATTTCCCACCATTTGTCCACCCTCACCTACCTCCCATTCCCCCTTTCCCTCTGGCTATCACCACACCATTGTCTGTGTCTATGTGTTATGTTTATATGGTTTTTGGCTAGTTCTTTCACCTTCTTCCACCCGGTCTCCTCATCCCCATCCCTCTGACAGCTGTCCATCTGTTCCGTGTGTCCATGCCTCTGTTTCTATTTTGTTCATCAGTTTCTTTTTTTTTTTGTATTTTTCTGAAGCTGGAAACGGGGAGAGACAGTCTGACAGACTCCCGCATGCGCCCGACCAGGATCCACCCGGCACGCCCACCAGGGGTGATGCTCTGCCCACCAGGGGGTGATGCTCTGCCCCTCCGGGGCGTCGCTCTGCGACCAGAGCCACTCTAGCGCCTGGGGCAGAGGCCAAGGAGCCACCTCCAGCGCCCGGGCCATCTTTGCTCCAATGGAGCCTTGGCTGCGGGAGGGGAAGAGAGAGACAGAGAGGAAGGAGGGGGGATGGAGAAGCAAATGGGCGCTTCTCCTATGTGCCCTGGCCAGGAATCGAACCCAGGTCCCCCGCACACCAGGCCGACGCTCTACCGCTGAGCCAACCAGTCAGGGCCTAGTTTATTTTCTTCATTAGATTCCACATAAAAGTGAAATCATATGGTACTTGTCTTTCTCTGACTGGCTTATTTCACTTAGCATTATATTTGGAAATCATGAATTTTTTTTTTTTACATGAGAGAGAAGAGAAAGAGAGAGAAGGAAGGGGGGAGGAACAATGAGAATCATCAATTTGTAGTAGTTGCTTTTTGTATGTGCCTTGACCAGGCAAGCCCAGATTGTCAAACCTGGGACCTTAGCATTCCAGGTCGATGTTTTATCAGCTGTGCCCCCACAGATTAGAAAATGTTTTTTGGGTTTCTTTAATATTTATTCTTTTAATCGATTTTAGAGAGAGAGAAAGGTGGATGAAGAGAGACACAGTAACAGCAATGTGTCCCTGTATGTGCCCTGCGTGGGGATGGAGCCAGTAACCGCTGCTCTTTCAGACGATGCTCTAGACCAGGGGTAGTCAACCTTTTTATACCTACTGCCCACTTTTGTATCTCTGTTAGTAGTAAAATTTTCTAACCACCCACCGGTTCCACAGTAATGGTGATTTATAAAGTAGGGAAATAATTTTACTTTATAAAATTTATAAAGCAGAGTTACAGCAAGTTAAAGCATATAATAATAATTACTTACCAAGTACTTTATGTTGGATTTTCGCTAAGTTTGACAGAATAAATCTTTATAAAACAACTTACAATAGTTAAATCTGTCTTTTTATTTATACTTTGGTTGCTCTGCTACCACCCACCATGAAAGCTGGAACGCCCACTAGGGGGCGGTAGGGACCAGGTTGACCACCACTGCTCTAAACAATGGAGCTATCCAGTCAGGACAAAAAGCTCTTAGGCCTGACCTGTGGTGGCGCAGTGGATAAAGCGTTGACCTGGAAATGCTGAGGTCGCTGGTTTGAAACCCTGGGCTTTCCTGGTCAAGGCACATATGAGAGTTGATGCTTCCAGCTCCTCCCCCCTTCTCTCTCTCTGTCTCTCTCTCCTTTCTCTCTCTCTCTCCTCTCTAAAAATGAATAAATAAATAAAAAAAGCTCTTCGGAGGAAAAGGTAAGGCACTGAGTAATGTGATAAATATGATTCTACTTTGGTTAATAAAAGCAAAAAAATCATTGAGTAAATTTCACAAATATGTAAATATTTGAGCAAAGAGAAAGTGTAGAAGGACACACTAGATTGTTACTGTTGGTTACCTCAGAATGCGCACTAAAATAGGGGGAAGTAGGGTTAGAATTTCCTTTATATGTTTTTCTGATGTCTCACATCTTATACTACTGATTTGTTGAAAATTAAAGTAAAAAACCTTAAAAATATTAAGCAATATAATAGATGTGAAGTTGTAGGCACTCTGTTTCATGGATTATTTGCTTTCATTCTCTATTCTTTGTCCTCTGGTGAAATTTTCAGCTTCTTCCTTGTACCTTCCTTTTCATTCAGTACCAGGGCTCTGCAAACTGTGGAGGAATGTAAAGTAGCTCTTTGTTATGTGGAGATTAAGGGTTTTGGAACTGCCTCAGCCTGAAGTTTGAGGCTTCATTCTTGTTTAGAGTATGTGTGTACATATTTTTCATTCCAGAGTTTATTCCCAAATATTTGTGTGACTACTATGTCCTAGGCACTCTGCTAGACCCTGGTAATGGAACCGGGGAATTAGCCGGGCTCAGGTTCTGCCTTAAAGGCAGCCTAATTTCTAGTGGATTTCTAGTACCCAGAGGGGACAGGGATACTTTCTAGCAGAGACATTCAAGTTATTGTCTAATACCTTTAAAGTTCTGAAAATATAACAAAACCAGTGATTTAACAGATGCCCTTTATACTAAGAAAGAACAAGATTCAGTCTTAACAAGGAGTTTGGTGCTTGGGTTTAATTTGGTGAGGATGAGGTTAATATTCTATCATTGGTGTGAATGGCAACCATCATTAGTCAACTTTAGCACTTCATTGCAGCTTGAAACCCACTAGCTGTGCATATGGAGTTTCTGCTTCAGTTGAGCACAGGCAATACAATATATGCAGTCTCTCTGGGACTCTCTGAGCCTGCAAAGGAAGTGGCACCTGCCTAAGGAAATCTCCCCCTCTTGGCAATGTGTTGCATAGCAAAACTTCATCCAGCTTCACATTAGACCTTCTGCCTCAGAAGAAGTAGTCCTAAAACTAATTTGTTTAATGCTTCTATTAACAGTTCCTTGTGACCACACACAGTAGTAATCTCCAGATTACTAGAAACACTGGTACAATATGCAAATTTGGAACCTGTTGAGATGTTAATCTCAAATATCTGAAGTCACTCTGCTATCTCAGAGGATTTGATAAAATAGTCATTTGGGGAGAAAAACAAGCTTTTAGCCTAGAGAAAAGAGATCTGAGTGTGAGTTGGTATTATGTGGTAAGCCATTCAGAAAGTATGGAGGCTATCTGCTCAGATTGAACAATTTGAAGATAATTAGAACCCTCTATTTAATTCCCCATATGACCTGTTTGTGTTTTCTTCTTTTCAATTTCTAGAAGTTCTGGATTACAGAGAAAGCACCTGTCAGGAAAAGCTGTGAACATTGTGGAACTGAACAAAGAAAGATTATTGGGTGTCTCGCCTAGCTCCCTCTGGGTTATTGCTGTCTTTTACTGTTTTGAGTCATTTTACAACTCTGAAAATTGTAGCTGAGTAATAATAATATGAGTGAATCTTGTTTATGGAATTGCAAATAAATTGTGTCCAGTGAAATATAGTTATTTATTGTCTCATGATTAGCCCATTTTGCATTATGTAGAAATTCATTTCAGATTTTATTCTCTGCACATGTGTTGGCTCTTTGCAGTGCCCTTTGGAGTAATTATAACATCTTACAGGCTCCTTCATTAATTAATGAGTTAAATATAACCTATGATACATGTCTATTTGATATTTATATGGAAGTCATAATTTAACCTCTAAAAACGTGTCCTTTAATACATTTCTGGGAGAGAGAAATCATTATGTCAGGAAGCATATTCCAAAGATCGTTTTACAAAGTGCTAGTTCTACTGGATGTTAAGAGGGATTATGTGTGAGAATGGGTGTGGGGGGGGGGCAGTGCTCTGATCAACTATATTTGGGAAATTTAGGATTGGACAAAATCTTCATTGCAGCATTCCTCAGTCTTTTTTTTTAAATTTTTTAAATTTTATTTATTCATTTTTAGAGAGGAGAGAGAGAGGGAGAGAGAGAGAGAGGAGAGAGAGACAGAGAGAGAGAAGGAGGGAGGAACTGGAAGCATCAACTCCCATATGTGCCTTGACCAGGCAAGCCCAGGGTTTTGAACCAGTGACCTCAGCATTTCCAGGTCGACACTTTATCCACTGTGCCATCACAGGTCAGGCCATTCCTCAGTCTTAAAAATGCCAGAGTTCAATATTAATTTCCAGGAAGAGGATGTAATTTTGAGTTGCACCAAATTACTTGGCCAAGGAATGTTCTGGGAGAGGCACTTTTGAGAAATCCTGCCTCAGGGAGAATTGCTAAGGCAGTGTGGAACTCGTCTTGGCCCTGGTTGAGGAAGGTAGAGAAAGTACAAAATTGAACAAAATATCAAGAACAAAACAACTAAAGGTAAGGTATAAAGGAGCTAAAATAAACCTTATAGTTGTGAAATTTTGTGTAGAATTAATTGGCTTGATCAATGATTATTCCCAAATGATGTACCCAACTCTCTGGCACTTTTGTGGTTAGAGAGATGTGTGTACCCTTTAGCACATATCCTTTTTTTTTATAATTTTATTTTTTTAATGGGGTGACATCAATAAATCAGGATACATATATTCAAAGAAAACATGTCCAGATTATCTTGTCGTTCAATTATGTTGCATACCCATCATCCAAAGTCAGATTGTCCTCTGTCACCTTCTTTCTAGTTTTCTTTGTGCCCTGCCCCCTCCCCTTTCCCTCTCCCTCTCCCCCCCCCCCCCGTAACCACCACACTCTTAATAATGTCTCTTAATCTCACTTTTATGTCCCATCTACGTATGGAATAATGCAGTTCCTGTTTTTTCCTGATTTACTTATTTCACTTCGTATCATGTTATCAAGATCCCACCATTTTGCTGTAAATGATCCAATGTCATCATTTCTTATGGCTGAGTAGTATTCCATAGTGTATATGTGCCACATCTTCTTTATCCAGTAATCTATTGACGGGCTTTTTGGTTGTTTCCATGTCTTGGCCACTGTGAACAATGCTGCAATGAACATGGGGCTACATGTGTCTTTACGTATCAATGTTTCTGAGTTTTTGGGGTATATACCCAGTAGAGGGATTGCTGGGTCATAAGGTAGTTCTATTTGCAGTTTTTTGAGGAACCACCATACTTTCTTCCATAATGGTTGTACTACTTTACAGTCCCACCAACAGTGTATGAGGGTTCCTTTTTCACCACAGCCTTTCCAACATTTGCTATTTCCTGTCTTGTTAATAATAGCTAATCTAACAGGTGTGAGGTGGTATCTCATTGCAGTTTTGATTTGCATTTCTCTAATAGCTAAAGAAAATGAGCATCTTTTCATATATCTGTTGGCCATTTGTATTTCTTCCTGGGAGAAGTGTCTGTTCATGTCCTCTTCCCATTTTTTTATTGGATTATTTCTTTGTTTGTTGTTGAGTTTTATGAGTTCTTTGTATATTTTGGATATTAGGCCCTTATCTGAGCTGTTGTTTGAAAATATCATTTCCCATTTAGTTGCCTGTCTGTTCATTTTGTTATCAGTTTCTCTTGCTGAGCAAAAACTTCTTAGTCTGATGTAGTCCCATTCATTAATTTTTACCTTCACTTCTCTTGCCTTTGGAGTCAAATTTATAAAATGCTCTTTAAAACCCAGGTCCATGAGTTGAGTACCTATGTCTTCTTCTATATACTTTATTGTTTCAGGTCTTATGTTTAGATCTTTGATCCATTTTGAGTTAATTTTAGTACAGGGGGACAAACTGTAGTCCAGTTTCATTCTTTTGCATGTGGCTTTCCAGTTTTCCCAGCACCATTTGTTGAAGAGGCTTTCTTTTCTCCATTGTGTGTTGTTAGCCCCTTTATCAAAAATTATTTGACTATATATATGTGGTTTTATTTCTGGACTTTCTATTCTGTTCCATTGGTCTGAGTGTCTATTTTTCTGCCAATACCATGCTGTTTTGATTGTCGTGGCCCTATAATAGAGTTTGAAGTCAGGTATTGTAATGCCCCCAGCTTCATTCTTTTTCTTTAGGATTGCTTTGGCTATTCGGGATTTTTTATAATTCCATATAAATCTGCTGATTTTTTGCTCCATTTCTTTAAAAAATGTCATTGGAATTTTGATGGGGATTGCTTAAATTTGTATATTGCTTTGGGTAATATGGCCATCTTGATTATATTTATTTTTCCTAACCAAGAACAAGGTATATTCTTCCATCTCATTTTATCTTTTTCAATTTCCCTTAACAATGGTTTATAGTTTTCATTATATAAGTCCTTTACATTCTTTGTTATGTTTATTCCTAGGTATTTTATTTTTTTTTGTTGCAATCGTGAAGGGGATTATTCTTTTGAGTTCGTTCTCAAATGTTTCATTGTTGGCATATAGAAAAGCTATTTACTTCTGTATGTTAATTTTGTATCCTGCGACCTTACTGTATTGGCTTATTGTTTCTAGTAGTCTTTTTGTAGATTCTTTGGGGTTTTCAATGTATAGGATCATATCATCTGCACAAAGTGATACCTTTACTTCTTCTTTTCCAATATGGATGCCTTTTATTTCTTTGTCTTGTCTGATTGCTCTGGCTAGAACCTCTAGTACCACATTAAATAAGAGTGGAGAGAGTAGCACATATCTTAGTATAAGGGCAAGACTATACTTTCAGGGATCATTTCTATAGTTTGTTAGTATAAGGGCTATATCATGATACGTTTTTCTACAGCGTCCAAGACCACTGAAGTCATGCCTAAAATTGGGGATGATTTAGGATAGACCAAGAAAGCTAACAATCAACCAATCTGGGCAAGTTTGGGTATTTGGAGGAATGAGAAAGTCTAGTGCTGTTGATAGAAAGGAAGATCTTTGTCTTTAGCTCCTGGTCTGTCCTGAATATCTGGAAGGTTTTCAAGTTCATCAAGTCATCATGCATATTTGACTGAATTTGGTATCTAGTGTTGCTGGGGTGGTGCTTGGGGCTGGGAATTAGGGGACATGAGCTCAAATAATGCTATTTTCAAGAGCCCCTGATGGGACTACTATAAGCTGTGATTTTATGGGCATTCAGTGAGTCTTTAGCATCAGAGTAGGCCTAGTGCAGGCCTTCTGGCCTGATACAGGTTTGTACTCCTAAGCACATCCCATATTCTTGACACTTTTCTCTGGCCCTGGGTTGGGCCAAGAACACATAAATCTAATTGAGGAGTTTAAGGTATTTTCACTGGCAACTTCATTTACAATCAGAAATATACCTTGTGATGCTACACGAATACCCGATTTCCCCATGTATAAGATGCTTCCACTTATAAGATGCACCTTGATTTTTGGAAAAAAATGTATTACATAAAGTTATTGAACTCAACTTTTATTCATCATATAATTCATACAATTCCTCATCGCTCTCAAAATTCCCATCCATTAGCTTGTTCTCATCTTTGATGACAAATCACTGTCTTCATATATTGTCTCGTCCTCAGTTCCATCTATGGCATTTGAAATGCCACAACCACTATATAAGACGTACCCAGTTTATAGATCCCAAATTTTTTGAAAAAGTGTGTGTCTTCTATATGGGGAAATATAGTACTTATCTTTATATTTTTTTGGACTATGGAAATAGAGGGTTTGTGCAACAACATTGAATTCTGTTGCTGTGTACAATTTTAGATCATTCTACAAAAGAATCAGTGAATTGCATAGCAATGCTTAATGCTGTAACCTTAGCAGGAGTTTCATGAAGAATTCATGGATTCCATTAAGCTCTAGGTGCCACGAGTAGAGAGCTGATGCATTGGGAGGCTCAGGGTGAGAGGTACTGGTTGGTGGTACAGGGTGGAGGTACTCCCATGGTGGGAGGCCTGGGTTGGGATGCCTGGTGTAGGAGGTGCTGATAATATGAGCAGCAGCAGCAGCAGCAGCAGCAGCAGCAGTGCCCCCAGCAGCACCACCATGCTGGTGAAACCTTGTTGGGGGTCCTTGAAGAACTACCTTCCCTTTGCTCCAGCTCTGCATTTCCCCTCTAGATTCAGGAGGATATGCTATCTAGGCTCTCAATATACAAATCTTGTAGAGAAACTATAAAATTTTGGGCTCTGATTATTTTCAAGAGTACATTTTTCAAAAATATTTAAGTAAAGATATATGCATATGCATATATATGTGTACACACACACACACACACACACACACACACACACACAAATGTGCCTGCCATTACTCAGGTTCATTTAAAATATTTTGGAAAATACTGAAAAAAATAAACATTAAGATCACGAATTAAGGCAGAAGCAGCCAATACAAAACATTTTTGTGTATATTCTTCTAGTCTATTTCTTATGCACACATGCATTTTATATATGCATGTCTCAAAGAACTAAAACTATACAGTATATTGAATTTTTGCATGCTAATTTTTTTCACTTGAATTATGAACATTTTCCCATAATATTAACTGATGTTCAGAAGTACAGTCTTTTGTGCTTAGGAATACTTAATGTTGTTCATCTAGTATAATTTATTTAACCAAATTACTATTTTTTTTCCAAATCTTTGCTCTCATAAACAATAATCCAATTATTAGTCTTTTGCAGAGGGCTTAGCTCAAACCTTAATAATTACTAAGTCAAAGCTCATGCATCTCTTCTACCCTCTTCAAAGGTTGGGCCAATTTACACTCTCACCAGAACAGTATGAAAAAGCCCTGCTCACTGTAACTAAAATTTTTATACTGTAGCCTGATGTAAGAATATGAGATGGCAGTCTTGAGAAAACTGAGCAACAAAGCAGAGAGGACCTTGAGGAGTTGACTGTCCTTTTTCTCTCAGATGGGACTCCAGACTCTCAGAGGGAACATAGGAAAGCCCAACTGTGTCCTACTGTTCTCTGAAGACTGTCCCCCAGCTACCATACCACTGATTCTGGAAGGCATTTGGCTAATGGGAGGCCGTTAGCTGAGGGACACTGTTAGGCAAATAAGTTTGTAAAATGTGATTTTTATGTTTGCTCACTTTTATTGTTAAAAATGGTGCTGCCCAGGTGAATGATGCTGCCCAGGTGAAACTGCTAATTAACTTCCTACTTGGGAAGGGCCATTGTTATGCTAATGTTTCTGGAGGAGGATTTTTAGGTTAAGAAAAGTTTGTGAGGAAGGAGAAGAGAAGAAATAAAGCCAAGATGGCAGGGTGCTGAAGGAGAAGCCAGTTTGTGCAGAAAGGAGAAGGAAGAAGGTGTGCAGATGGGGAACCAGAGGCGACTGAGCTGGTGGGGGCCTTTGATTCTAGGAAAACCTGGATGTGTCAGTAGCTTTGTGAGCTCTGAATGAGTGGGTTCTGGAGCCCTGTGTGTTTTCACTCGCCTGCCGGGTACGAGGTTAGACTAAAGGAATGGCCACCAGTTTTTGGCTCTGCAGTTTCTTTACTGTCTGAATTCAATGAGAATCTACCCCTGCCTGGCAGTGACTGTGGCCGCGACTACTGGGCTTACAGACACTCTGCCTGAAGATACCTAAAACAGGTGACTCTGTCCCAAACCCAGGAAGTTTCAGATCAGCACCAGTCTGTCCCTGCACTGCTGCTGAAGTGGTTGAGGCCGGATGCCCACTGGCCTCTGGTGTTTGGACTGCCTTCAGACCACTGCTGTCATGATCCTGGAGGTGTGCTGAGCGGTGTTCTGTCTCAGCTTGGTTTTGATTTTTAGATGTGAAACTTTGGCTATGCATTTGTTACATCTTTGATTCTGATGCTTTTGAGAGTGAAATTTTGTAACATTCCTCTATTTAAGTATTGGTAATTGGTGTCACTTCTACATCTTATTTATTTGGTGCAGATGCCTAAGTAAGCATAAAACCTGGTATGGTGTGAAGCAGTTAGTCAGCAGAAACCCATGAGAAACTTGTGGGGCAGATTCAATATTATGTTTTCTTCATTCTTTTATTGGGAATTTTTTTATAGGTCACTATTTTGACAAGCTACTGGTGCAAAGTTAATTTGCCAGCAAAGTTCATCTTATAATGGAAATGTTCCACACAGAGGATATATATATATTTTGTGCTTCTTTTAAATATAAACTTTTCAGCTCAATTTGTTTAAAATGTTTTCTGAATCACAAGATGAAATTTATGTTAATTTAGGGAAATTGCCTGATCATCATGTGCAAACACAGGTATAATTTACTAATTCAGCAATGTACCAAATGATTCACTAAAAACCTTCTTCAATGTTTTGTAAAGTTGTCAAAATCAAGATCAAAATCAAAATCAAAACCATCTATTCCCAAAATGCAGCAAAAGCTTTCTTTTCTCTTTTTTTCTCCTTTCCTTTCCTTCCCCATCACCCTTTAGTTTAAACCATGATTCCGGATCTATTTGAGATAACTAACCAAAGAAACAAGACAGGTATTATTGTCACGTTTTCCTCCAATATACTTCAATGACATTTTCTAATAAAATTAGAAACAAAAACAAAACTTTATTAAATAAGCTTTACCTTTTGTATCTAACCATAATGGAATTTATTTCTAGTTTTAAGCAACTTCAAAAAATTAGAGATAACAAATAGTGCATAAATAGCTTTCTAGAACCAAAAAATATTTGAAAGCCTCAGGAATTACCATATTTCCCTATGTGTAAGAAACACATTTTTTTTTCAAAGAATTTGGGGTCTAAAAGCTGGATGGGTCTTATACAGTGGTTGTAGATTTTTTTACTTGCATTTCCTGCTTTTTCATGCTTGTTTTTGCACTCATTGTTGAAGACAGTGATTTTTCATCAGACACAGATGAGGACAAGGTAATGTATGGGAGTTTTGGTGCATCTTATACATGGGAGCATCTTATACATGGGGATATACAGTATCTAGTTTAAACGTTCTTGTTTTGTAGGTGTGGAAGCCAAGTCCTGAGCATTTTATAAGATCGAAGATTCTTTTTCTACTGCACAAAACCAATATCACAGATGTATTGCGATTCATAAATTCTCTACAAAGCACCTTGCAGTATGTGCACGATGAACTTCAAATGCTTTGAAGTAAAGTGTCTTTGGGCTGTCATTAACCAGCTCAGTTTATGCATTTAAAACATTGAGCATTTGTTCTGGGACAGAAATATAGTACACACAATCAAATAAAGTGACTTTGTTTTTTTAAAGAAATCTATAGTTTTAAATATATATATATATATTTGTTAAGTCTAGGCATTTAAAGAAAGGGTTTAAAAGACACGTATTTCTCACTTAATACACAGATCATGCCAGTTTCTCCGATTCTAGCAGCAGATTGTAAGATTGGGCATTAACATCCCCAAGGGCTCCTCTGAAATAGAAGTTTATAGATGGACTTTCTGTGATGGATGCTAGAAATTGATTCCTTTCTCTTTTATTCCAGGCCTAGCAGAGAGGAAATCATGTGCCAATTTAGGAAAAACACTTTTGCAGAAAAGCTAAAGCTTTTATCAAAGAATTACTTGTCCCTAAATCTCCTTCAGTCTCTTTTCCTGATCCAAACATAAATTTTGTACAGAAGGAAGTTGCTTTTTAAAGAAACATATTAGTATATTTTATTCTCTAGTATGGTGGTTTTAGAAAAATTATTATCATAGTTCAAGATGTAGCTATTTTTTAAAGGTATGCTTTGTGAAAGGGGATTATAAGACTTCTCAATGGCCCTAGCCAGTTGGCTCAGTGGTAGAGCATTGGCCTGGCGTGCAGGAGTCCCTGGTTCTATTCCCGGCCAGGGCACACAGGAGAGGCGCCCATCTGCTTCTCCACCCCTCTCCCTCTCCTTCCTCTCTGTCTCTCTCTTCCCCTCCCGCAGCCGAGGCTCCATTGGAGCAAAAGATGGCCTGGGCACTGAGGATGCTCCATGGCCTCTGCCTCAGGCTCTAGAATGGCTCTGGTTGCAACAGAGCAGCGCCCCAGATGGGCAGAACATCGCCCCCTGGTGGGCGTGCCGGGTGCATCCCGGTCGGGTGCATGCAGGAGTCTGTCTGACTGCCTCCCCGTTTCCAAGTTCAGAAAAATACAAAAAAAAAAAAAAAAAAAAAAAAAAAAAGACTTCTCAATACATAATATATATCCTTGTTAGGAATGGTGGTTAATGAAAGTCTTTTCAGATAACTTAAATAACCATGGAGAAACAGTTAGTTGAAGAAAACATTAGAATTTGAGAGTGTGAAGTATTGGGAGTAACTTTAGTGAAATTTAAGATTTTCTGCCTTCTGTACTTGCCCCATCATCTTCCTCTTTTTGGTCAGGCAGAGGGTGGGAAGATGCAGCACTTAGGACTTAGAAAACTAGGACAAAACAAAAACCCTCAAAAAATGTTTTGAATATTAAACCCAGGCTTTCTCTGACAAAAATCCAAGAAAAAGCAGAGAAAAACTTCTAAGAGTCTAAATGCAAGATATCCATTAAAAAACTAGGAAGAAATTCAATTTGTGCTTGGAGAAAGAACCAAGAAAATAATTTTAAGTATGCAACGATTGATGTGCTCTTTTTTTTTTTTTTTTTTTTTTAATAAATTTTTATTAATGGTAATGGGATGACATTAATAAATCAGGGTACATATATTCAAAGAAAACATGTCTAGGTTATTTTGTCATCAAATTATGTTGCAAACCCCTCGCCCAAAGTCAGATTGTCCTCCGTCACCCTCTATCTAGTTCTCTGTGCCCCTCCCCCTCCCCCTAACTCTCTCCCTCCCTCCCTCCCATGTCCTAACTCCCCACCCCACCCCTGGTAACCACCACATTCTTGTCCATGTCTCTAAGTCTCATTTTTATGTTCCACCAATGTATGGAATCATGTAGTTCTTGTTTTTTTCTGATTTACTTATTTCACTTCTTATAATGTTATCAAGATCCCACCATTTTGCTGTAAATGATCTGATGTCATCATTTCTTATGGCTGAGTAGTATTCCATAGTGTATATGTGCCACATCTTCTTTATCCAGTCTTCTATTGAAGGGCTTTTTGGTTGTTTCCATGTCTTGGCCACTGTGAACAGTGCTGCAATGAACATGGGGCTACATGTGTCTTCACGTATCAATGTTTCTGAGGTTTTGGGGTATATACCCAGTAGAGGGATTGCTGGGTCATAAGGTAGTTCTATTTACAGTTTTTTGAGGAACCACCATACTTTCCTCCATAATGGTTGTACTACTTTACAGTCCCACCAACAGTGAATGAGGGTTCCTTTTTCTCCACAGCCTCTCCAACATTTGCTATTACCCGTCTTGTTGATAATAGCTAATCTAACAGGAGTGAGGTGGTATCTCATTGTAGTTTTGATTTGCATTTCTCTAATAACTAATGAAGCTGAGCATCTTTTCATATATCTGTTGGCCATTTGTATTTCTTCCTGGGAGAAGTGTCTGTTCATGTCCTCTTCCCATTTTTTTATTGGATTGTTTGTTTGTTTGTTGTTGAGTTTTATGAGTTCTTTGTAAATTTTGGATATTAGGCCCTTATCTGAGCTGTCGTTTGAAAATATCAGTTCCCATATAGTTGGCTGTCTGTTTATTTTGATATCAGTTTCTCTTGCTGAGCAAAAACTTTTAATTCTGATGTAGTCCCATTCATTTATCTTTGCCTTCACTTCTCTTGCCATTGGAGTCAAGTTCATAAAATGTTCTTTAAAACCCAGGTCCATGATTTTAGTACCTATGTCTTCTTCTATGTACTTTATTGTTTCAGGTCTTATATTTAGGTCTTTGATCCATTTTGAATTAATTTTAGTACACGGGGACAGGCTGTAGTCGAGTTTCATTCTTTTGCATGTGGCTTTCCAGTTTTCCCAACACCATTTGTTGAAGAGGCTTTCTTTTCTCCATTGTGTGTTGTTGGCCCCTTTATCAAAGATTATTTGACCATATATATGTGGTTTTATTTCTGGGCTTTCTATTCTGTTTCATTGGTCTGAGTGTCTATTTTTCTGCCAATACCATGCTGTTTTGATTATCGTGGCCCTATAATATAGTTTAAAGTCAGGTATTGTAATGCCCCCAGCTTCATTCTTTTTCCTTAGGATTGTTTTGGCTATTCGGGGTTTTTTATAGTTCCATATAAATCTGATGATTTTTTGTTCCATTTCTTTAAAAAATCTCATAGGGATTTTGATGGGAATTGCATTAAATTTGTATATTGCTTTGGGTAATATGGCCATTTTGATTATATTTATTCTTCCTATCCAAGAACAAGGAATATTTTTCCATCTCATTGTATCTTTTTCGATTTCCCTTAACAATGCTTTGTAATTTTCATTATATAGGTCCTTTACGTTCTTTGTTATGTTTATTCCTAGGTATTTTATTTTTTTTGTTGCAATCGTGAAGGGGATTATTTTTTTGAGTTCGTTTTCTAATATTTCATTGTTGGCATATAGAAAGGCTATGGACTTTTGTATGTTAATTTTGTATCCTGCGACCTTACTGTATTGGTTTATTGTTTCTAATAATCTTTTTGTGGAGTCCTTCGGGTTTTCGATGTATAGGATCATATCATCAGCAAAAAGTGATAGCTTTACTTCTTCTTTTCCGATATGGATGCCTTTTATTTCTTTGTCTTGTCTGATTGCTCTGGCCAGAACTTCTAGCACCACGTTGAATAAGAGTGGAGAGAGTGGACAACCCTGTCTTGTTCCTGATTTAAGGTAGAAAGTCCTCAGTTTTATGCCGTTTAATAGGATGTTGGCTGATGGTTTATCATATATGGCCTTTATCATGTTGAGATATTTTCCTTCTATACCCATTTTGTTGAGAGTCTTAAACATAAAATTGTGTTGTATTTTATCAAAAGCCTTTTCTGCATCTATTGATAAGATCATGTGGTTTTTGTTCCTTGTTTTGTTGATATGGTGTATTACGTTAACCGTTTTACGTATGTTGAACCATCCTTGAGATTCTGGGATGAATCCCACTTGATCATGATGTATTATTTTTTTAATATGTTGTTGTATTCGGTTTACCAGTATTTTGTTTAGTATTTTAGCATCTGTATTCATTAGAGATATTGGTCTGTAGTTTTCTTTCTTTGTGCCATCCTTGCCAGGTTTTGGTATGAGGGTTATGTTGGCCTCATAAAATGTGTTTGGAAGTATTGCTTCTTCTTCAATTTTTTGGAAGACTTTGAGTAGAATAGGAACCAAGTCTTCTTTGAATGTTTGATAGAATTCACTAGTATAACCGTCTGGGCCTGGACTTTTATTTTTGGGGAGATTTTTAATAGTTTTTTCTATTTCCTCCCTGCTGATTGGTCTGTTTAGGCTTTCTGCTTCTTCATGACTCAGTCTAGGAAGGTTGTATTGTTCTAGGAATTTATCCATTTCTTCTAGATTGTTGTATTTGGTGGCATATAATTTTTCATAGTATTCTACAATAATTCTTTGTATATCTATGATGTCTGTGGTGATCTCTCCTCTTTCATTTTGGATTTTATTTATTTGAGTCCTGTGTCTTTTTTCCTTGGTGAGTCTTGCCAAGGGTTTGTCAATTTTGTTGATCTTTTCAAAGAACCAGCTCCTTGTTTTATTGAGTTTTTCTATAGTTTTTCTGTTCTCTATTTCATTTATTTCTGCTCTGATTTTTATTATCTCCTTTCTTCGGCTGGTTTTGGGTTGTCTTTGTTCTTCTTTTTCTAGTTCCTTAAGGTGTGAAGTTAAGTGGTTTACTTCGGCTCTCTCTTGTTTGTTCATATAGGCCTGAAGTGATATGAACTTTCCTCTTATTACTGCTTTTGCTGCATCCCAGAGATTCTGATATGTCGTATTTTCATTTTCATTTGTCTGTATATATCTTTTGATCTCTGTGCTTATTTCTTCTTTGACCCATTCATTTTTTAGAAGTATGTTGTTTAGTTTCCACATTTTTGTGGGTTTTTCCCCCTCTTTTTTGCAGTTGAATTCTAGTTTCAAGGCTTTATGATCAGAAAATATGCTTGGTACAATTTCAATTTTTCTAAATTTGCTGATATTGTCTTTGTGGCCCAACATATGGTCAATTCTTGAGAATGTTCCATGTACACTAGAGAAAAATGTATACTCTGTCGCTTTGGGATGAAGTGTCCTGTAGATGTCTATCATATCCAAGTGTTCTAGTATTTCGTTTAAGGCCACTATATCTTTATTGATTCTCTGTTTGGATGACCGATCTAGAGCCATCAGCGGTGTATTGAGTTCTCCAAGTATGATTGTATTTTTGTTAGTTTTTGTTTTAAGGTCAATAAGTAGCTGTCTTATATATTTTGGTGCTCCTTGGTTTGGTGCATATATATTAAGGATTGTTATGTCTTCTTGATTCAACTTCCCCTTAATCATTATGAAATGACCATTTTTGTCTCTGAGTACTTTTTCTGTCTTGTAGTCAGCATTATTAGATATGAGTATTGCTACGCCTGCTTTTTTTTGGGTGTTGTTTGCTTGGAGTATTGTTTTCCAGCCTTTCACTTTGAATTTGTTTTTATCCTTGTTGCTTAGATGTGTTTCTTGTAGGCAGCATATAGTTGGATTTTCTTTTTTAATCCATTCTGCTACTCTGTGTCTTTTTATTGGTAAGTTTAATCCATTTACATTTAGTGTAATTATTGACACTTGTGGGTTCCCTACTGCCATTTTATAAATTGCTTTCTGTTAGTTTTGTATCTAGTTTGATTCTTCTCTTTTGTTTTTCTATCATTTGTTTTTGTTTGTTTGTGTTCCATACTTCTTTCCTCTGTTGCTACCTTTTTTAAGTCAAGTGTTTTTGTGGTGGTTTTTTTAAGGGTGGTTACCATTAAGTAATGAAAAGGGTACCTACCATATTCATTGTAGTACCCTATCTTATAAGTATTTCTGCACTTCATCATCCTTTGCTACTGTTAATCTCCATCCTCTCCCCCCTTTTTTTCCTTTGTTGTCACAGTTTAAGTTTGGTTTTATTGTGTTCTTGGTGGAGCTGTTACTTGTGGTGTTGTTTTCTTTTGTTCTTTGAATCTGGTTGGAAAACCCCCTTTAGTATTTCCTGGAGTGGGGGCTTTCTGTTGATAAATTCTCTCATCTTTTCTGTATTTGTGAATGTTTTTATATCTCCTTCATACTTGAAGGATAGCTTTGATGGGTATAGTATTCTTGGCTGAAAGTTCCTCTCTTTCAGGGCTTTAAATATTGGGGTCCACTCTCTTCTAGCTTGTAGAGTTTCTGCTGAGAAATCTGATGATAATCTAATAGGCCTTCCTTTATATGTTGTACTCTTCTTTTCCCTGGCTGCCTTGAGAATTTTTTCTTTGTCATTGGTTTGTGTCATCTTTATTATGATGTGCCTTGGAGTGGGTTTGTTGGGGTTAAGAAAACTTGGTGTTCTGTTTGCTTCTTGAATTTGAGGCTTTAGTTCCTTCCACAGGCTTGGGAAGTTCTCGTCTATTATTTGTTTGAGTATATTCTCCATTCCATTTTCTTTCTCTTCTCCCTCTGATATACCTATTATTCTTATGTTATTCTTTCTGATGGAGTCAGACAATTCCTGTAGGGCTTTCTCATTTTTTATTATTTTTGAGTCTCTTTCTTCTTCTCTCTGTTGTGCCTCAAGTTGTTTGTCTTCTATTTCACTAATCCTATCTTCAATCTGGGCTGTTCTGTTAGCTAAGCTTGTTACCTCGTTTTTCAGCTCGTGAATTGAGTTTTTCATTTCTGTTTGATTTGTTTTTATAGTTTCAATTTCCTTGGTAATATATTCTTTGTGTTCATTGAGTTGTTTTCTGATCTGCCTATATTGCCTTTCTGTGTTTTCTTGTATCTCTCTGAGTATTTTTAAGATCTCTATTTTAAATTCTCTGTCATTTAGCTCCAAGGCTTCCAATATGTTAAGTCTTTTTTCCATAGATTTTTCCACATCTATTTGTGTTACCTCTCTTTCTTTTGTATCCATAATATTCGATTTCCTCTTTCTTATCGGCATCTGAGGGTGGTCTTATTGATAGCACTAATTAGAATTAATAAAGAGTAAAAAGTAAAAAAAAAAAAAAAAAAAAAAAAGAAAAAGAAAAAAAAAAAAGGTAAAACACCCCACAAAAAAATAACAGTAATAATTTATTATTTCCCCCTTTTTTTCTCTCTTCTCTTTCCCTCCTCTCCCCTCCTCAGGGAAATATCGTGCCTATAATGGAGGGCCTGATTTGGGGTGTAGAGTTCCAGGGGCAAAAAAAAGGGAGTAGTGACCTACTAAATGCAAAAAAAAAAAAAAAAAAAAAAAAGGAAGGAAATCTTAGACAAGCATAAGATGATTTGCTTGTAAGTGATGGTCAACTAAGAGATATAATGAGAGGGATAAGAGGGAACCAGAGAAAAGGACCAAAAAAGAATAATAAAGAAGAAAAAATAAAAATAATAAGTAAAAATCTGTTGTATTAAGTGGAGCGAAGACTAAATACAATGGAGACCTTGGCTTAGGAGGACCCAAAATGCCACAAAAATAAACAAACAAGAGAAAAATAAAAATGAAAACAAAAGCAAAAAAGAGAAATAAAGCCAAAAAAAGCCTTGAGTCCCAAATTAACTAATTTGTTCGTGATTGAGGATTATATGGGAGGAAAGTAAAATGAGAAAAGAAAAAACGAATAGAAAGGAAAAAATAAGAAAAAGAGAAAAACGAAGGAAGAGATAAAATAGGAAGAGAAAAAAACAAAATAAAGCAAGACAAAAAAAAAACAAAACAAAAGAGGAGAGAGTAAGAGTTAAGTGTTTTGGAGTATAACCTTAAAGGAGGGTGAGGATGAAGAAGAAAAATAAAATGCAACACTCATGGGTAGTGTAGTTCAAGAAAGGGGAAGCATAAGATGGGCAGAGAATAGAAGGACCGAGGTGGAGGAAATAAAGGCAAAAAGATAGAAGAAACAAACAACAACAAGAACAAAAAAAATTAGTGGATCAAGTTGTAAAGTCTGTGGGTTTTTCTTGATTTTGAGAGGTTAACTTCTTCCTTTTTCTTTTCTCTCCCTCTTCCTGGTTGGTGACTCTGTACCCCAGGCTCTGCCCCTGTGTCACTCTTAGGTAGGGATTTGCAGTTGATGGGATTCTATGGCAATGTCATATAATTGGCTTTAGTCTTGCTGGAAGTAAAGGCTTGTTGGCGTTTGCAGGGTCCAACGATGAGAGAGTTTGCTTTCCTGGATTCTCTCTCCTAGTCCCCCCCTTTCTGAATTAGCAGCCTGGTGATCCAGCTATAAGGCTGCAACTGCTTCTGCCTGGGGAGTAAGAGGCTCAAAGAGCTGGGAAATCCCCACTCTATCCCCACTCAGTGCAAGGCTTTGGGAAAGGCTCTGGTAGTCAGGGCCTCCAGTGTAATCAGGCGGGGGTGGGAGTCAATTGTTGTCAAGGTGACTGTTCAGCGCCTATCATTTAGTTGGACCTCTCAACCCAGGCTTTCCACACTTTGTAGCCTGTTTTTGCAGGGAAGAAGAGGCACTAGTCTCTGCTTACGACTAGTGTAGTATAGACCTTATTATCTGCCAAGTCCTTCTTGTTAGCGTTTATCCCTGAATATGGAGGCTCTATCAATCAGAAGTTGCCCCTGCCCCTTTAGCGAGAAGCACTAAAAAATATCACGCCTCTTGTCTTGGATCGCTGAACTGAGAGAGATCTTATCAATTAGAACCGAGGGTGCGCAGATTTCATGGGTTAAGCTAATTTCAGTGATTGGGTCGCAGCTGTGCTTCCGAAGGTATTTTAGGCTGCCTGCGCGCGCCCCTCCCCCAACGCTTGATTATTAGCTTGAATGGCTGGGTGAGGTGCCCCGCCCACGGAGAGAATCTCCCAAGCCTCTCCCGCTCGCCCCGCCGCTGGCGGCTGGACCGCACCAGGCGCAGGATAATGGAGCCCCCTGGGTGTGCGGGCCAGCAGGGCGCCCTGGGCGCGTGGAATGCCCAAGGCACGCGCGTGAATGGGGTGCTCCGGGCACCGGTGGCCGGCGACCCCCACTCGCTGTGTGCGGGCTGCTGGGAACGTCAGCGGTGCTCAACCGGACCGGGCGCGTGCGGGGCTGCTCGTGGCGGCTCGCGGCGGTGGCTCGTGGTGGCCGCTTGCGGTGGCGGTTCGCGGCGGCGGCCTGCGGGGGCTTACGGCGGCTCGCGGTGGCGGCTCGCGTCGGCCGCTCGCGGCGGCTTGCGGTTCCCAAGTATATGGGCTGACTCACCGCAGGCACACTTCCTTGCGGTTTGAAAGAATGTCCCTGTGGTAGATTCCTCCACACCCTCGTCTCTCAGATTCAAGTGATAACAGTCCTTTTGCTTTCAGTTTGTGTGGAACTCCGGAATGCTCCGAGGATAAATTTTTCTGTTTCTAGTTGATAAATTTGTTGTGATTTAGGGGAGAGCTGTCGGACGCGCTGCTCACGGCGCCATTTCCGTGACGTCACCTGATGTGCTCTTTAGAGTAAGAAAGGCATGAAAATACATTCAGGTTTTTGTATTTTAATTTTTTTCTACATGTATATTATTAGCTTTGGCAGGATTGCAGAAATATTTATGCTAGTTGTTCGGTTAATCACACCTGGATTTTCTGACACAAAGCTCTATCTGAGGGAGTTGTGAAGGTTTTCCCCCAAGCCCAACAGACTCTCTCCATTCTGTCACCACCCTTCTGATAGAACTACCTCCCCTCTGAGGAACTAGTCAGACCTGTTCCAGTGGTTCCAATCACAGTAAACCTCTCCCCTAGACTGTGAGCTCATACTATGTGACCTCAGAGCAGTCGGTAGCCACGTTCTCTGCCTGCAGGATGAAGACCAGCACACAGAAAGAAGCTGCAAGGGAGATAGGGAGCCCTGACCCCCTTTGAGTTCTTGGATGCAACTGATCTCAAAACCAATGTTATTGTGTCCTTAGGATTTGATTATGTGAACTATGGTGCTTAAGTTACTTTTAATAACTTTTTGTCCTCTGCGGAAAGAGTTCTGATTAATACCCAGGGGTAGCCTTTTCCATTTGTGCAATTAGCATTTTAAAAGAAATACCAACCTTAGTAGAACAAGCTCATGGCAAAGTCGAGAGAAAATACAATAAACTGTAGGAAACATTCAGTGTTGCAAGGTGTAACTGGTCCTTATTTCAGGACAACTCACTGGTTTCTGTGAACTCTTTGTTGTACACAGATGGGTTGTGGGAATTGTGATTTGACAAACATACCTTTGAATTGATGCAATAAATGGGTCATATTTTAAGTAAGTTGCTGACATAGCCAGAGAACAGAAGGTCAATGAGAGACACAGTTGCTCTTAAGCGTATGAGGAACTATTTATTTGAGAAAATAGACCAGCTATTTTCAATCTCTTGTTCTTGATTTGTTTTATTCGTCAGTGGATTAAACAACTGGCTGGGGCAGCTCTGCTTCACCTCATTTCTTTTTGTCCTTAGGAGAAAGAAATGTTCTTTGTATGGCTAACATTGTTTAGGTAAAATTTTCACCAAAAAAAGGGGGTACATTAGACCAATGGGAGAAATGAAGTCTCCAAAGATAGTAATATCTGAGAAGTGTAATATATTAATAATACTTCAAAAAATCTTAAGGCTAATATATCATAAAGTCAGTATGTTTGTTCAGAAAACAAAAACCCTTTAGAACATGAGGGAGAGAGATAATAAAAGAAATTTGGTGAAAAGTTCAGAAATTATAACCAAATGACCTTCATTGAAACATTCTTCCCCATTAAACCGACTTTATTAAAGCCAGGAAATATGCAAGCAGTCTGAACTTCTTTGTATAGAGTTTTTTTTTTTTTTAAGTTTCTTCTTGGCCTGAAGTATGCTTTTACAATGCTTATTTTCATAGGGTTAATGAAGTAGATTAAGGAGAAAATATAACATTTTATCAGATACATTTATCTGCATTTAAAGCCTTGCATACAGGCTTGCCCATGGATGAACTTCTGTTTGCACCTATGGGTTAATGGCAGAAAGAATTATGTTTGCCAACCCAGAGTTTTACCAGTTCTCTTGTGCCTTCTCCTGACAGCAGCCTGACCCCCCCACCCCCCACCTGACCCTGCTACTCTGTACTCACATCTGTTTACCGAATTTGTTCTTTCTGTTTTCATGAGAAGGCCAACTTGGTGTGTTCTGCCCTTCAGGTCTCTTTTCAGGCTGACAGTCTCATGATGCCAGTCACATGGTATCGCACCTTAAAAAAGTTAATTTGTTGGAAAGGAGGATATGCTGTGTCTGCCCAAAAAGCTCAGGGACCTTAGCAAATATCTTTCACACAGAGAGCCATAAGGACGGCCTTAAGTACAATTTCTAAAAATAATTAAACACAATTATTATATTATATGAATATATCATCAGTTGCCTGAGGGAACAGTAAGGCAGGAGTCATAATAGTAGAAGGCTCTCAGTGCATTTCCTCCACAAGTACAATTTCAGAAAAAAAATCAGGTCTTGCTGAATTGTTCCTTGAGACGATGGGAAAGAGATGCAGTAGAGAATCCTTAAATAAGAAATTAGGGTAGGTGGTACCCTGGTCAGCCTCTAAAATAAACCTGACTTCTTGACTTGCTTGCTTAACACAGGACTTGAAATAGATGATCTTATATTTAGTTTGCTCAATTCTTTTTTCTCATCATAAAATGCAAGGAGATATTGAACAGAATGATGTTCCTTGCCCATTTTTTCCTGCTCAAGGGCAGAGGCAGACGTGGGTCTGTTGGAATATGCCACATTCCAAAGAGCCCCAAACATTATCTACTATGTCAAGAACTGATTTAATTCTAAGCCTCTTATAATAGGGATCTTAAAGCTTGTTGATCCTGCTAGATTCTAGTCTTCCATGGAAGAGTTACACTGAATTCCATTTTTATGGGATTAAAAATATTTGAAGTTTAGTTAAGTGAACATTCATCCTCTTTGGAATACTTCTTTTGCACTGCTTATCTCAGTTATTTTTTTATTTTTTAAATTATTTTTATTTTATTTTTTGAATTTTTTCAAAGTTAGAAGTGGGGAGGCAGTCAAACAGATTCCTGCATGCCCCTGACTGGGATCCACTCGGCATGCTCGGCATGCCCACCAGGGGGCAATGCTCTGCCCATCTGGGGTGTTGCACCATTGTGGCTGGAGCCATTCTAGCGCCTGAGGTGGAGGCCATGGAGCTGTCCTCAGTGCTAGGGGGCCAACTTTGCTCCAATGGAGCCTTGGCTGCAGGAGGGGAAGAGAGAGATAGAGAGGAAGGAGAGGGGGAAGGGTGGAGAAGCAGATGGGTGCTTCTCCTGTGTGCCCTGACCGGGAATCAAACCAGGACTTCCACACAATGGGCTGACGCTGTACTGCTAAGCCAACTGGCCGGGACCATCTCAGTTATTTTTTATATATCATTGATTAGTCTAGTTCATAATTTGGGATTGTGTACAAAGATCTGTAGAATGTAACACCGAGGCCAATAGATGCAGAGCATAGCTCTTCTTCAGATACAAAGTGCTGTATGCTTATTGGGCTATGACTTCTTCATAATTATTATTCTTTTCTTCCTCTTTGCTCATTCTGTCCCATATACCTGAGTTAATAAGAACCCTACTCCAAAGCTTCACATGTCATTCCTTACCCTTTGTTAGATAAAGAATCTGAAAAATTTGCGAGACTGAGTACATATGTCAGAGTCATACAGAAAGGCAGTGCTAAAAAAAGAAAGAAAAAAAGAAAGAAAGAAAGAAAAAAGAAAGAAAAAAAAAATAGAAAGGAAAGAAGGAAAGGCAGGAAAGACAGTGCTAAGGCATCTATGTCAGATATTCTTGGAACATCAATAATATTTTGAGAAAATAAATCTACTTTTGTTCAGGTCTTGGGCACTCTTCAGATAATGGATTGGACCATAAATGTCTCTAGGATTGGAAGCAATAGGATTGAGGTGATAGAAGTGTTGCTCTTTTTTGTCACATTAAGAGATACTCAAGTAATAATAATAATGAACACTTACTTACATAGTACTTACTATGTGCCAGACAGTGTTCTGAGTGCTTCACCTATATTATCTAATTCCAACCTCATAACACTTGTGACATGAATGCCATTATTACCTGAGCTTTACAACAGGAAGAGAAATAAAAAAGAAAACCCTCTGGTTAGGGAGGGAAGGAAAATCATAATTGGTATGGAGAAAGGCTGCAGGTACAGTGTGATTCACTAGTGGAGATGCTTGGCTGTTGATGAGATTAAGTCTACTTATTCTAAAAATAATTGGAACAAAAACATCCTGAGAAGTTCACTTAAGATAGGACACTAAGCCTGACCAGACAGTGGTGCAGTGGACAGAGCATCAGACTAGGACGTTGAGGACCCAGGTTTGAAACCCCAAGGTCACTAGCTTGAGTGTGGAATCAGACATAGCCCTATGGTTGCTGGCTTGAACCCAAATGTTGCTGGCTTGAAACTCAAGGTCTCTGGCTTGAGCCCAAGGTCGCTGGCTTGAGCAAGGGGTCACTCGCTCTGCTGGAGCCCCCCCAGTCAAGGCACATATGAGAAAGCAATCAATGAACAACTAAGGTGCTGCAATGAAGAATTGATGCTTCTCATATCTCTCTCTTCCTGTCTGTCTGTCCCTATCTGTCCCTCTCTCTGTCTGTCTCTCTATCTCTGTCACAAAACAAAACAAAATGAATGAAATACTGAACCCTGGCCAGATGGCTCAGTGGTGAGAGTATCATCTGGCATGTGAATGTCCTGGGTTTGATTCCCAGTCAGGGCATACAGGAGAAGAGCCCATCTCCTTCTCCACCCTTCCCCATCTCGCTTCTCTTTCTCTCTCTCTCTTACCTTCCTGCAGCCATGGTTTGATTAGAGCAAGGTGGCCTGGGAGCTGATGATGGCTCCATGGCCTCTAGATGGGAAGAGCATAGCCTCCAAGTGGACTTTCCAGGTGGATCCTGGTCAGGGTGCATGTAGGAATCTGTCTCTGTCTCCCCTCCTCTCACTGAATAAATACAAAAAAGGAACGAGACACCGAGAAATTGGCTGGTGAATGTTTCAGACATAGTCAGTCAAGGAGAGAATTGTGGACTAAGGGATAGAGTAGAACTCCCAGGCTTTGGAGACACGGAACCTCAGGCCAGAACAATGAGGTGATTGCAAGTCAGTGAAGAAGAACTTAAAGCCCAGTGGAGGAACATTTGAGGATCACTCAGGAGAGGATTTTTCTTAGGGATACAGGCAGGACCTATTGTCATTGGGAGGACTACAGAGCATCTACAGTGTGTCTGTAAAGTCATGGTGCACTTTTGACCGGTCACAGGAAAGCAACAAAAGACAATAGGAATGTGAAATCTACACCAAATAAAAGGAAAACCCTCCCAGTTTCTGTAGGATGATGTGGCAGCATGTGCACATGCACAGATGATGACGTAACACCGTGTATACAGCGGAGCAGCCCACGGCCATGCCAGTCGAGATGTGGATGATACAGAGGAAAGTTCAATGTGTTCTGTGGCTTGCTAAATTTGAACCTGTGACCAAAGTGCAACATGAGTATTGGTGTGTTTATAACAAAGCGCCACCACATAGGAATAACATTACTTGGTGGGATAAGCAGTTGAAGGAAACCAGCACTTTGGTGGAGAAACCCGTTCTGGTAGCCACCAGTCAGTGACGAGTCCGTAGAGGCTATACGGGATAGCTACCTAAGGAGCCCTAAAAAATCAGTGCGTGAGCCCACATCGAACTGCACTGAATAGGTATGAAACTGGGAGAGTTTTCCTTTTATTTGGTGCAGATTTCACATTTCTTTCATCTTTTGTTGCTTTCCTGTTACTGGTCAAAATTGCACCATGACTTTATGGACACACTATATTTCATGCATCCCAAGATGGGAATAGAATGGACATTTCATGTGGACAAGTCCTGCCCGGGGTGAGGACAACGGAGATGCAAAGACCCAACTCCGGGACCAGGTTCAGTGACGCAGATCCACTTTATTCAGAAAGTAAACTAGCTTATACATGAGTTCATCCAATAGAATATTACAGTGTGTCCTTCATAGCCAATGGCTGAAAAGATCAGGGAACTGCGTGGTTGGTGCTTAGTCACTTCCTTATAGTGGGCGAGCTCCCTCCCTGGGTATACCCAGGAGGCTTCTGGGAGCTGGAGTATTCTCACAGCATTGCATCAGCCGCAGCTGCTAGGAATGCGCTCTGCGTTCCACCCACAATTTCACATAATCTCTCAGGGTGCTGTTCTGAATTTTTTTCTCTATTGAAATTCTGAACAATTACAGTAGTATTTAATGAAATTAATATTTAATAAAAATATTAAAATGGTATATTATATTCATTTCAGAATTAATCTTCATTTCTCATATAAACCATACTAGGCCATAAATTATTAAGTTTTAGCATATTGTTTGATTTTATTTGCTACTTTGTTAGGTAATTTTGCATCTGTTTCAGGAGAGATTATATAATTCTTTTCTCGATACTGTCATTGACTAGTATTGTATTAATATAATGCTGGCCTGCCTCATAAAATGAGTTGGCATATGTTTCCTCATTCTCTGCATTTTGTTGGACTTTACAGTTGGCAGAATTTTCCAGTGAAGCTACCTTGACTAGTGTGAGACATTTTTTTTTCTTTTCTGGAAGGGAGGAAGGTTTTAAATTATGAACTCACTTTCTTCAATAGATATAGGACAATTCAAGTTTTCTGTGTCTGAGTCAATTTTGGTGCCTTTCAAAAAATGTTTCCATTTTATCTAAGTTACAGAATTTACTTGCTTAAAAATTTTAATGATATTCTCCGAATATTTTTAAATATCTAAATAATCTCTTTTTAATCTTGATGTTGGTAATTTGTTCTCATTTTAAAGATTTATCATTTTGCTTAATCTTCCTTAATACTTAGTAGTGAATACTTCAGCATGATTTTGTTCTCTTTACTTTTCTTGAGATTTGTTTATATCTAAGAATATTTGATGTTATGGTGTTGCTTTATACATATTCCATTTTTGTGTGGGCTGTTCTACAATTGTCCTTTAGCTCATGGTTCATATTATTGTCCATGTTGTATTTCTTGAGCTTTCTGTCCATTTTATGGATCTCTAAGGAAGGACAGTTGAATCTAAAACTCTGATTATAGATTGTCTATTAAGTTCCATCAGTTTTAATTCACTTATTTTGAAGTTCTGTTATTGAGTACATGTGTTTTAGGGTTAGTACATCTTTTTAATGAAATGTCTCACTTTATCTCTTAGAATATTTCTTTAACTAAAATTTAATTATCTAATTATTATATGGCCATTCCAATTTTCTTAGGATTAATTCTTTCACAAAACACATTTTCCCCATCCTTTTACTTTTAAACTTTTTGTGTCATTATATTTAAAGTGAGGATTTTTTGTAGACAGTTAATAATTGGGTCTTGCTTTTTCAACCAATCTCTGCCTTTCAAATGCAGTGTTCAGAGTATTTATATTTCATATATACCTATTTATATGGTTTGGTTTAAATCTACTGAACTAGTTGTATTCTGCTTGTCTCAGTTCTTATTTGTCTTCATTTCCTTCTTTCACTGTCATCTTCTGTATAGACTGAGTATATTTTAGAGTTTTACCTTATCTGCCCTATTAGAGTATTAACCAAATCTTTGATTTAAATTATTTTCAGTGGTTGCTGTAGGTTTAGAATATTCAACTGTAACTTTCTACCCTCAAAAATATTAAAATAGTATTCTATCACTTCATAAATGAGAACCTTGCAAGAGAATACTTTCAGTTTTTCTCTCATTTTTTCTGTTGCTGTCATAAATTTTACTTCTATGTAATTTATAAACTATGATACACTGTAATTTTTGCTTTAAGCAGTCAATTTTATTTTAAAGACATTTAAAAATGAGAAATAGTTTACATTTAACTAATATAATCTTCATTCCTCATTTTTGGTTCTCTTCTCTTTTGTCGATCTGAGTGCCCATTTGTAATTGTGTTTTTTGTGGAGAAAGTCCTTCACTATTCTTACACTACTTGTATGCTGGTGAAAAATTTTTCTCAGATCTTATTTGTCCGAAAAAGGCTTTAGTTTGCTTTCATTTAAAAAGAATATTTTTTGTTGACTATAAAAGTTTACGTGTATAATTGTACTTTTTCCTTTTAGCACCTAATGTTTCATTATTTTCTTGTTTGAATATTTTTTGTTTTGAAGTATGTAATATTTCTTTCACTTATTATAATGTGTTTCACCCTATCTCCTTTTATGGTTTTCTCTTTAACACAGGTATTCCTCAATTTTATTATAATATACTTTTATTTATTTATTTGTGTGTGTGTGTGTGTGTGTATGTATGTGTGTGTGTGTGCATGTGTTTAACCTGCCTGAGTTTCAGTGAGCTTCTTGAATCTATAGGTTTATAGTTTTTATAAAATTTGGAAAAAAATAGGCTATTAAAAACATTTTTTTCCCTTTCCTTCTGGGGCTCTAATTACATATAGTATATTAGATCGAGATGGTTTCACAGGCCACTGAGGCTCCATTATTTTTTCAATCTTATTTTTCTCTGTGCCTCATTTTGGATCATATCTACTGGTATTTTTTTCAAGTTTACTAGTATTTTCTGCTGCAATCTTTAATATGTTGTTATTCCAATCCAGTAAAAGTTTATTTTGAGAATTGTAACTCTCAATTTCATCTTTAGTATATCTTTAGTATATTTTCAATTTCAGGTCTTTAGTATATCTTCTATTTCTTTTCTTACCATGTTTATTTTTTCCTTTAAATTCTTGTTTAGCTTTCTCTTACATATACCCATGGCATTTTATACTTTCCTTTCTATAATATCCAGTACAATTTAATCACTCTATTTGAAAACCTTGAATTTATTGATTTTTAACATCATGAAAACAGTGACCAAATTTCTCTTATTTACCAAGATACACTTAGAATTTAGCAGTGTCTGGCACAGAATAAATCAGAAGATATGAAATCAAGGAATTAGTGAATAAATGACTTTAAGAAGTCTTACTTTCTATTTCTCAAATGCTTTTTTCCTCTTCTTTTTCTAACTGAGAGTAGGAGAGATAGAAAGACAGACTGCTGCATTCTCCCTGACCAGGATCTACCTGGCAGCTCCCCGCCTGGGGCTGAGGTCTACCCATCTAGGGCCATGCTCACAACTGAGTTATTTTTAGTGCTTGAAGTGGAGGTTCCACAGAGCCATCCTCAGCACCAATCGAGCCATGGCTGTGGAAGAAGAAGAGAGACAGAGAAGAAAGGGGGAGGGGAGAAAAAGCAGATGGTCACTTCTCCTGTGTGTCCTGAGTGGGAATTGAACCTGGGACTTCCACACGCTAGGCCAACGCTCTATCATTGGGTAAACTGACCAGCACCTAATTATTATTAATTTTTTTTACATTTTTGTTTATTGATTTCAGAGAGAGAGAAGGGATAGAGAAAGAGAGAGAGAGAGAGACATCAGTTTGTTGTTTCATCCATTCATGCACCCATTGGCTGATTCCTGCATGTGCCCAGAGCGGGGATTGATCTTGCAACCCTTGTGTACTGGTATGACACTCTGACCAACCGAGCTACCTGGGCTGGAGCTCTGTTTCTCAAATTCTAACCTCACTCACATGGAGACTTTAACAGTGAAATAAAGCTGCCAAAAAGTCTGAAAAATAAGGTCCAAGGATGGATAAATAATTAGAATAAAAAATTATTTTCTTAGCTGCTGGGGCATAAATTGATACTCTTTTGGAGCAGGTTAGCAGAAGATAGGGCTACAAAGGAAAGACAAATTTTCTTATGTAGGAATTAATTGGAATTCATGAGAGCATAAGAAAAAGGAGAGAAAACACAATGAAGCAACACATCTTAGTCTGGAGACTGAACTGCAAAACAGGCCAAGAGACTTTATAAAAACAACATGACTAATACAGATTTTTAAAGTTGTTCAGGTCTGCCCTGTGGTGGCTCAGTGGATAAAGCATCAACCTGGAATGCTGAGGTTTCCAGTTCTAAACCCTGGGCTTGCCTGGTCAAGATGTATATGTGAGTTGATGCTTCCTGCTCCTCCCTTCTCTCTCTCTCTTTTCTCTCTCTTTCTGAAAATAAATAAATAAATAAAATAAAATAAGTAAATAAAATAAAAGTTGTTCAGTCTGCTACCATGTAAATCCCATCTGTTTTTCACACCAAAGACTTGTCTAAGTGATGCATGCACATAGTCTGAGTATGTTTGTGTGTGTGTGTGTGTAAGAGAGAGAGAGAGAGAGAGAGAGAGAGAGAGAGAGAGAGAGAGATGGAGAGAGTGAAATTCAGAATGTGAATGAAAACTAGTACAAATCAGTGGTAGATACCGAGTTCCATGTCTAGCAGGTACAATTGATAATAAGAATAGCATACATTGGAGAGCAAGACAATTCATAAACTAAACTAGTTGAGTGATAACTTGGGACCCAAGATATCAAGAATATAATGCTCTTCCTGTCTTCCTAGGAGTTCTCAGACATATTGGGAAGTCATAAAACTTTTGACTAATACAAAAGTGGGAGTTTGTGCCTATTTTACCCAGATTTTAAGAGACCTGGTAATTCCAGGCAACATTTGAGTCACACATGACAATAGTGTTATTAATTGAGAACTTACTACATGTCAAATTAAGTGCTTTACAAATGTGTTATCTTTTAATGTTTTCAAAACCCCTGAGGAAAATACTGTTAAAATCCAATGTTAGTGATGAAGAGATACAGCTTAGGGAGACTGTCACTTACTCGAAGTCACACACCTTGATAAGACGATACTAGTAGGAAATATTCCAGCAAGTGAATCAAGGTCAGGTGGTAGGTGGTTGAAACAGTAGAAAAAGGAAGGCAAAATACAAAATTGTAATTCCTTCCTCAGGGAAAAGACCCACTAAGGGGGACTATTTGACAAACTTTTTTTTTTAAACTTTTTCAATATATTCATAGGAGAGTCCCAAGCTTGCTATTATTTCATGGCCCCTACCTTGTCACAGATGCAGCTCTCAGTGATGTTGTTGGAATGGGGACTAGGTATTGGATTTAGAGAGCCTTAGATTGAATCTTGGCTCTGACACTTATGGGTATGTAACCTTGTCCTGGCTATTTAACTTCTGAGCCTCAGTTTCTTCACTGGTAAAATAGAGAACAATAACACTAACAGTGACTCTTCTTGTGAAGATTAAACAAAATAATGGGTATAAAGAACTTAGCATTGTGCCTATCACATAGTTAGCATTTAATATCTTATAGTTGTTATCTTCCCCATTACTTTCCTACTTGATTGAAGGATAAAAAAACCTTGGTAAGAAAACAGTACTTTATCAGGACCTGCATAAGTCAGGAATCCTTCTGGATACTTTGTTACATTATTTTATTTGATATTCACTGATCCGCTGCTATACTCCCTATAAACCAGGTTGTGCCCTGAAGAAAACTTGAGACTAAAAGAGGTAAAGTAACAAATACAAAATAACTCATTTGTGTGAGGTTGCCTATTAACCCAATTTTCAGACGAGAAAACCAAGGCTGAGAGAAGTGAAATGCATTATGCTACATTTATATTCATATACTCATTCAACAAAGTTGAATTAGGTGTACCTTTGTGCCGAAGTTCTCTGACTTCAAAGCTTATCATAACCCACTTTTATCTGCCAGTTTCTTTAGGCTGTTGTCCATGTTTGAGTGCAGGTGAATCTGAGCACTTTTGAAAGGTTACATGAAGACTTTGCTTTTGAAGGGGGAGGGAGTTCAGTCATGACTTTTTTGGAGACATGCTTAAGTGGAGAATACATTGTTCTCAAGTAGAGTCTGGGTTGGATACCCAAGGAAAGACCACCTATGGGAATGAAAGTACTTCAGTTCTCCATTGATAAAGCACAACCTAGGGTTGAGGAGATGGACCTACTTGCTATACGTATGTGTGGAGTACAGGAAATTTTAGATATAAATATGACTAAAGAGAATACAGACTTTATACCTACCTTAATAGAATTCTTGTTTTTCTGGAGGATATTGACATCTACAGCGTTGATGCTATATTAAACATCAGAGATTTTCGTAGGTAATGAGCTTTAAGAGGAGAGAGGCGAGAACCTGGTGAAATTAGAAGAAATCTTATTTACCAGCTCCAGGAAGAATGCCCAACTGTGTGAGAGGGTAGGATGATTGGTGTGCTAGCCATTGTGATTGGTGCTCTGATAGCATTTCCATTTCCACCTCTTCCTAATATGATTTGGAGATTTGTCCTCAGCTCTAGTGGTGGGCTTGATTGACACAAAAGTATTTTCTTCCCTCTTATCAATGATTTGTTCAGAAAAGGATATGTAACTTAATGAGACACAAGGAAAAGTATACTGAGAGTTCTGGGACAATTTGCATCTTCAGAGAGCCTCATGGGTGGGGCCAGGAGAATTAAAGGTTGCAAAAATAAAGAAGCATTATCTTTTAAAAAACAACTAACATTCTTTGGCATTTTAACAGTCAACAAAGTTTTGAAAAATGTAATTTCATTTGGTTGTTACAATGATATTGTGAGGCAGTTTATTAATTTTAACTTACTGATGAGGAATTGGGGACTTGGGCATCAAATTTAGTCATTTATTCATCTTACTCATTTAAACTCTTCTTAAAAAAGTGTGTTGTATGCCAGCTTCTGCTTTAGGCATAAAAATTTCCGAAATGTAGGGTATGGAACCTGCCCTAAAAGGGCTCACTTTTGCTGGGAATGCAGACAATGTAGTAAAAATTAGAGTCCACATGAAGCCATGACTGATTCTATGAGAACTCGAAGACATGTCTCTTAACCAGGTTATGGAATGAGAAAAGTTTTACTGGTATGGGTAACATGTGAGTAAGGTTTGAATGAAGACTGTGAGTTGGCCAAGTGAAAAAGGGGGTGGGGGAAAGAGGATTAAAAGCAGCAGGATGAAGGTATGGGCTTGTAAGAGATGAATGCATTCTGGGGACCCATAACAGTTCAGTGTAACTTGGGAACACACTGCAGAAGTGAAAGCATTGGGAGTTATGTCTGGAAATGTTGGGAGAAACTAGGTCAAGGTCATACTGAGGAGTTTGGATTTTATTCTAAAGAAAACTGGTGTCCTCTGAAGGATTTTAAGAAGAGTGTATAATCATATGTGATAGCAGTGTAAAAGATAAAATGTAGGTATTGTATATGAGATTGAGAAATCAATGATGAGATCATTGTGTCTGATTAGAAATGATAAATGGGGTTTAGACGACTGGAAGGCTTAGAGAGCTGTTAAAAAAGAAGTGACTAAATATGATTAGATGTCGATAGTAAGAGAGGGAGGAGTCCAGTGTGACTCTGAGTTATTAGGTGAATTATAGTGCTTATAAGTAGGAGGAATTTGGGGCTGAAAATTATTTGCATGCTTTCTCCATGATGCCACATTTGATACCTTAAATGCACCCTTAAAGTGTGGTTCTTCTCAAACAAGCTATACTGATATAATTAAAAATGAAGGAAAAAAAAACAACTTTTTAACGTCTGGTATTATATATGAAGATATATTAGTGTCATTAACCCATCTAATCATGTAGAAACTTCAATCCCTGAAAAGTTGTCTTAAAGCTTCTAGTAATTCCTCTCACCACAGCCTGTCAGCAAGAATATCGCGGAGACCTGTGTTCTTGCCTCAGCATTCTTGTGACTCCTACCCTCTAATACATCTGAAGGAGTTTCAGTATCGTCTGAGTTGGAACCTAAGGATGCCATTGTCTGTCTCCAGGGTGCCTTCTCCTAGTGTCCTCAGAGCCACTGTCTTTTGAGGGTGGTGGGAGGTAGGGTCTCTATGAAGATTGCTCTGTTCTCTGCTCTGTCTCACTTTGTCATCTGCCTCCTGAGCAGCAACCCAGACGGTGCCAGGGACTGGCATAGTCCTTCAGCCTCTCTAGTCTATAAACACTCTTCATGTTTAAAACCAGTCCCAATTGCTGGATGGGGGAGCATCTCCCTTTCCTGGTCTACCCTAGTTGTCCAAATTAGACAACAATCCCAAAGAGCCTTTATACAGAGATCTCAGGAAAAAAAAACAAAAAACTTAAGTCTCTACTAGCTTTTTTTTTTTTTCATTTTTCTGAAGCTGGAAACAAGGAGAGACAGTCAGAAAGACTCCCGCATGCGCCCGACCGGGATCCACCTGGCACGCCCACCAGGGGCGACGCTCTGCCCACCAGGGGGAGATGCTCTGCCCATCCTGGGCATCGCCATGTTGCGACCAGAGCCACTCTAGCGCCTGAGGCAGAGGCCAAGGAGCCATCCCCAGCGCCCGGGCCATCTTTGCTCCAATGGAGCCTCGGCTGCGGGAGGGGAAGAGAGAGACAGAGAGGAAAGTGCGGCGGAGGGGTGGAGAAGCAAATGGGTGCTTCTCCTGTGTGTCCTGGCTGGGAATCGAACCCGAGTCCTCCGCATGCTAGGCCGACGCTCTACCGCTGAGCCTAGCGGCCAGGGCCTCTACTAGTTTTAAAACACATACAGTTTCTGTTTGATTCCGCTGAGACATCCTGGGTAAATTTCCTTTTCCTTTTTTTTATCTCCAATGACCACCCCTTCATGTTTGCAGCCATCCACTCTCTTCCACTTGTGTCTTCTCCTTTAGTATATACTTTTGTACTGAGAGCTGTTATTCCCTGGGGGGGACATGCTTTCCACACTGCAGATTCCCGGGGAGAAGAGTTATCTTTTGTAGCCTCTCCAAATTATTCTGTGAAGATGTTCTTGCTATCTTTTGCCTCAGGCATCTGGTAAGAAGCTGTAGCTGGTTTTCTGGCATGCCCTGGTTCTTCCTCTCCATAGCTTCATTATATTATTATCAGTGTGTCCACATTATCAGTGTGCTCCCCTGTAGCCTATAACATATTCACGCTGTGAGGAGCCCAGCGAGAGGAGAGCATCATATTCACCCCTCCTCTTTATCCTCTCAGTTTATAGATAACAGGGTCCCAGAGAGGGCTCTTTGGGGTCAGAATCGGGATTTGTTTGGACTCTCCTGACCTCCATACCGGTGTACTTTCCACACATGGGAATAGGGTGAGGTGAATCAAGTTGGAGCCTTATCATAACACTGTAATTAAGGAACTTATGAATTCATTTTATAAGTGAGAAAACGGGAACTCAGAAACTTAATTTCTCTAAGCTCGTACAACCAGTTAGCTATGGAACCATTTGGGATCATTTTCTTTACAGTGGTTCACTCTGATTTTATAAAAAATTGAGAAACTGTGATTTTTAAATTAAACTCGTAACCCAAGGTTCATGCTATTTAAGTGTGTTTTGACAGGTACACATATATATAACCACATTTTTTTTTGATTAATGCTTTTCCTGAAATCTGGAGCTTTTTCTATGAATTTGTTGAAAAAGAAATGAACTGTTAATTTATCTTCAAGCCTCAAAAATGCCATTGGAGAAAAACTTAATAAAAATCCATCAACTTGGCAGGAGGATATTTTATTTCTGAAAGCTCACCTGTCTGTGCTGAATGAACTCTGAGACTAGAGACAGTGAAAACATTTCAAGTATGTCATTTGCATTTCCCCCCCAAAATGGCAAGTTTTCTCTGATTCCGTCTGGTTATATCTTTTATGACGGGTTGATTGACATGCCTACTTATAAGTAAGGATTTTTATAGTTTTTCATTTTTGAGGGAAATTAGATCTGTTCCTCAGAGTGTAGTAATGTGCAAACATGTCCATCAGCCTCCAATGTGGTTAGGAAATTCAACCAGTGAAAGTATCCTGCCAATTTAATCCTCTCTAATGGGATGGAGAACCTTGGACCTTATGCAAACACTGGTTTTACTGTAGAACCGACCTCTCCTCTACTCTACTAGCTAGGTGTGTGACCTTGGGAGAATTGAGTCTTTTAGGTCCTCTATTTTCTATTCTCAGAAACTAGATAATCTCTGAGGTCCCTTCCAGTTGTAGGATATTAAGTCCTTTGCCTTTCTGCAGTGTCACCTGACTGTACATTCAGAGTAGGTCTGTCTTGTCTAGTTAGGAACTGCATGGTTGTTATAAAGAATAAATAAGATAATGAATATGAAAGCTCTTTGAAAAGCAAAAATCGTGAAGCAAATGATAGGCAAAATTATTATGTAAGTACCCAGACTATTTTTCATTTTGTTCTTAAGTAGCTAGCTGCTTACATCACAGGCTCTTTTCTAAGAAGACTTGATATGAAATGTAATTTTCTTCTCTTTTGGAAGGGAATAGATTACAAGAGGTTGTATTCTAACTGGTCTATAAAACTCTGAATTTTTAATTAAAATGATTCAGATTATATAATGCACACAAATGAATCCCACCCTTCACCTCTTGGGGCAGTGTGTTTGATGTGGCAGGACTTGGCTGCAGGGAGTATGGTCACATAGAATCAGGTATATTCTGGGTTTCTGAAAGGAACAGAGACAGAATTGTCCAAGGAGAGGCCCAGGGTGTGAAACGATATGGGTTATTAATAAAATTTGCAGTAGAAGGACCCACAGAGATCATCTGGTCAAAGATTCATAAAATCAAACGTCTGGGGGGTTGAGTGTGTTTTGTCAGTGAGTGAAGTGGACAGTGGGGGACTACGTGTGCAAATGTGGGCAGCTGTAGCCCACCTCCAGTTAACTGATGCCATGCTGGGAATGCGGGACCAATGTTGACAATACAGGCAGTTCCTGGGTTACGAATGAAGTAGGTTAAGTAGGTTTTTTCATAAGTTGAATTTGTAGGTAAGTTGAAACAGGTACATTTACCTATTAAATGCAACTTAGACAGATGTTTGTCTTAACATAGAGCTTATTTTTACCTTTCTGTGCATATATTGTCCTTGCTTTTTAAAAATTTTCTTATTTTTTTTTTAGTGAGAAATTCAGAGAGAGAGGCCTAGAGAGAGGGACCGATAGGAACAGACAGAAAGGGAAGGAGAGAGATGAGAAGCATCAGTTCTTCATTGTAGCACCTTAGTTGTTCACTGATTGCTTTCTTGTATGTGCTTTGACTGGTAAGATTCAGCCAAGCTAGTGACCCCTTGCTTAAACCAGCGACCTTGGGCTCAAGCCAGTGACCTTTGGGCTCAAGCCAGCAACCATGGAGTTGTGTCTATGATCCCACGCTCAAGCCAGGAACCTTGGGGTTTCTAACCTGGTTCTTCAGCGTCCCAGGCAGACACTCTATCCACTGCATCACCACCTGGTCAGGTAGTACTTAAGTATTTTCAAACCTACAGAACCTATCTTGTTTATGAAACTCTCAATTTTTGGGGTGAACTCTTCTGATTTCCAAGTGTTGGAGAATGTTCTTCAAATGAGGGCAAGATCTAGTCTATGAACTACTAATTTTATGTCTCTGATCTAGACCAAACTTTATCACTTAAAATAATTTTTTCATTCTCTTACTCATCAAATATGTATTGAGAATTTATATGCTTAAAATTTTTTCTAGCTCTAGGGATACAAAGAGGAGTAGAGCTCTGTTCTGGGTGAACCAGTCTGTTCTGGGTGAACCAGTCATGCAAATAATATAAGGAGTACTATAATAAAGGGGTATCCAAAGTAAAGACACATGAATATAATCCATTGGATTAGGTGTCCTGTTTCTTTCATCACAATCAGGGTTAGTTTTTTTTTTTTTAACTACATATCTTTGCTAATACTTTTTCTAGTTGTATGAAAATTTGCAAAGGCTACTTAAGAGATAACGTTTATTTTTATCACATATGATTATTGTTAAATGAAAGCTAACTTTCCTCATGTTTAGAAAAAAGAATTTTATCTATTGAAAAATACTCTAAGAGAGAAACCCCAGGGCACCCATAAGTATAAACTTTAGGAAAGAAATGATCAAATAATTATATGTAGTTAGTATTTATAAAATGCTTCACATTAAAAAAAATATTTTTATTATTTTTATTTTTTATAACAGTGACAGATAGTTTGTAACTAGTCATAATTGAAAAGTGTCTGAAAACCTGGTAGCTGAACTGGTGGAAAGTCCCAGCTGAGCTCCATAGGGATGTACATGTCTAATGCTGTTTCAAAGCATATGCAGGAGCAAATTCTTTCTATTGACTTAAAGAGAAAGAGGAAACTGTGTTACTCAACTTCTGGGGAGGATGAGACTAGAGGGACTGAAGTGATTAATCCCATAGACTTTTTATTTCTTATATCTTGAGTTCATAAGGGAGAGCTATTCCAAGCAAATCCAGAGGGAGTCAAGATATTTTATTTTTTCTTTATTGAAAAATATTTATTATATAACATTGTGCAAATTTAAGGTATACAATATGTACATTTGATATATTTTCATATTATAATCTGATTGCCATTGTAGAAATAATTAACACATTTATCATCACATAATTATTTCTTTTTAGTGGTTGGAATAATTAAAATCTCATCTCTTAGCAAGTTTAATGATTATAATACAAAATTGTCTATATTCCTTATATGGTGCATTAGATATTCAAACTGTTTTCCTGCATAGACATTGGCTTGTGGGGCCTGGGCAGATTGTGTAGGCCTACTTAGAAACAAAGCATGGCCATAAGCAGGGAATGTTTTCCCACTGTCTTCTAGGAACATAACATTTGCAACTTGAGGAGTGATAACTTCTGGGACATGGAGTGCATAGCACTTCTGCAGACAATGGTACGGTCTGAGGATAAGGACCATTAGACAGTGGAAGCCAGAGATACTATCATAAAGCTACTGAGCAAAGGGCATCCACTGTAGGAGACCAGGAAAGAAAAGTGATAGGTTAACTGCAGATGTTAGACCAGCCTGTGAATGTAAAACACCCCTAGGCACTTCCAGGAATACTGGGAGCTAACAAGGGGGAAATATTTAGATGACTCATACTCTTCATAAACAGATGAAGGTAGGAATTGGGCTTGTAGTTAAAGAAAATGTGAGACATTTAGATAATGCTAAATTTCTAAAGTTTATTCACTTTTTGCTCACAGTATTGCTATACCAACACAGAATGCATGAAGCTTTCGTATTTAAATTAAAAAAATTTTATTTGCTTTGGCCGGTTGGCTCAGAGGTAGAGCTTTGGCCTGACATGTGGAAGTCCTGAATTCGATTCCCAGTTAGGGCACCCAGGAAAAGTGACCATCTGCTTCTCCATGTCTCTTCCTCCCCCTTCTCTGTCTCTTTCTCTCTCTTCCCTTTCCATGGCCATATCTTGAATAGTTTGAGCAAACTGGCCCTGGGTGCTGATGATTGCTCCATGGCCTCACCTCAGGTGCTAAAATAGCTCAGTTGCCAAACAACAGAACAGTGGCCTCAGATGGGCAAAGCATTGCCCATAGGGGGCTTGCCAAGTGGATCCCGGTTGAGGTGCATGTGGAAGTCTATCTGCTTCCGTGCCTCTCACTTAATAAAAACATATTTTTAGATTTTACAGAGAGAGGAGTGGGAAGGGAGCAAAAAGTATCAACTCATAGGAGCTTCACTTTAATTGTTCATTTATTGCTTGTTGTATGTGCCTTGACCAGGCAAGCCCAGGATTTCAAACCTGTGACTTCAGCATCCCAGTTTGGTGCTTTATCCATTATACCACCACAGGCCAGACCCATATTTACATGAAAGACTACATATTTTTCTGATCTGTACTTTCCCCCTCTTGGTGAAAGCAGAAACTGCCTATTCCATATGGTTGTAAGACTCATCATTTGGAAAATCAGACTACCTCAATTTCATGGGTAAGATTTTAGCATACTCTTCAGAATCACTTGGGAAAGTATAACTGGGTTGTCAACATTTGATAATGCCAAGTTGGCATAATCCTGACATCAAAAGATGCTGTGAGGTTAGTCCAGGATTTTGTAGTCATGGTTGACATGGAAACTCTTGACAGGTGGTTGCTTGACAAAGATTTATGAAAGCTATTAAATGCTGGAACATTTACCTGGTAGGAATAGAAGTTACTTGGGGGCTGATGTGAGTTTATTTTCTCATGGGATACTGGGGAAGTAAGCTATATATAGATATCTAGTTTATCCTCAAACATGTTCCTGACAAAGAGGTATCGCATTCGTCTTTCCTTACCTACATTACTATCTATTGTTCCTGTCTCATATTTTTCTTTCTTAGTTATTTATTCCTTTTCTCTCTCTGATCCACATAAGAACATGTGTCATAAAAGTGGACCTGAACCTTCCTTGTCTTTTCACTACTGTATTTCTGTTATGAGATGATATTTGGCAAATTTGCAGGCACTCAAAAATAATTTTGATATCATTCAGAAGCGTTTTAATAGAAAATGTGGTAAACCAAAGTTTCAAATTAGTTGGTGTTTTTTTATTTTCTAAAAAAAAAAATATTTTTAACTGATTTTAGAAAAGTTGCAAAAATTCTGTAGAGAATTCCTGTAGAACTTTAGCCCATTTTTCTCTATTTTAACATCTTCTTTAAACATAGTGTAATTAATGAAATCAGTAATATCAATTTAATAATTCTACCAGTATTATCAATGTAATAATGTAATACTACTAACTAATCTACATGCCTTATTAAAATTCCATCATTTTTCTTATAATGACCTGAATTGGTCCTGGAGCCAATCGTGAATCCCCATTACTTTTAGTCATCAGGCATCCTTAGTTTACAACATGTGACAATGCCTCAGGATTTTTCTTTTTTTTTGTCTTTCCTCACCTCATTGCATTTGAGGAGTAGTGGTCAGCGTTTTGGAGAATGGTCCCCAGTTCAGGTTTCCCACTGTCTTCTCATGATAATAATTAGGTTGTATGTATTTGGCAACAGGAGCACAGAAGTGCTGTGCCCTTCTCCCCATCATTGCAGGGGGTATATGATGTTGATTGCATCATCACATCATCCCATTACTGTGATGTGAACTCTGATCACTTGGTTAAGGAGGTGTTTGCCAGGTTTCTTCAATGTAAAGTTATGGGTTTCTTTTCCTGTAGTGTTTGCTTAATAGAGCTCATCTGTTTCTATCCTTGCTAACATTTATTGATCAGAATTCCTTTAGAAGCAATTGCTCACCTCCCTCTTACTTTTCAGTTATTTATTTATGTAGGTATGGATTCGTGGATATTTATATTTTTCTACTTTGGGATATAATCCAATATTATCATTATTTTATTGCTCTAATTTATTGCTTTATTTCTCTTTTCTGTTATTTTAAATATCAGCATGGTCTCTCCTTAAATTAAGCTGAGTGTGTGGCCTTTTGAAAATATATTCCCCCTTCTTGTTTCATTGTGCTTTCAGAGGAAATGCTGAGAAACTGGTAGCTGAATGGTTGTCATTGTCTTCAGCTACCTAAATAAAAATAACAGCTTGAAATAGTTTGCAAACTGGGAAAGTGATGAATTTTTGATTTTTGAGAAGTTTTGAATTTTATGCTTAGCAAGATTGTGGTCTATTGAAATTTATGCTTGTACTTTTTTCTAAGTTTTTATTCTATCCTGTTTTCTTTTCCTTCTGTATGTAGGCAGAGTAAAATATAAATAGAATTCAGACTGGGAATTAAACTTGAAAATTTAGATGCTGATGGGCAGAAAACAGGAAAAGAAGGTCAAGCTGACTCACTGTGCCCCTTACCTATCCTGACTGGGTCTCAGCATCCAGGGCTGGGACACTATCTGGTCTGGAGCTGCCTGACTCCCACTCTTTCTTCCTTCCTTTCTTGTTATCTAAGGTCTATACACCTTGCTACAATGAGCATTATTGTTTTCCAAATGCCAGTTCATAAAAGGAGTAAATATTTCTTCAATTAAGTGACTACCTAAAAAATATTTATTCTGGTGTTCAGAATAAATGACATTCACCTCCTTACCATATATGCTTTTACTACTAACTGTCTCTGCTTTTACTGAGAGTACCTTATATAACATTAAAATTTTTCTGAGACAATCGGCCCAGCCCCACAATAGATTTTAGTTCCCTGAATTTTTTCCCTGTTTGAAGATATGTGTGTGCTTAGAAATGGGTAATCACCCCAGGCATAAACTACTATTGCCAAGAGTATATTTCAAAGGCAGTTTGAATTAAAAGGAAAAGGATTCTTCTCAATCTTTTAGAAACTCTTATAGTTTTGATAGAATGGCTATAGCCAACTAGCATCCAGTGAACTTCAATTGATGGTGATAATCGTGACTCAAAAGTCTTGAATTATTAACATAAAGTATAGTATTTACAAATCATTCTCTATAAATTATCTAGGAAAGCAGTGTTGCCTGGGCCTGAGACTCATGTCCTTAGATTACTTCTCTGGAAAACCTATTATAATCTGTTGTTCAAAGGTATTTGTGTAGTATGTAGATTTTTCTCTAGAAACTCTGAAATATATAAAACATCAAGTGATTTGAATTGATATATTGAATGCCTAGTCTATAAGAGCACAGATTTCTGGCTCATTTGGGAACAGTTTGAGTGACAGTACAAATATTAAACAGCTTTCTATGCAAATAAAGGTAATACAAATGTTTCATAAGATAAATGTAAGGCAAAAGAAATTTGTTCTTACTTCTCATAGAAAAACACAGCAATGTTGCATGAGTAATAATGAGAATGGGAATCTTGAGTCCTAAATCTTGGTGCAAGGATCCTTCATATGTTTTATACCAGATACAGTTTTATAATGTGTTATGAAAAGTTAAAATGGTAGGATGTTTTTTTCCCATTGAAAGTTTGAAAGGTTTATGGTTTTGACTCATTAGTCAAAATTAAGTAGGAAAAAACAGTTTCTTGATGGTATTTTTCAGTAAGGTTGTCAGTAAAACAACCACGTGTATGAACAAGCCAACAAGAGATTATCAGTATAAACTTATCATTTAGATGAGGAACCAAAACAAGAACCAGAAACAAATAGAATAACAAACAAACATGCGGCCTTTGGAAAGGTCTTCACTGTCGTAATTACAACATGTAAAACTCAGCACGATACAGCAGAGAAAAGCCTGTGCTGGCCAAGCTTATAAACACATTTGGATAAGATATCTAACCTTTCCAGGTCACAGGTACCTCAGTGAAGATAAGTCTGAAGTAATTCAGTGGTTCCACAATACAGTCCACAAATAAAAGCTAACTGATGATAAAAACCTTCATGGATAGAAGGTGAAAGATTAAGGACATCAGAAAAAAATCATTCTAAGGGCAGTTCTTTTTTATTTTTTCTTTCTTTTTTTTTTTTTTTTTTTTTTTTTTTACAGAGACAGAGAGAGAGATAGATATGGACAGACAGATAAGAAGGGAGAGAGATGAGAAGCATCAGTTTTTCGTTGCAGCACCTTAGTTGTCCATTGATTGCTTTCTCATATGTGCTTTGACCGGGGGCTACAGCAGACTGAGTAACCCCTTACTCAAGCCAGTGACTTTAGGCCCAAGCTGGTGAGCTTTGCTCAAATCAAATATACCTGCACTCAAGCTGGCGACCACGGGGTCTTGAACGTGGGTCCTATGCATCCCAGTCCGATGCTCTAATCACTGCGACACTGCCTGGTCAGGCAGGGCTGTTCTTTAATTGGATATTTTTCTTGATTTTTTTTTCAGGATCAATAATGCCAAAGGTGTTTTTAAACCCCATACTGTTTCAATAAATGAAAAGAAAACATTAGATTATGGTATTTCTACAGGTTTTTCTTCAACTTCTAACTTTGTATTTACTTTGACATCCTATGAAAGCACTTGCTACAAGTAATATGTTTACAATTTAAGCAACATTTTTGGTGATGCTTTGAAAGTCAGTATAGGGGTAAGTCATGGTAATGGTTGTCTGCGTGGTAATCTGAATCTCTCCACCCATTCCTCACCCCCAGCCCCTCTTCCCACAATTATATAGATCAACAAGAAGATGAAGTGAAACCACATACATCTATCTATGCCTTCAAAATTTCTAGAATTCAGAGGGCACTATAATTTTAACATAACCTGTAAATAGAAAAATAAACACTAAATTTCAGTAGAACTGTGTCTTCAGTTTCTTTCCTGAAACTTGGTGGAATGCCCAGATGTCTAGAGGAAACTGTGGAAGAAAAAAGGAAGGGTATTGTTATGAAACCACTTTTAGAAAGAGAAAGCCCTAGATTTTCACACTGATAATGTTGAAAAGGAGTCCTGCGGGACCAGAGACCTGACACAGGGAAGGGGTTTGAAAGTGTAGACACGGGTTTAGGAAGAAGTTTTAGAAAGGGAAAGTAACTGTAGGAGAAGAAAATAAAAATAAAGGAGAAATCATATTTTTAAAACTGACAGGCAAAGAGGGGAAAAAAAGCATAAAAGAAAACATTAAAATAATGCCAGACAAAACTAAAAAATGAAAGGACAAAAATATTGCTTGTCATTGACCCCATTGGGAAACCCACAAAGTACCGAAAATGCTATACTGATGGAGGGAGGCATTCTCACACCAGGCACCTTGTAAGCCACCCTGAATGTTAGCTGTGTCCATGCAATACAGGAAGGTAAACAATCTTATCTGTGCAAAGCTGTCTAAAACAAAACAAAACAAAAATATCAGAAAAATGAGAATTGAAACTTTTGAGCTGATGATAAATATCTCACAGAACTAACCATGAAATAGGAAAAGGATCCAAACAGTCTAAACTGAATTAAATATCCTCAAATAAACACATGTTAAGTAATACATCAAATCAAAATTTAAAGATTAATAACATAAATGGATCATAAAAAGAAATGGAATAATTGATTAGATTCACTAACAAAGGTAATTAAGAAAAAATGTCAGAAATGACTATATAATAAGTGCCTAAAGAGAGAAGTGGTATAAATGAAAACTGAAAAAGGGCTATTGAATAAAGCCAGCAATAAATACTTAACAGATTAAAAATGATAAAGAAGTAAAATGTATCAGAAAGTGGTTGAAATGCAAGTCAGACAAGAGATCAAACATATACATAATTAGAATCCATAAAACAGAAATATGTCTGACCAAGTGGTGGCTCAGTGAATAGAGAGTTAAACTGGGACACTGAGGACCCAGGTTAGAAACCCTGAGATTGCTGCATTGAGCACAGGCTCACCAGCTTAAGCATGAGATCATAGACATGACCCTCTGATTGCTGGTTTGAGCCGAACGTTGCTGGCTTGGCTGGAGCCCCCTGGTCAGGGCACATATGAGAAAGCAATCAATGAACAACTAAAGTGCTGCAACTATGAGTTGATACTTCTCATCTTTCTCCATTTCTGTCTGTCTGTCTGTCTGTCTGTCTGTCTCTGTGTCTCTGACTCTGTCATTAAAAAACAATCAAACAAAAAAACAGAAATAAAAGCAAAACAATAAAACAACAAATCAAAGATATTTCCAGAAATCATAGATGTGCATCTCTATATATATATATATATTGAAAGGATCTATAGGAAGGCCTCTCTGTCCCCATTTCCCCCATCTCTGCCCATCTCCACCTAGTCCCCACCCTCCTTTCCTGCTGGCTATCACCACACTATTCACTGTGTCTATGTGTTATGTGTGTATATATGTTTTTTTTTTTTGCAGGGACAGAAGCTACACAATGTAGTGGGTAAATGATAGTTTGTTGGGTTGTGCATTTGAAATCTGTATAGTTTTGTGGACCATTGTCATTCCAATAAATCAAAAAAAATATTTTAAAAATAAAATCAAGTAGAATAATAAATAAATAAAATAAATAAACAAACAAACAAATAAATAAAAGGGATTTTTGGAAACCTTAGAAAATTTCATTATGGGTCCTGGCTGGTTGTTTCAACAGTAGAGTTTCAGCTTGGTGTATGGAAGTCCCAGTTTTGATTCCTAGTCAGGGGACACAGGAGAAGCAACCATTTACTTCTCCACCCCTCCCCCTTCTCTCTCTCTCTCTCTCTCTCTCTCTCTCTCACTCTTGCTCTCTCTCTCTCTTCTCCTCCTACAGCCATGGCTGAAATAATTTGAGCAAGTTGGCCCTGGGCACTGAGGATGGCTCCATGGCCTTCTTTCAGGTGCTGAAATAGCTTTCTTGCTGAGCAATGGAGCAGTGGTCTCAGGCAGACGGACACTCTTAGGAGGCTTGCTGTGTGGATCCTGGTCAGAGCGCACACGGAAGTCTGTCTGTCTCTCTCTCTCTGCCTCCCTGCCTCTCACTTAATTAAAAAAAAAGTTTCATTATAAACATTTAACTCTAAGACATATCTTAGTAAAACCATTAGACTAGACTTTAAGGATTCAGGAAAAATTTTAGGGTCTCCAGAAAAAAGATTGTGAAACTTACAAAGGAGAATTATATGTGCATTCAACTTCCCAGAAGTAACAAATAAAGCAAGGGGATAATGAAATAGCATTTGAAAGAAGTGAGAAAACTGTAAACAATAGGTTTTACATTTAGTCTTTCAATTATCAAGACTATAGAAAAAGAGTTGGGAAAATAGCACTCTAATATATTGCTGATGGGAATAAAAATGTATATTACTCTGGTGAGGCACAATTTGACAACATTTAGAAAAACTAAATATGTATTTGTCATTTGATAGAGCAATTCTGCTTTTAGGAAACATTCCAAGGATACTCTTACAGCAATATATACACAATGCATATGCACAGGTACATTCAATACAACATTATGTGCAGTTGAAAAATATTAGGAATGATCTAAATACCCATACATAGGAGAGTGGTTAAATAATCTATAATGCATTAACACAATGGATTATCACAGCAGTATAGAAAGAATGAGGAAGATTCCTATGAATTTATACAGAGCAATTTCCAGGAAGTGTGTTGTTAGGTGAAACAAAATGAAAAAGAGTATTTCTAATATGGTGACTTTTATGTTAGCACTGGATCTTTGTAGGGAGGCAGTCAGACAGAATCCCGCATGTGCCCGACCGGGATCCACCCGGCATGCCCACCAGGGGGCGATGCTCTGCCATCTGGGGCATTTCTCTGTTGCATCCAGAGCCATTCTAGCACCTGAAGCAGAGGCCATGAAGCCATCCTCAGTGCCTGGGCCAACTTTGCTCCAATGGAGCCTTGGCTGTGGGAGGGGAAGAGAGAGACAGAGAGGAAGGAGAGGGGGAGGGGTGGCGAAGCAGATGGGCGCCTCTCCTGTGTGCCCTGGCTGGGAATCAAACCCGGGACTCCTGCATACCAGGCCGATGCTCTACCACTGAGCCAACTGGCCAGGGCCCTCTCTCGTCCTGTTTTTAATACTGTCTGATTGGCCTTATGCTGTTTCCAGTGTGATATTCATCTGGATAACAGTTTCTAGTTTTCAGCCTTTGATGTTGTAAGGCTGGTGGCCATGCCCATGCAGGTTTACATTGAATTTAGGCAGATGGTAAAGGAACTGTGGAGCCAGAAGATGGTGGGCCATTCCACTTAGAGTCTCACAGTGGTGGATGAGCAAGCAGGCAGGAAAACTGCTTCCCTCTCTCTCCCAGACTCATGAACAAACAGGTGGGAAGTGAGGGGTGGGGAACCCCTTCTCCCACAAACAATAGCAAAAATGGCCCCTCCCAGTGGTGGCAGGCAATCCACAGTCTACAATCTGCTGCCCTGAGGCAGCACCTCAGCCTTATGCAGCACCTGCAGCCTTATGTGGACTATACACACATGGTGCTGACCCATGCGATTGCACCAATCAGATAAAGTACAAGTGAGCAAGCCTAACACACTTGTTTGCCCAACAGATGTACTCACAGCATCTTTTGCATGCTTGTTTGACCTTGGGGCATTTGGGAGCTCACTAATATATTTTGTTGTTTGAGGTTGGCCTACCATCTAGTTTAATTAAAGATTGTTTCCATTTGTGTTTCTTGTTATACTTGTTTTGGTGATTTCAGAAAGAAAATTGACACTATTTTAGAATCTGATAGCTTATTCTCTTTTATTTTTTTAATTTTTATTTATTTTTTTATATTTTTCTTAAGTTGGAAACGGGGAGGCAGTCAGACAGACTCCCACATAAGTCCGATCGGGATCCACCTGGCATGCCCACCAGGGGGCGATGCTCTGCCCATCTGGGGCATTGCTCTGTTGCAACCAGAGCCATTCTAGTGCCTGAGGCAGAGTCCACAGAGTCATCCTCACACCCGGGCCAACTTTGCTCCAATGGAGCCTTGGCTGAGGGAGGGGAAGAGAGAGACAGAGAGGAAGGAGAGGGGGAGGGGTAGAGAAGCAGATGGGTGCTTCTCTTGTGTGCCCTGGCTGGGAATCGAACCCAGGACTCCTGCATGCCAGGCTGATGCTCTACCACTGTGCCAACTGGCCAGGGCAGCTTATTCTCTTTTAAATGTGATTTTTATGATACTTCAGATAAATAACTGGAAAAAGATTCATTTTATAAAATTCCAAAATACACATTTTTTTTAACACTTCAGTTAATACAACACACCTATTGCTTTTTCTTATTTTATATATATATATATATATATATATATATTTTTTTTTTTTTTTTTTTTTTTTTTTTTTTTGTATTTTTCTGAAGCTGGAAATGGGGAGAGACAGTCAGACAGACTCCCGCATGCACCCGACCAGGATCCACCCGGCACGCCCACCAGGGGGCGACGCTCTGCCCACCAGGGGGCGATACTCTGCCCCTCCGAGGCATCGCTCTGTTGCGACCAGAGTCACTCTAGCGCCTGGGGCAGAGGCCAAGGAGCCATCCCCAGCGCCCGGGCCATCTTTACTCCAATGGAGCCTCGCTGCGGGAGGGGAAGAGAGAGACAGAGAGGAAGGAGAGGGGGAGGGGTGGAGAAGCAGATGGGTGCTTCTCCTGTGTGCCCTGGCAGGGAATCGAACCCGGGACTTCTGCATGCCAGGCCGACGCTCTACCACTGAGCCAACCGGCCAGGACTCTTATTTTATTTTTTGATAACTGTCTTTAGGTAGAAGTGATGGCTCTATAATCTCTTCAACTTCATTTCCTAGTCAGCTAGAAAACTGTGCCATTCACATCATCACAGGAATTGCATTTGCAGAGAGATAATAACTGAGGCAAACAGTTTGATTGGTTTGACTATGTCACCACTATTATCAGTTCAGTATATTGAGTAACAAAGTTCTGTCAGTTTTCCTTCATATTTTCAAATATTTTCTACATGTATCAAAATTGTACTTGTGCTCCAGGCATTATGCTAATAAAGGCCTATGAAAATTACAAAGGAATGAAGCCGCTGGATGTCACTTAGTTCAGTGGTCCCCAACCCCCGGGCCGCGGACCGGTACCAGTCCATGGGCCATTTAGTTTGGTACCGGTCCACACAGAGAAAGAATAAATAACTTACATTATTTCTGTTTTATTTATATTTAAGTCTGAATGATGTTTTATTTTTAAAAAATGACCAGATTCCCTCTGTTACATCCAAGACTCACTCTTGATGCTTGTCTCGTAATTACGACAATTATATTTAAAAATACCACAGTTTTTACGCCGGTCACATAATTTTATTTTGTGCATTTATCCATCCCACCCTAAAGGCCAATCTGTGAAAATATTTTCTGACATTAAACCGGTCCGTGGCCCAAAAAAAGTTTGGGGACCACTGACTTAGTTGACAACTGGCATAATTGTGTCAAAGGCCTGTGAGGCTTTTCAGGTTAGAAAATGTGAGGTACATTAGAATTTTCCAGGAGTGACACCTTCTTGTGAGAATACTCTGGCACCAGAGTGGAGTGACCAGGTATTTGACTCTTATATGAATACTAGATCTCACCAAAAGGCTAGATTCAGATTCCCAGACATTTATTGGAGGTTTGCTACTATTTGGAGATTTCACATCAATGATCTTATTTAATTCATATAGTAAGTCTCAAGAAAATAATGTTGTTTTCACTTTTTAAATATGGCAAGTGAAATTCAGAGAAGTTGTAGGACCTTCACAAAGTCACACAGGCTGACTCTTGGCAGGGCTCAGCCTGAGCCTAGATTTTTAGACGCCTATTCCATGGTTCATATCATTTTCTTATCCTGACTCTGGGTTCCCACTACATGATTCTCACAGTAAGTTTACTTTCTTGACTTAGTCCAGTCTTCGTTAATTGTATATTAAACTTTAACTTTCTGACTCTTAGCTTTTGTCTGATCCCCAGAGATGGCAGGAACCTCAATGCCGTGCTGAAGTTAAGTGACCTAACCTCTCCCAAAGATAATCTATGGGGTTGAGAAATAATACTTTTTCCTGTTCAGTCTTGATGTGCCTGAGGCTGCCTACATGGTCATTTTCTTAATATCTTGGAAACTGTGTGCATGAACAAAGAAACTTTGAGTCACTTAGGACATTAAGAAATAAATGTGAGGCTATAACATTTTGAATAGGCAACACACAGGACCAAAAGAATGACAGCTCAAGAGAGGGGCCGATACGATGAGTGTATGATAATAAATACTCAGTTATAAAGTCCGGGGAAGAAGACCCTGTAGAAGAAAAAAACCCACAAGGGATAGAGCTTTTGCTCTTTTTTTCCCTCTAGTTTTAGAATCTCAGAGGTGACTTTTAATTTTAATTGTGTGTATAAAGAAGAGAGACTTCTATTATTTTCTCCCTGTTTATTAGCTGATGTGACTATCAAAGGTTGGAAGAACAATAGAGGGATGTTAAATGCACTGTGACAGAAGCCTGCTTTTCCTCCAGGTTCTTCCAGAGGGGTCACTACTCACCATGTGTATCGGTGTTTGGGAAGTATGTTTGCCAGTGTGTGTGGCCGCTGTGGGCACAGTGAAGAAAAGCACATTGCTTTGGTGATTATATTGCACTACAGCCTCTTTTATGCCATATGGGTCTATCTGTGCAGAGGAAATCAAATTCTTCTTCCACTTCTTTTTGAGTAAGCGCTCCAAGAGACTGGAGCTCTGTCATAATTTTTTTTTTTTTTTGATATCTAAGCATTACCAACAAGGAACATGTGTATAAACATAAGGCCATGAACTTTCTGTAACTTTTTGGTAAACAAGGAAATTATGGGAGAAAGCAGAGGGAACTTCAGGAGTTGACTTGACTAAAGAAAACTTTTCTGGGTACCATGGATGACATTTCTCAGGTTCAGTTTTGTATTTAACCAGACACACGGCATGTTTTGTTCTTTGTTTTTCCTCTTTCACAGTAGGACCTTAACCTGGGATTTTTTAAGGTTGGTAAACTGCTTTTGGGATATTCCTTCTATGGGATGAGAACCACATCTATATATTTTTAAATTAAACTTTGAGTTATTTACTTTCCACATCGCCGATGATAGATTAATACGAGTGAACTGTCTTAGTTATGAAGGTCTGTTGAGTGACTCTGACATCCTATGGAGAACTTCAGTCTCTGTCCGCTTGTTTCACAGTCCCGCAAACCCTCTTTGAAAGGGTGTTTATTTATAGTTAAATGAAGCCTGTGTAAGGCTATTGGTAAAAACCTTGAATACTCATACCAGATGTTCATAAGGCACAGGTGACAAAGTATTCATTTCCTAGCACCCTCAGGTTCTTCAGGCAGCTGGGATTACTATTTCCTGAAATATTTGAGGAGAATGGCCCAAGCCTCCATCTACATGCTGTAGGAAAATACAGTTTCTTCCCCAATATCCCCAAAGAACTTCATGGCGTTTGTTTCTTCTGATCACCTTTTGCTCTGGTCTCTCCCATCCAGGGAATCTGTGATCTTCCTATGTTCCTTGTCTGTGACTGCTATTCTCTTTCTGCACTGTCTTGGCCATTCCATGTATGGCTAACCTTTAACGAAATTTTGGGGAATAAGATCATTGATTAATACACAACACCAGTTAATGCATAATCAGATAACATGCTTATTATCTGACTGATAAACAAGTTAAAATTGATTATTAGACAATGTCTTAAAACTTCATCCATCACTCCTTTGTAGGAGGGTAGCCCTTGCTCATCTCAGGGCCTGGGGCGGAGATACCCATCATGTAGATATTTCTCTCTCTGTTTTTAAAGTCACAAGATGTATTACTTACAGATCCCAGAATTGAGGGAAGGGGAGGGGGAGCAGCACAAAGTACTGGGGGGAGGGGCAGTCCTCCATCCAGGTCACAAGCCGACAGGATATACAGAGCAGGTAGTAAGTATGTATTGCATCAAGGTGGCTGGGTGAAGGTCATTAACTTTCCTAGGGCTCAACTTTAACTGATTATTTTAAAAGGTGCTCCTGGAAAATAAAATGAAATAATACTTCTGGCAGGAATCTTAATCTCAAGTCTTCATCTCACATTCAGACTGGTTATGAGCAGGGTTGTCATAATACAAAATGCCTCGGCAACAAGTCCAAGTAGCTCTAGTATGTATTTCCTCATCACAGGAGATACATAGCCTTTCCCTCCCGAATCACAGATGAAGGATCTCTGTAGTGGTATTTTACACTTTTTTGTGCTTCTGGTTCTGAAGTCAATACATCTTCTACCTGGAATTCTAAAATAGTCTTTAAGGAAAAAGAAATAGAATGTTACAAGCCATATATCATATTATTTTGGTAAAGTAGTGAGAAGAGGGAGCATAAAATATTAAGCATTGCCTGCCATACTCACTCTGTTACTGAAGGCATTCTTCGCTGTTTTTTTAAATTATTAAATTTTTTTAATTATTAAATTTATTGGGGTGGTATTGTTTAATAAAATCATATAGGTTCCAAGTGCACATTTCTATACTACATGATCTGTATATTGCATCGTGTGACCACCACTCAAAGTCAAATCATCTTCCATCACCATATATTTGGCCCCCTTTACCAAGGAGGCCAAAGTGGAGTTACCTTTTACTAACTCCCCAATTCCCTTTTCTCTGGTAACCACCATACTGTTGTCTGTGTCTGAGTTTCAGTTTTATATTCCACATATGAGTGAAATCATATGGTTCTTTTCTTCTTCTGACTGACTTATATCACTTAGCATAATTTTCTCAAGGTTCATCCATGTTGTCGCAAATGGCAGTATTTCATCTTTTCTTACAACTGAGTAGTATTTCTGTGTATATATATATATCACATCTTCCTTATCCAATCCTCTTTCAGAGGCCACTTTGGTGTCTCCATGTCTTGTCCATCATGAATAATGTAGCAGTGAACATATATCTTTGTGGATAAGCGTTTTCAAGTTTTTCAGATAGATACCAAGAAGATGAATTGCTGGGTCACATGGTAACTCTATTTTTAATTTTTTGAGGAGCTGCCAGACTGTTTTATTTTATTTTATTTTATTTTATTTTATTTTATTTTATTTTATTTTATTTTATTTTATTTTATTTTATTTTATTTTATTTTATTTTATTTTATTTTATTTTATTTTATTTTATTTTATTTTTTCCCCTGTATTTTTCTGAAGCCGGAAACGGGGAGAGACAGATAGACTCCCGCATGCGCCAGACAGGGATCCACCCTGCACGCCCACCAGGGGGCGATGCTCTGCCCACCAGGGTGCAATGTTCTGCCCCTCAGGGGCGTTGCTCTGTCCCGACCAGAGCCACTCTAGCGCCTGGGGCAAAGGCCGAGGAGCCATCCCCAGCGCCCGGGCCATCTTTGCTCCAATGGAGCCTCGGCTGCAGGAGGGGAAGAGAGAGACAGAGAGGAAGGAGAGGGGGAGGGGTGGAGAAGCAGATGGGCGCTTCTCCTGTGTGCCCTGGCCGGGAATCGAACCCAGGACTCCTGCACGCCAGGCCGATGCTCTACCACTGAGCCAACCGGCCAGGGCTTGCCAGACTGTTTTCACAGTGGCTGTACCAGTTTTCATTCCCACCACCTGTGAATGAGGGTTTCTTTTTCTCCATAGCCTCTCCAACACTTGTTATTACCTGTCTTATTGATAATAGCCAATCTAACAGGTGTGAGGTGGTATCTCATTGTAGTTTTCATTTGCATTTCCCTATTAGCTAGTGAAGCTGAACATCATTTTATATACCTGTTAGCCATTTGTATGTCCTTTTGGGAGAGGTGTTTGTTCAGGTCCCCTGCCCATTTTTTTCTTTTGAAAACATTTTATTAAATTTATTGGAGTGACATTGATCAATATTATCATACAGATTTCAGGTGCAGAATTCTACAACATCATCTGTACACTGCACCATGTGTTCACCATCCCAAGTCAAGTCTCCTTCCATCAGCACTTATCCCCACTTTACCCTCTTCTACCTCCCCCACCCCCTTTGCTCCTGTAATCACCATACTATTATCTGTGTCTATGGGAGTTTTTTTTCTTAATTCTTTTACCTTTTTCACTTAACTCCTCAACCCTCATCCCCTCTGACAACTGTTAGTCTGTTCTCCATATCTATGAGTTTGTTTCTATTATTTTAGTTTATTTTGTTCATTAGATGCCACACATAAGTGAAATCATATGGTACTTGTTTTTCTCTGACTGGCTTATTTCACTTAACATAGTCCATCTATGCTGTAACAAAAGGTAACATTACTCTTATCAATAAATCAGTAAACAAGAGGTGTTGGCAGGATATGGAAAAAGGAACTCTTGTGCACTGTTGGTGGGAATGCCAAGTTTTACACACTTCTAAGAATATGTTTATTTCACCCTGGCAGGTGGCCCAGTGGATGGAGTGCTAGCCCGGCATGTGGATGTTTTAGGTTCTATCCTCGGTCAGGACACATAGGAGAAGTGACCATCTGCCTCTCCCCCCATCCCTCTCCCTCTTCTCACCCTCTTCCTCTCCCATAGCCAGTGGCTCAGTTGGTTCAAGCATAGCCCTGGGTGCTGAGGATAGCTCAGTTGGTCCAAGCACATCAACCTCAGATGATACAAATACGTAACTTGTAACTTGGTACTCGAGCATTGGCCCCAGATGAGGTTGCTGCGTGGATCCCTGTTGGGGTGCATGTGGGAGTCTGCCTCACGATCTCCCCTCCTCTCATCTAAAAATAAGAAGTGTATAAAACTTAAGTGTACAATTTAATGGATTATTATAAAGTAAACTCTGGTCAAGAAATAAAAGTATCAGCTCCCCCAGTTCTGAATTCTGCTGTGTAATTATTTCTGATTACCTTCTTATTCATGTCTTCATGATCCTGACAGACACAATCTGATTAGACATTAACTTCCACTGTTGTTAAACTTTATAGAAATGGAATTACACATTGTAGATTCTATTTGTGTAGTCTGATTTTCCTCAATATTAATTTTTGTGATATTTATTTGTGTTATTGGATGGAGGTACATCTTATGTTTTCTGACTATAGAATTCTAATGTGTGATGATACCACAATTTTTATTCTATTGTTAATTTGTCATAATTAATAAGGCTGAGGCAATTCTTAACATGTTTTTTGAAATATATATACATTAAGCTTTATTTTTGTATATACTGAAGAGTAAAATATCTGTTAATACAATTTAGTTTCCTCAATATCTCTGTGAGTTGGATGGGAAACAGGGACATATTGTTAAAAATACAGATTTTGACTTGGTAAGTCTGGGGTGGACCAGAGATTCTGTATTTGTATAAAGATCACAGGTGATGCTGATGCTGCCTGTCAACAGACCACTCTTTGAGTAGGGAGGATTAACATCGTATCATTTATATAAATTAAAAACACAAGACAACAGTGATGCATGTTTTTGGAACCTATGTGTCATGGTTAACTTCATGTAAACTTGGCAATGTACCAAGTTATTAGGTCAAACTCTATTTGAAATATTTCTGTGGAGATATTTGTGGATGTGATTAACACAATCAGGTAACTAGAGTTAGACAGTTTACCCTCCTTAATGTGGGTGAGCCCCATCCAATCAGTTGAAGGCCTAAGGACAAAGACTGATGTCTCCTGAAGAAGAAGCAATTCTTCCTCAAGACTGGAATACAGAAACCCTGCCTAAGCATATATAGATTTTGGACTCAAGACTAGATCAACTCTGACCTGAATTCTGGACTGCTGGCTGGTCTGATTTCAATCTTGCCAGCCTCCACAATTGCTTGAGCATTTCTATAAAATCAATCTAAATATCTATCTATTCATCTATTATCTATCTATCTATCTATCTATCTATCTATCTATCTATCTATCATCTATCTATCTATTTATCTATCATCTATTATCTATTCATCCATCTATCTACCTACCTGCACACCTACTTACCACTTATGATCACCCCCTATTTTTCTATTTTTCTGAAGAACTTTGACTAAATGAACATACAAACTCAAAAAATAAAATGAAAACAAAATGCAATAGGTTGATTTTGGGGTGAGGGGTGGGAAATGGGAATGTGGTAAGAAGAGACAGAAAAACAGGGTCTTTAGCTGGGTCAGTGATGAGAATGTGCCATGAACTTGGAGTCTTTAAAATAACCTCTAAACTTGGAGGTTCAGCAAAAGAAAGAATCAATAGTAAATATGTCCTCAGAAGGCAAGGGGAATTGCACATAAAGCATAGGCAGAAGACTAGCTTTAGATTAAAGGGGCTGCTCACCTGCTCCAACAGAAGGGAGTACAAGGCAGATAATGCCCCGCTTTGCTCCCTGGCTCCCATTTCCATAGTTTCTATAAGATGGAAATTGGAAACCCATTACTGTCTGGAGACCTGAATTATGTAAAGAGGGTGAAAAATACCCATTACTTGCTGCTGTGCAGTTCTAGATGGCATTATAAACAGGAAACAGCCAGCAGAAGGGAAAGAGGCTGGATATACAAGGCGACACATCTTTTCTGTGCTGAGACAAAACACTGGTGGGAAAAACACAAAGTGATGCCGGAGGAGAGGCACACACCAGGTAATGGAGGAGTGGGGCTTAGGAAGAACCCTTATTTAGACAACTCTTATTTCTGTGGTGGTTTGAGAACCAAAACCGAGAACCTCTCTTATTAGGGCAAAGAACATATGTTAAGTATTTTTGATCCAAAGGTGAAAGGTCTAAGTGAAAATGTCAGCATTTCCCAAATTTTATAGATGAAGAAATTTCCAAGTCTTATGGAACCAGTGACAAAACTAGTATTTGACGTTTAGTTCAGCTAATGCAAAGGCTTGTTCTCTTAAGAGTGTGAGTGGTGAAGTTAAGCAGACACGAATTCAAAATCTTGACCTTGCCACTAACTGAGTATAATCTTGAACAATGTATCTGTGCTTTAGTCTCTTGATAACATGGGCATGGAAATAGTTCCTTCCTCATAAAATTGTTATTTGAGAATTAAATAAATTAATCCATGCAAACTACCTAGCTTTGCTCAGCAGAATGTCTGGCACATAGTAAGTGCTTCATGCATGCTACTTCTTGGAAGGCAGAAACCTCAGGTCAAACTTAAAACACAAGGCTAGTGCGTTCCAAAAGAAAAATTTATTTTAAGAGAGCCAGGGTGCAAGCGGGCTGAAACCAACAAAGGGTGTCAGCCCCCAGGGAGGGATAGTGCTGGGATTATATAAATTAATCAAAGGGCCTGGGTCAAAAGTGGCTGACATTGCTGCACCTGCTGGTGCAAGACAGTTTCCTTTGTGGATTGGAGTGGCACCACAGCTCCTGCAAGGGGCGATTTGGGCTAGGTTACTAAGTAAGCCAGTCCTTCTTCCTGGAGGCCTGCATTGTTCTCCAGATGGCAGCTGAGTAGTCATTTCATCTATCACTTCTTAATGTTGGCTGTAAGAAACAATTATCTCAATATTAAGAAACATGGAAATTAGTTTTTTCAAGTATGACCCTTTGTGTTCTTGTTCAGTCTGTTAGTGACCAATGGCAAGCTTTAGTTTAGTGAGACAACCCACCATAACAGTTAAATTAAGAACAAGGTTCTTGGCCCTGGCTGGTTGGCTCAGCGGTAGAGCATCTGCCTGGCGTGCAGGAGTCCCTGGTTCGATTCCTGGCCAGGGCACACAGGAGAAGCGCCCATCTGCTTCTCCACCCCTCCCCCTCTCCTTCCTCTCTGTCTCTCTCTTCCCCTCCCGCAGCCGAGGCTCCAGTGGAGCAAAGATGGCCCGGGGAACTGGGGATGGCTCTGTGGCCTCTGCCTCAGGCGCTAGAATGGCTGTGGATGCAACAGAGCTACGCCCCAGAGGGGCAGAACATCGCCCCCTGGTGGGCATGCCGGGTGGATCCCGGTCGGGCGCATGCGAGAGTCTGTCTGACTGCTTCCCCATTTCCAGCTTCGGAAAAATAAAAAATAAAAAAAAAGAACAAGGTTCTTGTCCTTTAATAGACTAAAATTTAAAGACCTTAAATACTTGACCTTCTAGAAATTAAAAAGGAATCTGTTCCATGTTTTCTTTCTTTAAAGGTTTCAGTTAAAAGTACTTCCATCTTGCAAAGCATTATTACATTATGAGTAATGCATCAGGCCTTTTCAGAGACAAAAGGCAAAGCACCAAAAAGCAAACGTATGTTTTGCCGCTCAAAATAGGTATTAGTTATGTGCAGTAATATCTACTTTCAAGCTCAATCTATAGTTTTCCTATGTTATATCTATGGATGTTTTCATGTAAACCAGACTCAACAATAATTCTGTATCAGTTGGATAAATAGAAAGATGTCACCCTCCTCTCTTTTTCCTCTTGCTAAGTATGTATATAGTAAACCACTGAATTTTTGGTATTCATTTATGGTGGTTTTCACCTGTGTGATGGGTTGCATTGTGTGCCGCCCTCCACCCAATTCATATGTTGAACTTCTAACATCTAGTACTCCAGACTGTGGCCTTATTTGACATGTCTTTTTTTGGAGGTGTTGAGTATATTCATTACTGTGACTGCAGTGATGGTATCACAGGTGTACACATATGTTAACCCATCACATGGTATACATTAAACACATGCATTTTTTATTGTATATTAATTACACCTCAAACCTGTTAAAATCAATGTATATAGAAAATCAAACCAAAAACATCAGGGCAGAAATAACGTATCCTATGAAAATATTACTATGCAGTTTTCAACAGCTCGGTTGTTAACATGAAGGACTGAGGGGTGTGTCTTAGCCATGCTAAATCTATGGCTTAAATTTTATTTGAACAACTTTTCCTTTGGAAAGACATTAAGTATTAACCAATGACATTTGGTAAAAATTTTCAACAATTTACAAAATCAGATAAGAATATGGGGATAATCTCTTATGGTGTAAAAAGAGCAGTGTAAACGTTTAAATGCATATCGAGCTCTGGAAGGATACACAGGCACCTCATAACAACAGTTTCTCAGGGGATGGCGACTGGGGATGACTGAAAGCTATTTTTTATTTGTGACATTTTCAGATGTCTTTATAGGGTCTTTATAAAGGTAATCAAGTTAAAAAGTCAAGTTAAAAATGACATCATTAGGATAGACTCATCCAATATGACTGATGTCCTTCTATAAAGGGGAAATGTAGAGACAGATACACAAACAGGGAAAACATCATATGAAGATGGAGCCAGACATATGAGTGATAAGTCTACAATCCAAGGAATGCCTAGGGTTCCCAACAAACCCAGAAGCTAGGGGAGAAGCATGGAACAGATTTTTCCTCACAGTTCTCAGATGAAACCCACCCTGCTGACACACTGACCTTGGACTTCTAGCATCTAAAACTATAAGACAAATACATTTCTGTTGCTTAAGCTCCACCCCGTAGGTGGTTCTTTATACAGTGGCACTAGCACACAACCTATGGACAGTAATCTGAGAGTGGCATCTTTAGCAGAAGGTTCAGACTTGTTTTCACATTCCAGCTTTGCATATAGGGGCGGTGCTACCGTAAGCAACTTAACTATGAAAGGCATATTCCTTACATTGTTAGTGGCCTGACCAACAGTCACTCTTCACACCCTCTCTGCTTCTGACGTGTGGGCAGAAATTTTGCTAGAATCTGAGAATTCTTACGCTTTCTTTCCCAGCTTCCCTTATGCTCTGAGAGGTCCAAGGAAAAGTTTGCTGGGGAAGACTTCTTTCTTCTTAAAGTGAGAAGCAAGGGAGAAAACAGCTTTCTTTCTCTTCTTTTTAATTTTTTTTTGGGGGGGAGGAGTCATATGTTATTTGCATATATGTTGCTTGAAACCATGGTTCCATCTTCTCATATGAGACTAACAGTCAACGCACTGAGATGGCAGGATGGGGAGATGGGAAGCTGACGTCGCAGAATCAGTAAGCCAGCCTTGGATGTGCCTGTCCCCAGGCTTCCGGGACCTGCCAGGCTCTGTTCTAATTGCTTTGCATGTGTTAACCATTTTTGTTCTTGTAGCAATTCTAATGTGAAGGTACCATTATTTTCCCACTTTAAAACTGAGGAAGCCAAAGCAAAAAGTGCTTTAAGTATAGTGTCCAAAGTTTTGCATGTATATACTTAACAGAGAGCAAGGATTTGAGAACCGTCGCTCAGTCTTGAGAACTTGCGCTCTTCACCACCACGCTGAAAACGTGTAAACTGCTCTCAGTTGAGAATTCTTTTACGCAGAACTGAAGGCATCCTAATGGACGGCTTCTCCTCTAATACAAGAGAAAGAGCCCTACTCAGATTTGTTGTTAGGACTTAATAAGTTAACAGACTCAGTGCCTGGTGAAGGACCTTGTGGACAGTAAGTAAGTGTTCAATGAATATCCAATTTGCCTTCCATCCAAGGAGCGAGCTGCATAGATGGAAGGAACTCTCGCTGCTCCCGCCCTCCTCTAGAGCACGGGACCCAGCACTAGAGCCTGGCCCTGTGGGGACTGCCACTTTCAGAATGGTTGTTGGAGTGTGGACTTGGGACAGTAACAGCTGCGGTGCCTTTTAGGTGCGACCTGTTAGAAAGCCTCCGGTGACTTCATCCCCAGGAAAATGTCTGGGCCACTGGAGTCCAATGATCACTAATGGGCGGTGGCAATGTGACTGCTGGGCACAGAGGACAGAGACAGAGGTGTACTGGATATGATGACACAGAGAATTGGTCTTTTTTTTTCCCCCTGCTGTGTGAGCTCAGGGCAGGTTGGAAATAAATGGCCTAAAATGGTTTGGGGAGTTTGATTCCAGAGGGACAGTATTAAATGGAGCCTGGAGAGGCAGAGCCCCTGTCCTCATATCCTGGAATTCATTCTATAAGTGCAGCTAACTTTCAAGCCACACATATTGCTAAACTCTGGTTAGTAGGAAAGGGAATGCACAGGGTGGTCTTGACCTTCACACAGCTCAGAGTCTATGAAACCCTTTCCAGCTGCACAGCTCTGGATGATCTGGGATGTAGAAGAAGCCAGGTCTGTCAAGACTGAAAGAGACATTATATCCAATGACTGTCACTACCCCATTGTGGGAACCTTGTTCAGCAGAAGGAATTAGTGTCTTAATTATTATGTACTGACACTGTGGGAATGATTTCAATCAACATAATTTAGCTCTTACGTGCCAACACTTTCTGAAAGGGATTTGAATTATTTTCCTAGCGATCTTTCACAACTGTACGACACAGAGCATCTCACATTATTCGTGTATCTCAGATTTGGGGGTAATTTATTGTTGCTCTGTTCTAGTTAAAATTTTAGTCCCTTCCTAACTTATATAGCAGGACATACTCTTGTCATGCCATAATTTTTGCAAACTCTAGTTCTTGCATCTTCCAGTTTCAGAGCCTAAAGCCTTTAGCATTTTCCCAAAGACATTCAGCTAAACAACATGTCTGAGTTTCGCTGACTTTACTAAATATTGGGAGACTCTTGAGGGGAGTTTCACTCTGGTCCACCATCTTGTTCACTTTTCTGTTTTGTCACATCCTTTACTCCTGTCATCCTGCTCACATGACTTTTCAACCAAGGCCAGCTTTCTCTTTTTTGTCACAGGGAGTAGGCTTTGTTTTTGTTTTACTATTCCTCAGCAGCCCAGGAACAAGCTGAAACCATGACTGATAGCAACTAATCTACTATTATTACAATGCTTTAAACATTTCCTCAACAAACTGCAGTCTATTCCTAATGGATATTATTATAAGAGTCACTCGAATACATATCTGAAAGTTGACTTTCACAATACTTTCCTGCTTTTTCAAATATATAGGATAGGCAAAACCCTCATAGTTTTGTCTCAGGCAGTAACGTGGACAGCAATGACTGTGCTGGTGGTGACTCTCTCAGCACTCCGGGGACTGTTGATGTATGTGGGGCTATACAAAATGACCATGAATAAATAGGCTTTATGAACTCCAGCAACGTTTCTACACTTAGTCCTTGATTTATCTTACATATTTAGTCTCTCTTTCTTCTAAAGCATGACTTTTGTTACATTGCGAGGCAGGAAACAATAAGAACAATAATAGCTGATCTCAATCAAACAGGTGCCAGTTTTCTCTGCTAAGTGCTTTGTCTGCACTATTGCACAACAACCCTTGAGACAGAAGTTCTCATTCTTTTTTGTTCAGATGGTAGAAAAGAAGCATAGCAAGTAGCTCCTTCCAAACAAGCTGACACAGTAAGTAGAGAAGCCAGGATTCAGACATAGAAGCCTGACCCTGGAACTCATCATTTTAACTATTATGCTACACTGTTTAAATTGTACATACAGTGAAAGTAACAGTTTTTCAGAGAAGGTCTAGGTGGTTTTCCTAAAAAACATATTTTATTTTAGTCTCTGAAATTTGTGACATTTATATTCCATGGAGAACAATTGTTAGCTCATGTATAGGATCTAAGATTTGGGGTGTTGGTATGGTGAAGGATCTGGGAGGACTTTCTTAAGAATGTGGTATATGTGGTGACTTTGCTGCTGATTACTTGAGTTTTACTATTGTTATTTATCACTCACTCAAACTCACTCACTCACTCACTCACTCATTTATTCACTCACTCACTAAGCACTTATCGTGTAGCAGACACTGTAATAGTTGTAGGAGAGTAAACAATTCATACGGTTTAGTTGTTTTCTTTCAGGACTTACTCTCTATCCCCAGTCATACAAGGTTATGTTTTCTTTCAGCAGATCAAGTGAAAGAGTAAACATAGGATGTTATAAAAGGGACAAGAGCCTGACCTGTGGTGGGGCAGTGGATAAAGCATCGACCCAGAACACTGAGGTCACTTGTTCAAAGCCCCAAGGTACTGAATCTGAGTGCGAGCCTTTTCAGTGTGGGGTCACGGCTATAGTGGGGGATCCTTCACATGATCCCAAAGCTCACCAGGTTGAGCCCAAAGGTGCTGGCATGAAAAGCCCAAGGTTTCTGGCTAGAGTAAGGAGACACAGGCTCCACCCCAGTCAAGGCACATCTGGGAAGCAATCAGGGCACAACTAGAGTGAGGACAACTATGAGTTGATGCTTCTCACCTTCTCTCTCTCTCTCTCTCTCTCTCTCTCTCTCTCTCTCTCTCAAAAAAAAAATATATAAAGGATAAGAATGAGAAATAGGGCCTACTTAAGACTGTGAGTATAAAGAGAGTTTAGATAGTCAGAGTTTGACAAACAAGAAGGGAAGTAAGTTGAGTTGAAGTCTTTTTAGGCATCTAGAACCATGAAGGCTGCTTCTAATTGTTTCAGTAAGAAGAAGAGCTAAACACAAGCTTCATTTCTTCATAGACCAGACCTGATGTTAGAGACCATGGATTCAGGTTTCTTTGAAATCTCATTGTTTTGAGGAGGATGGAGTTAATCAATTTTTATGTAATGTAATGGGTTAAAAGCCATATTAGAGGAATGAACATAGATTTGAGAACAGAATACTTCTGATTAGAGATCAGTCAAGAAAGTCTTTATAAATGAAATTACACATAAATTGGGCTGTGAAATAAGTTTGCTGGACACTGAGGGGTCAAATAAAAGAATCAGATAAATGTTTCTATCTGTTAAGTGTGGAAATAGTTTGTGTTAGTTCTTTTCACTTTTGTTTGGTAATCTGTAGAAACTATTTTTAATTAGAAAAATAAACCATGACTATTATGTCATTGTGATATTTCAACTGGAACAGATAAAATGAGCATTCCTTTTATCAATTCTCCCTCCCAGATCCTCCGGATTTCAGTTTTTTTCTCAGAATGAACTACTGTTATCAGTGTCATTAGTGTCTCTCTCTCTGTCTCTCTCTCTCTCTGTTACTCTCTCTCTCTCTCTGTAACAGAGAGAGAGAGAGAGAGAGACAGAGAGAGAGACAGACAGACAGACAGGAAGGGAGAGAAATGAGACGCATCAATTCTTGTGGCACCTTAGTTTTTCATTGATTGCTTTCTCATATGTGCCTTGACCAGAGGGCTACAGCAGACCAAGTGACCCCTAGCTCAAGCCAACGACCTTGAGCTCAAGCTGGCGAGCCTTGATCCAACCAGATGAGCCTGTGCTCAAGTTGGAAACCTTGGGGTTTTGAACCTGGGTCCTCTGCATCCCGTTTGATGCTCTATCCACTGCTACAGCCTGGTCAGGCAATATCTTTTTAATATATATTTTAAAACATAGAAAAACAAATATTGTTCTGTGCATTTAAATAAAAATAGAATTATAACATATAGATTATTCTGCAATTAGCTGTTTTTAACCTCAACTTTATGTCCTAGACTAATTTCTTATTAGTGCATACTATGAATATATATTCTTATAAAATACTTTATTTAACCATTCTCCTATTTATGACAGTCACTGAAAGAAATACTGAAATAAGTTGTTTTTGTGAACATGTGGAAGTGTATAGGTAACAAAGAGTGGAATTTCTGGGTCAAAATGAGCATACATTTAAAATACTAAAAAATACTGACAAATTGCTTTTCAGAATGTTACTTCAACAACAACAACAAAATTGTGAATACAGTACTTATTTCCCCGCATCTTTGCCAGGACTCCATATTATCAATCTGTATTATTAATTAATTTTGATAAAGTGGACAAAATGGTTACTTATACGTTAAATTTGCCTACATATTAGTGATATTGAGCATATTTTCACATGTGTTTGGTCATTTGGCTGGCTTTACTGTTTCCTGTTCTCATCTTGTGCATGTTTTTTAATTTTTGGTTATCTTTTTTTAATTTGTAGTGTTTTAAAAGATATATAAACTCAGGGAAAGAAACTGTTTAATAGCTATGGTGAGAACATTTTGTTTGAACCTATCACTTGTCTCTTAACTTTGTTTATAGTATATTTTGAAATTTTTAATTTTTATGTAGTAAAATGTATTGATATCCTCCATTATGGCTCTTAAGTTCTGGGATATGTTTAAGAAATTCTTTCTCTTCTCTCATATGTACTTATTGATGTGACCATATTCCTCATTCCAACAGTAAACTGGAAACTAATATGAACAGTTTAACCCATTTTCAAAGTTGTAGAATTCTGATGAATTTTAATTAGCCCTTAAAAAAATTAAGTAGAATTTGAAGGAAGAAGATATAAGGAGAGTTAACAATGATGTTATCCATCTGTTTCTAAGAACTATAAAGTGCTTTTGTATTAATAAGTTGAGTTGATGAATCTCAATGTTGATCTGACTTGATTTTAAACAACTGTTGAGTAAAAGAAAATTCCAGAGAGAGGCACAAGATTTCATACTACTTTCAATATTAGTGGCTGTGGAATCCCTTCTTTTCAATACTAATCTTTAACTGCTTGGCTTTCTATTTGCATACTGATCAGTAAAGAGGATAAATCATTTACAGATTTTCTAGGAGAGGGTTGACTTCCAACTTCAGGTGTCAATACTGAATTGACTCTCAGACTTTCCTGAAAGCTACCTGACCATAAAATATAAGGTAAATAATATTTCCTACCCTATCCTCTCACTATAAATGCGAACAGAAACTATCTAGACTCTGGCTAAAGTATTGTAAAAATGAATTCAAAGACTGTGTTATGTAGGAGGAAGTCCTTATTCCTAGATATATATTAAGCAATTGTAAAATCCTAAATATATCAGTCATTTAGTAGTGGACTTAACGTGTTAATTTATGGGGGTGGGAGGAGATAAAGAGCAGTGCAAAGGAAGAAGTAAACAGCACAATATAAAATGGAGAAGATAAAAGTATCTTTCTCTGGAGAACAACTCTGTGGTTTATGGCAATCCACTGATCAGAAATACGGAATTGCTTGGGCAGACATTGGAATGAAAAAGGCCCAATAGGTAAAAGAACTCAGCAGTAGTGAAATATATGGTGATATTGTTATGTACCACCTACCTGCTGGTGAAAGGATCCAAAACTATATTTGTCACTAGTAGGTGACATCCCATGGGTAGGGCATTGACAGGTGGCAGAATCTTGAAATCCCATCCAGATATGCTAGAGTTCAGGACTGGACTTTGGTCCTGTTAGAGGAACTGAAGAACTATTTGGAGAATATAGGCAGAGGATCATTTCTGTTGACTGGATGAATATATAGTTGTCAGCTCAATTACTGCTCATTCATTTAGTAAATACTTCCTGAACACCTACTATATCTTGGGCATTGGGAATAGCAGTGAAAATAAGACAAAAATCTCTGTTTATGGAGCTTGGATTCTACTAAGTAAGTACAAGAAAGACTGTCTCCATGTATCATATGAACAAAAATAGAGCTGGGAATGGGGATTGGGAATTAAGGTACTAGTGTTGCAATTTTAATGGAGTATCTGGAGAGAGTCTTTCTGAGAAAGTAACACAGATATTTGAAGGAAGTGAGGGAGTGAGCATGCATCTAGTTAGGGAAAAGGGTTTCAACAGAGAGAGTTATACTTTTGAGGTGTGAGATTACCAGAGAAGCAGAACCTATAAGAAATACACACATGCACACACACACACGCACACATGCATGCATGTACACATAATTCTATGATGAAGAACTGCCTTATGTGATTGTGGGAGCTGGCTAAGCAAGTCGAAAACTGTAGGGTAGGCAGTCAGGAAGGCATCTTTTTGGGCTAAACTTAAAAACAAACAAACAAAAAAACCAAATAACTAGAATGACACAATGAAATATGAGGACATGCTGGCTGTTGTTTCTTAACCCTTAACACCATGCATGCTGCTTTTATGGTCTCTCCTCTGTCTCTGTGTTGCAAGCCTGAACTAACTTTGTCAGCATGGTGAAGAGAGTTACTGGTGTGCAATTTGGAAGACAAAAGGGAGGTGGGCATTCTTCCTTTGCTGGGGTAGATGCAGCTAGTGAGAGCCCAGCAATGGTTTCCTTAGGCTCTGTGACTCATTGTCCTTCTCCATTTTGGGGACAACGGGTAACTCTGCTTTAGCGGCAGCTTGTGACAGTTTCCTGATTTCTGGGCAGAGTGACCTTGACTCCTTAATTTATGTTCCTCCAGCACTATTAAAACTGTACCAATGACTTATTTCACTGAGTTAATTCCTGGTTTGTTTGAAATATGACTGAGCCCTCCCTCAGTGTCTCAGAGGTCTCCTCTGCCTCTCCCTGTGGCCTGGGGAAGGCTGCAACCTGCTGGTTCCTTCCATCCCCTCCTCTGCTCCCAACCCCGTATCTTTTATCCAAAGATAAATGGTCTGCCCCAGAAGCACCCTCTGTGCAAAATGAAGAAAAGAATGGGGTGCTAGGAAGCCTTGGTGGGGGCAGAGGATCATGGGAGAAGAGTAGCAAGACTTGAATGTGGGAATGAAAGGGGAAAAATAGCCAACTCTTCTAAGCTGCCTGGAATTCTTAAACCCTTTAAACACTTCCAATCCTCAGCATGTGTTTGAAAAGTGAGTGGAATGAAGGAAGAATCTCCTCATTGGCTACATTTATTTCCTCCTGAATTCTCCCAGACTCAGTGTTTTTCCATCCCTCTTCAGCCTGTTCAGTTTTTTGGGGAAACACACTATTTTATTTATCTAACATCCTTAGTTATATTCACATACATTAATTCATGTAACTGTCACATGGTACTAGGCTTAATGTTTTATATTTAAAGAAAATTCTATTAAAGGAAAATAGAGTTGGGGGAGCTTGAGAACTCGCATGGGTTTGTACAGCTAACAAAAGTACACTGCTCACAAAAATTAGGGGATCAGGGAATATGCAGATACTCCAGTACTTTTAGCCTTTTGTATAGTGCATTTTCACCAATGAAATAAAAGTTGGTTTTGTATATCATTTGCATAATTGAACAACTATCTTTGACTTGTTTGCTTTTCTGATGTTCTTGTTTAATAAAAAAAAATCAAATGCTTCTTTTTTTATTGATTTATTGATTTATATTTATTTTGAAATATCCCCTAATTTTTGTGAGCAGTATAGATCTAAGATTTAGACCCAGATATCAGACCCCAAGCCCAGGTTTCTTTCTATCAAGACAGAGCTGAAACCTGAATTTGGAATCGGGGCCAAGAGTAAATTGGAAGGAGTTCTATTATATTCTCTTACACTTTATCCTGCAAGAAGAGTAGCATAAACAGTACTCCTGGGGTGCCCTTATGAAAGCCATTTGTCTATAGAATTAAAATAAGTTTAAAAATTAATCTAAAAAACAAAAGTAAAAGATTAAAATCTACCTCACAGTAATTGTAATTCAAAGATTTTGGCTTCACAATCTAAGTTCAGCCATGCCCTAATATGCGGCTGTTCTGAAACTCTTTTTTGGGGCCCTGGCTGGTTGGCTCAGTGTAGAGTATTGACTTGGTGTATAGAATCCTGGGTTTAATTCCTGGTCAGGACACACAGGAGAAGAGACACTCTGCTTCTCCATACCTCCCCTTTCTTTTGTCTCTCTCTCTCTCTCCCCTTCCTGCAGCCATGGCTCAATTGGTTTGAGCACATCAGCTCTGGGTGCTTAGGATGGCTCCATGGAGCCTCTGCCTCAGGTGCTAAAAATAGTATGATTGCAAGCATGGCCCTAGATGGGCAAAGCATCAGCTCCAGATGGGAGTTGCTAGTTGGATCCTGGTTGTGGCGCATGCCAGAGTCTATCTCCCTTTCTCTCACTTGGAAAAAGAAGAAGAAATAAAAAAAGAAAATAAAAAGAAACTCTTTTTTTGGTGATGGAAAATAAGCCTAGAATAACAAGATGTATGGGAAAAACAAAGTCAGACCCAAGTCATAGGAAGCTTACAAAAACTCTTATCAATATGGTTTTATGAGTTGACTAAATTAAAACAAGTAGGAGAATGAGGTAAAATCCATATTGCTTCATACATCTTAATTTATTGATAATGATTAATTTGTAATTAATTCCTCCTACTTGCTTTCTCCGTAGAATTTTTTAGTTTTTATAAATTAATTGAGCGTTGCTGCAGACCGTATAACTTAGATGTGTAGAGAATAAAGTCTATTTTGTTTAACTGTGCAAAGACTTATATTTCGTGTCAACTGTTGGTCTGTTTCGTACGTCCCACCCTGACCACAGAAGCAATAGCATTTTTTTGACGTCTGAGGTGGAAAAATGCTTTACAGACTTTTATTTTAATTTACTTGTTATAGTTATTTTTCAATTTGATTTGTCATAAAAAAAATAACCTAAAATGCTTTGAACATTTATTCTTGTTGCATACTGGGCCTTGTTCTGAGGATTTTACCTGGATAAACTCATTTAATCCCCACAGCAACCCTTTGTGGTAGGTGCAGTCATTACCCACATTTTGCAGATGAGGAGAGATGCACAGAGAGATTGAATAATTTATCCGAAGTCACATATCCAGTGAGGAGCAGACCCAGGGTTCCCCTCTCTTTAAAGTTTCCTTCTAAAAATTCTACTTTTGTCTTTTCTGTTCCTAAATGCTAGTTTATCCTCACTCCCTCAACTCTTTCTTTCTAACAGTCTCTTAGAGAACTGATTCTTGGGTTGTTTAAACTATGAGTGGAATTGTATTTCATGAAAAGTCTTAGAGGCCCTGGCCGGTTGGCTCAGTGGTAGAGTGTCAGCCTGGCGTGCGGGGGACCCGGGTTCGATTCCTGGCCAGGGCACATAGGAGAAGCGCCCATTTGCTTCTCCACTCCCCCCTCCTTCCTCTCTGTCTCTCTCTTCCCCTCCCGCAGCCAAGGCTCCTTTGGAGCAAAGATGACCCCGGGCACTGGGGATGGCTCCTTGGCCTCTGCCCCAGGCGCTAGAGTGCCCCTGGAGGGGCAGAGCATCGCCCCCTGGTGGGCAGAGCGTTGCCCCTGGTGGGTGTGCCGGGTGGATCCCGGTCGGGCGCATGCGGGAGTCTAACTGCCCCCCCCAGTTTCCAGCTTCAGAAAAAATACAAAAAAAAAAAAAAGAAAAGTCTTAGAGGTAAAACCTTTGAGTTGAAGTACTTACTATAAGAAATATTCAAATTTAGTGAGGAATTAATTACTGCCTCCATAATTTCTTTTTCACTCAGACCTAACATCCAGAGAGCCCTTACTCTCATAATACTTAATTTTAAAATAGATATAAACAGCTTTTTATCTAGTTATAAAAAGAGCATGACTGTATATTATTTTAAAATAACGTGAGTGCATTGTGGAAATTCAGGCAATGCATAAAAGTACAAAGAAGATTGTTAAAAACCACCCCACATTACTACCCCCCCAAAGATAACCACTGTTAGCATCTTCAAATGGAGTCACAGGAGGTATCAATGATGACTGACCCAACAGCCTCCAGTGACAGGGAAACTACATCCCAGGGTATCCACAATCTATTCGAATAGCTATAGTAGTTAGAATTCTCCCTTTGGATGATAGATGGGATACTTTACAGACATGTGTCCATTCTTATTCCCACACCTGGCAGACATCAATAATTCCTCATGGTGCTCTATCCCTAAGCCTCTAAGCAGCTACTACCAAGCTTTGGAGATGGCATTCAAGAAGAAACCTTTTTGGCATTCTTGCTTTATGCTGACACTGGATCATTAATCTGTTTTGAGGACTTTTATTCAATTTTCTGTTGATATCTAAGAGTTCTAGAAAAGTACTCAAGTTTATAATGTGTCTTGTATCTTTTTTTGTATAGGAGCAGAGTGGTGACTTTAAAGAATTTTTATAGCAAGATTTATTACCTAGAGTTTTATCTTTGTCTTTTGATAGGGTTGAAAGCCAGCAGTTCACAAGACACCTTTGTGAGATAAAGGACTGTGTCACACTCAGCTCTGACTTCTCCAGTGCTTGCAGAGTTTGTGCCTCTGTTAGATACACTTCGGATCTGTACAGTGCGAGGAAGCCGGGTCCTGCTCTCAAGGCTGACAATCAAGCCTTGTGAACATAGATTTCTGCAACGATAGGTATTCTATGGCAATGAAACTGAATCGCTTGCTAAGGGAGCAGCTAATGTGCTCTTTGCTACCTGGCTACTTTACTTGAAGTTTTCTCTTTTGCTCATAAAAGAAAGGTTAAAGAACTGATGGCTTCAAAATGGTGAGTGTGCTTCCTAGGCCACATCACCCCAAATAGTATTTGCAGAAGTAAGAGCAGAGTGAATTGAGAAGTTGGCGTCATCTCTGAATCTTCTTTCTCTTACTTCCACATCCAACTCAATGGCAAATTCAGTTAAACCTACTGGCAAAATTTCCCCTGATCCTGAGCACTTCTCACCACCTCACACTCCCCCTGTTGAGATCTTGGCTCTTCTACTCACTAGCTGTGAAACCCTGGGCAAGTTCCTTAACCTCTCTCTGCCTTGCTCATCTATAAAAATGGAGGTAATAAAGCCCTAACCTCATAGGGTTGTATGAGGATTAAATGAGTTAAGATAAGTACTATAAAAATTAACTGATATATATTGTTATTATTTCTATAACCCTAGTTCAAACTACTATTGTTTCTTGCCTTTTTGTAACCTCCTAGCTCAATTACTCCTTCCACTACTCCCACCAGCCACCTTTTCTCTGGACTGGTCACACCAGACTTGAATTTTCAAATATTTTTTCACTTTATGATCTTTGCACCTATAATTCTCTCATTTCAGAATTACCTTTTCCAAATCTTTGCATAGTTTACTCCCTCGCTTCATTCATGTTTCTGCTGATATGGTATCTTTTAGAAAATGGCCTCCTCTGGTCATTGAAAATAAAATAATCACTACTTTTTCCTGTTTTATTTTTCTGTGTGGCCTTTGTCACTATCTGGAAGGACACTGTGCATGTATTTGTTTCTGCTTTTCCCACTGGAATAAGAGATCCACGAGAGCCAGGCCTTTGCCTAGTTTATTCATCGCTGTATCATCTGTGCCTAGATTTCCAGAGCGACTCTCCAGGTGCCATGACTTTTCACGCTCTTACAAATGAATGTAGAGTATCAGTGCTAGATGGGACCTCAGGAATGAACTAGCTTAATACTTTGGTTTTTAGCAAAGCAGCCTGAGGTTCAGAGAGGTGAAATGTCTTTGAATTACCACTATGACTTGGGGTAAAGGTCTTCACGATGTCTTGAGAAGGACACTGACTTAGAATCACAACTCCCCTGTCTGTCTGCAGTGCTGTGCTTCTTCAATCACCAGTCCAAGATTTTGGCTTGTCCGGTGAGTTTCCTAACCTTCTGTCATAGCTGAGGTTTTGTTGAGCATTGCCCAGACCTGCACAACTTCAAAAGAGTCTGCTCTTGTCACCTCTCTTGTGGGATGCCCTGGGGTCCACGGGTATACATTTTCTGTTACAGATAAACCCTTGATCAGAAGAACCTGATTCATACTTTCCCCCTCAGGTTTTCTACTACTTTCGTGCCAGACAATATTCCCTGTCCCCTATTATTCTGATTCCTGAGTAGGCCCAGCACGTAGAGCCTCCTCATACTTCAGTCATCCAGGACTCTGTCCCAAGGGGTGATGTTTCTATCCAGCTTGTCCTAAAAATACATGGGTGTGAACAAGAGACCCAGGAAGCTTTATTACAGCCTTTGATCAGTTGCCTCAGAAAAAAAGGCTAAGTTTGTAGCATGGTTTTGAAGGTCCTTTCTCATAATCTGGGTCTAACCTTAAAAGGAAGAAGCCATGGTGTTCCCTGAACAGATGATTGTCCTTCTAGTTCTAAACAACAGCTTATATTCTAGTCTTTCTCCTTTTCATGCTTGTAACTTGATCTTCCCACAGTGGGAAACTTAGCTCCTCTTAAAAAATTTTTAAACTTTTGATTTTAAAATAATTTTAGATATTTCAGAAATAATTATGGAGAAGTTGCACAGATAGAATGAAGAGCTCCTGATCCTGTATATTTCTCACCCATGTTCCCCTAACATTATCATTTTGAATAGCCCTGGTATATTTGTCAGAATTAAAAAAAAAATGACTAACTTCATATTTTACCACTTTTCCACTGATGTTCTTTTTCTGTTCCAAGATTGAATCCAGGATACTACCTGACAATTAGCCCTCAAGATTTTAAAGGTACAGTTCCAGTAGTGCTGGTTCTGCAGCCTGAAGGTGAGGTGTGGTTCTATTTTCTGTGCCCTGTGACAAATGAGATTTAAACCTGTGGCCTTTCTGAATAAAAGTAAAAATTTTGCCTCAGTTTGAAGTAGAGATGTTTAAAGAAGTCAGGACATGGTACAGGAAAGTCAATTTGAAATAGGTACTTTCTTTCCCGCCAAGAGTAAAACTTAAAGATCACAAGATTGTTTTCATTACAAGGACACAAACAATGTGAATGGTGGCTTTATTATTACTAAATGTTTTCTTGGGTACACTTCTGAGGCAATTCATGTTTTAGAATTCTAGACACAGAGAAAGTGGGGCTGGCTTACATTGGCAAAGAGAACTCAGCTCCCAGTAAATTGTAGTTGGCCTTTTCCCCTAAAATGAGCCAGAAATGGTGCTAGAAAAAAAATTTTTTAATTTTATTTTTCAATTCCAGTTCACATTTAATATTATTTTGTATTGGAAATTTTTGTATATAGTAATTTAATTTTGCAACACATGGTATGGTTAAATCTTATCTTCAGTTTTGGAGGTGAGAAAATTTAGCCATGAAGTATTTAAAATTGTTCAATATTACGTAGCAGGCCAGCATCAGAGAGGAGAGGCATCAAACCCAGATTTACCTCATTCCAGAGCTGTGTCCCTCCCAAGGGTCTTGGTCACTTCCCACTACAAGACCCATGAGAGCAGTATGTGTATATGTCAAAGTACTTGGAACTTTCAAAGTGAAATAAAAAATTAGGATCATAGTTATTGCAAATGCTAATTTTTGAATTAATTCTAAAACCTTCTTAGATTCTTGCATTTCTGAATGTAGGTATCAGTAAACCATACTTAGGTATCACACTAGGAAGAAGTTTTGAGCAGATACTTTGTCCTAAAATGTAAACTTTATTGTCTCATGTGTTAGCCCAACAGAGAGCTTCTATTTTTATGTATTATAGACTTGTAGAAACTTCTGCTACAAATTAAACAACAATATAATATAAGAGGATTCCTGTTCTCAGAATGCTAAAATTATAAAAATCCTTACTAGTATTTTGACTTTTAGGCATCATGTTAGAATATGTGTTATAATAATTTTGTTTCATAACTTTAATTTTGTTCTTTCTCTTACCAGTAAGTACAAAACTAATTACTTAAGTTTGATGAGCCTCCAGGTGAGAATAAAAATACTTGGCTGCCAGCTTATCTAGTGGTATACCTCTTTATTAAATTGAATTGTTATATCACCTATTACCTTCAGAAAGATACCCAATCTCTCTGGCCCCAATTTACTCATCAGGAAAATAGGATATAATAATCATACCTACTTGATCAGGTTGCTATGATGATTCAGTGCAATATAGTTGTAAAGCTTCTTCAGTAGTATTTGGTATCTAGTAAGCACTGCATACATCATGTTAAACAATTCTATAAGACTAGAGCTCCATTATAGCAACTCCAGTAGTAGTAAACTTTATTGATTCCCTTCTACATGCCACATATATATTTGATCTGAGTGCAGTGGAGGAAAGTAACTTGTTTCAGCTGTGCAAATAAATGTTAAGTGCTAGAGTCGGAATTTACATCAGGATTCTGAATTGCAAACTACTTCTCCCTCAATATAAACTTTTCACTTTCCAGAAAAGATGAAACAATTTAATGTGCTTCTTAAACTTTTTCTTTTTTCTTCCTAAAAAAGTTTCTGTCATGCCACTTTCCACCTCTGTGATCCTCTTAAGTCAGAGGTGCCTTATCCCCTTTCTTTTCTACAGTGTTCTGCTTCTCTTTATGGATAATTCCCTTCCCTGAGACCCTGCCTTGCCACTCTCTCATTTTATCTCTGTCTTTTCACCTGCACCTTCACCTTTTCCTTTATCCTCAACTTCTCCATCCTTTTCTCCATCCTCAACTTCCTGAGTTCAGCGTGGCACAGGAGTTGTGTCTGATTCCAGGTCTGCCCCTGGCTATGTTCATTTAGACACGGGGGTCAAAGGTTCTCAAATCCCTTGGGTAGACAGCAAAAGACATCGCCAACTTTGTAGTTTACTTATTGTGCAGAACAATTTAACTTATAACAAACCTCTCATATCTGAAGGAAGTGCCTCACTGTTTATAAGCAAGTAATTCTCTTACTGTTGCTACGTAGGTGAAGTAGAGTTTCTATCCCTAAGAGTATTTCACCTTCCTTCTTTTTTTTTCCTTGCTGGTTCAAGCTATAATCATCTTATTATTGATGACTTACTTTTTTCTTCCTATGCATTTTGGGGACACTAAACTGCATAACTTGGTGCTTCAGAGTACATGTAGAATATTATTAGATTTAGAAGACAATAAAAAAATTTGTTCTATCTTGTTCAAACTAGCATCTCCTGAATGCATTTGTCCACTGGATATATATCTATTTATATACTGCACTAAGATAATACAGGGGTGGACAAAAATAGGTTTATAGTTGTGAGTATCTGAAACACAGAATTTATTCTTATATATCATTATTTATTAATTATTGTATTATTTGTATGACAACTATAAACCTACTTTGCCAATCCCTCTATATTATTAGAATTCTCAAGAGAAAAAAAACAAGCCAATTGGGTCAAGGAGTTAGCCAGAGAGAAAGCTTTTAAGGCATTGGCTCATACAATTAACTGTAGATGATGGCAAGTCCAAAATCTGTAAGGTAGGCTGGCAGGGCAGTTCAAAGGCAGTCTGCTGGAAGAATTCCTTCCTACTTGTAAGAGTTGGTCTTTTTTTCCATTAAGGCATCAGCTGATTGGATGAGACCAACCCACATTATGGAGGATAATCTGCTTTACAAAGTCTACTGGCTTGAGTATTGGTCTTATCTTAAAAATACCTTAACAGAAACATCTGGAATGATGTTTGACCAAATACCTGGTTACTGTGAGCTAGACAAATTGACACACAAAAAATTAATCCAAAACTAATTAACCCAAGTTAGTATTTTATAGATGACATATTTTAGAAATCCAGGCCAAAGGTTCTTTAGTGCTAGGTTAAGGGGATTTGGAGTTTATTCTGTTGGTAAAAAATAACAAATATTTTTTAGAGCTGTGACATATTAAAAAATAAGAGTCTAATTTAATGGTGTAGGCAAGATGGCGTAAGTAGGGGAGTGACAGCAGAAGTGGGGAAGGCAGAGTGACTTTCAAAAACATTTGGGAGGTACAGCTAAGAGATTGGATCAAATAACTAAATTTGGATGCAGGAGAAAGGAAAATTCAATAGTAATACTAAGGCATTAAGCCTCGGTAATTGAGAGGATTGTAGGACATTGGAAGATGCAGGAACAGTAGAAGAAGAACCGGCTTTGTAGATGAAGGTACCTCACATCTGGCTAAATAAAAGAAACATCTTACTTCCTAATAATTTAACACGTATTTGGTAGTTTATGAGAGAGTTGAGAGCTGGGATTAATAACTTCATGGGAACTCCATGAGAGGGGAACAGCTATGTATCTCACTTGATTAATGTCTCAGGCCAAACTTTTAAAAATTCCTTCCTAGAGATGAAGAATAGAATGAAATTGTCAAGAAAACCAAATGCTCTACTGCTACCAGACTTTTGTTCAAAAGTTGTAAGTAATGACTACCCAGGTTCTCAATTATCGGGTGGGGCTGCCTAATTTATCACAGTAAACTTTTCTGAGGCTGGTATAATTGGGGTCAAGATGCTTGTCAGAACTTGATAAAGAAAGCCAGTGGCCCGTAGTAATAACTGTTCTACTTTTCTTTTCAATTTGTTTCACCTCCACCTGTTTTCGTGCTTTGTTGCAATGAGCAATTCGCCAATATTAGCCCCCTGGCTGCACCAAAGAGATTTATTTTCTCATTTTCTACACTGTTTTCAGTATCTTTGACCAACTGAAAATTCTAGCAAATTTGCCCAAAAGAACTCTACCAACCTGAGTTCTATGATGGGGTTCAGAATGTTATCTGCATAAGCCTGTTACTGTCAATGAGCATGGGTTGAAGGAAGCCAGGAGAGCACAAACTACAGTTGGAAGAGGGCATCTAGGACATTCCGCATGGGCCACAGATGATAAAGCAGAGGCCAGGAGAAGTTAGAAGCCAGTTTTTAGAGTAAATTCAAGACTTGGAGCTGGAACTGTGTTGTCTGAGTTCCAGTCCAAGAGTCTTTTGCTGAGCCATGATTTGAGTACCCAGAATTGTGCTAGATCCTATGTATCAATAGGTTGCAAGAGAAGTGCAGGCATGATCTTTGCCTTCTTAGAATATATATTTGAACCAAAAAACAACCAAAAAATTTTCTCTAATGTAATAAAAGTCACTGGCCCTTGTAACTTTACAAGTTGGAAAACTTTAGGTTCATTTTTGCCAGATCACATCAGTCTGATTTTTTTTCCAGACTTAAAAAATATCGTGATCACTTAAAAATCCTATTCTTATCAAATCCTTAGGTTAGGGAGAGGGTAGTGACTCTTATTACTTGTCTAACAAAAAATGAATTACTACATTGTCATGTGTTTTTCCCAATTTGCCACATAAGATGCTAGTAAATGTTTTGACCTCTGTGCTGCCTGGGATAGATATGGTCAAGAATTACATTAGTTAGGCAAAATATATTGACCTCCCCTATGAATTGTGGCATTTTTTTTTACTCTAGGGGGTGTTTACAGTTGTTGACATCTATTGACACCTGCTTTTGAGCTGGGGACTTCTCTACAAAATATAGTGGTGAAATGTGTTTTTGTGAGCTACAGTGAGTCCTTGTGACTGATTATGTGTGTGTGACTTAGAACCAAGTAAAACAACCCATTTAGGTGGGAAGAACATACATCAAAAACATTTGATTAGTTTGGTTGGGATTGAAAATGTGAATTATTTTCATAAGAAAACATTGAAGGGTTGAAATGTATCATAGAGCAGCCGTTTTGTGTAAGAGCCCACTATGCACAAATATGCGTGAAAAGATAGTATGAAATGTAAAAGTGAAAGGATGCTGAATTCTTCATGAGGTGTAGTGCTTGGGGTGTTAGGGCTCCTGGGAGGCCATGGCCAAGGATGATGGGGGAGGGATCAGTTTTGATGTCTCTTGAGAAAGATGAAAAACCAAGGAGAGTTTCTGAGATGTCAAAGCATAGATTGGATGAGCAGTGAAGACTATGTAATGGGGGTTAGCAAGACCATGAGGAGCAAGGCCAGGCTGATGGACCAGCAGAAAGCAGAGCTGGAGAGATTAATATAATGCCTGTAGCTTTATCTGTGGTGGAGGAGGGTGTAAAATGGAGTATTAAGGATACCAACCTGATTGTAATAGTAGGAGCCAGGGTTTTGGGGTTTGAGGTCTAGCTCTACTCTGTATAATTTTGTAGCTTGAATTTGTAATATATCCAATTTGTAGAAAAATTTTAATTTCTCTAAAACTCAGCATTCTCATTTATAAAATTAGCATACTGATGCTATTCTAAATTGTTAATACAATTAAATGAGATTATGTATGTTAAAGCTCTTTGTGGCTAGTAACTGACTATATGAATGAAAGATATATTTCACTTATTATACAGTAAAGGTGAAAGTTTTAGGCTATTTGTTACCATTCCATTTCAATAAGTCTATTAGAAAATACTTGTAAATTTTATGTTTTTCCACTACAAAGTGAAAAAGTGGTATGAGAGTTTGGTTACTTGTCCAAAGCCTTCTTACCTAATCAGAAAATAGCTTTCAAATATTGAAGAGCATCACTTCTTTTGTAATATATTCATTTTATACCCTAAATCATGGGTAGTCAACCTTTTTATACCTACCGCCCACTTTTGTATCTCTGTTAGTAGTAAAATTTTCTAACCGCCCACTGGTTCCACAGTAATGGTGATTTATAAAGTAGGGAAGTAACTTTACTTTATAAAATTTATAAAGCAGAAGTATAGCAAGTTAAAGCATATAATAATAATTACTTACCAAGTACTTTATGTTGGATTTTCACTAAGTTTGGCAGAATAAATCTTTGTAAAACAACTTACTATAGTTAAACCTTTTATTTATACTTGGTTGTTTTGCTACTGCCCATCATGAAAGCTGGAATGCCCACTAGTGGGTGGTAGGGACCATGTTGACTACCACTGCTAAATCAAGAAGGTATAGGTATATAATGACAATTCAAAAGGCAAAATTTATGTATTTTTTTAGTGCAGAAATCATCATAGCCCCAAAGCATTAGTAGTATCTATCATCTGTATACTTTTTATAGACTCATTTAGTGAATGTCATGATTTATGAGAGCCACATAAATCAGAGTTTGCTGGATTTAATTTAATCTTTAAATATCACCTGGAGATGATAGAATAATATTGAGTCAGTTTTTTTGTGTGTTTGAGATTAAATAAAAGCAAGTAGAAAAATCAACAAATTTGGGGGAAAAACTACTTTTTCAATAGCTCAATAGTAGGTGAGCTATTGAGGGGTATAGAGTATACCTTATTCATTGACCTGTATCTAGTAATAGACACATTCTTGTACAGTGTTTAATCTTTCTGATGAATTAATGCGTCCAGGTAAGAAATACTCTCTTTTGTGTCTCTGTACATGTATGAGAGAAGACGTCTCAGGTCTATCACTCCCAGGTATTCTGAATTGGGTAAGAGGGCAGTAATTTTAAGAAAGATGGAACAAAATCTCCTTCTTTTCCCAAAAGATTTATATCCTGATATATGTTTAAAATACATATAATATATATTATAGCTATAATTGACAAATAAAATTATAATATATTTAAAATATACAACGTGATGATTTGATACATATATACACTGTGAAAAGAGTCCCACCATCCAGTTAATTCACACATACAATGCTTCACATAGGTCCTTTTTTGGGGGAAAATGCTTAAGCTCTATTCTCTTACAAACTTGCAATTTTATCATCTGTGGTCACCATGCTATACATTAGAGTCTTATAACTTATTTATCTTATAACTGAGAGTTTGTACTCTTATAAACCTCTTCTCATTTCCTCCACCTCCTAGCCCCTGGCACCCATCATTCTACTCTATTTCTATGAGTATATTATTTTATTTTATTGATTTAAGATTTCATACAAAAGTGATACCATACAGTATTAGTCTTTCTTGGTCTTGTTTATGTCATTTAGCATAATGTCCACCAAATTCATCCATGGTATTGCAAATGGTAGGATCTTCTTTTTAAAGGCTGAATAATTTCATTGTAAACATGTACTACATTTTATTGATCCATCTGTTTATAGACACTTAGGTTGTTTCTGTACCTTGACGATTGTGAATAATGCTGAAATGGATGTGGGAGTACAGAAATCTCTCTGAGCTCATGAATTTGTTTCCTCTAGATGTATTCCTAGAAGTGGGATTGCTGAATCATGTGGTACATACATTTTTAATTTGTTCAAGAAACATATTCATAGTGGCTGTACCAGTTTATATTCCTATAAACAATGTATAAGGATTTCCTTTTCTTTACATCGTTGCCAGCATGCTATTTCTTGTCCTTTTGATAACAGACACATTAACAGATGTAAAGTAAAATCTCATTGCAGTTTCGATTCACATTTCCCTGATGATTAGTGATCTGGTGTATCTTTTCATATACCTATTGAGAAATGTCTGTTCAAATCCTACACCCATTTTTAAATTGGACTTTTTCCCCCATTGAATTGTGAGAGTTCTTTGTATATTTTGATATTAAGTCCTTTGTGGATGTATGGTTTTAAAATATTGTCTCCCATTCCATAGGTTGTTTTCTATTTTGTTTATGGTTTACTTTGTTGTGCTGAAGCTTTTTAATTTGATGTAGTCCCATCTGTTTATATTTGCTTTTATTGTTTTTACTTCAAGTGGCAAATGAAAAAAAATTGCAAAGAAAGGGGCTCATTGCCTATGTTTCTTCTAAGAGTTTTGTGGTTTGGGGTCTTACATTAAAGTCCTTAATCCATTTCAAGTTTATTAAAATATTTATTTATTTATTTATTTATTTTAGGGAAAGAGGAAGAGGGAGATAGAGAGAAAGAGAGGGGCAGAGAGACAGAGAGAAACATCAGTTTGTTGTTTCACTTACTTATGCATTAATTGGTTGATTTTGGTATATGCCTTGACCAGGGATTGAACCTGCAACCTTGGCATATCTGGACAATGCTTTAACTAACTGAGCTACTTGAGGCAGCTAATGCCTCAAGTTAATTTTTGTGTATTTTGTAACACAGGAGTCTGATTTTATTCTTTTACATGTGAATATCTAGTTTTCCCATTACCATTTATTGAAGAGGCTATCCTATCCCCACTGTGTGTTTCTGGGCTGTCAATTCTGTCTCATTAATCTGTGTGTCTGTTTTTATGCAAATACCATACAGTTTTGATGGTTTAAAGCCAGAAAGTATGGTAACTCCCACTTTGCTCTTTTTGCTCAAGATTGTCTATTTGAGGTCTTAAGTGGTTCCATACAGATTTTAAGATTTTTGGCATTTTGCTAGGGATTACGTTGGATCTATAAGTTGCTTTGGACAGTATGGACATTTTAACATTATTCAATGTTTCACTCCATAAACACTGGAGATCTTTTCATTTATTTGTGTCTTCTTCAATTTCTTTATCAATGCCTTATAGTTTTCAGTGTATAGATCTTTCACCTTCCTGGTTAAGTTTTTTCTTAAGTATTTTATTCTTTTTGATATTATTGTAAATGGATTTGTTTTCTTATGTTCTCTTTTAGATAGTTGTTTGTTGGTGTACTATGTTGAATAGAAGTGGCAAGAGTAAGTATTCTTGTCTTGTTCCTGGTTTCAGATTTTCAGCATTGGGTATGATAGCTGTGGACTTGTCATATATGGCCTTTATTATTTTGAGGTACATGTCATCTATGCCTAGTTTATTGAGAGTTTATTTTAATTATGAAAAGATGTTGAATTTATCAATTGCTTTTCTGCATCTTTTGAAATGATCATATGATTCTTATCTTTCATTTTGTTAATGTGATGTTGATTGATTTATGTGTGTTGAATTATCTGGTATCTCAGGAATAAACCTGAGATGATCATGGTATATGATCCTTTTAATATGTTGTAGAATTTGGTTTGCTAATATTTTGTTGAAAAATTTTGCATGTATGTTGATCAAAGATATTGACCTGCAAGTTTCTTTTTTGGTTGTATCCTTGTTTGGTTTTGGTATTAGCATAATTCTGGCCTCATAAAATAAACGTGGAAGTTGTCCAGATATGCCAAGGTTGCAGGTTCAATCCCTGATCAAGGCATATACCAGAATCAACCAATTAATGCATAAGTAAGTGAAACAACAAACTGATGTTTCTCTCTGCGTTTCAATTTTGAAAAGAGTTTGAGAAGTATTGATGTTCATTTTTCATTAAATATTTAGCAAAATTTACCAGTGTAACCAACCCTGTAGTCACTGACTTTTCTTTTTTGAGAGATTTTTGATTACTAATTTGATTTCTTTACTCATAAGTGGTCTGTTTAGAATTTTTGTCTCTGTGATTTAGTCTTAGTAGATTGTGTGTTTTTAGCAATTTATCTACTTCTTCTAGGTTGTCCAATTTATTGGCATATACTTGTTCACAAATGTTTTTTATGATTCTTAGTATTTCTGTGTTACATGCTATAATTTTTTTTTTGTATTTTTCTGAAGTTGGAAACAAGGAGGCAGTCAGACAGACTCCCGCATGTGCCCGACCGTGATCCACCTGGCATGCCCACCAGGGGACGATGCTCTGCCCATCTGGGGTGTCGCTCTGTTGTAACCAGAGCCATTCTAGCGCCTGAAGCAGAGGCCGTAGAGCCATCCCCAGCGCCCAGGCCAACTTTGCTCCAGTGGAGCCTTGGTTGCCGGAGGGGAAGAGAGAGACAGAGAGCAAAAAGAGGGGGAGGGGTGGAGAAGCAAATGGGCACTTCTCTTGTGTGCCCTGGCTGGGGATTAAACCTGGGACTCCTGCATGCCAGGCCGATGCTCTACCACTGAGCCAACTGGCCAGGGCACTTTTTTTCCATTTTTGATTTTGAGTATATATATATTTTGTCACTCAAACTAAAGATTTGTTGGTTTCATTGATCTTTTCTACTGTATTTCTGGTTTCTATTTAGTTTTTCTGCTCTGATTATTATTTATTTATTTTTTTCTAACTTTGGACTTCTTTTGCTCTTCTTTTTCTAGTTCCCTCAAGTATCAAGTTTAATTGTTTATTTGAGGACTTTCTCCTTTTCTCACGTGTTTTCACTATAATCTTTCCTCTAGAACTGCTTTTGCTGAATCTCGTAACATTTAGTTATGTTGTGTTTCCATTTTTATTTGTCTCAAGATTTTTTTACTTTATAAATTTCTTTTGACCTACTGGTTTTTCACCTGATATTCTTGACTCCATATTTTAAATGTCAATCAAAGAATGGGGAAAAGTATTGTAAATAATGTCACTAAGGAGGAGAAATGTGCTATATTCTATTATTCCTTGTTTGGCTTTAGACTGTAGAATATATCTAGGGCTCTGTACTGACAGCCAGTTAGGCACTGCTCTTGACCACAGTTAGCAATGCCTCTTCTACTAACTCAGGTCTGAGCTAATTCTCCTTACTTGTTTTTACTCTCAGAGCTATTGCTTCATTGAGTCCTAATAACTTTTTTATTGACAGTTTTCTAGCAGTTTTAGGTTCACAGCAAAATTGACAAAAGGTACTGAGTTCCCATATATTCTCATTCCCAGTCTTACTAATTTTTACTCTCAGGCTTCTTCAAACCTATTCAGTGAAGGTTGACCCCTTGGCAGCAAGTTGGGTCTGAGTTTAAGGTAGGCCTTTACCTGGCTGGTCAAGTCTTAATAGGAGAAATACAAAAAAATAAAATAGAGTTTATTAGCAAACATTGCCTGCTTGTCAAAGAATAAAAATGAGTAGGCTAAATGTCTCCTGAGAGGTAGAGGAAACTACTAAGCAGAGGTTTGGAGAAATTACCCCCACCTTGGCAGTGGGTTGAATGAAGCAGGGATGTGAGAATGGGAGTGGGAGTGTGGGGCGAAGGCTTAAGTAACTTCAAGAAGACTAGAGGTTTATAAACACTCAATTATAGAACTGTCTTTTTTCATCTTTGCCAAAATCCTTTCTTTGTACCTAGATATCTTACCTTTTCTGTATTTTTTCTTGGAAGCAAAAATCCCTCTTCAATATATGGACACAAAGGCTGAATTTGTCATCTCTGCTCTTAAACACCCTATCTGAGGACTCTCACTCCATTAGAAATGACTAATACTTTCTCAAATGTCAAGTCCTCTTTGAGACTGAAAGTTGTACTTAAATAATATTGTGCACGTTTCTCTTGACTCAGTATAATTATGAGAGCTCGTAATATGTATGTATATATGTATGAAAGCTCAGAATAGTTCATTAAAACTGACTGAAACCATGCATCATAGAAAGATACATTAAATGTATTTTCTCTAAATCTCTTATCATTCTATCATTTGTCCTTATTTTGAAATACTACTTCCAGTTTCTAAGTGAAAATACACATTGGTTTTTAACTTTTATATATCAGCTTCTTAGTAGTCTATTTCCAGTACACTGAACACAGAAGTATTTCACATAGGCTGAGGGCATTTAAAATAATTTAAAAAGTGAAACAATTACAGAGTTGACAAAGTATTTATATAACATGTTGGACTCGGGAATAGGAAGCAGTAGTCAGAAGGCACAATCTAAATCAGTATTTTTGAATAAAATGTTCAAAATATCTACTGAAAAACAGAAGTTGTTTAAGGGGTAAGAAACGTTAAAAGACTATTCTGGAAAAGGGCGGATAGAGTTAGTGATCACCTACCATAGATGGCTGGTTCAATATATGCCAACTGATAATGAGCTTTAGCACTAGTAATAATTTTGAGATAAATTTATTTTTATGGTTGTTTGTCCTATTCTTGTGGTTTTGCTACAGGCTTCAGAATGATGGTAAGCAATTCTATTCTTACTACAGACTGTAGAGCTTTGAACTGTAAGAAAGGGCTCTTCCTGATTTGCCCCCAGACATACCTTGCTTTATTGCTCTTCACTTTATTGCATTTTACAGATGTTGCATTTTTTTTTCAAATTAAAGGCAATACCTCCACAAGCCAAAAGACGACAACCACTTTATTGAGGTGTTCACTTTACTGAGGTAGTCTGGAAATAAACCTGCAATATCTGTGAGATATACCTGTATTCTCCTCCAGTCAGTATTGCATCTAAGACAGGAATAAATACCAATCTACCTTGCTTACTTGCAAGAGAAAATTCCTTATTTCCTCATTTTTATAAAACTTAAAAACTGGTACAATCAAATCTTGTTTGATATTATGTAAGTTTCCAATTCATAACAGTTCACGGCCTCTGAAAATCTAATTTCAGTGGTAAACGATACATCTGGACAGGCAGCCCTGTAGTATTGAAACTATGCATCTGAGTGCCTACGAACATTAGGACAGGAAATAAAGCAGGCGCTGGAGATCAGGGAGTAGATTTCTCTAGAAAGGGCAAGAGAAATATTATTGAGTGACCCTGTGTACAAGGCACTTATTCTTTGCAGACAACATCTTATTTGCTCCTTCTGCAACTTTTTCAGGTTAGTAACTATCATTTTTTTTTATTTTAGAGATGAAAAAGCTGAAGTTGAATGAGATTAGAGAACTTGGCCAACCTCATGTAACCAAAAAGACCCAAGGTTCAGATTCAAAATTTTTTTTGCCAGAACTCCAGAGCTCATTCTCTTTTACTAGTCCTTTCTCTCTGCGGTGAAGAACTTCTGAGATGAATCAGAAGGAAGGTGAACCAGAATTTTATAGTTTTAGGGTTTGGTACAAAATGATTCTTTCATGGATGGGTAAAAGCCATGGGCTTTTTAAAATTTCAGTCACTGATGAGCTTTTTTCTTAGGCCAGTCTATATCTCAGTCTGTGAAACATTGTCAGCTACTTCCCGTCCAGCATTTTGCTAGGATTATAGGAAGACATCACAATAGCAGAGCAAATGGCACCAGATCTCTAGAAACATTTCTACTGTGGATGATAAAGGGGCCACATGCTGTACCTGACAAGCTCAGAGAAAGCCTGCATGGTGGCCTTACAGACCCAGGGACCTCAAGTAAACACACTGGATGGTCTGACATTGAAACTTTTTAATTAAAAGTGATTTATGGTGGGTAGTCATGTCCTAAGGAGTTGTTCTATATCTGAACAAAGGTTAGTGCTTGCTTTGAAACCTGTCTGTTGCCTTTGGCATCTACAATAATGTACCTGATAACATACTTTTGAAATGTAGGGGTAATCTTTTCTGCCCCTTCAGGGCAGGTATCCCCTCAGAGCAGGAACCAACAAACCCCTTCATTGTTATTATCATATTAATTAATTCATCTATCTTATGCCTCCCTATGTAAAAGAAGTTTCAGCATGTATACTTTTACTTTTTACCCAATACCAGAGATTTCCCTGCTTTGCCTTCTCCTGCCACCCTAATCTATCACCAATTTCATGTAACCCTCTTACATTTCCCTCTTTGATTCTGATATATAAAATAAGTGGTGAAAACGTCATTTTCTGGAGCATATTCTCAACCTGTTGAGACTCTGCTTACTGGCAATTGTCAACAGTTTGGCTCAAATAAAACCATGAAAATTCTTAAAGGTTTGGAAGGATTTTTTTTTTATGTTGACACTACTAAATATGAGAAAGAAGATAACAGAAAGCAAATGGTCTGTCAGCTGGTTAAATTGTGTAGCGTGAACTTTGGGTTCCTTTTGTGTGGGTTATGGATGCTTGATGGAGAAAAAGGTGCAATCTATGTGTCCATATTATGGCTTATTTCTGGTGGAATGCTGAAAGTACACCTGTTATTATACAGTGTGACATGATTATGTTGATGTTCAATGTAACTTTTGGAAAATATTAGTGTAGATACTAACACATTTTACAGACAAAAAGTACATTAAGAGATCAGAAAAGAAAGAGGACAGAGTAAACTGAAGTCTGGGATATCTTCATAGTGGAAGTGGTATTTGCATTGGGTCTGAAAGGTTAAATAAGATTGAACCAAGAAAAGGGGAAGTAAGACATTTTAGGTGTGGAGAATTATATAAACAGGCAAAACCTCAACAATATTTATTTTACTAATAATAATTTCTATTTTACCCAATTCCAAAAATCATTGTGACAGGTTTAAAAGTTCCTACAAGTATGCTTATCATAATGTTAAAGAGACAGTTAAACAACTGAGAAATTGGCCTGATATTTAGCTCTACATTGCCTGGCAATGATAAAAGAAGAATGAAAATCATGAGACTTAGTCTGATAAGTGGAAATGTGCTAATGCTTTAGGCGAGATATAATTTTATCTGCTCCTAATTTCTAAATTGGCATTTTTTGTCTCTGACCAATGTAACCAAGAATATATAATATTTGCTAGTGATATTCAGAACAAATGAATCTCCTTGTAGCTCTGCTTTCTACTGGCCCTTGAATTCCTCTCTACTCAGTCAGTTGATGGAGAAATATAAAGAGAACTTATAGCAGAGTTTATGGGCCATGCCAAGTTGTCATCACATGTGTATGCATTTCCTTGTACATTATAGCTGTGTGATTATATCTAACTTCAAAGGAAGCTCTGCCATGTCCTTAGCTGGGAGCATGGAAGGATAGGGGGAAGGATTTGAGCATTTGATAGAAATTCAAGGATACTTTGCATAAGAAAAGGTTCTCTGATTCTTATGGACATTTTGTGTGGTAATTAAGTAAGATAGGATGATTTTAATGTCAGGTATTTTTATAAAAATTAAGGAACCCTATTTGTTTTCTTTCCCCATGAGAGAAACTCCACTTCTCCCCTGATGGAGAGTTGAGGATTGGGGAGAGGGATAAAAGATGGTGCTTCATTAAGAACCAAGTTTTGGGGCCCAACCAGGTGGTGGCGCAGTGGATAGTGTGTTGAATTGGGAGGCGGAGGACCCAGGTTCGAAACCCTGAGGTTGCTGGCTTGCACATGGGCTTATCTGCTTGAGCGTGGGGTCACTGGCTTGAACATAGGATCATAGACATGACCCCATGGTTACTGGTTTGAGCCCAAAGGTTGCTGTCTTGAAGCCCAAGGTTGCTGGCTTGAGCAAGGGGTCACTTGCTCTGCTGGACTGCCCTCCCCCATGAAGGCACATATGAGAAAGCAATCAATGAACAACTAAGGTGCCACAACGAAGAATTGATGCTTCTCATCTCTCTCCCTTCCTGTCTATCTGCCCCTCTCTCTGACTCTCTCTCTGTATCAATCAAAAAATAAAAAAAAAATAAAAAGAAAAAGAACCAAGTTTTGAAGATTGTATAGGAATGGGAGTCACTTGCATTTCAAGGTTCAAGTTGGGGAAGATAACAATAAAACGAGTACAAATATTCTGAATGTTATACACTAGAAACGCTGTTGAATTAAAACCTGTTTAATGAGTGAGAGTTTTAAGTAATTGGACTCATCAATCCAGAATGTGTATTCTGGAATTATTAAATGTGCCCCCAAATCAAAATGCTAACTGTATTGCTTACATTTGAATTTTTGTGTATTTGATCTATCACTTATGGAGAGATGTTAAATCTCACATAGTGAAGGTAAATTTATAAATTTCTTGACTAAGATGGCTTCAGTTTCCCTAAATTTTAGACATATTTTTTTCCCCCAATGCTAGGTCCCAGACCACCTTTATTCTTAAAGATTTATTTGAGAAAACTTAAAGATGTAAATCCTTTCTTTGTCTCTGTGACATATAAATATTTAAAAGCCTCTTGCTAGTTTTACAATGCACATTGTTATCTTTTTCAAGTACCTGGGCGCCTTCTCTGTGAAATGTAATCATCAAGAAAAATAGCGTCCTATGAAAGGGAGGAACCCAACTTTAATGGATGACTTGCTCCTAGTTGCAAAACTGCCTGAAGATTTCAGAAAATTGAGTTTTCTTTTGGAAAAAGCCAGTTATCAAGCACAGATGACCTACAATCTTCCCCCACCTCCACTCCTAAAACTCCCCCATCCTTTGTATTAGCAGAGTTGAATTGGGATTACATTTTGGTTTGTGTTCCCACATGTGTCTTGAATACAGTCTTCTTTATTTATTTAATTTTGTGCCGTACATTTTTTGATCTTGTGAGGTTTGCAGGTGATCTAATAGTTGTTCTTTGTAAGTTATCTGACTTCACTCTCTAACAGCTTCTTAGACCTTCTTAGGACCACTTCAAGTTTTGAATCAGGCATTTCCTTACTGTGCAGATAATGTAAATTTGGATTGCACATTTGTTTGAGAGAAGACCTATGTTTACAAGTTCTCAAGGGAGACTATTATTGCTGTTGTTATTTTCTACACACAGTGTTAATAGAGATAAACAGGTTTCCCATTACAGGCAGGCAGGCAGGTGGACTTTCTCTACCCTTAATTAATGATGTGGCTCCCTTTCAGGGTCTCGACTGTAGGTGAGGGTCTCAAGATTTAGCACCTTTCCCCCATCTATGCAAATATTTTGAAAAGCCCATGTCTATTTTTTGATTATTTTATAAGCAATAAAATCCCCAGAGCTCTAGTTTCCAGCGTCATCTTTGTTCCAAGATAACCCTAGTGTGAGAGATCACTTATTCTTATTTAAGCTCCCTGTTTTGGGTTCTTTGCTATTTTTGTCTTTTGGGAAAGTTTCTTTTTCAGGGATTGGCAATGCATTTAAAGTATATGTGATATAGTCTATTTACAGGCATACCTCAGAGACATTGCTAGTTTGGTTCCAGAAACCTGTAATAAAGTGAATGTCATAATAAAGGAGTTGTGATATTTTTTGCTGGTGGAGGATATGGCCTTCAATTTGTAAAAAAAATGCAACATCTGCCTGACCTGCAGTGGCGCAGTGGATAAAGCGTAGACCTGGAATGCTGAGGTTGCCAGTTTGAAACCCTGGACTTGCCTAGTCAAGGCACATATGGAAGTGGATACTTCCTGCTCCTCTTCCCCTTCTCTCTTTCCCTCTCTCTTCTCTCTAAAATGAATAAGTCTTAAAAAAATAATTTAAAAATGCAACATCTGTGGAGTGCAATAAAGCAATGCACAATGAAGTGAGGTATTCCTATATTACCTTGTACTGAACACAAAGTTCCCAAAGTACAAAGAATGGGCATAATGAAGAAAAGTTTTGAGTTGATCCAGGAGATTTTAGAAATCTTCTGAATCATTTTCTATGGGGAATGCAGAATTTTGGACAAGACTGTGGTCTGGAAAGAGGTTTATGAGAATTTGGGGGTAATAAAAGTTGTAGTGATTATCTTTTCTCTGATTAGAAGAGAAAGCACTCTGGGTGAAGGTGGCATGAGGTACTGTGTCCCTGTGCCAGGAGAATGCATTGGTGACACCCTTCCAGGGATAGCAGGGATAATTGGTTCCATTATAATATGACAGTTAGCAAGCAAGTATAATCTTACTAGTTACTTTTCATTATATTAGCATTGAAATCAAACTCAAAACTGTCCGTTTGTTGTTGTTGTTGTTAGTAGTGGTTTAACTGCTGTCAAAATACATAGGAGAAGGACATAAGACTCTTGGGCTGTTTTTCCCCAAGCCAGGCACAAACCATTTCTGAGGGTGAAGTGGCTCATTTTATGACCAATCTTCTCTCCTGGGGATGTGCGTTAGTGATAATGGTTTTGCAGGTCCCATGAACTGTGTCACTGAGGCTTGGTTAATTAGTAAGTGGTTGACTGTACTGGAGGAATATGTCTTCTTCAATCTGAGTGATGCCCCCTAAAATTATTTATCAATAGTATTTTTATATTTCTTACAACCAGTGAAAGCTGAATGATAGAAAAAAGAATCAATTCCAGAGTCTGAAGAGTTACAAGGACAGAGGTCTGAAGCATATTCATTATGAAAGTAGTTCCAACATTTTCTGATACATATTCATGTGACAGAACGTTAGACATTTAGAAATCTAATTGGATTGCTGTGGAATGAAGATAACAGGTAAGGGGATTAAACAAGACTAAAATAACAGTCTCACATGGATTCATATTTTTGCAGAAGATTGACAGCAGCATATGTAAAATATTAGCTCAAAGAGTGCACTGCCTTGACCCTTTGGCTGATTGCTTCCTGTGGCTTCATAGAGACACCCAGGTTGACGTTTCTGACCAGCATTCATATTTGGAAATAATAAGAGCCCTTTCAATGTTGGATTGGTAGCATCTTGTAAGTGGCTATAAGTGACTGACTATGATTAAAGCATTACTAAGGATCCTTAAGTATATGACAGCTACAAAAATTCTTTGCTATGTCATGAATTAATTTGGGCAAAGCCTATGAGTTTCTCACTCCTCAAGTCTACGATAGTGGCATTCCAGGATTTCTGTGGGGAGAGGGCTTTTGGTCACCAAGAGTAGTGGCAGTGGTGGGGTTCCAGGAACACTGGGGGGGAGGCTTTTTCTAAAGCCACATTTATTTTACAAGCATACTATTTTAATATGTTACAGATCAATAAAACTAATAAATATCTAAAGGTATTTTTATTCATGTCTAGTACAGGACTGAGTAAAACCTCAGTGGTCTATATCAATAATGTGTTACTTTAATTTGGGGGTCTCGGAGAGATTGATGGAAATAATGAAGGTGTTGACCCCCAGAATACTCATTGCTATTAATACCAGCTTAGACTTATTTTTAACATTATGAAATTCTTTAAAGGTTCTTTTAAAATATATTTTCTTATAAAGTACTGGTTTACTCCCTCTCTCTTCTGTATTTTTCTGCTCTTTTGATGGTATAACCGTTTGAAATACAGATTTGGGGGATTTAAATATTTACTAAGTGATAGGCTAAATATATCAAATGGATTTTTAACCATCCAAAAACTCTAATCTTTTTACAGTAATAAATAAATAGGAAAGAATTGCAAGGGATCTTAGAGAATTCGTGGTTCAACCTCCTCATGATGCCATAAACTAACATGCAGAGAAAAGGTTGAGTTGGCACCTGATTGGTTTAGGAGGTAGAGACTGCCAATTGTGAATCCCAATATGGATTCACTGATTTATCTTTGGTGATAGAACCCAGATTGATAAACACCTTAAGATATGTGGTCCTGTGACTAAGTTCTAACCAATAAGCTAAAGTGCTAGGTGATATTTCCAAGATGTCATCTTAAGAAGGGTTTGCTGTAGCACTTGTATTTTAAACAGTAGAGACAAGTATCACATCCTAAGGATGACATAGCTGAGAGCTTGAAGGAGCTGTAGTCCTGATGACAATGACTGTAGAACTGCCATATTGGGATTGGTTGCCTATCTGGACTTCTGTCCAGAGAGAAACACTTCTAACTTGTTGAAACTACTGTTATCTTGGTTTTTCTATCACATAAAATTGAATCTATTCTTTTTTTTTAAGTTAAAGGAGGGGAGATAGACATACTCCCGCGTGTGCCCTGACTGGGATCTACCCGCCAACACTCATTGGGGGCCAATGCTTAAATCAACAGAGTTATCCTCAGCAACTGAGGCCAGTGCTTGGACCAACTGAGCAATCCTCAGAGCCTGGGGCTGATGCTCAGACCAGTGGAACCACTGGAGGAGAGAGAGGAGACGAGAAGCAGATGGATGCTTCTCATATGTGCCCTGACTGGGGATTGAACCCTGAACATCTGCATGCTGGGCTGATTCTCTATTCACTGAACCAACCAGCCAGGGCTATTGAACCTAATCTTAAGTGGGTATCTGCCTAGTGATTTTTTATCACATTACCATACAGCTTTTCTAAAATAGATTTAATCTATGAAATTATGAGTCATTTTATAATATATTATATTTTGTTCAGTCACTAATTAAATATTTCCTTGTTTTTTATTTGATATCAGGCTCTATGCTATGTATCAGCATTGCAGAGATAAATAAGACTTAATATCTACTTTCAACAAGCATGTGGCTTAGCTAGGAAGATAGATATGTGAACAAGGAACTGTGAAATGGAGTTATAGTGGTTCAAGGCATTTACAAGTGCTTTGGTGGAATAAAAAAGAAAGTGAGGAATTCTGCTTTTCAGGTGCCAAGGGAGGGCTCAAGGAGGAGGAGCCCCAGAGCTGGCCCTTGAAAGATTTGTAGGAGTTCTATAGGCAAGAGAGTGGGAAGATAAAATTTCTATCAAAGAAAACTTTTACGAAGACTTGAGTGCATGGCACAGAATGACACATTAAGGGAACTCTATAAATACTCTGGGATTGGTAAAAAATTAGAATTAGTGGGAAAGTGACATTAAGTTATGTTACAGTAGCCCAGACATGCTATATCTGATGAAAATATTTGTCACATCCTACCAGTACTTTACCTCACTGGTCCATGGAAGGAAAAGAATATCATTTGTGTCATGAGCAACATACGCTTTCATAAAGATTTGCATTTTGGAACATTTGATACTTTTGGTGAAATTAAGGAGTTAACATTTACTAAACATTTTATGCCAGAATTATATAATTAATATGCATATCTTATTTAATACATTTTGGCAGTATTATTACCATGCCTACTTTACAGATAGGGATATTAAAGCTTAGAAACAAGTTATTTGTCTAACATTACATGTTTAGCAAGTAATGGAGCAAAGATCTAAGGTCTTATTTCTCTGTTTACAGAGCCCAAAGTCTTACCCACTAAGATTTAATTCACTTGTCTTACTGCTCTTGACCTATCCATATTTATCCTCTGTCTCTAAATCATTACTTCATTTCAACAAAAAAAGATTTTATTTGAATATCAAACACACTCAATATGATGCTAATATTAGTTAATAAAGGAATTCAAATATTTTAGAAGTAAATGATCATTCATATTGGTCATTGAGATGGCAATTTAAGAAATATTATTCAACCAAATTTAGTAATTTATGTAGACGTGTGTGTGTGTGTGTGTGTGTGTGTATTTGTATCTATCTAATCACAGAAATCTAGACCTGAAAGGAACCTTGGAGACCAACATAGAATACCTCTCAATGCTTTGGAAAACAAGCCCTCCAAGACTATTACTTGAATTTCCAAAATTTTGGCTCTTTGGCAAATGGCTTTGCCATTAAGAAACACCTGCAGAGAATTTCCAAGTTGCCGACATAGTTTATTGATTTATTGATGAAAGTAACTCAAAGCCATTTGCAGAAAGCATTTATAAAGTCATAAATAATGCAATTTAATAAAGATGTTGACTGGTTGTTAATGATTGTTCCAAGACTGAAGAGTCACTGCTCATAACATGGCATTTTGGTTTCTTTGGAGACCTACCTCCTAAATATCTTCCCTGGGAAATTGTAACTGGACCGACTGTTTCTGGAAAATGTTAGAATCCTTTTACAAACTAGATGGGTCTATGGAAAAGAGACAGAAAACTGAAACTGAATGTGACAGAATCCTGGATCTGTCTGAACCCTGTGCTTTTGCATTTATATTGTTGTAACATACGTAACTTTTCATTCAATACCATTTTCTAGTCTGCTCTAATTATTTCATGGTGATCCTTTTAATTCTTAAAAAGATTATAATTTTCTTGAGGGCATTGATTATGCTTTTGCTTGTTCTGTTTTCTTTCTTTTTATAATTTTATTTAGAGAATTAAATTTAATGGGGTGACATTGTTATGTGTATGTATTTTCCCCTTGTGATTATAACTCATAGAATCTACTTTCACAAACTTTCATATATATCACACAGCAGTGTTAATTATAGACATGATGTTGTACATTATCAAGTGTCTCTACAATATAGTGTTTTCATTTCTTTTGGATATATTTCCAGAAATGGAATTACTGGATCCAACTGTCATTTTATTTTTAATCTTTTGAGGAGACTTCATACTGTTTTTCACAGTGGCTGTGTCAGTTTACAATCCCACAAACAGTGCACCAAGCTTCCCTTTTGTCCACATCCTCACTAGCATGTATCTTTTGTCTTTTTAATGCTAGCCATTTTTACAGATGTGCTGTGGTATCTCATTGTGGTTTTGATTGCATTTTTCTAATGATTAGTGATGTTGAGCATCTTTTCATGTACCTGTTGGTCATTTGTATGTTTTCTTTGGGGAAAAAAATTATAGTTTTTTTAATACATTACTTTACTAATTTTGTTTAATTGTCTGGTATTTTTTGCCTGATAGTTCATAGATCTAGCTCCATTTCTTAGGGTCAATTTTGGAGCTTTATTAGTTTCCTTTAGGGTGTGGTGCTGTGTTTACCCATTTTTTCATGATACTTAATTGTATACATTGGTTCTGTGTATTTGAGTAAGTAGTTTCCTCTTCCAGACTTTGTAGGTTTGCTTGGTAGAGACGGTTCTTCACCAGTCACCTTAGTTTGGGTCCTGGATGTGTCTGCTGGTGTGTCCTTGGGCATGTGGAAGTTGGGTCTATTTTGGGGAGAGGTCACTGCTTGAGCTCTGTGAATAGTTGGGTAGGGTTGGTGGTGCCACTGGTTGAGACAGTTGTATAGGACTGCTGGTTTGGTTGCCTGCCTAAGCAAAGTGGTAGCCAACTCATTACCTTGCTAATGAGGTCTGTCTTGGACTCTGTGGTACAGGTGGGTGCTTCAGCCATGTTCTAGCGTTCTCTCAGTGGTTTCTTTCCCATGAATAACTACTACATGTTATTTTTTGTGAAGGAGAGTAAAGTCAGAAATGACCTATGTTGCCATCTTGGTGATGTCACTACCCAAGAGACTATTCTTAAAAATTACAGAGAGGGAAATGGGGCAAATAAGAGCAAAATTGTGGCATATAAGAATGAATGTAAATCTGTCAATAGCAACACTGGAATTAATGTCTTTAGAATTCTGAATAAAAATATTTCCAATGTATAATTCTTTTTTTCTAATATTTTTTAAATTTAATTAATTGTGTTTATATAGAATCTAGGGTCACCCTGAATGCATCCCCCTTCCTCCCTATACCCCTCAACATCTCCCTTGCCCCCCTCCCTACAGTGCCCTCCCCCCTTCCCTTCAGATTTATCCCATCCTCTCATCCCCTTTCCCTCTGTCCTCTTTTCCTCTGGTCCCTTTGATCCCTCCTCTGTCTCAGTTCCGTTCCTCAGTTCTCATTATTCCTTGGATTCCTCAAATGAGTGAGATCATATGATATTTTTCTTTCTCTGCCTGGCTTATTTCACTCAACATAATAGTTTCCAGGTCCCTCCATATTGTTGCAAAAGGTAATATTTCCTTCTTTTTCATAGCCCCATAGTATTCCATTGTATATATATACCACTGATTTTTAATCCACGGACATTTGGGCTGTTTCCAGATCTTTGCTATTGTGAACATATGCTGGCATAAACATGGGGGTGCATTTCTTTTTTTCAGTTGGTGATATGGTATCCTTGGGATATATTCCTATAAGTAGGATGGCTGGATCAAAGGGCAGTTCCATTTCTAATTTTTAAGGAATCTCCATACTGTTTTCCACAGTGGCTGCACCAGTCTGCATTCCCACCAGCAGTGCAGGAGGGTTCCCCTTTCTCCACATCCTCGGCAGCACCTATCGTGTGTTGTTTTGTCAATGAGCGCCATTCTTACTGGTGTGAGGTGGTATCTCATTGTGGTTTTAATTTGCATTTCTCTAATGATTAGTTATGTTGAGCATTTTTCCATATGCCTATTGTCCATCTGTATGTCCTCTTTGGAGAAGTGTCTATTCATTTCTTGTGCCCATTTTTGGATTGAATTGTTTACCTTGTTGGTGTTGAGTTTTACAAGTTCTTTATAAATTTTGGTTATTAATCCCTTATCAGATGTATTGTCAAATATGTTCTCCCATTGTGTGGTTTGTCTTTTTATTCTGTTCATATTGTCTTTAGCTGTGCAAAAGACAGCACATTTTAGTTCAATATAGTCCCATTTGTTTATCCTGTCTTTTATTTCATTTGCCTGTGGAGATAATTCAGCAAAAATATTGCTGCGATAGATGTCGGTGAGCTTACTGCCTAAGTTTTCTTCCCAATGTGTAATTCTTTATCTAACAATCTTTCAAGTATGAGAATAAAGTATTTTCATGTATGTAAATAATTAAAAATATCCTTTTCAAATGCCTTTTTCAAGAAATTCCTTGAAATTGTATCTCAGCAAAACTGAAGTTCAAATCCCAGCTTTACTGCTTATTGTTTGAATTAGGACAATTGACATAATATTCTAGTGTTGTGATTTCTTCATCTGTAAACTAAGAATAATACTGGTTTCTATATAAATGATGTCAGGATAAAATGAGAAGTATATATGACATGCTCAGAATAGTGTGTGGCATGTGATTGTGTTCAATAATTGTTAGTTGTTAATTATTGTTAATAACATTTTTATTATCTAGTAATTTAAATTAGGTAGAAATTTGTTCTATGAGGCATATTTATAGAGCTATTAGTAGATATAGAAAGACTCAGTCATGTATTTAAAAAAGTAATAAATGAAAAAGACAAATATTAATGTCAGGAAAAATTGTAGAGAAATAGATTTTTTTCATTGCATACTAGTTAGGTCAGCAGTAAATAATATTTACTTATTCATGGAAATAAATAATAAATAAAAAATGGTACATAATTACATTGGGAAGGTGAAAGAAAGAGATTTAAGTGGGATAAAAATCCTTATATACTATAATAAGAAACCAACAATAATTCAAAACTTTATTTGTAAAATATATGAAATATAGAAATAGAATTATCAGAGTTTGATTTAAATACTAGCAGAATCAGTAAATGAGTTGAAGATGTTTCTCTGTTGGACAAATTTGATGGACTATTCATAAATGAAAAACAAAATTTTTCTCAAGTTGTGTAAAATAATTTATGTTTTAAAGAAAAAAGATTTAGATTATTTAATTAAAATTTCTGTATAGATATTACCTATCCAATGCAGAGTGATACTATCATTAAATAGTTGCGTGTGTCACTTATTTAATTATTAAGTAGTATGGTCTCTGTGCATCTTTAGAGAAGATCTGGATGACAAGGGGTGGGGTGGAGAGCACAGATTCTCTGCTTGTCTACAGGATGAACAAAGGCTTTGTTGGAAGAGAAATGTGAGCTCAGTTGCTATGACTTTTTAAATTTTATTTGGGGTGGCAAATGCTGTGGTGTCCTTCTGTGGGGTGGAGGAACAAAACTGTTCAAACAGTCCAAAATTATTGCTTTATTCTTCTGAGGAGTCAGACATAAATCTAGCTTCAGGATGTAGATCAAGATAAGAAGTAGAATCTTGTAATGTTGAATTACTGAGCTGGCCTAGTGACAAGGTGGTTTGAGAGTGCTGTATGTTTTCTAGGACATGCTGAATAGTTGTGTTGATAAATATTATAGAAATGGGGTATTGATTTAGATTAAGGAGTACCCCTGCTTTCTTCACTTCCTCTTTATTATACATATACATGCATTCACATTTTATGTATAGTCAAGAGACAACTCATAGAATAATTTAAATATACTATAATCTGAACTATGAAAGAGTAGTTAAATTTAGAGCATAAGGTTTATGGCTGATATTTCTCACCTTCGGAAAGAATGTCTTACACCTCTGTAGTCCTAAAATCAATTACAAAAATACAGCTGTCCTTTCTAATCTCAAGTCATTAGCATTGATTGCTCTGTAAGTACTACTATTTTTCTTTAAAAACATTACAGAGAATTAATTCCTGAGAAAAAGTATTTATATTACTCATGATAGATCAAAATCAGCCAGTATCACTACTTGGTGTAATGATTTTCATTATTACTACCTGCTGTGAACAATGGTAGAGGTGGGCAGGTGCCCCTATTCAACCTACCATGTCATCTTTTAAACTTCATGGAATCACTAAAGCAAATCACAGACATTTTAAGTGTCTGGTATTTAGTTAATAGTTCTATATTTTTACTATATTTATTATGGTTCTATTTCTTTTTGACATTTTACAGATGAAAGACCTGAGATTCAGCAGACCCAAGCACCTTTTCTTAGGTTATCTAAAAGGAAAGAATCAGCTGACAGATTTAAATCAATTCTTTTCCCCAATGAATAGCAGTAACCTCCATTAAGGAACTTGTTACACTGTGTGATAACTTGCTGTTCTTAGGGTTTCCCAAGACTCTGAGCTTCCTAAGAGTAAAACTATGCCATTATCTTCTTTCTTTTCTTTTTTTTTTTTGCCAGACATATTGATTGTTAATATTTTCTTTCAGTCTTTAGCTTTTTTAAAAATTAATTTTAATTTATTGTGTTAACATGGATTCAAGTGTCCCACTAAATATAACACCCTCTCCCCTCTCCTATGTCCCTATCTATATCCTATTTGCCCCCCTCCCTGCAATTCCCTCCTAACTTCCCTCTGGGACCTGCTGTCCTGCTATCTGTATCTCTGTGTTATGTATATATAATTTCACTAATCCTTTCACCTTCTCTGATCCCATCCCCTTTTCCCCCTTCCCTCTGATAGCTGTCCCTCTGATCCCTGTGACCCCATCTCTGCCTTTATTTTGTTCCTCAGTTCATTTTGTTCCTTAGATTCCACATATAAGTGAGATCATATGATATTTGTCATTCTCTGCCTGACTTATTTCACTTAGCATAAATAGAACTGCCTTTTGACCAAGCCATTATCTTCTTTGTATCTCTAGTACACAATGAATGGCCTGGCATTCAAAAAGCACTTGGTACATTTCTGTTGAAAAGATAAAAGTATGAATAAATAAATATATTTGCATATTTTAATTTACCTACAAACACTTGACCTATATTTGTATTAAGTATGTACTGTGACTCCAGGAACTCCAAATTCTAGGGATTTACAGATGACTAATCCTTGATCCCTGACTTCTAGATGTTCATGGCTCATGGTAAAGACATAAACAGGTAAATGTGCAAGTGCCTGGACATCTTCACATAAGATGTCGCATTCACATTTGATTGGAAACACTGAACTGTGATTTGTCAAGTACAAGAAAGGAGAGCAGTCAGGTTAGGCAAAGAAAACAGGGACAGAAAATGATATGGTGAAAAAGGAAGAACTTATGTGTTATTCAATGTAGAGTAATTGAATGGGAGAATATTGGCAGAAAATATGTAAGGTAAAACACTTTTTTGATAGTTAATGTTGGTAATTCTGGTCTCCCCTCTAAATGAGATAGGCAAATTTTTAGGCTGGTTATCTGTGTTTATGCATCTAGAAATAAACCTGTCTCAAAAATTTTTTTTTAACTGAGAGAAAGGGATATAGTGAAACTCCCTTATTTGTCCCGACTGAGATCCATCTGGCAACCCCCATCTGGGACCGATACTTGAATTAACCAAGCTCTCTTCAGCATCCGGGGCTGATGCTCAAATCAATTGACCCACTGGCTGTGAGAAGAAGAGAGAGAGAAGGGGCAAGAGAGGGGAAGAGAAACAGATAGTCATTTCTCATGTGTGCTCTGACTAGGGATTGAATCCAGGATGTCTACACACCAGACCAATGCTCTATCCACTGAGCCAATAAGCCAGGGCCTCAAATTTTTTTTAATAAAAATTACTCTCGGCCTAGCGTGCGGAGGACCCGGGTTCGATTCCCAGCCAGGGCACACAGGAGAAGCGCCCATTTGCTTCTCCATCCCTCCGCCGCGCCTTCCTCTCTGTCTCTCTCTTCCCCTCCCGCAGCCAAGGCTCCATTGGAGCAAAGATGGCCCAGGCGCTGAGGATGGCTCTGTGGCCTCTGCCTCAGGCGCTAGAGTGGCTCTGGTCGCAACATGGCGACGCCCAGGATGGGCAGAGCATCGCCCCCTGGTGGGCAGAGCGTCGCCCCTGGTGGGTGTGCCGGGTGGATCCTGGTCGGGCGCATGCGGGAGTCTGTCTGACTGTCTCTCCCTGTTTCCAGCTTCAGAAAAATGAAAAAAAAAAAAATTACTCTAAGTTTATCAATAGTCTGTTAGAAATACCAAAGCAAAATGACAGTAGTACCAAAATAACTTTTTTGATTATGGTATAGTTTTGGATGCATATCAACAAAATTATGTATTCAATTTCTATTCTATTTAATTTTTATTTTAATATCTAAGTCCAAAATAGTAAAAGTATATTTGCTTGAAAGAATTCTTGGCTGTGCCAATTAACACCTAAAATTGTGACTAAACATTTATAAATTATGTATATTTCCTGGGAGTCTTACATCTGGGGGACATATCTTTTTTTTTTTTTTTTTTTTTTTTTAGTCAGGGAGAGGGATAAATAGGAACAGACAAACAGGAATGGAGAGAGATGAGAAGCATCAATCATCAGTTTTTCGTTGCAACATCTTAGTTGTTCATTGATTGCTTTCTCATGTGCCTTGACCATGGGGCTACAGCAGACTGAGTAACCCCTTGCTCAAGCCAGCGACCTTGGGTCCAAGCTGGTAAGCTTTGCTCAAACCAGATAAGCCCATGCTCAAGCTGGTGACCTCGGGGTCTTGAACCTGGGTCCTCTGCATCCCAGTCCTACAGTCTATCAACTGTGCCACCGCCTGGTCAGGCTCATTTTTTTTTTTTAATTCAGTGCAAGAAAGGGAGGCAGAGACAGACTCCTGCATGCACCTGACAGGGATCCACCCAGCAACTACACTAGGGAGTGATGCTCTGCCCATCTAGGGCACTTTTTCTGTTGCTCCACAACTGAACTCTTCTTAGTGCCTGAGGCGGAGGCCATGGAGCCATCCTCAGTGCCTGGGGTCAACTTGCTTCAATCGAGCTATGGCTGTGGGAGGGAAAGAGAGAGACAGAGATGGATAGAGAGAGAAACAAGAAGGAGAGGGTTGGGGGAGAGATGGAGAAGCAGACGGTCACTTCTCCTGTGTGCCCTGACTGGTAATTGAACCTAGAACATCCACATGCCAGGCCAATGCTCTACCACTGAGCCAACTGGCCAGGCATCTAAACATATTTTATTATTCAAATGCAATGTGGTTTTTTTAAACCATAATTCTCAAAAAAGAAAAACTGTATATGAAAAAGTTTATTGACTTTTTATTATGTATTATATTTTAAGTTGCTGAGCTGAGAAATATAACAACATAAATACTTGACTAATTCTTCTGGCATAATTAATAATATTAAAGGTTTATCTTAACATTGGTACATAAAACTGAAAAAAAAAACCTTTCTCAAGCAACAAATGACAATAGGAAGTTACTTGGAGTAATTGCCATCATATTGCTACCTGTGCTAAATGAATTAACATATATAATGTGTTTAGAATAGTACCAACCACATAGTACATGTTCAATGAATTTTAGTTATTGTTGTTACATAAATTATATTTAGCTTGTATCATATATTCCTTTTTTATACATTTTTCATACTGAAAAGATGAAAGATTTTAGATTCCTCAGTAGATGCACTGAGTTTATATGTAAATACAAAATGATATGTAAATTCAAGTTGTATATGAATAAAATTATTACTTTTGGTGATAGAGATGCAGTGTAGTAGAGGAAAATTTCACCCATAGAATTGGAGAAGTCAGGGCAAAAACTGGGTGACTTTAACAAATTACTTTTAACTTAAGTTACCTGTTCTTAAAAATGGAAAACTTAACATCAAATTCACACATTATTTATGAGAATGAAGTAAAGTAACATGTAAAATATTTTAAGTTTCCAGTATCCCAGAACAAGTAGAAATTGTTTTTTTTAATTTTTCCTCTATTATCAAGTATCAGTGATGTGCTTATATATTAGTTTCTTCTTGTTATAACACATTACAAACTTAGTGGCTTCAGATTACAGAAACATCATCTAGTTCTGTAGGTCAGACTGGTATGGTCTCATGAGCTAAGACCAAGATGTCACCAGGTTGGGTTCCTTTATGGAAGCTCTGGGTGAGACTCCATTTTCTGCTGATTTGGGTTGTTGGTGAAATCCTTGCTGTTGTAGGGCTAAGATTCTATTGCCTGGCTGGTTAACATTTGGAGGCCTCCCAGCTTACAGCAGCCAGCCACATTCCTTGGCTCATGGTCCCCTTCTTCCACCTTCAAAACCAGAAATGGCAGCTTCTTTTATGCTTTGAATCTCTCTCCTTCCTCCATATGATTTAACCCCCTGCTTTTAATGACCCGTGATTAGATTGGGTCCACTTGACTAATACAAAATAATCTCCCTTGGTCATATCTGCAAAGTCCCTTCTGCCATGTAAGGTAACATATTCATAGGTTCTGAGATTAGGGGCCACTATGCTATCTAGCACAATTAGATATTATGCTAAGCAATGTGCAAACTAATAATAATACAATAACAATATTTAGCAATCACTGTGCTATGCATTGAACATATAAATTTAATAAACCAGCCTAGTAAGGTAGGTATTAGTATGGGCCTTACTTTACGATGAGGAAACTGAATAATAAAAACACAAATCACTTGCCCAAAGGTACCAAAACAGTGAGCTAGGGTTTGAACCCAGGCAATCTGGTTTTGGGAAGAGAAACTAATGTCCTGCCCCCATTGAATTTATTGTCAAATGGGTGTTGAGGAGATGGGGAAAACAATAAAGAAGTCTCACACAGAAATGTGATATTGTAAGATGTGCATGTGTACCAAAGGAAGCAGAAGTTGAAAGGTTTAGCCTAGTGAGAGAAATGTTAGCATGTGGTGGTTTCCCCATATTCCTATGGAGAAAGCAAAGGAATCACCTAGAGCAAGTCAAGGTGAAAGGGCATTAGAATTCAGAATCCACAGAAGGCCTGTGGCGACAGGGCACTTAGCCAGAATGGAAAGCCTGAAAGAGGGCTACTATGGCCAGATGAGAGGGAATAATGGGGGGTGCAAGCCTAAAATAAGGCTACAAAAGAAGGTGGGAGCCAGATCCAAAGGGTTTGAGGCTATGTTAAGGCTTTGTGTTTATTGTAAAAGCTCTGGGAAATATTGTAAATCCTGAATGACATGATCAGATGGGTAGTCCAATAATAACTTGGGCTCTAATGGGGAAAATAGGTTGGAGAAAGACAAAGCTGTTAGTCAGAATCCTCACAGGAGGATGTTGCAGTAGCACTGAGGCTTGAGGTTGAGAGGTTGGACTAGAGTGGCAATGAGGGACCATGGAGATAAGTAGAGATATTTCAAAGATATTTTGCAGGTAAAAATTAAAAAAGAAAAAAGATGATGCATTGTATGTGATCAGATGATGAGGTAGGTATTCAAAGGTCTCAATGTGTATGAATTTCCCTTCTTCTTTCTCATCATTTGGGGATTTAGTGTGATGTTCTTGGAGTCTTGTAAAGCTACATTTCTCATGTTGAGACTCTTTTTTTAAAACTTTTTATCAATTTAATTTACTGTGTTTACATGAATTTAAGTGTCCTACTGAATATAACACCCTCACCCCCACCCTCATGTCCCTATTTATTTATTTTGGGCCTCTTGATCCCTCTTCCTTCCCTGGAGCTCCTGATTCAGGACATCTCACTTGAGACTCTGGAATTTGGGAATTAACAGCTGGTATATTATTTTTACTAGACTTTATTTTTTAGGGCAATTTTAGATTCACAGAAAACTGTGTAGAAGGTACACATTTTCCATATCCTCCCTGCCCCAACATACACATAGTCTCCCCCATTGTCAACAGCCCCTCCTGGAATGCTATATGTACTACAATTGATGCACCTATGTTAGTACTTCGTAATTACCCCAAAGTCCATGGTTTACATTAGGATTCACTCTGGGAGTTGTACATTTTATGAGTTTTGACAAATGTGTATGAATTTTATCTATTATTATAGTATCATGCAGAGTAGTTTTGCTGCCTTAAAATCCCTCTGTGCTTCACTTATGTATTTGTTCCTCCCACTAACTCTTGAGAAGTACTAAATGTTTTACTGTCTCCATAGTTTTGCCTTTTCTAGAATGTCAGATAGTTGGAATCATATGCTATGTAGCCTTTTCAGATTGGCTTCTTTCACTTAGCAATGTGTTTTCAAAGTTCCTCCATGTCTTTCCATGGCTTGATAGCTAATTCATTTATCACTGAGTAATAGTCTGTTGTACCACTGCTTATTTATTTATTCACCTATTCAAGGGCATCTTGGTTGCTTCCAAGTTTTGGCAATTATGACCAAAGCTTCTATAAACACCTACCCATGTGCTAGGTTTTGTGTGGATATCAGTTTTCAGTTCCTTTGGGTAGATACTAAGGAGTGTGACTTACTGGGTCATATGGTAGGAGTATGTTTAGTTTTATAAGAACTGTCAAATGAGCCTACAAAGTGGCTGTCCCATTCTGCATCTCCACCAACAATGAACGAAAGATTTTGTTGCTCCATATCTTCACCAGCATTTGGTATTTACAGTGTTCTGGATTTTGTCAATTCTAATAGGTGTGTGCTGAGGTGCCTGTCAAAGTCTTTGGCCCATTTTAAATTAGGTTGCTTGTACTCTTATTGTTGAGTTTAAAAAGTTGGTTTTTTTTTGTATATTTTGAATAACAAAGTTTTTAAAAATCAGATATGCCTTTTGTAAATGTTGTCTCTCAGTCTGTCTTGTTTTTTTTCATTCTTTTAACTTTGCCTTTTGTATTGCCTTTTTTAAAAAAAAGTATATCAGTTGATCATCTTATATCGAACTAGTTTGAGAACACTGATATAGAAAGTATCTTAAGTCAGTGGCTCTTAGCATAGGCTTCACATTAGAATCACTTGAGAATGTCTTAAAAAATGCTATACCAGGGCCTTGAGCAAGATAATTAAACCAGAATCTCTGTAAGTAGGGTCTGAGCATTGGTGCTTTAACAGGTAATTAAAATGTGTAGCCAGAACTAAACTCTGAGTTAAATAACAATTCTAGAGTGCATCAAAAAATAAAAACCTAGAATATGTAAAAATAGAAGCATGCCAGACAGATGATAAAGATAATTTGTAACTCCAAAGATAAATTTTCAAAATTGAGTCTACAAAATAGTAAAGGATGTTTTTCCAAATGAGTGTATGGAAAAGATCTTTGTTTCTTCCAGAAGAAATGATTAACTAGTGTAACAAATATTATACATCTATGTTTTCTTTAAGACACACACACACACACACACACACACACACACACACACTTTAAAGTACTTCTTTATAGAAGGAATCAGATATTTCAGAGATAGGAAACCTAAGTGGAGGCATAATCACTGACAGTTCTGAGAGTATCTATGTAATAAGCTATGGCAGAACCAGCATTTCTGACTATAACTCTTATTTTTCACTTGCCAGCTTTTTAGTTTTTTAAAGACAATATTAAAGATTTATTGATTGATTTTACAGAGAAAGGAGAGGGGCAGGGAGTGAGAAGTAACAACTCATAGTTGCCTCACCTTAGTTTATTGACTGATTGCTTGTTGTATGTGCCTTAACCCAGCAAGCCCAAGGCTTTGTTCTGGTGACCTCAGCATTCCAGGTTGATGCTCTATCCACTGTGCCACCACAGGCCAGGCTCAACTTTTATTTTAAAGACATTAAAAACTTGCAGTTTCTTATTACATACTGATGTCCAATGTTGAGAAAGTTTTACATTAAAGCCAAAGCATAGAAAGCTAATAGCTACAAAAAAATTATTTGTGTAATTATTAAATTTAAAAATAACAATGCCAAACACCTAAAGAGTTATCATTTCATTCACTAGTGATTTACAGAGGACATGCTATGTCTGTGATGATTCAAAATACCAATTCAGATTTTAAAGATGAGAAGGTCTAGGGTCTAGAAGGATCCCGGTTTTTCCACTGTAATCATTTGCTCCCATGTACCCTCCTTGCCCCCAAAATGTACCCCCTTTTTGCATAGTTTTTTTCACCCAGCATAATTATTTTGAGAGTCATACATGATTTTGCCTGTACCATTAGTTCATGTCTTACTGTTGCTGAGTAGTAGTCCACTGTATAGAAATACCACTGTTTATTTATTTACTTCTAGATGGACTTTCAGAGTGATTTTAAGTTTTGGTTATTACAAATAAAGCTTCTAATGAACATTGTGTATAAGTTTTTGTTTGGCCATGTACTATTTTTCTTTTGGGATCTAGGAGCAGGATGATTGGATCAAATATGAGTGTGCATTTGATTTTTAAGGAACTGCCAAGCTCTCTCACAAAGTAGTTACACCATTTCACATTCTGACCAACCTTTTGTCAATAGATTACCCTTCCCAAGGCCCAATCTGAATATTTCAGAATTTGGTAGAAGGAAGGGGACCAGACCTAGTACTTTTACTAAGTCTTCATGTTTCTAGTATGGCATCTCACGTTTAAATTTACTGTGCCTTATATACTCCAGAATCTGAGAATTTCTTGGAATCAATTTCTCCAAAAATACAAATGTTATTTCCTGGTAGACTAAAGAAAGTAGAAATCACTTGGTTGTATGAAGTCAGGAGAAAGAGATGGAGTCTAATTGCTGTCATACTGATTGCCAGGCAATCCCTTGTTTTCAGTGTTATAACTTACTATACCCACTCTGCCTCTACCCAAATACACCTTCAGTGACATGGATGTCTCTAATGCTTGAACTTTTCCAGGGTTGTAGAAGGTGAGTCAGCATATTTCTCACTGGCATCTTCTTTAACATTCACTTAGGCTACATTGATCTTTTCTTCAAAGGTAGCTATCACTCTGATTATAACTCTGCGGTTACAACATTTGAAAACAAACAAACCTAGGACACCCTAGAAGGCATCAGAAGGAAATAAGATAAAGGCAGGCTGGTATTCAGTTAGTGTGCATTGTTATGGCTGTCCAAGTTAAAGTACCAAATACTTTTCATACAGACGGGTTACTAGCTGCTACCCCAAGCCTCCTGCCCCTTCTGTGAATCTTGGGATATCTTACAATTAATGAGGCAATACCCAGCATAGCAGGGGGCTTCCAGATGCTGCTCTAGCATTAACCTCTATCCATTCTGATCAGCTGACATGCATTCTGATTGATCAGTGTCTTTTCTGATTAGTCGGCATCTAGTTCTGATTGGTCAGTGTTCATAATCTACCATGCTAATTAATTGTAATATCACCCCTGAATGAAAGAACTCTAAATCCAGATCACCTGAGGGGTGGTTGAAAGAAATGAAGTATTAGTTTAAAGTAAAGAAAATTCAAGAAGGATGTTTTAATTATTTTTAAATACAGTAGGGTTTATTGATTTGTTTGAGATAAACTATGGATTTAGGTCTAAAACAACTTTAATCTCAATATAAACATGAACCTTCTAAATGTTATACCTTTCCAAATTTCAAATGCACTGTGTTAATAATTCCCTAACTGTGGGAATAATTATATCCAAACTTATTATCTATAATGTGTTTTATAGAATAAAGACATGATTTTTCAATATAACATGTCATGTGTTAGAATAACTATTATCCAAAAAAAGATGATCCCTGGTTGGTTGACTCAGTGGTAGAGCGTCGGCCTGGCGTGTGAAAGTCCTGGTTCGATGCCCAGTCAGGGCACACAGGAGAAATGCCCATCTGCTTCTCCACCCTTCCTCCTCTCCTTTCTCTCTATCTCTCTATCTCTTTCTCTCTCTCTCTCTCTTCCCCTCCCACATCCAAGGCTCCATTGGAGCAAAGTTGGCCCGGGCACTGAGAACGGCTCCATGACCTCTACCTCAGGCACTAGAATGGCTTCAGTTGCAACAGAGCAATGCCCCGGGGGGGGCAAGCATCGCCCCCTGGTGGGCATGCCTGGTGGATCCTGGTCGGGCGCACGCGGGAGTCAGTCTCACTGCCTCCCTGCTGCAAATTAATTAATTAATTAATTAAAAAAAAGATGAAAGGTAAGTTTTGATGAGAGTGGAAAAAAAAAAGGTAACCCTTGTAAACTGTTAATGGGAATGTAAGTTGATACAGCCACTTTGGAAAAAAAATAGAGGTTCCTCAAAAAATTTGAACTGCTCTATCTCTTTCCAGCAATCTCTCTGCTGAGCATATGCTCAAAGGAAATGAAATCAGTACCTTGAAGAAAACATAAGTGTCTATGCATAAATGAATGGATAAAAAATTGTGGTGTATATATATATATATATACTTTGACTTATTTCACAGTATAATATCCTATATATATATATATATGCAACAAAATATTATTCAGCCCTTAAAAGGGAGGTCCTGTCATTTATGACAACATAAGTGGTGCTGGAGTCATTATGCTAAGAAAATAAGCCAGATACAGAAAGAAAAACACTGCGTAATCTCACTTATGTGAAAACGAAGATTGAATACATAGAAACAGAGAGTAGAAGGGTGGTTATCAGGGGTGGGGAGGTGAGGGAAATGGGAAGATGTTGGCCAAAGAATACACAGTTGCCAATTATGAAGGATGAACAAGCCTAGAAGTCTAATGTGCCATATGGTGACTATCAATACTGTATTATATACAGGAAATTTGCTGAGAGAGTAGATTTCTGGTGCTCTTACCACACACACAAAACCTAAATCTGTGTGGAAATGGCTGTGTTAATTAGCTTGACAATAGTAATCATTTTATTATGTATATGTATGTCAAAGTATCATGATGTATATACTTTATATATACACACTTAAAAAATAAAAAGTAATATACTTTATGAATATAAGACCAATATATACTTTTATAGAAATTCATGCTGGGAAACTTGGAAAGCATAGAAAAGTATGGATAAAAAATCAGAAAATCCTATTTTGTAATCCAGGTAGACTCAAAATTGTGGCATAATTTCTGTGTAGGTTTTTTTTCCCTAAGGAAGTAAATTTGTCTCTGTAGGCCTTCCTGTGTTAGAACTTAAATGTTTAATCACTTTTTTTCCCTACATATCTATATTACAGTGATTTCAGACACTTTCCTTTGGACCACAGGAGAAAAACCATTCCTTTGTCTAAAACTTTCTAAAAATCCCCAAAATATACCAAGACGGGAGAAGTAGGTTTACAATTGTTTGTATGGAAAAAGGACAATACAAATAAATAATACATCTCACAACTGTAAACCTACTTTTGCCCACCCCCGTATGTATACAATATGCAGAATAGATGCTGCAAGTCTACCCCTTGGTAATATTGAGAAATTGTTTTATTGTTTTGTGTCCTACTTTTACTCCAATTCTTTGGAATTTTTAGGTCACCTCACACTGTTTCAGAGGTTTCTCTGGGTTATATTCCTCTTTTGTTAATTCACTCATAGGATGAACACAAATCCTCGTTTGATTTCCTTAAATCATGTCTACAATGAGGCTGACATGTGTCATGAAATTTTGGTGAATGTAGATGCCTCGAGCACAGAAGGGAAATACAGGACAGTGCTGTCGCACTGGTTTGTCTCAGTGCTCGGTGCAGACCCAACACCACAGCTGTACTTGGCTCCTGGCAGACTACTGCTCTGTCATGAGCATGTCAGTTCCATCAGTGAGTTTCCGTGGAAGTCAGCAGTGTCTATCCAGTTATACAAATAAGAATAAGATTTCCCATTAAAACCTTCCTCTTATTTTTATTTCTATATCTAAACTATCACTGATTTCCATTGATTTTACTTCCTAAGAGTCTCATTTTCTGCTATTACCAACTTAATCCCAGCCATCATCATTTCTCTCTCCTGTACGACTACGGTCTACCAAGTCTCTTCACAGCCTAATCTTGCCATATTTGAGTTTGTTGTACGTAGTGCAGCTCATGAGTGGACTTCATATTATATTATTTAGATTCCTGCCCCCCCCAATTTGGCAAACATCAGCTTGCCTAAATCAGTGAGTCTGTTTCTATTTTGTTTTGTTTGGTCATTTGTTTAATTTTTTTAGATACCATATATAAGTGAAATTATACAGTGTTTATCTTTGACTTATTTCACAGTATAATATCCTATAGATCCACTTGTACTGTCGCAAATGGCAAGATTTTATTCTCTATTGCTGAATAATTTTCTATTGTATGTGTGTGTATGTGTGTGTGTATATAGGGTAGCAAAAGTAGCTTTAAAGTTGTGGGTACATGAAACAGTTTATTCTTGTATTATTATTAATTATTGTATTATTTTATATATGAAAAATTATAAATCTAAAGCCAACCCTATATAGTTATGTATATACCTATATTGCTATACATCTATATCTCATATCTTTTTTTTTTTTATTCAGTGAGAGGAGGGGAGGCAGAGACAGATTCCCGCATGTGCTCCAACCGGTATCCACCTGGCAAGCCCACTAGCGGGTGATGCACTGTCAATTTGGAGTGTTGCTTCGTTGCTCAGCAACTGAGCTCTTCTTAGAGCCTTAGGTGAGGACCATGGAGCCATTCTCACTGTCTGGGGCTGTCTCACTCCAATAGAGCCATGGCTGCAGGAGGGGGGGGGAAGGAGGGAGAGAGAGAGAGAGAGCAAGTGTGAGAGAGAGAGAGAGGGAGAAAAGTGAGTGAGAGAGGGGTGGAGAAGCAGATGGGTGCTTCTCCTGTGTGCTCTAACCAGAAATCGAACCTGGGATAGCCACACACTAGGCCGACACTCTACCACTGAGCCAACTGGCTGGGGACCTCATATCTTCTTTATCACCTAAAGTTTCACAGAGTTCTAGATGTGAGTGCACTGCCCAAAGCATTCAATCCCTGCCAAAGAGTGGCTGTGTCAGCCCTCACCTACAGCGTCCAAGAGTCACCAGGCACTTGGTCATTTCTGCAACCACTCATTCACCAAACATACATTACACTGCTGGTTATCAGTTACTTCTCTATGTCCCCATGGTTCAAATGTAAACAAAGCATATTCTCTTCATTTTAACTAGCGAGGATGTTATGTCGTCAAAGTTGAAGACAACACTAGAAACTTTCCAGTAGGAAAGCTGTGTGACCCTGGGAAGTTCAAACCTCTTGAATAGTTTCAATTATTAAATAGAGATAATATCATCTATCCTGATTAACTTGCCTTCAAATGATCAGAGAGGATAGTGCATGCAACAATACTTTATATAATGGGCAGTCCAATTGTAAGATTTAAATAAAAATTAACACAGCAGCTTCGTCGTCCATAAGGTTTACAAGTATCCAACCTGCTAGAGAACCAGTATGATTTCAATGATGTCATTGAATTGAATGTCTTTTATCATTTAAGCTAGATTCATCATGAGAACTATTATAATAAAAAGCATGGGAACAAAACAGAACTTAGGCCTGATGGAAAAGTAATAGAAAAAATAAATTTTTTTGATTCTTTAATACTGTTAGGAACTTAAGTTTTATTTTATTTTCCACAAATGTAACATGATTTTGCATCTTTGGAATTGTATACTGTATTTTTCGCTCCATAAGATGCACCTTTCCTCCCCCCAAAAGTGGAGGGGAAAATACCCATGCATTTTATGGAGTGAAAAATATGGTATTTTATTAAATATTTTAACATACCATTTGGTTCAGAATATTTTTTTTTCTTATTTTCCTCCTTAAAACCCTAGATGTGTCTTATGGTCAGGTACATCTTATAGAGCGAAAAATATAGTAACTCCTAAAAAATCATCTAGTGTGATCCTTAATTTTATATGTTTTGAGTTTTCAAGCTATTCTCTATTTTTCCATTGATTGAAACTTTGGAGCAAATATAAAATTCATGAACACAGAGTAATGCTTTCAAATATCCACTTGTTTCCTGAGTAACTTGTTCTCTCACTGGTAACATACTGAACTAATGTGAGTTAAACACACCTGCACAGCTTTGTAAATTTGGAGGTTGTGAATAGATCTAAAATTGTTTTTGCAAGTGCCCAATAAGATAGGAAAAAATATTGCTAAGAGGAAAGGATGCCACTAACATGTATTTGATTATAATTTATTAAAACCATCCTGCCCAGATTAATTACTGAGTGAATGAATTTTAAAGTATCACACAAGTAATGTGCCAGAATGAAGCATATAATTAAGATGTACTTTACCAATTTCATGACTCACATTATAAATTATTGACATTGTGATTGCATTAGTGCAGCTGTGTTAATTTCTCTCATGTTTAAAGTCTGCCCATGGGGATAAATTTGCTTATAACATTAATGAACCAAGAAATGGATTTTGAGACTTCACTGACAGGGTCAATTTGTTTATGTGAATTCCATGTTATGTTTCTTTTTCTCTTCTGTATAATAATCCAGTAGCTAAATGGATTGGAGCTCCTTTGGGGGTTGATACCTATATAGAATAGCAAAATTGGAAACTAGTCACCGGCTGAGGTTAAGTTGGAATGGCTGAAATTATGTGCATGAGTAAAAATTAGTGGGTGGAAATATGTAAATTGAAATAATCTGGAAGAGTTGAATATAGTAAATTGAAACTATCTGAAGCTGGTAAAACAAGTTTGGGGGCAGAGTTTCAGCAAGACGCTATATTTGCTCAGGTGATATTCCGACAGAGGCTAGAGTGAGTTGATCTCATGGTTATCCTATACATGTCAAATCCATTGGGTCACATTGTATGCATGGGTTTAGTTTACAAGAAATCAAATATCTATAATGATAAAAACAAATGAGCCAACAAAGTAAAAAAAAAAAGAAATAAAAAATCATTTACATTGTGCAGGTGATCGAACATAAATTTCCCTTTGTGAATGGCCTTTCCTTCAGTGGGTCTGAAGTCTCATCCTTGTTGTCAGGTCAACATCTTGCCAAGCTTAGTGGAACTTTAATATTTAAACACAGTGATGTTTCAAGGGGACAATGTGTCCTCTTAGATGAAAGCCAAACACCTCAGAGAGATTGGTTCAAATGCCAGAATTAAAAACAGCAGTGATGCATTTCTGAAGATGTGTATTTTTTTATGTTCTTATTATCAAGGGTAAAATATATCAAGGGATATATTTTGGTTTTATGGATTGATGTTGGCACCTATCCTGGGAGTAAGCTGTGAATCCCTGTATTATAATAAAGAAGAAATAGAGTTAACCAGGAGAAAGTGCCTAATTAAGGCAGATTGCTGGATATTGCAGGTGTAGGCAGTGGGTGCTTCAAGTCAGCAGATCGTTGTTGGAAAAAAGTCTGGCAGGTCTAGGGTGGTAAATAGGTTTAAAAGTAACCATGACTGGTTCCTGGAATTCAGGCTTGAAACAGATTCTAGAGATGAGCAAAGACTAGGAGAAAATAAAAAGAAAAGCTAGCAAATGGTATTACATCTGATGCTAGTATAAAGTCTCCTGGTTTTTTGATATACTGGATCAATTTAAGATAATGTGCAGCATTGGCCAGATTGGTCAGTGGGTAAAGTGTCTTCCTGGCACTCTGAGGTCACGGGCTGGATGCCTGGTCAGGGCACATATGAAAAGCAATCAATGAGTGCATAACTCAATGAAATGAGTTGATGCTTCTCTCTCACACTCTCTCTTCCCTCTCTCCTTTCCTCTCTCTCTCTGCCCCCCTCCATCTCTCTCTTTTCTCTCTCTTTCCTTCTCTCTTTCTTTCCCTCCCTCCCTCTCTCTCCCTCTCTCTTTCTTTCTCTCCCTCCTTCTTGCTCTCTCTCCCTCTTTACTCCCTTTCAAATCAATGGAAATTTATTTTGTTTAAAAAAAGGTTCTGTCCCAATTTTGTACACTAAATATTTCAGCAAATTCTTTGCCACAAAGACCCAAATCTTCTATTCCATAGTTATGTTATTTTGTCCTATTTGTCTTTGTTTTTTTTTAACTTCCTTAAATATGTACCTATATTGTCAAAATCAAGAATTATTTTAAAAAATAATCTTCTGTAGTGCAGTTCTTTAAGAGACTTTAAGAGGGGGAAAGAAATGATAGTGCAAAGATAAAGAAAAATAAAGGCCTAAGTAAAACAGCAAGATTCAGTTTTTCTTCTTTTAATCTGGCAGGGATATAGAAGGTTTTCCTTAAAGAAAGTTTATGTTGCAGATTGTTTACCCAAGGAAGCAGACTCTAAGATGGAAATGAGTGTGCAGGGTGTTTTCTAGGGCATGGTCTTGGGCTCAAATCCAAGGAGAGGTGGAGGGAAGAAAAGGAAGCAGGGTTAGGTGCAGGGAGAGTTTGGGCCATGATGCTGTCAGGCTCAGCTCTGAAGCTGGGATTGCCACTTCAGAGTCATTTCTTTTATGGGAAAGGCATATCTCCATGCCAACCCCTCATTATAGGGGCTCACTGGGGTAGAGGGGATCTCCTGCACTGAGGCACACTCATAGGGGAAGGAAGTCCTTCAGTTCTGAATGGGGTGGGGGAAGGAGATTTGAGCTGTTGAGCATCATAACAGTCCTCTTGCCCTTGAAGTCACTTGTCTCATATAAATTCTGGAAGCACCTTCTTCCGTACTCTGATGGACCTCCATTGTGGGGGAGACTTGTAAGAGAAAAGTTAATGAGGAAAATGGTAACCTCTGTTGTAACTGAGTCAAGGCTCAATTCCTTTATGACCCATTCTAGATTCATTACCCTTGGTTGGTTCCTGTATTAATTAAGAAGCCTTTTTTTCATAGGTGACTCAGCCTTTATCCCTGAACGGACCCTGTCCCTGTTTACCATATTTTCTGGGGCTGTGGCTGTGGCAATTGTAGATTTATTATCAAAACTAGATGAGGGAGTATTAAGATATGCCAATCACCTGAATGCCAAACATGTTCCCAGACCCTAATATACAGCAGCAGCTCTACCTCCTCCTGACCACCAGGGCATTACTTAGCTTTGCCAGGATGACAGTCCTTCCTTTATTTATTTATTTTTGCTGCCTTTGGACAGAAGTTACACAAAGTGCCCAAGTGCCAGCCACATCTTATGTCCAGTGGGATGTTTGTTATATTCCTGATAGAAGGGTGCTCTGAAAACTGCAGAGCTCAGAGTTTTGGGAATGGGAAGCACACATTCCCCAAGCGGGTCACTGACAGTGATGGTAAAGGGGCAAGTATTGATTCTGTGTCTTCATTCTGAAACATATATTCTTTCTTTTGGGAATGTTGCAGCATAACTAGGTCATTGATTTGGCACTCTGCAAGGTGATATCCCACGCTGGCAGGATAGGGTCTCTTATCTGAGGCTTCAGCAGCACCTTTAACAGGCCTTTTCAACACACTGTTAGACCAGCAGCTTCTAGGTAGTAAGTAAAGACCAATGGGTTTTATGACCATGTGCCCACTGCCTTATTTTCTTTGGTATAAAATGAGTTTCTTGGTCTGGGATGAGGATGTGTGTGGTGCCCCTTCAGTGGATCCGATGCCCTGTGAGCCCTTAGGTCAGTGGTTCTCAAAATGTGCACCAGGGCGCACTCTAGAAGATTTCGAGGTATGCCCTATGGTATTCTTGAGAAATATGTGCCTGTTGGGGACCAAAAAACCAACATAGTTTTTGGACTTTAGATTTTTGGGGACAGAGGTATGGAGAATTGGCTGTAAGCTGACAGTCTGCCCAAACCCCCACCTCACTTGCCTGATTAGGTTGCAAAAGGCTGTGCTGGATTGTTTACACTACCCCCCATGTTCCCCAGAAAGACTGGAGGCAAGTTTCTTCTATCCTTTATTTCATGTAAAGTTAAGATGATATGTATGATGGGGGTTTTCTGCACTCAACACAATTAAGAGTAAAAAGAGAGGAATTCTTCAATGTATTGAGGAGGAAATGGGAGTTTGCCTTTCAAATATATGCCCCAAAATTGAAGAAATTGCTAGGACACATCAGGCTCATGTTTCTCATAAACACAAGAATAAAAAAACTTAACACATCTGTGCCAGGACCTGCCGAATTTACTAAATCTTACAAAGAGTGTTATCTATCTATATAAAAAGATAACTTTTTGTCATTTTTTTATTTTTTAACCCCTCTTTTTTATGAATTCTAAAAAGCATAACAAAAAATATAACATAAAATGTTTCTTAATGTCAGAATAAATTTAATTTTGTTGTATTTATTTTGTTTAATTACCATAAAAGCACACGTGGACTTTATATTTTTTTTAATATTTGACTTAATTATTATAACATTTCTCAGAAATTTGTATATAGTGCACCTACAGTTATTTGTAGGATTTTAAATGCACCCCGACTTCAAAATGTTTGAGTGCCACTGCCTTAGGTAGTGGTACTTAATTGAAGCCCTATTACACTGTTTCCCAACCTTTGTTGTGCCATGCCCCACCTTAACCTTTCTAAAATTTTTATGTCCCCCCCTATGTAACATACATAATTTTTAACATTAAAGAATTGATTTGTTCACTTAATAAACATAAATGATAGGTTCTACGAAGAAATCACTATGAAATTGTTAACAAAACACAGTAAGTAAAATTTTAAAACATATAATGAAAAACAGAAATTTAAATTCCAAATAATTTTAATACAGATTTTTCTATATTAATTTATTATATTAATTTAGTGTGATCCTTGCGCTTGATGCTTGCTGCACAGAGATTTTATATTATGTTCCAATTTGGTTAACTTTAGTTTCAAGTCTCCACGTTTTGTTATATCCAGCCGATTTCTTTTTTTTTTACCAGTAAATCATTTACAGCACTAAATCCACATTCAGCTAAAAATAAAGATGGAAACAGTAGCAATAGTTTTCTTGCACATTTGGTTGAATTTGGGTATTTGATTTCTGTTTCCTCACAAAGCCATGCCATCGCTCCTTTGATATTAAATAAAGCTTTAACTGACTCATCATTTTGCAATTCTGCGAGTTCTTCTTGATACTGCATATTTGATATATCAGACAAATCCACTAACATTGGCTGCATCATCCATGTTGGGAAATCAATTTGTTTTAAATCAGAAAATCTTTCTTTTAAATCAGCCGATAGAATATTCAAATGATTGACAATAACAAGTAAAGCGGTATCAGTTACTTCACATTTTTGGAGCCAATGAAACTGTTTAAAGTTTTTGTTGTTAATATGTTTCTGACATAACTCAATATTGGTAATGAAACCAAATATCTTTGCTTTTGCATCGACAAGAGTTTTATTTGTTCCTTGAAGTTGCTTATTTAATATATTTAGTTTTTCAAAGATATCAGCTAAATAACTCACAAATGCTTTACCATCTATTGTTAAAAGATACTTCATTTCAGGTTTGTCGCTTAAAAAATCACTAAGAGTATCAAACAGTTCCATAAATCTTTTCAAACAGTTTCCTTTAGATAGCCATCTTCAGTATGAAGTAAAAGTCTCACATGGTCTTCATTTTGTTCTTCACAAAATAGCTTGAAAAGACGCTCACATTTGACACTAGCTTTAATAGCATTAACACACTTTATTACTGTATGTAATACTTCATTCAGAACAGGCGAGATATTTTTAGCTATGAAGTTTTCCCTATGAATAACACAATGCACAAGAATCATTTCTGGATTCGCATCTTTTTTTTTTTAAAATAATTTCATTTTTTTAATGGGGCAACATCAATAAATCAGAATACATATATTCAAAGATAACAAGTCCAGGTTATCTTGTCGTTCAATTATGTTGCATACCCATCACCCAAAGTCAGATTGTCCTCTGTCACCTTCTATCTAGTTTTCTTTGTGCCCCTCCCCCTCCCCCTTTCCCTCTCCCTTTCCCCCCTCCCCACCACACTCTTATCAATGTCTCTTAGTTTCACTTTTATGTCCCACCTACATATGGAATAATGCAGTTCCTGTTTTTTTCTGATTTACTTATTTTGCTTCGTATCATGTTATCAAGATCCCACTATTTTGCTGTAAATGATCCGATGTCATCATTTCTTATGGCTGAGTAGTATTCCATAGTGTATATGTGCCACATCTTCTTTATCCAGTCATCTATTGACGGGCTTTTTGGTTGTTTCCATGTCCTGGCCACTGTGAACAATGCTGCAATAAACATGGGGATTCATGTGTCTTTATGTATCAATGCTTCTGAGTTTTGGGGGTATATACCCAGTAGAGGGATTGCTGGGTCATAAGGTAGTTCTATTTTCAGTTTTTTGAGGAACCACCATACTTTCTTCCATAATGGTTGTACTACTTTACATTCCCACCAACAGTGGATGAGGGTTCCTTTTTCTCCACAGCCTCTCCAACATTTGCTATTACCTGTCTTGCTAATAATAGCTAATTGAATAGGTATGAGGTGGTATCTCATTGCAGTTTTGATTTGCATTTCTCTAATAGCTAAAGAAGATGAGCATCTTTTCATATATCTGTTGGCCATTTGTATTTCTTCCTGGGAGAAGTGTCTGTTCATATCCTCTTCCCATTTTTTTATGGGATTGTTTGTTTGTTTGTTGTTGAGTTTTATGAGTTCTTTGTATATTTTGGATATTAGGCCCTTATCTGAGCTGTTGTTTGAAAATATCATTTCCCATTTAGTTGGCTTTCTGTTTATTTTGTTATCAGTTTCTCTTGCTGAGCAAAAACTTCTTAGTCTGATGTAGTCCCATTCATTAATTTTTGCCTTCACTTCTCTTGCCATTGGAGTCAAATTCATAAAATGCTCTTTAAAACCCAGGTCCATGAGTTGAGTACCTATGTCTTCTTCTATGTACTTAATTGTTTCAGGTCTTATGTTTAGATCTTTGACCCATTTTGAGTTAATTTCCAAGTGTAGTCCAGTTTCATTCTTTTGCATGTGGCTTTCCAGTTTTCCCAGCACCATTTATTGAAGAGGCTTTCTTTTCTGCATTGTGTGTTGGTGGCCACTTAATCAAAAATTATTTGACTATATATATGTGGTTTTACTTCTGGACTTTCTATTCTGTTCCATTGGTCTGAGTGTCTATTTTTCTGCCAATATCATGCTGTATTGATTGTCGTGGCCCTATAATATAGTTTGAAGTCAGGTATTGTAATGCCCCCAGCTTCATTCTTTTTCTTTAGGATTGCTTTGGCTATTCGAGGTTTTTTATAGTTCCATATAAATCTGATGATTTTTTGCTCTATTTCTTAAAAAATTTCATTGGAAGTTTGATGGAAATTGAATTAAATTTGTATATTGCTTTGGGTTATATAGCCATCTTGATTATATTTATTCTTCCTAACCAAGAACAAGGTATATTCTTCCATCTCATTATATCTTTTTCGATTTCCCTTAACAATGGTTTATAGTTTTCATTATATAAGTCCTTTACATTCTTTGTTATGTTTATTCCTATTTTATTTTTTTTGTTGCAATCGTGAAGGGGATTATTCTTTTGAGTTCGTTCTCAATTGTTTCATTGTTGGCATATAGAAAGGCTATTGACTTCTGTATGTTAATTTTGTATCCTGCGACCTTACTGTATTGGCTTATTGTTTCTAGTAGTCTTTTTGTGGATTCTTTGGAGTTTTCGATGTATAGGATCATATCATCTGCAAAAAGTGATACCTTTACTTCTTCTTTTCCGATATGGATGCCTTTTATTTCTTTGTCTTGTCTGACTGCTCTGGAGAGAACATCTAGTACCACATTAAATAAGAGTGGAGAGAGTGGACAACCCTGTCTTGTTCCTGATTTAAGGGGGAAAGCCTTCAGTTTAGTGCCATTTAATATGATGTTAGCTGATGGTTTATCATATATGGCCTTTATCATGTTGAGATATTTTCCTTCTATACCCATATGTTGAGAGTCTTAAACATAAAATTGTGTTGTATTTTATCGAAAGCCTTTTCTGCGTCTATTAATAAGATCATGTGGTTTTTGTTCTTTGTTTTTTTTGATATGGTGTATTACGTTAACCGTTTTGCGTATGTTGAACCATCCTTGAGATTCTGGGATGAATCCCACTTGATCATGATGTATTATTTTTTTAATATGTTGTTGTATTTGATTTGCTAGTATTTTGTTTAGTATTTTAGCATCTGTATTCTTTAGAGATATTGGTCTGTAGTTTTCTTTTTTTGTGCCATCCTTGCCTGGTTTTGGTATGAGGGTTATGTTGGCCTCATAAAATGTGATTGGAAGTATTTCTTCTTCTTCAATTTTCTGGAAGACTTTGAGGAGAATAGGAACCAACTCTTCTTTGAATGTTTGATAAAATTCGTTGGTGTTGCCGTCAGGGCCTGGACCTTTATTTTTGGGGAGGTTTTTAATGGTTTTTTCTATTTCTTCTCTAGTAATAGGTATGTTTAGGCTTTCTGCTTCTTCTTGACTCAGTCTAGGAAGGTTGTATTGTTCTAGGAATTTATCCATTCCTTCTAGGTTGTTGAATTTAGTGGCATAAAGTTTTTCATAGTATTCTACAATAATTCTTTGTATATCTACAGTGTCGGTGGTGATTTCTCCTCTTTCATTTTGGATTTTGTTTATATGAGTTCTTTCTCTTTTTTCCTTGGTAAGTCTTGCTAAGGGTTTGCCAATTTTGTTGATCTTTTCAAAGAACCAGCTCCTTGTTCTATTAATTTTTTCTGTAGTTTTTCTGTTCTCTAATTCATTTATTTCTGCTCTGATTTTTATTATCTCCTTTCTTTGCCTGGTTTTGGGTTTTCCTTGTTCTTCTTTTTCTAGTTTCTTAAGGTGGGAAGTTAAGTGGTTCACTTGGGCTCTCTCTTGTTTGTTCATATATGCCTGAAGTGATATGAACTTCCCTCTTATCACTGCTTTTGCTGCATCCCATAGATTCTGATATGTCGTATTGTCATTTTCATTAGTCTGTATATATCTTTTGATCTCTGCACTTATTTCTTCTTTGACCCATTCATTTTTTAAAAGTATGTTGTTTAGTTTCCACATTTTTGTGGGATTTTTTTCCTCTTTTTTGCAGTTGAATTCTAGTTTCAAGGCTTTATGATCAGAAAATATGCTTGGTAGAACTTCGATTTTTCTGAATTTGCTGATGATGTTTTTGTGGCCCAACATATGGTCAATTCTTGAGAATGATCCATGTACACTGGAGAAAAATGTATACTCAGTCACTTTGGGATGAAATGTCCTGTAGATGTCTATCATATCCAGGTGCTCTAGTGTTTTGTTTAAGGCCACTATGTCTTTGTTGATTCTCTGTTTGGATGACCGATCTAGAGCCGTCAGCGGTGTATTGAGGTCTCCAAGTATGATTGTATTTTTGTTAGTTTTTGTTTTAAGATCAATAAGTAGCTGTCATATATTTTGGTGCTCCTTGGTTTGGTGCATATATATTAAGAATTGTTATGTCTTCTTGATTCAGTGTCCCCTTAGCCATTACGAAATGGCCATTTTTGTCTCTGAGTACTTTTGCTGTCTTGTAGTCAGCATTATCAGATATGAGTATTTCTATGCCTGCTTTTTTTTGGATGTTATTTGCTTGGAGTATTGTTTTCCAGCCTTTCACTTTGAATTTGTTTTTATCCTTGTTACTTAGATGAGTTTCCTGTATGCAGCATACAGTTGGATTTTCTTTTTTAATCCATTCTGCTACTCTGTGCCTTTTTATTGGTGAGTTTAATCTGTTTACATTTAGTGTAATTATTGACACTTGTGAGTTCACTATTGCCATTTTATATCTTGCTTTCTGTTAGTTTTGTGTCTTGTTTGATCCTTCTCTTTCGTTTTTCTATCTTTTGTTTTTATTTGGTTGTATTCCATACATCTTTCCTCTGTTGCTATCCTTTTTTTATCTCATGTGCTTCTGTGGTGGTTTTTTCAATGGTCGTTACCTTTAAATAATGAAAAGGGTTCCTACCCTGTTCATTGTAGTGCACTATTTTGTGAGTACTTTTGCACTCCATCGTCCTTTGCTATTGTTAATTTCCATCCTCTCCCCCCCTTTCTTTTTCTTGTTGTCATGTTTAAATTTGGTTTTATTGTGTTCTTCTTGGAGCTTTTACTTGTGGCTCTGTTTTTTTTGTTGTTGTTGTTCTTTGTATCTGATTGGAGAACCCCCTTTAGTAATTCCTGGAGTGGGGGTTTTCTGATGATAAATTCCCTCATCTTTTCTGTATCTGTGAATGTTTTTATTTCTCCTTCATATTTGAAGGATAGCTTTGATGGGTATAGTATTTGTGGCTGAAAGTTCCTCTCTTTCAGGACTTTAAATATTGGGGTCCACTCTCTTCTAGCTTGTAGAGTTTCTGCTGAGAAATCTGATGATACTCTAATGGGCCTTCCTTTATATGTTGTACTCTTCTTTTCCCTGGCTGCCTTGAGAATTTTTTCTTTGCCATTGGTTTGTGCCAATTTCATTATGATATGCCTTGGAGTAGGTTTGTTGGGGTTAGCAAAACTCGGAGTTCTGTTTGCTTCTTGAATTTGAGGCTTTAGATCTTTCCACAGGCTTGGGAAGTTCTCATCTATTATTTGTTTGAGTATGTTCTCCATTCCATTTTCTCTCTCTTCTTCCTCTGATATACCTATTATTCTTATGTTGTTCTTTTTGATAGAGTCAGATAATTCTTGTAGGGCTATCTCATTTTTCTTTAATTTTTGAGTCTCTTTCTTCTTCTCTCTGTTGTGCCTCAAGTTGCTTGTCTTCTATTTCACTGTCTTCTATTTCACTTCTATCTGACCTATTCTATTAGCTAAGCTTGTTACTTCATTTTTCAGCTTGTGAATTGAGTTTTTCATCTCTGTTTGATTTGTTTTTATAGTTTCAATTTCCTTGGACATATATTCTTTGTGTTCATCGAGTTGTTTTCTGAGCTCCCTAAATTGCCTTTCTGTGTTTTCTTATATATCTCGGAGGATTTTTAGGATTTCTATCTTGAATTCTCTGTCATTTAGCTCCAAGGTTTCCAATATATTAAATTTTTTCTCCATAGATTTTTCCTCATCTAGCTGTGTTACCTCTCTTTCTTTTGTATCCATGATATTCGATTTTCTCTTCCTTAATGGCATCTGAGGGTGGTTTTGTTGATAATATTAATGAGATTTAATAAAGAATAAAAAGTTAAAAAAAATAAAAAATCGAAAAGAGTTGTTTTTTTTTAAAAAATTAATAATGAAATAAAGAAAAATAAAATAAAATAAAAATTTAAAAAAAAGAAAATTATTCCCCCCCTCCTTTTTTCCTCTCCTTTCCTCTCCCCTCTTTCTTGAGAAAATCTTGTGGTGAACTGTCAATTATAACAAGCAATGCTTGTAATAGAGGGCCTGAATTGGCGAAAAGTAATAAAAGGGGAAGAAAAAAAAATAGAAAGAAAGAAAGAAAAAAGAAGGGGGTATGGACCCACAAAAAGCAAATAAGGAAAAAATTTGGGTCAAGAATAAAATGATTTGCTTTTAGGTGTTGGTTGACTAAGAGTTATGATGAGAGGAATAAGAGGGAAACAGAAAAATGGGGGGAGAAATTAAAATATTACTATTGTATTTAGTGGAACAAGAACTAGATAAAATGGAGAGCCAGAGATGGGAGCACTGCTAGTGAGTTAAAAAGGTGAAGTAAAAACCCCTCCAAATGCCACAAACATAAGTTTGAATCCCCGATAAGATAATTTGTTATTGAGGTTTGAATGAGAGGAGATGTAAAGGAGAAAGGAAGAAACTAATATAGAAGGAGAAAAGAAAGAGAGAGAGAGAGAGAGAAAAAAAAAGGGAACCACTAAAATAAGAAAAAAGAAAAAAGAGGAGAGAGAGAGAGAGAGAGAGTTAAGGGTTTTGGAGTGCAACCCTCATAGAGAGAAAGGAAGAGGAAAGAAAAGATAATGGGAGATGTAACACTTATGGGTAGTGTAGTTCAAGGAGAGGAGAGAGTAAGACCAGCAGAGAGTTAATCGGCCAAATTGGAGGAGGAAAAAAAAATATCAAGAATGAAGATAAGAGAAACAAACAAACAAATATAATAAAATGGGCTAGGTTATAAAGTCTGCAGATTATTCTTGATTTTGAGAGGTTATCTTCTTGCTTTTTCTTTTCTCTCCCTCTTCCTGGTCGGTGACTCTGTACCCCAGGTTCTGCCCCCTTGGCACGTTCAGGTAGTGTTTTGCAGTTGATAAGTCTCTATGGCGATGTCATGTATTGTGCTTCAGTCTAGTTGGCAGTCGAGGCTCATTAGCATTTATAGGCTTTGACAGTGAGAGAGTTTGTGTTCCTGGAGCCTTTCTTCTAGTCTTTCCTTCCTCAATTAGTAGCCTGATAATCCAGCTCTGGGGTTGCTGCTGCCTCTGCCTGGATAGTAAGAGGCTCAAAGAGCTGGCAACTCCCCACTCTATTTCCACTCAGTACAGGGCTCTGGGTAAGGCTCAGTCAGTCAGAGCTGCTAGCATAATCAGGTGGGGTTTCCGCCCACTCAAAGACCTCTGGCTCTGCCACTCTGTCCAGTAACACAGGCGGACACCCACTCCCGGGGCGCTTGGAGGAAACTCTCGCTCACTATCTGCGCGCGCAGACCAGGATATCCGGCCGGCAGTCTCACGCTCTGAGTGAAAACCCCAACCACATGGAAAAGTTCCAGCGTTGGAATTGGCTCTCGCTCCGTCTCTGTGTGTGGCTTTTGCAAGGCACTGGGGTGGCCCAAGATTCCGCTTTGGCCCACAGAAAGGCCCGTGACTCTGCCCCTCTGTGCGATAACACGGGCACACACTGCCGAGGCACTCGGAGGAATCTCTCGCTATCTGCGCACACAGACCAGGATATCTCTGGCCGCGTTTCCCTCTGAGTGAAATTTCCACCAGCACGGAAAAGTTCCACTGTTGGAATTAGTTCTCGCTCCCTCCCGTGCACGGCTTTCCCAGGGTGCTGGGGCTGCCCAGAGATTCCACTTTCAGCCCACACAAAGGCCTCTGACTCTGCCTCTCTGTGGGGTAACACGGGCACCCACTCCCGGGACTTAGGAAGAAATCTCTCACCCACTATCTGCGTGCGCCAACCAGGAGATCGGGTAAAATGGCTGCCCCACTTGTCTTTCTTTGTCTGGGTTTGGCGCGAGTGTTAGCTTGTATTGCCCGGGTTTCCACAGGAACAGTTTTTCCTTGGCTTGGATCTCCGTGCCACAGCCTGGTTTGGCCGTTTGTGCCGCGGCCTGGATCTATTCACCCCCTTTGCCCGCCTCAGTTACTATATTCACAGTTCCCAGAGAAAGCCGCCCTGTTTAGGTTAGTGAGGAAGGCGTAGCATTTCTTACTCCCTATTTCCTTCAGGGTTTGATTATATATTTAGCCAATTTTTTGCTCGACCATACCTTCGGGTGTATTGTGAAACATCTGGAGGCTCCAAGGATAAGTTTTTCTATTTCTGGTTGAAGATCTTGTTGAGTTTTGGGGGAGATTTATTGGTATCGCTTCCTACCCTGCCATTACTCTGACGTCATCTCCTGGATTTGCATCTTTCATCAATTTTAAGCAGCCATTTTTCTTGCCCATCATATTGGGAGCGCCATCTGCAACACAAGATGTTATATTTTTCATTGGTATATCATTGACATCTAAGTAATTTTTTAGCTTATTATATATATCTTTGGAGGTAGTGGTGCTATCTAATCTTTTACAGAACATTTCTTTAGCAAAATGTCTTTAGCAATATATCGTACGTAAATTATCAATACTGCCTCACTGTCTCTCAAAGTTGATTCATCCATTTGCAAGGAGAATTTTCTTGTTTTCAGCTTTTCAATAAGTTGTTTTTCAATATCCTCACTCATTTCGTCTATTCTTCTGGTAACAGTATTGTCACTGAGTGGCATAGCTTTTACATCTTTGTCATCTTTTTCAAGAACCATTTTAAGAAATGCTGATATTGATGGTTTTATTAAATTCTCTTTTATAGTGTGATTTTCTCCAGTTTTAGTGATGAATAAAGAAATTTGATAACTAGCCTCAAGAACACGATTATTAGTTGAAGTATGAGCAGTAAATAGAGACTTTAATGTTGTTTTTTTTTCAAAATTTTTCTTTAAAGTTTTAAAGTAACTCAAATCTGAATTAATATGAGCACTATATTTTGCCTTCAAATGCACCTCAAGACGACCTTGTTTCATTGATTTGTTGGTCAAGCATTGCTGGCATAAAAGACAAAAAGTAATCCGCTCATCGTGAACAGCGGCTATGAACCCAAATTTTAAATATTCCTCCGAATATTGACGAGTTTTTTTCTTGCTTGCACCATTCATTTTACTATGGGCTATAAGAAATAAAAATAAAATCAATTAAAAACTAATATTAAAATATGTGTTAAAATATATTCAATGTGACATAGAGTAAATGTATACTAAAAATTCATATTTATTTAAATGTATATAACACATTTACTACACTACCACCTCAAAGCAAAAGGTATCTATATTTTTTCCACTTGACAAAATTTTCTGGAAAGTTATGCTTCTAAAATTAAAATTGTTATGCATGCACTATTATAGCCCCAATAACATTTATAAAATATTAGTGCTTTCTAGCCCCGATGCAAGAAGTACTTAATAAAGAGTTTAATATTGATAAAAATAAAATCAAATACTTACCAATTATATCTATAAAATATATATATGTATATTTATTAAATCAATGAGCTTTTACAACAGTTTTGACTGACACTTATTTCAAATTAACACCTACTGAATGATGTGAAACACTACAGAAGTTGCGATGGGCCAATTAGGTGAGAATAACTGCGTTGTTTAGCGAGTTTTTAAAACATCCGGGGTTCCCGCGGCAGACGGCACACTCTGCGGTGAACCCAGGATGAAGTTTACTTGACCACGCCAATCACTCAGTTGATATTTTGGTCTCGTCAAACAAAATTATACTTAATAATTATTTACCGCAATTATTTAAGAATTGCATTTTTTGTTAAATTTGGCACTGATATCTAGCATTGCATTTAAATGGCCCGGGGCAAAAGAGTTAAAGTTGTGTCGAGTCCATTTTCAAATTGCCCCCCTTAACTATCGAATTGCCCCCCTGTGGGGTGTAGGCCCCACGTTGGGAAACACCGCCCTATTAGGAATGTGTGATGATTTTTATCGAAATTATATGCTGCACCTTTTAGGAGTTAAAACGGTCTTGTATAGAGATCTGAGCACTAAATGACCAACTGATCTCCAACAGATAGTATAGTCTCAGGGCTCATTATTGATCTTTGTCACATTTGACAGTGGCAGTAGCTAGATGATCCTTGTTGAGTGAGATCTTATGCTCTTTAGTTCATGTATGTCTTCATTCCTGCTATAATACCAGTGTGCTTATCTTGAGCATAGGGGGATTTTTTTTAAAAAGAGAGTTAAAGACTTAAAATTCTGTTAATTGCATCAAGATATAACCTTGAGAACTATGAAACACCTTCCTGCCTTAAGAACTTCTGTTCCAAATCCCCATGGTTAGGGCTTCTGTGAATCCTCCAGGAACACTAATCTGTTCTTATTAATTACCTGTTCATATACCATTTCTATTTTTTTAAACAAAGAATTTGAGCAAGTATGCATCTTACGTTTAAGAAAAGAGTAAAAATCAGATACTAATTCAGAGTCAAATTTGTCCTTAGCCTGATAATGTATAAATATTTAGTTATTTTTTTCACATTGGTGGAAATTGATGTCATTATCATTCAAAGTTTGTGGACAGTGCTTTGGGTTCCCATAATTCAGTGGAGGAAAGTTAGAGAGAGCTCCCAGGAGCACAAACAATTTTCTATTGTGTATTAAAAAATCTGTTGATGGATACAATTTTCCAGTGCAAACAGTACACTTCATTAGTCCTAAATTTTTCAATCTAGGTTTACTCCACAATAGAATTAGAATTTAAAGCACAGTGCCTGCCAATTGAAGGAAGTTAAATTGCAAGTAGAATTTCTGCTCCCAACTTCTTATACTTTAAAAAATAACTTGTCAGATATAAGCTTTAGATTACAGGAGTCTCCAAACTTTTTACACAGGGGGCCAGTTCACTGTCCCTCAGACCATTGGAGGGCTGCCAAATACAGTGGTCCTCTCACTGACCACCAATGAAAGAGGTGCCCCTTCCAGAAGTGCAGTGGGGGCTGGATAAATGGCCTCAGGGGGCCGCATTGCGGCCCACGGGCCGTAGTTTGGGGACGCCTGCGAGAAGCTTCCTTGAAAATTGTGTGGGTGAAGAAATATTGCTCTAATGACTCTGTTGAAAGGATGCAGTCTTATAACAGGTGATGTAGATGAACATTGATCACTTTGATTTAAAGCAGAACACAGTAAAATTTTGATTAAATAATCCATGAACCCAAACTAATAAAAATACTCAATTAACTTATTATTATTGTTGGCCGCATTCAAATTTCATGAAGAGGTAAGGAGTAAGAAATAGTTCCTATTCAAGATATATCTCCCTCCTAAACAGTTTCTTCCAGGGATGCAGGAACTCTATGTAGATTTAGTACAATGTTAGTTGGCACACCTCATCTCTTCAATCCCGGTGCAGAGGTACTGATTTTTCAAGTGATGACTTGGAGCTCCTGCAGGTCAAAGAAAGATTTGATAATGTTCAGGAGACTGTTTCTATCTAGAAAAGAAAACTTATCTGTGTGCTTTTCATTTTTATTTTTTTAAATACACTTTGAATAATGTGTTGAGAGACATAAATTTTCCAAATTAACTTGCAGTCAGTCAGATAACCCATTTCTCAAGTTTTACTTAGCAGTCTTACTGTGTTTGAATAAACCCATACTTCACTTGGGGCATTCATGTCCTCAGAAGTTGAGGCAAATTTTTCTCAAAACTCCAGTTTCACAGTTTTGGGGGGCATTTCTGACTGGACTTCTTCAGGGTTTACTCTTCTTCTCTTTGTGAGGTATTTTGAATTTCTGTTGGTACCTGGTTGCAAAATAATATTTTTGGAGTACATAATTCAAAAAAATCTAACCACATCAAAGATATAAGGATTTTTTGTAGCTCTGGGTAGAGAGGTAATATCAGACAACAATGAGTGACCATCTTTCTGGCCCAATCTAATTTCCACATTTCCTCTGGGGCTATTCCTCACACAAAGCTTTCATTGGCTGGCTCTCTGGCCAGGTGATCCCCTCTCACCCCACAGAGCACAGCTCCTAGTCTAGAAGGGAGGGACTCCCTCAGCTAATTAGTTTTATGTACATCCTGGCCTTCTCCCCTCTCTGCCCAGTTGGCTTCTAATGAATAATATTTACATCAGATTGAATTTTGATTTCTTACAAAATAATTACTTTAAATTGCCTCCTCCTCTCCCATTCCTTGTTATGTTTCTAACAATCTTTTTTAAAAAAATCTTTTATTTTTTTAATTTAATTAAATTAATTAATTAATTTTTTTACAGAGACAGAGAGTGAGTCAGAGAGAGGGATAGACAGAGATGGACAGACAGGAACAAAGAGAGATGAGAAGTATCAATCATTAGTTTTTTGTTGCACATTGCAACACCTTAGTTGTTCATTGATTGCTTTCTCATATGTGCCTTGACCGTGGGCCTTCAGCAGACTGAGTAACCCCTTGCTCGAGCCAGTGACCTTGGGTCCAAGCTGGTGAGCTTTGCTCAAACCAGATGAGCCCGTGCTCAAGCTGGCGACCTCAGGGTCTCGAACCTGGGTCCTCTGCATCCCAGTCTGACGCTCTATCCACTGCACCACTGCCTGGTCAGGCGCTTCTAACAATCTTAACTCAGTTTAGGTGCCTCATTTTACAGATGAAATTAAAGCTCAGAGAACGGAAGTGACTTACCAAAAAAAATGTAACTATTGAGAAGCAGAGCTAAAGCCCAAACTTGGGTTTTCTGCCTCTTAGGCCAGTGCCCCTTTCTGCATGAGTCATTTTTTGCTCCATCTGAGATTAGGATGATTGTAATGATGAGGGATTGTAGCAGTGATTTTCAACTGGCGTACTGAAAAATAACTTTTTTATATTGAATTTATTGGGGTTACACTGGCTAACAAAACTATACAGGTTTCATATAATACCTGACTATTTAGTCAGGGACACTGACCTATTTTCCCTTAGACTGGTCAAATAAAAAGATGACAACAGCCAACACAACAATAGTCATGTAGTGTGAATGAATCAAAATTATATTTATTTTTTGCTAGTTTGACAAAAAATATATCTTTTGTGTGTCTGCAGACTTTTAGTAATTAGTTTATGTGTGCCATGAACTAATTTTTAGTTTATTTCAACCTTTCAGGTTGAAAATCACTGGATTTTAGAATTGCTTATATACCTTGTATACTTGTCTGTTAGAACTATAAAACTGAATGTATGTCTCCTGCAATATGTAATCATGTAACAGAAGGAGATAATGGAATTTCTGGTCCTGTAAATCATGAACGAATACCTTTTGTATCTTCTTGTTTTAATGTTTGACATATTGTTATTCTGAGTAGAAAAACTTTGCCATAGTTTAATTGGGCACACATTCTGACTGTTTCTCTCTCCCTGTTGGTAGGTACCGACACAACACAATAACCAGTTACAGTGTATTAAAAGTATTAACAATTTATAGGAATATCACTTGCCAATAAGTTTAATGTTGATTTTTTTCTACTCTGGGAAAACTGTTTCACTTTTTTGTTAATACTGATAGTTGGTTTTCCTTTGTAGTTGTGTTTATTTTAGTCACACGGTAATCTGGTGGTATGAGCATTAAAGAACTGCAGGAAACCAAAACCTAGCAGATGCATTGAAGGCCATGTTTTGCTGAAAAAACAAAAAACAAATGCCTTTCAAAATTTCCCAGGTTTTAATAAAAATTATGAGCCTACAGAAAAGTTGAAGTAGTACCATAAAGATGCATATATACTCTTTACCTATGTTCACTAATTGCTAAAATATTATGGAATTTTTTTTCTGGTTTTTTTACTCTCCACACGCACATGTACACATAACACACATCACACTCACACACATGCACACATTTTGGAGTTCTGTGCTTACTTGAAAGTATTGCAGACTGCCCCAGAATATTTCTGCTGTTTTCCCTAAGAATGAGGAAATTCTCCTAATTACAAAAAAATAACGGAAAAGATATTTTCCACTGATAATTGATATTGTGTAATGTGCAGTCTAAATTTAATAGTCTCCATTTGTTCCCAAATATTGTTTGTATTAGTCAGGGATCACACGTTGAATTTTCTTGTCATGTTTCTGATCCCTTTGATGTAAAACATAGCTCATCCCCTGCCCTTCTTTCCCTTTTGTCTTCCAAACATTAACAGTTTTTGGAGTCCAGATGAATTGTCTTGTGGAACATTCCTTAAACTGAATTTGTCTAATTGTTTCCTCTGGATTAGATTATGTAAAAATATTTTGGTAAAATGTTATATATTTCCCATTGCACCATACCAGAAAGTTCTTTTTTTTTTTTTTTAAATATATATTTTTCTGAAGCTGAAAACAGGGAGGCAGTCAGACAGACTCCCGCATGCACCCGACCGGGATCCACCCGGCATGCCCACCAGGGGGCGATGCTCTGCCCCACCGGGGTGTCGCTCTGTCATGACCAGAGCCACTCTAGTGCCTGGGGCAGAGGCCAAGGAGCCATCCCCAGTGCCCAGGCCATCTTTTTGCTCCAATGGGGCCTCAACTGCAGGAGGGGAAGAGAGAGACAGAGAGGAAGGAGAGGGGGAGGGATGGAGAAGCAGATGGGTGCTTCTCCTGTGTGCCCTGGCCGGGAATCGAACCCCGGACTCCTGCACACCAGGCCGACGCTCTACCACTGAGGCAACCGGCCAGGGCCCATACCAGAAAGTTCTTGATGTCAGTTTGTCCCAATATTAGTGAAGCTATGTGGTGTGGTCTCTTAATTTTAAATATAGCTTTCCATATTTGTAATGAAGAAAACTCTGATTAATAATAGAGAGTCTATAAATATCCTTTTATTTATTTATTTATTTATTTATTTATTTATTTATTTACAGAGACAGAGAGAGAGTCAGAGAGAGGGATAGATAGGGACAAACAGACAGGAAGGGATGAGAAGCATCAATCATCAGTTTTTCGTTGGCACACCTTAGTTGTTCATTGATTGCTTTCTCATATGTGCCTTGACCGTGGGGCTACAGCAGACCAAGTAACCCCTTGCTTGAGCCAGCGACCTTGGGTCCAAGCTGGTGAGCTTTGCTCAAACCAGATAAGCCCGTGCTCAAGCTGGCGACCTTGGGGTATCGAACCTGGGTCCTCTGCATCCCAGTCCGATGCTCTATCCACTGCGTTGCCTGGTCAGGCTTTTTTTTTTTTTTTTTTTTTTTTTTTTTTTGTATTTTTCTGAAGCTGGAAACGGGGAGAGACAGTCAGACAGACTCCCGCATGCGCCCCACCGGGATCCACCCGGCACGCCCACCAGGGGCGACGCTCTGCCCACCAGGGGGCGATGCTCTGCCCCTCCGGGGCGTCGCTCTGCCACGACCAGAGCCACTCTAGCGCCTGGGGCAGAGGCCAAGGAGCCATCCCCAGTGCCCGGGCCATCTTTGCTCCAATGGAGCCTTGGCTGCAGGAGGGGAAGAGAGAGACAGAGAGGAAGGAAGGGGGTGGGGGTGGAGAAGCAAATGGGCGCTTCTCCTATGTGCCCTGGCCGGGAATTGAACCCGGGTCCCCCGCACGCCAGGCCGACGCTCTACCGCTGAGCCAACCGGCCAGGGCCTGGTCAGGCTTTTTTTTAGCAATTTTTTTTTTTTTTTGGCCTATGATTTTAGTATTAATTTCTTGCCTGCATCTTATGTTACATTGTTAATTGCAAAATGGTGATTATTTCTTACTGTCATTATTCTAGATCAGAGGTCTGTAAATTTATTTTTAGAAAAGAGCTAGATAAATATTTTAGGCTTTGTGGCCCATTTTTGCTCTGTTGAATATTATTTTTTAAAGTTTTCTTTAAAAATGTAAGAAATTATACTTAGCTCATGGACTGCACAAAAACAGACTGCAGCAGGATTTAGGCCATCAGCAGTAATTGAAAGACATCTGTTCTAGATTATACTGAAGAGCTTTCCCTTTCTTGTAGTGCATTCGTGTGTGTGTGTGTGTGTGTGTGTGTGTGTGTGTGTGTGTGTGATTTTAGACTCATGGATTCTTTTTTTTTATTTAGTATGATATAATCCACTATAATCAACATTTTTTTGCTTGAATTCTTTATTAGTATTTGTTTTTTTTCTTTCTATTTTTCTTTATTATAATTTTAATTTGTGTTTACATAGATTTAAGTGTCCCACCAAATATATCTGTGTCCACCTTCTTATTCCCCCTTGGCCCTCTATGCCCCCTCCCCCAATCCCTTCCCCCTTTCCCTCCAGGATTTGCTGTCCTGTTCTCCATAATGCTGTGTTATGTATATATAATTTCATTAATCTCTTTCTCTTCTCTGATCCCATCTTCTCTTCTACTTTCCCTCTGACTGCTTTCCCTCTGGTCCCTTTGATTCCACCTCTGCCTCTGTTCCGTTGCTCAGTTCACATTGTTTATTGGATTCTTCAAATGCGTAAGGTCATATGATATTTTTCTTTCTCTGCCTGGATTATTTGACTTAGCATAATAGTTTCCAGGTCCATCCATGTTGTTGCAAAAGGTAAGATTTCCTTCTTTTTCATGGCCCATAGTATTCCACTGTATATATGTACCATTAATTTTTAATCCACTCGTCCACTGATGGACACTTGGGCTGTTTCCAGATCTTGGCTATTGTAAACAATGCTGCAATAAACATGGGGGTACATTTCTTCTTTTGAAGAAGATTTGGTATTTATGGGATATATTCCTAAAAGTGGGATAGCTGGGTCAAAGGACAGTTCCATTTTTAATTTTTTGAGGAATCTCCATACTGTTTTCCACAGTGGCTGCAACAGCCTGCATTCCCACCAGCAGTGCAGGAGGGTTCCCTTTTCTTTGCACCCTCTCCAGCACTTCTTCTGTGTTGTTTTGTTAATAAGCATCATTCTGACAGGTGTGAGGTGATATCTCATTGTGGTTTTAATTTGCATTTCTCTAATAATTAGTGATGTTGAACATTTTTTCATATGCCTATTGGCCATCTGTATTACTGTTTGGAGAAGTGTCTATTCATTTCATTTTTATTTATTTATTTATTTATTTTTTTAATAATTTTATTTTTAATGGGGCAACATCAATAAATCAGGATACATATATTCAAAGATAACAAGTCCAGGTTATCTTGTCATTCACTTATGTTGCATACCCATCACCCAAAGTCAGATTGTCCTCTGACACCTTCTATCTAGTTTTCTTTGTGCGCCTCCCCTTCCCCCTTTTCCTTTCCCTCCCCCCCTCTCCCCGTAACCACCACACTGTTATAAATGTCTCTTAGTTTCACTTTTATGTCCCACCTACGTATGGAATAATGCAATTCCTGTTTTTTTCTGATTTACTTATTTCACTTCATATAATGTTATCCAGATCCCACCATTTTGCTGTAAATGATCCGATGTCATCATTTCTTATGGCTGAGTAGTACTCCATAGTGTATATGTGCCACATCTTCTTTATCCAGTCATCTATTGACAGGCTTTTTGGTTGTTTCCATGTCCTGGCCACTGCGAACAATGCTGCAATGAACATGGGGCTGCATGTGTCTTTACGTATCAATATTTCTGAGTTTTTGGGGTATATACCCAGTAGAGGGATTGCTGGGTCATAAGGTAATTCTATTTTCAGTTTTTTGAGGAACCACCATACTTTCTTCCATAATAGTTGTACTACTTTACATTCCCACCAACAGTGTATGAGGGTTCCTTTTTCTCCACAGCCTCTCCAACATTTGCTATTACCTGTCTTATTAATAATAGCCAATCTAACAGGTGTGAGGTGGTATCTCATTGCCGTTTTGATTTGCATTTCTCTAATAACTAACGAAGATGACCATCTTTTCATATATCTGTTGGCCATTTGTATTTCTTCCCAGGAGAAGTTTCTGTTCATGTCCTCTTCCTATTTTTTTATTGGATTGTTTGTTTGTTTGTTGTTGAGTTTTATGAGTTCTTTGTATATTTTGGATATTAGGCCCTTATCTGAGCTGTTGTTTGAAAATATCATTTTTTATTTAGTTGTTTCTTTTGCTCATTTTTTGATTGGATTGTTTATCTTCCTGGTGTTGAGTTTTACCAGTTCTTTATAAATTTTGGTTATTAACCCCTTATCACACATACTGGCAAATATATTTTCCTATTGTGTGGTTTGTCTTTTTATTTTGTTAATCGTATCTTTTGCTGTGCAAAACCTTTTTAATTTCATATAATCCCATTTGATCATCCTATCATATATTTCACTTGCCCGTGGAGATAAATCAGCAAAAATATTGCTATGAGAATATCAGAGAGTTTACTGCATATGTTTTCTTGCAAGATGTTTATGGTTTCATGAATTACATTTAAGTATTTTATCCATTTTGGGTTTACTATTGTGAATGGTGTAAGTTGACGATCCAGTTTCATAATTTTGCAAGTACTTGTCCAATTTTCCCAACACCATTTGTTAAAGAAACTATCCTTATGCCATTGTATGTTCTTACCTCCTTTGTCAAATATCAATTATCCATATAGGTGTGGGTTTATTTCTGGGTTCTCTGTTCTGTTTCATTGATTTATATGCCTGTTCTTATGCCAGTACCAAGCTGTTTTGAGTACGATGGCCTTGTAGTATAACTTGATATCAGGAAGTGTGATACCCCCAACTTACTCTTTTTTATCAAGATTGCTGAGGCTATTTGTATTTTTTTTTTGGTTCCATATAAATTTTTGGAATATGTGTTCTATATCTTTGAAATATGTCATTGGTATTTTAATAGAAATTGCATTGAATTTATAGATTGCATTGGGTAATATAGACAATTTAATGATGTTTATTCTTCCTATCCATGAACATAGTATATGCTTCCACTTGTTTGTATCTTTCTTGATTTCCTTTAACAATGTTTTATAATTTTCTGAGTACAAGTCTTTAACCTCTTTGGTTAAATTTACTCCTAGGTACTTTATTTATTTTGTTGCTATAGTGAAGGGGATTGTTTTATTAATTTCTCTATCAGACAGTTCATTGTCGGTGTATAAAAATGCCAGTGATTTCTGAATATTGATTTTATATCCTGCCACCTTCCCTGAATTCATTTATCAGGTCCAGTAGTTTTTTGACTGAGACTTTAGGATTTTCTATGTACAGTATCATATCATCAGCAAATAATGATAGTTTTACTTCTTTTCCAATTTGATCGCCTTTTATCCTTTTTCTTGTCTGATTGCTGTGGCTAGGACTTCCATAACTATGTTGAATAAGAGTGATAAAAGGGGGCACTCCTGCCTAATTTCTGATCTTAAGGGGATTTTTTTTATTTTTGCCCATTTATTATGATGTTGGCTTTGGGTTTCTCATAGATAGCCTTTATCATGTTGAGGTATGATGACTGTATCCCCACTTTGCTGAGAGTTTTGATCATAAATGGGTGCTGGATTTTATCAAATGCTTTTTCTGCATCTATTGATATTATCATGTGATTTTTATTCTTTCTTTTGTTTATGTGTTGAATCACATTGATTGATTTACAAATATTGTACTAGTCTTGTCTCCCTAGAATAAATCCATGTGATCATGATGTATGATATTTTCATGTATTGCTGGATCCTTTTTGCTAATGTTTTGTTGAGAACTTTAGCATCTAAATTTATCAAGGATATTGGTCTATAGTTTTGTTTCTTTGTAGTGTCTTTGCCTGGATTTAGAATCAGTATTATACTTGCCTCATAAAAGGAGTTTGGAAGTCTTTCTTCCTATTGAAGTTTTTTTTAATTAATTTTAATGGGGTGACATTGATAAAATTGTCTTCTGTCACCTTCTAACTGGTTTTCTTTGTGCCCCTCCCCTCCTCCAACCCCCTCCCTCTCTTCCCCCCAACCCTGTAACCCCAGCACTGTTGTCCATGTCTCTGAGTCTCATTTTTATGTCCCACCTCTGATGAAAACATATAGTTCTTAGTTTTTTCTGATTTACTTATTTCGCTCAGTATAATGTTATCAAGGTCCACCCATGTTGTAGTAAAAGATCTGATGTCATCATTTCTTATGGCTGAGTAGTATTCCATAGTATATATATACCAAAGCTTTTTAATCCACTCATCCTCTGACGGACACTTGGACTGTTTCCAGATCTTTGCTATTGTGAACAATGCTGCCATAAACATGGGGGTGCATTTCTTCTTTTCAAACAGTGCTATGGTGTTCTTGGGGTATATTCCTAACAGTGGTATAGCTGGGTCAAAAAACAGTTTGATTTTTAATTTCTTGAGGAATCTCCATACTGTTTCCCACAGTGGCTGCACCAGTCTGCATGCCCACCAGCAATGCAGGAGGGTTCCCTTTTCTCCACATCCTCGCCAACACTTATTCTGTGTTGTTTTATTGATGAGCGCCATTCTGACCTGTGTGAGGTGATATCACATTGTGGTTTTAATTTGCATTTCTCTAATGATTAGTGATGTTAGGCATTTTTTATATGCCTATTGGTCATCTGTATGTCCTCTTTGAAGAAGCATCTATTCATTTCTTTTGCCCATTTTTGGATTAGATTGTTTCTCTTCCTGCTATTAAGTTTTACAAGTTCTTTATAAATTTTGGTTATTAATCCCTTATCAGACGCATTGTCAAATATATTTTCCCATTGTGTAGTTTGACTTTTTATTCTGTTCTTATTGTCTTTAGCTGTGCAGAAGCTTTTTAGTTTGATAAAGTCCCATTTGTTTATCCTGTTTTTTGTTTCAATTGCCTGTGGAGACAAATCAGCAAATATATTGCTGCAACAGATGTCAGAGTGCTTACTGCCTATGTTTTCTTGTAAGATGCTTATGGTTTTACGGCTTACATTCAAGTCTTTTATCAATTTTGAGTTTATTTTTGTGAATGGTGTAAGTTGGTGTTCTAGTTTTATTTTTTTGCAGGTAGCTGTCCAATTTTCCCAACACCATTTGTTGAAGAGGCTGTCTTTACTCCATTGTATGCTCTTACCTCCTTTGTCAAATATCAGTTGTCCATAAAAGTTTGGGTTTATTTCTGGGTTCTCCATCTGTTCAGTTGATCTATATGCCTGTTCTTATGCCAGTACCAGGCTGTTTTTAGTACAATGGCCTTATAATATAACTTGATATCCGGAAGTGTGATAACTCCTGCTTTATTCTTCCTTTTCAAGATTGCTGAGGCTATTCATGTTCTCTTTTGGTTCCATATAAATTTTGGGAATATGTGTTCTATATCTTTCAAGTAAGTCATTGGTATTTTAATTGGTATTGTATTAAATTTATAAATTGCTTTGGGTAATATAGACATTTTAATGATGTTTATTCTTCCTAACCATGAGCATGGTATATGCCTCCACTTGTTTGTATCTTCCTTGATTTCTTTTATCACTGTTTTATAATTTTCCGAGTACAAGTCTTTAATCTCCCTGGTTAACTTATTCCTAGGTACTTTATTTTTTTGGTTGCAATGGTAAAGGGGATTGATTCCTTAATTTCTCTTTTTGACAGTTCATTGTTAGTGTATAAAAATGCCTTTGGTTTCTGAATATTGATTTTATATCCTGCCACCTTGCTGAATTCTGAATTCATTTATCAGGTCTAGTAGTTTTTTGACTGCGGCTTTAGGGTTTCTATATACAATATCATATCACCTGCAAATAATGATAGTTTTACTTCTTCTTTTTCAATTTGGATGCCTTTTATTCCTTTTTCTTGTCTGATTGCTGTGGCTAGGACTTCCAGAACTATGATGAATAAGAGTGGTGAAAGGGGGCTCCCCTGCCTTGTTCCTGACCTTAAGGGAATTGCTTTTAATTTTTGCCCATTGAGTATGATATTGGCTGTGGGGTTGTCATAAATGGCCTTTATCATATTGAGGTATGTTCCCTGTATTCCCACTTTGCTGAGAGTTTTGATCATGAATGGGTGCTGGATTTTATCAAATGCTTTTTTTTTTGCATCTATTGAAATTAACATTGGTTTTTCTCCTTCCTTTTGTTTATGTGAAGAATCACATTGATTGATTTGCGAATATTGTACCAGCCTTGCCTCCCAAGAATAAATCCCACTTGATCATGGTGTATGACTTTTTTCATTTATTACTGGATTCGGTTTGCTAATATTTTGTTGAGGATTTTAGCATCTAAATTCATCAGAAATATTGGCGTATAATTTTCTTTTTTTTGTGTTGTCTTTGCCTGGTTTTGGAATCAGAATGATGCTCGCCTCATAAAAGAAGCTTGGAAGTCTTCCTTCCTCTTGAATTTTTTGAAATAGCTTAAGAAGGATAGGAGGTAGTTCTTTGAATATTTGGTAGAATTCACTTGTGAAGCCATCAGGCCCAGGACTTTTCTTTTTTGGGAGTTTTTGATAACTGTTTCAATCTTATTTGTTGTAATTGGTCTGTTTAGGTTTTTCTGATTCTTCCAGATTAATTTTTGGAAGATTATTTGTCTCAAGGAATTTGTCCATTTCATCTAGGTTGTCTAGTTTTTTGGCGTACAGTTCTTCATACTATTTTCTTACAATATTTTGTATTGGTTCTGGCAGGTGGAAGTTGGTACATCTGCCTACTCCATTGCCATCTTGCTGCTCTCCAAGAGATTGTTTCTTGAATAAATCCTTTTGGTGTGCCTGGGTACAGGGGCCCCATCTGTGTGATCCCCTTGGCTGTCCTTGGTCAGAGCAGTGTAGAGACAGTTCCTGTTCAATGTTGGCATCTGGGCGACCTAATCAGCATTTTTTTTTGATGCTCTATATGTCCCAATTTTTCTATTAGGAGCAATAGTTCCTGTGATTTTGACAAGTCTTTTTTAATCTTTGGTCACCTCTTTTTTTGTTGTTGTTTTTCAGTCATGTTTTATATTTTTCTTATTCAAACTTGGGGGGAAGACCCACATTTTTTAAGGAACCCACTTTCATTTTAGTGATGAATGATATTTAGAAAACCAACTCCAGAGTTTATTTGCTCATTTCTACCAAAGTCATTGCTTCTATGTACTTTCAATGAACAGAGCTAAGAAGTATGAATGTGTGTGCATAAATTCCCATCTTTTCTTCTTTTACATTAATCATTTTGGTTCTTAATGCCATCAAGATATTTGCTGTACCCTATAGCAGTGGCTTTCCATCATCTGTGAAATAGTTAACTACCCTGGTGTTATATGAAGATCATAGACCCTTTAGTATATATATTGCTCACAAAAATTAAGGAATATTTCAAAATGAATATGAAGCAATTAAAAAAGGTATTTGATTTTTTTATTAAACAAGAATATTAGAAAAGCAAACGACAAGTCAAAGAAAGTTGTTCAATTATGCAAATGAAATGCAAAACCAATTTTTATTTCATTGGTGAAAATGCACTATACAAAAGGCTGAAAGTACTGAAATATCTGCACATTCTCTGATCTTGTGAGTGCACATCCTGCAATTTCCCAGTCCTTGTAATTCCCCTGCAACATGATTTGCTCTAATGTGAAGTCGGAGAACCATAGGATGGCTTGAAGCTGGTCAAACACTAAAAACCATGGCAACAGCACTTGGACCATCCCAAAGCATGATTAGTAGACTATGGAATTGCTTTCAAGAGAGTGGCGCAGTACGAAGAAGATAAGAGCAAAGTTGTCCATCTGCCACAATAGCAAGAGATGACCATTACCTGACCTTATTGGCAAGAAGGAATAGGCACAACAACGCAAGAGAGCTGGCGGGATAGTTTCTTGCTGCCACTAAACGATGGATATGCAACCAGACCATATAAAATTAGCTTCATCGTGTTGGACTGCAGGCCCAGCAACCAATGGTATGCATTCCATTATCTGCTGAACACTGTAGAACCCATAGAAGGTGGGCTAATGAATATTGTCATTGGCCCCATGATGAGTGGTCATCTGTCCTCACCTCTGATGAGTCATGGTTCAGTCTGCAGCCTGAAAATCATAGTGTCCTGATCTGGTGTGAGCAAGGAACACAGAAGAATCCACATTTCATGAGAGAAAGGGACTCTTTTGGTGGTGGTGGAATGATGGTGTGGGCTGGCATCAGCATTGGTAGTTGTACCAACCTCCATGTCATCAGAAATGGATCTCTGACTGCTGTCAGATATTGAGATGAGGTCCTGCACCCTTATAGTGGTACCCTAAGCTAGAGCAATTGGAAACAACTTTTTTTTCATGGACGATAATGTAAGACCTCACCGTGTGCATCTTCTCAACAACATGCTTCAGGAGATAGGAATCAAACGCATGAATTGGCCTTCACGTCTCCAGACTCGAATCTCATTGAACATGCTTGTGATGCACTGGGAAGACATCTGGCAAACCGTCCAGTGTCTCCTACAACACTTCTTGCTTGAGCTGGAAGTTGCCCTGGAGCAAGAATGGCAGAGGAGCCCATAAGAACTGCTGGGCAATCTGACCCTGTCCATGCCCCATCGCTGTCAGTGTGTTTTGGCAGTCTTGGGTGACCATACATCCTACTGAACAGTCAATGTTGACATGCTCTGTTCACCCCCTCCAATATGTTACTTGTTACTCAATCATGATAATTGAGTTTGCATCTTATTTGCATAATCGAACAACTTTCTTTGACTTGTCGTTTGCTTTTCTGATAGTCTTGTTTAATAAAAAAATCAAATGTGTCTTTTTTTATTGTTTCATAATTCATCTTGAAATATACCCTAATTTTTGTGATCAGTATATGTATACTCTTCCTAGAACATCAGCATGGTTGACTCACAGACCGGCACAAAATTTCTGGGTGACTGGCACTGGTCTGCGGACAGCAGTTGAAAACCACTGTCCTAAAATACATGCAAGATAGTTTTAGAATTACTGCCTCCAGTGATAACAAAACTACTAAGTAAATTTCAAGATTAATTTTTACTTCTTATTAAATACCTTACTTAAGGTATATAATCAGAGTATTGTGTTATTTGGGTTATTTTTCTGTAGGTGTCAACTATATGTATAGCTAAGTTAAAGTTATTTCTATTTTTTAAATTTTAATGATTGTTTTAATTTATTCCTTTTTACTTAATTCATTTTTAATTATGAAAAGCATTTGTATAGTTCCAGATTAAAACAATAAAAATAATATACCCAGAGGAGTCTTTCTTTTATCGCTATCTCTTTTATTTATTTATCATCCACTCTTCACATATCTATTTTCATTTCTTTTTGGTTTATCATTCCTTTCATGCATACATACACATATGTGTATATTTTAATTTTTATTTTACATGCATAAAAGCATTACACATATATGTACAATACATATGTGTGTGTGCTCTTTTATAACTTACTTTTCCATTTAATGTATATCTTGAAAATGACATCTATTAATTTTTAAAGATCATTCTCTTTGATGGCTGTGTACTTCTTCATTGTGTCAATATAGTTTAGAATATTGTTCTAGTCTCCTGTGGATAGACATTTTGGATTTTCAATATTATGCTATTACAGATAACATAATAAATAACTACAGAAATGTTTTATAATTGTGGAGCTATATTTTCAGGGTAAACTTTTCAGAAATGGAATCAAAGGTCAAAGGTAAACATAAATTTAAAAGATATTTTCTAAGGTATATGCACCATTTTGAATGCCCCACTAGGAATGTATGAAATTGTCTTTTTTCCTTAGCTTCATCAATAGAATGCTTACTGAACATTTAATTTTTTTGCCAATATGATAGCTAAAATTTTATTTTATTTTATTTTGTATTTTTCTGAAGTTGGAAACGGGGAGGCAGTCAGACAGACTCCCGCATGCACCCGGCTGGGATCCACCCGGCATGCCCACCAGGGGTCGATGCTCTGCCCATCTGGGGCATTGCTCTGTTGCAACCAGAGCCATTCTAGCACCTGAGGCAGAGGCCATAGAGCCACCCCCAGCGCTCGGGCCAACTTTGCTCCAATGGAGCCTTGGCTGCAGGATGGGAAGAGAGAGACAGAGAGGAAGGAGAGGGGGAGTGGTGGAGAAGCAGATGGGCACTTCTCCTGTGTGCCCTGGCGGGGAATTGAACCTGGGACTCCTGCACACCAGGCTGACACTCTACCACTGAGCTAACTGGCCAGGGCTTAAAATTTTATTTTGATGAAATTTTAATTTTCATTTCTCTTAATTGCAAAGTTGAGCACTTTTTCCATTTTAAGAAGGCATTAATACAATTTTTTTCTTGTGACTTGTCTATTCATAGCTTTTGTCCATTTTGTTTTTCTCAATTTTAATAGGTCTTTACATATTAAAGAATTAGTCTTTTTCTCTGATGCATATTGCAAATGCTTTCTCATAGCTTTCTTTCTCTTTTTCTTTCTTTGTTTTAGAGAGAGAGAGAGAGAGGAACAGAGACAGGAAGGGAGAGATGAGAAGCATCAACTTGTAGTTGCAGCACCTTAGTTGTTCATTGATTGCTTTCTAATATATGCCTTGGTGGGGGCTGAAGGGGGCGTGCTCTAGCTGAGCCAGTGACCCCTTGCTTAAGTCAGCGACCTTAGGGCTCAAGTCAGCAACCTTTAGGTTCAAGCCAGTGACCTTTGGGCTCAAGCTCAGCAACCATAGGGTCATATCCACAATCCCATGCTCAAGCCAGCAGCCCTGTGCTCAAGCTGGTGAGCCTATGCTCAAGCAGGTGACCTCAGGTATTGAACTTGGGTCCACAGCATCCCATTATGATGGTCTATTCACTGCACCACTGCCTAGTCAGGCACTCTCATAGTTTTTTAATTCAACTTTGTGGTAATGATTAAGATGGTTATATTTCTTAATGAAGGTATAATTGACGTAAACAGTGTATTAGTTTCAGGTGTACAACATTCTATATTTGTATATATTACAAATTGATCACCACTGATTATGTCTAAAAACACCCAGCCACATCATATCTAGGTATATTTTGCCTTGTCTTTCATATCTCAGTTGTAACATTTTTATCTTCCCACTTGCCTAAGCCAAAAACTATGAAGTCATGTTATCCATCTTCCCCGTGTTCCATTTGTCAGCAAAAGCTGTCAGCTTTATCTTCCAAAAACATTTAGTATTGACCACATGTAACATTATTATGCCAACAACACAATTCAAGCACCATCATCTCTTAGCTGGGCTATTGCAATAATCTCATATCCGGTCACCCCACATCCTGCTATTTATTTCAACATGTAAATCCGAGAGGTCCTTTAACAACATAAGTCAAAGCATGTCACTTCTCTGTTTAAAATTTCTACGTGGCTTCTTATATTTCAGGGTAAAAGTCCAAGTCTTTATAATAATGCTCAATGTCTTAAATAGTGTAGCTGCATTCTTTCCACTCTAACTACATTTAAAACACACGTGTTCTGGTTTCTATGATGTTCTCTGAATGTACAAACATGTTTCTACTCAGGACCTTTGCGCTTGCTTTTTCTCTCCCTTACAGATATCTGTATAGCTCACTTTCCCAATCCCTTTAGGTGTATTTCAAATGCCACTCTATCATCTTGATACTAAGATAGCATCTCTCTCTCTCCTTGCGTATTCATTTTACCAAGTTTTTCCATAGCCCACCATCCAATGAAATGTGTTTTGTATTTACTTTTGTGTTCATTTATTCCTGCCTCTCTTAACAAGAATGTTCAACTGGTAGAAACTTTGAATTTACCACTATAACCTTATCGTATTGAACTGTCCTAGGCAAATAGTAGATGCCTAATAACTGTTGAATGAATTGAATAAAATGGGTCATAGACATGAATAGACAATTTACAGAGAGAAAAGACCCTTAAGCATATAAGAAGGTGGTCAGTTTCATTCATACTATGAGAAATGTTACTTTTAGGGAAAACTTTTAATGAGAAACAGCAGAGTTGTTTACTCTTAAAGTATCTTCCCCAAAGAATGGTTATTGATTCCAAGGGAGAGAGTGATTATACTTTGACTAAGTGATCAAAAATTAATATCACTAATAATGGACAGATGGACATCCTGAGCCTCCAGTTGTAATACCTTAAAGAAGATGCAATATCACCTGTGTTGTCTTCTGAGTTAAAGTATTAGAGTATATGCACAGAGGTATATCAGCCAAAGCAATAAGTAGTAACTTTTCATTAAAAGAGGAGGATACTATATTCTTTTAAAAAGAAAAGTCAACATTGAAAAACAAAGCTGTGGAAATGTATCATATTAATGGAGGCTAACTTAGACATGAGAACTAAATGCAATATCTGACTGTGGACTGTATCCTGTATTGGAGGGGGAAAATAAATCAATGGACAAAATTGGACTTTGGATGGTAAATTATCTTATATTAAATTTACTGAGGTTGATAACTATTCTGTGGCCATTTAGTGTCTCTATTCTTAGGAAGTATGTGCTTAACTATTTAGGGTTAAAGGGCCATGATACATGTAACTTACCCTTAAGTGGTTCAGAAAAATGCATACCCAGAGCACAAATGCACAGACAGCAAAGCTCATGAAGTAAAATGCTATCAATAGGTAAACTGAGTAAAAGGTATACAGGACCTATTTATTATTCTTGTAACTTTTCTGCTTTTTGAAATTATTTTCAAAAAGCATTAGAAGTTAGATCAAAATACAATGTTAAAAACATAAAAGTAATGGAATGAATTGACTTACAAGAATATGAGAGAGGACAGTTTTGGTTATTTTCATTCATTCATTTATTCATTCATTCATTCATACATTTTTAAACATTTGGTGTGTGTACATGTGTACACTAGAGGTTGGCACTGAGATTAAGCAGTAGAGAAAAGGAATATGATCACTGTATTATGGGAAATTGCATGGTGAGAGGCAGGCATTAAACAAGTAATGACAGTAAGAACTGCATGGATAATGTTATGAAGAATAAGTGTGGGATGTTGGAAGAGCATTCTTGTGTCACTCTTTTGTGATTTAACCTTTTGGTCATAACTGGTTAAATAGGGAAGGGAAGGAGGATCCTAGCAGATCATGTAGAGTGTGTGCTGCTCATTGTTCTTTTGTCTCTCCCCCATCTTGTATCCCCCCATCCTGTAGATTTGTTCCTCTTTTTCATCCTCTGCCCTGCTCTGTGCCCATAAGGCTGCTTCCTATAGACTGTATTGCTGAAGTGTCCCTTGCCCTCTGGCTTCCAGTTGAGTGTGGCATAAGGAGAACAGGAGTCTGGATATTTCATTTCCTGCTCTGTTTCAGCCTCATCACTATGATTCTTACAGTAGTTGTGTCTGTCTTTAACTATAGCTTTGTTGAGAAACCTCATGCTCAAAGCTTCCTCTCCTTTAAGCTTAGGGGTGATAAAGACCTCCTGTTGCTAGATCTTGGGGACCTCAGTCTCTCTGATTGGTTCTTTTCATTTTCATTAAATTATGTTGGAAAATAACAGCTAAGTCTTGGATTTCTGTTGGCACCGTGATGGATACACAGTGCTTCTCCGTCAATTTGGAATTGGAACTAAGATTTAAGCCTCAGTTCTAGATCTGATTTCTTAAGTAGAGGTTATACAAAAGTTTCATTGTTCTGGAGTCGCCTTACACTATGCAAATGAAACTAGAAAGAGAAAGCTGGTGTGTGAAAGAGAGAAATAAAGCAACTATGCAGAGACAAGAGACAGAAGGTGAAGATCATCTGGGTTCTTACTACTTCCCAAGTGCTGAACCAGTCCTGAGGACCAGCTACGTTCTTGCACTGTGTGCCAGTGCGACACACCACTATTACTGTCATAAGTTACCCCTCTTTATTTACTAGGACAGTCTAAACTGGTTTTATTTTTAGAGCTATGAAATTTTTCTTTGTGCATGAACTTTTGCTTTTTCTTCAAAAATTGTCAAAATTGTGATATGGCTCTCAACATTCTTCTATTAACAGTTTTATTTAGAATAAAAAAGTAAAATATAACTTAAAAATGGTCCAGGAAGATATACAACAACTTTCAACAGTATCTTATCTCTGTATATTTGACTAGAAGGGAATGTATTTTTATTTTATCTCCTTAACTTACTGATAAAGGTCCATAGTATCAAAATATTAATGTATTTTTATTTTAAAATTTATTCAGTTAATAAATCTATAACAATTTTAAAATATACTTTAAATTTTGTTCATGGATGATTATTGTAAAATATAACATTAACCATGACTTTATTCTGTTCAATTTACAGATGAGAAAACATAAACAGATAGGAGCAAAAAATAATGAATACATTTTACATTTCAAAATGTAATATTGTATAATGAAACATATACACTAATTCATTATGTTACAAATTGTTTTATAAAATACGGATATTTTCCACTTACTTGAAATTTTTCCATAGCTTCAGTATTGATGGGAATTTCTTATTGTTAATAATGTGTTTTAAAGCATTTTCTACCTAAATGATCAGCCAACAACAAGCCTCATGAATCATAACTTAAATGAGCCTGGGAATGTTTCATCTATTGTAATTATTGAGAGGGAATTAAGCAAGTGTATTTTTAAACCTATGCACACGTATGGAGGGTCTTGATGGGTTGTTATAAATCTGCAGTTAACTAGGTATAAAATGTTGTGGAAGCCACGGTGGTGGTGGGAGATACTGCAGTAGGATCAGGGAACTGGCTTTTCTCTGCATCTGACTTCTGCACCAGCTTATGACTTCAGCTTCTCTGTCAGTACATTTGGGAATACTGACTCCCTTTCCTATTTCATCCAGCACTTTTAAGACAGTTTGTAGTTACTAGAGGTGTAAATAAATTAACATGTATAAAGTTCATTGTAGCTAAGTTGTTTTCATTGTAACTGTTCTTTTAGATTATAATGTAAAAACAATAAACTGGGAAGATTAGTTTTATGCAGTCTATTAATATCTCATATTTATATGAGCTTTACCATGTTTAAAGTGCTTTCATATGCACAATTTTATTTAATTCTTGTCCAAGTTCTGGAAAGTGGGTACAGAAGAAATCGTTTTTTCTTCTTTTCTCCAATATGATGAAACTAAGTTCAGAGTTTTTTATTATTTGGCAGTAATACTACTAATAACTAGTAGGTGTTTGTTTGTTTTGTTTGTTTGTTTTCCATTGTCCAAGGGCTGGGCACTGTAGTATGGTTAGAAGATGTAATCACAGTCATGCAGTCATCAAGTTGTGATGCCTCAACGTGTAACAGGATCTTACAACAAGTCTCATCCGTTTTCCACTAAGCCATTGTAGATTTGGGGTTTATATTGTATATGTGATTATTTGTCAGATCTGTTCAACCAAGTACATCCAAGTTCATATTTTAATGCAATAAAAATTTTCTTCTTAAATCCTATTTGAGAAGCGGGACTGGGGAAGAGTGTGAAGTGAAGGGAGAGCTGGAAACATTGACATCAGAATAGCAACTCTATAGTGGAGAGGATGTGATTGTTTTTCTTGTGCTTATTCAGGCTGTGAGTAATATGGGATACCTGACTGAGGACCACAAATCTTCCACCATTCTTATCTACTTTCTCTGCTAATTTTTGTGTGTGTGTGTGTATATTTTTCTGAAGTGAGAAGCAGGGAGGCAGAGAGACAGACTCCTGCATGCGCCCAACCAGGATCCACTCAGCATGCCCACCAGGGGGTGATGCTTAGCTCATCTGGGGGCATTGCTCAGCTGCAACCGGAGCCATTCTAGAGCCTGAGGCAGAGGCCATGGAGCCATCCTCAGCACCTGGGGCCAACTTTGCTCCAATGGAGCCTTGGCTGTGGGAGGGGAAGAGGGAGAGACAGAGAGAGAGAAGGGAGAGGGGGAAAGGTGGAGAAGCATATGGGCACTTTTCCTGGCCAGGGCCTCTGCTAACTTTTTTGATCAAAGAAAATAAACGATAATTTAATGCCTAGGAATACTTGTTTTCTAACCTTTTGGTGAAAAAAGTTGTAGATATGAAATCTCGAGGTGCCTCATGGTATTGGGAGATTCAGTGAACCCAATTTAAGATAAATAGACAAGGGCAATTTATTTACCATGGCACAGTCATTTCATAATTATAACAATATTTGATTCCTGCAGGAGTTTGAGGTATATGTGGAAACAATTATTTTTATATGGTGAAAATGAGGTACAGAAGCTGTTATTACTGTATCAGTAGTAACTCTAATAGCTAATATAAATACTAATAATATTTCATGAAGTAGAAGGACAAAGCAGTGACTAGTGACCATTCTTAAGGAAGGAAGTGGTAGGAAGAGATAATTTCCTATTTGTTCCTAAAGGTCAGCAGTCTTCAAAGTTCTCATTGCACACTCAGATAGGAAAAACATTTTGACCATGAACCTCCATATTTCAATGTTAAGGACCAAAGATACATTTTGTTTCAATTTATAAAGGAAGTTTCCATCTTCTCCTGTGTCAGTTACTTACTCTCACAAAGTAATCAGAAGGTGCTACCTTTTTATACATTTTTAACAAGTGTGTCCAGAATCCACTCAAGTTTTGTGAAAGATGTTGAAATCAAGGCAGTCTTAAAGTCCAAAACTTTAAACTGAGTAGATAAGATGTTTTAAAATACTCAACACAGATTATGCTAGCTGTCAAAATGACATGAACCTAGAAAAATTTTCACATATCAGTACTTCACATAGTCTTGCTGAAGTATGACTTCCTTTCATTTAAAAACTACTTTTTTTCCCACTACTGTTAAAGCACAGCCTTTATCTTGAGGAGATAAATTAAATGTGTGTATATATTTTTAAAAAAAATCTGTGTAAGAGTACTGATTATAAAACAAGAAGAAGGACTATTCTCTCTGCATGAAGAGTGTATAACTGTTTTTACATCTCTCTTCTGTGCTTTCCTATAAGCAAAATTCCATGTATACAGCACTTTAAAGCTTTATCACCACCGCATTATTAGGTATTTTAAATATTTTACTATATTTTAAAATTCTATGTTTTACATAATTACCCACAGCATGAAAGCCTTTAGTTTTTTTGTGCATTTTTTGATTTGCTGAAATTGCTTTCCTATGCAGTAAAATAATATACTATTACTTTGGAATAATGTGGAATGACTGCTTAGATGAATAACTGAATGAATCTTAATTATGTTTTTATATCTGTATCTTAGTAAAGCTATATCTATCATGGAAAGATTCTGGTTAAAGTACAACTCTATCAGTAGTTCTACTTGTAAGTTTTTTCAGAAAGCCTTGTATCATTTTAAACTAGAGATAGATTTACTGTTGAGAGAATGTGTGTGTGTGCACAAGGGTGTGTACTTTCATTTGATGTTTCACAAGAATTTATTCATCTATTCCTTCATGGAGTAAGAAACCTCCCATACTTATGTAATTTACTCTAATGCTTGTTTCTTCAGCTTATCAGCAATGTATCTATGCATTCTCTGAAAGCATTATCTGCTAGAAATGCATATTAGCCACTGTATTGTGTTCAGTGTGCTATTTCAACCGTATTTATTGCTCCATTCAGATAGACCAAGTGCTGCCCTCCAAAGCTATACCCTCTTTCTGGCTTTACACTGTGAAATGAATCTTGAGAAAGGCCTTTTATCTTTTTAATTATATTTTATGAAATATTGCTGTATCTTGTATTAAGAATCATCCGTCTTTCTGTAACATTACAGAGATTTGTCTTCCAATTTTGGATACTTAATTTTTCAGTGTGGTGATGGCTTCGTACATCATTAGCTACTATCTCAAGGTACAATGTATTCTTAGGACCAGGCTCGCTTGTAACAAGAGTGGATGTAGATGTAGATCGATATTTAAAATAATCTTTATAAACCTAAGCTTTGGGAACCTACTTTTTGTCAGACAAGATTAGATTTGTCACATTTTTATCTCAAAGCTTACAAAGAGCTTATACTTAGAGAAAGAAAAGTGTCAACTCTGCTTTTCTTTGTTGCTCACTTGTGTTTCATTTGTTTTATAGCCACTAGTCTTTTGTTTGTTTCTTTAGGAATTTTAAAAAAAGTTGTTATTCTCTTCGTGAGGGCTTGTTTGGTCAAATCTATACAACATAAGTTGAACATTCACTTAACTAACTTTACATAAAATGAAATATATTGCAATATATTAAAAGCAAGCACACGAGTGGGGTGCCACTCTCATCCACACAGTGGGGGAGCTCCTCCTACTTTAGCAAGGGCAATGCTGGGAATGTGATATCTGACACACAGACATGGTATTAATTCATATTAAGGCTATTTCATTTTATGTCCATTTTATACAAGTGTAACTATAACTGTATTTATAAATAAAAATTCTGATTTTTTATCATGTCCAATGAATCATTTTGTTCATTCCCTAGGATATGAGACATGAATTTTGAACATGGCTAGTCTTGACAACTATGTGTGGGAAAGACCAGCAGCAAATGCTTTCAACTCTGATGAGCTTGGTTCTGAATCTTGAGGTTCCTAAGGCCACTTGGTTTGGTCTTTCTTTCTTTCTTTCTTTCTTTCTTTCTTTCTTTCTTTCTTTCTTTCTTTCTTTCTTTCTTTCTTTCTTTCTTTCTTTCTTTCTTTCTTTCTTTCTTTCTTTCTTTCTTTCTTTCTTTCTCTCTCCCTCTCTTTCTCTCTCCCTCTCTTTCTTTCTTTCTTTCTTTCTTTCTTTCTTTCTTTCTTTCTTTCTTTCTTTCTTTCTTTCTTTCTCTCTCCCTCTCTTTCTCTCTCCCTCTCTTTCTTTCTTTCTTTCTTTCTTTCTTTCTTTCTTTCTTTCTTTCTTTCTTTCTTTCTTCTTTCTTTCTCTTCTTCCCTCCCTCCCCCTCTCCCTCCCTCCCTCCCTCCCTCCCTCTTTCCTTCCTTCCTTCCTTCCTTCCTTCCTTCCTTCCTTCCTTCCTTCCTTCCTTCCTTCCTTCCATCTGTCCTTCTTTCATTTTTTTTTTTTTAGGTAATAAAACTTTTTTTAGTTTTATTGAGCTATAATTGACATACAATAGCATGTAAGTTTAAGATTGGATATATGTATATACTACAAAATGATTACAAGTTTAGTTAACATCTATCATCTCACATAGTTACATTATTTTTCTTAAAATGAGAAAAGATCTTAAGATCTACTCTCTTATCAACCTTCAAATATACAATACAGTACTGTTAACTGTAATCACCATGCTGTGCATTACATCCTCAGAATTTATTCTTCTTGTAACTGGAAGTTTGTATCTTCTGACCACCTTCACCCATTACCCCACCCCTCACCCCTTGCCTCTGGAAACTACTAATTCTCTGTTTGTATGAGTTTGGCACTTTTTAGATTATACATGGAAGTGAGATCATACAGACTTTTAGTACACTTATGAACTCCTCAAGGCACTTCTGAGGACAGAAGACCAATAACTACACACTTGTTCCAGTTAGGAATATTCCCTGGAAGGGGGATCGTGGTTGTAATTTGTAGAAAATCCCTTGCCCCCAAACCTGTCATTCTGGTTTCTGTTTTATAATAGATTGACTTTATTGCCTCAGCAGAAGGCATGTGTCCCATAGGAATCATCCCCTACACAAAACCAAACTTATTTTTCTGTATTCTCTTATTGATAATCGTGCATGAATTTTTTTTAATCATATGTGTTTTTTTCATTATAAAATTTCTATTCTACTGCACTGTCATTTAAAATTACAAGAATTTCAGCAAATAACATCCATGTCAGAAGCGATTCAGTATTTAGTGACAAATTAATGACAGCGTGGATATTTATAATTAGTTTTAATAAATGAGTTTCATTTAAGTAATAAGCTTTGTCTCTGTACATTAACTTCCATTTGCCTTACAGAATCTCATTTTCTCCAACTGGAAGCTGTGTTAGATCCAGTTCTATCTTCTTCCTCAATAAGCCAATTATTTGTTTAATCATAACATAACACTCTCATGGTTTCTGTCTTCTCTCATATTTCTCCCAAGACACAACTCCATGACTGCACAGGAGGCTTCTTGTTCATCCATGGCATGAGCTATTTGTTCTTTGAGGTCTTTTTCCACAGGTGTATTCTCAATATGTACCACTGTCATATCATATCTACAATACCCTCCCAGTAAATTTCCTTCTTCCTTTTATCAACTCTTGGTGTGCAATTTTAAACTCTCATTTAAAAGAGAAGGGTGACCATGCCTAGTTGTAGAGGGGTATGAATTGCTGTGCCTGCCCCTCTCACAGCATAAGCATTCATAAAAAGGGGGAGCACACTGACTTTTTTTTTAGCTTCTTATATTAGAGGTCCACCTCTGACATCTTTTTAAAAAAAATTATTGTGTTTACATAGATTCTAGCATCACCCCGATTGCATCCCCCACCCCTGTATTCCCCTCAACATATCCCTTGACCCCCTCCCAACAGCCTCGTCCCCCCTTCCTTTCAGGTTTAATTCCTTTCCTCAGTTCACATTGTTCCTTGGATTCCTCAAATGAGTGAGGTCATATGATACTTTCTTTCTCTGCCTGGCTTATTTCACTTAACATAATAGTTTCCAAGTCCATCCATGTTGTTGCAAAAGGTAATATTTCCCTTTTCATGGCCCCATAGTATTCCATCGTATATATGTACCACTGCTTTTTAATCCACTCGTCCACTGACAGACACTTGGGCTGTTTTCAGATCTTGGCTATTATGAATCATGCTGCCATAAACATGGGGGCACACTTCTTTTCTTCAGTCGGTGATATGGTGTTCTTGGAATATATTCCTAAAAGTGGGATGGCTAGGTCAAAAGGCAGACCCATTTTCAATTTTTTTTTTTTTTTTGTATTTTTCTGAAGCTAGGAATGGGGAGAGACAGTCAGACAGACTCCCGCATGTGCCCGACCGGGATCCACCCGGCATGCCCACCAGGGGGCAACACTCTGTCCACCAGGGGGCGATGCTCTGCCCCTCTGGGGCGTTGCTCTGTTGCCACCAGAGCCACTCCAGTGCCTGGGGCAGAGGCCAAGGAGCCATCCCCAGTGCCCGGGCCATCTTTGCTCCAATGGAGTCTCACTGTGGGAGGGGAAGAGAGAGACAGAGAGGAAGGAGAGGGGGAGGGGTGGAGAAGCAGATGGGCACCTCTCTCCTGTGTGCCCTGGCCGGGAATCGAATCCGGAACTTCTGCACGCCAGGCCGACGCTCTACCACTGAGCTAACCGGCCAGGGCCACCATTTTTAATTTTTTAAGGAATCTCCATACTGTTTTCCACAGTGGCTGCACCAGTCTGCATTTCCACCTGCAGTGCAGGAGGGTTCCCCTTTCTCCACATCCTCACCAGCACCTATCATGTATTGTTTTGTTAATGAGCACCATTCTGACTGGTGTGAGGTAGTATCTTATTGTGGTTTTAATTTGCATTACTCTAATGATTAGTGATGTTGAACATTTTTTCATCTGTCTATTGGCCATCTGTATGTCCCGTTTGGAGAAGTGTCTATTCATTTTTTTTGCCCATTTTTTGATTGGATTGTTTGTCTTCCTGTTGTTGAGTTTTACAAGTTCTATATAAATTTTGGTTATTACCCCTTATCAGACATATTGTCGAATATGTTCTCCCATTGTGGTTTGTCTTTTTATTCTGTTCATATTGCCTTTAGCTGTAAAAAAGCTTTTTAGTTTGATATAGTCCCATTTGTTTATCCTGTCTTTTATTTCATTTGCCCGTGGAGATAAATCAGCAAATATGATATATTGCTGTGAGAGATGTCGGTAAGCTTACTGCTTGTTTTCTTCTAAGACACTTATAGTTTCACAACTTACATTTAAGTCATTTATCCATTTTGAGTTTATTTTTGTGAATGGTGTAAGTTGGTGGTTTAGTTTCATTTTTTTGCAGGTAGCTGTTTTCCCAAACTATTTGTAAAAGAGACTGTCTTTACTCCATTGTATGCTCTTACATCTTTTGTCAAATATCAATTTTCTATAAAGGTCTGGGTTTATTTCTGGGTTCTCTGTTCTGTACCATTGCTCTATATGCCTGTTCTTATGCCCATACCAAGCTGTTTTGAGTACAATGGCCTTGTAGTTTAACTTGATATCAGGAAGTGTGATATCTCCCACTTTATTTTTCTTTTTCAAGATTGCTGAGGCTATTTGTGTTCTTTTTTGGTTCCATATAAATTTTTGGAATATTTGTTCTATATTTTTGAGGTATGTCATTGGTATTTTAATTGGTATTGCATTGAATTTATAAATTGCTTTGGGTAGTATAGACATTTTGATGATGTTTATTCTTTCTAACCATAAGCATGGTATATGCTTCCCCTTGTTTGTATCTTCCTTGATTTCTTTTATCAATGTTTTGTAATTATCTGAGTACAAGTCTTTAACATCCTTGGTTAAATTTACCCCTAGGTACTTTATTTTTTTGTTGCAATAATGAAGGGGATTGTTTTCTTAATTTCTCTTTTTGACAGTTCATTGTTGGTGTATAAAAATGCCTCTGATTTCTGTGTATTAATTTTATACCCTGCCACCATGCTGAATTCATTTATCAGGTCAAGTAGTTTTTTGACTGAGGCTTTAGTATTTCCTATATACAGTATCTAATCATCTGCAAATAAAGATAGTTTTACTTCTTCTTTTCCAGTTTGGATGCCTTTTATTTCTTCTTCTTGTCTGATTGCTGTGGCTAGGACTACCAGTACTATCTTGACTAAGAGTGGTGAAAGGGGGCACCCCTGTCTTGTTCCTGATTTTAGAAGGATTGCTTTAATTTTTCCCATTAATTATGATCTTGGCTGTGGGTTTGTCATAGATGGCCTTTATCATGTTGAGGTATGTTCCTAGTATTCCCACTTTGCTGAGAGTTTTGATCATAAATGGGTGCTGGATTTTATCAAATGCTTTTCCTACATCTATTAAAATTATCATGTGGTTTTGGTCCTTCCTTTTGTTTATGTGGTGAATCACATTGATTGATTTACAAATATTGTACCATCCTTGCCTCCCCAGAATAAATCCCACTTGATCATGATGTATGATTTTTTTCATGTATTGCTGGATTTGGATTGCTAATATTTTGTTGAGGATTTTAGCATCTAAATTCATCAGGGATATTGGCCTATAATTTTCTTTCTTTGTGTTGTCTTTGCCTGGTTTTAAAATCAGAATTATGCTTGCCTTTAAAAGGAGCTTGGAAGTCTTCCTTCCTCTTGAATTTTCTGAAATAACTTGAAAAGGATAGGAGTTAGTTCTTCTTTGAATCTTTCGTAGAATTCACCAGTAAAGCCATCTGGCTAGGGCTTTTGTTTGTTGGGAGTTTTTTGATAACTGTTTTGATCTCATTTGTTGTAAATAGTCAGTTTAGGTTTTCTGATTCTTCCAGATTGATTTTTCAAAGTTTATATGTTTCAAGGAATATGTCCATTTCACCTAGGTTGTTTAATTTTTTGGCATACAATTCTTCATAGTATTTTCTTACAATATTTTGTATTTCTGTTGTGTCAGTTGTTATTTCTCCACTTCATTTCTGATTTTATTTATTTGACGCCTCTCTCTTTTTTTCCTGGTGAGTCTGGTTAAAGGATCATCGATCTTGTTTACCCTTTCAAAGAACCAGCTCTTGCTTTCATTGATCCTCTGTATTATTTCTTTAGCCTCTATGTCATTTATTTCCGCTCTGATCTTTATTATTTCCCTTCCTTCTACTACTCTGGGCTTTACTTGCTGTTCTTTTTCTAGTTCTCTTAGATGCTGGGTTAGGTTGTTTATTTGAGCTTTTTCTAGCTTCATAAGGTATGCCTGTAATGCTATGAACTTCCCTCTCAGTACTGCTTTTGCTGTGTACCATAAATTTTGAGTTGATGTATGCTCATTATCATTCATTTCTAGGAATTTTTAAATTTCTTCTTTGATCTCATTGTTAACTCATTTGTTATTTAATATCATGCTATTTAGTTTCCATGTGTTGGAGTATTTTTCAGTTTTTCTGTTGTGGTTGATTTCTAGTTTCATGCCATTGTGATCAGAGAAAATGCTTGATATGATTTCAATCTTCTTAAATTTATTGAAACTGCTTTTGTGCCCTAACATGTGGTCTATCCTAGAGAATGTACCATGAGCAGTTGAAAATAATGTATATTCTGCTGTTTTAGGGTGAAAGGTTCTGAAGATATCTATTAAATCCAGTTAATCTAGTGTGTCCTTTAAGTCTGCTGTTTCTTTGTTAATTTTCTTTCTTGAGGATCTATCTAATAATGTTAGTGGGGTATTGAAATCCCCCACTATTATAGTATTGCTGTTGATCTCGCCCTTTATATCCATCAAAGTCTGCTTTATATATTTAGGTGCTCCTATATTAGGTGTGTAGATATTTATAATGGTATATCTTCCTGTTGGATTGCTCCATTTATTATTATGTAGTGACCTTCTTTATCTCTTACTATAGCCTTTGTTTTAAAGTTCATTTTTTGTCAGATATAAGCATGGTTACCCCAGCTTTCTTTTCATTTCCATTGCATGAAATATTTTTTTCTATCCTTTTACCTTTAGTCTGTATCTTTTGTTTTGAGGTGTGTCTCTGTTAGACAGCATTAGTATGGTCTTGTTTTCTTATCCATGCAGCTACCCTATGCCTTTTGACTAGATCATTTAATCTATTTACATTTAAGTTTATTATTGATATGTAGTTGTTTATTGTCATTTTATTTTTTATAGCTGTCTTCCTCTTTTACTATATTCTTTTCCCCCTTCATTCTGCTTACAACAGGCCCCTTAACATTTCTTGCAGTATTGGTTTGGTTGTAATGAATTGCTTGAGGTTTTTTGTTTTTTTTTCTGGGAAGCTTTTTATTTCTCCTTCTATATTACACGATAGCCTTGCTGGATAAAGTAGTCATGGTTGTAGGCTCTTGTTCTGCATTACTTTAAATACTTTTGTCATTTTCTTCTGGCCTCAAGTGGTTCTGTTGAGAAGTTGGATGTCATCCTTATGGTGGTTTCTTTGTAGGTGATAGTCTTTGTTTCTCTAGCAGCTTTTAATATTGTCTGTTTATCTCTTAGCTTTGGTATTTTAATTATGATATGTTTTGGTGTGGATTTTTAAAATTTTTATTTATTTATTTATTTATTTTTACAGAGACATAGAGAGAGTCATAGAGAGGGATAGATAGGAACAGACAGACAGGAACGGAGAGAGATGAGAAGCATCAATTATCAGTTTTTTGTTGCAACACCTTACTTGTTCATTGATTGCTTTTTCATATGTGCCTTGACTGTGGGCCTTCAGCAGACCGAGTAACCGCTTGCTCAAGCTAGCGACATTGGGTCCTAGCTGGTGAGCTTTGCTCAAACCAGATAAGCTCACACTCAAGCTGGCAACCTTGGGATCTTGAACCTGGATCCTCCGCATCCCAGTTTGACACTCTATCCACTGCGCCACCGCCTAGTCAGGTGTTGTTTGAATTTCTTTGGGTTTCTCTTTAATGGAATTCTCTGTACTTCTTAAACTTGTGTGACTTTTTCCTGCATCAATTAAGAAAGTTTTCAGGTATGATTTAATTGCACAAGGTTTCTATCCCTTTTTCTTTCACTTCTTTAGAAACCCCTATGATGCAGATGTTATTTCTTTTCATGTTGTCACAGAGCTTTCTTAGAGTTTCCTCAGAGTTTTTGAGTCTTTTTTTCTTTTTGCTGCTCTGTTTCCATGTCTTTATTTATCTTGTCCACTAAGTCACTGATTTAATCCTCAGCTTCATCCATCTTGCTTTTAATTCCTTCCATTGTGGTCTTCATTTCTGATATTGTATTTGTCATTTCTGACTGATTCTTTTTTATTATTCTAATGTCCTTTTTATATTTGCTATCTATTTAGGTGCTCATTATGTCCATCTATTGCTGTTCTAAGATCTTTGAGCATCCTAACAATCATTATTTTAAACTCTGCATCTGGTCATTTGTTTATATCTTACTCATTCAAGTCCTTTTCTGGGGATTTCACTTGATTCATTTGGGTTGCATTTCTCTGCCTTCTCATTCTGTCTGTGTATAAGAAGGTTGTGGCCACTAGAGTCCAATGGGTATGGCCTCTGTGTTCCCTAGGTGTGGTTTGTTTGCAGGCCCACTACCCCCTCTGCCGCTGCCTTGGATGTTCGGGTATGGGTGTTGAAAGTGCCGGCCTGCTGTGGCAGACCACGGGGGGGGGGGGCTGTGTTCATGTTCCTGGGCTACAAGCTCTGGCAGGCCTCAGCCTTTGGCCTGCCCCCATGGGAAGGGCTGCACTCTGTGCTGGAGCTGCAAGCCTTGGTTTTGCAGGTGGGGCTGAACACGTATGCTCAACCATGTGTCTCTGCCCATTCCAGCTTTTTCCTCACCCCCGATGGTGGGGCTGCGTGCCCTGCTCAGCTGCTCAGCTGTGGCTCTCCACGGGTTCTCTGGCCTTTGCCCAGCTTTTGCCTTTCCCCTGTGGGCGGGACTATAGGCGGGACCACTCTTGCTCACCTGGCCTGCAGCCAGGTCAGACCTCTTTTTTTCGCCTCTTCCACCCCCGCTGGGTGGGACTGAGCTCATGCCAGGCCTCAGTCATGGCTGCCTGGCTCTGCCACCACTGATGGGACCGCTCTTTCATGTACCACCGCTGCCTGCCCTCCAGCGAGCCCTCAGCAGTGTGGGTGCTGCAGCTCAGACCCTAGCACTTAATACTGCATTCCTGAAGGGTCCCTCCTTCTAAGTGACTCTACTCTGAGTATCAGGGGAGAGCTTGTTTGGCTGGTGTCCTGCTTCCCTTTGCTGTACTGCTGGTTCCAGGGGAAATATTCACTTTAGCTTTGGGAAGTGACTCAACCCAGGAGTTAGGGTGGCTGTCCTTCAAAGTGTTTCTCCCTGTGCCTCCTAGATTACTCTCTTCATGATACTCTGGTCCTCTCATCTCTCCCTGCCCCCCAGAGTCTTGGATGAGTAGTTGTGAAAGAAGTTTTCTGTGTGGTCCTTTTAAGGAGAATCCTGGGTCTGAGAAATCTCTTTTTCTCACAAACGATATTCTGGCTAGTTTCACTGCTAAATACTGTCCATACGCCTCTTCTATTCTCTGGGGCTGTAGGCTGGGGCTGTGTTTCTGGGGCTCAGGACCCTCCCCTCTCTACTAAATTTACTTCTCACCACGTGACTCCCTCCAGGCTGCCGTTCTCGCCTAGGAGTTGGGCAGCCCTCTCTGCATTTCTGCTTTTCCTACCAGTCTCAGTGTGGCTTTCAGTGTTCCTTGGTTAAAGCATCCTCTTAGTTTAGTCCAAAGTTGTTTTTCCAGATGGTAGTCCTTAAAATTAAGTTGTAATCCACTTTGGTTCTGGGAGGTGAAAGTTGGTACGTCACCAACTCTATCGCCATCTTGCTGTTCCTGAGCTGTTTTCTGAATTCACAAACAAGCATATCTCAGGCTGAGTCCATCCCTTTCACACTCCTGAAGGAGCAATGTAGATTTCATTGCCATGTCTGAAGCTAATTCCTACTCCAGTCCAAGTGACCCAGCCCAAATGGTCTGTCTGTTTGCAAAGGTATCTTAGATGCTCCTTGTCCTGTGTGCTATGAGCAACAGTCTCCCTCTGGAGTGGGACAGCCAGACATGACATGGACTAGGTGGGCCCAGAGCCTTCAAAGTTTCCATGGCTTTGCTCCTCTCTTTATCTTATATTGTCTATGTCAGACCAGTCAGGTAGAAAAATGAAGCCTCCTATAACTAATATAAAACCATATATTTCTTGCTTGGGTCCATCTACTCATCAGGAGATTGAGTCTTCTCTCAAAACATCTTAGCCTCTAGAAACTAAAGCATCCTGGCTACTTCTTAACCATAGCTATTTTTATTGTTTCCTGGTTTCCTAGCTTTAATGATAACTACTCCTCCATAACACTGATGCCCTTCAAAGGCACTACAATGAAGGTCTGAGATTCTCAGACTACTCCACGGTACTTGATCAAATGTGTGTGCTTCAGCTTTTGCTCCTTAGGATGAAATTATTTTTTTCTCTCATGAAGCTGCTTGGTCCTGATGTATATAAACTCCATAAGTGCTTGCTCCCTAATTTCTTCAGATTTTCCTAGGCACCCTGCATCCCTGGCCAGGATATGCACTAGCACTATAAACATGAAAGCACAAACTTCTGTAATTACTAATGAAATAGTGAAAGAAGACAGACAATTTATCTTGTACTGCTCTGAATATAGAGGAGTGAGCTATACAAAGCCTTGTGTTAAGTGCTGGAAGACACATTAGAACTGGAAGGTTTGAGAATTCCATAAATTTTGGCTAGTAAGGATCATGTGCTTTTTGTAACCCTTTGCATTTTTACATTTATCACATTGAATAGACAATGGCAGTTTTGTAAGAAGAAAAAGGCAAAGGAAATGTGCTGTGTGATCAACAAAGTGACAAAACATTAGTGGCCAAAATGAGAATATATGGGAGACATGACATGGACTAGGTGGGCCCAGAATATATAGCCAGAATATATGGGAGACATGACATGGACTAGGTGGGCCCAGAATATACAGCCAGACATGACATGGACTAGGTAGGCCCAGAGCCTTCAATATTTCCATGGCTTTGCTCCAAGGGCAAAGTTAATATCATGGAAACATCCCAAGTACTCAGGATTTGTGCGGATGTTTTTTTTTTTTTCTAAATTAGAGCTGTGTGGGATAGCTTTCTAATTTATATTGATTACTGGCTTGTATTGGTCTACTAGAAGTATCTGCTGATGTCTTTCATATAAGTTAAAATTTACCTTTGCAAACTTTTTCGAGATAAAACTGTAGTGTAATAAGTTCCAGTTTAACTGGGTGAACAAACAGCTTAGTCCAGGACCAACACAGGAAAACCTGATGGATAGAAACTGGGGATTTAGAGGGCATGAGCAACTAGCTTGCAAAAAACATCCATCATTTGACATTGTCCACTTTGCTCAGTGGTAGAGTGTCGGCCTGGTGTATGGATGTCCCAGGAACCCTGTCGAGTCACGCAGGAGAAGTATCCATCTGCTTCTACACCCCTCCCTTACCCCCTCCCACTCTATTCCTCTCCTGCAGCTATGCTCAAATGCTTTGATAGCTCAATGGCTTTGCCTCAGGCTAGCTTGGTTGCCAAGCAAGGGAGCAGCAGTCCCAGGTGGGCAGAGCATTGCCAGGTAAAAAGCTTGCCATGTGGATCCTGGTCAGGGCTCATACGCAGTCTCTCTTACTGCTTCCCCACCTCTTACTTAACTGAAAAAAAAAAGTCCACTTGAAAGTAACTTCACTATATGAGACTAAATGATTTAAAGTACAGTGCATTTCCAAAAATCCCTCAGAATTGCCCAAAATAGGACCAGTGGCTTTCAATGTATTTGTTATTTTGAGTAATTTGAATGGATGTTCACCAAATGCTGAAAACCTATGGACTCTTTGGGAGAGATGGTCAATCTCAGTAGAGATATCAGGAGGATATCATAGAACCGGGAGAAAATGACTGAGCTATTTTCTGAGCCGGCATAAACCTATTTGGGAGTGATCTAAGGAGCTACATGCACTCTCATCACAAGATCTGTTTGTTGCCACAATATCACCAGTCACTCCCTAGATCTAGAAGGGAGCTCTAATCAGTACAAACTGTGTAGTTTCTTTGGGAAACCATGGCGTCCTGTCATGATAGATTCATTTTGACAAGCTTTAAGTGAAGTGAAATGTGGACACATAAAAGGATATGTGGTGATGCCTGGGACCTGAACTCACAAACCATGGACAGGACTGGAGGCTATGAATTGTACGTTATAGAAGGATATAATAATAAGGAACACTAAGTTTTTGTTTAATTGTTTGTTTTCTTTTAGCCTTTTGGGTTAATCAATCTTTTTTTCAGGTAAATCTAGGCCTTCATTCTTGCAAAGTCTGAATGAATGATTTCCACTCAGGCTACCAGGCCGTCTAAAAAATAGATAAAGCCAATAGATAAATGACCTTTTTGAAATATCCACTTGTTTCTTAAGGCCACAGAATCACTAACAAAAAGATTAACATGATTTAAAGCACCATTTTAAGGGGGTTGTATCTGATATGTATTGCTGTGGTCTGGAGGAAACAGAGAAATAGAATATTGGAGATTCAAGAGGACAATTTTCATTCACAGTCTGCCAGTAATCCAGATGGATTTTTGATTTTTTAAGATAGTAGAAGCTAGAGAAATTGGATGCTACTGTATTGTATCATAGCTCTTCTAAACTGAGAGGAAAATGGCCTGAAATAATTTTCTTCTGGAAAACTGAATCCTCTTCTCATTTTAAATTTATTAGATTGAAATAAATGTTCTTTGACACTTATTTCCACATTACAAAATGATTTTTGTATTAAAAAAAATTAGTGCTTACATCTTTATTTTATTTTAATTTAGAAAATTAAATTTAACAGGGTGACATTGGTCAACAAGAGTACATAGATTTTGTGTAAATATCTCTACATCATTTGGACAGTTGATTATGTTGTATATTCATCACCCAAAGTCAAAGCATCCTCATCCCACTTTACCCCAACCCATTTCCTCCTCCCCCTCCTCTGGTAACCACTGTACCCTTATCTATGTCCATCAGTCTCAATTTTGTTTCCCACCTATGTGTAGTATCATACAGTTTTTAGATTTTTCTGATTTACTTATTTTACTCAGTATAATGTTCTCAAGGTCCATCCATGTTGTCATAAGTGATACTATGTCATTTTCTATGGCTGAGTAGTATTCCATTGTATATCTGTACCACAGCTTCTTTAGCCTACCCTCTATCATAGGGCATTTTGGTTGTTTCCATCTCCTGGTCATTGTGAATAATGCTGCGATGAACATGGAGGTGCATGTGTCTATGTATCAATGTTTTTGAGTTTTGGGGGTAGATACCCAGCAGAGAAATTGCTGGGTCATATGGGAGCTATATTTTTAATTTTTTGAAGTACTGCCATACTTACTTCCAGAATGGTAGTACTACTTGCATTCCCACCAATAGTGGATGAGGGTTCTTTTTTCTCCATAGCCTCTCCACCACTTGTTATTACCTGTCTTCTTGATAACAGCCAATCTAACAGGTGTGAGGTGATTTCTCATTGTAGATTTGATTTGCATTTCTCTGATAGCTAGTGAAGATGAGCATCTTTTTATATATCTGTTGGCCATTTGTATGTCTTTTTGGGAGAAGTGTCTGTTTAGGTCCTGTCCTCATTTTTTAATTGGGTTTTTGCTGCTGAGTTTTGTGAGTTCTTTATATATTTTTGATATTAACCCCTTATTGGAGATATTGTATGCAAATATCATCTCCCACTTAGTTGGCTGTCTGTTTGTTTTGTTGTCAGTTTCTTTGCTGTGCAAAAGCTTCTTAGTCTGATGTGGCCCCATTCATTTATTTTTGCCTTTATTTCCCTAGCCTTTGGGGTCAAATTCATAAAATATTCTCTACAGCCAAGGTCCATGAGCTTAGTACCTATGTTTCCTTCTACGTAATTTATTGTTTAGATCTTATATTTAGGTCTTTGATCCATTTTGAATTAATTTTTGTGCAAGGCTTGTGTGCTCTGACTGGGACTCAAACTTGGGACATCCACATGCTAGGCTGACACTCTACCACTGAGCAAACTGGCCAGGGCCCTTACATAACATTTAAATAAAATTTAAAAATTTTTGGCTAAAATCCAGATTATTCCAAATATTTTAATTTTTATCTTTATTAGGTAAAGTCTATATGACAAAAATAATTGTTAACATTTTTGATGGTTACTTTTTCTATAATTTTTCTGAAGTTCATATTAATGCTAGTCCAGAAGTTTTGGGTAGCTATAATGATGAAGTTGTATAAAAAACTAAATATTCTTGCACCAACTCTCTCTGGAATATTTGGCTTAAAATAATTTCTAGCTCAGCAAATTCTTCTGATGGCAACACGAAATACTTCATGTTAATCTAATGTGTGATTAATTTCACTTTTATTAATATTGCCACATTTAGTTCAAGAATAAAGCCAGATGCTTCAGGAATATTGTTTAAAGTGCAAACTAAAAAACTTTTATGGGTGAAACACTTCAATGGAGATTCATGGATATATTAGGTAGTGATTGATTAATAGCCATATTTCTTCATACAATTTTATAAAAAAACAAAATGGTAATTCACTTCACAAAAATGACAGAAAAGAAAAAGATATCAAACTTTGAGCAGGAAGGATAGAAGAAAAGAAAATATAGTTGCTTGTTAATAGACAAAAATGTGTGTACCTGACCTCCAGATGCTTGCATGTATCTAGCATTCTTTCATTCCCCAGATAGATGCCAGATGTTACCCTGTCTCCTGATTACTCTCTATATCAATTTATATAAGATATTTGATTCATAAAGAAAAATAAACCTCCTTAATCTTATCTGAATTTGAAGATTTATAACTTTAGGCTTAGAATTATAGTATTTTAGGATTTCAAAAAATCTTATAGTGATCTTTCTTGGACACTTTACATTTGAGGAAACTAGGGCCCAGGAGTCTGATGCAACTCTTCTGATTATGTTGACATGAATCAAGAAAAATTGGTTTTGACTCTCATGATAAACATTCCTTGTTTCAGTTACAGATGCCCAAGTGCTCTAGTTTTCAGATCACCTGCCCCTCCCTTGAAGTGAATGAGAACTACTATAAACACAAGCACAAAGGTATAGAGATCATAGTTACCATTTATTTGGTGTCTTATAATACTACCCACTTGAAGCTTTTTTTATAATTCCAAAAATTTATGAGCTAATAATTTTTTTTTTACAGAGACAGAGAGAGGGTCTGAGAGAGGGATAGATAGGGACAGACAGGAATGAAGAGAGATGAGAAGCATCAATCATTAGGTTTTCGTTGCAACACCTTAGCTGTTCATTGATTGCTTTTTCATATGTGCCTTGACTGTAGGCCTTCAGCAGACCGAGTGACCCCTTGCTCAAGCCAGCGACCTTGGGTCCAAGCTGGTGAGCTTTGCTCAAACCAGATGAGCCCGCACTCAAGCTGGTGACCTCAGGGTCTCGAACCTGGGTCTTCCGCATACCATTTCGATGCTTTATCCACTGTGTCACCGCCTGGTCAGTCTGAGCTAGTAATTATTATGTTTCTCATTTTACTGAGAGAATTAAAGCTTTGAAAGGCAAATTACCTTGTTCAAGTTTACATTTGCAGTAAATAGCTGAGCAAACACATGGTCTGACTATTCCTAACAATCCCAGGGAGAGCAGTTTGGAGGAAGAGGAGAGATGAGTCTTTTCTTTTTTTTTTTTATTTTATTTATTTATTCATTTTAAAGAGGAGAGAGAGAGAGAGAGAGAGAGAGAGAGAGAGAGAGAGAGAGAGAGAAAGGGGGTAGGAGCAGGACGCATCAACTCCCATATGTGCCTTGACCAGGCAAGTGCAGGTTTCAAACCAGCGACCTCAGCATTCCAGGTCAACGCTTTATCCACTGTGCCACCACAGGTCAGGCCAAGATGAGTCTTTTCACAAATGTTTTACGATCACCAGGGTAAGAATTCACCTAATGGAAGATTTGGTGTGGCTGAGAAAAACACCAATATTAGACAAAATGTGTTGGTTTTTAAAAGTTGTTTAAGTTTAAATTTAGGGCATGACTCATTCTATATAATTAGAGATAAGAAAGAACAAAAAAGGGCCAACCAGGCAGTGGCACAGAGGATAGAGTGTTGGACTGGGATGCGGAGGACCCAGGTTCAAGACCCCAAGGTCTCCAGCTTGAGCGCGGGCTCATCTGGTTTGAGCAAGGCTCACCAACTTGAGCCCAAGGTCGCTGGCTTGAGCAAGGGGTCACTTGGTCTGCCGCCGGTCAAGCCACATATGAGAAAGCAATCAATGAACAACTAGATGCCACAACGAAGAATTGATGCTTCTCATCTCTCTCCCTTCCTGTCTTTCTGTCCCTATCTCTGTCTCTGTCACAAAAAAAGAAAGAAAGAACAAAAAATATACATATATAACATTGGCATTTTCTGTTTGCCAAAGAAAATGTAAAAGATATAAACTATTCCCATTTTCATCATTTCATCTGAGTGTTGTTGTTTTTTTTTGGGGGGGGCTTTATTTCTTTAATGAATTTCTCATTTGCTTATGCATACTGCCCACCCTTCCACTAGATCATGCACCATATTGATAATAAACATTGTTCAGTTCTTATCTGAAAATTCCAACATTGAGGACATCTCTGGGTCTAGTTCAATTGGCAGCTTTTTCACTTGACAATGGGTGGTTTTTATTTTAGCCTTTTTGTTTATCTCATACTTTTCTGTTAAATGACAAACTGTATAAAAGAAGGGTACAGACTGAGGTAAATATTTATTTATGCTTGGATAGCGGCCAATCTTTTCCATTAAATCATTAGTGTGGGCGTTGAGCGAATATAGTTAGCTAGGTTTGAGTTTTGTTGTTACACTTGTAATACTTCCAGCTGGGGGCAGCTGCTACCTTGGGTTTGGGGTGCCACGACACTTTCCTCAATGTTCATACTTCACTTTCATGATCCACTTTGCTTATCTGGGCCACAGTGGAGAAATCTCTCTGCACTGTATGCCTGCCCCTCCCCCAGCAGCAGACTTTTGTTTCTATATTTCTCCCAGGCTGCTGGAGACAGTATGATTTCCTAGTTCGTCCCCATGGTTTAAGGCTTTTGTTTCATGGAATATTGAGAAAATGGACATAGTTTGTGTTTATGTTATCAAACCACACAAATGCAGATTGGGCTGCCTGCAGCAACCAAAATCGGAATCGTGACTCAGTTGCTGGTGCCCTAAGAGGATGGTGGGCTCCCATCTCAAAGACCGGCTTGTTTTCCTGCACAAGCCCAGATTCTTATAGGGAGGGGAGGGTTTTTTCCCTATGCAATTCTCTTGCTGGCTTTTGCATGCTGGGTCCCTGTCCATCCACGTTCCCAGCTTTTGGCACACTCCATGTAAGAATCTCCCCCTGCACTGTCTCAGTCAATAGCCGAGACTCATGCTGTGACACTCATGTACCACCATGGGGGCTCTTTTGAATCTCTTGCTCTAATCCCAGTCTCTTGCGTGAGCACCTGCTGGAGGTGTATGGAAAATGGTTTGTGAGTGAGATACTGCTTGTGTCTCTGCTTCCAGGATTTATGAGCTGTCACACTAATTCACGGCCAGCCTTTCAGTGTTAATAATTTTCCTGATTTTTCTTATTGTCTTTTGTGGTAGTTGCCTTTTCCTCCTGTGTTTTCTCAAAGGTGAAACAGTTCTAGTGTCTCATCTTTTCTTTGGAAGTCAGTTCCCCTAATTGTTCTGAAATCCTAGCTCTCTAATAGGCTCAAGAAAATTTATGAGTGTGTAGATTTTTTTTAGCTTTTTTGTTGTTGTTGGGATGACTATGTGTCTTGCAACTTTCAACTATTGGCAGTAGAATGTCCTATCCCACTTATATTAAAAAGAAGTATCCAGCTTTTCTTATTCTTGGTTCTAGATATATATGTGATAATAGCTGAATGAACAGTCTTAATTTGGGTACTTTTTAGCCCTAAAGGACATTCCTTTGGCATTAACAAATATGTGTAGGGATGCAATGAGGCTGGGTGTTAAGGTAAACCTGGAAACTTGTATTTGTAGTCAGACAATACTAAGCAGGAATATTGATCTTACCACTGATCATCAGGGAGCATTGACAAATTTACTTAACCAATTTGAGCAATAGTGTATTATAGTACTTTGTGATGTAATTTTAAAATGGCATCATTTTCATACTATTGTAAAGATTAGAATATACTTGTTCATTTGTACTTGAGCATCTACAGTGAAACAGATACCACCAAAGGTGCTAGGGACACACAGCTTACAAAAGAAAAGCAATCCCTTAGCCTTAGGTTCAGGTAGTAATAAGCACCTTGAAGAAAAATAAAGCAGGGGTCATGTAGGAACTGTTTTACATTTGGTGGCCAGCATACCTGAGTAGGTGACTAGAAACTGAATGACAAAAAAGAAAAATCAACCTTGTGAAGGTCAATGAGAAGAGGAGACCATTCTAGGTACAGGAAGAAGCAAGTATGAGGCCCTAAGGTAGAAGGAGCTTAGTATATTTGAGACACGGGAAGCTAGTTTGACTGCTAATTAGTAGGGCGGAGGGTGAGATGAATGGGGTCATTTGGACAGAGAGGCAGGAGTCAGATTATGTAGGATTTGTCAGGCCAGGTTTAAGAATGTATATATGCAGGATTCTATCCTCAATACTGACAAATAGGGAGAATTTAAGAAACGTTAGTTCCTTTGTTATTATTAGCTACTCATCCTCATGGATAAGTCTATTTTTCTACTCCTAGTAAATGATGGGGAAAAAAGGGACAATGACACACTGCTTTGGAATTGTGAATTTGGCTAGATAAGTCTAAACTGGAAAAACCATGTGGAATTTAGGAATCTAAGAATTTTATCCCCCAAACTGGTCCTAATAGCAATACTCATCTATGTGTTGGCTGCAACTGAAACTCCAGGCAAAATATCATAGTGGTCAGAGTTTGTGTTTTGACGTCCTAACTCACTTAATTGCCACTTTCCTACAAATATTCTTCTGCCCTATTTTATAAATATCAAATGTCTTTCAGATCACCTTATGAATGCTCTCTCATTCCTGAAGCCCTAGGCCATGTAAACACATTTCTTTTTTTTTTTTTTTTTAAATTTTTTTTTTTAATAAATTTTTATTAATGGTAATGGGATGACATTAATAAATCAGGGTACATATATTCAAAGAAAACATGTCTAGGTTATTTTGTCATCAAATTATGTTGCAAACCCCTCGCCCAAAGTCAGATTGTCCTCCGTCACCCTCTATCTAGTTCTCTGTGCCCCTCCCCCTCCCCCTAACTCTCTCCCTCCCTCCCTCCCATGTCCTCCCTCCCCCCCCACCCTTGGTAACCACCACACTCTTGTCCATGTCTCTTAGTCTCATTTTTATGTTCCACCAATGTATGGAATCATGTAGTTCTTGTTTTTTTCTGATTTGCTTATTTCACTCCTTATAAGGTTATCAAGATCCCACCATTTTGCTGTAAATGATCTGATGTCATCATTTCTTATGGCTGAGTAGTATTCCATAGTGTATATGTGCCACATCTTCTTTATCCAGTCTTCTATTGAAGGGCTTTTTGGTTGTTTCCATGTCTTGGCCACTGTGAACAGTGCTGCAATGAACATGGGGCTACATGTGTCTTCACGTATCAATGTTTCTGAGGTTTTGGGGTATATACCCAGTAGAGGGATTGCTGGGTCATAAGGTAGTTCTATTTGCAGTTTTTTGAGGAACCACCATACTTTCCTGCATAATGGTTGTACTACTTTACAGTCCCACCAACAGTGAATGAGGGTTCCTTTTTCTCCACAGCCTCTCCAACATTTGCTATTACCCGTCTTGTTGATAATAGCTAATCTAACAGGTGTGAGGTGGTATCTCATTGTAGTTTTGATTTGCATTTCTCTAATAACTAATGAAGCTGAGCATCTTTTCATATATCTGTTGGCCATTTGTATCTCTTCCTGGGAGAAGTGTCTGTTCATGTCCTCTTCCCATTTTTTTATTGGATTGTTTGTTTGATTGTTGTTGAGTTTTATGAGTTCTTTGTAAATTTTGGATATTAGGCCCTTATCTGAGCTGTCGTTTGAAAATATCAGTTCCCATATAGTTGGCTGTCTGTTTATTTTGATATCAGTTTCTCTTGCTGAGCAAAAACTTTTAATTCTGATGTAGTCCCATTCATTTATCTTTGCCTTCACTTCTCTTGCCATTGGAGTCAAGTTCATAAAATGTTCTTTAAAACCCAGGTCCATGATTTTAGTACCTATGTCTTCTTCTATGTACTTTATTGTTTCAGGTCTTATATTTAGGTCTTTGATCCATTTTGAATTAATTTTAGTACACGGGGACAGGCTGTAGTCGAGTTTCATTCTTTTGCATGTGGCTTTCCAGTTTTCCCAACACCATTTGTTGAAGAGGCTTTCTTTTCTCCATTGTGTGTTGTTGGCCCCTTTATCAAAGATTATTTGACCATATATATGTGGTTTTATTTCTGGGCTTTCTATTCTGTTCCATTGGTCTGAGTGTCTATTTTTTTGCCAATACCATGCTGTTTTGATTATCGTGGCCCTATAATATAGTTTAAAGTCAGGTATTGTAATGCCCCCAGCTTCATTCTTTTTCCTTAGGATTGTTTTGGCTATTCGGGGTTTTTTATAGTTCCATATAAATCTGATGATTTTTTGTTCCATTTCTTTAAAAAATCTCATAGGGATTTTGATGGGAATTGCATTAAATTTGTATATTGCTTTGGGTAATATGGCCATTTTGATTATATTTATTCTTCCTATTCAAGAACAAGGAATATTTTTCCATCTCATTGTATCTTTTTCGACTTCCCTTAACAATGCTTTGTAATTTTCATTATATAGGTCCTTTACGTTCTTTGTTATGTTTATTCCTAGGTATTTTATTTTTTTTGTTGCAATCGTGAAGGGGATTATTTTTTTGAGTTCGTTTTCTAATATTTCATTGTTGGAATATAGAAAGGCTATGGACTTTTGTATGTTAATTTTGTATCCTGCGACCTTACTGTATTGGTTTATTGTTTCTAATAATCTTTTTGTGGAGTCCTTCGGGTTTTCGATGTATAGGATCATATCATCAGCAAAAAGTGATAGCTTTACTTCTTCTTTTCCGATATGGATACCTTTTATTTCTTTGTCTTGTCTAATTGCTCTGGCCAGAACTTCTAGCACCACGTTGAATAAGAGTGGAGAGAGTGGACAACCCTGTCTTGTTCCTGATTTAAGGTAGAAAGTCCTCAGTTTTATGCCGTTTAATAGGATGTTGGCTGATGGTTTATCATATATGGCCTTTATCATGTTGAGATATTTTTCTTCTATACCCATTTTGTTGAGAGTCTTAAACATAAAATTGTGTTGTATTTTATCAAAAGCCTTTTCTGCATCTATTGATAAGATCATGTGGTTTTTGTTCTTTGTTTTGTTGATATGGTGTATTACATTAACCGTTTTGCGTATGTTGAACCATCCTTGAGATTCTGGGATGAATCCCACTTGATCATGATGTATTATTTTTTTAATATGTTGTTGTATTCAGTTTGCCAGTATTTTGTTTAGTATTTTAGCATCTGTATTCATTAGAGATATTGGTCTGTAGTTTTCTTTCTTTGTGCCATCCTTGCCAGGTTTTGGTATGAGGGTTATGTTGGCCTCATAAAATGTGTTTGGAAGTATTGCTTCTTCTTCAATTTTTTGGAAGACTTTGAGTAGAATAGGAACCAAGTCTTCTTTGAATGTTTGATAGAATTCACTAGTATAACCTTCTGGGCCTGGACTTTTATTTTTGGGGAGGTTTTTAATAGTTTTTTCTATTTCCTCCCTGCTGATTGGTCTGTTTAGGCTTTCTGCTTCTTCATGACTCAGTCTAGGAAGGTTGTATTGTTCTAGGAATTTATCCATTTCTTCTAGATTGTTGTATTTGGTGGCATATAATTTTTCATAGTATTCTACAATAATTCTTTGTATTTCTATGATGTCTGTGGTGATCTCTCCTCTTTCATTTTGGATTTTATTTATTTGAGTCCTGTGTCTTTTTTCCTTGGTGAGTCTTGCCAAGGGTTTGTCAATTTTGTTGATCTTTTCAAAGAACCAGCTCCTTGTTTTATTGATTTTTTCTATAGTTTTTCTGTTCTCTATTTCATTTATTTCTGCTCTGATTTTTATTATCTCCTTTCTTCGGCTGGTTTTGGGTTGTCTTTGTTCTTCTTTTTCTAGTTCCTTAAGGTGTGAAGTTAAGTGGTTTACTTCGGCTCTCTCTTGTTTGTTCATATAGGCCTGAAGTGATATGAACTTTCCTCTTATTACTGCTTTTGCTGCATCCCAGAGATTCTGATATGTCGTATTTTCATTTTCATTTGTCTGTATATATCTTTTGATTTCTGCGCTTATTTCTTCTTTGACCCATTCATTTTTTAGAAGTATGTTGTTTAGTTTCCACATTTTTGTGGGTTTTTCCCCCTCTTTTTTGCAGTTGAATTCTAGTTTCAAGGCTTTATGATCAGAAAATATGCTTGGTACAATTTCAATTTTTCTAAATTTGCTGATATTGTCTTTGTGGCCCAACATATGGTCAATTCTTGAGAATGTTCCATGTACACTAGAGAAAAATGTATACTCTGTCACTTTGGGATGAAGTGTCCTGTAGATGTCTATCATATCCAGCTGTTCTAGTATTTCGTTTAAGGCCACTATATCTTTATTGATTCTCTGTTTGGATGACCGATCTAGAGCCGTCAGCGGTGTATTGAGGTCTCCAAGTATGATTGTATTTTTGTCAGTTTTTGTTTTAAGGTCAATAAGTAGCTGTCTTATATATTTTGGTGCTCCTTGGTTTGGTGCATATATATTAAGGATTGTTATGCCTTCTTGATTCAACTTCCCCTTAATCATTATGAAATGACCATTTTTGTCTCTGAGTACTTTTTCTGTCTTGTAGTCAGCATTATTAGATATGAGTATTGCTACACCTGCTTTTTTTTGGGTGTTGTTTGCTTGGAGTATTGTTTTCCAGCCTTTCACTTTGAATTTGTTTTTATCCTTGTTGCTTAGATGTGTTTCTTGTAGGCAGCATATAGTTGGATTTTCTTTTTTAATCCATTCTGCTACTCTGCGTCTTTTTATTGGTAAGTTTAATCCATTTACATTTAGTGTAATTATTGACACTTGTGGGTTCCCTACTGCCATTTTATAAATTGCTTTCTGTTAGTTTTGTATCTAGTTTGATTCTTCTCTTTTGTTTTTCTATCATTTGTTTTTGTTTGTTTGTGTTCCATACTTCTTTCCTCTGTTGCTACCTTTTTTAAGTCAAGTGTTTTTGTGGTGGATTTTTTAAGGGTGGTTACCATTAAGTAATGAAAAGGGTACCTACCATATTCATTGTAGTACCCTATCTTATAAGTATTTCTGCACTTCATCATCCTTTGCTACTGTTAATCTCCATCCTCTCCCCCCTTTTTTTCCTTTGTTGTCACAGTTTAAGTTTGGTTTTATTGTGTTCTTGGTGGAGCTGTTACATGTGGTGTTGTTTTCTTTTGTTCTTTGAATCTGGTTGGAAAACCCCCCTTAGTATTTCCTGGAGTGGGGGCTTTCTGTTGATAAATTCTCTCATATTTTCTGTATTTGTGAATGTTTTTATATCTCCTTCATACTTGAAGGATAGCTTTGATGGGTATAGTATTCTTGGCTGAAAGTTCCTCTCTTTCAGGGCTTTAAATATTGGGGTCCACTCTCTTCTAGCTTGTAGAGTTTCTGCTGAGAAATCTGATGATAATCTAATAGGCCTTCCTTTATATGTTGTATTCTTCTTTTCCCTGGCTGCCTTGAGAATTTTTTCTTTGTCATTGGTTTGTGTCATCTTTATTATGATGTGCCTTGGAGTGGGTTTGTTGGGGTTAAGAAAACTTGGTGTTCTGTTTGCTTCTTGAATTTGAGGCTTTAGTTCCTTCCACAGGCTTGGGAAGTTCTCGTCTATTATTTGTTTGAGTATATTCTCCATTCCATTTTCTTTCTCTTCTCCCTCTGATATACCTATTATTCTTATGTTATTCTTTCTGATGGAGTCAGACAATTCCTGTAGGGCTTTCTCATTTTTTATTATTTTTGAGTCTCTTTCTTCTTCTCTCTGTTGTGCCTCAAGTTGTTTGTCTTCTATTTCACTAATCCTATCTTCAATCTGGGCTGTTCTGGTAGCTAAGCTTGTTACCTCGTTTTTCAGCTCGTGAATTGAGTTTTTCATTTCTGTTTGATTTGTTTTTATAGTTTCAATTTCCTTGGTAATATATTCTTTGTGTTCATTGAGTTGTTTTCTGATCTCCCTATATTGCCTTTCTGTGTTTTCTTGTATATCTCTGAGTATTTTTAAGATTTCTATTTTAAATTCTCTGTCATTTAGCTCCAAGGCTTCCAATATGTTAAGTCTTTTCTCCATAGATTTTTCCACATCTATTTGTGTTACCTCTCTTTCTTTTGTATCCATAATATTCGATTTCCTCTTTCTTATCGGCATCTGAGGGTGGTCTTATTGATAGCACTAATTAGAATTAATAAAGAGTAAAAAGAAAAAAAAAGGGTAAAACACCCCACAAAAAAAAAACAGTAATAATTTATTATTTCCCCCTTTTTTTCTCTCTTCTCTTTCCCTCCTCTCCCCTCCTCAGGGAAATATCGTGCCTCTAATGGAGGGCCTGATTTGGGGTGAAGAGTTCAAGGGGCAAAAAAATGGAGTAGGGACCTACTAAATTCAAAAAAAAAAAAAAGAAAAAAAGGAAGAAAATCTTAGACAAGCATAAGATGATTTGCTTGTAAGTGATGGTCAACTAAGAGATATAATGAGAGGGATAAGAGGGAATCAGAAAAAAGGACCAAAAAAGAATAATAAAGAAGAAAAAATAAAAATAATAAGTAAAAATCTGTTGTATTAAGTGGAGCGAAGACTAAATACAATGGAGACCTTGGGTTGGGAGGACCCAAAATGCCACAAAAATAAACAAACAAGAGAAAAAAAAATAAAAACAAAAGCAAAAAAGAGAAATAAAGCCAAAAAAAAGCCTTGAGTCCCAAATTAACTAATTTGTTCGTGATTGAGGATTATATGGGAGGAAAGTAAAATGAGAAAAGAAAAAAACGAATAGAAAGGAAAAAATAAGAAAAAGAGAAAAACGAAGGAAGAAATAAAATAGGAAGAGAAAAAAACAAAATAAAGCAAGACAAAAAAAAAACAAAAGAGGAGAGAGTGAGAGTTAAGTGTTTTGGAGTATAACCTTAAAGGAGGGTGAGGATGAAGAAGAAAAATAAAATGCAACACTCATGGGTAGTGTAGTTCAAGAAAGGGGAAGCATAAGATGGGCAGAGAATAGAAGGACTGAGGTGGAGGAAATAAAGGCAAAAAGATAGAAGAAACAAACAACAACAACAACAACAAAAATTAGTGGATCAAGTTGTAAAGTCTGTGGGTTTTTCTTGATTTTGAGAGGTTAACTTCTTCCTTTTTCTTTTTTCTCCCTCTTCCTAGTCGGTGACTCTGTACCCCAGGCTCTGCCCCTGTGTCACTCTTAGGTAGGGATTTGCAGTTGATGGGATTCTATGGCAATGTCATATAATTGGCTTTAGTCTTGCTGGAAGTAAAGGCGTGTTGGCGTTTGCAGGGTCCAACGATGAGAGAGTTTGCTTTCCTGGATTCTCTCTCCTAGTCCCCCTTTCTGAATTAGCAGCCTGGTGATCCAGCTGTAAGGCTGCAACTGCTTCTGCCTGGGGAGTAAGAGGCTCAAAGAGCTGGGAAATCCCCACTCTATCCCCACTCAGTGCAAGGCTTTGGGAAAGGCTCTGAGAGTCAGGGCCTCCAGTGTAATCAGGCGGGGGTGGGAGTCAATTGTTGTCAAGGTGACTGTTCAGCGCCTATCATTTAGTTGGACCTCTCAACCCAGGCTTTCCACACTTTGTAGCCTGTTTTTGCAGGGAAGAAGAGGCACTAGTCTCTGCTTACGACTAGTGTAGTATAGACCTTATTATCTGCCAAGTCCTTCTTGTTAGCGTTTATCCCTGAATATGGAGGCTCTATCAATCAGAAGTTGCCCCCGCCCCTTTAGCGAGAGGCACTAAAAAATATCACGCCTCTTGTCTTGGATCGCTGAACTGAGAGAGATCTTATCAATTAGACCCGAGGGTGCGCAGATTTTATGGTTAAGCTAATTTCAGTGATTGGGTCGCAGCTGTGTTTCCGAAGGTATTTTAGGCTGCCTGCGCGCGCCCCTCCCCCAACGCTTGATTGTTAGCTTGAATGGTTGGGTGAGGTGCCCCGCCCACAGAGAGAATCTCCCAAGCCTCTCCCGCTTGCCCCGCGGCGGCTAGACCGCACCAGGCGCAGGATAATGGAGCCCCCTGGGTGTGCGGGCCAGCAGGGCGCCCTGGGCGCGTGGAATGCCCAAGGCACGCGCGTGAATGGGGCGCTCCGGGCACCGGTGGCCGGTGACCCCCACTCACAGTGTGCGGGCCGCTGGGAACGTCAGCGGTGCTCAACCGGACCGGGCGCGCGCGCAGTGGCTCGTGGCGGCTGCTCGCGGTGGCAGTTCGCGGCGGCTCGCGTCGGCCGCTCGCAGCAGCTTGAGGTTCCCAAGTATATGGGCTGACTCACCGCAGGCGCACTCCCTCGTGGCTTGAATGAGCGTCGCTGCTGCGGTAGCTTCCTCCACACCCTCGTCTCTCAGATTCAAGTGATAACAGTCCTTTTGCTTTCAGTTTGTGTGGAACTCCGGAATGCTCTGAGGATAAATTTTTCTGTTTCTAGTTGATAAATTTGTTGTGATTTAGGGGAGAGCTGTCGGACGCGCTTCTCACGGCGCCATTTCCGTGACGTCACTCCTAAACACATTTCTAAAGGGATATTTGGATTTTGGACAAAATTTCCTAAGCAAAATATAATTATAACTGATAAATGTGACAAAAGATATTTTTGAACAAAAACATCTTGCATATTTAAACTTACTATCCACAGTCCATGTTGTGACTCTGGAAACCCAATACACTCAACAATGTTTAGTAATATGCAGTCACCCTTATATACTCTTCCTTCATTCTATTAAAAAGGTCTTTGCATTAAAACAAGAAGCAAACAATTATTGTTATTCCATCTAGGATTGGCCTCAACACGCCACAGAGAGAGATCTCAAATCCATTTCCTCACATAATCTTTTTGTTTCTTATTTTAATAGAAAAGAGCACACTTTTAAGAACAGACACTCAGAGCCAAAGATTAAAGGCAACATAGAGGTTTCTTATCCTCCCCTCCTCCCAATCTTCTCCTCTGTAGCTGTGCTACATCCCACCAGCACGTCACTGATGGGATCAACTCCTCTGGTCACTCCAGAGCATCCATAGTCTCAAGAGGTGGCCCACTGACTCTTGAATTTTTTATTTTAAGGTTATTCACAGAGGTAGATAGATACACATACATAAACACACATTCCTTATAATTTTCTCATCCAAAATTATTTATTCATAAATATTTCAGGTTGGATTCTGATAAACTCAGTGTTCTATAAATGCTGATATTTTTTCTTCAATTATTTTATTTTCCTGTTGGGTAATGTTTCTTACCCTCATGATTTCTTCTCTGGTAACTTATGCATATTTATATTCTTTTGAATTTCTATTGCCAACTTGTCAGCATTGTGATTTTTTTTTCTTTTTTTTTTTTCTTTTTTCATTTTTCTGAAGCTGGAAACAGGGAGAGACAGTCAGACAGACTCCCGCATGCGCCCCACCGGGATCCACCCGGCACGCCCACCATGGGGCGACGCTCTGCCCACCAGGGGGTGATGCTCTGCCCATCCTGGGCGTCGCCATGTTGCGACCAGAGCCACTCTAGCACCTGGGGCAGAGGCCAAGGAGCCATCCCCAGTGCCCGGGCCAACTTTGCTCCAATGGAGCCTTGGCTGCGGGAGGGGAAGAGAGAGACAGAGAGGAAAGCGCGGCGGAGGGGTGGAGAAGCAAATGGGCGCTTCTCCTGTGTGCCCTGGCCGGGAATTGAACCCAGGTCCTCCGCACGCTAGGCCAACGCTCTACCGCTGAGCCAACCGGCCAGGGCAGCATTGTGATTTTTTAAGGGTTTTTTTTTAATTAAAAAAAATTAAAATTTATTGATTTTTAGAGAAAGGAGAGGGAAGGGGAGAAGCAAGAAGCATCAACTCATCATAGTTGCTTCCTATATGTACCTTGACCAGGCAAGCCCAGGATTTTGAACCAGTGACCTCAGTGTTCCAGGTCGATACTTTATCCACTGCACCACTACAGGTCAGGTTTGATTTACTTTTGTAAAAATGCATAACTTTTTAAAATTTTATTTATTGATTGTTTTTAGAGAGAGAAAGAGATTGATTTATGATTCCACTTATTTATAACTTCATTGGTTGATTCTTATAAGGGCTGTAATCAGGAACTGAACCCACAACCTTTGTGTGTCAGGATGATGCTCTATCCAACTAAGCTACCCGACCAGGGCCAAGTGCATAACTTTTTTATTATAGTATCACTAGGTCTATCACCAGGAAAGATAAGTTTGTTCATTGATTCCTTAAATGAATACATATTCAGAGTTAGACATTGAGTTAAGCCTTGAAGGTATAGCAGTAAACAAAACAATGTTTTGTGAGCTGGATCTTCTGACACCTGCCTCCATGTTTTCAACTACAATTTACTTTTTTATGCCCCCTACACTTTATATAAGTCCTCTACACATACACATATACAAGTGTAATTCCCTTAGATTAAGTTCTCTAATTTTTGAATTTTAATTACTGTTATGTCATAAATATCAGTTAGACTAAAGTAAGAACCTCTTCATATGTCTTTTATAATTGCTGAGCACTGGGTACCTTTTCCCCTCCTGTAGTCTCAGTGGGTGCATCTCTGTGCTGTCTTCTGAGTCTCAGTGTTTTGGTTCTCCACCTCCTCAGTGTGCTCTCTCTTCTGTCTCAGAAACTCAGAACTGTGCACTGGTTTGAACTAGAATATTCAATGCTATATACATATACTCCTGTTCTGAACTACTTCTTAAAATTCCTTTCGTTTCTAAGAACATTATAATCAATACCTTTTTTTGAATGTTGGAAGCATCCTTTGAGATTTCTTTGTAGAATCCTTTGCTGTCTCTCTAAATCCTCACACCACATCCGCAATCATGACATCTTTCTTTCACACTTGTGTGTTACCTTGTTTTATTATAAACAATGTTTCCTTTTTAGTGAAAATACTTTCTAGCAGTTTTTCAAAACTGGCCAAAGGAATATAGTAGAGCAAGGTCTATAATTATTATTCTCTGTTTTTTAATAGAGAAACGTTGACTTCCTCTACTGGTTTTGCTCAGCCTGCTTTTTTTCTAGTTACAGATACATGATGTCAGTTCCAGTTTGGTGGACCTTGTTTCTCCACAATAATCTAAGGGTCCCTGTGGGCAGAAGCTCTATACAGATGGTGTCCAAGAATAAAGGGATACTAGGACCATAGATATTTGTATTATTTGGATCCCCATATGGTGACTTTTGCTTTTTCTCTTTTTTAAATTTTCCATATGCCAACAGCAATATTTCTTTTACTAGATAGGAATATGTTATATGCTTAAATCATTTTGGGGGACAGAATTAGATAAACAATAACCTTCTAATTTAGGTATCCTTTCTTTGTTGTCCACACTGTATGGAAAATGGAAGTACCACCAACCCTGATGTTCCGTGGTCACCAGTGTAAAGTGCCAATGACGTGGTGTGTTTGCCCGTTGGTGTGTATAGCACTGCCTGTGTATTAGGATAACAAGACATTTTTGGTAGAAAAGAGAAAAATCATTCTACCATTTGTTTTTCCCCTACATTATTGTTTTAATTCTTTCAGGTTTTCTGCAAATCCTCTTCTTTTCATCTTAACTACCTTATTTGTTTCTTGATTTTTTCTTCTTTCTTCCTAGAGAGTCCTTCCTATGAATCTTGCAGCTATATTAGCCCGTTTGTCTCATACATTTAAGATTTTCCTGTCTCTCAATATTCTGCAAGCTTTCTTTAATTCTAATTAATTTTAAAGTTAGCTGTCTAGAGGTATAATTTACACTGTATAAAAATCCTCTAATTCTGAGTGAACAATTTGATGAGGTTGACAAATATAGTTATATAGCCACCACAATAATCGTGATAAAAAGAAAAACCTTTTCATCCCTCACAAAAATTCCCTCATACTGCCAATATCTCAATGACCAATTTTTTTTTTCAGAAAGTAGTATTGGTTCCTTTTTTTCTTTGAAATCTACCTTCTCTTCTTTTACAGAATGACCTTCATCTTACCAGTGAAAATGTCTTTCTTCTCCTCATCCCAATCCCATAAACTCATCAATATTTTTTAATTTTCCCCATTTCTTTCCAAATTTTTCTCTTGATATTTTCCCTTAGCATAGACTGTCCTGAATTTTATAGGACAAATTATACCTACTATTTATTTCTCCTCCTGAGTTCTAAACCCTGAACAAATATGCCTTCTTGCCTATTTGTATTGTTCCATGATCTTAACAACTTAAAGAGTTTAATACTTTTCTCTTCTCTTTCTTTCTTTCTTTCTTTCTTTCTTTCTTTCTTTCTTTCTTTCTTTCTTTCTTTCTTTCTTTCTTTCTTTCTTTCTTTCTTTCCTTATTCCTCCCTTCCTTCCTTCCTTCCTTCCTTCCTTCCTTCCTTCCTTCCTTCCTTCCTTCCTTCCTTCCTTCCTCCCCTCCCTCCCTCTCTCTCCCTCCCTCTTTCCTTCCTTCCTTCCTTCCTTCCTTCCTTCCTTCCTTCCTTCCTTCCTTCCTTCCTTCCTTCCTTCCTCCTTCCCTCCCTCCCTCTTTCCTTTCCTTTCCTTTCCTTTCCTTTCCTTTCCTTTCCTTTCCTTTCCTTTCCTTTCTTTCCCTTTCCTTTCATTTCATTTCATTTCATTCTTTCTTCTTTTTTCAGGTGAAAGGAACAGAAATAGTGAGGCAGAGTCCTGCATGTGCCTTGATCAGGATCTTCCTAGCAACCCAGTCTAGAGCTGCTGCTCAAATACTGAGCTATTTTTAGTACTTGAGGCTGATGTGCTCTGACCAACTGAGCTATCCTCAGTGCCTGGGGCCATGCTTAAACTGACTGAGCCACTGGCTATGGGAGGGGAAGAGAGAGAAAGGGGAGATGGAGGCAGAGAGAAGCATATGGTTGCTTCTCCTGTGTGCCCTGACTAGGAATTGAACCTGGTACAACCATATGCCAGGCCAATGCTCCATCCACTGAGCCACCGCCCAGGACCTTAGTACTTTTCTGAGACATACGTTATGCAAATTTTTCCTCCATATTTTCCAGCAATAAGAACAATGGTAGAGTTGTTCTAGAAAGAGTGGTAATGTTTTTTTTTGCTACATATTATATTCAATGTATTTCTAGATCCACAAAATATGGTTTCTCTTCTTACTTAAACCTAAGTGAAAAGCACCTGGCATTGGTAATTTCAACTTCTTGTGCCACAATTTTACTTTATCTTTGTTTTCCTGAATCCAAACCTGACAATTTTTACTCATATTTTCCCTTACATAATAATTTCATTGCTCTTACCAAAAAAGAAACATTATTCCAAAGAGAATGAAAAAAATTTTTCTTGGTCTCTTTCTTCTTATTGCTATAGTTTCCAAAATTATGTGGGTATTTACACTGACTCAATGCTCTGCCAAATGGTTTAATTCCTAAGCATTTATTAGGTGCTATGGTAAGACATTAGACATCAGAGGCAAAGAGAATGCAATTGAAATGCCTTCTAGGTTCTGATCTATGAGGCCTTGATATCTAGCTTCCTCAAGCTTCAATGTCTTCTTTTGTAAAATGCAAAAATACCTTTCAGAACACTGAAATAATAACAATTAGAGGTAGTATATGTAAAGAATGATTATAAACACATACACATATTAGAGCCAATGTGTGTAAAACATCTAATACAACATCCAGCTCATAGAAAGTGTTCATTAAGTCAGTGGTCCTCAACCTTTTTTGGGCCACAGACTGGTTTAATGCCAGAAAATATTTTCACGGACCGGCCTTTAGGGTGGGATGGATAAATGTATCACATGACTGAGACAAGCGTCAAGAACGAGTCTTAGAGGCCCTGGCCAGTTGGCTCAGTGGTAGAGCGTCGGCCTGGTGTGCAGAAGTCCTGGGTTCGATTCCCCGCCAGGGCACACAGGAGAAGCGCCCATTTGCTTCTCCACCCCTCCCCCTCTCCTTCCTCTCTGTCTCTCTCTTCCCCTCCTGCAGTGAGGCTCCATTGAAGCAAAGATGGCCCGGGTGCTGGGGATGGCTCCTTGGCCTCTGCCCCAGGCACTGGAGTGGCTCTGGTCATAACAGAGTGACGCCCCGGAGGGGCAGAGCATGCCCCTAGGTGGGCAGAGCATCACCCTGGTGGGCGCATGCGGGAGTCTGCCTGACTGTCTCTCCCCATTTCCAGCTTCAGAAAAATACAAAAAAAAAAAAAAAAAAAAAGAACGTGTCTTAGACTGATGTAACAGAGGGAATCTGGTCATTTATAAAACATCGTTCAGACTTAAATATAAATAAAACTGAAATAATGTAAGTTATTTATTCTTTCTCTGCGGATCGGTACCAGTCCGCGGCCCGGGAGTTGGGGACCACTGCATTAAGTGATCAGTATTATTTTTTTATTTCAGTAAATGAGTGCTTTAGATGAATTCCAATTAAAAAAATAACAATGATTACATATTGTCTTTTACCTAGTGTCACAACTAATTTTCATCTCTCCCAGAAGTTTTATTGATTTCCTTTACCCTTGTTTCTAGTGTTATCCTTTTCACTGGAAAACCTAGGATCTTACACAACACAAAACAGGTGAGCTAGATCTTTACTTCAGATTTTCTCTTCTGCGTCTCCCTTGACTTTTATTTTTCCTTTTACCTTTTGTAGGTTTCCAGTGTTGGACTGTCTTTTCTCTTAGTCAGTTTTTATTTTTAAGTGACCCTGATCCCTTGTCTTTCATTAACTGGAGTCTGAGAATGGGTGGAAGGAACAGATAATACAAGGTTTCAGCACAGCCAATCCTCACCAATTTACACTTTTTTTCTTGTTGTCCTTATTTTCTGTCTCCTAAAGAAGGAAAATCCATAAGTCTCTCTTCCTGCACTGTGACCTCTCAATCTTCCATCATTGAGCACTAGGGCTTTTCTCTGGTACAACTCCCTGGTTTAGGAAACCTACACTAAGACAGTGTCTATGTCACTGTCTTAAAGATAAAATTAGGACCCACACAAGACATTGACAACTGGCAAATAAAACTGGCAAGCATATGGTTCCAACTGGTTCCTATCACAGGACATTTTCTGCTTGGCCAATGTTTCTGAAACCTAGCTAAATGTGAGAATCATCTGGGAAGATTTTAAACAATACTAAATGCCTGAGACTTACCATGATTGATTTAGAATTACTGAGGGTAGGGCTCAGGCCTCTGTATTATTTTTTTAAACCACCCACTTGATTATAATGCACAGACAGTGCTGAGAAACATTGCTATAATGCCTTATCTAATCTCCAAGCTCACTCTGATTTTTAAATTTAATTCCAGTGGTTATAGAACCAAAGAAATAATTTTCTAAATATTGTTTTTATAGTTGATATATTTATTTAACAAAACAACAAAAAAAGTGAAACTGCTCTGGGATGAGTGTGTGGAGGTCTAGCTAACCAGGATCCCTCAGTCTATATGTCAGAACCCATAAAGCCACTCAAAGAACTGTTTGAAAATTTTCACCCTAAGACTAGGGTGTAGCAGCACAAGGTGTACAGTGTATATGTCTGAACATTTTCCCCAGTAGTTCTTGGGTCAACTGGGCAGGACCTAAAGAACAGCATTTCCTGGCCAATTATCTCCCCTACTTTAGGGCTGTGCAAACATTCCCATTTTCTACATATGTTATGATGTGAAAAATATTGGTAGGCACTGTTCTTAAAAATTGTTTTTCAGTCAGTTTTGTCACTGTAGCCATACAGTGGCTACAGTGCACAAGCAATGCAACAACTTATGGTGCAATAAATAATTTTTAGTATCTTAAAAAACTTTTTTTTTGCAAGTATATGTGTGTGCCACTTTTGAGTTCTTTTCTTTTGCTTTCATTCCAGTGCTTATTGCTAATACTTTCAGAAAAGGCATGTACTGTAATTAAAAATTAATCTACCATGGGTTATAATAGGTGACACTAAACCAAGGAATCGTTTTCCATCACTGTTTCTCAGGATTTCTTGGTGGAAGCTAGCCTGTTTATATGTATATATTTCTGCACAATAGAAATCTTTTACCCAGAGTGAAATAGATTTTAGCTTCTGGCTTGTCGCCTGATTATTGCAAGCAATTCCCAGCTGGCACGCACACTCTGGGTCATTGATTCTCATCTCATTTCATGCACATAATGAATTGCTGTTTGGTGTAGTTTGGGGTATGAGTGAATTTCAGCTGTCATCTCTAGGGCAGCTTACCTAGAATTAGATCCTGGCATTTCAAATGCTATTTGTCTTCATTAATCTTCACTCTTGCCCCATTTGTCCTATACAGGTAATGTGACCTGAATAGCTTATGGTATCTGAAGGCTGACAGGCTGGCTTAGACTGAAATTATAGACATACCCTCCCAGCACTGTTACCAGTAAATATTTAATATTAAATTAAATATATTCTTTTTGTAGACTTGTTAATTTAGCTTTTTAAATATTATCTCTTTGTTAATTTGGCATCAAGATTGCTGTCATCCTCTTATTTTATTTTTATAACTCAGGAAGCAAGAAAGGCTCTTGAAATCTAAACCAGTCTAAAATTTTTTGTTTAGTTCAACAAGTATTTAATGAGTCCCAACTATCTTTTAGGTAATTGAATTAAAAAATTATTTTATTAAAAGTGCTTCGAGGTCAGGGAGTAATGTCTTAATCTTCTTAATATTTCAACTTTACACAGTGAATGATACACAGTAAGCCCTGAAGTAAAATTTAACGATAAACTAATGAATGGGGAAATGCAAAAGAAGTCCATGTTGGGATGATGTCAGAATAATGACAGCATGAGAGATATACTCCTAATCTCTCCTGTTGAAATTTTAATAAATTGAACAACTATAAAGCAGTTAAGAAACCCCAGCTGGACTCTCAAGTGTGCCTGAAAGATCTGTGCACCGAATGAACTAAAGCTGGGATGGGGTGAAAATTGAAGGTGGAAGGTAAAACACAATCATGGTCACCTCTGGGAAGGAGACAAACCAAATGACTTTTTTTCCTCTGCTGAACTAAGGGGGGAGGGAAACTCAGGCTGTTTGGATTTTATCTGAGGGGTATGGAGAGGGAAACCCAGAGTGACTGGGTCACCTTCTTCCGGGAGGAGCAGTGAGATAGAGGTGTCCAGAGGGATATAAACCAAAGCGTTCAGAACGTGGGGTCATGGCCAGTGTCCTCACCATCCACCTGCAGCCTGCACTTGGAAGAGACAGAGAAAATTAAGTGTGGTCCCAAAGCCCCCCAGATTCTGCCTCCTTCACCTTGCAGTATGGATGGTAGCAGAGAAAACCCCATAGCTGGCTCTCCAGAGGCACTCTCTTTGCTGAAGAATGAAGGTGCTCTGCATCTGGTCCCTGGTCTGTTGGCACATAGGGAAGAACACCTGGAGGCCTGAGGTCAACATTGTCAGAGCCATAAAGCCATAAATCTGAAGCTGTAAAGCCCTCACAACACGCTTTAGCCACCAAAGTAGGTGCAGCCCTGTCTACATCATCGCATCAGCAACATCTCAGTGGAGGACAGACAAGGAACTTCACAGAGCTAAAAACTTGTAATACAATGACACATACTGGAAGAAAGCTCTCAAAACCTAAATTATTTTTTTCCCTTTTTTTCTTCTTATTCATTTTTTTCTCTTTCTCTTTTGAATTTTATTTTCTATAACCTTTATATTTTTATTCTTATTTTTTTCTGGGTGTTTTGTTTATTACTTTATTTAGGTTTTTTATTTTTTCCTATAGTTTTTCTTTTTGTCATAATTTGTTATTTTTATTGTATTTTTTATAATTTTAATTTTTTATTTTTTAGTTGATTTTTTTTTGTTAGAGTTCTTAATACTACCACTCTCAAATGCCATCAAGGAACAAGAAATCAAATACCATGGCTACACAAGACAAAGACGTAGTTCAGAAATAGAATGAAAAATCTCAAGAAATAAAAAACTTAACCACATAGAAACCTTAGAGTTAAGTAATAGAGAATTCAAAATTGAAGTTCTGAAAATACTTAATGAAATGTGAGAAAACACCAATAGGCAACTTAATGAGCTCAGAAAACAAATCAATGAACAAAACAAATACCTCACCAAGGAGATTGAAAATAAAAACAAAGATGAAGAACTCAATACTGAGGTAGCACCTGACCAGGCAGAGGTTCAGTGGATAGAGTGTCAAACTGGGATGCAGAGGACTCAGATTCAAAACCCTGAGGTCACCAGCTTGAGTGAGGGCTCATCTGGTTAAAGCACAGCTCATCAGCTTGAGCCCAAGGTCACTGGCTTGAGCAAGGAGTTACTCGGTCTACTGTAGGCCCCTGGTCAAGGCACATATGAGAAAGCAATCAATGAACAACTAAAATGCCACAACAAAAAATTGGTGCTTCTCATCTCTCTCCCTTCCTGTCTGTCTGTCACTATCTGTCCCTCTCTCTGTCTCTTTCTCTCTGTCTCTGTCACAAAAAAGGAAAGATAACAGAGGTAGCAAGTTTAGCTAATAGAACAAGCCAGATAGAGGAGAAAATCAGTGCCATAAAATCTAGGCAACTAGAAATGCTACAGAGAGAAGAGGAGAGAGGCTTATAAATTAAAAACAATTGAGAGAGCTCTACAAGAATTGTCTAACTCCATCAGAAAAATCAGTATAAAAATAATGAATATATCAGAAGAAGAAGAAAGGGAGAAGGGAATAAAGAGCTATTCAAACAAATAATTGATGAGAATTTTTCAAGCCTATGGGAAGAGTTAGACCCTCAAATCCAAGAAGCAAACAGAATGCCAAGTTACCTCAACCCAAAAAAGCCTACTCCAAGTCATATTGTAATAAAATTGTCAAAAAACAAACAAACAAAAATTCTCAGGGAAGGTAAGGAAAACAATATAACATATAAAGTAAAGTTCATTAGGTTATTATCAGACTTCTCAGCAGAAACTCTACAAGCCAGAAGAGAGTAGACCCAAACTTTCAAAGTACTGAAAGATAGAATTACCAGCCCAATATACTATACCCATCAAAGTTTTCCTTTAAATATGAAGGAGAAATAAAAACTTTTGCAGACATACAGAAGCTGAGGGAATATATTACTAGGAGTCCCCTACTGCAGGAAATACTAGAGGATCATTTGACCAGACACAAAGAACAAAACAAATAAAAACTACAAGTAAAAGCTCCAACAATGTCACAATAAAAACAAGGATAATCTGTAACAACAATAACATAAAAGGGGGGAGGACAGAGATCTGCAGTAGCAAAGGAGGATGAAATGCAGAAGCATTCATAAGACAAGGGACTTTTGTACACATGAACATTTTTCTCTTAATTACCTAATGGTAACACCCACAAAAAAGCCACTACTGAAATACACAGCTTAACAAAAGAAGAAACAGGAAAAGGAAGTGTGAAATACCACCAAAAAAAAAAAAAAAAAAAGCAAAAGACAGAAATGCAAAAGAGAAGAACCAGACAAGATACAGAGCTACCAGAAAACAAAACATAAAATGGCTATAGGAAATTCTCATGTGTCAAAAATTACCCTAAATATAAACAAACTGAACTCACCAATAAAGAAGCACAGAGTAGCAGATTGGATCAAAAAGCAAAACCCAATCATATGCTGCTTTCAAGAGACACAACTAAGCTGCAAGGACAAAAATAGACTCAAAGTGAAAGGTTAGAAAACAATTTCCTAAGCAAATAATATCCAAAAAAAAGCAGATGTAGTCATACTCTTATCTGACAATGCTGACATCAAAACAACAAAGCTAACTAGAGACACAAATGAACATTTCATAATGATAAAGGGAACATTGTATTAAGAAAACATAATACATTTTAATATATATGCACTGAACCAGGGAGTACCAAAATATATAAAACATCTACTAACTGATCTAAAAATAGAAGTAGACAAAAACACAATCATACTTGGGAGATTTCAACACACCATTGATGTCTTTAGATAGATCATCCAAACTGTAAATCAATCACAAAATATTGGCCTTAAAAGACACACTGGACCAAAGAGACATATAGACATTTACAGGACATTTTATCCCAAAGTGTCATATTATATATTCTTCATCAATATGCATGGAACAGTCTCAAGGATAGACCATATGTTGGGCCATAAAACTAATATCAATAAATTCAGGAAGATTGAAATAATACCAAGCATATTTTCTGATCATAAGGCTTTGAAATTAGAATTCAATAGTAAAAAAAAGTAAAGAAGCCCCCTAAAATATGGAAATTAAACAACATACTTTTAAAAAATAACTAAGTTAAAGAAGAAATAAAATCAGACATCAGAAGATATAGACAGACAAATGAAAATGACAACATGGCATACTAAAATTTCTGGGATGCAGTGAAAGGAGTAATAAGAAAAAAGTTTATATCATTACAGGCTTAAATAAAAAAACAAGAGGAATTCCAAGTAAACAACATAACGTCACATCTTGAGGAACTAGAAAAAGAACAAAGGAAATCCAGAGTCAGCAGAAGAAAGAAAATAGTAAAGGTTAGAGCAGAATTGAATGAAGTGGAAAACAAAAACCTATAGAAAAAATACCTATAGAAAAAATAATACAACAAAGAGCTGTTTTTTAAAAAAGATCAATAAAATTGACAAACCACTGGCTAGACTCACTAAGGAAAAAAGAAAGGATTCATATAAACACAATCTGAAATGAAACAGGAGAAATTACCACAAACATCATAGATATGCAAAGGATCATAGTAGAATTTTATGAAAGATTATATGCCACCAAATTCAACAACCTAAAGGAAATGTATAAATTCCTAGATCTATACAACCTTTCTAGACTCAAAAAAGTCACAAAGAAGTAGAAAACCTAAGTAGACCTATAAGCAGGGAGGAAATAGAAACAACTATTAAAAAACATCTCAAAAAACAGAAGTGCAGGAAAAGATGGCTACACTAGTGAAAAAAAAAACATTCAAAGATTTGGTACCTACCCTTTTCAAAGTCTTCCAAAAAATAGAAGAAAAAGCAGTACTCCCTTAAACATTTTCTGAGGTCAACATAACTCTGATACCAAAACCTGGCAAGGACAACACAAAAAAGAAAACAACAGACCAATATTTCTAATGAATACAGATGTAAATATCATAAACAAAATACTAGCCAATTGAATACAATAACATTAAAAAAGTAATACATCACAATCAAGTGGGATTCATTCTAGGAGCACAAGGATGGTTCAACATATGGAAATCGATCAATATAATATACCACATCAACAAAACAAAGGACTAAAATCATACAATCCTATTAATAGATAAAGAAAAGGCATTCAATAAGATAAACATCCTTTATGTTTAAAACACTCAATAAAATTGGAATAGAAGAAAAGTACCTCAGCATAATAAAGGCCATATATGACAAACCATCAGCTAATATCATACTAAGTGGTTAAAAAAAATAAAGATTTTTCTCTAAATTCAGGAACAAGACAAAACTGTCTACTCTGTCCACTTTTATTTAACATAGTTCTGAAAGTTTTAGCCAGAGCAATCAGGCAAGAGAAAGAAATAAAATACATTCATATTGGGATAGAAAAAGCAAAGATAGCACTTTTTGCAGGTGATATGATCCTGTGTATAGAAAATCCCCAAAACTCCACCAAAAACCTATTAGAACAATAAACCAATATAGTAATGTCACACGATACTAAATCAATATATAAAGTCTATTGCTTTTCTACATGCCAAATGATGAAACTTCAGAAAATGGACTAAAAAATTTTTTTCTTCTGCAATTGCAACAAAAATAAAAGACCTAGAAATAAACAAATGATGTGGAAGATCTATATATATACCGAAAACTATAAAACATTATTGAAATAAATTAAAAAAGACAATGAAATGGAAAAATATTCCATGTTCATGGATTGGAATAATCAACATAGTTAAAATGACCACATTACCCAAAGCAATATACAAATATAATGCAATTCCCATCAAAATCCCAATGTCATTTTTAAAAGTAATAGAGCAAAAAATTAACAGGTTTATATGGAACCATAAAAACCTCCAAATAGCCAAAGCAATCCTGAGGAAAAAGAATAAAACTGGAGGCCTCACACTACCTGACCTCAGATTATGCTGTATATAGAGCTATGATAATCAAAAAAAGCATGGTTTTGGCAGAAAACCAGACATACAGACCAATGGAACGAAATCAAGAGTTCAGAAATAAAACTACATATATATGAACAAATCATCTTTGATGAAGGAGTCAAAAACAATCAATAGAGAAAAGAAAGCTTCTTCAATAAATGGTGCTGGGAAAATTGGAAAGCCACATGCAAAAGCAGCGTTATTCACAGTGGCCAAGACATGAAAACAACCAGAGTGTTCCTTGATAGAGGATTGGATAAAGAAGATGTGGTGCTTCTATACAATGAAATACTACTGAGCCATAAGAAATGATGACATAGTGACATTTATGACAACATGGATGGACCTTGAGAACAGTATACTGAGTGAAATAAGTAAATTAGAAAAAGTTAAGAACTGTATGATTTCACACATAGGTGGGATATAAAACTGAGACTCATGGATATAGATAAAAGAGAAGTGGTTACCAGGGGGAGGAAATGTGAGGAAGAGGGATAAGGGAGGGTTTGTGGAAAGGGTGTAAAGAGGGACAAATATAAAGTGACAGAAAATGATTTGACTATGAATATACAACATAACAGTTCAGATGCTATAGAAATGTTTACCTGAAACCTATGTACTCTTATTGATCAATGTCACCCTGTTACAGTTAGTATTTTAAATGAAAAAAAAAAAAAAGTCCCTGGTAATTGTACTTAAGGAGTGTAAAAATCCCTTTGTAGAGGAGAATCTCCTGAGCTAGATGCTTTACATGTATTGACTATTTTAAAGCTTTTGACATCATTATCTTATTTTAAGATGAATAGCAAGACTCAGAGAGAAAGAAACTTATGCACGTAACAGAGTGAATCAGTGGAATATACATTTATTTAATTTGATGTATAGGTCACAGAGGAAGGAAGAATCAATATTTATTCTTTAACTTTTTATTTTTTTAAATGAATATATTGACATCTTGACAACCTCCAAAGGGGACTAATAGTTTTAATTTTTTATTTAATTTATTGTGTTTACATAAATTCTAGTGTCGCCCCGAATGCATCCACACCTCCCCTGTATTCCCCTCAACATCTTTGTTGCCCTCCTTCCAACAGCTCCCTCCCCCCTTCCATTCAGGTTTAATTCCATTCCTCAGTTTACATTGTTCCTTGGATTCCTCAAATGAGTGAGGTCATATGATACTTTTTTTCTCTGCCTGGCTTATTTCACTTAACGTAATAGTTTCCAGGTCCATCTATGTTGTTGCAAAAGGTAAAATTTCCTTATTTTTCATGGCCCCATAGTATTCCATTATGTATATGTACCACTGATTTTTAATCCACTCCTCCACTGACGGACACTTGGGTTGTTCCCAGATTTTGTTATTGTGCACAATGCTGCCATAAACATGGGGGTGCATTTCTTTTTTTGAGTCAGTGATATGGTGTTCTTGGGGTATATTTTTTAAAGTGGGATGGCTGGGTCAAAAGGCAGTTCCATTTTTAATTTTTTGAGGAATCTCCATACTGTTTTTCACAGTGGCTGCACCAGTCTGCATTCCCACCAGCAGTGCAGGAGGGTTCCCCATTCTCCACATCCTCAACAGCACCTATCATGTGTTGTTTTGTTAATGAGCGCCATTCTGACTGGTGTGAGGTGGTATCTTATTGTGGTTTAAATTTGCATTTCTCTAATGATTAGTGATTGAACATTTTTTCATCTGTCTATTGGCCATCTGTATGTCCTGTTTGGAGAAGTGTCTATTCATTTCTTGTGCCATTTTTTGATTGGATTGTTTGTCTTCCTGGTGTTGAGTCTTACAAGTTCTTTATAAATTTCGGTTATTAACCCCTTATCAGACATATTGTCGAATATGTTCTCCTATTGTGTGGTTTGCCTTTTTATTCTGTTCATCTTATCTTTAGCTGTGCAAAAGCTTTTTAGTATGATAGTTCTATGTGTTTATCCTTTCTTTTATTTCACTTGCCCGTGGAGATAAATTAGCAAATATATTGCTGCGAGAGATGTCGGTGAGCTTACTGCCTATGTTTTCCTCTAAGATGCTTATGGTTTCAAGACTTACATTTGAGTCTTTTATACATTTTGAGTTTATTTTTGTGAATGGTATAAGTTGGTGGTCTAGTTTCATTTTTTTGCAAGTAGCTGTCCAATTTTCCCAACACCATTTGTTAAAGAGACTGTCTTTATTCCATTGTACGCTCTTACTTCTTTTGTCAAATATCAATTGTCCATAAAGATATAGGTTTATTTCTGGGTTCTCTGTTCTGTTCCATTGATCTATATGCCTGTTCTTATGCCCATACCAAGCTGTTTTGGGTACAGTGGCCTTGTAGTATAACTTGATATCAGGAAATGTGATATCTCCCACTTTATTCTTCTTTTTCAAGATTGCTGAGGCTATTCGTGTTCTTTTTTGGTTCCATATAAATTTTTGGAATATGTGTTCTATATCTTTGAAGTATGTCATTGGTGTTTTAATTGGTATTGCATTGAATTTGTAAATTGCTTTGGGTAATATACACATTTTAATAATGTTTATTACTCCTATCCATAAACACGGTATATACTTCCACTTGTATGTTTCTTCCTTGATTTCCTTTATCAATGTTTTATAATTTTTCAGGTACACGTCTTTAATCTCCTTGGTTAAATTACTCTTATGTACTTTATTCTTTTGTTTGCAATAGTGAAGGGGGTTGTTTTCTTAATTTCTCTTTCTGACAGTTCATTGTTGGTATATAAAAATGCCTCTGACTTCTGTGTATTAATTTATACCCTGCCACCTTGCTGAATTCACTTATCAGGTCCAGTAGTTTTTTGACTGAGACTTTAGGGTTTTTTTATATACAGTATCATATCATCTGCAAATAATGATAGTTTTACTTCTTCTTTCCCAATTTGGATGCCTTTTATTTCTTCTTCTTGTCTGATTGCTGTAGCTAAGACTTCCAGTACTATGTTGAATAAGTGTGGTGAAGGGAGCACCCCTGCCTTATTCCTGATCATAACGAGATTGCTTTTAATTTTTGCCCATTAATTATGATGTTGGCTGTGGGTTTGTCATAGATGGCCTTTATCATGTTGAGGTATGATCCCTGTATTCTCACTTTGCTGAGAATTTTGATCAAAAATGGTTGCTGAACATCTTATCAAATGTTTTTTTTGTATCTATTGAAATTATCTTGTGGTTTTTCTCTTTACTTTTGTTTATGTGATGAATCACATTGATTTACGAATATTATATCATCCATGCCTTCCCAGAATAAATCCCACTTGATCATGGTGTATGATTTTTTTTATGTATTGCTGGATCCGATTTGCTAATATTTTGTTGAGAATTTTGGTATCTAAATTTGTCATAAATATTAGCCTATAATTTTCTTTCTTTGTGTTGTCTTTGCCTGGTTTTGGAATCAAAATTATGCTTGTCTCATAAAAGGAGTTGGAAGTCTTCCTTCCTCTTGAATTTTTTGAAATAGCTTGAGAGGGATAGGAGTTAATTTTTTTTTGAATATTTGGTAGGATTCACCAGAGAAGCCATCTGGCCCAGAGCTTTTGTTTGTTGGGAGTTGTTTGATAACTGTTTTGATCTCATTTGTTATAATCGGTCTGTTTAGGTTTTCTGATTCTTTCAGATTGATTTTTGAAAAATTATATGTTTCAAGGAATTTGTCCATTTTACCTGGGTTGTTTAATTTTTTGGCATACAATTCTTTATAGTATTTTCTTACAATATTTTGTGTTTTTGTTGGTCATTTGTTATTTCTTTACTTTTATTTCTAATTTTATTTATTTTAGTCCTCTTTTTTTTTTTGTGAGTCTAGTTAAAGGTTCATTGATCTTGTTTATTCTTTCAAAGAACCAGTTCTTGGTTTTATTGATCCTCTGTATTATTTCTTTAGCCTCTATGTCATTTATTTCCTCTCTGATCTTTATTATTTCTTTTCTTCTACCTCTGGGCTTTACTTGATGTTCTTTTTCTAGTTCTTTTAGATGCACGGTTAGGTTATTTTTTGAGCTCTTACTACCTTCTTAAGGTATGCCTGTAATGCTATGAACTTTCCTCTCAGGACTGCTTTTGCTCTGTCCCACAGTTTTTGAATTGGTGTTTGCTCATTATCCTCTGTTTCTTGATTTTTTAAATTTCTTTCTTTGATCTCATTGTTAACCCATTTATTATTTAATAACATGCTATTTAGTTTCCATGTGTTTGAGTATTTCCAGTTTTTCTGTTGTGGTTGATTTATAGTTTCATGCCATTGTGATTAGAGAAAATGCTTGATATGATTTCAGTGTTCTTAATTTTGTTGAGACTGCTTTGTGCCCTAATATGTGGTCTATCCTAGAGAATGTACCATGAGCACTTGAAAAGCATGTATATTCTGCTGCTTTAGGGTGAAAGGTTCTGAAGATATCTATTAAATCAAATTGATCTAGTGTGTCCTTTAAGTCTGCTGTTTCTTTGTTAATTTTTATTTTTTTGAAGGTCTATCTAGTGATGTTAGTGGGGTATTGAAATCCTCTACTATTATAGTATTATGTTGATCTTGCCCTTTATATCCATCAAAGTCTGCTTTATATAGTTAGGTGCTCCTATATTAGGTGCGTAGATATTTATAATGGTTATATTTTTCTGTTGGGTTGCTCCCTTTATCATTATGTAGTGACTTTCTTTATCTCTTACTATAACCTGATTTTAAAGTCTATTTTGTCTGATATAAGTATTGCTACCCAAGCTTTTTTTTTCATTTCCATTTGTATAAAATATTTTTTCCATCTTTTTACCTTCAGTCTATGTGCGTCTTATGTTTTTAGGTGTGTCTCATGTAGACAGCATATTAATGGGTCCTGTTTTCTTATCCATGCAGCTACCCTATGTCTTTTGATTGGAGCTTTTAATTTATTTACAGTTAAGGCTATTATTGATATGTAGTTGTTTATTGCCATTTTATTCTTTAAAGCTATATTCCTCTTTTGCTATATTCTCTCCCCCCTTTTTTCTGTGTACAACAGGCTCCTTAACATTTCTTGCAGCATTGGTTTAGTTGTAATGAATTCCTTGAATTCTTTTTGTCTGGGAAGGTTTTTATTTCTTCTTCAATTGTTAAATGATAACCTTGCTGGATAAAGTAGGCTCTTGTTCTGAATTACTTTGATTATTTCTTACTGTTCCCTTCTGGCCTCAAGTGTTTCTGTTGAGAAGTTGGCTGTCATCCTTATGGGGGCTCCTTTGTAGGTGATAGTCTTTTTTTTCTAGCAGCTTTTAATATTTTCTTTTTAGCTCTTAGCTTTGGTATTTTAATTATGATGTGTCTTGGTGTGGATTTCTTGGTGTTTTTCTTTAATGGAATTCTCTATGCTTCTTGAACTTGTGTGACTTTTTCCTGCATCAATTAGGGAAGTTTTCAGCTATGATTTGATTGAACAAAGTCTCTATCCTTTGTTCTTTCTCTTCTTCTTCTTCAGGAACCCCTATGATGTGGATATTGTTTCTTTTTAGGTTGTCACAGAGCTCTCTTAGAGTATCCTCATATTTTTTTAGCCACTTTTCTTTTTGCTGTTCTGCTTTCATGTTTTTGTTTATCTTGTCTTCTAAATCACTGATTCAATCCTCTACTTCATCCAGCCTGCTTTTAATTGCTTCTACTGTAGTCTCCATTTCTGATATTGCATTTGTCTTTTCTGACTGGTTCTTCTTTATTATTTCAATGTCCTTTTTGATGCTTGTTATCTCTTATGTGCTCACTGTGTCCATCCATTGTTGTTATAAGATCTTTCAGATTCTAATAATCATTATTTTTAATCTGAAATACATTATTTTTAATCTACAATAACTCAGCATCTGGTAATTTGCCTATTTCCATTTCACTCAGTTCATTTTTGAGGGTTCCTCTTGTTGATTCATCAGATTGCACTTCTCTGTCTTCCCATTTTGTCTGTGTTGCCCTGGACCTCTCTGGCCAGGACCTGGTACAAATCAGTGGGGGTTACTGCTATCACTGGCTTTTATCCACTTTTTGGGAGCTACCGGTTATCCATGTCTTGTGGCTGCCTCTGCTGGGTCCAGGTGCCATTGTAAATACTAGTTGCACTCCTAGGCTTGCTTTTATCTACTCTTGACCTGGGAGAAGTTCCTTTAAAAGTTCAAGTTCCCCTAAAATTCACTTTCTGTTGCTTCTTATTTCTGGCTACTTATTGGGCTCAAAACTGTAATTCAGAGACTAGGTACAGATTTAGATGTGGCCTATGCCTTAGCCTCAGGTATCATTCTATCCAGACATTTTATTTACTTATTTTCTTTTATTTTGTTCTATTGTTCTTTTTCAGCACTCAGTAGTAGAGTGTAGTTACAGGGGTCCAGTGGGTGTGGCCCCTGTGCTCCTGTTGTGTGGTCTGTCTACTGGGCCACCACCACTGTTGCTACCTAGAGATTTTGGGCTCAGACCCTGCTGGTGCCAGCCCACCTCCGTGGCTGCCGCTGCCCTGGTCAGGCTCTGCGTGCCCGCGAGGGCATTTGGACTGCTTTTTTGTCCACTCCAGCTCCGCTGCCTCTGAGAGCCAGTCTGCGCCATAAGCACTATTGCTCACGGGCTTGGGCATCTGCCCAGGCTTTCACCCCCATGGGTGGGGCTGGGCACTCCCACTCAGACCACTTTCGGAGCTGCCTTGTCTCAGACCTCAGCAGCGGCCTGGGGGGGGGGTGCCCACACCTGCTCCAATCACTGCCGAGGTCTCCCTTGCTTTTGCTGCTGCTGAGAGTGCACCAGCACCCTAAGCAGGTTTGTGTGCTTGCCTGGATCCATGCAGCAGCTGGCACAACTTCTGTCCTCGCTGGCAGGCTCAGAGGTGCCCAAGTGTACCCCTCCACTAACTCTCGGGTCTCTATCTCCACCAATGGTAGGCCCACTCAGTGAGCAGGACTGTGTGTTAGTCCGGATCTCTGCAACTGCAGCAGTGGTTCTGGCTCCTGGGGCCAACTTGCACCTGCTTGCTTGAACTTCCATAGCCATGCCTTGCTGCCTCTGCACTGCCTGCTCCAGGGGAGCACTCAGCAGTACAGGGGATGGTGTAGCTTAGACCTCTGCACTCCCTATTTATGTCCCTAACATGTTAGGGGTTAGGGTGTCCTCCTGGAGCTCTGAGAAAGTGGCTGTGAGCAAGGCTTTCTGTGTAGTTCCTTTAATACAGAGCCTGGGTCTGAGAGTCCTGCCTTCTTTTCTCAAACCATGTCTAGGCTTTTTTCTTAGCCAAATGTAAGCCCCTTTCAGGCTCCAGGGCTCTAGGCTGGGATTCTGGTTTTGGGGATAAAAACCTACACTTCACTGGACATCCTTCCCTATTGTGAAAGTCCCTCTGGGCTGCTGCTTGCTCCCAGGAGCGGGGCAGCCCTTTCCGTGTCTCTTCCTTTCTTACCAGTCTCAGTGTGGGTTCTTTGGTGGTCCTTGGTTGTAGAATCCTCTTAGTTTAGTCCAAAGTTTGTCTTTCATGATGAGTGTTCTCAGATTAAGTTGTAATCCACCTTGGTACTGGGATGTGAGAGTTGGAGTGTCTGCCTACTCTGTGACCATCTTAGAACTCTAATAGTTTTAATTTTTAAAATATCACTATTAATTTATACACTGTAACTAATATACTTGTTTCAATCAATTGTAGTCACTATTCTTTTTTGATGCTTGATTTTTCTCTTTTAGCTACAGTTTTTCTACAAAATGTCTTTGGTGTTTTGTTTTGTTTTTTGTCACTAGCCAGATAAGTAGTCTTTGATATATTTTTTTCTTTCTTGTACAAAAACACGCATATGTTCATTATGTTGATTTCCTGGCTAAGATCTGAAATTATCTATTTCTCTAAGGAACCCTGGTTGTTGTCATTTTTTTCTTCTAAGTGAGAAGAGTGGAGATAGTGAGACAGACTCCTGCATACGCTGGAACTAGGATACACCCAGCATGCCATGTCTGGCGTTGATGTTCTGCTTATCTGGGGTCTGTGCTTTTAACTAAACTATTTTTACTGCCTGAGGCAGAGGCTCCACAAAGCCATCTTCAGCACCTGTAGCAATGCACTCTCATCAATTGAGACAATGACTATGGAGGGGATGAGAGAAGGTGGAGGGGAGGAGAAGCAGATGGTCATTTTTCCTGTGTGTCCTGATTGGAAATTGAACTATCATTAATTTTCACAGTCTGTCTTTAGATAATCCACCAATTCACTTATAAAAATATACTATTTCTTTCCTCCCATCATTTATGCTATTTTGTCCAAATTTTACTTATGCAATAAACCTCAGAATACACTTTTGTTATTTTTTGCTTTAGACAACTATATTATCATATTTTGAAATAACTTTAGGCATACAGAAAATTGCTAAAAGAGTGCTGAGAATTCATGTATACCCTTTATTCAGTTTTAGCATCTAAAAACACCATAGCACAATTATCCAAATCAGGAAATTTATATTGATCTAATACTACTTATTAATTTAAGACTCCAATCAAAATAACAACCTTTTTTGCTAATGTACTGTCTTTGGTCCAAGACGTTATTCAAAATCTCACATTTCATCTAGTTGTCACGTCCCCTTAGTCTGTTCCAATCTGTGACTGCTTCTCAGTCTTTCTTTATCTTTCATGACACTGATAAATTTGAATATAAATAGATGATTACAGCCTGCTGCCGTTATTGCTGTCATGTTTACCTATTAGATATTTTTCTGTTTTCCTCATTCTTCCTATATTAATTAGAATTCTGTGTAAGAAAAAAAAACACAGTTTTTTCTCCTTTTCTCTCTCACTCATCTATCTAATTAAGTATACAATTAGTTTTTGCATTATTTTCTCCATGAAAACAGTACAAAGTTTGTGTAGTCAAATTTTTAAATATTTTTAAATTAATTTTCTCTGTATCTTTGATTCATAGTTCAAAAGTTTTTTCTACATGTAGTTATTAGAAAAAGTCACCTTTTTTAATATTTGCAATATTTATTTTACACTGAAATTCCCAGTCCATTTGGAGTTTATTCTTATGTGTGATACAAAATGTGGACCTGATTTTTTTTCCAAATACTACTCATTGCCCAGTCTCATGTATTAAAAATTTTGCTTTTATATTAGTGATATGAGATGGCTCTTTTATTATTTTATTATATACTCTGATATAAAATCATGGGTTTTTTTGAAATTTATCTGTCATTTATTAATAGATATGTTAAAAACCTGCCACTATGTTAGTACAGTATTTTCATTTACTTGCAAGTCTGCCTCATTTTTTTTAAAGCTGTATTATTAGGAGAAAATAACTTTTAAATTGTTATATTTTTCTGATTTGTTAAAACATTTTTATTACTGTCTAATAAATCCTTTGATTGCTAATAATGCTTTTTGCTTTAAAGAATGTATGCACTAATATTAATGTAGGTTTCTAAGCTTGTTTTCTTAGTATTTGCCAGAACTTTTACCCATATTTTTATTTTTACTCTTTCAGGTACCTATATTTTAGGTGTGTGGCTACATGACTTTTTAAAATCTAGTCTGATAAATATTGTTTTTTATTTATTTATTTATTTATTTTATTTATTTATTATTATTATTATTTTGTATTTTTCTGAAGCTGGGAACGGGGAGAGACAGTCAGACAGACTCCCGCATGTGCCCAACCGGGATCCACCCAGCACGCCCATGAGGGGGCGACGCTCTGCCCCTCCAGGATGTTGCTCTGTTGCGACCAGAGCCACTCTAGCGTCTGGGGCAGAGGCCAAGGAGCCATCCTCAGTGCCTGGGCTATCTTTGCTCCAATGGAGCCTTGGCTGCGGGAGGGGAAGAGAGACAGAGAGGAAGTTGAGGGGGAGGGGTGGAGAAGCAAATGGGCGCTTCTCCTGTGTGCCCTGGCCGGGAATCGAACCTGGGACTTCTGCACGCCAGGCCGACGCTCTACCACTGAGCCAACCAGCCAGGGCTAAATATTGTTTTTTAATTGCAAAACCTATTTATTTTAATTGTAGTTACTAGTATAGTTGGAGTATTTCTTATCAGATGCTAGGGACTGCTATCAGCTCATAAACACTTTATCAAAACTAAGAATATTTACAAGAATAAAATATAGTAGCACTTTATTTTATCACTTAGGTAATATGAATTTATTCAAACTTACATGAGAGCTTGCCTTTGATAGCTAATGTTTTTAAGAGCCTTTTTTCCTCCTCCTCCCAGAATCCAGGCGAAGTCACAATTTCTCTATTTCCCCTTATTGTAGGTTATCCTACCTATATTCCCTATTACTGAGTGCATATCCCCTTCAGGATTCTGTATTTATGAAAGGGTCGATATAAAATCTTGACCAGATGTAAGGTTTATTCTTCTACCTGTATCTGGTCATGAAAATGAAAATTCAAGATCCTGTGTTACTCTAAATTAGTCTCTCTTCTGAAAACCTCTGTCACATGTTGAGTCATCTAGTTCTGGTTTCCATTGGAATGTCTCCTAACCTTTGAAGCCAAACGGTTTTTCAATTGCCCATCTGCTTTGCACTCCACCTGGACCTTCCTCAGTCTTGCCAGTCAGTTGCTGACATCACCATGCATTCAATATGGTGCTGACAATAGAGAATTAATCTTGCCCTTCTTCATTTTTATTTCTGCATCCAACCCATTAGCCAATTGTATTGATTTTACATCCAAGTGTATCTCAAATCTAATTCTCTGCATCAGTCAAGATAAAAATCATCATCATTTTTTCCATAGGTTATCTTAATAACCACCTGACTGGTCTTATCTAGAGCCCAAGTATTCTATCTATTCCATACACACAGCATTCAGGATATAGTTAAAAAATAAATTTGATCATGTGATTCCTTTGACTTCATTTATCATCATAAAAATAATAATACCTAATTTCTATATTTCCTACATGGCCCTATGATATCAGGCTCCTGTATTTTCCTACAAACTAGATGCTTTTTCCTACAAACTTCAACAAAAGAAACATTTTAGTGCTGTCTTGGGTACTCTTCTCATGGATCTTCCTGTTAGAAAAAATATCTCGAACAGCTATGCTAAGAAGGCTAGATATTCTTTGTATTTCAGCATAAATATCATATCTATAAAGTTCTCTTCTCTGACCATCTTATCTAAATTATATTTAGTTCTTTCTTCTGGCCTTACTGCTTATTCTTTTTAATTAAATCTTGTTTGTTTTCTTTGTAGCACTTACATTTTGAAGTTCTATGTTGTTTGGGGAATTTATTCTTTAATTGAAAAATTATTTTAAATTGTCTTGCTCCTCGTTAGAGTGTTAAAACCACGACACTGGACACTATGTTTTGTTCACTCTTATGTTCTCAGTATCTAGGATTGTGCCTTACACATAGCAGATGCTCAATCAATATTTCTAAAATAAATCATCATGGCTTCAGGTTTCTCTAAATATTATTAGAGCTCTTTTCAGAAAGATACAGTTTGTGATTTTAATTCAGAATTCAAAGTTATGGTTGCAAGTTCTGTTTCTGTCACTAGCTGCATATCAGATTCCAAATTTATTTGTAAATAACAGGCTTGGGCTCTCCCTGTATTAGGATCATTCTTTCATTAACCAACTACCCATAGTATTTTGGGGTACTATAAGGAGGGAGAAAAGTTAAAATATCTTTTTTTTTCCAGCATGACTCCTACCATGTATGTAGTGGGAATCAGATTATGTCTTCATCTAGTTAAGCCTGTCTTAGAGAGGAGGAATTCCATGATATTTTATAAGTTCAGTAATAGAGTATTTCTTTTTTCTCAAACTGGATTCATTTTCTATTTCCATTTAAACCCATACAACAAATGGTGGAGAAGAGGATCCTTAGAGCCTTGTCTTCTTTGATATTCCATGAATATGACTTTACTGAGTAGGCATCAAAAATCCCAACCGATTTATATTTTGCATGTCATAAAGGGTGTTGTTCTATTCATAGCTCTGTTCACAGAGTGCTGTAATTGACTGCAGAAAAGGTTGGTCTCCGTGGTATTCTGTAGCAATTAACAGGAACTACTGAAAACCTTTCATCAAATACACGCCCTTTAGACTCTATAATGCTTCAAAGATATAAAATCAAATACCAAGTGAAGAATAGGCCAAGGGTCAGTTTCAAAGTTTTCCTGTTTGAGTGCATTTCCATTTTAATACTTGAGTTTATATTTAATATTTGGACTTTTCAGTATGAGGTCTTTAAAATTTTTAATTGTCGATACAGCTGTAACTTTGAGAGATGTGGCTTTTAGATCTAATATTCTTTCATTATGCTTTAAGATATACACAGTGATTTTTGCTAAAAATTGATTTTTGGGTAATTCTTTAGAATATAAATTAGATAATTTGTTTATATACTAACCTGTTAATTAAAAATTTTAAGAACAAGTCAAATTAATGACTTATTATTAACAATTATAGGACTATATAGGGCACTGTGCTCTAAATTAGACTATAGCAATACATATTTACATTGAGTTGTGGTAAAATATACTTTGAAATGAGAGAAATCTACATTTGAATTACATTTCTAATATTGAATAGCTGTGATCTTGAGGTACCTAAGTGTCTTTCCTACCAGATTCTCTTCCTATTTTGTTTTCTACTGAAAATGATAAGTACTGCTTTTAGCCCAGGACCAACAACCATTCTAGTTATATGCTTAGGGGTTAATAAACAGGTTTATACCATTCCTTTTATTGTTTAAATGATTCTGTTAAATGCTTTTTAAATACTTCTGTTAATTTGGAGGAATGGCTCCCAAATGTATATTGAATCTACTAGATTTCCATTCATTTCCATAAATTGACCTTTTTAAGGGACATTATGAATGGGAACATGGGTAGAAAACTTAAATTTATACCAGACACATGCATTTTTAGTAAAATAAATACTAATTTGTTTTTCCTTAACAGAAGCAGCAGAGCATGACACTTGATAGCTAAGACTGTGGTGTGAATTCTAGCTCTACCATTTGCTGGTTTACTTATTTGTTTAGAATAAACAACTTGACTTCAGTTGGGAAATGGGCTGAGAGAGATGAAGTTTTTGACTGAAGTAACAGATTTGTTACTGACAGTGGGATAGATATAAGCATTCTGCCCACTCCATTCCATATGTAAAAAGAAAAAAGATGGTGATATATTTACCCTTCTGTGATCTCACATGTTAATCACAGAATTTCACTGGAGTTTCAGGCATTATAATAGTCCAGTCCAGATGACCCGGCACTGGTGCCATGAGCCCTTGGTCCTAGACCCTTTCTGATCTCTGTTTCTTGTTTCTCAGACACACAAATAGCATTGTGGGGTGTCATGCCTGAATGAAGTGTATTTTGCTCAAGTGTTTGTCTTGAAAGAGAGTTTTACTATTATTAGCACTTCTTGTGGTATCTGAAAGTTGGCCATTGACCATTTCTTTTGGGGAGTCTCACCTATTCAAGAAGTCTGTCAGTGTCAGGAAAACTACACATGATATAAAGGATTTTTTTAATGGAGTTTCTGAGGCAATGGAAATTAGTCAGGCTCTTCGAGTGAACTTTTGTACCCTTTAATGAAATGATAGATTTGTCATTTCTCTCTCCCTACTCCCTCTTGATCTGGTAAGCACTGGATCTGACTGGGACTTTTGAGCTTTCTAACTCAGAGATTTCTGGAAAGTTATTGACCTCTAGGATATTTCTTAACACTCAAATGATACATGTCACACGGAGTACAAAATGCTGTACATTAAGAATTGCTTGGCTATCCTTTCTAGTTAAGTGGCTGTCAGCTGTTTGGGACATCCCTAGTGAGGAAGCATTGTATCCAAACTGGCCAAAGGAAACCCAAAGAATCCCTGGAGAAGAGACATGAAAAATTGAGTTCTCACTTGTGAGCTCATGACTCTTATGGAGTTCAGGAATCATAAAAAGTTAATAAAGGCTTTGTCATAAAGAGAGAATAGCAATGACTACTCTGGCTGGTGTGTTACTACCTGTGTACATAGCTACATACTCTATGCATGGCTAACCTAGTTCTGAGGTGAGGCTGAGAGATTGATGCTCTGTCAGGTGGTTTGTTGGGCAGACAACTACCAGGTGGATAGGAATATGGGCATGAGAATCAGACTAACCTGCATTCTAATCCAATAAGTCTCTACCACTCATTAGACACTTGAGTTTGGAAAAGTTATATGACATTGCTAAATCTCAGAGTTTCAGATGATGAAGGAGTATAATGCTTTTTATTTCATATATCTGTCATGAGAATTAATATAAAGTACCCAAAAGCCTAGTACAGTTTCTGGCATGTAGTAGGCCCTCTTTAAACAGAAGTAGTAATTGTTTTTAAGAAAAGGAAATAGCTGTTTTCCAAAAGATTTTTCAGGCTCTATGTTTATTGTAGCTTGTGAAGTAATCACACGCAATTTTCCATCCCAACAAATTCTCTAACAAACTCAAAAAGAGTCTGAAGGCTTTGTTAGAATAAATGAGAGAATTATTCAATGGACTTAGAGTTTGCAAATTAAAAATGCAGCTAGGCCAAACCTCAGAAGTATTCCAAGAAGAAAGTAAAGTTGAATTTTTATGATAAAAAGTGCATTCCTGAGAATAAGTAGTTCTGCATTCTTAGCCCTTGGATTGGTCCAATATGGTTATTAATCTGGATGATGGATATAAGGTGGTCTGGAAGATGGGTGCTAGAAAGTCTGGTCACTTTCAGGGGCCTGAATAATGGAGGTTGGGTGGATGTATATGTGAAGCCTTCAGGAGGCAATCAGTTGGCCTGGATATGTGAATCTTTCAGGGGGGTGATATAAAGCCAGATATAAATCTCTATATTGACCCAGGACACAGGCATTGATGTAGGACTGAAAAGTTCTTTTAAAAATTGCATACCCAGGCTAATTAAAACAAGAATAAAGTTTTCCTAATGCCAGAACTGTCATAATGTCAATAATTTTAGGGGCTTGCTTGAAGTGACTTTATTTTATATATTTTCTATCTTTAGTTTCTTTTTCTCAAAATGATGGTCGATGCAAAGAAACTATTTTCCAAATGTATATTTTTTTAATTGCTGAAGTTGATGGGAGTAGTAAAATACCTGAAAAGGGACTACCTTAGACAGTGGTCCCCAACCTTTTTTAGGCCACGAACCAGTTTAATGTCAGAAAATATTTTCACGGACCAGCCTTTAGGGTGGGACGGATAAATGTATCACGTGACTGAGACAAGCATCAAGAGTGAGTCTTAGACAGATGTAACAGAGGGAATCTGATCTTTTTTTTTTTTTTTTTGTACTCCTCCAAAGCTGGAAACAGAGAGGCAGCCAGACAGACTCCCACATACGCCTGACCGGGATCCACCCGGCACGCCCACCAGGGGGCGACACTCTGCCCATCTGGGGCACCACTCCGATGCAACCAGAGCCACTCCAGTGCCCGAGGCAGAGGCCATGCAGCCATCCTCAGTGCCGGGGCCAACCCCACTCCAATGGAACCCCGGCTGCAAGAGGGGAAGAGAGAGACAAAGAAGAAGGAGAGGGGGAGGGGCAGAGAAGCAGATGGGCACCTCTCCTGTGTGCCCTGGCCAGGAATTGAACCCGGGACTCCTGCACGCCAGGCCGACACTACCTCTGAGCCAACCGGCCAGGGCCACTGAGCCAACTGGCCAGGGCCTGATTCATTTTTTAAAAATAAAACATCATTCAGACTTAAATATAAATAAAACGGAAATAATGTAAGTTACTTATTCTTTCTCTGCAGACTGGTACCAAATGGCTCACGGACCAGTACCGGTCCGGATCCTGGGGGTTGGGGACCACTGCCCTAAGATATAGTTGGAGCTAACTCCTGGTGGTCAATTAGTACCCTTCCTTGTTAAAGGCCAGAGTTGATTAACACCCATCACTGGAAAAACTTAAATTACAGCAGCTACAAATAGACCTCTTATAATTGCATCGTTGCCCAGTGGTTCCCAGAGAGGAATGTAGTTATCAGTAGTTGGAATGGATTAGACATAATAGTAGACCAGTTACTGGTTAAATGATCCTAAAATAAATGCTGGGACAGACCACAGGCCATATGTGCTGGGTGTGTACTGGTAGCTGACTGAGAATATTTCATTGTAAAGACCAAGTGCCTACTGACTTATTCAATCATGGTTTCCTGATATCCTGAAAAACACCTGGATGTAGTTAGTAAACTATTTTTAGGAGTTTAGACATCATTCTCTGTAGTGAACCAAGAGTGAACTAACAGTCCCACAGACTGGAGCTGAACAGCTTTTAAAGGAAGAGTAAATGTCATTAAGGATTACATTTTAGATCCCTGTATCAATCAGTCTGGCTTACTAGGACCCTAGAAACAAAGTCAAGCAGAAAAAATAGATGTTAATGTAGCGGAAATAGAATATCTTTTTTTTCTCCCTAGTGCAGTTTCAATATTTTGTGAATGTCTCAGGGGTACTGCATAGTGCTTAGATAGTCATATACTTTAGAACAGAGTATATTTTGTTTGTGGCTTGCATTTTAATGAAATGGATATATCCATGGAAGTGATCTCATTCTGTTCTTTCAAAGCTGCCAATTTCAGTAATTTGGAACTTGATGCATAGGAATTGATGACTTACTGTCTTTGCTGAACATTCTCAATCTGCCTTTTGGGCTTCACTCTCCGGTTTCATTCTGCTCTGTGTTCTAGGAGGTTGCTCTCCATGAACTGGAGGCTCCATTGCCTTTCTGATTTTGCTTGGAATGGCCAATGGGGAGAACCAAAATGAGACAGAGGAGACAAAGAGGTTGGAGTGTTTATTTCTTTGGTCCCATTTCTCCGTGTCTTTCTGTCTGTTGTGACCAGAGCTCTTGTTGGCTGATCCTTTCTTCAGATTTTCAGTTTCCAGTAACCATTCTTCTCACTTGCTTCCTGTTGTGGCCTACCTCAGGATGCCTCACCATCCTTTGTGATTTTCCTTGACTCTGCCTACGTTTTGTGAACTGTCCCTTTATTCAACCATCTTCAGCCATCCCTTTTGAGTGGGCTGTCTGTTTATTGCTGCGCCGTTGTTTCTAAAGAAGCGGAAGATGGAAGAATGGGTGTATTCCTAGCGGTTTTCACTGAATATCCGTTAGAAATAAGAGTGTCCTCAGCCTCTACATGTTCTCGACTGCTGGTTCACAGCTGGAAGCACTGGAGTATTTGACAGTGTGGTGCTGTGAACAAAAGGCAGATAAAAACCATACATATTTGGATATTAATACATTTCTAAATAAACCATGAGACAAAAAGAAAATCACGAGGGAAAATGAAAGTATTTAGAGCTCAGTTAAAATGGAAACAAAACATAAAATTTATAGGGCTAATATTTATGCAGAATGCAGGTTTAATATGTAAAAGATCAATTATATAGTCTACAAAGAAGAATTAAAAATAAAATTCTAAAAATTACCATTTAAAGTGGCATCAAAAGACAAGAAATAATTAGGGAAACTTTTTTAGCAGAATATGTTCTTGACCTATACACTGAAAACTATAAAACATTGCTGAAAGGATTGAAAGACTTAAATAAATGTTCCTGGACCAGAAGATTCAGTACTGTTAAGATGTCAGTTTGCCTAAAAATGTTCTACAGATTCACCACAATGCCAGTTAAAACGCTTGTAGTTTTTTAAATTTTATTTTATAGATATTTAGCTGCTTCTAAAATTTATATTAAACATATGAGAAAAAAATTAAAGAGAATTAGAATATCCTAAATCATTTCTAAAGAAAAACAAAGTTGGCAAATATTATGAAGAATTTTATTTTTTTTTTATTTTATTTTTTTTTAATATAATTTTTTTTTAATTTTTCTTTATTTTTTTTTTATTCATTTTAGACAGGAGAGGGAGAGACAGAGAGAGAGGAGAGACAGAGAGAGAGAAGGAGGGAGGAGCTGGAAGCATCAACTCCCATATGTGCCTTGACCAGGCAAGCCCAGGGTTTCGAACCGGCAACCTCAGCATTTCTAGGTCGACGCTTTATCCACTGCGCTACCACAGGTCAGGCTGAAGAATTTTATTGATGTCTATTATTATACTAATCAAGACAGTATATTATTGGTATGAGAATAAACATGGATCAAGAAAACAGAATAGGCCCTGGACGGTTGGCTCACTGGTAAAGGGTTGGCCTAGAGTGTGGAAGTCCCCAGTTCGATTCCTGGTCAGGGCACACAGGAGAAGCGACCATCTGCTTCCCCACCCCTCCTATCTCTCTCTCTCTCTCCCCTACCCCCTCCTCCCTTCCTGCAACCATAGCTTGTATGGTTCGAATAATTTGGCCCCAGAAGCTGAGGATGGCTCCATGGCCTCACCTCAGGCTCTGAAATGGCTCCGTTCTGAGCAATGGAGCAGCAGCCCCAGATGGGCAGAGCATCGCTCTCTAGTGGGCTTCCAGGGTAGATTCTGGTCAGGGTGCATGCAGGAGTCTCTCTCTTTGCCTCCCTGACTCTCACATAATAATAATAATAATAATAATAATAGTAGTAATAAAAGGAAAACAGAATAGAATGCTCAGAAATAGATGCACACATTGTGTATATGTGTACATAAATGAAATATATGTATATATGTGTGTATATATACATATTCTATTTTTTAAAAAAGTACTTCAACCTTACCTTACACTACACACAAAAATTAATTTAAAATATATTAACTTTTTATTAAGTATAACTAAGACTTAAACATAAAACTGAAAAACTTCTCAAAGAAACAATAGACTAAAAAGAACAAAATATTCTTCATCTTGGTATAGAAGAGCTGTATGCCACAAAATTATGAACCACAAAAGAAAAAGTTGATAATTGTACTAGAATGAAATCTAAAACTTTGCTAATTAAAAATATACTCTTGAGAAAAAAAAGAGACATTACACATAAGACCTGGATAAAATTGTATGTATATGTCTGTGTGCATATACAGTGTGTCCGTAAAGTCATGGTGCACATTTGACTGGTCACAGATAAGCAACAAAAGATGATAGAAATGTGAAATCTGCACCAAATAAAAGGAAAACTCTCCCAGTTTCATACCTATTCAGTGCAGTTTGGTGTGGACTCATGCACAGATTTTTTAGGGTTCCTTAGGTAGCTATCCCGTATAGCCTTTACAGACTTGTCACTGACTGATGGCCTACCAGAACAGGGTTTCTCCACCAAACTGCTGGTTTCCTTCAACTGCTTATCCCACCAAGTAATGTTATTCCTATGCGGTGGCACTGCGTTATACATGCGCTGATATTCACGTTGCACTTTGGTCACGGATTCGAATTTAGCGAGCCACAGAACACACTGAACTTTCCTCTGTACCGTCCACATCTTGACTGGCATGGCCGTGGCTGCTCCACTGTATACACGGTGCTACGTCATCATCTGCACATGTGCACATGCTGCCACATCATCTTACAGAAACTGGAAGGGTTTTCCTTTTATTTGGTGCAGATTTCTCTCTTTTGTTGCTTTCCTGTGACTGGTTAAAAGTGCACCATGACTTTACGGACACAGTGTATATATTTGTGTGTGTGTGCATCTATATATATATATATATATATATATATATATATATATATTTTATTTTCAACACATTTATAAGATAAATAACGCAATTAAAAATGTTCAAAGATTTGAACAGATGTTTCACATAAAGGAATATACAAATGACTAATATACACATGTAACTATGTTCACTATCACTGACCATTAGAGATATACAAATTAAATCTTCAATGAGATATGACTACACACTCACTAGAATAATTGAAATTAAAAATGCTGATAATAATGTGTTGACAAGGATAAGGAGCCATTGGAACTTTCATACATTGTAAAAATGTCAGATGACACAACCACTTAGGAAAACATTCTGGAAATTGTTATACAATTTAAAAAAATGTCCAATGGCCATGAACTTCAGTAATTTTACTTTTAGGGATTTATGTAAGAGAAAGGAAAACATGTAACTACACAAATTGGAACCCCAGTAATTATAATAGCATGGTTTATACAGCCAAATACAGTACTGGAAATAATGTAAATGAATATAAACAAGTATAAGAATAAATAAGTTCCATTTTACTACTCAATAATAAAAATGAATAAAGCACTGATACAATCAACAATGTAGATTAATTTCAAAAACATAAGTTGAAAGAACTCAACACAAAGTTATATACAGTATATTCCATTTATATAAAATTTTAGAAAAGACAAATTAATTTAGTTACAAAGAGCATATATATGGACTTGGACTCAGGTACAGGAATGGCGGCACTGACTAGGAAAGGGTGCAAGGGAACTTTGGGGGTGATGGATACATTTGATATTTATTTTGGATTGGTTACATGAATGTATACATTTGTCCAAACTCATCAAACCGTATTCTTAAAATGGATGCAATTATTGATTACACTGGGGAACAAAATTTTTGTTGCATCCACAAAAACACTTGTCCTTACCTAACTTGAGTGTGCTGATCTCAAATCTGACATTAGTTTTTCTCTGTAAGCTACAGGTTTTTTGAAATTCAAGATTATAGGTTTTCATCTTATTGTAAAATTTTCAACATTTAGTTTAACATAATGAAGTAGAATGTCTTCTTGGGCATCATCTTTGTGAAAATAAAATAATTTATATAATGCAGTAAATATACTAATACACTAAAAGATATACTGCATCAGAATTTGTCTACAATTTCAAAATAGAACATATTAAGACACCTATTTTAATCATAACATTTGCATAAAACTTATTTAAATTATATTCAGGCAAAAATTTGCATTTGTAGGTCTTGCGTTTGTTGAGGACAATCTCGTTTGATGCTCCAGCAGTAGTCTGCTCATCACTAACAGCTCCAAGATTTTCAGGAAACTTATCAAGGTGACTGTTCAGGAAGTGAATCTTAATGATCATGTTACATCCAGTGTCGCAGAAAGCCAACAGCATCCTTTGAACCAGAAGTTCATAGTTTTCCGCTTTTTTGTTGCCAAGGAAGTTCTTTGTAACTGCCACAAAAGACTGCCGTGCTGCTTTCTCCTCTTTATTTATCTTTCTGGCAAATTTTTCTTCATGTACGAGGGTTCGAATTTGGGGTCCACCGAATACACCTTCTTTTATCTTCTCAAAAGACAAGGCAGGAAAAGCAGAAATAATATGCTGAAAGTATTCACTTTCTCTATTCAAAGCCTGGCAAACTGCTTCTTAAGCCAAGTTTGATGTGAAGAGGGGGAAAAATGATCCTGTCTCACTTAACTACAGGTTCATTCACAATATTTTGCATCCTTACTTCCAGAGCTTCACGTTTCCACCAGTCCTTCTATGTCCAGTGTTTCTCCTGAGCTCAGCTGTCCCACAAACACAGAAAGCAAGGATACTTTATGAAAACTTTCTGTTGTCCTACAGGAAATTTACCATTTTAAGATCCACACAAATGATCCAGTTATGCTCCTCATACTTCAGAAATTTGAGGACAATTTTTATGTCATTATAATCTTCTTATAGATGAGTTGAATAACCAATTGGAACCACTGCATAAACATTACTATTGTGTAGGAGAACATATTTCAGACTCCATTTAGAACTGTCAAGAAATAGCCGCCACTCTGTTGGACTGTAAGTGGTAACTCGTAGCTGTCTGAGAAGACTACTGATATTATGACAGTAAACAAAGTGTTTGTCTTTGGAAAAAAAGTCCACAAAAATTTGTTCATGCTTCCTGAAATGGGATACTTTGACGGTGAAGTACATTCTTTTCTTGAAACCTGGAGGCTAATAACTCAGCTGCTTTCTTTGATGGGCCCAAATCTCTTACTATGTCATTCAATTCCTGATGGCTAAACTGCTGAGGGGTTAATGACTGCTTGGCATCAGAAGAAAACCCTTCAGATTCTACAACTATTTCCTCATGCATCTTATCAAAATATAGTTGATCACCATGTTCACTTTCTTCATTCTTAGAAAAAAATAAGACCATTAAAATCTGGAACGAGGAGTGTCTCAGAGTGTGGGATAGGTCGTATTGCTGAAGGAATATTAAGATATGCAATTATATGCCGTTTTTTCTTGCTGATGCCCTTTGTATGGGTCAGACAGAAATAACAGTCACTGCTGTGGTTCTTAGGTTCACGCCAAACCATGGGAATACCAAAAGGCATTCCTTTGCGTTTTCCTTTTGTCCAGTCACAAAGTGTTTCCTCACAATTATGACACACAATATGAGGAGCCCAATTCTTGTTTTGATCGCCAAGGGGAACTTGAAAATAGGTAATATATGCACGTGTCACAAATGATGAAATATTGCACCTTTGATGTTGAGGTGCGTAACAGCCACATATATAACAGAAGGTGTCAGGACTATTCTTACATTTACGCCTACTTGAAGAAGCCATGATTCAATATTAAAACAAAATAAGATAGTGTTTTTATCAGATAATATTTTTTTACATTTAAAAACAACTACAATTATGTAAAAGTGATATTTGTAAAACATTAATTGCCTTGTGGTTATGTTCAATCTAAGAGTCATTGTCAATTTAAAAACCAATGCATTCCATTACCTGTAACAAAAATAAAAGAAAATTGCATAAAAACTAGAGCATCCACCAAAAAACAGATTTCAGATTTGGAATCAGCTATGCAGAAATATATGGAAACAGTTCTAAAACCTCATGCAACAGAAAATGAAAAAAAAAATTGTTCCCCAGTATTATATATTATACCTTCACAAAGTTGATTAAAAATAAAATTAAGAATGTATATAAGTATTTCCATTTATGTGATGTTACCAATGAGTAACAAAAGAAACACTGCAATGAATTTATGTCCACAGAACAAACCCACTAAGTTGAAAGCACATGTTTTTCTTTTAAACAGGGAAGTAATTTACTCTTCCAAGAAAATGAAACCCTACAGGCATGATGGGCTTTGCTAATTAATTGAGTTTACCTTAAAATTTAGTTTTAGTGTAGTGTTTTGTTTTGTTTTGTTTTTGTTTTTTGTTTTTGGAGGGGAATGGGGCAGGACTGAATAGAAAAAAAACAAAAAAACAAAAACAAAAACAAAACAAAACAACCCTAGGATATGATGGCATATTGCCATTTACGACAACATGGATGGACCTTGAGAACAGTATACTGAGTGAAATAAGTCAATCAGGAAAAGGTAAAACCTGTATGATTTCACACATAGGTGGGTATAAAACTGACACTCACAGACATAGATAAAAGGGAAGTGGCTTATGGGGGAACGGGATGTGAGAGAAGGGTGGGGAGAGGGAAGGGTGTAAAGAGGAACAAATATAAGGTGACAGAAAATGATTTGACTTTGAGTGATGGATACAGAACATAATCAACAGTTCAAATGCTATAGAAATGTTTACCTGAAACCTATGTACTCTTATTGATCAATGTCACTCTGTTAAAGTTAATTTTCTAAATAAAAAAATAAAAAAAGCAAGGATATATTTTCATGTTGTGAAGATATACCAATAAGTTTAAATAACTAAGTGGAGTTTCTTCACAAGATTTTTGTGTGCATTACAAACCAGTTATTTAGCCTTCTTTTCTCATATCCCGATGTCTGAAATCTTTTGCTTGCCATCTGTGATGTAAGACTTTCTCTATATTTAATTTTCTGTGTCACTGAAAAGTTGTCCTCCTTTAAAGCATCATTTTCTCATAAAATAATTGTTTTTGCATCCAAACTTTAAATGTTTTTCTTCATAAAAACTACCTTTTTATTATAAAAATGTGGGAATCTTATTGCAATAAAAAATAGGAATGTATAAGTTCAAAAAATGCTAGTTTTCCCCTTTCTTTTTTTGTTGGTGAAGTAAACACCATTAACAGTTTGCTGTACATTCTTTTCAATGCTTATGGAAACAAACACATCTACAATTTGTATGCATAGTAGGTTAATAGGCAATTATACTTTATCTAGTATTCTGAAACTTTTTAATTTAAACATTTCTAACCTGTGTGTGTGTATAATTGTTTCTTCTGACCGTAGAGTATTCACAGTGTGCATAAACCACAATTTACTCAACCATTTGCCTATTAATGAACGTTTGCTTTATTCTGTTTTTTATTCTTCTGCATTATAAACAATTCTGCTCTAAATTTCTCTCTACATATACATTACATATTCATTCTTTTGTTTCTTTGAGACAGAAATCTAGACAGACATTAACATGAACCTAAATACCTTAACTTGTTTGTTTATGGCTTTCAAAAATCTCTGTGCATAAGAAAAATAGAGGTTCTTTGTAAAAATGCAAATTTCTAGAGCAAACCTACCTCCCATGATTCTCAGATGGAATCCGGTACTTTCTACCTTGAAACAAACATTTTTAATGACTTTAAAACAGATACTCCTGGATGCTGGCTGGTTGGTTCAGTGGTAGAGCATTGGGCTGGCATGTGGAAGTCCCAGGTTTGATTCCTGGTCAGGGTAAACAGGAGAAGCAACTATCTGCTTATCCACCCCTTACCCTCCCCTTCTCTCTCTCTCTCTCTCTCTCTTTTTTACCTTCAAACAGCTGGAATGAGCAAGTTGGCCCTGGGCGCTGATGATGACTCCATAGGCTTTCCTCAAATGCTAAAAATAGCTAGGTTGCCGAGCAATGGAGCAGAAGCCCCAGATGGATAGAACATTAATTAGCCCCAGATGGGGGTTACCGGGTGGATCCGGATGGGGTGCATGCCAAAGTCTGTCTCTCTGCCTTCCAGCCTCTCACTTGATAAAACAAAACAAAACAAACAAAATACTTCCAGAAGTACACTTTAGAAAACATTATTCTTAATTATTATCCTGGGAAAGTTGCATATCATTTTTGAATGTGTTTTCTCATTTTTCCACATTGGAATGTAAAATTCACCAGGGTGAGTAGTTTTTATTTGTTTAGATTACTAATTTAAAGCCTAGAACCATGTCTGGCACATCAAAATCCACAAATATTCAATGAGTACAAAAATGAATAAATGAATGATTCACTCTGTGTAATGGAACTAATACCTATTGCCTAGGATTGCTTTTAGGTTTCAGTGCAATAATGCAACTAATATTGTTGTACCCTCTAGCACTTAGTAAATATGAGCTCTCTTTTTTCCCTTGAAATTTTAGGCATCATGGTATACAAAATGCCAACTACAACTTAATGGATAGTGTTATTTAAAACAAAAATAATATAATAAAACAAGGAAAATGAGCTTGCCAATTCAATGACACAAACATGATATGTTTTATTTTTTTAATGAAAGGGTTATAGAGCAATCCATACTATGCCCTTTCTTTACCAAAGAATCCATCAGAGGGAAACATTAACTTACTTCAATAGCAGTATGAAAATGTGAAAAATGAGTCATAGAGCACAATACTAATGTTGCTAGCTATTCTAAATCAAACTCTGTGTGTTTATAGAATGCAGAGGGTTATTACTGATGATGATAGGAGATCTATTTAAGTTTTAAAATTAACTAGTCAAAATTTAAGGACAAAACATATTCCACATAAACTTAATATAAAATAAATTATTCATCCAGATCTTAAATGACATTTTTTTGTTTAGGCCGTCAAGACTTCCCTTACCATGTGTACCTTGGAAATGCATTGGTTTAAAAAGTAGACAAAGCTTTGCAAAATTTTAGATCTTATAGGTTATGACTCAGAACTTACACTTCCCATTAATATTAACTCACTGTTTAATTGGACATTTAACTTCACCCTCTGGGAGCTTCTGTGAAATAGTCTCATCAATCAAATAGTTGTAAATACAGTTATAGTTCTGGAAAATTACTGTGATGCTAAGTTCCACAAAGAAAAAGTTAAGATGTAACCTCAAGAGATTTGGGGACAAAATAAACATAGGATTTCAGTGCATCAAATAGGTATTGTATTAAAAAAGAGTAGAAGAAACTCATAAAGCTCTTTCATGTGTGTGAAAGTAGTTAGAAGTCATGGTAGTATGTTTTATCATAAAAATAAAAGATAGTGCTTTCAACATATCCTACAATGCTCAAGAAAAATTAGCCAAAGGTGACTTATTTTACACATGAACAAAATGTTAATATCATGTTTTTACCGTGAGACAAAGTGAAACTTTATTGAAATTTTGACTATGCTGACTAGTTCATTTCGTCATCCAGGTAAGTGAGGGAGTCTTTTGGGAAGTTGACTGGTAGGGAGTTTTCATTATGACTTAAAGCAGGGGTCCCCAAACTACGGCCTGCGGGCCACATGCAGCCCCCTGAGGCGATTTATCCAGCCCCCGCCACACTTCTGGAAGGGCACCTCTTTCATTGGTGGTCAGTGAGAGGAGCATAGTTCCCACTGAAATATTGGTCAGTTTGTTGATTTAAATTTACTTGTTCTTTATTTTAAATATTGTATTTGTTCCCATTTTGTTTTTTACTTTAAAATAAGATATGTGCAGTGTGCATAGGAATTTGTTCATAGTTTTTTTTATAGTCTGGCCCTCCAATGGTCTGAGGGACAGTGAACTGGCCCCCTGTGTAAAAAGTTTGGGGACCCCTGACTTAAAGGATATGATTTCACAGAGCTGATGTTGGTTCATGTTAACAATCTAAAAAAAAAGGAAGGAAGAAAGGGACCTGACTGGGTTGCTCAGTTGGTTATAGCATTGTCCCAATAAGCCAGGTTTGGGGGTTCAATCCCTGGTAAAGGCACATACAAAAATCAATGAATAAATAAGTGGAAGAACAAATTGATGTTTCTTGCTCTCTCTCACTCTGTCTTCCTCTGTCTTCTCTCTCCTTCTCCCTCCTTCTCCCTCCCTATCCCTCTCTTTTCCTCTTTGTCTCTAAAATGAATAATTTTTAAAAAAAGAGAAAACAAATAAAAAAGAAGAAATGAGCAGCATTTTTGCCCCCAAGGGGACTATATACTCCATTACCACATTTTATAGCAGAGATGAAAGTAAAATTAATGCAGAGAGAAGGAAAAGAAGAAACAAATCACAGCCAGCATACACACACACACACACAAATGTGTTGACATAAAGAAATAAGATCTTTGAAATATATGTCTCCTATTATCTTTATTAATGAAAATGGCTAACAAATTATCTTATATCATTTCTTATTTGGAAAATGTTATGTTAGTCAACTGGATGTGGTTTCCTGGACACCTTTCCCTGGGAAAGGTGGGCTAGTCTGGGTTTGATCTGACTCCGTAGATGGTGATTTCTAGTTCATACAAAGAGAGCTGCCTGGTACCTTCGTGAGACTCAGCTGCCTTAACCACCATGCATCTTCTAAAACTCATTTTTATCAAGCTAAATGTCTAGGTTTATAAACTCTCTTCTGCATTTGTTTTATACATTGAGCATTTTGCTCTTTGGAAGGAATTGTGATTGTTAGATAGGAATGCAATGTATAGTTTGGCACCGCCATGTGAGAAAGTGAGTCTGCTTTCTTTCTCTGAATACTGAAATGAATTCCTATACTCATGATAAAGCTATTAATGCTTGTTGTGCAGACAGAATGTCCTCTGGGCCAAGATACATCTCAGAATGCTCTAACTCTATCATAGTTACCAGCACTGTGGAATCTGTATACTCAGTTTAAAAATGGCTGAACCAGCTTGAGCCAAGTAGATGGGCACTATCTACAGATAACTTGAAAGGATTACATGATGCTACCAGCTGAGATAGCACTTTGAACAGAGGCTCAGAGGTGGTACCAAGTGTCATATGAGTTGCAGGTGGTAGGTAGGAAATAGGGAATTCAAGGAGGAGGTCAGCCTAGTTAAAGCAAACAATAAATATATGGAAAGTGGAGTTAAGACCAAGGTGGTGGCAAATTTCTGCCAATATTAGATTCTAGACAAGGACTTTCAACATGGAGTTGTAGCTTATCCTTCAGAATGAACTGCAAATAAAACAGAGCATATGGAGACTAATGTAGTAGTGTTATCATATTGTAGGCTGGAAGCAATGAGGATTAAAAGCAAACTTCAAAGCCTTTATTAATTTAAAAACTCCCAAGAATTAATAGTTCATATATTATCAAACTCATAGTCAATATGTTCCAGGTACCTCACTGTATTCATTGGGTCAGATTTGTCCATCAGTAAGATGGTTATTATTATGGTTTGGATATTAAACACAACATGGTAAATAAGCTGTTATTGGTGAAAGAGTCAGTCCACGAAGGATGTACCTAATGCAGATCATAGGCAGAACAGCCTACGTGAACTTTGAGACAAAAAGGAGGCAAGCAAGCTTTTCTTTAGCTTCCAACTCACACCTTCACCCCAGTGGGACTTCAGATGCCAGAGGCCAGCTTAGTTGTCAGGTTTCCCATCCTGGTGACAGAGAAACATCCTGTAGGTCACACACTTGGAATCAAATATTATTGATACTACACTGGCAATGTAGTATTTAATGAGGATTTAAAAGAACTCGACTTAGCTAAAGAACTATGAAAATAATGAGATAAAACTCTTGAAACATGACTCAGAGTTTTATATAACCCGCTGGCAAATAGTGAGCCTTAGGCTGCTTCCCAGAGAAAGGACATTTGTCAGGTCACCTCTGAATACTGTACTTAGACCAAGGAAAGTGCAAGTGTTTGGGGCTTTCTAAGTTCTGTCCTCTGTGCAGATACATCTAAGGGGAGCTTCTCATTTGTTTATTTGATAGTTGTTTGCTCATACATTCAAGAAGCTTTAAGAGCTATTCCAAGCACTCAGGATACAGAAATGAAGTTTTAATGGTGGACACCGATAAGTAAACAGAGAAAAGCATAGAACAGGAAAGAGGGTGTGTGTGTGTGTGTGTGTAGTGGGGGAGGATACAAGGCTTCCTGCAAAAAGTGAGTTCTGGACTGAAGTTAAAGGTGAGAAAAGATGAAAGCAAAGACATTCTAGAATGAGGACAGAACTTGAAGTCAATTCCTGCTTGGACATTTTGTTTTATCAGTTCTGAGAGATGCTTACAATATCAACAGTGCATTTGAAAGGCATTTTGTTGCCTGAAAGCTTTCTTTTTCTCTCATTCAGAAATGAGTGAGCTGCATGTGTCGGCTGACAGTGGCAGAAACAGAAGGAGCAGAGCTCCTTGAAACACTTAGTGTGACTGCTCATAGGACTGTGCTCTGTAGGACAATGGAGGGATTGGTGAATCTCAGTGTCTATGAGTTCCCTAATAATCATTTAAGACTTTCTTGAAGGGTGAAGAAGGGCTTAAATAGCGCCACCCTCTTTTATTTCTTAAAACAACCTAGCTGTAGCTGTTTCATAGGAGACAGTGTTCATTTGGTGAGCATGTGTGGGGTTCCTCACCAGCAGAGAGGCGCAAACCCTGACAGGGAGTGGAGGCTTTGTTTCTCAGGCCAAGTGTCTTCACTCCTGAATGGAGTCCAGGACAAATAATCTGATAAAACAGACATCTAGCTCAAGGCTTTGGATTCTCTTTTACCCATAGTAGCAGATTTCAGTGCATCTTCTCCTCTAAGTTATATTCAAATAAATTTTTTAGAGTCACACACTGACTGGCATTAAGATTCATTAAAAAAATAAAGAAAAGGCCCTGGCTGGTTGGCTCAGCGGTAGAGCGTCGGCCTGGCGTGAGGGGGACCCGGGTTCGATTCCCGGCCAGGGCACATAGGAGAAGCGCCCATTTGCTTTTCCACCCCCCCTTCCTTCCTCTCTGTCTCTCTCTTCCCCTCGCGCAGCCGAGGCTCCATTGGAGCAAAGATGGCCCGGGCGCTGGGGATGGCTCCTTGGCCTCTGCCCCAGGCGCTAGAGTGGCTCTGGTCGCAGCAGAGCGACGCCCCGGAGGGGCAGAGCATCGCCCCCTGGTGGGCGTGCCGGGTGGATCCCGGTCGGGCGCATGCGGGAATCTGTCTGACTGTCTCTTCCCGTTTCCAGCTTCAGAAAAATACAAAAAAAAAAAAAAAGAAAAAAAGAAAAAAAGAAAAAAGGACAATGTTACCAATATGAGGAAACAGGTATATGGTATTCGTTCAATGAATAACATTTAATTAGGTCATTAGCTAATTAAATAAGCTATTCATAACTTATTTGTTAAAGTTTTGCTAGATTTTGTCCATGTTTGTTTAATGGTAAAAGACAATAAAACTTGGAAGGCAACTATCTACATGATATATAATGAAAGCCCGTCTTCAAAGTGTTGTGTGAATTTCTTTTTCTGAGTTGACCTTTAGCAAGTAACGTGCTCTGTTCTCTAGAAGTTGTAGCTCTCAGTACATACTTCTTCACACACCCTTAACATCAAGTTTCCTACTTTCCTACGTTATCTGTGACATATTTCCAATCATAGAATGTTCTTTAAACAAAACTTCTATAGTAACATTTCTCTCTTGACATCTCCTGTTACAGTTTAACCCAAATAAATATTTTTTTTCATAAAACAACAAATAGAAACAAATTTAAATTTCTCTTTAAACCTCTCCTAAAATCTTTTTATTTAAATGCCACTCAAAATTTAATGTAGTGTTCTGAAAAGGGGGGACAAGAGCTAATATTTATTGAATGCCTATTTTATGCCAGGAGCATGACAGATTTTTTTAATTGAGTCTCTAAACCAGTGGTTCTCAATCTTTCTAATGCCGTGACCCCGCAATACAGTTCCTCATGTTGTGGTGACCCCAAACCAAAAAATAATTTTGGTGGCTACTTCATAACTGTAATTTTGCTACAGTTATGATTCAGAATGTAAATACCTGATATGCATTATGTATTCTCATTGCCTCTCCGCCTCCTAGGCTTCTGTTCTCCGGCGCTTGCTGCGCCTGCCCACTGATTACGTCAGCAAGCACCGGACACAAGTAATGTGCTACTATGGATGAGCAACCCCGCTGCTATGGACTGTGGAGCATTCCCCCTGCTTCCCCCGCCCCTTAGGCCCCAGACGGATGATGCAATCACATCTGCACATGACCGCAGGCATTCAGTTTGGAACACACGTCCAAAACGGTGTGCGTTCAAGCTGAATAGCGCTGCTGCCCAAGGTAGCGCCACTTCTCAGCGGCTAAAACCATCGAAAATATGTATTTTCCGATGGCTTTAGGCGACCCCTGTGTTTTGGTCATTCTACCCCCGCCGGGGTCGCGACCCACAGGTCGAGAACCGCTGCTCTAAACAAACTCATGGGGTATGCTTTGCATACAAATGTGGAATTTGAAACACAGTAGCAAGACGGTTGTTCAAACTCACACAGTTAATTTTTATTAAGGATCTGAGCTGGAGTCTGCATGGTGCCAGAGTTCATCCTCATTCTCTTATAAACTGTCAACAGGTAAAAGCCCCAAACATAGGACTGCCCTGGATTCTTCAACTGCAAAGAGATGTGTTTATATACTTCTGTTTCAGGAAACAACTTAGTACCTAGCATCTCAAAAAACTAAAACAATAACACAAAGCAAACAATAACCGTCGCCCTAACATAAATCATCATTTCTCCTGACAAAATATGACTTGAGATTCTTTGTCTACGCAAAACTTTTGGTTGGTTTTAAAATACTTTCATTTCAGAAACAACCAAAAAGTATTAAAACAAACAATATTCCTACACAATACCCACATAACAGAGAGATTTGTTTGAATCAACTAGTTTTTTCTACCAGGATTCATATACGGGGTGTGGCAAAAGTAGGTTATGGTTATTTGTATGGAAAATAATACAACAATTAATAGATAATGACACAAGGATAAACTCTGTGTTTCATATACACACAACTATAAATCTACTTTTGTCCCACCCTGTAATTATTTGGCAGTTTGATAACATTTTAGTAACTTATATCATGTTTAATAATAAGAATCACAAATAGCCCTGGCCAGGTAGCTCAGTTGGTTAGAATGGCATCCCCATACACCAAGGTTGCAGGTTCAATCTCCATTCAGGACACATGGAAGAATCAACCAATGGATGTATAAATAAGTGGAATAACAAACCGATGTTTCTCTCTCTCTTTCCCTCTCTCTCACTTCCTCTGGTTCTCTAAGAATTGACTATAATATTAAAAAAGAATCACAAATGGTAAAAATCCTCTGTGTAGTTATAGACACACAAGAAACCTAGGCACTCTTGTGGATGCTTTTCATTTTAAGGGATGATAATTAAATATTGTCCTATTAAGCACCAACAAAACATTTACTGAGTATCTGAGATTGATGCTTTGTATGGCAAGACTGCACTGCAGTCAGTAGGAGGGAGAAGGATCAGAATAAAAAAGCAAATGTCAAAACCAGCAACAAAGTCTTTGCACAGGAGCCCCTTAGATAAAAAAAACAACTGTAAGCTACTTGACTTTAAATGCAAGTTACCTGGGGAAGGGTTGAGTAGGGGGCATTTAAACTGTTGATATTCAGACAAGCTCTCAAAATATCACTCAGTGGTATGTTGAAGTTTTATATGGTTCTTTTATTCTTAAAGAAGTTTATTTTTTCTTTTTAGAATGATGTTGGATGAAGAAGCACTTATGGAACTTGTGTAGATACTGAAGGTCTTGCTTGAGAATGGATTTTCTTATGTCTAGTTTAGGACTAAGCTAACAAATGTTTATTATCCTAGAAAAAAAATAAGTTTTTATGGACTTTTCTGACTCTATTCAGTTTTTTGTGCATCCCTTAATCTTTGCAAAGGCCACTGCTTTCAAGAAATAAGTGATAGTGTTGTTGGTTCAATTAAGACTCCTTTCCTACCTGATGGAATTCAATTGTCTGTGCTTTTTTAAGATAAAAAAGTATATTTACAATTACTATTAATGCTAATTATCAAAAAATGCAAAATACAAGAGTAAATTAAAGAAAATATCATTCATAAACCTATCACTCGTTAATATTTTAGAATGTTTATTCATTTAATATATTTAAATATTCTCTACCTCCACATTTACATCTACATCAGTACCAACTTTGTGTCAAGCACCACATAAGAATGCAATAATAGGCAAAACAGATATAATCTATGCTCTCAGAGAATCTGCTGTGCATTTTTGGAGCATAGATGAATATTAACCAAATAATCACACAATAATAGCCACTGTGATTTAGTGCTATGGAGAAAAACATGATAAAATGAGATGTCATAAGAGGAAACTATCTTATCAGGTAAATTTTTTTGATAGAGAAGATTTGAGATAAGGTCGTTAAGCTGAGTAGAAAATAAGAAATGGGTAGAAAGTATGTAGTAAAGAGAGAAAGAAGAAGAAACTACAGGCAAAGAGAACAAGTGATAGCAAGGCTATGAAGGGGAGTGCAGAGATGCATTTGATGAACAGAAGAGGATCAGAACCTGCAACACAGAATGTGATGTTGAAGACATACCAGGTGCCAGATCATGGTTTTTATTTTAGATCATGTTATTAATTTTGATCTTTATTGTAAAGACAATGGGAAACCATTATGCTGTTTTAATCAAAGGATTTACACGAGGAAATCAACACTAGACAGTCACGCTGGAAAAGAGGTTAAAATGGATTTAGGGAGAAAGACTTGAAGATTCTGATGTTAGTACAAAAGAGCTAGGACAGTTGTGTGGACCTGGATGGTAGTGGAGAGAGAGAAAAAAAGGTGAGACAATTTGAGAGCTATCTCAGCTTAAGCGGATAGTATTTGGTCATGGATTGGGCATGGGAGGTTAGGGTTTGGAGTTATTGGCTTGCTTAACTCAACAGGTGATAATTACTGTGCTAGGAAAGAGGTAAGGTAGTTGGGAATTAAGGAAAGTTTATGTTGTCTGCTTTGGGCCTGCTGCGATTAGTGCTTCAGAGCTTTATGTTTAAATATCAGTAAGCAGTTCGGTATGGATGTTTAGGGTCCATAGAAGTAATCTATGAAAATAAAATATATTTAGGGGTCCTGGGACCAGATGGTAATTGAAGATATATATATGGTTGTGTTGTGCACTGCTGAGATTTTTCTTTTTTTTAAATTTTTAAAGCCAGTTCCTCACTTAAGGTACTGGTTCTAAAAAAAAAAATGTTTAAGCTTGTGATCAGATGCAATTTGTTTTAAATATTTTAAAATACTTTTGTCCTATGCTTACACTAAAATTTGATTATTTCCCCTATGGTATAAAAGAAATAGCACATATCATTTAGGATTAGGTTCCATTCTATATAACACTGACTTTAACACAGTGGATTATTTTTCTTCATGTAAATAGAGATTGCTTTTTGAGACCAATATACTGATTCCACAGTCATCAGGGTTTTAGACTTAGAACATGATCTTAAGTTTGCCTCATGATTTAAGATGTTTGTTACACCTCCAGCCATTACACCTAATGTTCCTAGAAGAAAATATAAAGCAAAAGAAAAGGTTACTGTCCACCTACTGCAATAAAGGAAGCTGAGAAATACTATCTTTTAACAGGACATTTTGCCACCTGATATAATGTCTATTCTCTTCTTTTAGTGAGAAAGAAAGGGAGAAGGAATATGAGTAAGCAACCAAATCATTCTATCTCTTTGCCACAGAACATGTGGAGATGAAGTTTAATTCCAAGACTTGCCGTTAATGGGCTTTGTTACCTTTAAAAACCCCTCTGTGAAGAATAAATGGCATATAGTGTGTGAAAATGGCTTTTTGTAAATGTTATACACTGTTAGCTATTGTGATTATTTCCAAAGTGATAAGATCTGCTGGTACTTGAAAGGTAGCTCAATGTTTGTTATAAATATTGAAAGGCCACTTAGATTTTAAAATTATTGCTCTAGAAATAAGTTATTCTTTTAAATGGATAAGTATGATTTTTCCATAGCTTTACTACAATGTCATTTTCTGTCTTGCTTTCCTATTTAATACTACATTCTAAGCATTGTCACATACTTTCACATAACACTCACAGCCACCAATTTTATTAGTGGCTGTATAAAATAATAAAATCATTATTTTTAAAAATTTGCTATTTCAGTAATTTTTATGAGTTAAGCAGGAAGCACAATTTTTCTTGGATTCATGCATTATAGCAATTTTTAAAATTATAGAAAAGTATTAAATATTGCTGAAAGTAGGAAATTTTGTCTTTTTTCTCTTTTAAAAGGGGCAGTTACTCCTTTTTTGTAAATTTATAACTAACTTATTTGTTAAATCTCATAGTTTATAGCATCAAATGAGATGAACATTTTATTCTGTATATCAATGTGCTACAGTTCTATTAATAGATTTACTAATATTTGATCTTTGTATTCCTAGAAGAAATTTTCTCTAGTAGATGATTTTCTTATAATACTATTGAATACAGTTTGAAATAATTTTACTTACAATTAAAATTTATTTAAAGTTGTGATAAGTGTATTATTTGCTTATGGAATGATAATTTTAGAAATATATATTATTTATCATGTTGCATCCATTATTAAAATACTTTACATAATTTATTTAATCATCTTAATAACTCCAACTCTAGGAATATTATCACCACTTTGCAGCTGAAATAGCACTATAGTGAGACACTATTTATATCACAATGGAAGTCAGTGTTAAATTATCATCACAAAATAGAGTAATTTACTCTTTTAATATTCTGTAACATTTCAACCTGTGTGCTTAAAAATGTTTTCAATCATATAATACCTGACTGTTAGTCAGGGCACTGACCTCTTTTTCCTTAGATTGTCAAATAAAAAGTACAAAAGACAACACAACAATAGTGATCTGGTGTGAATGAATCAAAATTATACCTATTTTTTGTCAGATGGGCAAAAAATATATTTTTGGTGGATTTTAGTATTTAATTTATGTCTGCCATGCATGAGACACAAAAGGTTGAAAATTACTGAATTAAACCAAATCCTCTAGAACTTTTGGGGACAAGATTTTTTTATGAGTCATTAGTCAATGCTGATATGACAAAAATTGGCTACATGCTCAAGTAAAGCTGGGTTCCCTTTTTTCTTTTTCCTTTAGGTGACAGGAGGGGAAATAGTGAGACAGACTCCTGCATATGCCATGGTCAGGATTCAGCCAGCAACCTACCTGGGGCCAATGCTCAAATACTGAGCTATTTTTAGTGCCTGAGGTTGATGTACTCTGACCGAGCTATCCTCAGTGCATGCAGCCACGCTTGAACCAATTGAGCCACTGACTGCGGAGGCTGGGTGGGGAGAGGGAGAGAAGGGCGGGAGAAGCAGTTGGTTGCTTCTCCTTTGTGCCCTGACTGGGTATCAAGCCCAGACATCCATACACTGGCCTGACACTGTAACCACTGAGCCACTGGCCACTGAGTTTCTTTTAGGGAACACAGGACACTTACTTTGTCAGGCTCTCTTACAGTTAGGTGGTCTTGCAATTAGGCCAGTAGAAAGTGGATAAGTAATGATATATGCTACTCCCATGACTACCTGGAATGGTCCATATGACTTCCATGGCTATCTTTTATCCTTTTTAGGTGACTGCAAGTGGAGAAAGGACACTGAAGTCACTGCTTAAACACAAGCTGCTCAGCAGTCAACCAACCCACATTAGATTTGCTATAAGAAATAAACCTTTATTATTTTGAGCCACTGAGTCTTTGCTTAAGGTGAGTTAATTTTATTTTTTTCATCACCTTTAGTATGGGTCTAGTATGGCCTATATTCTTTTGCCTTTTCCCAACCCTTCCTTCCTTCCTTCCTTCCTTCCTTCCTTCCTTCCTTCCTTCCTTCCTTCCTTCCTTCCTGCCTATTTAATGATATTTCCTTTGTGGCAAAATATTTGATTAATATTGCAAATGTTTTATGTAAATTGAGAAAAGATGTGCACTATTTATATTTGCAAATTTTAAATGACATTAATTCTCATTAAATGTATTATTCAAATATCTTGTGTTTTTCATTCTATTTTGGTATGTCAATATCTTTATAAATTAAAACTGGTGTTTGGTTTTAGTTTTCACTCCTTGGCCTGGATTTACTCAATTTGTTCTTTTTTAAAAATTAATATATATTTGACATATATAATATAATTTTAGGGTGTACAGAGGTCAATTTGATATATTTATTATTGCAGTATTATGGTCTTTGTAGCATTAGCTAGCACCTCTATCATATAATTATTTCTTTCTTTGTGGTGGGATTAATAAAGTTCTAGTCTCTTAAATATACTGTGTATTGGATCTACAGGACTTATTTACTTACTAGTTGCAAGTTTATACCCTTAAGCAATCTCTCTCCTATACCCCCACATACTCCCATCTCTGGTAATCATGATTTAACTCTTTTTATGAGTTCAGCTTTTATAGATTAAACATACAAGTGATATATATCATATTTGTCTTTTTTTGGTCTGATTTGTCTCATTTAGAATAATACCCTCATAGTTCATTTGTATTGTCACAAGTGGCAGGATTTCCTTCTTTGTTGTGGACAAATACATTTCCTGTATGTGTGCTTGTGTGTGTATTTTTCTTCTTTATCCACACTTATTAATGAATACATAGGTTGTTTCCTTCCATATCTTAGCTATTGTGAACAACTACAGGAACTGTGGAAGTGCACATCTCTCTTTAATATTTTATTTTATTGGATATGTATCCAGGAGAAGAATTGAGGGATCATATGATAATTCTTTTTTTTTTTTACTTTTTGAGGAATCTCATACTGTTTTCTATAGTGCCTATACCAATTTAATTCCCACTAGCAATGTACACAGGTACCTTTTTCTCCACATCCTCTTCAATACTTGTTGTTTCTTATCTTCTTGATAGCAGCCATCCTAACAGGTGTGAGGTGGTATGTCATTGAGGTTTTGATTTGCATTTCTCTTATAACTACTAAAGTTGAGCATTTTTTTCTATCTGTTGGCCATTTGCATGTCTTTATGGGAAACACGTCTGTTCAGGTCATCTGCTAATTTTTAATTGTTTTTTTTTGTTGTTGTTGTTGAGTTGTATGAATTCTTTATAATATATGTTGGATACTAGCCCCTTATCTTAGTTATCATTTGCAAATATCTTCTCCCATTCAGTTGGTTGCCTTTTTATTTTGTTCATGGTTTATTTTTCTATCTAGAGCTTTTTAGTTTGATGTTGTCTCATTCATTTATTTTTGCTTTAACTTTACTTGTCTTTGGGGACAAGTTCACAAAAACCCCTCTGTGATTAAGGCCTATAAGATTACTACTTATTATTTTCTGCTATGTATTTTGTTGTTTTAGGTCTTATATTCAAGTCTAGTCCATTTTGAGTTAATTTTTATGTCTGGTGTCAGATAACAATCTAGTTTCATTCTTTTGCATGTGGCTTTCCAGTTTTCCCAACACCATTTATTGAAGAGGCTTTTCTTTGTCTGTTCTATGTTTTTGGCTCCATTGTCAAAAATCAATTGCTCATATATATGTGTATGTTTATTTGGGGTCTTTTTGTTTCCACACAAATTTAATGTTTTTTTTTTTTCATTCTATTGCCTTGAAATTTATTGGACAAATCCTTCGGAATTTGTTGGGCATTGTACTAAATATGTTATCACTTTAGGTAATAAGACCATTTTAACTGTGTTGATTCTTCTAATCTATGAACACAAATATCTTCCCATCTCTTTGTGTCTTCTTTAGCTTCTTTCAACAATGTCTTACAGTTTTCAAGTAGGTCCTTTATTTTCTTTGTTTATTTCTATGTGTTTTATCCTTATTGTTACATTTGCAAATGAATTTGTTTTCCTCTTTTTCTGATATTTCATTTTTACTATGTAGGAATACAATAAATTTTTGTACATTGATTTTGTATGCTGCACTTTACTGTATTTGTTTATTGTTTCTAAAAGTCTGTTGGTGGAGTCTTTAGGGTTTTCTATATATACAATAATGTCAGCTGCAAAAAGTGACAGTTTTACTTATTCAGTCCCAATTTAGATGCTTTTTATTTCTTTTTATTTCCTGATTGCCAGTACATGTTGAATAACAATGGCAAGAGTGAACATTCTTTTCTTATTCTTGATTTTAGATGAAAAACTCTCAGTTTTTTGCTCTTGAGTATGAAATTAGCAGTGGGTTTGTCATAATATAGCCTTCATCATGTTGAGGTATTTTCCTTCTATACCTACTTTATTAAGTATTTAATTATAAATGGATGTTGTATTTTATCGGATGCTTTTTTTGCATCTATGATTTTTAGCCTTTATTTTGTCAATGTGGTGTATCAGACTGATTGATTTGTATCCCTGGAATGAACCCCACTTGATACGTATTTTGTATTTGATATGCTAGTATTTTGTTTAGGACTTTTGCATTTATGTTCATCAGTGAAATTAGCCTATGATTTTCTTTCTCTTATGTTAATCCTGCCAGTTTTTGATATCAAGGTAATGTTGACTTCACAAAATGAGATAGAAAATATTGCCTCTTCAACTTTTTTTTGGCAAATTTTGAGAAGGATAGGTATGCAATCTTTGAATGACAGGATTCACTGGTGAAGACATCTGGTCTCAGACTTTTGTTTTTGGAAAGATTTTTTGATAACAGTTTCAATTTTCTTACTGCTGACCAGTCTATTTAGGTTTTCTAGTTCTTCATTGTTCAGTCTAGGAAAGTTATACATTTCTAATAACTTGTCCATTTCTTCTAGGTTATTGAATTTGATGGAATATAACCATTTATAGTATTCTTGTATTAGCTTTTGTATTTCTTTGGGGTTCCTTTAACTTCTTTTTCATTTCTGATTTTATTTGAGTCTTTTCTCTTTTTTCCTGGAGTCTAGCCAAAGGTTTGTCAGTTTTATTATTTTATTTATCTTTTCAGAGAAGCAGAGCTTTGTTGTATCAATATTTTCTATTGTGTTTTTGTTCTCTATTTTGTTTAATTTTGATCTAATTTTTATTATTTTCTTCCTTCTACTGACTTTGGGCTTCATTTGTTCTTTTTTAGTGCTTTAGTGGAAATGTTAAATTGTTGATTTGAGATTTTTTTTGTTTCTTGAAGCTTCTAATGCGATAAACTTTTCTCTTAGTACCACTTCTGCTGCATCCTTAAATTTTTGACATATATTATCATTCCCATTTGTCTCTGCATCTTTTGATCTCTTATTATTTTTTTTTTGATGCTGTAGATGTTCAGTAGTATGTTGTTTAATCTCCAGATATTTGTGGGGTTTTTTAGTTTTCTTTTGCAGTTGATTTCAAACCATTGTAGGTAGAGCATGTACTTTGTATAATTTCAATCTTAAATTTACTGAGACTAGTTTTCTGCCCAACATATGGTTTATCCTTCAGAATGTTTCATGTGCACTGGAAAAGAATGTATATTCTGGTGTTCTGAATATCTTTCATGTCAATTTTGTCTAATGTGTCATTTAAGGCTAATATTTTCTTACTGATTTTCTGTTTGGATGATCCATCCATTGCTGTCAATAATATATTTAGGTCCCCTATATAATCATATTTTTGTCAGTTTTTTTTTTCTTTAGTTCAGTTAGTAATTGCTTTATATATTTTGGTGCTCGCAGATGGGGTGCATATATAATATATTGATGTGTTATGTCTTATTAATGTATTGACCTTTTTATCATTAAAAAAGGTCCATCCTTTTTTTCAGATTCTATTTATTTATTTTAGAGAGGAGAGAGAGATAGAGATAGAGAGAAAGAGAGAAGGGAGAAAGAAGGGTAGAGGAGCAGGAAGTATCAATTCCCATATGTGCCTTGACCAGGCAAGCCTGGGGTTTCGAACTGGTGACCTCAGCATTCCAGGTGGATGTTTTGTCCACTGCAGCACCACAGGCCAGGCTATAAAAGGTCCATCTTTGTCTCTTGTTTCTTCTTTATATTGAAATCTATTTTGTCACATATAAGTGCAGTTATACTGGCTTTTTTCTAAATGGCATATACTTAGAGTATCATCTTTTACTGGTTCACTTTGAACCTGTGTTTGTCTGTAGGTTTTTTTCATGCCACCATGATGCTGATGTCCTTTTTTCCTAAGATGTTTATCTTACCATTAAGAAAGAATAAACACTTGAGGGATATATGCTCTTTGGGTTGTAATTTTTAGCCCTGAGTGTTTAGAAGAATGAGAGAGAGTAGAGTTGTTTACACCTGATTGACCAGTGCTTTCACAGTTCTGGGTGGTTTTTGACAACTTCTAAGGTGAAGACCATGATTATCTGGACTCAAGAAAGAGTCCAGTACTATGGCTAAACATCTTATGATACAGAGGATGGATCCCTACCAAAAAGGAATATCCTGCTACAATGGTGATAATTTTATTATTTACTTCTCTTTGCTGTAATCATCATTACAGTGTGTGCTATTTATTGCATCCAAAACATATTTTCTTTAGCTTTTGGCTCGTACAATTGTACAATTGATGGATGTAATGTATACTTAGATCTTTTTTTTTTTTTTTGTATTTTTCTGAAGTTGGAAATGGGGAGGCAGTCAGACAGACTTCTGCATGCGCCCAACTGGGATCCACCTGGCACACCCACCAGGGGGCGTCACTCTGCTGCAACCAGAGCCACTCCAGCACCCAAGGCAGAGGCCATGGGGCCATCCTCAGCACCCAGGCCAACTTTGCTCCAATGGAGCCTTGGCTGCAGAAGGGGAAGAGAGAGACAGAGAAGAAGGAGAGGGGGAGGGGTGGAGAAGCAGATGGGTGCTTCTCCTGTGTGCCCTAGCCGGGAATCGAACCCGGGACCCCTGCACGCCAGGCCGATGCTTCACCACTGAGCCAACCAGCCAGGGCCTACTTAGATCTTTTTAACAACATTGATGAGGAATTGTTCACAATATCATATTGATTCTCGAATCGACATTTTAACATTTTTGCCAGTTTGATGAGATATTTTGAATTTTTATTATTTCCATTAAAAAAATAACTAAATATATTTCTTGTCATTGGTTTTTCTCTTCTGTGAATTGCTCTTTCCTTTGTGTCCAATAATTCTGCCCCATAGTAATGAGAAATCAGATACCAGCCAAGGACATAACCTGAGTTCTGTAGAAATATAATTATTTTCAATTATTTGAGTGTAAAGATTAAAGCTACATACTATAGTAGTCCATTAAAGGGTTAGTATAGTCATATTTTTATACAATTTAGAGAAGTTAAAAGGAGAAATTAAACCTCACTTCCAACATTTTTTGAACACCAACTGAAAAATATTAAGCTAGAACTGTCATTTATAAATGTACCTCATTTAAGGGAAATTAAATATATAAATTATCCTAGAAATAGATTAATTAGAGCAGGTTGTTATGAGGACATCTGATTACTTATCTGAAATAATCATTCATTAGGGTTCCTTCAAATAGTAAATGCTCTACTACGGCTTTATTTTTGCTTGTTTCTTTAAGAACTTCTAATGAGAGGCTCATCTGTAGATGAATAACAGAGCTTTGTCTTTGTGCATCTTATCTAGAATAAGATAAATTACCCAGTACTTCAGTGGAGCCCCTGGTTGACAGAGATTGCTGTAAGCCTCAGAATGTTATTAATTTGAGCATGTAAACATAACAGGGTTTGTTCTGGAGACAACAGAAATACTTGTCTTGGGAGAAATAACAGAGACTATAGAATTTATAACTATTCAAATATTAGTACCTGTACTTTATGATATTAATAAATAGACCCAATTCATACTGTTATTAAATATATATCTTATACAAAAGAAGAATGGATATAATTAAACAAATACTAGAAAAAATACTTAGTTTACCATTTTTAAGTGATTAATACAAACCCAAAATGTCATTTATTCAAGTGGATTATGCTTTATGACATTAATTTTATCCTAAAGATCTCAAGTCAATGTTCTGTAAAATCATTATAAGATAAATCTAGTGTGAATCCTTCATGAAAATAATGAAACATTTTGTAATATTGTTTGTTTATATGTTGAATTTTCTTAAGGGGCTTAACAGTATTAAAAAATACTGTAAGATGCATCAGTTCTTCTTTGTTTTCAGTGTCATTATCTTGTAATATGTAGTAACTGTTTCCATGAATACAATTCCTCATAAAAAAATTTTCAAATTCTAATGAGACATTAGAATCAAACAACATGAAGATTGTTCTAGTAAAAAAAAATACCCTGGAGTTTTTATTTTTAAATAATGAAATAATGTTGCAGAAATTAATCAACAAGGCAGAAAATACAATAAGGTGTTGCATGTGCCCAATATACATCTATTTATTAATGCATATGCCAGAGGATCACATTGTATTATGCATTTGAAGAAGTCATTAACAAAGCAATCGCCTATCAATTTAATATGAATTAGTGGATCTCACTGGTCTGTGTTTTCACACCCAGTAGCAGAATGGTTCTGAGAGTCACGATAATATTAATTTTGGTTCTTAACATATCAGACCAAAGTATTTGCAAAACACAATCACTGTAACTGATTTTTTTTTCTGTCTGTATATGTTGTCCACTAACAGTTATGAGCATAAGTTTCAGAGTACTGTTCTACAGCCAAGTATTTAGATAGACTAAAAAGCCAAACCAAAAAAAATACAGAAAATGCAAATATTCATAAACTATTTTATATTCAAAATCCAATCTAGTTATGTACCATGCTGTATTGTGTTCTTATCTCCTCTGATGCATCTTGGTCTTATAAAATAACATAAATTACAAAATTATAAGCAATTTCTTCAGACTTTTACATTTTTCATTAAGTAGATGAAGACATGACTTTTTGCTTTAGTGCAATATATGGCAATGCTGTATTCAGTACAAATCATTAAATATTTTTAAAAGAAAAAAGCATTTAACTTATAGTCCTTTTATTAAGGAGTTAGGCATAGCTGTCAGAGGGAAAACACTAACAGTATAGTTACTTATCAGAGACAATTAAAAAAATAACCTTCCATTACATGACTTTCTAAAGAATAAAATTTGATAAAGCCAAGACATAATGCTAGATGGCAAATGCATCAAATTACCTTTTTAACAAATGTGATGTGACCTTGGCAGTTTTGAGAACAAATTTTGTCAATATATCAAACATTGTTAACAAACTCTATTTAGCATTGCTTTGTATAAGGTTTTTAATAGCATTTCTTCACAGTGATATTTCAGAAAGGTTGGAAACTTGTCAGCAGAAAATATTTTTCACCTTTTCTATTTTAATTTGTATGCAAAAATCATCACAATATATCTGCAACTATAAAATTACAAATGCTTTCTAGTGGTGACTGCATTTCTAATTATGATAGAAAAGGGTATTTGTAAAGACATCTACAATGAGGTAAATCTAAATAAAACAGGATTTGAGAAACAAAACCTTTCTGATCCATGGGCAATATAAACTAATTTAACAAAGACAACAGACAAACTCAAAAGACTGATTGTTTTTTTAGTATGCATAATGAAGTGAAAAACATTTAAAAAGATCTGGATATTTCACTTTACATCATAATTTTGGCACTTCATGAAACATTTATTTCTGAAAGACCAGAAATGGTATAAAAGTTCAGCAGGTTTTCCTGTAGACATCGTACGTGAGTACTGGCAAACACTGAAACATAGTGAACTAGACATTCCTACGTATTTGCACACGCATGCAGAAGTTAAACAATTATAGTTTATGAATTGTCGAGATTGTATCTTCAGTATTACTTTCAAGCACTCTCTTCAGCTGATCTTGTTTCAGATTTAAGTCTGACAAATTCTTTAGCCACATCATCGTTGGTCCTCTGAGAGAGTATTCTGAGAATAGTCAACCCAGTTTCATCCATAGAAACATTTTTCAGAAGAGGATACCATGCCCCATAGCTTCCCTTCTCTGCTATGTTCTGTAGCTGAATTACTGTCATTCCAATAATTCGATCTTCTCGGGCAAAGCAGTAATCCTTAACGGAGAGATGAAGTTCATAGGCTGCTGGGCGGTTTTCTTTACCCAGAATGCTGTGTGGATTAAAATGAGACTCAGAGACATGGACAAGAATGTGATGGTAATGGGAGGGGGGGGGGGAGAAAGGAAAGAGAGGGGGTGGGGGGAGGGGCGGGGCACAAAGAAAACCAGATAGAAAGTGATGGAAGACAATTTGACTTTGGGTGAGGGGTATGCAACATAATCAAATGTCAAAATAATCTGGAGATGTTTTCTCTGAACATATGTACCTTGATTTATCAATGTCACCGCATTAAAATTAATAAATTTAAAAAAATAAATAATGAGTTTTTAGCAAATATTTTATCTCACTTAGGAATACAGTTCTTAAAATACTGTTAAAAATGTTACACATTGCTCAGACTATTATATTGACAAAGTGAATATCATTTTTTAAATTCTGATATATATATTATTTAAATTCTACTTAGATTTTCTTTATATAGGTAATACTTGCTATCTAACTTAACAACTCCTTTTCCTAGATAGAAATAGGATAGCTAAATATGCTTTAATGTTAAGTTTGTTAATAGAAGCTGGAATTAAAATATTATGGTGGACTTAATCATTGGGGCAGGGTCTCCCCACTGATTCAGGGGTAGGATGGGGTTTCTAGGGATCATGGGAATTTGGCCAGAGTAAGGGGTAGGTGTTAAAATTTTTCTGTACCATTTCAATATCAGTTATTATAATCTCTTTTCTTTACCTCTAGCTCCTGGATATGCTGTTATACCTAGGAGCCTTTTCTCAGGGGAGTACACTGCACAGATTATCAAGCACTATTTACAAGATGCTAAATTGGATACAACTCTCCAGAGTAAATTAGTTCTAGCAGAGCTGGTACTTCAGTGCCAATTCTTTAAAATGGCAATAGTTAGGCTTGTCAAGTGTAGGGCTGCAGATGGCCTCGACGACTAACAACTCAGGACAACCTGTCAGGGCACAACTGTGCATAATGTAGAAGGAAGAGTGGTAACGTGCTAAGAATACACCCCACCCTTTAATTCTTCCTCAGATATTCTTGACTTCCAAATAAATATACATCTATTCCTCAGCTGAACAAGCTTCCACATTTCTTCTTTTTTTTAAAATAAATTTTTATTAATTTTAATGGGGTGACATCAATAAATCAGGGTACATATGTTCAAAGAAAACATCTCCAGGTTATCTTCCTTTTCTAAGTGACATTTTCTAGTCAAACATTTTGCAGATTCAAACTTTCTTGAGTTTGGACCTGTGTGTTGGACTGCAAAGCCCTGTACCCTGAGTACTTCTTCAAATTCAGTTCATCTCCCTCACTTGCCCACACTATTTATTGTTTCTTAAATATATCAGACAGGCCCCTGCTTTAGAGTCTTTGCACTAGCAATTTTGCTTGGCCTAAAATGCTCTCAACACTTTTCTCTGCTTAACTGTTTCATTTTTCCCCCGCCTCAGGTTTCAACTTAAAAGTCACATGCTCAAAGAGGCTTCCCTGAACACCTAATCTAAGTAGTTAATAATCATTCTACTACATCTTTCTGTTTTCATTCTCTGCATGATACCATCAAGATAAAGTTTTATTTATTTGTTATTTTGTTTATTATACATTCCTCATCTCTAGAAAGTAACTTCCATGAGAGCAGAGAAATCCTATTATGTATCCTCAGTCCTTATAATATTGCCTGATACATGGTAAGCACTGAACAGATACTGACTGAGTGGAAGGAAGGAACTGAAAACATAGCCTTTTTCAGCTGCATGAAAACAGTGATGAACATGAATGCTTAAAGCAATAGATTTTTCTTTCTTTAGTGAAGCCAGTACCATTCCTACCCTGAATTCTTCAGTAAGTTTAGCTATACAGTGGCTATTGCCTGGTTGAATAAATGAGTTGGATCATGACTTACAATTGAAATGTTTCATTGTACTTGGGTGACCAGGTGTTGCTTTTTGTCTTTGTGCCTTGTTTTCTTTTCTTGTCTCCAAGGTTGGGTCCCAGCATACAAACTTCCACAAAAGGGCGGAACATTGCAGTGGTCTGCCAGTTTAGGTTATTGATAGCCATCACTAAAAACCAAAGAGGGGAAGAGATACAAACTGTTAGCAAATGAGTATGTAGAATCTTTGCCTCTCCCTTCAGTTCTTAGAATGAATTCTTATTTTACAAAATGATCTATGATTTAAATTTGATAGTGTCCTAATGCCAATGACAAGAAAATATCCTTGAAGGGAAACAATTTACATTCTGGAATGCACACTTGATGGGGCTGTAAGCTCTTAGCTGTATGGCATTGGCATAGCTGTGGCAAAAAGTTAGCTGTAATTAAAATGACATTTGTTACTAATAAAAAGTTATAGCTTCTGCGTAAAAACATGTTTTTCTTATTAAAAATTGTCATTATGTTCATCATGAAATATTTAGAAAATATACAGAAAATACACTTAAAATCTATAATTTTTTAGAGGAAGTAATACTTTGTTGTATATGGCTTCATTATTTAGTTACTTCATATATAGAATGGGACTATAATATATTACAGTCTTGTAAGTAGCTGTATTTTTTAAATTCATCATGATATCTTTGCAATGCATTATATATATTTCAACTGCAAATATTTCACTCTATGGATATTCCATCCTATATTTACCCAATCAGCTATTGTTAAACACATCTGTTTCCTAAGTTCAGGCATCATAAATAGTTCTTAAATGTACCTTCTCATATATATACTTTGCTCATTCTTTAATAATAATATCCTTAAGAAAGTGTCTTATAACTAAAATTGAATGCAAAAGTTTCATAAAACTTTTGGCATTTCCTGCATAGTAACAAAATATTTTAGGATACTGGCCTACTGTATAGGCATGTGCATTTATCTGTATACTTACCTATATTGTACATAATCTATTATAGACTATAACAATATTCTTTTTATAATACAAAAATATATTAGGTAATACAATGCTAAAATATATTAGCAAGCCTTGGTTTTAATTAAAGTGGATATTATTACATTGTTTAAAATGACTAAATCTATAATATAAAAGCTGAATATGATTCTATTGAGCAAAATATTAACTATTAAATTTTACCTTTGGAATATTCCCTGCATTCTGATGATGTTTTTACCATATAAAACCAATAGATTAAAACATCATTAAAATAAAATCAAACTAGTTGTTGGAAATCACATAGAAAATAAATATTGCTAGAGTATGTGAATATTAAGAACATACTGACTTAAAATCTAAAATTTCATTGGCAAGTTATGGAGCCAATTCAATATATTAACATTATATATATATATATATATATATATATGGCATAAACCACAGAGACAATATTCAAAATATACATTTGTAATGTAATCACCAATGCAGTTAAACCATTTAGATATTTCAAATTATATAGGCTAATCATCTGTGCCATTTATTTGTTTTTAAATAAAAGTTCTAGTTCAGGAAAAAATTCTAAACATGCCCTAGAATCATTTAATATACATATTTAAAAACAGATCCAAGAAAAGACATTACTATTTTTTCAGAAATTAAAGTCTAATGAGTAAGTTGATGTATCTGGACCCAAAGTATACCTTTGACAGTGACTTTATGCTCTCCAGTGCCTGGGGTGGTTGTGATGTCCACATGAACAGATATCTGACCCACTGAATCTTTGGAGGAATGACCTGCAAATAAGCAGAAGTTTACTGGCCTGAACTTTTAGATTACTTAATAGTGGACATCTACATTCTCCACATAAGGGACTAAAGTATCCCTTTCTGGAAATAATTGGTTTGAGGAGAGACTAACACATAAGCATTTTGCTGCAATATAGTGTGATAAGTTCTATCACATAGTTATAAGGTCTTCTGATGGCATAAAAAGCAGCCAGTTTTAACCTGGGTAAAAAATTAAGCATGTTGTACAGGAAAGTGCCTGTGATTCAGGATCAGATAAACTTGAATTTAAATCACAGTTATGCCGCTGCTGATTCTGTGATAAGAATTTGCTGTATTCTCAAGTTTCAATTTTCTCATTTGTAAAATAGGAATAATAACACTAACATTTTAGTATGTATATATATTATATACACATTTAACATATCACCTATGAACATATACATTTTTTCCACAATCAGAAGCACACACTTTATCCTTTACCTTACCTCTATTATTTCACCTAAAAATATATTATGAACATCAATCCATTTCAGTATACATAAATGTATCACTCATTCTTTAATATAGCCAGAATATCACAACACTTAATACAAAGTAAATGTTCATTAAAACAGCAAAATATTTAAAATATTTAAAATAATGGTTGCCTAATATTATGTTATATGAATATATATTTTAACCATATTTCAGTTGTTCCCAATTCCTTGCTATTTTAAACAAACTATAATGAATATTTTTATGTTTATTTATGTTACTCTGTTGTATAATTTCTAGAAATGAAATTTGCCAATTTGAAATTTTAATTTTGCGCCAAAGAGATTATAACAATTTACATTTGTATATGCAACATATGAGATGAACAAGAATTATACATTTCTAAAAATAAACTATTAATATCCAAATCTAAAAATAGAAGGTTCTAAGAAACTTCCATTTTCTAACCTCAGAGAATCATTGAATTTGGGCCTGAACCTCTTACTAGGACCTGCTAGGAAGAGCCAGCTCATCACAAGAACCCCTGCCTCTCCACCTGGCCATTTGATAATAAAAGAATTGAAAGATAGCCCTGGCTGGATAGCACGGTTGGTTAGAGCATCGTCCCAATATGCAAAGGTTGCCAGTTCAATCCCTGGTTATGGCACATATAGGAACAGATATTTCCTATCTCTGGATATACAGAGATATTTCTATCTCTCTTGCCCTTCCTCTCTATCTAAAAATCAATCCATTAATAAAAAATTTGAATGGAAATGCTTCTAGAATTTTTCCAATACCCTCAGGTTTTGTGGAACAATGAGTCTTATTAGGGATTGTCACAGTTGGGGCAAAGAGGCAGGCACCTCGGAGGCATGTGGTGTGCAGTACTAGCTCAAGTGCAGCAAGAATAAGTAGCCAAGCCCTGAGCCTTGCAGAGTACATCAATTCTCCAGGTTGCTATTTGGAAATGAGTCTTACACCATCAGTTTTACAAGCTTCTATTTCCTCAAAGACAATGAACTGGAAGAACCCTAACATTATTCGATGACTCTTAAATAAATAATGACCACTAATGGTCACCACTGATGTTTAAATAAAGAGTCACTTGTTGTTTTCCTCTCTTTTCTTCCTTCTCAACATCAAGGAAACTACCATCAGAAAAAAGAGGAAAGGCACACAGGAGGAAGCCCATGTCTTCCTCCTCCTTCTATTGCTAGAGTCACTATTTTGTGTTTACAGATAGGGAAGGGACCTGCGAATCCAGTAAGTGATTAAAGATTTAATGTCAACAGGACAAGGTCTTAAAAACTGGAATAACTTTCTAATAGTGCAAGTCTCTAATATGGCGTGGACCTGGACTGTGATATCAGTAAGGGAGGTGTCTATGCAGTAGAAAGTAAGTTTATTGCTAGGGGACAGCCTCTTTCCTGGTTCTAGTAGTTTTTTCTTCCCCTTGATACTGTTGTTTAAGAGAAGTTAGTTTGCTATTCCTTCTGTCTCCTTAGTATCCTGCCTATACCTTTGTATATGTTTATTAAATCTTTATCAAATAATCTTAATTTGGGTGTGTCATTTGATTTCTGCTGGAATCTTGGTTTATAGAGTTAACATCTTTGATTTGCTCCTAACTTGAATGGAAATGCTTCTAGAATTTTCCCAATACCCTAAGGTTTTGTGGAAGAATGAGACAATCTTTTGGGTGGAAGGGCAGGGTATAAAATATGATGCTCACTACTTAGCAACTTTTATCATTATAGATTTCAGAAGAAAAACATGCTTAAGTAAGCTCTTAAAAGTTGAGTTAGAATGCATATTTTAAACAAAGGAAGCAGAAGACATAGCCTAAGCACATGTGCAGACGTATAAAACAGAACAGTGTGTCCTGAAAACTGTTATTTTGGTGTGAATGGAGCATAGATGATGGAGTAGCAACAGGAACCATTAGAGAAAATAGTGGTGCCTTGAATACCATATTAAAAATCTTTAGACATTATCCTAGTGCTGCTGAGAAGTTTCTTAAGGTTTTGGCCATGAATGGCATAGTCAGGTTTTTGAAAAAAAATTCTTTCATTTGCATAAAGGATGAAATTCCTACTCTCATCAGTTCATTCTTTTCTGGAAAACATCTCATTATATCATGAATCAAGTCCTAAAAGCCAGCCCTTCACTTGGATGCTCCTGATTACTTTTTACTTCATCTTCAATGGCTGGTCCATGCTGTCATCTTTAGCCTGATTCTTCATAACATCATATTTTCATCAAGACAAATCACATATTTGGAAAATTCTTTGTCTATTGGCCTATGAAGCCCTGTTCAAACACCTCTACCATAAAATACTTTTATTTAAAAAATTTTATAAAAAAAAATCTGCAATTAAGCCCTGACCAGATAGCTTGGTTGGTTAGAGGATCATCTGGAAACATGGAGTTTGCTGGTTTGATTTCTAGTCAGGGCACATATAGGAGCAGCTTGATGCTCCTTTCTCTCTCTTGCTCTCTTCTTCCTTCTCATTAAAATCAATAAAAAAATAAACATTAAGAAAACCTGCAATTATGTTCTTGATTTCCTCACTACTATAATATAGTACAAATCCCCTGGGCAATGGACTCAGACTGTTCTATGAATATGGTCTCAGTCACTTACTAAGAGATCATGAAAACTTTATGAACTTTTATTTACTTATTTTTATAGCACCTACCTGGCAGCATTGCAATGAGAATAAGTAATTAATTTCTTAAAATATTTTTTCATTTTTTTAGAGTAGAGAGAATGAGAGAGAGAGAGAGAGAGAGAGAGAAAGAGAGAGAGAGAGAGAGAGAGAGAGAGAAGGGAGGAGGAGCAGTAAGTATCAACTCCCATATGTACCTTGACCAGGCAAGTCCAGGGTTTTGAACTGGCAACCTCAGCATTCCAGGTCGATGCTTTATCCACGGTGCCACCCCAGATCAGGAACACATTTTTCTTTTTTTTTTAAAAGACTTTATTAATTTTAGAGAGAGAGAGAGAGAGAGAAAGAAATGGAAAGGGGGGAGGAGCAGGAAGTATCAACTCCCATATGTGCCTTGACTGGGCAAGCCCAGGGTTTGAAACCAGTGACCTCAGTGTTCCAGGTTGACGTTTTATCCACTGTGCCAGCACAGGCCAGGCTAATTTTTTAAAATGTAGAATATTTTGTGCCTTCCTATATAACAACTGTTATAAAGCATATATAATAGCTGTCTAGCATATGGATCCAAGTTTATTATTATTCAATTATTAACAGAACAATTTAAAGTATTAAATCCCTTGAACCGTCATACATAATGTCCACATTATAAAAATTACTTAAAAATCCATGGATATTATGGTTGTCAAGATCAAAGACTGCAAAAAGACAACTCTGGAGTGACTAGAGCTCTTCCTAACAAATTCAGAATTCCTACTTTCCTCCCCAACACTTTCTAGTAGAATAGTGGTGGCAGATTTTTAGAGCCCTCAAATATTTAATAGGAAAATCTGCTCCCTGTATTAAAAGCTTTCATTACCAAAACTCTGGTAAAATGACTTTTCTTAATTAATAAAGGGTTATTGTTTGTTTCTTTATTACTGAAATCACAGTTAATGAGAAAACACCTTTCAGCATCCCTGAATATGTATTCAGTTTGTATAATGGCCTCTAATGTGATAACTGAATTTCAAAGTCTGCTCAGTGCCTAGGTTTGTGGTGAAAACTTTTATGGGTGATCTTAATGTATTGCTACAAGCAGTAATGTCACTATGGCTGGTTTCCACTAATGTAAACACCAAAAAAGTGATAGGCCAGTTCTTGATAAATTTTTAAATAGTAGAAGTCTTCCATCAAAGCACTCACTAGGTATGATTTCTTCTCCTGAGTTTCTAATGGTCAAAGTAATTTAAAGGCTTTAGTTGTGTTGTTATAGACCTTGAAAGATTTCTATGGTAGAAAATATAAAATTTTAATTAGGAAAATATGTGAGTTTCTGTTCGGTGCCTTCAGTTATGGAGGAACAATCTTCTGCTTTTTCAAAACAACAAACAACTAATGTAATGGCCTGAAACCTTTTAAAAGATGCTCTTTAAACGCATAGATGTAAGTTTTCCCTTTTTACAAATTACTTTTGGGTAGTCCTCCACTTGTACATCCTTTGTGTGTGTGTGTGCTTTCTTAAGAGTCACGGACAGCTGCATTGGAAAGAGAAAGACATTAAAATTTTCACTTATGTACTCAGCAGTGCCTGAACATTTTTGTGAAAAACCTCCTGGGTGGAAACATTTATGAGACTCTCAAAATGCACATTTTCTTTTCGAGCACAACATGTGAAATTTACTGCTCAATCAAGTCAAACATAGTCTTGAGAACTGACTGCTTAATGTGGCACAACCTAAAAACGTGGAATTAGGAAAGCAATAGAGTAGAAACAACTGGTTTAAAAGGGTTGATCATTATTGCAATTATTGCCTAATAGTCATGCTATTCATTATTGTCACTTTAGAGAGCCAGGTTTGTGCTTTCATGGCCTGGAGTTTATACCACTTTCTAGCACCATCTTATGCCTTATATTGCAGTTAGTGATGCAGATTTTTTTTTCTTCCTAACTACATTCCATTATGGCAGGAAACCTCCATCAATAGTCCATACTTTCTATCACTAATTCCTACAATAAACTTGTAATATTCTTTTGCTATATATTAAATGACCAATTTATAGTTATTTATTTATTAAACATGCAAGCAATTCTCATTTACATGGTGTGATATGCCCAGATTCCACTTTCCACAGTTCAGTTCAATGTCACCTGTCTCCCAACCAGATGTTCAAATTTCAGCTATCATGGTACATTAAATGTGTATCCTTGCATATTATCAGTTATCAATCACATCACTTCTTTCCAAATCTCTTGGTGATTGGTCATTGTGCATCTGTTCAGTTCACCCAGAACTGAGGATAAAAGGGCCATATTGAGATGGTAGGAGAGGCAGAGACACATTCCCACTAAAATCACACCCTTGGCACAGCATTTCCCCTAGACCAACAAACAGAGAAACAAACAAAAAACAGAGCTTCCTTCTTCCTTAGTAGCAAGGAGTCTCCCACATCAGGCACCCCAAACCTTGAGATTTGTACCAGAGAGATAAACCCCCAAAGTGTTTAACTCTGAAAACCAACAGGTTAACAGAACTTACATCCCTACAACATAGAGCTGTAGGGAACAGAGATTCTGCTCTTTAGCATAAAAGCAATATTTGGAAAAGAGCCAATATCCTATGTGAAAAATATTTATTTGCTAACTTTAAAGCTTTTTTCTAGAGAGGTAAACTTCTTTTGAGACTCGAGGAATGCAGATGCTGGTGGGGTCCATTTCTGTTCTTCTTTTATATTGCTAGCACCAACATGGTGGTGTCATTTTTGCACTCTTTCTCTAACCTGCTAACGGGGGCAAGCAAACAGGCCCACTCCCATGCTTTGCTCCAAAAATGGACCCCACACTGACCTACTCCTGCAGCCCTGCCAAACCAGTAGGTGTGCACAGCCCACACAGGAACACACTCTGAGTGCCAGGCTCTGGTGGTCAGGGCAGATTGCCTTTCTAGGACCCACAGCTTTGAAATAGACCGTTTTAGAGACAACAAAGAACTAAGGAAAAGTTAAACATTAAGTGTTATCTCCTGTGCAAGGCCACTGCTTTTACACTGGAAGAGAGCTAATATATAGAAACAACCATCGTAAGTCAAACAAAATAAATAAGGGATAAAAGAAATATGTTACAAGAACAAAACAAGATATGAAAGCAAAGATAAGTAATTTTGTTCCCACCTTTCTCCCTAAAAATGTTAAAGATGATGTTCTTAAAGATGCCCACAAAACTCAGGAGAAGAATAGATGAACACAGTGAAAACTTCAACTAAGAGAAGAGTGGATCCAAGATAGTAGAGATGTAAGAAGATGCTAAACTCCCATGAGAAAAATCAAATATACATGTATATAGGTAGCACTGACTCCTGTGAGATAACTGAGCATTGAATGAGCAGCTGTGTCAACAAACAAGAGATAGAATAGAGGAGGCTGGGAAGCTGAGAGAGCCATGGGGAAGATGAACAAACTCTCCAGGGCCAGAGGACCAGGTGAACACCATTGTTTATGTTCCGCTCCACTTTGATTTAAAGCAGGCAGGAGCTCTATTTGGGGGCTTTGGTCTGCCTGATAAATCACTGCACATTGCCTGGAGCCTTTGCAGGGAACAAGTAGGAACAACAGGATGCCACCACACACCTGGCCTCCCTACTGAAAGCTCCTCTGGGCCAGCAGGCTAATGCCTCAGATGCCATAAGTGCTAGCTAGGCTCCAAATGGCTTTCCCAAACTACCCAGTACATAGAGCCTACACAGAGATCTCTTCTACACAAGACCATGTTCTGTATAACAAACAAATTATGGTATAGAGAAAACTGGAAAGCAAAGAAGCTTTCTAGGAATTGTGGGAATTCTCTGGGGCCTGAGGAGCAGGTGAGCACCATTGTTTACATCTCCATATACCTCCATAGGCTGAGTGGGGGCTCCATTCAGGGGCTCAGGCCTACCTGCAAGGTTAGTGAGAAATGTTTCTAGACATAACGTCTGAGCCAATTTTGATCTGAAAAAAGGGGGTAGGCAGGATCAACAGGGCATTACGGCACACATCTGGCATTCCCATCTGGAGCTGCGCTAGTGTGGTAGGCTAGTTCTCCAGATGCCTTAAGCACCCACTTGGCTCTTACTGACCTGGCAAAACCACCTTGCACTCACAGACTACACAGAGCTTATTTACATAAAAGGTACTTTTCCAAGACTGAAAGAGACAACTATTTCATCTAACTAATATAAACAAACATACAAAGTTAAACCAAATAAAAAGACAGAAGACTATTTCTCAAGTAAAGAAACAAGAAAATTCTTAGAAAAAATGGAAATAAATAACCTGCCTGATAAAGAATTTACAAAAAGATCCCAAGAATCCTCAAGGAGCTTGAGAGTAGGCTACAAGAACTTAGGGAGAACTTCAATAAAAAATTAGATAGTATAAGAAAGAAACAAGCAGACCTGAAGAATACAATAACTGAAATGAAAAACACATTAGAAGGAATTAAAAGTAGGTTAATTAACAAAGAAGAACATATCAGCAACCTGGAAGACATACCAGTGGACATCAACTTATTAGAGCAGCAGAAAGAAAAAATAATTAGAAAATTGGAAATAGTTTAAGGGATCTCTGGTATAAGATGAAGCATTCAAATGTTGTAGTATAAGGATCACAAAAGTAGAAGAGAGGGAGATGACGTCAGAGTAATGGCGGAGTAGGAAGCGATACCGATAAATCTCCCCCAAAACTCAACAAGATCATCAACCAGAAACAGAAAAACCTATACTTGGAGCCTCCAGATGCTTCACAATACACCCGAAGGTATGGTCGAGTGAAAAATTGGCTAAATATATAACCAAATCCTGAAGGAAATAGGGAGTAAGAAATGCTCCGCCTTCCTCACTAACCTAAACAGGGCGGCTTTCTCTGGTAACTGTGAATATAGAAACTGAGGCGGGCAAAGGGGGTGAATACACATCCAGGCCGCGCACAAAAGGCCGAACCAGGCTGTGGCACGGAGATCCTAGCGGAGGAAAAACTGTTCCTGTGGCAAGCCGGGCAATACAAGCTAACACTCGCGCCAAACCCAAACAAAGAAAGACAAGCGGGGCAGCCATTTTACCCGTTCTCCTGGTTGGTGCGCAGTTAGTGGGAGAGAGATCTCTTCCTAAGCCCCAGAAGTGGGTGTCCGTGTTGCCCCACAGAGAGGCAGGGTCAGAGGCCTTTCTGTGGGCCGAAAGCAGAATCTCTGGGCAGCCCCAGTGCCCTGGGAAAGCCGCGCACGGGAGGGAGCGAGAACTAATTCCAACGGTGGAAATTTTCCGTGCTGGTGAGGGTTTCACTCAGGGCAACGCGGCCGGCCTCATATCCTGGTGTGCGCGCGCAGATAGGTAGTGAGCGATTCCTCTGAGTGCCTCGGCAGGGCGCGCCCGTGTTATCGCACAGAGGGGCAGAGTCAGGGGCTTTTGTGTGGGCAAAAGCGGAATCTCGGGCCGCCCCAGCGCCTTGCAAAAGCCGCGCACGGGGACAGAGCGAGAGCGAATTCCAGCGCTGCAAATTTCCCTGCGGTTGGGGGTTTCACTCAGAGCGTGAGACTACTGGCCGGATATCCTGGTCTGCGCACGCAGATAGTGAATGAGAGTTTCCTCCAAGCACCCCGGAAGTGGGTGCCCGCCTGTGTTACCGGACAGAGTGGCAGAGCCAGAGGTCTTTGAGTGGGCGGAAAGCCCACCTGATTATGCTAGCAGCTCTGACTGACTGAGCCTTACCCAGAGCCCTGTGCTGAGTGGAAATAGAGTGGGGAGTTGCCAGCTCTTTGAACCTCTTACTATCCAGGCAGAGGCAGCAACAACCCCATAGCTGGATTATCAGGCTGCTAATTGAGGAAGGAAAGACTAGGAGAAAGGCTCCAGGAACACGGACTCTCTCACTGTCGGAGCCTATGAAAGCTAATGAGCCTTGACCCCCAACGAGACTAAAGCACAATACATGACATTGCCATAGAGACTTATCAACTGCAAACCTCTACCTGAGCGTGCCAAAGGGGCAGAACCTGGGGTACAGAGTCACCGACCAGGAAGAGGGAGAGAAAAGAAAAAACAAGAAGATAACCTCTCAAAATCAAGAATAATCTGCAGACTTTATAACCTATCCCATTTTATTATATTTGTTCGTTTGTTTCTCTTATCTTCATTCTTGATACTTTTTTTCCTCCTCCAATTTGGCCGATTAACTCTCTGCCGGTCTTACTCTCTCCTCTCCTTGAACTACACTACCCATAAGTGTTACATCTCCCATTATCTTTTTTCTCCTCTTCCTTTCTCTCTATGAGGGTTGCACTCCAAAATCCTTAACTCTCTCTCTCTCCTTTCTTTTTTCTTCTTTTACTGGTTCCCTCTTTTTTTCTCTCTCTCTCTTTCTTTTCTCCCTCTATATTAGTTTCTTCCTTTCTCCTTTACATCTCCTCTCATTCAAACCTCAATAACAAACAAATTATCTTATCTGGGACTCAAACTTATGTTTGTGGCATTTTGGGGGTTTTTTACTTCACCTTTTTAACTCACTAGCAGTGCTCCCATCCCTGGCTCTCCATTTTATCTAGTTCTTGTTCCACTAAATACAATAGTATTTTTTTAATTTGTCCCCCCATTTTTCTGTTCTCTTATTCCTCTCATCATAACTCTTAGATAACACCAACACCTAAAAGGAAATCATTTTATTCTTGACCCAAATTTTTTCCTTATTTGCTTTTTGTGGGTCCATACCACCCCCCCCCCTTTTTTTTTCCTTTTTTTTTCTTTTTTTTTTTTGCCCCTTATTACTTTTCCCCAATTCAGGACCTCCATCACAGGCATTGTTTGTTATAATTCACAGTTCACCACAAGATTTTCTCAAGAAAAAGGGGAGAGGAGAGGAAAAAAGGAGGGGGGAATAATTTCCTTTTTTTAAAAATTATTATTTTATTTTTCTTTATTTCATTATTAACTTTTTTTTAAAAAAAACAACTCTTTTTGATTTTTTATTTTTTTTAACATTTTATTCTTTATTAAATCTCATTAATACTATCAACAAAACCACCCTCAGATGCCATTAAGGAAGAGAAAATCGAATATCATGGATACAAAAGAAAGAGAGGTAACACAGCTAGATGAGGAAAAATCTATGGAGAAAAAATTTAATATATTAGAAACCTTGGAGCTAAATGACAGAGAATTCAAGATAAAAATCCTAAAAATCCTCCGAGATATACAAGAAAACACAGAAAGGCAATTTAGGGAGCTCAGAAAACAACTCAATGAACACAAAGAATATATGTCCAAAAAATTGAAACCATAAAAACAAATCAAACAGAGATGAAAAACTCAATTCACGAGCTGAAAAATGAAGTAACAAGCTTAGCTAATAGAACAGGTCAGATAGAAGAGAGGATTAGTGAAATAGAAGACAAGCAACTTGAGGCACAACAGAGAGAAGAAGAAAGAGACTCAAAAATTAAAAAAAATGAGATAGCCCTACAAGAATTATCTGACTCCATCAAAAAGAATAACATAAGAATAATAGGTATATCAGAGGGAGAAGAGAGAGAAAATGGAATGGAGAACATACTCAAACAAATAATAGATGAGAACTTCCCAAGCCTGTGGAAAGAACTAAAGCCTCAAATTCAAGAAGCAAACAGAACACCGAGTTTTCTTAACCCCAACAAACCTACTCCAAGGCATATCATAATGAAATTGACACAAACCAACAGCAAAGAAAAAATTCTCAAGGCAGCCAGGGAAAAGAAGAATACAACATATAAAGGAAGGCCCATTAGATTATCATCAGATTTCTCAGCAGAAACTCTACAAGCTAGAAGAGAGTGGACCCCAATATTTGAAGTCCTGAAAGAGAGAAACTTTCAGCCACGAATACTACACCCATCAAAGCTATCCTTCAAATATGAAGGAGAAATAAAAACATTCACAGATACAGAAAAGATGAGGGAATTTATCATCAGAAAACCCCCACTCCAGGAATTACTAAAGGGGGTTCTCCAATCAGATACAAAGAACAAAAAAAAAACAGAGCCACAAGTAAAAGCTCCAAGAAGAACACAATAAAACCAAATTTAAACTGTGACAACAACAAAAAGAAAGAGGGGGAGAAGATGGAGATTAACAGTAGCAAAGGACGATGGAGTGCAAAAGTACTCACAAAATAGTTTGCTACAATGAACAGGGTAGGGACCCTTTTCATTACTCAAAGGTAACCACCATTGAAAAGACCACCATAGAAGCACATGAGATAAAAAAGACAGCAACAGAGGAAAGATGTATGGAATACAACCAAATAAAAAAAGATAGAAAAACGAAAGAGAAGGATCAAACAAGACACAAAACTAACAGAAAGCAAGATATAAAATGGCAATAGGGAACTCACAAGTATCAATAATTACACTAAATGTAAATGGATTAAACTCACCAATAAAAAGACACAGAGTAGCAGAATGGATTAAAAAAGAAAATCCAACTATATGCTGCCTACAGGAAACTCATCTAAGTAACAAGGATAAAAACAAATTCAAAGTGAAAGGCTGGAAAACAATACTCCAAGCAAATAGCATCCAAAAAAAAGCAGGTGTAGCAATACTCATATCGGATAATGCTGACTACAAGACAGGAAAAGTACTCAGAGATAAAAATGGCCATTTCATAATGGCTAAGGGGACACTGAATCAAGAAGACATAACAATTCTTAATATATATGCACCAAACCAAGGAGCACCAAAATATATAAGACAGCTACTTATTGACCTTAAAACAAACACTGACAAAAATACAATCATACTTGGAGACCTCAATACACCGCTGACGGCTCTAGATCGGTCATCCAAACAGAGAATCAACAAAGACATAGTGGCCTTAAACAAAACACTAGAGCACCTGGATATGATAGACATCTACAGGACATTTCATCCCAAAGTGACTGAGTATACATTTTTCTCCAGTGTACATGGACCATTCTCAAGAATTGACCATATGTTGGGCCACAAAAACAACATCAGCAAATTCAGAAAAATTGAAGTTGTACCAAGCATATTTTCTGATCATAAAGCCTTGAAACTAGAATTCAACTGCAAAAAAGAGGAAAAAAATCCCACAAAAATGTGGAAACTAAACAACATACTTTTAAAAAATGAATGGGTCAAAGAAGAAATAAGTGCAGAGATCAAAAGATTTATACAGACTAATGAAAATGACAATACAACATATCAGAATTTATGGGATGCAGCAAAAGCAGTGATAAGAGGGAAGTTCATATCACTTCAGGCATATATGAACAAACAAGAGAGAGCCCAAGTGAACCACTTAACTTCCCACCTTAAGAAACTAGAAAAACAAGAACAAAGAGAACCCAAAACTAGCCGAAGAAAGGAGATAATAAAAATCAGAGCAGAAATAAATGAATTAGAGAACAGAAAAACTATAGAAAAAATTAATAGAACAAGGAGCTGGTTCTTTGAAAAGATCAATAAAATTGACAAACCCTTGGCAAGACTTACCAAGGAAAAAAGAGAAAGAACTCATATAAACAAAATCCAAAATGAAAGAGGAGAAATCACCACGGACACCGTAGATATACAAAGAATTATTGTAGAATACTATGAAAAACTTTATGCCACTAAATTCAACAACCTAGAAGAAATGGATAAATTCCTAGAACAATACAAACTTCCTAGACTGAGTCAAGAAGAAGCAGAAAGCCTAAACAGACCTATCAGTAGAGAAGAAATAGAAAAAACCATTAAAAACCTCCCCCAAAATAAAAGTCCAGGCCCTGACGGCTATACCAGCGAATTTTATCAAACATTCAAAGAAGACTTGGTTCCTATTCTACTCAAAGTCTTCCAAAAAATTGAAGAAGAAGCAATACTTCCAAACACATTTTATGAGGCCAACATAACCCTCATACCAAAACCAGGCAAGGATGGCACAAAAAAAGAAAACTACAGACCAATATCTCTAATGAATACAGATGCTAAAATACTAAACAAAATACTAGCAAATCGAATACAACAACATATTAAAAAAATAATACATCATGATCAAGTGGGATTCATCCCAGAATCTCAAGGATGGTTCAACATACGTAAAACGGTTAACGTAATACACCATATCAACAAAACAAAGAACAAAAACCACATGATCTTATCAATAGATGCAGAAAAGGCTTTCGATAAAATACAACACAATTTTATGTTTAAGACTCTCAACAAAATGGGTATAGAAGGAAAATATCTCAACATTATAAAGGCCATATATGATAAACCATCAGCTAACATCATATTAAATGGCACTAAACTGAAGGCATTCCCCCTTAAATCAGGAACAAGACAGGGTTGTCCACTCTCTCCACTCTTATTTAATGTGGTACTAGAGGTTCTCGCCACAGCAATCAGACAAGACAAAGAAATAAAAGGCATCCATATCGGAAAAGAAGAAGTAAAGGTATCACTTTTTGCAAATGATATGATCCTATACATCGAAAACCCCAAAGAATCCACAAAAAGACTACTAGAAACAATAAGCCAATACAGTAAGGTCGCAGGATACAAAATTAACATTCAGAAGTCAATAGCCTTTCTATATGCCAACAATGAAACAACTGAGAAGGAACTCAAAAGAATAATCCCCTTCACGATTGCAACAAAAAAAATAAAATACTTAGGAATAAACATAACAAAGAATGTAAAGGACTTATATAATGAAAACTATAAACCATTGTTAAGGGAAATCGAAAAAGATATAATGAGATGGAAGAATATACCTTGTTCTTGGCTAGGAAGAATAAATATAATCAAGATGGCTATATTACCCAAAGCAATATACAAATTCAATGCAATTCCCATCAAACTTCCAATGACGTTTTTTAAAGAAATAGAGCAAAAATTCATCACATTTATATGGAACTATAAAAAACCCCGAATAGCCAAAGCAATCCTAAAGAAAAAGAATGAAGCTGGGGGCATTACAATACCTGACTTCATACTCTATTATAGGGCCACGACAATCAAAACAGCATGGTATTGGCTGAAAAATAGACACTCAGACCAATGGAACAGAATAGAAAGTCCAGAAATAAAACCACATATATATAGTCAAATAATTTTTGATAAAGGGGCCAACAACACACAATGGAGAAAAGAAAGCCTCTTCAATAAATGGTGCTGGGAAAACTGGAAAGCCACATGCAAAAGAATGAAACTGGACTACAGTTTGTCCCCCTGTACTAAAATTAACTCAAAATTGATCAAAGATCTAAACATAAGACCTGAAACAATTAAGTACATAGAAGAAGACATAGGTACTCAACTCATGGACCTGGGTTTTAAAGAGCATTTTATGAATTTGACTCCAATGGCAAGAGAAGTGAAGGCAAAAATTAATGAATGGGACTACATCAGACTAAGAAGTTTTTGCTCAGCAAGAGAAACTGATAACAAAATAAACAGAAAGCCAACTAAATGGGAAATGATATTTTCAAACAACAGCTCAGATAAGGGCCTAATATCCAAAATATACAAAGAACTCATAAAACTCAACAACAAACAAACAAACAATCCCATAAAAAAATGGGAAGAGGATATGAACAGACACTTCTCCCAGGAAGAAATACAAATGGCCAACAGATATATGAAAAGATGCTCATCTTCTTTAGCTATTAGAGAAATGCAAATCAAAACAGCAATGAGATACCACCTCACACCTGTTCGATTAGCTGTTATTAGCAAGTCAGGTAATAGCAAATGTTGGAGAGGCTGTGGAGAAAAAGGAACCCTCATACACTGTTGGTGGGAATGTAAAATAGTACAACCATTATGGAAGAAAGTATGGTGGTTCCTCAAAAAACTGAAAATAGAACTACCTTATGACCCAGCAATCCCTCTACTGGGTATATACCCCAAAAACTCAGAAACATTGATACGTAAAGACACATGCAGCCCCATGTTTATTGCAGCATTGTTCACAGTGGCCAGGACATGGAAACAACCAAAAAGCCCGTCAATAGATGACTGGATAAAGAAGATGTGGCACATATACACTATGGAATACTACTCAGCCATAAGAAATGATGACATCGGAACATTTACAGCAAAATGGTGGGATCTAGATAACATGATACGAAGCGAAATAAGTAAATCAGAAAAAACCAGGAACTGCATTATTCCATACGTAGGTGGGACATAAAAGTGAAACTAAGAGACATTGATAAGAGTGTGGTGGTTACGGGGGGGAGGGGGGAATGGGAGAGGGAAAGGGGGAGGGGGAGGGGCACAAAGAAAACAAGATAGAAGGTGACAGAGGACAATCTGACTTTGGGTGACGGGTATGCATCATAATTGAACGACAAGATACCCTGGTCTTGTTATCTTTGAATATATGTATCCTGATTTATTGATGTCACCCCATTAAAAAAATAAAATTATTTAAAAAAAAAAAAAGTAGAAGAGAGTAAGGAACAGAAACTTTTCTTTGTTTTGTAATTTAAGTGAGAGGAGGGGAGATAGACAGACTCCTGAATGCACCCCAACTGAAATCCACCCAGCGACCCCCACCTGGGTCATATATTCTGCCCATCTGGGGCACATGCTTGCAATTGTGCTATTTTTAGCACCTGAGGAAGAGGCTTGCGGGAACCATCCCGAGCACCTGGGGCTAATTGCTCTAATCAATCAAGTCATGGCTGTGGGAGGAAAAGAGCACAAGAGAGAAAGGGGGATGGGGGTGGAGAAGCAGATGGTCACTTCTCCTGTGTGCCCTGACCAAGAATTGGACCTGGGACTTCTACACACTGAGTCAAAGCTCTACCACTGAGCCAACTAGCCAGGGCCCAGAAACTTTATTTAATAAAATAATGGCTGAAAACGTTTCTAATCTGGGAAAGGAAACAGAGACATCAGGTCCAGGACACACAGAGATTTCCAAATAAGATGAACCCAAGGAGACCTACACCAAGATTTTTCTTTTTTTGTAGTTAAAATAGCAAATGTTAATGATGAAGGGATAATCTTAAAGGAAGAAAGAGAAAAATAAATGACATACAAAACAACAGCAAAAAAAAAAACCTTTAATGCTACCAGTTGATTTCTCATCTGTACATCTCAAGTGTACAGGTCAAACACAAGTGGCAGGACATCTTTAAAGTCTTGAAAGAAAGGAATCTATAATCTACAATAATTCCCCAGCAACATTATTATTCAGAGTGGGAGAGATAAAGAGTCTTTCAGGCAAGCAAAAACTAAAGGACTTCTGCCTGACCAGGCGGTGGTGCAGTGGGTGGAGTGTCAGGCTGGGATGCAGAGGACCCAGGTTTGAGACCCCAAGGTCACCAGCTTGAGCGTGGGCTCATCTGGCTTGAGCAGGGCTCGCCAGCTTGGACCCAGGGTCGCTGGCTCGAGCAAGGGGTTACTCGGTCTGCTGAAGGCCCACCGTTAGGGCACATATGAGAAAGCAATCAATGAATTCAGGTGTCGCAATGCACAACAAAAAACTGATGATTGATGCTTTTCATCTCTCTGTTCTTGTCTGTCTGTCCCTGTCTATCCCTCTCTCTGACTTTCTCTCTGTTTCTGTAAAAGTAAAAATAAAATAAAATAAAACTAAAAAAACAAAAACAAAACAAAAACTAAAGGACTTCATCACCATTAAGCCAGATTTATACGACATGTTAAAGGGTCTTCTTTTAGCTGAAAAGGAAAGGACATAATCAGAAATAAGAAAATATGATAAACAGAAACAATCTCACAGGTGAAGCCAATTATTAAATATATACAGCAAGTCAGACATTTAAAAAACTACTACAAAAATTTTTTTGTTGTATTTTTTTTTTAAATATCAAACTCAACTAAAATTACAATAGGTAGTTAGGAGATCACACACAAAAAATCTAAAATATGACACAAAGCCTTGTGGGGAGAATAAAAATGTAGTCCTTATGGAATACACGGGAACTTAAATGTCTGTCAGCTTAAAATAGACTGCTATAGGTAAAGAATACTATACATGAACCTCATGGTAACAAAAAACCAAAAAACCTAATAATAATATAAAAAGAACGTAGAGAAAGGAACCTAAATAAAACACTAAAGAAACACTGGAAACCACAATAGAAGAGATCAAGAAAACAATAAAAGAATAGAGAACAAGTATAAAAATAACCTAAAAACAATGAACAAAATGATAATAAGCACATACATATCAATAATTACTTTATATGTAAATGAATAAAATGCTCTAATAAAAAGACATGGGGTAGCAGAATGGATTAAAAAACATAATCCATCTATATGCTGCTTACAAGAGACTCACTTCAAATTAAAAGACACATAAAGACTGAAAGAGAAAGGATGGGAAAAGAAATTCCTTGCTAATAGAAATAAAAGGAAAGCTGGTGTAGCAATACTTATATTAGACAAAGTAGACTGTAACACAAAAATGTAAAAAAAAGACAAAAAATGACATTAATTATAAAGAAGTCAACCAAGAATGTAAGAATCATAATGTTTATGTGCCCAACATAGGAGCACCTAATTAGATAAAACATTAATGGACATAAATGGAGAAATCCATAGTAATACAATAATAGTAGGGAATTTTAGTATCCCAGTCACAACAATGGACAGATTAACTAGAAAGAAAGTTAATGAGGCAATATGGCCTTAAATATTATATTAGATACAATGCAATAAAAAAAAGAATGAAGTCTTGCCATTTGTGACAACAGGGATTGACCTAGAAATTATAGACAGAAAAAGACAAATTATTCTAACTAATATGTGGAAGCTAAAAATCGAAATTAATGAATAAATAAAACAAACCAGAAACAGACTCATAGACCTAGAGAACAAGCTGATGGTTGCCAAAGTGGAGAAGGTGAGAAAAATGAGAATTTTCAAAATTAAAAACAAAGAATATATGCTGTGCAATTTGTATTTATATCAGTTTGAAGAACATGAAGAGCCTAATCTTTTATAGAGGTGAGAATAATTGTCCTTTGGAAGTATTGACTGGGAAAAGCATAGTAAACTTTTTGAAGTGCCAGAAATACCACCACATATATACACAGGTGGTCCCTGGGTTATGAACGAGATAGGTGCTATAGGTTTGTTTTCAAGTTGAATTTGAATGTAAGTTGGAACAGGTACACTTACCTATCAAATGCAATCTAGACAGATGCTTGTCATAATATAGTATTTATTTTTACCTTTCTGTGCATATAAATATTTAAACATTTTCAAACCTGCAGAACCTATCTCCTTCATAATCCATGGACTTCCTGTATATATAACCAATAAAACAGAAGATATAAGAAAGTACCAAACAGTACAAGTGGAGTTTCACAGCAGCCTAAAGCCAAAGAAAGAACTGGTGATCTATCAGACAAAACAAAGTCACCCAAACAGAGCATCAAAAAGAAAAAAGAATTTTAAAAAGTGAAGATAATTTAAGGGACCTATGGGACAAGATCAAGTGGAATAATAACATTGGCATTATAGGTTCCCTAAAGAGGATAGAAAAAAGTGGGCAGAAAACTTGTTTCAAGAAATAATTGCTGGCCCTGACCAGTTAGCTCAATTGGTTAAAGCATTTTCCAAAAACACTAAGGTTGTGGGTTCTATCCCTGATCAGGGCATATATGGGAAGTGATCAATAAATGCACAACTAAGTGGAACAACAAATAAATGCTTCTCTCATATAAGTGAATAAATAAATAAATGAATGCTGAAAACTTTCCTAACCTGGGAAAGGAACGAGACATTCAGATCCAGGAAGCTCAAGGAGGTCCAAACAAGAAAAAGTCAGTATCCTACACCAAGACACATTATATTTATATTAAAATTTTAAGGTTAGCTCTGGCCGGTTGCTCTGTGGTAGAGCATCAGCCCAGAGTGTGGAAGTCCCAGGTTTGATTCCCAGCCAGGGCACACAGGAGAAATGCCCATCTGCTTCTCCACCATTCCCCCTCCCTCTCCTTTCTTTCTATCTCTCTCTTCCCCTCCCACAGCCAAGGCTCCACTGGAGCAAAGTTGGCCCAGGTGCAGAGGATGGCTCTGTGGCCTTCACCTCAGGCATTGGAATGGCTCCGGTTGCAACAGAGCACCGCCCCAGATGGGCAGATCATTGCCCCCTGGTGGGCATGCCTGGTGGATCTTGGTCTGATGCATGTGGGAGTCTGTACCTCTGCCTCCCTGCTTCTCACTTCAGAAAAATAAAAAAAGTTTTTTTTTAAGATTAAAGAGAATCTTAAAAGCAGCAATAGAAAAACAACTTGTTACATACAAGGGAACCTCCATCAGCCTACAGCAGATTTCTCAGCACAAACTTTGCAAGCCAGAAGTTAGTGATATATATTCAAACTACTAAAAAGAAAATAATTTTCAATCAAGAATACTCTACCCTTTGGCCTGACCTGTGGTGGCGCAGTGGATAAAGCGTCGACCTGGAAATGCTGAGGTCACCGGTTCGAAACCCTGGGCTTGCCTAGTCAGGCACATATGGGAGTTGATGCTTCCAGCTCCTCCCCCCTGTCTCTCTCCTCTCTCTCTCTCTCCTCTCTAAAATAAATAAATAAAATTGGAAAAAAAAAAAAAAAAAAAAAAAAAGAATACTCTACCCAGTGAATTTAACATTTAGAATTTTTTTGTTTTATTTTTATTAAATTTATTGAAGTGACATTGGTTAATAAATTATGTTTCAGCTGTATAATTCTATAAACCATCATCTATATATTGTATTGTGTGCTCACCACCACAAGTCAATTCTCCTATCACCATTTATCCTTCCTTTACCCTCTTCCACCTCCTACACCCCCCTTTCCCTCTGGTAATCACCATACTATTGTCTGTGTCTATGAGGATTTTTGTTTCTTTGCTTAATGACTTCACCTTTTTCACTCAGCCCTTCCACTTTCCTCCCACCTTATAGCTGTTAAACATTTAGAGTTTAAGGAGAGACAGAGTTTTCCAGTTAAGAAAAAGCTAAAGGTGTTCACTAAACTGAACTGCCATTACAGAATATGTTAAAGAATTTATTAAGATAGAGTAAAGGGTACTAACTAGTAAGAAGAAATCATAAAAGTAAATATCTCACTGATAAAGGTAAATATATAGTAAAGGTAAGGGAGTACTCACATATAAAGCTACAATGATGGTTAAAAGACAAAAGTAGTGAAAATAACTATAACTACAGTAATAGTTAAGCGTTTCACAAAATAAAATGATATAATATTGATATGTGATGTCAAATATGTAAAGTGTGGGCTAGGGCAATAAAATTTCAGAGTTTTAGAATACTTTTATACATAATGTGCTATTGACTTTAAATAGGATATATATGTATGTATATAGATATGTAATTATACATGAAACATACAGTAGGCACAAAGCACAAACCTATATTAGTTACACAAAAGATAATAAGAAAAGAATCTTTGTAACATTACAGAAAGTCATCTAACCATAGGGGAAGAAAGAAAGAGAAAAAGAAAGAAACAGAGAGAACTACAAAATAGCCAGAAAACAATGAACAAACTGCAATAAGTACAAATTTATCTATAATTACTTTAAATGTAAATGGACTGAGCTATCCAATTAAAAAAAACAGAGTGGCTGAATGGATAAAACAGCAAAACTCATCTATATAGTGCCTATAGAACGCAACTCAGATATAAGACAGAAACAGGCTGAAATTGAAGGAATGTAAAAATTGTTTCATGCAAATGGGAACCAAAAGAAAAAAAGAGGACTCAAATAAATAAAATAAAAAATGAAAGAGGAGCTATTACAACTGATACCAAAGAAATACAAAAAATCATAAGAGACTACTGCGAATAATATGCCAATAAATTGGACAACCCAGCGGATATGAATAAATTCCTAGAAATACACAATCATAGAAGACTGAATCATGAAGAAAAAGAAAATCTGAATAGACCAATTAAAAGTAAGGAGATTGAATCAGTAACTACTCTTATGCTCACCCTCAATCCCCAAGAAGAAAAAAATCCAGGACCAAATGGTTTCACTGGTCATTCTAACAGACATTTAAAGGATATTTAAAACCAATACTGCTTAAAGTTTTCCCAAAAATCAAGAAGGAGGCAATGTTCCAAAACTTATTGTATGAGACCAGCATTACCCTGATACAAAAACCAGACAAAGACAGAAAGAGAGAGAGAGAGAGAGAGAGAATCTTACAGACCAATACCTCTGATGGACATTGATGCAAAAATGTTCAATGAAATATTAATGAACCTAATTCAATAATACATTAAGAGATTAATATATATGATTAAGGGGGATTTATTCCAGGAATGTAAAGATGGTTAAACATCTGCAAATCAATCAATGTGACATATCACATTAACAAAATAAAGGATATAATTATATAATCACTTTAATAAATATAGAGATAGTATTTGATAAAATTCAACATCCATTTATGATAAAAAAAAACTCTCAACAAAGTCTATATAGACAGAACATACGTCAACATAATAAAGGCCATATAAAGGCTAAATAAGAAGCACAAATTGTCATTACAAAGCAGTCATGGGGAAGTAAATAGCACATAGGAAATATAGTCAATAATATGATGATAACTATGTATGGTGCTAGTTGGGATAATGAAAATATAGAGGGGAATACTATTGAAAGTATATGGTATATGTTTCTTTAACCACTAAGCTATACACTTGAAAAAGAGTATTTTTTTTAAAAGGCTATATCTATATATGACAAGCCCACAGTTAAGATTATACTCAATGGTGAAAAGCTAACTACTTTTTCCTTGTTATTAGAAACAGAACAAAAAGTCCACTTTTATTTAACATGCTATTGGAACTCCTAGCCACAACAATTAGGCAGAAAAAGGACATAAAAACACACAAATTATAAAGTAAGAAGTAAAACTATCACTATTTACAGGTGGTCTATATAGAGAAACCTAAAGATTCCAAGAATAGGATGTCTACTCTTGCTACTTTTATCAAACATGATATTGAAAGTTCTAGGAAGAGCAATCAGGCAAGAAAAAGAAATAAAAGACATCCAAATTGGAAAGGACAAGTAAAGTTGTCGTATTTGTGGATGTCATGATTTTACATATAGAAAACCCTAAAGACTCCAAAAATGATTAGAACTAATAAACAAATACAGTAAAAGTTTCAGTGTGCAAAGTAATATATAAAAATCTATTGTCTTGCTAGACACTAATGACAAACTATCAGAAAGCCTATAATACATTGATGAAAGAAATTGAAGATGAGACAAATAAATGGAAAGATAGTACCCTGTTCATGAATTGGAAGAATTGGTATTGTAAGAATGTCAATATTACCCAAAGCAACCTACAGTTTTAATGCACTCCCTAACAAAATTTCAAAGGAAGTTTTCACAGAAATAGAACAAATAGCCCTAAAATTTGTATGGAACCACAAAGATCCTGAATAGCCAAGTAATCTTGAAAAAAAACAAAAAGTTGAAGTCATCACTTTCCCTCATTTCAAACTGTATTACAAAGCTATATTAATTAAAACAGTACAGTATAGACACACACACACACACACACACGTCAATGAAACATAATAGCTAAATATAAATTCATGCATGTATTTTCTTTTTTCTTTTTGTATTTTTCCGAAGCTGGAAACAGGGAGGCAGTCAGACAGACTCCCGCATGCACCCGACCGGGATCCACACGGCATGCCCACCAGGGGGCGATGCTCTGCCCATCTGGGGTGTTGCTCTGCCACAATCAGAGCCATTCTAGCACCTGAGGCAGAGGCCACAGAGCCATCCTTAGCGCCCGGGCAAACTTTGCTCCAGTGGAGCCTTGGCTGCAGGAGGGGAAGAGAGAAACAAAGAGGAAGGAGAGGGGGAGGGGTGGAGAAGCAGATAGGCGCTTCTTCTGTGTGCCCTGGCCGGGAATCGAACCCGGGACTCCTGCACACCAGGCCGACGCTCTACCACTGAGCCAACTGGCCAGGGCCCATGCATGTATTTTCAATTAATTTATAGCAAAGGAGATAAGTATACAATGGGAAAGGGCAGCCTCTTCAATAAATTGTGTTGGAAAAACTGAACAGCTATATGAAAAAGAATTTAATTAGATCACTATCCTATATCATACACAAAAATTAACTCAATGAATTAATAATTTAAATGTAAGACCAGAATCATAAAAATCCTAGATGAAAACACAGGTGGTAAGTTTGTTGATATCACTCTTGGTGATATTATTTTGAACCTGATTCCAAAGGCAAATGGAACTAGACCAACTAAGAAGCTTCTTTACAGCAAAGAAAACCATTAACAAAATAAAAAGGCAGCCTACTGAATGGGAGAAGATATTGACAAATCATTTATGCAATGTCTAATACCTAAAATATATAAAGAACTCATATAATAACTTAATAATAAAAGAAAACAACAACAACAAAAACCAATTTGATTAAAAAATGGGCAGAGGATCTGAAAAGTCATTTTTCCAAAGAGGACATACAGATGGCCAACAGGCATGTGAAAAATATGCTCAACATCACTAACCATGATGGGAATCCAAATCAAAACCACAATATGTCATCTTATACCTGTCAGGATGACTTTTATAAAAATGACAAGAAATAACAAGTGTTAGCAAGGACGTGGAGAAAAGGGAACCTCTACACCAGGGGTCCCCAAACTACGGCCCGCGGGCCGCATGCGGCTCCCTGAGGCCATTTATCCGGCCTCCGCCGCACTTCTGGAAGAAGCACCTCTTTCATTGGTGGTCATTGAGAGGAGCACATTGACCATCTCATTAGCCAAAAGCAAACCCATAGTTCCCATTGAAATACTGGTCAGTTTGTTGATTTAAATTTACTTGTTCTTTATTTTAAATATTGTATTTCTTCCCATTTTGTTTTTTTACTTTAAAATAAGATATGTGCAGTGTGCATAGGGATTTGTTCATAGTTTATTTATAGTCTGGCCCTCCAACGGTCTGAGGGACAGTGAACTGGCCCCCTGTGTAAAAAGTTTGGGGACCCCTGCTCTATGCACTATTTGTGGAAATGTAAATTGGCACAGTCTCTATGGAAAATAGTATTGGAGGTTCCTCAAAAAATTAAAAGTGGAATCACCATATAATCCAGCCATCTTACTTGTGAGTATTGAGTCAAAGAAAACAAAAATAGTAATTCAAAAAGATATATGTACCCCTATGTTCATTGCAGCATTATTTATAATAGCCAATATATTGAAACAATTTAAATGCCCACTGATGAAAGAATGAATATTTATAGCCAACGGATAACTATGCAGCCATAAAAAACAATGAAATCCTGCCATTTGCAACATGGATGGAGCTTGAGGGTATTATGCTATGTGAAATAAGTCAAACGGAGAAAAAAATGCTATATGATTTTGCTTATATGTGGAATATAATAATAAAGATAATAATAATCAAGAAAACAAACCAAAACCAAACTCACAGATACAGAGAATAGACTGGTGGTTACCAGAGTAAGTGTGGTGAGAGGTGGGGTAAATGGGTGAAGGTGAACAAGAAGTACAGATCTCCAAATATAAGATAAGTAAGTCACAGGATGTAATGCACAGCATGGTGACTATATTCAACAACACTATGTCATAAATGTGAAAGCTGCTAAGAAAGTAAACCTTAAAAATTCTCATCACGAGAAAATTTCTTTTATAATTTTGTATGGTGACAGATGGTGGCTGACCTTATTGTGGTGATCACTTTGCAGGTATACAAATGTGGAATCATTATGTTGTACACCTAAAACTAATACAATGTTGCAGGTCAATTATAGTTCAGTTTAAAAAAAGAAAGAAAAATACCACAACGTCTCACAGTGGCCCTACAATATAACCAAACTGTCTAAGCATAGACCTTTGCCGGGTTCCTCAAAGGTAGGGTGTGGGGAATTCATGAGTGATGACCACTCTGCCCTACAGCTGTTCTCCCCTTCAGGTCTTAGACTCTAGTTGGAAGTAAACTACCTTCATTCTCTAAATCATTAGTAATCATCAAAGATAGTAGTAGGGATTGTGGCTTGACATAAATCCCTTTTCTACCCTTCTTCTTCTTATGCTTTCCTCCTGTTTTTTCCTTGTTCTTTATTATCTCAATGTTATTCAATATATATTTTTAGGAATTTCGGGTAATAACAATAACAGCTATAATTATTGACCTCTTATGTGTGTCAGACATTTATGTGTTAGATCATGCTTGGATATCATTTAAAGGTAATGTGTGCATTTTACTGATGGTAAAACTGGGGACCCAGAAGTTAGTTACCTGACAAAGGTAACAAATGGGAAAACTAAGAGTTGACTTCAAATCTCTAACTTACTGGTACACTTCAAGTACTCAGAAGAGAAAGCCAACCACTGAAAATAATGTTCCTGAGGAAGTCCCAATAAAAATGGAGCCATAAAATGCATGATCAAAGCAAATTTCTTGAGCTAAAAATAGTCTGAATTTTAGAGAATTTTCCCTGGCCAATAGTTTGGTTGGTCGGAACATTGTTGCAAAATACAGAGGTTGCTGGTTCTATCCCTGGTCAGGGCACATACAGGAATAGATAGATGCTCCTGTTTCTCTCTCATTCTCTACCTTCCTCTCTCTAAAATCAATAAAATAAATATTAAATATTTTTTAAAGAATTCAGTGGGTTTCAGAAAAAATAATAAATCACAAACTTATACCCATGTATATCCAGGTGAGAAGGAGATAAAGTAAAGAAGGAGGAGGAAGAAGGGAAGAACAAAGGAGGTAGAGAAGGAAAAAGAAATATATCCAAGAAGAAAAGGAAGAAAATTTCAGCTGGTCTGTATATTCCTTGCAAAATAAAATTCAGAAGGAAATGGAACAATGCCCATAAATTTATGAGGGAGAGAGTCTAGAATCCTAGAATTTTAAATCTAGCCAAGTTCTTTCTCATGCGTGAACAAACAAAAAGTAATTCTCAAAATTCAACAGCTAAGAGAATTTATTTTTATACAGGGTTAGCAAAAGTAGATTTGCAATTATGAATATGTCAAAGAAAGTTTATTCTTGTATTATAATTTATTAATTATTATATTATTTATATAACTGTGATACAAATATATCAGTGAGCATTGGCACCATTTAAATATGAGAATATAGCCTGACCAGGCGGTGGCGCAGTGGATAGAGCATTGGACTGGGATGCGGAGTACCTAGGTTCGAGACCCCGAGGTTGCCATCTTGAGTGTGGGCTCATCTGGTTTGAGCAAAGCTCACCAGCTTGGGCCCAAGGTTGCTGACTTGAGCAAGGGGTTACTCGGTCTGCTGTAGCCCCACAGTCAAGGCACATATGAGAAAGCAATCAATGAACAACTAAAGTGTTGCAATGAAAAACTAATGGTTGATGCTTCTCATCTCTCTCTGTCCCTATCTATCCCTCTCTCTGAATCTCTCTTTGTCTCTGAAAAAAAAAAATAAATATGAGAATATATTTTACTGTAACTATCATGTGGCTATCAAGGGGGTATATCATCGTTACTAAATTTGAGTTTAGGAGGGAAAGAATAGTCTTATTTAGTTTTATATTCTCAGTGCTTAAGTCTGTGCCTGGCACAATGCAGGAACTCCATAAGAAGTAAAAAAAACAGAAATTTAGATGGTATGTGGGTTGACAGGTATTAAGAAAGGATAGAGCCCTTAATGGGAAAGGTTTATTCTCTTATTCCTAATGTTTCAATATTGTGTGAAATCATGAAATTATGAGACTACTCAATGGAAATTTTCCTTCTCAAACTGAACTAGACTGATCTATGTCTGGTTTCCATTACACTGAAGTATTCTCTCTTGGGATATAATAGATACAAAGGCAAGTTTCCATCTCTGCAGGAAAATTGTTGATTCAAATAATTAAGCATTCTGCACAAAGATGATTACGGAGTCTAAAATTTGCTTTGTAGTAGCTCAGAGATGTTCATGGCAATCCCTTAATCATAGAGGTATGGGGAGTTTGGGGTTGTGTTATATTAACTACTGTACAAGTTCTACTCAATATTGTGTTAAAATAGAATGACAAAACACTAGCAAAAATGAAAAAAAAACTAAAAAGATAAATCTTAGAAAAATTTTAAATTGTAGAGAAAGTCTAGAAAATAGATCTGAAGTGTACCTGAGGATTTTGTGCTATATAAGTTTTCATAAGAAGTAAAAGAAAAACATGAAAATTATTAAATCTAGCTAAGAATTAAACAATGAGAGCAATATGACAATTAGTCACCAACCACTACCCACCAAGTCTCTCTGGGAAACTGGTTTTATTTTTAAAATTATGGAGCACTAGAAAATTGGGGTGACGTTCTTCCCCTGTTTTAACTTTTTCATAGAGCTTCTCTGATGTTGCAGTATATATTTATTTACTTTTAGTATGTCTCTTTCACCTAACTAGAAATTCCATTAGGAGCACAAATGTTTAGTGCTTAAAACAATGCCTGTATATAGAAACTACTCAATATGTTTTTGACAAACATAGTTGGAAAATTTGAAAGGTTAAGAATAATGTTTAAAAGAAAAGGACTAAATATTAAGTATAAAATGATAAACTGTGTTTATAACTCTGGAGTTTTATCATCTCCATCTCTATTTTTATTTGCAGCATTTAAAAAACAGATAAAATAGAAAGAGTTAAGGTCTCCAAAATATTCCTTCCAGTTCCCATTCTCCATTGTGTAAATTCAAAACTTATTATTTCTTAATGTTTTAGGCTGTTGTTGATCAACCCGTAAATACTATGGATTCATAAATATTATACATCTGTCACATAATAGTATCACAAAATAGGTTTTTAAATATTATAAATGGTATTATCATGAATATGATTTTACAACTTCTTTTATTCCATTTAATATAGTTTTAGAGGTTTAATAGATGTTCGTGTTTTATTCATTTTTAACAACTGTATAGGATACCACTTAATGAATGGATCATAATTTATTCATGCATCCTTCTAAATGATTATTTAGGTTTTTTCCCCCAAGATGTTGCTATATCAGATATGACACCAAAATAGCAACAGCTTTAATCAACATTTTAAAATATGTCTATTGTTGAGATTTGATGAACATTGTATTGAATTTATAGATTAATTTGAAAATTGGTATCTTGTGATAATATTGTTGTATAGTCTATGAACATGGTATTTTTTCTACATTTATTCAACTACTCATTTGGCTTATTTTGAATAAAATTAAAAATTTTTTTTCTTAGTTTTTGACATATCTTACCAAACTTATTTGTAGATATATTATTGTTTTATTGTTATTTTAAATGGAATTATTTTTATTTCATATTAGAATAGGCTATTAACTGTCTAAAGGGATGTTTTTAAATTTGTATGTTGTTTTTGTAAGGAGCAACCTTATTAAAATTTATTGTTCTAATAGTTTCTCTATAGATTTGCTTATGTTTTTTACATAAACAATTAAATTGTCCTTCTACCAAGAAAGGAAACAACAAGAATTCATCCACCTGGAAAAGAGCCCTCACACAACAACATAAAAATTACAACTAAACTATAGAACAACCATCATTCGGAACTGCCTGAAATCTAGCAGAATAGAAGTTCTACAACTAGGGATTTAAAAAAGAAGCCATATTGCCCTGGCCGGTTGGCTCAGTGGTAGAGCATCAGCCTGGCATGCAGGAGTCTCGGGTTCGAATCCCGGCCAGGGCACACAAGAGAAGCACCCATCTGCTTCTCCACCCCTCCCCTCTCCTTCCTCTCTGTCTCTCTCTTCCCCTCCCACAGCCAAGACTCCATTGGAGCAAAGTTGGCCTGGGTGCTGAGGATGGCTCTATAGCCTCTGCCTCAGGCGCTAGAATGGCTCTGGTTGCAACAGAGCGGCGCCCCAGATGGGCAGAGCATCGCCCCCTGGTGGGCATGCTGGGTGGATCCCGGTCGGGTGCATGCGGGAGTCTGACTGCCTTCCCTTTCCAACTTCAGAAAAATAAAAATAAATAAATAAAATTATAAAAAAGAAGCCACATTGAGACTGGTAAGAGTGGCAGAAGATGTAGAATGGGCTGGTCCCAAACCCACAAATAGCTGTTTAAAATTGGGGTGAATGGCTCAGCTGTGGAGGTTTCCCTGAGGAGGACAGAGTCCCAGCCCCACTCCTTTTGGCTGTAAAAACTAATAGGGATTGTGGCTGAGTGAGATGGGGACCTGTGGGAGTCCCAGGAAGCTCCTCTTAAAGGGCCCACACATGGATGTACTTGGACATATTCCCTCTGAGCTCCAGCACTGGGCATCAGTTTGGAAGGAACCAGGGATATATGGGGATTAACTGTATTGTTTGGCATCAGGACAAGATCTGAGGGAGGCAGCTTTCTGCCAGATAAAAATGCTGGCAGAGGGCATTGTTCTTTTTCTGAGATTCCAACCTCTAACCCCCTACAGAACTAGCAGAACTACCATATATGAGTTTCCATCAACTTGGCTCACACTGTTCACCCCACATAGGTATTCCCTGAGACCTTGCTCCACCCAACTTGTGTGCCCATTCAAGCCGTTTCCAGTGGCTTTTTCATACAAATTTTTTCTCTTGCCTCATGCTTCGAACTTTCCTAAAATCTTTCATACAAGCAGCATCTGGCCTCTGCATATCTTATACTTCTTGGTAAGTGGCCCCATGTCTACCACTTGCAGCAGCTGGCCCTGGTTCACCATTTAGCCTCTCCTGAACACTCTAAAGCCAGTACAAGTAGTAGCTATTTGCACATTTCTCTGTAGCTAGTGCCAGGTGGCTCCAGGCTGGCCACAGGCAGTGGCTGACCTTGCATCTCTTTGGAGGCCCCAGAGCCACTGCAGCCCAGTGTACAGCTTCAGACCACACTAGGTTAAAATACTTCACGAGTGACACACTCAAGGGTGAACACCAAAGTCCAACTGAAGCAAGTCCTAATTTGTAGAGTTGACTCCAGCACAGCAGCTCCTCTGTTGTAGTCACAGCCTTGCCCTCACAGCCTATCAGCAGAGAGGTCAATACCTCCCAATGATGCCAATAGCAATCAAGGTTCAACTACAACAGGCCAGCACACAGCCCACACACAGGCACAGCTGGAGCACCCAGCTTGGGTAACTGGGGAGGCTATGCCACTGGGCCCTACTACAGAAGGCCATTCTACCAAGTCTGGGAGACATAGCAGCTCTACCTAATACGTAGAAACAAACACAGGGAAGCAGCCAGAATGCGGAGACAAAGAAATATGTCCCAAATGAAAGAACAGGAACAATCTCCAGAAAAAAGTAATAAATGACATGGAGGCAAGCAAACTGCCAGATCCAGAGTTCAAAACAATGATTATAAGAATGCCCAAGGAACGTAGTAGTGAGTATATAGTAACTATAAAAAAGAAACTAGTCATAAATAAAGGATACAGTAACTAAAACAGTGGTTCTCAAACTTTTTGAAGTAAGAGTGCATTTAAAATCCTACAAATAATTGTAGGCGCACTATATACAAATTTCTGAGAAATATGTTATAATAATTAAGTCAAATATTAGAGAAAAAAATATAAAGTCCAAGTGTGCTTTTACGGTAATTAAATGAAATAAATATGACAAAATTAAATTTATTCTAACAATATACTCTGGTTTCTCTTCAGATCGCATAAATCTTTCACCTTTTTAAATTTATTCTGACATTAAAAAACATTTTTATGTTATATATTTTGAGTTATGCTTTTTAGAATTCATAAAAAATAGGGTTAAAAATTAAAAAATGACAAAAAGTTATCTTTTTATATAAATAGATACATTCTTAGTAAGATTTAGTAAATTCGGCAGGTCCCAGCGCGAATGTGTTTTTTCATTCTTGTGTTTATGAGAAACATGAGCCTGATGTGTCCTAGTGATTTCTTCAATGTTTGGGCATATGTTTGAAAGGCAAACTCTCATTTCCTCGTTAATACATTAAAGAATTCCTCATTTTTTACTCTTAATTGTGTTGAGGGTAAAAATCCTAATTTACATAAATAAGATGTTGAAAATTGTAGTAAAATGTTTAAAGCTTTTTTATATATTGCCATATATTCTTCTTTTATAGAAATACAAAAGGCTTCAAGAGACAATTCCTTTTGTTTAATCATCTATACAAACCTCCCATCATACATATCATCTTAACTTTACACCAAACAAAATATAGAAGAAACTTGCCTCCAGTCTTTCCAGGGAACATGGGGGGTAGTATAAACAATACAGCACCACAGCTTAACAGCTTTTACAACCTAATCAGGCAAGTGAGGTGGGTGGTTGGGCAAACTGTCAGCTTACAGCCAATTCTCCACACCTCTGTCTCCCAAAAATCTAAACTCTAAAAACCTGTTGGTTTTTTGGTCACCAAAATGCATATATTTCTCTGGAATACCATAGGGCGCACTTGGAAATCTTCTAGGGCACACTAGTGTGCCCTGGAGCACACTTTGAGAGCCAATGAACTAAAATAAAGAATGATTTACCAGGGGATCAGTAGTAGAGTAGATAAAGCTGAAAATCATATCAGCAATTTGAAAAATAAGGAAGCAAAAAACAATCAGAACAGTAAAAAAAGAAAAAATAATCCAAAGATATGAAGATATATAAGGAGCCCTGGGGACAACTTCAAGCTTACTAACATTTGCATCATTGGGGTGCCATTAAAAGACGAAAGCAAGAAATTGAAAATCTATTTGAAAAAGTAGTGACAGAAAAATTTCTAACCTGGTGAAGAAAATAGACATACAAGTTCAGGAAGCACAGAGCATCCCAAACAAGATGAATCCAAAAAGGCTATACCCAGACACATCACAATTAAAATGCAAAAGATTAAAGGCAAAGAGAAAATCTTAAACGCATCAAGAGAAAAGCAGTTAGTTACCTACAAGGGAGCTTTCATAAGACTGTCAGCTGATTTCTCAAGAGAAATTTTGCAGGTCAGAAAGAATTGGCAAGAAACATTCAAAGTGATGGAAAGCAAAGACCTACAACCAAGATTACTCTACTCAGCAAAGCTACCATTTAAAATCTAAGGACATATAAAAAGCTTTTGAGAAAAGAAAAAAACCTAAAGGAGTTCATCACCACCAACCTCCTGGTATTGCGTGAAATGTTAGTCTTCTTTAAGAAGAAGAAGAAGAAAAAAGGATACAAAACATGAACAATCATTATGTCAATGAATACATAGCTATCAACAATTGAATTTAAAAAACAAAATAAGCAGAACAGGAAGAGAGTCACAGTTAAAGAGAATATTTTAATGGTTGTCAGATGGGAAGGGTGTTGGGAGAATGGGTGAAAAATGATGAAGGGATTAAGAAGTACAAATTGGTTGTTACAGAATAGTTATGGGAATATAAAGTATATCCATAGGTAATATAGTCAATGATAGTCTAATAACTATATATCATGCAGAGGAGTGTGAGACTTACCAGAATGATCACTTAGTAAGTTGTTATATAATATCTAATCACTGGGTTGTACAGCTGTAACTAATATAATATTGTATGTCATTGTAATTAAAAATGATTAAAAATAATAATTATGTTGTCTGCTTATGAGGATTTTTAAAAATTTTTCATTTCTCTTTTGGGTAGAGAAGATAACCTGCCTAATAATTTTATGAGTATATAACCTTAATATAAAAACCTAACATAGAGAGTGTGAAAAAAAACCCTCACTAAACTAATTTATACTTATAATTACAAAAATTCTAAATAAAATACTGAAAAATACACCCCTTTTACCAAGTATATCTCACCAAGGAAAGATTTAAGCGATCATTGTATTATCACTGAAAAATTATCTCATAAATTCTGGAAAAGCATTTTATAAATTTTAGTGCCAATTTATTGAAAAACTCTTAGATAATTCATATTTTTAAGGATGCTTTCCAAATGTGATACAAAATATCTTTTAAAATGTACATCATAATCACATATAAATCATTAGAAACTTCTTTTTAAAATTAGGAGCAAATTAAGACTATACAAAGTAAGAATAAATACAGTTGTCTGAAAATGTATATGAAGGCATTAATTTAAAAACTAGAAGATAAAGTATGGCTCTTGGAAAGGCTGAATTTTTTTTTGCAAGAATATGCTTGTGTAAAAACTAACATAATAATTGAAAATTACTTGCTTTAAAAAGAGAGTTTTTGAATTAATTTAATGACATAAAAACATTTTGGATGACTATATTATTCTCAAAGCAGAATATTAAATTAGTAATAAAAGAATAACTAAAAATGAAACAAAATATGATATATTTAAAGTTAAGATAAAATACCTTAAGGATGTCACTTAATTACATTATTATGATGGATTTACTGCCGTTCTAAAAAAAAATTACTAAGACTTAATTTATTTTTAATATATAATCCAAAGCTCATTTGGAAATGCAATGGTAATAGAAACTAAGAACTTATTAATAGCTGTACTTATTAAAAGTAACCAAGAACTTATTAAAATTTAAGTGTAACTAAAAACTTATTAAAAATAAAAAATATCATTTTTATGAAATATTAAAGTATTTTATTACCCAACAATAATTAAATTGGTCTGATCCTGGACTATAAATTGTCAGACAGAACTGGATAAGAAGTCTAGAAACTGAATTTCAAAATATTTAAAATCGCAATAGCAACGGAATTATCAGTGGGAAAGGGAAGGACTACTCAATAATCTAAGGGACAATTAGCTACTACTTGAGGAAAAACTTTAACTTATATCCTCAACGTATATTATATACCAAAAAAGTTAAAGTTAAAAAATCAAACTAAAGAAAGAAAACATAGATGAAATTTTATTTGATATTTGCCTGTGGAAAGACTCTTTGGACTTAAAATTAAAAAAATAAATCATAAGGATAAATGCATTAAAAACATTTGTAGGTCAAAAGACATCATATGCAAGTAATCAACTGAGAAAATGTTTGCAACAAATGTTATAAAGGGTTACTATCTTTAATGTAATGTATAAAGAGATCATACAAATTGATAAACTCTAAGATACTAGTAAACAAATAAATAAAGGTCAAAAACATACAATTCACAAAAGGAGAAATTCAAGTAATTAATAAATATTAAAATGTTTAACCTTTTAAAAATCAAATTAATGAATATTGACATAAAAAAGTAAGTGTTGCCCTGGCTGCTTGGCTCAGCAGTAGAGCGTTGGCCTGGCGTGCGGGGGACCCGGGTTCGATTCCTGGCCAGGGCACATAGGAGAAGCCCATTTGCTTCTCCACCCCCCCCTCCTTCCTCTCTGTCTCTCTCTTCCCCTCCCACAGCCAAGGTTCCATTGGAGCAAAGATGACCCGGGCGCTGGGGATGGCTCCTTGGCCTCTGCCCCAGGCGCTAGAGTGGCTTTGGTCGCGGCAGAGCAACGCCCCGGAGGGACAGAGCATCGCCCCCTGGTGGGCAGAGTGTCGCCCCTGGTGGGTGTGCCGGGTGGATCCCGGTCGGGTGCATGCCGGAGTCTGTCTGACTGTCTCTCCCCGTTTCCAGCTTCAGAAAAATACAAAAAAAAAAAAAAAAAAAAAAAGAAAAGTAAGTGTTGCCCATTATATTACAACTAATTTAAACAACCATTGCTAGAGATTTAGAGGAAAATCTAATATTCTAATCTATTTTTGATGTGAATAAAAATTAGAACAAATTTTTTTGTGTGTGTTTGTGTGGAAAAGCTACTGTTACATGATTTCCAGATATTCAGAACTTTAGGTTTAGTAATTTTATTATAGAATTCTATTCAAAATATAATTCTAAATACAGAAATAGTTTACATGAAAAATATTATTTAAAATTTAATTGAAAACCAGAAATAAAATTTAATATTTTGTAATTGAGGAATAGATCAAATTATGCAATATCTATGTGATTGAATATAAGCATGACATATTGACAAAAAGTTTATAGTATTATAAAAAGTTCTTGTACTGTTATGTGAAAAGAATACATTATTGCTTACAAAGCTTCTGAAATATTTAAAAATATAAGATGAATACTAAGTTTAGTTTCTGAATAATCTTTCTTTTTTTATACTGTTCTAAAATTTCTATTGTTTTTCAATATTGCATATGTTATACCAGTTATAATAAAAATTAATAAATCTAATTAAAAACAATGTTTGTATCAAGAGAGTTTGATTTAATATTGGCCAAAACACATAATTTAATTTTAAACTCCTGGTTATAGAGCTTTGAAACAATAAACCCATATATTTTTGCAGAAGAGTTTGACAAAGATATTAAAATAGCAGAATCTTTCAGGATCCCTACCAGTTTCTCCAAAGATTAATTCAAAAATATTTTTAAAAACTCAACCAATCTTTGCATAGACCTTCTGATTTTTTTAGATGTTGTCTTATTTCTCATATTTAATGATCAAATTTCTTGAATGTATTGTCTATATTTGCTAACTATTTCTCATTTAGTTGTCTGTCATCTCATCTTGCAGCACAATCCTACTGCATGTTGAGAGTCTCCAATTTTTTTTTAAACCAAATATATATTTTTTCCAGTTACTTGCTATTATTGGTTTAGCCCTTGGTCTTGCCATGGTTGGCTACTTCCTTGATTTCTTTTCCCCTTGGCTTTTTCATTACTTTCTTGGTTCACTGCTTACTTCTCTGAGTGATGGGGTGTTTTTTTTTTTTTCTGTCTTCTTTGTAACCTCTTCTTTTTTTCAGTATTTTGTTAAGTGACATTCCCCAATATTAGTTTCTGGATCTCTTCTCAATACTCCTTCCTTGGTTTTATAGTTTAAACTCTCATCTCATTATTAATTTTTCAATCTATGTTTCTAGTTCTTACCCTACTCTTTCAATTGAACCTCATTTCTAATTGTTTAACAGATAACCTTGCTTAACCTTAGCAAGTCCAAAAATTAACTTCTGGTGTTCTCATATCTCCTCCAGTTTCAACTTCCTCATTGAACTATTCTCCAGCTATCCAACAATACATTCAACAATATACTTTTTTCACTAGCCTTCCTTTCAGGCATTCCAATACCATCCCCTTCCAAACTCTACCATCTTTATATGGCTATCTTTATCTGGCTTTCCCAGTCACTCTGGTCACCACTGTTCACTGTCACTTGAACAATAAAAATTTGAATAAGGACTTCTATGATTTTATTCATACCACCCATTTTGGCACTTAATAATAGTCTGCCTCATCATATATTGCTGCTTTTTTTTTTTTCCTGCTGATCAAACTTTATTGCATCATGAAGTTACCCTAAGATTAAAATAGTTGCAATGGTAAATAAAAAAATCCCAATATCCACAACTGGCAAAGCTGGTGAATTAATTAAGGTAAAAAAAATGTTAATTGACCTATGTTGACACAGAAGATAAAGCTTTAATCTGGAATACTAAGGTCGCTGGTTCGAAACCCAAGGCTTGCCTCATCAAGCACATATAAGAAGTCATTTATGCTGCTTCCCCCTATCTTTCTTTCTCTCTCTCTCTCTCTAAAATCAATAAATACTAAAAAAATGTTCGTTGGGAACTAAACTTTTGGGATGCAACATAATCATGAGACAATGTACACAGAAAGTAAGAGTTTAGTCTCTAAGCCATATTGTCTGGATTTGAATTCAGGCTCTACCACATAGTAGCTAAGTGACCTTGGGCAAGTTACTTAGTTTCTCTGTGCTTCAATTCCCTCATTTGTGAAACAGGAATACTAGTAGTACCTAACTCATTTAAGTGTTGTAAAAATTAAATGAAAATTAAATCACTTGCAAGGGATTTTATTTAAAGTATGTGGCAAAGAGTCATTCACTTTATCGTTGTTGTTTATTAAAATATTAAACTATTCATGTCCTTTGACCTAGCAATTTCTTTTCAATAAGTCTGTCAAACATACTTGCATAGACACACGAAGACATATATAACTAAAAATGTTAATGGCAACCGTTTCATAGTGGTTAAAGGATTAGTTACAATCTATATAAGTACTAAAATAGTGAGTATAACATATTTCTTATTGTGAAATAGTATAAATCCACACTAAATGAGTAAAGGATATCTGTATATAAGATACAAAACAATGAAACTTGACTATAGTTTGTCCCCCTGCACAAAAATTAATTCAAAATGGATCAAAGACCTAAATAAAAGATCTAAAACTATAAATTACATAAAAGAAAATATAGGTACTAACTTTATGGACCTTGGCTGTAGAGAACAATTTATGAATTTGACCCCAAAGGCAAAGGAAGTAAAGGCAAAAATGAATGAATAGGACTATATCAAACTACAAAGCAGATAGGCACCCAACTAAATGGGAAATGGTATTTGCAAACAACAGCTCCAGTGGGGGTTAATATACAAAATATACAAAGAACTCACAAAGTCCAGCAACAAACAAGCAAACAATCCAATTAAAAAATGGGGAGAGGACCTAAACAGACACTTCTCCTAAGAAGACATACAAATGGCCAACAGATATATGACAAGATGCTCATCTTCACTAGCTATTGAGAAAATTTAAATCAAATCTACAATGAGATACCACCTCACACCTGTTAGATTGGCTATTATTAACAAGACAGGTAATAACAGGTGTTGGAGAGTCTGTGGAGAAAAAGGAACCCTCATTCACTGCTGGTGGGAATGCAAAGTAATACAACTATTATGAAAGAAAGTATGGTGATACCTCAAAAAATTAAGAATAGAGCTACCATATTACCCAGCAATCCCTCTACCAGGTATCTATCTTCAAAACTCAAAAACATTGGTACATAAAGACACATACATCCCCATGTTCATCACAGCATTATTCACAGTGGCCAAGACAGAAACAACCAGATATACCCCGATAGAGGATTGGATAAAGAAGATGTGGTACATATATACAATGGAATACTACTCAGCCATAAGAAATGATGATATAGTGACATTTATGACAACATGAATGGACCCCGGAAACATTATGTTGAATGAAATGAATAAATCAGAAAAATCTATGAACTGTATGATTTCATACATAGGTGGAATATAAAACTGAGAACCTGCGGATATAGTATAAAAAAGAGAAGTGGTTACCAGAGGGAGAGGTATGTAGGAGAAGGGGATGGGGAGAGTGGGGTGGGAGGAAGGGTGTAAAGAGGGACAAATATAAAGTGACAGAAAATGATTTGACTTTGGGTGATGGGTATACGACATAATCAACAGTTCATAATCTATAGCTATACAAATGCTATAGAAATGTTTACCTGAAACCTATGTACTCATTGATCAATGGATTAATGTCACCTTGTTAAATTTAATTTTCAGAATAAAGAAAAAAACAAAGAAAGAACAAATAGCCCAATTTTGTTATCCAATTTTGAGGGGAGAAGAATGTAAGTTTTATGTGTATATGATTGAAAGTCTGGGAGAAAAAAACTTAAATGCACACAGTAGGAATGGAATCAGCTGAATGTATCAGCTTTTCCAACATACACGTTCATATTATCTGATTAGGTTTTAGTGAGTATTATCTACCACTTGTTAATTAAAATGTTTAAATATACAAGAAGAAGCAGAAAATTAGAGTAGGAAAAATATAGACGATGAGTTTTGTTTTACTGATGCAAAATTCTGTGCTTTTCCTATCTATGAGAGTACACACTACACTGATGTTGCTGTCATTTTGACCAGGGTGTTTTCCACCCCACCAAGCAGATATCATGACCAAATTGTTGAATGCAGGATATATCAAGTAATTGAACAGCATTAAGAGAAAACTTGGTAATGTGCACAGATGGGTAAATGGAGCAGTGTCCACAGTGATCCAGTAATAGATTCATAGGTGACCACAGAACATAGAACTTACTTCTTTAAATGATCAGTCAAGAATGTTCACCCAGCAAAATATTCTCAAGGAGCAGCAGTAAAAACCATTTAAAAAGCAAACAAATCCAAGAGATGATAAATGCAATCAATAGTAGGTCCCAGGGTCAGAGTATAAGGCTGAGAGATCTTTTAATACCAAAGACTTTATTGCAGGCCAAAAAGAACTGAAGAACTAGAGGCTAGTGTAGAAACAGTAAAATGTAATTCTCATCATTACAGTGATGCAGCTGCTCTGCAGGAGGCAGCCATACGAATATGAACTCTGCAGAAACGGCATCAGAGTTTAGTAACTGTGTATTGCTCTGACCTTTCAATCAGGAACTGGTCTAACCTAATGTAATTTAGCAAACATAACATAACAAGATGGAAGGGACTGTAATGAACAGAGTAAATAACATTTGTCAGAAGAGAAATAGAGAACAGATATGCTTCCACTTCCCAGCAGATAGAGCGAACACAGGAAATTTACTGCAAGAAACTCTCTGCATTTCCTTTCTTCTTCTTTTCTTCTTTTTCTCTCTCCTTCCTTCCTTCCTTCCTTCCTTCCTTCCTTCCTTCCTTCCTTCCTTCCTTCCTTCCTTCCTTCCTTCCTTCCTTCCTTCCTTCCTTCCCCTTTTCTTTTCTTTTTTCTTTTCTTTCTCTCTCTCTGTCTCTCTTTCTTTTTCTTTTGTCTATTTTGCTTATTGATCATTACATAAGACTGACTAAGACTTTGGAATCTGGACTATGTAAATATTAAGTTACTGTCTAGGATTTAAAAATAAATGAAATAGACATAATATTTTTCATTTGGTTTTTAATATATTGTATTTAACTTGCCACTTTCCCAGGTATAGTGACAATCCCCCACAAAATGAGTGCTTTGCATTCCTACATTCAGAAAAGTGGAATAAAATATATACCTAAATAACTATTTGAATATATTGGTTTTGTAATAGGCAAACCTTGGCTCTACCATTTACTAGCTTTGCCCTTGGCACTCATTTTACCATCTATGACATTCAATTTCTTTATTTTGGAACTAAGATAATTACAACTCCTTCATAATATTATGAGGTCAAAATGAGGTAACACTGGCTGACCTCACTCTCTACCACATATCAGATGCTTACGAGTGTTAATCCCTTTCTTTATGTTCCTTTACTTCAACTTGGGTAAAATAACCTATTAACTTTTGTTTAAGAATCCACTTTAACTAGGAAAAACAAATAGATGTTATTTTAAAGGAAAATATCTGATGTGTGTTGATTTGATTTTAGCTTTGATTTAATCTAGGCCTTAGGTTTGATTAAGCAGAATAATTTAAACATCTGCTCATTGATAATGCTTATTTTCTTGCAACAGCCTTGAGTTCCACCTCACAAAATCTTCTTTAGGTGTTGTCTTCTTTCTTATATTTAATAATCAAATTTCTTGAGTGTATTTTCTGTATTTGTTCACTTATTTCTCATTTAGTTTTCTGTCATCTCATCTTGCAGCACAATACTACTGGATGTTGAGAATCTCCAATGATATTTTAAAGCCATATATATATATTTTCCAGTTTCCTGCTATTTGTTTAGCCCTTGGTCTTTCCATGGTTGGCTACCTCCTTGATATTTTTCCCTTGGCTTTCTTCATTACTTACTTGGTTCACTGCTTACTTCTCTAAGTTACTTTTCTTTCTGTCCTTTTTGTAACCTCCTCTTTTCTTTTAGTATTTTGTTATGTGACATTCCCCAATATTAGTCCCTGGACCTTTCATTAACACTCTTTTCTTAGCTTTATAGTTTCAACTTTTGTCTCAATACTATTAATTTGTAAAGGTGATGAAATGACAGTAAAATAAAGTTTGACCCCTAGGTTCCCTTAAGGAATTCACAAGTGGGCCACAGGATTGACGTGGAACTATCTTTTAGTGAAATACAACCTTTGGCATGATCTACTGACCAAATACAACGTACATGCATTCTTAAATTTGTTTCCACACAAAGTCTTTCAAATTAGAGATGCTTCTTGTGAAAGACTTGCAAAATTTTATAAAGGTCATATATTCTCATCATTTTGAGAAAACTCCAAGCCTTGAATCCTTGCTCTCATCTGTGACAGAAAGCCAGAGATTATTCAACCATATTATGTGTTTAAAGAGAGAGAATCAGAAAAACATAATCTCTCTGGTTTAGGAAGACCATGATTTCTGTTACAATAACAAATGAGGACAGAATGTGTTTGTTTCATAAATGTACTTCTCTTTTATAATTTAAGAAAATAACAAACCATTACCAAAAACAATTTTTTTGTTTTATTGACAGAAGTCCTCTTCACAGAAAGAGAAACAGGTAACCCAGCAACGACATGTAGTGGTTTCATGGGCAGATGTTCTTTGTGTTCCAAAGAAGCAGAGACCACATTTGGCTGGAGCAGTGCTCGGCAAACTCATTAGTGAGTAGAGCCAAATATCAACAGTACAACGATTGAAATTTCTTTTGAGAGCCAAATTTTTTAAACTTAAACTATATAGGTAAGTACACTCCTTATTGAGGTAGCGCCTACATGTGATATTTTGTGGAAGAGCCACATTCAAGGGGCCAAAGAGCCGCATGTGGCTTACGAGTAGCAGTTTGCCGACTAGGGGGCTGGAGTATGGCAGCTAGCCTGGTATATTCTTCCTGTCTGCAAGGAGTCATTATCAACAGTTGTAGACAACACTGGCCTAGTGTCCATGAATAACGTTTAACACTGAACAGTTCCTGCTCTGTGCTAGCTGAATCTTAGTTGACTGAAACCATCATTGAGTCATTCATTTATTCACTCAGGTGTCCATCAACCACTTACTGGGCTCCTACGTCTCAGGCACTTAAAGTGGTGTAAGTCAGTGGTTCCCACCCTCAGGTTGTACATTAGAAACATCTGAGGACTTTTCAAAACACACAGAAGTGAGTTTCATTCCAGGCCATTAGAATCTCTGGGGTGGAGCTCCAGCAATGGTACTTATTAAAAGTTTCTGTACGTATTTAGATATGCTGCCAAGGATAAGAGCTACAGGTAAAGTGACTCCCAGGCAAGACATGCCAACCTCTGTGGGAGTTTGTGGGCTCATGGAGAGATAGAGAAGTAGACAGGCACCCACACACAATTCAGTGGGATCTGTGTTATTTATCATAGGGAAGATAGGGAATTTGGGCAGCACACAGGAGGAGCACATAACGGAGGTGAGGGGTGGACTTGCTCAGCATGTTAGGGAAAGCTTCTCCTTGGGCCTGGTGCTGGAGCTGACCGTCAAAGGCCAATTTCAGTGATCCCCCCTCTGCATTGTAGAAGCTTCCCTTTTCCTAATAGTGGCCCCTCTTGGCTCTCAGCCACCTGGTCCAGACTAGGACTGAGTACACTGCCTCACTGACAGGCACCAGATGGGGATTATCTGACCTTTCCTTGGAGTCAGTTTGCCTCTTTTTGTTTTTCTTGCTGATCATCTCATTCACCTAGTAGGTTCTGTGGCCTGTGTCTCAGGCAGTGACTCCTAACACCAAGTTAGTTCCCCTGCTGATGTAGTATCCTTTAGAGATGAGAGACACACTCATCTCAACATAGAGAACAGAGCTGTTTTTAGGTAGGCCTGGGTTCAGATTATTTATTAGACTTTAGCCTCTACTTTTCCTTAAAGCACGGGGAAGACTCTACTTTGTTTGATTTTTCTTATGTCATCTGTTATAATGGCATTTCTCTTCAATGGCCTTTCAGAATAATAGCAACTGTGAGTTGCTAAATGTCTTCTAGAACATTGCTGCCACAGGGCTGCCCTATGCTGGCCCTGGGTGATGTTGAATGGGAATATTATCCCACCAGAAATAACATCATCTTAAGAGTAATTGCTGACTTTAGAAGATGAGAAAGGAGTCTACCCTCACAGGAGTGGCCTTTTGTTTTCTGGAACCAATATTTAGAACTGGGAATTGGGGAGTCAGGGGAAGCAGAACTCCTTAAGGATAAAGGTATCAGTGATTCCAAAACACTTATATGTCCCAGTCAGAATAGGGTGTCTATAAGCAAATCTGCATCTAAACCTGGGGGGCAGGGGTGTTGCCACAGTGACTTTTTCTGGTTTAAGTATAAATGCAATTTCAAGTTTGTAGTTGTTTTTTTTTTAATTGAAAACAACCTAGAAGTGTTAGACCAGGCATGGCCAACATACAGCCCACGGGCCGGATCTGGCCCGCGAAATGAGTTTATGTGGTCCGTGATTAAATTTTTAATATTCTCTACTACTTTAAAATCTCAGCTACTCAGAAGCAGAAGTGTCTTTGATTATTGGAAATTGAGATATTAAGAAGATTATTGGTTGAATGGATTCGCGATACTTCTTTATTTTTTTAAAAAATTTCATTATAAAGATTGACAACTTTTGTACTCATCTGTAATTGATATGAACTATTTGACGTTTAGCAGTGATATGAAACCCACATTCTTTTAGGTGGAGTTTGCCAGTGTGCACCCAAGATCAAAGGCATTGTAGCATAGACAATAGATGCAGTTAATAACTGAAAATGTGTCCAGGCTGTTTGTAAAACAAAATAATTGTTTTATATGAGATATAACCTCTTCAAGCTCATTCTATTAATTAAATATTGTTTTGACTGATTGTGATACAGTTTGGATATTTATATAGTATGTAATTATATTTTTATTAAAATAATATTGTATATTAAAATTTTTTCACTCACATTTATTCATAAACAAATTACATAATAAAATTTTGTTTACTTAAATGAATCATTTTTGTATTTAACATTTTTTAATTTTAATATTTCATCTGGCCCATGAAAAAAGTTTTCTTTCTAATCTGGCCCGGGGGCAAAACTGTTGGCCATGTCTGTGTTAGACACATAGTTAGTACAGCTTAGCTCATCTATATGATGAGAAACTATACATTTTTTAAAACTCATACTTTCAGAGATTTTTAAATAGAACATGAAGGTATTATATCTTATCACTGGAAAAAATCAGGCCACACTATTATATACAATATGGTATATATAATGCTGGGACATGGATGACAATGGAGGCCAGCTGGTCCAGTACAGGGTTAGGAAAAGGTTGACTTTATAAAGAGAAGGACCAGGGTCCAGGTTTCAGATCAATAAACTAATAGTTAAAACATCAGAAGCAGATAAGTCAAAGGTCTGGACACTGGGGTATCAGGCATCTTCAGCCAGAGGGGAGTTAAGGATCTGCAAATAAGCGAGAATGAACACTTAGATTATGGTAATGAAGACAGTGGAAGTGTTGTGTTCAGGAAGGCAGGTTGAGAAAAGTCATGCCTGGGAGTGAGCTTTCAACAAGGTCTAGTTAAACAAAGAAGTTCCCTGTATCCTTACCATCCTTCTATGAAGGAGTTTGGGGTGGAAATGGCTAAAATCTGAATTGGAATATTAGCAACTGAAGTAATTTCTATATATGGCTAAGAATGAGCTCAATACTACAAACAGGGTTCTAGCAGCAATTAAACTATGAAATAATAAACCACCAGGCAGATAATCACCTCTCAATTTATAAAATAATATACAATATACAAAATAATATACTGGACACTCACAGAGTGTCCAGTAAAGTTGTTTTCTAAATATCAAATAGTCTTCCCACTAAAGATTCATGAATCTTTTCCAGAAAAAGTATGTAGAATATGATAAAATAAATTAAACAGGATTCTGTGAAGATGGCTGAAAGAGTGGCAGCCTAATTTTTGATCTTCCTAAAACTACATAAAAACATACAGAGCAACTACTTAGTGAAATAAAAAATCCAAGGAACACATTTCCCATGAAACAGTTGCCAAGGTAGCCCCAGCACCCTTAACTATGAGAATGCAAGAGGCACCACTAACTGCCACAAGGCTTCTGTGTCATCGGTGTCTGTGTGGAAGAAAGCATGGGGATATCCGGTAGATTTGAGAACCAGAGAACCCCAAATTAGCCACCTGGAAGATACTGAAGGCCAGTTTGAGATAACATCTGAGAATTGGAGGGGATCTGCCTGACTGAGAATAGGTGAGTGCACAGGGAGCAGAGTAAGGACCTCTCTACATTAATCCTGCTTATTGTTTTACTAAGGGATGGAACTTGAGTCCATTCAAGCCTCTGGACCAAGCAGCCAATTTGGAGAAACACAGAAGAGCATGCTGAATCACCCTCTACATTTTCAATTAGGAAAATCCAGACTGTGGGACACTATAATAAAGCAACTCATGTTCTTCAAAAGATAAAATGCAAAGAAAAGAGATGGGAGAGGAATTTATAAATAAAAAGACTTTAAAACATCAGATTAAAAAGAATGAGCAAGATGAAACTATTGGGTATAAAACTATAAAGAGGCACAAGGAAGTGATTATATGTGAAGGGAGAATGAGGGTGTGACTGGAACAGGACACTTAGGACAGGACAGCTTCTGGGGTGACTGGAAAAGTTCTGTTGTTGACTTTTGTGAGCCTTTTGTCCTATGTGTTTCTCTATATCTATTTTACTGAAGGTAAAAAAAGAAAATACTTGAGGCCCTGGCCAGTTGGCTCAGCAGTAGAGCATCAGGCCAGCGTGTGGAAGTCCTGGGTTCGATTCCCGGTCAGGGGGCACAGGAGAAGTGCCCATCTGCTTCCCCACCCTTCCCTCTCTTCTTCCTCTCTGACTCTCTCTTCCCCTCCCACAGCCAAGGCTCCATTGAAGCAAGGTTGGCCTGGGTGCTGAGGATGGTTCCATGGCTTTCCCCTCAGGTGCTAGAATGGCTCCGATTACAGGGAGCAATGCCCCAGATGTGCAGAGCATTGCACCCTGGTGGGAATGCCAGGTGGATCCTAGTTGAGTGCATGCGGGAGTCTGTCTGAATGCCTCCCTGCTTCTAACTTCGGAAAAAATACAAAAAACAAAACAAAACAAAAAAACTCGAGAACATAATATCTGTTGATAATATAATCTAAAAAATATTAAAATATTCTACGTATATGATATTAGAATGGTGGTAAGCACTTAAAGGATATGCCTGTATCTCATTTCTGTTAAGATGGCTGGGGGTGGGAGGATTCTCTTTCTACTCTTAACTTGTTTAAACTCTGTCTCACTTTCAGCCCAGTGAAATTTATTTTTTCTTTTTTTTTTTTTTTTTTTTTTATAATTTTATTTTTTTAATGGGGTGACATCAATAAATCAGGATACATATATTCAAAGATAACAAGTCCAGGTTATCTTGTCGTTCAATTATGTTGCATACCCACCACCCAAAGTCAGATTGTCCTCTGTCACCTTCTATCTTGTTTTCTTTGTGCCCCTCCCCCTCCCCCTTTCCCTCTCCCATTCCCCCCTCCCCCCCGTAACCACCACACTCTTGTCAATGTCTCTTAGTTTCAGTATTATGTCCCACCTACGTATGGAATAATACAGTTCCTGGTTTTTTCTGATTTACTTATTTCGCTTCGTATCATGTTATCAAGATCCCACCATTTTACTGTAAATGTTCCGATGTCATCATTTCTTATGGCTGAGTAGTATTCCATAGTGTATATGTGCCACATCTTCTTTATCCAGTCATCTGTTGATGGGCTTTTTGGTTGTTTCCATGTCCTGGCCACTGTGAACAATGCTGCAATAAACATGGGGCTGCATGTGTCTTTACGTATCAATGTTTCTGAGTTTTGGGGATATATACCCAGTAGAGGGATTGCTGGGTCATAAGGTAGTTCTATTTGCAGTTTTTTGAGGAACCACCATACTTTCTTCCATAATGGTTGTACTACTTTACATTCCCACCAACAGTGTATGAGGGTTCCTTTTTCTCCACAGCCTCTCCAACATTTGCTATTACCTGACTTGCTAATAACAGCTAATCGAACAGGTGTGAGGTGGTATCTCATTGCCGTTTTGATTTGCATTTCTCTAATAGCTAAAGAAGATGAGCATCTTTTCATATATCTGTTGGCCATTTGTATTTCTTCCTGGGAGAAGTGTCTATTCATATCCTCTTCCCATTTTTTTATTGGATTGTTTGTTTGTTTGTTGTTGAGTTTTATGAGTTCTTTGTATATTTTGGATATTAGGCCCTTATCTGAGCTGTTGTTTGAAAATATCATTTCCCATTTAGTTGGCTTTCTGTTTATTTTGTTATCAGTTTCTCTTGCTGAGCAAAAACTTCTTAGTCTGATGTAGTCCCATTCATTAATTTTTGCCTTCACTTCTCTTGCCATTGGAGTCAAATTCATAAAATGCTCTTTAAAACCCAGGTCCATGAGTTGAGTACCTATGTCTTCTTCTATGTACTTAATTGTTTCAGGTCTTATGTTTAGATCTTTGATCCATTTTGAGTTAATTTTAGTACAGGGGGACAAACTGTAGTCCAGTTTCATTCTTTTGCATGTGGCTTTCCAGTTTTCCCAGCACCATTTATTGAAGAGGCTTTCTTAGCCCAGTGAAATTAATCTGTTGTTCTCATTGAAATCTAGAAGTAATTGTGTTCATTGCTCTGGGTAGTATGTAAAGGAGCTATTATAGTAATTAAGGTGTTTCAGAAATAAAGTTATTTAATCTACCCCCAGACTGCAAAGCTCCATGGAAACCACCTCGAGCGTTGCTTTCTTTGGATGCTTTCTTGGTCCTCAGAGGCCAGTAAGAAAATAATCTTTTCTCAATAGCTGTTAATTGATGAAGAAAATGTTGCCTTTTGAGTGTAAGCCAGGCAGAACCAGGCAAGAAAGGGGCTAGTTAAGAGGGCAGCAAGAGAGGCTGGGGAGCTAGCCGTGGACCACAGGAGGAGTGAAGCAGGGGAGAGAGCAAGTCAATACTCCCATTTTTCCCAGATGGGGCAGGAGGTGGAGAAAAATACTGCAAATACCAGTTCTGCACTATTTCCTTATCTTTATCTGTGTCCACTTCTCTGTTTTGAGGGGGAACAGGACCTTAGATGAATAGTGGTAGCCCCAGGACTGACCCTGGATGATTTTATTTCCTTCTTCCTGTTGTTAAATTCAACAGCAGACAAAACTCCTTTAGATTAGGGGAAGAGGAAAGTGAGACAGATTTCTGGACTGTTCAACCTTGCCCCCAAAATAAAAGAGCATACCATTCATAATCAGAGGATGTCTTGCACTCTCTGTGATCTGCAAAATTATAATACCTTTTGACTGCTGACAAAGTCAATGAAAGTCAAAGTTAATTTTTATTACCTGCCTATAAAAAAAACTGATGCAAATAAGGCAATTGCTACACCAACTTTTATGTCTTTCTTTTCTTCTCTGCTTGTTGATGACTATCCAAACCCTCCCCTATGCTTCATTGAAAAGCTAGGTCTTGCTCCTCCTATGTCTTAGCCAATTCTTACTATCAATTGCTCTCTCCTTCCTCTAAAACCATAGCACTGTCCTATAATGCTCTTATACGCCTGGCTTAGATTATATCATTTTGTTTATGGACTATTCCCTCAATAAGTTATCCTTTCCTTAATGTTACAAACCCTATTATTCAGACTTCTAAATTTTTTTGTAGAATATAGAAGAGTTCCTGGCATATAGATCATCAAAATATGTTTGTTGCTTGGTTTATTTCACTCACAGACATTGCTTGGCATGCTACGTGTTCTTTGAAATTAAAGAATTGATAGCTAGGAAGAATGCAGAAGTTCACTCCAATATAACTCAATCGTTTAGATTATAGACTACCTGAGAGTAGGGGCTGAAGTATTCAATGCTGTGTCACCAACATCTAGAATAGTGATTGGTTCACAATAAACACTTAGCAAACTTTAGTAGCATAAATAAAAAAATGATCCATCAATCTCTGGAGTTCTCTTAAGGTGTAAAAGAACTGACTTTTTTTAAGAGCAGAAAAGAAATACTTCTCTTGTATATATAAAAAAAACTGATATGATAAGAATGTTGTTCCGTAATTCAGAAATGTTGTTCATCAAAAACACCTGAAAAAATAAGGCACCAAAAAGTAACTTGTAATGAGTTTTCAGGTGTTGTGATTATTATGCATTCAGCACTATGAAAATACTACTATATATGGACAAAGAAATCTAATAGGTTTCTTATCATCTAACTTCATCTAACTGAGGTCATCTTGTTTTTCAGACTAGACCTTTTGTTCCAGCCAATCTAACTTGCTGTCCATGCCCTGAGCACTGCTTGCCTATTCCTACATCTTTGTTTTTGGTGATACAATTTGATGTCCACGGAAAATTCCTTTTTCTCTAAATCATATGTCTATATCAAGATCCTTTTATAGTCTTTTCTTTTTTACTCAGTGTTACTTGGAAAACAATTCTGTTCTTTTGGGATTTACGGAGACCTCACTCTAATAAGATCAAGCAACAGTCCAGAACCTACCATATTCCCACACCAATATGTGCTTCCCTGAAACAATCCTCTATGGTTCTGTCCTTACCTCTGTCCTGGTAAGTTAGATCATGACACTGTAGAGTAGGTGTCCATTATTCTCGTGGGCCCAAAGCACTTAATAAAATAAGGGTTAATAAATATTATATGCCTGCTAGTTACACTTATAAAATCTTTCTAAAAATAAACAAAAATAATCAAAACAACCAGTAGTGATATTTTGGTAAGAATGTGGAGAAAAGGTAACTCTGTTGGTGACATTGTAACTTGGTGGAGTCACTATGGGAAGCAATATGGAAGGAAGTTTCTCAAGAAAATTAAAACAGAATTATCATATAACCTAGCAATTCTACTTCTGGGTATTTATTCAAAGAAATCTAAAAGAGTACGTAATTAAAAAGATATATGAACCTTGATGTTCATTGCAACATTATTTACAATAGCAAGATAGACAAAAGGATAAAGAATATGTGGGAATGTGGGACATGTGTACAATGGAATATTATTCAGCAATAAAAAAGAATAAATTCTTGTCATTTGCAAGAACAGGAAAACAGGGATGAATCTACAGGGTATTTATTATATTAAGTAAAATAAGTCAAAGAAAGACAAATATCATATGATTTTACTTATATGTGGAATCTATAAAACAAAATAAAGAAAAAAAACAAACAAATTCATAGACACAGAGAACAAATTGATGGGTGGTTGGGGGGATAGGTAAAAAAGGTGAAAAAATCGAAAACAATCTATTTTGTGTGGTTTTTTTTTAATTTAACAATGGTAGGAACAATCACTCTCTTTAAGTTCTTCCAGGGCTCTGAATTCATAATGGTCAAATATCATTGGAAAATCTTATTTTTCAAAACTTGGACAATCTTACTAAACAGAGGAAAGTATATAATTGTAGACAAAAATTGTAAGAATGATTGAAAGGAACTATAGAGGAAATATAAATTACGTCACACATTTAAAAAGATACAAAACCAAAGCAAAAAAAGTTAAGAGCCCAATGTAGAAAAAATTGCTCAGGTTTTATTATTTACTGATTATACCTCTAAAACTTGCATAAATACTCATTTTTAGTAGGAAATGTATTGGATGTTTAGTAGAAAATGTGCCAGATATGGAATCCTGAAACAAGAATTTGTGTCCTAGTCACTACTGATGTGCCTGAGTGAGTCTTGAACCTCAACAAACCTCTATTTACTCTATTGATAAGATAGGAATGATAATATTTTTCTACCTATGCTTCTGTGTGAGCATCAAGGAAGATCATGAATACAGATATATTTGATACACTCTAAAATAAACTATTACTATAAGGTCTGATTTTTACAAGGCACTTAAGCAGGAAGAAGTGGGATGGTGAGAAGAATAATAGAATAGACCGTTTTTTTTCTGCAGTAGCACAATTGCTGATTTTTCATTCAATAAATATTTATTGAGCATCAGGCACCAGAAGTTTAGAAATGAAGAAGACAGACAAATAACCCTGCTATTATTTTTGAAGAAAAGCTTTTCAAATTCATGAGCATGTATTTGCATTTTAGTTTAATCCATTTTTATAAATGTCATTATGAGTCATCTAAACGAAACAGGTTTATATTTAAGAGATTTCCATGAACAAATATATATGTGGAAATATTGCACAGTATATCCATCAGCAAATTAAAAGTTAGGGGAAACTGCTTAACTTTTAATTTTAAGTCAGAGATCCCAAGACTAATTTGACCACAGGACTTATTTTTGTTTCTCTATTTTTCCCATTATAGCCTCTATAATTACTCTAAAGAACAACTGGGAAACACTGAGTTATTCTTACTTGAGAGTTATTTTATTTTTTTTAAGTAAGAGGAGGGGAGATAGTGAGACAGACTTCCATATGCACTGTGACTGGGATCTACCCACAACCCTCATCTGGGGCTGATGCTTAAATCAACAGAACTATTTTTAGCACCTGAGCCTAAGAGGCTCACACCAACCAAGCTATCCTCAGTGCCTGGGGTGACACTTGAATGAATGGAGCCACTGGCTGCCAGAGGAAGAAGGAGAAAAGAGGGAGAAGAGAAGGAAAGAGGGAAGGGGATAGAAGCAGATGGTCACTTCTCATGTGCCCTGAGTGAGAATTGAACCTGGGACATCCACATGCTGGGCCGACGGTCTACAACTGAGCCAACTGGCCAGGACTTTCTTTCCCTGATATTAAGCCAAACTCTGTCTTGCTGGAATACAGCTAATGCCTCAATTAAAGAAAAAATCACTATTGTGCTCCATGAAAGTTAGGTATACTTGGAAAATGGCTTACATTATTGCCTGGATATATTATTATTTATAGAGAGTCAGAATAAAAATTTTATTTAATGTATTTGGTGTTCTAACACCTAGATATCATTAATGTTAGCAGTCTCCTATAAGATTTCTGATACAATGTATCAATGCACTCTTCACTAATTTATTTACTCAAATATATAATATTCTGAGTTATTATGTGTTAGACAATAGGTTGCCAGCCTTTGAGAAAATAAAAGTCTAGTTCTTTGTTATAATTATTGCATTTCACACAGCTGGGACTCTCTTGTGCCCTTCTGCAATGCCTCAGTATTGAGATGATTTTATGTGCCTAATAGTGCTTCCTTCTCTTCCATATGCTTTTCTCCCACACATATCTGTGGTATTTAAACTAAGATAAACCCCTGCATGGAGGGCCTGAAGCAGCTGGAAATCTGATCTGGAGGTGCTGTGGACTGTCTTTCTAGCAGAGGACCCTGGGTCCTAAAGGTGAAGGAAGGTTTATCCTAGCCCTTATCTCCTTGAGAACTTGGTTGGATTCTTTGGCTCACTGCTGCTGCTGCCCTTGGCTCTTCTCTTTCTCTGGGTACCCAGTTCTCTTGCCTGTGTAATACTTTATATAATTATACTACTTGTTCCTGGTGATTTATCTCAATTGGCTTCTTAAGTAATTGTCATATATGTGTATATGCCTGTACACAGCAGGAGGTAACTCCTCAGTGCAAGTCTGGGACCTAAAGTGATTTGATAGACTATTTAAGTTCCAGTTCATAAATGAAAAAAGGAAAACCTCACGATCTATACCTCTTGTAGACAGCATCCTTATAAGGGACAAGTTATCTAAAAGTCACAGAACAGCATGTTCGGCATATGATATAGTAAAGAGTCTTTTACACATAACACTTCTGGTAGAAAGAATTCCCAAAGTTGAAATTAGTATACATATATGTCATTAAAAATGAAATTTTTGCCCTGGCCGGTTGGCTCAGTGGTAGAGCATCGGCCTGGCGTGCAGGAGTCCCAGGTTTGATTCCCGGCCAGGGCACATAGGAGAAGCGCCCATCTGCTTCTCCACCCCTCCCCCTCTCCTTCCTCTCTGTCTCTCTCTTCCCCTCCCGCAGCCAAGGCTCCATTGGAGCAAGGTTGGCCCCGGGCGCTGGAGATGGCTCCATGGCCTCTGTCTAAGGCACTAGAATGGCTCTGGTTGCGACAGAGCAACGCCCCAGACGGGCAGAGCATCGCCCCCTGGTGGGCATGCTGGGTGGATCCCAGCTGGGCGCATGTGGGAGTCTGTCTGACTGCCTCCCTGTTTCCAGCTTCGGAAAAATACAAAAAAAATAAAAATAAAAAATGAAAGTTTTGGTAAATGTATTCTCTAATATGAAATATATACATATTTCTGTGCTTAAAATTTTAGACTAAGCAGTTCAAAAGCTGTCCAGTTCAGCTAGAGTTAGTCATGTTGGATGTTTGAGAACCCTGAAGCCAAACCCTAAATACACAATTAGACTGCTTTGAATACATTTCTTTCATTGAAAGTGTGTGTGTGTGTGTGTGTGTGTGTGTGTGTGTGAAAGAGACAGAGAGAGGGACAAATAGGGGCTGACAGGAAGGGAGAGAGATGAGAAGCATCAGTTCTTTGTTGTGGCACCTTAGTTGTTCATTGACTGTTGTCTTATATGTGCCTTGACCTGGGGCTATAGCAGAGTGAGTGACCCCTTGCTCAAGCCAGCAACCTTGGGCTCAAGCCAGCAATGTTGGGCTTTAAGCCAGCAACTTTTGGGTTCAAGCCAGCGACCATGGGGTCATGTCTATGATCCCACACTCAAGCTGGTGAGCCTGCACTTAAGGCTGTGACCTCAGGGTTTCAAATCTGGGTCCTCCGCATCCCAGTCCGATGTTTTATCCACTGTGCCACCCAGATGTGGATTAAGGTTGGTTGAGGCTGCAGGCACAGAAGAAAATATTGGACCCCTTACATTAGGAAAAAGGGTAAAGTTGGGGTTTTGCGCGGCCCTTCAGAAGTCAGGGCCCAGGGTGCACCACTGTCTGGTCAGGTTCACTGAAAGTTCTTAAAGTCATTTTCATATTTAACATTTGTTTGCTGTGAGGAAACTGTTAGCTATTTCATTTAATCATTTTCAAGAGACTGAGTGAGTAATAAAATGAATAGAAGATTATTTTTCAATTTCTATACAATATCATGTACAAGTGACTTGAAAATTAAGCCTGTTTGAGTCAAAGAATGAAACAAATAGAAGCTGTTCAAGAATTTTAAATTTTTTCTGGAGAAAAATGTTATATATTTGCATCACCCAACATACTGTTAGTATGACTAATAAAAATATATATGGCCATGTAGTTTTCTTGATAAAGAGATCAAAACACAATCAACCCAGTTTATTTAAACAAAAATGATTAAATATCACTTATCTCAAAATTAAGAATCCAGTTATAAAGTATCTACTATGTACTAGGAATTATTTTAAGAATTTTACATATATTGATTCATTTAAACTTCTCACCAACCATACTCAGAGGTACTATTATTAAAACTTTACAGATAAGAAATTTAGGCATAGATAAATAATAACTAAGGTTACATAGTAAGTGTCAGAGTCAAAATTTAAAGAAATCAGTAATATGACTCTATTTGCAAAGGAGAGTTCACTTTCCTTGAGAAACAAAAAATTTTCAAATATATTGGCATTTTATTTGTATGTCGGCAAGTAATGCTTGGGGTCTAGGGCTACTCAATGAGCCATCTTATTTAGGATTCTCTAATCTCTACCTTTTAATTATGCCTGGTCCAGAAATGAATTCAAAACTCATCTTCCTGAGACTAAAGACTAAACAAAATGTTTCATCCATGGTGGTGAGTGCCCTGGACCAATTTTATTGTCTTCTGAGGCTTGGTACAAATGCACAATGAATCATCATCCCTTCTTTTCTTAAAAAAAAAAAAAAAAAAGTGGTGTCTCAGGGTGTCTCAGTTATTAAAACATGTGCAACTGGAGTCTCTTAAATATTTTATTATTGAGTGTATTGATATCATACATGAAGAGATCAACTTTGCTGTCCTGTTATCTGTATCTACTATATGTGTTATATATGTATAATTTCACTAATCCCTTCACCTCTGATCCAATCCCCCTCATCCCCCTTCCCTCTGACAGCTATATCTCTGCTCCCCATGACTCCGCCTCTGCCTCTATTCAGTTCCTCAGTTCACTGTGTTCATTAGATTCCACATATAAGTGAGATTATATGATTTTAATACATTTTAATTCTGCTGCTCATATAAGACAACCAAAGATAGGCTGATGAAAATGAATAATGACTATAGACCAAAGTTGGTTTTACTTAGTGTCCATAGCATCACTTTAAATGTAAAAAAATAAATAAAAGATTGATTAGTGGGCTGGTTAGTGGAAAATGTTCCATATTTGTAGTTGGAAGAATTTGAACCCATTACCACTACTTAATATCTATGTGTCTCTTATAAATCACTCAGTCTCATCTTGTAGCCTGGTCTTCTCATCTGAAAGTGGGAATAGTCTTGTCTTTCTTATAGGGTCACTGAGAGGACCAAGTGTAATACACAGGTGGGCTTTGTATAATGTACATTTGTACCATAATGTTTATCTGTGATTCACTAATCTTGTTATCTGTTTAACTGTATAAACACTTCATGCTAACTGATTGCACCAGTGGACCTCAATATAATAAAGGCCATATATGACAAACCTTTAACTAACATGAATGGTGAAAAACTTGAAATTAGGAACAAGACAAGGATGTCCACTCTCACCACTCTTACTCAGATAGTACTGGAATTCTTAGCCAAAGCAATCAATCAAGAGAAAGAAATAAAAGGCATTCAAATTGGGAATGAAGAAATAAAAGTGTCACTTATAGCAAATGACAGGCATGATTTTTTATATAGAAAACCCTAAAGACTTCGCCAGAAACAAACAACCTATTAGAAACAATAAGCAAATACTGTAAAGATGAAGGATATATAATCAATGAAAAAAAATCTACTATATTCCTATATACTAACAATAAAATTTCAAAAAAAAGTCATAAAAAACTATTCTTTTTGCAATTACAACAAAACAATAAAATACCTAATAAACTTAATAAAGGATATAAAGGACCTATACACTGAAAACTATAACACATTATTAACAGAGATTTAAAAAGACACAATAAAATAAAAAGATATTCTGTGTTCAAGTATTGGAAGAATCAACCTAGTTAAAATGTCCATATTACCAAAAGCAGTATACAGATTTAATTCAATCCCCACCAAAATCCCAAGGATGTTTCTAAAAGAAATAGAACAACAATAAAAAAATTATCAGATTTGTATGGAACCACAAAAGACCCCAAATAACAAAAGTAATCCTGACAAGAACAAAACCAGAGGTATCATACTACCTGATTTCAAATTATACTACAGAGCAACGATAATCAATTCAGCATGGTATTGGCAGAAAAACAGACACACAGACCAATGGAAAAGAATTGAGAGCCCAGAAGTAAAACCACATATATGGGCAAATAATTTTTGACAAAAGAGCCAAAAACATTCAATGAAGAAAAGAAAGCCTCTTTAATAAATTGTGCTGAAAAAATTGGAAAGCCACATGCAAAAAAATGAAACTAGACTACAGTTTGTTCCCATGTACAAAATTTAATTTAAAATGGACCAAGACCTAAGTATAAAATCTGAAAAAATAAATTACATAAAAAAAACAAACTAAAATTATGGACCTTGGTCCTAGACAAGATTTTATTAATTTGACTTTAAAGGCAAGGAAAGTAAAGGAAAAAAAATAAATGAATAGAATTATATTAAACTAAAAGCTTTCTACACAGCAAAAACAAATAAAAACATCCACAAAACAAAAAGGCAACCATCTGGATTGGAGAAGATATTTGCCAACAATAGCATTGACAAGGGATTAATATCCAAAATATATAAAGATTTCATAAAACTCAACACCAAACAAACAATCCAAAATAAAAAAAAATGGGCTAAAGAGCTGAACAGACACCTCTGCTAAGAAGACAGACAAACAGCCAATAGATATATTAAAAGATGTTTAACCTAAGTATTAGGTAAATACAAATCAAAACTACAATGAGATACCTCCTCACACCTGATAGAATAATTATTATTGACAAGAATAGTAATAACAAGTGTTGAAGAGGTTATGGAGGAAAAAAAACCTTCATGCTGATGGGAATGTAAACTGGTATAGCCACTATGGCAAACAGTCTGGCAATTCTTCAAAAACTTAAGGATAGAGTTACCATATAACCCAGCAATCTATCTCTGGTTACCTACCCCCCAAAATTTGAAAATATTTTTGCAAATATATGAACCTTTATATTTTTTGGCAGCATTATTCACAGTGGCCACAGCATGTAAACAACCCAAAAGTGTCTTTTGATAGATGATTGGATAAAGAAGATGTGGTACAGATATGCAATAAAAGACTACTCAGCTATATGAAAAAATGAAATATTTCCATTTGCAATAACATGGATGGACCTTGAGATTATCATGCTCAGTGAAATAACTCAGAAAAAGCTAAGAATCACATGCTATCACTCATATGTGCAATATAAATGAAAACTCATAGACACAGACAACACTATGGTGGTTTCCAGAGGGAAGGAGGGAAGGAGGGGAGGAATAGGGTAACAGGAGCCAAATATCTGGTGATGGAAGATGATTTCACTTTAGGTGGTGAACACACAATGCAATGTACAGACTGTGTATAATAGTAATGTACACTTGACACCTACATAATTTTATTAACCAATGTCACCCTAATAAGAAAAACTTTCTCAAAAAGAAAAAAAAAAAAAGATAATAAATAACTGTAACATTTACCTAACTTTCAAATTGGCTTACTCCAGAGGAAATGAAAACTTGATTTTCTTCATTTCCATTTCCATTACATCGATCTATTTGTTCACTCTTTTTAATTTCTTCACAGTGGCTTTCCTGCCTTTCATTATGATTCTTTTTTTTTTATTTAATGGTGTAGGAGATAGGGCTGTATCAAACCTTTGCTCTGTTTAATTTGATTCTACCTTGGGAGTTATTATTGTTAAGGGGGTGCTCTATCATTCCTGTTATCTTGCCCCCCCCCCACTTTTTTTTCTTTTTGCCTTTTCAGTTAGAGAGAATTCAGTGTGTTTATAAACCAAGGGAATAAGATAAATTTGAGTGGAAAATGAAGTGAGACATACCTGCATATGACAAGATAGCAATGCAATTTTGAGCTAAAATAGATCTAACATGTTCTAATTCTTTCATAAAGATTTCACATTATAAACATATATATAAATAGCCAAGCATTACACAGAAACTGACTTTTAAATCCTTTACATAATATTGTTCGCAAACAAAAAGTAAACTGAAAATAATTAAAAATAACCCCTCTTTTTTTGGAATAACAGGTTGGGATCAAGGGTCTAGTGTCTTCTATTATATATTATATATATAATAGAAGAAAATATGAGAAAAATGTGTAGGCCTGAATGATAACTTTGGCAACCATGAACATGTTTTTGTTTTTCTTTCATAAAGGCCTTCCTTGTTGTAGCTTTCAGATTTCTAATTTTTTAATTTTTAATTTTTGGTGTAGTCTACCTGAGGATCTTCCTTTGAGGTTGTCAAATGCAGGCTTTCATTTGAAAAATAACATTTTTATTGACTCCATATAGTGCTTTTATGCTTTCTGACTGCTCCTTTTATCTAGAGGTTTCTGGCTAGAAACCTTTGCTAAAAGTAAAAATTGACTACAGTTATAGTTTGCAACAAACACGTCAACCTGAGTTAGCTATTGGTGGATCTCACTTTAGGGAGTATCTCTAGGTAAGGGTTAACAATGGTTCTCAAAATGTGGCTCCTACCCCGGCACCATCTGCAGCTTCTGGGAGCTTGTTATGGATACAGATTCTGACTCCACACCAGACCTCATGAATCCAACAATCTAAGAGCGGGGTCCAGCAATCTGTGTATTAACAAACCCTCCAGATGATTCTGATGTGTACTAAAAAGTTTGAGAGCCACAAGTTTACTGTTACAGAAATGCTAAATGAGGTGACACATACAAAAGGTCAATATCCTTAGGTCCTTCAGATGGCACCGAAGGCCATTATCCTGTTTAACAATGGGTCAGGCTAATGGCAGTGATGGTCAAAATTCATATGTTTAATAGTTGGCCCTATTCATAAGCATGCTGATTTACTCAAGGACTCACAATGTGTTACAAACTTGTCCCTTCTGACTCAATTAGAGAACCTTTAAGGTGCTAGCAGCAAAAGTGTTTAAACACTTTATATGATATTTATCCTGATATTTGTCCTGATATTCATCCTCTATTTCCCGGCAACGCCTTTCTTTTGAGTGGCGGCTGGCTCCATGACTTTCCTTTTCCACCTGTGTGTGTGCCTTTTCTCAGAGCTCACACCCACCCCTAGGATTCAAATTCACCTCCTCAATGTAGTTTCAGAACTAACTGCTCTCTTAGCGACATCTCCCATCTGCCCAGTGGACACAGTCACTTAGATATCCTGCTATTAACACTTGGCAGAAAAAATAAAGCTGAATTCATCGTTTGCCTCACACGGATCTGCAAGTTACCTAAGTTTACCACTCCTCCTTTCCTTGCTTTTCCTATAATGGTCTGAAGGTTATTGCTTTCTATTTCTCGTAGTTACCCCTTCTTGTCTATTCCTACTATTAGTATACTCCAGGGGTCCCCAAACTTTTTACACAGGGGCCAGTTCACTGTCCCTCAGACTGTTGGAGGGCCAGACTATAAAAAAAAACTATGAACAAATCCCTATGCACACTGCACATATTTTATTTTATGTAAAAAAACAAAACGGGAACAAATACAATATTTAAAATAAAGAACAAGTAAATTTAAATCAACAAACTGACCAGTATTTCAATGGGAACTATGGGCCTGCTTTTAGCTAATGAGATGGTCAATGTCCAGTTCCATTATTTGTCACTGTAAGAAGTGATATGATGTGCTTCCGGAGCGGTGACACATGCGTTCCCGCATCACCGGAAGTAGTACTGTACGTGAGTGACGCCACACTTTGCGGTGCTACCACATACAGTACTCCAGGAGCACAGGATGCATCTCACTGACCACCAATAAAAGAGGTGCCCCTTTCGGAAGAGCGGCAGGGGCCGGATAAATGGCCTCAGGGGACCCCCGCCATACTCCCTCTCTTCCTATGCAAAAGTAGACATCATAGCATGAGCGCTTTATATTCTTTTATTTGACCACCTCCCCTTTTGGGCCTCTTTCTAATTACAGATCCGTCTCCATACTCCTGGGCCTGGCATTTAAAGCTCTCCAAGTTCTGATCACAGCCTACTTCTTCCATCTCCTGTCCATTCCTCCTCCTTGCAGATATTTACTCTGGTGGTTCTTAAACTCAGTCAGTGAGAAGGCTGGTTAAAACAAACTTTTGGGCCCTACTCCTGCAGTTTTTTGCTCCTTAGGTCTGGGGCTGAAGCCCAAAATTTTGCATTCCTAAGAAGTTCTCAGGTGTTAATGGACCGAATGATTGTGTCCCCTCCCCACCCTGCCCTCAATTCAATACTGAAGCTCTGACTTCCAATGTGACTGTATTTGGAGATGGGGCCTCTAAGGAAGTAACAAAGATGAAAGGAGATCAAATGAGTGGGGTCCTGCCCCAACAGGATTAGTGTTCTTAGAAGAAAAGATACAAAAATACTAGCCTCTTTTTCACTGCTTGTCTGCTGCCATCATGGGTCACATGTATACTCCAGGGAAGGGCTTATCCGAGTCAACTCTGCCCAACCTCCCCACCTGGCTGAAGTTGATGTCTGAGGATGTGAAGCAGCAGATCTATAAACTGGCCAAGAAGGGCCTGACTCCCACACAAATCAGTGTGACCCTGAGAGACTCACATGGCATTGCACAAGTTTGTTTTGTGACAGGCAATAAAATCTTGAGAATTCTTAAATCCAAAGGACTTCTAATCTTCCCAAGGATCTCTACTGTTTAATTAAGGAAGGTGTTGCTATTTGAAAGGTTCTTGAGAGAAACAGAAAAGAGTGCTAAATTCTGTCTGAATCTGATAGAAAGTTGGATTCACCGTGTGGCTTGATGTTATAAGAGCAAGCAAGAACTCACCCCACCCCTCACCCTCAATTGGAAACATAAGTCATACATAGCCTCTGCCCTGGTTGCATAAAATACCTGTATACTCAAGCAATAAAATCATTGTTTAACTAGAAAAAAAAAAAGAAGAGGAAGAGATGCTTAAGAGCTCACTCTCTCTCTCTCCACCATGTGAGGACATCATGTCATGGCAGCCACCTAAACCCAGGAAGAGGGCTCTCACTAGAAATTGAATTGACCAGTACCTGCAGCCTCCAGAATGGTTGTGAAAGCCACCCAGTGTGGGGTATTCTGTCCTAGTGGTCTGAGCTGACTGGTACCCCAGGAGATCCTGACTTCACTGCTCTTGGAACTGCACTGAGAAGCACTTCTCTAGTTGTTCCTAAAAGGTCTTTGTGTCACCTTGCTTCTGTGCCCTGCTGACACGCCTTTCTCTTCTCCTCCCACTACTTTAATCACATCCATTCTTCTAAGCCACCTTCAACCATACTTCTTCACTGAAGCCTTCCAACTTTCCTGCCCACAATAATTTCTCTCTTTTCTCAAAGCCCTTAGTACCTGTCTTTAGGTTCTAGTATTTAATGTAAGCTACCTTGTATGATTCTTTTCCCTGCATATGCTTATTCTAGCTTCTTTTAAAGTTCCTTGGAGCAGGGAATTTTCCCATGTCTTATACCCAGCATAGTGCTTTGTGCACAACAAAAGTTCAATAAATATATGATTATTTGGCAACCATGGACTTTATGGAGAAGTTCATAGAAACTGCAGGTTTGAGTTCTTCAGGTGCTAGTATAGGTTTCTTGATAATTCTGAGAGCCTCTTGGTAATGTAGAGGAACAGCTCACGGGGGAGCACATGGTTATTGGGTTCCTTGCTTAGAGAGCCATATCTTAAAACAAACAGTTTCTCTTTTTTTCATGTTTACAAAGAAAAGAGGTATTATTTAGATAGTGCATATAATAATGATGATGATGCACTAATAATGAACATTTATTGAGAGATTGCTCTGTGCTAGGTGTTTCATGTATATTACCACTTAATATCCTCCAAGTGACCAGTGGACTTAGGAGTTACTATGCTATCTATTTTACATATGAGAAAACTGAGGCTTAGAGAGTTTAAGTGACTTTTGCCAAAGTCATATTATCCAGGCAAAGGCAGAGGAGCAGGTGCATGGTCTCCTACTTCCTTGTCTAAACACACCAATTTCTTGCCCCTTCTTATCTTTAAGCAAATTAATGCCAGTAGTTAATACAAATCTGATTTCCAACCTTTGACATTTAGATTTACTATTTTCCTTCCACTTGATACAATTCATATTTCTTTTTAAAAAATAAATTAAACACTTAAAAACAAGCTTTAACTTCTAGTTCTAAGGGATCGCTGAAGGGGAAAACATCCTTTGTCGTTTGTTGGAAGTGAGTTATAAAGGGCACGTGGAGGTTGAGAGGCAAGAGTCTGCAGTTTTCAATTCATGTCACTGACCTCATTGGTCATAAAGCCTGTTCTCAGTAAATAAAGATGGACATTATGGCTCAGTGGGTCCAGAGAGTTTGTGTTGCATTTTGCTTGCTTGATTCAGTGATTTAGAGAATGCTTTTCTGTCATCTCAGTTAGTCAATATTTCCATAAAATTCCCAAGCAACTGATTCTAATCTCTTTTTATTTTTTAATCAACCCTAAACCAATAACAACAGCAATAACAAAAACTTTAAAGAGTATCATATCAATAGTTACCCACAATAAGAAAATGTTATGTAATTTTGAAAACACCTGGTTTATCATTGACTTAGTTTTTGTTTAATTTTAATCAATGCATTATTCAATCACTCTGTTGGATAACTGTCTTCATAAAATAAAATGTATAAATTATTAAATTACATATACACATAAAATGTGTGAAAATACAATGTGTGGGTAGATCCTACTTTAAACAATTCTCTTACCCACAGAGCAATTTTGAGATCCATTGAGTTGTAAGGAGAAAGTTAAACTTAGCTATTTATTCCACCCAAAGAATTAAATCCACATTCTTGAAAGACTTCAGAATCTACCATTTTTAATTACTTATACCTTTGTATTCAATTAAACTAGTTTATATAGCAAAGTATGTTCCTCATATCTCTTTTCAAAGGAAAATTATGATTAAAAAAGAAATACCTGGATATTTTAAATAATTGGAAAGTACAGAAAATTATAGGCAGGCAGAAAAAAAATCCACCATAATTTCACCATGCTGAAGTAAATATTGCATTATTTTGGAATCTAAAAGAAATTTAGTATCACAGATCTTGACTAATTTAACAAGCTTTATTTCACTAGTCCTCATCTATTCTACTGAATGGACTAGATCTTGAATCTGCCCACATCTCTCCACCCTGATTTCCACCAGTCCAGTATAAGTTACCTGCCTGCTTCTGTCTCGCCTCCCTTGGTCTTTTCCCACACTGCACCCTTGCTCAAGTCACTTCAATGGCAACTATTGCCTGTGGGTGAAATGACCATCTCTAAAAAGCACCCAGAATCAGTGTGGAATATCAAGCCAATAATACAAAGATCTCTGAATGACTTTGCAGGGTTGTTGTGAGGCTCAAGTGAGAAAAAGGTTTTCAAAAACGCCTATAAACTAGTAATCTGCAATTGTGAGCTGTTATTAGGTAGATCTTTGTATTCAATGTCAAGTGTAAAGCTTTTTTATTTGGTTTGGTTTGGATTTTAATTTTAATTTTTTGGTTTTGTTAAATTTTAGAAAAATAAACACACAGTTTTCAGAATTATTTGAAACACAATGTTAGCCTTTGAGAGGCAAGAAACAGAGAACACTGTCAGTCAGAAACCTATCAGTCTAATACCACTGATAGTCTGATTGGACTAGGAATGAGATCTGGTTCTCACCCAACTGAGAAATGAAAAGATGCACCACAAACACAAACCACACAAACCACACACACCACACATCGACTTAACATGGGTAGTGTTATGAAAAAAATAAACAAGAAAAGCATACCTGTTTTGAACTAGACACACACTAAGATAAGTTCACTAAGAATGATACATAGGATACAGCAAATATCTGCTTATTCTGTGCTGTGAGGACTCTTATATTTGGCAAATGATGTCACCAGTGACTCCCAGTTATCTCAACTTGACTTCAGGTTTCCACAGAAAATGAGATGCTGGGCAAGAAACACTGCATTATGAGAAAGTGAGATCTGGGGTTTTGATGCTCTGGCCAGACTGTAATGGAAACATTTCTATAAGTGAAAAGCTAGTATAGATTTGTGCTTAAACTGGACATCTTTGTCATCAAAATATGATATTGTTTCTTACTCCAAAGAGAAGTATTCTGATGCTTGACTTGATTATTTTAACATGTTTATCTTTGATGACCAAAATGAAAGAGCCAGCATGAATGATAAACATAAGAAATCCATGAAGAGTTGCCTTTGTATCAGTAAGGGTATCAATAGCAAATAAACTGAAACTCAAGGGTAACTTCAGGAAGGTTTAAGAAAGAGATTGTTCATAAAAGTTAGGTGAGGTTAGGAAAAAAAAGAAAACAAGGGATAGTGGAGCTAATACCCCTAGACCATAAAACATGAGGAGCAGAAATAGCTACTGAGGTCCAGAAGGAGAGAGTCCTCTAGGAAGATAATGTTGAGAGAGTCAAAGGACAGTGAGCCTGAGTGGACCATCCCAGAGGAGCCTAGAGAATGAATACCTGACCTCATTCTTTCCTCCCTCAGAGCTTTGCAGGGACTCCCTGCTGGCTGAAACCAAATGGGGAAACAGTGAGTAAGAGGGCTCATAGTTGTCATCAATACAACCCTGCCTCCTGGGGATAGAGTAGGGAGAACTGGAGGGGCAGACAAAAGATATTCAGCATAGCCTTTCATTGCAGTTTACCTAGCGTCTACCACGAAGGTTGGCACATAGTAAATGCTTCTAAAAATTAGTGTAATAAAAATATATGAAATCTGTCAGTGATATACACCAAACACAGCAACATATATTATATTTTTCCTAGTTCCTACTGAGTTTCATGTTTTGGATTGACTACAACACCATGGTTTCAAGAGTTTGAAGAGTTAGTAATTTTATTCTCCCCATCTAACTTTACATGCCCCTTTGTTTTTCTCCAGTGGCATTTCCAGTTTTCTACCTTGAATGAAAACTACTGAACAGTATCAATGGGAAGACTGTCAGCATTTTTCCCTAAGGGAACAAATACACTTGTGGGTGGAGGGCAGAGCACATTTCTAGCAGCTATGGCTGATGCAATGCTGTGAGAACACTCCAGATCCCAGAACCCTCCTGGGCACACCCAGGAAGGGAGCTTGCCCGCAATAAGGAAGTGACTTAGCGCCAACCATGCAGCTCCCTGACCTTTTCAGCCATTGGCTTTGAGGAACACACTGTAACACCCTATAGGCTGAACCCATGTATATAAGCTAGCTTACTTCCTGAATAAAGTGGATCTGCATCACTGAACCTGGTCCCTGGAGTTGGGTCTTTGCATCTCCGTTGTCCTCACCCCCCACAGGACTTGTTCACATACACTCACATTCTCTCTCTCACACACATACTCATACATAAACACACTTTGGGTGCTCTATAGTATATTGAACAGGGCTGTAAATCACATACTTTCCATAAAGGCCTGTTGAAAGGTTTGTAATCACATCCATCCATTCAAATTGTCAAATCACAATTTTTTATGTTTCTACATTCAATTTTCTAGCATTCAGCTATTCTAAAATTTACCAAGCACCTAATTCCTATCTAGTACTGTACTGAGCACTTAGGTTTCAAGAATAAGTAAGGTCCCTGTCCTTGTAGGGTTTACACTGGGAGAAGGGAGACATACAAATTAACAATTCTAATATGACTCAATGTGCTAGGGGAAATGTTACAAAATAATACTTCTGCTGATGGGGAACAAGGGTGGAGGGGAGTAGAGTAGAGAGGGAAACCAAAGTAGCAATATTCTATAGATATATCTTATACATATACACAGTAAACTAGAGGAATGAAATCAGGCTATGTCTAAAAGGAGAATATATTTCCTTACATTCAATTTGATTCCTATAATGTAAATAATTCATTAATATTCAAAAGGTGCCCTGACCACTGAGCATGCCTCATAACTGGGACCAGAATAAGAAGAAACTGGGAAGCAAAGTTAGAAGATAGACATTTTGGATGGAGTTTGTTGCTGACATAGATAAAAAAAAAAGTATCAACTTCAAAGATGGTCTCCTGAACAGAATAAAGATTTAGTCATAGTCAAATAGAAAGTAAGGAGGATGGGCCCTGGCCGGCTGGCTCAGTGGTAGAGTGTCAGCTGGTGTGTGGAAGTCCTGGGTTTGATTTCCAGTCAGGGCACACAGAAGAAGCACCCATCTACTTCTCCACCCTTCCCCCTCTCTTTTTTTTCTCTCTCTCTTCCCCTCCCACAGCCAAGGCTCCATTGGAGCAAAGTTGGTCCAGGCACTGAGGATGGCTCTATAGCTTCTGCCTCAGGTGCTGGAATGGCTCCAGTTGCAATGGAGCAATGTCCCAGGTGGGCAGAGCATCACCCCTTTGTGGGCATGCTGGATGGATTCAGGTTGGACACTTGCAGGAGTCTGTCTCTCTGTCTCCCTGCTTTTCACTTCAGAAAATAAAAATATGGAGGATGAAGTAAAACTGATTGTTCAGAACTAAGGAGAAGACAGCATGGTCTGTGAAAACTAAAAATCACTTTCTTTGCTTATTAACATAAATGTGAGATTGTGGCAAGGGCACCATCTCTATAACATTAGTAAATTTATTAATCTGTTTGTGGCTCATTTTTTAACCCAAGAAGTATGGGTAATGTTACTAGCCTCCCAGGATTATTAGGAAGAGTAGCATGGTGGTAGACAACTTGCTTGGATCAAAGTATTGCTCAGCATTATGGCAACGGTATCTAATATAGTAGTTGTCATTTCTATTTTGGAAAAGGATTCAGTGTACTCAGAACCATATTAACACTCCTATTAAAGTTATGTGTGTACAGCTTTTTGATTGCACGAAAGAGCCTCAGCCAGCTTTGAATACCATCAAACTGATGGCAACATTCAAAGAGCCAAGCCTCGTCAATTCTCCTCCATTTTTCCACTTGTGCATTTAAGAAATGCTAACCTCTGGTCTTGAGAGGCAATGCTAGCTAGTTGTATCTTACTGCCCTAGGGATAAGACAGTGGCATAGCTTTGTTGGATAGGATATTGGATCCCTGGTTATCTCTGAAAGGCTTATCAGTAAAGTGAGAAACTACTTCTAACTGTGCTCTAGTATAAATTGAAGACGGCCAAGTGGATTTTAATATTACTTCCCCACATGAACTGAAGACATTCCTGAGCATTTTCTTCCATAGATGGCATCCAGCTGAAAATTTAGCCAGAGACTTTGGCCCCTGAGATAATATCTTTATTTTGATGCCAGTCCTTCTTCCAACTAAATACTATTAATGTTAAGTTTTCCTATAGTTCTGATAAAAACAGACTTTTTCCACAGTGAACCATTTCTAAAAAGAGTATCTTTTCTACTTGTGGATATATTCTCTATAGTTTGAGGAACATAATTAGAAATAATTAATGCTTTATATATAGTTAATGTACTAAAGTATAATCATACATTCCAAAACATGAATCAGTAGCTCTCTTATTCTCATTTCAAATTAAAATACATTATTCTTCACTTTAGCAGAAAACAGGTTACTAAAATGACTAAAAAGATATGATTTTAACAAACTTTAAATAAGTAGGGACTCAAAAATGTTAGTCATAAAACTTAAAAGAACAGATCATGTAATTAAAATTTAATCTCATATATTTTAATTTCTATAGTCATTAAATATAAATTTTTTCTCCATGAGCCAGTTGTAGTTTTGACATAAAATACCCCTTTTGTGTGTAAAACTTTTGAGATTTTGGTCTCAAGCCGTAATAAAAGCTCAGATAAAGAAACAAAATATGACACAGGATGGCTTGGCAATTAATCATTTGTTCCAAATTGTTTTATTCATTGGAAAAACTCTACTTGGTCTGTTTTAGTTTTATACATATTTCTGTCTACTACTGCAGGAAATATTCAAAGAGCCCTTGGTATAATGAAATAGCTATTAGAAAAAACTCTTTTATGATGAATATTATAATCAAGATGCAAAAAAAATGAATTTAGTACCAGCTTATAAACCTATAAATAACATGCTCTTGAGAAACAACAAAAAAGTATAATTTTTCAAGCTGAATACCCAATTTAAACCATTGAGTAAAGTTTTAAGAGGTTATAATATGTGGTAATTACTATAAATATTAAAATAATTTCTACTTATGTCACACAAAACTTACTACAGTATTTCTGTATATTTTAATGGTATAAGGTAATCTAAGGCACTTTTAACTGTATCTCTTGATCAAAAAGTTGGTGATATGGTGGGTTTTTTAAAAGAAAAATAAAAATTTTTTAAATAAAAATACACTGTGGATATGCTTGACACACTGGAATTTTAAAATTAAGAGTAGAAGCACACACTTTCCTGGACACTTTTTTTATTCAGACTGCTTTTTCTTTCTGTTTCCTCATGATCCAGTTTAGCCACTATCTTCTGCCTTCTCTCTTTTTTTTTTTTGTATTTTTTTGAAGCTGGAAGCGGGGAGAGACAGTCAGACAGACTCCTGCATACACCCGACCGGGATCCACCCGGCATGCCCACCAGGGGCGATGCTCTGCCCACCAGGGGGCAATGCTCTGCCCCTCCGGGTGTCGCTCTGTTGCGACCAGAGCCACTCTAGCGCCTGGGGCAGAGGCCAAGGAGCCATCCCAAACGCCCAGGCCATCTTTGCTCCAATGGAGTCTCAGCTGCGGGAGGGGAAGAGGGAGTCAGAGAGGAAGGAGAGGGGGAGGGGTGGAGAAGCAAATGGGCACTTCTCCTGTGAGCCAGCCGGCCAGGGCCCTCTGCCTTCTCTTTTATTTTACTTTACTTTTTAGAGAGACGGAGAGAGAGATAAGAAAGATAAACTTATAATTGCATCATGTTAGTTGTCTATTGATTGTTTCTCATATGTGCCTTGAGTAGGGGTGGGCAGGTGGGCTCCAGGTGAGCCAGTGACCCCTTGCTCATGCCAGCAATCCTAGACTCAAGCCAGTGATATTGGGCTTCAATTCAGCAACTTTTGGGCTCGAGCTAGATACCATGGGGTCATGTCTATGATCTCATGCTCAAGCCAGCAACCCTTGCTTAAGCTGGTGAGCAGGTGCTCAAGCTAGTAACCTTGGGGTTTTGAATGTGGGTTCTCAGCATCCCAGACTGATGCTCCATGAACTGCACCACTACCTGGTCAGGTCCTTCTCTGTCTTCTCAAGCAAAATTTTCCCTTTTAACATGACTTTTGTTATATCACTTCTCACTTTTTAATCTGGTATTATATGTCCCAACATTAGTATTATTGCCATGTGTAGCAAGGGAGCTGTCCTGTACAGTTCCCCCGACCAGAAAGCAGTGACACAACTGTTCCAAATATGATAGTCAAAGCTCTTATAATATTCTTAAATGTCTCTGGGTAGACAAAATAATACTGCTTGAGAACCACTGATTTAGAGCAACTGTGCATATAACTTCATGTTCACCTTTGAATATATGCCTCATTGTATGGGACTTTGTTCTGAGATAATGCTCTGTAAGTAGTCATTAAGAGACTGCAGAGTAAGATGATATTTTACTACTGTAGTACATTGCTAGGATAATAAATATGGTACTCTTATAAAGTAAACTTTGTTTCATTTGAGGACTTCAGCTTTTCTATTCATTTTGCAATTGTTTATTTTTCTATTTGGAAAAGAAAGAGGAGAGAAGACAGTGTTTTCCCATATCAATATATCTCATTTGGCTCATAAATTTCTAATGGGACTAAATACCTCGTAGTATTTTCTAACTTTCATTTCAACTACTAGCAAAAAATAACGTTGAAATCTATTGAAAAAGACAAGGCAGAAAAAAAGCAAGCTATAGAGTAGAAAGGCACAAAATAAATAAGGAAATAAAAAGAGAGTAAGAAAAGGAAAAATCAATGAGCAAGAAACAGCAGGTTTTTCTATACTTATAAGCCCATTTTAAAAAAAACTGAATTTAAATAAAATATTTTAAAAGAAAAGTACACCTTTCTATTTGAAATAGCAAAAAAACTTTAATAGTAATTGAATTTTTAACATTTAATAGTACAGTTCATTTTCTAACATAGAAGAAAAAAACAAAAGAGAAAGATGAGAAAAAATTTTTATAAAAGGTAGACAAAGAAGAAAATGAAGGAAAAATTTTATGAGGATAAAAGAAGCAGAATATAAATGCTTTAAAAAACACACTGAGATTTCTAATGGACCCCCAAGTCCTTTTATATAACATGTAGATCTGTTATATAACACTTGAATAATGATTTAATGTAGTTTTAAACAGTTATTTCCCTGTAGAATATGAGTTAAAAATTAAGGGAATAAAAAATCAACTTTGTTTTACTGATCATGAGGTAAATGAAAACATGTGAAATTTTTCAAAATAATGTTTACTTATTTATAGGTTTTTCATTTAGATCTATATTCCTGACTTGAGAAATCGGGAAATAAAAGTCTAAGTAATGGCGAAAGATTTATTCAGAATGTTTGGCCTTTATACTTATCATCCTGAAGATGTACACACAGTGTTTAAGAGCACTGAATCCACAGATCTAGACTAGATGAATTAGAGTTTGGCTCCCCACTCTCGACTGTGCAACCCTGGATTTAGGCTCCCCCCAGAACTGGACTCTGAGACAAGCTTTCAAGGGTAAATGGTCTACCTGCGAAGGGATTCCAGGAAATGCTGAGAAGGGACTGAGGAGGTGAGAAAAGATAAAAGGAAGAAAGCCAAAAAAAAATTTTTTTAATATGGTGAAAAAAGTGAAGAAATTAAGGAAAGAAAAGTAAAAAACCTCATAGACACACACAACAGCATGGTGATTACCGAAGAGAAAGCAGGGGACTGGGGGTTAAGTGAGGGTAAAAGGGTATAAATGGTGATGGAAGGAGACTTGACTTGGGGTGGTGAACACACAGTGCAATGTACAGATGATGTGCTATAGAATTGTACACTTGAACCCTATATAATTTTATTAACCAATGTTATATCAATAAATCCAATTAAAAAAGAATGTGGTATCAAGCCAGACTTCTGAGGGAAAATGGAGATCCATCTAAAGAAGAACTCTGGAGTTTGTGCAAAACACATGCGAGAATGAGCAATTAGCTTATGGAGCCCAGTTCATTCTGAATGGAGCTGAATGTACTCCCGGGGCTCCTCAGACAAGAAAACAGCAGGGGTTTGCAGTATGTGGTACTAGCTTTTACTTCAAATGTTGTATTTGCAAGTTATCATGCCTGACCTGTGGTGGCGCAGTGGGTAAAGTGTCAACCTGGAACACTGAGGTCACCAGTTTAAAACCATAGGCTTACCTGGTCAAGGCACATATGGGAGTTGATGCTTCCTGCTCTTCCCTCCTCCCTTCTCTCTCTCTCTCTCTCTCTCTCTCTCTTTCTCCCCCCTGCCTTTCTAAAATGAGTAAATAAAATAAAAAAAGAAAGTTACCATAACACCAGAATTATCTTTCTCATTTAGAAAGATAAGAAAGTTAAGAAAATATAAGATTTAGAAAGTTAAGAAAATATAAATTTTTATATTAAAAAGAAGTTTGGTACTGTGCTCAGTGCTAGAAAATTATTTGGATAACTGCAACAATTTTACACTAGAAACTGGAACCTCATTTGGTCATTCTGGACTCTTACGTTACCAGGAAATTAGGTGTAAAAAGGGGATTATTGGTTCTACTATTAACTGGAAATGTCCATCTGCTGGTGGGTACCAAAGGATTCCCAAGGATGGAACCTAAGTTCTTCTGTTTCAACATGTTGGTGTCAAATATTCATAGAAGAATATAGAAACCCATATAAATAGGACCCTTTGAGAATTCAACTTTTTTATGTTTCTCAGTTAACAATTCTAGAAGCTGAAGTTCCTTTGAAGGCAAAGGGAACATGATCCGAATAGGAGCATTTGGAAGTCATAAGTATAAACAATGACTTTAGGATCAGTTATAGAAATGAAGATTGTTTCTTCTACTATATTTTCTTTTTGGTTGTGCCATACATAATTTTAATATTCAGCAAGTTTCCACCTTATCTTTCCTTTTACTTACTCTTTTATAAAAAATATGGTACTAGCCTACCCTGTGGTGGTGCAGTGGATAAGGCGTTGACCTGGAAATGCTGAGGTCACCGGTTCGAAACACTGGGCTTGCCTGGTCAAGGAACATATGGGATTTGATGCTTCCAGCTCCTCCCCCCCTTCTCTCTCTCTCTCTCTGTCTCTCCTCTCTCTCTCTCTCTCTCTCTCTCTCTCTCTCTCCCTCCCCCTCTCCTCTCTAAAACAAATAAAAAAAATTAAAAAATATGGTACTGTTGGCTAATTTTTTATTATTCAGGCTATGATAATGAATATTGCGGTGGGACTATGATAAAATTAGAAGAGAGGGTATAAATATAAACTCAGAAATCTTTCACCAGTTATGAGAATTTGGCTTGCCTCAATTTTTGATTGAACAATGGTTTGTTATACTAGGTAGTTGTATTTCTCCCTCCAACCTCCTCCAATTTGGAAATATAAACATCTATTTGAGCAGGTGGAGAACTGTAGAGAGATGGCAGTTGACAGTAGGGAATCCCCCATTATCACCAGAGATGTGAAAAGAATGAATGAGGTTTTCTATGGCTCAAATGGATCCTACAGGAGGAAGCTGTTTTTCAGCCCTCTTGCTGGGACCTAATTCCCGAGGGCTGGCCACTAGGAGCAGAGGCAGTCACTGAGGGGTCCCTGAAGGGAGCTGGAACAAATTCTGCTCACCCAAGAGATTAGCAAATACAATGGTCCCTAACACCGGGCCCCTCAGAAAGCCAGCATTTAGCGACAACCACACAGAGGACATTGAAGATATCTCCCTTCCCTCATTTAGTTTCTGCCCCCTCAACTGCTATAGCAGAAAGGGATGTAGAGGTGGGCAGAGATGGGGAGCAAAAGGCGCATCACCCTCCCTTCACACCGCAGGTATGTTGGACCCGATCATGACTGGTTGGGGACAGTTGTGGGGATGATGAGGTAGTTGGGCTAAATTTCCACAGAGCTGGGCTGAAGTCAGCTATTAAAGAAAATGCAAAGCTGTATCATATCTATGTCTTACCAATTTTAATTATGCCGAAACGAAGAAAAACAAAAGCAGCATACTGAACAAAACCAGAAAAAGGAAAGCTAAAAAACCAAGGGAAGCTCTGGCCACATAACTTAGGTGGTTAGAGCATTGTTCTGAAGCACAGAAGGTTGCTGGCTGGTTCGATCCCCAGTCAGGGGTCAGGTCACATACAGGAAGAGACTGATGTTCCTGTTCCTCTCAAATCAATAAAATAAACATTAAAAAGAAACAAGCAAAAGACCAAGATTGAAATGTAGTTATGGTAAATCAGGTGGTTACTGTGATTGTAATCCCACAATCCAGTATATTTTTAATGTTGTCATACAACACATACTATTAAAAAATATGTGTGCCAAATTCCGTATCCCAAAATTGATATACATATGCAGTTTTTTGGTGTGAATCTATGCTAAAATATGGGCTGTATGTACACTTAAATGTATACTTATAAAAGGAAAGCAGGTTTTATATACTTACATTCTCTGGGAATAAAGCTACAACGCTATCTATATGATGTGCTAGCATTGCATCAATATTTATAAAGTTCCGAAAACCTTGAAAGATCATGGATTCAGGGATTAATGTTCTGAATATTTCTGTATTTCTCGATAAGCCCTGATGAGCTCAGTTTACTTCCCCTTTCGGGAACCATCCCAAGATGTATGCTGGGTTTGCATACTATATATAACAAGGATTTGTAACATTTAATTGGGCATTATCAGGAAGCACAAAGCATTAAAGACAGGCCAAGCACCTACATACCACTTCACCTTGGCATTATCTTTGGTGTAGTTAGAAATGTTAAATATCCATGAAAAAACACAAATAAGTACAGAGAGTTTTTAGTACAGAAAACAAATGTCTCTAGTCTTTCCTTTCTGAGAACCTCTCATGAATGAAGACCATATCCCCTTATTTATATTTATGACTTCTGTGTTGTGATTGATTATGTTGTCGAGTTTCAGCAGCCTGCTCTCAACGTTGCATTTGATTCTTTTCGACTCACGCTGACATTTTCAATAATCTCTCAGAAATGCCAGACCAGAAGTTCACATAATTACCAAAATCTAATAAGTCACAAAACAACTTGAAAGGAAGGTTATTTCACAGTAATATCCTAGAAGTTTATGAGGTGGCATCTTCGCCATGTGAAACAGACCTGAGTTTTAAATAAAATACTTAATGCTTGGCCCAGTTTAAAGTAAAAGTTGAAAATTTTCCTAAAATGAAATTAAGATAAACTGATATTTCCCTTCTGGAAACCCCAAACCAGGAGATTTTACATTTGAAATCAGAATTTAGGGAATTACTATCATTTTTGGGGGGAGTTACCAAGAACAGCAAACACTGAGTCTTTTGTACTAAATTGAAGAGAATATCACAGTAATAAATATGTTAAACTAAATTTTGTTAAATTTTATAAAGTTAGAATCAACAATAAGTCAAACATTCTATACAGTTTTAGTATTAAGCATCCCCTAGAGTTATTGAAATGATTCATAAAATTATAATTTAGGAATGTTTAAAAAAGTAATTTTCTATTAACCATATCCTCTATTCTTATTGCTTTACTATAGCAAAAATCATTAATACTATTTATAATAATTTTTATGTTGAATTTTAGTTAGGCATTTATTTTACTCTTACATCCAATGTGTTACTTACTCTGTGAGGTTTGAGTGTCTATGAATTTCTTTACCAAGGCATCTGTTGTTTGAGTATAAAGACTGAGAGCATATCTCAGGGACTGAAGATCTGGGCTTTTCTCCAAGAAATTCTTTTTGAGGCCATTTCCTCCTGCATGAAAGTATTGCTAAAAAGAAAATAAATTATGTAAGCAGAAGCATTTTAAAATAATGCTAGAGGACAGGTTGTATTGCTGTAATAGTAAAGCTCAAATGGAACAGTGCAGTATGATCAATACAGTAAGATGGGTACAAAGGAAGTACTACTACTACAGGCCCACTGCTAAGTCATCACCATCTACTTAGATTCTCTCTCTATATTTTTGAAATGATGTTCTCCACTACGGACCCCAGATTCTTGAGGCTTAAGTCTTTTCATTCAAAACTTTAGTTAAGCATATGAGATTATGAAGATGCTGAGGTTAGCATCCTTTAAGCAGGGGTCTCAAACTCGCGGCCCACCGAACAATTTTGTGCAGCCCGCAGACTGTTTTCAACTGCAGTGAGAAAAGTGTTGCGTAACAGTTGCCTTTTGTAGACCTAGTGCGGCCAAGCGAACGACTGTGATCTTGCTCTGTGGCCCACATGCTGAGTTGAGTTTGAGACCCCTGTCTAAAGTTTAGAATGACACATTTAGGTAATAATCAACTTGGCTATTGACTTCTGTTTCCAGAGAATGAGAAAAAATATTTAGGGTTAGCAAAACTTCACAAGGAAATGTAATTTAGTCACATATTTCCAGACACTAGTTTGTAATTCAAGGCCAGATACCTGCTAATTCAACTTCTCCACCCTGTAATGACATTAAAATGCCAACCTAAAGAACTGGAGTGGTCCTTAGAAAGCCAACATCCCCTGAACCTTGTGTCTGATAAATGTAATAAACCATATAGGTTATTAACTTTTTTTTTTTTTGCTAATGTCATCCAACAAACTCAAAATACTACAACAATTATAGGTAAGATAATAGAGAAAATGTAAGCTCTTTGACAACAAATATGATCATTGGAGGATGTTAGCATTTTGCATGCTTCAAGTATTACGCACAATATCTTGTTGGAAAGCAGAACATGCAGAGATATGTAATAGAACTATAAGTTTTTTTTCCCAATCATTTAGAGATGATAATATATTTATACTATTTATAATCTGATAATGTTAGATAAATGGTTCTCTCTCTCTCTCTCTCTCTCTCTCTGTACCAATAATGCTAAATTACACATTCATTGTGACACGACTCATTATGTATGGTTCATATTCCTGGAAAATGACATATTTTTTTTAAAAAACTCAACAAATAATTTTGATATATGCTCTTAAATAGATATGTGTCATCCCTCTATCCCACTCCTTAAAACATTCTGAGCTAAAACATTACAGTGAACCAAAAAATTATGATTATCTCAATTTTCTCCCCTATTTATGAGATGTAGTAAAAATTGTACATTTGTAGACATCTGATACACTTTAAATTGGATAATGTAGAAAAGATTCAGGGCATGGGCCAGTGAAAGGAGGCAACGGGGATATAATCTGAAAAAAGATTGCTCTAGTTACAGACATCATCTCCAAAGAGAAAAAACTACGGCTACTTAAAATCTCAACAAAATAAAAAACCCTCTTCTTACTTTTTAAAAAAGGACAAAGATATAACATTTAAAATTATTTTTATACTTTGACCTTCTTATAAAAATGTTAAATTAAAATATTTTTATAAGTAGAAAGTATTTATTGAGGACTATGATTCCAGAATTGTTTTAGGTGCCTTGGTGAATGAAAAAAAATATATGATCGTTCTTTTTTTTTTTATAAAATATGATATGAAAAGGTGGAAAAATATTAAATAGTTGTTGAAAGAGAACGGTTTAGTTTGGTCTTGACATTTCTCCAAGAGGACTGCTCCAGTGAGGGTGCTTTCTGGGGGTCCGTTTATGTATGAACAAAGGAGTCATGGATGCAATAACTCACCACTGCTTTAGTAAACAGCAGTGGGTTACATTGAATGAAAAACAGGCAAGATCTCCGAGAAAAAATGCATTTTCTTTATGTGTTTCTAACAAACTCCAGTCTTATTAAGCTCAAGCATAAGTGCTAGGAGATTATAATTGAAAGATGTATAAGAATAATAATAATAAGCAACTATAATGGTATTTGCTATCCTTTGGGAAAAATGAGAGCTGTCAGCAAAGATTGTGAAAGACTTTGAAATGGGAAAAAATGATTAGTGCGTGTGTTCTCAATAGTATACCCATCTGGGTTATCTTTGCTTTTCATTGTCTTTAAGCTATATAGAGCTCTAAATTGTAGAAAATGAGTAATAATGTAAATGATGGGTTTTTTTTTCATAGAAATGCAAATCAATTATTTGCTGGTATGACACAACTGACCATTGTTCTGTGGGCAAACCTTTTGCCTCTATTTGTAAATTACTTAAGCTTTCTTATTGCTTATTCATATGTGTGGTTCTTGAAATTCTTCTTAGAGTTGGTTGTAAGAGCTTACTAGTTCCTTCAATATATGAGTAAAATACCATTTTGGCTTGTTTTATAATTGCATGAATGCCACAGTTATATCCTTGTTGGGCAAATGAGTTTGTAAAATTTGTATTGTTTGAGTTTGCTCACTTTTAGTGTTAAAAAATGGCACAGGGCAGCGCCAGGTAAGTGATCTGTGAAATTGCAAATTACCTACCTGCTTGGGAGGGCCATTGTCTTGCTAATGTTTACTGGAGGAGAGGTTTTGTGCCAGAAAGGTTTTGAATATGAGAGGAGGCAAACAAGGGAGGAAGCCAGTATGTGAAGAAAGAAAGAAGCCAGTTTGTGCAAAGGGAGAGAAGTCATGTTTGAGAGGAAGAACAGAGAGAATGAAGGTGTGCAGTTGGGGAATCAGAGCTGAGGGGCTTTGAGAGCCCTACTGAGGCTTGTGGGGGGCCTTTGATTCTAGGAGAAACTAGAGGAGATTCTCCTGGTTGTGGAATCGGAGAATGTGTCAGGGCTTTGGGAGTCCTGTGTGTTTACTTGTCAGCCAGTGTGAGACTTCAATAAAGAAACAGACCACCAATTTTTGGCTCCAGTTTCTTCTACTGCCTGACTGAATCCAATGGGAATCTGCATCTGTGTGGCCATGACGGCTGCAATTACTGGCCATACAATCCTCTTTTAAAAACTATTCTTTAACAGTGTATGTAAAGTAGCCCTGGGTGACAGCATTTATAAGGGTAACCATAATTTTTGTTGTCTAAATTGTGAGAACAAGGTCATGGGCCTGTGGCTCACCCCAAGAGCGTGGATGTCAGGGTCCGCCTTCCTGCCTGTTTTTTCTCCCTCTATTCCTTAACAAATATTTATTAAAATTGTACTATGAGCCAGACCTGGTGTTGGTTGTCAAGGATACAAAGCTAAAGAAGTCCAGAAGTTGCTCTCAAAGGGACTATAATCTAGTAGAAAATGTAACCAAAATGCCAAAATGACTTTAATAATACATTGCAGGTATAAGAAAAATGATTTGAAATACAGATAATGGGCAGGCAAACAATTCTATTGGGAAAGGAATCTGTAGAGGTTCCTAAGGAGGTGATATCTTTGGTGTTTATTATTTTATCAGCATTGCCATTTTAAATTTCAGCAGTGCCTGTATAAATCACTGCAGTGGATTAGAGAAAGAAGATACCCTTTCAACCCTCTTCCCCTGGTAACCAAGAGAAACACTAGCAGTCCTAGCAACACTTAATAAGAGAGTATTTGTAATTCTCAAAACATGTTTCTTTGGTATAGTTAAAACTATACTTGTTTGCTACTATTATTTTATTCTCATCACTAAACTCGTGCTGCCTAGAAGTTTCAAGTTGTCTCTGGCAGTGGTGGGCCTATAAAAATTAAGAGATGACATTATAGTTTTAAAGATTCACAATGATAATTAACATATTAAAGGCTCTGAGACCCTCTGTGGTAAAGAAATCTGTTTAACCTTTCATTAACACGCAGTAGTCTCCTTAGTTGCAGGGGATTTGTTCCAAAACCCCCAGTGAATGCCTGAAACTAGGATAGTACCAAACTATATATACTATCTTTTCCTATACATATATGCTCATGATGAAATTTAACTTATAAATTAGGCACATGTTGGGCAGATAAAATATATTATGCTCACTTTGTTAAAGACGGCGCTGCCGACGAGGAGGCTGTCGCCCAGGTGATATTAATGTGTGTCTCTGTGGGCAGGTAGAATCCTTGTAGCCTGGGGTTTGGTTTGGGGATTAAGCCTTTCCCACCCTTTTTGATATGGGGTGGTACAATCCAATCATGCCTCAGAGAAGTGACTTTGTACTAGAGACTTCCCTATTTTGTATATTGGATTAGAGGTTGTGAAGCTACAATATAAAATGGGGGCAGAACGAGAGCTTGCTCTCTTGGTTCCTGGGATAATTAGCATGAGAGAGCAGAGGGAGCAGAACAGAGAGCAGAAAGAGGCCATGTGGCCAGGAGAAGCAGCCAAGATGGCGGAGTGCTGAGTGAGATGCCAGTTTGTGCAGAGTTTGTGCAGGGAGAAGGAAGGAGATGGGGAACTGAGGAGAATAAGTCTGGTGAGCTAGAAACCTTTGATTCTAGGAAACTTGGATAAGTCAGTAGCTTTGTGAGCACTGAATGTGAGTGGGTTTTGGAGCCCAGTGTGTGTTTTTACTTGCCCGCCGGGTGCAAGCTAGAATAAAAGATGACAGCCCATCAGTTCTTGGCTCCATTGTTTCTTTACCGACTGTCCGAATCCAATGCAAACCTGCATGGGCTGGGCGGCTCTGATGGTGGCCCTGGCCATGGCCACTGGCTTTACAGCACATATAGGATTAATAACAATAACTTGTAACAAAATAGAACAATAATGACAATACAGTGTAACAAAAGTTACACCAATGTGACATTATTATGTAAAATAAGGGTTACTTGAACACTAGCACTGTGATATTGTGACTGTTGATCTCATAACCAAGAAGGCTATTAAGTGACTAAGTGGTTCCTGAGCTAATTTGCACATTCCAGGAGCCCACCTTGCTCTCAGCCCTCAGGAGTCAATCCCTAAGCATGTTTAAAAGAGCCAGTTTTTTCAATTCCCCAGGGTGCAACCAGTTCAAACTCAGATTATGGGGTGGGAGGGAGTTTCTGTGCTTCTATATACTTTAAGGTATACTCTGTGGAAGCCAAGATGGTCACTACAGAGGCTTGTCAGTCTAGCCTCGAAGAAGGATAGAACTGGTTAGTGGGAGGAACCAACGCAAGCTCGTGAAATTTTAAAGAAATTGATTGGGTGGCTTAAGGAAAGCTAGACCTTCCCAGTCTGAAAATATAAACAAGGATTTAACAGAGATCTGGCCCTTTTTCTCTCTGCCTTCCTGCTTGGGGACACACTTGCCCCATTTGATCCTATGCGTGGGCTGGCAGCTGCCTGTGGCCTGGGCCCTGTATGGTCTCCCAAGTACAGGCTTTGAGCAGTACCTGAACTGGACAAGCTTTGATATGGACTAAACCATTGTGCAGGATAACTGGACATTGGTCTTTATGCTGGGCTTAGTGAAGACAAGACTGGACTTTTTCCTTGGCAGGACAGTTGGAGATAAGACACTGAATACCTGTGAGCAACCTTCTATTTTAACACTGAATAAATATTACTATACAAACCTAAGCTTCTCCAAACACAGGTCCTATAAAGCGCTTTGTGTGTGTGTGTGTGTGTGTGTGTGTGTGTGTTTCTGAAGTTGGAAACGAGGAGGCAGTCAGATAGACTCCCACATGTGCCCGACCAGGATCCACCTGGCATGCCCACCAGGGGGCGATGCTCTGCCCATCTGGGGCATTGCTCTGTTGCAACCAGAGTCATTCTAGCACCTGAGGCAGAGGCCACAGAGCCATCCTCAGCGCCCGGACCATCTTTGCTCCAGTTGAGCCTTGGTTGCAGGAGAGGAAGAGAAAGACAGAGAGGAAGGAGAGGGAGAGGGGTGGAGAAGCAGATGGGTGCCTCTCCTGTGTGCCCTGGCTGGGAATTGAACCCGAGACTCCTGCACACCAGGCCAACACTCTACCACTGAGCCATCTGGCCTGGGCCTAAAGTGCTTTTTATGCAACTTCATACAAGAACCACATTTCCACCAGCATCAAAAACATGGAACGTGAAACCATGGATAAGAGGGCACTACTTGTACCTTGTTCTTAAAATTATCTGGATATAGGACACGTATCACACAGGTCATTTATTCACACTTGGGGACACAAGTATTCCATGGAATATGATTTAGGAAATCTTAGAAGAGAAGAATATAACTGGAATTTCTATACTTCAGATAGTTCTAAGGGTTTAGAAGGCTTCACGGAAGAAGGAAACTTGAGTTAGGCTATGAAGGCATAAACTAGGTACAATATTTCTTCATGTCCCCTTATGATAACTGCATAGGAAGAAATGTTTTTACTAGGAAGGCATTATTTTGAAGATCTCTGGGACATGGGGGACTAATAATAAAATGAAAGCATAAATAGGTATGAGCTTTCTTCTGAGGAAAGCCTAAGTTTCTCCCTAGAGTTTTCAGTTATGACATCGAACTGAATTCGGCTAAAGGCTCTAGGAGTATAGTAAATGAACAGAAGGTTTGTAAGGACAAAAATGATGCCTATGTCTTTGGGTACATTGTATAATAGGAGATGTTGCAAAACAAACCCAGGACAGAAGGTAGTAATGTTAGAAAAGAAAATAAGAAAGCAAGATGCTATGAATGAAAGTCTCCATTCAGTGAACATAGACAAATAACACATGCCAAAGGGTCCTTACTCAAAGAGCAAAGGAAATGAGTTCTATATTCAAATGTAACCTTGATGAAACGTTGCTTTATGGGAAGACTTTCACGTAGTGTTCAGAACCAGGGCTGTTCTGAACATGTTCCTAGGAGCATGGTCTGTTTATCTCCCCAGCACAGATAGTAAGGAGAAAAGAGGATGCAGTCACTGCATGCACCTTGTCATTCAGAAATTTCACATTTAGTGTTGATTTTTTGCAGGAGCCTTGAAGGAGCAGGAGAGTGGAATTTGTATTTGGCTGATGCTTGGGTTTGAAGGATCTAGACGTGAGGCTGATATGTGGGAGTGAACGTCTTAGCTATTAAAATCCACTATCCACAGCTCAGTGCTGCTGAGTTGCTCTTCATTTCTTATAGTAAGTATGTTGGGGGAAAGAATGTCTTAGAGGGGAATTTGTGAATGTGGAGTTTTTAAAGCCTTTGCGATGTTTCCCTTATGCCTGTGGAGAGTGAATTATCCTCCATTGGTTCTAAACATGAAGATTTAAGACTCAACTTCTTATTGTTCCTCTGCAACCTGCACCATAGGCCTCAAACATTTCTGATCTGTTTAGGTGTTTTACTTAGACTGGTGCAAATTAGCAGAAAATAATTGGCAAAATAACCCACTAGGACAGGTCATATCCTCCTCATTCAGGAAAGGAATTTTTAATCAGAGGACCAGGGAGAAGTTGGCTGTTTCGTGCTGGGAAGGATAAAATGTCAGCTGGCTGGGATTTTCTCTATGTTTGGCCCTGTCCTGGCTGATATTTTCTCCACAGACTTGGATGGACAAAGGCAGAAAGCATATTTTTCGAATGTGCAGTTGAGCCAAAGCTGAAATTATTGGATGACAGAATTTGGCTCTAGAAAGGTGTTGGCAGTCTGAAATGGTGGGTCAAAATTTACAGGATCAGATGACAAAGAGAAAAAATGTCTTTTATTTATGATAAAATGTTTTTTACAAAGTACAGAATAGGGGTGACTTAGCTTAATATCAGTAAAATTTAAAAAGCTCTAAAGGTTTATTTACTATTAAGCTCAACATGATTTAGTAAGCGAGGGGGAAGCTATCAAAGCTAATGAAATCTTATCATGTGTTAATATAAGTCAAGGGTCAGGAAACTTTTTGGCTGAGAGAGCCATGAACTCCACATATTTTAAAATGTAATTCTGTGAGAGCCATACAACAACCTGTGTACATTACACATTATCCAATAGAAATTTGGTGTTGTCCTGGAGGACAGCTGTGATTGGCTCCAGCCACCCGCAACCATGAACATGAGCGGTAGGAAATGAATGGGTTGTAATCCATGAGAATGTTTTATATTTTTAATGTTATTATTTTTTTTATTAAAGATTTGTCTGCAAGCCAGATGCAGCCATCAAAAGAGCCACATCTGGCTCGTGAGCCATAGGTTCCTGACCCCTGATATAAGTAATCAGGTTAAGACAAAAGAATGCAATAGAGCAACAGAGAACAATATCATCTACTAGTTAGAACAAATCAGGAACATTAGAGCCATTCCTAATTCATTCCTAGACTTCATTGCTTATGAAAAGTATGTAAGATAAAGGGTATGCAGAGGTAGGCAAGCAGGATTTTGTAAGGCCTAGGGACAAGTTATTTAATGAACAGCTGCAATGACTTCAAGCAGCATGATAGTTTTCTTCTATGTCTGAAGGGCTATCATATACAAAAAGAAACATTATAGTAGTTTCAAAGGACAGAAGGAGAACCAACACATAGCTACAAGTATCAGAGAGCAGATTTTCGGTCCAATCTAAAGACAACCTTTCTAACAATAATGCATCTTCAAAATTGGAGCTATTGCTTTTGGGTTAATGAGGTTTCATTACTGGCCATTCAGTGGTGGCCAGTTGACTATGGGCCAACCACACTGCAGATGGCATCTTTCTATATGAGCAGAAGGGAGATGTTGAGTTATATTTCCAATTCTTAGATTTTAAACTCCTCTTACCTTTGACTCTCTCTTACTTTGAAATGTGCTAGAAAATGTAATTTTCCACCTTGCTTCTGTGCTATGTAATTTTTGCATAGATTATTTAACCTCATAGAATATCAGTTCATTTATTTGTAGACTGGGAACAGAATAGCCTCCGTGCCTGACTGCAGTGTGGTAAAGATGAAATTAATTACCCTGTCTGTAACAGCTTTGTAACCTCTAAAGATCTTTCTACTTGTAAGAAAATATGCTTAATTGGTAGAATAACTCCTCAAACTCCAGCTCTGCTTTGTTCCCTGCCTCCAGCTTTTTACTGGATATTTATTTTCATGTTTCTGCCACCATACCTAACTCCAATGAGCAATAGGAAAATGACCTGCCTGCCTAATTTGCTGCTTTTCTCAGTGGAACCATTCTTTTCCCAGACTTGGCTGATACCTGAGTCACCCTGGGCTCCTCCCTTACTCTTGCTTCAATTTCAGTTGCCAAGTTCCAGTGAGTCCATTTCTTGTGTCACTCGTGTTCACCTTTCACTCTCTAATCCTATGGCCACCACCCCAGTGAAGACCCTCATCATCTTATTCATTTAATAACTATAACTGATTGCTGTTACTATAATCGTAATTCATTCAGCCCATCTTGCACATTGCTGTAAACTTTCCAATGCTAAAATGGTGCTCTGGCATGCCATATGCTTTCAAAATCATCAACAGCTCCTCATTTATAGAATCCACTGAGGATGCAAAAGGACATCTGTACTTTCAACCCAAACCTCATTTTTCACTGTTTTACTATGCAAGCCTCCAGTTCAATCCAGTTTGGTAAGTAGAATGGTCTAGTCACTGATTCCTAGCTGGCTGGTCTTATGCTTTTCTATGGTGAAATTCTTCCTCCCTGATTATGTTCAAGTCAGGGGTCATCCTCCAAGGAAAAGGTGTCTTTCCTACCCCGCCTGTTAGCTCCCTTCCATCCCATCAAGGCCACTCCTTCGGCTTTTCCCTATCCCTTGAGTTTAAAGTGCTGGCTTACTCCTCTAAGCTTTCCCACTGTTTGGGCCCTCAATTATCATCATCTTGTTCCATCTCTTACCCTGTTGTCTTGTCTTACAAGTTAACACATATCATTATCTTATCTAATTATTATTATTATTATTATTATTATTTGTATTTTTCTGAAGTGAGAAGCGGGGAGGCAGGCAAACAGACAGACTCCCACATGCACCTGATTGGGATCCACCCGGCATGCCCACCAAGGGGCAATGCTTGGCCCATCTGGGGCATTGTTCCATTACAACCAGAGCCATTCCAGTGCCTGAGGTGGAGGCCTGGAGCCATCCTCAGCACCCGGGCCAACTTTTGCTCCAGTGGAGCCTTGGATGCAGGAAGGGAAGAGAGAGAGAGAGACAGAAAGGAGAGGGGAAGAGTGGAGAAGCAGATGGTCTCTTCTCCTGTGTGCCCTGCCTGGTAACTGAACCTGTGACTTCCACACACCAGGTGGACACTCTACGACTGAACCAAGCGGCCAGGGCCTCATTATCTAATTTTTAATGTGATTTTTCCATCTTTAAATGCACAGTAGGAACTCCTTGAGAGAAGAATTAGCAGTTTCCCAGAGGGACGTCTCAGAAAATACTGGAGAATCTTAGGGTGATTATGCCCTTTATACTGATAAGTTGCTGTGCGCCAAAACCCAAAAGGTTGGAGCACAAGGCCTAGAGGATTTGAACTATTGTTTGGGGCAAATAATTAGATATAATAGGTAGTTTCACTGAGAGAATAAAAGGTTTATTAAGGAAGGAGGAAAAAAACTGGTCATTAGTTCACATGGGATGTTGAGTTTAACAGTGGAGAGGGCCTCCTTTAAAATAAGCCAGTTCTCAGGCCATGTTGTTGCTACATTTAAAGAGCTTTCCATGTGACAGAAACTGTTGTATTTGTTTTATATGTGATAACTCATTCCTGACAATGACCCTTTTTATCCTATTTTTATTTCCATAGGAGAGGACAATAACTTGTGTTCTCGAGTTTCTCTTTCTTAATCACCCACTATCCTGCTACTCTAAATGCCAGCAGTATAATTCTCCACATAGTTTCAAATATTTCATTTACATTTGTATTTGTATTCATTTTCTGATATTTGTAACATCTTCAATCCATTATAGTAACATATTGGCTTTGCTAATGTAAGGTTGCCTGGTGTAAAGCATTATTATTATTACATCTGAATGGGGACTGAAAAGGACTAGATATAAAGTATCATCTTATCTTGAAAAAATAGCTATTTTCTGTATTTTTGTATTCTTCATTAAACTGCAAACAAACAAACAAACAAAAAACCCAGAGTACTACTGACCTGATTATAATCTGTAAGAGGAAAAAAATAGTACTGCTAAATAAAAAAAAAAAAAAAAGAAATCAGGATAAATATTGTCTGCGTGTTTAGCAACACATTCCTTTTATAATTCCAATTAAAAACTTTCTAAATTCTTCAACTCCTCATATATGTCCTATATTTGAAGATCTTTCACAATCTATTTTTACTGACTGATGAGAACATGCTAATGTTTCTTCACGAGTTTGCAGGAAGAATTTACTTTTTTTGGCTACATATACTATTTTGGTAGTGATTTCTCCTTATCATATTTTCCCTTACAATGCCTGAATCATAATTTTAGTACATTCAGGCAGATAATTTAATCTGCAAATTTAGATACAATAATAATCTGTCCTTAAAAACTGAGGTTTACGTTTAAGAAAATTATTTGATAGATAGTTTAAAAACTATTTTCTACTACACCTGGAGTCCTCTTTTCTATACCAGATCACATTTGGCCATTCCCTCCCTTTTACCACTAAACTGAAGTTCAGATTCTTTACCTTGATGTTGAAGCCTCGGTATTTTGGCTCCACCCTGACATTCCACTTTTGTTCCCTATAATACACAACCAGTCAGGCTCTATTCCTCTCCACTGGATTGCTGGAGATTTTTTTATTTTTGGTCCAAAGTGAGAAGCGGGGGTGGGGGGTGAGGGATAGAGGGGGTGGTTGGCAGAAAGACTCCCTCATTCACCCTACTGGGATCCACCTGAAATGCCCACCAGGGGGTGATGCTCTGCCCATCTGGGGTGTTGCTCTGCTGCAACCAGAGCCATTCTAGCACCTGAGGGGGAGGCCATGGAGCCATCCTCAGTGCCCACGCCAACCTTGCTCGCATAGAGACTTGGCTGCGGGAGGGGAAAAGAGAGATAGAGAGGAAGGAAAGGGAGAAGGGTGGAGAGGCAGATGGGCGCCTCTCCTGTGTGCCCTGGCCAGGAATCAACCTGGAACTTCCATACACTGGGCCAATGCTCTACTACTGAGCCAACCGGCCAGGGTCTATTGGAGATATTTAGGCTGACCCACATCTTGCAATCCACTCAGGTTGTCTCTCAGCCTACAATGATATTCCCCCTTGTATTTTCTCAATTTTTACCCTTTAAATTCCAAATTTTCCTCTCTGGGAAACTTTCCCTTAGGTACTCACAAAGAATTTATCACCCTTTCCGCCCTCCCCGCCACTTTGTCCACCTGTTTTATTTTATCAGTTGTGAATGTTTTTGTTCATAAGTCAAGATCAAGGTCTCTTTTATCTCCAGCCACCTCTTCATTGCTCACCATATTTTCTGCATACAGTAAAGCTTCAAATCATAATGTTTGAATGATAATACTCAAAAAACTAGGTAAGGCACTGTGTTCTTCTCGGAGCAGCTGTATTTTAAATAATGCAAAAACTATACTTATAACGATTAAAAAAAGAAGATGCTGAGCAGCAGCCACTGAGATTGCCTGGTGAATAATGGCTAACAGTAGGGGGAAGGCCTCAGGCTGGGCAAGAACAGCAGGCTAACATCGCACATCCTGCTATTTGTCTAGAATCCTGAGCACCAGAACTGTGTTACCTGGGATTAAGTTAGAAAGGAAGAAGTAAATTCCAAAGCTATATTTAAGTAGATACTCATCTTTCATCCAAATTCTTTCCTTTAACCAAGAAATACACATTTCTAGAGGGCCCTGATCTATATGTTTACTATTTTTAAAACCCTGTATCATCACTGCAGGCAGTCAAACACATCTGCAGCAAACATTACAGTGTTGTGTGCGTGTCCAAATGACAAATGGTCCAGGGCAACTGGAAGTTTGGGCAAAATCGAACCCACCTGCCTTTTTTTTTTCTGGGTATTTAAAACTTCATTGTAAAATAACTTGGGGATTGTTCACAATTTAGGTGTGTCCAGAAGTCTGGGGATTTCATGCTCAGGCTGAGTCCTTGCTGCTGAAAAAAAATGTCTCCTGTTTCTCCTTGAAAGAAAGAAACCCACATGTCAGGGAATCTAAAATCAGTCTAGAGTCTTCCTGACATGTGGAGGGAGATTCAAAAGCTCAAGTGGGAACTCTTCAAATTAGGGCTTCCCAATTGGCCTTGGCCTTTCTTTTAGCTTGTACATACTGATGAAGTTGTTGGCTATCTGACTCAGAGCTGTCATCTTTCTACTGTGATTTTCAAATACTATTGATCTGGCTGTGTTGGCAGGTGAACGGAATGTCTCAAAGCCCAACCGTGCTAGCTGCAGCTTATCATTGTAACTTCTGTTAGTTGTACCATAGTCTAACCTTTTGGCTTATAATTAAAACTACATGTGTCTGGTATGAGAAAATGTCCAGTAAAAATGTTATCACTTAAAAGAGTTAATATTGTTTCAGTAATATTTGCATAGAGGTGGAAGGATTTCAAATTATTTTTAAAGAATTGGGAAATAATCTAAATAATTGCAACATGGTATTTTAATTTAGAAATAATTAATCACTCTAAAGAAATACCATCCATTTTGGCCTGTTACATTTTATCCACACTTTGTTAACATTCAGTGAAATAATGTGACATAGAAACAAGGACATTGACTATAGAGTTTGGAATGCTTTCTCAGCTCTGCCAACTACTAGCAAGTCTATGGCCTTAGACAAACCATTTAAACCCCCTTACTCATTCTTTTCTCCTCTATAAAGTGTGAATAATTATTCGTGACTTATCTAATATCCAGGATATTTATAAGAACCAGGCAAGTTTTATAAAAAAATATTAACTCTCCCAAGTAATAACATTTTTACTGAACATTTTCTCATACCAGACACATGTAGTTTTAATTGTAAGCAGAAAGGTTAGATTACAGTACAACAGAAGATACAGTAATGTGCTGCAGCTAGCAGGTATATACTTGAAAGGTATTAGAAAAAATTAAAAACAGTTTATCAGTCTATACTCTATAAACTCCATAACATTCTCCTTCTTTTCTTACTCCCAGTTTGTTTGCTTCAATGGAGCTCAAAAGAAATGAGGGCTCCTCTCTTCAGCAGCCTTTGGGTGTTAGGCTGCTTAGCATCTGCTGCTTCTAAGAACACCTTTCTCATGAGGCCTCTGCTTGTCTTATAGTGCTTCCTTTGGTGGGCGCCAGGCAGATGGTGGGGTTATACCGTATTTCCCTATGTCTAAGATTTTCCCATGTTAAAATGCATCTTAATTTTGAGGCCTGAAATTTGAAAAAAAGGTAAATGTGAAAAATCGGGAAATGCAAATAAAAAAGTCTACAACCACTGTATAAGACACACTCAGTTTTTAGACCCCAAATTTTTTGAAAAAGGGTTTATCTTATACATGGGGAAATACGGTAATTATTTTAAGTAGTTTGTTTGTTTGTTGTTTTTTTACAGAGACAGAGAAAGCATCAGAGAGAGGGATAGATAGGGACTGACTGGCAGAACGGAACGGAGAGAGAAGAGGAACATCAATTATCAGTTTTTTGTTGTAGCACTTTAGTTGTTCATTGATTGCTTTCTCATATGTGCCTTTACCATGGGGCTACAGCAGACCGAGTAACCCCTTGCTCAAGCCAGCGACCTTGGGTCCACGCTGGTGAGCTTTTTTGCTCAAACCAGATGAGCCCGCGCTCAATCTGGCAGCCTCAGCGGGGTCTCGAATCTGGGTCCTCCGCACTGATGCTCTATCCACTATGCCACCACCTGGTCAGGCTGAGTAGTATTCTAAGTAGTATTCTTCTTTCTCCTGAATTCTTTTGTAGTCAACATGAGAATCACTGCTTCATATGAGACAGTCAGGACAGTCAGTAGGGGCAACTTGCAGCTTCATCAAGATAAAGGGAGTCCCAGCTTTGGCTAACTGATGACATGGGCATTGAAAGCAGACATCAGGAGAGTGCCTCAGCAGATGGGCAGGCATTGGGGATAAGAGAGTCTAATAGCAGGCCTAGCACGAAGGCCCCTGAAAAAGAGTTGGCTTCACAGAAGTTGGGGACTAGAGGGACTGGAGACCTGACCTCAAACTCTGAGGCTCAGGAGTACCAGCATTGGACTACAGTCCTAGAATAACAATATAATGACACACACAGAGCCATTTATTGACATAAGACAAGTCTTAAAGAGCAGGGCAAGTAGTGGAGACTGAATTAAAAGATCACCACAGATGACCTAACAGGAAGATGGGATAGTTGAGCTGTCAAGATATAGATTAGCTTGGGGGTCAGGATTGTCCTAGAGTTTGGGCAGAACTCAGTCTACAGGTATTGGTCATGTGTCCTGACCAAGAATAATTAGAAAACCATTGGGGTTGTGGACAGGAACCCAGTCTGTTAATAGTTTGAATGTCATTCCTTATTTTCACAGAACATATTTTCCTTTCTCTCTAAAGTCATACATTGACCTATAAAATCCACGAAGGGCTGAATTTAGAATCTAAAAATTGTATTTTTCTTCCTCTTCATGGTACACTTCAGAGTTTCTTTTTTTCCGCTAGCATGTCCCTATATATAGCCGTTAGTGCTGCTATAACTTGAAAGGCCAGTCGTTTCTCATTCACATTTTTTTGAAAATAATTTTTAAAAAGAACTGGTTTTTCACTTTTCATGTTTTTCATTTCTTTCTGAAATTTATTTTTTAAAATTTCCACACATCCAGACAATACTCTTGCTGTATCTTTAGAAATTCTATTTCTGTAATCTCACAGTCTAAAATAACACTCCCCAGTTTCCATCAGGTGTTACAAAACTTTCACCTCACAGTTTTCATCGTGTAGTTTTTGACCTTGAAGATGTAGAAGATAGCCTCTTATTAAATGCTAACACTGCAAAACAAAAGTTATGAGGTGGTAGTTTTGTGAAGGTGTCCAGTTGTTATACAGGTAGAACTCTGTTCTAATGAGAATCACTAGAATGTCTGTTCCCAACCAGTGAGACTATTTCATACTCAGAAACAGCTCCTGGTAGCTGACACTTTTTGCTACACTGTTCACACATTCTGAGTAATATATAGATGCTTGACAAAGTGAAGTGTGGAGACATTAGATACAGTTTAAATTTACAAGGCAAATTAATATTTCACTCTTTAAAAGCCTTAGTATATAAGTAAAAAATTTATGTACATAATATGTAGGGTATCAATAAAAACAAAGAAATTCTACAATAAAATTTGAGATCTGCCCACATTCAGCCCACACTATAACTTTTGGTCAACCTTTGGCTATGAAAAATTGATGCACATAACACAATGTCTTTGAGTTTTGAGTGGAAAATTATTGTTCTAAGAGAAAGGAAAAGATCAATCTTTTAAAAACCATTTCAACCTACATAAAATAAATTCTGTTAACCTCAAATCCCCTGATACATCCTTTCACTGGGCTTTGGGGATAGTACATGTCTTTCTCTGAAAACACATGTTACAACACAGGGTTCACACACGTTTCCTAGAAGATAGACAGAGGAGGCAAGTAAAAGGGCAGAGTAATGTGGATAATAATAAGATGGTCTGGGATGAATCTGACACACATCAGGAATGCATCTATACACTGTGCTATAGATGGCACAGCTTTATAGATACACATCTGGGCTACCTTTCCCCGGGGGTATAGGGGGAATGCTGGATGCGTATTCAGAGGCACTGTAACCTTACCTTGATGGTAGCCAGGACCACTTCCATTATGGTGCAATGTCTCAGCGTCAGACCCTTGGCATCCTCTCGAATCATGTGCTCCTGGTAAACAGGTTAATTGCTTATAAAATAACCAGTTCATTAATTTAACAACTATTTTTAAACAAAATCTGTATAATCCTTATATGCAAACATTTCTATTTGTAATTTCTTCTTCCTATCAACACTTCAGATGATTATTTTGTCATATATTTAATAAATATCCATTTTGCCAAAAGAAATGCTAAATGTTTACTTAAAGAGTAATACTTGAATTCATATGTGGCTCCCCCCCCCCACTTATACAACTTAATGTAAGAATAAAAGAAAGAAATCTGAAAAATGAGATTTTTCCCCTTAATTCTTTGCTTTATATTATTTTACACTAAAGGAGGTCAGTTACGAAAGGGATTGCAGAGGTGATTTTAGTCTCTCTCAATTACTACTGGTAGTGGGTGCTTTAAATATAATGCCTCCAATGTATTCTTTCCTGGAGCCCCTTAATGCTTAGTCATTACTAGAAAAGAGTTAACTGAATTTAGGTCTAGGTAGTTTCAATATTTTAAAATCATTTTTCAATATATTAGAACCGATTTCAATATTTTACAATGGATTTTTCTTATTGTTCAATGTGCATTGTCTCAACCCATCATTCAAAACTTCTTTAGGGAAATGATGGTAGAAAATTGAAGACAATAATAAAGGAAATAGAAATTTGTCTACAATAAACATTTAAAAAATTCCCAATCTCCCAAATTAATACAATCTTCCCCAGGCTGCCAGTACTCTAGTCAAAAAGACCCAACACATATTTATTGAGTGCTCATTATGTGCCAGTACTATTCCAGGGGACTGAGATACATTGTTCAACAATAAAAGACTTTTGCCCTAAAATTCTACTTCTATAAGTGCCTTTGTGCGAGTTAGAGGAAAAGCCCGTGTGGGTGGACACCGGTCTGACAATGCATGGCTTGATGAATGGATCAGTGCGTTTGGTCAGTAATAGAGGGCGTCTCGCTTTCTATGGGACACAGCTCCACATCAGCACATGTGGCTTGGCAAGTGGAGCACGGGATTTATTTTGAAGATTGTTTGTTACCTTAGCCAGGCACTCTGTGCTGTTCACACATTGTGCAGTCACAGTTAGTGGCTCCTCTTCCAGTCCTAACCCTTATGTGGTTATTTAGTAGATGCTATGACTTCCGGAAGGTGGTTTCTGTGTCTTACTTCTGCAGCCTGCCAGTGCCCATTTTAGCAATTACCACCTGCTAGCCATGCTATATATTTTTGGTATAATTGGATTGTATTTCTTTTAGCTTATCTTGTAAAATTCAATGTGCTTAAATAGAATCACGCTCCTCTGAATATTGTTGAAACCACAGTATAATACCTCACAGATCCATGGTATACACATCAACGCCCTGCTGTGTCTTTCTAATATAGGGATTTCAACTCAAACATATAAATTCATTTAATATTTTTTAAACATAAATATTAAATAACCATTGAGACTCAAAGAGTAATAAGGAATGTTTCCTGAATTGCAGGGAGAAATGCTTAGGGCAAGTAAATACAAATATTTTACATTAAATAAATCTCTGGCTTCATCAGCCTTGACTAGGTTTACAATGTGGTCACATTTTTTTAAAGACTTTATCCATTTTTGGAAGAGAGAGAAAGCAAGACAGAGAGAGAGAGAGAGAGAGAGAGAGAAAAGGGGGGTGGCGAGGAGCAGGAAGCATCAACTCCCATATGTGCCTTGACCGGGCAAGCCCAAGGTTTTAAATTGGTGACCTCAGCATTCCAGATCAATGCTTTATCCACTGTGCCACCACAGGCCAGGCCTTGTATTTTTTTTTAATAGATGCTGATAAATAATATATGTGGTGCTGTAGAAAAATATAATTTTTGCTAGAAATAATTTTCTGGGGTTAAACAATAGCTCATTCAAATAAAGGAATCTCTGAAAGAGGCTGGCAATGAGTTATTGCCCAATAAGTTACTGCTTGCTTGCAGTAAATCATAGTCCCAGATATATTTTTATTAATTGGTTTGATATTGTATCTGCTGTCCATAAGATATATTCACTTAAAAAATTATGACAAATCTGATACCATTAAATACTAAAAGTTGGGTGTACATAATATACACTATGAAGTTCCAGAAACATGACATAATAAATATATATCAAAATTCTGAACAAATATGTGCTTTATGAATCCATTCAAAATTGTAGTTCCCTCATTGTTCCGTTTTCCTTGATCCTGTGTTCTTTTAAGTAAGGTTGTTATTTGTTAATATATAGGATTTATAATTTTATCCATCAGTACAGTAATTTTAAATAGCACTTTCCTGGTAGACAATTCTGCTTTCCAACTAATTATAGGCCCATGGACTAAAAAATATTTGGTAGTGACATTTTAGTAAAATAAGGGAAAATATCAAGTTCTTTATTAAGGCTAACTTTAAAACTTTTGCATATGATTACAGATGCTTTGTTGTTCTGTAATCCAAATAATAATTAAATGAACTTATAATTTAAAAATTTATAAAATCAAGAATGAATAATAGAACAATATGATACAGAACTCAGTTATTTTTTATCACCCGTGGAGAGCCAGATTCTGTTTTTAGTACTTCAGATTATTTCAGTGTTAATGAAATTTCCTTTTTATGACATTTATTCACAATTTGCTCTTAGATCATTATAATCAAAAGAGAATTTATTGAACTGATGAAATTTGGGATCTGCAAAGGAACCTAGTCTATGTTTTTGGTGGACTTTGATTTTTCCCACCTAGTATGCATCCTTCTGGGGAGCCAGTTCCCATCTTCTAAAACTCAGAGTTTTATAAGATTTGAACAGGTCTGATTGTATCCTCAGCTCAGGAGTGAGCATGTGAGTTAAGCTAAATGGGCATATGTCACTCCTCAGGCCACAGTGGTTGGCTTGGGAATGATGATAACACTCCGTCAGAGCTGATGATGTGCCCGTGAACTTTGCTGGAATTCCTTGCATCAAGATGAGTATTCTCTCTACAAGATTCCAAGGTCAAAGATGTTAGATACGGAACAGAGATGATTCCTCTTATCATGAAGGGGGGTTTGTAATATGTCAAGTAAGGAAACAGCAGAGCTTAGAGATAATAACTGGGTTCTATAACATTATTTGAGTTCCTAATCAAGCAGTTGTGGACACCAGAGTTATCCCAGAACTACAGAAATTCATGTAGAAATAAAATTCTTCCTTATGTTAGCCTGGCTCTTCGTCACCTGAAACTGATACATTTTTAGCTGATACAATGGTCCATTCAGGAGACTGAAGCTCAGGGAGTTGGAGGCTGTTTACTAATATCATACAGATGCAAGAAGCATGGGGAGGGCCATTTCTTTCTTTCTTTCTTTCTTTCTTTCTTTCTTTCTTTCTTTCTTTCTTTCTCTCTCTCTCTCTCTCTCTCTCTCTCTCTCTCTCTTTTTCTTTCTTTCTTTTTTTGTAATGAGACACTACAATGTTTTACCTTCATGGTTTTATTATGAGAAACTTCAACACTGTGTAAACCCAATTTTCAAAGTAAAAACTAGAAATCCCAGGAAGGTAATAAGAGGGATAGAGAAAGAGAGATCTAAGATACAAAACAATAGTTTGGCTGTGACATCTACCTTTCCTTTAAACTATCAAAATCACTGGAGTCCTGTAAAAACAAATGTAGGTGATAGTTATATCTTCTAAATGGATTATTGGCTTTTTTTTTCCCCTAAGGAAGACGATAATGTAGGTGATAAAATAGGATTTTGAAATTATAAGGCAGCTATTTCATCACAGGAAGTAATTACACAGTCAAATGGATTATCCTCCCCCTGTGTTTTACACAAGAAACAATCACCAGGATACCTAACTCTGAGCTGCCAGCTGGGGAAGGAGGCAGACAGCTCTTTCTGTGGGAGGAGCATCCTCTTTGCAGTTACTATGCAAAGATAGTAGATGTATTATCTCACTTATCCTCCCAACAATCCTATGAAACAATTGTTAAACGTTTCTGCATTTACAAAGACCACATCTGAAGATTTAGAGGGTGAAATGTTTGGGCTAGTGTCACCATAGTTGGAAGCAGCTGAGGTGGAACTGGAACCAAGGTGGTCTGTGTCTGGCACCCACCTCCATGCTACACTATATTCTAATCCACAAAAATGAAACCGGACATGCATTCTGACTATAGGGACAATGTGGGCCTATATGCGGTCCATTGAAGAAGGAATAAATGGATGAAAGAATATGTGATATGTACATAGAATAAAATATCATTTGGCCTTTAAGATAAAGGAAATCCTGTCATATGTAATAACATGGATAAATCCAGAGAACGTTATGATAAATGAAATAAGCCAGCCACAGAAGATTAATATGTATTTTAACCAGTCAAGTTTTTTTTTCTAACTATTCAAGTGCCTAACACAGCTACAAAGTATTGTGGATCTCAAACAGTGATAAAGGACAGGGTTATTTAGTCAGGATATTCTCCTTTATAATGGCATTGAGTATATTGACAAGTTTAATGTCTTGCTTTGATGAGTTTCATGTTCCAAATTATGTGTGTGTGTCTTTTTTTTTACCTATAAGCCTTCTCTAGATTTTATTGAATTTCCATGAAATGTTCCATTTTGCTTTTATTCAAAGCCAGGTTTGTAAATGAAAAAAAAAAAAGTTCTCTAATTTACTCCAAATGCAGTAATGCTACAACACAAAGTCAAAATGCTACAACCTAAAGTAAAAAAAAATGCCCAGTTACCATATCAATTGTAAAATGTAAAAAACATGGGGGAAAAAAAAACCAAAGAAAAACTCAGTCCTTCAATTTTGACTTGATTCAATTCACCCTCTGAGCAGATTGTGAGGTCACAGACACACATGCTTTTAGTCCTGCCATGGTAGCTACCGTTACTGGTAGGAGGATGGTTTCCTGCAGAGCTGTAGTAAGCTCATAACTTTTCACAGACAGCCAGAACTTTCTAAAATTCTTATTACCTTCAATTTGGATAATTGTCCAAGATCTTTAGCAGCGATAAAAATCATCTGGGGTCCCTAGAAATACACATAAAAAAAGAGAGAACATTGAGTCTTAAAAGCTTTAGTTATAGTCATGATAGAAATGTGGTTGATAGAGAATTTGCTTTATTTTCCTACAATATCTTTGAGTTTTATGCCAGATGCCCTTAATAGGTTCATTTTACAGATTGGTTCAAAGATACCTAGTAGTGCTAGCATTATAACTTTCCTCCTAAGTATCGCCCTTCTGTAGGTGTTAAGTCTGAGTTACTGAAAGGGTTGCCGCTCATATAGCCAGTTTGATAGAGCATATGGATTAAATCAGTGAGATTTAAGTTTTATTATTTTATTTTCATTAGAGAAAACTCCTTTACTCCATTCTTTCCCAAGATAAATATATAAAAAAAATTTCAAATGCAGCACGAAAGAAGGTGGACATGTTCCTCTTAAAAGCTGTACAATCTATCGGAGACCTGCCTTTTGAGTCCTCCCTCAGCTGGATCCTCTTCCTGGGACCTGATGGTCCTGGAAAGAGCTTGAAAACAACCAGAATAAGCCATCCGACACACTATTAAATGAAAAACTAGAGGCATATATGTTGGTAAATGTGACAGAAGAAGTACAAAATTTGACTAAGTTCATTAGTATCCCAGGATATTTTCACAGTTAGGAAAAGCAACCATTCTGGAGTTACTGTATCCAATGTTTAGTGGAGCCTATATATTCATTAAGAGATTAAAAACTACAAAGTTCACGAGAATAGAAATCATGTCTAATTTTATTCAGATTTTATCTCCAGCATGAACACCGTACCTAGTACATAATAGAAGCACAAAGAACATGTAGCAAATGAATGAATAAATGATATAATTTCATACTTAGAGATCTCAATGCTAGAGAAAACTGAGGTGATAGTACGCTTTCCTAAGGAAGGCTTGTATCAAAACTGAAATAAAGTATATAGTATTTCTGCTATAAAATGAGTTATGTATCCTTGAAAAACCTTGTACTATACAAAACTGTGCATTAGAAATAGTAGGGCTCACAGGGAAAATACCAGTGGGCTCATGCAATTTTGTTACCAAATAACTGTCAAGAGCAATAAATGCTAGTTGGGGAGATAGCTTGCAGGTTGCTCAGTGAGGCTGGTAGATGATTCAGGGAAAACTAAAAATTCAAAAAATGAAACAAAACAAAAAACAAATGAACAACAACAAAGTAATAGAGTACAATTATGGGCTGATACTACACTATACAAGCACAGTGGAAGGGGCCTGCCAGGTGTGAGCCATGCAAGGCACATCTTTCTGGGAAGAAGACCTGTGGGCAAGTAGTCCCTCTCCCCACTTTAATTTTTTTTTTAATTGGAGATGAAAGGGCTCCTGCCTATGTTGTAATCAAGCTCAGTGCTTCCCTTTTCTGAAGTTTATAGTCCTTCTATTATATTCCAGAGCCTCTCACCTAGGATGATTTTCATATAAACCAACCTAACTTCCAGATTATATTGTTATCATTCCCCTTTTAACCAATTACATGGTCACTCAATGGTCTCACAGAAATGCTTTATGCATTGTAGCAGAACAGGGTACATGTGGGGGCGTGAAGTCGTTTGTCTACACACACACACACACACACATACACACACAGAAACAATGAGATAGCTACACTATACATTCCCAGAATAAAAGCAAACTTAAAGTAATTTGTATTTTACTACTCACTGTTGGCAGTAAATCAACAAAACCATATGTGTCTTTGCATCTTGAAACACTTTACAAGAAAACATTTTCTTTTTTTTTTCTTTCTTTTTTTTTAATAAATTTTTATTAATGGTAATGGGATGACATTAATAAATCAGGGTACATATATTCAAAGAAAACATGTCTAGGTTATTTTGTCATTAAATTATGCTGCATACCCCTTGCCCAAAGTCAGATTGTCCTCCGCCACCCTCTATCTAGTTCTCTGTGCCCCTCCCCCTCCCCCTAACTCTCTCCCTCCCTCCCTCCCATGTCCTCCCTCCCCCACCCCTGGTAACCACCACACTCTTGTCCATGTCTCTTAGTCTCATTTTTATGTTCCACCAGTGTATGGAATCATGTAGTTCTTGTTTTTTTCTGATTTACTTATTTCACTCCTTATAATGTTATCAAGATCCCACCATTTTGCTGTAAATGATCTGATGTCATCATTTCTTATGGCTGAGTAGTATTCCATAGTGTATATGTGCCACATCTTCTTTATCCAGTCTTCTATTGAAGGGCTTTTTTGGTTGTTTCCATGTCTTGGCCACTGTGAACAGTGCTGCAATGAACATGGGGCTACATGTGTCTTCACGTATCAATGTTTCTGAGGTTTTGGGGTATATACCCAGTAGAGGGATTGCTGGATCATAAGGTAGTTCTATTTGCAGTTTTTTGAGGAACCACCATACTTTCCTCCATAATGGTTGTACTACTTTACAGTCCCACCAACAGTGAATGAGGGTTCCTTTTTCTCCACAGCCTCTCCAACATTTGCTATTACCCGTCTTGTTGATAATAGCTAATCTAACAGGAGTGAGGTGGTATCTCATTGTAGTTTTGATTTGCATTTCTCTAATAACTAATGAAGCTGAGCATCTTTTCATATATCTGTTGGCCATTTGTATCTCATCCTGGGAGAAGTGTCTGTTCATGTCTTCTTCCTATTTTTTTATTGGATTGTTTGTTTGTTTGTTGTTGAGTTTTATGAGTTCTTTGTAAATTTTGGATATTAGGCCCTTATCTGAGCTGTTGTTTGAAAATATCATTTCCCATTTAGTTTGCTGTCTGTTTATTTTTATATCAGTTTCTCTTGCTGAGCAAAAACTTTTTATTCTGATGTAGTCCCATTCATTTATCTTTGCCTTCACTTCTCTTGCCATTGGAGTCAAGTTCATAAAATGTTCTTTAAAACCCAGGTCCATGATTTTAGTACCTATGTCTTCTTCTATGTACTTTATTGTTTCAGGTCTTATATTTAGGTCTTTGATCCATTTTGAATTAATTTTAGTACACGGGGACAGGCTGTAGTCGAGTTTCATTCTTTTGCATGTGGCTTTCCAGTTTTCCCAACACCATTTGTTGAAGAGGCTTTCTTTTCTCCATTGTGTGTTGTTGGCCCCTTTATCAAAGATTATTTGACCATATATATGTGGTTTTATTTCTGGGCTTTCTATTCTGTTCCATTGGTCTGTCTATTTTTCTGCCAATACCATGCTGTTTTGATTATCGTGGCCCTATAATACAGTTTAAAGTCAGGTATTGTAATGCCCCCAGCTTCATTCTTTTTCCTTAGGATTGTTTTGGCTATTCGGGGTTTTTTATAGTTCCATATAAATCTGATGATTTTTTGTTCCATTTCTTTAAAAAATCTCATAGGGATTTTGATGGGAATTGCATTAAATTTGTATATTGCTTTGGGTAATATGGCCATTTTGATTATATTTATTCTTCCTATCCAAGAACAAGGAATATTTTTCCATCTCATTGTATCTTTTTCGATTTCCCTTAACAATGCTTTGTAATTTTCATTATATAGGTCCTTTACATTCTTTGTTATGTTTATTCCTAGGTATTTTATTTTTTTTGTTGCAATCGTGAAGGGGATTATTTTTTTGAGTTCGTTTTCTAATATTTCATTGTTGGCATATAGAAAGGCTATGGACTTTTGTATGTTAATTTTGTATCCTGCGACCTTACTGTATTGGCTTATTGTTTCTAATAATCTTTTTGTGGAGTCCTTCGGGTTTTCGATGTATAGGATCATATCATCAGCAAAAAGTGATACCTTTACTTCTTCTTTTCCGATATGGATGCCTTTTATTTCTTTGTCTTGTCTGATTGCTCTGGCCAGAACTTCTAGCACCACGTTAAATAAGAGTGGAGAGAGTGGACAACCCTGTCTTGTTCCTGATTTAAGGTAGAAAGTCCTCAGTTTTATGCCGTTTAATAGGATGTTGGCTGATGGTTTATCATATATGGCCTTTTTCATGTTGAGATATTTTCCTTCTATACCCATTTTTTTGAGAGTCTTAAACATAAAATTGTGTTGTATTTTATCAAAAGCCTTTTCTGCATCTATTGATAAGATCATGTGGTTTTTGTTCTTTGTTTTGTTGATATGGTGTATTACGTTAATCGTTTTGCGTATGTTGAACCATCCTTGAGATTCTGGGATGAATCCCACTTGATCATGATGTATTATTTTTTTAATATGTTGTTGTATTCGGTTTGCCAGTATTTTGTTTAGTATTTTAGCATCTGTATTCATTAGAGATATTGGTCTGTAGTTTTCTTTCTTTGTGCCATCCTTGCCAGGTTTTGGTATGAGGGTTATGTTGGCCTCATAAAATGTGTTTGGAAGTATTTCTTCTTCTTCAATTTTTTGGAAGACTTTGAGTAGAATAGGAACCAAGTCTTCTTTGAATGTTTGATAGAATTCACTAGTGTAATTATCTGGGCCTGGACTTTTATTTTGGGGGAGGTTTTTAATAGTTTTTTCTATTTCCTCCCTGCTGATTGGTCTGTTTAGGCTTTCTGCTTCTTCATGACTCAGTCTAGGAAGGTTGTATTGTTCTAGGAATTTATCCATTTCTTCTAGATTGTTGTATTTGGTGGCATGTAATTTTTCATAGTATTCTACCATAATTCTTTGTATATCTATGATGTCTGTGGTGATCTCTCCTCTTTCATTTTGGATTTTATTTATTTGAGTCCTGTGTCTTTTTTCCTTGGTGAGTCTTGCTAAGGGTTTGTCAATTTTGTTGATCTTTTCAAAGAACCAGCTCCTAGTTTTATTGATTTTTTCTATAGTTTTTCTGTTCTCTATTTCATTTATTTCTGCTCTGATTTTTATTATCTCCTTTCTTCGGCTGGTTTTGGGTTGTCTTTGTTCTTTTTCTAGTTCCTTAAGGTGTGAGGTTAAGTGATTTACTTCGGCTCTCTCTTGTTTGTTCATATAGGCCTGAAGTGATATGAACTTTCCTCTTATTACTGCTTTTGCTGCATCCCAGAGATTCTGATATGTCGTATTTTCATTTTCATTTGTCTGTATATATCTTTTGATCTCTGCGCTTATTTCTTCTTTGACCCATTCATTTTTTAGAAGTATGTTGTTTAGTTTCCACATTTTTGTGGGTTTTTCCCCCTGTTTTTTGCAGTTGAATTCTAGTTTCAAGGCTTTATGATCAGAAAATATGCTTGGTACAATTTCAATTTTTCTAAATTTGCTGATATTGTCTTTGTGGCCCAACATATGGTCAATTCTTGAGAATGTTCCATGTACACTAGAGAAAAATGTATACTCTGTCGCTTTGGGATGAAGTGTCCTGTAGATGTCTATCATATCCAGGTGTTCTAGTATTTCGTTTAAGGCCACTATATCTTTATTGATTCTCTGTTTGGATGACCGATCTAGAGCCGTCAGCGGTGTATTGAGGTCACCAAGTATGATTGTATTTTTGTTAGTTTTTGTTTTAAGGTCAATAAGTAGCTGTCTTATATATTTTGGTGCTCCTTGGTTTGGTGCATATATATTAAGGATTGTTATGTCTTCTTGATTCAACTTCCCCTTAATCATTATGAAATGACCATTTTGTCTCTGAGTACTTTTTCTGTCTTGTAGTCAGCATTATTAGATATGAGTATTGCTACACATGCTTTTTTTGGGGTGTTGTTTGCTTGGAGTATTGTTTTCCAGCCTTTCACTTTGAATTTGTTTTTATCCTTGTTGCTTAGATGTGTTTCTTGTAGGCAGCATATAGTTGGATTTTCTTTTTTAATCCATTCTGCTACTCTGTGTCTTTTTATTGGTAAGTTTAATCCATTTACATTTAGTGTAATTATTGACACTTGTGGGTTCCCTACTGCCATTTTATAAATTGCTTTCTGTTAGTTTTGTATCTAGTTTGATTCTTCTCTTTTGTTTTTCTATTATTTGTTTTTGTTTGTTTGTGTTCCATACTTCTTTCCTCTGTTGCTACCTTTTTTAAGTCAAGTGTTTTTGTGGTGGTTTTTTTAAGGGTGGTTACCATTAAGTAATGAAAAGGGTACCTACCATATTCATTGTAGTACCCTATCTTATAAGTATTTCTGCACTTCATCGTCCTTTGCTACTGTTAATCTCCAACCTCTCCCCTCTTTTTTTCCTTTGTTGTCACAGTTTAAGTTTGGTTTTATTGTGTTCTTGGTGGAGCTGTTACTTGTGGTGTTGTTTTCTTTTGTTCTTTGAATCTGGTTGGAAAACCCCCTTTAGTATTTCCTGGAGTGGGGGCTTTCTGCTGATAAATTCTCTCATCTTTTCTGTATTTGTGAATGTTTTTATATCTCCTTCGTACTTGAAGGATAGCTTTGATGGGTATAGTATTCTTGGCTGAAAGTTCCTCTCTTTCAGGGCTTTGAATATTGGGGTCCACTCTCTTCTAGCTTGTAGAGTTTCTGCTGAGAAATCTGATGATAATCTAATAGGCCTTCCTTTATATGTTGTACTCTTCTTTTCCCTGGCTGCCTTGAGAATTTTTTCTTTGTCATTGGTTTGTGTCATCTTTATTATGATGTGCCTTGGAGTGGGTTTGTTGGGGTTAAGAAAACTCGGAGTTCTGTTTGCTTCTTGAATTTGAGGCTTTAGTTCCTTCCACAGGCTTGGGAAGTTCTTGTCTATTATTTGTTTGAGTATATTCTCCATTCCATTTTCTTTCTCTTCTCCCTCTGATATACCTATTATTCTTATGTTATTCTTTCTGATGGAGTCAGACAATTCTTGTAGGGCTTTCTCGTTTTTTATTATTTTTGAGTCTCTTTCTTCTTCTCTCTGTTGTGCCTCAAGTTGTTTGTCTTCTATTTCACTAATCCTATCTTCAATCTGGGCTGTTCTGTTACCTAAGCTTGTTACCTCGTTTTTCAGCTCGTGAATTGAGTTTTTCATTTCTGTTTGATTTGTTTTTATAGTTTCAATTTCCTTGGTAATATATTCTTTGTGTTCATTGAGTTGTTTTCTGATCTCCCTATATTGCCTTTCTGTGTTTTCTTGTATCTCTCTGAGTATTTTTAAGATTTCTATTTTAAATTCTCTGTCATTTAGCTCCAAGGCTTCCAATATGTTAAGTCTTTTCTCCATAGATTTTTCCACATCTATTTGTGTTACCTCTCTTTCTTTTGTATCCATAATATTCGATTTCCTCTTTCTTATCGGCATCTGAGGGTGGTCTTGTTGATAGCACTAATTAGAATTAATAAAGAGTAAAAAGTAAAAAAACAAACAAACAAACAAAAAAAAAGGTAAAACACCCCACAAAAAAAACAGTAAGAATTTATTATTTCCCCCTTTTTTCTTTCTTCTCTTTCCCTCCTCTCCCCTCCTCAGGGAAATATCGTGCCTATAATGGAGGGCCTGATTTGGGGTGAAGAGTTCAAGGGGCAAAAAAAAAAAGGGAGTAGGGACCTATTAAATGCAAAAAAAAAAAAAAAAAAGGAAGAAAATCTTAGACAAGCATAAGATGATTTGCTTGTAAGTGATGGTCAACTAAGAGATATAATGAGAGGGATAAGAGGGAACCAGAAAAAAGGACCAAAAAAGAATAATAAAGAAGAGAAAAATAAAAATAATAAGTAAAAATCTGTTGTATTAAGTGGAGCAAAGACTAAATACAATGGAGACCTTGGGTTGGGAGGACCCAAAATGCCACAAAAATAAACAAACAAGAAAAAAAAATAAAAACAAAATCAAATAAGAAAAATAAAGCCAAAAAAAGCCTTGAGTCCCAAATTAACTAATTTGTTCGTGATTGAGGATTAAATGGGAGGAAAGTACAATGAGAGAAGAAAAAACAAATAGAAAGGAAAAAATAAGAAAAAGAGAAAAACAAAGGAAGAAATAAAAAGGAAAAGAAAAAAAACAAAATAAAGCAAAACAAACAAAAAAAACAAAAGAGGAGAGAGTGAGAGTTAAGTGTTTTGGAGTATAACCTTAAAGGAGGGTGAGGATGAAGAAGAGAAATAAAATGTAACACTCATTGGTAGTGTAGTTCAAGAAAAGGGAAGCATAAGATGGGTAGAGAATAGAAGGACCGAGGTGGAGGAAATAAAGGCAGTAAGATAGAAGAGACAAACAACAACAACAAAAAAATTAGTGGAACAAGTTGTAAAGTCTGTGGATTTTTCTTGATTTTGAGAGGTTAACTTCTTCCTTTTTCTTTTCTCTCCCTCTTCCTGGTCGGTGACTCTGTACCCCAGGCTCTGCCCCTGTGTCACACTTAGGTAGGGATTTGCAGTTGATGGGATTATATGGCAATGTCCTATAATGGGCTTTAATCTTACTGGTAGTCAAGGCTTGTTGGCGTTTGCAGGGTCCAACGATGAGAGAGTTTGCTTTCCTGGATTCTCTCTCCTAGTCCCCCCTTTCTGAATTAGCAGCCTGGTGATCCAGCTATAAGGCTGCAACTGCTTCTGCCTGGGGAGTAAGAGGCTCAAAGAGCTGGGAAATCCCCACTCTATCCCCACTCAGTGCAAGGCTTTGGGAAAGGCTCTGGTAGTCAGGGCCTCCAGTGTAATCAGGCAGGGGTGGGAGTCAATTGTTGTCAAGGTGACTGTTCAGCGCCTATCATTTAGTTGGACCTCTCAACCCAGGCTTTCCACACTTTGTAGCCTGTTTTTGCTGGGAAGAAGAGGCACTAGTCTCTGCTTGCGACTAGTGTAGTATAGATCTTATTATTTGCCAAGTCCTTCTTGTTAGCGTTTATCCCTGAATATGGAGGCTCTATCAATCAGAAGTTGCCCCCGCCCCTTTAGCAAGAGGCACTAAAAAATATCACGCCTCTTGTCTTGGGTCGCTGAACTGAGAGAGATCTTATCAATTAGAACCGAGGGTGCACAGATTTCATGGGTTAAGCTAATTTCAGTGATTGGGTCGCAGCTGAGCTCCCGAAGGTATTTTAGGCTGCCTGCGCGCTCCCCTCCCCCTACACTTGATTGTTAGCTTGAATGGCTGGGTGAGGTGCCCCGCCCACGGAGAGAATCTCCCAAGTAGGGGAAGACCACCCTGATGCCTTTCCCGCTCGCCCTGCCGCTGGCGGCTGGATCGCACCAGGCGCAGGATAATGGGGCACCCTGGGTGTGCGGGCCAGTAGGGTGCTCTGGGCGCGTGGAATGCCCAGGGCACGCGCGCGAATGGGGTGCTCCGGGCACCGGTGGCTGGCGACTCTCACTCGCAGTGCGCGGGCCGCTGGGAACGTTAGCGATGCTCGCTCTGCAACCGGACCGGGCGCGCGCCCGCGGCAGCTCGTGGCGGCTCGCGGTGGCGGCTCGCGGCGGCTCCCGAGTATGGGCTGACTCACCACAGGCGCACAACCTCGCGGCTTGAATGAATGCCCCTGCGGTAGCTTCCTCCACACCCTCGTCTCTCAGATTCAAGTGATAACAGTCCTTTCGCTATCAGTTTGTGTGGAACTCCGGAATGCTCCGAGGATAAATTTTTCTGTTTCTAGTTGATAAATTTGTTGTGATTTAGGGGAGAGCTGTCGGACGTGCTGCTCATGGCGCCATTTCCGTGACGTCACTCCTCCAAGAAAACATTTTCTATATAATTTCGTTGGGTAAATATGGGCTGAGTGTGCATAATTATGGCTCAATACACATTTTTGTTTAGTTTATAATTAATGAGTATTTATATCAGCTTATCTTCTTCACAGAAAAAAAATTACACTGTAACAGGTGCCTGCTAGGACTATTTTTTCCTTTCATGGCTCAGGATATAAGAACTGAGATACCTGGCACTGTGTGTCTATTTAGCCACTGTCTAACGTTGCTGCCAAAATGTTCTTTCTGGTTCTTTTTTCATTCATTGTGTATGACACAGCCATGTGCTTCAAATCCTCTAGAAAGTGTCTCTTCTATTAACCTCCAGGAAGGAAGGTAATAGAGGAAAGCAAAATGTAAAGAATAAAAGAATTCCATGTGGCAGTGCTGGGTTTATCTTCTTAAACTATAAGATTTCAGAGAGAAACATAGTGGAGATGTTCTAGCCTAAATCTCTATCTCTGGATGTTCACAGCAAAATTAAATTAAAAAAAAATTTATGTGTATAGACCAGATAACTCTATAAATTGAACTTTGATGCTTTTTTTTTTAAGAGAGAAAGTTTGACTGCTACCACCACTATAAAAAGAAACTGATTTGTATAGGACAATGTTATTTAAATGATCATTATTAAGACATTGTATACTAAACACTTTTTCCCAAAGGGCATTTGTAGGTCAAATAAGTTTGCAAATATGATGTATATGTTTGCTCGCTTATAGTTTGCATTGGGTGAGGGGAACAGGCTGTAAGCAGGCAGGGTCCTTATAGCCTAGGCTTAGATTTAAGACTAGGCTTATCCCACCCTTTTAATACTAAGATCTTCTTAATGCTGAGTTTCTCCCCACACCCTTGACTGTTGCATGATGTAGGGTTGTGCATTCTTATGAGGAATCCCATTTATGCCTCAGAAAGGTGACTTTGTATCAGAGACTTCCCTATTTGTATATTGGCTTAAAGGTTTTGATTTCTACATTATAAAATGGGTCAGACCAGGAGCTCTCCCTCTCAGTTCCTGAAATTAGCATTGCATAGGAGAGGTAGCCAAGATGGTAGAGTGCTGAAGGAGAAGCCAGTTTGTGCAGAGTTTGTGCAGAGAGAAGGAGGTGGGGAACAAAGGTGAATAAGGCTGGTGAGGTAGAAACCTTTGATTCTAGGAAACTCAGATGACTTTGTGGCTTTGGGAGCCCTGAATAGAAAGGTAAGTGTTTACCCACTGTGTGTATTTCTTGCCCACCAGGTACAAGCTAGGATTAAAGAGAATGGCCCACCAGTTCTTGGCTCCATTGTTTCATTACCGTCTGTCTGAATCAAATGCGAACCTGCACGGGCCAGATGGCTGTGATGGTGGCTGCAGCTACTGGACATACATTTGGCATAGTCTGTGGCAGGATTTGACACAGGTTGGTATGGAGCTAACACCACCTTTGAGTGGTGGAGTAGAGGATTGGCTGCTGCTATGGTTGCCCATGGCTGTCCTTTTGGGGACTGTAGGCTGGCTGACTTTTACAGCCATGCATGAGGAAATCGAGAGCTCTGTGGAGGAGGCTGCCTGGGACCTGCAAACCGAGCAGTGGAAGGAGCTGGAGAAAACGTGGGAGAAAAAGATGCCAACCCTGAAGCTGGAGCTAGCACTGGAGGAGGCTGACCAGGTTTGTGAGATTTGCTTGGAAATGGAGCAGCTGCTGGAGAAGGAATCACAGGTTTCTGAGTTGCAGATTGCCATGGACATTGTGGAGAGCCAGTAGCAGTGGGAGGCCCTGAGGCCAGGGCCAGTGCTGCAAGGCCTGTGGAGCAAAAGGCGGCGGTGGCCCGGGGCTCAAGCCCTACATCAGCAGCTGGTATTTTCAGTTCCTCTTTGGAGGATGAGGAAAATTGGGCTGGAGTTGTGATCTACAGTCTCCAGAAGATGAGAGCCCAGTAGCAAGGAGTTCCTACTACGCCTCTGGTAGGTCTGCAATTTTGGGATATAGGGGTGGATGCCATCATGCTCTCCAGAGCAGAAATGGAAATGCTGACTGCCATTGCCATGTGCTCCTCCTTGGGAAAGTGTAAGACCTGCCAGGATGGCAGGGATAAGGGGGGGTGGATGAGGCCCCACGTGTGTGGACTGATTCCTGGACGACGACTGGAGTGGGCACTGGCTCTTTTGTTGAATAGACTTACGGATTTTGGACAATTTGAAATACCCTGATGGGGATGGGGGGTGACTTTGTTGGAGGCCCTTCTCCTGCCCTGGGAAGCTTTTCAAATGGCAAGAAAGAAGTGCGAGGACATTTTGCGCTTTTGGCAAAGTGCTCAGAGACTGGTGGAAATGTACCTTTGTAATTGCTGAGAACGTTTGATTTGTGCTGTTGTTGCAATTTGTGTAATGTGCCTAATTTCCTTGTGCAGGAATACCTGTGCGTTAGATTGTAAGCGAGTGAGAGAGGAGGAATGTGGGTCAAATAAGTTTGCAAATATGATGTATATGTTTGCTCACTTATACTTTGCATTAGGTGTGGGGGACAGGCTGTAAGCAGGCAGGGTCCATATAGCCTAAGGCAGGGGTCAAGAACCTTTTTGGCTGAGAGAGCCATAAATGCCACATATTTTAAAATGTAATTCCGTGAAAGTCATACAACGACCCGTGTACGTTATGCATTATCCAATAAAAATTTGGTGTTGTCCCGGAGGACAGCTGTGATTGGCTCCACTAACCTGCAACCATGAACATGAGCAGTAGGAAATGAATGGATTTTAATACATGAGAATGTTTTATATTTTAATGTTATTATTGTTTTAATTAAAGATTTGTCTGTGAGCCAGATGCAGTCATTAAAAGACCCACATCTGGCTTGCGAGCCATAGTTTCCTGACACCTGGCCTAAGGTTTAGTTTTAAGACTAGGCCTTTCCCTCCCTTTTAATACTAAGATCTTCTCAATGCTGAGCTTTTCCCCACACCCTTGACTGTTATGATGTGGGGTGGTGCACTCTTACGAGGAATCCCATTTATGCCTCAGATAAGTGGCTTTGTATCAGAGACTTCCTTATTTGTATATTGGCTTAAAGGTTTTGATTTCTACACTATAAAATGGGTCAGACCAGGAGCTCTTCTTCTTAGTTCCTGAAATTAGCATTGCATACGAGAGGTAGCCAAGATGATGGAATGCTGAAGGAGAAGCCAGTTTGTGCAGAGAGAAGGAGATGGGGAACAGAGGCGAATAAGGCTGGTGAGGTAGAAAACTTTGATTCTAGGAACCTCAGATGAGTCAGTGGCTTTGGGAGCCCTGAATGGAAAGGGAAGTGCTTTCCCACAGTGTGTATTTCTTGTCCACTGGGTGCAAGCTAGGATTAAAGATAATGGCCCACCAGGTCTTGGCTCTGTTGTTTCATTACTGTCTGTCCAAATCAAATGCAAACCTGCACGGGCCAGGTGGCTGTGATGGTGGCCATGGCTCCTGGCCATACAGCATTTAATAAATATTTAATCTAGATCAAATCCATTTGAGATTCCAAGATGGCCATGGAGTAGGCAGACATTGCAGCAGCCACCTCCCTGGACCAAACTGGAATACAACTTAATTTAAGAACAACCATCATGAAAAACCAACTTTAGGCAAAATGAAGAGGACTCTACTATAACTAAGGAACACAGAAGAAGTCACAATGAGTCTAGTAGGAAGTGCGTAGACGCGGTGGGGGCTGCCTCTCTCCTAGAAGCGAGAGGTGGAGTAGTGCCCAGAAGGAATCCCACTGCAGGGAGAGGGACCCTGAGAGGTGGGGGGCCTCATCCCCAGGCTCGGAGCCTCAGCTTGGAGCCCCAGTGTTGGGAGGAGGCAACCATACAGCATTAGTGGTGAAAAGAGCAGGGCTACAGTCTGTGGAGAGGAGACAGCTTTCAGAGTAGCAAACTCAGCCTTCAAGGGCCTGCACAGAAAATCTTGCTCGAGGCCACTTGCCTAGGGCTTGGGGACGAGAGAGCTGAGAGAACTGGAGCTGCATGGAGTTGGAGGCATGGGGGGGTGGGTGGGAGATGGGGAAGATATGGTTAAGGCGACTGGACCTGAACACCTGTGCTGAGTCATTCTCCAGGGCTAAAGTGGACATATACAGGGGAGAAGTGATCCTTCTGTCCCACACCAGTCTGTGGAAAGGCAGCTGCCCCACACCTGGAAATCTTTCCATATCCAGCCAAGGGAAAGGCTCCTTTGGAAATTGAAGAAGCAGAGGGCGGGATAGTGACTGGGTTTGGGTTTCTGGTGAGATCAGAGCTACACCTCCCCCCTCCACTGCTGAGAGCATGCCCTGCCCCCAGAGAGCCCGAGGGCAGGTCATACCTTTGGAACTCAGAGGACACACCCAGCACACTCCTGTGGCAAAACTCCACAGAAATATGTAAAAAAAAATCTGGATAGAGTGAAAACTGGGACCAAGAGTAATCCATACCCACTGTCCCCGCACTAATCCCTGGAGTTTCCTGCTGGGCAATGTGAGTAGCTAGCAATTACAGACAGCAGAAAAAGAAAATCAGAAGAACTCACTTTCCTGTGGCTCACCTTGTTGGGGAGAAATAAAATTCAGGTATCCAGCAGAGGTTGTAGGATTAGGCCCTGGAGTAGGGGCCATATTCCCTGTACTGAATTACAGCTAAGAGACCCCTTAAGTAGGGGATTCCACTAATGTCAGAGTCCCAACGCAGCTGCCCTAACCCAATAAGTTTGCAATATGTGCAGGGGTAGGTTAGGTGAGGCCAGTTGGGCCCACATTACAATCTCTCAACAGAGGACTCTGGAAAGATGAGGCAGCTGCAAGAGGACCTGGAGCACTGAAAAGTGGGATATATCTTTCAGAGCTTGCAGCTTATACAGATCTGCTGACAGCTCTAAGCAGGAGGAAGCTGATCCTTCTAGACAGGTTGCCCCCCCCCCACAATACCCAGGCACAGAAACCACCCACACAAGCAGCAAAAGGAGCAGTAGCTAATGACAAGTAGCCCATAGCAGTTAACAAACAACAGATGATGCCAACCCAAGAAGATCTAGAACCAACAAAACCAATAGCAAAAAGCAGAAAACTTAAACCCTAGCCTCAGCTATTCAAACAGCACACCCAAAGGAGCAGTCCATACATAGAAAAAATGGGAAGACAGAGAAATGCAACCCAAATGACTCAATAAGAGAAATCCCCAGAAATAGAACAGAATGAGATGGAAATAACCAAATTACCAGATGCAGAGTTTAAAATAATGCTTTTTAGAATGCTCAAAGATCTTAGAGCAACAATGGATGGACATAATGAGCACCCACATAAAGAGACAGCAAGCATCAAAAAGGACAATAAAATCATAAAAAAGAATCAGTCAGAAATGACATACAATGTCAGAAATGAAGACTACACTAGAAGGAATTAAAAGCAGGCTGGATGAAGCAGAGGGTTGAATCAGTGATTTTGAGAACAAGATAAATGAAAGCACAGAAGCAGAGTAGCAAAAAGAAAAGAGGCTCAAAAAGTCTGAGGAAACTCTAAGAGAGCTCTGTGACAACATGAAGAGAAACAACATCTGCATCATAGGGGTTCCTGAAGAAGAAGAGAAAGAACAAGGGATGGAGAACCTGACTGAAGAAAGCAGAGCTGAAAATTTCCTTAAATTGATGAAGGAAAAAGTCATACAAGTTCAAGAAGCACAGAGAGTCCCATTAAAGAGGAAGCCAAAGAGGGCTACACCAAGACACATCATATTTAAAATACCAAAATTAAGAGATAAAGAAAGAATACTAAAAGCTGCAAGAGAAAATCAGTCAATTACCTACAGAGGAGCTCACATAAGGATGACATCCAACTTTTCAACAGAAACACTTGAGGCCAAAGGGAATGGCAAGAAATATTTAAAGTAATGCAAAACAAGAGCCTACAACCAGGACTTCTTTATCCAGGAAAGTTATCATTTAAAATTGAAGGAGAAATAAAAAGCTTCCCAGACCAAAAACAAACAAACAAACAAAAACAAAACAAAACAAAAAAACAATCAAAACTAAAGTAATTCATTACAACTAAACCAGTTCTGCAAGAAATGTTAAGGGGCATGCTGTAAATAGAGCAAAGGAAAGAAAAAAAATCTAGAAAAAGAGTACTGTAGATTAGATTTAAAGAATAAAATGGCAATAAACAACTACATATCAATAACAACCTTAAATGTAAATGGATTAAATGCTCCAATCAAAAGACATAGGGTAGCTGAATGGATCAGAAAACAGGACCTGTTCATATGCTGCCTACAAGAGACTCAATTCAGAACAAAACATACACATAAACTGAGAATGAAGGGATGAAAAAAAGTATTTCACACAAACGTAAAGGAAAAAAAACTGAAGTAGTAATAAATATATCTGACAAAATAGACTAAAATAAAGGCTATAAGAAGGGATAAAGAAAGTCACTACGTAATGATAAAGGGAGCAATTTAACAGGAAGATATAACCAGTATAAATATCTATGTGCCTAATATAAGAGCACCTAAATTTATAAAGCAGATTTTCTATGGACATAAAGGGCAAGATCAACATCAATACTATAATAACAGGGAATTTTAATACCCCACTAACATCAATGGATAGATCCTCAAGACAAAAAAATTAACAAAGAAATAGCACCTTAAACAACACATAGATCAACTGGATTTAATACATATCTTCAGAAACTTTCATCCTAAAGCAGCAGAATATACATTCTTTTCAAGTGCACATGGTACATTCTGTAGGATAGACCACATGTTAGGACACATAATGAGTCTCAATAAATTTAAGAAGATTGAAATCATACCAAGTATCTTTGCTGATCACAGGGCATGAAATGAGAAATTAACTACTATAGAAAAACTGAAAAACATGCAAACACTTGGAGACTAAATAGCATGCTATTAAATAATGAATGGGTTAACAATGAGATCAAGGAAGAAATCAAAAATGTCCTTGAAACAAATGAAAATGAACATACAACAATTCAAAATTTATGGGACACAGCAAAAGCAGTCTAGAGAGGGAAGTTCATAGCTTTACAGGCATACCTTAAGAAGCAAGAAAAAGCTCAAATAAATAACTTAACCCTGCATCTAAAAGAAATAGAAAAAGAACAGCAAGTAAAGCCCAGAGGAAGTAGAAGGAAGGAAATACTAAAAATCAGAGCAGAAATAAATGACATAGAGGCTAAAAAAACAATACAGAAGATCTATAAAACCAAGAGTTATTTCTTTGAAAAGGAAAACAAGATTGATGAACCTTTAACCAGACTCACTAAGAAAAAAAGAGAGGACTCAAATAAACAAAATTAGAAATGAGAGAAAAAAAAAAGTAACAACTGACAGAGCAGAAATACAAAAGCTTGTAAGAAACTACTATGAAGAAATGTATGCCAAAAAATGAGACAACCTAGATGAATCGGACAAATTCTTTGAAACATAAATTTTCAAAAATCAATCTGGAATAATCAGAAAACCTAAACAGACCGATTACAACAAATGCAATTTAAACAGTTATCAAAAACTCCCAACAAACAAAAGTCCTGGGCCAGCTGGCTTTACAGGCAAATTTTACCAATTATTCAAAGAACTAACTCCTATCCTTCTCAAGCTATGTCAAAAAATTCAAGAGGAGTGAAAACTTCCAAGCTCCTTTTATGAAGTGAACATATTCCTCATTCCAAAACCAGGCAATGACACTACAAAGAAAGAAAACTATAGGCCAATATCCCAGATGAAAATACATGCTAAAATTTTCAACAAAATATTAGCAAACTGGATCCATCAATACATGAAAAAAATCATACACCATGATCAAGTGAGATTTATTCTGGGGAGGCAAGGCTGGTACAATATTTGAAAGCTAATCAATCTGATTCATCACATTAACAAAAGGAAGGACAAAAATCACATGATAATATCAATGACACAGAAAAAGCATTTGATAAAATCCATCATCCACTTATGATCAAAACTCTCAGCAAAGTGAGAATACAGGGAACATAGCTCAACATGATAAAGGACACCTATAACAAACCCACAGCCAACATCATACTCAATGGGCAAAAATTAAAAGCAATCCCGTTAAGATCAGGAACAAGGCAGGGGTGCCATCTTTCACCACTGTTATTCAACATAGTTCTGAAAGTCCTATCCACAGCAATAGACAAGAAGAAGAAATAAAAGGCATCCAATTTAAAAAAGAAGTAAAATAATCATTACTTGCCAATGACATGATACTGTACATAGAAAACCCTAAAGTCTCCATCAAAAAACTACTAGATATGATAAATGAATTCAGCAGGGTGGCAGGATATAAAATCAATATTCAGTAATCAGTGGCATTTTTATACACTAACAATAAGCTGCCTGAAAGAGAAAATAAGGAAACAATCCTCTTCACTATTGCAACAAAAATTAAAGTACCTAGGAGTAAATTTAACCAAGGAGGTTAAAGATTTGTACATGGAAAATTATAAAACAATGAGAAAAAAAATAAAAATAAATACAAACAAGTGGAAGCATATACCGTCTTCATGGATAGGAAGAATAAACATCATTAAAATGTCTATATTACCCAAAGCAATCTATAAATTCAATGCAATTCCTATTAAAATACCAATGGCATTCTTCAGAGATATAGAACAAGTATTTTAAAAATTTGTACAGAACCAAAAAAGAACACAGATAGCCTCAGCAATTTTGAAAAAGAATAAAGTGGGGGGTATTACACTTCCTGATATCAAGTTATACTACAAGGCCATTGTACTCAAAACAGCTTGGTACTGGCATAAGAACAGGCATACAGGTCAATGGAACAGAAAAGAGAACCCAGAAATAAACCCACGCCTCTATGGTCAAGTGATATTTGACAAATTAGGTAAGAGCATACAGTGGAGTACAGACAGTCTCTTTAACAAATGGTGATGGTAAAACTGGACTGGTACTTACAAAAAAAATAAAACTAGCCCACCAATTTACACAATTCACAAAAATAAAGTCAAAATGGATAAAAGATTTAAATGTATGTCATGAAACCGTAAACATCTTGGAAGAAAACATAGGTAGTAAACTCTTGATATCTCTTGTAGCAATGTTTTTGCTGATTTATTTCCAAGGGCAAGTGAAATAAAGGACAGGATGAACAAATGGGACTATATCAAACTAAAAAGCTTTTACACACCTAAAGGCACCATGAACAAAATAAAAAGACAAACCACACAATGGGAAAACATATTCGACAATGTGTCTGATAAGGGGTTATTAAACAAAATTTATAAGAACTTCTAAAACTCAACACCAGGAAGGCAAACAATCCAATCAAAAATGGGCAAAAGAAATGAATAGACACTTCTCCAAAGAGGACATACAGATGGCCAATAGGCATATGAAAAAATCTTCAACATCTCTAATCATCAGAGAAATGCAAATTAAAACCACAATGAGATACCACCTCACACCTGTCAGAATGGTGCTCATTAACAAATCAACACACAATGAGTGCTGGCGAGGGTGTAGAGAAAAGGGTACCCTCCTGCACTGCTGGTGGGAATGCAGACTTGTATAGCCACTGTGGAAAACAGTATGAAGTTTCATCAAAGAATTAAAAATGGATCTGCTGTTTTACCCAGCTATCTCACCTTTAAGTATATATCCTAAGAATACCAAAACACTGATTCAAAAGAAGACATGCACACCCATGTTTATTGCAGCATTGTTTACAACAACCAAGATCTGGAAACAGGCCAAGTGTCTATCAGTAGACAAGTGGATGAAAAAGCTGTGGTACATATACACAATGGAATACTACATGCTGTGAAAAAAAAGGAAATCTTACCTTTTACAACAACATGGATGGACCTGGAGACTATTATGCTAAGTGAAATAAGCCAGGCAGAGAAAGAAAAAATATCATATGACCCCACTCATATGACAAATCTAATGAACAATGTGAACTAAAGAACGGAATAGAGGCAGAGGTGGGATCAAAGGGACCAAAGGGAAAGGGGAAGAGAGTATGGGATCAGAGAGGGGAAAGGGATTAGTGAAATTATGTATACATAACACAGAGACAAAGAGAGCAGGACAGCAAATCCTGGAGGGAAGAGGGGAGGGCATTGGGGGGAGGGGGCAAAAGGCATATCAAGGGGAATACAGAGTGGGGGGAGAGGGAGATATATTTGATGGGACTCTTGAATTTATGTAAACACAATAAATTAAAATAAAAAAAATCAATTCACTTAAACGAAAAAACAATTAGATGGGTTATTGAAAGTATAATCAAATTTTAGTTTAAATACATACCGTTTGATCGGTCAGAGGAGGGAGGACAATTTGTTTTTCTATTTTGTTGAGAACTAGCTTCCACAGCTCCTTCAAAACTCGCTTCAGGACTGTTTTCTCACAGATTTTTGCTGAGAGACTTAATCTGAAGTAAAATAATGCATATAGTCATGTATGAACCTCCTGTCCAGGCAGTAACTTATTTTAATAATCAGAGGTTCACATTTTTCAATACTGAGATTCAAATACCTGAAAGGCCTTTATAGTTTTCAAATGCCAGATTTCAAATTTATATCCTCATACTATATATGAGATAATTCACTAATTGGTAGAAAATGAATTTGAACTATTTTTTTCTTAAATTGTTTTTTGAATTGACAACAAGGCTCACAAAATACATGGTCTTTACCCTCATTTCGACTGGTGTTTTCTACCTGCTCGATTTCATGGGGCAGGCCAAACACACTGTCATCACTACTTGGCACCGAATCAATGTAACAGCATGGCAAAGATGCACAGAATTTCACTTAAGAACCAATATTTACCAACTTTATTACTTATTAATTTTTCAGTTTTATTCATACATAATTGACATATAACAGTGTGTAAATTTAAGGTGCACAACATAATAATTTGCTCTATATGCATTTATTTTAATATATGTATATAAGTTTAGTTAATATTCATCACTTCTCATAGTCATCATTCTTTTCTTGTGATGAGAACTTGTAAGATCTACTATCCAAGCAATTCTCAACTATACAATGCAGTAACTATAGTCCCCATGTTGTATGTTATATCTCCAGGACTTACTTATCTTACAACTAATAGTTTGTGCCCTTTGATCACCTTCATCCTTTTCCCCACTTCCCCATCCTCCACCTTTGGCAACCACCAGATAGATTTATTCTCTGTTTCTCTGACTTCAGTTTTTTTGTTTTGTTTGTTTTTTGTTTTTTTTTGTTTTTTTTTAATTCCTGATACACCAACTTTAATAGGTTTAAGGCAGGGGTTGGGAACCTTTTGGCTGAGCCATGAACGCCTCATATTTTAAAATGTAATTCCGTGAGAGCCATACAGCGACCTGTGTATGTTAAGCATTATCCAATAAGAATTTGGTGTTGTCCCAGAGGACAGCTGTGATTGGCTTCAGCCGCCCGCAACCATGGACATGAGCGGTAGGAAATGAATGGATTGTAATACATGAGAATGTTTTATATTTTTAACGTTATTATTTTTTTTATTAAAGATTTATCTGCAAGCCAGATGCAGTCATCAAAAGAGCCACATCTGGCTCGCGAGCCATAGGTTCCCGACCCCTGGTTTAAGGTATCTGTTACGAATTATTTTATTGATGAGATAATGATGGTGGCATCATTTAGCATTTATATAACACTTTGGTTTAGTAACCTCTTCCACTGATATTTCTTATCTATGACTATATACATTTTAGAAGACAAGAACAGGCTCAGAGAGGTTAGTAGTAAGTGAGGGCTTAGATTCAAAGTCAGACTCTTTCTCTAAATCCCCATGTTGTCCCAGACCCCATGCTGTCTCTGACAAATGTATTTTTGTATGAAGTCCCAGCAGTATATAAGGACACACTGCTGCCTAAATATTTACTGAATGTACCAAAATATTACAATGAACTCCAAGACTTTAACCAGAGCTAAACAAACCTGCTTCACAAAGGGCCAAAAGTGGGTCATCTATGTCACGAAAGCCTCACCAACTTTGTGTAGTGCTGCTAAGTACTCTTTGTACTTTTGGACTCAGAAATTATAACCTGGGTTCTGGTTCTGAGAGAGATAGAATTGACTATCTTAAATATTTAAACATATAATTAACATTCAAATAATAAAGTTAATAGTTAATAAAGGCATGTGACATGTGAGAGGCAAAGGGAAATATTTCCAAAATGTATTTTCATGTAGAAGTATTTCTCCTAACATTATAGTATGTGAATACTTAAATATATAAAAGTATATGAAAACAACCTCCTCTGGATGAAGAGCAGAGGTTGGGGTCCCTGAGGCATACCCATGGACTGCTATAGTCCAATATTCCAATTAGCTTAGAAACCGTTGTTCAAGGGTAACATCTCTAGTCTGCCAGTGGCTATTCATTATCTGGACACAAGGCAGAAGCCCGGGGAAATGTCATGGCAGAGCAACAGAATTTCTCTACCTTGGAGAATTCCTAGGATGATGTGAGATGCAACAAATTTCCCCATTTTGCAGCAGATGTGTAATTTCCATTTTCAAAAGATCTGAGCTTAAGAACTGATCTTGTTTTTATGGGCAAGCTCATGTTCTTGGCATGCAACTAACTCTGCTTAGAGTGGAGCTGAACGAATGGGTATAAAATCATTGACATGTTTGCAGCTCTGTGTGGATTTCCACCAGCTGGAAGCTTACAGCTCATTTTATAGACTGGTGAGGCCATGGTGGGGAAAACGAAACATAAACATATAAGATGTCTTACTTAGAGAGGTTGCACAAAGACAAAGAGAGCCTACCCATTTACAATATAACCAGTTTCTGAGGAAACTTTCTCAAAGCTCCCTTGAAGACTTTCAGCCACTAGTATTCATTTTAACTAACAGGAAAAAAAAAAAATGGACATTTAGCAACTGCTTCTTTAATTTAGTCAGAGATAATCAAATAGATAATGCAAGCCAAAAATCATGTACTTGGAACCTGAGCCATCGAGATTTGCTGACCACAGAAACAGTTAACCAGAAAAGTTTCAAATGCTCAGTATGCTAACTGGACGTGGAGAGATCCTGCCATACAGTTGAGAAGGTTTTTATAACTTAACCAGCCTTTCTTCCTTCCCCTGGAAGTGTGCATCCCTCATTGCCATGTGTTCAGACCCAACCCAAATCCAATTTATTCTGATCGTCTGAACGGAAGATTATTGCTTTAGACTTTATTGTGTTTATTTCTATATTTTCCTTATTATTTTCTTGCTAATCTTGAAAACAGAATTAATATTTTAGTTTAAAAAAAAAAATCTCCCCTGACAACTGGCTTTATGGTAATGAATTCTGAAATAACCCTGGGAATTTCTGCAACTCTTCATGACATATAATAACTCTTTCCAAAAATTTTAAATATCTTTCACAAATTTTTAAGGCTTATAAATGTTTTTTCTATTTTTATACGCTGTCTCTACTAAGAATTAGAATAAATTATATGCATGATGATATAGTAAAGTATAATTTTAAGTAGAAAATGAAAACAGTAAAATAACAATCTTAAATATACTAAAAATAAGGGTCTACCCACTTCATGTGTAGCCTCAATTTATAGATGGTGAAATGGATCGAAGGTCCCTTAGCTAATAGCTAACAGTATCAGGATAACTTAAAACTTTCTGTATGTTCTGCAACTTTGGGTTACAGTATATATAAATATACATAATTTTGCTAATGATAGATGACATATCCACACACTGCTGTTAAGATTTCTAACAACAAAAGACATTCTGGTAGGAGTTTTAAGAAAATCAGTATTGCTCTGGTCTGCTTCCCATTCACCGTCACCAAATGGTAGTGTGCTCATGTGATTCAATTTTGATTTGTTCATAGAGAAGAGCCGTAAATAAGACAAAAATTTTAAGGGGTTGTATAAGAAATAAGGTGATAAGAATAAAAGTCTACATCAAGAATCAAATTAAACAAGAAGTCTTTCTCCCCGTCTCCCTTTCTCTCTTTCCTTCCTCCCTTCCTTTCTTCTGTTTGCTAATTCTTTCTACATCCACTTTCCTCACTACGTCCTGCTAAGTTGTTTCCTCATAGAGAACAAGAAAGAAGAGTTAATTTGTCTACTAAATATTGGAATTAAAGTGTTAGAATGTTAGTCTTACTTACATACTAAGATTAGTTTATGACACATTATGCAGATGATGTTTTATTGAGTTATATATTTGGAACCTGTATGGTTTTGTGAACCAATGTCACCCCAGTAAGTTCAATTAAAAAATAAAAAATAAGATATACAGTTACATTTGAGCAAAATAAATGAATAAAAATAAGCAAAGGGAAATGGAATTATAAGTTGTAAATTATAGAAGAGGTTTCTCTTTGTCTTTAAAGAGAAGTATTTATCTTGCTACCTATGTTATTAATTTTCCACAACAATATTAAACAATGTACCATATGTAAACTACCAGGCATAGCACCAATACCTTGGTAGTCATTAAAAATTAATTTTTGCATTTCTCTTCTCCCTTCAATTCTAATTTTAAGTATCACTCTTTTAAGAATTTATGTTTTGGGTTGCCTTAGATCAGTGGCTCCCAATTTTGGACACATGTTAAAACAGAAGTCTTGACTCTACTCCAAACTTATGAAATTAAAACTTCTAAAAGTAGGGACTGAACAGGAACATTTATTTTTAGTTTACTTATTTAAAGAGAGAAAGGGAGAGAGATAGAATGAGAGATTAATTTTTAGAGAGAGAGATAGGGAGAGCGAGAAAGAGAAACATCGATTTGTTGTTCCACTTATTTATTCTTGTATGTGCCTTGACCAGGGATCAAACTGCGAACTTGGCAGATCTGGACAATGCTCTAACCACCCGAGCCACCTGGCCAGGGCCAGAAACATTCTTTTTTTAAAGCAAGCAAATGAACAAACAAAACTTTTTGGTGAAGCACGCCGTCTTTGTTGGTCATAAAGGTTTCCATTCCCACCCACTCCCAACAACTAGCCTGTAATCTCCATGGAGTCAGGAACTTTGCTTCTCATTTTTTTCATTATCTAATGCCTAGAATAGGGTTTGGTACAGATAGGCACTCAGTAAATAGTTATTGAAGGTTCAGGTGGGCAGCAATCTACTTGCCTCCGAGCTGAATTAATTCTGGTCACATTTGTGCCATTCTCTTCTTAAGTAGGTTTCTGAGACAAAATCAGATATTCTGGACTCAACTCACTCTTTTATTTATATCCAACAGGTTGGAAAACAATATGTAATCTGAGTAGCATGAAACCTTAAAGCTCTTTCTCCTCAAAATAACAACCTCCTTAGTTACCAATATTTACTTCCTTTCCTGTATAAAGTCACTCCTGTTTTGTTTTGTTTTTTGGGGGTTTTTTTTTTTTTGGTTTTTTTTTTTTTTGCCATCTATTAATGGACTAAGAGTTTTTGCTATTTAATATATTTTGTAGAAGACTTTTGAAAACTGTCTTATGTAGAGAAAAACATTTTCCCCCTTAAACCCATATCAGTCAAATTTAGGGCAATGAGTAAAGAGAAAATTGGATAGAAAACTTACGTTTTGTCCAAGAAGTCCATGAGAGGTCTTAACACAATCTCTGCATCCATTGCTGCACTGTTCTTATTCGATGCAGAATTCCCATTTGTTCTCATTTGATTTAGTTCAAAACCCATCTGTTTTATACACTCTTCAATGATAAACTGGAAACTAAAAATAAGGAATAAAAATACTAGAATAAAAGCATGTATGCCTTTCTTTGCTCATGTTTTTCTAATTCAACCCACAGCAGTTTGATCTGTTTTGAATAGTGTGAAATTCCTTGTTCGTTCATTTTCAAACTTAATTGTTCAGTTGGAAAAAAATTTTGATGCAAAAGATGCTTACTTGAAACTCGCATATGCAAAGCAGAGAAAAGTAATACCCTTCACCTTGTATGGATGTGAGTGGGGGTTCATGTGGTCCCTGTCTCTCAGAGAAATAGCTGAAGTGTTTCTCTGAGAATTGTTTGGGGAAATGACTGTTCTCAAAGGACACTTGGTGTCTGGGTACACCTTTTTCACTTGACTTACAGGACTCCACACATTTTGGGCTTTCCTCTGACCTCATTGGCTGCTCCTTCTCAATGACCTGACCTTTAACCATTGGAGTAAAGTTGCCAGATTTAGCAAATAACACACAGGATGCCCAGGTAATTTGAATTTTAGATGGTGAATATCTACTTTTTTAATACAAGTATAATTTTATTTTTTTAAAGATTTTATTTATACATTTTAGAAAAGAGAGAGACAGATTGAGAGAGAGAGAGAGAGAGAGAGAGAGAGAGAAAGGAGGAGAAGCAGGAAGCATCAACTCCTATATGTGCCTTGACCAGGCAAGCCCAGGGTTTCAAACTGGCGACCTCAGTATTCCAGGTCAATGCTTTATCCACTGCGCCACCACAGGTCAGGCTAGATGGTGAATATTTTTAAGTATAAGTATATCTCATGCAATATTTGGAACATATTTATACTAAAATTTATCCATTGTTTATCTGAAATTCAATTAATCCTACATTGTAATCCTCCAGACTCAATCCTTGGACTGCTCCATTTCTTCATAAAACAATCACTTCTTTGGTAATCACATCTGGTCTCATGGCTTTGTGCCATCAGTATACTGGTAAATATACATCAGCAAACATAAGTTTTAATCTGAACTCCTGACTATTTTATTAAACTGCCTATGAAAACTTTTCACTTAGAAGTCTAAGTTTCTCTTATATGCAACATTCAATCCAATCCATTAGCAAATCTTCATAAAATATCCTATATCTGAGCATCTAGTACTACTTCTACAAAATTATCATAGACCCACCCACTATTACCTTTTATCTGACCGTTTGTAATAATTTCCTAAATTGTCCCTTTGTTCGACTCTTTACAGATATCCCGTTAAAATAGAATCCAGATCATGCTCCTCTCTTGCTAAAAATCTTCAATGGCTTCCAGATCCACTCTGAACAGGGGTTGGGAAACTTTGTGGCTGAGAGAGCCATGAATGCCACATATTTTAAAATGTAATTCCATGAGAGCAATACGATGACCCATGTACGTTAGGCATTATCCAATAAAAATTTGGTGTTGTCCTGGAGGACAGCTGTGATTGGCTCCAGCCACCCACAACCATGAACACGAGCAGTAGGAAATGAATGGATTGTAATACATGAGAATGTTTTATATTTTTAACATTTTTATTTTTTTTATTAAAGATTTGTCTGTGAGCCAGATGCAGCCATCAAAAGAACCACATCTGGCTCATGAGCCATAGGTTTCCGACCCCTGACTTAGAACAAGGCTACAATGTATTTTATGGACTTAATTAAAGCCAAATATAATCTGGCCATGGAAACCCACTGAGCTCTCTTACTAATTAGAAGAAAAGAGTTCATATTAGTATTTCAGTGAAGTCAGGCTCATTTCTCTCCTCCCACCACACACAAAGATTATAGAGCTCATATTATTTGAGAAGTATCCAAATCTACCAGTTGCTCAAATTTGGTATTGAAGCTTATGAAATTTCACTATATAATGCTTCCATTATTAATTAAATTGAAAGAATATAAATATTTATTTACTAATGCATGCCTGCATTCTACAAATATTTCATAAATACTTACTATGTGCCAGTCTCAGTTATTAGGCACTGAAGATACTTCAATGAAAAAAACAGATAAAATTTCTTGTTTTTATAGCACACATGAGACATTTAATTTTAGAATTTATAGTATGGAAATATTTTTGCTAGCCTGATGTGAAATGTTTCATTTTTCTAGTTTTTGGTTTTGCTACCTAATATGGGAAATCTTTGATATATTTTAAATGATCTCAACTTGGATGTTTTTCTTGCTTCTGGAGCTTTTATAGCAGGTTTATAAATATTGGACCATAATTTTGAGCATATAGGCAAGGCATGATTCTACTTCTACCATCGTGTTGGCCTGTTTTTGTCTTTGGCTCCAGATTTCTCTTTGACTTGCTTTACTGTTGACAACATTCTTGCCGCTCCAGACTTGGCATTTGCATTTGGTTCCTCTATCCTCTGATATCAGCCTGCCCCTATGGATTTGCTTTATTTCTAGGCTCCCTGCATGGTTATCTAATTCAACATCCTCTTTCCAGCTCAGGTCCAAAGGAATCCAAATGCATGACCATTTGGCTTTTATCTGGCTAGACCTGCCTTTGGACTTTTGTCAGGCAGTGGTAGTGGTGGAGGTGGACAGGATGGTAAAGAGGTGAGAAAGGGGATGGTGGAGGTGGTGATGTGTTTATTTAGTGAGGGTAGAGATGGTAGGTAGATATTTTGGGTAATAGAAGAGGAAGGTACATAATGCTGGGCATTTTGAACTGTTCATTTACCACTGGGTCATAAGTGATTCTGCTGAGTGTAGTAGTAGTAATCACCTTTGAAATAACTACTTTCTTTTGCACTGATTCTCAAATCAGTAGAGGATAGATTGAGTAGAAGGTACAATTCTCACATTCCTATAACAAGCTCTGTGTGTGGGATTAGGCATAAGGGGGAAGGGTAATCAATGTATGGAAGATAACGGCATCTGGTTTTGGGAATAGATCAGGGTGAACTAACACCTGCATTTTATCTAAAAATCTTTTGTTTCTCTCAATTTCTGGTAAATTCAACTAAATAATTCTGTATCCATTTATTTGGTTGAAAAGGTCTTTATTAATCTGCTTGAATTATTGCCAGTTAATAATAACAGATTTGTGAGCACCTAAGTAGCCAAATACTCACTTTTTGGAAGAATTCCTATAAAATGTTTCTGAACTCTTTGTCCAATTAATCCAGCCAGCTGCTGGTACCAAATAGATCATTAAAAGAAATGTAGTAAATCCTCCTCAAAACAACAACAAAAACACCAGTCTGCAAAATATATGTGTAAGCAAAATCCTAAGTGGTACAAGTTATGAAAATTTTAATGTTGGTCAAATAAGTTTGTAAATATGATATATATGTTTGCTTGCTTATAGTTTGCATTGGGTGTGGGGGACAGGCTGTAAGCAGGCAGGGTCCTTATAGCCTAAAGCTTAGTTTTAAGACTAAGCTTTTCCCCACACCCTTGATTGATTATATGATGTGGGGTGGTGAACTCTCATGAGGAATCCCATTATGCCTCAGATAAGTGACTTTGTATCAGAGGCTTCCTTGTTTGTATATTGGATTAAAGGTTTTGATTTCTACACTATAAAGTGGGGCAAACTGGGAGCTTGCTCTCTGGGTTCCTGAGATTAGCATTAGAGGAGAGAACAGAGAAAGGAGAGCAGAGAAAGGCCATGTGGAGGAGGCCAGCCAAGATGGTGGAATGCTAAAGGAGAAGCCAGTTTGTGCAGGGAGAAGGAGATGGAAACAGAGGTGAATAAGGCTGGTGAGCTAGAAACCTTAGATTCTAGGAAACTAGGATAAGTCAGTAGCTTTGTGGGCACTGAATGAGTGGGTTTTGGAGCCCAGTGTGTGTTTTTACTTGCCCGTCAGGTGCAAGCTAAGAATAAAGCTAATGGCCCACCAGTTCTTGGCTTCGTTGTTTCTTTACCAACTGTCCGAATCCAATGCGAACCAGCACTGGCCAGGCTGCAGTGATGGTGGCTGTGGCTACTGGCTTTACATTTAAGAACATCTTTAAGATAGCACTGAAGTGGTATTACTGAGTCTCAGTTTCCAGGTGGGTGGGTGCTCTGTGACCATGTCAGGAACCCAGGAACCCAAGCTTCAGATGTGTGTTTTGGCTTTATTGCAAAATCATCCTACTAGGCACATATAAAATTACTTAATTGTGGGTTTTAATAACACCATATGATTTAGGGCTTGGACAATTAATTATGTACTTAATTTCAAAGCTCTAGTCCACTAATTTAGACACTAAGATTTAGACTTAAATTATCCAGTTTAACTTCACAGTATGATCTCACTGATCATTATGTACTTACCACCTACCCTCTGTGTGTGATGTAGACCTGGTTAGTAGTGTAGGAAATAAAACCATAGCAACAAGAATATAAAGATTATTCTTTTTATAAGGAAAGCATGACATGTGGGTTGTTTGTTCCCATAAGTCTAGCCCTAATTAAGCAAAGTATTAGAGTCTTTCTATCTTTAAAGAACAATGAAGAAATAGGCCTTGGCCGAATGGCACAGTGGATAGAGTGTCAGCCTGGCATATAGCCATCCCAGGTTTGATCCCCTGTCAGGATACACATGAGTAATGAACATTTGCTTCTCTTCCCTTCCCTCTCCCCCTTCTCTCTCTTTTCCCCTCTTGTAGCTAGTGGCTTGATTGGTTTGAGCATTGGCCCCAGGCACTGAGGATAGCTTGGTTAATTCAAGTGTTGGCCCCAGATGATGGTTGCAGGTGGGTCCTGGTCAGGGCGCATGTGGGAATCTGTCTGTCTCCTCTCCTTTCACATAAAAAAAAATAATGAAGAAATATGTAGATACTGGATAACCAAGAATTTCAATATCTAGGTTATTACAGCTGGCTTTATATGACTGAAATACTTCAAGTACCCTCCTAAGGACACTACTCCTTATTTCATAACTGAAATTTGTTCCAATTCTTTCACATAATAATTCAGATTTTAGCCTTTGTAATCTGAATATTCCTGCCCTACCCACCAAACAAAATTAAACAGGCCAAAACAGAACAAAAAGTACTGGTTCATAAATATGACTTGATAGAAAGTAATTTAAATATATTTTTTCTATTTATATTCTAGTTTCTATTCTGTTTAGTCATCTTGTTTCAGATAAAGTTCCAAACACCCCTAGCTATTCCTGACTACTTTTTTCTCCCTTTAGCGTTGCTAAATAATCTCTATTTTTGTCTTTCTAGCTGAAGCCAACAGTCTTTCTGCTAACACATATTAATTCACAACTGGAATAAAGACAGATAAGCCTAAAATAGCTGACTGAAGGCAGCATCACTAGGTGTCACCCCAAGTCAGAGGCAACGAGCCCCTAAATGTCTGGGACAATGTCTGTCTCTCTAACTCCAGGTAAATAAAACCTTTAAATTCCTTATTAACATTTAGGCAAAGGAAGCAGGATAGTCCTCATCAGCTAATAACATAAAACAGAAGGCAGAGTAACTACCTTAAGCTCAGCACAGCAAAGCTGCATCCAACTCAGCACCTGAACTATGCAGATGGGTTCCACAGGGACTGTGGACACACCTCTCATACTGAAGAGGAGGCCAAGTATGGGATTTTTCTTTACTTTGCGTTATCTCGATATCTGAGTGAAAATATGATGCTTTCAGTGTCTTCTACATTTTAGTCTTTGATTTAAAAGGGACACAACTGATCCATAAATGTTTATTAAAATGTAACTTTCCAAAACACAATAAGTGATGAGTTGAATTCGAAAACCCCTTGTCATAAAAGTAATTTTTAGTTTCATTTGATAACTGAATGCATAGTTTAAAATATTAAGTCAACATTTCTTGAGCTAATATTTAAACCAAATGTTTTATGACATTAACAGACCTCTTCAAATATATGGTTGCTTTCCTATCTATTTTTAACATTTGAGGATAGAATGATGGCTTTTTTCCTAGAGGAGCAAAATGAATTTGATACAAGATGAACTTCTTCCACTTTAGAACAACACCATGGATAAGCAAATTTACTTTTCTTTTAAATAGAGAAAATATGTATGTGTAATTTCCCAAGGAGTAGTTTTATTAAGATTTCTAAGCTGTGGCCTGACCAGGTGGTGGTGCAGTGGATAGAGCATTGTCCTGGGATGCCAAGGACCCTGGTTTGAAACTCTGAGGCAGCTTGAGCATGGGCTCACCAGCTTGACTGTGAGGTTGCCAGCTTGAGCATGGGATCATAAACATGACTCCATGGTCACTGGGTTAGCCCTAAGGTTTCTGGCTTGAAGCCCAAGGTCAATGGCTTGAGCAAGGGGTAGCTCACTCGGCTGGAGTCTCCTGGTCAAGGCACGTAGGAGAAGCAATCAATGAACAACAAAGGTGCTGCAACTATGAGTTGATGTTTCTCATCTTTCCTCCTGTCTGTCTGTCTGTCTGTCTCTCTATCTCTCACTTTAAAAGAAAAGGATTTCTAAGCCCTGAAACCTAGAATCCTAACTGAATTCAGCTTTGGGTCTGAAGTTCAGTTATTTGGTAGCGCAACCACATTGATATGTATGGCATGAATGCGACTCATATTTCTTACGTACATAAAGGTTTTCTTCCTTCCTCCCTCCCATCCTTTATTATTTCAGCAGCCAAATGGTAAGCTCTAAAAACTAGAATTGCAAACAGGAATGAGATTTGGTTTTTGCCAAATCTCATTTGCCCTTATGAAGCATATAGGAAAGTGAGGGAATCAAGCAATTAAACTGTAACTGAAAGCACAGTGTTGTAAGTGCCAACTGACTGAAGGATACATGGACATCTGTGGAGCATATAGCGAGATAGCACTCTAAGATTGCAGGGTCAGGGAAACTTTCCAGAGCAGATGATGCTTAGGTTAAATGGATTTAGCCAGTCAGAGGAGAGAAACATCATTGAAAGCATACATACAAGCATACTTACTATTAATTGAAACCTAAAGCCCTTGGATAATAACTAATTAGGCCACTTACCTTTCACCATAAGTAATGCTGAGCTCATCTAGAACCCCACTGAGTTTAGCTTGAAGTTCTTTGAGAATAGTACTAGCTTCAGGATCGAGCTGCAGAGAGACCATAAACAATATCACTTAGGAGTTCTGAGATAACATGTTTTTCTCTTACAAGTATTTTGCTTGTTATAAGATAATGTTAAATAATAGAACACATGTGTACTTTTTTTCTTTCCTTTTTTATTTTTGAAATCAAATGCAAAATTTAGGAAATTCTAAACAAATCAGAAAAGTTTTTATATATGAAACATTGATCAAAATGCATAGCATGCATACAAAAAAAAAAGAGCTAGATAGCAAAGCCTTTGTTGGTTACAGCAATGGGATGCCAGGCATAACAACATGACCTTCAAAGGCATGGTAACTTCATAACTTAGAAAAACTAACAACACATAACAAATATATGTGTTGCTTTAAAATACATTTTCATCTTTAATAGCTCTGTAAATAAATATTCCCATTAAATTTTTTTTAAAATCGGTAAGAAATTAATTTTGAGACTGCATTGTGCCGCACTTAACGGTGTTTTCATATTTTTCCAAGTATGGAATTAAGTATATATAATAGGATAAACAAGTTATCCAGATTCTCCAATGTTTCTTTGAAAGTGAGAGGCTTGACTTCTCTTTTTGGGTATCAATTTGCAACTCAGAGTTCAAGATTTAAAGTTTTACACCTATTTTTTTAAAGTTTCTCTTCTAATATTTAAATATTTATACCTTGGAGCTAAGCTATTCAGCTAATTTGTAGGCAAAAGAAAAATAATTAAATAAAAATAGCTTTCTTATGCTTATTCTGACAGTGTAAACTTTAAAAGCCAACTTTTTATTCGATCTAACTTCTTAAAATAATGTTAATATTACAAAATGTTACACTATAAATAAACAAACATCAATCAATTTGACAGATTATTTTTATAATTACTATTAAAGATCAACACAAACTTTACTAGCATTTAGAAAATTTTATCCTGTTTGTTAATTATGCTTTTGCAAATGAGTTGTAATTAGAATGACTTTAATGAATGTATTGTATCAAGGTGATAGAAGTTCATATAGATGGAAATCTCGATTATTCACTGATATATGTCAATCTTCCCTTGAGTCTTTAGAAATTGTTTCCTACTATTGATATCTACAGAGGCTAGTCTATATTTGAAAAAAAAAAGAATAAGATAAAGCCCACTTTTGGGAATAAAACAAATGAAAGGGGGGCTTAACAGCAATAAACCTAAGGACATCAAATATAAGTGGAATCCAACATCAGTTTAAACCCCTGGAACCAGCCCAGGAACCAAAAGTAGAATGCACTGATCCTGTAATTCTCCAAGAGCATTTTCTAGTGCTAAATAACTGCTAGTGAGAAATATTATTTATTTACCTTCGCTCCTGGGTGGCTTTAGGTTGTGTTGATATGACTGAAAACGTTGGAATAGAAATAAAAAATTGTATTTGACATCTGATGCTTTACTGGTTATATCAAAGTAATCCTTGCTGCCAATTTTGACTCAAATCCAGGTAATTTAAGGATTGGTTAATTTCTGCCTCTGTATTACAGCCAATATGATCCTTCCAGACTCTGTTTTTCAGTCTTTTTCATCAGATAGGCTTAGAGCTACAGACATACAAGCCACCATAAGAGATGTAGACTTTTCTGGGAGTTGAAAAATTAAAATACTCTTGATCTCATACCTTCTGAAAGAAAGTTCTATTGAGCTACAACTGCAAGGCAGTGATTCAGAAAGACAGTTAAGTGCCTGTTTAAAAAGACCTTACACTAATATACATCTTAGCACAATTAACCTAATAAACCATAACTCCTCAACATTCAACCAAAACAAACAAAACCAAAACAAAATATATGTGGATCATTTGACCTAATCCTGAAACCATGCAAGCTGAATGTTTTTTGTTATACACATATTTTATACCATCCAATCTTGGTAATATAAATCACTTGTCTGGAAGATGTAGCTGGCAGGCAAGATATATTTTAAGTTGTTTGTTCTTAAGGCTCTTCTACTTTTCCTTTAAAAGCCAATTCACTTACCACCTCCTTTTGCAAATTTTCCTCCAAATGTTGTTCGCTCCAGGAAGTGAGTAGCTTTAGCTTCTGCAGTACCTATGCTTTCTACTATTGTTGTCTACATAACACTCTCCTCTAATTGTTCTCACATAAATCTTTATCGGCCATGGTGAAACACTGTCTTTTATTTCATCTTCTCTCTAGGTGTTTTTGTCAGTGCCCTACATGCCTAAGCATTTACCAAATATTTGAGGAAGGAGGTAAGGACAGAAGGAAGTATGCATAGATTCCTGCAAAGAAAATCTTGATATCCAGAATGCTCCCTCTCCTTGGAATGATACTTTATAATGTCTATTAGTAGAAAACTTTGGCATTTGAAATCTTTCATTCCTTGCCATCCCTATATTCTGGAGTTACAACTTAGTCCTGATTTCAAATATTTGTCTCTCTGACAGACCATGTCAGGTTATGTCCTGAGATTTGTTTGATTCCAAAAATATGGTTACCATACTCACACTGCATGTTTTTTTCCAGCACAAAATATTTCCCTAAAGGATGTATATGTTATTTCAGCCACTTACAACAGCAATTGTGTAACCAACCATGTAGGTCTTGCTAGATTCTTAACTAGTTGGTTGGAAAGTGGCATTTAAACTCTTTTTTTAAAAAATTATTTTTATTTATTTATTCATTTTAGAGGAGAGAGAGAAAGAGAGAGAGAGAGAGAGAGAGAGAAGGGGGGAGGAGCAGGAAGCATCAATTCCTGTATGTGCCTTGACCAGGCAAGCCCAGGGTTTCGAACCGGCGACCTCAGCAGTCCAGGTCGACGCTTTATCCACTGCGCCACCACAGGTCAGGCGCATTTAAACTCTTTTAATAACTCAGTACAAAATCTTGAAAAACTAAAGGCTATATGGAAGAAGTTAAGGATCTTTAATGTAAACTTTACTCCTTTTCCACAGTGCTCATTGCTATTTCATTTTCTTTTTCTTTTCTACAGGCTACTAGGCTGTCTTTCCCAGTATCAGCTCATCATTGTCAGGGTTTCATTATTTGTTTATCCAAAAAAATGGAGATAAGGGAGGATGATGGCCCTCATCTTCTCAGGGTCCAAAATTGGATCATTAGTCTGGAAGGCTTCACACTCTCAAGATTTTTGCAGAAAAAAATCATTTAATAAATGCTAATGGCATACTATTTCTAGGAGAGTAAGTATCCTTTCCAACAAAAATAGTTGCTCAACTTGAGCCTGTTTTCTTCTAGATTTGTTTAATCAAATATCCCTATTTTCCATCCCTTCAACATTATTTTTATTATCCTATTTTATAAATAGGATAACATTTATGTTAAAATAAAAACTAAAAAAAGTAATAAAAGGAAAAACCCAACTAATTCGAAACTACCTTCTTATTGACATCTTGCTAATATCTTTTCTACTCTTCAAATTGCTCACAATGTAAGTGTAAAACTTGTTGCCTCCACAACCTTAACTCTTATATATTCATTAATGGTCTGTAGTGTGGCTCTGCTCTAGACACTACCAACTGAAATGTTCACACACAGGTCACCAATGATCTCTTAAATACTGAATCCAATAATTTATTTTGTTTATTCTACCCAGCCTGCATTCATCCTGTTGTTTACTCTGCTTCTCAGACTCTTGTTTTCTTGCTTCTCTAGAGATTGTCTTCTTCTACCACTTCTATTTTTCTGCCTTTGATTTGTCTCTTTTATGGACTTCTTCTATTTATTCTTAATGCCCTTCCATCTTCCCTTAACAGTCCCCCTCTCCTATATTTTCTCTTCTTGAGCAATCCTCCTTTTGCCTATGGTATCAAATGTCACTTCTATGCTAATGACCTCCAAATTTATAATCTACAGTGCTAATAGGATACCTGGTACATCATGTCTAATTTCCCTTGTATCTATTAGCTTTTTCCACTTTGATGACCACAAGTTCAACCTAACAAAGAACCATCTTATTACTTGCCCATCTTTAACTTATTTCTCTTATTGTCTCTGATTTGATTGATAACACACAATTGTTTAAGGCAGAATTGTGAAAGTCATCATTGGCTCCTCTTTCTCTTCTTCTCTTCATGTTCACTGAGATACCCAATACAACTAGGGATCTCTGAAATGTCTCCTCTATTAGTCATATCTTCTTTGTTTTCTGATGCAGAATTTTTCTCATTCAGATTATATTGCAATCAACTCCAAGTTGTGTTTCTGTTCCTGTTTTCCCTCTTCTATTTCATCCTCCTAACTATTCGTAGAGTTGTTTTTAATAAAGCCCAAATCTGATCATGGCACCTAATGACCTTCCCAGTGGCTTTAAACTGGGGGATTACTTCAAGCAATTTCATATAAATATGTCTGAGCTCTTGCTATTTCTTTGGTTTTGAAAAGATCACTTCTCTCCAGACCTTCTATTCGACCAAAAATTTACTCATACTAAAACGCCTGGCTTAACTTAAAATGTATGATGAGAAATCAGTAAAATTCCCTAGTGAATCCAGCAGGAAGGTTTTTTTCTTTGAAATGCCCTGAATTACTTTGTAGATCTACAGTGTTCAGCATGAATTGTGGGGTCAGTTGTCAGAAATAAAAGAATACATGTTCCTCTCTACTGCAAATGGACATGGCCCAGCTCTACCAAAATTGCCCCTTAATTTGGTTCTTTTTATAATGCATTTGAAGAGAGACTCTCCCATAGAATTTATAAGATCATGATTAGAGAGAGACGGTGGCATTTTTCTTATGCTATTCAGATTTGAATGAACTGTTACAGTAGAGGTATCAATTCTATAAATTCAAGCTTCTAACTTTTTGGTTTCAGAAAACTGAAAACCATCATTAGCTGTCTCTCACCCTAGTTAAAGAGAGTATGTATAAATCCAGCTGTCATTATGCTTCAAATCAACCAAATGCCTTGAGATATTAAATCCAGTTTGTTAACTAATTGAAGAGATAGGTAGGAGAAAGAAACCAGGCAATACCTGCATACTGCTAAAATAAAAGGCCAGCACTTCAAACTTTAGTTCTCCTTGTTATCTGCTGCCATGAATCTAAAAATAACTCATCATTCAGCCAAATGATATGTCACTTTTGAGCTTTGTTTACATAATAAAAGACTCAGGGTATACGTTATTCTTTGAATTGTTGCAGAATAAAATATAATGAGTACAACTTTCATTTAAAATATATTTTCAAGTTTAGAAAGTGTTGGTGATCCTCCCTCCACAAATCTTACTTCTTTGATTGTTCTGACTCCCCATTAGTAAACTTGGAATTCTTTGAGGGTGGGTCTACTTCTTAGAAATTATTGTATCTCTCTTGCCTGATGAAACCTATAGTTCATAATCGGTGCTCAGCAAATAAATGTGTGTTGAATAAAGTAATAAATTCTGTCTTCTGTTTTTCATGAGGAAATCAGCTCCAAGAAGGAAGAAATGCTTAATGATATCCAGGTAGAACAAGGTTTCTGATTTTATTATTATTATTATTATTTGTGTGTGTGTGTGTGTGTGTGTGTGTGTGTGTGTGTGTGTGTGATAGAGACAGAGAGAGGGACAGATAGGGACAGACAGCAGACAGGGAGAGAGATGAGAAACATCAATTCTTTGTGGCAGCACCTCAGTTGTTCATTGATTGCTTTCTCATATGTACCTTGACCAGAGAGCTACAGCAGACAGAGTGATGCCTTGCTCAAAGCAGATGAGCCCGCAGTCAAGCTGGCGACCTCTGGTGTTTGAACCTGGGTCCTCCGCATCCCAGTCTGAAGCTCTATCCTCTGCGCCATCACCTGGTCAGGAAGGTTGCTGCTTTTAAATAGCTCTAAATGGGTGCTAAAAGGGATAGCTGCTCTAATTGATGTTTTTGCAAGATCTTACTCTCTGTAAGCTCCTTAAGACCTAATGCATTTGTTTTTAAATCTTTTTATTTCTTATCTTAACTCCTGTCCCCTTCCCCATAGATAAATATAAATAGGTAACAATAGGCCCTTCAATTAAATAGGAAGAACTTGGCAAATTACTTTAGGAGACAATTTAGAACTAAAAGGAAGACATAATACAACTACTTAAAATTGTCTATTTTATTACCTAGTGACATCTAAGACATACTTTACTAATTTTATTTTGTAATTGCTATAAAAGAGAAAAACTGCAGATCGATTCTCATTAATGTATCAACTAATGAATTACATCTCTATTTGCATTAAGGAGAACATGTTAAATCAGAAACCTGAAAATAGAGCTTAGCCTCTTTATACTTATACCACCTCTTTAATAAGATTAAATAGAAAATGTAAGCATAAATCCCAAATGTTAAATGTTATTTGTTTATGACTGCAATTGGCCATCTATATCTTGAGAATATTATATTCTTTAATTCAAATATTTGCCTGAACTATTGCATGCTGTCTCAAGGTCCTCTCAAACAACTGGATCCCATGTGTTCTCAAGATTCAAAACATATAAAGCAAGTCAGGATAAGACAGCGAGGTGTTCTGAGCCATTTCCTGGTTGCTGTTTTAAAAGCAAAGAGCAGTAATTCTCAAAATGTGGGCCACTGGCCAGTAGCATCAGCATCACTGGGAATTTGTTACAGATGCAAATCATCAGGCACCCGACCTACTGAATCAGATACTTTGGGGATGGAATTCAGCAATGTGTGTTTTAATAAGCTTTTCAGGTACTTCTCACGTAAGATAAAGTTCAAGAACTACTGGCATGGAGGATTATTTCCATTAAAGCAGTGATCTTCAATCTCCTATTTCCTGGTAAGGATAAAGTTGAGAGGATAATGCTAAGTGAAATACGACAGAGCTTAATTTTGTCTTCTCTGGTCAGGGGTTGCTTGGCTGAAGACTGAGTCCAAGTGGTTAAAAGATTTTACAATGAATTTCAATCAGCTACATTCATATGCTTTCAGGCACTCAGATGTAGTTTTTATTAACACATCAAATTCATCATTAAAAATGACAAGTAATGTAGATACACATTTCTGAAACAAAGAGAAATAATTAAGTTGTTCATTAAAATATAAACATGTTTAGGATAGGTATGGTTATGTTCCAGATTCCTTGGCCCTGTTCAGAAAAGATTACCATGATGAGATGAGTCAAAAGATTCAATCATTTTTTGGAGACATATCAATAAAAATAATGTTATTATTCTGCAGTTGCAGAATGAAAGAATTTAGCTTACACACAACCCCACCCCCCATATTCCTTAAATGTCTTAATAGTGGCTGCATTCTAGAATTTGAAGTGCTGCTGATAGGGTGGCTGGCCTAAGGATAATTATGGATTCTACCATTCAGGAAGAGTGAACCAGGACAATATTGTGAAGGAGTAATACATCATCTGCTTACGTAAAACAAGTAAAATTCTTTTTTTTTTCTTTTTCATTTTTCTGAAGCTGGAAACAAGGAGAGACAGCCAGACAGACTCCCGCATGCACCCGACCGGGATCCACCCGGCACGCCCACCAGGGGCGACGCTCTGCCCACCAGGGGGCGATGCTCTGCCCATCCTGGGCGTCGCCATGTTGCAACCAGAGCCACTCTAGCGCCTGGGGCAGAGGCCACAGAGCCATCCCCAGCGCTGGGGCCATCTTTGCTCCAATGGAGCCTTGGCTGCGGGAGGGGAAGAGAGAGACAGAGAGGGAAAGCGCGGCGGAGGGGTGGAGAAGCAAATGGGCGCTTCTCCTGTGTGCCCTGGCCGGAATCGAACCCGGGTCCTCCGCACGCTAGGCCGATGCTCTACCACTGAGCCAACCAGCCAGGGCCTACAAGTAAAATTCTTATAAATCAATTAGTACATTGCAGGTTCTGGAGAGTTTCATAACAAATCTATTATGACTTCCTAAAATTAAATTTTGGATTATATAATTTTTTTAATGTACTTGTATTTTCTTGATCTGCATCTAATTTGTACAATTAAGTCCTTTCCATAGGCTGTAACAATTATGAAAAAAAAAAGGATACAGACTTGGTAATTTTTTGCAATTGATATGTACTGAATATACACTCATGATATAATGAAGCCATCTAAATAATATAAACCAAAATATATCTGTTTTACTTTAGAGCTAGTTGAGCTTTTATAGGATAACACTATCATTCACCAATGAATAAAAATTATTACTGGGCATTCTGATAATCATTTTATTGTTATTGTATGATAAAGGGACAGGTAATGCAGCTTGGGGATTGTGGTATAAATAATGTAACTCTATTCAAGTCAGTCCATATCATGGGTTGGTGATTTTATCTGTTAATATAGTGATTCCCAAAACTGTATTTACATAAAAACATCACCTGAGATTTTTTTTGAAAAAAAGACTCTGGGCCCCATTCGTACAGGTTATTTTTGATTCAGGGTTTGTGTGACTTTAAAAAAAGAGTCTCTAGAGTAATCAGAGAGTTGTTATGCCAAAACCTGCTCTTAGTTTTTATGCAGGGAAGCATGTTGGAAAGTCACTTTATAGGAGAAGAAATTTAGTGGTTTGCTCTTTCCTTTTAACTTTTTTTTTTCCCTAAATAGGGCATTGGAAAAGAATGTGTCACATGGCTTACAGGGATACGGTGCATGCAGCTGTTAACTGTGATTGCTCATGTGACACTTCAGGAGCCATTGTCAAAAGCATCAACACAATATTGTTGTTGTCTTAGGCAATGTTTTCCTCTTAGACTCCATACAAAGAGTAACTTTTTCTGCCCCCCCCAAAAGAAAGGTTTTTGAACATTCTTCCTGTTTGCAGAGGGAAAAGAGACTACTCCTGCAAAGAGCAAGCAGCTGCCCCAACCGCCGTCGGTTGGAGCGCTGAGAGCTGCAGCATCATGCGGCCAGGCCTGCCAACTCTGCTCTTCCAGACAGTCTCAGAGGCAAGAAACGTTGTTCTTAGAAGCCAACAAAGTAACGCAGCATTAAACACTATTTTGAGCAAGTACACAAGCAATCATTTGCTAATTAGATTCCTGTGGCAAGAAGTGCACATCCTAGCACAAGCGGTAGGGGACAAAAATAAGAAACTCCTAAAAGAAGGGTAAGTTCTAGATTGGAAAATTTCCCTTTGCAATACCAATCAAAGCTTTGCAACCAGTTCCAGCGTGAGGAAAAAACTGGGAATTGGCACTAGTACACACTGTATGACCTTTAAAAGCTTTAATAAGCCTATATTAATACCACCTATACTTTTCATATCAAAGGGTGAAATTCTGTCATTTTCAAAAAAATCCTTTTCATCTTTATAAAAGCCCCAAGTCAACAAATTTAGATCCTGCCATTTGTAGATGATTGTGTTGAAAAGGCTCTGCCTATTCAAGATTCTGGTGCTTAGAAGAAGCTAGGTGTAGCAACAAGCACTTCTAACGTAATTCCGTATGAATAATAAAGCCTGTTTCTGTCTGGGGGGCTGCACATTACACTCAGACTTGGGTTCAGGTCTTGCTTCCTCCTGACATTTTATCAAACCTCGTGCAATGCTGACTGGGTCTGCCTAAAGCTTTTTCTTAGCAGCAGATTACAAGAGACAAAAATGGAAAAGAATGAGAGGGAAAAAACCTTGCATAGAAAGGGAGACAGGAGAACATAGAAGAGCATAAAGGAGAGAAGGGATGAAATATATTTAAATGTTGGAAAGAAAGGAGTTAGGGTTCATTCTTTCCCTCTGACAGATTATATCATTAGAAGCTAGGCATTCATTTATTTAATTAAATTTTTCCTTTAAGTTATGTATGAGGAATTTAGCAATTAATATTGCCAGCGTTATGAAGGGAGAAGGCACCAAGTTCAGCATAGTTATCTTCATTATTTCCATTTTAAGAAGAGCCCTGTGATATTGCCATAAATTTGCAAACTAAATTTATAATGTGAAACCTGCAGAGTCAAGCTGGAGATATTATGTGAAATAAAGAATCTATTTTTGATAGGTGAACAAGCCACCCCACAACTTTTCTGGTTAGTGGTTTGGCCCACACAGGTTTTTGGTTGGTGTGTGTGTATGTGTGTGTGTGTGTGTGTGTGTGTGTGTGTGTGTGTGTATATATATATATATATATATATATATTACAGGTATGATTTGTTTGAGTAATATGCAGATTGACAATATATCACTCACATTAGAGTTTAACCACAAAGGGTAATAAAATAGTAGCAGAATTAGGAGAAATTTCTAGAAACACGGCATTTTAAATATAACCTCATCCATAAATGATCTGCAGTCTTTAACATTCACTAAAAGGACACAGAATTTCTCACAAGAAATTAGTAATTTCTTCACTACTTTTCAAAACAGTCAGTGGACTTAAAGTCTGAACATAAAACATAACTAGAATTACAGAAAGACTCTCCACTTATGATCTTCAATTGCTAGTACTCCCCTAATACAGCACAAGAATTCTGACGATGAGGTTGGTGCTCTCAAACCATGCAAAACCAGTACCATGCTTCAGGGAACGAAGCTTTACTTTATACAGATTAGGCTGAGTCTGCTGTGGCAGGAAGCACAGCGCATGAACATTTGTTACGGAAGTGCCACACCTTTGCACATGTACTGAATGCTTCTCCTCTGTAGGATGCTAAATAGCAAGTTCATTTCTCAAAAGACAGGCTTGTGGAGGACAAAAGTCATGGGGGGAGAGAAATGTAGAAATGTCTCTGTGGAGTCCACTTCCATGCAAAGAGGCCCAATCTTAAAAGAAGCATTCTGGGCCTTCTAAATTTAGAAATAAAAGAGTTATTTGCTTTGAAATCCAGCCTAGTTTTATGTATATCTTATACACTTACCACAACAAGAATCAGTTTAAGTAAAAATCTTATCCAGAAATATCCCCAGATTCTAATTAGCCAACATTGGGAATTTTTAACAGAAGGGATCATGCAGGGGGAATGCCCCCTGCATGACTGTCACCCTGGCACTGTCTCCAGTCCTCATTCCCCAGATGCTCCCGTTGGTCTGTGAAAGGAAAGACTGTGGCAGCAGGAGGAGGCAGGTGCACTGTCCACCTGATCCAAATAAGCAAATGAGAGTAAGTAGGAAGTGCAATGGTCTTTAGGTTTGGGTGTGGAGATGGATCAGCCAGGTAAAGGATAAGGTGCTTATTATCACAAACCTCATAAAAGAATCTTTCTCCTTCCTTCTTCTGCTCATGGAAATGCAAGTCAGAGATGTTGGACAAAAACACGACACATTACAGACACAGCACACGACACATTTTGGACAGAGACTTTTAGATGTAAACAAGAAGCCAGCAATATATCAAAACTACCAACGCCACAAAACACATTTCAGAATGAACATTGATAGCAAGTGGACATTGCACAATATGGCAAAAAATCTGCACTCTGTGGCTGGCACTTTACAGATCATTAGCATATATATTTAATTGTGTGTATATATATGACTATATATATATTACAAAAAGTTGTTGACCATCTTCCTCCTCCCATTTACACTGCTAAGATATTTACTAAAGTATTCTGTTGAGTGCACAATAATCATCTCAGTTACTAATGGGGTTTTAGATTATTATCATTTCCACTCTTTAGTTAAATCATGTAAAAATTGATTATGAACATTCAAATAGCAAAAAGATATGCTGCTAATGATCTATATTTTGCAAATGCAGGCATAAGAACATACCTACCTCTTTTCCTCCCATGGATTCAAACATTTTTTCCAACTGAACCCGCAACTGTTGAATATTGTTCATCAGTATACAGGGCTTTGAATAAAGCAAATAAAAGACAAGTAGTGTGAGAATCCTTTACACACTAAATTATTGAATGAGTTTACATTAAATATGAGCTTATACAAATATGAGCTTATACAACTATCAATGAAGTCTTATTGTATTTGGAAAATAGAATAATTTTCTAATTTAAGAGTATGCTTTTTAACAGTTAAATGGAAGAGGAAAAATGTAATGACTGCTTTACAGAATGAGATTTAGTAATATACTCAGACAATAAAGTATTGACAATCTACTACCACAGTTTCTTTTACTCTTAATATCATGGCATTTTATACTTAGAAATTAACCTAATTCTGTTTAAAGATTTATTTTGTAAGTAAATCAGAAAAAAACAAGAACTACATGATTCCATACATTGGTGGAACATAAAAACGAGACTAAGAGACATGGACAAGAGAGTGGTGGTTACCAGGGGTGGGGGGAGGGAGGACGCAGGAGGGAGGGAGGGAGAGAGTTAGGGGGAGGGGGAGGGGCACAGAGAAAACTAGACAGAGGGTGACGGAGGACAATCTGACTCTGGGTGAGCAACACCACCAAATTTTGTTGGTATGCAACAAAATTTAATGACAAGATAACCTAGACAAGTTTTCTTTGAATATATGTACCCTGAATTATTAATGTCATCCCATTAACATTAATAAAAATTTATAAAAAAAAAAGATTTATTTTGAGAACAGATTAGTTTAAAATATTTTACTTTTATAAAAAGCCAAAACACTATCTGAAATTTTTAAAAAAAGATAAAGGACTCTCTTAGGCTACATTGGTATTAAAGGCCCTTCTTTATGTGGTTCCAAAATATGTTTCCTTCTCATCTCTATCTATTACATTGTGATTATCTCCAACTCTGCAATTTATTTCCCCCCAAACACCTGCACTTTCCAGATGCTGTGACTTCACTTAGCATGTGGCCTCTTCACTTAGTCCCTTTGCCTAAGTGAATAAAATCTATCATTCAGGTTACAGCCTTCTCTTCCCTAGACTGCACCCTTTGGCCACTTACTTGACATTACTTTTATTTTAATTTATATTTGAGTGCTTTCCACTCTCTCATGAGCTGACCTTAAATGCACTGTGTGTGCTGCTTTGCCTTCTCTGCCTTTTTTCTCACAGAGTATTGCACAGAGCCTTCCACTTGCTTGCTACATGTTTCTTGACTTGTTTCTGAGAAGGCAGAAATGTAACAATAACATAAAGATGCAAAAGTGTTGTGACAGGACTGGATGTGACCTTTGAATATTAGAATTAATTTATAATTGAAAGAGCCCTGGCTGGTTGGCTCAGCGGTAGAGCGTTGGCCTGGCGTTCAGAAGTCCCGGGTTCGATTCCCGGCCAGGGCACACAGAAGAGGCGCCCATCTGCTTCTCCACCCCTCCCCCTCTCCTTCTTCTCTGTCTCTCTCTTCCCCTCCTGCAGCCAAGGCACCATTGGAGCAGTTTGCCCAGGCGCTGAGGATGGCTCTGAGGCCTCTGCCTCAGGCGCTAGAATGGCTCTGGATGCAACAGAGCGACGCCCCAGATGGGCAGAGCATCGCCCCCTGGTGGGCATGCCAGGTGGATCCGGGTCGGGCGCATGCGGGAGTCTGTCTGACTGCCTCTCCATTTCCAGGTTCAGAAAAATGAAAAAAATATATATAATTGGAAGAGATAATTCTGAATAGTTATAGAGTGTATTTTCTGCATACTGGTCCCAAAGATCTAGTACATCAAAGGAAAGAAAAAATAAGAAAGAAAGAAAAATAGATAAACCTTCCAAGGTTTGTGGAAATAAGCCAATAATGAATCAGAGAGAGGCATGCAAAGGGCTTACAACCTCAAAGAGGTGTTAGCTCTCATAAGTGGAAAGATAGTATTGTTGCTTTAATGGCTTTATTGACCTTTGAAAACTTCCTACTTTACTTTTAAAGTGACCACATCCTAGCTTCGACTTATAAAAACGATTTTAAACTTCTTTTTGTTCCCTTGATTCAATCACATAAACATTTGATTTTTAAAACACAGATATCTATTTATCTTTCGTATACGTATGCTGTTTAGTGAGCAGAACCACACATACCACAAATGATTCTGATCTCCTGCCATGATTGAAGGCCACTTGATTTAGGCTTCATTCTTTCTATAGCATGTATGACCCAAAGTTAAAAAATGGAACCAATAAATTGTTTTCCACTAGGGAATATGGGTGCAGGGGCTTTTATTTTCATAGCTGAGGAAGATATGGCTTGAATTTAAGCATTCCCACCAGGGAGAAAACGAAGACTAAAGTAGGACCTTAATGAGAAGTATGAGACTACACGGGTGAACAGCTTTATCCCCCTTCTGTCCCATGGGTCCAAGTGAGCTGGGTAGGCTCTTCTATGATTATTTGATGTTAACATTCAAGCTTATCTTTTTTTTGACACATATAACAGTCCTCCAGTGCCAGTTTTAGATATAAAAATTTAAACTCCAAGCCTTTTTAATGTGATAATTTCTGATGGAAAACAGCTACTGAGAAACAAAATGAACATAGACACTTGGGCTCACTTGACGTGGATTGCTATTGACCCCAGAGGAGACGACACAGAAAAAGAAGAGGCAGTTATCTAGAGGGAGATTCAGCTTTCCCTGACCTTGAAATGTTCCAATCTCAATGTTATTGAATTAGTTCATTAAATTACTACTGAGAATTGAATTATGCAAATCTAGCTTAAACCTAATCATGAAACAGCTTTTACTTAAAAACACCTCCATAATAAATAGAAAACACACAAACAAACAAACCCCAAAAGATACCTCTCACAGTAAAGGGAACAATAAACCTCATTTGGAAGCATCATTTGTTGATGAGTTTAGTAAGATAAAATAACCCACATTTAAAATCAAGTTGTAATCTTTTCATTTGCATATTGTGGCTTTTCCCATAAAGATATCATAATACATTGACTTTAATCTAAATCTGAAAGAAAGTTAGGAACCTAAAATACAATGACAATGAAACTTATTTCTGTTTAGACTATAGCCATTTCTATGTGACCGAAGTATGTTTCTGAGTTTAAAATGATTTCTAAAAATATTCAAATTTAAGTAATCCGATTTAGATAATGTTGCTCTGCAATATTTTGGAATGGGAGAAAAGGAATTAAAAAAACTTCTGATGCATTTTCAATGTAAAATGGCCCAGTAGAGAAAAAATTATTCTGCCACAGACATTTTATATACCTGTTGCCATTAATTCTTTTTTTTTTTTTACACAAATGTACCAAAGTACTTCTTCAGTTTGTCTCAGCTAAAAGCATAAACAAAACATCTAATTAATATTCTTTGATAGAAAAGCTAAAATAATACTTGGCATTTGATTGAGACTCTCAGATTGGTCAAGATATCAGTAATTAGGGGGAAAAGCATTGAGAAAAGGAAAACAATAAGTTCTTGTGCTGTAATATTTATAAGGTTGATTTTTCTTTATAAAAATTTGATTTTGAATGTTATGAAATATACAGAAAAATAATAAATAATACAATAAATACTAACTTATTCCTTTTCTCAAATATTAAAAAATAAAATATACTTGGAAACATTCACAAATGAAATGAAAGTCTGCAGGTGCCTTTAAAAGGAAATTTTTCTTTCTGAATGACAGGAATTAGCTTTGGTAATTCATAGACACCTTTCAAAATCTTCATTTTGGCTATCCTAATAAAATCAGAATTCTTCTGAAATTATTTGGTGCTGTTTTGATTTTTAGTAGATTACTTTTCAAATGTATTATCCTTTAATTAAAAATATATTCTTAATAAATAAATCCTCTTTCTTGCCTATTAGGATACTTATCATCAATGACAGAGATAATCTGCCGAGATATCTGAGCTTTAATAAAATTTCTGGGCAGCATATTAATGGAAATAAAAGAAAAATCTTCTGGGGCCGTCAAAAACAATTAGAACTGACTTACTTTAATGAGCTGTCAGGAAGAGGTCATTGATTTTTTAGGGAGAAAAGTAGATGCTTTATTTAGAATTTTCTTTTAGACTTGCCTGGTAATTCTCTCTTAGACTGATTTTTAAGGGGAGGGGATAATTTTCCTCTTTAAAACAATTCTATTGATTTTTTAAATACCTTTTTTTTCAGTGCTGGGTGTTTTATTCTTATAATGTTACCAACATATTTTTCCTAATATTACATATGGTCAATAAGAAAGACTTCATCTTCCACCATAAAAAAGCCACATTATAATCTAAACTTTAGTTTACCTTGCTTGCAATATTGTTTCTGTTTTTATAAACATTTGCATTATCCAAAAAATGAAAAACTAGCTCTGGTAGGTAGCTCAGTTGGTTAGAGTGATATCCCAATATGCCAAGGTTGCAGTTTCAATTCCTGGTCATAGCACATATAAGAGTCAACCAATGAATGCATAAATTAGTGAAGCAACAAATTGGTGTCTTTCTCTTTCCTTCCCCTTCCTCTTTCTTTCTAAAATCAATCAATAAAAATTTTAAAAAATAAATATTCAAAAAATAAAAGCTAAGTTAATAACTAAGTGGAAATCAGCATCATTCCTTACATTAACCATCCTTCTCAATTTATTTGAAAACTGAAAGAATAAATTATACCCATTTTAGTATTGGTACAAAACTAAACTAGTTATTATAGTATCTACAACTTGTAGAATTGGGCATCTGAAACCTGTATAATTATGTTAACCAGTGTCAGCCCAATTAATCCAATTAAAATAAACTAAACTAGTTAGTGGCAACACTAAACATTTTTTTTCTTTTCAGTGAAAGAAAGGGAGGCAGAGACAGACTCCCACATGTGTTCTGAGCAGGATCCACCCGGCAAGCCCACTAGGAGGCGATGCTCTGACCATTTGGGGCCCTTGCTCCATTGCAACCAGAGCCATTTTTTAGCACCTGAGGTGGAGGCCATGGAGCCATCCTCAGAGCTTGGGGCCAACTTGCTCTAATCAAGTCATGGTTGCAGGAGGGAAGGAGAAGAGAAAGAGAGAAAATGAGAGGAGGAGGGGTGGTGAAACAGACGGGTGCTTCTCCTGTGTGCCCTGACTGGGATTCGAACCTGGGACATCCATACACTGGGCTGACTCTCTACCACTGAGCCAACTGGCCAGGGCCCATACTAGACAACCTTTTAACTCCCTACTTCTCGGCTTCAATGTTTTACAATAATGTGGGTCTTGTTTTGTTCCTTATCATCATGAATCACAAGAGGTCTGGAATTGAGATACTCTCAAACTTCTTCTGAATTCTGTATTGAAGACTACTAGAGAAATTTTCAAACAACTTCTTGAGATATCTCTTCATTATCATCCTGTCTGCACAAAAGAAAGAAATCCATTTCTCTTGCTTATTAGTTGGGAGAGGTGGATCTCAACTGAGGTCTACTTGAATGTAGAGACATTTTTACTTACCACATTTTCCTTATCACAGTAGGAACTAAAATCACTTGATATAATTGCGGCATACTGAAGTAGTACTTTATTGATAGTCTAGAGAAAAACAAAAACAAAAACATTTGTCAAATGTATCCAGGTTAGTACATAGTTTTATATATATACTGTAGAGGTTAATACTAATCAGGCAAACTTTTCACATGTCTTTTTCAACTTTTTGTAAGCAGTGTTTAAACCTACACTCTTGCCAAAAAAGGAACTCAATTAAAATATTATGTTTAGATTAAAATTTGTCATATTTCTGAGTACATTTGAAAGATATTTCATATAAATTTATCTCATTTTAATATAGTATGCTTCATCACAAAAAAATTATTTCTAACTGTAGTAAATACTCTGGAAATATACCAGTTATTTTTGTGGTGACCTCTTTTACGTATGAATAGTTACTAAATAATGACCCTTAATGCCTTCTCTTTTTTTCTGAATAAATGACATTATGCTTTGAATCATCATTTATGGTTACTAGGTACAACCCTTGCACATACATATACAACACCAAAATTCTTTGTAGTGGTCATTTTCTCAACTTTCTCCACTATTTCTAAATACCTCATTCTAAGTAGGGTCAGAGTATTCTTACATGGCACTTAGCAATAAATATTTTCAATAAATTTATATGCTAAGGAGCCTTATTGGTTAATATCAAAGACTACCTCTTAAAACATAAAACTTCTGTTTTTGTTGTATCACAATATCTCTATACTTATCTTAATTTTCTAATTTATTTATTGATGTATTATTTGCTAAAAATATTGCCTTATTGTTTCCCTCTTTTTGTCTTTTTTTATCATATTCCACATTTTCTTTCTCGATTTAATAACTTTCTGAGCTTAAGGGTGGCCTCTGCTTCCATTAATTATGGGAAAAAAAAAAGAAAAACAAAGAAACTTGGTTAGTTACATTTAATTCAATTAATTAAAAGTGAGTTTGCATCCTGCTGCTTTTACTTAGTTTGAATGATCATAAGTCAAATATGGATGTGATTTTCATAGAAGAGAGAAAGCAACCAAGGACACAAAAGCTTTTATTTTCTTTTTTGCATAATTCATTCATCTTAATTTTCTTTGTGGCTTAGAAATCAACTCAGGAAGATACTCCAAGGAGTTAAAGTGAAGGAGACACATTTAATCTACAAAACTGAATTCACTAACTGACTGAACTTGTTTTATAGACTTTAAAAATTACAATAAAAACCTGAAATGAGGGATAACATGCAGAAAGAAAATCAATACTCTGTGAAAGTACAAACTAAAATCATAATATGTGTCAATTTAAATAGAAAATTGGCTATGGAAAATATAAATCTTATCAAGCAGCAGACCAATAAATCTAGAGAAACAGATGGCTGATCAAACAGCCGTATCTTTCAAATGCAGCTGTTCAAATTTTACTTTAGACATAATGCTGAAAATTACTTTGGGGCTTACCTAAGGAGTACTAAATCACTCATACATATGAACACTACTCTCAATTTACAGGTTCTAATAACAGTGTAAACTGTAGGAATCATTTTACTAAACTGCAAAAACAAACAAAAGCTTGACTTTAGGAGCTTGTTGCAACATAGACATGATTTGTTGGGCAGGGAAGCCAGACATCTATTTCTGATCATCATCAAGATATCCTCCAGAGGGAAGCCAGACACCTATTTCTGATCATCATCAAGATATCCTCCAGGGTCTAACTCTTGACTTGATGTCCTAGGAAAAGCTTAGTCCCTTGAATTACTGCTAGGACACAACTGAGCTTCGTTCGGATCTCACATCCATTTGAGATGGTTAGCAAGTCAGGATGGGTTGTGAGTAAGGAAAGGTACTGTTATGTAGGATGTGCCCATAGAGTTGTGGGTGCACTGGCTGTAATAACATCAATTTCTTTACTAACATACAAAGTATATCTGAATGAAAATGTCCATATACATTTTAAGAGCAACTTCAAATCCACTCTAATTTACTCAACAAAGTAAATCACTATATTAGTTCTTTAATTAATACTCATAAGTAGTTACTTAAGACATGTCTACTTAAACATGTCTCTATCATCAACATTAGCATTACCTGGCAACGTATTGGAAATGCAAATTCTCTGATGTTATCTCATACTATAGAGTCAGCAATTCTGGGGTTTGGGCTCAGCAATTTATAGTACGTTTTAAAGTCTCCATGGGGGGCATGATGTGGTGTGTAGATGATATTATATTAAGTGAGACACTTGAAACCAAGTCAACACAATAAATTAAAAAATAAAACAAAAAGTCTCCAGGTGATATTGATGCAAGCTAAACCATTGTCTTAACTGATCATATATAGCAGGGTAGAGGTAACTCTTCAGAGAGATCCTGTTAATGGAAGGGGTATATAGTAAAGCCTGAAATGGAGGACTTCTGAGTGTATGAACTTTGGTCATTATTTTATCATTCGGGGATTGTGACTGTTGGGGTTCAGAAATGGTGACAGCATAGAGAGAGAGGCAATAGATAACTTAGCAGGGGCTTTTTGTATCGTGCTCTATAATAAAACAGAGTTTAAATGAAGACAGTCATGAGGTGGAGACAGTTCTTTTATAGATGCAGCAAAGGAGCTTCCATTCAATGAGCTCCAGATTAAACATGATAAATTCTGATAGGATTGTGGCAGTGAGAGAGGGCTACTGCTGTACTTAAAGGATCGGATAGAGTGACTCAAATATCTTCAAGCTTCAGTATACTCTGATTGGACATGCAGCTTCTGGTACTATTGAGTTGAGTGGGATGGTCATCAATTACTTAAACTGATCTATGGTCTCCTAAGCTAATGCCATCCTAATAGGGATAGGCTAAAAAGCCTGTAAATACTACCAGTAGGTTCATCTAGGATTTATTCTTATAATTATTAAGATAAAAACCATGGTCCAAACTCCATTTTTGCAGTCACATTTTAAGTATGGAGCATTACAGTATCAAAACAGCACAGAGAAGAAGACTGTGCAGTATCTGTTAAGTGACATTGGAAATGTGACTTCAGTTTCTTTCTTTCTTTCTTTCTTTCTTTCTTTCTTTCTTTCTTTCTTTCTTTCTTTCTTTCTCTCTTTCTTTCATTTATTTATTTATTTTAGTGAGAGGAGGGGAAGCAGAGACAGAGTCCCATATGTGTCCTGAGCAGGATCCACCTGGCAAGCCCGCTAGGGGGTGATGCTCTGCCCATCTGGGGCCATTGCTCCATTGCAACTGGAGCCATTTTTTAGTACCTGAGGCAGACACCATGGAGCCATCTTTAGCACCCAGGGCCAACTCACTCCAATCAAGCCATGGCTGTAGGAGAGGAGAAGAGAGAGAGAAGCGAGAGAGGGAGGGGTGAAGAAGCAGACGTGTGCTTCTCCTGTGTGCTCTGACTGGGAATCAAACCCAGGACATCCACATGCTGGGCTGATGCTCTACCATTGAGTCAACTGGCTGGGGCCAACTTCAGTGTTTTATAACAGTGTATTTTAATGCGTTCAAAAAGGAGAGAAACCTTCACAGATGCCTAACTTTAGCCCAAAGAGTAAAAATTTAGTGCTGAGATCTTGCTTTTTGACTTACCACTTCATTTCTAATGACAACAGAATGTGGAGGTAGAATAGCTTAGTGGTTAAAAGCATTCTATACACACCATTTCTAGATAGGTTCCTTGTTTGAATTATTTAAACTTTCTAAGTGTTTTTTTTTTTCATTTAAAAAATTAGGGAAGATAATAGTATCTATCCCATGGGGTTGTTGATAGTATAAGGGAGACTATATAGGTGAAGTGATTAGTACACAGTGGTGCTTGATGAATTATCATTATTATTTTTAAAAATTAGGATTAGGTTCCCAGAGAATAAGGAATATGTGTGCTTCATTCACCATAGTATCTCCAGCACCTGGCAAACAGTCAGACTTATAGCCAGGAGTCAATTAATAGTTGATTTGTTTTTAAGTAGTACTGAAGATACTTTACTTCATTTTCCCTTTTTTAAATTAAACTACCCATACTTGTCAAGAGCAGTAATGTGAGTATCGGAACGTTCACTACCCATGTGCCACTTTACTACGCCTCACAGCTCCTGGATGTATCTGCTATGAAATTTAAAGCATTTGTTTGGTAACTGATTCAGTTTTATATATACGGTATTTGTAAGAAAAAAAAATCATCCCTTAAAGTTTCATTTTAGAATGCTGTATCTTTTAAAATGTCTGAAGATAAATGTATCATTAATTTGTCTTTTCTATAAGGGATGGTTTAGAACAGTATAAGCCCCAGTAAAAAAGAATGTGATTTCAACATATTTTGATATAAGAAACCTAATCCTAAAAAGAACAGGGTTTTTGCCCTGGCTGTATAGCTCAGTTGGTTAGAGCATTGTACTGAAACACCAAGGTTGCAGGTTTAATCCCCAGCCAGGGCACATACAAGAGTCAACCAATGAATGCATAAATAAGTGGAACAACAAATCAATGTCTCTCTCTCTCTCTTTCTTTATTTCTCTCTTGCTAAGATCAATCAGTAAATTAAAAAAAATTTTTTTAAAAGAAGAATAGGGTTAATAAAACCAATGGTTACATCTGATAAAATACACTCCAGTAGTCTGAAGTTGCCGCAAAATACCTAATTAAATCAACCAAGAAAGGTCGTTTTTATTTTAATGATTTATAAAATCATTCCAGTAAAATATAATTTATTTTTCAATGAATGTCACCAATTTCTACTTTCCCAGAAAATATTTGACATTACTCTTACATTATTTCCTTGTGATAATAATTGGGCATTATCACATTTTTTGAATTAATAATGTTTTACTTAATTGAAATTATTTTTTTGTGCCAATAAAAGCTCACATTTTGTCAGTGGCACATGATGTATAATTATTTTTTGCATTAGAGAATGTGTTTTCCTGAATGTAAGTCTAATACAACCCTTGTTGTGACCGCCCACCTTTTTGTGTTTCCCTTCAGTCCATTGGATTATACCCCCCATGGTCTCTATCTGGCTAGGTTTAGCTGCATAGCTGGAGAAGGTCAGAGCTGCCCAGGAGTGGAGGCTGGGCTGGGGCCCAGTGAGGCTTCTTCCCTTCTCTCTCTCAGTGCTTCCTGGTCTCACCTTATATAACCTGCTCCCTGACTGTTCTGATGGTGAAATCTATATAGTTACTGTTTTAATATCATGTGCAAGTATAATGGTACGTTACTAAATATATTAACTCTGAGATTATTAAATTCTTATATGATCCTGCTTTCACTACAAGTCCTGCAGTTTCCAAGAATAGAATGTGACATACTTTTTAAAGCAGTGTCCCTAATGACCCCATTTTCTTCTCTTCTTGGCAGTCATCCAAAACGCAGCTGCTCATCAAGAAAAGAGTTACTTAGAGCATTTTTAAAGAGTAATTCTCTTGCAGAATGACTGCAGTTTTTTAACACATTGGGAAATTAAAATCAGCTACTATCCAGAAAATCCCCTCTAGGAATGATCCCAGTAAATGATATTTAGACATCATCTTTAAAAGTGGGAGGTTTTTAGTCTTCATAATTAACAGACATAAATACTAGAGTTCAAAATATTTCACGGAAGATAATGTAACACCGTTTAGGCTGACAGACTGTCTTCCTAAAAGACTTCACTGGCTTTTCATTTTCTACTAAAGAAATTCAGCCACTGTGCCTGTTCTTCAAGACTGTGCAAAAATGGACCTAACTTTTCAATCATAGTTTCATCTGCCCTCTGAATCCTATGCTCTTTCTTCCTTGGGACCTCTCAGGTTAGAACCCCTGAGTCACAGAATGGTGGGAGTGGGGGTGAAAATGATTGTCTCCTTGACCAAACTCTAGCCAGGTTCCTCTTGTCAATTAGGCCTCAACCTTAGCCTATAAAAACTTGAACAAACACTAACAGAGTTTCCAACAGTACAGCCACAACTCCAGGATGACACTAATTCTCTTTAAAGTGCCTGCCTGCAAAAACAGAAGTTGACTATTTGTTGCAGCCAACACTTGGTGGGAGGGTCGGAACCTAAATTCAATAAGGAACCAGGGAGCAAACTCTGGTGGGTTTCACATGGACCAACTCCCTTATCTTGTTTTCCACCATTTTTCACTCCCCTGACTCTACTGAGCCCCCACTTATCCCTTCTTCCTCTTTCTCCCTTAAAAATGCCCAGTGAACTCTGTATAAATGAAAATTGAGTCTGGTTCACTCTTTCCTCTTTTCTATTTCTCTTTCCTCTTCTCTTCTCTTCTCTTCTCTTCTCTTCTCTTCTCTTCACTTCTCTTCTCTTCCCTCCCCTTTCTTTTCTTTTCTTTTCTTTTCTTTTCTTTTCTTTTCTTTTCTTTTCTTTTCTTTTCTTTTCTTTAGTGAGTGGAAGGGAGGCAGAGAGACAGACTCCCACATGCACCCCAGATTGGGATCCATCTGGCAAGCCTGCTAGGGAAAGATGATCTGCCCATCTAGGGCATTGCTAGCAACTGAGTCCTTTTTTTTCTTCCTTCCTTTTTTTTTTTTTTAGCACCTGAGGTGGAGGCCATGGTGCCATCCTCAGCATCCAGAGCCAACTCACTTGAGCCAATTGAGCCATGACTGTGAGAGGGGTAAGATAGAGAGGGAGGGAAAGAGAGAGAGATAAGGGGAGGGGAAGAGGTAGAGAAGCAGATGGTCGCTTCTTCTGTATGCCTTGACCAAGAATTAAATGGAAACATCCACATGCAGGGCAACGCTCTACCACTGAGCAAACTGGCAAAGGTCTCTTCTCTATTTCAATGGTAAATTATTGATTAAAATCCGTTCTTACCTCTTTAACTAGTATATGGCTTTGTTTATCTTTGATAATGACTCCCCTACAGAGTCACCTGACGTGTATCTGAATTTGTGTGAGCAGCAAACAAATCTTTGTTTTATATCATAGAGTTTCTTGGCTGACTTGTTACTTCAGCATAAACTGTTCTACTACAGTTAATGAAGATACTGCTTCCCACAAGAAACCTTTCTTAATTCATTTGTTAGTGAAACTAGGTTTAAACTTGTCTATGAGCCAGAGCCAATGACATGGCCAGGCTCAAATCTCCCATTCATAAAGGTCTTCAAACTTAGACTTTTAGTGATAATACCAATGAAGTTACATACCTTTTGTGTTTGTGTCTGTGGTTAAAAGCATGTTAAATGTATACATCTTTTATGAGCTGTATTGTGTCCCCTCAAAATCCATATGTTGAAATTCTAATGCCTAGTATCTCAGAATGTGACTGTATTTGGATATAGGGTCTTTGAAGCGGGGATTATTAAAGCCATTAGTGTGGGCCATAATCCAATCTGACTGGTGTCTTTATAAGAAGAGAAAATTTGGACACACATAGAAATACCAGGGGTTCATGTGCACAGAGAAAAGACCAAGTGAGGACACAGTAAGTAGGCTGCCACCTATAAGCCTAGAGAAGAAAGAAACCAAACATGAGATATGCATATAGATATAGATATTCTGGGCCATTTCAACCTCTGAGATATCCTGAGTATAGCTTTTGACTTTGCTATATAGTTGGTCCTCCCATTATAAGTTTTTTGAAATCAGAAGTTATGCTTATTCATGGCTAGTAAAGTGTGCAAGTGAGGAGATGAGCAAGGAAGCACTTGAACGAACAGCCAAGACTTCCACTATCATCCAACCTGTGGAGCCATTTGTATTCTTAGGGCAGTAAGACATAGGACTGCAGGATGTTCCCCTACATGATTTTATTTGTCATATCACTATCCTGCTTAAAAATCTCCAAATGTTCAGTGTTTCTTAAATTGTTCAAAAGTCTAAACTTCTCAACATGAAAAAAACAAAGCTCTTCACAATCTGGACCTATCTTTACTCACCAAAATTTTCCCACTGCTTCTCCCATAACAGGTGCTTGCCTCTTACGGGTCAAGCTTAACTTCACCTCTTCCTTCATTCCTGCTATTCCTTTGACTTAGAATACTTTTACACCTTCATCTTTTGAGGCTGAAAGAGCTCCATTTCCCATGAAACTTCTGCTTATTTTAGTTCGCATTATTTTTCAATCCTCTCAACTTACTGTACATCCTATTATACTTGAGATTGAATTGTGTCTTTCCACACATGATCTTCCAATAAGTTTATGTCATGTGGCCTTAATTTTGTGTGTGTGTGTGTGTGTGTGTGTGTGTGTGTGTGTGTATTGTTTGAAGGGCAGAGATTGAATCTTTTATTCCTTACATTTCTTTGACACTCCTGGCAAAGTAGTAAACACTCTGTAAGCCTTCTTAGAGTTTGAGAAGAATAAGAGATTTTAAGAGGAATGTAGTTGATCAAAATCAATTTGTTAAGTAAGAAACCTAAGTTCATAAAAATCGAGGAAACTGCTTACACTTATACTATAGTTACTGGATGATTTGAAATCAGAACTCAGTTGTTATGTCTCTAAATTCAATATACTTTTCATTATACTACAGCGTCAGCTAAAAAAATGCTTGCAACTTGAATACAAAATACCAAGGCTTTTTTTTCAGCTACAAAGCACCTAGTTGAAATGGAAACAATTTGGCCACTCATGGTAATGTCTTCATTTACAAATGATTGAGTAATTAATGTGAATAACACACAGATTTGTTTTAGGATGATAAATTCATATTTAAAAAACAGGAAGCAATGAAAGAAAGATGACAAACCTGAAACAACAGTGAAGACACACTACAAAACTGTAGCATTATTCAAGTTCCATGCAGGCAAGTAATAACCTGGCACAGTCCCAGCAAAGAAAGTATCCATTCTGTATGACCTACCTTTGCAAATCTTCTCATTAAGTGAGATAATGCTTCAGGGTTAGGGCATTCCAGTTTCTTAATAATCTCAAAGCTCTGATTAAGCTGAGCAAAGACATCAACCACGGAACAAGAGAAGAGAGCATGATCAGATGTCTGCTGGAACTGAGGGGAGAAGGTGAAACCATTCCATTAAACTCATTATCAGGATTATGGACACAGTCTTCATTATTTCACATAAACAACTGCATCCCCTATAGGACCTTCATATCACATAGTTTCATTTTCCCATAATAAAATGCCTATTCATTTTTAAATCAGTCATTTCCTATTCTGTAAGATGTAGGGGTACTAATATCATGGGGCAGGTTGCTATTAATTGGTTTATCCAATGCTGAATTGGGGAACTGTCTTTGTTTGTTTATTTGTTTTTTGTTCCCCATAGGTATCAGGATAATTTAGCTAGCAGATTGTGGCTCACGACTTTTGAGTTGCTTCAGAGGCACTCAGACGGTATCTATTTGCTCCTAATCTTGGCATCCTTGAAAGGTTCCAGAACCACAAGGGAGTTTTGTACAAGTCTGGTAACCTTGTAGATCTTAACCAATTCAATAAGTAAAGAATCATGGGGATAAATTGATTTTTGTATTTGATTTTTAAAATTTAATTGATTAAAAAAAATTTTATTTAAGCAATTTCCTAGGGTACCTATCAACCCTTTAACCTCATAGTTTAAATTTAATCAGAAGATTAAAATAAACTTTAATAAATAACAGTGAGCCTAACAATTCCCATTAGTGTAAAGATGAGCTGTGTGAATGAATCTTGACAATAAATAATTCTAGAGTAATTAAAACTTACGCCATCTTTTTTGTCTCTTTCCAGTGCTCCATGGAGAAACTCCATTGACACATCTTCATTTTCATCTAGCCACTGCATGACAAAAGGTTCAAACCACCTAAAAAGTTAATATTACAGAATATAAAAGGTGTCATTTGCACACAATTAACGGTGAAAGCTGCTCTGTTCTTACATGGGAGTAATTTAGGACATCCAATATCTTATCATTCTTTTTTCCTAGTTCTGCTTCCTCAGAGACCTTTAGCTTTACTGCATTAAATAAATCCCGCTTTCTTTTACATTCAATTTGTATCTCTTTCTATGTATATTTTAGTCTACAAAATACAGGCTTTTTAATTCTCTATTACATTACTTTAATTTTACCTGGTGTTATTTTCCCATCTGAAGCATGGTTCACTGTACATGTACTATTTTGGTAAGGGTCTCTTAGAAATGGTTTCTTTTAGCTTCTCAATTAGGTCTTTATTTTGCTTTATTTTTGATGAATATTTTTGATACTTCTCAATTAGGTATTTATTTTGCTTTATTTTTGAAGGATATTTTTGATACTTGTAGAATTCTAAGTTGATAGGTTTTCCCCCAGCATTTAAAATATATCAGCTTATTATATTAACATTATAGTTTTAGTCACTTCTCCTGAACAGACAGTCAATGAACAGTAATGTAGCTCTAGTAAAGTATTTTCCCTTCCTTGACCCTAATACATTTTTTTGTTTGTTTGTTTTTTGAAGTGAGATGCGAGGAGGCAGAGAGACAGACTCCTGCATGTACCTGACCAGGATCCACCCGGCAAGTCTAGTAGGGGGTGATGCTCTGCTCATCTGGGGAATGGCTCCGTTGCAATTGGAGCCATTCTAGCACCTGAGGTGGAGGCCATGGAGCCATCCTCAGCGCCCAGGCCAACTTTGCTCCAATGAAGCCCTGGCTGCCCCAATACATTTAAATATTTTCTTCTTTTTTGATTTTAAGTAGTTTCTATGATGAACCTACATGTGGTTTTCTTTGCATTTATCCTGATTAGGATTCATAGAAATTTTGAACTGTGCTTCATGTTTTCATCAAGTTTACAAAATTCATACCTAGTATCTTTTAAAACATTGTTCTAGAATTATTTTACTTTCTTCTATTTTTTGGGGGGGAGGTATTTTTTGTGTGTGTATATTAAACCTCTATAATTTGGCTCACATATGCCTTGCTGTAAACCACTAATGGCATATCATTTTTCTATTGACTTGTTCACTGAAAGCACAAAGTTGAGCTAAATTCATCTTCTGCCAGGGACCCCATCCTCTTGTACACATTAAATCATGACATATGACACATGCCGTATTGTTATGTCACCCTTCCTCCTCAAGCTCTATGCACGTGGACCCTTTGTTTTTATATCCCCAGCACCTCATACATGACCTGGCACAAGATGTATGCTCAATAAACATTTCTGGTATTTGATGGAACTGGGAAACCCTTCTCTTCAGGAACCAGTTAATGTGTGAACACTCTTGGGAGAAGTAACACACTAAGTCGGGCTCACTCCTGACATTTGCAAAGGTAAAAAGCACAGTGGAGGTGTGTATGCCATAGACCTAAATAATACTTAGGTTTCTAAATCAAGCTAATAAACTGTTATATAACATGTGTTCCATGTTCTACCTCAACAAATAAACTCCTAAGACTTTGCACAGTGCCCAATAAATGGAAGTCACCCATAACAGAATAAAATAGGATTCTGATAAATAGCAATGCAAAGTATTACAAGTCTGATTATTGATTATGAATGTATTTGATAGAAATATGTTTATGAAAATGTTACCTGTTTAGTAATAACTTCAATTTTAGAAATGTAAATTTTCAGTTTGAATTAAAGAATAAAATCTGATTGTATAGCTCAATATACTATGTTGGGCAAAACTAGGTTTATAGTGGTGAATATGTGAAACAGTTTTTTCTTGTATTATTATTTATTAATTTTTGTATTATTTTTCTATATGAACTGTAAACCTACTTTTGCCCCACCCTGTACAAGCACCATTATCTTCCCAAGAAAATCTAACTTTAATAACTTTTACAGAAAATAATCTCATCTTGTGACCCACTCTATCACATATTTCTTTTTCTTTGAGTTGAATATCTAAGACATCCTTGAAAAATGCAACAGAATTCAATTAACTATGGCTCCCAAAAACATGCAAATCATTTAGTGTTAATTTTACAATAAACAAGTCTGCATTCACATGCAGAATTCATGAAGAGATTTCAGGGTTGCATAATTCATGTGTAATTTTGTGAGACTTTGAATTGAGAACAAACTTTGGGTTGAAAACCACTACTCACAAGGAGTATTCAGGAACAGCATCCTTGAAGGCAGGAAGTTCACGAACATATTCATTATAAAACCATTTCACTTTGAAATGCAAATTCATATAATCGGTGCTCTTGCATAAACGCTGCTTTTCATGTTCTATAACAGATAAAATTAAATATTTAATAAAGTTTGGTTTGCCAACAAAGTTATGTTCCAATCTACTTTTATTATTAGTATTTCAAAAAGTAAGAAAACAGTGTATTTGATATAAAGTAAAAGTGAATTGCTAAAAACAGACATAAAATTTTGCAAAATGTAAAAATCATTACAAGTACTATGTGGAATTAGGTCAAGTAGTAATGGAAAATAACCTGAATATCTAATGTGCCTTCCTGAAAAAGGTGAGAATTCTGACAGTTTTTTTTTTCTATTTACCTGTAAGCTCTCATATTGTGACTACTTTTGGACAGATAAAAGTGTCAGAGAGAATTAAAACTCTAAACAGAGTAAAACATGAATTAAACTAGAAGACATAATCCCTGATTATTATGGGAAATGTGAATGAACAGACCACATTTCTGGCCTGGATATATAACACTTAAAACATTAAGAGAGCTGAAAAGGAAAGGAAGTATGTCTAACTTCTAAGCCAGATAATTTTTCTTCACCTGTCAAATTCAGCTAAAATTATTTTATACCCTGTGACTTCTTTGACATTTCTTTAGCAAAATTTCCTAATATGTGTGTGACATTTTTTTCTCTCTTGCTCAAAAAGTATAGCTTAAAACCACTATTTTGATCTGGATGTACAGTACTGGGGAAAATATATATAACTGAACATGTTTATCTCTCTTTCCTTCTTTCCAACCCCATGTTAATATCTTCACCAATTGTGGCTACAAGTATAGACACAGCCAAACTCCAAATATCCCTAACTATACTTAGGTTGAAAATGCCCTATGAGAAGCTCAGGTTGAGGTGTGAATCTCTTTTAAACTAAGGGCATTGACTTATAGTACTATAGAAACATTGTATACTTTATATTTCTGGTTAAAAACACTAATTGAAGCCATCAAATTATTATTAAAAAAAGTGAGGCCATCCCTGCTTCTCAAAATCTGACTATAGAAAGACTTAACTTCAAATGATAAGCACAAGATTCACACAACCCCAAACAGAACATTTTTAAATATCAGTATACTGATTAATTCAAAACAACTTGTAGAACCAAGAAGGAAAGAGAATACACAAATATGTGCAGAAACAAGGGTAATAAACTAATATTTCTAGAACAAACTCCCAAACAAAATTATGAACTGGGTGATGTTTTGCTTCAATTCCTTCAAAATTCATTTTCCCCCTTGGTTCTCCTTCTGTAACACCCCTTCTGATGTATAGTGTCCTTCCACACCATAAGAGGAAACAGTTATCTGATAAACTCACAGATTAAGATTTAATACAATACAAGTGAAGACTCTTGCCCTGGGAATCAACACATTAAAAGGGCTCTTCTTATTACAATTACACAAAAATTAAATAGCTTCTGGGATCCTGTCACCTGGGGTCACACACCTGGTATTGGCATAGAGCAAGCCAGGACTCTAAACAAATAGTCTTGTGACTAACACCACCTGCTCTTCTGATTAACGCCCTCTAAAACCAAGAGAATTACTTCGGACTGTCTTTTGTTCTCTCACCTAGAAAGAAAAGGTGACTGACCAAAAGCAACCAAGGTTTGTAGTTTGTCACTGTTGACAACAGAAACAGATAGTGCTTTGAAGTATAGGAAGGAATTTGAAGCATGGAAGTATTTAAGTAAGAGAGAACTAATCCATCAGGCTCTTTCTCTTGTTTACCTCTGGATAGCATAACTACAAGAGATTATTGCATAACAATTTTTTTTTTTTTTTTTTTAGGTGAGAGGAGTGGAGATAGTGAGGCAGGCAACTGCTTGCAGCCTGACCAGGATCCATCGGGCAACTTTATCTGGGGCCGATGCTTAAGTACCGAGCTATTTTATTTCATTTCTTAAATTTTATTTAGAAAACCCAACTTTAACAGGGTGACATTGATCAATAACAGTAAATAGGTTTCAGGTGAACATTTCTATAGCATTTGAACTGTTGATTATTTTGTATACCCATCTCCCAAAGTCCAATCATTTTCATCACCGTGTTGCTGTTACTCTTTACACCCTTGTCACATCCTTTCCCCCATCCATTCCCCCTCCCCTCTCCATTCACTTCCCCTGGTAACCACTTCACTTTTATCTATGTCCATGAGTTTCAGTTTTATATCCCACCTATGTGTGAAATCATACAATTCTTAACCTTTTCTTGATTTACTTATTTCACTCAGTATAACGTTCTCTAAGTCCATCCATGTTGTCATAAATATCACTATTGTCATCATTTCTTTTTTTTTTTATTTTTTTTTTTATTTTATAATTTTATTTTTTTAATGGGGTGACATCAATAAATCAGGATACATATATTCAAAGATAACAAGTCCAGGTTATCTTGTCGTTCAATTATGTTGCATACCCACCACCCAAAGTCAGATTGTCCTCTGTCACCTTCTATCTTGTTTTCTTTGTGCCCCTCCCACCCCCTATCCCTCTCCCATTCCCCCCTCCCCCCCGTAACCACCACACTCTTATCAATGTCTCTTAGTTTCTATTGTCATCATTTCTTATGGCTGGGTAGTATTCCATTATATATATGTACCACATCTTCTTTGTCCAATCCTCTATTAAAGGACTCTTTTGGTTGTTTCCATGTCTTGGCCACTTGAATAATATTGTGATGAACATGGGAGTGTATGTGTCTTTTTATACCAATGTTTTCGAGTTTTGGGGGTAGATATCTAGTACAGGGATTGCTGGGTCATGTGATTGCTCTATTCTTAATTTTTGAGGTACCACCGTACCTTCTTCTATAATGGTTGTACGACTTTGCATTCCCATCAGCAGTGAATGAGGGTTCCTTTTTCTCTACAACTTCTTCAACACTTGTTATTACCTATCTTGTTGATAATAGCCAATCTAACAGGTGTGAGGTGGTATCTCATTGTAGTTTTGATTTGCATTTCTTAAATAGTTAGTGAAGATGAGCATCTTTATATATATATACCTGTTGGTATTTTGTATGTTGTCTTGGGAAAAATATCTGTTCAGGTCCTCTCCCCATTTTTTTAATTGTATTGTTTACTTGTTTGTTGCTCAGCTTTGTGAGTTTCTTATATATTTTGTATATCAACACTTCATTGGAGTTGTTTGCAAATATCATCTCCCACTTAATTGGCTGCCTCTTTGTTTTGTTGTCAGTTTCTTTTGCTGTGCAGAAGCTTTTTAGTTTGATATAGTCCCATTCATTTATTTTTGCCTTTACTTTCCTTACGTTTGGGGTCAAATTCATGAATTGTTCTTTATGACCAAGGTTCATGAGCTTAGTACCTATGTTTTTCTCTATGTAAGTTAATGTTTCAGATCTTATATTTAGGTCCTTGATCCATTTTGAATTAATTTTTGTGTCAAGTTTCATTGTTTTGCATGTAGCTTTCTAATTATCCTAGAATGATTTATTGAAGAGGCTTTGTTTTCTCCATTGTGTCTTTTTAGCTCCTTTGTCAAAGATGATTTGTCTGTATTTATGTGATTTTATTTCTGGACTCTCGATTTTGTTCCATTGGTCTGTATGTCTGCTTTTCTGCCAATACTGTACTGTTTGGATTATTGAGGCTCTATAGTATAATCTGAGGTCAGGTAGTATGATATCTCCAGTTTCATTCTTTTTCCTAAAAATTGCTTTGGCTATTTGGAGTTTTTTGTGGCTCCATACAAACCTGGAAATTTTTTGTTTTATTTCTTTAAAAAATGGCATTGGGGCCCTGGCCGGTTGGCTCAGTGGTAGAGCGTCAGCCTGGCGTGCAGAAGTCCCAGGTTTGATTCTCGGCCAGGGCACACAGGAGAAGTGCCCATTTGCTTCTCCATCCCTCCCCCTTTCCTTTCTCTCTGTCTCTCTCTTCCCCTCCCGCAGCCGAGGCTCCATTGGAGCAAAGATGGCCCGGGTGCTGGGGATGGCTACATGGCCTCTGCCTCAGGTGCTAGAGTGGCTCTGGTCGCAACAGAGCGATGCCCCGGATGGGCAGAGCATCGCCCCCTGGTGGGCAGAGCATTGCTTCTTGGTGGGCGTGCCTGGTGGATCCTGGTCGGGCGCATGCGGGAGTCTGTCTGACTGTCTCCCCATTTCCAGCTTCAGAAAAATACAAAAAAAAAATAAATTAATTAAATAAATAAAAAATGGCATTGGGATTTTTATGGGGATTGCATTATATTTGTATATTGTTTTGAATAATATGGCCATTTTAACTATATTGATTCTTCCAATCCAGGAACATGGAATACATTTTCCATTTTATTGTGTCTTTTTAAATTTCTTTCAGTTATGTTTTGTGGTTTTCAGTATATATAGGTCCTTCACATTCTTTGTTAAGTCTTTTCCTAGGTATTTTATTCCTTTTGTTGCAACTGTAAAATACAACAGAATTTTATGTATAAAACACTCAACAATATGGGAATAGAAAGGAAAATATCTCAACATAATAAAGGCCATTTATGATAAACCATCAGCTAACATCATATTAAATGACATAAAACTGAGAACTTTTCTCCTTAAATCAGGAACAAAACAAGGTTATCCACTTTCTCCACTCTTATTTAACATAGTACTGGAAGTTTTAGCCAGAGCAATCAGACAAGAAAAAGAAATAACAGGCATTCATATTGGAAAAGAAGAAGTAAAGGTTTTACTTTTTGCAGATGATATGATCCTATACATTGAAAACCCCAATGACTCCACAAAAAGACTACTAGAAACAATATACCAATACAATAAAGTCGCAGGATACAAAATTAATATACAAAAGTCCATTGCCTTCCTATATGCCAACAATGAAACATCAGAAAACAAACTCAAAAAAATAATCCCCTTCATGGTTGCAACAAAAAAAATGAAATACCTAGGAGTAAACATAACAAGGAATGTAAAGGACTTATATAATGAAAACTACAAAGCATTGTTAAGGGAAATAAAAAAGGATACAATAAAATGAAAAAATATTCCTTGTTCCTGAATAGGAAGAATAAATATAGTCAAAATGACTATATTATCCAAAGCGATATATAAATTTAATGAAATTCCCATCAAAATTCCAATGTCATTTTTTAAAGAAATGGAACAAAAAATCATCAGATTTATATGGAACTATAAAAAACCCTGAATAGCCAAAGCAATACTAAGAAAAAGGAATGAAGCTGGAGGCATTAAAATACCTGACTTCAAATTATATTATAGAGCCATGACAATCAAAACAGCATGGTATTGGCAGAAAAATAGACACTCAGACCAATGGAGCAGAATAGAAAGCCCAGAAACAAAACCACATGTATATGGTCAAATAATTTTCGATAAAGGGGCCAACAACACACAATGGAGAAAAGAAAGCCTCTTCAACAAATGGTGCTGGGAAAACTGGAAAGCCACATGCAAAAGAATGAAACTTTCCCACAGTTTGTCCCCTTGTACTAAAATTAATTCAAAATGGATCAAAGACCTAAATATAAGACCTGAAACAATAAATTACATAGAAGAAAACATAGGTACTAAACTCATGGACCTTGGTTATAAAGAACACTTTATGAATTTGACTCCAAAGGCAAGGGAACTGAAGGCAAAGATAAATGAATGGGACTACAACAGACTAAGAAGCTTTTGCACAGCAAGAGAAACTAACAACAAAACAAATAGACAGTGAACTAATTGGGAGATGATATTTTCAAATAACAGCTCAGATAAGGGCCTAATATCCAAAATATACAAAGAACTCATAAAACTCAACAACAAACAAACAAACAATCCAATAAAAAAAATGGGAAGAGGACATGAACAGACACTTCTCCCAAGAAGAAATACAAATGGCCAATAGATATATGAAAAAAGAAATCGTTTTTTTGAGTTCATTTTCCAATGTTTCATCACTGGAGTATAAGAAAGCAGTGGACTTCAGTATATTGATTTTGTAACCTGCGACTTTGCTGTATTAATTTATTGTTTCTAATAGATTTTTTGTGGAGTCTTTGGGGGTTTCTATGTACAGGATCATGTCATCTGCAAAAAGTGATACCTTTACTTCCCCCCCCCCCCCCCATATGGATGCCTGTTATTTCTTTCTCTTGCCTGATTACTCTTGCTAAAAGTTCCAGAACTAGGTTGAATAAGAAAGGAGGGAGTGGACAGCCTTGTCCTGTGCTTGATTTTAGAGAAAAAATCTTCATTTTTTTTAACCATTTAGTACAATATTAATTGATGATTAGTCATATATGGTCTTTATTATGTTGAGGTACTTTCCTTCTTTTTCAAGTTTTTGTAGTGTTTTAAGCATAAAGGGATGTTGTATCTTATCACATGCTTTTTCAGCATCTATTGATAGGATTGTATGATTTTTGTTGTTTTGTTGATGTGGTATTTTACATTGCTTGATTTTTTTATGTTGAACTATCCTTGTTTTCCAGAAATAAATCCCACTTGATCATGATGTATTATTTTAAAAATGTGTTTTTGTATTTGATTTTCTAGTATTTTGTTTAGGATTTTTTGGATCTGTATTCATTAGTGATATTTGTGTATAGTTTTCTTTATTTGTGTTGTCTTGCCAGGTTTTGGTATAAGGAGTATGTTGGTCTCATAAAATGTGTTGGGGAGTACTGCTTCTTCATCTATTTTTTGGAAGACTTTAAGAAGGGTAGGTACCAAATCTTTGAATGTTTAGTAAAATTCACTAGTTTAGCCATCTGGTCCAGGACTTTTTTTGAGGGGGAGATTTTTGATAGTTGTTTCTACTTCCTTTCTGCTTATAGGTAAATTTAGGTTTTCCACTTCTTTGTGACTCAGTCTAAAAAGAGTGTATACTTCTAGGAATTTATCCATTTCCTGTAGGTTGTTGAATTTGGTGGTATATAACCTTTCATAATATTCTACTATGATCCTTTGTATATCTATAATATCTGTGGTCATTTCTCTTCTTTCATTTTGGATTTTGTTTATATGAACCCTTCCTCTTTTTTCCTTAGTGAGTCTAGCCAATGGTGTGTCGATTTTGTTGATTTTTTCAAAGAACCAGCTCTTTGTTCTATTAGTTTTTTCTATAGATTCTTGTTCTCTATTTTATATAGTTCTTTAATTTTTACCATTTTCTCTTTTCTGCTGACTTTGGGTTCCCTTTGTTCTTCTTTTTCTAGTTCCTTAAGGTGTGAGATTAGGTTGTTTACTTGGGAACTCTCTTGTTTTTTGATGTAAGCCTATAATGATATAAACTTCCTCTTATTATTCCTTTTGCTGAATTCCAGAAATTTTGATATGTTGCGCTGTAATTGTCATTTGTCTGTATATATCTTTTGATCTCTGCTTTTATTTCTTCTTTGACCCAGTCATTTTTTTAGAAGTATGTTAATTTTCACATTTTTGTGGGTTTCTTTGCTTTTATTTTGCAGTTGAATTCTAATTTCAAATCCTTATGTTTAGAACCAAGGTAATGTATGCCACTTCCAGTCTTGCCTTAAAACCCCTCTTGTGAAATTCTCCCTGTTTCCCCTCATTTACTGGCCACATTTAGAATATCCAGCTGAGCATTCCAAAGAACAAGAGGCTGACAGAGCTACCAGAGGGTGCAAGTCTATGCCTTGTGCCACTTTTTTTAGGAGAATTGTCTAATCAGAAATATAGTAATCTCCCCCTTATGTGCAGTTTCATGTTCCATGATTTCAGTTTCCTGTAGTCCAAGAATATTAAATAAAAATTCCAGAACAATTCACAAATTTTAAATTGCATGCAGTTCTGTATAGCGTGATGATGTCTCACGCTGTCCACGGCATCCCACCCAGAATGTGAATCATCCCTTTTGTCCAGCCCATTCACACTGTATAGTCCCTGCCCACTAGTCATCTAGCAGTCACCTCCATTATCAGATCACTATCAGCAGTATCAGTGTTTGCATTCAAGGAACCATTATGTTGTTTTATAATGGCTCAAAGTGCAAAGGTAGTGATGCTAGCAATTCAAATATGCTAAAGAGAAGCTAGAAAGTACTTCTTTTAAATAAAAAGGTATGTGCGTTTAAGAAAAAAAAAATAGCATGTATCAGGTTTGGTATTATTTAGGATTGTAGTAAGCCACTGAGGGTCTCAGAACATATCTTTAGTGGAGAAAGGGGAACTACTGTGCCTACTTTACTTGTACAAGTAAGAAATAAACAAAATGGTACTGTGTTAAGCTGTATGGAGTTAGGCTACATGGGGTTATATCCTGTTGCAAAAATATTTTCGAAGATTGAGACCTAATTATTATTAAATTATTAACATCCAAACTACTATTTCCAATTTCTATATGTATGTATGCATATGTATACACACACGCATTTAACCTGTCCTCTTGCTTTGTGGTACTATATTAGCATAAGTACCTCTAGTTGACCCCACTGTGAGTTTATCTATCATCACAGAGGAAATCGGTTAATCAAACTTAAGTTTATTTTAAGAAAATACTATATAGGCTTTAAGAGAAGGATAATCAGAAAGAAAAATACATAAGCATTGTGGGTAGACTAATATCATTTTTTAATCTTCCTGCCAGCCTTGTTTTATACTTGTGGGTTCTCAGCTATATTCTGAGTCATTATTATCACTTTAAATGATTTTATAAAAAGTGAGCTGTTACTGTTCCAAATAGATGTCTGCTTCCTTCAAGTCCTCATATATTCCTCCTATAATGTATAATTGTACATTATAAGAAGATATTTCAAATTAACTACAGTTACATTCTGACTGCTGCCTACCAAATATCAATGTAAAAGATTATATTATAAAATTCAAATATATACTCTAAATTATTTTTTGCTCAGTGGCAGGCTACATTGACAAAATTGCATTTATCTCATATAATGTGAATGACTCCCAAAATTTATATATCCATCAATCCTCCTACATTTTTAATTTTGGCAACAAAGATTTAACTAGCTCATTACATTTACAAATTAAAACATTTAATTAGTTTTCCAAACAGCAGTATGATAATTTTATATAAAATTTAATCTTTGAATTTCAATGAGAAATATAAATATTTTACTTCAGAATAAAAATGCTCCATTAAAATTGTATAGGAAACAGTTTGGCAATTTAGAAGAATATGCCTATTTTCCTTTAGATGATATGTACCAGCATTTATTAAAAAAGAATGTATTTTCTTCTGATAGTCAGTGTTTACGCATGGGGTTTTGTGTATAATGCAGAAATGTACAATGAAATATTGGTAACAGCATAGTGGTGGTATACTCTTAATTCATTCTTGTGTCAAAAGCAAATTCACTCTGTATGAGTCTTTCTCTTTTGTTTCTTAGTTTACTTTGTTCATTAAATACCACATATAAGTGAAATCATATGGTACTGGTCTTTCTCTGACTGCCATATATTGCTTAGCATAATACTCTCCAGGTCCATCCATGTTGTTACAAAGGGAAAGATTTCCTTCTTTTTTATGGCTGAGTAGTATTCCATTGTGTGAATGTACCACAGCTTTTTTATCCACTCATCTACTGATGGGCACTTGGGCTCCTTCAAAATAGAAAACAGACTGACAGATGTCAGAGGGGAGGAGGGTTGGGGTAGTGGATTAAAATGGTGGAGAAATTAAGCAAAGAAAAAAACCTCATAGACAGAAAACAGTGTGTGATAACCAGAAGGAAAGAGGACAGCAGGAGGTAGAAGTGGGTATAGAGGGAATAAATGGTGATGGAAAGAGACTTGACTTGGGGTGGCGAACACACAGTACAATACACAGATGCATTATATAGTTGTACACCTAAAACCTATATAATTTTATTAACCAATGTCATCCTGATAAATTCAATAAAAGTTTTTTAAAAAGTAGTGCCCATGTGGCAGGTAGTAAGTACTCATTAACTGTTGATTATTAGCAGACAGAGTGTCTTTGAGGGGACAGGAAACTTCAAAACACAAGTCATTTCAGAAAACAGTTATTTAATTTCACTTTAATTAATCAGTTCTATAAAATTTATGGATTATCTATTTTGTACAAGAATCTGTCCTAGGCACTAGTAGGCAGTATTCATGTCTCCAAGTTGTTTAGAAGGGGGGGCAAAGACAACCCCATATATAATTCTAATACCATATAGAAAATAAAACATTTTTTTAGCCTTATTGCTTGACTAGAACTTCTAATACCATGGTGAATAAAAGTGGTGAGAGTGAGCATCCTTATCTTGTTCCTTATCTTAAAGAAAAGCTATCAGCTTTCACCATTGAATATGATATTAGCTTTGGGCTTGTTATATATGGCATTTATTATGCTTAAGTACATTCCTTCAATACTTAGTTTGTTGAGAGTTTTATTATGAATGTTAAATTTTGTCAAATGCTTTTTTTATTTGACCTATTGTACCTATTGAGATAATCATGTGATTTTTTTCTTCTTTATTTTGTTACCTGGGTATATCATATTAATTAATTTTTGTATGTTCAACCAATTTTGTATCCCTGAAACAAATCACACTTAATCATAAATAAAGCAAATTGGCTGCCATAAATCATGATAGTGTCATTTTCTAGTTATTTATTTGTGGTATCATTTTATTGCATAAATACTCTGTGTTGTTCTATAGTTAGTAGTGTACAATTTTATAGGACTGTTTCAAACATCTATCTGATTGTTTCACAGCCTGATCTATCTTTCTCGAAGAGACAGTGATCTGAAAGATCTGGAAGGAGTATCAAATAAAAAGCCAGTATTAAGGGCCCAAAGAATTGATGTTTTGTGACATATTACATGCTAGCAAACCTAAAACCTATTGCCCAGATCTTTTGGATCTAAAAATAAATATGCAAATAGAAATCCCACTTTTATAGTTAATATACACACATGAACATCTATCAAAGATAACTATAAATTCATATAAACAGTATATGGATGGGGAATCTTTTTTTTATACATTGAGATTGCTAAGCCATAAAACTAATAATAAAAAAACTATGATTTTCCATTTTAGAGCAACTCTTTAAAAGTTCTTCTAGTATTAGCACATATTTAGAGTGAGAAATCACTTAAATTTCTAGCTGTCAAAGCAAGCTATGGTACTAACAAGACGTAAAACTTGAGAAAATGAAATAGAAATTAAAAAAAATAAATGACAAAACGTAACATGTTAACAAAAAATAATTTGGACCAGAAAGAAAAATAATTTGTGACACTCCCAGAAAGAAAAATTAGCAAACAAAGAAAAAAACTATTCACAATAGTACATTATTATATACAACTTTCTTAATTAATGACTATAAAAGAACGAGTATCATGAATTTTTGTAGCACAAGAAAAGATATTGAAGTTTCCTTCATGATATATTTCTGATAACTAAGTCTGAGAAGAACACTAGAAAAAAAATGCCAAGCACATTAATAAAATATTGCCTTACTCCATGACTACGGATACTGATACCAGAAGCAGTTTTACCCTAGAGAGGATGGGTGGCAGCCCTACTCATAATGATAACCAGTCTCTCAGCAGAATTCCAGAATGAATCCAGGCTGAGACTGCCTTTTTCAATAGGGTGCTAGAGAAAGGAAAGATCTCTAATGAGGTGACACTAAAGCAGAACTAAGTGAAGTTAGCAAACCATGCAGATTTCTCCTGGAAGAGTATTTCAGGCAGAAAATAAAGCAAGTGAGTGGCCCTCCAGCAACATCGAGTGCTTGATGAATTCGAAGAGATGCAAGGAGGCCAGTGAAGCTAAAGCCGTCAGTGAGCCACAGAGGTGAGACTGATCTGAGAGAGAAGCCAAGGCCAGGTCACCTAGGATCCTGCAGTATATGATAAGGACCTCTCCCGCTAAGAGTTATAACATAACACTGGAGAATTTGGTATAATTTATATCTGTGAAACATCACTTTGGTTGCTCTTTGGAGAAGAGATTATAGGAATGCAAAAGGGGAAGGAGGAGGTGTATAGACAAGCAATGGATGGATGGGGCAGCTTGGACTGGAGTGGGAACAGTGATGACTGTGGTGGGAGTAACAAGGCATGGGATCTAATCTTGGTTCTGTGTTTTAACATTAGATAACCGTGCCTCTCACCTCTTCCCTTTCTAGATAAACTCTCAGATGCAACAACTGATTAAAATATTGATATCCCATATTCACCTTGTCTGGTTGGAATCATAGATGGATAGAGGGATAATAGATGGATAAATAAAACATCCCTTTTGCCATGTCTATTCCTTTATTATCCTCACTTTTGCTGAAAATAAAGTGGGTCATCTACAAAATAGAGTGTTGTACAGGTAGAGAACCTATACAACATGAACTTGGTCTCTAAGTATGCTGGTTCAAAACTTCACATGGTAAAAAGTCATTGCTGTGTCTTCAAAAATAGGTCTAATTTTCTGTATTAAAATAAAAGGCCCACTTTATGTCAATAAAATTTTTATTAAGAATTATTAATGTAGCCCTGGCCAGTTGGCTCAGCAGTAGAGTGTCAGCCCGGCATGTAGAAGTCCTGGGTTCAATTCCCAGTCAAGGTACACAGAGAAGCACCCATCTGCTTCTCCACCTTCCTACTCTCCTTCCTCTCTATCTCTCTCTTTCCCTCCTGCAGGCAAGGCTCCATGGGAGCAAAGTTGGCCCAGGCGCTGAGGATGGCTCCATGGCCTCCGCATCAGGTGCTAGAATGGTTCCGGCTGCAATGGAGCAACACACAGATGGGCAGAACATCACCCCTTTGTGGGCATGCTGGTGGATCCCGGTTGGGCACATGAGAGAGTCTGTCTGGCTGACTCCCGCTTCTTACTTGGAAAAAATACAAAGAAAAAAAAGAATTATCATTGTGGCCCTGTGGCCCTGGCTGTTTGGCTCAGTAATAGAGCATCGACCTGGTGTGTGAAAGTCTTGGGTTCGTTTTCCGTTCAGGGCACACTGGAGAGGTGACCATCTGCTTCTCCCCACTTCTCTTCCCTCTCCTCTTTTTCTCTCTCTCTTTTCCCCTCTCATATCCATGGCTCCATTGATTTGAGCACTTCAGCCAGGAGCTGAGGATGCCTCCATCCAGCTTCTGCCTCAGCCATAAAAATAGCTTAGTTGCATGTGGCCTCAGATGGGCAGAGCATCGGCCATAGACAGGGGTCGCTGGGTGGATCCTTGTCTGGGCGAATGTGGGACTCTGTCTCTGTATCTCCCCTACTCTCACTTAAAAAAATATTTTTTAAAGAATATCAATGAAATATAAACATAATTTTCCTTCCATGTACACATAGCTCATCTAAAACACTTAAAAAAGTTTCATGTATTTCTTAGAAATATGTAAAATGTATGGTAAAGTCATTACTTATAATTTTTTCTTAAAAGACTTAAATCTATGGATTTTACTTCTTAAAGTTTCTATACATTTTCTCATTACTTATTTATATATAACTTGTAGTTTAGATTCTTTTTTTAGGATAAAATTGATTTCTATCAATCATCTATAAAATACAAAAATAAAAAGTAGGAATTTATCTTTTTGGTAGATATTAACTAAGCCATTTTTTGGTCAGCTTCCTGAGTTCTCTTTACTAATTATAAAGAAAATGAGAAATAACTGGTGTCATGAACAAAGGTAAAAAAAAATGCTTAATTTATATTTTAGCTGGAAGTGATTAAAACAATCCAAATACTTGATTACTTTTAATTTTATTATTGGTGATAATATACCCTTATATATTTTTACTTTATTGATAATTTCTTTGGAAATTCTACTTAATAAAAAGAGAATATATTTAAAATATTTTATTTTTTCTCTACTACTTTTATTTCTATTATCTTCTTCTTTGCATTCTTTTGGTTTTTTCCTACATCTTTAAGAATTGAATTAATTTACTTTTATTTATCTATTTTTATTGCCATAAATATTTAAAGCTATATATTTTCCTTTGGTCAGTGCTTAAACTATAATCTATATTTTGTAATTTAAGCAAAAGCTATATTTTATAATCTAGAAAGTTTTTTTACAACTATTTTTAAGTGAGAGGAGGGGAGATAGTGAGGCAAACACCCACATGTGGATCCAACTGGGATCCACCTGGCAAACCCATCAGGAGCCAATGATATTTTTAGTGCCTGAGTCTGATGTGCTCCAACAGAGCTATTCTCAGTGTCCAGGACATGCTTGGACAATTGAGCCACTGGCTACAGAGGGGAAGAGGAAGAGAAAGAGGAGAGGGAGAGGGGAGAAGCTGATAGTTACTTCTCTTATGTTCCCTGACTGGGAATCCAACCAGTATGTCCATATGCTGGGCAGCCACTCTATCCACTGAACAACCAGCCAGGGACTGTTTTTACAAAATTTTATAATTTAAGGTTTTACTTCTTTTATCCAAGAATAAATGATTTTTGTTTAATTTTCAGTTTGGACCTTTTATTTAATTAATTTCTATTTTAGTGCATTTTGATCAGAGAATTTTTCCACATTTTACCTCATGGAATTTATTAAGGCTCTCTTTGTGATCCCATAAGTAATCACATGTATAAGTTGTATATTTTTCTTTGTCAGAACATATAATATTTATACATCGCTTTTCCTCTTGCCCCCATATTTATCATCTTTTAGTCTTAGTTTTACAATTAAATTGATTGAGTGCTCACCATAAATTCTTTAGCTGGAGTTTCATCAGCCATCCTGTGATGGATAAAGCTTAAATTTTTACTAGTATATTTCTTATGAAGGGCTTGTGGATTTAAAATTCTTGATTCACACTTTATTCTCTTGAGTTTCTTCAATATACTAACTGCTTTACTGATGTTGCCTTGATGTATTTCTTGAGAAAGCTCAGGCAACGTATTTTCTCCCATTTGTTCCTTGTGTCTAAAGACTCTAAGGATTTTCTCTTTATCTTTAAAATCTAATAATTTTACTAAAATCTCTTTCAGAGTTAACAATTTAAAGGTTGATTTTTCTAGAATCAAGTGGTCCTTGTCAATATATACCTGGAGGACTTTTTCTTTAGATTTTATAAAGTTTTTCTTTATTACGATTTTAAATATAAATTCTAACTTTGTTTCATTTTTCTTCTTTAGAGATTCCAATTACATATATTAGATTTTCTCTCCTTCCCTTCCATTTAACAACTCTTTCTGACCCTCTGCACATCTTCAGAGTCCCTAATTACACATACAGGGGCAAAAGTGGATTTACACTTGTTTTTATGGAAAATAATACAATAATTAATAAATAATAATACAAGAATAAACTCTGTTTTGTGTACTCACAACTGTAAATCTACTTTTGTCTCACCATAATAGAAATTACCACTTGCTATTGCTCCTTCATACTGACCTCTTCCTCACCTGGGGAGCCATGCCTATGGGTCCTTCTATTTCCATATGAACTCTCATCCTACACAAGTTTTAATGCTGAGATCCTTATTTTTCTTTTTTTTCTTCTTCTTCTTTTTCTTAAGTTGGAAATGGGGAGGCAGTCAGACAGACTCCCGCATACGACCGACTGGGATGCACCTGGCACACCCACCAGGGGGCGATGCTCTGCCCATCTTGGGGAGTCACTCAGCCGCAATCAGAGCCATTCTAGCGCCTGAGGCAGAGGCCACAGGGCCATCCCCAGCGCCCGGGCAAACTTTGCTCCAATGGAGCCTTGGCTGCGGGAGGGGAAGAGAGAGACAGAGAGGAAGGAGAGGGGGAGGGGTGGAGAAGCAGATGGGCTCTTCTCCTGTGTGCCCTGGCTGGGAATCGAACCTGGGACTCCCGCACGCCTGGCCGATGCTCTACCACTGAGCCAACCGGCCTGGGCCAAGATCCTTATTTTTCTTATGTCAACCTTAGCATTGCTATCAGTGTCAAAAACTTTGAATGAGTAAGTTGGAATTCACCATTCAAAGGTCAAAATAATTAGTTAAACAAAGTATGAATACCACAATATACAATATAATTTATTATCTTCTGATGTATTCTTGGTTCTGAATATCTATTGGTTAATTTGAAGATGAGTGGTGTCACAAAATAGTACAATTCATTTGAAATCTGGCAATTTACCCTATTCTCTATTGTCTCACTAGTTGTCTCCTTTTGGTTCATTTATCGCTTCTGTCAAGCAGAAGTGCCACACAGATATTTTCCAAAAGCTGATAACAATAGCAATAATATAAAATGAAATTGCATGATACTGAATGCTGCCATCAGATATGTTATTATCAACTTAATATAGAAAAATTTTATTGTATTATATAGCAAATCAGCTTCCATTACACTGGGGAATAACTTCTTTTCATTTTCTGTTGCATGAGGTTTTAGAACTGTTTCTATATATTTCTGCATCGCTGATTCCAAATCTGAAATCCATTTGTTGGTGCATGCTCTAGTTCTTTGGGTTTTTTTTTTTTTACAGAGACAGAGAGAGAGTCAGAGAGAGGGATAGATAGGGATAGATAGACAGTAACTGAGAGATGAGAAGCATCAATCATCAGTTTTTTGTTGCAACTCCTTAGTTGTTCATTGATTGCTGTCTCATATGTGCCTTGACCGTGGGCCTTCAGCAGACCAAGTAACCCTTTGCTCAAGCCAGCGACCTTGGGTCCAAGCTGGGGAGCTTTTTTGCTCAAGCCAGATGAGCCCACGCTCAAGCTGGCAACCTTGGGGTCTTGAACCTGGGTCCTCTGCATCCCAGTTCGATGCTCTATTCACTGCGCCACCGCCTGGTCAGGCATGCCTTAGTTTTTATGCCATTTTAATTTATTTTTATTACAGTTAATGGTATGCATTGGTTTTTAAATTGGAGTTAAAGCGCAGTGACTCTTGGATTGAACATAACCACAAGGCAATTGATGTTTTACAAATATCACTTACACATAATTGTAGTTGTTTTTAAATGTAAAAAATTATTATCTGATAAAAAAACACCATCTTATTTTGTTTTAAGATTGAATTATGGCTTCTTTGAGTAGGCATAAATGTAAGAACAGTCCTGACACCTTCTGTTATATATGTGGCTGTTACACACTTCAACGTCAAAGGCACAATATTTCTTCATTTGTGACACGTGCACATATTGCTATTTTCAAGTTCCCTTTGCTGATGAAGACAAGAATTGGGCTCCTCATATTGTGTGTCATAATTGGGAGGAAATACTTCATGACTGGACAAAAGGAAAATGCATAGGAATGCCTCTTGGTATTTCCATGGTTTGGCATGAACCTGAGGACCACAGCAGTGACTGTTATTTCTGTCTGATCCGTACAAAGGGAATCGGCAAGAAAAAAAAGGCATATTATCGCATATCCTAATATTCCTTCAGCATTATGACCTATCCCACACTCTGAGACACTCCTGGTTCTAGTTTTTAATGGTTTTATTTCTTCTAATAATGAAGAAAGTGAACACGGTGATCAAGTATATTTTGATAAGATGCATGAGAAAATGGTTGTAGAATCTGAAGGGTATTCTTTTGATGCCAAGCATCAGACCCATCAGCAGTTTAGCCAACCCGAATTGAATGACTTAGTAAGGATGACATAAAAATTGTCCTCAACTTTCTGAAGTATGAGGAGCATAACTGGATCATTTGTGTGGATCTTAAAATGGTAAATTTCCTGTTAGGACAACAGAGAGGTTTCACAAAGTATCCTTGCTTTCTGTGTTAGTGGGACAGCCGAGTTTGGGAGAAACACTGGACACAGAAGGATTGGCCAAAACATGAAGCTCTGGAAGTAGGGATGCAAAATATTGTGAATGAACCTGTAGTTAATTGAGACAGGATCATTTTTTCCCCCACATCACATCAAACTTGGCTTAATGAAGCAGTTTGTCCAGGCTTTGAATAAAGAAAGTGAATACTTTCAACAAATTATTTCTGCTTTTCCTGCCTTGTCTTTCGAGAAGATAAAAGCAGGTATATTCAATGGACCTCAAATTTGAACCCTTCTACGTGATGAAGAATTTGCCAGGAAGATGAATAAGGAGGAGAAAGCAGCATGGCAGTCTTTTGTGGCAGTTACAAAGAACTTCCTTGGCAACAAAAAAGCAGAAAACTATGAACTTCTGGTTCAAAGGATGCTGTTGACTTTCTGTGACATTGGATGTAACATGAGCATTAAGATTCACTTCCTGAACAGTCACCTTGATAAGTTTCCTGAAAATCTTGGAGCTGTTAGTGATGAGCAGACTACTGCTGAAGCATCAAATGAGATTGTCCTCAACAAGTACACAAACACAAGAGCTACAAACGCAAATTTTTACCTGAATAGAATTTAAATAAGTTTTACACAAATTTTATGATTAAAATAAGTGTTTTAATATGTTCTATTTCAAAGTTGAAGACAAATTCTGATGTAATCATATCTTTTAGTATATTAGTATAATTACTGCATTATATATATTATTATATTTTCACAAAAATGATGCCCAAGAAGACATTCTACTTCATTATGTTAAACTAAATGTTGAAAATTTTAAAATAAGATGAAAACCTAAAATCTTTTTTTTTTCAGAGACAGAGAGAAAGTCAGAGAGAGGGATAGACAGGGACAGACAGACAGGAATGGAGAGATGAGAAGCATCAATCATTAGTTTTTTGTTGAGCATTGCGACACCTTAGTTGTTCACTGATTGCTTTCTTATATGTGCCTTGATCATGGGTCTTCAGCAGACCAAGTAACCCCTTGCTTGAGTCAGAGACCTTGGGTCCAAGCTGGTGAGCTTTGCTCAAAGCAGATGAGCCTGCACTCAAGCTGGTGACCTCAGGGTCTCAAACCTGGGTCCTTGGCATCCCAGTCCAATGCTCTATCCACTGTGCCACTGCCTGGCCAGGTGAAAACCTAATATCTTGAATTGCAAAAAAACTTGTAGCTTACAGAGAAAAACTAATGTCAGTTTTGAGATCAGCACACTTGAATTAGGTAAGAACAAGTGTTTTTGTGGATGCAAACAAAATTTTGTTCCCCAGTGTTAGCTATGGAGATAGACAATAAAATTTTTAGTGAAGCATGTTATTATAGAAGTTCTAAGATAAAAGAAAATCAATGTATGAATGCCTTTGAAATAATTTTTTCCTTAAAAACATAAAATAAATTACATAGAAGAAAACATAGGTACTAAATTCATGGACCTTGGCCATAAAGAGCATTTTATGAATTTGACTCCAAAGGCAAGGGAAGTGAAGGCAAAGATAAATGAATGGGACCAAATCAGACTAAGAAGCTTTTGCACAGCAGGAGAAACTGACAAGAAAACAGACAGCCAACTAAATGGGAGATATTATTTTCAAACAACAGCACCAATAAGGGCCTAATATTCAAAATATACAAAGAACTCACAAAACTCAACAAACAAGCAAACAATCCAATTAAAAAATGGGAAGAGGACATGAACAGACAATTCTCCTAGGAAGAAATACAAATGACCAACTGATATATGAAAAGATATTAATCTTCACTAGCTATTAAAGAAATGCAAATCAAAACTACAATGAGATACCACCTCACGCCTGTTAGATTAGCTATTATCAACAAGACAGGCAATAACAAGTGTTGGAGAGGCTGTGGCTACTTTACATTCCCACCCTCATCCACTGTTGGTGGGAATGTAAAGTAGTACAACCATTATGGAAGAAAGTATGATGGTTTCTCAAAAACTTAAAACTAGAACTAACATATGACCCAGCAATCCCTCTACTGGGTATACACCCCCATAACTGAAAAACACTGGTACGTAAAGACACATGTAGCCTCATGTTCATTGCAGCATTGTTTACAGTGGCCAAGACATGGAAACAACCCAAAAACCCTTCAATAGATGATTTGATAAAGATGTGGTACATATATACTATGGAATACTACTCAGCCATAAGAAATGATGACATAGGATCACTTATGACAATATGGATGGAGCTTGATAACATTATACTGAGTGAAATAAGTAAATTAGAAAAAACTAAGAACTGTATGATTCCATACATAGGTTGGACACAAAATTGAGACTCATGGACATGGATAAGAGTATGGTGGTGACCAGGGGGAGGGGAAGGGAGGAGAGGAAGGAGGGGAGGGGCATAAAGAAAATCAAATAGAAGGTGATGGAAGACAATTTGACTTTGGGTGATGGGTATACAATATAATCAAATGTCAAAATGATCTGGAGATGTTTTCTCTGAATCTATGTACTCTAATTGATCAATGTCACCATGTTAAAATTAATTGTCTAAATAAAATTTTAAAAAATTAAAAAAAACACATCCCATTTATGAATCCTTAATACCTTTCTGTTAGTCAAGAAAATAGTCAATAAAATTCTATTTCTTTTAGCATTACATTAATTTACTTTCATTTTCTACTGAAAAATACAACAAATTTATCTGAAGCAATATTATCTGTAATATGTAAGTCATTGCTATTGAGTACCTAAGCTATTCAAATGAAATTTTGATTAAGACACTTTTATAGTTAAGACATCCTTTTTTCGAACTAACTACAGCCACTATGGAATTTTCAAAAAAAAATTTAACTTATATAAAATGAGTTTTTATTTTTTAGGAGAAAAAAAGATTTAATTAAAATAAGCAAATACATCAATCTGATGCCTTATCTACAATTAATTAATAAGTAACTACCTTAATTGTGATGTATAATTTTTTAAATTTTTTTATTTATTCATTTTAGAGAGGAGAGTGAGAAAGAGAGAGAGAGAGAGGGGGAGAGAGAGAGAAAAAGTGGAGGAGCAGGAAGCATCAACTTCCATATGTGCCTTGATCAGACAAGTGCAGGATTTCAAACTGGTGGCCTCAGCATTCCAGGTTGATGCTTTATCCACTGTGCCACCAAAGGTCAAGCCATGATGTTTACTTTAAAAAATGAGAAAACTTTTTAATGTTTTACTAAAATGTCAATATAAAATAATTGAAAAGCCTGACCAGGTGGTGACGCAGTGGATGGAGTGTCGAACTGGGACGCGAATGATCCAGGTTCAAAACCCCGAGGTTGCCAACTTGAGTGCAGGGTCAAATGATTTGAGCAAGGCTCACCAACTTGAGCCCAAGGTCACTGGCTTGAGCAAGGGGTCACTTGCTCTGCTGGAGCCTCTGAGTCAAGGCACACATGAGAAAGCAATTAATGAACAACTAAGGCACCGCAATGAAGAATTGATGCTTCTCATCTCTCCTCTTCCTGTCTGTCTGTCCCTATCTGTCTTTCTCTCTTTGTCACCAATAAAAAATTAAATAAATAGATACATAAATAAATATAATTTAAAAATATGTGTAAGATGGTTGATAGTTCAGAGGGAGCTTCTCTGTTCCAGGAGAATTTCTTTCAAATAGCTAATAAAAGGTGAATACACCATCAGAAAAATGGGAAAAGGTCATGAATGGAAAACAAAAGAAAACTATTTGGGAAAGGATGATCAAATGCATTCATTATTAGAAAAGGAAAATTCAATCCCAAAATATTGTTCTTATAAAGGGACTGATAAGATTAAGCATATTGGTATTACCTGTTTTTGGCAAGATATGAAGTAGCAGGCACTTTCAAATGCCCTTAATGGGAATCTTTAATGGTACAAACCAACTGGAAATCACTATCAATATTTGATTCCATAGCATACTGCTTCTTTTTTCTTGGCATTACTCCAGTGGAATTTTTGTGTGTTTGAGTGATTTTAATAACTATGTAGAGGGTCTATTAGAGGGTCTATTTGGTGCCCTGGTCCTCAGCCTCTGACCTGCACTCCTCATTTGGACTTGCCCTCCATCCCATCACAGCCTGTCCATGGTTGTACCCTAGATCATGTCATTATCAACAAGCAAACTCCTTCCAAAATCTGTTTTGAGAATTATGCTGTTTAAAAAGCATCTTACTTTTGAGTACTCCGTTATCTCACTCCCTCTTGTATCCACCAAGACCTACAATTTCTCTATAAATGTACTCCTTTATGGCTTTATCCCTCCTTATCAAACTTAGAGTCTGTGGCCTATGACTGTAGCCTGTCTTTTTACATACACCCACAACTACTTGGCCTCTTTTTGTCTTTGTCATATGCACCGGCAAAGGCCAAACTTGGTTGAGTCCAATTCCTTATCTAATCTGTGCCTGTATCCCAGTACCTCAGTGTGATTGGAAAAATACGAGCATGATGACTATTATCTAAAGTGATGGTCACAAAGCTCAAGAGGTCCCTTCACACTGACAGTGCATTTCACTAAGCACTTTGACTCCTATGCTGAAATTTTTATTTCATACTAGTGTTCTCATTCTGCAAACATCTAAGAACGCTTCTCCTTTATTTTATTCTTAATTGATCACTTAAGATTGTATATCTCTTACTACTACATTTGCCAACCTGCCTTATGCTATAACCATATTCTTTGCCTCTCCTCCTGCTATTATGGCTGAACTATTCATACTACTATCTAAAGTTAACCAGTCCACTTGTATACTGAATAATACCAGAGTTCGCCCCCATCTTGAAGGCTTGGCTGTTGTAATTGTATACTATCTCTTTTGCTTCATCAATTTTCTTTTGTCTAATTGACTTATTCTCATACTCATAAAAACATATGACATTTTTCTATTATTAAATGAACTTTTAATCTTAAAATGAAGACCAAAGGGATTAAATAATTAACATTATATTAATATATATAAATTCAAATTAGAGACTAAGAAAATATTATATGGGATAACACTGGAGTAAAAACAAGCAATGAAGCTAGATGACAGAATAAACCTTTGAAATAAAAATAATATAACCTAAGTGGGAAAAGCCTTGAGAAAAATAGATGCAGCAATCATTTTAAAAATTCAAAATTCAAAGCTATTTTTTTATAAAACAGCCATAGAGATTAAAAAATTAAAATAGCATTCATTCAATTGAAGAGCAATATTTAAGGGGCAGGAACATGAATACAAAAACACAAAGAGTAAAATTATTCAACCAAAATTGTTCAACTCCTTAGTTACGAAAGATATTTCAAACTATCAACAAACAATGTGTGCTGAAACAAGAACACCCATTCATCACTGGTGTCATGCACACTGTTGAAAACTTGGGTACATAACTTAGCAATACATTTGAAGAAATATACAGTTAATCATCTTTAACGCAGTAATTCTACTGATAATTTTCCTTGGGTTTAAACGAGATGAAGAAAAAGCACAACACAAGAACATTTTCATTGTAGCATTATTCATCATAGTTTAAAGAATGCTAACAGACTGATTATCCAAAAATAGAAGGTTGGTTAAAAAGCTGAAGTTTATGGATTCGGAAGGACATTATGCAACCCTTAAAATGACTTAATCTCTGTATCAGTAAGTAAAAATCCCCCCAAAAATACAGAATTGCATTTATACTATTACAATTATATAAAATTTGTATGTGTATGTAGCAGTGGGAAATGGAGTGGTATGATCATGGCGTATCTAGTATTTTATTTCTTTTATAATAATTGAATAAAAATATTTTAAATAATTCAAAATTATCAACAAAGGAACCAGTTTTCATGTACCCTGAAACAGAAAAACTCTTTTTCTATTTGATACATTTTAATTCAAACTTTAGATTACCTAGGCTAATGAAAAGTGGTAAAGGCACTGGGTTCTTACTCCTGTTTCAAGAGTAGTAATATACCTACTCATAAATGGCATTTTCATGAAGTTAGGTACTTATTCAGTGCAAAGATATGGACTTAATATTGTTATTAATGGAGTCCCACCAAAATGTTTTCTATTTAGAACAATTGTAGGGAGATGATGGAGAGAAAGAGAGGGAGAGAGGGAGAAGGTAGAGAGAAGAGGAAGGGAAGGAGGGAGGAGAGAGAGAGGGAAGGAGGGAGTGGGAAGAGAGAGGTTTTCAGTTTAGACAGATCTTATGTGGCAGGAGAGAGGCAATTTGAGAAGCCAGATGCTTAGGAAAGAATCTATGGGAAAGTGATGTTGTCCTGAACTGGTGCTGGTGTGAGTGGGTGTGAGAAGGGAAAAGAAGATGCTTAAAAGTGAAAACTGATAGGCCTGACCTGTGGTGGCGCAGTGGATAAAGCGTCGACCTGGAAATGCTGAGGTCGCCGGTTCGAAACCCTGGGCTTGCCTGGTCAAGGCACATCTGGGAGTGGATGCTTCCAGCTCCTCCCCCTTCTCTCTCTCTCTGTCTCTGTCTCTCTCTCTCTCTCTCCTCTCTAAAAATGAATAAATAAAATAATTTAAAATAAAAAAAAAAAAGTGAAAACTGATAGAACTTTGACTTTGCAAGTGAAGAATAAGGGAGAGGGGAGAACAAGTCTGATCTAAGGATGTGACTTGGGTTACGGGGCTCAGCACGAGGTTGTGAAGTACAATAAGGACTCTAGGAAGAAAAACAGCTTTGGACAGAACATAAATTCTTGATGTGCTTTTGGGATTCTAAAGATAGTTTCCCACTGTCAACCCTTTAGAAAGGCCAATTGCATTATATATATATATATCTATATATCTATATATCTATATATCTATATATCTATATATCTATATATCTATATCTATATATCTATATATCTATATATCTATATATCTATATATATTTATATTTATATATATGCAGTTCAATCCAGGAACTTTGAAAGAGGACTCTTCATGTTGACCAGAATAGAGGGGTTAACCACACTTAAACACATATTTAAAAAATGTTCATGCTTACAATTGCTGAGCACAAAGTCTTGTAAACAAGAGAACTGTATGTTAAAAACACAACTCTTTTGTAGGTATTCCATTTTCTACTAGAAGAAAAGCGAAGAGATGGGCATCAGCGTACCATGTGATCACTTTCTATCCCTTGATAGAAGAATCAGGCCATTAGGAAACACACTTTGGGGAATTAATGGAGTCTGTAAGGATTTAGTCACTAACTTTATGCAGTTTAAAATTCACTGTGGGATCATAACTGTTGGTTGGGTTATTTAACCTGAACAGCTGACTTGAGCTGGGTCAGGAATGTGGTCTTTTTTTTTAAGGGAGAAGGTGTCCATAAACTTTCCTTAGGAGAAAACTCCATTAAATATTTTGTTAAGGAACTAAACTGATGATTGCTTAAAATTTGCTTTACTCTGTTTCCACTTATGAACCTACTCACCCCTGCTAACTAGAGAAATTTATGAGTTTAGAAAGTCAAAGAATATAAGATAAGCAATTGAAGGGCTTAAGTATAATTATTTCTATCAGATACCTACAATGTAGCAATACCTTGAGCTGCTTTTAAGTATATTCATCAAAAACTGTTTTTAACTTCGTGGGTTTCAAAGGTTAATTATTAACCTATAAAATGTACATCCAATTTATACTGGACATATTCTGCAGATGGAGGTTCATATGCCACAGTTGTGTTCTAACCACCTTGAGAAGCCTTTTAATTATTCCTTATCGCAAGTGTACTTGTTTTCAATAGAATAGAGTTAGACTAACTCCTTCTTTCTGATGTGTCTTAGATTCTAACTGGCCATATTCTCCTCATAAAAGCTTCTTTATCACTGAACTTCACCCACAGCCTGACTTCAGGGAAAATGGTCCAACTCTGATGAAATGGAACATATGGGAACCCAGAAAATAAACAAACTCTACAGATTCAGGGAAGGGATGGACTGTAATGTGAACAATCAAATCAATCATAACTAGACTCAGATTTTATGATAAAAACACCAAATGTTTTGAGAATTACACATTTTATAAATTTTGAAGCATCTGTTGAGTGAGTTTCTTTGCAGCTTACGTAATAGATACAACAACAATACTTAGATGCTGTTGAATATGTATGTCAAGCTTGACAGCTGGAAATTATTTCATGACTAAAATATCATAAACATAATCAAATACATAAAGATGGACATGGATTTCCTTTTTTTGAACTTTCTGGGGACTTGCCAACACAAAAAAATTAGTTGAGGCTAAGTGGTAACCAATGAGAGCAAGTATCCAAGGGAAAGTTAACTTTACATTGGGGAAAAAGAAGATTTGTGACCAGACTGGTAGATGCATGTGCACATAAACCAAATATTCTCAATACAGGCAGCCAACAGAAACATGCAAATTCTAGATTTTGCAAGCCATTGACTTAGAGGGTCTGCATGGATATTTATAATTAGTAGTTTAAAGGAAAATATTTTGCCATGATTTATTGGTTTTAAAGTTTTTCACTAAAACAGATCTTCTCATCCATTTTCAACTGCTTAACTGCTGTTTGTTCTTGCTAGTTCAGCTCAAAATTCACTTCCTTGGTGAACACTTTGCTGAATTACCTGAAAAAATAAAATGTCCCTCTCAAATGTTCTTAAAACAGAACATATTCATCTTTTACAGCAGGTATCATTGTTATTTTTACCTAAATGTTCATAAATATTTGATTAATATCTGTCTCCTTGAAAAGACTCTGAACTCCACAAGGGCAGAGATTCTCTATTTTTGGTCACAAGTACCTACCTACCACAGTGCCCAACACAGGACAGACATTTAAATATAATTAGCTTATTAAATGGTCAAATAAATGAGTAACATTTTGTGTGAATGTAAGGAATGTATTTTAATATAAATTATAGGTCAACTCACATCTTAAGAATACTTTGGCAGTAGACTTTTAAAAATGATTTTACAGAATGAGTATTTGGTACTTCCTAGTATTACAGCTATGGAGATAGTATTGTCTGAATTCTCTGAGATTGTTTCAGTTTCAAATATGTTGTTTCACTTTAGATAGACATATTCTCTTTTCAGACCATGTGTCGTATGATTGTAGTTTGAAGATATAGTCAACAACATAACTATACGGTATTCTGAATTCTAGGATGCTACTTTACTAAATAAAGGTAAATTACATTATGTAAAACCAACAGTCTTCAAAACTGCTTCCTCAGTTGCAATCAACATATATTACTTAGATTGTAGCATGTATTTTAAATAGATGTTTTATGGAATGTGAATCTTACAAGAATGATGAAACAACAAAAATTATTTTCATCAACCTTTAGAGTTTAAAATAAATAAAACCAGGTAGATGTACATTTTGAAGTAGTGGCATGCACTGACAAAATGAGATATTACATATTTGAAACTACATTAGATATTTTTAATATTGTAGAAAGAGGAGACAAGTTCTGAGAACTATCTTATAAAGACAGAGGAAAAGTATTGAATTCCAGGTAGAAAAAAATCTCGTTATTCAGAAAAGTAAAATTGGCAAAGGTTGTCCCCCTATATGGTGACACAACATTCAAAAAGATCTGAGCCTTAAAATTGTAATTATTCCAGAAATTTAGCTCATGTTAGAAATGAAAACAACTTTATATTTACTTTTCTTGAGTATATAATTTAACAAAACCAAACATTCACCAAAATAAATCTCCAAATTTTATACTCATTTGCAATAATTCTGAATGTTCCTCCCTCTATAGTAAGTTAATAAATTACTTTGTTTGCAAGGACAGTGGGAAGCAAAAAATGCTAATGTTACTACTTGGGGTGTTATTATCTTCTGCCCAGGTTTTCTCTAAAGGGAATCTCCCACATGGTTCAGGATATCTGAAATTTCCCATGGGAAGAATTGAATCAGTAAGTAGGTAAAATCTGTCCCAGCCCACGCTCCAACTGTTCCTTTGGTTATATTAGCTATTGAACACAGTTGACAATTTCTAGAATCTCTCAATGGAATAAATTACTGAAAGACCACCATTACCCAGCAGGTTCATTTCATTCTATTTCTTAAAATTTCTGAGATAGTATTTAGTGAACTTATCAACCTCATCATCTCTCTCCTCCATATAGTGTAAAGAAAATGTGATTTAAATTCCCATGCAAACAGTTTGTATTTGGTTAGTGCAAATTTACACAAGATAACACTTAAAAGCAGAAGCAGAGGAATTATGGTTTGACAAGTCATGTAACCTCTATACTTGAATTTCTATTAATATTATTTAATACTGATTTACTTCATAGGATATTGAGAAGCTTGATAGGCTAATGAATATAGCAAGTAGCACATTTAAAAAATGTCTATCAACATACATGAAAGGCAGAATTCAGTAAGAAAGCTATGTTTATACTTTTAAATTGCTTTTTTATTTTGGGAAAAAATGTTTTAGTAACAAGCATACATTTCAGTATGTCATATGCTTTTCTTTAACCATAAAAGATAAAATACCATTCAGATTTATTTTTTACAATTTAAATCAAATCTCTTACAATTCATCCAGAACTATATTATCTTTGTTGTCTGATACTTACTTCTAAAGTAACTTGACGTATTTCTCTTTTGGCAAATAGAAATAAATTACAAGTACAGCAAAGCAACAATGATATCACTACATTGACTTCAAAGAGCCAATATTAATTTCCCATGGAGATAAAGAATTAGTAGATCATAAAATCTGAAAATAATGAACTTATTTAGAATTAAACTAAGAAAAAAACTTTTAAAATTCACAAGTGAATAAATATTCACAAACAATATTGGTACCTATTCATAATGGAAATTATCTACCTGCATTATGCTCTACAGGAATGAATTTGATAAAGAGAAACCATGGGAAAATTACTCGTTTTAGTTAATATGTTAAACTTAAATATAACTATATGTTTTAATATTTACTTACCTAGCCCATATTTTATGGTTCATAAAAAATAACTTATGGTTTGAGATAATGATAATGTATTAGAATTACAAGTCATTGCATTTTAAAAGATAAACAGATGGAAAATATGGAAGTTTATAAAAAAATACTTTAACATGTCACACTCACAGATTTCTCTATTCTTCTTTTCATCATAAAAATGGAAAGCATCTATATAACACTGCTGCTTATAAATCACTGTTTAAAATAGCTCTATTGAGGTGTATTTTATATAAAACAAAGTTCAGCAACTTAATGTGCACATTCAGTGGAAGTAGGGATACAGGGAGTTACCTCTAATGTGTACAAGATTTTGCAATGATGAAAATATTTTAAATTTTGATTATGATAATAGTTGTACAACTCTGTAAATATACTAAAGCAGTTTCAATGTTATCCTATTTTATGAATGAAAAATCCTTTAAGAGCCTAGACTCCAGGGAAGAATAGCATTTATATGCAAGAAACATTAAGAGATTGTAAGACTTGGGATACATGGGGCCAAACAAAAGGAAGGAAGCATGTGACCGAACAACTGTTACCCATTGAGAACCAATCAAAATAACAATGAAAAAGCCCCTTTGACATTATTTTCAGTCTTTGAAATATATTTAAAAATCTAATGCATCTAGGCTAAAAAAGAAAAAAGAAAAAAAATAAGACAGACCAGGTTGTATACAAAGAACAAAATTAGTCTGGTCTTACTACATTCCTGTTATAATCCTAAACACCACAAGCCAACAGAGGAATGGCTACAGAGTTCTGAAAACAAATATGACCTCAATATTATATACTTAGCCAAGTTGTCACATAAGTTCGACAGAGAGATATTTTCAGAAATATAGCGGCTTAGAATACATGATCATGTATGTATTCATAGTGCCTGAATTTTTTATCTTGTGCGCCATCATGCACCATGCAAAGGCAACAGATCCAGACCAACTTCTCAGGAGATGGAGAAATTCTTCTGAAATGTATCCCCAGTAAAAGGGACTACAATTATTGAGAAAAGAATAATCAAACATTCTAAGCCTTGTTTGCATTTGCATCTATTAGGCTCTCTCATGCCTGTTGTCTCTGTAAATTTTTCCTACTAGGAGTATGGGATAATACAATACTTCCTCAGTCTTTTGCACCAGTTGTGATTCTCCTATGCTTGGAGTTTTTCAGCCTGCAAATGTCTTACCATTGGTTGCCTCTTTGCCTCTGCAGAATCTTTACACATATCTCCACCCCATCACCCTGTGCCCAGTTTTCATTCTTTTTACTTTGTGCCTTTGTGTTCCTCTAAGCCAGAGCAGTGGTTCTTGGCCTTGGTGTTGCAGCCCCTGCCATGTACACAGTGAGTTGTGAGGTGTGCCGTGATGAAGTTTATTCATCATGGTTATGGTACTCAATTTCATAGATAATTTACTTTCTCCTTTAAAAAAAAAACTATATGGTAATGTCACCCACACTCTCTCACATGTTGGCATGGTTTATTGTTGTTGTTTTATTTTTCTTTTTAATTTATTGTGTTGACACGGTTTCAAGTATCCCACTCAATATCATACGTTCTATACACCTCATCATGCCCTGCCATGCCCCATGCAAAATCTCTCTCCACCCCATTTCCCATGCTCTGTCCCCCTCTCCATCCCTCCACCCCCTTTTCCTCTGGCTATTGCCATCCTATTGTCTTTATACAGTGTGTCTGTAAAGTCATGGTGCACTTTTGACCGGTCACAGAAAAGCAACAAAGATGATAGAAATGTGAAATCTGCACCAAATAAAAGGAAAACCCTCCTAGTTTCTGTAGGTTGATGTGGCAGCATGTGCATATGCGCAGATGATGACGTAACACCGTATATACAGCGGAGCAGCCCACAGCTATGCCAGCTGAGATGTGGATGGTACAGAGGAAAGTTCAGTGTGTTCTGTGGCTCGCTAAATTCGAATCCATGGCCAAAGTGCAACGTGAATATCGGTGTGTTTATAACGAAGCGCCACCACATAGGAATTACATTACTCAGTGGGATAAGCAGTTGAAGGAAACCAGCAGTTTGGTGGAGAAACCTTGTTCTGGTAGGCCATCAGTCAGTGATGAGTCTGTAGAGGCTATAAGGGATAGCTCCCTAAGGAGCCCTAAAAAATATGTGCATGAGCCCACTTCGAACTGCACTGAATAGGTATGAAACTGGGAGAGTTTTCCCTTTATTTGGTGCAGATTTCACATTTCTATCATCTTTTGTTGCTTTCCTGTAATGGGTCAAAAGTGCATCATGACTTTACGGATGCACTGTATATGTGTTATGTATATATATATATATATATATACACACATATACACACACACACACACATATATATATATATTCTGGTGTGGTTTCTGCTGGGAGAGAAAGAGCTGGAGTTTCCCATAACACATGGCGTGTGTGCAGCTGTCAGCCTCTGCTCTAGTCAGACCTATTGCGAAGTCAGGATTAGCATTTTGGAGCATTCCAAAAGAACCCTCCCAATGACCAGTAATGCCCAATCACTGAAGTTTCTTGGGGAGATGATAGAGGGGGATGCCAACCCCAAGCACAGCACAATGTGCTCAACTTCCCAATAAATGTTTCTGTTCTCTCTCCTAAGTGACCCCCCCACCCCCGCCGGCTCTGATCTACTATGTTCTGTTGGGCATCAGAAAGTCATGAGGTATAAATTCTGTCTTTGTGTTCCAGTAAGCCTCTAAAAATTCTTTCTTTTTGCCTCTTAATTCAGCTCTTTTTGCTATCTCCAATATCCCATTTGTTATGGTATTGGTATGAGTCTGATATTCTTCCACAAGGTACTAACAGGTACTTTCTTAATAGGGTAAAGCATATGTGCATGTTGTCTGTTATGCTTGCAGAGCTCTGTTCCAAAGCCTAAAGGGACTTTGGATAGTGCCTTAATCCTTCTCAAGTTATAACCAGGTCACATTTCTACATATCATTCATAGGCTATACAATTGTCAATCACCCCAAAAGAACCAAGAGGAGGTCATTCTTTCAGTGTTTTCCTTGCAAGGTCTCAGAAAAGAACAACAGAAACATGGCAGAGTATGGTTCTCTGGACTCCTTATTAGGAGAAAGTCTCTGGAAAGCTGATGTTATATCAAATGCATTTCCTTCCCAGAATTTCTTTGTTGCCAAAACATTTTCACTGGCTGTATATTGGTAATCTCTAAAGACAAAGCTTCCTGACCAAAATATTACCAAATAGTAATAGATATTTATGTTTTTGGTACCATCTGTATATCTTCATGCATTGTGGTACTTGTGATTGATTTGATTTAATATAAGGAAATTTAATTTACAAGTTCCATAATTAAAGTCAAGTAGTTTAAATAATGTTCAGGTACTTCATTAATTCATTTTTTCTTTAATATCTACCAGGGCAGTGTAGGAATTAGCATCTAAGGCCATGATATTTACATATTTTTATTTCCTGTTTACATTGAGTTTCTCTAAGCAGATATTAACAATTACATTCAGTTTGTTATTTCTTTCATTTTTTTCCCCAAAAATTGCAAATAAGGAAGATAAATCTAAACAAGGTTTTTACACTTCTTTTTTATCTTTTCATTTCTTTCTCTATCTTTCCCCAGGTAAGATATGGCTGAAAGATTATTAGCAGTAAAATGAGAGAGAAAAAAAATAAAGAGTTTTATACTTTTCATATAAGTGATAATTTACTATTTTATGGTATTGATATATACATACCCATTCCTTTGTTTTGAGCAAATGCCAACTTCACTCTTAATTGCACTCTTCCTACATTTTTCTCCTGACAATTATGGCCTATTACAGATTTCCATATCAAGTGCTCCCTTTATTTATTTACTTATTTATATTTATTGGGGTGACACTGCTTAACAAAATTATACAGATTTTAGGTGTCTGATTTTATAGCATCTCTCTACATACCAAACTGTGTTCAACCCCCAAGTCAAGTCTCTGTCCATCAGCATTATCTCACCCTATCTCCTCCTGTACCTCCCCTCCAACCCCTAGGCAATGCTTCTTTTGAATACCTTGCCCAAGAGATGTGATAGTTAGCCAGGAATGGCTTAAATTAGTCTTAAGAGCAAAAGTTTTATTCTTTAATATAACATTCTCATTATATGATGTTGAGGGGAATACGGGGGAGGAGGGATGCATTTGAGACAACACTAGAATCTATGTAAACACAATAAATTAAAATCAATAAAAATGAATATTTATCCATATATATATATATATATATATATATATATATATATATAACATTCTCATTATAGCCACTTAAAGAGCTAGGTATATGTAAACAGGTCCCAAATTTGGTCAAACTCTGAAATATTAGTATATAAATTATGTATATGCTCTGTAGGTATTGGCAAACTTATGAATATAAAAATATTCCAGACATTCTTTTGTGGTATTTAAGGCTTACTGCATAGTATATATTTAAATGATTCAAAGATTATTGTTTAGCTACTGTGTTCTAGGAGTAAGGGTTCGTTTGTAAATGGGATTATAAAGTTTCTGATGCCATTCAGTTTATTTTTCAGTTTAAGAGTAGTAGTGTTTAGAAACTGCTGGCCCAAACTCATCAGTGGATCATGGAATCAATTTAGTGTATTATAACCAGAACTTAAATATATAAATATAAAACTGAAAAAAGAAGTAGGATAATAAAGTTTCAGAATTTTATCACTTCTTTTCTTGTCAGGAACCCATGTTTAATAAAAGTTTGATTTTGGTTTTGTGTATATCTCTCTGTATGTATATACTGTATCACTGTAAAAGTGTACATTTTACTTTGGATTGTGACCTGAACCTTTTACAAACAATATTATAAAAGAAAGACAAAACATTGGTAAACAAGCAAACAGCTAACTAGGCTAAATAAAATGAGTAAGATACAGTAAGAGTTTGGGGAGTGTAGTGAGGGATGGGATGATCAGGATGGGTTATGAAAAAGAAGCAACATGTAAACTGATTTGTAGAATGGGAAAGAGCCCACTTTGCAGAGAGTAGGATAGAGCTTTCTGGGTGGAAGAAGGAGAGGGCGTGAATGCCCTGGTGTAGAAAAATCTTTGGCCCCGTTGAGGAAAGAGCAAGCGGACAGTGTGCCTAGGGGGAAGGGAGAAGGGGGAAGGACAGAGAATGTGATGGTGTTGGATGGATGGGTAGAACTCAGATTACACGTTGCAACATAAGCCTGGTAAAAGAAAAAAAGGAAAAGTGGAGCTTCATCTACTGAAAAGAAAATATTTTTTGAAACTTTTATAAGCCAAAGAATGTCCTGATCTAATTTATTTTTGTGCAGGTCAGTCTGGATATTATGTACACAGTGGATTATACGAGTTTGAAGTAGAAATACAAACACTATTTGGGGGCTATTACAACAAAGAAAGGCTGTGGCTAGAAACTAGTTGGAAGCAGTAGAGATTGACAGAAAGCTACAAAGCCAGACATGTTTTGGAGATGAAACAGTCAGCATCTATTTACGAATTTGCATGTGTTGTATGACTGGGGATTGTGGTACAGTAAGAGAAATAAAGGATCAAAGATAATGTCTACACACTACACAAATGGTAGCATCTTTTACAGAAATAGAAAGGGCCAATAGAAATAGGGTTTGGGTGGGGAGATTTTAATTTTAGAGATTCATTTTTAACACATTTGTCTAACATATACTTTTCATTCATAGCACTAATTAAATTTATAATTATACATTTATTTGTATGATTATTTGTTTATTATAGAGTAAACAGTCTCTTGACACTATGGTCATGCATGTTTGCTGATCTTGTATCGTGTGTTGTACATTGCATGCCCAGCACAGAGCAAGCATTCAGGGAGTATCTATGAATGGATGGTATATATGTGCTGCTATTAATGAATACTTGAATGAATATCAGTGATTGAATTCCTTTTGGTGATCATCTTTCCAAAGAAATCAAGTTTTAACAGAAGAGAATTTCTACTTGCATGATGGTGAGCCAAGAACAATAAAATGTCTATACAGAACCATGAAGCTAGGCTCATTCACTATTATTCAATTATGTCTACACACCAACCTTCTAGAGTAATCGTTCTCAAATTTCAGCACATATTAGAATCATTTGGAGGTCTTGTTAATGCAGGGATTGCTGAACCCAATTCTCAGAGTTTCTAATTCAGTTTAGGGTAGGGTCTGAGGATTTGCATTTCTAACACCTCCCCAGGTTTTTCCGAGGAAAAATGAATTCTCTAGCAAGCAAAGATTCTTAACCTAGAGTTCATGGATCTCTGGAAAAAAAAATCTACAAATGGGCTGCAGGGTATTTATACATACATCCCTAGAAAGATATATGCAAATGTATTATGTATATGCTTTGTGCATTTTTCTGGTAATAAAGCTTGCATATTTCTTCAGATTCCAAAGAAAGCCTTCAAAATATAATTAATGTTAAGAGTAGTGGTACTCAATTATGGATATATATTAGAACTGTCTAGAGACATGGCTCTTCTATTTAATTGCTGTGTAATTTGGGCAAAATACTTAACCTCTCTGTGCCTCAATTTCATCAATAACAAGGGTCAGGAAACTTTTTGGCTGAGAGAGCCATGAACGCCTCATATTTTAAAATGTAATTCCATGAGAGCCATACAACAACCCGTGTACCTTATGCATTATCCAATAAAAATTTGGTGTTGTCCCGGAGGACAGCTGTGATTGGCTCCAGCCACCCACAACCATGAACATGAGTGGTAGAAAATGAATGGATTGTAATACATGAGAATGTTTTATATTTTAACGTTATTATTTTTTTATTAAAGATTTGTCTGCGAGCCAGATGCAGCCATCAAAAGAGCCACATCTGGTTCGTGAGCCATAGGTTCCCGACCCCTGATCTATAATATGGGGATAATAGTGATACCTACGTCATAGGTTTGTTTTGAGGTTCAAATAAGTTAATATTTGCATATCATATGGAGCAGTACCTAATAAGTGCTAACTAGGTGGTTGCTAAACAAGGTTAAAAACCTGGGAGGGTTTTCTCAAGAAGTCTAGCTCTAACCCTGGTGATTCTAATGTACAGCCAGGATTGAAAACCAATGATTTGCAATGAAGACAGAGCAAAATACAGATGAATGCTCTTCCTGAGAGAGTGGGGCTAGTGTCCTCTTAGGGAACCAGACTTCCTTTCCCAAAGGAGCTTAGGTAGTACACTCGAAAGGGTTAACAAGCATCCTCACATCCTATAAATGAATTTATCTGAATAAAATTTCAAGATTTGGTCCATGCTAACCTTTCTTATAGTAGTGGGAGTGACTTAAGGATAAAAGTAGAAGGAAAAGAATTAGTTTTATCCGTATTGACTGTTACTTTTGTTTAAAATCAACACAAACACTAAAAGTCTGCCCTACTATAAAAATACACTATTACAAAGAAATGATCAGAGAGAGAAATACAAGCTGTTGGCCAGACCAGGATGACATCAGTGATCCTTGCCCCTTGGAGTCCATGTTCTCTGTTTCTGCTCATTATATCTTACTCTGATATACTCATTTCTATCAAAGAAACACAATATATTACTCAGATTGACATAATTATTTTATACTCCCTCCCACATTGAATAATCTCGACTGTGTGACCAATAAGGTACTGTAGAAGTGACAGTGTAACCTCACAGCTTGGGCCATAAAAGACATGACTTCTTTGCCTTTCTCTCGCATTGCTCACTCTGGGAGAAGCTAGGTACCACACCGTGAAGACAGTCAAGCAGTTTGTGGAGAGGTCCACACTGAGAAGAACTGAGGCCTCGCACCAACAGCCCACAGGATTTGATAGCTTTGTGAGTAAGTCCCCCAACAGCCTCACAAGAGATCCTAGCTATACACAGAAACACTACAAATTTATTTATGTTTCAATTCACAAAGTTTAGGGATAATCTGTTACACAGCGATAGATAACTAGTGTACTATAAACCTAAACTATACATTTTTTAGAGATCTGAGCTGACAGTTTCACTTTTGCTATTTTGTTGCTACTGTAAATGATCTGCTCATTCTAATCTTTCCTAACCCTTTAAGATTATCTAAGATATAAAGAAATGATTAGCTGGTAAAGGAGCCATACTCTGTGAGGGAGAAAGAAACAGAACCCAATATCCTGGCTTGTATTTTCCTGAGGCTGCACAACCAGAAAGAAAAAAAAGTCCGTAAGACTCTTGAGCTGTACCAAGTTGAACAGTTAGCCGCTGGCTATGTTTATGACAACAGGGACCCTGAAATTGAGTCAACAAAGATTTTACATTCTGCTACTATCCAAGAAATATGGGAGAAAGCCCAGTGTTTCTTCAGGACCCAGGTGGCCAGGCTGCCTATCTAAACCCCTGAACCATCAGGGTTCATCATTGTTCTTTATTCCAAAACCAAAAGAACAACAGATTCATGTGGGTATAACTAGCATTTTTGTTGTTGTTGTTGTTGTTAGAGCCTGAGTTTGGGCAAAGAGAAAATGACCATGATGATTTTTATGTGCTACTTATATACTGACCATGCTACAATTTAAAACATAAATAGATAATGCTCCATCTCTTGATTCTAACCAACCTGGTCACTGGGCTTTTAAGAAAATCATTTCCTTTTACCTGATTTTTTGCTCAAGCTCATCACTATGGGAAGACTGTGTTAAAAAACCATTGAACTTGATTTCAGAATACAAATGGCATGTAGTTCGCCAATAGATTTGCTTACACTGTTAATGGGACTACATCCATAGTCTAAGTTAGCTTAGGCCCATTTTTGACATGTGATTATTTTTTGAGTTGGAAATTAGGGGGGCCACAGAAAGTGGCCGAACAGTTCATTACATCTTGCTCTGATACACTCCTTTCTATCAAAGGAACACAATATATTACTCAGGTCAATATATTTTATTTGTCCTTTATTGAAATAGATTATAAGCTAGTTAGTAGATGGTTAAAGGTTAAGATAAACAATAACATTACAAACACTCCTAAAGGCCTGTTTTTCTTTCCCGTTATTTAGAAGCCAAATATTTCAATCAGCATGTTCTAGATTAATTACACACCCACCCACCCTCTCTGTCTACTCCAGAAATACAAAACAAGTCGTTTCAACTTAGTTGTGGGGCCTGCAGGAAGGGAACTGCCAGAGAGAAGGAAACCAGAGAAATGCACTTGTTGGAGTGTGAAAGGACTCCTTGCTTCCCATTTAGGTCATTCGAATGAACACTGATGCTTTCCTTCAGTGTAAAGCTGAAGCAGTGGGTAATAAGCTTCATTTTAGTTTCCACTTTATTTCTTCTTATGTTTGTGCCCACATGGCCACTTCCAGCCCCCGCCCCGCGCCTGCCCATGTGAGCAAACTGTATTTGTCATCCCACCCCTCCAATTTTTAATTTTAATGTTTTTTTTCTTCCTTATTTCAATTTTAGATCTTTTTGAAGGGGATAACCAAGATGTCCCAAATACCTTAGTGCATTCAATCCTCTGGGAAGCCCTGAGTGGACCAGAGGTTCAAGAGGCAGATAACAAAGGGGGAAGGGAAGGCTAGGAAGTAGGAAGAAACAGCAGCAGGAGCAGCAGAAAGTGGGACCCAAACATACCTGCCTGCCTGGGTCTTGCCCTGGTTTCCAGGTTACTCTCCCTGATCTCAGGTTGCCCACTAGATGCTATGCGGGATTTAATAAAATGCTTTTAAACTTTAGATTATACAGCTTGACAACTGACTTTTATTAACCAGTTGTGAAATTTGTTTGATGGCTATAATTTGGCTCTGTCTCAGAAAAGCAGTTTCACCAAATGCTGTGTGTGCTGTGCTTGCTAATATAAAATAGATTGTAATATATTTGAAAGCTTTGGCTAAGGTTTAAATCACAAAGATTTACCTGATAACAGGTATCCTGATGAACTGAAGCTTTACTATGATGTCATCCAAGTATCAATAGACAATTAAACAGACAAATACTATACTTTAATATAGAATGTACTAGAAAACCTAGAGAATTAACAATGTCCAATCTCTCACATCAAAATAAAAAAAATTCTGAATTATATAGCTAACTTACACACGTGCATTTATATACACATTGTTTTCATGCACCTTGGATTTTCATCAAATTGTTATTTATTGAGCAACTATATGGGCCAGGCTTGTGTTATGTAAACAACATAAGGTGAATGTGGTCCCTTCCTGCAAAGAACTCATGTCATATAACTCAGATTATCACTAGTATGACCATCGTCCTACCTAATACAAAATAAAGACTTTTACTATGTAAAATAAGGCATAGGTAAAGAAGGTGTACAGTTGTTCATATGGAAAATAATATCACACAAAGCATGTTGAACAGTTAATATGGAAACACTGTTATGTAAGTTTTACCAAAATCACCAGTTAAAGTCACACTGATAAGATCAATAAAACAAATAAATGGTAAAGCTAGTTATCCACCTTCTAAAATATTTGTTTTTTGCAGCACCATGGGACAAAAAATAATAACTGTTTCAAAATGCATGGAGTTCTGTTCTATTCAAAATAATAAAGATAATGAAAGATGTGAACTTTAGAAGAAATTTATATGCCCTTGTTGGAATTTGACTCCAAGGCAAAAAATGAAAAATGACTTGACATAAATGCAGTATGTGTTTCTTTTTCTTTTAAATAGAAGATTAAAAAATAAGCAATTCTTTGTCATTCTTTTGAAATAAAGTTTCATTTTCCTCTATGTTAATGAGTACTCTGTAGACTTTTCATAACATAAGCTTTGTGTGCCTGCTTGGCTGAGTCATCAACATCTTTATTTTTCTTCCATTGAGTTTCAGGTTAATAAACTTAGCTTAGTGAGTTCCCTTCATCCCTTCATTTCTGTGAGAATTTTTTTTTGTTTTAGACAGAGACACAGAGAGAGTCAGAGAGAGGGACAGAGAGGAACAGATAGGGACATACAGACAGGAAAGAAGAGAGATGAGAAGCATCAGTTCTTCCTTGCAGAATGTTAGATGTTCACTGATTGCTTTCTCTTCTATGCCTTGTCCTGGGGGCTATAGCAGAGCAAGTGACCCCTTGCTCAAGCCAGCAACCTTGGGCTCAAGCCAGTGACCTTGGGCTCAAGCCAGCGACTTTGGGTTTTAAGCCAGTAACCTTTGGGCTCAAGCTAGCGACCATAGGGTCATGTCTATGATCCTATGTTCAAGCCAGCGACTGTGTGCTCAAGCTGGTGAGCCCGTGCTCAAGCCGGAATAGCTGCGCTCAAGCCAGCAACCTCAGAGTTTTGAACCTGGGTTCTCCATGTCCCAGTCCAATGTTCTACCCACTGCACCGCTACCTGATCAGGCAAGAATTATTTTTTAATTCTCTTCTTTTTCTTTATAATTATTGTAATTTTTCTCTTCTCTTCTTTACCCATACTTTTAAAAAAATTGATAGCCATGCTTAATTTGATCCTTTGTTTTTCTTGCATGATTTTATCCTTCCTGGTTTGTTCTTACATGGTCAATGCATCCACAACACTCCTCCATTTTAACCCTCATTATAAGGGACATAGTTCTGACACTTAAATGTCCTCAAAAATCATGGTATGTTCCAAATAACAATGCAAGAAAGCACTATGCTGATTATGTATTCTCTGAATTAGTTCTCAAACTTTAGCATGTAAACATGACTGGAGGTCATGTTTAGAAAAGACTGCTGGGCCCCAATCTGAATCAGTAGTTTTCAGGTGGGACCGAAAAATTTGAATTTCTAACGTTTTCCCAGATGTTGCTGATGCTGCTGGTCTGTGAAGCACACGCTGAGAACTACTGGCCTCATCAGGAAAACTTAAGAAGTTCTATAAATTTTGCTCTTGCCTTTATTTAGGGGGGAGGGAGGACAAATATAACACATGGTTTTTCATATAAACAGTCTCATCTAAATTGATATATTAATACAGAAATAATATGGCAGTTCATGGGTTGATTCATGTGACCTGCCACTAAAAATTTAAATGCATAGCAATGCCTTCCTTTGCATTAATGAACATTGAGAACTAATAACCACTGGTTTTAGTTTTGTTTTCTTTTGTTGTCCATTGATCTAGACTTGGGACTGTCCATAAAGATATGTTAGCAAAAATTAATGGGATGTTACAAAAAAAGAAGGTAGGGTGTGAAGACCAGAGTATGGCTGGAAGAGCTATTTTATAATTTTCCAAGGAAATATAGCTTATACTTCATTGTAAACTTATTATCTCTTTTTTTTTACAACATAGATACATACACACATATATACTTTCTGTAGGTAAATAAAAGGTACTTAGTTTTTTTTTCACTTTTATGATTATCGAATATTTCTTAAAACTGCTAAAACCACAATATGTGAAAATACTTGTTGGGACTACATACTTAGAAAAGTTTTCTTCTTTGTGTGATTGCTTCAGATTTGTGTGAGTCTGTTGAATTGTGACTGCTAGTGGCACATAGATCTGTGCTTTATCCTGTTTGTAGACACAGGCTTATATTCATGTAGGCAATCATAGGTTTATAATATTTTCTATTAAATGTCACAGAAAGGGGAAAGAGTAGGGAGATTCATACAATGATGAGTAAGAGCTTAGGGTATTGTGAGCAATATATTTTATTTAAGAACTTTAATACAAGGATAAATATTATAATAGGAAGTTTTAGGGGAGAATAGGAAAGAAGTACTTATTTCTCTCTCAGAATCTCAGAAAAAAATTAACAGAAGAAGTGACAGTTGAAACGGACTGCTGTAAAGAACACATGAGTCTCTGCTAGGAATAGCAAGTAAGAAAAAAAAGTGAGGAGGGTGGTCGTGGGGGAATAATGCACAATGTCCTGAAGCAGAAACTTATGTAAAGATTTCAGGAAAATTGTAAATAGTTGAATGTAGATAGAGTATATATATTGCTCACAAAAATTAGGCAATGTTTCAAAATGAATATGAAGCAATAAAAGAAGCATTTAATTTTTTTTATTAAACAAGAACTTCAGAGAAGCAAATGACAAGTCAAAGAAAGTTGTTCAATTATGCAAATGAGATGCAAAATCAACTTTTATTTCATTGGTGAAAATGCACTATACAAAAGGCTGAAAGTACTGGAGTATCTGCATGTTCCCTGGTCTCCTAATTTTTGTGAGCTATGTAGTATGTATGTGGAAAGGAATTGGCATTAGGGCTAAAGTCAGGGACAGAAAGGAGAGTAGGTACTAGTCCAGGCTTTGATGAAAAATTTGGACTTTATCCAGTGTGCAGGGAGGCATCCACTGAAGGTAATATAGTCACTTATAGGCATCTAGTCATTTTGATGGTACTATAAACTGCCTCCAAATTCTTATTTACTCATTTATAACCTTCAAAATTGTCATAATAAATATTCAACAAATATTAGCCATTATGTGCTTGGAAACAAGCTCCCCTTACCCTCATATCAATATATCTGTCTCTTCTTTTTTACAATAACTTTACAGGGTAGGTATTTTTGCTCCCTTTTTGCAAATGCTGAAATTGACACTTAATGAGTTTAATAAACTATCCAAAATCATAGCTAAGATGAAAACGGAATACATCAGAGTCTGAATGCAAACCTAGGTCTAAATTGCTGCAAAACCCATGTACCTGTCAAATTAGACTATAAAGTGTTAGTATAAATTCTTCAAAAAAATTTCTGCAGTACCAACTTTATTTCACTATAACACCAAACAAATTATCTGAACTTTAAAATGTTTCTAAACTTCCTTTTCTTTTACACAGTGTATAACTTTTTATATGTTAATCTGGAAAGTAATTTATTCTGGTCTCATTTAGCAAGTTATCACCATAGTGATCAAATAATTTACTGCTTATTAAACCTGCAAGGTGATTCATGTGAAATGTGTAAACAAAATAAGTTGGCTCAGACAGATTGAGTGCAGTTGGGGGAATGATAATTTATTCTTTAAATTAGATTATTTCTTTTGTAGCAGCTGCTGAGTTTCTGAAGTAAAGCAAAGAGCCGTGTCAAACATCAGCCAGTCCGTAAATTCTAATTGGCTGTTCTTCGCTGATCTGACCTCATCAGATGCTTTCATCACGAGACAAACTAAGTTGCCCAGATTATATAATAACAGACAGAGTTTTGGTAGGTTCATAGCCTGAAGCACTACTCCACAGTCAAGTAATTTTAGCATTCTAGAAGGCAAATAGAGTAAGAACATCACTACCAATATGCAAAAGAGCCTGCTGGAGGAAGGTTTTAGAGTATTTGCCCTCTACTCTGTGAGGTACTCTTGAGTCTTCATTTTTTCTAATTATTATTATTCATGCCACATTCTAAAAAAAATGGTAGAGTACTTTTATTGAAGCCAACTATTAGATTGAAATGGTGAAAGGAAAGGAGGGAGAGTGAACAGATTCAAATGAAGTTGAAAGCACTCTCCTAGAAGTGTAAACCTTCAATGACCCCTAAATGAGACTGTTTTGAACTCTGACCGAACATTTTTACCTTACTTAATAATAACAACATTGGTTTCCTCCCATTAGCATAGTGCTTCAGAGTTTGCAACGAGCATTTAATGTGTCAGGTGCTCCTCACACTAACCTGGGAACTCTTATCTAACCTTTTCATAGAAAAAAAAACTAAACTTTAGAGAAGTTATACATTAATTGTCCAAGAATGTGCAGCTCATGAATGACAGTTTTCTGAAACTGGATTTCCCAGACTCTGATCTCTTGCTGCCTTCCAACTCGCAATACAACAAATTTTAAGTTTAAACATGGCAAGTGTTCCGATCATGTCTCCAAGGTTCTCTGCATAGTTCTGTCACATTTGCAACTCGATTCAAATAAACAAGCACATACTAGATTTAATGAATACAAAGATGACAAATACAATCCTTGCACTCAAAAGCCTTCTTGACTAGGGAGGAAGATGCATAAACTGTGAACTGGTATCCAAGTTACTACCTTATACACCTTCCTGAAAATGTGTGAATATGCAAATATAACAACTACTAAACTGTACACTTTAAGTAGATGAATTGTATGGTATATGAACTAATTACCAAAACTGCTATTAAAAAAGTCAAACTAATAAAAATATTCTTGTTAAGGAAGAGATTATTGTATCCAAAAAAAGCTAAGATAAACACAAAATTATTAATTACCATTGATCTCAGACCTGATTTTTAATGATGCAATCTCAGCATTTTGTGATACTGTTATCACACAAAATTATTAACCTATACTTAATAAGCACTTAATAAGCATCTGATCAAAGTTACAGATGCTTTACTTGTAGCATTTCTAATTTTATTGCTCAAACACTACTTTATGGTCCTTTATTTCTCTGAGCAGAGTGTCACAGTACATACTAACTGTGGGCTAGGAGGTCCAGCACGCTGGTCCTTGTCAATTTCCTCAACCTCACTTCTTTCTAATTCTGGTTCATTAGGCCTGCTGAGTTCTCTGTTCTCAAACTCACCTTGCACTCACTCTAACTGCTAATGCTCTGTCTTCTACTAGGACAAGTCAGAGATGCTTCTTTTTTTTTCTTTTTTTGTATTTTTCTGAAGTTGGAAATGGGGAGGCAGTCAGACAGACTCCTGCATGCGTCTGGCTGGGATCCACCCGGCATGCCCACCAGGAAGCGATGCTCTGCCCATCTGGGGCGTTGCTCTGTTGTGACCAGAGCCATTCTAGCACCTGAGGCAGAGGCCATGGAGCCATCCTCAGCTGCGGGAGGGGGAGACAGAGACAGAGAGGAAGGAGAGGGGGAGAGGTGGAGAAGCAGATGGGCGCTTCTCCTGTGTGCCCTGGCCAGGAATTGAACCCAGGACTCCTGCACACCAGGCCGATGCTCTACCACTGAGCCAACTGGCCAGGGCCCAGAGATGCTTTTTGCTTACCTCTTCCCCAAACTCACTTCTACTCATATTTCAGGTCTTTGTCAAGATAACAGTTCCTCAGGAGAAGCTCCTCTAGAAAGCCTGCCTTGCCCCCTTGTCTCAAATCTGATTTAAGTGCTTCTCCTCCAGACACTTGACTATTGTCAGCCTTGATCAGCCCCTACTACTATTGTATGCACACATGTAGCTACTTCCATAATCTTGGCCAAGGACTGCAGCTATCTTGCTCATTGTTGTATCCTCCATTCTGAGAGCAGTTGTGTGAATTCAGCCTGGAGGGACTCAATTTACTTTTTTTTTGGGTTGGTTTTTTTTTTTTTGCATTTACCCCCCCCCCCTTTTTTAATGTTATGTCTTCTTGATTCAGTATCCCCTTAATCATTATAAAATAACCATTTTTGTCTCTGATTACTTTTGCTGTCCTGGGGTCAGCTTTGTTAGATATGAGTATTGCTACACCTGCTTTTTTTGGATGTTATTTGTTCTGTTCTTGTATGTGCCCTGACCAGGGATTGAACCAGCAACGTCTCTCTTTTTTTGGATGTTATTTGCTTGGAGTATTGTTTTCTAACCTTTCACTTTGAATTTGTTTTTATCCTTGTTGCTTAGATGTGTTTCTCGTAGGCAGCATACAGTAGGATTTTCTTTTTTAATCCATTCTGTTACTCTGTGTCTTTTTATTGGTGAGTTCACTCCATTTACATTTAGTGTAATTATTGACACTTGAGGGTTTCCTATTGCCATTTTACTTATTTTTTCTTATAGAGTTTATTCATTTATTTTAGAGAGGGGGAAAGAGACAGAGAAAGAGAGAGTGAGAGAGAGAGAGAGAGAGAGAGAGAAGGGGGAGGAGCAGGAAGCATCAACTCCCACATGTGCCTTGACAAGGCAAGCTCAGGGTTTCGAACCGGCAACCTCAGTGTTCCAGGTTGACACTATATCTACTGTACCACCATAGGTCAGGCCTCCTATTGCCATTTTATATATTGCTTTCTGTTAGTTTTGTATCTTGTTTGATTCTTCTCTTTTGTTTTTCTATCATTTGTTTTTGTTTTGTTGTAATCCATACTTCTTTTCTCTGTTACTTCCTTTTTCAAGTCATGTGCTTCTGTAGTGGTTTTTTCAGGGGTGGTTACCATTAAGTAATGGAAAGGATACCTACATGTTCATTGTAGTACACTATCTTATGAGTGCTTATGCACTCCATCATCCTTTGCTACTGTTAATCTTCGTCCTCTCCCCCTTTTTGTTTTTGTTGTCACAGTTTAAATTTGGTTTTATTGTGTTCTTGGTGGAGCTTTTATTTGTGGTTTTGTTTTGTTTTGTTCTTTGTATCTGGTTGGAAAACCCAGAAGTGGGGGTTTTCTAATGATAAATTCCCTCACCTTTTCTGTATCTGTGAATGTTTTTATTTCTCCTTCGTATTTGAAGGATAGCTTTGATGGGTATAATATTCTTGGCTGAAAGTTCCTCTCTTTCAGAACTTTAAATATTGGGATCCACACTCTTCTAGCTTGTAGAGCTTCTGCTGAGAAATCTGATGATAATCTAATAGGCCTTCCTTTATATGTTGTATTCTTCTTTTCCCTGGCTGCCTTGAGAATTTTTTCTTTGTCATTGGTTTGTGCCAATTTCATTATGATGTGCCTTGGAGTAGGTTTGTTGGGGTTAAGATAACTCGGTGTTCTGTTTGCTTCTTGAATTCGAGGCTTTATTTCTTTCCATAGGCTTGGGAAGTTCTCGTCTATTATTTGTTTGAATATGTTCTCCATTCCATTTTCTCTCTCTTCTCCTTCTGATATACCTATTATTCTTATGTTATTCTTTTTGATGGAGTCATACTATTCCTATAGGGCTTTCTCATTTTTTAAAAATTCATAAGTCTCTCTCCTCTTCTCTCTGTTGTGCCTCAAGTTGCCTGTCTTCTATGTCACTAATCTTCTCTTCTATCTGGCCTGGTCTATTATCTAAGCTTGTTATCTCATTTTTCAGTTCATGAGTTGAGTTTTTCATCTCTGTTTGATTTGTTTTCATAGTTTCAATTTCCTTGGTAATATATTCTTTGTGTTCATTGAGTTGTTTTTTGAGCTCCCTAAATTGCCTTTCTGTGTTTTCTTGTATATCTTGAGTATTTTTAGGATTTCTATCTTAAATTCTCTGTCAATTAACTCCAAGATTTCCAATTTATTAAAATTTTTTTCTATAGATTTTTCCTCATCTATATGTGCTACATCTCTGTCTTTTGTATCCATGATATTCGATTTCCTTTTCCTTAATGGCATCTGAGGGTGGTTTTGTTAATAACAGTAATGATAATTAATAAAGAATAAAAAGTAAAAAAATATAAACAATAAAAATTTTTTTTAATTATTATTATTTTTTTTTCTTTGAGAAAATACTGTGAAAAACTGAGAATTATATTGTGCTAAATGGAACAAAAACTACCTATAATAAAGGGCCTGAGTTGGGGAGAAGTGACAAAGGGGCAAAAAACGAGGTAGGGACCCACAAAATGCAAAATAGAAAAAAACATGTATTAAGAATAAAATGGTTTGCTTGTAAATGATGGTCAAATGAGAGATATAGTGAAAGAGATAAGAAGGAAACAAGAAAAAGAAAAAAAATACTATTGTATTAAGTGGAACAAAAACTACATAGAATGGAGAGTCAGGGTTGGGGGGAATGCTAATGAGTTAAAAAGCAAAGTAAAAAGCACAGAAAATGCCACAAAGAAAAAGTTTGAATCCAAAATAAAATAATTTGTTTGTGAGTGAGGATTGAATGAGAGGAAAAGTGAAAGAGAAAAGAAGAAACTAAGAGAGAGGGAGAAAAAAGATAAAGAAAAAAAAAAGGATAGGGTTAAGGGTGTTGGAGTGTAACCCTCATAGAGAGAAAGAAAAAAGAAAAGAAAAAAAGGGAAATGTAACACCTATGGGTAATGTAGTTCAAGATGAAAAGAAAAGAATAAGATGAGCAGAGGATAAATGGACCAAGGTGGAAGAAAAAAAATAAAGATAAGACAATGAAAGAAACAAAAAGTGGAAAAAAGTTATAAAGACTGGATTATTCTTGTTTTGAGAGGTTATCTTCTTCGTTTTTCTTTCCTCTCCCTCTTCCTGGTCGGTTGCTCTGTACCCCAGGCTTTACCCTTGTGTCATGCTTAGGTAGAGATTTGCAGTTGATGTGTCTCTATGGCAATGTCATATATTAGGCCTCAGTCTCATTGGTAGTCAGGGCTTGTTAGCATTTGCAGGCTCCGACAATGAGAGAGTCCATTTTCCCGGAGCCTCTCTCCTTTTTCTCCTTCCTGAATTAGCAGCCTGATGATCCAGCTATGAGGCTGCGCCTGCCACTGCCTGGAGAGTAAGAGGCTCAAAGAGCTGGCAGATCCCCACTCTATCCCCACTCAGTGCAGGGCTCTGTCAGTCAGAGCCACCAGCGTAATCAGGCGGGGCTGGGAGCCAATTGCTCTCTTTCCAAACGTGTCTAGTATGCCTCAGCACTCTGTGGGACCACTCTCCCCAGGCTTTTTGCACTTTGTAACCTGTGTTGGCTGGCAGGAAGATGTCCTAGTTGCTGCCTGCAGAACAGGAAGTCTTAAAAGCTGCCAAGTCCCTCCTTTTACCACACAGCCCTGAGTATGAAAGCTCTGCCAGTCAGAGCCACCAGCTTAAGCAGGTGGGGGCAGGCATGTTGACTTCAGTTCAGGTTCCTTTCTAAGGTTCCCAGGTATATCTAGTTAAATTTGCCTTAGCGTTCCATGGGATTGCTCTCTGCAGGCTTCTTTCTTGTTAAAAAGCCTACAGCCTAGCCTGTCCAACTTTTGCAGTGTTCTCTGAGGTCTGTTCGGTAGAAATGTGTTTTTCACCCTGTATCAGCTGGCAAGAAGTTGCCCCCACCACCACGTGCAGAGCAGGAGGCACTAAAAAATATCACCTCTCGCCCTGGCCGGTTGGCTCAGCGGTAGAGTGTCGGCCTGGTGTGCGGGGGACCCGGGTTCAATTCCTGGCCAGGGCACATAGGAGAAGCGCCCATTTGCTTCTCCACCCCCACCCTCTCCTTCCTCTCTGTCTCTCTCTTCCCCTCCCGCAGCCAAGGCTCCATTGGAGCAAAGATGGCCTGGGCGCTGGGGATGGCTCCTTGGCCTCTGCCCCAGGCACTAGAGTGGCTCTGGTTGCGGCAGAGTGACGCCCCGGAGAGGAAGAGCCTCGCCCGTGGGCATGCCAAGTGGATCCTGGTCGGGTGCATGCGGGAGTCTGTCTGACTGTCTCTCCCCGTTTCCAGCTTCGGAAAAATACAAAAAAATATATATGTATATGTATATACATATATATATTTATATATATATATGTATAAAATATATGTATTTATATATTTTGTATAAAAATACAAAAATATAAATATATATGTATATATAAATATGTATGTATATATATATATATATATATATATATATATATATATATATATATCACCTCTCTTGTCTTAGATCGCTGACCTGAGAAAAAAGACCTTGTCAGGCAGAGCCGCTGCTGGCATAGGCCAGTTAAGCAGTGAGCAGACTGTAAGTTAAGCTAATTTCAGCTATTGGATCCATGGATCTGCTGCAGAGACTGTCTGCAAGCTGCCTGCATGCTCCTTCCCCTTGCACTTCTGTATTTTTTCTTCCCTGGGATGTTAGCCCGTATGGCTGGCGGAGGCACCCTGCCCGCCTGCCCGGAGAAATCTGGGTGTAGGGAAGTCCACTTTCGTGCACTCCCTGTGCGCTGTTGCTCGAGGAGCAGGGATCACATGGAGACCCTGGTCGCAGCCCACGCAGAAGTCTCTGACCCTGCCCCTCTGTCCGGAACATGGGCACCCACGCCCGGGGTGCTAGGAGGAACCACTCGCACACTGTCCGCACTCGCCAACCAGGATATTGGGGGTAATGAAGGCCACCGCTTGCCCGCCTTTGCAGATGTCCGGCACCAGTGTTAGATCATGTGGCTGAGTCGCCACGGGCACACTCTTTTCTTGGCTTGAACGTCTGTGCCCCAGCCCAGCTCTTTCCACACCCCCAGCCCTCACTTTCTCTCAGTTCCAAGTGAAAGCAGCCCTTGCTCAGGTCAGAGAGGAAGGCAGAGTGTTCCATTCTCTGTCTTATTTCTTTCAGGGTTGATTATATATTTAGTCACCTTTTTTGCCCAATCATATCTTTTTGTTCAGTGTGTGGACTTACAGACACTCCTGGGATCATTTTTCTGTCTCTAAAGTTGTAGAACTTGTTGAAATTTTGGAAAGAGGTATCAGGAGCGCTCCTCATGGAGCCATTTCTCTGACATCACTCCCCCCCCTTTTTTTTTAGTGAGGCAAGGAGACAGAGAGACAAACTCCTGCATGTGCCTGGACAGGGATCCACCCAGCATGCCCACTAGGGGGTGATGTTCTGCTCATCTGGGCCATTGTTCCATTGCTCAGAAATTGAGCCATTTTTTTTTTTGGCACCTAGGTCAGAGGCTACAGGGCCATCCTCAGTACCTAAGGCCAACTTGCTGGAGCCAATTGAGCCATGGCTGCAGGAGGAGGAAAGAGTGGGGGGGAGGGATGGAGAAACAGATGGTCACTTCTCCTGTGTGGCCTGACCTGGAATTGAACCTGGGACATCCACATTCTGGGCAGGCACTCCACCATTGAGCCAACCGGCCAGGGCCAATGTACATTTGTTGAATAAGTACAAAGACAATTTTCTCCTAGACTGTAAGTTCTTAGAGAACAGGAACCATAGACTGGTTTATAGCTATATGTCTAACTCAAAATGTGTTTATAGAATATTTAAAGAATATTTATAGGCTTTTTAAACTCAGAGCTCTATTTCCTTTGCTTTTATCATTAAAAGTAAAGTTTCCTGTGAAGTGCCTTGCCATTATTCTTGCATAAGCTTCAGCCAGAGTTTCACCTGCCTAGCTTTAGATACCAGACGAATATCTAGACTCACCCACATTCTCAATTGGGTCTGCTTTAGTAAGTAAACTACAATAAAGAAGTCCTACATTTGAGCTTTATCCTGTAAGTGAAACAGTTATTATAACTCTGCAACAGACCATTTGATTAAAATATATGCACTTCTTATAGCATTTAAACACTTTGAGAAATTTCTCTTCCTACAATGTGGAAATATGTTCTATAACTAAATTGTTCACAACAACTATTTTTTTGTGATGATAAAGCTAATAGGGAGTTAACATTCAAATATATAAGGAACTTATACAATGTATCACCCCCCAAATTTTTTTATTTGAAAAAAATGGCAAGAAGACCTGAACATTTCTTCAAAGAGGAAAGACAGATAACCAAAAGACATATGAAAAGATGCTTAATGTCACTAATCAGAAAAATGCAAATTAAAACCACAAGGAGATATCACTTAACACCTGTCAGAATGATGATCATCAATAAATCAGCAACAAGTATTGGAGAGAATCTGGATGAAAGGGAACCAGATGTCCTGTTGCTAGGGTTGTAAATAGGTTCAGCCACTATGGAAAACGGTACTGAGTGTCTTGACAAATTTAAAACTAGAACTACTGTAGGTAACAACCAATGTTTTAACCCGTTAATTCCTTACAACTAAATCCAAGAACACAAAATCGTTATTTAAATATCTAATAATAGATATTTGTTATTACCTTCTAGTGCGTATTTCATATCCTGAGCGAAAAGAGTCCACATAATTTCAGCACTTATTTTCCCCATGTTCAGTTCTTGAGGAAACCTAAAACCAAACACAGATTAGTGTATCCAAAAAGAAGAATGTGCCCCCCAAAAACAAAACACAATATCTCACATTACATATATACCACAGTAATTATTATATAGATCATAAATACTTTTATTTAAATGATTTCTCTTTATAAGCTTTCCTAGGTAGGAAATAAAAACCTATGCACTAGAATGTGGTAATAAAACAATATTGAGTGTCAGGCAAATAGACTCCATTAGCTCAGTGCAATGTGATGATGACTGTAGCTCCCAACAGATGTCTCAGACTCTGTTTGTTTGTATCTAAAGAGCCTCTTTAGTTATATCATACACTCCATCTTCATATGTCTAAATTTTGAAGATACATCACCAGATAACCTAAGTAGCAGATACCATAAAGTACCAAAAACCATATCTCACATTAATCTGTTAACAATTTTACTTGAAGCAAGTTTGAGTGTTTTCATTCTCTATTTGCTTACAATGAATTATTTCAAGAAAGATTCCTCACTCCACTGGTTAAATGGCCCATGGTGGACCATTAATCAGGACTCCAGAACTCGTAGGCAGGTCTGTGTTTTAGATTAAACAAGCTTAGGCTAAAGACAACATTCATACTGCTGCTCAACATATACTCTGTGTTTTTAATCTTGTAATAAGGCCTCTACTAAAATAAGCCCAGTGAATATAACAATCAAGTCTTTCCATTACCTTGTAAATACTCACCCCATGCAAATATGTAAGATTGATAATATCTTTTTTATAATAAATATATACTATATATATATAATGCATGCATATATCAGCATACTATATATAAATATATATGCATGCATATATATATATATATATACATGCATAAAAATAATATCTATTAAGGAACACAAATAGCTCTCACATTCATTTATATTTTTGGGTCCAAATTAAAAGAGAATAATACAACTCTGAATAGGATAGAAAGTGTTACCAAAGTAAATTTGACTTCAATATACCCTCAAGTAAGGAAAGACTACAGACTCTACATAAAACATTCTAGCCCAGTTTTTCACCAAGAGCAAGGGATATTTCATCAAATATTCCTTACCAACTTCCATTGATCAATTTATCTAATGTCAATTGATACTTTGAAACTGAAATGCAGAAGATGTACATTTATCAAGCATTTACACTGAGAATCGTTCTGCAATCAAAAAATGAATATAGCTTGAATTACACAAAATTAGTTTTAAACAGTAAATTTTACTGTACTCATATGAAAATAATGTTAGGCAAGGAATTCATTTCAAAAGGTTTTATTTGTGGATAGCAACTAATATATCATTTATAATATATTAACTTTTATGTAATAGATATGCAGCAAGAAAATTGTGATATGAGAGTGCTTTAAGCTTATAAATAAGGAGATCAATGTAATTATTTTGAATCAAGAATAAAGAGCATATTAATTCATTTTACAGTGTCCTGATACAAAAAAAAGAGATAAGCAAAAGGAAAATTAAACAGCATATCTCATCAAAATAGATGCAAATATCCTCACCAAAAAAAAATGGTAAATTCAATTCTGCAATATTTAAAAAAGGATAATATATCACAACAGAGGGGTTTATCTAAGAAATGGAATGTTGGTTCAATATTAAAAAAATAAATCCATGTAATTTACCATATCAAGAGAATAAAGAGAAAAATGTGACCATTTCAATAGATGCAGAAATGTATTTTAAAAACCTAAATATTCATTTATGATAAAAAAATTTTAAAATTAGGAACTGAAAAAAAAATTTTAAACTTATAAAGAGAATCTATAAAAACCTACAGCTAATATCATACTTAATGTTCTTCTATAAGAACATGATCAAGGCAATGATATTTATTCTCACTATGTCTATTAAACATTGTACTAGAGTTCCTAAAGACTGTTAAAGGGCATGAAAATAAGTAAGAGGCATAGAACAAAAAAAGAAATTACACTACAAAACAACATAATTGTCCACTTAGAAAATTTCAAAAAAACTACAAAAAATGGTACTGAATAAGTTCAATAATGTTGCAGGCTTCAAAGCCAAAAGACAAAATTCTTGTATTTCTACATATGGGCAATGAACCATTAAAAATTGAAATTAAAATTGGCCCTGGCAGGTTGGCTCAGTGGATGGAGCATCAGCCCAGTGTGAAGACATTCCGGGTTTATTCCTGGTCAGGGCACTCATGCGAAGCGACTGTTGCTTCTCTTCCCCTTCTTCTCCTCCTCTGTCTCTTTTCCCCTCTCATAGCCAATGACCTAGATTAGTTTGTGCTTCAGCTGTGGGTGCTGAGGACAGCTCGGTTCATTTGAGCATTGGCCCCAGATAGGGCTTGCCAGGTGGATCCCAGTCAGGCCACATGTGGGAATCTGTCTATCTTCCCTCCTCTCTCTTAAAAAAAAATTGAAATGAAAATAACAGCATTATTTACCAAATAATAGCACCAAAAGTTATGGAATATTTAGGTATAAATCTAAGAAAATATGTACAAGACTTATATTAAGAAAACTATAAGGTATTAAGTAGAGATATCAAATGAAACCTAAATAAATGTTGAAATACATTGTACTCATGCATTGATATATTCAGTATTGTGAGAATGTCAATTTTTCCCAAATTGAACTTATTCAAGGTAGGGCAAAAGTAGGTCTACAGTTGTTAATAAAGAAAATAATATAATAGTTAATAAATAATAACACAGAAATAAACTGTTTAGCATCCTGACAGCTGCAAACCTACTTTTCTCCCACCAAGTAGATAAAATGCAACCTCAATCAGAATTCCAACAGGGTTTTTTTTTGTAGCAATTGACAAACTGATTCTAAAATCACATGATAAGCAACATAACTAAAACAGCAAAAATAATGTTTTATAAAGTTGAAAAATTTACACACTCTATCTCATAGATTACTATGAATTAAAGTGATTAAGACATTATACCTTTAAGTATAAGGTGAATTAAGTTTCAATAGGATATTTTCAATGGAGAAAAGATATACTTTTCAACAAATTGTCCTAGAGTAATAGGATATGCATATGCAAATAAATAAATCTAAAACTATATTTCACAACATGTATAAAAATGACTCAAATGGATCCCAGACCTAAATAAAAAACCTAAAACTATAAAACTTCTAAGGGAAAATATAGTAGAAAATCTTTATGACCTTGCATTAGGCAATGGTTGCTTAGAAGTACAAGCAATAAAATAAACTATTGGTAAATTAGATTTTATAAAAATTAAATCTGCTTTTCAAAAGATACTTTTGAAAAATTAGAAAATAAGCAATAAGCTTATAGAAAACAATTTGCAAAATACATACATGATGAAGGATTTGTATCTAGTGTATATAAACTACTCTCAGATCTTAATAAGAAAATAATACCCAATTAAAGATAGACAAATGATTTGAACAACACTTTAACAAAGAAGATAGATAGAAAATAAGCACATGAAAGTATGCTCAATTATTAGCTACTTTGAAGTTAAAATTACAATGTGATACCATTACAAGTCTATTAGGAAAGCTTAAAAGCAAAGCAAAACCTGATAATCCCACGGGCTGACTAGGATGCCAGGATGCCAAGAGGCCAGGATGCAGAGGGATTGAAACTCTGAAACATTGCTGCTGAGAATGTCAAGTGGTACAGTCTCACTGGAAGGAGTTTAGCAATTTCTTATCAAGTTAAAAATATTAATACATTAGCCAGCAGTCCAACTCTAGGTATTTATCCAAGAGAAATGAAACTAATATTTATAACAAAAGTTGTACATGCTGCGTAATTCTTAATCACCAAAAACTGCAATCAGTGTGTTTCAGCTGATGAATAATAAACTGTGGCTGATTCATACATAACATGGAATCTACAAAGCAATAATAAGGAATAAAACACCAGTACATGTAACAACAAGAAAGAATATCAAGTGAATTATGCATACTGGAAAAAGCTAATCTCAAAGGCCTATATATGGTATTATTCAATTTATAATTCATTATTAAAAAGGCAAAAATATAGGAACATAAACATATCAGTGATTTCCAGGATCTTGGGGTTGAAAAGAGGAATTGACTATAGTATAAAAGTGCATGAAGAAACTTTTGGAATAAAATATTCTATATCTTAATTTTGGTGGTAGTAACATGACTATGTGTTTTCTAGTTTATAAAATTTTGCTCTTCCTATTTCCTACCTTTTACCTTTTTTAGTTAAATATGTTGTTTCTTTTCTACCTATTTACTCAAGATATTTACATAAATTATTTTTTACTTTTTTCCTTTCTACCATGTGTATTTATGGTATAAATTTCTTTAGAAATTGCATTTAGAGGCATCCTAAAATTAATGCTGTATTTTCATATTTTCTCAAACACAATATTTCACATTAACTGTAGCTGAAAGGATATCAGGAGATAGATTAAAGCAAGAGTGAAAAAAGCTGAAAATATAGCAATGAATGTTGTTTTTCTATTTGATTTTCTATCCTAGTGTTTATGTTCATTCAAGAAACATGAGCTACAATTAAAAAGAAAAAAGAAACCCTCATTAACTGCTGGTGGAATGTAAATTAGTACAACCATTAAGGAAGAAAGTATGATGGTTCCTCAAAAAATTAAGAATAGAACTACCATATGACCCAGCAATCCCTCTACTAGGTATCTACCCCCCAAACTCAAAAACATTGATATGTAAAGACACATGCTCCTCCATTTCATCACAGCATTATTCACAGTGGCCAGGACATGGAAACAACCAAAGTGCCCCTTGATATAAGATTGGATAAAGAAGAAGTGGTACATATATACAATGGAATATTACTCAGCCATAAGAAATGATGACATAGTGACATTTATGACAATATGAATGGACTTTGAGAACATTATACTGAGTGAAATAAGTAAATCAGAAAAAGCTAAGAACTGTATGGTTTTACACATAGATGGGATATAAAACTGAGACTATGGATATAGATAAAAGTGAAGTGGTTACCAGGAAGAAGGAAATGTGGGAGAGGGGAAAGAGGGCTTGAGTGAATGGGGAGGGGGGAGAGGGAAGGGTATAAAGAGGACAAATAAAAGGTGATGGAAAATGATTTGACTTTGGGTGATGAGTATACAATGTAATCAACAGTTCAAATGCTATAGAAATGTTCACCTGAAGCCTATGTACTCTTATTGACCAATGTCACCCTGTTAAAGTTAATTTTCTAAATAAAATTAAAAAATACTACAACAGTAAGTCAAATTACTGAATACAATAAGGCTCAGATTATATGATGCAGAAGAATTTACTGGTGCAGTCATTCCCAGAAATTACTTGAAGAAAGTAAGAGTTCTGTCCTTTTGAAGGAGGGTAAAGATTAATTGGTGGAGGAGATAAATTGTACACCTCAGTTAATGGTTGTAATTACCATAAGAAAAGACTTTCAAAGTGACTTTTAAAATATTCTTCTTTAATCTAGAAGCTTTAATCAGATAACTGCAAAACAAGAAATCTAAAAATAAACTGTTAGTCTCAGGATTTTCTCAGTTGCATAAGCAATGTCAAGTTCGATTTGTATTTAAAAAAATATATAACTGTGTTTTAAGAGTTCTCATCAGTGCAATTAAATCCTCCACATGGCAAAACCTAAACCAAATCAACTACCATTTAAAATAAAAATGATACACTAGAAAAAGGTACAGAAGATATAAAAGGCAATGAGATAATATTATTCATATAAAAAGAACTGCAACAAACCTATAGAAAAAAATGAATATTAAAAAATGGCTAATGAGATCCATCAACAAGTTAAACAGGAAAAAAAGACAAATAAGCATAGGAAAAGAGAGATTCAACCTAATATTCAAATATATTTTGATTAAAAAAATAGGGAACACTTTTTACTGAAAAGATGTCAAACTAGAAAACATTTATTTAAATTTATGGTTTCGTTGAACCTGATTTCCAAAAGTTATTCAATGAGTATAGGTTTCCAGTTCTTATGCTATTTGAATACCTGTGTTACTCCCGTGCCCTTCTGTCCTGCACCCCAGCCATCCCAACTATGTGCTGCATCATTCCAATGTTATATAAAACCACAGCGTAATATACAACTATGAAAAAGAACAAGGTAGTCTGTTGTATTGACATAAAAAACTGTCTATCAGTTAGTGTTAGTTGAAGAAAGCAAATCATACATTAATATATAGAATGCATAATACATTCCAATATTTTTCAAAAAACAATATAAAATAAACATTATTAACTGCATATCTATGCTTATATGTGCATAAAATATTAACTAAATTACTGAAATATTATAAGGCTTGGGTTTGTTTTTTATTTATTTTCTTCATAACACTGATACATAAACGTTAAAACTTTTATTTTTTACTTCATACAGTTATATGAAGTTGAATAAGATTATTTTTGTGACCACAAAATTTTAAAAGGTAATATTTCTTTTGAAATAAAATCAATGGGAATTTTAGTATATATGTGAATTGTAAAAAAAGAGGTAAATTAATATTCATTTCTCACAAAAATCCCTATTTGTTGCTGTTATTCTCAGTTAATAAAGAAGAAATTGGTAGTCAGGATTTGAGCCTTGAACTATTTTCCCAAAGCTCATAATCTCTCCAATAAAGAAGAAAATATTCAATGATATATATATTTTAGACTCAGGATATTAAAGATCAAGAAATGTGTCCTGGCCTGACCTGTGGTGGCGCAGTGGATAAAGCGTCGACCTGGAAATGCTGAGGTCGCCGGTTCAAAACCCTGGGCTTGCCCGGTCAAGGCACATATGGGAGTTGATGCTTCCAGCTCCTCCCCCCCTTCTCTCTCTCTCTCTCTGTCTCTCCCTCTCCTCTCTAAAAAAAAATGAATAAATAAAAATAAAAAAAGAGAAAAATTAAAAAAAAAGAAAAAAAGAAATGTGTCCTAGTACATGAAACAAATCAATGGCAAAATCAGAAATAGAGTTAACGTGTCTTGACCATATTTCTTTTTAATTTTTTTAATGACTATAACAAGTCCCAAGCATGAAGAATATCTTCATAGTTTGTTTTTTTCTTTTTTATTTGCCTATTGATTTTGCATTAAAGTACTTAGAGCTCAAAATATTACTTTTGTATTTTATGCAATTGTTCAGACTTAAATTTATTTTTTATTTTTATTTTTTTATTTTATTTTTTTACAGGGATAGAGAGAGAGTCAGAGAAAGGGATAGAAAGGGACAGAGAGACAGGAACAGAGAGAGATGAGAAGCATCAATCATCAGTTTTTCATTGCGAGACCTTAGTTGTCCATTGATTGCTTTCTCATATGTGCCTTGACCTCAGACCTTCAGCAGACTGAGTAAACCCTTGCTCAAGCCAGCGACCTTGGGTCCAAGCTGGTGAGCTTTTTGCTCAAACCAGGTGAAGCCATGCTCAAACCGGCGACCTTGGGGGTCTCGAACCTGGAACCTTCGCATCCCAGTCCGACGCTCTATCCACTGTGCCACTACCTGGCCAGGCCAGACTTAAATTTAAATCTCAGTCTCTATTACTTTCCAAGCTCTACTTCTATGCAGAAGACAATCTTTGGGGTCTGAGATACTTTCTGGTATCTGTTTTAGAAGTTTTGCTTATAGCGCATATAATAAGCTGGTGTCAAATCTAGTTGTGCTTATTATTACCTATGGAGATAACGAATATTCTATGCTAGTGAATAGAACTCAAAGCTAGTTTATTTACTTAATAGTTACACAGGTTCTTTTGAAATCTATATTTTTATTTTACTTTACTACCTCTTTATGTCATTTTTAGTGCATTTGGAAATACATTTCTGGCCCTTTCTTATGTACAGAGCAGTGAGCAAACATAGGTTTACAGTTGTGTATGCAAAACAGAATTGATTCCTGTTTATGATTTATTAATGATATCTTGTTCATTATTTAATAATTAATTTTTATTAATCCTTGCCTATTATTATATTATTTACTGGTATTGCAACTGTAAACCTACTTTTGCTCACCCCTGCATTCTGGTCAAATAAACTAACACCCCTATTTAGCTCTAAATCTAGACAGCAAGCAAAGTCAACACTTCTCCCACAATTCACAGCATCTTCTCTTCCTACTTTCCTGTGAGCCTTCCTTTAACATGGCTGTGTAAGTTGCCTGTCCCTGCCCTATTCCTACTCTCACATCCCTAATTCGTCTTTAGCTCACTTGCCTCAAAAATTGCCCTAGCCTGTTAGCTTATCTATCTGTCTCTAACCCTTTTTCTTCCATTACATCCTTTAATCACCTTCTAAGAACACAGGCCATATTATTTCAAGACACAGCTTTGAAACCATTGATTGCTTGTCATATATCCATTAACACAGAAAAGTTGCAGCTTATCAATGGCACTTTCCTGGGCTGTGATGATCAGACTGTTGGTCTAACTTCTAGCTCTATTCTTCAACACTATCCAGGCTCTAGCCACCCAGATTACTTATAATTTCTCAATGTGTCTGACGCACCATGTTTTATGATCATTTTTCCCTGTCCTCTCTCCCCTTTCTTTTCTTTTCTTTTCTTTTCTTTTTTTCTTTTCCTTTCTTTTCTTTTCTTTTCTTTTCTTTTCTTTTCTTTTTTTCTTTTCCTTTCTTTTCTTTTCTTTTCTTTCTTTCTTTCTTTCTCTTTCTTTCTTTCTTTCTTTCTTTCTTTCTTTCTTTTTCTTTCTCCTTCCTTCCTTCCTTCCTTCCTTCCTTCCTTCCTTCCTTCCTTCCTTCCTTCCCTTTCCTTCCAAGTGAGGGGCAGGGGGACAGACAGACTCCCAAATGCACCCCAACTGGGATTCCTCTGGCAAGCCCCCTACAGAGGAGATGTTCTGCCCATCTGGGGCCACTGCTCCATTGGTCAGGTAACTGAGCTATTTTAGCACATGAGGTGAGCCCATGGAGCCATCCTCAGAGCCCAGGGCCAACTTGCTCAAACCATTTGAGCCATGGTTGTGAGAGGGAAGAGAGAGACAGACAGACAAAGAAGGGGAAGGGGAGAAACAGATGGTTGCTTCTCCTTTGTGCCCTGATCAGGAATCGAACCCAGGACTTCCACACACTGGGCTGAGGCTCTACTGCTGAGCCAACTGGCCAGGGCCCCTGTCCTCTTTCTTCTTCAATTTTCATTTGCTCATAACTACTCTCTTCTTTAAAATCACAGATCAACTATCACCTCCCTATAAAATCTTCTGTTGTACACAAGAAAGAATTAAAAGATTAATTATCTGTGAAGGATAAGGGCAAAGAAAAGTATACAATGATGACAAACTAGATATCACTTAATATTAAGAGTTAGTGAGCCTGAACTGAGTGGCACAGTGGATAAACTGTTGACCTGGAATGCTGAGGTTGCTGGTTGAAAACCCTGGGTTTGCTTGGTCAAGGTATATACAAGAAGCAACTACTAAGAGTTAATGCTTCCCACTTCTGTCCTCTCCCTTTATCTCTCTCCTCTTTCTAAACAAACTAAATAAAATAAAAATAGAAAAAGTTAGTGATAATATTGGAGTTTTCTTACTGCATAAATTTTATAATTTTACTATTGATATAAGAACTTTTCTAGTATAATTTTATTAATATTGGTTTTATGATTCAAAACTGAAGAAAATAATATATTATTTTTCTTTAACCAATTTTATCTAATGTTAGAAATGAAGAAAACAGTTTTCTCCACTTAGCATTTCTTCATAACCAAATAATATGAATTATGCTTACACAGTCTCTTCTCTCTCTCTCTCTCTCTCTCTCTCTCTCACACACACACACACACACACACACACACACACACTCTGTCTCTCTCTACATGGTTTTAAAAATTCCAGAATCTAAGATATAACTTGGAGACAACATCTGCAAAGCTAGTAATTTTACCCTGGCCGGTTGGCTCAGTGGTAGAGCGTTGGCCTAGCATGCAGGAGTCCTGGGTTCGATTCCCACCAGGGCACACAGGAGAAGTGCCCATCTGCTTCTCCACCCCTCCCCCTCTCCTTCCTCTCTGTCTCTCTCTTCCCTTCCCGCAGCGAGGCTCCATTGGAGCAAAGATGGCCCGGGCGCTGGGGATGGCTCTGTGGCCTCTGCCTCAGGCGCTAGAATGGCTCTGGAAGCAACAGAGAGATGCCCCAGAGGGGCAGAGTATCGCCCCCTGGTGGGCATGCTGGGTGGATCCCGGTCGGGCACATGCGGGAGTCTGTCTGACTGCCTCCCTGTTTCCAGCTTCGGAAAAATGAAGAAAAAAAAAAAAAAAGCTAGTAATTTTTAAAGCAATTTTTTATACCTAACCACTTAGTGAAAAAAGAGAAGAAAAAAAATCTATAACAATGAGCAAAATGCTATGGAAGAATTAAATCAGTACTTGGAGTGAGAAGAGAAGCACCTAGTATTTCTTATAACAGATTTTATCAAGCTGGCTAGATTTTGATTATGACTTTTAATGGCCCACAAATAACCATATTCAAATTAAGTGTTCTTTTCGCATTGTGTCCAAATTTCCTTTGTAGATTTGCAAACACATAATTTCACTTTGGCATCAAATATTACATGTTTTATCTATACTGTATACCCAGTACCAAATCATGATTCAAAAGACAGAGTTGTTTTGTTCCAACACACTCCACAGTTGAATATTTTAGCCTTTTCTTCAGGCTGGCTTAGAAATCTACACCATCTGCATGTTTGCTAAAGGTTTATTTTCTGCAATTTAACACAGTTCTCCTTATTTCCTCTGCATAATTCACACTAGTATAATATAGTGGTTAAGCCTCAATCCAATCCAAATGATAGAGGTTTTATTTCTCCTCTGCTATTTAATTAATTTACCCAGTGGAGCAGTGAGTAGTCTCTTTAAAACTCAATTTCCTTATCTGTCAAATGGAGAAGATAAAAATTGTGCCATTTGGGATGCCATTTGGGATTACTTCTATGGCTGTGGTGAGGGTTAAGTTAGATTTTACATGTAAATACTTTATGCAGCCACTGGCACATAGTGAACACTCTATAAATGTTTACTAATAATGATGATAAAATTCTAACTATAAATGAGACATACAGGAAAATACCATTTAGCATCCATTGATTTATAATGTGAAAAAAATTATCATAGAAACTGCATAAAAATTTACATTTGTATATGCTAGTTTTTAGTTTCTGAAATAAAAGTTGCTGTTAAAATTAATGGTAATAAACTGATTATAGAGGAGATTTTTATGTATTCACAGGAGTAAACTGGTTTCACAAACTTCAGAAATCCCTAGCTACACACTAACAATTTTTATGCTAATTGCTAATTAATTCCAAACTATGATACAGGCAGGACTAAAAGAGGTTTTAACTTTCCACAACTGTTTTCTAATCTTATAGGGATTATCACATATAATTCAACATTAAAACAAGTACATATACAATATGCATACTAATTACTCACATTGAAAAAATAAAATTGACCCCTCCTCATACCAGTTTGAATTTGAGGTTTTGCTAAACAAATTAAATTCTCTAATGTATAGCTTCACTTCTTCATTTTCAATGCAGTTGTAATTTAATCTATCATTTATAAAAGGAGGTCTAATGAAATAACTAACCCATTCCAACATTATTTGAATGTCTCCTGTTTTTAGTCTGCAGCAATTAATGCAAAGCATAAACCTTGAATCCTATAAGGCACAATATTTCAATAACCCACTTTACTGTCTTGCAAATCTCTTAGTGAAATAAGGAAAACAATCTATCATTGTCAAAATGTGATAGTAGTGATTCATTATTCACAACAGATAAAAATCAGAATCCATTAAATGTGAAGTCTTATTTTGATATACAAAGTTTGTATTTGAAGAAAAATATGTTCATTGTTACAAATGAGTAAGAAATGGTTCTGTTACAGTGTGTGTCATGAATGCAACTGAATCTTCATTATCATAGCCAGAATTCAAGAGACATTTAGTTTGCTGTGCTTTTTTCACATTATTAAAATTAAAAAATTCAGTTGTTGTTACTTTGTTCTCCATTTAAGAGCACTTGACTTGCATTAACGTAATTAACCACCAGTATCATGAAGAGAACAGCCAAAAAGAATGAGCTTTACTTAAGCAGGACTCTACCGGTAAATTATCAATTAGCCTTTCAAGTAAAAGCCATATCAAAGGGAAACTAAAACATGTAACACTGCTGTGCAGGGTGAAAGTCAGCTTATGCACTTGGAGTGTGAATTCATCTAAATGAAGCTTTCCTGTCCTAGCCATTTTTCCTTTTGTGCTGAAGTTCTTTTGTACCAAAAACAAGTGGATCACCAAAGCCATTTACACCCAATCACGCTTTCATCCTTCTGTTTTTTTCTTTTTTCCTTTATGTGTATTTACAACCTAAGGCATTGTTTTAATGAACTTGGATCTCTAAAAGCAATTTAAATATAAAAAATAAAATTGGAGATGGATCCAGGTTAACTATTAAAATTATTAGCATTTCGTAAGACAATGACAATGCCACCTGGCAATGGCAAAGGAGGTGGAGATGGCCAGAAATAGACTACAAACCTTGGGTAATGTGCCTAAGGGAAATAACAATGGAATTTACTGAATTCAGATAATTATTTCTCAGGCAACCCCAGCCCTTCCAGATTAAAGATCCAGAAAGAATAAGACCTCAGGTCCACATTGCAGATGGGACACTTGAGGCAGGAAAGGGGATATGAGGGCTGACATCTATGGAGCTTGTAACCAAAACCAGGCACTGGGCTGGGTGCTTTAAGTGAATTATTTTCCTGAATCCTGATCACGATTTCATGTGTCACATACATTTTACCTCCCAGTTTTTAAAAATGTCTAAAAGAGTCATAAAGATATTGTAAAACATTTCTAAGGTCTGATGGCTCAGTCTGTCTCGCTCAAAAATAGATCATTAAACATGTTCATTGCAGCATTGTCCACAGTGGCCAGGACATGGAAACAACCAAAAAGCCCGTCAATAGATGACTGGATAAAGAAGATATGGCACATATACACTAGGAATAATACTCAGCCATAAGAAATGATGACATCGGATCATTTACAGCAAAATGGTGGGATCTTGATAATATGATACGGAGTAAAATAAGTAAATCAGAAAAAAACAGGAACTGTATTATTCCATACGTAGGTGGGTCATAAAAGTGAGACTAAGAGACATTGATAAGAGTATGGTGGTTATGGGGGGAGGGGGGAGAGGGAAAGAAAAGGGGGAGGGGGGCACAAAGAAAACTAGATAGAAGGTGACAGAGGACAATCTGACTTTGGGTAATGGGTATGCAACATAATTGAACGACAAGATAACCTGGACATGTTTTCTTTAAATATATGTATCCTGATTTATTGATGTCACCTCATTAAAAAAATAAAATTATTAAAAAAAAATAGATCATTAAGCCACTCAAGTTTCCTCTATCTTTGAATACTTAAAACACAGACCTCTTTCTCTATTTTTACTGATTATTTATGTACAATAGTCTCCCTTGATCCATGGGAGGAATGTTCCAAGACCCCCACAGGATGCTGGAAACTGAATAATACCTAATCCTTTATATACTATGTTTTTGCCTATCCATCCCTACCAATGATAAAATATAATAGAAATTAGGTTCAGTAAGAGACTAAGAACAATAACTGATAATAAAATACAACAATTAAAACAATATACAGTACTGTAATAAAAGTTATGTGAATGGTTTTGGGGCTGTTGTTAAGTAAAATAAGAGTTACTGGAACACAAGAATTGTGATACCACAATAGTCAAACTGATAACCCAGATGGTTATGAAAGAACTCATGGGCAGGTAGTTAAGCCAGTGTGAATCTTCTGAACAAAGATTATGATTTACGTTCAGGGCAGAACAGAGTGGGACATTGCAAGATTTCATCACACTGCTCAAAACGGTGCACAATTTAAAATTATAAATTATTTATTTCTGGACTTATCTGTTTAAGATCACAGTTTACTGCAGGTAACAAACTGTGAAAAGGAAAACCGCAGATAAGGGGGAACTACTGTATTCATTTTATTCAAAAATACTAAGATATGTTTAAAAATTAACATAATAAGATGAGATTCCCCTTAAAAGTAGAAAATTTAAGGAAAATGAGGGTATAAAAATAAATGAGAGAGACATAAAAATGTGTGCTGTCAGAATTCTACAGTTATTCAATGTGGGCCTCAATTCTGACAGCGCTGGCACCAGCCCACGAAGGAGTGCTGATTATCTTTATGTATCCCTCTCACTCTGAAAGCAAAGTTCTCTAAAGGAGTGACTTCTGAGAAAAAAATTCTTTCATGTTTTCTCCTAGTGCTGTCAGTGAGTACACACTATAAATGAACATTTTTGGATAATGAATAAGAAATTACATACTATTTTCTCTATTGGTTTATATGCAATTGCACCTGGTACAATATGGTACATCTGGTACACTTAACTTCTTGTAACTACTGTTAAATGTTTATCATGACCAGGTCCAGATTAGCCAGTACAGCATCAGAAATGACTCAGTTGGACTAAAGAATTGATGCTCTTCGTCTTTACAATTAACCCTTTTTGTTAATTCAAAGGGCAACTTGGATTCTGATTCTGGCACTTCCTAGATGTGAGATCTTGGAGAAGTGGCCGAGCCCCACTGTGCTTTGGTTTCATCATCTGGGTTTGGGGATAACAGCATTGATGCCATTAGAATTAAATTCAGGATTAATTTAAATATTAAGTTATAAAAATGCTTAGTACAATGTCTGGCTCCAGTTAATGCCCTATAGGTGACCAACTTTTTTGCAATGAAAAGGAGGACAAAAATAAATAGAAGAAAACAATATCATAAATAAAAGAAACATTTTATTCACTGCAACTATAATATGATAGATGCATAATAAAAATATTTGTAATAATTTATATTCCAATTATGCTTACATGTCTATTAATTTTTTTTAATTTATTTATTCATTTTTTAGAGAGGAGAGGGAGAGACAGAGAGGAGAGACAGAGAGAGAGAAGGGGGGTAGGAGCTGGAAGCATCAACTCCCATATGTGCCTTGACCAGGCAGCCCAGGGTTTTGAACCGGCGACCTCAGCATTTCCAGGTCGACGCTTTATCCACTGCGCCACCACAGGTCAGGCCATGTCTATTAATTTTTAATAATAATTATAAGAAAAAAGTACTCATTTAGATACAAATACATCACATCACACGTAATACACTGACTCTGCATTGATCAAATACGTATACACATTTACAGATTAGTCTTCCAATATCAAAAAGGAGGACATGTAGGAGGTCACTTTTCGAGAGAGGACGGAACTTAAAAAGAAGGACGATCCTCCCTAAAGGAGGATGATTGGTCACCTTAATAATATTTATATTATCATTGGCAAGCTTAATGAACACTGAAAATCTAAGATGAATCTTTTCTTTTCTCTACAATGTACATTGAAGGAGGTAGAAAATTGAAATGTTCACAAGTGGTTGAATTAGTTTAATTCTTAGTAAACATTCTTATAGCAGAGCTCTTGAACTCTTAGAAAAACATTTTTATTCTTTTCAGATAGTGTATTGTTTGGGAAATTTGCAGAGAAAAACCTCATCTGTCTTAAAATTAAAAAATGGCTGTAGTTAACATGACAAAAATTTTCAAAATGACTTTTTTTTTTGGTACCTAGGTTAGGTAGTTTTAGCCTAGATTTTAGATTTTTTAAAGATTTTTTTTATCCATTCTCTCCACTGTAACTCTAGCTCTGCAGACAGATTGCTTGTAGAAAATAAATCATTTGTTTATTAAAATTAAAGCATTCTTTTACATTTCAATAGCAACCAACTGCAACTATAGTAGAATACATGTGTTGTTCCATATATTATCATACCAGTTAGTTATGCTACTTTGGTTATAAGGTAAGGGTTTCAGGCTGAAGTAACTACAAATTATTAAAAGGTAATTTTTGCAAGCATACTTAGTATAACAGAGTAATAAGACTAAATTGCATTTCTATATTGTACTAGAATCTAAGCAAAGCTTAGCATCATCTAACAGTGGAGGAATGACCAGTGGAGTTGGGTCTCATGGAATTATGGACGAGAAACATCTTCAGAGTTGAAGGCCACCTGAGTAGTGTAGATGAGATCTTTATTCAAAAAGTCCACCATACTGGCTAGTTTCATCATTTATACTTTTCCCTCCAATCATTCTTTCTCTTTTTTCCATTGACATCTGCCTTCTCCTTTAATCATCTTTATCTTCTAGCTATTTATATATCATTTATATATCATTTTCATTTATTCTTAATTTTGGATCACTTACTGCACTGTCTGCAAACTTGTGAATGTTCACATCTGTTCTCCTTGCCAAAGATCTCATTCTCTGTACTTTTCATTCTCATTCCAGAAAGCAGACCTAGTTTTCCTCATTAAGTTACCTCCACAAGGGACAGTGAGGGGAAGGATTTAACTCCAGAATAACTTGTGAACATGATAGGCACAGTGATTAGCCAGCTTAAGATCCGTGTTTTAAAAAAATGGAAAAAGATCTTCAAGATAAAAGGAAGAATTAACTATTTGACCTATCTTTTCTGTATTTATCCTATTGCAGAGTAACGAGTAACCACATTAAGTATCACAAGTTGATGAAGGGAAATCTTTTACAAAAAAATTCTAATAAATATTGAAGAAATAACATTACACATTTTCACAGTCCTTAATGGAATAACTAATTATAAAATGATTATAAGTAAATAAAAGCATTGCAAGAGAGAGCAATGGAAAACTTGGAGATGGCGGGAGCAAACTGTCAGCATTGAGCAATCTTTGTGTCACTACAGGGGGAATAATAAGACTTCATGTGATCCCTGATATGATGAAGTATGAAGTAGAGAATCACCTGTGATATATAGTCTCTCTCTCTCTCTCTCTTTTTTTTTTTTTAGATTTTATTTATTGATTTTTAGAGAGGGGTGGGCAGGTGGAGAGAGAAAATGGGGGGAAAACAGGAAGCATCAACTTGTCTTAGTAGTTGCTTTCAGTATGTGCTGAGGCCAGGCAAGCCCAGGGTTTCAAAGCAGTGACCTCAGCGTTCAGGTTTATGCTTTATCTACTGTGCCACCACAGGTCAGGCATCTATGATATGATATATCCTTGAAAAAATAAAAAGAGATTCTAAGATAGTGACAGAGTGGGCAGATATTCCAACAGCCAGCTCCCAGGACCATATTGGATTACAACTTAATTTAAAAACATTCATCTTGAAAAAACAACTTTGAACTAAATTAAGAGTCTATAACCAAGGATTATAGATGAAACCACACTAAGACTGGTAGGAAGGGCAGAGATGCAGAAGGGCTGAGGGTGGTGGCTGAGGGTCCTGAGGAACTCTCACTATGGGGACGGTCACTCGGAGAGGGGAAGGTCACCTTGAGAGGGGAGGGTCCTAAGCTGCAGGCTGGTTGGCCTAGGCTAGAGCCCCAGAGTCTAGAAGAGGCACCTACACAGCATTTGGTGGTGAAAAGAACTGCGGTTTCTGTCTGCAAGAAAGAGATGAGAGCTCTCAGAGATGCAGGCTCCATCTTAAAAGGCCAGCACAGAAATCCTGTTTATAGTCACTTACCTGGGGCTGCAGCAGGAGAGGCCTGAGAGTAATAGAGTTGCGTGAAGAGAATGTAAAGTTGGTGGCCCAGGGAGAGATACCACAGGGGATGGCCACTGGAACCCCTGTGCTGAATTATTCTTCAATATTGTAGTTGCCATCTTTCTTGTGGTGGAGCACTACCCTCCTCCACCTGTGGCATCAGCCTGGGGGAAAGCAACTATCCCACCCCCAGGAATCCCTCTTGCCCCATCCTATGGAGACTGGGCTGTTTTGAGAAGCTAGGAAGCAGGAAGTGCATCAGTAACTCAGTTTCCTGGCATTGAGGCTGGAGCTTTCCCCCACAAGCTCCCAATTGTATTACTGGTGCTTCTGCCTCACAGGAGACTCAGTAGAAACTGTCCAGACTATGGAAAGACCACATTTCTCTCTCAGAGGCCACACACACTGGACTCCTGGTAGCCACACCCTACTAAGGTCTGTGAAAAAAGTCTGGACAGACTGACACCTGGGGCCAAGCCACATCTACCACCCTTTCTAATTTCTGAACTGCCTCAGGCTCTAGACTCTACCAGAGGTTTTTTCATAGTCTGAGCCCAACAAGCAGCCAGCAGACAGAGGCTGCAGGAGGTGGGACTTAGGGAAACTTGGCCTTTTGTGGATCTTTCCCTAGTGCCAGTATGAGTAAAAGCCAGCCTCCATGTGTGGTGTGGTCTTTGCATGTCCACCAGGGCCCAGAAAAAGCAGACACAAACTCTGGATTGCTTGTAGCTCCAAGAAGGCTGCTGAGGGCCAGTCACAGTTTTTTTTTCCTCATTGGTCTGCACCAGGTTTCCTCCAGGGAGGCCCAGGGCCAGCACATCTAGTGGCCAGCTGCAGAGAGCATCAGTTTAGGGCCTAATGACCCTTCCTGTTTGTGTGTCCGAAGGCTCATCGGACACTGAGTTTAGCTGAGGTGAATTGCACTCTGTGATTAGCACTGGCACAGTGGCTCATGTGCATTGGATAAGGAGGAGCTTCACAGCCAGCCAGCCTGGGTGCTGGATATCCTGCCCTGCTGCATTAGATTCCACAGGAGGAAGAGAGAGGCTTGCAGCACAGACATTTAAGGTGTGGGTCCCCATGAGCCTATTGTTGGGTATGGTCTAGGGGCTTAGCCACTTTCTAGGGGGGCACAGTCAGCCCCATTGGTACACTCTCTTAGTCTTCCTTACTGAGACCAGGGTCTCACCAGTTGGAAGAACTTCTACAGAGGAAACTGTAGCCCTCCACCCCAACCCCCAATCTGAACCTCCTGCTCATCTCACTAGGGAAAAATAAAAATGAAGTATCCTGAAATGTCTGAAGGGTTAGGCTTGGGATCAGGGGCCACTTTCCCCATACTGAGCTCCTGACCAAGAGATCCCTGAAGGAGGGAGTCTTACTAATGTTGTATTTCCAACCTCAGCTGTCCTAACCCATCAAGCTTGCAACATGTAGAGAGGTTGGTGGGGTGAAGCCAATCTGAGCTCACACTACAACCTTTATACAGAAGACTCTGTGGGAAGACCAGGTAGCTACTAGACAAGGTAGAAAAGCTGAAAAGTGTAGGCAAATATTATAGAGCTTGGGGATTTTATGGAGCCACTGTCATGACTAAGCAGAAAGAAGCTGTTCCTTATACACAGGTTGGCCCTTCCCATACTACCCAGGCACAGGAAATGCAGACACAAACAGTGAACAGAGCAGTAACTCCAGACATGTATTCCATGGCAGGTTTCAAACAACAGCTGACTTCAACCCAAGGAGACACAGAATCAACACAACCAATAGTGGGTTGCAACAGGACCAATGATAGACAGCTAGCTACACAAGTAGCATGCCCAAAGGAGGAGTCCAGCAGGCACCAGACACCAGGGAGAATAGATATGCCCAACAGAACAGACACTGCATAAAGTCTAATACACATGATCAAGGTTGACTCTTAGAGCCAGCCAGCCTGAAGTGATAACCGCACCCACAAAAGGACTAACTGCATTCAGTACTCACATACAACAGGAGGGTAAATACTCCTTCAAGAAGCATTTCTAGAGCAAGAAAATCAGGTGGCTTAGAGGTCAGTACCACTGAGACCATCTCCTCATAAAGACATCATAACAAATTTCAAAGTCAGACAGCACTACCCAATACACAGACAAAGTAGGCAAACAAAGAAATATGACCAAAATGAGTCAAAAATAGAAATCCCCAGAAAAAGAACTAAATGAAATGGAAGTAACTAAACTAGCAGATGCAGAGTTTAAAATAATGATTTTTAGGGTGCTCAAGGATCTTAGAGCAACAATGGATGGTCAAGATGAGAACTTAAACAAAGAGATAGCAAGCATTTAAAAGGACATTAAAATCATAGAAAAGAACTAGTCAAAGATGACAAATACAATATTAAAAATGAAGATTGCACTAGAAGAAATCAGCAGCAGTCTGGATGAAGCAGAGGATCAAATCAGAAACTTAGAGGACAAGATAAACATAAGCAAAGAAACAGAGCAACAAAAAGAAAAGAGGTTCTCCCATCCAAGTACCCTGCTTAGCTTCCGAGATCAGACACGTTCAGGGTGGCATGGCTGTAAACAAAGAGATTAAAAAAGACTGAGGAAACTCTAAGAGACCCCTGTGACAACATGAAGAGAAACAATATTTGCATCATAAGAATTCCTGAAGGAGAAGAGAACAAACAAGAAATAGAGACCCTGTTTGAAAAAATCATAGCTGAAAACTTTCCTAAACTGAAGAAGGAAAAACTCACACAAGTTCAAGAAGCACAGAGAGTCCAATTAAAAAGGAACCCAAGGAGGCCTATACCAAGACATGTCATAATTAAAGTGTCAAAGTTAAGAGACAAAGAAAGAATACTAAAAGCTGCAAGAGAAAAGCAGTTAATTACCTACAGAGGTGCCCCCATGAGGATGACATCTGACTTCTCAACAGAAACACTTGAGGACAGAGGGGATTGGAAAAAAATATTATTCAAAGTCATGCAAAACAAGAACCAACAACCAAGACCACTTTATCCAGCAAAACTATCATTTAAAATTGAAGGAGAAATAAAAAGCTTTCCAGATAAAAAAAGATTCAAGGATTCATTACAACCAAACAAGTACTGCAAAAAATGTTAAGGGGCATGCTATAAAAAGAGTAAAATAAAAAAACAAATTGAGAGAAAGAGGATTGTAGGATTAAAGTATAAAATGGCAATAAACAAGTAAGTATGTATCAATAATAACTGAAATATAAATGATTAAATGCTCCAATCAAAGGACATAGGGTAGCTGCATGGATAAGGAAACAGGACCCAAATATATGCTGTCTACAAGAGACCCACCTCAGAAAAAAAGATACACATAGACTGAAAGTGAAGAGATGGAAAAAAGTATATCATACAAATGGAAAGTTGAAAAAAGCTGGGGTAGCAATACTTATATCTGACAAAATAGCCTTCAGAACCTTTCACCTCAAAGCAGTAGACTATATATATTTTTAAGTGCTCGTGGTACATTTTCTAGGACATACCACATGTTAGGACACAAAATAAGTCTCAATAAATTTAAAAAGACTGAAATCATATCAAGCATCTTCTCTGATCACAATGGCATGAAACTAGAAATCAACTACAATAGTAAAACTGAAAAACATTCAAACACTTGGAGGATAAATAGCATGTTATTAAACATTGTTAATAAGTGGGTTAAAATGAGATCAAGTAAGAAATAAAAAAATTTCTTGAATGAAAATGTACAACAACCTAAAACCTATAGAACAAACACAGCCAAAGCAGTCCTAAGAAGGAAGCTCATAGCATTACAAGCATACCTTAAGAAGCAAGAAGAAGCTCAAATAAGCAACCTGACTCTGCACCTAAATAAACTAGAAAAAGAAAAACAGATAAAGCCCAGAGAAAGTAGAAGGAAGGAAATAATAAAGAGCAGAGCAGAAATAAATGACATAGAGGCTAAAAACAAAACAAAACAAAAGATCAATGAAACTAAGAGCTAGGTCTTTGAAAAGGTAAATAAGATTGATGAACCTTTAACCAAGACTCATTAAGAAAAAAAGAGAGAGGACCCAAATAAATAAAAATAGAAATTAAAGTGGAGAAGTAACAACTGACACCACAGAAGTACAAAGGATTGTAAGAAAATACTATGAAGATGTATATGTTAAAAAATTGAGCATTCTAGACAAAATAAATAAATTCCTAAAAACATACAATCATCCAAAACTCAATCTGGAAGAATAAGAAAACCTAAACAGACCGATCACAACAAATTAAATTAAAACAGTTATTCAAAAAACTCCCAGCAAACAAAAGTCCTGGACCAGATGGCTTCACAGGTGAATTTTACTGAACATTCTAAGAACTAACACCTATATTTCTCAATCTATTCTAAAAAATTCAAGAGGAGAGATGACTTCCAAACTCACTTAATGAGGCAAGTATTATCCTCATTCCAAAACCAGGTAAAGACACTATAAAGAAAAAAAACTATAGGTCATTATCCCTGATGAACACAGATGCTAAAATTCTCAACAAAATATTAGCAAACAGGATCCAGCAATACATTTAAAATATAATACATTATAATCAAGTAGGATTTATTCTGGGGAGACAAGGCTGGTACAATATTCACAAATCCATAAATGTGACTAATCACATAAACAAAATGAAGGATAAAAATCCCATGATTATATCAATAGATGTAGAAAAAGCATTTGATAAAATCCAACACCCATTTATGATCAAAACTCTCAGCAAAGTGAGAATATAGAAAACATACCTTAATGTAATAAAGGCCATATATGACAAGCCAATATCATACTCAATAGGCCAAAATTAAAAGCAATCCCCTTAAGATCAGGAACAAGACAAGGATGCCCCCTTTCATTATTCTTACTCAACATAATTCTGGAAGTCCTAGCCACAGCAAACAGACAAGAAGAAATTAAAGGCATCCAAATTGGAAAAGAATAAAACTGTCATTATTTATTGATGGCATGATACTATCCATAGAAAGCCGTAATATCTCAGTCAAAATAATACTAGACCTGATGAATAAATTCAGCAAGGTGGTAGAATAGAGAACAAATATTCAGAAATCAGTTGCATTTTTATACACCAACAAAAAACTGTCAGAAAGAGAAATTAAGTTAACAATCCCCTTCACTATTGCAACAAAAAAATGAAGTACCTAAGAGTAAATTTTACCAAGGAGGTATAAGATGTATACTCAAAAAATTATAAGACATTGAAAAAAGAAATCAAGGAAGACACAAACAAGTGGAAGCATATAACATGTTCATGGATAGGAAGAGTTAACATTATTAAAATGTCTGTACTACCCAAAGCAATCTATAGATTCAATGCAATTCCTACTAAAACACCAATGGCATATTTCACAGATCTAGAACAAATATTTCAAAAATTTATATGGAACCAAAACAGAACACTAATAGCCTCAGCAATCTTGAAAATGAAGAGCAAAGTGGGAGGTATCACATTTCCTGATATCAAGTTACACTACAAGACCATTGTAATCAAAACATCTTGGTATTGGCGTAAGAACAGGCATACATATCAGTACAACAGAACAGAAAACCCAGAAATAAACCCATGCCTTTATAGTCAATTGACATTTGACAAAGGAAGCAAGAGTATACAATGGAGTAAAGATAGTCACTTTCATAAATGGTGTTGGGAAAACTGGACTGACACATATAAAACAATGAAAGTAGATCACCAACTTACACCATTCACAAAAAGAAACTCAAAATGGGTAAAAGACTTAAACATAAGTTGTGAAACCATAGACATCTTGGAAGAAAACATAAGCAGTTAACTCTTTAATATCTCTTATAACAATATTTTTGCCAATATATTACTACAGGCAAGGGAAATAAAAGACAAAATAAACAAATGGGACTATAGCAAGCTAAAATGGTTTTGCACAGCAAAAGGTATCATTAACAAAATAAAAAGACAACCCACACAATTGGAGAACCTATTTGTCAATATGTCTGATAAGGGGGTTAATGACTAAAATTTATAGCAAACTCCTAAAACTTAATAGCAGGTAGATAAACAATCCAATTAAAAAATGAGCAAAGGAACTGAAGAGACACTTCCCAAAGAGGACACACAGATAGCCAAAAGGCATATGAAAAAATGTTCAACATCAGCAATCATCAGAGAAATGCAAATTAAAACCACAAAGAGATGTCACTTCACACCGGTCAGAATGACTCTCATTAATGAATAAACAAACAAGTGCTGACAAGGGTGTGGAGAAAAGGGAACCCTCTTGCACTACTGGTGGGAATGCAGATTTGTGCAGCCTCTGTGGAAAATACTATGGCGTTTCCTCAAACATGAAAAATGGAACTGCCCTCCCCCTTTTTGTATGTTTTGAAGTGAGAAGCGTAGAGGCAGAGAGACAGACTCCTGCATGAACCAGACCAGGATCCACCTGGCAAACCCACTAGGGGTGATGCTCTGCCCATCTGGGTTGTTGCTCCATTGCAACCAGAGCCATTCTAACACCTGAGGTGGAGGCCCTGGAGCCATCCTCAGTGCCTGGACAACTTTGTTCCAATGGAGCCTTCACTGTGAGAGAGGAAGAGAGTAGAGGGGGAAGGGTGGAGAAGCAGATGGGCGCTTTTCCTGTGGCCCTGGCTGGGAATCAAACCCAGGACATTCACACACCAGGCGATGCTGTACCACTGAGCCAACCAGCCAGGGTTGGAACTGCCTTTTGACCCAGCTATCCTACTTTTAGGAGTATATCCTAAGATTCCAAAAACACTGATTCAAAAGGAAAAATGCATCCCCATGTTTATGGCAGCATTGTTTACAATAGCCAAGATCTAGAAACAGCCCAAGTGTCTGTCAGCAGGCGAGTAGCTTAAAAAGTTCATATACACAATGGAATACTGCATGACCATGAAAAAGGAGGAAATCGTATCTTTTATGATTGCATGAATGAACCTGGAGATTATTATGCTAAGTGAAATAAGCCAGAGAGAGAAAGATTATGATCTCACTTATATGTAAATGCTAATGAACACAGTGAACTGAGGAATGGAACAGAGGCAGAAGCAGAGTCATGGGGAGCAGAAAGACAGCTGCCAGAGGGAAAAGGGGTAAAGGGAAAGGATCAGAGAAGGTAAAGGGATTAGTGAATTTCTATATACATAATACACAGATACAGATAACAGGACAGCAAATCCCAGAGTGAAGGGAGTCAGGGGGAGGGGGGAAAAAAGAGGGTGTAATGAGAGCATGTTGTTGAGGGTGAGGGTGTTATATCGAGTAGAACACTTGAATCCATGTTAACATAATAAATTTTAAAAATATTAATAAAAATATGCATTAAATAGAAAAAAGTAATCATTGGAACAACTCAGTGAAACAACGAGTTGATGAAAAAAGTGGTACTCAGTCAAAAATAAACAAACACATAAAAGGTACCTGAAAGCCTCTAGAGCTAATAATGTTCAACTATGGGAAGAATTGAATATGGAGGAACAATTTAAAGATAAAGAGGCAAGCCGAATGAGTCAGAAAGTGGAACATTCTAAAGGACAATGAATGAGTGTGGCTCCTTTAAGAAGTTAGTGGCAGGATTAAAAGGAAAGGTACTGGAACTGAAGTAGAATGAGAGACATGTCACGTAACCGTATGTAGTATGTGAAGCTTATCTGAATCCTGATCAAAACAAACCAAATGTAAAAAGGCAGTTTTAAAGAAAAACAGTGGCATTTGATTACGAAAGAGGGAGTACACAATACCAAGACATCAATTACTGTCAATGTCATTAGTTGTGATAGTGACATTGTGACATGCAACAGAATAGCCACTATTTTTCAGAAATGACTATTAAACTATGTATGGATATAATGATAAAATGTCTGAGATTTGCTTATGATGATAATACAGCGAAGAAAAGAAAAAGAAATCTCAAGGGTATACATAGATCAAAATATTAAAAAATCTTGGTGATTGTTGAATTGGGGTGATGGTTATATAGTTTCATTGTATTGTCTTTGTACTTTTTAGTATGATACATACTTTGGTAATAATTTTTGTAACACACTTTTAAACATAAAATTAAGTTATGGGAGCCACGCTGCAAGCAGATAAGTCAATATATTTAATACTTTGAATACCATTAGTTCCAAAACAGAAAGAATAAGATGTAAAATCCTTGATCAAAGTAGCTTCAACCCAGTTTAGTTACTGCTGCAAATGAAATATACCATTTAATAAGATATCTAATTAGAAAATAATGTTCTGGCTCATCCTAGCCTTGAGAATTGTATATCAGTTTTGCAAATAAAATAACAGAATTTAGAAAATTGGTCCCTCTTCTACTCAACAAATTGGATCCTCTAATATGTACTCTTAATGCAGAGAAAAAAAATAAACTGAGCCTTAACTGTATGTATACATTTGGAGGAACATAAATGATATTATAGACAATAATAAAATACATGCAGACACACAGAATCAGAGAATGGATAAAATATATTTCTGGTTATATTTTAGGCAAATTAGAATAAAAAAGTAATGTAGAGGCACAATAATTTAAATACACTGAGAAGAAAATATTTTTGATATTTAAAAAAATAAGACTTCTTAGTATCAAGCATATATTGTGAACCTCCTCTACATTATACATTCAGTTGATGTCAGTCTCAATGACATCTAATTATATGATATCTTACTGCATATAATACATGAAAGTCATGCAGATAGCCAAATCTCTATGTGTCTGAATATAACTCACTATTTATGTTCTTAAATTAATACTTCCTTCTGAATTTATCATCTCAGTATTTGGCAAACAAGTGTGTTAGGCTTGCTTTGCTTGCTTGTACTTTGCCTGATTGGTGCATGAGCACAGGGCAGCACCATGTGTGTATAGTCTATGTAAGGCTGTAGGTACTTGCCCTCAGGGTGGCAGATTGTAGATTGCAGATTGCCTGCTGCCATTGGGAGGGGCCATTTTTGCTATTGTTTGCTGCAGAAGGGGTTTTAAAACCTCCCCCTCCGGTGTGCTTGTCATCTTTGAGAGAGAGAAGCAGTTTTCCCTGCCAGCTTGCTCATCTACTGTTGTGAAACTCTAATAAATAAATGGCCTACCATTTTCCAGCTCCGCAGTTCCTTTATCATTTGCCCAAATCCAATGTGAACCTGCATGGCCATGGCCACAGACCTTACATCTGGCTCAGCCTGCAGGATTTGGATCAGATTTTTTTTTTTTGTATTTTTCTGAAGCTAGAAACGGGGAGAGACAGTCAGACAGACTCCCGCATGCGCCCGACAGGGATCCACCTGGCACGCCCACCAGGGGTGACGCTCTGTACACCAGGGGGCGATGCTCTGCCCCTCTGGGGCATCGCTCTGCAGCGACCAGAGCCACTCTAGCACCTGGGGCAGAGGCCAAGGAGCCATCCCCAGCGCCTGGGCCATCTTTGCTCCAATGGAGCCTTGGTTGCGGGAGGGGAAGAGAGAGACAGAGAGGAAGGAGGGGGAGTGGGGGGTGGAGAAGCAAATGGGCGCTTCTCCTATGTGCCCTGGCTGGGAATCGAACCTGGGTCCCCCGCACACCAGGCCGACGCTCTACTGGATCAGATTTTTATGGATCCACCAACACCCTTGAAGGGTGGAATAGGGGGTAGTTGTTCCTGGTGGCTCTCCTGTTGGGGGCCATTGGCTGGGTGTTTTTTACAGCCCTGTGAGAAGAAACCAAGAGCTGTGTGTGAGAGGCTGCCTGAAGTCAAGAGCTCCAAGATGAGCTGCAGACTGAGAGGCAGGTCTGAGTACTGCAGGTCAGGCTACAGGCTAAGAACCAGTGATGGCTTAAACGAGCGAGCGCTGGAGAAGGAGGCTGACTGTTCTCAAAAGCTGTCATGTGAGATGCAGGCTAAACACCAGTGGTGCCTGGAACTAGAGCAATCTCTGGAGAAGGAGTTACAGGTTCATGAGCTCCAATTTGCCCTGGAAATGGAATGCTGGAAGCGACAGTTGATGGAGAAACAACTGTGGGTTTAAGAGCTTGAATCTCAGCTTCAGGCCAAGAGCTGGCAGCCTCAGGAGCCAAAGTAGGTGCTGAACACTAAACTGCATCCGAGCCAGCAGAGTGGCTCTGAGCCAGCGGGAGCAGACATTTCTGACCCTTCTAAGGAGGCAGAGGATGTTCGAGTTGAAGCTGCCATCCTCAGACTCAGAGCCCAGCCAGTGGTTTCCCAGAAGGTAAAAACCCCAGCAGCCAAGAGTCCCTCAGGGGCAGGCATAACCCCCTCTGCAGCCAGTGGAGTACTCTGTGGTCTATCCTTAGACCTAGGCAGAGCTGATGGAGTTGGGGGCAGAATTTAGGCAGAAACCCACTGAGCCCCTGATAGTCTGGTTGTTGCAGTTGTGGGGCATAGGGGTGAATGGCATCATGCTTTCTGGAACAGAGATAGAAAAATTGTTCATCATTACATGCACTCCTCCTTAAAGCAGCATCTTTAGTACTGCCATGACAACCCAAGAAACTATACCCTATTAGAATGGGTGATGGATACCATTTGTATAGTTTGGCAGAATGTCAAAGACTTGCCTGGAACAGTGAGTAGGTGGCTATAATGAGCTAACCAAGGTCCTTTGGGAACTAGGTATGAAAAATGCTGCTTTCAACTTGAGGTCCCAAGGGCCAGATTAGGAAGTGTTTACAACAGGGATGATGGACCTTATTCTCTGTAGTGTCCCATCAGACCATTTTGGGTCACCAGTAGCTATCTTGGGCCCCAATGTGGAACAGCCCATCAGTGTGGTGACACAGATGGTAGCAGATTTGGGGGAGATAGAGGCAATACGGGATCACAGAGCAGTGAGGACTGCTACCCGTGCTGCCCTCCACTGACTAACAAGAGAAATGGGCCTGTAAAAGTTACCTGAACACAGATTTGGGTAGATTTGATTGAGGCCAGGGAAGATAGAGAGAAATTGGATGGCAGGTCTAATAAAGTCCTTTTAGAGCTTTGGCAGCTGCTTGAGCTGAAACAGAAGTTTCAGTTGTTGAAAAAGCAGGCAGCCCCAACAGCTGCAAGAAAATGGCTGGTGTTCAGGGTGTGTGGTAGCAGAATTATTTGCTGGAGACAGCTGTGGGAAAGGAGGATTTCCCAAGACTCAATGTTCCAGTTTGAATAGGGGGAATGATGAGAGACCTGCCTAACAGGGATGGACCCATGTGAAATTGACAATTCATTAATCACCCTCTAATGTACAGCAGGTGTTGGCATTAGAAGATAACAGATGCTTTTTTTTTTTTTGCAGTGGAAGCAGCAACAGATAAGAGAACTACAAGGTGGCACAGGCCTTGAATGTGTTTGACCCCACCAAGCCCTGTAAGCTTGCTGAGGGGTTTGGATGGGGCTTGTGATAATGGGCAGAGCACTTATGGAAAGGCGCCAAGGTCCATTAATAAAGAGCTGTATGCCTAGTTGCCTGTAATGGACCTTTACCTTGGTGATTTGCACAGAGAGATGGGCTGTCTATTGTGGACTAATCACTGGGTGGTGTAACAGACTCTTGGACTGAAACCAGAGGGTGGCACCGGCTCCCTTGTTGGATGGACATGCCGCTTTTGGACAGTATGAGAGACCCTGGTGGAGGGGGGGCCAGCTCTGGTGGAGGCCCTTCTATACAGGGAAGCTGCTCTCACCCACTTGCAGAGACTCACCAAGGACACTTTTATGGTTTCCATGGACATAGCCCAGGACTATACAGGCCCTCCCACCTATTGTGGTGTAGGAGGCCAGAGATGGGCCTCCAGTTAGTGCCTTTGGCAGAGTGTTCAGGGAGACATTGTGAAGGACACCTTTGTAATTATTGTAATAGTATAACTTGTGCTGTTACTGTAGTCTGCTTGTTTATGTAATATGCCTCACTCCTCACACAGGTACCACTGTGAAAGATAAATGTTCTGTAGTGTAGACTGTGAAGAGAGCAATCCTAAAGGGATAGACAAGTGTGTTTTTGGGCAAACAAGTGTGTTAGGTTTGTTCACTTGTTCTTTGCCTAATTGGTGTTAAGCATGGGGCAGCGTCATGTGTATATAGTCTATGTAAGGCTGCAGATGCTTGCCCTCAGGGTGGCAGATTGTAGATTGAAGATTGCCTTCTGCCATTGGAAGGGGCCATTTTTGCTATTGTTTGCCAGAGAAGGGGTTTTTCCCCTGGAAAATTTGCTTGTCAGCCCTGAGAAAGAGAAGCAGTTTTTCCTGCTTGCTTGCTTCTCAGCTGTTGTGAGACTCATAAGCGGAATGGCCCACCATTTTCCAGCTCCACAGTTCCTTTACCATCTGTCCATATCCAATGTGAACCTGCATGGCCATGGCCACTGGCCTTATACCAGTTAATGCTACCCCAATAACTACAGCATATTCATCATCTCTACTTCTTCCTTAACAGTCTATTCAATGCAGTTAGTAAAAAACAAAACAAAAACCCCTCCATTTATTTCCTTAATATTTCTCAGATCTGATTCTACTTTTCTATTATTTTATACAAAGCCCTCATATCTTCTTACTAGATTACTGCTGTAGCCTTTTAACAGTTATCTCTACTTATTAAAAAATAAAGAAAAGAAATGAGTTTACTTTAAAACCAAAAATAATAGAGTTTTAATGAAACCAAAATATTTTATTTTTAGAAGACTAATAAATGTTTAGCCAGTTAGACAAAAAAGAAAGAGAGAAAAGATACAAAGTATCAATAGTAAAGATAAGAAAGAAGTGAATTCAGATTTTAAAGACATTAAAAGGGTAATAGGGAATGTCATGAGTAACCATAAGAGAGAAAATTTGACCACTTAGAATAAATGGAAAAATTCCTTGAAAGACACAAACTACAAAAACTCAATTAGGAACAAATATGTTTGGAGAAAACTGAAGTGGGGATGTAGGAAGCTCCTAAACTTCCCTTCACCCAGGGATGCACTGGATGTATAGTATAACTATATGTAAAGCAGTTCCCTCAGAGAGAAATCCAGACACTAACTGAGTGATTCCTATATATCAGGTGAAATTAGAAAATTCCTATATATCAGGTGAATCAGAAAATTCCCATATCAACATGAGGAGAATAGGCGATACCACCCCAACCCGCCCCACCCCATGCACAGTTGGGAGGAAATTTCCAGTTGTCAGCTTTTTCACGAGTAGTGAAGGGTTTGTATTGCACCAGTACACCAAATTTTAAGACTCCCAGCTGAGGGATGGACCCCTGAAACACCCAGTTTTAGAGACTAGCAGGGCTGTGTGCATAAGACTCAGGACCATAGCCAATAGAGAAGTAGTTGTTAATGTGTGCACAGGTACTCCCTGTGGTTGGCCCTTCAAGGCCCAGCCAAGAGAGAATAGGTGAAAATGGCCAGTTCCCAGTCTTTTCCTGGAAGGGGTTGGAATGCATACTTTATAAACTGATGCCTGGGTGCCTGGCTTCTAATTTAGCATGCATCTAGGGGATGGCTGAGATCCTCCCCAGAGCCCAGGGGAGCCATGGACACTTCTACTGGCTCTCCTTTTAACATGTTCCAACAATAAAACTAAGTCACCATTATCTCCTACACAGAGATTGTTCATATTTTCAGTGCCCCAACTTTTATGGTAACCACCTAGGTCCTCAAATTACCTAGCTCTGATACCTAATACAACTTGCTTTCACAGGTCCCATGGGATTACAGCCATTAAAGAACCACCTTTTCAACAGGTACAGGATATCTCCTTCCCACCCCTCACCCCTATGGCTATATACCACAGCTCAGTTTAGAGGAAGTAGGCAAAAATATCCATATTCCAATTTCTCCCTACAAGGGAGAAATTACATACTTTCCCAGATGTTGCCCAAGGACCTGGCTTCTAATTAGCCTGCCTGTATGTGCTGGCTGTATTCCTTCCCTTTGGGACATTGACAGGCCTTGGCACACTCTCAACTATGGGAGCCACTAAGAACAAAGGCAAAAGCTTAGGCCCTGGCCGGTTGGCTCAGCGGTAGAGTGTCGGTCTGGCGTGTGGGGGACCCGGGTTCGATTCCCGGTCAGGGCACATAGGAGGAGTGCCCATTTGCTTCTTCACCCCCACCCCCTTCTTCCTCTCTGTCTCTCTCTTCCCCTCCCGCAGCCAAGGCTCCATTGGAGCAAAGATGGCCCGGCGCTGGGGATGGCTCCTTGGCCTCTGCCCCAGGTGCTAGAGTGGCTCTGGTCGTGGCAGAGTGACGCCCCAGAGGGGCAGAGCATCGCCCCCTGGTGGGCAGAGCGTCGCCCCTGGTGGGCGTGCCGGGTGGATCCTGGTCAGGCGCATGCGGGAGTCTGTCTGACTGTCTCTCCCCGTTTCCAGCTTCAGAAAAATACAGAAAAAAAAAAAAGACAGAAGCTTGAACTATCATAAAGGTTGAAGAGACAACAAGGAGCTCAGGCTGTGCTGATTGATGAAACCACTCTGTCAAGTCTAGGCTGTATTATTTAAGTTTCAGAAACCAACACATAGAGTCAAGGAAAATAAAGAAGGAAGGGAATGTGTCATAAACAAAAGAACAAGATAAATCACCAGAAAATGATCTTAATGAGATAAGTGATTTATCTAATAGAGAGTTCAAAACAATGGTCATAAAAATGCTCATTGATGTCAGGAGATCAATTCATAAACACAGTGAAAATTTCAACAAAGAAACAGAATATATATATAAAAGACAAATAAAGACACTTAAAAACATCAAGAGAAAAGCAACTTGTTACATACAGGGAAATCCCCATAAGGCTATCAGTGGATATTCAGCAGAAACTTTGCAAGCAACAAAAGAGTGAGATGATATAGTAAAAATGCTGAAAAACAAAACAAAATAAGGCAAAACAAAAGAAAAACCCTGCCAACCAAGAATACTCTACTTAGCAAAGTTTTCCATCAGAATTGAAGGAGAGCTAAAAAGTTTTCCAGACTAAAGCTGACATTTATCACCGCTAGATCATTATTAGATCAATGGAACAGAGTATAGGAATAGACTCTTATACATATACTTAAATAGATTTTTTATGACAATGTTACCAGAGTAATACAAAGGGAAAGGATAATTTTTCTAATAAGCAGAGTTAAAAAGATTAGATAAATATATGAAAAAATATCCCAATGAATCTTCTCTAGTCACAGCATATAGAAAAAAATAACTTAAAATAAATCAGACTTCAGTGTAAGACATCTAGAAAAAAAGTGTGGTGTTACAAGTTGACTGAGTGTTGCAAAGATTTCTTAAATAGAAAAAATAAATAAATTATAAAGGTAAAGAAAGTAATAAATTAGATTATTTCATCAAAAATGCTCTTCAAAAGATACTTGTAACATACTGAGTGAAATAAGTAAATCAGAAAAAGCTAAGAAGTATATGATTTCAAACATAGGTGAGATATAAAACTGAGCCTCATGGACATAGATAAAAATGAAGTGGTTAACAGTGGAAGAGGGTTGTGGGACGGGGGGGGTAGGAAGGGGTTAAAAAGGAACAAATACACGGTAATGGAGAATGACTTGACTTTGGGTGATGGGTACACAACACAATCAACAGTTCAAAAGTTATAGAGATGTTTACCTGAAACCTATATACTCTTATTGATCAATGTCACCCTGTTAAATTTAATTTTCTATATAAAAAAAAAGAAAATGTAAAGGAAAGTCACAAACTAAGATAAATATTGTCAAATTTATATTTGACAACAGATGTTCATTTAGTATATATAAAGAACTATGAAAATTCAAAAATAGGAAAATAAATATTCCAATTTGAAAATGGCAAAAAGATTTGAAGAGACATTTTACTAAAAATGATACATGGATGGCAAATAAGCACATAAAAAGATGGTCAATATCAGAATTTAGAAAAGCACTAATTAAAAACAGTGGGCTATCACTATGTACTTATTTAAATGAATAGAATTTAGAGTGCAATTATACCAAGTGTTAGCATTATACAACTAATTTGTAAAGCACTTTGGCAATTTTAAGGAATATTAAACATGTACCTAACACATGACCCAAAGGAAATGGAAGAATATGTCTATGCAAAAACTTGTAAATAAATATTCATAGCAACCTAACCTGAAAAAAATCCCAATGGTGATACTAACCTTAAACCTAACCTTAACAGTCGAATGGACTCACATTTTGTGGTGTATCTATATAGTGGAATATCACTCAGAAATAAAAGGAGATGAAGTATTGATACATATGCCTGAATGAATCTCAAAATAGTTGTAACAAGTGAAAGATATCAGATAAAAATAACATATATAATATATGATTCCTTTATAAAAAAGGATACAATCTCTAAACTAAATTTATAGTATGAGAAAGCGAACCAGTGGTTATCTGGTATGGATTACACAGACTCGTGGAAACTTAGAAGGGTGATGGATATCTTCAGTACCTTAATTGTGGTGAAGGTTTCATGGCTAGATAGAGAGTTACTGATACTTAAATATCTAAAAATATTTTCCTTAATAGTTTTTAGTTTCAGTGTGAGAGTGAAATTTCTATAAATCGCTAGAAAGCCACTCATAAAAAATAATTTTAAAAATGTAAATAAATATTGTTCAAAGAAATACTCTAGTACATCAATTAATCAATACAGTAGAAACAGAGAGAACAGATACCAACTACACATATAGATTTACTTTAATTCATTCATTCACACTGTATGTGTCTGGTTATATACTAGTGTACAAAATAAGACAATTCCCTCCCCTCAAGTTTACATGGTATAATTTTTATAAATTGTTACCAAATTTGAATAAGCAAAAGCTTATAATGACTTTTCAAAGCCATGATAAATATGTCATTTAATAAACTATATCAATAACTTTAGAGCACTCTAAAGGAGATAACAAGTCCTATACATTTAAATCATTAGTCCTTCAAAGTATCTCATTGCCTACAAAATAAATACAAAACTTGTTTAAATCTGACACGTCCATCAAAACTTGGCCTGTGCTTTTATTTTACTGTACATGGAACATGATGTGCACTTTATTAATAATACAGACTTCTGTGCCAATTTCAGATTTTGACTCCATAGATTATAAATGGAACTCAGAATCTGCAAACCCAACTAGCAACTCATGTAATCCTGACTCCAGTGGTCTGGATTTTCCACTTTGTGAAACTCTGTGATAGTCTAACTAACCAATGAGATAATTAGAAAAGCCTAAATGTGATAATACATTGTGAAAAAAAAAAAGGGATAAATGAAAATTTTACAAATGCAACATTGGCCACGATGAGCACACCTCACTTTCCAGGTGAGTTCACTTAAAACACTGATTCAATTTAATAAAAAAAATAAATTAAATGATATTACAAAAATCTTTAGAACTTCCTCAAAATCTGAGCAAATATAATCATAAAACATGTATTTCTAATAGAGAAAAGGCATTTGAGGTTTTTAGAGCTAGGTTTTACAGGAAAAAAAAAAGTGACTGCACTATGACATCAAAAACAGTAATAAAAAAGCAAAACAAAGACATTTCTCTTTTTCCTGTGTGCCATTGCTCACTTTTATACTTAGTAGAAATAATTCAAAATTTATTTTTTCCATAATTACTGTATTTTCTTTAATACAATTATAAAAAGCCAAATAAAATATTTATGTCTTTCATTAGCACTGATTACATTATTTTATAATATATCTCTTTTTCAGTCACATCCTGACTTCTGATAGTTGATAAATGCAAATAATTTATTCGATTAAAAATAAAATCCTTTCAAATAACTTAATTGGTATTTCTCAGTAGATTTTTGTTTTCATTCAATAGTCATTTATCAAATGGCCTATCTGAGCCCAAGGGTCCAATCTTGAAACAAATTATTGATTTTTCTATCTTTAGGAAATCAACTCTGTTTTAACAGAGTTCCAAAGAATAAATGAGAAAACATATATATTTCACAAAGCTACCCAGAATGAACTGAGGACATGTCTTATGATAAAAATAAAAAAAAAGTCAAGTCCCGGGCCACCAGGAAAGAATTAAAGAGCAAAGTCTCTACCGATGATCATAAGAAGACACTTGGCCATCAGGCAGAAAAGGTGAATATAAGAAAAAAAGGGAGAAAAAGTGGAAAGACAAACCTAATGATACTATCTCCACAAAAAGGAGAAATTTGGAGCAGGTGAAAATGGGTGTTTAAAAAGCAGAGAAGGATAAAAATGAGGATACTTAAATTTACTTCTTCTGTAATTGGAATTTCAATTGGATTCAGCACAAGCAGAAAGGCCCTGTCTTGACCAGTAGGGTCATAGAGAATGAGAAATAATAAAACCAGCTCTGTATAGTAAGTCAGAATACACTTCATGGTCTACTTCATGGTTTGTGTGTTTCTGCTATCCCCGCTGTCCATAGCATTTCAAGTACTACCAGTATGTCAGGGGACCCTCTCCATTAACCAGACTGCAAGTACGTGGCTGACAGAATCAGCTGTTATTTTGCTTGTATAGCCCTCAATAGTGAAATAACTCCTAAATGTGCAACATTAAAGGTTGGGTTGGATTCTGGAAATTATCTAGTAACATGTTCTCATTTTACATATGAGGAAACTGAAACCCAGGAGAATTAGATAATTTGTGCAAGGTCTCAAAGCTAGTGGCATTTTGACACTTTGATGATCTTAGACTATTCTAGAATCTGTTCTTCTGGAATGGCCATGAATTTTAATTCAATTGCCTTGTCTGCTTGCTCATAATTTGTAAGTTGTATGCATGGATGCACGGGCTTAGGTTGCTATTTGAGAAAACAGAATTGTTCTATTAACTATGACAAAATTTGTTAATTCAGGATACACAACCTTTTTGAAAGCAGTTTTTTTTTTGAACGGATCTTTATTATTAGAAAGTTACATGTTTAATACTAGTTCTTTAACTTTTGTCTTTTTGAGACAATGAGATAGTTATAAAAGGAGCCAGAGGAAAGAGAATATTTTTCTACATCAAATAAAAATAAATGTTGAAAACTATTTGTCTCCATTTTCAAAAAACCACACTCTATGGGGCTTGAACTATAATTTTACAATATCACCGAATTGATATTTTCTGATAAAAATAGAAAAATAATGCTTTCCACTATAGCTTAATTATAGAAAAAATTTGTCATTGTTATAAAAGTATAAGTCATGCTTCAAATATATATTTTTAACTTTAGTTGAATAAAATTCATTTATTTATAAAACGGTGTACTTACTGATTCAGGACAGGTGTATAGGCAGTTTTATCCTCATCAATAATAGTGACCATCAGGGTAATAAGTTGGGCCCAAAAATCCAAATTCTTGGTGGTTGGTCCCTGCTCTTCCCGAGGAATATCCTGTTTCTTACTCTGCTCACAGGTTACATTGCATGCAAAAGAAAAGGTTAAATTGTATGACTTTAGTTAGAAGTCACTGTCAAACAGAGGAATCAGTAAAACATGTTATGAAAATATTTTTAGGTCATGTGAGCCAAAGCTATTAAACTCAGATTTCCTTTCTTCTTCTTTTTATTGAATAGGACCCTAGAGAATAAAGTTACAGAGGCCAGGCTTGTATTTCTAAATGTTTTGGTTTTAGATAGAATGTTTCTCTTTCTTTGACTATCATCTCTGGAATTATTACTATAGAAATTACTCCTTTAACAGGGCTTGTCCCAATGAGGAAGGTTGAATTCTGTGTATACAAAGGCGTGTGTGTTTGTGTATGTGTATGTGTGAAGATTTTATCTTGCCTAAATATTCTGTTCAAAGTTACACTGGTAGCAAGTGGGCAGAACTTAAGGCTGCCTGTTTACAAAGTTAATATTAATACTATTAAATTCTATAATATATACATATTACATGACCCATAACTCACCCCACCTACAAATGTATATAGTTTAGTAAAAAGCTTTGCCTATTTTTCTTGTGTCTGTGTGTGTATACATGTGTGTTTAAGGCAAATTTGAATCCTTCTTGATTTACCATACTGAATGAACTCTCCATCTTTCACCTCTAGAAAGAGTGTTATCCAGGATGATCTAAATTTACATTGAGATTAAGAGAGTACAATAATAATCTTGAATGCTTCACATATAAAATTCATATTCAATGCATATAATTCTTTCAAACATACTGGTAAATTATTCTGGTTGTTTTTTTTGGTAGAACAGTCTTTTACACTTACTTTTTAAAATTAGGCAAAAATAGAGAAAGACAAGATAATTTTTACTCAGGTATACATAAAAGTTGGAAACATATGGCTTCCCCGACTATTTTTGCTAAATTATTTACAAGCTTATAGGTCCAGGATATCTGAAAACTTTAATTTGTGGCTCAGAAAATTCATGGACTCTCTGATATAAAAGGTAGGTTAGATTGTATTTGGCCCAACCAATCACCATATTTAACTATTACATTTTATCTGAAAATCAGCTACCATCTTCTGTATGCATATCTTCTAATGCTGCACAAAACATGTAACCAGATTTGGATGAGTCATCATCCAACTATTAGTCTCCCTTAAGTTAAACCGTAACCCTATGTTAATCCACTTACTATTAGAGACCTCCATACACAGACTGTAATGTATTGTCAGGGACATGTTATTTCCTAAGGTGCTTTCAAGTGCTATTGATTTACCTTTATGCTCAAAATGCAACAGATATTAGAAGCTGGAAAGCAAAATTAAAATACTAAAAAATTAATGACAGGAACAAATTACTCTGAATTGCCTGAATCAACTATAAGCAGTCTTCAAAGGATCTTAAGAACCTTGTATGTCTGATCCCTGAGAACCACTTGAAGATCCAGGGCAGGCTTCCTTTTTTAATTCATGAGGTACATCAAGGCACATCAGTGGATCTTTAACAAGAAAGAGGCAGCAACACAGGTGTACAAATATTCAGCCTTGCCTATTTTTTAAGTTACACTTTTTTGTTGTTGAATTTATTAGGGTGACATTGATTAATAAAATTATATAAATTTCAGGTATATAATTCTATACTACTTCAGCTGTATATTGTATTGTGTGTTCACTACCCCAAGTCAAGTGCCCTTCCTGAAAAAAGATGAAGGGATTAAACAAAGGGGAAAAAACCTCATAGATCTAGGGGGTGGGGAGGTAGGGAAGGTAGAAGAAGGTAAAGGGGGTTAAATGGGGATGTTATATTTACTATAAAAATGTATCTTTCTTTTGTGAACAGGACTTTATTATTGTCACAATAGTGTAATTATTTGCTCATTACATTAAATTAAGCTCAATAGATTTCCCTCTCTATGTTGTATTTTAAAATCGGAGAGCCTGGTGAGTTGTACATGAAATTAGTTCTGATAGCCACAGTAGACTATATTAGAATACTGTCATTAATCATCATGATGTGCATATAGCCAAACTATATGTCTAACTTATTTCAAGTAATATAATTAAATGAGAGGAAATGACAGTGGATGATATATTTAACATCACAATCACTTATCATTCTGCAAAGAGTGATATGAGAAGGAAGAGAGTCTAAAGTATGGAGTTAAATATGCATTAAGTCCAAAGTCCCTTACCTATCACAAATTATACTTCCATTACTCTTTTTTTTTATGGCATTAGAGGACAATAGATAGTACCATTTTTTTTTTGCATCAAATTCTGTGTCTTGCATCAGAATAAACCAAATGGAATGCTGAATCAGTAAGTTTTTACATAATAACAGCAATCTCATAAATCAGGCTTTCTCTATTTTTCTAGTGCATTTTAATAGACTGCATGTTTAAAATAATGGGTAAAATGATGCATATTTGACTATATGCCTGACTTCTTAAGAACTGAATTTTTCTAAGTAAGACTTTATTAATCTCCTAGAAGTCTACCAGGGCATTTGAGTTTAGGATGGAAAAAATTAAGATAATGGTAGTAGACATTTTAAAAAGCTAATAAGTACATTAATATGTACTGAAGTCCTTTTAAATTAATACTTATCATAACATATATTTTAATAATGTATTAACATCCTATACAAATGTAATATACAACTATAAATAATAACAACATACATAATATAATAAACATAAAACTATGACAGTATACCAATTTTAATTATGGGCATCATTATCATAGTGGTTAAAATATATTTTTAATAGACTATTGAGGAAAGAAACTTAAAAGAAAATCTGTGACAGTGTAATGAGGAGGTGACTTTTTGAAAGTGGAAAGTTGCCAGGTTCCGCTGAATAAAGCATCCAATAGTCATGGTTACAAAGGGTATTGTACAACAACAACAACAAAAAAAGCTTGTACAGATAAGCTGAGAAGATGAATACTACACCTTCATAATTTTAAATAAGAAAATATGAAGATATTTTATCAAGAAGAGATAAACATATAAAGAGATTATGTGCAAAAAAACAAAATAATTGAAATAATAGATGATATCTTTCTTCATGGTAGTAAGATTTATGTAATACATCTAAAATTGTTATAGTTTTGCATCATTCCATGTATTTGTTCAATGAGCATATATGTAATTTTGAAACTCTCCTCTAAGGAGCTGGCCAGGCAAAGTTTGTGGGGAGTTTTTTGGTAAAGAAATGCAAAGATGGATGTTTAAATGCAAAAGCACATGATATACATTCTTGGAGTATTACTAACCCTATGAGGCTACAAGCTCTTGATAAGGTGAAGTTAAATGGGGTATTTTCAGACTTCTTTGAATAATGTTAATATGCATTGTAATCCTTTAAAATGGTGCTTCTCAAACTTTAGTGTGTATCAGTATCATTGGGAAGGCTTGCTAAAATACAGATTGCTAAATTCTAATCCCAGAGTTCCTGACACAGTAGGTCTAGGGTAAAGTTTGGGAATATGCATATATAATGAGTCTCAAGTATTTCTGTTGCTGGGGTTCAGGGACTAGATTCAGAACCACTGCTTTGAGAGTTAACATTAGAATGTTAGTTTCTCAAGTGTATTTAAACTTGATAAACCCTCTACTCCCTCCTATTTTCCACAGCCTATTTTGCAAAATTTTCCACAGAATAAATGGGCCTTTGAAAATACTTTGGGGAGCCTGACCAGCCAGTGGTGCAGTGGATAGAGTGTCGGACTGGGATGCCAAGGACCCAGGTTCAAGACCCTGAGGTCGCCAGCTTGAACGTGGGCTCTTCTGGTTTGAGCAGAAGCTCACCATCTTGGACCCAAGGTCACTGGCTTAAGCAAGGGGTTACTCTGTCTGCTGAAGGCCCGTGGTCAAGGCACACATGAGAAAGCAATCAAGGAACAACTGTCACAACAAAAAACTAATGATTGATGCTTCTCATCTCTCTCCATTCCTGTCTGTCTGTCCCTATCTATCCCCCACTCTGATTCCCTCTCTGTCTCTGTAAAAAAAAAAAAAAAAAAAAAAAAAAAAAAAAAAAAGAGAGAAAAGAAAATACTTTGGGAAAACAATAGTTTGGGGAAAAAAGAGACTGATATTAAATCCTGAAGTACCTTGTGTGTCATGTTAAAGAAATCAGCATTTAAACCAAACTTGATGATGGCCATTAAATGATTTTAAACATGGAAGTATTTAATTACATTGTTTAATGACTTGACAGTAGCAGTAAGTTTAGTAAAATTAAAATTTTAAAAGAGTCCAGGAAAACAAATACAACTCATTGCCTAGTTGGTGAGAAAGAGGGATGAGAGAAGCCAAGTAGCACTATCTGGAATCAAATTAGGTAGATTGGTCTGGAGTTAAAAAGCATTTGGACTACTGACATAAACAGAAGAATTTCAGGATATAAATGGTAGCTGAAATTATGGAGTAAATAAGATTATTCACAGAGAGGAAAGAAAGTTAATGGCTATAGGCAAAACCTGGGGAGGAAATTCTAAAAAAGAGAGAGAATAAAGTTCTATTAAAGAAAGGCATTGAGCCTGACCTGTGGTGGCGCAGTGGATAAAGCGTTGGCCTGGAAATGCTGAGGTCGCCAGTTTGAAACCCTGGGCTTGCCTGGTCAAGGCACATATGGGAGTTGATGCTTCCAGCTCCTCCCTTCTCTCTCTCTGTCTCTCCTCTCTCTCTCTCTCTCTCTCCCTCTCCTCTCTAAAATGAATAAATAAATAAAAAAAAAAGAAAGAAAGGCATTGATAGGAGAATGAGGACTCTGTTGAAATGGGAGAGAATGGGATCTAGTATGTATATGGGCAGCTTAGCCTCTATCAGAAATAAAAAAACATGGTTTCTTTGGAGTCAGGTGATAGAGTCTTGCTGATAAATCTTGTTGATTATGAGAAAGAATGCTAGGAATTTCCACCCTGAGAAAAAAGGAGGAGAATGTAATAAAAGATTGAAATAGCTCCTTCAAGAAATAGGAGAGAGCCTTGAGTTGAATTCATAGTGACACTGCTAGGTAGCTTGAGCTCTGCTGAGAATAAGTCTCTGAACATATGGTGACACTGCCCTGAATCATCCTGAGTTCTCTCCAGCACTGGATTTAGATATCAAGGAAACAGTGTTGGATTTGCTACTGGAGTGCAATAAAAGTAGGAAAGGAGAAAGAGATTTGAGCATTTATCAAGAATCATTGTAGTGATGGAACAAATATTTATTTTCGTCCAGAAAGAAGAGAGATGAAAGGGAAGGTGAAAGAATGGATCTAGAGTGGGTGGGGCTTGAGAAAGGTACAAAGACAGAAGATGGTGTTTAGATATTTAGACCATGGGAGCTGGAGGCAAGAATAGAGATTAGGTGATGGGCTCTAGAGCTGGGATCTAGACCAGCTAAGGAAGCTATGGTTATCTCTGAAAATGACTTACAGAATTTATCTATGTATAAGTAGGTGACTGCTAGAATGTGCACAGGGAGATAATTTTGGTTCAAGGGATATAGGCAATGATTAAAGGTTTTGGAAACAAGTTTTTTGTTTGTTTTGGTTGATTCTTCGTTTTTAATTGTTTTTTTTTCTTTCTTTTTTGTATCTTTCCCAAGTAAGAAGCAGGGAGACAGAGAGATAGACTCCCGCATGTGCCCAACTGGGATCCAACCGGCATGCCCACCAGGGGCTGATGCTCTGCCCATCTGGGGCATTGCTCTGTTGTAACTGGAGCCATTCTAGCACCTCAGGTGGAGACCATGGAGCCATCCTCAGCACCCAGGCAAACTTTGCTCCAATGGAGCCTTGGCTGTGGGAGGGGAAGAGAGAGAGAGGGAGAAAGGAGAGGGGAAAGAATAGAGAAGCAGAGAGGCGCTTCTCCTGTGTGCCCTGGTCAGCAATCAAACCCGGGACTTCCATACACCAGGCCTATGCTCTACCACTGAGCCAATCGGCCAGTGCTTGGCAACAAGGTTTATAGATGGTAGAAATTTGGAAAATCAGGACAGTGTGGCTATAAAGATATATAAAATAAAGTAAAATAGAGGTGAACCTGAGTATTTAAAAATAACTAAGCTTAGAATATAACAACAACAACAAAAAAGGCTGGCAAGATAAATTAATATCAAACTGTTAACTAGATAGCTCTTATACATGTTTGTAACTTCCTCTGACTCTGACTTGGCTATATACCACCCCATTTTTCTTAGATAAGAAAATCTTAGCCCTGGCAGTCCACTGGTTAGAAAAATGGAAATTTTATCAGTAATTTTAGAAGCACATCAAAGTTTCAGACGCTCAGTAGATCTGAGATCCTTGTGAAGAGTGATGTGGACAGTTTATCAGCTAGGAGAAGGAAGGACATTTATACTGCCCTACACCTAGACAGAATCAGACAGGATTTCTCTGAGTACCCTTCCTGTAGCCTAGGGTAACCAACTTGAACTTTCTTGACATTAGTGGAGTCACCCTTCTTGCTCCTCCATCCCGGATACCACTGCCTTCCTGTAACAGTCTAATAATACTTCCACCACCTGCAAAACAGCAACAGAGGCATCTTTTCAATTCATTTCATATTCAATCTTCACAAAAAAATCGCCAGCCTTGAAGACTGAATATACAAAAGAACAATGACCAGACCACATATGACAGAAATCTGACCTACAGTCTCTGTAGCAACCAGTCAGGGAAGCCAAAACACAGCCCCTGCAGCCATTGGCTGGGAATGGTCAGAAATTTTTAATGGCCACCAGTTTCCTCATATTTTGCTCTCACTTCCAACCTGATATCAACCAGAGAAAGCCAAATATACAAACCAACCAAACAGAATGCCCTTCTCAATAGCTGACTCCCAGTTTCCCCATGTAAACAAGCTCCAATGATATTAGACCTGATCCCTTCCCAGCTCTTCACTATAAAGCCTTCCCAACTCCCTGCCTGCTTTGGAGTCTCTGCCAAATAAAAGTGATGTTGGCTGCCTTCCTTGTTATACCAAGATCTGAATAAATAGAATCTGGTTTTTGTTTGTTTGTTTTTTTCATTTGGGTGGTCTTCATTCATTTCCAAATATGAATGCCAAATATTAAAACCTTCGTTTCAAAGATAAAGAAACTGAGGGTTGCCTGACCTGTGGTGGCGCAGTGGGATAAAGCGTTGACCTGGAACACTGAGGTTGCCGGTTCGAAACCTTGGGCTTGCCCGGTCAAGGCACATATGGGAGTTGATGCTTCCTGCTCCTCCCTCCCCTTCTCTCTCTCTCTCTCTCCTCTCTCTCTAAAAATTAATAAATAAAATATCAAAAAAAAAAAAAAAAAAAAAAAGAAACTGAGGGTTACCTTAATTCCCAGCCATCTTCTTAACTGAAAAAAAAAAGCATGAAGAACACACTTAAAAAACTTTTTCTTTCTATCAACTCTAGCAATCTCCTTGAAGCCCTACAGTTTCTGCCTACCATCACTCAACCCTAAATCAATGTCACATGTTTATCCCCCAGCAACAGATAATCAAAATAACTATATTTCCTAGTGTCCTTCACAGTTAGTTGTGAGAATAGGACTGAGTTCCAGCCAGGAGAATATGAGAAGTGCTGTAGCCTATGCATCTACCATGTACAATACTCCATGTTTTTTTTCCTTCCTCCACTTTGCTACACAAAAGCACAGCCACTTCAGTACCATGTTTAAGAGGTAGAATCACAAAGTAGAAGAAACCCATTTCTCTTAAATCACTGCTTGAAGGAGTAAACAGTTTCTTGTGGATGATCATGCCATATTCTTAAAGCTCACCCAGAGGCAGATTGAGGTTGGTTGAGGCCCCAGGCGCAGAAGAAAATATTGAGCCCTTTGTCATTAGAAAAAAGTGTAAAGCTGGAGTTGTGGGGCCCTTCTGAAGTCGGGGCCCAGGGTTTGCTCATCGTGCACCCGGTGTGCCTGCTGTTAAATCCACCTCTGAGCTCACCTGATTTCAATGTATCTATGGTTAGTAATTCCATGAATGTTGCCACAGTCCCCCATTAAGCACCCTCTGCAAGCTATCTCTATTTTGCTGCCTGGGGCTTTTTATAAAGCCAGAAAAAGCCATTCATCCTGTCACATACCAGTTGTGGCCCAGAGCAGGAAGGAATCTCCAGCTCAGCCTCCCTGTATTAGTTTCCTAGACCTATTGTAATAAGTTACTATAGACTTGGTGGTTTAACACATCAGAAATGTATTCTCAGAGTTCTGGAGCTGAGAAGTCAAGAAATCAAAGTGTTGCTGGGTTCAGTTTTTCTGGAAACTCTGAGGGAGAATTTCTTCCATGCCTCTTTCCAGCATCCAATGACTGGGGGTAACCCTTGATGTCCTTCGGTTGTGGATGCATAACTCCAACCTCTGCTTCTGTAATCACATGGTCTTCTTCTCTGTATGTGTCTTCTTTTCTGTCTCTTAGTCTATCATTGGATCCAGAGCCTACTCTCATCTCTAGATACTTACCTTGATCATATCTGTAAAGGTCTTCATTCAACATAAAGTCACCTTCTGAGGTTCCAGGTGGTCTATGTCTTTTAGAAAGGTACCTGCTACATTCCCCATCCTCCACTGGGACCTTTCAAAGGTATATTACATGTGATTTCCCAGCAGGTTCCCAAAGGAACAGAGCCTCAGTTGACCAGAGAGCTAACCAGCTCATTACAGCACCCTTTATTACTTTTTTGTCTTTCTTATCTCCTTTTTTCTATATTTTCAACTCTCTTCCTCAGGATCATGTCTCGGATAAACTACCTATAAATTCCTCTTTTAGGCTCTGTTTCCAGAGATCCCAAACGATGACAGGAAGAGCCACTTAAATATATAGCAGGAACATTCATTTGTACAAATTTTACATGAGTGTGAGTAAAACTGATTACTAATTGAGTTGTTTGTTTTAGAAGCTGGTTCGATCTGTAATAATACATATTTACTGTTCTTTATACAATTTAAACTTGCCATAGGCTTTTCTGTCTATGCTTTAGGTGTCATCCACGTTTTCTTTTTGATTCTGTTATTGTTATTTTCTCAAAATCCTTTCTGTTCTCAAAAGAATCTTGAAACACTGTGAATGACCCTTACATTTTCCCTTCTTAGACACTATAAGATATTCTAGAAATGTGATTTTAGATAGTTTCCTTGAGATTGACATCAATAATTTCTTTCCAATACTTCAGTACCCACAAATACAGTCATCCACTGAATACAAACATAATGTCTTTGAAAGAAAGCAGATACTACCGGATACTACACGATAGCAATTTGAAGTATACTCAGTGTCTGTTTTCAGTGGATTAATAATTACCTTATAAAGAGAAATAACAAAGTTTCTTTCTCAAAATAGAAAAGACCCAAGGAAATGAAAAAGTTTGATGGAAGAAATAAAATGCTGTGATTTTTAGAAAGAAAATGCTGCTGCTTAAGTGAGTGTATTTGTTTTCTATTGCTTTGTAATGAATCACAATTTTAACAGCTTTAATCAACACACATTTGTTGTCTCACAGTTTCCATGAGTCAGGAGTCTAGTCATGAATGACTGGGTCATCTACTTAGTGGACCATGGGGCCTCAATCAGGTGTTGATCAGGGCTGGGCTCTCATCTGAGGCTCAGGGTCCTCATGCAAGCTCAAGCGGTTGTCGGAAGAACTAATTTCCTTGTATTTGTATAACTCATAGAAGCTTAATTTTCAAGGCCAGCACAACAATCTCCTTGACCTCAGAAATGCCCAAGCCTCCTTTTAAAGTACTCAGTTGATTAGGTCAGGCCTACCTAGTATCATCTCTCTTTTCATTAATTCAAAGTCAAACTGATTAGGGACCGTAATTGCATCTGTGAAACCCCTTTGTCTTTAATATATAACAATCTGTGAGAAGGTTTAGGTTTGGTTTTAGATTGATAGTATTTGCCATAGTCTATCAGCTAGAAGCAAGTCAGAGGTTTTACCCTCACTTAAGGGAAAAGCATTATACTAGAGCATGGCTCATTGAGAGTTATCTCAGAATTCTGCTAACCACTGCAGGGTGAAAGTTATTTTAATACTTTATTCAGGAGAGAAATAATCAAGCTTGTCTTCTGAAAGTAGAATAGATCATCTAAACCTCTCAGTTGGCACAATTTTGACATTGAATGAAAGGTTGTCATAAAATATACAATCACTGTGGTAAACAGTGTGGCATTTTATAGTGAAGTCAATTATGCACATATTTTAACTCTTCGTAATTCTACTTATAGGCATATGTCCTGGAGAAACTCTTAGATTTATTCACTAGACAAATAGAGAAATGTTTAGAGAAACACTGTTTACAAGAGCTACCCAGCCCCAAACTGAAACAACCCAACTCTTTACCATCTGTTGAGTATACAACTAAATCATAATTTATTTATATAATGGAATTTCCATAGAATACTGAAAACAGATGGCCAACTGTGCAGTAGATACAGTGCTGGTTTGGTCAGATTCCCTCTTCAGGATCTAGCACCAGTTCCCTTGCTGCTGTTAATATTGGATGCAGAAGGCTGGTAGTGGTGCTATTCACTGGGAATTTGCCTTTGAGTCAAGTACCTGACTCACCCAATATTACTCCTTCTTTTAGGAAGCAGCTCCCGTGACCAACTTATTCTGTGATACTAAAGCTCAGCTGCTTTGCTTCATGGGGGAAAGCTTTGAAGGACCATCCCAGCCAGAGTTTTCCATTGGATTGACTGAGGTCTCAGCTATAACCATATAGTAAGTCAGCTTCTCTCTCTGCCTGATTCTGCTTTTCCACTTCCTTACTTCTCTAGATCTGTGCTGGCTAATGCAAGTAGCCTACTAGCTACATGTGAATATTTTAATTTAGACATAAATTAACTTAAGTGCTCAATACTTATATGTGGCTAGTGGCTATGACTACTATAGTAAGCATTATAGATGTAGAATGCTTTCACCATTCCATAAAGTTCTATCGGAGAGCACTGCTCTAGGGTACTCAGGTGAATCTTCTCTATGCAATTCACTTCAGAATCTGTTTTCAGGGAGCCATGCTGAAACAAACCATTAACTGCAATGCATATGATCCTCAAACACGTGATGCTGAGGAAAAAGAGCATGACACAGAAAAATATATTTAGTATGACTCCATTTATATCAATTGAAAAGCAAGTAAAATTAGATAGTAACTAATTTATAGAAATATATGTCTACAATGAAAATAAAAGTGATCATCAACACAAGCTTCATGAAACTGGTTATTTCTGGGGAAGCAGACACTATCAGGGAAACCTCTTTCTAGAATCTAGGTTACAGTTACGTAGGTGTTCATCTTATTATCACTTTTTAAAAAACATAAATGTTTACTATTTTTTAATTGAGGACATTTTTCAAAATAAAAATAATTTAAAAAATATTTTGGGATCTTGAGGAAAAGAAGGAAATTGATTATTTTTGCATGATTAGTAGAGAACAGAAATAAATAAGATAGAACCCACATTAATATTATCAACATTATTAAGGAGTCTTTTACTTTAAACAAAGCTTTAGTTAATCCATAGACAAATCCTTAGAATTAAAAAATCACACATGGCAATAAGGTTAAAGACATTAAATACTAGAATTGTAAAAGCTGTAATTTAATTACATCACATTAAAATTTATATAAAGTGCCTTCTCCACAGTACACTAGGGTACTAAGAATTGCTGATAAGCCTCAGACCAGCCAAAAACACTTTTAAATTAGTTGGGTATGTCATTTAACTTGGGAACTTAATAGGGTACTATGTAAATGGCAGGAATGGGACATGGAGTAGTGCATGTGTTAAGTGGACCTAAGAGTATCTATTCTATCCATTTCTTTCAAATGCTTGACAATCATTCCAACTAAGAAAAATAATGATTAAAAAAATTTTACATTTTAAATGAAGACTAATATTTTAATTTCTAAGCTTATGTCAGGTAGTTGTTTTTTTTTTCCCCCCAAATTTTAGATTTCTTATACCTATGAGAAATTTAAGTGCTTATACCTTGTCCAGATACTAAGGTGGGAGATCCTCACTGTAGGCCAAAAGCCAGAAAGCTGTAAAACTGTCTTAGTGTATCTGGCTTAGTATCTGAAATTTATAAATTAAAAAATGACAAGATGTCAGCTTAGAAATCAGAATGATCATCTAGAAAACACCAAATTCCTGCTTTGTCAAATGTGGGCTGAATGTTGAGATGCAATCAGGGGAAGTTTGCAGAGATTAGCACTGAGGTACCTACAGATGTCATGATGCCCTTTCATGGTCAGGTTGTTTCAAGGCAGGGAGCTTAAGAGTTGAAAGGAGGCTTAAATATTTCAAGTCCCATTTTTCTCTAGGCTTAATGATAAGTAAGCAAACTTTATCTGTATGCCTAAATGTCTATATTTCATTATAAGAAATTTATTTATTTTATGTAGTGAACTAAATCCCTTGAGAGTCATTAAGGTTCCAAGATTTATGTCAGTCTTAGAAAATATAGACAGTCACTAGGGCCTTACTTTTCTAAAACTGAATTTTTCTCATGTTTAACAGCTATGCTAAATATGATCTGGAAACAGATTGTATCAGTTCACCTCTGTTACTTACTGAATAGGTGCAGCAAGCCACTATATATTTTCTTTGTTTTGCTTTGTTTTGTTATTTTAATCTAGGTAGAGAGAGACAGATCTGGTTAATGTGGCACTAAGCAAATAGTAAGTGTTACAGAAAGGCCAACTGTTAACTCCATAGTAGTGGCTACGTCACTGATAATACGTCAGTGGTAATGGCACAGAAAATTCAACAACTGATAGTAGGCACAACCAATAAGCTCATAAGAAACCAATTTTGCCTGGTATTTCTGATCACCCCTCAAAACACAAGGATATAAAATAGCCAACACTAATTGAGACTCTAACACCAACATTCCAATACAGCCAACTCTCATTTGTCTTAAAAATGGTAGGAAGTAGCCCTGGCTGGTTGGCTCAGTGGTAGAGCTTTGGCCCAGCGTGTGGATATCACAGATTTGACTCCTGGTCAGGGCACACAGGAGAAGTGATAATCTGTTTCTCCACCCCTCCTACTCCCTTTCTGTCTCTCTCTCTCTCTCTCTCTCTCCCTCCCTCCCTCCTTGCAGCCATGGCTCAATTGGTTCAAGTGAGTTGGTCTCTGGTGCTGAGGATGGCTACCTGGCCTCCCACCTCAGGTGCTAAAAAAATATAAAAGCTCGATTGCTGAGCAACAGAGCAAGGACCCAGATGGGTAGAGCATCGCCCCTTAGTGGGCTTGCCAGGTGGATCCTGTTGAGGGCACATGCGGGAGTCTCTCTGCTACCCCTCCTCTCACTAAAAAAACAAACAAACAAGCAAACAAAAAAAAAAACAAGTGGAAATGGTAAGATGTGTAACTGGTGGAGCACAGACAGGTTCTCATCTCCTTTTATTCTCTTTATCTCTTCTTTTAGGCATATGAATTAACTAATCTGAGTGCCACCTGTCATCATTGTTTACCTACCCACTAGTAAAAAAATAAACCAGTAAAACTGTCACAAACAACAACAAAAAGGATCTTTCCAAGGAGATAACTCACCTGCAAATACCAAAAGGAGGCTGTGCTTTCTTCATACTCGATCTTAAATTTTACTGATGATAGCACCCATCTGGAATCTCCTTCTGGATTTATCATTCATTGGGTAAACATAAAATTTGTGGTGCATTTAAAAAATTGTATGGCACTTATTAATGCCTGAATCATTACTTAGGAGTTTAGTATTGCATAGGGAACAGTGAACTAAAAAGTCAATTACCAATTTAGTTGTAAACTGGCTGTTATTGTGGATTGCAATTAGCAAAAAAAGAAAGAAAAGGACTTCAGCAAAGGCAATATTTTGTTGAGGGAGAAAGAACTCCAAATTTACCGTATACTAAAAAATGGCAGTCCAAACTTACCAACATTAAAATAAAAAGGTAATATTTTACCATTCAACTGGTAAGCATTTAAAATTCAACTTTTCTGTGGCTAACAATCTTTTTATACACAAAAATCTAGTTCTGTAATATACTTGAGTATCTGAAAATCCAAAGATGCTCAATTTTATCTGTTGTGGTAACTAGGTAAAATTTATTATTATTTTTTTCATTTGTAGTGCTGAGAGGTTCTTATAAATGTATATCTGAACAAATCATTCTTTCATAGAAGAGGTAACTCTAATGGTTCTTTATTAATAAAATATAGTGAAATGAACCTGCAGTTGTTTAACATAATAATGGTATACTGATTTATTTATTCTCTAGATTTTATGAAGTAGACCCCTTAGCCTTCATAATAATCAAAAGGATAATACTAAAAGCAGTGTCTAATCTGTTTCAGTTACTAAAACAAGAGCTTTGCAGTGCATCATAGACACTTACCACAATTGCTTATTTAATTATTGACCTAGATCTATTATGTGTAACAAAAAGCAAATCTCCCTAGGCATATAGAAGGCACTCACTAAGTAGTTAGAAAGAAAATCGACATGAATTAGATGTTACATCGCCATATTGTGGGGCAGGGAGAGCAACTGAAGGTTAGAAAAGATAAATACTGGCTGATTATGTCATGATGCATATTAAGTGTTTAAACCTAATTTTGTCGAAGTAAAAATAAAACCAACAAGAGTCACTTTAGAGAGGAGATATCATTAATTTAATTATAGAAAGAAGGTCTGATATTTAAGAAACTACCACAAAAGGGGGTGGGGCAATAGGGTAAGAGAAAACATGTCTTGATTCCCACAGTAGCAACAAGGCCATTTCTTAGACCTGTGAACAATCCATACTGTAGGTGCCATTGTTCTGGAATGTAATGTAACAGTGCCCCAGTGTGATCTGTGGCTTATGAGGGCTCCAACAAATAAGGTCAAGTGTTATGGTGAGAAACTCCTGTTAATAGTCACTGAAATGCAGGGTTGGAACTAAGTTAAGGCAACTGAGATGCCATGTGTTTAAAATGTAAGGGGCAAACCTACACTTGCACGAATCAGGGAGCCTTATCCTAGTGGATCCTGGTCCTCACCCAGCTATAGCACAGCGTGAATTGTAACAGTTGCTTTGAGTTCCAGAGCTGTGTCTCCCTTCCTTCCTTCCTTCCTTCCTTCCTTCCTTCCTTCCTTCCTTCCTTCCTTCCTTCCTTCCTTCCTTTCCTTTCCTTTCCTTTCCTTTCCTTTCCTTTCCTTTCATTAAGTGAGAGGTGGGTGGAGGGGCATAAAGACAGACTTCCACATGTGCCCCTACCAGGTTCCACATCTGGGGCTGATGCTCTGCCCATCAGGAGTCATTGCTCCAATGCTGGGCAACCAGCTATTTTAGCACCTGAGGCGAGGCCATAGAGCCATATTCAGCACCAGGGGCCAACTTGCTCAAACCATTTGAGTCATGACTGTAGAAGGCTGTGAGAAGAAGAGAGAGAGAAAGAGAAAGAGAGAGAGAGAGAGAGAGAAGAGGGGGGAGGAGTAGAGAAGCAGATGGTTGCTTCTCCTGTGTGCCCAAGCTGGGAACTGAACCTGGGAATGCCATATGTCGGGCTGAAGCTCTACTGCTGAGCCAAGTGGCCAGGATCCAGAGCTGTGTTTTCTAACATGGCAACTACCAGCCAAATGTGGTTGGTTGAATTTGAATAAAATTTGGTTCCTCAATTGTTCTAGACACAAAAGCTATAATTTGTTAATCATTTACATGTACATTCTAGAAACAAATATTTACTTTGATTTGATTGACTTTATCACTATCTGTTGAGCTGATATCATGTGCAAGGCACTGTGTATAGGCAAGGGAGGAGGAAGAAAGTGATTCTCAGATATTAAGGGCCCTCAGTCTTTCCTCTGAAGGGCTTGTGGTATAAGAGGTGAACTAAAACTTGCAAAAAATGAAAACAGGAAGTGGAACAGGTTTCCAAATAGGAGTTTAGAGTGGAGAGAAATTATCTACTGTTAGATCTGTCAGGAATTCTTTATTAAAAGGTGGTATTTAGTCTGACCTGTGAAGGCACAGTGGATAGAGTGTCGAGCTTGAATGATGAGGTCTCTGGTTTGAAACCCTAAGCTTGCCCAGTCAAGGCATATGAAAAGCAACTACTATGATTTGATGTGTCCTGCTCTCACCCCGCCTCTCTCTCTAATAAATCAATAACTGAAATCTTCTTTTTAAAGGTGGTATTTAAATTGAGCCTTTAGGGATAAGGAAGGTTGAGGAATATAAACATAGTACCAGGAGAGCTATATATAAAAAAAGCAAGGCAAGAGGAAAATGTGAGCCATATATGGGAGGAACTCTTTGGTTTGCTTGGAATATAAAATATGTGGGAGTTGGCATACTTTCTGCTTTATTGATACTTTGTCAAATAACTTCTAAGAAAAAGTTATACTATAAGTAGATTTTAATATAAATAGATTTAACTTAATAAATTTCATGTCATTAACAGCTGATCTCACACATAATTAGTTGCATGAATTGTAAGTTCACTTTCAGCTTGTGAGGTTTGATGACATTGGGAAGATAGTCGTGTTAAGACCCAATTGTTCCTCATAAAAATGAGACTAAGAGACATGGACAAGAGTGTGGTGGTTACCAAGGGTGGGGGGGAGGGAGGACATGGGAGGGAGGGAGGGAGAGAGTTAGGGGGAGGGGGAGGGGCACAGAGAACTAGATAGAGGGTGACGGAGGATAATCTGACTTTGGGCGAGGGGTTTGCAAAATAATTTGATGACAAAATAACCTAGACATGTTTTCTTTGAATATATGTACCCTGATTTATTAATGTCATCTCATTACCATTAATAAAAATTTATTAAAAAAAAAAAAAAGAAAAAAAAAAAAGACCCAATTGTTCCTGATCTAACTGGGTTTTGGGGAAAGGTTCTGATTTGTTTTATGGGGACATTAGTACCTTGTAGTCCTTAAATGACTGGATGTGTTATATGCATATAGTCAAGGACTGTACAAATATGCTTTAGAACATGTATGGATTTTCGGTAAAGTATCTGTGAAAGCTCAGGCTCCTTTGCCACAATGAAACGCCATCTGTTTTCAAGATGACGTTTAATAAAAATATCACTGGACTATTTTTTATTTTTATCAATGTCAGACCTGCTTCTTCTAGCAAGCTGGATTTACAATTGCTGCCGGTATCCTGGGTCAAACAGTTAATTATTTTCAAACAATTAACAGATGATAATTATAATGCTAGTACATAAACCTCATAGAATCAAGATATCATTAAAAAAAAAAAAAAACTACAGTTACCAGTATGAACATGTCTGTGTCTGAGTGTATATTAATAAAATACAATAAAATGTTTTTAAACAAAAATGCTTTTTTATCCCACGGATCTGACATTGGTCTGGAAAAATGAATCTCAGACAAAATGCAAAGCAGGATTAGAATCCACACTGGTAAAGCTGTAAGAGAAATCTGGCAGGACTAAATATAAGTACTCTAAGCTGCTGGCTTTTTTATTCCATTTTTGCCATGTTCCAAAATAAAATCTGTTGTGCAGCAGGTAGGCGATGCATCAACAAAATTATATGTAGATGAAACATCAGTAATTAATTCTGTATAATAGAATACTCACGACAAAAATATTTTTTAAATAAAAATAAGGTAAAAAAATAAAATAATGTCTTTGTATCTGAGGGAGAGAAGCTTGATTTTCCATGGGAGTCATTAATAAAAATAGAAAATAAATGAACATGCATAGGCATTGTCCCAAAATATTTTTCTTCTATGGAACAACTAAAGAAGTTCTCCTAAAACACTTTTCCTTAAAGTGCTGCAATGGTCAGAAATGTTAAAATAATTCTAAATATCTTTAAAAGGTGAGATTGAAACTGATGTATTGTATATATTTTTTTTCCTTCTAAAAGCCTGTGATATTTTTACAAGTGGATAAGATAGGTAGTTCAAGTACTAAACCTCCCGGGAGACACAGAGTAACTGAAGAAGTTCTAAAGAATGTTTCTACGATGTTCCCAAAGATGGGGCTGCTTCTGGGGGTCAGGTGTTGGGAGGGCACAGCACAAGTGGGGCGTCTATGAAATCTGTCACATGAACACTGACCAAAAAGAATGACTCCTCTTATAAACCTTCCGTCTCCCAGGACATAAAGCTGACATATGTAAAAAATGCAAATCATTGGCCCTGGCCAGATGGCTCAGGCATAGAGCGTTGGCCCGGCCTATGGAAGTACTGGCTTTGATTCCCGGCCAGGGCACACAGGAGAAGTGCCCATCTGCTTATCTACCCTTCCCCTTTTTCTTCCTCTCTGTTGCTTCTCTTCCCCTTCCACAGCCAAGGCTCCATTGGAGCAAAGTTGGCCCAAGTACTGAGGATGGCTCCATGGCCTTCACCTCAGGAACTGGAATGGCTCCTGTTGCAAAGAAGCAATGGCCCAGATGGGCAGAGCATCGTCCCCTAGTGGGAGTGGCCTGTGGATCTCAGTCGGGCGCATGTGGGAGTCTGTCTCTCTTCCTCCCTGCTTCTAGCTTCAACAAATAAAAAAAAAAGAAAGAAAAAGTAAATCAGTTGGACTCTATGCTATCCTAAATTCCTAAACAATACAAAGGATATTTTGCAAATATAAGAAATAAATTTGAGCAAATAAAAAGAAAGACTGCTTTAGTACACAGCCTATGGGCAGTAATAAGAGACCAGAACTTCCTCAAGGAACTATGAAGATGATGGGAAACTGGAGCGGATGTGGTGAGTTTAGGCTCTTAAGGGGCCATAGTGGGAGATGTAGAGGAAACAATCCAGTGGCATCATTGCATCCAGTGAAATCAAGAACAGAGCGGAGACAGGAAAGCACTGAGAGGACCATTAAAACAGCCCAGGGTTTGTGCTGGTTCTGCAGCTCTGCACATCTGACAGGGACTAGTTTAACTCTCCAGAGGGGCTTTCCTCTGATGAGCAAGAGGAAAGAGCTGTCAAAATTAGAATTACTGTGGAGCTGCACTATTCAGTGGCTAAGTTCTTTGAATTCAATGAGAACTATTGTTTCAGACACCATGCTAGAGTCAGCATCAAATATGGAAATTCAGTAGTCTGCCTAATGGTTGTGACCCAGTGGATTGTTCTTATGTCCAGCCAAAAGTCCTTCTAGAATACTACAATTAGACTCACTCATGGTTTTCTAGTTCACACACTAATATCAGTGAGACTCCATCACTAGGTAAGTGTGTTACCAGCACTTTCTAGACAAATTCTATTGAATAGGCCCATTAAATCATTGATGGAACACAGTAAATACAATCGGTGCCATATTACACACTAGTGCTCTGAGGTGAGTTAGATGATACCTCTCTCTTTTCATAAAGGTTTTAGACTTCTTCTTGATAGTCATACAAGTTTGTTCTCATAAAAAAGGACTAAACTGAATTCTTCCTGTCCCTCACTAAAAGTACCAACTGTCATCAGCTCAAATGACAAAAGTTTCTGCCACTCAAAAGGCAAGAGGAATTAAATTTAAATATGAACAAAGTGGCATTAATTCCCAGTAGGCTCTCTACCCTTAAGAAAAATAAACATTGAATTGGGATCTGTAAACAATCCACCCCTATGCTCACTTTACTACCCACAATCTATACCACTGGCATCTCTGTGCAAGGAAATTAGAACATTACACAAATTACAACAGCAAAAATCATACAGTTTCAACAATCACAAAGGTACATTTTACCAGTCTCTCAGCACTTAGCCCAAAGCGCAAAATGTCCTCGGCCTTGTTTCTAGCCATGGGAAAAGCTTCCCGGGGCAGGGGAGTGCTTCCAGCAAAGCCACCCCCCACCCCCATCAGGGTAATTCACATTGTCCAAAATCTGTAATCCGTAAGTTCATCCAACAAAGGAGTCAATGCCCACTCCGGTCGTAGTCCAGGAAATCAATCCACGCACGTGGGTCATCAGCCACCCCCTTCATTCCTGCCATCCTGGCCCAAAGAGGGCCACATGGCAATGGCAGTCAGCATTTCTATCTTGGCTCTGGAGAGCATGATAACGTCCATCCTATGTCCCCAAAATCGCAGACCCACCAGGAGCATAGTAAGCACTCCTTGCTTCTGGGCTCTCACCTTCTGGAGACTGCGGATCACAACTCCAGTCCAATTCTCCTCATCCTCCAAAAAGGAACTGAAAACACCAGCTCCCACTGCCGGGCTCGAACCCCGGGCCGCTGCCGCCTTCTGCTCCACAGACCTTGCAGCTCCAGCCCTGGCCTCAGCTTCAGCCTCAGCCCCAGCCTCCTGCCGCTGCTGGCTCTCCACAACATCCAGGGCAATCTGCAACTCACGAACCTCTGAATCCTTCTCCAGCGTTTGCTCCATTTCCAGGCGAATCTCGAACACCTGGTTGGTCTCCTCCTCCAGCATTTCCTCCAGCTCCAGGGTCAGCATCGGTTTCTCCTGCGTTTGCTCCAGCTCCTTCCACTGCTCGGTTTGCAGGTCCCAAGCAGCCTCTTCCACAAAGCTCTCAGTTTCCTCACACATGGCTGTAAAAGTCAGCCAGCCTACAATCCCCAAAAGGACAGCCATGGGGAACCATAACAGCAGCCAGTCCTCTACTCCACCACTCAAAGTCTCCTTGCCGATCTGTATCGAATCCTGCCAACTACGCCAAATGTAAAGCCAGGAGGCACAGCCAGAGCCACTATCACAGCAGCCACCTGGCCCATGCAGGTTCGCATTGGATTCGGACAGTCGGTAAAGAAACAATGGAGCCACAAACTGGTGGGCCATAGTCTTTAATCCTAGCTTGCACCTGGCGGGCAAGTAAAACATACACTGGGCTCCAAAACCCAATCACATTCAGTGCTCACAAAGCTACTGATTTATCCGAGTTTCCTAGAATCAAAGGTTTCTAGCTCACCAGCCTTATTCTCCTCAGTTCCCCATCTCCTTCCTTATCCCAAATACAAACTCTACACAAACTGGCTTCTCACTCAACACTCCGCCATCTTGGCTGCTTCTCCTGGCCTCCTCCACGTGGCCTCCTTCTCTGCTCTCCTCTGCTCTCTCTTCTAATGATAATCTCAGGAACCAAGCGCCAAGTCCCATTCTGCCCCCATTTTATAGTGTAGCTTCACAACCTTTAATCCAATATACAAAATAGGGAAGTCTCTAATACAAAGTCACTTCTCTGAGGCATGATTGGATTGTACCACCCCACATCAAAACGGGTGGGAGAGGCTTAATCCCAAAACCAAGCCCCAGGCTACAATGATCCTACCTGCCCCCAACACACATTAATATCACCTGGGCAACGGCATCTTTAACAAAATGAGCATAATACATTTTATCTGCCCAACAGGATCCCTGCTCTAATACCAAGAAAGCCAGCCTTTCCTGGAAGCTGATGCCCTTCCACTATTGTATCTAAAAAACTGAACTGTTTTCAGGCAATTCAATTTTCCTTTTTCTTCATTTCAGGACAGTTTTGTGTGTAAATCTTGAATAACCACCTAGTTCACCCAAGTTCAATGATGTCACACAATAGACTATGTGTCATGGTTGGTAACTGTAAAGCCAGTAGGCAGGGCCAGGGCCACTATCACAGCCGCCCGGCCCATGCAGGTTCGCATTGGATTCAGACAATCAGTAAAGAAACAAAGGAGCCAAAAACTGATGGGCCATAGTCTTTAATTCTAGCTTGCACCCGGCGGGCAAGTAAAAATACACACTGGGCTCCAAAACCCACTCACATTCAGTACTCACAAAGCTACAGACTTATTCGAGTTTCCTCGAATCAAAGGTTTCTAGCTCACCAGCCTTATTCTCCTCAGTTCCCCATCTCCTTCCTTATCCCAGATACAAACACTACACAAACTGGCATCTCACTCAGCACTCCGCCATCTTGGCTGCTTCTCCTGGCCACATGGCCTCTCTCTGCTCTCTGCTCTCTGCTCTGCTCCCTCTGCTCTCTCATGCTAATCATCCCAGGAACCAAGAGAGCAAGCTCTCATTCTGCCCCCATTTTATAGTGTAGATTCAAAACCTTTAATCCAATATACAAAACAGGGAAGTCTCTAATACAAAGTCACTTATCAGAGACATGATGGGATTGTACCACCCCACATCAAAATGGGTGGGAAAGGCTTAATCCCAAAACCAAGCCCCAGGCTACAAGGATTCTGCCTGCCTTTAGCCCACTCCCAACACACATTAATATCACCTGGGCAACAGCCTCCACGTGGGCAGCACCATCTTTAACAAAGTGAGCATAATATATTTTATCTGCCCAACAGTAACTATCAAGTACACACCCATTTAGCTTTCTCCTCTAGATCCTATTTTGTTTTCTTTTATACTGCATCAATTACACAAAAAGCTCATTTTCTCACATTTTTGTTTCCCAGTGATACGCAAAAGTCAAGCTTGGATTTCTAATTAGCATAAAATGACAAGAGTATTTATATTGACTTGACATACCTTTAGCCAAAATGAAAAAAAAAAACGCATGAAATTTTAATTTGCTTTTACATAAATGTATGGTTTCTGTCGAACTTTTTGATAAACTGAAAATAGCTTGATTTTTCTCTTACTTCTACATTCACTACAAGTTGTTCTGGAATCCCCAAATTGAAAGCCACGTTGACAAGATAAAACTTTCACCTTTCTATGTGTATTATACTTACTCAACATTCACTGTAGAACTAGAGCAAATTTTTCTAAATAAATTAATTTATCAAGAACATGCCAAGTTCTATTATAAAACGTAACTCAGTCAGATTACCCAAATAGCCTTTTACCTACTCTTCTTGCTTCTGGTCTCACCCCTCCAATCAGCTCTCTGTTCTACAGCCAGACCCATCTTTATTGAACACAAATCCAGTCATGTCACGCTCCCACTTAAAAACCTCAGTGACTACCTTTCCTTCAGAATTAATTTCAACTCTTTTACTTGACATACAAAACATTTGCTTTCCTCTTCAGCCTTATCTATCACCAGTGAAAGGAAACTGTTTGTAGCCCCCATAAGTTCACTAATGACAGTATTTCCTAGTATTTCTATATCTACCATTCCAGCAGTACATTTCCACATGGTCAAATACTGAAGATTAAACTTGATTTTAAAAAGTTATCTATATTTCATACTGATTGAATGCAGAATCCCCTCAGTCATTTATTTTTAAACAGAGTTAGATGTCGCTAGGTAATACCATAATAGCATAGTCAGCCTTACATGGCTTTTTAACGATAATCGAGGCAAGACAAAGATGATTTATTAAAAAAGGAAACATGTATTTTGTAAGAAAATGCTATTCCAAGAACAAGAGAAATTTGTATGTTAGCCACAGAATAGTCTACTGAAAGAATGGAAGCATCTGTCTGTGAGTTTGTATTGCCACCCCCACCTGCTTTTTCAGTGATTCTCTAAGTTACTCTCCTAAAAAAGTTTACATCTGCAATTTATCTATTTTTATAGCTTTGGAGTCTTGAAGTACATTTTTAATATGGGAGCTTGATAAAACCCCTTAATTTCTGCTTAATCTTTTAAAACTATTAGTGTACAAAACCTATGTAAAAATAGCACTAAAATTTAACTTTTTTTTTCGGATTTCAGGCAATAAGGTTAAAATGGAAGGAAATAATTTCATTTCTTAAGCTTAACTTAACAAGTACTTTCAAATTTAATATTTTATGAAAACAACTTAAAACAGAACTGTTATATATACTGTAAGAAGACAAAGACAAAAGTCTTTTTATAGTTCTCCAGGCTGAAGTTCAGAAAGAATCAGTAACAAAGCAAAAATATTATTGGTTGATTTACTTCTACACTCTAATTTATACTTAACTTTTATTTCTAAACTTGCAGTAAAACATTCTTCAACACAACATTCCATCCCATTTGACATCAAAATAAATAATTACTTCTAATACATAAGTGTTAATATTTATTTGTTCTGGAGCTTTGGTCTGAGAGGCAGGCTCCATGCTTATCACACTTCTGGAGGCTAACAAGATGCTCCCAGAAAATGTGGGTCAGGGGAAGCCCTCCTTGTGCTCTCTGGCCTCACTGCTGTTTGCTAATATCTCAGAAAGCAGCTTACACATTTGTCTTGAGCAGCTGTCACCCACGGGACACCTCCAGATCACCTAGTTTGGAGGTCAGTTAGACTACTGTTATTTGCATACTTCAAAAGCTTCTGGCTTCCAATCAAGCCTGGAACTAGTTGCTGAGTGAGAGTCCCTCCTTTTGGGTGCTTGCTGACAGGTCTTGTCACACCCTCAACAACTTGGAAATACCAAAAATAGAATAGGCTGCTTGGACAATCATAGATGTTTGAGAGACAATCTAGAGCTCTCTAGGTTTGAGAGACAATGTAGGCAGTAGCAAAGCTGAACGAAAAGGTTCATCTTCTACATGAGGATGCTCCTTCAAGGCATTGGATCTGATATTTTTCTGAAGAAAACATACAGAAGACCAACAGGTACATGAAAAGAAGCTCAGTATCACTGATCATCAGGGAAATGCAAATCAAGACTAAAATGATATATCACTTCACACCTGTCAGGGTGTTTATTATCAAAAAGACAAGAATAAGTATTGACAAGGATGTAGAGAAAAAAGAACTCCGTGCAGTGTTGCTGGGAATGTAAATTGGTATAGCTACTATTGAAAAACCACATGGAGGTTTCCCACAAAAAGGAAAACAGAACCACCATGTGATTCAGCAATTCTACATCTTGGTATTTATTTGAAAAAAAAATCTAAAACACTGATTAGAAAATATATATGGCCCTCCATGTTCATTGCAGCATTATTTACAATACCCAAGATATGAAAACAACCTAAGTGTACATCAGTAGATGAATAAAGAAGATGTTGGACGTATATACAATGAAATATTCCTCAGTCATAAAAAATAATGAAATATTGCCGGCCCTGGCTGGTTGGCTTAGCGGTAGAGTGTCGGCCTGGAGTGCTGGGGACCCGGGTTCGATTCCCGGCCAGGGCACATAGGAGAAGCACCCATTTGCTTCTCCACCCCCACCCCCTCCTTCCTCTCTGTCTCTCTCTTCCCCTCCTGCAGCCAAGGCTCCATTGGAGCAAAGATGGCCCGGGCGCTGGGGATGGCTCCTTGGCCTCTGCCCCAGGTGCTAGAGTGGCTCTGGTCGTGGCAGAGCGACGCCCCGGAGGGGCAGAGCATCGCCCCTGGTGGGCGTGCCAGGTGGATCCCGGTCGGGCACATGTGGGAGTCTGTCTGACTGTCTCTCCCTGTTTCCAGCTTCAGAAAAATCCAAAAAGAAAAAAAAGAAATATTGCCATTTGAGATGATGTGGATGGACAGGGAGGGTATTATGTTAAGTGAAACAGGCCAGTGAAAGATAAATACCATATGATTTTACTTATATGTGGAATCTAAAAAACAAAATAAATGAACAAACAAAATAGAAACAAACTCATACATACAGAAACAAACTGACAGTTGTTGGATGAGGGGGAATCAGGGTGGTAAAGGTGAACGGATTAAGGAGTAGAAATTGCCAGTTATAAAAACAGTCACAGAATATAAAGTACAGCCTAGGAAATATAGTCAATAATATTGTAATAAATATGTATGGTGTCAGATGATCACTTTGTAAGGTATACATATAAATGTTTAATCACTGTCACACATGAAACTAACATATTATGTCAAGTGTAACTGAAAAATATATTTTTAAATATTTTTGTATCAAAGTTCCATTAAGTAAGCAAATACTTATTGATTTCTGCTACTATATATGAGGCACATTGTCTTGTGCTATAAATTCAATAGTAAGACAAATAGAGTTTCGGCTTTCATTAAACTCAGTGTTTACCATGGGAATCACACAAGTAAAAAGGCATTTTAACACATGTTAAAAAAGAGAGGGTGCATTTGACCATATAATACAAGATGGCAAATCTGTATTATTTCTAGTAGAAATGGGAAGAGTAGAGAAAAGTTTACATTAGGGTCCAGGGCCCCTTATGAAAAGCCCTAGCTAGCCAGGTGGAACTTCAGGTGACCCAGCACCAGGGCAGTTCCATAACTCTCCACGTGAGCAATCCTGATTGATATCTTACCTTCGCATGACCCTCGGACATCCTGTCAGTTAGTCATCCTCCCATCACTTATCTGACTTAGTCTGCACCACCCCCTCCCCTTGTTTAACTGCCACACATAACAGAAATTTATGATGGAAAAACCCCTGCAACAGGAAATACCACCAATCTCAGTTCTACATAGGATGGGGCTTTTCATCGTCTCACTGCTGAAGCCACTAGGGTCTCAGCTCATCTGTTCACAGATGCACAAATAAATTTCTTGTAAAACTCAGCAGGCTTTGTGTGCCCTGCTTTTGGTGACCTAACAGAAAGGAGGGCATTCTTCTGTTCTTTAAGAGCACAGGCTGCAAGGTGCACACATAACTTCTGTGGGAAAATAGCTGTGAATTAGACTGTGGTCCTGAGATGAGTCTTTTGTGTGGACTTTGGAATGCCAGGTTCTGCAGGGGCAGAACGTTGCCCTTGCAAGCACTGGAAAGATCGTTTAAAGCAGGGGTCTCAAACTTGCGGCCCGCCCACCAATTTTGTGCGGCCCGCAGATTAATCCACGAAGTTTGATTAGTCTGCGGGCCGCACAAAATTGGTGGGCGGGCCGCACGGCTGCGAGTTTGAGACCCCTGGTTTAAAGGAAATCAGTTGATCCCTAGGGTCTTTTCCTTTCATACCTGAAAGACATTAGTTAATTACCCTTCTATGCATCTGAACCCAGGCTCTGTTAACTTACCTAATAAACAAAGAGACCAATAAATTTGATGAGGCTGCAGTGATCTAGGCTCTCAGTCCTAGAGTCTGGGAGTTCCCTGTACCCACTTTCTCTGTATGTTGTGTCTTGTATATGTTTTTCTTGAGTCCTGCAGCACCTTCCTTTCATGCATGGCCATGGCTGAGCTGGTCTTGGCAACTTCTACAACAAACATATTCATTGCACTATTATTTGTAAAAGTGATATACTGAAGTTGATGTGCAAAAAAGGTGGTGTATTAATGTGATAGGAAGCTGTAAAAAATCAATAAAGTGTACCTAAATGTATCAGCATAGGTTCTCAAAAAGGAGTATTGAGCTTAAAACTTTCAGACCTATCAAATAACATTTTGGCAGTCTGGTTCTGGAGTAGCACATATAACCATGCCACAATACTACTTTTTATCTGAGGTAGTATGTGAAAGATTGATAGAGATACAAATAGAACTGCATATGGGTAATAAACATATATAATAAATATACACAAAGATGAATCAGAATGCTAATATTAAATTATAATAGAGATGGCCTCAGAAGTAAGAGACAGGGGATTTAATTTGGGAGGAAAATGAAGAGTCTCTAAGTAAAAATATATGATTTTTCATGGATGAATCATGGGTAGGTAGGTGAAAAGACAAATGGGTAGATGGATAGACATGGATGGATGGATGCATAGGCAGATAGACAAATGTCCAGACAGATATTCAGTGCTATTAATGCTAGGCACTAGTGCTGGTCCTGAGGATACCTTAGGAAAAAATAATAATTAAAAAAAAAATAAAGGGCAAACAAATATACCTGAGACTGTTTTGTTTTGTCCTCTCCTGGAAGGTAATTTATATAAAAAGAAAATTTGTAATTTGAAGGTTGCTTTAAGAACATGGAATAATGCCAACAGAAATTAGTTGGATGATCTTAATTAATAATGATTATTACCAACCTAGAACACATCCATTTTATTAAGTCTATATAATGTCTCCCTATATTTGTGGGATGGGTAGAAAAGATATTTTAAACCTCCAAGGCACTAATTTTAAATAGAAAAATTGATCACTTTGATTATATTAAAATGAGAACTTATAAATGTATACTGTATCAAAGGTAAAAAATGATGATGGGTGCAAGAAATATTTGCTATGTCAAGGTTGACAAAAAACTAAGAAATGCTAGAATATTAACCAGAAAAAAAACCCAAGAGATTGTATTTTTTTAAAATTCACATAATAATAGACAATTTATAAAATGGTTACTGAAAAAGCTAATAAGCTTATGAGAAAATTCTCAGACTCATTATTAATTAATAAACTATAACTGTAAAAACATTGGTCTGGTTATAGTTTGAGCTCTTAGGTGTCTTTTTATGCAAGAGATCAATCATGTGTGTCCACATTGCCACATTTGGAGGTAAATGCCACTTCATGAGCATGCAGCCAGCCCCTAGAGACCACACTTCTATCTTATTTGTCCTTTAAATTTTATTTTATTTTATTTTGGTGAGATGAGGGAAGGCAGAAAGACAGACCCCTGCATATGCCCTGACCAGGATCACCTGGAAGCCCACTAGGGAGCGATGATTTATCCATCTGGGGCCATTGCTTCATTGCTCAGCAACTGAGCCATTTTTTAGCACTTGAGGCAGAAGCCACACAGCCATCCATGGTGCCTTAGGCCAACTCACTCAAACCAATGGAGCCATGGCTGTGGGAGGGGCAGAAGAGAGAGAGAGAGAGAGAGAGATGTAGGAAGGCAGGAGGGGAGGGGTGGAGAAGCAGATGGTTGCTTCTCCTGTGCGCCCTGACTGGGAATCAAACCCAGGACATCTACATGCCAGCTGATGGTCTAACACTGAGCTAACCAGCCAAGGTCATATCTTGTTCTGCTAACTGTGATTGTTGACATTCTCTAAAATCTAATTTCCATATTTATTCCAAGCACTATTTTCATCTGGTTCTTCAAAACCCCTTTGGAGAAAGTATACTTCCCCATTTAAATAATCAGAATTGCACTGTATCTAACAACCCTAAAATTCTTATTTTATTTTGGTTTCAGGCATTAAATCTTCTAGAGAAAACTCAGATAAATCAGAAGTAGCATGAATATTAAAAATATGTCCTAATGAAAAAAAATGGGACATGAAGAGGCTAAATGGCTCACCCAATGCCACAAAATTAGTAAGGAGTAGAGCCAGAATTTTAAAAAAGGGTTTTGATATCAGAGAACAAGTTTTACATCACAGGCTTGGAAGTGGAGTTGTTGAAAGAAACTAATTAACTAAGTGACATAATACTGGTTTTTTTTTTATCATATTTGATTTTTATTATTTTATCAACTCCATTCTGTGTGAGGCACAGCTTTGAATATTGGGACTACAGAGCTGAAACTCACAGCTTACTGGGAAAGATAAGCCAAAACAATATTATATTGTGTGCCTAATAAATTCAGCATAAGTGCACATATTATGAGCACTGAGGGAAGGAATATTTACTTCAGGTAGGAGAGGTCCCAAGGGCTTTCTGAACAGTTCAGATGAGCTAGAGTTAGCCATGAAGGGGGTTGGGAGGATGAAGCAACTTTAGACAGCTAAAGACAATGTAGAGAAAGGCACTAACAAGTTTAGTGTTCTGAGTCATAGAACGTAAGGTGGAAATGAGGCTGAAATGAGAAAAGATAGTCAGAGTTCAGAACTTAGAGGGCTTTTGGATAATGGCAAAGAATTTTACTTAATCTCATGAATGAATGGAGGTTATAGGGTTATAATATAGACATAAATATATATGAAATAAGTAGTTTTGGTGGCAGGTTCGGCATATATTTACAGGTCTGTTAGTTAAAATAAGCCAAGTTATGCTGTAGTATCACATCCCCATATCTCAGTGAGTTAATGCAATAATGGATTAATTTTTAAATATCCAGTCTAGAACAGGCTGGATAGCCCTTCTCCATCTGGGACCTATACCATCTGAAGTGTATCTCCTTCCAGGGAACTGAAGCACAAGAGAGCCAGAGGATACTACAGGATCTTTTTACTAGTTGGGGCTAGATGAAGCTTTCATCAACTGCTCCCACGCCTCCTCTCCTGAACATGACCCAGTAAAATTGCAAGAGGCTTTTACACGAGCACTGAGCATCTGCCTCGCAACAGAATACTCCTTTCTGTCATGTTTATAATAGGCCACACACTCCTATATGCTCTTACTGTTTGATAAAAATTGTTTATTCATTTACTCACTTCATAAAACCAATGCTTTTTTGAGCATCTATTGTGATCCAGGCACTGTCCTAGTATCAGGGGTTAGCATTGTTCATGTTACTTTCCTGTGGTAAACTCTTTGGCTCTCCATTCACATGATGATATGTGCAAGGGGTGCAGTAATAGGGTAAGTGGGGTGGAAGGTATAATATGGGACAATCCTATGTCTTTTTTTGTTTGTTTGTTTGTTTTTTGTATTTTTCTGAAGCTGGAAATGGGGAGAGACAGTCAGACAGACTCCCGCATGCGCCCGACCAGGATCCACCCGGCACGTCCACCAGAGGCGACGCTCTGCCCACCAGGGGGCGATGCTCTGCCCCTCCAGGGCATCGCTCTGCCGTGACCAGAGCCACTCTAGTGCCTGGGGCAGAGGCCAAGGAGTCATCCCCAGTGCCCGGGCCATCTTTGCTCCAATGGAGCCTTGCTGCGGGAGGGGAAGAGAGAGACAGAGAGGAAGGAGGGGGTGGAGAAGCAAATGGGCGCTTCTCCTATGTGCCCTGGCCGGGAATCGAACCTGGGTCCCCCGCATGCCAGGCCGACGCTCTACCGCTGAGCCAACCGGCCAGGCAGATCCTATGTCTTATATGTCGTTGGAAGGACTTTACATTTGACTGCCACTGAGGGACTTTAGAAGATTTTGTGCAAAAGAGTGGCCTAATTTGACTTCTTTTTAAAAAGGATCATTCTTGCTGCTCTGTTAAGAACAGAAATAAGGTGGTAATCTATTGGGCACTTATGCAGTAATATGTGAGCAATGATGGTGGCTCAGACCAGGGCCGAAGTATGGAGCTGGTGAAAAGTGGTCAATATTTAAATGTACTGTGAAGATATTTAATTTTGAAGGTACTATTATCAGAATTTGAGGGCAACTCCAGTATATAGTGTGAGAAAAAAGAAAAGGCCTTCACTTAAGCTCTCAGGAGAATAAAGTTGACATCAACTGAGGGGAAATGTACCTTAATCATTAAAATTGTTCTGAGATAGTTCCTGAAGGGCTCTAGGGATTATTAGTTTCTTAAACTATTCAGATCCAATGAATGTTCCTTTAGAATTTCAAATAAGAACAATGTTTACAAAAAAGTCTTTTTCTAAGATTTAAAGCTTAGCTCCAAACATTCCCCACAACTGATAAAATTTCATATAAAATTTATAGATCATTCTACAAGTTGGTTAGCAAATTACATATCCTTTTTGAAATTCAGCAAATATTAAGCTATATTAAATTCCTTTTGATGTAGCAATTTATTTACCTTTTGTTAGGAGCATGTTTGCTTATGGAAACTCCCCATATTTCTACATCTCTTATGTAAATAAAATTGTATGTTATTATTATTAATTATTATTATTATTATATTAGAAATACACTAAAGTATGCTACTTTACCTTGATTTGATTCATCCACTGGGTCTGAACTAGTAGAATGAGATCAGGTCTAAGTTGGATTTTGATGAAGGCAGAGAATGGGAGAAGAATATTTTAGGCATATAGGACAGGACACATAAATGCATGGAGGTAAGAGAGGATGGTGAATTCATGGAAATAATCGATTTTGAAGTCTATGTGAGGGATCAGTTTGGGTTTGGAGTTACAAGGAGTAGAAAATTGGGACTGGTAAGGACTGGTAAGATTAATTATAAGTTATATATGGTAAATTATATGGTATAAAAATTTTCAATTTTATATTTTAGGTAAAATGAAACAATGATGTGAAAATGTAGAAGACGAGTGAAAAAATACTTGTGGGAAGTAGATAAGAGGTGAAAAGAGATGAAGGAAATTAGCTAGAAAGTCAACCCATTGGTAGAGTATAAGTGAGAGACAATGTAATGCCTAGAAATCTCAGAGAATCAAGTTTTTAAACTAGAGCACACCTAACACAAATGACAAGCTAAAGTTACTAGCAATTATGTGGTTATAGATTATTTTGCTTAGACAATCACAAACATCAGGTTTACTTTTTTCTTCTATTAGGCTAAAAACTCAGTGCCCCTAGAAAGATTTAATATCACAAGAAACCTAGCTTGAAACCTAGGTTGGAATTGTCCCACTCACCTTCATCTAACATATGCTTTCTAGAATCTGACCCATTCAATTAACCAGAATGTTCCACACGTAACTGCACAATTTTTAATACATAGTGGAAAAACTGAATTCGTCAGGGAAGTAGGCAATAGATACGTGTTAAAAAGTCATCCCCTAACACAAGTTGTACAGAAGTAATAGCAATATATAAATCAGAGCATGCATCAGCAAACTTCAATACAACCAAATAATGCATATAAAAAGGAAATAATATATGAAACAACATAATCAATAGACAATTACTGTGCAGAACATATTTTAGAATTTTCTACAAATTAATAAGCAAGATACAAGCAAGGCAAGAGAAAAATCAGCAAAGAATTAATAGGCAATTCACAGAAAATAAAACTGAAGTATTCATGTAACACATATGAAGAAATGTTCAAACACCAATATAAAAAGTGTTCATCTCGAAGGAAGATGGAAAGGAAGAGAGGGGAATGAAATTTTGAAGAAGTGCAAAGTGAAATACCTTTTTTTAGGTAGCATTTAATACCTTTAAACAATAAAAAGCAGAACAAATATTGCTACATATTAACATTGGTTATCTAAGTGGTAAATCTATGCATGTTTGATTTATTTATTTTTTGTAGTTTTGAAATATTTCTTAATAAATTTATATAACATATGACATTTTTACCATTCCATTTTATAAAAATTTCTCCATCTCTCACTTTTCTGAAGTAAAATATATAATAAAAGAGGCAGTATGATTTAGGGGAAGAACATAAGAGCAGGAGTTAGAGTCCTAAATCTAGCCCCAAATCTGCCACTTGCCCACTGTGTGACCTTGAACAAATCACTTAATTCTTCTAAAACTGACTCCTCACCTGAAAAACTTAAACAATAATATCCACCTTTGCTAAAGTTGTAAGTGGTGAATTATCTCATGTATATAAAAGTGATGTTCAAATGTAAAAAAATATGTGAAAATTCTGAAAATCTCCAGTTAATGTGAAACTAAACAAATTTTTTCATTTATTATCATTCTGAACATATGGAAATTGACATTAGAAATAGAAAGACACGTGTCTCTTCTTACCGGGTCTATTAGCTGGAAATAGAGTTCATGGCAATTGTCAAAAATATACTTGTACGTAGAATCCAGGCAAGCTCTGACACAGTCCTTTACCACCATGCTGGCCTTTGGGGGGTTTTGCAGCTCCAGAACCTGACAGACAAATTATTCTCTTAAATAAGAAAAATAGAACATTGCAATCTAGTAAAAACAAGTCAAACAATTTGAATAAGTGCTTTTAGTTGATTTTTCCATCTTCAGGAAAAATGCGGTCTCAGAAATGTTTTAAATATTAGTATCTGCTTTAATGTTCTAATGTGACAACTCAGTGAAAATGTTCATAGTTGTAAATATTCAAATAGTAACACTTAAAGTGACTACAGCACTCATTCATTTATTTTATTCAATCATTCGACAAATATTTATCACCTATTATATGCCAGATAATGGTTACAGAATGAACAGAATTGTTACAAAATGAACAGAAATAAAAATATTTTTCCTAATGGAGTTAAATTCTAGTAGACAGTAAACAAAATGAATCAGTAAATTATAATATATTGCATGATGATGCATGTTGAAAAAAATAAGAAAACAGAGAAGAGGGGATAGGAAGTATTTCAGTAGAATAGAACTAATACAGAGGACAGTGAATATATATGAACTTAGAGAAGGTAATGGGAACAGGGAAAAACCATATATATACTATTATAAGAACCTTAACTTTGAACAAGGTGGGAAAAATTGGACTTTTTGAATAGAAGGGCAAAATGAACTTGACTTTTAAAAGGTTCCCTTAAGCTGCTTTAAGGTGGGCTATGGAAAAAGTAAAAAGACCAGTAATGGGAATAGTGCTATAATCCAGTCAAGAGAAGATAGTGCTTGGACTATAGTGGTAAGCTAGGAGCTGGCTGTTATAAGAAGTTTCTTTGGAAGGAAGAGCAGGATTTGCTGACATTGTATGATTGATGTGAGGGAAAGAGAGGAGTCAGGACCCTAAGATGTTAGCCTGAATAACTAGTATAGTGGAGGTGGTCTCAACTTAGATGGGTAAGGCTGTACTTGGGAGATCAGGAGCTCAGTTTCAGACAGGTTAAGATTGAGAGACTTGTTATGCATACTAGCACTGGTAGATTTCAAGCAGACATTTGGATATATAAATCTAGAGTAGTGGAAATTATTAACTTGTAGAAGAATTAAAAGAAATGAGACTAGATGGACATGGTTAGTGAAGGGAAGAGGTCCAAGAAATAAACCCTCGGTAATTATAGTCCCCTGACACCAGGCAATAGAGAAAAAACAAAGCAGTGAAGACTAGAGCAAAGCAGTGAAGACCAGAAAAGAGCAGCCAATGATATAGAAGGAAAACAAAGCAATAAGAAAAATCTAGAAACTAAAGAGTTTCCTAGAGGAAGAACTGTTGAAATAAATTAAGTGATACTGAACACTGTAGAATGAGGATCAAAATTGACCAGTAGATTTTGCAAAATGGTGGTCATTAATGACTTTGGTTTTTTTTTTTTTTTTGGTTGTTGTTGTTTCTTTCTTTCTTTTTTTTTTTTTTTTTGTATTTTTCTGAAGCTGGAAACTGGGAGAGACAGTCAGACAGACTTCCGCATGCGCCGACCGGGATCCACCCGGCGTGTCCACCAGGGGTGACGCTCTGCCGCGACCAGAGCCACTCTAGCGCCTGGGGCAGAGGCCAAGGAGCCATCCCCAGCGCCCGGGCCGTCTTTGCTCCAATGGAGCCTCGGCTGCGGGAGGGGAAGAGAGAGACAGAGAGGAAGGAGGGGGGGAGGTGGAGAAGCAAATGGGCGCTTCTTCTGTGTGCCCTGGCCGGGAATTGAACCTGGGTCCCCCGTATGCCAGGTCGACGTTCTACCGCTGAGCCAACCGGCCAGGGCGGTTGTTGTTGTTTCTTTAGTTAGTTATTGGGGATTTTGACAAGATCATTTTTGGTAAAGCAATGGTGTAAACATCTGACTGAAGTAGGTTAAAAAAATAAGGATTAATTTGAAAATCTATTATTGTTCAAATTTCAGTTCTCTCCAGATTGATCTATAGATTTAATGCAATCCCAATAAAAATTTTTAGTAAGAACTTAACATCACCTATACAATTCTAGGGGGGAAAAAAAGAAAAATGGTGAGGAACTCATACTATCTGATTTAAATATTTGCTAGAAGACTTCAGGAATCAGGACAGTATTGTAATAGTAAAAGTATAGACAACAGTATACAGAGTCCAGAAATAAACCCAAATATGGACAACTGCTGTTTTTTTTTATAATGGTGTAAATGGAATTCAATGAATAAAATATACTCCTTTTTAAAAATGGTGTTAGAACTATTGAACATATATATGCAAAAAAAAATTAACCTGAACCCATACCTCACAGCCTATTAATAATTCTCTAAATGAAAGAACAAAATATAAAAGGTAGACTAAAACTTTTAGAAAAAAAAAGAGACTCTCTTTGTGGCTTTGGTTTAAGCAAAAGCACTATTAATAACTATAAAATTGTTAAAGCAGACTTCATCAAAATTAAAAACTTTTGCTGATAAAAAATAAAAAGGTGAAGAGTAGACAGGGAGAAAATATTAGAAAATAAAGTAGCTGATAAAAAAGACTTGTATCTGAAGTATACAAAGAATTTCTAATATTCAAGAATAAGAAAATAACTGAATAAAAACTGGGCAAAATATTTTAATAGATTCTTCATAAATGAATCTCAGGTGGCAAATCAGATCAAGAAAGGATGACCAACAATATTAATAGAGAAAATTAATCACAATAAGATATTTCATTCCTATTAAAATGGTAAAAAAGGGACAAAAAAATCAAAACCGTGGAAAATACCAAGAGCCAAGAGCTCCACCACCAGCAGCAGAACAACTGGAGTTGGCATTCTCACACATCGCTGCTGAGAATGCAGAACTGTACAACTGCTTTGGAAATCAATTTGGCATTGCTTATAAACTTAAACATACATTTATCAAATGATCCAGGAACCTCACTCTTAGGCATTTACCCAAGGAAAGTGAACACTTGTGTTTGCACTAAAAACATATACACAAATATTTTTAACAGCTTTATTTGTTATTACTCTAAACTGGAAACAACCCAATGCCTGTAGTACATACCTAACAAAAAATCACTACTCCGCAAAGAAAAGAATAAACTGAAACACTCAACAAGATGGTTGAATAGCCAATGCATTATGCTATATATGATTTCATTTACATGATGTTCTGGAAAAGGCAAAACCATAGGGGGACAACAGATCAGTGGTCACCAGGGAATAGGCAAGGGATCGACACTAAAAAGGAGCAGCACAGGGGAATTTTGGAGGCTCATGGAACTACATCTTTACTGCAGAGGTTGTTTCACAACTACACATTTGTCAAAACTAATAGATCTATGCAACAGAAAGTGAGTTTTACTGTCTGTAATGAGGAAGAAAAGATAACAGGGGTGGAAATTTGTTTAAAGAATAATGGGAAAAAAGAAATAGAAAAGAATGTGAAGAGGACTATTTTGAGGAGTTTTGTTGTTCAAAGTGAAGAGAAATTAGGGTAGTAGCTGTAGAAGAAAGTAGAATCAAGCAATATGTTTAGATTGGAAATTAATAGCTTGTTTGATGATGGAGAATATCCAGTAGAGTTGGAAAATTTGATAATTCAGGTGAGTGAAGAGGATTGCTGAACCAACTCAAAAGAGGATACAATCAATTGGACAAGTGGAAGAGATGGCCTTTTCTAATACAGCTAATCAAGAGTAATAAAAGAGAGAAGGAAGAGTATATGGACAAAGATACAGGTAAGCAGGTAGATGGGGTGGGTGGTAAGAGCATGGGGTTGGAGCTTGAGGAATCTCTCCCATCTTTGCTCTTGTTTTTATAGTGGAATAGAAAGCAAAGTCATCAGCTGGAATTGAGGATGGAGCAGGAGGAGGTGCAAGTGTGAGGAGATTTTGTTTTCTATATGCTGCAAGGCTGATGGCTAAGGGATGGCAGATAGGTAGCACTTGGGCTGGTGCTCCAAGCCTCACTCTCATTCCCCCAGCCTCTCAGTGCCAACGACAAGCATCCCTATCATTCTCTACACACTGCTCCAGCAGCTGCCGCCAGAAGATCAGAATTGACATAAATTCTATTCATCTCAGGCATCCAATTTAATTGATTTTAAACCAAATGAATTTTAATTGAACTTAAAAGAATCTAAATAATCGCTGATATAGTAAGATTTTCTTTTCTGCCTCTCATAAATTACCCTTTTTAGTGCTCCTAATGAAAATATTATGGGTAACTAAAAATAAAAAAAAAATTCTGTACAAGAATTATCTGAATAAATGTCATCAAACTCTTTTTCCAAGAGCAAAAATTTTTAGCCCATAGCCTACCATGTAGATTTAGGAAAGTTTTGTGTCAGTTATTCAGCTAGCCAAATTATGATTGCAGAGAACTTGCTATTAAAGCAGAGGAGCTATAGCTAAAAAAAAAATGCCTACATAGTTTGGTAGGTAATAATTAAATACTGTATATTAATAGTTTAAGCAATCAAATATATTCTTCTGTAGACATTGCCAGTGCTAAAAACAGAAGTGACCACAATTGGGGTCATCTTAAGAGTCAGTTATTTTCCTGCAACAAAAAATTCAGCAAGACATCTGAGTTAAAACTAAGGTAAGAAGTAAACTTTATTTTCATTTAACATTCTTAGTATTTTTTTTGTAAGTGCCATGTCCACTTACTAGGGAGCTTTGTTTAAAATAGGTTTAACTTAAAACTAAATTTGAGCCAAATATGTTCAAATATATTGTGTCTAGGATAATTCTTTTTCAACACATCTTATGTTGGAAGATTCATTAAACTCAGACAAAAGCACCACAGCCTAATTGCTGAGGCTGAACAGTACTGATCATGAGAAGAGTAAACCTAAATCTTTTTACACAGTAAAGGAAACCATTAACACAACAAAAGTGTAACCTACTGAATGGGAGAAAATATTTGCAAAATGTTTGTCTGACAAGGAGTTTATTTCCAAAATATATAAAAACTCATACAACTCAATATAAAAAAACCCAACAACAATCCAATTAAAAATGGTGAGAGGACTTGAACAGTTTTCCAACAAAGACATACAAGTGACCAACAGGCATATGAAAAGTTGCTTAATTATATACTTCACTAATTATCAGGGAAATGCAAATCAAAACTATAATAAAGTACCATTTCACACCTGTCAGAATAGGTATGGTTAAAAAGACAAAAAATAACAAGTGCTGGCAAGGATGTAGAGAAAAGGAATCCTTATAACCTGTTGGTCAGAACGCAAACTGGTACTTCCAGTATGATAAAGAGTATGAAGGTTCCTTAAAGGATTAAAAATAGAACTATCATAATGACCCAGCAATTCCACTTCTGGATATTTATCTGAAGGAAAAAAAACCCACTAACTTGATACGACATGCACCTCTCTGTTCATTACAGCATTATTTACAGAAGCTAAGATACTGAAGAAACCTTTGTGTCCATGGGTAGATGAATGGATAAAGAAGATATTACACACACATACACACACACACAATGAAATATTACTCAGCTATAAAAAAGAATGAAAAATTGCCATTTTGAACAACACGGATGAACCTGGAAGATATTATGCTAAGTGAAATAAGACAGAGTAAGACAAATACCATATAATTTCTTTTACATGTGAAATCTAATAAAACAAATGAATAACCAAAATAAAACAGGAGGAAACTCATAGATACAGAGAACCAACTGATGGTTGCCAAAGGAACAAGGGGTGAGAAAATGAGTGAAATGGGTAAAGGGGATTGAAGAGTACAATCTCCCAATTATAAAATATACTGGTAAATACTAGTAAGTCATATGGTAGTAATGAACAAAATAGAGAATATAATTAGGAATATTACAGTAACTATACGGTGACAGAAGGACATTAGACTTATCATGGTGATCACTTTGTAATGCATATAAATAGTGAATCATTATGTTGTATACCTGAAACCATTGTAATATTGTAAGTCAATTATATTTCACTTGAAAAAAAAGGTAAATCCAGACTTTATAGGAAATAAATGTGTTATATAACACTATGTCAGTGACAGAAATAAAATAAGATACCTTCATCCTAAAAAAAGTGATACTTGTTAGCAGGTCGACCGTTGATTTCAGATCTTGCAGTCTCTCAGCATTGCTGGCAGGAAAGTTCTCCTGGTTGGTTAGGCAACAAAAAAATAGGTAAATTGTCAGCATTAATACTGGTGGGAAAATAAATAAAAACTAGCTTTCTGTGAAAGAAAATGAGAACTAAGCTGTGTAAAATTTTAAAAATATCCCTACAGTATTTCTACAATGTTTTTATTATAAAACATTACAGAAAATAAACAATTTGGCAATATTCTCTTCTTTATCTTAGGGAGCTATATCCTTCTATTTATTCTCACAATGCAATAAAAATATACAAAACAATATTAATTCAATGTTATTAGGTTATTCTTTTTTGTTATAAAATAGTTTTGCTATTAAAAGGCAAATACAGCATATGTTTGAAAATAGTTTTATAATTTTCTCAAAATGGGTAATTTTTTTCAGAAGTACTTTGGGAAATTTTACAGGTGCTGCATTTACTTTTAATCATAAAGAAGTTTTATAAAGTTAAAAAATAAGACTGCACTACATAATCTTTCCCTGAAGTACTGTGAATTTTAATAAAATGTTAACGAGATTTGGAGAGACATCATATAAAAATGTAGAAGTACTCAGATTGGCTTCTTAAATAACTCTCTGGAAAACCAGGGGTAACTTTTAGCTATTTATGAACTGAAGTAGAGTTGGGGGTCTCTAAATGATGGCAAATAAGTGAACTGAAGGTCTTTTTTGCCCCCCAATTATCTGTATTATACCCTAGTATAGCAGACCTCTTCACAAAGGGTTGCCCCCAGGTCCAAGATGAAATGTGTTTGACAAAATTTGGTTTTATAATTTTCAGAAATATACAATTAAGATATCCATCAATAAGTGACTAAAAAATAAATATAGGAGAAATACATGTGTGCAGTCATGAACAGATTTTTAGGGATAACTGTTAAATAAAGAATAATCATTATTACTATAGATTTTTTAATAGACAAAATTTGTAACTAATTTATTTTATAACTAAGATATTAGACTAAAATTACATATGTGTATTTGCACACACATGCATGAATATATATTTGTGTTTGTGTGGGTTTGTGCATGTTTCACCTGGAAGTGAAGTGGAGAATTGTTGACAATGAACTCTGGGCAGCTTCAAAAAAGCTCACTGTACTGATCTAGAAAGAATGCTTAAGCAGCAGGTTCCGATAGGAATCTGAAAAGCTGGAGAAATATCAGCAGGCTATCTCAGTAACAAGGGGTAAGCTTTCAAGATGAGGACTGGGCCACATGTCTATTTCATAAGTTAGCTGAGGACCACTCAATTGGATGGTTATTAAAAGAAGTATATAATATACTCCTCACAAAAAATTAGGGGATATTTTATAGTTTCATGTTCATTTTGAAATATCCCCTAATTTTTGTGAGCAGTATATTAAGCTGCACGTGCACTCGCACACACAGTATTGTTGTAGGCTTATGTGTGGCAAGGTGCCTGAATAAGGGACATATACTTGTTTATTTAGTAGACCCTTCTCATGTGACAGGAAATGAGATCCCATAATCAGGATTTTACTTTTCCATTACATCATTACATAATGAATAGTATTTTACAATATGACAAGAAGTCACTGAGCCAAACACAGTATTTACCTTTAGGTAAATAATTTTGTACATACCCTATATTTTGACAGGTCAATTCTCAAAGAGTTGTGCAACTGGTCTAGTAGTTTTATGAATTTTTCCCTCTGTATAAAGGAAACACAAAATAAGATAATGGAAATAAACGGTCACTCTAAATATAGTCCTTACAACAGTTCTGTCAGTTATTGTCTCCATTTTATAGAAAGCAAGGTTCAGAATATCAAGACTTATCCAGGATCACAAAGCTGGTATGTGACATAGCAATGATTTAAACCAAGGTCTCTTGACACCAAACTCAACATTTTTTCCAATAAGTCAAACAGCCTCTCTGTTATGAATGAAAGAGTATCCAGAGATTTATGTGCTATAGAAAGAGTCCAGGAAACTGAGTTGCCACTGTACTGACTCATGACAACATGAGTCAGGAAGAGAAAAATATAACCCATCTCTCTACCCCCACACACCAGTTCATCTCCCCAGAAATAAATTATAGTTTTTTATAATACTTCTCCCACCTATGGAAGTAGAAACAGCTGTTATTTTTTTCAAAAAACAATTTGAAAAAGCATTTTCTTTTTGTTAACCAGTACAAACTTCATAATGTGAAAGGATTTATTTTCTTTAATTTATGTTCATGATTTATTGCTAAAAGGAGATTAAAAATATCAGGGGAAAATGCTGATGCTTCCTCTGATGCTGTATCGGTGTTGGAATGACCTTTTCATAGAGGTATTTGAAGGTGGTAAGAAAAAAAGTTTTTCTAATAAACATAAAGTTGTGCGGACTTAGTAAATTAGATAAAGTAAAAGTATCAAAGTCATACACTCAAACCTTATAGGTAATTTCACTATTCTGAGCCTCCAATTTCTAATAAAAATTAAAAAAAAATAGGGGGTTAGGAATAAATGACAGTAAAGGTCTCTGTCTACATTGATATTCTCTGAACACCAAATTGCACTCTGAGGATGCTGGCAAAAGTTAAATCTTTTTTTTAGTACATTCACATACAAAGTGGATTATGGGAAATGTAACTCTTATCCCTTGAAGTCACTGATTTTGAAGAAGTGAGCTGAATATTTAGTTGATATATTGTTCCTAAATTGTAACTTCAATTTTCTGATAAACTGTCTTCATCAGGTTAGACATCAGTGAACAAAGTTTGAATATTGCCTATGTTAACCTTTATGGAGGCAATAAAGGAATCTGAGAAATGAACCTTGCCTTCCAGAAGTTTGCCACTTAGACAGATAAGACTCCAGTAAAGCTGCTGAAAAGTACAGATGAGTTGACTGGCTTAGATTTTTCTCTTCCATTTCCCTTATACCTTACCAGGGGAGGATATGACCTATACTGTCCTTGATTAACCTTCTATTCTGCCATGCATGTGAGTCAGTGGCTCTCAGTCAAAATTTAAAAAATAAAATAAAAGAGCTACTATAATAGTTATTATAGTAAAGTTTAATTTAGGCCACAGTAAAGTTGATCATTGAATGATTATAAAAGAAAATATGTTCATGTCATATCTCTGGCCTCTTTATCTGACATCTATGATTGTTACAAATCATCAAGTCAGCCAATGAGATCTTAGTCAACTGTGCTCTGGCCCAAATTACTGGCCCTATTACATACACTGGGACCAATGGTTCTGGCTGTCTGCCTGATACCCATTCTTCCACTCTTCCTTACTAATGGAACCACATAGAGTCAAGTGTGTCCATTATGAAATGCTCACCTTCCCATATCTCTTTTCCTCTAGGAATGGCCATGTAGCATAGTTTAGGCCAATGAGATGTATACAGCTTATTATAAAAGGTGATGGACTCAGCATATTGTCAATGAGTTACTATTTGGAAAGATTCTAAAGAGTGCTTGGCAAACAGTGTTTGTTGTGTTAAGTGTTCACTACATAATTCTTTGTCAGGCTTTATTTCCATTTTCTCTTTGTGCTTTTTTTTCCTTTCTCACACCTTAAATTTAGACTAGATGCTAGAAGGCAAAACAGTCATCCTGTGGCTATAAAATGAAATGCTAAATAACTGGTAAGAATGGTGAAGAAAGGAGCTAGGAAGAGACTCCACAGTGTAACAAGCCATGCCTGCTCACCCTTTCAAAGTATTATAGTCCTGAGCAGCTACACTAGCACTAGATTCCTTGTACCTGGATTACCTCTGTATTTAGGTTACATAAAAAAAAAACTTCCTTAGTTAAGTTTGTTTGGGTTTCTGTTTCATGCAGCTGAATAAAATCCTGACTGATACAGATCACATGTTTTGTTCCCACCTAGGTCATCAGTAACCAGCTGGAAAATTTACATTTAAGGAAAATAGAAAACTAGAGAAAACTAGAAAACTAGAGAAAACTGCCAGGCTTGTCATGAAATCTCAAACAATATCATATAATGTGAAATTAAAAGTGTGCTGCTGATTGAATTTTCATGCAGATCTTTTAAACATCAGGACAGCTTGAAATTTAATTTTAACTTCCATGTTTCTACATAGTTAGTGAGATTGCCTTTGCAAGAGCAGAAGAAACTCACTGCTTGCATGAAGTGATTTGAAGAATAAGACTGGGTGATTAAAGATTGTTTCCCCTAAAGGGCAGGCCACAATATCAGAAACTACCACACTATTCGGTTCTTTGTTCTTACCCACTGGTAAGGACTACATATGTCTGGTATTTGGTAGGGGCCAAATCAATAACAAGAATTCCAACTATTATCAGTTATCAAAAATTTAGTTTTAATTAAATTTCTGAAAAAGAAATGGAAAAAAACCAATTTCTTTTGCAATTGCAACAACAAAAATAAAATACCTAGGAATAAATTTATCAAAAGATGTGAAGGACCTATATCTAAAAACTACAAAGCATTATTAAAAAGATTGAAATAGACAATGAAATGGAAAGATATTCTATATTCATGGATTGGAAGAATTAACATAGTTAAAATGGCCATATTAACCAAAGCAATATACAAATTTAATGCAACCCCCACCTAAATCTCAATGACACTTTTTAAAGAAATAGAACAAAAACTATTAGATCTATATGGAACCACCAAAGACCTCAAATAGCAAAAGTAATCCTGAGAAAATTGAATAAGGCTGATAGTATCCCACTACCTGACCTCAAATTATACTATAGAGCTATTACAATCAGAACAGGATGGTGTTGTAAAACAAATAAACAAACAAATAAAAAAAACAAAAATAAATTAAATTAAACTAAAACTGGACACACAGACCACTGGGACAGAATTGAGAGTTCAGAAATAAAACTACATGTAAATGAGAAAATGCTTCTTGAAAAAAAGAGCCAAAAACATCAATGGAGAAAAGAATCTTCTTTAGTAAATGGTGCAGAGAAAATTGGAAATCTACATGTAAAAGAATGAAACTAGACTACATTTTGTTCCCATGTATCAAAATTAATTCAAAATAGACCAAAGACCTAAATATAAAATCTGAAATAATAAATTACATATCAGAAAACATAGGTACTAAAGTTATAGACCTTCATTGTAGAGAACACTTTATGAATTTGACCCCAAAGGCAAAAATAAATAAATGGGACTATATCAAACTAAAAATGTTCTGCAAAGCAAAATAAACCACCAATAAAATAAAAAGGCAACCAAATGAATGGAAGAAGACATTTGCAAACAATTCCACTAAGAGGTTAATATTCAAAATATATCAAGAACTTATACAACTCAACACCAAACAAACACTCCAATTAAAAAATGACAAAGGATCTGAATAGACACCTCTCCCAAGAAGTCATATCAATGATCAACATATATATGAAAAGATGTTCAACTTCATTAGCTATTAGGAAAATGAAAATCAAATCTACAATGACAGAAAGGCACATGCCCCCAATAACGGACCCAGCCAGCTGACTGGCTCCAGCACCTGACTTTCAGGATCAGACCATGAAGGAGGAAGGAAGCACTTTAGACGCTGGGGTGGGAGAGATCAGCACAGAGGTCACTGTGGCAGATAAAGGCCTGAGGACTAAGGACAGGCTGCACTAACTAAAGTCCAGGAACTGCTTCATGGAGAGCGGGGATGGTGAGAAAATCCTGGCTATTGTAAACAATGCTGCAATAAACATGGGGTGCATATCTTTTTTTGAATCAATATTTTGGGATTCTTAGGATATATTCTTAAAAGTGGGATAGTTGGGTCAAAGGCAGTTCCATTTTAAAATGGAACAAGTGGCTGTACAAGTCTACATTGCCACCAGCAATGGAAGACACCTGAATCCATGTTAACATAATGAATTGAAAAAGTGAATTAAAAAACCTACAATGAGATATCACCTCATGCTTGTTAGAATTTCTAGTAACAAGAAGACAGGTAATAACAAGTGTTGGAGAGTTTGTGGGGGGAAAGAGACGTTCATTCAAAGCTGGTAGGAATATAAACTGGCACAGTTGCTATGAAAAAAAAGTACGGCAGTTTCTCAAAAAAACTAAGAATACAGTTACCATATGAACCAACCATACCTCTTCCGGATATCTACCCAAAACACTCTCGAAAACATTTATTTTCAATGATATATGCATCCTCATGTTTATTGCAGTGTTATTCACAGTAGGCAAGACATAGAGACAAGCAAAGTGTCCCTTGATAGATGATTGGATAAAGGATGTGGTACATATATACTATGAAATACTACTCAGCCATGAGAAAGTATGAAATACTGCCATTTCGGCAACATGAAATCTTGAGAATATTATTCTAGGAGAAGTAAATCAATCAGAAAATATTAAGAACCATATGATTTCCCTCATATGTGGGATTATAAAACTGAAACTCATAGACACAGACAACAGTATGGCGGTTACCATAGGGAAGGCAGTGGGGTGTGACAAAGGGTAAAGGAGGCCCAATTTACGGTGGTGAAAGATGACTTGACTTTGGGCGGTGGGTACATAATGCAATATACAGATTATGTATCAGAACTGTGCACTTGAAACCTACATGATCCTATTAACTAATGTCACCCCAATCAATTTAATTTAAAAAAAGTATACATAAAATATTGAAATCTACCTCAAATAAACATTGAGATAGCACTTCTATCTCCCAGCCTCTGCAGGGAGGTTGTAGACTAGTTTTATGGGTGTCAATTAGCAAACACGAATGGCCTAAACACAGAAAAGTACATCTGCAAACTCAGTTCAATATGCTCAGCATGTCCCATTGATCAATCTTCCCTCTAATATCCTCAGCTTAGGAATCCATCCCCTATATTATCCCAGCCTTTATTATAGTGGAGTTGAGCTCAGGCTAGCCTCTCTTACCTATTTCAATAGTCTTAAATAGAGACTTCCTTGACTACCTAACTTGGCTGGGTGCAATTTTTTCCTTTGATATCATACATGATAAAATATGAAAAACGTTTTCCCAAGTTAGAAGAGTCATTAAAAGGTATGTGATCTTTTCAATGAATTATGAAAGTAGAATTGAGCACCTGAAAGCTGTATAATTTTGTAAACCAGTGTCACCCTGGTCAATTCAATTTAAAAAAAGAAACTTTTCTAGAGTATCAATTTTCCAAATTTGATCAACTATGCTAGATAAGAGTTAATTGTCTTTTATCAATAAAAATATTTCAGAATTTTTGTCATATGAAGAAGTGATCCAACAGCTGCAGTCAAAACTGTAGATAAACTTCTTATAGAGGTGTGTTAGGCAGTTAATAATGAAAATATATATTATGTTGTTTTTCTGAAATTTTAAATATTTGTGGATTTTGGCTTATAATAACAACTCGTCGTGGTTTATTTTTATATTAGAAATAAATATTGGCCCTGGCTGGTTGGCTCAGTGGTAGAGCGTTGGCCTGGCATATGGACATCCGGGGCTTGATTCCCGGTCAGGACACATAAGAGAAGTGAACATCTGTTTCTCCACACACCTCCTCCACCCCTTTGTCTCTCTCTTTCTCTCTTCTCCTCCTGAAGCCATGGCTAGATTGGTTGGAGTGAGTTGGCCCTGAGAGCTCAGGTGGCTCCATAGAGCTTCTGCCTCAGGTTCTAAAAATAGCTTGTTTGGGTTTCCAAGCAATGGTCCTAGATGAGCAGAGCATTGCCTGGAAGGGGACTTGCTGGGTGGATCCTGGTCAGGGTTCATGCAGAAATCTGTCTCTCTGTCTCCCCTCCCCCCACTTAAAAATAAATAAATAAATATTAATTTCATGTCACATTTTTCATGGACAATTTTGCATTCTTCTTAAAGAGAGTCATCAAATTGTATAAGGTTTAGGCAGTACAAAAAGTAGATCCACTTCTTCCCAAACTAATAATTTACAAGTTGTAAAGATGTGATCTCTTCCGTGATGTTTTCCACATTTCTACTCTCCTTTGCCACATCACTTCATTTTCTCTAAACCGTTTTCCAGATGCAGCATCACTTTGTCTAACCAGGGCTAGCACTGCAGCCTTCTCACTAATTTCCATCTATGGTCAGTCAGAAACTGGTTTCTCACTCCTCCTTTCTTCAGTGTGGCTTCCTGTAGTTTTGAGAATAGAAAACTAAATGCCGTGTTTCTCAAACTCATGTTCAGATAGGTTTCTGCTATCAATCAACTCAGTTTCTGCTTATTAGATGCATACTCTGCTACCTTTGGAAAGCAGATATGAGACGGAGGCCCATTTCCTGCTTCTTGGTTTACTTCTGCTGCTAAATTAAGTCCTGGAGACATTCATTTCTTAGTCTCTTGTCACTAGCTTTGTGGTTTTTAAAAAGATGGTTGCATTGGAAATAAAAGCAGCCTTCTGATTCTTCACCCTTCTGAATGTAAGAAAACTCGTAGCTTCTGTTGCAAATAGACTTCACTGTGATATTTTAAGAATTTTTACAGAAGGATCCTCCTCCAGTCCTTCAGATGATATTTTAAGCATCTAGTTCTCGTTGCCAAACCTCTTTCTATTTAAAGTCGCTACGATGGTTTCTATTAGCATGACTGAACTCTGTCCGATACACATTCTATCTTTCCGCTCTGTACAATTTCCTCCACAGAGTAATACTTCTAAGTCAAAAATCCTATCAAATTATATCCTATGCCTCAAGCTGAAGTCCTCACATTTTAGTAGGCAATATAGCATCAACCCAATAACACAGCACCCTCTTTACCCCCATCTTTTATTCCATCTGCCATACTCATAAAGTAGCAGACTACCTTACACAAATGTCTTTCAACTTATTTTACATCTAAACTTCTCCTTGTCTTTACTCAAACATCCTCGCAGATCTAAAGTTGCTTTTCTACTACTTCTTGCACCTTGAAAAACACTACTCATCCCTAAAATCCTTGTACCTTTTGTCAAGCTTTCACTTGCTTTTTGTTCAATCTCAGAGCAAATTTATAAGTATAAACTCCTTTGCACTTACTGCATTTGGGGAGTAATTTCTGGTCATTGTTAGATATGTTTATCTGATTATCCACTAGAATATAAGCTCCAGATAGTATAGAGGTCAACATCTTTAAGTCCCTCTGCTATCTGCCATAATAGTGTCTTACATGAGGTATCACATAAATATGTATTGAATAAACATGTAAAGAAAAAAAGAACATATACAATGCAAATATTTATTAGTGTATTTTTTTTGTCCTATACTGGTTGTGTCAAAGATGGTGTACATGCTCAAAAATATGAGTGATATAAACATCATTAATGCTAATAATGTATTTGCTTTTTTTGTTTTAAGGGAACTCATTAAATACATTTCCTAAAGACTTTTCTTCAAAGTTGAGTTATTGATTCCTACATCATGGAGTTTTCTTCCTTTCCAACCCTTGATACTATGGTGTTTTCAACACCCATGAAGATGTTATATCCAATAAAGTTCTTTCATCTTTTTTACTCCAAGCAATCTTTACACTTAGTGGTGAGTTGCTAAACTCTCTCTAGAAGAGAGTTTAGCATTTTCCATTTTCCATGATGTAAATAGTCTCAGGACTGACGTCAGAGAAATGGCGCTGTAAGAAGAAATACTGATAAATCTCCCCAAAAATTCAACAAGATCTTCTTCAACCAGAGACAGAAAAATCTATCCTTGGAGCCTCCAGATGTTCCACATTAAACGTGAAGGTATGATTGAGCGAAAAATTGACTAAATATATAATGAACCCCGAAGGAAATAAGGAGGAAGAAACACTCCGCCTTCCTCACTAACCTAAATAAGGGCTGCTCTCACTGGGAACTGAGAGTATAGGAACTAAGGTGGGCATAGGGTGTGAATAGAACCAGACTGCGGCACAAATGTCCGAACCAGGCTGTGGCATGGACATTCAAGCCGAGGAAAAACTGTGCTTATGGCAACCCAGTCAACACAAGCTAACACTCGCGCCAAACCCAGACAAAGAAAGGCACTTGGGACAGCCATCCACCCTGATCTCCTGGTCGGTGCACGCAGATAGTGGGTGAGAGATTTCTCCTAGAGCCCCGGGAGTGGGCGCCTGTGTTACCGGACAGAGGGGCCGGGTCAGAGGTCTTTCTGTGGGCTGAAACTGGAGTCACGGGGACACCCCTGTGCCCTGAAAAGCAGCGCATGGGGAGTGAGTGGGAGCGAAATTCCCTACGCTCAAACTTTTCCATGCAGGCGGGGCGCCTCACTGGGAGTGAGAGGCAGCTGGCCTGATATCCTGGTCAGCGAGCGCAGAGAGTGGGCGAGAGATTCCCCTGGGAGTAGGCGCCTGTGTTCCCGGACAGAGGGGCAGAGTCAGAGGCCTTTCTGTGGGCCAAAACCAGAGTCTTGAGGTCACCCCTGCACCCCAAAAAGCAGTGCATGGGGAGTGAGTGGGAGAAAAATTTACTATGCTGGAATTTTTCTGTGTGGGCGGGGCGCCTCACCAAGAGTGAGAGGTGGCTGGCTGGATATCCTGGTTGGTGAGCGCAGATAGTGGGCGAGAGATTCCCCTGGGAGTGGGCACCCATGTTCCCGAACAGAGGGACAGAGTCAGAGGTCTTTGTATGGGCCAAAGCCCTGCCTGATTATACTAGTGGCTCTGATTGACTGAGCCTTGCCCAGAGCCCTGTGCTGAGTGGGAATAGAGTGGGGATTTGCCAGCTCTTTGAGCCTCTTACTCTCCAGGCAGAGACAGCAGAAACCCCATAGCTGGATCATCAGGCTACTAATTCAGGAAGGAAAGACTAGGAGAGAGGCTCCGGGAATACAAACTCTCTAATTGACAGAGCCTGCAAATGCTAATGAGCCTCGACTGCCAATGAGACCAAAGCCCAATATATAACATCACCATAGAGACTTATCAATTGCAAACCTCTACCTAAGCATGCTACAGAGGCAGAACCCGGGGTACAGAGTCACCAATCAGGAAGAGGGAGAAAAAAGAAAAAGCAAGAACATAACCTCTCAAAATCAAGAATAATCCACAGACTTTATAACCTATCCCATTTTATTATATTCATTTGTTTCTCTTATCTTCTTTTCTTGATTATTTTCTTCCTCTTCCAATTTGATCATTTAATTCTCTGTCGATCTTACTCTCTCCTCTCCTTGAATTACACTACCCATAAGTGTTACATCTCCCATTATCTTTTCTTTCTTCTTCCTTTCTCTCTATGAGGATTGCACTCCAAAACCCTTAACTCTCTCTGTCTCTCTCTCTTTTTATTCTTTTTTCTTCTTTTTGTGTTTTCCTCTTTCTTTTATTTTCTCCCTCTATATTAGTTTCTTCTTTTCTCCTTTACTTTTCCTCTCATTCAGTTCTCAATCAAAAACAAATCATTGTACCTGGGACTCATTAATACTAGCAACAAAACCACCCTCAGATGCTCTTAAGGAAAAAGAAATCAAATATCATGGATACAAAAGACAGAGAGGTAGCACAGATAGATGAGGAAAAATTTATGGAGAAAAAATTTAATATATTGGAAACCTTGGAGCTAAATGACAGAGAATTTAAAATAGAAATCCTAAAAATACTCAGAGATATACAAAAAAACACAGAAAGGCAATTTAGGGAGTTCAGAAAACAACTCAATGAACACAAAGAATATATTACCAAGGAAATTGAAACTATAAAAACAAATCAAACAGAGATGAAAAACTCAATTCACGAGCTGAAAAATGAGGTAACAAGCTAAGCTAATAGAACAGGCCAGATAAAAGGTGGGATTAGTGAAATAGAAGACAAGCAACTTGAGGCACAACAGAGAGAAGAAGAGACTCAAAAATTTTAAAAAATGAGAAAGCCCTACAGGAATTGTCTGACTCCATCAAAAAGAATAACATAAGAATAATAGGTATATCAGAGGGAGAAGAGAGAGAAAATGGAATGGAGAACATCCACAAAGAAATAATAGATGAGAACTTCCTAAGCCTGTGGAAAGAACTAAAGCCTCAAATTCAAGAAGGAAACAGAACTCCGAGTTTTCTCAACCCTAACAAACCTACTCCAAGGCGCATCATAATGAAATTAGCACAAACCAACGACAAAAAAAAAATTCTCAATGCAGTGAGGGAAAAGAAGAATACAACATATAAAGGAAGGCCCATTAGATTATCATCAGATTTCTCAACAGAAACTCTACAAGCTAGAAGAGAGTGGACCCCAATTTTGAAGTCCTGAAAGAGAGGAACTTTTGACCATGAATACTGTACCCATCAAAGCTATCCTTCAAATACTAAGGAGAAATAAAAACATTCACAGATACAGAAAAGATGAGGGAATTTATCATCAGAAAACCTCCACTCTAGGAATTACTAAAGGGGGTTTTCCAACCAGATACAAAAAAACAAAACAAAACAAAACCACAAGTAAAAGCTCCACCAAGAACACAATAAAACCAAATTTAAACTGTGACAACAACAAAAAAGGGGGGGGAGAGGACAGAGATTAACAGTAGCAAAGGACAATGGAGTGCAAAAGTACTCACAAGATAGTGCACTACAATAAACAGGGTAGGAACCCTTTTCATTACTTAAAGGTAACCACCATTGAAAAAAAACCACCACAGAAGCACATGATTTAAAAAAGATAGCAACAGAGGAAAGATGTATGGAATACAACCAAACAAACACAAATGATAAAAAAACAAAGGAGAAGAATCAAACAAGACACAAAACTAACAGAAAGCAATGTATAAAATAGCAATAGGGAACTCACAAGTGTCAATAATTACACTAAATGTAAACAGATTAAACTCACCAATAAAAAGGCACAGAGTAGCAGAATGGATTTAAAAAGAAAATCCAACTGTATGCTGCCTACAAGAAACTCATCTAAGCAACAAGGATAAAAACAAATTCAAAGTAAAAGGCTAGAAAACAATACTCCAACAAATAACATCCAAAAAAAAAAGCAGGTGTAGCAATACTCATATCTGATAATGCTGACTACAAGACAGCAAAAGTAGTCAGGGACAAAAATGGTCATTTCATAATGATTAAGGGAATGCTGAATCAAGAAGACATAACAATTCTTAATATATATACACCAAACCAAGGAGCACCAAAATATATAAGACAGCTACTATTGACCTTAAAATAAAAACTGACAAAAATACAATCATACTTGGAGACCTCAATACACCACTGATGGCTCTAGATTGGTTATCCAAACAGAGAATCAATAAAGATATCTTGGCCTTAAACAAAACACTAGAGCACCTGGATATTCTAGACATCTACAGGACTTTTCACCCCAATGTGACAGAGTATACATTTTTCTCCAGTGTACATGGATCATTCTCAAGAATTGACCAAGTGTTGGGCCACAAAAACAACATCAGCAAATTCAGAAAAACTGAAGTTGTATCAAGCATATTTTCTGATCATAAAGCCTTGAAACTAGAATTCAACTGCAAAAAAAGAGGAAAAAAACCCATAAAAATGTGTAAACTAAACAACATACTTTAAAAAACTGAATGGGTCAAAGAAGAAATAAGTGCAGAGATCAAAAGATATATACAGACAAATGAAAATGACAATACAACATATCAGAATCTATGAGATGCAGCAAAAGCAGTGATTAGAGGGAAGTTCATATCACTTCAGGCATATATGAACAAACAAGAGAGAGCCCAAGTGAACCACTTAACTTCACACTTTAAGGAACTGGAAAAGAAGAACAAAGACAACCCAAAACCAGCCGAAGAAAGGAGATAATAAAAATCAGAGCAGAAATAAATGAAATAGAGAACAGAAAAACTATAGAAAAAATTAATAGAACAAGGAGCTGGTTCTTTGAAAAGATCAACAAAATTGACAAACCCTTGGCAAGACCTACCAAGGAAAAAAGAGAAAGAATTCATATAAACAATATCCAAAATGAAAGAGGAGAAATCACCACAGACATAATAGATATACAAAGAATTATTATAGAATACTATGAAAAACTTTATGCCACTAAATTCAACAGTCTAGAAGAAATGGATAAATTACTAGAACAATACAACCTTCCTAGACTGAGTCAAGAAGAAGCAAAAGCGTAAACAGACCAATTAGTGGGGAAGAAATAGAAAAAAACTGTTAAAAACCTCCCCAAAAATAAAAGTCCAGGCCCAGATGGTTATACTTGTGAATTCTATCAAACATTCAAAGAAGACTTGGTTCCTATTCTTCTCAAAGTCTTCCAAAAAATTGAAGAAGAAACAATACTTCCAAACACATTTTATGAGGCCAACATAAGCCTCATACTGAAACCGGGCAAGGACAGCATAAAAAAAGAAAGCTATAGACCAATATCTCTAATGAATACAGATGCTAAAATACTAGCAAATCAAATACAACAACATATTAAAAAAAATAAAACATCACGATCAAGTGAGATTCATCCCAGAATCTCAAGGATGGTTCAACATATGTAAAACGGTTAACGTAATACACCATATCAACAAAACAAAGAACAAAAACCACATGATCTTATCAATAGATGCAGAAAAGGCTTTTGATAAAATATAACACAATTTTATGTTTAAGACTCTCAACAAAATGGGTATAGAAGGAAAATATCTCAACATGATAAAGGCCATATATGATAAACCATCAGCTAACATCATATTAAATGGCATAAAACTAAAGGTTTTCCCCCTTAAATCAGGAACAAGACAGGGTTGTCCATTCTCTCCACTCTTATTTAATGTGGTGCTAGAGGTTCTAGCCTGAGCAATCAGACAAGAGAAAGAAATAAAAGGCATCCATATCGGAAAAGAAGAAGTAAAAGTATAACTTTTTGCAGATGATATGATCCTATACATCGAAAACCCCAAAGAATCTACAAAAAGACTAATAGAAACAATAAGCCAACACAGTAAGGTCGCAGGATACAAAATTAACATACAAAAGTCCATAGCCTTTCTATATGCCAACAATGAAACATTTGAGAACGAACTCAAAAAAATAATCCCCTTCACGGTTGCAACAAAAAAAATAAAATACCTAGGAATAAACATAACAAAGAATTTAAAGGACTTATATAATGAAAACTACAAACCATTAAGAGAAATCAAAAAAGATACAATGACATCGAAGAATATTCCTTGTTCTTGGATAAGAAGAATAGATATAATCAAGATGGCCATATTACCCAAAGCAATATACAAATTTAATGCAATTCTCATCAAAATTCCAATGACATTTTTTAAAGAAATGAAACAAAAAATCATCAGATTTATATGGAAGTATAAAAAACCCCAAATAGCCAAAGGAATCCTAAAGAAAAAGAACAAAGCTGGGGGCATTGCAATACCTGACTTCAAACTATATTATAGAGCCACGACAACCAAAACAGCATGGTATTGGCAGAAAAATGTACATTCAGACCAATGGGACAGAATAGAAAGTCCAGAAATAAAACTACATATATATGATCAAAGAATTTTTGATAAAGGGGCCAACAACACACAATGGAGAAAAGAAAGCCTCTTCAACAAATGGTACTGGGAAAACTGGAAAGCCACATGCAAATGAATGAAACTCGACTACAGTTTGTCCCCTTGTACGAAAATTAACTCAAAATGGATCAAAGACCTAAATATAAGACCTGAAACAATAAAGTACATAGAATAAGGCATAGGTTCTAAACTCATGGACCTTGGTTTTAAAGAGCATTTTATGAATTCGACTCTAAAGGCAAGGGAAGTGAAGGCAAAAATAAATGAATGGTACTACATCAGACTAAGAAGTTTTTGCTAAGCAAGAGAAACTGACAACAAAATAAACAGACAGCCAACTAAATGGGAAATGGTATTTTTAAACAACTGCTCAGATAAGGGCCTAATATCTAAAGTATATAAAGAACTCGTAAAACTCAACAACAAACAAACATTCCATTAAAAAAATGGGAAGAGGACATGAACAGACACTTCTCTCAGGAAGAAATACAAATGGCCAACAGATATATGAAAAAGATGCTCAGAAATGCAAATCAAAACTGCAATGAGATACCACCTCACACCTGTTAGATTAGCTATTATTAACAAGACAGGTAATAGCAAATGTTGGAGAGGCTGTGGAGAAAAAGGAACCCTCATTCACTGTTGGTGGGACTGTAAAGTAGTACAACCATTATGGAAGAAAGTATGGTGGTTCCTCAAAAAACTGAAAATAGAACTACCTTATGACCCAGCAATCCCTCTACTGGGTACATACCCCAAAAACTCAGAAACATGATATGTAAAGACTCATGATACATGCAGCCCCATGTTCATTGCAGCATTGTTCACAGTAGCCAAGACATGGAAACAACCAAAAAGCCCTTCAATAGAGACTGGATAAAGAAGATGTGGCACATATACACTATGGAATACTACTCAGCCATAAGAAATGATGTCATCGGATCATTTACAACAACATGGTGGGATCTTGATAACATTATACGAAGTAAAATAAGTAAAACAGAAAAAACCAAGAACTGCATTATTCCATACATAGGTGGGACATAAAAACGAGACTAAGAGACATTGATAAGAGTGTGGTGGTTACGGGGGTGGGGGGAGAGGGAAAGGTAAAGGGGGAGGTGGAGGGGCACAAAGAAAACTAGATAGAAGGTGACAGAGGACAATCTGACTTTGGGTGATGGGTATGCAATATAATTGATTGACAAGATAACCTGCACATGTTTTCTTTGAACATATGTACCCTGATTTATTGATGTTACCCTAATAAAATTTAAAAAATAGTCTCAATATTTCCACTTTCAAGGATGGTTGTGTTCAACAATCAGCTTGTGATAGTTCTAAAAATTCAGTAATTGCTGCCTTTGAGCAGGTACAAACGTGTTCTACTATACCACTGTTTTGCACTCAGTTTTCAACAGTCTATCTATTCCCAGAGCTACATCTTGGATTTAAGACTGCCCCTTTAAAATCTTATAAATTAAAAAGTCTTGTGAAATATATGATATTCCTACCAAAGTTCTTTATGTCTGTTTCTGTTTTGGTACCACTTAACAAACCTAGACTCCATGGTTTAATCACTTTTACTTTACTCTTAGCAGAATCATCTATATGCTCATTTTCTCATTTCCTCTTTTGTGAAAAATTTCAATCTAGATTCAATCTAATCATCTGATAAATTTAACACTCCATCAGTATCAGAATGCTGAGAAAATTGCATAGTTACATGAATTGTGACAACAAATTTATGTTTCCCAACATCAAATGAGAGCATCAGTTGTACTAGGGATCGTTCAACATGTTCCTGAAGCATTCCTCTTTCTAGTCCCTTCAGTATCTTACTGAAACCTTTACCAACCTCCTCCTTCACCTCTTGCATCCATATCACAACCCTTGTCTTGTAGAAGGGCACTTCTTGTCTTGTTCGCTACCATAGAGAAAGTTAGGGCAATGAGGCATGACTCTCCAATTTTTCACTCCCATAGCAAAGCTCAGCATGCTTTGCAAAGCATCCTACACTATTTTGTCAAATTTCAGAACAGAAGTGGTCCTTTCTTTTTCTCAATGTCCCTCCTGTTGTCCTCTTGACAGTACTTCCTTCTCTCTCCTCTGGGCTATCACTGCACCACTTATTCTCCATCTTATAAATTTGCAACTTCACTCTTACAATTAGTTCCTTTCCTTATAATATATAACCATGTTCATATTTATCTTATTAATAAAAAATCCCTATCCGCACCAGACAGTAAAAACAAAATCTTTTTTTATGACAAAACTTTCTCACTGTTGACTCTTCTTGTTTCCCCTTCACATTTAAATTCCTTAATACAGTAGTCTGTATATCCTCACCAACTTTTACTCTTTTTTCTCACATTTTCATAACATTTATCCAATGTAATATAGAAAATTTTACAATTTCAATATAAAGATAAAGACAACACAAAAGCATCAAAATATTAACTGTCATCCTACTAAACTGCTACACCATTGAAATGTTAGCACATTTCCTTCTGGTCTTTAGATGTTTGTATAATTTTTTTCATTTATCACTATAATATAAATATTACTAAATTATATAAAATTTGCTTTAATAACTTGATTTTAATGAATTCATTACATCTTAGTGAATAAATGAACCCTAGCATACATAGATATTTATCTATGCCCTTCTCTGAAGGACACTATGAATGAGACATTAACCTAAACTGTTTGGCTAAGCAATGACCTCCTAATTGCCAAACCCAATGGCCTCATTTCTTTTCCCAGCTTATTTAAACTTTTTTCAACACTCAACAATGTTATGTACTCCCCTTTTCTCAAAATGGTTTATCTTCCTTATAATATCCCATTTTTATTATCATTTTTGTTCAATTTCTTTAACCATTTTCCCAGCAAATTTTGCCAGCCCCTCCTTTACACCTCCCAAGGTACTGTCCATTTCACTTTATTCCTGAGTATTTTCATATAAACAATGACCTGAAATAACACTTGTACACAAAAAGTTCTGAATTTGTAAGAATAATGGCATTCTTTTCTTGAATATTTGTTTTACAATCTTCATGAGTTTAAAAATAAACACCTTTCCAGTTATTTTATTTTCTGAAGACTCAGAATATCAAAATGTCTAGGTTACAGCTTAGAGAAGATAAAAAAAGGATCAATATAATGATATTGTTAAGTCACAAGTGACATTATCAGCTTAGAATTCAGGTAAATTAGAACTTCAAGCCCAGATTGCACATCAGTGACACTATCCTGTCATATATTTGAGTGCAAATAGCATTATTCTCAATAGATAGAGAACAAAATGGTTACATCTGCATACCAACTCACCAATTTTTCAAAATGTACTTTGAGAAAGATTTCTTTTTGACACACTTTTATAGTAAGTTATTTGATTTACAAAATGAGTTTGTTATAACCATTCTATGCCACTGAAACACTGAAAAGTACTGAAATCAATTTGAATTCTCTTCTTTGGGTCAGCATGAAGTAAAAAGCATGCTATCTCATTTCCCTTCTGTAGCTTTTTGTTTTTTTAAATTTTATTTATTCATTTTTTTTTTTTTAGAGAGGAGGGAGAAGAGGAGAGAGAGACAGAGAAGTGGGGAGGAGCTGGAAGCATCAACTCCCATATGTGCCTTGATCAGGCAAGCCCAGGGTTTCGAACCGGCGATCTCAGCATTTCCAGGTCGATGCTTTATCCACTGCGCCACCACAGGTCAGGCCCTCCAGGTAGCTTTTATGCTGGATATTAATTATATAAGCACACCTTCTTTCTCAGTGGTAGAAAGGCTCAGCGTTACACAAGGTTGGCTTATTCTGTACAATGTACCCAGGCTGAATATTATAAGCAAAACAATTTTATAATGCTGAATACTCTATGTTACAGGTAAAATCCTAGGGCAATAAATGCTGTTATCAAGATGAGGTTACTGTAACAAAACAATTCTATTATTTGGTATGGTCATGATAGTATTTTCTTTAGATGGTTAGGGAATGTTCTTTGGTTTCAGCTCTTATAAGAGTCAATCTGGCTAACAAATGTAGTTGACTGTGTATTGTTTATACTCTAGGTAGGGCAGGAGAGATTACATCCTCAAATCTTACATTATAGAGCACTTTCAATGTTTAGAAACTCGCTTGCCATTTTTTAGCTCATTTTATTTTTTTAAATTTTATTTATTTTTTATTTATTTATTTTAGAGAGGAGAGAGAAAGGGAGAGAGAGAGAGACAGAGAGGGAGAGAGAGACAGAGAAGGTGGGGAGGAGCTGGAAGCATCAACTCCTATATGTGCCTTGACCAGGCAAGCCCAGGGTTTCGAACCGGCAACCTCAGCATTTCCAGGTTGACGCTTTATCCACTGCACCACCACAGGTCAGGCTAGCTCATTTTAATTTGAGAAACATGTTAAAGAAATAATTCTTATCCTCATTGAGCAGATTGAGAAACTGAGGCTTGGATAACTGAACTGACTTGCCAATTTTGATTGCAAACTCAAACCTCGTGTCTCCTAACCCAGATAGAGTTTTCTTCTACTAGTATTTATTTTGATTTGTCATTAAAGAGCAATAACATTTTTACTTTGATTCATTACAACTCATTTCACCTACCTTGTGCATTTTCTTTTAGATGAAAAAGACAAGAAAAGTGTAAACTCACTAGCATATACTTTTTTTTCCTGTTGGCTTTATACCCTTTTCTTTGTTGGGCTTAATTTGTTTCTACTCTATGACATGTATTGCCCTGAATTTGATTTCTAAACAACATGATCAATCACAAAAACCTATTCAGTGAACCAATTTGGAAGTTTGCTGGGAAATATAACTGTGGTGTCATGAAAAATACCTGTCTCCCAGGGTTATTGAATGGAGTTACTGGCCTACCCAGATGGCCTGGCCAATACCTTGAGAATCTTTCTAGGTACTTTTCCCTTTCCTTTACTGTCTTCATCCCTAAAAATAACGAGTGCAGTTGCATACCCTGAAAAGCTCTGAAATTTTTCCTTCCGTCTCTATCTCCACTAATTCTTAGTTTATAGCCTATATCCAGTCTTGTCAGTTTCAATTTAATTATGCTTTTATGAGTTCCAGTGACAGTGACAACAGCTAATGCTTGAGATTCTACAGGATCTCTGCATTTTTACTTTTTAATGTGTTTTTGATGCATTTGAATACTTCAGGTGGATAGTCTTAATTAGATAAAGGTAGTTCTCTTAAGCTCTTTACACACCTATTATTTTTTACTTAGGAGATGTGCTGTTTGTTATCCAGCAGCACCAGTAAAACCCAATAGAAAGGACAAAAGGAGCCTAATAAACCCCAGAGAAGTCAACCAAGCTCACATTTACCAGGGAAAAGCATCTGCAATGGTGAGTCCCTAATTTGTATACATGGAGAATTTTCTATAAAATACCAGTACTGACCCTGGCCGGTTGGCTCAGTGGTAGAGCGTTGGCCTGGTGTGCAGGAGTCTCAGATTCAATTCCCGGCCAGGGCACACAGGAGAAGCACCCATCTGCTTCTCTACCCCTCCCCCTCTCCTTCCTCTCTGTCTCTCTCTTCCCCTCCAGCAGCCGAGGTTCCATTGGAACAAAGTTGGCCCGGGCGCTGAGGATGGCTCCATGGCCTCTGCCTCAGGCGCTAGAATGGCTCTGGTTGCAACAGAGCAACACCCCAGATGGGAGAGCATCGCCCCTGGTGGGCATGCCGGGTGGATCCCAGTTGGGCATATGTGGGAGTCTTGTCTGACTGCCTCCCCGTTTCCAACTTCAGAAAAAAAACAACAATAAAATACCAGTAATCTCACAAAGTGTATGTTTTCTTCCATTGGAAAAGGTTATTCTAGATATGGAGATTTAATCTAATGAAGATGCCTATTGGCTATTAAATTTTTTTCACTAAATATATTTCAAATAAACTTTTAGCCTTAGTCCAATTAAACTTAAAGATATTCCCTAAGCTATAGCTTCTGCAATAAGATTGCAAGAATATCTGGAACCCAATGCCCCCTTTAAAATGTAACTCTCACAAGCTACTAGAAATGTTACATTTAACAAAACAATACTTACACCAAAGTTGGTAGCAGCAAACCGATCTGAGGCAGAAACCTGTACATTTGTTGAAACTGTTGTGTGAGCATAGAAAGCATTTATGTTCGCCAGCAAGGTGCTCATGACGGCGGGGACACCAGGGCACATGTACTTAGAAGATAGGCATGAGAAGTGCCTGCAAGGCAAAATCGTCAAGCGCTTTAACACAGGAATCAATTAATTCGCTTAACAGCATAACTGCTAACATCAGCAATTAAATAATTCTTCAACTGCATCTGTGAAAAAGAGCACAAACTCCCATAATCTTTTACTGAAATAGAAAACTATTTCAGCTCTTAAAAATGGCTTACTTACAAATGTGAAGTGGTTTCATTAGCATATGATTTACCACAGGGATGTGGGCATAAACCTTTTGAACTGTGAGAGTGTTATGTGTACACATCAAGTTGCAATTTCCAGGGGGACTCCAGCACTGTTGGGAAGCAATAACACAGGAGTCTCTTGTCTCTTTTTCTCCCCCTTATTTCAGTCTGTGAAATGGCATATTTCAATCAGAATATTCATTCACACTGATATTCCTCTCACATGGGTAAAGCAAGAGGCCCTCCTTGTACTGCATATTGATTGAACAAGTAAACTTAACATCATCTGCCTGCGTCCAGGTTGTGAGCTTCTGCATAAAGGAATATCTTCCATAAGTAGTTCTGTTTTCCAAGCATTTTGCTAAAACCAGGATGTAATTAAGCAAACAGATGACTAGTGAGGGTAGATTGAATTATGCCAGCTTAATACTTAAAGATAATTTCTTTTAAACCTTGAATAATAGTATCATATACAGACTTCAGAAACAATGTGTTCAATTCTTTTACTGCTCTCATGAAAAACTGTTTCACTTTGAACTATAACAAAAGACTTGAATGTTGATAGCACAGTTTAGGGATGAAAGTGAAAAGATAAAATATACATGGAGGAAAGAAATTTTCAGTACATACTCTGAACCTACATCGCTGTCATATCTCAGTAATTTATCCTCCACTGAGGCATCAGTGAATCGGTATTACTGAAAGCAAACACAGAGTGTACGTATGTAAATATAATAAATGCTCTGAGGTGCATCTCCAAAGAAATAGATGGTAGTTCTGCAGATGGCGGCTTCTCTTAGATCTCAGCTAAGCCACTCTCCTAGCCAATAAAAGTAGGTTAAAATTTTAAATGTGGATCTTTGGGCATCATGAATAACAACATATACCATGAGAGTTACATAATTTGTACCATTTAACCCTGGAATTATATTATTACTGATTGCTTCTTTTAGGTAAATAATATATATTTTGACTCCTTATACATAAAATGATAATTAATATTGATATTAAAAGTGATATAAATATATTTAAAATAGAAATGAAAAATCTTCTAGTGCTACACTTTCAAATTTCTTTTTATTTCCCCTAACAATTCATAAGTCATATTTGTTAATCCCAAGTTAGAAGTGAAGAGTTGTGGCCTACTCAATGCCTAAGGCAGCTTTTATTTTTTGAGAGTTTTTAGCTAATAGGCTTCTTCATGGTCTTCAGTTTAGCCAAGTTTCTGCCTCTGAATTTGGGTGTCCTTTTTTTATGCATGGTTACTGCCAAGGCAAACTTTCTTGCTTCTAACCATCCTTTTGAAAATCATTTCCTTTTAAAGTCTGCAGTTCCAATACTACTTAAATTATCCTAAAGGGAAGAGAGGAAACAGGATTAAAAGTACAATGAGCAATTTAAATGACTGAGTATATCCCTGCAGTAACCTACCCTTTCAAAAGGTACACCTTCAAATAAAGTAGGTGAAAAAGTACTATCGTAATTTCTGGATGCTTAACAATTCCCCACAAAGACTTGATTAAAAACAATTAATTAAGAATGTTAAAATCACTTTACTCATTTTTACAAGGAAATAGGGTTGGTGTCAAGTCAGTTTAGCAAGTGGAATTTCATTCAGTTCCACAGGAAAAGTTGGCGTAACAAACTCAAAAAAAGATGATACTTAAATTACCAATAATAAGATTATTACTGGCATGTTTTTAGCTGAAGCAACTGCTCTAATAATATCAACCATTAATTCTCAAAATATTACAGAAAATATATTGGGAAGTTGTGTGTACTTCAAATAACACATCTGGATTCAGCTCACTTGCTATTATTTTGTAGGCCTCGTAATGGACCAAAAAAAAAAAAAATCACCTGACTTTTCATGAATAATTATCACTAATCACACCCATCATGTGGTTTTCAAGGTATGAAAATGCCTTTGATTAGACAGATTTAAAAATCAACTACTTTTTTAATGAAATTAAGAGCAGGATGATTGGAAAGACATACCAAAGACAGTGATTATTTGATCCTTATTAGGGTTTTCAGAGAAGCAATCCAAGATGAAAGGAAAGACTATCTGTTTTCCTGATATTAGAAATATACTAAAACAATCTCACATTTGCTCCCCAGAATTCAAATTAGTATGCATTTCAGTGTAAGTAAATATTTTATCCATCTTTGTCACTAAAGAGGGGCTCAAATATTTATGATCACTTCCCTTTTGGCCAAAAGCATCAAAACTTTTCATAGATGCTATGGATTGCTTAAACTCAATTACAGAGGGTTTTGAAGGCAGATGGGTAGGACAGCAAAATAATAAAATGCATACGGTTTAGACCAGGGGTTCTCAAACTTTTTGAAGTTGGGATGCATTTAAAATCCTACAAATAATTGTAGGCACACTATATACAAATTTCTGAGAAATATGTTATAATAATTAAGTCAAATATTAAAGAAAAAATATAAAGTCAAAGCATGCTTTTATGGTAATTAAATGAAATATGACAAAATTAAATTTATTCTGACATTAAAAATATTTTTATGTTATATTTTTTGAGTTATGCTTTTTAGAATTCATAAAAAAGAGGGGTTAAAAAAAAGACAAAAAAGTTATCTTTTTATATATATAGATACATTCTTAGTTAGAATTAGCCAATTCAGCAGGTCATGGTGCGAATGTGTTAAGTTTTTTCATTCTTGTGTTTATGAGAAACATGAGTCTGATGTGTCCTAGTGATTTCTTCAATGTTTGGGCATATATTGATATTTAAAAGGCAAACTCTCATTTCCCCATCAATACATTGAAGAATTACTCTCTTTTTACTCTTAATTGTGTTGAGTGCAGAAAACCCCCACCATACATATCATCTTAACTTTACACCAAACAAAGGATAGAAGAAACTTGCCTCCAGTCTTTCTGGGGAACATGGGGGAGTGTAGTGTAAACAATCCAGCACCACAGCTTAACAGCCTTTTGCCACCTAATTAGGCAAGTGAGGTGGGGGTTTGGGCAGACTGTCAGCTTACAGCCAATTCCCCACACCTCTGTCCCCCAAAAATCTAAACTTCAAAAACCCTGTTGGTTTTTTGGTCCCCAACAGGCACATATTTCTCTGGAATACCATAGAGCGCACCTGGAAATCTTCTAGGGTGCACAGTGCACCTGGTGCACACTTTGAGAACCACTGGTTTAGAAAATGAGCAAAGCTGAAGAGCAAGTAAGGATGGGACCCACAAACTGCCCATCAGCTTTCTATGGCACCACTCCGCATCTATGCCTGAATTTGGTCTGATGTCTATGCCCTTACAGCACCCATGTATACCGCTATTTTATTGTCTTGTTATTATATATTTTATCCTTCCTGATCCTCCTAAATTAGGAGCTCACTGGGTATGAGCCATGTTTTATTGGTGAATCCTCATTGCTTATCAAATAAAGAAATTACATCTTTAGAAATATGGGCTTATGAGGAACTAGACCTTGCCTCCTTGTTCACTGATGTATTCTCAGTGAACTTTCTGGTACATGGTAGGCATTCAATAAATATTTCTTAAAGGAATGAATGACTTAATTGAGCAGCATTCTCCTTAGAAAGCAGACTTATGGCTCAAGCAGCTAAAATAAGAGCAGTGACTTTAAAGTAATCTATATCCCAACAGTTCTGGCTCAAATATGAGTTAGGTTAAGATGGCTAGTGCCAAAGTATAATTTATTAAGCACAACAAAGTAAAGGACATTGACCTAATGAGGCATGACTGTGTAGAATCTTATATTTTGTAAGTCACCCTGGGCTTCATTTTACAATAAATAAAAGACTCATTAATTACTTACGTAATATGTATTTGCTTGACAGAAATCACCTAAAGAGGTGATGTAATTCTTAATGCTTGACAATAATTTCCTGCATGTGTTCAGGGGTAAACAGTTGGTGTCATAACATTGTTAAGAACATAGATGTTTGCATAAATAAATGGAAAGCATTAAGGACTCCCTAATTCTCATGATGACAACAGGACCTATGCCAAACCTCACTGTACTAAATACACAGAATAGTGTGCTCCTTTGAAAAGTAAACCACACTTTCCTTCATACACTCATAAATTGGAAAACAGTTTTTATTTCAGGTGGATGGTTCCATTTACCATATGGAAAAAAAAAATCCTCAGGTCTTTGATCAATCACTTGTCCAAATAGGAGAATTATAATCACTTTCGTCTTCCTCATGAATGATCCAAGAAAAAGGATACATTTTTATGCAATGAATAGAACAAAAAATGTTCTGTGATAAAAGGAGAGAGTAAGTAGCAGGCACCTTGGAGGGCTGGGCAGTTCAGTATTAATGGTCAGGTCATTTACTAGCAAAATAGATTAAGCCTCTTATGAGAAATACATAAGACAAAAAGTTAATAATGTATAACCTTACTTTCTGACTTAATTAATACACACTTTCTTTCATTTATTTATGCCCCAAGTTCATCTTTATACATATGAGAGTATACCTAAAGAAATCAAGCAATCTCTAATATAAGACAAAAGTTATAAAGTGACCCAGGAGGGGGTTGGCTAAGCATAAGAGGACTTTAAGAATTAAAAATAAAACCCTTGGGATTTGAATACTTTTTCTGATCAAATGGTATATAGAAAAAATCCACAAGATTTAAACAATTTTGTTCTTTCCCAACTTATGTCTACTATGTGGATAGGATCATTGTTTCTCCCATTAAACTAAATTCCCTAATTTTGTGTTTTTAAAAATTAAGAGGCAAAAATAAATAAAAAAATAAATGAAGAGATAATCTTGCCATGTCTAGTTATATGTTGTTGATTGGTTTTCTAGTGCCCTGAAGCAAAATTTCAAAACAACAGAAAAATACTGATTCAACAGACAACCAGTTTAAATTCAAAGATATGGTTGTTTATTCAAAAACTATTTGTTGTTGTTGTTGCATTACTCATTGGTCAACAATAGTTTAGGGCTCAAATCACAGTTCAATTACAAAAGTGTCATTTGGAAAATAAAGTAGAAAATATCTCTGAAAGTTTTATTTTGTATCTGACAGAAGAATGTCAGTACTCTGAAGCTTCTCCAAATTATTAGAAATTATCAATCAGTATGATATGCTTTAAAACACATAAAAGCAACATAAATGACAAAACAGATACCTATATCAACCTAATTAAGTTTTTAGTTCCGCTCTGCTTGCTTTAGGCAACTAAAGATGTCTGACATGAAGATATATGCCAGGAGAAGTTGAGAATAAATTTAATTCTTATAAACATGATTATATATCTAATTATAATATTAACATATCAACATAAAATGTGTATTTTTCTATAAAACAATTTTTTTATTTTTTATTCATTTTAGAAAGGAGACAGAGAGGGAGAGAGAGAGAGAGGAAAGAGAGAGAGAGAGAAGGGGGGAGGAGCAGGAAGCATCAACTCCCATATGTGCCTTGACTAGGCAAGCCCAGGGTTTCGAACCGGCGACCTCAGCATTTCCAGGTCGACGCTTTATCCATTGCGCCATCATAGGTCAGGCTATAAAACAATTTTTAAGTAATGATCACCAATGAATAATAAATGAAGAAATCATATCTATGTTGGTGATAAAACTTTCTAATAGTTATAAGATTATCAAATTGCTCTTAGCAGTATTTTTTTGGATATGTCTCCTTGGGCAAGGCTAACAAAAGAAAAATATACAAATGGAACTATAGCAAACTAAAACATTCTGTACAGTGAAAAAAAATCATTAACAAAACAAAAGAGAACATATTGAATGGGAGAAGATATTTGCTAATAATACATCGGATAAAGAGTTAATATCCAAAATAAGGAACTAATACAACTTACCAAAAACCCAAACAAAACAAATATAAAACAATCTGATTTAAAAACTGAGCAGAGGATCTGAATAGATACTTCTCCAGAGAGGACATACAGATTGTCAATAGAGGTATGAAATATGCTCAAGGTCCCTAATCATCAGGGAAATGCAAATTAAAACCACAGTAAGCTTTCACCTCACACTTGTCAGAATGACTGTCATCAAAAAGACAAAAATTAAGTATTGAGGCAGATGTAATAAAATGGAAATCCTTGTATACTGTTGGTGAGATTGCAAATTGATGCAGCCACTATAGAAAATTATATAAAGGGTCTTCAAACATTAAAAATATAACTACTACATGACCTAAAAATTCTACTTTTGGCTATTTATCTGAAGAAACACAAAATACTAACTTGAAAAAATATACGCACTATGTTCACTGCAGCATTATTTACAGTAGCCAAGATATGAAAGCTACCTAAGTGTCCATTGATAGATGAGTGGATAAAGAAGAAGTGGTGTACATATACAATGGAATATTATTTAACCATAAAAATAGTAAAATTTCCATTTGAAAAAACATGAATAAAGTTAGAAAAATTTATGCTAAATGAAATAAGTCAAACAGAAAAAGATGAATACCATATGATTGCATTTACATGTGGAATCCAACAAACAAACAAACAAAAGCAACAACAAATCAGAAGAAAACCCGGGTTCGATTCCCGGCCAGGGCACACAGGAGAAGCGCCCATTTGCTTCTCCACCCCTCCGCCGCGCCTTCCTCTCTGTCTCTCTCTTCCCCTCCCGCAGCCAAGGCTCCATTGGAGCAAAGATGGCCCGGGCGCTGGGGATGGCTCTGTGGCCTCAGCCTCAGGCTCTAGAGTGGCTCTGGTCGCAACATGGCGACGCCCAGGATGGGCAGAGCATCGCCCCCTGGTGGGCAGAGTGTCGCCCCTGGTGGGCGTGCCGGGTGGATCCCGGTCGGGCGCATGCGGGAGTCTGACTGTCTCTCCCTGTTTCCAGCTTCAGAAAAATGCAAAAAAAAAAAAAAAAAGAAAAGAAAAAAAAATCAGGAGAAAACTCATAGCTACAGAGAACAAATTGATGATTGCCAGATGGAAGAGGGTGGGCAGATGGTTAGAAAAGGTGAAGGGACTAAGAAGTACAAATCTCCAGTCATGGTTATATACAGTAGAGAACAGGAAATATATAGTCAACATTGTGATAACTGTGTTGGTATCAGATGGGTACTAGGCTTATCAAGGTGGTCATTTCATAAATTATATAAATGTCTAATGACTATTTTTGTACCCCTAAAACTAATATTTTATGTCAACTATAGTTGAAAATAAAAGAAATTATTTTAAAAAGGGGGATATCAGATTATCAAAAATAGGAATTATTTTATTCTGGGGAGATGGTAAATTTTGTACAGTCAAAGCAAAAATTACAGTGAACAGAGCTGGTAAAGGAAAATTTTATTCAAGGCTATGCCATAAGAGAAACCAGAATTCAGTCTGAAATCAATTCTGCTGAAATAAAAGATGGGAAGGATTTTAATTAAGAGCTGAGATAGGAATAGGAGGGTAGAGATTCTAAGAATTGGAGTGGGGAAAATTCTGGTAATCTGTATTTGCTAATTGTCCTTACCCAAAGGAAAAATTCACGTTCTCTTATCCTCATGGTACTATTACAACTTGGATCAAAGTCTCTATCCAAGTTAGGCTTCTGCTCTCCCAAAGAGATTGGGAAAAGGTGGTTTAACATCCTTGATGATTACATTCAAGGGGGATGGCTCTCCCAGATCCTTGAGAGAGCCAGTCCTGTGTTGTATAGCTAGCCAGAATCTTTTTAAAAAGTTAACATCCTAAAAGGTCAGAGAAATAATTTATAATTCTAAGTTTTCTAAAGTTTATTCCCTAAGAAAAGGGAGGTGAGAGGCCTCTGGTGTTAGGGGAGAGGGAGATCAGGGCCAAGAAGCAGAAAGAGGTCTGGCTAAATTTTGTCCAGCTGAGGGAAATATGAAGGCCATCTTGGTTCATACTTAATGCTAAAAGAAACATTTAATACATATATATTTCAATATCAATCAAGTATATAACAACAAGTAGATATAATTACCACATTCTGTTATCATCCAAGTGCAGTTGACAATTTATTACATGAAAAAGTAAGGCATTATTTTTCCTAATGCCTACCAGCCTTGCTTTCATTCTTTAGACCAGCAGTTGGCAATCTAAAAAGCCAAGAGCCAAATCCAGTCCATAATTTTTGGTTTTAAAATAAAGTTTCATAAGGACACAGCCATACCCATTTGTTCACTTACTATCTATGGCTGCTTCTGCACTAGCAGTCCAGAGCTGAGAGTTGTGACAGAAATTTTAGGACTCACAAAGCTAAAAAACATTATCTAGTCATTTACAGAAAAAACTTGTCGACCCTGCTTTAGACTAATTTCTAAACTGAATCTTAGAAATATGGTGAACGCACATTACAATATACCAATGATGTACTATAAAATTGTACATCTGAAACCTATATAATTTTGTTAATCTATGTCACCCCAATAAATTTAATAAGAAATATGATAAACCTTATTCACCTCCAGGTCACTTGATACCAATATTATCTAAAAATATGGTTTGTTGTTGTTTATATATGTTAAAAGGTAAGAAAATTTCAAGTGATAAGATGAAGGAGGATGTTTCTCCTCTTTTAAACTATCATCCATTTACCATTTTTCTATATTAACATGATTGTGCTTCTTAGAATACAAAAAAACATGAAACTGAAGAAATATAAATCAGCTCACAGAGATATTTTACAATAAATGTAACTTTCTTTTTACTGGGATTCTTTCCAGGAGTTTATTTATTTAAATTAATCATAGGTGTCTTTTGGCAGAACACTTTATTTAGTTTAGACTGTTAATAATAGTTGCATTTTAATTGCACTCAAGTTTTATGCTAGATGTTTTGATGAATTATTATAGCCATTGACATGGGATAGAGCAGGTGGCAAAGTTACAGACTCCTTTATGACTACTCAATTACAAAATAAATTGCCTCAAAAGGAGTCAGTTCTCTGTTAGTGGATGTGAGCAAGCAGAGTGATACTGAACACCAGTCAGGGATTCAATAATAAGGTTTTCAAATTTGGAGGGAGGTTCAATTGGGTGAACTCTAAGTTTTTTTTTTTGTGCCTAAGAATCTGTAAGTCTTTATTATTTGACATTAGGTCATACTGTAAACTGAAAAAGCACACACTTTATCAGAAATTTTAAAGAAATTTACATATGCTGTTCTAGAATTATGACGTGATTAAATGCTATAAATCGTAAACTCTGAAGAACACTGATTTTGGCCCAATACATAGTCATCATTAAGGTGGTTGAAAATTATTATCTCTGCTAGCATCTACTCAGCTCATGTGAAAATATAATTTGATTATTAATTTGAAAGAACAGTTCTCTAAACATGTACATAAATAGTTTACGTATTATATATAGTACATAGCTAAACAAAATGCATTTACAAACTTAGACCAGGTTTCAAAACATAAACTATAGTTAATATTAACTTAATTCCTCAGTAAGGATTATGTGTTTATATGGCTCACTTCTATAGTTCCATATTTACTGTAGTGTTGTGTTTATGGGTGCTCAATAAATCTTGGTTTTACTGAATTAGCAGCGACGTTATAATAATAGGAAGGAACTAATATAGTCTAATGTTAAGGTCAAGATACTGTAATGGCTCTAGATGTGTCTCTGACATTAAAAGGCTTTATAACCATGGGCAATGCACTTCAATCATCAGACTATAGCTTTTTCATATATCAAAGAAGGCATTGGTTCTTAAACTTTAGAGTGAGAATTACTTGTAAGGCTTGTTAAAGATAACTGGGCCCCACAGAGTTCCTGATTCACTAGGTCTGGGGTAGGGTAGGGAAATTTCATTTCTAAGTTCCCAGGTGCTGCTAATGGCTGCTAGTCAAGCGACCACACTTTGAGAACGCAATAAGACCTGGGAAGATAGTATAGTGAATTGCCAAATCTTTAATACTTTATAGCAGTTGTAAGTCAGAAGGTAGCTCATATCAAATTGGCACATTAAAATGTAATTTGTAATTGCCTTTTTTTTTTTTACACAGAGAGAAAGAATCAGAAAGAGGGACAGACAGACAGACAGGAAAGGAGAGAGATAAGCACCTTAGTTGTTCATTGATTGCTTTCTCATATGTGTCTTGACCATGGGGCAACAGCAGACTGAGTAACCTCTTACTCAAGCCAGTGACCTTGGGTCTAAGCTGGTGAGCTGTGTTTAAACCAGATGACCCCGCGCTCAAGCTGGCAAGCTAGGGGGTCTCAAACCTGAGTCCTTGGCATCCCAGTCCAACGCTCTATCCACTGTGCCACCACCTGGTCAGGCTATAATTGCCTTTTTAATCAAAATTTCAATTAAATTGAAAACAGGGATATGAACACTTTTTTTTTAAAGAGCTCAACAGGTTTTTGAACACATAAATAAATGTTCTATGGTACTTACGTCATAGCTTGATAAATAGATTCAATCCCATAACGCATAGCAAACTCATCCACTATTTCTTGTGAAGCATCATCAAAGAAAACCTTCCAGGCTTCATCTCCCTTGACCTCTGGGATTTTCACTGCACCATTAGATTTCACTTCAGTCAAGTAATGGAACAGATTCTAAAAGTAAGTGGTTTTCAATTATTCAGTAATTCCTTAGAATAGGCCAGAAATGTTTAACTGTAACTTTCAGTAAATTATATTTGCATTGTGATTGCCTTTAATGTTTCATCAGCATCTATAAGCAATAGGAATAGCTTTGATTTTTATTCTAATTAATCTCATCCTAATGCAAATTCTGTCTGCGTCTATAGGAATCAAGAATCCAAATGTTTCATACTCACCAAGTCATTTGAAAACAAAGTAAAAGTTTTTGCTTGCAAATGTTTCTAAATGCGAGAACATATTTTGTATTCATGGGGACTCTGAGCAAAATTTAGAGTCTTGATTGAATAGTCTGATTTTGGCTGTGTCAATACAGAATCCAGGTGTGTAGATGGTATTAAAAGGCTTTGGCTGCAAAATGGTAAAGAGTCAGGGCAATGAACTGAGGTTAAAAATGCATGTGTGTGAATTCTATAATAGAAAAACTGACTACATACATATTTTTTCATTGAGTGGATGAATAAAGTGTTTGGCCCAAGTGTGAAAAAATACCTCCAGGATAATCAGTTGTCCCTTAAGTGCCACCTGGTAATGGATAATGCTCCTACACATCCTCCAGGCATTCAGTTTTATCACAGTAAATTTCTTGCCCCCTAATACCACACCACTCATCCAGCCCATGGACCAGAATGTTATTTCAAATTTCAAGAAACTGTACACAAAAGCAATGTTTCAAAGGTGTTTTGAGGTGACATCAGATACACAATTGTCCTTAAGAGAGCTCTGGATAAAAACATTTCAACATTCTCAACTGCATTAGCCTCATAGATAAGGCTTGGCAGAGAGTGACATCCAGGACAATGAACTGTGCCTTGAAGAAATTGTGCCCAGGATATGTGCATGAGAGAGATTTTGAAAAGTTTGAGTCTTCCTCTGGGTAAAGTCAATTGTTGATTTGGGAAAGTCCATGGGTTTGGAGGTGAGGGGTGAGGATGTGGAAGAGTTGGTGGATGACCACAGTGAAGAACTCACTACTGAAAAGCTGCAAGACCTTCACCTAGAAGGGCAACAGATGGCAGATGAAGAAGTTGCTTCAGATGAGGAGGAAGAGACAGGGGAGAATGTGCCTTCTTCAGAGATTAAGGACATCTTCTCCATGTAGAGTAAGGTACAGGGGTTTGTGGAGAAAAATCACCCAGACAAACTTGTTGCAGGTTGTGTCTGCAACTTGTTTAATGATAATGTCTTGCCCCATTTTGGGCAAATCTTAAAGAGGCAGCAGAAACAGACCTCTTTGGATAGCTTTCTTGTGCGACATGGGTCGATTGACTCTGAAGCTGGTCCTAGCACCAAAAGACCAAGAAGGAAAGTGACTCCAGATAGTGCCTTGATACCTAAGGTCCTTATGGAGGGACAATAATATCTGCACCATTTCAAATTCCCACCAACAATGTATAAAGATCTCAACTTCTTCACATCCAAGACAAATTTGTTATTATCTGTCTTTTTGGTTATAGCCATCCTAGTATGTATGAGGTGGTATCGCATAAAAATTGTTAATTTCCCTAATGGATCAAGATAATGAACATTGTTTCATGTGCTTATTGGCCATTTGTTTATCTCTTATAAAGAAATGTCTACTCAGGTCCTTTGTCTATTTTTAAATTGGGTTATTTGTCCTTATATTGTTGAATTGTAAGAGTTCTTATATATTCTGAATACAAATCCCTTATCAGATAAAAAAAATGCATGTGTATGAATTCTATAATAGAAATCCTGACATACTAATCCTTTTTGCTTCTAACAAGTTTAGGAACTGCTGCATGGATGTAGATAGACTAGGTCACTAAAGGTATATTTCTTAGATTTCAATTTTGTTTTTGTTTTATTTTGCTGTTTTTTTGGTTTTGGTTCTTTGACCAGCAGAAAAGACCCTGAAAAGCAGAATATAATACTCTTTGTCTGATTCAAACCTTTTCTCCCCTATTTATGGCTTCCCATCTTGCCAGTTCAAGGAATTATTTTATTGGTCTGAAAACTTAACCACTTTTATTTATTTTTTCCCCATTGATTTGAAAGAGAGGAAGGAAGGAAGGTAGGTAGAAAGAAAGGGAGAGAGGCAGGAGGGAGAAGGGAGGGACAGAAAAGAACCATCAACTCATCGTTTCACTTAGTTGTGTCCTTATTGATTGCTTCTCCTATGTACCCTAACCAGGGTGGGAGGCAGTGGGGGAGTCAAACCTGCGACCTCTGGTTCTCCAGGTCAACATTTTAACCACTGAACAACACAGCCAGGACCCTTAACAACCTTTCTTGAAGAAATGATAAAACTGGACAGATTGCAGTCATTAAATTAAGCCTACATCTTATATCTAATTACTATATAATGTATAAAAGACTTAAATACTATTTCTTATTCATTCTTTAGTAAAATAGAGTTACAAATAATTACACATTAATTTTTATAGATATATTAAAACATAATATGCAAAGATTCTCTTAGGTTTTTTTTTTTTCTTGTCTTAGGTAGGTACTTTCTCTTTACCTCTTTGGATACAGGGAAGGGTACATTCCCCAGTTTCTCCTCATATTTTTGATATATGGGACAAGTGTCATTTGTATCTGAGAAAGGTGTTGCTAACACCACTAAATTCGCAGAAGCAAAGCAACCAATAGAAACCCAAGATTATTTGTCCCTGTGTCTACATTGAGGTACAGCTAGGAACTGCTGATTCTGCCTATTAGTATCACACTGGGTAGTCTTTGCTTCCTTCTAGCCTAATGAGGCCCTACCTTTTGGGTGGTAGGGCCTACTATGAGTGGGTAACTTCATTCAAATACTCACTCTTCATATCCCTATATGTATGTGGAGAGGGTAGACAGATGGAGGAGGTTTCGATATGTCTGAAGCCCTTTGTGCACTCAGAAAAAGAAAAAAAATACTGCTTATTACATTAACTTCCAAAAGCCATTACTATAACATCAGCATTTTAATATTTTTAGTTGTAAACAATATACTCTTAATTAAATCTTCAATAATACCTAAACACTAACCCAGAGGTCTCAAAAACACTCATGATTTGATCCTCTCCTGCATTACTGAAGTACTACTAGATCTTTGGTGCTTCCCAAATATTTGTCATGACTTATGTCTTCAGTAACTGCTTTTTAATATTCTCTATTCTTCTTAGAAGAGTGGTCACTTCATTTGGTTTACTAATTCATTATTTCATTGCCTTATTTATTATTGAACCCATGAGGGTTCAAAATATATAAATTGTTGTACTCAGAAAAAGGAAGAAAAAATCACTGCTTATTTCATTAGCTCCCAAAATCTATTGATGCAACACCATCATTTCTATATTTTTATTTGGAAGCAACACTCTTAATTAAATGTTTTTAAAAACCTAAACACTAACCCAGAAGTCTCAAGAACACTCATGATTTGATCCTCTCTTGAATTACTGATGTACTACTAGATCTTTGGTGCTTCCAAAATATTTGTCATGACTTATTTCTTCAGTAAATGCTTTTTAACATTCTCTGTTTTCCTTGGGAGAGTGGTAATTTCTTTTGGTCTACTATTGTAATTCATTATCTCATCGCCTTGTTTATCTCACTGTCTCATGTGCTTGTTCTAAACTCTCATTAGAGGACATCCACTTACGTCATTACTGGTATCGTATAGAGTTAGAACTTCAGAAACAACTCTAGAAAGGTAACTTGATTTTATACATATTTTAAAATAAAAAAAAATTTTGTTGTACAATTCATAATCAAGACAAATTTATCTTCTAAGTTTTTTTAAATTAATACAATTTAATTTACTTACCTCATGTAAACATGTATATTGTATATGATATGGAGCAACTTTCTCCTCTCCTTTTATTTCCACATTGATTTTCAGTCGAATAGCCCCAGATACAGCTGACTTATCTGTTCGTTTCTCTGACAAAGTGAAAGTAACTCATCAGTCATTTTAGATAAGACCAGATTTCTTACACAAGTTCTCAAAAGTTTGAAAAGAGGCTTACATTGTTAAAAGCCATTTTTTTTTAGATCAGGCTTTTAATATTATCTAACCATAATGATTCTGCTAAATACCATTTAATACCATAGTCTATTCTGTCACTATGATTGTCAAACTACATTATAACTAGATACTTCATATAAAAAAACTTAATCAGAGACTTTGCCATTCTATTATGAATTTCTGTGTACTCAGTTTATACAATAAAATTAGAGTATTTGGGCAATTAAAAGCAATATAACTTAAAGATAAAACAAACTAGGAAAGTAATTCATCTAAAAATTTCTACTGCTCTTTCATCTATGCTTGAAAAGATGAGTCAAAGCTTTGGATAATGACAACAAAAAGGTATTTTCTTTGTTAGTGATTCATAAAGGCCTATATTCTACAGCCTATGTTTTACCCATGAGTGTTGAATTAACTATTTATTTGAATGGAATCAATATGCAGTTAATTCAGTCAAATAATATGTGTATGTACACAAATGTGTTTCCAAAATGAGCTTATCAATAGCTTTGAGAGAAACAAAAGCATAGTCATAAAATCCTTAGATTGTGAATGTAGTTAGGGGATCTATGTTTAATACCCACTTCACAGATGGAACAGAGAGAGGCAAGCTGACCCATATCAAAAGTGAAATGTCAGGAATTAGATAGAGTGCCACAAGTCAATAGTGAAGACTCCAGCAATTGACCCTCTATCTAAGTATAACTGTTTTAAGCCACAAGATAAAGTTAAATCATAAAGTCTACTTTTTTTTATATGAAATGTCTGCTGACTTTTTTTTTTCTATTTTTCCAAAGTGAGAAGTGGGGTTAGGGCAAGGGGGAAGACAGAGACAGACTTTTGCATGCACCCGACAGGGATCCTCCCGGCAAGCCCACTAGGGAACGATGCTCAGCCCCTCTGAGGTATTGCTCCACTGCAATCAGAGCCATTCTAGCACCTGAGGTGAAGGCCATGGGGCCAACTCAGCACCTGGGCCAATTTTGCTCCAGTGTAAGGTAACCAATTGTCCTCCTTTAGGGAGGACAGTCCTTCTTTTGTAATTTCTGTCCTCCCTCGAAAAGTGTCCTCCTACATGTCCTCCTTTTTGATATTGGAAGACTAATCTGTAAATGTCTGTATTTGATTGATGCAGAGTTGATCCATTGCATGTGATGTGATGTATTTGTATTTTCCATGACAATTTGCCAAGGATCAGTACAGAGCAGTGATACTGTTTTCTTCAATTTATTTTTGTCCTTCTTTACATTGTAAAAAAGTTGGTCACCTTACTCCAATGGAGCTTTGCTGTGGGAGGGGAAAAGAGAGAGAGAAAAGAGAGGGGGAAGGGTGGAGAAGCAGATGAGTGCTTCTCCTGTGTGTCCTGACCGGGAATTGAACCTGGGACTTCCACATGCTGGGCTGATGCTCTACTGTTGAGCCAACCGGCAAGGGCCTGCTGACTTTTTATTACTAGTTTTTAATAGTCACTATGTTGTGAAGATTCTTTCCTCAGGAGTGTTGGAATCATGGGTGTTTCTCTTACATGCTGGGAAATTGTTGATTCTCTAAATTATTAAATTTCGCTGCTGGGGCCAAGAGAAATTAAGTCCTGGGGTCTTTTTTGGTCAAGACTTCTTTGCAGAGCCCTGGGAGAGCATAGGTTCTTTGGTTTTAATTATCATCATCCCAATGCATTCAGGGGACACTGGCTCTGCTTGGATTCCCAGGGCTTTAGGCCAAGTTCTCTTCACGGTGGAATGAATTCTAAGTGACTAGGGGAAAAGAATGTTGTATAAGCAATGAAAATTTGGTGCTCCTGTAGATTGAACCACTGAAGGATTTTAACAAAGTGAAAACCTGTACCCCATCCCTCCCTGTTTTAAAAGGTTAAACACCAGCAATGCGAGTACAAAAGTACAAACAGCGTGAGCAGTTTCCTGTGCCATGTTACATTATATTTTTCTCTTAGACTGAAGGGCAGTTACTGCATGAAAGCTGGGTAGCAGGTTTTACTAATAGCACATTCAAATTCCCAGGCAAAACTTAATAATATTCCCGTGTATGTTTTGTCAAATGAACAATTTGAGACATTTCTGTTCTGAATTCTAACTGCCTCAATTTAAGGACATGCTAACGTATTACAGGAAAAAGTCCACATGTAGGCAAATGGTGTTTAATTAAAACACTATTTTTGAGTATTGCACAGAGTTAATGGCCTGATGTTTACTCTTGATGAACATCCAGCTGACTCTTTGAAAGACTTTCCTCTTTACATCTGAAACTTACTAATGTCTTCCAATAATAATGAATTTGAATGAATAGTTATCATGTTTAGTTTCATTAGAGTAATGTAGTGAGTTCACATAGAATCCAACAGAATTTTCTAGAAAGTCATTGGCTATTTTTATCTATATGGAAGAGAATACATGACACAGATATTCTGGAATTTCATTTAACTTTTTATCAGATAGTCACCTAAGTTGTACCAGACATCCATTTCTCCACTCAAAGTCCTCACTTCTACAATCGTTTGTCCCAGAAAATCATCTGACTCCTTTTTGAAATGTTGCTTGACTCTGGATTTAATGTCGTCATCTTCATCCCATACTCTGACTTTGATTCTATCTGTGGAGTTATGGCACTCACTGAAAATAAATATGAATAAGTTAACCACCTCAGATAACTGCATTAAATGGCATTTGATGTTAGCAACTTATTTTAAGTCTACCTAATTCAGAAAGTCATCTAGTATATTCCATAATAAATTAGATTCTCACTGATGTATTCAATCATAATATGTTGTAGATATCAGGAATATTGAAGAAAAATCCTATCCCATTCCATTTTATTTCCTTTAACTGAACTAGATATAATCAAATTTGGGTCAGAAATATTTGTTTGGTATATTTTCTTTATGACATAGTTCCTTTACACAATAGTCATCTACAACAACATATCTAAGCTCAGAAAATTATGCATCATAAATATAAAGCTAATTTCACTGCAATAGGTATTGAAAGAACAGACATCACACAATCCACTTGATAAACTTAAAATTCCAGTAAGCTTATATTGTTAGCTCAAGTAGAGTTAGATTTTATTGTTTTTAACAATAAGCTGCACATTTTAGTTCATTCCTCATTTCCATGATTCCTCTACCTTATCTTGCTGAAATAAACTCCTTAGTATTGATAACCTATATCATGGTCTTTCTTAACATTATGACTTTTGTATATACTCTTCCTTATGCTTTTCAGCCAGCAAATAATCATTCTTTAAGAATCAACTAGTCATCTGCTTTTCATAACTTTTTCTCCAAGCTGTTTGAGCCAGTTTAAATGATCAACCTTGAGTTCCCAATTTACCCTGAACATGCATTTACTTTAGTACAGGGGTCTTTAACCTGAAGTTGGTGGGTGAGTTCTGAGCATCAGAGACATTGGATTTAGAAAAATAATAAAACAACTTCAGCTTTATTTTCCACAAATTATGAATATAGACACCAAACCCCAGCAATATTATCAGTACCTGTAAGATTTTTCTCACCAATAAAGCCCCAGATATTTACTTAACATTACATGTATTATGGATCTTGAAATATTATTTATAAATTTCTTTATTGTACTAAAAGTAAATCAACATAATTGACTTGGTTTTCAATTCTATGTATCTTATGCATTTAAAATATAATTTTGAGAAAAAGGTCTATAGTTTTTACCATATTGCCAAATGGGCTCATGCTACAGAAATTACTTTAAGAATTTTCTGACAGTATACTCTCTCTCCCATTAATCTGTGAGGCAAAAGAATATAGCACATACAAGAATGAGTTTTGAGGTCTGACATGCCAGTGAGCAAAATAATAGCCCCACTGGTCTGCTTACCATGGAATTTTTCAACATAGAGCACTCTGACAAACTCTGGGACATTTTTAGTGTACTCAACAAATGATGAAAGGCACCACTGGCATTCAGTGGACTAGGTAAGGTACTAAGATACCCCATCTAAAGGACAGTTTAGATGTTTTAAAATGATCCCAAGATACTGAATGTGCAACACCCAAACCTTAGCTTGGAATCTTTTATATAAAAACACCAACTCTTTCCTTTCGTATGTTTTACTAGATAATGAAATTTCCTGATAAACAACTAGTACGTAAATCAATAGTTAAAGTCAGATTTTATTGTTGTTGCTCAAAACTTTATGAGTTGTTTCCATTTTGAGAAATTACTTGTTACTCAGAACTTTACAAGATTTGTTTTTTATTCTGAGAAATTACATTACCAATGTCAAAACCACTCAAAATATTTGAATCAATATAGTCGTATCAGCCTGAATTTGAGATGGTCACATTCATGCTAATTCTACCTACAGAGGAAAGTATGTTGTCTACTAAACTATGTATTCCAGGATAGTTTTATCTACTTTTATATATTAAAATACATATTAGAATACTTTAATTTTTCTTGTCTATTATAGTTGGAATATATTATTGATTTTGAAATATAGATAGATTAAATAATATATTATTTTGTTTCAGAATAAAAATATCATAAATTACTTTATGTAAAAAGGTCATTGTGTCTGATAGGGTTGTGAACTACTAATTATTTCTAAGACTTAACCTGTATGAATTTCATTCTCTTTATCTATAATTGGGGGTAATAATACCTATCTTACACAATGTTAATGAAAAATAAGTGAAATAATGTCTTAGAGCAGTTAGCACAGTGATAGACACATGGGATTTTATCTATATTGGTCATATTATTATAATATCAATATTCCATAAGATCTTTGTGAAAGCACAGCCTATGTTGATATCTCTATCCTTGACACACTTCCTGGCATGTATCTTTCATTTAAAAAATTTTCAGTTTTGCCAAAATAAAATCCCCTTTATTATGTTTAAAGGAAAAAAATAATTTTACCATTCATAGAACTATAGAAATTATAAAAGAAATTCTCCAATTTTGATAGTAATTTTGTTGGTAAAATGTGGTGGGACTAGTGGGGAGAGAGAGAATTCATTTGTGATACTATGTCCCTAGAAGCCAACAAAGCCCACTTTCAACCAAGGAGAGCAGTAAGAATAGATAACAACACAGCTGCCTCCCATCTACTCAGAATTACAAGGATAACTATTAAAAATACACATCTGAAATTTCAACAATAAGAATATTTACATAGTGAAATCTTTGGCAATTTAGACACAAAAACCCAATTACCAGCTCATCGCATTCTTATCTTAGGAAAGAAAAAGAAAACAGGGTATCAGAAAAATAATTATCATTCTCCTAAACTTAAAACTAAAATATTATAAAAGCAGAAAGAAGTCCCTTTTTGTTACCTTTTGATAAATCACCAAAGTTCATGTAAGTTCTAGGAGACAGAGATCTACTATATTTTTACCCATTAATAACAGGTACGGTGAGTAGCAAGCTCTCAGGGGTCCCCAAACTTTTTACACAGGGGGCCAGTTCACTGTCCCTCAGACCATTGGAGGGCCGCCACATACAGTGCTCCTCTCACTGACCACCAATGAAAGAACCCCTTCCGGAAGTGCGGCGGGGGGGGGGGGGGGATAAATGGCCTCAGGGGGCCGCATGCGGCCCACAGGCCGTAGTATGGGGACACTTGCTCTAGATAATAAAGATTGGTAACTATTTCTAGAAGCTATACGTTAACAATATAAAACAGCTTGTCTTATTTGAAGACAAAGTTTTGATGGTCTAGTTTATGTTATAAATTTAAGATAAAGAATTTTATTTAAATGTATACACAAATAGTAATCCAATAATAACAAATATGTATATGTTTACATATCTACACACATATACATACACACATATTATCACCCCTTCCTCTCTGTACATAATTAATTAAGTAGTATGTTATATAGCAAGAGGAAAGAGAGACAATACTATCCAAGTTTCTATGAGTAATGACTTTTTTAAAACTAGGTAGAAGTACACCTTCCAAATGCCAACTCATTACTCCATTAAGTTTCTGCATTAATTTGGTTTTTATGTTTCTGTTTTTATTATGACATCAAAAGTTCACTATACCTTCATCCATAGATCATGTATTTATTCAGTCACCTATTACGCAGTTATTTATTAATACCTACTAATGCACTAGTCACAATGGAGGTTTACCAAGGCTACATAATTAAACCAACTGAACTATTTCCTTATTTAAGGTAAAAATAAAATACATGTGAAATTATGGATTCAGCACAAATATAAATAATTAATAATTACCCCTATAAATATATCAATAGTTAGGATGTTGCCAAAGGGAATTTCAATGTCTCTGCATTTTTCACTGATTCTTTATTTTTCATTTTTAAATTAAGTAAACAAAAATTTAGACCATTTTAAATTTACAGAAAAGTTGGAAAGAGAGTTCAGAGACTTCTTGTACATCCTACACCCAGATTCTCCTATTGTTAACCATCTTTCATTAATAACACTGGTTCTACTTCTTTCTCATAAAGGCTTGCTAGTTGTTACTTTCTTCATATTTTCTGAAGAGCTATTTTTGAGGAATATTAAAAATGAACAATCTTAGGTTTAAATAGTCAGAAACTTATATTTTGATCTCTGCAGACTAAAAACAGTATTAGGGCTGCTGTTTCTAATACCGGAAATTATTCAAGGATTTTGCAATGGGTATAAAACCAGAGGTATAGTCTAAGATAGTGTGGTGGAGAGTCATCATGTATGAATGTCCAGCACCTCTAAACATTCTCCTTTCATTTGGCTGTGTCTCTCATCTGCTCAAGAGAGAAGCTAGATAACTCACGTTGCTAAATTCCATTGTAGCTATGGTCTAGGTATTTGACCAGCATTCAAGCAAGACCTGAACTCATAATTTAGCAAAGTGAGGCAGTAGTCTAGGGTTTTGTTCTTTTGGCAACAGTGATAGTGGAAGTTTTAGTATTTTAATGTAGAGTTTCTGATATTTAGTCCTGAGGGCCAAAAGTATCGATAAATGTTGGCAGTAATGTTTTCTCCAAAGAAATCTGTGATAAAATTGGACATTGTTTCTGCAGTAGTTTCAGAGGCTGGTACTTTGACCTCTCCAAAAATTCTTGAGCGGCCTAAAAGTCTATGAAATAATCTTTTTCTGCATAAGCTAACTATAGTAAACTCTGTTATTTGCAACTAAAAATACTGACTAAGGTAGTAGTTTTAAAAGTATTAAGGGAGCTCCAATAACAGAACTTAAAATATGGAACTGGGCCCTGGCCGGTTAGCTCAGTGGTAGAGCGTCGGCCTGGCGTGCAGGAGTCTCGGGTTCGATTTCCGGCCAGGGCACACAGAAGAAGTGCTCATCTGCTTCTCCACCCCTCCCCATCTCCTTCCTCTCTGTCTCTCTCTTCCCCTCCCACAGCCAAGGCTCCATTGGAGCAAAGTTGGCCTGGCGCTGAGGATGGCTCTATGGCCTCTGCCTCAGGCGCCAGAATGGCTCTGGTTGCAAAAGAGCGACGCCCCAGATGGGCAGAGCATCGCCCCCTGGTGGGCATGCCGGGTGGATCCCGGCTGGGCGCATGCAGGAGTCTGTCTGACTGCCTCCCCGTTTCCAGCTTTGGAAAAATGCAGAAAAAAAAAATGTGGAACTGACTCTGTGAGATCTAGGAAAACAGTAAAGATTTAATTACCTCAGGCTGAAAAGGCAACACATTTTATTTTATTTGTTTGTTTTGTTTAGCCAAGGTTTTTAAAATATTTTCTTGTGTGTTAAATTTATTTGGGTGACATTGGTTAATAAGATTATATAAGTTTCAGGTGTACAATTCTATAATAAATCATCTGTGTATTGTTTTGCATGTTAAACACCCCAAGTCAAGCATTTTAAAATGCAGCAGCTAAACAGGTGGTCAGAATGTTGCTTGCTATACCTTGAAACTCCAACCACATGCCAAACTGAAGCTTTTTATTAGTACAGATGGTAGAAATAAAATTCTGAATGTTGGTATATGGCTTATTAAATCTTGCTGCCTTTGAAAATGTACTACACTACAGATGCACTTAAAGTAGAGCTAGACAGTCTGTAAGTAGAGATAAAAGGGAGACAGCTATGCCAAAAGGGGCTCAGTCTGCTTGTGTTCCACAATATGAATTGACTGAGAAAATTATAATTTGGAATCCTGAAGGCCTGAGAAATGCCACTTGCTTCTCTATATAAAAATGAACCTGTACCAGCAGAGGTTTCTAAGTGCAACTTCGAAAAGTGATAATATTATTGTCTTTGAGCTTTTCAAACATCTTCCTTTAGGAAGTATCCAAGTGACAACAAAGGAGAAATTGGTGGCAATGGTCAAATTAATGGTATTGCAATCTCATGCTGGCATACTATTCTGCAAGGCCTGAGACAGCATCTATTAGATAAAGAGAGAGGAATTGGTCAGAACAGAGGAGCCAGTAGCAGAGAGTTCAAATTTCTCAGTTTAGGTGATTACTTATAAAATTGGCTTGAAGCCCATCTCTTGGAGGTCTGGTAAATTTCCTAGGGTATTCCCAAATGTGCCTCTAGTTTGTGTGGCTACAGCTATCCTTAAAGTAATGCCTAAATTCTTAAAGTCACAAAAATAGAAAGAGTGGTCCAAGTAAAGTCTCTTCTCAACTAGGAAGACCATGCACCTGGCTTTCCTGAGATGGTCCCAATTTATGATTATTTTATATATGTAATGCTTTTTAATTATGTTTAGAGTCTTCATTCATTCACTTTCACTTTACACAGTACCTGCCTAGAGTGTGTAGGCATTGACAAACTGTGTAAGGACAGTCTCCCCAGAAGTATAACCAAGGACCTGGAGGAAAATGAATATAAAAATTACTCCCCAAAAACCAGTGTATGGCATGTTGGCTAGCCAAGCAACTATTATACTTCTGCTGCTAGGATAAGAAGTTTTGAGCATAACAGTCTTCAAAACTCTGTATTTGCTATCTACCACGTATTCCTCACTTTCCCTTTTACTGAACAAGACTTTTAAAATTGCTGTTATCCTATCATCTTCTCTCTATAGTACATTGGAATTGTTGGAGGAAGATGACTTGTCTCCAATTTCTAGGTGCAAGGATCACAAAGCAAAACCTGAAACTGTTAGAGAGACTACTCAAAGATCCTGGACTTCAAAGTTAAGTGCAGTAATGGAATATAATTTTTGCATTACCTACCATGGGAGGGAGAGGATGAATTCATTTGATTTAAATATAAAGGTAGAAAGTTTGCATATAAATTTCAGTTAGTCAAAGGTAGAAGTTGACAGATACTATAACTTTGTTCATACAAAACCCTTTCAACCCTTCTTTGTGGGAAAATGGCTGGGAATTAGACTGTGATTCTGAGACGAGTCTTTTTGTGCAGGCTTTGGAATGCCGGGTCCTGCAGGGGCAGAACACTGCCCTTGCAAGCTCTAGAAAATATCATTTAAAGGAAAACAGTTGAGCCCTAGGGCCTTTTCCTTACATACCTGAAAGACATTAGTTAATTACCCGCTTATGCACCTGAATCCAGGCTCTGTTAATTTATCTAATAAGCAAAGAGACCAATAAATTCGATGAGGCTGCAGTGATCTGGGCTCTCAGTCCTAGAAGCTGGGAGTCCCCTGTACCCATCTTTCTCTGTATGTTGTGTCTTGTGTATGTTTTTTCTTGAGTCCTGCAGTGCCTTCCTTTTATGCACGCCCACGGCTGAGTGGTCTCGGCACTTCTTTTCCCTTTCGTACTTTTATGCAATACCCAGCTTTCCTTGCAACTAGAGAGGGCCTCTTAACATAGTTCTGCAAATGAGATTCAAGCAGAAGTCTCCTGGTACTGTTTCTTCTGTTTTCTTTTTTATTACCCAGGAACACGGATGTAGCATAGACCTCACGAAAGACGTTACAACACAAAGATAGAGTAAGCTTTGTTTTTTTGATAGAATAATTGAATTACCATATTATCTCTCTAATGCCTACACCTGGAATTCTTGTTGAATGAAATAAATCTCTTTTTGACTAAGCCACAATTGTGGCTTAATGTGAAACTAAATGAAATTCTAATTGAATCAAGTGGGGAAATAATTAAAAAAACCTATTATTTTTTAATAGTACATGAAATGATTTAAAATAAAATTAATTTATAAATGGTTACTATTTTTTTCAGACTTTAAAACTTTTTACTTGCATATTTAAGAAATTGTGCATTTCGCCCTGGCCGGTTGGCTCAGCGGTAGAGCGTCGGCCTAGCGAGTGGAGGACCCGGGTTCGATTCCCGGCCAGGGCACATAGGAGAAGCGCCCATTTGCTTCTCCACCCCTCCGCCGCGCTTTCCTCTCTGTCTCTCTCTTCCCCTCCCGCAGCCAAGGCTCCATGGGAGCAAAGATGGCCCGGGCGCTGGGCATGGCTCTGTGGCCTCTGCCTCAGGCGCTAGAGTGGCTCTGGTCGCAATATGGCGACGCCCAGGATGGGCAGAGCATCGCCCCCTGGGGGGCAGAGCACCGCCCCTGGTGGGCGTGCCGGGTGGATCCCGGTCGGGCGCATGCGGGAGTCTGACTGTCTCTCCCTGTTTCCAGCTTCAGAAAAATGGAAAAAAAAAAAAAAAAAAGAAATTGTGCATTTCAATAATTAAACTCATTTGAAGAACAAAAAATGGCACTCTGGTTAAACTGAATTTTACAGCCTGAAACACCTTATTACCAGCTTGTCTTATACTCCATATTTCACTTTCCCACAGCTTCTTCTTTCACCAACATGTAAGTTCCTGTCCTTCCCTGCCAGCCAGACAGGCTGATGGGAGAGGCAGAAATGGCCTTTGTTGTCAGTACAGTAGTTCTCTAATGTGAAAAGGGGCAGCTCTCTCATTTAAAGTGATCCAACCTCTTTGCATCTTATAAAGTTAAACATCCTAAAGAAGTAAAATAAGAAGGCAATGCTTGCTGAATGTACAGTGCAGACTGGCAGTGCATGCCTCATTATGATTCACCTGCTTGCTTCTCCTGTTCAATCGTTTCTTTGGAAGGCAGTGGGTTTTCTCTTGTGTTTCTGTCTTCAGTTTTGATTTACTGAACTTCTCAATCTCAGCCATATTAGGTTTGTCAGATGTGGCTGCACTAGCTTTTATTCTTGCCATGTTTTATATTACCCCTTAACTATTTAACATGTATTTCATAAACCTTGACTTTTATGAAAATATATATAAAGGTTTGCATTTCATATGGGAAATAAGCTCATGTACTGAACAAAATTTGACAAAAAAATCTTCACATACAAGAGAAAAATCTATCACATATAATCGATAGAAAAAGCATAGTCCCAATAAATATTAATTTACTAGACCATTTCCAAAGACTCCTGGTTTAGTTTGCCAGTTTGTGAATTTGTTGTTGTTTTTTATTAAAGAATAAGTTATTTTATCATACAAACTCTTGATAAGTAAAATTAATAGTTAGAATCATTTGCTTTGTAGTTTTCCTTTAATTAAAAGTAATTCCCTTCAAATAGAGTAGTAAGTTGTTTATGTCTAAGTTTTTTTTTATTGTCAAAGAGAGGACTGGTTTTGTTTCCATCAGAATAAGATATGTTATTCTTTTTACTGTTAAAGAAAAATGTTTCAAATGTTGGGGCTCAGAATTCATGTGTGTGTGTGTGTGTGTGTGTGTGTTAAGTTTTAGTTTTAATTTAGGTACCATATCTCTGTAGGGCCAATCACTATTTGTCCAATTTTATTTTGGCAGCCATCCAAATGACTAATTTCTTTATAATTATTTATTTTAACTTTGTAAATGGTGTTACTACAAATATTTTCAGATTTAGAGTTTACTGGATATGGTCTCAATATATATCTCCTATGATTAAATCAAAGATAAAAAATCAAACAAAGTAAACAAAACCCAGAGGTTGTGGTTCAGGATAGCAATATAGGAGATCTAAAGTCACCTTCTGTCATGAACACATTGAATCTGCAGTTACATAAGTAACAATTTCTTTGAGGGATAAAATATTCCTAAGGGCTGGCTGAGCAACAACTACACATCAGGCAAACAAAAGCACCTAAATAAAAGAAAATATTAATGGACTTAAAGGGAGAAATAGCAATACAATTATAATTGGGGACTTTAATATCCTGCTTATATAAATGGATAGATTATCTAGACAAAAAATCAATAGGAAACATTAGCTTAAAGACATATTAGCCTGGATAAACATAACAGATATATATAGAACATTTCACCCAAAGGAAATAAAATATACATTCTTCTCATGTGCACATAAAACATTCTCCACAAAACACACATTAATAAATTTAAGAAGCTTGGAATCATATTAAACATTTTTCCCAATAAAATTAGAAATAAAAGAATAGAACTGCACGAAATAATATAAGACTATTGAACAATTATTTGCCAACAAATTTGTCAATCTAAAAGAAATGGATAAACATACAACCTACCAAGATTAAATAAATAAATAGAAATTTTGAACAGACTGATTACTAGAAAGGAAATTGAGTGAATAATCAAGAACCTCCTAAAGAACAAAAGTCCAGAAGCAGACAGCTTCACTGATGAATTATACTAAATCTTCAACTAAGAATTAATACCAATCTTTTCCAAACTCTTGCAAAAACTAGAAGAGGGAATACTTTCAAATTAATTTTATGAGGCCAGCAGTACCCTGATATCAAAAGCAGATAAGGGTTCACAAGAAAGGAAAAATACCAGCCAAAATCCCCAATGGAAAATAAAGGCAAAATGCTCAACAAAATCTTGGCATACAGAATTCAACAATACTTTAGAAGAATTCTACAAAATGGTCAAGTGTGAGTTATTTAAGGGATGTAAAGATGGTTCAACCTTCACAATCAATCAATGTGATATACCATATTTGCAAAATAAAGGATAAAAGTCAACAAAATGAAAAGGCAATATACTTAGCAGGAGAAAATATTTGCAAATTACTTATTGAGGAGGAGTTAATATATGAAATATATTTTAAAATTATACAATTCAACAGAAAACAACTTGTTAAAAATGGACAGAAGATACAAATACATATTTTCCAAAGAAGATAGGCAGATGGCCAACAAGTAATAAAAAATGCTGAACATGACTAATAAACAAGGTAATAGAAATCAAAACCACAATGAAATGTCACCTCACACCTGTTAGAATGGCTATTATAAAAAAGACAAAATAACAAGTGTTGGTGAGGATGTAGAGAAAAAGGAACACATGTGCACTATTGGTAGAAATGTAAATTGGCCCAGCCACTATAGAATTCAGTATAATGATTTCTCAAAAAATAAAAATACCATGTAATTCAGAATTTCCACTTCTGGGCATTTACTTAAAGAAAATGAAAATAACTAACCATGCCCATGTTCATTACAGCACTATTTATAATAGCTAAAATATGGAAAAATGTAAGTCTCCATCAATGGATTAAACAAAAAAGAAGATATGGGTATATATACAATATATTAGAATATTATTCAGCCACAAAAAGAATGCAATCTTGCCATTTGTGATAACATGGGTAAAATTCAAGGGTGTTATGCTAAGTTGAATAAGTAAGACAGAAAACACAAATACCATCTGATCTCATTTATATGTAAAATCTAAAAACAAAATCAGAAAGATACCAGAAAACCAAGCTCATAGAAACAGAGAATAGCCTGGTGTTTATCAAAAGTGGGAGGTTGGAGAAATGTGTAAAGGAGATCAAAAGATATGAACTTACACTTATAAAATAAATAAGCTGTGGGGACATAATGTACAGCATGGTTACTATAGTTAATAATACTGTATCTGAAAGTTGCTAAATGAATAGATCTTAAAAGTTTTTATTATAAGATAAGATTTTGTAAGTATGATGATGACATACTTACAATGATGATGACAAATGTTAGTAGACTTATTGTGGTACTTATTTCACAATGCATACAAATTTTAAATAATTATGTTTTACAACTAAAACTAATATATGTTATAACTCAAAAAAGGAAAAACAGAAACTATCCCTTTAAAGGATAAATAATCAGGGTGGAACAAATTTTAAGAAATAATGACTGTGAAATGAAATATTAAGACTGAAAAGTGTGGTTATAAAAAGAAGAATCAGCTTTCAAAAAATTAAAAAAGGACCCTGCCCAAATCTCTCCATAGCTATTATTAGAGTTTAATCCATACTTAAATGAATTGTTCTAACTAGAGAGATGCCCATAAATTTCATACAGTCAATAAAGCCTGATTTTAATGGAATCAAGAAGTTCTTGCTCAATTAATCATCCCATGATGTGAAATCATTACAAAGTTAATATAGAAAAGCTGCACCTATAGTCAAGCTATTATATATATAATGGAGCAACTAAAACATATCTCACATTGCATTTGTATCAGGAAAAAAAAGCCAAAAATAGGTGATGTTAACCATTTAAAATTATATTATTCAAGAATGTGTAATCAGCAAAGTTGTATTTTAAGATACTTAGTAATGGTAAATTATCCCATTTTAACTCAGGCTAGAAGGCAGGGCACTGATTGAAGGGGGAAGGGTTTAAAGAGAGACAAATATAAGGTGACGGAAAATAGTTTGACTTTGGGTAATGGGAATACAACATAATCAACAGTTCAAATGTTATAGAAATGTTTACCTGAAACCTATGTACTCAGCCAGAAACCTGCAAGAGCAATCCTGAGGCAAAGCAGCAGCAGCCTTTCAGACAGTAATTGAATTCCCTAGTTACAGCTTCATTCCTTAACTGACCCACCAAACAGAAATATTGTTAGATATTCAACATTCACAATTCTTCTTAGTAATTTATTATAAATTATACAACCCACTGCCACTGCAATAGTGGTGCTTGATATGTTATGAGATCAAGATCCCCAAACTTATTATCTCTGAATTCTATTATAGAAGCTGGACAAACTCCAGAAGTTCAAAATCTAGTGAAAATACATAGCAACTTTTCCCCTCAGCATTTATCAAGGACAATTTAATTATGTGAGTTAGGATAAAAAAAAAAGATAGTACCCAACATTTTACTTTTGTTTAAGTTTTTTTTGAGGTATTTCTTTGTAGAATTTGAGTATTGTAGATCCTTTCCACAAATCAATGATATACAAAACAATTAAAAATAAGAATAGGCCCTGGCCAGTTGGCTCAGTGGTAGCGCATTGGCCTGGCATGTGGAAGTCCTGGATTCAATTCCTGGTCAGAGCAAACACTCCTCCCCTTCTCCCTTCTCTCTCTTTCTCTCTCTCTCTTACTCTCTCGCAGCCATGGCTAGATGGGTTTGAGCAAGTTGACCCTGGCACTGAGGATGCCTTCCTGGCCTTGCCACAGGTGTTAAAATAGCTTGGTTGCTGAGCAATGAAGCAGTGGCTCCAGATGGGCAAATCATCACCTGGTAGGAGGCTTGCCAGGTGTATGCTGGTCGGGGCTCATGTGGGAGTCTGTCTCTCTGCCTTCCTGCCTCTCACTTAATAATAATAATTTTAAAATAAACAAAAAATAATCATATTTTTAGAGGCACTTTTGAAAAAAGAAAGAAGGTGAAGAGGATTTCAGGCATGGGCATTTAGGGTTTGCTAGAGCAAGTCCTTGTACTGTAATAGGTCATAGAATCAAAGGACAGGTATGACCTTATAAAATACATCCATTTCCCTTTCCACCTTCCAGCTCCACAGTTAAATTAGAATACCTGGAAGTTTTATATTTTTATATCTAATATATTTCTCTCCAGATACTAATGTTTCAAAATAAACTTATTTTAATAGATGTTTTAGACTTATTAAATATGAAAATAATATTAGTATTAATAATCAACAATATGTAAAAAATGAAGGTAAGAAAATTGTTTACAAAATTACTTTAGTGTTCATTTTGATATGGGAGAATAGAAAATGTAGGAAAAGAGAGATTAGAAAACAGGAAGATCTATATGATATCACTCACATGTGGAATCTAAACGTCCAAACTCATGAAAACAAAGAATAAACTGTTGGTTACCAGGGGCTGAAGGGTGGAGGGGCAGGTAGGAAAGATGTTGTTTAAAGGTACAAACTTGCAGCCAGTAGGTAAATAAGTCCTGGAGATACAGTGTACAGCAGGGGTCCCCAAACTTTTTACACAGGGAGCCAGTTCACTGTCCCTCAGACCATTGGAGGGCCGGAATATAAAAAAAACTATGAACAAATCCCCATGCACACTGCACATATCTTATTTTAAAGTAAAAAAACAAAACGGGAACAAATACAGTATTTAAAATAAAGAACAAGTAAATTTAAATCAACAAACTGACCAGTATTTCAATGGGAACTATGCTTCTCTCACTGACCACCAATGAAAGTGGCGCCCCTTCTGGAAGTGCGGCGGGGGCGGAGAAATGGCCTCAGGGGGCCACATGCGGCCCGCGGGCCAGGCCGTAGTTTGGGGACCCCTGGTGTACAGGATAGTGAATAAAGACAGTAATACTTAATTTTAATTATCAAACTTACTAAGAAGCTAGGTCTTAATTATTTCCACCACACAAAAAATCTATAATTACGTGATGCAGTAGAGGTGTTATTCATAGCTATACTGCCAGTCATACTGCAATATCTAAATTCATCAAACCCACATATTCTACACTTTAAATCTCCACAGTGCTGTATGTCAAATCTATTTCAAGTATAAAAAAAAAAAAACCAGAAGGATCAAATTGCTCTAAAAAAAAATAGGAGAGCGTGTGTGTGTGTGTGTGTGTGTGTGTGTGTTTTACAGGGATGGTTTCTACTCATCATTTCTTCACCATGTATTTTTCCTGCTCAGACCCATTGTTCATTGTGTTTCTTGGGGCACACATATCTTTTCCCTATCTTACTCCTCTATCTGGGAAGCACTTATATGTCTTTCAAGACCCTTAAATATCACCTCTGTGTAACATTTCCTGGAAGTTTTTGTTTTCCCATTTTTAGTACCTGCAGCCAAGTAGATATCGAAGAATTGTTTATAGAATAAATAAGAGAAATATCACAAGTAAGAGTAATCATGTTCTTTTTTGTTCACTGAATATCAATGCATATTCTAATTAGTGACATAACTATGTCATTCAAATTAGACCATTTGTTTGAAGCTGGAAATAAGGTACACTTAGGATGTAAATTTGACATTTACTTGTCATTTGATAATAGACATTATCTGACTTTACTTTAAGTGGTGATGCATTTCTTAACTTACTTGTCCATAAAACAAAGAACTGTATGTTTATGATCTCTAAAGCAAAAAATAATGTAACTTTAAAGAGCCTAGAACAGTGTATGTTGCTGTTGTTTCATAGATGTCCTACCTATCTCTAGTATTAAAAGGTCTGTGACTCATGGTATGTGATGGCTTTCTGCATTTTATTTCCAAGGTCCATGTGTATGAGGCATGATGGTGTAATATAACAAGCTTGGCAAAAGACTTGCTTGATTAAAATTCCATTTGAACCACTTACTAGCAATATGAATTCAGGCAAGTTACATAACCATACTGAGCCTCTATGCTCAATTTATTAAATTAAAATGTCAATAATTATCTTTTAAAAATAATTAAATATATATGTGTAAAACGCTTACAACAGTGCTGAGAACCTAGTAATGTTTTTAAATAGTCATAGTAGGCCGATGTAGATAACTATATTCGTCAAACATATAAATGCATGTTGCTTTGACAGCAAAGAACAAGTTATTGCAGATATATAAACTAGAAATTTTTTTTAATTTCTAAATCACAGCAAATTGATTAATTAATATGTACTGATACAATTAAATCTTACTCAGCTCTTAAAGGTTTATTTGGGTTCTCCATTATTTTCCACCGGTCTGTATGTCTGCCTTTGTGACAGTCCAATATTGTTTTGGTTATTGTAGTTCTATAATTTTTTATGTGTCCCATACAGTACATTGATTATAGGTACAATGTTGTTCAGCTTATCTCCAGAATTTATTTCTTTTGTTTAGTTGAAACTCTTGCCTGTTGGTTCGTTAACTCCTTATTTCTCCCTCTCCTCAGGCCCTGGAAACTACCATACCAGGTTTTGATTCTATGAATTTGACTATTTTAGATACTTCAAATCAGTGGAATCATGAAGAAATTGGATTGTTGTGACTGGCTTATGTCACTTAGCATGTCTTTAAGGGTCATCCATGTTGTTTCATATTACAGAATTTCCTTCTTTTGTATTGCTAAATAATATTTCATTGTATATTCATACAATTTTGTTTATTCATTCACCTGTCAATGGACATTTAGGTCATTTTCACATCTTGGATATTAATAATGATGCAATTAACATGAGAGTCCTATTATCTCTTTAAGATTCTGATTTCAACCATTTTGGACACTCAGAGGTACTACTGGGTCATACGGTAAATCTATTTTCATCTTTCTGAGGAAACCCTATACTGTTTTCCATAGTAGCTGCACCAATTTGCATGCCCCTCAACACTGTAAAAACGTTCATTGATAAGAGTGCCAAGACTAAGTGGAAAAAGACAGATGATAAGTAGAACCATACATAGAGGAGGTACTATCTGATGGAAGCTTAAATCATAGAAGTGACTCAGACACTGTTTTAGGTGCTGTCCAAGGCAGATAGAGAAGGGAAAAAATACTGACTCCCATATTTCCAGTTTTAATTTTACCACAGTTTCCTCATGTCTAAACCTAATGGGCAAGAAAGTTTGAGAAAGGTAACCTTAGGAGCACAGGTGTCTGAGATACACTTAGCTTGAGTACTTCTTTGGTTCTCTTATTCATTTGAATGTTTCTTTGTTCTGACCTAAAAGGTTTTATTTGCATCTAAATGGATAAAACCCTTTCATGCTAAAAGAAATTTTCTAGAATACATCATCCAACTTCCTTATTTCAGAAAAGGAAACTGACAAATAAAGAATGATAAATATTTCTTCACTAAGTAACACAATGGGTGATTTAGAAAGAAAATTATGGGCATAAAAAGGCTTTGGAAAAATAATAGCGCTTTAGAAATATGAGCCATTTTATTATGATTTTATACTTATATAGTCACTGCATAAATATAAGCATGTTTTAAAGATTTTTTAAAATAATATAGAGTGTTTTTCAAAAGGATAGAGCATTCCCATACCAATTTCCATCTACAATAAGTAAAAGTCATATTATTATATATCTGTATTCAGTGTATTACTTGACTCACAATACTAAAATTACTGAATTTTATTGTGAATATTTTAATAGAAAGATATTGTTTAATATTAATATTTACTTCTAAAACAGATACATTGTTTTCTCTATGTGTATCTCTTTATGAACTTGTGAAACATTTAGTTTAACTAATTATTAAAAGTGAATTGTCTGGTTCAGAAGGAATGTATATTGATTATATATATATATCTGTATATAGATAGATACATATTCACGAACATACATTTCTAAAATATCCTGCAGAAAGCATGTGAGTGTTTACCCTAGGGCCTATTTGTCTATACTCTCATTCATACTGCACATTATCATTTTTTAATCTTTGCTAATCAGATAGGAACAACCTACATTTTCATATAATATTAACTTTTAGGGAGCATATCCATTAAACAGTACACAAAATTATATGTACATGGTATTTGTGCAATACTTTATCTTTACCATATCAGACCATTTTTAAAAAAAAGACAAAAAGCCTAGGTAGTTTCCTCACCCCACTTCCTGCGTATCGAAGAGACCTTTAAAGAACTTATACCTGCCTGACCCAGTGGTGGTGCAGTGGATAGAGCGTCGGACTGGGATGCGGAAAACCCCGGTTCAAGACCCCGAGGTCGCCAGCTTGAGAGTGGGCTCATCTGGTTTGAGCAAAAGCTCACCAGCTTGGACCCAAGTTTGCTGGCTTGAGCAAGGGGTTACTCAGTTGGCTGAAGGCCCACGGTCAAGGCACATATGGGAAAGCAATCAATGAACAACTAAGGTGTTGCAATGAAAAACAAATGATTGATGCTTCTCATCTCTCTCCATTCCTGTTTGTCCCTATCTATCCCTCTCTCTGACTCTCACTCTGTCTCTGTAAAAAAAAAAAAAAAGAACTTATACCTATTTCTTGATGGAGAAAAAGGGTTAGCCTTACTAGGCAGTGGCGCAGTGGCACAGTGGGTAGAGCATAGGGCTGGGATGCAGAGGACTCAGGTTCAAAACCCTGAGGTTGCCAACTTGAGCACAGACTCATCTGGTTTGAGCAAGACTCACCAGCTTGAGCCCAAGGTCACTGGCTTGAGCAAGGGGTCATTCGCTCCGCTGTAGCCCCCAGTCAAGGCATACATAAGAAAGCAATCAATGAATAACTGAAGAGCCATAACAAAGAATTGATGCTTCTCATCTCTCTTCCTTCCTGTCTGTCTGTACTTATTTGTCCCTCTCTCCATGTCTCTCTGTCTCTATCACCAAAAAAAAAAGGTTAAACTAAATAGCCAGAATATATTCCTGGCAAGAAAACAACTGTCAGCATCCACTTCTATAACCACTTAGCTTGCCCTTCTCTTAGATTCTCCCTTTCAGTCTTTTCTTTCTTTCTTTCTTTCTTTCTTTCTTTCTTTCTTTCTTTCTTTCTTTCTTTCTTTCTCTCTCTTTTTTCTTTCTTTCTTTCTTTCTCTTTCTTTCTTTCTTTCTCTCCCTCCCTCCCTCCCTCACTCCCTCCCTCCCTTCCCTTCCCTTCCCTTTCTCTTTCTTTCTTTCTTTCTTTCTTTCTTTCTTTCTTTCTTTCTTTCTTTCTTTCTTTTTCTTTCTTCCCTTTTTTTTGTGTGACAGAGACAGAGAGAGGGAGAGATAGGGACAGACAGACAGGAAGTTAGAGAGATGAGAAGCATTCTTCGTTGCAGCTCCTTAGTCTCCTTAGTTGTTCATTGATTGCTTTCTCATATGTGCCATGACCAGGAGGATGCAGCAGAGTAAGTGATCCCTTGCTCAAGCCAGCAACCTTAGGCTTCAAGCCAGTGACTTGTGGGCTCAGGCCAGCGATCATGGGGTCATGTCTATGATTTCACTCTCAAGCCAGCGACCCCGTGCTCAGGCTTGTAAGTCTGCACTCAAGTCAGTGACCTCAGCATTTCAAACATGGGTCCTCTGTGTTTCGTCCAACACTGTATCCACTGCACCACTACCTTGTCAGGTCCCCTCACTCTTTTCTGGAAAAGAATAACTGCCATTCTCCTAAGAACAAAGAGCTGTTATTCTCCTAAGAAACTTTAAATCAATGAAAATGTCAGCAGCAAGTGGCATTTGCATCAGTCGCCTGACCAGACTTTATTTGAACATCATACCTGAATCAGAAGCAGCCATCATAAAGGCAAATACTATTTATCTAACATTCCAAATATCAGCAGCATGGAACAGGCTTGTGGAAAACTGCACTAGTTGCCAAGGGATTGGTAAAGAAGGGAAGAAATGTTAGGAAATCCTACATTCCAATTAACTTTTTCACTCAAATCAAGCTTCAACCAATTATCTGGAATGGAGAAATGGTGCTTAAGAATTCATAAGTCGTAACACTGATTATACTTCAGTCCTCTCTGGACCCTTTCAGTGAATGTTATGAAAACTGCAGAGATGGAATCCATAAAGAGAAAAGCACAAGACACTTGGCAACACCTGTGGTTCTTCAGCACTTACATATGCTTTATCATTAAAATGCAAATTCAAGTGTTTTAAAAACTAAAGTGGAATCTATATAATTATAAACATTTACCCAAAATTTAGATGAAAAGTAAAGCTGAACATCTGAAAACATTGGGATGTTTTCAGACTTCCAAAAGTTTGTATAAAGAAAATAAAGCAATCTAATTTGCTTAACTATAAAGATAGGTACGTTTTAATAAGAACATAAAACACTACTTTCCAAATCATGAAGATCTGGAATAATTTTAAACAAGACATGAAAGGAGAGTGAGGTGTTAGTATTAAAAAGGGTAGAGTAGGAGATGACGTCAGAGTAATGGCGTGGTAGGAAGCGATACTGATAAATCTCCCCCAAAACTCAATAAGATCTTCAACCAGAAACAGAAAAACCTATCCTTGGAGCCTCCAGATGTTTTGCAATACACCCGAAGGTATGGTCAAGTGAAAAATTGGCTAAATATATAATCAAACCCTGAAGGAAATAGGGAGTAAGAAATGCTCCGCCTTCCTCACTAACCTAAATAGGGTTGCTTTCACTGGTAACTGAGAATATAGAAACTGAGCCAGGCAAAGGGGGTGAATAGATCCAGGCCATGGCACAAACGGCCGAACCAGGCTGTGGCACAGAGATCCAAGCTGAGGAAAAACTGTGCCTGTGGCAACCCAGTCAATACGAGCTAACACTCATGCCAAACCCAGACAAAGAAAGACAAGCGGGGCAGCCATTTTCCCCGATCTCCTGGTCGGCGCGCGCAGATAGTGGGCGAGAGATTCCTCCAAGTGCCTCAGCAGTGAGCGCTAGAGTTACTCCACAGAGAGGCAGAATCAGGGGCCTTTGTGTGTGGAATCTCCGGCCGCCCCAGTGCCCTGAAAAGCCGTGCTCAGGGAGGGAGTGAGAGCCAATTCCAATGCTGGAACATTTCCGTGCGGGCAGGGGTTTTACTCAGACTGTGAGACATCCGGCCTGATATCCTGGTCTGCGCACAGATAGTGAGTGAGAGTTTCCTCCAAGCGCCCTGGGAGTGGGCGCCCACCCATGTAACTGGACAGAGTGGCAGAGCCAGAGGTCTTTGAGTGGGCGGAAGCCCCGCCTGATTATGCTAGCAGCTCTGACTGACTGAGCCTTACCCAGAGCCCTGTGCTCAGTGGAAATAGACTGGGGAGTTCCCAGCTCTTTGAGCCTATTACTAACCAGGCAGAGGCAGCAGCAACCCCATAGCTGGATTATCAGGCTACTAATTGAGGAAGGAAAGACTAGGAGAGAGGCTCCAGGAACACGGACTCTCTCACTGTTGGAGCCTATAAATGCTAATGAGCCTCAACTGCCAACGAGACTGAAGCAAAATACATGACATCGCCATAGAGACCTATCAACTGCAAACCTCTACCTGAGCATGCCAAAGGGGCAGAACCCAGGGTACAGAGTCACCAATCAGGAAGAGGGAGAGAAAAGAAAAGAAGAAGATAACCTCTCAAAATTAAGAATAATACGCAGACTTTATAACCTATCCCATTTTATATTTGTTGGTTTGTTTCTCTTATCTTCATTCTTGATATTTTTTTTCCTCCTCCAATTTGGTCGTTTAACTCTCTGCCAGTCTTACTCTCTCCTCTCCTTGAACTACACTACCCATAAGTGTTACAACTCCCATTATCTTTTCTTTCCTCTTTCTTTCTCTCTATGAGGGTTGCACTCCAAAACCCTTAACTCTCTCTCTCTCTCTCTCTCTCCTCTTTTTTCTTTTTTCTTTTTTGAGTGGTTCCTTCTTTTTTCTCTCTCTCTCTTTCTTGTCTCTCTCTATATTAGTTTCTTCCTTTCTCCTTTACATCTTCTCATTCAAACCTCAATAATGAACAAATTATATTATCTGGGACTCAAACTTATGTTTGTGGCATTTTGGGGGGTTTTTACTTCACCTTTTTAACTCACTAGAGTGCTCTCAGCCCTGGCTCTTCATTTTATCTAGTTCTGGTTCCACTAAATACAATAGTAATTTTTTAATTTGTCCCCCCATTTTCCTGTTTCCCTCTTGTTCCTCTCATCATAACTCTTAGTCAACCAACACCTAAAAGCAAATCATTTTATTCTTTTTATTTTTATTTATTTATTTTTTGTATTTTTCTGAAGCTGGAAATGGGGAGAGACAGTCAGAAAGACTCCCGCATGCTCCCAACCGGGATCCATCCAGCACGCCCACCAGGGGGCGATGCTCTGCCCCGACAAGAGCTACTCTAGCGCCTGGGGCAGAGGTCAAGGAGCCATCCCCAGCAGCTGGGCCATCTTTGCTCCAATGGAGCCTCTGCTGCGGGAGGGGGAGAGACAGAGAGGAAGGAGAGGGGGAGGGGTGGAGAAGCAGGTGGGTGCTTCTCCTGTGTGCCCTGGCCGGGAATCGAACCCAGGACTTCTGCATACCAGGCCGATGCTCTACCACTGAGCCAACCGGCCAGGGCCCAAATAATTTTATTCTTGACCCAAATTATTTCCTTATTTGCTTTTTGTGGGTCCATACCCCATTTTTTCTGTTTTTTTTTTGCCCCTTTATTACTTCTCCCCAATTCAGGCCCTCCATTACAGGCATTGTTTGTTCTATTTAGTACAATATAATTCACAGTTCACCACAAGATTTTCTCAAGAAAGAGGGGAGAGGAGAGAAGAGGAAAAAAGGAGGGGGGGAATAATTTCCTTTTTTTAAATTTTTATTTTATTTTATTTTATTTTTCTTTATTTAATTATTAATTTTTTTAAAAAGAAATCCTTTTGATTTTTTAATTAATTTTTTTAACTTTTTATTCTTTATGAAATCTCATTAATACTATCAACAAAACCACCCTCAGATAACATTAAGGAAGAAAAAATCGAATCTCATGGATACAAAAGAAAGAGAGGTAACACAGATATATGACTAAAAATCTATGGAGAAAAAATTTAATATATTGGAAACCTTGGAGTTAAACAACAGAGAATTTAAAATAGAAATCCTAAAAATACTAAGAGATATACAAGAAAACACAGAAAGGCAATTTAGGGAGCTCAGAAAACAACTAAACGAACACAAAGAATATATTACCAAGGAAATTGAAACTATAAAAACAAATCAAACAGAGATGAAAAACTCAATTCACGAGCTGAAAAACGAGGTAACAAGCTTAGCTAATAGAACAGGCCAGATAGAAGAGAGGATTAGTGAAATAGAAGACAAGCAACTTGAGGCAAAACAGAGAGAAGAAGAAAGAGACTCAAAAAATTAAAAAAATGAGAAAGCCCTACAGGAATTGTCTGACTCCATCAAAAAGAATAACATAAGAATAATAGGTATATCAGAGGGAGAAGAGAGAGAAAATGGAATGGAGAACATACTCAAAGAAATAATAGATGAGAACTTCCCAAGCCTGTGGAAAGAATTAAAGCCTCAAATTCAAGAAGGATACAGAACTCTGAGTTTTTTTAACCCTAACAAACCTACTCCAAGGCACATCATCATGAACTTGGCACAAACCAACGGCAAAGAAAAAATTCTCAAGGCAGCCAGGGAAAAGAAGAATACAACATATAAAGGAAGGCCCATTAGATTATCATCAGATTTCTCAACAGAAACTCTACAAACTAGAAGAGAGTGGACCCAATATTTAAAGTCCTGAAAGAGGGGAACTTCCAGCCATGAATACTATACCCATCAAAGCTATCCTTTAAATATGAAGGAGAAATAAAAACATTCACAGATACAGAAAAGATGAGGGAATTTCTCATCAGAAAACCCCCACTCCAGGAATTGCTAAAGGGGGTTCTCCAATCAGATACAAAGAACAACAACAACAAAAAACCAAAGCCACAAGTAAAAGCTCCAAGAAGAACACAATAAAACCAAATTTAAACTGTGACAACAACAAAAAGAAAGGGGGGGGGAAAGATGGAGATAAACAGTAGCAAAGGACGATGGAGTGCAAAAGTACTCACAAAATAGTGCACTACAATGAACAGGGTAGAAACCCTTTTCATTACTTAAAGGTAACCACCATTGAAAAAACCACCAGAGAAGCACATGATTTAAAAAAGATAGCAACAGAGGAAAGATGTATGGAATACAACCAAATAAAAACAAAAGATAGAAAAATGAAAGAGAAGGATCAAACAAGACACAAAACTAACAGAAAGCAATCTATAAAATGGCAATAGGGAACTCACAAGTGTCAATAATTACACTAAATGTAAATGGACTAAACTCACCAATAAAAAGGCACAGAGTAGCAGCATGGATTAAAAAATAAATTCCAATGGCTAAGGGGACACTGAATCAAGAAGACATAACAATTCTTAATATATATGCACCAAACCAAGGAGCACCAAAATATATAAGACAGCTACTATTGACCTTAAAACAAAAACTGACAAAAATACAATCATACTTGGAGACCTCAATACACCGCTGACGGCTCTAGATCGGTCATCCAAACAGAGAATCAATAAAGATATCTTGGCCTTAAACAAAATACTAGAGCACCTGGATATGATAGACATCTACAGGACATTTCATCCTAAAGTGACTGAGTATACATTTTTCTCCAGTGTATATGGATCATTCTCAAGATTATATGTTGGGCCACAAAAACAACATCAGCAAATTCAGAAAAATCAAAGTTGTACCAAGCATATTTTCTGATCATAAAGCCTTGAAACTACAATTCAACTGCAAAAAAGAGGAAAAAAATCCCACAAAAATGTGGAAACTAAACAACATACTTTTAAAAAATGAATGGGTCAAAGAAGAAATAAGTGCAGAGATCAAAAGATATATACAGACTAATGAAAATGACAATACGACATATCAGAATCTATGGGATGCAGCAAAAGCAGTGATAAGAGGGAAGTTCATATCACTTCAGGCATATATGAACAAACAAGAGAGAGCTCAAGTGAACCACTTAACTTCACACCTTAAGGAACTAGAAAAAGAAGAACAAAGACAACCCAAAAGCAGTCGAAGAAAGAAGATAATAAAAATCAGAGCAGAAATAAATGAAATAGAGAACAGAAAAACTATAGAAAAAATTAATAGAACAAGGAGCTGGTTCTTTAAAAGATCAACAAAATTTACAAACCCTTGGCAAGACTTACCAAGTAAAAAAGAGAAAGAACTCATATAAACAAAATCCAAAATGAAAGAGGAGAAATCACCAAGGACACCGTAGATATACAAGGAATTATTGTAGAATACTATGAAAAACTTTATGCCACTAAATTCAACAACCTAGAAGAAATGGATAAATTCCTAGAACAATACAACCTTCCTAGACTGAGTCAAGAAGAAGCAGAAAGTCTAAACAGACCTATTAGTAGAGAATAAATAGAAAAAAAACATTAAAAACCTCCCCCAAAATAGAAGTCCAGGCCCAGACGGCTATACCAGCGAATTTTATCAAACATTCAAAGAAGACTTGATTCCTATTCTACTGAAAGTCTTTCAAAAAAATTGAAGAAGAAGCAATACTTCCAAACACATTTTATGAGGCCAACATAACCCTCATACCAAAACCAGGCAAGGATGGCACAAAAAAAGAAAACTACAGACCAATATCTCTAATGAATACAGATGCTAAAATACTAAACAAAATACTAGCAAATCAAATACAACACATATAAAAAAAAATAATACATCATGATCAAGTGGGGTTCATCCCAGAATCTCAAGGATGGTTCAACATACGTAAAACGGTTAACATAATACACCATATCAACAAAACAAAGAACAAAAACCACATGATCTTTTTTTTTTTTTTTTTCTTTTCCATTTTTCTGAAGCTGGAAACAGGGAGAGACAGTCAGACAGACTCCCGCATTCGCCCGACCGGGATCCACCCGGCACACCCACCAGGGGCGACGCTCTGCCCACCAGGGGGCAATGCTCTGCCCATCCTGGTGTTGCCATGTTGCGACCAGAGCCACTCTAGCGCCTGGGGCAGAGGCCACAGAGCCATCCCCAGCGCCCGGGCCATCTTTGCTCCAATGGAGCCTTGGCTGCGGGAGGGGAAGAGAGAGACAGAGAGGAAAGCGCGGCAGAGGGATGGAGAAGCAAATGGGCGCTTCTCCTGTGTGCCCTGGCCGGGAATCGAACCCGGGTCCTCCGCACGCTAGGATGATCTTATCAATAGACGCAAAAAAGGTTTTCGATAAAATACAACACAATTTTATGTTTAAGACTCTCAACAAAATGGGTATAGAAGGAAAATATCTCAACATGATAAAGGTCATATATGATAAACCATCAGCTAACATCATATTAAATGGCACAAAACTGAAGGCTTTCCCCCTTAAATCAGGAACAAGACAGATATGTCTACTCTCTCCACTCTTATTTAATGTGGTACTAGAGGTTCTAGCCATAGCAATCAGACAAGACAAAGAAATAAAAGGCATCCATATCGGAAAAGAAGAAGTAAAGGTAACACTTTTTGCAGATGATATGATCCTATACATCAAAAACCCCAAAGAATCCACAAAAAGACTACTAGAAACAATAAGCCAATACAGTAAGGTCGCAGGATACAAAATTAACATACAGAAGTCAATAGCCTTTCTATATGCCAACAATGAAACATTTGAGAACGAACTAAAAGAATAATCCCCTTCACAATTGCAACAAAAAAAAAATAAAATACCTAGGAATAAACATAACAAGGAATGTAAAGGACTTATATAATGAAAACTATAAACCATTGTTAAGGGAAATCGAAAAAGATATAATGAGTTGTTGTTCTTGGTTAGGAAGAATAAATATAATCAAGGTGGCCATATTACCCAAAGCAATATACAAATTTAATGCAATTTCCATCAAAATTCCAATGACATTTTTTAAAGAAATGGAGCAAAAAATCAGCAGATTTATATGGAAGTATAAAAAACTGAATAGCCAAAGCAATCCTAAAGAAAAAGAATGAAGCTGGGGGCATTACAATACCTGACTTCAAACTATATCAGAGGTCCCCAAACTTTTTACACAGGGGGCCAGTTCACTGTCCCTCAGACCATTGGAGGGCCAGACTATAAAAAAAAACTATGAACAAATACTATGAAAAAACTATGCACACTGCACATATCTTATTTTAAAGTAAAAAAACAAAATAGGAACAAATACAGTATTTAAAATAAAGAACATTAAATTTAAATCAACAAACTGACCAGTATTTCAATGAGAACTATGCTCCTGTCACTGACCACCAATGAGAGAGGTGCCCCTTCCGGAAGTGCGGTGGGGGCCAGATAAATGGCCTCAGGGGGCCGCATGCGGCCCGCAGGCTGTAGTTTGGGGACCCCTGAACTATATTATAGGGCCACGACAATCAAAACAACATGGTATTGGCAGAAAAATAGACACTCAGACCAGTGGAACAGAATCGAAAACCCAGAAATAAAACCACATATATATAGTCAAATAATTTTTGATAAAGGGGCCAACAACACACAATGGAAAAAAGAAAGCCTCTTCAATAAATGGTGCTGGGAAAACTGAAAAGCCACATGCAAAAGAATGAAACTGGACTACAGTTTGTCCCCCTGTACTAAAATTAACTCAAATGGATCAAAGATCTAAACATAAGACCTGAAACAATTAAGTACATAGAAGAAGACATAGGTACTCAACTCATGGACCTGGGTTTTAAAGAGCATTTTATGAATTTGACTCCAAAGGCAAGAGAAGTGAAGGCAAAAATTAATGAATGGGACTACATCAGACTAAGAAGTTTTTGCTCAGCAAGAGAAACTGATAACAAAATAACAGACAGCCAACTAAATGGGAAATGATATTTTCAAACAACAGCTCAGAGAAGGGCCTAATATCCAAAATATACAAAGAACTCATAAAACTCAACAACAAACAAACAAACAATCCAATAAAAAATGGGAAGAGGTCATGAACAGATACTTCTCCCAGGAAGAAATACAAATGCCCAACAGATATATGAAAAGATGCTCATCTTCTTTAGTTATTAGAGAAATGCAAATCAAAACGGCAATGAGATACCACCTCACACCTGTTAGATTAGCTATTATTAACAAGACAGGTAATAGCAAATGTTGGAGAGGCTGTGGAGAAAAAGGAACCCTCATACACAATGTTGGTGGGAATGTAAAGTAGTAGAACCATTATGGAATAAAGTATGGTGGTTCCTCAAAAAACTGAAAATAGAACTACCTTATGACCCAGCAATCCCTCTACTGGGTATATACTCCCAAAACTCAGAAACATTGATACGTAAAGACACATGCAGCTCTATGTTCATTGCAGCATTGTTCACAGTGGCCAGAACATGGAAACAACCAAAAAGCCCATCAATAGATGACTGGATAAAGAAGATGTGGCACATATACACTATGGAATACTATTCAGCCATAAGAAATGGTGACATCGGATCATTTACACCAAAATGGTGGGATCTTGATAACATGATATGAAGTGAAATAAGTAAATCAGAAAAAAACAGGAACTGCATTATTCCATACGTAGGTGGGACATAAAAGTGAGACTAAGAGACATTGATAAGAGTGTGGTGGTTATGGGCGGAGGGGGGAGAGGGAGAGGGAAAGGGGGAGGGGGAGGGGCCCAAAGAAAACTAGATAGAAGGTGACAGAGGACAATCTGACTTTGGGTGATGGGTAGGCAACATAAATGAACGACAAAATAACCTGGACATGTTATCTTTGAATATATGTATCCTGATGTATTGATGTAACCCCATTAAAAAAATAAAATTATTAAAAAAAAAAGGGTACAGTAAAAGCTAGGCAAAACAGTCAGAGGTCTGAAGCCAAGGCCAATTGGCTATTAATGGTAAGAAAATTAGCTCGGTGAGCTCACAGCATTCACTTAAGAGGTATTATTTACAATTACATGCTGTGCTGATCCCCTTTCCATAAACAGAAATTCTTCTAAGGGGTCTGACTCTACTTGTCAATTGGCTACAACCTGTACTTAAAAAGTGCCTCATTCTAGAGCAGTCCCTGACCTCTGAGATTTCCTGGAAAACCAATGCAGTAATGTATGAGCAACTTAATTCTTCCCCAGTTTATCATTTTCTCCACAACTCTACTCCTGTATTACAAAACAGTCTGAGTTTGAACCTTTTATTATATTCCAATCCTTTTGCTGAATATAAAACTGAAAAACTAACACTGGATTAGACATTTCAATTTGTCTTTAGAACAAAGGGAAGCCATTGACTTAAAATTAAATCTTTAAGTAAGTATGCTTTAAAACATTTTAAATATAGCTCTTATATTAGCAGCATTAAAAAATATATAGCATCTCCTTTTTTTTATGGAATTTTCCCAACACGTATATGTACTTAATTATCTTTGAACAGTACAGCAGTTACATAAACTAATAAACTTCTGATGACAGAAAGGGTTCTAGATATCATCTTAAGGTGAAAAGATATGCTAAAATTTCCCCCTAGAGTTAATGGTAGTTTTCCATTCTGTGTTTTTTAATTTTATTCTTAGTTCTGTGAGACAGAGTGAAAAAGGATGACAAGATCTAGTCATAGTAATAGCTCAAGAGGTTACTTCCTAGAGCTTATTTCTTATAACTAAGCGACAATTCATGTATTTTCTTATATTGTCCCTTCAGGTCAAATTCAAATCAAAAGCAACATTCAAGTATTTAATAGGTAGAAACATAATTGAAAGGAAATAACAAATATCTCATAAGACTAAATATAAGGTTTCATCAGGCAGGAAGTCATATATTGGAAATGCAACAAAAAATTAAATATGGCCTGACCAGGCGGTGGTGCAGTGGATAGAGCATCAGACTGGGATGCAGAAGATCCATGTTCATGACCCCGAGGTCACTAGCTTGAGCACGGGCTCATCAGGTTTGAGCGAGGCTCACGAGCTTGAACCCAAGGTCACTGGCTCGAGCAAGGGGTCACTCAGTCCGCTGTAGCCCCCCGGTCAAGGCACATATGAGAAATCAATCAATGAACAACTAAGGAACCACAACGAAGAATTGATATTTCTCATCTGTCTCCCTTCCTGTCTGTCTCTCCCTCTCTCTGACTCTCTCTGCCACCAAAAAAATAAATAAATAAAAAATAAATAAATATGAGTTCACCAAATAACACTCAAGTAGCATACACAGAGGTGTATTTAATGGTGGGTGCACCAGGCATGTGCCCTGGGCCCCGACTTTTGAAAGGCCCCACAAATCCCCAACTTTATACTTTTTTCTAATGACGCCAAGTTTGGTTTCATATGTGCAATTTTTACATTAATAGTACATAATATTTTTTATTTATTTAAAAATATGGTTAACATATATTTTTATTTTCCATGTCTCTCTCTTTTTTTAAGGGGCCCAATATTTTCTTCTGCGCCCAGAGCCTCAACAGACCTTAATCTGCCTCTGAGCATACACAGAGAAGAAAGATATGTTTGGAATTTCTTGGGAAATAATAAAAAGCTTTTTCATGTACAATTAAATGAATAGTAGGAAAAGAGAAGTAAGTGTTAAACAATAGTGCAAAAGAGAAAAAATAACTGGATATTTGTAAAAGACAGTTTTATTGGTAAGAAATTATGATTTGAAAATAACCATCAATTAGATTTTTAGACTTATTTTGTACCCAACCTTATTTTAGGAGGTTCCTACCTTCAAGGAGTTCAAAATCATTAAGTATATTTTAAAATGCTCTAAAATGTTACATATCTAATAGAATAGTCAATGCAGGTAAATGTGCCTATGATAGCACATTTTTAAAATTTTGAGTAATAATTTTCTATAGAGAAATCAGTGAGTATGCTAAGTTTTTATTACTATGTGCAAATTATTCTCTCCAGTAACCTCTAGTGAGAGAGTCAAGTATTTTGGGGGAAAAAAGACAGAGGTTGAGACTCTCCTACCTATAACTTCAGAAAAGTCTGAGACTCATATTCCTCAGCTATAAATGTAAGGATGCAAATGCCCATGACACTGAGTTTCTTCTGGGATTTGAATGAAATTAGCTAAGTAAAGAATATGATAAACATGAAACTAATGGCACACAAGAAGCAGTGTTGATGGCAGTCACTGACATCACCATTGTTGTGGTTGCAATCATTGTGATAGTCCTAGAAACAGCAATTCTATATTATCTTGAATTTGTAGAGTGTAAATAATTAATGGAGTACTAATTTTGTTGAGATTGATAATATATTTAATGAAGGTTTATTTAATATAATGAGACATAATTGACAATTAATTGTACATATTTGAAATGCATGATTTACTAGGTCTTGTCCTATGTATTTAACCATGTAATCATCACAATCAATATAATTAACATATCTATCACCTCTAAAAGTTTTCCTGGACTTCTTGCAATCAATTTCTCTTATTTTTTCCCATTCTCAGTCCTCAGGCAAACAGTGACCTGAGGTATTACTACTTTAGTTTGCACTTTGCATTTCCTATAATGTTATATGATATAAATGGGATTATGCTATATGCACTTTTTTAATTTCAATTTTATTTAACATTTTAAAGGGAACATCCAACAAAGATATAACCCTTATAAACATTTATATATCCAACATAAGAGCACCTACATATGTTAAGCAAATCTTGATGGACATAAAAGGGAGAGATCAACTAAAATACAGTCATAATAGAGGATTTAAATACCCCATTAAAATCAATGGATAGATTTTTCAAACAGAAAATCAACAAGGAAATGGTAGCCTTAGATGAAATACTAGATCAGCTGGATTTAATTGATATTTTCAAAGTATTTTACCACAAAGCAGCAAAATGTACATTCTTTTCAAGTGTACACAAAATATTTTCTGGGATAGATCACCTGTTAGCACACAAAACAAGTCTCAACAAATTTAAGAAAACTGAAATCATATCAAGCATTTTCTCAGAACATAATGTTATGATACTAGAAATTAATCACAAGAAAAAACACACACACACACAAAGACATGGAGGCTAAATAACATGTTACTAAACAATGAATGGGTTAACAATGAGATCAAGGAACAAATCAAAAGATACCTTGAAACAAATGAAAATGAGAACACAACAACCCCAAATCTATAGGACAGAGTGAACGCAGTCCTAAAGAGAAATTCATAACATTATAGGGCCTCCCTGAAAAAATAAGAAATATCTCAAATAAACTATGTGATTTTACACTTAAAGGAACTTGTAAAAGAACAACAAAGCCAAAACTGAGCAGAAGGAAAGGAATCATAAATATCAGACCAGAAATAAACAAAATAGTCTCAAAGAAAAGAAAAAAAACCCCATACAGAAGATCCATAAAACCAAGAACTGATTCTTTGAAAAGATAAACAAGATCAAGAAAGAAAGAGAGAGGATTGCAATTAAATAAAATATCAGAAATGAAACTGGAGAAATAACAACTGATGTCAAAGAAATACAAAGAATTCTAAGAAAATATTACAAACAACTATATACCAACAAATTAGACAATCTGGACAAAATGGATAAATTACTAAAAACACACAATCTTCCAAAATTGAATTGGGAAGAATCAGATGATCTGAATAGACATATTACAGCCAGCGAAATTGAAGAAGTAATCAGAAACTACCAACAAACAGAAGTCCTGGACCAGATGGCTTCACAGGTAAATTCTACCAAACATTCATAGAACACCTATCCTCAAACTTTCCCAAAAAATTCAGGAGGAGGGAAGACACCCAAGATCATTTTATGAGGCCAGCTATTCTAATTCTAAAACCAGATAAAGATATTATAATGAAAGAAAATTATAGGCTACTATTCTTAATAAAGATACGTGCTAAAATTCTCAACAAAATATTAGCAAACTGATGTAGTAATACTTTAAAAAGATCCAACGTCATGATCAGGTGGGATTTATTCCAGGGATGCAAGGCTGGTACAATATTTACAAATCAATTAACATGATATACCACATAAACAAGAGGATAAAAACCACATGATCATATCAATTTTAATTTACATTTAATATTATTTTGTATTATTTTCAGGTGTACAGCATAGCAGAGAGATAATGATATACTTTACAGTGTTCCCCCTGTTATTTCTAGTACCGAACTGGTACCATATATAGTTATTACAATATTATTTACTATATTTCCAATGTTGTACTTTATATCCTATTTTGTAACTACCAATCTGTACTTCTCAATCTCTTCATCTTTTTCACCCAGTCCTCCAACCCCTCTGCTCTCTGGTAACCATCAGTCTGTTCTTTGAATCTATAAATCTGTTTCTGTTTTGTTTGTTTGTTATAGTTTTCTTTAGATTTCACTTATGAGTGAAATCATATGATACTTGTCTTTCTCTGACTGACTTATTTCACTTAGCATAATGATCTCCAGATTCATCCAGCTGTCAGAGAAGGTAAGATTTCTTTCTTTTTTATGGTCATGTAGTACTCCATTATGTAAATGTATCACTACATTTTTATCCACTCATGTACTGATGGGCATTTGGGCTGTTTCCAGGTCTTGACTATTGTAAATAATGCTGCAATAAACATAGGGGTGCACATATTCTTCCAAATTCATTTTTCAGGGTTCATAGGGTATATTCCTAGGAGTGAGATTGGTGGATCAAAAGGCAGTTCCATTTTTAATTTTTTTTTTTTTTTGTATTTTTCTGAAGCTGGAAACGGGAGAGACAGTCAGACTCCCGCATGCGCCCAACTGGGATCCACCCGGCATGCCCACCAGGGGGCGGCGCTCTGCCCACCAGGGGGCGATGCTCTGCCCTGACCAGAGCCACTCTAGCACCTGGGGCAGAGGCCAAGGAGCCATCCTCAGAGGCCGGGCCATCTTTGCTCCAATGGAGCCTCTGCTGCAGGAGGGGAAGAGAGAGACAGAGAGGAAGGAGAGGGGGAGGGGTGGAGAAGCAGATGGGCCCTTCTCCTGTGTGCCCTGGCCGGGAATCGAACCTGGGACTTCTGCACGCCAGGCCGACGCTCTACCACTGAGCCAACCGGCCAGGGCCCCATTTTTAATTTTTGAAGATAACTCCATACTGCTTTCCACAGGGGTGATACCAATCTACATTCCCACCAACAGTTCATGAGGGTCCCTTTTCTTCACAACCTATCCAGCACTTATCTGTTGATTTATTAATGATGGTCATTCTGACAGCTGTGAGGTGATATCTCACTGTGGTTTTATTTTCATTCCTCTGATGATTAGTGATGTTGAGCATTTTTTCATAGACTATTGGACATCTGTATGTCCTCTTTAAAAAGTCTATTCAGGTCGTTTTTTCATTTTTCAATTTGATTGGTTTTTTGATGTTGAGTTTTAAAAGTTCTTTATAAATTTTGGATACCAACCCCTTATCAGATGTATCATTGGCAAATATGTTCTTCCATTCAATGGGTTGTCTTTTCATTTTGTTGGTTTCCTTTGCTGTGCAAAAACTTTTCAGTTAAATGCAGTTTTATTTGTTTACCTTTTCTTTTATTTCTCTTGTCCAAGGAGATCTATCTGAAAAAAATATTGCTATGAGAAATGTCTGAGATTTTACTTCCAGAATATTTATAAATTTGTGTCTAATATTTAAGTCTTTAATTCATTTTGAGTTTCTTTTTGTATATGTATAAGAAGGTCATCTAGTTTAATTTTTTGCACATATCTGTTCAATTTTCCCACCATCATTTATTGAATAGTCTGTCATTATCCCATTGTATGTTCTTTCCTTCTTTGTCAAATATTGACTATATAGATGTGGTTTTATTTCTGTGTTCTCTATTCTGTTTCATTGATCTATTTGTCTGTTTTTATGACAGAACCATGCTGTTTTGATTACCACAGGCTTGCAGCATAATTTGATAGCAGGTGCCATGATTACTCCAGTTTTGTTCTTTTACACAATTGCTGTGGCTATATGGGGTAATTTCTGGTTCCATATAAAGTTTTGGAATATTTGTTTTAGTTTTGTGAAATATGTCATTGGTATCTTGATAGAAATTGCATTTATCTATAGGTTGCTTTGGGTAATATGGACATTTTAGTGATGTTAATCCTTCCTATCCATGGACACAGTATATGCTTCTTCTTGTTTGTATTATCTTCAGTTTATTTCTTCAGTGTCTCTTAATTTTCTGAGTACAGGCCTTTTATATAACATGTACTCAGAAAATTAAAATGTGTATTTTGCTGTTGTTGGTGATATGCTCTAAGTAGTAGTAGACTTATTTGAGTCTTTATTTATTTAGAAAGTATTTCTTATAATCTATTGTTGGGCTTTGCTTTTGTGTTCAATATGGCAATCTCTGCCCTTTAATTGCAGTGTTTTCAATTTTTATATTAAATGTGATCGTTAACATGTTTAAGTTTTAGTCTATCGTGACGCTGTTACTTTCTATTCTCCTTTCCCTTTCTTCTGCTTTCTTTGGATTTATTGCATATTTTTAATGATTGAATTTTATCTACTTTGTTGGTGTTTTTGTCATTGCATTTTTTAATTTTAGTCATTACATTATAAATTATAATACACATATTTATATAAATAGTATCATGGTAAATTTACTAATATTTTATACTCCTTCATATACAGTATAGGAATCTTACAAGAGTGTATTTACAGTTCTATCCTCTATACCTTTGCACAATATTGTAGTAGTTATATACCCAGAAAATTTTTTCTAATACTGAGTAATCTTTTGAATAAATCTAAATAAAAGCATAAAAGTTTATTATGTTTGCCAATATACTTAGTATTTCCAGTGTTCCTTATTCTTATTCATGCTTTTATAGAGATTCATATTTTCATCTGGTGTCACTTTTCTTCTGGCTAAAGAATTTCCTTTAACATTTCTTTTAGTGCAAGTCAGAATTAACAAAATCTGTTAAGCTTTTATATGTTTGAAAATCCCTTTCTTTTTCCTTTTGAAATAAAAGTATTTTGTTGCCTTTGTTTTTGAAAGATATTTTCTCTGGATATATAATTTCAGTTTGACAGCTTTTGTTTCATTAAGTTAAAGATGGTTCTCAACTGTATTATTGCTAATATCAATTCTTATAAAAAGTTTGCTGCCATCTTTATTTTTCTATGTAAGTACTGTGTCCTTTTTCTCTGATAGCTTTTTTTATTATTATTCACTTTAGAGAAGAGAGACAGACAGAGAGAGAGAGAGGTAGAGAGAAAGAGAAGGGGGTAAGCAGGATGCATCAACTCCCATATGTGCCCTGACTGGGCAAGCCCAGGGTTTTGAACCTGCAACCTCAGCATTCCAGGTTGATGCTTCATCCACTGTGCCACCACAGGTCAGGCTCTGAGAGCTTTTAGGATTTTCTCTTATTTACTGGTTTTGAGCAATTTGACTATGATGTGCCTTGGTGTAATTTTTTTTTAATTTTTATGCTTAGGATTCATTGAACTTGAATATGTGGGTTTATAATTTTTATCAAATTAAAAAAAATGGCTATTATTTTCTCAAATATTTTTTTTACCCACCTTCCTCTTTCTTTAGAGGACTCTGATTAATATGGCATTTGGCTGCTTTAAATGGTCTTACTTGCTCTGTTAATTTTTTAAAAATTTTCTGTTTCATTTTGTACTTTTTAAGTACTAGGGCTTTAAGTCCCATATTCTTTTTTTCTGCATTTTCTAACCTGCTTTCATTCCTATTCAGTGTACTTTTTTTTTCTTGTATTTTTCTGAAGTGAAAAGAGGGGAAGCAGAGAGACAGACTCCTGCATGCGCCTGACCTGGATACACCCAGCAAGCCCACTAGGGGGCGACGCTCTGTCCATCTGGGGCATCGCTCTGTTGCAACCAGATCCACTCTAGTGTTTGGGGCAGAGGCCATGGAGCCATCCTCAGTGCCCGGGCCAACTTTGCTCAAATGGAGCCTTGGCTGCAGGAGGGGAAGAGAGAGATATAGAGAACGGAGAGGGGGAAAAGTGGAGAAGCTGATGGGTGCTTCTGCTGTGTGCCCTGGCCAGGAATTGAACCTGGGACTTCCACATACAGGGCTGATGCTCTACCGCTGAGCCAACCGGCCAGGACCCAGTGTATTTTTTTTTAATATTATGTATTATATATTTTTATTTCACAAGTTCATTTTTCTTTCTTTTTTTTTTTTTCAAAGAACTTCCATATCTCCACTTACCTTTTATCATGCAATGCTTTTTGCATTGACTTTTCCATTGCCTTCTCTAGGAGGTTGTTTTGAATAATTGGCACTCATGAGGGAATGAGATAGTGTGGGAAGAACATTAAATGTGGTAACCAAAGATAAGGATATATGTCCTTGTTCTTTTACTTTACTCATTGGATCGATTCTTTAGCAACACTCTTGAATTTCCTGAGCCTCACTTTGCTCATTTGTAAAACAGCAACAAAAACAATGATGACAATGTCAGTGCTTTGTAAGGTATTTGTGAAGTGTAATACATGTGACAGAAGTTGAGATACAGTAAATAGCTACACAAATATCAGTGACTTTTATTATGATGATATTTGGAATGACTTATAAGGGCTTTAGATTTTTCTTCCTAAACATTAATAAATCTTCAAGGTGCTTACCTACCTAGAATTTCTTTTGCTCAGCCTTCTAATATTATCAATCTCTAAACAGCTTTTATTTAGAGATAAGTAAGTATTATATCATCAAGTCCAACCAAGATGGCAGCACCAAGCAGACTTCCCCAGACTGCCTAGGCTGAACTCTTTCTAGATGATGATATTAGCCTCAGTATCATCTCTACTACAATTAGAATAAGAGCTGTATAAAAGGATATCAATTTCTTCATATTTACCTCAATGTCTATAGCACTAAGGAGAATGCCTCATACATAAATATTTGTTAAATAAATTATTTCTGTAAAGACTGATGGAGCTGGTAGTGGGAAAAAAATTATCCAGTAAGTTGAATTTTACATTTTATGATTCTGAGTCAGTAGAGATATACAAACTAAGTTTGACTAGGAATAGTACTAGCATGTTATGCTCCTTTTTCTATCTTCAAAATGGTCAGCAGGCACGTGAGGTGCATCCAAAAGCTAGGGGAAGTAACCAAATAGAAGTTGATGGGCATTGTAGTATTTGGGTGTTGAAAATGCTTGAGAGATCAAGATAGTTATAGTACCCTTACTAGATATATTCTACTCAGGGAAAATTGTTTCTATCCATCAGCCCAAATGAGTTACCAGCAGACCTCCAGGACTTCCCTATTCTCCCTGCCTCACACAAAGCACAGTGGATAGTTTAAGATGTTCTGATCACAGTCTAACATATAATTTGTATGGTTTGCTCTTTAACAATGAATTGGACTATTTGGCTAAAAATTCAAAGATGCTTCTGGCAGTAAACTGAATTCTAGAATCAGGAGACATGGGCACAGGGCCAAGGCTGTTATGGACCATACAAAAGCTGATAACATAAAAGCTACTGAGTAGTAATTAGGAATCAGACCAGCGTAAAGAGGGAAAAGGGAAGAAAGGAGAAAAAGAGGTCGTGGAAAGAGGGGCAGAGTGACAGCTGAGAGAGATAGAGACAGAGATAGAGGAAAAGAGAAAGAAAATATAATGGAGAGACAGAGAATAACTGATGCAGGTGAACAAACAGAGAGAAATAAAGAGATAAATAAAAGAGAATAATAATTTTTACCCTGTGGAGTTCTTATCTTGATATTCCTGGATTTCTACAAGGGCTTTTTGTGTCCACATAATAAAATTTGTTCCATCCTAATTCCTTTTCCATGGACCAGTTTAAATGTGTGAGCTTCTCTTCCTTTCCAGCAAGAGGGATTCCTATAGAATGGTCCTCAGTGCCCTAAGTGTTTGCTGTTGTAATCAAACTGCTCCCTGAAGATTTGAAGAATTTTGTTTGAATTCTATTTGATCCTTAGTTTCAAATTAAGGGAAGGACATATCCCTTACATCACAATGCTGTCTCCAAGGATTTGGTATGCTCAGAAGTTTTATAGTTTGTTGACTATAAACTAATCCTCTTTGGTAACCCTAAATTCATTCTTCATTGCATTCAGTCAAAGATCTCTTTTTATACCCACTTCTTCTCATTACAAAGACTTTAGGTTCTGGTATGAAGCAGTAGTGAACTAAATGCCATTTAGTACTGCTATATGGATCAGTGATAACTAGTCCAATTTACCAAGGAATGGTTATAATATCTTTCTATTATCAAGCATATTTACAATGGAGACAATGACTAGTTCAAACATTTCTAATCCCATAGTGTGACTAAACTCTAGACAATCGTGGGAACTTCTTGACAAATGACTTCCTAATGTGGATACCATCACTGTACGCTCATTCCGACAACTGAGGAAATGTTCCCTTCCTACATAGCCCAGAAAAAGCCTGTGCTGGTGATATAGGCAATAAATCAAATCCTTGATTACATTCAGGCTATCATTTTAAAATATTAACCTGCTGTGTTATGAAGACATTTTAGTTTAATTGTAGTATTTAAATAAGCTATTTCCTATGAAGCTTAGTTTATGCTTAATTTACACTTGGCTTTGGGCTGAGAAGCACATGGCATGGTGGAGAGCCATGGGCCCGAGGCGCTCTAAGTGCCAATGCATCTGGGTAACTGAACTGAACAAGGCTGCCATATGCTTCAAAGGGCCGAGACAATTACGACTATAAACAGCAGCATTATGAGCTTCTGGTGCCTATGTGTTCAAAGAGCTTCCATGTACACTGTCTCTTAATGCCATCACAGAATCAAAATGAATAATACATTTTTTTGCACATTGCTCACTGTAAGAATGAGATTCAAATAAGATAAGGGGTTACCTGGAGCCAAGAAGCATGTAAGATCCTAGACAGTCTGGAATTCAGGTTTATAAACCTATAAATTAGATAGCTTTTTAGTTACACAGAGTTGCTCTTCAAGTCATGAACCCACTACAGTGCTTTGCATACAATGGACACTCAGAAAATGTGGGTGGAATTTAACTGATACTCCACTAAGCAAGTGGAGCTGGTTGTCCAGTCAATTACATAAGTAGACTATATCATACAAGCACCACTGTACTGCTGTACTACCTATAAAAAACCACCCTTAATGAATAAGGGCATGTTTTCACTCTTCCCATAGGCACTGTGTTAACTAAACTTTCTGTTTTTAAAATAATTTTATGACTCAATGTTTAATACCAATTAAAAAAAATAATACATACGTGCTATTGCAGTTATGACCTACATTCTGCCTAGAAGGGAGTCAGGATGAGCTTTTGTTTTTATATCAGAAATTAGCAAAAATAAAGCACCAAGGATCAATTATAGAGTCCCCTACAAAATACAGCATTAATCAATATCTACGTAAACTGTAAGTCTCCTAACACAGAATTTCTTATTAAAATGGGCAGACTACATTGCCATTTTCTCTCTGGAGCCCACTGGGAAAATCTTATTTTTATTCCTCCTGAGGAAATGAATAATTTATGATAAAATAAAACATTTCATTAACTGTAGCAATGGGAAAATAAAAACCAAATGTCATAATTAACTACGTAATTGTCAAGTACACAACTTACTAGGATCAAAAAGCAACATAACAAGCACCTTAGATTTATGTAATACTAAGCACTTTCATAAACATTATCTTAATTAATCCTAGTAATATTTTAAAAATTACATGTGTTTACAACCCCTCCTAATCCATATTTCTGCAAAGGCTTAATTGGTCATGCCTTCATTCTCTGAAAACATTCTCCAGAGTGCCCCAATTTAGAAACACACAACATTCATGGTTTTTTGAAGATTAAATTTTAAGCTTGTTTTTTTAACCCACGGTGAGGGAGGTAAAATTAAAATGGAAATTACTTAAAATTAATCTCTTGAAGGCATCATAGTACAATTAATGGGGGGGACAATTAAGTTTCAAACAAAAAAAATTAAAAACTTATTTGCATTTTCATTACTAGCTCTGTGATTGCCTGCCTTGTTCATGTCAAAGACTTTTTTCAAAAGAAGAATTTGGATGTAGAAAAAAAATATGTTACTTGTATCTTTTCTGTGGCTTCACAACAGGCCAGCTGCTTTGTAGTCTTGGCTGTTCTATAATTTGCCTGAGTTTTGATTCTCTCATCAGTAAAATAAGGGAGTTAGATAAAACAATCTCTCAGATTCTTTGCTCAAGCTTAGTTCCTTAACCAGCTTTGCTTTAGTGTAGTGAATCTCAGCACAAAAGATGGGATTATGTTATTAATACTAATAATTATAATAATACAACTAGCCTGTCTAGTGCTTAACAAATGTCATGAGATCTATAGACATTATCTTAACAAATATAACAATCTTGTGAGCTATGTATTATTATGTCAATTTTTCATATTAGAAGATTTAAAGCTCAGAATTTAAGCGAGCTGTTCCAAATGTAAATTAAAACTATCCTATTAATAAGAAATTCTTCTTTCAGAATATGGATATGTTTTTACACTTCCTAGATAGGGCAGAACTATCCAGGTAGTGGAAGGTATAAATAAGCTCATCTGTGACATGTATGAATTTTTATAAATTTGCACATAAATTTCTTTATGAACTAATTTCCTCCAGCAAAAGAAAACCATTTATAAAGGCAGATAAGTTTGCAATTCTCATGCTATTTCTATGATAAAAAGAAAACATACACAGGTAGATTGAAGATGGTATTACTGTAACCACAATGATATAAAACCTTGATAATAAAATGGAATCTCTTGGAGTTCAGGACACTAGCAACAAAAGAAGTATTGTTGAAAACTTAGGCATTAATTTTTGATATTCTAGAAGGAGACAAACAGAAGATAATTGGCAGTGTAACTTCCTTTAAAGCTAAAGTGAAATATATATATATATATATATATATATATATATATCATTCACAGTAGAGTGCAATGGATTTAAATTTGAATTTCTTCTTCTTTGAAAGTATTGCTGTTTAAAAATAGAGACATTGTTATTGACAGAGTAGATCATGCCTCATCAAAAGGAAAACAGAGGCATATATATAATAAATTATATGAAAACTGCCACTTAGAATATAGATATTCCAGATCCTAACTAGCCATCCAAAGAACAGGTGTAACTGTCCTTTGTACTGACCCCCATGAATCATGAGGCTTTTTTTTTACCTATCTGGTGGGAACAAACAGTATTCTTGGCCTGAAATGAGTGCTGGATATTGTTATATCTAATTCTTTTTGGTGGGTCTTATCTTGGTCTTGCCTCACATGCAGATATACAGCAATTTCTCAAGGGAACCTTTTGCAGGAATAAAATATTAGAGTCAATTTTGTGCTACTGCATTTTTGGATGGATGCTTTATATCACAATTGCAACCGGCAATCTATGAATCAAATATCTCCAGAAGTTGTATATCGTTTTGATACGCCTCATGTTGGCTCTCATACTGTTTTGTTTTGCTCATCAGTTAAATTTAGATTTCAAGACTTTCTATTTTAGTCAAGAAGGTATAACAGGGACTAGAGATTTCTCCTCTATGAAAAGTCATAATGTATAAAACGTCGACCTGGAACACAGAGGTCGCCGGTTTGAAACCCTGGGCTTGCCTGGTCAAGACACATATGGGAGTTGATGCTTCCTGCTCCTTCCCCTTCCCCTTCTCTCTCTCTCTCTCTCTCTCTCTCTCTCTCTCTCTTCCCTCTCTCTCTAAAAAAGTCATAATGTGAACAGAATATATCTAACAATGGTTTTCGATATACTGTTGATCTGTCAATGAAAGACAGTCATGATAAGAAGACAAAAACTAATGGGATGAGCCTTTCTATTCATTACTTCAGCTTACTGCCTTGAGAAAGTTTCTAGGAAAGGGAACCTAAGGTGGAATCCTTTGGACTCTGAGTTAAAAAGAACAGAAAGTATGAAAAGACAGAGGCAGCTAGAGGTCACAGGGAGTAATAGCAAAAAGAAGAAAGCTGAAGAGAAAAAAAAACTCCAACAATCTGCTGAGGGTTCTTCTTGACCAATCATCTGAGTAATGACAAGTACATGCATGTGATGAAACTACCCAAGGCCAAGTTAAGAGCCACCAAAATGAATCTCATGTAATAATGCTTAGCATTCCCTATGGCCAGAAACAGTCCTAGATCCTACTGGGCAGACTAGAAAGCCTTGTCATTCATGAGTCAGTAGACTCAGAAGAGTCTTGGTTCAATACTAAGGAACAGTTAGCCTTTAGTTAAACACTATTTCATTCCCACTTAACAAAACTCAAAAGCAATGTCTAAAGAAACAAACTATTTTCATGTAGACCCAGAACAAAGCTCAAGAGTATTTATAGGATGCCAAAAGATTCAGCTGCCATTAAGGTAATATTTACAATGTCTGTCATCCAACATAAAATTACCACCAATGTGAAATAGCATAAAACTATGATACATAATAAGAAAAATCTATCAATCAAAACTGACCAAGAATGAACACAGCTGTGAGAATTGGCAGTCAAGGACAACAGCAGTTATTAAAAGTTTTGCATATGTTCAGAGTTAAGTAGAGAAAGATAATGTATGATAATGAGGAGATAAGTCATTATGGGAAGTAAACATTTTCAAAAGACACTTCTGATAAAGGACTCATCTAAAACATTCAAAGGACTCCTAAAACCCAACAATAAAGAAACAAATAACTTTGATTAAAAATGGGCCTAAAATCTTAAAATACACTTCACCAAAGGATACAAAGTATGGCAAATGTAAGGTAGTTCTATAATATATGTTTAGAAGGACAGAATTGATTATTATAATTGCATAAACACAATTATATGATGATAAAACAGACAGAAACTTTAAAAAATGTTTAAATGTTATACCCAATTGGATTAAATAAGTTTTTCTATTCCATCTTATCTGAAATTAAATTGTGCTAGGTGTAAATACCAATAAAATATACTTTTTCTTTTTAAAAAATAGAGTACGAAGATATACAGCTAGTAAGTAAGCATATGAAAAAATGCTCCATATCATGTTATCAGGAAAATGCAAATTAAAATAACGATAATGCACCACTACACATCTATTAAAACAGGCAAATCCAGAACACTGTCAACACAATAATAAAAAGGATATGAGCCTGACCAGCAGTGGTGCAGTGGATAGAGCATCGGACTGGGATGCAGAGGACCCAGGTTCAAGACCCTGAGGTCTCCAGCTTGAGTGCAGGCTCATCTGGTTTGAGCAAAGCTCACCAGCTTGGACCCAAGGTGGCTGGCTCGAGCAAGGGGTTACTTGGTCTGCTGAAGGCCCATGGTCAAGGCACATATGAGAAAGCAATCAATGAACAACTAAGGTGTCACAACAAAAACTAATGATTGATGCTTCTCATCTCTCTCTATTCCTGTCTGTCTGTCCCTATCTATCCCTCTCTCTGACTCTCTCTGTCACTGTAAAAGAAAAAAACCAAAAAGGATATAAAACAACAGGAACTCCTATTCATTGCTGGTGGGAGAGCAAAATGGTACAGCCACTTTGGATGACAGTTTGGCAGTTTCTATAAAACTAAACATACTCCTACCATTAATCTAGCAATCATTTTTCTTGGAATTTATGCAAAGGAGTTAAAAGCATGTCCACATAGAAACCTATGTATAGATGCTCATAGCAGCTTTACTTACAATTGCCAAAACTTGGAAGCAACAAAGAAATCCTTCAGTAGGACAATGGGTAAATAATCCATACAATGTAATATTATTTAGTACTAAAAAGAAATGAGATATCAAGCCATAAAAAGACATGGAAGAGGCCCTGGCCATTTGGCTCAGTGGTAGAGCGTTGGCCTGGTGTGCAGGAGTCTCGGGTTCAATTCCTGGCCAGGGCACACAAGAGAGGCACCCATCTGCTTCTCCACCCCTTCCCCTCTCTTTCCTCTCTGTTTCTCTCTTCCCCTCCTGCAGCCAAGGCTCCATTGGAGCAAGGTTGGCCCGGGTGCTGGGGATGGCTCTGTGGCCTCTGCCTCAGGCACTAGAATGTCTCTGGATGCATCAGAGCGATGCCCCAGATGGGCAGAGCATCGCCCCCTGGTGGGCTTGCCGGGTGGATCCCGGTCAGGCACATGCGGGAGTCTGTCTGACTGCCTTCCCATTTCCAACTTCAGAAAAAAAAATACATGGAAGAACCTTAAATGAATATTACTGAGTGAAGAAGCCAATCTCAAAAGGACACATACTGTATGAATTCAACAGCAATTGAGCTTTAAACAGCATGGTGTGAACTTCAAAGGTTCACTTACATAAAGATGTTTTTTCAATAAACACTGGTCCTTCTTATCAGTAGATTTTACATCTGCTGATTGAACCAACCATGGATCGAAACCATTATTATTTCCTTCTGTGGTTTTCCATCTGTGGATTCTCAACAGTGGATATAAAATACTATTTTAGAAAGTTAGTTGGTTGAATCTGCTGATGCAAAGGGATGACTGTACAGTCAATAATTATATTCAGATTTTCAATTGTACATGTTCTGTGTACCTTATCCCCAAGCTATTCAAGGTCAACTCTATATAACATTCTGGATAGAGAAAAATAAGAGAGACAGTAAAACAATTAGTGGTTACCATATCTTTGGGAGCGAGAAAGGGTGAAAAGATGGAGCACAGATAACTTTTAAGACAGTTAAAATACTCTGCATGATTTCAAAATGATTAGTAGATGTTACTGTTTATTTGTCCAAACCCATAGACGGTACAACACCAAGAGTGAACCAACTGTACTGTAAACTATGAACTTTGAGTGATAATGATATGTCAATGTAGGTGCATCAACTGTAACAAACGCACTACTCAGGTGGGGGATGTTAATAACAGGAAAGACTATGCAGATGTAGGGGTAAGAAGTATATTGAAAATCCGTATACCTCCCCTCAATTTTTCTGTGAACTTAATACTTCTCTAAAAAAATAGTCTTTATAAAAAGCAAAAAGTTAAGTGGAAACATGGAAGATGCAAAAAATCCAGTTTGAACTTTCTGAGATAGAAACACATAAGATAAAAAAGAAGTGTGAGTGTTCGAGAAGGAAAAGGGGTGACAGAAGGTGAAAGCAGATGGATGGGGGTTGATAGTAATGGGGGGAGATGACTTGGGTGGTAAACACACAATACAATATGAGATGATGTATTATAGAACTGTATACCTAAAACCTGCAGAACTTTTTTAACCAATGTCACCCCAATAAATTCAATAAAAATTAAAAAAAATACAGTGGCTTGAATAGATTCAACATCAGAAAATAAAAAGTTACTGATCTTGAACATATAGCAATAAAAAGCCTGACCAGGCGGTGGCACAGTGGATAGAACATTGGACTGGGATGTGGAAGGACCCAGGTTCGAGACCCGGAGGTTGCCAGCTTGAGCGAGGGCTCATATGGTTTGAGCAAAAGCTCACCAGATTGGACCCAAGGTTGCTGGCTAGAGCAAGGGGTTACTTGGTCTGCTGTAGCCCCCAGGACAAGGTACATATGAGAAAGCAATCAATGAACAACTACGATGTTGCAACATATAGCAATAAAAATAACCCAAAGTGAAGTACAAAGAAAGAGAAAGGGAGAAAAGAAAACCTGAGCACCAGCGGGCTATGGGACAACTTCAAAGACCCAATAAATACATAATGTGGAGTTGCCAAAAGGTAGGGGCAGAAGGAATATTTAGAGAAATAATGGCCATGTTTTCCAAATTGAAGAAAACTTCAGACATACAGTTTCAGGTAGCTCAACAAATCCTAAGCACCAGAAACATAAAGAAAGCCTCACCATGGCACATCATAATCTAGTTGTGCAAATAAATAAAAAAAACATAGTCATAAACAAACGGTAGTACAGGGGATCAAATATATGGTAATGAAAGAAGATTTAACTTTGGGTGGTGAGCACACAATGCAATATATACATGATATCTCATAGAATTATACATTTTAAACTTACATAATTTTATTAAGCAATTTCCCCCCCAATAAATTTAGTTTTTAAAAAAGTAAAGTGAGGGAAAAATAAAGATATGCACAGAAGAACAAAAATGAGGAAAACAGATTTCTCATTGAAAACAAGAAAACAAGTCAAACACAAAGACAATGAAGCGATATCTTCAAAGTAAATTTTTAAAAATGGCACTGAGAAGCAATGGCCGGTTGGCTCAGTGGTAGAGTGTCGGCCTGGAGTGCAGTAGTCCCACATTCAATTCCCGGCCAGGGCACACAGGAGACGCGGCCATCTGCTTCTTCACCCCTCCCCCTCTCCTTCCTCTCTGTCTCTTCCTCTCCCACAGCCAAGGCTCCATTGGAGCAAAGATGGCCCGGGCGCTGGGGATGGCTCTATGGCCTCTGCCTCAGGCGCTAGAATGGCTCTGGTTGCAACAGAGCGACGCCCCAGATGGGCAGAGCATCACCCCCTGGTGGGCATGCCAGGTAGATCCCAGTTGGGCGCATGCGGGAGTCCGACTGCCTCCTTGTTTCCAGCTTCAGAAAAATACAAAAAAACAAAAAAAATAAAATAAATAAAAATAAAAATGGCACTGAGAAACATATGATCTATTCAATAGATGCAGTAAAAGCCTTAGACAAAATACAACTTCCATTTTTTATCAAAACTCTTGGCATACCAGGGATAGAAGATAGCTGTCTTAACTTGATAAATGGCATCTATAATAAGTCTACAGCTAATATCATACTTAATCAAGAATGTTTTTCATCTAAGTTTGGGAACAAGGCTAGGGTATCTGCTCTTATCACTTTCACTTAGCACTGTATTGGAAATCATAGCCAGGGCAAAAAGGCAATCAAAATTGTACCAGGATTTTATTGTGTATGTAAAAAATGATAAGCTGATTATAAAATTTATATGGAAATAATTTATATGGAAAGGTTCTAAAATACCTAAAATAACTTTGAAAAAGAGAAAAAGTCAGAGGACTAACACTACTTGGTTTTGAAACTTATCAAGTAAAGCTGTAGTAATCAAAACCATGTGGTACTGGCATACAGATAGATAAATAAATCAATGAAAGAGAATAGGTAATTCAGAAATAGATACCTACATGTACAGAGAGCTGAATTTCAATAAATGTGCAAAAGCAAGTTAGTAGAGAAAATATAGTACTTTCCAATATATATACATATGCAAACTAATGAAGTTGAATCTATAATTTATATGATATTCATAAATAACATCAAAATATATCATAGACCTAAGTGTAAAACAAAAAAACTATAAAACTTATACAAATGTAAATACAAAAATGGGTACAGTATTTAAATAGACACTTAACTAAAAAAGATAAAGGATAGCACATAAGTACATAAAAGGATAATTAAAGGCGTTAATCTTTAGAAAATTGCAAGGTGAAATCCCTATAAGATACTACTACACACATATTATTAAGTGCAGGAAGGATGTGTATGTCCTAGAATTTTTATACAGTGGTGACAGAAGTGTAAAATGGTGCAACAACTTGGGAAAGTGTCTTAAAAATCAAACAGATTTCCTAATATATATCTATGTATTCTACTTTTATTTATTCAAAAAATGTAAACATATATCCATACAAATACATATGCACATTGTTTCTGACCACTTTATTTTTAATAGCTAAAAAATGGAAAGAAATCAAATATCCATTAAAAAGTGAGTATCTAAACCAATATTTTAAAGTAAAATGCTACACAGTAATGGAAACAAACTGTTGCTAAACTCTAACATGGATAGATCTCAAAAATAACTACTCAATGACTAAGAACCACACAAAAGAAGAGTGCTTACTGAATTATCTATTTGTACAAGATTCTAGAAAATAGACTTGTGGTGGCACAGTTGATCAACTTGGAGTACTGAGGATGCTGGTTCAAAACCCCAGGCTTGCCCAGTCAAGGCACATAGGAGAAGCAACTACTGTGAGTTGATGCTTCCCACTCCTCCCCTCTTTCTCTCTCTCACTCTCTGCTGTCTAAAATCAATAAATACAATATTTTTTAAAGATTCTATAAAATGAAAAATTCTCTATAGCATCATAAACTAGATCAGTGATTGCCTTGGTTTGGGGGAGTTAGAAAGGATTGCTTCAACAAGGCATAAAGAATCTTTTTGAGGTGATGGGTTTGTTCATAGTCTTGTCTGTGGTGATGATTTCATGGAGGCACACATATATCAAAATTTAAAATTGTATACTTTAAATATGTAGATTTTATTCTTTAATAAAATTTCTTAAACTTTTTAATCTAGGACTTATCCTGAGAAACTGGAAGCACCAGCTTTATTGTATCAGCATGATTGCATGGTGACAGAAGTCCCTTTTCTATATCACTTGCTGTCAGATTTGTCACAGTACACTCCTCTTTGGTGCTGTTATCCTATATTATTCATTTACTTGACTACCTTAGAATTTGAATTAATTACTATAGATTAATTTCTTGTCTCTATTTTTTTTTTTTTTTTTTTGACAGAGAGACAGAGTGAGAGACAGCCAGCCAGGAAGGGAGAGAGAAGAGAAATTTCAATTCTTCATTGTGGCACTTTCATTGTTCATTGATTGCTTTCTCATATGTGCCTTGACTGGGGGGCTACAGCAGAGTGAGTGACCCCCTTGCTCAAGCCAGTGACCTTGAGCAACTGCTGACCTTGGGCTCAAGCAAGTAACTTTGGGCTTCAAGCTAGCGACCTTTGAGCTCAAGCCAGCGACCATAGGGTCATGTCTATGATCCCATGCTGAAACCGGTGATGCCATACTCAAACTGGTGAGCCTGTGCTCAAGCCAGATGAGCCCATACTCAAGCAGATGATCTCAGAGTTTCAAACCTGGGTCCTCCACGTCCCAGTGTCCAATGCTCTATCCACTGTGCCACCACCTGTTCAAAAGCTTCTTGTCTTCTATTAACACATAAATATTAAGTAAAATAAGCCAGTCAGAGAAAGACAAGTCCATATGATTTCACTCATATGTGGAATCTAGTGGACAAAATAAACTAACAAACAATAAAAACAGACTCACAGGAAAAAGAAGGACAACTATCAGAGGGAAGAGTTATTAGAGGACTGGATGAAATAGGTGAAGGCATTAAGCAAAAAAGAAAAAAAAAAGGGAACTCATGGACACCGACAACAGCATGGTAATTACCAGAGGGAAAGGTGGAGGTGGAGAAAAGTAATGGAGGGGATAAATGGTGATTGAAGGAGATTTGACTATGCGTGGTGAACACACAATATGATATACAGATGATGTACTATAGAGTTGTAAACCTGAAACATATATGTTTAATAATTAGTGTAACCTCAATCAATTCAATAAAAACATACAGAAAAACAAAGAAATATCTAAAATAGTTTCTTCCCTCTGTTTAAAGGGAAAAATCATCTCCTTATTCATATTATGGTATCCTCCGCTATTTGGTCCCAACTGATTTTTCAAACGTAATTCTTAAAACTGCCTTTTTCAGCCCATATACATAAGAAGCTCTGTATTTCATACACACTACTGCCCACATTCTCAAATAAGCTCTATGTGTTGGGTTTGCTTATTTAGCATGTTAATGAGATCCATGTTTAAACTATTAGCAAAGTGAGAAAAAAAAAAAAGACAGCCTTTATATTCATTGTTAGGGATTTCCATTTTTACTAAATAATAATTGGAAGTCATTTTATGTCTCTCCAAGAAGGAGTAATAGAAAGAAAAGAATACTTGACAGAAAAATAATTTCATGCTGTTTGGTGCAAGATATGAGAGGTTTAAAAATAAATGACCTCAGAAAATGAGAGGTTGTAAAAGTTATGATCGACCATTTCATCAGCATAGGCTGGTGTAGATATGATGGCCAAGAAGTTACCTAAATTTTCTTCTGCTGTCTTTAGTCATAAATCCTCAGATTTCAAGGTGTTTCTGAAGTAAGCCTATAAGTTTCTAGCTATGTTAGGTCAATTGTTAGAGATCAGATTGTAATCATTTTTTTTCCCCTGCAAATTCACCCAAACTCTGTCACATTTTCTCATTTGTAATATTCATTTTATCACTTGCTTCCAAAGTTGAGGAATAAATAATAATTATTATGAGAGTACTAAGCTGGTTCATAACACAAGTTTTATTATTTTTATAATTTGCATAAATACTAATAATGTGATAATTGTATATTTTGCATGCCTGTCTTAAATTTAAATTCATATATTTTATTATTTGTAATAGATTCACATTATATACTTACAAATAAAATTTCTCATCCCATACTGGATTCAAGTTTCCAAAAATGGTTTTAGTTCTTCTTTTGTTCTTTCCAACTTGAACTGTGACATATGGGTCACTTGACCCTGTTTTATCTTTTGCCTGCAAGCCTTGTGCAGAAACCACTGAAATAACAAAAACAAACATTTTAGTATAAAGGCTTACCCAGAAACAAAAAGTAATAATGAAGGAAACACTTTTTTATCACTTTGCTCCTGGTTTTAAAGATGTTTCCCCATTGATTTCATTCTTATGAGCAACAGGGCTGTAAAAAAAATGTTTAGTAGACTGACCAGGTGGTAGCACAGTGGACAGAACATTGGCCTGGGATGCTGAGAACACAGGTATGAAATCTTGAGGTTGCCGGCTTAAACATGGGCTCATCCAACTTGAGCGCAGGGTCACTGGCTTGAGCGAGGGATCATAGACATGACCCCATGGTTGCTGGCTTGAACCCAAAGGTAACTGGCTTGAAGCGCAAGGTCACTGGTTTGAGCCCAGTAACACTGGTTTGAGCAAGGGGTCACTGCCTTGGCTAGAGCCCCCCTGTCAAGGCACATATGAGAAAGCAATCAATGAACAACTAAGCTGCCACAACTATGAGTTGATGTTTCTCATCATCTCTCTCCCTTCTTGTCTGTCCCTGTCTGTCTGTTGATCTCTCTCTCTCTCTCTCTCTAAGAAAAAAAAAGCGATCAATGAACAACTAAGGTGCTGCAACTATGAGTTAATGCTTCTCATCTCTCTCCCTTCTTGTCTGTCTGTCTCTGTCTCACTAAAAAAAAATGTTGAATAAAATAAATACATACACTAAACATTAAAACCTTTCTTTGGACTAATATAATTTTGCCTGTAATGAATAGTAGCTATAATCTTATCAAGCTTACACATAGTAGCTATATGCTAATATATGCATTATCATATCCATGTATAGAGAAATAAACATGGACATAAAATATGCAAAAAATTATCCAACATAATTCAAAGACCTATAATTTAAAATTTATTTATGAGTTCGCTGTCAGTATTGATCAGCACACCCAATATAAGAAGCATCTTTGTTCTACACTGTAAATACTATATCAGAAAGTTAAGAGGCTTGTGAATTTTAACATGATATCTATGTACTTACTGTTATGTTAATGTTGCAAGCAAATTCAGAAGATCAAATTACTGGACATTATTAAAATTAAATTTTCTTGACTCAAGGATCAATTGGAAGAGGAATATTGATTCAAGAGTAAGTAAAACAATATTTGTATGTTGTTTTATTAAGAAAAGTTGACTGAAGAGATTATTGGCTACTCTTGTAATTTGTCTGTGACAGGCAGCAACCAAACTAATTTCTTGTAAACTGCAAGATATTGATGAGTATTTTATAAAACAGAACCTTCTTCCGCTAGAAGATCTTTTGATTAGACTGACACAGCTTTTGATTAAAACAAAACACAGAGAGAACAAGAAATTACCTCACTGATCTAATACATATTTTAGAAATCTGAAGTACCAATTAGACTTCTTGCCAATAGTGATAAGGTTGAAAATTCTATTTGTCCATAATTATTCTTAGCAGTGATTTCTAAGACATGGAAATATTCAACACAGGAAAAAGTTTTAAAAACTTATTTTTACCTGTAATTGTTATTTTTGCTGACCACTTAGACGTCCCATCCAATACACTTTGTTTGGCTGCCTTTGTATATTGAACAAAATCTTCTTTAGAAATCTGAAACATTTCTTGAATTACTTCAAACACCTCTGGCCTATTTTTTTCCCTGATCTTCATTCTTTCTTTCATAGCTGTAATAATAGTCTGTGTCTTGTCTTCGGCACCATGTTTAGAACTCTTTTCTGCTGCCCCTACAAAGGAAAAATCAGTGGTAGTATTAATGTATGTGTAGTTACTTTTTGATGACCCAATAGAGGTAGGAAATAAAGATGAATCTGAGAATGAATTAAGGCTTTTATTCTGAGGAGTTAGAATGGCTTTTTTGGAGAATTTCAAGACAACAAGTCACAATGTCAAGAGACAGAACAGCTTGTGTTATTGGCAAGTGAATGTACCTCAGTAATCTCTAGTTTTCTCACTTATATTATTAGACTAAATCAGAGATCGTGCAAATGTTTATGTTTAGTTTGGTTTTTTAGAAATGAATTTCAAAAACCCTCAAAAGAAGGTACAAAATCAAATGTATTTATTGTATAACACATAAATTTACTCAATGGATAATCGAATCAAACTGGGAAATAGATTGGAATTATATATGACAGATGTCACTCAAAATCAATATCATAAATACTTGTGTTCATCCAAAGTATCTAATTATTTTTATTGATTTTATAATACTAAATGAACCTTATAAAATACATCTTATAAAATAAATATACCACTATTTATTATATATTGAAATATGAAGTAAGATTTCACTTGGAATGAAAGTGATTCTGCTATTTAAAAAAGATTTTGAAATCACTGAGTGAGATGACCTCTGAAGTATCTAATGGACTTCAGATTTGAATCATCAGTCTGTAATATGGCTTTCGTTTTTGAACAGTCTGAATTCTCACTTTTCACTTGAAATTTTTTTTTATTTCTAGGACATTGTATGTTTTTATGATTGGTCTCAACTTTTGGGGCATTTCTGTTTATAACACAAATCCTCTGGCAGCGAAGGATTGCCTATAGTCCACTCTTGGATTCCTCACCTTTTCCAACCACCAGCCAGATAGTCCCAATGCTCTGTCTGGCATCTCTGGGATGCTTAATATTACAGAACAAATAAATAGTGAGCCGTATTTCAACTCTCACAGTCCCTTACTGAATATAAAGTAAAAAATCAAAAGCCCATGCACTAGTGTCTGCAGGAACTGCCGCTGCCAAAAGCAAACATATTTGGGCACAGAAGCAACTGATATATAGTGAAAAGAATAAGAAACTTGTGTTCATAGCTAATAATTGTTCCAATATCCATCTACATGGACTAAGTATTGCCCAACTTGTATTATTGATTTTTGAGATATATTTCAAGAGATATACTCATACAATATTTTATAAGATGTTAGGGGATTAGATGGGATAACTTATCTGCACAATTCCTACCAACAGGATAGCCTCAGTAATGTCTTTTCAATTTAATTCTGTGAATTCCAAGCCAATTTAAGTATAGAAGTTCAGATAAAAGAGAAAACATTAACTACTAAATTTCCTTTGTATAAGTTTATATGTAATTTGACAGCAGTAATTTAGTGAAAATCTTTATTTATTTGAAAATATAACATTTTTTTACTAAAGTAGAAAAAATACATTCATAATAATCAAGGGATAATTAGAGAAAGTTAAGAGATGAACATTCGAATGGTAGAAAGAACAGATTCCCTATAATTAACTTTAAAAACACAAATAAAAAAAAATCCTTTGAGGACAAATCACATTTTAAATAATGCCAAAAATCAGTGCATTCTATTTAAGGTAATTTGCCATTTATAACACACTAGTCATTACTTAAAACATGCCCTAACCTATTTGTACATTATGTGTCTGTAGGCAATTATACATTTATAATTTATAAATAATTTAACTTCACCCTGAATAATTCTTACACAGCAAAATTAGCTTAGGCTACACTAAATATTAGTTGTAACTATTCAATAGGCAGATTTCTAAACAGCTATTACCTTGGTGTTAATGAGTGCTTCCAGTTTCCATGAAAGAGTATAAAAGTCTCCAAGAGTTAAATATATATATTTTGGGTTATATATTTTTTTAATTTAGAAAAAGCCAGTTGACCACCACCCTCATAATATATGCTAATTCAAATAAAAACTACTAAATTCCATGATGGAATGTCAGGAGATTTTTTCATTTTAAGGGATCAAATATCTGTACTTAACTCTAACTTGTATAGACAACAGACCCATAAATTATGAAATTGCCAGTCTAGGAAAGTAGGTTAGCAGAGATTTATATTTAAGCCCTTTTCTCTGTTATTTCTAGAAAAGAGATAAAACTTTTTTAAATTTCTACTTTTATATTTTTGATTTGAATAAAATAATTTAACTTAGACCTGTTTAGTGCAGAGATTCAGAGAAAATTCATAATTAATTTTTGTCACTGATCTGTAAGTACTTTCTCTTACCCTATTGAGTATCAATCCCACATAAAGCATCTTTTCTTTTCTTTTTTTAAACAACACTATTTATTAAACAAGTACAATTTGTTATGAATTTCTAGCTCTTTGGGTTTATCATTTTCTTTTGGGCTTATGCTGGTTATCTCAAAGTTATCAGAGATAAACTTAAATGTGCATTTATATGAGTCTTTTTTCAAAATATCTGGTCTAGTAGCTTCATTGAAATATAGTAATATACAAGCCAGAGAGAAAAAAGAAAGATCAAAAGAGATAATGTACAGTAAAAGCACTTTGTAAAGTATAATGCATTGTACAAATAAAATTCATCATGGTTATTTTTAAAAACACTTAATTGACAGATCAGTCAAAATAATTATGCACAGCAAAACTGCGAGAGAATTCAGCCTTAAACAGAGGCACACTTACCTCCTGTGGCTCTCTTCTATGTCATTTAATGAGACAGCCAAATAATCAGAACCCTTTTTTAAAAATTTTTATTTATAACCCAAAACATAAATTTTATGTAAAATTCACAATTTTGCCACCTTTCTAAGGTGATTTACATTTTAGTGTATCTTCTAGATAATTACCTATATATATACATATTAACTACAGTATTCTCCCTTGGTCTCAGTCTCTTCTCTTCCCTATTTTTCTCAACAGCTGATCCCAAATATTTCTACTCTCTTTACCTATCTCACCCCCATTACCTTCCATTCTCAGTAGATGATCTTATCTCTTAACAGAAAAAGAGGTTTTTTAAACTCAGTGGTCACATTTTCTCCCCCAACCTGCTATAGACAATAACAAACAACAGCAAAACAAACATGATTTATAGCCTTAGCAAATTTTTGTGATGTAAATATGCCTAACATGGCTGATTTCAAGCAACAGCCTCATAAAATTATTGAATAATTATTAATCACCACTGTCACAGCCAACTGAATGTACATATATCCTACATGCTAGCCTGTAAGGCCAACCTTAATTAACTGTGTTTTCCAACTATCTAGCATACTTCTTGGAAAATAGAATACACTCAATAAATAAAGAAGACAAAATATTTCTAGGGTAACCTAAAATAAAATGATTACTGTGTTTGACTAATTTTGGTCTGTGTTTAATTTAATGTGTTAGGAATACCTTATCAACTGATGTGGATATTTATCCTGGAATAAACAAGAATAAATTCAGTGTAAAATGAGAAACATGCTGTGGAATTTACCTTATGAAGCTACAAAGTATACCTGGCCCTTTGCTTTGGATTTGAAATTAAAAACAAAAAATGCTGTGTGTCCATCATTGGAAAGCAGAATTTGTTTGGCTTATATACCTCATGAACTTAGTAGTCAGCATAAAACAAAGGTATAAGTCCAAATGGAAGAAATATATCAAAAAAATCACTTTCAAATAAGGCAAAATTATAGTGGCTTACAATGCCTTTTGTAGAGGAGAGTTTTGGGTTTGAATCCTGGTTTGTCACCCACTAACCATTTGAAATTGAGATAGTTATTTTATCTTTATAAACTTTAATTCTTCATCTATAAAACAAAAAGAAAAAAATAATAGTGCCTTACTTAACAGAGTTCTTGTTAGGATTAAATAAGATAATGAATATAGTTTAATACTAATAAATAAGTATAGTGAATTCAGAATGTCAAAAAGGTAAAGGTATGAGCACTTATTAAGGAATTTCACATTAATAAGAAATTTTATGGTTTGGAACATCATGATTCCTTGACCTAGGAAGCAACTCCTTGAAAACTCTCCCAAGGAGAGTGCCCCATCCAATGTCGGCCATCTGCTAAATGCTCTATAAATATTTACTAATTGTGAGCCAATGAAGTACTTGGATATAAAAGAAAATAGAGTTCCGAGAAATTTAAAAAAGAAAAAAATATATATAATATTAAGTATTACTTATATGATAAATAGAATTATTAGTATTTTTTCATTCTTTCTTTCACACTATACAAGCCCCTTCAGTGCTCACAGCCCACAGGTAAGGAGGTCAGGCAATGGTTCAAGGCTGCAACTTACTCTGGCATGGGTACACTATGAGAGAATTAATAGTATTTTTAACAAAAAAATACATACTGAAATATAGAAGAGAAAGGCTCTTAGAATAAGTAACCTTAAGCAGAACTTACTTTCTCTAAAACAAAGAGACTTTCAGCAGAACTTCCTTTTTTTCTAAGACTCCCTACCCCTGGCCTTGAGTCTGGTTTCCCAGGCTGTAGCCTTGGGCTAGTTCTGCAAGGTTGCAGAGGTTCCCAGAATGTTTCTCCCTGAATTAATCTTATAGATAAATATTGTAAAAGAGCTTGTTTCACTGCTTTGTTTTACTGCAATGCTTCCCGTCCTCCCCAGTCCTTATTCCTCTATCAGTGTGTAATTTTCTCTTTAAAAGCAGACTTCAAACTGTGTTCGGGCCACATGATTTGACTGACTTAGGTCTCTGTGTGGTCATCAGCTTTGAATAAAAGACTCCTTTAAATTTGAACTTTGGTGTGGAGAACATCTGTTTACTCTCACTGGTTTTGCTACATCAATATAATGGTAATAATAAATATAATGATTATTTTACATTCATAAATTTTTAGGTGCATTTGAGGCTGGTGAACTCAGAGAAGATACGAGTTAACACATGAAAAGCACACACAAGGCCTGATACTGAGGCATTTCTCTCTCCAGGAGTCTCTAGCAGGAAAAACTTGGTTGCTTTTCTTTCCTTTCCTAGTAAGGTCATGCAGGCAGGCCTGCTTTTGGTACCTCTCTGGTTTTTTTTTTTCTAGCAAATCATGTAGGTGGACAAGTAGTTAGTATTTCCTACCCTTTTCTTTAGCTGCTTTATATTCAAGATCATCTTAACCCTCCTCTTTTCACAGGCCTGCCTTCTTGTCAAGGAAACGACCTGCAACTCTCCCAGTCTTCATGTCAGCCGCCTGCTTTTGCTTATAAAATCAAAGCTACACACGGCACACTGATTTCTGGCAAAGCAACAAAGGACTGATATCATATTTAACATAAAGATAATTGGAGGAACACAGATCTAGCATAGCATCACCTCCCTCTCCCATGGGTGGCCCCTTCACTGATATCAGGGGAATGTGGGCAGGTAGCCGTCTTTCAAGAAATTGCTGCCTTCTGTGAAGTGACTTAACTGTCAAGAGAGCTTGAGTCCAAAAACACAAAGCAACATTTTCGCCCCCTCTACCTATACCAACCCCATAGATTCAACACCCCATTAATTGTAAATACAAACGTTTAAAACAAGTTTGGAAACAGTTGCATATTAAAAGAAGACAAAGTCAGTAATGCAGTCTCACAATTGTATGCCAAAGCTACTATATCTCACAAGCATTACCAAGATACTTGCTTTCTTAAGATTTCCTAATCATTTCAGATCCAAAAACTATCTACATGAATTTGGGCAATGAATTAATTGTATAAATAGTAAACAATTTCTAAAATATTTTTACTATGTAAGGAAAAAAGAGAAAGCAAGGGAGGGATGGAAGAGAAGAAAAGACCCTTTTGTTCTTATTATTTTTAGTTACATAGATTTCTTCATGTCCTTTTCAAAAAACAAACAAGAAAAGATAAAACAAAAAAACAAACATTAGATTGTTTCTATTTCTCTTCTCTCTCTCTCTCTCTCTCTCTTTTATTTTTGGATTTTTCTGAAGTTGGAAACAGGGAGGCAGTCAGACTCCCACATGCTCCTGACTGGGATCCACCCGGCACGCTCACCAGGGGGTGATGCTTTGCCCATCTGGGGCGTTGCTCTGTTGCAACCAGGGCCATTCTAGCGCCTAAGGCAGAGGCCATGGAGCCATCCTCAGTGCCCGGGCCAACTTTGCTCCAATGGAGCCTTGGCTGCAGGAGGGGAAGAGAGAGACAGAGAGGAGAGGGGGAGGGGTGGAGAAGCAGATGGGCGCTTCTCCTGTGTGCCCTGGTTGGAAATTGAACCTGGGACTCCTGCACGCCAGGCCGACACTCTACCACTGAGCCAACCAGCCAGGGCCTTCTCTTCTCTTAAATAGACTGACATCAGGAACTTGGCTGACACAAGTTCACAGTGTCATTGGAAACTGACCTGGGACTCACAGCTAGATCATGTTGTTCTCCTGTTGGATGTTACATGAGCAAGCTCGGGACAGCCACCACACAGATTCACATTATAACAGTGTTGAGGTAACACAAATAAGTACATTTTATATTTTTGTCCAAGCACAAATGAAAACAAGGTCATTGTATAAACCACCACACAGCAAACACCCTTCTTCTAACTGACTACTGTTTCTTTACTAAGTACAGCTATTAGCTTCACTGTCTAGTCTTCCCTCATTATAGGTAAGGTTTGCTAACCTGTAGAATTATAGAGTTGTTTTCACTTTCAGACAACATTTAGCCCAGAGCAAACTTCTCCTGTCTACATACTCTTACTGAGATGCTGTACCATTTACCCTGCTCTGCAATCTCCCTAAACCAGTGGGTAATTACCTAAACATTTAAAACTATAGGTGTGTTAGTGGTGGTAGTCTTTAGTTGGAGGACATTAATGGGTATTATAAACTCTTTTCATACATGTGGAAAATGATGCTCAGAGAGGTTTTGAAAAATTTCAGTGGCAGCAAAATGAGAAACTAGATCTTTTACAAGTAGTTCAGAATTATGACATAGGTGTGTTTGTATCTCCATTGCCTATGTTTAAGTTGAATACCTATATGTCATTATGTAAGGCATACTCACCCTTTTGTTCCCCTATAGCAGCCTCACCCAGCACATGAAAATACTCCATCCATTATTAGTTTATTCTTTTGGACTAAGGAATTAACCATTGTACTAAAGTAATTTAACTATTGATCCCACTTTTACCCAAATGAACTTATCAGATTGTTTTCTTTTTAGTGTTGTTAAAAAGTCAATGAAAGAAGTATGCTGTCAGAGTTATGTTATACCCCAAGATTTGTGGATTGGCCATGGAGAACAGGCATTGAGATGTTGACATGATGGGAAGTTCTGTTAAACCAAGGTCTGGGCAGCACAGGATGTCTTACAAACAGGGGTACTCTATAGGAGACTGGAAAAGCACTACAAATAAAACTCAACAAATTTCAGTTTTTTCCTTAGGGTCAACTTTGTTTACTTTATAAATCAGGGGAAAACACTAGGCTTGGAATTCATAGACCTGCGTTCTAACTCTACCTATAAGAGACGCTTGCTTATTTTTTGACAAGATATTGTATAACAGTAAAACTAGTAGATTGGGTTCTCAAATCCTCTGATTTAAAGGTTTTCTAAAATTCTATAGCTCTATGAAAAAACGATCTTTAAAACATTATATGCTATTTCAAACTATAGTCCTCATGCCTTCACTTGCTGCTTAACTGACATTTTTTAAGCAGTTAATTGTGCTTAAATGTATGCTACATTCTGGAGAAATAAAGGCTATTGTCTGCCACTTCAGCAGTGAATTCAAAGAATTGTACTTCCAAGCTTCCTGAGTATTCATTGCATAAGCATATTTTGTATAATTGCTGTTGAAAGAGTACATGTCTAAAGTTTCCAAGATACGTATTCACATCTATTCACCTGAATCAAATTTTTAAAAAATAGGTTTGAATTGAGGAACAACATCAATTACTTTCTTTTGAACTCTAAATTCCCAGAATAAAGCTCCTACCCATGGAAGCTGCTCAATACCAACAACTGTCTTAAGACATCAAGATCGTGAAATGCGGTAACACAAGTACAAAGAAGGAGAATCAATATCTAGTTTGCCGACAGGGGAGTTCACTAGCCAGATTTCTTAATGTTATGCATTTGCAGTGGGTGGGAATTAGGACATGTAAGCTTTACATAATGTCAGTGGGGAACACATAGGACAAAAGAAGACACAGGATTGTGCATCTTCTTTTGGTGAAATACTTTTTGTCCTTATTAGGCAGACGGTTTATTCAGTGGGATTCTGGGATTCCCTCTTAGGAAATGTATAAAGAAATAAGGGCCAGTGGAGTTAGGTACCATGACACTTGCATGTTTTCCCAATATTGTTGTCTCTTTTCTACTTTGAAAAGAAAAAGCAAGTATTTTTTACAGATGATCTCTCCCTTAAATAGGTTTCCCACAACACACATCCTCATCTCAAACAACATTACTGTTATTGCCTTTTTCTAGTTTAAAACTGCTGTCATAGCTTTAATGACACATTCATTATGGGTTATATTCACATCATTCAGGGCCACAAGTTTTTCCTCCATACTTACATTTTAATTCTACAACAACCAAATGCTTTTATGAAGAAAAAAGAAAAAATATGGCTTTTTAGATAGCAGAACCCAAGTGAGTTAAAAAAAAATAGCAGACTCTGGTACATGGAACTGAGACAGGAAAGTCAGTTCCTTTTTCTCAAGGATTGGTCTTTCTGTTTCCCTCCATCTCCTCTGTTCCTACCATTTACTACATAGCTGTCAGCCTTGGGCCAGAAAGAGAGTAAAGTGTAGGAACCACCACCAAGTAAAATTAACTAAAGTGGAGCTGAGACGAGACTGTAAGAAACTAATTTCATGTTTTCCTGTATCTCCAGGCCTTCAAAGAAGTACTTAAGCAGTGAGTGGGATTTTATCATCATTTGATTCAATCCCACTTGACTGAAGGTATAAAAATCACAGACCCAAGACTTAATAAGAATGAAATACCAAACTCAAATCAATTTAAAATAAATGTAAATACTCTTTTGCATGGGTCATTGATCAGACCATGTATATTTATTTATTTGTTTAACTGTTTTTTCTTTTTTTGAGAGAGAGGGAGAGAGAGAGAGAGAGAGAGAGGAATGAATATGTTTTTAAGCTGACAGGTTGCAGAAAAGAAAGAGCAAAATAATAAGGGTCCTAGAAACCTGAAGAAAACTATTGCTTTCAAGTATTTGAAAAACTGTTACATTCAATGAAAGTCACTGTATTAAGTGTTTTCTCCAGAGGTAAGATTTAGCTTAAAGAATAGAATTTAAGGAGGCAGAAAGGACTTAGTTCAAATTTTCATTTATAAGCTAGAATTTTCCAGTGATTAATTCAGGTGTCTACCAAGGTATTAAATTTTCCCTGGAGGTGTTCAAACAGAGACTGCATGACCATTTTGAGAAGGAAATCAGAGAAACTCCTTAAAGGAGGCTACATTAGCTACACCATCCAACTCTGCTTTCTCTTAATTTTTTATTCCTTCTTTTGTTTTCAGTGATGACATACACAAAAATGTCTCACACATGATGTTGCCATTCCAAATGTCTGGCTAAAAGTAACGATCAAGGGAAATGTCTTAAGAAAATGTCATTGATTCCAAAGGGAGACTTTAAAATATTATTGATAGTTATTGTGGAAAATGGTGAAGCTGAATTCACATAGTTGCAAAATTCCTTTCTGTTCAATGTGACAGTGTGGGTTTTGGCAAAAAAGAAAGTGTTATTAAAGAAAACAATAAATATTCCCTTCTTAGAACATATATATATATGTTAGAACATCTATATATATATACATACACACTCTCATTTTTCTGAACTATTGTTGATTCTTCCGATTATATGTGCATTTTAGTGAATAACGTCAATAAAAATTTTGCCTAATCTATTGGCCAATATCTACTAATACATGCTGTCTTAAGAAATAAAAATAGATTATAAAAATTCATCTAAAGTTTAATAAGTATGTGCCATTCCTCTTCCTTAAAAGACTAAATGAATGAGCTCATTTCTCATGTGTGATCTGCATCATTTCTTTAAGGGATTCAAGCCACTTGTTTCAAGATGGCAATAATTATCCTGTTTTCTTAAACATCACTGGCCTAATAAGCTTATTTCTTAAGATGCATATTTTACAATTCATTTCTAAACAAGTGGACTAGATTTTAACTGAGTTATAAGATTTTATAAGTAAATGGTCTGAGCAATATTGAGTTAATCCCCTTTCTCTTCCGCTGTCATTACTAAATATATACTTATATATTTTCTATTTTTTAAAGGGCTACTACTTATTTTGCTAAGAAAAGAAAAAATGTATTCATTACCATTAATAGCCTCTATCTGATCTGACTGTGTAGGAGAATATCAATCAGATAGAGAAGCCTGTAGAATGTATATTTCTGTTTCTACAAAAGCCAGACATGAAAGCATTTCTTATTTAATCTTTACTTGACATTTTCCTCTGTCCCTTCTCAATTTGAGGCAACCCATGAACCTTACATTGACTGAATTTATATAAACAATAAACAGGGAGAATGTTGAGATGTGAAGAAAAAAAAGCCCACTACTTGCAAGTGAAAATCCATGTTACTATATTTCTTTGGCAATGTTTTGTTTAACGATTTAAGGTCAGCACACAAGACCAAATAAATGAGGCAGTGAAAAGTCAGTAATATGTATTATAGAGTGTGATGTTCTAGCATTCCTGGACCTAAGCTAAAGTATCAGTATAAAGAACTCTTTTGGAAATGGAACATTTAAGATAACATGTCATGAAGGTTGAGGCGTGTACCTATTAAGAAGTGTGAAAGCATCAAAAGGCCACAAAGATTCATTGAGCATCTAATATGTGCCAGACTATTAGCAGAGACTATTTTGTTTAGCCTTCCCAATACCCCTCTGGGGTAAATTTTATTAATCCTGTTCATTTGGTGGAAGAAAATATAGCCCTGAGAAGTTAAAATCCTTGCTCTAGGTTCCATGTTTGGTAACTTAGATCTATTTTTTACATTCAAACACAAGACCCACTTCCAAGACCTGTGCCTGGAATGTAAAGGAAAATGGCTCCTTAAGTCAGACAACAAATAGACTAGGACAAGAATTCCAGTAGCTGGAATCACAGGGGTGTGTGTTGGCCCCTGTTTGAGGAACTTGAGTTATATATTCACACTTACCACATCAGGCTCTTATGAGGTAAAATGAAAAAATAGATTGGGAGTCACTTTAAAGTTTTCTACTTCATGTGAGTGCAGTTGTACTCTAGGTACTCGGAGGAAATTTAACCATGCTGAGTGAGTTCAACACAGTAGGAATCGTACCAAGTTCAACTACATGACTGAATGGGCTGTATATGTTTCTTTGATTAAGTGGTAGGAGAGGAGAAGTAGGATTTACTGAAAACCAGCAGAGCTGAAGAGAGTAACCTGAAAATATATAAGATAAGGCAGGTTTTACATAACCTGTCTAACAAAGTACTTACTCTGCAAACAGTCAGCGTTTAGGAGATCCTGGCACTTTTCATGGCACTTGACTCCACACTCCAAGCACTTCATGCCTTGCCGGGCAATGCCCCACAGGAGCCCTTCACACTCATAACAGTATGTAGGTGCCGTAGCGGTCCACACCTCAAAATTGTGTGGGGTGGTGGAAGACATGGGGTAGATCAGTGCCTGCAAGGTCTTCTTGAAGACATGCATTTTCTGTGAAGAAGACAGGAGTTACCAATGTAAGCCAAGTCAGTGGATTTGAAGAGTTTCAACATAAAAAAAAATTATTACTTTCCCGTGAATATACTATTTTGAAAGAGACCCTTGATTACCTATTTATTTATTCATTTACTTAGTAAGTAAGAGGCGGGTAGCAGGGGGGCAGAGAGACAAACTCCTGCATGCACCCCAACCAGGATTCACCTGGCAAGCCCACTATGCGGTGATGCTCTGCCCAACTGAACAGCTTTCATTGCTTATCCCTTAGGAAGGAGTAGAGCAACTAATTCACAAGAAAGCAATAGCAGCAAATAAAGGTTAAATGTGGCACTCTCCCATGGTAATTTATATTTTAGAAGGAGATAATTTTTAATACCATGTGAAAATACTCTAATAACAAGCCATCAGTGGGGTGGACCAATCTACTGAATGGGTAGCCAGAAGATCTGAGTTTACTAGCATCGGGCCTATGCTAATTTTCTAGCATAGGCCCAATCACATGGTATTTAAAATGGGTTGCGTTAGGCAGGAAACATCTTTCATATCTCTCTCCTTAGTGCCAATATAGTGACTATCATTAAAACTGGCACAGAGTAGGGGCACAACACATTTTTATGTGAAGCAAATGAATATTCTGTGAAGAGTTTGTATCCTAGACATTTAAGATCTCTAAGCTTCACATTCCTTTCTACCTGACCTATCTAAAGCATTATTTGAATACTCATTTCTATGATGGTAACATAACTAACATATTTTCCAAAGACTTTAAAACTAAGTAAATACTAAATATTAGTACTGGTAATGAATTTTCAATCAAAAACTGGTGGTCAATAGAAAAAGAGACTTATTTGGATGAGTCCTTCTCCAGGTCCCTCATATCTCACTATATAGGTGACTTTCTGAGGGAAAGACTGGCACTCGTTGAAGTTAATTTACATATAATTTTACACAGCTGGTGGATGAATTAGAAATTGATATTTATATACATTCTGTAAGAGCCAAGTTGATAAATAATGCTAGGAGGGAGGCATTTATATTTTGCATTTATTATCTTTAAAACTCATTTTGGAATATCTTCCCACAGCATTGAAATGACCAACTTTCCATTATTTTTCTATTCCACATTATAGTGACTGCTTTTTTCCTTTTATTATTACATTTTCCTCATTATGTGTTTTCTGAGAATATGTTTGGTAATAGTAATGGGAGATTACCTGCTAGGAAGTTAAGCTTTACTAATAATTTTTCTAACTTTGAACAGCAAAATCCGTCCATGCTACCCATGAGGGTCCAGTCAAAGCCCTTTATGCTTTAGGTGAGTCCACAGAGCAGCATATGGTAAAGTAGAGGAATAACTCAAGTGAGAGACCTTGTATCAGGGTTTATACAGACAGAACAACTTTTCAAACGTAATCTGTGCCAAGTAAATCTCTTGGGTTTATTTCATAATAAAGATGTCTCACAAAAACTGTTAAGAGTTTGTTTAGAATTAAGAGCATGTATTCTTTATCTTTGCTTCCCTTTTACTGCCTAGCAAAGTGGGTATCTTCAGCACTATTAAAGTGAATTGAATGATTCTTGGCATAACAGATTTTCCATGAGCTATCCATACACAGTTTGCTATTCTAGTTGGGTTGAGGAGCTCAAGGGGTGTGTGTGTGTGTGTGTGTGTGTGTGTGTGTGTGTGTGTGTGTGTGTGTGTGTGTGATTTGTTATTTGTCTTAGTAGGTGAAAATAATAATTCTAACTCAAAGGAATACTGGTTAGAAAGGAATACAAGACAGTCTGTTACTAAACACAGAAAATTAAGAATACAATATGACCTTAGAATGCAGCTGAACAAGAAGTTATTTTTTAGCATGAAAAGATATTTTAAGATTAAGTAAATGATTAATATATTTTATCTAATCCCCATGTTCATTTTCTTTTTATTAAATTCAAGTGATATATAGCCAGTCCTATAAATCCATAGGCTCTAGTAGGATTAATAAATATAAGGAACATTGCTAAAAAATTAAGCATGCTGAAAGAAAACAAAAGAGTTCTGCACAGACAACTGAGATTTCATTGAAATTTTTTGTTTGGCTTGGTTTCATAAAGGAGCCATTAGCTATTTCATGAGAAGAGAGTGAAGCTAATTTTTAAAAAGTAAGAAATGCGGAAAATTTACTAGACAGCACATTGAAAATCAGTTGAATGGGGCATTAAAACAAATGCCAACATTTAAAACTATAGAAGCTGGAAGAAAACATTTAATAATTTGTAGGAGGGTATTTTCATAATCTCCAGGAAAAGATAATATGAGTCTTTTTATTCTTGATTTTGGAGATATGGGCATATTGAAAATTACTCTGAAATAAATGAGATATGAAACATTTCTTACTCCACCAAAACATAAGATATAATTATGGTGAGTTTAGAAACTCATTAAATAAGTAGTTAAGGAAAACATGTTAGGCCCTGACTGGGTAGCTCTGCTGGTTAGAGCATGGTCCCAGTACACCAAGGTTGCAGGTCGGATCCTCCATCATAAAACACCCAAGAAACAACCAGTGAATGTGTAAGTAAGTGGAACAACAAACTGATGTTTCTCTCTCTCTCTCTCTCTACTTTCCTTTGTCTCTCTAAAAAATGAGTTAAAATTAAAAATAAAAAAACATATAATACTACATCTTACAGGAGAGGATTCTTATACCTCAGAGGCGTACTGCATCCTGGGAGAAAGAAGGTACTTTCTTAGCAGAAAAATAAGACCGTATCAAACAAGATGATAAGAAGTGAGAGTATGGGATCTTATGGAATAAGACCAAAAATTGAGGTATGGGGCACTGAATAAAAATAAGACAGAAGAACATAAGGAAAAAAGACTAAAATTAGCCATCCACCCGGGGAAATTGAAGTTTGTAATGCACCATTAGGAACTAGATTAAAAAGGAAAAAAAATATTTTAAATGTAGCATTTTGCATTTTTGCACAGGCAGAAAGATAGATAGGTACAGCTAACAGGATCCCAACTGAGTGAAAGGACAGGACTGGGTATGTTAAAATGAGAGGGTCTCTGGCATATGTCAATCAGGAACCAAACATGTAGAGAGGATGGTCCCAAGAACAAGCAGAGCCCTGACTACTAGAACTAGGGCTCAAGAACAAAATGAATTCAGAAATTTGGGAGACTTGTCACTAATCTCTTTTAAATGTTTCTAAGATTTTCAAATCCTCTACAACAAACATTATTTTCTAAAGTATATGTATTTTCTCATTATAATAAAATAAATGCTCATTGTAAAAATACTTTATAAAACACAAAAAGCACAAAGAAATCTTTTAAAATTATTATTATTTTTTTATTTTTTTATTTTTTTTTTGCGACAGAGACAGGAAGAGAGAGGGGGGACAGACAGGGACAGACCGACAGGAAGGGAGAAAGATGAGAACCATTAACTCTTTATTGCAGCACCTTAGTTGTTCATCGATTGCTTTCTCAAATGTGTCTTGACCAGGAGGCTCCAGCCAAGCCAGTGACCCCTTGCTAAAGCCATTGACCTTGGGCTCAAGCCAGTGACCTTGGGCTTCAAGCCAGAGACTTTTGTGCTCAAGCCAGTGATCACGGGGTCAAGTCCATGAGTCCACGCTCAAGCTAGTGACCCCGCACTCAAGCCAGAGGAGACTGTGCTTAAGCTGGTGACCTTGGGGTTTCAAACCTGGGTCCCCTGCTTCCCAAGCCAACCCACTCTCCACTGCACCAGTGCCTGGTCAGGCTCAATTTAATTTTTAAAAGTTAGGAATGCTCTGTATCATTTTTTCTGTTTATACACAGGATTAAAGGCTTTTGTAATTAGGAAAAGCAATAAAGCCTATTTCCATATTAATAAAAGGAAGTACATTTTTTGTCATGTATTGACACTGTTTTAATCTACAGAGGTGAGGGTAAGAAATACTTTGACTGATAAGTCTTTGTAGTCAAATATAACCTGTAGACTACAAAATGGAAGATGCTCATATTCTACACAAATATTTTGTTAAAAACTCCTGAGCCAAGAAATTGGAATTTAAGGTAAATTGCCTTAATATATCACTTTTTAAACAATCAAGACACTGGAAGGAAATGAATTGCTTTTTCTATATGAGGAAATTAAAATGAGTTTGAGAAATAAAGCAATCAGGCTTTCTGCCAAGAGCAGTGACTAGTATTTTTAGACCATCAATATTCCAATTTACCAACTGTTAGTACTTAGAACAGGAACAGAGCCTATCTACTTCCATTTGCCATATGAATTTTCTCTTTCACCATTGCTATGTTAACCAGTGACTTACTAATGAAGATTTTCCTCTTCATTCTGTAGGTTTCCCTCATGGAATTATGAAAGCCATCATTATACTTTAAAAAAAATCACATTTTGATAATTCCAAGAAAAAAGTCTGTTTTTTTTTTTGTTTTGAAGTATTTGTGCGTGCACGTGTGTGTGTGTGTGTGTCTTTGATGCTTGCATTTTAGACAAAAAAATTATTTTCTGTCCTCTAGGTATCATTTTATTATTTCAAGACAAAGTCATCAGAAATATTTGCAGAGTAAAGATTAGGTACAATATGACCTTTAAAATTTGTTACCAGCATGAAGACAGAATGATGATAGAATACCAAGTTCCTAAGTGTAAAAAGAGACATAATTTCAGGACTAATTTACTCATCAGAATCATCACATAAAATTGGCTAGAGAAGCTAAAATTACTCAAGTAAATGTATTTTTTTTTGTAGGAAAAAATGCAAACAAAGACTAAAAGTTATTTGCCTATCCATGGAACACTATTAAATAACTTTTTTACTTGTATTGTTTTATAACAGATACTAATTATCATTGACCTAAGTAATTTCTAACTTTTATTTGTATAAGTCAAATAAAAAAGGCAGAACAATGATAAAGTGGATGATTCAATAATTCAAGGAGAATATACTATAAGATATGCCCTTTATGATAGAATCTTGTCTGAAAATATATATATATATTAGGATACATTTGTCATGTACTATGTGTATCAATTTTTCTCCAAATCAAGTTTTCAATGAGAATGTATATATAAATAATGAAGTGATATGAGTAATTTATTAAATATGAAGCCAAAATTCTTCCACAAGGAGAAACTTTAAAAGTACTTCGTATTAGTTGGGTTAAAGACTGAGTTCATATAACTATACTATTCTGACAGAGGCATGGAAAAGCCAGAATAAGGGTTAAGAAATTATAAAAGGAAGAGAGGGAAGGGGGTGACCATCCATCTATCTTAGAGAGAACGCATTCTACTATTCCCTTGTGTGACCAAGCGAAGCCAGTCATGGAGCTATGGAAAATTGTGTGGTCAAAACCATTAATAACCAAAATAATAACTAATACTCACTACATACCTAGATGTCAAAAATGGTTGAAGTGCTTTCTACCAACAATGGCTCTAGAAGTATCAGTACATTCATTTTACAGGTAGAAAAACTGGCCTGGCAACATGGCAGACTAAGTTAACATAGCTTACTAGAGTGTGTTGGAGAAAACATTTTAATATGTAAAAGAGCTGAGAAAAAAAAATTCCTTGGGTACCTGGAATAAAAAAGAAAATAAACTTAATGCCAGAATTACAAAAGCTGTTTCTGTGGAAACCCAAGAGTTGTGTCTGGAACTTAGTTAAACCACATGGTCCAGGAATTTGCAGTTTACGGACCATTTTCAGACATGATGTTTAGATTTGCCTTCTTCTTAATGTGGGCACTGAGGGTAATAATGTGATCCTAAGCATCTCCAGATATTTATGTTTTCTTTTTCAGGACACAAATACTTTAAAATTTGAGAAGTAAAGTATGTTTATTAAAGATTTAAGAAATATATGAACTATATTAAAGAAAATAGTATAGATAATTTTAATCAATTTGATGGAGAAGAGGAAAAAAAAAAAACTCAATCTATACAAAAAAAAAAAGCTTAGAAAAGAATGTAAAAAGAAACAGTAAATTTTTAAAAAGAAATAGCACCAAGCTCAATTATATCATGGTAGGTGTAAATTGAGTGAATTAATCCGTAAAGATAAATTCTCAAATTGAAATTTAAAAATCAAGTTATGTGTTGTTCAAGAGATACTCATTCAACAGTAAGTTTTTTAAAAAGAGCTAGAAAAAATATCAAGGAAATATTGACTTAATCTAGTATACCTACGTTAATATCACATATTGGGTAGGCAAGAAAGTATTTTTGGTTGTCACACACAGCGTTGTAATTGTTTTGAAGGACTTCTGTCAGTGTTATGCTTTTTTTTCTTTCAGCGTTTGGTATCAGTCACATTTAGGTTACTTTAGAAACAAGTTGTGTGTAATTTTGTTTGTAGCTGTTAGTTTAGAGTCAATTTTAACATGGAGTGCAGAAATGAACATTTTCGACATATTTTACTTTTTTATTTTCGTAAAGGAAAGAAAGCTGCTGAGGCTCACAAAAAAAAAGATATGTAATGTTTATGGTGTTGATTGCATAATAGAACACACATGTCAGAATTGGTTTAAAAAATTATGTTCTGGAGATTTTTCATTCAAAGATGACCAATGTTCTGATTGACCTACTGAAGTTGATGATGAACAAATCAAAGCCATAATCAGAGAATCGTCATTCAAGAGATTGCAAGAGGTTAAATGTATTGCACACAACAATTGAAAATTACTTAAAATATCTTGAGATTCACTTAACACAACGAATCAATATTTGCGATATGCATCTCAAGCACAATGAAACTGACCCTTTTTTGAAAAGAATCATCACTAGTGATGAAAAATGGGTCTACAATAACTTCATTTGAAAATCATCATGGTCCAAGCATGATCAACCAGCACAAACCACATCTAAAGCTGAATTGCATCAAAAAAAGGTCATGCTGTCAATTTGGTGGGACTACAAAGGTGTTGTGTATTTTGAGCTAATTCCAAGAAACCAGACAATCAATTCAGCTGTTGATTGTCAACAACTAATAAAACTGGATGAAGCAGTCAAAGAAAAATGGCCAGAATTGGCAAATCACCAAGGAATTGTGTTCCACTATGATAATGCAAAGCCTTACACAACTTTAGTAACTAATGAGAAATTATTGCAGTTTGGTTGGGAAGTGATGTCACACCCCCATAAAACCCTGACCTGGCACCATCTGATTATCATTTATTTCGAAGTTTGCAAAACTCTTTGAATGGTAAAACTTTCACAAATAATAATGACCTTAAATTGCACCTGGTTCATTTTTTTGCTGATAAGGACCAAAATTTCTGAGTGCGGAATCATGAAGTTGCAAGAAAGATGGCAAGAGGTCATTGAGCAAAATGGAAAATATATAATTGATTAAAGTTTACTTTTTGTATAAAAATGAGTTTTAATTCACACTAAAAAAAACAGAACTACTTTCTTGCCAACCCAATACAATATAATTTTAGGAAAAAAGCACCTAAGAGATAAGATTATTATCAAAACAATCTATGAAACAATTTATCAGTAATACAGAACTTACAAAATCAATGTACCCAACAGCAAAAGCTCATATGGGATATCCACAAAATTGATTATATGTACTAAGCCATAAAAGAATTCTCAATTAAATACCAAAGACTGAATATACAGTCCATGTCCTCCAAACAAAATGCAGTAGCAAAAATTAAACCCATATAACTTATCTTTGAAAGATTAAAAAATTTTTTTAAGTAACCTTATGAGTCAAAATAAAGATCAATGTATCATTTATGAAATAATTGTATCTCAACAGTAAAAGCAATATATATAGAACTTGTATGATACTGCTAAAATGTACTAAGAGAAAAATGAATAGATTTAAATGCATATGTTAGAAAAGAAAAGGTAAGGAAATTAAGTTAAAATAGACAAGTGAAAAAATAGACATAACATCTTTGAAGGCAGGAATGAGGGAGAAAACAAAGAAGAAATACATTGAGTCATGGATACTTATGTGTACATATTATTTTTATTTATTCCTTTCACTTATATTGTGGATATTCTTTTGTATATATGCATAGTTGATATTAATTGATAATCTATACAATTAATAAACTATATGTTCAACTTAATAAATTATAAAAGTAGCATCAGGATAAATACAAAGAGAATAGAGGATGAATCTAAACATCACAAAAGCAAAAATAAACAAAACAGGTAAAAAGAAACACTTTGGAATCAACAAAACAAATGCCAGAGAAATCTCTTATAGTACTGATTTTACAAAAGAGAGAAAATGTAAGTAAATGATAACTGAATTAAAATAGCCTACAATTTATGTGTTATGATATCAGTGGTTTTCCACTGGTGTGCTGCAAGAATTTTTAAAACATGCACTATGCACTACTTGACTTTGTAGTCAGAGGCATTGACCTCTTTTCCCTTAGATTGTCAAATAAAAATATGACAATAGCCAACGCAACAATAGCTGTCTGGTATGAATAAATCAAAATCATATCTATTTTTTGTCTGATCAGCAAAAAATATATTTTTTGGTGTGCCACAGAATTTTTATAATTAGTTTAGGTATGCCATGAGATGAAAAAAGATGAGAATCACTAATAATATGATTATATGAATAATTTGGTAGCATTAGATTTTAAAATTTAGGAAAAAAGACCAACTTACTGGGAAAAAATATCAAAATTGACTCAAGAAGAAATAATTAAAGAGCATGGATAAAATTATTATATTAAATAAGTTGATTCAGTGGTAAACTAAAAGAAATGAAGATGGTTTTAGTGGTGAGTTTTGGCAGCATTTCAAGGTATCGCATCACTTATTTCAGGCAAACCATCCTGGAGAAGTAACAAAGGGGAAGTCCCATCTTATTTTATGAAGATAATTTATTATTGTTGCCAAAATTGTTCAAATACACAATAAATAATAGGGCTTTTGGCCTATGAACATCAATGTAAAAAATTTTATATAATTAGCAAACATCTAAAAAATATCAAAGCCAACCTAATTTCTGTAACTTGCTCATGTTTCCACAGCTAGCGGTAGAGCTGTTCTAAAACCTATCTGAAGTCAAACACTGTGCTCTTTCGAAGGATGGAAGCAGGTTCAATAGCAATACTTGTAAACAAGATAATCTTCAAATCTGGTGTCATTGCAGCTGGTTCCCAAATTCATACTCTCTGAAATCAGACACTCAGCTTTAAAGGTGACCAGGAGGCATTGGGCTTAGCTTATTTTCTGGATACTTCACCATCAGTCCCTGCTCTATTTCCCTGATTGCTACTTGCTCTGTCTGGCAAAATATTTTTTAATTTTCACAAATATAAGATAAGTATTATTACTTTAATTTTAAGGATGAGGTGAGCAAGTCTCAAGGAGTCAAGAAGTATTGGTAAGAAACAAGTTTTCAGAGGTCGTAAGAGGTGATGCTGAGATTCTAATTCAGGCCTATATCTCGTCAACACTCGTCCATGCGGCTTGAAAGGATTCTTGTTCCTGGCAGTATTCCAGAGAACCTGAGTTTTTGCGGGCCTACAAATTCTGTGTTGAAACCTAGACGAGACAGGTGTTCTGACCTGCTTGAACTTTGCATGCTATCTCTTTAGTGTCATGGCAGGGGTAGCAGTGATCTCCTGATTACTCCCACACCTAGTTCCCTGAGTCCTTTTTACTGGGCTTGAATCCTGTTTTTGGAAGAAGGACCTGCACTCTTCCAGACAAACCAACCCTTCCACAGAGTTGACAAATCCTGAAAGCATGCCAATAGATGAGACTCCTAAACAAGGTCATCAACTCAGATAGAAAAAAAAAAAAAAGGTCTAGTATCCCTTTTAGGCTTGATGAATTCTATTCCTCATTCTATTTGAGTTTCCATATCCCTCATTTGGGTCTGTCTTAAATACTCCTGCCTGCTAGAAGCTCCCATCATGACCTGTATGTAGCAACAGTGGATACAAAAAGAGTATCTCACCTCTCCTATCACTATATATCTTTTCAATTTTGTTTTTCAATTGCAGTTTACACTGAATATTATTTTGTATTAGTTTCATGTGCACAGCATAGTGGTTAGATAATCATATGTTTTACATAGTGATTCCCATGATATTTCCAGTACCCACCTGGCCCATACATAGTTATTACAATATTGACTACATTCTTTATTTCCTATGTCGTACTTTACGTTCCCATGGCTATTTTGGGACTACCAATTTGTACTTCCTAAGGCCTTCACCTCTTTCACCCAGTCCCCAACACCACGCCTCTCTGTTTATCAGTCTGTTCTCTGGCAGATTCCCTCCTGCTGTATTTAAGCCCCATCACTGCAGAGCTTTTTTTAGCTGAGTTGTTTACTGTCTTATTTCCAGAATCTGAAACAATGCTTGATACATGGTAGTCAATTAATATTTAATTTTTGAACGAATCTACTTTGATTGTCCCACAGCTGGATCCACACCTAGGAAGCTCATGGTGAAAACAAGCACAAAGCTGGGCATTGTAATGCCAGGCAGACTATTGTTGCAGTACATGGACATTAGATTGTTACCATTTCTTGTGTTATTAAATCTTGGCCAGTTAGCTCAGTGGTAGAGCATCAGTCTGGTGTGCAGAAGTCCCGGGTTCAATTCCCACTAGGGCACACAGGAGAAGCACCCATCTGCTTCTCCACCCCTCCCCTTCTCCTTCCTCTCTGTCTCTCTCTTCCCCTCCCGCAGCCAAGGCTCCATTGGAGCAAAGTTGGCCTGGCACTGAGGATGGCTCTATGGCCTCTGCCTCAGGCGCTAGAGTGGCTCTGGTTGCAACAGAGCAATGCCCCAGATGGGCAGAGCATCGCCCCCTGGTGGGCATGCCGGGTGGATCCTGGTTGGGCGCATGCGGGAGTCTGTCTGACTGCCTCCCCGTTTCCAGCTTCGGAAAAAGGCAAAAAAATAAATAAATAAAAAATCTTGTGTTATTAAGCCAGATGGGAATATACAGAAACTGTAGTCCTTAAGGGCTCATTAGACCGAGATTTCCCATCAGCCCCAACAGCTCCTCACGGTAGAGCAGAAGCTGGTGACAGAAGGCACCCGGCAGAGCTTCTCCCTATGCAACAGAGTGTTAAGGGAGGCTGTGCTGCAGAGCCATGTCACCTGGCATTGACTTCACAGCCTTTCCTTCTTTGAAAGAGATGCCTGGGCTTTGTACCGTACATCTCTTTAATGAAAATAGAAGTATTAACATTTCATGGCCAAGCCATTTACCTTCACATGAAGGATAGGATTTCATGCTTTCACATCGAGCATGTCTAGGAAGACTTTCGGCAGCCAGAAGTGGAAATTTTCCTCTTCAGCCTTTATGTTAGTTGCCCATGTAATTAATTAATGTGACAGCTTGTCAAAAGTGGCATTTACTATCCCTGTTGTACAGAAGTCACATTTCATTTATTTTTTCAGACGTGGGCCCCAAAGAAATGGGCTTTAATAACTTGAGAGGGAGCTGATGGACACTGTTTATCCACCCAATACCCATACCGAAAAAATCTTTCATATCAGCCGTCTGAAATTAAAGAAGTAAAATGATAATTAAGTTGACAAAAACATAGATGAATAATTAATTTAACCATAAAGTGAAGGTGTGCTCCCTGTCAGAGCCTAAGAAAATGTAGTAACATTCCTTTGATTTCTACTGGTTTGCTCTTAGCTTTCTATGAGTATTTGTGCTTCAACCAGTTACCATATTTTAGAATATAAGAAAGGAATAGAACAGGGGTATATAAATATAAACCCTTGACCTCGATTGTTTTGTATAAAACAAAAGCCTATATAATTTGCAATTCAGAAAGCAATATGGCATTCTGTCCTACATCAGAGGATGTTGGCTTTATCTTGAATCCGAACTATGCTCAAAATATTATATTGGCATTGTATAATAAATCTGGGAAAGCAGCCACATTGTTTAATCCTGTGGCACAATTAAAAAAAATTTTTTTTAATTTTTCTTAAGTGAGAAATGGGGAGGCAGAGAGACAGACTCTGGCATGTGCCCCAACTGGGATCCACCCAGCAAGCCCTCATGGGGCAATGTTCTGTGCATCTGGGGTTGTTGCTCCATTACTCAGCAACCAAGCTATTTTTAGTGCCTGAGGTGAGGCCATGGAGGCATCCTCAGCACCCGATGTCAACTTGCTCCAACCGAGCCATGGCTGTAGGAGAGGAAAAGAGAGATGGAGAGAGAGGGGATGAGGGGGAGGGGTGGAGGAGCAGAGTGCTACAGCAAATAAATGTATATTGCTTTGCTGATGTATATTGGGGTCGGGGGTTGCTGATAAGACCTAGGTAATGTTGGCCTTTGAAAGGTAACAATGGTAGAAGGAAGAGATTGAGAAATATAATGTAAATAATGGTATTTAAATGTCAAGTGTATAAAAATTTGTAGCAAGTCAAGTAATATTTTTAACAAAAAAAGACACTATAAGAATGACAAAGTTGCTAAAATTAGTAAAGGTAAAATGTGTTAATTTTCATAACAGGGGGCACAGAAAAATTATCTAGAGTCAAAGCCTCAGCAGTGTGTGCAGGATGGAGCTACATGTCACAAAATCCACTGCATATTAGAATCGCCTGAGAGTTTCCTCTATGCAGGCTACACCTGAAGCCAATTAAGTTAGAATCAGTGGAAAGGAGAGGCAGACAGAAGTATGTTTTAAAGTTCCCCCAGTGAATCTTATGAGCCAAATTTAAGAATCCCTGACCTAGATATTTGCAGCCTATTTGTATCTTTGAATTGGTTCTTTCATTCAGCAAGAATTACAAAGCTTCTACCTCATCTCAGAGAGTATACTAAGCACTACAAATAAAAAGATTTCACAAGAAGAATAAACAAAATAGTAGGTTACCCTCAGGGATATCAGTCTATAAGGAAAGGTTTATGCAAAATAATCAAATTAATTCTAATAAAAATAATAAAAAAAAACAGCAGCTCACATTTATTGTTTCCTATAGCCTAGGTCATGCTGAATGTTAAACATGTTTCCATTCCCTTATTTCATCTGTCTCATTATTTCCTCACTATATAGATGAAGGAACTCAAGTTTAGAGAAGTTACATAACATGCCAGATCCAACAATAATAATTTAGTGGTACAGATGGGACTCACCCCAAACAGCCCTCACTCTTAACTATACTAGCTTATGTATGGAGGTAGTGATTAAATGCAAAAAAAAAAAAAAAGCCGTGAGAAAGAAACTAACTCAGCAAGAAGGGGAGGAGGATGTTGAAGAAAGCCTCAGTAATGAGGCAAAATTTGAACTATGTAAAAATTTAGCAGAATTTTTTTCAGGGGGAAAATAAAAGCTAAATTGCATTAGAATGGAATAGCATTTCTAAAGATGGAAAAGTTCATGCATATTTGAGCAAGAGAAGATAATTTGGATGATAGTAAAGCTGAGGCCCAGAGGAAATTTGTTTCAGGGTCAGACTCCTCCCATGCTCCCAGTTATTTCTACAATGTTGGAATAAACATTACAAATGAGTTCATCAGGTTTTCCCACTACACTACAATGAATACATAGTAATTGACTTTGCACCTACCAGTTCCTCATTGTTTAGTGATGTCCTAATCACCATAGCCAGGGAGAGTCCAGATTTCCGGGCAGCCAGGGTCTAAAATAAACAGAATTATGAGTTATTGGTACATGAGGTAACTGCGCAGCAGAATGTGAAAATATAAGTATATAGACTATTGGTCATATTTTAGTCAATAAAGACCTACCATATTCAGTGTTCAGCCAGTTCACCTCGAATGTGGAATCACAGAACATTAAAGCTGAGAGAAGCTCCCCCATAATCAAACCTAACCCTGACATTTTTTACAGATGAGAACAGTGAGGTTTAGCATGGCAGGGTGATTGGCCCACAATTTCCAGGCTAGAAGAGGCTTTTGGAGTTTTTTTTCCCCCAAGTTGGTCATGCTCACATTTATTAAAAAACATGATCACTGGTACAGAGTTTGCTGAAATGTATAAGGACACTGAATCACAGCTGGTGTTAGATGGTTCTTGAGTTGTTTATAGTTCCCTGGAATGTTCTTCCACATCTAGCCAGGATATTTTCATCCAAGGGTTTATTTTATCAATTGAAAAACATTATACCCAGATTTGTTTTCTTACTCAAGCCTGGTAACTTCAGTGATTTTAAGTAAGAGTCAAATCCTTTTAGACTCCCCTGTAAAATAGAGCCATTATATTGCTCCTACCCAAAACATATGTAATATAATAAATTCAACATTACTATAGAAAACTTTGGAACTTAGAAATTCTACATGGGACTATCGAATCTGCTCTACTATTAGGAGCAAAGGAAAGTCATAGTGGAATAATGCATCTGGTCAGAAATATCAATATATTGCCTTTAGTGACAAAGCCATGCACCCATATCAAATTCAGCACAACCCTAAGTGAAGAAGTCACTCTCTACCCGTCTCTACCCATCTCCACCCCCCCCAGGCATCCCCAAACTATGGCGGGCACATGCGGCCCTCTGAGGCCATTTATCCGGCCCCCACCACACTTCCTGAAGGGGCACCTCTTTGGTCAGTGAGAGGAGCACTGTATGTGGGGGCCCTCCAATGGTCTGAAGGACAGTGACTGGCCCCCTGTGTAAAAAGTTTGGGGACCCCTTATGTAGACCTATGGAGGGCCTACATCCAAGGGTTTATCCAAGATGATCTCTCATCTCTGACAACAATTGTCTCTATTATTTTTATCCTATCTTAGTCTGTATTTGTATGTGTTTACATAAGTTGGTCTGTATTTCTGTTTTTTGTTTTTGTTTTGTTTCTGTTTATTTTGTTTGTTTTGTGACAGGGTCTGAGAGAGACAGAGAGAGGAACAGATAGAAACAGGAAGGGAGAGAGATGAGAAGCATCAATTCTTTGTTGCAGCATCTTAGTTTATTGATTGCTTTCTCATATGTGCTTTGACCAGGGGGCTACAGCAAACATAGTGACCTCTTGCTCAAGCCAGAGACCTTGGGCTGAAGCTGGTGAGCCTTGCTCAAACAAGATAAGCCAGTGCTCAAGTTGGCGACCTCAGAGTTTCAAACCTGGGTCCTCTTCATCCCAGTCCAATGCTCTGTTCACTGCACCACCACCTGATCTGGCTGGTCTTTTTGAATTGAACTAGATGTTAAATTCTTGCATAATCCAAGTATTATTTTCATATGTTTCTTTTTATTTCCCCATCCTTTCCTCTTTTATCCCATGAATAAGTGCATTATATGTTTGAGAAAAATTGGCAAATATTACTTAATTAAATGAAAAATCACTTTTTCCTTTGCTTAAATACAATTAAAACAATGAAAAGTTAGAATACAAATACTTAAAATAGAAAAAAAGAAAATCACTTACCATGGCCTGAAGATTCCATGTACCAAAGTGTAAATAAAATGAGACATAAGAAAGATAAGAAGAGAAAATAAAAATGTTAGAAAGCCTAATACTTTAAAATAACATCCACACTATAATGGTAGGATTCTGAGCTAACAGAACAGACATGTCATGCTTTTCAGTGTAAGATCTTTCCAGTCACAATTTTATCTTTCCTACTTTAAAATTAAAATGATGACTTTAGATAAAGGTTTTCATAGCAAAATTAAAAATTACTAATATCAAGAAAGTTTGTTTTCTCTGGGGTAAAATACATTTTTCATGTCATAAACTATTAAGTATATGCCTCCAGAAAAATATGTGAAGACACTGTGGATGACAGAAAACACTCTTTTTCATGCTGATGGACTATTTTTTTTCTATAATTTAACACAGACTATTATTAATTATTTGTATCTCTAGATGTTCTCCAGCATATTTCACTATAGGAGACCTTGGGTTATTCAGAGTTATGTTCAGGGCTAGTAAAAGTTATAATTTCTTGGGAGCCATGTTTTTCTTTAGACAGTGGAGCAGCTTATTTATTTGGCTATACTTGATCTTAATAGAATAGAATAAAAAATGGTTAATATTATTTGCTTGCTTTGTAGTGTTCAAGTCTACTGAATTAAGGTGAAGAGGTTCAAGTCAAGCCTTAAACTGCAAATTAAACTTGTGGTCATTCAAAATATAACACTTCAAAGCCCACTTGCAGAAGCTTGCTTAGGATGCTGTATGACTTTTTTTTTTCTCAATTATAGAGTCATTTTAGCTCCACTTGTAATTTCAACTAATATCCAGAGCTATTAAAAGTGTAGAGTGAGTTTCTCCACCTAATAGATTTTAAAGAGATAATATAACACTTACTAGAATCCAGCTTCTTATGTGTTCTATACTATGAAATACTTACAGGCTAGATATTTAATGAGAAGGACAATATGATATGTAATGAAGACCAAGACAACACATGCAATCAAAGGGAATATGACAAGAGTGACTTACCACATCTCGTACAATAGGCAAAGTTTTCTTTCTGCGGAGATCTGGCATGCTGTCAATACCATAAAGACCCCGCCCAGCCCTGAAGGAGGAAAAAAGGAATGATTTTAATGAGTCATTGAATTTCTAGAAAAAAAATTCCAGTGTTCATAGTAAAAAGGCTGTGCAAAAGATTAAGTGGATATCATAGGTTTTAACTGGTTGATAAAGTAAAAACGATCCAAGACTCTACGACCTTGCACAGGGAGAAGGAGAGATTCTAGCTACTGTGCAAAATAACCATTGTCACTTTGGATAACTCCATACATTGAAACTTTAAAATACACATGGCCTGGTTTGATGCTCTGTGTTATTGTCAGTATCACAAAGAGAATAATTAAAATTGTTAGGTATATGGAACTTTGTACCAAATCATTTGGTGCAAGTTTGGTCTGTCTGCAATGGTAAAAAACAACAACTAAAAAAAAATGTTTACTATAAGAATACCATTGTGTGTGTGTTTAATATTTAGAGATCAAACTGCAAAGTGGCACCTCAAGGATACAGATATTTATACATTGAAATATTGGTGATTACACTAATATGAATATTTGTACTTATCTGAATTTATCCACAGATAAATAAATGCACAAGATTAAAATAATTTCTTATACAATAATGTTCAGTGCAATATTTTGTAACAGCAACAACAGCTAGACAACCAAAATATTAATCAATAATATATTGAATAAATGAGTTATAGTATATTGTATAATAGAAAGAACACAATAATTAGATGAGGAAAATCTTTGTATATATGTATATATATGAAAAAATAATCAATCTATTAAGTGAAAAAAAACAAGTTGACATGATAGTAAGTTTATTATTATCCCATATGTCTATGTGTTTATTTAGGCACAGAAAATATCTAGAAAGATATTCATCAAATTAGTAACCATAGCTACTTGTGTGGAGTGAAATTAGGTGAGAGAAAAAGAGAACACACTTTCTATGCTATAAATTTGGTAATGGCCAATGTTTTTATAGGGATATGCTTTTCTTTTTTTTGCAATTTAAAATCATTTTGAAATATATTTTTTATTTAAAATAAGTTTAATACATTGAATTTGATTTTTATTGCACCAAAGCTAGTCTTTTTATACAAACAAAATGGTGCTAAAATCACAGGTGCTAAAATTAATAGCTTATCCTTATGCTCAACTAAACTACAAAACTCTTGCTAATCTACAGCTTTGAGTCAGCATTTTCACTGGACCAACTCAATTCATAACTATGTTTGTTAGCTGGGCAGCTCTGCCATTGGAACAGGCTATCACAACATTTTATAGCCCACTTTTCCACTGACACAGAGATGGCCTCTTTGCTTTCGCTGCTTGGCTTAAGAGAAATCTTTTTTTTATTGGACTTTTCTAGTAGCCATGGTCTTAACTAAAATACTCTAGTTGTATCAATTATTAGCTGGGTGATCTTGGAAAGTTTATTAATTGCATCACATAACTCATGTAAAATATTAATAAAAGAAAAATATGAATAAAGATAAAATGATAATTAGTAACAATGCCATAATTTCTATATTTGAAAACAAGGATCAAATGCAGTGATAAATGTGAAATATTAAAACCATTGAATATGTGTAGGAATATGCTATGAAAACTTGCAGAGTTAAACAATCAGAGAGAGACAGCTAGGTCCTCTAGGGCAGTGGTCCCCAACCCCCAGGCCATGGACCGGTACCAGTCCGTGGGTCATTTGGTACTGGTCCACAGAGAAAGAATAAATAACTTACATTATTTCTTTTTTATTTATATTTAAGTCTGAACGATGTTTTATTTTTTAAAAATGACCAGATTCCCTCTGTTACATCCATCTAAGATTCACTCTTGACGCTTGTCTCGGTCACGTGATACATTTATTCATCCCACCCTAAAGGCTGATCCATGAAAATATTTTCTGACATTAAACCAGCCATGGCCCAAAAAAGGTTGGGGACCACTGCTCTAGGGTGAAAGCCCTGAGCGGAGGAGAGTCCAGGGGCCTCTCTGACCTGTACTGGAAACAGCAAAACAGCAGGATAAGATTCCCCAACAAGAAATGTTTAGGCCCTCGGAGAAGATTAGAAGTCAATGTTCCTTGTCCCTTACTTCACCCCCTGAAAACATCTTCTGTTTCCTTGAGTTATTTGTAGTTGCTAATAAATATCTGAGTATGGCTGGGGACGGGGTTTCAGTCCTTCAGTCTGTGGACAGGGGCTGTTGCCTCCCCTCAGCCCATTGGAGCATGTCATCTGGTCTCCGAGTAGTTCACTGTAGCTGCTACAAGAGGTGCCCCGTGTGAGGAACAGGAACCAAATGACAGGTTTGCTACTCCGAATAGTTCATTCTCGCCACAACACACATGAGCAAGAAGAATGTCAATGATGAACAACAAATTATGCTTAGGTCCTGTACTTCAACTAAGAGTTACCTTTAGATCAGAGGTCGGGAAACTCTTTGGCTGAGAGAGCCATGAACGCCACATATTTTAAAATGTAATTTCGTGAGAGCCATACAACGACCCATGTACCTTACGCATTATCCAATAAAAATTTGGTGTTGTTCCGGAGGACAGCTGTGATTGGCTCCAGCCACCTGCAACCATGAACATGAGTGGTAGGAAATGAATGGATTGTAATACATGAGAATTTTTTATATTTAAATGTTATTATTATTTTTATTAAAGATTTGTCTGCGAGCCAGATGTAGCCATCAAAAGAGCCACATCTGGCTTGCGAGCCATAGGTTCCTGACCCCTGGTTTAGATCATGGAATACAGGAAAAGAGTATCATGGAGCAGAGATCAAGAAAGAGGAAATTAAGAAGAGAGGAAAAGGAGAAAAAATGAACTGGAAGATAGTGTGTGTGGTAGGGGGAGATGACATTTAAGATACTGTCCACCACTGATTCTATGAGAAAAGAGTTGATACAGTTTCTATCCTTGCCAGAGTATTGACAATTAACATTCTCTAGGCCAAGGGCTGTGAAGGTGACATGACAGTCAAAGATCAAGCAGTGGGGTCACAAAAAGAAACATGGTCAGCATGAGCCTATGAACTGCAAGAAACTGTAGAGTGGAGAAGAAGAAAGAACAATGAACTTCTGTTTTGTCTTCTTAATACCCATCTTCAGAAAATGAACCCACAACTCTATGAATATAACTTCCTGCTTCCCTCCTAACCTCTTTCCAGATTCTTCCACTCTCCCTGCCAGTGCATGCTTGACCCTCCCACATTCCAAAAATTAAATAAATGGATTATGTGAGTGGATTTTTGTTCACAGAAGGAAAGAATTTTTTCAGTTTTATTTGCTCTACTCGAAGGCTCTGATTCCAAGCAGTTTCTACTTTCTCACCTCAGTGAATAAAATTAATGATGGCATAAAGTGTGCAGTAATAAATGCCTCTCCACTACATTAGAGCAAAATCATAATAACTGCCTTCAAATGTTTTGAAATTTTTTTACTTCTAAATAATGTGACTTTAATAACTATGTAAAGAAACACTGAATTGTGATAATGGTTGAGAAAGTGATTTATAAACTGCAGTGTTATATGAGTTGTATTTTCTTTCTATCAATAATGATTTATTTTATTTATGTTTTCTTTTTCATGGAAGTTAATTCAAATTCCCAAGTGCACCTAGAATCTTGAGCAACTCCATAGACACACAAACTCAGGAATCAGTTGTAATTTGTAAAATTGCAATGCAATAACAATGTTCTCTTAACTTTCTGATAACCTCAAAAGTGTTCTCAATCAGGTTGTGTTTCCTTATAATTCTACATTTTCATCATTACTGTGAGAAGTTTGTATAAACATATACTTTCATGAGCTTATTCATCAAGTACTAATAAAGCTTTTACTGAAAACCTGAATCTTGAAAAAAAGAAATGTTTGCTCTTCTCATGAGTAGAATTGAGCTTGGTGAATACTGTGAGGCTCCATGAAAATGTAAAATAATTACGTAATATTTATTGAGAGGCTTCCTAACCAGGAGAGATCTGGGACAGATTAAATAACAGAACATGGTGAAGACTGAAAATATCAGTAGATAAATAAGTCACTGACCTTCCAAGCAAAAGGTCAAGTTCAAGGATATCAGTTAAAATCCAGAAGAAAGAGCTAGGCTCAATGATGAAAAGGTAAGAGGGAGTCCTTCACATAGGCCACAGCAGACAAGTAATTCTGAAGGTAAGATCTGAGTCTATGAAAACTGTTAGATTTCAGGGGTTTTTTTCTCTTTTCTTTCTTTTCCTCTCTTTTCTTTTCTTTATTTATTTTTAATAGCTGATTAGAGTAAGCTGCTCCTATTTGTAGCCAGCAAACTACCTATGCATAGCTAATTCATGGGATGTTTATCAGGGACCACATATAATGCTGGCAGTTATAGTCAACTTTACATGTATTATCTCATTTAATTCTCAAAAAACTTCAATGAGAGATAAGTACAATCATTTCTCTCATTTTGTAAATGAGGAAATGGAGGCATAGAATAATTTAGAATCATCCCCAAGGTCACTGTCTAAGAGATAACAGCGGCAGAATTTAAACCCAGCTCTATGGCTTACCATATACCTTATGGTCTATATGATTGAATTATGATACTTATAATAAAATGAGTTGAGGCTTACAATTAATCCCATTTTACTTTTAATAAAACTAAAGCAATTTACCCAGGCTTAGCACTATATGGCAGAATTTAATTTCCATTGCAAGACTGTCTTACCTCAAAATTCATATTTTTAAAATTTTATTTAGAAAATTAACTGTAAGAGGATAACAATGATCATTAAGAGTACATAGGTTTCAAATAAACATTTCTATAGCATCTGAACTGTTGATTACGCTGTATACCCATCCCCTAAAGTCAAATCATTTTCTATCACCTTATATTTGACTCTCTTTACAACCTTCCTCAAGCTCCCCTTCTTTGGTAATCACTTCACTTTTATCTATGTCCATGAGTCTCAGTTTTATATCCCACCTGTGTGTGAAATCATACAGTTCTTAGCTTTTTCTGATTTACTTATTTCACTTAGTAGTATGTTCTCAAGGTCCAACCATGTTGTCGTAAATGGCACTATGACATCATTTCTTATGGTTGAGTAATATTCCATTGAATACATGTACTACTTCTTCTTTACCCAATCCTCTATTGAGGGTCATTTTGGTTGTTTCTATGTCTTGACCACTGTGAATAATGTTGTGATGAACATGGGGGTGCATGTGTCTTTTTGTACCAGTGTTTTCAAGTTTTGGGGTAGATACCCAGTAGAGGGATTGCTGGGTCATATGGTAGTTCTATTCTTAATTTTTAGAGGAAACAACACATTTTCATCCATAATGGTTGTACTAATTTGTATTCCCACCAGCAGTGCATAAAGATTCTTTTTCCTCCACAACCTCTCCAACACTTGTTATTACCTGTCTTGTTGATAACAGCCAGTCTAACTGATGTGAGGTGGTATCTCACTGTATATAGTTTTGATTTGCATTTCCTGAATAGCTAGTGAAGATGAGCTTTTTTTTCATATATCTGTTGGCCATTTGTATGTTCTTTGGGGAGAAGTATCTGTTCAGATCCTCTCCCTACTTTTTAATTAAATTGTTTGCTTGTTTGTTGTTGAGCTTTAGAATTCTTTATATATTTTGGGTATTAATCTCTTATCAGAGCTGTTGTTTGTAAATATCATCTCATTTAGTTGGCTGCCTATTTGCTCTGCTGTCAGTTTATTTTGAAAATCTCTTCAATAAATGCTGCTGGGAAAATTGGAAAGCCACATGCAAAAGAATAAAATTTGACTACAGTTTGTCCACTTGTACAAAATTACTTCAAAATGGATCAAAGCCCTAAATATAAGATCTGAAAAAATAAATTACATAGAATAAAACACAGGTATTAAACTCATGGACGTTGGCTGTAGAGAATAATTCATAAAATTTTTACCAAAGGTAAGGGAAGTAAAAGCAAAAATAAATGAATGGGACTATATCAAACTAAAAAGCTTCTGTACAGAAAAACCCTCATATTCTTTTTTTTAAATTTTTAATTTTATTATTATTTTTACAGAGACAGAGAGAGAGAGTCAGAGAGAGAGAGAGAGATAGACAGGGACAGACAGACAGGAATGGAGGGATGAGAAGCATCAATCATTAGTTTTTTCATTGTGCATTGCGATGCCTTAGTTGTTCATTGATTGCTTTCTCATATGTGCCTTGACCTCGGGCCTTCTGAGTAACCCCTTGTTCAACAGCCAGCAACCTTGGGTCCAAGCTGATGAACTTTTGCTCAAACCAGATGAGCCCGCGCTCAAGCTGGCAACCTCGGGGTCTCGAACCTGGGTCCTCGCCATCGCAGTCCGACGCCCTATCCACTGCGCCACCACCTGGTCAGGCCCTCATATTCTTAATAACTATATTTTGGTTGATGTTTGGAGGAAATAAGAGGACTATCCCAGTTGATCTAAGTATAATTATTTGAAAACTTTTCAACTTATTTCCAAAATAATGTTATGACCATATAAAATATTGAATAGTTCCAATTTTTCCCAAGTACTTCTTCTCTAGGTATTTAGATGCAGTCCCTCAGAAAAAGGAGTCTTTTAGACTACAGGGAATACAAATGGGATAAAAAAGACAAGAGATTTACATACATGGAAAGTCAATGATCACATAAAATTAACAACATGGGTAATATTTTATAGGGTAAACTGAAATGTATTCTAATTCAACATTACCTAGTCTCAATTTTTTTTATTTAGAAAATTAAACTTAACAGGGTGACATTGATCATTTAGAGCAGATAGGTTTCAGGTAAACGTCTCTTTAGAATTTGAACTGTTGATTATGTTGTGTACCCATCACCCAAAGTCAAATCACTCTCCATGACCACATACTTTCCCCTCTCTACTCCCTCTCCCCATTGTGGCCACTTCTCTTTTCTCGGGTCTTTTTGTTTTGCATAATTATTCTAAAAGGGGTTTACTGGTTTAATAAAACTTACAATATAAAAGTACATTGCTATATACCTTGACTCAAGTTCAGTTAATCATCTTGTTATAGAACAAACACAATACAAACAATCTAAAGGACATATGTTATGTATTTTTTAAGGTATCTGACATTTAGGTAAAGGAGGTAAAAGCTGATTTTACTGAATTAATTTTAATTATTATTTTCATCTAAAATGATTTGATAATATACTGGATGCATATAGATTGGAAAAGATTTCTCAGAAGGCACCAGGAGAGTATTGCATGAAAACTTTCAAGAAGACTTTCCAAAGATAGATCTTTCTGATTATGGGACAAAGTTGTGCTATTTCCACAAGTGGATAGTTGATGATTCTTAGACTAGTCAATTTTCATTAGAAATCAGAATGTTAGTAGACTCTGTTTATAAACAAAGAAGTTTTTTTATTAGTGGAATCCTAAAAAAAAAATTATACTGCTTCTGATTATTTGTATCTCTAAGACAATTATTGGGCAAGGCTATATAACTAATTTTTTCTTTTTTTATCACAGTGGAACATTAAGGAAAACTAAGGGATTAACAATAAATCATTCTAAATCCTTCTCCTATAATCCTTTAGTTGTATTCTCCTTCAGACTTTTAAAAATAACTCTTTGTATTTATTTAGTTACTTAATTGCAAACATACAATACTCTATTTTGCCTTTTTTGCTTAACATTATACATTTTACATACATTTTTATACGATTTTCCCAATGCTCATTATATACTTTACTTAATTGTTCACCTGCTCCACATTAGGTTATGCTAGTCAGGATATTCTCTTTTTCCTGTTTTTTCACCTTTTTAAAATATCTTTAATGTCACCTGACCAGGCGGTGGCACAATAAATAGAGTGTCAGACTGAAATGCGGAGGACTCAGGTTTGAGACTCCAAGGTCACCAGATTGAGCGCAGGCTCATCTGGTTTGAGCAAAGCTCACCAGCTTGGACCCAAGGTTGCTGGCTTGAGCAAGGGGTTACTTGATCTACTGAAGACCCGTGGTCAAGGCACATATGAGAAAGCAATCAATGAACAACTAAGGTGTCGCAACAAAAAACTGATGATTGATGCTTCTCATCTCTCTCTGTTCCTGTCTGTCTGTCCCTATCTATCCCTCTCTCTGACTCTCTTTCTGTCTCTGTGAAAAAAAAGAAAAAAATCTTTATTGTCAACAATAAATATTTTTGTCTGTGTAAATGACTCATGACCCACATACATAAAGCTTTTTTAGTTCCCTATTTCATCACAACTAAGACACCATCTGTTGTAGTATACAGCCATACCATTATGAAAAGAATCAAATTAATCTCTTGTACCAATTAGAAATTTAAATTTTATACTTATTTAAAGGTCCTCTTAATAAGACTTCATCTATGTCATAGATTCCTGTTATATATCAATCATATTTTTCTATAAAAAATATAAACAAAAGAATTATTCCTTGAACTTCTCATCCAGAGTCCAACTTTTGAGAATTACTCTTCAACTCAGGCTTGTCAATGTTTGGATGTTTTTCAAATTATTTTCCTTTCAGCCAACAAAAGTATTGGTGATTTAGCAGTACATAAATGAGTGTTTCATTATTGTCTCTTTTGCTCCAAAGAGGAGTAGGTATGCTGCAGATATTGATGCTGGTGGGCTGTTAATCTTACTAAAGGAGGAAAAGGGGACATTCATGGCTCCCACTTCAAAGATGGACTTCTCAGCAGCTGTGTGGGCTAAAAGATAAATGTTACTGACAGGAGAATGTCCTACTTTTTGATTGAATTGGGGCAGAAAGTCCTCTGCCATAACCCCTGTGAAACTTCATTCTATTTATTTGTTTATATACTTGTCCCCAGTAGATTATATTTCCAAAAAATGAGAAATAAATCTTACTCATCTCTCTTCCCTAGAGCTAATTCTGGTGTGTAGCAGAGAAGAATGAGATGTAGAGGTTTTAGTGTATAGGCCTGAGACCAGTGAGATTAGACAGTAGAAAAACCATGGTCTTGTCTTTTTTTTTTAATATTGTTATTTTTAAAATAATACCTGGGCTTTTTGGTTGTTTCCATGTCCTGGCCACTGTGAACAATGCTGCAATGAACATGGGGCTGCATGTGTCTTTATGTATCAATGTTTCTGAGTTTTGGGGGTATATACCCAGTAGAGGGATTGCTGGGTCATAAGGTAGTTCTATTTTCAGTTTTTTGAGGAACCACCATACTTTCTTCCATAATGGTTGTACTACTTTACATTCCCACCAACAGTGTATGAGGGTTCCTTTTTCTCCACAGCCTCTCCAACATTTGCTATTACCTGTCTTGTTAATAATAGCTAATCTAACAAGTGTGAAGTGGCATCTCATTGCCGTTTTGATTTGCATTTCTCTAATAACTAAAGAAGATGAGTATCTTTTCATATATCTGTTGGCCATTTGTATTTTTTCATGGGAGAAGTGTCTGTTCATGTCCTCTTCCCATTTTTTTATTGGATTGTTTGTTTTTTGTTGAGTTTTATTGAAGATGTGGCACATATACACTATGGAATTCTACTCAGCCATAAGAAATGATGACATCAGATCATTTACAGCAAAATGGTGGGATCTTGATAACATTATACAAAGTGAAATAAATAAATCAGAAAAAACCAGGAACTGCATTATTCCATACGTAGGTGGGACATAAAAGTGAGACTAAGAGACATTGATAAGAGTGTGGTGGTTACGGGGGGAGGGGGGAGGGAAAGGGAAAGGTGGAGGGGGAGGAGCACAAAAAAAACTAGATAGAAGGTGACAGAGGACAATCTGACTTTGGGTGATGGGTATGCAACATAATTGAACGACAAGATAACCTGGACATGTTATCTTTGAATATATGTATCCTGATTTATTGATGCTCCCCCATTAAAAAAATAAAATTATTAAAAATAATAATAATAAAATAATACCTGGAAATAGAAAGACAAAAGCCTGAAGACCAGGGCGAAAGGCAGAGACCTTACACTAATCTGGTTAGTAGGCACAGACTTAGTCACAGGTAGAAGACTTAGTTCTAGACCAAGTAAATATTTTTTAACATTTCTGAACCTCAGTTATTTCATAGAAAAATGGAAATTTGCCCTCCTTGCAGTATTGTTGGGAGCATTGACTGAGATAATATATATAAGTAGCTTACAAACTATTGGTAGCAATTATTTTATTATAAATTTGTTTTAACAGGAAATTTTTTTTGTATTTTTCTGAAGTGAGAAGCGGGAAGGCAGAGAGACAGACTCCTGCATGCACCCGACCGGGATCCACCCAGCAATCCCATAAGGGGTGATGCTCTGTCCATCTGTGGTGTTGCTCCTTTGCAACTGAAACTATTGTAGCACCTGAGGTGGAGGCCATGGAGCCATCTTTAGTGTCTGGGCCAACTTTGCTCCCATGGAGCCTTGGCTACAGGAGGGGAAGAGAGAGATAGTGAGAAAGGAGAGTGGGAAGGATGGAGAAGCAGATGGGTGCTTCTCCTATGTGCCCTGGTTGGGAATCAAACCCTGGACTTCCACACGCTGGGCTTACACTCTACCACTGAACCAACCAGCCAGGGCCTAAACAGGTTCATTTTTTAATTTGACTGCTGACTCACTGCTGTCCTAGAGTTATTCACATTCCTCCCAAACAAGAAAGAGATTAGTAACAGTGTCTCTGGCAGACATGACCATGTAGGTAACTACTGAAAGAATTAGAGAAAGAGAAGAGCAGAAAGTCAAAGCTCTGATTGCAGCCTCTTTGTGTTCCAAGTTCCATTAACTTTCTCTTCTGACTCAGCTTAGGTATAGACTTCTGTCTTCAAATCCTGTTTTGATTGCATTCAGCCCTGATAATATATTTTGACTAAGTTTATTATTCCTTGCTTAATTCTTATCTGTAGACCTGGTCCCAGTTATTTAAGTTAATATCTGACAAGGGTCTCATGGATGCTCCAATCAAGTTTATTAATACTGTTAACTTTAATCTTGAAAAACAGAACTTTTTATCCTCTCAAATAATTTTCCAAGCTCTGTTGCAATAAAACAGTAATAAAATTCAAAGCATAAAGCTTCTCCCCAGTACTAATCATTCCAGATTCCTCCATCATCTCTCTCATACCTCCTGGATACTCTTTAACTGTGGCCATAAGGTAGTATGCTTGCCTTTATTGGAAATGGTATATAGTCCTCTAAACTACCCTTGATGACCCCTTTGGTGGAATAACATTAGAAACCACCATGCCATCTCTTAATGAAATCAGTACAGATCATGTTGGAGTAATCACTAGACTTTTCTACTTGTCTGTCTTGAATTCATTCTCTTACTCTTTCTCTAGTTCATACAGTAAATTTGCATATGAAGTGGCTCCACTGAAGCAGGCAAAGAGCATGTTTGTTCTGCTAAGTGCCTACAATATATGGGTATCAAGAATAGTTTTGAAATGTTCTTGAATATTCCACATATCTTTCCGCAATTTCAAGACTAGACATCTATTTTAGAACTAATTTTTAAAATTAGTTCTAATTTTAAATAGTTTCAAAATTATTCCTGCAATATTTTTGGATGTTTTATCTAGATTTATCTGTTTCTTATACTATCACCATTTTTCCAGTTGCAGCAGTTTAAAATCCTAAACAAGAACTAGTCCTAGTTGTAAAAGTCAAGCAACCTAAGAAATGGTGCATTCTGACATTCATGTATCTTTGAAATGTGGAAACTGAGCTGCAAAAAATTCAAATGCTTGTCCAAAATATCCTGATTATTGACAGCAAACTAGAAACACCCAGGGCTCTGGTCCATCACTGCAGTCTTTTTCTTCTTCTTTGCTTCTGATATCCAAGAGCTACCAAACACTGTCCATTTCCCTTCTCATCTCTGGCTCTCTCTCTCTGTCTTATTCTCACACACTCTCTCATTTGCATATTTCTTTATATTTGGATCACACAATGTTGTTGTGGATTTTATTATGCTATGCCTGGAATGCTTTTCATTGATTTTTTAATTACCAATTTCTCTATCTCCTGTTTATCTCACCTTCAGTTCACCCTGAACAAAACTGCCACATCCATCTTCCTGTAGGTAAGTAGCTGCGAGACTAACATGATGGAAGCGATGTTTAAAGACCACTTTGGCAGTGCTGTTCATAAAGGATTGGAGGACAAATAAAGGAGAAAGAGAATGGGCTAAAAAATTGTTGAAGTAATTCTGGGTTCTGTAATGGATTCTTTAATAAGGGTCTTGACTAAGGCGGTTTCACCACTTTCTTTTTCAACCCCTTCATTCTACTTTATGAACTTTGATAGAATTCCCAATTCAAACTGCTATAATATTTCAAAGAGTAAATGGCCTTGTGTCAAAGAGAGCCTCTGAATTCTACTAAATTATTTTCTCCTTTCGTAGGCGTTTGACCTTTTAACACTCTGTAATGCTCCTTAACACTTTAAGCAGCTTTTTCTTTAAAACCCTGGTTCCTTTGAAACATAGTTTTGGAAGTGCTAACTACCTCATTATTCATCTTTACATTATTATTTTTAACGCTAATGCTATTTTTAAATATTTGAAGAGATAAAGGGTATGTGAAAGATTTACTTTCCTGGTGGTAAAGGGGATTTCAAGTTATATTTCCAGTGATTAAAAATAATTTTCAGAAGAAAACAACCAAGTGATCCTAGGAGTCATTACAGCAAGTTGCTCAAGTGGAAACCTTAAATGCAGCTGTTAAACACTCCCCTGAAGGTTTTCTCAATATTATGGTTGGGGGACAATATCAGGTGTCAGGGATTAACTTCTCACAACTCAATTACAGTATGTACCTTCTGGAACCAATGTACTTCACTGATTGTTTACCAAGTAGACAAATGAGCCTTTTCTGCCCTTAGATCCCTATACCAAAAACCTTTCTTACCCCTCCCAGAACATTATCTGCACCTAAATAAACTTCAGAAAAAAATCGCACGTTACAGAACAGAAAACAAATTAAAAATACAGCCCCAAAACTTGCTCATAATTAGCCACCCAATATTGTTTGAGAAAAAACACACGTCCATTTAATTAAAATTCACGCTACATAGAATCTCAATTAAGTGTAGTTTGAAACTCCTATACTATGCTGCTGTAGCTCAAGGCTGTAGTAAATATGAAATTGTGTATATTAATGTTCTTTGGTTTGAAGTTAATTTTCTTAGTAACCCCTCTCCGGAAAATCTTGGCATTCATTTATACATAGTTTATAAAGTACAATTATTCAGAAGTTAATGAAAGACCAGCTTCTTAATATACTTACTTAATGCCATTAAGTACAATAAAAAATTCAATAGCAAAGAAACAACATTTCTCAAACTAAACCTCAGATTTATTTAATTGTATTGTTCTTTAGATGTATGCTGCATTTTTAAACCCCTGAAGATTTTTAACAATTCTCGCTAATCACTAATGAAAATTTGTAGTAACTGACGGCAGAGAATAAAGCCATTAAATGGTTGCCAGACTTTCACAGTCAAGTCCCTCTTATTTTTAGACAATGTTTCTTGAATCTTTTTATAGTTTGCCTGCTCCATGCTAACAGAAACACAAAACATGACCCGGACTTTAACTCATAATACAGGAACATCCAACCCAGTGTTCTAGCTTTGATTGTGCCAAGAAAGGTCTTGAGGTCCTGTTCACTACAAAGAAAAAAGAATGAAGAGCAAAGAAAACTCATGCTATGTATATCTCAGAAACCAACTCATTCATGGATAAGACAACCAAGCCAAACCCATGGCTGTCTCGGTATTTTAAGAGATACTACAGAATTCTTATACTAGAATTTAAATCTAATTTTAGATAAACAATAAATATATATCAGATACTGTTTTTGATGAATTGCCTACCAGGGGGGTGGGTGTTGAAATATTGCAATTGAACTAAATATGAAGGGATAGGGTAATATTTATTATTATACATATTAAAAAATAAAACATTTTACCGATCACTGATTCTCAGTCTGTTACTTCTCTGCCTTATTAGCTCTGTGTTCTCAATCCCTGGGTATCTGATCTCAAGTCACATGGCTAGCAGAGTTCTGGCAACATCGAACTAAAGAGCATCCCCATACCTCTGAAAGTTTCCAGCATAACTACCTGTTATACTTGGCAAGTTAAGATGTGGCTTCCATAACCTATCCAGCTTTTACCAAATCATTCCTCTGCAACCCATGAATATATTCAGAGTAGTGACTACTTAAGGTTGTGCAAGTGATCAAAAGCTTATAAAATTTACAAGACTCAATTGCATGATCTTAAATTACTTTAATAACCAAGACCAATTTGGCCATGCCACATTGCACTCAACTTATTCTTTTTATAATGCATAATAATCATTGTGCTATAATTATTTGAACAAATCTGATTTCCCCTCAGGTTATATACTCCTCAAAGATAGAAAATATATAAAATTTATTTTTTATTTATACTATTCATTATAGAATTTTACATGTATTAGCATTAGTATACATATTACTTAGTAAATATGTAACAGTAAAATTAATTATTGAAAGACTTCTTTTTAGTTTTTCTTTTAGGCATTTCTTTCTAAGGCAAATAAACATACATTCAGAATCTGAGTAATTAGAATTTAAAAATTGTCCCAGTTTTCTTGTCTGTCTCAGGATTTAGAACAAAAGTTATTATTCTAATAGGTATGCTTAACTGAAAATTGAAAAAAAATTATCTTTTAATCCAATATATTGCTCCTACTGTTCTTAGCATAGAAGTATTTTACCTACTCTAGCAATCAGGGGTTAAATAAAAAATTAGTGGGTTTTTTTTTTGTGTGTGTGTGTGTTCTTAATGATTATGCCTTGCATTTTCAGGTACAGTTACTGGAACTGAAATGGAACTCTAAAAAAACTGCACCCAACCAAAAGGTAATTACAGTTATTTAAACAAAGGCAAACCCATCTATATTTAGCATAATGTGTAATCAACTCTGCTAGCCGGCTATCAAACTAGTATTTTAGAAACACTTTTTAAACCCAATATTTAAGACAAACAAACAATCTAGATCTAATTAGAATGGAAGAGAGAGGGAGGGACCCAAATATAGAGAGTAGGGGGATTTGGCTATGCTGACTAAAGAAGCAGAAACAGGGCAGACTTGCTTATTCTTCTCATTTTCTTTGAGGAACTGCTTACTATAAACATTGTGTGTTGTTATTGGAGCAGTTTTTTTTTTTAATGAATGTGTGAGTCTCTGAGTTTGGGCAAGAACCATTTGGACAGTGGTTTATACATATAGTTACTAATTAGAAAGAATATATGCACCCAATATTCACTGCAACGTTATTTACAATAGCCAAGATCTGGAAGCAGCCATCAGTAGGGAAGTAGATAAAAAAGCTGTGCTACATTTGTATAATATAATGGAATACTACTCAACCATAAAAGAAAAGAAAAAAAGGAAATCTTACCTTTTGTGACAGCGTGAATGGACCTGATGATTATTATGCTAAGTGAAATAAGCCAGTCAGAGAAAGACAAGTATCATATGATTTCACTTCCCATATATGTGGAATCTAATGAACAAGATCAACTAACAAACAAAATAGAGACAGACTCATAGATACGAAGAACAGACTGGCAGCTGTCAGAGGGGATAGGGGTTGGGGAACTGGATGGAAAAGTTGAAGGGATTAAGCAAAGGAAAAAACTTATAGACACATACAGCAGTGTGGGGATTACAGGAGAGAAAAGGGGTAGAGGGAGGTGGCCGAGGGTTCAGAGGGGACAGAGGGTGATGGATAGAGATGACCTGAGGTGGTGAACACACAATGCAATATACAGATGATGTGTTATAAACTGTGGACCTGAAACCTGAATAATTTCATTAACCAATGTAACCCCAATAAAATTTAAAAAAGGGGTTTTTAAAGAAAATGGTCATGTTTCTGAATTGTAATTAATACAAAAACTATTCAAACATTTACTTGAATTTTCCCCTTAGGTTCATGCCTGCCTGGGATTTGTCTATGACATGCATCTTTCCTTAGCAGCTGAGCACAGTAAAAGCTTAGCTAGTTAACTTTCTGTGATTTTTTTTTTCACTATAGGAGATGAGGTAAAGAGAGTACATGTCAAATTTGTTTATAAATTCCAAGCAATATGATAATGAAATAAAGGTGGCAAGTGCTGGTCACAGAATATAGTAATTCCTGGAATCGTAACTGGTTCATTTGCTTTTTTATGCAAGCTAAAACATTTGACCCAATGACCCTTAAAACCCGATATTAAATAAAATGAGTCCTAAGAGTTAGTAAGCCTATGAGTAGTAATCTACTAACTCTTATAACCTGGGGGCAATGCATCAGGAATGAGTAGACTTTTGTCACTGATCATGATAGAGTTGTAGGAGACAGGAGCTAAGTTTGTATCTGACCTGAGCTGTCACACAAACACATTTTCTTAGTTTTTTTCTGAAAAACAACTAAGACTAGATCTGTCAAGTACAGTATATTCTCCAGATCCTACTACATGGTACTCAGTACTTGTATTATATTGAGGGAGAGTTTGAGATAAAGAGTGGGAGCTAGTGGTGCACGGAATCTGACATACTCTAGAGGACAAACTGGGAACATCATTCCCTTAACTCCACATTCAGAGACATCGTATTGATAGCCTAACATTGTTCATGGTGGGGTAACAGAACAGGAAAACAGACAAACACCACAAAAACAGACAAACACCACAAATTAGGGTCTATTTCTACTGGAAGGCCAGTCATAAGACATTTACTAGCATGCCACTAATCACAAGCCTTGCTAATATCTGAATAAGGAATTTCTATAACTTGTCACTTCACCAACTAAACTAACTTTGTTAGTTCCATTTATTTCTATTTTTTGATTGATGTGGGCACTTACTGTCTTTCTACATCATTGCTTGCAAAAATACTTGAGTTCTTATTCAGTATGTTCCTTAGAAACTCAATTGAAAGTCAGTATAGAGCAGGGGTAGTCAACCTTTTTATACCTACCATCCACTTTTGTATCTCTGTTAGTAGTAAAATTTTCTAACCGTCCACCGGTTCCACAGTCATGGTGATTTATAAAGTAGGTGATTTATTTTACTTTATAAAATTTGTAAAGCAGAGTTATAGCAAGTTAAAGCATATAATAATAATTACTTACCAAGTACTTTATGTTGGATTTTTGCTAAGTTTGGCAGAATAAATCTTTATAAAACAACTTACTATAGTTAAATCTATCTTTTTATTTATACTTTGGTTGCTCCACTACCGCCCACCATGAAAGCTGGAATGCCCACTAGTGGGTGGTAGGGACCAGGTTGACTACCACTGGTATAGAGTATATGTATATAGCCATGCAATTTATAGAAATGACATTACTCTGGTCAAATTAACTCACTTCAACATCTACTGATTTCCTGCTATGTGCTCTGGAGTGTTGGGAGAGTTCTTGTGTCTATTGAATTTCTGCACAGCTTGTGAGTAGAGGCACTGACTTAGACTCCCTTTCATTAGTTTGTACATTATATATAGTGTCCTTCTCTAGAGTAGTGGACAGATGTGTGTGCTGCCCAGTGTAGTAAATATAATGTCTCCCTCTGGCACAGAAATTTGGCTTGATTTGCTCTTAAAAGATTAGAGTTTCTTAAGCTCAGAAACTGGCTCAGATGTACTCTGTACCTGGCATCCACCTTGGTCTGCCTCCACATTGCCCTATAGGGCTTAGGAGATTGGAGAAACTGATGCAGACATGAAGCTTATGCCAGCCACCTGGTGTACCATGAGTAATAAAGGCCTTTGTCTCTGACCCAGCAGTCTTTTGTCTTCTGCCAGCTTTTATCAAGCTGTGGTAGGCAGGGTAAAATACCAGACCCTTCATAGTTCTTGACACAGAGGACCTAAGTTTATTCTTGGCCTTAAAGAGACATATAAACTAGTTGAAAAGATATGTGATGATGTATGAATGCATATAATTATAAAACACTGAATTGCATGTAACTAAAATACACAGCTATATTAAAGAGTTCAAAAGTGGAAAGATTTGTATCATAAATGATCAGATCTGTCATCATGAAGAAACTCATAGTACAGCATTGCATTTCAGTACAAAAATAAATATTTTATGCCATACAACACTCTTCATGATGATGCTTGTTAGGTAAGAGGATTGATTATCCAATTAGTGATAAAGCAACTAATTTAAAGAACAGAGATAGAAATAACTTTTAACAAAATTTCTGTTATAGAAAAATGAACACTTGTTTTGCCAGACAGAAAACTGTAGCTTAGTAAGTTCTTTCTTGCTTAATAAATAATATTAAACATTTCTTCAATTTTTTGAACAGCAATACATGCCAAGGAATGCACCAGGTTTTTTATAAGTATTATTTGTAATACAAAAACTTTTTCAAATAATTATTATTTCTATTTTATAGAAGAGGAAATTGTGGTTTAGAGAAGCTAAATAATTAAAAATTAACAGAGCCCCTAAATAGTAGGAAATTGAGTCAAATAATATTAGATAATTATTAAACATACTATTACATATTATTATAAAAGTATAATTAATTAGTATATAGTAATTAACATATGCCAAACTCTTCACACTAGCTCTGGACTATTTAAGATAGTTTATAATTGTCCCTGGCCAGTTGGCTCAGCAGAAGAACGTCAGCTTGGTGTATAGAAGTCTTGGGTTTGATTCCTGGCCAGGGCACACAGGAGAAGAGCCCATCTGCTTCTCCACCCTTCCCCCTCTCCTTCCTTTCTATCTCTCTCTTCCCTTCCCGCAGCCAAGGTTCCACTGAAGCAAAGTTGTCCTGGGTGCTGAGGATGGCTCTATGTGGCCTCCACCTCAGGCACTGGAATGGCTCCAATTGCAGCGGAGCAACGCCCCTGAGGGGCTGAGCATCACCCCTGGTGGGCATGTGGATCCCAGTTGGCACATGCGGGAGTCTGACTGTCCCCCACCCCACCCCTGCCTATCACTTTGAAAAAATACCAAAAAAAAAAAGATAGTTTATAATTGCAACATAAAATTGGGGTTTCAGGTTGCCCATAATCTCCTCTCAGATAGCAAATACAGTTAAAAGGAACTTCAAATAGGAGAACTAGCAATACCTTTTGCTAACTCTTTGCCTTTCTAGGACACCGCCCCCCCAACACACACACACTATGCTTCTAGTTATACCCTGAAGACTGCCCTCCTCTTAAGTCTCCATACAGCTAACATTCAGAGTGGAGTGAGACAGAGGTAAAGGGGGATGAAGGCAAGGGTTGAATACTCATGTGCAATATCTCAGGGACACTTGCTTCCAGTACGAGGAGCCACAGGAGGGCAAGGACAGATGCTCAAGGTCCAGGAACTTGCCTTGTTAAGGCTCTTGGCAGCCCTAAAATCTCACAGAACAAAATTCTTGTTCCACTTGAGGTTGACTATGGAGACAAATGCTGATAAGCGTAACTATAGTGGGGCTGAAATAATACACAAGTAGAGAACCAAAAGGCAATTTATCTCTTCCTTGAAAAGCAAATATGTGGACTCAAAAATACTAGAGTTTAGGACTATTTATTGTATATGGTATATGTTTTTTATTGAAATCCCATCTTTTCAACAAAACTTAACTTTGCCACTTTAGCACTGCAGCCTGTGGACTGCGCCTCCCTCAGCACTCCCAATTTCCTTTCTCCAGCTTTAGTTGTTTCTATTTCCACAGCTGTTAAGACCATCTCACACATTACATGATTTAAACATTTATTCTTTTATCTGTCACCCCTACTAGAATTTGAGTTTGACAAGGAACAGGGATCTTTGTTTTGTTTCCAAGTGCCTTCAATAATGCCTGGCTCAAGGTTGCTTAATAAGTATTATGGGAATGATTAAGTCAGTAAACAATCTTTAATTGGTCAATAACAATAACAATTATTTTTTTAGCTCCTATTGTGAGCCAAGTATATTATAACTTCTTTACAGGCATATTAATTTGTTTAATCCGTACAATACATAAAAATCTATGAGCTTGAACTACTGTTATCCTTATTTTATAGGTTAGCATATTGAAGTACAGAGATGTTAAGTATCTTGCTCCAGAATTACACAACTAGTAAGTCCAGAGCTGAGTTTTAAATTCAGGGAGTACAGATGGATGATTCAGAACATATCCTTCTAACCACTACATCAGTGATTAATATTCACAATCGTAGAAAAGACAAATATTGTATTATGTTTTAAATATTTTAAAAAGTAAGAAATGTATGTAATATTTGTTGGAAAATAATTAAAATAATTCTAATAAAATATTAATTATCGGCCCTGGCTGGTTGGCTCAGCAGTAGAGCGTCGGCCTGGCGTGCTGGGGACCCGGGTTTGATTTCCGACCAGGGCACACAGGAGAAGCGCCCATTTGCTTCTCCACCCCCACCCCCTCCTTCCTCTCTGTCTCTCTCTTCCCCTCCCACAGCCGAGGCTCCATTGGAGCAAAGATGGCCCGGGCGCTGGGGATGGCTCCTTGGCCTCTGCCCCAGGTGCTAGAGTGGCTCTGGTCGCGGCAGAGCATCACCCCCTGGTGGGCAGAGCATCGCCCCTGGTGGGCGTGCCGGGTGGATCCCGATCGGGCACATGCTGGAGTCTGTCTGACTGTCTCTCCCCGTTTCCAGCTTCAGTTCTTTATCAGAAAGAAAAAAAAATTAATTATCTAGGTATCTTTAATGGCCACTTTGACTATCTGGACAATCAACTTCTATGTATTATCCCATTTTCTCAAATACTTGGTTAATTATAGAATTACACTGGGCATATATTTCTGTTTTCATAATTTCTTCTCCTTCTTTCCCTCATCTAATCACTAATCATTCTTCCTTTCTTGTTTTCCTCCTGTCCTTTCCCTTATCTAATTCTCAATGGTCACCATCATCATCATCACTATCATCACCACTAACAAGGTGTCACTGTTACCTTAAATGGACTCACAGCATTGTATAAGCATGTTTCCTCTCTGATACTGTGAGCTCCAAAATGTTATTAATAACTTTCATTTAGGGCCCAGGTTATTCTTGCTAGTTCATATACCTCAGACTTTATTTTCTATTACAGGTGGTTTATACTTTAACAACCCTAGCACAAATAAACATAACAGAGCTCACCACATTAGAGACTTGTGCATGAATTGTGTTTTTTGCCATAGCAATTTCATAAGCTGATAGCCTTTGCCTTGTAGTTTCACTTTGCTGTCGTTTTCCAGATAAATCTTATTGTTTGACCACATTAAGATTTGAGTCCTTATATTCACTACATCTATTAGAAAGAAACACCATGAAACTTCCACTTTTACATTACACTTGCTGACAAGTGCCACAAATACCTTTAACACAATTTACTGTCTGGACTAAACAGAATTTCTTTTGACAGGCATTTTCTTCACCTGAGCCTGGTTTACTGCTGAACTGTGAGAATGACCTGCTTATTCTTAGGAAAAAACAAGGTGATGCAGTCCTTAAATATTGTGAACAGTGATTCATGGACCATACTTTCATAAGTAACCACCAAACATTTAGGTTCTAAAAAGAACCTAACCTGTGGCGGTGCAGTGGATACAGCCTCGAACTGGAATGCTAAGGTCACCGGTTTGAAACCCTGGGCTTGCCTGGTCAAGGCACATACAGGAAGCAACTACTATGAGTTGATGCTACCCACTTCTCATCCTCTTTCTTTCTCTCCTCTATCTAAAAATCAATAAATGAAAATAAATTTAAATGTCTAAACAGAGACACTATGACATTTTAGTCACTCTTTTCTTTTAGGAAAGCTAGGCTTCAAGAAGATAGAGATGAGTTCAGAAAATTCTAATGAAAAAAATAAACCTTTGTTCTTAGGGACAATTACTTCTAATCATGTAAATGAAAACAATTTCATTGGAGGATAAGGGATAGGAATCTTAGGAAGATCAATTTAGACAGGGCAAGTAAATAAATAGCACAAAGAGAAGGAGAGATGCTATCAGAGGGCAACCTGTCACCACCCTCCACCAAAAGAAAACACAGATAAATAATCTGTAAATATTTTTGGGAAAGTAATTTTTGAGTTTTTGTAAAGTACATAACATCTTGTATAGATACCTTTAAAAGTTTGACTTTATTGCAAATTCAGTCTGTTATGCATTAATACTATATATCATTAATTTCATTACATTTTGTTATCTCAGATGATAGTAAATGATCTAATTCAGCATAGGAAATATAGTCAATAATATCATAATAACTATGTATGGTGCCAGGTAGATACTTTAAATATGAGAGAGACACTTTGTAAAGTATATGATTGTCTAACCACTATACTGTATACCTGAAGCTATTAGAAACTAATATGAAACATAAATTGTAATTAAAAACAAAATTAAAAAATTGAAGTTAAATTTTGTGCTGATCTCTCAAGTAAAAACTAAATAGTTCAGTGGAAGAAATTTGTTTTTATTTATTTATTTATTTATTTATTTATTTTTTATAGTACTTTTCTGAAGCTGGAAACGGGGAGGCAGTCAGACAGACTCCCGAATGCGCCCGACAGGGATCCACCTGGCACGCCCACCAGGGGGCAATGCTCTGCCCATCTGGGGCGTCACTCTGTCGCCACCAGAGCCACTCTAGCGCCTGGGGCAGAAGCCAAGGAGCCCATCCCCAGCGCCTGGGCCATCTTTTGCTCCAATGGAGCTTTGGCTGTGGGAGGGGAAGAGAGAGACAGAGAGGAAGGAGAGGGGAGGGATGGAGAAGCAGATGGGCACCTCTCCTGTGTGCCCTGGCCGGGAATCGAACCCAGGACTTCCACATGCCAGGCCGACGCTCTACCACTGAGCCAACCGGCCAGGGCCAGAAATTTGTTTTTAGATATGCCTAGTTTTGTCCTATACCAGTCATAAATTCTCAGGAGTACAGGGAGTACAGCTATAATTTCAACTGATTTAATTATTGCCTTGTCACCCTACTGGTGACCCAATATGGGAGGGCTGCTATAATATACCCCCTTCCTGTGCTGTTGTAATCTGCAATACACCATGAGCACTCAGAAAGGGGTGGGGTATGCATGTCAAATCACATTCTAAATCAGTGGTAGTCAACCTGGTCCCTACCGCCCAATAGTGGGCATTCCAGCTTTCATGGCGAGTGGTAGCAAAGCAACCAAAGAATAAATAAAAAGATAGATTTAACTATAGGAAGTTGTTTTATAAAGATTTATTCTGCCAAACTTAGCCAAAATCCGACATAAAGTACTTGGTAAATAATTATAATTATATGCTTTAACTTGCTGTAACTCTGCTTTATAAATTTTATAAAGTAAAGTTACTTCCCTACTTTATAAATCACCATTACTGTGGAACCGGTGGACGGTTAGAAAATTTTACTACTAACAGAGATACAAAAGTGGGCGGTAGGTATAAAAAGGTTGACTACCCCTGCTCTAAATGGTTGTGAGGAGCCTGGGCCTTGGATAAAAACCTATGCATGCTTCTCAGACCTGACCATGGACATTTGTAAAGGCTTTACATGTGATCACATGGGAGAGAGCCGCCCTCCCCACACCAGACTTGGTGCACAGTCAGTACATTGCAGTCTCTACAGGCAGGTGCAGTCAATGACTTAGGCCCGATGGCAGGACATGCTCTTCCACATATTCACATTCCTAGCCCTGGAGCCTTCATTCCTACGTCTCTTTATGAGGTGCCTCAGGGTCTCCTCATACGGGTACAGTGGGGAAACCTTGAAGATCTCTGACTCAGTACATTTCTGCTCCTGACCCTTCCTCCTTCCCTTTTCCCTAAACACTCACCTCAGGATCAACAAACTGCTGGAACACTTTGGTCTGGACTTCCAGAACTGTGAGGTCTCCATGTCTGCATTGATCCCCATGGTCCTCTTTCATGTGCAAAGTTTTATGAGGGGTACGAACAAGGGGAGTCAGCACTTCCTCTGGATTTAGTCTCCTGCTTATACCATCACAGTAAGTGATGAAAGTCTTAATTCTTTCATTTTTGCTGTGTTGTTTTAATTGGCTAGTCTTGACACTTCGCAATTTAGCTCTCATTTGCCCTGTTCAGCTGAGCTCTGGACAGTAAGAACTACTGGTATGTTGCAAAAAGAAGAGGAAATTCAGACATGACATGACAAGGCTTTTTAAGACGTGTCATGGCAAGGCTTTTAAAATGTTTAAAGAACAAATTCCACTGTAGAGAACAGGGACATGTTCAAAAAGCAGAATGAGGATCAAATTGTAAATACCAGGAAATTAGAAACTGAATCTAATCATCACCATTTTCTATAATTATAATAAACATGGAAATAGACAATATTTCTAGAGACTTTGCTGTGTACCAGGCATGAGGCACAATGCTATACAAGAAGTATCTCACTTTTTTCTCATTGTTAAGACTTTTGAAAAATAAAACCTATCGTTAATGGAAGAATTGCTTATGAGCTTCTTACCAATGCAAATATACAAGCTGAGGTGAGTTAACTGCCTATTATGATAGTGCAGAAAAATAAAATCTTACATTGCAAGAAAAGATAAATTAGAAAACTAATGGTTCCTTTAACTGACTGATCATCGGAATCACCTAAAGAATTCTTTAAAAATAAAGGAAAGTGGATGTTTGGTTGTTAAAGCAGAGTACTACATTATCAATCATTACTCCCTTTGCCATACTCCCCTGACCAAAGATCTGGTTTAGTAAAATATGATTGAAAGGAGAAAGCTATGCTCTGACAGACTGGCTCAGAGGTAGAGCCATGACCTGGGATGTGGATGTCCTGGATTCAATTCCTGGTCAGAGCACAAAGGAGAAGCGCCCGTCTACTTCTCTACTCCTCCCCCTCTTGCTTCTCTGTCTTCTCTCTCTTCTCCTTCTGCAGCCATGGCTCAATTAGAGTGAGTTGGCCCCAGACACTGAAGATGACTCCATGGTCTCCACCTCTGGGGCTAAGAAGAGCTCAGTTACTGAGCAATGAAGCAATGCCCCATATGGGCAGAGCATTGCCCCCAATTGGGCTTACTGGATGGATTCTAGTTGGGGCACATGTGGGAGTATGTCTCTGCCTCCTCCCCTCTTCTCACTGAATAAAAAAATAATAATAATAAAATAAATAAAAAAGAAAAGAGAAAGCTATGACATCTATATTTTATAAACTCTTTGGTACTCTGATTAGGAATAAGAATTAGAAACCATTAATTCTAATGTCTCTCCTAATTCTAAGATTCAAAAAGCCTGAGAGGCAATATAAAAAGAATAAAGTAAAATTTAATATTAAAATTATTTTAACACTGAATTTAAGCAGTTTTATTATTAAGTAATTCATGTTATAATGTAACATTTAATATAAATACAAATAAAGGCTCTTATATTTACTACTCAGTTAACATATTATTTCCATTTCATTGACTGTTTTACATCTTATTCCTCTCTCTCTTCTGCAAAAGTTACTACTATCCTGAATTTTCTGTAAAGTCCCTTGATCTCCCCACACTACTGTATTTTAATTGCTATAGTTTTAAAATAAGTTAATTATTTGATAGGGTAAATATCTCTGCCTTGTTAATTTTTTTAAAGACTACTTAGCTGTTTACTCTTTTGTCTTCCATAAAAATCCTATAATTACATTGAACCCATAGATCAATTTAAAAAATTGATATATATATATATATACACACACACACACACACACACACACACACACACACACACACATTGGGCCATCTTATCCATGAACATAGTATGTAATTCTATTTATTTATCCTTTAAGTGTTTTCAATTAAGTTTTGTATATTTTTCCACAAATGGTGTAAATATTTATATAACCTAATAGGTTATTCCTATAGTCCTTATACTCATTAACATTCTGGATTCTTCTTTTTTATTGTATTATATATAACTCTTTGTTGCTAATATATGGAAATGTCACTGAGTTTTGTATATTAAAGTTATCCAGTATTCTTTCCAAACTGACTTGTGAAAATTAATAATTTTTAAAAATTTCTTTTGAGATTTTAATGGAAACTAATGTGCCATCTGCAAATAATAAAAGTTTTGTTTTCTAAATACCTTATAAACATAATAGTTTTTCTTTCTTTTTTTAAATCTTATAGCACTACTCAAAATTTCCAAAAACATTACTCTCACAGAAATATTTTCTTATTCTTTGCCTTAATGTGAACTTTTAACCATTAAGCATAACATGTTCTCTAGGTTTTTGTTATATAAATTATCAAGATATTTTTCTTTCTGTTCCACTAGGATATTTTTTCTCAAAAATTACTAATTAGTTTCAGTTTTATTAAATGATGTTTTAAATGTATTTAAATGATTTATAATTTTTCTCCTTTGTTCAGCTAGTATAGATTATATTATATACTGTTAAAACAAACCTGCATTCCTGGGATTAACCCCTCTTGGTCATAATGTATTGTCTGCTTATACATTGCTGGGATACCACCTAATATTGTATTTTGTAATTTTCTATCCACAGACCTGTGTGCGCATGGCTTTAACTTCTGTTCTTATTATATTCCTGGTCCTATTTGAATACCTGGGTTATACCAGTTCCATTAAATCAGACAGAGAATGTTCTCTATTTTTCTATTACCTGGAAAAATATAATAGGTCCTTCTCGGGTCCTAATTTTTTCAGGAATCTCCACTAAAAAGTCTTATTTTTAAAGGTCCCAGATTCTTTTCTCCTATGGCCTGTGTAGGGCTAAAGTTAAAACTCTAGGCTTTGGAAACCGGAAGATGGCCCCAGACAGTGATTCCACATGTGTGTTTCTCTCTGTATTTGCAATCCCAAATGATGTGGGACATGAGGATTTTCCTTACTTTCTTGAAAGTTCAACTGTACATTTTACAATGATAATTTTTATATTTTATTTAGAAAATGAGAATATGTCGTATTTTTAGAGAAAGATAAAACCTACTTCCTCTTCATGAGAAAGTTTGTCTACCATGGTGAACTATAATCTGCTTGCATGAGTACAGGGAAGTATTCCGAGAGTTGGTGAGTTGGGAATAAAATAAAGAAGATGGCCATGATGGTGCAGTTCTATGAGAAAGAGGGAGAGCTTGTGTATTTGCTAGGTAGCAGTAATGACAAAATAAGATGCAGCTCCAACAAGATCATCAACACTACTTTTCTTATTTTTTTTTGTTTCACTTCACTGAAACCTTCTCTATTCTGCTCCTTGAAACAAAACAACATTGGTAGGCATCCCTAAAAAAGAATGGTAAGGAGGCTGAACCACTAAAAGTTTAGAGACTTGAAAAGCAAGTTGTTGAGGATTTTGAATATTCACAGAAGTTGGATTATTTGAAGTATGACTTGCTTTGTACCTGTGAATCTTTATGATGTTAATGTTTGTATTTATTGACCCTTCTGTGGTAAACAAGAGGCTACTTCTCTCCCTCTCCCACAACTCTATCTCTGTGGTCAAAAGTGCAGAGTTGGCCACTTAAGAATGATTACTGAATGAATAAAGGGAAGATTGGCATATCCATTGCTCCCTTCAGAACCATTGTCAATGATTTTATGTTGGCTTCATCTCAAAATCACAAGGTAATGGTGGTTTGGAAATGTGATAGGTACATTGTTAAAATATCAAGTAACTATTCTTCCTACCTACTGTGGACATAGGTTTTTTCCCTCTTCAAGTAGTAGTGTTTATGGAGTGGTTACCCACTAAAGAAATCAAGATTAAAATATGTATTACCATCCTTAAAATGTGTAATATCAGAGATTTTGAGAAAAAAAACAAATAATCATAAACACATACAGAGATCTTTCTCATCCTGAAAGGATAACTAGCCTCAATATTTTATTCATATAAAATAGGGAAATGTAATTTTTCATTAAGGATGATAAAAGACATAGAGAGGAACTTAATGAAGTATATCATCATTTCCTATTTACATTTGTTAAAGTTTTTTGAGTGATTTCATCTTTGATCTTTTTTCTCAGTAAACCTGTTTAATTTCTTTGTGTGTGTATGTGTGTGTGTGACAGAGACAAAGAGAAAGAGAAAGAGACAGATAGGGACAGACAGGAAAGGAGAGAGATGAGAAGCATCAATTCTTTGTTGGGATGCCTTAGCTGTTCATTGATTGCTTTCTCATATGTGCCTTGAACAGGGACTACAGCAGAGCAAGTAACCCCTTGCTCAAGCCAGCAACCTTCGCCTTCAAGCCAGTGACCATGGGGTCAAGTCTATGATCCCACACTCAAACCAGTGACCCTGTACTCAAGCTGGTGAGCCCATGTTCAAGCCAGATGAGTCTGAACTCAAGCCAGCGACCTCGGATTTTCTAACCTGGGTCCTCTGTGTCTCAGTCAGACACTCTATTCACTGCTCTACTACCTAGTCAGGCTGTTTAATGTTTAAAATATATATATATTTCTTTGTTATGTTTCTGTATGTAATTTAAAGAGCAGAGCCCCACTTAGCTGTGCCTTTGGGGACAAGCATAACTGTATGGTTGATTTAGGTCTCCAACATGTGGAAGCATTTGAATGTCTTCTGTTCCTAGACAGTATCCTGCTCCATTTCACCCCTGGGACCTCCAGTACTGTGGTAAATGAACCTTGTAGCATTTTATCCAGCTTTCACATTTAAATTTCACAGACTACCTTTGAAGCCATTTGAATTCAAGGATGTTCTGCATCAATTTGGTTTTAATCCACTGAATCAAGCAACATTATAAAATTCTTACATATCAATGTAGAAAAGTACGCTAAAGCCTCAGTCTTCATTAAAAATTTTAATTAAAAGCTTCAGTTTTAAAAATCATCTTTTACTTAGCATTAAAAATATTATATAATTAAAGTACAGATTAATACTGTTCTTGCCACAAAATATGTCAAAGGACTTTGAAACCAGTTTTTTAAAAGTTAGACAAATAGAATATGTTATCATTATCATAACCAAGAAATCATCCCTTGCATAAGGATAAAAATTAAGAACATGTGTCAGGGAAAAGAAGAAGTGAGCTTGTTAAAATAGGATTTAGCTGAAGATCTTTATGGAACTTCACAATATGATCAACTCTATTCATCACTGCTCTGGTCTAAATCACCATTCTCTCTAGACTAGATCATTGCATAGTCTCCTAACTTGTCTATACAGAACTGCCACAGTGACCTTTATACATGGATGTCAGATCCCCTAATTAAAATCCCTCATTGCTTCCCACTAACAGTAGAATAAAATCCATACTGTGCATGAAGGCTCTAGTCTTTTCTTCACTCCAAATTCATATTGAACTATTCCTCCTCTAGCTTTATCATATTTGGACTACACTAGACTTCTTTCTGTTCCCCTATTTGGCTAGGTACTTTCCCACCCTTGATATATAAAGCCTTTATTGTCTTCAGAGCTCATGGTATTAATTCAAATGTTATATTGAAAAACATTCCAAAAATCTAACTGGCACTTTCTAGTCTTGTTTAATTTCCTTCATATCTTAGTTTGTTTGTTTATGTTTATATATTAGAATTTAAATTCCCTAAGAATGAGATTTTGTCTTGTTTGTAACAGTTGCACAAGAGCCTAAAACAGTGCATGAAACATTGCAGGAAGTTAATAATGACTTGTTGAATGGGTGAATTAAAGAATATTCTCCAGTAATCAATAGAGAACTACTGTAGCTTCTGAGCAAGGGAGTTATTTGCTATGTTGTGGGCAAACACTTGCAGATGGGTGAAAATATGATTAAAATAGAATGGCCAGCAGAAATTCATGATGAATTGTCTTCTTAAATTGAATTTAAATGAGGACATACTGCTCAAAGAATTTATATTGTCAGGAAGAAAAGATGAAAGAATTTAATAGCACAAGCAGGGTCTTAACCCTTAGGAAGAAGTAAGTGGGGTTGCTACTCATAGAGAAAGAATGTAACTGCAAAAATTATTTTCTGAAAAAGATTTGATTTTGGGGGGTGGGCACACAATGTAATAGATGATGTATCATAGATTGTACACTAGAAACCTATATTATTAACTAATGTCACACCTATAAATTTAATTTAAAATAATAAAAATTTAAAAATATCTTCATATGGGAAGAAAGTAAAGAAAAAATTTATTAAATACTTAATTTTTATTTGTTGAATGAACTCATTTTTAACTCATTAAAAACAAAGGAGACCTATATGAGAATGAGAAATCAAGTCCAGATATGTACATTTAGGGAAGTACATTTAGCAGTGCTATATAGGTAATAAGAACTCTTCATAGGAAGGTAGGTAATAAGAAATCTTAAGGAAGATTTTCCTTAAGAGAAGGCCTCTATTGAAGTAAGGCTGGGTCACTTTATCTCTTACACCATCAGTGTCCTTATCAGTAAAAAGAAGATGATGGTAGACACCGGTAGACTGCCTAGCTCAATCAGTTTATTTTTAAAGGATAAAATAGAAATGGCAGAGTAGATTGAAGAACCAGAGGGTGTGAGTGTGAGGTTTTTTGGTATGTGGGACAAGAGAAAACACTGAAAAGGAGTGAGGCTGATGGTGACTCAACACAGATGGAAGCCTGTAAGAGAGAAGTGGATGAAGAAGAGGGAAAGAGAAAAATAAAGTGGTGGAAAGTGATAGGCTTTAGGGAAAAAGTAAAAAGTGCTAGCTTTTTAAAGAAAGAAGTTATTTATTCAGTAAGGAGGTGTCAACATATACTAGGTGTTGGTAGAAAGCTGTGACTTATATATTCAGAATATTTAGAGAAGGGCGTCATGTGGTCATTAGTGACCAGTGGTGATTAAAACCAAATTACTGATTCCTAAAAGATACATGAAGACTCTGATCAGAACTTTTAAAAAATAAATAAATAAAACCATTGTTCCTAAAAGTTTAAGTCTTTAATATCTTCCTTGTTTGCCACATATTAAATATCACATCAGTTAGAACTTTATAATGAAAATAATAATAATAATAACTTTATAAATACCTGGAGCCCCAGTTGGCAAAAATCATGAATCTAACTTGATATTTAGAAAGATAATAGTGGGGCATTGATAATGTAGTACAGGAGTTATAACAGAGCAACAGAGTATGAACTTTGGGTTACTCAGGTTGCTTCTAATTTGAGAATGAAAAAAATATAGCACTTTTTCCTTTCTCCTTTCATCTGAAATTAATGAGAGAAAAAGAGAAGCAAATTTGATCTTAGATAAAACCAGGAGATATCTGTAATTCAAATCACAGTATATGAGAAAGGGCTGCCAAATACAGTGAAGGTCGAATAAAGTACAGGGCAAAGCTGGTAGAGCGGTCCTACAGCTATAGTTCTTGGATGAAACTAACAGAACACAATGATCAAAATCAGATATCCCATCCTGAGCAATAAAGCCAATAATCCATTATAATGGTGAAAAAGATATGTCCTCCAGACAGTATGATGTTTAAGTAAATCAAGGGAGAACCAACAAAAGAGGAATTATCCAGACATCATAATTTGAGAAATAAAATAGGATCAGTTGGGCAGCTGTTACTCTGTTATCTAGAAAAGAGTAAAAGTTAAAAGAATTTATAGATACACAGTCCTGTGCCATCCAGTATATTTGTGAATCATAGAGAAGCTATACTTGCCTGAGACATTCTATCCATAGATGATTTAAGAGAAAGCATTTATTTAAAAAAATAACTGAATAATAATAACAAAAACAATAATAAGGACAATAACAATAGAATAAAACTAAAGCAAGATTGATAAAGACACTACAAAAATAAAGATGAAAAGAAACAGGAAAAACAAATGACAAGGAAGAATACCATCAAGACATAAAAAGTTTCCCTTGCTGAAATGAAAATGGTAACACACACACACTATTTTCTATTGAAGAAATACTTAAAGAAATGTGAAACAGTTCCCTCTATAAGACAAGATGTCACATGAAACATACACAAGCTCTGAGAATATATACGGGGGCACTCAGGTTACAACAGTCTCATACAATATTTTGAGTTTACAATGCTCACTCCCTTAAAAACTTAAAAGAATTGAGACGTGAGTGTGTCGGCTTGTCATTAGTGTCATACTTCTAGACTACGTGGGCAAACTAGTTTGGTTGTGCATGGTGGAAGAATACACAGTACAGTGTACAGTACAGTATAATTATGTAATTTTCCTTTTTCTGTGGCTTAGTTGTGTTTTTATATTCTAGATTATGATTTTACAACTGTGTTAGGATAGGTAACTGACTTAGGCTAGGGTGTGTTTTGATTTACACCAAAATTCAGGTTATGTCACTGTTGTTGGAATGAAACTTTGTTTTAACCTGAGGACCCCTGTAGTTAACTAGCATCTAGAGATAAATCATTAGAAGATAGAATTTAAAAGAAAAGAAGTAAAGGGAAACAAAACTGAAATCAAGAACTAGAGTAAAAAGGAACAAACACTACTGAAAATAAAAAAAAGAATAAGGAGGATAAGATTGAAAAGAGTGAGCAAATTATAATGAAAATAAATTCAGCATACAAAAGGCTTACAAATAAAAACGTAAATATGGAAGTCCAATGAAAAGTGATCTCATTTATGTATATTCAGTGTTCCAAAGGTAAAAGGCTAGAATAATAACAGTATATATTTTAAGATAAATGATAAGTTTCTAGAAATAAATGCAGGTTTAAAAACAGTTTGAAGATATATTATGTTCCAAAATTAAAAAAAATAAAAGCCTCAGTACAATATGAAAGTACATCTTATTAAAATTGCTGAACTAGAAGTAAGTAGGCAAAGATACTAAGTTACCAATAAAGGGGGAAAAGCATTTATCCTTAAATTCCTACATAGCCACATTCAGAATGTAGACATGCTACTATGTATATTAGTGAGGATGAATTCAACTAAGACCTAAAAAAGAGATGATGGCAAGATAGGAGGCAACATTATATCATTGTAACTGTCATATAAACACAACAATGGGTATAAACACTTCTGTATATAGAAACACACACACACACACACACACACACACTACAAAGAAAAGAAATCAGCCTGAGCAGGCAGTGGCATAGTGGATAGGGCATTGGACTGGGATGTGGAGGACCCAGGTTCGAGACCCCGAGGTTGCCAGCTTGAGTATGGGCTCATCTGGTTTGAGCAAAGCTCACCAGCTTGGACCCAAGGTTGCTGGCTCGAGCAAGGGGTTACTTGGTCTGCTGAAGGCCCATGGTCAAGGCACATATGAGAAAGCAATCAATGAACAACTAAGGTGTTGCAACAAAAAACTGATGATTGATGCTTCTCATCTCTCTCTGTTCCTATCTGTCCCTATATATCCCTCTCTCTGACTCTCTCTCTGTCCCTGAAAAAGAAAAAAAAGGAATCATAGGTTATAAAATGAAAAATGATAGAACTAAGCATGTTAAATAACTAAGTATAAATGGTTACTAAGTATAAATGGTTTAAATATCATAACATTAGATCAAAACAGAATTCAACTCTTTTATATGTAGAAAGATACACCTAGAACAAAATTACTAAATATAAAAATCATAGTCTTTGCAGCACTGTTAGTAATAAAACAAAACTGGAAACAACCTAAGTGTTCCTCATGAATACTAGGATACATTATACAATGAAACACTACACAGCTTCTAGAAAATGTTGCAGTTCTATATCTATTAGTATGGAAGAACCCCTATGACATATTAAAAAATGCAGAATAGCATATATGACATTCTACCAGATTTTTTTTTCACATGTACATAAAAATGCTTGTAATGCTTGGAATATCACTAGACAGACATGCAAGTAAATGGCAGCAGTGGTTGTCTCTAAGGAAAATGAACATGTGGCTGACTAAAAGAGATTGGGAGAGTTATTTATCATTATGTACTTTTGTTGCATTTTTAGTTTTTGAATATAGAATGTGGGGCAAAAGTAAGTTTACAGTTGTGAGTATGCAAAATATAGTTTATTCTTATATTATCCTTTGATAATTATTGTATTATTTTCTATATCAACACTGTAAAACTCCCTTTGCCCCACCCTGTATGTATTGCCTATTTTTAAAATAAACTATTTTTTCAAGCAATAACTTTTCAAGTTAGTAGTCTTGGGTTTGAGTCTTGATTTTGCTACTTATTTGTGCAGTAGTTTATTATAAAAGAATGGAGGTGTCTGGCTGAAGTAGGGCTGCTATAACAAAATATCATAGACTGGCTAGCTTATAAAACAAGAAAAATTCATTCCTCATAGTTCTGGAGGCTGAGAGGTCTAACATCAAGGCACTGGCAGATATAGGATTCACAGATAGCTATCTTTTTCAGTAATCTCACCTGGTCTATGTTCTCTTTACGGTCTCTTTTATAGGAACACTAATCCCATTCATAAGGGCTTATAGCAGGAAAGTAAATCATATGGTTAAGTATCTCTCTCTGTCTTTCTTTCTTTATATATATGTTTATCAATATAGTCATTTTAACCATCCTCAGGGATCAGAATACATAGTACCCTATAACCATCATGAGTAAGGCACTGTCACATGGAACATTTTCATAGAATTTTTTAGCATCAGTTCTGGCCCCAAGCCTTCTTTTTTTTTTTTTTTTTAATGAAGGAATTTTTTTTAATTTACTCATTTTTAGAGAGGAGAGGGAGAGACAGAGAGAGAAAGAGAGAGAGAGAGAGAGAGAGGAGAGGAGAGACAGAGAGAGAGAAGGGGGGAGGAGCTGGAAGCATCAACTCCCATATGTGCCTTGACCAGGCAAGCGCAGGGTTTCGAACCGGTGACCTCAGAATTTCCAGGTCGACGCTTTATCCACTGCACCACCACAGGTCAGGCACTGGCCCCAAGCCTTCTTATGCAAAAAATTAACTAAAAAGAAGACCATTTATCTGAAGTTTTATATCATATTTAAATATTTTATTACTAATTATTAAAGTCAATTCTATCTACTATTATTCCTTCCAAAATGTTTTTTATACTAAAATGGATATCTATTGACATAAAATGCCATAACAATACAGCTGTGAATGGCATTAAAAACTTGAACTGCACATGTTCTAATAAAAATTTTTGTAAGTAATATTGACTCATGACCAGGAAACTTCTTGAGTTAAATAATTCAGTTTTTCTCTTAATGATATTGCTTCTGTTTGCCCAAAATATATAGAAAATTGCCTCTAATGCTTATTCATTCTGCTTCTGTTGACATATCTCCACATACTAATATACTCTTAAAATTTCCTAATAACTTTAGTTGGAGTAGTTACTACTATGGAGCTCATTTTCTTAATAGTTATAAAAGACTCAGTAGGCAACTGGTTCTATGAAGGTACAGTTTTTCTTGGAAGTGCTATTAAAATAAATTGAATTTTTGAAAATGGTAACATCAAAGAGCTCACTTTTTAAGGAAAGAAATTCTAAATAAAATATGAACTGGATAGCTGAACACCCACATCCTCCAACTCACTTTTCCCGTGCGTGCTGAGGGAATATTTATTTTCTGGATGAAAGGAAAGAATATCCTCTGTCACTTTTTTTATGTTCTACTCTGATTCCAGACACTGACTATTGGACAAAGAAAATGAGCTTCTCATACCTAAAGAGCAGATGACCAGTACTTATAATAGCCAATAGGATGCCCCTGATATTCCATCCATATTTTGTTGGTGCAGAAAGCTCTAACTTTTCTAAAAATTGATTTCTTTGAATATCATTAAGCCAAAATCAACTTTCAAATCACTAACTCTCCTGATCTTTAATGTAGTTTTATCAAAATAGTATTAAGTAAACATATATATTGCTGTTAGAGAATTCATAAACTAACAATGCAAGAGAGAGCTTGCATTGCTTCCTGAGAAAAGCTCCTATTTAGAAAAGATAATAGTTAAGCAGTACTGATTTCCCCTATCTGTGATCAATTTTAAATTCCTAATGCATAAAAATGCACAAAGAGAGTATCTAATAAATAGGATAATCTAGCAATAAGGTTTAAGTGAGACCACGTACCTAAAGCCCTTAGTAGAGCACCCGTCCAATTAGAGATGCTTAACAATGATAGCTAATATTATATACATATAATTGCTACAACAAAGCAGTAGTATAATTAAGAGCTTAGCCGCTAGACTCAGGTCACCTAGTTTTAAATCCCATTCACAGTTGCACGCATGAGTATTAAACTAATATTTGCAAACTGCTTAACAAAACCAATCACATAATGAATTAAAATATAGCTTGCTGTATTCCATCATCATTATCATAAAACCTTTTTATTATATTAGTCTATTAAAACTATATATATGCTCCCAATAATACATAAAATCCCTTCTTATATAATTACTATTTGCCTGTGACCAATACATTAGTAAGATAAAAAATCAACAAGTATTTTACTTTTATATACATCAGAACTAGAAAATTAACAATTTTTTGTTTTTTTCCCAAACAAGATCAATTTATGCCTTCTTGTTCAATTGGAATAAACCCCAACTGTAATATATTTCTACTTAGTTTAAATGATGTAAGATGATTAAATATTGTTTACTGAGTGTTATATAACTTTCTACTGAGTTGTCAAAAAATTAAACTATTTTTATTAAATGCTCTTATGTACCAGGGACACTTAGCTAGGTGCTGGGGAGTTGATGGTAAGTAAGAACACACAGACTGTGTCCTGGTGGCCTTCACCATTTTGTGGAGAGAGAAGACACTGATCAAATATTACACTCATACAGGCATAAATACAGCCAGCTGAGTGACATAAAAGAGACATGAGAACTTACAAAAGCAAATCAGACTCATACATGTCATCAAGGTTTGTCTCTAGGACATGCTGACTGAGATTTGATGGATAAACAGGAGATAACTATGCAAAGAAAACAATAGGAAGACAACTCTGGGCAGAGGAGTTATCAGGGAAAAGGAGCAGTGGTAGAGACTTAGTTTAAATGATGTAAGATGATTAAATATTTAGACACATTTTAGAAGCTGAAAACCTTTATATTTTGGATATTAACACCTTATCAGAGCTGTTGTTTGTGAATATCAACTGTCATTTGGTTGGTTATCTGTCTTGTCAGTTTCTTTTGCTGTGCAGAAGCCTTTTAGTTTGATACAGTCCTATTTATTTATTGTTGCCTTTACTTCCCTTGCCTATGGGGTCAAACGCATAAATTGCTCTCTACATCAAAAGTCCATGAGTTTACAAAGCTCAGCAACAAACAACCAAACAATCCAATTTAAAGAAGGGAGAGAGTGCTCGCTTCGGCAGCACATATACTAAAGTTGGAACAATACAGAGAAGATTAGCATGGTCCGTGCATAAAGATGACATGCAAATTTGAGAAGTATTCCATATTTCTTAAAAAGCTGGGAAGATGACATGCAAATTTGAGAAGTATTTCATATTTCTTTAAAAAGCTGGGGTAGCAATATTTATATACAACAAAATAGCTTTTAAAACAAATGCTATAATAAGAGATAAAGAAGGTCACTACATAATATTAAAGGGAGCAATCAAATAGGAGGATATAACCATTATAAATATATATATGCACCTAATATAAGAGTACCTAAATACATAAAACAGATTTTGATGGACAAAAAGGGTGATGTCAACAGCAATACTATATATAATAGTAGCGGATTTTAATACCCCACTGACATCAATGGATAGATACTCAGACAAAAAATTAACAAAGAAATATCAGCCTTAAATGACATACTAGATTAACTGGATTCAATGGATATTTTTAGAACCTTTCACCCCAAAGCAGCAGAAGAATATACATTCTTTTCAAGTGCTCATGCTACATTCCCTAGGATAGACCATATATTGGGACAAAAACAAGTCTCAATAAATTTAAGAATATTGAAAATATATCAAGCATCATCTCTGATCACAATGGCATGAAACTAGAAATCAACTACAATAGAAAAATTAAAAACCACTCAAACACATGAAGGCTAAATAGCATATTATTAAATAACAAATGGGTTAACAATGAGATCAAGGATGAAATAAAAAATTTCCTTGAAACAAATGAAAATAAACATACAACAAGCCAAAATCCATAAACACAGCAAAAGCAGTCCAGAGAAGGAAGTTCATTGTATTATAAGCATATCTTAAGAAGCAAGAAAAAGCTCAAATAAACAACCCTGTACCTAAAGAACTAGAAAAATGACAACAAATAAAGTTCAGAGAAAATAAAAGGAAGGAAATAATAAAGATCAGAGAAGAAATAAATGACATAGAGGCTTAAAAAAGTGATTCAAATGACCAATGAAACCAAGAGCTGGTTCTTTGAAAAGGTAAACATGATTGACAAACTTTTAACCAGACTCATCAAGAAAAAAAGAGAGAGGACTCAAATAAATAAAATTAGAAATGAAAGTGAAGAAATAACAACTAACATCGCAGAAATACAAAGGATTGTAAGAAAATACTATGAAGATCCATATGCCAAAAAATTGGACAACCTAGGTGAAATGAATAAGTTCCTAAAAACACACAATCTTCCAAAACTCAATCCGGAAGAATAAGAAAACTGAAACAAACCGATCACAACAAATGCAACTGAGACAGTTATCAAAAAGCTCTCAGCAAACAAAAGTCCTTGACCGTATGCCTTCACAGGTGAATTTTACCAAACATTCAAAGAACTAACACCTATCCTTCTCAAGCTATTTCAAAAAGTTAAAGAGAAGAGAAGACTTCCAAACTCACATAATGAGGCAAGCATTATCCTCATTCCAAAACTAGGAAGAGATACTACAAAGATAGAAAATTTTAGGTCATTATCCATGATGAATATTGATACTAAAATCCTCAACAAAATATTAGCAAACTGGACCCAGAAATACATTAAAAAGATCATAGATCATGATCAAGTGGGATTTATTTTGGGGAGGCAAGGCTGGTACAATACCTGCAAATCAATAAATGTGATTCATCATATAAACAAAATGAAGGATAAAAAGCACATGATTATATCAATAGATGCAGAAAAAGCATTTGATAAAATCTAGCACCCATTTATGATCAAAACTCTTCGTAAAGTGGGAATACAAAAAACATACCTCAACATAATAAAGGCCATATATAATAAGCCAATAGCCAACATCATAGTCAATGGGCAAAAATTAAAAGCAATCCCTTTAAGACCAGGAACAAGGCAAGAGTGTCCCTTTCACCACCCTTATTCAACATTGTTCTGGAAGTCCTAGCCACAGTAATCAGTAATCAGACAAGAAGAAGAAATAAAAAGAAGTAAAACTGTCTTTATTTGCTGATGACATGACACTGTATATAGAAAACCCTAAAGTTTCAGTCAAAAAACTACTGGACCTGATAAATTTAGTAAGGTGGCAGAATATAAAATTAATATTCAGAAAACAGTGGCATTTTTATACTCTAACAATAAACCGACAGAAAGAGAAATTAAGAAAACAATTCCCTTCATTATTGCAACAATAACAACAAAAAATAAAGTACCTAGGGATAAATTTAACCAAGGAATTAAAAAATTGGTACTTGGAAAATTATAAGACACTGTAAAAAGAAATCAAGGAAGATACAAACAAGTGGAAGCATATACCGTATTTATGAATAAGAAGAATAAATATCATTAAAATGTCTATACTACCCAAAGCAATCTATAAATTCAACGCAATTCCTATTAAAACACCAATAACATGCTTCACAGATCTAGAAAAAATGTTTCAAAAAGTTATATGAAACCAAAAAAGAACCCAAATGGCCTCAGCAATCTTCAAAATGAAGAATAAAGTGGGAAGTATCGTACTTCCTGATATGAAGTTATACTACAAGGCCATTGTAATCAAAATAGCTTGGTACTGGAAAAAGAACAGACATACAGATCAATGGAATAGAACAGAAAACCCAGAGATAAACTCACATCTTCATGATCAATCGATAGTTGACAAAGGAGGTAAGAGATAAAATGTAGTAAAGACAGTCTCTTTAATAAATGGTGTTGGGAAAACTGGACAGGTACATGCAAAAAATAAATGAAAATAGACCATCAACTTACACCATTCACAAAACTAAACTCAAAATGAGTAAAAGACTTAAATGTAAGTCATGAAATCATAAACATCTTGGAAGAAAACATAGGCAGTAAACTCTCCAATATCTCTGGTAGCAATAATTTTCCCAATATGTCTCCATGGCAAGTGAAATAAGGGACAAAATAAACAAATGGGACTATATCAAACTAAAAAGCTTTTGCACAGCAAAAGACACCATTAACAAAATAAAAAGTCAACCCAAACAATGGGAGATTATATTTACCAATACACCTGATAAAGGGTTAACAACCAAAATTTAAACTGGCCTGTGGTGGCCCAGTGGATAAAGCATTGACTTCTAAAGCTAACATCACTGGTTTAAAACCCTGGGCTTGTCTGGTCAAGGCACATGTGGAAATTGAGGCTTCCTGCTCCTCCCTGTCCTTTCTCTCTCTCTCTCTCTCTCTCTCTCTCTCTCTCTCTCTCTCTCTTTCTATCTCTCTCTCTCTCTCTCTTTCTCACCCTCTCTCAAAATAAACAAAATATAAAAAGATTAAAAAATTTTTATTAAAAGAAATAACCAAATTTTATAGAGAACTCCTAAAACTGAAAACCAAGAAGGTAAACACTCCAATTAAAAAATAGACAAAAGAACTGAATAGACAATTCTCCAAAGAGAACATATGGTTACCAGGGGGAGTGGAAGGGAATAGAGGAAGAGGGTGGGAGGAGGGGAGGGGCACAAAGAAAACCAAATAGAAGCTGACAGATGACAATTTGACTTTGGTTGATGGGTATACGACATAATCAAATGTCAAAATGACCTGAAGATGTTTTCTCTAAATCTATGTACCCCAATTAATCAACATCACTCTGTTAAAATTAATTGTCTAAATAAAAAGGGATGTTAATTAAAACAAACAAAAAACAAAGTATCAGCTAAAGTAAAAAAAAATGATACCACTCTGTTTTTAATGTGTATATTTTAGCTCATAATATTTTGATAATTAATGGCAATGTATATTAAGTAATTTTTAAATCAAAGATTCACTCTCTTTTTTCTCAACCATATAATAGAGATTTTCTCCAAAAGGCTAAAGGTAATAAGTTATTCTGATATGAAGATGGTATTGATTCATCCTTACTACCAACCCACAATTTTTTTTACCACAGTGGTGTGAATTTATTTTGTTAACAAATTATTTACCTTGAGAAGAGTTATATTGTGTGATATAAAGTTGAGAAAAAAATTGCTTTTAAAATCCCAAAATATGCTGTGTAATTGAGGAGAACAATTTTAAAGCAGTCATGTGCCACCTAAGGACAGGGATACATTCTGAGAAATGCATTGTTAGGTGATTTTGTCATTATGTGAATATCACAGAGTATAATTACACCAACCTAGACGGCACAGCCTACTCCACACTGACACCTCAGTTATGTGGTATAGCCTATGGCTCCTAGGCTCCAAGCCTATACAAAACAATACTGTACAGAGCAACATGTGATTAAATCAAGCACAAGAGAGAATGATACAATCAAAAGACATAAACAGAAAATACATAAGGCTGCTGCTGGCATAACTGGGAATGTGATTTTACAGTAAACTTCTTTTATAAGTAGAAAGGATACACTCTAAAATAAAATAAAATATATAGTAAATGCATAAACTGTAGCAGTTGGTTATTATCATTATTAGGTACATTATTAGTACATAACTGTATGTGTTATACTTTTATACACTGGCAGTGCAGGTTTGTTTACACCAGCATCACTGAAAACACACGAGTAAAATGCTGCACTACAGAGCTCTGATGAGTATGACATCCATCATTAAGCAATAGGAATCTTTCAGCTTTATTATAATTTTATGGGACCACCATCGTATATACAGCCTTGTTGACTGAAACATTATGTGGTGCATGACTGTACTGCTGTACTTGATTCAACACATTTTTTCTATGGTTTAAGACATAACTTTTCAAGTGTTAATTATAATATACAAGCACTTATTTTCTCCAAACAATTTCAGTGAAAGAAAATTGAACTTACAGAACATAGGGATAATGAATCAAATAAACACTAGTAATTTCAACATAGAAGACACCTTGACTTTGCTTTCTTGTTAACTTTCTTGTTAGCATCTCTCACTTCCGAAACAAAACAAGAGTAATGAAACTAAATCAGATACAACACTTGTTGTGACAGAAATGCATAGACTGTATTTCATAGAGGATGATCCTGAAAATTTGTCATTTATTTTAATATTATCTTTATAATTTTTATTTATAACTTTTTAGAAGTTATGAATCTAGTTGCAATTTTCTTTCAAAACTGGTTAAACATTCCTTCCTCAGCTACTTCATCCTTTCAATATTTAAGATGCAGCTAATTGTCTGATTCTTTGTAAAGACTTTAACAAAATGTCTCACTCTAACAAAATCAGATTTTCCTTTCTTTGTGCCTCTGCTCAATCCAGGATGTACCTCTACTCCACTACTCTCACTGTCTGCAATAATACATCTCTAATAATAAATTGAAATGCTTTTTTTTCATTTCCTTATGTCTGATGCCTATCACAAAGACTGGCATATATATATTAGGTACTCAATAAATACCCATTGCATGAATGGTTGAATTTTATAATATGGTCCATTACTCTCATTCTCCAGAATGTGATTTCAATAACACATGCCAGTCAATTTTATAAATTCTGTATGTGGGTAAATTTCTTTTTTATTTTAACAGACACAGCAATATATTGATCCTTAATAACCCTGTCATTACATGTGTAAATATTCAGGCAAGGCAAATAATAGTACCCATTTCCTCAGAAAAATTATTGAAGAATTATATATGTATTAAAGTAAAGCTCTTTAAAATTATCTTTTGTTTTCTCAAGACATGTTGCTATACCCTGGTTTTACAGAGAGTTGATAGCATAGTCAATATTAAATCCAGATTGTCTAAATCCAGAAAATATTTTCTCTACTTCCCTGTGATAGTTAATGCTAGTGTTTTCCAAATGTCTATCATCTGTGTACAATCAGTATTACTTTTAGTATTTTTAAATCAACTTACTTTGTAGGTTAAAATAAAACTCTATATTACTATTATATAATAAATGGAAAATCAGTTTTATAATATGTAATATTTTATATTCATTGCCACATCTTTTGTCCCTTTATTCCACCTTTCTTACCTTCTTTTGATGAGTCAAATATTTTTCAATATTCCCTTTCCTTTTATTTGCTTTTTTGTGTTATTTTATTATACTGGTTATTCTAGATACTAAAACTGCATCCTTGCTGATGAAAGTCAACTTCGCATTAGAACTTTTATCACTCCCTGAACAATGAATGGGACATAATATTTTAACTCCACTTACACAATATTGTGGGCATTTATTTTGTTGCAACATTTGTTATAAACCACATATGACATTTTATTTACTTTATGTAGTCAATATTTTTTATAACTACATACATATTTTCCTTTTCATGATCTTCATGCTACTATTTTTCTTTAATCTAAAAAACTTTTAGTGTTTCTTGCAGTACAGTTATGCTGCTGATTTACTTCAGTTTTGTTAAAGAACATTTTATCTGGTTACACTGTTGCACAGAATAAAATTCTAGGTCAACTTTTAAAATATTTTTTGCAATTAAAAATATTTTATTTTCTAGCTTCTATAATTTGTTAAAATATCAACTATAAATTGCATTGCTTATCTTTTACCATAACATATATAAAATATACATATTTTAGAAATATATAAAATATAGAAAATCTGCTTTTGAGATTTTATCCTTTTATATGGTATTTGACAATTGAACTATAATGTACCTTCTTGAGATTTTCTTTTTATTTATCTTGCTTGGGATCTGTTGGGCTTTTGAATCTGTGATTTGATGCCATTAATAATTTTTGCATAACTTGTTGGTATTTTATATTTAAATATTAATTTTCCACCTCTTCAATGTTTCTCCTCTCTTAGAATTCCAATTGGACATATATTTGAATTTCTTACTATAACTCACATTTTTCTTATGGCTTTCTCTGTTTAATTATTTATTTCTCTCAGAGTTTCACTTAAGCATTTTTAATGGGCCTAGCTTTAAGTAAATTTATAGTATCTTCGCCATGTCCTTCCACTTGTTAAATCCATCCAATGAGTTCTTAATATATATTATGTTGTATAGCTCTCAATGTCAACTTATATATTTCAATTCTCTGTGAAATTATCTACTTAGATATTCAGTGTACCTTCTGTTCTTTAATATATTAATTGGTTATTTTAACGTTTGTACCTACTAAAGCCAATATTGTGTTATTTGCTTATTTTGTTTGTTTCTTGTGATTATTGGTCACATTTTCTTGCCTATTCATGTATCTAGTAATTTTTTATTTATGTACACATTGTGTATAAAAGAAACATAACGGCTCTGATTGATTTTTCTTCCAAGACACAGTCCTCCTTTTCCTCTGTAAGGGACATAAAGTGTGGATGGGTAATCACTTCCACACAATCACTGTTTGAGATAGGTCCTTGGCTGGGGTAATGTTTTACTAAAAATTACTTCTGATTCCTTCTTGTTCATCAGGCATGTCTCACGCTTTTGCCTCAGAGACTAGTAGGTCCCTAAACACCTTACCTTCTGTCTATATGACTATGAAACATTCAGTCTTTGTAGCTTATGAGTTATACTATTCAAACTTCCATGACATGCTACTTCCAAATTTGGAATATGTCTTGAGAAGATGCACTGTGTGTTTGAGGCAGACCTGCTCCTCAAGTGAGATTTTATGTTGTCAATTCTGAGAAACTATGGAAAAATGTCAGGCTTCCCTATAAAATGTCCTAACTTTCATCTTGACACCAAAATTCAGCCAGTGAACCAGAAGAAAACACATAGACTTTTGAAATTTCTAGAGTTTCTAAAATGTTTTGTTTATATCCTGCACATAATATTAATTTCATTTTCCAATTTATGTAAGCAAAGCCTGATCCTTTAAAAATATATATATTGATTTTAGCCAGAGAAGAAGGGTGGCGAGAGAGATGGAGGGAGAGAGGGAGAGGGAGAGGGAGAGGGAGAGGGAGAGGGAGAGGGAGAGGGAGAGGGAGAGGGAGAGGGAGAGGGAGAGGGAGAGGGAGAGGGAGAAGGAGAGGGAGAGGGAGAGGGAGAGGGAGAGGGAGAGAGAAACTGTTCCTGTATATGTCCTGACCAGGGATCAAACCACGAACTCTGTGCTTCAGGTGATGCTCTAACCAACAGAGCTATCCAGCCAAGACCTGATCCTTAACTCATACTAAGAATTGGTCATTTCTCCCAGGGGAAAAACAAAAACAAAAACAAAACAAGTGTCCAAATTTGCACGTTGGAAAAGCTTGTCCCTATAGGCATTTCTGTTCATTTAATCCTTTTTGTTCCACACTTTCTTTTTTTTATAAACTATATATTAAACAGATTATTTAAGACTCCAAGTGTTACTCTTCTATTAGCTGACACTTTTTGTTTAAAATTTGGGTGGGGATACATCAAATCTAGCAATTTTTAAGCTGATTTTTTAAAGACAACCGAGAGCTGCTTTCAAGGCTTATCAAAGCTATTCTGACTTGGGTAGGGAAATGCATAGCGAAAAAGGACCCCTATTTCCTTAGAGGGGGTTTATAAACAAAATATCTATATATCTGCTATATTTTTACATATTCAACTTATATCCAATGACCAATTGAATACAGGATTCTACAGCTTAAAAATTACGCCTCATGATCAAATACATGGTTACTGTATTGGAAAACTACAATTTTCTTGCTTAAAAAATATTATGGTGGAAGGTAATGGGAAATAGGGAGGAAATTATAGGGTTTTATTTTTTCTTAAATCAGAACTATGCTCAGAGACAAATTTCATAGGCAAAATGTTCAGAGTAATGATTCCTGTAGAATTAAAGCCCACAACTATTAAAAAAAACAAAAAAAAAGAAAGAGAAAAAATATTTAATAATACTACCTACACATGATGAATAAAACAGCATTTTCTCTGTGATAAAAGAAAATCATTTACTTGGGAATAAAATAACAGAGCTTTTATACCTTACTAACTCAAGAAGAAGATGGACACATAGTAACTGAATTTCCTATGAGATATTCAAATAAAAAATGGACATTGTTTGCATGTAATCTTTAATGACAATATAATCAACTCCATAATATCAAGTTTAAAATATTAATTTATCTTGAACAAAAAAAATGCTGCTGCATGTCTGAACTTTGGAAGCAGAAAGGGAAGTGTTTTCAAAAGAAGACTGCATTTGTACTTCCTGGGCCCATGAGATTTGTAAGTTATCTGTAGGACTTCCTAATACAGAACTTCTCCTATAGTCACCTCCGTGTTATCAAGAAACCTAAAATAAAAAGAGGTATAAGACCCTAAGTGATCCCTACCTCAGGATCTCCGACTAATAAAATACGCAGGAACTCCAGGAGGCTGGAGGGTAGACACACTATTTCCAAGATTTATTTAACTATTTATTATGTCTGAGTATATATATGGAATGATTAAACAAAAACTTATTTTTTAGTTACCAAAAAACCCAGATCTACAAAAGCTAATATATATTGGAACAAAAGTAGAAAAATAAAGTTCTGCTTATTTCATTCCACTTTTCCTCTGAATTTGTTTATGGCTTTTTTTTTTCTTCTTTTTTTTTTTTTTTCTTCATTTTTTTTCTGAAGCTGGAAACAGGGAGAGACAGTCAGACAGACTCCCGCATGCGCCATACCGGGATCCACCCGGCACGCCCACCAGGGGGCGATGCTCTGCCCATCCTGGGGGTCGCCATGTTGCGACCAGAGCCACTCTAGCGCCTAAGGCAGAGGCCACAGAGCCATCCCCAGCACCCGGGCCATCCTTGCTCCAATGGATGGAGCCTTGGCTGCGGGAGGGGAAGAGAGAGACAGAGAGGAAAGCGCGGCGGAGGGGTGGAGAAGCAAATCGGCGCTTCCCCTGTGTGCCCTGGCCAGGAATCGAACCCTGGTCCTCCGCACGCTAGGCCGACGCTCTACCGCTGAGCCAACCGGCCAGGGCCGTTTATGGCTTTTCTTTAACCTCATAGTGAGGATAGACTGATAACTCATTTCAGAATTACAATGTAGTTATATTTACTTGATCATTTCATATATGTTTATATTAATATACATGGCTTCATGTAGTCCTCTTCCAGGGTATGGAAAGTTGCCTTAGCCATTTGTGTGCATGGGTGCTTATGAAATCCTGAATTGTAAAAGATGACTTCAGGTATTAAGGGAGAACACAATGCATTAATGTAGTCATTATCCCAGCTTACACACATAGTACCTCTGGTAACTATTAGAATCACCATTATTTTTTATTACTTTGGATGGCAGAGCTAGTAGTAGCAGCATTTTATAGAACAGACCCTGTATAGAATAATTTTTCTTTAACTGTGTTAACCCTTACCCATGTGTATGGGGTGATCCTAAAACGTGTCATATTGTTAAGTGTAGCTGAGTTTTTAAAGATCATTCTTTAGACTCCCTTTGAAACATTTTAGGTTTTCAGCTTTTGAGGCTATAACCAGAGAAATGTATTTATTTGGGATATTAAAGTTACACAACCTAATCAGCCGCCAGTTTAAAGATAGCTTATTATATCAGTCTCAATGCTACTGTTCTTCACTTGATAAAGAATATTACTCTCTTCACCTTAACTTGATTTCTTCATCAGTGGTATTTATGCTTCTTCTATAACACTGTAAGATGTCTTTAATAAATGATTTGTTATTTTTTTTTCTCCATAGAACAAATCACTACTGCATGGTGAACCAAAAATTTAATTCTAGATCTGATATTTTAGTCTTCAAATATTAAACCCATATCATATTTATGCTTTTAAAGTAGTATTTGGTAATATTAAATCTATTCTTCAATGTCAAACTTTTATAAAAGATAGCTCTATTGGCTTAACCATTTTTTTTTACTTTCTTGATGTTACTGTGGATATAAATTATTAGAAATATTATTTTCTCCTTAAGAACCTTTTCATAAAAAGCTTAAGCCTTTCAATAATTGTTCTAGTCTCATTACTTAATATATATTTGTAGAAACATTATAATAAAAGGAGAATAGAGGCTAAAGGAGATATTACAAAAGGTGATAGCTTACAGGGCCAAGGTAAACCAGATCTAAAACTCCAAAAGACTGAGGCAGAAAGAAAGAACAGACAACCGAAGTCAAAAGACAGATTGGTTCTTTGATGGCAGATAATCCCAGAACATTCCCTGGAATTGGCTCTTATCTTCCAAAAATCATTGATTCATAGTGTGATTTAGAGACGCTATCATAAAGTAAAAACACTTTCTTACCTATCATTGAAAACACCCACATAAAATTTGATAGAGAATAAAAACTTTGAAGATTGTAGTTAAAAAAATTATGTTGAACAGCCTATTTTTTCAGGATAATTCAATCTATGATTTCACAAAATTGAAATAAAGGATAATATAAAAACATAAGGAAAGAAAAGTGTAGACATCTATACTGAATCTAAAGGGCAGATGGTTTGTTTAAGGGTTGGGATAAAAGAAACTCTATGTATGACAGACATTATTTTAGGCACTAAAATATGTTGGATAATACTGCTTCTTGAACAAACTATGGCAACAGTCAAGACTTTGTATATTTTTCATTTTACTATCCATGGTAGACTATTGTGTGGTCCTACTATTTATAACTAGCTTATAGCTAACAATATGATTTAATAACATGAATCCACTAATTATGAATTTGAATGTTGGGACTATGTCAAGTCATTAAACCATTTTCGAAACCTCAGCTTCTGTAATATCCCTCTTGAAATGGTAAGGATTCTTGGACCACAATAGGGTTTTGGGAGACAAGGTGGCCTCATTTCCTTTCATCTCACTTCTATTCAACTCTATCCTTATTTCTTCACAAGAGGATAGAAACTTATTTTGGTTGGTCAAGTTCATAATGTTAGGTTGGTTATATTTATAACAGTCTAGGGTCATTTTGCCTTAAAATACAGCTTCCATGTAGTGATTATACACACAGGTAATTATTTTATTCTCTCTTCCCTTCTAACCTCTGTCTTTCACTCTCCTGGCCCCTAATTTCTACTTCCAGAAATGGTGGTTTAGTGGATTCAAATCCTACCCAGCTGATGCTATTACCTTCTATTCACTCGAAGGCCCTAGTATATTGTCCACTGAAGTGAACAAATAATGGTATGATTCCAATAATTATATCCTGACTTTATTGAGAGGCTGAGATACACTTAGGTCTCCAGTTTAAGCTACATGCTCTCTATCAGCTTCGCAGAATATCCTACATTAAGGTATCAAACACTGGTTTATGTATTAAGAACTTTATACTCTGAATTGGCAACTTGGAATTCCATGTAAAGAAGAACTGATGGCGTGATGGGATTTAAGAATTTCAAGGATTACTAGCTACTATGCCATCAAATATAATTTAACATTAAATAACATTAAGGAGTTTGGACAGCTTAATTGATGAACTAACCTTTGAGAGCAATCCGTTCATTGAGAGAACCAAGCTCTAAGTCAAATAACTATGACTACAGCTGATATTAGGTACACAAGAAAGAGAATTCTTTTGGCACTATGGGAGACTCATCTTAAAATTATGGGTTTTAGGTCTACTGTTTTAGGGGTACTGGTAGGGAGAGTAAAATATTGCTATTGATGCTAAAATGGCCATTATAGATTCTGTTCTTCTTGTGCTTGTTTTGCACCTTTCTCCCCCTTTTGTCTGTTTGTAAGCCAGGGCTCATAAATAGTTTGCTTTCCATGGAAAGTTAGTTTCTGTTGCAGCAAGAAAGTAAGTGGTATAAATTAAATATACTGCTCACTAAAATTAGAGGATATTTCAAACTGAATATGAAATGATAAAATATCCCCTAATTTTTGTGAGCAGTATATTTTGGTCCTGTTAAAGTAATGAAAGTTAGTTAGCTAAGGCTTTGGAATCAAAAAGCTAAGATAAAGACACAGACCACTGTTTCTCACTGGCACCAGGGCCACAGTATGTATGTACTAGCAAGTATAAGTAGGACCATGTGAGGTCAATAGGCTGAGGTTGGCAAAAAGATTTAGCATAATTAGCAAAATCAAAATTTAGTCTTATATGTGGTTTCCTCTAAATAAATTTAAAGACTGTACAAAGTTTGTGAACTTTGGACAGTTGGCATCTTTGTAAAATTGACACCAAGATACTATCACTATCTCACCTGCTCTGTCTATATGTACACCCAAATTATTCATGACTAGAAAAGGTAACATGAAAATTTTATTTTGATCATGAAATACTGTTACTCTGGAGGAAATAATGGGTTTTGAATTGTGTAGGTCAGACTCTGGTTAGTATAATTCTCTATAGCTCTGTTGACACTTAAGTGTTTTGGGCAAGCGGGACTTGGGACAAACTGTGTCCTGAGTAATTAAATGCTGTAGATGTTACAGAAGCTAACGTATTCCAATGAACAATATCCTTGGCTATCGATCCCAAAGAAGGAACAAAAACTGCCTCAAGCTTCTGAGATAGAGCATCATATAACCAAAACAGTGAAAACTAGGAAATAGAAAAGCAATGAATTTTGAATTTTAACAATTTGGAGACTTCAGTTTCTACATGAAAAGTTAGGTAATTTGATTTTAATTTCTTTGATAGAATTCAGTAATAAGAGTTTATACTGCTCAAATGTGGAGCATTTTTATATTGCTGGACTTTTCATATTTTGATTAGGTTATTATTCAACTTGTTGTTTTAGTCTTATAATTTAGGTCAAACAACATAGTTGGAGATTGTTGATATGAATGAACTTTTGGTCTGAAATACAGAACAGCCATACAGTTAAATTAAATATGGCCCACCTCATGTTTGCAGTCAGAATGCAGAAGAACCAGGATATATATAAAATAATAGCCTCATCATTGTGAGAGCTAGACCCCTTAACTATCACCAGGCTTTAGTCCAATGGATCAGGAGAAATAAAGAGTAGAAGAATGTATACACATGGATCTTTTGCTTCCTTTCAGCATATCAGGACACTGTCACACACCTCTTCAAGCTCACTCACATCATTTCCATTTCACTGTTGCTAATCTGATTAAAGTAATTAGAATTTAAAATATTTATTTGGTCATGTGTGCCAGTGAGCATGGTCAACATGCATTAAATGCCAAGAATCCATTGTTCTAACTCTTCAATTCTCTTTTATATGGCAGGTCCTGCCTCCTGCAGCAAGTGGCATAATGCCTCCAGGTATTCTCACTGCTTTTCCAGAAGTCTAGAAATAGTAGAGCCATCAAATTTAACATTTGACTTTAAAAAGAACTATAGTGTAGTGGTTAAGACACCAAATTTTGGAGCCAGACATTCTGGCTTCAAATCCCCAACTCTGACACCTAATAAGTTTGGACAACTTATTTAACCTCCCTGTGCCTCATTGTACTTGTGTATAAAATGGGCATAGTCATAGTACTTCTCTTATAGGGTTATTATGAGGATTAAACAAATGATAATATATATTTAAAGCTCTTATAATAGCCTTTTAAAAAAGTTGGTCATTGTTGATTTTGTTGTTATAGCCCCACTTGGATGGACATCAAGGCTTAAGCAATGTTCCCTAATTGAGCTTTTAACTAAAAGTTCTCTGTTGGGGGTGGGGGTCACTGAGTACTAGGCAGTTCTTTCTACAATAAAATTTAAATTTTATTTGTTATTTGGCCCTGGCCGGTTGGCTCAGCGGTAGAGTGTCGGCCTGGCGTGCGGGGAAGCCGGGTTCAATTCCCGGCCAGGGCACATAGGAGAAGCGCCCATTTGCTTCTCCACCCCCCCTCCTTCCTCTCTGTCTCTCTCTTCCCCTCCTGCAGCCAAGGCTCCATTGGAGCAGGGATGGCCTGGGCGCTGGGGATGGCTCCTTGGCCTCTGCCCCAGGCGCTAGAGTGGCTCTGGTCGCGGCAGAGCGAGGCCCCGGAGGGGCAGAGCATCGCCCCATGGTGGGCAGAGCATTGCCCCTGGTGGGCGTGCCGGGTGGATCCCGGTAGGGCGCATGCGGGAGTCTGTCTGTTTCTCCCCGTTTCCAGCTTCGGAGAAATACAAAAATAAATAAATAAATAAATAAATAAATAAATAAATAATAATAATAAATTTTATTTGTTGTTTAATATGTAGGTAGAGGAGGGAGCAAAGAGGATGATTGGCAAGACAAGATTACATTTCTACATTCCTGGAAATCGTTGAAACCTTACCTATACCACTCACTTGGCAGAACAGAGCTATTTCACCAGATTTTGATATAAGCTAATGGCCTTATCTCTAGACCTCAGTGTTTTCCAATAAAACTATAATTTAGTATCAATATTAAATAAACTAAAATATATTTTATTTAACCCAATAAATCCAAAACATTATTTTACATGTAATCCATATAAAACTATTAACAAGATATTTTCCTCAGACCGATTATTTGAATTCCAATACACATTCTATACTTTATTGTACATCTCAATTTGAACTAGCCACATTTCAAGTGCTTGCTATTAATTTGTGGCTAGTGGCTACCACATTGTACAACAAAGCCTAGATCATCCACCTCACAGTTTTTGGGGTTTTTTTTAATTATTTATTTATTCATTTTTTTAGAGAGGAGAGAGAAAGAGAGAGAGAAGGGGGCGAGGGGAGCAGGACGCATCAACTTCCATATGTACCTTGACCGGGCAAGCCCAGGGTTTTGAACTGTTGACATTAGCATTCCAGATCGACGCTTTATTCACTGCACCACCACAGGTCAGGCCATAGTTTTAAATTCTTGCTTTACAATCTGTCCTTCTATTATTTATATAATGTTCCATATCCCATGGTGTGAGAGTATAAATGTCCTAAGTAGTTTAATTCTAAAATGTATATACTCCATCTTTTCAGAATAAATTAGTCTCAAAGAATTTGTATACAGTGATCTAGTTACATAGAAATTGAACTTCCCTATGTAGTCTCCCCTTAAAGGATAAAAACAGGCTGGAAAGAAAAATTCTACAAAATTAATAACCATTACAATCACAGCACTATTTGATGTTTAGCCCCACATAGCCAAATTTAGAAAAATCAACACTGGTTAGAATTAAATGATTAAAAGTAATTTAAGTTCCATCCTAAAGTCTAAGGAGCTATATCCGCTTTATATCCATTCAGTAATTTAGTTGCACCACAAGCAGAAAGTTTATCTTCAGTGACATGTAAGATTATAAAAATTACATTAAATCTTAAATTTGGGGGACTAGGCTGACATTACTTAAGATTCAATCAACTCTAAAGAAATCTGCATTAAATCTCTTGCTAGAATTCAAATTACTAAACAAAGATGGGCATCCAAATTTCTCAGACTTAGAGGCAAAATTTTAGGATAACCATAAAATGTAGCACCTAAGTAGAAAACTCTTCTGAGAGTGAATGTGGTATGTTAATAACAACAATGTATAAATTATATCATACTAGTTAATAAATGTCTTGCCCTGGGTGGTGGTACAGTAGATAGAGCATCATACAAGGAGCAACAAAGGCACTGGCCTAACTCCAAGGTCACTGGATTGAGCCCCCGTCAAGCAATATACAACAATCAATTACTGTACAATTAAGTGGAACAATGAGTTGATGCTTCTCTCTCTCTCTCTCTCTCTCTCTCTCTCCCCCTTCCTCTCTCTCACACACATAAAAATTATTTAAAAAATCTCAAAATTGATACCTTGTAAACCTTGATATATATAATGCTGTTGTCCAAATGTGTCTATGAGGATAACAATAACCTTTAAGCATTAAAATTTATACTACTGATTTTTTAATAAGATTCTAAATCCAATTGGGATAATGAATTATACTCACAGAAAATAAATAAAGAAGAGAACAAGAAGTCAGATAATTTCATATAGCATCTTTTTTTCTCTAACATTACAAGCCCAGCACAGTTACTTTTTCCTTTCACTAAATTCTGGTTATCACTTTATCTTTTATTTATTTATTTATTTAGAAAATTTAATTTAACAGAGTGACATTGATCAACAAGACTACACAGATTTCAGGTAAACATCTCCACAGCATTTGAACAATCAATTATGTTGTATACCCATCACTCAAAGTCAAATCATTTTTTGTCATATTTGTTTCTCTCTATACCCTTTCCCCAATTCCCTCCTCCTCCCTCTCTCCCACATTCCCCCTTCCTGGGCAACGACTGCACTTCTTATCACTTCATCTTTTTGAATCCTATAAATTACATGGATTTCAACAGACCTATGTTTATATTTTGCTTTTGCTACTTACTAATGAGTGATTTCTGGTAGATAATCTCCCTGGGAATCTCCTTTTAGATGTGGATGATAACATTAGTCTCACAGGATGGATGTGTTAGTGACAGAATATCTCATATCTTATACGTATTCTAATGTGTCTTATATACTGACAGCTGTAGATGACCAGCTGTCTTCCCCACCATTGTAAAAATCTCCGTATTTAAATACTGATTTTTATCCTTGAATGACACACTGAGTTATAGGGCACTTGATTTTGACTTGAGTGGCTGATACTTTTCCAAGCAGATGTTAATTGTTCTCTTCCTTTCTGCACCCAAAGCCACATGGAATTGAAACTTAGGCTGCCTCTCTCTATCTCAGTGCCATGTATCTCCAACATATCCAGTTGGTCATAGTCCTTTAAATTCTACCCCCTAAATAACTAGGAAATGTATCCTCTTTTTATTCTTGCAGCTACTTCCTTTTGTAGACCCTTGCTTTTCATTCAGATTTTTAGTCTTCTAACTGGTCTCCTTCTCTTCATTCTCACAAGCCAACAATTCATTCTACACGGTACACAAACTGACTTTCCTAAAACCCAGATTTACATTGTTAATTCAACTAATTAAAATCCCACAAATTTTTCTAAAGCTTCCAAAAAAAACCCACTCCCATGTTCTTCAGCATGGCATGCTCTTCACCATATAAACTTCTCCTCTATTGCCACCTTGTCTTTGAACAAATTTCACCTTACCTTTATTTTTTCTGTTTTGAAATTCTTATAGTTTCCTAGATTCACTGTACTGGTTTATAATTCATTACCTTTGAAAATTCTGTGTTCCTGCCTTTGAAATGTTTTTCCTCTCTAGTCTGTGTGGCAATCCCTGTTCACCCCTCCAGACCTACCTAGCCCAAGAAGTTACACTTCTGTAATTATTTTCCCAATGTAGCCCCTCTTCTCTCTTTTTCTTTAGTTCATTATTCTAATAAAGCTCTTATTGATTTTTATCATTATTTGTTTATAACTCCATATCCCCTATTTATCTATTAGCTCCTTGAGAACAAGGTAAAAAATAATTATGGATTTAATGTACTGTCCAGACCTCATTTTGCTTTGTTTGATAATTTGAGACTAAGAATTATATATAATTTATACTGTTTACAAAATGTTGGTATGTTATAAGTACAAGTTGATTTTAAGCCTAGCTATTTAGTTTTATTTCCTGATGTTATTCTATGTTATAGTTGAGAATATAATAATTAAGTTACACCTAAACTGAACCATTTGCTGCATTTTAATATGAATTAAAATATTAAAAATTTAAAGCAAAATTTTCTATCAATAACTTTTTCACAAATAAATGAGAGTTAATTGTAGAAATGAGCCAGTTTCACTAGTGATAGGAACACTCATATTCTTGCAGATTGATTTGTATAAAAGCATCTTCTATCTGTTTTTGCAATCAATTGTTTTCCTCTCCATTACTTATTTTTTAAATATGATAACCCAAATATCTAAAAGTCACACAAATAGAGGTAGTATTTCCCTATCCTCTATGTAACAACATCATTTTATGTTATTTCTAGAAAATAGGATGGTGTTCTCACAAGTGTTGCTGTATATCTCTTATTAGTTATTTTAATAATATTTTGGCATAAGTATGAAAAAGAACATCAAAATTAATAAGATCCATATAGCATGACATTAAGAACATGAAATCATAGAAACCAATAAGAAGTAATAACATTTTACATACGTATGTATATGTATATATGTATGAATCTATCTAACCATACACATTGACCCAGCCATTTGTGTAAATTGCCCCTGTAATGACACTTTCCAAAAGCTTGATATAAAAAATATCATATCTACTCCAGGTAAAAACGAATACACTGGAGACTTCTATCAAATTTTTAAAAAGAAAATATTTCACTTTAATGCAAACTTTTCCAGAAAATTGAGGAAGACAGAATATTTTCTAAGTATTTTATGATGATACTATGGCCTTAATACCAAACCCAAACAAAGATGTTAGTGGAAAAGAAAACAACAGACCAATTTTTCTCATGAACATACACACAGAAATTCTTCACGCTATTATGAATTCAGTGAAATTCACCAATAGATTTTTAAACAATAGAAGGAGATTACATCCTGACCAAGTAGGTTTATCCAGGAAATGAAAGATTGATATAACATTTGATAATCAATTTAATTCACCTTATAAACAAATTAAAGGAAATCCATAAAATAAATACATGCAGAAAAGGCATCTAACAAAATGCTACACAGAGCTAAAAATAAAAAACTTTCAGGAATAAAAGTGAACTTAATCAAGGGTACCTACAGGAAAACTACAGCTAATGTATGCAATGGTTGAAAGCCTGAAGGCCTCTCCTTAAGATAGAGGAACATAGTGAAGATGTGCATTCTATCACTATTACTTAGCTTGTCCTAGCATTTCTGCTTGGCACATTAAGAAAAATAAAAGAAGCCCATATACGGGAAGAAAATAATTAAACTATACATGTAGACAAACAGGGTTGTCTACATAGAAAATCCTAAGCAACTTGCACAAATAAAAACATGATTTTAGCAAAGACTGCAAAATACAAGATTGATGTTACAAAATAAATTTCATCTCTAATCCTGAGAAACAATATTTGGAAAGCAAAATTTTAAAAGTACAATTTGTGACAACATCCAGTCCATGAAATATTTACAGATGAATCTAACAAATATACCGCTCACAAAAATTAGGGGATATTTTAATATGAATATGAATCAATAAAAAAAAAGCATTTGATTTTTTTTTAAACAAGAGCATCAGAAAAGCAAATGACAAGTCAAAGAAAGTTGTTCAATTATGCAAATGTGATGCAAAATCAACTTTTATTTCATTGGTGAAAATGCACCATACAAAAGACTGAAAGTACTGGAGTAGCTGCATATTCCCTGATCTCCTGATGTTTGTGAGCAATGTACTGGCTAAATTGTATACTGTAAACTACAAAGATGAAGTGAAACTGAAGAAAACCTAAAGTGATAGCCTATATTCTTGGATCAGAACACTATACTTTAAATTTTTAAAAAAATTTCTTTATTGATTTTGGAGAGTAAAGAAGAGAGAGAATGGGAGAGAAAGAGAAAGAGAGAGACAGACAGACAGAAACATCGACCTGTTTCTGTATGTGCCCTCAATGGGAATCGAACCCTCAATCTTTATGCATTAGGAAGATGCTTTAAATCAACCTAGCTACTGGCCAGGGAAGAGCACTCACTTTTAAGATTACAATCAACCCTCAATTGATCAAGAGATTAAATGTTTCCAATCATAATTCAAAAAAAATTTTTTTGGTAGAACATGTAAGAATTTACATAAAAATGTAAACCTTAAAATACCTATAAAAAGACAAAATTGGAGAAATACACAAATAATTTTTAAGGCTCATTATCAAGGTATAGAAATCATGGTGGTGTGATACTAGCATAAAAGTACAAATAAATCAGTGATCAGGATGATAGAGACTTGAGAAATAGACTCACACATATAAGATTAATTCATTTTCAACTAATACCAAGGTGATTTCATGGGGAAATGCTAGAATTTTCAAAAAGTTATGTTGTAACAACTATATATTAATATGGACAAAATAATTTTCTCTTATATTTATAGTATACACAAATGTTAACTATAAATGGATCACAGGTACAAATGTAGAAGTTAAAACTATAAAATTTCTAGGTCCTGGCCAGTTGGATCAGAATTACAGTGTCAGCCCAGCTTGTGGAAGTCCAGGGTTCAATTCCCGGCCAGGGCACATAGGAGAAGCGCCCATCTGCTTCTCCACCCTTCTCCCTCTATTTTCTTTCTATTTATCTCTCTTCCCCTCCTTCATCCAAGGCTCCATGGGAGCAAAGTTGGCCCCGGCACTGAGGATGGCCCCATGGTCTCCACCTCAGGCACTACAATGGCTCTGGTTGCAGCAGAGCAACACCCCAGAGAAACCGAGCATTGCCCACTGGTGGGCAAGCTGGGTGGATCCTGGTTAGGCGCATGTGGAAGTCTGTCTGTCTGCATCCCCCCCTGCTTCTCACTTAGGAAAAATACAAAAACAAACAAACAAAAAAACCCAAAAAACAAAAAAACTATAATATTTCTAACAGGTACATAGAAAAAAATCTTTATAAACTTGGGGTGGAGATATATTTCTTAGGATCCAAACTGTCCTGAACAGAAAAGAAAAAATTATACTGGACTTTGTCAAAATTTAAACTTATATAAGAATGTTTATAGAAGTTTTATTAAAAATAGCCAAAAAAAAGCCTGACCAGGCAGTGGCACAGTGGATAGAGCTTCAGACTGGGATGCGGAAGGACCCAGGTTCGAAACCCCAAGGTCACCAGCTTGAGCACGGGCTCATTTGGTTTGAGCAAAGGCTCACCAGCTTGAGCCCAAGGTCACTGGCTTGAGCAAGGGGTCACTTGGTCTCCTGTAGCCCCCTGGTCCAGGCACATATGAGAAAGCAGTTAATGGACAACTAAGGTGTCACAATGAAGAATTGATGCTTCTCATCTCCCTTCCTGTCTGTCCCTATCTGTCCCTCTCTCTGTATCTCTCTGTCTCTGTCACACACACAAAAAAAAAAAAATAGCCAAAAAATAGCCCAAACCTGGAAATATTCCAGGTGTGTTTCAGTTAAGGATGATAATCTGTGGTATAGTCATACAGTGGACTACTGTTCAGCAATAAACAAGGAATTACTACTGATATAATCAACATTACAGCTAGCTAAAAAAAACTGGAATCAAAGGGTACATACTGTATTCTCCACTTATATAAAAACTAGAAAGTGTGTCCATTTGTCAACAATTATTGAGTTGTACACTTAAAATGGGTTAACTTTAGTGTATATAATGTATAAGCCCATCCTGATGGTTTTCCTATACCCACATTATAGAAAGAGTCCCTTTGTAAACAAACCTCCTCAGTTCTGCTTTTCTATGCCATCTGTCTCTTGCTCAGACTCTGATCAAAGCAGCTTATACCTCTAGACAGATGTTTTTCAAGTATCCTCTCAAATTTCTTGCATAAGTTTAGGCTAGTTGACTCATTAGGTATTTGTGAGAGAACAAAGTTTCTGTAAAGGAACAGTCTTTGTTGTTATAAAATATATCATGTATTATATACGGCATTATGTGTGCAAATAAATAAATAAATAGCTGGTGAAAAGAGATCGCCATGAAGTACTCACTGCAGAACTCTCCTCAGCTGAGTACTGAACCTTTCCAGCACAATTTATAATCTAACATCTTGAGAGCTTAAAGTACAGGATGCATAACAGAAGATCCTATCACCTGCTCAAATAAAATGTCTGTCTCCTAGATAAATAAAACATTTTAGGAATAAAAAAAGCAATTAAAATATCCTTACCAATGTGTTTAATCTGCTTGACTGCTTCTCAGTAGCATATATAATGACACTAATGGCATTTTTAAACCCCCGCAAAATATATAGATTATAGAGTATATCTTTTTATCTACATATTCATACCCCCTCTATAATAGTTATATTAATAGATCTTTCCCTTTGCCAAATATAGAGCTTGGAATTGATAGTTATCTATGTGCCTATGAGATAAATAATATTGTTTTCCTTATTCTTCTCCTCTTAGTACCCTGTAGTCAGTTCTACATCTGAAAATTCTATCAGAAGAGCTCTCTATTCCAGTAACACATTGTATAATTTTCATATACAAGTGCTTCTCATATGGAAATCTATTAATTCACTATATCACTATCAGACATGATAGCATGATAGAGACAAGCTTTTCATTTCTTTCTTACTTTCTAAACAGACAGATGAAAGCAATGACCTATCTGGAAAAAAACAGAAACAGATTTTGATAGCATTTCATTTCTTAAAAATATTTTTGGAAATCCTACTTTGTAATATGCACTGTGCTAGGATAGGAGTACAGTGCTTGAGGGGGGAAAAGACATCCTTGTGGATGTGATGCTTACAAGCTTAGGAGAGGAGATAGATATCAAACGAATTATATTACATAAAAGAGATAGATTTATGAACTGTGAAATGAACCTGAAAAATAAAAGTACTGGCAGCAATGAGAGGGAACAGGAGGACCTAATATAAACTACAGAATTGGGGAAACCTTCTTGGAAGAAGGGTCCCATAAGCAGAGATCTAAGATATGGACTGGGGTTGGCAAAGAGATGTGAAAAGTGCCAAAGAGCACTCCTGACAATGAAAAAAAGTTCAAAGTCCTAACGCTACGAAGTTCAATTCTCATATTTGAGGAAACAAAACAGGTAGACAGTGCAATGAGGGAAGAAAAAAAGAACAGGAGATAAGAATGGGGACGTAGCCTTGGCCTTTTGGGTTGTATTAGGTGCATTGAGTTTTAACTCTAAGCTCAATGGGATGTCATTATTTAAAGAGAATGCCCCCACCCTGACCAGATAACTTGGTTGAAGTATTGTCCCAAAGCACAGAGGTTTCTGGTTCGATCCCTGTCGGGGCACATACAGCAACAGTTCGACTCCCCTGTCTCTTCTTGCCTCTCCCTGCCTCTCTCTTTCTTTCTATAAATGAATGAATGAATGAATAAATAAATAAATAAATAATCCAATGTCCCATTACACCAGCTGTCAAATGAATAACTATTGAAATTGACAAGAGAATTTAGTAAGGTGATCAATAATGTACAAAATGCTAAAAAAAAAAAAAAAAAAAAAAAGCAATAATTTTTCTACCTAAGAAAAATCCTATACTTAGAAAGAGGTTAGGTTCCAAAAAGCTGTTCATAGTTACATTAGTGCATGATTTCAAAATGACTAGAAGAAATTTATGCTAATTAGATGCATTCCACCAAATAGGCTTTTAAATTAATCCATCAAAGATATTTAACAGATAATGTCCTGTAAACACTCAGTCATCTTTAAAGGAACCATTTTTATCTATACCGAAAAAAATTCTAAGCAAATGCACACCCCCTCTAATAATCTCTGCCATTTTACTTTTTTAAAAAAATTCAGTAAGAGGAGGGGAGGCAGAGAGGCAGACTTCCACATGCACGCCAACTGGGATCCACCCAGCAAGCCCACTAGGGGGGTTAATGATTAGTTCATTGCTCCATTGCTCAGTGACCAAGCTATTCTTAGTGCCTAGGTGAAGGCCATGGGGCCACCCTCAGTTGCCTATCCTCTATTGGCCAACTCGCTCCAATCAAGTCATGGCTGCAGGAGGGGAAGAGAGACAAAGAAAGAGGTGAGAGAGGGACGGGTGAAGAAGCAGATGAGTGTGCTCTGACTGGGAATTGAACTCACGACATCAACATACTGGCTGACTCTCTATAACTGAGTCAACTGGCCAGGGCCCATTTTACTTTTTTAATAGCTGGGTTACCTGCAAAGTTTGCCTTGCCATTTATTTTGATTTTGTGCTTGTTTGAATGGGTCTTTAGTCTATCCAACTTGTGACTGAGTTTAATCCGCAGGACTCAATCATGCTTACCCTTATTCTGAATAAACATTATGATAAAAGGTGACCCACCTGAAAAAGATGTTTCAGATGTACCTTTAATATTTTTCCATTTTTAGCTCTTTTATTGATTGTAGTGGAATAATCCATTGCATGACCTTGGATGAAAACACAGCCAACAAGAAAAGAATGTTTTGCCAAGAGAATTGTTTTGTGATTTGAAGGCGAGTCACTGAAACAAATCTATGTGACCAAAAGCAGTTGCTAGACTCTCTTTTCAGTAAAACATTCTCATATGATTTTACTGCTTTCTTCAAGGCTATTCCTTGAGATAAAGAGAGGAATGTTGTAGGAACCATAGAAGCAATAACAGTTAATGCTTTTTGATATTGTATTGTCGTTTCGCTGTCATGTAGCTGTATTTCATGTATCTTTAAGTAAAGGTTATGCTTGATGCTATGCCAATTTCTGAGTAAACAAGCTTTTTGAAATCTGTGAACAAAAATAGAACACAGGCCCTGGCTGGTTGGCTCAGCAGTAGAGCGTCGGTCTGGCGTGCGGGGGACCCAGGTTCGATTCCCAGCCAGGGCACATAGGAGAAGCGCCCATTTGCTTCTCCACCCCCACCCCTTCCTCTCTTCCCCTCCCGCAGCCAAGGCTCCATTGGAACAAAGATGGCCTGGGCGCTGGGGATGGCTCCTTGGCCTCTGTCCCAGGCGCTAGAGTGGCTCTGGTCACGGCAGAGCGAGGCCCCAGAGGGGCAGAGCACCGCTCCCTGGTGGGCGTGCCGGGTGGATCCCAGTTGGGCGCATGCGGGAGTCTGTCTGACTGTCTCTCCTTGTTTCCAGCTTCAGAAAAATACAAAAAAAAAAAAAGAACACAGCACGAACTCAGCACCATTTGCCTGAGCAAGCGGTGGTCTTTTGCTAGTTCATGATGATTTCATCTGCTGATCTCTCTCTCTGCCCCCAACTCACAACAACAATTGATTGTTGTTGATTATTGTTGATTGCATAAAACACATTACTTGTGTTTACAAGATTTATTTATGTCCTTCTAGAAGTTTAGCATGTCAAAAAAAATGTATCCCATATGCACATATAGTAATTATATTTTAAATTTTATTTTTTTGACTTTTAGCTCCAATTTAATGCTATAACTCAGGAGAAGAAAAATGGGGAGAGATGGGGGAGGGCACAGAGGATACAAATAGTGATGGATGGACACTTGACTTGGGGTAGTGAACACATAGTACAGTGTAAAGTTGATGTGTTGTAGAATTGTGAAAAAAAGCAAAAAAGGTGCCAAAAAGTGCATTCCACTGATACACTTTCATTATTATGACAGTTCCCACTGTTTGGTTATTGTAACTTTATATCATATCTTAAACTCAATGTACGTCCTCAAACTTGTTCTTTGTCAACAGTGCTTTGAATATTCTAGTCCTTTGCATTTCCATGTAAATGTTAGAATCAGTTTGTCACTCTAGTTAAAAATGAAAAGGCTTCTAGGATTATGACTCAGAATGACTAGGAATCAGATTTGAGAAAATTCTATTTTAACGTTTTTGCATTTTCCAATCCAGAAACATGGCATATTCATTTTTTTAGGATTTCTTTAAATTCCTTTATCCATATGTGTATTTATTTGGACACAAATCTAGCACATTATTTAAAATGTTTTTCTATGTGTCATGTGTTTTGAGAAATTTTTTAAATTTCATTTTATAATTGTTTACTGACAGTGTATAAAAATAAAACTGACTTTGGTTATGTTGACTTTCAATCTCTATCTTCTTGTTAACTCTACTCTTAGTTCTAGTATATTTTTGTAAATTCCTTTTGCTTTTCTACATAATTCTTTCACTTATAAATATTTATATTTCTTTTTTCCCAATATTTGAGGCAATTTATTTTTGCCTAATAATTTATACTTTTTTGAAAAACTGTGGAATTGGCCACCAGAACTGACAGAAAATGGAAATTCCAGAAATAACAAAATATTATTTGGTTACAAATACATGTAATAAATACTCAAATTTCAAATATCTGGAGAATTAATTCTTTAATAAATGTTATTAATTACATAAATAGTTGGAAAAGTAACTTTTTCCATATCTCCTACCAAACATTTAAATAACGTGATATAGACTAAAGATACAAATATTTGCCTTAAGAGAACTGGAAGAAAATCACTTTATAATCTTGGTATTTGGAATAATTTTATAATTATTATCCAAAGGCAAAAACTAAGAGAATATTGGTAGATTAAAATTCCTTCAAAATGAAGACTAACAAAAGGAATATTCAAAATATGATAAACTGGAAAATAATATACATAAGCCAAAAATACCCTTAATATATAAATAATTCCTAAATAGAAAAAAAAACTGAAAAAAGATAATTTAGCAGAGAAGATAAATAGAAAGAAAGTAGTAATCATAAAATAAAAATTACAAATAACAAACATAAGAAGCTTGGACTTCACTAGTAATAAAAATACAAATTAAAGAAATGAGATGCATTTTTGATCTTTCAGATTGCCAACCAAATTATAATATAAACAATAATACATAAGTAATAGTAAAAGTAAATAGATGATAAAATCTTTGTTGAGGATAATTTAAAATTCTAGTAATTAAGCTTCTAGTAACTTATTTTAGCAAAATAATTTTGAAAGAACATTATTTAGAATTATGAGAAGAAAACAACCTGCATATCTAATGATAGAATTTGGCTAAATTATGGTATATCATTATAATTTAATGTTATACAATATTATATAAAAATTGAAAACATTTATTGCCATGAGAAGAAGTCTACAGTACTTGAGCTGTGAAATAAGCCAGGGCTGGAATCAAAGCATGGTTCTATCATTTACTTGCTCTGTGACCTTGGACTTAATGTTTACCTCTCAGTTTCCTCATCTATAAAGTGGCAATAACGGGAACAACATAATATTGTTGTGAGAATTAAATGAAATAATGGAAAATAAATACTAGCACCCAGAAAATAGTTCTTATAAAAGTTATTTTATTTGCATTCTTCCAGAAATATTCTAAATATATGCTTATACTTATTTATTATTATCACTAACACCTTAAGATTAAAATAGATATTTAAATATTATAGTAAATATAATTCCATTTTTGTTAAAAATCATACACATACAGCAAGAGAGAAAGGGGATTTCTGAAAGAGTATGCAAGAAATTGTAAACACTGGTTAATCATGAGAAGTGGAAAATAAGATATTGAGAGGAAGGAAATTGAAAGTGGGCTTTTTATTTATTTCACCTTTTAAATTTTGAAATGAGTCAAGGATTCTTTAAAAAATACACACACACCCCAAAATGTTCACTCTAGTTTTCTCTAGATGGTAGGATTCTACAAGGGATTTTGATTTATTCATTTATATAGTTTTCATTGTTTAATTAAAAAATATATTTTTCTCTTTTTTATATTTTGAAATTAAACTTAACGGGGTGACATTGATCAATATGAGTACATAGGTTTCAGGTGAACATCCCTATAGTACTTTAACTGTTGATGACTTTGTGCGCTCATCACCCAAAGTCAATCATTTTCTTTTTTTTTTTTTTATTTTATTTTTTTTTATAATAAATTTTTATTAATGGTAATGGGATGACATTAATAAATCAGGGTACATATATTCAAAGAAAACATGTCTAGGTTATTTTGTCATTAAATTATGTTGCAAACCCCTCGCCCAAAGTCAGATTGTCCTCCGTCACCCTCTATCTAGTTCTCTGTGCCCCTCCCCCTCCCCCTAACTCTCTCCCTCCCTCCCTCCCATGTCCTCCCTCCCCCTCACCCTTGGTAACCACCACACTCTTGTCCATGTCTCTTAGTCTCATTTTTATGTTCCACCAATGTATGGAATCATGTAGTTCTTGTTTTTTTCTGATTTACTTATTTCACTCCTTATAATGTTATCAAGATCCCACCATTTTGCTGTAAATGATCCAATGTCATCATTTCTTATGGCTGAGTAGTATTCCATAGTGTATATGTGCCACATCTTCTTTATCCAGTCTTCTATTGAAGGGCTTTTTGGTTGTTTCCATGTCTTGGCCACTGTGAACAGTGCTGCAATGAACATGGGGCTACATGTGTCTTCACGTATCAATGTTTCTGAGGTTTGGGGGTATATACCCAGTAGAGGGATTGCTGGGTCATAAGGTAATTCTATTTGCAGTTTTTTGAGGAACCACCATACTTTCCTCCATAATGGTTGTACTACTTTACAGTCCGACCAACAGTGAATGAGGGTTCCTTTTTCTCCACAGCCTCTCCAACATTTGCTATTACCCGTCTTGTTGATAATAGCTAATCTAACAGGAGTGAGGTGGTATCTCATTGTAGTTTTGATTTGCATTTCTCTAATAACTAATGAAGCTGAGCATCTTTTCATATATCTGTTGGCCATTTGTATCTCTTCCTGGGAGAAGTGTCTGTTCATGTCCTCTTCCCATTTTTTAATTGGATTGTTTGTTTGTTTGTTGTTGAGTTTTATGAGTTCTTTGTAAATTTTGGATATAAGGCCCTTATCTGAGCTGTCGTTTGAAAATATCAGTTCCCATATAGTTGGCTGTCTGTTTATTTTGATATCAGTTTCTCTTGCTGAGCAAAAACTTTTTATTCTGATGTAGTCCCATTCATTTATCTTTGCCTTCACTTCTCTTGCCATTGGAGTCAAGTTCATAAAATGTTCTTTAAAACCCAGGTCCATGATTTTAGTACCTATGTCTTCTTCTATGTACTTTATTGTTTCAGGTCTTATATTTAGATCTTTGATCCATTTTAAATTAATTTTAGTACACGGGGACAGGCTGTAGTCGAGTTTCATGCTTTTGCATGTGGCTTTCCAGTTTTCCCAACACCATTTGTTGAAGAGGCTTTCTTTTCTCCATTGTGTGTTGTTGGCCCCTTTATCAAAGATTATTTGACCATATATATGTGGTTTTATTTCTGGGCTTTCTATTCTGTTCCATTGGTCTGAGTGTCTATTTTTCTGCCAATACCATGCTGTTTTGATTATTGTGGCCCTATAATATAGTTTAAAGTCAGGTATTGTAATGCCCCCAGCTTCATTCTTTTTCCTTAGGATTGTTTTGGCTATTCGGGGTTTTTTATAGTTCCATATAAATCTGATGATTTTTTGTTCCATTTCTTTAAAAAATCTCATAGGGATTTTGATGGGAATTGCATTAAATTTGTATATTGCTTTGGGTAATATGGCCATTTTGATAATATTTATTCTTCCTATCCAAGAACAAGGAATATTTTTCCATCTCATTGTATCTTTTTCGATTTCCCTTAACAATGCTTTGTAATTTTCATTATATAGGTCCTTTACGTTCTTTGTTATGTTTATTCCTAGGTATTTTATTTTTTTTGTTGCAATCGTGAAGGGGATTATTTTTTTGAGTTCGTTTTCTAATATTTCATTGTTGGCATATAGAAAGGCTATGGACTTTTGTATGTTAATTTTGTATCCTGCGACCTTACTGTATTGGTTTATTGTTTCTAATAATCTTTTTGTGGAGTCCTTTGGGTTTTCGATGTATAGGATCATATCATCAGCAAAAAGTGATACCTTTACTTCTTCTTTTCCGATATGGATGCCTTTTATTTCTTTGTCTTGTCTGATTGCTCTGGCCAGAACTTCTAGCACCACGTTAAATAAAAGTGGAGAGAGTGGACAACCCTGTCTTGTTCCTGATTTAAGGTAGAAAGTCCTCAGTTTTATGCCGTTTAATAGGATGTTGGCTGATGGTTTATCATATATGGCCTTTATCATGTTGAGATATTTTCCTTCTATACCCATTTTGTTGAGAGTCTTAAACATAAAATTGTGTTGTATTTTATCAAAAGCTTTTTCTGCATCTATTGATAAGATCATGTGGTTTTTGTTCTTTGTTTTGTTGATATGGTGTATTACGTTAACCGTTTTGCGTATGTTGAACCATCCTTGAGATTCTGGGATGAATCCCACTTGATCATGATGTATTATTTTTTTAATATGTTGTTGTATTCGGTTTGCCAGTATTTTGTTTAGTATTTTAGCATCTGTATTCATTAGAGATATTGGTCTGTAGTTTTCTTTCTTTGTGCCATCCTTGCCAGGTTTTGGTATGAGGGTTATGTTGGCCTCATAAAATGTGTTTGGAAGTATTGCTTCTTCTTCAATTTTTTGGAAGACTTTGAGTAGAATAGGAACCAAGTCTTCTTTGAATGTTTGATAGAATTCACTAGTATAACCGTCTGGGCCTGGACTTTTATTTTTGGGGAGATTTTTAATAGTTTTTTCTATTTCCTCCCTGCTGATTGGTCTGTTTAGGCTTTCTGCTTCTTCATGACTCAGTCTAGGAAGGTTGTATTGTTCTAGGAATTTATCCATTTCTTCTAGATTGTTGTATTTGGTGGCATATAATTTTTCATAGTATTCTACAATAATTCTTTGTATATCTATGATGTCTGTGGTGATCTCTCCTCTTTCATTTTGGATTTTATTTATTTGAGTCCTGTGTCTTTTTTCCTTGGTGAGTCTTGCCAAGGGTTTGTCAATTTTGTTGATCTTTTCAAAGAACCAGCTCCTTGTTTTATTGATTTTTTCTATAGTTTTTCTGTTCTCTATTTCATTTATTTCTGCTCTGATTTTTATTATCTCCTTTCTTCGGCTGGTTTTGGGTTGTCTTTGTTCTTCTTTTTCTAGTTCCTTAAGGTGTGAAGTTAAGTGGTTTACTTCGGCTCTCTTTTGTTTGTTCATATAGGCCTGAAGTGATATGAACTTTCCTCTTATTACTGCTTTTGCTGCATCCCAGAGATTCTGATATGTCGTATTTTCATTTTCATTTGTCTGTATATATCTTTTGATTTCTGCGCTTATTTCTTCTTTGACCCATTCATTTTTTAGAAGTGTGTTGTTTAGTTTCCACATTTTTGTGGGTTTTTCCCCCTCTTTTTTGCAGTTGAATTCTAGTTTCAAGGCTTTATGATCAGAAAATATGCTTTATAATTTAGAAAAATTTGCTGATATTGTCTTTGTGGCCCAACATATGGTCAATTCTTGAGAATGTTCCATGTACACTAGAGAAAAATGTATACTCTGTCGCTTTGGGATGAAGTGTCCTGTAGATGTCTGTCATATCCAGGTGTTCTAGTATTTCGTTTAAGGCCACTATATCTTTATTGATTCTCTGTTTGGATGACCGATCTAGAGCCGTCAGCGGTGTATTGAGGTCTCCAAGTATGATTGTATTTTTGTTAGTTTTTGTTTTAAGGTCAATAAGTAGCTGTCTTATATATTTTGGTGCTCCTCGGTTTGGTGCATATATATTAAGGATTGTTATGTCTTCTTGATTCAACTTCCCCTTAATCATTATGAAATGACCATTTTTGTCTCTGAGTACTTTTTCTGTCTTGTAGTCAGCATTATTAGATATGAGTATTGCTATGCCTGCTTTTTTTTGGGTGTTGTTTGCTTGGAGTATTGTTTTCCAGTCTTTCACTTTGAATTTGTTTTTATCCTTATTGCTTAGATGTGTTTCTTGTAGGCAGCATATAGTTGGATTTTCTTTTTTAATCCATTCTGCTACTCTGTGTCTTTTTATTGGTAAGTTTAATCCATTTACATTTAGTGTAATTATTGACACTTGTGGGTTCCCTACTGCCATTTTATAAATTGCTTTCTGTTAGTTTTGTATCTAGTTTGATTCTTCTCTTTTGTTTTTCTATCATTTGTTTTTGTTTGTTTGTGTTCCATACTTCTTTCCTCTGTTGCTACCTTTTTTAAGTCAAGTGTTTTTGTGGTGGCTTTTTTAAGGGTGGTTACCATTAAGTAATGAAAAGGGTACCTACCATATTCATTGTAGTACCCTATCTTATAAGTATTTCTGCACTTCATCATCCTTTGCTACTGTTAGTCTCCATCCTCTCCCCCCTTTTTTTCCTTTGTTGTCACAGTTTAAGTTTGGTTTTATTGTGTTCTTGGTGGAGCTGTTACTTGTGGTGTTGTTTTCTTTTGTTCTTTGAATCTGGTTGGAAAACCCCTTTAGTATTTCCTGGAGTGGGGGCTTTCTGTTGATAAATTCTCTCATCTTTTCTGTATTTGTGAATGTTTTTATATCTCCTTCATACTTGAAGGATAGCTTTGATGGGTATAGTATTCTTGGCTGAAAGTTCCTCTCTTTCAGGGCTTTAAATATTGGGGTCCACTCTCTTCTAGCTTGTAGAGTTTCTGCTGAGAAATCTGATGATAATCTAATAGGCCTTCCTTTATATGTTGTACTCTTCTTTTCCCTGGCTGCCTTGAGAATTTTTTCTTTGTCATTGGTTTGTGTCATCTTTATTATGATGTGCCTTGGAGTGGGTTTGTTGGGGTTAAGAAAACTTGGTGTTCTGTTTGCTTCTTGAATTTGAGGCTTTAGTTCCTTCCACAGGCTTGGGAAGTTCTCGTCTATTATTTGTTTGAGTATTTTCTCCATTCCATTTTCTTTCTCTTCTCCCTCTGATATACCTATTATTCTTATGTTATTCTTTCTGATGGAGTCAGACAATTCCTGTAGGGCTTTCTCGTTTTTTATTATTTTTGAGTCTCTTTCTTCTTCTCTCTGTTGTGCCTCAAGTTGTTTGTCTTCTATTTCACTAATCCTATCTTCAATCTGGGCTGTTCTGTTAGCTAAGCTTGTTACCTCGTTTTTCAGCTCGTGAATTGAGTTTTTCATTTCTGTCTGATTTGTTTTTATAGTTTCAATTTCCTTGGTAATATATTCTTTGTGTTCATTGAGTTGTTTTCTGATCTCCCTATATTGCCTTTCTGTGTTTTCTTGTATACCTCTGAGTATTTTTAAGATTTCTATTTTAAATTCTCTGTCATTTAGCTCCAAGTCTTCCAATATGTTAAGTCTTTTCTCCATAGATTTTTCCACATCTATTTGTGTTACCTCTCTTTCTTTTGTATCCATAATATTCAATTTCCTCTTTCTTATCGGCATCTGAGGGTGGTCTTGTTGATAGCACTAATTAGAATTAATAAAGAGTAAAAAGTAAAACAAAACAAAACAAAACAAAAAAACAAAAAAAAACAAAAAACAAACAAACAAAAAAAAAGGTAAAACACCCCACAAAAAAAAAAAGTAATAATTTATTATTTCCCCCTTTTTTCTCTCTTCTCTTTCCCTCCTCTCCCCTCCTCAGGGAAATATCGTGCCTATAATGGAGGGCCTGATTTGGGGTGAAGAGTTCAAGGGGCAAAAAAAAGGGAGTAGGGACCTACTAAATGCAAAAAAAAAAAAAAAAAAAAAAAAAAGAAAATCTTAGACAAGCATAAGATGATTTGCTTGTAAGTGATGGTCAACTAAGAGATATAATGAGAAGGATAAGAGGGAACCAGAAAAAAGGACCAAAAAAGAATAATAAAGGAGAAAAAATAAAAATAATAAGTAAAAATCTGTTGTATTAAGTGGAGCGAAGACTAAATACAATGGAGACCTTGGGTTGGGAGGACCCAAAATGCCACAAAAATAAACAAACAAGAAAAAAAAATAAAAACAAAAGCAAAAAAGAGAAATAAAGCCAAAAAAAAGCCTTGAGTCCCAAATTAACTAATTTGTTCGTGATTGAGGATTATATGGGAGGAAAGTAAAATGAGAAAAGAAAAAACGAATAGAAAGGAAAAAATAAGAAAAAGAGAAAAATGAAGGAAGAAATAAAATAGGAAGAGAAAAAAACAAAATAAAGCAAGACAAAAAAAAAACAAAAGAGGAGAGAGTGAGAGTTAAGTGTTTTGGAGTATAACCTTAAAGGAGGGTGAGGATGAAGAAGAGAAATAAAATGCAACACTCATGGGTATTGTAGTTCAAGAAAGGGGAAGCATAAGATGGGCAGAGAATAGAAGGACCGAGGTGGAGGAAATAAAGGCAATAAGATAGAAGAAACAAACAACAACAACAAAAAAATTAGTGGATCAAGTTGTAAAGTCTGTGGATTTTTCTTGATTTTGAGAGGTTAACTTCTTCCTTTTTCTTTTCACTCCCTCTTCCTGGTCGGTGACTCTGTACCCCAGGCTCTGCCCCTGTGTCACACTTAGGTAGGGATTTGCAGTTGATGGGATTCTATGGCAATGTCATATAATTGGCTTTAGTCTTGCTGGAGGTCAAGGCTTGTTGGCGTTTGCAGGGTCCAACGATGAGAGAGTTTGCTTTCCTGGATTCTCTCTCCTAGTCCCCCCTTTCTGAATTAGCAGCCTGGTGATCCAGCTATAAGGCTGCAACTGCTTCTGCCTGGGGAGTAAGAGGCTCAAAGAGCTGGGAAATCCCCACTCAGTGCAAGGCTTTGGGAAAGGCTCTGACAGTCAGGGCCTCCAGTGTAATCAGGCGGGGGTGGGAGTCAATTGTTGTCAAGGTGACTGTTCAGCGCCTATCATTTAGTTGGACCTCTCAACCCAGGCTTTCCACATTTTGTAGCCTGTTTTTGCAGGGAAGAAGAGGCACTAGTCTCTGCTTGCGACTAGTGTAGTATAGACCTTATTATCTGCCAAGTCCTTCTTGTTAGCGTTTATCCCTGAATATGGAGGCTGTATCAATCAGAAGTTGCCCCCGCCCCTTTAGCGAGAGGCACTAAAAAATATCACGCCTCTTGTCTTGGATCGCTGAACTGAGAGAGATCTTATCAATTAGAACCGAGGGTGCGCAGATTTCATGGGTTAAGCTAATTTCAGTGATTGGGTCGCAGCTGTGCTTCCGAAGGTATTTTAGGCTGCCTGCGCGCGCCCCTCCCCCAACGCTTGATTGTTAGCTTGAATGGCTGGGTGAGGTGCCCCGCCCACGGAGAGAATCTCCCAAGCCTCTCCCGCTCGCCCTGCCGCTGGCGGCTGGACCGCACCAGGCGCAGGATAATGGAGCACTCTGGGTGTGCGGGCCAGCAGGGCGCCCTGGGCGCATGGAATGCCCAAGGCACGTGCGCGAATGGGGTGCTCCGGGCACCGGTGGCTGGCGACCCCCACTCGCAGTGTGCGGGCCGCTGGGAATGTCAGCTGTGCTCAACTGGACCAGGCGCGCGCGCGCGGCTGCTCGCGGCAGCGGCTCCTGGCGGCCGCTGGCGGCTCGTGGCGGCGCTCGTGGCAGCGGCTCGCGGTTCCCAAATATGAGCTGACTCACCACAGGCGCACTTCCTTGCGGTTTGAAAGAACGTCCCTGTGGTAGATTCCTCCACACCCTCGTCTCTCAGATTCAAGTGATAACAGTCCTTTCGCTATCAGTTTGTGTGGAACTCCAGAATGCTCTGAGGATAATTTTTCTGTTTCTAGTTGATAAATTTGTTGTGATTTAGGGGAGAGCTGTCGGATGCGCTGCTCACGGTGCCATTTTCGTGACGTCACTCCAGTCAATCATTTTCTGTCACCGTTCATTTGTCCCTCTTTATTCCCCTCCCCTCAACCTCTACCCCTGGGTAACCATTTAACTTTTATCTAAGTCCATGGGTCTCAATTTATATCCCAATATTTTTTTTAACAATTGTATGAGATGTACAAAAACTTAAAGGTAAACAAATTATTATCTTATTAGGTAAAACATCAAATCAAATTATCTGGTGAAACCATTCCAAAGTAGTAGAGCTACCTGTTATTATTTTCTGCTTTAAAATCATAAATATCTCATTATTCTTAGTCCTTCAGTGCCAACCAAATTAGTTGCTAAGTAAATCCAAAATAGTTTACAGCAATCCAGAGCACTTGCCACCGTACTTCAACTTTGAAACACACATACACATCATAGTCATTAGTGAAAGTGGCCCCTCAGAAGGCCAACAATTCTGAAAGCCCTATCGAGTTGACAAAATAAAGGCTGCTTCCACTTCTAAACCTATTCTCACTTAGGAAATGTTAGCTCCATGCTTACTTTCTTTTCAGTTAGCACTGTCTTCCTCACATTGTAAAGAAGCAAATTACTTTATGAGTAATAACTTCCAAAATAAACTGGTCTTATAATTTATAGTTGAGAACATAATTTTCCAGGTAGGAAAAGAAATGTTTTTGCTATGCCAGCTAATGGAAGAGATAACTGCCTTTTCAGTTTGCAAGTAATTTCACTCTCTAAATTTATTTCTCAACTCATGATTACAAAAGAGATTATAACCTCTTAGAGAAGAAACATTAAAACAACACACAGCACAACACTGAACACCTAGCAGACTCTGGAAAAATAACTTGTTAAATTAACGACAGATGCAATCCCAGCTCTCATGAAGTGAGAGTAGTGAATCTGCATAAGAGGCTCTGGCTATAATGCAGAGCATCCTGTGTAGAAAAGAAGATGGGAAACCAAAAGGAACAGGTGTTCTGGAAGATGCACAGAGCTTTGGTGGCAAAGTTTAGAGATGATTTTGACCCACTGAAAAAAATAGAGGGAGAGTATATCAGTTTCCTATTGCTGCTATAATGAAGTACCAAAAATCTAGTGACTTAAATAGTGCAAAATTATTATCTTACAGTTCTGGCCAGAAGTCTCCAAATCAAAGTGTCAGAAGGGCTTGTAGAGGCAGAAGCTGCCAGCAGTCCTGATAATTTCCTCATTTCAAGATACTGAATTTAATTATATCTACTAAGTTCACTGTGCTATGTAAGATAAAATATTTACAGGTTTCAGGGATTAGGAGATAGACATTTTGGCTAGGCCATTATTCTGTCAATCATGGGGCAGGGGAGGGGGGAGGTTGAGAAAAAGCAGAAAATACTAAAATATGGCATCACCTAACTTTATCTAGAGATAACTGACCTGTTCAGGGAGCAGAGTTTGAAAAAATCCAGTGATCTTTCAACATCTGTTTACCTACATCTTTTCTTCATTCTTACTCTAGTTGAGTTGAATAAGAGATTATTTAGGAAAGAATTTTAAACTCAGAGTAGAATTTTTAAAAATACAGCTCAGTAAGAGGTTATAGAGCTAATGAATTAAGCAAAAACTAAAATTATGTAAACCACAATCGAAACTATTAATAGTTTGCATTGGATGCAATGGACGGAGGTGGGGAAAGATTCCGGAAGCCAATGACCCCACTAAATTTTAATGAGTTTAATTTCTCACTAAAAGCCAGGAAACTCTCTGTTTTTTGGAACTGGTATAAAAGGATGGAAGATGTAATAAGATAAACTAATTTAAAAGCACAAATTTGGTTTTGACATAAAAGAACCTTCATCAGATAGTGAAGGTAATAAAATGTCAGAATTATTTTAAAGGAAAAGAGACTTTAAAATCTCCTTTTGAGGAGATATTCTAGCATGAGACAACAATATGTCAAATGTTCTCTAACCAAAGGCTGACCCATCCAGGTGATCTGTCCTGAATGCCTTTTGGTTTCTCCATTCAGATTTCATAAGGGCACAAGCCACAGGTGTTGGGTCTGTAGATTCTGTAATCACAGGAATGAGCCCTACAGTGAACCAAACAGGGAAATGGGTGAGTTCCTACCTTGTTAATGAAATGAAAAAGGACTATATTCTAGTCACTTGCCTGGGCTCATCTTAACCCTTTTGAAGTTACAGGGATTTTTGCCAAAAGGAAAAGAGTCTTGAACAGCAAGCAGGCACTTGTCATATACATACAGAGACTTACAAACAATAATATAACTCTATCTTATGTAGTTTCTTAACAACTAGAGAGCAAGGAGCAGTAAATCAAAAATTTTGTATCACTGACATAAAATTGGTGCTTCAGCCAAATCACAAATTGCTCTATGACACAGATATGGAATTTCTTGGAAGAGATCAAACTTCAAATAACTCACCTATTATATCCAATATGAAACAAAACACAAAAACACCAAACCAGAAGGAATACAACTCTGAACTTATAAAGTAATACTAAAATATTTAATCCTATCATAAGAGAAATTGTGACAGTATTACTAATTCTCCCAATTTATTGAAATATTATTAAATTAAGTAAATAAATATTTACTTAAAGTGACCATCTTCTTGGATAAAACCACTGGTCTTGGGAAGGCTTTTACCACTGTCAAAGTTAAGCACATGTGTCTGGCAGCAAGTCAGGGCTTTTCATTGATGCTAGCCATTCATTCACTATGTTCAAATTGACCAATTTAATTTTTTTTTCTGTTTATTATCCAATTTATATAAAATAAGCTTGAAAATAAACATGCATCAAAGAGTTATTTATGAGCATCTATTGAGTGCAGACAAGCTGAGCTCTTTTATAATTGTTGAGCTGACCTGTCACTCACATTGGTTTTCCTTAGCCCATTTAGAACGATGTATTATAGTATAATCTGAATGAGCAGATATAGGGATTTTTTAATATTACAAAGTGTGTTCACTGCTGTGCCCACTTAAATTCTTATTAAAATATAGTTTGATCTTTAAAATCTAAATTTACTATCAGAAATATACATATTGAAGCATATTTCAAAACACAGAAAATTATTAATGTCCAGTTTCTAATGGACATTTATTTATACACACTGTAAAAATTGTGTGAAATGCCTGACCTGTGGTGGCATAGTGGATAAAGCATCGACCTGGAAATGCTGAAGTCGCCGGTTCGAAACCCTGGGCTCGCCTGGTCAAGGCACATATGGGAGTTGATGCTTCCAGCTTCTCCCCCCTTCTCTCTCTCTGTCTCTTCTCTCTCTCTCTCTCTCTTTCTCCCTCCCCTCTCTAAAATGAATAAAAAAATTTTAAAAAAAGATTGTGTGAAATGTTTACATGTGTATATTCATCAAATACTCATAACAATGGAATGAGGTAGAAATTGTAACTATTCCCTTACATAGATGAAAAAATAATGTTAGAAAAATTAGGCAACTTATTTATGGTTATACTGCTGAATAGCTATTTAGCTAGAATTTACAACCATCCATTAAAATCTTATACCAGATTTAAAGTTCATGAATACATTTCTAGATAGAAAAAAAAAGGATGAATGATAGATCTTCATAAATTAGTGTTATAATGCAAATAATGATATCCTGGAGTGATCAACAAGGTATTACAGTCCCCATGACACAGCACAAGTCCTAACTTTCTGTGAATTGATAGAGAAAAGAAAGAAGTAGTAATCATTGCTATGACAGTTTAGCAACATCCTTCTTTCTTAGTCATTCAACCTGTTTCTATACTGTGCCATTTCCATGTAGCTATCACTTGCAGAGCTGAATCTCAAATTTCTATACCAGTCCTGAAATTTCACCCATGATCCAATCTCTCACTCCTAGCAGTTTACCTAATTTTTTTTCATTCTTTTCTTTTCTTTTCTTTTCTTTTTTTTTTTTTGCCAGAGAGAGAGAGATACAGAGAGAGGAACAGACAGCAATAGACAGACAGAAAGGGAGAGAGAAGAGAAGCATCAAGTCATAGTTGTGGCACCTTAGTTGTTCATTGACTGCTTTCTCATATGTGCCTTGATCAATGGGCTTCAGCTGAGCCAGTGACCCCTTGCTCTAGCCAGTGACCAAGGAGTCATGTCTATGATCCCACACTTAAGCCAGTGACCCCATGTTCAAACTGTGAGTCTGTGCTTAAGCTCGCAACCTCGGGGTTTCAAACCTGGGTCCTCAGTATCATAGAGTGACTCTCTATCCACTGTGTCACTGCCTGGTCAGGCAAAATTTCTATTTGACTAAGCAGCTGATGTTTTTCCGTGCTGAAGATGCTTAAAGGTTAAGTCATTCATTATTCTGATAAAGTAGTTTCTTTGCTTTCTTTTTTGTTTTTAATATTCCATATTCAAATTGCCTTGTTTCATATATATATATATATATATATATATATATATATATATATATATGACATCCACCTCTATCTTCATAGACCAGGGATTTAATTTTTTAAGTCACTGTTCAAATGTCTTACTAGTATACCACTACCATATTAGTAAACCAACATATCCTTTGAGTATTTGCAGTTACAGTGGGTTAGGAAAAAAATCTCCATGCTTCTTAGCTGATGATATTCAAGGTCCTTCCCAATCTCTTACTGGCCTCTCTTTAAAATCCTTATGTCCCAATAATACCCCTCATGAACCTTATTGACCTACTAAAATGAAACACCAATTCCCATGTCCAACTAATTGTTCAAACCAGAAGTTGTATCCATCTTAAATACTACTTAATATAGATAAAAGACTATTAATGCACATTTTGGGTACATTTGGGCACAAGACCACCTGATTTGTTCTTTTCTGTTTCCTACGGTTCCTTATAATTTACATGAATGTCTTATCCCCTCAACTATCTTCTCTGTTAAATGCAACATGCACAGGAGAGAGAAGGCTTCCTGCTTCTGCATCCTTCAATAAAAAAAATGACCCATAGGATAAAGAATGCTTTTGTACTTGATGTACTTTCAGTGAATGTGTTAACTTGACCTCCTAAGTTTTTCCTCCTTACTTAAATCCATTGATATTTATATTGTGTCAGATTTTTACTGTGTTTATTCTGACAAGTTTTGCTTGGTTCCCAAAGAAATAACCTAAAGTTACATGTATCCTTTTTTTCTCCTTAAAAGTCACTTATAAAACCAGGGTAGCTGGGTAAAACATACACAGAGTAACCAGAATTCCTTTTGACCGATACTCAGGTATTACTGCCGAGACTGAATTGCTATGTCATGTTCTTTGTTCCCTTATGATAAGAGTTTTTACAGGAATCCCCCCATCCTTCCCTGAATTCAGCTGCCCACCAATTTTATTATGTTAATCCAGTCTTCCATTAAATATACCTAAGTCTGAACCCCAATTGTGATTACTGTACAAGTACTCTCCCAGACTCTGTATAAATTGATGGAGGTAAACATATATATACTTTGGGAAGACTTTTCAGAGATCTCATAATGTTGCTCAAAACTGAGCCTCAGTTCTAATCTGAACAGGATACTCTGTTACTTGCAATCTGTTGTTCCATCCAGTCCTACTTTATAGCTTTGGTACTTCTAAATTTTATCAAAATAAATGCATCTTATCATTAATCTTGAGGAATCTTCTGAAACGTGAGATTCTATAGTTGTCACTCTGGAACAATATTTTAAGTGTTGTGTCCTAAAGGCATCTGTATAATGTAATGATTATTTGGCAGATGGTGTCACCTTGTGTAAAAAGGTTTGTACTCAGAGTGTTCTGAGCAGTGATGGCTTCTGCCAATTTCATCCTTTGGCCTTTCCTACCTAGGACCTTACAATCTAAACATCAAAGTAATGAGCAGAAATTATTTTATTATGATGTTTATTATGGTTGACAGAGTTACATAAAAGTACTCAAAGCAAAAGAGATGTCTGTCATGCTTGGGTACACTTGCTTCTGAAGACTAATGTCTTCCTAAAAATTAAGTTTCTTATAGTTTTGGCAGATGACTCTATTCTGGTTAATGAAAACTGCATACAGGACTGTGAATACAAATGTATAGCTTCTTCCCTCTCATTGCTCAGCCACTATGTTTTCAGAACACTTGAGTCATTTTTGTAAGTAGCAGGTATTCAAAATTATAGACATGGTATTCAGAAGATGAATATGTTTAATATCTTTAGTCAGGCATTCAGAGTTTAAACTTACTTGTCCAAACACATTTTCCACTTTGTTCCTTCATCTACTGTGACACATTATTGTCCAATACATTTTCTTGCCCGTGACGCTATGATGCTATTCAAGTTTTTATACTACTTTCTGCTCTGCCCTTTTCTTTTTCATATCTACATATAAAAATTCTAACCAAGCTTCAAATCCCAACTCAATGCCATCTTCTCCATAAATTCTGCCCTGATAACTCCAAATCAGAAATATATTCCTTTTTCAAAAGTTCACAGCACTTTAATAACCGGAAAGCAAATCACCATATACCTTATATTGTAGCTGAGGTAATTGGGAGATACCAAAAATGAGATGCTGATATTTTCATGCGATTGCTATTTTTTTTATAACTCCGAGTACTGCAAATATATTGTATTTAAAGGTGAATATATGCAATAACACTCTATTTTCTTCAAGTTATAAAAAATATGTAATTTTGAAGATGTTATTTTATAGCTATACATGATTATGATTAGGGTAGTGTATTACATAGTAATATCTGTCTGATACACTGATTAGGATAGGATATAATATTACTATAGAATGTAATAAAATCTTACAATTGGAAGAAGTTTTAAATAATCAAGCATCTGATATTTAAATTTCTTTTGCAATATTTCCTACAGGCTATTTAAATATCTCTAGAAATGGGCAACTTAGTTTTTACAAAGGCAACTCTTAGTGTTGGAAATTTCTTCTCATACTGAGGAATCTGCTTACCTATAATAACCCATGTCTGCTCTTCACAAAGATCAGGACAATTTATTTTCCTTTTCTTTTCTTTTTTTATCTCCATGTGAGAGGAGGGGAGATAGGCAGACTCCCACATGCAACCTGACTGGAATCTACCTGGCAACCCCATTTGAGGCTGATGCTCTGCCCATCTGGGGCCACGCAGGCAACTGTGCTATTTTTAGTGCCTGAGGTGGAGGCTCAAGGGAGCCATCCACAGTGCTTGGGTGGGAGGGGCTCAAAACAATCAAGCCATGGCTGCAGGCAGGGAAGAGAGAAAGGGGGGAGAAGGGGTAGAGAAGCAGATAGCTGCTTCTCCTGTGTGCCCTGATCAGAAATGGAACCCAAGACATCCACATACCTGGCTGATACTCTATCATTGTGCCAACTGGCCAGGGCCTTAACTTCTTTTCCATATCTAATGTATTAACTATTTGAAAACCTTGAACATGCTCTCACCTAAACCTTCTTTTTTCCAGACTCACTATCCTGGTTCATCGGTGATTTTTCAAATAGTATAACGTATTTCTCCATGTACAGGATGCTCCCATGTATAAGATTCACCTTAATTTTGGGGCCCAAAATTAAAAAAAAAATTGTATTCCATAAAGTTTTTGAATTTGTTTTATTCATCATAATATTCATACAACTCTTCATCACTGTCAAAACTCCCATCCATTAGCTTGTCCTCATCTATGTCTGATGATAAATCACTGTCTTCATATACTGCCTTGTCCTCAGTTTCATTGATGGCATTGGAAATGCCACAACCACTGTATGAGAGGCACCCCGTTTTTAGACCCGGATTTTTTTTTAAAAGGGTGAGTCTTATGCATAGGGAAATACAATATTTTTGAGACCTCTTTTGAATCTGCTTGTTTGATCTGCAAGCTTTCTCTTTTGTCTGCACCCTGTTCAAGCACTGTGCCCTGAGTCCCACCCAGCAGCCCAGCAGCAGCAGAACTCTGGGAGCTGCCGGGGGTTCTCGCTTCTTCCCATAGGCCCTCCTGGCCCTCCTCTCCGTGACCACTCAGGTCCATCTCCCCAGCACTACGAGCTGACTTTATTTACCATTAGATTCAGTTAATACTTTAGTTTTTTATGTGATGACATTAAACTGTATTCTACAGAGTCTGAGTTTAAGATTGCCATTTATCCCTCATTGTGATAATTTGGGCTGTTAGAAAAATTCCAGTTCTAGTCATCTTTTAAAACATGTGAGAGGAAAGCATTTCAACCCTCCCATTAGACCTAGTTATTGCCATGTAATTTGCTTTGTCCAATGTGATATGAACAGAAGGACGGTTTGTCACATTTCTGTGGAAGTTTTAAGAGTTAAAGTACAAATCGCCACATCCTAATTTTCCTTCCGTGAAATCAACATGAAAGCATGTGTTGAGGCAAACCTCTGCCAGCCTGGTGCCCTGAGCAACTATGAAGAACAAAGTGCCTATTCCTCCCCTTTATCTGTATGTACTTAGAATGGGTGAGAAATATATCTTTAATTGTTTGTTATTGTCCCATAACCTAGCTTATACTGACTGATGGATACATCATTTATATTTCATCTTGTTAGATTTAGCTTATTGTATGTTAAGATCTTTTGGAAAATAATTCCATCACCTAATATATTAGTTATTTTTCCCAGTCTTATGTCATTCTCAAAGCCTATAATCAAATCTTTTATGTTTCTATCTACTTCAACAAAAAATAGTCTGTCTAAAGGCAACTCCTGAAGCACTCCCCTAAGAGGCTCCCCTGAAACCATTCATAAACTATCACACTTTGGGTCCAGTCGTTCAACTCATAATTATTCCATTTAGGATATTTTCCTAGGAGGTATTTTGAAAATTCTCATTAAATGCTTTCGGGACTCTAGATCATAATAGATATATCACATTTATTTGGTATACCACTTAGAAACCTTTCAGACCAATGCATGATAAAAAAAAAATAAGTTTAAAATATAATTACAAAAACTGAGCCAGAAATAAGCATCATTTATTTGAAAATTATATCCATTTGGCGTAATAGTGAAGCAGTTAAGCCTGGAATTAGGTAATGTAGTTCAAATTCCAGCTCTGATATTGTCACTGTTTGACCTGACCAGGCTCAATGTCTTTAAACCTTAGTTACCTCACCTGAAAAATGGAATTATTATAACATCAATTTCAAAAAGTTGTGATGAGGAATAGAGGAGATAATGCATGAATAATTCTTAGCTATGGGCCTGTTATACTGTAACAATTCAAAAAGTGTTAGTTATATCATTACTAACATTACAAATTTATTTTTATTTATTTATGTATGTATGTATGTATGTATGTATTTATTTACTTATTTATTTTGCATTTTTCTGAAGCTAGAAACGGGGAGAGACAGTCAGACAGACTCCCTCATGCGCCCGACCGGGATCCACCGGCAACGCCCACCAGGGGGCGACGCTCTGCCCATCCAGGGCGTCACTATGATGCGACCAGAGCCACTCTAGCGCCTGAGGCAGAGGCCACAGAGCCATCCCCAGCGCCCGGGCCATCTTTGCTCCAATGGAGCCTCGGCTGCGGGAGGGGAAGAGAGAGACAGAAGGAAGGAGAGGGGGAGGGGTGGAGAAGCAGATGGGTGCCTCTCCTGTGTGCCCTGGCCGGGAATCGAACCCATAACTTCTGCACACCAGGCCGATGCTCTACCACTGAGCCAACCGGCCAGGGCCTACAAATTTATTTTTAAATGATATTCAAACATCTCTTTCTATTTACACTACAAAATTTTATTCTGTTTCTAAATACTAAGGAAGACTAAAAGCCAAGCACTATGTTAATCTGCTAGTCTTCGATTTAGAATTCATTATACCTGAGAATTATGTATAGTTTTGGCAGCAAGCTGTTTAATATTTAAGAAAGAATATGGATTGAGCAAAGCTGTTACTTTAAATAAGGAGTGAATACAGGTACAACTCAGAGATACTGCAGGTTCAGTTCCAGACCACTGTAATAAAGCAAGTAACACAATAAACTGAGTTGTAATCTTTCTGCTGGTGGAAGGACTTGCCTTCAATTTGTAAAAAGTGCAACCTCTGTGAAGCATAATAAAGCAAAGGACAAAAAAAATGAGCTATGCCTGTAATAACAAAGTTGTGGAAGCGGGCTATTTTGTTAGCCCTGATTATTTTACTTCCCATAGCACTACTCCATGTCTGCTTATAGGAGGATACCTATATTATATACCTTCATCAAATACGGTATTCCTTTATTGAAACATACTTAGAAAGACACTTTAAAAAACATTTATTTTATTGATTTTAGAGAGGAAGGAAGAAAGCAAGAGAAAGACAGGAACATCAACCTTTTCCTGTATGTTCCCTGACCAGGGATCAAAATGGCAACAACCTCTGTGCTTCAGGACAATGTTCTAACCAGCCGAACTATCCAGCTAGTGCTTTAAAAGACACTTAACATATGCTTTATGGGAAAATAAATGATCAAGCTTAGTGTTCCTTTATTTTTTCTAAGACAGTTTGTATATGTGAGATATATTCAATAGCCCCATTAATTGCATTTTGGAAATAAGCTAGCAGGTTTAGAAACCATGGCATTCATTATAATTGCCACCCTATCTAGGAGAGTTCTTTCAATATTTTTTAGTAACTGGTAATTTTCTAACATGTGATTATTCTGCTCAATGTAGCAGATGACATTTTTTATAGTTGTTGAACTGACATTGTTTTAAGACTGACTACTGGAATATTTTTACAAAGGATATACCAGTGCTTTTAATTAGCTTCTCCTCCAACATAAAACATAACTGGAAGGAATTAGAAGATTACGTGATTCAGTGTGGTGTATCCCTAAAGATTCATTGATTTTCTAATAAAATTAAGCCAAATCAGAGACCAAGAGGTCATCAAATAAAGATGTGTTTTAAAGAACTGAAAATATATAGTAATATATAACTGTTCAAAAAGCAATTTGAACACAGAAAATCTTTAGAAAAACATGCTCCTACCTAGCATTTTTTTTTCTCCAGCAAATACACTCTCCACAGGCTTTCTACTTAGGAATTTTATTTTTCTGAGACTGTATCATCTACAGTAGCTGCTACATTAATTAGATGGGTCCTCTTGTGATGTTCAGAGTTGGAAGAAAGTGTGACAAGCACTGGCTTGAGAGGTATTTTGTTTATATGGGTTTTTTTTGTTTGTTTCTTTTTTGTTGTTTTTTTACCCCATTAGGTGAAGTCAGGAGCAGGAAAAAAAGCACCTTGAATAGGAGTCATAAAGGTTAAGGAGGTAGAATTAGCACCACACTTAAGTTTATGTTGGTGGCCTTTCCTAATAGAAAAAATTTAGCTTCAGCATTTGGGTGTATAATACAATTTCTATTGCTAAAACACTTGTCTTTGGAAAGTGCACAGTTTGGGATTCATTTAAAGTACGTCTCAAGTACTCTGAGGTAGAGTTAGTGCTCTTAGAAACTAGGAAGAGGCAGACTTCTTGTCAGGCTTGGTTTTAATGGGCAGTTACCCAGTGGCTAGTCTCTATGGCTAATATCAAAATATACTCTGATGACCCCATGAGTTTCTAAATACAGAAGATATCAAGAGCTTCCTAAGTATTTTCCAAGAAAGCCTAGTGATGCAGTCAGCTGACCCTGACTACAGAACTGATTGCTGGTTCTAGGCCAAAATTAGATAGGCCAGGGTTTTTCGTTTTGTTTTTGTCATTGTATTTTGCTTCAGGATGCTAATGGCTTAGCAAGCAGTTCTTGATACTTGAGCTTTAGAAAGCTAGTGACCTTTGTGCTGTCAGCTTTCCTAATCAGAGGCTCTCCGTCTCTGGTAAACCTTTCATATAGGATACACTATGTCTCCTATTGGGAGGTCTGCAAGCAAAGTGCGGAGGACTAGCAGACCTCCCACAATCAAGAGTCGGTGAGAGGGTTAGGACTTCCCCACTTCACTGACCTGCTATCCTAGCTGATATAACAACCAGGTGGCACGTTTGTGTCTGATATTAGTTAAGGGATGCCAAGGTATTATTGCTGTGATAGATTAAGCAAAATACCTGCCTTTATTACTTTTATAAAAATCAGGGTAAACAAGGTGATTCAATTAGTACAAAAGCTCTCCTTCCAAAAGATGTTGTAAGGGCTTGTATTAAAGGAAATCTTTAATATAATATTAATTTATATTCTGAATGTTCTAAAGTGCTAAGGATCTCAGAAAGGAGAATGAAAGAATAAAATTTATATCAGCATAATTAAAGTGATATTTTTATAGATGTGTTGAATATATGTTTCAAAAGTTTCTCCAAAGTAGAGAAAAGAGGATTCATTATCAAAGCAAGTGTCCTCTTTAATCAACTGGAATTAGATCTAACATGAGAAAAACTCGTGGATGGTCATTTTTTTTCCTGCAAGGGCTTAGTAACATGACTTTAGTGATGAGTTCAGCTGCTTTCAAACCTCACCGAACTTCTCATGTGTCTCATCCTGAATCCATGATACTTTCAGAAATATTTTTTTTCTTAATATGCAGTAGACTTGAATTTCCTAAGAAATGATTCTAGCCAAATGATCTAAGATACAGCCATGCTAAAGCAAGATTAATCATAAATAACGTCTTTATATGGGCAGGACACTGTCATAAGCTTTGTTGAAGTAAACCACCAAGAACAAATTCTATGCCTTAATAGTTTTATTTTATTTAAACTTTTTCTGAAGGTGGAAACGGGGAGGTAGTCAGACAGATTCCTGCATGCGCCCAACCAGGATCCACCCGGCACGCCCACCAGGGGGCGATGCTCTGCCCATCCGGGGCGTCGCTCTGTTGCGACCAGAGCCACTCTAGCGCTTGAGGCAGAGGCCACAGAGCCATCCTCAGCACCTGGGCCAACTTTGCTCCAATGGAGCCTCGGCTGCGGGAGGGGAAGAGAGTGACAGAGTGGAAGGAGAGGGGGAGGGGTGGAGAAGCAGATGGGTGCCTCTCCTGTGTGCCCTGGCCGGGAATCGAACCCGGGACTTCCGCACGCCAGGCCGACGCTCCACCACTGAACCAACCGGCCAGGGCCTATGCCTTAATAGTTTTAAAGTTAAGTTGGAAGGCATAAATCTTATTATATTTATGCAATTTAAATTCATATAGGCCATAGGAATGACACAAACAAGTGGAACAATAAAAAAATGGTGATGATACTTCTCCACTGTAAAAAGATAGCTAGAAATCAAGAAGGATATTCAAAGCCATGTAGAAAAAATTATTTCACATAGCAGAAAGAAAGAGCCATTAAACACATTTAAATAGAAACATATTGTATTTTAAGAAAATTAATCTTCAACAGTGTTTAGCTTGGTCTTAATGTGGAGGAAAGGTTGGACAAAGAAAGTTTGCAATTGTCTAGGTAAAAGGAATTGAGGAAGAAGACTAGATTGATGGCAATATGAATAAAAACAAGCTTAAAGAATTATGATCATAAAGATCGAATTGCTGTACAATAATGAATTGTGAAAGTATACCCTCTTTGCATCTGATAGTCTTCATAATAATTAGCAATTCTTAATCTTAATTCACTCTTTCGTAAATCTATAGTGAACTCCTTCTGTAACAAATCCCCTGGAAGGCAAACATCTTTTTCATAAAAACAACTTACTGAAAAGTTAAATAAAATAAAGACTTCCTGTTTTCTCCAAAATAGTAACATCTTACTGAAATTGAAGCAGACTGGTGTGTGTGTGTGTGTGTGTGTGTGTGTGTGTGCGCGCGCGTGCATGTGGGACATCATTTTTCTAATATTTGGTACACTTACTCAAACATGCAAGGATGTTCAGTAGGATAAACCATTGATCCAGGGAAGGCAGTGAGCTATGGAAACAGCCATTTTCAGGGCTTAGGAGAACCTCTGGTCCCTTTCTTACGAAATAAGGAAGTTACCTGAGGGGATAGGGAAGAATCTGATTTATAAACTAAATAGAAAAAAAATGAAATAAAAAGTTCTAAATTTCCAGAGAAGAAAAACAGTTGTTATGAGAAAAGATGGGTTAACAGCTCTGGAGAGTAAGAACATCCTTAACTTTCATGTTAAATGGCTCATTTTAGATCCTGGCTAATATGGAGTCCAAGACAAAGAGCAGGGAAGAAAGCACGAGGACAACATGTAAACTCCTAAGCTTTATGGAGAAATATAAAAGCAATGTCAGAACTATGGCAGAAATATCAAGAGTATATTAAATCAGTTATATCTATACATTGTGCAGCCTAACTCATGTCAAGGAAAAAAAATCACTTTTAACCCAGATAAATTTAGAAACAAAGAATTTGTTTAGAAGTTTGGCTGATAATTGACTTCTTCACATTTATCAAATAATTTATTCATGGCAATAAGTGAACGACCTTGGAAATTTCAGAAAATGTTCTATATAATTATATATATATATTTTTATTCAATTGTATCTATTTGAAAATGAAGTCAAAACAGAAACTTCTCTTTTTCTATTTGGCCATCTCTCAGTGATCTGCCACTCAACAGAAAGAGAGAGAGAGAGAGACAGAAAAGGAGAGAGATAAGAAGCATCAACTTGTAGTTGCAGCACTTTAGTTGTTCATTGATTGCTTCTCATATGTGCCTTGATGGGGGGGGGGAGGTTAGGGGGCTCTAGCCATGCCAGTGACCCCTTGCTCCATCCAGTGACCTTGGGCTCAAACCAACAACCATGGGAACATGTCAATGATCCCACACTCAACGCTGGTGACCTTGGGGTTTTGAATCTGGGACTTCAGTGTCTCAGGTCAATGCTCTATTCACTCTATCACCACTGGTCAAGCAGGAACATCATTTTTATTAATAATATGGTTCATATTTGGAGAAGGTACTTATGTGACTTCATTTACTATTATTTATTAAAGTAATTTCATCAAATTGACTTATTAAATTCTGGATAGCCATGGGCATGCATCACTTAGATATTCCTCAGAGAAAATCTTAGCAAAGTGTAATTGGATGACAGCCTTCAGCTACTACACCCACAGAATACACTGCAGCATTAAGCCCCAGGCTACATTCCTCAAGCTGCTCCCAACCAATGACTGAGAATGGTGGAGGTCACAGAAATGGCCACAGGTTGCTCATTGTGGGACACTTCTCACAGGCAAACATTTTTCTAGGACTTTTCATTAGTTGCTTAACACTTTCTTGTAACCTCATTGTAGGCAGTTTAAGGCTTCCCATACTGAGTCCTTCCTTCCTTCCTTCCTTCCTTCCTTCCTTCCTTCCTTCCTTCCTTCCTTCCTTCCTTCCTCCTTCCTTCCTTCCTTCCTTCCTTCCTTCCTTCCTTCCTTCCTTCCTTCCTTCCTTCCTTCCTTCCTTCCTCCCTCTCTCCCTCCCTCCCTCTTTCTTTCTTTCTCTTTCTTTCTTTCTTTCTTTCTTTTTCTTTCTTTCTTCCTTCCTTCCTTCCTTTCTTTCCTTCTTTCTTTCTTCCTTTCTTTTTCTTTCTCTCTTCCCTCCCTCCCTCCCTCCCTTCTTCCTTCCTTCCTTCCTTCATTCCTCCCTTCTCTTTTCTTTCACAGATGTCATACCTATGTCATGGTCCAAAGGCTTTTCTTGCCTATTCCTGCTGTTTCTCTACTTTATCTCTGAGATCTTTCCTTCAAAAAAGCTCTTGTACTTCTCTAATATCATCTAGGTGTGTCCTTCTGGTATGACTGTAAGGTTATATATCTAACAAAAGCTATCATGCTTCTGTAACACCACTAGAAGATGTAAAATGTTAAACTTAATTATGTCACTACAACATGCATCCTTCCAGTCTTTTCTCTCTTTTTCTATGTATTTCTTCTTAATAAGTCTCCAAGTTCCTTTCCCAGAGCCTGTCTAAATTCATTGTGACAAATGGGAAAAATAGAATGAAGTTTTGGCATATCTTTTCTGGCAACATTTATAAGAAATGTACAGAAAGATGAGCAGAAGTCAGAGAAGAGTATGGTTAACTCCATTAAGTTGTTTTGGCATGTGTAGATTGTTCTTTCATTGACACTTGAGAAAGGGGAGGAAGTAACTAATATGGTTTGACTCTGAACTGATCAGGGATGTTGAAGTTACAGGAGTGAAGGATGAAATAGTATTGTCAAGGAGAAGCAATGACTCCCTATATAGAAAGTCTGCTCCAGACTCAGTTTCACAGGACAACAGAAGTTACAATATTTAGAAGCATTATAATAAAATATTATTTTATTAAAAATAATTTTAAAATATATATAGGAAAATTAAAACAAGAAGCAAATCTTCCTGAAAGAGGATGTAGATAAAGGCCTTATTAAAGGCATATTCAAGAATCTTCAAGAGGAAATAAGCATTCATATAATAGCAAATTCTCTTGATGACTGAAGATTATCACCCCTTTCCTATACCATTATAAGTCCTAACTAACCTAGAAAGTCCTTAATTTAGGCAGTCTCTGGAAAAAACAATGTGGAAAGACTAGTCAAAATGAAAGATGACCTAATTTAGCTAGACATTTACATAGCTTGCATTTAACAAATACATGAATGTAGGTTAACTCTTTCTCTGACAATAATACAAGTCTATATTTAGACATGAATTAAGAAAGCAAGTTCTTATAAAATGATGGATACTTTAGGCAAGGAAGAGTTGCAGAATATATAAGATTATAAAATCAGATAAGTCTCCAAGATCATGACATACAGCATTTTTTTCACAATTAAATTGGAATTCAACTTAATTATTAACTAAGCTAATTTTTTATTCATTTTGTGAAGTTATTTTTTAGTAAACTTAAAGATGTTAGGGGTAAGGTAAAGAAAGCAATCCATTTATTACCTTAATTTTCTATAGACACTGTGTGGTGATCTTTTATGAAAGCTGGTTTTCTTAGCAAATTTAAATCACTGTGACATTACAATAAAAATGTGAGTAAATTCTTCACATATTTAAAGACATGGAAGCATTTAAGATATAATAACATCATACTTTTGAGAAAAATTAAAATGATATATGTTATTTTTCAGGATATTTAAACTTGAAATTTTACATGCTTAACTTAGAATACATAGTGGGTATATTTAACACAATATGCATTTTTGAAGAATGAGAATATTTTAAAATATAACTGAAACTATTTATTTGCCAACCCCCCCAAAAAAAAACATGTATATAAAGCTTGCTTCTATTTACTTTACATACAAATGTGTTCAAATGTCAACACTAATAAAAAAAATTGTCTGTCTATACTATGCATAAGTTTTGGTCTACCCATCATAAATATAAAATTTCTTGCTGGTTTGCTATAGTATAATTTTCAATAACAACACCTAGAAATATTCTTGAAAATCAGTTAGTAGAAAAATAAATAAATATTGTATAAATATTCTACAACATTTGCATCACTTAGAAATAATGGAGTGGAAAGTATTCCAAGACATGCTGTTAGATGGAAAAAAGAAGAGGCAAGGAAAAGGAAGCCATGAGTTGTCCATACAATATAGCAGTTACTGAGACTCTGGGGCTAGACTAATTGGGTTTGAGTACTGATGTTGTCACTTACTAGCTGTATAAAGGAAGAGTTTTTTTGTAGCTATTTTATAGATGGGTTCATTTGTAAAATGGAAGTCAAAATATCAATAGTACTTACCTCAATGGGCCATTGTAAGGATCAACATGTCATTATACATAAAACAATTATAACAGTACCTGCTACAGAGTCAGCCCTAAACTGGTGCTTATTTACATAAAAATGGCCTAATTTATGCTAAGTGTACATAGATACACAATATAAAGCTATTTTTATGAACATAAATATGTATGCAAGCACAGAGAAAAAGATATACGAACATAAATGTCAAACTGATACCAATGTGTACTTATGAGCCTTAAAGGCAATCTTTTGCTTTTTGTTTGAGTATTTTACATAAAGAATGTAATTCATACATTATTTTTGATTAAATTTTAAATTCTTATATCCATCCAATAAATGCCACTATAAACAATGATAATGGAGATATTAATTCATTGACATTGAAAAATCTACACACATATCATTAAGTACAAACAAGCAGATCAAAGGGTAGTATTAACTGTATTAATATGTTTATTTATGTAAAATTTTGTGTTTGTATTTGTGTTTGGAATGATAATGTTAACAGGTAATTTCGTTAGTTGATTTTTACTTCTTTGTATATAGATACATGTATAGATTATTATACACATATACATCTATACATTTTTTAAAACAGTATAGGAGTTAACAAAATAAATAAATAAAACAGTATAGGAGTTACTTTATTATGGAAAAAACAAAGCAACAGTGAGATTATCTAGTTATACTATCATGCATCATTCAAAATACCTGCATTCAAAATACATATGTTGACAGCACAGCCAAATACTACTGATGAAAGAAATAAATTTAAAAAGTTATGAATGTACTTACCCACCAAATGCTTGGAGCGTAGAGAATTTGGAAGCATCCAAATCATTGCCACTTACTATTCGAGCCTTAAATAAAACATGAGAAAAAAAAACAAAACAAAAGAAAACAAACAGACTTTTAGCATACCAGAGCTTTGTAGGCAGCATTTGGGACATGGGTCAACTGCACTAGACACATAACACCTATTATGACAAATGCTAAGCAGGGTCAGCTCCAAGTCAAAGCGACTATGTTTTTGTGAGTGGAGGTTTTGAAATTAGCTGTCAGCATTTAAACCAAAGCACTGGCAGAGTCCAGGAAAATGTATCATAGTCCAAATACTATCTGCCCTTAAAACTTAGTATGTGCAGTGAAGATCATGAGTCAATCAAGGAGATCATGATTAGCCAGACTTAAGAACAGATGCTGAGTTTGACCGTAGCAGACCCCTAGGTTGGCAAGTGTAAGCTAAAGTAAGCGCAGCTGGCAAGGTGTAACCTCTTCATAAATGCAACATATCAGGGGCACATTTAAAGGACAACCAAAGAATGAAAAGCTGGGATAACATGCACATTTCACAACTAAAACAGAGGAACCAAAACAGGTCTTATCTGTCACGAACAAACATGTACAAAAGACAAGATCCCTCAGAAGGGAAGAAAAAGTATGATTTAAAACCTTTTCATCCACAGAACTGCTATCTGAAAGAGAATCAGGAAAAGAAGGGATAAATGTTAGATGGAGTACTTTTCAAGAAATCATTTAAACATAAACATGAACAAAGTGTTAATATGTTACATTATTTAAAATCATAAATTAACAGAATTTCAAGGTTGAACTCCATGGCAAGAGGGCTAGTAGGGCCTCATAATTTAAAGAATTGAAAAATGTGCCAGAATGCTTGAAAAGTATCAAAGGGTGATCACAGGATTTAATGAAAGACAGTGTGTCATACAAAGTGAAGAACACAGTTGGAGAAGCAGAAGTCCTAAGCTACTGCTGAGGTCTGCCACTGACTAAGCACTTTGGGCGAATGACCAAATTCTCTAGAGTCTATACCTAACTTCAATAAGGTCAGTCACTAATACTTTTCCTATTTGCCTTAAAACTTTGTTGAGAGCGTCAGTTCAGATCAATATACATAAAGGAAACCTCAGATAATTGCATAAACTGAGGAAGCTTTATTAACAGATCATTTACTTATGGCTTCCCACATCATAGAATTTAAATTAAGAGCTATAAAAGTAATTAAATATACTCCATGTTGTAAATAACAACACTGATTGCTGAAAGGATTAAGTGACTTGATTAAGATCCAGACTTAGTAAATGGCAGAAGTGGTACAGAAATCCAAGGCTCCTGATCCCCCATGCATTGACCCTTTAGAGTTAGTATTTCAGGTGAGTTGAACAAAGGAGAGGGCAGTGACTGGTCCATACTTTTCCAGTGAAATTTAAGTTAAATCACGGAGTCAACATTTTTCAGTTTCAACTGCTCAAGGGCCCAAGCAGATGAACACTAGACTAATAAACTTTTTTTAGAGCTCAAGTTTAAATCTGCCAAGGTCATCAGGGCATGGTCCATTTTCACCTTACATAGTATTATTGACTCTTAAAGTTATTAATTCAATTTTTCTTTTTGCTATAAAGTTGAAGCTACTTCTCTATAAATACAAGTTGACAGAAAGCTGGAGCTGGGTTGACTTTGGGTTCATGTAGTTTGAAACCCTAATTTTTATAAATGAGCTGCAGAGAGATAAAGATTTGTCCAAGCTCACAGATCAATTATGATTCTTATTGATGAACATCTGAAATACATTTGTTTTTTCTGAATCATTAATTTTATATTAATTACTATAACTAAATATTTTTGTGCAATATTTTAGAGATTTTACAATATCTCAGGGTTACATCCTTGAATATGAAACAAGGTAAAGCACAGTATAAAGTAATAAAAAACCACTCTTATTTATGACCATAAATAATTTAAAATACATAAGAAAAGTCAGCATAATATCATAAAAAGAATGATCATATATCATATATATTTTATCCCAAGCATAATTTAAAATTATAGAAACTAATTTAATTTGACATGTCCACTAGTCAAAATATATATAACTGAATTCCAATAAATTATAGAGGGTCATTTGATAAAATTTTAAAAACTTCTAATTTTTTTAAAAATATAATCAGAATGAATCTTCTTTAAGTTAAGTATGTTTAAAAAAATCTTAGTTCCAGTCATCAAATTAAGTGTGAAATATTAGGGCACCTCCAATATTGTTAAAGCAAAACAAAAATACCTACTACCACTAATTTGATTTATTTTTGGAAACTCTGACCAACATATTTACACATGAAATAGAAAAAACAATGTAAGTGTTAGAAGACAGAATACAATGTTATTATTTTCAGAATTTGGAATTTTCAACTCAGGAAACAAACAAAAATGAAACTCTTCTGGTCAATTATTAGGGTTAATAAACTAGTTATCAAGGTTAATATATATAACCAATATGTAAAATAATAATAATAGTAAGTTATTACCCACATACTAGCAACAACTAGCTTGAAAAGCAATGACATGACAACTGATTTCAACTATTCAATATTTGACATCTCCCACTGATAACTGGCTTCTATACCAACCATCACACTAAATACAGGTAATTCTGACAAAGTCATAAATAATTTTTTTTTTATATTTAGACTGAGAATTAAATTTAACAGGGTGACATTGATCAACAAGAGCTCAAATATTTTTGGTAAACATCTCCACATCATTTGAACAGCTGATTATATTGTATACCTATCACCCAAAGTCAAATCATCCTCCATCACCTTATATTATATTTGTCCCTCTTTATATCCTTCTCCCAATAGTTTCCCATCCCCTCATGTCCCCCTCCATCTGGTAACCACTGCACTGTTATCTATATCCATGAGTCTCAATTTTGTATTGCACATATGTGTGGAATTATACAGTTTTTAGCTTTTTCTGATTTACTTATTTCACTCACTATGTTATCAAGGTCCATCCATGTTGTCATAAATGATACTATGTTATCATTTCTTATGGCTGAGTAGTATTCATTGCATATATGTACTTTATCTTCTTTATCCAATCCTCTAGCGAAGAGCTCTTTGGTTGTTTCCATGTCTTGGCCACTGTGAATAATGCTGTATTGAACATGGGGTGCATGTGTCTTTATGTACCAATTCTTTTTTTTTAGTTTTTGTGGTATATAACCTGTAGAGGGATTGCTGGGTCATATGGTAGTTCTATTCGTAATTGTTTGATGAACCACCATACTTTCTTCCATAATGGTTGTACTAATTTACATTCCCATAGCAGTGAATGAGGGTCCCTTTTTCACCACAGCCTCTCCAACACTTCTTGTTACCTGGCTTGTTGATCATAGACAATCTAACAGGTGTGAGGTGATATTTCATTGTAGTTTTGATTTGAATTTCTCAAATAGCTAGTGAAAATGAGCATCTTTTCATATATCTGTTGGCCATTTGTATGTCTTTTAGGGAGAAGTGTCTGTTCATATCCTCTCCCTATTTTTAGTTGGATTGTTTGCTTGTTTGTTGCTGAATTTTTTGAGTTCTTTCTTTATATATATATTTTGGATATTAACCCCTTATCTGAACTGTTGTTTGCAAATAACTCCCATTTAATTGGCTGTTTTGTTAACTTTTTTTTTTTTTTTGCTGTGCTGAAACTTCTTAGTTTGACATTTACATTTCATTTACTTTACCCCTTTATTTCCCTTGCCTTTGGGGTCAAATTCATAAATTGTTCTCTATGGCCAAAGTCCATGAATTTAGTACCTATGTTTTCTTCTATGTAATTTATTATTTCAGATCTTATATTTAGGTCTTTGATCCATTTTGAATTAATTTTTGTTCAAGGGAACAAACTGTAGTCAACTTTTATTCTTTTTCATGTGGCTTTCCAATTTTCCAAACACCATTTATTGAAGAGGCTTTCTGTTCTCCATTGTGTATTTTTGGCTCCTTTGTCAAAGATGATTTGTCCATATATATGGGGTTTTATTTCTGGGCTCTTGATTCTGTTCCGTTGGTCTGTGTGTCTATTATTCTGCCAATACCATGACGTTTTGATTATTGTGGCTCTGTGTAATAATTTGAAGCTAGGTATTTTAATGCCTCCAGCTTCATTCTTTTTTCTCAAAATAGCTCTATTTGAGATTTTTTATGGATCCATATAAACTTGGTAATTTTTTGTTACATTTCTTTAAAAAATGACACTGAAATTTTGATGGGAATTGCATTAATTTGTATATTGCATTGGGTAATAAGGCTACTTTAATTATATTTATTCTTCCTATTCAAGAACATGGGATTTTTCTATTTCATTGTATTTTTTTCAATTTCCTTTAAAAATACTTGGTAATTTTCAGTATATAAATCCTTTACATTTTTTGTTATATTTATTCCTAGTTTATTTTTTTGTTGCAACTGTAAAAGAGAATATTTTTTAGTTTATTTTCCAAAGTTTTATTGTTGGTGTACATAAAAACAATAAAATTCTGTATATTAATTTTGTATCCTGTGACCTTACTGTGTTGGTTTATTGTTTCTAATACTCTTTCTGTTGGATCTTTAGGGTTTTCTATATACAGGATCATGTCATCTGCAAAAAGTGAAACCTTTACTTCTTTTCTGATAAGAATACCTTTTATTTCTTTCTCTTGTCTGATTACTCTGGCTAAAACTTCCAGCACTATATTGAGTAGGAATGGAGAGTGAGCAGTCTTGACTTGTTTCTGATTTTAGAGGAAAACCTTTCAGTTTTTTACTGTTTAGCATGATTATCAGCTGATGGTTTGTCATATATGGTCTTTATTATGTTGAGTTATTTTTCTTCTAAATCCATTTTGTTGAGTGTTTTAAACATAAAGGACTGTTGTATTTTATCGACTGCCTTCTCTGCATCCATTGATAGGATCATATGATTTTTGTTCTTTGTTTTGTTGATATAATGTATTACGTTGATCTATTTACATATGCTTAACCATCCTTGTGCTCCTGGAATGAATCCCACTTGATCATGATGTATTTTGTTTTATGTGTTCTATTCGATTTGCTAGTATTTTGTTTAGGAGTTTGGCATCTGTACTCATTAAAGATATTTGTCTAGTTTTCTTTTTTTTTAATTGTCCTTGCCAGGTTATGGTATGAAGTTTATGTTGGCCTCATAAAATGTATTCAGAAGTACTGCTTCTTCTTCAATTTTTTGGAATACTTTGAGAAGCATAGCCACCCAGTCTTCTATGAATATTTGGTAGAATTCACTAGTGTAGCTTTCAGGTCCTGGACTTTTATTTTTGGGAAGGTTTTTGATGCTAGTTTCTATTTCCTCCCTGCTTATGCGTCTAATTAGGCTTTCCACTTTGTGATTCAGTCTAGGAATGTTGTATAGTTTTAGGAATTTATACATTTCTTCCATATTGTTGAATTTGGTGGCATATAGTTTTTCATATTATTCTACATGATCTTTCATACATCTGTGATGTCTGTGATAATTTCTCCTCTTTCATTTCATATTTTGTTTATATGAGTCCTTTCTCTTTTTTCCTTAGTGAGTTAGCCAGGGGGTTGCCGATTTTGATGATCTTATCAAATGAGAACCAGCACTTTGCTGTATTAATTTTTTTTATAGTTTTTCTATTCTCTATTTCACTTATTTCTGCTCTAATTTTTACTATTTCTTTTCTCCTGATGATTTTGAGTTGCCTTTATTCTTCTTTTTCTAGATCCTTAAGATATGATGTTAAGTTGTTTACTTGGGCTCTCTCTTGTTTCTTGATATAAAATTGTCATGATATAAACTTCCCACTTTTTATTGCTTTTGCTGCATCCCAGAAGTTTTGATATGCCATGTTGTCATTCTCATTTGTCTGTATATATCTTTTGATCTCTGCTTTTATTTCTTCTTTGATCCAGTCATTTTTTAGAATCATGTTGTTTAATATCCACATTTTTGTCTTTGCTTCATTTTTTATATTGAAATTAATTTTAAAGCTTTATGGTCAGAGAATATGCTTGGTATAGTTTCAATCTTCCTGAATTGGTTGATGTTAGTTTTGTGGCCCAAAATATGCCCTATTCTTGAGAATGTTCCATGTACCTTGGAGAAAGTTGTACACCCTTAGATCCTGAGAAGAAATGTTTTTAGTTGTCTATTAAGTCTGTTTTGCCTAGTGTGTAGTTTAAGGCCAATATTTCTTTTTTGTTTTTCTTTTGGATGAATGATCTAGAACTGTCAATGGTGGGTTGAGTTATCCAAGAATGATTGTGTTTTGTCTTTTTTTATTTTTACATCAGTAAGAAGATGTATTATGTATATATTTTGGTGCCCCTCATTTGGTGCATATATAATGCTCACAAAAATTAGAGAATATTTTAGAACAAATATGAAGTGATAAAATATCCCCTAATTTTTGTGAGTAGAATTAAAGGATATTTCAAAATAAATATGAAGTGATAAAATATCCCCTAATTTTTATGAGCAGTGTATATTAAGAAGTGTTATGTCTTCTTGTTACAATGTCCCCTTTATTATTATTAAATAACCATCTTTTTTCTGGTTACCTTTTTTGTCTTGAAATCAGCATTGTCAGATATGAGTATAGCTACACCTGCTTCTTTGGGTATTATTTGCTTTAAGAATCATTTTTCAACCTTTCTCTTTGAATCTACTTTAGTCCTTGCATCTTAGATGTGCCTCTTGAAGGCAACTTATGGTTGACTTTTGCTTTTTGATCCAATCTGCTACTCTGTCTCTTTATTGGTAAGTTCAATCATCTACATTTAGGGTAACTATTGACACTTGAGAATTTCCTATAGCCATTTTATATATTGCTTTCGAATAGCTCTGTGTCTCGTTTGGTTCTTCTCTTTTGTGTTACTATCAATTGTTTTTGTTTGGTGGTATTTCATCCTTCTTTCTCCTATTTCTTCTTTTTCTAATCTATGTGTTTTCGTAGTGGCATTTTTATGGGTGGTTACTTTTAGGTTATTAAAAGAAACATTGTCATATTTAAAGAGTCCATTATCTCATGTGTGTTTCTGCATTTCATCCTCCTTTGCTACTCCTGATCTTTATCCTCACCCTTTTTATGTTATTGTTGTCACAGATTATATTTATTTTCATTGTGATCTTGTTGGACTTTTTACATGCAGTTTTGTTTAATTTTGTTTTTTGTATCTGGTCAGCTAACCCCTTTGAGTATTTCCTGCAGTGGGGGTCTATTGGTGATAAATTCCCTCAGCTTCTCTATGTCTATAAACATTTTTATTTCTCCTTCATATTTGAAGGATAGCTTTGATGGATATAATATTATCGACTGGTAATTCCTTACTTTCAGTACTATAAATGTTTGGGCACACTCTCTTCTGGCTTGTAGAGTTTCTGCTGGAAAATGATGATAACCTGATGGGCCTCCCTTTATTAGTTATATTCTACTTTTTCCTAGCTGACTTAAAGATTCTTTTTCTTTTTTTAATTCAATGAGAGGAGGGGAGACAGAGAGTCAGACTCCCACAGGTGTCTTGACCAGGATCCACCTGGCAAGCCCACTAGGGGGCGATACTCTGCCCATCTGGAACATAGCTCTGTTGCTCAGCAACTGAACTCTTCTTAGCACCTGAGGTAGAGGCCATGGAACTATCCTCAGTGCCTGGAGCCAATTGCACCATGGCTGCAGGAGGTGGAGAGAGACACAGAAATGAGAGGGGGAAAGGGGTGAAGACAGATGGGTGCTTCTCCTGTGTGCTCTGACCAGAAATTGAACCCGGGACATCCACACGCCAGAAGATTCTTTTTTTTTGTCATTGATTTATGACAATTTTATTATGATGTACCTTGGAGTAGGTCTGTTTGGGTTAAGGTAACTCAGTGTTCTGTTTGCTTCTTGGATTCCAGGCTCTAACTCTTTCCATAGGCTTGGGAAGTTCTCATCAAGTATTTGTTTGAATAGGCTCTCCATTTCCTTTTCCCTCTCTTCTTCTTCTGATATGCCCATTATTCTTATACTGCTCTTTCTAGTGGACTAAGACAATTCTTATAGGGCTCTTTCCTTTTTTAAAAATTCATGATTCTCTTTCTTCATCTCTCTGTAGTGTCTCTAGTTGCCTGTCTTTGATGTCACTGATTCTTTCCTCTATCTGGCGTGTTCTATTAGCTAAGTTTGCTACTTCATTTTTCAGGTCATATATTGAGTTCTTCATCTCCGTTTGGTTCTTTTTTACAGTGTCAATGTCCTTGGTGAAGTAATCTTTTAGTTCATTTATTTGTTTTTTGAGCTCATTAAGTTGCCTATCAATGCTTTATTGTATCTCATTATTTTTAAAACTTTAATTTTGGATTCTCTGTCACTTAACACCAAGGTTTCTATGTAATTAATATTTTTTCTGGAGATTTTTTATTATCTATCTGACCTACATCTCTGTCTGTGTATCCATTACATTTAATTTCTTTTTCCTTGATGATATTTGAGAGTGGTAGTATTAGAAATTCTAACAAGAGACAACTAAAAAGTAAAAAATAAGAATTGAAAAAATACAGTGAAAACATAAAAATTCTAAAAATAACACATGGAAAAACAACAGAAAAACAGAGCAAGAATTAAAAAAGGGAAAAATGAAATAAAATAACCAAAACACCACAGAAAGTGAGTAAAAAAATATAATAATTTGAATCAAAATAAAGTTCATATGAGAAAAAAAGGGGAGACAAAAAGAAGTATCAAAAATAAAACCCTCACCAAAAAAAAATATAAAAACTAAGGCTAACAAAATTTAAATGGGAAAAGAGAAAGAAGAAAAAGAAAATATATATATATATATATTTTTTTTTGAGAGGTTACTTTTTTCTTTATCTCTTAGGTGTCACTATACTACTAGTTTTGGCTCTGTGGATTTCTTGAGTAGAGCTCTGCAGAGGCATTGCTTTTATAATGACGTAGGCAGGGCCACAGTCACATTGGTGGGTGTGGCTTGTTTTTAGGGCTTTACAGCTTCACAGTTTTATGGCTTTAGCACTGATGCTCTCAGTTCTCCAGGTGCTCCTCCTCACATCCCAACAGACCAGGGGATCAAATGCAGGTCACCTCTGTCTCTCAGAAGAGAGAGGCCCCAGAGAGACAGCTTTGGGGGATCTTCCACAGCCACTCTTCCTACTGCGAGAGTAGGGAGACAGGATCTGGGAAGCTGGGGGGGCACACTTTGATCCTCTCTGACACTGTAGAAAGTGCAGGCTGCAAGCAGAGTGTGGGCTGTGCACTTTGACCTGACTGCGCTAGATCTCTGTGCCTGTCAAACACTGTGGTAGGGCCAAACTCTGTGCGCTAAGTACATGCCAATTAAGTGAGTGCTGCAGGCAGTGCATGTGCCCAGTCATAAGTGGAGCTCCGTGATGCGGGCAAACCATGAGAGCTGGCAGTGTCCCTGCTTTCTATTGTACTCGCCTTAATTCAGCTCCTTCCCCACTGCCCCTCAGTCTCACTGACATTCCTAGCTCTGAAACAAAACTCAAGCTAAACATGCACTCTTCCTTCAGATCAGCAAGAAAATAGAAAAGTTTGGTCCTCCAGCTTCTCTCCTTTCCAGAGTCCACAACTAGAGTGTTTTATTTTCTGCCCTGCTTTTCAACCTGTCCCATCTTCAGTCCCTTCCATATGCAGATTTTTTAGGTGTGGCTTCATGCCCAGCTGGGATCTCTTCACTGCGTTATAGCTGTTTAATTTATTGAAATTTCAAGGGGAGAGATCAGGAGTATCTTTCTCTCTGACATTTCTCTGATGTTACTTCCAATTATTTTTCATCTGCTAAAATCCAATCAAACATTTCAACTCTTTTATTGAATGATTCATTCAATGTTTTATTCACTCACTGAACACATTCCTATCATCAAAAAACCCTTTTATTTTATTCCCACTCTTTTTCTGTCTGCAATATTTTACCACTTGAAATCTTTCTAAAATATAGAACAAGCATGTCTCTTCCCTTTTGAAAGCTCACCAATGTTACCCAATGACCTCATGAGAGAAAATTAGCTTTGTGTATACTGCAGGCTGATGGCTCAACAGATCTCATTCACATTCAACACTTTGGTCTCAGCTAAATTCTTGCCATTTCAACTTTATGCCATGCTCTTTGACACCTGTGCACCTTTGCATTTTTAGTTTCCTTTCCTAAAACACATGCTTCCATTTTTTGTCTACCAAATTGCTTGTTAGCTTCTAAAATGCAGTTGAAGTATAATCCCACTCTTGGAAACACTATACATGTGCATTCCTCTTGGCTAAGTCACATCTTTTGCCAGTTTTCTTATCTATGATCTTCCTAGGTACAAGCTCCTTGGTTATATTAATCACCCTTTCTTAACTTCTATTACATTTCCAAAATATAGGTAATCAAAAAATGTTAGTTGAACTTTGAACAAAAAACTTTTTAATAAGTTACACCACTTTTTAGAAGTATAGGTATATAAAAATCTATACTAAGGAAAGATTTAACATTTCTATGTCAGAGAATGAATTGTTTTTTATTAAACATAGATTTAAGAGTTAAAACTGTAATAATAATTTGTAAGTTTAAGTTACTACTGAACAAATGAGTAAAAACATCTAATTTTTAAAACTAGAATTATGAGGAGAGTGTATGCAAATATTAAAAATCCATAAAAGCTGAAACTTTATGTATCTGGCAAAATAACAGATTAAAAGTTCAGTGAAACATAAAATGTAGGTAAGTAATAAACCCTTATACTTAAGAATTCAATGCACAAAAAGAGATATGTGTTATTAAAGATGAAGAGAAGCAAGAGTCAATGATTGATATTTAGACAATAGGCCAAGTATCTGTTACATTCATTTGTATCTTTATCACACACATATCCCAAGAAGTTCCACATGTATGAAATAATTAAATTTAAAGAGAAGTAAATAAAAATACAAAAGAACATTAACAATATGGAATGAGAAGATATGTTTAAACTTAAGAGGTAAAAACATTACCAAAGAAAAGTTTGAAAAATTTGTTATGTCCAATTAGTACTTTTGTATATAAACTAAAAATAAAATATATATGCTACTACATATAGCATGTACAAATAACCTACATATCTATAAAAATGATCTTAATACCCTAATAAACAATGCTCAATGCCTGGCCTTTGATGGTGCAATGGATAAAGCTTTGACCCAGAATGCTGGGTTCACTGGTTTGAAATCCTGGGCTTGCCTCGTCAAGGCATATTTGGGAGTTGATGCTTTCTATTCCTCACCCCCTCTCTCTCCCTTCTTTCTCTCTCCTCTCTAAAATGAATACATGAGATCTTTAAAATATAAATAAAAATAAATGCTCAAGAATGTGACTAGATAATTCACAAATTAGAATGCAACAATGGTAAATAAGCATGACAAATGATACAATTTATTAAAACTATATCCTATATATAATTATGATTTTAAATTTAGCAATGATTAGGGTAATGATATTTTAATATTATAAATAATTTCTAAAGCTGTTAATAATGTCATGAATCAGACACTGTGATGCATGGTTGATGACAAAGAAAATGATGATAAACTAGTCAGAAATTTTAGTGATGTCTAGCAATTGTTTTGATAAGGCAGTTCTGTTTTAAGAAGTTAATGCTAAGGAAATTATTTTTGTTATGGATTAAATTGTGCTCTTCAAAGTTTATATACTGAAAGCCTGACTTCCTGTCTCTCTTCAGAAATAGAGTGTTGCAGATATAGTGAGTTAAGATGACATTTTACTGGAGTAGGGTGATCCTAATTCAATATGTGAGGTGTTCTTATAAAAAGAAAAAACTAGGAGACCCTGGCAAGTTGGCTTAGTAGTAGAGTGTCAGCCTGGCATGTGGAAGTCCCGGGTTCAAGTCCAAGCCAGGGCACACAGGAAAAGCGTCCATCTGCTTCTCCACCTTTCTCCCTCTTCTTTCTCTCTCTATATTTCTTCCCCTTCCACAGTCAAGGCTCCATTGGAGCAAGTTGGCCTAGGCACTGAGGATGGCTCCATGGCCTTCATCTCAGGTGCTAGAGTGGCTCTGGTTGCAATGGAGAAATGTCTCAGATGGGCAGAGCATTGCCCCCAGTGGGCTTGTCAAGTGGATCCCGATTGGGCACATACAGAAGTTTGTCTCTCTGCCTCCCCGCTTCTCACTTCAGAAAAATAAAAATTAAAAAAATAGGAGAAACTTGAAGTCACTTCTGTGCACAACAAAAATTTAATGTAAAGATTGGAGTTATGATACCACAAGCAAAGAAATTATTTTCCAGAAGCTATGAGAAAGGCCTGGATGATCCTTCCCAAACATTTTAGAGGGATCACTGCCCTGTCAACATGACTTCTAGACTCTAGGAACTGTGAAACAATAAATTTCTACTGTTCTCAGTCACTCAGTTTTTGGTACTTTGTTACATCAACCCTAGAAATCAACTACAATTTTAAATACTGAAAATAAATCTTTCTGTAAAGATCTGCACTGTTTCATAATTTACAATAAAAATTGAAAAAAGGTGTACACGAACAAGCATAAAAGTACGAATTGAAAATCGTGTTCTATGATTGTCAAGCTATAATTTGCAACCATTAAAATAAATGGACTTAAATACTATCTAAAATTTAAAAAATGTTATGGTATATATGCATACATACATGTATAATATATATACATAGTACAATATGTATATATGTACTTATATAATATTTATATACAAATGTATACAGATGTTATACATGTTATATATGGAAACATCACATACATGATTATTTTGTTATCTAATGAATTGCCTTTTCTTCTCCATATAGTTATTTTGCTTAGTCAAATTCTGGCTAAGTCTCTGTAATGACATGTTGGATACTTCCTATAATGCTGCTTCCAATGCTTCTTCTTGTCTTAGAAGTCCTATCACCTCACAAGGCCATTTTGCAGTTTAGTTACTTAATGTCATTAATATAGGACCATGGTAACTCTATATACTTTATAGTGAAGCTTCCTCTCTGAATGGAACTAAAGTTAAGTTCCAGTGACTAACTTTTTTAATGTCTCAAAACTAATCATTTAAACAATTTTTTAAAACTTAGAAAATACTTAAAAGGTAAATATCACTATTCAGTCATGCTGCTTGAAAACCTAAACAGCAAAACCCTAGGCTTATAGAAATGCACATGATATATATGCATCTCCTGAGTATTAAACCTGTCAGAGGTTCTTGTGTGAGCATCCCTGAGAAGAAAATTTCAATGTGATTTAAGGCAATGTGTGACATCCTTAGTCCACAGTTTTCCTTCATATAGTTATATAAGCAAATTAAGAAAGTTTGAGCAGCATATAGCTAAACCTCCTAACTCTAAATGCTATGATTTGGTACATATAATGAACTTCAGTATAACAAGGAATATTTACTAATTACCACCAAAAATAAATATTTTAAAGTAATACTGAATGCCTAAATTTGAAATATTTCATAATTTTCTAAGATAAAAGTAAAGATTATGTAACTTCTCTTGATTTTCACCCTTACATTATATAATATTATTTTTGAAGTAAATTGGGTTAGAAGAGATTTTGAAATTTGTAAAGAATTTGATTTCTATATTATGTTGTTTAGCAATTTTTTTTAAACTTCTATGCTCTAAAGTCCTTCAATAATAATATAAATCTCACAGTGGGGAAAATATTGTTCATTAGTTGCTTAGGAGATAGACTTGGTTTATTTATCACTATATCAATATATCTATATATATCTATATATATAATCAGAAGAAAGTTGATTTATGAAAGGGTGTTTCTCAGAAGAATGAAAGCATTCTTGGCAGAGGAAAATATTTGTATAGGCATTGAAGCTTAAAAGAGTATAGAGTATTAAAAACTGAAACTCTATGGAACTGTAATAATGAATAATTTAAAAAAATAAAAGGTAGATGAATAGAGTTCATAGCATTAAAGTCTTTATATACTATATTAAGGAATTTAAATACACCATAATTGCAATGCACAATCACAGATTGTTTTCAAGGAACACTGCAGCATACAACATAATCAGAATTTTATTTTCTGTTTTTAAAACCTTAGGCTAGTCTTCTGGATAATAAAGCAGAGTAAATATTCTGCTTTCGGCCTCACTTATACCACAATTCCATACACATGTAAAATGCTAGGTAACAATATTTTAACCTTTAAAACATATCCAAGCTTTTATAGTAAAGCAAATGTATTCTACTATTGCTAATAAAGAGACAACTCAAATTTATTAGTGAATAAAGTAAAAGTCAAAAGTGCTCACAGGGGTATTAAAAATTCATTCATTCTGCAAACATTAATCAAGTTCCCCCTAAATACTAGAGGTTGAATAAAACACTTGAAAATAAAGATAAATATCCCTACTTTTCATGAGGCTTTAATATTAAGTCCACACCACAAAATATGTGCACAAGAAAAACTTTTCTTAAAGCTACCTGGATAAAGCAAAAAGTCAATACAGTACAACTACACATACAATATAAATTAATAAGATAAAAAATATCTATGAGAATAAAAAAAAGGAAGTTTTTCATCCACTTAGGGATAGAAAGGAAAAAAAATTAGCCATTTTTAATGGAACCTCAGGCCTGTACCAAGAATGGGTTCAGAATTCACATCAAACTTAAATACATCCCCTAGGGAGCAATCAGCAGTAGCAAGAAATATCACTGAGGAGTTGGGTACAGATTCAATTGTACTGGGGTACAGGGATAGATTACTGATTTAAAGGACACCTAATCTATATGGGGGGAGTCTATTCAATAACTCCAAGATCCTTGCCAAACAGATGGGGAACTGTGGAAACTCAGAATTGTGGGAACTCTGCAGGATCAGAGGTACCAGTAAAGCACCACTGTATATTCTCCCTATATCTAGGTAGTATGATTAGAGCTTGTACAAGAGCTCTAGCCAAGGATTCCAAGATGGCAATGGAGTAGGTCAGTGTTCCAACTGCCACCTCCCGGGACCAAACTGGATTACAAATTAATTTAAAAACAATCATTGTGAAAAACCAACTTTGGACTAAACAAAGAGGACTCTATAACCAAGGATCACAGAAGAAGCCACACCAAGTCTGGCAGAAGCAAGGGGCAGCAGAGTGTCTATAGAGACTCAATGCAAGGAGAGGAATCCTGAGAGGTGGGGGTCCTCAGTCCCAGGCTCAGCACTCCAGCCTAGAGCCACAGTGACTAGAAGAGAAAACCAGACAGCACTGAGTGGTGAAAAGAGCAGGGTTTCTGTTTGTGAGAAAGAGTTAGCTTTCGGAAACACAGATTCTGTCTTAAAGGGCCAACACAGAAAATCTTGCTCACAGCCACTTCTCTGGGGTACTGGGGGAGGGAGAGGTGAGAGGACTGGAATGGCATGAGGAGAGTGTAAAGTTTGAGGCACAGGGAGAAACACGGTGATGGGAACCAGAACACCTGTGCTGAGTCATTCTCCAGTGCTAAAGTGGCCATTTTCATGGGAGAAACAAACCCTTTGTCCCGCACTAGCCTCGGGACAAGGAGATCCCACCCCCGAAAATCTCTCCAGATCCAGCCAGGGGAAAGGGTCTTACTGAAGGGAGAAGCAGGGGGCATGTCAGTGATTCAAGTTTCCCGTGAGACCTGAGCTACACCTCCCCTGTCCACTGCTGAGAATGCACACTGCCCATGGAGAGTCAGCAGGCAGACTACACCTCTGGATTTCAAAGGCCACACACACCACACTCCTCTGGCAACACCCTACTTAAATTTGCAAAAAATAAATATCTGGATAGAGTAACAACTGGGGCTAAGGGTAAGCCACACCAACTACCCATCCTAATCGCTGGAGTTCCCTGCTGGGACCAGCAAACAGCCAGCAGTCAGAGGCAGCAGAAAGAGGAACTCAGAGAAATTCAGACTTTTCTGTGGCTAACTTTGTTGGGGAGAAATAAAATTTGAGTATCCAGCAGAGGTTGAGGGAAAAGGCCCTGGAGTAGGGGCCACAATCCTGTACTGAGCTACTGCCCAAGAGACCCCTAAAATAGGGAGTCCCACTAATGTTTTATTCCCAATCTCAGCTGCCCTAACCCAACAAACTTGCAATCTGTACAGAGGTTGGTTAGTTGAGGCCAGTTGGTCCTACAATACAGTCTTTCATCAAAGGACTCTGGAAAGATAAGGCAGCTGCAAGAGGGGTTGGAACAGCTGAAAAGCAGTGGCAAATCTTTCAGAACTTGCAGCTTGTACAGAGTTGCTGACAGTTCTAAGTTGGAGGAAGCTGATCCTTATAGAGAGGTTGTCCCCTACCATACAACCCAGGCACAGAAACCACTGACAGAAACAGCAAAAAGAGTAGTAGCTACTGACAAGTACCCCACAGTGGATTACAAACAACAAATGATGGCAACCCAAGAAGATCTAGAATCAACACAACTGATAGCTGGAAGCAGACAATTTAAACTGTAGACTGAGCCAGCTATTCAAATAGCACCCCCAAAGGAAAAGTCTATAAACAGAAAAAATGAGAAGACAGAGAAGTAGATTCCAAATAAATAAACAAGAGAAATTCCAAGAAAAAAAACTGAATGAGATGGAATTAACCAAATTACTGGATGCAGAGTATAAAATAATGATTGTTAGAATGCTCAAGGATCTTAGAGCAACAATGGTTGGACATAATGAGCACCTAAATAGAGATAGTAAGCATCAAAAAGGACATTGAAATCATAAAAAAGAATCAGTCAAAAATGACAAATACAACATCAGAAATGAAGATTACACTAGAAGGACTTAAGGCTGGATGAAGCAGAGGACTGAATCAGAAATTTAGAGGACAAGATAAATATAAATACAAGCACAGAAGCAGAACAGCAAAAAGAAAAAAAGGCTCAAAAAGTCTGAAGAAACTCTAAGAGAACTTCATGACAACATGAAGAGAAACAAAATCCACTTCATGGGGGTTCCTGAAGGAAAAGAGAAACAACAAGGTATAAAGAACCTGATTGAAGAAAGCATAGCTAGAAACTTCCCTAAATTGATAAAATAAAAAGTCACACAAGTTTAAGAACCACAGAGAGTCCCATTAAAGAGGAATCCTAAAAGGCAGACACCAAGACACATAATTAAAATATCAATGTTAAGAGATAAAGAAAGAATATTAAAAGCTGCAAGAGAAAATCAGTCAATTACCTACAGAGGATCCCCCATAAGGATGACATCTGACTTTTTAATAGAAACACTTGAGGCCAGCAGGGAGTGGCAAGAAATACTCAAAGTAATGCAAAATAAGAGCCTACAAAGAAGACATCTTTATCCAGCAAGATTATCATTTAAAATTGAAGGAGAGCCTGACCAGGTGGTGATGCAGCAGATAGAATATTGGGCTGGATGTGAAAGAACAGGTTCGAGACCCTGAGGTCACCAGCTTGAGTGTGGGCTCATGTGGTTTGAGTAAAGCTCACCAACTTGGACCCAAGGTCACTGGCTTGAGCAAGGGGTTACTCGGTCTGCTGAAGGCCCGCAGTCAAGGCACATATGAGAAAGCAATCAATGAACAACTAAAGTGCCACAACAAAAAACAAATGATTGACGCTTCTTATCTCTCTCTGTTCCTATCTATCCCTCTGACTCTCACTCTGTCTCTGTTAAAAAAAAAAAAAAAAACTAAAGGAATTTATTACAACTAAACCACTACTGCAAAAAATGTTAAGGGTCCTGTTGTAAACAGAGCAAAGGAAATAAAATGTCTAGAAAAAAAGGACTGTACATTTAAAGAATAAAATGGCAATAAACAACTACATATCAATAATAACCTTTAATAAAAATGGATTAAATGCTACAATAAAAAAACATAGGGTAGCTGAATGGATAAGAAAACAGGACTCATTCATATACTGCTTATAAGAGACTCACCTCAAAACAAAAGACACATAGAATGAGAGAGAAGGGATGAAAAAAAGTATTTCATGTAAATGGAAAAGAAAATAAAGATAGGGTAGCAAGATTTATATCTGACAAAATAAGACTTTAAAACAAAGGCTATATATAGTAAGGAATAAAGAAGATCACTAGATAATGATAAAGGGAGCAATCCAACAGGAATATATATCCATTATAAATATCTATGCACCTAATATAGGAGTATCTAAATATATAAAGCAGATTTTGATAAACATAAGGGCGAGATCAACAGCAATATTATAATAGCAGGGGATTTTAAAACCCCACTAACATCAATGGATAGATCCTCAAGAAAGAAAATTAACAAAGAAATAGCAGCCTTAAAAGACACACTAGATCAACTGGATTTAATTGATATCTTCAGAACCTATTACCGTAAAGCAGCAAAATATATATTCTTTTCAAGTGATCATGGTACATTCTCTTGGATAGACCACATGTTAGGACACAAAACGAGTCTCAAAAATTTAAGAAGTTTGAAATCATCAGGTTTTTTTCGGATCACAGTGGCATGGAGCTAGAAATCAACTACAATAGAAAAACTGAAAAACATGCAAACACCTGGAGACTAAAGAACATGATATTAAATAATAAATGTGTTAACAATGAGTTCAAGGAAAAAATTAAAAGTTTTCTAGAAACAAATTAAAATGAACATACAACACCTCAAAACTTATGTGACACAGCAAAGGCAGTCCTGAGAGGGAAGTTCATAGCATTACAGGCATATCTTAAGGAGCAAGAAAAAGCTCAAATAAACAACTTAACCCTGCATCTAAAAGAAAAAGAACAGCAAATAAAGCAAAAAAAAACTAGAAGGAAGGAAATAATAAAGATCAAAGCAGAAATAAATTACATAGAGGCTAAAAATATAATACAGAAGATCAATAAAAACAAGACAGCTTCTTGAAAAGGTAAACAAGATTGATAAACCTTTAACCAGATTCACCAAGAAAAAAAGAGAGGACTCAAATAAATAAATTTAGAAATGAGAGTCAAAAAGTAACAACTGACACAGCAGAAATACAAAGGATTATAAAAAAATACTATGAAGAACTGTATGCAAAAAATTGGACAATCTATGGCCCAGTCTTACCCAGAACTGTGCTTTGAGCTGTACTGGAGGAAGGACCTTGCTGCTTTTAGAGCTTCTTGCTCTGTAAGTAGTGACTGAAGCGAACCTCACAGCTAAGTCCCCAAGCTGCTAGCTCATGTGGGAGAGACATGGGGACAGGCAACTGGAAATCCAAGAATCCCATTGCCAGAGCCTCCAAGCCCTAACAAGCCCTGCCTACCAATGGGACTGAGGTTCAACCTATGTCATTGCCATAGTAACAAAACAGCAAACCTCTACTCAAAAGCCCCACAGGGGCAAAACCTGTAGTACAATGCCATCTGCTGGAAAATAAAAAGCTACCTCTCAAAACCAGAAAAAATTGACATTTTTTTATACTTTTTTTTCCTTTTTCTTTCCATATTGGTCATTTTATCTTTTTTCCTTTTTATTCTTTCCTTTTTCTTTTGAACTTCATTATCCATAGTTGTTACATTTTTCATTCTTGTTTTTTTATGAGGGTTACATTTTAAAATCTTAACTTTTTTGTCTTTTTTCTTTTTTTTCTCATTCAATCATCATTTATCAACAAATTATTTTATTTTGGATTAATATTTTTTGTGGCATTTTGCATGTTTTATACTTCATTTTTTATGTCTTTGTCATGTTCTCTCAGTTCCGACCTCCTATTTTCTATCATTTTTGTTCCACTTATCATTACAAAATTTTCATTTTATTTTTTCAATTTTTATTTTATTTTACTTATCTCTTATTAGTGCTATTAACAATACCACTCTCAAATGCCATTAAGAAAAAAGAAATCAAATATCATGGATACAAAGACAAAGATGTAGCTCAGATAGATGATGAAAAATCTCTAGAAAAATATTTCAATTGCTTGGAAAACTTGGAGTTAAATGAGAAAGAATTAAAAATTGAAGTCCTAAAAATACTCAGGGAAAAACAAGAAAGCACTGAAAGGCAATTTAAAGAGCTCAAAAAACAATTCAATGAAGAAAAAGAATAAATCACCAAGGAAATTAAAACTATGAAAAGGAACAAAACATAGAAGAAAAACTCAATACATGAACTGAAAAATGAGGTAACAAGCTTAGAAAATATAACAGGCCAAATAGAGGAAAAAATTAGTGATATAGAAGACAGGCAACTAGAGATACTACAGAGAGAATAGGAGAGAGAGACTCACAAATTAAAAAAAATGAGAAAGCCTTACAGGAATTGGCTGACTCCATCAGAAAGTGCAACATAAGCATAATGGGTATATCAGAAGGAGAAGAGAGAGAAAATGGAATGGAGAACATATTCAAACAAAAAGTTGATGAGAACTTCTCAAGCCTGTAGAAAGAATTAGAACCTAGAATCCAAGAAGCAAACAGAACACCAAGTTACCTTAACCCAAACAAACCTACTCCAAGATACATCATAATAAAATTATCACAAACCAATGACAAAGCAAAAAATCCTAAAAGCAGCCAGAAAAAAGAAGAATATAACATATAAAGGAAGGCCCATTAGGCTATCATCAAATTTCTGAGCAGAAACTCTACAAGCCAGAAGAGGGTGGATCCCGATATTTAAAGTACTGAAAGAGAGGAACTTCCAGTCAAGAATACTATATCCATCAAAGCTATTCTTCAAAAACAAAGTGAAAATAAAACATTCACAGATAAAGATGAAAGAATTTATCACTAGAAAATACCCACTTCAGGAAATGATGAAGGAGGTTATCTGACCAGATACAAAGAACAAAATAAAACAAACTTACAAGTAAAAGCTCCAATAAGATCACAATAAAAACAAGATTAATATGTGACAACAGAAACAAAAAAGGGGAGAGGACAAAGATTAACAGTAGCAAAAGAGGATGGAGTGCAAAAGCACACATGAGATAATGTACTACAATGAATATGATATGTATCCTTTTTATAACCTAATGGTAACTACCCCTGAAAAAACCACTATAGAAACAAATGGCTTAAATAAAGAAGAAACAGAGGAAAGCAGTATGGAATATAACCAAACAAAAACAAATGACAGAAAAACTAAACAGAAGCACCAAACGAAATACAGAGCTATCAGAAAGCAATATATAAGATTGCAATAAGAAACCCTCAAGTGTTAATAATTATATAATGTAAATGAGGTGAACTCACCAATAAAAAGACACAGAGTAGCTGAGTGGATCAAAAAAGAAAATCCAACAGTATGCTGCCTTCAAGAAACACATCTAAGCTACAAGGATAAAAACAAATTAAAGTGAAAGGTTGGAAAATGATTCTCCAAGCAAATAACATCCACAGAAAAGCAGGTGTATCCATACTCATATCTGACAATGCTGACTACAAGACAGCAAAGGTAATCAGAGACAAAGATGGTCATTTCATAATGATAAAAGGGATATTGAACCAATATGATATAAAACTTCTTAATATATATGCACCAAACCAAGGAGCACCAAAGTATATGACATCTACTAACTGATCTAAAAATAAAATACCAACAAAAATACAATCATACTTGGAGACCTCAAACCACTCATGGCTCTAGATTGCTCATTCAAACAGAAAATTAATGAAGAAATATGGGCCTTAAAAAAACACTAGAACAATTGGATATGATAAACATCTAAAGGACATTTTATCCCAAAACACCAGAGTATATATTTTTCTCCAGTGTACATGGGACATTCTTAACAAGTGACCATATATTAGACCACAAAACTAACATCAACAAATTCAGAAAAATTGAAATTATACCAAGCATATTCTCTGACCACAAAGTTTGAAACTAGAATTCAACAGCAAAAAGGAAATAAACAAACCCACAAAACTGTGGAAATTAAAGAACATGTTTCTAAAAAGTGAGTGGCTCAAAGAAGAAATAAAAGCAGAGATCAAAAAATAAGTAAAGACAAATGAAAATGACATTACAACATATCAGAATCACTGGGATGCAGCAAAATTAGTAACAAGAGGGAAGTTCAAATCACTATAGGCTTATATGAACAAACAAGAGAGAGTCCAATTAAACAACTTATCATCACGTCTTAAGGAACTAGAAAAAGAAGAAAGGCAACCCAAAACCAGCAGAAGAAAGAAGATAATAAAAATCAGAGCAGAAATAAATAAAATAGAGAACAGAAAAACTATTTAAAAAATCAATAAAACATGGAGCTGGATCTTTGAAAAGATTAACAAAATTGACAAACCCTTGAGACGACTCACTAAGGAAAAAAGAGAAAGGACTCATATAAACAAAATCCAAAATGAAAGAGGAGAAATCACCACAGATATCATAGATATACAAAGAATTATTGTAGATTACTATGAAAAACTATATGCCACCAAATTTAACAATCTAGAAGAAATGGATAAATTCCTTGAACAATACAATTTTCCTAGACTGAGTCACAAAGAAGTAGATTGCCTCAAAAGGTCCATGAGCAGGGAGGAAATAGAAACAACTATCAAAAACCTCCCCAAAAATAAAAGTCCAGGGCCAGGTGGCTACACTAATGAAATCTGTCAAACATTTAAAGAAGACTTGGTTCCTATTCTACTCAAAGTCTTCCAAAAAATTGAAGAAGAAGCAATACTGCCAAACACATTTTATGAGGCCAACATAACCCTCATACCAAAACCTGGCAAGGACAACACAAAAAAAGAAAACTACAGACCAGTATTTCTAATGAATACAGATGCTAAAATACTAAACAAAATACTAGCAAATAGAATACAATAATACATTGAAAAAAAATAATTCATTATGATAAAGTAGGACATATGATTCTATCAATAGATGCAAAAAAGGAATTTGCTAAAATACCACAACATTATATGTTTAAAACACTCAACAAAATGTGTAGAGAAGAAAACCTTCTCAACATAATAATGGCCATTTATGACAAACCATCAGCTAACATCATATTAAATGGCAAAAAACTAAAGATTTTTCCTCAAAATCAGGAACAAGTTAGGCTACCCACTCTCTCCACTGTTATTCAACAAAGTGCTGAAAGTTCTAGCCAGAGCAATCAGACAAGAAAAAGAAATAAAAGGGTATCATACTGGGAAAGAAGATGTAAAGGTTTCACTTTTTGCAGATGATCTGATCCTGTACATCAAAAACCCCAAAGACTCCACAAAAACACTATTAAAAACAATAAAGCAGCCCTGGCTGGTTGGCTCAGTGGTAGAGCGTCGGCCTGGCGTGCAGAAGTCCCAGATTCGATTCCCGGCCAGGGCACACAGGAGAAGTGCCCATCTGCTTCTCCACCCCTCCCCCTCTCCTTCCTTCCCCTCCCGCAGCCAAGGCTCCATTGGAGCAAAGATGGCCCGGGCGCTGGGGATGGCTCCTTGGCCTCTGCCCCAGGCGCTAGAGTGGCTCTGGTCGCAACAGGGCGACGCCCCGGAGGGGCAGAGCATCGCCCCCTGGTGGGCAGAGCGTCGCCCCCTGGTGGGCGTGCCGGGTGGATCCCGGTCGGGCGCATGCAGGAATCTGTCTGACTGTCTCTCCCCGTTTCCGGCTTCAGAAAAATACAGAAAAAAAATGCAGCATTGTTCACAGTAGCCAGGACATGGAAACAACCAAAAAGCCCGTCAATAGATGACTGGATAAAGAAGATGTGGCACCTATACACTATGGAATACTACTCAGCCATAAGAAATGATGACATCGGATCATTTACAGCAAAATGGTAGGATCTTGATAACATGATACGAAGTGAAATAAGTAAATCAGAAAAAAACAGGAACTGCATTATTCCATAGGTAGGTGGGACATAAAAGTGAAACTAAGAGACATTGATAAGAGTGTGGTGGTTACGGGGGGAGGGGGGAAAGGGAGAGGGAAAGGGGGAGGGGGAGGGGCACAAAGAAAACTAGATAGAAGGTGACAGAGGACAATCTGACTTTGGGTGATGGGTATGAAATATAATTGAACGACAAGATAACCTGGATTTGTTATCTTTGAATATATGTATCCTGATTTATTGACGTCGCCCCATTAAAAAAATAAAATTATTTAAAAATAAAAAAAAATAAAAAAACCCAATAAACCAATACAGTAAGGTTACAGGATACAAAATTAATATACAGAAGTCCATTGTCTTCCTGTATGCCAACAATGAAACATCAAAAAATGAACTAAAAAAATCCCTTTTATGGTTCCAACAACAAAAAAATACCTAGGAAAAAACATAACAAAGAATATTGAGGACCGATATAATGAAAAGTACAAAGTATTGTTAAGGGAAATCAAAAAAGATACAGTGAAATGGAAAAATATTCCTTGTTCTTGGATAGGAAGAATAAATATAGTCAAAATGACCATACTGCCCAAAGCGATATACAAGTTTAATGCAATTCGCATCAAAATTCCAATGTCATTTTTTAAAGAAATGGAACAAAAAATCATCAGGTTTATATGGAGCTATATAAAAAAACCCAAATACCCAAAGTAATCCTAAGTAAAAAGAAAGAAACAGGGGGTATTACAACACCTGACTTCAAATTATATTACAGAGACATGATAATCAAAACAGCATGGTAATGGCAGATAAATAGACACTCAGACCAATGGAACAAAATAGAGAGCCCAGAAATAAAACCACATATATATGCACAGATAATCTTTGATAAAGGAGCCAAAAACACACAATGGAGAAAAGAAAGTTTTGTCAATAAATGGTGCTGGGAAAACTGAAAAGTCACATGCAAAAGAATGAAACTCAACTACAGTTTGTCCCCTTGTACCATAATTAATTCAAAATGGATCAAAGACCTAAATATAAGACCTGAAACAATAAATTACATAAAAGAAAACATAGGTACTAAACTCATGCACCTTGGATAAAAAGAGCATTTTATGAATTTGACTCCAAAGGCAAGGGAAGTGAAGGCAAAGATAAGTGAATGGAACTACATCAGACTAAGATGCTTTTGCACAGCAAGAGAAACTGACAACAAAACAAACAGACAGCCAACTAAATTGGAGATGATATTTTCAAACAACAGCTCAGATAATGGCCTAACATCCAAAATATATAAAAAACTAAAAAAACTCAACAACAAACAAGCAAACAATCTAATAAAAAAAAATGGGAAAAGGACATAAACAGACACTTCTCCCAGGAAGAAATAGAACTGGCAAATAGATATATAAAAAGATGTTCATCTTTACTAGCCATTAGAGAAATGAAAATTAAAACTACAATGAGATATCACCTCACACTTATTAGACTAGCTATTATTAACAAGGCACATAATAATAAGTGTTGAAGAGGTTGTGGAGAAAAAGGAACCCTTATTCACTGTTGGTAGGAATGTAAAGTAGTATAACCATTATGGAAGAAAGTATGGTGGTTCCTCAAAAAACTAAGAATAGAACAACCATATGACCCAGCAATCTATCTCCTGGGTAAATACCCCCAAAACTCAAAAACATTGGTATGTAAAGACACATGCAGCCCCATGTTCCTCACAGCATTGTTTGTAGTGGCCAAGACATGGAAACAACCAAAAAGCTCTTCAATAAAAGATTGGATAAAGAAGATGTGGTATACATATACTATGGAATGCTACTGATCCATAAGAAATGATAACATAGGATCATTTACAGCAACATGGATGGATCTTGATAACATTATACTGAGTGAAATAAGTAAATCAGAAAAAAACTAAGAACTGTATGATTCCATACATAGGTGGGACACAAAATTGAGACTCATGGACATGGAAAAGAGTGCAGCGGTTACCAGGAGGATTGGAAGGAAAAAAAGAGAGGGGTTGTGGGGATGGGAGGGGCATAAAGAAAACCAAATAAAAGGTGACGGAGGACAATTAGACTTTGGGTAATGGGTATGCAACATAATCAAATGTCACAATGATCTGGAGATTTTTTCTCTGAAACTATGTGCTCTAATTGATCAATATCATCCTATTAAAATTAATTGTTTAAATAAAATTTTTTTTAATTGGCAACCTAAGTGAAATGGAAAAATTTATTGAAACATATAATCTTTCAACAATCAATCTGGAAATATCAGAAAACCTAAACATACCATATAGAACAAATGAGATTGAAACAGTTATCAAAACATTTCCAACAAACGAAAGTTCTGGGCTAGATGGCTTCACAGGTGAATTCTACTAAAAATTTAAAGAAAAGCTAACTCCTATCCTTCATAAGTTATTTTAAAACATTCAAGAGAAGGGACGACTTCCAAGCACCTTTTATGAGTCGAGCATAATCCTCATTCCAAAACCAGGCAAAGACATTACAAAGAATGAAAATATACCTGATAAACTTAGATACTAATATTCTCAGCAAAATATTAGCAAACCTGATCCAGCAATACATGAAAAAGTCATACATATGATGAAGTGGGATTTATTCTAGAAAGCAAGGCTGGTACAATATTCACAAATTAATCAATGTGATTCATCACATAAACAAAAGGAAGGATAAAAATCACATGATAATATCAATATATGCAGAAAAAGCATTTGATAAAATCCAGCACCCATTTATGATCAATACTCTCAGCAAAGTGGGAATACAGGGAACATACATCAACATGATAATGGCCATCTATGACAAACCCACAGCCAATATCATACTCGATGGGAAAAAATTAAAAGTAATTCCATTAAGATCAAGAACAAGGCAAGGGTGCCCCCTTTCACCACTCTTATTCAACATAGTTCTGGAACTTCTAGCAACAGCAATCAGACAAGAAGAAGAAATAAAAGGCATCCAAATTGAAAAAGAAGTAAAACTATCATTATTTGTCTTTGTTATGATACTGTACATAGAAATCCCTAAACTCAGCCCTGGCCGGTTGGCTCAGCGGTAGAGCGTCGGCCTGGTGTGCGGGGGACCCGGGTTCGATTCCCAGCCAGGGCACATAGGAGAAGCGCCCATTTGCTTCTCCACCCCCCCTTTCTCTCTGTGTCTCTCTTCCCCTCCCGCAGCCAAGGCTCCATTGGAGCAAAGATGGCCCAGGCGCTGGGGATGGCTCCTTGGCCTCTGCCCCAGGCGCTAGAGTGGCTCTGGTCGCCGCAGAGCGACGCCCCGGAGGGGCAGAGCATCGCCCCTGGTGGGCATGCGGGGTGGATCCTGGTCGGGCACATGTGGGAGTCTGTCTGACTGTCTCTCCCCGTTTCCAGCTTCAGAAAAATACAAAAAAAAAAAGAAAGAAAACCCTAAACTCTCAGTCAAAAAACTACTGGAACTGTTGAATAAATTCAGCAAGGTGGCAGGATATAAAATCAATATTCAGAAATCAGTGGCATTTTTATACACCAACACTGAACTATCTGAAAGAGAAATTAAGGAAACAATCTCCTTCACTATTGCAACCAAAAAAAATTAAAAAACATAGGAGTAAATTTAACCAAGGAAGTTAAAGACTTGTACTTGAAAAATTATAAAACCTTGATAAAAGAAATCAAGAAAGATACAAGCAAGTGGAAGCATGTACCATGTTCATGGATAGGAAGAATAAACATCATTAAAATGTCTATACTACCCAATACAATCTATAAATTTAATGCAATTCCTATTACAATACCAATGGCATACTTCAAAGATTATAGAACAAATATTCAAAAATTTATATGAAACCAAAAAAATGAAAAACACAAATAACCTCAGCAATTTTGAAAAAGAATAAAGTGGGTATTATCACACTCCCTGTTACCAAGATATAGTACAAGGCTGTTGTACTCAAAACAGCTTGGTACTGGCATTAGAACAAGCATACAGAGATCAATGGAACAGAACAGAGAACCCAGAAATAAACCCACACCTTTATGGTCGATTGATATTTGACAAAGGAGGTAAGTGCATACAGTGTAGTAAAGACAGTCTCTTTAACAAATGGTGTTGAGAAAATTGGACAGCTACCTGCAAAAAATAAAACTAGACCACCAACTTTCACCATTGACAAATATATACTCAAAATTGATAAAAGACTTAAATATAAATTGTGAAACCATAAACATCTTAGAAGAAAACTTAGGCAGTATACTCTCCGACATCTCTTGTAGAAATATATTTGCTGATTTATCTCCACGGGCAAGTAAAATAAAGGACAGGATGAACAAATGGGACTATATCAAATTAAAATGCTTTTGCACAGCTAATGACACTATGAACAAAATAAAAAAACAAACTACACAATGGCAGAATATATTTGACAATATGTCTGATAAGGTGGTAATAACCAAAATTTATAAAGAATTTGTAAAACTCAACACCAGAAAGGTAAACAATCCAATCAAAACATGGGCAAAAGAAATGAATAGACACTTCTCCAAAGAGGATATACGAATGGCCAATAGGCATATGAAAAAATGTTCAACATCACTAATTATTAGAGAAATGCAAATTAAAACCACAATGAAATATCACCTCACTCCTGTCTGAATGGCACTCATTAACAAAACAACACATAATAAGTGCTGGCAAGGGTGTGGAGAAAAGGAAACCCACTTGCACTGCTGGTGGGAATGCAGACTGGTGTAGTCGCTGTGGAAAACAATATAGAGCTTCCTTAAATATTTAAAAATGAAACTGCCTTTTGACCCAGCTATCCTACTTTTAGGAATATATCCTAAGAATACCAAATCACTGATTCAAAAGAAGAAATGCACCCCTATGTTTATTGCAACATTGTTTAAAATAGCAAAGATCTGCAAACTGCCCATCAGTTGATGAGTGGATTAAAAATCTGTGGTGCATATATAAAATGGAATACTATGCGGCCATGAAAAAGAAAGAAATTTTACCTTTTGCGACAACATGGATGGACCTGAAAACTATTATGCTTAGTGAACTAAGCCAGGGAGAAAGAAAAATATCATATGACCTCACCCATATAAGGAATCTAATGAACAATGTGAACAAAGGGACTGAATAGAGGCAGAGGCTGGGTCATAGGGACCAGAAGAAAAGCGATCATGGGGAAAAGGAAAGAGAGGATGGGATCAGAGAAGGGAAAGGGATTAGTGAAGTTATATATATTACATAACACAGAGAAAAAGAGAGCAGGACAGCAAATCCTGGAGGGAAGGGAAGAAGGCCTTAGGGGGAGGGGGTAAAGGGGGTATCAAGGGGAACACAGGGGTGGGATGGAGGTAGATATATTTGATGGGACACTTGAATCTATGTAAACACAATAAATTAAAACCAATATAAATTTTTAAAAAAGAAAAGAACTTTAGCCAAACTGCAAGTCTACCGTGCCACCTTGGCTAGTGCCTGCACCAGCCCCAGCCAAGTGGACCACCAGGGTGCCACAAGAACCATGTTCATTAGGCTAAAAACACCCCATGCACACACCAGATCTGGGAAGCCCCTAGGCATGTATCCTGAGAAACCTATCACATGTCCACCTGAACTCCAGCCAGCCAGCCTCCTAGGACACCCTGTGTGCTTCATGTGAATGCTTTGGCACCAGCCAGCTGGCCAAAGTCACCCAGGACATGTAGTCTACAGAGAGGTTAATACTGTTCAAGGCCACTCCTTCAAGATTGGGAGAGGTAGCAGTTTTGTCTAATTCATAAAAAACAAACAAACAAAATGAAGAGAAGAATGAATATATTCCCAATGAAAGATGAGAAAATACCCAGAAAAAATAAGCCTTCATGAAATAAAGGTACTTGTTCTGACAATGAATTTAAAGTAATGGTTATAAGAATGATTAAGTAACTTGAGTGAAGAATAGAGGAACACAGTGAGAACTTTAATAGAGTTAGAAAATATAAAGAACATTTCAGAGTTGAAACACAATAATAGAAATTTTAAAAAATGCACTACAGAGAATCAAAAAGTTTGAATAATATAGAAAAATAGAGTAGTAACCTCAAAGATAGAATAGTGAAAATCACCCAATCAGAACAGCAAAAATAAAAAAGAATTAAAAAAAAAATGTTAAGAGACCTCCAGGACAGCATTAAGCATGCTAACATTTAAATTATAAAGATCCCAGAAGGAGAAGAGACAGAGAAAGGGGCAAAAAACATATTTAAAGAAATAACGGTTAAAAACTTTTAACTTGGGAAAGGAACCAGATATCCAGGTCCAGGAAGCACAGGGTACCAAATAAGATGAACCCAAGCAGATTCACATCAACACATATAATTAAAATGGCAAAAGTTAAAGATAATGAGAGAAACTTAAAGGCAGCAAGAGGAAACAACTAGCCACAGACAAAGGATATTCCCTAAGACTCTCAGCTGATTTTTTGGGCAGAAATTAGCAGGCCAGAAGGTGGATGCAGGATCTATTTAAAATGCTGAAATAAAGAAATCTATAATCTAAAATATTCTGCCCTGCATGATTTTCATTCAGAATTGAAAAAGAGATAAAGTACTGCCTAAACAAAAACTAAAGATTTCATCACCAATAAAACAGCCTTACGAGGGGCATTAATGTAGCTTTTATCTATTGGGGAAAAAGTCATAACTAGTAATAAGAAATATATGAAATAAAAATATCTCTGATAAAGACAAACATATAGTAAAGGCTGGGGATCAACCACTTAAAAGCTAGTATGAAGGTTAAAAGACAAAAGTGGCAAAATCAACTATAACTACTTAAGTAGGGGATATAAAAAATATATAAAATATGTCAAAAACAAAGTATGGAGTGAGAAAACAAAAATGTAGTCCTTTTAGAATGCATTCAAACTTAAAAGCCTATTAGCTTAAAGTAGACTATTATACATATGGGTTGATATATATGAATCTTGTGGTAATCATAAACCCAAAAGTAGAAAAAGATACATAAGAATAAAGAGAAAGAAGCCCAAACATAACACTAACAAAAGTCACCAATGTACATGAAAAGAGAGCAAGAGACAAAAGAAAAAGAGAACTACAGAACTAATTTAAAAATAACTTTTAACAAAATGGCAATACATATGTAATATTCATACTTATCCTAAATGTAAGTAAACTAAATGCTCAAATAAAAAGTATTGGGTGACTGAATAAAGAAAAAACTAAGACCCTTTCTTTTTTTTTTTTTTTTTTTTTAAAAGTGTAGCTTTTTAATTTTTTATTTATTCATTTTAGAGAGGAGAGGGAGAGACAGAGAGAGAGAGAGAGAGAGAAGAGAGAGGAGAGAAAGAAGGGGGGAGAAGCTGGAAGCATCAACTCCCATATGTGCCTTGACCAGGCAAGCCCAGGGTTTTGAACCGGCGACCTCAGCATTTCCAGGTCAACGCTTTATCCACTGCGCCACCACAGGTCAGGCGACCCTTTCTATATGATGCCTACAAGAGTCTCATTTCAAATAGAAAGACACATACAGACCAAAAGTAAAAATAATAAATATTTCCTGTAAATAGAAATAAAAAAGTTAGCGTAGCAACACTCATATCAGAAAAAATAGACTTTAAAACAAAAATTATAAGAAGAGACAAAGAAGGACATTACATAATAATAAAGGGGTTGATGTAAGAAGAGGATCATTTATAAATGTCTGTATATCCCACATGAACACCTAAATATATACAGAAAATATCAACAAACATAAAAAAAGGAATTGACAACAGTTATATACAATAGTACAGGATTTTAATACCTGACTTAGATCATCTAGACCAGGGGTAGTCAACCTTTTTATACCTACTGCTCACTTTGTATCTCTGTTAGTAGTAAAATTTTCTAACCACCCACTGGTTCCACAGTAATGATGATTTATAAAGTAGGGAAGTAACTTTACTTTATAAAATTTATAAAGCAGAGTTAAAGCAAGTTAAAGCATATAATAATAATTACTTACCAAGTACTTTATGTCAAATTTTTGCTAAGTTTGGCAGAATAAATCTTTATAAAACAACTTACTATAGTTAAATCTATCTTTTTATTTATATTTTGGCTGCTCTGCTACCACCCACCCTGAAAGCTGGAACATCCACTAGTGGGCAGTAGGAACCAGGTTGACTACCACTGATCTAGATAGAAAATGAATGAGAAAAAAATGGCCTTAATTGACACATTAGATCAGGTAGTCTTAATGGATATTTACAGAACATTTTATGCAAAATTGCAGAGTATGCATTCTTTTCAAGTACACATGGAACATTTTCCAAGATAGATCATATTAGGCTACAAAACAATTCTCAAATTAAAAAATTAAACTCATATTTAAACATCTTTCCAACCATCATGTTATAAAACTAGAATTTTATTATATGAAAAAAAACAGGAAAAAACAAAAACATATGGAGACTGTACAATATGCTACTAAATAAACAATGGGCAAAGAAAGAAATCAGTAATTTGAGACAAATGAAAATAGGAACACAACTTTTCAAGGTCTATGGGATGCAGCAAAAGCAGTTTTCAGGGAAGTTCATAACAATAAAAACAATATCTCAAGAAACAAGAAAAAAATTTCAAATAAACAATCTAACTTGACAACTAGAGTACTAGAAAAAAAGAAACAGCCTGACCTGTGGTGGCACAGTGGATCAAACACTGGCCTGGAATGTTAGGGTCACTGTTCAAAAACCTGAGCTTGCCCAGTCAAGACACATGTGGGAAGCAACTACTATGAGTTAATGCTTCTTGCTTCTCACCTAGTTTCTCTCTCTCTCTCTTTCTCCTTCTCTCTTCTTTCTCTTAAAAAAAATTAGTAAAAGTAATGAAATATTATAGAGCATACAAGAAATAAGTAAAGACAAAAAAATGAAATTAACAGCTGGCTTTCTTTAAAAAATTGATACACCTTTAACTAGACTCATTAAGAAAAAACAAAAACAGAAGAAAACAAAATCAAAGAAACAAAAGCCCTGGCAATCACCAGATGGAAAGGGAGGTGAGGGCAGTTCAAAAAGGTAAAGGGGAAATTAATGGTGACAGAGGAGGACATGGCTTTGGGTGATGAACATACAATTTACATATGATGTATTATAAAATTATACACTTGAAGTCTATATAATTTTATTAACCAATCTCCCCTAATTAACTCAATAACAATTAAAAATGAAATGATGAGAAATTAAAACTGACAGTGCAAAAATACAAAGACTAAAAGAATATAATAAAAAATATATGCCAACAAATTGAACAACTTAGAAGAAATGAATAAATTTCTAAAAACATAAAATCTCTCAAGACTGAACCAGGAAAAATCAGAAATTTGAACAGGTGATTACTAGTAACAAATTGAAGTAGTAATTAAAAAACTCCAAACAAACAAAAGTCCCAGACCTAACAACTTCACTGATGAATTCTGCCAAACCTTCAAACAAAAATTAATATATATCCTTTTCAAACTATTCTTAAAAAGTATTAAAAAGTGCTTCCAAAGTTATTCTATGAGTCCAAAATCACCTTAATACTAAAACCATAAAAAGGCACGACAAGAAAAAGAAAATTACAGGCCTATATGTCTGATAATCAAAGGTGCAAAGTTCCCAACAAAACATTAGTAAACCAAGTGCAACGATAAAGGGACCATACACCATAATCCAGTAGGTTTGATTTTAGTGATGCAAGGATGTTCCAATATCTGCAAATCAGTAAGTATTATATACATAAACCACGTAAACAAAACCAGGGATAAAAATCTGATCATCTCAGTAGATGCAGGAAAGGCATTTGGCAAAATGTAACATTCATTTACTAAACAAAACAAAACAAAACTCAAAACAAAACAAAAAACCTTTCAACAAAATATGTAAAAATGGAACATACCACATAATAAAGACTATGTATCACAAACCCACAGATAACATCATACTGAATTCTGAAAAGCTAAAACATTTTTCCCCTAGGATCAAGAACAAGACAAGGATGCCATTGTTACCATTTTTATTCAACATGGTTTTAGAAATCTTGGCCACAGCAATTAAATTAGAAAAAGAAATAAAAGGTATTCACACTGGAAAGGAAGAAGTAAAACTGTCACTATCTGCAGATGACATAATACTAGAAATAGAAAACCTTAAGGACTCCATGAGAAAAAAAAAAACTAATAGAATAAATAAATTCAGTAAAGTTGCAGGATATAAAGTTAATATTTATAAATTTGTTGCATTATTATAAACTAATATTGAATTAGCAGAAAGAGAAATTTAAAAACAATCATATTGCTTGCCTGGTCAAGGCACATATGAGAGTTGATGCTTCCAGCTCCTCCCCCCCTTCTCTCTCTCTGTCTCTCCTCTCTAAAATGAATAAATAAAATAAAATAACCCAAATAATTATTTAAAAAAAAACAATCATATTTACAATTTCATCAAAAAAATAAAATACCTAGAAATAACTTAAATCAAGGAGGTGAAGAACCTATACTTGAAAATTATAGACATTAAGGAAAAAAATGAAAGAGGACAAAATAAATGGAAAGATATACCATCCTTATATATTAAAGGATTAACTTCATTAAAATGTCTATACTAACCAAAGCAACCTACAGATTCAGTGCAATCCCTATCAAAATACCAATGGCAGTTTTCACAGAACTAAAACAAATAATAAACTTATATTATAGCACAAAAGACTTCTAACAACCACAGTGATATAGAGAAAGAAGAAACATGGGAGGTATCAGGTGCCCTGATCAATCTATATTACAAAGCTGTAGTAATCAAAACAATACAGTACTGGCACAAAAACAGATTAATGGAACATACTTTTGAAAAGAAACAAAAAAAATATGCATTTATTGCAGTGTTATTCAAAATAGCCAAGACATAGAAACAACCTAAGTGACCCCTGACAAATAACTGGGTAAAGAAAATGTGGTTAATATACACTATGGAATACTTATCCAACCATAAAAAAGATAAAGTATTGCTATTTTTTGACAACATAGATGGATCTTGTGTGAAATAAGTAAAATAAGCCAGACAGAAAAGAACAAGTACTGTATGATTTCACTAATATGTGGGCTATAAAACAAAAAGCAATGATTGAACAAACAAAACAAACAAAAATCAAGCTCATAGACACAGACAACAGAATGGTGGTTACCAGAGAAGAGTGAGGGTGGACAAAGAAGGTAAAGGGGGTCAACTATATGGTGACAAAAGGAAACTAGACTTCAGGTAGTGAGAACACAATACAGCACACAGATGTCTTATCATAAAGACACACATCTGAAATGTATATGTTATTATCAATCAATAAATTTAATTTTAAAAAACCTGAAAGTTGAAATGGAAAAAGCATACTCTGTAGTGTCTGTCTTTGGATTCAAAGCACAAGATGTTAATGAGCACTCTGGCTTTTCTTTTTGCCTTATATATCCCAAATGGAGTACTAGAGAAGCCAGCAATCCAGAAATGTCAATGGATGTGGACAAGAAGAGCCCAAAGATAAGCCTACTCTCTAACAGAAGGGCTAAGAAAATGGATAGGCTAGAGAGAAAGAAAACCTTTAAAGAATAATTAACCCACTGTAGCCAAACATCACAGAAAAACCTGTTGCTCCCATTTCCACTCCTATTAGCAAAGACTAAGTAGATAGAGTGCCTAGACTTCTACCCTTTCAGGCTGTAATAAGGTACTGCAACCTCTGAGGTTGTTGGGATGCTGTAGGAGAAGGCCAAGTAGGGAGTCAAGCACATGGGAAGCCTGAATTACTCCCCTAAGGAAGTAGTAATAAGGCTAACCTCACTGGAGTGTTGTTAAAGGCAGGGTACTGGAGAGTCAGGACAGTCTTGACTGCTCAATAGGAACAAGGTCACCCTCATAATGTCACTGGGAGCCACATAGGAAGCAGCAATTAGGCACTCATTCCTCCGTAAACTAGAATGATGTAAGAAGAGATCTAGCGGGAAGCCATAACTCCCAGTCATGCTCTGCAGTAACAAGAAGTCCCTCCCCTTGGTTATCTATGGAAACCGACTAGGGAACATGGTCTTGCATTTCCAGAAGAAATGAGTCTAGCAGAAATGAGTCAGCACTCTCATTCAATCACTGTAGCAGTATCAAAGAAGACCTACTACTGTGAACAATGCTGCGATGAACATGGGGCTGCATGTGTTTTTACGTACCAGTGTGTTTGAGTTTTGGGGTATATACACAATAGAGGAATTGCTGGATCATATGGTAGTTCTAGTTTTAATTTTTTGAGGAACAACCATATTTTCTTCCATAGTGGTTGTACTACTTTACATTCCCACCAACAGTGGATGAGGGTTCCTTTTTCTCCACAGCCTCTCCAACAGTTGTCATTACCTGTCTTGTTGATAATAGCTAATCTAACAGATGTGAGATGGTATCTCATTGTAATTTTGATTTGCATTTCTCTAATAGCTAATGAAGATCTTTTCATATATTTGAGCATCTTTTCATATATTTGTTGGCCATTTGTATTTCTTCCTGGGAGAAGTGTCTGTTCATGTCCTCTTCCCATTTTTTTTATTGTGTTGTTTGCTTGTTTGTTGTTGAGTTTTATGAGTTCTTTGTATATTTTCTATATTAGGCCCTTATCTGAGCTGTTGTTTGAAAATATAATCTCACATTTAGTTGGCTGTCTGTTTATTTTGTTGTCAGTTTCTTTTGCTGTGCAAAAGCTTCTTAGTTTGATGTAGTCTCATTCAAGACATGGAAACAATCAAGAAGCCCTTCAATAGATGATTGGATAAAGAAAATGTGGTACATATATACTATGGAATACTACTCAGCCATAAGAAATGATATCGGATCACTTACAACATGGATAGACCTTGATAACATTATACTGAGTAAAATAAGTAAATCAGAAAAAAACTAAGAACTATATGATTCCATACATAGGTGGGACATAAAAATGAGACTCAGGGACATGGACAAGAGTAGTGGTTACAGGGTGGGGGGGGGAGAGAGAGGAGGAGAAGGGCACAAAGAAAACCAGATAAAAGGTGATGGAAGACTATATGACTTTGGGTGATGGATATGCAACATAATCAAAGTCAAAATAACCTGGAGATGTTTTCTCTGAACTTATGTATCCTGATTGATTAATGTCACCCCATTAAAATTAATTTTAAAAAGGCATGCTAAAATGTGAAACTTAAGATCCAAAGTCTTATAACGTAATATTCAAAACACCTGGGATTCCATGTTTTAATATCAAGAACTTTAAACTAAATGAGAAAAAATAACAGATGCCAATATTATGACACAGATGTTAGAATAGTCTGACAAGGATTTTAAACCATCCAACATAAAATGTTCCAATAAACCATTATAAATATGTCTGAACAGATAAAATAAGTTTTAGTAGAGTCTCAAATAAATGAAAAGTATGTAAAAAATAAGTTTTTACAATAAAAGAATGTAACAGCTTAAATAAAATACAAAATGGATAGAATTAACACTCATTTGAGAGAAGAACAAATCCGTGATCTTGTAGAATAGAAAAAAATATGTAGCGTCGGCCTAGCGTGTGGAGGACCCAGGTTCGATTCCCGGCCAGGGCACATAGGAGAAGCACCCATTTGCTTCTCCACCCCTCCGCCGCGCTTTCCTCTCTGTCTCTCTCTTCCCCTCCCGCAGCCAAGGCTCCATTGGAGCAAAGATGGCCCGGGCGCTGGGCATGGCTCTGTGGCCTCTGCCTCAGGCGCTAGAGTGGCTCTGGTCGCAATATGGCGACGCCCAGGATGGGCAGAGCATCGCCCCCTGGGGGGCAGAGCACCGCCCCTGGTGGGCGTGCCGGGTGGATCCCGGTCGGGCGCATGCGGGAGTCTGTCTGACTGTCTCTCCCTGTTTCCAGCTTCAGAAAAATGAAAAAAAAAAAAAAAAAAAAAAAAAAAAAAAAAAAAAAAAAAAAAGAAAAAAATATGTAATCTGAACCAGAGAAGCTAAAAAAAAAATGACAGCCTCAGAGACATGAGGGATTAAGTAAAAATCAAAATGTCTTTTAATAGGTGACTAGTTAAATTATGATACAGTCGTATCATAAAATACTACAATAAAAATAAACTATTAATAAAAAACTATTAATATATTTCAAGGGCATTATGCTAAATGAAAAAGCCAATATCCAAACAGTAGATATTATATAATTTCATTTACACAACATTCTTGAAATCACAAAATTATAAAGATAGAAAACAGATTAATGGTTGCCAGGGATTACAAGTGGTTAAGAAGGGCTGTTTTGAATAAGGATGACCACAAAATCTTAGCACTAGGGATAAATCTTGTTAAGTATGAAATAGTTCTGTATCTTGATTAGTAATGGTATTTATTACAATCTAGACACTTGATAAAATGCCAGAAATACACACACATAGCACACCAATGTTAAATTCCTGATTTTGATATTATGTTTTAATTACATAAAATGTAACTATTAGAGGATACTGAGGGAAGGGTACATGTGATCTCTTTACAACCTGTAAGTTTTTCAAATTAATCAGTTAATAAATCAGTGTTAAAAGAAATTGAATTTATCAAAAATTTTAACTTTTGCTCTTTGAAAGACACCATAAAAATAAAAGAAAATAGTGAGAATATATATGAAAATAATTTATGACATTTATATATGTGTGTAGGCATGGTGGGTAACAGCTGGTTTGCCTCGGTTTGGCAGAACTGATAACTAATTTTTTGTTAAGTTTGGCAAACCGATTGTTAAAATAGCACTTTTAGTCAGGGTTCTCTCTAAGGTGGGTGCCTGGGCAGTTACCCAATGTGGAAATCAAAAATTTACTTTTCTTACTCTTTTTGAACATTCATCTGTGCAACAGCATATTCTAAGCATTCCTAGTAATGTTCATTCTGTCCATAGGTGAAAAAAATTTTATGGAACTATGCTTGTAATATTTATTTATTCATTACATAAAACTCATTATAACTTTGATGAAAGACTAAATTTTGATTCCCTTGCATTTGTTACTTCAGTAAACAAACATTTAAGGTAAAGAGAAAAAATACCAAACAACTAGGGGTAACAAGCTGTAGTTTGTCTTAGCTTTGTGTTACACCCAAAATTCTGCCGAGATATTATGAGTGTGGTGGTATTCCCCAAATGAGGAAACCAATAGGAAGCTAGAACACAATGAACCTATAGAGATATAGACTTCAAGGGTTATCTGATCGCCCATTTCAGAAGAATGCTCACAACTTTCCCATGACAAACAGGTTTGTCATACACATTATTCAATCGTGTTCTAATCTGCACAGCCTATGCCATTTATTAATTCAGCCTAGAAATTTTTATTTAATATAGATAACATGAATAAAATGTATGTTATGACTCATGTTTATGAATAGTGTAAGCACAGTGCTTTGTTTATAAAGTTTATGATGTGACCACACATGCACAAAAAGTTCTCCTGAGAGTTTGAAGACAGATGTCTTAGAGCAAATAATGTAATCATTTTTAATTTTGGGGAATCACCATATCAAATGGAGGATGCTGAACAAATAAAATCTTTACTTTCTAAGACAGATTTTGTCAATGTATCCAAGATTGCAGGACATAGACTGGGTTAACCAGCTGCAAACAAAATGAACCCCATAAAGGTCAAGCTGAAATGTCATAAAGATGCACTGCATATTCAAGGTATTGTTAACAAAAGCATCAAAATGCTAGGTTTTGTTTATTGCTTCATAAAGGATTTTTGTAACATTATTGTGCTCAGAATCCTGTACTATATACCCTGGTTCAATCTAGCTTGGAATTTAATGCAATTTAGATGATTTGCTAAAGGAAATAAAGCAAATAATTTAAAAATATTTATTGATAAAATATATACTATTTTTTATCAGTCCAATAAGAACCAAATTGAACTTACCAAACTATCTGAACAACTTAGCATTAAAATTATAATGTTTGGTAGAGTTTGGGGACCAAAATGGGCTGCCTGTAATTTAAGGTCAAGTGTACCATAGCTGTACGGTACACTTATCCAGTGCTACACTATTTTTATCCAAACAAAAAGTACTTAGGTATGGCTGCTTTGAAAATATTTTATAACTGATTTGTCATTAATGATTGATATTTTAAACAAAATTTGTTTTCTTCCAAATGCACTACAAGCAAGAAATATAGATATAATAAAGGCTGAAAAATTCATGATATGATCTATTAAAGCATTTCAAATGATTATAAAGAAAAATGATCCATGCAAAAAAGTGAATAAATTAATTATTTTAGAAACATTCAAAAATGTAAAATTTGTAGAAAATTATCAATTTGTTGGGTTTCCTTGGAAAAGACTTTTTGAAAACATTGTAATGAATGTGAAAAAAAATACTGGATTATGAACATCTAAAAGCAAGTTGTAGCTAATTTCAAGAAAGGTATAAATTAATATTTCTCAATTATTTGGAGCCAGATTACTGGAATATTGAAGAAGTACTAGTTCCATGGAAAGCAGCTGAAGAACAATTGCTCATATTTAATGACATTTTAACTACCAAATTGATATTAATGATTATCAAGATTTCGTGAAAAACATTTGTTTAAACTTTTCAGAACTATGCAATTCCTAAAAGTGTTCAAAAAGCTAAAAAAAATAGTCAAAACAACTGCTTTAAGTTCAGCAGAAATGTGAAAGAGGCTTTTTAAAGATGAACGTAATATGTTCAGAGAAAAGTCGCCAGTTTCTAATATATCAAACACAATGACTGTTAGTCTAATTGGCCCTCCTCTAAAGAAATGGGGATCCTACTCCTACAGTGAAAAGATGGTGAAGGATAAATCACACAGCTGATTGTGCTCAGATAAAAATGAAGGAAATTGCAAACGAGGACGCCAATCCAGAAGCAATAACAGTTTTATTATTTTTTGTCAGGTTATTATTTAACATTTTTCATTAATATTTTAAAACTTTTTCTTATAACATAATCTAGTTTTTTGTACCTCTTTTATTGTTCTTACTTAAGTATTAAATAATAAAATAATAAACTACATTTGGTATATCATTTTTTATACTTAAAATGGTCATTAGGGCAGAGAACTGGTTGTTAAATTATTTGAATCTCAACACTGCGTAGATATATATGTATGTAGGTAAATATACATATATGTATTTATGAACTTGTATCTAATATACTATAATAATTGTATAAATAATTGAAGCAGACTCTTCACAAAAGAAAAAATATATATAGATGGCCAAAAGCACGTTATCTTTACTCATTGAGGAAATAAAATTTAAGATCACGTAAGATACCATGACATGTACTGTAGAATGAATAAAATTTAAAACAACTGATAATAATAAGTGTTGACAAATATGCTAAGCAACTCCAACTTGCTTACACTGAAGGTAAAAACGTAAAATGTAGCATCATTTTGGAAATACTACTTTCATAAAACAACAAGCACTACATTGCTAATACACACAAGCGTATGCATGGATCTGAATAATATTATGCTGAGAGAGAAAAAAAGATGCAGAAATGTGTACACTGCATTATTGCATTCCAATCTAGTTCAAAACCAAGCAAAACTATTGTATAGTAACTAAAATCAGATCAGCAGTTGCCTAGTATAGCAGGCTGGGGAAACAAACTGAAAAGGGGCATAAGGAAACTTTCTGTGGTGATGAGCATTTCCTCTGTCCTGATTGTGATGTGTGTTACATGGGTGTTTGCAAATATATCAAACTACACACATGAAGTGGATACACACACACACACATATACACATTCACATACATATATAGCATATACCTCAAAGGAGTTGATTTTAAAAGTTTATCAGTACAAGTTAACATATAAAAGTCAATAAATACTACCTATATTTTAATGAGAAATAATGAGGAAATATTTTATATTTATATTTATATATGCCCTAATATTCCATTCTCAATAATGTAAGGATATTATGTCCAGAAGAAAAATCTAACAAAACAAGTACAAGACCTTTACAAAGAAAATTATAAAAACTTTTGAGGAGATAAAAGAAGACAAATAAGGCCCTGGCTGGTTGGCTCAGTGGTAGAGCATTGGCCAGGTGTGTAGAAGTCCCGGCTTTGATTCCCAGTCAGGGCACACAGGAGAAGTGACCATCTGCTTTTCCACCCTCCAACTTTCCCTTCTCTCTCTTGTTTTCTCTCTCTCTCTTCCCTTTCTGGAGACATGAAAGTTTGAGCAAGTTGGTCTCAGGTGCTATGGATGGCTCCATGGCCTCATCCCAGACACTAAATTGCTTGAGCTTGATTGCCAAACAATGCAACAGTGGCCTCAGATGGGCAGAGCATTGCCAGGTAGGGGGATCCTTATCAGGCATATGTGGAAATCTGTCTCTCTGCCTCCCCACCTCTCACTTAATAAGTAAATAAATAAAGACAAATATAAAACTATTATTTTTATGGGAATAAAATTCAGTATCTAAATATATAGTCTCCTAAAATTAATCTGCAAAAGCAATCCTTTTCATGTCAATACCACAAAAAAATTTTTATAGACATCTACATACATAAAATTTATATAAAAATTAAAGGTCCAAGAGTAGCCAAGATAAACCTGTGTAAAGAAAAAAGGAAAAACCATCATCCTAACAAATATCAAAAGTAATTAAAGAGCTGTGATAACTGGGACAGTGTGGTATTATCACCGAATGGATAAAAATCATTGAAATAAAAGAGTCCCAAAACACACACAAACACATACACACATGCAGACTTACATAAAAGAAATAGCAATAAAACACCGTAAGAAATTAATGAAGTTGGCACAATTCATTTTTAGCATAAAATAAATAAAATTAATTTTTCAAAACATGTACCTGACATTTTTGGTATATTAAAACCTAAATATGAGTAAAATTTTAAATTTAGAAATATAGTATATGGCACACACATGCATAATATATATTAGCATGAGATAAAGATATAAAAACCATAAATCAAAGAGGATAAGAATGATAAATTTATCACAGCAAAGGAAAAATGAACTGTAGAAGATATTTACAACACATATAACAAATAGTTAATTTAGCATGCCTAATAAAAGAATTTGAAGATAAACAACTCAGAAAAAGCGGAAATGCATTTCAACATGCAATGTACTAAGAGGCATTCTGAATTAACACTGAAAATCAAAAAAGCTGTTCAAGTTCTTCAGCTATGAGAATTGTGCAAATATAGCAGTGATGTATTATTTTACAACCACTGAAATAGAAATAAAATTAAATATCTGTGACTGCCATGCTGCTATGCATAGAAACTTCTGAAGTATTTTTGGTAGTGAAATTTATATGACCACTTTAGAGAACAATATCACAATTTCTAGTATGGTTAAAAATTGCTACCTTTTTGCCCAACAATTCTGTTTGTAGGTATTTGACATGAGGAAACTCTTGCACGTATGTATCAGATTGTATATAGAAAGATGTTTACTAGAACACTATTTGTAGCAGCAAACTGATATAATACAGTATAAATGCCTATTCATGGGGAATGAATAATTTTGGATATATCCATATTGCAAAATACATTAAAATTAATAAATTAGACCAACAGGCATCAATGTGAATAGTTTTCAAGATATAATGAGTTTAATAAGGAAGTTGCAGAATTATCTATGATGTTATTCATACATTTTAAATCAGAAACTCCACTTCTATAGTATTTATGGATAATAAAATTATGACAACATAGCCTGGAAGGATACTTATGAAATGTTTTTTAGTGATGTCTCTAAAAAAGGAACAGCATGCGACCAGAGAGCCAAATAACCTTTTACAAAAGAGCAGTAGCTTTGTTCATGTCTGACAACACTCCTCTCTGCCTTCCACACTGGCCTCAAGTATTCTTTCACTTTCCATTTTCCTCTCAAATGATGTTTCCTTTGATGACAGGAACCTCCTCTGTCAATTTCCCATGGGGTATAGCGAAGTATAGAGTAAATAACGTGGTTGCACTCAGTAATTACTTATTGGAATTATAATATCTTGTAACCAAAAGGCTTTTAGAGATCATATTGCTTTGTAGTCATCAAATTGTGTTCTGAGAAGTCCTAGGCTACCCAAGAGAAGCTTCACTGAGAAAGGAGTGTGGCAGCTAGGATTATGCATCCACCACCTCTTATTCAAGTACAGCAGTTCTGATTTTATCTGCTTTATAATCACAGTACCAAATAAGACTGTTTACAAAAACACTTTTTTTTAAAGGAAGAATAAAAACCACTGAGTTTAAGCATTTGTTTTCAAAAATAAAAAGGTTAGTCATTTTCTAACAAGGCCACATGGTTCTTCTATGTTTAACTGACTTAATGTTTACAGAATTCTTGGCACAATGGGAAGCTATTAAGAAAGATAGAGATGAGCCTTTGGTTTCTAATGTTCATCTTGCTATATCATATAAACAAAAAGATGTTCTTCCAAGTATCAAGTTTGAAGTGAAAAGATAATTATATTTAATTTACCAACTCATCAATTCTGGTATAAATTCAGGGAGGAAGGAGAAGACAGAATTTACTGTTTCAAATTTTGTAGTGTGCATCATAGCTTGCTCTAACAATCAGAAGCCATCATCAACTGCTATGGGCATAACTTTTAGATTCATTTAACCTAGGAATAACCCTGTAAGTAAGCATTATGCATTAAAGAAAGCGCCGTGGTATATAAACTTTTGGAAAGTAATTGTCTGAATGTTGCAGGAGAAAAGACTAAATCATCAAGTTTCATTCTGCCTCTGTTAGCTTGGTAATCTCTACTGGAAGTCATTTATGAGGCTAATCAGTTATCTTCATAAAAATTACTAAACAACGGAGATAATCATTTCAGGCACCAAAGTTTGTGAGGAAGAAAATTCACACAAACCAACCTTGATCTTTACTGGAGGTTCTGCTTAATGGTCTAGAAAACTAATAATCATTAGTTTTCACAAAAGATGTTATATGGCTAAAGCTACAGTATTCAAATAACATGTAATTATATTTTATCTAATGAGTTAAGCCTCTTTTAATCATTTTGAAACCAACTACCACCAAATGCATTGTTTTATTACTGTAATATCTTCACCAAAGTCTTCAAAACACAGAAAGCAATCCTACTTCCCGGGTTACACATTGAAGATGCAAAAATTGATCTTGCCATTCAATCTCATTTGACTGAACACATAGAATGATAACAATAGTTTCCTCTACTCTTCCTCAGAGAGCATCTCTGAAAATTAATGTCTGTCTTAAAGAATTTCCCAGATTAGGAGGTATCAATTAATATTTTTACTTTAAACATAAGAACCTACAATCATATTTGGAGATAATGTTAGAATAGTCCTCCACTTCCTTGCTAGAGCCCAAGGAAGATGATGTAGCCACCAAATGGAGTGACATTAATGGGGAAAGTGTTATCACAGTCTGTTTGAACAGATTTTTTAGGGGGAGGGAAATATATCTCAATATTTATCCAATAATATCCCAAACATACCTATGATATCTCACTGAAACTCAATGTTTCATACTAATTCCACCTCCTATTAAGAAGAACTGCATGTGTAGAATTTATTATATCTGGATTATTCCAAATAAAAATGATGAGGTAAAAAATTATTTGTATTTGTCAGAAAATATAGTTTATAAAATGTTCACCACTGCTGGCAGAGAAGTTGCTATTTTTAGCTCTCAGTTTTCTGAAGTTTTATTTGGAGGCTGAGACAGCCACAGATAAAAACATTATTAATCCTAAATAGGAACTATCTCTCAATGCTAAAGATTGAGTAGGTGCGTGAAGTCTAAATGGACAGGTGAAGAGCACGGGAACTCTACTTGAGGTAAAGGAACTGAGAGCTTGCACCCATATTTCAGGTTCTGACTCTCTATGTATCAGAATTACTCCCAGCTGATTGAGGACACCACCCCAAGAGAGAAAGCTACATAGAATGCTTCTTTCTCTAAGTTTGCTGAGGAATACCTCTGTCTAAAGAGTCGCTTGTACCTAGAATATCCCCCATAGCAGACTCCTTCCCTTGTAATCACTAAATCAACCAATGGAGAGAAATTCAGCTGACACTATACCTAAATTTACCTCCTTTAAATATACTACTCTTATGTTTTAAACAAAATAATAACAATGGAGAGAAAAATGTCAACTTAACACTTAGAGAAGGATAAGGCCCTCCCTTTAAGTATCAATAATTCTTTCTAGCTTTGTAGGTAAGTCTATATGCTATGGGAAAAATTAAGGTATCTTGATACAGCTTGAGACTTGAAATCAAATCTAGTATAAATACTATAATTATACTAGATAGTGTTTTTCTTGACAAACATTGTTTGATATTTTAAATAAAAGTATTATATAGTGAAATATATTTTTGTTGAAATAACAGAAAAACTATTATTGTCAAGTGATTATTTCCAAAAATTTATCACAGATCCAAAACAAGCATTTCTATAAACAGAATAGAAATGAAATAATTCTTGTATTCTATGAGACTCTTCAAATTTCCTCTGAAGTATGTTTTTTTTTCCTACTTTACAAAGTCACAGAGAAATCATTCACTTCTTTGCTCATACCAGTTTTCAGTAACTTTTAGTAAAGGATATTAAAATTTAAAGACTCAACTCAAATCTTCTAATGGAAAGTTTCATTTTAAAGGGCGCTTCTGCCCTTTTATACATAATTTTAGAATAAAAATAAAGAGATGAAGATTACAGAGTAATGGCAGCATGAGAGATACCACTTATCTCTCCCCTTGAAATTTCAACAAATTGAACAACTTTGAATAACTATAACACAGCAAAGGCTTGGGTTCACAGGCAAGCCTGAAAGATCTGTGCACAGAATGGACTAAAAGTGGGGCAGGTTGGAAAGGGGGGAGGATGATAAAACACACTCATGGTCCATTCCAGAGATCATCCTCAATTGACTATTTTGTTTTGTTTTGGTTTTTTCTTAGCAGGGACTATGGAGGGGAGGGAAGCTCAGACTGTCTGGATTTTGTCTAAGGGGGTTACAAGGGGGGATGCATTGAGTGACTGGGCCTCCTTCTGCCAGAAGAAACAGAGAGATTGAGGGGAAGAGGGAGATATACTAAACCAAAGTAGTGGCAGAATGAGGGGTCAGAGAAAGTGTTCCCACAGACTGCCTGCAGCCCACATTTGGTACAGAGATAGAGAAAACCAAAGTATAGCCATCCAGTCTCCAAGATCCTGCCTTCCTCAACTCACAGATATGGAGAGTGGCAGAGACAGACCCTCAGAGCCACTCTCTCCCCTGAAGAACAGAGGTGTTCTGCACCTGGTTCCTTGGTCTATGAAAACATGGGGATGTGTACCCAGAGGTCTGAGATTGCCATTGCTAAAACTGTAAAACCACAAAGCCCTTACAACAGTCCCCAACCTGACTTAAGCCCTGCCTACATCATTATGACAGCAGCATCTTAGCAGAGGTCAGCCATGAAATTTCAGATTCAAAACTTGTAATACAATGACACCTAATGGAAGAGAATAATAACCTCTCAAAATTAAAATTTTTTTCCTTGTTTTCCTTTTTTGCCCTTTTTCTTTTGAATTTCACTTTCTTTAATTTTTATTTTGTATTCTTATTTTTGTAGATGTTTTTATCTTTATTTTTTTATTTTTGCTATTTTTTGTTGTTATTTTCATTATAGTTGTCATTTTTAAATATAAATTTCATTGTATTTTTTCAATATTATTTTCATTTTTAGTTGCTTTTTCTTAAAGTTCTTAAAAATACCACTCTCAAATGACATCAAGGGAGAATAAATAAAAAACCATGGCTACAAAAGACAAACAAGTATTTCAAGGAAAAAACCTAGAGAAAGAAATCCCAATCATACAGAAACCTTAGAGTTAAATGATAAAGAATTCAATTCAACATTTCAAAATACTCAATGAGTTGCAAAAAAACACTGATAGGCAATTTAATATGCTCAAAAACAAGTTAATGAAAAAATGAGTACTTTACCAAAGATAAAGTTTAAAAAAGAACCAAACAGAGAAGAAAAAATACATAAATTGAAAACTGAGGTAGCAAGGTTAGCTAATAGAACAGGCCATACAGAGGTAATAATCAGTGATATTGAAGATGAGCAACTAGAGATGGTATAGAGAGAAAAAAAACTCATGAATTTAAAAAAAATGAAAGAGCTTTATAAGAATTGTTTGACTCCATCAGAATGAGCAACAAAAGAACAATGGATATATCAGAAGAATAAGAGAAAGAGAAGGGAATGGAGAGCCTATTCAAACAAATAATTGATGAAAACTTCCCAAGCTTATGGAAAGAGAGCCTCAAATCCAAAAAGCAAACAGAACACTGAGTTACCTCAACCCAAACAGACCTTTTATAAAGCAAGTCATAATAAAATTGTCAAAAATCAATGACAAGTAAGGAATCCCCAAAGCAGCTAGAAAAAAAAAAGAACATAACAGATAAAGGAAGGGCCACTAAGTTATCATCAAACTTCTCAGCAGAAATGCTGCAAGTGAGAAGAAAGTGGACTCAACCATTCAAAGTACTGAAAGAAGGGAACCACAAGCCAAGAATACTATATCCATCAAAGTTATCTTTTAAATATGAAGGAGAAAGAAACTTGCAGACACACAGAAGCTAAGAAAATTTATCACTGGAAAAACCCTCACTACAGGAAATATTCAAGGAGATTATCTGACTAGATACAAAGAACAAGACAAAAACTACAATTAAAAGCTCCAACAAGGTCACAATAAAATAAAAAATAATCTGTAACAACAATATAAAAGGGAAGAGGATAGAAATCTGAAGTCACAAAGGAACATGGAGTGGAGAATTATTTATAAGACAAAGGACTTTTGTATGTATAAAATTTTTTCTTTTGCCCTGGTTGGTTGGCTCAGTGGGAAAGTGTCAGCCCAGCATGTCAAAGTCCCAAGTTTAATTCCCAGCCAGGAAACACAGGAGAAGCACTCATTTGCTTCTCCACCCTTCCCCTCTCCCTTCTCTCTATGTCTCTCTTCCCTACCTGCAGCCAAGGCTCCACTGGAGCAGAGTTGGCCTGGGTACTGAGGATGGCTCCAAGGCCTCCGCCTCAGTTGCTAAGTTGGCTCTAGTAACAATGGAGCAATGCCCCAGATGGGCAGAGCATCACACCCTGGTGGGCTTGTGAGGTGACTTCCAGGTGGATGCATGCAGGAGTCTTTCTGCCTCCCCACTTCTCACTTCAGAAAAATACAAAAAAATTTTTTCTTTTAATAACCTAATATTAAACACTCAAAAAAAGCCACCACTGAAACACATAACTAAAAAAAGGGAGGGGGTGAGAAACAGGAAAAAGAAATACAGAACACCACCAACCAAAAACAAGTGACAGTAACACAAAAGAGAAGAACCAAATGAGATTCAGAGCTAACAGAAAACAAAACATAAAATGGTTATAAGAAATCCTAAGTGTCAATAATTACCCTAATGTAAATGAACTGAAATCACCAATAAAGAGGAAGAGTAGCAGATAGAAAAGCAAAACCCAACTGTATGATGCCTTCAAGAGACATATCTAAGTTGCAAGGACAAAAGTAAACACAAAATAAAATGTTGTAAAATGATTTTGCAAGCAAATAATATCCTCAAAAAAGCAGGTGTAGCCATATTAATATCTGACAATATAGACTTTAAGATAACAAAAATAACAAGAGACAAAGATGGATATTTCATAATAGTAAAGGGACCATTATATCAAGAAGACATAACATTTTTTAATATATATGCCATGTACCAGGGAACACCAAAACATATGAGATCTACCAACTGATCTAAAAATAAAAACAGAAAAACTATGATCATACTTGGGGATTTCAAGACACCATTGATGGTTTTAGATAGATCACCAAACAGAAAACCAATAAAGAAATATTAGCCTTAAATGACACACTACACCAAAAGAACATAATAGACATTTATAGCACATTTCATCCCAGAACATCAAATTATACATTCTTTTCCAGTATGCATAGAACATTCTCAAGGATAGGCCATATGTTGGGCCACAAAACTAACATCAACAAATTCAAGAAGACTAAAATTATAACAAGCATATTTTCTGAACAGAAGGCTTTGAAATTAGAATTCGACAGCAAAAAGAAAATAAAGAAACCAACAAAATGTGGAAATTAAACAAAATACTTCTAAAAATGACTGGGTCAAATAGGAAATAAAAGCAGAGATCAAAAGATATATACAGATAAATGAAAATGAGTACACGACATATCAAAATTTTTGGGATGCCGCAAAAGCAGTAGTAAGAGGAAAGTTTATATCATGACAAGCTCATATCAAGAAGAAAGAAAGATTCCAAGTAAACAACCTAACTCCACATATCAAAAAACTAGAAAAGAAGAACAATGGAACCCCAAAGTCAGCAGAAGAAGGAAAATAGTAAAAGTTGGAGCAGAACTAAATGAAATAAAGAATAAAAAAAAACTATAGAAAAAATGAATACAACAAAGACCTGGTTCTTTGAAAAGATCAATACAAACCACAGGGTAGACTCACTAAGGGAAAAAGAGAAAAGATTTATATAAACAAAATCTGAAATGAAAGAGGAAAAATGAACACAGACATCATAGATATACAAAGAATCATAGTAGAATATTTTGAAAGATTATATGCCACCAAATTTAACAACCTAGAGGAAATGAATCAATTCTTAGAAATATATAATCTTTCTAGATTGATTCATGAAGAAATAGAAAAGCTAAATAGACCTATAAACAGGTAAGAAATAGAAACAACTATAAAAAAAACCTTACCCAAAATAAAAGTCCAGGGCTAGATGACTGCACTAGTAAATTCTAGCAAACATTCAAAGAAGATTTGATAGTTATCCAAAAAATAGAAGAAGCAACACTTCTGAACACATTTTATGAGGCCAACAGAACCTTGATATCAAAACCTGGCAAGGATAACACAAAATGAAAGCTACAGACCAATATCTCTAATGAATACAGATGTAAAAATCCTAAACAAAATAATAGCAAATTGATACAACAACACATTAATAATACATCACAATAAAGTGGGATTCATTCCAGGAGCACAAGAATGGTTCAACAAACATAATCAATGTTACACATCACATCAACAAAGCAAACAAAAACCATATGATTCTATCAATAGATGCAGAAAAAGCATTGAATAAGCTACAACATACTTTTATGTTTAAAACACTCAATAAAATGGGTATAGAAGGAAAATACCTCAACATAATAAAGACCATATATTACAAACTACCAGCTAATATCATACTAAATAGTAAAAAAAATGAAGGCTTTTCCTCTAAAATCAGGAACAAGACAAGGCTGTCCACTCTCTCCACTCTTACTAAACATAGTTCTGAGAGTTTTAGGCAGAACAACCAGGCAAGAGAAAGAAATTAAGTTACACATATGAGGAAAGAAAAAGTAAAGGTATCACTTTTTGCAGATGACATATAGAAGACCCTGTATATAGAAAACCCCAAAGACTCCACAGAAAAACTATTAGAAACAATAAACCAGTAGAGTAAAGTCACAGGATACAAAATCAGTATCCAAAGTCTATTGTTTTTCTATATGCCAACGATGAAACTTTGGAAAATAAACTAAAAACAAAACAAAACAATTACTCTTACAATTACAACAACAAAAAAATAAAATACCTAGGAATAAACTTAACAAAGGGTGTGAAAGACTTCTATACTAAAATCTACAAGGAGTTATTGAAAGAAATTGAAGAAGACACATGAAATGAAAAAATATTCCATTTTCATAAAATAGAAGAATCAACATAGTTAGCATGATTGTATTATGCAAAGCAATATACAAATTAATGCAATTCTCATCAAAATTCCAAAGTCATTTCTGAAGAAATGGAACAAAAAAATCACTAGGTTTGTATGGGACCATAAAAAAAAACCAGTCTAAGCAATCCTGGGGATAAAAAATGAAACCAGAGGTGTCACACTATCTGACTTCAAATTACACTATAGAGCCACAATAATAAAAACAGTATGGTATTGGCAGAAAAACAGACATACAAACATTGGAATGACATTGAGAGCCCAGAAATAAAACCACATATATATGGACAAGTTATCTTTGACAAAAGAGCATTATTCACAGTGGCCAAGACATGGAAACAACCAAAGGGTCCTTTGATAGATTCTTGGATAAAGAAGATATGATACACACATACAATGGATTACTACTCAACCATAAGAAATGATGACATACTGCCATTTACTACAACATGATGGATCTTGAGAACATTCTACTGAGTGAAATAAGTAAATCAGAAAAAGCTAAGGACTGTAGGATTTCACACATAGGTGGGATATAAAACTAAGATTTATGGACATAGATAAAAGTGAAGTGGTTTACAGGGGGAGGATGATATTGGGGAGGGGATGTGGGAAGGGAGTAAAGAGGAACAAATATACAGTGATGGGAAATGATTTGATTTTGGGTGATGGGTATACGACATAATCAACAATTCAAATGTTATAGAGATGTTTACCTGAAATCTATGTACTCTTATTTTTTTTTAATATTTTATTTATTTTTTATTTTTTAGAGAGAGAGGAGTGAGAGAGAGAGAGACAGAGAGAGAGAAGGGGGAGGAGCAGGAAGCATCAACTCCCATATGTGCCTTGACCAGGCAAGCCCAAGGTTTCGAACTGGCAACCTCAGTGTTCCAGGTCGACGCTTTATCCCACTGTGCCACCACAGGTCAGGCTATGTACTCTTATTGATCAATGTCACCCTGTTTAATTTTCTAAATAAAATTTTAAAAAGAATGATTATTTATAGCAATTAATTACCTTATACTATCTGTTTTTAAAATTTTAAGAAAATTTTCTAAAAAAAAGAAAAAAGAAAGAGACCTTCAGAGATAATTTTATGTGTCCTTAAAAGTGGACAGCACAACTATCCTAAAGTAATGTGAATGTATTTAATATAAAAGCTTGAGTGAAGACTCTGCTCCTAAAGTGCTGTATATCACACTAATTCTCTTTAAACCACCAGGTGAGTTCTCATTCTGTAGCAAAAAGTAATGCCATTGAAGCCAATTATGCTGCTGTTTTCAGCCAGGTCTCAAAGTTCAATTAATACTGTTGATTTTAAGGATTCCCTTAGTTTACTGCCTCTCCTAAATATTGAGAACTCTTCAAAAATAGGACAGTGCCTGGTACACACTTGTATATATCAAGAAATACATAAAAGTACTACAAGTATATAAGAAACTATGTTAAATTACTGGCTTGGAAATGTTTATGTTGATATTTAAATCATTGTTTAACATATACATATAAATTCTTTTTTATTATAGCCCTTTACCCCCTTATACCTACATAGCCCTTATTTTCAGCTTTATTATATTCAATTATTTGTATCTAAATTAAAAATTCAGACAATGAATCATAAATCTAAATACAATATGGAATTATAACTTCAAATAAAAATAATGGTCAGAATACCAGTATCAGTCACAACTCCTTTGCATATCAATTAAAATAGGTCTTGCAATAATGCATTTTCTAACTTTCTGATATTGTTCTACATAAATATATATTTAATTTTAACATGGTCAGATGATACTTACTGCATACTTACATGTGGAACAAACTAATTTGTAGAATTTATGCTTCCAGGAATATAACTTTCTCAAAGAGCATCTTTCATTACACACAGTAGGGGAACATATTTGAGCAAGAGCACTCCCTCAGCCAGTGTTCTGCAATGTGAAGCTTCGTCTAAAATCTCAAAAAACAAAGAAAGTGCTTTTTCTGTCTTATCAGACTGCTGACTGCCAGTGCCCCACTTTATTCAACTTTTTCTATTGTCCAATTGCCAGTAAACACAGACTGATTTAATATCTTGCCCAGTTTAAACCTAAGCCATATGATAGACATTGATTAAAAATCTTTTCAGAGACAGAATGAAAAAGAAGAATGACCAAAGAAAGACATCTAGTAGGTAAGATGACATGAAGAGATAGTATATGAAAGAGAAATAATTTTATTTGAAGAGAGAAGTGATGATTTTTTTTGCTGAAAGAAGAAACTAAGAACAAAATTGTGTGTTAAGTAATGATTATATGCTACTTTTTATTCTAAGTCCACCTCAAGTCATTCTGTGTAAACTCTCAAATCTGAATCACTTTTTAACAGCAAACCTGAAAATATTTTCATTTGGTGGGCTTTTCTTTTTTAAAGTTTAGAGAAGTTTGGGTGGTCACTGGAATGTTTCAAGTTCTTGTTTTAATATGCATATTCTTCCAGATGACTTGAGGATCAATAACAATTTCTTTTATAAGACTGAAAATCACCCACTCTGACAAACCTAAACTCTAGGCTTTAGATCCTGTTCCATATATTTGTCATCTCCTATTTCTATAAACATGAGTCTCAGAGGTTTTGTAATTCTTTCTCATTTCAAATAAAGGCAGATGCTTTTGAAATGGAATCAAAATATTACTTAAGTCTGTTGCTGAATGAGTCAAGAGATCTAGAAATATTGCTATACCAAAAAAATAGAATTATTAGAGCTCATTACAACTATAACCTTGGGGATGACTAGCAAACATTGCAGTCACTGCCCTTCAAGAGCAAAGTCTCTACCTAGTGCCCTTCTCTACTTAGGTGAGCTTCAGGCATTGCAAATTCAGTTAAGTTTAAAACAGAACTGATCTATTCCTCTGCCAACCTTCCTCCTACATTCTCTTTGTTTAAAAGATGATTATTGTGTCCACCCAGTCATGAAGTCAAAAGCCTTCAAGTCATCCTTTACCTTTTTTTACATTCATCCTCACTAAATCTGGTTGAAACCACCTTCTAAACCCCTCTAAAATTCACTGTCTTCTATTCAGTCCTGTCTCTGCCATAGTTTATATTTTTATGATTTCTGCAGTAGTCAGTATAATTTCCCTACTTCTGGATTTTCATTACAAGCTGGTAACGTGTATTTTTTTATCATTTGTAGTAAAGGGTGTTGTTTTATTTTAATCTTTTTATTTCTTACTCACCCAAGGGCTTTAAAATCCAACAGGAAACTTGTGTTCAAACCTGATGAATTGGCCATAAAACATATTTCTTCTCTCATTTGTGACTCCACTAAAGTGATAAGGAAATATTAAAATATACTAAAGTCTTCAGAATGAAAGAATCAATAGGAAAAAACCTAAAGTGGGTAGTTACTACAAAAAGTAACTTATTTATATCCTATGAACCTCTAACAGTATCCGGATTGTGAGGCACCAGATGGCGAGGAATATGGATTGGGAGAAAAGGACCAAAAGTAAGAAGTATTGACTATATGAATACAGTATTTGGATCTCCAGGTCCTGTTCACCATCAAGCTGTCACTGCCTCAGGAAAGAGACCCAAGGTTTATTATCGTGAGAAATTGAATCAGAGAGGCTATGAACCCAAACATAATGTAAATGGTATGAATGAGATAAAACCAACCAAAGTTAAGTAAAATCCTAGTATGAACTGCTGAACTGTCAGACTGTTGCTGCTCTGCTCTGGAACCACACAAGCAGGTATATGCCCTTCAGGAGAACTGGAGGTTTCTCCTTTGCACACAGTAAAGAGCCTGAGAGAGAAGATTCCCAGAAAGTGGCTTTGCAACACTTTCAGACACACATAACTATACCCTGCAATCTAACCCAGCAGTTCTCAAAACCCATCCAAGTACATAGAGCTTTCAGTCATCTTCCTAGCGCCTTATTCTTAAATATGAAACAATAGAAAAGGACAAACTGTTAATATGACAGATACAAACAAACCAAAAGAGAAGCCCAAATAAATCATAGTCAATATGTGGAAAAGTCAGGAAGCATAACTTAAAAACTGAAAATTTAACTTCTTTAGAGAGATAAGACACCATATTGCAGCATAAAATAGGAATAAAATGCTATGAAAATGTGACTATCAGAGAAGAAAAAAGAACTCATATTTAAAATCTAATAGCTGAATTAAAGTATTCTATTAAAGCATTGAGGAACAGAGTTCATAAAAGCTCTCAGAAATCAAAACAGAAAGGGAAAAAAAGGCAGAGAAATAGCACAGATAAAAAAAATAGAGATCGGGGCCCTGGCCAGTTGGCTCAATGGTAGAGCGTTGGCCTGGCGTGCAGGAGTCCCGGGTTCGATTCCCGGCCAGGGCACACAGGAGAAGCACCCATCTGCTTCTCCACCCCTCCCCCTCTCCTTCTTCTCTGTCTCTCTCTTCCCCTACCGTGGCCAGGGCTCCATTGGAGCGGGGTTGGCCCAGGCGCTGAGGATGGCTCTGTGGCGCTGGAATGGCTCTGATTGCAACAGAGCGTCGCCCCAGATGGGCAGAGCGTCGCCCCCTGGTGGGCATGCCGGGTGGATCCCGGTCGGGCGCATGCGGGAGTCTGTCTGACTGCCTCCCCGTTTCCAGCTTCGGAAAAAAAAAAAATAGAAATCGGCTTTACCTGTGGTGGTGCAGAAAGTGTCAACCTGGAATGTTAAGGTCACTGGCATGAATATGCTGCCCCCCCAAAAAAAGATTAAAATGTGTCTTATGAAGTCTTTCTCAGAAAGTTACTGACCTCCATAACAAACTCAAACCCCAAAAGAGATAGGATCCAGGCAGTATATGAAGACAATGAAAAGAATTATTAGAAGGGCTGCCAACAGAAGTTTCAGGAAGAACAACAAAGCAGGGACACTGAGCAACCAGCCCAAGCCTGAGGCTTGAGGGCTGTAAGAACAAAGGAAACTTGCCACAACTATCTTAAAACTCTGTATGTTTGAGAAATGATATTGACAGTTGTTTGCTAGGTAACATGGTGCATGTAGGAAAAAATAAAAAGGTAGTGCAATAAAAAAAATTAAACAAATGAAGAAATAGGCAATCAATAATTCTAGGGAAAACATGAGATGTTCAAGTAAATTATTTTTATTTATTTATTTTTTTTCGAGAGAGACAGACAGAAAGAAAGAGAAAAGCATCAATTTTTCATTGTGGCACCTTAGTTTTTCATTGATTGCTTTTTCACATGTGCCTTGACAGAGGGAGCTCCAGCCAAACCAGTGACCTCTTGCTCAAGCCACTGTGACCATGGGGTCATGTCTATGATCCCACGCTCAAGACAGTGACCTCAGGGTTTTGAACCTGGGTCCTCTGCATCCTCTGCTTCCCAGACCAACACTATATCTACTGTACTACTGTCTGGTCAGGCTCAAGTAAATAAATGTAATAGAAGGATTCAACTGGGTTTGCAATTATGTATAAATTATGTATACATGAATAGTAAACATAAACAAGAACTATTTCAATAAAATGGGAAATACAGAGAAGGGTGAGTAAAGAAAAAAAAGGTGTTGAAGAGTTTAATACATCTGTATTATATAAGTCAAATAGATAATAATTAATAAAGAAAAAAAGGAATGGCAATATAAGCACATTATTTTAACAAATGAAAATAAACCCCAGAATTTAAAATATTTTTGAGAGATTGTTGTGAAGTAAAATTCTGAGAAGAAGAGAGAGGTAAGACATACTCACTGTATTAAAGGTCATTGATTTAAAATAATATATTATTTTAATATATGTATAATTTTAGTAATGATTTATTTAGGCAGATTTTGTTGAATGATAAATTGTTCAATCCAGTTTTTTACTTCCCTAGTGAGTTTGAAGTCCCGTGAGCAGAGAAATACCCTACATGTTTCCTGTGAAGTTGACTTTCCAGTGCTTTTCATTCTTTTGTATGGATTTATATTTCTATCTGGTATAATTTTCCCACTTCCTGAAAGAAAGTTTTTTTCTTTCAACATTTCTTGGGAGTGTAGGTCTGCTGGTGTCTTTGATTTTTGGCTGTTTATAAGATTTTTTCTTTCACAGAAATAAAAAGCAACCCTAGTGGTTAAAGTAGTCCAAATATACAATGATGGAAGATGATTTGACTTTGGGTGATGGCCATACAATGATACAGTATACAATCATGTATCATAGAAATGTATGCTTGAAAACTATCAACCAATGTCACCCCAATAAATTAAATAAAAAAGATTTGTTCTTTCATAGAATTAAAAAAAAATTCTAAAGTTTTCTAAGGAATCACAAAAAAAAACAAATAGTCAAAGTAATCCTGAAAAAGAACAAAGCAAAAGGTATCACACTTCCTGGTTTCAAGCTATAATATAAAGCTATAATAATCAAAAGAGTATAGTACTGGCATAAAAACAGACACATAGAACAATGAAATAGAATGAAGAACCCAGAAATAGACTCATGCATATATACTCAACTAATATTTGACACAGAAGCCAAGACTACTCAATGGACAGTCTTCAGTAAATGGTGCTAGGATAATTAGATATGCACATATTAAAGAATAAAACTAGACCTGTTTTACACCATTGACTAAAATGAACTGAAATGAATTAAAGACTTAAATGTAAGACAGGAAACCATAAAAGTCCTAGAAGAAAACATAGGAATAAAGCTCCTTGACATGAATCTGGGCAATAATTTTTTGGATAACACCTAAAGCACAAGCAACAAAAAAATAAAAATTAACAAGTTGAACTACATCAAAATGAAAAGCTTCTGCACAACAAAAGAAACAAACAAAATGAAAAAAACAACCCAAGGAATGGGAAAAATATTTGCAAATCAGATAACTGATAAGGAGTTAATTTTCAAAATATATAAAGAAATCATATAACTCAATAGCAAAAAAAACAAATTGTCCAATTTAAAAACAGGCAAAGGGACTGAACAGACATTTCCCCAAAGAAGCTATACAAATGACCAACAGATACATGACAAGGTGTTCAACAGCTCTAAACATTAGGGAAATGCAAATCAAAATCCCAATGAGATATCATTCCACACCTGTTAGAATGGCTATCATTAAAGCACAAGAGACAGCAGATGCTGGCTAGGATGTGGAAAAAAGAGAACCCTCAAAATTGTCATATACATGAGATAGCTTGAGAAGAAATCCTAAGAGTTCTCATCACAAGAAAGAAAATACATTTTTCTTTTTCTTTATTTTTGTATTTATATGATGTACTGTATTGGATATTAACTGAACTTATTGGGATAATCATTTCACGATATATGTAAATCAAATTATTATGTTGATCACAGTAAACTTTTACAGTGCAATAAGCATTTCAATAAAATTGAAAAAAAATAACTTAAGGAAAATAAAATCTATAATGTTAAGACTTTCTATGCAATAACAGATGTCCCTCAAGAATTGTTCAAAAATTCTTTGGTGCCTATTAGGAGTGTTCACCTACATTTTAAAATTGTTTTTCATATACCTTAAGGGTTGTATTGAGTTTTTAGAAATGTCATTAACAGACAAAATGAAGATAATATATGTCACATTCAATGCAGATAAAAGGACCAATATCTTAAATGATAATGTGACTTTCACAGACAGTAGGTGATGCTTTAATAACCAGTAGCTTGATTGACGAATGCCTTTGATGAAATTTTATCAGTGTCAGCTGTAGAGAGATGCTTTGGGCAGCCAGGGAATGCCAGAAATACAGGTTCATTTTCTTTCTTAGATCTTTCTTTCAGGGTTCTGCAGGGAGCCAGTTCTTACCTACCTAAACCATGAAATTTCTTCAGAAAGATAAACAGCTTCCCCCTTACTAAACATGGGAGAAGGAGGCTGACATAACCAATGGAGACAGTGATCTGAGACAAAATATTTCAGACTAGAATGAGGAAAAAAGGGCAGTAAGTGTGTAAGAGTTTGTAGCCAGGACAGCAAAGCCCATGTAATAGAATAATCCAGTGCTGGTATGTTGCACAGAATTTACACTTATACATCTACCCTCACACACACAGAGGACAGAGAATGACAAAAGAATTGGTCAAGACACAAAGGTCTGAGAACACAGGCCCAAACTTGGCCACCCCAGCTGGAGAAATTAGAGCAAGCCTCACCCCTCCATAAGTGAGGTGTGGGGTTTTAAGACAAAAGCACCTTGATACATTAGATTTCTAATCAGTTGTCAAGTTTAACTATTTAGACAATTTTATCCATTACTGACACTTGTATTTTCAGAATAATGTTTAAATATAAGTCCCAGTTTAAGAACCAAATAATGTTATATGAAATGCAAATCTCATTAGCTCCTACTGCCCGCTAGTCTTGGGCTTAGCGATGGATGGCCTGCATTTAGCATGTCAGCTCCCTTTCTGTCTGGAGGGAGGAAGGGTACCAGCTCTATGACTGATACTCCCAGTGGAGAGGTTGCCTCAGGCCTCACCTGCAGATCAGGCATAGTGAGATTCAGGTGAGTTCATTAGACCTGATGCAAAGTTTTGTAAAGCCTGGGTCAGGAGACCACCCACAGAGGCTGACCTCCCCTCTAGCTCTGCTCCTAATTTACTCTTTGACCAGAGCAAACCCTGCTGCATCTTGTTTTACCTTTCTGATCTGTCAAATGAGAAAAAAAGGCACATGCCCTGTTTACTTGACTGACATTGATTAAAACGATACAGTAAGTGGGAAGACACATTAAAAAGAAATAAAAATCTGTCTAAGTAAGGATTGTTCTAGAGTGGTTCAGTGAACTCCGTGTTCCAGTACTTCTTAGTGTTTTAAGTAGGAAGAGAGGGAGCAGTTAGATAGTTTGCAAACATATTTGTCATGGATTAAATATCCACTCAGTGCCTGAGTCACCATTATAACCATGGTTGTCTGCATATTAGATCATTTTAAAGGGGCTGAGAAATCTGTGTTCCACCAGCTGAAATGACTTCCAAGCCCCCATCACCTGGAGGGCAGACTTAGGAATGAAGCCATCCCCACACTGCTGGCAGGAAAGCTGAGGGGGTGGGGAAGAAGGAGGTTGAGTCAAAGCAGAAAGTTATTGTGACTCTGGAGTAGTCTGTAGACTCAGAGAAGGAGCGGCTGTTATATTTAACTAGGGAATCAATATAATGAAAGAAAGCCTCACATTTACATCTGTTCCTTTCCAGGTAAGCTTATCTGTCCTCTGAGTTCATGTCCAGGAACAGTAAGCACCTTGAGGAACTCAGTACTTGGAAGTATTTTATGGCGCAGAGACCTGTGAAACCTTCTCCCACACAACAGCCTGGTGAAACCTAGCACAGATGGAGTAAGTCACACAGGGACCCTGCTGCAGTGACACCTTGCTGCCTGTGCCTGGGGACTCTGTTCTGTCGCTTCTCTTGGACTGAGACTGGACTCAGGGAAACAGGATCCAGGGGACAATGCGAGGCTGGGAATTCAGTCTTTCAGGACCTCAACTTCCGCTTTCAAAAAGGCACTTTTTCAACCTGGGGAGGTGTCCTTTTTTAAATTTCTGTCAGTGTTAGATTCAGGGAGTACTGGAGCTGCCAAAGAGTGAAACTATTGCAGGAACAGTAAGTGCTGATATGGCTCCTGTGAGGCTGGGAACAAAGAAGGTCAGAGACCCTTATCAGAAGTTTAGGTTTGAAATTCGCCACTAAGCTAAAACCGGCCCCTGTTGCTATGCCGGCCCCTGTTGCTATGCTGCGTGTGACCTCCCTAGCCAATAGCTAAACTGCCACATCTGCTTCTGTCTATGCTTGCTCACTTAGGATATGTAAAGGCCTGGCTGTAAGCTCCAGGCGCGGCTCCCATTTGCAGCTCCTTGTGGGCACGGTGTCTCCGGACATCTCGGGAGTTCACCCCTGCGCAGGTTAAACTGGCCAATAAAGTAACATCTTAACTCCTAAAAGTCTCTGACATTTGTTCTCGTACCCGGTGGATGCTACATTTTGGGGGCTCGTCCGGGATTCTCCCTTGGCGGAGTTTTGGGTTGGAGACCGGAAGGACAGCTCGAGCTGAGTAAGTATTCATGGAGGATCCTCATTTGGTTTGGTTTTGGGCTCCGGAGCATATAAACCTGAGGTAGTAGGTGGGACGCTGCTGGTAACCTACCCAGGGCTTTCAGAAGCGGGACGCCACTCTCTGAAATTTAGATATTTGGATTTATTAACTTTGGGAGTGACCGGTCACATTAGGAATCCGTTTTGCGCTGCGTTTTGTCTGAGCTCAAATGACTGAGTTGAGTGTGAGAGAGACAAGTGTGTTCCTTGTGTTAATAGTGTGTGTTGCCTGTATCCTACCCTTTCTCATTATTCCTGAGTCATCTAGGATGGGACAACAGGAGTCTGTGCTGGGATCCCCACTCGAGTGCCTATTGAAGAATTTTTCTGATTTCCAGAAGAGGGCTCAGGGGTACGGAGGTCCGCAGCCAAGTCCAGGTTTCCTCCCGACCTTGAGCCAGCTGGAATAGCCTGCATTTAATGTAGGACGGCCCACAGAGGGCACTTTTGACCTTCCAATTTTGTTTGCTGTCAGAGCCATGGTCTATAGGGCTCCCCACCCAGACCAATACCTGTATATGGATGTGTGGGTAGATACAGCCATTTTGTCTCCTCCTCCAGGAGGGCAGCCATTTTGCCTCCTCCTCCGGGAGGCGCCGCTGGCACCAGATGCTGGCCCACGGGCACCTCCTCACCTCATCTATGTGCCTTTTTCCACTAGTGATTTATACAATTGGAAACATCAGAATCCCCCATTTTCCGAGAAACCTCAGGGACTAATATCTCTCCTTGAGACCATTTTTAGGACCCATCAGCCCACATAGGATAATTGTCAGCAGATTTTACAAACCCTCTTCACTTCTGAAGAAAGGGACAGAATAATGAGAGAAGCAGCTAAGGCAGTATTAGAAGAAGAAAGGGAAACTTAGGAGGGAAGAAGGGAAATAAAAGACGTTCTCCCGTCTCAACCTCCTACCTGGGACCCTAATACCGCTGGGGGAAGGGACATGCTCCTCCAGTATCACCGGGCTCTGTTGAGAGGGCTCAAGGCAGCAGCTAGAAAGTCAACCAACTTTAGTAAAGTAAGTGAAGTCATCCAGGGAAGAGAGCAATTCCCAGCAGCCTTTCTAGAGAGACTCATAGGGGCTTATAGAGTATATACCCCTCTAGATCCTGAGGCAGAAGAGAACAGGAGACTAATAAATATAGCCTTTGTGACTCAGGCCGCTTCAGATATTAGGAAAAAGCTTCAAAAGATTGAGGGGTTCGAGGGAGAGAATAGAAGCAAGCTATTAGAGATAGCCCAGAAGATGTATGTCAATAGGGATGATCCGGAGGTTGGCAGGGCGAAGGAAGTTGCCAAAATTCTGATTGCTGCCACTGCCCAGAAACCTCCTCCCAAAGGGAAAAGGGGACAGCAAAAGGGCCAGGGCTCCATTTCCGCCAGCTCCCAGGAGCCCATGGTCACCTTAACAGTCGAAGGAAAACTAATAGACTTCCTAGTCGACATGGGAGCCACCTACTCAGTTCTAAAGAAACCACAGGGCCAGATGTAGAAGACAACTACTAAGATAAGAGGGGCAACGGACAAAGCAGAAGCCTACCCATGGGCCACCACAAGAATTACTGACTTAGGTCGAGGCACCATCACCCATTCTTTCCTAGTCATTCCAGACTGCCCCTACCCACTGCTTGGAAGGGACTTATTGCAGGAACTTCAGGCCACCATAACCTTCCGACGGGAGGAAAGCCCTATGGGGAACAAAGAGGCAGAGGTCAGCATGGAAGTAACTGTCCCACTGTCTGAAGAACACTTACTTGCCACCGTCCTAGAAGGTAAGGAGACTGAGGAAAGGGTTCCAGACGCCCTGCGTGCCCGGGTACCTGAGGTTTGGGCGGAAACCAACCCCCCAGGTTTGGCTGCTCACCAACCGCCTGTCCTGGTGCAACTGCTTAGCACTACTAGACCGGTTAAGATCAGGCAGTACCCGGTCCCAGCCCGAGCTAGACAGGGAATCGCCCTGCACTTGCAACGCCTGCTGGAGGCAGGCATCCTTCGAAGGTGCCAATCAGCCTGGAACACCCCGCTACTTCCTGTCCAGAAACCGGGGAGCCAAGACTATCGTCCGGTCCAGGACTTGTGGGAGGTGAATGCACAGGTAGAGACTATTCATCCCACGGTGCCCAACCCGTATACCTTACTGAGCTCATTGCCTCCAACTCATACCTATTATTCTGCCCTGGATTTAAAGGATGCCTTCTTTTGTATTCCCCTGGCACCTCAGAGCCAAAGGATCTTTGCCTTTGAATAGAATGACACAGATAATAGACTGGTGGGGCAGTTCACTTGGACCAGACTACCACAAGGGTTTAAGAATTCCCCCACCATTTTTAATGAAGCCCTCAGCAAAGATCTGCAGGCTTTCCGCTCCTCCCATCCGTCAATCGTACTGCTCCAGTATGTGGATGGCATCCTCATAGCTGCCAAGGACGAAGGAGAGTGTGAGGAAGCTACCTCGGACCAATAGAGTATCGAGTCTTTGCCAAGAAGGCCCAGATTGTGACGCAAACTGTAAGTTATTTGGGTTATAACTTACAGGGAGGGCAAAGGACATTGTCCAGCCAGCGAATTCAGATGGTCTTGCAGATCCCCGAGCCTACTAACAAGAGACAGGTACGAGAATTCCTGGGTGCAGTAGGATATTGCCAATTGTAGATATTAGGCTTTGCAGAACTAGCTGAACCCCTGCATGAACTGACCAGGGGTAAGGAAGAGCAGTTCACATGGACAGATAAGAAGAAGCAAGCGTTCCAAGCACTGAAAGAGGCCCTGGCGGCTGCCCCAGCTTTGGCCCTGCCAGATCTGGCCAAACCCTTTCAGCTATTTATAGCAGAAAAGGGAGGGGTAGCTTTAGGGGTACTGAGCCAGGAACTTGGGCCGTAGGAGAGGCCTGTCACCTATCTGTCCAAGAGACTTGATCCTGTAGCCTCGGGATGGCCAACATATCTGAGGGCACTTGCTGCCACCTCCATACTAGTCAAGGAGGCTAGTAAATTGACTTTAGGGCAGGACATCAAAGTCATTGAGGAACACTATGTAGAGCAAGTGCTGCGAGCACCTCCTGACTGGTGGCTATCTAATGTGCGGCTAGTGCAGTATCAGGCTCAGTTGCTGAACCCTCCATCTGTTCAGTTCCTCAAAACTGCTGCCCTGAAACCAGTGACTCCACTTTGGTCCACAGTTGCAAACAAATCCTTGACACAGTAACTGGCTCCCGCCCGGAATTAAGGATCAAGCATATAGGAAGGCAAACCTGACCCTCTTTACAGACGGGAGCAGTTTTATTAAGTATGGACAGCGACATACAGGGGCAGCAGTGACCACGGAAAATAAGGAGGGAAAAGTTGCCAACATCTATAACTGACAGCCGGTATGCATTCGCCACTGCCCATGTCCACGGAGCCATATACAAAGAGAGAGGCTTACAGACAGCAGGGGGGAAAGACATTAAAAATCGCAATGAAATTCTTGCCCTCCTAAACGCCATTTGGCTACCTACCAAAGTTGCCATCATCCACTGCAAAGGACACCAGAGAGGGGCAGCCACTAGGCCACAAGAAAGCCTTCTGCCATTGCTGCCTAAGCCAACGCTACCTCTGATCCTAGATATTCCCCAGAAGAAGAGCAGAAAGGGATACAGTTGAAAGGGAAGAAAAATCAGCAGGGAAAGATAGAGCTTCCAGACTCCCAGCTCTATTTACCCCAGGGAATAGTAAAAGAAATAGTAGGAAGTATTATGTAGGGCCCAACATCAGAGATATTGTCCACTCCATTGTCTCGAGGTGCAGCATCTGTGCCAGAGTAAATGCTCAGAATAAGAAGCTACCCCCCTTTATAAGGTATTAGGGGAAAGCTCCGGGAGAACTGTAGGAAATAGATTTCACAGATATGACCCCTGGGAAGTCAGGTTATAAGTATCTACTAGTATTATTAGACACCTTCTCAGGATAGGTAGAAGCATTCCCCATGCGAGGAGAGGCTGCTTCCACAGTCTGCAAAGTCTTATTAAGGGAAATCATACCTAGACATGGCATTCCCTTAGCCCTAGGATCAGACAATGGACCTGCATTCATATCCAGGATATCTCAAGAATTAGCCACAAAGTTCGGTATTAATTAGAAATTGCATTGCATTTATAGGCCCCAAAGTTCAGCACAGGTAGAAAGAATGAACAGGATTCTGAAGGAAACTATAATTAAGCTGAGAGGGGAAACCGAGACCGGCGAAAACTAGGTTGAGCTCCTCCCTTTCGCCCTTTTTACACCCAGATATACCCCCATCTCAATAAATAGACCCCTTATGAAATCTTATTTGGGCAACCTGTGCCCCTTGTACCTCGATTGACCAGAGGGGAACTAGAGATTTCTAATCATAATTTCCTCAAGTCCTTGCAGGCCCTGCTTCAGAGTAGAAAGAAAGGTCATTGAACTGAAAGCCTGCCAGGCTTCCCGGCCCCATCAAGGGATACGTCTGTGCTGTAGAAAGTAGGACATAAGAAGGTTTTACAGGTTACTCAGCAAACTGTTCAAAGACTGTCCAAGAGGCACTTCTAGAAGTACACCACCCAAGGACTGACTCCCACGTAGACGGGTCCACACACCATGATCCTGAGCACCCCCACTACTGCCAAGGTAAAAGGCATACCTGCCTGGGTCCACCGCAGCCAGCTGAAGCTTGCAGTCCCAGCAGAGACACCTTTGTGGACAGCGAAGACTGACCCCGCCAACCCTTGTAAGCTGACCCTGAGAAGGACAGCATGCCCTGCTTCAGCCACAAACCAGAAGTTAATTGGTCCACGCATGGCTAATGCCTAGAGGAACTAACTAAGGACTCTTTTAATCAGGCTTTAGGAAAAGGGAAACTAGGATAAAAAGAAAGTCAACTTAATTGTTACTAAAGGTTAAAGATTTTTAAATCAAGAGTTTTGACTAGAAAGGAATTATATAATTTTAATAATAAAAAGTATAAAGTGTAAAGGTACTTTTTAAAAAAAAAGAAAAAAGCAAGTTGTTATGAAGGCCAGTTATTTCTAGATAAGAAAGTGCATAAAAGTTGAAGGTTTATGTAAGTTGCAGAAAATTTGTGCAAGTTCTAAGAAATTAGTGCAGAGAAGAAAAATACAAGGCAGGACACGTTCCTTGTGTATCAGCCCTGCCCATATTGCAGGAAAGTATCAATAGTTTATTATCTTAAAACAGTGTGTGCTTGTGTACTTTTGCAAAGATATTGTACAAATGTGCTGAAAACATTGTAACCTTGTAGGTTTCGCCTATAAATACCCCTCTCCCCCTGAGCTCATGGCTGACCATTGTGAGAGGCGTAGTAGGCTAATCACTAGCCAGTGTATAAGACCCAATTAGCTTATAGCTACAGCTAAAGTAGAAAATTCTCATGAGCCCCAGCCTTATACCATTCTCCCCAATGATGAAGAATCAAGGGTTTGATTTATGCCCAAAAGAGATAGGGGAATGTTAGATTCAGGGAGTACTGGAGCTGCCAAAGAGTGTAACTATTGCAGGAACAGTAAGTGCTGATATGGCTCCTGTGAGGCTGGGAACAAAGAAGGTCAGAGACCCTTATCAGAAGTTTAGGTTTGAAATTCGCCACTAAGCTAAAACCGGCCCCTGTTGCTATGCCGGCCCCTGTTGCTATGCTGCGTGTGACCTCCCTAGCCAATAGCTAAACTGCCACATCTGCTTCTGTCTATGCTTGCTCACTTAGGATATGTAAAGGCCTGGCTGTAAGCTCCAGGCGCGGCTCCCATTTGCAGCTCCTTGTGGGCACGGTGTCTCCGGACATCTCGGGAGTTCACCCCTGCGCAGGTTAAACTGGCCAATAAAGTAACATCTTAACTCCTAAAAGTCTCTGACATTTGTTCTCGTACCCGGTGGATGCTACATCAGCACTGGAAGAGGACTCACCTTAGGCACCTTTATTTTACTGTGAATACATTTGGCATCAGGAAACTTCTCCTTTGTGTCATAATTTCAGCCCTTTAAACAGGAAAGTGGAATGTCATATTTTCTTTTAAGATATTTACAGTCATCAGCAAATAGGTGTGTGTATCTCACAAACTCCTGCTAGAGAGGCCAGCCCCAAGAGAAAACTAAATATAGTTGTTTAGGGCTCTTAGGGATCACTAGGGGTACAAAGGTGGGGGGTGCTTTCTTCATCCCCCAGGATTGCCCCCTGTAATGCTGGTGGTTGAGGCCAGGCAGGTTTTCATTGAATTCGGGAGATGGTATAGGAAAAACAGGTGGGCAAATAAAAAAAGGAAAATCTGCTTTTCACAGTGAAGAACAAGGGATCAGAAAAACTGCCCCTTGCAGTGGTGGGAGAGCAATCTGGGAGGATCGCCCCAGGGGAAAGCACCCATACCTTTACACAGGTGGCACATGTGGCACTGCCACGTGCTCATGAACTAGTCAGGCAAAGTGCTTGCAGCCAGTAAACCAGCAAGCAAGCCTAACACAGCTGTTTTCCCCACACCCCCTTACCTGCTCTCTCTCCTGGAGCTGCCAAGGCTTCCTCCAGGTGGCTGCTTGTGACAACACAGCTCTGCTCCCATCCCTGCAGAGCAACCTGCTCCTCCTTTTCTAACTCATCCCTGGTCTCCGCTCCTCTTCCCCAAGATCCCCCAAGGTCCCGGAACCCGTTCTCCTCGTCCTTCTCCCTTTTTGGGCTCCCTGCCTGATTTCAGTTTCTCCACCCACCCATGCTTTCTTGTCAGGTAACAGCTGTTTCCCAGTCATAAAAGTGACCCACAAGTGCAGGCTGGAGTGCCCAGGGCTCTAGGCCTGCTGGCATTTGGACTCTAAAGTGAGGAGGAGGTGGCTGAATTCTTGGTGGGGGGAGGGGTCAGGCAGTGTCTGGGATGGGATCGAGGAAAATAAAATGTGACCTGGCACAGGGGAAAGGGGACTGGGAGCCCAGGTTATCAACAGGCATCAGGCTCAGGTGTGCACACACACGTGTGTGTGTGGGGGGGCAGGAGAAGACCAGCTCCCAGTGGAGAAATTGTTGGTAATACATCTGTACCTGGTTGAATTGCCCTTCACTTGATTGTGCTTCACAAGTGTTACCTTTTCACAAACTGAAGGTAAGACCCTCCACTGGCAGAAAGATTACAACTGGCTTTCTTGTGATCCCTGCTTTATTACCATGGTTTGATGCTAAACCTACTGTCTCTCTCTTATATTACAGGTCCTGCAGTATAACAAGAGGGAAGAAAAACCTAAAAGCAATGGTTTGGATAGAAAAACACTACCAATTATATTGTTTATAATCTTCCTCAATTACTCCATAGCCTATTAAATACAAAATATAGTAAAATTTACTTCTAAAAAAATGGTTCTTTATTATCTGTGTTAAGCAATTTGCTTATGATGTGCCTTGATGTAGTTTTCTTCAGTTTTTTATGCTTTGCAATGAAGGTAAAACCCACAGCAGATTTTAAAAAATTTTAAATCCTATTGCTTTTGTATTGAAAATATTATAAAACTGTCTCCATGTCTCTTTATTTAAATTTCTTAGGACAGTGTTTTGTCAATCACAATTCTCTAATTTATCGCTCAGGAGGTCCATAATCTCCTCTCTTCTCTCATTACAATTTCAGATTTGAAAGTATTTTATTAATGATTTATTTGCTAATATTTGCAGGCATCCTAATTGGATTATGGTTTGACAACTAATATACAACTGACAATAATAATTAGGATAAACAAACATCTATCTTTCATTATTCCACTTATCCTATCTGCATATATTGAATGATGACATTGTGAAAGGTACCGTGAAAATTTCAGGTACTGTATTAGGCTCAATTTATTAAAAAGAAAAAGATGATATTTTCTCATTGACATATCTCAATGACATTGTTCACAAGGAAGAGAGATTTAGAAGTTCCTTCTCTAAGTATGCCAATGCATTTGAAAGTTCAGTCCTATTGAATGCTAAAAACAAAAAATAGTGGCTACTAATTATTAAGCACTTACTCTTAGGCAGGCAGTGCAGTGGAAAATTTGAATCTACTATTTCTAATTTTGATGAAGACCTTAAAAGAATTACTGTATTTTTCGCTCCAAAAGATGCACTTTTCCTCCCCCAAAAGTGGAGGGGAAAATGCCCGTGTGTCTTATGGAGCAAAAAATACGGTATTTTATTAAATATTTTAACACACCATTTGGTTCAGAATATTTTTTTCTTATTTTCCACCTTAAAACCCTAGGTGTGTCTTATGGTCAGGTGAGTCTTATGGAGTGAAAAGTATGTGGTATTTTCATATGACCAATATAAAAACTGACTTCTTGAGATCCCATAGCTAGTAAACAGTAAAGCTTAGAGTCTAAGAAAGGAATCTTGTTCCAAAGCTTGTTGTCACTTAAAAATTTTACATAATATAATACAAATCATACTCCTTTAACCATTAAAGATTAATCAGGCCATTACTTTTACTATTTTAACAGTTAGTTGTCACCTGCACACAATGTTTCTTTTTATTATTTAGCAAAGATTTGGGTAAGATATCTTGAAATTTGTTCCTCTGAAGAGGAAGAAAATTAATGTTTTATATTTCTATAACATAGAAGATAGTATTCTAGGTTATTTCACATTTATTATCTCCTTTATTTTTACCAAAAATAAATTGTAAACTGTATATTATCTTCATTTACAGATGAGAAAACCCAAGGTTAAATAAGTGATTTCCCATCAGTTATAAGTTGCAAAGTCTGAGTCTGAAGTAGAACCAGTGATCATAAGGCCAGAGTTCTTTCAACTGTATTCACTATGTGTTATTGTAGCAAAGAAAGAGACTGAATGATGTAAGAGGATGATAGTTCTTAAGGTGTAACTCGCCAACAAAGTGACCTGACATCATTGAAGCAAACTAATGTCCTTAGTTTTTCAGTAATTCTAAAGTGCTGATGGGAATGGTTGTTTTCAGTTGCCTGAATTCTGAAACCCATACCATGAGACATAGGGCTGTTATCCACCTTACCACTTACTGGATACATTAAAAAAAAAAATCTATATCCAAAAATGGACTTCCTTTTGGAAAATAAAATCATATACTGATAAATATGAGAAAAAAATATACTGCTCACTAAAATTAGGAGATATTTCAAAATATGAAATTTTAAAATATTCCTAATTTCTGTGAACAGTATAGATAAATGAAGAGTATTATTTTATAAAACTGGCAATACATGTATAGAGTAACGAAAATAGTATGACAATCAAAATGTTCAGAGAGTTTTTCTGCAAATTTGAGGATTCTTAAATTTCTATAAAAGGGCTGAAAATTCCCAATAAAATAAAAACTATAATAAATATTACTTTGTGTAATACTTAATATATAAAGCAATTAAGATTGTGGATTTGCTTTAGAGACAAATATACCAATGGAACAGAAGTGAGAGCCTCCAAATGATCCTGCATCAATTTAGCTATCATCTCTCTATCTACTTTTCTACCTTCCTATCTACTATGTACCAGACAGAGGTAGCAGTAAGAAAAGAATAAAAGATTGTATAATTATACTGGGATAATTATATACACATATAAAAAATAACCAGATGGTGGTGCAGTGGATAGAGCATTGGACTGGGATGTGGAAAGACTCAGGATCAAGACCCTGAGGTCGCCAGCTTGAGCACGGGCTCATCTGGTTTGAGCAAAGCTCACCAGCTTGGACCCAAGGTCACTGGCTTGAGCAAGAGGTTACATGGTCTGCTGTAGCCCCACAGTCAAGGCACATATGAGAAAGCAATCAATGAACAACTAAGGTGTTGCAATGAAAAACTGATGATTGATGCTTCTCATCTCTCTCCCTTCCTGTCTGTCTGTCCCTATCTGTCCCTCTCTCTGCCCTGTAAAAAAATAAAATTTATATTTTATTATTCCTTTTTTAAAAAGCCAGATAAATTAAGAAAGCTATAAAAATTAAAATTCTAAAACTTTTAGAAGTAAATTTAAGAAAATATATAACCTGGGGGTAGGAAAAAATGTCATCTAAACTCCCAAAAAACTTAGAAAGGCAGAAGATGTTAAATTTTACTACAAGAAATATAAAACTTAAAAAAGGTCACCATACCAGAGTTAAAAAAAATAAGGACACAGACTATGAGAAGATAGAGCTGACCAATTTAAAAAACAAGGGATTATAATTCAATGTATATGAAGATTTTCTACAACTGAGGAAGAAGATGTATAATAGTTCCATGACTGGTCAATTAAATTCTTCCATCTATTCCTTGCAGGCTCTGCTTTGTGATAACATGTATAAGAATGTATATAGCAACATTATTTTAAATAGAGAAAAACTATTTAAAAATAAACTAATGTAATTGTAATGAAAAGGGACCTACTAGAAAGTAGAGGAAACGAATAAACTAGGACTACATGTACCAAGATGAGTGAATCTCATAAACACATAGTCCAGTGAAAAAGTAGTAGACAAATACATATTTTAAAACTTTTATTTAAAAAAATCTATGTGTCAAACATCTTTTTAATCTTTTATGCTCTTGACAACCAAATAAAGTAGATGCTATTATTTCCATTTTATAAATGACACACTGAGACAAAAAAGTTATGAGACTTGTCAGAAGATGCAATAGACATTGTTTATAAATCCATATATATGCAATAAAACTTAAGAAGTCAGAAAATAATAAACACCAGATAAAGAATGGTGGTTACTCATCATGAGAAGAGAAATAAAGCTGGATAAAGAGGGATACATATCGGGTTCAATTCTATTTATAGTATTTTATTTCTTAAAATGAGTGGTGTGTGCATCAGCATTCATGACATTATTTTTTTTACATTTTTATGTCTGAGTAATTTTTTTTTTAATTTTTATTTTATTTTATTTATTCATTTTAGAGAGGAGAGAGAGAGAGAGGAGAGAGAGAGAGAGAAGGGGGGAGGAGCTGGAAGCATCAACTCCCATATGTGCCTTGACCAGGCAAGCCCAGGGTTTCGAACCGGCAACCTCAGCATTTCCAGGTCGACGCTTTATCCACTGCGCCACCACAGGTCAGGCCTGTCTGAGTAATTTTTATGTACCAATAATTTGTAAAATTTTTTAAATAAAGCACTCTATATTGAGGGAAATAAAAGAAATGGAGACATTTGTCATGTAAAATGGTATATATACCCTTGGGCATGTCCCTTAATGTCCCTGACCTTTGTTTTCATTTTAATCTATAAAAGACAAATCATACTACTGTGTTTTCAAATAAAATAATTGATTTGAATACACTTTCTAGATTATAAAATGTTATATAAACACCACTAGTTAGAGCTTTAACTTTGAAGAAATATTATTCATTTGTTTCTAAGAAGGTAAGATTTCAATTCTCAAAGGCCTAAATGTTAGGGTAATAAAGGCGGGCTGTGATCAGTCAACCTGATGTGCCCCTAAGGAAAAGTGTGAGTGTAGGTGTATGTGTGTGTGTGTGTGTGTGTGTGTGCGTGTGTGAGAGAGAGAGAGAGAGAGAGAGAGAGAAAGAGAGAGAGTCATCACACATCCATAATGAATGGTCTAGGATGGGCATAAAACACTTTTGAGTAAACACTGTGGAAAGGTCTTTCTCTCTCAGGTTTGCACCCTGAGAAAATGCCAGACACTGAACCTCAGAATGAGCACGGAATCTACCTTCCTTCTGGAACAATAGAAGTATTGATCTGCTAAAGCTATCAACAGGCTTCCAGCAAGAGACAGACACTGTATCTGGTCCAGGGATATTTACTGTCGATGTGACACCAGTATTATGGCAATGTCATAGCAGAGAATGCTACTTTCCAAGAGAGCATATTTTTTCTTTACTTTTCTCCCATGAAGAAAGAGATGCCAGGACTGAGTGAACACCCCTGGAGTTCTTGGCAGACAAGGAGAGTACAGGTAAAAGGACATGCAGAAGAAGAAAGAGTCATTTTTTCAACAGTACAGTGGGCACTTAGAATCATTTAATTTAAAGATTTAAAAAGATGTGGCTTATTAAAATTACTCCAAGCAAAGAGTGTAGAGTAGAAATGTTAGATATATCCAGAAGATTTATTTATTATACTTTTAAAATATTTATTTTGCTCTTGCATTCCCCGCCCCCAAATATAGAGTCTTTCTTCATGGATGGCATGTTTACTCTTGTACAGACACACTTCAAGACTGAGGGAGGAGCAGGCAGCTGAACAAGGGCTCTGGGCACCATGACGGTGACTTACAAGAGCACATTCCACAGCAGCAATGAGGTTTTCAACCTGAAAATCCTTCAGCCAGAACATGAGGCTCTCAAGGTACTTCTGGACACCCTCTGACATCTTCTTTGAAAGTTAAATCCTGATTTTAATAAAAATACTATAGAATGATACAAACACTCTCAGGGTAGGCTGGACCTCCAGTTCCCAGGTAATTATATTAAGAAGGATCTGGTAAAAGATTATATACATTGGAAAGAATACTGGACTGCAAATCATAGTACTTTGCTTTCACCTCATTCATTTCTTATGATTTATAGAAACTTGCTTAAGCTGAGACTTTTTTTTTTTAAGCAAGAGAGAGAGAGATAGGGACAGACAGACAGGAAAGGAGAGAGACAAAAAGCATCAATTCTTTTTTTTAATTTTATTTATTTATTATTTTATTTATTTATTCATTTTTAGAGAGGAGAGAGAGAGGTAGAGAGACAGAGAGAGAGAGAGAGAAAGGGGAAGAAGCTGGAAGCATCAACTCCCATATGTGCCTTGACCAGGCAAGCCCAGGGTTTTGAACCGGCGACCTCAGCATTTCCAGGTCAACACTTTATCCACTGTGCCACCACAGGTCAGGCTAGCATCAATTCTTTATTGCAGCACCTTAGTTGTTCATTGATTGCTTTCTCATATGTGCCTTGACCCAGGGGTTCTTTTTTTTTTTTTTTTTTTTTTTTTTTTTATTTTTCTGAAGCTGGAAACGGGGAGAGACAGTCAGACAGACTCCTGCATGCGCCCGACCAGGATCCACCCGGCACGCCCACCAGGGGGCAACACTCTGCCCACCAGGGGGCAATGCTCTGCCCCTCCGGGGCGTCGCTCTGTCGCAACCAGAGCCACTCTAGCGCCTGGGGCAGAGGCCAAGGAGCCATCCCCAGTGCCCGGGCCATCTTTGCTCCAATGGAGCCTTGGCTGCAGGAGGGGAAGAGAGAGACAAAGAGGAAGGAGAGGGGGAGGGGTGGAGAAGCAGATGGGCGCTTCTCCTGTGTGCCCTGGCTGGGAATCGAACCCAGGACTTCTGCACGCCAGGCTGATGCTCTACCACTGAGCCAACTGGCCAGGGCGACCCAGGGGTTCTAGCAGAGCAAGCAAACCCTTGCTCAAGCCAGTGACATTGGGCTCAAGCCAGTGACCTTGGGTTTCAAGCCCACGACCTTTGGTCTCAAGCCAGCAACCATGGGGTTATGTCTATGATTCCATGCTCAAGCCAGTGATCCTGCACTCAAGCTGGTGAGCCCATACTCAAGCTGAATGAGCCCACACTCAAGCCAGCAACCTTGAGGTTTTGAACCTGGGTCCTCTGCATCCCAGGCCAACACTCTATCCACTGCGCCACTGTGAGAGACTTGGTTTTTCTCCATTTATAACATGGATATATTAAATTCCACACCTTAGCTACCTCACACAGGATGCAGTGGGCATCAAGTGAGTTATGTCCAGACACTGTGTAATATAATGCAAAACACACTAAACAAAGGTAGGGGGTTTAACACTTTGAACTAAATCAGTCTTCCAGTGTTTTTTAATTTTGTTCATTAGTTCTCTCGATTACTAAGGGGGAATATAATAGTGAGGAGAGGCATGAGGAGCAGTGAATGGAATGAACTCCATGTACCACCTGCACTGAATCTGAAGCAACTCTACTTTTATCTTGTACATAGATTAGAATTATGAATAATATTTTATTCAGTAAAAAATGTTTTCTGCTTTAAAAATATAAAATACAGCCATAAACAACAGGAGAAGGAGTGGGGGACTCTCCCTAATGAACAGGCCAAAAGTAAAAACCTCTAATCTAATGTAACGCAATATGGCAAAGAGAAGCAGTAAAAGTAGTAATAGATTGTAAATCAGAAAACTTGAATTATATTATGTACCAGCCAAGTGTATGACTGTAAATGAGTCACTTAACTTTTGAAGACTTCTGTTTCCAGACATGTAGCATGAAAGTCGTTTTCTCTAGTTACAAATTATAAAATTCATTTCTGGAAACATTTGATTTAAGACCTTCCAATACACCTATAAGTTTCTCTTTGACTATGCATTAGTTAAGAGAAAAGTGGAGGGAGTGGGAAAAAAGAGCAAAGTGATGTGTGTATTAGTGTATGTGTGAGAGAGAGATACTTGAGGTTAAGATTTAAATCACTACTAAATATAGGATTAAGTTCATATAACCTGGAGTCTTTTTAATAATTTGGGCAGTAATTCTAACTTTGAAGAGATAATGGAAAAGCTTCTTATGTAGTTTAGTCTTTTTTAATTTTTTGTATTTTTCTGAAGTGGAGAAGCAGGGAGGCAGAGAGACAGACTCCCACATGCGCCCGAGTAGGATCCACCCAGAAAGCCCACCAGGATGCAATGCTTTGCCCATCTGGGGTGTTGCTCCATTGCAACCAGAGCCATTGTAGAGCCTGAGGCAGAGGCCATGGAGCCATCCTCAGTGCCGTGACCAACTTTGCTCCAATGGAGCTTTGGCTGCAGGAGGGGAAGAAAGAGATAGAGAGGAAGGAGAGGGGTAAGGGTAGAGAAGCAGTTGGGTGCTTCTTTTGTGTGCCCTGGCCAGGAATCAAACCCGGGACTTCCACACACCAGGCCAACACTCCACCACTGAGCCAGCCAGCCAGGGCTAGTTTAGTCTTATTGATATTAAAGACCTTCTATAATAGGAACACAAATATTACTCAGTAAAATCCTATATGTTTCCATGTCTAGTGATTCTTCTCACAAGTTTCATAACATCTCAATTTCATCATTAATAAAATGGGAATAGTTATAATACCTACTTTATTAGGTTGTTGAGAACATAAATGATTTGTATCTATAAAAAAAAACAATGATTGGCATAGAAGTGAGCTTTTTTTGTTAAAAGTTTTAAAATATTAACTTTATAATCTAATTGGAGATCAGAAGGTGAAATGGCCCCACTTTATTCTTCTCTCTCAAGATTACTTTGGCTATTCAGAATCTTTTGTGGTTCTATATGGATTTTAGAGGTTTTTTTCTATTTCTGTGAAAAATGCCATTGCAATTTCAATATGGATTGCAGTGGAACTGTAGATAACTTTGGATAGTATGAACGTTTTGCCAGTATGAAATCTAGCCCATCAACATGGGATAGTTTTACATTTATTTGTGTCTTCTTCAATTTCTTTCATCAACATTTTATAGTTTTTAGTTTACAGATCTTTCACTTTCTTGATTAAGTGTATTCCTAAGTATGTTATTTTTTGATGCTATTATAAAATAAGTTGTTTTATTAATTTCTTTTTTGGATAGTTTGTTGTCAGTGTATAAAAATACAACTAATTTTGTATATTGCTTTTGTATCCTACAATTTTACTAAATTTATTTGTTCTAACAGGTTTTTGGTGGAGTCTTTAGTGTTTTCTACACAAAGATCATGCCATCTGCAGGCACAATTTTATTTCTTTTTTTTTGATTTGCATGCCTTTTATTTCTAATTTCTCTGACTAGAACTTCTAGTACTATAATGAAAAAAAGTGGCAAGAGTGGGAGATCCCTTCAAGTGACCTGGAGCATTGATATTGCCAGTTTAATCCTTGGTGAAGGCATGTATAAGAAGCAATCAATGGGTACACAATAGGTTGATGCTTCTCTCTATCTCTAGCTCTCTGCCCCCTTCTTCTCTCTATATATATAAAAAGAAAGTAAAGCAGACATCTTTGTCTTATTCCTGATTTTAGAAAAATTCTTTTAGCCTTTCACTGTAGAGTACAGTATTAGTTATGGGCTTGTCGTATATGACCCTTATTATGTGGAGGTACATTTCTTAATTAAAAATGGAACTATGATATAATCCAGAAATTCTACTTTTGGGTATTTATATAAAGAAACTAAAATCAGGATCTCAAAAACATACCCGCACCATGTTCATTGAAGAATTATTCATAATAGACAAGAGGTGGAAGGAAACTAAATGTCAGTCAACAAATGAATGGATAAAGAAATGTGGTATAAAAAAGCAATATTATTCATCCATCCTTTTAAATAAGGAAACCCTGCCAGTTGCAACACCATGGATGAACTAGGGGGACATTGTGCTACGTGAAGTAAGCCAAACACAGAAAGACAAATACTACATATCATTTAAATGTAAAATATAAAATAGTCAAATTCATAGTACCAGAGATTAGGATGGAGGTTGCCAGGGGTTGGGGGGAATGGGAGGTGATGATCAAGGGGCACAAAGGTTCAGTTATGCAAAATAAATAAGTTTTGGAAGTCTACTATACAGCACAGTGCCTATAACTAGCTATGGTATTGTACTCTTAAAATTTGCTGAGAGGGTAAATTTTATGCTGTGATATTACCACACACAAAAAATAATGATAAGAAATTGGAGGGAAACTTTGAGGAGTGGTGGACATGTTTATTCACCAAATTGTGTATGTTAAACACATATAGCTTTTTGTATGATACCTCAGTAAAGTGGCTTATACTTTTTAATTAATTTAAAAAGAGAGTACTGAAAAGGAGAGGGTAATGAGGCAGGAGAACAGCCAGGTGAATGTTGTGTCAAAGAAGCCAAAGCCTGACCGGGCGGTGGCGCAGTGGATAGAGCGTCGGACTGGGATGCGGAAGACCCAGGTTCGAGACCCCGAAGTTGCCAGCTTGAGCAAGGGCTCACCAGCTTGAGCCCAAGGTCGCTGGCTCGAACAAGGGGTTACTCGGTCTGCTGAAGGCCCGCGGTCAAGGCACATATGAGAAAGCAATCAATGAACAACTAAGGTGTTGCAATGCGCAACAAAAAACTAATGATTGATGCTTCTCATCTCTCATTTCTGTCTGTCTGTCCCTGTCTATCCCTCTCTCTGTCTCTGTAAAAAAAAAAAAAAATTTAAAAGAAGCCAAAAGAGCAGAAAACATATTCTGCTCTTTACAAGGAACATTAACAAGGAAGAATTGGCCAATAATATTGAATTAAGGCCCTGGATGATTGGCTCAATAGATAGAGTGTCAGCCTGGCATGTGGACATCCCAGGTTCGATTCCTGGTCAGGGCACACAGAAGAAGCAAATATCTGTTTCTCTCCTCCTACACATTCTCTCTCCCTTCCCACAGCCAGTGGCTTGATTGGTTCAAGTGTTGGCCCTGGGCACTGAGGATAGTTCAGCTGATTTGAGCACTGGCTCCAGATGGGGGTTGCCAAGTGGATCCCGGTCATGCACGTGTGGGAATCTGTCTCCCTATCTCCCTTTCTCTCACTTAAAAAAAATGAATTATAATGAGACATTGAGTAAGATACAAGCTGATATTTAACTGAATGAAGTTCATTGTGGGCCTTGATGAGACAACAGTGGGTGGTGGTAACAAAAACTCAAAAGAGTAAGTCAAATGAAAGTAAAAGGTGAGCAAGCAGACACAACCAATAGGGATAACAATCCTTTTATAATGTCAAAAAGGGAGAAAAAAAAATTAGGTGGTAGTTGGAGTAGTGTAAGAAGAACACGTTGTTTTGTTTTTAATATGGGATATATTAAAGCCTGTTCCCATTTTATAGAAACAAAATATCAAAAAAAAAATCAGTGGATAGGTGAAGATTGCAAGTAGAAGGGAGAGGAGGGCTTTTCTTCCATCTCAATCACAAAGGAAATTCAAAGATGCAAAGATGAGGGGTTTCTTACTTGAATATTTCAATTTTCTCATTAAAGTTTGAAAATTTTTATCATTGTGGGGCATGAATATTTGAAGAAAAAAGATGTGAAATAGTCATCTTGGGGAATTAGAGAGGAAATCTATTAAGAAATAAGGCAGAGAAGCTGGAAAGGGCTCTGCTGAGATTCCTGACCACAGATTTACAGTGACCTCACTTACCGGGTTTTGCTCTCTTCTCAGGTGAAGTTCAGTAGTGCAGGTGTGGGAGGGACAGAGCTTGAGAGTTGGGGAAGGTTAGATTGAGCCATGGCTTTGATTTTTCCATTATTCTTGTAATTGCTATAGCCTCTTACACTGACATACCCCAGAAAGTTCTGTCACCAAATGTACAAAGAAGCCAGGGACAGGAAATCCAGATTTGCTGTCACTTATCATTGTTCCACTCTGACAAAATTGCTTTTTTCCAAGTAAAGAGCTATACAAGTTCATTAACTTGGTATAAAATTCTTTGAACATTTTTGGTTAAAGCAAAGAGACTGCTGAGCTTTGATAAGTCGTCTCTCAGAAGAATTATTTAGGTCAATAAAATACATAAGGCATTCACAAATTATAGTTATAGAAATGACAAACCACTTTGTAGCCCTGAGTTTAAAGAGGCAATTGTAGTCATACCTAAATACTCAACAGTTTCATACTCTGCTGACCACTTTAGCAGTGCAGAATAAAAATGTCCTTTAGGAATTCACTGACATTTTATAAGATGAAAATCTCTATTAGGAAGATCATTGTTTACTAATTATCAAAAATAAAATATTTAATTTCTTGGTTAAAAACATTTCTTGGTAAGATGTTTTTAAAATGTGCCTGTTGAAAGGTAAAACAGAGCATATCACTTGCCTGCTGTGATATGCCTTGGAAAAGCTAATTCTTTGTGACATATATATACATCCTGCACTATTGTGGCATTCTTTTATTTAAAAACCCATTGAAAGAAACTCATGTAAAGTAAAAACATAGTATCTTTATTCTTGGTAAGAATATGGGGCATGCAAATAAATAAAGATTGGGATCTGGTGCTTGGTGCTGTTGCAGGACTTTGGGAGGAAGGGAGGAATCTATAAGGGAGTCACCAGACTCAACTATCCCTAAAGAAACTGTCCAGACCACTCTGTCTGGCTGAGATAATCTGCCATGACTTCTTACTGATCTCTGTACTGATAAAAACTGTGTTCTTCTATAACAGTTAGTGCACCATAGTTATTTAGCATAGATGCAATGTGGTTCTGCTGCAGGGAGAGTTAATTTTTCCTTCAAATTCCAGTGTCTATACATACAAATAAATATTATTGCCTTCACAATACTCGTTTTACAAGCAAGTTAACCCAACAATAACCTCAATGTTATTTTGATGTATACTTCTTGGAGATGGTTTATTAGTCATTTAAGAATATCAGTCTCATTACTAGACCCAATTAATCATTTTAAATCCTTGGTGGACAAAGAGTGATTGACAAGTGAAGAGTTAAGTGAACCACAGGATGAATTGAAGATAGACTTGAGACCACAGCTCCCTCTGAGTCTATTCCTAGGATTTGCTACAAATATGAGTAGTTATTTGTACTTTGAGGTCTTCTGAGATTTCTACCTAGAAAACAATCCATTATTCTGGGTCCCAGATTCCTTTACAAGTTAAAAAAATAATAAATAGAAAAGTGTTAGAAAATCATCAAACTACACAAATTACCAAGCATAGTAATTTATCCCATTTAAGCCTTTTTAAAAATCTGACTTTAAAATTTGTCAAAGGATACATGAATTTATTTTTAAGGTGGTATGAAAATACCAGAAAACATATATATTGCCCTCTTTCTACTTCCCAGCACAGTGCTCCTCAAGCCCTTAACATTTCTTAATTGGTAAGAGCTCTAAGAGCATCTTTTGTCCTAATAGAACATCATCTTTGACCCCAGTTCTTGACACTGAGTTAAATCTCTTGGAATTTTCCTGGGTGATAGAAATGTCTTTTGTTCCAATGAGGTGACCCATTGTGTTATCCTGGACAACTTCAGGATCATACCGAGTCACCAAAAAGACAAAGACATAATTAGAAGGGGAAAGGTGCTAGGGATTGAGTTAATGATCAATCATGCCCATATGATGAAGCCTCCATAAAAATCCGAATAGTACAGTGTTCAGAGAGCATCCAGGTTGTCAACCCCATTTACACGTCATGAGAGTGATACAGCCCAATTCACAAGAACAGAAGCTCCCTCTCAGGACCTTTCTTGAGCTGGTCCTTTATATTTCTTCATTGAGCTGTTCATTCATATCCTGTATAACAAACCAGGTAACATGTGTCTCAGTTCTGTTAGACATTCTAGCAAATTATTGAACCCAAGGAGGGGGTGTGGAAACCCTTACTTATAGCAGGTCTGTCAGAAGTTCAGGTAACAAGCTGGAACTTGAAATTGGTGTCTGAGCCCGACCTGTGGTGGCACAGTGGATAAAGCGTCCACCTGGAAATGCTGAGGTTGCCGGTTCGAAACCCTGGGCTTGCCTGGTCAAGGCACATATGGGAGTTGATGCTTCCAGCTCCTCCCCACCTTCTCTCTCTGTCTCTCTCTCCTCTTTCTCTCCCTCTCTGTCTCTCTCTCTCCCTTTCTCTCTCCTCTCTAAAATGAATTAAAAAAATTAAAAAAAAAAGAAATTGGTGTCTGAAATAAAGTCAGTCTTGCAGGACTGAGCCCTTAACTTCTGGGATTTGACGCTAACTCATGGTAAAGGCAGAATTGAATTGAATTATAGAACGCCCAACTTGTATCGCAAAGAATTACTTGCTATGTAAAACAAACAAACAAAAACACCTTCTGGGGGAGCTGGTCTCCCTAGAACTGGTAAACAGCCTGTAAAAGATGAAGTCAGTGTGGACAGGTCTGCTACCTTAGATCCGGCCACACATGACTAAGGGAAACAGGCAGGGACAGTATGCGTGCACACCCATCTTATGCAACCTTCACTTACGTAAAATCTCTGTAATCATGGCTTGGTGCCATTTTTTTGTGATTTTACTATAAAATACCTGTGCACTGCATCAGGCTCCTGCTGTTGCCACTGCTGTAATGCTGTTGTTGCCACTGCCACCCAATAAGGCACGTCCTATCTGCCTATATATAGCTCCACACATCTTCTTTCAGCTCTGGCCCCTCGCAGCCTTCCATTCCTTGACTTTGAACTCAGACCCTACACAACCCACACATTTGGTGACCAGATGTTAAGTGCAGTAGGGTGAAAGTAAAAGAGAAACACAGGAATTTCTCTACCTATACAGGTAGAGAACCACATTCAAATATTACAGATATGATGAATAAAACATTACAGACAAAATTGATATAAAAATTTCCCCTGTCAATCTCAATTTCTCCCCAACCCCAAAATAACCACAATGTTCAGTCTATCCTGTAGAGGAACATACAGGATTTTCTTTTTCTTTAACCCTAGATCTTTCTTATATGTTTTATTCTTCTGCTGGCCCAAATGAGAGGTAGAAAACTATAAGATAACCTTAGAGAGGAGAGCAGGAACCAGACCACATTAAATTTTAGGCAATGGTAAGAAACTGGTGTTTAGTCTGTATTGTTTTTAAATGGTTGAAACAGAAAATTGTCATAATCAGGCTATGTCTAAAGAACACTCTAGCAGCTGAGTGAAGACTATCAGAACGGGGATTGATCCATGTAGAGAGGGAATAAGAGCTGAAGGATTGGAGACAATAAATATAGACAACGAGAGAAGTTTATTGTGAAGGGGAGCAGAACAATGGCATTTCTCCAAAGCAGGCTCCCAAACACTGTATTCAGCATGTTCCCCCCGGTGTCCTTGAGGCCATAGTTCTTTGTTTAAATTGGATTTTTTTTTTTTTTTTTTGCAAATAAAGAAATGAACAGCATCAAAAATGGTGGGATCAATACCGGGATCACTGACCTACCACAGTCCAACCTTCATCTCCAGAGTTATACTTTCTGCTCCAGCTAGATTTAAACTTCAGCACCAAAATAAAGTCTCCAGATATGTTTCCAAAACACTAGAATTTGCAGAAGAAGAGCACCTAAGGAGAATCTTCCATACATCACCAGAACAACCTCTTCTCTTCCTTTCTAAATGGCTGTCTGTTCACCTGCTGCCCGTGAGAAGCAGTTTTCCGTTTGTTCATCCACCATTTTGGGAATCTATTAAATGAGAATGGCCCAATGCTTTCCAGCTCCGCAGTTCCTCTGCTGTCTGCCCATATCCAACGAGAACCTGCCTGGCCTCGGCTACCAGCATTATATAAGGTCTACCGGAAAGTTCTGTCCGTTTTTGGAATAAAACAAAATACAAATTTTTCTTACCATCAATAAACTTTATTAAATAATATAATTGCCATTATTATTAATGATTTCTTGCCAGCGTGAAGGTAATTTGTATATCCCTTTTTTCTTTTGTATTTTTCTGAAGTTGGAAACAGGGAGGCAGTCAGACAGACTCCCGCATGCACCCGACAGGGATCCACCTGGCATGCTCACCAGGGGGCAATGCTCTGCCCATCTGGGGCATCACTCTGCTGTAACCAGAGCCATTCTAGCACCTGAGGCAGAGGCCACAGAGCCATCTCAGCGCCCAGGCAAACTTTGCTCCAATGGAGCCTTGGCTATGGGAGGGGAAGAGAGAAACAGAGAGGAAGGAGAGGGGGAGGGGTGGAGAAGCAGATGGGTGCTTCTCCTGTGTGCCCTGGCCAGGAATCGAACCCGGGACACCCACACACCAGGCCGACACTCTACCACTGAGCCAAACGGCCAGGGCCTATATATCTCATTTTTGAAAAATGTTTTATCTTTTGATGTGAAAAATTGAACCAGTGCTTGTTTGATATCTTCTTCTTTTTTGAATTTTTTGCCCTTCAAAAAATTTTGTAAGGACAAAAACAAGTGATAGTCAGAGGGTGCTAAGTCCGGGGAATATGGTGGATGTGACAGACATGCTTCTGTAGCATTTCTTCCTTGTTGAAATTTGAAAAAATTACAGTGGCGTAAATGAGCTTTATCAGTAGCCATGGGTACACTATCACTTCACACATAAGACTAACGTGAATCAACTTTGTTTTAGTTAATTTGCTACGTCAGTATGTATACATTAAGTGATAAAAATAGAGAGGCACACATGCGCCAAATAAACATGTGCTTATGTGTCAAAACTTGTTGTGATAGAAACAGACAGAACTTTCTGGTAGACCTTATAATATATGAGGTTGTTTAAGTTCCCTTCCAAGTCCCTAATTAAGCCTTTTGAAATATGTCATGTATCTAATAGTATTCAGTAGATATTGATTGAATAAATATTAAGTACAGTGGTAACAGAATGTTAAGATAATTCTTACCCTTGTTTCAGCTGTGTCCTCCAGGCTAGTGCTTTTCAAAAGTTTCTGTGACTACAAATCACTTGGGGACCAGGTTACACTCTGCATTCTCTTCAGCTGGTCTGGGATGGCAGCTGAGATTCAACATTTGCAGAAGCTCCCAGGTGAGGATGTTGCAGGTACTTGGGCTACTCTTTGAAAATCAATCTATTAAATAGGTGCCAAATAGTCCCCACATTGCTGAGTGGGACCACAAAAGCAGGCATGGTTGCTTAACACAAGTGACAAGGAATATAAAATGCATCTCTAGCTTGGAAGAAAGGTTAGAATGGCCAAAGGGGGGGCTTGAAGTTTAGAGTAATTTTGGTAAAAACATAGCATACTGAGAGCTCTGCCCAGCCCACCACACCCCAACTTATAAGTAGAGAAAAGATACTCTTTCATCCCTCAAGCCTTGGGAAAAGTCTAGAATGGGACTAAGATAGAGCTGGGTTTGTGTCCCCTTGAATATAAGACACACAATGCCTGAGAAAGCTAAAGGGAAAGAGGCTGTGGCAGTTGGTTTTCCAAAGTGGACAGTGTTCTTCAGTGAGACTACTACATTGAGGCAGCTTGCATGTCCAGAGTTGGCTGATCAAAGGATCTGTAAGTCTTTCCTGTGGAGCAGATGTGGACACAGCTGTGAAAGTCAGTGCGGGCTTGTCAGGTGTTGCTCAAGAGGGCCATCAGAAAATGTTTAGAGACCTCACTGAAGAGATTCTGCAGCTGTTTAGATAGATCTCTCAGAGATGAAAGTGGATTTAAACAAATAACTGTTAAGTCTTGAATATGGCCCTATCAAGAAAACAGGAGTGAGAGGCCCCTTGTCTTACAGGTTTCCAAAACAATCAGAGAGAAAAGACTCAGCTTTAAATACTTGATAAAACTCAGAGATGGTGCCATGGGCGGGCCTTAACTGAAAGGGAGGAAGAACTTTAATGAAACTCTAATAGACCTTTGATTATTACATGAGAGTAGGCACTTCAATTGACACACTGAGGTAGTTTGATAAACTAAAATGTTCAAAGAATTTTTTTGTTATCTGATGATAACATAAAAGTCAACGACATCTGTCCAAGTGTCGTTCCCCCTCTAAAGGGAGGAAAGGAAAAACCCCCAAAACAAGTTTGAAAGGACAGCAGGGGACTTTAAAATAAAGTTACTTTAAAGTTTCACCCTATGAGTCTAACTTGTTTAAGGACATAATTACACAGTGACCTCAAACATAATATAAAATGCACAAAATTTTGAGTTCCAGTTGGCCTTAAAACTAAGCCAGTAATACGATCTTAGCTCAAAAGGTGAGGGTGCTACACCAGGTCTTCCAAGAAGCAAATGTCAAGATGGCATTTATTAGCTGCCTACAGATTTTCAAGGAAAATATGAAGGGACCCAGGAGAGTCCAAGAGAGCTGTCCGAGATGCAGAACTGATCCTGGGTGAAGGAGAGGTAGATGGAAGGTTGCGTAGAAGAGTATTAGGCTTGCGTAGAAGAGTATTAGGCTTGCGTAGAAGAGTATTAGGTAGCAGTATAGTTGTAAGAGAATTTGGCAAAGCCTTTGTAGAGTCCTTACATCAAAGTTATTTGTCAGAGGAGTCTCATGTCACCCAGCAAGCATGTCTGGCTTTGCATCTCTGCCCTGCTCAGTCACTGACTGACGTAGCCCACGGGAAGCATGGCCTCAGAGGAAACACAATAATGGATTTCAGAGCACAGTGGCTGAAGCTGTAGGTCACTCCTTCCTGCTACTCATAGAAATCTGAGAAGTGCATTTTCACAACTTCCACAGTGGCTATGCAAATTTTGAATTTATTCACCTACTTATTTTTTCCTAGGACCTTCAACTGAGAAAAGAGTATTTTCAGGATGAACCATGGCTTGTGCTGTCATATTTTGAGAAAGTGTTATTGAATTACTCTTGGAAAATGTATTTATAAAGTTGAATGTGAGACTACTTCTCCTCTTCAGAACTGAGAGAGAGTTATTAATATGGGCACTCAACAGCAACAAGAGACAGTCACATCAGGTCCAGAATATATCTGAATTATAGCAAGAAGAACTTGAATAATGTTTTCCAAGGACTTTCAAATCACTCCAAGGCAGACCATTGTAGCGCCCTCTACAGCATTTGATCATTATCCACTGATATGAACAAGATCTTAAAATATAAACTCATGAAAAAATAAAAGATGTTCTCATTAAACTGTTCAAGAGAGTATGATACCCAGCTTGACAAAAATTAAAACCTGTGCTTTTTATTAGTTTCTAATCATCAAATTATACCTTTACTGAAAGCAAAGGACAATTTAAGAAGTAAGACTAATACAAAAAAACATTCTAGTTTAACTATTTAGCTATCTCTGGATAAATGTTTATAAAATTAAATGGCCCAGGGAAAGTAAAAAATTAATTCAGTAATTTTATCTATGCAACAAAAAATATATAGGCTAAGTATATTTGACTGACTCCAATTTACATGTTTTTAAAAAATATTTTACCTATAATTTTTAGCATCCTATACACATACCCCTAGGAAAGAAAAAAAGTAGCATACATATAAGTTTGAGTAGGACTGGAAATCAAGAAGGTATGACAAATAAAGCCAAGATCCCAAGGAACCTCGTACCATGAGACATGAATAAGAGTAAAGGGAACTGAAATACTCTAATCTTGAAAGTTAGGGGATCCTTCAAGACCATTTCATCTTTCTCTGAGAGGAAGATATCATCGATCTTTTTTCTCTAAGCAAAGAAAAGTTATTTTCTATTTTTTTATAGAATAACTGGAAATTTAAAAACCATTTTCTAGTGAGGTCTCCAATAAGGTACAATTGACCTTTGAACAACATCAGTTTGAACTGCACAGGTCCCCTTACATGCATATTTTTTTAAATTTGTGGTATTGATAAATACAGTACATCTCTTTCTCCTGACTTCCATTTCTCTAGCTTATTTATTGTAAAAATATAATATATAATACATGTAACATACAAATATGTATTAATTAAAAGTTTATGTTAGCAGAAAGGCTTCTAGTCAACAGTAGGTCATTAGTAGTTAAGTTTTGGAAGAGTCAAATGTTATACATGATTGTTGACTAAACAGGGTGTTGGTGCCTGCCCCTAACTTCCACATTGTTAAAGGGTCAGCTGGAATGTCAAAATTCATGCTACAAACCAAATCTGTGATGATATCATAGGTAACTACATCTCCTATAATCCTATTATATCTGTGTATACTTCTACTTACAGTATGTTTATATTTGACATATTATATATTAATTATAAAAATATCTTTATTCTCAATAGACTTCTAAATGTCTTGAAGGTATTGCACAGTTCTTTACATCACCCACAATTAGCAGTGTTCTTGGTAATTACCGGTCAGAAGAATTTTTCCACATTCAAATCTTGGTTTCAACACTAAATGTGTTTTCTTGAACAAAGTAGAAACTTTTTCAAGATACAGTTTAAAATTGGGATTATAATACTACCCCACTGTGTTGGGATGAGCATAAATAATGAAATAATATATGTAAAGATTTAGGTAGTACCAGATAGTTATTATAAATTGTCAATAGTTTATCACTATCACTATAAGTTTTTAAGATTATAACAGGTAACTGTATATATTGGGTAAATTAATAGATTCTATGACTCTAACTATCATAATAAAAATAAATGCATTAAATACCTGCCTCCATAATACCACGCCCTATCATCCTTGAATTATTTGTTCAGGTAGCATCCTGAATCAGGCAAATTATAGCCAAGGCCTCAAAGGGTGGCAATGTGGGAGAAAGAAATTAAAAAGACATGGCAGCTCCTAAGAGAGTCTCCAGTCCAATTCTTAATTATAAGAGGAAGAGTAAATTTGAATTCCATACAAGCCAATGATGATATCACATGACTGATACCTAAAGAAAGAAGCATGGTTGGATACATAATAAAACAAAGCTTGTCAATAATGAGTACACTAAAAATTCAGGACTAAATCTCAAGAGGAAAATGCTGGTAGCAGAAACCATGACATGGAAAGTTTTAAGTCCTATGCAACACAAGTCAATAAAATGATGCCTCCTGAAAAGCCTATCAACTGAAACACTTCAAACTCTAATTAGGGTTTCAGAAGAGAACAATTTACAGACATTGATAGTTTCTCTATATACTAGTAATGCACAGTTAGAAAAAGTAATGAAAAAATACCTAATTCAAAGGAGTAATAAAAATATAAGACCTATAGAAATAAATATATCAATAAATATACAGGAACTATATTTAAAACCTACTAAAATTTACAGAGAGAAAATAAATCTTCAATAAATATAAAATGTCAAAATAGTAGGGCTGAGAGGACTCAACATTATAAATATATCAACTCTTGCCAAAATAATTCACGAATTTAAAGCAGCTCCAATATAAATGTCAATGAATGATTTAGAACCTATAAAAACACTCTAAAATTCATCCAAAAGAATAACTGGGGAAAACAGTCAAGGGGAAAAAAATGGGTTGAGGCTCTACAAGGAGAAGTGCAAAGGGAGAAGTGCAAATTCTAAGCTAAAAATCAGAGGCAGAATCAAGCCAGCCTCACAAAGTGAGTTCTGAGTGAACCAGAGAGAGGCAATGAAGGAGGGCTATGGGAGGCTGTTGGGCAACCCTGGTTGGCCTTTTGTGGAAAGTGTGTGATTCTTGGGCATTTTGGGATGATCGTTAGAGGTTAAATCACAAAGCCAAGTAGGTATCAACAGTATTCTCACCCCTCTAAACAAAGACTCCAGATTATTCTAGTGCTTCTTGGTCTGTTATCATATTCCTACCAACAGGTATCAATCCCATCATGTACTCTCCATCAGGGAGGGATAGAATCATGTGGATGTTTTCCAGGGTTGATGCATCTGCCTAAACCTCAGGCTGCTTAGCCCAGGTAATGGGACTTCCAGCCAACAGTATCTCCACAGGAGCCATCAAATGTTCTGCCATCCACCATGTCTACAGCATATCAACATCAGATGGAAAGAGGGGGAGGATAACTCCTGTCCTTCAGATTTTTTCAAACATCTTAATGTTAATGTTTAGCAGAGTGCCGAATAACTTCCTAATAACTGACTGCATATAACACAATTGGTTATGAGCATTAACTTGAGCCAGAGAGTGTGGGTGTAAATCTTGACTTTGTCACTTACTATCTAATGTGAAAAATTACTTAATTTCTCTAAGCCTACATTGCATTAACAGTCACTACTATCTTATAAGATTGTTATGAGAATTATAAGCAAATATAAAAAATATTTAAAAGTATGTTTATTACATAATGTTATTAAAGCATTTGCTCTTATTTTATTTATTTATTAATTATTGAATTTATTGAGGTGACATTGGTTAATAAAATTATATAGGTTTCAGGTATACAATTATATAGTACATTATCCATATATTGTATTATCTGTTCACCACCCTAAGTCAAGTCTAGGACAGTAAGTGCTGGGGAGGCAAAGTTTGTTGTCACTCATCCTTGAGCCTTTTTGCTAACACATTTTTCTACAGAAATGGCAGAGTTCTGACAAATCTTTAAAAAACAAAAACAAAAAAACAGTATCTGAAGAAATCCTTTAAAATGGCCTGCAAGGACCCAGGAGAAGTCCCATACAAAATGTATTCTCAGCCCTGGCTGAATGGCTCAGTGGTAGCACATCAACCCCGTGTGTGGAAGTCCCTGGTTTGATTCCCGGCCAGGGCACACAGGAGAAGCGCCCATCTGCTTCCCCACCCCTTCCCCTCTCCTTTCGCTCTGTCTCTCTCTTCTCCTCCCGCAGCCAAGGCTCCATTAGTGCAAAGTTGGCCCAGGCACAAAGGATGGCTCCATGGCCTCTGCCTCAGGCACTAGAATGGCTCCGGTTGCAGTGGAGCAATGCTCCAGATGGGCAGAGCATCGCGCCCTAGGGAGCTTGCTAGGTGAATCCCTTTTGGGCACATGTAGGAGTCTCTCTGCCTCGTTGCTTCTCACTTCTGAAAAATACAAAAATGTGTGTGTGTGTGTGTGTGTGTGTGTGTGTGTAAACAAAATGTATTCTCCCCATGCAATCTTGAAGTGGTTATATTTTCAATGAACTGATACTCTTTGTCAGCACAAAATTATCACTTGACATTTGCAGGTGATAACACAGAGAAAGATTTTGAACCTATATCAGAGTTCTCTGGCACAACAGTGGAGATAACACATGAGAGAGCCCTAGGCTGTTTGTGTCAGGGCCAAAGTCTTTCCCAGGAATACGGGTCAGAGTGTGGCTGTCATCTGCATTCTCCCGCCCATATGTTCCTCTCACGATTGAAACGTGGCATTCAGAAGTCCGATTGCCTGCCTGGCCCCATGCTACAGGAGCACAAGGGAGGAGGACAAGGGAGGCATTTTAATGAAGCAGAGGAGAAAGGTGAAATAAGGCTGCTGAGACTGGCCAAGGGAAAGGAGATGTCAAAAAAAGATGGAACCATGAGAGCGCTGCCAAGCCCCGCATCAACTTTCTGGAACTCATATGATGTTTTTCTTTGTAGCCCCAAAGCTAGGTGGGGCTACAATCAATTTCTTTCTACAATCAATCCCCAATTTCTTCTATCTCACTGGTGTAAAGCGTGTTCCATCTTTTCCTCCCCCCAGCACTGTTAGAAGAAAGAATAAAGTAATCATGAAAAAAGTAGAAAATGTTTAAGTTCTCATTTATTGTTTGCAATATGAGTGCTGAGTCAAACTATACATGACCTGGTCTCCACTCTCTACCAGGAGTCCCCAAACTTTTTACACAGGGGGCCAGTTCACTGTCCCTCAGACTGCTGGAGTGCCGCCACATACAATGCTCCTCTCACTGACCACCAATGAAAGAGGTGCCCCTTCCGGAAGTGCAGTGGGGGGCCAGATAAATGGCCTCAGGGGGCCGCATGCGGCCCGTGGGCCTATGGGGACACCTGCTCTATGCTCAGAAATGAAAATTTTAGCCTGACCAGGTAGTGATGCAGTACATAGGGCATTGGACTGAGATGCAGAGGACCCAGATTTGAAACTTGAAGTCACCAGCTTGAGCACGGGCTCACTAGGCTTGAGTATGGGTAGCTGGCTTGAGCATGGGATCATAGACATGACCCCATGGTTGTTGGCTTGAGCCCAAGGGTCACTGGCTTGAAGCCCAAAGTCGCTGGCTTGAGCCCAAGGTCACTGGCTTAAGCAAGGGGTCACTCATTCTGCTGTAGCCCCCTGGTCAAGGCACATATGAGAAAGTAATCAATGAACAACTAAGGAGATGAAGGAGCCGCAATGAAGAATTGATGCTTCTCATCTCTCTCTCTTCCTGTCTGTCTGTCCCTATCTGTCCCACCTGTCACAAAAAAAAATAAAGATTTAAAAATAGACTGAAGGTATTCATTCTCTTCTTAACCCACAATACTAACTCCTATATCAAATTTAACCCTAACAGAATCTTTGGGAAAAAGCAAGTAGCAAGCACTGGTAAGAGCTACAGTCCAGGAGTGTATAAACCTGTTTGTAGCTGAGCTCTGATCCAAACAATGACAATATCAACAATAACAATAGTGATTTGTGAGCAAAAAAGAAAATTCTTATAAATCAGCACAACCACCTATCCTCTTAAAAGCATTTATTGTTTGAAACAACATCTGGAGTTATACTTTGAACCATGCTGTCTAAAAATGCTACTCTTCCTTCACAGTCAGAATACAATGTCCTTTTTCTCCTCAACTTTTCTTAAGAGGAAAAGACTGACTTGCTTCACACTGAAGGTCAGTGACAGGCAACAATGGGGGCGGGGACTTGGTGGGGAATAATCCTTGGGGACTGGATTCTAAGGATTAGGGCTGTGAAAATAGAGGATTTGGAGGATTAAATAAAGAAAAAAAAAGGAAAAAGAAAGAGCTTACATCTGCTACAACCTCTATGCCTAATGTGCTTTTAAAAAGGGACAATTCAGTTGATACAAACACTGTAAGAGCTCATTTTAAGGCTGTTATATAATCAACAGATGTATATAATATTCTGGATTCCCAAGACACCTGGGGATTATATGTACACATTTCAATAATGTTTTTAGAACAGATGAATGTGTTTTTAAATATTGGATGTAATTTTAAGTAGATGAAATTACACTCTTTCCATTTGGTTTCTGTTTTACCTCGTTTTGTTCCAAATTATATTGAAAATTATCTCTAATCTCCTTCCTTCCCAATATCCATGTTAACCAGAATTGATTATAGTAGTTGGAAATTATATATTTGGTAATTTCCCCATTCCCTGGTAGAAATGAGAGCTTTGGTCACTAGAGAAAATGAGTTAGAAGAATATGAAACAGAAAGTTGTTTTCATTATAGAAACCTGATCTATAATAACTCTCCTCTATGTCTAGACTCTGTGTAAAGCAACTGCTGTGTAGACATCTGTCAGTGGTAACTGAAGAAGTTCTAGCACAGGAAATCCACCTGTGATGGTAATATCCATCAAGCTAATTTAAGCCTGTAACCTGCACAGCTGTGGACTTGAGTCTTTGACAATCTCTGTACACTAGTTATTGTATGCTCATTACTGAGGAAAATAGAAATAAAAATGATCACAAATATTACAATAAGGATAGAACAAAAGGGGTTAAGAATGAGTAAAAATTCAGTGTTGCCTATTTTCACCTAATACAATGAGTGATCATGTTAATGAAAAGATAATATTCTCATATATAGAGGAAGAGAGTATGTTTGTGTTTTATAAGTTAATGAGCTCCCCAATATCAATGTTTTTCAAGTGTAGGTTAGAAATCGTAACTCTATTTGATGAACTACAGAATTTCCATGGACTCTCTTAAATTCAAGACTCTCTTATTTTATAAAAAATTTAATTGATTTCTTGCTGCCTCTCAAAAACATAGGAAATACAAAGACAAATGATACATACACCTCCCAAAGTTAGAATTAACATTATAATATTTAACATGAGAAAACCAGACTTTCAGTCTGTTCTACTATCCATAGTAAAATCTATAAAACTAGTGTTTGAAATGGAAACAATAAGAAAAAAAAATATATCAGAGGAGGTGAATGACACTTGTCTAAATCAGGTAAGTTCAATTTATGTTGCTAGGAGATAAGTGAATAGTGCTTTCAGCCAAGAAAAAGCACTGAGGTAGAAAATTAGAAGCACCTGTTGTGCATGTGAAGTCAATGGTAATGTTTCAAACCTACAACAAATAAGACAATTTCCATGGCAGCATACTGCTGAATTTCAACAAATTCATGATTCCCTTTTCACCACCCTGCACTCCTCTTATGAATGCTCATTTTAGGCGGTTTACAAAAACAAACACAACAGATGAAAAGCGATTCACATTTTTCTGTTGTTAGGCAGTATCAAACCCATGTAATGTCTAGGCCCTTTTACTAAATTTTATTTTGAGTGGGTTAGTAGCCTTGAGGTAAGCATTTTGTTGATAAAGTTTGTGGTTATGCCATGTAACCCTTAAGGAGATATGAAACATTGTTTCTGAGAATCTTAGAAATAGATTTCTTCAAAAATATTTTTTGGGCCCTGGCCGGTTGGCTCAGCGGTAGAGCGTCGGCCTGGCGTGCGGGGGACCCGGGTTCGATTCCTGGCCAGGGCACATAGGAGAAGCGCCCATTTGCTTCTCCACCCCCCCCCCCTCCTTCCTCTCTGTCTCTCTCCTCCCCTCCCGCAGCGAGGCTCCATTGGAGCAAAGATGGCCCCGGGTGCTGGGGATGGCTCCTTGGCCTCTGCCCCAGGCGCTGGAGTGGCTCTGGTGGCAGCAGAGTGACACCCCGGAGGGGCAGAGCATCGCCCCCTGGTGGGCAGAGCATCGCCCCTGGTGGGCGTGCCGGGTGGATCTCGGTCGGGCGCATGCGGGAGTCTGTCTGACTGTCTCTCCCCGTTTCCAGCTTCAGAAAAAAAAAAAATTAAAAAAAATTTTTGGATGCTGTTGGGAAAACAGCTGTGTTAGGCTTGCTCGCTTGTACTTTGCCTGATTAGTGTGTGAGCACGTGGCAGCACCACGTGTGTTTAGTCTATATAAGGCTACAGGTGCTTACCCTCAGTGCAGATGGTGGATTGCAGATTGCTTGCCTGCCACTTTGAGGGGCCGTTTTTGCTGCTTGTGTGTCTGCTGCATGAGAAGCAGCTTTCCCCAGCCTGTTTGTTTGTCTGCCATTGTGTGGCTGTTAAACGAGAATAGCCCAGTGCTGCTCTGCAATTTCTCTATTGTCTGCCAGAATCCAATGTGAACCTGCCTGGTCTGGCCCATTAGCCTTCTATTGATAGATGCTCCATCCATACCACTTACACATATTTCTCTTCAATATGTGTAAATTCTCTGAAAGCCTGTCTTTCCATTTGGGATGGAATAAAAATAAAACAACAACAACAACAAAAAAAAAAACAAGAAGAGGTTACACAACTCTCCAAAGCTCTCCCACAATAATTTTATTTTTAAATTTCACTTTGCTTTTAAACACTTTTAATTGCACTGACAGAAAATTGCACTGTACAAAATAGAGTTAAAAATTATAATAGTGCTTATACCTCTGTAAACCCCCCCCCCCACGCACACACACATACATTTAGGTGAGGAAATAGGATATTACTAGTACCCTTGAAACTCATTTTGTGTGTCATTCAAATTACTATTTCCTCCCAGTACCCCAAAGGTAACTATAGTTCAGACTTCCATGCTTATCACTTTTTTGCTTTCCTTTCTAGTTTTACTACATGAGCTGTAGTCCTATAATTTAGATTGGTTTTTGAACTTATGTAAATGAATCATACAGTTAAATATTCTTTTGAGATTGTTTTTATTTCCTTGAAATTATGTTGGTGAGATTCATCCAAATTGTCTGTGCAGCTGTTCTTCATTCATTTTTATTACCATACAACAAGTTTTCTCAAATTGGCACTACTGATACTTTGAATCAGATAATTCTTGTTAAGAAAGTTTGTTCTGTGCATTGTAAGCTATGTACCAGCATCCCTGGCTCCTACCCATTAGATGCCAGTAACATCCTCCCAACTCAGTTATGACAACCAAAAAATGTCTTCAGACATTGCCAAATATCCTCTAAAGTTCTAAATTGCCCTTACTGAAAACATTGCTATAGAGTATTTCCTATATGATTATACCATAATTTCTCTGTTGAATGACACTGGATTATTTGCACTTTGAGGTTATTAGAAATAATACTATATGAATATTCTTATTCATATCTATGTCTCATTAATTCTTAAGCATATCTGCAAGCAGAATCATGAGATCACAGGGTATGGTTTCCTTTTTTTTTTGTGAGAGGAGGGGAGGCAGAGACAGACTCCTGCCTGCACCCCTACAGGGATCCACCAGACAAGCCCACTAGAAGGCGATACTCTGCCCATTTGGGGTCCTTGCTCCATTGCTACTGGAGTTATTTTTAGTGCCTGAGATGGAGGCCATGGAGCCCGGGGTCAACTCACTCCAATCTCTTCAGGGGAAGAGAGAGAGAGTAGTGAGAGGGGGAAGGGAAGGGTGGAGAAGCAGATGGGTGCTTCTCTTACGTGCTTGTGTGCCCTGGTCAAGAATCGAACCTGGGACATCCACAGGCTGGGCTGTTGTTCTACCACTGAGCCAGCTGGCCAGGATTAAGTATGGGTCTCTTTAACTTTGATAGATAAAGAAAAAGTTTTTCTGAAGTGGTTGAACCTACTAACACTTAACAACAGTCCATGAACATTTCCAGTTCTCCATACCATTGTGTTTGCCACTGGTGACCATTTTCATTTTAACTCTCTTGGTGGTATGTAAATGTATTTAATTTGCAGTTTTACTTAGTATATCACAGATTACTAATGAGACTGAGTGTTTTTATTTGCATGTTTATTGGTGAATTGACTATCATAACTGTTTTTATTTGCATGTTTATTGGTGAATTGACTATCATAATGCCTATTTATATCTACTGCCCATTTTTCTGTTGAGTTGCCTGATTTGTAGAATTACATATTGTGAATAAAAACTCTTTGTCATTTATACAGTGTGTCCATAAAGTCATGGTGCACTTTTGACTGGTCACAGGAGAGCAGTAAGACAACAGAAATGTGAAATCACCAAATAAGAGGAAAACCCTCCCAGTTTCTGTAAGATGATGTGGCAGCATGTGTGCATGTGCAGATGATGATGTAACACCATGTATACAGCAGAGCAGCCCACAGCCATGCCAGTCAAGATGTGGACGGTACAGAGGAAAGTTCAATGTGTTCTATGGCTCGCTAAATTTGAATCCGTGACCAAAGTGCAACGTGAATATCGGCACATTTATAACAAAGCACCACCACGTAGGAATAACATTACTCGGTGGGATAAGCAGTTGAAGGAAACCAGCAGTTTGGTGGAGAAACCCTGTTCTGGTAGGCCATCAGTCAGTGAGGAGTCTGTAGAGCAACGGTTCTCAACCTGTGGGTCGCGACCCCAGTGGTGGTCGAATGACCAAAACACAGGGGTCGCCTAAAGCCATCGGAAATACATATTTTATTGACCAAAACACAGAGGTCACCTAAAGCCATCGGAAAATACATACATATTAATAAAATAAACTAAATTATCTAATAAAATAAACTAATTAGTTTATCTAATAAAATAAACTAATTTATAAATAAATTAAACTAAATTATCATTTAGTTTAATACATACATATCATTTAGTTTAATAAAATACATATTTTATTGACCAAAACACAGGGGTCACCTAAAGCCATCGGAAAATACATACATATTAATAAAATATGTATTTCCGATGGCTTTAGGCGACCCCTGTGTTTTGGTCATTCGACCCCTGCCTGGGTCGCGACCCACAGGTTGAGAACCGCTGCTGTAGAGGCTATATGGGATAGCTACCTAAGGAGCCCTAAAAAAATCTGTGCATGAGCCCACATCGAACTGCACTGAATAGGTATGAAACTGGGAGAGTTTTCCATTTATTTGGTGATTTCACATTTTTATCGTCTTTTGTTGCTTTCCTGTGACCGGTCAAAAGTGCACCATGACTTTATGGACACACTGCATGTCATTTAGCCTGTGAGGACTGTCATACAGAATACCACAGAATGGATGGATTAAACTAAAGAAATATATTTTCTTATAGTTCAAGAAGCTGAAAGTCCAAGATCACAGAGCTGGCAAGGTTAGTTTCTGGTAAGATCTCTCTTCCTGATTTGCACCCAGACGCCATCATCTTTCTCTGTGTAGATACCCCTGGTGTCTCTTCTTCTTCCTGTAGGGACACCAGACCCGTTGGATAATGGTACTCCTTTATGACCTTTTCCCACTTCAAGTCCTTCTTAAAGGCTCTATCTCCTAATATAGTCACATCGGTTGTTAGAGCTTCAACATATGGATTTAAGGGGACACAATTCAGTCTGTAATGTATGCATAGAAAACATGTCCTGTCACTTTGTAGCTTCCTTTTTTACCCTCCTGATATTATCTTTTGATGAATAGAATGTCTTCATTTTAGTGGCAGTCATCCTTCAGTCTTTCCTTTATAATAAGTGCTTGTGTGTTAAAAAATATTTTTATAACCAAAAGTCGTAAAGATAATTTTCTCTTTATCTTTCAGAGCTTTATTGTTTTGCCTTTATGTTCAGATCTATAGTCTAATAAAATTGACTTGTGTGATGTAGGGATGAAATTGAGGTTTATTTTTCTAATATAGTTGTACAATTTAACCAGCAGCATTTATTGAAAATATCATCCTTTCCCACCACTATGTAGGGCCTACTTTGCAGTTAATCAAGTGTGCATAACATATTGGTCATCTCTGGATTCTTTAGACACACCCATTATTCTATATTTTCTTACGATCAATACCACTCTGATTTTATTACTACAACTGTATCACTTGTCTTAATATTTAGAAAACAGGTCTCATTTTGTCCTTTTTCATTAAGAATGTCCAAACTAGTGTTCAAAGGTAAAATTATTTGATACCTGGTAATTGCTCTAAAATATATCAACAAAATGATAGGGGGATAAATGAAATAAAATTAGCGAAGTGTTAAAAATGTTTGAATCTAGGAAACAGGTACATGGGAGGTCATTATATAATTCTTCTAGTTTTGTGTACCTTTAAAATTTTTTTTCAAAAAAATACCATTGGCCCTGGTTGGTTGGCTAAGTGGTAGAGGGTTGGCCCCACATGTAGCTGTCCCGGGTTTGATTTGTGGTCAAAGCACACAGGAGAAGTGCCCATCTACTTCTCCACCCTTCCCCATCCCACTTCTTTCTCTCTCTCCTCCTCCAGCCATGGCTCCATTGGAGCAAGTTGGCCTCAGGAACTGAGGATAGCTCCATGGCCGCCTCACCTCAGGCACTAAAAATTGGCTTCAGTTGCAACAGAGCGAAGGCCCCAGATGGGCAGAGCATCGCCTCCTAGTGGGCTTGCCGGGTGGAGCCTGGTTGGGGTGCAGGCAGGAGTCTCTCTCTGCCTCCTCTCTTCTTGCTAAAATAAAAAAAATCATTAAAAAGTCTATCTTGTATACCTCTAGAAGAATGTCTTGGATATTCTTTGTCATTGCATTTAAAAAGAGGTTGTTAACTTTAAATAGATTAATTATATGGTTTGTTTTATATATTTTATACATACAACTATTTCTCCTGTAAATAATCACATAATTATATTTTTATTTATTTTAAGTTTTACGTCTTTTTTTGCTTTTCTTACTTCATTGTCTAATATCTTCAAAGCAATGTCCTGCTGGAGCAGTAATAGGCATCTCATCTTGTTTCTATTCCAGAAAACTTCTCAACATTTCTCTCCTACATATGACACTTTATCATTTTATAGATACCCTTCAGATAAAGGAAGTTCATTTTGTGTGAGTTTGCTAAAGGTTAGTCAAAAATGGATGTTGATATTTATGTAAAACTTTTAAAATTTTATCTAATAAAAGCATTACGTGATTTTTCCCCTTCATTTTTGGCAATTTTGAGTACCATACCTTGCTAATTAAGTGTTATCAACTCTATTTTCTTAAAAGAAATTTTACTTATTTATGATACATTATCCTTAATATATATTATATTTAGTTTTCTAATATGTATTTAGAATATTTGTGTTTATATTCATAAATGCAATTATTCTGTAATTTTTTTTCTCATATTGCCCTTATTGGGTTTTAATATCAAAGGTATATTATCTCTATAACATTAATTAGATTGTTTCTTCTTTTTCAGACTCCAGAGTTTACAAAAATTGGCATAAAATAGCCATTTGAAAGTTAGCTATAATTTCTAGTGATGTCATCTAGGCCTAGAGTTTAACATGTAAAAAGATTTTTAATTAAAGATTTAATTGCGCCCTGGCTGGTTGGCTCAGCGGTAGAACGTCAGCTTGGTGTGTGGGGGACCTGGGTTCGATTCCCGGCCAGGGCACATAGGAGAAGCGCCCATTTGCTTCTCCACCCTACCCCCCTCCTTCCTCTCTGTCTCTCTCTTCCCCTCCCGCAGCCAAGGCTCCATTGGAGCAAAGATGGCCCGGGCACTGGGGATGGCTCCTTGGCCTCTGCCCTAGGCGCTAGAGTGGCTCTGGTCGGGGCAGAGCGACACCCCGGAGGGGCAGAGCATTGCCCCCTGGTGGGCAGAGCGTCACCCCTGGTGGGCGTGCTGGGTGGATCCCGGTCGGGCACATGCGGGAGTCTGTCTGACTGTCTATCCCCGTTTCCAGCTTCAGAAAAATACAAAAAAAAAAAAAAAGATTTAATTGCTTTCATTGTTACTGACTATTCAGACTTCTCTAAGTGTTTTGTCTATTTCATTTAAATTTTGAAGTTTATTCTTATAAGGTTCATAATATCCTGCTATGATCTTTTAAGTATCTTGAGAAGCTCGTTGTAATGCCTTTTTAAATTCTTCACTTCAATTGCTTTATTTTCTCTTTAGTTTCTGTTCAGTTTCACCAGGTGTTTAGCAGTTTTATTAGCCTTTACAATGAACCAATCCTCAACTTTGTTAATCCTATTTTTATATTTGTTCTCTTGCCATTAATTGATACTCTTGTGTTTTTTGTTTTTTTTTACAGAGACAGAGAGAGGGATAGATAGGGACAGACAGACAGGAACAGAGAGAGATGAGAAGCATCAATCATTAGTTTTTCATTGCGACACCTTAGTTGTTCATTGATTGCTTTCTCATATGTGCCTTGACTGTGGGGCTATAGCAGACTGAGTAACCCCTTGCTTGAGCCAGTGACCTTGGGTTCAAGCTGATGAGCTTTGCTCAAACCAGATGAGCCGGCACTCAAGCTGGTGACCTCAAGGTCTCAAACCTGGGTCCTCCGCATCCCATTCTGATGCTCTATCCATTGCGCCACCGCCTGGTCAGGCTAATTGATACTCTTATCCTTATTTCTTTGTATTTTCTTTGTGGTTTTTCCTAATTTCTTAAAATGAATGCTTACATTTGTGATTTCAACAATTCTTCTTTTCTGATATATCCATTAAAGACTATAAACTTTTCTAAAAACTGGTTTTATCACATTTAACAGTTTTTATATTGCATTTTAAATTATCATTTAGTTTAATATATTTACTAATGTCATTGAAATATCTTCTTTGATTCAGGGGTTATTTCTAAATGCCTTCATTTTGAAATTTTTATTATGAAAAATTTCAAACATAAGAATTGTGATAATAGTTTAATGAATCCACCTTGGACTCATAATCCAGACTCAACAACTTTCAACTCATAGTTTTGTTTTGTTTTTTACTTTTATTTCCCAACTATTACTCCACTTTCTGGACTATTTGAAACAAATTACTAGTAATTATTTCATTTGTAAATAGCTTTAAAAATATAAGAACTCTTTAAAAAAGACACACAGCCCTGGCTGGTTGGCTCAGTGGTAGAGCGTCGGCCTGGTGTGCAGGAGTCCTGGGTTCGATTCCCGGCCGGGACACACAGGAGAAGCATCCATCTGCTTCTCCACCCCTCCCCCTCTCCTTCCTCTCTGTCTCTCTTTTCCCCTCCCGAGCCAAGGCTCCACTGGAGCAAAGTTTGCCCGGGGGCTGAGGATGGTTCTATGGCCTCTGCCTCAGGCGCTAGAATGGCTCTGATTGCAGCAGAGTGATGCCCCAAGATAGGCAGAGCATCGCCCCCTGGTGAGCATGCCGGGTGGATCCTAGTCGGGCACATGCAGGAGTCTGTCTGACTGCCTCCCCATTTCCAGCTTCGGAAAAAAACAAAACAAAAACAAAAACAAAAAAAAGACACAATAATTCCTTAATGTAACCCAATATTGAGTTTGTTTAAATTTTCCCAACTCTCATAACTTAATTTTTTCAATGCAATAGTGAAACAAGCTATGATAGCCATATTTCACCATTGATTGATATATCAGAAGTAGATTTTTTAATTTTCAAACATATGAAGAATTTTACGGGGTCCTTATTTCTTGCTGAATTTCATACTGACAACATACTCTAATTTTATTTCTTTGGAATTTAATAAGATTTATCTTATATTTGGTCAAATTTTAAAAATATCTCATGAATACTTAAAACCAATTTGGATGTGTATATGCAGTTGGGGGTTGCAGTGCTCTAAAGAAATCCATTATGTCTAGTGTGTGGACTGAGTTTTTCAAATCTTTAATGTCCTTACTAATTTTTTATGCTAGTTCTACCAGTTACCAAGAAAGATATATTCAACATCAATCATTATAATTGTGGCTTTATTTATTTCCTATGTTTCTATCAATATTTAAGTTGTATATTTTAAAACTAAGTTACTAGGTACATACATATACATTTAAAATTATTTAACTGGTAAATGGAAATCTTGTTATTGTGGTAAGGTACCAAAGAATTGCAAAAATTAATATTAATATTTTAAAAAGAAAAGTCAGACTTTTTGCCCATCCTTTCTCTAAAGAAAGGAGGGAGAAGAATGCTGAAGCTTTCTGGCTTGCAAGGATGACTGGGTCATTTAGTTTTAACTATAGAATAAAGGTTATCTGAAGAACTTCCTTTCCTTTTCAATAAGAGACAAAATTTACATACTCTACACTGATTTTAACTCTTCTTCCCTTCCTGAAATCTTGAGAGTAACAGATACCTCTAGACAAAGGAATGGGAGGTAGACACTAGAAGATTTGTGAATGTCTTTGATATGTAAAGCAACATCACTATTGTGTTACCTTATAGATTTTAGTGTGTAGGAATGTTTTTATAGATCCTATAGACCAGGGGTCCCCAAACTACGGCCCGTGGGCCGCATGCCGCCCCCTGAGGCCATTTATCCGGCCCCCACTGCACTTACAGAAGGGGCACCTCTTTCATTGGTGGTCAGTGAGAGGAGCATAGTTCCCATTGAAATACTGGTCAGTTTGTTGATTTAAATTTACTCGTTCTTTATTTTAAATATTGTATTTGTTCCCGTTTGTTTTTTTACTTTAAAATAAGATATGTGCAATGTGCACAGGGATTTGTTCATATTTTTTTTATAGTGTGGCCCTCCAACAGTCTGAGGGACAGTAAACTGGCCCCCTGTGTAAAAAGTTTGGGGACCCCTGCTATAGACAAATGTTATAAGCTTGTTTATGAATGGATTATTGTGTCATGTTCCCCTTCCTTTTCCCTTCCTCCAAACCTGTATGTGATCAAGTCTATATAACGAGCTATAAGGCTATTTCATGACGCACACAGTTTGGATCAGCTATAGCCATGTTAGTCATATGCAGCCGGCTTAATCAATAAAACTCCTCAAAAATTCATTTTGACTTGGTGTCTCTACATAAACCCGCGGAAGTAAGGTACGGTACTTTACAACATATTATTAAGTTCTCTTATTATCTAAAATAATCTTTTTGCCATCTTCTTTATCTTGATATTAATGTAGCCACAATAGCTTTCTTTACATCAGTATTTGCATGATACTTTTCTTTTCATTATTGTATATCCAACCTGTATGAATCCTGATGTTTTAGATATGTCTCTTTACATGGCTAAAAAATTTCAATGGCAGTAAAGAGCACAAATTCAGGCCCAGAACCCCTGAATTTTTAAAAGTAGATAGAAAAAAATTCAGCTCTGAGGAAGGAATTTATAAGGCCAGAAATCAATATTTATATAAAACTTATTTAAGAAGAAAAGAAGATGGATATGCCTCCACATTCATTGCTCTTGAGTTATTTAGACAACAGATTAACCCATAATATGAGATTGCAAAAGGAGAACTTTGAGAGAATCATACTCATCCATTTTGTCACCTAGAGGAAGTTGGATCCAACTGAATAAAAAATATAGAATAGAATAGAAAGAGTACAGAAACAAAGAAAAAAAAATGATAAGGAAAGAAAATTACACAGACTTATTTATTTAGGTAGTAATTTCTTATTTAGCAAGTTGGCTTGTAATTATTGCTATTAAATTTAATTAGATATTGTCGGGCAGATAAAATATATTATGCTCACTTTGTTAAAGATGGCATTGCCTACATAGAAGCCCATCGCCCAGGTAATATTAATGTGTGTTGGGGGCGGGCTGTGGGCAGGCAGGATCCTTGTAGCCTGGGGCTTGGTTTTAGGACTAAGCCTTTCTCACCCTTTTTGATGTGGGGTGGTGCAATCCCATCATGCCCCAGATAAGTGACTTTGTATTAAAGACTTCCCTATTTTGTATATTGGATTAGAGGTCTGGATTTCTACACTATAATGTGGGACAGAACGGGAGCTTGTTCTCCCGGTTCCTGAGATTAGCATTAGAGGGGAGAGCAGAGAGGAGAGCAGAGAGAGGCCACGTGGAGAGCAGAAGAGCAGGAGAGCAGGAGAGCAGGAGAAGCAGCCAAGATGGTGGAGTGCTGAGTGAGAAGCCAGTTTATGCAGTGTTTGTGCAGAGAGAAAGAAGGAGATGGGGAACAGAGGTGAATAAGTCTGGTGAGCTAGAAACCTTTGATTCTAGGAAACTTGGATAAGTCAGTAGCTTTGTGAGCACTAAATGTGAGAGAGTTTTGGAGCCCAGTGTGTGTTTTTACTTGCCCGCCGGGTGCAAGCTAGGATTAAAGATGATGGCCCACCAGTTTTTGGCTCCGTTGTTTCTTTACCGACTGTCCAAATCCAATGCGAACCTGCATGGGCCAGGCGGCTGTGATAGTGGCCGTGGATACTGGCTTTACAGATATTATGAGAATAATAAAGCAGCAACTATTTGTACCAATTACTGATTAGATCTTTTAAGAATTAATATTCCTGAAGAAATACAATCTGCAAATAGAAAGATGCATTAAAAATGTACTACAAAAATAAAATAATGTGTGATAAGAATGTGTATTTAACATTTTCTAAGAAAGAGAATAGCATATTCAGTGAGAAATAGCATATTCATGTTGGGCAGCCTTTCCTCTTTTTTCTTTCTCCTTACCTGAAGGCTATTTGAGACCCTCATACAGAAGAAAAGAAATCACATGGTCTTCTCAGAAGAACCCTAGACTTGCTGTCTAAAGACCAAAATCTGAGCCCTGGCTGGTTGGCTCAGTGGTAGAGTGTCAGCCTGGCATGCAGGAGTCCTGGGTTCGATTCCCGGCCAGGGCACACAGGAGAAGCGCCCATCTGCTTCTCCACCCCTCCCCCTCTCCTTCCTTTCTGTCTCTCTCTTTCTCTCTCTTTCTCTCCCGCAGCCAAGGCTCCATTGGAGCAAAGTTTGCCGGGGTGCTGAGGATGGCTCTGTGGCCTCTGCCTCACGCGCTAGAATGGCTCTGATTGCGGCAGAGCGATGCCCCAGATGGGCAGAGCATCGCCCCCTGGTGGGCATGCTGGGTGGATCCTGGTCGGGCGCATGCGGGTGCCTGTCTGACTGCCTCCCTATTTCCAACTTCGGAAAAATACAAAAAAAAAAGACCAAAATTTGAAACCCAGTTTAACCACTGACTAAACGTGTGACCTTGATGAATCACTCATTTCTCAGATGTTGTTTCCTTACCATAAAGATGAGGATAAAATGACCCAATCTACAGACTAGACATATATTAAAATAATTTGTAGAGATCATTATACAAAAGGAATGTTTATATTCACTTATCTAAATCATTCTAATAATATTAAGCTCAATTTTCATGGAAAGAAAGCAAGTACACATATGTATTCAGCTATATCCATATTTCCCCTTTGTCCCGCCTTCAGAGCAAAGAATATTCCCACTGACCTTAAACAGAACATGGTAATGAGGTGAATGGTGTGTGTGCATTTGTGTGTGTTGGGGAGGGTGGAAATTACTGCAATTCCAAGTCCTTGTTTCTTCATATCAAATCAAGCTCATGATGAATTAAAAGTAGAGGCTGTCTCTCCATTCCCAGCAGCCTCCAGGGCGTTTGGTAGTGGATTGAAGTCCTTCTATTTCAACCATTCAGTAAATGTGCTACTTTCCAGGGAATTGTAAACATTAAAAAAATAATATAATACTTTGTCTAAATGATTTCTGCATTTACAAATGAAAGAGGAGGAGCATTTAAAAAATTAAATTAAATGCAAGAATCTGAGTGAGAAAATAGGAAAAGCTGGCCTAGAAATCTAGATGATTCTGCAATACTAACCCATGTAACTGAGAAAATTACCAAGCACTTTCATCTATACAGTATGAAGCCAATTAACTAGATGTTCTCAAAGATCTTCAGTGTTAGCATTAAAATAATAATTACTTGTAAGTTTATGCATCTAATATTTGAAAATTATTCTGACAATATTATATCTGAGGATAGTAGTTACACAGAGAAGGATTTTAAATGTATGCACACACAAAAACATGAATGAAATGTACACTGATGCTTTTCTTTTAAATGATCTGAATTACTCATGAGTTATTTGAAATAATAAATTGCAGTACCGTTGGCCAGACTGATATCACACAATGGCTGCTCAATGTTAGTACTTTTAATAGTATCAGCAACCATCATTTACAGAAAGCTCACTAAGTCTAAGATGCTGGGTGAAGCAGTTTATCTTCACCCTCTTTTTAATTCTTTCATTTTGTGAGAAGACATTTACAGATGAGAAAACTGAGATTCAGGCTACATGTAAATGTTAGAGCACAGGGTCTGCTCATAGCCAACCACATATTGATGATACTAAAAACCTGTATAACCAATAAGACAGTACTTTAAGGTAATCAAATCTTAGCTGTGAATAGGAAGAGGCTATAGATCCACTGCAGTTTAAATTGTTGGAAAGCTCTTAAGGTTTGGTTAGTAAATTCAGTATTCAGTTATATAATTACACCTACTAGTAAAATGTTTTTTTTTTTTTACACACATCAGCCTGAAAGACTCAAAAGTGCACATTACCCAAGAGAAATGAGGACAAATCTGTCTTGTTAAGAGTGTCTAGGTAATTCAAATCCCTTTCTCAATTTATCTCCACCTATCCCAAGCTGAACTTTCCATTAAAATCTCTGCTGTATGAAAAAAGAAAATATAGTGACTTGACAGAAAGGGGGGATATAAAGGCTTATGTTGCCTGACCTGTGGTGGCGCAGTGGATAAAGCGTCGACCTGGAAATGCTGAGGTCACCGGTTTGAAACCCTGGGCTTGCCTGGTCAAGGCACATATGGGAGTTGATGCTTCCAGCTCCTCCCTACCTTCTCTCTCTGTCTCTCTCTGTCTCTCTCTCCTCTCTCTCTTCCTTTCTCTCTCCTCTCTAAAATGAATAAATAAAATAAAATAAAAAAAAATTAAAAAAAAAAAAAAAAGGCTTATGTTGTCTAATCAAAATCAAGACCCATGTAATAGTGACATGGCCAACTCGCAAGCTGTTCAGATGATGTGCAAAACTTTCCCTTTCTCGTGCCCTATTGGCTCCATTTAGGAAGAAATGGGTGTAAAGTACAGCCTTAACAGTTCCCAGTGCTTTTTCTAGACTCCCCGATAGAGAATTCAGCTTCCCTTAGATTTGTGTTTATCATTAATTTTATCTGCAGAAAAACTAGACTGCAAAATACCTATAATATAGGCAGTAAAGGTTTTCAAAATGGGATCTAGCTGGCTTATCTTGGGCTGGAGTTTTGACATTCTTGAAATAACACCTGACCTTGTAGATTGCATTATCCCAGAGTAAATGCACCTCGCTGCCCACTCTCTGCTTCCACTGATCAATCCCAGAGCAGCCACAGACAAGGCCCCTGGTTTCCCGGAACTGGGAACACAGTAGGATATAAAGTCCATAGTTGAAGTGACAAGGAAAGAAAGATGAAGGTCAAATTCTGCAATGGAGAAAGAGGTTACCCCAAATCATAACAGAAATAAATGCAAGGCCATCTTAGAGAACTGGGTAGAGTAAAATGGGTTTACTTGGCAAAGTAAGATATGGGAAGACAAGGGTGACTAAGTCTGGAGCCAGAGAAACTGGGAGGAGCAGGAACTGTGTGACCAGGAATAGGATAGAGCAGGGGATGCAAACCTCTATAATGGTAAAAAAAAATTATAAATATTTTAGGATTTGCAGGACCTATGATCTCTGCTGCAACTATGTAACTGCCATTATGACAGCCATAAAAATTATAAAAATAACTAAGTATGGTTGTGTTTCTAATAAACTATGCATAGACACTGACATTTGAATTTAATATAATTTTCACATACTACAAAATATTGTTCTTTTGTTTATTGTTTTCATTCACTTTAAAATGTGAGAAACATTTTTAGGGTATGAGTCCTAAGAGGCAGCAGGCCACTTTTGGCCCATGGGTCCTGGTTTCCTGTTCTCTGGGTCAGGTTAAACCATTCAGAGCAGATTGTACTGAGAGCCTCAGTGTGCTGAAACATAGACACTCACAGGGTGGTTAGAGTAAAAAACAAAAATCAAGAATCTGATTTATGAAATAAACTTTATAAACAACAATATCAATAATAGAAAATAATAACTATTATATAGATCTTACTGTGTTCCAGGCACTGTTCTTTATATATATGTTAAATCTTTGATAAAGTAGGAACTATTATTATTCTCATTTTATAGTCAAAAAAACTGAGCCAATAAACAAAAAAGTATTAAGATAGCTGTAGCTATCATAAGCCTTTATCTGTTACTCTGAAATCTTAAAAGTTTAGAAATAGGAAAAATGTATTGCAAAACCTGGCTTAATCTGAAATTTGATAACAAAAACTGACCTCAATTGACATGTGGTTTGGCAGTCTTTATTTCTCCCACTTAGGGTTCACATTCACACATTTCAGGGCAGAAATGTTAACTTGTTTTATTTAGAATGCTGCCCCAGACTCCACTGACTTTTTCCGTAACAGTTGACATACTGACAGTATTACCTTCCTAAGGTTTTAAAGATTCTGCCTCTCCAAACATATCTGGCCCCACAAATGTTAGATAATAAATTGCACACCTGTTTCAAGTCCATATTCTCTGCAAAGTATAAAGTGACTCTGATAAATGATAATATGTCTTTTAAAAAGAAAACTAGATGAATAGTCAGGAGTCTGTGTCTAATCTATCCTGTTACTGTTTAGTTGGGATATTAGAAAATTTACTCCCTGTTCTGGTCTCATTCTCCTCATCTTATCAGAGGTGATAAACTGAAATACCCTCTGGCCATGAGACATCAATGGGAGAAGCGGAGCAGCTGTCGCTCCTGGGAGGGCAGAGGCCTGAGTAAACTGGAAAAGGCTTTTGCTCTGTGAATACACGTGGCTGAAATCTAAAAATTTATTCTGAGAAAAAGCAAAAGCCAGATTTTTATGTGAATTTACAAAAGTTTAAAAAAAAAAGCAGAAAAACAAAAAATTACACAGCCAACTAAACAGGTCTTTAGGCTAAATGTGATGTCCATGGGCACCACTCACCTGGCTGACGGGCTATGAAATGTCTGTCATAGACTTCATCCAGACTCCAGGTCCTCTCCCTTCTGGGATCACCAGCCCCTGGAAGGGACTTGCCTATCTCTCAGCTCAGAATCACTAACACATTCCACTTAGCTCTTGGAATGGGTTGCCTACAACTTTTAGTTATATTTTTCATATTGTCCTGTCTTTTAATTAGATTATAAGATCCTTGAGGGTGACAATGTATCTTAATTTCCATAACAATTGGCACAGTGCCTTGGCCACAACAAGAGCTTAATAAAAACATTTGGATTGATGTTTAAACAGGCTATAAACAGTTCAGGTTAATCAGAACAGCCCCAAGTCTAAGTTATTTGGTTTCCTCTTTCAAGTGGGAAATATTGTGGTGAAATCACCTGCTTGGGGCTTGGAATTCATCAGACCTAAGCTAGAAAGCCAGCTCCTTTGCTTTAAGCTCTTTGACCTTGAGTCTATCATATAAATTCCCTGAGAAGCCATTTCCTCATTTGTCAATTGAAAAGTTAACAATCCTTAACTCATTCTATGGATTAAATAAAATAATGTATAAATGATGCAGCATAGAACATCTATTGCCATTAGTAGCAGCTGATTCTCTTTCTTGCTATGTGGTTTGGGAAAGGAAATCTTTTTACAAAAGGTTAAAATGGGTTTACTTGGCAAAGACATGGGAAGACAAGGGCGACCAAGGTGACCAATCGTCCTCCTTTAGGGAAGACAGTCCTTCTTTTGTAAGTTCGGTCCTCTCTCGAAAAGTGTCCTTCTATATGTCCTCCTTTTTTGATATTGGAAGACTAATCTGTAAATGTCCATATCCGTTCGATGCAGAGTCGATCCATTGCGTGTGATGTGATGTATTTGTACCTAAATGAGTACTTTTTTCCTTACAATTATTAAAAATTAATAGGCATGTAAGCATAATTACAATATAAAATATTATGTTTTATGCACTTATCATATTATAGTGTACTCTTGTTGTAATGAATAAAATGTTTCTTTAATTTATGATATTGTTTTATCCAATTTATTTTTGTCCTTCTTTTCATTGTAAAAAAGTTGGTCACCTTATTAAAGACTACATTTCTTGTGGCTCTTCATCATCTACAGGAAATCAAGTCCAACAAATCTTGTGGAATGCCCAGGGACTAGGGATAGTTCCTGGTAGCTTGAAACATGATCTCACTTCACAGTGTATCTTATGTTAGTTTAAATCGGCTATGATTCTCTGAATTACCTTGAAAAGTCATTATTTTCTTTCGAAGCAATCAAAATACCTCTGCAAACACAAGGCCTGTGGCTAAAAGATATTTGTAGCTTCCAAAAAAAAAATAAGTTTGAGACAAACTTGGCAAAAATGTAAAGCCATATATAATTTCAATATATACATCAAAGAACTGAGTCAAGGATATGGACTCATGACTATTTTGTGCAAAAAGTAATAAATTTACAAAGTAACAATCTCATTAAGAAAATATATGCAGGGGTTCAGTATCCATAGACACACTTGTGATGTTATCAATGCCTATTCACATGGGATGCATAAACAGAAGACTGCTATAAAAAGGAGACTGTAAACAAGAGTTGTAAAATATCAGAGGCTGTTAATGTAATCTCAGCATAGAACGGGTCTTTGATATCCACCTCCTTCAGCTCTTATCTCTACAACTTCTTGTTGGTGGTCCTGGAGCTGCTTCAACATTTTCAACCTGAAAAGGAACTTGCTCTTTCCCATGATCACCTTTATCATGTTAGGAATGAAACTGAGACAAGACCAGCCTCCTTAGAGCTGCTTCTTATGGTCCCTTAGTCTGGTCTTGGCCTTAATGTGTAAGCATCCATGTTTATATGTGTATATAATATGTATCCTATTGTGTCCTTGGGATTATTTAAGATGTGATAGAGAAAAAAATCTAGTGTTTTTTTTAGATGGTATCACCTTGATGGAGCAACCCAGGCAGTATGCCTTAGTGTAGAATTCTGAAACAGACACAGTGCTCTCTGTACAATGACCTCTCAATAAATCCTACTCACTAATCATGATGTTTACCCTAATTATGGGATAAAAAATATAGAGGGAAAAAATTCAGTTCTGACAATTCTAGTGCCCCTTACTAAAGTTAAATGTCTACTACATGTCTAGTAAGTCATGTATTCATTCAGGATTGTGTGCAGCTGTTTTGTCATTTTTGAAAAGTAAATTATACATTTAGTATGTCTGCCTACAATAATTAAGTACAAACCCAGTCACAGCCTTATAACAATGGAGTGAAGACAGCCCCTTTCCCTTCAACAAGAATGGAAAGACTGTTTTTGTAAAAAATCAAATAATAAATATTACAGGCTTTACTGGCCATAGCATTTCTGTTGGAGATAGTTAGCTCTGACATTGTGGAATGAAAACAGCCATAGACAATATGCAAATGAGAAGTTGTGGCTGTGTTCTAAATAAAACTTTATTTATAGGCCCAGCATGTGGAAGTTCTGGGTTTAATTCCCAGCCAGGGCACATAGGAAAAGCATCCATCTGTTCTCCACCCTTCCCCTTCTCCTTTCTCTCTATCTCTCTCTTCCCCTCCCACAGCCATGCTCCATTGGAGCAAAGTTGGCTCAGCACTGAGGATGGCTCCATGGCCTCTACCTCAGGCTCTATAATGGCTCAGGTTGCAATGGAGCAATGGCCCAGATGGGCAGAGCTTCGCCCCCTAAGGGTCTTGCTGGGTGGATCCCAGTCAGGCACATGCAGGAATCTGTCTCTCTGCCTCCCTGCTTCTCACTTCAGAAAAATACAAAAAAAAACCCAACCAAACAAAATAACTTTATTTATAAAAGCAGGTGGTTGTCTGGAGTTAAGCACAGTGTGGTGGAGTGGAAAGAACATAAGTACAGGAGTGAGGAGGATGTAGTGCTAGCTGCGGTCATTTCTCTAGCTACCTGTGTGATGGCAAGCAATTATTTTACACTTTGGGTTGAGTCTTCTTCTCTAAATGGAGCAAATGTATACAGGCAAACAATTTTTGACAAAGAAGCCAAGACCATACAATGAAGAAAAAAAAAACCTCTTCAATAAATGGTGCTAAAAAAAATTGAAAGGCCACATTGTAAAAGAATGAAACTGGTCTGCTGCTTGTCACATACACAAAAATTAATTCAAAATGGATCAAAGACCTAAATATAAGGTATGAAACAATAAATTACATAGAAGAAGGCATATGTACTAAATTTATGAACCTTGGTTTTAGAGAAATTTTTATGAATTTGACCTCAAAAGCAGGGGAAATGAAAGCAGAAAGAAATTAATAGGACTATAACAAACTAAAAAGCTTCTGCACAGCAAAAGAAATCACCGATAGAACAAAATGAGCACCCAACCAGATAAGAGAAAATATGTTCCAACAACACTCCCAATGAGGGGTTAATATTCAAAATATGTACAGAACCTATACAACTAACAACAGCAACTAAAAAACTCAAACAATTTTAATTAGAAATTGAGCAGAGGACCTGAACAATCACTTCTCCCAGGAAGACATACAAATGGTGAACAGATAAATGAAAAGATGCTCAATTTCATTAGTTATTAGGGAAATACAAATCAAAACTACAATGAGATACAAACTCATACCTGTTAGAATAGCTATTATCAACAAGACAAGCAATAAATGTTGGAATGTTTGCGGAGAAAAAAGAATCCTACTTCACTGTTGGCAAAAATGTAAACTCGTACAGTTACTATGGAAAGTGGTATGGAGTCTCCTCAAGAAAATAAGAATAGAGTTATATGATCTAGCAACCCCTTTTCTGAGTATCTACCTGAAAATTTTGTAAATACTTATTTTCAAAGATATACGTACCCCATGTTCATCGCAGGTTTATTCACATTGGCCAAGACTTGGAACCAACTGAAGGGTCCTTGGATAGAGGATTTGATAAAGAAGATGTGGCACATGTGTACAACAGAATGCTACTCAGCCATAAGGAAAGATGAAGCACTGTTATTTGTGACAGCATGAATGGATCTTGTGAATATCCTGTTAAGCACAACATGTCTCACAAAAAAAATGTCAAGAACCATATGATTTCACTTACAGGTGGAATATAAAACTGAAAGCAACAAATGAGCTAACAAGACAAACAAACAAACAAAAACTCATAGGCACAAACAGGATGGCGATTACCAGAGGAAAACGGGGCCGGGGAGGAGGTAACAAGTATAAAGGGAGTCAAATATGTAGTGACAGGAGATTTGACTTTGGGTGGTGAACACACAATGGAATATACAGATGATGTGTTGAACACTTGAAAACTGTATAATTTTATTAACCACTGTCACCTGAATAAATATGATTTAAAAATATAAAAAGTGGACTTCAATTTTTAAATATCTATGATCCATTCCTCAAAATCTCTCAAACAGTTGTGGCTATTGAATTATTCAGGTTGCAAGCAGCTGCATTCAGAACGGTTTATCAATGTTTTCCTTAAGACTGACTACAGCAATTCCTGCAGGGCCCCCAGAATATCAGTGATCAATGTAGGTGACAGGAAGGACAGGAAATTTCTCTTTCCTTTGGAAAGTGATAGTGACTTGCCTTGCAGCTTCCCAATAACTCCATTCTAGATTTATCAGACTTACCAAGTATAAATTATTTGTTTATCTAAAATTTACATTTAATGGACATCCTGTATTTCTTCTGGCAACATTACTCCAATTCTTTAATTTGAGAAAGGAGTCAGACTATAGGTACCTCTACTGATCTCATTATGTTTCATAGAACTTCACCTGTTTGATACAGGGAGCTTTATCTTTATTCTGATCAGAGAAAAGCTGAGGCATAAGGATTCATGAATTATTAAAGGTCAGAGAGTTAGTGACAAATAAGTCTGAATAACACATAGTAACTCCAGACAGATACAAACATTTAATTCATAATGAATTACCATCTATTTTGTACAGTAAGTATTCATAAAGATATACTTGTCCAGGTCCTGATAGGTAGGCTCAGCAATAGAGCATTGGCCTGGCATGTGGAAATCCTGGGTTCATTCCTGGTCAGGACACACAGGAGAATCGACCATCTGTCTCTCCACCCCTCCCCCTCCCCTTTCTCTCTCAGCCTCTCTCTCTCTTTTCTTGCCCTACAGCCATGGCTCAATTGGCTCAAGCAAGTTGGGCCAAGGGGCTGAGGTTAGCTCCATGGCTCCATGGCCTTGCCTCAGGAGCTGAAATAGTTCGGTTGTTGAGCAATGGAGCAGTGACTCCAGATGGACAGAGCATTGCCCTGTACGGGGTCTGCCTGATGGATCCTGGCCTGGGTGCCTGCCAGGGTCGATCTCTGCCTCCTTGCCTCCCTGCCTTTCAAAAACAAAACAAAACAAACAAAAAGAAAAACATATACCTGTCCAAAGTATAAAACTTCAGTTTTCTTTTATTTTGTTTTGTTTATGCAGTGCCAACATTTATAGTTATTTCCTAAAATAAAATTCATATGAGTTATCATGGGATAACCTTTATCTGTCACAGCATGGCTTACTGACTGAGACAGCAAATTCTCCTTCTCTGGGAAAAGGGGCAGTTTTGTCACTCAATTGAAAAAAGTCAAATATTTAACAATTTTATAGCACATTAATTAAATCTAATAATAGAGAATCCAAAATTAGATTTGGAGTGTGCTGCCCTAAAAGACAACCTAATAGATATACTTGGTCATTCCAAGGATAAAGCAAATGATTAAAAGTCATTTTAAATATGGCATTGATCTAAAATATTCACTAGTGTTTATATGAAGACAACCTGAAGGAAAAGTAATTACTTGAGACAACATCACTTTCAGGAATACTCAATTACAATGAAGAAAATAGTCATTAAACTGAACTAAATAGAAAAATAGAGAAAAAATAATGTCTTCGTAGTCTTAAAATTCATTTACCTTGAGAAATACCAGCATCATCCAGGACTATAAACTAAAAGGCTGTCAAAACAAACAAGCATTAGATGGAGTAGGGTAACACCTTAAATTAGCATGGCAAAACCTTTTCTGCCTAGATTTAAGACAACCGAACACAAAGTTTTATATTTCCCTTCAACATGAATGCCTATATTCCAGGATCAAATTTAGACACTGCTGTGGGAGGAGTGCTGCCTTCCGAATACTACGTGGAACAAAATTTGGAGGATGTGATGAACCTATGATTTCTAAGGCTTCTTTTGTTCTCTTTCTCAATTGTGGGTGCTCAAACATCCCCATTTCTGGTTTTTACTTCTCACTGGAAAAAAACAGTCTGTCAATTTGGTCCCTAACTTCCTGGGCACAGTCATTAGAAGGTATGAAATATGACCTCCTCTCAGCATCACAAATTTCATTGCAGTGGACCCGTTTTTTCACGTGGGGAGTGTTATGGGTGGGGAGCCCTTGCAGCCATCTTGGGGTGGGGCTGAAGGCTAAATAAAATCCTTGGCTCATAGCACCTTTCTCTGTATCTGTTTAACACAGTTAACCATGAAGATAACATTGAATTTGAACTGCTGACATGAACTTCTAAGCCTAGAACAAATGTTTGAAAATAGTGGGGACAAGATGGGCTGGTTCTAAATAAACCTACTAGGAAAGAATTTCAAAAGACTACTTCAGATTCATTGGAAAAATCAGTCATCAGAGAAGGAGAAAATAAATTAACTTTTTTTAGTACCTGTTCTGTACTAAGCTGCCAATCATCATGAAAGGAAATGAGAAAAGCCATAGATAAAACCTTAATAAGTCTACAATTGCTTACTTATTAGACAATCCATGAGCATTGACACTAATCATAACAGTGATATCATCCCAGAAGCTGTTCTGGGCTTACATTGCTGACTGGTTTATGTTTTTTTTGGAATTTTTTTTTTTATTTGCTGAAGACTAGTTCAAGTAGCATTAAAGTCATATACAGAGATAAGGTAATTCTGATCTCCAGAACTTTACATGGAACACCCATGCAAGTAGATAGTAAAATTTGTGGGTATGGTTAATCATTTCATATTAAATTCAAACTGTTTGCTTTTCCCCCTAGTTGGTATTATAATCACTATTACTTCCCTTATTGGATGTTAAAAGTCATTCAGTAACAGGTGTGCTTGAGAGTAGCTAGATGTTCACCAGTAGCATTTCCTCTTTCTAGACATGTAGGAAACTTCCCAGTCTTGTTTTCAATTAGACTGGGATCAGAGGACTAGCTCTGGCCAAGGACTGGCCTTGCTTCTGAAAGTTCCCATGAGGTCCTGGACTTTCTCTTACTAATTGGAAGTACAGTAAGAGGATCTAAGATGGTAAAGCCACCCTAAAGAAACTGCCCAGATGCCTGGGTCCTATTTAGAAGATAGCCTCCTAATCTGCCTTGCACTGAATATGAATGAGAAAGATACTACTTTGTTAAGCCACTGAATGTTAGGTTTAGGTCAGGGCTCCTTTAAATTCAGGGCCCTTTCAAAACTCAAATTTCTCTCACCCAACTTCCCACTAGGGCTCAAAACAGAATTCTTATCCTCCATTGTGAGGTCATAGTTAATTGGCTTGCTATTTTCTCTTTTTTTTTTTCTTTTTTGTGGTTTTTTTTCCTTTTTTTTTTCTATTTTCTCTTAATGGCTTCCTGGCCTTTACTTTGAAATGTAGCAAAAAGTTTACCTTTGCAGGAATGTCAGGGAAAGCTTACACTGGGGAGGAACCTGACCATTAGGGGAGTTTAAATCACAGTAGTTGTTAGTGAAAGCCTAGCCACCGGCCTAGAGGTGCTAGGTCTCAGCTGTTCCAGGGAGATTCCTGAACTCGGCTGTCTTCAAAATTTACCAAGGACACCATATAGGACCATGCTGGTTAGACCTGTGCTACAGAAAGAACTTGTGTTTCTTCCCCTGAATCCCCCTTCTCCTGCACATTGTCAAGTAAGTGACCAAGGCCACTATTAGACATATAACATTGTAAAGATGTGATTTTTATGCTCACTTTGTTAAAAGTGGCACTGCCCACATAAATGATGTTGCCCAGGTGATACTGCTAATTACCTTCCTGCTTGGGAAGGGGCTTTGTTATGCCAATGTGTGCTGGAGGAGGGGTATTCGTGCCAAGAAAAGTTTGTGAAGCAGAAGGAAGGAAAAGGAGGAGGCCACGTTTTTGCAGAGAAGCAGCCAAGATGGTGGGATGCTGAAGGAGAAGCCAGTTTGTGCAGAGAAGAGAAGGGAGATGGGGAGTGAGAGGTGACTGAACTGGTGGGGGCCTTTGATTCTATTAAAACCTGGATGTGTCAGTAGCTTTGTGAGCTGAATGAGTGGGTTTTGGTGCCCTGTGTGTTTGTGTTCATTTGCCTGCTGCATGCGAGGCTAGAATGAAAAATGGCCCACCAGTTTTCGGCTCCACTGTTTCATTACCATCTGTTTGAATCTAATGTGAACCTGCACAAGTATGGCTGTGATGACCAAGGCGACTGCTGGACATACAGCCACAAACCCCAATATGCTAATCTGAGAATGTCCAGGTGCATCCAACCCCATGCCAGCAAATGTCTGCAGCAACCCCTATAGCTAATGCTCCCTCCCATTGCTCAGGGCTGACACCCTTTGTTGGTCTCAGCCCACCTGAACCCAGATGATTTTATAATAAACTTTCCTTCTGGAACACACTAGCCTTGTGTTTTCTGTTCTGCCAACAATTTCTGCCTTTCACTGAGATTTTGGAAACTCTGTTTCAACAGTTTACTAGCATTACCCTAACATCAAAGAAGGGGCTCATTTAGACCCAGTATTATGAGTTATTTTAGCATGGCTCATTATCATGGAAAAATAGTAACAGAGCTAAAAGGAAGACATAAGAAAATGGTAAAGAGTAAGGGTTGGCAACAGAGATCATGTAATTCAGAAAAGCAAAGCAAAGCAAAGAGTGAAGTTGGGAATCTAGAGAAGCTGAGACTGTTGGCAAATCAGAGGCAGAAATAGCAGAGTTCAGGCCGACCTGGAGAATATATCCTGAAGCTGGCTCCCTTGTTTGGACTAGGAAGGCAGTCCACCAACAGAGGAGAGAGACCTCTTGCTGGAGAGACCAGCATTTTCTTGACTGTACTTGGTATTTATCTCTCTGATCCAGGCTAGAAGGTGAGCTTCTGTATGGCCAAACCAATTGACATGTATACAGCAATCCAGAGATTGGAGAAAGTCACTGTTTGCATGTCTAATTTGGAGGCCTAGTCTTAGCTCAGAATTCCAAGGGTGCCATGAAATTGGAATGAATGAATCTTAAACCCAGGCAGTGTTTTAAAATAAAAGTTATATTTATCAGCTAGAAATCTTTGTGAGTGAATTTATTTATTTACATATTGTATTTCTCAAATACTCTCAACCCACTCCAATTTTGAGAACATTCTTCAATGAAAGCTTTCTCACTGGTGATGGTGCACAACAGCAAATTCAATCATCTACGGTTTTAGGCAGCACATCCAAAAACGATGAAAACTCTTCCATTAAAGCCTGTTTCCTGAAAGTAAATTAAACAGTACCTCTAGTTGCTCCTATTTAACAGTTCTTAACAAGATTGTAAGTGGTGGTTCCTGCTGATGGAGTGCAGAGGAGGGAGAAACACAGGAAATGGGAGGGAATTGAAGGGTTTGAGTAAATGTGTATTTGGAAGATTTCCATTTAATTCTTCTGAATAAGCTTATGGTTCATGTTAACATCATCTCTTGGGAAATCAGTCACATTGCGTTTGTTTCACTGCTCCCGCCTGCATAATGAATGAAGCAGTGCAGACTCAATACAAATTCTTCCTCTGCTGATCCTAACTAAGGGGAGCAGAGTGTGAGCTTGAGGCACTGGCCCGCCTACCTCCTGCTGTAAATTCTGAAGTGAGGAGAGTCCTCACCATGAGACCTCTTCTCTTAAGTATTTTTTTTTCAAACTTCAGGGATGTGATTATTTCTTTATATTTTTTATTAGCAACAAATTGACCACATTTACATAGAGCCAGTAGGTCTACTTATTAGGTAGAAATGATAACAGAAATAAAATCATGGCAGAATCGTGTAGCTATGGGCCTGTGTCACCATAGTATAGCCCTACAACTTCAAGGTAGGATCTCTAAATAATTTCGTCTCTTACCTTTGTAAGTGCAGCATCTTTTGTGAGAGCAATTTCAACAAAAGGTAGACACAGAAATGCATATACTTTAAGAACAGAAAAGAAGAAACAGGCAGGATTTGCTGAGAAGTTAAACACAGAGAGAAGCAGTTGAACCTTCTCCATCTGGCTCTTTCTTATCTGGCTGAGGGTCAGATTTCAGAAATGAACGGGGGGCAACAAATAGTAATTGTTCTCTCCATAAAACTCCTTTGCCTCTTGTTCCCCTTAAAGTCCCTTATTTCCAGGTTGTAGTACAGTTATTTATCTACTGTCCTTTCTCCTCATCCTCAGTGATAGCCACTCTGGGGTAGCCTTTGTGCCTCCCAACTTGGTATCCCCTGAATTATCTGCAGTGGGTACCATTAGCATTTTTCTGTGCGCACACACACGTACACAGACACCATTTCTGGAACTCAATGGAAATACAGCATTTCTTTCACACTAAATATAAAAAGTGATAATTTTTTAAAGTGCAAGTTATTCTTATAGCATTTGCTAGGTACCTCAAATTTATTCATGAGAGGATTATTTTAAAACTTTTTCCTCCATACTAGTGCCAGAAAAACACTCTTGTTTTCATACACTCCTTTCTTCTGAATCCAGGAAAACAAAAATAAGTGACAAAAGTCTAAGTAGGGATGCCAAAAAAAAAAAAAAAAAAAATGAAAGCTATTCTTGACTGAGAACTGATGGCTTTTAAGAAGAATCTAAAATAAAAGTGAATAATAATAGAGCAGGTCATTTTGTTATTTGTTTTGTTGGTCATTTTGTTATAATATTGAGAGAAAAATAAATTCCCACCAGGACCACTGTCTGCAGTTCGCTTGTTCTTTCCTTGTCTATGTGGGTTTTCTCCCACATTCCAGAGATGTGCACATTCAGTTATCTGGTATATCTGAACTTTTCCAGCCTGGGTGAGTGTGGGTGTGAGTTAGTATGCTCTTGCATGGAAGCGGAGTGGGTGTGGGGAGATCCTGTCCAGGGTTGGGTCCCACTTCATGCCCTGAGTAGCCAAAAAAGGCTCCAGCAACCATTACCCTGAAATGAAATAAACGGGTTGAAAAATAATGAATTTTTTTGTTTTTATTAACCTTCCTTAAATGTATGTGCAGTTCACATTTTTTTCAATGTTTAACATTAGAAGTGTTTGGGGTTTTCATTTAGAAGTTTGGTGAGGTTCTTGTGACCAGAAATATACTGTAAGAACTTAACTCTTATTTATATCATTTAGCCTCTAGTAAACTGGTTTCTTTATACATTGGTAGTTTTACTTAAAGTCACAGCTTCTAAGAACCTATTGACAATATTAACTGAGGACTTCCTGTATTTGCATTAGCATATACCTCCAATACCTCCCCCTCCCCCTTGGTGGCCTGTGCAAGCTCATCCCTTACCTAAGGCCTCCAAGTGCCTAAATCCTTCCCCATCACCCCCTCCCATTGTCCTAGAATCCCCACGCATCCTGCTCAATCTCATGTATATCTTGCTTTGGGGGGGCAGGGGAGGGTTAAGTAGGTCCACTTTATTACCAAATAATTTTGTCACAGATTATAAAATGATAACTGTGTATACATTTTGACAATTAGTTGATTCCTTAGGAACTTCTTATTTGGGTCAATATTAAAGAGTGCAATTGCTGGATTACAAGGTAAAAAAATGTTTAATTTTGTAAGCATCTGCCAAACTATTTTCCAAAGAATGTGTACTGTTTTCCTTTCCTACCAGCAGTGATGGCTGTTCCTGTTGTTCCATATCATCACCAGCATTTTGTGTTGTCAGGATTTAAATTATTTACCTTTCTAATAAGTGAGCAGTGGTATCTCATTATTGTTTTGGTTTTTTTACTTTCCTTTTTTCTTTTTTTTTTTGTTTTTGGTGAGAGGAGAGGAGATAGTGAGGCAGACTCTCACATGAGCCCAACTGGGATCCATCAGCAACCCCATCTGGGGATGATGCTTGAGAACTGAGCTATTTTTAGTGCCTGAGGCTGATGTGCTCCAGTGGAGCCATCCACAGCTCCTGGGGCCACACTGGAATGAATCGAGCCACTGGCTGTGAGAGGGGAAGAGGGAAAGGATGGGGAAAGAAAGGGGGGAAGAAGCAGATGGTCACTTCTCCTGTATGCCCTGATGGGAAATCAAACCCTAGATATCCATATTCCAGGAAGACACTCTATCTACTGAGCCATCAACCAGGGCCTCACTATTGTTTTCTAATGACTCAAGATCTTTCTATGCTTATTTGCTACCTGTTGAGGTGTCTTTTTATATTTTTTGCCCACTTTTAATTGAATTGATGGCTTTTATTATTATTGAGTGTAATCATCTTTAAAATTATTTTTAAAAACATATTTTCAAGAATCATCTTCATTATACATAGAAACAAGTACATTAAAGAAGCTTTTGTCTAATTGTTTCCTTAATACTACTATCCTCTTTTAGATGTTTCATAGGCATTTTGTGACTTTACCATAAATAAGCTGAGTATTTACTATCCACAAGTGCATAGATGGCAAACATCCTTCTCCCTATTTATAAGGACACTCATCTCTACATACCCTCAGCTACAGGAGTCAAAGTACTATCCAAATTTGTCACATTAATTTCCTGAGCAGCAGACTTTAAGATGTTAATTTTGCCCACAGAGATTATGAGGAACTTCCACAGTGTAAGCACCTATGGAGGTATGAGGAGACATGATTGGGAAGAGGGAGAAGTACTGATGCACTTGCAACAAAGCAGACACTATTATGGCTCTAGAGTTGAGACGGCCCCTCAGATCCTGAAGTGGAATGAGAGGTTAGAACCTGGCAACTGCATTAGTAAGGCACTGAATGCAAATTAGTGGGCTTGGTAATCCCTTACCCAAGGGATAGTCTCAAATGGGACTCAGCTGAGACCCGTTGGCTGATTTCATTCAGCTGCTGGGGAAGACATGGTTCAGTCCTGCAGCAGGGCATCACTGCATCCAATACAGTCCACTTCTTGCAAATGCTCAGATCCCAGTGCTTCATAGAATGAGCTTTGGGAGCAATTCTTTCTGGATGATTTTTGGTCTCTTTTACAGAAGTAAACTTGAAAGAGGGTAATTTAGTGAGAAAAACACAAAGCCTACTGCTGAAGTTGGTCTCAAGACTGTAATGAAAGCTAATTATCCTCAGCCTCTACCACCCATTTTAAATTTTCCTAAACTTTGAAAAGCACCTGGGCTGGTTTAGGTGCCTTAGCTGGTGGGGATACCAAACTCTCATCTCTGAGTCTGCACCCAGTCACTATGTGTATCTCAGAGCTATGTTATTGGGTCTATTCACTTATGATTCAAATTACACAAGGAAGACATGCCATAGATCCTACTCATGACAACCACAAAATTTCTTCTACCTTATCCTGATGCTCAGGCTTAATTGTTCCTGCCAGTTTGATGGCTTCTCTCTGTCCCTGTTTTCTTGTTATGAGGGGTATCAAGTGACCTCATGGAGCTGAACTTGAAGGTTATTGGCACCTTTGCTCTGTCTTTTATGTACACATTCATGTGTAAAAATCACAACTTCCAAATCCATAGGCCCATAGTTGTGGGGAATGAACACGCACATCCCCCAAGTAGATCATCAGCTGTGATTAACAGAGAGACCTCTCCTACTTGCACCCTGTAGTATCAGGATAATATAGAATTTCACATCAGAGCACAGTGCTGTAAATTAATTATGCTTTATGGTGAATGCATATTTTCAAATACAAGTCCCCATGCAGAAAGGATATCAACTTGGGGTTATTACCCCTGCTGCATTTTCAACTGACCTGACATTTATACCTTCCTTTTTGTTACTGAATGTAGATTTGATCTGAGCTTAGTATGTTATTCTCTATAGCTTAGATTGACACTTAAACTGCTGATAACTTGAAGCTGACCACTGAGTCTTTACAACAATGGAAAAAGGTGTTTCTTTGAAGGGGGATCTGGGAAATCCATACCTATGCCCATCAACTGGGGTGAGTGAGGCATAATCACTAAAATACATTAACTGATGCATGGGACCAAAGAGGTATATTGATTCTTATTAAAACTCTTAAGCAGGAGACCTATTTCTTTTGTGATTTTCATACAACCCCTTAGGATCTCAACCTTGTGTTTTGCTGGAATGCTACAGGGGAAAATTGGCTCATAACTCATCCTCCTTGGCAGAAATATTTCAGAATTTTTATTCTGTCAAGTCAATTTACAATGAGTGAATTGCTTACTCTTTAATTATTTAAAATGTTTTTATATCACTTTTCCACAACTATTCTCCTGGCTAAAATTCTTTGATATCTTGTTCTTTTACAATTTAAAGCATTACCTTCCAGCTCGTTACAAATATTTTGTTTGGGGAAATAAATAAACCATGTGTGAAACATTCTTGATTTGGAGAGAAATGGCACATCTCTCTAACATACCTTCTTGCAGCTTATTCTGTGTCACTCCAAATCCATCTCCTATCACCACCCCATAGCTATCTCTCCCTGCCTACCCTTCACCCCTGCAGGGAACACTGCAGTCAGGAGCCATCTATATAGGTAGGGCATGTGCTCTGAGGGCAGATGGGCCAATGCAGTTCTACTTTTGTGATCCAATTTCCTTTCTTCTTTTTTTTAAGTTGAATTTACTGGGGTGACATTGGTTAACATAATTATACAGGTGTAAGGTGCCCAACTCTACAACACATCTCTGCACACCACATTGTATGTCAAACCCCACAAGTCAAGTCTTTGTCCATCACCATTTATCCCCACTATTTTCCTCCTCTACCACACAACCCCAGCCCCTACAATCACCACACTGTTGTCCATGTCCCTGAATTTTTTTAATGTCTTGCTTTGAAATTTCTCTAGATCAAAACTTTTATTTTCTTTCAGACAAATCAGCCAAGTTAGAATGAGAGCTAATTAAAAACTAATGACTTATCATCTCCCCATATACTCTTTAACCTGTTCAGGAAGGTTTTATTAACTCTAATCGGTTACATTTTACTCCATGTGGAGAAGACATTTTGGAACAGAAATGAGAAAACCTAAAGCTACAGATCTTTTCTTAATCCATTGCCACCTCAGTTCCCAGACCTACCTCTGATAAGAATGGGAGAGCCATCTTTAACCCCTGTTACCAACTTCCTAATTCAAGACCAATGAGCCTCCCTACTGACAATTGTGTCTCTCAGTGAAAGGGTTGCAGATAGTAAAACTAAATGTCTAGCCTTAAATAAAGTTTTAGTAGTGCCTCCTTCTCTCAGTTCCAAAAATTTGCAACTATAAATTTTTAAACTAGTAGTTCTCAAAATTGACAGTGGATCAGAATCACTTGAAGGGCTTAGATCTGTTAAAAAAGATTGCTCAGCTCCACCTCCAGTTTCTAATTCAGTATGTATAGGTAGAGCCAAACTTTACACTTCCATTATGCTTTCTGGTGATGATGATGCTTTGGTCCCAGGATGACATGTTAAGAACCACTGCTTTATAGAAAACTTTCCTTCCATAGGGATAGATATATACTTAACAACAGAGCGATAAAGGAGTGTGATGTGTTTAGTAACAGTCGTATTATGTTTTCCCTGGAGATTGAATAGATTTGAGGCACCCAATAAATGCTTTAAGAATAAAGTGCTCTTGACACAGTACAAGTCTAAAGTAGTTCTATATGACCCACCTCCAGAAAGCTCTACAGCTCTAATCACACAACAAGAAACAGCTGAAAACAGGAAGTGAGAAAGAGAGGCAGTAACTCAGGTCTCCATGAAGATCTAAGATACACCTCCCCCTACTGAAGCAGAAAAAGCACCTGCCCCTCCCCAGAGAAACTGGCAGATCACACCTTCAGAATCGCAGGTTACACCCACTGCATTCTTGGATTCAGTTTCAAATAATCCCACTGCTGAGATCAGTAAACAAGATTACCACTGAGTTAAAAAAAAACAAAAACTGAGAACAAACAAATCAAGACTTCAAAAAGGCTCTACTAGAAAAGCCAAATCTGACTGCAGATTACAATCAACAGCTGATGCCAACCCAAGAAGAATGAGAAATAATACAACTAAAAATTGGAGGCAGACAACACCAATGCTTGACTTAGCCAGCTCTACAAACAGCACACCTAAACGAGGAGGGTATACACAGACAAAATGGGAAGACAGAGAAGTGCAATGCAAATGAACCCACAAGAGAAACCTCCAGAAAATGAACTTATTGAGATGGAAATAAGCAAATTACCGGATGTAGAGTTTAAAATAATGATTATTAGAATGCTGAAATATCTTAGAACAACAATGGATGTACACAATGAACACAGAAATAAAGAGATAACAAACATCAAAAAGGACATTGAAATAATAAAGAAGAACCAGTCAGAAATAACAAATACAATATCAGAAATGAAAAACTACACAAGAAACAATAAAAAGCAGGCTGAATGAAGCAGAGGATCAAATTAGTGATTTAGAAGACAAGATAAATGGAAACACAGAAGCAGAGCAACAAAAAGAGAAGAGGCTGAAAAAATCTGAGGAAACTCTAGGAGAGCTCTGTGACAACCTAGAGAAACAACATCCACAGCATAGGGGTTTCTGAAGAAGAAAAGAAAGAACAAGGGATAGAGACTTTGTTCAATGACATCATAGCTGAAAACTTCCCTAAATGAAAACAGGAAAAAGTCACACAAGTTCAAGAAGTGCAGAGAACTCCATTAAAGAGAAACGCAAAGAAATCCACACCAAGACACATCATAATTAAAATACCAAAGCTAGGAGATAAAGAGAAAATATAAAAAGCTGCTAGAGAAAAAAAGTCTATCACCTACAAAGGAGCCTGCATAAGGATGACATCCGACTTCTCAACAGAAACACTTGAGGCCAGAAGGGAATGGCAAGAAATATTCAAAGTATTGCAGAAAAAGAGCCTACAACAAAGACTTCTTTATCCAGCAAGACTATTGTTTAAAATTGAAGAAGAAATAAAAAGCTTCCTAGACAAAAACAAAAACAAAAAACTCAAGGCATTCAGTACAACCAAACTAATGCTGCAAGAAATGTTAAGGGGCCTCTTATAAACAGATCAAAGGGGGGAAAAGAACATAGCAAAAGAAGAATAGAGCTTTAAAGAATAAAATGGCAAGAAACTACTACATATCAATAATAACCTTAAATGTAAATGGATTAAATGCTCCAATCAAAAGACAAAGCATAGTTGCATGAATAAGAAAACAGGACTCATACATATGCTGTCTACAAGAGACACACCTTAAAACAAAAGATACACATAGACTGAAGGTAAAAGGATAGAAAAAAAAATTTCATGCAAATGGAAATGAAAAAAAAAAGCTGGGGTAGCAATACTTATATTAGACAAAATGAACTTTCAAACAAAGGCTATAGTAAGAGATAAAGAAGGTCATTACATAATGATAAAGGGAACAATCCTACAGGAATAAATAACCATTATAAAAATCTCCATACCTAATATAGAAGCACTAAATATATAAAGTAGACTTTGATGGATATAAAAGGTGAGATCAACAGCAATACTATAATAGTAGGGGATTTCAATACCCCACTAACATCACTAGATAAATCCTTAAGAAAAAAATTAACAAAGAAACAGCAGACTTAAAGGACATACTAGATCAACTGGATGTAATAGATATCTTCAGAACCTTTTACCCTAAAGCAGTAGAATATACATTCTTTTCAAATGCTCATGGTACATTCTCTAGGACAGACCACATGTTAGGGCACAAAAATGGTCTCAACAAATTTAAGAAGATGAAATCATATCAAGCACTTTCTCTGATCACAATGGCATGAAACTAGAAATCAACCACAACAGAAAAACTGAAAAATACTCAAACACATGGAAACTAAATACTATGTTATTAAATAACAAATGGGTTATTAATGAGATCAAAGAAGAAATTAAAAAAAAATTCCTAGAAACGAATGATAATGAGAACACAACAACTCAAAATTTATGGGACATAGCAAAAGCACTACTGAGAGGTAAGTTTATAGCACTACAGGCATATTTTAAGAAGCTAGGAAAAGCTCAAATAAACAACTTGACCCTGCATCTAAAAGAAATAGAAAAAGAGCAGCATGTAAAGCCCAGAGGTAAAAGAAAGGAAATAATAAAGATCAGAGCAGAAATAAATAACATAGAGGCTAATGAAACAATACAGAGAATCAATGAAACCAAGAGCTGGTTCTTTGAAAGGGTAAACAAGATTGATGAACCTTTAACCAGACTCACCAAGAAAAAGAGAGAGAGAACTCAAATAAATAAAATTAGAAATGAAAGTGGAGAAATAACAACTGACACAACAGAAATACAATATACTGTAAGAAAATACTATGAAGAACTGTATGCCCCAAAATTAGACAACCTAGGTGAAATGAACAAATTCCTTGAAACATATAATTTTTTAAAAATCAATCTGGAAGAATTGCCTGACTTGTGGTGGCGCAGTGGATAAAGTGTCGACCTGGAACGCTGAGGTTGCTGGTTCGAGGCTGTGGGCTTGCCCAGTCAAGGCACATATGGGAGTTGATGCTTCCTGCTCCTCCCCCTCCTCTCTCTCCCCACTTCTCTTAAAAAAAAAAAGATTGTCTAAAAAATCAATCTGGAAGAATCAGAAAATCTAAACAGACTGATTACAAAATTGAGATAGAAACAGTTATCAAAAAACTCCCAACAAAGAAAAGTCCTTGGCCAGATGGCTTCACTGGTAAATTCTACCAAATATTCAAAGAAGAACTAACTCCTATCCTTCTCAAGCTATTTCAAAAAATTCAAGAGGAAGGAAGACTTCCAAGCTCCTTTTATGAGGCGAGCATGATTCTGATTCCAAAACCAGGCAAAGACAACACAAAGAAAGAAAATTAAAGGCCAATATCCTTGATGAATTTAGATGCTAAAATCCTCAACAAAATATTAGCAAACCGGATCCAGCAATACATGAAAAAAATCATACATCATGATCAAATGGGATTTATTCTGGAGAGGCAAGGCTGGTACAATATTCGTAAATCAATCAATGCGATTCATCACATGAACAAAAAGATTAACCACATGATAATTTCAATAGATGCAGCACCCATTTATGATCAAAACTCTCAGCAAAGTGGGAATACAGGGAACATACCTCAACATGATAAAGGCCATCTATAACAAACCCACAGCCAACATCATACTCAATGGGCAAAAATTAAAAGCAATTAATTCCCTTAAGATCAGGAACAAGGCAGGGATGGCCCCTTTCACCACTTTTATTCAACATAGACTGGAAGTCCTAACCACAGCAATCAGACAATAAGAAGAAATAAAAGGCATCCAAATTGGAAAAGAAAAAGTAAATCTATCATTATTTGCAGATGATATGACACTGTATATAGAAAACCCTAAAGTCTGAGTCAAGAAACTACTGGAGCTAATGAATGAATTCAGCAAGATGTCAGGATATAAAATTAATATACAGAAATCAGAGGCATTTTTATACACCAACAATGAACTGTCAGAAAGATAAATTAAGGAAACAATCCCCTTCACTATATCAACAACAAAAAAATAAAGTACCTAAAATTTAAACAAGGAGATTAAAGACTTATACCCGGAAAATTATAAAACATTGATAAAAGAAATCAAGGAAGATACAAACAAGTGGAAGCATATACTGTGTTCATGGATAGGAAGAATAAACATTATTAAAATGTCTATATTACCCAAAGCAATTTATAAATTCAATGCAATACCAATAAAAATATCAATGACATAATTCAAAGATACAGAACACATATTCCAAAATTTTATATGGAACCAAAAAAGAACTTGAATAGCCTCAGCAATCCTGAAAAAGAAGAATAAAGTGGGAGGTATCACAGTTCCTGATATCAAGTTATACTACAAGGCCATTGTACTCAAAACAGCTTGGTACTGGCATAAGAATAGGCATATAGGTTAATGGAACAGAACAGAGAATCCAGATATAAACGCACATCTTTATGGACAATTGATATTTGACAAAGGAGGTAAGAACATACAGTGGAGTAAAGAGAGTCTCTTTAACAAATGGTGTTTGGAAAACTGGACATCTACCTGCAAAAAAATAAAACTAGACCTCCAACTTACACCATTCACAAAGATAAACTCAAAATGGATAGAAGACTTAAATGTAAGTCGTGAAACCATAAGCATCTTAGAAGAAAACAGGAAGTAAGCTCACCAACCTCTCTTGTAGCAATATATTTGCTGATTTATCTCCATGGACAAGTGAAATAAAGACAGGATAAACAAATGGGACTATATCAAACTAAAAAGCTTTTGTACAGCTAAAGACAATATAAACAGAAGAAAAAGAGAAACCACACAGTGGGAGAACATATTCAACATTCACTCTGATAAGGGGTTAATAACCAAAATTTATAAAGAACTTGTAAAACTCAACACCAGGAAGACAAACAATCCAATCAAAAAATGGGCAAAAGTAATAAATATACACTTCTCCAAAGAGGATATACAGATGGCCAACAGACAGATGATAAAATGTTCAACATCACTAATCATTAGAGAAATCCAAATTAAAACCACAATGAGATACCATTTCACACCAGTCAGAATGGCGCTCATTAACAAAACAACACATGATAGGTGCTGGTGAGGATGTGGAGAAAGGGAAACCCTCCTGCACTGCTGGTGGGAATGCAGACTGGTGCAGCACTGTGGAAAACTGTATGGAGATTCCTCAAAAATAAAAATGGAACTGCCTTTTGACTCAGCCATCCCACTTTTAGGAATATATCCCAAGAACATCATATCACTGATTTAGAAAAAGAAATGCACCCCCATGTTTATGGCAGCATTGTTCACAATAGCAAAGATCTGGAAACAGCCCAAGTGTCCATCAGTGGATGGGTGGATTAAAAAGCAATGGTACATATATACTATGGAATACTACGGGGCCATGAAAAACTAGAAAATATTACCTTTTGCAACAACATAGATGGACCTGGAAACTATTATGTTAAGTGAAATAAGCCAAGCAAAGAAAAATATATGACCTCACTCATTTGAGGAATCCAAGAAACAATGTGAATTGAGGAACAGAACTGAGACAGAAGTGGGATCAAAGGTACCAGAGGAAAAGAGGACAGAGGGAAACGGGATGATAAAAGAAAAAGAATAAAGTGCTATTTATAAAAGACCACTCTTTGTATTCAATGTGTGAAAGAAATGCTATGTTTCCAGTGAATTCCACAAACACACACATGTGTGTATGTGTGTGCATGTGTGCAGAAAAATACTAATAATAATCATCACAAATAATTCAAGGGAAGGAAAATGAAGTTGAGGAAGTTTGGAGCAAAGAGTGAGTAATTATGTATGTTTAGAATGTGGTGCTGGGATTGCCCTCTTAAGAAACAGTGGCCTCTAAGTTGTTAGGAGAGAAGAGAGAATGGGAACTGTTAAAAGACATGTGGAGTCATCTTGAGTCATTGCCCATACTGGCATTAACTAAGAGTCAAGTTATGGCCCCAGCCATAACTGGATGGCTCAGCAGTAGAGTGTCAGTGAGGGTGTGAAAGTCCTGGGTTCAAGTCCTGGCAAGGGCACACAGAAGAAGTGACCATCTGGTTCTCCCCTCCACCCTCCTCTCTCTTCCCCTCCCGCAGCCATGGCTCAAATGCTTCGAGCAAAGTTTGCCCCAATTCTGAAGATGACTCCATGACCTCGTCTCAGGTGCTAAAATAGCTTGGTTGCCGAGCAACAGAGCAACTGCCCAGACAGGCAGAGTATTGCCTGGTAGGGGGCTTGTCAGGTGGCTCCTAGTCAGGGTGCATGCAGGAGTCACTCTCTGCCTCCTCACCTCTCACATAAAAAAAAATTAAGTTATTGGTGTATAACATTGGCAACCTAAGTTCTGAGATGTATTTTTAAATTTATAAATATCCAGAACACTAATTTACCTGACATACCTGTGGTTAGAGCAAAAGGTGTGAAGGTATTTACCTCATTTACTTGCCACTCTTCCCTTTTTTCTCCTTAACTCTTCCAGCATTTACATCATTCTAGCACCTTAATCATGCTGTATTTACACTGAGCAAGGTCATTGCACATGAAGGTTTTTGCAGAATGAGATTCTTCTCTTCAACATTCTCTTGTCCCCGTGTTGAGGGCACTCACAGAACCTTTTCTTCACTATCTTGCTCTTTGTTCTCTCCTACATACATGCCTAAGGGGCTTCTTGTACCATTTTGCTAATAAGGGAGGCAAGACTCTAAGATCTGCACTTGTACATGGTGTGTTGTGTGTGTGTGTGTATGAGGGGGGGCTATACACTTCTTCAGAAGCCTTTAGGCTGGTCTTTTTGCTCTAATCCAGCTTTATAAAAGAGAAATCTGATATTAAGGGATATTAGGCAGTGGTCCAATTAGTAAAAAAAAAAAAAGTATCTGGTCCAGTGCAAAAGATAGGCCAACTTCCTAAAGCAAAAATAAATGTTTCTTCTGTGTCTGTGTGTACAACCAGAGTATACTTAATAGAGTACTATTTTTCTTCAGCAACCTGGATTCTGAAGGAGCGCAGTCATAGGTCATAGGTCACAACCTCAGTTTGGGTTCTCCCAGAATCAAAGCCTGAAGTAGTTTAATTGGAGGACAGTCTAGAAAGCATTGACAGAGGAGTAGAAAAGTGAGAAAGAAAAAGGGAAAAAGTCAATAAAGAAGGGTTAACCCCATGGAGAACTAGGGCTCATTCCTGTTTGCAAACTTTAGAAAATGGTATAGGATACACCTCAGGGTTGCTTCACCTAAGTACAAGAAAGTCAGGAGGTGTATCAACCAACTTTCTCTAGTCATTAGTTAAGAAATGTTCCCAACATGTGAACTCTCTGACATTGCTGGCTTATCCTCAGATGGGCCATGGATGCTCCTGCAAACAAATAAATTATTGCAATTCACAGAAACTAACGAAGGGTGTCCAGTGGAGGTAGAGAGAGCCAACACAGCTCTCCCATAGTCACTTGGGGATTTCCTCTAACATCATTCAGTTGTCCTAAAATTTCTTGCTGTCAGTTATAAATTATATCCATTGAAAGTGATACACTTATTTCAGTTTCATGATCTTTTAGTTTAGATTAGTATCACCTCAATTATGTTTTATCCTGTTATTTGATTGAGTCTATCAACATGTTGTTAGAAAATGTATGTAGGAGCCTGACCTGGTGGTGCAGCAGTGGATAAAGCATTGGACTGGGATGCGAAGGACCCAGGTTTGAGACCCCAAGGTCGCCAGCTTGAGCGCGGGCTCATCTGGTTTGAGCAAAGCTCACCAGCTTGGACCCAAGGTCACTGGCTTGAGCAAGGGGTTACTTGGTCTGCTGAAGGTCCATGGTCAAGGAACATATGAGAAAGCAATGAATGAACAACTAAGATGTCGCTACAAAACACTGATGATTGATGCTTCTCATCTCTCTCCATTCCTGTCTGTCTGTCCCTATCTATCCCTCTTTCTGACTCTCTCTCTGTCTCTGTAATAAATAAATAAATAAATAAATAAATAAGAAAATGTATGTAGGAATAAACTTATCCTGAAAAATCAAACATCACCTATGCCAAGATATCTTGAAAGCCTTGAGAATTAGTTGTATAAAGCAATCAACCCAGAGAAGTAGGCTCAACATTTCCCAAATGCATACTGACAGTAAGAAAAAAAATTCCCCACATTTGCATTTTGTCTAGACATGGTTACAAACTAAAATCCCTCAGTTGATCAACCTGAAATACCAAATGAAATCTCTGTCAATGCAAGAGTACTTCCTTGTGTGTTTTATAGCAGTACATATCAAAAGAAAAACATTAAGAAAATGAATCTCAAAAAATATATTTCCCCATGGTAAACACTCACCAAAGTAAAATTGAATGATTAGATTGGTATGACTTTACTAGAGAAATCAGTGGTCCCAACCTTTTTTGGGCCACGGACCGGTTTAATGTCAGAAAATATTTTCACGGACCGGCCTTAGGGTGGGACGGATAAATGTATCACGTGACCGAGATAAGCGTCAAGAGTGAGTCTTAGATGGATGTAACAGAGGGAATCTGGTCATTTTTTAAAAATAAAACATTGTTCAGACTTAAATATAAATAAAATGGAAATAATGTAAGTTATTTATTCTTTCTCTGTGGACCAGTACCAAATGGCCCACGGACCGGTACCACTCCGCAGCCCAGGGATTGGGGACCACTGAGAGAAATGACAGAAAAGATAGGACAAAGTTGGCAACAACCAACACTGAACAGCTAATCTGGTGTTTAAGGAAATCCAAATACAAAGATATAGAATTTTTCCATTTGCATTTTGTTCACATACCACCAGTGAGCTGCTTAAAACAATTTAAAAGCAAGGTAAGAGTATTTTGTTATAAAAAAATTAATTATATGGTATTGTGTTTTAATGAATTTAATCAAATCAATTTGCCTTTGTAGATAATTGCCTTTTTTGATACTCTTTGTAGACAAAGAGTGATTCTTGTAGTGTGACATGTAGCATAACCAAGGTCAATCCCTAAAATAATGCCTGTTTACCTGTAGACTATAATTATCCAACAAGAAAATAAATAAAACAATCTAGCAACCTTGACTGAACAATGCAGGCCACAGTTGATTCAGATACTACAGTAGTTGATCCAACTCATTTGGCAGCACACATCATGATCACTAAAGAAAAATAAAAATCTACTATGCAAAAGTCAACTGAGTTTATGTCTAGCTTTCATCAAGAGCCAACAAGATAAAATTAAAAACAAAAAATACCTTGATGGAAATCTTATTTTGGCTCTCATCCTGATGGCAGGGTATAGAAGAAAAATACATATCTGAGACAAATCATTGACATTGTGATTTGCCTTTATGATTGAAGATCTTTGACTTAGTCCATTTTAGAACTAACAGTCAATAGAAAGTTATTAAGGTGTGATGAAAGTCTATCAAATTTGAATCACACATCCACATTTAAATTATAAAGTATAAGTGGGTGCTGAACACCCAGTTTCAAGACCGTTGCTTCCTGATTCTGCAAAAGTGTCAGAATTCTGAAAGTACAAAGTCCTTGATTCATAACATTTAAATATATTCACAAAATTCTGTTTGCACCAAATCATCCAATACATATTTAACAGGGCCCAGCCCTAAGACAGGCTCTGTGATGGAAAAATGCAAAGATGCATCAGACATGTTCATTGCCTTCTGGAAACTTACTGGAAACTTACATCAAATAGGGAGAGACTGACAAAAGCAAGGACGGCATGGATACTCAATGGTGGTATCTATAGGGTAAGTGGAGGCACAGGTGGGCAAGGAAGCAGGTGTCCCAGAAAGCTTTATACAAATTATGAAGTTTGAACTAAATGTTCATCATGGGATTTATATTTGTATTTACATACTAATCAATCCAAAATTCCAGGAACACAATTTAGGTTAAAGATGAGAGAGTTTGAATCAGTTAGATTTCTAAATTTTTTTATATTCCTATTTGGACAGTAATCACTTCACTGAGCATCCTGTTTCTTTCATTGGGTAACTGTTAAATCAAATAAACCATTATAGAAGACATTGTCCTAGATGGTAAGTGAACTCAAACAAACAAAAAAGGTAGTGGTGGTGATGCATGGTAAAGTACAACCTTTGCAGTTCAAGAGGGAAAATTACCCATAATGTAAGCTTTAGTGTGTGAAGAGTTAAAAATAAATATTTAAGATAGAGTTTAACAAATAAAAAGACATCCTTTCTTGGATAGTACATTTCAATACCACAAATATGTCATTTATTATTTATCATTCCACATATACTGCAATCCCTATGAAAGTACTAACACAAACTTTTGAGGTCAACAAGCTGAATATAAATTTCATATAAATGAACAACTTAGAAATAGATGGAAAGCCATAAAAAGAAAAACCATGGAGTACACACTATCTGGTCAGAAGCAAGGCTTTCCAGATTCTGAAATATATTTTAAAACCTCTATAACTGAAAGGTAATGATGTAGCACATGAACAGAGAAATTAAGCAGTGGTAAAATATAGAAAAAGAAGCCTGAGTACATATAAAAATTTACTGTAGTATATGATAAAGATGTCAACTTAATCCACTAGGTAAAAAATATATACTTTAAGTAATTAGTGTTGGAACACTGAATAGTGATGTGAAAAATGATTAATTAAATCCATACCCTATCTCATACATCAGAATAAACTCCAAATAAATCAAAGGTACAAATGAAATACATGGAATCATAACACTACTAGATGAAAACAAGACATGGGTCTATTCTTTTAGTACCTTGGTATAGGGAAAAAAACTTTCTAACTATGACTAAAATCTAGATGTAGTAAAATATTGATGAACATGATGATACAGTATAAAATTTTGGCATAGCAAAAGTCACAGTAAACAAAATAAAGAAAAATTAAAACTAAGAGGATATATTTATAACCTATAGGATAGGTAAAGGGCTAACAATTAGTATAAAAAATACTCTTAAAAGTTAAAGAAAAAAGCCATTTTAAAACTGTACAAAAAAGTATGAATGGAGGTGAAAGACTTGTACACTGACAACTACAAAACATTACTGAAATTTAAAAAGACAAATAAATAAAAAGACATTTCATGTTCATGGAAAAAAAAGTATGAATGGTAAGTTTACAAAAACATTTATAAATAACTTTTAAATATGTGTAAAGATGCTTAATTCATTCAAACTAAGAGAAATGCAAAAATATAAATTTGACAACGTACATTGTTGGTGAGGCTCTGACAGAAGAGACATAGTCATCATACAATACTGGTAAAAAAAAAAATCACTGTTTAAGGCTATTCCTCCACACTTTCATTTTCAATGGTAAGTTCACAGTTTATCAATGATAAATCCCAATGTGGTTTCATTTGTCTATATCAAAAATAAAATTTTTAGAAAATAAGAAAAAAATTCTGACAATATTTGTATCTAGAGCCCCAATACCTGACTCTGTAGTATTGTGATTTCTTATAATGCCAACCTCCAACTCTATGATGCTAAATTGAAAAGTATAAGACCAAGTTTTGAAACATAGTATCCATAAACCTTACCAAACAGTCTCCTTCACCACTGACAGCAATATACTCCAGGACAGACAAGATTCAGTAAGAATGAAGAGACAGAAAAGTTCCATTACCCCAGATTGTGCCTCTTTTAACAGATGACATCAAATGATTCATATGAAGCCAGATACTTTATGTGCATATAAGAATTCTTATTCCATAGCCTTTCAGTTAAAACTCTCTGGGCACCACAGTCTCAACTATGAAAAAGTTAATCCCTCTGCCATTAGAAATATCATGGAGGATTTTACACTGCAGTTCTGAGGAACATCATGGGGTGCTTGTGAAAATGTTGAAAAGGAGCTGTTCTATGAAAGTCCAAGCCACCGTAGCTGCCAGTGCATAAATTACAGAATTAGTTCAATTTCTCCCCTGCTTTTATTTAAATATCCTCAGAAACAGCAAGCTAACTTGAAAATAAAAGCCAAGTTAGAACTTAATACACTAAAATACACTAAATACTGTAATATGTATTTTAAGGAGATAAAATAAACAAAAAGTAAGTCAGTAACGATAAAGATAAATCTAAAATACAGAGTAAATAGTTCTTTGATTTCTAAATGAGAAAAATCTTCTAAACTTAAAAATATGATAAAGGAAATTAATGTATTACCATATAACATAATACAACTTACAGATATCAACAATTAAACAGCAAATATTTAGTCAGGAAAGTATTTGCCCCGAATATAACCGATTAATATCCTTACTATATATAAGGAACCACATAAGAAAACAATAGAAGAACAAAATCCCCCCCCAAAAAATGTAAATTACAAATATTAAGGGAAGTGCTCAACTTCTTCAAGGTGACACTTCAAAATGCAAATAAGGTAAAAGCAAGGTACCATTTATTTACTTATCAACTTAAAAGGGTCTCAATATAATAATAGCTTATAGTTACATAGGGTTTGCACATACCAGTTTCTCATCTAAGTGCTTTGGATATATTAAACAATTTAATCTACACAACAATCTTATTAGGTAAGCAGTATTATTTCATCATTCCCATTTAACAGATGAAGAAAATGAGGTACAAATAAGTAAAGTAACTTGTCGGAAGTCACACAAGTCATAAGTTAGAGAACCAGTATTCAATCCATGTCAGTTTATTCAGACACATGCTCTTAACCACTATGCTACCCCTACTGCCTCCAGTCAATGGAAGGCATATGGTGAGTCAGACATATTTATTCACTGCTGGTTAGAGATGTCTGAGGAGAAATTTCTGGAAGACAATTTCATATGGATCTATCAAGAGTCTTGGCAGTAATTTTTAGGCTTTTGTCAATACTTTGACTTCTAGAAATCCACTCTAAAGAAACAATAAGTAGGGCAAGGGAGGTGTCAAGGGGAACAAGGGTGTGTGGGGGAGATATATTCGGTGGGACACTTGAATCTATGTAAACACAATAAATTAAAATCAATAAAAATTAAAATAAATAAAAGAAAGAAACAATAAATAAAAGGAAACAGAATTATACAAAGAGAAGTTCATGGCAGCATTATTTAAAAATCACTCCTCTTGAAAAAATAGTAAAAATCGAAATGTGAAAACTTTTAAGAATGTTTAAAATAATTTTAATTTATGGAGACAATGGAATATTTGAGTGTCAATAAAAATTACTTTCTTGCCCTGGCCGGTTGGCTCAGCACTAGAGAGTCGGCCTGGCATGCGGGGGGCCTGGGTTTGATTCCCAGCCAGGGCACATAGGAGAAGCGCCCATTTGCTTCTCCACCCCCAACGCCCTCCTTCCTCTCTGTCTCTCTCTTCCCCTCCCGCAGCAAAGGCTCCATTGGAGCAAGGATGGCCCGGGCGCTGGGGATGGCTCCTTGGCCTCTGCCCCAGGCGCTAGAGTGGCTCTGGTCGCGGCAGAACGATGCCCGGGAGGGGCAGAGCATCGCCCCCTGGTGGGCAGAGCTTCGCCCCTGGTGGGCATGCGGGAGTCTGTCTGACTGTCTCTCCCCGTTTCCAGCATCAGAAAAATACAAAAAAAAAAAAAAAAAAAAATTACTTTCTTTAGGAGTTTCATGGTATGGGAAATACTGATGATACAATGCTAAGCAAAATGCAGGACACAAAATTTTATGTATACTACTATCTCATTTATATGTAAAATACAGAAATTTATTTATTCAAATAAGTAAGTAAAACAAAGTTTCCTGTTCTAATGGAGCTCACTTTTTAGAGGAGCAGTCAAACAATTAACAAAGTAAGTCAATGGATTATGCAGTTCTCTCTGTTCTGTTCTGATTTCTCTCTTTTCTCCCTCTCTCTCTTTCTTTTTTAATTTTAGTGAGAGGGGGAGAGGCAGAGACAGACTCCTGCATGTGCCCTGACCAGGGTTCACTGGGCAAGCCCACTAGGGGGCAATGCTCTCCCATTTGGTGCCCTTGCTCTGTTGCATGGGAGCCATTTTTTTAGCGCTTTGAGGCAGAGGCCATGTAGCCATCCTCAGTGCCTGGGGCCAACTTGCTCCAATCTAGCCAGGACTGCAGGAGGGAAGAAGACAAGGGTGGGGGAAGAGAGAGAGAGAAAAGCAAGAGGGGGAGGGATGGAGAAGCAGATGGGCACTTCTGCATGCCCTGACTGGGAATCAAACCTGGGACATCCACACACAGGGCCGATGTTCTACCATTGGGCAGACCGGCCAGGGACTGTTCTGATCTCTTAACACCTCAAATTACGATACAGTTTAGCAAACTACCACAGGTCCCTCATAGAAGGCCAGATTCAGCCAGGTGGAAAAAGAGCAGGAAGAGAATGTCATTGCATCTTGGCTGCTAAGGAGGGATGTAGTGCAGAGACAATGGAAGCCTGGTAACATTTGCTTGGACAGGCTCAGACCAAGGCAGACATTACTTTGATCTTTTTATATATAGGGAAACTGAAGCGAAGAGTGATTCATTATGGCTAAACAGGTTATTACCAGCACATTGAAATGTGATCCCAAAGATGCTTAAAGAGAAGGATTTTTGAATGTGCTAAATAGGAGATACAAACCGTAATGCCTTTAGAAAATTCATAACCTCCCTGGGCCTCAGTTTCTCTCTCAGTAAATTGGAGGATTTGGACTAGATCAAGATTCCTCCACTGCAGGCGGCTCAGTCCTGACTGTGGTCTGTTCTGTGCACTGTGGGATGAGCAAGGCCTGGCCTCCGCCCACCAGCATCAGCAGCAAGCAGGCCCCTGAGTCACAGAGGCCTCTTCAGCTTTAATACACTGTATTGTGATTCTGAGAATACTTTCAAGCTTTTATCAGTACCACTTTTATTTATTTTTAGAGAGGGGGGAGAGAGAGACACACAGAGAGAAGCAGGAAGGAGCAGGAAGCATCAACTCCCATAAGTACCTTGACAAGCCCAGGGTTTTGAAACTGCAACCTCAGCATTCCAGGTCGCCACTTTATTTACTCTGCCACCATATGTCAGGTCTTATCAGTAACACCCTTTGACTAGCTTATCAAATCCTAGAATTCTAAGTTTCTTTAGGAATGTATGCAAGACTGAAGGTATATAGAGTGTCATGGAAAGGGAAAGGGTTGTACTCTGGTGGCAAAGCTCTCAATATGGCTTGCAAGCTCCTAGCATGACAGTAGTTATTTGTAACTTCAAATCCCAGATGGCCAGCCTACAAAATCACTTAAGTACTATGACCAGAACTGCTTTTTATGACAGAGGAATTTATGACCGCACCTTCATCTTTGCTATCTCTTTTCCCACAGCTAATGACTTCATCGAAAAATATAATCCCTCCTCTCTTTGATTTGACACATTGCCTCTGTGCGAAACCTCTCTGTGCATTGCTCGGGCTTTTGGACCCTTGTTCTGGATTCTCTCTCTGCTTCCTGGCAGCATGTTCTCTCACCCGTTCGTTTTCCTTTATGTCACGGACACCTTGAATGATGAAAACCTTCTTTCCACCTGCGGAAATCAGTATCCGTGTTTATCTCTCAGTGATGGTATACCCGAGCATTTCTCAGTAAATAGAGTCAGAGCTCAAGTCACCTCTCTAGTGACAAGCTGCATGCATCCAGCAATAAAATAGGCTTTAGATTTAAAGTGGTTAGAATAAGGGCAGTGAAACTGGGAGGCAGCTCCCTATACAGAGCTGCCTCTCAATTGGAGACATGAGTTCCTATGAAGTCAGTCAGTTCATTAGCAGTAAGTGTTTGCTGGGTGCGTCTAAGTCCTCACTACCATCATTGGGGCATTATGGTGTTTTTATTATGCAAATAGTACATGCTTATGATTTTTTAAAAAAGAAAGGGTAAACATAGGGATAAGTCTCCGAAATAGGGTCACATATCATATGCTGTTCTGCATCTTCAATTATTTCCATCTTATATCTCAAGCATCTACATATCTCTGATTTTTTTTAATGACAACAGAGTATTCATTCCATTGACAACGTTACACATGCTTAGCACGTCTCTTTTAATGGAGGATGAAGTTGTATGCTGTGTTTTACGTGACAGTGCTGAGGTGAACAGCCTTCCATGTGTATCTGAATCATCATTCATAAAAGAAGAAAACCTGGCAGAAAGGGTTTGTCTATTGAACACTTTGTTAGATACTGCCAAATTGTCCTTGAAAGTGGTTGCAACAATTTATACTCTTCTGGGGGACATTTTGAAGGGTTTTGTTTCAGACTTCTGGGACAAAGTAAATTGCAGTTTGTGGGAATGACATAAATTGAATTTCTTCTTCCCTGATACTTTCATTCTGTGGTCTCCCTCCAGCTTTAATGTCTTTTATGATACGTACAGTGAAGTTACATTTAACCATAAAATGAAGTTCTAAAGTCGGTGTCTAAGGAGGGAAATCTATGTGGTCAAAATTACCTTTGAAAACATCCTAAAGAACTCACAAATTACATAGTGTATAGTTTTCTGCCAACCATTTTATACATTAATCATGCATTCAAAAATGATAAATGTACAGTAATATCCAATGCAAAGTAGAATTTTACATCACTATATTTTTATTCTTATCCTTTTCTCTTTCCTTTTTTTTTTTTTTGAGAGAGAGAGAGGAAGAAAGGAAGAGAGATAGACAAAGCATCCGTTCGTTATCCCACTTAGACGTGTGCCCATTCATTGCTTCTCACATGTCCTCTGACTAGGGCTTGAACTGGTGCCCTCAGGATTGAGCTGGGACTCTGTGTTGAGTCTTGACCAGGGCTCGAAAAAGCAACCTCAGGGTGGAGCTGGTGCCTTCGGGAATGAGCTCATGACCCTGGGATCAAGCTCGTAAACTTGGTGCCTTGGGACAACACTCTATACACTGTACCACTGGCCAGGGCCACACCACTCTATTCTTAAGGGTAAATCATTTTCTGTTCAAGGAGATACTGGTACTATAAATCAACTCAAGAATTTAGAATTACTGAGGTAAATAAATAATTCTACTTCCCATCTTGTATTAATCTAGCTGCCTGCAGAAAACAAAATTAATGCCAGTGACTCAAATGAATGTATTTAAGAAAAGGACACACTGACCTTAGCTGGTTGGCTCAGTGGCAGAGCATCAGCCTGGCGTGTGGAAGTCCTGGGTTCGATTAACAGCCAGGGCACATAGGAGAAGCACCCATCTGCTTCTCAACCCTTCCCCTTTCTCTCTATCTCTCTCTTCCCCTCCCGCAGCCAACGCTTCATTGGAGCAAAATTTGGACCAGGTTCTCTGAGGATGGCTCTATGGCCTCTGCCTCAGGTGCTAGAATGGCTCTGGTTGCAACGGACCAATGCCCCAGATGGGCAGAGCATTGCCCCTAGTGGGCTTGCTGGGTGGATCCTAGTCGGGCACATGTGGGAGTCTGTCTCTCTGCTTCACTGCTTCTTACTTCAGAAAAAATACAAAAAAAAAAAAAAAGAAAGAGACACACTATTGAGGTGTGAGTTGGGTTAAGAGAACAGAATAGGAATGGGAATGTCCCCAGAGATTACATATAGTAGAAAATGGCTACTGTGCCTGAGATTTAAGGACAAAGGGGAGAAAATGGTGTGCCCAGTGCCCAGAGCCTGGTGAAAGCTGCAATGGTGACCAACAGAGGCACTGCACCAGAGAGACAGCTAAACACACTGAAGCAGAGAATGAGAGGAGGTACTCTGCCTAACCTCCTTTCTCTTCTCCCAGCGACTCTTGCAAACTAGACCAGAAGCCAAAGAAAGCAAAAGAGACTGGTTGCAGTAGCTGAGGTCAGCCTGCTGAGGCAGAGAGCAAGCCAAAGAAAAAATTCAGGGGCAAAGGCTCACTGAATGAATTGGCAAGAGGTATCACTGGCACTATTTAAATCTGTCTCTCTCTCTTCCCCTACCCAACCCCCCAATGGAGTTGAACTAATTTAGTGACCCTATAATAAGACTTCACTGTATATAATAGGGTTTTACCTGAGAGCTCATTCCTGATGGATGCTTTTCCTAGCCCAGAAAAGTAAACAGTAAAAGGACACATAGGTTGCATGTACTCAAGAGGAGAGCGTTCATGAAGTTGTACTAAAAAACAAAACAAAAATTGACCCAGGAAAGTAATATCTGAATTTCCACTTCAATTATTTGCAAAACAAGGGCACTGGGTTGAGAGTTCTCCAACCTGGCTGGTCTTCAGAAACTTAGGGAATCCTACTGGCAATACATATCCCTAAGTCCTTCTCCGGGCCAATTAAATTAGAATCCTCAGGAGTGTGATCTCAGAACCACTGTATATAAAATGTACCCTGGTGATGCTGGCAAATATCCAGGCTTGGGAGTAAATGTACTCAATGATCGTCAAGATCTGTTCCACCTCCACAATCCCAGGACAGTATGATACAGCTAGAGAGGTAATCGAAAGAATCATTTTTCTTATCACGCAAAAAGAGAAAGCTTGAAATTAAGATATAGCCAAAGTAATACTGTTTCTCTAACTAACTTTATTCAAAAATATTTTAACACATATTTTTTTATTTTTTGCATTTTCAGATTTTCATTCTAATATTGGTAAATAGCTACTGAGGGCAGGTTTGAGGGGCTGGGCAAGGGAGGTAGAGGGAAGAGCAAAAGAAAACAAACAAACAAACAAAAAAACAATTCATGGACAGAGACATAGCAATTGCCGGGAATGAGGAGGTGGAGGATGTGAATGGTGATGAATGAAGACCTAATTTGGGGCAGGGGGGTGATCACACAATAGGGTGTACAAAGATGCATTGTAGAATTGGGCACCTGAAACTTGTATAGTTATGCTAAATAGTGTCACCTTAATAAATTAAATTAAAAAAATAAGTGCATTGAGTATTTTGCATTAGTGTTTCTTCCTATAAATTAGGTAATGAGCTCTGAGGCAATTAGTCTTATTATTAATTGCATCTAAGCCATTATTAATAAACAGCTGTTTTATCAGCAGCATCCTTTTATTGCAACTCTCAGCATGTAGTTTGAAACTGACTACATGAGGAGAACCAGTTTCTAGCTAGTTCTTCAGCACAATTACTGTGTGATTGTAACCTCCAGGCCTTCATTTCCCTCAACTATTAAATGAGAGAATTGGCCTAAATAATTTAGAAAGGTCCTTTTAGCCTAAAAACCCATGACTCTAAGAAATTGCACATTAAATCTACATGTTTTTCCTTTGTTTTCTGCTGTTGCACTTTAAAGAAGTGAGTCTGGGTTTTTAAAATATCCTTTGTGCGAAAGGAAGTATAACAAAGAACCAACCCTGGAGTAGTTATTTGCACTTCAAACCTGAGTAGTCATTCCCTAGTGCAATGGGGAAGCCCAAGAGGGTGGTCAAATTTTCTTTGAAGAGTCAGATTTTAGGTCAGTCCAAGCATCCCTCATATTTCTTATTTTATAATCAATGGATCATTTTCTCATCAATCTGATTTTATTTACCTTGACATGGAAATGACTTCCTTCACCACAAGCTGCTTTCCTTTCTAAATCATTCATTCTGACACTGAACAATGCCATAAAAATCAAAGCCACCAACAGAATCAAATTACAGTTATAAATGAATACTCATAACTTAAACTACTCAGCATGAGGCAATCGTCTGACCCTGAACTGTAAATTAGATCTATTTCTTCCTTCTATAATCTTCCTCAGTCTTTAAGACACCCAGAGCCTTTTTCATAAGAAAATAAAATTCTTCTCAATGATACTCCATTAACTGTTTAAGTTGTAGGCAGAATAGTCAGTTTTCAAAGAAGAAGACAGGATAAAGCAACCATGTAATAATAATTCAGTGTTACAGCAAACAAAATTTATGATAAAGTTCACAGTGATATATAAAAAATGGTTTTGCTTAATATTTATATATTTTTTTGTATTTTTTCAAAGTTAGAAGCAGGGAGGCAGTCAGACTCCCACATGCACCTGACAAAGATCCACCTGGCACGCCCACCAGGGGGCGATGCTCTGCCCATCTGGGACATTGTTCCATTGCAGCCAGAGACATTCTAGCACCTGAGGCGGAGGCCATGGAGCTGTCCTCAGCACCCAGGACAACTTTTGCTCCAATGGAGCCTTGGCTGTGGGAGGGGAAGAGAGAGACAGAGAGGAAGGAGAAGGGGAGGGGTGGAGAAGCAGATGGTTGCATCTCCTGTGTGCCCTGGCTGGGAATCGAACCCAGGACTTCTACACGCCAGGCCAATGCTCTACTGCTGAACCAACTGGCCAGGACCAACACTTAGTTTAATAATAATGTGACCATGTTAACATACTTGATAATGTACTCGACTATGATTACAGTTAATTTTATACAGCCAGATCAAAGGTTTACCGTATTTGATCCTTATTTCTACAGTGTCTATTTAAGGAATTAATGAAACCCATTTTCCCAGTGACCTGTACTGTTAGGTCATTATGGATGAATGCAGGTGAGCACACACACTTGTGCCCCTTCCCAAATATTTGGACATAAATAATTCTCTGATTGTTTCCATTTTTCTCGATCAGTCCTTCCAACTCTACGTCAAAATGTAAACACTTCAAGTTGTCCAAACATAATTTTATTCAAGTTTAGCTGTTTATGTGCTCAGTTGCTAAAATGGTATGATTTCAAAATACCCAAACAAGTTCTACTATCCAAAAACTATACCCCACCTGCTTGCCAATGCCTAAAATGCCTTTATCAGCAGGAAAACCTGGCACTGTATAATGGAAGAGAAACACATAAAAATGCAAACACCCCCAGGAGATGCAGCTTATTAACTGAAAATCAATTATAATAAATATCAGAGTCATTCTACAAAGCCGTGTGGGAAAGTGCTGGGAAGGGAGAGTCAGAGAACAGGTGGCTACAGGACACAGTAATCAGAAGACACAGCACGGCCAGTTCAGGAGACTGAGCTGGGGGTGGATCCTGAGGAGAGAATGAAGGAAGCCCTGTTTACTTCTGCACAAGTCTGTCTCTATGATTCTTAACACACAGAGAAGTGTTTTTGCTCACTTACTACCGTCACTAACAATTTCTAACCTAATTCATCTCACTGGCTGAGATCATTTCTAAGGCCTCTTAAACCTAGGCATTCTGATTGTAATTAGTTAGACCTTTTCCACTAGTACCTTCATATTTTTCTCAAGAGGTTGTATAGTAATTAAGAGCAGGGGCAGGTATTCTAATCCTGGTTCTGCTTAAGGTGAGTTAGCTAGGTGAGTGACGGTCAGCTTAATGGCCTCAGGCTCTGTTAACTCATCTGTAAAATGACTACTATATAGTAACCATGACCTCAGGTCTTACTTGGGACTCCCCCCAAAAACAGAGTTCGGACAAGGACATGAAGGCAATTAGTTTTTTTTGGAAGGTGATCCCTGGAGACAGGAAGAATAAGACAAAGGAGAAAAAACCAGGTGAGGGGCTCATTGAGAAGGCTGCCTCTGCAGACAATAGGGGCTAATTTACTCAGCTGGGATCTCCAGCAGTAGAAGCTGCAGCACTGATCTGGTCAACGCTGGATTAATGCAGTGGCTGAGGGTTGCTGAGGGGAATCTCTAAACATGAGGAGGACTAGGAGGTAGAAATCTGAAGGAAAGAAGGTGCCTGATTGAGGTGGGAGGCTGTCAGTGAATGAGGAGGCTGAGTTCACATACTGTGGTCACCCCCACTGCAGCTGTAGTCAGGGGACAGCTCAGGAGGGTGACATGGAGGTCCAAAGACTTGTGCTGTGCCTCTGGAGAGTGTGTGGACATTTAAGTTGAAAAATGCATTACAGAGTACTTACCTCTGTTTGGGTTGAATAAATGTTAGTTATTATTTTTTAATGTTGTGCTCCTTTTATCTTAGCTTATTAATTACAAGTATATATAATATAGTAATAATTATACCTCTGAATTAAATAACAATAATTAAGTAGTAATTGTCATTAGTCAACCAGTTATAAATTATCTTTTCTGTGTCTTCTCTTCTAATTATGATTGTGATGTTCTTTACAGAACTATACATTTAGGTAAGTACTAATAAATATTTTTATATAAACAATAAAATAATAATAATATTTGGTAAAATGCCACTCACAATACTTAGCTTGAAAAATAATTTTGAGTCGAATTAGACTGTAATGCTATCAATGAAAGAATTCATGTTTTTGCATCCTTTGTTTTCTCCTTTTCCAGGGCCCTAATCTTGAGCTCATCACACTGTAGTAATCAGTAAATGCTGATGGACTTACCTGGGTCTCTAGGTTGAAACTGCCCCAAGCAACACAGTTAACAAGCCAGAGAGTCCAGGCAGTTCCATGTTTTTCTGTTTCAGGAAAACATCAGTAACTGTAACTATTAATACTATAATGGAGCAGCTTGTGCCAAGCTGCCTGTGCCCAAAATCTTTCAAGAATTCAAACCACAAAAATAATCACATAATTGGTCACTTCCCAAAATGCATACTGGATGGTTATTTTACTTCAGTTAAGAAATATATAGTTTAGCCCTGGCTGGTTGGCTCAGTGGTAGAGCGTCGGCCTGGCGTGCAGAAGTCCCAGGTTCGATTCCTGGCCAGGGCACACAGGAGAAGTGCCCATCTGCTTCTCCACCCCTCCCCCTCTCCTTCCTCTCTGTTTCTCACTTCCCCTCCTGCAGCCAAGGCTCCATTGGAGCAGAGTTGGCCCGGCGCTGAGGATGGCTCTGTGGCCTCTGCCTCAGGCACTGGAATGGCTCTGGTTGCAGCAGAGCAAAGCCCCAGGTGGGCAGAGCATTGCCCCCTGGTGGGCATGCTGGGTGGATCCCGGTTGGGCGCATGCGGGAGTCTGTCTGACTGCCTCCCTGTTTCCAACTTCAGAAAAGTACAAAAAAGAAAAATTAAAAAAAAAAAGAAATATATAGTAAGGTAACCGTAGCATTTGCCTTCTGGCTCATATTTTTCAGAAATAGTTTAAGATCAAAGGGAGAAATCTATGCTTTTTAGGTAGCTGGCTCCTTATATACTGGTTTGGCTGAAAGGTGGTCTTATTTTTATTTATATTATTTTAGCATACTATTATTATTTGCATTTTGTCAGTGAGGAAACTGAGCCACAGAGAATTTAACTTGCTTAAGATCTTGCACCTTGTAGGCCAATTCCAGAGCCCATGCTTTTAACCACTAGGCTCAGCTGCCTCATTGCGGGTCACTGGTGGGCACTAGCAGAGATGCCCAGGGTACACAGCACAGTGCCTGGTACTAAGTCCCAGGAGCATACAGCCTAGTGAGCAAGGCAGCAAGCAAACAGGCAGTAAGACTCACTGTTTGCTTGGACCTCATCCTAAAAGTACTACAAAGATTTTTTTTTATAGTTTTGCATATTTGTAAGAATCCCTAGATACAGAGAGATGACAGATTGGGGAAAAGGGTAGTGGGAGCACTACACACAGACAAGAAAACTAGTGAGAAAGTTCTAGAAATAGTCCAGGAAAGAGTTGGTGGTTACTAGAACTATGGTAGAGACAATAAAGAATGAAAGAATTTGCTGTATTTGAGATTTACTAGGAGGTAAACTTGTTGGGTCTTGTTAAATGACTGATACAAATTTAAATTTCTAGACAGAAGCTTCCAATTAGCCAAGTCTATGCTATGCCATGTGTGCAAGCCATAGCTGCCAGTTTTGGGGAGAATGAACTCTCAGCTCCCTCCAGCTTCTTCAGCAGGACTCAGGGCATTACCACCACCCCCCCTCCACATACCCGCCAAGAGCTCACACACTCAGGACCACAAATAAGAAAGGAATTCATATTCTGGGCAACAAAAAAAAATGTCCACCACAGTGTGACCAGGAAGAAGCCAGGAAGGATGAGTGACCAGAGCAAACAGGTGGGTGGTGGTACCATGTATGGAGATAGAAAATCCAGGAGGAGAAGCAAGATTAGGAAGAAAAGAAGTCAGCGTTAGGCACGATGAATTTGAGACCTGAGGGATATCCTACTTGACGCATGTCCTCCAGTTTGTCATAGCAACCCCTTTCAGTGGCTTTCCATGGTTACTAAAACAGGAGAAAAAATCCCCCAGTGATCCATAAAACTTAGAAATATGGCCTCTGAGTATTGTACCAGATTTGTTTCACACCATCCATTCTCTGCATTGTTTGATGTACGCTAGTCACACCAGGCTTTCACTTGCTCAGATATGTCATGTCACGTCTGTCTTAAGATGCTGGTGCATGTCATTTCTTCTGCCTAGAATGCTCCTTTTCCTTTCTCTTAGCTTAGTTCAATATATTCATTCTTCAGATCTCAGATCCAATGTCATTTATTTCCTCAGACCGACATCTCTAACCTCCAGACCATAAAACGCTTTCTTAACACTTTGAATTTATTTCTACGCAGCTATCAAAGTTCAAAATGATATCTGAGTCATTTTTTTAAAAATCTAAATTCATCTCATTCACTTAAAAAAGACAAAGAGCTAATAAGATTTGTCACTACTATATCAAGATGCCCACCCAAGCAATTAAATATTTATTAAAGAATGAGTGAAATAATGAGTGAATTAATGACTGAGAGAATAAATGTATATAATAGACTAAGTCTGAGGAAGGAAGAGTTAGCCCAAAGACACTGATTTGGGATATCCAGTACACAGAGATAGTAACTCAAGCCAATCAAGCAAATGAAATTCCAGAAACGCTGAAAGGAAAAAAGCATTTAAGATCTATTATTAACTATTAAGCTTTTCTTTTTTTTTTTATTTTTTCTCTTTTTTTTTTTATTTTTTTCTTTTCTGAAGCTGGAAACAGGGAGAGACAGTCAGACAGACTCCCGCATGCGCCCGACCAGGATCCACCCGATACGCCCACCAGGGGCGACGCTCTGCCCACCAGGGGGCGATGCTCTGCCAGAGCCACTCTAGCGCCTGGGGCAGAGGCCAAGGAGCCATCCCCAGCGCCCGGGCCATCCTTGCTCCAATGGAGCCTTGCTGCGGGAGGGGAAGAGAGAGACAGAGAGGAAGGAGGGGGTGGAGGTGGAGAAGCAAATGGGCGCTTCCCCTATGTGCCCTGGCCGGGAATCGAACCCGGGTCCCCCGCATGCCAGGCCGACGCTCTACCGCTGAGCCAACTGGCCAGGGCCTAAACTTTTCTTAATGTGATCCATGGATCATCCTGCATTGGACTAAACACGAGATTGGATTGTGGAATTCATTTTTTTATGGTGATTATCACACATTCTAAAATCTAAGAACTACTAACTTCAGAAATCAGCAGAACCTGACCAGGCAGTGGCGCAGTGGGTAGAGTATCGGCCACGGATTCTGAGATCCAGGTTCAAAATCCTGAGGTTGCCGGCTTGAGCATGGGATCATAGATATGAGCCCATGGTTGCTGGTTTGAGCCCAAAGGTCACTGGCTTGAAGCCTAAGATTGCTGGCTTGAGCCCAAGGTTGCTAACTTGAGCAAGGAGTTACTTGCTCAACTGGAGACCACTGGTCAAGGAACATATGAGAAAGCAATCAATGAACAACTAAGGTGACACAACAAAAAATTGATGTTTCTCATCTCTCTCCCTTCCTGTCTCTCCCTCTCTTGCTCTCTCTTTCTCTCTCTCAAAAAAAAAAAAAAATCAGCAGAGATATATTCTTGACACAGCCTCAGAAGTTTGTCTTATAGACCAGTACTCAAGTGTTTTAACATCCAGAAAAAAAGAAGTGTAAATGTGAGCAAGTAGCTAAGATATGTTATTATGCAAAGACTACTACAGTAGGATTGTGAAGTGCTTGGGCTGATAACCTGGTACCATCACTTGCTAGTCTTACAACCTACATAACTACTAATAATCACCTTGAGGGAAAAGAGACTTAGGGAGGTTGGCAATAGTTTATTTCATTGATTTTTTATGAGGATTAAGTATATGTAAGAGTTAACTTTTAAAAATATTAAAATGCTTTATCTGTTTAAAAAATGTAAAGGGAATGTTGATCAACATGGAAATTTCCTATTGCATTCCCTCAAGTAGTAAAATGCCACTCTGCTAATCATTAAGTGAATTTATATTTTCTGTCATCTGTGAATGCCTGTGAGATTGTGTATGTCTTTAACTGTAATCACTGGAAAACAGAAATAGAAAACTAAAACCAAGAGCTTTCCGTAAGACATCACCAGGCAATTGGAAAAGGCATTAAGAAAAGGGGAAGCTTAACCTACATCTCTGGGAAGTAAGATCATATTCAATCTGTCAGTTCTTGTTGCCACTATTATACACAGTCAACAATTTCTTTCATCACAAGTTACACAGCAATGACACCTGGATAATCATGTTGTCTGTAAAAATATCAGGTAAAATGAGAAAATGGTCTGTTAGCTTGAGTACTGGTTTATAATTTTAGAAATAGCTTGTAATTGTAGCTCTGCTGACAAATTGGAGCCATTGGGTAAATAAACATTTTGCCAATTCAGGATTTTGTCTTGTAAGTTGAATATCAATATTTAATTTATAAAGTCTTAAACTAGGCTACAGTGAGTACCCACAGAGAATCTAGGAATAAAATGCCTAATTCTAAATCCTTGTTCTGTCATTTCCTGTTTTTTTTTTTCTCCCATAGGTAAGTTAGTGTTTCTGTTTCTCATCTAGAAAATGGAAACAGTCATAGAGTTGTTGTGATAATTATGTGACTTAATATAGTGTAAAATATATTTTTAAAGTTTCTGTAACTTAACAAAAAACTCAATAATGTTACCCATTATTCACCTACCTACTTTATACAGTCCTTAAGAAAATGTGTGTGTGTCAATGTTACATTACAAAAATGCCCACACATACATCACATTTTACACTTCAAAATGAGGAATCTTTTAAAGATGTAATCATGGTTGAATTGGGGAAGACATGAAGAATAAGTTGAAGGCAGTGAAGAAAGATGAAGGGAGTAGGGAAAGATACATTTATTCAAATAAAGTGACATTGCTCAAAGTACCTTTGGGAGCCTTTAGGATTGCCTAAAGAGTCACGTCACAGTTGTTTGAATCCTTTGAAAGTTAGTCATTTTTATTCTCTGAGGGTTTTTTTTTTATTTTTGGAAGTAGCTGAGAGCCAGAATGAACCATGTTTGATGAATGAGGTAGTTGACAAGATTCCACAGCATATATTTCATTAAAAAGGGAGGAGGAGGAAGAGAAAGAAAGGGAGGAGGAGATAGAAGGTGGAGAAACAGGAGGAGGAAAAGTATACCATAGGTTGAAATAAACCACAAGGAAGAAATCCATTAAGGCATTTAGTTCTCTCTGTTCTTAGAAGCTGTAGAGACAGCCTAAGTTAATACCATGAGCATGAAGAACAGTTCTATTTATGGTCAGGTTATCCCAGCAAACTGGGACTCAATGTCAAGTCATGCTGGATGCACATTGGGCTCAGTCCTTGGATGCCAGGGAAATAATCAGGCCTTTTTTTTTAACCTGTCCTAGAGACTCCTTCTGGATCTGAACCCCAGTTTAGGTTACTTGGTCACTCTCTTGGCCTGTCTAGTCCTCTGGGATTTGCTTTCATCCTACCAATTATCACTCTGGGATGTTTAGAGCCTTCCCTAGTCCCTAGCCAGGTAACCAAAGCCCTATCAGCAAAAAGCCTTCCTGGATGCAACTTCCTGCTCACCTGTAGCCTGAGGTATAATCTCAGGAATAGCCCAAACTATGTATTATCACTCGTGTTAAAAGAGATCAGTACTGCCTGACCTGTGGTGGCGCAGTGGATAAAGCGTCAATCTGGAAACACTGAGGTTGCTGGTTCAAAACCCTGAGCTTGCCTGGTCAAGGCACATATGGGAGTTGATGCTTCCTGCTCCTCCCCCTTCTCTCTCTCTCTCTCTCTCTCTCTCTCTCTTTCTCTCTCTCTCTCCCCCTCTCTAAAATGAATAAATAAATAAATAAAAATTATTAAAAAAAAAAAAAAGAGATCAGTACTTAATATGCCTGCTAACACAAAACTGGCTGACCTTGAAAGTATAACTTACTCATTTGCTTAAATGTACGAACCATGCCCTTTCATGGCAAGACTTGGCTACATTTCAATGGGATGTCATAGAGACAGCATCAGACTTTGGATTGTGTCAGATGTATATCATATTCCATCAACACTCTTATTAGCTGTGTGAACTTAGACCTGCTTTGCCTCTCTGAGACTCAGTTGTCTCATTTGTAAAGTGGAGCTCATATCACCTTCATCCCAAGATTATACTGTGGTTTAAATATGTACTTAAATATTCCAGACCTGGATCTGATTTCCATACCTTTCTCTTAGTGTACTTCATATCAGCGAATACTTTAAGGCTTTTGGCTGTACTGGGAACTAATCTCCTGTATACACCACCATTACCTTTCTCCTCTCACAGCTGATTTATAGACACACATGTAGGCCCTGGCCAGGTGGCTTGGTTAGTTAGAGTGTCATCTGGATATGCTGAGGTAGTGAGTTCAATCACCAGTCAGGGCAAATACAAGACTCAACCAATGATGGCATGAATGAGTGGAACAACAAATTGATCTCTCTTTTTTTTTTCTACCTTCCTCTCTCTCTCTCTCTAAAAATCAATAATAAATAAATAAATAAATATATAAATAAAAACACATGTTCTTTGAGTCTCAGTCCTGTTCCCTAGAAGAAACATGCCCTTGGGCCTTTGGGGCTTTGTGTCTAGCAAGAAGCAAAAACGCCAACTGTTTCTCTTGCCTCCAGAGTCTCTCAACGTCTTCAGCCCTAACAGGTAGGTCTTTTTTGTGGATCATAACCTCTTTCAAAGACCAAGACAATTTCTGTATATTATAGGCAATTCTAGAGTATATAGATGTAAACAAGACTAAGCGAAAAGTTTACGACTATGAACTATATTTGCATGAAATGTTTTTATGAGCTGTCTTCTACTATTACTAGTATTGCTATGCTTTCTTTAAGAAAGAGATAATGATGATGATGATAATAATAATAGTAATAATAAAAACACACCTCAAACTTTCAAAACAGATAAAATATGGAATATCTAAGATGATGAGGCTTTGTTTATAAGCACAATAATGCACCAAGTAGTTCCTACAACAGAATCTTTGAGGACTTTCAAAATAGATGACTTCTAAAATTTTCAATTTGCACATACCTTTTAATAAAGATGAAGACCTCATCACTCCTGACCTGGACTCTCTGCAGGTGAGATCCAACACACTCTAAAGTTTGAGAAGCACTTTATAATATAGATTTGAGCTACCATGGCCTAAACACTTAGTTAAAATATTTATTCTTCTTAAACTTTAAGCCTGGAATTTAAGTAAATTCAACTATGTTTTTGGAGATGTCTAGGTTATATCATCATAGAAAGACTAGCTAACCTTTCACAGATGTGATTAACTGGGCCAAAGGGCGAACAAGTCAGGTTTTCACTCTCAGTATGTTTTACTTATTGTACTATATTACAATATATAATTTTAAAAATGTCCTTTTAAATGAAAGAAATAAAACTAAAGTCAATTTGAATTCAAAATGTTCTCTGCCTTAAATGCAACTAAATAGCAACTTTAGAGAGGAGGATAGCATTCATTTATCTATTCAACAACTATTTATCAAAGATTTACTCTATAACAAATACTGGAGTAGGCTCTGGCATTACAATAGCAACAGAATGAAACATTCACTCATTGACTTTATAATCTATTCTAGTAGCAGAGATTTACAATAGACAAATAATCATATACCGAAATCTAAATTTACAACTTTGACAGGTGCTATGAGAATAAAGTACTTGGAACTGACTTAGAACTCATGCGTTCCTAACACACTTAAACTATGAAATTCACTGAACCAGTAATTCTACGTCTAGGAATTTATCTTACGTATATGTTCTCATTTTCTCAGATAGGTGTTAGGGTTGCATTGTTTATGAGTTTGTAAGAAACTTAACTGTTCAACGATAGGGAACTAAGCCAATAAATAATGTAATAACTATATAGTAGAAATATTTCTGTCATTAAAATTGTAGTAGGTAATAAAATGAGAAGATATTTTAAATATATACTACATGAAAAAACCCATAATGCAAAACAGTATGAATATGTGACAGGTTAATACCATTTATGTTAAAAGGGGAAAAAATGAGTGTGTATGTATTTATGCATATGAACATCCTGGAACAAATTATCTTTCTCTAAAGAATTTCACTTTGAAATGTCTAGTATTTTGTTTGGTTATGTTTTTATTTGTATATGTGTGGTTGTGGTGGTTCTTTTATTTACAAGGGCAACTGTAATTCATCAATAATATACAATTTTGAACATCCCTGGGCTCTATATTACATGACTATTACAGAACCAACGTGTTTAATGATGGGATTCTAATAATTTGTAATTTTACATCACCACTAGAGGAACAGAAATTACTGTACTACCTAGAGTTCTTAGACGACTCTAGCAACCTCTCAGATTGGGAACCACTAGTCTAAATATCAACCATGGGGAAAAAAAATTTACATTGAAGCCTGAGCAGGTGGTGGTACAGTGGATAGAGCATTGGACTGGGATGTGGAGGACCCAGGTTCAAGACCCTGAGGTGACCAGCTTGAGTGTGGGCTCATCTGGTTTGAGCAAAGCTCACCAGCTTGTACCCAAGGTCGCTGGCTCGAGTAAGGGGTTACTCGATCTGCTGAAGGCCCGTGGTCAAGGCACATATGAGAAAGCAATCAATGAACAACTAAGGTGTTGCAACGAAAAACTGATAATTGATGCTTCTCGTCTCTCTCTGTTCCTGTCTGTCTGTCCCTATCTATCTCTCTCTGTAAAAAAAAAAAAAATACATTGAAGTTCATACCCTTATTAGGAAACAAAATATTTTCACAAGTTCTATAACTATTTAGAAAACAAAATGTACCCTAATTAAAATATTAGTAGTTATGCTAATTGCAGATGTTACAGTCTTTTTCAAAGAAACTACAGGAGCCCAGAAATGACATTTGAAAACAAAACAAGATTTTTGTTCTTCTGCTAGAAAAATTTACTTCAAGTATATCATCCTTCAAGTAGCTAATTATACAGCATTAACTGGACTCTACAAGTTTTAATTTATAAGATGAACCAAGGATTTGATGTAGAAAAACTGAGAATTAACTATTTCATATCAAAACCTCACTGCTTTTGATATTACGAATTATTCATGAAAATTCTTTTGTTAGAATAAACCTAATGTGAATGGTATCCTTCATTTTTAATCGTTTCTCCTCCTTAGAACATGAATAACACAACATTTGAAGTAAGTAAGCATATAGCCACTCAAAATAACCAAATTAACTATTCATTTAATTCTAGATTCAACCTAAGCTATCTGTACAATATTAAGTTAAATAAGTTGTAGGAAGTAAAAGAATAAAAGAGAAAAACTGCTTGGAAAATCCCTGGTATATAGTAGTAATCTATTGATTACTTAAGCTTTTATCTATTGATATAATCATACTTCTGAACTCTCAAGATAAAAAGTCATAGTCTAAACAATTAAAGCCACAGTTTGGATTCACCTTTGACGTCAAAGCTTGTGCCTTTTATTTCAAATCCTGTTTCCCTGGGTTCAGGCATTCATCAAACACATATTATCTCAGTGCCATCTCAGATCAAGCATTGGTCTAGGAACAGGGCTATAAAAGGGTGAAAAGACCCTCTTGCCATTTGGATTAGAGTTGAGTTGAGAGAATAAGAAATGTGCACATACTGTCATTACACTGTGTAGAAGACCATGCCATCAGAGGCAGGGATATGGGAATTCAGAGGAGACAATAGTTAACTTCAGTTGATATGTGGCACAGGGCTGGAAGTGGGGAATCAATAGTTACCACCATGGTGTTGAGTTCAGGCCAGCCACACAAAAGATACTACGCAGCAGGGTCTGGCAGCAAGGGAAGGATATGACCTCATGGAGTTTCTGGCTACACACACTCTAAGTCCCTTTTCCAACAGGCATGCTGTTCAAGGTGAAGTTTCTCAGAAACACCAGCACCTAATATCTCTGTAGATAAACATCAGGGTCTTTAAAATTCCTCTTTACCAGGTCCCTGAAGATAAAAGTTGAAATAAATAATTTAAATCTATGAACTTATAATTCCATAAAGCCATGTTAGCACCCCATGTTGTTTACAGCAAGAAGTCTGTGGTCCGGTGGAGAAAAGACAGCACTGCTGCCAAATGGTGACTGGATAGTCATGGAGAGAAAAATATGTTGGCATTTACCCAAACCCAGTAAGCAGATGGCCATGGGCACAAATTCTATCATGACGATTGGCACCTCATTGGGATACTATGAGCATGGAAGGGGACCTAAAAATGCCCTTTTCTGGCTGCCCTCCCTCCTGAGGCATATTGGTGGCACAGGAGGTGGACAACTGCCTGACTGCTGCCAAGGGGAGAAGAGATGGCCTGTAAAATCTAGGCTACTGCAGCCTCCTGGGTAGTCAATCTGGTGCCTTTCAAGCAACAAGAGAGCATCTTAAAGATGTGTGTCTGATTTCTTCTAGGATAGATGATATCCAACAGATTCCATTCAAAGCTGGCTCACAGAATAACAAGCCAAGCTGCAAGATAGCGGAGGGGGGTCTGAGTTTTCTGTAGCCAGTCCTAGTATGTCAAGTAAATGGCACAAGATTGTTTTACCTATTTTAGATTTCTTAAGCTTCTGGTAATTGTATAACAAGTACATTTGTGTTTTCTAAGGATCAGTGCCTGTGAATGACTAGGGTTGTTAGCTAGTTGAAGGGTCATTACCATCAACATTCTACTTGACAGAGGTTTGCTAATTTAGAATTCTAAAAAAGTAGATGAAGATCCATTTTTTATTTCCTGAATAATATAGACTCGTTGTGTTTATAACACTGCCTAACATTTCAGATACGTTAACCAACTGGCATTAAAACATGTATAGATTACATCACAATAGACACACAAGCATATACACACTACTTAGTACTAACATGCTTTTGAGTAGACTTCTCTGAATCCACAGTAAATAAAACACAATGTCAAATTGCTGGCCTATATCCCAAGGAACTATCAACTAAGTTTTAGTAATGAGAATATCTAACTATTAAAAGTCACTCTGAAATAAAATGTATTATTCTAATATGAACTTTATTTATGTAAAATTTCAACTACTTTGCATTTTCCAATAAGTTTTAAATATGGTTATGAACTTCACCCTGAAAACCAAATCATAGCCAATGCACCCCAGATCCCCTTGACTTACCTTTTTAAAAAAAATAAATTATATAGAATGTGTAATTTTATACAGATAGATTTTTAGAGCAGAGAACCCTAATTATTATTTCAAATGTCTTAGCATCTATGACAGTTTAACAATAAAAGTATCTGATTACTCAATAACCCACCCATATCAACCAGAAAATGGCCAGTTTTGAGTAGTGTCTAATCAAAACTTTGGTCAAGACAAAGAAACAATAATCAGTCACTGGCTAAGGAAATTATTATAACATTTTATAATAACAAATAACACTCAGTTATATAAAAGTATATCTTTATGAAATATTATGTAAAAGAAATGTTTTACTTAGCGAGGACAATGTCATAATCAAGGAAAACATTAAAAATATATAATTCATTAAAATTGAGATTATAGCAAACTATTCCAAAGATATAAAGTGCTAAGCATGAAAATAAAATAAATGGTAAGGGATTAAGGTAAATCCTTAATTCATGCAGATGAATTTTGGTTGAGAAATTAAAAGTCAATACTTTTTTTATTTATATGCAACTACTTTTCTAAAAAGTATGATCCAAAATTATTCCTCTAAGATATCAAGTAAAATTTTACGTAAGGTACTCTTTTTATTTCCATAATGGGCAAGAGACTTCTACTTTAGTCTCTAAGAAGAAACTTCTTTATTCTACCACCTTACTGAGTTAAAGGTAAATTGTGTGAATTGTGACTACTGAGGCATGGTCTAGAGGGCTTTGGCTCTAGTGCCGGAACCTCAGTTGCATCAGTAGATAAGATAGTAAAGGAGGCTCTGGTCCTCTGTGGGACTGGTTCAGGTTGGCTGTGCACACCCAGCTCTTCCTACTGGCAGGCCTCAAAGTGTGGATTTGATGAAACAAAGAATAGTAAATCTGAGAGTCCATCTTTCTTAATTCTTTCAGATTAACTATACCTTTCTCCCCCGATGCTATAAACCTAATGGTATCAAGAAATAGACCATAGGCTGCTCTTTGATTTCAATCATTCTTTCCTCGATAATTGATGCCACATAGCTGGTTAATAATGAAATGGAGTTTATGTATAATCCTAATAGAGAAATTTTGATCCACAGAATGTAGGGTTTGTTTTAGTATGACCTGTGTGAAAACATTTTGATTTTAAAACATTAGTCCCTATGTGTTGGGAGAGCTATTTGAGTAAAATAAAATCCTTCTCAGAATAAACATGCAAATTCCTTGCCAATAAATTCTCTCTCACAAATAAACACAGAACATGGTCTAAAGAAGCACCACCCAACATTAAAACACAATTAGCTCATAATGTATCATTTAAACATGAGTACCTCCAGCCAGGATCTTCTCTTCCAGTTCTGCCATTTGCCTTCTGTAGGCTTTTAAAGCTGCTTCCTTGAAAGAGGGACGAATTCTCTTTGGCTTTGTGATTTCCACTGGCTGTTCAGGAATGTTTTGGTTTTCATCTTCTTTTATTTCCATTTCATGTAATGTTTCATTTAAGGATTCCAATCCTCCTTCACTAACCACGTCTTCTGCTTGCCCATCATAACTTTCATCTTGTGGGGTTTCATAAGGTGTTTCATAAGAAGGGTGATCATATTCCTGCATTGGCTCATCTGTTTCCGTAATACTAGTCCTATTTTCTAGCTTAGCAAGAACTTGTTCCATCACTTCAACATAATCTGTTTCATTATCTGCCACTGGTTCACTATAGTCCTCCTCATCTTCTGCTTTGTAGTAATAAGGCTCTGTGTAAACATCAGAGTCCAAGGTGGTACTTGATTCATTTGCAGTTGATTGGGATAATGTCCGAAATCTCCCCATTAAGGAAGAGCCACTGTCCTCATACCCACTTAGACTCTGTGTGCTTTTGTTCCATACTACTTCCAAGGCTGATTTAGCCCGCTGTAGTGTAGGCCCAAATTTTGGGAAGCTGAAAGCCTTATCAGAAAGGTCAATGCTTAATCGACTATGCCAAGATTTGGGTGGGGCATCCTCTGAATCATCACTTTGCAATTCACTTTGACTTTGATACATTATGGACAACTGGTTTTGATTTTGATACAACTCATTAGAATTAGCTTCTTGATAAGAATCATATTGGCTATCCCATTGGCCTTGTAGTTCATTATCCAACCCAGGACATGGAGATGAGTTGTCATCTTGGGTTAAATCATAGCTCTCAGAGTCATCCTGAAGGTCACTGGGGCACTTCCTCAAGTCTTCTTGGTCTTTATTGTAAACATCTAGTTGTTGATCAGACAGACTGTTTGTGTCATAGTCAAAAACTTCCTGAGTAGATGAATCCAAACCTAAATCAGCTCCTTGTTCTACTTGATTCCATTCCTTCCATGGAGAAAGATCCTCATGTAAACAGCGCTGAGAGTCACTGTAATGACTTTGGTCTCCAGATGCACACAGCATGTCATTACTCATTCCACTATCCACAGTCTCTGTGTTCCCAGTTTCACTCTGCCCTTGGACACCCTGAACAGCCCCTTCCAAAAATAAATCCTGAGGACTGCCATAAAAGGTAGGTGTGTCCTCCTGTTTCCTCTGCCAAAGTTCCCGATCTGAAGATGACAGGAGGGAGCTTCCGTTAGTTCTAGTGAAAAACTGATTTTCTGAAAAATCCTCCAAGTAAGTTTGACACAGTTTGGAGAAATCCGATTCAGAACGACTAAGTTTAGTAGTAAAAAAATCACTCTGTGAATGCCAAAGGGGTGTTGCATCTGCATAACGGGTTGTGGTTTGTTTTTTCAAAGTATCTGATTCTGGCAACTGTGATGAAGTTTTATCATAATCTGATTTATTATTTGAAATTCTGCTGCTACTAGCAGTTTTATTTTTGGCTCTAGCATTGTGTGATTTTGAACTTGACTTGGAAATACTTCCCTTTGTTGGAAACTCTGACTTGGAAAGCACAGCATAACTGTTTCTATTGAGGTCAGGTTCTAACTCTTCATCACTGTCATCTGGCAACTGCCAGTTTTTCTTCTTGATTTGGGGCTCTGGAGTAGACAGCTTTATATCCATGCTTTCATATGTCTGGGAGGATGTTATCCCTTTCTCTTTTCTTTCTCTGATGTCATGAGTAAGAATATCTGTTGAGATTCCAATACCTGTTCCTTTGAGTTTATAGGATTTTTTTAAGACGGAATCCCTTTGCTTAGGGGTTTCAAAGTACACAAGTATGGGTCGAGGCTTTGCATTTGGGCAGTCCCTTTGGTGTCCTATTCTTTGAGCAAATTCAATTTTAATGGAATTTGGTGCATCTGAAAACCCCATTTTATCTATTAGAATTTGGTACACCACAATTTCAACGTATTCAAATCTTTCTTCTGGCACATTTAAAAATCTCAGGCTTGCCTTGCTACCCATGTGACCTAAGTGTTTAATATAATCATGGATGTCTCTGGTTTCCCTCCGAGACTGGACAAACCCCGTACGTAGCTGCTCAATCTCACTTTGTACAACCTCCACACTGCTGGAGATTTCATCGATGGAATGCTTCAGAGCATTGACATGTCCTCGTAGTTCTGAAAGTTCTGTCTCGATCTGACTTATACCCTGAAGTTCCTTAAAGATCATTTCCATGACATCATGTGTTTGGCTAATACAGCCAGAGGAACTGAATCCTGGCTCTAGGGCACTTGTCTTTGGGTTTCGCGCTGTTCTGTCCAAAGATTTGCTTCTTATTCCCCAGGTTTTCTTCATTGTGCTCAACTCTGAATCTGAGGAGACACAGTCTTGACTCTTTTTCCATTTCCTCAGTTTACGTAAAGCTCCTAGTTTTAAGCTGTGCAGAGTGCGTTCCCCATCAGAGCTGCCTTCAGAAGGAGCCAGGCTGCTTGAACTCTTCCGATTGCGTTTAACTGGCATCGTGTGTGTTGACTGTGCCTGGTTTTCTGTGCTACTCCTTAGTTCATTGAGCGATTCTGAGTAGGAACTCTCAATTGAAGATAACTCTTGAAACAACTCTTCATTATCACTGTTGGTTGCATTAATGTTTTTTTGTAGGCCGTTGGCAATAGCTACTCTATAACTGAATGTTGGTGAGAGGGAAAACTCTTTGTTAGCTGTGTCTTCTTCAGTGGATAGGTTGCGAGTGGATGAACACTTTGCAATCTTCTTTACAGTACTTTTCAAGGTGTTAGAAAGTTTGGGGGTTTTGGTCTGGCCAGCAGTGAGAAAGGCTTGATCGTTTTTCTGCTGACGATTTTCTTTTTTCCTGGTTGTATTTCCCAATTTCTTTGTAAACATTCCTTTGCAAAGCTTATGTATGTAAGGTAAAATCAGCCTCTTGAAAAAATTAGCCACCATGGAGAGCAATTAGTGCAAGTTTCTCTACTCCAAAAACAGAAACAAGGTATCAGGAAGGAAATCTGTAAATCCAAGGCAAGCATCACTGTTCAGATGTTCTCTAAATCATTGAAAATATTCAGTGAAAGGGCAGTCGTGGCTCTGCCACAAAGTCAGTGCCCATGGAAACCAGAAGCAAAGCTCCATTTATGATAGACATTCTCTCTTGGAGGAAGGGTTTCATGAGTCTTTCTCATTTCCACATGATTTTATGCAATGTCTAAAAGAAAGCAATGGTAAAAATGAGTATCAGAATATAATTCTAGACTTATTTCTAACATTTCCTATAAGTATTCAAGATACATAATGTGTAAAAAATTGCAGATGGGACAGGGGAATATATGAATTTCAACACACAGTTACTTTGAAAACAACTCTAAAGCAAATTAGTACCAATCACTATGTTTAAATTATACCTTTTTTGCTAGATTATTTAGGGGTGGACACAATTGAAATGGTAATAAAAGATAATAGTGATTATTTAGAAAAGATTGTATAATGACAAATTTGAAAAGTTTTATTAACTGCATAATACTATTGTTCTCTTATTATTTTATTTCCTAAATAGCATTTACTTAGAAACACAAAAGAATTTAAAATAAAATGTATTCTCCCAACTCTAGACATTTGAAATTCATCACATTAATATTATACATGTATGTAAGACCTTTTCTTAATCAAGTAGTCTTTTACTTTTCTAGGTATTCAATGGTTGCAAATTTTTTAAATAATGATTTAAGTAATCCAAGTAAGACCTATTTCATATGATGAAGTAAATACTCAGAGAAGGTTCATCTTTTATAGCAATCAAATTTGTCAATGGTTATAATGGGTTGAAAAGGAAATAGAAGGTTATATAAAGTTAGATATTGTAACAACAATTAATCCAATAGAAAAATATATTTGAAAATGCAGATAATACGTCCAAGTTTTGAGAGGTTGTGAGTTGAGAGAGCAGAGCCATTCAAATCAACTAGAGCAGCTTTGTGGCAGATGGCAGGAAAACTCATCCCTAGGAATAGGACTGGGAACAGAATAGGCATCAAATTACACACACTCACACTCACACAAATTGTATCACAAATTAAATGTTCTTACAGAGAGTCAAGAATTGGTTGAATATAATTCATCTTATAAAGGATAGAAGAAGAAAAGGAGGAGGAGGAAGAGGAGGAAGAGTGGGAAAAAGAGGAGGAGAAAGAGGGGGAGGAGGAAGAGATGGGGAGAAAAAGGAGGTGGAAGGGAAGGCAGAGGAGGAAGTCTATATTAATTTTGCTTGTTCACTAGCCCTGTGTGACTTATATGTGATTTTATTTAAGTAAAATCTTGTTAAATCTAACTTACTATTTTATTGTTAAAATATATCACAGAATAATGGTAACAGTCACAAGCCTTTTCTGACACTAGACTACATATTTGGGTAGATAATAACCTATTTAATTCTTTAATAATACATCATGGACTGTATATTGTTTTAGGAGCCAACTGACTCTTTAGCAGCTCCCTTCACTTGGAAATCTGCCATTTCTCTTCACTCAAGCTCCGCAGGGACTTGGGGAAGACATGCTCTGGCCAGGAGCCAAGCTTCACGAAAGACATGGCAATGCAAATGAGAAAGGGAAGCAAAAAGATGGAGGAGAGAAAGAGACTAACTCTGAAAAAGTCCATGTATTCAAGGTTTCACAAGTTGTCAGAGATCAGTTACTCTTGTCTGAAACAATTTGTTGCTCATTCAAAATTACAAGCCAGGATCTGTTTTTTACTAATAAAAATGTCAAGAAATTGACTCCTGAATTAAATTTTAGAAAATATTTTTTGTACTTCTATGTGACCTCTCCTTCTGGAGAAAAGACTTTGAAAGTTAAGTAGCAGTAGGGTAGATAAATTACTTCAGTACCAGCTTTGATAGAATAAACTGTTCTGCCTACTAATCACTCAATCCTGACTCCTGGATTCCCCAAACCTAAAAACAAATACCTAGTCAGGTTTTTTATTCTTCCCTCAAAGATCTCTGTTGTGGGTGTTGATAGTCCTATTTTCTGCTGCTTTGTTTAATATATAGTGTTTCCTTTATTCCTCCTACCTCAATGTCCCACTCATATTTCAGGCTGGGACCTACTCCTAATTTAGAGCTCTCTTTACCCCTTTTGCCAACTTCTATTATGAATCTACCTTTGGCACCCAGCTTACTGTATCCCAAGGTTCTCTTTACCACGCCACAGTCGCAGAGCTCCAGGGAAAAGCAACCTGGTCTCATTTTTCCAGGCAGAGAATAGAAGCTCCATCTCCACACATGCTCCAGATGGCTTTTCCAGTCTACCTGAATCATTACCAGCTAAAAGCAGCGGTCATCGGGACTTGGACGTGAGCTGCAAAGTATAGAATTGTGACAACAATTCCAGTGCCATGCGGACTTTTCTTGGATGTGGACTTTTCCTGGACCCCTGCTCCTTGTGACAGCTCCTAACAGACTGAACTGGGGTTGGGTTGCATTTTTCAGGGATTTGGCATGGTGATGGTGCCAACTTGGACTTGGTGAACATGTTAAGGACACTACTCTTTTATGGATTCTTGCTGTACTGGCCAAGAGTTTGCTTAAAGGTTTTAATCACTGTAAAAAAAAATAGAAGACTGGATAAAGAAGATGTGGCACATATACACCATGGTATACTATTCAGCCATAAGAAATGATGACATCAGATCATTTACAACAAAATGGTGGGATCTTGATAACATTATACGGAATGAAATAAGTAAATCAGAAAAAAACAAGAACTGCAGGATTCCATACATTGGTGGGACATAAAAACAAGACTAAGAGACATGGACAAGAGTGTGGTGGTTACGGGGGGCGGGGGGAGGGAAGGAGGGAGAGGGGGAGGGGGAGGGCCACAAAGAAAATTAGATAGAAGGTGACGGAGGACAATCTGACTTTGGGTAATGAGTATGCAACATAATTGAATGACAAGATAACCTGGACACGTTTTCTTTGAATATATGTACCCTGATTTATTGATGTCACCCAATTAAAATTAATAAAAATTTATTTATATAAAAAAACTTACATTTGGTTTAAATGAAAGCAACAATTTTAGCAATGTTTCTGATATTTTCATGAAATTATGCCTAAACTTTCTGACTTGTATTTCTAGTTCAGAAATATTATTTTACACAATAACTGTTGAAAAAATATTGAGCAGGAAAACTCAATCCAAATTGAAATCCTGCCTCAAAAGCCACGAACCCAAGGGCACACTGTTGCACACACTAATTCACTTACTCTATATTCCAATCACATAGAATGACTTCTAATTCACTGCAGGCTCCATACTCTTTCACTCCTCAGTAACTTTTCTGTTCTCTCCACCCAGAATTTCATTCATGCCCAGTCCTTCTAGTCAGTAAAAACTGTTTTAACTCCAAAATCATCTGTCCTGTGAAGACTTCACCAGCCACCCATTCTAAGCTTTTGTCTCTCTTGCTATATTTTCTGAAAACCTAGTTCACTGGCAACTAAAATTCTTTACTGTAATCTCATTTCTGTTTCCATCTGCTGGGCTATGTCTTCTTTAAGGGAAAAAACTATGACTTGTTCAATTTTAAACATCTTGAACCCAGCACACCTAATAAGCACACAAGAAATATTTACTAAAGAACTGGCTGAAAGGGTACAGAGTTTTGTTATGCAAGATGCATACATCCTAGAGATCTACTATATAGCATAGTGTCTACAGTTTATAATAATACTTACTATATTGTATACTTAAAACTTTTTTATAAGAGGGTAGGTTTTATGTTAAGTATTCATATCACAAAATAATAATAAAGTAAGAAGAAAGGCAGGAGAAAACTTCTAGAGATAATGGATATGTTTGTGACATAGACTATAGTGATGGTTTCACAGATGTATACTTAACTCCCAACTCATTTAATCATAATATTAAAAGAATTGCCCCATAGTCCCTTACTAAATATCTTCACCTTGTTGCCCAAAATTAAACTCCACCCAAAACCTAGACATTTTCTTTAATTATTAGTCTCAATTAATATTATAATTATTCACTATTCCAGGACATATTCCCAAGAATCATTCCTAGGTATATTCTAGATGGATATTATTCTAGGGCCATATTATTTATTCAATATCCATACCCAATGTATGTTGCCTCATCCTACTGGTAATGCCATAGTTCTGAACTCCATAATTTTTCATCTGGACTATTAAAATTTTCTCTTACATGACCTTCTGAACTCTAATTTGGCCCTTTTCTGAAATCCTCTTCTCTAAAATTAATATACTCTTAAAAGATATAAATCCTCCTACTTTAAACATTGCCTGTCTTAGCAGACTCATTTTTTAAAATTAATTTTAATGCAGTGACATTGATAAATCAGGGTACATATGTTCCAAGAAAACATCTCCAGATTATTTTGACATTTGATTATGTTGCACACCCCTCACCCAAAGTCAAATTGTCTTCCATCACCTTCTATCTGGTTTTCTTTGTGCTCCTCCTCTCCCCCCACCCCACCCCCTGTTACCATCACATTCTTGTCCATGTCTCTGAGTCTCATTTTTATGGCAGACTCATTTTTTATCACTCCCAAGAGCACATCTGCCCCAGCCATGTAGAGGAAGTAACAGTTCCCTGTCTACCATATTGTTACTTCAAAATGTGCCTTTTCCATGCTGTCCCTTCTTCCTCCATTCCTTTCATGGATATCTCTAGGGCACCTACATATATATCTTACGTGAGACATAAAGCTTTGGGAAAGAGATATTTGAGAGATCAAAATAATATACTATGTTGTTATAGAAAACTTTAGTAATAATATTTATTATTCACTATGTGCCAAGCACTGCATATATTATTTTCTAAAACCTAATTTCCTTTCACTCCTAAAATAATGTGTGAAATGAATATTACTATTTTCTAGATGAAGAAGGTGAAGTTTCAAGTTTTTAGGAAATTTGATTTAGATCATGTTTACAAGCAACGCAGCCTTGATTCCAAGCTCCAGATTTGGACTGCAAGTACACAAACCCTAAAACTACAATAATATTAGCATTGAATGGAGAATAAAATATTTTTTGCACGTGTACTAGCAAATTCATCTTTTTAGAGAGCCACTTAGTATGACTATAAACTTAGGTACCCTGTGGGTTAAAAGTGATGATGAACCTTTAAACAGTCAGCAATTAATTAAATCATCATTAGAATTATGTGAAGGCATTTTGTAATCAATAAACAATTATGTATTTCTTATCAAATGAAGGAAAGTAAACTGGGTATTCAGGTATTAACTTGCAAGAGGAGAGACAGAAAACAAGGAGATGTGATCTGATACAGTCCTACCAGGTCAGTTCCCTTTGTCCTGCCCCCTCTACTTAAGCATGATGCTTACCTTACAGTAACTGACTCTGATCTCCTAGATTCCCACTTCTGACCTAGGAAACCCACACATATCACCCGAATATCTAACATTTAGTTTACTATTATGCAGTTGCTTAGTTCCTACCCCAGACCCATAGGGTAACCTCACTCTTAACTACTCCTTCATTTATATTGAGTTTCTGTTGAGAATCCTAGACTGTGTTAGGATGATAATTAATCCTTGGCCAGAATTCCCACTACACCAGCACCTCCGCAGTAAAATACCCTATACTAAATAATTGATAGTTTAAATTTTTTCCAAAAATAAGTAAAAGAAATAGATAAATATACATAACATAACTGATGGTCACAGGGATGACTGTGACAATGAAAAATGCTGGAACACAATAACATAAAATGATGTTCTGTGCACTACTCATTTTCACTGTAGGTTCAGGCAAAACAATACATATTAATTTTTCTAATAAAAATGATCAAACCAGAAAGTGATTAAAAAGTTTATCCTAAGTTAATAAATTATTTTTTTAAATAATAACCTATTTCCCCAAGATGATGTATGTCCTCTTTTTTTCCAGCTAGTCAGATATTTTGTGAATTTCCTCCTTCAACTACAGTTGAATATTTTTTACTCACTTCCATTGCTGCTCTTTGGTTTAGGAATAAGCAATGACGTCTAGTATTAGTACTTCTACAAGCACCATGGAACCTACAAAGTATTTTGTGTGTGTCAAGTCATGTGATGTTCATGGTAATCTATCAGTGTCTTATCTCCAGTTACAGTTATGGACTAAGAGTCTCATAGATGCTAAAGTAGTTACCTGGGTTTCCTGACTCCAAAGTTGGTTCTTTAACTATAAATTTAACATTCTCCTTACTTTAGATCTTTATTATTGCAATAGCTTCATGGTCTACTGGTTTCTAAAGTAATATTTTCCACCATTTTAGACAATCCCACATACTGATTTCCATCTAATATTCCTTAAATATTATTTTCTTCTTCTTGATATCCTACTAATGACTACTGCATATCCTCTACTCTGGGCTATTTCATGGTTCCATGGATCCACCAAGTTTATTTTTTGTGTGTGTGGTTTCTTTTATACTTGTTCTTTACTCTGCCTAGAATTTCCTCCCCTGCTAATCTGGTCTCAACCATTAAGGACAAATCAAGACTAATCTTTTCCACAAATGTTGCTTTAACTGCTCAATCATCTTTTTTTTTTTTTTACTACAGTTCTTATAGTCTTAACCATGACATTTATTTCTTAATTATTCTTCTAAACTATTTATCAAATAGTCTTTGTACAAGTTTTTCCATTTTTTGTGCATTTATTATAATCTAGACACTTTTTTGAAAGCTTTGTATAGATTACTGCATTAATAATTGAAAGAAATCTCTGCAGTAGTACTGTTATTAATCTCCACTTTAAAGACAAAGAAACAGAACCTAAGTAACTAGCCCAAAGCCACACAGTTGGGAAGTGATGCAGCTAGAATTATAACCCAAACTAACTAGCTTCAGAGTCTATTACACTAAATAAATCTATAACAAGAAGTCATGAATATTTTGGGCAAATTGGTACATTGATTAGATGTCCAAATGTCTAATTAATGAAATCTAAGGAGCTCTGTACCTTCAGTGTCTTAATAAAAATGTGTTCACAAAGTATTCTTTATAGATGATTAGGTGCTGATAGCTCATTTTGCTCAATTTTATCATTTTTACTTGTCGAAAAATTTACTTTAATGCCAAAAGCACATGCTTAAAAGAAACACAATGGATTAGTAATGAGTGACAATTTCAGACTAACTTCTAACTAACCAATAAGCACATGGAAATGTGTTCCACAGCATTAATTATCAGGAAAATTCAAATTAAAAACAAAAATAAGATAGCATTTTATACAAATAAAAATATCTAAAACCACATGGGTTGGTGGCCAGGGTTGGATGGGCAGACACCTCCCTCTACCATACCCCTCCCGTGTGTGATTGGAAAATGTTTTTTGGGCAGAGGGTATTGAATAAAAAATATTCTATTAACACAAAAAAACTAGCTAAAAATACTGGCTACAAATGCTGGAGAGGCCATGGAACAACTAGAATTTTATACATTATGGAGGGAAATATAAAAATGTCTAATCACTTCAGAAACTTTCTGACAGTTTCTTATAAAGTTAAACCTACAATTTAATTATGACCCAGCAATTGCATTCCTAAATTTTTAGCCAAGAAAAATCAAAGCACATTTTCTAAACAAATTTGTACAACAATTTCTATAGATGCTTTTTATATAGTATACCAAAACAGGGAAAATATCCATCAGGAAAAGAATGGATACACAAATTAGAGTATATTAAAATAACGGAACACTAATCAGCACTAAAAAAGAATGAACTACTTTTACACATGTATCTCAAAAACATATGTAGGGCAAAATAAGTCAGACACAAAAGAGTATATATCCTACGATTCCATTTATTTTACACTTAAATAAAAATTTTAAAAGTTGCTGCATATAAAGGGTGGGAACTGACTTAAAGGAGACATGAGAAATTTTAAGGGTTATAAAATGCTCTATATCTTAATTGGGATAGTAGGTATGATGTTCAATTATTTTTTAATTGTTCAAATTATAAATTTAAGCTTTGCTTATTTTACTGTTTATAAACATTATTTCAATAAAATAATATGTAAATAAAATATAATATGTATTTTGATAATGGGAGTAGCCCATTAGAAGCAATATCCTGGAATGGCTAGGAAATGATTTACTAGAATGTTGCACAAAAATTGGGTCTTTTTTAGTTGCCTTATTTGACACAATTTCAGAACATGCAGCACAGAGAGAGATGCTGACTAACCTCATCATAAAGGCCAGACTTCAAGTCTCACATCTGTTCTGAAACCCTCTAGCTAACACAGAAAAGCCTCCCTCATTGAGGACAAAGGTTCCCTGTCATCCAATTGGAAAAGTTACAATATATATCCAGAAAGATACTTATTTCAGTGTTGTATATTCAGTAAGACACAAGAATCTTTTCTTTCCAAGGGCCATAGATCCTCCTGTGCTCTTAATTGAATCACCATCTCTAAGATAATGCTCCAGAAACTATACTGCTCACAAAAATTAGTGGAATATTGCAAAATGAATATGAAGTGATTAGAAAAAGAAGGATTTGATTTTTTTATTAAACAAGAACATTAGAAAAGCAAATGACAAGTTAAAGAAAGTTGTTCAATTATGCAAGTGAGATGCAAAACCAACATTTATTTCATTGGTGAAAATGTATCGTACAAAAGGTTGAAAGTACTGGAGTATCTGGACATTCCCTGATTCCCTAATTTTTGTGAGCAGTATATATATATATATATATATATATATATATATATATATATATATACTGTATATATATATACATATCTTCTCTTGCTTACATTTGAAGTCCCTTAAGATTTTTATTTAAACTTAAAATAAATGGAATCATAGGATATATACTCTTTTGTGTCTTTCTCTTGCTCTACATAATATTTTTGAGATACACGTGTAAAAGTAGTTCATTCTTTTTTAGTGTTGATTTTGTGTTCCATTATTTTAATATACTGGGTCCATCCAACCTAAGCAATAAGCATGTTTACATTTTACCTTATTGTAAATGAAGAAAACAAACAGGACAACCTTCTACTTTCCTTCAATGTTGTCATATTTTCAAGGTTACTGTTCCCTCCACCAACTCTTCCAAAGCATAGAGGAGACCTGCTCTTTGCACTTTCTCATGAGTCTATTCATCTTCAGCCTCCTGATGTCCAGTTCCAATCTCAGAAGCCTACTTAAATTTCTTTTTTTTTTTTTGAGGTATGAATAATATTTGCATAAAACCTTAATTTCCCCCAACCTACCTGCTCTATATGAAGCCAATAACCACGTTGCCTTTCTTTAAATCATTCCATAAACCTCCATGACAATACAGCCCACTCGAGCCTCTCTGGGCACATCTATTTTGACTAGCATGGTCACATGACAGAAGCTAGGTCAATCAAGTTTTCTTTCTTGGGAAGTGGAAGTTGAATCATGGAGACTGTCATATTGGTTTTGGCATTTTAAAAAGAAAGCAACATCAAGTTCCAAGCAGTCAATTTTTAAACTTTGTATAACTTTAGCAGTGAAAACATACTTTCAAAAAAAGAAAGGTGCAGAGAGAGGGTCAAAAGCAGAAATGAGAGAACACATGCGCATAGAGGGAGTGGATGCCTTTGCTTCTGACTGCTCTTTAGGCATAGGTCTGGGACCATTATTGGTTTTGGCTAATTATGGTGAGATATCAGTTTCAGTAAGTGTTCTTAGAAACAAGTCTTAATGAGATCTTTCCCTGGTCTCTCTTCTTCTTTTCAGACTTTTATCTCCCTTTCTTCTAACTACCAAACCATATACCTTCATCTAGCTTCTCTACTTTGTATTAATGCCTATGTGTGTTTTGACTATCTTTGTCTGAATGATCATTATCATCTCAAAATAAATATTTCAAATTCATCTGAACTAAATTACAATCTTCTCAAAGTTTCTCACACAGTACTTATTAACAAAACCAACATTCTTTTATTTATGCAGACTGGTACTACAAGTTCACCACTGATTCCTCTATTGTTTTTTCCCAGACTCATCTTACATTCCTTAACTTTACAATTTCTCTCATTCCATATACCTCTGTTCCATTCTCAGAGCTACCATTTTGTTACGGGGCCTCATTAATGCTCACTTGAGGTCATTAACTTCTTGAGAAAAGAAAATTCACAAAATAAATAGTTTTATGTAAGTTCTGAAACATTTCAATCACCACAGACTTTATCCTCACCACAGACTTTTTCAGTTGATTATTGATGTGACTTTCTGGGTGTTCTTCTCACCTCACTGATTGTACATAACTCTAAATATGTCTTTGTTCTGTAGTAAAATCGAGAATTTAAAATTTTAATGATATTTGTGCAGTGTGGCAAGAGACCAAAACTTAGATGCTTACCTAATTAGCATCCTCCCTCCCTTTCCCTTTAGAGTATTAGATCCAGTGTGATTCTCCTCACACAATGGAGCTTCTCTTGATTCTAATTCTTGGGTGAAAGTCAATTACTGATGCTTCGAAGCATGCAAAAGGGGTGTGACACATAACTAAAATTAAAATTAATGTGTCACTAAACAGAGCTGCAATTTCATCCTTTCCTTTATCACAGGGTGCTTTTAAAGAAATTCCATATAGAAATTATTTTAAAATGCCTAATAACAAGACATTTAACTTTTTCAGGAAAGATAGAGCACATTCTATATAATGATAATATATACCCTCTGTAAAAAAATTAAATATTGGAGTTAATTGTTCTTTAAAAACCTTATGTTTTTATTTATGGAATAATAAGTTATATATATATACATGCTTAGCACCAGCCAGCTCTTACCTGAAAGAGCATCTGGGAATAAATAATCACAACAAATACAGTTGGTAACGATCTATGGCAAGTCTAGGTGGTGTTGCAATTGAAATAAAATAAGACATTAAGAAGGTATACAAATATTTTTATATCTCTAATAATCACAGAGGTAAAAATATATAGTGCCTTTGTATCTAAATTTAAGTTTCCTAATGTTCCTTCTCACAAAAGAAGGTAAGTGTTTTCTCCCTCTCCCAAAAAACAAATCTGGGCTCTGGCTTTACCTGCATTTTTCTGTCCCCCATTCCAACTCAGTGCAGACCCTTTACTTAGGCTTTAACAATAGCTCAAAAACAACGACCCAGAAGAGTGCTGCAGAAAATCAGAGAGACTATTTTTGACACCCAGAAACCAGTCTGCTAATTTTTTTTAAACATTTAAAAAATAATTTTAAAAAAGTATTCAGTGAATAAGTCTTCTGCTATACTTCTGTGCCTTTGTAGGAATAAGAATATAAAAGGAGTAATCCCAGAGAGTTTATATATTCTGTATACCCTTAATTAGGACCAATGAATTTTAATCATATTTATACTTCATCCTCTCATCCAAGTTTATCCTCTGAATCAATGGAAAGATACTGTATGGTATAGCTGTGGTGTGCCACACAGATATCCCCTCCAGGACTGACTCACTCATTTCTTTCACTGCTGAGAGTGTTGTATTTATTGTGAAAGTCATTCTGAGTATGACCTATGGCCAAAGGGTTTTTCCCCTCATTTTGGGGCAGCCCAAATTCAATGACTAATTGATGTAGGTGTTCAAATGCGTAGCACTGTTGATTTAATACAGGGCCTTTGCAGCATCAGAGATTCCTGTAAGACTGGCTGAACCTTCTGCTGCAAATGCATTCCATTTCAGTTCCCCCTTCTACCCAATCCAAGATAAGTTCCATATCTTTGTTTCATAGTCTGTCTTCCAGGGAAACTGACTTAAGAAAGTCAGTGTAAAGGGAGCACTGAGGAAGTGACTCTAAGTTGAGTTATTTTATCTAGATCTTCTCTATTACACTAGCTCTGAGAACCTAATCATTAATGCTATGTGGGAAACTGAAAGCCTGTGGTGTATTGCAGCAGTCCAGCTGTTAAAATATTCACTAGTGGTGGACTTGGGTGGGATACCAGCGGAAGGGAATTAAGGCATTCATACAGTGTCTCATGTTGTTTGATAGGTTGAGGAGAGGAAGTGATTAGCACTATGGAATAGAATAGTTGCTGGGGTCTCTTGATGCAGTAGACAAAGACAATGAAAGGCTAAGGGTGATTAATTACAAATTAATGGCTAAGTATAAAGACAAAGGAGATCCATATCATCAGATAAACAAATTCTCACTTCTTGCAGCAAATGCAGAAAAAGCTGAGTGCCAGACCCAATAATTAATTTTGAGACTGGCAGAACTTCAGAGACTATTTCTCAATTTAGGTAGGTTGGCTATGCCAAGGTCAAGATTTAATAGGGAAAAAATAGAACTGTGACTGTGAATCATGGAATAGGGACATGAGGGTTAATTCATATAAAACTATTGAATCCTTAGATTCCCTGAATTCTCTACCTGCTCCTCCCTGTTAGTGGCTAGTGCCCCAACCTTGCTTGAGGGCAATACAGAAGTCTTTGACTCCCAAAATAATCTGTACATCTTCCATTGAGATCCACCACAAACAACCCCATGGACCTCCAGAACAAGGGTAAAGTCACAACATAATCCAGCTGAGTAAATGTATGGTATGGTAAGAGAGGAAAGAGACTATATGCTAAAGAAACTATTGAACCCACCAACATATCTGCACCATCAGGAACTGAGATACTACTTACAAACTGGCTTCTGTGGGTGTTAAATTAATGGGGAGGTATATAAACTTAACTAGGAAAGAATTTATTGCTATAGCAGCACTCTCCTATGGTATTAAATTTAACACCTAACAAAAACCATGGGAGGCAGTATTAACACAAAGCTATCATGGTTCTTTGAAGCTTGGAAAAAATGATAGCCTGGCAGATAATAGAGAAAGATATTATAAGTCTCAGAGAAGTAGATGTGCTAGAGTGGATATACTACATCAAACATAAAATTCACCAGCCAACAATGTTTCATGGAAGGATACACCAATTTACTAATGAGATAAAAAACCGTATGTTTCTCAAAGGCATCGCTGAGCAATTCAGTGGTGGCTATCTTCTGTAGGCCAGGGATGCTACAGAACTAGGTTTTAACAACAATGACAATAATAGGATACCAAAATAACTGAAGTTAGGTACTAGCATTTACCTATCATAAACAAGATAGGTACAAGCATCATGATAAGCTATAATGTTGGAGTGGCAAATATGAAGCAATTTAGAGAGAGCTATGGAGATGGTAAATAAAAATCAGTTCCTAGAGGTTAAATAGATGCGCTTTCCTCAACAGACAATGTTTAATTTATACAAGCAAAAGAAATCATGGGTAGATAATCTGGAGACTGAGGATATCCTCCCCAATAAAATGATAAATCGCTTGCCCAGTTTCTGGGTCTGAGCCAATACACAAATCCAAGTCCCATTGCCTGAAGGAAAGACCAGGTCTCTATGAGGTTTAGACCCAACTACATTATGCCAAATTAATATGGTGATGATTCTCATAGACCTTCATCAGAAAAACCTACTTGGGCCCATGGATTCACCTAGTAATGTTCTTTCTCAATCTTCAAGTGTATAATTTGAATGAACATATGTAGTGTTGGCATAACCTCCATGTTTATTCCTTAGCCTGATAAGAGCTATTATAGTGGATAAGGAAAGAAGGTAAATAAAAGACATTATCACATCTTGGGAAATGCAGAGATTAGTATTACCCTTAAAAATGTCAATGATGCAGGGGCAACAGTCCATATTTAATTTATTTTATCATATCCATATTTAATTTATCTCATTCAGTTCACCCCTACAAAAGCCAGAGAGATCCTAGTAGATTACTGAACTACCAATCATGAGCTGCGTTCTCTCCAACACATCAAATCATGAGATTTAATAAGCCCAATAGCAATTCACTATAAAATGGAAATGGTATATCTGGGATTATCAGGCATGAACAAGGTCACAGGGCACAAGTAAGCTGCATGAGTATGTGGCCTAGACATTTGTTATCCATTACCATTGCAGCAGTGTCTCTTCCTCAGTGTGTGTGTGTGTGTGTGTGTGTGTGTGCGCGCGCGCGCGCGCACACGCACGCGCGCGTGTGTAAGACAGAGAGACAAGATATACAGTTGACTTTGAACAACTCAGGTTTGAACTGCATGGGTCCACTTATATGTGAATATTTTCCAATAAATACCTGTGCTGTTTTTGATCCATGGCTGGGAGGTTATAAATGTATAGGGCTGACTGTATGCATTGTGCTATGCCATTTTATATAAGATACTTGAGCATCCACGGACTTTGGCATCTGCAGGGGATTCCTGGAACCAATCCCCTGCAGATACCAATGCGAAGACTAGGTTTTGAGGTAGTCAAACATTATACATAGATTTTTCAACTGCATTAGGTGCCAGCACCCTTAATTCCTGTGTTGATCAAGAGTTAGCTGTGTGTGTTTCTATTCTCATTGAAAGATATCCCTTATAGACAACCAAGAAAGCAGGAAAAAATATAAACTAAGTGACTTAGTATATGGACAGGTTATCTCAGTATGTGAGTGTCTCAGTGTGTGAAAGTCCACAAAAATGGACTATGCTACACAGTCCCACTCAACATGGCACTGAAACACAACCATGAAGGAAAATCCTCCCAATGGGCAAAATTTGAGATAGGTTACCTGGTCATCCACTTTGTGTGGAAAGAGAAGTGGCCCATGGTGAGAATACACATGGACTCATGAACAGTGGTGAACAGCTTCACTAGTTTTTCAGGAGCCTGTAAAAAGAAAAAAATTGAAAAATCAGGGTCAAAGAGAGATAGAGAAGAGGCTCAAACTGTGGAATATTCTGTGTTGCACACTGAGGCTCACCAGAAAGCATTCACATGGAAGTAGCATTAAATAACCCAGTAAAGAGTAAAATTTGACCAATTGTGGTTGAGATGGAGATTATGCATGGACCCAGTAGCATGGACTCTTATTTACCACAACTGATCAAGGTACTGCTCCTGCTTAAATGTCCAACCTGCCAGTAACAGGTACCAGTGCTGAGTACTTGATACAACAACATCTTTCAAGAAGATCAACGAGCCACTTGGTAGCACTTGATTACATTGAACTTTTACTCTGGAAAGGGCAGTACTTAATTTTAATTGGACCAACACAATTCTAGTTATAAATTTGCCCTCCTAACCCACATAATTTCATCTTAGGCCGTAAAAACTACTTCACAATAGTGGATGTGCAACAGTGAGCTCATGACTTCTGGTTCCTATGGGGGCTGCTTCTATGAAGACATATGATGAAAGTATCATGAAATCTTAAAATATAATTGTTATCTGGTCACTTTAGACTTATGGCAGGAGAAACTGACTCTGATTATTAAGAGAATATAGGACTGAAATTATACTATAAGGACAAGGAGGAATATGTTTGGCACCCAGATAAGCCACTGAAAAAATTCTTCATAATCTTTTCCCTGATTTGATGGTAAATAAATAAGAATAGAAAAACAACCAAGGGCCCAGATCCCTTAGGAATGATAATTTGAGTCATCCCAGCCATTGGAAGAGGATATCTAAAATGGGAGGCCTAGCAAGGAGATGATGTGTTGTGGTCTTGAAAGCAGCTATAATTACAAGGGCTCTAGTTCATGCTGGTAACCTTCATTCATATAAATTTCCTCAGATATAAAGACAAACCAACTACTCCAGATGGTGATAACCTGACATATAAAACAGGTGGGTTTGAGTGGCACACGGGGCAGACTGTAATGAACGCCAGGCTCTAATACCTTCAGGACCAAAGGATTTATTCCCCTGAGTTGACCTCTGGGAATGGCCCTCAACTGAAGTGGCTTGGTTCCTGGATTGCCACAAATACCAGTGCACAGTTTTTCCATACTGTCTCTGAACACACTCTAGTTTTGACCTTCAGATTACGTAAGTCTAGATCCACAAAATATATTACCTTTATTGTCACAGAATATCACAAGTTAGCAGAGACAGCTAACAAAGAACAATAATTATAGGTGCTACTATATGCTTGCTCTGTTCCAGGCACTGCCTCATTTAATCATGGTAACAATCTTCCATAAAATATACTATACTATTACTGTTGTAAAGAGGAAAAAACTGTGGCCTGCTACAATTAAGCATCTTGCCAAAAACCACAGTTCTAATAAGTGGCAATATCTACATCTGAATGCAGGATATAAAACTCCAAAGCCTTCATCTTATGTCACTACATTATACAGATAGCATGAAAAATAGAAAAACATACATACTTACGTCAGAGAGAACATAATTTGAATTTAAACTGCTTGATTATCCATTTAAATATACTATTGAATATACTAAATATAAAAGTAGTAAATATTCTACTGAAAAGACCCTGTATTGATCTATTGTACAGAACTTAAAAAATCATTCATAATGGATTTTTAGAAATTGCATTTCCCCAGCAGATTCTCCATTTGCCAGCTGTGTTCAAACATGGATCACCATTCTAAATCAAAAATTTTTCTAACATTTAATGAAGCTCTCAGTAAGCTGATCTGAGCCTTAAAGCAGAGAAGCAGAGAAATTCCTAGCCTGGAAAATAAAAAGTATGTGAAGTAAATAAATTTTGTTCCCAAGGACCAGGCCCTGCCTTTGATCAACTCTTCTGTCTCATTTAATGATTATTTTCTCTGCCTCAAGTATGCAATCACTCAGGTTTTACCCAACCTACCATAACTTTCAGGAAAGAATTTGATGGCTAGACATGTTAATAACAGAAGGAGTCTAACTTATTTACTTTTCTGGAACATTTGTAGGAATTTTAGAGTAACAATTAAAGAATTCTGAGGGAGAGGAGAGAGAAATAGGGTTATTTTTGTTTTTGTTTTCCAAACATGAGAACTTCATGACTCTGAACTCTTACCAAATAAATAAACTACTTTGCTACTCCTAACACACCTAGTTTATTTTCCTTTATTTTTTCATCATCTGCAGGTTCAAACTTTTATTACTAATAGTAAAACTTAAATCTATCTACACAATAAAAGGAAAAGTACAAATACAATTGATATATTTTAGAAGATACACTAAGGTAGAAAATATATGTATAACTATCACTACTGAAAAAATTTTTAATAAAGACATTTAATAATTTTACCGTATAACACAGGTGTGACTTCAAAATGTTCTTTATGCAAAAATCAGTACAGACCAATTAAAGCTTGATTTGTATAACCAATTTCTTGGTTATCAGGGAAAAACAGACAGTCCTCTATACTTTGTTCTGCATTTAACCTTCCTAAACTTTTATTGGGTTCTCTTGAAAGTGCTATAATTCTTTTGTTATTCTTTATTCATAATACTTCTTTTATAAGTGGCTCTATGAATACATGAAATATAATAATAATCTGCATGTTTGGAATAATTTAAAGCATTTCAAATAAGTAAGAGAAAGAGACACAGAACAGGTATGTTTTAATAGAAAGAACAATATAAAAATAGAATAGAGAATTGGGTTGAGGTAAGGAGACAGAGGTACTCATAGTTGTTTACCTTTTGCACAAGTTAGCCTGTTCTTCCTTTATGAGTTCTTCTGCTTAAGTGATCCCTACCTCATTACCCTGTTTAGAAATAGTAGTCAAGATCACTGAGATAAACATGAAAATTGTCTTAGATTCTTTATCCCAATTCTTACTCTGATTTCTATGTTGTGACAGTACCAGAGATTTCCATCAAAGGTGAGATGCAGGGCTCATGCAGTGTTACATATCAGCACCTAGGACAGCTTCTTTTTTATCTGGAGGGCAGAATGACAATACTGTCTGTAGTTTTCTCAAAATGTCTAGTTATTCAACAGTATAAGCTAATTCATACTTATAAAACAGGTACATCAGTGGATTGATAAGTACTTTACAAAGGTATTTAGCACACTTTCCCAGAAAACAAAAAGTCAGCTCCCTAGAGAATTTAACATTAATATTAGCTTGCAGATATTTTGAAAACCCACATTATTTATAAATTGAGAAACACTTGAATATACTATAAAATCAGAAATAATCCTCCCTCTTATTTCTGTTTTGCTGTGTTTGTATCCAACAGCAAAAATTAAGAAAAGAGAGAGAGAGAAAATATTTTGCATGGCATAATAAATAAAACACACAATGCTCTGTTTTCCAAAGAAGAAATTTATAGATTTAATGGCAAAATTTGTGAAGCCTGAGAAACCATAGGTTTAATTTAAGGCCATTGTCCTGCCTTGGTGTCTTTAGAATAATTTAAACTAATTATTTTTTTCTATTTTTATCTCTAAATTTCCATTATTTTAGGAAAAAACAAAGACAGTTGCTTCATATTTTTAAATTAATAATAATGGGGTGATATTAATCAATCAGGGTACATATGTTGAGAAAACATCTCTAGGTTATTTTGACATTTGATTATGTTGTATACCCATCACCCAAAGTCATATAGTCTTCTGTCACCTTCTATCTTGTTTTATTTGTGCCCTTCCTCTTCCCCATCCACTCCCCACCCCCAGTAACCACCACACTCTTGTCCATATCCCTGAGTTTCATTTTTATGTACCACCTATGTACGAAATCATATAGTTCTTAGTTTTTCTGATTTATTTACTTCACTCTGTATAATGTTATCAAGGTCCATCCATGTTGTTGTAAATGACCCGATGTCTTCATTTCTTATGGCTGAGTAGTATTCCATAGTATATATGTACCACCTCTTCTTTATCCAGTCTTCTAATTGAAGGGCTTTTTGGTTGTTTCCATGTCTTGGCCACTGTGAACAATGCTGCCATGAACATGGGGTTGCATGTGTCTTTACATACCAGTGCTTTTGAGTTATGGGGGTATATTCCCAGTAGAGAAATTGCTGGATCATATGGTAGTTCTATTTTTAATTTTTGAGGAACCACCATACTTTCCTCTATAGTGGTTGTACTACTTTCCATTCCCACCAACAGTGGATGAAGGTTCCTTTTTCTCCACAGCCTCTCCAACACTTGTTATTACCTGTCTTGTTGATAATAGCTAATCTAACAGGTGTGAGGTGGTATCTCATAGAAGTTTTGATTTGCATTTCTCTAATAACTAATGAAGATGAGCATCTTTTCATATATCTGTTGGCCATTTGTATTTCTTCCAGGGAGAAGTGACTGTTCATGTCCACTTCCCATTTTTTATTGGGTTGTTTGCTTGTTTGTTGTTGAGTTTTATAAGTTCTTTGTATATTTTGGATATTAGGCCCTTAGCTGAGCTGTTGTTTGAAAATATCATCTCTCATTTAGTTGGCTGTCTGTTTTGTTTTCAGTCTCTTATGCTGTGCAAAAGCTTCTTAGTTTGATGTAATCCCATTCAATTATCTTTGCCTTCACTGCCCTTGCCTTTGGAGTAAAAATCATAAAGTGCTCTTTGTAATCAAGGTCCATGAGTTTAGTACCTATGTTTTCTTCTATGTAATTTATTGTTTCAGGTCTTATATTTATATTTAGGTCTTTGCCCCATTTTGAATTAATTTTAGTACAAGGGGACAAACCGTAGTCGAGTGTCATTCTTTTGCATGTGGTTTTCCAGTTTTCCCAGCACTATTTGTTGAAGAGGCTTTCTTTTCTTCATTGTGTGTTGTTGGGCCCTTTATAAAAAATGATTTGACCATATACATGTGGTTTTATTTCTGGGCTTTCCATTCTGTTCCATTGGTCTGAGTGTCTATTTTTCTGCCAATACCATGCTGTTTTGATTGTCATGGCTCTATAACATAATTTGAAGTCAGGTATTATAATGCCCCAAGCTTCATTCTTTTTCCTTAGGATTGCTCTGGCTATTCGGGGTGTTTTACAGTTCCATATAAAGCTGATGATTTTTTTGTTCCATTTCTTTAAAAAACAACATTGGAATTTTGATGGGAATTGCATTAAATTGTATACCCAAAGTGTATATCACTTTGGGTAATATAGTCATTTTGACTATATTTATTCTTCCTATCCAAGAACAAGAAATAGTTTTCCATTTCATTATATCTTTTTCAATTTCCCTAACAATGCTTTGTAGTTTTCATTATATAGGTCCTTTACATTCTTTGTTATGTTTATTCCTAGGTATTTTATTTTATTTTTTTGTTACAACCATGAAGGGGATTGTTTTTTGGAGCTCATTTTCTGATGTTTCATTGTTGGCATATAGGAAGGCAATGGACTTTTGTATATTAATTTTGTATCCTGCAACCTTATTGCATTGGTTTATTGTTTGTTGTAGTCTTTTTGTGGAGTCTTTAGGGTTTTTGATGTACAGGATCATATCATCTGTGAAAACTGAAACCTTTACTTCTTCTTTCCCAATATGCCTTTTATTTCTTTTTCATGTCTGATTACTCTGGCTAGAACTTCCAGCACTACGTTGAATAAGAGTGGAGAGAGTGGACAACCTTGTCTTGTTCCTGATTTTAGGGGAAAAGTCCTCAGTTTTATGCCATTTAATATGATGTTAGCTGATGGTTTATCATAAATGGCCTTTATTATGTTGAGATATTTTCCTTCTATACCCATTTTGTTAAGTGTTTTAAACATAAAATGATGTATTTTATTGAATACTTATTCTGCATCTATTGATAAGATAATATAGTTTTTGTGCCTTGTTTTGTTGATATGATGTATTATGTTAACCATTTTACGTATGTTGAACCATCCTTGTGATTCTGGGATGAATGCCACTTGATCATGATGAATTATTTTTTTAATGTGTTGTGCATTCGATTTGCTAGTATTTTGTTTAGTATTTTAGCATCTGTATTCATTAGAAATACTGGTCTGTAGTTTTCTTTTTTTGTGTTGTCCTTGCCAGGTTTTGGTTTGAGGGTTATGTTGGCCTCATAAACTGTGTTTGGCAGTATTACTTCTTCTTCAATTTTTTGGAAGACTTTGAGTAGAACAGGAACCAAGTCTTTGAATGTTTGGTAGAATTCACTAGTATAGCCATCTGGCCTTGAATTTTTATTTTTGGGGAGGTTTTTAATAGTTGTTTCTATTTCCTCCCTGCTTATAGGTCTGTTTAGGCTTTCTGCTTCTTCATGGCTCAGTCTAGGAAGATTGTATTGTTCTAGGAATTTATCCATTTCTTCTAGATTGTTGAATTTGGTGGCATAGTTTCTCATAGTATTATACAAAAATTCTTTGCATATCTATGCCATCTGTGGTGATTTCTCCTTTTTCATTTTGGATTTTGTTTATATGAGTCCTTTCTCTTTTTTCCTTGGTGAGTCTTGCCAAGGGTTTGTCAATTCTGTTGATTTTTCCAAAGAACCAGTTCCTTGTTTTATTAATTTTTTCTATAGTTTTTCTGTTCTCTATTTCATTTATTACTGCTCTGATTTTTAGTATTTCCTTTCTTCTGCTGGTTTTGGGTTGTCTTTGTTCTTCTTTTTTTAGTTCCTTAAGATGTGAAGTTAAGTGGCTTACTTGGGCTCTCTCTTGTTTGTTCATGTAGGCCTGTAGTGATATGAACTTCCCTCTTCTTATTGCTTTTGCTGCATCCCAGAAATTCTGATATGTTGTATTGTTATTTGCCCGAATGCAAAGCCTGGAGAGCCATAGGACGTCTTGAAGCTGGTAAGACACAGACGACAGTGGCAACAGTACTTGGAGCATCCCAAAGTTTGATTAGCAGACTGTGGAATTGCTTTCAAGAGACTGGCACAGTACGAAGAAGACAAGAGCAGAGTTGCCCATCTGTCACAACAGCAGGAGATGACTGCTACTTGACCTTACTGGCAAGAAGGAACAGGGGCAGCAATGCAACAGAGCTGTAGGACAGTGTTTTGCTGCCACTAGACAACAGATATGCACCCAGACCATATGAAATAGGTTCCATCGTGTTGAACTGCATGCCGGGCAACTAATGATATGCATTATTTTATTGCTGGGCAATTAATGATATGCATTATTTTATCTGCTGAACATCATAGGACCCATAGAAGGTAGGCTGCTGAGCATCATCATTGGACCTGTGATGAGTGGTCAACTGTCCTCTTCTCTGATAAGTCACAGTTCAGTCTGCAGCCTGACAATCATTGTGTCCTGATCTGGTGTGAACAAAGGAAATAGGAGAATCCATGTTTCATGCAAGAAAGGGACTCCCTTAGTGGTGGTGGAATGAATCATAGTGTGGGCTGGCATTAGCATTGGTGGTTGTACTGACCTCCATATTATCAGAAATGGATTACTGATTGCTGTCAGATATCAAGATGAGGCCCTGCACCCTATAGTGTACCCTATGCTGGAGCACTTGGAAACTTTCTTTTCATGGACAATAATGCAAGGCCCCACTGTGTGCATCCTGTGGACAACATGCTTCAGGAGGCAGGAATTGAACACATGGGCTGGCCTTCATGTTCTCCAGACCTGAATCCTGTTGAACATGCTTGGGATGAACTGGGAAGACATCTGGAAAACCATCCAATGTCTCCCACAATACTTCTTGAGCTGGAAGTTGTCCTGGAGCAAGACAACTATTCACCTCTTCAGCAACCATCCTCCTTTAATTCTTTCCTTTAATAATAATTTGTGTTCATGTCTCCTTCCCCCAGAGGATCCACAAGAACTGTTGGACAATCTGATCCTGTCCATGCCCCATCACTGTCAGTATGTTTTGGCAGTCTTGGGTGACCATATACCCTATTGAACAGTGAATGTGTGGCACTCTCATCCAGTTTGGCATGCTTCTGTTCCCCCCCTCCAATATGTCACTTGCTACTCAATCATGATAATTGAGTTTGCATCTCATTTGCATAATCAAAAACTTTCTCTGACTTGTTGTTTGTTTTACTGATGTTCTGGTTTCATAAAAAAAGAAATCAAATACTTCATTTTTTATCACTTCATATTCATTTTGAAATATCCCCTAATTTTTGTGAGCAGTGTAATTGAGGTTGCATAACCTTGCCTTCATTGACAAATGCAGATTGAGCCATAGTGTTTGGGTGAAAAATGTGTGATCACAGTTTGAAGGGGACTATTTATTAACATTTCAAAATGTTGAACAATATGTTGACATTAGGGAAACAGCTCAGTTTACTCTGTGTTTTATTCACACAAAGCATGGCATCTATCTGGCTTCTTGCTAATAAGGTTATCTATGAACTCCTCCTTTGAAAGACAATTCTTTGTAACCCCCTATACCTTCATGATGTTCTATACAGAATAAGTTACTAGTGAATATGAACACATGAAAGATACATTCAAGAAGAATCAAACTTGTTAAAAGTTTATATTTAAATTCAAAAGTTTTTCTAGAATACTTATAGTATCAACACTTGACTCATTCACCCAATAAACATTTATTGAGTACCAGTCTAAGTATTATGACCTGTATTAGCTTTGGGAGAATACAATGGTGAGCAAAACAGTAATAGTCTTTAAAAAAAAACCCAGCAAAATAACAATAGTCTCTACCATCTATAAGATCAGAATGAACAGGGAAAGTTCTTTTAAACAAGCAATTTTAATAAATAATGATATTTTCTTTCAAACCATATCCACCAAAAAGTAACTCTTTGGTGACTGCTCCATGAAATTCATACCTACCAATAACCCTAATCCTCACTATATAGTTTCTGCTCTAACCCAAGACATGTCTTTACCTCTTTGCTTGAATAGAACATACTTGCCTTCTTAACAGACTATCAGTGTTGCAATACAAACATTATAGTTTATTCCCTCCATTAGTAGTTCATGTTTAGCCCCTATTCACCTCTTCAGCAACCATCCTCCTTTAATTCTTTCCTTGAATAATAATTTGTGTTCATGTCTCCTTCCCCCAGTAGATGTAAATGTTTTTGATGGCAGGTCCTCTTTTTACTCATCTTCACATTCCTTCTACAGAACCTTGCAAAGTACCCTAAAGTACCCTAAGTTGTCTTGAACATCAGCAAAAGCAGCTTATGCCTCTTGACTCATACAAACTTTGTTATTTCCTTTAATTCACAAACATTTCTAATGCATAGAAAATTCTCTCTGGCCAATCATCATAATCTATGTCATCCCTTTCTTTAAAATATCAAGAAAATACTCTTTTAAGCACTAATGCGTGTGTGTGTATTTGTGTGTGTGTGTGTGAAATTAATAATGTCAAACACAGGAAACTGTTACATGTATCCAATCAGGATCACTTTAATTTTCCAGTCTTTTTTTTTTTTTTTTTTTTTTTTGCTCTGCAACTAATAAACTACTAGTTTTGCAGTACAGAAAACTATAGCACAAGCCTTGTCCACAAGGAGCCTACAGTCTAGTGAAGAATAGAGGAGAAAGCAGGTGCAGGTACTGGATATTCAGCCCAGGCTTAATGGTGAAGGAGAGAGGCATCAGCAAAGAACAGCCTTTTGGCCTCTGCACAGGTAATCATGCATTAACCACACATCTTGACTGAAATTGAACTTGCTTTACTCCTCTTGCAAAGCTGCTCACAGTCCTGTAATTAACCCAGAAGGAATCCCCTAGACTCCAAGTGGTTTATCGCCAGTCTAATTAGGACAAAGGCAGTAGCAGCTCAAGAGGCAGGATATACACTTCTCAATCAGAGATGTACAAGCGCTGTCCCTCAGGTAGCCTAAGGCATACAGCAAAACAGAAAATATAAACACAGTCACCTGGATGTGTTGGGATTTCTGAAATATAAATTTTTTAGATATGTTTCGAGCCCAAGCTTGGCTTTCTTCTGTTGTCGGGGATATTGCTGCCCCACCTTCTTCCATAGCCACCTGCTGAGTCCTCAGGACCCTCAGACTAATGTCAGTAATCTAAGCAAAACATAATTAGGATAAACACACTAGTACTCAGAAAATGAAAAAACGTCCTGTTCTTCATGTGTAGAGTTAGTTAATGCTCTAGCTCCCCTTCATTAGATGCTGGCTTTGAATTAGTTTTCTGGGAAAAGAGATAGATTTTGCAAAACAGTAATTGCATTTCTATTCTTCTTTATGACCAATCTTTCCTTCTTGCAAAATGATGTGTTGGGATCCAGGGCTCTAATCTTGGGTCAGAATATTTTCCTCAGTGCTAATAATCAATCCATATAGAAGTTAACTTATTTTCAAAAGGTCATTTCTACAAACCCCCATTCCAAATCAATAAAATTCTAATTACCAAGACAGCCATCCCTCATCACTACCACTGTTATTTAACTAAATAAGAAATGCCCATTTCTCCAAAATATCTATTTATCAATTTCAAATTATTAGAAAATATTAATTAATTCCAATTACACAAAACATAATTTAATACTTCATAATGTAGAGAGCACTAAAGGAACAACTTTAGAATCTGTCATGGCATCATTATGAATATATGTTATTGTACAATATTACAGCTATAAAATGACAATTTAATCTGTAAGTTGTATCATCACCTATAAATATCTATTATGTTTATATTTGTTCTAAACTTATTTTAACGTACTCTTTTTTTAATAACAATGAGATCATGTCTCTCAAAACAAGGCTTCAAAAAATTGAGTCAAGACTCAGAACTGTTACTCTTCACGGAATTCTTTAGTAAAAGGCCAAAGATTTATGCGACCTGAAGAAAAACCAGAGTATGTTCTAAACTTATTGCCACAAACTAGTGAATCGTTTACTAATTTTTGAATTTTTTATAAATAAGAGTTCACAGTATGTCTCCATTAGATTTCACTCATTAATGCTGACAAAAACATAGTAACAAAATTTTACATTAAAATAGGAACAGATTTTACTGTATTTTGGTATATTTTCATCAGGTATTAAGCAGTACAGTAAATCATCTGTCCTGGAGGAGTTTTATATCACTGAACTAAGAGATTGGGTTCACAATACAATGTCAATTAACTGAAAAATAATTGAAAGACAGAAACCTAAAAACTGTAAGTTCTTTGACAAGTTCTTTCTTGATAATTCCATAATTTTTTATAAATTCAATTAAGTTTGACATCTGAAAGTTGTGTCACATCCTGTGGACTTTAAATTTTTTTCTGCATTCTAAGAAATATTTTCTTTATTTTCACGGAAGGAAGCTTTTTATTCCAAACACAACAACCAGCAAATAATAACTTCTGGGTAAGGCCTATAGTGTCGGCAACTGGAACCAACTCTGAGAAAAATTAATGAATCCTTATAATATCAAGTATTAAGAGGAAATTAATATAAAATCTAGAAACTCACAAAAAGAAATCTTTTTTTTATTATTTCTCTGAAGTTGGAAATGGGGAGGCAGTCAGACTCCCGCATGCACCCGACCGGGATCCACCCAGCATGCCCACCAGGGGGCGATGCTCTGCCCATCTGGGCGTCGCTCTGCCGCAATCAGAGCCATTCTAGCACCTGAGGCAGAGGCCACAGAGCCATCCTCAGGCAAAGGCTGCTCCAATGGAGCCTTGGCTGCAGGACGGGAAGAGAGAGACAGAGAGGAAGGAGAGGGGGAGGGGTGGAGAAGCAGATGGGCGCTTCTCCTGTGTACCCTGGCCGGGAATCGAACCCGGGACTCCTGCACACCAGACCGACGCTCTACCACTGAGCCAACCAGCCAGGGCCACAAAAAGAAATCTTAAAGACCAATCTCAAGGTTTCTCTCAGTAGAATCCAGAGTTGGTCATATATTGCCCCAACTAATTGACATTCCTTCCTCTTAACATCATTATTCAGGAATTTAAAGACTTCAAATCTAATCAAAGAATTTAAGGAAGATTTTGCTTATATTCCTCATTCACTGTTTTTGGGAATATTTTCCAATAGAAAACGTCACAGGGGAACACACCTGTCTAACCAACCACAGTACCTCCTATCTCCAAAAAAGCAGATACCCTAAGAATTTCTTCTAGAAAACTATTAAAGACTACTGGAAATTCCTGGATTTCTTTCCACAATTGTGGCTACTCCTGAATATTGGGCACTAGAGGCCACAGAGCAGAAGCCAAGATGATAAAAACCAATAACATTGACATGAGTTGGATAGCTATAGGACAGGGGTCCCCAAACTTTTTACATAGGGGGCCAGTTCTCTGTCCCTCAGACCATTGGAGGGACAGAGTATAAAAAAAACTACGAACAAATCCCTATGCACACTGCACATATCTTATTTTTAAGTAAAAAAACAAAATGGGAACAAATACAATATTTAAAATAAAGAACAAGTAAATTTAAATCAACAAACTGACCAGTATTTCAATGGGAGCTATGCTCCTCTCACTGACCACCAATGAAACAGGTGCCCCTTCCAGAAGTGCGGTGGGGGCCGGATAAATGGCCTCAGGGGGCCGCATGTGGCCTGCGGGCTGTAGTTTGGGGACCCCTGCTATAGGACTAAATAGAAGAGAGATAAATCACATTTTAGACTATCAACTAAAGTTAAAAGGCGAAGATTTAGATAAAAGGAAGTGAGGGAGTATAGAGGACACAGAGCTAGTGAGGAAAATATTGTTTCTAATAACACCGAAAGGTAGTACTTAGTCTCAAAACCCTTGATTGTAGAACAGAAAGAAAAACACTATAGCAAATTGACATAGACTTGTAACATGATATGGTTTTGGCTCCAATAAAGTCAGGCATGCAGGCAGCACCTTTTGTTGTTTCCACCCCTCTTGAAACTACAATTGTTCTGCCTTTCAGTAGAGCAGGGGTAGTCAACATTTTTATACCTACCGCCCACTTTTGTATCTCTATTGGTAGTAAAATTTTCTAACTGCCCACCAGTTCCACAGTAATGGTGATTTATAAAGTATGGAAGTAACTTTACTTTATAAAATTTATAAAGCAGAGTTACAGCAATTTAAAGCATATAATAATAATTACTTACCAAGTACTTTATGTTGGATTTTCGCTAAGTTTGGCAGAATAAATCTTTATAAAACAACTTACTATAGGTAAATCTATCTTTTTATTTATACTTTGGTTGCTCCGCTACTGCCCACCATGAAAGCTGGAACGCCCACTAGTGGGTGGTAGGGACCAGACTGACTACCATTGCAGTAGAGGTTTGACTTTTCTCTCTCTCTTTCCATCTCTCTCTCTCTTTTTTTTATTACTTCCTACTTTGTATACTAGTCCCTTTCCTTCCCTTACTAGACCTTTCCTGTAATAACTGAGATTATAGAATTCAAATTAAATATAGAAGTAAACAAATTTATTGAGCACCTATCTTCTATATCCTTCTATACACAAGATAGTGAGGAATACTAACATAACTACAATCAGTAATAGCCAGCATTCTTTAAGTACTTAATATATATTACTTAATTTAATACTTTAAAAAAACCTCTGTGAAGCAATGATCTTTATAGTGACAGTATTTTTTAGTTGAGAAGTTAAGATAAAGACATTTTAAGTAACCTCCCAAAGTATACACAGACACTATACTTAATGGGTTGATGGTTTTGCTAGAAATTTTTTTGAGTACTTGCAACAGTATAGGTTTAAACTATAGGTCAAAACCAAAGGAGAAATCTTACACGAAATTATATAATGTGTTAGTAAATAAAGTTTGCAAATCATTTGGTATTATAGAATTGTATAAAATTTTAGTATTCGGAAACTGTAAGGAATCTGTTTAATTGGGGCAGAGATTGAATAAGGAACTAGAATAAGAGAAAGATAAAAAAAGAACTACCTGGGATCCAGTTGTAAAACTTGTTTTTTATTACACAAAGTAATTTTGGATTTATTTCATATAAAATGTGGTGTCCTTGAAAGTTTTTGAGCAGGGAGTGACATGTGCCACCATCAAAGCATTTTTAGGACAATGGATCTGGCAGTAGTATGCAGAACAGATGCTCAGAGGAGAAACTCATAACAGATAATACTGGAAGATTACAGCAGTATTCTAGTCATAAAGCAGTAAGAATCTGAACTAAGATGGTGCCAATGGAGTGAAAAAAAGGGGCATAGCTGGAAAAGGTATATAAAAGAGGAACAAGATTCGGTGAGTAGTTGAGTAGGGGTCGTGAGAAAGAAGAAGACAGAAAGGATGACTTGCGATTTGAGGCTGAGATACTGAGGAAATCAGAAAAAGGAGCTTTTGAGGGGAAACTAGAAGGGTTGAATCTCTTGACCTTGGTGAAATATGCAAATCCCCTCAGTGAGAGCAGGCTGAAAATATCAGGAGAAAGCTCCGGCTCAAGGTTAACTGGAGGAAGACAGCAATTGATACATGTATTTATTGTAATTTGTTGTGTTTATTTATAAGACTGGTATGTCTTATATCACTTACTATTATAAAGAAAAAAAAAGATGATTCTTCACTACTGTCCAGTAATATTGTGATTTCTTATTCGGTACATAGCAAAATATTCTAATCCTATGGATTGCTTTCTAATAAGTAACTAGAATTAAATTTGAATTTTTACATGTATATAACTGGTTTGTATATTTTGCCTTCTGACAACTGACTCTCTTTGAAATTCAGAAGGAACTATAAATTGTTCTTAGGTTTGAGAAGCTTCCTTACTTTAGCTGGTGCTTTTGGCCACAAGAGAGCCCTATAATCCCTTTCTTTCTAGCATATTCTCATCATGTACCCATACAGAGGGAAAGACAGCTGAAAGAAGAGAGTAAATCTATTCAAATTACTAAGTAGAGTATGCACACACTTTATTTTTTAAAACTCTCATTAAAACTGTTCTCTGGAATGACACTAATAAAGTGAGCAGCTAAGCACCAAAACACCACTTGTTTTTGTAGCAAAATGGCATCATTTACCATTTCAATATCTATCAAAGCTGTGGCAAATACTTTATGACTCACAAATACAGGGCCTTATACAAAGTATGCAGATAAAATAGAATATTATTAAGTCAACATTTATCATTACCTCATTGTGCAGAGGTAACAAGTAGACAAATTTATTAAAAGTTATAAAAAGATTAACTTCAGCTTCTCAGACAGGTAATAATTTTATAAACCACTAAAGCAGATCAGAGTCAAATAATTTTATAGTGGCATTTCAAATGGAGTCAGCCTTGAAGAGACTGCATCATGTAGATTTTATGGAATATCTGAATCTAACAACTAGAAGAGGTTTTCATGATTATCAAACAAATAGTCCTGTTTTACAGATAAGAAAACCAATGCTTAGGAAGGGACTGCCTAAATGTATGCATCCAGTTAGACACTCAGCCAGGATTTGACTATTTCCAGTATTTTCTACTAGATAGCAAAGAACACTGGACTCTTTTGGGAGTAGGTATATTAATTCTCTATTTTTTTTTTTTTTTTTTTTTTTTTTTTTTTTTTTTTTTTTTTTGCATTTTTCTGAAGCTGGAAACAGGGAGAGACAGTCAGACAGGCTCCCGCATGCGCCCGACCGGGATCCACCCGGCACGCCCACCAGGGGGCGACGCTCTGCCCACCAGGGGGCGATGCTCTGCCCATCCTGGGCGTCGCCATGTTGCGACCCTCCTGGGTGTCGCCATGTTGCGACCAGAGCCACTCTAGCGCCTGGGGCAGAGGCCACAGAGCCATCCCCAGCGCCCGGGCCATCTTTGCTCCAATGGAGCCTTGGCTGCGGGAGGGGAAGAGAGAGACAGAGAGGAAGGCGCGGCGGAGGGGTGGAGAAGCAAATGGGCGCTTCTCCTATGTGCCCTGGCCGGGAATCGAACCTGGGTCCTCCGCACGCTAGGCCGACGCTCTACCGCTGAGCCAACCGGCCAGGGCCAATTCTCTATTTTTACTTTATCTCAGTGGCTATTTTCACCTAAGAGTTCCCATTGATAAATAAATCAATTGTTTAGGTTTTCTCAGCTATGTGCCACTTAGCAATGACCTGATTCACCTGTTCTTTCTCTAGATTTCCTATGATCAGATCAACACGGTCCCCTTTCTCAGAAACATGCCTCAGTGGTCATGCCTAAGTCATCAGTTTTTTCAACCTGTAAAATAGAAATAGTCATTCTGTCTGATAGCTACCATTTTTCTTCTTCTTTCTTTTCTCTTAGGTTTAATATGCCTAAAATAGTTACTTCTAGACTATGTCATTTCCACTTATAAAATATATGAAACAAAATATTTTCACACAAAACATTTTTTTGTCTATCAAAAAAATTTTTCACTTAGATTCTCAAGATGCAGAGCACTTGGAAACAAAGTATGTTTTACCTGGAATGTAGGAGTTGGTTCAGTGGAGACTGGCAGTTGGGAATAGAGACAGGCTAAAGGCGAGGTTGTAAAGGTCTAAGAACAAAAAAATATTTAAGAGGGAAACCCATCTTCTCTGAATACTCTTTTTTTTTCATTCTTGAAAAACTCTGGCCCTGGCCGGTTGGCTCAGTGGTAGAGTGTTGGCCTGGCGTGCAGGAGTCCCGGGTTCGATTCCCGGCCAGGGCACACAGGAGAGGCACCCATCTGCTTCTCCACCACCCCCTCTCCTTCCTCTCTGTCTCTCTCTTCCCCTCCCGCAGTTGAGGCTCCATTGGAGCAAAGATGGCCCGGGCGCTGGGGATGGCTCTGTGGCCTCTGCCTCAGGTGCTAGAATGGCTCTGGATGCAACAGAGCGATGCCCCAGATGGGCAGGGCATCGCCCACTGGTGGGCATGCCGGGTGGATCCCGGTTGGGTGCATGCAGGAGTCTGTCTGACTGCCTCCTCGTTTCCAGCTTTGGAAAAATGAAAAAAAAAAAGAAGAAGAAAAACTCTGAGTACCATTTATAATGTTGAGTTTCTATCTTGCAAACCAGAATTTATTCTCACATGATATTTTCTTAATTTTCTGTGTAGTAAAAAGAAAATCTTCTCCCATATCAAGGTTATGATCATTTTTATATGCTGAGGCAAAACTGTACAATATAACGAGGATGTATAAGAGACAGGAAACATTTATGTGTCTTGGAGCACAACTACTTTCACAACAGAAAGAGAAATAATTCCGTCTTCATTTCTACTTCTCTTCTGGAGGACTTTTTATCTAGAGGCTACAATAACATCTGTCCTCCTAACTATGCCTTAAAAGACAAGTAGAGCATCCATTATCTCTATAGAGCTTACAGAACTGGGTGCTCAGTCTTCCGAGTGCTCAAAAGCTACAGACTGAGGGCTATTAAGAACCCCTCCACCTGTTTTGTTCATCTGAAAAGGAATGGGAGCCTAGCATTCAGACAATTTAAGTTCCAGAGATTTGTAACAACAGCAACAATAAAAGGAATCCAATTTGCAATTATTGCTTGAGAGATATTAATTTAAATGTATGCTATCAAATAAGTTAACATTAGGTATAAATCATAATATAGTTAGAAAGTGGCTTTTTATATTTAAAAGTGCATTTTAGAAACAAGTGTGGTATGTATTTAAAATTTCTAGTTGAAAAGCAGAAATATTTTTTCTAAGGGGAGAAAGTGATTTCCATTTTCCCAAACATTCTAGTGAGTCTGTAGTAAAGACTATGGGATGGAAAGAATGAAGACAAAGCTAATAGTATTGAAACTGGAAGGTAGTGTACAGGTGATACAATGTCTCGGAGAACTCACAGAAGGGTTATGTGCATTGTGTTAGCTGGGATGCTCTATAGAAATAAAATGCCTGGAGCATTGGGAAAAAGATATTATCATGCCAAAAGTGTACTGATGTTCAAAATCACAGATTTACCCCAAATCAACGAAGACATGCAGAATATTTCATTCTAAGCTGGGCCTCCACCCCATACACACAAACACAACCTCTTAATATAGGGAATCACCACAGTTGTCATCTGTTTTTAATGATCAATGGATTCTTAAGCAAGTAGTTCTGTGTACTACATTCAGGGTGGGGCAAAAGGAAGCTTACAGTTGTTGGCATGGAAAATAATACAATAACTAATAAATAATAAAACAAGAATCAATTGTTCTGCATATTCACAACTGTGAAACTACTTTTGCTCCACCCTGTATTTTATAGCTTCATATTTAAAGACCAGCAACCATAGAAAGGTGTTAGATGGCCTAGAAATAAAAATAGTTTACTTTGTTAATAGTAATCACACAGAAAGTAAATTAATTAGGCCTATATAACATGTTTACTTTATATTTCACCTGGGCATAGATTTGTCCAACCACATGGAGGTGACAATTTCTGGAAGAAAATTCCAAATTTTTATGATGAAAATCTAACAATAAATAATCAAGTGCTAGGAAATAAACCCATACCTGCATATCCACCTTCAAATCCGAGTCCACAATTCTATTGAAATTACTTTCTCAACAGAATCCCACTGTGGTTTGAAAAGGCAACTTTATATATGAGGGTTTCAAATATCCTTTAAAAGAATCTTAGTTTATTCATTAGTTTGAAAAATAATCATTTAATGGGTTCAGTATTACTGAATTACTGTTATATCACTGCTATAGTGTTTCATCTACAGATATTAAAGCCCTCATATAAGATGTCAACATAGAAGAAAAATGTGTTTTCCACGTCCCACTAATTAATGTAAACTCAACTCCGCTCATCTTCCAAATCACTCTTCTAGTCCAGGAATTGCTTATAGTTACTTACAACATTGTGATGTTGTTATTATAGTAATGTGTGAAATTTTGGAAGAACTGATTCTTTTATTTTGTTGTATGGCCAAACTCAGTGCTCCAGATTGCTACCATTTGGCAAAAGTGAGGTTTTAGTTTTAAAAGAGCAGGGTAGTGATTTACTTTACAGTATATACAAGTTGTAATTTAAATCCTATTTACCTCTACTGCATTTGGATTTTTAAATCATAAGCAAGTAGGTTCAACAATAATTAAAAGTCAGGGTTCTAGAGCTTTGGCGTTAACTCTTTGTATTTAGTGAAACACTTTAAACACCTATAAAATATTTTGATATATACAAAAATGTAGCAAACTTTCTCATTCTCTTGTTTCTCACCTGTAAAGCTCATTTAATTTCAATACATCTGTTTAATTTATTGCCAATTTTGCTCACTTTATGAAAATACTGTATTGAAGTGTATAAAAGACAGCACTATTTTATAAGTACTACATTTTATATTAATTCAAAAATGAGACAAACTTACCTTTTTGGCTTTTAAAAGAAATGCAGAGTATTTCTAAAAATTCAGTTTTATGTGTTATCCACCCACCTATTTCCTTTTTCTCTTTAGAAACCTAGTAAGAAAAACTGACTTTCAGCTTTATCATCTCAGCCTAGGTCCTAAAGGCAGCCAACATTACTATTGTTACCGTATCTGCTTTATTATACAAGTATATCGATGATGTAATTGCAGAAGTTAGGGCTCACACAAGCTGTTGGAGCAAAGGGATTTTTTTTTTTTTTTAGACTGCCTCCTTCAGCACTGTAGAACAATTGTAAACCAGAACCAAGTGCCCAATTTAAGCAATTCATTTCTTGAAAGCCGATCTGCAGGATCTTCGTTTTAAAGGATTGATCAAGAGATCAGAATGCATAACCACCGGAAAGGCTCAACGTGCTCCAGACTGGATGCTGAGCTGGAAAAACACTTGGGTGACCCACTGCTATTCTGTGACATTTTAGCTTTTAACCCTTTGCCAGAAGCCCTTAACTTTTCTTTTTCTGTTTGGCTCTAATCCCCCCTCCCCCCCCCAAAAAAAACAACCTAAGAGATTAAGATATATTCCAGCCTTTCATCCCAGCCCTGTTTTTCCCTAAACAGATATTCCCCTGAAAGTTGAGCGGAAACTAAGCAAATCATTTATCACTCTGCATTTAAAATAAAGCAATGACTGAGAAATCCTTGATCTCTAACAGAACCATCCCTGTTATAAACACAAGACAATTGAACATTTACAAATGTATCAACTACATTAGGAGAACCCCATGGTTGTGATTCAAAGTGCCAACAGGAAGAATCAACAAGAAAAAAAAAACAGACACAAAATTAAAATGCAGATAAGGCAGCGTATACTGGGGCAAGAGAACATACCTGAGGGAATCTCCTTTTAAAAAAAAAAATGTACACATCAGCTGGGCTGTTCCTCCCCTCCTTTCGGAGTGTATGTGTTTTCCTTCCAGGAATATCACTTGCGATTCGTGTTTCTAGTCTGGTTTCCTTTATTCAGCCACAAAGAGTTAGGGCAGGAACGGAGCGGAGGCTGCGTCCCAGCGTTCCGACTCAAGTGCAATCAGGCATGCCTTTGGTCTGCAACGGTGTCTGTTCTTGTCCATTTCATCGTGCTCCCCGGGCAGCCTCCAAAGCAATTTTACAACTTAGCTGCTGGCACGAAACTGCCTTTCCCTGTCCTCGTTGCCAAATTCCTCCGGCAGCTCATTGCTCATCCCTATCTCTAAGAAAGCAAACTGGGCTGTCTTTCGTGCGTTGACGAGCGCCAAGGCTCATCAACAATTGAGCGTGAGGAGCCGCGCGGCGGAGTGCGTGCGTGAAGTTTCCACGGCGCCCGCGCGGCCGCTGCTCTGGGGAATGCAGCACCGCTGCTGCGATCGCGGGCCTCCTGTGCCCAGAGAGCCCCGGCTCCCTCTGCTGCCACCGCTGCCACTGCCGCCACCGCTGCACAGAGCAGCTCTGCCAGGCTGAACACAGCCCTTGCTCACAGAGGGTGCACTGTGGAGGTTGCCAGGTGTGGCCGTCACCACCGCACTGACAACTAACTGGGGGCGCAACCTCATCACTGGGGGGAAAACGCTTGGATGCTGGAGCTTCCTTAGCCTAATTTTTCCTTATCACTGAGTGATGACCTAGGAGACAATCCTACGGCCCATTCTGCTAGCCGCGTGTGCAGCCCCTTCGATAACAGGGATAATTTAATAATTACTGGTTTGGGTGTAATTGGCTGTGTTTGAATCACGAAGAACACACTGTACACGGTGTAATTCCCAATTTGCCAGGGGAGAAGTACTGTAACTAATAGAACCCGGTATTTAGATAGAGGAGATGCTGATATCTCATCCCAGATGGTTTTCTTTTCCTTCTTTTTAATGTACAGAAAATCATTTGAAAGGGATTCCTCAAATTTCTGAATTATAAACATACACACGATCAAAGTGGGAAATGGTGGAAAACTTACAGTGAGGCAAAGGTTTTGTTTCTCACTCAGAAACGTCTTCCCATTTGATGATAGCGTTTTGTAGAGCTGACTAGGAATGAAGTGGGCTTGCTTTCTTTTTTAGTTTTGCTGAGTACAAAAGATGAGGGGAGTAACAGCTCCCACTTTCCATCAATAAAACATTTTCCCATCTTCTAGCCCTCCCGTTGAAACAAACAAAAAAGTACTGGATCTTAAAATAGAACCTTAGAGAAGCTCCAGTCCTGGAATAATGCGTAGGTTTTTAGCTGCATCTGGTCTGCTGGCTTACTTCAATTCACTTTTCTTTGCTTTTAATAGGAGAATCGTTTTTAGGACTGAAGAACAGTCAACTCTTAGCTGAGATCAGTTTAAGAAGCATATACATACAGTTTAAGAAGCATATCGCATTTTCCTGTACTTTTAAGGATGAATATGCCTTGACCAACCTTCGAATTGATTCTACTTTACCTAAATATTTAATATATAACAGTTGCCAACAAAATGAACAGTTAATTCTGATAGAACATTTTTGATAAAACTTGAGGCACAAACTCTATGTCATAACCAATAAATAATATCTTTATGATAAAAAATATTGTCCCCAACTTTAACCCAATATATGTGCCAGGGGCTGGTAGCTGAGCCCTCTTGTTCCAAGCACTCAGCTCAGCCGCACCTTTAGCTCATAACAGCACTGCTTCCTCCACCTGCTGCTTAAGTGACTGTTAATGGACCTGCGCAGCTGCTCAGTGTGTAATAAGCTTCCTCAAGAGGCAAACTCTGGGGCAGTGTGACCCCACCTTCAGCAGGCATCAGAGTGGCAGGTAGGACAAAGCTCAGTTGCCCCTGGCTGTAAGCACTCAACAGTGGCACAGAAAAACTAGTTCAACCTCAAAGTAGATGATAGAGCAAAACTTGACTCTGTGTGTGTGTGTGTGTGTGTGTGTGTGTGTGTGTGTGGTTTCAGTGATATAATACAGTGGTGTTTTATACAGAAAAATTCAGGCTAACTGATATACTGTTTTGAATTTTCTTCAACACACAGCGGAAAGAACACCCATTCATAGAGTCTCTCTTCTTTTTTTGGTGAGCAATGCCCAGAACAAAGTACTGAAACTATGCACAGCTAGGAGCCTTCAGCCCTCAAAATAGTGTAGTGTGTGTGTGTGTGTGTGTGTGTGTGTAATAAATAGGAATGTGCCATCATTGGTCTAAGTGCTTAAACCTCTAGAAGGAAATACAAGGAAGATATTCTTAACCCTGAGCAGTCTCCAGAATGTGTATATAGTGAAATGAAAAGAGGTATGGAAATATTGCTCTAATTCAAATACTCTTAGAGAAGAAGTAACAACAAGGGTGGGGATTACCAATCTTTGCTTTTAAGAAAAAATGTATCATGAATGCTCCAAAGCCATGTGTGTGCTTATAAAGGCACTGCTCAGCTCCAATAATCAGGATTCTGGTTATATATTTCAAAATGGAAATTGTTTACACCTCTGAAAGTGGCAGGAATCATGTATCTGAGGGATATCAGCTGCTAATAAAATATGTCACTACTGGAGAAAGTGACAGAGCTTTATGACTTTATTGATCCCTAACAGAACTTTCTTGGCTTTTGATGGGTAGTTTTCACCTGCTGAGTATCTGGTTTGAATAATGTATCATCACAATGACATGCACATAGCCATCAGAATCCTACACATTCTTATCAACAAAACACATTTATTTCTGCAAAGGGTTTTTTAACTTCTTGGATTAGTAACATTAACAACACAGGATAGAAAATTAATATGCATATATGTTCACAGCACAAGCACAAGCCCCAAACTTACAAAATAATTAAGACAATAAGATCATTTCTCCTCTATGTGTTTCAGCAGCGATTTTAGGAAGAATAAACCTCGAGGGTGCCATTCACTTCCTATATCCCAAGACATAAATTGGGCCAGATCATTTGTTTCATTTATGGTTTAGGTGAGAGAAAAGCAAAGTGTCTGGGTCATGGGTCATTGGTCATTTTTAATTAGTAATAAAGCTTGACTAAACCAAAAGGATCAAGTGAAAGGAACTTTCTTGAATAAATCTGTTATTGCCTATGCACTTGGCTTTAAGCAATAGAGGAATACCTGAAAAAGCATAAATCAACCTTATGTACACTGAATTGCATTTTCAGCATTCTAGATGACCTCGTTCTTTAGTTCAGGGAATGGGTAACCAATACCTGGACCTCACTAATTAAAAAAACAAACAAACAAACTGTGACCAGCATTGGCTTTATGCATTAATTAAGTGAATTGGTAAAATAGAATAATTTCCAAGATAACTGAGGACAAAAACATAATTACATCTAAATAGCAAGTTGGTGTTTCTATCTCTGTGTAACTGAGTAACATATATATGGAAGAACTAATATCTGGGACTAAAAATCCAATTTGGAAAGATTTGCAAAATGTTGATTTCATGATAGTAGAGAGCATACTAATTTCATTTTAAAATTAAAGCTTTTCATTAAATTATGGGTTACTTAAAAACTATACAGTTATTAACCTGTGGTGGTGCAGTGGATAAAGCGTCGACCTGGAAATGCTGAGGTCGCCGGTTCGAAACCCTGGGCTTGCCTGGTCAAGGCACATATGGGAGTTGATGCTTCCAGCTCCTCCCCCCTTCTCTCTGTCTCTCCTCTCTCTCTCTCTCTCTCTCTCTCTCTCTCTCTCTCTCTCTCTCTCTGTCTCTCCCTCTCCTCTCTAAAAGGAATAAATAAAAAATTAAAAAAAAAAAGAATAAGCTTTGGCCCTGGCCGGTTGGCTCAGTGGTAGAGCGTCGGCCTGGCGTGCAGAGGCCCCGGGTTTGATTCCCGGCCAGGGCACATAGCAGAAGCGCCCATCTGCTTCTCCACCCCTCCCCCTCTCCTTCCTCTCTGTCTCTCTCTTCCCCTCCCTCAGCCGAGGCTCCATTAGAGCAAAGATGGCCCGGGCGCTGGGGATTGCTCCTTGGCCTCTGCCCCAGGCGCTAGAGTGGCTCTGGTCGCAACAGAGCGACGCCCCGGAGGGGCAGAGCATCGCCCCCTGGTGGGCAGAGCGTTGCCCCCTGATGGGCGTGCCGGGTGGATCCTGGTCGGGCGCATGCGGGAGTCTGTCTGACTGTCTCTCCCCGTTCCTAGCTTCACAAAAATACAAAAAAAAAAAAATAAATAAACTCTACAGTTATAAAAGGGAAGTAAGGAAGTAACAGTGTATAACTTTGGAGACTAGATTACACAAGGTGCTATAGCTTTCTCTTTGTCTACTCTCCCTTGGTTACTTATCCTGGGGATAGCGAGCTGCCATGTCATGAGGACACTCAGGCAATCTAAGAGGAAACCCACAGGGCAAGTGTATGGCCAGCAGTCGAGATGCAGGTTCTCATTAGATTCGGACAGATGGTAAAGAAACAGTGGAGCCAGAGGATGGTGGGCCATTCCTTTATTAAAGTCTCGCACTCACAGGGAAAACACTTCCCTTTCACTCAGGGCTCCCAAAGATATTCTCCCAAAGTTTCACAACTAGGAGAATCTTCTCCAGTTTCTCCTAGAATCAAAGGTCCCATCAGTCTCAGCGGAGCTCGCCTCTGGTTCCCCATCTGCATACCTTCTCCCTTCTCTGCCAACCTGGTTTCATATTTAACACTCTGCATTCTCTTTGCTCTCACTCTGCAAACATGGCTTCTCTCTCCCTCTCCTCCTTCTTCTCTTCTTCAAAACTTTCTGGTGCAAAACCTCTTCTCAGGCAAACATTAGCAAAACAATGGCCCTACCCAAGCAGGAAGGTAATTTGCAATTTCACAGACCACACAACTGGCGCTGCTCAGTGCCATTTTTTAACATTGAAAGTGAGCAAACTCAAAAAATACAAATTTTACAAACTCATTTGCTGAACAGCAAGGAACTAAGGTCTCCTGCCAATAGCCCAATAGGAACTGAGACTCCATGTCAATAATCACATGCATAAACCATTTTGGAAATGGAACTTTTAGCCACATTCAAGCTTTGAGATGATGCAGCCCCTACCACTATGAGAAAAAATATTCACCTTTTAAGTAAAAAAAAAAATTAAAAGAAAAAAAATATATACCTTTGAAAATTTCAAATGAAGAATTAGATTACCTATTATTTAACATGTTAATTTACATGTACCAAAGTGTTTTAAGATAGTGTACAGATGATGTATTATAAAATGATACACCTGAAATCTATGTAATTTTATTAACCAATGTCACCCCAATAAAGTCAATTTTTTAAAAAGATGTAAAAATTTTAGGTTCAACAAATTCAGTAACAAGTTGAGAATATTATTATTTCCCTGTCCAGTATTGCTGTTCTCTGTATCCTTAGCACTTTTATAAACCTTTATTGTATCCTTAGTTTTTTATAAAGTACACTAACTATTAATTCACTCATCCCCCAGCCTCACCTTCTGTGAGGAGACTGTGATCTCCTTGAGGACAGAGACCATAGTTCATTCATCTTTATCTCAACAATGCCCAACCAAAGTCCAGACTCATGAATGGTAGGTTGAGTGAGTTAATGGGTGGGTAACAAACAATGTGCTTAGTTAGTAGAGTGCAGCGTTAACCAATTTAAGGACATGGGTTGCATCCCTGTGTAGCTAGTTAGCTTTGTTCTATTTCTTGGTTTAAATAGCACCCTTAGTTCTCACCAGCTGTCTCAAAAATGTTTGCCAGGACGTTCCTTCTAACTACATATTCCAACAGTGGTGAGTCAATAACACAATAATAGTGACTAAAGTTTGTTTAACACCCTTACAAACTACTTCTACATATATATTTTCATTAAAAAAGGTATCATTAAAAAACTGCAAGATGTTATAGTAGTCTTTCTATTGACCCCATACCAAAGTGTTAAAACAGAGACTCAGAAAGGCTGCATGACTTACCTGATTGTACAGAACTATGTAGTAAGTGATGGTTTCAAGATCAAAAATCAGGCATTCAACTCTACTTCAACCCTGGTTCTACCACCAATTTAGCTAGTAAAAATTAATATGTCAAACTTCTAAGCAGATAATACAGTCATCATTTTTTACTATTATTAACTTGCTCTCCATTTGTTGTGGTCAAGTTTTCAGGAGTAGATTTGTTTTTTTTAATTATAGTAATAATTTTTAATCAAAGTTTTAGAATGCCAAAGGGCACATCTCTGATTCATTGCTCTGCTGCTTTCTCTCTACATGATCTTATTTATACCAGTTCTGTAACCCCTCTGAGCCTGCTTTCTGTGTTTGCATGTACTATGTGCTCAATATGCATATTCCTTTTCCCCTTTTCCATGCTGTATGGATTTCCAAATGCAAATTTCAAGTTGGTTTGACAAAAATAAAAATGACCGTTTGAATAGTTTGTATTTCCTTGCTAAACATTTTATGTTCACTACACATTTTTATATCCTTGACAATAGTTAAAGTTCACACATAAATTAAGATATCTTGTTCATTTTCAGAAGGAATAAATGTCTCAATAAAATATTTATGTGCACAGCCATAAATAAATGATTTGGGGTTTTTCTTTCTTCCAAAAAAACAGCAATGGTCTTTTTTCCTCTTGAGAAGATTAAAGGTGTAATTCTGAATCATATTACTTGCCAGTATTTCAGGAGTTATTCAATATGTGCTGATGACTCCCAAAGAAGTGAAAATGACCTCAACAGAAGCTCCTTGCTGATGAGGTGAGAGTCATTATTGACCAGAAACTGCATAAATTTAAACTTTGTGAAGATACATACTTTGTTTAACAGGTTTTTTAAAACTATATTTAGTACTAAAGAGATTTTAATAGCCCAGTTTCTGGTTATAAACAATGGTTCATGTCTCATACTCAAAATCCTTCCACCTAACTTAAATAACTGTCGAGGATATACGCAAACCATGAAGCAAGTCAAGAACATATTTCTTTAAATGTGTCTAAAATACTTGTATCGAAAAACAGTTCCACTTAGAGTTTTTTATTTAATATAATCATACACCAAATCTTTCTTCCTCATGGTATTTCATATTCTACTCAGTTTCTTGGTGGATTTTTCCAGGGAGCATACACACACTATAGAGCCTGGAAGTGAAAAAGCAAAAACAAAAAGCCTTTCTGGACTCTACCAGAAGGGTTGACTCTAGGTCACCTGTGAACTTAACAAAGCTTGTCTGCAGAACCCTTCACTTTCCAGGTCTTCCTCGTTTTTGTTTCTCCTTCATCAAGCTTTTTGAATACATTGGTATCCTACTGAGAAAGGGCTCTATAAGGATGCAATGCAATGCTGTAAATTAATGAAGTATATATATCACGTGAGAGGAAAAGGAAGTTAAAGCAATAAAACCATAGTCATTTAAGAATAAGTCTGATACCATATGTTGGGCCACAAAGACAATATCAGCAAATTTAGAAAAATTGAAATTGTACCAAGCATATTTTCTGATCATAAAGCCTTGAAACTAGAATTCAACTGCAAAAAAGAGGGGGAAAACCCCACAAAAATGTGGAAACTAAACAACATACTTCTAAAAAATGATGGGTCAAAGAAGAAATAAGCGCAGAGATCAAAAGATATATACAGACAAATGAAAATGAAAATACGACATATCAGAATCTCTGGGATGCAGCAAAAGCAGTAATAAGAGGAAAGTTCATATCACTTCAGGCCTATATGAACAAACAAGAGAGAGCCTAAGTAAACCACATAACTTCACACTTTAAGGAACTAGAAAAAGAAGAACAAAGACAACCCAAAACCAGCCGAAGAAAGGAGATAATAAAAATCAGAGCAGAAATAAATGAAATAGAGAACAGAAAAACTATAGAAAAAATCAATAAAACAAGGAGCTGGTTCTTTGAAAAGATCAACAAAATTGACAAACCCTTAGCAAGACTCACCAAGGAAAAAAGACACAGGACTCAAATAAATAAAATCCAAAATGAAAGAGGAGAGATCACCACAGACATCATAGATATACAAAGAATTATTGTAGAATACTATGAAAAATTATATGCCACCAAATACAACAATCTAGAAGAAATGGATAAATTCCTAGAACAATACAACCTTCCTAGACTGAGTCATGAAGAAGCAGAAAGCCTAAACAGACCAATCAGCAGGGAGGAAATAGAAAAAACTATTAAAAACCTTCCCAAAAATAAAAGTCCAGGCCCAGACAATTATACTAGTGAATTCTATCAAACATTCAAAGAAGACTTGGTTCCTATTCTACTCAAAGTCTTCCAAAAAATTGAAGAAGAAGCAATACTTCCAAACACATTTTATGAGGCCAACATAACCCTCATACCAAAACCTGGCAAGGATGGCACAAAGAAAGAAAACCACAGACCAATATCTCTAATGAATACAGATGCTAAAATACTAAACAAAATACTGGCAAACCGAATACAACAACATATTAAAAAAATAATACATCATGATCAAGTGGGATTCATCCCAGAATCTCAAGGATGGTTCAACATACGCAAAACGGTTAACGTAATACACCATATCAACAAAACAAAGAACAAAAACCACATGATCTTATCAATAGATGCAGAAAAAGCTTTTGATAAAATACAACACAATTTTATGTTTAAGACTCTCAACAAAATGGGTATAGAAGGAAAATATCTCAACATGATAAAGGCCATATATGATAAACCATCAGCCAACATCCTATTAAACGGCATAAAACTGAGGACTTTCTACCTTAAATCAGGAACAAGACAGAGTGTCCACTCTCTCCACTCTTATTTAACGTGGTGCTAGAAGTTCTGGCCAGAGCAATCAGACAAGACAAAGAAATAAAAGGCATCCATATCGGAAAAGAAGAAGTAAAGGTATCACTTTTTGCTGATGATATGATCCTATACATCGAAAACCCGAAGGACTCCACAAAAAGATTATTAGAAACAATAAACCAATACAGTAAGGTCGCAGGATACAAAATTAACATACGAAAGTCCATAGCCTTTCTATATGCCAACAATAAATATTAGAAAACGAACTCAAAAAAATAATCCCCTTCACGATTGCAACAAAAAAAATAAAATACCTAGGAATAAACATAACAAAGAACGTAAAGGACCTATATAATGAAAATTACAAAGCATTGTTAAGGGAAATCGAAAAAGATACAATGAGATGGAAAAATATTCCTTGTTCTTGGATAGGAAGAATAAATATAATCAAAATGGCCATATTACCCAAAGCAATATACAAATTTAATGCAATTCCCATCAAAATCCCTATGAGATTTTTTAAAGAAATGGAACAAAAAATCATCAGATTTATATGGAACTATAAAAAACCCCGAATAGCCAAAACAATCCTAAGGAAAAAGAATAAAGCTGGGGGCATTACAATACCTGACTTTAAACTATATTATAGGGCCACGATAATCAAAACAGCATGGTATTGGCAGAAAAATAGACACTCAGACCAATGGAACAGAATAGAAAGCCCAGAAATAAAACCACATATATATGGTCAAATAATTTTTGATAAAGGGGCCAACAACACACAATGGAGAAAAGAAAGCCTCTTCAACAAATGGTGTTGGGAAAACTGGAAAGCCACATGCAAAAGAATGAAACTCGACTACAGCCTGTCCCCGTGTACTAAAATTAATTCAAAATGGATCAAAGACCTAAATATAAGACCTGAAACAATAAAGTACATAGAAGAAGACATAGGTACTAAAATCATGGACCTGGGTTTTAAAGAACATTTTATGAACTTGACTCCAATGGCAAGAGAAGTGAAGGCAAAGATAAATGAATGGGACTACATCAGAATTAAAAGTTTTTGCTCAGCAAGAGAAACTGATATCAAAATAAACAGACAGCGAACTAAATGGGAAATGATATTTTCAAACGACAGCTCAGATAAGGGCCTAATATCCAAAATTTACAAAGAACTCATAAAACTCAACAACAAACAAACAAGCAATCCAATAAAAAAATGGGAAGAGGACATGAACAGACACTTCTCCCAGGAAGAGATACAAATGGCCAACAGATATATGAAAAGATGCTCAGCTTCATTAGTTATTAGAGAAATGCAAATCAAAACTACAATGAGATACCACCTCACTCCTGTTAGATTAGCTATTATCAACAAGACGGGTAATAGCAAATGTTGGAGAGGCTGTGGAGAAAAAGGAACCCTCATTCACTGTTGGTGGGACTGTAAAGTAGTACAACCATTATGGAGGAAAGTATGGTGGTTCCTCAAAAAACTTCAAATAGAACTACCTTATGACCCAGCAATCCCTCTACTGGGTATATACCCCAAAACCTCAGAAACATTGATACGTGAAGACACATGTAGCCCCATGTTCATTGCAGCACTGTTCACAGTGGCCAAGACATGGAAACAACCAAAAAGCCCTTCAATAGAAGACTGGATAAAGAAGATGTGGCACATATACACTATGGAATACTACTCAGCCATAAGAAATGATGACATCAGATCATTTACAGCAAAATGGTGGGATCTTGATAACATTATAAGGAGTGAAATAAGTAAATCAGAAAAAAACAAGAACTACATGATTCCATACATTGGTGGAACATAAAAATGAGACTAAGAGACATGGACAAGAGTGTGGTGGTTACCAAGGGTGGGGGGGGAGGGAGGACATGGGAGGGAGGGAGGGAGAGAGTTAGGGGGAGGGGGAGGGGCACAGAGAACTAGATAGAGGGTGGCGGAGGACAATCTGACTTTGGGCGAGGGGTATGCAACATAATTTAATGACAAAATAACCTAGACATGTTTTCTTTGAATATATGTACCCTGATTTATTAATGTCATCCCATTACCATTAATAAAAATTTATTAAAAAAAATAAGAATAAGTCTGATAACTTTTAAGTTCGGTTGGTAATTTTTATTTATGTAACATTTATAAAATGAGAGACTATAAAGAACAGCTACCCACTTAAGTGTTTGTTGTGAGGACTGAATGTGTGAAAAATATAAAAGCTTGACAAAGGGTCAGCCATTATTATCATCATTGTCATCATTATCATTTTTTTAATGGGTGCTGGAGAAGATGCTGTACCTCTGGAAGTGGTGGAAAGAAGTATCCGATAGCATGACATAAGAAATACAAGGAAGATAATAAAAGTCTTCCTCATGTAGATGAATTTTTAACCAGTTTCCAAATATATAACTGGAAAGAATGACAGTATTTTAAAAAATAATTCCAGAAAGGTCTTCTGCTTAAAAACATTTTTCTCTTAACACTCTCACACCTAGGAGAGATCTTTTTAGATTAATAAATCATTCTGTATTAAATTTAAAATACTGCTACCTGCAAATATTTTCTCCCATTCTGTATGTTGCCTTTTCACTCCATTGTTTTCTCTGACGGTCAGACATTTTTAAGTTTTACGTAGCCTCATTGGTATACTTATTTTTGTTATTGTTTCCTGTGCTTTTGGTGTCATTCCAATAAATCATTGCCAGGTCAAGATCTTGAAGCTTTCCCCTAAATTTTCTTTTAGGAGTTTTATAGTTTTAGGTCTCACATTTAGGTCTTTTATCTACTTTGAAAGGTAATCCATTTTGTTGTAAGGTAATAGACCAGCTTCATCTTTTTGCATGTAGAGATCTAGTTTCCCCAACACCATTTGTTAAAGAGACTATTGTTTCTTTATTATATGGTCTTGCTCTCTAGTGAAAGATCATTTGATCATACACGTGAGACCTATTTCTGGGATGTCTATTTTATTTCATCAGTCTGTATGTCTTTATTTAATGAAGGATTTGTATCCATAACAAAAACTTTATAGGATCCATAGATAGTTGTTGTTGTTTTTTCAGACAACCCATCACAATTGATATTGTTCCGTAGTATTACTAACTACACAAAACTACCAAACTAATTTTCAACAAACTGGCTTATACCATATATAGTTATTTACTTTCAAGAAAGGCAAGTACTTCATTAAAGAAAATAACAATTCATGCTTCTTTCTCTCCTACTTCCACCTTAATCTAAATTATAAAAGCTGTTCTTTAATATTAGTTCAAGGAAACACCACTAAAAATTAAATAGAGTAACTGCAACAGCAAAACAAAACAAAACACCACACTCACAAAACCAACAAACAAAAATTACTTGGGTCTTATTAGTATAATCAGAGAGATAACCGATAAGATGATTAACATTACTTTCCTGTACAACCTTAAAAAGATGAGAAAACATTTCTAAACACCATGAGACATGACATTGGAGGGCCCTGATGCAATATTAACAAGTTTCACACAGAAAAATATTGATGCCAACTATATCATGACAACATGTACTGTAAATGACAAATGCACCTCCACTACTGGAGGGAAAAGTCTTTTCCAAGGTTCTGCTGCCCAGAAAGCGTGGCAATTCAGAAATCATTTTAGCATGTAATACACAAGCATGAGGGTGGTTGACAACATGGCTTTTAGCTGTGCTACCATCCCCCTGCAGCGATAGTGGCTGCTGTTAGAACCTCTGAGGAGCCAAAGGGCTTGTCAGATCTTCACCTGGTGCTGACTCAGGAGGACAGGCTATGTGATGTTTTAGAAAAGTATGGCATTTCATATACCATCTTTAACAATAAAAGTGAAATCTTGCTTTAATATGGTAGTTTTCTGGCTCACATAAGTGTGCAGCCCTCTTTTATTTAGATGTATATTTAAATACCTCTGAAGAATACCTGAGGATCACTTCAGAATTTATTTTGTCCAGTTGAGAGGCATTACATGACCTCAGAGTACATAGAAATATAGACTACTTCGTTATTATCTACCATTTTTTATCTACGTTTCACATATACCCAATAGGATAAGCACTGTACAAATAACTGTAAAAATATAGTGTTGGTACTAAATGCAATTCTCAGACTTTAAAATACTACTTTCACAAGAGTGTTCAGGTTTTAGGAAGACACATCAACTATATGGATTCTTTCCAGCAAGTAGGCAAATATCCCCACGAAATTGTTAATTTGCTTCCAAACCCTTTTTATCAAGCTATGTGATTTAGTGGTCCCCTGAATACACAGTTCAGAATGAAGAGGTAGATACGGTCTTTCCCAAGAGCTGTCTCAGAGCTCATTCTACTTCCATAAGCATATTGGTCCTTTCTGATTTTATTTCCTGCAATTGTAACCCATTTTCACTCCCCAAAGCTCACATCTTTCATCTGTCAAGCTTCCAATCTGTAAAAGAGCAATGGGGAGAGGCTATTTCCTTCCAGAACATATGGGGCTGTTTGTGATTTGCCAAACTCCAAAATATATGTTCTTCCCCAAAATTCTGCCAGAAAGAACTTGGGTGCTAAACAAGATATGGAAAATCCCTCTGTCCTGACACAATCACTTACCTTAAATTATGTTTCTGGATATAAAACCATACAGCCCATTTTATTTCCATGTGCATGTATAGCACTCAATTTCCCTGACAATTTTTTAGTCATTGTAGGTTTGTGAACCGAAAACTTTAGTCATTGGCTCCATACTCCTGTAGATTCATTCACCTCTGCTAACTGAAATATGCACCAGACTGCTTTGAGCACCTCGTTCATCCTTCAGTTCTGCGGATGCATCCTATAGTAAGCCTTCCCCAATCCACTCTTAGCACTTTTCTAACAGGTGATATTAGTGTTTTTGTGTGTCTACTCTTTCCAAGGATTGGTACTCATTGCTAGTGATATGTCACAGCAGGATTTTACCGTGTGGCTGATACAGCTAAATCCTTTACATGTAGTATCTGATTCAGGTAGCTCGGCAACAGTGAGGTAGATATCCTTGTCTTCCCAATTTGACCAGTGAGGAAACTGAAGGTCAGAAACTCAAAATTTAAGGAAACTCAAAATTTGTTTCAGGTTACATGGCTCCCAGGTGGGTTTGATTGAATTCAAAGTTTTGTGCATTCTATTACGCCAGGCTATTTCACCCCCACCAAAAAAAAAAATTATAACAGAAGTTCGAGTATAATTTTGGTGAACTAAAAAGATATCAGTTGAAGGTTTTCACATAACAGAGAAAGTACAGTAATTTAAAATGTGTAAGCTTTTAAAATAAGGTCCACAAAATAACCTAGTCTTTAGTGTGTGAGTACATCTAGGAGCAGCGGTTTTCAGCCTTTTTTTATATCATGGCACACATAAACTAATTACTAAAATTCTGTGGCACACCAAAAAAGTATATATTTTGTCGATCTGACAAAAGTAATAAATATAACTTTATTTATTCACACACTGGACAGCCACTGTTGTGTTGGCTGTTGACATTTCTTTATCTGACAATCTAAGGGAAAAGAGGTCAGTGCCCTTGACTGTTTAGTCAGGTGTCACATGTTTAAAAAATCCTTGTGGCACACCAGTTGGAACTTGCTGCCTAGCTGAAAGTCTAAGTTTGTTTGCCTCTATAAAAATGAGTGTCAACCCCTGCCTTTCTTGTGGCTAATGCTTGCCCCCCTCACCCCCACTCCCATTGGTGAATCTAATTTGTGTTTCTTTCTTTCTTTCTTATTTCTTTTTCTTTTTTGAATTAGCTTGTAAGACATTGGTTCACAAAACCATACAGGTGTTAAGTTACAACTCAAGAAAACATCATCTGCTCACTGCATATTGCTCTCATCATCCCAAGCAAAGCCTCTTTCTGTATCATTTCTCCACATTTGCCTCCCCCCTTTCCTGGTGGCTATCACCACACTGTTGTATGTCTATGTGTTTATGGTTTAATTCCTTCACCTTCTTTCATCCAGTTCCTCAACATACCTCCCTTCTGATAGCTGTCAGTCTGTTCCATGAAACCATGCCTCTGTTTCTATTTTCTTTGTTAGTTCATTTTGTTCATTAGATTCCACATATAAGTGAAATCATACAAAACTTGTCTTTTCTGGCTGGCTTATTTTACTTAGCATAATAATCTCCAGGTCCATGTGTGCTGTTGCAAAAGGTAAGACTTTTTTTTCCTCCCTTCCTCCATTCTTTCCTTCCTTCCTTCCTTCCTTCCTTCCTTCCTTCCTTCCTTCCTTCCTTCCTTCCTTCCTTCCTTCCTTCCTTCTTTCCTTCCTTTCTTCCTTTCTTTTTTTTCTTTTTTATTACAGCTGAATATTATTGCATTGTGTTTTAAAAACATTCTTTGCAAACTAGAATCCGTCTGTAGGGTCACTAGATAACAACATGCCTTTTCTCAGTTTAGAATTAAGACAGCAAAATTAGCTTTCATTCCTCCATAAAGTCAGTGTAAAAAATGATGACATAAAAAGACCTACACAGATATGCTCTATTATTTCTTTCCAGGTGGGGCTACTTGCTGCCTTTGATTTCTAGGCAATCTGAGTTTTGTCATACACAAAAGATGGCAGATGCATTCTTATTATTATGCCTGTCAGGTGGTTCTGATGAGGACAGCAGAGAAGGATAATATTCTAACTAAGGTAAGAATTAATTAGAGCAGACACTCACCTCTGTGGTTCCATTTTTATGTCTGAAGAAAAAAAAGACACTAAAAACCTTGGCATTTGTTCCAATCTACTCCTCTCTTCTCTTTAATAATGCAGTATTCATTTTTGCAGCCAGTTACCCGATGAATGCTACAACAGTGAAATGAAATAGTCAGCATCTTAGAGTGTTGCTTACTTCTTGAGAAAGATAACTGTCACTAAATTTGCTGATATCTTCACTGGAACTAAGGGAATCAATCAGACATGTGGTCTCCAAGAAACAGGAGTAGACCCAGAGCATAACAAACTAACACTCAAACACACATACATACACATACACACATACACACTTCAAAAGAAAATAAAAAATATTAAATCACATAATTAAAAGAAATCATATATTTATAATGAGACAGTGAATATATAAAAATATAATTTACTCAAATGACATGAGTATTTTAAAGGGGTAATATCTAAAAATAATTAGCAAAATAGGAACTTTCAATCTGTGCTTCCTGTTCTATTTCTCATCTAATGATCTATACATTTATTTATTCATCTGATCTGCTCACTAAATTTGTTAGTGTGGAAACTGATATTTCTCAATCCAGTAGAATGCTTAACATTGTGAGATACTAGCTTGATACTACAGTTTAGACAAAATGCATGCAAAGATCAAAGATTACTCCTGAAAATTGGATAATATAAACATTAGTGAGGAAATAAGAAAAGGCATTAAAAGTAAGGAGGAGGAATGAATAAAGAGGAGGAAGACAAGTTTGTCTTTCAATTCCTGACACTGTGATATGAGTCTGTAGATCCATCATCATTATTGATCCTAATGGACAAACAATTTTTTGTGCTGGGCACTTAGACATGCCTTAACCATGCTGTGTCATCAGGGGTGCTCCAGCAGCTCCAGGGAATTGTCCGCTGACTGTGAGCTTCAGGAAACCTCAGGAAAGGCTGAGGCCAGGAGATATGGGGGCCATCAGAAAGTAGACAGTCCCTCAATAGGTATTTGCCCATCTATACATTTTAGGTAAAGGAATACACACACACACAGACACAGGTACACACACACACACACACACACACACACATAAATGTTTGAACTTTGAAAAAATAATTTTGAAGCATACCTCAAAATTATCACTAAGGATAATTTAAAATACCCACATCATATTTTTGGCCTGTTTGTGTATTCTATGAAACTAGGGATTCTCATATCTATGTGGAATCTAAAACAGCTGAACTTATAGAAATAGTAGAATGGTGGTTGCCAGGGGCTAGGAGGTGGGGAAAATGGGACAATGTCAATCAAAAGTATAAACGTCTAGCCTGACCAGGCAGTGGCGCAGTGGATAGAGTGTCGAACTGAGATGTGGAGGACTCAGGTTCGAGACCCCAAGGTCGCCAGCTTGAGCAAAGGCTCATCTGGTTTGAGCAAAGCTCACCAGCTTGAGCCCAAGGTCGCTGGCTCGAGCAAGGGGTCACTTAGTCTGCTGTAGCCCCCCCCCCGCCCCCCGTCAAGGCACATATGAGAAATCAATCAATGAACAACTAAGGAACCGCAACAAAGAATTGATGTTTCTCGTCTCTCTCCCTTCCTGTTTGTCCCTGTCTGATGCTCTCTCTGACTCTCTCTGTCTGCTATACACACACACACAAACAAATATATATATGTATGTATATAGATAGATAGATATAGATATATAGATATAAACTTCTAGCTATGAGTAAGTTTTGGGGATCTAATGGTTACTATAATTAACACATTGTACTATAAAGTTATTAAGAGAGTAGATTTTAAATATTATTATACACAAAAAATTGTAATTATATGAGGGGATGGAGGTGTTAACTAACTGCACTGTGGCAATCAACTTATATGTGTTATACATCTTAAACTTATGTAATTCGTGTATCAGTAGTATCTCAGAGATGTGTTGTAGAATTTGACACCTGAAATCTGTGGAATTATGTTAACCAGTGTCAATCCAATAAAATTCAATTGAAAATATTATCTCAATTAAGCTGGAGGAGGGGACATTGGCCAGAAAAACAACTAGGGAAGATGTAAGGATGAAAAATTGGCTGCAGAAAAGATGAGACTATCTGTGGCATGTAACTCAATAAACAAACTTAAGATTAGTCAAAATGGATATGAAAGGGTGGACTACTAAAATGACAAAACTGGGCAAATTATGCCCTACCTTCTTAAGAAGATCTAACTTTGGGATCTAATCGCATAGGTAGTTACTATTGCTCTGGTAATTGGAGTCGTTTACAGACCACAGCCTTACTTCACATTGTACCAGTACATGTTCATAGTAATCTTAAGGAAGAAGTATTGTCAGTGTCTATGCATGTTCCAGGGGATAGCTGTTGGTTCTCTTATTTAAAAAGCTTTTTAAAATGGTACACTAAAGGCCTAAGAAGTTTAATCAAACTTTGAACAAGACAAAGTACAAAACGATCCTTCAAAGAATTAGAACACTCCAATTTCATTCTTGCAATTCTATAAAACCCAAGCTACCATTTAGAGGAAAGAGATATAGTGTGGTGGGCTTCATACTTGGGAGTCTACTGTAGGATTCCATACAGTATACACAAAACCCTCTAAAGTAGTTGTTAGCCTATTACACAGATAAAGAAAATAAGTCTTAGGCTATAATTTGATTGATGTGATAATGCCAGCATGGGGATCTCAACCTAGGTCTGAGTCTACTCAGATGCAAATGGCCCTTTAGTAACTGCATGAAATGGGTGAAAATGGCACAGCTACTTAGCGGTAGTACATCACCTCAGCAACCACAGTTAGCCAGGGTAATAGAGTGACTTCAGTGTTTTCTGTAAGTATAAATTATTTTTAAAATGGGAAAAACAATGCTCAGCCAGGGAGTGCTAAATGTCACCTTGTAGCCAGTTCATTACATTTATTAAAATGTCATAATTTTTGCTCTTCTAAAATGTGATCTGTAAAGAAGTGCTTCTTTTTAAAAAAAATTTTCAATTCCAGTTTACCTTCAATATTATTTTGTATCAGTTTTAGATGTATAGCATAATGGTTAGACAATATGCACTTTACAGAGTGATTGCCCCCAATATTTCAGGTACCCACCTGAACTCATACATAGTTCTCCTGATATTATTGACTATATTCCTTATGCTGTAATGTACACCTCTGTGAATATTCTGTAAGAATGTGCTTCTTCAATTTAATTTTATTACAGTGACATCCAGCTCAGATGTTTTAAGTCCATAGAAAAAATGTTAATGGAAATGTATTTGGCTGTAAGATTTATTCTGGTCAAAATGTACTATATACATCATATTGAGTTTTCATTTTAAAACTGCAGTTTGGATCTGTTTTCTGTTGTAAGACTTAACTTTTAAAACATTACCATGAAATCTGTCTCAAGTAACAATGCATAAATTAATTTTATCAAACTGCCTTAGAAAGCCATTGTTTGAGTCCTGAAACCCAAAAAGGACACTCTCAGGCTTACAAAACTGTGGGGAAACTACTAGGTGTGGTTGGAATATCAACAGTAGGAGTTGAACAAAGATGGCCACCAGCATGAACACGAGCAAGGGGATAAGAGGCAGGGGCTGCAGGAGGAGCCTGTGATGGGAAGCAGTCAACTAAAGTCATATCATAACTCATCAAAAGAATGATTTCAAGCAAGTCAAGAACTCTATTTCCTCATCAATAAGCTGAGGCGCCTGTATTAGATGCAGTTTCCCTTTCTATGGAGTATGATCTTAGCCTCCTAAAGAAAGACTGCACCAAGGATTCAAGACCAGGTGAAAAGGCCACAATGGTAAGCACAGGCATTCGCTTCCCTCTGATCTCAACAGGGGGGGAAACAAGAATAAGAATTCCCTGAATTAGTCTTGTGGAACCCTGAGTCTGAATTCACTTGAAATGTACAGTGAACTTTGGAGAGAAAGGAGGACACTGTGATATGTCTCCAGAGTTGTCCAAGTTTGAGGTGGTTTTGATTCTAGGAGCCTAACCCCAGTCCTTTAAGCACTGGTATAGGTAGAGTGAAGAAATGGGATTGAATGACAAACCTTGTCTAAATTCTCTCCAGCTCATCATCTCTCTTTAAGCAATGGCTTTATAGATTTTCAAACTCCTACTAATTTACATGGGAAACATAACTTAGCACTGTTTCACTCTTTCTAAAAAAAATGCTCTGAAAATAAGGAATAATGTCATCCCAGTCTTTGCCTTTCCCATTCACTAAAACACACTGTGTAAGCCCTCCTTGAAATCTTTAACCCTAGTTTGCTTTCTAGGAGATCTGTTTATCGATGCTTCTTTCTTTCTCACGTGCTTGTGAACTTCCAGGCAGAAGGTACTGTGGTTTTCTACTGCGTTCTACACAGTGTGTAGCACTGTTGCTGCATCTGCAGGGAAGTTCAATAAATGTGTGCTGACTTGAACCAAATTTAAAATGAGGCTGAAGTCCTTTCTTTATCTTACTATTTCAATATGCTGTAATTGAATATTGAACGATAACGACAGAAATAAAATGGTGCTTATACTAAGCTAGGTAGAATCTCTAGGATATGAAAGAAAATGATGAAATGGGAAGGACCTTTCTCCTTTTGTAGTATAATACACATAACAAAATTTACCATTAATTCTATATGGTACATTTATAGTGTTGTGAGGATTTTAAGATTATATTTAAAGTCTATTAAACAAATGAAGTATTTACAAAGAAACAAACCACCACTTTTAAAACACAACTTTGAGAACATTCCTATTTCTGTAAATTCTCAGTTTGCATATGTTAGAATTTCAGAGTAAGGACTGGCATAATTAATATACCTGGAGTAATAGTATGTATGCTTTGACATGTATTTTAGTGATAAAATATTTTTATGAAGGCAATATCCGAGTGTTTTGAGCCTTGTGGATAGTACTCAGAGTTTCTAAACTACTTTATAAACCTGTAGATGCAGGGCATCCATGTCTTACACACTTGCATATTACATAAGCACACTCTGCAGTGTGACTTTACCAGCCCCCATGAATGGCCCAGCCAAAAATGCTCCCTCACAATTCAAGACCTTCTTAACTCTGATGATCTCTTCCTTCATCTATACCCACCACCCATTCCCTGGACCATGCCATGATATAGTCATCATCCATCACTTATCCAACTATATATAATCATTGTCTGATCAGAGTTTCCTTTGGTTCAACTGCTCCCAGTATAATCAATCTGCAAACTCAATGAGCTATCCATCTCTATGAGCCCCTAATTTATTCCTAATCCATAAACTCCCCCTTCCTTTTTCTCTAGCCAATTTGCATAGTTTATATTCCAAGACCCAACATACCTTGCCAATACCCTAAATGTCTTTATCCTATGTTTTATTTTAGAGACAGTCATTATCTAAGACACATGATAGTTAAGAACAGGAGTCTGGAGCAAGACAGTATATGTCTGTTTTTGATCAATGAACATTCTGACAGCTAGCATAGTGCTTACATGTTATAAGCAGTAAATGCATATTTGCTGTGTGAACACCTCAATCCTTTACATTCTAAATGGGTGAAGCCTTTTAAAAATGACTAGCATGAGTTATTGTCCCTTTACCCTATTGTAATCCACATTCTGTGTGTCTGTATCTATGAGGTTTTTTCTTGTTAATTCCTTCACCCTTTTTCCCTAGCCCTGAACCCCACTCTGACAGCTATCAGTCCTTTCTCTCTATCTATGAACCAGTTTCTATTTTGTTTGTTAGTTTATTCTGTTCATTAGTTTCCATATATAAGTGAAATAAGTGGCAATGAAAGGAGATTTGACTTGGGGTGGTAAACACTATACAATATACAGATGATATATTGTAGAATTATATACCTGAAACCTATATAATTTTATTAACCAGTATCACCCCAGTAAATTCAATTTAAAAAAATTACTAACTTGAGGATGTGTCAGGATGGGGCATGTAAGGGGATTGTGGGGTTGTCAGACCACCCAGCTAATTGTGTATGTATAGAGCATTGGGATTTTTAGCACAAATGCTTCTCTTTCTCTGTTTACTCTGCCTTCCATGTATTCTTGAGCCACTGCCACCATCCACTTACACCTTAGCATGTTACAACTACTTCAAATTTCCCTAGAGAACACTCAAACTGCATTTAACTGTTTGGAAGAGAAATTTCAACAGCCCTGCCACGTTGATTGTGTTTCAGCCAAATGTAAATTTCTCTGATTACCCATATCATTTTGGCTGAAGCAGCTTCAATATTTCTCATTTCCTAGTTTCTTTCATTCTAATGGAAATAATAGGAATACAGCGATGAAAAATTACTTCTCTTACTAACCCTGTCTCTTATAATTTTGTATTCTTTTATTTAACATGTTCAACATTAAAGGCTATTTCTTTCTAGGTTGCTCTTTTCTCGTTATGACATTTTTCTTAGTTTGATATGACATATAGGATTCTTTAAAAATATCAAAACTTTTATTCCATTGTATAAAAAAAGGTAGATGCCTGACTGGTGTGGTGCAGTGGATAGAGAGTTGACCCAGGATGCTGAGGTCCCAAGTTCAAAATCCCAAGGTTCGTCTGGCTTGAGTGTGGGTTCACGAGCTTTAATGAGGGGTCACGGGATTGAGCATAGGATCATCGACCTGAGCCCATGGTCCATGGTTTTCTGGCTTGAGCCCAATGATTGGTGGCTTGAGCCTAATGTTGCTGGCTTGAGCAAGGGGTCACTGACTCAGCTCGAGCCTCCTAGCCTAGGCATGTATGAGAATCAGTCAGTGAACAACTAAAGTGCCACAACTAGGAGTTGATGCTTCTCAGCTCTCTCCTTCACCACTCCACATGCTCATAAAAAAATAAAAATAAAAATAAATAAAAAGGTAGAAATCTTCAGAGAAGTCCAGCATCTATATATACATAGGAGAAATATTGTAGATAATAGAAAATGTTATATGGATAATTTATACTTAAAATATGTATTTGCCTGAAATTGCCTTGTGCTTAATAGCACTTATATTTTGGTGCTTACGTGATTGAGCTTATATGCTCCAATTCTCTTATATTTGTCAAAATATCAGAAGTAGAACCAAGAATTTGAATTTCAGATGTTCTAACCAGATCAACTTAACATTATAACTGAACTATGAAATTATAGTAATTTCTTGATCATTTTAACCTTTAGCATTGAACTTTCATCTTGACTTTGGTGTCACCGTAAATTATAAAAACCTCAAAGTAATAAAATGGCAATACAATGATACTCCATGTAAGACTAAAAGTATATCATTTATTTATTATAATTTTTGAAATATAAATATATTGTTTTGTAATTTATGCAAAATTTCTGCCTTAAGTTTGAGAGCATGAGAATATCCTATCCCTTAAGTATAAACCAAACCATTTTAGAGAAATCTTACTATTCCTTCATAGTTTGCCTTAGAAGCCATCTAAACTTATATTTCTATAACAGACAAATCTAATTCCTAACCTCCATTTGAAACCTACAGTTGGATGACAAAACCCAGAAAGTTATGAAAATGCACAGTAACATCTAAATTTTTATTTCAGCTGTATCAAAAGAGATTGCATAAATAGCTGGAACAATCCTGAGACCTGAACCTGGAGCCCTGGGATCTGAATTCAGGTTGATCGATTTATGAGTGTGTAACCTTGATCAAACTACTTTGAAACTTCCTGGACTTTAAGCTTTCTTTGTTCATTCAGTTGACTTACTTCTTTTGCAAATATCAGTCACTGAAATATAAAACAAGTTTAAATTATAGTAAACATCTATTAGGTGAAATTTCACTGTTAAACAATAATAGTTCAAAGGGAAACATCGTCTCTAACTTCAGAAAGCACAGAGTCCAGTGAGACAAAAAGACAAAACATTGTGTCAGTAGAGACTTGGACATGGAGTATGCTATAAGAAATGCAGCAGAATCACCTGGCTCAGACAGTGGCTGTGGAAGTGATGATAATAGCTCTGACAGGTTATTTGAGTTAAGTGAGCTGGCATATGTAAAACTCACAGGCATAGAGTAGTCATTCCTCCTACAACCCATCACTACAAGAAATCCAGGCTCTTTCAACAATAAGAAGGAAATGATGAATGAGAAAAAAAAGGAGAAATATTGGAGGACAAAGAAAGGGGTGCTGCCCTGATGTTCCTTGCACTTGAAGCTCAGAGCTATGAGCACTTTCCTGGCTGCTGTGTGTCCTTCCACAGTCCCTGTGTGTGTGTGTGTGTGTGGTCATACCCAATTGCATTTAGCATCTGGCAGCTAGTTAACACGAAACTCTGGATTCTGGTCTGACATTGTTTCCAGGATGTAAGAGCAAAAAGAGATTTGTGATGAGAAAACCTATCATTCCTGAATGACTTAGAGGCAATTTAGCAGGAAACCAGAAAGTTCTAGGATCTTTTCATATCCCTTTTGGTCCTGTGATTTCACAAGTGAAATTAATATCTAATGTGTTGGCAAGTATAATCACAAATGCTATGAAACATGTCGATTACATATAAATAACTCTCTGTCTTGCCTCTGAGTCACTGCCACCAGTCCCTGCCACAGAGCAACTACCCCTAATTTGTAATGCATTCATTTTTAGAGAAAACTTGTTTAAGCTTTCACCATGTCCAAAAGGAAAATGTTTATTTTGTTTGTCTTCTAAAACTATTGAATGATGCCATCATGTTGCTATCCAGAAATATCCCTGGGTCTAAAGATTCTTCAGGGTTGAGTTGGACAGAAGCTGGAGATTTGTTGCTAATGTGCCTTGACTTTTGGGGCCACCCTATGGGGAAGCCCCTGGAGCACCACTCAGTAGCGACCTGTTGGCACAGCTTTGCTCTCTGCTTACCCATCATGCTATTAGAAGGAAAGCCATCAATTTCTCATTTCCCTCAGGATTCAAGAGTGCCTGCTTTGCATCAAATTAATGAAGGTTTTTCCACGTTGAAATAAAATGTGATCTCTGATCATTCAACCACATGAATCTGAGGAAAAGTATTCTCAAAATGCATTTCCAAATTCTCTCTTCACATCAAAATCTGAAGCATAATGTAAAAAGAAGCCTAAGTTACCCCCAAGAGCAGCTGCTGTGGAGTACTAATTTGGTAAAAAGTTGCTCTATTCATTCTACTACTCTACTTAATGTTTTGAACATAGAAATGACACATTCGACACTTCACAGAAATACAAGCACTCTGGCACCTTATTTTCATTTTCTATGTTCTTTGCCAAACTTTTTTTTAGAGAAAAAAATTTAGACATTCTAAGAAATTGTAAAATTGTAAACTTTTATTATATATGCCCTGAATGTTATGAATATGGTTGGTCCCTGTGCTGTAATTGTTTTTCTGAACACTTGAGGTAAGAAGAGTACATTTTGAATCCCCTATTTCACTAGAATTTTTAAGGGTATCAGTTTGCTTGGGTCATCTCTTATTCCTAGCTTCTAATCTGGTTCTTGGCCCAGTGGATTCCTAATTTGGTTATACAGTAGAATAATCTGGGAATCTTTAAGCAATCCTGATGTCCTAACCACAGCCTACCAATTAAATCAGAAAATCTAGTTTGGTAGCCAGGCAAGATCCTATCATGTTTTATCCTAGCAATTTTTAAAGATCCCACCATGTTTTAAATAGGCATCTGCATTTGGAACCACTAGCCTAGCTACAGAGTTGGTACTCAATAAATGTTTGATAATAACCGAGTATAAATTAACTGATAACTGGAAAGGTGGATTGATGAGGAAAGAGAGAATAAATGACAAAATGATTTAGAATTAGAAGTCCTGAGTTTAAGATATAGATTATTTCAAACATTGGACAAACAAGTCATAAGTTGTATAAGTCTATTTCTTTTTCATATAATTTCAATAATAATATTGCCTTAAATATAATACCATCATCCTCTTAAGCACCATTACCATATTTACTTCTTCACCACCTTATGAAGCTCCCACTTTGGTTCAAATATGCACAACTTTAGGACAATGACCATGCTTCTCTGGGCCATGTGTCCAAGATCTTAAGGATCCCTAATCTTTAGAGACGATTCTTTTTTTCTTCTCAGAACAAGGAGAAGAATAACTTACTGCCTTTGCCTTCAGAATATCACTTTAGCCCACCACTACAAGCCTCAACATTGCCTAAGCTCCCACATTGTCCTGTAGCAGATATATGAACCAAAGTCTTTCATTTACTGAGGCTTAAAAAATAAATACACCTTGAACCAAGATAAAAATCCTCGTGACCAGCTGGTGCTTAGCTCTGCTGGGTCAGAGCCAGGAATCACTTGAATTTGCAACAAGATGGATTTGAGTTTAACATAAGGAAAATGTCCTAGGAGTGAAGGTTATTGGTGCCTAAAAAAATAAAAACAAAGGATGTAATACCGTTTTCAGTGTTACTTCTTAAGTAAGTTTTTCCAGCATTTGGTAGGAAAAGGAATCCTTGAAAGATATGCTTAAGAATATTGCTTTTTCTCGGGGTGGCGAATGCACAGTTCAGTGTACAGATGATGTATTATGGGACAGTACATATGAAACCTATGCAATTTCATTAACCAATGTCACCTCAATAAATTCAATGTGTAAAAAAAATAACATTGGTTTTAGTACCAGACAGCACTTATTTTCATCTTGGCTTCACCACTTGCTAGCTTAAGCAAGTTGGTTAACTTCTCAAAGCCAGATACCATTTCCTGATCTGTGGAATTGGGTGACCAAGACATACTTTACAATGGTGTTATAAGAAATAGGGTAACCATATAATTCATCACTCAAACCAGGATACTTTTGAAAGTGATATGGGGTCATAAATAATTCACTGATTTTGGCCCTGACCGGCTGGCTCAGTGGTAGAGCGACGGCCTGGCGTGCAGAAGTCCCAGGTTCGATTCCTGGCCAGGGCACACAGGAGAAGCGCCCATCTGCTTCTCCACCCCTCCCCCTCTCTTTCCTCTCTGTTTCTCTCTTCCCCTCCCGCAGCCAAGGCTCCATTGGAGCAAAGATGGCCCGGGCGCTGGGGATGGCTCCTTGGCCCCTGCCCGAGGCGCTAGAGTGGCTCTGGTCATAATAGAGCGAGGCCCCGGAGGGGCAGAGCATCGCCCCCTGGTGGGCAGAGCTTCGCCCCCTGGTGGGCGTGCCGGGTGGATCCCGGTCGAGCGCATGCGGGAATCTGCCTCTCCCCATTTCCAGCTTCAGAAAAATTAAAAAAATAAAATAAAATAAAAAAATAATTCACTGATTTTCATTAATCTGTACTAGAGTTAAACAAAGTCTGTCCTGGCAAACCCAGATATAGTCAAACTGTCAACCCTACATAGTGGGCATCCCCAAAATGTCTGGGTTATTTTCATTATTGTGTTAAGTACCATAAAAAGGTGTTCCTAGGTATGGCAGATGTGAAATCAGAACAAAATGTTGAAATGAGTTTGTTTAGAATTCAGCCCCCCTTTCCCCTTAATTCAGTTTGTATTTTGACTCATTGATGAAGCAGTTCTTATGACAAACCACCCCTCAGTACTTTCCTGAGTTAAACTGAGTTGAATCTGGATTAACATAAAAAACAGATTTTCACATTTGTTACCAACATATATAAATTATCATTTAGGAAATATTGACAATAGGGACCTTAGAAATTATCTAGTCCACTGCTCACATTTTACAGTATAGGAAACAGATTCAAAGAAAAGGTATACTCTCCCCATATTCCCCTTACAGTGATAATCAGAGCATAGAGAATATGCCAGGGTTCTTTATCAGATTATAAATTAAATTTCCCTTTGTAATATATATTTTTAAATGCTACATAAAGACCTAAAACTTTTGAAAATATGTTTATGAAGGAAATGCACTTGCCTTAGCTGGTTTCCCAAAAGCCTCTTTGAGCACAAATGTGTCTTACCTTGCACAGCAGTGTTGTAGTCCAATGCTGACTGACCCCCAGCTTGCTCTCTCTGCTAAGAGAAAAATCCACAATTAGTGGCTGCTATTCACTCTTTTGATACAGGAAGCAACCAATGAATGCACAACTAAAATACAATAAATGCAGGCTTCTCTTTCTCTCTCTTTCCCTTCCCCCTTTCCTCTCTCTGTCTCTCTAAAATCAATTAATAAAAAGCAAAGAACACTAAGGGGACCTTCTCTGGGCAAATTGCTTGACATCTCCAAGTTCAAATTTTTTCCTAAAAAATGGAATGGAAAGAAGCCTGACCAGGCAGTGGTACAGTGGATAGAGCATTGGACTAGTATGCTGAGGACCCGGTTTGAAACCCAAAGGTTGCCATCTTGAGTGTGGGTTCACCAGCTTGAGCAAGGGGGTCACTGGCTTGAGCAAGGAGATCACTCACTCTGCTGTAGCCCCCCCCACCCCCCACCCCCGGTCAAGGCACATATGAGAAAGCCATCAGTGAACAACTAAGGTGCCACAATGAAGAGCTGGTGATTCTCGTGTCTTTCTTTTCCTGTCTGTCTGTCCATATCTGTCTCTCTCAAAAAAAATGGAAAGAAAATTGTCTACTTCACATGACTGTTGTAAAAACATAAATATAAGGTATGTACTACATGGTAGTCCCTCAATACCTGACCATCATTACCCAGCCCCTTATATATATTTTAAGTGTGAAAGCTACCATAGAGATGACTTTTAGTTGCCTGACTGAGGTTAATGAGGATGTTTTTTCCCCAATGTGTACTGATATAATATACTTAGGTAAGAGTGTCACAGATGTTTTGCTAGATACATTTCTGTGTATTGACATTTATATCTTCTTCCTGCTTGTGTTTCTGACATTGGGAATAGTGGTGCCCAAAATATGAAAAGAACAAAATTAGATTGTGGAGATTTTTAAGGTCAAATATAATTTTAGCTAAACCTGAATTTATTATAAGATACTTTCTTCACCTAAAAAAGAATAAATTCTTGAATATCATTTCAACCAACATTTTATTGAGTCTTTATTTAATGTTTCTCAGACTTTAGTGGACATAACACTCTCTTGAGAACTATTTTAAAATGCAAAGACCCAAGGCCTCCTAATAAATTCTGATTCAGTACTCAAGCTGGGCTCCAAGAATCTGCATTTTCACAAATCCTTCAAGCAATTCTGACATGATGCTTTGAGAACAATATATCTTTGACACCCCAGGTCCTCTGTTTAGGATTTACTGTAGAAATTTGAAGTGCTCACAGTATTCCAACTAGGATGTGTAGTCAGAGATTACAGTACAATAGTAAATACTAATGGTGGTCTACACAGCGCTCTATGGGGAGATAGAAGAAAAAATGACTAAGTACTCCAGATTTTAATTAATTACATATGTCTTTGAGAAATTATTCTATACAACTTATTTTAGTTAAATTTTTTATTTTCTTTCTTCTTCTGTCTTAAAACAACAGACATATAAGCACAACATGAAACCAGAAGAAAGCTGTCTGGATTTCCTGGGTTACCTCCATGAATAATTCCTATTCAGGTTAATTTTTTTAAAATGTCTGACAATCTCCCTTCCATCAGTAGGGTATGGTCTAAGATTTAAAACATGAACTGAGAATCTTCTGTGTAGCAGCAGATTCTTTACTTAAACATTAGCATTTTGTGCATCCCAACTTTGCTAGGCTATAGCCATCTCCAAAATGCACCAAAAGTGAACAACCTAAAATATTCATAAGTCCTTAAAAGGTGCCAAGTCTCTTCCCTTCAGACAATGATAAAGCATTTATTATATTTTAATTGCCTATTCATTTATCTATATCCCTGTGTCTTACCCTCTGCTAGATCTCTAACATGTAGAACAACACCTAGCACAACAAATATGGAGTTATGAATGGATAAATGGAAAATACCTTCATTGGTTTAATAAAACACAAATTCTAAGCTCTTTAAGCACATATAAGGCTCTGAATTCATCTTTCTAGTTGTATTTCATATCATTCCCCTGCCTTACACTGCCTCTTAAGGTCATCATACTCTGTATCAGCTATATAACTTCACCCTTCCTATTTGCTCTGCTTGAAAAACCATTTCCTCACCTGACTAGTTCCCACACATCCTTCTAGAGTCATTTCAGTCCCTCTCCCTTTTTGTAAATCTAAGAGCTCAGATTATAAAAGGACCCTGGTCTTAGATTGCTAGAGTATAACAAATACATTTTTGTTTGTCTTTAGTACCAGCAAGAGCTCTTTCTTAGGTAAAGTCTTTTCAACAGAGTACATTCTTCTGAAAGCAGTAGCATTTTTATCTCTCTTTAAAATTTCCATTAGAACCAACTTCAAAAAATCACATTAAGTTAACTGGCACTTTAAAGAATTAGAAATAAAAGAGTAAACAAACAAGAATTACTATGTTAAAAAGCCTAAGTAGTTCTTACCTGAGTAGTTTTTGAGATGGGAAATGCTTTTAAATCAAGATTTTGGATTTAGTCTGTAATTTAGTCTTTTTGTTACTTTCAGTTCTTGCTCATTTGTCTTTAAGATATTATTTATCTGGTTTCACTACTGAATTACATAGCAAACCGATTCTGTTGACAAAGTTAAAACTACAGATGACTTTGTATTCAAGAGAATTTTTGTCATAATTTAGTTCTGAAGAAAAAGTCATTGTGGTGCCATAGGCAAGTTTTGGGTTGAGATGTTTTTCTGACCATCTGTTTCTTTGCAGTGAAACCTGAAGGGTCATCTTCTAACCTTGTCAATTCTTCGCCTTCATCATGGAACAATTCCCAGACAGTAACAACATCCATCTCAACCAGTCACAATTTTCAACAGTAGATATTCAACAACAACCTCTGATGGGTACAAGATACTGTACCAAGCACTGTAGTGATAAGATAAGAGAGATGGATGCTTGTTTTAGGAAATAAAGAGAGCGACAGGGTCATAGTAAGACAAGTGTGTAAATATTTCCAACAAGAGGTAGAAGGTGATCTAAGATTTCAGGAAAGGGAGACACTGCTTTTAGTGAGAAGATTCAGAAAATGTTGTGAAAGAATTGAACTTTGAACTGTGCCTTGGAGGATAGGGAGGTCTGGAAACGAGAGGATGCAAGGGTATTCTAACCACTGAGGACGTTCTAGAGCAGAGGGCTAATAAATCAGTTATCTGCTTCATCTGTTCATTCAGTCGTTCAACAAATACTAATCAAATGTTTTCCATGGGCCACACTATACTGTGCTTTAAGTGTAACGTGGTGAAGAAAAGTAGCACAGCTTCTGCCTTATGGAGCTTAGATCTAAAATGCTCTCTCCATCTCCTCCCTCATTTTCACTATGAGGTTGGGGGAAGTGTAAAGCCCTGGAAGTCATCAAAGCATAGATTAAAGAATCCAGAGCAGGCCGTATAGATTGCTGTTGTTGATTGCACACCAGTCATCATCGTAAGTTTAAGACCAAGTTTTTTATACTTACATTTAGAAAGATAGAAAACAAAAGAAAAAAGATTACATATTTCACGTCTGTTCACATACGAAGGATAAAAAACGAAAGCCTTTATTACAACCTACTAGGCTTTGTGCTAATGACATTTTAAAAATCAAACCAAATAAATTAAATTGTCAAAATAATTCTTTTGGAACTTTAAGAGACAACAACAATTAGACTGGAGCCGTCTTAAGATGGCAGATGTAAGCCATTTTATATTAAATATAAATTTAGTTAATGTAACTGATCTAAATATACCAATAAGAGACTGATATTGATAGAATAGACTAAAAAAATGACCTTATTATAGGCCATCTACAAGAAACTCAATTCACCCTGGCTGATTGGCTCAGTGGTAGAGCGTCAACCTGGCATGTGAATGTTCCAGGTTTGATTCCCAGTCAGGGCACACAGGAGAAGCGCTCATCTGCTTTTCCACCCCTCCCCTCTCACTTCTCTCTCTTTTTCTCTCTCTTACTCTTCTCCCCCTCTCCTGTAGCCAAGGCTCAGTAAAAGCAAGTTGGCCCAGGTGCTGAGGATGGTTCCATGGCCTCCATCTCAGGAGCTAAAAAATGGCTCTCATTATAATGGAGCAAGGGTCGCAGATGGGCAGAGCATCACCCCCTGGTGGGCTTGCCAGGTGGATCCCGGTCAAGGTGCATGCAGGAGTCTGTCTCAGACTCCCCATTCTCTCACTATATTTAAATAAATAAATAAATAAGAAACTCACTTCAAATAGAGGAATATAGTCACATCAAAAGTAGAAGCATAAGACAAAAATACTGTATAAACATTAGTCACAAAAGGCAGGAGTGGCTATAAGTACCATCAGATAGGAATATAGATTTTGATCAAAGAAAATTATCAGACACTGAGAGAGACATTACATCAAGATAAAAAGGGTCAATCAACCAAAAAAGCAAAGCAACCTTAAATGTACATGTGCCAAATCCAGGTTTGTAAAATATGTCAAGCAAAAACTGATAGACTAAAAGGAGAAGTAGATAAATCCATATAGTTATAGACTTTCATCTAATCTCTATCAAAACAGATAGAGTGACTACACAAAAAATTAGAAAGAATATAGAAGAATGCAACAGTAGCATCAACCACCTAAATTTAGTTAACATTTGTTGAACAATCTCCCAATAACATTAGAATACACATTCCTTTCAAGAGCCCACAAAATTTATAACAAAATTAGCCATATTAGGGGCTATAGAGTAAACCTTTACAAATTGAAGTCACAGATAGTGTATTTTCCAGTCACAATAAAATAAAACTAGAAATCAATAACAGAAAGACAACAGAAAATCTCCAAATGCTTGGAAACTAACTAACAGACTTTTAGTCAATGGGTCAAAGAAACAGTCTTAGAGGAAATTTTCAAAAGTGCATTAAACTGAAAAAAAAGTATATATATTATATATATATTATATATATAAATTGTGGGAAATAGCTAAAGCAGCATTGGAAAAGAACTTGATATCACTGAATGCATACAACACAAAAGTCTCAGATCAATAATCCAATTTTCTACCCATGAACCTAAAAAAGAAGAGTAAAATAAGCCCAAAGCTAGCAAAAAGAAGGAAATAATAGATAAGAGCCAAAATCAATAAAATAAAAAATAAAAACAAGAGAAAATCAATGAAACAAAGTGCTTGCTCTTTGGAAATATCAGTAAAATTACAAAACCTCTAGAAATACTGAAAAGAAATGAAAGAATACACAAATTACCAAAATCAGGAATAAAACAGGGTATCACTACAGACTCTACAATATCAATAGAATAATCAGAGTATACTATGAACAATTTTTCACCATAAATTTGATGTTGATAAAATACATCACTCAAAAAAATATAAACTACTACAACTCATCCAGCATGAAATAAATAATTTTAACAGCCCTACCCTATTAAGAAAGTTGAATTCATTAATAAAAAACTCACAAAAAAAGTCAAAATTCAGATGGTCTCACTGGAGAATTCTACCATACCTTAATATAAAAGAATCAGCATAAATTCTACATGATCTCTGCAAAAGATGGAATAAGTGAAACTTTTTGATTTGTTGTAAAAAGCTGATATTAGTTTGACTCCAAAATCAGACAAAGACATTACAAAGAACGAAAACACACACATACAAAAACTATGGACTAATATCCTTCAGAAATTTAGATGCAAAAATTGTTAGCAAAACATAAACAAATAGAAGTCAGCAACAAATAAAAATAATTATATACAGTGAAACACTGCTATTTATTTCAGAACTCCAAGGTTGGTTCAGTATTTGAAAATTAACCAATGTAATCTAGTATATCAACAGGAAAAGAAAGGAATCACATTTTAATAAAAATGATGCAGAAAGAGAGGTATATGAAAAGAATTTGACATTCATTCTTTTTTTTTAATAATTTTATTTTTTTAATGGGGTGACATCAATCAGGATACATATATTCAAACATAACATGTCCAGGTTATCTTGTAGTTCAATTATGTTGCATACCCATCACCCAAAGTCAGATTGTCCTCTGTCACCTTTTATCTAGTTTTCTTTGTGCCCCTCCCCTCCCCCTTTCCCTCTCCCTCTCCCCCCTCCCCCCGTAACCACCACACTCTTATCAATGTCTCCTAGTCTCACTTTTATTTCCCACCTACGTATGGAATAATGCAGTTAGTGGTTTTTTCTGATTTACTTATTTCACTTCGTATAATGTTATCAAGATCCCACCATTTTGCTGTAAATGATCCAATGTCATCATTTCTTATGGCTGAGTAGTATTCCATAGTGTATATGTGCCACATCTTCTTTATCCAGTCATCTATTGATGGGCTTTTTGGTTGTTTCCATGTCCTGGCCACTGTGAACAATGCTGCAATGAACATGGGACTGCATGTGTCTTTATGTATCAATGTTTCTGAGTTTTGGGGGTATATACCCAGTAGAGGAATTGCTGGGTCATAAGGTAGTTCTATTTTCAGTTTTTTGAGGAACCACGATACTTTCTTCCATAATGGTTGTACTACTTTACATTCCCACCAACAGTGTATGAGGGTTCCTTTTTCTCCACAGCCTCTCCAACATTTGCTATTACCTGTCTTGTTAATAATAGCTAATCTAACAGGTGTGAGGTGGTATCTCATTGCAGTTTTGATTTGCATTTCTCTAATAACTAAAGAGGATGAGCATCTTTTCATATATCTGTTGGCCATTTGTATTTCTTCCTAGGAGAAGTGTCTGTTCATGTCCTCTTCCCATTTTTTTATTGGATTATTTGTTTGTTTGTTGTTGAGTTTTATGACTTCTTTGTATATTTTGGATATTAGGCCATTATCTGAGCTGTTGTTTGAAAATATCATTTCCCATTTAGTTGGCTGTCTGTTTATTTTGTTATCAGTTTCTCTTGCTGATCAAAAACTTCTTAGTCTGATGTATGGCACAAAAAAAGAAAACTACAGACCAATATCTCTAATGAATACAGATGCTAAAATACTAAACAAAATATTAGCAAATTGAATACAACAACATATTAAAAAAATAATACATCATGACCAAGTGGGATTCATCCCAGAATCTCAAGGATGGTTCAACATACGTAAAACGGTTAACATAATACACCATATCAACAAAACAAAGAACAAAAACCACATGATCTTATCAATAGATGCAGAAAAGGCTTTCAATAAAATACAACACAATTTTATGTTTAAGACTCTCAACAAAATGGGTATAGAAGGAAAGTATCTCAACATGAAAAAGGCCATATATGATAAACCATCAGCTAACATCATATTAAATGGCACAAAACTGAAGGCTTTCCCCCTTAAATCAGGAACAAGATAGGGTTGTCCACTCTCTCCACTCTTTTTTTTTTTTTTGTATTTTTCTGAAGCTGGAAACAGGGAGAGACAGTCAGACAGATTCTCGCATGCGCCCGACCGGGATCCACCCAGCACGCCCACCAGGGGACGATGCTCTGCCCACCAGGGGGCGATGCTCTGCCCCTCTGGGGCGTTGCTCTGTCGCGACCAGAGCCACTCCAGAGCCTGGGTCAGAGGCCAAGGAGCCATCCTCAGCGCCCGGGCCATCCTTGCTCCAATGGAGCCTCGGCTGCGGGAGGGGAAGAGAGAGACAGAGAGGAAGGAGAGGGGTAAGGGTGGAGAAGCAAATGGATGCCTCTCCTGTGTGCCCTGGCTGGGAATCAAACCCAGGACTTCTGCACACCAGGCCGATGCTCTACCACTGAGCCAACCGGCCAGGGCTCTCCACTCTTATTTAATGTGGTACTAGAGGTTCTAGCCAGAGCAACCAGACAAGACAAAGAAATAAAAGGTATCCATATCGGAAAAGAAGAAGTAAAGGTATCACTTTTTGCAGATGATATGATCCTATACATCGAAAACCCCAAAGAATCCACAAAAAGACTACTAGAAACAATAAACAGTAAGGTCGCAGGATACAAAATTATCATTCTTAATAAAAACTGAGGAAAAGAGAAGTAGAGAGGAACTTTCTCAACCTGGTAAAGACCATCTACAAAAGAATTAGAGCAAACATTATATGTAACACTAAAAAACTGGATGATATAATTTTTTCTATGATTGGGAGCAAAGCAAGGATATTTGTTCCTACCACTCTTATTCAACATAGTAGTGGTTCAATTTATACTTCCATACAATATAAACATATTATATATTATGTATACATATATATTAAATATGCATACATACACACACAAATACACATAGGAAGAAATTTAATCAAAAAAGTAAAAGATCTGTATATTGAAAACTATAAGAAATTAATAAAAGAAATTGAATAAATACAATTAAGTGGAAAGATATTCCATACTCATGTATTTGAAGAATTAATATTGTTAAAATACCCCCCTCAAAAACAATTTCAAGTGCCTATACTACCCAAAGCAATATACATGTTCAGTGCAATCTTTATCAAAATTCAAATTTTATTTTTCACAGAAATAAAATAATAATCCTAAAATTTGTGTGGAATCATAAAATATTCTGAATAGCCACAGTAATCTTGAGAAAGAAGAGCAAAGCCACAGGCATCATGCACCCTGATTCCAAACTACGTTACAAAGCTCTAGTAATTAAAACAGTATATTAACATAAAAACAGACACATAGATCAATAAAACTAAATAGAGAACCCAAAATTTTCCCCATGCATATATGTCCAATTAACTTATGACAAAAAAGCTAAGAACACAAAATAGGGAAAGGATAGTCTCTTCAATAAATAGTGCTGGACAGACACAAGCAAAAGAATAAAACTGGACCACCACATTACACCATACACAAAAATGAACTCAGTGTAGATTAAAGACTCGAACATGAGACCTGAAACCATAAAACTCCAAGAAGAAAACATAGGGAGTAAGCTCCTTGACATAGGTCTTGATGATGACTTTTCAAATCTAAAACCAAAAGCAAAAGCAAAAATAAACAAATGAGATTACATCAAATTTAAAAGTTTCTGCATCACAAAAATAAACCATCAACAAAACTAAAGCAAAATCTACTAAATGGGAGAAAATGTTTTCTAATTATATATCCAATAAGTGGCAAATATCCAAATATATATAAAGTCATATAATTCAACATCAAAAATATAGACAATTTGATTTAAAAATGGGCAGCTGGAAAAAAAATAAATTAAAATGGGCTGCTGGTGTGAATAAACATTTTTCTAATGATGACACACAGATGACCAACAGATACATGAAAAGATGCTCTACATTATTGATTATCAGAAAAATGCAAATCAAAACCAAATGCATTATCAACTTATACCTGTTAAAATGACTATTTGCAAAATAAAATAATGATCATAAGAGTTGATGAAGATGTAGAGAAAAGGGAACCTTTGTGTACTGTTGGTAGGAATGTAAATTGGTGTAGCCACAATGGAAAACAGCATGGAGGTTCCTCAAAAAGTTAAAAATGAACTACCATATGATCCAGCAATTTCACTTCTGGCATTTATTCAATTAAAACAGAAACAGCAATTTGAAAAAATCTATGCATCTTTTATGTTCACTGCAGCATTATGTACAATAGCCAACATATGTAAATAATCTAATTGTCCTTTAATTAATGAATGTGTACATATCTAAAATAAAAGTAAAAAATACTGACAAGACCTAGTACTGGAGAGGATGTAGAGAAACTGATCCCTCATATTGCTGGTGTGTATCTAAAATAATACAGCCGCTCCGGAAAACAGTTTGGTACTTTCTTAAAATAGTGCACATACAGCTACCATAAGGCCTAGCAGTTGCATTCCTGAATATTTATCCTAGTAAAATGAAGGCTTATTTTCACACAGAAACTTGTACAACAAGCAGATTTATTTATAATGGCCAGAAACTGGAAAAAATATGGATGTCTTCCAATATGTAATTTTAAAAAAATGTGATACCTTCATATCATATAATGCTACTAAACAATAAAAAGGAATAAACTATTGGTACAAGCAATAACCAGGATAAATCTTCAGGGATTTATGTTATGTGAAATATAGAAGTCTTACTATTATATGATTTCATTCGTATAACATTCTTGAATGACAGTTTATAGCAGTAATATATAATTATTCCACATTCATGTATATATTGTGTATTTTATATATATTAATTATTACCAGAGATTAAATAGATGAAATGGGAAGTAAATAGGTGTGGCTATAAAAAGACAGCAGGAAGGATCCTCATGAGAGGAAAGTATTCTTTATCTTGACTGATTATCAGTATCCTGGTTGTGATATTGTACTATAGTATGATGTTATCATTGGTAAAATTGGGTTAAGAGTACATATGATTTTTGGTATTATTTTTTTAAAACTGCATGTAAATGTATAGTTACCTCAAAATGGAAGCATAATTTAAATTATACACAGACACTTAAAGGATAAACTATAAATATTTGTTTAAAAATAGAGATGTGCTTACCATAGACAATAAATGCTCTCAAAACTTCTTTCTGGCTTCAAAGCAATTTCAATTGAAATTTCCACAGTCTTTGTTATTTTTGTTTAGAAACATGAGCTGCTAATTCTAATATTATGTGGGAATTAGAAAGAGCCAGAATAGCAAAGACACTTATAAAAGAACAAAATAAAATGGTGGAATTTATCTTATTAGATAGCAAAAATTATTATATAACCCTGTGATTAGCATAAACATTCATGTATGTCCTTGTGCCTCCTGACCATCTATGATCAATTTATTTAAAAATGTAAAGACAACATTTTTAAAAAGGCAAATGTATGTTCTCCTTGTTTCAATAAATTGGTTATCAGACAAACATTGTTTTAAGTTAATAAAACTAAAACGAGAACTAATTTCATTTTTGGGAAAAAGAAAACCTCACTCCTGGGGGGTCAGCGAGCATGAAAATAACTTACTACTCTAAGGGATAATTATGATAAGAGAGCATGATTTTGGTCTAATCATGATACAATAATCAATGAAATTGCAAGTTTAGAAAGATATCCACTGAAATTTGCTATACAAAGAAGCATTTAAAATTAATGGAAAAATGTGAAACAATTCAATAAATTATATCAAGACCATTGGCTATACAAATGGGGGTTGTGGAATAAATGAAGTTAAATCTCACATACGTACACCAAATAAATTCCAGACATATTAAAGAATTTCCATGTAAATGATAAAGTTAAATTTTATGATAAAATATAGACTAATATGTTTGTGCTCTCAGAGAAAAGAAAGATTTAATAAATAAAATATTAAGCAAAAATTTGTGATAATGATTACCTAAAAAGAAAAAATGAAGATGGAACAGAGGAAAAATACAGATTCAAATGCAATGATAATGTAGTATTCTATATATATTTTTTTGAGCCTGACCAGGCGGTGGCACAGTGGATAGTGTTGAACTGGGATGCAGAGGACCCAGGTTCGAGACCCTGAGGTCGCCAGCTTGAGCGCGAGCTCATCTGGCTTGAGCAAAAAGTTCACCAGCTGTGACCCAAAATCGCTGGCTCCAGCAAGGGGTTACTTGGTCTGCTGAAGGCCCGCGGTCAAGGCACATATGAGAAAGCAATCAATGAACAACTAAGGGGTCGCAAGGAAAAACTGATAATTGATGCTTCTCGTCTCACTGTTCCTGTCTGTCTGTCCCTGTCTATCCCTCACTCTGACTCTCTCTCTCTTTCTGTAAAAAACAAACAAAAAACAAAACAAAACAAAAAAAAGTAGTATATATTTTTTGATGTAACTAAGAGTTGATGTTTTTTTCTTTTCTTATTTATGTATTTTTATTAATTTTTAAAATTTGTGTTAACATGGATTCAAGTGTCCCACTTAATATAACACCGTTACCCCTCAACCACATGTAGCTCATTACATTTGTCTTGTCTCCCTCCCTTTAACCTCCTTCTCCCCTTTCCTTTGGGATTTGCTGTCCTGTTTTCTATATCTATGTGTTATAAATATACGGTTTCACTAATCCCTTCACTTTCTCTGATCCTGTCCCCTCATTCCCCCTCCTTCTGACAGTTGTCCTTCTGCTCTTCATGACACCGTTTCTGCCTCTATTCCATTCCTCAGTTCACCTTGTTCATTAGATTCCACATATAAGTGAGATCATATGATATTTGTCTTTCTCTGACTGCTTATTTCACTCAGCATAATAATCTCCAGGACCATCCATGCCATTGAAAAAGGTAAGATTGCCTTTTATTACACAGCCACATAGTATTCCATTGTGTATATGTATTATAGCTTTTTAAGCCACTTGTCCATTGATGGACACTTGGGCTGTTTGCAGATCTTGGCTATTGTAAACAATGCTACAATAAACATGAGGGTGCATATCTTCTTTTGAATCAGCATTTTGGTATTCTCAGGACATATTCCTAAAAGTGGGATAGCTGGGTCAAAAGGCAGTTCCATTTTTATTTTTTTGAGGAAACGTCATACTGTTTTTCACAGTGGCTGTACAAGTCTACATTTCCACCAGCAGTGCAGGAACATTCCCTTTTCTCCACACCCTTGCCAGCATTTGTTGTGTGCTGATTTGTTAAAGAGTGCCATTCTGACAAGTGTGAGGTGGTATCTCATTGTGGTCTTAATTTGCATTTCTTATAATTATTAACATTAAACATTTTTTCCTATGCATATTAGCTATCTCTATGTCCTCTTTGGAGAAGTATATATTTAGGTCCTTTGCCCATTTTTAAAATGGACTGTCTACCTTCCTGGTGTTGGGTTTTAAAAGTTCTTTATAACTTTTGGTAATTAACTCCTTATCAGACATATTGGTGAATATGTTCTCGCATTCTGTGGGCTTTTTATTTTGTTAATGGTGTCTTTTTCTTTTCAAATGCTTTTTAGTTTGATATAGTCCTGTTTATTTCATCTTTTATTTCACCTGCACATGGAGATATATTGGCAAAAATATGGCTATGAGAGATATCGGAGAGTTTACTGCCTATGTTTCCTTCCGAGACGTTTATGGTTTTGCAATCTGCATTTAAGTCTTTTATTCATTTTGAGTTTATTTTTGTGAATGTTGGAAGATGGTGGTCTAGTTTCTTTTTTTTTTTTGCACATACTTGTCCAATTTTCCCAACACCATTTATTAAATAGACTGTCCATTGTATACTCTTGCCTCCTTTGTCAAATTATCAATTGACCATAAAAGCATTGGTTTATTTCTGGGCTCTCTATTCTGTTCCATTGACTTTTATGCCTATTCTTATGCCAGTATCAAGCTGTTTTAATTACAACAGGCTTGTAGTATATACCTTGATATCAGGAATTGTGATACCTCCCGCTTTATTTTTCATTTTCAAGATTGCTGAGGCTATTCAGGTTATTTTTTGGTTCCATATAAATATTTGCAATATTTCTTTTATATCTTTGAAGTATGCTATTGGTACTTTAATAGCAATTGCATGAAATCTTTAGTAGTACAGATTTTTAATGTGGTTTATTCTTCCTATTGATGAACATGGTATATGCTTCCACTTGTTTGTATCTTCCTTGATTTCTTTTTTCAATGTCTTAGAATTTTTCAAGTACAAGTTTTTTACCTCCTTGGTTAAATTTATTCCTAGGTACTTTATTTTTTTGTTTCAATAGTGAAGGGGATTGTTTCCATAACTTCTCTGACAGTTTATTGTTGGTGTATAAAAATGCCTCTGATTTCTGCATATTAATTTTATATCCTGCCACCTTGACAAATTCATTTATGAGGTCTAGTAGTTTTTTAAATAAGACTTTAGAGTTTTCTAAGAACAGTATTATATTACGAGCAAATGATAATTTCACTTCTTTTTTTCCAATTTGGATGCCTTTTATTTCTTTTTGTCTGATTACTGTGGCCAGGACTTTCAGAACTATGTTGAATAAGAGTGGTGAAAGTAGGCACCCCTGTCTTATTCCTGATCTAAAATTGATTTCTTTTCATTTTTGCCCATTGAGTGTGATGTTGGCTGTTGATTTGTCATATATGGCCTTTATTATGTTGAGGTATGTTCTTTGTATTCCTGCTTGGCTCAGAGTTTTGACCATAAATGGATGCTGGATTTTATCAAATGTTCTTTATGCATCTATTGAAATAATCATGTGATTTTTATACTTCCTTTTTTTAATGTGATAAATCACATGTATTGATTTGCGAAAATTGTACCAGCCTTGCCTCCCTGGAATAAATACCACTTGATCATGATTTATGATCTTTTTATTGTATTGCTGGATCCAATTTATTGATATTTTGTTGATAATTTTAGCATCTATATTCCATAAAAGTCCCAACCTCCATAAGATTTGCATTCACTTTTCAGCTGTTCCACCTCTTCTTGTAGCTGCCTGGTCTTCCTACAGAGTCTTCTGTAGAAAGACTGTAGTGTGGACTCAGACTGGCCTCATCCAACCAACCCTTCTACAGGTTGCAAGTGTGGTGTGTTAAGGCAGTTGAGGTTGAGAATACAAGATTAGTAAGACCCCCTACTCCAGGGGTCTCTTGGTCAGGAGCTCAATATGAGAAAAGTGGCCCCTACTCTAGAGCCTACTCTCTCGGCCACTACTGGATACTCAAATTTTATTTCTCCCCAGCAAGGCAAGCAGCAGGTTCAGATTGAGTGAGGTTTACAGTCTGCTCTGCAGCAGTTCTTCCAGCTGGTGAGACTCTGGTCTCAGGGAGGAAGACTGAGAGCGTCTTCCTGTGGGGCTCAGTGTACCCCCCAGAAAGTGGCTAAACCACTCAACTGCACCCAACAGTAGGCTCGCAGGGACCCACTCTTTAAATGTCCATGCTCTAAAACTCTTTCCCTTCTCACTGGGGAATCTAGCCAAGCAAGACAGGATATCCAGCACCCCGGCCAGCTGACTGTGAAGCTCCACCCTGTCCAATGTGCATGAGCAGCTATGCTGGTGCTGATCACAGAGAGCAAAACTCTCTTCAGCTGGGCCAGGCGTAAGGAACCCTTCTTTAAGACATGCCACAGCACGGGTTGTTAGGTCCTAAACCAATGCTCTCCACAGCTGGTCCTAGGCCTCCCTGGAGTGAACCCAGCACAGATCAATGGGACACTCTACCCATGACTGGCCCTCAGCAACCTTCTCAAAGTTACAAGCAATCCAAAGTTTGTGGTTGCCTTTGATGGGCCCAGGTACACATGCAAATACCAAGCTGTACACCTATGCTGGCTTTTACCCACACTGGGCCTAGGGGAAAGTCCCCAAAAGGCTAAGGTTCCCTGAGCCCTACCTTTGGCATCTTCCGTCTACTGGCTGATTGTTGGGCTCAGCCACTGAAAAAACCTCTGGAGTCTGGAGAAATTCAGGGATTAGGAAGGGTGGTAGGTGTGGCTCCACCCCTCAGCCCCAGATGTCAGTCCATCCAGACTTTTTTTTACAGACCTCAGTAGGTAGGGTGTGGCCCCAGCATTCTGGTGGATGTGGACTCTGAGACCCAGAGATGTGGTTTGCCCACAATCCTGACATTTTTCTATTGAATCTCCCGTGGGGTGGAAGCACCAGTCATAGACTCGAGAGAGTGCAGGGATAACTTCTGGCCTCAACTCCAGAAAACTGAGTCACTGATGCACCCCCTGCTTCCTAGCTGACTTCTCAGAAGATCAGCCCAGTCTCCATGAGGTAGGACTGGAGGACTCCCAAGGGTGGGGCAGTTGCTTTCCCCTAGGTCAGAGGTCGGGAACCTATGGCTCGTGAGCCAGATATGGCTCTTTTAATGGCTCATCTGGCTCACAGACAAATCTGTAATAAAAAAATAATAACGTTAAAAATATAAAACATTTTCATGTATTACAATCCATTCATTTCCTACCACTCATGTTCATGGTTGTGGATGGCTGGAGCCTCTGGGACAACACCAAATTTTTATTGGATAATGCATAACGTACATGGGTCGTTATATGGCTCTCATGGAATTTCATTTTAAAATATGTGGCATTCATGGCTCTCTCAGCCAAAAAGTTTCCCGACCCCGGCCTTAGGCTGATGCCACACAAGGAGACTGCTTTACCCAAGAAAGATGGGGACTGCAGTATTCAAGAATGACTCAGCACAGGAGCTCTGGTAGCTGTCCCTCAAAGTCTCCTCTTGGGCCTCCAACTTCACATTCTCCTTATGCAACTCTAATTCTCTCAGCTCTCCTTCTGGCAGAGCTCCGAGTAAGTGGCTGTGAATGAGATTGTCTGCCCTGGCCCTTTAAGATGAAGACTGTGTCTCTGAAAGCCTCTGCCCCTTTCTGGCAGACAGAAACCTTGGTTCTTTTCACCTCTAAATGTTGTGTGGGTGCCTCTTCCAGGCTCTGGGGCCTGGGGCTTAGGACCCTCCCCTGTCAGGATGAAGCTCCCTGCAGTGAGTCCCTCTGACCCTCGGCCACTGCTCACTCCTGGGAGCAGGGCAGCCCTTTCCAAGTCTCTTCCTACTAGTCTTGGTGTGGCTTCTTCTGTGATCCTTGGTTACAGACTCCTCTGTTTAACCCAAAGTTGTTTTGTCAAGATGATTGTTTTTAAATTAAGTTGTAATCCTGGGAGGTGGCTGTTGGAACGTCTGCCTACTCCATCACCATCTTGGAATCCCAGTCATGTAGTATCCTTAAATTGGGTGTTTGGTTCATGAACAACCTTTATTTCTCTGCTTCTTACCCTACCTATATTATAGTACATATATTATTTTATAACTATATGTTATATGGTTTTTTTATGACTCTAGAACCAAATTCAAAAAATAAAAACAAATTAAAGTTTCATTTCCTTTGAATGAAGAAAAGTCAGTTACTATCCCTTCAAGAAACGGAGAAATAAAGCTAAAGGTAGAGAACTACTTCTCAATGTATTATGATTTCCTAATCTGGGAAAATAAAAAAGTAGTACTCTCACTGGTAAGCCAAGTTCATAACGGGTGGTCCATTCCCCTAAATCAGGGACCAATAAAAAAGCTTAAGCCAATGGGAAGGGGAGCAGTCAGAGATGCAGTGGGCACAGGGGAATTCTCCAGCATGGGCTGTCAGGGAGCTGCTGTGTTTCAGCATGACTACCACAGTGTGCTAACTGGGTGTGTTAAGGTACAGAGAAACTAGATCATACAAGATATATTAACAACTTTGAAATAATCCAATAGCTCAGAAGTCTACAGAGTGGGATATATTGCTACCAGGGCTATTGTATCCCATGCTAGAGAGTGTGGGAAGTAAGAATATTACAATGTCTAATTATATTTATTTCAAAATTATGCTTAACTTTTGTTTTCCTGTATATTTTATAATATACTATTCACAAAAATTAGGAGACATTTTATTGCTTCACATTTATTTTGAAATATTCCTTAATTTTTGTGAGCAGTATATATTTGTGTAGTAATACATGTTGATATTTTATAAGTAAATAAATAGACATATATTAGGAGTATAAGTTTAAATTTTTTCTTTACTAATTAAGAATAATATTTACAAAATTTGGAGACAACTTTGGTATTTAAGTACTATGCAGGACCATAAAGTAATGAGATTTTTGCATTATAAAGTCCTCATGGTAAGAGGCAATGGACAGTGTGAGTATAGATCAGAGGCAGGGATACCAGTGATAATGGCATTGCAATTGTCCAGGGGGAGATGAGGATCTGAACTATGGCAATAGCTTTAGATTTGGTGGAAATTGAAGGACTGGTATTGGAGTATTTTATGGAAAAAAATATTACCAGGATTTAGTCCCTGTTAAGAGACAGAGGGGAGGAGAGGAAAGTATCAGGACTGACTTCTATATTCCTTGATTGGATGACTAAGAGGATGGTAGCCCAATCCTGGTGATTGGAAAATGGAAATAGAGAAGTTTTGGTGGAAAAGATGAACTATACTTCAACATATTAATTGTGAAATTCTTATGCAAAAATCAGATGGAAATGTTTAGGATAAAGCTGGATATGTGGGTTTTAAAGTTTTCAAAAGAGATCCAGTTTTGTAGGAACCTCACACAAATGACCAAGAATGCCCAGAAAGTACAATGAATAAAAAAGGAAAAGAAGCTCAAAAGCAGAAGCAAAGGGCACTCCAACTTTTAATATATATTTAAAAAAGCACTGTTCATAGATGTTCTCTGCCTCTGATCTATACTCACACTGTCCATTGCCTCTTACCATGAAAACTTTATAATGCAAAAATCTCATTACTTTATGGTCCTGCATAGTACTTAAATACCAAAGTTGTCTCCAAATTTTGTAAATATTATTCTTAATATTATGCTTTCTCTTCGTATATATATATATATATATATATATATATATATATATATATATATATATATACGAAGAGAAAGGCAAGAAAAGAAACTCAGAAGCTTCAATTGCTAGGAACATTATGCCCAGAGATGGGAGTTGTGGAAGTCCAAGTAGGCAAAAGTTACAAGGAATAAGTGACTTGTCTAATTGCCCTGAGTAAACACAATTCCCTTTTTCATTTTATTAATAATGTTTTTAAGTATTCTTTGAGCACTTGTAATTAATTTTAACATCACAGGTTTGTGGACACACTATCATTCAGAACAGAACATCTATGAACAGTGCTTTCAACATTAAGCATTTTTGTCTGTCATTTAACTGTCTGAGGTCATCATTGTTAACTTAGCACCTAGTACATGATAAATTAAGAGCAGCATGAGGTGCATGTTGTGGATAGTTAAAAGATTGAATGCAATGGTGGTCCAGATGTTAACAAATTGTCAAGTTAATCATCTCCATTTTGGTAAATGGCTTCATTCCTACTACATAAATCACTGACAACATTATACTACTGGGGACCTGGATCTACTTGTGGTATATATGGTATATGTGTCATTAGGCATACATACTTCCTACTGGCGAAACAGATAATTGTTTTAACCAAAATACAACTCAATTGATTTCATCCTTCCTTAAAAAGAAAGAGTCCCAGGATCTTACATAAAACTCACCCCAGTAAATGTTTTGGTTTATTTATCTTAACAATGTGTTTTAAAGTTTAGGCTAGAGACATAAACCAGAGGTCAAGTATTGTTATAAATTTACCTTTCATTCTCAGTCATACAAGAAAGTTTGTCTGATTAGGAACAAAAAAATAAAGACAATTTATATACACACATATACATATATATAAATATATACTTTCTATTATACAAGGTGTATGAGTAATAAAAAAAAAGAAAGAAAAGAAAACACACCTACTGCCTGAGATGGCAAGCTCATCTCACTTAAGCAGAAGTCACTGTCATGAAGTGTCATTGGACAGTTTTCATTTCCCATTTCTTCCTCTGGGAAGCCTCTTCATTAAATACCTTTTCCAATTAGGCCCATTAAATTTAGGAAAATACCGTTAAACAATGACTAGATAATATTTTTCATTTGACATGATCAAGTGTTCTCTGCAGAGGTTGCCAATAACTTTATTTGAATTTAAATCTAACTTTCAGTTCCTCGCTAGGAAAATTTGAACAGATCTCAGAACTAAAACACATGAACACAGCAACTATGTCTGCATTGTTCATGGCTGTTTCCCCAGCATTGACCTAACATTCAATAAGCCCTAAGTAATTGCCAAATGAAGAAGAGTATAACCTTAAATCTGTACATTATATTGATTATGTCAAGTAATGAGTATAACATGTGAGAACAGAGGAAAAAAATACAAATAAAATTCAGCAAAGATTACTAAGAAGCAATTCTTCCCAGTGCAGATGGGCCAATATGGTTCTTTTTAATATCAGCATTTAATATAGTCACTGCAACGCTGCCATAGAAGCCTTAGTGGCCTTCTTTTTAGAAAATCTATTTTTTTTCTTTTTTATTCAATGAGAGGAGGGGAGACAGAGAGACAGAATCCTGCATGCGTCCCAACCAGCATCCACCCAGCAAGCCCATTAGGCAATGCTCTACCCATCTGGAGCTTTACTCCACTGCTCAGCAATGGAGCTTTTCTTTAGCATGTGAGGTGGAGACCATGGAGCCATCCTCAAAGCCTGGGGCCAACTTGCTACAATCAATCAATGGCTGCATGAGGAGAAGAGAGAGAGAGAAACAAGAGGGAGAAGGGTGGAGAAGCAGATGGGCACCTCTCCTGTGGGCCCTGACCTAGAATCAAACCTGGGACCCCTACACGCTGGAATGATGCTCTACCACTCAGCCAACTTCCTGGGGCCAGGAAATCTATTTTTAATGATGTGGTTGATTGTCTCCAAAATTGACCATCAACCATTTTGCAAGTCCTTCTAGATACAGGCTACCCCGCCCATCAAGAGGTAGAGAGTATTTCCCCTCCTTTTAAATGTGGCCTTGTGATGTGCTTTGATAAGTAGAATCAAAAGGCAGGGGCAGTGCCTGCTCATTTAGATGACTCATAACCCCCATTTTTGCTCTCTTGTACTCAACTGCCACGCTGTAGGGAAGTCTGCGCTACTCTTATGGAGAAAGTGATCATGTTGAGAAACCTGGAAAATAAGATATCATGTGGAGAAGAGGCCGTATGAAACCCTGAATGGGATCCAAGATAGCCCAGCAGATAGGCAGTGTGAAGGCCCAGACATGTGAGAGAGCTAACGTGGCTGTTTCAGCCTGGCCCAGATGCCAGAGGAACACAGGCAACTGAGTGAGTCTACCTGGAGTGGAAGGACCACCCACCGAGTGGTGAGAAATAATAAATCATTCTTGTTGGAACCCCTATGCTTTCGGTGGCTTGTTAACAGTATGGATAACTAAAACAAATGACATCACAGTCCTCTCCTTCTATGTCTCCATTAGCTTTTCTCTCTCTCTCTCTTATTTATTGATTTATTGATTGATTGATTGATACTTTTCTCTTGGAAATTCTACCCTGGTTCTTTTAGTTGTAGTGTTAAAACCAGTTTCTAAAATGAAGGGCTATACCTGGAAAATGTTGATTTCTAGGATTTTCTAATGGGTACTATGCTAGATAACATCACTTTTATTATAATAGAGACTGTGTCTAAATTGTTTATAATCACTGTGCTTGAAATATTTAAATGAATTGAAGTTTTATTCTTAATATTCTGCTGCTGTTTAAATAGTTCAAAATGTACAAAGCCCTAATTTAATGTAGCAAGTTCCTACCATATGTTCCTAAAAAAGCTTTTCAGGTCTAAGCTGATCCATTATATTGTTTCTTTTTTTATTTATTTATTTATTTTTTTTTGTACTTTTCCGAAGCTGGAAACAGGGAGAGACAGTCAGACAGACTCCCGCATGCGCTCTGCCATGACCAGAGCCACTCCAGCGCCTGGGGCAGAGGCCAAGGAGCCATCCCCAGCGCCCGGGCCATCCCCGCTCCAATGGAGCCCCGGCTGCAGGAGGGGAAGAGAGAGACAAAGAGGAAGGAGGGGGTGGGGGTGGAAAAGCAAATGGGCGCCTCTCCTGTGTGCCCTGGCCAGGAATCGAACCTGGGTCCCCCGCACGCCAGGCCGACGCTCCACCGCTAAGCCAACCGGCCAGGGCCTATATTGTTAACTACATACCTAAATATCAAACTTTTTTAAAGTTAATTTTAATGGGGTGACATTAATAAATCAGGGTACATATGTTCAGAGAAAATATCTCTAGGTTATTTTGACATTTGATTATGCTGCATTCCCATCACCCAAAGTCCAATTGTCTTCCATCACCTTCTAACTGGTTTTCTTTGTGCCCCTCCCCTCCCAAAACCCCCTCCTTCTCCTCCACCCCACCTCGTAACACCCACACTCTTGTCCATGTCTCTGAGTCTCATTTTTATGTCCCACCTATGTATGGAATCATATAGTTCTTAGTTTTTTCTGATTTACTTATTTCTCTCACTATAATGTTATCAAGGTCCATCCATGTTGTTGTAAATGATCTGATGTCATCATTTCTTATGGCTGAGTAGTATTTCATAGTATCTATGTACCAAAGCTTATTTAATCCACTCATCCACTGACGGACACTTGGGCTATTTCCAGATCTTCACTATTATGAACAATGGTGCCGTAAACATGGGGGTGAATTTCTTCTTTTCAAACAGTGCTATGGTGTTCTTGGGGTATATTCCTAAAAGTGGTATTGCTGGGTCAAAAGGCAGTTCGATTTTTAATATTTTGAGGAATCTCTATACTGTTTTCCACAGTGGCTGCACCAGGCTGCATTCCCACCAGCAGTGCAGGAGGGTTCCCTTTTCTCCACATCCTTGCCACACTTATTCTGTGTTGTTTTGTTGATGAGCGCCATTCTGACTGATGTGAGATGATATCTGATTGTGGTTTTAATTTTGCATTTCTCTAATGATTAGTGATGTGCATTTTTTCATATGTCTATTGGCCATCTGTATGTCCTCTTTGGAGAACTGTCTATTCATTTCTTTCACCCATTTTTGATTGGATTGTTTGTCTTCCTGGTATTGAGTTTTACAAGTTCTTTATAAATTTTGGTTATTAACCTCTTATCAGACATATTGTCAAATATATTCTCCCATTGTGTAGTTTGTCTTTTTATTCTGTTCTTATTATCCTTAGCTGTGTAAAACTTTTTAGTTTGATATAGTCCCATTTCTTTACCCTGTCTTTTATTTCACTTGCCCATGGAGATAAATTGGCAAATATATTGCTGCAAGAGATGTCAGAGAGCTTACTACCTATGTTTTCTTCTAAGATGCTTATGGTTTCACGGCTTACATTTAAGTCTTTTATTCATTTTGAGTTTATTTTTGTGAATGGTGTAAGTTGGTGGTCTAGTTTCATTTTTTTGCAGGTAGCTGTCCAATTTTCCCAACACCATTTGTTGAAGAGGCTGTCTTTACTCCAATGTATGCTCTTACCTCCTTTGTCAAATATTAGTTGTCCATAAAAGTGTGGGTATATTTCTGGGTTCTCAGTTCTGTTCCATTGATCTATTGCCTGTTCTTATGCCAGTACCAGGCTGTTTTCAGTACAATGGCCTTGTAGTATAACTTGATATCCGTAAGTGTGATACCTCCCACTTTATTCTTCCTATTCAAGATTGCTGAGGCATGTTCACTTTTGGTTCCATATAAATTTTTAGAATATGTGTTTTATATCTTTGAAGTAAGTCATTGGTATTTTAATTGGTATTGCATTAAATTTATAAATTTCTTTGGGTAATATAGACATTTTAATGATGTTTATTCTTCCTAACCATGAGCATGGTATACGCTTCCACTTGTTTGTATCTTCCCTGATTTCTTTTATCAATGCTTTATAATTTTTTGAGTATAAGTCTTTCATCTCTCTGATTAAATTTATACCTAGGTACTTTATTTTTTTGGTTGCAATGGTGAAGGGAATTGATTCCTTAATTTCTCTTTCTGACAGTTCATTGTTAGTGTATAAAATGCCTCTGATTTCTTAGTATTGCTGACCTGTGGTGGTACAGTGGGAAAAGCCACAACCTGGAGTGATTTCTGAGTATTAATTTTATATCCTGCCATCTTGCTGAATTCTTTTATAGGGTCCCGTAGTTTTTTGACAGAGACTTTAGGGTTTTCTAAATACAATATCATATCATCTGCAAATAATGATAGTTTTACTTCTTCTTTTTCAATTTGGATACCTTTTATTTCTTTTTCTTGTCTGATTGCTGTGGCTAGGACTTCCAGAACTATGTTGAATAAGAGTGGTAAAAGGGGGCACCCCTGCCTTTTTACTGATCTTAAGGGGATTGCTTTTCATTTTTACCCATTGAGTATGATATTGGCTGTGGGTTTTTCATAAATGGCCTTTATCATGTTGAGGTATGTTCCCTGTATTCCCACTTTGCAGAGAGTTTTGATCATGAATGGGTGCTGGATTTTATCAAATGCTTTTTCTGCATCTATTGAAATTATCATGTGGTTTTACTCTTTCATTTTCTTTATGTGATGAATCACATTGATTGATTTGCGAATGTTGTACCAGCCTTGCCTCCCAAGAATAAATCCCACTTGATCATGGTGTATGATTTTTTCCATATATTGTTGGATCAGGTGTGCTAATATTTTGTTGAGGATTTTAGCATTTAAATTCATCAGAAATATTGGCCTATAATTTTCTTTCTTTGTGTTGTCTTTGCCTGGTTTTGGAGTCAGAATTATACTCGCCTCATAAAAGGAGCTTGGAAGTGTTCCTTCTTCCTGTATTTTTTGAAATAGCTTGAGAAGGATAGGAGTTAGTTCTTTTTTAAATATTTGGTAGAATTCACTTGTGAATCCATCAGGCCCAAGACTTTTCTTTTGGGGGAGTTTTTTGATAACTGTTTCAATCTCATTTGTTGTAATTGGTCTGTTTAGGTTTTCTGATTCTTCCAGATTAATTTTTGAAAGATTATATGTTTCAAGGAATTTGTCCATTTCATCTAGGTTGTCTAGTTTTTTGGTGTACAGTTCTTCATAGTATTTTCTTACAATATTTTGTATTTCTGTTGTGTCAGTTGTTATTTCTGCACTCTCATTTCTAATTTTATTTATTTGAGTCCTCTGTCTTTTTTTCTTGGTGAGTCTGGTTAAAGGTTCATCGATCTTGTTTACCTTTTCAAAGAACCAGCTCCTGGTTTCATTGATCCTCTGTATTGTTTCTTTAGCCTCTATGTCATTTATTTCTGCTCTGATCTTTATTATTTCCTTCCTTCTACTAGCTCTGGGCTTTACTTGCTGTTCTTTTTCTAGTTCTTTTAGATGCCGGGTCAAGTTGTTTATTTGAGCTTTTTCTAGCTTCTTAAGTTATGCCTGTAATGCTATGAACTTCCCTCTCAGGACTGCTTTTGCTGTGTCCCATAAATTTTGAGTTGATGTATGCTCGTTATTGTTCATTTCTAGGAATTTTTTAATTTCTTCTTTGATCTCATTGTTCACCCATTCGTTATTTAATAACATGCTATTTAGTTTCCAGGTGAATGAGTATTTTTCAGTTTTTCTGTTGTGGTTGATTTTTAGTTTCATGCCATTGTGATCAGAGAAAGTGCTTGATATGATTTCAATCTTCTTAAATTTGTTGAGACTGCTCTTGTGCCCTAACATGTGGTCTATCCTAGAGAATGTACCATGAGCACTCAAAAAGAATGTATATTCTGCTGCTTTAGGGTGAAAGGTTCTGAAGATATCTATTAAATCGAGTTGATCTAGTATGTCCTTTAAGTCTGCTGTTTCTTTGTTAATTTTCTTTCTTGAGGATCTATCTAGTGATGTTAGTGCGGGTATTGAAATCCCCTACGCCTGACCTGTGGTGGCGCAGTGGATAAAACGTCGACCTGGAAATGCTGAGGTCGCCAGTTCGAAACCCTGGGCTTGCCTGGTCAAGGCACATATGGGAGTTGATGCTTCCAGCTCCTCCCCCTTCTTCTCTCTCTCTGCCTCTCCTCTCTCTCTGTCGCTCCCTCTCCTCTCTAAAATGAATAAATAAAATAAAAAAAAAGCAACCCCCTACTATTATAGTATTGTTGTTGACCTCACCCTTTAAATCCATCAAAATCTGCTTTATATATTTAGGTGCTCCTGTATTAGGTGCGTAGATTTTTTAATGGTTATATCTTCTTATTGGATTGCTCTCTTTACATTATGTAGTGACCTTCTTTATCTCTTACTATAGTGTTTGTTTTAAAGTCATTTTGTCTGATATAAGTATTGCTACCTCAGCTTTTTTTTTCATTTCCATTTGCATGAAATATTTTTTCTATCCTTTTATCTGTAGTCTATGTGCATCTTTTGTTTTAAGGTGTGTCTCTTGTAGACAGCATATGTATGGGTCCTGTTTTCTTATCCACACAGCTACCCTATGTCTTTTGATCATATCATTTAATCCATTTACATTTAAGGTTTTTATTGATATGTAGTTGTTAATTGCCATTTTATTCTTTAAAACTCTATTCCTCTTTTGCTATATTCTTTTTCCCCTTTGATCTGTTTACAACAGGTCCCTTTGCATTTCTTGCAGCATTGGTTTGGTTGTAATGAATTCCTTGAATTTTTTTTTTTTGGTCTGGAAAGCTTTTTATTTCTCCTTCAATTTTAAATGATAGCCTTGCTGGATAAAGTAGTTTTGGTTGTAGGCTCTTCTGCATTACTTTGAATATTTCTTGCCATTCCCTTCTGGCCTCAAGTGTTTCTGTTGAGAAGTTGAAAGTCATCCTTATGGGGGCTCCTTTGTAGGTGGTAGCCTTTTTTTCTCTAGCAGCTTTAAATATTTTCTCTTTATCACTTAGCTTTGGTATTTTAATTATGTTGTGTCTTGGTGTAGATTTCTTTGGATTGCTCTTTAATGGAATTTTCTGTGCTTCTTGAACTTGTGAGACATTTTCCTGCCCTAATTGAGGGAAGTTTTCAGCTATGATATGTTTGAACAAAGTCTCTATCCCTTGTTCTTTCTCTTCTTCTTCAGGAACCCCTATGATGTGGATGTTATTTCTCTTCATGTCACAGAGCTCTCCTAGAGTTTCCTCAGACTTTTTGAGTCTCCTTTATTCTTTCTGCTCTGCTTCCATGCCTTCATTTATCTTGTCCTCTAACTCGCTGATCTGATTCTCAACTTCATCCATTCTGCTTTTAATTCCTTCCATTGTGTTATTCATTTCTGATATTATATTTGTCATTCCTAATTCTTTTTTATTATTTCAATGTCCTTTTTTATATTTGCTATCTCTTTATTTAGGTGTTCATAATGACCATCTATTGTTGTTCTAATATCTTTGAGCACCCTTACAATCGTTATTTTAAACTCTGCATCTGGTAATTTGGTTATATCTGACTCATTCAGGTCCTTTTCTGGAAATGTCTCTTGATTTATTTGTGTTGCATTTCTCTGCCATTTCATTTTGTCTGTGTAAAAGAAGGTTTTTGCCACTGGAATCCACTGGGTGTTGCTCTGTGTTCCCTAGGTGTGGTCTGTCTGCAAGCCCGCCACCCCCTATGCTGTTGCTGCCTAGGGTGTTTGGGTATGGGCTTTGCCGGTGCCTGCCCACTGGGGCTGTTGCTGTGGTTTCTGCCTCTCCTTCATGGGAGAGGCTGTGATCACGTGCTTGGGTGTACAAGCCTCAGTGGACTTGGCCTTCGCCCTGCCCCTGTGGGTGGCATTATTCTCAGCCCTGAGGGTAGGGGTGAGCACCTTTGCTTGGCTGCAGGTCTCCGCCTGATTCCAGGCTTTTGCCCCAACCCTGCAGGAGGAGCCTGCTCATGAAATGGCTGCAAGCCTTGGCTCCACAGGCTGGGCATAACTGCATGCCCATGCTCAGTAGCAGGACTCTGCCTATTCTGGGCTTTTGGCTCCATCCCTGTGGGAGGAGCTGGCTCCCAAGTCAGGCCACAAGCTTATGTTCTGTGGGCGGGGCAAGGCTGTGCTCCTGCACCCTTGCTCAAGGGCGGATCTCCGCCCCTTCTGGGGCTCCTGCCCTTCCCCCACAGGCTGGATTGCAGGTGGCCCACAGCTGGGCTTGACCACTTTTGCACGTCCCCTGCTCCCCAGCTGGGCAAGACTGAGCTCACACCTGGGCCTCAGTGGTGGCCAGCCGACTTCCGCCCTTGCTGACAAAACTGTGTTTCCACATCCCACCACCACCCACCCTTGGGCGAGCCCTTAGCCATGTGGGTAGGGGTGCTGCAGGTCAGATCCTAAGACTCACTACTGTAGTCCCGAAAGCTTCCTCCTTCTAAGCGACTCTACTCTGAGTACTGCAGGAGAGCTTGTTTGGCTGGTTTCCTGCTTCCTTTTGCTAGTATTGCTGTTTCCAGGGGAAATATTCACTTCAGATTTGGGGAGTGACTCATCCCAGAGGTTAGGGTGGCTGTCTCTCAAAATGTTTCTCCCTGTGCCTCCTAGATTACACTCTCTTCCTGCTACTCCAGTCCTCTCCTCTATCCCCATCCCCCAGAGCCCTGGGTGAGTGGTTGTGAGAGAGGTTTTCTGTGCGGTCCCTTTAAGAACAATCCTGGGTCTGAGAAATCAGTCTCTTTCTCACAAACAGTATCTTGTCTTGTTTCCAGCTAAATACTGTCCACACACCTCTTCTAGGCTCTGGGGCTGCAGGCTGGGGCTTTGTTCCTGGGGTTCAGGACCCTCCCCTCTCTGCTAAACTCACTTCCCACCATACGAGTCTCTCCCAGCTGCCGTTTGCTCTGGGGAGTTGGGCAGCCCTCTTTGTGTTTCTGCTTTTTCTATCAGTTTCAGTGTGGCTTCTTCAGTGTTCCTTGGTTGAAGAGTCCTCTTAGTTTAGTCCAAAGTTGGTTTTTCCAGATGATGGTTCTTATAATTAGTTTGTAATCCACTTTGGTCCTGGGAGGTGGAAGTTGGTATGTCTGCCTACTCCATCGCCATCTTGTCTTTCTTTCTTCTAAATATTAAACTTTCTAAAATAAGAATTCTTTTTCCTCTCTCATTCTAAATTTCAGTATGAGATGCTTTAGAATTACTTAGAGTAGATACACTGATCAAAAAAAGTTTCTGGCAATATCATTTTTATTTAGTGGTATTTCCAAATAACATGGCATCATGAGGTAAACTCTCTTAGTGTACTCTTGGTGAACACTAAGTAGAAGCTGTTTCTTTAGTGATTCTTGTCATGATGTACTAATCCTCATCCCTTTCTTTCAGTCTGAATTTTAATGTGGACTCTTTCCAAACACAATATAAAAGGTATGAGCTACTCCTGAAATTGTTCCTTTTTCCACTGACTTAAGGAATCTTTTGTACATTAGGATTACTTATTCAATAGGTGATACACTAAGGTATACTTCCCGTACTGTTTGAAAGTAGCTGTTTCTCAGATGGCATCCTAGCCTGCCCTGTGAAAGCCATTCACCATAAAGCACACTGAATTATACATCTCAACTCCAAAAGCCTACATTCAGTGACACTTGCTCATATCAAAAATAAAGCAGATATAATCAAGTGTCCTCCCAGGGGAGCCGAAATAGAACTTTCTTTTTTTTTTTTTTTTTTTTTTTCATTTTTCTGAAGCTGGAAACAGGGAGAGACAGTCAGACAGACTCCCGCATGCGCCCGACTGGGATCCACCCAGCACGCCCACCAGGGGCGAGGCTCTGCCCACCAGGGGGCGATGCTCTGCCCATCCTGGGCATCGCCATGCTGTGACCAGAGCCACTCTAGCGCCTGGGGCAGAGGCCACAGAGCCATCCCCAGCACCCGGGCCATCTTTGCTCCAATGGAGCCTTGGCTGCGGGAGGGAAAGAGAGAGACAGAGAGGAAAGCACGGTGGAGGGGTGGAGAAGCAAATGGGCGCTTCTCCTGTGTGCCCTGGCCGGGAATCGAACCCGGGTCCTCCACATGCTGGGCCGACGCTCTACCGCTGAGCCAACTGGCCAGGACCTAGAACTTTCCTTTTGAATAGTCAGTCTATCTCAGTCTATCTCTGTGCTGAAATGCTTAACAGGTAGACATGCTTTATCCCTTCTTTTTATAAACTATTATTTCTGCAATTGTCAAACTCTAATTGAACAGTTAGTTACATATGCCAATTTCAATGAGTTGCTGGCAGAATACACTGATGATTCTGATTGTTCTATTCTTCTTCAAGACATCAAAATATTGGGCTTTCCTTGAATTCCAAGTCCTCTGCTCTTCAGCATATGCCAACAGAAACAAACGTAAATACTGTATTTTTTGCTCCATAAGACATACTTTTTTCCCCCAAAGTGGACAGAAAAATGCCCGTGCATCTTAAAACATTATGAAGTGGAGTAAAAAATACATTATTTTATTAAATATTTTAACACACCATTTAATTCAGAATATTTTTTTCTTATTTTTCTCCTTAAAACCCTAGGTGAGTCTTATGGTCAGGTGCATCTTATGGAGCGAACAATACGGTACATACTTCTTCATGCCAGACCACCTCAGTAAGGATGCTTTCTAAATTTCCTGGGTAATCATATATATACCCATAGCCAGTGGTGGGATTAAAATAATTTAACAACTAGTTTTCTGCCCTCATGACTGTTTTAAGTATAAAAAAAGATATACCTAAAGATAGTTTATTATTTCATGCATTTAATTTTTAAATAAGAACAGAAAAAGAGGTACACAAAACTAGATTGTTATAAAAAAGTTTTAAAATATTAATAAAAAATGTTAAATAATACCTGACAAAAAATAATAAAACTGTTATTTAAGATTATTTCAATGACAGCTTGTCACCCCTTGGTTGTATGGCACTTTTTCTATTTATGTTATATGTTTGTTTACTGAAATAACAAACACTAGGAAATTAAATTGTTGTACTTCATCAAAGGTATAAAGAGTTTTTTTAAATAATATTTTTTAAAAATGTATTGATTTTAGAGAGAGAGAGAGAGAGGGAGAGAGATATCATACATAGTTGCTTCACTTAGTTGTTCATTGGCTGCTTCTTGTACGTGCCTTGACCAGGCAAGCCCAGGGTTTTGAACCAGCGACCTTAGCATTCCAGGTTAATGCTCTATCCACTGCACAACCACAGGCCAGGCATAATGAGTTTTATAAAATGAATAAATAAATATTACAAACATAGTTTCATCAATTTATTTTTCACCTATGGATGGAATGCACATTACTATGGGAGTTTAGAATACATAGTTGTGCAGATGAACATTAAAAAAGAGTAAGGGCCCTGGCCGGTTAGCTCAGTGGTAGAGCATCAGCCTGGCGTGTGGGAGTCCCGGGTTCAATTCCTGGCTAGGGAACACAGGAGAAGCACCCATCTGCTTCTCCACCCTCTCCCTCTCCTTCCTCTCTGTCTCTCTCTTCCCCTCCTGCAGCCAAGGCTCCATTGGAGCAAAGTTTGCCCAGGTGCTGAGGATGGCTCTGTGGCCTCTGCCCCAGGCACTAGAATGGCTCTGGTTGCAACAGAGCGACGCCCCGATGGGCAGAGCATTGCCCCCTTGGTGGGCATGCTGGGTGGATCCTGGTCAGGCTCATGCGGGAGTCTGACTGCTTCTCCGTTTCCAATTTCAGAAAAATACAAAAAAAAAAAAAAAAGAGTAAGGACCATTTTCTTATATGCCTATAGGCCAAACACATAGATACAGATAACAGGACAGGAAATTCCAGAGGGAAAGGAGGAGGGGTTTAGGGGTAAGCAGGCAAAAGGGGTGTAATGGGGGACATGGGGTGGGGGTGAGATTATTACATTGAGTGGGACATTTGAATCCATGTTAATACAATAAATTAAATTAATAATAATTTTTAAAAAAGAGAGTAAGGAATGTAAATTTGTGATTTCCACTTGGGGCAGCTGCCCAGGTGCCCACCTCAGAGAATACAAGTGCCATTTTAACAACCAGTTTGCCAAATTCAACAAAAAACTAAGCATTGGTTCTGCTGAACCGGTGCAAACCAGCTGAAGCCCACCACTGCCCACAGCTTCCAGTGATGACTCTCAAATCTAAATTTCAGATGTAGACCTTTCCTTTGAATTGCAGCTCTATATAACCATCTGCCTTCTGTACATGACAATCTGTATATTTCACACCTGCTTCAAAATCCACGTGATTAACTGCCTTTTTCCTTCCTTTCTTGGTCCAATACTTTGTCTTGTTAATGAAATCACCACCTACCCCCAAACCTGAGATTTTTAACTTCTATCTTAGATTTTACAGTCAACCCATGTTAATGACTATCAGTTCTACCTGAAACACATCCTTTGACATCATCCATTTCCTCTCTCTTACCTCATTGAAGAATCATTTCCTATCCAGATTCTGGCCCCTATATCCCATTGATCTTCCTAACTGTGGCCTGGCTTTCTTCCTAGTTCATTTTTTACACAGTAGCTGTGATGGTCTTTCTAAAGCATAGAACTAATCCCATGTGGCAGCATAGTAGAGAGGTTCAGAATGTAACTCAGAGCTTGGGTCAAATCCTGGTTCTTTCGCTTATTATCTGTGTCTTCTTGGCAATGTTACATAACCCATGTATCCTTCACTCACCTCTGAAGTTAACTGGGAATAAACATAAATCTACTTCATTGTTGTTAGGAAGATAAAATGAATTATCATCTATAAAGCTCTTAGAACACTGCCTGGCACATAGCAAGTGTAACGTAAGTATTTGTTAAACAATTGGATGCCATTTACCTGTTTAAAACCTTTTCTAGGGAAAAGTGCTTAGTTAGGAAAATCCCCCCCTCCCATAAACTAATCTGCTACCTGCTTGCCTGTCTAGCCTGCTCAACTCTTTATTCCACAAGAGCAGAGTTCCAGGCATAGCAGACTAGGGGAAGATCCCTGACCTGCCCCACTATCTCATTCCTCCTGAATGCCCTCTTCCCCATGGAAGCTGAGTATGATCCTATCAATCCTTCAAGCTTCAAAGGATTAGGTATCTTCTTCCTTTGAAAGCCTTTCCAGACCCACCTAAACCAAACTACTCACTTCCTTTTTTGTTCTGTTCTGGAATCTAGGTGATAACTATCCCTATTATTCCATTTATTACACAGTTTTTCAATTATATTTTTGACAAGCCTACTTCCCCTACCAGGTATACTCTCTGAGGTCAGGAACTATGTCATGTGTCTACTTGTATCTTTAATGGATAACATAGTATCTAGTATGGAATATAGGATACAACCAGTATTTGTATTTATGCATTCTCTATGTTCTCTTCTTTCCCAATAGTATCATTAGTATAATTCATAATAATAGCTTACTGCTTTATTATTCATTAAACACTTTGAAGCCATATTATTTTATTTTGACTGACCCATAGAAAAAAAAATTATCTCCATTTTATTAGTGAGAAAACCAAAGTCTCAGGAGTGGCGTGGTTTCCCAAGGATCACACAGCCATTATTTAAATCCAGGACATGCGATTCCAACTCATGTATTTTTGTTTCACAATCATCCATTCAAAATAACCAGTTTTTACTAGTAACACCTAGGGAAATCAATAATACTGCCCTCTCCACCTCTTTAAAAAATTACCTCTGCTTTAATGTCTGTAAGTCATACTTCACCATCAAAAAAAGACAACTATCTTGTTTTAATCAACAAAAATAGTATTAGCCTGACCTGCGGTGGCACAGTGGTTAAAACGTCGACCTGGGATGCTGAGGTTTTGGTGCAAAACCCTGGGCTTCCCTGGTCAAGGCATATATGGGAGTTGATGCTTTCTGCTCCTCCCCCCTTCTCTCTCTCTCTCCCTCTCCATTTCTGTCCCCTCTCTCTAAATGAATAATTTAAAAAAACTTTTTAAAAAGAATAGTATTATCTTTTGTCAAATGCATTTATTTCTTACAAATGTGTCTTGTAAACTCCAAGATGGGTGTCATTTTAAAATATATTGTGTCCCCATGAGATCATCAATAAAAATCCATGGGTCCTACCCAAGGGTACCACATCCTTGGAGCCAGGTGAAGAAGCCTGATCTGTGATGTCATTTCATATTTTATATACAGGGAAGGATGTTCACAAAAAGTAAAGCACCTGATGAGGCATGGAGATTTTTTATAAGATCTAAAAAAGAAAGATCTTTCTTTAAAATATAGTTTTTAGGGACACCTGAAGATTAGGCTCAGAGCCAGTGTCACTGGTAAATAATAGTCTGGTGTTTACATTTTCACTGGGGATTGTTTCTCCTGACACCACAGATTAAATGAGGTAGCCAGACTCTCAGAGCCTTACATTTTACTGGGGGAGCTATATGTTTGAAATTTAAACAAAAGGGCGAGCCTGACTTTCTAGGGAGTTTAAGAAAAGCCAGAATTTAAAATGCATAAAATGCTTCTATCCTGTTTCTACACTTATAGCAAAGCTCTAAAATGCATTCTTTTGCTCACCTCAGAAGTCCTTCCAAATTCAGGCACGTGGCATGTGCTCATTGCCAGAGAAAACAAGCCTTTCCCTGGGGGAGAAGAGGCTGTATCGCCAAACACAGATCTTTTGGGGTTTGAGATCTTGACAGGCCCCAACAAAAGCATCTTGTTTTTGTCTCTTTGTTATATAGATTTCAATGTTTATCTTTTTGTAAATTTAAATGATATACTATAACATGTTCTACTTGATATTTATTTTAGAAAAATTTCTGTCCTATGAGAGACTATCTGAAATAAGAATCTAATGAATAGCTATAAAAGTCCGTGAATATGCAATGACCACCAAGTAACATTTATCCTCTCCATTGAAAAAGCAGGATAATGCAAACAAATTTCTTTTGTTCTAGGACATTCCCCATGTAATTAAGTGCTACTTTCTCTGTATAAAAACCATTGACTGAAACAATATTCTGACTCAATATATGGCCCTTGAACAGCTGTGAAAGCACAATTTTTGATTGTTAACTTAATTCCTATCTCACCTTGGGATTATTAACTATAAGCAGGTTTGTACACACATATAGCCATATGTGTTCATAAACAAAATTGCATCTTAAAAGGAAAAATGTTACTTTTTTAAATCAACAGAGTTTATTTACTTGTGCTAAAGCAGTCATATTTTGATTATAATAATACTCAGATGATTCAGTTGTCAAAAGTCTGTGATTTAGTCAAATAAAACATAGGCCTTCTTTGGAATTAGGAAAGGATGCCTCTTGCTTTTGGATTTTCTGATTACAAGCCAGTATATACAGCACATCAAGTTTTCTAAATTTGTAGTGAAAAGTAAATAATTAGGATAAACTAAGCACAGGATTATAAACCAGTGTTACTGTCTAAATTATCCCAAACTAAAATTATCCTTAATTACAGGCAGAAATATAGTACAGTCTGTCACTATCTTCTTAATTCGTGAAAGTAAACCATAAGTGAAAGAGGTAAATAACATCTTACATTTTCCACTTACCTATTTTTTTTACATAGAGCCTCGTAACAAATCTATGAAAGAGAAGAGAAGGGATCCTTACTCTTTTGAGAAGCTAAGTGTCAGAAAGACAGCATGGTTTCTGTGACTTTATCCAGTCGGTAGAAGGCCAGACTGGAAAGAAATCAGGTTTCCTGGCACTGAACTCACCAGGCTACCTCTCTTGAATAAACTTTACTGTTACTAAGATAATCCACTTAGCACCCTGTTGGGCAAATAAGTTTGTAAAATTTGTGTTATTTGGTTTTGCTCACTTTTATTAAAAATGGCGCTGCCCATGTGGGGCGGCTGATTACCTTCCTGCTTGGGAAGGGACTTGGTAATGTTAATGTGTGCTAGGGGAGGGCTTTTGCGCCAAAAAATTTTAAAAGGAGGAGCTAGGAGGCCATTGTAGGAGAGACCACATTGTTGCAGAGAAGGGAAGAAAGACCACGTTGTTACAGGAGAGAGAGGCCAGTTGGTGGCGGAGGAGGCAGCAAGCAAGATGGCAGGGAGCCGAAGGGGAACAGCAGTGAGGGGCTTTGTAAGCTCTGCTAAACTCATGAGGTGGGAGCCTTTGATTCTAGCAAAAACCAGAAAGATTCTCCTGGTTGTGGAACAGAGAACATTCAAGTGGGTTTTGGTGTCCCATGTGTGTGTATTTTCTCGCCTGCCAGTTGTGAGCTGGAATAAAGGTAATGGTCCATCAGTTCTTGGCTCTGTTGTTTCCTTACGATCTATCCAAATCAAATGCAAACCTGCATGGGCCAGGCAGCTGTGGTGGTGGCCGTGGCTACTGGCCCTACACACCCAAAAAGCTATCGGTTGCCAATCAACTCTAGCAGGGGGTCTACAGACTTTGCAAACATGAAAGAAAAGCTTCTGAGAAGCAGCTGTGGCGCACTTATATACCAAGAGAAGACTCTCAGGGTCACGGTTACATTCCATGGAAGGACCACACTCTCCCTCAACATGCCCAGGCTTTCTGTGTGCTCAGCTCTTTCCCACAAATACTACTCTTCACAGCACTGTAGTTTACTAGTTTCCACCAGAAAACAAATACACAATGAGACCTCTCCAGTGACAGTTAACATTGGAGGAACATGCACTGCATTGTGTTGCAGAGTTGGTCTTTTTGTATCAACCAAGGGTTACAGGGGAAGTTTCCTGCAAGGCCATCAGGGTTGCTCTTTGCTTGGGTTGTCACAACCTTCTTCATTTTTGCTTTTACGACAAACATCAGAAAGCATCAAATACGCAATGAAGACAATCCTAGAATAATCTAAAAATTGTTCTGTGACACACATGGAGACTTACCAAATTTTTCCAGTCTTCATTCATCCAGAAAATAATTTTTTAGCCTCCATTATATGCTATGCTCTAGACTAGATCCTGGGATATGCTAGTCTTGTACAAACAAGCAATCACACTGCCACATCCTTCTGGGTGAGTGGTATAACTAAATCTTTGGGTGTGACTGTTTCCACTTGGTGGCTGGGAACACTTCACAGAAATTGTCATCTAGTTCTTATAGATTAAGTAGCAGAGCAGTAAACAAGGAGTAGAAAGGATAGTATTTTACTCATGCTGCAGTTCACAAACATACAAATACAAATGAATACATCCCCTAGGAAGTCTCTACCAACCTAATGTTGAAATATTTTAATAGAAAGAAAAACCTCCAGAACAATGAACTGAATGTCTCAGTAAATAGTAACAACAGAAATGCACCTCATGCCTTTCACTGTATTACTACAGCTATGCATAGATTCTCAAAATATTAAAAGTAGAAAAATTTTTAGCCATAACCCAGTCCAATATCATCTTTTTTTTTGGTAAGTTAAAGGAAGGTTAAGTCTTATTTAAAAGCACACAGTTAATTGCTCACATTTAAAAAAAAATACAAAAAACTAGAACTTAGACTTCTTGTTGTCTAGCTTAGTTTCTTTCTGCAACATTGCATGCTATATTGTTGGAGGTCAATAGTTTGTGGTTAGAGATGACTTTTGTAAAGCATCAGAGTGCTAGGTAGTTTGAAGTCAGAGTATCATGTAAATAAAACTCATAGAGGTTCTTTATTATCTGCTTACTATGAAAATAAATAAATTCCCAAGGAAGAGAACATGGGGCAGGCAAAAACTTTCAAAGGTGAAAGAAAAAAATGGAGGTAAATATGAAAGACCATGAGTCAGAACTCCTCATGGATGCTCTTGTGATTCATTTTTGTTAAGCGGTCTTGAACAGCATTTGCCCCATTCCTTTCTATTTTACCACCAGTAAAATAGAGCCAATACCTGGCTGGGAATCATTTACTTGTCTATTTCCTGTCTTTGTATGAACACGTGCTGCATTTCTGAATGTATTTATATAGATTAACATCTCCTGGTAACCTTTCTGACATATGCTCACAATGATTACTCAAGCTAGTCGCACACATTCCGGACTACTTAGTCCCACTATAGAAATGAGCAGACTGTGCTACAAAGAGTTCATATGACTTACCCAAAGCCACTTACTTAGTAAGTTACAGAGCTTCAATTTGAACTCAGTTGTTAAGCCCATTGCTTTTTCTGTTAAAAATATTCTTGAACTAAATAACCCTTGAAGTCTGTTTTGATTCTAAAAACTGTACTTTTAATACAATAAAAATTAAAATGCTTTAGAAAATTTTGAGATCCATAAAAATATGAGGTGGCCATAACACCCCATTGATTATATCTATCCATCTGTATGGACCCAAAGCTCTACAAATTTCACTCATTACTTTCTACAGACCAGAGTGAGGGCAGGCTTTCTGAGTCCTTTTATAGCTCAGAGAAAATTAAGGCATAAATACCCATAGTTTTTACTGACATTTAGAAAGTTGATATCCCACTGAAGAAGTTATTAGATTGGACAACTCTGAATAAAATAGATGTTTAAGCAATCTGACTTCCTTTCAGAGGCAATATATAATCTTTACAGGGATTTGGGGAAGTTAATGTCAATTAGAGTATTTATGTTTGCTTTAGTTGGTTCAGAAGTCATGTTGAAAATGAAACGCCTTATATTGACATAAGTCATAGATGTGAATTTCCTCTCCTAAAAAGAGTTATATAAATAATATGGCAACCCCTTTTTCTTATTGAATATAAGTGAAAGATTATTTCTAACAGGCTGTGGGCACCTGTCTTAGGCTTGCTTGCTGTTTACCGGCTGCAGGCCCTTTGCCTGATTGGTGAATGAGCACGTGGCAGTCATGTGTGCATAGGTGCTTGTGCTCCAGAGAGATTAGAGATTGCAGATTGCGGATGGCAGATTGCGTGCTTGCCACTGTGAGGGGCTATTTTTGCAGTTTGTGTGCCTGAGAGGTGGTTTCCCCTGCCTGTGTGCTTGTCTGCGGTTGTGAGATTTTATTAAACAGAATGACCCAATGCTTTCTGGCTCTGCAGTTTCTTTACTATCTGCTTGAATCCAGTGTGAACCTGCTTGGCCTGGGCCACCGACGTTACATAAGCATATAAAGATCAAGCAACTTTTAAGGTTTTTACCACTATTAGAACTAGTTTTCTACAGTAGCAATGAGAAGTCTGCTAAATGAAAGGTAATAAAAAAAATTGACTACTGTCCTATTCACATCCAGAGTAAATACTCTTTAAAGCAATATGCCTTCCTGTCCCAGAAAACAGGGTGCCTCAATATCTACGCTCTAGCTCCCTTTGCATGGCTTTCTCATCCCCAGTGAGCCTTGTCCCTCTGGCCACAGCACCAATTAAAATGTCTTCCCCACTGCTTAGAAAACACCCTGGCCCCCTAATTTAATGTCTTTTCATCCTTCACAACTAAACTCAAATATTATTTTTTCAGAAAATTACCCTGAGTAATTTTCTCTTGCCTTATTTAAACCCTCATGGCATATTGTGTGAAAACAGCTCTGTTAGTCTTGTTAGCTGGTTTACTGGCTGCAAGCACTTTGCTTGATTAGTGCATGAGCACATGGCAGCGCCACATGTGGATAGTCTATGTAAGGCTATGCATTCTTGGGCTCAAGGCGTACTGCAAATTGAGAATGGAGGATTGTGGATTGCCTGCCCACCACTGTGAGGGATTGTTTTACTGTTCCTTTGGGTAAGAAAAGGTTTCCCCTGCCTGTTTGCTCATCTGCTTTTGTGGGAATCTATTAAATGGTAATGGGCCAACACTTTCTGGCTCTGAAATTTTTCTACCATCTGCCCGAATCCAATGCGGACCTGCCTGGCCTCAGCCACTGAAATTACACATAAACATATTTTATTGTGCAGCTCTCATCAGAAGTTGTGATTCATTACTTATTTGTGTGATTCTTTGATTAAAATGATTTTCTCACTAGATCAAACTATAAGATGACAGGAACCATATTTTGTTTATTTGTTTTTGTGACAGAGATAGAGAGAGGGATAGATAGGAACAGACAGACCGGAAGGGAGTGAGATGAGAAGCAGCTCTATCTTCATTGCAGCACCTTAGTTGTTCATTGACTGCTTTCTCATATGTGCCTTGACAGGGAGGTTACAGCAGACCAAGTGACCCTTTGCTCAAGCCAGCAACCTTGGGCTTCAAGCCAGCAACCCAGCACTCAAGCTGATGAGCCTGCGCTCAGGCTGACAACCTCAGGGTTTTGAACCTGGGTCTTCGTCTCAGCCCAATGCTCTATCCACTGTGCCACTGCCTGGCCAGGCATCATATCTTTTTGTCTACCATCACATTCTCAGGGTTTACCAGAGTGCCTGGGACATGCAAAATACTGTTTTCTTTTTTTTTTTTTTTGGAGAGAATAAATGGTTCTCTACTGGAAAAACTCCATCCAATCTCAGCTGCCATGTTTATATCCTCCTTCAAATTCTATGGCTTGAAGCTATTTCTAAAGGACCACAAATGCCAAGGAGCTAATGCTCTATAAGAATAAGACAGTCTATTTCATAATTATGAATATACTAATACTTTTTAAGTTGATGTCTATAAAAAGACTCCAAGAAAAGGAAGAGAAGTTTATACACATAGTAATATGCTATAGTGTTACCTTGACAGTAATATAAAAATGACCTTAGCATTCAACAAGAAGCAAATGGTTAAATATAATACATGTATTCAGTAGAATGCTGTTTATACATTAAAATGAGTGTTTTGAAGATTATGTTGTAAAAAGAAAAATGCTCAATAAATAAGGCCAAGTGAATAAGAATAAAATGTAAAATTACATATCTTCTAACATACAAAGATTATGTTCATATAAAGACTAGAAAAGAACATGAAAAAGAAAAGCAACTTGATATGGGAGTATCATATAATCATATAACCTTATACTAATATTATAAGTATGATAAGATTATAATAATTTTATTTTGGTATAATGTTATCTAAATCAAGTTAATAATTTAGAAATATACCTAAATTAAAACTCAGAAGCTGACTGCAGAATTTTTTCACCAAAATTTTAGATATTACACTTAAGAATAGTACATCATGTTATACGTGGCACATTTTCCAGTGTAAAGAACAATTGGATTATGCCTTTGAATGAAGACTAAGTACCAATAAACTCCTAGTCTTATTCTTGGAAACTCTTGTGATTTACAACTACTGAGCATACTTGGCTAGAATCTACAATTAACATAGTTTCAACATAGATTATGTCAGCGTCTCAAGTTCTGAGTGCTCCTCCCATCGCGAGCTGATACTGGGGAGGCACAGGTGTTCGTCTGGACTGTGAATAAGCTCAGGTGTTTTCTGTTTAGAAGTCAGCACCCAAGCAGCCACAGGATCCATCTGCTGAGAACCCCTCTGTGATTCCAACAAGGGAGCTAATTTATTATCCAGCCAGGGAAGCTCTACCCTAAGACCACGAATTTGCTGAGGCATGCAGTTTCCCAGGAAAACAAGCAAACCCTCTTATATTCATAACAAGGTCTAATGTGTTTGTTTTTAATGCACCAACACATCTCTGAGCACGTCAACCATGCTGCTCCATTTCATCCTCAAAACAACTCCATATATTAGGCATTATTATTAACCTCACTTTTTAACAGGAGTCCAGACACCTGTAATGGTTACATAACCCTCCCAAGATCATAGTGTCTCTAAGTGTCTGAGTCAGAAACTGAGCCTAGAGACTATTCAACCATTTAACCATTACACGGTGCTGCCATGAAAGTGTGAGATTTCAAAACTTTAGAAAAAATGGCAAGTTAGAAAGTACTTGCTTCAGCCCTATATTATTAAATTCACATAAATTATAGAGCTTATTATGCCTCCACATATTATCTCACTGTGCACCCCCTCCCCCCACTATCAGGGACATGCAGGCTGTGACTGTAGAAAAGTCCCTTGTGTTCCCATCTTTCTAAATACTCTATAATACTACACAATTCCCCCAACAAATTTGCAAGCCCATGACTTCTACTACCAGATAAAATTCATGGTGTGTGGGATAGGGGCTCTCTGATGATAGGCACTTGCAGACAGAAGCACCTGGCTTCAAGATTCTCACTTTACCCATAGTCTTTGTCTTGGAAAACAGCCAGTTGCCAAGTGTGAGTCCAACAGTCACCAGGCAAGGGGTGTGTGTAGTTTCCAGTAGCCCCATACGGTGCGTAATATCCGCTACACGGGCTGGGACAGTCCCTGAGCTCAGCATTGACTTGGCTGTCATAGCAGGGAACAGACATAAACAAGACTCACTAGCCAGGGACAAAAATATCACTGTCACAGACTGATGCTCCTCAAGGGAGAGGGAGGATAATGTTACAAACTGTGAAAGGTTAAAGGTTAAGATATTTTCACCTCTGCCTAATTAAAAAAAAAAAAGTAAATACTGTTAACAACCTGTTAATAAGTGTGATTCGTGAGAAGAGCATGAGAAAAAAGAATCTTAGTAGGGAAATAAAATGAACAGTTGTTGACAATGGAAGGAAGGCACCTGGGCCTCAGGCCAAATACCTGCTCATCTCCCTGGAGCTGCAGCTTAGTCTGGGAGAGTGGCACAAACAGGGTAAATAAACAGAGCTCAACGCTCAGCTGATTCACTCCAGTCTGTGTTGCTTCTGAACGTGAATGCCTCTCATAAACAAAAACAAAACAAGCAAAAAAAAGGGGGGGGGGATAAGTCAGAGCGAAAAGTAAATAATCAATCATCCTTATTAAAACAGAATATAAAGTCAACTCACGTTTTAAGCAAATAACATTCTGGCAGGAGACTTGTTGGGGGCAGAGGGAGAATTTGTTGTGTGAGAACAGCATCCACAGTTTTCTCCTTAAGTCTCACTCACGCTTCTGGAGTCTTTTCTTTTGATCCTACAGGTACCACCATGCCCAGCTCCAGGAATGTCTTATTCTCCTCGAAACATGATGAACTAAAGAATATTGAACAGAAATCCTTTCATTTTCATTCTCTTCTCTCAGCTTAAGACATGTGACCATGTTTTAAGTTTCAAAATATTTAGGAAAAGCAAAAAAGGAAATAGTAACCAGATAATAATCAAATGCTATTTTGCAAACAAAATCAATGAAAGTAATCAAAATTTTTATATAGCTTCTGTATGGCCAGTACTCTCCACCATCACAGCCGCCAGGCATGTGCAGGTTCCCATTAGATTCGGACAGATGGTAATGAAACTGCAGAGCCAAAAACTGGTGGCCCATACCTTTATTCTAGCCTCGCACCCAGCTGGTGAGTAAATACAAACACACAGAGGGCACCAAAACCCACTCATTCAGCGCTCACAAAGCTACTAACACATCCGGGTTTTCCTAGAATCAAAGGCCCCCCACTAGCCTCAGCAGAGCTCACAAAAGCTCCTTGCCCTCCACCTCTGGTTCCCCATCTGTCAACATGGCTTCTTACTCTCCACACAAACTGGCTGCTCTCTCTTTCTTTTCCATCTTGGCTTCTTTCTCTTCAGCACTCTTCCTCCCTGCTCTCACTCTGCAAAAACATGGCCTCCTTCCTCTTCCTTCTTCTCTTAAAACTTTTTGGCTCAAAACCCCTACTCCTGCACATATTAGCAAGCAGGAAGGTAATTAGCAGTTTCACCTGGGCAGTGCCATTCACTTGGGTAATGGCCATTTTTAACAATAAAAGTGAGCAAAATCAAATAACACAAGTTTTACAAACTGATTTGCCCAACAGCCTCCAATCCTAAAAAAATGGTTTCACTTTGTACATATCTTGCCTGTTCCACTTTCTTATCTTCTAGAGAAAAAATAACGGCCTGACTAAAATGTGTGTGAGTTAGTGTGTATGCAGTTGGGGGAGGAGGGGTAAGGAATGAGGTAGGGGAGAGGGAAGGACATGGAGAAGGACATGTATCACACTTCTGTCCACAGAGTTACCATTGAGTTATAAATGGTATACTCATTCATACAAGTTTCTTCCTGGGGCCACTGACAGAGCTAAATTTTATTTTGTTCTTTTCTTCTCTATTGTATTTTTTTAATTAAAATCTCTGAAAGCATTGTGCCGTCCCACTTTTTTCCTCCTAATCTTAAAAATACAGTCAGCTGGGAGCAGGGGCTAGCCAATGTCTGGCTCAGGCATTAACTGTGACCACTTATTAAAGAATTCTGGGAGGCTCAGTTGGATGAAATCACTTCTCACCTCCAAGAAGTGAGCTTATAAAAATGACTGTAAGTAGGACATGGGGATGAGAAAGGACAAGTTTCTCTTGCAAAGTCCTCATATTATGTTTATTCAAATAATAAATTCACCAGAACTAGACTATCAAATAGATGGATAGAGATAGATAAATAAATAAATAAATAAATAAATAAATACTTAGAATGTCATTTTTTTGGGACCAGCTATTAACTTTATTTAAAGAACCTGTAACATTGTTTTCCTAAGTGTAATTTGTAAATTACCTGCCTCAAAGCCTCAAGGTGCTTGCTAAAAATGCAGGTTGCTTGACAGGACCCAGCTACAGTGCATCAGGATCTCCAGGGATCCAGTACAGGGATATATATCTTTTTATAAGCTTCCTGACAGTTCTTATACATGCAGATGGTTCATTGTTCTCACAATTTAAATGCTTGAGAATGAATTTGAGAAGATATATGAAATGCATGTCCTCAGGACTGGGATTAGGCTCAACTAGCAATGTTAGAGAAACTGGTAATCTTGAAAGGAGCCCATATTGCACTGTGTTGAAGTTCCTGAGAATTCGACAACGTAGGCAGTTCTCCTTCCCAATTTGTAAATGTCTCAATTTTCTTTTGTCTTGTAAGCTCTCACCCACTCTTCCCATTCTTCCTCTGGTTCCTTCTCTGGTGTTACTTTCCCCCATTCTTTCTGTTCCAGGACAGCTCACTCTTTGATTCAGATGCAAAAGGAAACTGTACTGGAGAATGGGGATTATTTTAGGAAATGTGCAGCTATAGTAGAGAGATTACAAAGAGAAATTCTCAATGTTCAGGATGTCTTCTCTGATCTGAATGCTCTGCTTCCAGGCCCTGATTTAGGTTATATTCCTTTTTTATTTAGTTAAATTTATTGGGGTAACATTGACTCACAAAACCATGCAGGTTAAAGTATACAACTCAATATAACATCATCTGCACTCTGTGATGTTTGCCTATCGCCCCAAGTAAAATTGCTTTTCATCTCCATTCTCCACCCCCTTTTCCAACTCCACCTAACCCCATCCCTTTTCCCTCTGGCTATCACCACACTGGCTAGCTTCCCCAGTCAGTTCTCTTAGCTCAGATACAGCTAATGACAATTTATGCTGGAGATCCCTGCCCCGGGCTGCCAGCTCTTCCATTACCATTCCCTGACCTGTGATGAAACCTGATCTCAGCCTACCCTGCTCTACTGCCCCCTCTTACAATAACCTATGTCCAATTTATATATATATATATATATATATATATATATTAATTTTTTTGGCAACATAGAGAGATAGACAGTCAGACAGACAGAAAGGAAGGGAGAGAGATGAGAAGCATCAACTTGCAGTTGTGGCACCTTAGTTGTTCATTGATTGCTCCTCATATGCACCTTGGCCCTGTGCGTTCCAGCCTCACCAGTGACCCCTTGCTCAAGCCAGTGACCTTTGGTTCAAGCCAGTGACCTTGGGCTTCAAGTCTGAGACTTTGGGGCTCAAGCCAGCAACCATGGGGTCATGTCCATAATCTCCTGCTCAAACCGAATGAGCCCACGCTCAAGCCAGCAACCTCAAGGTTTTTAACCTGAGATCTCAGTGTCCCAGGTCAATGCTCTATCCACTGTGCCACCATTGGTCAGGTCAATTTATAATTTTTTATTTTTATGCCATTATTTTATAGATTTTTATTTCAAAAGTATAAGAAATATAATACTATAGCAGAAATTTCAGAAAACAATAAATAAAAGGAAAAATATATTAAAAGTAAGGCATTTCTTTCCCTCCATTTTATAGATAAGGAAACTGAAATAAAGAGCAGTGAAGATCATCCCATCAGTATTTTTTCATAAATACATAACTTTATTCAAATGCATATATTTCTATCATGGAATAAAAAAATGCATCTTGTATTTTTCCTAACATACACCAATCCATCTCTTCATTTATTCAACAAATATTTATTTAATGTAAGACACTGTGACATTATTAATAAGATTTTTTAAAGAAAAGAGAGGAGAGAGAGAGAACTAAAGGGGGAGGAGCAGGAAGCATCATCTCCCATATGTGCTTTGATCAGACAAGCCCAGGGTTTTGAACCAGCAACCTCAGTGTTTCAGGTCAACGCTTTTTCCACTGCGCCACCACAGGTCAGGCTGTGACATTATTGACTGATATTCCTTTATAATTTTTTTTATATAATAAACAAAACATGACACAATCTTTTTTGATTTGCAATACTTTACTGGCTAGTAAAAGTTGAACTCGGTTTTCAAATATTTGTTTATTGTGTTTCTCATTTATTAAATCATTTGTCCATTTGTCTTTTTTTTTTTTTAAGTGAGAGAAAGGGAGATAGTGAGACAGACTCTCGCATGTGCCCTGACAGGGACCCACCTGGCAACCCCCATCTTGGGCTGATGCTTGAATCAATCAAGCTATTTTTTGTGCCTGAGATTGCCTCACTGGGACCAATCCAGGCTGATACTTGGACCAACTGAACTATCCTTAGCACGTAGGGCCAAATCTTTAACCAACCAAGCCACTGGCTGTGAAAGGGGAAGAGGGAGAGAAAGGGGAAATGGAGGAGAAAGCAAATGGTTTCTTCTCTTGTGTGCTCTGACCAGGAATCAAATATGGGACATCCATGCACCAGGCCAATGCTCTACCAACTGAGAAACTGGCCAGGGCCCTATTTGTCTTTTGAAGCCTTTCTATTTATATGAGCACTTTATACCTGTATATAAGAAATATAATCCTTTATTGGTCATGGTTGCTACAATATTATTCCAGTCTATATTCTTATTTTTGTTGTTTTAAAAAGTTTATATGTGTAACCGAAGCCTTTTAAAATCATAGCAAGCTGTTCTGTTCATAAATTTTTACATTTATCATTTGCTTTTATCACTTGACATAAAAATGTATTCTTCTACAAATGTTTAATAAATATACAGTTCTATTTTTCTCTAATTTTTATTTAATCTAGTAGAATTTGGGTAAGAGTCACATTTATCTCACAGTTTCTCTTTCTGCATCCATAATACCTGAGATCCTGTCTTCTCTACAGCATTGTTATTTGTATTCTTCTTAAAAACCCAGCAGGCATAAGCTAACATTAAAAGGTCCTTCCTGTGTTATACCTAATCAGACATGGTTGGACTCCTTGCTTGAATGAGAGCTTCTTGGAGCAGTAACTATATTATATTAATCATTCACCCTGTCCTACTACACTGCCTACCCTAATCTCAGCAGAGAAACGCATACAAAGTTATGTGTTCAATATTATATCTAAGTTAAAAATAATTATATTAATGGAAGATAACTGAGTAACTCATGTACTTGAAGAAAAAGTTCTGAAATAAGCTTTGAATAAGGCAGGAGGCAGAACAGATCTGGGGTTCTCAGGTAAAACACACACACATGCACACACACGCGTGCGCACACACACACACACACACACACACACACACACACTCACCGTCTACTGGGTTCCACTTACTGCCATCTGAAAGAATCAGTGATAACTGTTTTAGTTCTTGAATCAGTCCATTCAAGATCCAGTATCCCTGAGTAAAAGCTTAATTGCTCTGGCTGATCCCTTAGCTAGAGAAAAATGGGGCATCTTGATTGACTGCCATCTACATGTCATGCAAGGGAGAAGGAGGATCTTACTAGAAGAATGGAGAATAGCTGCCAGAAAGAATCACCAGATGCAACCTAAGCAGATGTTATTAAAGTGAATATTGAACCCCAGAATTTTGTGTAAATTCAGAGACATCAATGCAAATAGTCCATGCTGGATTGGTAGACCTGGAGCAGTAATAGGACTAATCATATATATCCATTACAGAGATTTATAATGGTTTTGCATGTTTCTCTCAGCCTCTAAATGTTCACTCTAGAAAGAGAGAGGAACAGTGGTTATTTACATGTCCTCTACTTTGTCAAGGGTAGTGACAAGCCCTTTATTTTTAATTCTTCTACCTGGAAGCATGGAGATCCATGGCCAATGAATATGAGTAATTTATTCTCCATGCATGTCTCTGTTCCAAGGCCCTTGGAGACATATTTAACTTAGAGAAGATTTTTTTATATATATTTTATTTAGAAAATTAAATTTAACAGGGTGACATTGATCAATAAGTATACATAGGTTTCAGGTAAACATTTCTATAGCATTTGAACTGTTGATTATGTTGTATACCCATCATCCAAAGTCAAATCATTTTATGTCACCATATATTTGTTCCTCTTTTTTTCCTTCTTCCCACTCTTTCTCCTGCATCACCCTCCTCATGATAACCACTTTATTTTTATCTATGTCCATGAATCCCAGTCTTATGTCCTACCTGTGTATGGAATCATACAGTTCTTAATTTTTTCTGGTTAACTTATCTCACTCAGTATAATGTTCTCAAGGTCCATTCATGTTGTTGTAAATGGCAATATATCATCATTTCTTATGGCTGAGTGGTATTCCATTGTATATATGTACCACATCTTCTTTATTTAATCCTCTATCAAGGAATTCTTTGCTTGTTTCCATGTCTTGGCCACTTGAATAATGCTGTGATAAACATGAGGGTATATGAATCTTTACACATCAATGTTTTTAAGTTTTGGGGGTAGATACCCAGTAGAGTGATTGCTGGCTCATATGGTAGTTCTTGTCTTGATATCTTGAGGAATCACCATATTTTATTTCATAATGGTTGTACTAAGTTTACATTCCCACAAGCAGTGAATGAGAGTTCCTTTTTCTCTCCAGCATCTCCAACATTTGTTATTACCTGTCTTGTTGATAATAGACAATCTAACAGGTGTGAGGTGATATCTCATTTTAGTTTTGATTTGCATTTCTCAAATAGTTAGTGAAGGTGAGCATCTTTTCATATATTTGATGGCCATTTGTATGTCCTCTTGGAAAAAGTGTCTGTTTAGGCACTCTCCCCATTTTTTAATTGGATTGCTTGCTTGTTGATCACTGAGCTTTGTGAGTTCTTTATATTTTTTGGATATTAACACCTAATTGGTGCTGCTGTTTGTAAATACCATCTCCCATTTGGTTGGCCATCTATATATATTGTTGTCAGTTTCTTTTGCTGTGCAGAAGCTTTTTAGCTGTTATAGTCCCACTCATTTATATTTGCCTTCACTTCCTTTGCCATTGGGTCAAATTCATAAATGGTTCTCAATAGCCAAGGTCTGTGAGTTTAGTACCTATGTTTTCTTCTATGTAATTTATTGTTTCAGATCTTATATTTAGGTCTTTGATCCATTTTGAATCAATTTTTGTGCAGGGGGACAAACTAGTCAAGTTTCATTCTTTTGCATGTGGCTTTCCAATTTTCCTAGCATGATTTATTGAAGAGACTTTCATTTCTCCATTGTGTGTTTTTGGCTCCTTTGTCAAAGATTGTCACAGTGACAATGAACTACTCAGACACCAGATGAAATGCTCAGAGGGGCCAAAGAGAGGCAACAGTCCTGGTCAGCAGATCAAAGAACTGACTCCCTGTCCCCAGCTTTACTCAGATGTTTATTAGCCAGTACACGTAACTTAAGGACACAGAAAACAAAAGTTCTCAGGAGGTGAAGTAAAAGTGCTAGGAACATGCTGACTCCTAATCTCTGTTCTGAGAGCGTAAACATTGTTGCTGAGTCTTCTGCTCTTTTGCTGTTTCCAGCACACACTGTTTCCTGTATGGGATCAGAGAGGCCCTGGTCTCCTGTACACTTAGGGCTTTTGCCCTAGATTGCCTCTCTGTCTCTAATTATAATTCTAGCTACATATTTTTATAGCATATTTTGACAGAAAATTATCTGTCTATATACATGTGGTTTTATTTCTGGGCTCTCAATTCTGTTCCATTGGTCTGTATGTCTATTTTTCTGCCAATACTGTGCTATTTTAGTTATTATGGCTTCATAGTAGAATTTGAAATAAGGTAGTGATACCTTCAGCTTCATTCTTTTCTTTCAGGATCACTTTGGCTATTTGGGTTTTTTTTTTTTTATGGTTCCATACAAACCTGGTGATTTTTTGTTCCATTTCTTTAAAAAATGACACTGGAATATTGATGAGGATCATATTAAATTTATATATTGCTTTGGATAATATGGCCATTTTAACTATGTTGATTCTTCAAATCCATGAACATGGAATATTTTTCCATTTCACTCTTTTTTTCAATGTCTTTCAAAAATGCTTTGTAGTTTTCAGTATATAGGACCTTTATATCCTTTGTTAAGTTTATGCCTAGGTATTTTATTTTTTTGTTGTTGCAATTATAAAAGAAATTGGTTTTTTGAGTTCATTTTTTAAAGTTTTATCTTTGGCATATAAAAAAGCAATGAACTTTTGAATATTGGTTTTGTATCTTCTGACTTTAATATTTTGGTTTATTATTTCTAATAGTTTTTCAGTGGAGTCTTTAGGGTTTTCCATATAAAGGATCATGTCATCTGCAAAAAGTGATATCTTTACTTCTTCATTCCAGAGATAGATGCCTTTTATTTTTTTCTCTTGCCTGATTGCTTTGGCCAAAACTTCCAGAACTATGTTGAATAAGAGTGGACAGCCCTGGCAGGTTGGCTCAGTGGTAGAGCATCGGCCTGGCATGCTGGATTTTGTCTCTCTCTTCTCCTCCCACAGCCAAGGCTCCATTGGAGCAAAGTTGGTCCCTGGTGCTGAGGATGGCTCTATGGGCTCAGCCTCAGGCACTAGAATGGCTCTGGTTGCAACAGAGCAATGCCCCAGATGGGCAGAGCATTGCCCCCTGGTGGGCATGCCAGGTGGATCCCGGTCCGGCGCATGCAGGAGTCTGTCTGACTGCCTCCCAGTTTCCAACTTCAGAAAAATACAAAAAAAAAAAAAAAAAAAAAAAAAAAAAAAAAAAAAAGAGTGGAGAGAGTGCGCAGCCTTGTCTTGTTCTTGATTTTTAGAGGACGGGCCTTCAATTTTTCACCATTTAGTATAATAACAGCTGATTGTTTCTCATATATGGCTACTAGTGTGTTGAGGTACTTTTCTTATATACCCATTTTATTAACTGTTTTAAGCATAAAGTGATGTTATATCTTATCAAATGCCTTTTCTGCATCTATTGATAGAATTGTATGATTTTTGTTCTTTGTTTTGTTGATTGATTTATGTATGTTGATCCATCTTGTGCTCCTGGAATGAATTCTACTTGATTATGGTGTATTACTTTTTTAATGTGTTGTTATATTCGACTTGCTAGTATTTTGTTTAGGATATTTGCATCTGTGTTTATTAGAGATATCAGTCTATAGTTTTCTTTTTTTGCATTGTCCTTGCCAAGTTTTGATATCAGGATTATGTTGGCCTCATAAAATATGTTAGGGAGTATTGTTTCTTCTTCTACTGCTTGGAAGACTGTGAGAAGGATAGGAACTAAATCTTCCATGATGTTTGGTAGAATTCAATAGTATAGTCAGCCAGTCTTGGACTTTTGTTTTGGGGGAGCTTTATGATAGTTGTTTCTATTTCTTCCCTGCTTATGGATCTATTAAGGTTTTCTACTTCTTCATGACTCAGTCTAGGAAGATTGTATAGTTCTAGGAATTTATCCATTTCCTCTAGGTTGTTAAATTTGGTGGCATATAATCTTTCATAGTATTCTATTCTGATCCTTTGTATATCTATGATGTCTGTGATAATTTCTCGTCTTTCATTTTGGATTTTGTTTATATGAATCCTGTCTTTTTTAAAATGAATCTTGCCAAGGTTTTTCCAAAGATTTGCCAATTTTATTGATCTTTTCAAAAAAGCAGCTCTTTGTTGTTTTAATTTTTCTATCATTTTATTTTTCTGTATTCCATTTAATTCTACTCTAATTTTTACTCTTTCCTTTTCTTTTCTTTTTTAATTAAGTGAGAGTAGGGGAGGCAGACAGACAGACTACTGTATACACGGAGACAGGGATTCACCTGGCAAGCCCCCTATGGGGCAATGCTTTGCTCATCTGGTATGTTACTCTGTTGCTCAGCAACTGAGCTATTTTTAGCATCTGAGGCAGAGGCCACAGAGCCATCTTCAGTGCCCGGGACCAACTCACTGAACCAATCAAGCCATGGCTATGGGAGGAAGGAGAGAGAGAGAGTGAGAAAGAGGGGGGAAAGGAGAGGAAGGAGAAGCAGATGGTCACTTCTCCTGTGTGCCCTGACTGAGACTCAAACCCGGGACATCCACATGCCAGGCCAACACTTTACCATTGAGCCAATTGGCCAGGGCACTCTTTTCTTTCTTTTGCTGACTTTGGGTTGCCTTTATTCTTCTTTTATAGTTATTTAAGATGTGATGTTAGGTTGTTTATTTGAGATCTCTCTTGATCTTTGATATTAGCATGTAATGATATAAATTTTCCTCTTATTACTGCTTTTTCTGTAAAACTCTGACATTTATTATATCAAGTTACTGGTGTTTTACTATATTTCTTATTTCATTAAACCTCACACAACATTTATAGGTTGTAACTGTTATTTATACTTCTCTTCAGATAAACAAGAAGCATCATAAAGGTTAATTGCCTAAATATCATAACTATTAAGTAATAGAGCTAAGGTATAATGCCAGCAAGCTGATTCCATAATTTATAGTCATGAACATAAAAATGTAGTTTTCTCTCAATTATCTGATTTGAAGTACTGCATTTCCCCATGTATAAGACTCACCTTTGCTCCAAAAAATTTGGGGTCTAAAAACTGGGTGAGTCTTATACAGTGGTTGTAGATATTTTCACTTGCATTTTCCACTTTTTCATGCTTGTTTTTGCACTCATTGTTGAAGATAGTGATTCATCATCATACACATATGAGGACAAGCTAATGGATGGGAGTTTGGATAGTGATGAGGAATTGTATGAATTTTATGATGAATAAAACTAAATTTCAATAACTTTATGTAATACATTTTTTTTCTTTTCAAATTTGGGCCCCCAAATTAAATTATACATGGGATCGTCTTATACATGGGAAAATAGGGTAGTCAAAAAGAATATTTGACTTAAGAACAAGAACCTGATGCCAGAGGGGAGGTGTTGAGGGTACTGGGTGAAAAAGGTGAAGGAATTGAGAAGAGGTGAAGGATTAAGAAATACAGATTAAAAATTAAATATAGTCATGGGGGTATAAAGTACGGCACAGAGAATACAGTGAATAATATTTTAATAACTATGTATGGTGCCAGGTAGATATTGGAAATATCAGGGGGAAAACTTTGTAAAGTATATTGTCTAACCACTGTGCTGTATCCTGAAGCTAATACAAAATAATATTGAATATAAACTATAATCGAAAAACATCTTTTTAATTTTAAAAAGAATAAGTAAATTTCAGTTTCTCCCAACTAAAGTTCTCTTTATTGAAGTTTCAAGATTTAAAATTATAATTCTAAGGCTTGCATTTAGCTAAGTAAACTAATCAGTCAGCTTCTTTATCAATTAATAATATTAGGTATGTAGATATTCATGTTAAAGACCCACTGAGGTTCATGTGTTTTATCTTTTATGTCCCTTCATAGTGTTATCTCCACTCATATTATCTTTCATTTCTCTCTTTTTTTAACATTTTATTTATTGATTTAAGTAAGAGGGGAAGGGTGAGAGAGAAACAGGAACACTGAGCTGTTCCTGATATGCCCTAATCAGGGATTGAACCGGCAACTTCTGTGCTTCTGGACCATGCTCTAACCAACTGACCTATCCATCCAGGGCTACATTTCCTTTCTTGTGAGTTTCCAAGGCATAAAAACTAAGTACTCCCTATCTAAAGGAAACTGCATTATCTGCCTTTTCTTTCACTATCCCACAACCACCAAAGCAGCTCTCAGAGAGGTCTTCATTCACTGAATACTTTGTCATTCACAACTAATTAAGCTGTACATATGATTTCCTGCCTTGTCTCAACTGGAATACAACCCTTCAATTTGCAGTTTTCCAATATCAGATTATGCCTACTGCCTGATTTTCTATGCCTGCTTTCAGGCTACAGAACATTGCTAGAAAATGTCACTGGACAGCAATATATTTAATCTAGTTGTTGTGAACAGCTTAGAGGTTGATAGCAATTGCCATTCTATTGATTTGATGGAGGATAACAGGATTGAAGATGGGCTAACTATCTGGTCAGCCTGATGGCCATTCAGTTCTACATGAAAATATCATCACAATCTAAATTAATGAAGAGGACTCTTTTTATTATTTTAGATTTTATTTATTCATTTTTAGAGATAGAGAAAGAGAGAGAGAGAGAAGGGGGAGGAGAAGAAAGCATTAACTCCCATATGTGCCTTGACTAGGCAAGACCAGGGTTTTGAACCGGCGATCTCTGCATTTCAGGTCGTTTTACCCACTGCACCACCACAGGTCAGGCAATGAAGAGGACTCTTGATCAGATTTGTCTTGCTCCAGCTGGATTTCCACTTCAAAAAATTTAATTAGAATAAAAATTACTTTCTCTTGAGAGATTATACTCTGAAATATTTCAAATGACATTTGATGGATGTATTTCTGATTTATCTTGATAAGCTCCATCAAGAAATCTTGTGATGTAGAACGATATGTGTGGGCCCTTACATTTACACTAGGAAATTCTAGTGTGTTGCATCTGTTGGGGTCAAGGCAATCTTGCAATGTGAGTTGATTTTCTGTCAAGCAGTCTGCATTAGCTTTACAGTGCCAAAATGGAGAATAATATCTACATATCATTATAATTTATTTGAAATTTTTAGATAATTATATACTTTATATTTTAATTAAAAATTTATTTAATTAAAATTCACATTCAATATTATTTTGTATTAGTTTCAGATATACAGAATAGGAGTTAGACAATCATATATTTTACAGAGCGATTGCCCTGATATTTCCAGTACCCACTTGGCACCAGACATAGTTATTACAATATTATTAACTACATTTCCTATGCTCTACTTTACATCCCCTTGACTATTTTGTAACTACCAAACTATAGTTCTCTTTTTTATTGGTTACAATGTTTATATTCTTTTTTAAATCATTTTTAATTTATCAATTACAATTGATATACAATATTATTTGAATTGTTATAGGCTTTATCCCCTGTGTTAGAGGATATCTTTTAAGTGAACAAATGATTACACTGGCATTATCTTGTTTTTATTTCACACAGAATAAAAATTCACACTGACTACATGATTTCCATCTGCCAAAGAACTTTTATTAGGACCCATGTCCCAGCAGTCCAGCTTTTCACTGCCATCCTTAAAGTTTCCACTGCTTCTGATTTTTTCTTTCTATTTCTACTATAATCCCTTCTTAAACCATTATTTCCTTCCTTCCTGCTTTATATTATCATTCCAAAATGAGTTTCAGTTGCCTTCTCTACTACTGTTGATACCAAGGTCTATTTATATTACAATCACTATGCATCTTTGACCTCTTAAATTCCCCGAGGCTACCCCGACCAATCTTTCTTTATTGACTTCTACAAAATTTTTGATTCTGCTGGTATTGCCAATGGATTGCCTACCCCTGAAACACTATATTCCTTGTGCTCAGTATGCAGAACATGTTTAATATGAGTTAATTAAATAAATAAATCAGACTTGTTAGTCTCAACTATTTTCTGATGCCCCATCTGTCATTATGATTGGCCCCTTCTCTTCCTAATTATTCTCCTGCTACTGTGTTATGTTCTTGTTGCCCCAAAGTACTATGTTATGTCCTCATGTTCCACAATCACTGACTGATAACACTACTCCTTCCTTCAGTGCACTTTGTAAGCATCAGTCTCTTTCCTCTTTCATTACTACCAGTCCTCGGCTATGGCAGGCAACCCTGTTGTGGTAAAAAACTAAGTACATCTGTCTGCTATCTCAGGAAAAGTACATCTAGATAGGGTTAGGATCAGGCAGTATTAAAGAATCATAACAGACAAGTAAGATGAGTTCTAAAAAGAGCCCATTGGATTTACACATAGTAGATCTCTGGTGATCTGCACAAACATTAGTGCCGAGGAGCATGTCTGAAGTAGAGACAGTAAACGTAGAAATTTAGACGACTGTTTCTTTTACTTTTTAAAATATTTTATTTAGAATATTACATTTAATGGGCTGACATTGATCAATAAGAGTATATAAGTTTCAGGTAAACATTTCTATAGCATTTAAATTGTTGATTATGTTGTGTACCCATCTAATAAACCTGGCCATAAAAAGAAAAAGAGATATAAAACTGCAAGTAGGAGGGAAAAATAGGATAAAGAAATGATTTATTAATAAAACAAGTTCTAATGCAGTTATAACCTATGAGGAAAGAACCCTAAGAAAGGAAGGTATTGAAGACAGAGGTATAGTGAGAGAGCATGCTCTTGGAGAATATAGAAAGAAATGTGAACTGAAGCATAAGTTGAGGTATTAGCCTAAAACAAAAAGAGAAATTCTATTATTGAGGCAAATGGAAAGGATCAAGAATGAGTGTGTTTATGAGTGACTTTGTAGACGAAGGGTTAAGAATCTTCAGTTTTCACTTTAAATAAGAATAAAGGTCATCTGCTAAGTCAGTGACAAGAAAGAAAAGTTGAGGAGAGGATAGAGACATGGAATTAACAATTATCTTTAAAAAGAATTTAGTAAGAATATCCAAATGTTTTGAATGCAAGAAAATATTTGGCAAAATTGCTGGCAACACTGTAAATTGGGAAAATGTTTTTGGAAGCCTTAAAAAGATTAAGATATTTGTATTTGAATCTATTGACCTCATTTCTAAGAAAGTAATTTTGATACAAAAATGGCTAATTAAATCCAAACAATAGAAGTCTATTCAGATGTTAAATTTTAAAGTTACCAAGAATTTTAATTTTATGGAGAATTTCTTTTATAAAATTATGAACCTAGTGACTACTATGTTAATTAAAATGTCATAGACTAAATATAGTAAATTTTTATGTATAGAAGAATTATTCTTGCATATTCTTATATATATGCAAGTTTTCTGCAGAGTATCTTACTTTTGTAATCAGAAGGTATATATGTTTTTAAAATATTTTAAATATTTTATTTAAGTATTTATTAAATATTCAAATTATTGAGAATAGTGTTGGAGAATAGAAAAATATATTTACCAAGCACAAATTGTAAATGAAGATAAAGTTGGGGAATGAAGTATTGAATCAGCGAACACAATTAATAACAAAGGTCATTGAGTCAGCATTGCAAAAGTACAAAATAAAGCTTTCAGATTTAACCTCAGATATGTTGAACTTTTAAAAGTTGGGTGATTTAACATAAACATATGTATGTCCAATCCTCTTTGGATGAGACCAGAAGCTCAGTAAATGCTGGGCCTCCGTTTTTATACAGTAATCATCCCCTGGGCATGTCCTGTGGCTGCCTTCCTTAGATGTGTCATATGAGTACAGTTATCCACAGTCCTCACCACTATGCCTAATTATTTTCCTGACAATGATATCAAATGTCAGTCGCCTTTTGGTCTCACCTTTGCTTTTCTATATTTTTAAGTGCATAAGTGTTTACAATAAATAAATGTTTTTCTGTCACCCTGTCCAGTAAAACTGGAATGAAGTAGACATACTATGATCTATGAAACATAGAGGTGGCATTTTTGATATTTGGATTTGGTCTTCACTTTCAAGAAATTAATTAACTATAAATAAAATAGACTTAGAATATATTACACCAACCTGATGACAATATAAAAAATAAGATATATGTAGCAGAAAAGGAACAGCTTTGCACAGGCTAGGGTAGTCCTTGGTGGTGAAGGGGAAATTGAACCATGTGGAATAAAGTAATAATACCTAGTAGGAGAGACATAAAAAAGATGACTTTCTCTGGGACAAGGAAATCAGTCTTCCAACCCAGAATTCATTTCAGGAATGGTGGCTAAAATGTGTGTACAAGAAGAGTTAATTAAGGAAATTAGTATCTTGGAGCATTATTGTTTGAGGAAGCCATTGTGTGCTTTCAAATACAAGAAGTTAATGTTTCAAGAAGTTTAATTGGGAGGAAAATTATTTGGAGGAAGACATTAGAAACAAAGATGACAAGGAAGTGTTTATAATGATCCACAATTATTCAGACAGTGAACAATTTCTTACAGAGTACTTCTTATGAGAAGCTCTCTACCAAGCACTGGGGATATTAAACAATCAAATTGCTTGACCTTAAAGATATAGTTCAGTAGATATACACAGATACTAGGTATGTGAATAAATAAGTAAAGTGGTACAACAGAATAGAGTGACTTGTGTGCACCTGATCCTACTAGAGTTAATGAGATCAGAGGAAACCTCTTTGAGAAGTGAAATTATTCAACAGTCTATGTCTTCAGTGATGAAAATGAAACTGCTACATGAAAACACATCAGAAGAGTATTCCAGGCAGTGGAAATAACAAGCACAAAGGCCCCAATAGGAAATGAGCATTATGTGTTTAAGGGACAAAAGAAAAAACCAAGGTATCAGAAAGGTAGTGAGCAATGGGAAGAGTGATAGGATGTGTGATCAGAGAAGTAATCACAAACTAAATTTTGAAGGGACTTAAGCCATTGTAAGTACTTGGACATTATTCTTATTGACCTGTGAATCCACTGAAGACTTTTAGACAGGCAAGTGATTTAGTGTGTCTTCCTGTCTGGAGAGAATACTTTGGCTCTATAGAGAATGGACCATGAGAGGACAAGGATGAACACAGGAGATCCATAAGAAAGCTATTGTAATAGTCAAGAGGAGAAGTAAAAGTGGCTTAGATCAGGTGCAGATGGTTTCAGCATTTCAGATTTTAATATATTTTGGAGGAAGTACTGATAGAACTTATTAATGGATTGGGTGTGGACAATAATAAGAAAAGCAAATCCAAAACTTTAATTGTCTAGAGATCTGAACAAATGGGTTTGGTCATTCCTGAAATGGCCAAACTGAGAAAAAATGATGGGTACCACATAACAATTAAGATTTATACTTAGAAATGTACACTTAGGAGACATCAGGTGATATTTCAAGCCATAGTTCTGCGAAAGATCGTCAGAACAAAGAAAAACCAAGAATAGAACCTTGAGGTAATTGAACATTTAGAATTTGTAAGAATGGTGGATTAAAACTCAGATGTGTCTGATTAAATCAGAGCTTTTAACAATATCCTGGAAAATGAATCTCTGAAGATTCTTACCTAACTGCTTATCTAAAGATCAACAATATTCTCTACCAAGTCATTATTGACCTAAAAAGTAAATGCTACTATGTCTTCTTAAATCACATTGACTCTCTACTTCATAAAACCTATTAACTTTTAAATAGCTGAGTCAAAAAACTGTTTCCCAAGTAAGATGATGATGTGTAATTCTTCTCTCATTAAATAGGTAATCAGAAGAGGCCATGGTGACCTCCATACTTAGGCTGGTATGAAGCGAGCCAGTTAAGAAAAAGGTTCATTTTATTTGTTTTAAAGAGTAAACATAGTAGCCCTGGCCAGGTAGCTCAGTTGGTTAGAGCATTTTCCCGATATGCTAAGGTTGTAGGTTCAATCCCCAGTCAGGGCACATATAAGAATCAACCAATAAATTAATAAATAAGTGGAACAAGTCATTGTTTCTCTCTTTTTTCTCTCTCTCTTTCTTTCCCCCTCCACTCACACTCTCTTTCTAAAATCAATCAATAATTTTTTTTAGATAAAGAATACACATAGGCTCTGGCTGGTTGGCTCAGTGGTAGAGCCTGGCATGTGGAAGTCCTGGGTTCAATTCCCAGCCAGGGCACACAGGAGAAGTGCTCATCTGCTTCTCCATCCTTCCTTCTCCTTTCTCTCTCTCTCTCTCCTCTCTCTCTCCCCATTTTACAGTCAAGGCTCCCCTGGAGCAAAGTTGGCCAGGGTGCTGAGGATGGCTCCATGGCCTCTGCCTCAGGCACTAGAATAGCTCCAGTTGCAATTGAGCAACACCCCAGATGGCAGAGCATCACGCCCTAGTAGGCTTGCTGGGTGGATCCCGGTTGGGCACATGCAGGAGTCTGTCTCTCTGCCTCCCTGTTTCTCACTTCAGAAAAAATAAAAATAATAATAATAATACACATAGCTATGGGGGGGGGAACGTATGTGTGTGTGCATACAAGAATTCCAATAGACTGAGAATACCTTAGGTCAGAAAAATGCGCTGAATAACAACACAATCTCACACTTGATTATTTATAAAATTATTAGGAGCACATAGGTGGGATAAAACTTGAGACTGTTAGACACAGACAAAAGTGAGGTGGTTACCAAAGGGAGGGAAGTAAGGAAAGATATATATATATATACAATGATAGAAAATGATGTGACTTTGGGTGACAGGCACACAACACAATCAACAGTTCAAATGCTATAGAGATGTTCACCTGAAACATATCTACTCTTGTTGATCAATGTCACACCCTTAAATTTAATTTCTAAATAAAAAAATATTAGGACCATGTTTGAAAGATAAATATGGCTGGATTAAAAATACAATGGTCTAAGAAAAATATCATATGACCTCACTCATTTGAGGAATCCAAGAAACAATGGGAACTGAGGAACAGAATTGAGACAGAGGAGGAATCAAAGGGACCAGAGGAAAAGAGGACAGAGGAAAATGGGACAATAGGATGGGATAAACGTGAAAGGAAGGGGGGAGGGAGCTGTTGGGAAGGGGGAAAGAGAGATGTTGAGGGGAAAATGGGAGGGGGGATGCATTCGGGGCAACAGTAGAATCTATGTAAACATAATAAATTAAATAAAAAATACAATGGTCTAGTTTTAACTTTTATATAAGAAAAAAGAAGAAGAAGAAGAAGAAGAAGAAGAAGAAGAAGAAGAAGAAGAAGAAGAAGAAGAAGAAGAAGAAGAAGAAGAAGAAGAAGAAGGTGGAGGAGAAAAAGGCTATCAAATTTGTGTTACAGGAGAAAAGGCTAGACAGACCATAAACACTAGCAGGAAGAAGCTATCTAGAAGTTCATATATATTGAACCAACTAGCCCAACAGAAAAACACTTGTATAGAGCAGGGTTTGGTGTTTTTGTTTTGTTTGGGTTTTTTTGTTTTTTTGTTTTTGTTTTTGTTTTAGCAAGAGAGATAGACAGGGACCAACAGACAGAAAGGGAGAGAGATGAGAAGCATCAATTCTTCATTGCAGCATTTTAGTTGTTCATTGATGGTTATCTTATATGAGCCTTGACTGAGGGATTCCAGCAAAGCGAGTGACCGCTTGCTCAAGCCAGTAACCTTGGACTCAAGCCATCAACCTTGCACTTCAAGCCAGCAAACTTTGGGCTTAAGCCAATGAACTTGGAGTTTCAAACCTGGATTCTCAGCATCCCAAGCCAACACTCTATCCACTGTGCCACTGCCTGGTCAGGCTAGAGCAGGGCTTTTATCATCAGACCCTAATGCTCATAAAGACTTCTATCACAAAAAAAATGAAAGAAAGAAAATTTCCAACTAGAACTATAGTGGTCAAGATCCACTGTTTTTCAAAATATAACATTAATTCCTTGGAAATTTTAGAAAGAGTAAGGCACAAAATGGAGATAAATAGGGTGTTCTTAGAGAAAATATTTCAGGAAAATGTTAAGCTAAAGTTAAATGTACTTTTTTTATTATACTACATACCAGAACCTTTTCTCATGTGCTATGTGATATTGTAAGAAACAGACCCACATACAGAACCCTTGAAGGGATAGTTTTCAGTAATGAAAATTCATAAAAAGTGGCAAAAATAACATTATATGGCAGACAAGCCTAAAGAGATGATTCTACAGGGGTTTGATGACGTATTAAGAGATTCAATTGAATTGTTATGTACTGCTGTTTAAATTTGTGAACAGAATTGTCATTGCTATCCAAGGATGTGTAAGAGCCCTCAGAGCATCAAGCAGTGTAATGAAAGATTACTGAGCTGGTTACCAGGAGATTGAATTTTCACCTATATTTTACCATTTTATTAATGTAGTCACTAGACCAGGGGTCAGGAACCTTTTTGGCTGAGAGAGCCATGAACGCCACATGTTTTAAAATGTAATTCTGTGAGAGCCATACAATATGCTTAATGCTAAATACAAGTAAATGTGTGGATTTTATGTAAGACCAACACTTTAAAGTACAATAAGTCTCTGAATTCTTTTTAACAACGTTGTTATGCTGTTGCTAACCAATGATGAATAAAGTACTTTTTACCATTAATGTGACTTCTGGTGCTGCATGGTTTTGCTGATGGCTTTGTAGTCTGGTTGATACGTGATGAGGTTAAGCTTCAGGCAGGCGTTGAAACTTCCATCCATTAAATGTGGTCGTAAGTTGGTCTTAACGTTCTTTAGATGTGAGAAAGACTGTTCACATGCATACATAGAGCCAAACATTGTCAGTACAGCAATACTCACATGCTGCAGTGTGTGGTATGTGACGGGAAGTGTGTTCCAAGTTTTGACAATCAGTTGGTCCATAGGTTGAAGATTTTTCATTTCTCCCCACTTGTGTTTGCTCACCAACTCTGCTTGCTGTCATGCAAGTCTTTCCAAATCTTCATTCAGTGACTTGAACTTATTCACCCACATGCCTGAGGCCTTCAGGTCAGCAGCTTATAGCTCAAAAATCTCTGACGGAGACACGAGGGATGTAACTCAGGTTGGCGCTGTCCACTGCACACTCATGTGAATGGGCAATGAACTTAAAAAGATGAGTACACTCACAAAATTCTCCAAAGCACACTTTGAATAACTGCAGGAGATTTAAATGCAAAGCCCGCTAGCTGCTGGAGATCAAGATGTTGAGCAGAGTCACTTGCTGTACATGCATCTTTAATCTCTCCCAGTTTTTCAAAGCTTAGTAAACAACCTGTTTCAATGTCGGTAATGAAGAGTTCTAGCTTGTTTTCAAATGCAAACACTGCTTGTTGAAGGGATAAGACTGTATTACCAATGCCTTGCATTTTCACATTGAACTGGTTCAGATGTTCAGTCACGTCCATGAGATAGTAGAACTTCATGAGCCACTCAGTGTTAGCTAACTCAGGATGCTTTATGTTTTTTATTTCAAGAAAAGTCCGGATTTTGCTTCGATAAGCTGTGAAACGACTGAGCACTTTTTCTCTTGACCACCAACACACATTGCTGTGCAGAAGCAGACCAGGATAATTATTCCCAACTTCATCCAGCAGTGTTTTAAACTGTCAATCATTTAAAGCTTGGGCAACAACAAAGTTGACCACCCGAATGACCAGCAACATCACCTCACCAAGCTGCTTGCCACACATCTGAGCCCAAAGCACCTCCTGATGTAGGATGCAGTGAAAACTTAGAATGGGTCTCTTTTCATGTTCATGAAGAAGCGCTAAGAATCCTCTGTTTTTCCCCACCATGCATGGAGCACCATCAGCACACACAGAAATAAGTTTATCCATCAGTAGATTTTTTCTTTAGTGAGCTCAGTGAAAGACTTGAATAAATCCTCCCCTCTTGTTGTCTCTTTCATAAGCAAAACAGCAAGACTTTCCTCACATAGTGTGTCATCAACAGCATACTTTGCAATCAAGCTGAACTGGGATAAATGGCTTACGTCTGTTGACTCATCCAAAGCAAGAGGAAAGAATGGTGCTGCATTTATGTCTTTCACTTGTGTTGCCTCAATTTGATTTGCCATCATAATGGTATGATCATGAATAGTTCTTGCCAACAGAGGCATGTCTTTTATTTATTTGATTATCTTGTCTTTATCCAAAAAGTCATCACAAAGTTCATTGGCAACATCAAGCATGAATGTTTTGGCATACTCTTCATCTGTGAATGGCTTTCTGTTTCTCACAATTGCTAAAGCACCAACAAAGCTAGTCAAATTCCAGTCACCTTGTTGGGTCCAAACACGGAGTTGTTGCTGACTAGCTTGCACTCTGCACAGTAGCTCTTGACATGCTTTCTTCCTGCTGTCCCTCGCTGGATATTTTGATGCAAATGTAGTATGGCATGTGTCGAAGTGCGCTTTATATTTGACCATTTCATCAATGTAATTTTATCACTGCATATTAGACACACTGCAGAACCTGCTCTCTCCACATAGGTGAATTCCTCTGTCCATTCCTGCTGAAAAGTACGATACTCCTCATCTTTTTTTCTTATAGCCATCTTCTTCATTAAAAGGGTTTCTGCAACTAGCTAGCTGACTACTTGATTAAAAGGAGGGAAGTTTATTTTCTGACTTCACAACAACCCGTGTACATTATGCATTATCCAATAAAAATTTGGTGTTGTCCCGGAGGACAGCTGTGATTGGCTCCAGCCACCCACAACCATGAACATGAGCGGTAGGAAATGAATGGATTGTAATACATGAGAATGTTTTATATTTTTAATGTTAATATTTTTTTATTAAAGATTTGTCTGCAAGCCAGATGCAGCCATCAAAAGAGCCACATCTGGCCCGTGAGCCATAGGTTCCCGACCCCTGCACTAGACCCTCTGATGGCTCACTGATTTACTTGTTTATTGAATAAACATTGAGAGTAAGAAAAATCTAGTCCTTAACCTCATTAAACTTATAGTAAGTAAGAAAGACAGACAGTAAATAACAAATATATAATTTCAGATGATTATAGGTACCTTGAAAAGAATAAAATTGGAAAAGGTATTACAAAGTGGAAGAGAAGAGTAAGGCTCCATTATTTTCTCTATGAAATGGAGAAGGCCGAACTGCATCAGTAATTTTCAAAGTCTTTAAGTAATTACATGTAACAAAAATCCAAACAAATTAACTACTTCACTTTTCCAGATAAAAGTTCATTTTTAAATTTTTTGAAGTATCTCCATATTGCTTTTCACAGTGGCTACACAGTGCATTCCCTCGATCAGTGCACGAGGGTTCCCTTTTCTTCACATTCTTGCCAACAGTTGTTTGTTGATTTATTAATGATAACCATCTGACACATTTGAGGTGATTTCTCATTATGGTTTTAATTTGCATTTCTCTGATGCTTAGTGACATTGAGCATTTTTTCATATGTCGACTGGCCATCTGTATGCCCACTTTGGAGAAGTATCTATTCAGGTTCTTGGCCCATTTATTAATTAGATTGTTTGCATTTTTGGTGTTGAGTTGTATAAGTTCTTTATAAATTTTGGATGTCAATCACTTATCATATATATCATTGGCAAATATGTTCTTCCATTCAGTATGTTGCTTCTTCATTTTGTTGATGGTATTCTTTGCTATGCAAAACATTTTAGTTTGATGTAGTCCCATATGTTTATTTTTCTTTAGTTTCTTCTGTCCAAGGAGATATGTTAGAAAAAATACTGGTTTGAGAAATGTCTGAGATTTTACTGTCTGTGGTTTTTTTTCCTAGGATTTTTATGACTTTGAGTCAAACATGTAAGTCTAATCCATTTTGAATGTATTCTTGTGTATGGGGTAAGAAAGTGCTGTACTTTTATTTTTTTGCACATATCTATCCAATTTTCCCAACACCATTCATTGAATAAACTATCTTTATCCCATTGTATGTCCTTGACTCCTTTGTCAAGTATTAATTGACCATAAAGGTATGGGTTTATTTCTGGGATTTCTATTCTATTTCATTGATTTATGGTTCTATTTTTATGTGAGTACCATGCTGTTTTTATTACTAAGGCCTTGTAGTATTTTTTGACATAAAGCAGCATGATTTATCCAACTTTGTTCTTTCTCAAGATTGCTATGGCTATTCATGGTCTTTTGTGATTCCATATCAATTCTTAGAGTATAGTTCAATGAAACTGCCTTATAATCCAGCAATTCCACTTTTGGGTATACAACCAAGGAAACCCAAAACAGTAATTCAAAAGAATGTCTACACCCCTATGTTTACCCCAGTATTATTTAGAATACCATTATTTACAATAGCCAAGATTTGGAAGCAGCCCAAGTGCCTGTTAATAGATGAATGGATAAAAATATTGTGGCACATTTACACAGTAGAATACTAGTTGGTCATTTAAAAAAGGATATCTTACCCTTTGCCATAGCATGAATGAAACTGGAGGGTATTATGCCAACTAAAATAAACCAATCATAGAAATTCAAGTATCATATGATTTTATTTACATGTGAATCTAATGAATATATTAAACAAACAAAAAAGAAACAGACTCATAGATACAGAGAACAGACTGAGAGCTGTTAGGTGGGAGGCAGGATAGAAGAACTGGGTAAAAAAGATAAAGGGATTAAGCCAAAAAAAGAAAAGAAAGAAAGAACTCACAGATAAGACTATGGTGATTAGCAGAGGACAGGAGAGGTGGGTGGAGGTAGAAGAGAGTAAAGGATGGATAAATGGTGGTAGATGGAGAACATATAATAAAATATGCAGATGATGTATTATAGAATCTATACCTATATAATTTTATTAACCAATGTCATCCCAATAAATTTAATAGAAATATAAAATTCAAAATATAAATACATTAATAAATAAAATACAAATTTAATAGTTTATTTTTTTCTTAGTTAACAAGAAGGTGATAGGTAGGCAATCTAGGACTTGTGCAATAGTTTCATAATGTCACTAGTGTCCTGACTGTCTTCACTGTTTCTCCTCATTGTTCTTAGGCTATGGCTTTTATGCTAATGGCCCTCATGCCAGATAGCTATTTTACATTTGTGTTCCAGGCATGTCATAGAAAGCTGTGTCAAGAATTACAAATCCCCAGCAGACATCTCTTGCTTGTTTGGGGTGGGGAGGGGGGAGGGCTGGAAAACATGTAACAGTCAAGAGCGTGGTGAAAAGCTTAGTTTCGAGAAGATCTTAGTATTAGAAGGATGTTGAAAAAGTCTTAGTATTAAAAGGGTGGGAAAGGCTTAGTCTTAAAACTAAGTCCTTAGTCAAAAAGGACTTTTCCAGCTTACAGCCTGTCTCCCACACCCAATGCAAAGTATAAGCCAGAAAACATATATATCATATTTATAACTTATTTGACCTACATGGCCTCTAGTAGTATATTTGTCACATTTATCACAAGTAAGTTAAAAACAAACACCAAATAAAACAATGATAATTACATGGTCTTCAAACAAAAACATGTTTATAAGATACTCAAATATATTTCTGTATATGACTGGAAAAGTGTTATTGAGACTCTACAAAAGTTTATTACTTGGCAACTCAAATTAACTTGATGATGGCCCCTAATGTGCAATATTTGATATTAGCATATTAGATCATGTGGTTTTTAATTACTGATTATTATTTTAACTTGCTTCAAATGTATTTTTAAATAAAATAAAATAAAATGTTGCAGAGCTCTGAAGACCCTTGAAGAAGTGCTAAAGAGAAAACACTGAACTAAACGGTCTCATTTTCAGACTCAGACATTCTTAATTTTTTTCATCTTACAAGAACCCTGTCTTTGTTCAAGATATTAAGATCAAACAGTGGATTAACATTCATTTTTGTTCTGCTTTCAATGCCCATCAAAGAGAAGTAATTTCTTAAACTTTTGAAGAATTTGAAGTAGACATTATAAAGCTGGTAGAAATATTAATGATGTAATGAATTCAGATATGAATAAATCCTTCTCACCTATAGTTCTTAAACACAGAAAGCAGCATTCCTTCTTTGGCTATCTGTACACATTCTAATCTCACAGACAGTGGGAGAATACAAAACTCATCTACAAGTGATTACCTGAGTTATTAGAGAGATATATAGTTTACCTAGCCTACAATATACTTTAATTAGGTTTATAGAAGCATTCTAAAATATGTTTTAGAGAAAATGCTTTTATTTGTAGAGTCATGAACATTTAATTATTTCATCTGAAATTTAAACAGTATCAGATCATGCCTAAATTTTCTATAATATATGTTTCAAAAGACAAAAACTATTACCTAATGACCCGATAATTTTATTTCTAAGGAAATATTTTCAAGAAATAATTCTAACAACAAAAAAAGCTTTATTCATGAAAATATTCACTAGGTAATGATACGTAATATTTAAATAGGGAAACATTATCATTATCAATATAATACTGCATGGAGAAGATTGAAAAAATAGACAATAAATAATAGAGTATTATGAAGATGTAGATAGATTATAATGGACATTTTTAGAACATATTTTGTTAGGTTTATGTCTAAGTATGTCTTTTTGGTGCCTTTATAATATAAAGGGCGTTATGTTTTTAACTTAAAATTGCAATTCTGCATTGCTGGTGTATAGAGAAACATTTCACTTTTATATGTCGACCTTGTATCCTTTGATATTAAAATGCTTACTATTTAGTTCAAGAAGGCATTATTTTATTTTTGTCAGTTGTGTGGTTTTCTTCATAGACAAGCTTGTGATTTGCAAAAAAACCCACTTTATTTATTTATTCCCAATCTGTAAATACTTTAATAATACTTTATTTTTATATGTTGGTGTTTGTACACATTTTCTAGCTCACAACTCCCAAAACACTTGGAAATTTCTCAGCCGAATGAGTAATAACAGCATCCATTTTTACAATATTTGTTATTTCGTCTTCAGTTCTTGAATACTCTATTCTAGCTTTATTTAATGTTATTTAGGAAATAAAAGTTAACGAAGTGGCATTGATCAATAAGAGTACATATTTTTCAGGTAAACATTTCTATAGCTTTGAACTGCTGATTATATTGTATACACATCATCCAAAGTCAAATCATTTTCTATCACTGTATACTCATTCCTCTTTATTTCCTCGCCCTCCTCCACACCCCCTCCCCCTGATAACCACTGCACTCTTAGCTATGTCCATGAGCCTCAGTTTTGTATCCCACCTATGTGTGAAATCATACAGCTTTTAACTTTTTCTGATTTATTTATTTCACTCATAATGTTTTCACAAGGTCCATATATGTTGCCATAAATGCTACTTCATCATCATGTCTTATGGCTGAGTAGTATTCCATTGTATATATGTAACACTTCTTTTTTTATCCAATCCTATATCAAGGAACACTTTGGTTGTTTTCATGTCTTGGCCACTGTGAACAATGCTGCAATGAACATGGGTGTGCATGTGTCTTACATATCAACGTTTTTGAGTTTTGGGGATAGATACCCAGTAGAGGGATTCTGGGTCATATGGTACTTTATTCTTAATTTTTTGAGAAACCACCATTCTTTTTTCTATAATGGAATTTTCATTCTCCCAGCAGTGAATGAGGGTTCCTTTTTCTCCACAGCCTCTCCATTTGTTATTACCTGCCTTGTTGATAATAGCCAATCTAACAGGTGTGAGGTGGTATCTCGTTGTAGTTTTGATTTGCATTTCTCAAATAGCTAGCAAAGATGAGCATCTTTTCATATATCTGTTGGCCATTTGTATGTTCTCTTGGGAGAAGTGTCTGTTCAGTTCTCTCCCTATTTTTTAATTGGTTTGTTTGCTTGTTGGGTGTTGAGCTTTGTGAGTTCTTTATATATAAATATTTTGTATATTAACCCTTTAATGGTGCTGTTGTTTGAAAATATCATCTCCCATTGGTTGGCTATCTATTTATTTTGTTGTCAGTTTCTTTTTTGTGCAGAAACCTTTTAGTTTGATATAGTCCATTCATTTATTTTTGTCTTTACTTCCCTTGCCTTTGGGGTCAAATTTATAAATTGTTCTCTATGTCCAAGGTCCATGAATTTAGTACTTATGTTTTCTTCCATGTAATTTATTGTTTCAGATATTATATTTAGGTATTTGATTCATTTTGAATTAATTTTTGTACAAGGGGACAAACTGTAGTAGTTTCATTCTTTTGCATGTGGCTTTCTAATATTCCTAGCACCATTTATTGAAGATAATTTCTTTTCTCCATTGTGTGTTTTTGGCTCCTTTATCAAAGATGATTTGTCCATATATATGTAGTTTTATTTCTGGGCTTTCGATTCCATTCCATTGGTATAGTTTTCTGCCAATACCATGCTATTTTGATTATCATGGCTCTATAGTATAATTTGAAGTCAGGTATTATAATACTTCTGAATTCATTTTTTTTTTCTCAAAAAATATTTGGCTATTTGAGTTTTTATTGGTTCCATACAAACCTGGTGATTTTTTGTTCTATTTCTTTAAAAAAAAAGTCATTGGAATTTTGGTGAGAATTGCATTAAATTTGTATACTGCTTTGGGTAACACAGCCATTTTAAGTATGTTGATCCTGTCTATCCATGAACATGTAATATTTTTCTATTTCATTGTGTCTTTTTCAATTTTTTAAATAATGCTTTGTAGTTTTCAGTATAAAAATCCTTTACATTCTTTGTTAAGTTTATTCCTAGGTTTTTTATTTTTTTGTTGTTGCAACTGTGAAAGGGATTATTTTTTTGAGTTCATTTTCTGAAGTTTTATCATTGGCATATATAAAAGCAATAGACTTAGGTATACTGATCTTGTGTCATGTGACCTTATTATATTGGTTTATTGTTTTAATAGACTTTCTGTTGAGCGTTTGGTGTTTTCTATATACCAGGATCATGTCATCTGCAAAAAGTGAAACCTTTACTCCTTTTCCAATATAAATGCTTTCTATTCTTTCTCTTGTCTGATGGCTCTGGCTAGAACTTCCAGCTGTATGATGAATAGGAATGGAAAGAGTTGACAGCCTTGTCAACTTCCTGATTTTAGAGGAAAAACTGGAAGCTAATATATTAGCTGATGGTTTGTAATATATGGCCTTTAATATATATATTGAGGTATTTTCCTTTTATACCCATTTTATTGACTGTTTTAAACATAAAAGATGTTGTATCTTTTTGAATGCTTTCACTGCATCTATAGATAAGATCATATGATTTTTGTTATTTGTTTTGTTGATATGGTGTATTATGTTAATGAATTTGCATATGCTGAACTATTGTTGAACTCCTGGAAAAAAATCCCACTTGATGGTAATATATTATTGTTTTAATGTGTTGTGGTATTCAATTTGCTAGTATTTTGTTTAGGATATTTGCATCTGTATTTATTAGAGATATTGGCCTACAGTTTTATTTATTGTATTGTTCTTGCCAGGTTTTGTTATGATGATTATGCTGGCCTCATAAAATGTGTTAAGGAGTATTGCTGCTTCTTCTAGTTTTTGGAAGGCTTTGAGAAGGATAGAAACCAAATCTTCTATGAATGTTTGGTAGAATTTATTAGTATAGCCATCTGATCCTGGACTTTTGTTTTTTGGGAGGTTTTTGATTGTTATTTCTATTTCTTCCCTGCTTATGGGTCTTTATACATTTTCCACTTCTTCATGACTCAGTCTAGGAAGATTTTATAGTTCTAGTAATTTGTTCATTTCTTCTAGATTGTTGAATTTGGTGGCATATTATTTTTCATGGTATTCTAAAATGATCCTTTGTATATCTATGATATCTGTGGTAATTTCTCCTTTTTTATTTCAGATTTTGTTTATAGGAGTCCTTTATTTTTCTTCAGTGAGTCTAGCCAGAGGTTTTTCAATTTTGTTGTTCTTTTCAAAGAACCAGCACTTTGTTGTATTAATTTTTTCTATAGTTTTTCTGTTCTCTATTTCATTTATTTCTACTCTAATTTTGACTATTCCCTTTCTTCTGCTAATTTTGAGTTTCCTTTTCTCTTCTTTTTCTAGTTCTTTAAGATGTGATGTTATATTGTTTAATTCGAATCTCTCTTGTTTATTGATAAAAGCTTGGAATAATATATATAAACTTCCCTCTTTTACTGCTTTTGCTGCATCCCATAAATTTTGATATGTTGTCTTGTCATTTTCATTTGTCTCTATATATCTTTGATCTCTGCTTTTATTTCCTCTTTGACTAATTTTTTTAGATGTTGTTTAATTTCCACATTTTTGTGTGTTTCTTTACTTTTTTGCATAGAATTCTAATTTCAAAGCCTTATGGTAAGAGAATATGCTTGGTATAATTTTAGTCTTCCTGAATTTGTTGATGTTAGTTTTGTGGCCCAACATATGGGCTGTTCTTTAGAATGTTTCATGTACACTGGAAAAAAATATATACTCTGAAGTTTAGAGATAAAATGTCCTGTAAGTGTCTATTATGTCCATTTGGTCTAGTGTGTCATTTAAGGCTATCTTGTTTGATTTTCTGTTTGGATGATCTATCTAGATCCATCAATGGTACATTGAGATCTCTAAGTATGATTGTGTTTCTTTCTGTTTATATTTTTAGATTACTTAGTAGCTGTCATATATTTTGGTGTTCTCTGGTTTGGTGCATATATATTAAGAAGTGTTATGTCCTTTTGATACTATGTCCCCTTCATCATTATAAAATGACCATCATTATCTCTTGAAGTCTTTTGTTGTTTAGAAGTCCTTTGTTGTCTTGAAGTCAGTATTGTCAGATAATAAATTTGGTTTCGACTGCTTTTCTTTGGGTATTATTTGCTTGGAAAATAGTTTTCCAACATTTCACTTTGTGTCTACCTTTGTCCTTGCAGCATAGATATGTGTCTTGAAGGCAGAATACAGTTGGCTTTTGCTTATTGACCCAATCTGCTACTCTGTGTATCTTTCTTGGTGAGTTCAATCCATTTACATTTAGGGTAATTATTGACACTTGAGGATTTTCTATAGCCATTTTATGTATCATTTTCTAATAGCTCTGTGTCCCATTTGGTTCTACTCTTTTGTTTATCTGTCAGTTGTTTTTGTTTGGTGGTATTCCATACTTCTTTCCCCTGTTTCTTCTTTTTTTAAGCTATATGTTTCAGTTGTGGCATTTTCATTGGTGGTTATCATTAGGTTATTACAAGAAAAATTTTTATATTTATAATAGTCATAAAACTCAATGTTTTATGAGTGCTTCTGCACTTCATCTTCCTTTGCTACTGCTGATCTTTATCATCTTCTTTTTAATGTTGTTGTTGTCCAGATCATTCTTGTTTTTATTGTAACATTGTTGGAGCTTTTATTTATAGTTTTGATTTACTTTCCTTTTTGTATCTGGTCAGATAGCCCCCTTTAGTATTTCTGGCCATTAAGGCTTTTGCTGATTAATTCCCTCAGCTTCTCTATGTTTGTAATAATTTTTATTTCTTCTTCATATTTGAAGGACAGCTTTGATGGATATAGTATTCTTGGCTAGTAATTTCTCTCTTTCAGTACATTATATGTTTGGGTCCACTCTCTTCTGGCTTATAGAGTTTCTGCTGAGAAATCTGGTGATAACTTAATGGGCCTTTCTTTATAGGTTATATTCTTCTTTTCCCTAGCTTCCTTGAGGATTCTTTCTTTGTTATTCATTTGTGACAATGTCATTACAATGTGCCTTGGAGTAGGTCTGTTTGGGTTGATGTAACTTGGTGTTCTGTTTGCGTCTTGGATCCCAGGCCCTAACTCTTTCCATAGGCTTGATAAGTTCTCATCAATTATTTGTTTGAATAGGCTCTTTATTCCCATTTCCTTCTCTTCTTCTTCTTCTGATATACCCATTATTTTTATATTGCTCTTTCTGATGGATTCAGACAATTCTTGTAGAGTTCTTTAATTTTTTTATATTTGTGAGTCCTCTCTTCTTCTCTCTTTAGTGTCCCTAGTTGCCTGTCTCCAAGGTCACTTATCCTCTTCTCTATCTGGCCTGTTCTATTAACTAAACTTGCTACCTCATTTTTCAGTTCATATATTGATTTCTTCACCTCTGCTTGGTTCTTTTTTAAAGTTTTAATGTCCTTGGTGAAGTACTCTTTTTGTTCATTAATTTGCTTTTTGAGCTCATTATATTGCCTAACAATGTTTCCTTGCATCTCATTGGGTATTTTTAGAACTTCAATTTTTAATTCTCTGTCATTTAACTCCAAAATTTCCATGTACTTGAGATTTTATTTTGTGGTGATTTTTTGTTATTACCCGAGATATGTCTGTATTTTGTATCCATGGTGTTTGATGTCTTCTTCTTTGGTGCCACCTGAGAGTGGTATTGTTAAGAACTCTAACAAGAAAGAACTAAAAAATAGAAATTGAAAAAACACAGTAAAAAAGTTAAATTCCAGAAATAATTGTAAGTAGAATAGAAAAACTACAGAAAACAAATGGCAAGAATGAAGAAAAAAGTGGGCAGGGGAATGAAATAAAAAACAAAGAAAACACCAACAAAAAAGAAGTGTAAAAATATAAAAATTTGAAAAAAAAACCAAATTAATATGAGAAAAAGAGCAAAAAAGGAAAAGGAGAAAAAGATAGAAAAGAAGAGTAAAAAATGTATCAAAAATAAAGCACAAAAATAACGAAAGTATAAAAACTAAGAATAATGAAATTCAAATGGGAAAAATAAAGAAGAAAAAGAAAAGAAAAATGAGAAAAATAAAAAAGATATATTTTTTAGTTTTAAGAAGTTACTTTTTTTTAAAAAAAAAAAAAGATGCTTTTATACTACAAGTTTTGGCTCTGTAGACTTCTTGGACAGAACGCCTCTGACTATTTTAGGTATAGAAACCTTGCTCAAACCTTATAAAGATCCTGTTTAAAAAAAGCAAAAACTTTTAGTCCATAAATATAAACTTTTAATTAAAGAATGAATTTGTTCACTTTAATTGGAACATGTACTAATAATTAAAACATAGTTATTATAAACAAATCATTTGTCAATAATATAACATTTTAAATGTAGTGCATTTCTGTGTATTATTCACATGGCCCCAGGGACCACTAATGTCATAAATTAAGAAACTGAATGCAGCATATAAAGTACTTTAAGCATAAGCAAAATAAACAGATTCTTACACTGGCCATCACAGAAGCCAAGATGATACTGTGCTTAATAATTCTTTTATATAAAAATAAAATTATTTGTTATTTTTATAAAATGTCATCCAAAAACCTTAATAAACTTTTTACAAATTTTGAGATGGTGTTATAATTTGATTATCAGCACTCACAAAAAAGGTTTTAACATTCAGGCTACTTACAAATATTACCAAGTTTGTGAATGAATTACAAAAATCAAAACTTGTAGCTATTCATTTATCTAACAGTCTATTTCACTCTCCACTACATTTAAATTAGGCAGGTAGTATCCTTGAAACAATTGTAAATAAATTTATTCTTATAAAGTTTTAATTTTATTATTAACAATTATACTAAATCATTTCATAGAATTAGAAAAGTCCTCCTAATTTGGTCAGTTATCTAAACAATATGTTTATTCTTATTTGTAATTCTAATAATTAAAATACTTATGCTGTTCCAAATCTTATTTATCTTTTAAAGTATACCATGAAAGTTCTCCCAAGCCCACATTACCAATATGGGGTGGGGAGGAGGGACAGATATTTGAAAAAGCAATGGAATTTGTTTATTAGATGGATTCTAAAAGATACCACTCAAACTAAAGAATAATGGTAATCCCAAATCCTAAATTTTATCATAATAGCTTTAATTTAATTCAACAAATATTTATTGAGCACCTGCTTATGTGCAAAGCACTTGTTGGAGTTTTACCCTCAGTGGGAAAGTGCCTGGCATGTTCAGGTGACAGCAATAAGGTTGTGTAGCTGAAACAGAATGAGTGAGGGGAAGAAGTCAGAGGGGTAACAGGACAGAGTTGAGGGTGGTTGTAAGAAAAAGAGGCAAATCATTTAGAGTCCTGTACATTATTGTAAGGACTGTGCCTTTCACTCTGAGTGAACTGGAAAGCCGTTGTAAGGTTTTGAGCAGAAAAGTAACATTATCTGACCCACGTTTTAAAAGTGCTATTTGACTACTTTTTGAGAATAGAAAATAAATGAACAAGAATAAAAGGAAGGGCTTTTTCAGAGGCCATTGTAAAGAGTATAGATAAGACATAATGGTGGTCTGAGCCAAGGTGCATGTGGAATTTAAATAAGAAGAGGACTTTATAATAACTCATGTCTTTTGGCCAGGTCATTTGAAAAGATGAAGTTGCCATTAGTAGAGATGAGGAAGGTTTTGTAGAGGAGTGGATCAGTGTTTACTTTTTGATATGTGAAGATTCTTATTGCTAGAAGTGGCCCTGGCTGGTTGGCTAAGCAGTAGAGCATTGGCCCAACATGTGGAAATCCTGGGTTTGATTCCCAGTTAGGGCACACAGGAGAATAGACCATCTGCTTCTCCACCCCTCTCCCTCCCTTTCTCTCTCTCTCTCTCTCTCTCTCTCTCTCTCTCTTTCTCTCTCTCTCACCTGCTCCCACAGCCATGACTTGAAAGGTTTAATCAAGTTGGCCCCCAGTGCTGAGGACGGCTCCGTGGCCTCACCTCAGGCACTGAAATAGCGTGGTTGTCAAGCAATGGAGCAGCTGCCCCAGATGGGCTGAGTATCTCCCTGTAAGGGGCTTGCAGAGTAGATCTTGGTTGGGGCTCATATAGGAGTCTGTCTTTCTGCCTCCCTGCCAACCCCATCTCTCACTTAAAAAAAAAAAACAGATTGCTAAAAGAGATTAAATGTCATACTGGTTAGGCACAAAAATCCAATATTCATGTAATTTTTCCCAAATAAATCTCTACTGTAGGCAAAAAGGGAAAAACATAATGGCAACAAACCCATTCTTTCTATTATACACTAATTAACTAAAAATAGATAAAAACAAAATAAAGTTCTCTAACTTTGAAACTATAAAGATTCTTCTATAGACAAAATTCCAGAGTTTTAGAATTTGGGGGATTATTTAACTTCACCATAGTAAAGAGAAAGAGCTTGTTTGGTAAAAACTTAAAAAAAAAACAGTGTAGACAATTCAAATACAATGGTTTGATTTCTCACAAATTAAATTCTATACTAAAAAACTTTCTTGGAATCTGAAAAAATAATAGTTGGTCTGAGTGTCTAAAAGTTATATAAATGTCTATAACACATTGAAAAATAAAGAATATTTAATAATGACAAAATCTGAACTATATGAAATTGTTAATACTTTGAACTTCTGTTAATTTTTGAATCAAAAAGATAACAACCTAATATGGTTCAATCTAATATATTACAAAATGAAAAAGAAATAATCATGTGATTGGACAAAGGGCATGCTTTGGTCATTCTTTTCTAAACAATAAATAGTAACTTTCCATGGCTAACACACTCATACCAAACAGTAACTCAATAATTCATTTTAGCTAATGTTTGTGAAGTAGCAACTGTCTGCAAGATCCCTGATTAATGCTGCTGGGTAAACAAAGACAGAGGAATACAGTGTTTGAAAAGCTTACAATATAATGAAGATGAATAGTATAACTATCAAAGTAACTGCACCAGAAGATTGAATAAGATGAATGAGATTTCAAAAAGAATTTCCCAACTCAATGAAGTAGTTAAAGAATGTTTTCATACAAGAAGTTATACTTGGCCTGACCTGTGGTGGCGCAGTGGATAAAGCGTCGACCTGGAAATGCTGAGGTCGCCGGTTCGAAACCCTGGGCTTGCCTGGTCAAGGCACATATGGGAGTTGATGCTTCCAGCTCCTCCCCTCCTTCTCTCTCTCTCTGTTTCTCCTCTCTCTCTCTCTCTCTGTCTCCCCCTCTCCTCTCTAAAATGAATAAATAAAAAAAAAATTTAAAAAAAGAAAGATATTTAAAAAAAAAAAAAAGAAGTTATACTCAACTGGACAGGGGAGGGTGCTGTAAAGCTGCCAGTGAGACCATTAAGAAATCTTTAAAACTGTATGTAAGGGCCTTTTAGGAATGAAAAAAGAGTGGACTATGAAAAAGAAGATTTTTTAGACATGTTTTGGCCTAAACTGGTCATGAACAAAAACTAAGAGTGAATATCAGGGCTGAAAAATGATTACTTAAGTATGCAAAAGAATCACCAAAGCTTTATTCACTTGTTTCATTTTACCCATAAATTACTATGTGTTTCTGGAATCTCATGCGACCTAGAAGGGAAGAGTCAATAATTTCATTGCATTGCTTTTGGAACAGGTATCAGTGCAGTGATGTAATCCCACATAGTAAATATACAACAAGCTAATTCAATTAATAACTATCTCATTAAACATTGGAGGAGTAAAATGCTAAAATGGGTTTCTTTGAGCAAAGAAGGAAATAGTTTCAATACTACTAATTTAAGATGTGCAAACCATTATTGACTTTTTTTTTATTTAATAGGCTGCCTTTATGGTATTATTTTAATGAGTATAAAATATATTAATACTTTCATAATTTATAAGCAACTTCAATTATTTAACCTTATTTTTTCCTGTAATATCAAATATCTTAAACACAAACATGGCAGTTTTTAGAATACTAAGCTTCATGACTACAGCATGTATACTTTTGAAAACAATGTATACAATATAAAATCTAGTCAGTAAGTATAGTATATTATTTCTTCCTTTTGAAAGACTTAAGCTATGTAAGTAACATGTCATCTATGTTTCTATGTTTTCTTATTAAAACTTTTATTAATATATAGAAAAGACTACTTTTAAAGTCCATATATATATATATATATATATATATATATATATATATATATAAAGACAATCATAGGCCCTGGCTCATTAGCTCAGTTAGTTAAGAGTGTCTTCCTGGAACAAGGTTGTGGGTTCAATCCCTGGTCAGGGCACACATGGAAAGCAACCGAAGAATGCATGACTAAGTAGAACAACAAATGAATGCTTCTCTTCTCCCTCCCCTCTCTCTCCCTATCTTTCTCTGTCTAAAATCAATAAAAATTGAGCCCTGGCTGGATAGTTTAGTTGGTTGGAGCATTGTTCCAGAGCGCAGAGGTTGCCAGGTACAATTCCCCAGTCAGGGCACAAACAGGAGTAGTTCAATGTTCCTGTCTGTCTGTCTCTCTTCCTGCCTCTCTCAAGGAAAACAAAACAAAACATAAAATAAACCACCATAAAGCTTCTACAAAAGGGAAGAAAGATTAGTAGAATTACCCTAGACTTCTCTTTTGACAAAACTTTTCCTTGATGAGGTAGTATCACTAGAATGGAAAGAGTAACCATCACAGGCTTTCACATGGTTGGCACTAAATAGACCTCTGTTGAATTGAATGTGGGCTGATGAAATATATAACAAGTTTAGAGAGGACAACCCTTAGTAGGGAAGTCAGGGAGGGCAGAGGCAGACAGAACTAGTGTGTGATGAAGAAAAGAGTAAAGGACTAGAGAGAGAATGAAATGTCCATGAAAAAGCAATGAAAAGGAAGTCGTGCATTAATAGTTCCTGAAGAAATGGCAACAAATCCCTGCCCCACAGTAGTGGACATGGGAGTCACCTTAAGGCTGGTAAAACCACGGCTACAATTTTATGCCAGGTAAAGAATAAAAATTGTTCATTAAGTTTCATTTATTTTTAACCTATTTGAGAAATATATTGAATCCTGAAATAGTCTCCACTTAAAACTTGTTTTTCAGAAAAAGCAAGTCAAGTTAGAAAAATGACCAGAATTATAAACAATAAAATAAAATAAAAAATCTATGTTCAACTTTATAGGAAGGGATGTCTTTTAAAAGAAGACTCAAAGCATGCTGGCCATGGGTGTGGGGCTCAGGTGTTGCTGAGTTGGGTAGAGCCTACCACAGTGGATGAAACTGGGAGGGGATCGCAGGGGAAGAGAAAGAGAGACAGAGTGCGATGGTTAGAAATAAAGTTCTCCTTCTTTTCAAGTCCAAGTGTAGATCTGTCAATCCAGAAAAAAAGAATTAGTCAGTGAGGTTTTTTTCCCTTGAGACACAACGCAGAGGAAAAACAGATATTACTTTGGTTTTTCATCAAACCACCAGATGGAATAATTCACTGGGTCTTTGCCAAAAGAGAAAAATGTCCCCCTCCCAGCCCATGAGGGCCACACTGCAGCAAGGAGTATTATTCCTCATCATAAATATGTCTGATCACTGAATAGGGTATGGAAAATGGAAATTATAGGAACTTTAGATTATTAATTTAGTTTGTGTATGACAGTGTAATCACCATACTTTAATAAACAGTGATAAAAATTCAAAGATTAGTGAAGAGCCTTATTAAGATTTGTGTAGTCTGCGTCCCTGTTAATCCTCACAGAGTGAGAATAATGATGGATAGGACGACAGCCACGTGGACCCCAGAGCACTGGAATATTCAGGGTTAGCCTAGTCATATACATAGAGTCAGTCTTACCTAGATTCAAATGCCAACTGTACCCACTTCTAATTGTGTGATCTGAAGTAAACCACTTATTATCTCTCTAAAAGGAGAATAAAATTCCATACTTTATATAATTACTGTGAAGATGAATTGAGATAGTAGATGTGAAAATTTCTAGCATATTTCTATGCCCATAACAGACATTCATGAATATTTTTTCCTCCTTTTGCACTCATGCAGTAAAGTATCCTTCTAAGAATTCCTTAATATAAGGCTGTCATATGAGAGCCTTCTAAGTACCTTTAACTCTAAGGAGCTGCGATCAAGGAAGGAAAAAGTGAGAAGATGCAACCTGCTTTAGCTAACAAGGCAGCAGGTATCCTTTGGCAGTTGCTGGAACAAAGGCTGCCACAGACCCCTTCCGACCATGATGTCTTCATGGTAGTGAATGTGAAATGGTTTTAAAAAAAATGTCTCTTGAGCTGCAAAGTGGAAAGTAGAAAAAAACATGGAAATCAACTGTGTTGCATCAAATATATCAGGGCATTCTATATAATCTGGCCATTTGGAGTTTCAATCAGGAAGCATCTATTTCAGCAGAAAGGAGTTACTGGTTTCTGTTCAGCCAGGAGAGTGACAGGTAACCAACCATTCCCATTCCCTTATAACAGGGTAGGTAGAACATGGAACACAGAGCCCAAAGAGCAGAAAGCTGGGAAGCGCCCACACCAGACAAGCCCAAAGAGGGAAGTCTTGTGAGTTAATATATAAAATGTAAGTAAAGTCATTTTAGAGAACAGATTCATGGGAACCAGAGTCTCCTAAACAGTGCAAATTGCCATGATTTGTTACTCAGGACCTGAGCTCTTGGCAGCTCAGGTTGGGGTGGGGGTGTCATGAGAAGGGCATGGATTTGCACAATCCTGAATTTTGATCACAGCTCACATTTCCCACTATAAATTGATGGGAATATGAAGTAACCTCTCTGAGTTTTGATTTCCTCAACTGCAAGGTGGTAAAATACCCACCTTAAAGAGCTGTGGTATGGAATTCATGAGCTGGTTTTTACAAATTGTCAAGCACAATGCCAGACAGACAGAAAGAAGTAACTGAATACATTGTGGTGGTGGTGGGAACAGAGGCAGCAGCAGCTGTAGCAGTAAAAGCCAACAGGTTTAAAAGGAGTCCAAGGCATTGATAAGAGTGTGGTGGTTACGGGGGGAGGGGGGAGAGGGAGAGGGAAAGGGGAAGGGGGAGGGGCACAAAGAAAACTAGATAGAAGGTGACAGAGGACAATCTGACTTTGGGTGATGGGTATGCAACATAAGTGAACAACAAGATAACCTGGAGTTGTTATCTTTGAATATATGTATCCTGATTTATTGATGTCGCCCCATTAAAAATAAAATTATTAAAAAAAATAAAAATAAAAGGAGTCCAAGGTCATCAGGAACTAATACCTCCAGAGGTGTTAAGTCCAAGACAAAAACCATACAGAAAATGGCAAGGAAATCTCACTGAGTCAGTTTACCCAAAGAGCAGGATTGAGGCCAAAACAGTAGCCTGGTCAAGATCGGGGACCAGTTGGAATGGAATGGGCTGAAATCAGTCAACAGTGAAGTAAAAAGGCTGATCTGTGTGTATGTGTGTGTGTGTGTGTGTGTGTGTGTGTGTGTGTGTAGAAGGGGGGTGGCAGTGGATAAGGCATCAGTCTGGAATGCTGAGGTCACTGATTTGAAACCCCAGACTTGCCCAGTCAAGGCACATACAAGGAGCAACTACAAGTTGATGCTGCCTGCTCTTTGCCCCTCCCTTTCTCTCTCTCTTGTCTCTAAAAATCATTATATAAATCTGTTTATTAAAAAAATTATCTAAAAAATAAAAGTAAGTTACAGAGGATACTGGGAAATCACTGAGAAAACCTCTAAATGGAGAGTCAGTCTGCCTAGATCACAACTCTGACAATAGCTGATAATATGAACTTGACAGGCCCGTGCTTTTCCCTATCATCTCGGTTTCCCACTTGAAAAGTGACAGAATTATACATTTGGTTTGGACTACCCCTTCCAGCGTTAAGCACTTTGTGAATCTCTTTTATTAAATACTGTAACAACAAAGGTCTCAGCAGGCCTGGTGGATACCTGAACTCACCTGTGCACAGGACCTGAAGCTTCCCCCCCCCCCAGACCCCTGCACCAAGGAAACTCAGAAAATTGGGAAAATAGAGAGAAAATGGAAGAAATCTATCCTCAGACTTCCCCTAGGAGTTTTTGAAAAAACATCGATACCAATGCCTTGAAACATTTGATGTGCCTTTTCCAAATATTATAATGCTTAGAGGAAATCTGAGTTTGCCAAGTCAAAACAGAACCTATTCTGAAAGAAAAACCTTACTCTTCAGGTTCATGTACTTCTGAAATGGGAAACAGAGCCTGGGAATTCTTTCTCCGATTTTTGTAACAGCCAGAAGCAAATATAATTTCTTTGACAAATAACAGTTCTGTATTATGACTTAAAAAAATATTGCCATAAAACTTTAATCATGGGAAAACACATACTCTGCATAAAAGAGCAATAATGGATCCAATATCTATCATTTCTGTCACTTATGAATTTAATTGCTTTACCAATAGCACTGTGAAAGGACATGTGATGAACTGGCATTTGGCTCTCTCCTTTTAGCTTAAGAAAAGTAAAATAATTCTTGAACCTGATGCAAGAATTAAAAATCAGTTATCTTTTAAGAGTTATCTTTTGCTTGTGACCCCACCCAAAAATTGGAGAAGTGTGTTCTATTTGTCATCCCTGGTAGGCTATGACTTATACCAAGAGGAAATATTTCAGAGCAAACAGCAATAACATTTAATGTCAGAGTGGAAAATAAACCAAATTTTTCATTTTTTAAATGCTTTTTGGTTTGATTGTTTTTTAATGAGAGAGAGAGTGACAAGAAGGGAGAGAGATGAGAAGCATCAACTCATAGTTGCGACACTTTAGTTGTTCATTGATTATTTCTCATACGTGCCTTGACCAGCGGCTCCAGCTGAGCCAGTGACACCTTGCTCAAGCCAGTTACCTTGGGCTCAAGCTAGCAACCATGGGGTTACATCTACAATCCCACGTTCAAGCTGGTGACCCTGAGCTCAAGCTGGTGAGCCTGTGCACAAGTCGGATGAGCCCACATTCAAGCTGGTGACCTTGGGGTCCCAAACGTGGGTCCTCATCATCCCAGGCCGATGCTCTATCCACTGCACAACTGCCTGGTCAGGCAAATGCAGCTTGTCTGAACTGGGACAAACTTGAAACTCTTAAAGTTACAGACTGAGACCCATATCCACCACCAGCTGCCTTGCCCTTTTCTAAGGCTCATATTCACCGATGCTAAGATAATCAATTTGTGTCATTTTAGTTTTAAAGTCAATTGCTGGTTCTCCATCATATTTCTGAATCATGAAAACTTGAGAAAGCAGCAATCTCTCACCCGGCACAGCTATCTTGAAGCTCAGAAGAATTTAAATACTTAGTAAGTTCCACCATTACTCCTCCTTTACAGAGCAAAACAAACAAAACCAGTTAGATTCAAATTTATACACATACACACAACTTCTCCAACTGGCCTAGAGGAGTTAATACAGTCCTTTAAGGATAGGCTTATTTCTTGCTGTGGCTGAGACATTGCTAAAACTTGTCTCAAGCTGTGATGTATTTGACAAGGCCAACCGTTACTAAGGCCAATGAAGAAAAAAAGATGGTTTCTTCCCTAATCTACTTCCAATTCAGCCCAAAGTTCCTTTTCTCTCTTGATATGTGTTTCTTTATTGCCTTCCAAATTCAGACTCTTATTCACAGGCTCTTTCTTTTATTCATGAACATTCAAACCAAGCCATTGTTATCCGAAAACCCATTTGGATATTCTCTAAGGGGAGTAAGAAGCAATGGTGCTGGGAGGGGCAGTGAGCAATTGCCTGCATTTTATTTTGTCTATTATCTGCAGCACCATCTTAAGCAGACAGCTCTCTCAGACTCATCTTTTGTGACGATTTTAGTAAATGAAGGATGACAAAGCAGCTTGCTTTTTAAAGAGAAGAAAAAGAGATTGTGGTTAATTCCTGTTAGAAATCTCATTTCAAGAGCAGACTTTCCTGATTGTAGATCAGGATTTGGTCCCAGAAGAGGTCTCAACTGACCTCACAGAAGCTTCTTGAAGTTTAAAGGCCTTATGATGTGCTGTCACCAAAATGCTGACCCATGGTTGCATTCTAAAGCATTACAAGCGATCTTCTCTGCAAACCAAATGTTATGGGGCTAGTTCATCAACCCTTCTGAAAACAGCTGCAAGGCTGCTGCACCGCAAATGGACTTCTTTGTAATTTAAGTAATTGGTCAATAAAGTTTATTCTGGATAAATAATGATTTGCCATTCAATTTTGTCAATCTCGATAATACAGTTTTCCAGCCAGCTTTCTAGTGCTCAGATCTGAGTAAAATTACTGTTTATCCAGAGCTTTCACTATGACATTTGCAGACTCTTTCTGTTCTTGGCTCTGCTCCTGATCCTCCCCTTGGGTAGCTGTACCAGAAACTGGAAGGCTAAGCAAAGAAAAGTGTAGCAGAGAACACTAGAAATCTCTTAGAGGACCTGAATTTTCATTCTGGCCTCGTCTCTTTCTAGCCATTTAATACAGGGTGGGGCAAAAGTAGGTTTAATGTTTTTCATATGGAAAATAATACAATAATTAATAAGTAATAACACAAGAATAAACTGTGTTTTGTGTAATCACAACTGTAAACCTACTTTGCCTCACCCTGTGTTGCAGAGTCACCTTCCCGTAGCTGTAAAGTGGCCACAGTACTTGCCCCGTCTACTTCACAGAGCTTTGTAGAATAACTGTATGGTTTAAACAAAAATGCCAGTAATCCTTGATACAATGTGTTTCCTAAAAATAAGTAAGAAAAATTACACATACACATGCATATGCAGCATAAGAAATTTATTTAAATTTATCATACCCTATATATTAGATTATATGGCCTGTATACAGTTTTTATTATTTTAAAAAATCAGAATTTATTTTCAAAAATGTCACAGGCATAAAACTAGACCACCATCTCACACCATACACAAGAATAAACTCAAAATGGATTAAAGACTTAAGTGTAGGACGTGATAACATAAAAAATCCAAGAAGAAAACAGATAGTAAAATCTCAGACATGACTCATAGCAATATTTTTCTGATCTATCTCTTCAGTCAAGGGAAACAAAAGAAAAATAAACAAATGGAGTACATTAAAATAGCTTTTGTACAGTGAAAGAAATTATAAACAAATGAAAAGGCAACCCACAGAATGGGAGAACCTATTTACCAATTATACATATGGTAAATATTATATTATAATATTTTAAAAGGTTAATATTATAAAATTATAATTTTATATTATAATTTTATAAAAGGTTAATATCCAAAATTTATAAAGAACTTATACAAGTCAAAACCAAAAGGAAAAACCCAATTTAAAAGTGGACAAAGAACCTGAAAGGACCCTTCTCCAAAAAGGTCATACAGAGCCCCAATAGACATATGAAAAGATGATCAACATCACTAATCATCAGAGAAATGCAAATTAAAACCACGTTGAGATATTACCTTACACCTGTCAGAAAGGCTATGGTCAATAAATTAACAAGCAATAAGTGCTGGTAAGAATGTGGAGAAAAGGGAACTCTCGTGCACTATTGGCAGAAATGCAGACTGGTGCAGCCACTGTGGAAAGCAGTCTGGAGTTTCCTCAGAAAATTAAAAATGAAACTGCCTGATGATCCAGTGATTCCACTTATGGGAATTCATCTGAAGAAACCTGAAACACTGATTGGAAAAAATATGTGCACCCCTATGCTCACTGCAGCATTATTTACAGTAGCTGAGATTTGGAAGCAGTCCAAGTGCCCATCAATAGATGAGGGGATAAAAATCTGTGGTACATATATATACAGTGGAATACTACTCAGATGAAAGAAAGAAAGAAGGAAGAAGAAAGAAAGAGAAAGAAAGAAAGAAAGAAAGAAAGAAAGAAAGAAAGAAAGAAGAAAGAAAGAAGAAGAAAGAAAGAAAGAAAGAAAGAAAGAAAGAAAGAAAGAAAGAAAGAAAGAAAGAAAGAGAAAGAAAGAGAGAAAGAAAGAAAAAGAGGGAAATCTTACCCTCTGCAACAGCATGGATAGCATAAGTGTATTATGCTAAGTGAAATAAGAAAGGAGACAAATATCATGTGATTTCATTTATGTAGAACCTAATGAACAAAATAAACAAACAAAATAGAAACAGGCTCATAGATATTGAGAACAGATGGAGAGCTCTCAGAAGGGGGAGTTTTGTGAGGCTAGATCAGTGGTAGTCAACCTAGTTCCTACCGCCCACTAGTGGGCGTTCCAGCTTTCATGGTGGGCGGTAGCCGAGCAACCAAAGTATAAATAAAAAGATAGATTTAACTATAGTAAGTTGTTTTGTAAAGATTTATTCTGCCAAACTTAGCGAAAATCTGACATAAAGTACTTGGTAAGTAATTATTATTATATGCTTTAACTTGCTGTAACTCTGCTTTATAAATTTTATAAAGTGAATTTACTTCCCTACTTTATAAATCACCATCACTGTGGAACCAGTGGGCGGTTAGAAAATTTTACTACGAACAGAGATACAAAAGTGGGCGGTAGATATAAAAAGGTTGACTACCCCCGGGCTAGATAAAATAGGTAAAGGGATTAAGCAAAGGAAAAAAACCTCATAGACACATGCAAACAGTATATGGTGATGAAAGGAGACTTGACTTGGGCTGGTGAACACACAATACAATATACAGATGATGTATTATAGAATTGTACACTTGAAACTCATTTAATTTTATAAACCATTGTAACCCCAATAATTTTTTTAAATGTCACAGGTATACTCAAAAGAGCTACAAGTGTGATGCTCATCACTTACTGATAGCGTCTATAAATAACTATTAACATAAATGTTATTTCAACACTTAAACGTTTGACAAAAATTGAACCCATTTAAAGTTATGGAGGAATAGTTTCTGTGCTAAAAAAAAAAAGAGTAAGTTTTGACTTTTCAACAGGCTACTTTTAAAAGATAAACAAAAGTACAGGGCATCTGTGTTTTAGAAAGAGAGTTTGGAGGTGACTCTTTTCCAGTGGAAATGTGACCAGAATTGACTTAATTGTTTACACGCACAAATTGTTCTGAACGAAAGTCAAAGAGCTCGTAACACAATATAGTACACTTCCTAAAGGTCATCAATCTTCTAGATATGAAACAGTTTGTATAGGCACATTCATTGCCATGAAGGTGCATTTATTGGCTGGTCCCATAAACGAAACAGTAGTGGTCTCTGACTAATGCAGTAGGATATCTATACAAGTTGTTGTACCTTTTCCTTTGGTGATTTCAAAACTAAATTAAATTGAAAATGTCTTGATTTCAGGCAGCCAACTCCTCAATTTTTTTTTTAATAAAAGATGCCTAATATTCCTTACTTTTAAAAAGCAATGTCTAAAAGAATAAAAAGCAGCACAGAGAGGAGCCACATGGCTGGAAACAGGCACCTCAGCAGGAAGTAGAGCTGGCTGCACTGGAACCCTAGCCAGGCCCTTATGTCCACACAGAGAACCAGCAATGCCTATTACAGTCCCAGAGAAATTGAATGAGCATCACATCACAAAATTAGAATTTGGGGGGAAGAGAACAGAAAGCCCCTATACCTGACTCTCCATTTCAAAATCTGGTACCTAGAAACTCTCAAAATATTGATCAAGGTAAAAGAAGTTATTGTGCATAAAAATGCTTTGTAAACTGTAGAGTCCCACATAAATGTGAAATACTATTACCAAGTAGAGCCAGGTACTGCAGTGGACACTAGCTTTGGTTTAAAGTTTGGTAGTGAGGAGGTGATAATAATGGACAACAGTTGCTAGGTTGACTGTAGATTTTAATTAACTATTATTCATTTCCAGATGATCTGGTCCCTAATTGTGTTCTGTTTGAATATTAAAATTGCAGCAGTTGAAACACAATATAAAACACTAAAATGGGACAAAACAGAAAGACAAGTTTCACGGATAAGCATTAGAAGAAACAAAAAAAGCCAGATACAAAAGAGAACATAGTGTGATTCCATTTCTAAGATGCTCAAGAACAGTCATACTAATCTCTAGTAACAGAAGCCACCACAGATTTTGGATGGGTGGCACAGATGGGATGGGAGGCAGAGTGAAGAAGCTGTCTGAGGGGAAGGGAATGTTCTGTATCTTTACTGGATGTTGTTTACACAGGTGTATACATGTAGGAAACCTCATCCAAATATACAGTTAAGATCTGCACATTTCACTATAGATATTTTTTACCTCAATATATGTTTTTCTCTCTTCTTCTCTCTTCTTTTTTCTTCTTCTCACCTGTCTCCCTTCCCTTTTTGTTTCTTTTCCCTCATCTTCCATCTGTTTTTTTCTCTCTCTCTCTCCCTCCCTCCCTCCCTCCCTCCCTCTCAGCCCCTTCTCTCTCTTCAAAGACAGAAGCCTTTCTATTTAAACTCATCTCTCCCTATCACCTGATCTAGTCCCGGAGAAAGTACAGTCCTTTCTTCTTAATTCCCTTGAATATTGATCTCAGTTTTAAGCTGGATTAACCTTAAACAATCCTCTGAAATTTATAGCAGAAATCTCCCTAAACTGGATTCTGTCTTTCTTAAGCCTGCAATTCTAAAAGCTTCTGCTCACCATCAGGGATGGATTGATTGATGGGATAGGAGATACTGGAGAGAGTAAGGTAAGGGAGAACAGGACTCTTTTCTGGCTCTGCTAAAAACTACTCAGGGAACATTGAAACTTTTTTTGATGGATTTCTCCAATCAAATTAAAAATTATCTAAAAATACAGTTTTTAAACTGAGCTTCATTATCTCAGAGGAAATTTATCTTGGCAATTTCCTAAATAAACCACTTCTAGAATCTTTAGGACTAAATAAGTATTCCATATGGTTAACTCACCAATGATTTGATTATTAAATAGAAGTGTTTAACAGCCTGAGATCTAAACTTGAGTCAATGAGTAATCCTTCAACAGCCATAAAGTTAAGTAACATCCCCTACTGAAGTTGTTGGATCTTAGACCAAAATAAAATCCAAAGATGAAATAAACTGAATGATTCCTGAACAATAAGCCATAGTTGAACTTATAGAAACACCATTTATTTTTCTTTTGGTGAAAGCACCAAGAATCCTATTTTATCTATCTATTTTGCTAGACATCAGACAGTGAAACAGTTGACAGTGGTTATCTCTGGGGAGAGGAATCATAGAAAGCCATGTCAATCTTACTCATTTCCTGTAATTTGTTTGTTGGTTTGTTTTTACAATTAGTACATGGCTTATATAATCACAAGAAAGACTAAAGATATAATAAATATTTCTAGGATGAGACAGATAAATAGATACATATAACAGTCAGTACCCACTTTGTTGTTCATATTTTGTAAAAAAACATAAACCTGGAACAGATTTGTCCAAAGATAATATTATAAAAATCATTACAACAATAACAACAAAAAATGACATTGACAGTAGTTTCTGCTCTTATTTAATTTCCAAGACAAGGTGTTGTGTGAGTACTATACTTAAGGCTTTTACATAAAAAAAAAATTAATCCATTCCCATAGCATTTTTAATTATTTTAGCTACATAACGTGAGAGTCAACATCAGGCAGTTGAATTGCTAAGCCTCATCACTATTCCTACAAAGATCAACAACATAACACTGAGTGAATCCTTCAAGTCTTTATTTTAAAATATAATACTGAAATGAGGAGATTCAATTTTGAGAAGGACTCAACTGAGAATGTGCCTCCCCGAAACTCAATAGAAGTTTTGGTACTTGAGCTTTTATAGATGTGAACTTTTCATTGAACTAGGAAAACAGGCTCCAACTTATTAGTGAGTAAATTTAGTGCTGCATTATGCCAAAATGTCTGCATATTGGACTTCAAAATGCACCATGAGCAAAAGCTAAAAAAAATCATGAATAATTCAGGTCATATTACATATGTCAGACTGGAAAAAATATATTTTATCTTAAACAAGAAAGAGGATTTAGCATAAAAGGTCATTGTGCAGAACCAGAGTCAAAGAAAAGTCCTGTACTTGGGTATCTAAGAGAACTTCTTTAATAATGCAAAATGATGTCACATGAATAATATCCCTTCCTTACCACCACTTGTTACCACCAGAGATGTAACATTAAGTTTCCAATCAAACAACTCTCATGGACTGCCTGCCATGGGTCAGCATGGTGTGATCCACAAAAGAAACAAGGCACAACCCCAGAATTCGAGCTTAAGTAAAGAAAGCTGCAACAGTTAAAAATTAAAGATTACAGGACAGTGCTGAGTCATGTAGGGCAGAGCACAAGTACTACTGGAGATGTATAACAGTCTGTGACATATGCTTTGAGGGAACAAAGGGAACATTCATTTCTGGATTCCCACTTCTTTCTGCTCCATCTAGAAAATGGGAGGAGGGGTTGGCAGGGGAAGCAGAGCAAGAATAAGGATGTTAGAAGAGGTTCTAGGAGCCATAGCATAAAGGTTTTTATAAATGAAGGCCTATGTAAAAGTATTTGACAAGGAATTCAAGGACAACACACAGCAATCAAATATTGTTGAGAGCAGGTGACTTTGGAGGTTAAATGAGAATGAATTAGAATTAGAGGAGAATATGACTGGCAGCAGGGAAACCAACCGGGAGAATGACGATGGCTGATGGTTGTGGAGCTGGGGGAAAAGGAATAGATTTCAAGACTACTGTCCAGATAAATTTATAGGCCTTGGTGTTAATTATTATGTGAGGACCAAGGGCAGGAGGGATGAACTCATCCTTGAGTAAAGATGTCACATGGTGGTTCAGAGCAGACGCTCTAGTTTTCCCTTTGTTAGCTATGGCCCTGGTCATCTTCTTAAATCACAATCCCTCGGTGTTGGGAAAACAGCTGTGTTAGGCTTGCTCACTGGTTACCAGCTGCTTGATTAGTGCATGAGCACCTGGAAGGGCCACGTGTGTATAGCCTATGTAAGGCTATGGGTGCTTGTGCTCAAGGGAGACTGAGGTTGGCAGATTGTAGATTGCTCTCCCGCCACTGAGAGGTGCGGTTTTTCTGCTCCCTTCTGCTTCACTGTGAAGAGCAGGTTTTCCTTTGTTTATTAGCCCCTTTTCTTTTTTGTTTATTTGCTCGCCTATCTTTGTGAGTCTCCAATACATGGGTATGGCCTGATGCTTTCTGGCTCTGCAGTTCCTCTACCATCTGCCCAAAATCAATGTAAACCTGCCTGGTCTTAACCACCAGCATTTATTCCTTTGTAAAATATAAATAACAAGACATGCCTTGTAGAATGCTATGAAGATTCAATGTGATGATGCACTTAAAGTGCTCAACTGTTACTTGGTACATATTAGATGCTTGTATTCAATAGGACATAGGCTCACTTGCTGTACCAGATGCTTTAAACTAAGGTGGATTAAATAAACTAGAATGTATCCAGGTGTAAGCAATCTTAGGAAGGCAAGCTGGACGGCCAAAGATGCTCCGACCCTGTTGATCTGCCATCACTGAGAGGATACAGTTATCCTAATGACCCAAGACATCTCCATTCCATCCAATGGGAAGAAGAAGAAAAAATTAAAAAGGAATGTACAGCTACAATAAAGGAATTGTGTCATTAAAGAAAAGAAGAGAATGCAAATCAGGTGAATAGCCAGCAGCTAGCAATATTCCATGCATGTCAATATTATATAGAGATATGAAATAACTGCTTGGAAAATAGAAAATATGCAGGAAAAGAGCATTTCTTGTGGTTGAGACTTATTTAACTTAAGACAAAATATTTCCAATGCTTTACTGAAGGAGGATTCAGACCAGGCTATGTTACGTCAGAATAATGAGGGACCCAAAGGATTTGATCTCTATGTAGTAAGATATTGCGAGAATTACAGTATTTAAAACAGAGCTACAGAAACCCCAAAATATTATTAATAGCTTTTTTAGGAAAGGGGAAATATCCTAATAATGAAAGAAAAATGAATAAGCCCACATGGAAGTTTACTTGGATTCTCTTCTTAGAAAAGAAAGCACGACATCAGGGAGAGATATTAATGATTTTCTTCTTCTCTTGAAATGTCTTCAAAAGAAAACGTCATGGATGTGTATGCCTGTGTCTGAACACTTGCTTTTAGGTGGCTCCTGGATATGTGCTATCTTATCTGAGAGACACAGCCTCCAGGCAAGCGGTGCGGGACAACTCATGATTGCAGACATTTGCCGCCCCCCTGTGGCTGTCATCTGTGACTGCAGGGACTGTTGGTCACCCACTGCTCTAATCTTTACATGCTTTCAAACCCTAAACCTTGATCCCGGATGGGTCTGTCTCATCCAAAATAGAGAACTATCATTTAGCTTTCCATATTTATGATTATTCTTGTTTTTAAATCTGGCCCTAAATGAAGTCTACAGAGCACCTTCATTTTTCCACATCCTTGAGTAATGGAATCAAGTTTCTAGTTTAGAATTTATTTTCTTTCCTCCAGAATGTATGGGTTATTTTTAGCTCTTTATGGTTTAGCCTAAAGCAAAATCAACAATCCAAACTGCCTGTGGTTTCACAAGAGGACAGAGATGACTTCTTCCGGACAGGGTACTTTCCCAAGCAAGAATATCCTGTACTTAAGCCAAGATAAGGACCCTCCTGAGACAGGCTGCACAGACTAATAGGTCTCCCACGTACTCCTCTTCTGACCCTGCAGCACAGTTAACACAAGCTTAGTATTCAGTCTCCAGATGCAGGAAAGATAACCTGGAGGCTGATCCTTAGATGGATCATTGTGCCTACTTTCCTCCTTTAAATTAGTCCTTTTGTTGTAAAAAATACAGTCCAAATGGACCCTGCCTGAATTTTTGTTGTTGTTATCAGTCCAAGCATGTAATACAATTGCTTCTCCAATTGCAAGTGAGGTGGGAGTGCATTGAAATATCCTCTATCCCTCCCTGACTGCAAATCCAGTCAAGCAGTCAGTGGAGATTTCTGGGGATTAGAAAACGGCAACTTTGCCATTTTCTATTCATAGCTAGATTAATGTGATAAAGGTTTGTAATATAACCTTGAACAAGGAAGTGAAGCGTGCATCTTAGCAAAATAATGTAAGCCTTATTACTTTACAGGAAATAGAATCTAAATCATATTAATGAACAGGAAGGAGATCAATCATCATAGCGCAAGGTGTGTTTATTCCTAGATACTTTAAAGAAAAACAACCACCATCCACAAGATCAGCACTCTTATTGCTACCCACAACTCTCTCTCTCTCAACTACTCAGATCTTTTCCATTTGCAGTACATTTTTCCAGAAGACACAGCCATTGACATTTAGTGAGTATCTTGAGACTGGAATTAGGAAAAAATTTAAAAAGCTAGTAGTTATTTTCATTAAGCCATAAAGAAATGGAGGCAGTAAAAAAGGGAGGCACATATAAAGGGTGTGGTTGAGTGAATAAAAAGCAGCAATACATTTACACAGTGGAATACTACTCGGTCATGAAAAAGATGGAAATTGTACCTTTTGCAACAGTATGTATGGACCTGGAGAGTATTATGCTAAGGGAAATAAACCAGTCAGAGAAAGACAAGTACCATATGATTTTACAATATGTGGAATCAAATGAGCAAAATAAACAAAATAGAAATAGACTCAGATACAGACAATAGACAGCTCTTAGAGGGGAGGTGATAAGGGGCTAGGTGAAAAGGTATCCAAATTATTTTAGTTTACTCATTATGTAACTTGTCTATTCCCAATAGGCATTAACTCTTTCCTTTAATTTGTTCATTTCTTTTCTCTCTGCTTAAAGTTTAACCACACCTGTTGTAAAGTACCATACCCCAGATGCTGAAAAGTACCATACCTCACTTCTATGGGTTTATGTAGAGACACCAAGTCCAGATGAATTTTGAGGAGTTTTATTAAAGAAGGAGATTTATTAACTATTCTGGCCACATACGGCTGACACAGGGCATTTGCAGACCCAAAAAGTGTGCCCCAAATACATCTCAGGGGCTGATTATATACCTTTGATCACACACAGGATGGGGAGAGTATGACATCATGGCATAAGCTTACAACATTTGTTTAGGGATACACAGAAACATTAAGACTTTCAAGGTAACACAATCAAAGATATTTACAATCTTTCAGGGTTCATCTTTTTTCCTTTGCCTAGAGGTACGTTACTCTCAGGATTCCAGGAAGGAGGGAGGAACTACAATCAATGTAGGGTGGCATGTAAATTCTGTCTCCCATTGAAAGAGAAAAAGGTCCTCAGTTAACTTTTATTTTCGTTTTAAAACTAAATGACCCATTATTCTTGCTAGTCAGAAACTTCTACATTCTTCTCCCTCCCCTCCCCAAAGGAAGGATGGGACAGGAAAGCCTGACCTTTCCTCCTAGAATATCAATATTAATTTTGCAGCTTTTTGGTACCTTACTACACACCCACAGCTAAACAAACAGGTCAGTAGCTGGTCCAATGAATTCAGCTTTCCTGACTCTTGTTTTAATGCCCTTTCCCATTCACTATACTACTCATTTCTTAGACTCAATGATTTGTTTATGTAATTTACTTTTCCCTCCATCTATACAAGTAGAATTACATGATAGTCAAACAATTACCTTCAAGCTTTTGAGAAAATGAACATTTCTGAAATCCATCATAAAGTTTGATATCTTTTCATCTAAAGATATTTAGAATTACTTTGTAATAAATCGTATAATCTAAGATGAGATATTCTTCAGGGATGGCTATACCTCCAATTCTGCAAACACTGTTGGTTTCTACAGGTTAATGTTTTCTAGTGAAAAATAAAAATTTTAGCTCTGATACCTAAAGATGTTGCCAAGGCGGAGAATATTCAAAGTTTAAAACTGAAATCCACTTGCTATGGAAACTGTTTGAGTCCTATATTACCTTTAATATTTCTTTGGCTGAAAGCCATTATATAATTATGCAATAAGTCCTTACACCATAAATCAACGGGACTCATGGTAAGTAGCTTTCTTTGGAAGGGATTAAAATGAGAAGGGAGTTAATCAAGAAAGAGTGAATGAGGGGAAAGCATTTGTTAATATTTTTCAGTTTAAAATAACTTTCATTATTTTTTGCCATCTTCCAGGTTCATTAAAGATAATGTAAATAATTAAAAAAGAAGAAAATAGCCACCTATAATTTTACCATCCCCGGTAATAACCAATATTGCTAATCTGATGTACATATTTGCAATCAGTTTTGTATAGACTTAAATATTATTTTTAATGAAAGTTCTCTTTAAAATGGTGTTTTAGGTTGGATTTCCCTAGAAGAGAGCCTTAAGACAAGGAGTTGAGTACAAGTAGTTCATCTGAGTGATGATGTCAGGAAACACAGGTAGGGGAGGGGAAACACGGGACAAGGAAGGGAAAGGGGACAATAAGAGGGTTCATTACCTCAGAAGTTACCACGTGGGTAACTGGATCTGATCCTAATGGGGAACACTGAGAGTCAGTATGGAACAGGGGTCTCAGAGTTATCTCAGCACAGGGGTGAATGACCTGGGCTCTTTGTACATAAGTTCCATCACCTACTAGGTGAGGGGCATAATTCTCCAGCACTCTGGCCTGGTAAGCACATGAACAAAACTCAGGCAGACAGATGTTGATGCTGACAATTGGAAGTACAGCCAGAATACACTGAAATAGTGACCATGAAGGTATATGGCTGTGGTGCTCATAGCATCTACCACAATTAGAATGTGGTTTGGCAACCTGCTGCAATCATTTGTTATACTTTGAATTTTTTTTTACATGATGTTAAATGGTCTGAGTAGAATATTGTCCCTTCTTATAACTGCCTACTAATCCATTGAATGATGACATCCATCTCTGATTATGGGCATTTGGGTTTCCATTTTTATCATTATGCTATGCAAATTGTGATAAACATTTATGTGTTGAAACATTTTGTGCAACTATAGTGGTATCATTATTATAAATAACTTAAATTTGAATTACTGCATCAAAGGACACACAAAATTTTATGGCTTTGGTTTGCACTGCAGAGCTCCTCTTTAGAAAAATTGTACTAATTTATACGATTAATAATGTGTAATTGTTTTTTCTATTGTTTTCTCCCCAATATTGAGCCATAGGAACATGGTTACCCAAGGAGCCATGAGGGTGATGCTGCCACCCCAGTAGGTTTGGAGATTAGAGCATCAAACCAGAGAGAATTCTTCTTGGATGTTAAGATATAATGGACTCTGCCTTGCTAAGTTTTGGACTTACTTGAACCTGCCATCCCACACTTCCTTCTACTTTCTCCCTTTTTTAAATGGAGATATTTATCTTATGCCTGTCCACCAATGTATTTTGAAATCACAGAACTTGTCAGGTTTCATTTAGAGGATAATTTTGCCTCAAGATGAATCAAATCTTGAATTCTGCTTGTCTCTGATTCAGATGACATTTAGGTGAGCCTTTGGACTTTATAATTTAGAGTTGATGCTAAAATGACTTAAAAAATTTGGAGCTATTAGAATAGAATGAATGTATTCTGCATGAGAAAAGAACATGAACTGGTGGCAGTGGACAGTGGTGAATAAAACAGACTTAATTGCACCCAAAATTTGTATGTGGAGCTTTAACTACCAGTATGATGATAATTGGGCATGGAGCCTTGGGAGGTAACTAGATTTAGATGCCCTTTGAGCAGCCTGCTGGGTCTGTTTCCAGCTCGCTGGGCTTCATGTCTTTCTTAGCCTCACTTCTCTCCTTCTCTTACCACACATGTGGTTGGTCACACCTCCTTAGCACCAGCACTTCATTGTGGCCTCAGGCTCTGCTTTCTAGAGCATCCAGAATAAGAAACATATTTTTTGTAAAGATACTATATTTTATTATGATAGGAATAAAGTTCAATGAACATATAGAAAAAATATGTGCAAAATTACTGAATCGGGTTATGTTTGAGATCGCTATTAAGATACCATTAACTTTTAAACTGAAAGCAATTAAGGTTCCAATTATATCCTTGTATAAAATTGTGGTATGAATAATAATGTATACTTAATTGGATGACTTTTAGACAACTACACCCAAATAATATAAATTAATAACAAAGTATAAACTTGATGGGAGGCCTCAAATACAGATTTATTGACAGATTTATTTTAATATTTATAACTGACATTTATTTTAAAAAACTAAATTGAATGTGCAAATAATAGAAAATTAAGAGAAATATATTTTAAAATAATAAATTGAAATTCAAAACAATCTCATTTTACAATGTGAAATATCTACATCTTATATTGAATGCTGAAATGTATTGCCAAGATTAATTTTTTTTTCTTTTTTTTTAATTTCAATAATTTTATTTCTTTAATGGGGTGACATCAATAAATCAGTATACATATATTCAAAGATAACATGTCCAGGTTATCTTGTCGTTCAGTTATGTTGCATACCCATCACCCAAAGTCAGATTGTCCTCTGTCACCTTCTATCTAGTTTTCTTTGTGCCTCTCTCCCTACCCCCTTTCCCTCTCCCTCTCCCTCCTCTCCCCGTAACCACCACACTCTTATCAATGTCTCTTAGTCTCACTATTATGTCCCACCTACATATGGAATAATGCAGTTCCTGTTTTTTTCTGATTTACTTATTTCACTTCGTATAATGTTATCAAGATCCCACCATTTTGCTGTAAATGATCCAATGTCATCATTTCTTATGGCTGAGTAGTATTCCATAGTGTATGTATGTGCCACATCTTCTTTATCCAGTCATCTATTGACAGGCTTTTTGGTTGTTTTCATGTTCTGACCACTGTGAACAATGCTGCAATGAACATGGGGCTGCATGTGTCTTTACGTATCAATGTTTCTGAGTTTTGGGGGTATATACCCAGTAGAGGTATTGCTGGGTCATAAGGTGGTTCTATTTTCAGTTTTTGAGGAACCACCATACTTTCTTCCATAATGGTTGTACTACTTTACATTCCCACCAACAGTGTATGAGGGTTCCTTTTTCTCCACAGCCTCTCCAACATTTGCTATTACCTGTCTTGTTAATAATAGCTAATCTAACAGGTGTGAGGTGGTATCTCATTGCAGTTTTGATTTGCATGTCTCTAATAGCTAAAGAAGATGAGCATCTTTTCATATATCTGTTGGCCATTTGTCCTTCCACCTGGGAGAAGTGTCTGTTCATGTCCTCTTCCCATTTTTTTATTGGATTGTTTGTTGTTGAGTTTTATGAGTTCTTTGTATATTTTGGATATTAGGCCCTTATCTGAGCTGTTGTTTGAAAATATCATTTCCCATTTAGTTGGCTTTCTGTTTATTTTGTTATCAGTTTCTCTTGCTGAGCAAAAACTTCTCAGTCTGATGTAGTCCCATTCATTAATTTTTGCCTTCACTTCTCTTGCCTTTGGAGTCAAATTCATAAAATGCTCTTTAAAACCCAGGTCCATGAGTTTAGTAGCTATGTTTTCTTCTATGTACTTAATTGTTTCAGGTCTTATGTTTAGATCTTTGATCCATTTTGAGTTACTTTTAGTACAGGGGGACAAACTGTAGTCCAGTTTCATTCTTTTGCATGTGGCTTTCCAGTTTTCCCAGCACCATTTATTGAAGAGGCTTTCTTTTCTCCATTGTATGTCCTTGGCCCCTTTATCAAAAATTATTTGACTATATATATGTGGTTTTATTTCTGGACTTTCTATTCTATTCCATTGGTCTGAGTGTCTACTTTTCTGCCAATACCATGTTGTTTTGATTGTCATGGCCCTATAATATAGTTTGAAGTCAGGTATTGTGATGCCCCCAGCTTCATTCTTTTTCTTTAGGATTGCTTTGGCTATTCGAGGTTTTTTATAGTTCCATATAAATCTGATGATTTTTTGCTCTATTTCTTTAAAAAATGTCATTGGAATTTTGATGGGAATTGCATTAAATTTGTATATTGCTTTGGGTAATATGGCCATCTTGATTATATTTATTCTTCCTAGCCAAGAACAAGGAATATTCTTTCATCTCATTATATCTTTTTCGATTTCTCTTAACAATGGTTTATAGTTTTCATTATATAAGTCCTTTACATTCTTTGTTATATTTATTCCTAAGCATTTTATTTTTTTTGTTGCAATTGTGAAGGGGATTATTCTTTTGAGTTCATTCTCAATTGTTTCACTGTTGGCATATAGAAAGGCTATTGACTTCTGTATGTTAATTTTGTATCCTGCGACCTTACTGTATTGGCTTATTGTTTCTAGTAGTCTTTTTGTGGATTCTTTGGGGTTTTCGATGTATAGGATCATATCATCTGCAAAAAGTGATACATTTACTTCTTCTTTTCTGATATGGATGCCTTTTATTTCTTTGTCTTGTCTGATTGCTCTGGCTAGAACCTCTAGTACCACATTAAATAAGAGTGGAGAGAGTGGACAACCCTGTCTTGTTCCTGATTTAAGGGAGAAAGCCTTCAGTTTAGTGCCATTTAATATGATGTTAGCTGATGGTTTATCATATATGGCCTTTATCATGTTGAGATATTTTCCTTATATACCCATTTTGTTGAGAGTCTTAAACATAAAATTGTGTTGTATTTTATCGAAAGCCTTTTCTGCGTCTATTGATAAGATCATGTGGTTTTTGTTCTTTGTTTTGTTGATATGGTGTATTACGTTAACCGTTTTACGTATGTTGAACCATCCTTGAGATCCCACTTGATCATGATGTATTATTTTTTTAATATGTTGTTGTTATTCGATTTGCTAGTATTTTGTTTAGTATTTTAGCATCTGTATTCATTAGAGATATTGGTGTGTAGTTTTCTTTTTTGGTGGCATCCTTGCCTGGTTTTGGTATGAGGGTTATGTTGGCCTCATAAAATGTGTTTGGAAGTATTGCTTCTTCTTCAATTTTTGGAAGACTTTCAGTAGAATAGAAACCAAGTCTTCTTTGAATGTTTGATAAAATTTGCTGGTATAGCCGTCAGGGCCTGGACTTTTATTTTGGGGGAGGTTTTTAATGGTTTTTTCTATTTCTTCTCTACTAATAGGTCTGTTTAGGCTTTCTGCTTTTTCTTGACTCAGTCTAGGAAGGTTGTATTGTTCTAGGAATTTATCCATTTCTTCTAGGTTGTTGAATTTAGTGGCATAAAGTTTTTCTACTATTCTACAATAATTCTTTGTATATCTACGGTGTCCGTGGTGATTTCTCCTCTTTCAATTTGGATTTTGTTTATATGAGTTCTTTCTCTTTTTTTCCTTGGTAAGTCTTGCCAAGGGTTTGTCAATTTTGTTGATTTTTTCAAAGAACCAGCTCTTTGTTCTATTAATTTTTTCTATAGTTTTACTGTTCTCTATTTCATTTATTTCTGCTCTCATTTTTATTATCTCCTTTCTTCAGCTGGTTTTGGGTTGTCTTTGTTCTTCTTTTTTTAGTTCCTTAAAGTGCGAAGTTAAGTGGTTCACATGGGCTCTCTGTTTGTATATGCCTGAATGATATGAACTTCCCTCTTATCACTGCTTTTGCTGCATCCCATAGATTCTGATATGTCGTATTGTCATTTTCATTAGTCTGTATATATCTTTTTTTTTTTTTTCCATTTTTCTGAAGCTGGAAACAGGGAGAGACAGCCAGACAGACTCCCGCATGTGCCCGACCGGGATCCACCCAGCACGCCCACCAGGGGCGACGCTCTGCCCACCAGGGGGCGATGCTCTGCCCATCCTGGGCGTCGCCATGTTGCGACCAGAGCCACTCTAGCGCCTGGGGCAGAGGCCACAGAGCCATCCCCAGCGCCCGGGCCATCTTTGCTCCAACGGAGCCTCGGCTGCGGGAGGGGAAGAGAGAGACAGAGAGGGAAAGCGCGGCGGAGGGGTGGAGAAGCAAATGGGCGCTTCCCCTGTGTGCCCTGGCCGGAATCGAACCTGGGTCCTCCGCACGCTAGGCCAACGCTCTACCGCTGAGCCAACCGGCCAGGGCCTGTATATATCTTTTGATCTCTGTACTTATTTCTTCTTTGACCCATTCATTTTTTAAAAGTATGTTGTTTAATTTCCACATTTTTGTGGGATTTTTTCCCTTTTTTGCAGTTGAATTCTAGTTTTAAGGCTTTATGATCAGAAAATATGCTTGTTGGTACAACTTCGATTTTTCTGAATTTACTGATGCTGTTTTTGTGGCCCAACATATGGTCAATTCTTGAGAATGATCCATGTACACTAAAGAAAAATGTATACTCAGTCACTTTGGGATGAAATGTCCTGTAGATGTCTATCATATGCAGGTGCTCTAGTGTTTTGTTTAAGGCCACTATATCTTTGTTGATTCTCTGTTTGGATGGCCGATCTAGAGCCATCAGCAGTGTATTGAGGTCTACAAGTATGATTGTATTTTTGTCAGTTTTTGTTTTAAGGTCAATAAGTAGCTGTCATATATTTTGGTGCTCCTTGGTTTGGTGCATATATATTAAGAATTGTTATGTCTTCTTGATTCAGTGTCCCCTTAGCCATTATGAAATGGCCATTTTTGTCTCTGAGTACTTTGTTGTCTTGTAGTCAGCATTATCCGATATGAGTATTGCTACACCTGCTTTTTTTTGGATGTTATTTGCTTGGAGTATTGTTTTCCAGCCTTTCACTTTGAATTTATTTTTATCCTTGTTACTTAGATGAGTTTCCTGTAGGCAGCATACAGTTGGATTTTCTTTTCTAATCCATTCTGCTACTCTGTGCCTTTTTATTGGTGAGTTTAATCCGTTTACATTTAGTGTAGTTATTGACACTTGTGAGTTCCCTATTGCCATTTTATAGATTGCTTTCTGTTAGTTTTGTGTCTTTTTGGATCCTTCTCTTTTGTTTTGCTATCTTTTGTTTTTATTTGGTTGTATTCCATGCATCTTTCCTCTGTTGCTATTTTTTTTAAATCATGTGCTTCTGTGGTGGTTTTTTCAATGGTGGTTACCTTTAAGTAATGAAAAGGGTTCTTACTCTGTTCCTTGTAGTGCACTATTTTGTAAGTACTTTTGCACTCCATCGTCCTTTGCTACTGTTAATCTCCATCCTCTCCCCCCTTTCTTTTTGTTGTTGTCACAGTTTAAATTGGTTTTATTGTGTTCTTCTTGGAGCTTTTACTTGTGGCTTTTTTTGTTGTTGTTGTTCTTTGTATCTGATTGGAGAACCCCCTTTAGTAATTCCTGGAGTGTGGGTTTTTTGATGATAAATTCCTTCATCTTTTCTGTATCTGTGAATGTTTTTATTTCTCCTTCATATTTGAGGGATAGCTTTGATGAGTACAGTATTCATGGCTGAAAGTTCCTCTATTTCAGGACTTTAAATATTGAGGTTCACTCTCTTCTAGCCTGTAGAGTTTCTGTTGAGAAATCAGATGATAACTAATGGGCCTTCCTTTATATGTTGTATTCTTCTTTTCCCTGGCTGCCTTGAGAATTTTTTCTTTGCTGTTGGTTTGTGCCAATTTCATGATGATGTGCCTTGGAGTAGGTTTTTGGGGGTTAAAAAAACTCGGAGTTCTGTTTTCTTCTTGAATTTGAGGCTTTAGTTCTTTCTGCAGGCTTGGGAAGTTCTCATCTATTATTTGTTTGAGTATGTTCTCCATTCCATTTTCTCTCTCTTCTCCCTCTGATATACCTATTATTCTTATGTTATTCTTTTTGATGGAGTCAGATAATTCCTGTAGGGCTATCTCATTTTTTTAAATTTTTGAGTCTCTTTCCTCTTCTCTCTGTTGTGCCTCAAGTTGCTTGTCTTCTATTTCACCAATCCTACCTTTTATCTGGCCTGTTCTATTAGCTAAGCTTGTTACCTCGTTTTTCAGCTCATGAATTGAGTTTTTCATCTCTGTTTGATTTGTTTTTATAGTTTCAATTTCCTTGGAAATATATTCTTTGTGTTCACTGAATTGTTTTCTGAGCTTCCTAAATTGCCTTTCTGTGTTTTCTTGTATATCTCTGAATATTTTTAGGATTTCTAATTTAAATTCTCTGTCATTTAGCTCCAAGGTTTCCAATATATTATATTTTTTCTCCATAGATTTTTTCTCATCTATCTGTGTTACCTCTCTTTCTTTTGTATCCATGATATTCAATTTACTCTTCCTTAATGGCATCTGAGGGTGGTTTTGTTTATAGTATTAATGAGATTTAATAAAGAATAAAAAGTTAAAAAATAATAATAATAAATTGAAGTTTTTTTTTAATTAATAATTAAATAAAGAAAAATAAAATAAAATAAAATAAAAAATAAAAAAAGGAAATTATTGCCCCCCCCTTTTTTCCTCACCTCTCCTCTCACCTCTTTCTTCAGAAAATCTTGTGGTGAACTGTGAATTATATTGTATTAAATAGAACAAAGAATGCCTGTACTTTAGGGCCTGAATTGGGAGAAGTAATAAAGGGGCAAAAAAAAAAAAACCGAGAAAAAAAAGGGATATGGACCCACAAAAAGCAAATAAGGAAAAATTTTGGTCAAGAATAAAATGATATCTTTTAGATGTTGGTAGTCTAAGAGTTATGATGAGAGGAATAAGAGGGAAACAGGAAAATGGTGGGACAAATTAGAAAATTACTATTGTATTTAGTGGAACAAGAACTAGATAAAATGGAGAGCCAGGGATGGGAGAACTGCTAGTGAGTCAAAAAGGTAAAGTAAAAAACCCCCAAAATGCTGTAAACATAAGTTTGCATCCCAGATAAGATAATTTGTTCGTTATTGAGGTTTGAATGAGAGGAGACGTAAAGGAGAAAGGAAGAAACTAATATAGAGGGAGAAAAGAAAGAGAGAGAGAGAAAAAAGAGGGAACCACTAAAAGAAGAAAAAAGAAAAAAGAGGAGAGAGAGAGAGAGTTAAAGGTTTTGGAGTTCAACCCTCATAGAGAGAAAGGAAGAGGAAAGAAAAGATAATGGGAGATGTAACACTTATGGGTAGTGTAGTTCAAGGAGAGGAGAGAGTAAGACCAGAAGAGAGTTAAACGACCTAATTGGAGGAGGAAAAACAAAAAAAATCAAGAATGAAGATAAGAGAAACAAACGAACAAATATAATAAAATGGGATAGGTTATAAAGTCTGCGGATTATTCTTGATTTGAGAGGTTATCTTCTTGCTTTTTCTTTTCTCTCCCTATTCCTGGTTGGTGACTCTGTACCCCGAGTTCTGCCTCTTTGGCATGCTCAGGTAGAGGTTTGCAGTTGATAAGTCTCTATGGCAATGTCATGTATTGTGCTTCAGTCTCATTAGCAGTCAAGGCTCATTAGCATTTATAGGCTCCGACCGTGAGAGAGCCCGTGTTCCTGGAGCCTCTCTCCTAGTCTTTCCTTCTTCAATTAGTAGCCTGATAATCCAGCTATGGGGTTGCTGCTGCCTCTGCCTGGATAGTAAGAGGCTCAAAGAGCTGGCAACTCCCCACTCTATTCCCACTCAGCACAGGGCTCTGGGTAAGGCTCAGTCAGTCAGAGCTGCTAGCATAATCAGGCAGGGCTTCTGCCCACTCAAAGACCTCTCACTCTGCCTCTCTGTCCAGTAACATGGAGGGGGCACCCACTCCTGGGGCGCTTGGAGGAAACTCTCGCTCACTATCTGTGCATAGACCAGGATATCAGGCCGGAAGTCTCACACTCTGAGTGAAACCTCTGCCCGCATGGAAAAGTTCCAGCGTTGGAATTGGCTCTCGCTCCCTCCCCGTGCATGGCTTTTTTAGGGCACTGGAGTGGCCTGGAGATTCCGCTTTTGGCCCACACAGAGGCCCCTGACTCTGCCCCTCTGTGGGATGACATGGGCGTGCACTGCTGAGGCACTCGGAGGAAACTCTCGCTCACTATCTGCTCACGCAGACCAGGATATCAGGCCGGAAATCTCACCCTCTGAGTGAAACCCCCGCCTGCACGAAAAAGTTGCAGCATTGGAATTGGTTCTTGCTCCCTCCCCATGCACAGCTCATTCAGGGCACTGGGGCGGCCCGAGATTCCACTTTTGGCCCACACAAAGGCCCCTGACTCTACCCCTCTGTGGGATAATACGGGCTCCCACTCCTGAGGTGCTGGGAGGAATCTCTTGCCCACTCTTCGTGCGTGCCCACCAGGATATCAGGCCAGCCACCTTACTCTCTGAATGAAACCCCCACCCGCACGGAAAAGTTGCAGCGTTGGAATTGGCTCTCGCTCCCTCACCGTGCGTGGCTTTTTCAGGGTGCTGGGGTGGCCCAAGATTTCGCTTTTGGCCCACACAAAGGCCCCTGACTCTGCCTCTCTGTGAGGTAACACAAGCGCCCACTGCTGAGGCACTCGGAGGAATCTCTCACCCACTATCTGTGCATCGACCAGGAGATCGGGGAAAATGGCTGCCTCACTTGTCTTTCTTTGTCTGGGTTTGGCGTGAGTGTTAGCTTGTATTGACTGGGTTGCCACAGGCACAGTTTTTCCTCGGCTTGGATCTCTGTGCCACAGCCTGGTTCGGCCGTTTGTGTCGCGACCTGGATCTATTCACCCCCTTTGCCCGCCTCAGTTTCTATTCTCAGTTCCCAGTGAAAGCAGCCCTGTTTAGGTTAATGAGGAAAGTGGAACATTTCTTACTCCCTATTTCCTTTGGGGTTTGATTATACATTTAGCCAATTTTTCGCTCGATCATACCTTCGAGTGTATTGCAAAACATCTGGAGGCTCCAAGGATAGGTTTTTCTGTTTCTGGTTCAAGATCTTGTTGAGTTTTGGGGGAGATTTATTGGTATCGCTTCCTACTGCGCCATTATGCTGACGTCATCTCTGCCAAGATTAATTTTAACAAAGAGAAATCTAAAGCTCCAACCTTTGTTTCAGAAATTTAAACATATAAGAACTGTGTAGAAAAAAACCTGTTTTGACTAAAGATTAATTCTAGGGGGTTTAGTTGATCACAAAGTACATGTGAACACCTTCAAGAATTTAAGCCAGCCTAATTGGTGGTGTTGCAGTGGATAGAGAATCTAACTGGGATGCTGAGGGCCCCAGTTTGAAACCCTGAGATCACCAGCTAGAGTGCAGAATAATTAACATGAGTCCAAAGGTTGCTGGCTTGAACAAAGGGTCGTTGGATCAGCTTGAGCACCCCCACCCTGCCCTGGTCCAGGCGTGTAAGAGAAGCAATCAATGAACAACTAAAATTAACGCAACTGCAACTATGAGTTGATATCTTTTTCTCTCCTCCCCTTCCTGTCTTTTTCTCTCCTCCCCTTTCTGTCTCTCTGTCTCTAAAATAATAAACAAATAAAGAAAAAGAAAAAAATAAAAGAATCTAACCCAATTTTACACTCTATTAAGAAACACTTTGTTGAGGTGACCCAAAATTAATAATTCATTATTGTCTGGTCTGTAAGACCTTTCAGGAATATTGTGTGCAGAGTTAGGAGTCAATGTGAACTGAAACACTGCAAAGATAGTGTTATATTTAGGAAAATTAAGTCTGAAAAATAAAGAATCTCAGAAGCACATTATAAGAAAAGTAAAGGGTTGAAAGGACTAAGAATTCTTAGTAAAAAAAAAAGCAAAGACTTTTAGGGTATTTGACAGCTATCTTCAAATAGTCAAAAGACTATTATTATAATTGAAAAAAATAGACTTACAAATTTCAAATAATTCTAAAAGGGAAATTTCCAACAATAATTCCCAAACTTAGGTAGTGACAACCTCCCCATGATTAGAAGTTGCAAAACAGAGGTTGGATGACTATTTGATACTGTGCATTGTGATCGGAATGGTGGCTCACTGACCTCTATGGTCCTCTTCAACCCTAAGTTACTTGCTGAAAATCCTCAAAACATTCTTTAATTGTAAAAATTTGAAAATTTTAAGTCATAGAAACAATCTGTAAAATATCGCTTAAAATACATTATCATGTAATTCTCATGTCAGAAAACTGCTTTTTTTAAAATTAATAATAAGCTCCATACATATTCAAAACCTAAGACAACTAAACAACTATATTATACAATGAACAAAATAAATTTTTATTTTAAGTGTCATGGGCAACAGAGAAGATTTAATATCCAGGAAAAGAAGATGCATTATGCTGATATAAATAGCAGAACTGAAATATTATTCAAGAGGAAAATATATGTCTGAGTATTTTTTAATCAAAACTGGGGCTGTCACAGTAAGGATGGGGATCCCAAGGGGCAATGCCATAGCACAGGAATTTTTCACTCTAAAGCAGCAGAGAATGACAAATCCAAAGGAGTGTGCAAAGTCCAAAACCTTTAAAGAAAACCTAAGTCACCGAAGCCAGAAGTGGAATCGGAAGAACCGTGCAATGGAAAGATAGCACAAACAGGTATTAGAAATGGGGTGTGGGGCCAAGAATCTGGCCAGGGAGATAAAAACAAGGTCTGCATAACTGGCGAGAATTGTGTTCCCTTGACACCCATTTCAATGAAGGTTTCTGAATGTGAGGGTGGAAGTTCATAGCATAAAAAATAAATATAGAAAAAAAAAGAGATAATTTACTTTATAACCTGTTCTAATCAAAGACTTCTTTGATTACAACCTACCTTTCTTTTGAGGAGTGGTAGTGTTTATATAGCTTTTCTTTTATAAAAAAAATGATAATTGCAGATAATTTTGTTTTGTTTTGTTTAATGCTTTCACTGGTAATAGAAAGTACTAATCAACCTAGGCTGACCTCTTCAATTGTTTTCCTTTTAATTTCACCAGTCTGTGGAAGTTTAAATCAAATCTGGAAACTGGCTCAGAAAACCTGTTCATGTTTATGATTTGATTTTCTGAGGTAGTCAGGTAATGAGTTAAGTGTGGACTAACAAAAAAAGTTTGAAAAGAGTCGATTCATGTGGAAAATGCAGTCAATAACTATACAAATTATTTTCTTCATACCACACAATTTTATTAATGTTCAAATATTCAAAAAGTTTGAAATAACATTAAAATATTCTAAAGACTGAACAGGGTTCTTTTTTGTTTTACTGTGTTGATTAACTGCTTTGATAAGTGTTAGGTAACTAGCTTTATTGTTCTGTGAGTGGTACATTCTCATTTACAAAATGCAAATAAGAAAAAATAAAAAAAAATCTAAGTTGATAATTTTTAATATTTAAATTTAGCAGACTTCAAATATTAAACATCGTTACCAAGAAATATTTCTAAGTGCACATAAGAACTTCTTAATATTTCAACCTCAAAATATATCTATGGCATAAAATTGTATATACAGGTAGTTGAAATATATGACTCTGACTAAGTCCTATTAGAATAAGAATATTCCAACCATTTTATCAACTCCTTTGAGAATTAAAATAAAATAATAATTATAAACTTAATGCATATTTACACTTGTAAAATTTAAGAAGCAATGTGTTACCCATTAGGCCACAAACAAACATTATTTTTTGAGACTGCTTCCAAATCTTATCATGAGAAAGAAAAAGGGACAATGTATGATATATGACTGTGAATTATTTTTATTATTGAAAATTGTATCGGTAATCACATTACTAAAATGATATCAAGCATAACATAATTAACAATATTCTTAAGCAAATGATTCAAAATGCATATCACAATCTTATAAGATGTTTTACACTATCTTCATTTTTCACTGTGTGTAAATATGTTATAAAATAGAGTGCCAATTGATAGAATACTAGTCAATATATTGACTATTCTCATTTCTATCTAAATGAAGAAGTTAAATATGACATATAACATTCATATAGAGCATAAAAATACTCTTTTCATAAGAGCTCAATTAGAAACCCCAAAATAATGTGCTATTTTTTCATACTAACAAGTTTCAAATAAAGAAAGCAGCATATTAACTCTATATCTTAATTTATGAACTGCCTTTGAGGATGAAATAAATTCTGGATGACTAAGTTTTTTGGGGGGGATTTTTTTTTTATTATTATTATTTTGTATTTTTCTGAAGCTGGAAATGGGGAGAGACAGTCAGACAAATTCCCGCATGCGCCCGACCGGGATCCACCTGGCACACCCACCAGGGGATGATGCTCTGCCCACCAGAGGGCGATGCTCTGCCCCTCTGGGGCATTGCTCGTTGCGACCAGAGCCACTGTAGTGCCTGGGGCAGAGGCCAAGGAGCCATCCCCAGCGCCTGGGCCATCTTTGCTCCAATGGAGCCCCAGCTGCAGGAGGGGAAGAGAGAGACAGAAAGGAAGGAGAGGGGGAGGGGTGGAGAAGCAGATTGGCACCTCTCCTGTGTGCCCTGGCCGGGAATCGAACCCGGGACTTCCGCACGCCAGGCCGACGCTCTACCACTGAGCCAACCGGCCAGGGCTGGATGACTAAGTTGTTTTAAATGTAACCTTGCAGCCCTAGCCGGTGGTTCAATTGGATAGAGCATTGGCCCAGCATATGGATGTCTCAGGTTAGATCCCCAGTCAGGGCACACAAGAAAATCAGCCATCTGCTTCTTTTACCCTCCCTCTCCCCCTTCTCTCCCTCTTCCCCTCCCATAGCCAATGGCTTAATTGTTTTGAGCTTGGCCCTGGGCACTGAAGATAGCTCTACTGAAACACATCAGTCTCAGGTGCAAAAAATAGCTCAGTACTCAAGCATCAGACTCAAATTGGATTGCTGGGTGGATCCCAGTCAGGGCGCATGCAGGAATCTGCCTCACTATTTCTTCTACTCTCATCTAAAAAAAAAAAAAAATTATATCTTTTTTCACTTTAAGCAATATTGAAGAAAATTTTCACACCTACTCACTGCTGTGCTTTCAGCTTGATAAGGCAAGCGTCACCCAATAAGAGCTAGTTTATCATATAATATTTACATTAAGTCATTCCATTTTTACATTTTTCTCCTAATCCATTGCCAAAATCTAAGGAAAAAATAGAATGTTTTCTCTGCAAATTTCCCCTTAGCAGGCTGCCATTGCCAGCAATATTAGGTTAATAACAGATGCTCTGCGACTCTCAGAGCATTACTGGTGTTAGGCAGTACAGAGCCAGGCGTTGACACAAAGGTCACTTAGGGTCATTCTGTTTAATAGATCTACAATAATATTTTGCTAAAATTCTCTTCCACAGAGCTTAAAAACTTTAATGTCTTCTCTCATATTTCTGAAATTTTTCATGAGTTTATGTTTCCTAATCTGACTTCGAGCTTCCATTCCCAATGTTAGCTCGATTCAGGGTAGCCTTTTCCTCTCATGCATGTTATTTCTGTTCTATCTGGTGCTAGTCCAGATGTGGAAACTAACACTCTTTCTTAATTTCTAAAAAAATCACTTACTCATTTATTTTTGTACATAGCAAACTCTACTGATTATTTGATATATTAAAAGTATTTATATCGCAGAAATACAAACAACATTTAATATTAGGCAGTCTTCTTTTTTAAAAACCTCCCCCTTTCTTCTCCTCCTTCTTATTAATTCACAATGTTTAAAAATCTATAACCTGAGCTCCAGCCTCTTACTATGCTATTTTATCCTCCATTCTAGCTCCCTCTTTTTCTCTTGTCCTCTTTGCTCATTAAGGCAGTGGTTCCCAACCTTTTTTGGGCCACGGATCAGTTTAATGTCAGAAAATATTTTCACAGACCGGCCTTTAGGGTGGGACAGATAAATGTATCACGTGACCAAGACAAGCGTCAAGAGTGAGTCTTAGATGGATGTAACAGAGGGAATCTGGTCATTTTTTAAAAATAAAACATCATTTAGACTTAAATATAAATAAAACGGAAACAATGTAAGTTATTTATTTTTTTCTCTGTGGACTGGTACCAAATGGCCCATGGACCGGTACCAGTCCACGGCCCGGGGGTTGGGGACCACTGCATTAAGGGATTAAATTAGAAAGAGCTTATTTTTAAATGTAGTTTCAAATTTCTCTTAACAACACTGCCTATGACAGTGACCATAAAAGCAACATCATAGTAATTCATTTAGAATTCAAAAGAATTTCTCAGTTTAAAGGCTCCCATCTAAAACTCAAAGCTACTTGGAATAATAAAAGTTTAAGTTACTATGATTCAAATATCCTCTGCTGAATGAACACACAGGGGATAAATTCTCTGGAGATCACTTCAGGCAAGTACCTCCTTCCAAAGAAAGGATAAACATATCCCAGGGAGTTGGAGGCATAAGCCAAGTCACAGCATATAGGCAGAAATAAAGTTTACAAGTCCCGGATGTGATTAGTATGTATACTCATCTGAATCAAATATCTTTCCTTTCCTCTTATATTCTCAACTATTCAAGTGTAGGGCAAATAAGTTATTAAGATTGTCCTTAAAGTATCCAGAGTTCTTCAGCAATTTACTCAGATATATAATATTATTTTTTTCTATTTCACCATTAACTACCCCAAACACTGTTAAATTAATTTCTGCTTTCAGTCATGAAGGATTACTAAAATTCAGAATTAACCAACTGTCATAAACAACAAAAAAACTAGAAGAAATATATTTTAAACAAAAACTATTTTTAGATATGGACTTCAGGTAGTGTGGGGTTATGATGCCAGAAAGAAATAAAACAATGAGGTAAACCTTATCATTGCCTGTACTTTCTACCTTGATGCAAGTGCCAGACAGCACCATAGATCAAAGTAACCAAAAAAGAGTCTAGAGAAAGAGGTCAGATTTCAGAGACTAAGGGAACTGAAATTCCCAGGGAAGAAGACCTGAGAGAGAAAAGCTATGCAAAGAAAAAGTTCTAGAATGGTCACCTTAAGTCTGTGGCTGAATAGCAAGCTGTACATATATAGAGGAAAATCCAATGAGGCCAAACTAGGAAAAAACTTCGGGGGAGGGGGGGGACACTTGCAGAGGTGTAAGATGAAAAATTCTCAGAGCTCACAAATGACCTGGAATCATTTAAGTTCTCAACAGCCAGACTAAAATGCCCCAGCGAATATAAAGTATATTTATTATATTTATTAGAACCTCCATAAAGGCCAGACATTATAATTGGGTCTAAAGTACAGACTATTCTATACTCACCATAAACAAACTTTAAAATAAACCTCAGCCCTGACTAAGTAGGTTGTTGGTTAGTGTGTCATCTCTACACACCAAGGTTATGGGTTTGATCCCCAGTAGGGCACATAGAGAATCAACCAATAAATGCATAAATAAGTGGAACAACAAACAATCTCTCTCTCTCTCTCTCCTTGTCTCTCACTTTTTCCTTCCTCTCTCTCTAAAATCAATAAATTCAAAATAATTTTAATTTTTAAAAAAGCCTCGGAATGATCAAACTAAAACAAGTTAAAGGTACTGTTTGCCAGAACAAAGTCAAGCACTCTTTACAGAAAAATAACAAAGTCTAGGCATTCAGTAACATAAAATTTAAAATGTCTATAGATCTTAAAAGTTTTCATCATAAGGAAAAAATATCTTGTAACTATGTGAGGTAATGGATGTTAAATAGACTTAGGGTGGTGATGTTTTCAAAATATATACAAATATGAAATCTTTATGTTGTATACCTGAAACTAATATATGTCAATTATATCTAAATAAAACTTCTGGCATCCAATCAAAACTAAGTAGACATATGAAGAAGCAGAAAAATGTGACCAATAAGTAGAAGAAAAATCAATAGAAACACAGACATGATGGAAATTGTGGAATTATTAAGGATGTGTAAACAGTTGATATGTGTGCTCTATATGCTCAAGGATGTAAGAGACAAATGAAAATAATGAGAGAAATAGAAAATATTTTTAAAAGAATAGTACTACAAGAGATACCAAAATAAAATTTCTAAAATAAAAACTTTAGAGGGTAAAAATAACAACAGATTAGACAATAAAGAAGTAAAGATCACTGAACTTAAAGACATAGTAATACAACTTCCCAAAATGAAGTGTAGAAAGAGAAAAAAGAAAAATGGCTGAACATAATGACCGGTGTGCCAGTGGCATGTAGAAAATTATCAAAAAATTTAATACACGAGGCCCTGGCCGGTTGGCTCAGCGGTAGAGCGTCGGCCTGGCATGCGGGGGACCAGGGTTTGATTCCCGGCCAGGGCACATAGGAGAAGCGCCCATTTGTTTCTCCACCCCTGCCCCTCCTCCTTCCTCTCTGTCGCTCTCTTCCCCTCCCGCAGCCAAGGCTCCATTGGAGCAAAGATGGCCCGGGCGTTGGGGATGGCTCCTTGGCCTCTGCCCCAGGCGCTACAGTGGCTCTGGTCGCGGCAGAGCAACCCCCCGGAGGGGCAGAGCATCGCCCCCTGGTGGGCAGAGCGTAGCCTCTGGTGGGCGTGCCGAGTGTATCCCAGTCAGGCGCATGCGGGAGTCTGTCTGACTGTCTCTCCCCATTTCCAGCTTCAGAACAATACAAAAATACAAAAATAAATAAATAAATAAAATTTAATACACGAGCAATTGAATCTGACAAAATAAAGAATGGAGAATAGAAACTTAATAATAATAATAATAATAATAATAATGAGGAGGAGAAGAAAGAAGGAGGAAAGATAATGGTCAAACTTTCCAAATTTGATGAAAATTGTAAACTCTAAGATCAAATATGATCAATAAATCCCAAGTAAAATGAACACAAAGAAAATCACTTGAAGGTTCATTATAATCAAATTGCTAAAAACTAATGGTAAAAAGAAAAGAAATTAAAGGAGCCAGAAAAAAATTATTTCAGTGCAACAAAGAATAATTACTAATTTGTATCAGACACTGCAAGATAAAAGACAATCAAATGACAATCTTTAATGAGTGCATGAAAAAGCAGTGGTACCTCTACACAATGGACTATTATTTGGTTGTAAGAAAGAAAGAAATCTCACCCTTTGTGACAGCATAAATGGACATGGAAAACAATATGCTAAGTTAAGTAATCCAGCCAAGGAAGACAAGTATTATATGATATCACTTATATATGGAATCTAATGAACAAAACAAACAAACAAACAAAATTGAAACAGTCATAAATAGAGAACAGACTGACAGCTGTCAGAGGGGAAGGGGGTTGCAGGGTTGGGGGAAAAAGTGAAGAGAGTAAGAAAAACAACCTCATAGACTAAGACAACAGTATGGTGATTATCAGAGGGGGGGGATGGTAAGAGGAGGTAGAAGGTGTGGGAGAATAAATGGAGATGGAAGGAGACTTAACTAATGAAAACACAATACAATATACAGATGATGTATTATAGACTTGTGTAACTTAAACCTATATAATTTATTAACCAATGTCACCCCAATAAATTTAATTTTAAAAAAATTTAATAAAAAATAAATAAATTCTCAATGCAAAATATTATCTATTTCTTCTAAATTTTACCTCATTAAATTTTTACCTTTGAAATTTTGCATTTTGTAAAGACAAACTATATTATTCATTCCTTTTGGTTTTGTGTCATTTGTAAATTAGGGTTTAATTTATGATCTATTAAAGTAACCATAAACAATAATAAGTAAGTCATTTGAGATTTTACTAAATAGATTTTATTTAAAAACACACATACACACATTACCAAAGTCAGAGATGAAAATAAAAGGTCATCTCTAGATAGCCTACAAACATGCAAAGGATGTTAAGTAATTGTCATAAAAAATGTATGACCACTAGTATGACAACATAGATAGAATGATATATGCCCATCCTTCATCAATAACTTCAAGGGTATGAAATGTTTTGATTGGCCCAACTTTGCTTACATGTGTACAGTGATGGGATTCAGGAGATTAGCACAGGTTTGGCAGAACCGATACCTAATTTTCGTTGAGTTCTGTGAACTGGTTGTTAAAATGGCATTTGTAATCAGGGTTCTGTCTAAGATGGGTGCCTGGGAAGCTGCTCAATGGGAAAATCACAAATTTACATCTCATACTCTTTTTTAAGGTTCATCTGTGCAACAGCATATTCTAAGTGCTCGTAGTAATGTTCATTCTGTCCACAGGTAGAAAAATTGCAAGTGAGGATGCCAATAAAGAAGCAATATGGAAATATCTTAACAGTTTTATTGTTTTTTGTCAGGTATTATTTAATATTTTTATCAATATTTTAAAATTCTTTTTTATAAAATGGTTTTGTGTACTTCTTTTATTGTCCTTATTTAAGTATTAAATGCATGAAATAATAAACTACCTTTCAGCATATCTTTTTTTATACTTAAAACTGTCATTAGGGCAGAGAACCACTGTTAAATCATTTGAATTCCACCAGTATATGTCTCTCTGTCACCAGAAATTTAATTTCACTCAAACCTCATAGATAACAAATACAAGAGAGGTACTGAGTAGTCAAAGAAATATATGCTTAGTCTACCACAATGGTTCATGTTTAACCCCACTGTTTCATATTTGTCATTTGTACTATTGGGTAGTCACTGTCTATAAGTCAATTTCTATCTAACGGTTATATCTTTCCTACCTGGGAAAATGTAGAAAATTAGCTAATGAAATGCTTTGCCTAGTTCAAGCTCCATGATCTTTCCAAGGTCCTTTAAAATCTCCCACAGTTGTTGACACAAATTTACAATTGTTGAAACTTAAAAACTTACAAGTCTAGGCCCTGGCCGGTTGGCTCAGCGGTAGAGCGTCAGCCTGGCATGCGGGGGACCCGGGTTCGATTCCCGGCCAGGGCACATAGGAGAAGCGCCCATTTGCTTCTCCACCCCCGCCCCCCCTCCTTCCTCTCTGTCTCTCTCTTCCCCTCCCGCAGCCAAGGCTCCATTGGAGCAAAGATGGCCCGGGCGCTGGGGATGGCTCCTTGGCCTCTGCCCCAGGCGCTACAGTGGCTCTGGTCGTGGCAGAGCGACTCCCCAGAGGGGCAGAGCATCGCCCCCTGGTGGGCACAGCATCGCCCCTGGTGGGCATGCCGGGTGGATCCCGGTCCGGCGCATGCGGGAGTCTGCCTGACCGTCTCTCCCCGTTTTCAGCTTCAGAAAAATACAAAAAACAAAACAAAAAAAAAACCACTCAAGTCTAGCTTCACCCAAATTCTAGAGTCAGTTTTGAATTTGGTCACCAGGAAGTTAAGAGATTTAAAATTTTTAGCATGAAGTCTCTACATTTTGTTTTTTGACCTTGGGTCCAGGTATATCTTCCCTAGTTTTTTTGTTTTGTTTTGTTTTTTGATTTTTGTCCCTGAGAGCATGCTTTGACACTGCACTCAAATCCTTGTAGGCTAGGATAATGGCTTTGCCTAGTATTTCTAGTACAACTATTCTCAACCCACAGCTCTATCCTTGAGCCCTACCCTATGAGACTTGATTCCTCTGAAGTGGCTCATTTACTTGGTTACTGAGCCCTGTTCTCCTGCTGAGAGAGTCTGAGATGTTCTTAACTCTTCCTCAAAGTATGGATATTAAACATCACCAAGATACAACTAAGGGTTTTTCCTAAAACAGCTTAGAATTATTAAGTGACCTACCTTCCCAGAAACTTTTTTTTGAAAATTAATTGGGTTATGGTATAAGGAATGCAAAATTCCTTTTCTATACAGTAAAATCTGCACATTGTTTTTTATTTGCTGTTTTTTAAAACTTCCTAAAAATGTCTTAGAGCAAATAACTACCACCATATTAATACATGAATATGTCTAGCTTTGACTGTGTGAACAACTTAAAACACTATTTCATTTAATCTTTATATAACTTTGCAAGGTAAATACTAAAAACTCTCTGTTCATAAATGTGGAAATTAAGTAACTTAATTAGAAACACAGATGGCTGAAATTCAAACACTGTAGCAGCACTCATCTCATGGATGCATTTATTATAAAAACTATTAAGTAAAATATAAGTGAAAAACAAAAATCATAAAAGAGTCCACTATAAATTTGAATTCTGTTTACCAAATGACATTACTAAGTGCTATGGACTGAATGTATCCTCCAACCCCAAATTCATATATTGAAATCCTAATCTACAAATTGATAGTATTAGGAGATGGAGCCTTTAGGAGGTGATTAGGTTGTGAAGACAAAGCCTTCATGTATGGAATCAGTACCCTTGTAAAAGGGAACCCACAGAGATCTCTTGCTCTTCTGACATGTGTGAACCAGAAAGCCATTCCTCATCAGACACTAAATCTGCTGACATCTTGCTTGTGGACTTCCCACTTTCCAGAACTGTGAGAAATAAATTTCTGATTTTTATATGTTACCCAGTATATAGTATTTTGTTATAGCAGCCCAAATGGACTATGATATCTAAACTCAGATTCATTTGCTGTGTGCCCAAACCTTACCACATTATATAATGCCATGTGAATGCAAAGATCTGATGAGGTCACTTCAGTGTATAGATTCTGCCCAAGAAAGAACACATGGTGCTGCTTGCAAATGTTAACTGGGTCTGCTCCAATTCAAATATGTCTCATAGATAATATGTAAAAGATTTTTATGAATTCAGAACATTACGTGAAATAAAAAGATCCATGAATAAAACTTTATCACTTTATGGACTGAGTCACATACAATTTACTGACAAATTAAGCACAGATATATACAACACACAATTAAAAAAATAGTTACAATTATATTGACTTTTCATCCCAGACTAGTGATTGGCATACAGTAGGCATTCAATAGTTCTCATGAATGATTGAATTCATTGGAAGGGTTTTGCCTGTCTTCAGGTTCTACTTCATAGTCCTTCCTACTATAATTTTAGTTGTGTACTTATATACCTTTTAACCTATTTGTCTGTTTCAATTTTTCACATTGCTCTGAATTGAACTTTTTCTCATCATTTTTTTTTTAATCAGTTTGAAGAACTTTCTCTTATAGTGTTTAGACTCCCTACTTCATCACTTGGGTTCAAACTTGAATCATCCAAATCGGTATATTGAGAAAATCAAACACCAATGTGGTGAAAAACACTTTCTTCTTGACAAACTCTATCAAGTATTCTATCAGTTTAAGGCCATGTCCCTAAGATGTCAAGCCCCAAGCCACTTAACAGAACGGGAAGTTTAATGCTACCAAAAGAATTTGCTGTTTGTCCAAGCTAAAACCTGACCATGAACCCCTGATCTCTTTTTTCTCCATTTACTTTAGAAAATTTGCAAGTAAATCTTTTCTATATCCTTTTGAGATATATCTTCTACAATTTAAGAATGCCATTTTCAAAGACCTGGGAGCCATCCCTCTGAAATGTAATCATTAAGATAGATTGGGCCCCTACCTCTCAGTTTTTGTGCCAGGGTTGGAGCCTAACTTTGATAAGTACCAGTTAGCAAACACAGTTACCCTAATCACATTGATCAGCCTCCCTCACCACAACGATCTTCATTACTTTTTCTTTAGCACATCCTAACATTTATAAAGCTTCCCACTTTTTGTTTCAGTAGAAATTAGCTCAGTTTATACTGAAGTCTCTACTCCACTTCAGTAGCCTGAATAAAATCTGTCTTTCCACCTTTAACAAATGTCTCTCTTTTTTTTTACAGTGGCCCAATTTCTTTCTTTCATATATAACTTTGCTGTGTTGCTAGAAGATTAAACTAAAATGATACTTTATACCTGAAAAGTGCTTTTTAAAAATCTTCTCAACAATAGAAATTATTTATACTTTATGAAAGAGCAAAACCAAATTCTAAAGAATAAACTCAAAGTCTTATAGTAAAAAAAACAGTATTAGACTTTAATTTCCATTTCTCACTCTAAGGTCATTATTCTTTCCATTCTGCAATGAATTTAATTATCCTGCTCAATAGGAATAAGAGACTACATTTTTTAGAGTTAAAAAAAACCACTTTACCAAAACTGAAAATTTATGCAAATACAAATATATAGTTTGGTGTTCTCACTCATGTTCAGAATATAATAATAAATATCAAAATAGAAAGAAGTATACAGACAATCACAGAATAGAGTCAACTTTTTATTTATATTTTTTTCAGAGTCAACCTTTTAATGGACAACTGTCTATCTTTACCTTGGTCTTAACATATATAAAGAAACTTTCCCCAAAGGTCCAGAAATTCTATCTACCCAGCTCATACCAAAGGTAAGAGGCAGCAATCTTCTGTGCAAAGCTTGATGTCATAACATCACCATAGTAACAATATCCCTGAAGCAAGGAGATGCAAATTTTGTCCTGAACATTAATCAACTACAGTAACAATTTATTTACTATCTCTGGCAAGTAGTACAAATCCACATAAGATTCCCTGATAATTGTCCAGAGTTCATTTCCATTAAATAAGAGCATGAATCTTATTGAGAAAATAATTTTTATTTAACTAAAATTATAAACCTAATTCTAGGGCATTTTGTGGAAAGTATACATTTATCACATGCACTATAAACTGTAAAAATTGCATATAGGAATTACTAAAACATAAAGATATTGAAAGGGTGAGAAATAAGGATTAAAGCTAGTGAAGCTATATTTCCTTAGACAAAATAATCTTTAAAACAAAAGTATTTCTAGTAATAAAAAATTGTTACTAGATAATATAGTAAACCAGTTTTAAAACTACTTAAGATGTATTATAGAATTGAACAAATAAGTAAATGTGGCGATTTTGGAAGCCAGGTTTCTCACAAGGGAAGAACACCTCCCCCCATACACACATAAATATACAAATGTACATACACACATGCCCATATAGACATGAATATGCACATCTTATATATACATATTTTAGAAATCATGGGGGGAAAGAGAAGCACAACTATGAAGTAGTTGGAATCAATAAGGTCATAGCAAAGATAGAATCACATTCAGAAAATAGAAAGAGAATATGTTTAATTACTAGGCTAATGACTTTGCAAATCCAGAAAAGTTTTAAGTTTTCTGAAAAATTACTTAATAAACATAACTTAATAAATTAAAAACTAGGATATACTTGAAACCAGAAATATAATTAATAAGTAAAATTCTAACCAAGACTTTGTTTACTTGCAATGTATACCAAATGTTCAAATGTTAACAAACTTTTCCTGAGAACAAAAAACGAGAAAATTGTCACTAAATTGTTTTATGAGGATAGCAAAATCTTGACATAAAATCAGACAAGAATAGTGTAGGAATGAAAAATTATAGGCGATCCCTCTCACAAAACAATGCATACATACTAAATAAAACCTCAAGACAGTTGAAATATATACAAACATACTTTCTCATAATCAAGTCAACTGTATATTAAAAATATTAGAATGGTTTAATGTTAGAAAGTCAACTAGTATAATTTTCCACATTAAGTTTGAAGGAGAAAACCTCATAGCTACCTCAACAGATGTATTAAAGCATTCAATAAAATTTGACATCTATTCATTGTAAAAGGTAAGTCTAGAAGGAAACAACCTGATGAAAACAAATCTATAAAAACATATAGTAAACTTTACAGTAATGGTTTTAAGGAACTGTCCAATTTTTTAAAATCAAGAATGACATGAGTATGCTGATAAATTTGCTGGTATCAAAAATAAGTGAATTAATGAATGAATAGTATAACATACATATAATTTTTTTGAAAGAATAATAAAACATTTTGAAAGTAATAAAGAGGACAAATAATGGATAATTATATTATGTTTATACAAAGATAATAAAGATACTGATCCTTCCAAAATTGATTTATAAACATATGTAATTCTAATCAAAATCTTAATGAGATAATTTTCCAGGGAAAATTATAAGCTAATTTAAAAATTTATATAGAACAGAAAAAAATAAAAAAAGAAATATTCCCCCTAAAATGATGATTAAAGGAAGGAAAATTACCCAACAAAAGAGCAAGATATATCAAGCTTGATCAGTTTAGCAAGTTTGTAGAAATGTATTGATTTAAAAGTAATGCATTAATTAGAAAAAAAAGAGAGAGAAAAACCAATGGAACAAGATTCAGAGTTCAGAATCTGATCTCTAACAAAGTGACACTATCAGCACAGAAAGAGTGGACTACTCAATAAATGGTGCTGGGGAGAAATTTCATATTTTAAAAGTAAAATTGGATTCCCTACCTCACACTATACACGAAAACCAATTCCAGTTATATTAAATGCTGAAATACAAAATCAAAAACATTAAAACTTTCATAAGAGACTGTTACCTTCCACTCCTGCTATCCCCTAATGCAAGTTTGGTACTGCCTGGAACTTCTTTTTTAACATGGCAGCTAAAACTATTCCAGCATTCACCTTGGCCAGTGAAACAAACCGATGAACAGAATCAAGACTAATTTGATTAACTGAGTTAACTGAAGTGGCAGGCTAGGCATTGTAGTGTTGTTTAAGATTAAGATGTTTATTCCTCTTAGTAAATGAAGAAAAACATACTGTGAACTACAGGGCTTTTCCTTAAGGCGAATCAGCTCCTGATTTAGTGGGCAACCAATCAATAAAACAGACACACCTACACAGCTGGGCAGAGCTAAACATAGAGAATGAAGATGACTCCAATCTGTTCCAGCTGCAGATAGGTCAGCAGTGCCTTATAGGAAGAACTTGCTACTTTTCTCTACAACTATGCTCCTGTATAAGGCAATGTAGTCTAAATTACAAAACTGCAATTTTGTTTCAACACCCACTGACAGCTCTGATAGGTTTTCTTTAGCCTTTTATTTTCATCTCTGTCATTCATTTTAATTGTACATAAAATTACTGATGTGTGCCCACAGATACACTGTATTTTATTTTCCAAAAAGAGGATGATATACAAAGCTGGGCATGAAAGGAGTGACTCAGCTCTTAGAAATTCTGATATGACTTTAACTCCTTCAAACTTTTGTAATTAGTTTCTCAGAGATAAACCCTTTTCAGAGTATCCTGAATGTGGCATCTGTTTTCTTGAATTCTGATTCATACATCTATTTTTCCCAGGCTTTGGACCAACTCACTATATTTGGTGGCAAAATCTGTATGATTGTCTACTGAATGGTGTAATCGGTTATGGCTGACGTCTGGAACTTGGAAGCCTCAGAGAAAAGACCACCAGTTAAGTAGCTGGCAGCCTCACAACTCAGTTAATATAAGACCCTAAGTGTGTTTCTAGAAAGATGACAGATAATGAAGTGAGTTCTTGGGTCTCACAGTTCTACACAGGAATATGTTCACATAAAATTTAACTGTAATTTGTAATTCATAGCTAACAGAATGGAAGCAAGCAAATTAAGCATCTATTTATTCCAATAGATTTATTACCTTCTTGCATAAACTTGAAAGATTATAAAAACAAAACTTTCTAGTATGTTGATGCATGAAGACATTTGTTAATAATGAGGAATTTATTTATGAGGTAAGCTACAAAATCTTTATACGCTAAAATAAATATATGAAAACTTACAAAATTTTAAAGAATAAGATGTTATTCTGGTCTAAAGGCCCCTTTACCTTCAGACATTGAAGACGTTATTAACTCTGTGGTTATAAAGTCAGAACAAGGATGCCAGACTCTGAGGTTTCAGTTCCCTAGAATTCAAGATCCTCAAACTTATCAATGTTTAAGTCCTTGGGAAGTTCAAGATCCTTAAGTATGCTAAGAGGATTTGTTGTGCTCTGTGTTGCTTTTTTGTGTTGTGAGATAATTCAAAATATTTAAATTCTTTTTTTTTTTTTTTTGAGGCTTTATTTATTGATTTTATGGGAGGACGAGAAGTAGTTGCTTCACTCTAGCTGTTCATTGGTTGCTTGTCTTATGTGCCTCGACCTGGCAAGCCCAGAGTTTCCAACCAGCCACCTCAGCGTTCCAGGTTGGCGTCCTATCCATTGTGCCACCACAAGCTAGGCTAAATTCTATTTTTTTTAAAAGCTCTCTAATCTTCTCCAGTCTCTGTGTTCACTTAAAAATATTTTTTTTAGTATTAATGACAGAAAATTTTCATAACTCAGCTCCAACTACTTCCCCAGTGTTCTCTTCTATTTTTCCCACCTAACAGCCTTTGCCCAGCCTCTCCCTGTTCCTGGCTCAGCTGTCCCTTCACATTCCTCTTGCAGGTGACATTTTCACTCAGCCTTCCTTAAGCATGTACCTCATGTCTCTTTGTCTGAAATCCCCTCCTTTTTCACTGAAGCCTTTCTAGCAGCTGCCCCTTGATATTTCCTTATTACTCTTTTCACACTGAATCACCCTGGAGCTCTGGTCTCTTCAGAGACCAGAGTCCCTTCCTTCTTCCCCACACTTTTTTGGTCAGGTATTGTCTGCCCTGCCCTGAAATATTATATTAGCTTTTAAGCCAACCTGCTTGGCAGGTTGTGAGAAACTGTTGTATGCTGGGTACCCTGCTAAACTCTGGCAAAACAGAGATTAACAGGGTGACGGAATAAAGAAGGTGGGAAACAACAGACATTTGGGCATAGAGGCACATTACAGCAATCCATCCAGGAGCCTGTGCGAAAGGCACAGTGGGCAGGAAGGAGTTCAAGACATGTCCTGCTGCTCTCAATCTGCATCATCGTTTCATTGCAAAGTCACATAGGTTGAGTTTCAGGTTATTTGGAAGAAAAGACCAAAATAACAAAACAAAACAAAACAAAAACCCCCACCTCAGGGCAAATAGTGTGTTTTCTGGGGCAATCTTTCTGCAACCTCTCTTCTTGTCCAGACTCACAGGGCAAAAATCTATATCCCCTCTGAGCACTGAAGAGCCCCTCCGCGGCTTCATCAGATCTTCTATGACCGGTCTTACTGTGCCAGGCCTCTCTCCTTCCTGGCACCTGGCAGAGCTGCAATTTTGAATGTTTTAAAATGTGATCACTTGCTGCTTTTCTATAATGCCTTGACTATAAAAGCCACAAGGCCAGGGCTGTGCTTATTTTTTTTTTTATTTTTGTGTCCTTGGCACCTAACATAAGCCTTGTCACATTAAAATGCTCAGTAAATAGGCCTCAAAGAAGAACCAGTAAATGGTAATTCTATTATCAGCTAAATAGCTACATAAATCTGGCTACATTGTCTCACCTTTCTTACCAAATAATCCTATTTTACATATGAGATAAGTGAGTTTTTAGTGTGGGAAAATGGCAGGTTTAAGATTCAAACCCTATTCTGTCTGGTCTTATGAGAGGCATACCTTTAACTATATATACCATCTTACAATAATATCCATGCTCTTAATGGAAGAAGGGGAGACAGTTGATTCAGAAAATTTTCCAAAACAGCAGGGGATGGAAGTGACACACAAAATGAAGAATCATTTTTAGCAAGTCCCTGTGACTCCCAGGGCTGAACTCCTGTCACTTTTTTCCTACGGTGACATATTGGAAATCACTTAAATATGAAAATAATAAAACTCTTAAGTCAATTATGGCACATCTGTGTGATATAATACTAGTCATAAGAAGTCATGTTTTATAAGAATATGGAAAAATTTTCAAAACACATCTTAGGGTGAAAAGGCAAATTATAAAATAGACTATATATATGCTATAACTCAACTTTGTTGAAGTATATATTGCAATATGTTTTAACAAAATGGTTCACACACACACACACACACACACACATTATAAAAGGAGAGACACCCTAATGGCAATAGTGGTGTTATGGGTAGTAGAATTATGGATGATTTTCTTTCTAATTTTTTAATTTTTCATATTTTCTATAATTAGCATACAATACTTTTAAATTGTTGAAAATATAATTGATGGTAAATATATGGATAAAATAAAAGAAGCTAAATCATGCCTGACCTGTGGTGGCGCAGTGGATCAAGCGTCAACCTGGAACGCTGAGGTCGCTGGTTCAAAACCCTAGGCTTGCCTGGTTAAGGCACATATGGGAGTTGATGCTTCCTGCTCCTCCCCCTTCTCTCTCTCTCTCTCTGTCTCTCTTCTCTAAAATAAAAAAAGAAATAAAAATAATTTTAAAAAAGAAGCTAAATCAAAATTTTAATAGTGATTTTTCTCTGTGTGGTAAAAGAATGGTGTTATTTTTTCAATAATAATCTTTCTATATATTTTTAATCAAAGAAACAGAAAAGATTTATCAAACTAAAATCCATTAAATTTCTCCTTCAATATGCTTTCAAAACACTCAGGTTACAGCCTGACCTGTGGTGGCGCAGTGGATAAAGCATCAACCTGGAAATGCTGAGGTCGCCGGTTCGAAACCCTGGGCTTGCCTGGTCAAAGCACATATGGGAGTTGATGCTTCCAGCTCCTCCCCCTCCTCTCTCTCTCTCTCTCTCTCTCTCTCTCTCTCTACTCTCTAAAATGAATAAATAAATAAAAATTAAAAAAAACACTCAGGTTACAAACAGAATTATCCTTTTACCCCTCCCACTCCTCCTTATGTAACTGCTACACAAATTGATGTCCTTAGCATATGTTCACAGTTGCAATAATTTTAGGGTTCCAGTCATTTGTGTAAAATAGAGACCAAAAACATGGACCCTAAAGTAAACAAAAGTCTTGCCTCCATCACATTGCTAACATGGGAAAGACGAGGTTTATTTTCACAGCCAATTTTTGCCTTTTGGCCGCCCTGGGTTCTGGCTTCCTTCCCAGAGTAGGTCTTGGCTCCTGCTAGGAGTGAATCAACTGCTGAAGATGCAGAAACTTAGAAGCCAAAAGACTGGAAAAGAAGAGCTTGAAAAATGAGCTGGTCACTCAGCTAGCCAACAAGCTGTAACTGGTGGGAAGAGGGCAGGCAGAGGCTCCTGACAGCTGTCAAAGGGATTTCATGATGGACCACAGAACACATCTGTGACAAGCTGCAGGGGGTTCATGGGTGGAACTGTTTCCAATTTAAATGCTGATGATAATCTAATTATAATTTTTCTCATTTCATTATCTTTCATGAGGGTCTTACCTTTCATCCCCTCCTATCATAGTGCTTTCTCCCTTTCCACACCTTTCCATAGTCATTCTTACTATAAGCAGGTTATAAAATTTCTTTCTTCTTTTTTACTGCTCCAGCAGAACATGAGTTAGACTAGTTACCCTAAAAGTTTATACTCAGGGTAGAGTGTAAGTCTGAGAAGTTTATACATACTAAAAAGATTAGCAGGCTCTTCCCAGATAGCTCAGTTGGTTAGTGCATCATCCAGGAGTACAGAGGTTGCCGGTTTGATCCCCGGTCAGTGCTTATACAGGAACAGATGGACGTTCCTATCTCTCTCCTTTTCTCTCTCTCTCTCTCTCTCTCTCTCTATATATATATATATATATATATATATACATACATACATATATATATACACACACACATATATATACATCTCCCTTCATTTATCTCAAAAATTAATTAATTAATTAATTTTAAAAAAGGATTAGTAGGATCATCCTCAACCCTCTTACAAACTGTATGGAAGTAAGAACTCCCAGGAAGCTCAAGAGCTTTGCTAAAATATGAGGGTTATTTCAAGTCAGCTTTCTTATGTGCATAGAAAAAAAATATTGAGCAATAAAGAACAAACGGGGTATTGAGTAAACAATATATAATTATAAATGTGGAGTATTGAGCAATAAAGAACAGAGGAACAGCCTGACCCAGGAATCAGAGGCAGAAGTTTCAGGTACAACCCTCCCATAATCCTCATGTCTAAATAAAATATATTTTATCCTCTGTTTTTTTAAAATGTGTTTTATAACTACCTAGGATCCAGATTCAAATTTCATGTTTTCTCACTCTTCAGGAGAAAAATACTCTTCATGTATTGCACAGGATGTGGCTCTTCCAGGGTGTCCGTCTCAGGTGAAAAAAAAAATGCCTGAAATTGTTATAAAACAATAGCTCGTCCACCCGACACCAGCAGAACCAAACACTAGACACCAAGAATTGTAGTGGAGACAGATTGGCTATTTTATTATGGATAGCACTACCCAGGAGAAGGAGAAGCTAATTTTCAAAAGACCAAACTATCCAATGACCCAAGGTTATGCGTTATATAAGGCAAAATCACAAGACACCGTGGGTTAAGGGTTCAGGACGTCTTAGAAGCTGATTTGGTCAGAGATCAGGTAAGGGCAATGAATCATTTCTTCTGGTCTTGAGGATAGCTCTGAAGTCTTTCCTGGCATCCCTCAGTCTGGTGTCATGGGAAAGTACCCAGAGGGTTGTTCCACCTGAAGGTTCAGGAACTGAAACATAACTTAGGTCAGGTTGTTATCCATGGCCAGCCAGAGGCCTGGAACATATATCTATTAGCCTGATCCAGGCTATTATCTTCTGCTACCTCAGAGGTTTCTGAATATCTGAGGTAAAGACTAGGTCTCTGAGGGAGAAAAGAAAGAGAGAGAGAAAGAGAGAGGGAGGGAGGGAGGGAGGGATGGAGAGATGGAGGGAAAGAGAGAGAAAGATCATTTCTAGAGCTACGATTTAAAACCAAATTTAATCAAAGTCATAAGGACCTTCAAGATCAAAATGCACATTGTGGATCCCTAGGGGAACATATAAGCTCTGACCTCTCCCACCTCTTCAGCAGCCTCTCTTTGCCATCTTGGGCTGGCTCAGAGTCCTACAACTTAAAATGCTGGAGATTGAGTATCCAGAACTGGCCTGTTGGGGGCAGCCGGGGCACTGCAGCCTCAAAGTGGGCACATTTTTTTTTGTCCTGCTAACTTCACAACTTGCAGAGCGGCATAGTCAGTAAAGGCTGGGGTGGGGTCCAGAGTGGGGGCTTCTCTTGAAAGAGGCTAAGAGCAGTGTCACTCACTATTACCATTCTATAAATAAGAAAATTGAGACAGAGAAATTATTCATCTCTCAACTTGAAGTAATCTGCAAGAAAAATCTGGCAGAATCCAAAGCCTATAAGAAACCTGAGTAAAATGTACAATTTATTGTATTTAAGGAGTCTAACAAGGGCCTCCCTATTTCCTCATAGCTCTTATGATTATGAGTCAGATATATAAATTGCCTTTCTCAGGATTTATATCATTCATTTAAATGCAATAGATCAGTATTGAAATTGGATTCAATTCAACAGGCAACCATTGAGAACCTATGCCACAGCTGTTTAGACTTTGATCATTATCTGCAGGGCCAGCTCATTACTCTTGATTAAGGTGCCAACTCTACAACATAAAAAATAGATGCTAAACTTAGACAAACACAGTATGCAGTCACAATTATAAAGAGTGAAATGCTTTAACAAGCACTCCGGAGACACTTTTATGCATTTTATTCTTTTTTCATTACTTATAGAAATTTCTTTCATGGTCTTAAAGAATGAATTGATTAGATAGAATGATATACAAAACCCACCTTCCCTTCCCCCACATAGGAAGATGGGGAAAGAGGTACGCAAAGGGAAAGTTGGACAGCAGAAAGGAATGAAACTGGAGGAGAATAACAAAGCTTAAGAGTTAAAAATGCTTTCTGTTTTGTCAACTACAGCCCTCCCAGGACCTCTCACTTCTAAACTCTAAGAAATGTCAACTGTATCTTTGCTCCGAGGTCTCAAACTTGCGGCCCGCCGAACAATTTTTTGAGGCCCGCAGACTAATCCACGAACTACAGTTTCTGGTCGTTTTGTGACACTGAAAAGTGTTGCGTAACAGTTGCCTTTTGTAGACCTACTGCGGCCCGCCAAACGGCTGTGATCTTGCTCTGCGGCCCACATGCTGAGTTGAGTTTGAGACCCCTGGCCATGTTTTCTACTGACAGAGTAGTTTAGACATGCAGGACTAACTTCACCCTACAGCATTGTGAATGAGCTGTGTGGTCCATCCTGTCAGCTGGGGTAAACAAATTCTTCTTCACACAAAGTGGAATAATCAGGGGGATCCCCAGGATCAAGAAAGGAGGGAAAGTTCCTGCCACAGCACACCATGAACATTTATCACATGTCTCTTCTAATGGTTATTTGTGAAGATGGGGCGATAAGAAGAAAATGTCAGTTTCAGGGCATGGATTTGAGGTATCTCTTCTGGCAGCCCAAAGGGTGTATTTTTCTGGATTCTCTTTTATATTTCATTTAGGTAAGAATTTGGAGTCAGAAATTTTTAGGTAAAAGAAGTGTTACTTTCCTAAGAAACTCTTACATATTTAGGAAATCATTCTCAAAATAAATTCAGTCTACAGAATACAAGAATGTTAAGCTATTTAAAAGATGTGAAGAGAAGTCACTGGCAATATTTTTCACAGTGTAAAATATGCTAAAGGCCCTGGCTGGGTAGCTCAGCTGCTTAGAGCATCATCCCAATATTCCAAGGTTAAGGGTTTGATCCCTGGCAAGGCACATACAAGAATCAACCAATAAATTCATAAATAAGTGAAATAACAAATCCAGGTTTCTCTATTTCTCTCTCCCTTCTTCTCTCTCTCTCTACAAAAATTAATAAATTAAAAAATAAAATAGATTGACATCAGAAAAATGGCGGCATGAGAGATACTCCCGATTTCTCCCCTTGAAATTTCAACAAATTCTACAACTATATGCAGAGAAAAAAAAACGCAGATGAACCTAAATATACACACATCAGATAGACAAAAGTATGACTGACTGTGTGCAAGAAGGTGGGCCAAAGATAAAATCTACTCACAGAAGGAAAAAAAAGCCAGAGGACAGAGTCTTTCTCTTTCCTCATGGACCTGAGGGAAGGAGGCAGTGTTGGCACAGGCTTTGTCTCAGAGCCAGAGCCAGGAGAAGAGGAGAGTCTGTGGGGAAGGAGCTAAGGTAGGGGCGACCACCAAGAATGGGGAGCAGTGCCGTTTCCCAGCATCTGCTGCACCCGTGATTGTAGGTGATGGGCGCACACAAAGCCCATGGTGCATTCCAAAGAACTGCATGCAAATAGGTTGTGGAGATTGGCCCATGTGGCACTGGGGCACACTTGATCTGACTGGGCAACCGGTGGGGTTTAGCCTTGTGGTGCCAGAGGCACCTGATCTTCGATATCTGCCACAACTGCTCTCAAAGCTCAACACCAACCTGTGCCATGCAGTCCCTTCCCTGCCCAGGGCTGTACTTTGAATGCTTAGAGAGGTATCAGAGGAGGGACCAGACAGTGTCACCCTAGCCTCTCAGTCCCACATTGCACCCTCAGCTGGGTGTCTAGGCTGCTTTCTCCTGTGAGAGGTGGAGTGCCTGAACACTTGATCCCCTGCTCTGTTGGGACATGGGGGAGGGCCCTGGAGGACCCATGGTAGGCCATTGCTAGAACCATAAATTTGCAAAGCTCTAACAACAACCACCTTCTACCAATGCAACAGCCCTGCCTGCATCATTACAACAGTGACGCCTCAGCAAAACTCCACCCAAAATGTCACAGAGGCAAATCTTCAAGTACAGTGCCTCCTACCAGAAAAAAGAATAATTATCTCTTGTTAATGTTATTAACAATACCACTCACAAATGCTTTCAAGGAAGAAGAAATCAAATATGAACATACAAGACAGAGATGAAGCTCAGATAAATGATGAAAAAATTTTCAGAAAAAAAATCTCAATTACATGGAAACCTTGGAGCTTAATGACAGAGAATTCAAAAATGAAGTTCTAAAAATACTCAATAAGATACAAGAAAATACTCAAAGGCAATTTAGTGAGCTCAAAAAACAAGTTAAGAAACAAAAAGAATACTTCACCAAGGAAATTAAAATAATAAAAAAGAACTAAACAAAGATAAAAAAAAAAAAACCTCAATACACGAACTGAAAAATGAAGTAACAAGCTTAGCTAATAGAACAGGTCAGAAAGAGGAGAGAATCAGTGACATTGAAGACAGACAACTGGAGATACTACAGAGAGAAGAAGAGAAAGACTCATGAATTTAAAAAAATGAGAAAACCCTATAAGAAGTGTCTGACTCTATCAGAAAGAGCAATATAAGAATAATGGGTATATTAGAAAAAGAAGAGAGGGAAAAGGGAATGGAGAACATATTAAAACAAATAATTGATGACAACTTCCCAAGCCGGTGAAAAGAGTTAGAGCCTTGAATCCAAGAAGCAAACAGAATGCCAAGTTACCTCAACCCAAACAGACCTACTGCAAGGCATATCACAATGAAATGATTACAAATCAATGATAAAGAAAGAATCCTCAAGGCAGCTAGGGAGAAGAACAATATAACATATAAAGGAAGGCCCATTAATCTATCATCAGATTTCTCAGCAGAAACTTCACAAGCCAGAAGAGAGTGGACCTCAACATGTAAAGTACTGAAAGAGAGGAACTACCAGCCAAGAATACTATATCCATCAAAGCTACCCTTCAAATATGAAGGGGAAATGAAAACATTTACAAACATACAGAAACTGAAAATTTATCACCAAAAAACCCCCACTACAGAAAATACTAAAGGGGGTTATCTGATCAGATACAAAAAACAAAACAAAACAAAATCATGAGTAAAAATTTTAACAAAACCACAATTAAAACAGGGATAACTGTAACAATAATATCTTAAAAGGGAAGAGGATAAAGATCAGCATTAGCAAAGGAGGATGGAGTGCAGAAGAATGCATAAAATAATGGGCTCTAATAAATATGATAAATTTTCTTTTAATAACCTAATGGTAACAACCCCTGAAAATGCCACTACTGAAACACATATTAATAGCTTAAAGAAAGAAGAAACATAAGATAGAAGTATGGAATACCATCACATAAAAACAAATGACAGAAAAACCAAACAAGACACAAAGCTGTAAGAAAACAGTATATAAATGGCAATAGGAAATCCTCAAGTGTCAATAATTATACTAAATGTAAATGGGTTGAACTCACCAATAAAGAGGCAGAGAGGAACAGATTGAATCAAGAAGCAAAACCCAGCAGTATGCTGCCTTCAAGAAACACATCTAAGCTAGAAGGATAAAAATAGATTCAAAGTGAAAGGTTGGAAAATGATTCTCCAAGCAAATAATATCAAAAAAAAAAAAAAAAAGCAGGTATAGCCATACTCATATCAGACAATGCTGACTATAAGACAACAAAGGTAACCAGAGACAAAGATGGACATTTCATAATGATAAAGAGGACAATGTATCAAGAAGACATAACACTTCTTAATATATATGCACCAAACCAGAGAACACCAGAATATAAAACACATCTGCTAACTGATCTAAAAGTATAAACCGAAAAAAATATAATCATACTTGGAAACCTCAATGCACCATTGTCAGGGGTCTCAAACCAGCGGCCCGCCCACCAATTTTGTGCGGCCCACAGACTAATCAAACTTCGTGGATTAGTCTGCGGGCCAGTCTGCGGGCCGCACAAAGTTGGTGGGCGGGCCGCATGCGGCCCATGGGCCCGAGTTTGAGAACCCTGCTTTAGATTGTTCATCCAAACAGAAAATCAATAAAGAAATATTGTCCATAAATGAAACACTAGAACAAATGGACATAATAGACATCTATGGGATATTTCATCCCAAAACATCAGATTATCCATTTTTCTCCAGTGTACATGACACATTCTCAAGAATAGACCATATGATGAGCCACAAAACTAACATCAATAAATTCAGAAAGACTGAAATTATATCAAGCATATTTTCTGATCATGAGGCTTTGAAACTAGAATTCAACTGCAAAAAAGAAGTAAACAAACCCACAAAAATGTAGAAATTAAACAACATACCTCAAAAAAAGACTGAGTCAAAGAAGAAATAAAAGGAGAGATCAAAAGATATATACAGACAAATAAAAATGACAACACAACTTATCAGAATCTCTGGGATGCAGCAAAACCACTATTAAGAAGGAAGTTCAAGGCCCTGGCCGGTTGGCTCAGTGGTAGAGCATCGGCCTGGCGTGCAGAAGTCCCGGGTTCGATTCCCGGCCAGGGCACACAGGAGAAGCACCCATCTGCTTCTCCACCCCTCCCCCTCTCCTTCCTCTCTGTCTCTCTCTTCCCCTCCCGCAGCTGAGGCTCTACTGGAGCAAAGATGTCCCGGGTGCTGGGGATGGCTCCTTGGCCTCTGCCCCGGGAGCTAGAATGGCTCTGGTCGCAGCAGAGCAATGCCCCGGAGGGGCAGAGCATCCCCCCTGGTGGGCAGAGCTTCACCCCATGGTGGGTGTGCCAGGTGGATCCCAGTTGGGCGCATGCGGGAGTCTGTCTGACTGTCTCTCCCTGTTTCCAGCTTCAGAAAAATACAAAAAAAAAAAAAAGAGAAAGTACAGAAAAAAATATCTCAATATAATAATAAAGGCCTTTTATGACAAACCATCAGCAAAAAACTGAAAACTTTTCCACTAAAATCAGGAGCAAGACAAGCCTGCCCACTCTCTCCAGTTCTATTCAACATAGTGCTGAAAGTTCTAGCCAGAGCAATCAGACAAGAGAAAGAAACAAAAGGTGTTCATATCATGAAAGAAGAAGTAAAGGTTTCACTTTTTGCAGATGATATGATCCTATATATATTATAGAAAACACCAAAGATACCACAGAAAGACTATTAGAAACAAAAACCAATACAGTAAGGTCACAGGATACAAAATTAATATACAGAAGTCTATGGCTTTCTTATATGCCAATAATAAAACTTTGGAAAAAAACTCAAAAAAATAATTTCTTTTACAGTTTCAACCACAAAAAATAAAATACCTAGGAATAAACATAACACAGAATGTAAAGAACCTATATACTGAAAATTATAAATCATTATTTTAAAAAATTGAAAAAGACAATAAAATGGAAAAATATTTCTTGTTTTTAGATAGGAAGCATAAATATAGCTAAAATGGCTATATTACCCAAAGCAATTTACAAATTTAATGCAATTTCCATCAAAATGTTAATGTCATTTTTTAAAAAAATGGAACAAAAAATTATCAGGTTTATATAAAGCCATAAAAAAACCAGAATAACCAAAGTAATCCTAAGGAAAATAATGAAGCTGGAGGTATTACAATACCTGACTTCAAACTATACTGAAAAGCCAAGATAATCAAAACAGCATGGTACTGGGAGAAAAATAGATACACAGACCAATGAAATAGAATACAAAGCCTAGAAATAAAACCACATATATATGGTCAAATCATCTTTGATAAAGGAGCCAAACACACAATGGAAAAAAGAAATCCTCTTTAATAAATGGTGCTGGGAAAATTGGAAAGCCACATGCAAAAGAATGAAAATTGACTACAGTTTGTCTCCTTGCACAAAAGTTAATTCCAAAAGGATCAAAGACCTAAATATAATATCTGAAACAATAAATTACATAGAAGAAAACATAGGTACTAAACTCATGGACCTTGGCAGTAGAGAAAATTTTATGAATTTGACCTCAAAGGCAAGGGAAGTAAAGGCAAAGATAAATGAATGGGACTGTAACAAACTAAGAAGTTTCTGCACAGCAAAAGAAACTGACAAGAAAACAAATATACGGCCAACTAAATGGGAGGTGGTATTTTCAAACAAAAGCTCAAATAGGGGGCTAATATCCAAAGTATATAAAGAACTCACAAAACTCAGCAACAAACAAGCAAACAATCCAATAAAAGAAAATGAGAAGAGGACATGAACAGACATTTCCTCCAAGAAGAAACACAAATGGCCAATGGATATATGAAAAAAATGCTCATCTTCACTAGCTATTAGAGAAATTCAAAGCAAAACTACAATGAGATACCACCTCACACCTGTTAGGTTAGCTATTATCAACAAGACAGGTAATAACAAGTGTTAGAGAGGCTGTGGAGAAAAAGAAACCCTCATTCACTGTTGGTGGGAATGTAAATTAGTACAACCATTATGGGAGAAAGTATGGTGGTTCCTCAAAAAATTAATAGTAGAACTACCATATGACCCAGCAATCCCTTTACTGTGTATATACCCCCAAAACTTGAGAATATGGGTACGTAAAGACACATGCACTCCCATGTTCATCACAGTATTATTCACGGTGGCTAAGACATGGAAATAGGCAAAATTTCCTTCAATAGAGGATTGGATAAAGAAGATGTGGGACATATATACAATGGAATACTACTCAGCCATAAGAAATAATGACATAGTATCATTTATGAAAACATGGATGGACCTTGATAACGTTATACTGAGTGAAATAAGTAAATCAGAAAAAGATAAGAACTGTATGATTCCATACATAGATGGGAGACAAAATTGAGACACATGGACATAGATAAAAGTGCAGTGGTTGCCAGGGTGAGGGGAAGGGAGGAAAAAGAGGATTGGGGGAGGCTGAGGGGCTTAAAGAGAAACAAAATATAGGATAACAGAGGATGATTTGACTTTGGATGATGGGTATACTGCATAATCGACTGTCCAAATGATATGAAAATGTTTTTTCTAAATCTATATACTCTGGTTGACCAATGTCATCCTGTTAAATGTCATTGTATATGCCCTGGCCGGTTGGCTCAGTGGTAGAGCATCGGCCTGGTGTGCAGAAGTCCCAGGTTCGATTCCCGGCCAGGGCACACAGGAGAAGCGCCCATCTGCTTCTCCACCCCTCCCCCTCTCCTTCCTCTCTGTCTCTCTCTTCCCCTCCAGCAGCAAGGCTCCATTGGAGCAAAGATGGCCCAGGCGCTGGGGATGGCTCCTTGGCCTCTGCCCCAGGTGCTAGAGTGGCTCTGGTCGCAACAGAGCGACACCCCAGAGGGGCAGAGCATCACCCCCTGGTGGGCAGAGCGTCACCCCCTGGTGGACGTGCCGGGTGGATTTCAGTCGGGCGCATGCGGGAGTCTGTCTGACTGTCTCTCCCCGTTTCCAGCTTCAGAAAAATACAAAAAAAAAAAAAAAAATGTCATTGTATAAATAAAAAAATATATTAAAAAAAATAAAATAAAATATGCTGAAAGTGAATAAAATCAGTCAATGCCATGAACTGGATCACAAAGAATTACATAAGTGGAGAAAAAGTAGGATAGTGCTGAATAAGGGGACCGGAGCAAAGGTGAGGAAGCAGGCACGCGGGTGATGCATAACTGAGGCAGAGATAGGTCTTCTAGATTGAACTACTGCTATATCTGAGAGTGCTTCCTGTTTCCACCTTGCCTGATACCTCCTATTTTCAACACAGACACCAAAAGCACTGCGGGCTTCCTAATTACTTGAAACGCCATGATTTACCATGCCCTCCAAGTCTTACATAATCTGACCTCTGGCTATCTCTTCAACTACATTTCTTACTGTGCTTCTCCTGAGCTTAATCTACTCATCCACTTTGATCAGCTTGCTATTCCACAAACAACTCAAGTATGTTTCTACTTCAACAACTTTCACTTACTGTCCCCTGTGGCTAGAATGTTTTTCTCTAAAAAGTCAAATAACTCTCTCTCTTAATAACCTAAGTTTCTTTTCAAATGCCCCCATAACCCAAGAAAACTTCCTTAATGACCCTATTCAAAATATCACATATATTCATCTAAATCGCTCTCTCTTCTATATCCCTCTTATTATCTCTTCACAATAAAGATTACTAACTGATGACATGTTAATGTGTTTAGTGTTTGAATCCCATATTGGCTTTGAAATCGATGAGGAAAAGGACTTTGTTTATATTCTCAATGCCTATAACATCTCCAGCAGGAGGCAAGCTTGCAGAGGAATTTGTAGAATGGAGAAATGAAGTAGGTTGAGTGGTTGTTGGGCAGATAAAATATATTATGCTCACTTTGTTAAAGATGGCGCTGCCCACATGGAGGCCGTCACCCAGGTGATATTAATGTGTGTTGGGGGCGGGCTGTGGGCAGGCAGGATCCTTGTAGCCTGGGGCTTGGTTTTAGGATTAAGCCTTTCCTACCCTTTTTGATGTGGGGTGGTACAATTCCATTATGCCTCAGATAAGGACTTTGTATTAGAGACTTCCCTATTTTGTATATTGGATTAAAGGTTTGGATTTCTACACTATAAAATAGGGGCAGAACGGGAGCTTGTTCTCTTAGTTCCTGAGATTAGCATTAAAGGAGACAGCAGAGAGCAGAGAGCAAAGAAAGGCCACGTGGAGGAGGCCAGGAGAAGTAGCCAAAATGGTGGAGTGTTGAGTGAGAAGCCAGTTAGTGCAGAGTTTGTGCAGGGAGAAGGAAGGAGATGGGGAACAGAGGCGAATAAGTCTGGTGAGCTAGAAACCTTTGATTCTAAGAAACTTGGATAAAGTCAGTAGCTTTGTGAGCACTGAATGTGAGTGGGTTTTGGAGCCTAGTGTATGTTTTTATGCCCACCGGATGCAAGTTAGGATTAAAGATGATGGCCCATCAGTTTTTGGCTCCATTGTCTCTTTGCCAACTGTCCGAATCCAATGCGAACCTGCTTGGACCAGGCGGCTGTGATGGTAGCTGTGGCTACTGGCTTTACAGTGGTTCATACTGAAGTACTCTGTGAGAGATAAGTATGGCCAAATGGATGAAAAAAAGTAATCATCAAAAGACTTAAAACAGAATGAATTTAGACATGGAGGCAACAAATCTTTTGTACAAGAGAGTTCAAGCCACAGAAGCCAGCATAGTTCCTAGCTCACAGTGACATATTCATGAAATGTTTTTATAATGATATGTTGAATGTTAAACCAAACAGAGAAATTCCTTTTCTGTCTGTAGAGGAGATACTTCTTCAAGACACAAATGCTTCCTGGCCCATGAGCTAGCACCAGGCTAGAAAAGGGAAATTGCTTTCTGTAAAGCCAGAAGCCACAGCCACTACCATCACAGCAGCCTGGCCCATGCAGATTCTCATTGGATTCGGACAGTTGGTAAAGAAACAACGGAGCCAAAAACTGGTGGGCCATAGTCTTTAATTCTAGCTTGCACCCGGCAGGCAAGTAAAAACACACACTGGGCTCCAAAACCTACTCACATTCAGTGCTCACAAAACTACTGACTTATCCGAGTTTTCTAGAATCAAAGGTTTCTAGCTCACCAGACTTATTCACCTCTGTTCCCCATCTCCTTCCTTCTCCCTGCACAAACTCTGCACAAACTGGCTTCTCACTGAACACTCCGCCATCTTGGCTGCCTCTCCTGGCCTCCTCCACGTGGCCTTTCTCTGCTCTCTGCTCTCTCCTCTAATATTAATCTCAGGAACCAATAGTGCAAGCTCCTGTTCTGCCCCTATTTTATAATGTAGAAATCCAAACCTTTAATCCAATATACAAAATAGGGAAGTCTCTAATACAAAGTCACTTATCAGAGATATGATAGGATTTTACCACCCCACATCAAAAAGGGTTGGAAAGGCTTAATCCCAAAACCAAGCCCCAGGCTACAAGGATTCTGCCTGCCCACAGCCCACAGAGACACACATTAATATCACCTGGGCAACGGCCTCCACGTGAGCAGCGAAGTGAGCATAATACATTTTATCTGCCCAACACTTTCTAAAACCCCTTTGGAGACTCTCATCATAATTGATGTTCATTTTGACATAAACCAGTACCCTTCCACTGTCTCACAGTGTGCTGGCTCCTGGAATAGGCCACTGTTCTGACCTGGTCAAACACATACAGTCATTTTCTGTATCTGGTAGCCTTTCTGTACTAGTACCCATGCCTATCCCCCACTTTACTGTGTATAATTTTTTGGCTTTTGCCAAGAAAGGATTCATTTTATTTTACAGACATCCCACCCTCCCCAAGATAAGCCTCGTACATAAGTTCCTCTTAATAAACTCTATTAATTACCAGACTAAAATGTCCAGTCTCTTTCTTAGGCCTTTTCCTGCCCAGCTCTTAAGGAGGTAGATTTTCAGTGCCACAACCTTTCTCTGGCTCTATGTGTACTAACACTGTCACATAACAGGAGGAGGAGAATGCAATCACCCAAATAGGATTAACATTCCCTGAATTCCTCTTCGCCTATACAGAACATGGGAGAGAGCTGCTATGGGCTAAATTGTTGTCTTATAAAAAGTTATACATTGAAGCCCTAACCTCAAATGTGACCATATCTGGAAATAAGGTCTTTAGGAGGAAATTAAAGCTAAATGAGGTAAGAAGGGTGGAGTGTTAATTTGATAGGAATGTGGCCATATAAGAAAAAAAAGAGATCGCTCCAATTCCCTCTCTTTACCATGTGAAGACACAGCAAGATGGCGGCCATCTGCCAGCCCATAAGGGAGCACCCACCCGAAACCAAATTGGGAAATACTCAGTGAAGGAGACAAGATGGCGCTGGAGTAGGCGAACGTACCAGCATCTACCTCCCAGAACCAATGTGGATTACAAACTAATTTTATGAACTATCAACTGGAAAAACCAACTTTGGACTAAACTAAAAGGACTCTTCAACCCAGGAACGCTGAAGAAGCCACCCAGAGACTGGTAGGAAAAGCGGAAACGCGGAGAGGGCTGCCCAGCTTCTCGGAGCGAAGGGCAGCAGGGAGAGACTCGCGTAGCGGGAAGTGAGTTTAGCAGAAGGGAAAGGGTCCTGAGCCTCAGGAACAAAGCCCCAGCCTGCCGCCCCAGAGCCCAGAAGCAGCGTAAGGACAGTATTTAGCTGGAAACAAGTCAGGATACTGTTTGTGAGAGAGTCTGATTTCTCAGACCCAGGATCCTTCTTAAAGGGACCACGCAGAACATCTCTCTCACAAACACTCACCTGGGGCTCCTAGGGACGGGAGGAGAGAGGAGAAAACCACAGTAACAGGAAGAGAGTGCATTCTAGGAGGCATAGGGAGAAACATTTTGAGAGATAGCCACCCTAACCCCTGAGATGAGGCACTCCCCAAAGCTGAAGTGAATATTTCCCCCGGAAACAGCAATACCAGCAAAGGGAAGCAGGAGAGCAGCCAAACAAGCTCCCCCGCAGCATTCAGAGCAGAGTCGCATAGAAGGAGGGAGCTTTCAGGTCTACAGTAGTGAGTCTTAGGGTCCGAGCTGCAACGCCCCCACCCACGCGGCTGAGGGTGCACCGGAGAGCGGGCGGCAGCGGGAGACAAAAGCGCGGTTCTGCTGGCAGGGGCAGAAGCCGGCTGGCCACCAGTGGGCTCAGGTGTGAGCTCAATCTTGCCCGGCTAGGGAGAAGGGGGCGTGCAAAAGCGGCTAAGCTCAGCTGCCGGCAGCCAGTAATCCAGCCTCCGGGAGAAGGGCGGGAAACCAAGAAAGGGTAGAAACCAGCCCCGGAGCAAGGGCAGAGGAGCACATCCCTGCCCCGCCTGTGCAACCCAGGCTTGCGGTCTGACTTTGTAGCAGGCTCCTCCCGCGGGGGTGGAGCCAAAAGCCCAGAAGAGGCGGAGTTCCGCTACGAAGCTGAGCTTGGGCACGCAGCCTTTCCTGGTGGTAGAGCCAAGGCTAGCAGCTGTTCCTTGAGTGGGATCATCCTGCAAAGGCAGGGCGAAAGCTCGGAAACAGGCGGAGACCCGCAGCTGAGCAAAGGTGCTCGCCAGAGCCCTCAGGACCGAGCATAACATCACACACGGGGGCGGGGCAAAGGCCAAGGCCACCAACCCTTGTGCACCCGAGCACGTGATCACAGCCACTCTCGTGAAGAGAAAATGCGGAGGAAGAGAAATACAACACAAATAAACCAAGAGAAATCCCCAGAAAAGGACCTAAGTGAATCAGATATAACCAAATTACCAGATGCAGAGTTTAAAATAACGATTGTTAGGATGCTCAAAGATATTAGAACCACCATAGATGGCCATTACGAAAACCTAAATAAAGAGATAACAAATATAAAAAGGACATTGAAATAATAAAAAAGAATCAGACAGAAATGACAAATACAATATCTGAAATAAAGAATACAATGGAAGGAATTAAAAGCAGGATGGATGAAGCAGAGAATTGAATCAGTGAGTTAGAGGACACAATAAATAAAGGCATGGAAGCAGAGCAGAAAAAAGAAAAGAGACTCAAAAAGTCTGAGGAAACTCTAAGAGAGCTCTGTGACAACATGAAGAGAAATAACATCCGCATCATAGGGGTTCCTGAAGAAGAAGAGAAAGAACAAGGGATAGAGACTTTGTTCAAACATATTATAGCAGAAAACTTCCCCCAATTAAGGCAGGAAAACATTTCACATGTTCAGGAAGCACAGAGAACTCCATTAAGGAGAAACCCAAAGAAACCAACACCAAGACACATCATAATTAAATTATCAAAGCTAAATGATAAAGAGAAAATATTAAAAGCTGCTAGAGAAAAAAAGACTATCACCTACAAAGGAGCCCCCATAAGGATGACTTCTGACTTCTCAACAGAAACACTTGAGGCCAGAAGGGAATGGCAAGAAATATTCAAAGTAATGCAGAACAAGAACCTACAACCAAGAATACTTTATCCAGCAAGGCTATCATTTAAAATTGAAGGAGAAATAAAAAGCTTTACAGACAAAAAAAAAACTCAAGGATTTCACTGCAACCAAACCAAGGCTGCAAGAAATGCTAAGGGACCTGTTGTAAACAGATCAAAGGAAAAAAAGAATATAGCAAAAGAGAAAAACAGTTTTAAAGAAAAAAAATGGCAATAAACAATTACATATCAGTAATAACCTTAAATGTAAATGGATTAAATGATCCGATCAAGAGACATAGGGTAGCTGCGTGGATAAGAAAACAGGACCCATACATATGCTGTCTACAAGAGACACACCTTAAATCAAAAGATGCACACAGACTGAAGATAAAAGGATGGAAAAAAATATTTCACGCAAATGGAAATGAAAAAAAGCTGGGGTAGCAATACTTATATCAGACAAAATGGACTTTAGAACAAAGACCATAGTTAGAGATAAAGAAGGTCACTACATAATGATAAAGGGAGCAATCCAAAAGGAAGATATAACCATTATAAATATCTACGCACCTAATATAGGAGCACCTAAATATATAAAGCAGACTTTGATAGACTTAAAGGGCGAGATCAACAGCAATACTATAATAGTAGGAGATTTCAATACCCCATTAACATCATTAGATAGATCCTCAAGAAAGAAAATTAACAAAGAAACAGCAGACTTAAAGGACATATTAGATGAACTCGATTTAATAGATATCTTCAGAACCTTTCACCCTAAAACAGCAGAATATACATTCTTTTCAAGCGCTCATGGTACATTCTCTAGAATAGACCACATGTTAGGGCACAAAAGCAGGCTCAACAAATTTAAGAAGATTGAAATCATATCGAGCACTTTCTCTGATCACAATGGCATTAAACTAGAAATCAACAACAATAGAAAATTTGAAAAACATTCAAACACTTGGAAACTAAATAGCACGTTATTAAACAATGAATGGGTTAACATTGAGATCAAAGAAGAAATTAAAAAATTCCTAGAAACAAATGATAATGAGCATACATCAACTCAAAATTTATGGGACACAGCAAAAGCAGTCCTGAGAGGGAAGTTTGTAGCATTACAGGCATACCTCAAGAAGCTAGAAAAAGCTCAAATAAACAACTTAACCCTGCATCTAAAAGAACTAGAAAAAGAACAGCAAGTAAAGCCCAGAGCTAGTAGAAGGAAGGAAATAATAAAGATCAGAGCAGAAATAAATGACATAGAGGCTAAAGAAACAATACAGAGGATCAATGAAACCAGGAGCTGGTTCTTTGAAAAGATAAACAAGATTGATGAAACTTTAACAAAACTCACCAAGAAAAAAAGAGAGAGGACTCAAATAAATAAAATTAGAAACGAGAGTGGAGAAATAACAACTGACACAACAGAAATACAAAATATTGTAAGAAAATACTATGAAGAACTGTACGCCAAAAAACTAGACAACCTAGATGAAATGGACAAATTCCTTGAATCATATAATCTTCCAAAAATCAATCTGGAAGAATCAGAAAACCTAAACAGACCAATTAGAACAAATGAGATTAAAACAGCTATCAAAAAACTCCCAAAAAAGAAAAGTCCTGGGCCTGATGGCTTCACAAGTGAATTCTACCAAATATTCAAAGAAGAACTAACTCCTATCCTTCTCAAGCTATTTCAAAAAATTCAAGAGGAAGGAAGACTTCCAAACTCCTTTTATGAGGCGAGCATAATTCTGATTCCAAAACCAGGCAAAGACAACACAAAAAAAGAAAATTATAGGCCAATATCCCTGATGAACTTAGATGCAAAAATCCTCAATAAAATATTAGCAAACCGGATCCAGCAATATATGGAAAAAATCATACACCATGATCAAGTAGGATTTATTCTTGGGAGCCAAGGCTGGTATAATATTCGCAAATCAATCAATGTGATTCATCACATAAACAAAAGAAAGGAGAAAAACCACATGATAATTTCAATAGATGCAGAAAAAGCATTTGATAAAGTCCAGCACCCATTCATGATCAAAACTCTCAGCAAAGTGGGAATACAGGGAACATACCTCAACATGATAAAGGCCATCTATGACAAACCCACAGCCAACATAATACTCAATGGGCAAAAATTAAAAGCTATCCCCTTAAGATCAGGAACAAGGCAGGGTTGCCCCCTTTCACCACTCTTATTCAACATAGTTCTGGAAGTCCTCGCCACAGCAATCAGACAAGAAAAAGAAATAAAAGGCATCCAAATTGGAAAAGAAGAAGTAAAACTATCATTATTTGCAGATGACATGATATTGTATATAGAAAACCCTAAAGATTCAGTCAAAAAACTACTAGACCTGATAAAAGAATTTGGCAAGGTGGCAGGATATAAAATCAATACTCAGAAATCAGAGGCATTTTTATACACTAATAATGAACTGTCAGAAAGAGAAATCAGGGAATCAATCCCCTTTACCATTGCAACCAAAAAAATAAAGTACCTAGGAATAAATCTAACCAAGGAGATTAAAGACTTGTACTCAGAAAATTATAAAACGTTGATAAAAGAAATCAGGGAAGATACAAATAAGTGGAGGCATATACCGTGCTCATGGTTAGGAAGAATAAACATCATTAAAATGTCTATATTACCCAAAGCAATTTATAAATTCAATGCAATACCAATGAAAATACCAATGACTTACTTCAAAGACATAGAACACATATTCCAAAAATTTATATGGAACCAAAAAAGAACACAAATAGCCTCAGCAATCCTGAAAAGGAAGAAAAAAGCGGGAGGTATCACACTTCCAGATATCAAGTTATATTATAAGGCCATTGTACTCAAAACAGCATGGTACTGGCATAAGAACAGGCACATAGATCAATGGAACAGAACAGAGAACTCAGAAATAAACCCACAGTTCTATGGACAACTGATATTTGACAAAGGAGGTAAGACAATACAATGGAGTAAAGACAGCCTCTTCAACAAATGGTGTTGGGAAAACTGGACAGCTACCTGCAAAAAAATGAAACTAGACCACCAACTTACACCACTCACAAAAATAAACTCAAAATGGATAAAAGACTTGAATGTAAGCCATGAAACCATAAGCATTTTAGAAGAAAACATAGGCAGTAAGCTCTCTGACATCTCTCGCAGCAATATATTTGCTGAGTTGTCTCCACAGGCAAGTGAAATAAAAGACAGGATAAACAAATGGGACCTTATCAAACTAAAAAGCTTCTGCACAGCTAAAGACAATAAGAACAGAATAAAAAGACAAACTACACAATGGGAGAATATATTTGACATAGCGTCTGATAAGGGGTTAATAACCAAAATTTATAAAGAACTTGTAAAAATACCAGGAAGACAAACAATCCAATCCAAAAATGGGCAAAAGAAATGAATAGACATTTCTCCAAAGAAGACACACAGATGGCCAATAGGCATATGAAAAAATGTTCAACATCATTAATGATTAGAGAAATGCAAATTAAAACCACAATGAGATATCACCTCACACCAGTCAGAATGGCGCTCATCAATAAACAACACAGAATAAGTGCTGGCGAGGATGTGGAGAAAAGGGAACCCTCCTGCACTGCTGGTGGGAATGCAGACTGGTGCAGCCACTGTGGAAAACAGTATGGAGATACCTCAAGAAATTAAAAATCGAACTGCCTTTTGACTCAGCTATACCACTGTTAGGAATATACCCCAAGAACACCATAGCACTGTTTGAAAAGAAGAAATGCACCCCCATGTTTATGGCAGCATTGTTCACAATAGCAAAGATTTGGAAACAGCCCAAGTGTCCATCAGAGGATGAGTGGATTAAAAAGCTTTGGTATATATATACTATGGAATACTACTCAGCCATAAGAAATGATGACATAGGATCTTTTACAACAACATGGATGGGCCTTGATAACATTATACTGAGTGAAAGAAGTAAATCAGAAAAAACTAAGAACTATATGTTTCCACACATAGGTGGGACATAAAGATGAGACTCAGAGACATGAACAACAGTGTTGGGGTTACAGGGTAGGGGGAGGAGAGGGAGGGGGTTGGGGGAGGGGAGGGGCACAAAGATCATGGCTTTTCAGCATTGGCCATATTCCCCCCTTAATCTATAGACAGACAGCAAATATTTACGTATGGTGTTCCCACTATAAAGACTGCTGTCTTAGGGACAAATGCTGACAAACTATTTCAACAGTTCCTCCTTCTTCAAAGACTTATATGTAAACATAGAGCTCCATGTTTCATAGGACATACTCAAGCTCACTCCATGCTTCCTGGTGCTTTAGCACAAGGGAATGCCCCCCCCCCCTTTTTTTTTTTTTGTATTTTTTTTTGTATTTTTTCTTTTATTTATTTATTTTTTGTATATTTCTGAGGATGGGGATGGGGAGGCAAGCAGACAGACTCCTGCATGCGCCTGACTGGGATCCACCTGGCATGCCTACCGGGGGGAATGCTCTGCCCATCTGGGATGTTGCTCTGTTACAACCGGAGTCATTCTAGCAACTGGGGCGGAGGCCATGGGGCCATCCTTAGTGCCCAGGGTGGATTTGCTCCGGTGGAGCCTTGGCTGTGGGCGGGAGGGGGGAGAGGGGGAGGGGTGGAGAGGTAGATGGGCGCTTCTCCTGTGTGCTCTGGCCGGGAATCGAACCCGGGAATCCTGCACACCAGGCCAATGACTCCGACGGGTCTACCATATCATGCTTTTTACTTAAAAAAAAAAAAATTTACATTTCTTTTGAAAGCTGATGAACAGGAGACACCAAATCTACCTTCTTTATTAGATCTAGCTAATAACACTGTTCTGTCTTTTTTCCAAATAGCTCCAGATATATGGAAAAGATTTATATAGGCGGATGGGGATCCTCAAACCCCTCAGCGAGATCTTCTGAGAATGGCTTTTAAGATACCTAGAGGCAGAAAAAGCCCAATAGAGATCAGGGGGAACTACCAGCTTTTAGGATACACCCTTAAAGGCTCCAGCACCCCAAAGGGGTCTCATAGGATGCCATCTGGGTCCTGCTTCAATAGTGGAAAGGAAGGTCATTGAGCTAAAGCCTGCCAGGCTTACACACCTCTGCTGTGAGGAAACAGGGACACTGGAAGGTGGGCTTCCCCCTCGCTCCTCTAAGGGAGGGTTCAGTCTCTTCCAGGCCTGCTCCAGCCACCTATGACCTAACCTTGCCCAGAATGCTGGGGTTTGCCACTGAAGGCTGAAGGTGCCCAGGGCCGTCGACCCCATCTACGACACTGTGGACGAGCCTAGGGTATTTCTTCCAAGAAGCAGGTAAACTGATCTCATTTGCACAAGGGCCACTTAACTATGTTTTGCCTGAATAGTCAGGTTCTTTATTCTTCCCTCAAAGATCTCTGTTGTGGGTGTTGATAGTCCTATTTTCTGCTGCCTTGCTTAATATATAGTGTTTCCTTTATTCCTCCTACCTCAATGCCCCACTCATATTTCAGGCTGGGACCTACTCTTAATTTAGAGCTCTCTTTCCTCCTTTTGCCAACTTGTATTATGAATTTACCTTTGCCACCCAGCTTAGTGTATCCCAAGGTTCTCTTTACCAGGCCACAGTCACAGAGCTCCAGGGAAAAGCAACCTGGTCTCAACTCTCCAGGCAGAGGAGAACAGAAGCTCCATATCCACGCATGCTGCAAATGGCTTTTTCCAGTCTACCTGAATCATTACCAGCTAGAAGCAGCGGTCATTGGGACTTGGACATGAGCTGCAAAGTATAGAATGGTGACAACAATTCCAGTGCCATACGGACTTTTCCTGTGGGGAACTTTCCTGGACTCCTGCTCCCTGTGACAGCTCCTAACAGACTGAACTGTGGTTGGGTTGCATTTTTCAGGGATTTGGCATGGTGAAGGGGCCAACTTGGACTTGGGGAACATGTTAAGGACACTACTCATTTATGGATTCTTGCTGTATTGGCCAAGAGTTTACTTAAAGGCTTTTAATCACTGTAAAAAAAATAGAGGACTAGATGAAGAAGATGGGGCACATATACACCATGGTATATTATTCAGCTAGGAGAAATGGTGACATTGGATCACTTATAGCGGAATGGTGGAGTCTTGGTAGCATTGTGCGGAGTGAAATAAGCGAATCAGAAAAAAACAGGAACTGCAGGATTCCATACATTAGTGGGACATAAAAGCGAGACTGAGAGGCATGAACAGGAGTGTGGTGGCTATGGGGGGTGGGGGGAGGGAAGGAGGGAGAGGGGGAGGGGAGGGGGAGGGGTACAGAGAGAACTGGATAGAGGGTGGCAGAGGACGATCTCTCTTTGGGTGATGGGTATGCAACATAACTAAATGACAAGATAACCTGGAAATGTTTTCTTTGAATATATGTACCCTGATTTATTGATGTCACCCCATTAAAATAAAAATTTATTTATATATAAAAAAAAAAAAGAAACCAAATTGCCCAGCACCTTAATCTTATATTTCCTATCCTCCAGAACTTGAGAATAATTTTTTTTAAGTTACTGAGCCTATGGTATTTTGTTACAGTAACCCCAGCTGACTAAGATAAGAGTCTTTGAATATTTCTGTTCCACAACATTAGAACTTCCTTTTTGCTGAAAAAAGATTCTTCTGGAAATTGTGTCCTGGGTGAAACAAACCCTGTCCTGGTGATGGATGGCAAATGGGACTCTAAGTCATATATCCATCACTGAGGCAGCCAGCATAAGAACCCCATTATAAGTCCCATCTGAAGATATATTATGGAAAATGATGTCTAATTTTCCTTTGGAAAAGTATCCAATTTTCAGAGCTACATTATGCTTTCTCACAGACAAGGAGGGCTGTCCTCAGCTGTTTATAGCAGTGGTCTAAGAAACACTAGAAAAGAATTTTAATTTGCTCCCATTATTAAAACAGTATTTCTGAGCCAATGTGTAACCTGCAATTTTTTTTTTTACTACAAAGAGTATCATGTTTTTCATGTATAAGATGTAACCTTTTTAGAAAAATTTAGAGTCTAAAAACTGGATGTATCTTAGACAGTGATTGTAGAATTTTTTACTTGCATTTCCCGCTCTTTTGCACTTGTTGTTTTTGCACTGTTTCACACTTGTTGCCGGTATTTTACAGTAGGTTACATTTTGCCACGTTCTGCCCAGAAAGGGCTCAGAAAAGATTTTTGTACAGTGCTTAATTCAAGTTAAAGGTGATGTAGTTTGCAAAAGTGAATGGAAATTATGTTTGGTCCTCCAAAAATCAATCTGAGACTGGCTATGGGAAAAGAAACCCTACAGAAAATGCCATGGCAGAAGAAGACCATCAGAAGCAAGTCAGCAAAATGGCCTGATTTAGAGAGGGAATTGAAGATATAGATTAAAGAGCAAATGGCAATTGGAATTCCTGTACTCACAAAGGTGGTTCAGCATGAGGCAAGAAGAATTGCTGATGAGAAAGAAGTTACTGATTTCAAAGGTGCTTCAGGTTCATAAAACAGAACAGACTAAGCATGTGTGCATGCATCAGACTTGCGCAAAATCTGCCTGAAAACTAGAAGCAGAAGGTCCTTGAATTTCATTGTTTTGTCATTCAATGTCAAAAGACACATCAGTTTGAGTTGAGACAGATTGCAAATATAAAGTCTCCCTTCAATTTGATGTCCCAAATAACAGAACTATTGACAAAAAGAAGGTGAAAACTGTAACTGTGAAGACAAGTGAACATGAAAAGATTCATTATACAGTGGTTCTAGCTTGTTGTGCCAGCAGAACCAAGCTACCTCTTATGCTGATTTTCAAATACAATACAATGCCAAAAGAAGACATTCCTTGAGGAGTGGTTGTCCATGTTCATGACAAGGGTTGGATGAATCAGGATGGGATGAAGATCTGGTTTGAGAAAGTTTGGAGAAGGAGACCAGCTGGCCTCTTATGCAAACCTGTCTTATTGGTGATTGATCAGTTCAGAGCACACATAACAAAAAATATCAAGATTGGGATAATATCAAGATTGAGATTGTTGTCAAGTCATTTAAAAAGTGTGGCATTTTAAATACCATAGAAGGAACTGAGAATGAGGTAATATATGAAGACAGTAATTCATCATCTGATACAGATGAGGACAAGCTAATGGATGAGAGTTTTGACAGTGATGAGGAGTTGTATGAATTTTATGATGAATAAAACTTGAGTTTGATAACCTTATGTAATCCATTTTTTTTCAAATTTCGGGCCCCCAAATTAAAGTGTATTTTATACATCAGAGCATCTTATACATGGGGAAATTCAGTAAGTAATAATTCTGTAGTCATAAAAAGTTTAATATGTAAAATCTTAACTCTTATTTATATTAATGAGCTTATAGTAAAACTGATTTTGAAAACCTATGAATGACAGTAAGTAAAACTGTACTATTTTTACAGGCCCAAGTTGTATAGTCAACATATTTATGCTTTTGTTTTTAAAGCCAAAAACTCACAAAGAAATCTATGTTTAATGTATTGATGTTAACAAGATAGATATTTGACAGAACACTGAAAGATATTTAATTTGTCATTATAAAAATATAATTAGAATTATACAATACATATGTTATCATGGAAATTTTATTCTGTTATTATGTATAAAAGGATAATATTTGATATCCAATGGAAAAGAAATTTATGAAAGTTTTATTGATATTGTACTATAAGAAATCTAGTGTGCCCTGGCCGGTTGGCTCAGTGGTAGAGCATCGGCCTGGTGTGTGGGAGACCCGGGTTCGATTCCCAGCCAGGGCACACAGGAGAAGCGCCCATCTGCTTCTCCACCCCTCCCCCTCTCCTTCCTCTCTGTCTCTCTCTTCCCCTCCCGCAACCAAGGCTCCATTGGAGCAAAGATGGCCCCAGGCACTGAGGATGGCTCTGTGGCCTCTGCCTCAGGCGCTAGAATGGTTCTGGTCACAACAGAGCAACGCCCCAGATGGGCAGAATATCACCCCCTGGTGGGCATGCCGGGTGGATCCCTGTTGGGCACATGCAGGAGTCTGTCTGAGTGCCTCCCTGTTTCCAACTTCAGAAAAATACAAAAAAAAGAAGAAAAAAAGAAATCTAGTGAATATTTTCTCAGAATTTCTGGACACTCAGTAAACCCCAAGTTGTCTGTTATATCTGTTATAAGAATTATAGTTTATAACTTAGCAATTTATATTTTCAGAATTTCCAAACAGAACATATCTCCAGAAAGCCTACTCCAATTAGATTACAAAAGCTCCTTGTTAAGAGAGACGATAAGGAAGCACTGTGATTTAAATAATTTTGCATACTATTACATGTACCTCCTGAAACTGGTGTATGTAAAAAAACACAATGAAAGTAAGAAAGTTATATGTTAAATCATAGTGGAGAACATCTATAGTAACTACTATAAAATGAGAGCTATATCATGTAAGTTAGGCCAGGCATGGTTTTATGGACCATCTATTTAATGCCCATTTCAATGAAAGGTATATTGAAAGTAATAGAAGATTTCTTTAAAAGAAAAAAAATACTAAAAATTAATTTTAAAAGAAAAGCAGGATACACAAATGTATATTATTATTATTATAATAAACTGTAATAACACATGAGAAAAAAGCATAAGAGCAAATCATCGAGAGTGATTGCCTTGGATGGCATGAGCTAATGCTTACTATATGCGTTCTGAAGCCAGATGGGTCATCAGACTGACTCACTTTGTCTGACAGCAATCCTATGGTATAGTTACTCGTAACATCATCTCCATTTTATGAATGAAGAAATCGTGACCCAGACAAGAAAAGTAGCAGTAGCATTTCCAAGATCATACAGTTAGTTGCCAGCATGGCTGAGGCTTGAACCTAATTACGTAGATCCTAAAATCTACCTATTGTCAAAGATACGGTATTTTATTCCTTCTACTTTCACTGATTTTTATATGGTAAGCATGCTTTACTTTTACAATGAAATTTTTAAGAATCTTCATATTTCTTATTTTTCATGTAGAAATATAAAATGATATTAAAGGATCAATATACCAAATTTGAGGTGATTACAAAACATATTCTTAAATCACAACCTGTTTTATAGACTTCTGCCCTGCATACATAAAATCCCATTGCCCATTTCTTGCTCAAACAGTTTTTATGGAACTGGAAGTCACACATTCCCTGATGGAATGACCAATGACTTGGAAAGAGAGCCTGCTGTGACAACTTCTGCAATCTGAATCACAATTTTCAAAAGAATTAAACTAGGGGGAAAAAAAGCGACAGTGGCATGAAGTATGTGATTTGAAAAAGAAATGAATGGTGAAACAAGTTTATCTTTTTTAAATCATTAATTCTTTTCTAATCTTTAAAATTATTGTTTAAAGGGGAAATAGATTTAAAGAGAGTGAATTTTTAAATGTTATAATTTGCTGAAAGAGACATTAATCCTTTAGGAAAAATTAAAGAAGATATCATGGTATTCATTAAAATTCAATAACTATAAGCATTTTTAGAAAGAAATCTAAAGGTAAAAAAGTATATTGAAATCTGTATATGATCTATATCTTAAGAATCAGTGACTACAAGATCCATTTTACAAGACCCAGTTAGATACAGATATAAGGAAAGCCATAATTTTCAGTGAGTTCTGGTAATATAGTCAAAGCGATATTATGCAAGCTACTGTCCAAGAGTTAGTTTGTGTCTCAGTTGCATGTTTTACACGATCTTAAAGAGAAAGTCATATTTTTAAGGTTACTTTCAATCAATATTGGATACTTAGAAAAATACATATATTGGAATTAAGATGAAGGATTTAAACATTCTTTTTTAAAATATTTATTCAGAGTTGGGCCCTGGCCAGTTGGCTCAGCGGTAGAGCGTCGGCCTGGCGTGCAGGAGTCCTGGGTTCAATTCCCGGCCAGGGCACACAGGAGAGGCGCCCATTTGCTTCTCCACCCCTCCCCCTCTCCTTCCTCTCTGTCTCTCTCTTCCCCTCCCGCAGCAAGGCTCCATTGGAGCAAAGATGGCCCGGGCACTGGGGATGGCTCCTTGGCCTCTGCCCCAGGCGCTAGAGTGGCTCTGGACACAACAGAGCGACACCCCAAAGGGGCAGGGCATCGCCCCCTGGTGGGCATGCGGGAATCTGTCTGACTGCCTCCCTGTTTCCAGCTTCGGAAAAATGAAAAAAAAAAAAAGATGAAGTTTATCAGGAATAAATTTCATTTAGAATAAAAAAAATATTTATTCAGAGTTGAAAAATATACATCTCATTTAACTGCTGACAAAAAATCACATTATTTTAGTTGAATAAAAGCATCTTGCTTATTGTCACTCAGACACCCATTATTTTATATATTCTCATGATTCAGTTATTAAATTTAAATTAACAGAAATATGTTATAGATACTCCTGTAAGTATTGCATCTTTTATAAGTGCATACTTAGTAATAACGAATATTTTATCTTCTTTTTTCACTTTTACTATTTACTTTAAGTATGGGTATAGAACAAATGTTACCAAATTACCTGTTCTGAAGTATAGAAATATATTGGAAACAGCATCAGAGAAATGGCGGCATAAGAGATACTCCTGATCTCTCTCCTTGAAATATCAACAAATTCAACAGATTAAATGCAGAGAAGGAGTCATAGGTATGCCTGAAATATCCACACACCAGATGCACAAAGGTTTGATTGGGTGAGAAGGCGGTCTGAAGATAAGGATCCACTCCTGGAAAACAAAAGCCGGAGGACTGAATTTTTCTCTTTCTTCGCTGATCTGAGGGAGGAAGACACTTTTCGCATGGGTTTTGGAAGCCAGGAGAACTAGAGAGACTGAGGGGCAGAGGGAAAGGAGGTGAATTATGGTAAATACACAACCCAGAGCAGGAACATGGTCCCCAGTCCCCAGCATCTGTCTGCATTGCTGGGTTTCATTTGTGATAGCAGGCGCTGGGCAGGCACATAGCCTGAGGCATGCTTCTGAGATTTGCTCATGAATGGCCCATGGAGATCTATCCTTGGGGTGCTGAGGTGTTCTCGATCTGCCTGTGCAGTCCACTGAGTTTGGCCTGGGTGGCTGAGATCTACACCCCTACTCATGAAGCTCTGGTGCCTGCTCCTGGCATGCAGCCTTTTCCCTTCCCAAAGCCACACTTTGAGTGGTATTGGAGGAAGAACCAGGCTACATCTCCCCTGCCTCCCAAGTCCTGCATAACTCCCCTTGCTGTGCAAACAGTGGCAATAGCAGATCCCCCAAGCTGAGTTTTTGGGTCACTCTCTCCTGTGAGAGGCAGAGATGCTAGGGATTTGATCCCCTGATCTGTTCGGACATGGGAGAAGCACTGGGACACCTGTGACTACCATTGCTAGGCCTTATAATTGCAAAGCCCTATGAACAAGCCATTCCTACCAATGCAAATGTGACCCTGCCTACATCATTATGACAGTGACGCCTCAGCAAAACTTTATGCAAGAACCTCACAGAGGCAAAACTTATAATAGAGCACCACCAGCCAGAAAAAGGAAAAAATTACCTCTCAAAACTGGAAAAAATACTTTTTAGTTTTGCTTTTTAAAATTATTTTCTTCTTTTTTTTCTATTTGAACTTCATTACCCTTAATTGTTATATTTTTATTCTTGTACTTTTGAGAGTTTCATTTCTGCCACTTTCTCATTACTCCCTTTTTTTCTCTCTTTTATTTTTTCCTCCTTTTCCCCATCATATAAACTTCATTTTTCTTCAAATTATTATATTTTGAACTCATGTTTTTTGTGTAGTGTTTGTTTTTTACTTCATTTAAAAAAATTTTTCCTCAGCTCCTTCTCATTTTTCTCTGTAGTTTTTGTTCTACTTATTGTTATTTATAGAATTTTAATTTTTTCACTGCATTTTTTCAATCTTTATTTTTATTTTTTTAATTATCTCTTGTTAGTGTTTGTTGTGGACCGGTAATGGCAAAAAGCCATTATAGATTCAAGGCTTGGCAGGGGGCTTAAGTTCTACCCCCTCCATCTCCATATTTGGCTTTGATGCTCTGTGTTTGCACCCACTCCCCTTCCTTCCTTGGGTTACAGGAAGCAATATACATACCCTTCTTCTGACTCTTTGTTTTCAGATGTTTGTAAAATTCACTAATGTATACTGTTTTTGCCTTGGGAGAGTTCCTGTCTTAGCCTTTGATGTGCAACTTTGTATCAGGGTCCTTGATTTGCATAGGTCCATATAATAAAGCGAACTGAGGCTGTGAGGCACTCAGATGCTGCCAGGCAGTTTGAGGAGTCCTCCCGGTCCCATCGGTTTTGTTCTGACAAAGTGTGTTTCCTTAATTCCACACCGTTATTTGGAAGCTGCGCTGGTCTGCGGCAAGTGTTATTAACAATACCACTCTCAAATGCTACCAAGGAAAAATAAATCAAATATCATGGATACACAAGGCAGAGACATAGCTCTAGTAGATGATGAAAAATCTCCAGGAAAAAAACCTCAATTATATGAAAACTTTGGTGATAAATGACATAGAATTCAAAACTTAAGTTCTAAAAATACTCAATGAAATACAAGAAAACACTAAAAGGCAATTTAGTGAGCTCAAAAATCAAATTAATGAACAAAAACAGTACTTCACCAAGGAAATTAAAGTGATAAAAAAGAAGAAAACAGAGATGAAAAACTCAATACATAAACTGAAAACTAAGGTAGAAAGCTTAGATAATATAATAATCCAGATAGAGGAGAGAATTAGTGACATTGAAGACAGGCAACTAAAGATACTACAGAGAGAAGAAAAGAGAAACTTGTAAATTAAAAAAAAATAAATTTCTATAAGAATTATCTGACTCCATCAGAAAGAGTAATATAAGAATAACGAATCTAGCAGAAGAAGAGAGGGAAAAGGGAATGGAGAATATATTCAAATAAATAATCAATGAGAACTTCCCAATTCTATGAAAATATTTAGAGCCTCAAATCCAAGAAGAAAACAGAACACAAAGTTACCTCAACCCAAACGGACCTACTCCAAGGCATATCATAAAGAAATGATCACAAATCAATGACAAAGAAAGAATCCTTAAGGCAGCTAGGAAGAGGAAGAATATAATATACAAAAAAAGGCCCATTAAGTTATCATTAGATTTCTCAACAGAAACTCTACAAGCCATAAGATAGTGGACCTCCAATATTTAAAGTACTGAAAGAGTAGAACTATGAGAAAAAAATTCTATCTCCATCAAAGCTATTTTTCAAAAATGACAGTAAAATAACAATATTTACAGTCATAGAAAAGATGAGGGAATTTATCACCAGAAAACCCCCACTACAGAAAATACTGAAGGGGGGTGTCTGATCAGATACAAAGAACAAAATAAAACAATACTACAGATAAAAGTTTCAAAAAGTCCACAATAAAAACAAGGATAACATAAAAGGGGAGAGGACAAAGGTCAGAAGGAGCCAAGGAGGATGAAGTCCAAAAGCATTGATGAGATAATAAACTCTAATAAATATGAAAGTTTTCCCTGGAAAGCCACATGCAAAAGAATGAAACTGGACTACAGTTTGTCCCCCTGTACTAAAAGTAACTCAAAATGGATCAAAGATCTAAACATAAGACCTGAAACAATTAAGTACATAGAAGAAGACATAGGTACTCAACTCATGGACCTGGGTTTTAAAGAGCATTTTATGAATTTGACTCCAAAGGCAAGAGAAGTGAAGGCAAAAATTAATGAATGGGACTACATCAGACTAAGAAGTTTTTGCTCAGCAAGAGAAACTGATAACAAAATAAACAGAAAGCCAACTAAATGGGAAATGATATTTTCAAACAACAGCTCAGATAAGGGCCTAATATCCAAAATATACAAAGAACTCATAAAACTCAACAACAAACAAACAAACAATCCAATAAAAAAATGGGAAGAGGACATGAACAGATACTTCTCCCAGGAAGAAATACAAATGGCCAACAGATATATGAAAAGATGCTCATCTTCTTTAGCTATTAGAGAAATGCAAATCAAAACTGCAATGAGATATCACCTCACACCTGTTAGATTAGCTATTATTAGCAAGACAGGTAATAGCAAATGTTGGAGAGGCTGTGGAGAAAAAGGAACCCTCATACACTGTTGGTGGAAATGTAAAGTAGTACAACCATTATGGAAGAAAGTATGGTGGTTCCTCAAAAATCTGAAAATAGAACTACCTTATGACCCAGCAATCCCTCTACTGGGTATATACCCCCAATACTCAGAAACATTGATACGTAAAGACACATGCAGCCCCATGTTCATTGCAGCATTGTCCACAGTGGCCAGGACATGGAAACAACCAAAAAGCCCATCAATAGATGACTGGATAAAGAAGATGTGGCACATATACACTATGAAATACTACTCAGCCATAAGAAATGATGACATTGGATCATTTACAGCAAAATGGTGGGATCTTGATAACATGATACGAAGCGAAATAAGTAAATCAGAAAAAACCAGGAACTGCATTATTCCCTATGTAGGTGGGACATAAAAGTGAAACTAAGAGACATTGATAAGAGCTTTTAATAACCTAATGGTAAGCACCCCTGAAAATACCACTACTGAAACACATAGTTTAAAAAAAGAAGAAACAGAAGATTGAAGTATGGAATACCATAAAAAAAAAAAAACAAATGACAGAAAAACAAAAAAAAGAAGAACCAAACAGGACACAAAGCTATCATAAAACAATGTATAAAATGGCAATATAAAATCCTCAAATGTCAATAATTGCACTAAATGTAAATGAATTGAACTCACCAATAAAAAGGCACATAGGAACAGATTGAATCAAAAAGCAAAACCCAACAGTATGCTGCCTTCAAGAGACACATCTAAGCTATAAGAATGAAAATAGATTCAAAGTAAAGGCTTGAAAAATGATTCTCCAAGCAAATAATATCCAAAGAAAAGCAGGTGTAGTCATACTCATATCTGACAATGCTGACTACAAGACAGCAAAGGTAATCAGAGGCAAAGATGGTTATTTTATAATGATTGTATCAAAAAAACAAAAGATTTCTTTTTTTTTTTTTTCTTTCTTTTACAGAGACAGAGAGAGAGTCAGAGTGAGGGATAGACAGGGACAGACAGACCAGAACGGAGAGATGAGAAGCATCAATCATTAGTTTTTCCTTGCGCATTGTGACACCTTAGTTGTTCATTGATTGCTTTCTCATATGTGCCTTGACCATGGGCCTTCAGCAGACCGAGTAACCCCTTGCTTGAGCCAGCGACCTTGGGTCCAAGCTGGTGAATTTTTGCTCAAACCAGATGAGCCCACGCTCAAGCTGGCGACCTCGAGGGTCTCGAACCTGGGTTCTCTGCATCCCAGTTCGATGCTCTATCCACTGCACCACCGCCTGGTCAGGCAGATTTCTTAATATATATACACCAAACCAGGAAGCACCAAAATATATAAGACATCTACTAACTGATCTAAAAATAGAAACAAACAAAAATATAATCATACTTGGAGATCTCAACACACAATTGACAGATATGGATGGATTATCCAAACAGAAAATCAATAAAGAAATAGCCATAAATGACACACTAGAACAAATGAACATAATAGACATCTACAGGACATCCCAGAACATCAGAGTATACAATTTTCTCCAGTGTACATGAAACAGTCTCAAGGATAGACCATATGTTGGGCTACAAAACTAATATCAACAAATTCTGAAAGACTAAATTATACCAAGCATATTCTTTGTCCCTAAAGCTTTGATATTAGAATTCAGCTGCAAAAAAAGATGTAAACAAACCCACAAAAATGTAGAAATTAAACAACATACTTCTAAAAAATGACTGTGCCAAAGAAGAAATAAAAGCAGAGATTAAAAGATATATACAGATAACCTGACCAGGCGGTGACACAGTGGACAGAGCATCAGACTGGGATGTGGAAGACCCAGATTCAAAACCCTGAGGTCGCCAGCTTGAGTGCGGGCTCATCTGGTTTGAGCAAAAGTTCACCAGCTTGAGCCCAAGGTCGCTGGCTAGAGCAAGGGATTACTCAGTCTGCTGAAGGCCTGAGATCAAGGCACATAAGAGAAAGCAATCAATGAACAACTAAGGTGTTTCAATGTGCAATGAAAAACTAATGATATAAACAAAACAAAACAAAAACTAATGGTTGATGCTTCTCATCTCTCTGTTCCTGTCTGTCTGTCCCTGGCTATCCTTCTCTTTGACTTTCTCTCTGTCTCTGAAAAAAAAAATTTTTTTTTAAAGATATATACAGATAAATGAAAATGACAACACTACATATCAAAATCTCTAGGATACAGCAAAAGCAGCAATGAGGGAAGTTCATATCATTATCGGCTTATATAAAAAAAACAAGAGAGTCCAAGTTAATAACACCACATCTTAAGGAACTAAAAAAAAAAAAGAGCAAAGGCAATGCAAAACCAGAATAAGAAAGGAAATAATAAAAATTAGAGCAAGAACAAATAAAATAGAAAACAGAAAATCTATAGAAAAAAATTAATACAACAAAGAGCTGGTTCTTTGAAAAGATCAATAAACCTGATAAACCCCTGGCAAGACTCACTAAAGACAAAAATGAAAGGACTCATATAAACAAAATCCAAAATAAAAGAGGAGAAATTACCACAGATATCATAGATATACAAAGAATCATTGTAGAATTCTATGAAAAACTATATGCCATCAAATTCAACAATCTAGAAGAAATGCATACATTTCTAAAGTTATTCAATCTTCCTAGACTGAATCACAAGGAAGTGGAAAGCATAAAAAGACCCATAAGCAGGGAAGAAATACAAACAGCTATAAAAAACCTCCCCATTAATAAGTCTGGGGCCAGATGGCTACACTAGTAAATTTGACCAGACATACAAAGAAGATTTGGTTCCTATCATTTTCAAAGTCTTCCAAAACTAGAAGAAGAAGCAGTACTTCCAAGTACATTTTATGAGGTCAACATAACCCTCATGTCAAAACCTGGCAAGGAAAATACAAAAAAGGAAAACTACAGACCAATATCTCTAATGAATACAGATGCAAAAATCCAAATAAAATACTAGCAAATCAAATACAACAACACATTAAAAAGATAATTCATCATGATCAAGTGGGATTCATCCCAGAAACACAGGACAGTTCAACATACATAAAATGATTAACTTAATACACCATATCAACAAAACAAAAAACAAAAACTATATGATCTTATCAATACATGCAGAAAAGGCATTCATTAAAACACAACATCCTTTTATGTTTAAAACACTCAATAAAGAGGGTACAGAAGGAAAATATCTCAACATAATAAAGGCCATTTACAACAAACCATCAGCTAACATCACACTAACTCGTGAAAAACTGAAAACTTTTTCTCTAAAATCAGGAGCAAGATAAGCCTGCCCACTCTCTCCAGTCCTATTCAACATAGTGCTGGAAGTTCTAGCCAGAGCAATCAAACAAGAGAAAGAAATAAAACGCATTCATATTATGCAAGAAAAAGTAGAGTTTCACTTTTTGCAGATGACATGATCTTGTATATAGAAAACCCCAAAGGCCGTCGGAGCAGCAGCAGCGTTGCGCACCCTAGAAAACCCCAAAGATGCCACAGAAAGACTTTTTGAAATTAACGAATACAGTAAGGTTGCAGGATACAAAATTAATATACAGAAGTCTATTGTTTTTATATATGCCAGCAATGTAACTTTGGAAAATGCTCTCAAAAAAATAATTCCTTTTAGAGTTGCAACAGAAAAATAAAATACCTAGGAATAAACATAAAAAAAATGTAAAGGACCTATATACTGAAAACTGCAAAGCATTATTAAAGGAAATGTAAAAATTCACAGTGAAATGAAAAAATATCCCCATCTTTTTGGAGAGAAAAAATAAATATAGTTAAAATGGCCATATTACCCAAAGCAATATACAAATTTAATGCAATTCCAATCAAAATTGCAATGTCATTTTTTAAAGAAATAAAAGAAAAACCATCAGGTTTATATTGAACCATAAAAAGCCCCAAACAACCCCAAGTAATTCTAAGGAAAAAGAAAACAAAGCTGGAGGCATTACAATACCTGACTTCAAATTATACAACAGAGCCATGATAATCAAAACAGCATAATATTGGCAGAAAAATAGATACACAGATCAATGGAATAGAATCGAAAGCCCAAAAATAAAACCACATATATGATATATGGTCAAATCACCTTTGATAAAGAAGCCAAAAACACACAATGGAGAAAAGAAAGCCTCTTCAATAAATGCTTCTGGAAAAATTGGAAAGCCACAGTGAAAAAGAATAAAATGATTACAATTTGTCTCCTTGCACAAATTAATTGAAAATGGATGAAAGACCTAGATATAAGACCTGAAACAATAAATTACATTTAAAAAACCAGATTTTTAACTCATCATTTGTTTTTGTTTGTGTTCCATACTTCTTTCCTCTGTTGCTACCTTTTTTAAGTCAAGTGTTTTTGTGGTGGTTTTTTTAAGGGTGGTTACCATTAAGTAATGAAAAGGGTACCTACCATATTCATTGTAGTACCCTATCTTATAAGTATTTCTGCACTTCATCATCCTTTGCTACTGTTAATCTCCATCCTCTCCCCCCTTTTTTTCCTTTGTTGTCACAGTTTAAGTTTGGTTTTATTGTGTTCTTGGTGGAGCTGTTACTTGTGGTGTTGTTTTCTTTTGTTCTTTGAATCTGGTTGGAAAACCCCCTTTAGTATTTCCTGGAGTGGGGGCTTTCTGTTGATAAATTCTCCCATCTTTTCTGTATTTGTGAATGTTTTTATATCTCCTTCATACTTGAAGGATAGCTTTGATGGGTATAGTATTCTTGGCTGAAAGTTCCTCTCTTTCAGGGCTTTAAATATTGGGGTCCACTCTCTTCTAGCTTGTAGAGTTTCTGCTGAGAAATCTGATGATAATCTAATAGGCCTTCCTTTATATGTTGTACTCTTCTTTTCCCTGGCTGCCTTGAGAATTTTTTCTTTGTCATTGGTTTGTGTCATCTTTATTATGATGTGCCTTGGAGTGGGTTTGTTGGGGTTAAGAAAACTCGGTGTTCTGTTTGCTTCTTGAATTTGAGGCTTTAGTTCCTTCCACAGGCTTGGGAAGTTCTCGTCTATTATTTGTTTGAGTATATTCTCCATTCCATTTTCTTTCTCTTCTCCCTCTGATATACCTATTATTCTTATGTTATTCTTTCTGATGGAGTCAGACAATTCCTGTAGGGCTTTCTCATTTTTTATTATTTTTGAGTCTCTTTCTTCTTCTCTCTGTTGTGCCTCAAGTTGTTTGTCTTCTATTTCACTAATCCTATCTTCAATCTGGGCTGTTCTGTTAGCTAAGTTTGTTACCTCGTTTTTCAGCTCGTGAATTGAGTTTTTCATTTCTGTTTGATTTGTTTTTATAGTTTCAATTTCCTTGGTAATATATTCTTTGTGTTCATTGAGTTGTTTTCTGATCTCCCTATATTGCCTTTCTGTGTTTTCTTGTATATCTCTGAGTATTTTTAAAATTTCTATTTTAAATTCTCTGTCATTTAGCTCCAAGGCTTCCAATATGTTAAGTCTTTTCTCCATAGATTTTTCCACATCTATTTGTGTTACCTCTCTTTCTTTTGTATCCATAATATTCGATTTCCTCTTTCTTATCGGCATCTGAGGGTGGTCTTATTGATAGCACTAATTAGAATTAATAAAGAGTAAAACGTAAAAAAAAAAAAAAAAAGGTAAAACACCCCCCCAAAAAAACAGTAATAATTTATTATTTCCCCCTTTTTTTCTCTCTTCTCTTTCCCTCCTCTCCCCTCCTCAGGGAAATATCGTGCCTATAATGGAGGGCCTGATTTGGGGTGAAGAGTTCAAGGGGCAAAAAAAAGGGAGTAGGGACCTACTAAATGCAAAAAAAAAAAAAAAAAAAAAAAGGAAGAAAATCTTAGACAAGCATAAGATGATTTGCTTGTAAGTGATGGTCAACTAAGAGATATAATGAGAGGGATAAGAGGGAACCAGAAAAAAGGACCAAAAAAGAATAATAAAGAAGAAAAAATAAAAATAATAAGTAAAAATCTGTTGTATTAAGTGGAGCGAAGACTAAATACAATGGAGACCTTGGGTTGGGAGGACCCAAAATGCCACAAAAATAAACAAACAAGAAAAAAAAATAAAAACAAAAGCAAAAAAGAGAAATAAAGCCAAAAAAAAGCCTTGAGTCCCAAATTAACTAATTTGTTCGTGATTCAGGATTATACGGGAGGAAAGTAAAATGAGAAAAGAAAAAACGAATAGAAAGGAAAAAATAAGAAAAAGAGAAAAACGAAGGAAGAAATAAAATAGGAAGAGAAAAAAACAAAATAAAGCAAGACAAAAAAAAACAAAAGAGGAGAGAGTGAGAGTTAAGTGTTTTGGAGTATAACCTTAAAGGAGGGTGAGGATGAAGAAGAGAAATAAAATGCAACACTCATGGGTATTGTAGTTCAAGAAAGGGGAAGCATAAGATGGGCAGAGAATAGAAGGACCGAGGTGGAGGAAATAAAGGCAATAAGATAGAAGAAACAAACAACAACAACAAAAAATTTAGTGGATCAAGTTGTAAAGTCTGTGGATTTTTCTTGATTTTGAGAGGTTAACTTCTTCCTTTTTCTTTTCTCTCCCTCTTCCTGGTCGGTGACTCTGTACCCCAGGCTCTGCCCCTGTGTCACACTTAGGTAGGGATTTGCAGTTGATGGGATTCTATGGCAATGTCATATAATTGGCTTTAGTCTTGCTGGTAGTCAAGGCTTCTTGGCGTTTGCAGGGTCCAACGATGAGAGAGTTTGCTTTCCTGGATTCTCTCTCCTAGTCCCCCCTTTCTGACTTAGCAGCCTGGTGATCCAGCTATAAGGCTGCAACTGCTTCTGCCTGTGGAGTAAGAGGCTCAAAGAGCTGGGAAATCCCCACTCTATCCCCACTCAGTGCAAGGCTTTGGGAAAGGCTCTGACAGTCAGGGCCTCCAGTGTAATCAGGCGGGGGTGGGAGTCAATTGTTGTCAAGGTGACTGTTCAGCGCCTATCATTTAGTTGGACCTTTCAACCCAGGCTTTCCACACTTTGTAGCCTGTTTTTGCAGGGGAGAAGAGGCACTAGTCTCTGCTTGCGACTAGTATAGTATAGATCTTATTATCTGCCAAGTCCTTCTTGTTAGCGTTTATCCCTGAATATGGAGGCTCTATCAATCAGAAGTTGCCCCCGCCCCTTTAGCAAGAGGCACTAAAAAATATCACGCCTCTTGTCTTGGATCGCTGAACTGAGAGAGATCTTATCAATTAGAACCGAGGGTGCACAGATTTTATGGGTTAAGCTAATTTCAGTGATTGGGTCGCAGCTGTGCTTCCGAAGGTATTTTAGGCTGCCTGCGCACGCCCCTCCCCCAACGCTTGATTGTTAGCTTGAATGGCTGGGTGAGGTGCCCCGCCCCCGGAGAGAATCTCCCAAGCCTCTCCCACTCACCCCGCAGCTGGCGGCTGGACCGCACCAGGCGCAGGATAATGGAGCACCCTGGGTGTGCGGGCCAGCAGGGTGCCCTGGGCGCGTGGAATGCCCAAGGCACGCGCGCGAATGGGGCGCTCCGGGCACCGGTGGCCGGCGACCCCCACTCGCAGTGTGCGGGCCGCTGGGAACGTCAGCGGTGCTCAACCGGACCGGGGGCGTGCGCGCGCGGCTGCTCGCGGCGGCGGCTCGCGGCGGCCACTCGCGGCGGCTCGCGGTTCCCAAGTATATGGGCTGACTCACCACAGGCGCATTTCCTTGTGGTTTGAATGAACATCGCTGCGGTAGCTTCCTCCACACCCTCGTCTCTCAGATTCAAGTGATAACAGTCCTTTCGCTATCAGTTTGTGTGGAACTCCGGAATGCTCCAAGGATAAATTTTTCTGTTTCTAGTTGATAAATTTGTTGTGATTTAGGGGAGAGCTGGCGGACGCGCTGCTCACGGCGCCATTTCCGTGACATCACTCAGATTTTTAACTCAGGAACCTCAGCCATAGAGAACAATTTATAAATTTGACCCCAAAGGCAAGGGAAGTAAAGGCAAAAGTAAATGATTGGGACTATATCAAACCAAGAATTTTCTGCCAGCAAAAGAAACTGACAACATAATCAACAGCCAACTAAACTAGAGATGATATTTTCAAATAACAGCTCAGAAAAGGGATTAATATCAAAAATCTATAAAGAACTCACAAAACTCTGCAACAAACAAGCCAAGAACCCAATAAAAAAAATGAGAGGACATAAACAGACACTTCTTCCAAGAAGAAACACAGATGACCAATAGATATATGAAAAGATGCTCATCTTCAGTAGCTATTCAAGAAATGAAAACACTACAATAAGATACCACCTCACACCTTTTAGATTGTCTATTATCAACAAGACAGGTAATAACAGGTATTGGAGAGGCTGTGGAGAGAAAGAAATCCTCATTCACTGTTGGTTGGAATCTAAATTAGTACAACCACTATGGAAAAAAGTATGGTAATTTCTCAAAAAATTAAGAATAGAACTAGCGTATGACCCAGCAATCCCTCTACTGTGTAAATATTTCCCAAACTTGAAACCATTGGTACGTAAAGCCACATGCACCCCCATGTTCATTGCAGCATTATTCACAGTGGCCAAGACATGAAAACAACCCAAGTGTCCCTTCAATAGAGGATTAGATAACAAAGATGTGGTACATACATGCAATGGAATAGTACTCAACCATAAGAAATGATGACATAGTATCACTTATAACAACAAGGATCGACCTTGATAATATTATACTTACTGAAATAAGTAAATAAAAAAACCTCTAAAAACTGTATTATTCTATATACAGTTGGGATACAAAATTGAAACTCATGAACATAGATAAGTGCAATGGTTACAAGGGAAAAGGGAAAGGGGGAGGGGGGGGGATGAAAGGAGGGGAGGGGCATAAAAGGGACAAATATAAGGTGACTGACTGAGGATGATTTGACTTTGGGTGTTGGCTACAGAACCTAATCAACTGTCCAAATCGTGTGGAGATGTTTGCTTAAAATTTATGTACTCTTGTTGACTAATGTCCCCCCATTAAATTTTATTTTCTAAATTAAAAATATATATATAAAGTATAGAAAACTAGTTTGGTCACTTAGAATGTATTCTTCCCTCTCAGATTTTGTTAGGATGTGCTTGCTCCATCAAATTAATAATAAATAAAAAGTTTCTACATTGAAATTAAATTACAAATGTGACCATGTATAATAAAGTCTTAAGGGTTCATCTCTCCATCACACTTATTAAGGCATATTGAAACAACTCATATACAATTGAAATTTGGCCATGAAAAAAATCCTAAGTGCACAATAGAAATGAAACTAATGCTTAATTCTCAACCCTTCTTATTCTAGCCATAAAAAACTGCTAATCTACAGAAATATGTTCTATTTGAAAAAAAGTTTTATGCAGCTCACTAAAGGATGATTTAATGAAATAATTGTGCTTGTTATACTTAATAATTAATTGACTATATTTAGTAAAGTGATCAATTGTTCTCCTTAGGACAGGGAGGACAGTAGTCCTTCTTTTGTAAATTCTATTCTCCCTTGAAAAGTGTCCTTCTACATGTCCTCTTTTTTTTTTTAAGATTTTATTTATTCATTATAGAAAGGGGAGAGAGAGAGAAAGAGAGAGAGAAGGGGGGAGGAGCAGGAAGCATCAACTCCCATATGTGCCTTGACCAGGCAAGCCCAGGGTTTTGAACCGGCAACCTCAGCATTTCCAGGTTGACACTTTATCCACTGTGCCACCACAGGTCAGGCTACATGTCCTCTTTTTTGATATCAGAAGACTAATCCATAAATGTCTGTTTTCAATCAATGCAGAGTCCATCCATTGCATGTGATGTGACGTATTTGTATTTATATTTGACATGACGATTTGTTAAGGATCAGTACAGTGTGGCAAGATGCGATTATGAGATGCATGCGCTTCACAGGGGAGTCCTTGAGGAGTGTGCCATATACTAAGTGTGCAAATAGATTTGTGTACTTACTGAAACACGACAGGGCACATACAACATTGTAGAATCATGATTATTTCTTTCTCAGTGAATATTCAATCATAGACAGGCAAGCACAATTCACGTTTTATTAATTTATTATCTATCTAATAATTTCCAAATACATATAACTTTATTTACAAGTATTTTTCTGAAATTAGAGTTTTAAAGTGAAAATCTAACCTCAAACCATATCTATTAATAATGTATTTTGATTAAATAGTTGCATAAAACAGATGTTTTTTAATTAGAAAATGATAGATACACCTGAATATCATTCCAAATTAGTGGTTTTGTTTGATACTTAGTTTTGTTAATTTAGCTTCCGGAAAATTCGCCTACCATGATGTAACGTTTTCAGTTCCTAATGTGCTTGCATCATATGTATAGCTCTATATTTTATTTTTAATTTTAAATTTCATATAAGGGATGTAAAAATAAAAAAAGAGATAATGCCATTTCAACAGTAAATTGAAAAAGGAATTTCCATTCCTCATATCAAAGAAAGATGCCATTGTTTTCTGCAATATTTGCAGTGGAGAATTTTGTATTGCAGTTGGGAGCAGAGCAGTGATAACAAAACATTTGACCACAAACTAACATAAACAATCATTAGATGCATCAGCTTCCAGTTGTAAAGTAACAAGTTTTTTTAAAACTTCAAATTATTTTGAAGATGAAAACCAGGTGGCTGCAATGGAGGGAACATTTGCATTTCATACCATAATTCACAAAGTTTTCATAGTATGGATTGTACAACTAAGTTATTGAAAAAGTTTCACAATGCAAAATTTTCATGTGCCAGGACAAAATGCGAGGCTATTTTGAAATCAGTATTTAAAATTCCTGTGACAGCCTGACCTGTGGTGGCACAGTGGATAAAGCGTCGACCTGGAAATGCTGAGGTCGCCAGTTTGAAACCCTGGGCTTGCCTGGTCAAGGCACATATGGGAGTTGATGCTTCCAGCCCCCCCCCTCTCTCTCCCTCTCTCTCTCCTCTCTAAAATGAATAAATAAAATTAAAAAAAAATTCCTGTGACAAAATACTTACAGAGGACTTGGAAACTGCAGCATTTGTAATGATTTTATCTAATACATCAAATCATAATGAAATTAAATTGTATCCAACAATAGCAAGATATTTTAATGTTACCAAGGGCATTCAAGTAAAAATTTTAAATTTAGAATCAATTAAGGGTGAAACTTTTGAAATTTTGTCAAGCCATCCATACAGAGTAATAAATGAAAACAATTTGAAATCCAAAATTATTGCACTGATGGCTGATAATATAAATACAAATTTTAGTGGGCGAAGATGCAAAGAGGTGAATAATGTGTATGTAAAATTACAAGAATTACTCCAAAAGAAAATACTAGGAGTATGTATTTTATCAAATGCAATCAACACAGTGTCATGTGCCATGCCAATTGATGTTGAAGTAATAATAACTACAATTTATTTGCATTTTAGTTGTTTTACCCTTTGTGTTGCTACTTTAAAAGAATTTTGTGAAGAAGCAAATGTTGAATACAAAAAAATTCTAGGATATTCAGAATTTGGTGGCTTGCTCTAACACCTGCTACAGAGCGTGTTCTACAATTATTTGAGCCTATCTGCTCATATTTTTTAAGTTTAGACAAATGTCCTAAAATCCTGTAATCATTTTTCAATAATAAAATATCTGAGATACTAATGTATTCTGTACATAATCAAGCATCTATTTTTCACAAAACAATTCAAAAGATTGAAGGTGAACACATTTCAGCTATGAAATTAGTCTTATTTTGAATGACTTTATCCTTCAATATAAATCTTGTTTTGAAGAAAAATTTATTTCTTTAATTATAGAAAAAAAATTGTCAGACTTAGAGGAATCAAACCTGGGCATAACAGAAAAGTTTATCAAAGAAGTGCAGAATTTTTACCAGACATGTTTTCAATATATCGAAGAATGGTCTGACACATACATCACAGGAAATAACAGTTTTCAATGATGTTTTTTTTTTTACTTCATCGCAAGCATATTGGACAGATATTGAATCTTGTCTTGAGTTTTTATCTAAAGAAATGCTAGACATCAAATTAGATGACAATTGTGTCTTTGAAGAAATTAGAAGATCGAATGTATATTTAAATTCTGCAAAATTAATACGATGGAAAAATGAACACATTGAAATTCATAAAAGATGGGTGGAAATATTCAGCCATTCCAAAAATGAACATATTCTATGTAAAAGTTCATTTATTCTTGTTCAATTTACATTGTGCTGCCCTGGAACTAATGTAGCAGTTGAAAGAGTTTTTTCAATTGCTAATGATTTTTGGACAAGTGAGAAATCGAGATAGAGTGTTTATACTCTAGCTGCAGCACTTGCCGTAAAATATGAAGGATATTTCTTGTTCAGATATTTTCAATATATTGTTACAAGATGATACACTGACAAAAAAATATTCATTTAATGAAAATATTATCTAATTGAGTACTTTTTTCTTACAAGTATTATTTAAAATTAATAGGCATGTAAGCTGTTGGTCAAATAAGTTTGTAAATATGATGTATATGTTTCCTCATTTATAGTTTGCATTAGGTATGGGAGACAGGCTGTAAGCTGGTAAGGTCCTTCTAGCCTTTCCTAGCCTTTTAATAGTAAGATCATTTCAAAACTAAGCTTTTCCCCACACCCTTGACTGTTGTTGCATGATGTAGGGTACTGCACTCTTATAAAAAATCCCATTTATGCCTCAGATAAGTGGCTTTGTATCAGAGACTTCCTTATTTGTATATTGGCTTAAAGACTTTAATTTCTATACTATAAGATAAGGCAGGCCAGGGAGCTCTTTTGCTCGGCTCCTGCCATCAGCATTGCAGAGGAGAGGCAGCCAAGATAGCAAAGCGCTGAAAGAGAAGCAGTTTGTACAGAGTTTGAGCAAAGAGAAGGAGATGAGGAACAAAGGTGAATAAGGCTGGTGGGGCCTTTGATTCTAGGAATACTCAGATGAGTCAGTGGTTTTGGGAGCCCTGAATGGAAAGGGAAGTGTGTATTTTCTCGCCAGCTGAGTGTGAGCTAGGATTAAAGGTAATGGCCCACCAGTTCTTGGCTCCATTGTTTCATTACCAGATTTGAATCAAATGCAAACCTGCACAGACCAGACAGCTTTGATAGTGGCTGCGACTACTGGCACTACATAAGCATAATTACAATGTAGAATATTACAAATGTTTTTATTATGCATTTATCTTATTATAGTATATTATCATTGCAATGAAAAAAATTTTCTTTTATTTACTATATTATTTTCTTCAATTTAATTTTGTTCTTTTCATTGTAAAAAATTGGTCACCTTATATTTAGGAGAATTATGTAACTTTTATTTTAAAATGTTGATAGTTTTTAAATGCAAGGGGCTTTTCTCCCATTTTACTTAGTTGTTCATATTTAAATATCTAGGAATATTTGGACAAAAGGTATAAAAATCATTCCAATAAAAAATTTTAAATATAGTTCTAAATGCAATAGAAAGTTCTTAAGATTTTACCATGAGATTACCAAAGTGATAAGATTCATATTCTTGAAAGATCATGGTGGTTGACACATCTGAAAAGATGTTGAAGAGTGAAATCAGAGACACTGGTTGAAAGGCAATTTCTATCCTTTCATGAGAAAGAATGGTTGTGTGGACTGGGGTGGTGGATCTAAGAACTGAGAAAGGGAGTGGCTTCTGTGAGGTCAGTTGGCAATGGGGGAAAGTCCCGTGGAGAACCAGGTATGGGGATTTTGGCTGGAACCACCCACACCCATGACCACCAAAAAAAATGGCCACACCCATGCTCACCAAAAGAAACATCCCAGGAGCATTTTGAAAAATAATAACTATCAGCCAATGAAATTTTGCTACCCACCACCACCCTACCAATGCTATAAATTACCCCTGGGCAGGAGAAGCTGTGTGACTTCCCTGGCCCCTGTCTTGCAGACCAGTGAAACTCTCCCAGGAGCACTCTAAATAAAGCTTTTGCTTGTCCACACTTGGTGACTACATACTTCTTTCTTCCTCAGTGGAAAATACCTTACATTTGGTGCTGAAACCTGGGAGGAGCTTGAGTCCTCAAGGGCCACTCCTCTCCCCTTTCCTTCCAGGGAAGGCCAGGACCTTCAATCTTCCACCCACTTCAGCACATGGTGCTGCCTCTGGCCTCCCCTCAGTTCTTTCCAGCTCTGACACTTCCTGTCCGTAATCTCAGCTGCATCAGGGACCTCCTACCCTTTCCAAGTGCATGTGTGCCCGTAGAGATGTCCCAAACACTCCCACTCTGTCTGACTGTTTGGTGGCCAGAGATTGAGTTGCAGGATGCCAATTCTCATCTCTAATCACCCCAAGGCTGAGGGTGGCCATGGGGGGCACAGGAATCTAAACCTGGCTCAAAAACACCCCTAGGGTGCCTTATCCAGAATCTCTCAAACATAGATCTCTCCCTAAAGAAGAAGAAACTTATCTTCTACTCCACTGTGGCCTGGCCACAATACCCACTGGATAACCAGACCAAGTGGCCTCTTGAAGGAATGTTCGACTTTAACACCCTCACCAATTTACAGAACTATTGTCAGAGAACTGGGAAATGGTTGGAGATTCCTTACATTCAGGGCTTCTGGTGTTTGCACTCCAGTCCTAATCTCTGTGCTGCCTGCTCTATGGCACAGGTCCTTTTAGCCAAAGAAACCTTAGCTAAACCCTCCACTCCTGATCTTTTCTTCTTCACCAACCCCCTTGAGGAACTCTTTTCCCCTCCTGCATGACCCCCTCCGTCCTATGAGGGTCCTCCTCTCCCTTCACTGGATTCTGTTTCTTATTTGCCTGCAAATACCAGTCCCTCTCTCTCCTCCCCTGTTAGCGCTCACACCTGATCTCACTCTGAGCCACAAGAGGGAGACAAGTTTCTATGCCCTCTCTGCAAGGTGGCTGGAATGGAAGGAATTGTTTGAGTTCATGTTCCTTTTTTCCTCTCTGATCTGTCTGCAATCAAAAAGTGTTTAGGTTCTTACTCTTCTAATCCTACCACCTATACCAAGGAATTCCAATATCTCACTCAGGCATATGACTTCACTTGGCATGATCTCTGTGTTATTATGTCTTCTACCCTTACCCCTGATGAACAGGACCTGATCCAGATGGCGGCATGGACTCATGCTGATCAGGTTCACCTCACAAACAACCAAATGCCAGTTGGGGTACAAGCAGTCCCCGATATGAACCCAAACTGGGATTACCAGATGGGACAAACAGGTAGGAGATGACAAGACCAAATAATTGAATGTCTCATAGTTGGCATACAGAGCGCAGCACAAAAGGTAGTTAACTATGATAAATTAAGAGAAATCACTCAAAGACCTGAAGAAAACCCAGCCCTCTTTTTGAACCGTCTCACTGACACTATGGTCCTTCATACCCATCTAGACCCTGCCTCTGATGCCAGGGCCATTGTATTAGCTACTCACTTTATTTCTCAATCGGCTCCGGACATTCGGAAGAAACTTAAAAATGTGGAAGAAGGCCCCCAAACCCCTGAGACCTGATAAATATGGCATTTAAAGTTTTTAATGGTTGAGAGGAAAAGGCCTAGGCTGCTTGCCAGGACTGCATTCAGCAAAAGGTGATGCTCCAAACTAAGGCTCTTGTGGCAGCCCTGAGGCCAACAGATCAACAGGGGCAAGGTATAGGAGGTGCCCGACCCAAGTCTGAGCCTCAAAAAAATACTCCACAGGGAGCTTGCTTTAAATATGGCAAAGAGGGTCACTGGGCCCAGCAGTGCCCCTGCCTGAGGCCACCCACTAAACCCTGCTCTGACTGCAAGTAGCCTGGCCACTGGCAAAGCAATCGCCCCTTTCAGGTAACAGGCTCTTCCTTGGCATCTCCACACAGAGGACAAGCCACCCGAATGGGAGGCCAGGCTAGCCAGGTGGGCCCATTGCTCGAACTTCTCGGTCTCATGGATGACCGACGTGGCCCGGACTCGAAGACTCCCATCACCCTCGCCGAGCAAGGTAATGCTGCAGGTAGCCGGTAAGTTTATCTCATTTCTTATGGACACGGGGCTACCTTCTCTGTTTTGCCATCACACTCTGGACCTTTAGTTCCCTCACAGGTCTTGGTCATGGGAATTGGTGGGATCCCGTTTTTTCCTCTTTGCATGCCACCCCTGACATGTAGTTTGGATGGACTCCCCTTTTCCTACTCCTTCTTAGTTATGCCATCATGCCCTGTACCCTTTCTGGGTCGGGACATTCTACAAAGTCTCAGAGCCACTATCCAGCTGACAACATCTTCCCACTTACTTCTACCACTCCTTACTGAAGGCTCTCCCACTACCAGAGATCATCCTAACCCGATCACACTCCCTCCAGCCAGGAGACAGGGTTCTTCTGAGGGAGCTCCAGCCCGGCTCCCTATAGTTCAAGTGAACGGGACCCCATATGATAATATTGACTACTCTTACCACAGCCAAGCTCCTAGTGCAAACAACTCGGTACCATGTTTCCTGCCTCAAGCTTGCCCCCGTACAGCACCACTGGCAATTGGAACCACTGGGCCCCACCTGTCTCCAGCTCACTAAAAAATTAAGCCTCGCAGATCCTCCTGTTACTCCTGTCCCTTCCATCGGGAACCTGCCACCAGAGTGAATTAAAGCAGGGAGCAGCCTGACCTGTGGTGGCGCAGTGGATAAAGTGTTGACCTGGAAATGCTGAGGTCGCCGGTTCGAAACCCTGGGCTTCCCTGGTCAAGGCACATATGGGAGTTGATGCTTCCTGCTCCCCTCCCTTCTCTCTCTCTGTTTCTCTCTCTCTCTCCCTCTCTCTCTCCTTTCTAAAATGAATAAATAAAATTAAAAAAATAAAAAAGTTTAAAAAAAAAAAAGCAGGGAGCAATGCTGTTACTATATCAATGAGACTGACCTGGTGGAAGAAAACATCAATGTCCTGAACTTTCTGCAAGAGAAACTGCCTAAGGACCTTTCTTTTTACAACCCGCTTAACTCCTGATGGTAATCAAACATCCTCAACTGGGATGGCCCTATCCTAGGTCCTCTTCTAATTATCAGCATATTACTCATGTTTGCTCTTCTTTTTCTTATATTCTTACAGGGTTGCATCCATGAGGTTTCTCGAATCACGGTCAACCAGATACTCCTATAGCCATATACACAACTCCTATACCCATATACGCAACTCCCCTCAGAGCCACCACCTTCCAACCTCCAATCCCCATGACGTCCCAAACCAGCAGAAGCAGCCAGATAAATAGCAGTGCCCCTATGTTGGTCAAATAAGTTTTTTGGGCCCTGGCCGGTTGGCTCAGTGGTAGAGCATCAGCCTGGCGTGTAGGAGTCCAGGGTTCAATTCCCGGACAGGGCACACAGGAGAAGCGCCCATCTGCTTCTCCACCTTCCCCCTCTCCTTCCTCTCTGTCTTTCTTTTCCCTTCCTGCAGCCAATGCTCCATTGGAGCAAAGTTGGCCCGGGCGCTGAAGATGGCTCTGTGGCATCTGCCTCAGGCGCTAGAGTGGCTCTGGTTGCGACAGAGCAATGCCCCAGATAGGCAGAGCACTTCCCCCTGGTGGGCATGCTGTGTGGATCCTGGTCAAGCGCATGCTGGAGTCTGTCTGACTGCCTCCCCATTTCCAACTTCAGAAAAATACAAAAATAAAAATAAAAAAATAAGTTTTTAAATATGATATATATGCCACAGTTGCAGAGCTCCAAGGAAAAGCACCCTGGTCTCATCTCTCTAGGCATAGGGGAACATAAGCTCCATCTCCACACATGCTGCAGATGGCTTTTCAAGTCTACCTGAATCATTACCAGCTAGAAGCAGCGGTCATTGGGACTTGGACATGAGCTGCAAATTATAGAATTGTGACAATTCTAGTGCCATGTGGACTTTTCCTGGATGTGGACTTTTTCTGGACTCCTGCTCCTTGTGACAGTTCCTAACGAACTGAACTGGGGTTGGGTTGCATTTGCAGGGATTTGGAATGGTGTTGGTGCCAACTTGGACTTGGTGAACATGTTAAGGACACTACTCTTTTATGGATTCTTGCTGTATTAGCCAAGAATTTGCTTAAAGGCTTTCATCACTGTAAAAAAAAAATAGAAGACTGGATAAAGAAGATGTGGCACATATACGCTATGGTATACTACTCAGCCATAAGAAATGATGACATTAGATCATTTACAACAAAATGGTGGAATCTTAATAACATTATACGGAGTGAAATAAGTAAATCAGAAAAAAAAACAAGAACTGCAGGATTACATACATTGGTGGGATATAAAAATGAGACTAAGAGACATGGACAAGAGTGTGGTGGTTAGGGGGGGAGGAGAGAGGGAGGAGGGGGAGTGGGACCAGCACAAAGAAAACCTAGATAGAAGGTGACGGAGGGCAATCTGACTTTGGGTGATGAGTATGCAACATAATTGAATGACAAGATAACTTGGACATGTTTTCTTTAAATATATGTACCCTGATTTATTGATGTCACCCCATTAAAATTAATAAAAACTTATTTATAAAAAATATGATATATATGTTTGCTCGCTTTTAGCTTGCATTGGATGTGGGGACAGGCTGTAATCAGGCAGGGTGGTTATAGCCTAAGGCTTAGTTTTAAGACTAAGCTTTTCCCCACACCCTTGACTGTTGCATGATGTGGGGTGGTGCACTCTCATGAGTAATCCCATTATGCCTCAGATAAATGACTTTGTATTAGAGACTTCCCTATTTTGTATATTGGATGAAAGGTTTTGATTTCTACATTATAAAGTGAGGCAGACCGGGAGCTTGCTTTCTTGGTTCCTGAGATTAGCATTAGAAGAGAGAGCAGAGAGAGGCCACATGGAGGAGACCAGGAGAAGCAGCCAAGATGGCGGGGTGTTGAAGGAGAAGCCAGTTTGTGCAGAAAGAATGAGATGGGGAACAGAGAACAGAGGTGAATAAGGCTGGTGAGCTAGAAACCTTTGATTCTAGGAAACTCGTATGTCAGTGGCTTTGTGAGCACTGAATGAGTGGGTTTTGGAGCCCAGTGTGTGTTTTTACTTGTCCACCAGGTGCAAGCTAGGATTAAAAGAAATGGCCCACCAGTTCTTGGCCCTGTTGTTTCTTTACCGACTGTCCAAATTAAATGTGAACCTGCATGTGCCAGGCAGCTGTGATGGTGGCCGTGGATACTGGCTTTACATCCTGTCTAACACAAAAGGTCAGAATGTGAGGTCAGTTGGCAATGGGGGAAAGTCAAATGGAGACCCAGGTCTAGGGACTTTTGCTGGAACCACCCACACCCATGACCGCCAAAAGAAATGGCTCAGGAGCATTTTGAAAAAGAACAACTGTCAGCCAATGAAATTTTGCCACCCACCACCACCCTACCATTGCTATAAATTATGCCCCCCCCTCGGGCAGGAGAAGCTGCATAACTTCCCTGGCCCCTGTCCTGCAGACCAGTGAACCTTACCAGGGAGTGCTCTAAATAAAGCTTTTGCTTGTTCACACTTGGTGGCTACGTCCTTCTTTCTTCCTTGGCGGAAAATACCTTACAGCTATGAAATATATTTTGGAAGTACAATCAAAAGTATTTGCTGATGGGTTTGATGTGTGAAATCAGTGCAATAATTCCCAGGGTTTTTTTCTTTTGTGTTTTAATTGAACATTTGAACGGATTATTGTGGCATTTGTTGAATTAAGAAATCTGGAGGAAGGTAAATGGGGAGACATCAAGAATTCTATTTCTACAAATGAAGCGTAAGTTCCTTATTAGCTATTTAGTTGATTTTCCAATTAAGCTATGGGGTATAGAGGTTTGTAAGTGATAGGACAGATTTGAGCTGGAGATATAAATGTGGCTTTATCAATATTAGATTGTACTAAATCCATGGGATGAGAGAAAACCACCAATGGAATGTTGGTGAATAAAGAGCAAAATTCTAACTTTTCTACATCCAAATGCAGTACTTTATTTGGGGATTCAATAGAGAAGGAGGAACCGGTAAGGAGACCAGGAAATGATAGCTGGTGAAGTAGGATGGAAAACAGGGGAGTGCAGCTTTATGAAAGGCAAGATATAAAAGCTTTTCCAAACATATGAACCACACCTTCTATTGGTCCATGCCTGAAATTTGCTGTGCAGAGTTTAAATTGTTTTTTTTTTTCTGAAGTTGGAAACAGGGAGGCAGTCAGACAGACTCCCGCATGCACCCAACCGGGATACACTCAGCATGCCCACCAGGGGGTGATGCTCTGCCCAGCTGGGGCGTCGCTCTGTTGCAATCAGAGCCATTCTAGCACCTGAGGCAGAGGCCATAGAGCCATCCTCAGCGCCCGGGCCAACTTTGCTCCAATGGAGCCTTGGCTACAGGAGGGGAAGAGAGAGATAGAGAGGAAGGAGAGGAGGAGGGGTGGAGAAGCAGATGGGCGCTTCTCCTTTGTGCCCTGGCCAGGAATCGAACCCGGGACTCCTGCACGCCAGGCTGACACACTACCACTGACCCAACTGGCCAGGGTGCTGTGCAGTTTTAAAAACAGTTTTAAATAAAAAATTGTGAAGCCAGTAGCCAGGGCCACCATCACAGCCGCCAGGCCCAAGCAGAGTCACATTGGATTCAGACAGTCGGTAAAGAAACAACGGAGCCAAAAACTGGTGGGCCATCACCTTTAATCCTAGCTTGCACCCAGCAGGCAAGTAAAAACACACACTGGGCTCCAAAACCCACTCATTCAGTGCTCACAAAGCTACTGACTTATCCGAGTTTCCTAGGAACAAAGTCTAGCTCACCAGACTTATTCACCTCTGTTCTCTATCTCCTTCTCCCTGCATAAACTCTGCACAAACTGGCTTCTCACTTAGCACTCCACCATCTTGGCTGCTTCTCCTGGCCTCCTCCACATGGCCTCTCTCTCTGCTCTCCTCTCTGCTCTCTCCTATAGTGCTAATCTCAGGAACTGAGAGAGCAAGCTCCCGGTCTGCCCCTATTTTATAGTGTAGAAATCAAAACCTTTAATCAAATATACAAAATAGGGAAGTCTCTAATATAAAGTCACTTATCTGGGGAATAATGGGATTGCACCACCCCACATCAAAAATGGTGGGAAAGGCTTAGTCCTAAAACCAAGCCACAGGCTACAAGAATCCTGCCTGCCCACAGCCCGCCCCCAACACACATTAATATCACGTGGGCAGCAGGCTTCCATGTGGGCAGCGCCATCTTTAACAAAGTGAGCATAATATATTTTATCTGCCTCACAGAAATTATAACAAAAAGTGATTTTGTAAAGAAAGAAGATAAATAATTTGGATAACAATTAAGGCAGGGGTCCCCAAACTTTTTACACAGGGGGCCAGTTCACTGTCCCTCAGACAGTTGGAGGGCCAAACTATAAAAAAAAACTATGAACAAATCCCTATTGTTGGGCAGATAAAATGTATTATGCTCACTTTGTTAAAGAGGCCGTTGCCCAGGTGATATTAATGTGTGTTGAGAATCCTTGTAGCCTGGGGCTTGGTTGTGGGATTAAGCCTTTCCCACCCTTTCTGATGTGGGTTGGTACAATCCTAAAATGCCTCAGGGGTGACTTTGTATTAGAGACTTCCCTATTTTGTATATTGGATTAAGGGTTTGGATTTCTACACTATAAAATGGGGACGGAACAGGAGCTTGCCCTCTTGGTTCCTGGGATGACTAGCATGAGAGAGCAGAGGGAGCAGAGCAGAGAGCAGAAAGAGGCCATGTGGCCAGGAGAAGCAGCCAAGATGGCGGAGTGCTGAGTGAGATGCCAGTTAGTGCAGAATTTGTATCTGGGATAAGGAAGGAGATGGGGAACTGAGGAGAATAAGGCTGGTGAGCTAGAAACCTTTGATTCTAGGAAACTCGGATAAGTCAGTGGCTTTGTGAGCATTGAATGTGAGTGGCTTTTGGAGCCCAGTGTATGTTTTTACTTGCCCGCCGGGTGCAAGCTAGGATTAAAGACTATGGCCCACCACTTTGTGGCTCCGTTGTTTCTTTACCGACTGTCCGAATCCAATGCGAACCTGCATGGGCTGGGCTGCTCTGATGGTGGCAGTGGCCTTGGCTTCTGGCTTTACACCTATGCACACTGCACATATCTTATTTTTTTTTTTTTTAATTTTTTTTTTTTTTAATAAATTTTTATTAATGGTAATGGGATGACATTAATAAATCAGGGTACATATATTCAAAGAAAACATGTCTAGGTTATTTTGTCATCAAATTATGTTGCAAACCCCTCGCCCAAAGTCAGATTGTCCTCCGTCACCCTCTATCTAGTTCTCTGTGCCCCTCCCCCTAACTCTCTCCCTCCCTCCCTCCCATGTCCTCCCTCCCCCCCCACCCTTGGTAACCACCACACTCTTGTCCATGTCTCTTAGTCTCATTTTTATGTTACACCAATGTATGGAATCATGTAGTTCTTGTTTTTTTCTGATTTACTTATTTCACTCCTTATAATGTTATCAAGATCCCACCATTTTGCTGTAAATGATCTGATGTCATCATTTCTTATGGCTGAGTAGTATTCCATAGTGTATATGTGCCACATCTTCTTTATCCAGTCTTCTATTGAAGGGCTTTTTGGTTGTTTCCATGTCTTGGCCACTGTGAACAGTGCTGCAATGAACATGGGGCTACATGTGTCTTCACGTATCAATGTTTCTGAGGTTTTGGGGTATATACCCAGTAGAGGGATTGCTGGGTCATAAGGTAGTTCTATTTGCAGTTTTTTGAGGAACCACCATACTTTCCTCCATAATGGTTGTACTACTTTACAGTCCCACCAACAGTGAATGAGGGTTCCTTTTTCTCCACAGCCTCTCCAACATTTGCTATTACCCGTCTTGTTGATAATAGCTAATCTAACAGGGGTGAGGTGGTATCTCATTGTAGTTTTGATTTGCATTTCTCTAATAACTAATGAAGCTGAGCATCTTTTCATATATCTGTTGGCCATTTGTATCTCTTCCTGGGAGAAGTGTCTGTTCATGTCCTCTTCCCATTTTTTTATTGGATTGTTTGTTTGTTTGTTGTTGAGTTTTATGAGTTCTTTGTAAATTTTGGATATTAGGCCCTTATCTGAGCTGTCGTTTGAAAATATCAGTTCCCATATAGTTGGCTGTCTGTTTATTTTGATATCAGTTTCTCTTGCTGAGCAAAAACTTTTAATTCTGATGTAGTCCCATTCATTTATCTTTGCCTTCACTTCTCTTGCCATTGGAGTCAAGTTCATAAAATGTTCTTTAAAACCCAGGTCCATGATTTTAGTACCTATGTCTTCTTCTATGTACTTTATTGTTTCAGGTCTTATATTTAGGTCTTTGATCCATTTTGAATTAATTTTAGTACACGGGGACAGGCTGTAGTCGAGTTTCATTCTTTTGCATGTGGCTTTCCAGTTTTCCCAACACCATTTGTTGAAGAGGCTTTCTTTTCTCCATTGTGTGTTGTTGGCCCCTTTATCAAAGATTATTTGACCATATATATGTGGTTTTATTTCTGGGCTTTCTATTCTGTTCCATTGGTCTGAGTGTCTATTTTTCTGCCAATACCATGCTGTTTTGATTATCGTGGCCCTATACTATAGTTTAAAGTCAGGTATTGTAATGCCCCCAGCTTCATTCTTTTTACTTAGGATTGTTTTGGCTATTCGGGGTTTTTTATAGTTCCATATAAATCTGATGATTTTTTGTTCCATTTCTTTAAAAAATCTCATAGGGATTTTGATGGGAATTGCATTAAATTTGTATATTGCTTTGGGTAATATGGCCATTTTGATTATATTTATTCTTCCTATCCAAGAACAAGAAATATTTTTCCATCTCATTGTATCTTTTTCGATTTCCCTTAACAATGCTTTGTAATTTTCATTATATAGGTCCTTTACGTTCTTTGTTATGTTTATTCCTAGGTATTTTATTTTTTTTGTTGCAATCGTGAAGGGGATTATTTTTTTGAGTTCGTTTTCTAATATTTCATTGTTGGCATATAGAAAGGCTATGGACTTTTGTATGTTAATTTTGTATCCTGCGACCTTACTGTATTGGTTTATTGTTTCTAATAATCTTTTTGTGGAGTCCTTCGGGTTTTCGATGTATAGGATCATATCATCAGCAAAAAGTGATAGCTTTACTTCTTCTTTTCCGATATGGATGCCTTTTATTTCTTTGTCTTGTCTGATTGCTCTGGCCAGAACTTCTAGCACCACGTTGAATAAGAGTGGAGAGAGTGGACAACCCTGTCTTGTTCCTGATTTAACGTAGAAAGTCCTCAGTTTTATGACGTTTAATAGGATGTTGGCTGATGGTTTATCATATATGGCCTTTATCATGTTGAGATATTTTCCTTCTATACCCATTTTGTTGAGAGTCTTAAACATAAAATTGTGTTGTATTTTATGAAAAGCCTTTTCTGCATCTATTGATAAGATCATGTGGTTTTTGTTCTTTGTTTTGTTGATATGGTGTATTATGTTAACCGTTTTGCGTATGTTGAACCATCCTTGAGATTCTGGGATGAATCCCACTTGATCATGATGTATTATTTTTTTAATATGTTGTTGTATTCGGTTTGCCAGTATTTTGTTTAGTATTTTAGCATCTGTATTCATTAGAGATATTGGTCTGTAGTTTTCTTTCTTTGTGCCATCCTTGCCAGGTTTTGGTATGAGGGTTATGTTGGCCTCATAAAATGTGTTTGGAAGTATTGCTTCTTCTTCAATTTTTTGGAAGACTTTGAGTAGAATAGGAACCAAGTCTTCTTTGAATGTTTGATAGAATTCACTAGTATAACCGTCTGGGCCTGGACTTTTATTTTTGGGGAGATTTTTAATAGTTTTTTCTATTTCCTCCCTGCTGATTGGTCTGTTTAGGCTTTCTGCTTCTTCATGACTCAGTCTAGGAAGGTTGTATTGTTCTAGGAATTTATCCATTTCTTCTAGGTTGTTGTATTTGGTGGCATATAATTTTTCATAGTATTCTACAATAATTCTTTGTATTTCTATGATGTCTGTGGTGATCTCTCCTCTTTCATTTTGGATTTTATTTATTTGAGTCCTGTGTCTTTTTTCCTTGGTGAGTCTTGCCAAGCGTTTGTCAATTTTGTTGATCTTTTCAAAGAACCAGCTCCTTGTTTTATTGATTTTTTCTATAGTTTTTCTGTTCTCTATTTCATTTATTTCTGCTCTGATTTTTATTATCTCCTTTCTTCGGCTGGTTTTGGGTTGTCTTTGTTCTTCTTTTTCTAGTTCCTTAAGGTGTGAAGTTAAGTGGTTTACTTCGGCTCTCTCTTGTTTGTTCATATAGGCCTGAAGTGATATGAACTTTCCTCTTATTACTGCTTTTGCTGCATCCCAGAGATTCTGATATGTCGTATTTTCATTTTCATTTGTCTGTATATATCTTTTGATTTCTGCACTTATTTCTTCTTTGACCCATTCATTTTTTAGAAGTATGTTGTTTAGTTTCCACATTTTTGTGGGTTTTCCCCCCTCTTTTTTGCAGTTGAATTCTAGTTTCAAGGCTTTATGATCAGAAAATATGCTTGGTACAATTTCAATTTTTCTAAATTTGCTGATATTGTCTTTGTGGCCCAACATATGGTCAATTCTTGAGAATGTTCCATGTACACTAGAGAAAAATGTATACTCTGTCGCTTTGGGATGAAGTGTCCTGTAGATGTCTATCATATCCAGGTGTTCTAGTATTTCGTTTAAGGCCACTATATCTTTATTGATTCTCTGTTTGGATGACCGATCTAGAGCCGTCAGCGGTGTATTGAGGTCTCCAAGTATGATTGTATTTTTGTTAGTTTTTGTTTTAAGGTCAATAAGTAGCTGTCTTATATATTTTGGTGCTCCTTGGTTTGGTGCATATATATTAAGGATTGTTATGTCTTCTTGATTCAACTTCCCCTTAATCATTATGAAATGACCATTTTTGTCTCTGAGTACTTTTTCTGTCTTGTAGTCAGCATTATTAGATATGAGTATTGCTACGCCTGCTTTTTTTTGGGTGTTGTTTGCTTGGAGTAGTGTTTTCCAGCCTTTCACTTTGAATTTGTTTTTATCCTTGTTGCTTAGATGTGTTTCTTGTAGGCAGCATATAGTTGGATTTTCTTTTTTAATCCATTCTGCTACTCTGTGTCTTTTTATTGGTAAGTTTAATCCATTTACATTTAGTGTAATTATTGACACTTGTGGGTTCCCTACTGCCATTTTATAAATTGCTTTCTGTTAGTTTTGTATCTAGTTTGATTCTTCTCTTTTGTTTTTCTATCATTTGTTTTTGTTTGTTTGTGTTCCATACTTCTTTCCTCTGTTGCTACCTTTTTTAAGTCAAGTGTTTTTGTGGTGGTTTTTTTAAGGGTGGTTACCATTAAGTAATGAAAAGGGTACCTACCATATTCATTGTAGTACCCTATCTTATAAGTATTTCTGCACTTCATCATCCTTTGCTACTGTTAATCTCCATCCTCTCCCCCCTTTTTTTCCTTTGTTGTCACAGTTTAAGTTTGGTTTTATTGTGTTCTTCTTGGAGCTGTTACTTGTGGTGTTGTTTTCTTTTGTTCTTTGAATCTGGTTGGAAAACCCCCCTTAGTATTTCCTGGAGTGGGGGCTTTCTGTTGATAAATTCTCTCATCTTTTCTGTATTTGTGAATGTTTTTATATCTCCTTCATACTTGAAGGATAGCTTTGATGGGTATAGTATTCTTGGCTGAAAGTTCCTCTCTTTCAGGGCTTTAAATATTGGGGTCCACTCTCTTCTAGCTTGTAGAGTTTCTGCTGAGAAATCTGATGATAATCTAATAGGCCTTCCTTTATATGTTGTACTCTTCTTTTCCCTGGCTGCCTTGAGAATTTTTTCTTTGTCATTGGTTTGTGTCATCTTTATTATGATGTGCCTTGGAGTGGGTTTGTTGGGGTTAAGAAAACTCGGTGTTCTGTTTGCTTCTTGAATTTGAGGCTTTAGTTCCTTCCACAGGCTTGGGAAGTTCTCGTCTATTATTTGTTTGAGTATATTCTCCATTCCATTTTCTTTCTCTTCTCCCTCTGATATACCTATTATTCTTATGTTATTCTTTCTGATGGAGTCAGACAATTCCTGTAGGGCTTTCTCATTTTTTATTATTCTTGAGTCTCTTTCTTCTTCTCTCTGTTGTGCCTCAAGTTGTTTGTCTTCTATTTCACTAATCCTATCTTCAATCTGGGCTGTTCTGTTAGCTAAGCTTGTTACCTCGTTTTTCAGCTCGTGAATTGAGTTTTTCATTTCTGTTTGATTTGTTTTTATAGTTTCAATTTCCTTGGTAATATATTCTTTGTGTTCATTGAGTTGTTTTCTGATCTCCCTATATTGCCTTTCTGTGTTTTCTTGTATATCTCTGAGTATTTTTAAGATTTCTATTTTAAATTCTCTGTCATTTAGCTCCAAGGCTTCCAATATGTTAAGTCTTTTCTCCATAGATTTTTCCACATCTATTTGTGTTACCTCTCTTTCTTTTGTATCCATAATATTCGATTTCCTCTTTCTTATCGGCATCTGAGGGTGGTCTTATTGATAGCACTAATTAGAATTAAAAAAGAGTAAAAAGAAAAGAAAAAAAAAAAAGGGTAAAACACCCCACAAAAAAAAACAGTAATAATTTATTATTTCCCCCTTTTTTCTCTCTTCTCTTTTCCTCCTCTCCCCTCCTCAGGGAAATATCGTGCCTATAATGCAGGGCCTGATTTGGGGTAAAGAGTTCAAGGGGCCAAAAAAGGGAGTAGGGACCTACTAAATGCAAAAAAAAAAAAAAAAAAAAAGGAAGAAAATCTTAGACAAGCATAAGATGATTTGCTTGTAAGTGATGGTCAACTAAGAGATATAATGAGAGGGATAAGAGGGAATCAGAAAAAAGGACCAAAAAAGAATAATAAAGAAGAAAAAATAAAAATAATACGTAAAAATCTGTTGTATTAAGTGGAGCGAAGACTAAATACAATGGAGACCTTGGGTTGGGTGGACCCAAAATGCCACAAAAATAAACAAACAAGAGAAAAAAAAATAAAAACAAAAGCAAAAAAGAGAAATAAAACCAAAAAAAAGCCTTGAGTCCCAAAGTAACTAATTTGTTCGTGATTGAGGATTATATGGGAGGAAAGTAAAATGAGAAAAGGAAAAACGAATAGAAAGGAAAAAATAAGAAAAAGAGAAAAACGAAGGAAGAAATAAAATAGGAGGAGAAAAAAACAAAATAAAGCAAGACAAAAAAAAAAAAAAAAAAAGAGGAGAGAGTGAGAGTTAAGTGTTTTGGAGTATAACCTTAAAGGAGGGTGAGGATGAAGAAGAAAAATAAAATGCAACACTCATGGGTAGTGTAGTTCAAGAAAGGGGAAGCATAAGATGGGCAGAGAATAGAAGGACCGAGGTGGAGGAAATAAAGGCAAAAAGATAGAAGAAACAAGCAACAACAACAACAACAAAAAAAAAATTAGTGGATCAAGTTGTAAAGTCTGTGGGTTTTTCTTGATTTTGAGAGGTTAACTTCTTCCTTTTTCTTTTCTCTCCCTCTTCCTAGTCGGTGACTCTGTACCCCAGGCTCTGCCCCTGTGTCACACTTAGGTAGGGATTTGCAGTTGATGGGATTCTATGGCAATGTCATATAGTTGGCTTTAGTCTTGCTGGAAGTAAAGGCTTGTTGGCGTTTGCAGGGTCCAACGATGAGAGAGTTTGCTTTCCTGGATTCTCTCTCCTAGTCCCCCCTTTCTGACTTAGCAGCCTGGTGATCCAGCTATAAGGCTGCAACTGCTTCTGCCTGTGGAGTAAGAGGCTCAAAGAGCTGGGAAATCCCCACTCTATCCCCACTCAGTGCAAGGCTTTGGGAAAGGCTCTGAGAGTCAGGGCCTCCAGTGTAATCAGGCGGGGGTGGGAGTCAATTGTTGTCAAGGTGACTGTTCAGCGCCTATCATTTAGTTGGACCTCTCAACCCAGGCTTTCCACACTTTGTAGCCTGTTTTTGCAGGGAAGAAGAGGCACTAGTCTCTGCTTACGACTAGTGTAGTATAGACCTTATTATCTGCCAAGTCCTTCTTGTTAGCATTTATCCCTGAATATGGAGGCTCTATCAATCAGAAGTTGCCCCCGCCCCTTTAGCGAGAGGCACTAAAAAATATCACGCCTCTTGTCTTGGATCGCTGAACTGAGAGAGATCTTATCAATTAGAACCGAGGGTGCGCAGATTTTATGGGTTAAGCTAATTTCAGTGATTGGGTCGCAGCTGTGTTTCCGAAGGTATTTTAGGCTGCCTGCGCGCACCCCTCCCCCAACGCTTGATTGTTAGCTTGAATGGCTGGGTGAGGTGCCCCGCCCATGGAGAGAATCTCCCAAGCCTCTCCCGATGGCCCCGCCCCTGGCGGCTGGACCGCACCAGGCGCAGGATAATGGAGCCCCCTGGGTGTGCGGGCCAGTAGGGCGCCCTGGGCACGTGGAATGCCCAAGGCACGCGCGCGAATGGCGCGCTCCGGGCACCGGTGGCCGGCGACCCCCACTCGCAGTGTGCGGGCCGCTGGGAACGTCAGCAGTGCTCAACCGGACCGGGCGTGCGCGCGGCAGCTCGTGGCGGCCGCTCGCGGTGGCGGTTCACTGGGGCTCGCGGCAGCTCGCGGTGGCGGTTCGCGGGGGTTCGCGGCGGCTCGCGGGCTCGCGGCGGCTCGCGGTTCCCAAGTATATGGGCTGACTCACCGCGGGCGCACTCCCTGGCGGCTTGAATGAGCGTCGCTGCGGTAGCTTCCTCCACACCCTCGTCTCTCAGATTCAAGTGATAACAGTCCTTTTGCTTTCAGTTTGTGTGGAACTCCAGAATGCTCCGAGGATAAATTTTTCTGTTTCTAGTTGATAAATTTGTTGTGATTTAGGGGAGAGCTGTCGGACGCGCTTCTCACGGTGCCATTTCCGTGACGTCACTGACACGTATCTTATTTTAAAGTAAAAAAACAAAACGGGAATGTAAGGCCAGGAGCCGCCATCGTGACCATTCACATGCAGGTTCCCATTGGATTCGGGAAGACGATAAAGAAATGGCGGAGTCAGAGGATGGGGGGCCATCCTATTTATTGGTGTCTCACCAAGACAGGCAAACCACAAAAGAAGACAAGGGAAAAGCAGAAAACCAGCTCTTCCCATGAAGGGCAAGGGATCAGGGGAGCCCCTGCAATTGTGATAGCAGGAACTGTGTGTCTGAGCTCCTGGTCTGTCCCACTTTATAGTGTAGAAAACCAAAATCCCTTAATCCAATATACAAACAAGGAAGTCTCCGATACAAAGTCACTTATCCAAGGCATAATTGGATTCCTCATGAGAGTGCACCACCCAGATCATACAATCAGTCAAGGGTGTGGGGAAAAGCTTAGTCCCAAAACCAAACCTCAGGCTACAACAACCTGGCCTGCTTATAGCCTGTCCCCCACACCCAATATAAGTCACAAGCGAGCAAACATATATATCATGTTTACAAACTTATTTGACCAACAGGGAACAAATACAATATTTAAAATAAAGAACAAGTAAATTTAAATCAACAAACTGACCAGTATTTCAATGGGAACTATGGGTTTGCTTTTGGCTAATGAGATGGTCAATGTGCTCCTCTCAATGACCATCAATGAAAGAGGTGCTTCTTTCAGAAGTGCGGCAGGGACCAGATAAATGGCCTCAGGGGGCCGCATGCGACCCGCGGGCCATAGTTTGGGGACCCCTGAATTAAGGGAACATTTAATCTCTTTATTTATTAACATGTTATTTATTAACAGAGGCTAATTAGGAGACATGTCAAACTGAAACCAAGGAGGAAAAAGCTGAGAAAGCTGTTTTCAGATCTCTTCGCACATCAGAATCTTGAAAGAATAAACTTGAAGGAAACTTCTTTACTTGTAGAGAAGTACTTATTTTGGTAGGGGAAATTGAAGAGTTTCAATTTAGCTTAAGCAATGGCAGCTTTGGTTATGGTCGGTGGGCATAGTGTTTAATGCAAGTAAAAACTTTTTTCCAGGAACTGGGATACCTGTACAAGCCTACATGACTTAATAAGATCTGTTAGTGATCCACCTTTGAGCCCCAGGAGATTGCAAGAAAAACATTTGCATTCCAAAGACAAAACACCCACTGACTGTAATCCAACTAACTTTTACTATGCTCTGATTAACTCTCCTTTGAAATTCCAAAACTCTTTACCTACACTTTTCTTACCCTTATAAAAAGGTTGGTTGGGGAAAGGAAGTTGAAATGATTTGGTAATGTAACCCCCACCTCCGCAGGTTGCTGGCTGTTGGGCAGATAAAATGTATTATGCTCACTTTGTTAAAGATAGCGCTGCCCACCTGGAGGCTGTTGCCCAGGTGATATTAATGTGTGTCTCTGTGGGCTGTGGGCAGGCAGGATCATTGTAGCCTGGGGCTTGGTTTTAGGACTAAGCCTTTCCCACCCTTTTTAATGTGGGGTGGTACAATCCAATCATGCCTCAGAGAAGTGACTTTGTATTAGAGACTTCCCTATTTTGTATATTGGATTAAAGGTTTGGATTTCTACACTATAAAATAGAGGCAGAATAGGAGCTTACGCTCGTGGTTCCTGGGATGATTAGAGGAGAGAGCAGAGCAGAGAGCAGAGAAAAGCCACATGGAGGAGGCCAGGAGAGGCAGCCAAGATGGCGGAGTGTTGAGTGAGAAGCCAATTAGTGCAGTTTGTGCAGGGAGAAGGAAGGAGATGGGGAACAGAGGTGAATAAGTCTGGTGAGCTAGAAACCTTTGATTCTAGGAAACTCGGATAAGTCAGTGGCTTTGTGAGCACTGAATGTGAGTGGGTTTTCAAGCCCAGTGTGTGTTTTTTACTTGCCCGCTGGGTACAAGCTAGAATTAAAGATGATGGCCCACCAGTTTTTGGCTCTGTAAGGCCAGGAGCCACCATCGTGGCCATTCACATGCAGGTTCCCATTGGATTCGGGAAGACGATAAAGAAATGGCGGAGTCAGAGGATGGGGGGCCATCCTATTTATTGGTGTCTCACCAAGACAGGCAAACCACAAAAGAAGACAAGGGAAAAGCAGAAAACCAGCTCTTCCCATGAAGGGCAAGGGATCAGGGGACCCCTGCAATTGTGATAGCAGGAACTGTGTGTCCAAGCTCCTGGTCTGTCCCACTTTATAGTGTAGAAAACCAAAATCCCTTAATCCAATATAGAAACAAGGAAGTCTCTGATACAAAGTCACTTATCCAAGGCATAATTGGATTCCTCATGAGAGTGCACCACCCAGATCATACAATCAGTCAAGGGTGTGGGGTAAAGCTCAGTCCCAAAACCAAACCTCAGGCTACAACAACCTGGCCTGCTTATAGCCTGTCCCCCACACCCATTATAAGTCACAAGCAAGCAAACATATATATCATATTTACAAACTTATTTGACCAACATTCCACCCCTTTTGCTCGCTTTACAATCTAAACCACAGGCATCTTCCATGATGGTCACTGTGCAAGGAGTAGGATACATTGCATAAACAGAAATAGGACCAACTACAGCAATAGGATTAACAGATCAAAAACTATGGGTGAAATGAGAGAGCTGTCAGTGGCACCAAGAGAGGCAAATCTTTTGCCTCTGGCAGAATACAGGCCAGAGTTTTGTCTGCAGACAGCACCATAGCTGTCACCAGAGACCGCCCTGAGCGGGCATACCAAACCTTATTGGCCAATACATCAGCATCTGCTGGTTCTATGTGTAGTAAAATAGGGGAACTCATTATTGGCCATAAAGAAATTACAAAGGTGCCCTTTAAAATGCTGTCCCCTTTAGCACTCAAGGGATAATACACTTCTACCTTAGGTGGCCAGGTGCTGGTTGCCCAAGGAGTTAACTGGAGGTCCACCTCTAACCCCTTTCCCCATGGTGCCAACAAGGCCACCCATCTCAGATGGGGGGCCTGTACAGTCCAGGGCCATATCCATTGAAGCCGTTGTCCTTTAAGTAGGGCTGTTGGAGCAGGCAAGAACATGTTGCCCTGCTGTTCGAAACCTGGCTTGAGTAAAATATCCTTGGTGCGTATCTGCAACTGAAGAGGGGCAGCTGTCTGATGCAGGAGGGCCTCTACTGGAGCTGGGCTTCCCCGTCGAGGTCGCTCATTCAAAATCCGAAGTACTGTCCATAAGCGGCGTGTCCATCCAGTAAGAGAGCCGGTGCCCCCCTCCTGTCGCAGTCCCTGCTTTAAGAGTCCATTATACTGCTCAATGATACCAGCAGCCTGGGGGTGGTAGGGAACATGGTACTTCCAGTCCACCTCCAGCTTTTGAGCCCATTGCCTCACCGTTGAACCAGTGAAGTGGGTACCATTGTCACTTTCAAGGACCAGCGGTCGCCCGTATGCAGCACTCAGGCGGTCCAGAGCCTGTAGGACTACCCTCTGGTCAGGGTTACGAGCGGGGTAAGCAGCAAGCAGCCCGGTGGCAGTATCTACACAAGTGACTGCATACTGATACCCTTCTGACTTTGGTAAGGGTCTAATGATGTCTATCTGCCATCGTGTCAGTGGGACATGACCCCTCTGAATCTGTCCAGGTGACACCAGTGGTCTCAGAGGGTGTTCCTTGGAACATACTGCACATTGCTCACAGGCTGCAAGTACCTCTGCATAGGACACAGGCAAGTTCCAAGCCTTAACCGTAGCCCACATAGTTTTCTGTACTGCATGGAGCAGGCGCCGGTGAAGCCACTGTGCCACATTACCTGCAGGTGCAGTCTCCAACCATCGCACCCTTGCCAACGTATCTGCCTCATCATTCCCAGGATAGGCTAGAGGGGCATGCCCTGTGACATGATATACTGTTACCTGCTTCTGGTGTCCTATTTCCCATAAGTCCTGCCACATGGCCTGACCCCATAATGGACGGTGCATTACCATCCACTGGTTAATGTGCCAAGTAGCAATCCAAAGGGTCAGTCCACGATAGACAGCCCAACTGTCAGTACAGATCACCAGAGGTGAAGGTTCATTATGGGCAACTAGCCAAACAGCTCTTAATTCTGCCCATTGGCTGCTTTGGCCTGTACCCGTGTCCATCCAAATAGTCTCAGTGGCCGGATGGAAGGTGATAGCCGTCCATTTGGCAGGTTGGCCCCTGCTGGAACCATCAGTATACCAGGCATCTTTGGGGATGGGCACCTGCCCCTCCTGGTAGGGACTGACCTCAGGTTCTGCCTCCTGAGCCCCAGTTGCACCTGACTCTAAGGTCACATAGGTGACTGGACCCAAGACCTCCTGCAGTTCTGCCCTCAATGGGCTGGTGCTAAGAGCACAGCGTTGTTGCAGATAGGCACCCCACTTGGCCAGGGTAGATATTTGGGCCATACCACTACATGGTTTAGTGGCCCAATCTCTCACCCATCCAGCTATAGGGTATGTTGTTTTGACTGTAACTGGTGTTGTGGTTGTAATACTCTCAGTTGCCAGGAGGGCAGCATACACAGCTGCCAGCTGCTTCTCTACTAATGAGTAACGAACTTCAGCACCTTTCCACAATTGGGACCAAAACCCAATAGGTTGCCGTAGGCGCTCTGTCCGCTGCCACAAGCCCCATCCAAACCCCTCTGAGGTTACATGAACATCCAGCTCACAGGGCCTGGCAGGATCAAACACATTCAAGGCCTGTGCCACCTTGACAGCTCTCTTAGCAGCTGCAAATGAACCTTGCACCTGCTCAGTCCAATCCCAGCGAACCCCCTTTCGAATAAGGTTGTACAAGGGGCGTAGTAACTGAGCCAAATGTGGTATAAATGCTTGCCCATACCCCAAAAAACCTAAGAATTCCTGTAACTGTTTTACCGTAGTGGGTACGGGGTATGCTTGAATCTTATCTATAACTGCGTCAGGGATAACTTTTGTCTTACCCGACCAGACAACTCCCAAGAATTTAACAGATAACCCAGGTCCTTGTAATTTGTTCTCATTAACTGCCCAGCCACATGCTTTCAAATGGGATAGCAGGGTAGGGACTGCTTGCTCCAATTCTGAAAGAGAATCACTAGTTAGCATAATATCATCAAAATAATGGTACATGCGGACTACCTCTGGCTGTTTCCATTTAGCCAGGTCAGCAGCCACCAGCCGATGGCACAAGGTGGGGCTATGCAAATAGCCCTGGGGTAACACTGTGAAGGTCCATTGTCTCCCTTCCCAACTGAAGGCAAATTGGTCTTGACTCTCTGCGGCTATATCAATAGAGAAAAAAGCATTGGCCAAGTCTGCCACAAAGTGGTATGTCTCCAACTCATGGCTTAGCCAATCCATCATGTTAGCTATCGAGGGAACAGCAGCGTGCAAAGGGGGAACAACTTTATTAAGTTCCCCGTAATCTACTGTCATTCTCCAGGTTCCATCCGCTTTGCGCACAGGCCATACTGGGGAGTTGTAAGGACTGTGTGCTGGCCGGATGATCCCCACCTTTTCTAGTTCAAGGATTGTCCCTGTGACTTCTTCATAACAACCTGGCAGGCGGTACTGCTTGGTGTTAGTCACAGGCCGAGGGACGGGTAATTGCAAAGGGGAATGTGATGCATGTCCCCGCAATACTGCTTTTACAACCCTGATCCGCAGTCGGAACTCCCCAGCTGTAGTTTCCAACCACAGTCCTTGCAAGACATCTACCCCCAAAATATATTCAGGAATAGGAGATACATACACCTTATATGGCTTAGGAGGCAGTCTCCCTATCCCCAATGGAATAGTTATTGGCTTCACTTGAACAGTTTGGCCCCCATAACCGTCAATGGCCACTGGGGTCCCAGCAAACCGCTTTGGGTTTCCATAGAGGAGGGAACATTCTGCACCTGTATCCACCAAGGCCAACACCTGTTGTACGTTGGAAGGGAACCAGTGGATAGCCAGTTCCACGTGTGGCCTTCGGTCCCCGCCCATCCCCGTTAGACGGGTCCCTCGGCCTTTTTCCTATTCAAACTGGTACAATGGGTCTTGGGAGTTCCCCTCTTTCTCGGCTGTCTCTATCATATAATCTTGTAACCGAGCTGTGCGCGCACCAAATGTTTTATTGGTAGCTGCTGGGGCCTTTCGTCTCAGTGGCTGGAACTTCTGTTCTGGTTTAAGCTGCCGCCAAAGCTCCAAAAGAATTTTATTAGACTGGCCATCTAATTTCCCCTTATCTGCTCCAGCCGCAATCAAGTCTACCCACATCTGCGTTCAGGTAACCTTTACAGGCCTGTTTCCCTTGTTAGTTGGGGGGGAAACATAGGCAGCAGCCCTCACTGCTTTATGATCCCGAGCGGCCTCCAGCTCTCCCAAATCTGCTACCATCTGTGTAACTGCATTGATGGGCTGCCCCACATAGGGGCCCAAGATAGCCACAAGTGACCCAAAAAGGGCTGACGGGGCACTAGCAAGGACAAATTCCCTCATTTTGGCCGTAAACTCTTCCTCATCTGGCCCACGAGACCCAGGGTTGAAAACAGCATTCTTCATACCTAATTCTCGAAGGACCTTTACTAACTCACTGTAGCACTGCCACCAACTCATTGCCCCCAGCAGTTCTCCAGCATTCTGCCAGACCATACGAATGGCAGCCATCACCCATTCTAATAGGGTATGGTCTCCTGGGTTGCCATGGCAGTTCTGAAGACGCTGCCTCAAGGAAGAGTGTGTGATAATGGCGGCCAATTTCTCCATCTCTGTTCCGGAGAGCATGATGCCATCCACCCCTATATCCCATAATCGTAGTAACCCGGCTACCAGGGATTCAGTAGGTTTCTGCCTAAATTGTGCCCCCAACTTCATCAGCTCTGCCTGGGTATAGGGCCGAACCACAGAGTGTTCCACTACCTGGGCAGGAGGCTGTGGCTGCCCCTGAGGGACTCTTTGTTGCTGGGTTTTTACCTTCTTGGCGACAACTGGTCGGGCTCTCAGTGTGCATATGGCAGCTTCAGCCTGAGCCTTCTCATCCTCAGTAGAGGAGTCGCAAGTGCCTGCTCCCGCTGACTCAAAGCCAATCCACCGGCACGGATGCTGCTGCTCCTTTGGTGACCGTTTAGGTTCCTGTGGCTGCTGGCTTTTGGCCAGAAGCTGAGACTCGAGCTCTTGAATCCGCAGTTGTTTCTCCAACAACTGCCGGTGAAGACGTTCAGCTTCCAGGGTAAACTGCAACTCTCGAACCCGTAATTCCTTCTCCAGTGCTCGCTCCAATTCCAGCCTTTTCTGCCGTTCTATTTGCAATTCATGCTGAAGCTTTTGACCTCAGGCAGTTTTCTCTTGAGTAAAAAACATGTAGCCCATGGCCCCTAAAAAGACAGCCATGGGGAGCCAGAGCAGCAACCAGTACTCTATCCCAATCATCAAGGGTGGTGGCTCCATACCAATCTCTGAATCCTGCCGGAAACTACGCCAGTTGTAAGGCCAGGAGCCGTCATCATGGCCATTCACATGCAGGTTCCCATTGGATTTGGGCAGATGATAAAGAAATGGCAGAGTCAGAGGATGGGAGGCCATCCTATTTATTGGTGTCTCACCAAGACAGGCAAACCACAAAAGAAGACAAGGGAAAAGCAGAAAACCAGCTCTTCCCATGAAGGGCAAGGGATCAGGGGAGCCCCTGTAATTGTGATAGCAGGAACTGTGTGTCCAAGCTCCTGGTCTGTCCCACTTTATAGTGTAGAAAACCAAAATCCCTTAATCAAATATACAAACAAGGAAGTCTCCGATACAAAGTCGCTTATCCAAGGCATAATTGGATTCCTCATGAGAGTGCACCACCCAGATCATACAATCAGTCAAGGGTGTGGGGAAAAGCTCAGTCCCAAAACCAAACCTCAGGCTACAACAACCTGGCCTGCTTATAGCCTGTCCCCCACACCCATTATAAGTCACAAGCGAGCAAACATATATATCATATTTACAAACTTATTTGACCAACAGGCTCCATTGTTTCTTTACCGACTGTCCGAATCCAATGCGAACCTGCATGGCCAGTGTAAGGCCAGTAGTCACAGCCCGGGCCACTATCACAGCAGCCCGGCCCATGCAGGTTCGCATTGGATTCAGACAGTCGCTAAAGAAACAATGGAGCCAAAAACTGATAGGCCATTTTCTTTAATTCTAGCTTGCACCCGGCATGCAAGTAAAAACACACACTGGGCTCTAAAACCCAATCACATTCAGTGCTCACAAAGCCACTGACTTATCCGAGTTTCCTAGAATCAAAGGTTTCTAGCTCACCAGCCTTATTCTCCTCAGTTCCCCATCTCCTTCCTTATCCAGATACAAACTCCGCACAAACTGGCATCTCACTCAGCACTCCGCCATCTTGGCTGCTTCTCCTGGCCACATGGCCTCTTTCTGCTCTCTGCTCCGCTCCTTCTGCTCACTCATGCTAATCATCCCAGGAACCAAGAGAGCAAGCTCTCGTTCTGCCCCCATTTTTTAGTGTAGAAATCCAAACCTTTTATCCAATATACAAAACAGGAAAGTCTCTAATACAAAGTCACTTCTCTGAGGCATGATTGGATTGTACGGCCCCACATCAGAAAGGGTGGGAAAGGCTTAATCCCAAAACCAAGCCCCAGGCTACAACAATCCCCAACACACATTAATATCACCTGGGCGACAGCCTCACGTGGGCAGCACCATCTTTAACAAAGTGAGCATAATACATTTTATCTGCCCAACAGCCAGGCGGCTGTGATGGTAGCCCTGGCTACTGGCTTGACACTGGCCATCTGAATAAAGCACCCATAAAGATTCAGTCTCTGTTTCTGAATTGGGAACAGGCAGCACAAACTCTGATATGTTTTCCAGTTTCAATTTTAGATCATAGTTTGGCCAACAAATGCCAAGTTTGTCATTCAGAAACATGAAAAAAAAAGACAAACTAAACAACAACAAACAGGATATAGAGTGAGATACTGTTCCATCTCTATCTTCACCACTCCCACTCATTTACCATAGACATTTGCATAGAGTAAACAGACAGTTAATAGTGTAAAGAGAGATACAAATTAAAAACAAGAGGCTTAATTTTCTCTGTTAAAAATAAAAAGAGCCTAACCAAGCGGTGGCGCAGTGGATAGAGCGTCAGACTGGGATGTGGAGGACCCAGGGTCAAAACCTTGAGCGCGGACTCATCTGGTTTGAGCAAGGCTCACCAGCTTGAGTCCAAGGTCGCTGGCTTGAGCAAGGGGTCACTCGGTCTGCTGTAGCCCCCTGGTCAAGGCACATATGAGAAATCAATCAATGAACAACTAAGGAGCCACAACAAAGAATTAATGCTTCTCATCTCTCTCCCTTTCTGTCTGTCTGTCCCTATCTGTCCCTCTCTCTGTCTCTGTCACAAAAATAAGAGAAAAAGAAAAAGAAAAAAAGAAAAAATAAAAAGATTTTTTTTTTGAGCATTTACTTAAGAGAATTTATAACTATTATTGTAAGTACTATGTTCTCTCTTTGAAATGTATAGAAATTTCTGTGAAGACTAACTAGATTGGCATTTTGTCAGCTTTATGATCCACAAATACCTTTCTCAAAAACTTGGAGCCATATGTTTGAAATGTACACATCAACGGAGATACTGGTCAAATAAGTTTGTAAATATAATATATATGTTTGCTTGCTTAGAGTTTGTATTGTGTGTGGGGGACAGGCTGTAAGCAGGCAGGGTCATTATAAGCTAAGGCTTAGTTTTAAGACTAAGCTTTTCCCTACACCCTTGACTGATTGCATGATGTGTAGTGGTGCACTCTCATGAGGAATCCCATTATGTCTCAGATAAGTGACTTTGTATCAGAGACTTCCTTGTTTGAATATTGGATTAAAGGTTTGGATTTCTATACTATAAAGTGGGGCAGACCAGGAGCTTTCTCACTCTTGGTTCCTGAGATTAGCATTAGCGAGGAGAGCAGAGAAAGGTCACATGGAGAAGGCCAGGAGAAGGAGCCAAGATGGTGGAATGCTGAAAGAGAAGCCAGTTTGTGCAGAGTTTGTGCAGAGAGAAGGAGATGGGGAACAGAGGTGAATAAGTCTGGTGAACTAGGAACCTTTAATTCTAGAAAACTCAGATAATCAGTGGCTTTGGGAGCCCTGAATGGAAAGTGAAGTGTTTTCTCACTGTGTGTATTTCTTGCCCACTGGGTGCAAGCTAGGATTAAAGCTAATGGCCCACCAGTTCTTGGCTTCATTGTTTCATTACCATCTGTCTGAATTTAATGCAAACCTGCATGGGCCAGGCAGCTGTGATAGTGGCTGTGGCTACTGGCTTTATAAGAGTTAACACTCCTATATCTGTTTTTGTGGGAGGGTTGGAGCCTAACCTTCCTGTGCATCTTATTCTGTGGTAAGGTACCAGAAAACTGTAAAACTTAGTATTGGCAATGCCATTTTAAAGAAGAAAAGTAAAAAAATAAATAAAGAAAGAAAGAAGAAAAGTCTGGCTTTCTGTCCTGTTTTTTCTTTGGAAAATGGAGGAAAAAGGATATGAAAGTCTCCTGACTTACAAGGACAATTGGATCATTTAGTTTTAGTTCTCTGAAAGGATTAAGGTTATCTGAAGAAATTCCCTTTTTTTTTTTTATTACAGAGACAGAGAGAGAGTCAGAGAGAGGGATAGATAGGGACAGACAGACAGGAACAGAGAGAGATGAGAAGCATCAATTATCAGTTTTTCATTGTGACACCTTAGTTGTTCATTGATTGCTTTCTCATATGTGCCTTGACCGTGGGCCTTAGCAGACCCAGTAACCCCTTGCTCAAACCTGTGACCTTGGGTACAAGCTGGTGAGCTTTGCTCAAACCAGATGAGCCTGCGCTCAAACTGGCAACCTCGGGGTCTTGAACCTGGTTTCTCCACATCCCAATTTGACACTTTATCCACTGTACCACTGCCTGGTCAGGCATTCCTTTCCCTTTTAATAAGAAACAGAATTTACATACCACCCTACATTGATTTTAGTTCTCCCTCCCTTCCTGGAATCCTGAGATTAATGTGTATCTCTAGGCAAAGGAGTAGAGATAGACACTAAAAGGTTTATGAACGTATTTTGATATGTAAAATGACATCACCATTGTGTTACCTTGAAAGTTTTAACGGTTTTTTAAAACCTCTAGACAAATATTATAATCTTGTTAACGATTGTGTCATGCTTGCATACCCTCCTAACCTGTGTGTGGTCAAAGGGTATATAACTAACCTCTGAGATATATTTGGTGTAGAGCCAGGAGGCACGGCCAGGGCCACCATCACAGCCTCCTGGCCCATGCAGGTTCGCATTGGATTCGGACAGTCGGTAAAGAAACCATGGAGCCAAAAACTGGTGGGCCATAGCCTTTAATCCTACCTTGCACCCGGCGGGCAAGTAAAAATACACACTGGGCTCCAAAACCCAGTCACACTCAGTGCTCACAAAGCCACTGACTTATCCGAGTTTCCTAGAATCAAAGGTTTCTAGCTCACCAGACTTATTCTCCTCAGTTCCCCATCTCCTTCCTTATCCCAAATACAAACTCTACACAAACTGGCATCTCACTCAGCACTCCACCATCTTGGCTGCTTCTCCTGGCCTCCTCCACGTGGCCTTTCTCTGCTCTCCTCTGCTCTCTCTTCTAATACTAGTCTCAGGAACCAAACGCCAAGTCCCGTTCTGCCTCCATTTTATAGTGTAGAAGTCCAAACCCTTAATCCAATATACATAATAGGGAAGTCTCTAATACAAAGTCACTTCTCTGAGGCATGATAGGATTGTACCACCTCACACCAAAAAGGGTGGGACAGGCTTAATCCCAAAACAAAGCCTCAGGCTACAACAATTCTCAACACACATTAATATCACCTGGGCAACGGCCTCTTTAACAAAGTGAGCATAATACATTTTATCTGCCCAACATTTGGCATGTTTTGGGTCAGATATGCCCCGTGTTAGTCATATGTGGCCGGCATATTAATAAATCTCCTCCTTTTAATAAAGCCCTTCAAAATTCCTCTGGACTTGATGTCTCTACATAAACCCACAGAAGTGAATAACCAAGTAAGGGTTAGTGTTGGGCAGATAAAATGTATTATGCTCACTTTGTTAAAGATGGCGTTACCCAGGTGATATTAATGTGTGTCTCTGGGCAGGCAGGATCCTTGTAGCCTGGGGCTTGGTTTTGGGATTAAGTCTTTCCACCCTTTTTGATGTGGGGTGGTACAATCCAATCATGCCTCAGAGAAGTGACTTTGTATTAGAGACTTCTCTATTTTGTATATTGGATTAAGGGTTTGAATTTCTACACTATAAAATGGGGATGAAACGGGAGCTTGCCCTCTTGGTTCCTGGGATGATTAGCATTAGAGAGCAGAGGGAGCAGAGCAGAGAGCAGAAAGAGGCCATGTGGCCTGGAGAAGCAGCCAAGATGGCGGAGTGCTGAGTGAGATGCCAGTTTGTGTAGAGTTTGTATCTGGGATAAGGAAGGAGATGGGGAACTGAGGAGAATAAGGCTGGTGAGCTAGAAACCTTTGATTCTAGGAAACTCGGATAAGTCAGTGGCTTTGTGAGCACTGAATGTGATTGGATTTTGGAGCCCAGTGTGTGTTTTTACTTGCCCGCCAGGTGCAAGCTAGAATTAAAGACTATGGCCCACCAGTTTGTGGCTCCGTTGTTTCTTTACCGATTGTCCGAATCCAATGCGAACCTGCATGGGCTGGGCTGCTGTGATGGTGGCCCTGGCCCTGCCTGCTGGCTTTACAGTTAGATAAACTATGTGTGACAAAAAAAAGTTGCTAAGACCCCTTGCTTGAGGACTAGTTATTAGTTATTTTAGGAACGTGTATGTAATGGGTTATATCTGCTTCAGTATATGAAGGGGACAATTTCTTTCTGTCTTTGCAGTCTTAGTTACCCATCATATCTGAACTAACTTTGTTGAGAGGATTTCTGGGTTGGAAGAAAACATTTTTTAAGTATATTATTCTCAACAATACCCATTTACCATATAAATTAACCATCTGCCTTAATTTAAATTATAAAAAATAAATCCCAAACGGTTATTTGTGAAAAGTGTTTCCTACCAAGTTATAGCAGAAAAATAACTTCAAACAACTTGTTGGTCAAATAACTTTGTAAATATGATATATATGTTTGCTCGCTTGTGACTTATATTGGGTGTGGGGGACAGGCTATAGGCAGGCCGGGTTGTTGTAGCCTAAGGTTTGGTTTTAGGACTGGGCTTTTCCCCACTCCCTTGACTGATTGTATGATCTGGGTGGTGCACTCTCATGAGGAATCCAATTATGCCTCGGATAAGTGACTTTGTATCAGAGGCTTCCTTGTTTGTATATTGGATTAAAGGTTTTGGGTTTTCTACTCTATAAAGTGGGACAGATCAGAAGCTTGCTCACTCAGTTCCTGCTATCACGATTGCAGGGGCTCCCCTGATCCCTTGCCCTTCATGGGAAGAGCTGGTTTTCTGCTTTTACCTTGTCTTCTTTTGTGGTTTGCCTGTCTTGGTGAGACACCAATAAATAGGATGGCCCACCATCCTCCAAATCCACCGTTTCTTTACCATCTGCCCGAATCCAATGAAACCTGCATGGGCCAGGCGGCTGCTTTGATAGTGACAGCCATGGCTCCTGGCCTTACAACTGGCCAGGATAGTCGGCAGGATTCAGAGATTGGTATGGGGCCACCACACTTGATGGGTGGGGTAGAGTACTGGTTGCTGCTCTGGTTCCCCATGGCTGTCCTTTTAGGGACCAGGGGCTATGTATTTTTTACTCAAGAGGAAACTGGGAGTTCTGTGCAAGTTCTGTGTCGAAAGCTTCCATATGAATTGCAAATCGAATGGCAGAAAAGGCTGGAATTGGAGCGAGCACTGGAGAAGGAATTACGGGTTCGCGAGTTGAAGTTTACCCTGGAAGCTTAACATTTTCACTGGCAGTTGTTGGAGAAACAACTGCGGATTCAAGAGCTCGAGTCTCAGCTTCCAGCCAAAAGCCAGCAGCCACAGGAGCCTAAATAGTCACCAAAGGAGCAGCAGTATTCATGCCAGTGGATTGGCTTTGAGTCAGTAGGAGCAGGCGCTTGCAACTTCTCTTCTGAGGATGAGAAGGCTCAGGCTGAAGCTGCCATACGCACACTGAGAGCCCGACCAGTGGTCGCCAAAAAGGTAAAAACCCAGCAACAAAGAGTCCCTTAGGGGCAGCCACAGTCTCTTGCCCAGGTAGTGGAACACTCTGTGGTTCTGTCCTATACCCAGGCAGAGCTGATGGAGTTGGGGGCACAATTTAGGCAGAAACCTACTGAATCCCTGGTAGCCTGGTTACTATGATTATGGGATATAGGGGTGGATGGCATCATGCTCTCCGGAACAGAGATGGAGAAATTGACTGCCATTACCACACACTCTTCCTTGAGGCAGCGTCTTCAGAACTGCCATGGCAACCCAGGAGACCATACCCTATTAGAATGGGTGATGGCTGCCATTCGTATGGTCTGGCAGAATGCTGGAGAATTGCCGGGGGCAATGAGTTGGTGGCAGTGCTACAGTGAGTTAGTAAAGGTCCTTAGGGAACTAGGTATGAAGAATGCTGTTTTCAACCCTGGGTCCCGTGGGCCAGACGAGGAAGTGTTTACGGCCAAAATGAGGGAATTTGTCCTTGCTAGCGCCCTGTCAGCCCTTTTTGGGTAACTTGTGGCTATCTTGGGCCCCTATGTGGGGCAGCCCATCAATGCAGTTACACAGATGGTAGCAGATTTGGGAGAGCTGGAGGCCACTTGGGATCATAAAGCAGTGAGGGCTGCTGCCTATGTTGCCCCCCCAACTAGCAAGGGAAACAGGCCTGTAAAGGTTACCCGAATGCAGATGTGGGTAGATTTGATTGCAGCTGGAGCAGATAAGGGGAAATTGGATGGCCAGTCTAATAAAATTCTTTTGGAGCTTTGGTGGCAGCTTAAACCAGAACAGAAGTTCCAGCCACTGAGACGAAAGGCCCCAGCAGCTACCAATAAAACATTTGGTGCGCGCACAGCTCGGTTACAAGATTATATGATAGAGACGGCCGAGGGAGAGGAGAATTCCCAAGACCCATTGTACCAGTTTGAATAGGAAAAAGGCCGAGGGACCCATCTAACGGGGGTGGGTGGGGACTAGAGACCACACGTGGAACTGGCTATCCACTGGTCTCCTTCCAATGTACAATGGGTGTTGGCCTTGGTGGATACAGGTGCAGAATGTTCCCTTCTCTATGGAAACCCAGAGCGGTTTGCTGGGACCCCAGTGGCCATTGATGGTTATGGGGGCCAAACTGTTCAAGTGAAGCCAATAACTATTCCATTGGGGATAGGGAGACTGCCTCCTAAGTCATATAAGGTGTATATATATCTCCTATTCCTGAATATATTTTGGGGGTAGATGTCTTGCAAGGACTGTGGTTGGAAACTACAGCTGGGGAGTTTCGGCTGCGGATCAGGGTAGTGAAGGCCATATTGCGGGGACACGCATCACATTCCCCTTTGCTATTACCTATCCCTCGGCGTGTGACTAACACCAAGCAGTACCGCCTGCCAGGTTGTTATGAAGAAGTCACAGGGACAATCCTTGAACTAGAAAAGGTGGGGATCATCCGGCCAGCACACAGTCCTTACAACTCCCCAGTATGGCCTGTGCGCAAAGCGGATGGAACCTGGAGAATGACAGTAGATTACGGGGAACTTAATAAAGTTGTTCCCCCTTTGCACGCTGCTGTTCCCTCGATAGCTAACATGATGGATCGGCTAAGCCATGAGTTGGGGACATACCACTTTGTGGCAAACTTGGCCAATGCTTTTTTCTCTATTGATATAGCCGCAGAGAGTCAAGACCAATTTGCCTTCAGTTGGGAAGGGAAACAATGGACCTTCACAGTGTTACCCCAGGGCTATTTGCATAGCCCTACATTGTGTCATGGGCTGGTGGCTGCTGACCTGGCTAAATGGAAACAGCCAGAGGTAGTTCATATGTACCATTATATTGATGATATTATGCTAACTAGTGATTCTCTTTCAGAATTGGAGCAAGCAGTCCCTACCCTGCTATCTCATTTGAAAGCATGTGGCTGGGCAGTCAACAAGAACAAATTACAAGGACCTGGGTTATCTGTTAAATTCTTGGGAGTTGTCTGGTCGGGTAAGACAAAAGTTATCCCTGACTCAGTTATAGATAAGATTCAAGCATACCCCGTGCTCACTACAGTAAAACAGTTACAGGAATTCTTAGGTTTGTTGGGGTATTGGCGAGCATTTATACCCAATTTGGCTCAGTTACTTCGCCCCCTGTACAACCTTATTCGAAAGGGGGTTCGTTGGGATTGGACTGAGCAGGCGCAAGGTTCATTTGCAGCTGCTAAGAGAGCTGTCAAGGTGGAACAGGCCTTGAATGTGTTTGATCCTGCCAGGCCCTGTGAGCTGGATGTTCATGTAACCTCAGAAGGGTTTGGATGGGGCTTGTGGCAGCAGACAGAGCACTTACGGCAACCTATTGGGTTTTGGTCCCAATTGTGGAAAGGTGCTGAAGTTCGTTACTCATTAGTGGAGAAGAAGCTGGCAGCTGTGTATGCTGTCCTCCTGGCAACTGAGAGTATTACAACCACAACACCAGTTACAGTCAAGACAACATACCCTATTGCTGGATGGATGAGAGATTGGGCAACTAAACCACGCAGTGGTATAGCCCAAATGTCCACCCTGGCCAAGTGGGGTGCCTACCTACAACAACGCTGTGCTCTTAGCACCAGCCCATTGAGGGCAGAACTGCAGGAAGTTTTGGGTCCAGTCACCTATGCGACCTTAGAGTAAGGTGCAACTGGGGCTCAGGAGGCAGAACCTGAAGTCAGTCCCTACCAGGAGGGGCGGGTGCCCATCCCCGAGGATGCCTGGTATACTGATGGTTCCAGCAGGGGTCAACCTACCAAATGGACAGCTATAGCCTTCCATCCGGCCACTGAGACTATTTGGATGGACACAGGTACAGGCCAAAGCAGCCAATGGGCAGAATTAAGAGCTGTTTGGCTAGTTGCCCATAATGAACCTTCACCTCTGGTAATCTGTAGTGACAGCTGGGCCGTCTATCGTGGACTGACCCTTTGGACTGCTACTTGGCACATTAACCAGTGGATGGTAATGCACCGTCCACTATGGGGTCAGGCCATGTGGCAGGACTTATGGGAAACAGGACACAAGAAGCAGGTGACAGTATATCATGTCATGGGGCATGCCCCTCTAGCCCACCCTGGGAATGATGAGGCAGATACGTTGGCAAGGGTGCGATGGTTGGAGACTGCCCCTGCAGGTGATGTGGCACAGTGGCTCCACCGGCGCCAGCTCCATGCAGGACAGAAAACTATGTGGGCTACAGTTAAGGCTTGGAACTTGCCTGTGTCCTATGCAGAGGTACTTGCAGCCTGTGAGCAATGTGCAGTATGTTCCAAGGAACACCTTCGGAGACCACTGGTGTCGCCTGGACAGATTCAGAGGGGTCATGTTCCACTGACACGATGGCAGATAGACATTATTGGACCCTTATCAAAGTCAGAAGGGTACCAGTATGCAGTCACTTGTGTAGATACTGCCACCGGGCTGCTTGCTGCTTACCCCACTCGTAACCCTGACCATAGGGCAGTCATACAGGCTCTGGACCGCCTGAGTGCTGCATATGGGTGACCGCTGGTCCTTAAAAGTGACAATGGTACCCACTTCACTGGTTCAATGGTGAGGCAATGGGCTCAAAAGCTGGGGGTGGACTGGAAGTGTTATGTTTCCTACCACCTCCAGGATGCTGGTATCATTGAGCAGTATAATGGACTCTTAAAGCAGGGACTGCGACAGGAGCGGGGCACCAGCTCTCTTACTGAATGGACACGTCGCTTATGGACAGTACTCCAGGTTTTGAATGAGCGACCTCGACGGGGGAGCCCAGCTCCAATAGAGGCCCTCCTGCATTGAACAGCTGCCCCCATTCAGTTGCAGATACGCACCAAGGACATTTTACTCAAGCCAGATTTCGAACAGCAGGGCAACGTGCTCTTACCTGCTCCAACAGCCCTTCTTAAAGGACAACGGCTTCAATGGACTTGGCCCTGGACTGTACAGGCCCCCCATCTGAGATGGGTGGCCTTGTTGGCACCATGGGGAAAGGGGTTAGAGGTGGACCTCCAGTTAACTCCTTGGGCAACCAGCACCTGGCCACCTAAGGTAGAAGTGTATTATCCCTTGAGCGCTCAAGGGGACAGCATTTTGAAGGGCACCTTTGTAATTTCTTTATGGCCAATAATGAGTTCTCCTATTTTACTACACATAGAACCAGCAGATGCTGGTGTATTGGCCAATAAGGTTTGGTATGCCCACTCAGGGCGGTCTCTGGTGCCAGCTACGGTGCTGTCTGCAGACAAAACTCTGGCCTGTATTCTGCCAGAGGGAAAGGATTTGCCTCTCTTGGTGCCATTGACAGCTCGCTCATTTCGCCCATAGTTTTTGATCTGTTAATCCTATTGCTGTAGTTGGTACTATTTCTGTTTATGCAATGTATCCCACTCCTTGCACAGTGACCATCATGGAAGATGCCTGTGGTTTAAATTGTAAAGCGAGCAAAATGGGTGGAATGTTGGTCAAATAAGTTTGTAAATATGATATATATGTTTGCTCGCTTGTGATTTATATTGGGTGTAGGGGACAGGCTGTAGGCAGGCCTGGTCGTTGTAGCCTAAGGTTTGGTTTTAGGACTGGGCTTTTCCCCACACCCTTGACTGATTGTATGATCTGGGTGGTGCACTCTCATGAGAAATCCAATTATGCCTCGGATAAGTGACTTTGTATCAGAGACTTCCTTGTTTGTATATTGGATTAAGGGTTTTTGGTTTTCTGCTCTATAAAGTGGGACAGACCCAGAACTTGCTCACTCAGTTCCTGCTATCACGATTGCAGGGGCTTCCCTGATCCCTTGCTCTTCATGGGAAAAGCTGGTTTTCTGCTTTTCCCTTGTCTTCTTTTGTGGTTTGCCTGTCTTGGTGAGACACCAATAAATAGGAGGGTCCACCATCCTCCGACTCCGCCGTTCTTTACCATCTGCCCGAATCCAATGGGAACCTGCATGGGCCAAGCGGCTGCTTTGATAGTGACAGCCATGGCTCCTGACCTTACACAACTCTCTTAGAGTAGCTAGATTATTATTGGTCAAATAAGTTTGTAAATATGATATATATGTTTGCTCACTTATAATTTGCATTGGGTGTGGAGCACAGGCTGTAAGCAGGTAGGGTTGTTATAGCCTAAGGCCCTAAGACTTAGTTTTAAGAATAAGCCTTTCCCACTCTAAGTGACTTGGTATCAGAGATTTCCTTGTTTGTATATTGGATTAAAGGTTTTAATATCTATATTATAAAATGGGCAGAGAAGCCCATGCTGGAGGAGACTAGAGAAAGGTCACATGGAGGACAGGAGAAGCAGCCAAGATGGTGGAGTGCTGAAGGAGAAACCAGTTTGTGTAGAGTTTGTACAGAAAGAAGGAGATGGGGAACAGATATGAATAAAGCTAGTGAGGAAGAAACCTTTGATTCTAGGAAACTCAGATGAGTCAGTGGCTTTGGGAGCCCTGAATGGAAAGGGAAGTGTTTTTCACTGTGTGTATTTCTTGCCCGCTGAATGCAAGCTAAGATTAAAGCTAATGGCCCACCAGTTTTTGGCTTCATTGATTCATTACCATCTGTTGGTCAAATAAGTTTTTAAATATGATATATATTTGCTCACTTATAGTTTGCATTGGGTGTGGGGACAGGCTCTAAGCAGGCAGGGTGGTTATCACCTAAGGCATAGTTTTAAGACTAAGCTTTTCCCCACACCCTTGACTGATTGCATAATGTGAGGTGGTGCACTCTCATGAGGAATCTCATTATGCCTCAGATAAGTGACTTTGTATCAGAGACTTCCTTGTTTGTATATTGGATGAAAGGTTTGGATTTCTATACTATAAAGTGGGGAAGACCGAGAGCTTGCTCTCTCTTCATTCCTGAGGTTAGCATTAGAGGAGAGAGCAGAAAAAGAAGAGCAGAGAAAGGCCACATAGAGGAGGCAAGATGAAGCAGCCAAGATGGTGGAGTGCTGAGGAAGAAGCCAGTTTTTTCAGAGTTTGTGCAGAGAGAAGGAAATAGGAAACAGAGGTGAATGGGGTTGGTAAGCTAGAAACTTTGATCCTAGGAAACTCAAATAAGTCAGTGGTTTTGAGAGCCCTGAATGGAAAGGGAAGTGTTTTCCCTCTGTGTGTATTTCTTGCCCGCCAGGTGCAAGCTAGGATTAAAGCTAATGGCCCACCAGTTCTTGGCTTCATTGTTTCATTACTGTCTGTCTGAATCCAAAGCAAACCTGCATGGCCCAGGCAGCTATGATGGTGGCCATGGCTACTGGCCATAAACCATCTGTCTGAACTAAATGTGAACCTGCACAGGCCAGGTGGCTGTGATGGTGGCAGTGGCTACTGGCTTTACATTTGGCATAGTCTGTGGCAAGATTTGAGTCAATTCGGTATGAAACCACCACCACTTTTGAGCAGTGAAGTAGAGGACTGGCTGCTGTTATGGTTCCCCATGGCTGTCCTTTTGGAGGCTGTAGGCTGGCTGACTTTTACAGCCATGCATGTGGAAACTGTGGAAGATGCTGCCTGGGACCTGCAAACCAAGCTGTGGAAGGAGCTGGAGCAAACATGGGAGAAAGAGATGTCGATCCTGGAGCTGGAGCAAGCACCGGAGAAGGAGACTGACCAGGTTTGTGAGATTCACTTGGAAATGGAGCAGCCCCTGGAGAAGGAATTACAGGTTTGTGAGTTGCAGATTGCCCTAGATGTTGTAGAGAGCCAGCCTTGGCGGGAGGCTGGGGCTCAGGCCGGGGTCGGAGCTGCAAGGCCCGTGAAGCAGAAGGCGGTGGAGGATCGGGGCTCAAGCCTGGCAGCAGGAACTGGTGTTTTCAGTTTCTCTTTGGAGGATGAGGAAAATCGGGCTGGAGTTGCAATTCACAGTCTCCAGAAGATGAGAGCCCAGCAGCAAGGAGTACCTACCATGCCCCTGGTAGGTCTGCGATTTTAGGACAATCATGCTATCTGGAGCAGAGATGGAAATGCTGACTGCCATTGCCACATGTTCTTCTTTGGGACAATGTAAAATCTGCCAGTATGGCAGGGATGAGGGGGGTGGCTTAGGCCACATATGCTTGGACTAATTCCTGGACTATGACCTGAGTGGGCACTGGCTCCTTTGTTGGATAGACTTACAGATTTTGGACAATGTGAAATACCCTGATGAGGGTGGAGGGCTTCTTTGGTGGAGGCCCTCGTTCTGCCCCAGGAAGCTTTTTAAATGGCTAGAAAGAAGGCTGAGGACATTTTGTGCTTTTGGCAAAGTGCTCAGAGATTGGTGAGCCTCTATAATTGTTGAAATTGTATGATTTGTCATGTTGTTGTAATTTGTGTAATGTGCCTAATTTCCTTGTGCAGGAATATCTGTGCTTTAGATTGTAAAGCGAGCAAAAGGGGTGGAATGTTGGTCAAATAAGTTTGTAAATATGACATATATGTTTGCTCACTTATAGTTTGCATTGGGTGTGGGGGGCAGGCTGTAAGTAAGCAGAGTCATTATAGCCTAAGGCCGTGATGGTGAACCTTTTTATAAAAACTGCCCACATTTGCAGTGCTGGTCAACCTGGTCCCTCCTGCCCACTAGTGGGTGTTCTAGATTTCATGGTGGGCCAATTTCAGCTCTATTTGGTTGCTCCGCTACCTCCCACTGTGAAAACTGGAATGCCCACTAGTGGGCGGGAGAGACCAGGTTGACCAGCACTACAAAAGTGGGTGGTTTTTACAAAACAATTTGCCATCCCAGGCCAATGGCTTAATTTTTAAACTAAGCTTTTCCCAACCTAAGTGACTTTGTATTAGAGACTTTCTTATTTGTATATTAAATTAAAGGTTTGAGGCCTGACCTGTGGTGGCGCAGTGGATAAAGAGTCAACCTGGAAATGCTGAGGTCACCGGTTCGAGACCCTGGGCTTGCCTGGTCAAGGCACATATGGGAGTTGATGCTTCCTGCTCCTCCCCCCTTCTCTCTCTCTCTTTTTTTTTTTTTTTTTTTAATAAATTTTTATTAATGGTAATGGGATGACATTAATAAATCAGGGTACATATATTCAAAGAAAACATGTCTAGGTTATTTTGTCATCAAATTATGTTGCAAACCCCTCGACCAAAGTCAGATTGTCCTCCGTCACCCTCTATCTAGTTCTCTGTGCCCCTCCCCCTCCCCCTAACTCTCTCCCTCCCTCCCTCCCATGTCCTCCCTCCCCCCCCACCCTTGGTAACCACCACACTCTTGTCCATGTCTCTTAGTCTCATTTTTATGTTACACCAATGTATGGAATCATGTAGTTCTTGTTTTTTTCTGATTTACTTATTTCACTCCTTATAATGTTATCAAGATCCCACCATTTTGCTGTAAATGATCTGATGTCATCATTTCTTATGGCTGAGTAGTATTCCATAGTGTATATGTGCCATATCTTCCTTATCCAGTCTTCTATTGAAGGGCTTTTTGGTTGTTTCCATGTCTTGGCCACTGTGAACAGTGCTGCAATGAACATGGGGCTACATGTGTCTTCACGTATCAATGTTTCTGAGGTTTTGGGGTCTATACCCAGTAGAGGGATTGCTGGGTCATAAGGTAGTTCTATTTGCAGTTTTTTGAGGAACCACCATACTTTCCTCCATAATGGTTGTACTACTTTACAGTCCCACCAACAGTGAATGAGGGTTCCTTTTTCTCCACAGCCTCTCCAACATTTGCTATTACCCGTCTTGTTGATAATAGCTAATCTAACAGGAGTGAGGTGGTATCTCATTGTAGTTTTGATTTGCATTTCTCTAATAACTAATGAAGCTGAGCATCTTTTCATATATCTGTTGGCCATTTGTATCTCTTCCTGGGAGAAGTGTCTGTTCATGTCCTCTTCCCATTTTTTTATTGGATTGTTTGTTTGTTTGTTTGTTGTTGAGTTATGAGTTCTTTGTAAATTTTGGATATTAGGCCCTTATCTGAGCTGTCGTTTGAAAATATCAGTTCCCATATAGTTGGCTGTCTGTTTATTTTGATATCAGTTTCTCTTGCTGAGCAAAAACTTTTAATTCTGATGTAGTCCCATTCATTTATCTTTGCCTTCACTTCTCTTGCCATTGGAGTCAAGTTCATAAAATGTTCTTTAAAACCCAGGTCCATGATTTTAGTACCTATGACTTCTTCTATGTACTTTATTGTTTCAGGTCTTATATTTAGGTCTTTGATCCATTTTGAATTAATTTTAGTACACGGGGACAGGCTGTAGTCGAGTTTCATTCTTTTGCATGTGGCTTTCCAGTTTTCCCAACACCATTTGTTGAAGAGGCTTTCTTTTCTCCATTGTGTGTTGTTGGCCCCTTTATCAAAGATTATTTGACCATATATATGTGGTTTTATTTCTGGGCTTTCTATTCTGTTCCATTGGTCTGAGTGTCTATTTTTTTGCCAATATCATGCTGTTTTGATTATCGTGGCCCTATAATATAGTTTAAAGTCAGGTATTGTAATGCCCCCAGCTTCATTCTTTTTCCTTAGGATTGTTTTGGCTATTCGGGGTTTTTTATAGTTCCATATAAATCTGATGATTTTTTGTTCCATTTCTTTAAAAAATCTCATAGGGATTTTGATGGGAATTGCATTAAATTTGTATATTGCTTTGGGTAATATGGCCATTTTGATTATATTTATTCTTCCTATCCAAGAACAAGGAATATTTTTCCATCTCATTGAATCTTTTTCGATTTCCCTTAACAATGCTTTGTAATTTTCATTATATAGGTCCTTTACGTTCTTTGTTATGTTTATTCCTAGGTATTTTATTTTTTTTGTTGCAATCGTGAAGGGGATTATTTTTTTGAGTTCGTTTTCTAATATTTCATTGTTGGCATATAGAAAGGCTATGGACTTTTGTATGTTAATTTTGTATCCTGCGACCTTACTGTATTGGTTTATTGTTTCTAATAATCTTTTTGTGGAGTCCTTCGGGTTTTCGATGTATAGGATCATATCATCAGCAAAAAGTGATAGCTTTACTTCTTCTTTTCCGATATGGATGCCTTTTATTTCTTTGTCTTGTCTGATTGCTCTGGCCAGAACTTCTAGCACCACGTTGAATAAGAGTGGAGAGAGTGGACAACCCTGTCTTGTTCCTGATTTAAGGTAGAAAGTCCTCAGTTTTATGCCGTTTAATAGGATGTTGGCTGATGGTTTATCATATATGGCCTTTATCATGTTGAGATATTTTCCTTCTATACCCATTTTGTTGAGAGTCTTAAACATAAAATTGTGTTGTATTTTATCAAAAGCCTTTTCTGCATCTATTGATAAGATCATGTGGTTTTTGTTCTTTGTTTTGTTGATATGGTGTATTACGTTAACCGTTTTGCGTATGTTGAACCATCCTTGAGATTCTGGGATGAATCCCACTTGATCATGATGTATTATTTTTTTAATATGTTGTTGTATTTGGTTTGCCAGTATTTTGTTTAGTATTTTAGCATCTGTATTCATTAGAGATATTGGTCTGTAGTTTTCTTTCTTTGTGCCATCCTTGCCAGGTTTTGGTATGAGGGTTATGTTGGCCTCATAAAATGTGTTTGGAAGTATTGCTTCTTCTTCAATTTTTTGGAAGACTTTGAGTAGAATAGGAACCAAGTCTTCTTTGAATGTTTGATAGAATTCACTAGTATAACCGTCTGGGCCTGGACTTTTATTTTTGGGGAGGTTTTTAATAGTTTTTTCTATTTCCTCCCTGCTGATTGGTCTGTTTAGGCTTTCTGCTTCTTCATGACTCAGTCTAGGAAGGTTGTATTGTTCTAGGAATTTATCCATTTCTTCTAGATTGTTGTATTTGGTGGCATATAATTTTTCATAGTATTCTACAATAATTCTTTGTATTTCTATGATGTCTGTGGTGATCTCTCCTCTTTCATTTTGGATTTTATTTATTTGAGTCCTGTGTCTTTTTTCCTTGGTGAGTCTTGCCAAGGGTTTGTCAATTTTGTTGATCTTTTCAAAGAACCAGCTCCTTGATTTATTGATTTTTTCTATAGTTTTTCTGTTCTCTATTTCATTTATTTCTGCTCTGATTTTTATTATCTCCTTTCTTCGGCTGGTTTTGGGTTGTCTTTGTTCTTCTTTTTCTAGTTCCTTAAGGTGTGAAGTTAAGTGGTTTACTTCGGCTCTCTCTTGTTTGTTCATATAGGCCTGAAGTGATATGAACTTTCCTCTTATTACTGCTTTTGCTGCATCCCAGAGATTCTGATATGTCGTATTTTCATTTTCATTAGTCTGTATATATCTTTTGATTTCTGCGCTTATTTCTTCTTTGACCCATTTATTTTTTAGAAGTATGTTGTTTAGTTTCCACATTTTTGTGGGTTTTTCCCCCTCTTTTTTGCAGTTGAATTCTAGTTTCAAGGCTTTATGATCAGAAAATATGCTTGGTACAATTTCAATTTTTCTAAATTTGCTGATATTGTCTTTGTGGCCCAACATATGGTCAATTCTTGAGAATGTTCCATGTACACTAGAGAAAAATGTATACTCTGTCGCTTTGGGATGAAGTGTCCTGTAGATGTCTATCATATCCAGGTGTTCTAGTATTTCGTTTAAGGCCACTATATCTTTATTTATTCTCTGTTTGGATGACCGATCTAGAGCCGTTAGCGGTGTATTGAGGTCTCCAAGTATGATTGTATTTTTGTTAGTTTTTGTTTTAAGGTCAATAAGTAGCTGTCTTATATATTTTGGTGCTCCTTGGTTTGGTGCATATATATTAAGGATTGTTATGTCTTCTTGATTCAACTTCCCCTTAATCATTATAAAATGACCATTTTTGTCTCTGAGTACTTTTTCTGTCTTGTAGTCAGCATTATTAGATATGAGTATTGCTACGCCTGCTTTTTTTTGGGTGTTGTTTGCTTAGAGTATTGTTTTCCAGCCTTCCACTTTGAATTTGTTTTTATCCTTGTTGCTTAGATGTGTTTCTTGTAGGCAGCATATAGTTGGATTTTCTTTTTTAATCCATTCTGCTAGTCTGTGTCTTTTTATTGGTAAGTTTAATCCATTTACATTTAGTGTAATTATTGACACTTGTGGGTTCCCTACTGCCATTTTATAAATTGCTTTCTGTTAGTTTTGTATCTAGTTTGATTCTTCTCTTTTGTTTTTCTATCATTTGTTTTTGTTTGTTTGTGTTCCATACTTCTTTCCTCTGTTGCTACCTTTTTTAAGTCAAGTGTTTTTGTGGTGGTTTTTTTAAGGGTGGTTACCATTAAGTAATGAAAAGGGTACCTACCATATTCATTGTAGTACCCTATCTTATAAGTATTTCTGCACTTCATCATCCTTTGCTACTGTTAATCTCCATCCTCTCCCCCCTTTTTTTCCTTTGTTGTCACAGTTTAAGTTTGGTTTTATTGTGTTCTTGGTAGAGCTGTTACTTGTGGTGTTGTTTTCTTTTGTTCTTTGAATCTGGTTGGAAAACCCCCCTTAGTATTTCCTGGAGTGGGGGCTTTCTGTTGATAAATTCTCTCATCTTTTCTGTATTTGTGAATGTTTTTATATCTCCTTCATACTTGAAGGATAGCTTTGATGGGTATAGTATTCTTGGCTGAAAGTTCCTCTCTTTCAGGGCTTTAAATATTGGGGTCCACTCTCTTCTAGCTTGTAGAGTTTCTGCTGAGAAATCTGATGATAATCTAATAGGCCTTCCTTTATATGTTGTACTCTTCTTTTCCCTGGCTGCCTTGAGAATTTTTTCTTTGTTATTGGTTTGTGTCATCTTTATTATGATGTGCCTTGGAGTGGGTTTGTTGGGGTTAAGAAAACTCGGTGTTCTGTTTGCTTCTTGAATTTGAGGCTTTAGTTCCTTCTACAGGCTTGGGAAGTTCTCATCTATTATTTGTTTGAGTATATTCTCCATTCCATTTTCTTTCTTCTCCCTCTGATATACCTATTATTCTTATGTTATTCTTTCTGATGGAGTCAGACAATTCCTGTAGGGCTTTCTCGTTTTTTATTATTTTTGAGTCTCTTTCTTCTTCTCTCTGTTGTGCCTCAAGTTGTTTGTCTTCTATTTCACTAATCCTATCTTCAATCTGGGCTGTTCTGTTAGCTAAGCTTGTTACCTCGTTTTTCAGCTCGTGAATAGAGTTTTTCATTTCTGTTTGATTTGTTTTTATAGTTTCAATTTCCTTGGTAATATATTCTTTGTGTTCATTGAGTTGTTTTCTGATCTCCCTATATTGCCTTTCTGTGTTTTCTTGTATATCTCTGAGTATTTTTAAGATTTCTATTTTAAATTCTCTGTCATTTAGCTCCAAGGCTTCCAATATGTTAAGTCTTTTCTCCATAGATTTTTCCACATCTATTTGTGTTACCTCTCTTTCTTTTGTATCCATAATATTCGATTTCCTCTTTCTTATCAGCATCTGAGGGTGGTCTTATTGATAGCACGCAGGCGCACTCCCTCGCGGCTTGAATGAGCGTTGCTGCGGTAGCTTCCTCCACACCCTCGTCTCTCAGATTCAAGTGATAACAGTCCTTTTGCTTTCAGTTTGTGTGGAACTCCGGAATGCTCCGAGGATAAATTTTTCTGTTTCTAGTTGATAAATTTGTTGTGATTTAGGGGAGAGCTGTCGGACGCGCTTCTCACGGCGCCATTTCCGTGACGTCCTCTCTCTTTTCTAAAATGAATAAAAAAGAAAAAAGAAAAAAAAATTAAAGGTTTGAATTTCTACACTATAAAATGGGGCAGAAGAACCCATGTTGGAGGAGATCAGAGAAAGGCCACGTGAAGAAGAGGAGAAGCAGCCTAGATGGCAGAGTGCTGAAGAAGAAGCCAGTTTGTGCAGAGTTTGTGCAGGGAGAAGGAGATGGGGAACAGAGATGAATAAGTCTGGTGAGGTAGAAACCTTTGATTCTAGAAAACTCAGAGAGTCAGTGGTTTGGGGAGCCCTGAATGGAAAGTGAAGCGTTTTCCTACTGTGTGTATTTTTTGCCCGCTGGGTGTTAGCTAGGATTAAAACTAATGGCCCACCAGTTCTTGGCTTTGTTGTTTCATTACCATCTGTCTGAATCAAATGTCAACCTGCATGGGCCAAGTGGCTGTGATGGTGGCCATGGCTACTGGCTTTACAATTATATACAAGGGAACTTCATGAATTTTCATTGCATTACTCTAATTTGTCAGTGTTGTTTTAATTTGCATATCTTTTCTTAATGTAAAGTTGAGTATATTTTATATATTTAAGAACCAACTGTAAATATTTTTCTATGAACTCACTCTTTACCCATATCTTTGCTCATTTTTCTACTGAATGTTTTATTTTTTCTTCATTTTTATAAGTTTATTATATATTAACATTGTATATATACATATAGATAAATAATTATTTTTTTATTTGTGGAAAATATTTTATCGAGTGTGTCATTTGACTTTGCCTATGATTTCTCTTTGACACACATACAGAAAAAAACTATTAGAAAATCACATTTAACTATTTTTACTTTTATTTTATTTAGATCTTTAACCATAGAAAATAATTTATAGTTATATAGGAGTTTATCTTGGGTATAAAGTTTTAAAAAATCTACCACAGTTTTCTTATAATTTATTTTTTTACAGTGATACATCTGATTTATTTAGAGTTTATTCTTGTGTGTGATACACTGTATGTCCAGCAGCTGTGGCCACCATCACAGCTGCCTGGCCCATGCAGGTTCACATTTGATTCAGACAGACAGTAATGACACAACGGAGCCAGGAACTGGTGGGCCATTACCTTTAATCCAAGTTCGCACCCAGTGGGCGAGAAATACACACAAGTGGGAAAACACTTCCCTTTTCATTCAGGGCTCCCAAAGCCACTGACTCATCTGAGTTTCCTAGAATCAAAGGTTTCATTCTCACTTGCCTTATTCACCTCTGTTCCCTATTTCTTTCTCTGCACAAACTGGCTTCTCTTTCAGCACTCCGCCATCTTGGCTACTTCTCCTCTCCTCCATATGGCCTGTCTCTGATCTCCTCTGCATGGGCTCCTCTGCCTCATTTTATAGTGTAGAAATAAAAACCTTTAATCCAATATACAAACAAGGAAGTCTCTGATACAAAGTCACTTATCTGAGGCATGATGAGATTCCTCATGAGAGTGCACCACCTCACATCATGCAATCAGTCAAGGGTGTGGGGAAAAGCTTAGTCTTAAAACTAAGCCTTAGGCTATAACCACCCTGCCTGCTTACAGCCTATCCCCCACACCCAATGCAAACTATAAGCAAGCAAACATATATATCATATTTACAAACTTATTTGACCAACATACACATTATGGATCCAATGATTCCTAAGTTGTCACAATACTATTTATTTATTTACTTACTTATTTTTTCTTCTTTTATAAGTGAAAGAAGGAAGGTAGAGAGATAGACTCCTGCATGTACCCCATCCAGGATCCACCCAGCAACCCCCATCTGGGGCTGTTGCTTTTTCCATCTGGGGCCATGCTCACAAACGAGTTACTTTCAGCATCTGAGGTGGAGGCTCCAAGGAGCCATACTTAGCCGTCAGGCTTATGTGCTGGAATCAGTGGAGCTATGACTGTGGGAGGGAAAGAGAGACAGAAAGGGGAGGAGCAGAGAGAAGGGTGGAGAAGAGATGTTGCTTCTTTTGTGTGTCTTGACTGGAACTCAAACCTGGGACATTCACATGCTGGGCCAATGCTCTAACACTGAACCATCTGGCCAGAGCCACAATACTATTTATTTAAAAGTGCAACTTTTCCCCATAGATTTGAATGGCCACATATATTATTTAATATATTTATGTGTGTGTGTGTATATAAATACACATACATATATATACACACATACAATCACACACACACACACACATGCACACACATATATACATATGTACATACTTTGGTCTGTTTCTGAATGTGATCTTTTCCTTATCAGTTTATTATTCTCCAGTACCATGATGCTTTAATTATAGAGGCTTTATAGCAGGGGTCGGGAAGCTATTTGGCTGAGAGAGCCATGAACGCCACATATTTTAAAATGTAATTTCGTGAGAGCCATACAATGACCCGTTTACGTTATGCATTATCCAATAAAAATTTGGTGTTGTCCCTGAGGACAGCTGTGATTGGCTCCAGCTACCTGCAACCATGAACATGAGTGGTAGGAAGTGAATGGGTTGTAATACATGAGAATGTTTTATATTTTTAATGTTATTATTTTTTTTTATTAAAGATTTGTCTGCGAGCCAGATGCAGCCATCAAAAAAGCCACATCTGGCTCACAAGCCATAGGTTCCCGACCCCTGCTTTATAGTGTGTTTTATTATCTGGTAGATGTAAGACCCTTCATTGTTTCCTTTTAAAAAAATAACAGGACTTTTATAGCTATTCTTTTTTTTAAGATTATTTATTCATTTTAGAGAGGAGAGAGAAAGGGAGAGAGAGAGAGAAACAGAGAGGGAGAGAGAGAGGAGAAAGAGACAGAGAGAAGGTGGGGAGGAGCTGAAAACATCAACTCCCATATGTGCCTTGACCAGGCAAGCCCAGGGTTTCGAACTGGTGACCTCAGCATTTCCAGGTCAACACTTTATCCACTGCACCACCACAGGTCAGGCTATAGCTATTCTTACAAGTTTATTTTTTATACTAAATTTAGAATTAATTTGTCTTGTTCCAGAAATACGTACGTTATTTTAATTGGTATGGCAGTAAAATATTGTCATCTCAGGGGAATTGGCATCTATATATGCCATTGACAAGTCTATCCATAAAATTTTATTTTAATTTGTTCAAGTCTATTGTTGTGTTTTTTTAGTACTACTGTAAAGTTTTCCTCATGTAGGTTTTGCATACTTTGTTAGGTTTATTTCTAGGTATATTGTCATAGTTGTGCTATTCCAAAGAGATCATTTTTTATTAAATGTGTTAGGAATAACCCGTACTTTGAATATCAAAAGCTATCTAATACATTTCTCTTGGTAGTAAAATAATATTCTTTCAGCAAAATAATTTTAATCCTCTACAGAGCAGATGGATATTTAGGGCTGAGTGGACACAAAATATATCTTATCTGAGAAGGCAAAATAGAACATCTTTCTACTTCCTAAGTGAGGTAGAAAGATGAGCTCACTTTCTGAGACTTACTAGATAATTTCTGTGCTATGGTGACATCTAGTGGCCTACTCTGGTATAGTCCTTGGTAAAGAAAGGTTATCAATTCTGTTAGAGAATTAGGAGCTACAAAGTTACTTAGCACATATTTGAATGTTAGATGATTTTACATATAATTAACATTTACACAGTATATGGTAATAACAACATTACAAGTTAATAAATATTGACATAAGAATGATTGCTCTAAACAATAAAAATTTATAAATCTCACTATTTTAGATGTCCTACTATCTCACAATAAATCCATTTACTTTATAAGCTCTCTACCCACCATACATAATTGGCAAATATCCCAGAAATAAAGATGAATAAAAATAGTTCTGGTGTTGGAGGCAAATTGCTGTTATGTTTCTGTTCCATCGTTCCATCATTTAAGAAAATTATTTAAATTTTCTGAATTTTTAAATGACCAGTGTTTGGAGGAAAATAGAAGAAAAGGCTTTATGTTTTAGAGAGTACAGGGAAATGCAATTATAGAAAAGAAGGCACAAGTGAGATCACAAATTCAGGACAATGGAGCCAGAGATGATGAAAGGAAATGTGAGTCACCCGGGACTGTCTTCCCCATCAAGAATCACCAGACAGATGGTATTGCTTATAAAGCATGGGAAGGGGTTTTTTAATCAGTTTGAAATAAATCATAAGAAAAAGAGAGGCCCTGGCCAGGTATTTTAGTGAATAAAGTGTCCACTTGGCACACCAGATGTCACGGGTTCCACCCCTGATCAGGCCACATAGAAGAAGCAATCAATGAGTGTACAACTAAGTGGAACAACTAAGTGAAACAACAAATGAATGCTTCTCTCTCTCTTTCTCTCCCTCTCAAATCAAGGAAAAAAGTTAAAAAAAATAATAAAGAGAATTTAAACAATATCTAAATCGCACATCCAGACTGCCTGACATAAAATAGATGTTACAAACATTTTGACTCTTTATCCATATTGACTTTATTTTTTCTAGGGAATAAAATTTAACATAAAAAATTAATTATATTGTTATTTTTAATATCATTTGACTTGAAAAGCCAGAAAATTCATGTAAAAAATAAAATATCAAAGTACATATTTTGGAAGATGGTTGAAGATCGCTGAAGAATGTCAGTCCTGGCTTATCATTATAGAGCACACACACATCATTTAAAGCTTACAATAGATAAATCCTTAAAAGACAGAGAAATTGGAGTACAGTGAAAGGATACTAATTTTTGACAGTAAAATTTCAATAATAACATAGATTAATTAATGTAAAACACATTTTCTTATTTGTGAGATGGCCCAGTATTCTGACTTGATTGTAAATTATATATATAACTGTTAAATTATAGTTTATATGTGCACTAGCAGAAGTAACGTAATTATACATTAAAGTCTAGCTATTTTTATTTTCTAAGGATCCTAAGATGCCAGGGTGACATCTGGTGGACAAACAGTGCTAACATGTCTAGCAAGACTAAAAATTTCTACTGGACTCCCAACTTCTTTAAAAGTTGTGAAAATATTAGGCCCTGGCCAGTTGGCTCAGTGGTAGAGCGTCGGCCTGGCATGCAGGAGTCCCCGGTTCGATTCCCAGCCAGGGCACACAGGAGAGGCGCCCATCTGCTCTCCACCCCTCCCCCTCTCCTTCCTCTCTGTCTCTCTCTTCCCCTCCCGCAGCCAAGGCTCCACTGGAGCAAAGTTTGCCCGGGCGCTGAGGATAGCTCTGTGGCCTCTGCCTCAGGCGTTAGAACGGCTCTGATTCACCCCAGACAGGCAGAGCATCAATCCCTGGTGGGCATGCCGGGTGAATCCCGGTTGGACACATGCGGGAGTCTGACTGCCTGCCCGTTTCCAACCTTAGAAAAAAGAAAAAAAAGAAAAGTTGTGAAAATATTAAGCATTCCAGAAGGAAGTGGTGCCTCAATTGGGCATAAAACACATGCTTACCCCTAAACATAAACTTTATTATTTAATTTTTTTATTTTTTTAATAATTTTATTTTTTAATGGGGCAACATCAATAAATCAGGATACATATATTCAAAGATAACAAGTCCAGGTTATCTTGTCATTCAATTATGTTGCATACCCATCACCCAAAGTCAGATTGTCCTCTGTCACCTTCTATCTAGTTTTCTTTGTGCCCCTCCCCCTCCCCTTTCCCTCTCCCTCTCCCCCCTCCCCCCATAACCACCACACTCTTATCAATGTCTCTTAGTTTCACTTTTATGTCCCACCTACGTATGGAATAATGCAGTTCCTGGTTTTTTCTGATTTACTTATTTCGCTTCGTATCATGTTATCAAGATCCCACCATTTTGCTGTAAATGATCCGATGTCATCATTTCTTATGGCTGAGTAGTATTCCATAGTGTATATGTGCCACATCTTCCTTATCCAGTCATCTATTGATGGGCTTTTTGGTTATTTCCATGTCCTGGCCACTGTGAACAATGCTGCAATGAACATGGGGGCTGCATGTGTCTTTACGTATCAATGTTTCTGAGTATTGGGGGTATATACCCAGTAGAGGGATTGCTGGGTCATAAGGTAGTTCTATTTTCAGATTTTTGAGGAACCACCATACTTTCTTCCATAATGGTTGTACTACTTTACATTCCCACCAAGAGCTTATGAGGGTTCCTTTTTCTCCACAGCCTCTCCAATATTTGCTATTACCTGTCTTGTTAATAATAGCTAATCTAACAGGTGTGAGGTGGTATCTCATTGCAGTTTTGATTTGCATGTCTCTAATAACTAAAGAAGATGAGCATCTTTTCATATATCTGTTGGCCATTTGGATTTCTTCCTGGGAGAAGTGTCTGATCATGTCCTATTCCCATTTTTTTAGTGGATTGTTTGTTTGTTTGTTGTTGAGTTTTATGAGTTCTTTGTATATTTTGGATATTAGACCCTTATCTGAGCTGTTGTTTGAAAATAACATTTCCCATTTAGTTGGCTGTCTGTTTATTTTGTTATCAGTTTCTCTTGCTGAGCAAAAACTTCTTAGTCTGATGTAGTCCCATTCATTAATTTTTGCCTTCACTTCTCCTGTCTGTGGAGTCAAATTCATAAAATGCTCTTTAAAACCCAGGTCCATGAGTTGAGTACCGATGTCTTCTTCTATGTACTTAATTGTTTCAGGTCTTATGTTTAGATCTTTGATCCATTTTGAGTTAATTTTAGTACAGGGGGACAAACTGTAGTCCAGTTTCATTCTTTTGCATGTGGCTTTCCAGTTTTCGCAGCACCATTTATTGAAGAGGCTTTCTTTTCTCCATTGTGTGTTCTTGGTCCCTTTATCAAAAATTATTTGACTATATATATGTGGTTTTATTTCTGGACTTTCTATTCTGTTCCATTGGTCTGAGTGTCTATTTTTCTGCCAATACCATGCTGTTTTGATTGTCATGGCCCTATAATATAGTTTGAAGTCAGGTATTGTAATGCCCCCAGCTTCATTCTTTTTCTTTAGGATTGCTTTGGCTATTCGGGGTTTTTTATAGTTCCATATAAATCTGATGATTTTTTGCTCTATTTCTTTAAAAAATGTCATTGGAATTTTGATGGGAATTGCATTAAATTTGTATATTGCTTTGGGTAATATAGCCATCTTGATTATATTTATTCTTCCTAACCAAAAACAAGGTATATTCTTCCATCTCATTATATCTTTTTCGATTTCCCTTAACACTGGTTTATAGTTTTCATTATATAAGTCCTTTACATTCTTTGTTATGTTTATTTTTTTAACAAGTATTTTATTTGTTGCAATTTTGAAGGGGATTATTCTTTTGAGTTCGTTCTCAATTGTTTCATTGTTGGCATATAGAAAGGCTATTGACTTCTGTATGTTAATTTTGTATCCTGCGACCTTACTGTATTGGTTTATTGTTTCCAGTAGTCTTTTTGTGGATTCTTTGGGGTTTTCGATATATAGGATCATATCATCTGCAAAAAGTGATACCTTTACTTCTTCTTTTCCGATATGGATGCCTTTTATTTCTTTGTCTTGTCTGATTGCTCTGGCTAGAACCTCTAGTACCACATTAAATAAGAGTGGAGAGAGTGGACAACCCTGTCTTGTTCCTGATTTAAGGGGGAAAGCCTTCAGTTTTGTGCCATTTAATATGATGTTAGCTGATGGTTTATCATATATGGCCTTTATCATGTTGAGATATTTTCCTTCTATACCCATTTTATTGAGAGTCTTAAACATAAAATTGTGTTGATTTTATCGAAAGCCTTTTCTGCGTCTATTGATAAGGTCATGTGGTTATTGTTCTTTGTTTTGTTGATATGGTGTATTACGTTAACCGTTTTACGTATGTTGAACCATCCTTGAGATTCTGGGATGAATCCCACTTGATCATGATGTATTATTTTTTTAATATGTTGTTGTATTCGATTTGCTAGTATTTTGTTTAGTATTTTAGCATCTGTATTCATTAGAGATATTGGTCTGTAGTTTTCTTTCTTTGTGTCATCCTTGCCTGGTTTTGGTATGAGGATTATGTTGGCCTCATAAAATGTGTTTGGAAGTATTGCTTCTTCTTCAATTTTTTGGAAGACTTTCAGTAGAATAGGAACCAAGTCTTCTTTGAATGTTTGATAAAATTCGCTGGCATAGCCGTCAGGGCCTGGACTTTTATTTTTGGGGAGATTTTTAATGTTTTTTTCTATTTCTTCTCTACTAATAGGTCTGTTTAGGCTTTCTGCTTCTTCTTGACTCAGTCTAAGAAGGTTGTATTGTTCTAGGAATTTATCCATTTCTTCTAGGTTGTTGAATTTAGTGGCATAAAATTTTTCATAGTATCCTACAATAATTCTTTGTATATCTACGGTGTCCATGGTGATTTCTCCTCTTTCATTTTGGATTTTGTTTATATGAGTTCTTTCTCTTTTTTCCTTGGTAAGTCTTGCCAAGGGTTTGTCAATTTTGTTGATCTTTTCAAAGAACCAGCTCCTTGTTCTATTAATGTTTTCTATAGTTTTTCTATTCTCTATTTCATTTACTTCTGCTCTGATTTTTATTATCTCCTTTCTTCGGCTAGTTTTGTGTTGTCTTTGTTCTTCTTTTTATAGTTCCTTAAGGTGTGAAGTTAAGTGGTTCACTTGGGTTCTCTCTTGTTTGTTCATATATGCCTGAAGTGATATGAACTTCCCTCTTATCACTGCTTTTGCTGCATCCCATAGATTCTGATATGTCGTATTGTCATTTTCATTAGTCTGTATATATCTTTTGATCTCTGCACTTATTTCTTTTTTGACCCATTCATTTTTTAAAAATATGTTGTTTAGTTTCCACATTTTTGTGGGATTTTTTTCCTCTTTTTTGCAGTTGAATCCTAGTTTCAAGGCTTTATGATCAGAAAATATGCTTGGTACAACTTTGATTTTTCTGAATTTGCTGATGTTGTTTTTATGGCCCAACATATGGTCAATTCTTGAGAATGATCCATGTACACTGGAGAAAAATGTATACTCAGTCACTTTGGGATGAAATGTCCTGTAGATGTCTATCATATCCAGGTGCTCTAGTGTTTTGTTTAAGGCCACTATGTCTTTGTTGATTCTCTGTTTGGATGACCGATCTAGAGCTGTCAGCGGTGTATTGAGGTCTCCAAGTATGATTGTATTTTTGTCAGTTTTTGTTTTAAGGTCAATAAGTAGCTGTGTTATATATTTTGATGCTCCTTGGTTTGGTGCATATATATTAAGAATTGTTATGTCTTCTTGATTCAGTGTCCCCTTAGCCATTATGAAATGGCCATCTTTGTCTCTGAGTACTTTTGCTGTCTTGTAGTCAGCATTATCCGATATGAGTATTGCTACGCCTGCTTTTTTTGGATGTTATTTGCTTGGAGTATTGTTTTCCAGCCTTTCACTTTGAATTTGTTTTTATCCTTGTTATTTAGATGAGTTTCCTGTAAGCAGCATACAGTTGGATTTTCTTTTTTAATCCATTCTGCTACTCTGTGCCTTTTTATTGGTGAATTTAATCCATTTACATTTAGTGTAATTATTGACACTTGTGAGTTCCCTATTGCCATTTTATATCTTGCTTTCTATTAGTTTTGTGTCTTGTTTGATTCTTCTCTTTTGTTTTTCTATCTCTTGTTTTTATTTGGTTGTATTCCATACATCTTTCCTCTGTTGCTATCTTTTTTATCTCATGTGCTTCTGTGGTGGTTTTTTCAATGGTGGTTACCTTTAAGTAATGAAAAGGGTTCCTACCCTGTTCATTGTAGCGCACTATTTTGTGAATAGTTTTGCACTCCATCGTCCTTTGCTACTGTTAATCTCCATCTTCTCCCCCCCCCCTTTCTTTTTGTTGTTGTCACAGTTTAAATTTGGTTTTATTGTGTTCTTCTTGGAACTTTTACTTGTGGCTTTGTTGTTTTTTTTTTTGTTCTTTGTATCTGATTGGAGAACCCCCTTTCGTAATTACTGGAGTGGGGGTTTTGTGATGATAAATTCCCTCATCTTTTCTGTATCTGTGAATGTTTTTATTTCTCCTTCATATTTGAAGGATAGCTTTGATGGGTATAGTATTCCTGGCTGAAAGTTCCTCTCTTTCAGGACTTTAAATATTGGGGTCCACTCTCTTCTAGCTTGTAGATTTTCTGCTGAGAAATCTGATGATAATCTAATGGGCCTTCCTTTATATGTTGTATTCTTCTTTTCCCTTACTGCCTTGAGAATTTTTTCTTTGCTGTTGGTTTGTGCCAATTTCATTATGATATGCCTTGGAGTAGGTTTGTTGGGGTTAAAAAAACTCGGAGTTCTGTTTGCTTCTTGAACTTGAGGCTTTAGTTCTTTCCACAGGCTTGGGAAGTTCTCGTCTATTATTTGTTTGAGTATGTTCTCCATTCCATTTTCTCTCTCTTCTCCCTCTGATATACCTATTATTCTTATGTTATTCTTTTTTATGGAGTCCGATAATTCTTGTAGGGCTATCTGATTTTTTTTAATTTTTGAGTCTCTTTCTTCTTCTCTCTGTTGTGCCTCAAGTTGCTTGTCTTCTATTTTACTAATCCTCTCTTCTATCTGACCTGTTCTATTAGCTAAGCTTGTTACTTCATTTTTCAACTCGTGAATTGAGTTTTCCATCTCTGTTTGATTTGTTTTTATAGTTTCAATTTCCTTGGAAATATATTCTTTGTGTTCATTGAGTTGTTTTCTGAGCTTTCTAAATTGCCTTTCTGTGTTTTCTTGTATATCTCCGAGGATTTTTAGGATTTCTATCTTGAATTCTCTGTCATTTAGCTCCAAGGTTTCCAATATATTAAATTTTTCCCCCATAAATTTTTCCTCATCTAGCTGTTACCTCTCTTTCTTTTGTATCCATGATATTTGATTTTCTCTTCCTTAATGGCATCTGAGGGTGGTTTTGTTGATAGTATTAATGAGATTTAATAAAGAATAAAAAGTTAAAAAAATAAAAAATTGAAAAGAGTTTTTTTAAAAAAAATTAATAATGAAATAAAGAAAAATAAAATAAAATAAAAATTTTAAAAAAGGAAATTATTCCCCCCCCTCCTTTTTTCCTCTCCTCTCCTCTCCTCTCTTTCTTGAGAAAATCTTGTGGTGAACTGTGAATTATAACAAACAATGCCTGTGATGGAGGGCCTAAATTGGGGAAAAGTAATAAAGGGGTAAAAAAAAAAAAGAGGAAGAAAGAAAGAAGAAGGGAGTATGGACCCACAAAAAGCAAATAAGGAAAAAATTTGGGTCAGGAATAAAATGATTTGCTTTTAGGTGTTGGTTGACTAAGAATTATGATGAGAGGAATAAGAGGGAAACAGAAAAACGTGGGGACAAATTAAAAAATTACTATTATATTTAGTGGAACAAGAACTAGATAAAATGGAGGGCCAGGGATGGGAGAACTGCTAGTGAGTTAAAAAGGTGAAGTAAAAAACCCCCAAAATGCCACAAACATAAGTTTGAGTCCCAGATAAGATCATTTGTTTGTTATTGAGGTTTGAATGAGAGGAGATGTAAAGGAGAAAGAAAGAAACTAATATAGAGGGAGAAGAGAGAGAGAGAGAGAAAGAGGGAACCACTAAAAGAAGAAGAAAGAAAAAAGAGGAGAGAGAGAGAGACTTAAGGGTTTTGGAGTGCAACCCTCATAGAGAGAAAGGAAGAGGAAAGAAAAGATAATGGGAGATGTAACACTTATGGGTAGTGTAGTTCAAGGAGAGGAGAGAGTAAGACCGGCAGAGAGTTAATCGGCCAAATTGGAGGAGGAAAAAAAAAATCAAGAATGAAGATAAGAGAAAGAAATGAACAAATATAATAAAATGGGATAAGTTATAAAGTCTGCAGGTTATTCTTGATTTTGAGAGGTTATCTTCTTGCTTTTTCTTTTCTCTCCCTCTTCCTGGTCGGTGACTCTGTACCCCAGGTTCTGCCCCTTTGGCACGCTCAGGTAGAGGTTTGCAGTTGATAAATCTCTATGGCAATGTCATGTATTGTGCTTTAGTCTCGTTGGCAGTCGAAGCTCATTAGCATTTATAGGCTCCGACAGTGAGCAAGTCCGTGTTCCTGGAGCCTTTCTCCTAGTCTTTCTCAATTAGTAGCCTGATAATCCAGCTATGGGGTTGCTGCTGCCTCTGCCTGGATAGTAAGAGGCTCAAAGAGCTGGCAACTCCCCACTCTATTTCCACTCAGCACAGGGCTCTGGGTAAGGCTCAGTCAGTCAGAGCTGCTAGCATAATCAGGTGGGGCTTCCGCCCACTCAAAGACCTCTGGCTCTGCCACTCTGTCCAGTAACATGGGTGGGCGCCCACTCTGGGGGCGCTTGGAGAAACTCTTGCTCACTATCTGTGCGCGCAGACTAGGATATCAGGCCGGCAGTCTCATGCTCTGAGTGAAACCCCCAACCGCACGGAAAAGTTCCAGCGTTGGAATTGGCTCTCGCTCCGTCCCCATGCGCGGCTTTTGCAAGGCGCTTGGGCGGCCCGAGATTCCGCTGTGGCCCACACAAAGGCCCCTGACTCTGCCCCTCTGTGCGATAACACGGGTGTGCACTGCCGAGGCACTCGGAGGAATCTCTTGCTCACTATTTGCGCGCAGACCAGGATATCAGGCCGGCCGCATTTCCCTCTGAGTGAAACCCCCACCAGCACGGAAAAGTTCCACCGTTGGAATTAGTTCTCACTCCTTCCCGTGCGCAGCTTTCCCAGGGCACTGGGGCTGCCCAGAGATTCCGCTTTCGGCCCACACAAAGGCCTCTGACTCTGCCTCTTTGTGGGACAACACGGGCACCCACTCCCGGGGCTTTGGAAGGAATCTGTCACCCACTATCTGCGTGCACCGACTAGGGGATCAGGGAAAATGGCTGTTCCGCTTGTCTTTCTTTGTCTGGGTTTGGTGTGAGTATTAGCTTGTATTGCCTGGGTTGCCACAGGAACAGTTTTTCCTCAACTTGGATCTCCATGCCACAGCCTGGTTCGGCCGTTTGTGCCGCGGCCTGGATCTATTCATCCCCTTTGCCCGCCTCAGTTTCTATATTCACAGTTCCCAGAGAAAGCCGCCCTGTTTAGGTTAGTGAGGAAGGCGGAGCATTTCTTACTCCCTATTTCCTTCGGGGTTTCGTTATATATTTAGCCAATTTTTCGCTCAACCATACCTTCGGGTGTATTGCGAAACATCCGGAGGTTCCAAGGATAGGTTTTTCTGTTTCTGGTTGAAGATCTTGTTGAGTTTTGGGGGAGATTTATCGATATCGCTTCCTACCCCGCCATTACTCTGATGTCATCCAGGTAGGCATTTTTAAAGACCTAAACACAAACTTTTTAAGGCAGATTTTCAATTGAATGATTGGGTCAAGAGATCTTACACTGCCCATTTCTAAGAAAAGGCATGACTATGAATGAAAAATATTTGCATTTTGTTAAAGAATAGTTTTTAAAAGAGGACATAATCATTTAAATGATCCTGTGTTAAAAAACTTTATTTAATTCACTAGGTAATGAGGAAACTAGTAAGTTTTTATAAACTGTTCAAAGAGCACATGAATATGGAAAAATAAGGAATGCTAAAATAAAATGGGTCAATAATCAATTGGAGTTCACCGAATATAGCTAATTTTCATTTTTATGGAAAATAATCATCTGCATTATTTTTAATTTTCTATAACTTATTGAGTTGTAAAATAGTAAAAAATGTTGAAAGCAGAAAGGGTGCTCATTTCAAGTTCTTTCATTAATTTCTCTGACAATCAATTACAGATTACTTATTAAACACCTGTGATACACAGTGTCAGACTAACTGAAGGGTAAAAAAAAGGAAAGTTACATACACTTAAGGAACTTAAAATACACGTGATAAAATAAGGTCAATGCCGCCTGACTAGGAGGTGGATCAGTGGATAAAGCATTGGACTGGGATGCAGAGGACCCAGGTGTGAGACCCCGAGGTCGCCAGTTTATGCGTGGGCTCATCTGGTTTGAGCAAGGCTCACCAACTTGAGCCCAAGGTCATTGGCTCGAGCAAGGGGTCACTTGGTCTGCTGTAGCACCCCGGTCACGGCACATATGAGAAATCAATCAATGAATAACTAAGGAGCCACAACAAAGATCTGCTGTTTCTCATCTGTCTCCCTTCCTGTCTGTCTGTCCCTCTCTCTGTCTCTGCCACACACACACACACAAAAAGGTCAATGCCTAAAGCAGATCTTTTGTAATTTCAACATATCCTCTGTGACTCCTTTTCTACTTTCTTCTATCCATAAATATCTATGGAGCATATACTACTGATAAATGCAAAACACTTTCTAGGCACTTGGCATTCATTGTGAAAGAGAGACAAGTTCCTTTCTCCTATGGTGTTTTCCTGCTAGTGAGGAATATCGATAATCAATAGGTAATTAAAAATACAAGTCAAGTCTGACTGGTGGTGGCACAGTGGATAAAACACCAACCCGGAATGCTGAGGTCTCTGGTCCCTGGGCTGCCCAGTCAAGGCATAGATGAGTAGCTATTAATGAACAACTAAAGTGAAGCAACTACGAGGTGATGGTTCTCTCTTTCCTCTCTCTCTCTCTCTCTACCTATCTTTCTAAAAATCAATAAATAAAAAATTTAAAATACAACACAGGTAAATATTTCTCTTAACACTTTGACATTACAATTCTTCAAATTATTCAAAACCAACAACTTTTGTTATGCTGCAGAAGTTCTCCACTCCAAAGTACAGTAAGTAGTACAAAATTTAGGTTCTAGTGATATTTGATGATATTCAAATCTTACTCCACCTTTTGCTGACCAGAGTAATTTAAGCAAGTTGACCAAATTGTGCTCCTGTTTTCTTTTCTGCTAAATGGTCATGTTAGTATCTACCTCTTAAAATTATGGTGAGGCCTGACCTCTGGTAGCGTTGATCTGGAATGCTGAGTTTGCTGGTTCAAATCCCCAGACTTGCCCAGTCAAGGACCATAAAAGAAGTAATTATGAGCTGTATGTTTCCTGCTTCTCCTGACCCCATCACCCACCTTTAGCTCCCACTCTCTAAAAACAATAAATAAAATCTTTCAAAAAAAAATTTAAAAATAAATAAAACTGTGATGAGGATTAAAGGGATGTTTTAATGTATCTGTTGACAAGAGTGCCTAATACACAGTTGTGTTCAATATTACTAACAATATTAGTAATATTACAATATTATTATTGTTATTATTATTATAACCTTGAATTTCATCACCTTTTGGAAATGCTTGAGTCTAGAAATTTCTTTCTGGATTCAATCTTGAAGCATTTGTAAACGTGCTGTTTACTCATTTATTCAATGAATATTTATTAGGTATTATTAAATGTAGATCCATGTATTAAGCACCATGGATCTAAAGATAAAGATATTGAAATACACAAAATAAAATGCATGATCAGTTTATGAAACTGCCAACCGTGAAATGTGACTTGAGCATGAAATACAAAGTGGGAAGGCTGAATGAAAGTCTAGGAAGGATGACTGAAGTCACATCGTGAAAAAAAACTTCCAAATCAACATAGAAGATGGGCTGCTTTTCTAAAAAATATAGGGAGCTATTGAAATTTTTAAGCAGAAGAGTGACATCATTTAATTTGTTCCACAGAAAATTAATCTAGCACCATGTAGAGAATGAATTAGAACTTAGAGATAAACAGAAGGCAGAATCAGATTAAAAGTTGGTACAGTAGCCTGGTTGAGTGTAGTCAGTGGCATGAGTAAAGCATACGAGACAAATCTGAGTGACATCTGTGGAAGGTGGGTATCTCTCAACCTCACAAGCCTGAGGGTAGACTGAACCACACCAACACTTCAAATCTAGCTAACTAACTGAGTCTCCCCACCTCAAACAAGACTTCCCTTTCTGTGTACACTTTCTCTAAAATATTAGTGGGAGTTTACAATGGATTTTTTACATGTGCTGAGAGAGCAAAAACAAACACAAAAACTTTAGGTATCACTTGTTGTTGTGGCAACAGTAAACTACTGGAAGTAGCAAACCTGTCATTTGGTTCTTGTTTCTCACGCAGGGCACCACTTGTCACAGCAACAATGAACTTCTTGGAGACCAGATGAAATGCTCCAAGGGAACAAGCAGAGGCAACAGTTCTGGTCAGCAGACCAAAGCACTGTCCTCAGCCTTACTCAGATATTTATTAGCCAGTACAAATAATTCAAGAAAGCAGACAGAGGAAGTTTTCAAGGGATGAATTTGTTGGTCAAATAAGTTTGTAAATATGATATATGTTTGCTCGCTTATAGTTTGTATTGGGTGTGGGGGACACATTGTAAGCAGGCAGGATTGTGATAGCCTAAGGCTTAGCTTTAAGACTAAGCTTTTTCCCACACCCTTGACTGATTGCATGATGTGGGGTGGTGTACTCTCATGAAGAATCTCATTATGCCTCAGATAAGTGATTTGTATCAGAGACTTCCTTGTTTGTGTATTGGATTAAAGGTTTTGATTTCTATGCTATAAAATGGGGGCAGACCGGGAGCTTGCTTTCTCTCAGTTCCTGAGATTAGCATTAGAGAGGAGAGCAGAGAAAGGCCTCGTGGAGGAGGCCAAGAGAAGCAGCCAAGATGGTGGAGTGTTGAAGGAGAAGCCAGTTTGTGCAGAGTTTGTGTAGAGAGAAGGAGATGGGGAACAGAGGTGAATAAGACTGGTGAGCTAGAAACTTTGATCCTAGGAAACTCAGATAAGTCAGTAGCTTTGTGAGTACTGAATGAGTGGGTTTTGGAGCCCAGTGTGTGTGTGTGTGTGTGTGTGGTTTTTTATTTATTTATTTATTTTCTGAAGTTGGAAACGAGGAGGCAGTCAGACAGTCTCCCGCATGCGCCCGACCGAGATCCACCTGGCATGCCCACCAGGGGGCGATGCTCTGCCCATCTGGGGTGTTGCTCTGTTGCGACCAGAGCCATTCTAGCACCTGAGGCAGAGGCCATAGAGCCATCCTCAGCACCCAGGCCAACTTTGCTCCAATGGAGCCTTGGCTGCGGGAGGGGAAGAGAGAGACAGAGAGGAAGGAGAGGGGAAGGGGTGGAGAAGCAGATGGGCACCTCTCCTGTGTGCCCTGGCAGGGAATTGAACCCAGGACTCCTGCATGCCAGGCCGATGCTCTACCACTGAGCCAACCGGCCAGGGCTAGCCCAGTGTGTGTTTTTACTTGCCAACTGGGTGCAAGCTAGGATTAAAGCTAATGCCCCACCAGTTCTTGGCTCCATTGTTTCATTACTGTCTGTCCAAATTTAATACAAACCTGCATGTGAATGGCCACATTGGTGGCTCCTGGCCTTATAACTGGTGTAGTTTGCAGCAGGATTCGCAGATCGGTATGGGGGCACCACCCTTGAGTGGTGGAGTAGAGGACTGGCTGCTGTTATGGTTTCCCATGGCTGTCCTTTTGAGGACGGTAGGCTGGCTGACTTTTACAGCCATGTGTAAGGAAACTGAGAGGTCTATGGAAGAGGCTGCCTGGGACCTGCAAACCGAGCAGTGGAAGGAGCTGAAGCAAACATGGGAGAAAGAGATGCTGACCTTGGAGCTGGAGAAAGTGCTGGAGGAGGAGGCCGACCAGGTTTGCAAGATTCGCCTGGAAATGGAGCAGCCACTGGAGAAGGAATCACAGGTTTGTGAGTTGGAGATTGCCCTGGACGTTATGGAGAGCCAGCAGCGGCAGGAGGCCGGGGCTGGGGCTGCAAGGCCCGTGGAGCAGACTGTGGCAGCAGCCGGGGGCTCATGACCGGCAGCAAGAGCTAGTGTTTTCAGTTCCTCTTTGGAGGATGAGGAGAATCAGGCTTGAGTTGCAATCCGCAGTCTCCAGAAGATGAGAGCCCAGCAGCAAGGAGTTGTTACTACACTCCTGATAGGTCTGCAATTTTGGGACATGGGGTAGATGCCATCATTCTCTCAGGAGCAGAGATGGAAATGCTGACTGCCATGGCCACGTGCTCCTCTTTGGGACAGTGTAAGACCTGCCAGGACGGCAGGAATGAGGGGGTTGGCTGAGGTCCCACGTGCTTGGACTGATTCCTGGACTACGACCTGAGTGGGCACAGGCTCCTTTTTGGATGGACTTACCGATTTTGGACAATGTGAAATACCCTGATGGGGGTGGGAGGTAGCTTTGTTGGAAGCACTCCCCTGCTCCAGAAAGCTTTTCAAATGGCTAGAAAGAAGGCCGAGAAAATTTTGCACTTTTGACAAAGTGCTAAGAGACTGGTGAAGTGTATTTTTGTAATTGTTGAAATTGTATGATTTGTCATGTTGTTGTAATTTGTGTAATGTGCTTAATTTCCTTGTGCAGGAATCCTGTGGTTTAGATTGTAAAGCAAGAAAAAGGGGTGGAATGTTGGTCAAATAAGTTTGTAAATATAATATATATGTTTGCTCACTTATAGTTTGCATTAGGTGTGGGGGACAGGCTGTAAGCTGGCAAAGTCCTTATAGACTAAGGCAGGGGTCCCCAAACTACAACCTGCAGGCCGCATACAGCCCCGTGAGGCCATTTATCCGGCCCCCGCCACACTTCCAGAAGGGGCATCTCTTTCATTGATGGTCAGTAAGAGAAGCACAGGATGCATGATGCATCCCGTGCTCCTGGAGTACTGTATGTGGTGGCACCACAAAGCACGGTGTCGCTCACGTACAGTACTACTTCTGGTGATGCGGGAAGCTCACGTCATGGCTCCAGTAACGTGTCATATCACTTGTTATGGCTAGCAGTGACAAATATGGAACTGGACATTGACCATCTCATTAGCCAAAAGCAGGGCTATAGTTTCCATTGAAATACTGGTCAGTTTGTAGACTTAAATTTACTTGTTCTTTATTTTAAATATTGTATTTGTTCCCGTTTTGTTTTTTTACTTTAAAATAAGAATGTGCAATGTGCATAGGGATTTGTTCATAGTTTTTTTATAGTCTGGCCCTCCAATGGTCTGAGGGACAGTGAACTGGCCCCTGTGTAAAAAGTTTGGGGACCCCTGGACTAAGGCTTAGTTTTAAGACTAAGCTTTTCCCCACACCCTTGACTGATTGCATGATGTGGGGTGGTGCACTCTCATGAGGAATCCCATTATGCCTCAGATAAGTGACTTTGTATCAGAGACTTCCTTGTTTGTGTATTGGATTAAAGGTTTTGACTTCTATGCTATAAAATGGGGGCAGACCGGGAGCTTGCTATCTCTCAGTTTCTGAGATTGGCATTAGAGAGGAGAGCAGAGAAAGGCCATGTGGAGGAGGCCAAGAGAAGCAGCCAAGATGCAGCCAAGATGGTGGAGTGTTGAAGGAGAAGTCAGTTTGTGCAGAGTTTGTGTAGAGAGAAGGAAATGGGAAACAGAGGTTGTAAAGCCAGAAGCCAAGGCCAGGGTCACCACTATCAAAGCAGCCGGCCCATGCAGGTTCGCATTGGATTCGGACAGTCGGTAAAGAAACAACGGAGCCAAGAACTGATGGGCCTTCATCTTTAATCCTAGCTTGCACCTGGCGGGCAAGTAAAAACACACACTGGGGCTCCAAAACCCAATCATATTCAGTGCTCACAAAGCTACTGATTTATCCAAGTTTCCTAGAATCAAAGGTTTCTAGCTCACCAGACTTATTCTCCTCAGTTCCCCATCTCCTTCCTTATCCCAGATACAAACACTACACAAACTGGCATCTCACTCAGCACTCTGCCATCTTGGCTGCTTCTCCTGGCCTCCTCCACGTGGCCTTTCTCTGCTCTCCTCTGCTCTCTCTTCTAATACTAGTCTCAGGAACCAAGAGCGCAAGTTCCCTTTCTGCCCCTATTTTATAGTGTAGATTCAAAACCTTTAATCCAATATACAAAATAGGGAAGTCTCTAATACAAAGTCACTTCTCTGAGGCATGATTGAATTGTACCGCCCCACATCAAAAAGGGTGGGAAAGGCTTAATCCCAAAACCAAGCCCCAGGCTACAACGATCCTGCCTGCCCCCAACACACATTAATATCACCTGGGCAAAGGCCTCCTCGTGGGCAGCGTAATCTTTAACAAAGTGAGCATAATACATTTTATCTGCCCAACAGAGGTGAATAAGACTGTTGAGCTAGAAACTTTGATCCTAGGAAACTCAGTTAAGTCAGTAGCTTTGGAGTACTGAATGAGTGTGTCTTTTTACTTGCTGGCTGGGTGCAAGCTAGGATTAAAGCTAATGCCCCACCAGTTCATGGCTCCATTGTTTCATTACTATCTGTTCAAATCTAATGCAAACATGCATGTGAATGGCCACAATGGCGGCTCCTGGCCTTACAGAAGTAAAGTGTTAGGACCATGCTGACTCCTAATCTCTGTTCTGAGAGCCTAAACATTTTCTCTTTCTTAATCTTATGCTGCTATTTTGCTGTTTCCAGCATGCACTGTTTCCAGTATGGGTCAGAGAGGCCTTTGACTATCGTCTGCTCAGGGCTCTAGCCCTGGGGTGCCTTGCTGTCTCTGATTTTAATTCTAACTTTGCATGTTTTCATAGCATATTTCCACATATTCCCTTCTTTTGTTTTAGTAAAGATTAACAGAGAGTAAAATGATCAGGTGGTTCAGTGATGACTGGCTTGTTAAAGGTTGCAGTTGTAGGTAAAGGGTAAGCATAGAGAGAAACAGGTTTTTAGGCATACAGGTGTGTCTGTATTCTGTAAAACTTTAGAGCACCTGATTGGATGTTTTAAAGTGTCTCAGGTGTTGTCAGGTGTTCTCTGTGTGTTTGGGGGTGAGGTAAGTGTCCTTCTCTTTTCGGGCTTGTGTATGAGTTAGGTGTTCTTCTTTTTTCAGGTTTATTTCTGGAGGCGGATTCACTATCAACTTCTAGATCTCTAGAACCAGTTGCTTTCTAAGGGCTGATGCCAACTCATGATAAATTTTCATGTTCCTCACTGGTATTCAAAGAGGACCTGTTGATGACAAAATTGCAACATACCCTTGCCCCCCGGGTTAATAATTTAACTGGATTCTGCCACTCAGGGCCAGCTAATATATTCTGGTAAAACATGAGAGGCTTGGGCCATTGCTCAGCTGGTATAAAATGCCTCTGGGCTGCAGTAATTATAGATGAGGAAGTGTTTAAAAAATTAAGAGTGAAAAGATTCTTATACAATTGTTCTTGTGGGGTGAGTCTCTCCTCCTGACTACACCTTTATTTTGTGTGTAGTTGGGACTTACAAAGGCTATCGGCTTTTTCTGCAATACCTGTAAGTTTGGGTGAATTTCTCAAGTTCCTGAGGCCCCTAAGAATGTTCTAATGTTCCTTTTTCTTTTCCTTTTAGGACAATCTGTTTTCTAAAGTCCTTCCTTCTTCTCCTTACCTCACCTTTGTCTACTTTTTCAATTTCTTCTCATTTTTCTCTGCACAAATCTTCTGCAACTTACACAACCCTTCTGCAATTTTCATAAACTTTATCTATTCAGAAATAACCAGCTTTCAGAACAATTAACTTTCTTTCTTTTTCTTTCAAAAGTACCTCCATACCTTATAACTTTTATCATTAAACTGTACAATTTCGCCTGACCAGGCAGTGGTGCAGTGGATAGAGCATCAGACTGGGATGCAGAGGACCTGGGTTCAGGACACCGAGGTCGCCAGCTTGAGCATGGGCTCAGCTGGTTTGAGGAAAAGCCCACCAGCTTGAACCCAAGGTCGCTGGCTCCAGCAAGGGGTTGCTCGGTCTGCTGAAGGCCCGCAGTCAAGGCTCATATGGGAGAGCAGTCAATGAACAACTAAGGTGTTGCAACGCGCAATGAAAAACTAATGATTGATGCTTCTCATCTCTCTCCATTCCTGTCTGTCTGTCGTTATCTATTCCTCTCTCTGACTCACTCTCTGTTTCTATAAAAAATAAATAAATAAAAATTAAAAAAACTGTACAATTTCTTTCTAACTAATCAGAATTTTTTATTTCCAAAAACCTTAACTTTCAGTGAGGACTAAGTTAATAATTAATTTTAGATGAACACTTATGAACATATTTTATGACTTTTAGAAATAGGTATTTTTATTGGCAAACAAACTTATATGTTAGAAGACATAAAAAAGATAACAGGAACTTTAGTAAACCTAGGGAAAACAAGTATATTTTTTTGTTAAAAACTTCAAAAGACATTAATCATATTTAAACCATAGTAATATTAAATGTTTTTCTAGAACACCTGGTTAAAAAACATTTGAAATAGTTTCATATTTTATAGTATTATTAGTAATTGCAGAGAAGGCAAGACTTTATTGGTCCTTGACAGCTGTAAGGCCAGGAGCTGCCATCGTGGCTATTCACATGCAGATTCCCATTGGATTTGGGCAGACGGTAAAGAAATGGCAGAGTCAGAGGATGGTGGGCCATTCTGTTTATTGGTGTCTCACCAAGACAGGCAAACCACAAGAGAAGACAAGGGAAAAGCAGAAAACCAGCTTTTCCCATGAAGGGCAAGGGATCAGGGAGGCCCCTGCAATGGTGATAGCAGGAACCGAGAGAGAGCAAGCTCTCAGTCTGCCCCACTAAATAGTATAGAAATCAAAAGCTTTGATTCAATATATAAACAGGAAGTCTCTGATACAAAGTCACTTATCTGAGGCATAATGAGATTCCTCATGAGAGTGTACCATCCCACATCATGCAATCAGTCAAGGGTGTGGGGAAAAGCTTAGTCTTAAAACTAAGCCTCAGGCTATAACAATCCTGCCTGCTTACAGCCTGTCCCCCACACCCAATGCAAACTATAAGCGAGCAAACATATATATCATATTTACAAACTTATTTGACCAACAGCAGCCTTCCAAGATGACTGAAGAGAAATGAGAGGATGGGTCACTGAGCTGCTTAGATTTTTAAATTGTCCTTCCCCTGACCTCCAAAGAGACAAATTAAGATTATCCTAGTGACAGTACTATATCTAGTTTTAACTTGGCCTGGTAATTTGTATAAACACAATAAGAATAGTAATTGATCATACTGGCTTTTATAATCTGCTTTACTGGAACTTTACAAGAAACTTTTAGATTGAGTTTTAATTAGCTTCTCAGGGCACACACAAAAGCCAAGTTAACAGTTGTTATTAGGCTCTGCCTGTAATCTTTCTGAAAATGTCTTTGTTCTCTACAATTGTAACAAGTTTGTGGCCTTGGTCACAGACTGTCTCCCTTTTCCAATGTAAAGCCAGTAGCCAGGGTTACCATCACAGCAGCCTGGCCCATGCAGGTTCGCATTGGATTCGGACAGTCGGTAAAGAAACAACGGAGCCAAAAACTGATGGGCCAACATCTTTAATCCTAGCTTGAACCCGGCGGGCAAGTAAAAACACACACTGGGCTCCAAAACCCACTCACATTCAGTGCTCACAAAGCTACTAACTTATCCGAGTTTCCTAGAATCAAAGGTTTCTAGCTCACCAGACTTATTCACCTCTATTCCCCATCTCCTTCCTTCTCCCTGCATAAACTCTGCCCAAACTGGCTTCTCACTCAACACTCCGCCATCTTGGCTGCTTCTCCTGGCCTCCTCCACGTGGCCTTTTCTCTGCTCTCTCCTATAATGATAATCTCAGGAACTGAGAGCACATGCTCCCGTTCTGCCCCCATTTTATAGTGTAGAAATCCAAAACTTTAATCCAATATACAAAATAGGGAAGTCTCTAATACAAAGTCACTTATCTGGGGCATGATGGGATTGTACCACCCCACATCAAAAAGGGTGGGAAAGGCTTAATCCCAAAACCAAGCCGCAGGCTACAATGATTCTGCCTGCCCACAGCCCACAGAGACACACATTAATATCACCTGGGCAATGGCCTCCATATGGGCAGCGCCATCTTTAACAAAGTGAGCATAATACATTTTATCGGCCCAATAGCCATCATCTTTAATCCTAGCTTGCACCTGGCGGGCAAGTAAAAAACACACACTGGGCTCGAAAACCCATTCACATTCAGTGCTCACAAAGCTACTGACTTATCCGAGTTTCCTAGAACCAAAGGTTTGTACCTCACCAGCCTTATTCACCTCTGTTCCCCATCTCCTTCCTTATCCCAGATACAAACTCTGCACAAACTGGCATCTCACTCAACACTTCGCCATCTTGGATGCTTCTCCTGGCCTACTCCACGTGGCCTCTCTCTGCCCTCCTCTCTGTTCTCTCTTGTAATATTAATCTCAGGAACCAAGAGAGCAAGCTTCCGTTCTGCCCCCATTTTATAGTGTAGAAATCAAAACCTTTAATCCAATATACAAAATAGGGAAGTCTCTAATACAAAGTCACTTATCAGAGACATGATGGGATTGTACCACCCCACATCAAAAAGGGTGGGAAGCCTGACCAGGTGGTGGTGCAGTAGATAGAGCGTCGGACTGGGATGCGGAAGGATCCGGGTTCGAGACCCCAAGGTCGCCAGCTTGAGCGCGGGCTCATCTGGTTTGAGCAAAAAGCTCACCGGCTTGGACCCAAGGTCGCTGGGCTACAGCAAGGGGTTGCTCGGTCTGCTGAAGGCTCACGGTCAAGGCATGTATGAGAAAGCAATCAATGAACAACTAGGAAGTCGCAGTGTGCAACGAGAAACTGATGATTGATGCTTCTCATCTCTCTCCATTCCAGTCTGTCTGTCCCTGTCTATCTCTGCCTTAAAAAAAAAAAAAAAGTAAAAAGGGTGGGAAAGGCTTAATCCCAAAACCAAGCCCCAGGCTACAAGGATTCTGCCTGCCCACAGCCCGCCCCCAACACATTAATATCATCTGGGGACGGCCTCCACGTGGGCAGCGCCATCTTTAACAAAATGAGCGTAATACATTTTATCCGCCCAACACCCAACCCTCAGGTTTTCGTGAAGTCCGTGTTCTAAGAACATTTCCCAGACCTTCCCACGGTAGGGGTAGTTCTTAAGGCGAGGGGAGGGTTGGGTGAGGGGAATTTGAGTTTTTAAAGAAGTTCTGGATTTGAAGGAGTCCTGGACCCAAACCTAACATTCCAGCCTTTTGTTGTTTAAGGAAAAGGGGCAAAAGTATCTTCTTCTGTAGCTACTTTCTGCTGGTCATGGTAGGTGAAATATCTAGGGGGAGGGGCTGGTCTGAGGTTCAGGCTACGCCAGGTGTAAAGCCAGAAGCCAGGGCCAGGGCCACCACTACAGCCGCCTGGCTCATGCAGGTTCGCATTGGATTCGGACAGTTGGTAAAGAAACAACGGAGCCAAAAACTGATGGGCCAACATCTTTAATCCTAGCTTGAACCCGGCGGGCAAGTAAAAATACACACTGGGCTCCAAAACCCACTCATATTCAGTGCTCACAAAGCTACTAACTTATCCGAGTTTCCTAGAATCAAAGGTTTCTAACTCACCAGACTTATTCACCTCTGTTCCCCATCTCCTTCCTTCTCCCTGCACAAACTCTGCCCAAACTGGCTTCTCTCTCAGCACTCTGCCATCTTGGCTGCTTCTCCTGGCCTCCTCCACATGGCCTCTTTCTGCTCTCTAATGCTAATCTCAGGAACCAAGAGAGCAAGCTCCCGTTCTGCCCCTATTTTATAGTGTAGAAATCCAAACCCTTAATCCAATATATAAAATAGGGAAGTCTCTAATACAAAGTCACTTCTCTGAGGCATGATTGGATTGTACCCCCCCACATCAAAAAGGGTGGGAAAGGCTTAATTCCAAAACCAAGCCCCAGGCTACAAGGATTCTGCCTGCCCACAGCCCACCCCCAACACACATTAATATCACCTGGGCAACAGCTTTCACGTGGGCAGCGCCATCTTTAACAAAGTGAGCATAATATATTTTATCTGCCCAACACCGGGGGTCACCAAAGGATGGCCCATGGGCAACATGCGGCCCCCTGAGGCCATTTATCCGGCCCCCGCTGCACTTCCGGAAGGGGCACTGTAAAGCCAGTATGCACGGCTGCCACTATCAAAGCAGCCTCCTGGCCCATGCAGGTTCGCATTGGATTCAGACAGTCGGTAAAGAAACAATGGAGCCAAAAACTGATGGGCCATAGTCTTTAATTCTAGCTTGCACCCGGCTGGCAAGTAAAAACACACACTGGGCTCCAAAACCCACTCACATTCAGTGCTCACAAAGCTACTGACTTATCCGAGTTTCCTAGAATCAAAGGTTTCTAGCTCACCAGACTTATTCACCTCTGTTCCCCATCTCCTTCCTTATCCCAGATACAAACTCTGCACAAACTGGCATCTCACTCAGCACTCCGCCATCTTGGCTGCTTCTCCTGGCCTACTCCACGTGGCCTCCTTCTGCTCTCTGCTCCCTCTGCTCTCTCATGCTAATCATCCCGGGAACCAAGAGAGCAAGCTCCCGTTCTGCCCCCATTTTATAGTGTAGAAATCCAAACCCTTAATCCAATATATAAAATAGGGAAGTCTCTAATACAAAGTCACTTCTCTGAGGCATGATTGGATTGTACCACTCCACATCAAAACGGGTGGGAAAGGCTTAATCCCAAAACCAAGCACCAGGCTACAAGGATTCTACCTGCCCACAGAGACACACATTAATATCACCTGGGCAACGGCCTCACGTGGGCAGCGCCACTTTAACAAAGTGAGCATAATACATTTTATCTGCCCAATAGTTCTCCATCTCCTTCCTTATCCCAGATACAAACACTACACAAACTGGCATCTCACTCAGCACTCCGCCATCTTGGCTGCTTCTCCTGGCCATATGGCCTCTTTATGCTCTCTGCTCTGCTCCCTCTGCTTTCTCATGCTAATCATCCCAGGAACCAAGAGAGCAAGCTCTTGTTCTGCCCCCATTTTATAGTGTAGATTCAAAACCTTCAATCCAATATACAGAATAGGGAAGTCTCTAATACAAAGTCACTTCTCGGAGGCATAATTGGATTGTACCGCCCCACATCATAAAGGGTGGGAAAAGCTTAATCCGAAAACCAAGCCCCAGGCTACAAGGATTCTCAACACACATTAATATCACCTGGGCAATGGCCGCCTCATGGGTAGCGTCATATTTAACAAAGTGAGCATAATATACTCTATCTGCCCAACGGCACCTCTTTCATTAGTGGTCAGTGAAAGGAGCATAATTCCCATTGAAATACTGGTCAATTTGTTGATTTTAATTTACTTGTTCTTTATTTTAAATATTGTATTTGTTCCCATTTTTTTTTGTTTTTTTATTTTAAAATAAGATAAGTGCAATGTACATAGGGATTTGTTCATAGTTTTTTTTATAGTCTGGCCTTCCAACGGTCTGAGGGACAGTGAACTGTCCCCCTGTGTAAAATGTTTGGGGACCCCTGGGCTAGGCGGTGAGGATATTTTTTATGTCCTTTCCAATTCCAAGACATCATTTCATATCCCATCCCCATTGCTTCAATCATCCCCTGGGTAAAAGTGCTTTCCCAATCTTCTAAGTCTGAACTTCCCTCTTTTAGACACTGTTGGGCAGATAAAATGTATTATGCTCACTTTGTTAAAAATGGCGCTGCCCATGTGAGGCCGTCGCCCAGGTGATATTAATGTGTGTTGAGAATCCTTGTAGCCTGGGGCTTGGTTTTGGGATTAAGCCTTTCCCACCCTTTTTGATGTGGGGTGGTACAATCCAATCATTCCTCAGAGAAGTGACTTTGTATTAGAGACTTCCCTATTTTGTATATTGGATTAGAGGTTGTGAAGCTACAATATAAAATGGGGGCAGAACGAGAGTTTGCTGCTCTTGGTTCCTGGGATGATTAGCATGAGAGAGCAGAGGGAGCAGAGCAGAGAGCAGTAGAAAGAGGCCATGTGGCCAGGAGAAGCAGCCAAGATGGCAGAGTGCTGAGTGAGATGCCAGTTTGTGCAGAGTTTGTATCTGGGATAAGGAAGGAGATGGGGAACTGAGGAGAATAAGGCTGGTGAGCTAGAAACCTTTGATTCTAGGGAACTCGGATAAGTCAGTGGCTTTGTGAGCACTGAATGTGAGTGGGTTTTGGAGCCCAGTGTGTGATTTTTGCTTGCCCGCCGGGTGCAAGCTAGAATTAAAGATGACAGCCCATCAGCTTTTGGCTCCGTTGTTTCTTTACCAACTGTCCGAATCCAATGCAAACCTGCATGGGCCGGGCAGCTGCTGTGATGGTGGCCCTGGCCACGACTCCTGGCTTTACAGACACCAAGGGCATTTTCAGATCATGAGTGAGAAGGCAATTAAATTCTGATCCAACACCTGAAGCTCTGAGGAGTCCCCATTGCCGTAACTTGAGATTCCACTGCTCAGGGAAAAGGGAATTCTCTGTGATAAAGAAGAGATAATGGGAAAGGGAAATCCCCTGGCCTGATCCCTAAAGTGACCTTGCTGCAAGCATTCAAGGGTTCTCCCCCTGCTGCTTGTGTTCATTATCAAATAGTATGAGTGGACATCCTTTTTCTTTGCCAGGCTTTGGGAGGTCATTTCTTCTGGCACCTCACATGGGGCACCACTTGTTGTGACAATGAACTACTCAGAGACCAGATGAAATGCACCAAGGAAACTAGAGGAGGTAACACTTCTGGTCAGCAGACTAAAGGACTGAAGTCCTGTCCCCAGCCTTATTCAGATATTTATTAGCCAGTAAAAATAACTCAAGGAAGCAGACAGAAGAAGTTTTTCTTTCAGGGGGTAAAGTGTAAGGAACATGCTGACTCCTAATCTCTGTTCTGAGCCTAAACATTTTCTGTTTCTGAATCTTATCCTGCTCATTTTCTGTTTCTGAATCTTATCCTGCTCTTTTGTTGTTTCCAGCACTAACTGTTTCTAGAATGAGGTCAGAGAAGTCCCTGGATTGTTGTCTGGTCAGGGCTATCACCCTAGGGTGCCTCGCTGTCTCTAATTGTCTTCTTAACTCTGCATTTTGTCATAGCATATTCTCACAACTTGCCACCAGCAGCTTCTGCTCTGAAATCCAGAAATGTTCCCTTTTTTTCTGGCCACCAGTATGCTCAATCTCACAGGGCAGAAGAAGTCCAGGAATCTCTTTAGAAGTGGGAGGCTTATCTACTTACTCCACAGCCCTCACCCTACTGTATTTAAATTCAGGATGTCCAAAGCAGAGTGGATTGAGCAATGATGTGCACACTGTAGCTTACTGATGTCTGCAGGATACCTGCCATCCATTTTTCTTCAGAGAGTACACATGCTACCAGGATAGCTGGAGAGGCATTAGTTTCCACACCAGTCACTACCTTGAACCTTATACCATTCTGACCCTCAGTCTCTGCTGCTGAATTGAAATGCTAGATAGCTTCCTTATTTCATTCTGTGTGTACTTTCTATGCCTGCTGTCTAACTGTCCATCTGTTAGACCTGTCTGCACTCAAGATGTGGAGAGAGTTCATGCCTTTACATCCATCAGTGTCCTCAACACTCATGGAAATTACATAATCAGAAAAAATAGGTCTAGAAGGTACAGGAAGAAGGAAGGACTACCCACCAGCCACTTTAGAAAACTAGTTCTAAACCAGAGCTAACACAGTAAGCAATTAAATGCAAAATGCAAAGAAAAGCAAATAGGCAGGGATGACTCCAAGGTGTCTCTCTGACTTACATTAGTTTTTATTAAAAAATGGGGGCATTATAAGAGGAAAAACAGATACTTATGTGAAGAAGATGGGATCAGTTTGGGACACATTTCATGGGGGTAATAGAACATTTAAGTGGGATATGTCACAAGGACCAGAGATCCTCCAACAATGATGTATATCAAATTGGGAAACTTTTAAAAATAAATCTTGGGAATTAATTGAGGCCTCGATGTCTATCATTTTAAACATTGATTTAGAAGCTTAGAAAAAATCTGAAAAAAACATTTGTTAAGTCATGAGACCTTAGTGAAAAGTCATTTAAGGTGTTATTTATAAAGCTGATTCTTTTTATGCAAAGCTACTGGCTGACTTGGTGATGTAATTTGGGATTTCCAGAAGAGGTGTTTACTTGCAAATACCTATCTCCTTGTTTGAATTTCAAGAAAGAAAATATTCCATAAATAAATTTAAGGCTATTAATTTTTTAAAGACACTTAAAATTCACCAAAATATCAGCAGTGGTTGTCTCAAAATGAGAGTGCTTCAGGAAAGAGTTGTAGTTGCAAGCACTAAAAAAACAATTATGGTTGTTTCAAACATAAAACAGAATTATGTTAAAATATCTAAGATAGTTTACAAAACCTTAAGAGTAGAGGACATAAAGAACTGAAGAGGCTCTTCTACCCCGGGAGAAGTGCCCGGCAGGGTTCCTTTCTTCCTTTCAATAAAGCCTGTGACTCTGGTCTTTCGGACTCCCATGGATTCTAACCTTTGGTGCCGAAACCCGGGACAGGGTACTAGCTGCCTGGATGATCCCTCTTTGCCGTTCAAACTTACAACCAGGGAAGCAATGGACAGCGGCAGCTCATCCCGGGCTTACTCCCTGATTCTGTTTGGATGTGTAATTGTGGGTTGATTGGCCGGCAGTCTAACCCTGTCCTGAACCCCTGCTGGACCAGAAAGAGTCGAGAAATGATAGATACGTGAATTCCAAACTGCCCTCTTGCTGTTCCGCTTATCTGTCAGACCTCACCCTTACTGGACTACCGCCCCTGAGACAAAGGAATTCCAAAAAGTTGACAACCCGCCCCAAGGAGGGGCTCCGGACACACCAGGACTTTTGATTCAACACCCACATGCTCAAAGCCCCCCAAGGAAGAGCATTCGGGACATACCAGGACTTTTGCCTCAGTATTCCCTCAGGCTCTCCCAAACACTATATAACTCGCCCCTAGTCTGTAACCAGTGCTCTTCTCCCCCGGGAGAAGTGCCCGGCAGGGTTCCTTTCTTCCTTTCAATAAAGCCTGTGACTCTGGTAAAAAAAAAAAAAAAAAAAAAAAAAAAAAAAAGAACTGAAGAGGTGAGCTCAGGAAGGCAAGAGCAATGTTCAAAATCACTCCAAAACTAGTTTGGTGAAGTCAGCACTGCCCCAGGCATTGTCAATGTACAGATTCAATCAACTCAATAAATTCCACTCCTCATTGAACTGTGCAGTGGGTTAGGGTGGCTGGCTTTACCAGTGCCCCCTGTGTCACTGGCATTGCTGCCTCAGAAGTTAGACAAGCTGCACTCTCTGGGTTTGTATCTCCTACAAATGTGAATTCTTTTCTTCCCCTGCTACACTGTGTCATCAGACACCCATCTGAGGCAGAGGCTCAGTCCCGTGCCCACACCTCAGCTAACAGTGGAGGTTAGGAAACCAGAATTTCTATCTCTACAGTGAAGCAGAGTCAGAAGTTAAGCAACCAAAAGGAAGAAAAAAATAATTATTTTAGGTGATTTTTTTCTTCTTTATGCTTCTGCAAATGTACTCTTTTTATAATGAATAGTATTATATAATCAGAAAAAATTAATAAACTTTTTATACTAGCATTTTATTTTCAGTTCTTTTAACCAAGTCTGTCTAGTATCATTTGCCCTGCTAGTGGATACTGTTAAGCCTAATCCAGAGGGACTCAAAACATTGAAGACATGAACAAAATCCGTCAATTCCACATCAAAGCTTTATTGTCTAGTTTGGCCAAGTGGTGGCAACTCCGACAGAAATCTGAGGGAGAGCGCACCGGCCCTTTGTTCTACTTAGTTTTTATAGTTTTGCAAGTGGGAAGTACAGAAGCAAAAATTGCAATTAGGTGCCCTTTACCACTATTGGTTATAGTCATATGTCCTTTAACATGATAGGACCATGTTCAATTTGCAAGCCATACATCATTTTGGAGAAAACAAAATTTACAAGTCAACACAATGATAGAAAGATGTCTCTTTACATATTAAAAGACATTCCTATATTTTCTAATGTTTATCCGCCATCTCTTTGTCCAGAGTCACACACATTAACTATATGCATTCACATGGGAGAGGTAGTTTCCCTGGGGACAAATGCCCGCAAATGGCACATTACATTAAGGAAAGGTTTATTTTGGCTTTTCTTTTCTTCCTGCACCTGGCTAGCCATTCACCCCTTTCCCTACAGGGTTGGTGGAATGTCAGGGAATCCATGTTTTCCTTCCTTTTGCATTTACTATACAATGCCAAGGGCCATCCTGGTTTTATGCCAATCACACAGTACAGAGATTATTCACAAAATTTCTCTGCAAACCTTAACCCAAATTAATAAAATGTTCTTTAAGCCTCTTAAAATATTAATATCAATTCTGTAGCTTTTGGTACTTTACAAACATCTGTGGGTGAGGTGGCGCAGTGGCTCCTCAGATACAAAGAGGAAATACACAGGTGGATAAATTGCTTGTTTGTCTTCTGATCTTCCTGGAGAATACCACTAGAGTTAAAGATACTACCATTTTACTTCATAGATGAGTAAACTGGGCTGAGAGATAAGAGAAATGTTATACCAAAGTCAGATATGAAATAATGGGAGAGCCAGCCCTACAATCATATCTTGATTTAGGCATCTATTTTGTCTACTCCCATAAACTCTAAAGGGCAGCTTTGTGGTGTGCTTTAAGGAGCATTCAGAATCCCTGCATCGACCCCTTCATTTTTGAATAGAGGAGAAGAATTAGCTACAGCTAAATAGGAAGCTGGTCTCCGTAATTAGCCCATTTGCTGGCTCAGTAAATTTTGGCAAGTGATTTAACCTCTCTTTACTTCAGTTTTTCTGTTGGCAGATGGAAATAATAATAGTTTCTATAGCGGTTGTTTGTAAGAAATAAATTCTTATTTGCAAAGAACATTTCTCGCACCCAGTAAGCACTAAATATTTATGAAGTAAAAGTGAGCAAGAAATAGGGCAGAGGTCTCATTTTATTTTATTTTATTTTATTTTATTTATTTATTTTGGTTACAGAGACAGAGAGAGAGTCAGAGAGAGGGATAGACAGGGACAGACAGACAGGAACAGAGAGATAAGAAGCATCAATCATTAGTTTTTCGTTGCGCATTGCAACAGCTTAGTTGTTCATTGATTGCTTTCTCATATGTGCCTTGACCATGGGCCTTCAGCAGACCGAGTGACCCCTTGTTCGAGCCAGCGACCTTGGGTCCAAGCTGGTGAGCTTTTGCTCAAACCAGATGAGCCTGCACTCAAGCTGGCGACCTCGAGGTCTTGAAGCTGGGTCCTCTGTATCCCAATCCGACGCTCTATCCACTGCGCCACTGCCTGGTCAGGTGGCAGAGGTCTCATTTTTAACTGGGCTCAACTTTGCTAAACATTCAAAATGAGTTCATTGACTGACTCTTGTGATAATGGTGAAGAGGCTTAGACCAAACTAACCATCAATTATAGTTTTAAATTTTGAACAAAATTATTTAACAAGAAAATCCATTGGAGATATCAAAAAACAATCAAAAAGTAAAATCTGGAAACAAATCTAATCTAGAAAAACAGAAATTGTACCTGCTGAGATTGAAAAATGAGAAACTTCTTCCTTGAGGATAATCCCCAACTGCACAACAGCTCACAGCAGCAGAGAGACAAAGCTTTCTGCTCTGAAGCATAGGAGGCCAGAGTTCACGGTTTGGAGAGTAAACAAAGCTACAAAAAGGATCTGGAAAGAAAAGATCCATGTAGGGTGTGATTCCCATAGCATGCAAACAATATTGGTCTGCATTGTTGGCTGACCATTAAACAAACATTCACAAGGGAAAAAACAGAGGAAATATTTTAAAAAATAAAACATAGCTGGACATTACAGATCTGAAGAAAATGTCAACTACTGACTATAGAGGGGACAGAGTATGGAGTTTTGAATCTAGCCAAGTTAAACGTTGACTAGAATAAAAATTACTCTTCCATTATTCTCCTATGTCTCATTTGCAATATCAGGTATCCAATCAAAATTCAGTAGATATACAAAGAAACAAAAAGGTGACTTAGAACAAAAGGAGTAAAAGTAAATCCAAGTTGAGATGACCTAAATGATATAGTTGGCAGAGCAGTTATTTTTTGTTTAAAGTAACACACATAAATAAAAGGAAACTGTACAGAAGATTTCCTCTTGGCTGTTTTTGAGATTTTCCTTGTTTTTGATAACCTTGCAAATTTTGAGGAACACTAGTCAAGTATGTTGTAGGATGCTCCTCTGTTAGAAGCTGTTTGTTGTTTTATTAAGATTAGACAGTAGTCCCTGGCCGGTTGGCTCAACGGTAGAGCGTCGGCCTAGCGTGCGGAGGACCTGGGTTCGATTCCCAGCCAGGGCACACAGGAGAAGCACCCATTTGCTTCTCCACCCCTCCGCCGGGCTTTCCTCTCTGTCTCTCTCTTCCCCTCCCGCAGCCAAGGCTCCATTGGAGCAAAGATGGCCCGGGCGCTGGGGATGGCTCTGTGGCCTCTGCCTCAGGCGCTAGAGTGGCTCTGGTCGCAACATGGCGATGCCCAGGATGGGCAGACCATCGCCCCCTGGTGGGCAGAGCGTCGCCCCATGGTGGGCATGCCGCGTGGATCCCGGTCGGGCGCATACGGGAGTCTGTCTGACTGTCTCTCCCTGTTTCCAGCTTCAGAAAAATGAAAAAAAAAAAAAAAGATTAGACAGTAGTTATGGGTTATTTTTTTAATGTAAGTATAGTTGACATTTACTATATTAGTTTCAGATATACAGCATAATGATTTATATATCTTACAATGTGATCACCACTCTAAATCTAGTAACCATTTGTTACTATGCCATGTGATCACAATATTATTAACTATAGTATTCTTCATCTTTTTCATTCAATTCCACCCCTCTCTGGCAACTATCAGTTTATTCAGTTTCTGTGACTCTGCTTTTTTCTTGTTTTTTTTTGTTTGTTTGTTTTTGTTCATTTGTTTTATTTTTAGTTTCCACATTTAAGTGAAATTATATGGTATTTGCCTTTCTATGTCTGTTTTATTTCACTTAGCATACTTCCCTCTAGGTGCATCTATGCTGTCACAAATGACAAGATTTTACTATTTTTTATGGCTAATATTCCATTGTGTGTACATGTATGTATGTGTGTATATATATACACACACACATACATCTTTATCTATTCATCTATCAGTGGACACCTAGGTTGCTTTCATATCTTGGCTATTGTAAATAATGCTGCAATGAAAATAGGGTGTGTGTGTGTGTGTGTGTGTGTGTGTGTGTGTGTATATATATATATATATATATATATATATGGTCTACCGGAAAGTTCTGTCCGTTTCTACCACAAGAAGTTTCGACATGTAAACACATGTTTATTTGGCGCATGTGTGCCTCTCTCTTTTTATCACTTAATGTATACATACTGACGTAGCAAATTAACTAAAACAAAGTTAATTTACGTTAGTCTTATGTGTGAAGTGATAGTGTACCCATGGCTACTGATAAAGTTCATTTATGCCACTGTAATTTTTACAAATTTCAACAAGGAAGAAATGCTACAGAAGCATGTAGAAATTTATTGAAAGTGTTTGGTGAAGAAATAATACTATTACTTGTTTTTGTCCTTACAAAATTTTTTGAAGGGAAAAAAATTCAAAAATGCCCTGGCCGGTTGGCTCAGTGATAGAGCGTTGGCCTGGTATGCAGGAGTCCTGGGTTCGATTCCAGGCCAGGGCACACAGGAAAAGCGCCCATCTGCTTCTCCACCCCTCCCCCTCTCCTTCCTCTCTGTCTCTCTCTTCCCCTCCCGCAGCCGAGGCTCCATTGGAGCAAAGTTGGCCCGGGCACTGAGGATGGCTCTGTGGCCTCTGCCTCAGGTGCTAGAATGGCTCTGGTTGCAACAGAGTGATGCCCCAGATGGGCAGAGCATTGCTCCCTGGTGGGCATGCCAGGTGGATCCCAGTCGGGTGCATGCGGGAGTCTGTCTGACTGCCTCCTTGTTTCCAACTTCAGGAAAAAAAAATTCAAAAATGAAGAAGATATCAAACAAGCACTGGTTCAATTTTTTGCATCAAAAGATAAAACATTTTTCAAAAATGGGATATACAAATTGCCCTCACGCTGGCAAGAAATCATTAATAATAATGGCAATTATGTTATTTAATAAAGTTTATTGACGGTAAGAAAAATTTGTATTTTGTTTTATTCCAGAGACGAACATAACTGTCCAGTAGACCGTATATATATATTTGTCAATATATTTAGCAAGAGAGAAAGACAGAAAGAGAGAAGGGGAGGAGAGAGATGTTGATTCACTTTAGTTGTTTATTTAAAAGATTTGATTTATTGATTTTTTTCAAAGAGAGGAGGCAGGGTTGAGAAATAACTTATTATTGCTTCACTCTAGTTTTCATTGATTGCTGGATGTATGTGCCTTGACCTAGCAAGCCTAGGGTTTCAAACTGATCATCTCAGCATTCCAGATCAATGCTTTATCCACTGCGCCACCACAGGTCAGGCCACTTCAGTTGTTTATTGATTGCTTTTCTTATGTTCCTTGACCAGTAGGCTCAGGCCAAACCACTGACCTCTTGCACAAGCCAGTGACCTTGGGCTTCAAGCCAGCTTCTTCTGGGCTCAAGCCAGTGACCTTGGGATCATGTCACTGATCCCAAGATGGTGACCCTGTGCTCAAGCTGGTAAACCTGTGTTTCAGCTCATGAGCCTGTGTTCTAGCTGGTGAACTCAGGGTTCTGAACTGCAGTCCTCAGCATCCCGGACTTACCCTCAACTCATTGTACCACCACCAGTCAGGCTGTAGCTTTTCATCAAATTATTGGGTTTTGTTTTATTTTTATCAGATAAATACTGAGAAATGGAATTGCTGGGTCATATGGTAGTTCTTTTTTTAATTAAAAAAATTTTTTTTGAATTTTTTTTCTGAAGTTGGAAAAGGGGAGGCAGTCAGACAGACTCCCGCATGTGCCTGACCGGGATCCACCTGGCATGCCCACCAGGGGGCGATGCTCTGCCCATCTGGGGCATCGTTCTGTTGGAATCAGAGCCATTCTAGCGCCTGAGGCAGAGACCATAGAGCCATCCTCAGCGCCCAGGCCAACTTTGCTCCAATGGAGCCTTGGCTGCGGGAGGGGAAGAGAGAGACAGCGAGGAAGGAGAGGGGGAGGAGTGGAAAAGCAGATGGGTGCTTCTCCTGTGTGCCCTGGCCTGGAATCGAACCCGGGACTCCTACACGCCAGGCCGACGCTCTACCACTGAGCCAACTGGCCAGGGCCCTATTTTTAGTTTTTGCAGGACTCTACAAACTGTTTTCCATAGTGGTTACACCAATTTACACTCCCACCAGAGTGCATGAGGGTTTTCTTTTCTCCACATTCTAGCCAACACTTACTGACTTTTTTTATAACAGCCATTTTGACAGGTGTGAGGTGATATCTCATTGCAGTTTTGATTTGCATTGCCCTGATGATTAGTGATACTGAGCATCTTTTTGTATGTCTGTTTGCCATGTATATGTCTTCTTTGGAGTAATGTCTACTCATATTCTCTGTCCATTTTTGTTTGTTAGTCAGTTTGTTTATTTTTTTGTTTTTGAGGGAAGCAGGGAGAAAGAGAGAGACAGGAACATCAAGCTGCTCCTATATGTGCCCTCACTGGGGAATCAAACCGACAACTTCCGCGCTCTGAGACAATGCTTTAATCAACCAAGCTATCTGTCTAGAGCTTTTTTTTAGAGAGAGACAGAGAAAGGAAGGGAGTGAGAGGGGAGGGTAGAAGGGAAACTTCCATTTGTTTGTTCCACTCAGTCATGCATTCATTGGTTGTTTACCACGTGCGCCCTGACTGAGAATCAAATCTGCAAATGTGTCATTTCAGGATGATGCTCTTAACCAACTTAGCTAACCAGCCAGGGTCCGGAGTGCTTATATTCTTTTGAGTCAGTGTTTTCAGTTTCTTCAAATTCCCAGAAGTGGAAACATTGGGTCATAAGCCAGTTTCATTTTTAATTTTTCGAGGAAGCTCCATAGTGTTTTTCACAATGGCTGCACCAATCTGCATTACCACTAACAAAACACAAGTGTTCTCTTTTCTTCGCTTCCTTGCCAACACTTGTTATTTGTTGATTTAATGATAGCCTTTCTGACAGGTGTGAGGTGATAGTTCATTATGGTTTTAATTTGCATTTTTCTGATGATTACTAATGTTGAGTATCTTTTCATATGTCTGTCTGCATATCTTTCAAGAAACATCTATTGAAGTCCTCTGCCTATTTTTTAATAGGACTTTTTTTGGTGTTGAATTTTACAAGTTTTTTATAAAGTTTGGATATTAATACCTTATCAGATGTATCAGCAAATATGCTCTTTCATTCAGTGTGTTGTCTTTTAATTTTGTTCATAGTTTTCTTTGTTGTGCAAATTTTTTAAATTTGATATAGTCTCATTTATTTGTTTTTTATTTTATTTCCCTTGCTCAAGAAGATATATATATTAGAAAAAATATTGCTACAAGAAATGTCTGAGATTTTACTGCCTACGTCTTCCTCTAGGATTTTTATGGTCTCATGTCGGATATTTAAGTCTTTGATTCATTTTGAGTTTATTTTTGTGTATGATGGAATAAAGTGGTCTAGTTTTATATTTTTTAACATATCTGTTCAAATTTCCAAACACTATTTATTAAACAGACTATATTTACCCCATTGTATGTTCTTGTCTCCTTTGTCAAATATTAATTGACACCATAAATGTGTGGCTTTATTTCTGGGGTCTCTATTCTCTTCCATTGATATATATGTCTGTTTTTCTGCCAGTTCCATACTGTTTTGATTACTATGGCCATGTAGTATAGTTTGATATCAGGTAGCATGGTACCTCCAACTTTATTCTTCTTTCTCAAGATTGTTGTGGCTATTCTGGGTCTTTTGTAGTTCCATATATGTTTTTTGAAATATTTGTTCTAATTCTGTGAAGTACACCATTGCTATCTTCATAGGAATTGCTTGAATCTATAAATTGCTTTGGATAATATGGACATTTTTTTAAAGACTTTGTTTTTTCTTTTTTCTTTTTTTTTTTTTTTTACAGAGACAGAGAGAGGGATAGATAGGGACAGACAGACAGGAATGGAAGGAGATAAGAAGCATCAATCATCAGTTTTTCATTGCGCATTGCGACACCTTAGTTGTTCATTGATTGCTTTCTCATATGTGCCTTGACTATGGGCCTTCAGCAGACCTAGAAACCCCCCGCTCGAGCCAGCGACCTTGGGTCCAAGCTGGTGAACTTTGCTCAAACCAGATGAGCCCACACTCAAGCTGGCAACCTCGGGGTCTCGAACCTGGGTCCTCCACATCCCAGTCCGACACTCTATCCACTGTGCCACTGCCTGGTCAGGCTAATATGGACATTTTAATGATATTAAGTCTTCCTATCCATGAAAACAGTATATGCTTCTACTTATTTGTATCTTCTTCACTTTCTTTCTTCAGTGTCTTATATTTTTCTGAGCACAAGTTTTTTACATCTTTGGATAACTTTATTTTTAAGTATTTTATTTTTGATGCAATTATACATGGGATTGGTTTTTTAGTTTCCCTTTCTGACAGTTTATTATTAGTGTGTAGAAGTGGAACTGATTTCTGGATATTTATTTTGTATCCTGCTACATTACTGAATTCATTTATCAGTTTTAGTTGTTTCTTGGTGAAATTTTTAGGGTTCTTTATATATAATACCATGTCTTCTGCAAATAATGAGAGTTTTACTTTATCCTTTCCAATTTGGTTACCTTTTTTTTTTCCTATTTTTTTAAAAAATTTATTTATTAAATTTAATGCAGTGACATGGATAAATCAGGGTACATATGTTGAGAGAAAACATCTCTAGATTATTTTGCCTTTTTTTTTTTTTTCTGAAGCTGGAAACAGGGAGAGACAGTCAGACAGACTCCCGCATGCGCCCGACCGGGATCCACCCGGCACGCCCACTTTGGGGTGATGCTCTGCCCACCAGGGGGCGATGCTCTGCCCATCCTGGGTGTCGCCATGTTGCAACCAGAGCCACTCTAGCGCCTGAGGCAGACGCCACAGAGCCATCCCCAGCGCCCGGGCCATCTTTGCTCCAATGGAGCCTTGGCTGTGGGAGGGGAAGAGAGAGACAGAGAGGAAAGCGCGGCAGAGGGGTGGAGAAGCAAATGGGTGCTTCTCCTATGTGCCCTGGCCGGGAATCGAACCCGGGTCTTCCGCACGCTAGGCCGACGCTCTACCGCTGAGCCAACCGGCCAGGGCCTTATTTGGACATTTGATTGTTCTGTATACCCCTCCCCCAAAGTTAAATTGTCTTCTTTCACCTTCTATCTGGTTTTCTTTGTGCCCCTCCCCTCCCCCAACCCTTCTCTCCTTCTTTACCCCATCCCCCCTCCCCCCACCCTCCACCCCTATTGCCATCATATTCTTGTTCATGTCTCTGAGTCTCATTTTTATGTTCCTTCTATGTATGGATTCATATAGTTCTTAGTTTTTTTTCTGATTTACTTATTTCACTCCGTACAATGCTATCAAGGCCCATCCATGTTATTGTAAATGATCTGATGTCATCATTTCTTATGGCTGAGTAGTATTCCATAGTATATATGTACCAAAGCTTTTTATTCCTCTCGTCCTCTGATGGACACTCGGGCTGTTTCCAGATCTTCGCTATGGTGAATAATGCTGCCACAAACATGGGGGTGCATTTCTCCTTTTGGAGCCCTTCTATGGTGTCCTTGGGGTATATTCCTAAAAGTGGGATAGCTGGGCCAAAAAGCAGTTCGATTTTCAGTTTTTTGAGGAATCTCCATACTGTTTTCCACAGTGGCTGCACCAGTCTGCATTCCCACCAGCAGTGCAGGAGAGTTCCCTTTTCTCCACATCCTCGCCAGCACTTATTCTGTGTTGTTTTGTTGATGAACGCCATTCTGGCTGGTGTGAGGTGATATCTCATTGTGGTTTTAATTTGCATTTCTCTAATGATTAGTGATGTTGAGCATTTTTTTATATGCCTATTGGCAATCTGTATGTCCTCTTTGGAGAAGTGTCTATTCATCTCTTTTGCCCATTTTTGGATTGGATTGTTTGTCTTCCTGGTGTTGAGATTTACAAATTCTTTATAAATTTTGGTTATTAACCCCTTATCAGACGTATTGTCAAATATGTTCTCCCATTGTGTAGTTTGTCTTTTTATTCTGTTCTTGTTGTCTTTAGCTGTGCAAAAGCTTTTTAGTTTGATATAGTCCCATTTGTTTATCCTGTCTTTTATTTCACTTCCCCGTGGAGATAAATCAGCAATTATATTGCTCCGAGATATGTCGGAGAGCTTACTGCCTATGTTTTCTTCTAAGATGCTTATGGTTTCACGGCCTACATTCAAGTCTTTTATCCATTTTGAGTTTATTTTTTGAGTGGTGTAAGCTGGTGATCTAGTTTCATTTTTTTGCAGGTAGCTGTCCAATTTTCCCAACACCATTTGTTAAAGAGGCTGTCTTTACTCCATTGTATTTCCTTGCCTCCTTTGTCAAATATCAGTTGTCCATAGAACTGTGGGTTTATTTCTGGGTTTTCTTTTCTGTTCCATTGATCTATATGCCTGTTTTTATGCCAGTACCAGGCTGTTTTGAGTACAATGGCCTTGTAGTATAACTTGATATCAGGAAGTGTGATACCTCCCACTTTATTCTTCTTTTTTAAGATTGCTGAGGCTATTTGTGTTATTTTTTGGTTCCATATAAATTTTTGGAATATGTGGTCTATATCTTTGAATTATGTCATTGGTATTTTAATTGGTGTTGCATTGAATTTATAGATTGCTTTGGGTAATATAGAAATTTTAATGATGTTTATTCTTCCTAACCATGAGCACAGTATATGCTTCCACTTGTTTGTATCATCTTTGATTTCTTTTATCAATGCTTTGTAATTTTCCAAGTACAAGTCTTTAGTCTCCTTGGTTAAGTTTACTCCTAGGTACTTTATTTTTTTGGTTGTAATTGTGAAGGGGATTGTTTCCTTAATTTCTCTTTCTGACTGTTCATTTTTGGTGTATAAAAAACCTCTGATTTCTGAGTATTGATTTTATATCCTGCCACCTTGCTGAATTCATTTATCAAGTCCAGTAGCTTTTAGACTGAGACTTTAGGGTTTTCTATATACAAATCATATCATATGCAAATAATGATAGTTTTACTTCTTCTTTTCCAATTTGGATGCCTTTTATTTCTTCTTCTTGACTGATTGCTGTGGCTAGGACTTCCAGGACCATGTTAAATAAGAGTGGTGAAAGGGGGCACCCCTGCCTTGTTCCTGATCTTAAGGGTATTGCTTTTAATTTTTGCCCATTGAGTATGATGTTGGCTGTGGGTTTGTCATAGATGGCCTTTATCATGTTTAGGTATGTTCCCTGTATTCCCACTTTGCTGAGAGTTTTGATCATGAATGGGTGCTGGATTTTATCAAATGCTTTTTCTGCATCTATTGAAATTATCATATGGTTTTTCTCCTTCTTTTTGTTTATGTGATGAATCACATTGATTGATTTACGAATATTGTACCAGCCTTGCCTCCCCAGAATAAATCCCACTTGATCATAGTGTATGATTTTTTCCATATATTGTTGGATCTGGTTTGCTAATATTTTGTTGAGGATATTAGCATCTATATTCATCAGAGATATTGGCCTATAATTTTCTTTCTTTGTGTTGTCTTTGTCTGGTTTTGGAATCAGAATTATGCTCGCCTCATAAAAGGAGCTTGGAAGTCTTCCTTCCTCTTGAATTTTTTGAAATAGTTTGAGAAAGATAGGAGTTAGTTCTTCTTTGAATATTTGGTAGAATTCCGTTGTAAAGCCATTGGGCCCCGGACTTTTCTTTGTTGGGAGTTTTTTGATAACTGTTTCAATCTCATTTGGTGTAATTGGTCTGTTTAGGTTTTCTGATTATTCCAGATTGCTTTTTGAAAGATTGTATGTTTCAAGGAATTTGTCCATTTCATCTAGTTTGTCTAGTTTTTTGGCATACAGTTCTTCATAGTATTTTCTTACAATATTTTGTATTTCTGTTGTGTCAGTTGTTATTTCTCCTCTCTCATTTCTAATTTTATTTATTTGAGTCCTCTCTCTCTTTTTCTTGGTAAGTCTAGTTAAAGGTTTATCAATCTTGTTTACCTTTTCAAAGAACTAGCTCCTAGTTTCATTGGTCCTCTGTATTGTTTCTTTAGCCTCTATGTCATTTATTTCTGCTCTGACCTTTATTATTTCCTTCCTTCTACTACATTTGGACTTTACTTGCTGTTCTTTTTCTAGTTCTTTTAGATGCAGGGTTAAGTTGTTTATTTGAGCTTTTTCTAGCTTCTGAAAGTGTGCCTGTAGTGCTGTGAACTTCCCTCTCAGTACTGCTTTTGCTGTGTCCCATAAATTCTGAGTTGTTGTATGCTCATTGTCATTCGTTTCTAGAATTTTTTTTATTTCTTCTTTGATCTCATTCTTAATCCATTCATTATTTAACAACCTGCTATTTAGTTTCCATGTGTTTGAGAATTTTTTAGCTTTTCTGTTGTGGTTCATTTCTAGTTTCATGCCGTTGTGATCGGAGAAAGTGCTTGGTATAATTTCAGTCTTTTTAAATTTGTTGAGAGCACTTTTTTGCCCTAACATGTGGTCTATCCTAGAGAATGTACCATGAGCACTTGAAAAGAATGTATATTCTGCTGCTTTAGGGTGAAAGGTTCTGAAGATATCTATTAAATCGAGTTGATCTAGTCTTTCCAATAAGTCTTCTGTTTCTTTGTTAATTTTCTTTCTTGAGGATCTATCTAGTGATGTTAGTGGGGTATTGAAATCTCCTACTATTATAGTATTGCTGTTGATCTCACCCTTTAAATCCATCAAAGTCTGCTTTATATATTTGGGTGCTCCTATATTAGGTGCATAGATATTTATAATAGTTATAACTTCCTGTTGGATTACTCCCTTTATCATTATGTAGTGGCCTTCTTTATCTCTTAATATATCCTTTGTTTTAAAGTCCAATTTGTCTGATATAAGTATTGCTACCCCAGCTTTTTTTTTATTTCCAATGCATGAAATGTTTTTTTCCATCCTTTTACCTTTAATCTATGTGTATCTTTTGTTCTAAGATCTGTCTCTTGTAGACAGCATATATATGGGTCCTGTTTTCTTTTTTTTTTCTTTTTTTTTTTTTTCATTTTTCTGAAGATGGAAACAGGAAGAGACAGTCAGACAGACTTCCGCATGCGCCCAACCAGGATCCACCCGGCACGCCCACCATGGGGCGACGCTTTGCCCACCAGGGGGCGATGCTCTGCCCATTCTGGGCGTCGCCATGTTGCGACCAGAGCCACTCTAGCGCCTGAGGCAGAGGCCACAGAGCCATCCCCAGCGCCTGGGCCACCTTTGCTCCAATGGAGCCTCGGCTGCGGGAGGGGAAGAGAGAGACAGAGAGGAAAGCGTGGCGGAGGGGTGGAGAAACAAATGGGCGCTTCTCCTGTGTGCCCTGGCTGGGAATCAAACCCGGGTCCTCCGCACGCTAGGCTGACGCTCTACCGCTGAGCCAACCGGCCAGGGCCTGGGTCCTGTTTTCTTATCCATGCAGCTACCCTATGTCTTTTGATTGGATCATTTAATCCATTTACATTTAAGGTTATTATTGATATGTAGTTGTTTATTGCCATTTTATTTTTTAAAGGTGTATTCCTTTTTTGCTATATTCTTTTCCCACTTTGATCTGTTTACAACAGGCCCCTTACCATTTCCTGCAGCATTGGTTTGGTTGTAATGAATTCCTTGAGTTGTTTTTTGTCTGGGAAGCTTTTTATTTCTCCTTCGATTTTAAATGATAGCCTTGCTGGATAAAGTAGTCTTGGTTGTAGTTTCTTGTTCTGCATAACTTTGAATATTTCTTGCCATTCCCTTCTGGCCTCAAGTGTTTCTGTTGAGAAGTTGGATGTCATCCTTATAGGGGCTCCTTTGTAGGTGATAACTTTTTTTTCTCTTGCAGCTTTTAATATTTTCTCTTTATCACTTAGCTTTGGTATTTTAATTATGATGTGTCTTGGTTTCTTTGGGTTTCTCTTTAATGGAGTTCTTTGTGCTTCTTGGACTTGTGAGAGTTTCTCTTACATTAACTTAGGGAATTTTTCAGCTATGATATGTTTGAACAAAGTCTCTATCCCTTGTTCTTTTTCTTCTTCTTCAGGAACCACTATGATGCAGATGTTATTTCTCTTCATGTTGTCACAGAGCTCTCTAAGGGTTTCCTCTGAATTTTTGAGTCTCTTTTCTCTTTTCTTCTCTGCTTTCATGCCTTCATTCCAGTTGTCCTCCAACTCACTGATTCGATCCTCAGCTCTATCTATCCTGTTTTTAATTCCTTCCATTGTGGTCTTTATTTTTGATATTGTATTTGTCATCTCTGACTGATTCTGTTTTATACTTGCTATTTCTTTATTTAGGTGTTCATAATGACCATCCATTGTTGTTCTAAGATTCCTAAGCATCCTTACAATCATTATTTTGAACTCCGCATCTGGAAGTTTGATTATTTCCATATCACTGAGTTCATCTCCTGAAGGATTCTCTTGTGGTTTCATTTGGATTGCACTTTTTTGTCTTCTCATCCTCTTTTTTGGATGTTTTATTTGTAGAGTTGGTTGAGTCTAGGCTTGGTGTTGTCTGCTTCCAGTTTTCAGTTGTGTTATTTATAGGTCTTCTTGGGTTGGTATCAGCTGTTATCTGTAATCCACTTTCGGATTTGGGCAGCTTTGAAGTCTTGATTTGTTTGTTTTCTTAACAGGTGATAGTCTTGTTTACTGATCTCAGCAGGGGGCTTCCTTGAAACTGTATCCAGGAATGCGATGGATGTAACCTGAGACTCTGAAGGCCTCTTTAGCCAACTAAGCTCTCTGGTGGCAGGGTGTTTTCTCAGCTTCAGTTGGGAGAGGTGTATCTCAGATCTCCATGGAGACCTGAGTTACTGCCCCTCCTCCCCACTTCTTGTTTTCATCTATGTCTTGTTGCGCTGATTGGAGCTGGATAGATGTCTGGTAAGCTCTGATCCGGAAGCAATTCAGCTCTGTTTTGTGAAAGGTTCAGTTCCTCCCCCAGCTATGGCCGCCTCCACACAGATGAGTCAGCGTTTTTAGGTTGTCTCCTTCATTCCTTAGCCCCTCACAGTCTGTCCCTCTCTCTTTCCTTTCCACTTGGGAGATAAGCTGTTCTTTTCAACACACCTCACTCCCTGGTCGCCAGGCAAGTGGCTTTGAGCAGTAGTTTCTGCTCTTTTCCCTTGTGTGAGATCCCCTCTGGGCTCTCAGCCTCACCCTCTCCTCCATTCCTGTAAGCAGGGGAGATTCAGGCGCTCCCTACCAGGTTTGTTGTGGCTTCTTATTTGCTCCTTGGTTTTTGAGAGCTGTTCTTGTAGTTCAGAGTTGGTTTTTCATGCTGATTTTTCCTAAATTGATTTGTATTCCATTTTGGTGGTGAGAGCTGGGTGTCTATGCGTCTGCCTACTCCACTGCCATCTTTTCAGTCCTCCAATTTGGTTACCTTTTATTTCTTTTCTTGTCTTATTGCTGTGGTGAAGACTTCCAGTACTATGTTAAATAAAAGTGGTGAAAGCAGATATCCCTGTCTTATTCCTAATTTTAAGAGAAATGCTTGTAATTTTTATCTATTGTGTATAATGTTGGCTGGGAGTTTATCAAATATGGCCTTTTTTACATGAAGTTATGTTTTCTCTATTCTCATTTTACTGAGAGTTTTTATCATAAATGGGTGCTGAATTTTATCAAATGGTTTTTCTGAATTTTTTTATATAACCATGTAGTTTTATCCTTCATTGTGTTTATGTGGAGTACCACATTTATTGATTTGCAGATATTACATCGACCTTGCATCGCCAGAATAAATCCCACTTGGTCGTATTTTAGGATCTTTCAAATGTATCATTGTATCTGATTTGCTAATATTTTCTTGAAGACTTTAGCATCTATTATTTAAACTTTTAAAGTGTGTTTTATGTTCTAGAACATGGCCTATTTTTATAATGTTCCATGAGTTTAAGAACAACATGTATAATGCTGTTGTTGAAGGAAGTATTTTATACATGTCAAGTAGATAATGTTGATTGATGGTACTGTTTAGTTTAGGTCAACTATATCCTAACTGATTTTTGTCTGTTGGATTTATCAATCACTAAAAAAGAGTGTTGAAGTTTCCAACCATAGTTATGAATTTGTCTATATTTCCTTACAGTTCTATCAGGTTTTGCCTTATATATTTTTGATGCTTTGTTGTTAAATGAGAACAGTTAAACTATTGATATGTCCTCTTAAAGAACTGACCAATTTAACTTTATACAGTGCCATCTTTATCTCTATTTATTTGTTCTTGAGTCTGTTTTGTCTAAAATTAACATAACTACTTCATTATTTTTCTTTTTGATTAGTGTTATCACGATATGTCTTTTCATATCTGTTATCTTTAATCCATCTGTGTCTTTCTTTATATTTAAAGTGATTTTCTTGTGGAAAACTTATAGTTGGGTCTTGTGCTTTTATTTACAATGACAAACTCTGCCATTTAATTGGTATATTTAGAACATTCACATTTAAAGTGACTATTGATATAACTGAATTAATATATGCTGTGTTTTAAAGTTTTTTCTATTCATCACTTTTTTGTTTTAGTTTTTTAATCTTTTTTCTTACCTTCTCAGATTTTAATTGAACATTTCATATGATGCCATTTTCTCTCCTCTTTTAGTAAATAAATTATATTTATTTTTCCCATTTTTTTAGTGGTTGCCCTAAAGTTTGAAATATGCATTTATATCTAATATAAGTTTACTTTTCAAATAGCACTATGTCATTTCACATGTAGTGCAGGTAACTTTTAATAGGCTTATGTTCCTTAGCTGTGACCTTTACAGAAGTTTCTTAGCATTTTCTTCTACCTTTTTGTGAGATAAGAAAGCTAGGTTCCTGGAGAAAAAATACCCCAAAGTATGGGCACCCTAAATCTGGGACTCTGGCAGATTCTCATTCTCAGTCTACTCAACATTCAGACTCCAAAAATTCATCAAAATTACCACTTAAGTGCTCTTACCATTTTATGGCTCCAGTAGTTTCTGTTTCATGTAAGCTTATCTCAGTAGAGATTCTCTGTATTCAGCTGTCTCTCTTGATTTTGGGGTGGCACTTGTCCCGTGACCTCAGTTCTCTAATGGGTATAAGGAAAAAAACTAATTTTTCAGTTTTTTCAGCATTTTTTTCTTGTTTTAAGATTAAGAGTGATTATTTCCTAGCTCTTATATATCTTTTAATTTATAAATTTCCTTTCACTGTTTCTTTTAATTTATGATTTATTTGTTGAAGGAAGTGAACCCCAACATTCTAAACTTTGCTCATTGCTCCCTTTGTGGGGACTTTTTACATATACTTCTGTTTCCTATATTCTCTGGAAAGCTAAAGGCTTGATCAGATTCAGCTAAGATTTATGACTATTTTATAGGGGTGTTGTGTAGTTCCATTAGGAGGCACATAATGTCTAGTTCTTTCACTTTTTTGTGTGGGTGACGTTAAGACTGGTCAGTAGGTTTGCTGTTGTCAGCCTGATCCACCATTATAAGGCTTCCCATCAGCAATTCACCTAATGGTTTTAATAGCCATTGATGATCATGGCCTAAATCCATTACTTCATTAGGAGTTCAATGGTGATATTCCAGTTCTACTATTGCTTCAATATTTGTTCACTGAAATTCTTTTAAAAGGTCTTTCCTAAATTAACCATTTGGCACCGTTAAATACTATTTGTACAAGAAATGTGATATAAATGCTTGATTGCGTCACTTCATTTACTAGTTTTCAGAATAAAGTGTTGATTCCATAGCATTTTCCAAAGGTGATTAATGAGAGTTTTTGTGTGTAGCATTAAGAACTAATGGATTTTAACATATTTGATTTGTCTCAATCCATTATCATTATTCTTCTTTTTTTGTTGCTAACATTATCCCATCTTTGGCAAGTATAACCTCCTTCAAATTGGCTGTGGTGTCCATTTGACATGAACCCAGTTGTCTCTAATAGCTTTCTTGTCTTTCAGTATGATAAAATATTTTAGACACATTTTATGCCTTTTCTGATTCAGAATTGGTATTAGCCATTTTTCCAAGGATTGCAACACTCTCCAAGCCCACCCAGCATGCCTACTAGGGGGAAATGCCCTACCCATCTGGGGCATTGCTGCATTGCAACTGGAGCCATTCTAGCACCTGAGATAGAGGCCATGGAGCTATTCCCAGCTCCCAGGCCAACTTTTGCTCCAATGGAGCCTTGGCTGCAGAAGGGGAAGAGAGAGATAGAGAGAAAGGAGAGGAGGAAGGGTAGAGAAGCAGATGAGTGCTTCTCCTGAGTGCCCTGGCCGAGAATCAAACCCAGAACTTCAACACGCTGGGTAGACACTGCACTGCTGAGCCAACCAGCCAGGGCAAGCCCTATATTCTTAATACAAACAACACATACAAGACAGTTTGAAATAAAGTGATGACAGGCTACAATTTGCTAATATTTTATACCATTCTGTTGATTCTCTACTATAAACTATATGTAAGATAATAAATGTCTTTATTGTGAATATTTCTGTAAAACAGTTAATGTCTAAGTCAATTATCTACATACCTCAAGTAACATTTCATGCAACACAATTTCAGTGCACCACAATAATATTTATGAATCTCTGAAAACTATCTTGGTATTTTTCCTTTCTGGCTACCATTTATTTGGATAGTATTGTTCATACTTCTGCAATATCAGCTCTCCAGCCTTATTCCAACCTTCATCCTTCATAACTGCACCTCTTCTCCCCCAACACATTTGGAACTTATTCTCAGTTCAGTTTTACCCAAGTATCCAACACCTATCTTAGACATCCTGGTCAATAAATGTATGGAATTATCAACCTCAGATGACTTCTACTATTTAGTAATTTCTTTAATCCACTTATATTCTCTTGTTCCATAAAGGAGGGCATGTAGTCTGCTCTATGTGTGTACATAGCAATATTTTTTTTTCCTCCATTACCTGACAATTTTATTCAACCTCTTAAGCAGTGCTCTTCAAACTTTATTCTGCATAGGAATTCCATGGTCTTGTTAAGATGCAATTCTGATTCACTAGGTATGAGGTAGGGGCCAAGATTCTGCATTTCTACCAAATCTCTCATTATGCAGATGATAATGCTTTTAGACCATACTTCAAGAAGCAAGGCCCTACTTTGCTGAGGTTATATGCTCCAAAGAGGAGATATTTTATTATTTATTTATTCATTCATTCATTCATTTATTTATTTATTTTGGTATTTTTCTGAAGCTTGAAACGGGGAGAGACAGTCAGACAGACTCCCGCATGCGCCCGACCGGGATCCACCCGGCACGCCCACTAGGGGGCGATGCTCTGCCCATCCGGGGTGTGGCTTTGTTGCGACCAGAGCCACTCTAGCGCCTGGGGCAGAGGCCAAGGAACTATCCCCAGCGCCGGGGCCATATTTGCTCCAATGGAGCCTCGCTGCAGGAGGGGAAGAGAGAGACAGAGAGGAAGGAGAGGGGGAGGGGTGGAGAAGCAGATGGGTGCTTCTCCTGTGTTCCCTGGCCGGGAATCAAACCCGGGATTTCTGCACGCCAGGCCGACGCTCTACCACTGAGCCAACTGGCCAGGGCCGAGGAGATATTTTAAGCAAACACATTTCTCTGTTTATCTCTACTTTTGTGCTTGATGATCTTCTCCCATACTTCATCAAAAACAAGATTAACAACATCACCTTGGATCATTGATATTCTACTGCATTTTTGACAGTGAGAAGTCTATTATGTCATGTAGTAGTTTTAAAACTTGTTACAGATTATTTGGAATTTTCTCTTTTCATAAAGGGAAGTCTATTCTCTTTCCCTCGAAATTGATCAGCAGTAGAGATTTGCTTCTAAAGAATTGCAGAGGAAGTGATGCTGAGGGACTTTCAAGTCTAGGTCATAAAGGAAACACAACTTCCACTTGCTTCTATTTAGACCATTTACCTGTTCTGTTTATTAAGTTTTTTAATCTTGTGTCCTTTTCTGTAAGTTGCTTCAACTTTTTTTTAAAAATAGAGATGCTATACATAATGATTTTCTGTTTCTCAATGATTTGCCTCCACAGTCTCATGTCTAATTTTATTTTGTTGCATTCTTTCTTGTTGTCTCAAAAACAATTAATGTCTTATTTTTTTTCCTTTTTCAGTATCTTTATTCTCTTACTACCTGAGTCATTGCCATCTCATTTTAATAAGTACAAAGTTCTATCTTAAGAATAACTTTACTTTTTCATTACTACCATGTTTAGCACTTTTTTTCAGCTTTCTGAAGAATGTTCCACTTCTATTTTATTGAGGTTAAAATTAAGCTGTCACTTGTATATCACTAAACAAAATTGGACCATTCCTCTAAATTAAACATGTGAGTATGGTTGGTGCTTTAATTTGATGTGAAAGACCATCAGTAGAGTCCTACTATTGTTAAACCTGAAAAACATTTCGTGGTCAGCACTGAAAAACTGCTCTTTAATTATTGCATGAATCTCTAGTGAACACTTTTCACTTATCTATCCTTTGGCAATTCATGAAAGCACATCATTTTTTAAAACATTGTAATCACATCTCCAAATTTCATTCAGATAAAAGTAACACAATATGTGAATTTTTCACCATTTCATCCAGTAGATTATCTTTGCAAAACAAAAACCTGGTAATAATAAGAAAAGGTGACATTTTTTCATTGATATTTAATTGTGTTGTGTGTACAATAATGCGATAAACCCTCCGTCTTTGACACTGTCCTTAAATATATACTTTAAACTAATATCTCCTCTTTCTTTACTATGAAAACACCTCTCCCCACAATGGATGAGCATTGATTAAGATCATTTCTTGGTGACAGGGGCCTGCAACTGAAGTTAGAAGGAGGACAGGATCTGTGTCAAACCTACTCTGGGATCAGAAACATGTTTACCATGTTGATGGGTCTATACATGATGAATTTCATCAAGAATGTCAGACCAGATGCTCTGCATCTAATGAGGGTTGTTAAATAAAACTCTAGCTTTTAGAAGCTGGTTTACCTATTCAAAACTCTATTTTTGGAATTACCAATTCTCTTCTTAAAATCATTCATTGGTTACTTATTTGCCTCAAGATAAAAGTCAAGCTCCAAGGCCTGGCTTATAAGATCTGTTTTAGCCAATCTCATCTCTGCCTCTTTATTTCTTCCATCCCCATTTCTCATCTGTCAGAGAAGCTTATCTATGTTTTTGCCAAACTAAACTATTTGCTTTTCCACAATTGTGACACATTTTCTTGTGTAATCCAAGCTTTGAAGACGCTATCTTTTTTATTTAGAGTTCTATCTTCTATTCTTACTCTATTCTAACCACCTTCTTACTACCATTTATCTTACACCTGCTACCCTTCAATTCTCAACAGGGACATCAACCTTCCATAAGGCCTATCTGACTGCCCACATTGGGGTTCAGTACCCTTTCTCTACAGTCATACAGCATTCTATCAAATCAGCGTGACCACTGTTTTGGATCACCTTTTCACATGTCTAAAAGAGGGATCATGTTTCTTTGCTTTAACATTGTGTCTCCTGCTTCACAGACCCTCACACAACAGCTGGCACATGGTATACTTGGAATGAACATTACATGTTGAGTAAGAATGTAAGAACTGCTCATGCATTCATTCCTTTCAATGCTTCAGAAAAGTACATTTTACACATACAAAGGTAGGTTTGCTTTTTTACTATAGTCAAAAGTAATTTAAATTAAGTAGAAAATAAAGGGAATGTTCAAGTTTAATAAAAGCATTTTTGTGTGATAAAAAATATAACTACTCTCCCCCCAAAAAAGTTACTACTACAGAATAAAGACACATTTTCCTAGTTTTTGAAATGTCACTAAAATTATACCCAAAGAAGGTTTTAGAGAGTGAGAAATAATATCTAAAGAAAATGAGAATATTATACCTTAAAAAAACTTTTCTGAATGGGACCATTTTCCTTTGGCTGTATAGAGGAAGTCATACAAAAAGTGGTTCCAGGCCCTGGCCGATTGGCTCAGTGGTAGAGCGTCGGCCTGGTGTGTGGAAGTCCCGGCTTCGATTCCCAGCCAGGGCACACAGGAGAGGCGCCCATCTGCTTCTTCACCCCTCCCCCTCTCCTTCCTCTCTGTCTCTCTCTTCCTCTCCCGCAGCCAAGGCTCCATTGGAGCAAAGGATGGCCCGGGACCTGGGGATGGCTCCTTGGCCTCTGCCCCAGGCGCTAGAGTGGCTCTGGTTGCGACAGAGCGATGCCCCGGATGGGCAGAGCATCGCCCCCTGGTGGGCGTGCCAGGTGGATCCCAGTCGGGTGCATGCAGGAGTCTGTTTCCACTTCAGAAAAATACAAAAAAAAAAAAAAGTGGTTCCAGTTTTAAAAATCCTGGAACAAAGTTCTAAGTTCTGACTCTATCTCTCACATTGATCCGACAGACAACATTGGGGTAAAGAATCTACCTTGTGTTTTCTTCCCCTTCGCAAAACAATGGACTAACAGGGCTGCTTCTCAAGGTAATCACTACACCACTGGCATTGTGGCTCCTGACATTAAAAGCCAGGAGCAAACCTAGGCAGTGTTACAACCAAAAATGCTCTCAGTGGAGAACTGCTGTCTCATGATCTTCCAGCTTTTACTGTTCTATCATCCCACAAAAGAGGCCGAGGCCTCCTAATTATTTATTTATTTATCTATCTATTTATTTATTTTACAACCAACACTTTGTTTCCAGTAGAGGTTTCAGGAGCTTTGTTCAATTGGCTTTGTTTCCTTGATATGAATCTTCTAATTGTTTAGTCTCTGCTAGGGTATCTGAAATTTCATCGATATATTCTTAATTTGGATTAAATACTGACATTTTAGGACACTTGCACATGAACGAGATCCCTGAAAGACTCCAATTAATTTCTTTAGCTGTTATCTGAAAATGAGTAGGGAAGAAAGGACTAATCAATAAAAAGAAATAACCTAAAATTAGGAAGATCATGATAAGGTTTTGGGAATTAGAATATCTCCCTCTAAGGAAGAGAGATAAACATAGTAGAAAGAATGATCAATTACTGCACACGCTACCAATACCTTATCCACTGCTAAGAGATACAGAAAACCTCAACAGCTTTGGTCTTTCCTATGACACAAAGTGAAAAATAAATAATGAAAAGGAATGTAAAGTAGAGAGAACAATAGTAGGTGAGTACAAAAGATGCACTGTAACCAAGAAATGGATTAGAGAGAAATTTTTCTTAGACTTTAAGACTATCAGTTTGAAAGAATGTGTCTTAGTCTATAAAACAGAAGTAAGGTTTTATAGACTGTCCATTGCTTTTTCTCCAGCACCTAAATTATAATAAATCTTTACTAAATATGTGTTGAATGAATAAGAGCCAACACACTTCTTAACTGTTGCATTTAAAGGTACAACAAAATTGAATAACCCATCAATACCATTGACCTATCAGCAGAGGTTAAGGAGATGTATTGGGTCACAATTCCCTCTCTGATGAAATGGGATTTAGGAAAGGGAAGTTGGGAACAGTGTTCTCTCAAGGAGAAAACAAATTGAAGTGACAGCCAGAATAAACTGGCTGAGAGATCCCCAAAATTAAGACTATACCAACTTCTCTCACTTGACAAGTTTGTCAATAGCCAGACCTATAAATAAATCATCACTGGCAGTGTCACTCTGTAGTAACCAAGGAGATTGGAGCTTCTCATTATTGTTGTCTCAAGAGTTTTAAATTGACCTCAGTGATAATATTTTAATAGAAGTGAAAGCCTTTAAATCAATGGACTAAGCATAAACTTTAGAGTTAGGCAGCTGTAGGTTAAATCCCAGAGGAGTGGTACATATCATGTTCCCTTCCCTCATTTAAAATCTATCTCTCATCTCTCCTTCCCTAACTTCAGGAGCAGAGGCATTGACTTGGAAAGAACTAATTGAATCAAGTCAAACCTCCAAGGCTATGGTATACTTTGTTTTTGTGTTTGGTTTTATCTTGATGAAAAATATATATTTACAGTCATCTCAAAAAAACTGATAGAACTTCACTCATGTTTTATATACCTTACTGTACCTGGAATCAGAAGTATATATATATGCAAGGACCATCATAATTTATTATCACATCTTCAAAAGTTAGAGTTTTTCTCTTTGGGATTTTAATCAATGATGTGAGGTGCTATACTATAACCCGGGAACATGTGATCATTTTATTTCATCATCAACTGAAGCTAGACCACTGCTGTGAAATTATAGTTGTGTGACCTTGGGCAGTTAACAGTTAACCTCTGCAAGCCTCCTTATTTTTAAAAGGGGAATTACAATAACATAGAAAGTTTAGTATGTGTTAGTTCCTACTCTAAACATTTACACTGCATTACCTAATCCTCATGACCTTCCTGGAAGGTAAATATCATTTTATAGAATAAAAAACCTGGAGCTCTAAAGATTAAATACCTTCCCCAAGATTGCACAGCTTTTAAGCAGTGCATGTTGAATTCGACTCCACACTGTCCTGCTCTGGGTCCAACTTCTTAGTCACTGTGCTACCACTGCTTCTGTTGGTCACCTCCAAAATGTTCCACACAGCAATAATTACCATCAGATATTATTGTTACTATGTTTTAAAATTTTATAATGGCTCCATGTTTCTGTGTGGGAACTATCCAAACATCCATTAGGAGCTAAAGACCCTGAATGATCAGGTACCTGCTTGCATTTCCAGCCTCACTCCCAGAATGAAGTTTACCTGCTAATACTTCCTAGAATGCTTTCTCAAAATTTTTACATACATATAGTTCTTGCATATATATATATATATATGGTATCATATATATAAAGTTTCATATATATGAACAAAGTTTAAGTTTACATATGTGTATATAATGATATACATATTTTTATGTATGTTACATAATAATTTAATAAAATGGAACTATATCAAACACATAGTTTCCTCTTTTTAAACTCAGAACTATATCAAGAACATCTTTTCAATGTTTTAAGTCCATAAATATAATTTTGCAACATCATGTTTGCTACACCATCATTTGATTCATATCCTAGAGTCAGAAAATCACAAATATTTTTATTTATTTATTTATTTATTTATTTATTTATTTATTTTACAGAGACAGAGAGTGAGTCAGAGAGAGGGATAGATAGGGACAGATATACAGGAACGGAGAGGGATGAGAAGCATCAATCATTAGTTTTTCATTGTGTGTTGCAACACCTTAGTTGTTCATTGATTGCCTTCTCATACGTGCCTTGACTGCGGGCCTTCAGCAGACCGAGTAACCCCTTGCTGGAGCCAGCGACCTTGGGTTCAAGCTGGTGGGCTTTTGCTCAAACCAGATGAGCCAGCACTCAAGCTGGTGACCTTGGGGTCTCAAACCTGAGTCCTCTGCATCCCAGTCTGATGCTCTATCCACTGCGCCACCACCTTGTCAGGCGTGAACTAAGTTTTTAATTAATTTATAGGTCTTAAGATTTACAGTAAATCCTGTGGCTAGGCTTTTACAAACAACTACTGTGATTTAAACTCCCCTAATTGTCAGATCCCTCCCAATGTAAGCTTTTCCTGACATACCTGCAAAGGTAAACTTTTCCCTGCCTTTCAAAGTAAAATCCAGGGAGCCATTAAGAGAGAATAGCAAGCAGATTAACTATTTCTTAACCCTTACACATAGCTTATTCATTACAACTAAAAAGCTACTATTACTGAAGCCAAATCTCTCACTTTTGTTCTCCTCTATTGGTACTAACTGCACTCCCAAAACATTTTATCAAAGTTCACTCACAGTAGCAAATATGAATGCATGTCTTCCTATTATAATTCTATTTACTTTGGTCAGTTTGTTAAGCAAAATAAACAAGCACTCAGCCATGATACCATTTTAGTTTGTATTTCTTTGATTATTAGTGGGATTGATTATGTTTTTATATATTTACTGTATATTTATGTTCTGCATGAAATGCTTGTACATCCTTTGCCCATTTTCAAATTGGGATATTCAATTTAGTTGTTTATAAAAGGTTATTTGTTTATTCAATAGACATTAATTTATAAACCACCTTTTTCTGAATATGTGCTATGTCTTGGGGATACAATTCAGTTTATAATCAAACCAACTTTCATAATCTTTGAGGTCCTTCCAACTTTAGCTATAATCCAGGCCCAAGACCAATGCCACATGTTTTAGACTTTTTATTACAGCCATAGTTTTAACAACTGCTGTGGACTGAATGTTGTGTCCCCCCAAAATTCATATATGGAAACCTAATGGCAAAATCAATGGCTTTTGGAAGATGATTAGGTCATAAAAATGGAGCTCATTAATGGGATTAGTGTTCTTATAAAAGAGACCCGACAGATCTCCATAACCCTTTCAACCTTTTGAGGTTACAGCAAGAAGGCACAGTTTATGAACCAGAAAGTAAACCCTAACCTAACACTAAATTTGCTGGCACCATGATCTTGGACCTTCCAGACCACATAACTGTGAGAAATAAATGTTTGTAAGCCGCCCAGAATTTTGTATGTTTTTTTAAAATTTATTTATTCATTTTTTAGAGAGGAGAGAGAGAAAGGGAGAGAGAGAGACAGAGAGAGAAGGTGGGGAGGAGCTGGAAGCATCAACTCCCATATGTGCCTTGACCAGGCAAGCCCAGTGTTTTGAACCGGTGACCTCAGCATTTCCAGGTCGACGCTTTATCCACTGCACCACCACAGGTCAGGCTGTATGTTTTTCATAGGAGCCCAAATGGACTAAGACAACTACCTAATTCCATTTCAGTTTTGATTGCTGCCTTGAATGTCAATCATTGTATTATGTTCCTTAGTTCTGGGGTTTACTATACTTAGCAGAGTACTTCTCCTACTGGTTTTGTTTGGGATCACTCACAAAGATGCCATCAGATGTCCTCTCAGGCTAGAGTCATTTGGATTCTGAAATGGGGTAATCAGATTCCTTGTCTTCTTTTCCTCTTCATGCAGCATCAGGTCTCAGGGCCTCCCCTTTCCACATGGGATCTACATGTGGTCCCTTCACATGCTCTCTTAGGCAAATTTGTTGGATTTCTTGCATGACAGCTCAGCATGCTCCAAAGCACACATGTGAAAGCTATCAGCCCACCTTAATGGTCAGCCCTTCCACCTCCAAAAAACTCATAGACATAGACAATACTATGGTAATTACCAGAGGGAGGGGGTGGGGAAAAGTGGAGGAAGGTATAGGGGGGACAAATGGTGATGGAGGGAGCCTTGTCTTGGTGTGGTGGGCACACAATGCAGTGTACAGATGATATATTATATAGTTGTACAACTAAAACCTATATAATTTTATTAGCTAAAAAGAAGGAGAGAGAGAGAGAGAGAGAGAGAGAGAGAGAACCAAGAGAAGGAGATGAAAGAAGAAAAGCTAAAGGAGAAAGAAATATGACAAAGAAAAGCTCTTTTCCAGACCAACATTTTAAAATATTTACTGATATCTAACTCAGAAAATTTTGTAGTTTCATTGTCGTTTTTTTTTAACTTCTAAATCTGTAATTTATTTGAAATTTATTTTTATGACCTGAGTTAGTATATAAATTTAATGTTATTTTACAAGTGATTAACTGGTAATATAGTTTTAGTGATTCATTTTATTATTTGACAAATTTTATTAAGCACCTACCACGAACTAAGCACTCTGGTGCTCATTAAATGTATAACAGTGAAAAAAGGTGCTGATTCAGCCACTACCTACCATCATGGAGCTTATAATTAGTCAGTGGGGGACACAAATAAAGAAATATATAATCATTAATTTAATGAATGACTTAAAGGGGGAAATTGGGGTTGTAATGATAAATTAGAGAAGTAAATAATGGGAATATAAACTTAGAACCAAACAGAGTACAGTGTGGGAGCAAACTAGACTGAAAAACCAGAGAACATGAAAGGATGATTAACAGATGTGACAGTGAACAAATAAGAAGTGATATGGATTATTTCTGAGAAAAGAAAGTTTAGAACTGAAGGGAGTTTATATTTTCCATGGAATGAGCTGGATTCAGTTAAAGGAGCCAATACACAAAATATAATCCTCCAAAAAATGACTGCTTAAGATGACAATCAGAGTTCACCTCAAAATGACATAACACAGAATTATCAAAAGCAATGCAGGCCCTGGCCGGTTGGCTCAGCGGTAGAGCGTCGGCCTAGTGTGCGGAGGACCCGGGTTCGATTCCCGGCCAGGGCACATAGGAGAAGCGCCCATTTGTTTCTCCACCCCTCCGCCGCGCCTTCCTCTCTGTCTCTCTCTTCCCCTCCCGCAGCCAAGGCTCCATTGGAGCAAAGATGGCCCGGGTGCCGGGGATGGCTCTGTGGCCTCTGCCTCAGGCGCTAGAGTGGCTCTGGTCGCAACATGGCGACGCCCAGGATGGGCAGAGCATCGCCCCCTGGTGGGCAGAGCGTCGCCCCTGGTGGGCGTGCCGGGTGGATCCCGGTTGGGCGCATGCGGGAGTCTGTCTGACTGTCTCTCCCTGTTTCCAGCTTCAGAAAAATGGAAAAAAAAAAAAAAAAAAGCAATGCAAAGTCAAAAACAAATAATTTCTATATACAAAGGAATACTACTCAACCATAAGAAATGATGATCTATTGACATTTATGACAACATGGATGAAGCTTGAGAACACTATACCGAGAAATAAGTAAATCAAAAAAAGCTAAAAAGTTTATGATTTCATACATAGGTGGAATATAAAAATGAGATTCATAAACATAGAAAAAAGTGAAGTGGTTACCAGGGGGAAGAGGTTATGAAAGAGGGGGGCAGGGAACGGGGAGTAAAGAGGGACAAATATATGGTGATGGAAAATAATTTGACTTTGGGTAACGGGCACACAACACAATCAAATAGAAATATTACCTGGAACCTATGTACTCTTTATTGATCAATGTCACCCCATTAAATTTAACTTTCTGGATAAAATTGAAAAATAAAGAAAAATCTTCAGTGAGCAAGTAAAAAGGAAAAGCAAATAATTTAATAATTTCTCTTCTATGTAATGTCATTTGTCTGTTACTTGGGCACCTTATCCTCTCATTATATTAGTTAAAATAATATGTATAAAAGTTTATTGAGCAAGCACTATCTAAATATCAGACATTGTTGCTGTTATAAATTGGAGTTCAGTCTTAGTTTGTGAACTGATTTTCTCAGGATAACATATATAGTCCTAGGTTACTAACTACAGACTACTCTGTTCCTTGATCCTTTCTAGGATGTTAATATAATTTGGTTCTGCAAACTGACCTTTCTTTCATGTCAGAGTGTGTTAAAATCTATGGGACAGTTTTCTTCTGGAAACTTCCATTTGCTGATGATTCATTATACAATGTCACTATCATTTATATAGACAGATGAGCAAAATTCACAAGGAGACCACAAAATCCAAACTGCATGTGAATCATTCATTCTATAACACTGTCTCAGGTAATTACTGTGTTTCTTGCATGAAGCATTTAGAAAATGAAAAATAACTTGGTTTGGTCACTGTTGTAGTAACAACTTCAAATTGCTTCATATCTACCTTTTCTAAGATCCAGAATTCTATCACAAATGATATATTTATTTATCTTTTCTCATTTTGCTTTTAGTGTAGGCACTTCCAAAACATGAAGAAATATATTTGACCTTGAAATCAAGTGCTAGAAAAATAACCTAACTCTTACTTTCACCTAAAATATTATATTATAGGCCTGCTCAATGGCACTGCTATAATAAAAAATCTGTCATCATTTTTTAAGCTAATAGTTTCATAGAACTATAACTTCTTTAAAAGTCACTCAAGGATCTTTAATCTCACAGCCAGTTCAAGAAAGAACACACACACACACACACACACACACTCACACACATGCAATTGGTTACCTATTCAATTTTAATTTTTTAGCCTAAATGTTTTCCAAAACATGTGTTTATAAAAAACATTAAGTCCTTGATTTAAATAATAAACAAGAAGTTGCTAGCGTGGTCTAAATCTTCACAAAGATGATGTCAGTGGTGGAAAGACCTCTAGGCTAAAAAAGTTAATATTTGAGCACAGCTTCATCATAACAAAATGCACAGTCTTTAGCAAATCCCTTCTCCTTTTTCCCCCAAGACATAAGACAATGGAGGTTTAGTTTTCATTCAATGTACATTCTAGGCCAACTGAAAGTTCCATCTTCCCTTTAAATACATGTACACACATAACTATCATAATTTACAGTGTACGACAACTTAAGCAACTTTATACATTATAGTGCACAAAACAAAAGAAGAAACTCTGCTAAGAGTGACAAAAAGAAATTTTGCAAAAGGTCCCTTAATTTCTGAAGGCTTTCATTTTCCTAGATAAAATGTTATGTTGACTTGGTAATGTTTAAAATCCTCTAGTTTTAGGCCCTGGCCGGTTGGCTCAGTGGTAGAGCGTCAGCCTGGTGTGCAGGAGTCCTGGGTTTGATTCCCAGCCAGGGCACACAGGAGAAGTGCCCATCTGCTTCTCCACCCCTTCCCCTCTCTTTCCTCTCTGTCTCTCTTTTCCCTTCCTGCAGCCGAGGCTCCATTGGAGCAAAGTTGGCCCGGGCACTGAGGATGGCTCTGTGGCCTCTGCCTCAGGTGCTAGAATGGCTCTGGTTGCAACAGAGCGATGCCCCAGATGGGCAGAGCATCGCCCCCTGGTGGGCATGCCGGGTGTATCCCAGTCAGGCGCATGCGGGAGTCTGTCTGACTGCCTCCCTGTTTCAAACTTCAGAAAAATAAAAAATAAAATAAAAATAAAATCCTCTATTTTTAATAGAGCTTTAGCTGAATAGCATAAAAACTAAAAGTCTTGTACTTCCCTCCCCAGTGACTAATTAGAACAATTTTTCAGGCTCTACAATTTTTTTGTTCATTGTCAGGTATTTTTATAGTTTTTCTATTACACAGTATTGATTAAGAGATTATAATCTAGTGAAAGAATGCTTGTGAAATGTCAATAGTAAATGCTAAATTCTTATTATACACGTCTGAGATAGAAACCTACTGTAGAAGCTTCAGGAGAAAAATTGATTCATTATTAAAGTACTGCCAAGGACAATGAATGGTTTAGAATCTTCTGTGGAGATGTGAATACCTTAGCAACTGGGAACAGCCAGCACAACTTTTAATTGGCTGCAGTAACTGGATTCTATCATCAGAGCCACCCCATTTTCACTTACCATTGCTGAATTGTATTCTGATATGTAAATATAACACAATTTGCATATTCTCCAGCTGAAGGAGAACAATTTGAGTTGCTCTCATAAGCATTTGCATACAGAATTTTGCACAAACATAAATTTTCATTTATTAGGGAGGATTGTTAGATCATAAAGCAAGTATATGTTTAACTTTGGAAGAAATTGCAGAAGCATTTCTAAAGTATCTGAACAACTTTCCAATATTTGTAGCCATGTACAAGAATTCCAGATTTCCTGTATCTTCACTGGCATATACCAATGTCAAAGTTTTTTTTTAAGGTTAGCCTTTTTAATAGTGGTTTAATTTTTATTTCTTTAGTAACTAACTGATGTTGAGCATGTGTCATATATTTATTTTTTACCTATCTATTTTATTTGGTGAAATGGCCAAATATTCTGTCATTTCAAAATTTAGTTATTAATTTACTTATTACTGAATTTGGAGATTTAATTTTATATTCTGGATACAAGACCTTTGTCAGATATATAGTATAAAAAAAATTTCTCCTAGTCTGTGATTTTTTAAAAACTTCCTCTTAACAGTGCTTTTCATAGATCCAGAAGTTTTTAATATTGATGATATCTAATTTTTCATGTTTTTCTTTTATGAACCATGCTTTTTGATGTTATACCTAGAAACCTTTGCCAAACCCATGATCACAAAAATTTTCCTCCTATATTTTCTTCAAAAAAATTTAGTTTTATGATTTACATTTAGATTTATAACTCATTTTGAGCTAACATTTGTTTAAGATGTAAGATGTGAATTAAAATTCATTCATTCAGTCAGTCAACATATAAATTACAACAGTGCCAGCACCATTTGTTGAAAAGACAATCATTCTCCGTTCAATTGCCCTTGTATCTCTTTAAAAATCTCAGCTGACTATGTATGTGTGAGTCTGTTTTTGGACTCCATTTTATTTCACTGATTTATATATCTTTTCTTTCACCACTACACTGTAATGCAGTGTGTTATTTTAGATAGAAATCAGAGAATACAAGTCCTCCAGATTTGGTCTTCTTTTTCAAAATTGTTGACTATTCTAGTTCCTTTGCTTTTTCATATAATGTTAGAATCAGTTTGTCAATTTTAAAAATAATTTCTGGCCCTGACTTATTAGCTCAGTCGGTTAAGAGCATCATCCTGAAACAACAAAGTTGCGGGTTTGATCCCTGGTCAAGCACACATGGGAAGCAGCCAATGAAGGCAGCCTGAGTGGGACAACAAATGAATGCTTCCCTTCCCTCTCCCCTCTCTCTCTTCTTCTCTCTGTCTCTCTAAAAACTCAATAAAAATTAAACCCTGGCCTCATAGCTTAGCCAGTGGCATGTCATTCAAGATCATGGTGGTTGCTGGTTTGATTCCCTGGTCAGAGAACACTACAGGAGCAGCTCAATGTTCCTGTGTCTGTTTCCCTTCTTATCTAAAAAAAAATAAAAGTGAAAATAAATTTTAAAAACTTTCTGGATGTCAGAGTAATGGCACTATGAGAGATACCCCTCATCTCTTCCCTTAAAATTTCAACAACTTGAACAGCTATAATGCAGCAAAGCAATCCCAGCTGAGCTCAAAGGCACATCAGAAAGATCCATGCACTGAAACAGCTAAAGGTGGGGAGAATTGAGAATGGAAAATAAGATGCACTTGTGGATGGCTTCAGAAGGGAGAGAGCTTTGGACTATCTGGGTATTTGTTCACTGGGCTCCAGAGAGGAGTGAAGCCTGGCGTGACTGGATTTCCTTCAATCAGAGGAGCTGTGAAATTGAGGGGCAGAGGGGGAGATACTACACCAAAGAAGTGACTGAATGAGGGGTATGGTGAGTGTTCCGTGGTCTGCCTCCAGCCCACACTGGGCACAGGGACAGAGAACACCAAAGTGCATCTCCCAGCCTCCTAGATCCAGCCTCCCTCATCTTGTGGCATATGAAGAGTGGCATAGACAGACCCCACAGCTGTCTTCAGAGACACTTCTCCCTTTAAGAACAAAGGTACTTTGTGTCTGGTCCCTTGGTCTGTTGAGACATGGGAAGGAGCACCCAGAAGACTGAGATCACCATTGCTAAAGCCATAAAACTGTAAAGCTCTTACAACAGACCTCACCCACCAACACAACTGTGGCCCCACCTATATCATTGTGATAGCAACATCTCAGCAGAAGTCAGCCCAGGAATTTCACAGAGCCAGAACTTGTAACACAGTGACACCTACTAGAAGAAAACAAAAAATCTCTCAAAACTGAAATATTTTTTGTCTTTTTTCTTCTTTTAAATCTCATTTTATTGTTTTTATATTTTTATTCTTATTTATTTAGGGTGTATTATTAGTTTTTGACATTAAAATTTTTTAAGTATTTATTCAATTTTTAGAAATGAGACAGAGACAGAGACAGAGGGAAGAGGAGCAAGAAGCATCAACTCTCCATATGTGTCTTGAGCAGGTAAGCCCAGGGTTTTAAACTAACAACCTCAGTGTTCCAGGTTGACACTTTATTCCACTATGCCACCACAGGTAAGGCTTGATTTTTTTTCAATTTTTCTCTTTGTTGTCTTTGGTTATTCTTTTTTACTTATTATTTTTTAAATTTTTATATTTTTAATTGTATTTTTTACTTCATTTTTTATTTTTTATTTGTTTTTGTTAGAAGTGCTTAACAATACCACTCTCACCTGACCAGGTGGTGGTGCAATAGATAGAGTGTTGGACTAGTTGCAGATGACCAAGGTTCATAACCCTGAGATCAGCAGCTTGAGCATGGGCTCATCTGGCTTGAATGTGGGCTCACCAGCTTGAGCATTGGGTCACTGGCTTGAGTATGAGATCATAGACATGATCCCATGGTCAATCGCTTGAGCCCAAAACTGCTGGCTTAAAGCCCAAGGTTGCTGGCTTCAGCCCAAGGTCACTGGTTTGAGTGAGGTGTCATAAACTGTGCTGTAGCCCCCTGGTCAAGGCATATATAAGAAAGCAGTCAATGAACAACTAAGGTGCACAATAAAGAATTGATGCTTCTCTCTCCCTTCTTGTCTGTCCATCCCTATCTGTTTCTCTCTCAGTCTCTTTCTGTGGTTCTTTCACACACACACACACACACACACACACACACACACACACACACCCATCTCAAATGCCATCAAAAAAGAAGAAATCAAATACCATAGCACACAAAAGAGAGAAGTAGTACAGAAAGAAAATGAAAACTACCAGAAAAATATCTCAATCACATGAAAATCTTGGAGATAAACAATAGAAAATTCAAAACTGAAGTTCTAAAAGTACTCAATGAGATGCAAGAAAACACCAGTAGGCAAATTAATGAGCTGAGAAAACAAGGCAAATACCTCACCAAAGAGATTGAAATTTTAAAAACAGAGAACTCAATACATGGATTGAAAACTGAGGTTGCAACTTTATCTAATAGAACAGGTCAGATAGAGGAAAAAATCCATGAAAGTAAAGATAAGGGACTAGAGATGTCACAGAGAGAAGGGAGAGATTCGGGAATACAAAAAAATGAAAGAGCTCTACAAGAATCATCTGACTCTATCAGAAAGAGCAATATAAGAATAATGGGTATATCAGAAGAAGAAGCGAAGGAAAAGGGAATGGAGAGCTTATTCAAACAAATAATTGATGAGAAACTCCCAAGACTATGGAAAGAGTTAGAAACTTGAATCCAAGAAGCAAACAAAATGTTGAGTTACCTAGCCCTGGCTGGTTGGCTCAGTGGTAGAGCATCGGCCTGGCGTGTAGAAGTCCCAGGTTTGATTCCCGGCCAGGGCACACAGGAGAAGTGCCCATCTGCTTCTCTACCCCTCCCCCTCTCCTTCCTCTCTGTCTCTCTCTTCCCCTCCCACAGCGGGGCTCCATTGGAGCAAAGATGGCCTGGGCACTGGGGATGGCTCCTTGGCCTCTGCCCCAGGTGCTAGAGTGGTTCTGGTCGCAACAGAGCAATGCCCCGGAGGGACAGAGCATCGCCCCCTGGTGGGCAGAGCGTCGCCCCTGGTGGGCGTGCCGGGTGGATCCCGGTTGGGCGTATGCGGGAGTCTGTCTGACTATCTCTCCCTGTTTCCAGCTTCAGAAAAAAAAAATGTTGGGTTACCTCAACCCAAACAGACCTTCTCTCCAAGGCACACTGTAATAAGTGTTAAAAATCAATGAGAAAGAAAGAATTCTCAAGGCATTTAGGGAAAAGAAAAACATAACTTATAAAGGAAGGCCCATTAGATTATCAGCAGACTTATCAGCAGAAACTCTACAAGCCAGAAGAGAGTGGACCCAAACATTCAAAGTAATGAAAAAAAAGAAAAGAATTACCAGCCAAGACTACTTAGATTCATCAAAGTTATCCTTCAAATATGAAGAAGATATAAAAACTTTTGCAGACATACAGAATCTGAGAGAATATGTCACCAGAAAACCCTCACTGCAGGAAATATTCAAGGGAATTATTTGAAAAGACACACAAAACAAAACAAATCAAAATTATAAGTAAAAGCTCTAAGAAGGCCACAATAAAAACAAGGATAATCTGTGACAACAATAACATAAAAAAAGAGAGGATAAAGATCTACAGAAGCAGTCTGACCAGGCAGTGGTGCAGTGGATAGAGCATCAGACTGGGATGTGGAGGACCCAGGTTCGAGTCCCCGAGCTCATCTGGTTTGAGCAAAGATCACCAGCTTGAGCCCAAAGTCGCTGGCTCGAGCAAGGGGTCACTCGGTCTGCTATAGCCCCCCAGTCAAGGCACATATGAGAAATCAATCAATGAACAACTAAGGAACCACAACAAAGAATTGTTTCTCATCTCTCTCCCTCCCTGGCTGTCTGTCCCTATCTGTCCCTCTTCTTACTCACTCTGTCTCTCCCACCAAAAAAAAAAAAAAAAAAATTAAAAAAAAAAGATCTACAGAAGCAAAGGAGAATGGAGTATTGAAGTACTCATAACACAAAGCACTCTTGTACTCACAATTTTTCTCTTAATAAACTAATGGTAATCACCCATGAAAAAGCCACTACTGAAACAACAGCTTAAGAAGAAAGAAAAGGGTGAAGAAGTATGGCATACTACCATATAAAAACAACTGACAGAAACAAAAAAAGAGAAGAACCAAGTGAGATACAAAGCTAATAGAAAACAAAACGTAAAATGGCTATAGGAAATCCTCAAATGTCAACAATTACTCTAAATGTAAATGGACTAAACTCACCAAAAAGAGGCACAGAATAGCAAATTGGATCAAAAAGCAACACGCAACCATGTGTTGCCTTCAAGAGACACATCTAAGCTGAAAGGACAAAAGTAGACTCAAAGGGAAAAGTTAGGAAACAATTCTCCAAGAAAATAATACTCATAGAATAGCAAGTATAGCCATACTCATATCTGACAACACTGAATTCAAGACAACAAAGGTAACAAGAGTCAAAGATGGACATTGCCTAATGATTAAAGGGACATTGTATCAAGAAGATATAACACTTCTTAATACATATGCACTGAATAAGGAAGCACCAAAATATATAAGATGTCTACTAATGAATCTAAAAATAGAAACAGACAGAAACACAATCATTCTTAGAGATCTTAACATACCGTTGAGGCTTTAGATAGATCATCCAAACAAAAAATCAATAAATATTGGCCTTATGCAACACTCTAGACCAAATGGACATAACAGACATTTACAGAACATTTCATCTTAGAATATCAGAATATAGTTTCTTTTCCAGAGTGCAACAAGCATTCTCAAGGATAGACCATATGTTGGGTCACAAAACTAACATCAACAAATTCAGGAAGACTGAAATAATACCAAACATATTTTCTGATCACAAGGCTTTGAAATTAGAATTCAACTGCAAAATGGAAGTAAGGAAACTGACAAAAATGTAGAAATTAAACAACATACTTCCAAAAAATGATTGGGTCAAAAAAGAAATAAAAGCAGAGATCAAATGTTATATACAGACTAATGAGAATGACAACACGACATATCAAAATTTCTTGGATGCAGTAAAGGCAGTAATAAGAGGAAAGTTTATACCATTACAAGTTTATATCAAGGAAGAAGAGAAGTCCCGAGTCAACAACCTAACATCACACCTTAAGAAACTAGAACAAAAGAGCAAAGGCAACCCAATCTCAGCAGAAAAAAGGAATAGTAAAAATTAGAGCAGAACTAAATGAAATAGAGAAGAAAAAAATTAATACAACAAAGAGCTGGTTCTATGAAAAGATCACTAACACTGACAAATCCCTGGTTAGACTCACTAAGGAAAAAATAGAAAGGACTCATATAAACAAAATCTGAAATGAAAGGGGGAGAAATTAACACAGAAATCATAGACCTACAAAGATCGTAGTAGAATACTATGAAAATATGCCACCAAATCAACAATCTAGAAAAAATGGACAAATTCCTAGAAGTATACAATCTTCCAAGACTGAGTCATGAAGAAGTGGAAAACCTAAAATGCCCCATAATCAGGGAGGAAATAAAAACAACTACCAAAACCTCTTCCAAAATAAAAGTCCAGGACCAGATGGCAGGACTAGAGAATTCTACCAAACATTCAAAGATTTTTACCTATCCCTCTCAAAGTCTTCAAAAAAATAGAATAGGAAGCAATGTTCCCTAACACAGTTTATGAGGTCAACATAACCCTAATACCAAAACATGGCAAAGACAATATGAAAAAAAGAAAACTATAGACCAATATTTGTAATAAATACAGATGCAAAAATCCTAAACAAATACTAGCAAATTGAATACAACAACACATTAAAAAAATAATACATCATGATCAAGTAGGATTCATTCCAGGAGCACAAGGATGGATCAATATATGGAAATTAATCAATATAACGCACCCCATCAACAAAACAAAAGACAAAAATCATATGATTTTATCCATAGATGCAGAAAAGATAAGCTACAATATCCTTTATTTTAGTCACTCAATAAAATGGGTATAGAAGGAAAGTACCTTAACATAATAAGGGCCATATATGACAAACCATCAGCTGTTATCATACTAAATGGTGAAAAATGAAAGCCTTTCCTCTAAAATCAGGAAAAAGACAAGGCTTCCCACACGTTCCATTTTTACTCAACATAGTTATGGAGGATTTAGCCAAAGCAATGAGGCAAGAGGCAAGAGGCAAGAGAGAGAGAAAAAAAACATCTATATTGGGAATGAAGAAGTAAAGGTATCACCTATTGCAGATGACATGGCCCTATATGTAGAAAACCTCAAAGACTCCACTGAAAAACTATTAGGAACAATAAACAAATATAGTAAAATTTCAGGATATAAAGTCAATATAGAAATATATTGCTTTCCTATACACCAATGATGAAACTTTGGAAAATGAACTAAAAAAAATTTTTTTTTTACAATTGCAACAGGAAAAAAAGGAAAGATCTAGAAATAAACTTAACCAAGGAGGTGAAGAATATATATACTGAAAACTACAAAGCATTATTGAAAGTGAAAAAGACAAAATGAAATGAAAAAATATTTCATGTTCATGGGTTGGAGGAATCAACATAGTCATAATGGCCATATTACCCAAAGCAATATACAAATTAAATGCAATCCCCATCAAAAATTCCACTGTCAGCCTGACCTGTGGTGGCGCAGTGGATAAAGCATCGACCTGGAAATGCTGAGGTCGCCGGTTCGAAACCCTGGGCTTGCCTGGTCAAGGCACATATGGGAGTTGATGCTTCCAGCTCCTCCCGCTTCTCTCTCTGTGTCTCTCTCTCCTCTCTCTCCCTCTCTGTCTCTCCTCTCTAAAAAATAAATAAATAAATATAAAAAAAAAATTCCACTGTCATTTATTTAAAGAAATAAAACTTAAAAAATCCCCAGATTTGTATGGAATCATAAGAAACCTGAATAGCCAAAACGATCTTGAGAATAAAGAATGAAGCCAATGTATCACACTACCTGACTTCAAATTATATTATAGAGCCTGACCAGGAGGTGGTGCAGTGGATAGAGCGTCGGGTTGGGATGCTGAGGACCCAGGTCCGAGACCCCAAGGTCGCCAGCTTGAGCACGGGCTCAACTGGTTTGAGCAAAAGCTCACCAGCTTGGACCCAATGTCGCTGGCTCGAGCAAGGGGTTACTCAGTCTGCTGAAGGCCGATGGTCAAGGCACATATGAGAAAGCAATCAATGAACAACTAAGGTGTTGCAATGCGCAACGAAAAACTAATGATTGATGCTTCTCATCTCTCCATTTCTGTCTGTCTGTCCCTGTCTATCCCTCTCTCTGACTCTCTGTCTCTGTAAAAAAAAAAAAAATTATTATAGAACCACAATAATCAAAACAGCATGGTATTGGCAGAAAAACAAACATACAGACCAATGGAACAGTATCAAGAACCCAGAAATAAAATCATATATATATGGGCAAATTATCTTTGATAAAGGAACCAAAAACACATAATAGAGAAAGGAAAGCCTCTTTAATAAATGGTGCTGGGGAAATTGGAAAGCCACATGTAAGAGAATGGTACTTGATTACAGTTGGTCCCCTGCATAAAAATTCATTCAAAATGGATCAAAGACCTAAATATAAGATCTGAAACAATAAATTACATAGAAGAAAACATAGGTACTAGTCTCATAGACTTGGGCTGTGAGAAAAATTTATGAATTTGATCCCAAAGGCAAGGGAAGTAAAGGTAAAAATAAATAAATAGGATTATATCAAACTAAAAAGCTGCATAGAAAAAGAAATAAGAAGCAGAACAAAAAGGCATCTAACCAAATGGGAGATGATATTTACAAACAATAGCTCCAATAAGGAGTTAATATTCAAAAATATATAAGAAACTCACAAAGCTCAGCAACAAACAAGCAAACAATCCAATTAAAATATCAGTACCTCAGTGAATAGTGTGGGCCCAGTGTGTTAACATCCCAGGTTTGATTTAGGGTCAGGTCACACAGGACAAGCAATCATCTGCTTCTCTCCCACCCTCTTCCTTTTCTCTCCCTCTTCCCCTCCTGCAGCCAGTGACTTGATTGGTTCAAGTGCGGCCCTGGGTGCTGAGGATAGCTCCATGAGAGAGTGTCACCTCAGGCACTAAAAATAGCTCAGTACTTGAGCATCAGCCCAAAATGGACTTGTTGGGTGGATCATGGTCAGGGCACATGTGAGAGTCTGCCTCAATGTCTTCCCTCTTCTCACCTAAAAAAATAATAATTACTATTATTAATAATAATAATAATGGGGAGAGGAACAAACACTTCTACCAAGAGGACATATAAATGGCAACACGAAAAAATTCTTATCTTCAGTAGCTATTTAAGAAATAGGGATGATGTCAGAGTAATGGCGGAGTAGGAAGCGATACCGATAAATCTCCCCCAAAACTCAACAAGATCTTCAACCAGAAACAGAAAAACCTATACTTGGAGCCTCCAGATGCTTCACAATACACCCGAAGGTATGGTCGAGTGAAAAATTGGCTAAATATATAACCAAATCCTGAAGGAAATGGGGAGTAAGAAATGCTCCGCCTTCCTCACTAACCTAAACAGGGCGGCTTTCTCTGGTAACTGTGAATATAGAAACTGAGGCGGGCAAAGGGGGTGAATACATCCAGGCCGCACACAAAAGGCCGAACCAGGCTGTGGCACGGAGATCCTAGCGGAGGAAAAACTGTTCCTGTGGCAAGCCGGGCAATACAAGCTAACACTCGCGCCAAACCCAAACAAAGAAAGACAAGCGGGGCAGCCATTTTACCCGTTCTCCTGGTTGGTGCGCAGTTAGTGGGTGAGAGATCTCTTCCTAAGCCCCAGAAGTGGGTGTCCGTGTTGCCCCACAGAGAGGCAGGGTCAGAGGCCTTTCTGTGGGCCGAGAGCAGAGTCTCTGGGCAGCCCCAGCGCCCTGGGAAAGCCGCGCACGGGAAAGAGCGAGAACTAATTCCAACGGTGGAAATTTTCCGTGCTGGTGAGGGTTTCACTCAGGGAAACGCGGCCAGCCTCATATCCTGGTGTGCGTGCGCAGATAGGTAGTGAGCGATTCCTCCGAGTGCCTCGGCAGGGCGCGCCCGTGTTATCGCACAGAGAGGCAGAGTCAGGGGCCTTTGTGTGGGCCAAAGCGGAATCTCGGGCCGCCCCAGCGCCTTGCAAAAGCCGCGCACGGGGACGGAGCGAGAGCGAATTCCAGCGCTGCAAATTTCCATGTGGTTGGGGGTTTCACTCAGAGCGTGAGACTACTGGCCGGATATCCTGGTCTGCGCACGCAGATAGTGAATGAGAGTTTCCTCCAAGCACCCCGAAAGTGAGTGCCCGCCTGAGTTACCGGACAGAGTGTCAGAGCCAGAGGTCTTTGAGTGGGCGGAAAGCCGGCCTGATTATGCTAGCAGCTCTGACTGACTGAGCCTTACCCAGAGCCCTGTGCTGAGTGGAAATAGAGTGGGGAGTTGCCAGCTCTTTGAACCTCTTACTATCCAGGCAGAGGCAGCAACAACCCCATAGCTGGATTATCAGGCTACTAATTGAGGAAGGAAAGACTAGGAGAAAGGCTCCAGGAACACGGACTCTCTCACTGTCAGAGCCTATGAAAGCTAATGAGCCTTGACTCCCAACGAGACTAAAGCACAATACATGACATTGCCATAGAGACTTATCAACTGCAAACCTCTACCTGAGCGTGCCAAAGGGGCAGAACCTGGGGTACAGAGTCACCGACCAGGAAGAGGGAGAGAAAAGAAAAAACAAGAAGATAACCTCTCAAAATCAAGAATAATCTGCAGACTTTATAACCTATCCCATTTTATTATATTTGTTCGTTTGTTTCTCTTATCTTCATTCTTGATACTTTTTTTCCTCCTCCAATTTGGCCGATTAACTCTCTGCCGGTCTTACTCTCTCCTCTCCTTGAACTACACTACCCATAAGTGTTACATCTCCCATTATCTTTTTTCTCCTCTTCCTTTCTCTCTATGAGGGTTGCACTCCAAAACCCTTAACTCTCTCTCTCTCCTTTCTTTTTTCTTCTTTTACTGGTTCCCTCTTTTTTTCTCTCCCTCTCTTTCTTTTCTCCCTCTATATTAGTTTCCTCCTTTCTCCTTTACATCTCCTCTCATTCAAACCTCAATAACAAACAAATTATCTTATTTGGGACTCAAACTTATGTTTGTGGCATTTTGGGGGTTTTTTACTACACCTTTTTAACTCACTAGCAGTGCTCCCGTCCCTGGCTCTCCATTTTATCTAGTTCTTGTTCCACTAAATACAATAGTATTTTTTTAATTTCTCCCCCCATTTTTCTGTTCTCTTATTCCTCTCATCATAACTCTTAGACAACACCAACACCTAAAAGCAAATAATTTTATTCTTGACCCAAATTTTTTCCTTATTTGCTTTTTGTGGGTCCATACCGCCCCCCCCTTTTTTTTCCTTTTTTTTTCTTTTTTTTTTTTTTGCCCCTTTATTACTTTTCCCCAATTCAGGACCTCCATCACAGGCATTGTTTGTTATAATTCACAATTCACCACAAGATTTTCTCAAGAAAAAGGGGAGAGGAGAGGGAAAAAAAAGGAAGGGAATAATTTCCTTTTTTTAAAAATTATTATTTTATTTTTCTTTATTTCATTATTAATTTTTTTTAAAAAAAAACAACTCTTTTTGATTTTTTATTTTTTTAACTTTTTATTCTTTATTAAATCTCATTAATACTATCAACAAAACCACCCTCAGATGCCATTAAGGAAGAGAAAATCGAATATCATGGATACAAAAGAAAGAGAGGTAACACAGCTAGATGAGGAAAAATCTATGGAGAAAAAAATTAATATATTGGAAACCTTGAGCTAAATGACAGAGAATTCAAGATAGAAATCCTAAAAATCCTCCGAGATATACAAGAAAACACAGAAAGGCAATTTAGGGAGCTCAGAAAACAACTCAATGAACACAAAGAATATATGTCCAAAGAAATTGAAACTATAAAAACAAATCAAACAGAGATGAAAAACTCAATTCACGAGCTGAAAAACGAAGTAACAAGCTTAGCTAATAGAACAGGTCAGATAGAAGAGAGGATTAGTGAAATAGAAGACAAGCAACTTGAGGCACAACAGAGAGAAGAAGAAAGAGACTCAAAAATTTTAAAAAATGAGATAGCCCTACAAGAATTATCTGACTCCATCAAAAAGAATAACATAAGAATAATAGGTATATCAGAGGGAGAAGAGAGAGAAAATGGAATGGAGAACATACTCAAACAAATAATAGATGAGAACTTCCCAAGCCTGTGGAAAGAACTAAAGCCTCAAATTCAAGAAGCAAACAGAACACCGAGTTTTCTTAACCCCAACAAACCTACTCCAAGGCATATCATAATGAAATTGACACAAACCAACAGCAAAGAAAAAATTCTCAAGGCAGCCAGGGAAAAGAAGAATACAACATATAAAGGAAGGCCCATTAGATCATCATCAGATTTCTCAGCAGAAACTCTACAAGCTAGAAGAGAGTGGACCCCAATATTTAAAGTCCTGAAAGAGAGGAACTTTCAGCCATGAATACTATACCCATCAAAGCTATCCTTCAAATATGAAGGAGAAATAAAAACATTCACAGATACAGAAAAGATGAGGGAATTTATCATCAGAAAACCCTCACTCCAGGAATTACTAAAGGGGGTTCTCCAATCAGATACAAAGAACAAAAAAAAAAACAGAGCCACAAGTAAAAGCTCCAAGAAGAACACAATAAAACCAAATTTAAACTGTGACAACAACAAAAAGAAAGAGGGGGAGAAGATGGAGATTAACAGTAGCAAAGGACGATGGAGTGCAAAAGTACTCACAAAATAGTTTGCTACAATGAACAGGGTAGGGACCCTTTTCATTACTCAAAGGTAACCACCATTGAAAAAACCACCACAGAAGCACATGAGATAAAAAAGATAGCAACAGAGGAAAGATGTATGGAATACAACCAAATAAAAACAAAAGATAGAAAAACGAAAGAGAAGGATCAAACAAGACACAAAACTAACAGAAAGCAAGATATAAAATGGCAATAGGGAACTCACAAGAATCAATAATTACACTAAATGTAAACGGATTAAACTCACCAATAAAAAGGCACAGAGTAGCAGAATGGATTAAAAAAGAAAATCCAACTATATGCTGCCTACAGGAAACTCATCTAAGTAACAAGGATAAAAACAAGTTCAAAGTGAAAGGCTGGAAAACAATACTCCAAGCAAATAACATCCAAAAAAAAGTAGGTGTAGCAATACTCATATCGGATAATGCTGACTACAAGACAGGAAAAGTACTCAGAGATAAAAATGGCCATTTCATAATGGCTAAGGGGACACTGAATCAAGAAGACATAACAATTCTTAATATATATGCACCAAACCAAGGAGCACCAAAATATATAAGACAGCTACTTATTGACCTTAAAACAAAAACTGACAAAAATACAATCATACTTGGAGACCTCAATACACCGCTGACGGCTCTAGATCGGTCATCCAAACAGAGAATCAACAAAGATATAGTGGCCTTAAACAAAACACTAGAGCACCTGGATATGATAGACATCTACAGGACATTTCATCCCAAAGTGACTGAGTATACATTTTTCTCCAGTGTACATGGATCATTCTCAAGAATTGACCATATGTTGGGCCACAAAAACAACATCAGCAAATTCAGAAATACTGAAGTTGTACCAAGCATATTTTCTGATCATAAAGCCTTGAAACTAGAATTCAACTGCAAAAAAGAGGAAAAAAATCCCACAAAAATGTGGAAACTAAACAACATACTTTTAAAAAATGAATGGGTCAAAGAAGAAATAAGTGCAGAGATCAAAAGATTTATACAGACTAATGAAAATGACAATACGACATATCAGAATCTATGGGATGCAGCAAAAGCAGTGATAAGAGGGAAGTTCATATCACTTCAGGCATATATGAACAAACAAGAGAGAGCCCAAGTGAACCACTTAACTTCCCACCTTAAGGAACTAGAAAAAGAAGAACAAAGACAACCCAAAAGCAGCCGAAGAAAGGAGATAATAAAAATCAGAGCAGAAATAAATGAATTAGAGAACAGAAAAAGTATAGAAAAAATTAATAGAACAAGGAGCTGGTTCTTTGAAAAGATCAATAAAATTGACAAACCCTTGGCAAGACTTACCAAGGAAAAAAGAGAAAGAACTCATATAAACAAAATCCAAAATGAAGGAGGAGAAATCACCACGGACACCGTAGATATACAAAGAATTATTGTAGAATACTATGAAAAACTTTATGCCACTAAATTCAACAACCTAGAAGAAATGGATAAATTCCTAGAACAATACAAACTTCCTAGACTGAGTCAAGAAGAAGAAGAAAGCCTAAACAGACCTATCAGTAGAGAAGAAATAGAAAAAACCATTAAAAACCTCCCCAAAAATAAAAGTCCAGGCCCTGATGGCTATACCAGCGAATTTTATCAAACATTCAAAGAAGACTTGGTTCCTATTCTACTCAAAGTCTTCCAAAAAATTGAAGAAGAAGCAATACTTCCAAACACATTTTATGAGGCCAACATAACCCTCATACCAAAACCAGGCAAGGATGGCACAAAAAAAGAAAACTACAGACCGATATCTCTAATGAATACAGATGCTAAAATACTAAACAAAATACTAGCAAATCGAATACAACAACATATTAAAAAAATAATACATCATGATCAAGTGGGATTCATCCCAGAATCTCAAGGATGGTTCAACATACATAAAACGGTTAACGTAATACACCATATCAACAAAACAAAGAACAAAAACCACATGACCTTATCAATAGACGCAGAAAAGGCTTTCGATAAAATACAACACAATTTTATGTTTAAGTCTCTCAACAAAATGGGTATAGAAGGAAAATATCTCAACATGATAAAGGCCATATATGTTAAACCATCAGCTAACATCATATTAAATGGCACTAAACTGAAGGCTTTCCCCCTTAAATCAGGAACAAGACAGGGTTGTCCACTCTCTCCACTCTTATTTAATGTGGTACTAGAGGTTCTCGCCACAGCAATCAGACAAGACAAAGAAATAAAAGGCATCCATATCGGAAAAGAAGAAGTAAAGGTATCACTTTTTGCAGATGATATGATCCTATACATCGAAAACCCCAAAGAATCCACAAAAAGACTACTAGAAACAATAAGCCAATACAGTAAGGTCGCAGGATACAAAATTAACATTCAGAAGTCAATAGCCTTTCTATATGCCAACAATGAAACAACTGAGAAGGAACTCAAAAGAATAATCCCCTTCACGATTGCAACAAAAAAAATAAAATACTTAGGAATAAACATAACAAAGAATGTAAAGGACTTATATAATGAAAACTATAAACCATTGTTAAGGGAAATTGAAAAAGATATAATGAGATGGAAGAATATACCTTGTTCTTGGCTAGGAAGAATAAATATAATCAAGATGGCTATATTACCCAAAGCAATATACAAATTCAATGCAATTCCCATCAAACTTCCAATGACGTTTTTTAAAGAAATAGAGCAAAAAATCATCAGATTTATATGGAACTATAAAAAACCCCGAATAGCCAAAGCAATCCTAAAGAAAAAGAATGAAGCTGGGGGCATTACAATACCTGACTTCAAACTCTATTATAGGGCCACGACAATCAAAACAGCATGGTATTGGCAGAAAAATAGATACTCAGACCAATGGAACAGAATAGAAAGTCCAGAAATAAAACCACATATATATAGTCAAATAATTTTTGATAAAGGGGCCAACAACACACAATGGAGAAAAGAAAGCCTCTTCAATAAATGGTGCTGGGAAAACTGGAAAGCCACATGCAAAAGAATGAAACTGGACTACAGTTTGTCCCCCTGTACTAAAATTAACTCAAAATGGATCAAAGATCTAAACATAAGACCTGAAACAATTAAGTACATAGAAGAAGACATAGGTACTCAACTCATGGACCTGGGTTTTAAAGAGCATTTTATGAATTTGACTCCAATGGCAAGAGAAGTGAAGGCAAAAATTAATGAATGGGACTACATCAGACTAAGAAGTTTTTGCTCAGCAAGAGAAACTGATAACAAAATAAACAGAAAGCCAACTAAATGGGAAATGATATTTTCAAACAACAGCTCAGATAAGGGCCTAATATCCAAAATATACAAAGAACTCATAAAACTCAACAACAAACAAACAAACAATCCCATAAAAAAATGGGAAGAGGATATGAACAGACACTTCTCCCAGGAAGAAATACAAATGGCCAACAGATATATGAAAAGATGCTCATCTTCTTTAGCTATTAGAGAAATGCAAATCAAAACAGCAATGAGACACCACCTCACACCTGTTCAATTAGCTATTATTAGCAAGACAGGTAATAGCAAATGTTGGAGATGCTGTGGAGAAAAAGGAACCCTCATACACTGTTGGTGGGAATGTAAAGTAGTACAACCATTATGGAAGAAAGTATGGTGGTTCCTCAAAAAACTGAAAATAGAACTACCTTATGACCCAGCAATCCCTCTACTGGGTATATACCCCAAAAACTCAGAAACATTGATACGTAAATACACATGCAGCCCCATGTTCATTGCAGCATTGTTCACAGTGGCCAGGACATGGAAACAACCAAAAAGCCCGTCAATAGATGACTGGATAAAGAAGATGTGGCACATATACACTATGGAATACTACTCAGCCATAAGAAATGATGACATCGGAACATTTACAGCAAAATGGTGGGATCTAGATATCATGATACGAAGCGAAATAAGTAAATCAGAAAAAACCAGGAACTGCATTATTCCATACGTAGGTGGGACATAAAAGTGAAACTAAGAGACATTGATAAGAGTGTGGTGGTTACGGGGGGGAGGGGGGAATGGGAGAGGGAAAGGGGGAGGGGCACAAAGAATACAAGATAGAAGGTGACAGAGGACAATCTGACTTTGGGTGACGGGTATGCATCATAATTGAACGACAAGATACCCTGGTCTTGTTATCTTTGAATATATGTATCCTGATTTATTGATGTCACCCCATTAAAAAAATAAAATTATTTAAAAAAAAAAAAAAGCAAAACTATGAACAAATCCCTATGCATACTGCACATATCTTATTTTAAAGTAAAAAAACAAAACAGGAACAAATACAATATTTAAAATAAAGAACAAGTAAATTTAAAAAAAAAAAAAAAGAAATGAAAATCAAAACTATAATAAGATACCACCTCACACCTGTTAGATTGGCTATTCTCAACAAGATAGGTAATAACATGTGTGGGAGAGGTTGTGGAGAAAAAGGAACCTTCATTCACTGCTGGTGGGAATGAATCATTATGGAAGAAAGTATGGTGGTTCCTCAAAAAATTAAGAATAGAACTATCAAGTGACCCAGTAATCTCTCTACTGGATATATATCCAAAAAACTCGAAGATTTGGTACAGAAAGACACATGCACCCCCACATTCATCACAGCATTATTCATAGTGGCCAAAACATGGAAACAACCAATTTGTCCTTCAATAGAGGATTGAATAAAGAAGATATGGCACATAAATACAATGAAATACTACTCAGCCATAAGAAATGATGACATAGTGACATTTACAACAACATGGATGGACCTTGAGAACATTAGACTGAATGAAATAAGTAAATCAGAAAAAGGTAAGAACTATATGATTTTACACATAGGTGGGATGTAAAACCGAGACTTATGAACATAGATAAAAGTGAAGTGGTTATTAGGGGTAGGGGGATGCGGGGAAGAGGGTGGGGGAAGGGAGAAAAGAGAGACAAATATAAAGTGACAATAATTGATTTGACTATGGGTGATGCATACACAACATAATCAACAGTTCAAATGCTATAGAAATGTTTACCTGAAACCTATGTACATTTATTGATCAATGCCACTCCTTTAATGTAATTCTTTAAACAAAATTTTTTTAAAATTTCTGATAGACTTTTGACTAGGATTGCATGAATTTTATAGATTAGTTTGGGAACATTTTAAAAATATTGAGTCCCAGGGCCCTGGCTGGTTGGCTCAGTGGTAGAGCGTCGGCCTGGCGTGCAGGAGTCCCGGGTTCGATTCCAGGCCAGGGCACACAGGAGAAGCGCCCATCTGCTTCTCCACCCCTCCCCCTCTCCTTCCTCTCTGTCTCTCCCTTCCCCTCCTGCAGCCAAGGCTCCATTGGAGCAAAGTTGGCCTGGGCACTGAGGATGGCTCTATGGCCTCTGCCTCAGGCACTAGAATGGCTCTGGTTGCAACAGAGCAATGCCCAGATGGGCAGAGCATCGCCTTCTGGTGGGCATGCTGGGTGTATCCTGGTCGGGCGCATGCGGGAGTCTGTCTGACTGCCTCCCTGTTTACAACTTAAGAAAAATACAAAAAAATAAATAAAATAAAAAAAATAAAATATCGAGTCTTCCCCTTGGTGTATTTATAGATATGTTAGAGTTTCTATATTCACCAGTTGAAGAATATTTAGGTTATTTCTAGTTATGAATGAAGCTGCAATAACCATTTGCATACATAATTTTATTTTTATTCCCCTGAGTGCTCAGTAGACTCTTTCTACCTAGAAATGCATATTCATTTTTTTCTTTCTATTAGATTTCCTCCTGTTATTTTTTTGATTAGTGATTCATACTCTACCCTTTTCTCTGTTTTTTCTTAAGGGAATGTTCGGTAAAGTGTTGGAACTCATGGATTGATTTAGTTTTCTTTCTCATTGTTTACTCTCTACCTTTTTTACTTTTAGGCAGATTGCCTTTATTTTTTAATCTTTCTATTGAAATGTATATATTTAACATTATTTTAATTCAAATAAATTTGATCATTCTCTAGTTCTTTTTAAAACATAGAGTGGCTTAATCTTATGGATTCAGCTTTTTCTATCCCTGAGAATATTTACCTGTTTTTTCCTTTTTCCTTTTCTAATTGATATTTTTTAATCTCTTTTATGTTGGAGGTTTACACATAATTCTGGTAATTCTTTGTTTCTTGCCAAAATATAAAAGTGAAGTACACTAAAAAGTGTACTAAAATTTGAGTGGACCCCTATGTGAGGGTTGGACTTGTCAAGTATTGCCCTTCACAGTCACATTGATAGGGGGAACTCAAGAGCTAAAATTTTAGCTTGATTGATGGTGGTTTTAGTTATGGTCCATGGGCATAATGGTTAATGCAAGTAAAAGCTCTGTTCCAGAAACTGGGATACCTGAACAGGCCTACATGACTTCAGGATATTTGCAGGTATTCCACTTTTGGGCCCCAGGGGATCTTCAAGTGATACACTCTGTAAGCAAATCCTTTATGCTCCAAGGACAAAGCACCAACGGACTATGATCCAATTAACTTTGACTATGATCTGATTAACTCACCCTTAAAATCCCAAAATCCTTACCTATCCTTTTTTTCCCCCTTATAAAAAGGTTAGCTGAGCCTGACTAGGTGGTGGCGCAGTGGATAGAGCATTGGACTGGGATGTGGAGGACCCAGGTATGAGACCCCGAGGTCACCAGCTTGAGTGTAGGCTTATCTGGTTTGAGCAAAGCTCACCAGCTTGAACCCAAGGTCACTGGCTTGAGCAAGGGGTTACTCGGTCTGCTGAAGGCCCACGATCAAGGCACATATGAGAAAGCAATCAATGAACAACTAGGTGTCGCAATAAAAAACTGATGTTTGATGCTTCTCATCTCTCTTCATTCCTGTCTGTCTGTCCCTATCTATCCTTCTCTCTGACTCTCTGTCTCTGTAGAAAAAAAAAAAGGTTAGATGAGAGTAAGGGGTAGAGAAGATTTGGGAATAAGGTGCCCATAAAAGGCACAATCTCTGTCTCTATTTATTTGGCTAAAGTGGTGATATGCAGCAGAAACTCTGATATTTTCAGTTTCAACATGGGTACTTTTGGGCAGACAAAATATATTATGCTCACTTTGTTAAAGATGGCGCTGCCTACGTGGAGGCCGTCGCCCAGGTGATATTAATGTGTGTTGGGGGCGGGCTATGGGCAGGCAGAATCCTTGTAGCCTGGGGCTTGGTTTTGGGATTAAGCCTTTCCCACCCTTTTTGCTGTGGGGTAGTACAATCCCATCATGTCCCAGATAAGTGACTTTGTATTAGAGACTTCCCTGTTTTGTATATTGGATTAAAGGTTTGGATTTCTACACTATAAAATAAGGGCAGAGCGGGAGCTTACTCTCTTGGTTCCTGAGATTATCATGAGAAGAAAGAGCAGAGAGGACAGCAGAGAAAGGCCACGTGGAAGAGGCCAGGAGAAGCAGCCAAGATGGTGGAGTGTTGAGTGAGAGGCCAGTTTGTGCAGTTTGTGCAGGGAGAAGGAAGGAGATGGGGAACAGAGGTGAATAAGGCTGGTGAGCTAGAAACTTTTGATTCTAGGAAACTCGGATAAGTTAGTAGCTTTGTGAGCACTGAATGTGAGTGGGTTTTGGAGCCCAGTGTGTGTTTTTACTTGCCCACCGGGTGGGGTGCAAGCTAGGATTAAAGAAGATGGCCCATCAGTTCTTGGCTCCATTGTTTCTTTACCGACTGTCCGAATCCAATGCAAACCTGCATGGGCTGGGCAGCTGTGACAGTGGCCCTGGCCATGCCTACTGGCTGTACAGGTACTCACTCCTTTACTTGAGAAACTTGAAAATGTCATTTTCTTGAGGTCTTTTTTAAGAATCATTCAATTTTCTTTTAAGAAAATGTATCCAGTATACTGCAGAGGGTTCTAGGCTTAGTCATCAGCACTCTTACAATTGATGGAATGAAAGCACTGGGTTCCTGTTCATTAAGTAAACTTGGTCCTAGCCCCTTAGTTTTCAGGACCACTCCAACGGTTGGGTAGAGACTGGAGTCTCTGTTTCTTTGGTTAGGATAAGGTGGGGTTGTTAAGACAGGTAGAGAAGCATAGTTAAGTATTTTTTTCATAAACAGAGAGCATAACTAGTAGATGAGAATAATTCCTGAAGGCTCAGAGAGGCTGCAAAGTAAAATCACCACTAAATGTGGGTTTTGAAGAGGCAAACTGATTAAAATAGATGGGAGGCAGTGATGGACAGAAAAGTATCTGCAGGAAGAAGTATCTCTGCAATATCAAGAACTATTGATGAGTATGCTTTATTCTGAAGCAGTAGAAGTTTCAATGTCATAATGTTGCCACTTAATATGTGTGTAGGGGCAGAAAACTGGCATTTCATCTGGTTTGAAGAAAAAATATTAATTTTTTAAAAATATGTAAACTTTGTCTTTTAAATGCTAAAGTTAAATGTCTTCTTAGCTCAGTCTGTACTAATTGATATATTCTGACTGTATCACTTGCTACTTGTACCTAATGACACATCAGTAAAACTTTGGTCCTCAATGTTCTCTAAACAATGGAATGGAAATACAGTATTATCTGCCTCTTGCAGTCAGGGTTTTTAGGCTTATGCCAAAGAAATTAATATTTGTTCATTTAAATACAAAAGGATTTTGATAAAAGGATATTGAATCTCTCTAAGGAAATGAAAAACTAAGATTGGATATTTTGTAGTCATGACAAAGTCCAAAATCATACTGTAGCTTTGGTACCATGGAGACATCACTGTCACTAGCTCTTGGCACAGACAATGATATTTTTGCTGCTACTGGTTGAATGCAGCTGCTGGAAGCCTAAAATCTCTGCCTCTAGAAACCAGATGTGGCTGTGTTGCTGCCACTTCTTTCACCAGGATGTATTTTGTCTGAAGCTGTGAATCTGACTCGCATAACCTAGACCTGTGTACAATGGAGTATCAAATAGTAAGCAATGGCACTTGTTAGTAAAATAAGTGTGTAAATATGATATATATGTTTGATCGCTTACAGTTTGCATTGGGTGAGGGAGACAGGCTATAATCTGGTAAGGTCCTTATAGCCTAAGGCTTAGTTTTAAGACTAAGCCTTTCCCACCCTTTTAATACTAAGATCTTTTCAACATTCTTCTAATACTAAAATCTTCTCAAAACTAAGCTTTTCCCCACACCCTTGACTATTGCATGATATGGGGTGGTTTACTCTTATGAGGAATCCCATTTATGCCTCAGATAAGTGGCTTTGTACCAGAGACTTCCTTATTTGTATATTGGTTTAAAGGCTTTAATATTCTACACTATAAAATGAAGCAGACCAGGGGCTCTCACTGGCGCAGATCCTGCCATCAGCATTGCAGAGGAGAGGCAGCCAAAATAGCAGAGTGCTGAAGGAGAAGCCAGTTTGTGCAAAGCGAAAGAGATGGGAAACAAAGGTGAATAAGGCTAGTGAGGTAGAAACCTTTGATTCTAGGAAACTCGGATGAGTCAGTGGCTTTGGGAGCCCTGAATGGAAAGGGAAGTGTTTTCCCATTGCGTGTATTTACTCGTCCACCAGGTGTGAGCTAGGATTAAAGGTAATGGCCCACCAGTTCTTGGCTCCATTGTTTCATTACCATCTGTCTGAATCAAGTGTGAACCTGCATGAGCTAGGTGGCTATGATGGTGGCCATGGCTACTGGCTTTACAGCACTGTTGTGCAGTTTCTCTAGGAAGACATAAGCTGTGTTTTATATGGGGAGTGAGGATTCTGCAAAGAATCAAAGGCAAAGACTGGGTACTTTAAAAGAATGACAAATGCCCACATGGTTTAGGCTATTGTTGGGCAGATAAAATGTATTATGCTCTGTTGGGCAGATAAAATGTATTATGCTCACTTTGTTAAAGAGGCCATTGCCCAGGTGATATTAATGTGTGTTGGGGTGGGCTAAAGGCAGGGAGAATCCTTGTAGCCTGGGGCTTGGTTTTGGGATTAAGCCTTTCCTACCCTTTTTGATGTAGGGCGGTACAATCCAAAAATGCCTCAGAGAAGTGACTTTGTATTAGAGACTTCCCTGTTTTGTATATTGGATTAAGAGTTTGGATTGCTACACTATAAAATGGGGACGAAGTGGGAGCTTGGGCTCTTGGTTCCTGAGATTAGAAGAGAGAGCAGAGGAGAACAGAGAAAGGCCACATGGAGGAGGCCAGGAGAAGCAGCTAAGATGGCGGAGTGCTGAGTGAGATGCCAGTTTGTGTAGAGTTTGTATCTGGGATAAGGAAGGAGATGGGGAACAGAGGTGAATAAGTCTGGTGAGCTAGAAACCTTTGATTCTAGGAAACTCGGATAAGTCAGTAGCTTTGTGAGCACTGAATGTGACTGGGTTTTGGAGCCCAGTGTGTATTTTTACTTGCCCGCCGGGTGCAAAGCTAGAATTAAAGACTATGGCCAACCAGTTTTTGGCTCCGCTGTTTCTTTGCCGACTGTCCGAATCCAATGCGAACCTGCATGAGCCAGGCTGCTCTGATAGTGGCTCTGGTCCTGGCCGTGCCTACTGGCTTTACAGCTATCAAAAGGTTTTTGAAAAATATATAAAACATTATACTGCAGAAAAGTTTAAAAATGACTGATATTAATAATATTATTATCTTTAGCACATCATCTTCAGGAAAGTATCCTAAATAAGGTTTGTATTAGTTTCAAACAGTGTTGCAGGCAGGGGCCATGACCCCCTTTTCCCTTAAGTGGACAAAGGGACATTAAAAAATTAGATGGTCCAGATCACCTTCCCCCAGGCATCTGGACTTACTCACCCTGGTGTGGAAGGTCCCCTAGTTTACTTAAGGTTAATCCTTTTTTTTCCCTAACAACTGCCAGCCCCCACCCTTGAATCCCCCACTTAACCCTGCCTGTTAGAGAAATGGGTGCTCACCTCTGCCTTAGGTGTCAGCCCTGCAGATGACCCCCTATAAAACCAGTAACCATGGCCACCATCACAGCCACTTAGCCCATGCAGGTTTGCATCTGATTCGGACAGACGGTAATGAAACAACAGAGCCAAGAACTGATGGGCCATTAGCTTTAATCCTAGCTTGCACCCAGCAGGCAAGAAATATACACAGTGGGAAAACACTTCCCTTTCCATTCAGGGCTCCAAAAGCCACTGACTTATCCAAGTTTCCTAGAATCAAAGGTTTCTAGCTCACCAGACTTATCACCTTCTGGTTCCCATCTCCTTCTCTCTACACAAACTCTGCACAAACTGGCTTCTCCCTCAGCACTCCACCATCTTGGCTGCTTCTCTTGGCCTCTTCCACATGGCCTTTCTCTGCTCTCCTCTCTAATGCTAATCTCAGGAACTGAGAGAGCAAGCTCCTGGTCTGCCCCACTTTATAGTGTAGAAATCAAAACCTTTAATCCAATATATAAACAAAGAAGTCTGTGGACAAGTCCTGCCAGGGGTGAGGATGACGGAGACGCAAAGACTTGACTCCAGGGACCAGGTTCAGTGATGCAGATCCACTTTATTCAGGAAGTAAGCTAGCTTATATACATGGGTACAGCCTATAGGGTGTTACAATGTGTCCCTCATAGCCAATGGCTGAAAAGATCAAGGAGCTGCGTGGTTGGCGCTAAGTCACTTTCTTATAGCAGGCGAGCTTCCTTCCTGGGTATGCCCAGGAGGCTTCTGGAAGCTGGAGTATTCTCACAGCATTGCATCAGCCACAGCTGCTAAGAATGTGCTCTGCGCTCCACCCACAGAAGTCTCTGACACAAAGTCACTTATCTGAAGCATAATGGGATTCCTCATGAGAGTGCAGCACCCCACATCATGCAATCAGTCAAGGGTGTGGGGAAAAGCTTAGTCTTAAAACTAAGCCTTAGGCTATAACTACCGGGCCTGCTTACAGCCTGTTCCCCACACCCAATTCAAACTATAATCAAGCAAACATACATAGCACATTTAGAAACTTATTTGACCAACACCCCCTGTAAAGCCAGTATCCATGACCACCATCATAGCCACCTGGCTCATGCAAATTTGCAGTAGATTCAGACAGACGGTAATGAAACAATGGAGCCAAGAACTGGTGGGCCATCATCTTTAATCCTAGCCTGCACCCAGCAGGCAAGTAAAAACACACACTGGACTCCAAAATCCACTCATTCAGTGCTCACAAAGCTACTGACTTATCCAAGTTTCCTAGAATCAAAGCTTTCTAGCTCATCAGACTTAATCACCTCTGTTTCCCATCTCCTTCCTTCTCCCTGCACAAACTCTGCACAAACTAGCTTCTCCCTCAACACTCAGCCATCTTGGCTGTTTCTCCTGGCCTCCTCCACATGGCCTCTCTCTGCTCTCTCCTCTAATGCTAATCTCAGGAACCAAGAGAGCAAGCTCCCAGCCTGCCCCACTTTATAGTATAGAAATCAAAACCTTTAATCCAATATATACATACAAACAAGAAAGTCTCTGATACAAAGTCACTTATCTGAGGCCTAATGGGATTCCTCATGAGAGTGCACCACCCCACATCAAAAAGGGTGGGAAAGGCTTAGTAAAACTAAGCCTTAGGCCCGTGATGGTGAACCTTTTTAAAAAACCGCCCACTTTTGCAGTGCTTGTCAACCTGGTCTCTCCCGCCCACTAGTGGGCATTCCAGCTTTCATGGTGGGCCAATTGCACTATTTGGTTGCTCCACTACCACCCACCATGAAAACTATAACACCCACTAGTGGGCGGGAGGGACCAGGTTGACCAGCAGTTGAAAAGAGGGCGGTTTTTATAAAAAACCATCACGGCTTTAGGCTATAAGAATCCTGCCTACTTACAGCCTGTCCCCCCACATCCAATGCAAACTATAAGCGAGCAAACATATATATCATTATTTATAAACTTATTTGACCAACACCTCATTGTTAGGCAGATAAAATATATTATGCTCACTTTGTTAAAGATGGCACTTCCCACATGGAAGCCCATCACCCAGGTGATTGCTTGGATGCTTGGGATGGGCGTGATTGTATTAATGTGCGTTGGGGGCGGGTCTGTGGGCAGGCAGGATTCTTGTAGCCTGAGGCTTGGTTTAGGACTAAACTTTTCCCACCCTTTTTGATGTGGGGTGGTGCAATCCCATCATGCCTCAGATAAATGACTTGTATTAGAGACTTCCCTATTTTGTATATTGGATTAAAGGTTTGGATTTCTACACTATAAAGTGGGGCAGACCAAGAGTTTGCTCTCTCGATTCCTGAGATTAGCATTAGAGAGGAGAGCAGAGAGCAGGGAGAGCAGAGATAGGCCACGTGGAAGAGGAGAAGCAGCCAAGATGATGGAGTGCTGAGGGAGAAGCCAGTTTGTGAAGAGTTTGTACAGTGAGAAGGAAGGAGATGGGGAACAGAGGTGAATAAGTCTGGTGAGCTAGAAACCTTTGATTCTAGGAAACTTGGATAAGTCAGTAGCTTTGTGAGCACTGAATGAGTGGGTTTTGGAGTCCAGTGTGTGTTTTTACTTGCCTGCTGGGTGCAAGCTAGGATTAAAGATGATGCCCCACCAGTTTTTGGCTCTGTTGTTTCTTTACTGACTGTCTGAATCCAATGCGAACCTGCATGGGCCAGGCAGCTGTGATGGTGGCCACAGCCATTGACCTTACACCCCCTAATAAACTTTTCTGCCTAAACTCGGTGTCCTCCTTTGGCCAACCTTACAGTTTTCTATTGGTGTGTAACAAACCTCTACAGCATTTATATAGCAGAGTATCTGTGGGTTAGGGATTCAAGAATGGCTGAGGTTGTAGTCAAGATGTCAGCTAGGACTGGAGGATCCATTTCCATAATGGTATCTTTATATGACCTGGCCTCAGTTCCATAATGGCTAGTGGTAGATGGCTTCAATTCCTTACCACCTGGGCCTCTCTATAGAGCTACTTGAATGTTATAACAACATGTTAGTTGGCTTTCTCCAGAGAGAGTGATCCAACAAAATGAGAATAAAATGAAAGTTATAATGCCATTTTGTGATGTAGATATATGCCTCTCCATCATTCCTAACACATTTTATTTGTTAGAAGGCAGTTACAAAGTATAGCCACACTCAAAGGGGGAAATTAGGCTCTAGCAAAGGGATGAGTCTCATAGAATTTTGGATATGTATTAAAACTATCAAGTTGTTTTTTATTTTTTCCTAGAAATGACCAAATTAATTTCCTTACACATTATTTCTATTCATTTTTGTATTCTAATATGTCAGAGACTCTATTCTGATTTGAAGTTGAATTACCATACATCCTCCAGGGATACTTATTTTATCTGGTAAAAATCTTTCAGTGCTTAAAAAGGAGAGAGGGTTGCACTGGATGGCATCTTATCACCAAAGAAACACATTTCAAGTATAAATGAAATGTTTGTCCATTTGTTAAAACTCCTGAATCCTATCATATAGAGATTAAGGCAGCCATCATAGGCAGCCATCCTGACTGCCTATCCCTATGTGGCAGGAGGAAAGAGAGGAGGTATTTTTATAATTCAAATTAATTTTGTAATTTTGGATTACTCTTCTCTGAGAGCACAAAATATTCTAGAGGCACAAAGTAATTGTCTTCAGAGGCAAAACATGTAATATAACTGGAGAAGACTATAAAGAGTAGTGAAGCCTGTGATACTAAGTCCAATTTAAAAAATAACAGCAACAATACCAGGCTAACCAGACCAAATGCCTGCAAGTTTCCTGTTTGGCTCTCACCTGCCAGATTGCTCTTCTCATTGAGGTCTGTAAGATCTGATTTGCTTTTCTTAGTAAATTCTGCTTCTGCATTCATTAGTTTTATAGTCAGAAAAAATATTGGGCTATCTAATCCAACTTCTCCATTTTATAGATAGAAATGAGGCCCAAAACAGAAAATAAACAAAGAAAGAAAAACTGATGGGATTTAAAGGGTCTGTCTGTCTGCAGCTTATCATAGATAAATAGGGCAAGTCTTATCAGTAGTTTATGTAAGTCCTTTCAGGAGGGATGATTCCTTGCTCTAAACCATTTCCCCAACACAAAGAAGTGGGAAGATTCTTTAACTCTTCCAGTTTTCCAGGCTTACATGGCTGAGTACAGTTGAACAGTGTCAAGAACTGCACTGAAATATAGACCAAATAATTAATTATAAACTTTCTTCGCACTAAAAGTTATTTTATCCCTTCTTTACATTTTATTTTTTATTTTTTGTATTTTTCTGAAGGTGGAAACAGGAAGAGACAGTCAGACAGACTCCCGCATGTGCCCAACCGGGATCCACCCGGCACGCCCACCAGGGGCGACGCTCTGCCCACCAGGGGGCGATGCTCTGCCCCTCCAGGGCGTCACTCTGTTGTGACCAGAGCCACTCTAGTGCCTGGGGCAGAGGTCAAGGAGCCATCCACAGCGCCTGGGCCATCTTTGCTCCAATGGAGCTTCGGCTGTGGGAGGGGAAGAGAAAGACAGAGAGGAAGGAGAGGGGGAGGGGTGGAGAAGCAGATGGGCACTTCTCCTGTGTGCCCTGGCCGGGAATTGAACCCGGGACCTCTGCACGCCAGGCCGACGCTCTACCACTGAGCCAACCGCCCAGGGCCCTTCTTTACATTTTTGTTGGTCCTAAAAGTATCTAGGGCCCTGATGTGAGACTCAGAAAGGTTTAGAGCAGTGATTTTCAACCTTTTTTGAGCCGCGGCACATTTTTTACATTTACAAAATCCTGGGGCACACCACCTACCAAAATGACACAAAATGACACTCTAACACAGTACATATTATACATATAGTTAATAATATAGTTTTTAAATGTATTTATACTCACTTAGTGTGAAACCTGGGCCTGTTTCGATGAACACAAAAGGGATATCCTGGCAGGAATGGTAGAAAGACACACACGAAGCTCTTTCTCAACAGTTCTCAGTTTCTCTCTGTTTTTAGTTTTTATCGCAGTCAAGCTTGAGAAGCTAAGCTCACATAGATATGTGGTTGAAAATGGGAGCAATGTCAAAATAGCTTTATTGGCCAGAATGGGGAACTCCTTGGCAACAGATAACCAAAAACTATCCAAAGGAAGATCAGCAAACTTTAGCTTTAAAGTTAGATAACATTGTGATGCATTGTATAACACCCTCTGCGGGGGGCCTCTTTTAAAAAGAAAAAGGTCAAATATCTATATACACCATCAGGATAGACATAACCAGCTGAGGCTGAGGCTTCATCTAGTGGTGGCAACATTTACATCCAGTCCTGACCAGGATTAGAAATCGGGACCATGGGGAGGAGTAGCAGCTTCAACTACTCGCTGTGGCCACACAATGACAAGTGCGCAGCAGCCCAAGAGGGACCTTCCTGGGTGTGGATGAGAGGCGGCCTACTATTGGTTCATCGCTAGTGGTCGGGATGAATCCTAGAAGGTGATTGGTCAGTGAGCGTTCCCTGTGCCTCCACTCTTCCTGTCGCTGATAGCTGGAGGGATTGTGAGGGGAATGTTTATGTTCGGTTGGAGGCGTCTGGCAGCTGGCTGGCTAGATAAATAGCCTCCGCAGGCTATATCCGGCACGCGGGCCGTAGTTTGGGGACCCATGTTTAATTTCCCCACGGCACACCTGAACAATGTCTCACTGTACACTAGTGTGCCGCAGCACACTGTTTGAAAAACACTGGTTTAGGGCACTTATGACCACAGAGCTTGTTATTGTAGAGTTCAGATAAGAAGAATCAAGTCTCAGGCTCATACCACACCTGCACTTCTATGAAAAATGGAGAAGACTCTGCTCAACAGGTAGGATGAAGACTTGAGGATGAGGAGGAGATGGAAATATTAACTTTGAAATAAGATCCTTGAGATTTATATGGTGAAGATAGGTGAGGGAAGTATCTTAAATTTTAAGACTTAAAGAACTGGGACCAGTAGATGCCTTAAAAGCCTGTCACATGCATGTCACCATTCAACATTATGTACTTATTATGTGATTGCGTTGACAGTCAAGCAGGGAAGCCAGTGCCACCAGCAGCTCAGTAAATTGTGACTGGGGTTATGGCAGAGGAATAGAGGACTCTTGAGAGTGAACTGCAAGAACAGCTACCGTGGGGGTAAGTGAAGTTTCTGAGTGAAGATGAGGGGAGTGTCCTAGCCTGAGGTGGTTCACACAGGAGGATCCAGGATCTGTGAACTTCGACCACAGAGCCAATGTACCACTGGTGCCTGGTGAAATACCCTTAGTATTTGGGAAACCAGGGATCAGTGCAGAGAGAGTGGTTAACATCTCTCCCCACCTGCTTCAAGAATCCATGACTAAGTTGCCCAGAGGGTTTGAAAGATTGAGTGAAATAACTGACAAACACGAGGAAAAACAAACTGTCCCTCCCATTTTTCTAAACTACTCAGTCGGTTGTTCTTGGGCTGTTTAGGACACTGGTACCCATGTTGAATTTTCTACCCATTCTAAGTACCTCGAATCTCACTCTTCTCTGCAAGAGGGTGCGGTTTTGAGGGGGTGTTCCTCTCATCCCTTACTGAGAGGCTTGGGGGTTCCAGTCCTTGCCAGCTCACCTGGCCTGCCTTAATTTTCCTCACCTTAGTGCCAACTCTCTCCGGCCCTGGACGGACGGGGCACCTGGAAGGCTGTGGGTAAGCCTGTTCCAGCCGCCACGGCCTGTGACAGGGAGAGAGCTGCGGCACCGCAGGGCGGGGCAGGGGGAGCAGTGGGCGGCCGAGGCCGGAGGGAGCCGGAGCCAGGCCCCAAGAAGGCGGGGGCCGCGCTGTGACCGGCCGGCGGCGGGCTCGGGGCGTGGTGTGGGCGGTGCCAGGCAGTCCAGAAGGGTTGTCCCGCCGCCCGGCTGTGCCAGCGCCTGGCTTCCTGGCTTGGGCCGCTCCGCCTCTCCGCGGCTGGCTCGGGTAAGGCGGGCGCCCCTGGGTTCCTCAGGCTCGTCGGCTCTCGGAGCCCGTGTGAACCGGCGGTTCCGACCCTGGGGCGGGGAGGGAACGAGCGCGCGGGTAGCAGTGGGTACAGCCTCTTCTTTTGCTCCAAGTTTTGCACGTGGAAAAACTGTTGTCCTGATGTCGCAGCAGTAGTGACCGAAGCCACGCATCTGTCAAGTCGGTCTTTTCGTGTGCGTGTGTGTGTGTGTGCGCGCGCGCGTGTGTGGTGGGGGAGGAGAGAATGGCGTGGGGCGAGGGCCTCAGTATTCTCCCCTGTGGTCCTGGGAGGAGCCGGCTCCCAGCGACCTCGAGACCCACCATCCCCTTAAGACAGTTCCCTGAGACTCAGAAATCAGACTTCTGTGGAACCCGCGTCCATTGAATTAATTCCAGATTGATTTCCGTAGCCAGGAAAACCGTCCCGTGGCCCTTAGAGCAGGTGTGATGGCTCGGGGCCGTCGTGTGAGGGGCGCCTGGAGAAAACTTTCTTCCAGCGCACCTGCAGGTTAGCCAGCAAAAAGAATGAGGACAGAGGAATATTGTCACTTGTAAAGTTGGACGAGGGACAGGAAAATCAAGGGATGTGTGTGTGTGTGTGTGGGGGGGGGATGTCTGCACTGAGGAAAACATGGTAAAGGAACATTGCCTTCAGCAACGGCTTCTTTCTTATTCGCCCTCATTCATTAGAACACATTTTTGGTACTAAAAATTCTCTAAGGTTTAAAGAGAAAGTTGCAGTACAGTGACCTTAACTTTTTCTTCCTCTTTCTCCCTGTTTTATCCTAAATGTGTTCAAGGTCACCTACTGGAGACTAAGTCACATGTTGGAAATACTTTTACCTGAAGAAAGGGTTTAGAAAGGGTTCTTTTCCTCACCTTTCCTATCTCTGTCCCCCACTTCCTCCCAGTCCTACCTTACAGGTGCTGTTACTCTCCACCTGGGGAGAAGACTGAAACCACTATTACCATGCAAATACTTGTGATTATTTCAGTCTTGTGACTTGTTCCTTAGTCTTGCTAAGTTCCTTCAATATTAAAATGCACCAATAGTGTTTCTTGTAAAAACAAACAACAACAACAAAAACCAAAGAGTTAAAGAGTTAGAAGAGAAAAAGAAACTGCCCATGAAATGGTCCAGTATTGTGATTAGCATTTTTTTAAACTGCAAAAATTGGGACTCTTGATTTCCAATATTTTCACCTCTTTTGGGGAAAGATATTTTAAAATTATAATATCAACAAAATATTAACCAAATATTGACTGTTAAGCCTCTCCCTGTGTGTGAAATCTCTAACTAATGAAATGAATGTCTTAGAAATCTGAGATTCTGGTTAACAGAGGCCGAATGCAATAGAAGCTCATTTAAGTTATAAAATAACTTCATGGAACCTTGACAATAATGATATTAGGAATATTTTAAGGTTTCATTATTTCTGCAGCCAAATGTCTTTGTATCTTGAAAATTCACTTATTCTTTCTGTTCTTTAATAGCTTTACAATATGTGGCATCTTTTACTAATAATTCTGTCAATGCATTATAAAGGACATTTTTCTGGAGCCCTGTTTTGAATGTATAGTTATTTTTTCCCGTTAATAATATTTTTTTATTTAGTTCTGCTCTAGACTGAATTGGGGGCAGAGAGAGAAAATAGGGGTCAGGACTAAAAGGATCTGTGCACCTCCTGACCTGTGGTGGCACAGTAGATAAGGTGTCCACCTGGAATGCTGAGGTCACCAGTTGAAACCCTGGGCTTGCCTGCTCAAGGCACATATGGGAGTTGATGCTTCCTGCTCCTTCCTTCCTTCTCTCTCTCTGTCTTTTTTTCTCTCTCTGTCACTTTTCTCAAAAATAAATAAATAAAATCTTTAAAAAAAAGAAAACTATCTGTACATGAGTTCTAGTACCAGGTCAGCTTTGAAGTCCTGGCAAGTTCTCAAATTAATTCTGAGGACCTGGCAAGTTTCTTAACTTTTATGTGTGCCATTTTTGTCTTCAAAATAAGGAGGTTGTTGTTGGTTTTACTATAGGACATTCAGATCGCTTTGAAGTTTTCTATAAAAGCCAAATCCTTATTTCTAGAGGTAAGTATCATGGCTCTAGAGAAGAATCTCTTCTAGAGTTTGGCTCTCATCTCCAGAGGGTGTCCTAACATTCTGGGCACTGCCCCTAACCTGCTAAGTAAGCAGTGTTGTGCTGTGGTTAAGAGCCTGAGTTTTGGAGACTAATAGATCTCTCCATTTTCTAGCTCTGACCTTGGGCATATATTCTCCAAGCCTCATTTTCAAGTTTAGAATAAAAGTAATAATAATGGTTAGGGTCATGAAGATCAAATGAAGTGATGTTAATAATATAAGTAGCGTAGTGTCTGTAACTTAATAAATGGTAATGTTAGAAAACAAAATTCAATTGTGTAAATTTAAGGTTCTAATTGGTGTTGTTAAGAGATTAATGAATGGGTCAGCATCCCATCTAGCAACAAGGAGTGCTCTTAAAGGTTGTACAAAATGCAAGGTCTTTATTTATTTTTATTTTTATTTTTTGTATTTTTTTCTGAAGTTGGAAACGGAGAGGCAGTCAGACAGACTCCTGCATGCGCCCTATCAGGATCCACCCGGCATGCCCACCAGGGGGCGATGCTTTGCCCATCTGGGGTGTCGCTCTGTTGCAACCAGAGCCATTCTAGTGCCTGAGGCAGAGGCCATAGAGCCATCTCCAGCGCCCGGGCCAACTTTGCTCCAAAGGAGCCCTGGCTGCGGGAGTGGAAGAGAGAGACAGAGAGGAAGGAGAGGGGGAGGGGTGAAGAAGCAGATGGGCGCTTCTCCTGTGTGCCCTGGCCTGGAATCGAACCCGGGACTCCTGCACGCCAGACTGACAGTCTACCACTGAGCCAACCGGCCAGGGCCTAATGCAAGTTCTTTATGCGAAGAAAGGTAAGGCAGGGAAGTTATTAACAAATGAACAAAAAGTTTTATTCTTAAGCAAGAACAACTTTTCTTGGGAAAAAGGTTTTTATCATGCAAATGAACCCTTTCTGTGGGGTAGGGGGGAATGGAGAGGGCCCACATAACAGATTACCTCATTGGTGTTAACTAGAAAATTGCAGACTGATTAAAATTATGTTTCTGGGAGTGTTGAAACTGCAATTAGATCAAGTATTAACTCTAAGGTTGGTATTATGGGTTTTAGCATGAGTGATGCCATTTTGGGCCTGTGGTTTTCTTTTTCACAGTAGGAATTGTTTGTTTTCAACAGTAACCCCTCTCTTCTTTTTCTTTTACAAGATGATATTTAACCTGAAAAAATGTCAAGTCCTTTGTATGGGTGTTTAAAAAATATGTAAGTGCTGGATGAGGAAGTTGTAATTAATTTAATTAATCAACCTTTTGGTTAATTGACTGTATGTTTCCTCTGAGTCAGGAGTGAGTTGTGAAGACCCAGCAAACTGATGCTTTTTCTACATCTATCCTTTGCCTTTTGTGTAGACCTCAGAGCTACAGTCAAGATGGTCATTTACAAACTGATTTGCCTCAGGGAAGAACAAAGAAGAGGCAATTCTTGGAGCCATATCATATTTATTCATAACTAAAACATTGTTTGACTTTTCTGTTAGAATTTTTTAACCTTTTGGTATATGTGAAGCTACCTGACAGCAGAAAATAAAGAAAAAAAGGCCTTGTTCCTGCCCTCTAAGCATTCATACTATAGTTCAGGTACTAGAGAGAAAGAATTAGAGCAGTGATATGAGCTCTGATAAAGGTAGAAAAAGGAAAGTTGAGAGTTGAGAAGTTCTACATATCAACCAGGGGAGGCTCAGAGTGTCACATGAAAGGGACCAGGATTTAGATGGGTCTGCCCTGCAGGGTCTGGAATGTCTAAATCATTTGATCCTAAGCTTCCTTGGTTAGGGAAAATAAGACTTTTCAATTTATGAGCTGGTTGAAAATTTCTCAGCCCTATTTAACTATGTGTCTCAGTTTCCCCAGTCTACTTGCCAAGGAATTTTCCTAGCTTTTTACTATCCTGTCTCAAAAGGAGTTAAAGTTTAGTTCCAGCTCTGAAGATTCTGTTACCAGACTGAACCAGGTCCAATCACTCAGTAGTTGCTGGCCAAAAAACAACTCCAAGAAGATTTTATAAGGAAAGTATTGCATTGTGAGCTAGAAGACAATGTGTGTGTGTGTGTGTGTGTGTGTGTGTGTGTGTGTGTGTGTGTGTGTGATTGGTTTGACCCCAAAGGATTGGATTTATGTTTATTCAGGGAAATTCATGCATAAACATTGAGGTGAGCGTCCCCATCACATATATAAGTGTGGACATTCCTGTACATGCTCAGTTAGAAAACATTGCACATTTAAATATAGCCAATCAATAATTTCCTTACTTTGCTTCCTCCTTTTCTCTATTAAATCTCTCCCTTGAGCTCATCCTGTAGGTGGAGCACTTCTAACCTCTTCCAGTTTGATGCTGCCTGATTCAAATCTATTTTTGCTCAAATAAACTCTTATCTTTTAACAGTCCATTACCACCTTTTTATGTTAAGAACTATAATGGATAAATAATTTCAAGACTATGAAAATATAAAGACTGCCTGTAGAGACCTGGTTAGAGTCTAAGCTATCTTAAATATTTTAACTGTGGATGTAAATTACCAGCTGAATATTGTAGTAATTAAAGTTCTTTTTGAGAAGCCCTCCTTGATCTTCCCAGACGGGGTTAGAACCTCGCATAAGTGTTCCATATATGTTGCAAGAATCATGCCTCAACCCTTCTCACTGTGGTGATGGTGGTTCTATGGTCCTGTCAGCATTGTGGGCCAGGAACTGGGGCCTTCCTCTCAGTCTCAAGGGGGTGACCAGAGTCAGACACACAGTACATGCTTTGTAAATACTTGCTAAGTGTAAATACTTGCTTTGTAAATACTACTTTTGAAACCACTGTTAAAACAAAATTCATTTATTTTCTGTAGCACATTTTATAATTTTTCCTCTCTTTTAAATGTGACAAACTGCTACTTTTACATGTTTGCTTTTGAAAAGTACAGTGTATTCAACAGCAATCACTATTTAGTGACTGAAAATAAATTTTAATAGCATTATATATCCTTTTTTGTTTGTTTGTTTTTTAGTTAAGAGAAACAGTGATTGTGATTAATAATACCCCATCATGTCTCATGGGCATACAGACACTTACTTTCTAATCTTCTTGAGGCACTGGGGGGTGAGCATTTGAATCATCCTTTTTTTTATGTGCATTTTGATTTCCTATTGAACAATAAATACAAAAAGGAAGAACTCTTTTCTTTTCTTCTTTTTGTGAGATCGCAGATATAAACCAAGTCAGAGCAACTCTCTTGAATAGCTAATGTCTGTCTCCTGAAGGAGAAAATTATTTTCTGCCCTCCGTGTTCATATGTCTAGAACATGTGTTCTGAGTAGCTGCTTTTCACTGCCTCTTTTTCCAGTTGAAGTGCAACATAAACTATTTTAATTAATATTGTGTCACCAAAAGGGATTGAAATAGCCAATTGAATTCTACCAAAATAGAGTCTTTTGATGAAAACATATCTTTATTGATTGTGGATGAAGAAAATCATTCTTAAAATGAAATCCAGAGAAAAATCGTATCCCTCAGAGAAAATTTTCTGAGTGGCAGGCCGAGATTAACATCATAAAATTGAATTTGTGCTGCAAGCCTTTGATATAATCAGCAGCTGGGAGATGCTGTTGCCCTCGCTGTGCTCCCTCTGATTCTGGTGAATTATTGTGTGGAATGAAATAAGTGTTTCTGCTGTCCCTCCTCCAAGAAATACAAACAAGGCATTACTAGGTAGTTTTTTGCTAGTTAAAATGGCTTGGATCGATTCCAGACCTTTCAAGTTCACATATACCCATGACCTATGGGAGTTGGGCATTTATTTGTGCCCCAGGGACAGAATTTCTTGATACCACTGGATAGTGACTTTGGTCAGTAGAAACTAGAGTAGAGAAAAGTGAAGTCCCTCTTGCCAGGGACTTTTTTTTGTAACATAAGCAGAGATCAGTACATATCAGAAAATACTACATTTGCCTGGTTTCTGTTGGCTTCTCTTAACATTCATTGCATTGAAGTCGCAGTGTAGAAATCTCACCTTGTACTGTGAGTCTTGCTCCATGGCACTGGTGTTACTGTGGGCCTTTTTGCCATTTTGTATTAAGTCCTGATGGTTTGAAAACACTCTTGCCCATGCATGCATGTCTACATGTGTAATGAATAGGTTTTAGAGATTAAGTAGAGAATATCTACTTTTACATATACCCTCAGAGTAAAGAGTGATTTGGCATCTTAACCACCACTGTGGTTGAACCTCAGTTGTTTTTGTTTTGTTTTGTTTTTAAAAATAGAGAAATAGGTGAACTGGCTTGTCTGTGAACAGGAACTGTAAACTATGAGCAGTGAGTGATGTCATCACTGTGTATTTTCACTCTCAAACCCTTTGAGAACTGGGAAGGATGGTGCTTGAAGTCAGAAAGATCTAAGATGTTACCCAAGCCAAGAGACTTAGATTTACCAAGCCCCCTTTCCTAATAATACCAACAGTGCATGCACTATTAAATGAGATAATACACGGTAACGTTCCCAGCACATCTGAAATGCCCATGATTCTAGTTACCATTCAGTGAAACACTTGTAGAATTGGATTTATAACACTATGTCTTAAGACTAGAAAAAAGGGAAAGGACAATTAAAGTAGAAGGTGAGGATGTGTTCTGAAATAATAAAAGTGGAAGGAGCCAGGATTAGGGAAAAGGCTGTAGAGGTAAGATAATATCAAAAGGAGCTAGGACTTGCCTTTGATCATGACAGACAATCCATAAAGATGAGAATGGTTGCAAATAGCTCACTTGCTCTGTCTTGAATTGATGTTAGAATGAGTTGGAAGTATCTTTTTTAAAAATTGACTATTCCAGTAAGGCTTTTAAGTTCTATTGGATTATGACTCTCAAGTCCTAGCTCTCTTCTTAATATTCTTTCCAAACTATCACATAATTCTACATCCATAGCTTTCTTGATGTATATATGTGTGTTTTTTAAGATTTTATTTATTTATTTTAGAGAGAGAGAAATAGCGGGGCATGAGCTCATAGTAGTTGCTTCTTATATACCTCAATTAGGCAAGCTTGGGTTTTGAACCAGCGACATCAGCATTCCAGGTCAATGTTTTATCCACTGTGCCACCACAGGTCAAGTTACATAAATCTGTTTTGGCCAAGCTTCTGTTAGTATCCTAGTGAGAGGGTGGGTTTAAAGGCTTTCTTAGCAGAGATATCCTTGTTTTGTGGGCAGTCAGAAAGTACTCTAGTCACAGGCATTAGGGTAGTTTCTCCAAATAGGAATGTCTACATAAGTCTACATTTCTGCCTCTGGAAGTGACTTCCATGTTTATTCTGAGAGGAAAGGAGAATTATCATAATTACAACGGCTCATGGAAAAACAGAATATTTTTAAGAGGGAAGCGTCAGTGTAAGGGATATGCCATTGGCAACATTGAGAATGAAGTGAGCTTTTCTCTTATTCCTTAGAAATACTCATTGCATCCTACTCTGCATCAATTATTTATATATTTATGACTTGATTTATAGATTATGAATTCCTAGAGGTTAGAAACCTGTGTTTTCTCATCTTTTTAAAATTGGGGCTTTTAATACAAACCTGTTGAATGAATAAATGAATAATTAAAAAAAACAGGGAACCTATAATGTGGGTAGAAAGGAGATTTATTACACAAAGTAGAGAACAGAATTTACTGTATGACTAATTATGTGATTCAGACTAAAATTTAAATATATGTTTCAAGAATTGGTACATGCATGAAGCCGTGCATTCTTACTAGGGAGAATCAAAATCGGCCAGATGGTGTATTAGGTTACTAGGGCTGCCAAGACACACACACTGTCACAAACTGACTGGCTTAAGTGACAGAAGTTTATTACCTCACTGTTTCAGAGGTGAGGTGTTTGAAATCAAGGTGTCTCCAAAGTCAGGGTGTCAGCATAGTTGCTTCCTTGTGAGGACTGTGAGGAGGAATCTGTGCCATGCCTGCCCCCAGCTTCTGGAGGTTTGCTGGCAATATTTGGCGTTACTTGGCTTGTAGAAGTATCATCCTAACTCTGCCTTCATCTTCACATGGCTTTCTCCCTGAGTGTGTCTTTCTCCCAGTATCCCTGTTTTATATGGACACCAGTCATATTGAATTAAGGACCACCCTAATTCAGTATGACCTCATTTTTATTTAGTGAATTCTATCTACAATAACTCTCTTTACAAATAAACTCACATTTTGAAGATCTGGGGGTTAGGACTTCAACCTATGAATTTTGGAGTAGGCTCAATTCAACCCATAACTGATGAGAAGGTGGTAGGTTTTGTTCTACTTTACCAATTTGGTACCTATATAGTTTTATCATCATCTCCCCTGCTTAACTCATTAGTAGATGGAATCAACTGTAAATTATGAATAATAAAATGAAGGATTATAAATGACAAGTGTTCTACTTATTGTACTACTTATCAGGAATTATACACAGATTTTGAGATTTAAGAAACCTGCCAGGCCCTGGCAGGTTGGCTCAGCGGTAGAGCGTTGGCCTGGCGTGCGGGGGACCCAGGTTCGATTCCCGGTCAGGGCACATAGGAGAAGCGCCCATTTGCTTCTCCACCCCCCCCTTCCTCTCTGTCTCTCTCTTCCCCTCCCACAGCCAAGGCTCCATTGGAGCAAAGATGGCCCAGGCGCTGAGGATAGCTCCTTGGCCTCTGCCCCAGGCGCTAGAGTGGCTCTGGTCGTGGCAGAGCGACGCCCCGGAGGGGCAGAGCATCGCCCCCTGGTGGGCAGAGCATCGCCCCTGGAGGGCGTGCCGGGTGGATCCCGGTCGGGTGCATGCAGGAGTCTGTCTGACTGTCTCTCCCCGTTTCCAGCTTCAGAAAAATACAAAAAAAAAAAAAAAAAAAAAAAAAAAAAAAAAGAAACCTGCCAATAATAGCAGTTAACATTTATTGAATGCTTACTACCCAAAGATTTCTCTCAATTATCCTACTTTGATATCAACTCTTAGATTGATATAATTATTTATTTATTTATATTTTATTTATGAGAAATCCAGCATGCATCTGTACAGTAACTTACCCAAGGACAAAAAGTAGTAAAATCGGCATTTCAATTCAGGCTGATGATCTCTAGGGCCTCACCACTGGGTTCCATACTTTCTTCTTAGTCTTATTACAGGAAAATAAGGTAGAGGTTATTCCCATTTTGTGGATGAGTAAAATAAAGTCGGGAGTAATAAGGAACTTGCTGAGTCACAATATGAGCAAGTGTATCACATTTAATGTTATCTCCCTGGGGAAATTCTTCTCATACTGGATTTCAAACTCTACCTATGTTTTTTTCCCCAAATACTTACATTTACCTTACATGACATTGATTACATGTGTGGTGACTCAGGTCACACCTATCTTCTTAGACACTGGTGAGCTCTTTGAGGTTTGTGACTGTCTTTGTCTTTCAGGTCCACATCCTAGAATTTTTCATAATCTGTAGTACATAGTAGGTACTCAAATATTGTGTTTTTTTTTAATTATTAATTTTAGAGAAGAGAGAGAGAGAGAGAGAGAAATAGAGAAGGGGGAGAAGAGCAGGAAGCGTCAACTCCCATATGTACCTTAACTGGGCAAGCCCAGGGTTTTGAACCGGTGACCTCAGCGATCCAGGTCGACGTTTGATCCACTGCGCCACCACAGGCCAGGCTAAATATTTGTTAACTAAATGTATTAAGGTAAAGGCAAGGCAACCAAGGAAGAGAGAGACCAAATGAAGATACAAGAAATAGAGTTAATAAAAGGAGTGATAGAAGATAGATTTAGGGTAAAGATAAAAAATGTTATAGAAGATTAGTATAGCTATCTTACAAAAATAAGCTAAAAATAAGGAAAAGATACAGAAGGTTGAAATGATGAGAGGAAATTCACTTATGTCTAAATGCCAGGATTTCTTGGTTAGATGGAAGGAAGAATCAACAACTAAGAGTGCTTGGGTACAAGGAATTGTCTGGGTTTGGGTGAGGTTTTGAAAATGTAGAGGAAAAGAATTCAGTATGGGAATGGATTAGCAACATGTTCCCCAGTATGATTTTAGTTAGTACACAGAAAACTTGTATCACAAGTTGTTTTAATCTGTGTTCTGAAAAAAAAATCTAACAGTATATTATATTGCTTAGTTTTATGGATATTAATAATTGAAATAATTCTAAAGAGACTTTTCAATAATTTAATTTGTTCTTAAACAACTTAAACAACTTAATTTAGCCTGATTAGTGGTGGCACAGTGGATTGAGCATCTGCCCAGGATGCTGAGGATCCCTGTTCCAAACCCAAGGTTTGCCAGCTAGAGTCCTGGCTCGCCAGCTTGAGCACAGGATCATCAACATGATCCCAAGGTTGCTGGCTAGAGCCCAAAGGTTGGCCCTGGCCAATTGGCTCAGTGGTAGAGCGTCGGCCTGGCGTGCAGAAGTCCCGGGTTTGATTCCCGACCAGGGCACACAGGAGAAGCGCCCATCTGCTTCTCCACCCCTCCCCCTCTCCTTCCTCTCTGTCTCTCTCTTCCCCTCCCGCAGCCAAGGCTCCATTGGAGCAAAGATGGCCCGGGCGCTGGGGATGGCTCCTTGGTCTCTGCCCCAGGCAACAGAGCATCGCCCCCTGGTGGGCAGAGCTTTGCCCCTGGTGGGCGTGCCGGGTGGATCCTGGTCGGGCGCATGCAGGAGTCTGTCTGACTGTGTCTTCCCATTTCCAGCTTCAGAAAAATACAAAAAAAGAAAAAAAAAAGGTCACTGGCTTGAAATCCAAGGTCGCTGGCTTGAAGCCCAAGGTCACTGGCTTGAGCATGGGGTCACTGGCTTGGCTTGAGTTCCCCTGTCAAAGCACAAATGAGAAGCAATCAATAAACAACTAAAAGTGAAGCTAGTACAAGTTGATGCTTCTCATCTCTCCCCCTGCCCCCTTCTTGTCTCTCTCTCTTAAAAAAAAAAAAATAAGTGTACCTTATTCATGGTAATGCAGGTGGTTGAGGCCAGGCAGGTTCTCACTGAATTCGGGCAGACAGTAGAGGAACTGCGGAGCCGGAAAGCTTCAGGCCATACCCGGTTATTGGAGGCTCGCAAAGACAGGAGAACAAATAAATAACAAAAAGAAACAACACATGGAAAAGAACTAATAAACAAAGGAAAATCTATCTGCAGTAAGGACAAGGAAGCAGGGACAACCTCACCTCATGGTGGTGGCGGGAGAGCAATCTGGGAGAATCGTCGCCCCGGGCAAGCACCAGCAGCCTTGCATAGACCACACACACGTGGCGCTGCCCTGCACCCATGCACCAATCAGGCAAAATGCTTTAGTAGTAAATCTGTGAGCAAGCCTAACACAGCCATTTTCCCCCAATTCACCAAGTTGTTAAAAATTGTTCAATTTAATACTTAATTTAAAATCCTATATGAGGCAAATAGTTTTGCAAATTATACTTAAGTGTGGCAAAAAAAAAAAAATCACCCACCCAAGATTGAAAATAAGTTTTATAGAATTCATGAAAAATGTTTTCTCTAATAGCAGGAATACTAAGTTAAAACTTATCATAAGATAACTCACTGTAAATATGTACTTTGAGGTCAGGGACTGTGTTTTCTGTTCTTTGTGTTCTCTGCAGCCCAACCCACCTCCTTCAATACATTTGGTTTTCAATAAATATTTGTTGGATTTTCTTAAAGAATAGACTAGAATAGTGATATTTTGTTCATGTTACATACCTCTAAGTTATAAAAAAAAAAGGATTTTGTAAAATTCAGCATGGTTTATATAGAACAGAGGTCCCCAAACTACGGCCCACAGGCCGCATGTGGCCCACTGAGGCCATTTATCCGGCCCCCGCTGCACTTCTGGAAGGAGCACCTCTTTCATTGGTGGTCAGTGAGAGGAGCATAGTTCTCATTGAAATACTGGTCAGTTTGTTGATTTAAATTTACTTGCTCTTTATTTTAAATATTGTATTTGTTCCCGTTTTGTTTTTTTACTTTAAAATAAGATATGTGCAGTGTGCATAGGGATTTGTTCATAGTTTTTTTTATAGTACGGCCCTCCAACAGTCTGAGGGACAGTGAACTGGCCCCCTGTGTAAAAAGTTTGGGGACCCCTGATATAGAATATACTAAAAGAAAGTCTATCTACTTCTTAAAGCCTATAACTAAGGTATTAGAAATGGATTAGAAGTCTATTAAGTTGTTCACTGTTTGACTATAAATGAAGGAGCCACCTAGAGAGAATTGAGTTGCCCTTGTATTTCTTTAACCACCCTAATACTATCTCTTTGACAAGGACTGTAAATGAAACACACTTGGTATTAATTTGGCTGTGTGATCTTTGTTGCATTGCAACTTAATGTACAAGAAGGTGACATTTGTAGGTAATTTAGTACTTTGTGAAAACCTTTCTCACAAGGCTAGGATTGCTGAGAATTGTGATGGAAGCTTCATCTATACAGTGAAAGGGATTGTGGTTTCTTGGTTGTTCTGTTTTATGAATGTTCCAGATCATGGGTGTTTGAAATTTACAAGATTAATTTGCGTATCTGTTTAACTTTTCACTTAGTACCTGGGTTATTTTACTTACCAAAGTATTTCCTGACCTAAAATACATTACTTTCTAGAGATTCTTAAGAATCAGGTAATCAAATCACTCAATAAAATTTTTGAAGGAGTATGGCTTTGATACTGGTTAAGGTTAATTGTGAAATAGTCATGCTTCACTGGGCAGACCTGGTGGAATTTTATGTGTAATTCAAATATGCCTTGGGCAGCCTTTGACTGTAGAAACTTTAGGGTTTTGTTTGCTTGTTTGCTTTCCTTTTTCTAAGGAGTGATCTGATTAAATAAGTTCTTTTGCTTCCTGAGCATCTGCAAACAACTCTTGGGGCATAGGGGTTCCATCTGCTGAGAACACCCCAGCTGTGCACGGAACCCTGAGGCTGCCTGCTCCATATTCCCTCTGCGGTCCCAGTAGCCCTCACTCTGGCCTACCCTAACGCCCCCATACCTTCTCTCCAGCTGTGCACGGAACCCTGAGGCTGCCTGCTTCATGTTTCCCTGCGGCCCCAGTAGCCCTCACTCTGGCCTACCCTAACGCCCCCATACCTTCTCTCCAGCTGTGCACGGAACCCTGAGGCTGCCTGCTCCATATTCCCTCTGCGGTCCCAGTAGCCCTCACTCTGGCCTACCCTAACGCCCCCATACCTTCTCTCCAGCTGTGCACGGAACCCTGAGGCTGCCTGCTTCATGTTCCCCTGCGGTCCCAGTAGCCCTCACTCTGGCCTACCCTAACTCCCACATACCTTCTCTGCAGCTGTGCATGGAACCCTGAGGCTGCCTGCTTCATGTTCCCCTGTGGTCCCAGTAGCCCTCGCTCTGGCCTACCCTAACGCCCCCATACCTTCTCTCCAGCTGTGCACGGAACCCTGAGGCTGCCTGCTTCATGTTCCCCTGCGGTCCCAGTAGCCCTCACTCTGGCCTACCCTAACGCCCACATACCTTCTCTCCAGCTGTGCACGGAACCCTGAGGCTGCCTGCTCCATATTCCCCTGCGGTCCCAGTAGCCCTCACTCTGGCCTACCCTAACGCCCACATACCTTCTCTCCAGCTGTGCACAGAACCCTGAGGCTGCCTGCTTCATGTTCCCCTGTGGTCCCAGTAGCCCTCGCTCTGGCCTACCCTAACGCCCCCATACCTTCTCTCCAGCTCTCTTCTATTCCTTTTCCTTCCCAAAGTCATCTCTGCCCTCTCCCAATTTATTGCCACTTAGGCTAGCTAACTTTGTGACATCATGCAAACTCTGATCTCCACTTTCTCTGTTTTATTTTTTTAACTTTATGAGGTGTAATTTACATATAATAAACTTCACCCATTTAAAGTGTACAGTTTGACAAATTTTAACATTCCACACTCTTTTAATCTAAACTCTAAATTTAGAAACAAACTCTTTCCGGGCTCTACATGCCCAAATTATTTTTTGTGAAAGAAAGAACATGAGGTCATTTATTTGTGTACTTCACAACATCCAGGTATAAATTTTGAAGAAGTAGTAAGATTTCTCACCACTTAGGAGATGGAATTGCAAAAGGTCACACAACTCTAAGTAGGAGATCTGATATTTCAACTCAGGTTTGTTTGTTTTTTTAAAGTTTTTTTTTTAATAGTTATTTTTTAGTTTTTATTTCTTCATTTTTAGAAAGACAGGAGAGAGAGAGAGAAAGAAGAGCAGGAAGTATCAACTCCCGTATGTGCCTTGACCAGGCAAGCCCAGGGTTTCGAACTGGCAAACTCAGTGTTCCAGGTCAACTCTATATCTACTGCGCCACCACAGATCTGGCTGTTTTTATTTCAAAGCTTATATTATTAACTACTAGGCTATTTTTACTTTCCTCACAGGTGTGACTTTGTTCAGGAAGTTATTGTGATGCATGGTCACTGAGGTCTTCATCCACTGTATTTTTTATTTGGCTTTCTTCAGTCAAGGGTTTTGAAATTTGTCTCTTTGAGGCTGGTAGGCAGAGACTCCATGTCTGGGTACATCCTTGAAGAAAGCTACTTATGACAAGGTGAACAATTTCAATGTCCAGTAGACACCAGCTCCTAACCACTCATTTTTCTGTTGGCGCCACGTAAGTCAGAAAGATAAAAACAAATTAGTACAGGGAAGAAGATGAAGTTGAGAAGGAGGATAGGGGCTGTCATGAGTGGCATGTTGTCTTTTCTTGTACTTGCCAGATAGTGTATTTATGTAGCAAGTGTTAGCCCAGTTTTTAAAGGCAAAAGAGGCTATATTGGAGCCTAAAGGCACAGCAAGTTTTATTGTTGTTTTGCTTGACTTTTTGGTTTTTTGTTTATTTTGTTTAGAAAATAAATTTTAAAGGAACTACCAACATAGCTAAGATTTTTGCTTAGCAGATTACTAAGACTTTCTGGTGGAGAAGTCTGGGTTGACTTTATCATGGTGTATGGGTGACAACCTCGTTCTAATTCTTGCTCAGCCACTCTCTTTCTGAGTTACTTTGGTCAAGTAACCAACTTTCATGGGCCTGCATTCTTTCATTTGTAGAAGAGGGGAAAGGTTGATAGAAATCTTCAAGCCTCTATAGCCCAGGGTTGCCAGTGGCCCTAGGATACTTGCAGGAAACCCAGTTCAATTCGGATTTCAAATAAACAGTAAATAATTTTTTATGCGCATGCTCCATGCAATAGACAATAATTTTCTCGTGTGTCAAATATCACACATGGACATATACAAGCACAATATTTCTTAGGACAACTTATACTTGGCTAAATATACTCTTTTCTTTTTGATTTTTAAGCTGTCTATTCCAAAAGGGGGGGAGTTGACTAAGTACATGAACTTTTTAAGTTGGGTTAGAATTAAATGTGAGTCATTTAAGCCCTTTCAGCTTCAATTTTTCTCAATACCTACCTCAGGGTATTATGGGGTGAAATGAGTGCATGCATATTATGTAGAACACAGAACAGTATTCAGTAAATTACTAATATTTTAATTTTAGCTCCCATATGTCATATGAAGTTATATAACTGGTATATAATTTATGTACATAGGTGTTCTACTTGTGGACTGAGAGCTTCTTGAAGGCCATGTGTCTTCTCAACCTGACAATTTACTGTAATATCTGGATAGGCTGTAGTCAAACATTTGTATAAAAATTATTCGAGAGTCACTTGAGAATACAGTTTGTATGTGTGTGTTTACATAATTATTTCAATATCTATACTGATTATATGATAAAACATTGATTACACAAGTTACAAAATACAATTTATCAATATCTAAGTGTTGCACTTGGTACTATGACTTAATACTTTGACTAGATCCAAATGAGATAAATTAATTTAACTTTTGTAATATACTCTGTAACAGTATCTCTGTCTGTGCAAGTGTTTCTTTTTTAATGTCCATTGCTTTTCCTAATGGAAGTGTTTATTTTAAATTGCCTTTAAATGGAACAGAAAAATCATTTAAGGGCCTGTAATCATGTCCAGAGTATTGCACTATGTCTGTTAGGTATGTACTAGCCATAGTTTTCTTCTTTTTTTTTTTTTTTCAGAGACAGAGAAAGAGTCAGAGAGAGGGATAGACAGGGACAGGCAGACAGGAACGGAGAGAGATGAGAAGAAGCATCAATCATTAGTTTTTTGTTGCGAAACCTTAGTTGTTCATTGATTGCTTTCTCATATGTGCCTTGACCACGGGCCTTCAGCAGACCGAGTAACCCTTGCTCAAGCCAGCAACCTTGGGCTCAAGCTGGAGAGCTTTTGCTTAAACCAGATGAGCCCGTGCTCAAGCTGGCAACCTCGGAATCTTGAAACTGGGTCTTTGTCATCCCAGCCCGACGCTCTATCCACTGCACCACTGCCTGGTAAGACCATAGTCTTGTTTTAGACATTGCAAAGTATCATTCAGGCACTCAAGCTTAAGATGTAATAATTATAAATTAAGGACTGTTATAGAGGTTTGTAATCTTTCCCCAAAGATTTTACAACTCATCTAGGCACATAGTTATTTGAAAGGGGGCAGTATGCTTCTGTCAGGGGCATAACATCCTCCTGCATAGCAAAGTTTCCCTTTAACTTAGAGATTCTACAATAGACTGTTTTGAAATTTATTTTTTAAAAGATTTTACTTATTGATTTTAGAGAAAGGATAGAAAGAGAGAAAGAGGGTAGAAAGTTGCTTCTCGTATGTGCCTTAACCAAGCAAGCCCAGGGTTTCAAAAAGGCGACCTCAGCACTCCAGGTTGATCTTTTATCCACTGTTCCACCACAGGTCAGGCAAGATTTATTTTTGATTAGAGATTCCTGGAAAATTGTACGAGGTCTCAGAACACATGGATTTACACTCTCTCGTATTGATAGTGATGCACTAAGTTTCAGATGTAACTTTAAATTTTGCTGCACTATAAAGAGAGAAAGAGCACCTTAGTAAAGTGACTTCTGAGATGTGCGTCCTTTTAATCAATGACTTATTTTCACTACAATTCGCTTAGTGACTCACAGTCTCAAATGATCTTAACAAGTCACATAGACCACACTCCTCATTGTGAGCTTTCTTATAAATTAGGGGGATTAGATTATGATCCCCAAGGCAACTTCTTGCTCAAAATCTAGATTATGGGAGTTTATAATATGAGTAACATATGCAAAGTATAATAATAGCATACTATTTCTATTATACCCATTTGCTTATATTTATTTTATGAATTTATTCCTTATAAGAATACTGAGATGTAGGCAATACAGGTGATGGTATCCTTATTTTTACTACATATACCTTTATAATCTAGAAATAAATGTCATCAGTGGTAATAGCCATCCTAGAACGAGGTGTCTTAATTCCAGGTCTGTTTCAACCACATTTAGCAAACTAGATTGTTCAGTTGTTCAAGATGAACTCTAGCTAAGATCTGGTTTCTTGTGGCTCTGGTCTTGGTGCTTTTCATTTTCTTTTTTCTTTTCTTTTCTTTTTTTTTCCTTTCTGTATTAAGTGAGAAGCGGGGAGGCAGAGAGACAGAATCCCACATGGGCCTGACCAGGATCCACCTGGCAAGCCCACTAGGGGGCAATGCTCTGCCCATCTGGGGTGTTGCTCCATTGCAATCGGGGCCATTTTAGTGCCTGAAGGCAGAGATCATGGTGCTGTCCTCAGCTCCTGGGCCAACTTGCTCTAGTGGAGCCTTGGCTGTGGGAAGGGAAGAGAAAGGCAAAGAGGAAGGAGAGGAGGAAGGGTGGAGAAGCAGATGGGTGCTTCTCCTGTGTGCCCTGACTGGGAATCAAACCCGGGACATCCACACGCCCAGCCAACGCTCTACCACTGAGCCAACCAGCCAGGGCTGGTGCTTTTCATTTTCTAATTCAGATGTGTTAGGAAATATCTGACTATTAAGAGTTTTAATCTATGAAATGTTTTGACATTTAATTTTTTAAACTCCAAGTGTCCTGTATTTTGGTAGGTATTAAACATTTGCAAATATTTGAGGGAGTGGATGCTTTACTAGATGGGAGTCTTTAAACTATATTGTATATCTTCATTCATTTATTCATTCATTCATTCAGCAAATAGTTATTGAGTGCTTGCCTGTCCTAAACCCTTTGCTGCACCCCGAGAATATAGCAGTGGACAAATCAAAAAGAAGTCCCTCTCTTTGGAGGAGAATTTAAAATCTAGTGAATTTGAAATGAATTTAATATAATGAGAATACAGCAAAAGTGTAATGGTGAAGAAGTTTGCTGTGGGTAATTGTTGCTATTATCCCAAGGTTGGGGAGCTAGAATTAAAATGGTAGTAATTGACTGAATACCATCTGTGCTCTACATTGCACTCATGTTCTCATTTCACCCTCACAGTACCCTGAACTAGGTATCGTTATATTTCTCATGTTATAGATGAGGAAACTGAAGCTCAAGGGGTTAAAATGACTCACGCTTAATTCTAACCCAATTTAAAATTCATACTCTTAATCTACTTCCTCCCTTTTGGAATAGAAAGCTTAAAAATTATAAAGAAATGAGTTTATTCAAACCATATTTATTATTTTTCAGTCCATAGTACTGTGTTTTAGGCACTGTTTGTTTTGTAATAATAATAAAGAAATTATTCCCATTTTTTTTTTTACAAAGGATATAAAAGAAAGAAGCATCAAGATCAGTTTGGTTAACAGAATATTTATCAAGTACCCAGTCTGAGCCAGGCTCTATGTACACAGCCTGGTCTCTGTCCCTAGGGAATTATATGATTTCATTAGGAGACATCAGTGCAAAGAAGATAATTTTAAGGAAGATACAAAACCATAGTAATACAAAGAGGCTGGTTATTGGTTGGACAATGTTACAATGATTCCAGTAAGAGAAGCTAATTATTTAGAATGACTGGGATATAAAAACTCACTTCAGGATGTAGTTAATTTTGGTATAATATTAGTTAATCATTAGAAATATATTAATTCCCTAATAAATGTTCCCCAAATTTGTTTTTGTTACAGACTAGACAAATTTCCATGACTACAGTTTCTGATGTAAAGTTTGAAAAGGTGACAGGCACATGTTTGGACTTGAACCAAGTGCACATTGCCTGTAGACAAAATATGCACAGTTTCCTTTGGAGCACTGTGAGCATGAGCATTCCCCTTTCTACCACCTCTGGGTTCTCAGAAACACACCACAGTCAAGCCAAGAGTGGAGGTCAAAATACAGGTGGTTCTTGAATGATGACTGTCACTGTAGTATCAGCAGCTGTGGTGAAAAGACAGTTGTGTTTCTTAATAGCAGATTGCTAACACACACCTACACAGGTCCTTCTCACTCCCAGTGATGGGATCTTAACTTATATCACATTTATCTGCAATTTATGCAATGAGCCATTCCCAAAAAGTATACGTTTTGATTAAAAAATTGATCCATTTAACTTTATGTTTTAGAAATTTTTAAAACTACTACTTTCTGATTTTCTGCCAGCTTAAACAAAGTATGTTGGGTAACTTTCATCTTTCATTCAGCCAGTCAGTATCATGATGGGGAGCAGCTATTCTGGACAGAAATGCAGTGGAGCCATCAAGAAGTGATAGAAATTTGGGGTGGTTTGCCCATGCAAGAGCCCCAGGATTGCCAGATATTATGGGTTTTCTTTTTTTTTGCTGTGATTCACTTTTTTTCCTGTGCTTGCTTCAGTTGGAAGTCATGTGTCTTCTTTCTTTGCTTCTTGCTCCCTTTCTCTTTAATCTGCTGATGTGAATTCAAATGAGCTGTCATTTTATTTAGAAGAATTTATGTGGTCTGCCCTGTGTGCTTTCATATGTGAAAATGTACCTGCTAATTCCCCAAGATTACATTCAATCTAAACTTTTTGCTAGAATGTGTGTGTGCCTATGTGTGTAGTTTTACTCCTCTACCCCATTTTTAATGATCAGAGTTGTATTTTATATTGATTCAATTCTAGTAAGATATATATTTATAAAAATTATTTCACTTTACCCTTCCAAATTGTGGGTATACAGCTATTTATAATATTCCCATTTAAAATAATAATTTTAGTTACACTCATTTTTTCTTTATATTATTTTTTGGTGTCTTTAATTTCTTTATCAAATTTGCCATAGGTTCATTATATTATTTCTGTTTTCAAAGAACTCAATTTAGATTTTGTAAATTTGAAACAAAATTATTATTATATTAATGTATAGTCTTATCTGTTTTGTTCTCTTTCATTCTTTGGATTTACTCTATACTTTTATAAAAGATTGTAATTTGGTTGTTTAACTCATTAATTTTCCATCTTAATATGTATTTTTAAGGTTATAATTTTCTTTCTAATACAATGCATACACCTGGAAAGTGTTTTGTTTTTCCTCCTTCTTCTCCAAGTGAGAGGAAGGGAAATGGAGAGACAGACTCCCACATGTGCCCTGACTGGGATCCACCTAGAAGCCCCTGTCCGGGAATGATGCTCTACCTGTCTAGGGCCATGTTCATAACTGAGCTATTTTTAGTGCCTGAGGCACAGGCTCACAGAGCTATCCTCAGCACCCAGAGCCAATAAGATCAAACCAATAGAGCCATAGCTGTGGGAGGGAATGAGAAAGAGAGAAAGAAAGGGGAGAGAAGAAGTGGTGAAGCAGTTGGTTGCTTCTCCTGTCTGACTTTACTAGGAATCAAACTTTACCAGGACATCCACATGCCAAGCCAATGCTCTATCACTGAGCAAACCAGCCAGGGCCTGGAAAATTTTATTATACAGAGTTTTCATTGTCTTTTGGTTGTTAATAATATTTAATCTTCATTATGTTTCCGTAGTAATCCAAGGAACATTTAGAATATATGTATGTATATTAGCCTCTAAACATTTAAAGGAGCATTTTGAACATTTGTTTGTATGTGTTGGAGAGTGGGTTTAGATTTTTATTCATTTTGTTTAAATAATGTTGCCTGTATGATATTAATCCTTTAGAATTTGTTGAGACTTTTCATGGTCAGTGTTATAAATGTCACATGTATGGCTTAATATAATGTTTTTATTTAATACCTAGGTTTAGTAATTTATATATATCCATGATATTATAAATTATGTGTTTGTTTTATATCCTTATATCTTTTTTATCTGCTTGTTCTATTTATTACTGATTGAGATATGTAAAAGCTTCCTCTTTTTTTATTTTATTTTTTATTTTTTTATTTTTCTGAAGCTGGAAACGGGGAGGCAGTCAGACAGACTCCCGCATGCGCCCAACCGGGATCCACCCGGCACTCCCACCAGGGGGCGATGCTCTGCCCATCCGGGGCGTTGCTCTGTTGTGACCAGAGCCACTCTAGTGCCTGAGGCAGAGGCCATGGAGCCATCCCCAGCGCCCGGGCCATTTTTGCTCCAATGGAGCCTTGGCTGCGGGAGGGGAAGAGAGAGACTGAGAGGAAGGAGAGGGGGAGGGGTGGAGAAGCAGATGGGCGCCTCTCCTGTGTGCCCTGGCCGGGAATCGAACCCGGGACTTCTGCATGCCAGGCCAATGCTCTACCACTGAGCCAACCAGCCAGGGCTAAAAGCTTCCTCTTTAAGAGTAAGCTTATCAACTTTTCTTTGTAATTATGCAAGATTGTATTTTATGTATTTTGATGCTCTGCTACTGTATGCCTAGAGATTGGGAACTGTTATCTTTTTCTGTTGAATGATTTATTTTATCATTATGTAATTATTATATTATTTTATCAGTATGTAATTATTATATAGTGATCCTTTTCCATCAGTAATGCTTTTATGTTAAAGCTTATTTATTGTCCAATATTACATTAGTTTACTTTCATTACTATTTGCCTAGTATATCCTGTCCATCCCTTTATTTTCAACCTGTCTTAATACTGTCAGAACTTTAAAAAAAATTTATTTAGGAAATTAAATTTAATGGGATGACATTGATCAATAAAAGTACATAGGTTTCAGATAAACATTTCTATAGCATTTGAACCATTGATTATGTTGTATGCCCATCACCCAAAGTCAAATCATTTTCTGTCACTGTGTATTTGACCTCTTTACTTTCCTCCCACTATCCCCCAGAATTTTTTAATAAATAGGTTATACTGAAATATATTCTATTTGAGAATCCTTATTTTTTAACTAGTAAGATTAATTCATCTATTTGTTTTAAATTCTGATATGTTTGGATGTCAATTTACCATCTGGTTTTGTATTTTATACTTTCAATGTTTTTTTTACTTTTTAAAAAAGAAAACAGCTTTTTTTTCTTCAATTAGACTTTCCTCCATTCCTTCCTTCCCCTTCCTTCCTTCCTTCCTCCATCCCTCCCTCCCTCCCTCCCTCCCTCCCTCCCCCCCTCCCTCTCTCCCTCCTTCCCTTCCTTTCTTTCTCCCTTCTTCCTTCCTTCTCAGAGAGAAAGAGCAGAAGAGAGAGAGAGGGACAGATAGGGACAGACAGACAGGAAGGGAGAGAGATGAGGAGCATCAACTCATAGTTGCAGCATCTCTTAGTTGTTCATTGATTGCTTTCTCATATGTGCCTTGACTGGAGGGCTCCAGCTAAGTCAGTGACCCCTTGCTGAAGCCAGTGACCTTGGGCTCAAGCTAGTGGCCATGGGGTCATATCTGTGATTCCACACACTAGCTGGGGACCCTGTGCTCAAGCTGGTGAGCCCGCGCTCAAGCTGGATGAGCCTGCACTGAAGCCGGCTACCTCAGGGTTTTGAACCTGGGTGCTCAGGTGCAGTGCTCTATCCACTGCACCACCTCCTGGTCAGGTCTTTATTTCTTTATTCTACTATCCTACTGTTTGGAAATTATACACTCCTGTTTTCCTTTTAGCATCTTGTCATGTAACCTTATGTTAAGAAAATTCAAAGTTAATTATTCTCTCTGCTCTCTTTCCCACACATGCAAGAACACTAGAATGATTTAACATAGGTTCCACATTGTCTTCTTTTATGGTCCTATCTAGGACTTTAGTTTATCTCTCAACCCTCTAATTATCCTCAACATTATTAATATTATTATTTTACAGATAATGCTTATTTAGGATTATTTTTTGTTTACTGATTTCCTTGTTCACCACTGCATTTTTTATTTCACTTTATTTTTTCTTTCTGATTTTATATATTTTTCATAAAGTACATCCTTTTATAATTTTTTCAACAACAATTATAAATGTTTTATTCTCTGAGGCCTTATTTGTTGGAAAATGTCTTTATATTGCCCTCGCTTTGAATGATAGCTAAGACCTAAGTTGGCATTTATCTCCCTTCAGCATTTTGCAGGCAATAATCCAGTAGCTTCTGGCCATTATTTTGCTGTGGAGAAATCTGTTTTAAGCATACTTGCTGTTTTGCTGGGGGGTTTATTTATTTGTTTGTTTAGGTAATTTTATTTCATTTATTTTATGCTTTGCCTTTCATATACCACAGTTTCTCTAAGATGCACTTTGGTGTCCATAATTTTCATTTTAAGCCTCCTTAATGCTTATTGGATTCTTCATTCAAAATTTTTGTATTTTTGAAACATTCTGGGAAATGATAGACTAATTTTAAATAAGGTATTTTTAAAAAATCTCAGACTTACAGGCAAGTTGTAAGTATAGCACATGGAACTATTTTTTTATTTATTTTTATTTTTTACAGAGACAGAGAGAGAGTCAGAGAGAGGGATAGATAGGGACAGACAGACAGGAACGGAGAGATGAGAAGCATCAATCATTAGTTTTTTGTTGCACATTGTGACACCTTAGTTGTTCATTGATTGCTTTCTCATATGTGCCTTGACCACGGGCCTTCAGCAGACCGAGTAACTCCTTGATGGAGCCAGCAACCTTGGGTCCAAGCTGGTGAGCTTTTGCTCAAACCAGATGAGCCCACACTCAAGCTGGCAACCTCAGGGTCTTGAACCTGGGTCCTCGACATCCCAGTCCGACGCTCTATCCACTGCGCAACCACCTGGTCAGGCGCACATGGAACTATTTTTTAAAAAAACTATTGGATAGAAAGTTACCAATCTGTTACCCCATCTTTGCAGAATACTTTAATGTATATAGTGCAAAGGTATATATAGAACAAGGATATTATCTCTTGCAATCAATAAACCTTCAAAATTTGGAAGTAAATATTGATATATTACCACCATTCAATATTTAGACTTAAGTTTTGCCAGTTATCCCAGTGAATCAATTATAGCACAAGAATCCAGTCTGAAACCATATATTGCACTTAGTTGTCATGTCTCTTGAGTCTCTTTTAGTGGAAAAGTTTCTTAGTTTTTCTTTAACTTTCATGACCATGACATGTTTGAAGATTACAGTCCAGTTATTTGTAGAGAGTCCTTCGATTTGCATTTGTCGTGATGAAATTCAGGTCCTGTACCTTTGCTATGAAAATCACAGAATTGGTGCGTGTTTTTCTCATTGTACCCTGTTAGGTGACACAGGACTTTGTTTTTGTTCCATCACTGAAGTTGTTTACTTTCATCACTTGATCAAGGTTGTTTCTGCCAGGCTTTTCCTATATTTCTCTCTGTTTGAAGCGGAAGAGGTTCAAGTTGGGATAATAGCGTCACTGAGACCAGAACTCAGAACTGTTGATTAGATTAGTACTATAATTATAATGAATATGTGTGGTCCTGATCTACTGAATTGCAAAGCTGAGAGCATTTCCTATAGAAGTCTTGTTCTCATGGTGTTTAGGTACCACAGTAAGAATAGTGTAGCTCTATTATAAGTCACAAACACTTGTATAAATATATTGGCCTAAGAATTGAGCCATGGAAAACTAGTTACTGAATTCCAAATAACTGAACTACAAGCAAAATTTTGAAGGCAATCAGTGTGTGGGTTAAATACTGTCTATACTGAATTTATGTTTACAATGTCAGTACATACTCATGGCTATAAGTCTATATGTTTATCTGTGTATAATTGAACATTCTAAATACTATATACCACATGTTCTAAAATTTTACTCACCTTTGTTATGCATTAGTACCAAAAGTCTTGCAGGATAGAAGGTCTTTATTTTCCAAACTTTCTCAAGCCAAATGTGGAAAGTAAGCTTAGTAGCTTCCTCCTCTCTCTTATCTTTGACATTTTCATTGAGATGAAATATATATTACTAAGTCACAGGAGAAAATTTACTAATTTATTCTGAGGACTTAAAACATTATTTATTCCCAAATCATTTGTATTTCTGAAAAGAATGCATATTTTAGGAGGAACTTTTAACTCAGTGTTTCACAAAATGTAATGTGCATTTCACTAGGTGATATGTCAGATCATTTTGGGTGATACACAGGTTAAAATAATAATTATGTATTCATTTTTTATATGTATTCATTTTAACCTTTATAACTAACCCATGAAGGTAGAGGTTTCATGAAAATTGTTGTTTAGGAAGATACCAAATACAAAAATGAGTCAACAAAAAATTATAATTAAAGTACAATAGTATAGCTGGAACATGAATATGACAGAAATTGTGACAGTCATACATCAATCATTGAATACCAGAAAACACTGAATTTATGGAAAAGATTTACTTTTTAATAGCAAAATTCAAATATTTGTTACTTAGGTGAGGTGACATTTTGGAGTCTGCAAAACTGTCTTCAAATTATAGTGTGTAGACAGCTCTATTCTCTTTTTTTTATTTAAGAAAATTAAAGTAACAGGGTGCCACTGATCAACAAATAGATTTTGGAATAGGATATAAAATTGAGACTCATGGACATAGATAAGAGCGCAGTGGTTATGGAGGAGTGAGGGAGTTGGGGGAAGGGTGTAAAGAGGGACAAATATAAGGTGACGGAGAATGTTTTAACTTTGGGTGATGGGATGCAAGATAATCAACTGTTCAAATGAAGTGGAGATGTTTACCCAAAATCTATGTACTCTTGTTAACAGACCTATTCTTGAGAAACCTAGTTAGGCTTTGAAGAGGTCAGAATCACCCAGAGTCAGAGCTGGGTGTGGAGTAGGTAGACTATTTCTGTCCTCCTCTGCATCAGTATCAGTGATGGAGAATTGGAATAAAAGTCATTCCTCTTTGACAGATTAACGCTAAGCATGGTCATTTCAGTGTCTCATGACTACCTTCCTTTTTAATTGATGGCTCTGGTGGAACATGTTCAGATTTGTGTCATTATAAATCCACTTTTCGGTGTGATCAGTTTCCCTGGATCTAGGAATGATTTCTGCATACGCTTCTTCCTTTCTATGTGTTCCCAGGATTCTCTCAGTATGAGGTCCTCCCTGCAGGCAGTTGCGCTCTGGGGGAAGACAGCCCCTTCCTATAGCATCACTGCCATCATGATCACCGATGACCAGCAAACAATTGTGACTGGAAGTCAAGAAGGTCAGCTCTGTCTCTGGAACCTTTCATCTGAACTAAAGGTTAGTGAAAACTATTACGTTAAACAAACAACACTCACAAAATAAGCACAGACTGCTTCATCTATCTGTAAAGACAGTGGAAGGTTTACATGATTGTTAGGGAAATGCCTACTAAAGTCATAAATTGGTTTTACTTCTGAATTTGGAGAGAATAAAATGTTGCATAGTGGATTAAGATCATAGTGAAAAATTATATTATGAATATTGCTAATCTTAGCTACCAGCTAAGTGTTACCACCCTTTAAGCTATGCTGAGTTTTACTGTTTTATATCCTGAATTATATGTTTAAGTAACTGAACTACAGACATGGAAGTATAATTCTAAAAATTATGGCTTATTAATCTAAACAAAGGGCACCCTTGAAAACCACTATTAACTACATGAGTAATATCTTAATTATCTGGGTGTCTCTGTCAGTTCACCTTCTTGCTATTCTTTTAGTCTGCTTGCCTGTGGTTTTTACAGATCGCATCACAAAACCCTAAATCCAATTTACTATTGTCATTCTTCTATTTCAGAACCTGACCTCACCTAGGATTTGGCCCATTGATTAGCAATTAATTGTTACTGTCCCAAGTCATAAACATTTAACATATTGAAATAGATATTTGCTTAGCTCTATCAGCCTGTAGACCCAGTTTGAACATTTATGCCAATGATGTACTTAAAGTTATACTGCCCTCATTAAGAAGCCTTTTAAAGACCAAAGACAATTTTCAGCCTTTAAAGTTTGTCACTTTAAAACCTAAATTAACAATTAATTGTAATTCTATTTTATGGTGTAATTTGTTAGCATCTCCCCTGACTGAACAGTTACACTACAGGGTTATTGGGAACTGCACAGGAGAGCAGCTCAGCTCAGTTTATGAACATTCTACAAAGAGGGAACTGGTATTATTTAAACAGTTGAGCTTTGAGAATGGTGGCCCTCATATTTATTATCTCTTATAATTTAAACTCAGACTCCTAAATGGCTTAAAACGTCTTGCTATTCTTTTTTTTTTACCCTAACCCTAACCTTAACCCTAACCCTAACCCTAACCCTAACCCTAACACTAACACTAACACTAACACTAATTGCTATTCTTTTTAATGCTGAAATATGTTTTCTGGCTGGAATAGTTGTAATATGTAGGTTGCTATAGCTTAAGAAATTTTGAATCCTCGCTTCTGTATTTTTTTAGGTATGCTCCTGATATTTATTCAACATTTATTGAACATGCATTTATTGAGTGAATATTATAATGAGACAGTATGCTGGGTACCTGAGTTCAAATGTGAATGAGAAGACCTGGTGCTTGCTGCCCAGAGGTGGCAGTTGAGGAAGGATGCAGGCTAATGTGATGTAGTTATGTTATAATTATAATGCAAGGTATTCTAAGTAGGGAGTGGTCTGCACTGCATCTTTAGTGGAAGATGTTACACACCCCATTTTTCTTTTTCTTTTTTTTTACAGAGACAGAGTCAGAGAGAGGGATAGATAGGGACAGACAGACAGGAACAGAGAGAGATGAGAAGCATCAATCATTAGTTTTTCGTTGCAACACCTTAGTTGTTCACTGATTGCTTTCTCATATGTGCCCTGACCCTGGGGTTACAGCAGACCGAGTGACCCCTTGCTCGAGCCAGCAACCTTGGGTCCAAGCTGGTGAGCTTTGCTCAAACCAGATGAGCCCATACTCAAGCTGGAGACCTTGGGGTCTCAAACCTGGGTCCTTCGCATCCCAGTCCAACACTCTATCCACTGTGCCAACGCCTGGTCAGGCACACCCCACTTTTCTTAGTAGCAAGTCTTTTGCTTAAGGTTAGAGAAATGGTTAACAGAGAGTGATTTTGACCCCACTCTCCTCAAGAATATTTGGTAATGTCAGCACTTTTTGGTTAGTACAATGGAGAAAGGAGGCTGCTGCTGGCATCAAGTGTGCTGTAAAGATCCTATTGTGCACATGACAGCCCCTCACAACAAAGAGTTATCTCATCCAAAATGCCAGTGGTGCCAATATTGTGCGATCCACAGTTAAAGATATGATGTAGGAGTGGGAATCCAATCAACAGGGGTGGAAGAAGCAAAGATAACCATTAAGGAGGCTTAAGTGTGTGTGGGGGGGGCATTAGATCAGCTTTGTGTTTTAGAAATTTACTGTGAGGATATGATAAAAAAGTTAATGCACATAAGATACCACTTAGTTTGAATTTGAGATTTTCCAAGAGAGTTCTCCTTAACATTTTCTATGGCTAAACTTAGGGCTAGAAAGAATGACCACTTTCTCTTATTTTTTCCCATGACTCACCTTTACATGACAATGGATAAACTATTAGCAGGAAAACTCTAGGCTTTTCAAAAATCAAGGGCATTTTTGAGTTCTCAACAATTCCTCTTGCTATCTTAAGGAGTCAAGTGAGTACTTCATCACTGATACTTTGATAATTAGTAGTTTAATTTGATTTTTGTTTGAAAAAAAAGTAAATATAAAGGCATAATTTGGGCAGAGAAAGAAGAAAGGAGGCCTTGAGGACATGGGAGATTGTAGCAAGAACATAAATGTGTGGGTGGTTGTAGGACAGCTCTAAGCCAAAGGGCATATCAGGGTGAGGACAAGGTGAGGGAGCAGGAAGTTGCAGGGGGTAGGGTGTAAAATGATGTGGAAGCCATTTATTTTCTCTTCATACTAAATTTGGAATATGCCTTCAAAGATTTACATTTGGTTCTAGGGTTTTAGACACTCATTTGCCATCATATACAGTGGGAAAACAAACCTAAGGACACTCATTTATGCAGTCAGTTGAAAAGTTACACAGATTTGCTGTTGTGTTAGGCATATACCCCTCCTTCAAGATTCTCAGAGTCTAATGTAGGAGACAAACTTGGTAAGAGGGAGTTGTAAAGCAGTAGTATACTTTGTGTTTCTATGAATATGACTATGTATATCATATAAGTAAAATCATACAGTACTTTTTTGACTGGCTTATTTCACATAGCATAATGTCCTCAAGTTTCATCCATGTTGTAGCATGTGTCAGAATGTCCTTTTCACTTTAAAGCTAAAAAACATTTCATTGTTTGGGTAGACCACATTTGTTTATTCATCCATCAATCAATAGATATTTGAGTACCTTCCACATTTTATTTTTATTTATTTATTTTTTTAGTGAGAGAGAGAGAGGAGACAGACAGGAAGAGCAAGAGATGAGAAGCATCAATTCTTCGTTGTGGCATCTTAGTTCATTGATTGCTTTCTCATTTATGCCTTGACCTGGGAGCTCCAGTAGAGCTAGTGACCCCTTGCTCAAGCCAACAATCTTGGACTCAAGCCAGCGACCTTGGGCTCAAGCCAGCAACCTTGGGCTCAAGCCAGCAACCTTGGGCTCAAGCCAGCGACCATGGGGTCATGTCTATGATCCCACACTCAAGCTGGTGACCCCACACTCAAGCTGATGAGCCTCTTACTCAAGCCAGATGAGTCCATGCTCAAGCCAGCAACCTTGGAGTTTCAAACATGTGTCCTCAGCATCGCAGGCTGATGCTCTATCCACTACACCACTGCCTGATCAGGCAGGTTGCTTCCTTCTTTAGACTAATATGAACAATGCTGCTGTAACACTGGGTGTACAAATATCTGTTTGAGTTGCTACCATCACTTCTTTGAGGTATATATCCAGAAGTAGGATTTCTTTTTTTTTTTTTTTTTTTTTTTTTTTTTTTTTTTTTTTTTTTCATTTTTCTGAAGCTGGAAACAGGGAGAGACAGTCAGACAGACTCCCGCATGCGCCCGACCGGGATCCACCCGGCACGCCCACCATGGGGCGACGCTCTGCCCACCAGGGGACAATGCTCTGCCCATCCTGGGCATCGCCATGTTGCGACCAGAGCCACTCTAGCGCCTGGGGCAGAGGCCACAGAGCCATCCCCAGCGCCCGGGCCATCTTTTGCTCCAATGGAGCCTTGGCTGTGGGAGGGGAAGAGAGAGACAGAGAGGAAGGCGCGGCAGAGGGGTGGAGAAGCAAATGGGCGCTTCTCCTGTGTGCCCTGGCCGGGAATCGAACCCGGGTCCTCCGCACGCTAGGCCGACGCTCTACCGCTGAGCCAACCGGCCAGGGCCAGAAGTAGGATTTCTGAATCATATAGTAGATCTATTTTAATTTTTTTGAGGAATTGCCAAACTGGCTTACAAAGCAGTTTACATTTTACATTCCCCATCAACAACATGCAAGGTTTCCAATTTCTCTACATCCTCACCAACACTTGTTATTTTATGTTGTGTTTGTTTTATTTTTTTTATTATTATTATTTTTTTACAGAGACAGAGAGAGAGGGATAGATAAGGACAGACAGACAGGAATGGAGAAAGATGAGAAGCATCAATCATCAGTTTTTCATTGTGATACCTTAGTTGTTCATTGATTGCTTTCTCATATATGCCTTGACCGTGGGCCTTCAGCAGACCGAGTAACCCCTTGCTCGAGCCAGCAACCTTGTGTCCAAGCTGGTGATCTTTGCTCAAGCCAGATGAGCCCGCGCTCAAGCTGGCGACCTCGAGGTATCGAACCTGGGTCCTCCGCATCCCAGTCCAACACTCTACGCTGCGCCACCGCCTGGTCAGGCTGTTGTGTTTGCTTTATAATAGCCATCTTCATCAGTGTGAAGTGGTATCTCATTGTGATTTTGAAGGAAAGGCTTTCTAAGGGTAATGTTTGAACTGAGTTCTAAAGGATGCACAGGATTTGAACAGAAAAATAATAGGTAGGAGGTGAATACAGTCAGAATAAGTGTGTGCAAAAAGCATGAATATTTTGCTTTCAAGGAACTGATAAAGTAGTCTAGTAACCTGGAACACAGAAAGCAAGATTAAAGTGATACAGGCACTTCTGTAAGGGATGCAGCAGACGGTTTGGCATTTGACATGCTGAGGGGTTTAGACTTTTTATTTATTTTTTAACTAGCAATTGCTAACACTATGTGTTAATTCAAAGTGGTGCTATTAAGGATTGTGAGGATGTTTTATTCAAGGAGATGGCATAATACTATGTTATTACATTTATGATTGAGAATATCACTGGATATTAATGTGAAGGGCATATTGAAGGGAGGGGGAGAAGAGACAAGGGGCAGGGATTATGGGTAACAGGCTTCTGCGTACTTTAATCAAGTGAGTTTTTGAGCATGAACCAAATCAGTAGCAATAGGAAAGAAGATGAGATGAAACCTGGAAATCTGTTAAGAAGAGAGAAGAGACAGAACTGAGCAAGTTGGATTAGTGGAATAAAAGAGTAGAAACGGTCAAAGATACCTTTGAGATTTGGGGTTTGGGTGATTAGTGGGATAATGGTATTGTTCATTCGTATAAAAAATAGAGGGGACTAGACAGTAAGAAATGGAAAGATAGAAGGTGATTTAAGTTCTGGACATCTTGGAGTATTCAAATATTCATCAAAGGATTGGGTACATATCTCAGTCTGTGGGCTGTAGGATATCAGCTGGAGACTAAGTCTCCCTTTCCTGGGCTTCTCATCACATGTCTAGATTTTGCATGCATCTTCCAGGTTCAGGATCTGACTCTCAAAGACCTCTAATTTCTGGAATTTTTTCTACTAATTAGAAGCCTCTCCATGTCCCATGTCCCATGCTAGGAACTTTCTCTGGTTTCCTTTGTATTCCAGAGGAGGAAATGTCCTTGATGTGCCCAATTTGTTGTTTGTCTTGCAATATGTTGGAAAGGTGGTTAAATGCTTAGGGGAATGTATTTCCAAATGTGGTGATGAGGAAACATTATATTGTTCTGAAATAGAAAGTTCTGCATTTCCCAGGAATAAGGTAGAGAGTCAGAACTTTGGTGGTAAGTGATCCTAATCAACCACAAAACTCTCCTTATAGCACTAGAAAATTAATCTGACAACAGAATTTTTAAAGAAATATTTCTGGTTATGATAAAAATAAAATAAATTGGAGCCAATTATACTATGAAATAATTTGTTCTCATTGATGTGGTTGGATTATCATCTACATACATCTACATTTACATAGTTCAGGAAAAACATAATATTCATTTGGAAATTAGATTTTTATTCCACCTAAGGCAAGTTTTATAACCACCAGTTTTCTAGTAATTGAAATTAAATTTTTAGTCTCTTAATGACAACCCCTCCTCCATTTTAGGGGATCTTGAGTGTTTTCCACTTTGTGGTTTGATTTTTATAATCATGTTTTATAAAATAATGAGAAATAGATTTCTTTCACACATGAAACAATGGAAGAATTAGCCTTTAGTGCCATATTTTTTAATTCACAGATTGGAGAAAGATACTGACATTTAAAAAAAATAGCTTGGTTACAATTTAATTAATTAATTAATTTATTTATTTTGGAGAGAGTCAGGGAGAGAGAGATAAAGAGACAGGAACATCAAGCTGTTCCTGTATGTGCCCTGACTGGGGATCAAACCGGCAACCTCTGGCAATTTTATTTTTAACATAAAAAAGTTCATTTAAGTATTTCAGAGGCAGGGAGTCAAGTAAAGTATTGTAATAGTTATAAGAAGGGTAATCTGTCATTTGTGTTTTGTAAGCTCATTTCTGAAGTCTGAAATTTGAGTATAAATATTCTATCAATTGAGGCCCATCATTTTGTACATAATAAACATCAACACTGACTTATTTGTATTTAAAACCTAAATGTTGTAAAACCGGTCTGGCAATCTTCTAGGTTTCACCATGGGTCTAAAACCAAAAACAAACAAGACAAATGTACTTACTACACAGTCCCTTTATTTAGAAGTTTGTTCTATGGATTTTGATGTATCACATACATATCAGTTTTCCTCACTTATGTACAGCAAAAAATACCCCAGATGTTTTTAGCAGAATTATGATTACATATGTAATGTATGGTTATATTTTCAACTAAAACGTGTACAGCTGTTTAAAAGCTTATCCTCATTGTTTTCAGATTTCAGCAAAAGAGCTTCTCTTTGGTCATTCAGCACCAGTGACATGTTTGGCAAGAGCAAGAGACTTCTCTAAACAGCCCTATGTTGTCAGTGCTGCTGAAAATGGGTAGGTATGATGTGTGGAACTCTGTTCCCATCTCCATTTTCTATTTTTTAAAAACTGGTGGGGTACAGAATTCTGGGGCTGAAGGAAACCATGGTGATTAACATGTTCCTTTTACGCATAGAAAAATTTAGATTTTGAATGATTGAGTAAATCTGTGATGGTCCCCAGGAATGTAATTAGTACTGTGACTCCCAGTACTTAAAAACCTCCCAATGTGTGTGTCATCAGGTTTTCTGGCAGCCTCACTGGGTAAAGGACACTGGTAAAAGCCACCTATTATAGAATTGAAGATAGAAAAATCTGGGTGCCTGTCTTTTTTCATATAGCAACTCACTTTGAGCTCTTAAGCAAACCTATCCAAGTCTTCATAATTTTGTAAAAACAATTCAGTAATTACAGTCTTTATGTTGTACACTTTTCTGAAATCATTATAAAACAAACAGAAAGTATTCATTTGTAAGTGGAATGGTGGGAGAAAGAAGAAAAAGGAATGTAGGCAGGGATTTGGGTTTTGTGTCATGAAAGTGAGGTTTGCTTCCATGAAATAAGACTTGGCCGTGGGAAAAAAGGCCCCGCCGATGGGATTGCTGCAAGGAACTAGACTCCACTGATGAGTTATTTGCCCAGGTGCCCTCACGAACGCAAGACTGATTCCACATGGATTTGTGAATGAGGAATCAGGTTTCTGACTGAAACAAGAGAACCCCTCCTTTTTTGTTTTCAATCCAAGGAGCAATTATATGGCTTTAAATTCTGAGAATCAAAAGAATGAGGAATCCAATATACAGTCCAGAGAAACTAAAAGTATATGACAAAATGCCCAGTGGAACTGATATAAAAAAAAGTACTTATTCCCATAGTTTATACCAAAGAAGCACCTATTCCCATAATTGTTATACTTAGAGAGATTGAATTTTGGATAAGGTTTTTAAGTACTGGGAGTCACAGTACTAATTACATTCCTGGGGACCACCACACAGATTACTCAATCATTCAAAATCTAAATTTTTCCATGTGTAAAAGGAACATGTTAATCACCATGGTTTCCTTCAGCCCCAGAATTCTGGGGCTAAAATGTCCTAGTACATTCTTTTTGAACAGTTGCCAGTAGCTTTTGTATAATAGGGATACCCCAAACTTGCTTGCACCTGCTGAGATATTTATTCCCACTATAGAGAACTTGGGGGGGAGTGAATTTTTCTGAGACTATTTGGAGAATTGAGAAAAGTAATAGCTAAGTGAGAAATAGATCTGAAAAGTAACTGAGTTTCAGATTGAGGGTTTTGCCCATAGTGGTCTAGCTCCAGAAAAGGATCTAGGGTTAATGGGCATATTCTTGATGACTGATGAATTCAGCTATATGAATCCTGTAAATATGACGTTCAACAGCCAAGGAGTCTGGTTTGGTCTTCCTTTTCCAACATGATTTGAATTTTTTCGAACTTTGTTCCTTTGGTGTCCAAAGCTTATCCTGCATCTAGAATATATTTCTTAGAGCCCCTGAATATATAGCATATTCTAATTTAATCTGCTGGAAATTATTAAATTTACTAGGCTTGGCCTATTATTTCTCAACAACAATTGTTTTAATTTTCAAAGGTCCCAGAAAGTGGCTGGGGACTTAGACTTTCTGCCTCTAGGATGATCAGAGGAGACTAAAAATGGCCTGATGACTCAGTTTTTCACCTTTTTTTTCAAATTATTACATCATGTGTAAGCATAAATCCTAAGATTCAGAAATCCCAGTAATTTCTAGGGTAAATGAAAAGAAATAAACAATTTGAGACCTGTTGGTGAAACAACAGAATGTCAAAGAGAGGTGGAGAGAGAAGATCCTGAAAGTAGTCAGTGAAAAAAAAGCATTATTTACAAAGGAATATTAATTATACTGAAAGCTAGCTTTTCAACAGTAGCAGAAACTAGAAAGGGGTGAAGTATCTTCAAAAAGTTGAGAGAAAATATCTATCAACTTGGAGGTATATCTCTAGCAAAAATATCTTCAAATCATGAGGGTAAGAGTCAAACATTTAAGTCAAATACTAATAAAACTTTCAGTGACTGCCAACAGACCCTCTATAAGTAATGGAATTCTAAATTACAGTATATTCTTCAGTAAGAACAATGATTTCAGAAGACATATCTGAGTTAGGAGAAGGAATATTGAACAAACACAGCAAATATTTTAAAATTTTAAATAAACACAGACTATAAGACACAATAAAATATAGTCCCCACCCCCAACCCCCACAAAATCCTAGTTGACAATTGCTTATAATAGTGCAATGATCAAATTCCACATGTTGTGGTATGTTAGGGGTGGGTAAAGATGTGGAATATTTGTAGACTTTATTCTAAATAGTGACATTTCCAGGGTAGCTGCTAAAAGAATAGACAAAAGAAATAAAAATAAAAGAAATAGAATATACAAGTACTAACGTAAAAAGGAAAACAATGTTGTTTAATCCAAAAAAGACAAAAATAAATGGACAAATAGCCCAAAATAAAATATAAATACTTGAAATAACTCAGAATAGAACAGCAATCTAAATTATGTAAAGGGACTAAGCCCTTCAATTAAATTGCAAAGATTGGACCCTGGCCAGTTGGCTCAGCGATAGAGCAGTGGCCTGGCATGTGGAAGTCTCAGGTTCCATTCCTGGCCAGGGCACACAGAAGAAGCACCCATCTACTTCTCCACCCTTCCCCCTCTCCTTTCTCTCTATCTCTCTTGTCCCCTCTACAGCCAAGGCTCCAATGGAGCAAAGTTGGCCCTGAGGATGGCTCCATGGCCTCTGCCTCAGGCGCTAGAATGGCTCCGGTTGCAACGGAGTAACGCCCCAGATGGGCAGAGCATTGTCCCCTAGTGAGCATGCTGGGTGGATCCCAGTCAGGCACATGTGGAAGTCTGTCTCTACCTCCTTGCTTCTCACTTCAGAAAAATACAAAAAAAAAAAAATTGCAAAGATTGGCAGACAATTAAAAAAACAAGCTAACAGCATAAGAACATGGAAAAGTTAAAAGTAAGTGAATGGAAAATAATTTATCAGATAAATACTAAATAATGTTGATATAGCTGTATTTATATTTTATAGTAACAAATATATATAGTTGATAAAACTTTAAGGCAAAAAGTCTTGGAATTGATAAATACTGGTATTAATAAAACTTAATCACCAGCAAGAGATGAGACTAAAGAGATAAGCAGGCACCCAGGCTTGGAGGCTTGTTGGACGATATTCCCCAAACCAAGCTTGCATCAGATTACCTGCAGAGCTTGTTAAAGTACAAATTTCTGGGCCCCACTCCTCGAAGAATGGGTTCAGAAGGTCTGGGCTGAGGTTCAAGAGCTTGCATTTTCTAACACATTCCTGTACAATGCCGGACAATTCCAGGATAGTTCCCATGCTTCTGGTTCAATGAACATACTGGGAGTAAAGAGTCTAGGAACATTGATATCACTGGGAGAGCTTTTACTGACGCCCAGGCTTCAACCCTGGAAAATGTGATTTAATTAGTCTGGCTTGATGTCTGAGTTATGTTCCAGATATCACTGTTTTTTTAAAAGCTCCCTAAAAATTCTAATGTATTGCCCGAATTTAGAACCACTAGTTTGAAAATAGACTTACTTAGAAACAGGTTAACTGACCAGGACCTTTTTAAAATTCCACATACAAGAATCCCATTACAGAGCCATAAAAGTAGAATCTCTGAGAGCATTTTTTTGAAATAGTTCCACACAGCTAGAATTGAGAACCATGCCAATAAACTCAAATTATTTATAGAGATAAAATTTTATATTGCTGACTGCTTAAGATTCAGGTGTGTTTTTTTTTTGTTTTTTTTTTACTTTTGATATACGTTGCTTTACTTGTGAGATATATTATTTCAGTTTCTCCCATTCTCCCATTCTTATTTTTCAGACAGACACACATATAAACACACAAACAGATTCTGCCCACCCCTTAGTGAGTTGCATGCCTCATGTTATTTTTAGAATAAGGTTGGATATAATCAGAGAAAAAAAAATGGATATTTTGTTTCTAGAGCATGGTTTTACAATCTCATTACTAATGACATTCGGACAACTGGAAAATTCTTTGTTGTGGGGACCATCCTATGCATTATAGGATGTTTTGCAGCATCTCTGGGCTTTGTCCACTAGATGCCAGTAGTGCGTTCCTGAATTGTGGCAACCCAAAATATCTCTGAACATTGTCAAATAACCTTTGTGGGGCAAAATCACCCCAGGCTGAGAATTACTGATTTGAAGATTGAGTCCCTGTATTTGTCTAGAAAAACAAAACAAAGAACTGGCAAATTACTAAATGCAACTAACAATATTAGCCCATGTCTTATTTCTTAATAGCAGTTTCTTTCTTAAAGCCAATACAACTTTCATTTCTTCCATGGAAAATTTTGCTTATGTTTTTAAATTGTCAAAATGGAAAAATATTATCAGATAATTTTGAAATAGCTATTTTGGTTTTCATGAACAGAAATCACAGAGATTTAAAGTGCCTTACACTAGATGTATTATTTTGCAGCTATATTTCATAATTGTATCCATCTCTTTATAATATATATGTAACGAAGTCAGAAGTTTCTAAACAATGAGAAGTTTTTTAAACATTAAGCGGTAAGGATGATTTCAAGATTTCAAAAGAAGCGAAGAAATAAATCCCATAAATAATAGACCAAATGTGGCCTCTTGGTGGCACTGTTTATATTTACAAAAATGCTACCTCGGCTCTACAAGACACAACACTTGATGCATTATGCTTTTCAGAATATGTAGTTTAAGTTCAGTGAAATAAACCGTTTTCAAGAGGATGTGGTTTCCACAGAAAGATTGTTGTACTGTCACTAACAGGTCGTGATAGCTGTATCCCCACAATTTGCTGTAGGTCAGGTTGACACGAAGTGACTAAGGTAAGGTTTGTAGGCTGGCGGCAGGGTGTAATTACCCACACACAAAGACACAGCTACTGTATGTCATTCCTGCTAATGACTACAACATTTTCTTGCCCAGTAATCTGTAACAAAAAGCCACATAAATGATCAGGCCGCATTTAAGTGCAGCACTAAAGAAAAACTTGGTGGCACAAAAATTATTCCAGCCAATTGAGTGGAAATGACAGAGAATAATATGAGGTTATCTCTGCTAGGGAGATGTGTGTTTGGAATGTCGCCAGTGGACAGTGCGTGGAGAAGGCCACCCTTCCTTACAGGCACACTGCAGTCTGTGTAAGTACATCCACTGCCCTCAGAACAGTGTGGGCTTTCTCACTCCCTTAGGGCATTTCTGCGCACACATTTGAAGATAGGTCTTTGGAGGATATTCTTTTCTTAAATGTTTTATTTTGTCATTGGAGTCTAATATTGACAATTATCCTTTTTTATTTGGGCATTTTTCTTTCCCCAGAGTTATTCTTTAGTCAATTTTTTTTTCTGATTCTTTTATTTCTGTGTCTTTCAGCATAGATAAATTTGAAAGACAATTTCCTCATTTTGCCTTTGGTGCACTCACAGAACACACACAGAGAGACACAGACACATACACAAACACCAGAAAAACTCCATTTTAATGATGTGTTATTTTATAAAGAAAAAAAAAGGTGGTTTTTGTTTGTTTCTTGTTTCCAATTTTATCCCTTGGTGGGTGGATAAATTCTTATTTTCTAAATTTCTTATTCACGAAGGGAGCAAAAGACATAGCCATAAACTTTGTAAGCGTTTACTAATATTTGAAACTGCTTTTAGCTTTTGGTAGATAGACTTCAAGCATATATAGAAGGCATTTGCATGATCCCAGTGGTGCTGACAGTTTTTCATATTTCACTCACTGCTTTTAGCTTTGATAACCTGCATGGGAACATGACAGACTTTCCTGGAACCAAAACCCTGTGCAGTGAAAGAGCTTCAAGGGTAGACTATATTACTCAATCTTCAATGAAAGCCATTCTCCAAATTTACTCAGCACCAGAATTCCTTAAATCCTACTCAAACACTTTGATTTCTTTTTAACATGTAGCAATATTGCTGGAATAAGGAACCTAGTTCTTGTTGTTATTTAGTTTCAAACAGCACTCCAGAAATGATATACTTGTGAGCTTTCCATTATTTGGAGTAAGATTCTGTTTTTCCAAAAGTTCCCCCTTTTTTCTATAGAAAAATTATGAAATACGAATGAGACTAAAGTGCAAAATCAACACTTTGGAAGTATGGAATGATGTAACTAAAAGAAATTTTACTTGCTATTCAGTCTAATACCTTAATTGAGTAGATGATAAAACTAAAATCCAGAAAAGTTTTTACCACAGCTAAAATTATGTGAATTGCTAGAGATAATTACACTTTTCTTGAATCCATTTGCATAGTACTACCACTGCTCATTCCGGATGACAGGAGAGGGCTGGCTTCTGTGTTGTGGAGAATATCAAGACATTCTTATCATTGATGCCAAAACCTTGGCTCTTATTCACACCTTCATGTCATCTCAGTCTCCTGATTGGATCAACTGCATGTGCATTGTTCACTCCATGAGAATTCAAGGTAATGGTTGGGTAAGATGTAAGACTAAGAGATTGCATATAAAAATATCACTTTTGAACTATTCGTTAAATGACTGGACAATAGTTTAGAATGCTTCTATATGTTTATCTGTTAGTGGGAAAACATAAAAAACTGGGAACACCCAGGCAAGTGGTTCAAGTCATTGGAAAGTCAACAAGAGATTAAGATAATGTGGAAAGAGGGGAATCTGTGTTTCCACCACCCAGTTCTGTATGGTACACTTTTAAAAGTGGCAAAAATGGGTTTCTTCTGGATTAGCAGGACTTTTGGAACCTTCATCCTGCTGTATTTTCTGTAATACACAACTGCCAAGGGAAAGGAAGGCTGGCTCCATTCTGATAGCTGAAGGGAGGTGTGATGTTGCCAACACAGTGGTGTCGGTGTGGTTCAGCTCTTAGTGCTTCTCTCCTTTTATGTGGGGGTCACACTAAAATTTTTTTAAGAAATTTAAAATCTTACCTAAAATGTTTATTTAAAAGAATGACAAAGCTGAATATTGTATTTTCCATCTGCATAGCCTTGCATAATCCTTAAAAGACTATGAAGTGATCTTTACACCAACCAGTTATAGCAGGGTCAACTTAAGTGCAACCTTTGTTGTTTTTACAGAAGATTCTCTCTTGGTGGTATCAGTAGCTGGTGAGCTCAAAGTGTGGGATCTCTCTTCATCTATCAACAGCATTCAGGTTGGCTTGGGAAACTCCTTTTTTCCCTTCTAGCTGTATTTCAAGCATATTTATTAAATGTTTTAAAAATTGCAGGGATAGTGCATGCTTATTTTTAGAAGTTCAAATAATATAGAAGACCATAAATTTTTACCTCCATGTACTTCCCCCATTCATCTTCCTGCTTCCAGTGTCAGGAGTGGGCATTGCTATCTTTGGATTCTGTTCTTCCATTTTCTTCTTCATGCGTATATAAATGTTTTTATCTGCACAAACACACATACAAACAGATTACATTTTAATTAAAAATAAAAATTGTAGAAGAATATCTTTTTTGTCCCTTACAGCAGAAGGACCTCTTTCTTCTGGATGTGTGTGAACAGTGGCAGGGATATGACTGTGAACAGCTGGGGCTCCCATACAACCGGGAGTCCAGTATGTTTCCCTGCTCCCCGGCTTTAGAGGCTATAAGTTGAGGTGATGGACAAAAGAACAGTCCTAGTATTTGTCGTGCTGATGATGACATTGTTTTGGCTGTCCCATGGAGCTCTGGACTCTCCTTAGGAATGTCTTGGTTCAAGAAGCCTAGGAATTATATTGGCATGCTGAGTCCAAGAAAAAGACAACCAGCATTTTCAGAAACTGATTGATAATGTAGTATTCTATATAGTTTACACTGACCACTCTTTTGTCTTTTCAAAGCACTTTGTGTATTTTTCTATTATAGTACTTAAGATCCTGCAGGGTTTTAAAAAATATTATTATTATTATTGTTATTATTATTATTTGGTTTATCTTTCTGCCAAGTCTGAATATCAGTAACTTATTCTTACCTAAACATTCTCAGCATCTAGCCGTGTCTCACACAGAATATTTGTTTAATGATTATATATAATGAATTCTCAATCCAAGTGGGTTTCCTGATCATGGTGTATTTTGCAAAATAACTTCTTCTAAGTTCAGAAAACTAAAAAGGAAACTGGGGTAGTTTTCTTTTTATAATAACGGTGTAATCTGCTTCAGATGTTCAGAGGAGTGAGTTTTCTGATATAGTCTAGTATTAGAACTAGTATTTAATACTAGTAGTAGAACCAGTATTAAAATGTTTTTTATTCTTTTTGAAGGAAAAGCAAGATGTCTATGAAAAGGAATCCAAATTTCTTGACTCCCTGAACTGCCGGGCAATACGATTTTGCACATATACAGAGAGACTTCTATTGGTGGTATTTTCTAGATGTTGGAAGGTATTATAAAATAACATAGTAAATACCAGTGAAATACAAATGTAATTAAAAATTTTTTTTGTTCATCGGAACAGTTATAAAAATATGATTTAAAATGTGATACAGACTCTTTATAGTATTATTACCAGAGCATGATGACCTGTCTTTATGACTGACTTTTACTAATTTTCTACCCCTCACATTCAGCTATTTTTTTCCTCAAGAAATTATATATGTAATAGTAAAGGCTCACATTATTAATAATGAATGAACCATATTAATAATTATCATTTCCCTAGATTATTTTTAACAGTGATGCTTGCTCTTTAGAATTAAAAAGAAAAACAACTAATACTTTTCACCAACTTAAATTCATCTCATTTATAGACTTTTTTTTCTTTTTTCACTTCGTTGCTACAGTTGCTTTTTTAGGGAACATACACTCATTTCTTGATTCACTGATGTCTCCAAGAAGATTTTTATTTTAAAAAAAGCTATGGTACCATTACTTGATAGCATCTTTTTTTCCTTTAATGTTTCATATACCTGACTCAGTTAACAACACTATATATTGTTTTACTCATGTACTTACTAAACAAAAATGCTAAGTATATGGTCTTACAAAGGCTTTCTACCATTTAAGGTTTTGTGTAATAAATTTTCAAATGTCAAGTTAGACTATTCATATAGAAAGAATAAAATTATATAGAGCTTTGGTATTTCTTGTCTCTGTGCTTAATGGGCACATTAGCCAAGCAAAGTTTATCTACAGAAATCTACGTTAGGATAAATAAGAAAAATAAAAAAGTACTTGTAAGATATCTTGATATATAAGTATGGTGTGGGCTATCAGTAATACTTAATATGTTGTTGCATTAACATTGTCATCTAAATAGTCTTGAGCACAATTTATCGTTTATTACATTGGCAGATTAGATTAGAAGCTTTTGTTAATGTGCATCATTCATTTTGTACTTTAGGTTTATGATTATTGTGATTTCTCCCTTCTGCGGACTGAAGTCAGTAGAAGTGGGCAGTTCTTTGCTGGTGGAGAAGTGCTTGCTGCTCACAGAATCATCATCTGGACAGAAGATGGTCACAGTTACATCTATCAGCTGCTGAACAGGTGGGCTCAGATGGGAGCGGCATACAAAACATTCAGGTTGGAAATGAACTTTGGGAGGCTTATTATGGAAAAATCCTTGAATGCTGCCCATGATCAAACACCAGAACAAAACAACTTTGGCACTAGAAAATTTACTCTGGGCTTGGTAGGCTTCTGCCTTTGTATAAAACAGCAGGGGATAAAGGAATGAGATTAACCATGTATAACTTGTACAGCTGGTACTGGGTTTTCAAAAAGTCACTTGTAATTATTAACCCAACAATTTCTAACTAAAGTTTAGAAACTTGAATGGTACCGTCCAGCTTTTGAAAGTGGAAAGGAAAAATAAAAACGAATAAAGAACCCCAAATTTCTAAACTTTGCTTTTTATTTTTTTGACACACAGTGGGCTTTCAAAAAGCATATACCCTGCTGATGGAAGAGTGCTTAAAGAGACCATTTATCCTCATTTACTGTGTTCTACTTCTGTGCAGGAAAACAAGGTAATGCCAGAAAAGAGGGCTGCCTCAAAGCTGTTCCACTCCATTTCTTAGATAAGTGTTGCTTTGTCTGTAACAGAGTCAGACTTGAAAAAAATGGAATTGAAGAATAACATCGAGTTGTTAATGAGAAAATCAAATCTAAATATTAATGGCTACTAAAGGAAAACATTGCCTTTAAAAAGTCTATTTTTTCCAAGTCTGATTAAACAAAACATATTTATTATAGAATAAAATTATAACTGTTTAAAAAGAGAAATTAAAATTCCAACTTTACCACTATAAATATTCACTGTAAATATTTTTTATTATGTGTCATTATTTATTTTAATTGAAAACTTTAAAAATATTTGAGAAGTTGCAAGATTAGTACAATTAGCACTCATATACTCTTTACATAGATTCACCAATTGTCAATATTTTGCCATATTTATTTTTTCTCTGTCTTTCTTTATACTCACACACATACACCAAACACACATTTTTCACTGACCCTTTTGATAGATGGTTTCATACAACATTAACATTTTGATATATCTACTCTGATTTAAAAATTTTTCCAAATAGTTTATATCCCTCTTTTTTAAATAGTAAGATCATATTCACATGTACTTAGTTCTTCTTCTGAATAAAACAAATTTAACTGTGGTCCCTGGTAGAAAATTGAGAATATAATTGTGAGCTTTTACTTGGCTGAATTATATCTTTGACACTCTACAAAGACTGGAAATTTAAGCAGTTATTTTATTATAGTAGTGTTAACCAAAGTGGGTTTTTTAAACTTTTGGACTTATTCATTAGTTAATTATCCAAAAGGCATTTCATGGAGAATGGAGGAGTTTTGAATTATTGATGCGCCAACCAAGGAAGCATGTTAAGTTTTACAGAGTGATGGTTTGCTTAATTAGACAGCATTCCATAGCTGTTGGAAATCCTATAGTTCAGTGATTTTTTTCTGCTAACATATCTATGAGGTTTGGTCCAAAAAGTTGATTAAGAAGCTGTCAGCCAAAAATTGGAACCCCAGTTGGGGCATAGGCCAACCTTAAAATCATGACATTCAGCAAGTGCTCCTAAAGTCATTTGTAGGCAGCAAGAGAGCTCTCTGTGTTGCTGTGGATCACAAAAGCAAGATGGTGACTTACTCATAAAGACACTTTTAGTTATTTTGAAAGGACCTACCTTTCTTTCTTTTTTATCTCCAGAATGCATTTTTTAAAGCAGTTTTCCCTAAAAGCTAAATATAGGTAGTATCCTATAGGAGCTTCTCATCTACTGCAAATATCAACACTATCTATAACTATGAGGAAAAAGAACAGCAATTACAAAATAACTGTAAAAATTCTAATTTTATGAGAAACTTCCTTGCTTTGTTTCTCAGTATGTGAAGATGAAGATTTATGGGTTCTCTATCAATAATTCTTATTTAGACAACCACAATTCTGTATTTTAATAGTGGGAAGTGCTTGGAAGCCAGTGCACTATGAATAGAATAATCTGAAACTGAAACACTAGGTGTACCACCTATGCTTAGACTCTTGCTTGCCCTTTATCAAGGCAAAAAAGGAAGTCAGATATTATCTCCTTACTCAAAACATCACTGCTGGTCACTACTTGTAAGACTTCTTAGTGGCTCTTGCAGTTAGAAGGTAATGAAAGCATTTTGGTGGGGCGGCTAGGTGAGTTTGATAGACCTAATGAGCTTAAGAAAGGGTGTGGTGTAAACATGTAGCATTGACTGGACTTGTTTTGTTTTGTTTTGTTTTTGTAGTGATACCATAGAATTAAATCTCAAGGTTTGATAGTAACACACTCTCAGGATTACTCTTTGTGATCTAGGGGACACGTCTGCTGATGGAGTTGTAGTAGCAAGAATGGGAACTCCCCGCTCCTTTCAGAATCTTTATGAGAGTCTTACTAGCTTCAAGTCATAGCTGATGAGGCCTTTGGGAAGGCTCCTGGCTGTTAGGATGAGGAGCTGAGTTTTCCAGGGTCTTGGATGAAGAGTAATACTGTAGCGTTGACAGGGAGTAATATATAGAAACAACCTGAGGATAGCAAGTAAGACATTGGAGTACATGAACTAAGAGTAATGACAACGGTGATGATGACAGTTCTTATTATTTTCAGACTTACACACTGCTTCATTTACAACACTTCCCATTATCATCCCATTTTAAAACTAGTGTTCAGAAAGTTTAATTTTCCAAGGTTTGAATCAGATAGTATGGCTCAAGAGTTTGGTAATGGGTCTGTGGAGTGAGTTTTTCAATTGTTCTGAAAGGTAGATAATAAGAATAGTTGATATTTATTGAGTGCATACCAAATGGCTGACATTATTCTAAGCACCTTATCTTATCAACTCAATCCTGATAGCAATCCCACATAGTAGGTGCCTTTGTTAGCCTTCTTTCAGTTAGGGAACATGAGACCTAAAGAAGTTAATTGTCTAAATCAATTAATTGGCTCCTTTAATAGATTTTGTATGTGCTAAAACCAGTATTTGAATACAGGCAATTAGCCCAAGAGAATTCACGCTAAATGACTGTTTTATTACATCTTGGAAGATGGATACTCCTTGTGATGGGTACTAGGTCCTGTGTTGAACAATCAGAATTTATATGGTAAAGGCCTTTGAGCAGGCTTTCAAATGAATTACAGAACTAGAGAGGGAACCACTAGAAAGAAGGATGATGAAGGTGTCAAGGAGTTGGGTGTAAGCATGAGAGGCATGTCAGGGCAGAAGCTGAGCGCAGAGGGAATCAGAGCCGCAGGGGAGTGTGGGCTGTAGGGGTGGCACAGGGAGCTGAGAGGGAAGAGATGTGCTGCCACCAGCTTGAGTGACCCGCCAGAAGCTTCATTCTCATCAAAACTTTGAGGGCGTTAGATTAGTCATTCCTAGGGTTCCTAAAGTTTGAGAGAGTTTGAGAAGCCAATTTAACCAAATTTTATCAACACCATTCTAACACCTACAACGATAATGGCCATGAGAACTCTAAAACCCCAAATTGCCTTATGAATCTTAAAAAAAAATTTTTTTTTCAGAGAACTGACTTCATAGAAACTGTTTTTTGCAATGCTTTCATCTCTTGGGATACAGAGTATTACATATCTTGTTTGAATTGTCTGGATTAGTTTCTCATTTTCTTCCTGGTTTAGTTTCCTTTTCTCCATACCAGGAACAATAACAATATTTACTTACTTTGCAGCTTTGTTGTGATGATTAAATGTAGCAGTATTTTGGCCCTTAATATTCTCTAAAGGTGCACTAATATATCTAAGATCAGACCTTCAAACATGTATTTTCTGACTAGGAATTGTCACTTTCCTATACTTTTTTTTTAATTAAAAATTTTTCGGCCCTGGCCGGTTGGCTCAGTGGTAGAGCATCGGCCTGGCGTACAGGAGTCTCGGATTCAATTCCTGGCCAGGGCACACAGGAGAGGCACTCATCTGCTTCTCCACCCCCCCCCCTTCCTCTCTGTCTCTCTCTTCCCCTCCCACAGCCGAGGCTCCACTGGAGCAGGGTTGGCCTGAGTGCTGAGCATGGCTCTGTGGCCTCTGCCTCATGCGCTAGAATGGCTCTGGTTGCAACAGAGCGACGCCCCAAATGGGCAGAGCATCACCCCCTGGTGGGCATGCTGGGTGGATCCCGGTCGGGTGCATATGGGAGTCTGTCTGACTGTTTCCAACTTCAGAAAAATACAAAAAAAAATTTTTTTTTTCAATTACATTCGACATTCCATATTATATTACTTTCAGGTATACAGTTTAGTGATTATACATTTATATAACTTACAAATTGATCACATCAATAAGACTTTTTTGGATGTTTTTAATTCTAGCACCAGCAGTTGGCTCTCTTGTCAGTGCCTTTGATTTATAAATCAAAAGTAGTTTTTGTTTTTCTAATCACGTAATCATTTTGATCCGTTGTGAATAATCTCTGTATATAATGCAAGTCTACCCAAAAAACATCTACACTGTATTGAGATACTAAGGAGATTCTAGCCTCATTCATGAGTGAAAACATCTTTTAAAACACTGGTGCCCAATATTCATACTCTGCCTCAGCAAAATTATAACTCTCTCTCTCTCTAAACATATAACATTAATATAAATGACACCTGTATAATATGTATTTATTTACATTAATATAATATAATAATACATATTTTAACAATTTATCAAATCATTTTTCTTTTTCTTAGTGGCCACCTAGGAAATTTGAAATCAAGTGTTTTGAATCTGAAAAATGGTAAACAGAAACTGGAAAGTGTATTAAGTATACAAAATTGCAAATATTAATTTTTGCTATTTTAACTGACAATTAAAACATAAAGAAATCAGGCCTTCTTAGTGGACAATAGAGAATTGTTAGCAAGACACAGGCTCTTGAGTCAGAATTACTAAACTCAAGTCCACTACTGTCTACATCACCTTAGATTAATCAAGCTCTTAACTCCCAGTTTATTCATCTGTAGAGTGAAGACAATGATAAACTTTCCAGTTTCTGTTTACCATTTTTCAGATTCAAAACACTTGTTTTCAAATTTCCTAGGTGGCCACTAAGAAAAAGAAAAATGATTTGATAAATTGTTAAAATAATTTCACAGGATTATTTAACTGAATATATGTAAAGCCCCTACAAGTATATGTAATATATACACAAAACATGTTCAATAAATGTTAGATATTTTTATAACACTCTGAAGTCTAACTGATGACATTTCTTCTTATTTTATAAAATTTTTTGTCTTGAATAAGAGATTATAAGTACTTGAAAACTTTGAAACAGTGGGAAAGCAATGGAAACAATTTAGTTCATCTGGGAAGCTGTGTTCCACCACTTAAAAAACAGTGGCTGTCATTTTATACTTAGATATTTTCCTACAGAAAGCTAACTTTTTGTTTTGGACTAGAGCCTTCCCATTGTCATGGGCTACATGAATGAGAGGAAAGAGCCTTTTTATAAGGTGCTTTTCTCTGGAGAAATCTCAGGAAGAATCACCTTTTGGCATATCCCCGATGTTCCTGTGTCCAAATTTGATGGTTCTCCTAGAGGTAAGGCAAGATTCACTTTTAATCACCTGTCTTCTCAGAAATGGTTTATAACTGATTTAGTGTTTTTCTAAGTTTCGTCACATGGGCTACAGACATGAAAAACTATGCAGTAGATGCCAACATAAATCACTTATACTTCTCATACAAAAATACAACCAATATAATACAAAATAACATTAATTTAACATGAGTGATGTTTTCTTGAAGTAAAATGAATGCTGGCAATACTACATAGGGGAGGCTAACACCCTATATTCATAGTTTTGGTTTGTCATGTCCATGCTTTACCCTTTTTCAGTCACTTTCTCCAGTGGGATTATTACAGCTGCTGGGAACAGCAAGCACAGGTATAAACTTGGCCACTGAAACATTTGGCACTTTGAAGGATTAAATGATTTAGCATTGGCTTATTTTAATTTTTCTTAGAATAAAAAACTGAAACCATCAAAGTAAACATTGTTGCAGGGAACGTTCAAACTCCTAAGGCTACTATGTGTTCCAAATTGAGGAAGCCTGTCTTACTTTTTTCCTTCTTATTCCCAAATCAGTGCATCGTCTCTGTGAACCCTTGTCTGGGGCACAGCAGAATCAGGGTCCTTTATACTTGAATGTCTAAGCACTAATTACCATTAGTAAACAATTTCACTGGTATAACTTTGTCCCTTTCTCAAGTGTTTTCAAAATTATTCATTTAGACGTAGATTAATAAGAAATGGGTCAAGAAATAGAATTAGACCTTGGTGTAGTGTGTGGAAAAGTTTCTTACAAGTCAATCTTGAGAGTTAAAGAGTATACACCATGCCCACTGCTGAGGCCACTGGGTGGTGGCTCTAGGACTTCTCGTGTCTGTTCTGCTTACAGCAGTAGAATTAAATGTCTAGTCAACCTTTTTTATAATTAGAACCAAAGACATTTATGACAACTCTTGGTGCTAGTCTAAGGTTTGGAGTTAAGGTTTTCACTGTCACTGTAGCTGTAACATGTATACTGTACGGTCAAGGGAACCCCTTCATAGAGAGGTAGGTTGGCCTTAACTTGCCTTCTTTGCTCCTGAATGCCAAGCCTCTCTCACTTCCTGCACATACCTGAAGCCCAGTTCATTTGCTTCGGTGGTCAGCTATATATAATAAAATGGTAATCAGTGTTCTTGGTAACCATAGATAGTTGCCTGGGGTTAGGGTATGATTTTGAGCTATTTCTGCCCTTGACATTTAAATAATAAATTCCTTCCATTTACCTCACACAACTAAAACACCCTCAGTTATTCCTCTTAACATTCATTGCTAAGGCAAGTAAAGAACTCATGAGATTGGTCTAACATTTTATAGCATTACAAGAGCTTCTCAGATTTTTTCATTTGACCAAAGTCTAAAATGAATATACTAATGCTCATTTATTCTATCGAGTCTCCTTGAAAGGACAGAGGACTAGTGACGTTGCATTTTGAATGAAGCTGGTAGATGGCAGGAGAACTCTTTGCCTACTATTAGGATGGCAAAAGAGCCTCTATGCACTCCCAACAGCTGGTGCCTTCATAATATTTTTCAAATCTATGACTACATAAAACAAATTTTTTCTTGTTATATGTTTTCTTTTTAGAGATACCAATAACTACCACCTGGACCCTTCAAGATAATTTTGATAAGCATCATATTATGTCACAAAGTATTATCGACTACTTCTCTGGGTTTAAAGACGAAGCTGGAACTGTGGTAGTCACTTCATCAGAGTATGTCCCAAGTCTTGATAAACTAATATGTGGCTGTGAAGATGGGAAAATTTTCATTATACAGGCTTTGAATGCTGCCAAAGTAGGACTTCTAGAAGGCGGTTCTTTATTAAAAGGTCATTGAGTTTTATTTATCCCTAGTACTTAATTTATCTAAATTTCAACTGTAACAATTCTGTACTATGAAGATTGCTGAAGCTGGCATTTGCTAATAAATTTGTACATGATTTAATGTTTAAGTAAAATATACATAATATAATTGTTTAAAAGTCAAACGGAGGATTAAACTATGAGAAGTATGTTTCTCTTGTTCATTTTCCTGTTCCCTTCACCAAAAGAAACTGTCAATAACTTTCTTTATACCTTTCTCAAAATTTCCTATGCATATATAAGCATATAAGAGAATGGCAATATGCATTCTTTTAGTTAGTTTATATATATGAAAACATGTTCTCCATACATTACTGAAATATTCCTAAAAAATATTAATAAAATATTATGGAGCACTTTTTAAATGATTAATAATAAATTTTAATTTTAAATAATATTCATGGATGTTTAAGTATTTCTAGGCTTTGGCTACTAAGATAATGCAGAATTAACTATCTTTGCACATATATGTGAGTGTATCTCTAGATTAATTCCAAGAATTACTGGATCAATGTTTGTGTGTATTTCTTTAAAAATATATCTGAGCCTGACCAGGCAGTGGCGCAGTGGATAGAGCGATGGACTGGGATGCAGGCGACCCAGGTTCGAGACCCGAGGTCGCCAGCTTGAGTGCAGGCTCATCCAGCTTGAGCAAAACGCTCACCAGCTTGGACCCAAGGTCGCTGGCTCGAGCAGGGGGTTATTGGGTCTTCTGAGGGCCCGCGGTCAAGGTACATATGAGAAAGCAATCAATAAACAACTAAAGTGTTGCAATGAAAAACTGATGATTGATGCTTCTCATCTCTCTCCATTCCTGTCTGTCTGTCCCTATCTCTGACTCTTTCTGTCTCTGTAAAAAAAAAATTTTTTTTAATAAAAATAAAAAATATATCTGAAAATGTACTCCAAAGAACATGCATTAATATGCATGTGTGTCCACCAACAGCCTATGCAAAGGCCTTGTTCCCCAAACCTTAGCCAACTTTATGTGCTATTAAACTCTTCAATATTTGCCAACCCATAAAAAAGGTGTGTTTGTGTTTTAATTTTTATTTTCTTGTCAATGAAATGTAAATATACTCTCATGTATCTTTGTACATTGCAACAGCAAATACCTATGAAATAAACGCTTGTGTAGTAAGTTCTCTTATGAAAAGGAAAGAAATGTAGGAAGTTATCCAGATTTGGAGATGTGCAGGTAAATTTGTATTCTATTTTTTATTGTACCGATCCTACTTGACTACAAGGTGTTTATAATCAAGTAGGTCCTTAATGGTAAGGACTAAATCTCAGTTCAAAAAAAAATAAAACTTTTTAACCTTGCCTATTATTGTTCTCAACTCTTTGGTTACTTACTAAATGCTACTAATTTGTTATTCAGTGATTGATTGTAGTAGAGAAGTGAATAGCAATGAACCAAGGAGAAGTAATGTACTGCAATACAGCTCAATAGCTGTTGCTAAAGGTTAGTGAAAAAGCTTAAGACCTTAGCATTATTTACCAAGACTGATTTGTCTTATCCAGGCAACAAACAGAAGCCTACATTTGACTTGTAAGTTTTATTATGAATTACTATTTATATTATCTTGTTCAAGGGATATAAAGTAAGGTTGTACCTGGTGGAATGGAGGTAACTAAGGATTCTTTAACAGAAGTAATAATGGCTCTTTGGCACTCATTTTAAATTTAAATAAGAGAGTTTGTGGTCTGTGGGTCCTTTCCAATTTTTTTTTAGATTTTGTTAGTAAAGGAAGAAAGAGTGTGGAAACCGGATGTCAGTAGCTTTGAGCTCTAATACAACTGTGGCATAAAATACCGTTTCCTACCCAGTGCCAAAAGAAATTATAGACTTTATCTTATTTATTCCACACAACAGTCTGATGTGAAGTAAGGGCTGTTATCTCAGTTTTTTTGAGGTGCAATACCTGTGGCTTAGAGGGACAAAGCAACTTGTCCATGTGACATACCTCATAAATGATAGACCCAGAAAAATAAAGTCAAATCTGTTTAACAGCAAAGCTATGCTCTTAAACATTATGCTGTGCCTTTGCACTTTGATTCAAGTCACCTAGCTTTTCTGAGTGTCAAATGCTTTGTCTGTAAAATGAAGAGATAGGACTAGGCAATCTCTAATATCTTTGAAAGGAAAAATATTCTGTGAAACTTTTCTTTTACACACTTCACTTGGTCATGCTATTTTAAAGCACGGCAAGTATTGTTCTAAGACTTTTTTTTTTTGGTAGGTAAAGTGTTCAAAATTGTTTGCTCTTTTAGAACAGTGTTAATTAACTGTTTTGTGGGACTGATATTGGTAACTTGCTAATATCCTTAAAGAATTAACAGACTTTGAACAACCAGTGTTAGTGCTTCAGCAGTAATGATCTGACTTATGAGGAGGCACTTGCCTTTGAGATGACCCAAGTGTTGTTTATTAATTTTGTTAGCCAATTGCCTGGCTTTTATAGTTTTCTTACATTAAAATTTTATAAAAGATCATCTCAGGACTATCTCTTGAATAAAAATAACTTCTGTATGATTTTGTGTTTGGTTGTTTTTCAGATTCCCTTCCTCACAAAGTTCTCAAAGGCCATGATCAAAGTGTTACTTCATTACTTTACCCACGTGCTCTCTCTTCAAAATTAGACCAAAGTTGGCTAGTGTCCGGGGACCAGGACTCATGCGTCATCATATGGGATATCTTTACTGAAGAAATTCTGCATAAATTCTTTTTGGAAGGTGGTCCAGTAACAAGCCTTTTGATGTCACCAGATAACTTCAGAGTAAGTTAAGATAAAGAGTAAAATATATCATAAATTTAAAAGTTGCTTAACATTACAACTAGATAATTTTTATGCATGTCTTTATAATCTTTTTATATGCATTGCATTATTATAGCTTATACAATAATTTTATTCTACAGCAAAGGTTTTGTCAATTCTTGGCTTTATAAAAGCCAGTTAATTCTCCTAAAGTACTTATATTCTCCTCTTTTCTCTCCTAGTTCTTAATTTTTAATGGAACTACCTTTTTCTTTTTAAATAAAATCATAAAAATAATGATACTCAATGCATAAGTAATTCAAATATATAGGAATTTACCAATTAGAAATTATTTTTTGTCTTCAACAATTTACTTTTATAATAATATTTATAGTTATATTTTTTTATTAAATAGATTCTTGTTTGTTCACTTAATAAATAATAAGCTTTAACAAATCTACCTTGTGCTGGAAAAAAGAAAACACTTTCAAGTATAATTTTATTGTGCTATGTAAACTTAAATTTCATAGATATTTTCTATTTGTTAAAATATAAAAAACCAACTTTTGAGTTTTCTGAGTTTGTAAGTTAGTTGATTGGCTTGTAAAAATTATTTCTCCATAGTAATATTATAAAAAATTAGCTCCAAAGTAAACTTGGGCAAAACTTATGCTGTGGTTTTGTAGTAAGACATAAATAAAGCAATATTTCAGCAATACAATTTAATAAAACAATGAAATAAAGCTAACTGACTTTACAAAAAAGAAACCACACAAACTTCTATGTGCTGATTTGGGACCCATTAATATGTCTTTTATTCCTGACGTTCCCCCTTTATCAATTTTTTAAGCAATGTTTTTCCTTTCACCTCCAGCTGGTTGTCCAAGTCAGTCCCACTCCTGATCCCTTCTGCTTCTGCTCAGTCGTAGATATTTTAACTGTAAGAATCAGATTCCAACCATATCAGATTTAGAAAGTGGGGTTATTGAAAGGGTGCAAGCAGAGATCGTTTTTTTGTTTTGTTTTGTTTTTTTGTTTTTGTTTTTTTTTTTTTGTATTTTTCTGAAGCTGGAAATGGGGAGAGACAGTCAGACAGACTCCGGCATGCGCCCGACCGGGATCCACTTGGCCCGCCCACCAGGGGCGACGCTCTGCCCAACAGGGGGCGATGCTCTGCCCCTCCAGGGCGTCGCTATGCCGCGACCAGAGCCACTCCAGCGCCTGGGGCAGAGGCCAAGGAGCCATGCTCAGCGCCCGGGCCATCCCCACTCCAATGAAACCTTGGCTGCAGGACGAGAAGAGAGAGACAGAGAGGAAGGAGAGGGGGAGGGGTGGAGAAGCAAATGGGCGCTTCTCCCATGTGCCCTGGCCAGGAATCGAACCCGGGTCCCCCGCACACCAGGCCGACGCTCTACCGCTGAGCCAACCGGCCAGGGCCCAAGCAGAGATCTTTATACATCCAATATGAAACACTATAGCAAGGACTCAGGGCAACATGAACTTAAATACAGGAGCCAAGGCTACGCCTCAAGTCTCCCTTCCTGAGAAGCCTGCTTGCTCCTTCCTCGTGCTTCTCCCTATGACTTTTAATTTTATGATTCAAATGTCTAAAAAAGGGTTCTGTTTGGCCTAATATGGCCTCTAGTGTATGTCTACTTGTGGACATAGGATCTGTGTTCCCATATTGTGTGTGCATTCACATGTGTGTCTGCATACTCTGAAGTACGTTGGACTGTCCATTCTAGAGGCTGTGGGCTGAGTAGTTCCTACAAGAGGTCATACTGGAGAGGCAGTGCCGTGTTTCCCATTCTACAAGTCTGGGCTTTCCCCATCTATTCACCTACTATTTTGTGACTTTTCTTTCTCAGACTCAGATTTCTGCAGTCTCCTTAAAAAGAATTAGGAAAAACAGCATGCTTCCCAATGCCCCACAGAAAGTGGTCAGTGATGGGCACTGGGAGATCCTCAAGGGATTCCATCTGCTGCATCTGGATAGTTGCCTTTGTGAAAGTAGGGGCATCCGTATAGCAAGGCTGCCTGCTCCCCTCCTTCTCCACCCCACCTCACTCCATTCGTGTTCATGGTCCAACTACAGCACGACTGGTGGTGGGCACAGAGCTGCCTTATAAACTCCTCACAGATTAGCCTGGGCAGCACCCAGCATGAATGGTCTTATACTAAACTGTGCTCAAGGTAACCACTTGCTGACTTTTTCTTTTTTTAAGTATCCTAAGAATCTTTGTCCTATGAGCCTATTTTTGGCCCTTGTGTCTTTGAGACTGAGCATTCATTGGGAACCATCTAATGCTTACCTCTTTTAGATTGTGTCTACACTGAGTTTCCTGTTTGGATTACAATCTGAATAGTTCTGGGAACAGCACCAAATTACTTTTTGAGGCTTTAAGTGGAAAATACAAGCTCATGATACCCTTGGGCCTAAGCTTGTGTCCACAAATAGCTTCTTTTTGTGGCAACAAATTAGTTCTGGGGTTTATTTTATTCTGCATTATTTCCGATGTCTGCCTCACTGCCTGAATTTGCTGAGTGATGGTGAAGTCCTTCATTTATCTTAGAAGTAGATCTGGCCTGGAATTCTCCTTTTAACTTGCTTCTCTTGACCTTCCTGATAGATTGTTGGGTTTAAAATCTCAGTGTGTAAAGTCCCCCTCTAGAGTGTTCTGTGGAGAGGTGCTGTACAAAGTGGAAATGGCATTTTATAAAGGGGCTTTAATAAACATGTTATATTAGTAGGGGGGAAAATCTGATTTAATTTTAGAGAGGGCATTTGATTCTTTACTTATAAGGAATGTTGATTGTTTGTTTTCACAGCTAAGAAGTAATCAGCTAATTTTCTGCGTGTGCAGTGACCATTCCGTGGCTCTCCTTCACCTTGAGGAGAAGAGGTTTCTCTTTTGTGCGCGGAAGCACCTTTTCCCCGTGAAGATGATCAAGTGGCACCCGGTTGAGAATTTTTTAATTGTTGGATGTGCAGATGATTCTGTTTACATCTGGGAGGTTGAAACAGGTAAACTGGAATTATACCCCCTTTCAACCTTTATATTAATATATGTATGCATCAAAACATTTGGCTAGGTGGAGAATTTCAGAGACTACGCTGTGATGACCTTACTTGCTTTAACTTTTGGTTGGGCTGCATTTAATGGCTTTGGTTGAAGGCAGGTGTGGGAAATAAAACACAATGACGCAAGTCAGGTCTTGACCAACTGATGATTAGCTGACAGGGCAGTGCACAGGAATGAGCTGGATATTTCTGGAAGCTATAAATAAAAACATAAGTTATCTACTTTAATTATTAACAACAGTGAAATTTAGTATCCTACTAGTTTCAAATTATCATTAAATCCTGCCTTCTTCAGCACACTCACTATCTCAGAAACATTTTGAGTTAATTGATGACCAGTGATAATGGAATATAATTAATTACAAAATTCCACAAAGTTGACTCAGGGAAATTGAAAATTGAGTGGCTCAATGGAACTTTGGATATCGTAGCAAATGCATGGTTTGAACCTCAGAGTTTTTAAGAAAGTTTTGCTATGTGATCTAAGAGTTACACATTTCAGACAAATGCTTGGGAACATATCAAATAAGGTGAGGTAATTAATGAATGTGAGTCAGGGGAGGGAGCTGGAGAGTCCATTTTACTGATGCCATGGCATTATTTTTATTGATTAATCAGTGACGGTTTTATGTTGGGCGTTATTAAGAGACTAGATAGTTTATAATATTATAGTTTAGAGTCATACATCACCAAAATAACTGCTACATTTTTTACATTTGACTTTTGTGTGTTAATGATGATGGCTAATGTACTGGTGTATAGCCGATGCAACATATATGAGTATGTTACACAAGTACTTCACTTTACAACTTTGACAGGATTTCATGCCTATTTCCTATTACGTTGTCACAACCTCCAGGACTGGAAGGAAAGGTCTTATTTTCCATTTTATTGGTGAGGAATTTGTAACTCTGATTTGTTAAATGTGCAACCAAAGTGAGGGCCTTTATTGTTCTTTGCAATATATATCATACAAAATTAGGAGAGTTTTATTTTTTTAAATTTTTTATTTATTTAATTTTTTAATTTTTTTAGTTTTTTACAGAGACAGAGAGAGAGTCAGAGAGAGAGATAGACAGGAATGGAGTGATGAGAAACATCAATCACTAGTTCTTTGTTGTGCCTTGCGACACCTCAGTTGTTCATTGATCGCTTTCTCATATGTGCCTTGACTGCGGGCCTTCAGCAGACCGAGTAACCCCTAGATTGAGCCAGGACCTTGGGTCCAAGCTGGTGAGCTTTTGCTCAAACCAGATGAGCCTGTGCTTAAGCTGGCAACCTCGGGGTCTCGAACTGGGTCTTTCCGCATCCCAGTTCGGCGCTCTGTCCACTGCACCACCGCCTGGTCAGGCTTAGGAGAGTGTTAGAATTTGTAAGTAATCTATCAACCTGAGTGACAGTTAAGTACAATGGATAAAATAGACTCTAAAGTCTAGGCTTGCCTACAGGGCTTGATAACAAAGATCTATAGGACTTTGGCCAAATTACTTGTCTGCTCCACATGTCAGTTTTCTCATCTTTGCATGGGAGTAGTAAGTAGTACACCTTCCTGTTAGGTTTAAATGAATTAATACCTGCAATGCTTGTAACAGCGCCTATAGGGTGCTATGCCTTTAGTTATAGTTAAATGTTATTACTTTTATTATCACCATTATCATCAAAGAACATTTGCTTGTGAAATCTGAGTCTGTAAAACACATATACTTATAAATCTGTGTAGTTGCATTGTTTTCAATTGTGAATACTTGCTAACCAAACATATATTTTTCTAGAAAATAAAATCTAGCAAGAATACAGAGCTGCCTGTGCACTCATGAGTGTTCATGGTTCAGTTGCCCCATCATGATACCTTTTAGCCAATGCAACTTTTTTGTTTTTAATTTACGTTTTAATGGGGGTGGGCAGTATTAGAGGGAAGACAACCCACTTCTTGATGCCATATTCTCACATTGTCTTTTCATTCTATTATTTCTTTTCAAACTCCCAAATATATAAATAAATGTTATAAAACATTTGAAAATCATAGTGAAACAAAGAAAAACAAATAACCCGATTTCACTGCCTAAAAGTAACTTCTATTAATATTTTGATCTACTTTCTGAGTCAATAGAAAAAGATGTCTATGTTGTGTTTCAGTCAGGGTCTGGCAAGAAACTGACTTCAACTCAGGTGGGTCAGATGAAGAGGCTTTAATGAAAGGACCACTTATGGGGTGTGGATAGGGGTTAGGGAACAGACAAGGAATGGATAGTGAGCCTCCCAACACCCAGATGCTGGAAGTATCAGGAGCTCTGTGACAAAGAGGAGAAAACTGTTGCCGGAACCCAGTATGAGGCTAAAGCGGGGGAGGCATGGACACTCACTGAAGTAATGGAAGAGAAACAGCTCCCACCGAAGATGCAGGACTGAGTTGAAGAGTTGGAACAAATTCTCTTCTCTCTCCTTCTGCAGCTGCCTCCATTAGCTGAACACAACTGGAAGGCAGAGAAGAAGGATGTTTGGTTATAGGCATTGGCCAGGAGAACAGAGCAGGACAAAGAAGGGAAAGTGAAGGATGGAGTAGTTTGTCAAATGGACAGTAATCAGCATAGTGACCATTAAAGACACATCCTACTTTAAGGAATCTCATATAGTTGATTATTTATATTGTTTTCTATAAAAAAAAAGTTTATTTTAGATTTGCTATATCAGATAATATGCACATGATTAGTGTATATTATTTAATATTAATAGAGTGCCATATTAACTTATAGAGTATTTGTTCTAAACAAGACAGTGAATCTCTTGGTTATCTACTTTGATGGTTTATAAACAACCGTGACCCAACTTAAGACGGAGCTTATGATTGGTGAAGATATTATTAATAATTGTATCAATGCCTTTACATTTGTGATGTGTCCTTTCACTTTTCAGAGCATCCTCTCATCTGAGCCCCACAGTGCTCTGTGGCGGTGGCAGGCAGCCTAACTTTCCTTACCATACTCATTCCTTTTAAATAAGTTTATGTGTCGCCTGACCTGTGGTGGCGCAGTGGATAAAGCGTCGACCTGGAAATGCTGAGGTCGCCGGTTCAAAACCCTGGGCTTGCCTGGTCAAGGCACATATGGGAGTTGATGCTTCCTGCTCCTCCCCCTTCTCTCTCTCTGTCTCTCTCTTCTCTCCCTCTCTCTCTCCTTTCTAAAATGAATAAATAAATAAAATAAATAAATAAATAAAATTAAAAAAAAAAAAAAGAAAACAAACTGACTTCCATGAGGTCTAAGGTCCCTTTAAATAAGTTTATGTTATTTCTCTAAATCTTGTGTCTGGTATTAACTTTGTTTTGGCTTCCCTTTAAATGCTGCAATTCCAATATTGCTTATAATTTAATGATCTAGTTTCTTTTCCCCAAGCTGGATTTCAGCTAGCTAAGATGCTTTCATCATATTTATTGTACTAAATTTCTTTTTTATCCTTTTCTTTAAAGGTAGAAAAATCTAGGGCCAGGAATCTTTTCCATGTATAGTTTTATCAAGTTAAGGAGAAAATATCAGCTAAGACCAGAACAGTTAGTCTGAATAGAGGTCTACGAGAGCATGTTTGTTCACTGATGTGCCTGGCACATAAATAAATGAATGAATGAATGAACCCAAATGTTTTTGGGCCTCAGATTAAATTCAAATGAGTTCCTCTTAACATTGGCCTACTGGTTGGCTCTTAGATCATTGCTGCACAACTGTAGATATGTTCTTAGCTTTCACCTCCTAGTCTCTCCTAGAGTTTCTCAAGTTCACAGAGAATCTCACCTCCTCAGGTATAAGTTTGTGTATTTTCTACCCTAGCCAGGTTTTTCTGGATCTTTGTCTTTAAGCTTCACTAAAAGGTTCAAACTTAGTTCGATGTATGAACAGACCCATTCTTTGCTCCATTTCTCCAGTGCTCTGCCTAAATACATGAGGAATAAATTAACAATAGGCATTTATCAGATCTTGCAGCTCTAGAGTAACTCTAGAGCTCATAGAGAAAATGAAGAAATGTCAGTGCGTTAAGGATTGGGGAAAATGGGCCTAGAAAGAAAAGTCAGGGGCAGGGGGCTGGGGCTTGAAGCCAACAGTAAGTAATTCCTAAGATTGCCAAAGTTTTCCTTGGTGGAAGGTTGAGGGAGGGGCAGGTCAGTCCCTGGGTCCCCTTATTCTAGGTGTTGAGAATGGGATATAAGACCTCTCTGGTTTTTTCACAAGCGCTTTAACAGCCTGTTCCTGCCACGAGACTCTGGTAGAATGTGCAAGCATATTCTGGAGCCATTTACCCCCAAGCTCATTTTATATTAAAATTACAAGAGGTGTTTCTTTTTTTAAATTAAATTTATTGAGGGTAAAAATGATTAATCAAATTATATAGGTTTTAGTTGTACAATTCTACAACACATCATCTATACATTGTATTGTGTATTCACCACCCCAAATCAAGTCTTCTTCCATCACCACTTATCTCTCCTTTATCTACTACCTTCACCTACTACCTCCTCTTCCCCCTTTTCCTATCAGAGATGTTCCTTTCTGTGACAGGTGGCATGGTCAGATGCATGCTGGGGTGAGATCAGGATCGTAGATGGGCATATCATCTCATGGAAGAGGTAAATAACCAAAGTAGAAGAGTATATATCACAGCAAGGGCCCTCATCTTCTGGCTCTAAAAATGTAGCGCTGCCGGTTGGGAGAGATGAGGGCCTCTAGTTTTGTGTATTGATTTGCTGAATGTCTCATGATGGTTAGGCCTGATTAGGAAGGGAAGAAATTGGAGATGTCATTTTGATTAATCTTTGAGCTCCCACAGTGTGTTTGGCACCAACAACTCTGGGCAGCTTTGTCACCCTCATTGCTATGAGACACAATAGGAATAAGGTAATACTGATTTCCATCCCTAAAACCCACACCTGAAATAAATCTCAGTTCTGAGCTCATTGTTATTTCAAAAATTAGATTTAAATAATTCTCAGGACTTTTCTGTTCATGTTAATGGACTTACATAGAAAACTTGTGTAATAATTTTTGTATGTTATTAATATAACATTATTATTAGTGAAGGTATTTTGTTAAACTTATGGCCTGCATTGTGAAAGATGCCATGTAAGCAACTGGATTTTTTTTTTTTGTAGGAAAATCAAAATTGACTTGCTTGAAAGTAAAACACCTCTGAATAAGACAAGTCAGATAAACTTTTTTGGGAAAGACTGAATAGTAAATATTTTCAGCTTTGTGGGCCATACGACCTCTGTTGCAACTACTGAGCACTGCCTTTGTAGCACCAAAAAAACCATAGACAATATGTAAAAAAGTGAGTAAGGCAGTGTTACCTTAAATCAGGGGTTGGGAACCTTTTTGGCTGAGAGAGCCATGAATGCCACATTTTTTTTTAAATTTTTATTATTTTTAATTTTTATTCATTTTAGAGAGGAGAGGGAGAGACAGAGACAGAGAGAGAGAGAGGAGAGACAGAAGGGGGGAGGAGCTGGAAGCATCAACTCCCATATGTGCCTTGACCAGGCAAGCCCAGGGTTTCGAACTGGTGACCTCAGCATTTCCAGGTCAACGCTTTATCCACTGCGCCACCACAAGTCAGACGAATGCCACATATTTTAAAATGTAATTCTGTGAGAGCCATACAACGACCTGTGTATGTTACGCATTATCCAATAAAAATTTGGTGTTGTCCTGGAGGACAGCTGTGATTAGCTCCAGCCACCCACAACTATGAACATGATCAGGGGGAAATGAATGGATTATAATACATGAGAATGTTTTATATTTTAACGTTACTTTTTCTTTTATTAAAGATTTGTCTGTGAGCCAGATGCAGCCATCAAAAGAGCCACATCTGGCTCACGAGCCATAGGTTACCAATGCCTGCCTTAAATCTTTATTTACAAAGGCAGGAAGCAAGCTGGATTTGGCCTGCACTCGTGGTTTGTAGATCCCTAAGATTGATGATAGTTCTTTTTAATGATCATTACTTTCATAATAACTAATTCTGAAGCAGTTTATAATTTTTATTATCCTTCACTGGCTATAGGGTTATCCCCATTTTGCTAGTGAGGAGGTGGAACAGGGAAAGATTGTTTGAGTCTGAGGGCTGAGTGAGCACCTGAACTAGAAGGTACCCGTCTTTCTTTCATTCTGGTGTGTTCTCCACTTTACCATATAGCATGAACACCTCTTGCAGTTGGAGGTCTGCTTTTTGAGACTGTCAAGCATGGAGTCACTTAAGAAAAGCTGTGAGAAGAAATGAAATGACTGCCAGGAACCCTGCCACAAGCTCTCCCAAATGAGATGATCTCTGTCTATCTCTCAGAGCGTGGCTCTCAATTTACACGGAGTTCTAACAGCTCTGGTCATCTGATTTCTCTGATGACAGATTGGAAACAGCCAATTACAAGCGGGGAGATTGTTAGTGGCAGGCACTGCTAGCAGCGACAGCTGACAGGAAGGGAGGAGAGCCTACACTGGGTATCACTGCTCAGAGCCATCTTTCCTCTGCTCACGGGAAGACGGTCACCAAAAGAATTTTAAATTGTGTCCCCTGTTCCGGAAGTTCTTAGATATGCCCGCACAGGTTATGGGCATCTTCCAGTTCACTTCTCATGACGTCTGCTGGAGAGCGGGGCTTTCTCCTACTTGGGCATATCTGACTTTGGAAGGTATATTTATATGTATTAATTATATCCACAATGAATTCGAGACCTATGGAAATCTCAGAAGCATCTTGGGGCCTGGAGTTCAAGGGCGCTGAAGTCTTTGGTCAATGATTATGTAGGATTTAGGGTGAATGTGAGTCTATTTTTGTTCGTTTCTTCCTGTTCTTGCTCAGGTAATATGAGCTGTGTGACCATGAGCAGGAAGCTTTACTCCTTTAGCATGGCCTGAGGACCCAGCCTCTGCTTATGATATGGTTTTTGTGGGAGAACACATTCTGAGTTTTAAAACAACCACCTTATAAACAGGCCACTGGAACAAAGCCTGTGCCTATGAAATGGAGGAAGTAAGAGAGAAGACGATACATTTTGGAGTTGTTTTAACCACAGCGGTTAAATTTTCTCTCTCTTAATTAATTTTTCTTAGTAAAATTAGTAGCAGAAAATTATTCAGTATACTATGATGCCATATAAATGAAACATTTGTTGTTCTATGGTTTCAAAGTACACAGCCTTAAAAAAGACAATTAAAAGAATAAAATTATTAAGAAAGATCATTAGAAGTTTGTCAACTAATAGCTAATAGGCCATATTTTTAAAAAATAGCCATTGTTTAATCTTCTAGGCTATATCTGTTGGCTTTCATTATTTCTGGTGAAGGGTATAGATATATGTAGGACATAGTTCCCTAGAAACGTGCAGCTAGATTTTTCTCAATGGAATAGAAACATGTGGTTAAATTCTTACTTCATCAGACAATATCACTACATGGGAAAGTAATTTTCCAGTTCACACATTATACTTGGTCACCTTTTTTTATAGTATACAGTGTATAAAATAAAAATTATAAAAATTCCACTAGTTTCTGCCTGACCAGGCGGTGGCGCAGTGGGTAGAGTGTTGGACTGAAATGTGGAAGACCCAGGTTTGAGACCCTGAGGTCGCCAGCTTGAGCGTGGGCTCATCTGGTTTGAGCAAAGCTCACCAGCTTGGACCCAAGGTCGCTGGCTCCAGCAAGAGGTCACTCGGTCTGCTGAAGGCCCGCGATCAAGGCACATATGAGAAAGCAATCGATGAACAACTAAGGTGTCGCAACAAAAAACTGATTATTGATGCTTCTCATCTCTCTCCGTTCCTGTCCGTCTGTCCATATCTATCCCTCTCTCTGACTGTCTCTGTAAAAAAAAAAAAAAATCCACTAGTTTCCAGTTCTGTTAGTCTGAGGGACGGTTGTGCTTGGTTTCCTCATCAAAGTCACTCCTTTGTGACACAAGGGTAAAGTTATGTTGTGTCAACTGCCTTGTCTGAGCAATCAGAGTATAAATTTCATTATATGAATGTTAAAGGTAGGTTTGGGGTATGTGGCATCAGACAGGTAATAGTCTCTCTGGTGTTTCATTTTCTCAAAGCCACATTATTTTGTTGGGCTAAATTACAGATGGAACCCTCTTGTGAGAGTTTTCCTAACTCACCTTTGCTAAGCCCCTTTCTTCTTCATTATAATAGTTTTTGATGTTATTACTCGACGTGTATTTTCAGTTTACTGCCTATAATTTTTTTTGGATCTTTATTTCTTTCTCTTGGCCCTTGTTATCACAGCTACACTATAATTTGGGATTTTGACTCCTGTGGTATTTTGTGTGTGCATGTGTGAGTGTACACTCAGAGGTACACACTTGTATGAACTTTATCTGCAATTTAGTTACTAAGTGTTCTCACAATTGTCAAAGTTAATTAGGAGTTTGCATCTACAGTAGTTATGACCATGAGCCCTGGGATTGAGACTTCTGGGTTTGGATTTTTGTACTACCCTTTCCAGTCCACACCACCCATCAACTTCTAATTCCTTAAGAACTGACCATCACCTAATGGCAGTTAGTACTAAAGAAATATTAAGTATTACTTATTATAAATTCTTCATACATTACCATACCAGTCTGTACTGAAAATTTCAGTGTCCCTGGCTCCATTCTTCTTCTTGAAATCAACAATTATTTCTTATTCTGATGAAATAAATGTGGAGGATATTAATTATCACATATGGCCTTCCCCCCTAAAGAGTTTTCAATATAATCAGGAAAATTTATACTTTTGAAATAATTTGAAAAAAATATAGGACAGCATATAAGAAAGTGGTGTATAGTATATGCTAACATGCCCAAATGTAGTGATGAGTATTCTGAGTTCTTGGTGGGTGGAAAGGCGGAAGTGGAACAAGTTAGCATAGGGGAGAGTTTTTGGTACTTGCTCCCATAGCACAATGTACATCCCCTTTTGTACTTGCAAATTCAGAGTTTATATTGGTCCTCCTCGTTAGCCTAAAAATACTGTGAGGACCAGAATTGCGTCTGACTTGCTCACTGTTTTAGTTCCTGAAGCTGGCACAGCACCTGACATGTGGGAAAAAAAAATATTTTTTTTAATTTAATTAATATTTATCTTCTTTAATCACAAATCTGACTTCAATAGATATTTGTTCAAAGATGCAAATGGCCAACAAGCACACACAAAGATTATTAGCATTATTAGCCAGAAGGGAAAGGTAAATCAAAATTACAATGTGATTAGCACTTTACATTCACTAACATGCTTGTAATTAAAAAAAAAAAAAGGCAGAGGAATAGGTTTTGCCTAGGAAGTGGAGAAATAGGACCTCCTTTCTATTGCTGGTGAGAGTATGAAATGGTGTAGCCACTGGAGAAAACAGTCCTGCAGTTCCTCAAAAGTTAAACATAGAACTACTGCATGAAGCTGCAATTCATTCCTAGGCATAGATCCAGGGAAATGGAAACATGTGTCCACACAGGAACATGTATATTCACAGTGGCATTTTTTATAATAGCCCAAACATGGAAACAACCCAGATGTCTATCAATGAATGAGTGGATAAACAAATTGTGGTATTTATATACAATGCAATATTATTCAACCCTAAAAAGGAATGAAGTACTGATACATTCTCCAACTTGAATAAGCCTTCAATCCTGTATGCTAACTGAAAGAAGCCAGACACAAAGATCACAGATTGCATGATTTCTTTTATATATTATATCCAGAATAAGCAAATCCATAGAGATAGAAAGCAGATTAGTGGTCGTTAAGAGATGAGAGTAGTGGAGAATGAGGAGTGATTACTTAATGGCTACAGACTGTTCTTTAGGGGTGATAAAAGTGCTTTGAAACTAAAGTTGTTGGTTGTACAACATTGTAAATGCACTAAAATGTCACTAAATTGTACATTTTGAAATGGTCCATTGTATGTTATATCAATTTCACCTCTAAAAAAATACAGATAATATAATGACAACATTTTTAAAAAATCAATAGAATCTCAACATTTGTTGATAATCTTTGTTAACAGTTGGTAGATTACACTTCCAGTGTTTTATCTTTTTTTTAAATTAATCTATAGAGACTTATATTCATATGTCATATTTATTTTTATATTGCAAAAGTCTTTTATAAGGGTTATCCAATTATTAGTATAATATTTCCATTACTAATATAACACCTGGTGAGGTGTAAAGAGAGTTTAGAAAGCCATTTCCTTTCACTGACTCCTTATCCACAGTCTCTTTTTAAGGGTTTGTGAACTCTGAATGAAATTAATTATTTCTGTCCATTTTGAATATAAGGAACACTTTACAGCAGCATTAGCAGTACCTGTGACTTTATGGTCAATAGATATCACAGATATTTTCATATCACATTACAGTTGTCAGCAATGTCTCCAACTATATTTTTCACGCCATAAACCTTTAGGCACACCACTAGCTCTTGTTACTCAATACATTAATAAGGAAGTGTGTAAATTTGGTTTTTGTTAAAGTGTTTTGATGATTGTATTTCAATATAAGTGGCCCTGGCCGGTTGGCTCAGTGGTAGAGCGTCGGCCTGGCGTGCAGGGGTCCCGGGTTTGATTCCTGGCCAGGGCACACAGGAGAAGCACCCATCTGCTTCTCCACCTCTCCCCCTCTCCTTCCTCTCTGTCTCTCTCTTCCCCTCCCGCAGCGAGGCTCCATTGGAGCAAAGATGGCCCGGGTGCTGGGGATGGCTCCTTGGCCTCTGCCCCAGGTGCTAGAGTGGCTCTGGTCACGACAGAGCAACGCCCTGGAGGGGCAGAGCATCGCCCCCTGGTGGGCAGAGCATCACCCCTGGTGGGCGTGCCGGGTGGATCCTGGTCGGGTGCATGCGGGAGTCTGTCTGACTGTCTCTCCCCGTTTTCAGCTTCGGAAAAATACAAATATATATATATATATATATATATATATATATTTAATATCCTTTATGATCATATGCATTTTATTAGCAACATTTTAAACCAATATTGTGAAAAAGTGTTCATTGTTTTGTTGTAAGGTACCAAAAAGCTGCAAATTAATATTGATATTCTGGGAGGAAAGGTCAGACTTTCCTGTCAGGTTTTCCTGTCCCGTCCCTCCTTTGAGGAGGGGAGGGAGAAGAATGTAGCAGTTTCTGGCTTACAAGAAACTTCTTGTTCTTGAGTCATTTTGTTTTAAATCTAAAATAAAGGTTAACCGAGAAACTTCTTTTTCAATAGGAGGCAGAATTTACATACCACCCTACATTGACTGTAGTTCCTCCCTTTCCTGGAATCTTGAGAATAAAATACCTCTAGGCTAGTGAGGGAAGATGAACCCTGAAAGATTTGTAAATATCTTTGATTGTGTTACCTTGAAAGTCTTAATGTTTCTGTGTATTCCCTAGAGAAATGTTATAATCTTGTTAATGATTGTGCCATAATGTCATGCTCTCCCCCGCCCATGTGTGATCAAGGGTATATAAACAGCCCCTGAAATGTATTGGGGAATGCATGATTTGGGCCTGCAGATGCCCTGTGTCAGCCATATGCGGCAGGCATATTTAAAATTTCCTCCTTCAATAAAACTCTTCAAAATTTATCTGGACTGGATGTCTCTACGTGAACTCGATGAAGTGAGGTATGGTGCCTTTCAGAATCTGGGGTGCAGTACTTTATAACAGTTTTTCCCAACCTGCTGAAGGGGTTCATCTCACTGAAAAAGTTTAGGAACTTCTAGTAATCTCAAAGATTTTTAATGTGTCAGAATTACTCAGTGGTAATACAGTAGGGGAGAATAGGTCTGTAAGGCCAGTAGCCACGGCCACCATCACAGCCGGCTGACCCATGCAGGTTCGCATTTGATTCAGACAGATGGTAATGAAACAACAGAGCCAAGAACTGGTGGACCGTTAGCTTTAATCCTAGCTTGCACCTGGTGGGCAAGTAAAAACACACACTGGGCTCCAAAATCCACTCGTTCAATGCTCACAAAACTACTGACTTATCTGAGTTTCCTAGAATCAAAGTTTCTAGCTCACCAGCCCCATTCACCTCTGTTCTCTATCTCCTTCTCTCTACACAAACTGGCTTCTCCCTCAGCATTCCACCATCTTGGCTGCTTCTCTTGGCCTCCTCCACATGGCCTTTTTCTGGTCCCCTATAGCATGGGCTTCTCCTAGAACAGGGGTCCCCAAACTTTTTACACAGGGGGCCAGTTCACTGTCCCTCAGACCATTGGAGGGTCGGACTATAAAAAAAACTATGAACAAATCCCTATGCACACTGCACATATCTTATTTTAAAGTAAAAAAAACAAAATGGGAACAAATACAATATTTAAAATAAAGAACAAGTAAATTTAAATCAACAAACTGACCAGTATTTCAATGGGAACTATGGGCCTGCTTTTGGCTAATGAGATGGTCAATGTGCTCCTCTCACTGACCACCAATGAAAGAGGTGCCCCTTCCGGAGGTGTGGCGGGGGCTGGGTAAATGGCCTCAGGGGGCCGCATGCGGCCTGCGGGCCGTAGTTTGGGGACCCCTGTTCTAGAACGTAATCACTCTTCTCTTTTAAAACCTTTTGGCGCAAAAGCCCCTCCCCAACACATATTAACATAATCACGCCCATCCCAAGCAATCACCTGGGTGATGGGGTTCCACGTGGGCAGCACCATCTTTAACAAAGTGAGCATAATATATTTTATCTGCCCAACAAGGTCAGGCAGGAGCTGGTGTTTCCAGTTCCTCTTTGGAGGATGAGGAGAATCGGGCTGGAGTTGTGATCTGCAGTCTCCAGAAGGTGAGAGCCTAGCAGCAAGGAGTACTTATTACGCTCCTGGTAGGTCTGCAATTTGGGGACATAGGGGAGTATGCCATCATGCTCTCCAGAGCAGAGCATGTTGGGCCCCCCCTTTTTTCATACCAGAGAAAAAATACAATTATAAAAATTTAACCTTATTTTCAACCAAGTTAAATACAACAATTAACACTGGGTCTCTGAAGAGATGCATATAAGTTTTATTGTATAATTTAAAAAAAATTTGATACAAAGTCTTGGTGGACACTTTTCCATGCACATGTGTACACACATGCACATTCACCCACCAAGCATGAACACATTCTCCTCCTCCCCAAACACAAGAGTATTCTGTAATTCCATCTAGGGAACATGGACCTCTGCTTCAGTGAAACTGCATAAATGTTCATTTGATCTGACAATTTTACAAGTTTTTTAAAGTGAGTAAATTCCAAGGATGTAGAAAAATTCAAGGAAATAAAAGATCTGCATGGGGTAGTTTCTGCTGTGCTGTTTAAAATCCAGATGTCATATTGAAAGGCTACTAACAAAGGAAGCACAAGTAATTTCCTTTTCCCAAATTTGGGTATGCTTATCTCTCAATCTTTATGAGTTTAAACATTTGAAAAATTAGCTATATTTTATTACAGAACTGTAATTTATATGAACATGCTTGTATATTGTTTTTAGATAACCCCTGACTTATTTTTAAAATTCTGCAGTATATGATTAATATTTATCTGGTAAAACATATACAAGATGTGTGTGTGTGTGTGTGTGTGTGTGTACATACATTTTAATTAAAGAATTACTCAATTTCACCATTTTTTAAAAAATCTCTGGCATCTTAATATCTGTTAGGCATGTTATTGTGGTATTTCTAGGATGTCTCTGGAACATTTTGCATGCTCAGAATCAAATATGAACAGCAGACAATTTCATTCTAATTATGCAAATAAATATTTTCTGCTCTTACAATTACTTTGACCAATTAAATTGCATCCTTCTCTGCCCTTATTGTTTCCTTTGTCAGTTGCTGTCTTCCTGCGTTTTACTTTAGTCAAGAAAGTCTTTGTAATCAGTTTTAGCTGACTCCTGCAGTCTGATTACACTTCTGGATCAAGTGCTGGCTGGATGTGTTTGTTACATATCTGCATTTAATGTTCATGGGGTTTATTCTACAGCAGGAGAAAGAGGAACATGTCAGCATGGCTGCTCTGTGGCTCCTCCTTGGTTTGGCCCCCTTCTGTCAGCATTTTATAGGGACATTTGGAACGTTAGTGGGTTTCACAGCTGCCATGTTTGGCAAAATAAACCCAAAGGAGCCATCTGCCCCTCCCCATGCTGCCTCCTTTCAATTCCCTAGCAACTTCCCAGTAGCCAGCTGCCACACAAACGATTGGAAAAGCAAGACTCAGTGGACTGTAATGATTGTTATTCTACGGGAAAGCAGATTCTTTGATTGGGCTGCGAGAGAAAGGATATTGGATGTACTTGATTCATCTGAGTGTATCAATAGTATCCAACTTGTACCATTCACTTTCTTGTTAGAATTTGATGTGAAAGATCTTTTGTGTTTCTAGGGATGAATCAGGTAAAAACAAATCCAAAGATCAAGTTCTAGGCTTGGGAGTGATGAGCAGAGAATTTGACTGAGAATGTTGTCAGATTTTATCTTGTGTGCTACAAAAAATGTTGGTTGCTCATCTCAGCCTTGTCAAAAAGTCCGAGGCATGAATTGGCCTGCTATTTTCCCCAGTCCACTTCACATTCAAGTGTAAGTAGTTCCATTCTGCTTTTAGGTCACTGGGAAGGCAAGGGGCTTGGACATCACAGTACCAGAAGCCCACTGAGGGACATAGATATAATATTACAGTGAGTTTGTTAGTTGAACAGATACTAAGTTGTTTTTGTAAATTTAGTTAAATGAATTGTACTTTATCCTAATAGATCAAAATTAAAAATATTTATAAGTTAAGATTAAAAAGAAAGAACTGGAATAAGATTTGACAAAATAATTTACTTTTAATCTGTGATTTACACTGGAGATGTAACCTTCATTAGTCATCACATTTATTTATTTATTGTTTTTACTTCCTTCCTGAAGTATCAACTGTAAGTGTAGTTTGAAAATCATGCTGTTACATGTTCCCTATGTTTTCATCTTCATTTTTTACATCCATGATTATTTTCCCAGACTGGTCTGTTGGCAAAGATACTCCTCAACAGTGATTTTATAAAGGAAGTTGTGCGTTTGTTAAAGCAGTGGACCTAAAAGAATCTTCAATACATTGCATTCTAATCATAAATGACATAAACAAAATAATCAGAAAAATTGAGGGTTTGAAATTAAATGATTTAGCTTACCTCTGTGGCTATAAGAAGTCAAATGCATGAGAGATATCCTGTATTCTGCAAAACAACATTCTACCAACTTATCTGAAATATCTCTTTCATTAGGTCTGGCCTCCTATCTACCAATTCTTTTAAATACAAGTCCACATATTTTTATCCACAATTTAAAATAAAAAATTATTTTTTAGTTTGTAGTATAGCAATACAAACAAACCTTCTTTATCTCACTGTCCCAAATCCAAATATCTTTTTAATTTTCAGTGCAGATATATGACATGTCTGATTACCGTCTGCTCTCCCAGACTCTGCTTTAGCTGTTATAATATATACATATGTGCATTATCTCCAAAATCTGTAAAATCCTGGATTCTAAAAACCCGTGGTCCTAAATGTTTTGGATGTAGAATTGTGGACTTCTATTATCTTTCTCTCTCCTTTTCCTCAAAGTAATTGATAGTTTTCTACAAAATTCCATCTATACACTATCTTTGTTTTCTTGCTTCATTTATTTAACACATTGTAATCTGGCTTCCACCTACACCACTCCAATGGAACTGTTCCTTTTGAGGTTACCTCCTTCCCAAGTTCGATTGTCATTCTTTTTTTTTTTTTTTTTTTTTTTTCATTTTTCTGAAGCTGGAAACAGGGAGAGACAGTCAGACAGACTCCCGCATGCGCCCGACCGGGATCCACCCGGCACGCCCACCAGGGGCGGTGCTCTGCCCCCCAGGGGGCGATGCTCTGCCCATCCTGGGCGTCGCCATATTGCGACCAGAGCCACTCTAGCGCCTGAGGCAGAGGCCACAGAGCCATGCCCAGCGCCCGGGCCATCTTTGCTCCAATGGAGCCTTGGCTGCGGGAGGGGAAGAGAGAGACAGAGAGGAAAGCGCGGCGGAGGGGTGGAGAAGCAAATGGGCGCTTCTCCTATGTGCCCTGGCCGGGAATCGAACCCGGGTCCTCCGCACGCTAGGCCGACGCTCTACCGCTGAGCCAACCGGCCAGGGCTCGATTGTCATTCTTTGGGTTGCAGGTATTTGACTTGTCTGAAATCACTACATCATCAATGTTCTTCTTCTCTCTCTCTCTCTCTCTCTCCATCCTTGCCCTTACATGGTAGGCCAGTAACTGCACTGATGGCCAATAGCTGCTATTTCTCAGATTGTTTCTCTTCTGTATGCTGCTGCATGCACTCTCTATATTATTTCCTGGGTTTATTCTCTGTACTGTCTAATCAGGTTTCACACTTGTTTGTATTTATTATTTTCTTCATTTATGTGCTTAGTTATTTTGTTAAAGAGGCAGGATTTCTTACATAAAATAGTGAAAAAAGAATAAAAGAGATCTCAATCTGTGGTGCAGAAGAAAGGTACTGCTGCAAGTTCTAGTAGTATTATTTTCCTATTGTTGTGTAAAACATCACCGCAAGTTGAGCAGCGTAAAACAACATTCATTTGCTATGTCACAGCTCTGTAAGTTAGAAGTCCAGACAAACTCAATTAGGTTCTCGCAGGGTACAAGTCAAGATAGCAGCCAACTGGGTTCTTAACTGGAAGCTCAGGGGAAGTATCTACATCTATGCTCATGCAAGTCCATGACAGAATTTAGCCTTTATGGTTGTGGGTCTGAGGTCTTTGCTGGCTATCAGCAAGCTGTCAATCTCAGCTCCCAGAGTCCTCTCTGTTCCTTGTACCAGGCCTCCTCCATCTTCAAAGCCAGTAATGGTACTTTGAATATTTCTTGTGCTTTAAATCACTCTGACTTTTCTTTCTTCCACCAGCAGGAGAAAAGTGTTTTTAAAGGGCTCGCCTAATTAGGCCTGGCCACCTGAGTAATGTCCTCATTTTAAAGTCAACTGTTTAGAAACCTTTATTATATCTTTCTAAACCAACTGTTTAGAAACCTTTATTATTTCATGTCAAATAAGTGTCCTTATTTGACATGAAATAATATAATCACTGGGGTGCTATTCCATTATATTTACAAGAAAAAGAGTCATATAAGGATGAAGGTAATGAGTGATTATTTTTAGTATCCTGCTTGTCATATTGGTGCTTAGGTAGGATAGTCCCTTGAGATTCCCCTGGGCAAGTGAGTCCATGGAACAGGATAGTGGAGAGATGGGCGAAGCCTTTTGGGACACTGAGAGCAGAAACATTTTATGAAGTTTTACAAGTGGCACTGGGAAGCCAGGACTGTAGTGAGGGAACACCAGGAGTTGGTGCTTTCAAACCAAAACCCTGACATGCCTGCTGGAGCTTTGGTTGCCATTATTTGTCTAAAGGAAACCACGCCTTTTCCCAAGGGGACACTAATTCCAGTTAAAATATTGTTGTCTTTCCATTTCATCCAGGACCTTATTCAGGAGACTGTACCCCAATTTTTCTTTTTCAAATTCTCTTCCTCTTTCCAGGCAAAGTTCCAGATCAATGCAGCAGGATAGTTAACTAATTCAATTAATTGACACAAAAGTGAATAAATGATAAAATCAAATCTCTCCCAAGGAACTTAATGTGCAACCAAGAGCATGAGGAGAGAAAAGATCTGTTTTTGAAATATTGTAAAATTGAACACTGAGCATGCCTGGTATAAAAAATTCAAACAACAAAATTAATGATATTTTCAATACTTTTTTGTTTTGTAATTAATAGGTAAATATAAAGTTTTTATATAATTTTAATGTTTAAACATTACATCATAATGCAGAAACTCTTTTCTGTAAACATTCACCTCTTAAAGTGGTTGTAAATTATATTAAGTTTAGAGTGAGCTTAAAAATTAACCTAGTAGATTCTGTGGTGTTAGTGCATGTTTCAGAAGGAGTATTTAATAAACAAATGCCTTATCCAGAAAAGTCTCCTTTAAAATTAATGCATTCTTTGTATTCCTTCTATACATCTCAACGACTCTAAAGCTCTATGTGTTTTGATTCCTATTTTTTATTCCTCCTCACCCCTTCCCCTTTATTTTGTTCTTCTGGAGGTCAATGGTCAAAATTAGATGTGAGGACTGAGTGTGGCTCAGTTGATACATCCCAGCTTTGCTCTGAATGTGCTGGAGGCAGTGGCAGAGCTGGGGTTAAGGTCATGGTAGTCAGGGACTTGGTCAAAGTGTATTCTATAAACCCTTAAAGTAGAGAAGGTTGATGCAAAGCCAATTTGAGTTTATCATATTAGGACCTTTGTAGAAGAAAATGAGCCTCATCCCCAATAGTCTATGTTACAGCTGAATTTATTATATTCAGATATATTTAGAAATGAAAGTATGTGCCTTTATGCCTAATTTAATATTTTCAGATTTATTCCCTTCCACCCCCCACCATTATTTTCTACTTAGCCAAGTTTGATACTTCTAGGATCCCCTGTTCCTGGTCAGAACCCCCATCAGCTATACATTTTCTGGAGTAAGATGCAGTAACTGAAATGGTTTTGTTAGAAAAGGAGCACCAAGACGATCTTCATACACTTTTATGAGCAAAACAATGAAAGCAAGAGTGAAGCAAGAAAAAAATTTATCTTCTTCTACACATGAAGGACATAAATGATAAATCTTACAACAGACCCAGTGGTCATATTTCTTGATATGTGAAATTTGATTACAGCTATCAGTCAGCTGATTTGTTGGAATCTGATTTAGTGAATTTGACTGCTAAATTCAGTAGGTGAGGCAAATTTTTAGTTTGTTCTGTTTTAGAGAGAATCATTTTGAAATATCACCGTCCTCTTCAGAGGCGGATTAAGGTCGGTTGAGGCCCCAGGTGCAGAAGAAAATATTGGGCGCCTTAAAAAATAAGAGAGAGAAAATAAAAATACATGTTAATCATATATATATATATATATATATATATATATATATATATATATATATATAGTATTTTTCCGAAGCTGGAAAGGGGGAGGCAGTCAGACAGACTGGGATCCACCTGGCACGCCCACCAGGGGGCAATGCTCTGCCCATCCCGGGCGTCGCTCTGTTGCGACCAGAGCCAATCCAGCGCCTGAGGCAGAGGCCATGGCTCCCGGGCCATCTCTGCTCCAATGGAGCCCCGGCTGCGGGAGGGGAAGAGAGAGACAGAGAGGAAAGAGAGGGGGAGGGGTGGAGAAGCAGATGGGCGCTTCTCCTGTGTGCCCTGGCCGGGAATCGAACCCGGGACTTCCGCATGCTAGGCCGACGCTCTACCACTGAGCCAACCGGCCAGGGCCAACTATATTTTTAAATAAATAAAAATATTATATATTATGCACATATGAAATGTTAAAATTGCACATATGAAACCAAACGGTGTCATTAGAAAAAAATGTAGAGTTGGGGTTTTGTGGGGCCCCTCAGAAGTTGGGGCCCAGGGTGCACACTGGATAGCCCACTGTTAAATCTGCCTCTGATCCTCTTAATAATTGCCCAATATCATGGTGAATTCAGTTTGAAAATGCCAGCCTAATGTAGAAAAAGACCTCTCTAATATATAATGTGTTGTTTGTTTGTGTAAAATGCAATTTATATTCATTCACTCTTGTCACATAATAGGAATTATTTTTTTTCGATTTTCTCACAATACCATAATAAGCAGAATATGTAATAGGAAATGTTTTACTTTTGTCTGAAACTTTTGTTGGTTAACAATATATGTGATTTTAGGGGACTGGGAGGGTTTTATATTCCTGTAGCAACACAATTTCTATAATAGTCTTCTGGGGACAAGCACCATGAATTATATAGTAAGATAATTACTGTCTCAAATGTATTTATGTATAATTTTTTAACTTAATTAAAAGTTAATAAAATGTTTTGTATAATGTGATAATACATTAATTATTTTGGGAATTGTGTTTGAATCTTAATTTACTTCTGGTCATTTGTAGATGGATTCATCAAGTGACTATGATTTCTTTTTAACCATATTTGTCCTTTTTGGAATAAAAATAATTGCTTTTTTTTTTTTTTTTTTACAGATTTAGCAAACCTATTATTAAGTTGGGATATAAAATTTGTCTGGCTTGGACTTTTAAATATATAATTTAAAGCCATTCATTAATTGATAGTAGACTGTGATACTTTCATTGTGAAATAATGTTTAGATAGAAGACAGCAAATATTAAATATGTAGGCAAATTACAAGGCAAAAAGATTAAGGGCACAACTTCTGGTGGTTGGAGGAAATCAACGTGTAGACTATTAATTATTCCTTCTTCCCTTTCCTCATGTAGATATTCAGGTCTGATACAAGAAAAGGCATGTTTGATCAACTAAAAGTGCTCTCCTTACTGTCAGCTTTGCTCTTCTGTCACAACTGAAGGCAGCATTGTTCGTGGTGCATTTCTTCCTTTAACATAGCTTGATACTTCAAAAATTCGATTCCATAAGAGGCACAATACAAAGTGATTATTTGCCCTATTTAACAACAAAACAAGCCTGACCAGGCAGTAGATAGAGCATCGACCTGGGATGCTGAAGACCCAGATTCAAAATTCTGAGGTCGCTAACTAGAGTGCAGGCTCACCAGCTTGAGCTGGAGTCACCAACTTGCACATGGGATCATAGACAATGACCCATGGTCACTGGCTTGAGGCCAGAAGTTACTGGCTTGAACCCATGGTCGCTGGCTTGAAGCCCAAGGTCACTGGCTTAAGCAAGGGGTCACAGGCTCAGCTGGAACCCTCTGGTCAAGGCACGTATAAGAAAGCAATCAATGAATAACTAAGGTGCCACAACTATGACTTGATGCTTCTCATCTCCCTGTCCTGTCTCTCTCTCTCACACTAAAACAAACAAACAAAAATAAAACCTGTATGTACACTATAAATATTGACCATCAAAATGCATTTAAAGTACAACTGTATTTTAGCAACATACTGATTTCCAACAGTTTCTGAATCTTCCTCCTTTCTTCTTTATGTACAGAAACTGGTAAAGGTTTTGTGCTGATAGTGCTTAAGCCTTTGTCTCTCTGCTCTGATCTCTGCATGTTAATGTTAACTTTGCATGTCTCTTTGAATGTCTTCAAACTTGACCTTTACAACAGTAGAATCATCTTCTCTGTTCCCTCTTTATCTGGGCCCTTTAAGTAGCTAGCAAACTGTCAAGGCCAAAAGAAGTTGGTTTTATGAGAAGGAGTCATTTGTTGTAAAGGATGTAAGCGTGTATTGTTGCAGAGACCTCAGGGAAGAACTGGGGGTGGGGAAATAGGCGGAGGTGGGGAAATGGGGGAAATGGGGATAGAAAGAGCCTCTGCATGGGGCAGTGGGTGCATGATGAAGTATGCAGATGATGTTTTATTGAATTGTACACTCGAAACCTGTATGGTTTTGTGAACATGTCACCCCCTCAAGAGAACAAAACTAGAAAGTTGAAACTCTCTCTCTTTTTCTCTCCTCCCCTGCCTCTCTCCATCCATCTCCCTCCTTCTTTTCCTCTCTCTCTTTCTCTATCCTTCCCTCTTCCTTCCTTCTCATCACTTCCTTTGTCTCTGCATTTTTTTTTTTTTGTATTTTTCTGAAGCTGGAAACGGGGAGAGACAGTCAGACAGACTCCCGCATGCGCCCGACCGGGATCCACCCGGCACGCCCACCAGGGGCTATGCTCTGCCCACCAGGGGGTGATGCTCTGCCCCTCCGGGGCGTCGCTCTGCCGCGACCAGAGCCACTCCAGCGCCTGGGGCAGAGGCCAAGGAGCCATCCCCAGCGCCCGGGCCATCGTTGCTCTAATGGAGCCTCCGCTGCGGGAGGGGAAGAGAGAGACAGAGAGGAAGGAGGGGGGGGAGGTGGAGAAGCAAATGGGCGCTTCTCCTATGTGCCCTGGCCGGGAATCGAACCCGGGTCCCCTGCACGCCAGGCTGACGCTCTACCGCTGAGCCAACCGGCCAGGGCCTGTCTCTGCATTTTTAAAAAAGATTTTATTTATTGATTTTACAGAGAGAAGAGAGGTGGGTAGTGAGAAATACCAACTGTTCACTGCTTGCTTGTTGTACGTGACTTGACCAGGCATGCCTAGGGTTTCAAACCAGCGACCTCAGCATTCCGGGTTGATGCTCTATCCACTGTGCCACAAGGGGCTAGGCTTTTCATTTTTTAAATTATTTTCTCTCTCTAGACTATTCAACATTTCAGTGAGACAGACTCCCATATGTGCCCCAAACAGGATCCACCCAGCAAGTCCCCTATGGGATGATACTTCACCCATCTGGGGTCACTGCTCCGTTGCTTAGCAGCCAAGCCACTTTAGAACCTGAGGTGAAGCCATGGACCCATTCTCAGTGCCTGGGGTCAACTTGCTCAAACCATTCGAGGAGCCATGACTGCTGGAGGGGAAGAGAAAGAGAGAGATGGGGGAGGGGTGGAGAAGCAGATGATCACTTCTCCTGTTTGCCCTGACCAGGAATTGAACCCAGGACTTCCACACATCAGGCCAACTCTCTACTGCTGGGCCAACCATCCAGGGCCAAGTTTCATAATTTTAGGGATATATTTAAAGAAACATTTTGCATTGGAAGTGATTTATTACATATATTAATTAGGGTCTAATCAGGAGAGAGAATTGACACAGTAATTTGAGCAGAGAAACTTTAGCATAAAGAATTAAGAGGATCAGGGATTGGTTAATGAAAACTAAAGATATAGGAATAGCAGATTAAGGAGCTACCACTACCTGTAGAGCTGAGCTGGGCTGCCCGAGACATAGGTCTTTCCCAGGGCTAAGATCCTGACCTCACTGGAGATCTCACAGCTGTGGTCACTGGATAGTAGAGAAGATGCTGTGATGTGGTTTGGTGTTGCCAGAAATATGCCCTCTAGGGTACTACGGAAAGCTGTTCATTGCAAGATGTCTCCCTGGAGGCACTCTATTATAAAACCATCCAAAGGGTGTCCCCGGGGAAGCTGCTGGCTGTCATGTATGGCAGGAGTCTGGCTGCTGCAAGAGAGCATCCCAGAACGGAGAAGAAAAAGTCCTTTCTTCTACAGATCTTTCCAGCACCTTTTATCCACAAAAATTAACGCCGCAACAGCTGTTAAAAGAAAAATATTTAAAGAGACCATATTCATTTTCTAGAGCAGGCAGTGAAAGGTGGCTTTGGAACTAAGAGACATTAAATTAATAACTGGCACACATGGGAATCCCTATCTATTCACCGTCAGTGGTTTGACTGAGGGCTTTCAAACACTGTTGTCCTGAATTTAGAAAATGAAGTTATTTTTAATATGTAATTTACTTATTTGTCTATGATAACTCTTAAAGAAATTGACTACTTTAACCACTCTTTTTGTCACATTTGGGTTACAACCAGTTCTTTGAAACAAAATATTATTTTTCAAGTATTATAAAATTAATCATGATGGAAACTATTGTTCACAAAACCACATGTTCAATATTTTGTTAGAATAAATATTAGTTTGTAGTGAAAATAGCTTATGTCTTATTTTAAATAGCAAATTTATTTTCAGATGTTTTTTGCCTCTGCACTACCATTATGTTTTTTACTTTGTGACAGAGACAGAGAGAGGGACAGAGAGGGACAGACAGACAGGAAGGGAAAAATATTTGGAGCATCAATTCTTTGTTGTGGCACCATAGTTGTTCATTGATTGCTTTCTCATATGTGCCTTGACCGGGGGGCTACAGCAGACTGAGTGACCCCTTGCTCAAGCCAGTGACCTTGGGCTCAAGCTGGTTAGCCTTGCTCAAACCAGATGAGCCTGCGCTCAAGCTGGCGACCTTGGAGTTTTGATCCTGGAACCTCTGCATCCCAGTCTGATGTTCTATCCATTGTACCATTGCCTGGTCAGGCTACCATTACATTTTAAGTAAGCTCCAGCGGGACCAGGATTGAGCTATTCTTGTTAACTCCCTATTGCCAGCATCTGGTACAGTGAATGGCACATAGGAGATGCTCAGCTGATCAGTTATCTATAAATGAAAATGGATTACAACTTTACAAGTTGTAGGTAAACTATTTTTATCACTAAAAATAAGAAATACACAAAATAGTCATGTCTGTGTAAGAATTATGTATAGAATAATATATATGAATATATAAAATAATATAAGGCACATTTCAAGAGTATTGCAGTATAATAAATTATTTCCAAAGAATTCTTAAAATCTTTAAAAAATATGATAGTTTGAAGAAACACAGAAAACCCAAGAGAAGAAAATATCCATGGTGTTACCAATATTCAAAGGGAAATTTCTCTCAGAGACAGTGAATTTTGCCAGATGCTGCAGTTACGAGTTCTGGAATATGGTTATTTTCATGAAGTAGTAATAACTATTATCTTTAGTTTGAGAAACTCTTCTTATTGTCACTCTTGAGAGAAAGGATTTTCTTGATGTTGCTGCCAACTTCATTTCTTGAAGCCATAATCAATCTTGATAGACAAAGAAACCTCAGAAAAATAACATATTTATTATGTTTTATGTTAAATATGGTAATTTATGAATGTAGGAAGGTTAAAACAAAAATAAAAAGTATTATTGTTAAAAGACTAGGGACTACATTTTTTGTCCAGTACTTCAGCATAGTAATTGTTTTTTTTGTTTGTTTTTTTTTGTTTTTTTAACTGCTTTTTTTTTATTTATACATAAATTTTTATTTTAATGGGGTGACATCAATAAATCAGGGTACATACATTCAAAGAAAACATTTCCAGGTTATCTTGTCATTTAGTTATGTTGCATACCCATCACCTCCGCCACCCTCCATCCAGTTCTCTCTGTACCCCCCTCCCCCTCTCCCTCCTTCCCTCCCCCCACCCCCCATAGCCACCACACTCCTGTTCATGCCTCTTAGTCTCGCTTTTATGTCCCACCAATGTATGGAATCCTGCAGTTCCTGTTTTTTTCTGATTCGCTTATTTCACCCCGCACAATGCTACCAAGACTCCACCATTCCGCTATAAGTGATCCGATGTCACCATTTCTCCTATCTGAATAATATACCATGGTGTATATGTGCCCCATCTTCTTCATCCAGTCCTCTATTTTTTTTACAGTGATTAAAAGCCTTTAAGCAAACTCTTGGCCAATACAGCAAGAATCCATAAATGAGAAGTGTCCTTAACATGTTCCCCAAGTCCAAGTTGGCCCCATCACCATGCCAAATCCCTGAAAAATGCAACCCAACCACAGTTCAGTCTGTTAGGAGCTGTCACAGGGAGCAGGAATCCAGGAAAGTTCCCCACAGGAAAAGTCCACATGGCACTGGAATTGTCACCATTCTATACTTTGCAGCTCATGTCCAAGTCCCAATGACTGCTGCTTCTAGCTGGTAATGATTCAGGTAGACTGGAAAAAGCCATTTGCAGCATGCGTGGATATGGAGCTTCTGTTCTCTTCTGCCTGGAGAGTTGAGACCAGGTTGCTTTTCCCTGGAGCTCTGTGACTGTGGCCTGGTAAAGAGAACCTTGGGATACACTAAGCTGGGTGGCAAAGGTAAATTCATAATACAAGTTGGCAAAAGGAGGAAAGAGAGCTCTAAATTAAGAGTAGGTCCCAGCCTGAAATATGAGTGGGGCATTGAGGTAGGAGGGATAAAGGAAACACTATATATTAAACAAAGCAGCAGAAAATAGGACTATCAACACCCACAACAGAGATCTTTGAGGGAAGAATAAAAAACCTGACTATTCAGGCAAAACATAGTTAAGTGGCCCTTGTGCGAATGAGATCAGTTTACCTGCTTCTTGGAAGAAATACCCTAGGCTCGTCCACAGTGTCGTAGATGGGGCCGACGGCCCTGGGCACCTTCAGCCTTCAGTGGCAAACCCCAGCTTTCTGGGCAAGGTTAGGTCATAGGTGGCTGGAGCAGGGCTGGAAGTGACTGAACCCTCCCTTAGAGGAGCGAGGGGGAAGCCCACCTTCCAGTGTCCCTGTTTCCTCACAGCGGAGGCCTGTAAGCCTGGCAGGCTTTAGCTCAATGACCTTCCTTTCCACTATTGAAGCAGGACCGAGATGTCATCCTATGAGACCCCTTTGGGGTGTTGGAGCCTTTAAGGGTGTATCCTAAAAGCTGGTAGTTCCCCCTGATCTCTATTGGGCTTTTTCTGCCTCTAGGTATCTTAAAAGCCATTCTCAGAAGATCTCGCTGAGGGGTTTGAGGATCCCCATCTGCCTATATAAATCTTTTCCATATATCTGGAGCTATTTGGAAAAAAGACAGAACAGTGTTATTAGCTAGATCTAGTAAAGAAGGTAGTAGTTTGCAGGCGAAAAAGATTTGGTGTCTCCTGTTCATCAGCATTCAAAAGAAATGTAAAAAATTTTTTTTTTAAGTAAAAAGCATGATATGGTAGACCCGTCGGAGTCATTGGCCTGGTGTGCAGGATTCCCGGGTTCGATTCCCGGCCAGAGCACACAGGAGAAGCGCCACCCCTCCCCTTCTCCTTACTCTTGGTCTCTCTCCTCCCGACCGAAGCCAAGGCTCCACCGGAGCAAATCCACCCTGGGCACTAAGGATGGCCCCATGGCCTCCACCCCAGTCACTAGAATGGCTCCGGTTGTAACAGAGCAACATCCCAGATGGGCAGAGCATTCCCCCCGGTAGGCATGCCAGGTGGATCCCAGTCAGGCGCATGCAGGAGTCTGTTTGACTGCCTCCCCATCCCCATCCTCAGAAATATACAAAAAATAAATAAATAAGAGAAAAAATACTAAAAAAAAAAAAAGGGGGGGGGCATTCCCTTGTGCTAAAGCTCCAGGGAGCATGGAGTGAGCTTGAGTGTGTCCTATGAAACATGGAGCTCTATGTTTACATATAAGTCTTTGAAGAAGGAGGAACTGCTGAAATAGTTTGTCAGCATTTGTCCCTAAGACAGCAGTCTTTATAGTGGCAACACCATACGTAAATATTTGCTGTCTGTCTATAGATTAAGGGGGGAATATGGCAAATGCTGAAAAGCCATGATCTTTGTGCCCCCCTCCCCCAACCCCCTCCCTCTCCTCCCCCCACCCTGTAACCCCAACACTGTTGTTCATGTCTCTGAGTCTCATCTTTATGTCCCACCTATATATGGAAACATATAGTTCTTAGTTTTTTCTGATTTACTTCTTTCACTCAGTATAATGTTATCAAGGCCCATCCATGTTGTTGTAAAAGATCCTATGTCATCATTTCTTATGGCTGAGTAGTATTCCATAGTATATATATACCAAAGCTTTTTAATCCACTCGTCCTCTGATGGACACTTGGGCTGTTTCCAAATCTTTGCTATTGTGAACAATGCTGCCATAAACATGGGGGTGCATTTCATCTTTTCAAACAGTGCTATGGTGTTCTTGGGGTATATTCCTAACAGTGGTATATTGATTTTTATTTTCTTGATGAATCTCCATACTGTTTTCCACAGTGGCTGCACCAGTCTGCATTCCCACCAGCAGTGCAGGAGGGTTCCCTTTTCTCCACATCCTCGCCAGCACTTATTCTGTGTTGTTTTATTGATGAGCGCCATTCTGACTGGTGTGAGGTGATATCTCATTGTGGTTTTAATTTGCATTTCTCTAATCATTAGTGATGTTGAACATTTTTTCATATGCCTATTGGCCATCTGTGTGTCCTCTTTGGAGAAGTTTCTATTCATTTCTTTTGCCCATTTTTGGATTGGATTGTTTGTCTTCCTGGTATTAAGTTTTACAAGTTCTTTATAAATTTTGGTTATTAACCCCTTATCAGACGCTATGTCAAATATATTCTCCCATTGTGTAGTTTGTCTTTTTATTCTGTTCTTATTGTCTTTAGCTGTGCAGAAGCTTTTTAGTTTGATAAGGTCCCATTTGTTTATCATGTCTTTTATTTCACTTGCCTGTGGAGACAACTCAGCAAATATATTGCTGCGAGAGATGTCAGAGAGCTTACTGCCTATGTTTTCTTCTAAGATGCTTATGGTTTCACGGCTTACATTCAAGTCTTTTATCCATTTTGAGTTTATTTTTGTGAGTGGTGTAAGTTGGTTGTCTAGTTTCATTTTTTTGCAGGTAGCTGTCCAGTTTTCCCAACACCATTTGTTGAAGAGGCTGTCTTTACTCCATTGTATTGTCTTACCTCCTTTGTCAAATATCAGTTGTCCATAGAGCTGTGGGTTTATTTCTGAGTTCTCTGTTCTGTTCCATTGATCTATGTGCCTGTTCATAAGCCAGTACCAGGCTGTTTTGAGTACAATGGCCTTATAATATAACTTGATATCTGGAAGTGTGATACCTCCCGCTTTTTTCTTCCTTTTCAGGATTGCTGAGGCTATTCGTGTTCTTTTTTGGTTCCATATAAATTTTTGGAATATGTGTTCTATGTCTTTGAAGTAAGTCATTGGTATTTTCATTGGTATTGCATTGAATTTATAAATTGCTTTGGGTAATATAGACATTTTAATGATGTTTATTCTTCCTAACCATGAGCATGGTATATGCCTTCACTTATTCGTATCTTCCCTGATTTCTTTTATCAATGTTTTATAATTTTCCAAGTACAAGTCTTTAATCTCCTTGGTTAGATTTATTCCTAGGTACTTTATTTTTTTGGTTACAATGGTAAAGGGGATTGATTCCCTGATTTCTCTTTCTGACAGTTCATTATTAGTGTATAAAAATGCCTCTGATTTCTGAGTATTGATTTTATATCCTGCCACCTTGCCAAATTCTTTTATCAGGTCTAGTAGTTTTTTGACTGAGACTTTAGGGTTTTCTATATACAATATCATGTCATCTGCAAATAATGATAGTTTTACTTCTTCTTTTCCAATTTGGATGCCTTTTATTTCTTTTTCTTGTCTGATTGCTGTGGCAAGGACTTCCAGAACTATGTTGAATAAGAGTGGTGAAAGGGGGCACCCCTGCCTTGTTCCTGATCTTAAGGGTATTGCTTTTAATTTTTGCCCATTGAGTATGATGTTGGCTGTGGGTTTGTCATAGATGGCCTTTATCATGTTGAGGTATGTTCCCTGTATTCCCACTTTGCTGAGAGTTTTGATCATGAATGGGTGCTGGACTTTATCAAATGCTTTTTCTGCATCTATTGAAATTATCATGTGGTTTTTCTCCTTTCTTTTGTTTATGTGATGAATCACATTGATTGATTTGCGAATATTGTACCAGCCTTGCCTCCCAAGAATAAATCCTACTTGATCATGGTGTATGATTTTTTCCATATATTGCTGGATCCGGTTTGCTAATATTTTATTGAGGATTTTTGCATCTAAGTTCATCAGGGATATTGGCCTATAATTTCCTTTCTTTGTGTTGTCTTTGCCTGGTTTTGGAATCAGAATTATGCTCGCCTCATAAAAGGAGTTTGGAAGTCTTCCTTCCTCTTGAATTTTTTGAAATAGCTTGAGAAGGATAGGAGTTAGTTCTTCTTTGAATATTTGGTAGAATTCACTTGTGAAGCCATCAGGCCCAGGACTTTTCTTTTTTGGGAGTTTTTTGATAGCTGTTTCAATCTCATTTGTTGTAATTGGTCTGTTTAGGTTTTCTGATTCTTCCAGATTGATTTTTGGAAGATTATATGATTCAAGGAATTTGTCCATTTCATCTAGGTTGTCTAGTTTTTTGGCGTACAGTTCTTCATAGTATTTTCTTACAATATTTTGTATTTCTGTTGTGTCAGTTGTTATTTCTCCACTCTCGTTTCTAATTTTATTTATTTGAGTCCTCTCTCTTTTTTTCTTGGTGAGTTTTGTTAAAGGTTCATCAATCTTGTTTACCTTTTCAAAGAACCAGCTCCTGGTTTCATTGATCCTCTGTATTGTTTCTTTAGCCTCTATGTCATTTATTTCTGCTCTGATCTTTATTATTTCCTTCCTTCTACTAGCTCTGGGCTTTACTTGCTGTTCTTTTTCTAGTTCTTTTAGATGCAGGGTTAAGTTGTTTATTTGAGCTTTTTCTAGCTTCTTGAGGTATGCCTGTAATGCTACAAACTTCCCTCTCAGGACTGCTTTTGCTGTGTCCCATAAATTTTGAGTTGATGTATGCTCATTATCGTTTGTTTCTAGGAATTTTTTAATTTCTTCTTTGATCTCAATGTTAACCCATTCATTGTTTAATAACGTGCTATTTAGTTTCCAAGTGTTTGAATGTTTTTCAAATTTTCTATTGTGGTTGATTTCTAGTTTAATGCCATTGTGATCAGAGAAAGTGCTCGATATGATTTCAATCTTCTTAAATTTGTTGAGCCTGCTTTTGTGCCCTAACATGTGGTCTATTCTAGAGAATGTACCATGAGCGCTTGAAAAGAATGTATATTCTGCTCTTTTAGGGTGAAAGGTTCTGAAGATATCTATTAAATCGAGTTCATCTAATATGTCCTTTAAGTCTGCTGTTTCTTTGTTAATTTTCTTTCTTGAGGATCTATCTAATGATGTTAATGGGGTATTGAAATCTCCTACTATTATAGTATTGCTGTTGATCTCGCCCTTTAAGTCTATCAAAGTCTGCTTTATATATTTAGGTGCTCCTATATTAGGTGCGTAGATATTTATAATGGTTATATCTTCCTTTTGTATTGCTCCCTTTATCATTATGTAGTGACCTTCTTTATCTCTAACTATGGTCTTTGTTCTAAAGTCCATTTTGTCTGATATAAGTATTGCTACCCCAGCTTTTTTTTCATTTCCATTTGCGTGAAATATTTTTTCCATCCTTTTATCTTCAGTCTGTGTGCATCTTTTGATTTAAGGTGTGTCTCTTGTAGACAGCATATGTATGGGTCCTGTTTTCTTATCCACGCAGCTACCCTATGTCTCTTGATCGGATCATTTAATCCATTAACATTTAAGGTTATTACTGATATGTAATTGTTTATTGCCATTTTTTTTCTTTAAAACTGTTTTTCCCTTTTGCTATATTCTTTTTTTCCTTTGATCTGTTTACAACAGGTCCCTTAGCATTTCTTGCAGCCTTGGTTTGGTTGCAGTGAAATCCTTGAGTTTTTTTTTGTCTGTAAAGCTTTTTATTTCTCCTTCAATTTTAAATGATAGCCTTGCTGGATAAAGTAGTCTTGGTTGTAGGTTCTTGTTCTGCATTACTTTGAATATTTCTTGCCATTCCCTTCTGGCCTCAAGTGTTTCTGTTGAGAAGTCAGAAGTCATCCTTATGGGGGCTCCTTTGTAGGTGATAGTCTTTTTTTCTCTAGCAGCTTTTAATATTTTCTCTTTATCATTTAGCTTTGATAATTTAATTATGATGTGTCTTGGTGTTGGTTTCTTTGGGTTTCTCCTTAATGGAGTTCTCTGTGCTTCCTGAACATGTGAAATGTTTTCCTGCCTTAATTGGGGGAAGTTTTCTGCTATAATATGTTTGAACAAAGTCTCTATCCCTTGTTCTTTCTCTTCTTCTTCAGGAACCCCTATGATGCGGATGTTATTTCTCTTCATGTTGTCACAGAGCTCTCTTAGAGTTTCCTCAGACTTTTTGAGTCTCTTTTCTTTTTTCTGCTCTGCTTCCATGCCTTTATTTATTGTGTCCTGTAACTCACTGATTCGATTCTCTGCTTCATCCATCCTGCTTTTAATTCCTTCCATTGTATTCTTTATTTCAGATATTGTATTTGTCATTTCTGTCTGATTCTTTTTTATTATTTCAATGTCCTTTTTTATATTTGTTATCTCTATTTAGGTTTTCGTAATGGCCATCTATGGTGGTTCTAATATCTTTGAGCATCCTAACAATCGTTATTTTAAACTCTGCATCTGGTAATTTGGTTATATCTGATTCACTTAGGTCCTTTTCTGGGGATTTCTCTTTGTTTATTTGTGTTGTATTTCTCTGCCTCCGCATTTTCTCTTTACGGGAGTGGCTGTGATCACGTGCTCGGGTGCACAAGGGTTGGTGGCCTTGGCCTTTGCCCCGCCCCCGTGTGTGACGTTATGCTCGGTCCTGAGCGCACTGGTGAGCACCTTTGCTCAGCTGCGGGTCTCCGCCTGTGTCCGAGCTTTCGCCCTGCCTTTGCAGGATGATCCCACTCAAGGAACAGCTGCTAGCCTTGGCTCTACCGCCAGGCAGGGCTGCGTGCCCAAGCTCAGCTTTGTAGCGGAACTCCGCCTCTTCTGGGCTTTTGGCTCCACCCCCAAGGGAGGAGCCGGCTACCAAGTCAGACCGCAAGCCTGGGTTGCACGGGCAGGGCAGGGATGTGCTCCAAGCCCTTGTTCCAGGGCTGGTTTCTACCCTTTCTGGGTTTCCCGCCCTTCTCCCGGAGGCTGGATTACAGGCTGCCGGCAGCTGAGCTTGACCGCTTTTGCACGCCCCCTTCTCCCCAGCTGGGCAAGATTGAGCTCACACCTGAGCCCAGTGGTGGCCAGCCGGCTTCCGCCCCTGTCAGCAGAACCGCGCTTTTGTCTCCCGCTGCCGCCCGCTCTCCGGTGCGCCCTCAGCCGCGTGGGTGGGGGCGTTGCAGCTCAGACCCTAAGACTCACTACTGTAGACCTGAAAGCTCCCTCCTTCTATGTGACTCTGCTCTGAATGCTGTGGGGGAGCTTGTTTGGCTGCTCTCTTGCTTCCCTTTGCTGGTATTGCTGTTTCTGGGGGAAATATTCACTTCAGCTTTGGGGAGTGACTCGTCCCAGGGGTTAGGGTGGCTATCTCCCAAAATGTCTCTCCCTATGCCTCCTAGATTGCACTCTCTTCCTGTTACTGTGGTTCTCTCCCCTCTCCTCCCGTCCCCAGGAGCCCCGGGTGAGTGTTTGTGAGAGAGATGTTCTGCGTGGTCCCTTTAAGAAGGATCCTGGGTCTGAGAAATCAGACTTTCTCACAAACAGTATCCTGACTTGTTTCCAGCTAAATACTGTCCTTATGCTTCTTCTGGGCTCTGGGGCTGCAGGCTGGGGCTTTGTTCCTGGGGCTCAGGACCCTTTCCCCTCTGCTAAACTCACTTCCCGCCACGCGAGACTCCCACCCTGCTGCCATTCGCTCCGAGAAGCTGGGCAGCCCTCTCCACGTTTCCGCTTTTCCTACCAGTCTCTGTGTGGCTTCTTCAGCGTTCCTGGGTTGAAGAGTCCTTTTAGTTTAGTCCAAAGTTGGTTTTTCCAGCTGATAGTTCATAAAATTAGTTTGTAATCCACATTGGTTCTGGGAGGTAGATGCTGGTACGTCCGCCTACTCCAGCACCATCTTGTCTCTCTAGCATAGTAATTGTTAATGATTCAGAATCCAAAGCACTAACTAATGGTCGCTTAGTTGCTATAAAGGAAGATATAGAAAAGAAAAAGAGAAATTAGGGTTGGACAGTCATAATCTTCAAATTGATCTACCTACCTTTATAAGGCCATAGTGGTATAGAACCATTATTTCTATTTTTTATAGATTTTATTTTCTGATTTTAGAGAGAGGAGAGAGAGAGAAAAGGGGCAGAGGAGCAAAAAGCATCACCTTGTACTAATTTCTTCTCATATGTGCCTTGATTGGGCAAGCCCAGGGCTTTGAACCAGCAATCTCAGTGTTCCAGGTTGATGCTGTATCCACTGTGCCACCACAGGTCAGGTCTTTATTTCTGTTTTCTAACAGTAATTACTTTGAATAGATATTTTCCTAATACCATCAGTAAGAATGATCTTTTTTCTTCTTAGCAAATAGTACAACTATTTCTTTCTCATTGGTAGAAAAAGAATAAATGAAATAAAATCTGTATTTAGGTTATATGTCAATATTTCTCATGTTCTTTAATTAGTAGGGTATAGGTAGTATATTCAATATGGTATGAATAATGCAAATGAACTCATAACTGATATGAGACAATGGCCATGTTTAATTCATTTTAATTGAGATTTCAATGAGCATCTGGCATTGTATATCATAAAAACACTAACTCTTTGTGAATTGTTTTCTGATACTTTTGCTCTAATTTATATTTGTTCCTTTTAACTTTAAATTGAATTTACCAACACTTTGAAATTCTGAAACTGCAAGAATGGCAGAGAAGAGGGGAAAGGAATTTTTTCCCCTCTAGTAACTTAAGAAATAATAGCCAAATGTTGTAACAGCTACAATACCAACAATAACAACACTTTCGAGTAGCCAGCATTCCTGAGGCTGTGAGAACACTTGGATGAGCTAGGTAGTAATATAAAACATGTGTGTTCTTATCTGCCCTATTTACTGAAATTATATATCAGGAATAGAAATCTTTTAAGCTTAGGAACCCAAGCAAAGCACTGTGGACTCTGGAACACTAAGAGATGACACTGAAATATTCCCTAGTTTTTTGTCATTGATTACCTGTATAATAATAAGATATTTTACTGCTAAAGGCTATTGTATACCTTGTTAATTTTGGTGGATGAAAAAGCACAGAGAGGAAGGTGAGCTTTTCAAATCCGTAGTTTCAGGCTTTGTGAGCTCATGATTTGAATAATTTAGAGAAAGCTTTCAAACTGTTTATTAGATACAGGAAGTTAGTAAGGCATGATAATTTTAAAAATTGTGGGAAAAATAAATAAGAAATAAAGAATTGCAATTTTTTTGTTAAAAGTGTTTTGTTTGGCCCTGGCCGGTTGGCTCAGTGGTAGAGCGTCGGCGTGGCGTGCAGGAGTCCCGGGTTCGATTCCCGGCCATGGCAAACAGGAGAGGTGCCCATCTGCTTCTCTGCCCCTCTCCCTCTCCTTCCTCTCTGCCTCTCTCTTCCTCTCCCGCAGCTAAGGCTCCATTGGAGCAAGGATGGCCCGGGCGCTGGGGATGGCTTTGTGGCCTCTGCCTCAGGTGCTAGAGTGGCTCTGGTCGCAACATAGCAATGCCCAGGATGGGCAGAGCATCGCCCCCTGGTGGGCAGAGCTTCGCCCCTGGTGGGCGTGCCGGGTGGATCCCGGTCGAGCGCATGCGGTAGTCTGTCTGACTGTCTCTCCCTGTTTCCAGCTTCAGAAAAATACAAAAAAAAAAAAAAAAAAGTGTTTTGTTTGCATTCTTTTGGAGTAAATATCTTGCATAATTTTCTTTATTTCTAATCTTGTTTTCCAGGCACTTTGGAAAGACATGAGACGGGAGAAAGAGCAAGAATTATTCTTAATTGTGATGATTCGCAGTTTTTAAAGCCTGAGTCTGTACTTTCAGTTGCCACAGAGACACGTAAGCACAGAAGTGTGGAACAGAGATCCTCCAGCTCCTACCAGTTTGGACCAATGTCTTGCACTAGTCTGCAGGTGAAGTCCTCATGTAAGGTAAGTTCAAATTGAGCTGTTGCTTACAAAGAACATCATCAACTTTAACTAAGAACTAACATGGCTTCATAAATATGTGGAAATCAAATATCAGTGGAAAAACAAGAACTTAGCTATGATTGCTTCTACCAGACATATCTATCAAGTGACCTTGAGCTAATCAGGATGACTTTCTGAGTGATTATTATTCTTGGTATAGCATTTTTTTATATATAAAATAGGTTCTAACTTATCAAAAGTGAGCCAATTTTAGTTTCATTTTCTTTTTTAAATTAAAAAAAAATATTTATTGATTTTAGAGAGAAACGGAGGGAGAGAGAAAGACAGGAACATCAATCTGTTCCTGTATGTGCCCTGTCTGTAGATCAAACTGGCAACCTCTATGATTCAGGACAATGCTCTAACCAACTGAGCTATCCAGCCAGGACGATTGAGCCAATTTTGTATTAACTCTTACTTAAATAGTAGTTGGTTTTCCACCGCTAAGAGGAAAAAAAAAAAACCCACTACATACTGTGGTCTAGGTCTTTTTTTTTTTTTTCTTTCCTTTTTAGTTGAGAGTATTAGACCTTTTTTTTTATAATGATAATTGTACAAATAAGCCAAAAGTGTATTAGAAAAACTGGATCATTGTATGGAGAATTCTTTAGATTTATTCTCCTATCTCTAGGATCACCAGCTTTTTAAGCTGCTGAGCCTCAGTTAATACACAGTGATAGAGTTTGCATTAAAAAAAAAGATTTTATTTTACAAAAAGGAGGGTGGGAAGAATGAGAAGTATCAACTCATAGTTGCTTTACTTTTGTTGTTCATTGGTTGCTTGTTTTATGTGCCTTAACTGGGCAAGCCCAGGGTCATGAACTGGCGGTCTCAGCATTCCAGGTTGATGCTCTATCCACTGTGCCACCACAGGTCAGGCTGGAGTTTGCGTTTGTTTTCATAAACCAAGTCAACCAGCTTCACAGAAATTTGCAAGAGCTTTATTATTCCTAATATGATATAATAATTCAACTTGATTTCTTTAAGGGACTCTTCTTTTTGTTATTTACACCCCTAAGTTATCTTCTTATCTTGTTATAACTATGCTATACATGTGCATATATTTACTGTAGTATTTTCCCATGTAAAACTATAATATATTATTACCTATTTTTAATGGATAAATTATACCCGTGTACTGTGTATATACTGTTACTCATATGAATTATTTTTCCATGGCTTAATATTTGGATTATGTTTTATGTTTCAGTTTTGTAAGTTACACATCTATAAACCTAAAACTTTTTTTTCATATCCAATGTTATTTAATAGACTATATAATTCCAGGAGTGGGATTTTTAAGTTAAATTTTAACTCTTGTTGTTACATATTATTAACATTTTCCATTATTTTAGTGATATAAAGACTGTTAAAACATCATTAATAAGGACTTTAAATAAAATTTTATTTCATCTGATGTGTACATAGAGTGAGAGAGACAAAAAGATGTGTCATCTTCAAGAAAGGCCAATCAGCCACTCAAGCTCTGCCTGAAGGCTGCAGGGTGGAGGTGGGGGCATGAGCATGTTATCTTCAGCTTTTTAGATTTAGTGGCTTGATTTAGATCTCAAGACCAGGTTTTATCAACCTTTTGAGAACTGAGTCTTACAAACCAAAAACTCAAGAAATGAATATGTAAGCTAGAATGATTATCATTTAATTTACAATGATAAATATAATTGCAATTGTGTTCATAATTGAGCACAATCTCACTGTAGCAAAGCTACAGGGAATGGGGGAGAGGAGGGAGGTGGAATTACATATGCCATTGATGGCCATGGAGATGGAGTATTCACTCGCTGAGCTCTAAATCTAATGCAGGCATCCCTTTCAGCCCATTAACGCACTATTTTCCTTGTTTAAAGCTGATATATAAATACATTGAAAAGTTCCTAAATTTTGGATTACTCTTTTTAAGACTCTATTTAGGCCATCTAGTTTGTTTATACTTTCCTCCTTCAGATCTTGAAACCAGTGATAAAGCAACAGCTGCTTTTTTCTCTTATTTAGTCAAATTGTTTTTAGATTTTCCAAAACTATTGTTCATGTTCCTAACTTGAAAGAGGTCATCAATGTGATAAAACTTTAACATTAAAAAGAAGAGGAAAGTCATAGGCCTTAGTATCCTAAGGCAGAAAAGTGAACAACACTTATATTATGAATTATATGGTTGAAATACATAGGCTCAGCTCAGTGAGTGAGCCCAGCTGACTGCCAAGCATTTCCATCTTAATGTGGCTTTGTTGCTCTCTATTCATAATAGAGTGTGATTCTAATAGTGGGAATTATTGTACGTTAGATTAGTAGGTGAGAACTTGGAGATGTCTCTTGACTCATGCATGTCAGATTCTAGGGTTTGCAGGAACAAATCTCATTCATCAAGTGCCCATTTTACTAGCTTAGTGTCCATAAGGTAAACTGATTGCTATTTCTTTCAATTTTTTGAAGGACCTCAGTGCTGTGCTTTACGTAGTAATAATAGTATACATAGATTTCATTTTCTTTATATAATTTTATTTCTTTCATGACTCCAGTAAGCAATAAAATGCCAGGGTCTTGTTTTCTTACTCTTGGGCTGGTTCCCACTTTACTTTTTAGCCGCTGCCCTTTACATCAGATGACTACAGTTTTCAACCTTCACTCTGTACAGAGTAAGAGAATTGAATTAGATACAGCTATCACTTCCTTTGTTCTATATACTATGCTTCTAATATTAAATTTACTGTTAACTAGAGTATTTTTTATTGCTTTTAGAAAGACAGAAGGAGGAAGGGAGGAGAGAGAGAGAGAGAGAAACATTCATTTATTGTTCCACTTAGTTGTCCATTCATTGGTTGCTTCTCGTATGTGCCCTGACTGGGGATTAAATCCTCAACGTTGGCATTTTGGGAAAACACTCTGGGCTAACCGGCTAGAGCCATCTAGAGCTTTTTTGTGTGTGTGCTTTTCCTAAGTTACATCTTCTTCAGTTATGTGGTGAATCTCTTCATTTCATTCTCTTAAATTTGAGCCATTGAGATTGTTTTATCATAATCTTATTTATGAATTTGCTAAGCATGGAATTTCAAGAGAACTTATAAATTCTTCATTCTTCTTATTGTTAATATAATAAAATGATTCATGAGTTTTTATTACAAAAACATTCATTTTAAAAAATAGGATTTAAATAACCGTCATTTTAGAGGTAGGAAAAATGAGGGACAATAAATCTGTGAAATTTAGATTTGTCTAAGGTTAATGTGTGTTTCAGGATTTTTTTAGTATAGATTTTAATGAAACACAGTGAAATACTTTCAAATGGTGGAGTGAACTGTCTCACTGAGAGGACAGCATGTAAGATCTATGCAGTGAACTCTTTTTTTTTTTTTTTTGTATTTTTCTGAAGCTGGAAACGGGGAGAGACAGTCAGACAGACTCCCGCATGCGCCCGACCGGGATCCACCCGGCACGCCCACCAGGGGCGATGCTCTGCCCACCAGGGGGCAATGCTCTGCCCCTCCGGGGGATCGCTCTGCCGCGACCAGAGCCACTCTAGCGCTTGGGGCAGAGGCCAAGGAGCCATCCCCAGCGCCCGGGCCATCTTTGCTCCAATGGAGCCTTGGCTGTGGGAGGGGAAGAGAGAGACAGAGAGGAAGGAGGGGTGGGGGTGGAGAAGCAAATGGGCGCTTCTCCCATGTGCCCTGGCCGGGAATTGAACCCGGATCCCCCGCACGCCAGGCCGACGCTCTACCGCTGAGCCAACCGGCCAGGGCCTGCAGTGAACTCTTTTGTTTGACAATATTTGGAATTCTTTAGCTTGCTCTATTCATATTTTCTTCTTGCATTTGAGGAATGCATATAGATTTGGAAAAGATTTAAAATAGAACAACTACAAAAATCCATTTTAAAAATGGGTACAATTTTAAATGCTAGAGGAGTTAAATTTGTGTAGCTAGACAAAGAAAAGCCTTTGAGGTAGGAGAGGGCCAAGATCTTAAAGGATTTGAAGAAATACAATATCATATTAGTGATGGGGAACTGATTTTCTCAGATTCTGCTGAGGATAGAAGGAGATAGAAACTTTTTAAATTGCAGTGGGAGAAAATCAGCTTCAAAGTAGGAAATAAACAATCTTATTAAAATCATCTCTACATGACAGAAATTTTTGTAGCTTCATTATATTTTAAGGAGAGAAGGCCTATTTTGTCTGATGGCTTGTTGGTTTTAATATCTTTTTCTGAATTTCTTGTATGTAAAATGAGTAAAGGGATCAACTGGATTACTTTAACTTAGACCCATTGTATTGTCCTGGAAATGTTTAAAACAAACAAACAAACAAACAAACAAACTGATTTTCTATATAATGGGTCCCCAGGAACCTCCCCCTAGTTCCCTATTTAAATCTTCACTATTTAATATGGTGGCCATTAACCACATTTGGCTATTGACCACTTGAAATTTGGCTAACACCACATGTTAAATGATATTTTGGATATATAAGGTTAAATAAAATATATTGTTAAAATCATTTTCACCTGCTTCTCTTTATTTTATTTTTTTAATATGGCTACCACACAGTTTAAAGTTACATATGTGGTTTACATTTTATTAGTTTTGTACATTGTTGAGCTAGACTAGGGATAAGCACACTTAAAGGACTATATGGTAAATATTTTAGACTTGGAAGGCCAGATTTTTTGCTATTTTAACTATTCAATTCTATTGTTGGAGCGAGAAAGCCATATCAGACAATTCTTAAACAGTAAGGTTGTGTTCTAATAAATTTTTATTTACAAAAACATACAGTGGGTCATATTTGATGCCCACTGACTTTGGTTTGCCAATTTCTGATCTAGATAGTACTCTCTGGACTTGGAGATAATGGGGTTCTAGGATGAACTGGCAAAATAGCTAATACCTTCAACTCTCCCTAGATATCTGAATATTTAATAAGGCAACTCACCCTACTTTCTTCGGTGCTATATGTGGAATGCAGTCCAAATGATCTTGTTTCAAGTCTGTCACCTGACAAAATTCATGAAACTCTTATGCCTGTATATCTGCCCTTTGTAGAAAACAAATGTGTACATTATAGCTCCTAATTCAAGCAAGATTTTTAAAATGGAATTTTCTTTATTTAATGCACTCATATGTGCATCATTCTCTAAACATATAAAATTGATTGCAAATAAAGAATTCATTTACATTTACTTACATTCCAGTTGAGATTTGTAAAAATATGTTTTTATTTTCTGAACGTTTAGTTGACCTTAAGGTAATGTCATTTTGGTGGCATTTGATGAAAAATCTTATTAGAACTTTATTGTACTTCCTCTCATAAAACACAGCTGATAGCCACCAATAGAAAACTGCACCACACTACTACTTATTACTTTGTCAAAACAAAACGTTAGTTCTTTCACATTGTGTGACACAAAAACTTGAGTCAGAGAGAGGGATAGATAGGGACAGATAGACAGGAAGGGAGAGAGATGAGAAGCATCAATCATCAGTTTTTCGTTGGGACACCTTAGTTGTTCACTGATTGCTTTCTCATATGTGACTTGACCTTGGGCCTTCAGCAGACCGAGTAACCCCTTGCTCAAGCCAGAGACCTTGGGTCCAAGCTGGTGAACTTTTGCTCAAACTAGATGAGCCTGCATTCAACTGGTGACCTCGGGGTCTCAAACCTGGGTCCTTCCACATTCCAGTCTGATGCTCTATCCACTGCGCCACCGCCTGGTCAGGCTGACACAAAAACTTAAAAGTAGAACCAGAGTAGTTTCAAAATGTCACCTGAAAATTTATATGTAAAAATAGTAAAATAATAATTTTGTCAATATTACATGTTGCAAATTAACTCTGTTTTTATTTAACAATATATATTTAATTATCAAAACTGAATCACTATAGGCCCCGGGCCCATTGGCTCAGTTGATAGAGTGTCTGCCCAGCGTGCATATGTCCTGGGTTCGAGCCCTGTTCAAGGAACACAGGAGAAACAACCATCTGCTTCTCTCACGCTTTCTCTCCAACTTCTCTCCCTCTTCCACTCTCACAGCCAGTAGCTCAATTGGTTCTAGCGACAGCCCAGGCTCCTGAGGATAGCTCGGTTGATACAATTAGGGTGCATGAAGGAGTTTGTCTCTCTATCTCCTCTCCTCTCATTAAAAAAAAAAATTGAATCACTATAGAAAAGAATAAACGTTACTTATTTGAAAACAATTGCATTATATAGGGGTAAATCTCAATATAGAATAATAATTTTTTTATTTTTTTAATCAGTAGTTAATTTCTGGTGTATTCTTTTTAAAGAAACTAACAGCATGTATCTATTTTTTCTAATGTAGAAAATATTTTGCATTGATTTTTCTATAATTAAAAGTAGATTTTTATTATTAGACATGCAAGCCTTTCATGAAAATATAGGAATTTCTTTCTGTAAATATTGGATTAAGGTGTTTAAGTATTTTGATTTTGTGAATCCAAACTTAAAACTTCAGTATCTAGATGATAACACCCTTCTTGGTAAAATAGACTAGGGAAATATACAATACAGTAGTGAAGAAATATACAAGGAAGTATGCTGTTTGAACACATGTGAAGTGATACAAATTTTTGGTAGAGTATAACTATTTCTCATTAGTATTTTCATATACATATTAACTGCTGTGAAGTTAAATGAAATTTTTTGTAATATTGAATACTTTGTATATAACTGCTTAAAGAAGAATGTCCCTTTTCTCTTATTGTGGTACGAGTTTAAACTTTTTTTTTTTTTTTTGGTACAAAGATATCTAAATGTTGAAGAAAACTATGAAAAGCATATCACAGCTTTGCTTCAAAACTAATTTAGGCGGTCTCCGAGTCACTATAAAAAGTAGGAAATGCACCATTAAATGTCTCCAGCTGTCCCCTTGCACACAGAAGCAACCTTGAATTTCCTCACAGGACTTCAAAGCCCTGCTTGTCTCTAGACATTTGTTGGCCGTGTAAATCAAGGCACAAAAGGAGAATGCCCGTATTTCATGGTGCGTGGCTGGTTTCAGTCTCGCATTGTGCCGCACGTGCCGGTGGGCAGTGCCAGGAACAGAAGGACACTGTTCTGACTTGTGTGACAAATGTAGTTAACACCAGATCCATATTAATGTTGTCAGTTCCCTTGATGGATTTAAACAGATTTTAATTATTTTCAGTGTCCAAAGGCCTGAAATATATAGCTTAAAAGTTCTTCGAAGAAAGCTTAGTTAATGTGTGAGTGTAAAACCTCTTGTAAAAATGAAACTTTTTTATTGGCCTTAGTCATTGACATAGGTTATTCATCAAGTCAGCAATTTGTGTGGCAAAGTGCCATTTGAATAGTGTATTGTTAGAATACTTATGGTCCACTTGACAAGGGCTCTTGCTGTAAATAGTGCAATTTGACTCCAGCTGTTAAAGAGTGGCTTTGACAGCAGCCAAATAGAATGGAGATGCCTTACTGCACCGCCGAAAAATCAATATTGGGTTCAGAGTAACCTGTTCTTTTCTCTTTTGTAGATTTACAAATGAGTATCAAGGGTTCATAAGTGGGAGTTTAAATATTATTTTAAATGTAATTTACTTGGAGTTTCAAATTTAAGACTTGTGATAAAATGGTGCAAGTGCAGTTTTAGAATATTATTTCCACCCCCTGGTTCATGTTTAGTCACAATCACAGTTTAGTTGAATTCGGGCTCTCCAGCTTCAGTAAAAAAGAATTAGTGTAAAAATAGGCTCTAAATTGTGTGCCTATTCTATGCTGCAGGGTAACTATTCTTCTTTTTGATTCCCTTGTTAGGGTATGTTAGTGTATCTTCTGTGGCCCTCTCATCTTCTCTGTGTGTATACCCTTTTCATAGAGATGGTAGGGTTCTTTGTGGCTGTGCCTATACAAATACCCACAGATGTTGATAACCAATAATGTCCTCGGTGTTGTCCATGATTTTCCTAAAGCAGACTCTTGCTGGTTTTGAAAGAATTTTCTAGCAGTTTTCTGCAATACAAGGTTGCTATGATACCTGACTGGCAGTAATAGATATTGAATCATCTGTTAATTATAATAACTGCATGTAAGGGATCTTTCTTCATTGGGTTTCTCTACTTTGCTAGCTGTTATGTTTGAGATACATGGAGCCAGGGAAATTATATACTCAGGATGAGAAAAAAATGTTTTAATAATTACCTTATATCCTGATGTTGAATAAAAAATTTCCATGTTTAAAAAATCTTTGAGATGACTATTGATTTACCAAGGTTGCAGATGAAATTTATTAAAATCATTTCTAGTTTTGACTGAATTTAATTTTGAATTTTATTGTTGTTTATCTGACATATAAGTCTTTTTCTAGGACAGAAACTCCACAATTTTTCTGTCCCAAACTCCTCTAACCCCACAATATTTGTTAATTCTTAAGAAACATGAGAATCTAAGATTATAATTTTCTTCTTAAAGCTTTTGCCTGATGTCTTCTCAATAAATTATTTAATGCTTGCTTCTAATTCCCATTTTCAGGATATGCTGACTTTTATACAGAGAAAACATGCAACACCATATTTTAATTAAAAGTTTCCTCACTTGACAAGAGGACTTGAAAGAGCTATTATTTTTAACATGGAAAATGCTGGTGAATTGTGTGCTTTCTCAGAAACCTTTTCAAATGAAGATTGTAAAAGAATCATCTTTCTATTACTGACCAACTCTGCATTTATTGGATTTGTGGCTGAGATAGCAACTGAAAATTCATAAAGCTGATAATATAATGGTGTACAAGGACCTTTAAGCTGATTCAAGGTCAATGTTATTGTTTTTATAATTGCTGATAGGCAGTTGTGATTTCTACCAGAAAAAGGATTTGTTCTGCTTTAGTTTTAGCTGGTTTCAAAAAATGTTATCTTTTCTGTTAATTCCAATATAAACCTTTTTACTAAATAAATGTTTGTTATTTTTAGTACAGATTTATCTCAGTTTCCTCCTCTAACCCCACAATATTTGTTAATTCTTAAGAAACATGAGAATCTAAGATTATAATTTTCTTCTTGAATTAAACATTCTGATTATAATCATCAATTGACTTTTGGGGTAGAGATTCTAGTATAAAAACATAAATAAGAATTAAACAAAAGGCATTATAAATTTGTAGTTAGCTTACTCTAGAGACAGTGTACCATAATTTATTAAGCATATCTTTCAATTTGCATTAATCATTTTATACAAATACATTAGAAGCTATGAATTCTGCAGTCATGTCAATCCTGTATTACCCACCTATATCCGTTTACAAACATTTTTCTCCCTCATTTCTTCTTTTCCTTTCTACTTTTCTTTTCTTCTCAGTTGTAAGTTGATTTTGCTTTTTAAAACCTGTGACTTGTCCAGGTATATCAAGACCTAGCCTTTTACAGGCCCCAAATATGGATCTGTTCATCTTACTGAAAGAGGTCTCTGTCTGTAATCTCACTTATTGACTGAGAGTGCCATCTGGACCCATTTAAAAGAACCCCAACAGGGACAATTTTTCTGTCCCAATGACTTATGTTGAAACAGGCCCTAAGAGAGCAACAAATGCAAAAATGTAACAGGAAGCAATTCTCAGGAAAAAAAATAGAGCATCTATTCTAATAAAATATTTTCCCTATGCTGGTAAAAACAAAATGTATTAAGACTTCAGCTTTATTCATAATAACTAGGAGCATGAATTTACTGAAAAATATATCCAACTAATATTCCCATCTATTTTTTGAATTGCATTTAATAGTGACTTCCTGGAGGCACAGCCAGTTCTCTGCATTTACAAATGCATTCATGACATTAAATACAAACAGTGACATAAGTGGCATTACTTGTTATTTTCTGCATACTATAAAGCTTATGAAAATGGCTGTTTTAATCCTAAACTATCTTGCATAAGCTTGTCGTCTTAAGTATGATTAGTCCTACCATGTATAAAAAAATGGTCACAAGAGGCTATTATGAGCAACAAGGGCCTTTATTTTTCTATTTCAGAGAGGTTGGAAGGGAAAGAAAGAGAAAGAGGGGAACTTCAAGCTGCTCGGGTCTGTGCCCTGACCGAGGAACCGGCAACCTCTGGTCTCCTGGACAATGCTCTACCCAACTGAATTATCTGGCTAAGACTTAGCAGGGGCTCCTTATACACATGTTTAACTCCAGGGACATCTACAGAGGAATGAACATTTTAAGGCTTTTGTTTTGTATTGTTTTTTTGTTTTTGTTTTTTGTCTTCCTATGTTGTCTAAGACCTGCTGGTTTTTTGAAGGTCATTATGAAAGCTTATGAAATACAGTCATGCTCTCTCCTTCATTACTTTCTTCCCTGCTCCCACTAGACCTCTCTGGCCATTATACAAAACATGGCCTTCATTTCCCCTCTGGTAGCAAATGTTTTGTTTTCCTTATTGCTCCTTGAACTAGTATATTAATTTGGATGCATAAGGAGTAGTAATGGAGGAGTAGAGTTCACCAGAACCTATATTTTTGGGTGTAGCATGTTAGAATGGCAAGTGGTCAAGACACCTGTTCTCTCCTTCCTTTCTTTGCTTAGATTTTGGAGCTCAGTCTTGACTGAAGCATATGTACATTGGATCCTATCTCTGCTCTCTTAGCCTCAGTGTAGCTGAGTTCACTGATGGCTGGTTCCAGCAGACCAGATTTTTCTCAACAGAGCTAAGCAGTATAATTCACATGATAATCAGTGCTTCAGTGGTACTTCACTCTCTGTAAATGATATAGCATATCCCTTAAAGCTTTTGCCTGATGTCTTCTCAATAAATTATTTAATGCTTGCTTCTAATTCCCATTTTCAGGATATGCTGACTTTTATACAGAGAAAACATGCAACACCATATTTTAATTAAAAGTTTCCTCACTTGACAATTAAAGCAGGTGTGGACAGTAATTTATGAATGATATCTGGGGGAAATTTTTAATTTATTTTCACTATTCTCTGGTGAAATTTTGTTTCCAAATTCTGGACATCTTGATGCATAATAAAAACCTAGAAAGAGCCCTCTTAAATATTTCAAAACATTCATAAAATTAAAATGCCAACTAATAGTATTATTGTGTGATTTATGTTTTATCTTTGAAACTGAGTATTGTATCTACTCTTTTCTTAGCAAGAATACCTTCTGAATTTTACATTTGATTTTGATGCTTATCTTTTTTATGTTTTATAAAGATTACACATACTCTTCAGCCACATGACTTTCCAATCTGCTGAGCTCACATCACCATTTATAAATTAGTCTTTTCAACTTCTACTAGCATGATCTAGATAAGAAGACAGAGGCTTGGAAATGAACGCTCAATTATTATTAACTTGAGTTGTATTCATCCTTGGAATACAATCTAAAATTATGAAGCAAACATAAAAAAAATATTGAAAAATGTAAATTGCATATTTTGCCACATAACCCAGATATTTAATTCTCAGTTACCTGGCCTGGTTAAAGAAATTCATATTTTCTATACTGCTCCTTTCCCACCAGACTGTTTCCTTCTGATTCTTTACCCTGGAGTGTCTATCTAAGCTTCAGTGTTACTAGCCCATACACGAAATAGCAGTCTACCTTTCATTCTTTTTCTCAGCATCCTTTTTACTTTATTCTTTATCTTTCACACCTTCCATGACAAGCTAGGTTTAAAGGGGGCAATGATCTGCTTTACCATTTTGTCACAGTATCCTCATCCTCATAGCACATGTCTGACACAAGGCAGGCATTCAAAAATACTTGTGGAATAAACACATACACTGAATAATACTGAAGTCTAGGTATGAAAAACAGATAGTAAGAAAGTGGAGGACATGTCTGTTATGGAATTGTAAAGGAAAAATATAGAAATGACTGCCAGCAAAGCATACATATTTTTAGTCAGTCAATTGCTTTAAGTCCAAGTTGGGTTTATGTGACTTGGTCTTACATAGGGGAATGACCTAGTAAAAATAGTCAATAATAGCAAAGAGGCTGTTAAAACACAACAGCACCCCACTGATATTTAGACACCAGTCCCAATCAATTCAACCATTTATAAGGCATATTTATATTGAAACCAGTCCAAATCAATTCAAAAGTTTATTAGAAAAAATATTAAACACTGGTGATGAAATTAAGGATGTTTAGGACGTTAGGGAGAAAGGATTCACAATAGGTAACATGGGCACACCAGTGAGCTGATAGAGATTTATAAAGGAAGATTAAAAGATAGCGTGATTATATGGTTTCTTACACCAACAAAGCTTATATTATTGCCTTTTTCACTTGTCCTTAAATCTCAGACTTCTTTTTCTCGTAACAAAATTATCTAAAATAAACACTCAAAAATAGCCTGAGGGTTATATTGTATATCACGGGTCCTCTGCTTCCCTTAAATAATTACTTTACTAAGCCCTCCCCTCAATACAAAAACCCCAAAGCCAGAAACAATCTAATCAACAGGTTTGTAATAACTTCTAGAAATATAAGTGTAATAAATATGAAGAGGCCTGATTTATGTTTCATTTCCCAGATGCAAAGTTTTTGGCACAATCCTGCATCCTTCAAGTAGCAAACATGGTTTCCTACTTTCTGAGATCATTTGAAAATTGCTGAACTGTCCCTGTCATCAGAGGTTGGTGAAAAGAGGATTGAGTCTACTCTGTGATGTGTATGATAGAAAATGCTTGTAGGTAACTCATTCTTGTGGGACCGTAGGGTCACATGCTGAATTAACAATCCCAGGAGACACCAAGCCTCACCGGATTTGCTCTCCCTTGTCTGCTTGCCTCCAGGAAAGAGGTGTCTCACTCAGTATTGTGGACAAACCCATGCTCCTCCTGGCTGCTGCCCTGCTGATTTTGCTCTCTAAGCATCTCTCCCAGCCCAATCCTATGAACAGGAGATGTTCTGCATTCCACCTGTTTAAATCCCACCCAAACTACATACAGCATCTGCCTGTGCTATTTAATATGCAACTGCTAATTAACTATGGATTACCTGGTTATTTTACTAGTATTTATTTGTCTTATTTTCTCAATTAGGCCTAAAGCTCCTTGACAACAAAGAAGTGCTGCGTCTGTATGTTATATCAATTTTGTAGTAATAAAACAGGAAACAGAAAACTTTATTCAGTAAATATTCAAGGGATACCTCGTATGAGCCAAACACTTTTTTTGATATTAGGAATTTCAACAAAGTCCTGGCACTCATGGCTTTTAACATTTCTGAGGAGAGGAGATAGACCATAATTTAAACAAAGGAAAATAAAACAAATCAATGTCAGATAGTGCTAAAGGCTCTATGGGGAATTAGCAACAGGTAGTATAATAGACATGCCTGGGGATTTACTCTAGGCTGAGTGGCCAGAGGTCAGAGGAGGAGGTAGCATTTATATTGTCTGAATGAGGGGGAAAAGCCAGCTAACCATGTAACTAGCAGAGGGAAGAACGTGCTTGATGCTGTAGGCAATGAAGTAAAGGCCTTCACTAGAGAGAAGTGTATGGGGAGACAAGTAGAAGTTCATATTATAGAGTGAGGTGGTGTAGGTGATGCTGAATATGCTAATTCAAAGTGCAGAGTTTGGGTTCAATTTTATATACTAAGGGGAGTCTTTTCATGGTTTTACTCTAAAAAATGATAAAATCTGATTCGGTGGTGGGATTCAGTGGGTTCACATCCATTCAGCAGAACCAATATCTAATTTTTTGTTGAGTTTGGTGAACTGGTTGTTAAAATGGCACTTGTAATCAGGGTTCTCTCTAAGGTAGGATCCTGGGCAGCCACCCAGTGTGGAAACCACAAATTTACATTCCTTTCTCTTTTTTAACGTTCATCTGCATGACAACGTATTCTAAGTGCCTGTCGTATTGTTCATTCATCCATAGGTGAAAATATTTGACAGAACTATGCTTGTAATATTTATTTATTCATTTCATAAAACTCATTATACCTTTGATGAATGTTGGGCAGATAAAATGTATTATGCTCACTTTGTTAAAGATTATGCTGCCCACGAGGAGGCCATCGCCCAGGTGATATTAATGTGTGTCTCTGTGGGCAGGTAGAATCCTTGTAGCCTGGGGCTTGGTTTTGGGATTAATCCTTTCCTACCCTTTTTGATGTGGGGCGGTACAATCCAATCATGCCTCAGAGAAGTGACTTTGTATTAGAGACTTCCCTATTTTGTATATTGGATTAGAGGTTGTGAAGCTACAATATAAAATGGGGGCAGAACAGAGTTTGTGCTCTTGGTTCCTGAGATTATCATTAGAAGAGAGAGCAGAGGAGAGCAGAGAAAAGCCACGTGGAGGAGGCCAGGAGAAGCAGCCAAGATGGCGGAGTGCTGAGTGAGATGCCAGTTTGTGTAGCGTTTGTATCTGGGATAAGGAAGGAGATGGGGAACAGAGGTGAATAAGGCTGGTGAGCTAGAAACCTTTGATTCTAGGAAACTCGGATAAGTCAGTAGCTTTGTGAGCACTGAATGTGAGTGGGTTTTGGAGCCCAGTGTGTATTTTTACTTGCCCGCCGGGTGCAAGCTAGAATTAAAGACTATGGCCCATCAGTTTTTGGCTCCGCTGTTTCTTTACCGACTGTCTGAATCCAATGCGAACCTGCATGGGCCAGGCAGCTGCTGTGTTGGTAGCTCTGGCTATGGCCACTGGCTTTACAATGAAATACTACATTTTAATTCCCTTGTGTTTGTTACTTTAGTAAACAAACATATAACATAAAGAGAAAAAGGGCCTGTAAAGCCAGCAGCCAGGGCCAGGCCCACTATCACAGCAGCCTGGCCAGAGTAGGTTCGCATTGGATTCCGACAGTCGGTAAAGAAACAACGGAGCCAAGAACTGGCGGGCCATAATCTTTAATCCTAGCTTGCACCCGGCGGGCAAGTAAAAATACACACTGGGCTCCAAAACCCACTCACATTCAGTGCTCACAAAGCTACTGACTTATCCGAGTTTCCTAGAATCAAAGGTTTCTAGCTCACCAGCCTTATTCTCCTCAGTTCCCCATCTCCTTCCTTCTCCCAGATACAAACTGCACAAACTCTGCACAAACTGGCTTCTCACTCAACACTCTGCCATCTTGGCTGCTTCTTCTGGCCACATGGCCTCTTTCTGCTGCTCTCTCTGCTCTCTCATGCTAATCATCCCAGGAACCTAGAGCGCAAACTCTCGTTCTGCCCCCATTTTATATTGTAGCTTCACAACCTCTAATCCAATATACAGAATAGGGAAGTCTCTAATACAAAGTCACTTCTCTGAAGCATGATTGGATTGTACCACCCCACATCAAAATGGGTGGGAAAGGCTTAATCCCAAAACCAAGCCCCAGGCTACAAGGATTCTCAATATACATTAATATCACCTGGGCGACGGCCTCACGTGGGCAGCACCATTTTTAACAAAGTGAGCATAATACATTTTATCTGCCCAACAGGGCCAAACAGGAGGTGACAACTTGTATTTTTTCTTTGTCAGGTATTATTTAATATTTTTTCAATAATCTTTTAAAACTTATAAAATAATCTCGTTTTGTGTACCTCATTGATTGTTCTTATTTAAGTATTAAATGCATGAAATAATAAACTACCTTTTAGTATATCATTTTTTTATATTTAAAACGGTCATTAGGGCAGAGAACTGGTTATTAAATTATTTGAATCTCACCACTGATCTGATTTATTATTTTGAAAAGATCACTTTGGTTACTATATGGAAAACTGTGTAAGTGGAGAGGGGTGTGCCAAAAAATGGAAGTTATTGCATAGTTGTATCAAGAGAATGAATATATTGAGGGAGGTAGAAGGTAAATGGGGAATAAATCATGATGAGAGGAGACTTGACTCTGGGTGGTGTTCACACAATACAATATACAGATGATGAATTAAAGAATTGTAACCCTGGAACCTATATATTTATTAATCAATGTCATCCCAATACATTCGATAAAAATTTAGAAAGAGAGAGAAAGAAGAAAATTATTAGTTAGTGTTGAAATTTTGAACACCAAACTGGTAAAGGTCATGGTATATGCTCTGGTAGACCTATATTCCAAAGTGCCAGTAGAACCTCTGTACATGGTGAGACTGATGCTGACCACGGAATGCAGGGAATAATGTTAGGTCTAAATCTTAATGGATATGCTTTTGCTATGGGGAAGAAGCAGATCCAAAAGCCCGTACTACAGTCAGGGATTGATGAGAAGTTGATATGACTGGAGATAGAATTTAAGTGGGAATGGTGGAAGATGACTGTGTCTTCGAATCCTGCAGGAAAAGAAAGTCTTCGAGACTGGCCTTGGACATCTGAGAGCAACTTGTATTTGTAATGGGAAATTACATAAGTGACATACAAACACACAATACAACCTTACAATAGAGTCCTCTCATAAAATATAACTCACCTGAATCAAAGGGATTTAACACCTTTAATTGCATGCTTTATATTTAAATTGTGGTGTGGCTAGAAAAATGGTTTTTACACATTTAAAATTTCTGTTAATTTAGAATAGGCCCAGGGTTGGCAAACTTTTCCTGTAAAGGGCCAGATTGTATATATCAGTGGTAGTTAACCTGGTCCATACCGTCCACTAGTGGGCGTTCTAGCTTTCATGGCAGGTGGTAGCAGAGCAACCAAAATATAAATAAAAAGATAAATTTAACTATAGTAAGTTGTTTTATAAAGATTTATTCTGCCAAACTTAGCGAAAATCTGATGTAAAGTACTTCGTAAGTAATTATTATTATATGCTTTAACTCTGCTTTATAAATTTTATAAAGTAAAGTGACTTCCCTACTTTATAAATCACCATTACTGTGAAACTGGTGGGCAGTTAGAAAATTTTCCTACTAACAGAGATACAAAAGTGGGCGGTAGGTATAAAAAGGTTGATTACCCCTGGTATATATTTTTGGCTTTGTAGGCTATACAGTCTCTGTCATAGCTACTTAACTCTACCTTTTTAATACCAAAATAGCCATAGATGATACATAAACAAATGAGTATTTCTGTGTTCCAATAATGTTTTATTTACAGAAAAACAGGTGGTAGCCAATGTTTAGCCTATTGGCCATGGTTTTCTAACCCCTGCGGTTGGCAAGCAGATTCCATTATAATTCAGTGCAATAGACCACAAGAAGAGGAATAGAGGCTTTTTACTGGAAACACTGTATTTGGTTATTTTCATTAACCAATATTGTTGTAATGCTCCCTCTTTATAACTGTTTTTCACTTAATTTTTGAGCAGTGGTTTGTAAAACCTATTTTGGCTTTTTGGACATTTTTATTTTCCTTACTCTTGCTTCTTTAAGGTAGTCTTACATACTTGACCTTGTTGATCAATTACTAGATATGTGGTAATTCATTGTTGTATGGTCCTTTGAAAGATCTCATGCCCTCAGGCATTTCATTAACTTTAGTTTAAATTATATAATTTTTTTTACATGAGGGTATTCTCTAGTTATTGATTTCAATTTAATAAATATGTGTTAAATTGAATTGACTACAATATCTGGTAACTATATAGAGACATACACCCAAAATGTGTTTGGCTGGTTATTCTTAATGTAAATACACATATATACATAAAAATCATTCCAAAGAAAAGAAGTACCTTTTTTTTTTTTAACCTGTTTTGTGATAAACCAGTTCAATGTTATTTTCTTTCAACCTACATCTGACCTTTGGCCAATTATTAGCTTATTAGTATGATAGTTAGAAAGCATCAGTGTCATACCACTGACTTACATGTCATAGTTGGGAACCAAAGATGTTAGAAGTGAGTCTAATGAGTATATCTATGGCACATCTCTTTTAATTAGTTTTCCTCTCTAGGGGGTGAGTACTGAGTAATTTAGCAACCCTGTTATATTAATTGACAATTATTTACAGAGAGGAATACAAAAATTGATGAAAACAGTTGCTATTTATAGAGAGTGTATGGGACAAGTATCTTTTTGCCACATATAATTTAGCTTATTAATGAAATTGCTTTTGAATTTGAAATTGAGTAGTTTTTTTATTAGTGTCACTGAATTTTTTTATAGGATGCAAAGCAAATGGAAGTTGAATTACGGTGTGTTTGTTCAGTTATGACCACCTCTCAGAAATAGGGGGGGAAAGTGGTTTCAGTGTCTTCCAGTAATTTCCCAGAGAAACATGGGGCACATAACCGTGAGGGATCTCATTTATATGGTGAAAAGAGCACTGGAGTGGGATAGTCAATCTGTGTCCTATTTCAACGGTAGCCCTTAAATAGTTGGGTTAATTAACCCTTTGAGTAGTACGAATGTTCATGTATGTCCTCATGCCTCCTGACCATCCAGAGTACGATCATAACAAAAATTTTTATTTTAAAAATGTGTAAGGTGACATTAAAAAAGGCAAATGTATGTTCTTATTTCCATAAATTGGTTATCAAACAAACATGATTTTAAGTTAATAAAACTGTAACTGGAACTAATTTCATTTTTCGAACTCCAGGGCTCAGTGAACATGAAAAAAATCACCACTCAAAGGGTTAAATCAATGGCTGAATGACTTTGAGTCAGTCACCAAGCCTCTCTTTGCTGCTGTGATAGTGTTATATATAAGAAATTTATAGTTTGGTCTTCATCTATGGTTCCTGACACACAGCTCCTCAAACCCTTGGAATTTCCTAAGTGATAAGAGCCATCAGGGTATATTTTATTATTTATATGAAGCCTTTTTAACCACATGGGAGTTTATGTTAATGAGATGATTTTTTTTTTTTTTAATTTTTTTTTTTGCATTTTTCTGAAGCTGGAAACAGGGAGAGACAGTCAGACAGACTCCCGCATGCGCCCGACCGGGATCCACCCGGCACGCCCACCAGGGGCGACGCTCTGCCCACCAGGGGGCGATGCTCTGCCCATCCTGGGCGTCGCCATGTTGCGACCAGAGCCACTCTAGCACCTGGGGCAGAGGCCACAGAGCCATCCCCAGCGCCCGGGCCATCTTTGCTCCAATGGAGCCTTGGCTGCGGGAGGGGAAGAGAGAGACAGAGAGGAAGGCGCGGCGGAGGGGTGGAGAAGCAAATGGGCGCTTCTCCTATGTGTGTGCCCTGGCCGGGAATCGAACCCAGGTCCTCCGCACGCTAGGCCGGCGCTCTACCGCTGAGCCAACCGGCCAGGGCCAATGAGATGATTTTTGAAAGGGCTCTAGATAGCCTCATGATGGAAACTGGTTGCCCGCTGAATCAACCATGTCCACTGGAGGTGGAACTTTCAGTGCCACACACTGACCTCCAGGGCAGGGAGAGGAGCTGGAGGTTGAATTAATCACCAGTGTCCAATGGTTTAATCAATCATGCCTATGTAAAGAAGCCTCAAAAAGTACTCAGAAGGAAAGGGTTCAGAGAACTTCAGGGTTGTTGAACACAGAGAGGTCCTGGGAGGGCCATGCACCTGTGATGTCAGAGGCTCACAGGAAAACCAAGAGGGACCTCAACCCAGTGGCTGTGTTCAGGTCCTTGTCACTGCACAAGAAATAATTCAAGAGTGAAACAAAAAGATTCAGGAAAGCATAGAAACTTTTTTGAAGTGAAAGTGCACACTCAGATAAGAGTGTGGGCAGACTTGAGAAGCAAATCTCCTCAAAGGGTGTTGGCGGCTAGGCTTATATTTGGGCTACTGAAGAATTCGGGAAGGAGTACATTTTGGGTGGTCTTGGGTGGAGTTGGGGTGGGGTAGGAGAAGCATTTCCTTTACAATAGGAGAAAGGAATTTTGTTTTCATCTGGTCCACTTCAGAAGTATCATGGCATTGGTGCATGATGGATACTGGTCTATCTCCCATGCTAATATGATGGCATTGCAACTAGGTCATCCTTTAGTCAGGGTTCTTGGCCTGGCTAGACAGAACTGGTTTTTCTTTGTCTTTGTGGCTTCTTAGAAGCCTGCTTCCTCTTCATTCCTTAGAGAGGGGAGTGAGGAGGAGCCTGGTATCCTAATCTAGTTATCCTGCCTCACCTGGAGAGGACATGGATGCACCATGCTCCTTCCCACATGTTTCCCTTTGTACAAATCAGGCATTTACTTTTCCTCTCTAGCTCTGCCAGTCCTAGATGGCATATAAATGTTCTAAATGGCATCCTCTTCCAATATAAGGTTGTTTTGTCTACATTAGGAAGCTCTTGTCTAGTGCAGCCATTTTTGCTTACCCTCTTAGCTAGAACTCTGGGTAACTTGCTGAAGCTCTTATATCATCACTTGCTGCTTTTCTGTTATGAAGATGTCTTCTTTCCTTAAACCTCATTATTCAGACCTTTCTTTTGCAGCTTCCTTACTTCTCTCGACCTTCCTAGAATAGAAGAGAGTTAGGGCCTTGGCTTCAGTTTAACAGAATATAAGGGCTAGATTAATCTGTCCAGCCCACTATAACTTTCTTTATATTAACAGTAAAGCTGGTTCACTTTATTATCATTTGTGTGTTGACTAGAGTGGCACTTTTAGTTTCCTTCAAAACTTTTTCTTTGTGTTTACAACTGTTTGGCACAAGAAGCCTAGTTTCAGCCTGTCTTAGCTTTTGACATGCCTTCCTCATTAAGCTTAATCATTTTCAGATTTTTTATTTAAAGTGAGATATGGTCAGAGGTCTTTGTAGGATTGCTAATTGGCTTAATTTCAGTATTGTTTTATGTCAGGGAATAGGAAGGCCCAAGGAGACAGAGAAAGAGGAATGGCTGGTCAGCAGAGCAACAGAACACACACAACATTTATTGATTAAGTTTACTATCTTATATGGGCTCAGTGCATGGCACTCCCAAATAAATATAATAGTAACATCAAAGATCACTGATTACAGATCACCATAATAAATATAATAATAATAATGAAAATGTTTGAACTATTGAGAGAATTACCAAAATGAGATACAGAGACAAGAAATGAGCAAATGCTGTCAGAAAAACCTGTGGACTTGCTTGTCTCATCATTGTAACAGACCTTCAATTTGTAAAAAAAAATAAAAATAAAAAAATGCAGTATTTGTGAAGCACAATAAAATGATATATGCCTGTATCTCTTTATCAGAAACTCATTCATGTCCTTTGTAATAAACTGGCAATCAAGTAAGTAAAGTGTTTTCTGAATACTGTGAGTCATTCTAGCAAATGATAGAACTAAGGAGAGGGTCATAGGAATCTCTGATTTATAGTCAGTTGGTCAGAAGCAAAGGCCACAACCTGGACATCCAGTTGATGTTTGTAGTTGGGCAGTCTGTGGGGGTAAGGACTTAACTTGTGACATCTGATGTTATCTCTAGGTAGATAGTGTTGGAATTCAGTTAAATTGTAGGACACCTACCTGGTTTCTGAGAATTGCTCAGTATGGCGTAAAACTCTCACCCAGTGTCAGGGTTTTGAGAGAATAAAAGTTTGAGTGGGATGGTGGTAGAGAGAAAAATAAAGAAGCAGCACAGGAATGTTTTTTCCTTTGCAGTTAATCTGTCTATTCATCCATCTGTTAAGATCAGATTGTGTAGTGTCTAGATTAGGATAGGCTAGCAACAAAGAATGCTCCAAATAAAGTAAAAACAACCCAAGTTCAGTTTTTGCTTACTCTATGCACCTACTGAGGTCCAAAGAGGGTTTCTATTCTTGATAGTCAGAGACCAAACTAATGAATTCGAAGCCATGTGCTAGAAAAGACAGAGAACTAGAAACATTTGGTAAATATGCTAAGGATCACACCGATATTAATTTCTTAGACCTTGTTATCTGAAAAAGTCTGCGAAATTTTGAGAAAAAGCCTAGTTTCTTTTTTAGATTTCTATTTCAAAAAGTTAAGAATCTCCTAAATGTTGAGATTATGGATGATTTTTTTTCTTTGTTTATATGTTTAACATTATGTAAGTAGTAGTAGTATTATTTATCAAAGGCAAAACAATATAGCAAAAGCTATTGTGGAGCAGCTGTGTTAGGCTTGCTCGCAGGTTTACCAGCTGCAAGCACTTTACTTGATTAGCGCTTGAGCACATGGCAGAGGCACACGTGCAAAGCTGTGGGTGTTTCCCTGGGAGGCGATTCTCCCAGATTGCTTTCCCATGACCATAAAGTGCGGTTTTCCTTGCTCCCTTGCCCTTACTGTGAATAGCAGATTTTCCTTTGTTTATTAGATTTGCTTGCCTGTCTTTGAGAGCCTCCAATAAACAGGTATGGCCCAACACTTTCCGGCTCCGCATTTTCTCTACCATCCACCAGAATCCAATGTGAACTTGCTTTGTCTCGGCCACCAGCATTACAGCTATTTTTCTATATTTAAGTATCTCATTCAAATGCCCCTTGTTTATTTTACTAAGTTTAAAAAAAAATCTATGAGTATATATAAATATCTTCAGTCCCTTTAATATTCAGAAGTTTGTGCTTGAGTTAACATTTTATGTTCTGTATCATTGTGATTTTATAATAATGAAACATATCTTTTCAAGTTTCCAGACTACCCTATTATTTTTTAGTTTTTCTGAATGCAGAAGTAATTCCTCCCCTGCGCATTTTGTTTTTGAGATCAGCCAGATTTATCCAGCATTCTGATGGAGTCCTCACCATAGCCTTGTACCATGACAGAATAATCTCTTCTATATTGTCTCTAATTCTGGTGGTGCCCTACACTTTGGAGAAATCTTTTGGCTTCAGTAGACAGATAAATAAGTTTATCAGCAAAAACCCTTAATTATTCCTAGTTTTGTTTTTTTTTTAAATCTTAGCTTGGACTATGTGAGGCAGCTGTGTTAGGCTTGCTCGCTGGTTTACCGGCTGCAAGATCTTTGCCTGATTAGTTCATGAGCACGTGGCAGCACCACATGTGTATGGCCTATATAAGGCTATGGGTGCTTGTATTGGGGGCAGATTGTGGATGGCGGTTTGCCTGCCTGCCACTCTGAGGGTCCATTTTTCCTGTTCATGTGCCGGAGAAGAGGTTTCCTCTGCCTGTGTTCTTGTCCGCCATTGTGAGACTTTTATTAAAGGAAATGGCCCAATGCTTTCCAGCTTCTCAGTCTTTCCACCATCTGCCCGAATCCAATGTGGACCTGCCTTGCTTTGGCCACCAGCACTATAGGCTGCTATAATAAAATACTATAGATTAAGTAGCTTATATAAAAGAAATGTATTTCTCAGTATTGGAGGCTGGGAAGTCCAAGATCAAGGTGCTAGCTGATTTGTTGTTTGGTGAGAGCTCTCTTCATGGTTGCAGGGTTTATTATTGTATTCTTACATGGTGGAAAAGAGCTAGCTGGCTCTCTGGCCTCTTCTTTTAGGAACACTAATGTCATTCATGAGGGAATCTATCCTCATAACTGCCTCTCAAAGTTCCTGCCTCCAAATACTATCACATTGAGATCAGGGTTTTAACATGGATTTGAGTGCAACACAAACATTCAGTCCATAGCAATTGAATATGTAAATTATTTCCCATAATTTTTATTTAGCCATACCTCAATTTACCATTTCCTTTTCTGAATTCTCTCAGAGCCTTTCCCTGATGTTGAATTCTGTCACTTCATTATTTTACTGCATGAAAAGGAGATTATGTTGTGCATTTGCTTTTCAGAATTATTTATAAAACCCTGAAAATTTAAAGCTGATTTTTGGCTTTTATCCCTTTTCAGAAGGTGAGAACACACTTCTGGTTGTGGTTCTTTTTGTTGGAGAAAATACATTTGTCCCTAAAGATTAGTGGACATTTGGTCTTGTCCAGAATGTCCACAGAGATATTTGGTCTGTGCCACAAAGATTTTCAGTTAGTCTACTGAGACAAGAATTATTATTGGCAATACAGCCACAACACAGTTACTGGACCAGTAAAACACAGTAATTTTTATGTTAAACCTATAAACCAAATGTATAAATAAACAGTATGGGCTATTTGAAACCAAGGATGTGTTTTCTAAGTGTGTATGTTTCTGGCAGAGTAAATATCAGGGACCATTTGTCATGAGCTGAATATGCTTATGGATGCTTTTGATAGGACCAAATCTGAAGACCCTTTTGGCATTTATCAAATATGTCCGTGGAGTTTGGGCAGGACTAAATGTCCTGAAAGTGTTCCTAACTTTTGTTTATAGTTTGTTAGCCAGTTCCCGATACAGGGTGCCCTGAAACATTTCTTCTGACCCCTTGGTTTTTGTTTACCTCTTCTCTTCCTTCATCCCTGCCTCTCTTCCTGAACTTGTAAGTTCTTCAAAAAGTAGTGAGTGGTTTATTTAACTCTAAAGCAACTATATCTGTTGTTTCTCATTTGCCTGCAACCAAATCTTTTTGCCTTACAGAAATCTAGTTGGTTGCTGAGAGAATATTTTGGAAATAACATTTTGGATACTAGTTGCCTGAACTTTATAAGCATATAAGCACTAAATTTAGAAATAAAAAGTTTTGGGCCCTGGCCAGTTGGCTCAGTGGTAGAGCATCGGCCTGGCATGTAGATGTCCTGAGTTCAATTCCTGGTCAGGACACACAAGAGAAGTGACCCCTCCCCCTCTCTCTTCTCTCTCTCTTTCTCTTCCCCAAGCACAGCCATGGCTTGATTGGAGCAAGTTGGTCCTGAGCACTGGGGATAGTTCCATGGCCTCCACCTCGGGCACTAAGAAGAGCTGTGTAGCTGAGCAACAGGGCAATGCCTCAGATGGGTGAACATTGCCCCCTAGTGGGCTTGCCAGGTGGATCTTGGTCAGGGTGCATGCAGGAGTCTGTCTCTGTCTCCCCTCCTCTCACTAAAAAAAAAAAAAAAGAAAGTTTTGAATTAAAAAAAATCTCTTTTTTAGTCATTTAAGAAATTAACTTATAGAGTTATAATTGTGATTTACAAAAAAAGTCACATTTCAAGAATGATACAGAAATATAGATTTTTTTAATACACTGAATACTCATTGCTATATTTTTTAAAGATAGAGTTACCATACATCCAGTTTCACTGGGACAATTATAGTACATGTCTATTCTTCCAATATAATTGTTAATAGTTCACTGTTCCATTCTCAAAAGTGGCCTGGTTTCAACAATAAATTATATGATTACTTTTTTTAAAGGAGTCCTTAGTTCAAGTGAAAAAATAATTATATATATTAATATATATATATATCCTACTATATGTTAAACTAAAAATGTTAAAACATTTAAATAAACCATTTTGATACCTAACACAGAGATTAATATAGTATAAAGTTGATGCTTAAACATTTTTCTTTCACATTCAGATATGTAAAGATATAAGAATCTCCTTCTAGGTGGTGAATGGCATAATTTAAGAGAAAAATTTATGTTTAAGTCAAATTAAAATCTTCATTTTTGTTTTGTCCAAAACTTATAGTCTCAGTTTCTCTGTACTACATATAACTTTTTGGTACACCATTAATTAAAAAATAAAAAACCTATGCAATGATATCATTGCACAGTAATAAAAAGTAAATTCCACAATTTAAATGAGCTATTACAATAGTAATCAAAATGCAACCAAGTAAGACACAGTGGTGCTTTCCAAAGTTCTCTTATTCATCAGAATTAAACAAAGAAGCAACTAATTCTGTTCATCAGCCAGAGTCAGAGGGTGCATTTTAAAATGAGATTTTATGGGATACAATATTTTACACTCATAAACCAGTTTAAAGCCTCAAACAATTTCATTTATCTTTGTGTTCTAACCTTTATAGTGTCACAGAAAGTGTCCATCTGTTCAGCTGAGATTGCTTCAAATAGTGAGTGGTCAGAAAGACTTAGATGATAAAGGTCAAAAGAGCCTCTTGACCCTGTGATACTTGCCAAAGCAATTGGAGCATCAGGACTGATAGACTGTTAGATACAGTTAGCTAAAGCAGGTTTTGCTTTAATTTGTAATCATAGCAAGAATACACTGTAAAGCTATTCTGTAAGAAAACAAAAAGTAGCCAATATAGTAATTTATTACCAGTCAGTGGTTTTCCCCTACTAGGTTGTTTTACCCCTGCAGTGGTGAGAAAAAGCAAAAAGATACTCTAACACTTAGCTGCAAATGGATGCCCTGCTGATACCAGAGATGCATGGTGGCCCCATGATTGCCTGTGTCATTAGCTTGGTAATGTGGTCTCTATTGTAAACTCAGCTCCCCGTGTTCTTCCTGTGCATCAGCTGCAGATTGAAGGCTTTCTCTTTTGTCATCTATTTGTGCTGCCAATCACACTGCTTTCCACTGACCCTTTGGAGGATGAGAGTTTTTACTACCAACAACTATTTCCAGCAACCCTAGGGTTCAATGGGGCTAAAAATGAATGGCTGGCACTTTCACTTATACCTTGTTTGATTTATGCGATGTTAGGAAATTTGTTCATACCTATCATTCCACCAATGGTTTCTTCATATCTTTGTAAGCTACATGTTTTCATAACCAGTATATTCCTACCTGCTATGGTTTTCTATGAAATTAAGTCATTTGTTATAAATGTTGAAATGTATTTGGTGCAATAGGAAGCAAAGCCCTTTGTAGATTTTTTTATTTATTCAATCCATAAAAAATATATTTTTAAAAAAATAGTTACTGGTTTCTGTCAATGAAGATAAAATTCCCATGGAAAAATATAAATGAGCTCTTTTGAAAGTCCAGACTTATTTTCCTTAAAAATATCTTAAGATAAAGTATGTAACACTGAGAAAAGATAAAGGATAGAATTTTCTAATTGCCAGCACAGACATGGTAAAATAAATCTTATTTCAGGTTTCCAATTATATATGGAAGGTGCAATTATTGTTTGGGGTTTGTGTCTGCTTTAAAACAGCCTCAGCCTTAGAGAATAAGTAAAACTCAATAAGCATATAGATAGTCCTGCCTTCCTCAAATGTTTGTGTTCACTTCAAGGTCTGCTTCTTCTGTGACTTAAATTTATTCCTGAAATACATAGAAAGCATTATTAACTTAGCATTTACAATTAAGCACAACAAACTTGATTCTGTTTTCATAACTTTGGGACCTGAATTTGTACTAACAGTTTATTACCATTTGCATTTTATTGGATAAAAAGTAGTCTTTTATACATTTAATTTTTATATTTAAAATTAAGTTATGTATTATCATCCTTCATGGAAATACCATTTTAATTAAAGTTTAGACATTTTAGTTTACACCATGTAAATAAATAATAGTTGGAAAGTGTTATTTTCCTTCTACTTACAAACACACACGTTTCAGCTTTTAAATTATACGAACATTTAAAACTACATCTTTAAGGAGCTAGAAAGCTCCAGATCAGTCCTCCACCAGCTCCTTTTATTTTGATCAGGTTCTCAAGATTCTCTCTGATTACTCCAAAAGCAGTTTCCAAGCTACCCCAAATATATTTTAGAAACCATAGTGCTTTATACCTCAGAACAATTAGGAACTTTAGTTTTGAAGGCTAGAATGGAGCTTTACCATCTTTTCAAGGATAGGTAGAGGAGAGGATTTATTTTTAGAAAGAAAAATAAATCCTAATAACCTGTTTCTACACTTTGAAGGATTGCTTGACTTGCTGAATTAAAAATTTTTTTACTCAATTAACACTGAATTAATAAATTAACTACTGATATGGAGATCAGGCATTCATTATGCCCTATGTCATAGATTTATAAACCAAAGAAATGTTAAGTCAACATCTGGTTTAGCTCTGACTTCAAAATTTTTAGGCCAAATGATTTTAAAATGAAATTGTGTGAAAGCTGTTAGCACTGGATAAATTTTAATTTATAATTACATTTACTAGCAATTCTTTCTAACTTGTATTTCTACCCTAGAATCAGCCAAAGGACAAAGCAGCAGACAAAGCAGGAGCTTGTTCATTAGGAGTGTGTGTCTTGTTAGAAAAATTACTAGCGTCTTAGGAAAGGGTAAACCAATGTGGGACTTTCCATCAGCTAACTGAAATGTGTATTTTAAAGGAGAGAGCAGAGTTCCCAGAATAAGTTGAATCCCAATGGTAAACAGCCTTCAGAGACAAGAAAGTAGATAGGTAAGACGTCATTTAAGTTGTACTTCCCATGAAATTTTTATGTGGTTATGTGTATGAAATCAGTTAAAGTAGATGGCATGTCTTGATATACTTGAGGGGGAAAAATATGAAAGCATTTGCTTTTCTTGGACAGCATGTCATTAATATAAACAGTAACTTGACTTTTCAGGTATGGTTTCTGTTGTAATTTAACACTTTCCAAAATACAATGTAGCAGCATTGGTTTTCCTGTATCACTAATGGATCAAGGCTGAATTTTAGGAAATGAGTGCTTGACAGTCCAGGAGGACCCTGACATTTATAGATTCTAAGCAAACTTCTCTCACTTTTCAAATCACTGCCTTTGTGTTAGTCTCCATTATGACAATGCTGTTGATGTTTCTTTCTAGACCATTGAATAAACACGTTAGGTCTCTGTGCATGTATATAAATTTCTTTTTCATATAGAAATGAAATTATATTAGAGGTGCTGTTTTACAGGTTGCTTTGTTAAGTGACTGATATTTGGCACAAATTCTTTTGTATCAGTACATCTAGATTACCCTGGTTAGAGTTTTAACCAAGCCTCAAATAAATATTGTTTTAACTTTTCTCTTTCATAAATCTTTGCTGGGGAAGCTATTTAGAAGTATATGTTAATATAAAATTATTACTAGTTTATGTTGTTAAAATGAACCCAGTATTCTTTCATCTGCCCGATATTACTGTATAAATCTAATTTAAATGACCAGAGATTAAAGAAAGGTGGCTACTCACATAAATGGACTTAGGAAACCATTGGAACTTCTCTAATATTGGGAAAAGGTATTAATCAAGTAATTTTAAATAAAAAAACAGCAATAGTCACACTGGTTTAGTTCTTAATAATATACCATTTCTACTATTGAACTTTTTTTAATGTTTTATTAAATGCCAAAGGTTAAGAAAAATAAGTAAAAAGAATAAGGATTGAAAGAATGAAACAAATAACCTTTATTTAAGTATAGTAATGGTGAATATTCTATATAAAAATATGAATAGAACAGAAAACCTAATAAAAAATAAATAAAGCTAAGCATAGTAGTGCTTAAAACAAAACTCATAATACCAAAAAACACTAGTTTGAAAATACAATGAAAAAATTCTCTTGATACTATCACTAAAAATAGAAAATAAATAGAAATAAATTTATTAAGAAATATGCAACACCCATATGAAAACATATCTTAAAAAGTACTAAAAATATGAAAAATATTTTGATTTAATAAGAAATACAAGTCCAGAGAGAAAGCACAGTATTTTAAAACTTAACATAGTTATAAATGCTTAACAAAGTTATAACAATAACTTTCAAAATCTCATTAGTGGGTTTTTGGAAATTTGATGTTTAATACAAAAATCTTCTTGAAAAATAAATGTTTAAAATAAGCTAAGAAAACTTAAGAAAAAAGAGGAATGATGGGAATGGAACTTTATTCTCAGCTGTCAAATATTATCTATCTACCTATCTATGTCCTTATCTATGTATTCATCCATCCATCCATCCATCCATTTATCCATCCATCCATCTGTAGTAGAGTGCATCATGGTTCAAGAACAGACAAATATATAAATAAAAAAGAAAGGAGCATATATATAAATGATAATATGTTCCTAGGAAAAAGGTGGTACTTAAAATTCTAGAGAAAATAAGTAGCTTTTGTATAAGTGAATGTAACTTTTGAATAAAATGTAAAATAACACCCTTTCTTTCCACTTTTAGCATAAATAAACCAGATGAATAAAAGTTTTAAATATATATTGATTATGAGAATACCATTTATAGTCATAGTTTTACTAATTGGGTTGTGAAGGGGCTAAGAATGGCAAAATTTCTTAGACAAAAATAAAAATAATTATAATTTTTATTTACATTTTTTAAAAATTTCATTTTATCTTAATTTATTGGATTACATAGATTCTAGTGTCTCCCTGAATACATCCTCCCCTCCCCCATGTTCCCCACCACATCCCCCTTCCCTCCTCCTCCCAGTGCCCTCCCCTGTTCCCTTCAGGATTTGCTTTTCTGCTCTCATCCCATCCTATCCCTCCCTTTCCCTCTGACACTTTGATCCCACCTCTGCCTCTATTCTATTCCTCAGTTCATATTGTTCATTGGATTCCTCAAATGAGTGAGGTCATATGATATTTTTCTTTCTCTGCCTGGCTTATTTCACTAAGCATAATAGTTTCCAGGTCCATCCATGTTGTTGCAAAAAGTAAGATTTCCTTCTTTTTCATGGCCTCATAGTATTCCATTGTATATATGTACCACCGTTTTTTAATCTATTCGTCTACTGTCGAACACTTGGGCTGTTTCTAGATTTTGGCTATTGTAAACAATGCTGCCACAAACATGGCGGTGCATTTCTCCTTTTGAATCATTGATGTGGTGTTCTTGGAATATATTCCTAAAAGTGGGATGACGGGGTCAAAAGGCAGTTCCATTTTTAATTTTTTGAGGAACCTCCATACTGTTTTCCACAGTGACTGCACCAGTCTGCATTCCCACCAGCAATGCAGGAGGGTTCCCTTTTCTCCACATCCTCACCAGCACTTATTATGTGTTGTTTTGTTAATGAGTGCCATTCCGACTGGTGTGAGGTGATATCTCATTGTGGTTTCAATGTGCATTTCTCTAATGATTAGTGATGTTGAGCATTTTTTTATCTGCCTATTGGCCATCTGTATGTCCTCTTTGGAGAAGTGTCTATTAATTTCTTTTGCCCATTTTTAAATTGGATTGTTTATCTTCCTGGAGTTGAGTTTTACAAGTTCTTTATAAATTTTGGTTATTAACCCCTTATCAAATATATTGTCATATATGTTCTCTCATTGTGTGGTTTGTCTTTTTATTTTGTTCATATTGTCTTTAGCTGTGCAGAAGCTTTTAAGTTTGATATAGTCCTATTTGTTTATCCTGTCTTTTATTTCACTTGCCCATGTAAATAAATCGGCAAATGTATATTGCTGCAAGTGATGTCAGAGAGCTTATAGCCTATGTTTTCCTCTAGGATACTTATGGTTTCACGACTTACATTTAAGTCTTTTATCCATTTTGAGTTTATTTTTGTGAATGGTGTAAGTTGATGGTCTAGTTTCATTTTTTTGCAGGTAGCTGTCCAATTTTCCCAACACCATTTGTTAAAGAGACTGTCTATATGCAATTGTATATTATTACCGCCTTTGTCAAATATCAGTTGTACATAAAGGTGTAGGTTTATTTCTGGGTTCTCTGTTCTGTTCCATTGATCTAATGCCTGTTCTTATGCCAGTACCAAGCTGTTTTGAGTACAACGGCCTTGTACTATAACTTGATATCAGGAAGTGTGATACCACCCACTTTATTCTTCTTTTTCAAGATTGCTGAGGCTATTCATGTTCTTTTTTGGTTCCATATGAATTTTTGGAATATGTGTTCTATATTTTTGAAGTATGTCCTTGGTATTTTAATAGGAATTGCATTGAATTAGTAAATTGCTTTGGGTTATATGGACATTTTAATGATGTTTATTCTTCCTAACCATAAACATGGTAATATATGCTTCTACTTGTTTATATCTTCCTTTATTTCTATTATCAATGTTTTATAATTTTTCAAGTACAAGTCTTTAACCTCCTTGGTTAAATTTACTACTAGGTACTTTTTTTTTTAATTGCAATAGCAAAGGGGATTGTTTTCTTAATTTTTCAGACAGATCATTGTTGGTATATAAAAAGCCTCTGATTTCTGAGTATTAATTTTATATCCTGCCACCTTGCTGAATTCATTTATCAGGTCCAGTAGTTTTTTCACTGGGACTTTAGGGCTTTCTGTGTACAGTATCATATCATCAGCAAATAATGATAGTTTTATTTCTTCTTTTTCAATTTGGATGCCTTTTATTTCTTCTTCTTGTCTGATTGCTGTGGCTAGGACTTCCAGAACTATATTGAATAAGAGTGGTGAAAGGGGGCACCCCTGCCTTGTTCCTGATCTTAAGGGGATTGCTTTTAATTTTTTCCCATTGAGTATGATGTTGGCTGTGGGTCTGTCATAGATGGCCTTTATCATGTTGAGGTATGTTCCCTATATTCCCACTTTGCTGAGATTTTTGATCATGAATGGGTACTGGATTTTATCAAATGCTTTTTTGCATCTATTAATATTATCATGTGGTTTTTCTCCTTCCTTTTGTTTATGTAATGAATCACATTGATTGATCTGCTAATACTGTACCAGCCTTGTCTCCCCAAAATAAATCCCACTTGATCATGATTTTTTTCATGTATTGCTGGATCCAGTTTGCTAATATTTTGTTGAGAATTTTAGCATCTAAATTTATCAGGGATATTGGCCTATAGTTTTCTTTTTTTGTGTTGTTTTTGCCTGGTTTTGGAATCAAAATTTTGCTTGCCTCATAAAAGGAGCTTAGAAGTTTTCCCTCCTCTTGAATTTTCTGAAATAGCTTGAGAAGGATAGGAGTTAGTTCTTCTTTGAATGTTTGGCAGAATTCACCTGTGAAGCCACCTGGCCCAGGGCTTTTGTTTGTTTGGAGTTTCTTGATAACTTGTTTCTATTTCATTTATCATAATTGGTCTATTTAGGTTTTCTGATTCTTCCAGATTGATTTTTGAAAGATTATATTTTTCAAGGAATTTGTCCATTTCACCTAGGTTGTCTAATTTTTTGGCATACAGTTCCTCATAGTATTTTCTTACACTTCTTAAATTTTTGCTGTGTCAGTTTTTACTTCTCCACTCTCATTTCTAATTTTATTTATTTGAGTCCTCTCTCTTCTTTTCTTGGTTGGTCTGGCTAAAGGTTCATCGATCTGGTTTACCTTCAAAGAAACAGCTCTTGGTTTCATTGATTCTCTATTGTTTTTTTTAGCATCTATGTCATTTATTTTTATTTTTTTTATTTTAATAATTTTATTTTTAATGGGGCGACATCAATAAATCAGGATACATATATTCAAAGATAACAACTCTAGGTTATCTTGTCGTTCACTTACGTTGCATACCCATCACACAAAGTCAGATTGTCCTCTGTCACCTTCTATCTAGTTTTCTTTGTGCCCCTCCCCCTCCCCCTTACCCTCTCCCTCTCCCCCCTTCCCCCGTAACCACCACACTCTTATCAATGTCTCTTAGTTTCACTTTTATGTCCCACTTACGTATGGAATAATGCAGTTCCTGGTTTTTTCTGATTTACTTATTTCACGTCTTATACTGTTATCAAGATCCCACCATTTTGCTGAAAATGATTCGATGTCATCATTTCTTATGGCTGAGTAGTATTCCATAGAGTATATGTGCCACATTTTCTTTATCCAGTCATCTATTGATGGGCTTTTTCGTTGTTTCCATGTCCTGGCCCCTGTGAACAATGCTGCAATGAACATGGGGCTGCATGTGTCTTTACGTATCAATGTTTCTGAGTTTTGGGGGTATATACCCAGTAGAGGGATTGCTGGGTCATAAGGTAATTCTATTTTCAGTTTTTTGAGGAACCACCATACTTTCTTCCATAATGGTTATACTACTTTACATTCCCACCAACAGTGTATGAGGGCTCCTTTTTCTCCACAGCCTCTCCAACATTTGTTATTACCTGTCTTGTTAATAATAGCTAATCTAACAAGTGTGAGGTGGTATCTCATTGCAGTTTTGATTTGCATTTCTCTAATAACTAACAAAGATGAGCATCTTTTCATATATCTGTTGGCCATTTGTATTTCTTCCAGGGAGAAGTGTCTGTTCATGTCCTCTTCCCATATTTTTATAGGATTGTTTGTTTGTTGTTGAGTTTTATGAGTTCTTTGTATATTTTGGATATTAGGCCCTTATCTGAGCTGTTGTTTGAAAATATCATTTCCCATTTAGTTGGCTGTCTGTTTATTTTGTTATCAGTTTCTCTTGCTGAGCAAAAACTTCTTAGTCTGATGTAGAAGACTAAGAAGACTAAGACATTCATTGATTTTTGCCTTCACTTCTCTTGCCATTGGAGTCAAATTCATAAAATGCTCTTTAAAACCCAGGTCCATGAGTTTAGTACCTATATCTTCTACTATGTACTTAATTGTTTCAGGTCTTATGTTTAGATCTTTGATCCATTCTGAGTTAATTTTAGTACAGGGGGAGAGACTGTAGTCCAGTTTCATTCTTTTGCATGTGGCTTTCCAATTTTCCCAGCACCATTTATTGAAGAGGCTTTCTTTTCTCCATTGTGTGTTCTTGGCCCCTTTATCAAAAATTATTTGACTATATATATGTGGTTTTATTTCTGGGTTTTCTATTCTGTTCCATTGGTCTGAGTGTCTATTTTTCTGCCAGTACCATGCTGTTTTGATTGTCGTGGCCCTATAATAGAGTTTGAAGTCAGGTATTGTAATGCCCCCAGCTTCATTCTTTTTCTTTAGGATTGCTTTGGCTATTCGGGGTTTTTTATAGTTCCATATATATCTGATGATTTTTTGCTCCATTTCTTTAAAAAATGTCATTGGAATTTTGATGGGAATTGCATTAAATTTATATATTGCTTTGGGTAATATGGCCATCTTGATTATATTTATTCTTCCTAACCAAGAACAAGGTATATTCTTCCATCTCATAATATCTTTTTTGATTTCCCTTAACAATGGTTTATAGTTTTCATTATATAAGTACTTTACATTCTTTATTATGTTTATTCCTAAGTATTTAATTTTTTTGTTGTTGCAATCGTGAAGGAGATTATTCTTTTGAGTTCATTCTCAAATGTTTCATTGTTGGCATATAGAAAGGCTATTGACTTCTGTATGTTAATTTTGTATCCTGCGACCTTACTGTATTGGCTTATTCTTTCTAGTAGTCTTTTTGTGGATTCTTTGAGATTTTCGATGTATAGGATCATATCATCTGCAAAAAGTGATATCTTTACTTCTTCTTTTCTGATATGGATGCCTTTTATTTCTTTGTCTTGTCTGATTGCTCTGGCGAAAAACTCTAGTACCACATTAAATAAGAGTGGAGAGAGTGGACAACCCTGTCTTGTTCCTGATTTACGGGGGAAAGCATTCAGTTTAGTGCCATTTAATATGATGTTAGCTGATGGTTTATCATATATGGCCTTTATCATGTTGAGATATTTTCCTTCTATACCCATTTTGTTGAGACTCTTAAACATAAAATTGTGTTGTATTTTATCGAAAGCCTTTTCTGCGTCTATTGATAAGATCATGTGGTTTTTGTTTTTTGTTTTGTTGATATGATGTATTCCGTTAACTGTTTTACGTATGTTGAACCATTCTTGAGATTCTGGGATGAATCCCACTTGATCATGATGCATTATCTTTTTAATATGTTGCTGTATTCGATTTGCTAGTATTTTGTTTAGTATTATAGCATCTGTATTCATTAGAGATATTGGTCTGTAATTTTCTTTTTTTGTGCAGTCCTTGCCTGGTTTTGGTATGAGGGTTATGTTGGCCTCATAAAATGTGTTTGGAAGTATTGCTTCTTCTTCAATTTTTTGGAAGACTTTCAGTAGAATAGGAACCAAGTCTTCTTTGAATGTTTGATAAAATTTGCTGGTATAGCCATCTGGGCCTGGACTTTTATTTCTGGGGAGGTTTTTAATGGTTTTTTCTATTTGTTTTCTACTAATAGGCCTGTTTAGGCTTTCTGCTTCTTCTTGACTCAGTCTAGGAAGGTTGTATTGTTCTAGGAATTTATCCATTTCTTCTAGGTTGTTGAATTTAGTGGCATAAAGTTTTTCATAGTATTCTACAATAATTCTTTGTATATCTACGGTGTCCGTGGTGATTTCTCCTCTTTCATTTTGGATTTTGTTTATATGAGTTCTTTCTCTTTTTTCCTTGGTAAGTCTTGCCAAGGGTTTGTCAATTTTGTTGATCTTTTCAAAGAACCAACTCCTTGTTCTATTAATTTTTTCTATAGTTTTTCTGTTCTCTATTTCATTTATTTCTGCTCTGATTTTTATTATCTCCTTTCTTTGGCTGGTTTTGGGTTGTCTTTGTTCTTCTTTTTCTAGTTCCTTAAGGTGTGAAGTTAAGTGGTCCACTTGGGCTCTCTCTTGTTTGTTCATATATGCCTGAAGTGAGATGAACTTCCCTCTTATCACTGCTTTTGCTGCATCCCACAGATTCTGATATGTCGTATTGTCATTTTTATTTGTCTGTATATATCTTTTGATCTCTGCACTTATTTCTTCTTTGATCCATTCATTTTTTAAAAGTATGTTGTTTAGTTTCCACATTTTTGTGGGATTTTTTTCCTCTTTTTTGCAGTTGAATTCTAGTTTCAAGGCTTTATGATCAGAAAATATGCTTGGTACAACTTTGATTTTTCTGAATTTGCTGATGTTGTTTTAGTGGCCCAACATATGGTCAGTTCTTCAGAATGATCCATGTACACTGGAGAAAAATGTATACTCAGTCACTTTGGGATGAAATGTCCTGTAGATGTCTATCATATCCAGGTGCTCTAGTGTTTTGTTTAAGGCCACTATATCTTTGTTGATTCTCTGTTTGGATGACCGATCTAGTGCTGTCAGTGGTGTATTGAGGTCTCCAAGTATGATTGTATTTTTGTCAGTTTTTGTTTTAAGGTCAATAAGTAGCTGTCTTATATATTTTGGTGATCCTTGGTTTGGTGCATATATATTAAGAATTGTTATGTCTTCTTGATTCAGTGTCCCCTTAGCCATTACGAAATGGCCATTTTTGTCTCTGAGTACTTTTGCTGTCTTGTAGTCAGCATTATCAGATATGAGTATTACTACGCCTGCTTTTTTTTGGATGTTATTTGCTTGGAGTATTGTTTTCTAGCCTTTCACTTTGAATTTGTTTTCATCCTTGTTACTTAGATGATTTTCCTGTAGGCAGCATACAGTTGGATTTTCTTTTTTAATCCATTCTGCTACTCTGTGCCATTTTATTGGTGAGTTTAATCCATTTACATTTAGTGTAATTATTGACACTTGTGAGTTCCCTATTGCCATTTTATATATTGCTTTCTGTTAGTTTTGTGTCTTCTTTGATCCTTCTCTTTCATTTTTCTATCTTTTGTTTTTATTTGGTTGTATTCCATACATCTTTCCTCTGTTGTTATCTTTTTTATCTCATGTGCTTCTGTGGCGGTTTTTTCAATGGTGGTTACCTTTAAGTAATGAAAAGGGTTCCTACCCTGTTCATTGTAGTGCACTATTTTGTGAGTACTTTTGCACTCCATCGTCCTTTGCTACTGTTAATCTCCATCCTCTTCCCCCCTTTCTTTTTGTTGTTATCACAGTTTAAATTTGGTTTTATTGTGTTCTTCTTGGAGCTTTTACTTGTGGCTTTGTTTTTTTGTTGTTGTTCTTTGTATCTGATTGGAGAACCCCCTTTAGTAATTCCTGGAGTGGGGTTTTTTTTATGATAAATTCCCTCATCTTTTCTGTATCTGTGAATGTTTTTATTTCTCCTTTATATTTAAAGGATAGCTTTGATGGGTATAGTATTCCTGGCTGAAAGTTCCTCTCTTTCAGGACTTTAAATATTGGGGTCCACTCTCTTCTAGCTTGTATAGTTTCTGCTGAGAAATCTGATGATAATCTAATGGGCCTTCCTTTATATGTTGTATTCTTCTTTTCCCTGGCTGCCTTGAGAATTTTTTCTTTGCCATTGGTTTGTGCCAATTTCATTATGATATGCCTTGGAGTAGGTTTGTTGGGGTTAAGAAAACTCGAAGTTCTGTTTGCTTCTTGAACTTGAGGCTTTAGTTCTTTCCACAGGCTTGGGAAGTTCTCATCTATTATTTGTTTGAGTATGTTCTGCATTCCATTTTCTCTCTTTTCTTCCTCTGATATACCTATTATTCTTATGTTATTCTTTTTGATGGAGTCAGATAATTCCTGTAGGGCTATCTCATTTTTTTTTTGAGTCTCTTTCTTCTTCTCTCTATTGTGCCTCAAGTTGCTTGTCTTCTATTTCACTAATCCTCTCTTCTATCTGGTCTGTTCTATTATCTAAGCTTGTTACCTCATTTTTCCGCTTGTGAATTGAGTTTTTCATCTCTGTTAGATTTGTTTTTATAGTTTCAGTTTCCTTGGAAATATATTCTTTGTGTTCATTGAGTTGTTTTCTGAGCTCCCTAAATTGCCTAACTGTGTTTTCTTGTATATCTCGGAGGATTTTTAGGATTTCTGTCTTAGATTCTCTGTCATTTAGCTCCAAGGTTTCCAATGTATTAAATTTTTTCTCCATAGATTTTTCCTGATCTAGCTGTGTTACCTCTCTTTCTTTTGTATCCATGATATTCGATTTTCTCTTCCTTAATGGCATCTGAGGGTGGTTTTGTTGATAGTATTAATGAGATTTAATAAAGAATAAAAATAAAAAAAATGAAAAATCGAAGAGTTGTTTTTTTAAAAAAAATTAATAATGAAATAAAGAAAAATAAAATAAAAATTAAAAAAAGGAAATTAATCCCCCCCTCCTTTTTTTCTCTCCTCTCCTCTCCGCTCTTTCTTGAGAAAATCTTGTGTTGAACTGTGAATTATATTGTACTAAATAGAACAAACAATGCCTGTAATGGAGGGCCTGAATTGGGGAGAAGTAATAAAGGAGTAAAAGAAAAAAAAGAAAAAGAAAAAAAGGGCGTATGGACCCACAAAAAGCAAATAAGAAAAAAAATTGGGTCAAGTATAAAATGATTTGCTTTTAGCTGTTGGTTGACTAAGAGTTATGATGGGAGGAATAGAAGGAAACAGGAAAATGGGGGGACAAATCATAAAATTACTATTGTACTTAGTGGAACAAGAACTAGATAAAATGGAGAGCCAGGGATGGGAGCACTGCTAGTGTGTTAAAAAGGTGAAGTAAAAACCCCCCAAAAAGCCACAAACATAAGTTTGAGTCCCAGATAAGATATTGTTCGTTATTGAGGTTTGAATGAGAGGAGACGTAAAGGAGAAAGGAAGAAATTAATATATAGGGAGAAAAGAGAGAGAGATAGAAAAAAGAAGGAACCACTAAAAGAAGAAAAAAGAAAAAAGAGGAGAGCGAGAGAGAGTTAAGGGTTTTGGAGTGCAACCCTCATAGAGAGAAAGGAAGAGGAAAGAAAAGATAATGGGAGATATAACACTTATGGATAGTGTAGTTCAAGGAGAGGAAAGAGTAAGACCAGCAGAGAGTTAAATGACCAAATTGGAGGAAGAATAAAAAATATCAAGAATGAAGATAAGAGAAACGAACAAATATAATAAAATGGGATAGGCTATAAAGTCTGCATATTATTCTTCATTTTGAGTGGTTATCTTCATGCTTTTTCTTTTCTCTCCCTCTTCCTGGTTGGTGACTCTGTACCTCTGGTTCTGCCCCTTTGGCACGCTCAGGTAGAGGTTTGCAGTGGATAAGTCTCTATGACGATGTCATGTATTGTGCTTCAGTCTCGTTGATAGTCGAGGCTCATTAGCATTTATAGGCTCCGACAGTGAGAGAGTCCGTGTTCCTGGAGCCTTTCTCCTAGTCTTTCCTTCCTCAATTAGTAGCCTGATAATCCAGCTATGGGGTTGCTGCTGCCTCTGCCTGGATAGTAAGAGGCTCAAAGAGCTGGCAACTCTCCACTCTATTCCCACTCAGCACTGGGCTCTGTGTAAGGCTCAGTCAGTCAGAGCTGCTAGCATAATCAGGCGGGGCTTCTGCCCACTCAAAGACCTCTGGCTCTGCCACTCTGTGGGATAACACGGGCACACACTGCCGAGGCACTTGGAGGAATCTCTCGCCCACTATCTGCGCACGCAGATCAGGATATCAGGCCAGTAGTCTCACACTCTGAGTGAAACCCCCTCCTGCACGGAAAAGTTCCAGAGTTGGAATTGGCTCTCGCTCCGTCCCCGGGCGTGGCTTTTTCAAGGCGCTGGGGCAGCCTGAGATTCCGTTTTTTGGCCCACACAAAGACCCCTGACTCTGCCCCTCTGTGGGATAACACGGGCGGGCACTGCCGAGGCACTCGGAGGAATCTCTCGCTCACTATCTGCGCGCACAGACCAGGATATCAGGCCAGCCGCCTCACCCTCTGAGTGAGTCCCCCTCCCGCACGGAAAAGTTCCAGCATTGGAATTGGCTCTCACTCCGTCCCCATGCATGGCTTTCCCAGGGCACTGGGGCTGCCCAGAGATTCTCCTTTCAGCCCACACAGAGGCCTCTGACTCTGCCCCTCTGTGGGTTAACACGAGTGCCCACTCCTGAGGTGCTGGGAGGAATCTCTCGCTCACTCTCCATGTGTGCCAACCAGGATAACAGGTCAGCCGCCTCACCCTCTGAGTGAATCCCCTCCCGCACAGAAAAGTTCCAGCGTTGGAATTAGCTCTTGCTCCCTCTCCGTGCGCGGCTTTCCCAGGGCGCTGGGGCGGCCCGGAGATTCCACTTTTGGCCCACAAAAAGGCCTCTGACTCTGCCTCTCTGTGGGACAACAAGAGCACACACTCTCGGGGCTTTGGAAGGAATCTCTCACCCACTATCTGCGCGTGCCGACCAGGAGATCAGGGAAAATGGCTGCCCCGCTTGTCTTTCTTTGTCTGGGTTTGGCGCGAGTGTTAGCTTGTATTGCTCGGGTTGCCACAGGAACAGTTTTTCCTCAGCTTGGATCTCTGTGCCACAGCCTGGTTCGGCCGTTTGTGCCGCGGCCTGAATCTATTCACCTCCTTTGCCCGTCTCAGTTTCTATATTCTCAGTTCCCAGTGAAAGCCACCCTGTTTAGGTTAGTGAGGAAGGTGGAGCATTTCTTACTCCCTATTTCCTTCGGGGTTTGATTATATATTTAGCCAATTTTTCGCTCGACCATACCTTCAGGTGTATTGCAAAACATCTGGAGGCTCCAAGGATAGGTTTTTCTGTTTCTGGTTAAAGATCTTGTTGAGTTTGGGGGGAGATTTGTCAGTATCGCTTCCTACTGCGCCATTACTCTGACGTCATCTCTATGTCATTTATTTTCCCTCTGATATTTATTATTTCTTTTCTTCTTCCTCTGGGCTTTACTTGCTGTTCTTTTTCTAGTTCTTTTAGATGCAGGGTTAAATTGTTTATTTAAGCTTTTTCTATCTTCTTAAGGTGTGCCTGTAATGCTAGGAACTTCCCACTCTGGACTGCTTTGGCTGTGTCCCATAGATTTTAACTTGTTTTATGCTCATTTTTATATGTTTCAAGGAAATTTTTGATTTTTTCCTTGATCTCATTGTTGACCCATTCGTTATTTAATAACATGCTCTTTAGTTTCCAAGTTTTTGAGTGTTTTTCAGTTTTTTATTATAGTTGATTTCTAGTTTCATGCCATTGTGGTCAGAGAAGATGCTTGATATGATTTAAATCTTCTTAAATTTGTTGAGACTCATTTTATGCCTTAATATATATATATATGTTGTCTATCCTAGGGAATGTACCATGAGCACTTGAAAAGAATGTATAATCTGCTGATTTAGGGTAAAAGGTTCTGAAGAAATCTGTTAAATCCTGTTGATCTAGTGTTTCCTTTAAGTCTGCTATTTCTTTGTTAATTTTATTTCTTGAGGATCTACCCAGTGATGTTAATGGGGTGTTCAAATTCCCTACTATTATATTATTTCTGTTGATCTTTCCCTTTATGTCCATCAAAATCTACTTTATATATTTGGTTGCTCCTCTATTAGGTTCATAGATATTTATAATGGTTATCTCTTCCTGTTGGATTGTTCCCCTCTATCATTATGTAGTGTCCTTTATCCCTTATTATAGCCTTTGTTTTGTCAGATACAAGTATTGCTGTCCCAGCTTTTTTTTTTCATTTTCGTTTGCATAAAATATTTTTCCCATTCTTTTACTTTCAGTCTACGTGTATCTTTTGAGGTAAGTCTTTTGTAGACAGCATATGTACGGGTCCTGTTTTCTTATCCATTCAGCTACCCTATGTCTTTTAATTGTAACATTTAATCCATTTACATTTAAGGTTATTATTGATATGTAGTTGTTTATTGCCATTTTTTTCCTTTAAATCTACATCCCTGTTTTACTAGATATTTTTCTCACTTTGTTCTGTCTACAGCAGGCCCCTTAACATTTCTTGCAGCATTAATTTGGTTGTGATGAATTTCTTGAGTTTTTTTTGTCTGGGAAGCTTTTAATTTTTTCTTCAATCTTAAATGATAGCATTGCTCGATAAAGAAGTCTTGGTGTAGGTTTTTGTTCTGCATTATTTTAAATATTTCTTGCCATTCCCTTCTGGCCTCAAATGTTTCTGTTGAAAAGTCAAATGTTATCCTAATGGGGGTTTCTTTGTAGGTGATTGACTCTTTTTCTCTTACAGCTTTTAGTATTCTTTCTTTATCTCTTTGCTTTGGTATTCGCTTGGTGTAGGTCTTTTGGGGTTTTTTAATGGGGTTCTCTCTCCTTCTTGAAACTGTGTGACTCCTTCCTGCTTCAATTTAGAGAAATTTTCAGCTATAATTTCTTCAATCAGATTCTCTACTCCTTGTTCTTTCTCTTCTCCTTCAAGAATCCCTATTATGCAGATATTGTTTCTCTTCATGTTGTCACTGAGCTCTCTTAGAGTTTCCTCAGAATTTTTGAGCCTCTTTTCTTTTTGCTGTTCTACTTCCATGCTTTTGCTTATCTTGTCCTCTAAGTCACTGATTTGATCCTCTGCTTCATCCAGCCTACTTTTAATTTCTTCTAGTGTAGTCTTTATTTTGATATTATGTTTGTCATTTCTTTCTGGTTCTTTTTTATGATTTCCATATCCTTCTTGATGCTTACAATTTCTTTATTTAGGTGTTTTTTATGTCCATCCATTGTAGCTTTGAGATCCTTAAGCATCCTAACAATTAATATTTTATACTCTGCATCTGGTAATTTGATTTCTTCCATTTTATCCATATCTTTTTCTGGGGATTTTTCTTGTTGATTCATATGACTTAAGTTCTGCTGTCATTCCATTGTTTCTGTGTGTGGCTTGCAAATTTGTTTGAGTTGTTGAAGAGCCGCTTTAATGTCTTTATTTGTCTGTTTTCAGTTTACTTAACTCAGTAGTGGGCTTGTTTACTGATCTCAGCAAGGGGCTTATTTGAAACTATATCCAGGAATGTGATGGCTGTGACCTCTGAGAATCTGAAGGCATGTTATGCCAGCTGCTCTCTGGGGTTGGGGCACATTCTCAGTATCAGTAGGAGGAGGTGTATCTCAGATCTTCCTCGAAGCCTGAGTTACTGCCCCTCCCCCCTACTTCCTGCTGTTGGCTGTATCTTTCATGCTGATTGGAGCTGGAGAGCTTTTTGGAGGTGGAACATCCAGAACCACTTTATGCTTGTGCTGTATAGAGGGATCATCCCCTCCCCCAGCAATGGCCACCTCCACCCTGGAGAATGAGTCAGCTTCTCAGGTCAGCTCAAGCAATACTCTCCCTGTCACCATCTGTTTTGCTCTCCCCACTTTCCTCGTGGAAGACAAGCCAGTCCTCTCAGATCTCCTTGCCCCCAGAGCCCCAGGCAAGTGGCTGTGAGTGATATTTTCTGCTCTGTCCCTTTAAGGTACCCCCGCCACTTCCCACATAAAGAACATTCACTCTTCTCCTCACTCAATGCTTTCCATCTGTCTGCTGCAGTCTCTGGATTACAGTCTTCAGTTCTGAGATTGAGGGCCCCTGTCTCTCAGGGTCTCTCTCCTTGTAATGAGACCCCTTCTGGACTCTCAGCCTCAGGCTCCCCTCACTTCTGAGAGCAGGGAAGCCCCCACCATGCTCCCCCACTCCCTACCAGGATCAGTGTGGATTCTTCTGTGCTCCTTGGTTTTTGAGACCTATTCTTTTAGTCTAAAGTTGGTTTTTCATGGTGATTGTTCCTAAATTAATTTTTAATCCAGTTTGGTGGTGTGAGCTGGCAGTCTGTGCATCTGCCTACTCCACTGCCATGTTGGAAAAATCTATTAAAATTTTAAAAATATATTGAAAGCCCCCAATCTAAAAATTTAAAGCCTGTTGAGATTTGAAAATTATTTGCAATATATTCAATACAAGATTAATACCATTACATACAAAGGGCTCTTACAAATTGATAAAGAAAACATGAATAGTAAAATAGGGAATTAGGCAAAGATTAATACTTATCACAGAAAAGTACAAATAGTCATTAAGGTTTTTTTGTTTGTTTGTTTGTTTTTACTAAATACTTCAATGTGAAGTTTTTTATAGATTAATAAATATTTTTATTTATTATAAAAATGTTAACTTTTTAATGGTTCTAACAAAATAACATAACATTTACTTTTGATTGAAGTGTGGTTTGAAAAAACCTTGGTGGAGCACAGTTTAATAATTTAAAAGTATATACTTATTCACCATGAAATTCTACTTTAAAAATTTTTAAGAGAACCAGAAAAGTGTTCAGGTGGTTTTAGAGAAAGAATAGAAAACAGTGGTTTTTATTTGAAACCTATGGAAAAATGGCTTACTTATAAAATGCTTTTGTTCTTTTCCAAATTACTCCAAATTCTGCATTGGTAAGATTTTGAGAAGACATACTTCAAAGTCAAATCAATGATATACAAATATACAAATATACCAAGAGTGGGGCATCTTGAGTGAAGCCCTGTGTAGATGGGAACCCACTGACAAAGGCAGTCTGCTATGGAGCAGGTTGACTCTTGACTGACCCTGTAATTAGGTGCTTAAATGGGTTAGTGTTGTGAGACACTTATTTTTCACTTAGGAGACAGTTTTTTAAGTGAATTTCCCTGGTCACACAGAGGTTAGCAATGGGTTTGTGGAGATGTGCAGAATTAACACCCAAGGGCTAAATCCCAAATTACCGTAAACAAACATATACTTAATAATAGCTTTTAAAAATGCCCTGACTTTTATTTGTTATTTTCCCAAAAGACCTGGGATAACATCTTTTGGCCATTATATTTCAGTACTGAATGTAATCAGTGCATTTACCCTCAATGGTTATGTAACTCAGCTCAGCTAGCACTTTTGCACTCAATGAAGTCTCTTACAAAAACCTCATATTTTTTGAAATTTCAGCAGAACAAATTCTTGATTGTGTAACGCACTGAGATTGAGATAAGCTAGCTTTTTAGAGACTATAATCAACAAAAATAAGTATCCTTATATATACATACGATGATGACAAAAGGTAAATTGAAAAAAAAAGTGTCATGAAACATCCAAGAAAAGCAAGATTACAACTGGAAAGGGAGATTAGAGAAGGTTTATGAGGTTTAAGTCTCTCGGGAAAATGAGCTTTCTTTAGGGGTAGAATTTCTGTTGATGGGTGTTAGGGCATTCTCAATGTGAGAAGAGGCAGAAAAAGCAGAAAAGGCTGAAAGACCAAGACCAAAAGACGATCACAGCCGAGGAATCAGGCAGTAGTGCCAAGCACAGATTGCAATTAGGAGAAGAGGTTGGGAAAGAATTCGAGTGAGAGGAACTTCACTGGAGGCTGCATGCTTCAGGGACTCTGTCTTGCCCACCACTGAGTCTTTCACAGATGGCTCAGCAAGCAGCTCATAGTAGGTGCTTAGTAAACATTTGATGGATAGATAGATGATTGAATGATTAATGAAATGTAAAGGCAAGGACTTGGTGTGGGAGGCACTGAAGAAAGAGAAACTAAGAAAAGAGGAAAAAGTGTTATTCAAATGTATGCCTGGTTCACTAGGAGAATGCCTCCAGGGATGACAGTAGACAGAACAGACTTGCTTAGGAACGAGACTGGTGCTGCACTATGGTTTAATAAGCATATTTTAAAGCACAGGTAATACCTTCTTGATATTTTAAACTTAGAATATTTGTCTGACTTTTCAGTATATTTCCCTGTGATTTGGTGAAAAGCATCGCCAAACAAAGAATGTGATGAGGAGAAACATAAAATCCTGATCACAAATCTAAAAGAACATTTGTGGTACCAGTGACTAAATGTCACTTTTCCTGACTTCTGGGACCATGTTTAAGGAAGGCTTTGCTATGTTGCAATGAAGTAGAAATGTCAGGGGTCCTTGTGTCACTTTTCTGTTTTAGGGTAACCCTCTGTTGTCTGAATGAAAGGAAAAGAAAGCCCTGTTAGATTAGAATTTAGACCTGAGAATCTCTGACTTTGCTGCGGCACTAAAGGCAGTGATAGATCTGCCTTTAGTTAGCCTTGTTGTGGTGCTGAACTTTTTCGATCTCACCCCTAAACAAAGACTTTGTCTAATGTTATAATAAGAGATTAGCCGCACATATCTTAAGAACTGTTCCTAGTTTTATGTTGGTCATGTGGAGACAGTGAGGCTGAAGCTTACTTTTGTTCACTTTTTCTCTTAGTGGAAAACAAACTGCTATTTTATGCATGTGATTTTCTGGTTGTGTAGAAGATTTAAAAATCTTTCATTAATTTTCTTAAGTATATACTATTTGTAATTGATTTGAGAAGTAACCAAAAGAATCAGACATGAATTCCACTTTCAAGTACCTCACACCAGAAGTTAAAAAATATAGTTTCTTTATTTTTTTTAATGTGTTTTTCTGAAGTTGGAAATGGGGAGGCAGTCAGACAGACACCCGCATGCGCCCGACCGGGATCCACTCAGCATGCCCACCAGGGGCGATGCTCTGCCCATCTGGGGTGTTGCTCTATTGCAACCAGGGCCATTCTGGCACCTGAGGCAGAGGCCATGGAGCCATCCTCAGTGCCCGGGTCAACTTTGCTCCAATGGAGCCTTGGCTGTGGGAGGGGAAGAGAGAGACAGAGAGGAAGGAGAGGGGGAGGGGTGGAGAAGCAGATGGGCGCTTCTCCTGTGTGCCCTGGCCAGGAATCGAACCTGGGACTCCTGCACGCCAGGCCAACGCTCTACCACTGAGACAACCGACAAGGGCAAAAAATATGGTTTCTTGATTAAAGTTGCTTCACTCCTGCCTGACCAGGCAGTGGCACCGTGAATGGAGCATCGGACTGGGATGCCGAGGACCAGATTCAAAATCCCAAGTCGCCGGCTTGAGCATGGGCTCATCCAGCTTAAGTGTGGGCTCATCCAGCTTGAGCATGCGTTCACCAGCTGAACTTGAGCTCCCTGGCTTAAGCCCAGGGTCATTGGCTTGAGTGTGGGATCATAGACATGACCCCATAGTTGCTGGTTTGAGCCCAAAGGTCACTGGCTTGAGCCCAAGGTCGCTGGTGTCACTCGGTCTGCTATAACCCCTCGGTCAAGGCACATATGAGAAAGCAATCAGTAAACAACTAAGGTGCTGCAACAAAGAACTGATGCTTCTCATCTTTTTCCCTTCCTGTCTGTCTGTCCCTATCTGTCCCTCTCTCTGTCACACACACAAAAAAGGAATATAATATTGATACATAGTACAGTATAGGTCCCCAAAACTACACTTAAGTACAAGAAACCAGATGCAAAAGTCCATATTGAATGGTTTACATATATTTAAAATGATGAATACGAAAGATGATTCCATTCTTTGAAAAATTTGAGTGGAGAATGTCATCTGAAGAAGAATCATAAGAATAGATTTGGAATCTTGCCTCAGCTATTCACCAAATGGATAGTTTTGAACAAGTTACTTCGCTGTTTCTCATTTTCCCTTCATTAAAGGGAAAAGGGTCAGATTAGATGATTTCTAAACTCTTGTCACTATACCATAACTAAATATTTAAAATATTTTTGCAGCTATTTCTATATGTTTCCTCACAAAGTATTTAAATATTTGTACTAGATATTATTGCACAAAGTTGCAAAGTAAGAAGACAGAGGTAGTTTTATATTTATTTATTTTTTTAAGTTGGAGGAGGGGAAATAGAGAGATAGACTCCCGCGTGTACTCCAACCAAGATCCACCTGGCAACTCTCCTCTGGGGTCCATGCTCAAATCCACCAAGCTATCCTCATTCAGCACCTGAGACCAAAGCTCGGACAAATCAAGCCACTGGCTGCAAGTGGGGAAGAGAGAGAGAAGGCAAGAGGGAGGGGGAGAGAAGCAGATGGTTGCTTCTCTTATGTGCCCTGACCAGGATTGAACCCAGGACACCAGAGAGAGAGATAGTTTTAAGCAAGAGTTTTGCTGTATGTATAGAATGGGGCAAAAGTGGGTTTACAGTTGTTCATATGGAAAATAATACAACTATTACTTAAGAATAAACTCTGTTTCTCATACTCACAGCTGTAAACACGCACTGTATTTTATGGTTGTGGTAGATTGGGCAGGTCAAATCCTTTACGACAAAGTCAGTGGGTTATCCACTATTTTTCAGAGAATATGTTGCTAGGGCATTTTTATCATTGAAGACAGGGGCTAAAACTAGTCTTGTTTAACTATTTTGTCTTTCTGAGTCAGAACAGGAAGAGGCACGAGCTGAACACAGTGGGATATAAGAAAAAAATGAATAGACTTTTTTTTTTTGTATATAAAGGTGTTAGACTTATACCTTCAGACCAATTACATTTTTTTCCCCAAATTTTGGGTCCTTTGGTTTCCCTTGTTATATGTATTTTGGTTTGTTGAAAGTTTGAATTTTGTATTGCTAACTTTAGTTTCCTGGTCAATTATTCTTCATCTTGTGGGGAGTAGAAGAATAACGTCTGCCCGCTGGCCATCTGGGATTCAACTTGCCAACTTTCTGACTCAGTAGCTTTTCCCAAAGTCTTTGTGCTCCAGACAAAGGGCTCATTTCTGTGTGCCCCTTTCTACTGTTCACCTGCTATTATAGCATTCACACATAGCTATGTCAGTACCACTTTGCACCCCAGCCTCACCACAGTTCAGAGGCTGGAATGGAAGGTTGTCCTTTCCTGCTACCCTCCAGCTCTCCAGATAAACATCACCTGCTTTCCAGATTGTAAACACCACTTTTTCAACCTGGAACCTCAGAGAGTGGGAGTAAAAGTGATATGCCACCAGGGAAAATACCAGCACGTTTTGTTGTTGTTGTTGTTGTTGTGGTGTGTGTGTGTGTGTGTGTGTGTTTAGTGAGAGGAGGGGAGGCAGAGAGAGACTCCTGCATGTGCCCCGACCAGGACCCACCTGGCAAATATACTAGGGGTTGATGCTCTGCTCATCTGGGGTCCTTGCTGCATTGCAAACAAAGCCACTTTTTAGTACTTGAGGCAGAGGCCATGGAGCCATCCTCAGTGCCTGGGGCCAACTCGCTCTAATCAAGCTTTGGCTGCAGAAGAGGAGGAGAAGAGAGAGAGAGGGAAGCGAGAGGTGGAGGGGTGGAGAAGCAGATTGGTGCATCTTCTGTGTGCCCTGATCGGGAATCGAACCTAGGACATCCACACGTCAGGCTGATACTCTACCACTGAGCCAACCAAGAATTAATATTATAAGCATTTATTGTTATTCTTTGTTAATTATGTTAAAATAATGGTAGATACTCTTTTTAAAGGCCTTTGATAACATGACTTTAACAATATACTTACTATTTTTAAAAGAAAAAATTCAATAATAACAGGCTAGAATGATGATATTTAATCATTTTAGTATATTAAAATATAACAATGGTTTATGCTTATAGAATTATTTCCAAATGGGAAATAATTTTTCAGTATGTTAAATTACTTCGGAATATTATTTATGACTTGAAAAGAATATAAAATATCCAGTTATTCTTGAGGCTTAACATGACTGAATTTCAGGACAGATTTGTTTACAACAGTGCAATGGGCCTATTGTGTCTCTACAGATCACAAAATGAGAAGATTAAACCTGGTCAGGCAATGTGTCATATTTCTAGAATTGTTGTATGGTTTTCATTGGCCCAATAATTGAGGAGGTCTAGACGCTCTGGCCACAGAAGATTATAGCTTTGGGGAAGTAGAAGTGTATAAGAGAACTAAATGCATGGTTTATACATTATTTTATATGTATTAAACGTTACATGATAAAATAATGTAAAAAACTCTTTTTACTAAATTAATAGGTAGTGAATAGTATTACTATCTTAATTTTATTTCTTGGTTACTACTAGTTGTAAATATTTTTCATTTTTAATTTGAATGTTATTCTTTTTGAATTGCTATTGATGTTATTTACCTACTTTTCAGTCTGTGTACTTTTTTTATCTTTTATTTGCAAAAATTACTTATTAATAATTATACTAACCCTTATACTATCTTATTGGTAAAATAAAAGTAAATTTTAAGTTTATCCCCATTTTGGTTTTTATCTTTAAAAAATTTTAATGGTTTGTTTTTAAAAAAATTTTTATGATTATAAAATAGATATCATCACTACAAAAAAAATCCGAAAATTTCTGCAATAGGATAAAAAGTATAAAATTCCTCTTATTCACCTGACCAGGCAGTGGCGCAGTGGATAGAGCACCGGACTGGGACGCAGAGGACCCAGGTTCGAAAACCTGAGGTTACCAGCTTGAGTGTGGGCTCATTTGGTTTGAGCAATTGAGCCCAAGGTCGCTGGTTTGAACAAGGGGTCACTTGGTCTGCTGTAGCCTCCTGGTCAAGGCACATATGAGAAAGCAATCAATTAACAACTAAAGTGCCTCAGCGAAGAATTGATGCTTCTTATCTCTCTCCCTTCCTGTCAGTCCCTGTCTGTCCCGCTCTCTGATCTCTCTTTGTCTCTGTCACACACAAAAAAATAATAATAATAATAAATCCTCTTGTTCTAATTAACCCTTTGAGTAATGAGTTTTTTCATATTCGTTGACCCCCTGGAGTGAGTTTTTTTTTCAAAAAATGAAATCATGGGCCCTGGCCAGTTGGCTCAGTGGTAGAGCGTTGGCCTGGCATGCAGAAGTCCCGGGTTCGATTCCCGGCCAGGGCACACAGGAGAAGCGCCCATCTGCTTCTCCACCCCTCCCCCTCTCCTTCCTCTCTGTCTCTCTCTCTTCCCCTCCCACAGCCGAGGCTCCATTGGAGCAAAGATGGCCCGGGCGCTGGGGATGGCTCCTTGGCCTCTGCCCCAGGCGCTGGAGTGGCTCTGGTTGTAACAGAGCGACTCCCCGGAGGGGCAGAGCATCACCCCCTGGTGGGCCGGGTGGATCCTGGTCGGGCGCATGCGGGAGTCTATCTGACTGTCTCTCCCCATTTCCAGCTTCAGAAAAATACAAAAAAAAAAAAAAAAAATGAAATCATGTTTGTTTGCTAACCAATTTATGGAAATAAGAAGAACATACATTTGCCTTTTTTAAAAGTTGCCTTACACATTTTTAAAATAAAATTTTTTTTTATCTGTATGGTCAGGAGGCATGAGGAAGTACATGAACGATCATATTACTCAAAGGGTTAATTGTTGTTAATATTAATATTTATATCCTTCATAAATATGATGTATATATTATATATAAATGTATATATGTTACTATGTAAAAATGTCTAAACATTTATACACACATGGTTTTATTAAAAGGGGATTATTTTTATAACTTATAGAATACATTTTTTCACAAATATAGTTTTATAACATTATTTCAAAATATTTGAATAGTATCCCATTATATACATATGGTAATCATTCATTCAACAAATATTTATTGAGCCCTTAATAATATTGTATAGAAGTCTTTTTTTATAGGCACTGGAAGCAAAGCAATATACAAAACTCCTGTAAAGGTGGGCTTTGAATGTTTTGGAGAAAATATGCAATAAACAAATATTTTGTATAATATGTGTATTAAGAAGAAAAAAAGTATAGAAGAGGATAGATAGGTTGGCAGGAGGCCTTATAATTTAGGAAAGCTTTATAATTGAGCAGGAACCTAACTGAAGTATAGGAGTCCACCATGCCAATAATAAGGGCAAATTCATTTTAGGAAGAGAAATAACAAATGCAGGTCCACAAGATGAGCTTTTAAAAATATAAAAGCAGCCTGACCAGGCATGGCGCAGTGGATAGAGCATTGGACTGGGATGTGGAGGACCCAGGTTCGAGACCCCGACATTGCCAGCTTGAGTGCGGGCTTATCTGGCTTGAGCAAAAAGCTCACCAGCTTGGACCCAAGGTCGCTGGCTCAAGCAAGGGGTTACTCGGTCTGCTGTAGCCCCACGGTCAAGGCACATATGAGAAAGCAATCAATGAACAACTAAGGCGTTGCAAGGTAAAACTGATGATTGAGGCTTCTCATCTCTCTCTGTTCCTGTCTGTCTATCCCTCTCTCTGTCCCAGTAAAAAATTAAAAATATTAAAAATAAAAGGATGAAAAATATAAAAGCAATTTGATTTGGTTAACATTTAGGTTACTTCCAATTTTTAAAATTTTAAACAAAATTTTAAATAATTTTAGAGAGACTTTCTAAATTTTTGCAAGTATACTAACTGCTCTTCTCCTTAATTTTCAAACCTACTTTTTCCCTTGGGTGTCTCCATGGCTATGTTGATAGGAAGATGTGAACATATATATAAAAGAATGTGTCAATTTGGTACCATATTATTCCATAGGTTCTAATTTATATTTTTAGAGGAAAAGAAAAGTTTTAAAAACAAAAAATGTTTAAATATATTAGAATATATAATTTTTAATTTAGAGGGGAATTTTTTTTCACATATATGAGATTTATTTCATATTTTCCACCAACTTTGCCATTTGACCCATTATAACATTTATCAACTTTCTGAGATGAAGTGGCAGATATCTATAATACAAGCAGCTTTGGTGAAGATTTAAAAATATAATGGAAATTGGACTCTGATGATTTATAGAAATGAAAAAAGTAGGATAAATTCCTAATGCAAATTTTTAGTTGGGACTATTTATAGTTAAGAAAAAAATTGAAATGCCTTGTCTTTACTTGTACTGCTATTAAATACTTATGCCATTTTACTATCATGAGACCTTGAATAAAATCACTTAAAAATAAGGACTTTGAAACATAGACACATAAAGGTTTTTTTGTTTGTTTTTTTAAATCTCCTTTAGGTTGCTGATGACAAGCCGTTCTCAGGTCCTTTTAATGTCTTGCCTGTGAAGACAAAATGGAGTAACATTGGCTTTCATATTCTTCTATTTGACTTGGAAAACCTTCTTGAACTTCTGCTGTCGACTTCAACCCGTGATAGTGACCCTTCTAATTCATTCAGTGGTAGTGAGATCCTGAGAAGAGCCAGAAGTACAGTAGAGAAGAAAACATTGACACTAAAAAGAAATAAAACTGCCTGTGGTCCTCTCTCAGCAGAGGCGCAAGCCAAGCCTGCTAGTGAAACCCCAGCCCAAGGAGATAATTCCATCGCAGTTTTAGAAGAAAATGATGGCATTAAAAGGCAGAAGAAAATGAAGAGCTCCAAAAAGACACACCCAAAGCCATCAAGAAAATTTGATGCCAACCTCATAATAGATGCAGCCAAATTGCTTCTATCTTGCCTTTTGCCATGGGGAGTGGATAAAGAATTCGATAATCTCTGTATTAAGCATCTCAATATTTTAAAGCTGCAGGGCCCTGTTTCTTTAGGACTTGCTTCAAATGAAGAGCACTTTTCATTGATGCTGCCTGGCTGGAATTTAGACAATGCTGAAATGAAAAAAGACTGTTCAACAGTAAATCTGTTTTCCAGAAAAGTTTTGGACTTGTCAAATAAATACATATCCACTCTTCCAAATGAGGCTGGGATGGCAAGAGGGCTGGAAAATAATTGTGATTCTTTGCATGAGTCAAACACTATAGCTTATTTATTAAGAAGACTATTTTTAGTTAACAAATTCGTTAACATGCCTGTAGAATTGGCAAGTGGAATTGATAGGTAAGGCATGCCTAAACGTTATGACTATTCTTATTTGAGACATTTAAAAAAATATTATTTGCTATATTTAACTCTCTAGCTTCTTTCCTCTCTTTCCTTCCTTCACATGAAGAATAAATGTGCAGCAACCTTTAGCTCCAAACACATTTTAGAAACTCTTTCTTTTAATTTTTGATATCTGAGGATAATTTGGGCAATAAATCGATGTTTTAAAATTATTCATTCAACAAATATCCATTGCTCTCATAATATGTGCCAGAAAAATCAAAGTTCTGGACACTGAATGATTCAATAGACAGATAGATAGATGATGTTAGATAGATAGATAGGTATATAGATAGATAAATAGATATACAGATAGATGCACACATACATAGCTACATACATACACACATACATACATGTATGCATACACCTTGAAATCCATTGTAGTTACTGTGAATTAAATATGAACAAAGAACATTTAAGTAAATGCTTATGATGATATATTTTATATATCATAAGGAAAGGAAAAGTTTAAGAATTTCATTCCTCATATCCCACCATTTAATTTATACTTTGGAATATTAAAATAAAAAAACCATCAATAATTTATAGAAAGTACAGTTTAATAATGATAACTATTATTTTTGAGTGTTTAATATCTACTGTTAACCATGTAAACCCTTTACATACATGATTTCATTTAATATATATAGCAAAGCTGGGTTAGAGGTCCTATTATCTTGCTCATTATATATGTGAGGCTATTAAGGCTTATGGAGAGAAGATACCAACCCCAAGATGAAGTCAGCTTCTTAGAGTCTGATTCAAGGCTGAACACCATTGTCTAATTCTAGAGCCTGATTAATTACTAACCATGACTCTGAGTGTTTACCCTTTCCCACTGCTAAATTTCACTGTAGTTTTTCATGGCCTGACATTAGAAGATTTAATTCAATTCACCAACTACTCACAGAAAATGTCCTAAGCACTAGCCTACAGGAAAAATATAAATACATTTCTCCTTTGAATATGAGCTTATTTAAATGATAAAGATAATGCACATGAAACACAAAAAAATATAGAAGTAAGGTAAAGAAATTAGGGAAAACATTTATAGTATAAATATTATAGGTGATCAGTGTAAAAAGAGTAATTAGTGCAACATGAAACATCTAGAAAGCCTTTACAAAAGAGATATTATTTAAACTACCCAATACATGGTGGTAAATGGTCCTTGACATTTCTGGTCTTTGATAAGAGCTCAATTCCATACATACCTATGCCAGGCACTGTCACAAAGTTCCCGCCCTCGGTGAACCTGCAGTCTGGTAGCATGGCAAGTCCATGTGGATTCCGTAGGATTCCGTGTTGTGCTTCCTTCTGTTATAATGTTTCTGTGTTACTGGGTTTTTCATTTTCTGTGTGTGACCTTAAAACTGAGAAAATAGACTGGAAAATTTTAGTACTTTATTATCCTCTATTTTCTTCTATTTATTTGATTTTTTTTTTAATTTCATATAGGCTTCTTTTACTTTCTTTTCTATTACTAAGAAAATTACATACCTAAAGTATGGTTTAAAAAAAATACAGTCATCCTAGAGCCTGAAAACCCTGACATGAATCCTGATTTTATTGTTTATGTAGCTATGTGGCTTTGGACTAGTCACTTGATGCTTTAGACGTTTCTTTCCTCATTTACAAAGTCAGGTAAGTGGGATAGGTGATCATTAAGATGTCTTCAAATCCTTTTTTTTTTCTTTTTTTCTTTTTTTTTTTTTTTTTTTGTATTTTTCTGAAGCTGGAAACGGGAAGGCAGTCAGACAGACTCCCGTATGTGCCTGACCGGGATCCACCTAGTATGCCCACCAGGGGGCGATGCTCTGCCCATCTGGGGTGCTGCTCTGTTGCGACCAGAGCCACTCTAGCGCCTGAAGCAGAGGCCACAGAGCCATCCTCAGTGCCCGGGCAAACTTTGTTACAATGAAGCCTTGGCTGCGGGAGGGGAAGAGAGAGACAGAGAGGAAGGAGAGGGGGAGGGGTGGAGAAGCAGATGGGTGCTTCTCCCGTGTGCCCTGGCCGGGAATCGAACCTGGGACTTCCTCACGCCAGGCTGACGCTCTACCACTGAGCCAACCGGCCAGGGCCAAGATGTCTTCAAATTCTTAAAAACTGGGGCTGCTAACAAATTATATTCATTTGCCTAATTGTGATCCCACAGCAGGTCAGCAGGTGAGGGACTTAGTTATTGTTTGCCAGAGGTGTTTATTCTGAGTTTGGTCTTGATTATGAAATAGTGAAACACAGGTATGTCTTGAGCACTCTAAGGGAGGTGAAACGCTTTCACCATGCCTTCTCATTTAAATGGCCTCAAAATCATTACTACATCTTAGTTAATTCTTTACAGAATTATTCATTAATACAAACATTGTTAACAGCAAATCACATGAGACTGCATGTCCCTTCTCAGAAAATCAAAATAATGTGTATTAGATTTGTCACCTCAAATTCTTCCAACAGATTTGACCATTTCACTAACATTTTACTGTGGTTATGAATGAAGGTTGAGAAACCCTTCTCTGCTTAACAGTTGTGTTCATGATGTCACTGAATATTAAGAAAAGAGCTGTCTGCCTCTGAGAACATGCTTGGACAGTCTCTGAAAGTGGCCACGCAGTCCCTGGATTAGAGGAAAGCCTGCCTGCAGCAGCTCCTGATGGCACCTGGGGAGAATTCTTCGGCAGATGTCAATGTATTAGGATTCAAAAATATATTGCATTAGCCACAAATTGCATGACCTAAAGTAGCAAGGCCCCTGCTGTAAAAGTGAGTCCAAGAGAATATGGGTAAACTAAAATTCACAACTTAATTAGGACTAAAGTTTTAGGGGAGAATAAGATTCATCAAAGAGGTTCATATGAAAGACATTGCTTAAAATAATGTGTTCACTTCCCAAATTTGTTAAAGTGGTCATGCGTTCATATCTTCAATTTATTTTTCAAGATATTCTTCATACACCTTCAAAATTATTCTTTAAAAATTTTTTAAACAGCTCTTTCAAAATGGAATCTGTGCATAACAAAGTGAAAGATCCTGGGAATGATATTTTGCATTTTTCAAGCTTCTACAGTTACTTACGAAGTGGTAAGATGTTAAAAATACAGTGTTTCTTTCTTTCCTTTTTTTTTTTTTTTTTTTTTTTACTTCTATGATATAAAATAACTGGTATTTCTGTAACTGGATTGCACTCTACAGTTTGGAATGAGCAATGTGTCTAATTATTGTTTGACTTAGTCTGAATTTCAATGGTTATATTTTTTGTATTCTGCCAATATGGAAACATAGATGAAAACTTTTATTAAGTAATATCTTATAAGACATGTAATATGATGATTTCATCAAATGTTCTTGAAATGCCTGGTAGTCTGCAACTTTCTGAAAGTAGTCTGAGATATTTGTATGTTAAATGAAGGTCTTATGTGATTTATGGGGAAGTTTATTGCATAGGTACCTGTATTACCAAATAAGTAATTATTACATGAAAGAATTTTAGAGCTATTTTGGGAGTCATATAATGGTTCTTGAAATCTTCTGGATGTTCAGATACCTCCTCAAATCTTTGACATCTTAGTAAGTAGCAATTCTAGCCTTCCAGGTGTTAAGACCAAAACTTTGGTGTTTTTGACATTTTCCTCTCTCTCGTACCAAGATCTAATCTCCTAGTGGTCATGTTGGTTCTACCTTCAGAATATATCCCAGATTTTGACTCTTTCTCTCCACTACAGAACCACCCTTCTTGACCCTTAATCACCTGTTGGACTTGATAACTACAGGAACCTCCTAACCATTCATCTGCTCCTATTTTTGGTTCCTACACTTTATTCCCAATCAAGAAACCAGAATTTTCTATTCAAAACTAAGTTAGAACTTCATGCTTTGACTTCAAAACCTTTTGGTGGCTTCTTTGTCACTCTCAATAAAAGCCACAGTATGTAGGGTAGCTCACAAGCCACTAGATGACCCGGCTTTTCTACCTACATCATTGCGCACACACGCCCATTTGACCTTACCTCTCTGTGCTTATTTTCTGCTTCCGATGGTCCAGCTACCTTGGCCTTTTTACTGTCACCCCTACGTTTCAGGCAGATCTTTGGGCCTTTGCACTGGCTGTTTCCTCTGCCCGGAATTCTCTTTCCCCAGATTCCACAGCGTTCAGCCTGCTGCCCCTTATTTTCACTCCACATCCTTCAAGTCTTGCTCAAATGCCATTTCATCAATGAAGGTGCCCTCCCTTCTCCCAGCACAACCTATCCCTTGCCCTGTTTTACTGTTTTCCACAATCTTTTTCACCATCTGACATACGTATATATACTTTTTGCTTTTTATTTACCATCTACCTCCTGCTAGTAAAATATGTCTTATAGATTTTATTTCTTTCTATGACCGTTTTATGCATTGCTATATTTCCAGTTCCTAGATCAATGCCTGCAAAGAACTAAGCAAATATTTTTGAATTAATAGTTGAATAGTAAAAAGAACAGTTATTATGGAGATAGCTAAAGTTTATAGATCCAGTTCGGCCAGTTACTGCTTATATAACTTTGGGCATGGCTTTTACTTCTTTAAGGACTATATTTATGCATTTGTAAAATAGGAATAATATTCCAGACTTGATGTGCATATTGCCTCCAAAGTTGTGTATTATATTACTGATACATTGGAATGACCTGAATGACATTGCATAGGGGCCCTCACAGTGCTACTGAAAAGAACAATTGGGATGTTTTAAAGTGGTATGTTCAAAGAATTATGCTAATAATTTTGTGTATATTATCTCAGTATTTATAGGACCCTACATACACAGTAGGAGAGACTCTCTCTGTTTTACTCTTAGAGCAGCTGGGAGTCAGGACTTAGATAACTTACTCACAGTCATAAGCAGAGAGGGCAGGATTCCAGTCCAACTCTGTCTGATTCCAAACTCCTTTCATATCATGTCAGGCCACTTTTCACATTTGTGATTACAAGTAGTGTCCTCCCTCTATGGCCCCGTTTTGGGGCGCCTGCTTTTTCCTTAGGTAGTGGTCCTTCTAGTATTTATCCTTATTTTCATCTTTTGTAACACTAGGAAATGGATTAGAATTTAAGGCATAATACAGGTGGTTTGACTGGAGTTGTTGACCAGAGGCACAGGCGCCCCAGGGTTTCCTAAGGCTGCCCCAACCGAAGCAGCCTGAGCAGCTGGTGTTACTGCTGATGTCTCTGTAATGTTTACAGTTGGCACTTATAACATTTAAAGTCTGGTTGGGTCATAAAAAAATATGATTTTGTGTTTTAATAATTGGAAGATGAGAGGTAAAAAGAAAAGAGGAACTTATTTTGTGCTATTAATTCTATAATCAAATCCTAAAGAATAAAATAATGCTGCAGTGCTTATTCCAGAGGGTTGACAGGAACAATACCCACTTCTGTCAGCAAGAATGGCAACTCGATACTATTGGTAAACCAGGGATGTTTTCTTTATATCTTTCTTTTTGAAGTTGCAATTAATTTTTTAACTCACTGACATTGCCAAGAAAAGTTGGCTCTCATTTCTGCCCGATATTAAAATTTTAAGATCACCGTAAAGTGTGCTGTGAAGTATCCCATGATGCCAGTAAGCAGCTGTAGTTGAGACCAGTCCTTTTCTTTGAAGGTGGAGTCACAAGGTCATTAAAAGGAGAGAGGAAAGAGGAGAGAGATCAAAAAAAATTTTCTCTGACCTGCTGTGCTTATGACTCTAAAATCATAGTGCCCTATCATACTTGCAAGTTTTCTTGGTCAGTTCAAATTCACATTTGATGTTTCATCAGGAAAAAATAATGATTTAATGAGTGATAATTTTCTCATATATTTTTTTTATGTTCTCAATTTACAGTATACCTAGTACCTTCTAACACATTTCTCTTGACCACAAAGTTAATACATATGCACATATGCACACATATCTATTAATATTTAAAATGATTTAATGAAATACATATTGGACTAGTACTAATTTAAAAGGTTGATGGCGGGATTTTAAATGTATATTAATACATTAATTTAAATAGACAATTATAGTCATTGTTCCCTTCAACACAAGCGCTCGTTGTTTTTACCTCATTCCTGGGACCTGGAACCTCAGTAATATATTTTACCTATCAGAAAGCCTTAATTCATTGATTTTTCACTTGGGTGATAATACATACATTTTCAACTAACGAAAAGGTACTTTTTAAGTGCTTTTTTGTGTAGGACACTATAGATCGATTTAAATAAACCAAGCCCTAGCCCACTCTTAAAATTTCACACTGAGCATTAAGGCAAATGAATAGAAAGGAGATTCAAGAGGGCAAACTTAAAAGAAAGAATACATAACAAAATGAGGCAAGTTAAGACTGAAGTGCTGTCCCTATTGATCAGAGTAGTACAGCCAGGTAAGGATAAATCCAAGGAAGTCTTATATATGATTTCTGTGTAACAGAAACAATTTCAGGAACTATTTGTATGAAGAAGGAATTACGTATAAAATTTGTTAATCTGTTTTGTGTAGGAATATTAGTCTTTTTGTTGGCAAAAAAGTACAAAGATGGATTTAAGGTGTAAAGATGAAGTTGATTTAAAGTGAATATTGTTAGTATAATTATTGGTAATACATATAAGTTAATTAATGGTTCTCGACTTTGGCTATACATGAAAATCATCTGAGGTACTTTTACAAAGTATTAATGCCTGATCCACCCTCCTTCTGAGACCCATTAAACCAGAGTATCTGGGAGATTGACCTTGGGCATTGGTGTTATTGAAAAAAATTTCCCCAGGAGATTCTATTTTTTTTTCCTTTTTTTTTTTTAAAAAGTGAGAGGAGGGGAGGTAGTGAGACAGATTCATGCATGCACCCTGACCAGGATCCACCTGGCAACCCCTGTCTGGGGCTGATGCTTGAATCAACCAAGCTCTCCTCAGCACCTGAGGCATAGGCTTGGACCAACTGAGCTATCCTTAGCGCCTGAGGCTGATGCTTGGACCAGTCAAGCCACTGGCTGCGGGGAGAGGCAGAGAGAGAGAGAAAAGAGAAAGGAAGGGAGAGAGAAGCAGGTGGTTGCTTCTCCTGTGTACCCTGACCGGGGATTGAACTTAGGTTTCCATATACTGGTTGATGCTCAATCCACTGAGAAAACTGGCTGGGGCCACTCCCCAGGTGATTTTAAAAAAAATGTACTTATTTATTTATTCATTTTAGAGAGAGGGGACAGAGAGAGAGAGAGAGGGAGAGAGAGAGAGAGAGAAGGGGGGAGGAGCAGAAAGCATCAACTCCCATATGTGCCTTGATGAGAGAAACCCAGGGTTTCGAACGGGCAACCTCAGCGTTTCCAGGTCGACGTTTTACCCACTGCACCACCACAGGTCAGGCTCCCCAGGTGATTCTAATGTGCCGGTGGAGTTGAGGACCACTGGAATGCATCCATCTTTAATACTTTCAAGATATGTGTTCTAAATGTTTCTAGGTAAGAACGAACCCCATATACCCGAAGTTGACGTTTCACTGTTGAAGCTCATTTCCTGTTGGAGAGACCAGTCTGTGCAGGTAGGATCCTGCTCCTGTTCTAGAAATTGTGGGAGCTTCTTGCTGCTGGGGTTCATGCGTACTCCCCTTTACTTGAAAGTACAAGTAAATAGGTACTCTTGTCATCACACAATGTCCTCTTCCCACAGCATTTTAACAGGGCTCATGTAGAGACTAAAAATAAGTGGGGGAAGTGGAAAATAACCCGCGAGAATGCACCGAGTGAAGGGGTACGGATGGAGGGAGCTGAGGAAGGAATGTCCATGTTATCAGTAGCCTATTGTTCATTGAGGTTTTAGTTTGTGGCAGAATTGTCTATTGTTTTATTTCAAAATGTGCCACGATGTAAAGGCCCCCTAGGCTTAGGAATTTGGTAAGTGTAGTTAGAAATCATTTTTCTACCCTGAGAGTACTGCATCTGTGAGCTGATTTAGAGAGCTGGTTTCAATGCCCGATTTAAGTCCTTTCTCTTTTCGTGCTTTTTTAGGTCCTAAAAGCTATGTGGCTAGCTTTGTACATTGATTAGATAAATATTTATTGGGACTTTATTTTTCTTCATGAGCTTAATGCATATCAAATTCACAAGACAAGAATAGCAATAACTATAATTAAAAATGGTTATTTTGGGTTACAAGGAAACAAAGAAAAATTAACTCAGAACAAACTGTGGGGGATAACCCTATAAAGCAAAATAAACATGATTGAAATGGCTATTGCAATTGCCTACAAGTTTTTATATGATTTGTTGCTAGCCTCACCTCTTTGCTCATCATTCCCCCTCCTAGTCTTTCTAGCCGCATTGACCTTCTTTATATTGCCAGAACACATGAAGCTCATTTTCACCTCAGGACTTGACTGTTCTCTTGCACTGGAACCCTCATCTTTCCATTCACCTTTTGCTCAAAAGCCGTATCCTCAGAGAGGTCTTCCCTGATCACTCCACCTAACAGTGCCACCTCACCCTCCCCCATCCTGTGCCTTCAGTCACTATCACATTACCCACTTTTATTTTATTGGTTATACTTGTTTTTGATGGGAATCATACCATTTTTTGTTATTTATTGTTCTTTGCTTGCTTATATTCTGTCTCCTTGCTGTTATAGCCATTTTTTGAGAGCAGGGATTTGGTCTCAATCACCCTTCCTTGACCAGTGCCCAGAAAAACAGTAGTGACAATAGATAGTCAATAAATGTTCAATGAATGAATGGCTATGCAAAAAACCTCTGTGATAATCAAATGAACATTAATACATGTTGACTTTACCAACATATTAGTTATCACCCTAAAAGAGTCTATCTAGTGAATGTAGACTTTCCCCCCTAGTAGCCAAAAAAATTTCACAATGGGGGAAAAAAAACCTTAAAGAAGAGAATTCACTAGAACATTTATTCTGAATTGCTCTAACAAAGGATCTTTGTAGCTGTTCATTTGACCTTCAGATAAGTTTTAATGTGGTTTGGACATGTTTGGACTAATGGATCTTTAAGGTTCTATGATTTTATGACCTTTTACAAAATGCTGGGAGCAGAAAAAATACTACCAGAACACTTATGACTCGCACTATAAGAAGTCCAAGCATCACAGTTTTCTTTTCCTCTCATCTCTGCCACTACCCTGATGAATGACTGGAAGATAGGTTTAACTTGACTGTTTATTCTCCTCATGTGCAAAGTGGGAATGAGAATCCCCCCGCCCTTCAGGAAAAAACGGAGACTTTGCGAGTATCCATTTAAATGCTTCATTAACCAGTCCTCAAATTACTAATAAAGCTGTTTATTTAAGCAGTTAGTCTAATCATGTTAACTTGAATCAACTTTTCAATGTATCTTGGGAGCACTGGGTGGGAATGGAGTGCTTTGGTAAAATAGAGCAAAATCCTACTTCAGCACTTGAATGGGGTGCAGGGGTTCCCTTAAGGAAGGGGTTAAGAAGGAGCATATTTTTTTTTGATGAACAAGTTTGTCTGAAAACTGCCTCTTTCACTTCTCACACACTAAACATACCCAACATAGCGGTAAGTGCTGGAAGAGCAACTGCAAGGTTTCGGGGTGCTAATTTGCATGTTTCTGAAGTTGCATTAAAGTTATTGGGATTTCCTAATCTAATTCTAGTGGGTGAAATATGATATCCTGTAAGGCAGAAGAAGTGCTGCTTCTTCAGGAGATGCTGCAAGGACACGAAGGGCCAGTGTGAGCTGAGTGTTAGAGAAATGCTTTTATACCAGAAAATCTGGACATCAGAACTACAAGCAGGCCTTGGGGCCTCGAATGAGCTTTCATAATATTTGGTGCTATTTTACTTTGCTGTTTCAAGGTGTTAGTCGAAAACCATTAAAATTTTTAGCTTGCCTATGGCACTGTAATAATACTTCTAGCAATAAGCATGTGTTCCAGATTTGTGGCTGTCTCCAGCCAATGGATTTGTAAACCTTATTTTAAATCACTGCACATTCTCTCATATGAGTGTAATATTTGCATATCTATTTCAGAGAAAGTTGCCTTTGGAAGACAGCTTTATAGGCATAGTGTTTTCAATTCTAACTCATTATTAAAATTCACAAAATTTGTAAAATACTGTAGAAATTTCATATTTTGTTGGGGTAAATTTTATCCTGCCCATTTATAAAATTTATCTACTGTGTTTATATACTAGAGGAACTCAAGTATTAATGGTTAGAAATTATCAATAAATTCTACTTTCCTCTATTTATTTTAAAGTGTACAGAATCTATTTTAATTCCATTAATATTTATTTAGTGCCTACTGTATACCAGATTCTGTGATAACGTTACTACTTGCTAATAAGCAGTGTCATTTCTCTGAGTGGGGACAATGCTTTATTGTTTTCACACTGAACGTAAGCATGTATTTTGAGTTTGTTTCCAAGTAGGCATGTGTCATTCAGTATTCAGTTTTAAATTTTATGGCTCTGAGTAGCCTGCTCATTATGGGTAATATGTTTTATTCTGTTATTTTTACTTTCTTTTGTTTTTTAATGATGCTATTACTAATTATTCTTACAATATGCATTTGTAATGACAAATACATAAAAAATTTAACAGTTAAAATATGTGGTCATACTAGATGAATCCAATAACTAGAAATGTTAGATAAAAGTACATACATCTCTGTATATTTTTAGAAAGAATATTGTTGCAGGTTGTTATAGACTGTTATGTCCAGTGATTTAGAGGGTATTCTAAATCACAATTGTGGGTGCTCCTCAGAGATGATAATGATCCCACTGAGAGGACAGCCATAATTCTGTGGGGCATGTGGCCAAACTGCTCATTCTCAGGGTTAGACCATATTCTAAATGCACCATGGGCCTGGAAATCTCTTCCAGTAGCCCTTCTGAATTATAGACAGAAGAAAGTTGCACACAGAATTCTGTGACTGGAAGCTCTCTTTCCAGCCTCTCTCAGTATCACAGACTTTGTTTTATGAGTACTTAAGTTCCAGAGTAGCACCTGAGCTTGTCAAAGGTTGCATTTGTAGTTACTGTCATAGTTGGATCAGGAACTCAGGCTTTCTCATTTATGACTCAGAGCTCCTTTTACCACAACATCCATATCTTGTATCGGTGCTGCCACATAAAATGTGTGACAGAATTAAAATAAAAGTCAGTGATGCAAAATTGTTCATGAATAATTAATATAGCTTGTTTCATCATATGTAATTTATAAGTGAGCATGGTTCATCTATATTTTGATATAGAGTATATATCGGTAAACATTTTTTAGTTGTTAATATGATATATATTATAACATGGTAGATATTAATAGGCATGATTCACCCTTATTATGATATGTAGAACTGTATGTTAGATTCATGGTTTCGTAATAGCTGACACAGTGTGGAGAGTCTCATCGTGTGATGCGCATGAGTAAACATTTCATACCTGAATTGTGACAGGCAGTACTACAGTGTTCATAGACATGGTATGCAATAGTAAAAATCACTTTATTCATTATCCTTTCTTTATAATCAAGCCAAGCATTTGAGTGTAAGCATTTGGGTGGACAAGAACAGAGGGATAATCAGTGATTAGGAAGCTGCTCTGACACTTTTGGGAAGCTTCCCATATTAAAGGTGAAGGGCCCAGCTGTTCCTACCCCAGTAGTTCAGTAAGTATCTTCCACACAACAGCTGTCTGAGTGTCCCTGGAGTCTAAAAGTCTCCTATGCTTCCATACCACATAAAGAGACTAAATAAATACTTAGATGACTACATGTTCTGTTTCTTACGTCACCTTTCTCCATCACCAGTCTCAGTTAGTGTTGTTCCAAAACCCAAGCCCTATAAAGCCCTAGGCATTATCAGGGTAGCCTGAGGATAATGCAGAGGGGGTCATGGCAGTTGTGGAACAAGTCATTGGGAGGCAAAGTTTGGAGGGAAAAGGAGCAGGCATTGGGCTGTGGTATATGAAAAGTTTAATTGTCAACCAGAGAAGGATAATAATAGGTGTCCCAAGTTCACCTAGATCAGTGGTGCCCTTCCTTTTTTCTCCCTCATTCAGCACTTGGTTTCCATGAGCTTGACCTAACTCCTGGACCTCGTCTTATTTCTTCCCAGAAAGAGACTCTGGTACACTGGCTTTTTCCTTGGGGATAAGGGTATAGAACTTGAGATAAGATACACAACAAAGACATAGAAGCAAGACTCAGAAGGCCTGTCCACCAAGTCTGTGTAGATCTTAGGATGGCACATCCCAGATTCGTCATTCTAAAAATGAAGATAGTGGATTCAATGCACTGTGACAAACATTCCCCCCCTCTTTCCATTAAACCACATGTCCTTGACTAGGAATGTACAATAATTTGAAGTTTAATCTTGCAGTATTTTGAGCTATATAAAGCCACACACACACACACACACACACACACACACACACACGTAGATTACTGAGATTTATTATTAAAGTCTTGCTTTTTTTTTTTTTGTATTTTTCTGAAGTTGAAAACAGGGAGGCAGTCAGACAGACTCCCACATGTGCCCAACCAACTGGGATCCACCCGGCATGCCCACCAGGGGGCGATGCTCTGCCCATCTGGGGTGTCATTCTGTTACAACCACAGCCATTCTAGCGCCTGAGGCAGAGGCCATAGAGCCATCCTCAGCACCCGGGCCAACTTTGCTCCAATGGAGCCTCGGCTGCGGGAGGGGAAGAGAGAGACAGAGAGGAAGGAGAGGGGGAGGGGTGGAGAAGCAGATGGGCGCTCCTCCTGTGTGCCCTGGCCGGAAATAGAACCCAGGACTCCTGCATGCCAGGTTGATGCTCTACCACTGAGCCAACTGGCCAGGGCAGTTAAAGTCTTGCTTTTAACTTTCTTATCAAACCTAGTTTAAATAGTGTTTTCAACTAAATAGTGCTTTGGAGCTAGACATTGCTTGAGAGGCTAAAGTTGTTATAAAGAGTATTATGATATATTCAAATTAATTCTCTTTATTTTCTTGTAGAAATGAAAATATCTTAGGAGAAAATTCAGAACTCTTTTCAACTTTCTTCTATAATCTCTTGCATTTGCAAAAGAACAGTGTGATGGTTTAGGCACCAGTTTTCAATATCTGCATTTCAATTGTTTCAGGTGCTAATTTTAGTGGAATATAATGTTGCAACCTATTGGAAACTTTTCTAATCAAAATTCCAGGCTTTGGGTTTTGTGCAATACTACAAACCTTTGTAATAGTACTAAATGTAATTTATATGGAAACACAAACTTAACAGGTAATGGAAGCAATACAAGCTGTTCTCTTGGCGGAAGTTCAACAGCACATGAAGATCTTGAGAAAGACACCAATCAACAGTCAACCAGGGACCATGACTGAGACTGGTAACTATCAGATGTTTCAGATCCCACCAAAGACAGAACTGACGGAGGAGCTAGAGTTACAGTGTATTACTGACAATTTGCCTCTGCAAAGTAAGTGCAAAATTTATTGGCCTGCTCTTTCATCAGAATTTTTTCTACTACTTAGAACTTGTTGAGAATATGAGTTCACAATATATCATTTCTGCAAACACTGTGCCAAGTGTCCTATTTCTGACCTATTCTGCTATCAATTTCCTCTTATAATTGTCAGGCTTTTAAAGAACTTCTAAATTTTATTATAATCACTAAAAATTTTTCAAAATTAAAAAAATGTATTGAAGTTAAGATATTAAAAATGAAAATAGGATAGCTTAATGGGATATATACATTATAAGGATACTCTGATAATAATAGCTTCTAAGTTTGTTTCCATTTGATACCTTGATAGTAGCCAAGTGCCAGATTTTTTCTTTTATTGGAATAAGACATGTAATATGAACTAAAATTAAATGGGTTTATAGTTGGATTTTATAACACATTTCATCATTTTAACTTTATAATGATAATATTTATAGTTTATGGCTAGCAGGTGACTCTAAATTTCTGCCGTAAAACGTTTACTAATCTTTTAGCCATTAACTGTGACTTCAAAAAAAGAAAAAACAGTAAAAAAATTAAGTACAAATCTGATTTTTAAATTTAGTAGTAAGCTTTTTTTTTTCTTAAGTGAGAAGTGGGGAGGCAGAGAGACAGACTCCCTCATGCACCTCAACTGGGATCCACCCAGCAATAGCCTACTGGGCAATGCTCTGCTCGTCTGGAGCCATTGCTCCATTGTTTGTCAGCTGAGCTATTTTAGCTCCTGAGGCAGGGCCATGGAGCCACCCTTAGCACCCAGGGCCAACTTGCTCCAACTGAGCCATGGCTGTGGGAGAGGAAGAGAGAGATAGAGAAAGAAGAAGGAGAGAAAGAGAAATGGAAAAGCAGATGGTCACTTCTGTGTGCCCTGCCCAGAAATCAGACCGGGGACATCCACATGCCGGGCTGATGCTCTACCAGTGAACCAACCAGCCAGGGCCTATTCATAACCTTTTGATGAATAAATTGATTTATAATATGATTAAATGTAATTTTTTTCAGAAAAATGTTAAAAATCTACCGTTCTTTCTATTTATTTGGGACTCACAGAATTGTTGCTATAAATAAATGTTTTAATCTTAGATGAGATATCATTCCTAAAAATGCATTATACTTATTTCTTCTTACTATTTTTATAAGATTACTGATTGGAGAGAACTATGTAGTGAGAGAGGATATTTAGCAGAAAAGTGCTTCTTCAGTGAAGGCCAGAAATCAAAATAGAATATTTTTTGATACCAAGACAGTTACTGAGGGTGGAAAATTCAATACATAATTTGATAAAATTTGATCATGATTTTAAATTGTTTATTTCTTTGTTTTCCAGGATTTATGATTATATGATAAATTCACCCACTTGGAGTTTTTTTTTATCATATCACATAATTGTAATTGTATTACACATTTAAGCAAGAAGCATAAAAATTTCTTTTTAAATCAATTTCAGTGACTACATATGAGTTCTTGATTCATTTGGAGAGGCACCCATATTGTCATTAATAGGTTTCTTTCAACTCTCCAAAGACAGCTAGTGTCATTCATCATATGTTAATGCTCATTAGGTGGCGTTTCTGTACCTTATTCCTAATCTTGAGTGTCTAACAGATCCACTGGCTCAAAGCCCTCTTTTCTAAGTGAGAAATTCATGGCAGGTTATCAAGGTGAAACTTTTGATGAGTTTTGCTGTCACATGGTTTACCCATTATTTGAGTAATAATTAACTGTTCAGTCCCCAGTTAATTATTGGGTATAAGAACTATTAACACTATGAAATTTAATCTTTCTCTAAAGATTTTCTTACTATAACTAAACACCCAGATTTCATTTTAGGAATTAATGATATTTTGATTATTATTGGATGATTCTTTGCCACTGTTAAAAGAAAATTGAGGGTTATTTTGTGATAAGAATTGGAAGACAAAAATAATATAGTTACTTAATATGTCAGTAGATGAAATTTAGAATATTTAAAAGAGATATACTCACAAAGAACTGAGTGTATATATACATGTTTGTTTTTTGCAGAAATATTGCCTGTAGAAAACTAGTAATTGCAATTACAATTAAATCAGAAACACATAGCATTCATTGAAGAGGAAAATTTCCAAACAATATTACATTGGATATTTACATTACCTTTTTCTTTGTTTTGGAAAAGTCTTATTAAAAAAACATTATTTTACCAAATATTTTTATAATAAATGGTTTATGTCATTTAATTTTATCAGATCCTTGCTCATGTGTTTTCTGTAAGTTCCCCTCCACTCCTTTTAAAAAAATTTCTTTTCATTCTTAATTTATTTTTCCTAGTTACTTGATGCATCCTCTTTGTTAACCACTTGAAAAGTAACAGATGATGGTTTTATTATGTACAGATACTAAAAACATCCTTTTATGGCAGGGTATAGTGTATTTGGTTTATTAGCATTACAGTAATACAGCAATAATAGAGAAGAAAAATAATGACAAATGTGTTCTGAGTATACTTCAACATGATGCTAAATACTTTATGAATGTTACCTCAATTCTTTTTTCCTTTGATTCTTACATAATTCCATGAACCCTAAATCTCTGTTTTCAGTATTTGAGTCAGTTGTGTGAACAATTTTACAGTTTCTTAAATGTCCATGGTCATGGAAATGAAGTTTCAAAGTATAGCTAAAACAAAACAAACAACAAAATAACTACTCTCCGAGAAAGAGAGATTCATGAAAAATTGCCTCCTTAATACTTTTTGACATGCTAATTATATATCTTCCTCATAAAAATTAAATAAATAATATTTGAAAAATAGTCCATCACTGTACCAGGTATCTTGAATGCCACCAGTGGTGTGTATCTTGCACCTTAAAATACACTTTACACTATTATTCCACTTTTTCAATGAATACACTACTTTAAAGAGGGTATGTGCATGGTCCATAGTAAAAAAAATTACTAGAAACAGAAACGCAAACTCAGATATTTTATAAAACACTGTGTTCTTGTCCAGTAAACTGCATTTTCCATACAGGCAGCTTGAAGAAAATTTGTTCTAAATCAGTTTGATATAAAAATTGAATAATTTATTGAGTGGTTTAGATTTTCATTTCTCTCTCATAAATCATATTTTCTGTTACCAAAGAAAATGCAGAGTGTTTAATTGTTGCTTTCTCAGCCCTTGTAATAAAGAAAACCACCTGAGTTATTGAACTATTTGTACATGAGGTACATCTAGAAGGCAATGGGAATTAAGTGAAATGAAAGTTGATTTATAATGTGTTTGAACTTTATAATTTTGTATCTTATTTATTTTGTGTTTTCATTTCTTACATTTCACAGCATTTATTTTATTTGAGGTTTTAATATTTCTGTATTGGCATTTTATAGGAGAGTGGTGGATTTTATCTGAGTTTACCTTTTCATAATGATTACATTACTATCTTCCTTAAATCTCTTTAATAAGAAAGTATATAATTAACACAGTTGAGGCTAAGATTCATTGATTTAAAAATAGTAGTGGTTTTCATTATTAAAATACATTTAAAAGTTATTTTCCTTTAGTTTTTGAATGTTATTTGGATCAGTTTAAGCAAGTGCTATAAATTGTTCTATTAAATAAATTGGTTTAAATAGAAACGGAGGCTTTGTAGATAAAGCTGTCACCTGGAATTATTGGCTGAATTTAAATTCACATTAAACTGTGGTTGTGAAGATGATTCATCAAATATGGATGGGTAATGCAAATAATCTTTATTAGTTGCATCATTTTCAAAGACTTATCTACAAAATTAAATAATGAAAATGTTCTCTGTTTAAATAAAACCATGAATTTGTAGTAAATCAAGGAAATAAACATTGATTCAACACAAACGTTTTGTGATCCTGGTGGCCAATCACAAAAGGACTTGCTTGGGACAGGCTTTCTTTGTCTCCTGAATTTTTCAGAAGAAAATCTGTCTAGCTGTTGAAAGGCTTTGAAACATAGTAGACTACTTCACAGAGAAACACTTTCTTGACTGTCTTTATTTATAGTAAATGCATCTTCCACCACCCTCTGTGAGGTCTTCAGGTCAACAAATTCTTTATGGCCAAAGAAGTCATTTGGAGAGGGTCTGTGTGAGGTGAGAGAGCGAGGAGCAGAGAAGTAATGGGAGGGGGTGCACATCATAGAAGGCCTTGCATGTCATAGTGAGATCTTAGGTTTTTTCTCTGAGATGGAAAACCATTTGAGCAGACAAATGGCATATATTTTGATAGAATCATATTGTCTGAGGTTTAAGGGTCAAGGACAGAAGCAAGGAGATCAGTTGGTAGACTATTATGCTAATCTTGATGGTGGAAACTTATATCAAATATGGTGGTCTACCTCAAGAAGATGAAAGTGATTGGATTCTGAAGGTATTTTGAAGGTATAGCTGACAGTATTTGATGATGAATTGGGTATGGAGGAGTAAGATGGAAAATCTGTACTTACATTATTTCAAACAAAAACTATTTGATACAAGATTGACCCTGGTGTTTTGGCTTGATTCTTATGCTGGGTAGTGCAGTGTTGCATATGACATTCCAGGTATGCTGAAAGAAGAGTGAAAACCCACTCCACATTCCCACTCACCCCTGCTGTGTTCAGTTTCACGTGTCCCTGCTTAGAAGACTTCTAGTAGTAACTAAACTAACCTTCAGAAAATGAACAAATGTGTCCTGCCAAGAAACTATGGATTGAAGAAGATAATTATAATGCAAACGTAAGCAAATAAGATGTAAATGACATTGACAAACTTATCTTAAGCTACATCAGAAGCTGTGTGTATGTGTGTGTAATATTCTTTTGAAATTTCTGCTTTTGTATATATTTTATAATGGGCATAATGTTAATATACTAATAACATATATGTTGTTTGTAAACAAATGTATATATTAGTGATGCATGCTTTAGACCACCTCCTTGTTATATTCTGTAATGAAGTATCCCAAGCACAGCCTTTGGGTGAATTGAGCTAAGTAGGCAGATATGATAAGCTTCTGGTTATGTGGGGTTGATAACTTGATAGTCTATATTGCACAATGTGCTAACTCTAAAACTTTTAAAATCTTTATATATCATTCCTTTGTATCACTTGTCTCTACCTCTGCATTCATCTAAGAATTGAGGATACTGTAGAGAATTAATTGTAAACCTTTGGTGGAAGACACAAACTAGCATCAAAGTAGACACACAAGTGGATCTGACAGCCCAGAAGAGGCTGTAGGAGCACATCAAAGAGGCACCTAACTCAGTCTTTGGGGTCAAGAAGGCTTCTTGGGGAAGAAAAGATGTCTAATTGTGGTCCTGAAATACAAATATGATTTAGCCAAGCAAAAAAGTTGGAAAGGGAGAAAGTAGTTATTTGTTAAGATCAGTCAAATCACCTATACTCTTTTCTTTCTCCAAAGAATCATCTGATTAACACATGCATGAATGATGAACTTGCACATGAGAGAGAAACCCATGTCTTGCATTTGCTCTCTGGAACAGCTTTTTGTCCTCTTTAAATTTCATTGTGCCAACGCCTTTTTTTCCTAACCCTCAGCCTTTCAGAATAATAATGATAATAATGGCAATGACAATAATAACATATTGATATGGCTTAGTATGAGTGCCTCACATACCCTTAACTTAAACCATTTGATCCAGGAAACAATTCTCTGGAGATAGGTAATATTGTGATAATTGTTATAGCCATTTTAGTGATGAGAAAATAGATAAAAAGAAGTTAAGTAACTTGTACAAAGTCTTATTGCCAACAGAGCCAGGAGTCAAACCCAGGCAGTCTAATTTCATTTCTGGATTCTCTGTCATTATCCTGCATTGCATCCCAATTAATCATGGTTCTCTTTCACTACTCCTTAATTCAGCAACTGTTTACCTGTGCCTTCTATATGACAGGTATAGAGAGAGCTATTACTCAGGTAGGGGATTACAAGACAGCAAAAACTGAGATAGTTGGCATAACAACAGAGGAAAGATTGTCTTGAAGTTAGCAAATATTGAATACTTAATTTTTTCTAATCTTTGGTGTGGCACCTATAAGCTATTCCACTAGAGATGTACTTAATACTAAAGATTTTTATTTGAAACATAATTTTAAGCAATGATAAGTTTTAGTGGTTAAAAGAATGTTTTATGACTGGGAACTGGAAATGCAAACTGGTAGATGGTGGAAATAGAAAAGGTTTGGCATACATACTAGTTGAAGGGGTCAAGGGTTAGCAGTGAGGAAGAGAAGAGGAAATTTAAATTTTTATTTTTGGATTAATTTGAACCATGTACTAGACCAGGGGTCCACAAACTTTTTACACAGGGGGCCAGTTCACTGTCCCTCAGACCATTGGAGGGCCGGACTATAAAAAAAACTATGAACAAATCCCTCTGCACACTGCACACATCTTATTTTAAAGTAAAAAAACAAAACAGGAACAAATACAATATTTAAAATAAAGAACAAGTAAATTTAAATCAACAAACTGACCAGTATTTCAATGGGAACTATGCTCCTCTCACTGACCACCAATGAAAGAGGTTCCCCCTTCAGGAAGTTCTGCGGGGGGCCGGATAAATGGCCTCAGGGGGCCGCATGCGGCCTGCGGGGGCCGTAGTTTGGGGACCCCTATTCTAGACAATCTTACTTAAATATCAAAGTATTCTTGTTAGATAAAGGCAAATTTATATATAAGTAAATAAGTTATTTAGCACCTAGAATATTGCATACCTTGCAAAAAACACTGTTGTCATTTAGGTTTAATATATATCCTATCTTATTTTGAGCTTCTTGTAAAATTGATGAAGAAATTTTATCATTTCCCTTTTCCCCCATATATATACATTCTTCTGAACTTCTCCACTGCCTCTGCCTTCTCTGTATCATCTTAAAGATTACATTGCCTTAGAAAGACTGATAGAGTTCACTGCTCTTTTTCCAAAAGTAGTTTCATCTTTCACAGAGATTGAGATTGATGATTTTCATCTTGGCATATGAAGACCTAGAGTATTTCATCGTATTTTTTCCTCATGAGCAATCAGAATGCCAGCCTGGCCCAATTGCATAGAGATTGTAGCATCTAGGAATTGAGTTAAATATTTCCTTGGTAACAGTTGTGCAGGCACCACATATTGATTATTGTCTGCATACACATTTAAATTTATTGACAAAGAAAAAGTGATCTAGATTCTGTTGCTAAAATCGATGTGTTTTGTGCTATTGTTCTCCCATGCTGAGACTGGCCTCCCAATACTGACCCCTCAAGGACAAGGGTCAGGTCTATTTATCTTTTTTTCTCCCCTCACCCAGGATGGTCCTTCACCTAGTAGCTGGTAATAAGTGTTTATTGAGTGGATGGATAAATGGATGGACCGGGGGATGGCTTATACGAAAGATTCGGTTAACTCCTAATTAGTAAGAGAAAGAGGAGACAGGGAAAATCAGCGAATTGCTTTTCGTTAGCAGCCAGATAGCGTCTGGAATATAAAATAAAATTGTGCTTTCTAAGCATCATTGCCCTAGGTACATGTGGTACACACATAGCAGGCTCACAAAAAATTAAAAACAGACACATAAATGAATCTAGTTTGTAACCATCCAGCACACTTCTCTTTCCTGATGGCTGATTCTTTGACTTCTTCACTACTCATTTTGTCATGATCTGATTCCAGTCTGATATTTTAGAAAGCCCCAAGCCTTCCCTTAAACTTGTCTTTGTGTTCCTCATCCAAATACAGCTTCTCCATGGAAGAATTTAAGGAGCTGCTATGTCAAACACTGTTTCACCAGCATTTGGATTCACATCCTGGGTTATGACTCATCGGCCCCTCTCTGGACTTCTGGCTCACTCCTGATCTCTTGGAGCCAGGAGCCATTTAGGCTGCAACCCTGGAGCTCTGTTTGCAGCCTGGCTCACCTGGTCAGCCTCCTCCCTTTTGACTCCTTTCCTATTTCTGAGCCTAGGACTTTGTGTGATATTAGTTCCTCTCTATCAAATGCAGTTCCACTAGCAAGTATGGCTATGCATGCATTCCTCACCCTGCAACAATTTTGGGTATGACTACATTCTTTGAGAGAAAAAGCAGGGCTCGATTTTGCTATTCTCAGCAGATAGCACAGTGTCTGGCACATGGCAAGAAAATTTCTAGAGAAATGGTGGCTAAAGAAAAATTTGCCCATCTGCCCCCATGGCATTGCAATATCCCATTTTACCAGAATGCCATCTGCCTTTCTAGCAGTAGCCTTATTTTTCCATTTTGACTTTTCAAGATATCTGCCCCATTTTTGGCCCTGGTACAATTTGAATAATTTCAACATGGCTCTTATTAAGGGCTTACTATGGCTAAGGTTCAGTGCAAGGTAATGAAATTTTCAATTACATCATTTTCTACACTTTTATATATCATTTGGCAAGCTAATTGTTTGTTTATTTGCCTTTTTTCCACAATCTCTCCATACTGCTTCAGGGCAAAAGTTGGAATTTACTAATCTTGTTGTCCTAGCAGCTAAGGAACCACGTGGCTCATGATGGGTGCTCATTAAATGTCCATTGCCTGAGTAAGCGGATAAATAAATGACAGTGACAGACATGTATCAAAGAACTCTGATCTAAGGCGGAATGAAAAAAATGCTAAACAATATGTTAATGTTCTGCAGGTAGAAAGAGAGTTGAAAAAGATTATTATATATTTTCAAACCCTGAGAATAACTATAAGAAATGAAGACCATTTCAAGAAGTGTTATTACTTTTTTTCTTTTTACCTGTTACAGGTGAACATGGCCCTTTATTTATATCTATGCAGGAACTCCCCTGTCCCCAGGCCCTGAAGCCCTGCTAATCTGGGGCACGTAAAAGCACCCATTAGGAGCCGACTAAACATAGGCTTGGTAATTGTGGACACTTTACCAGCTTCTTAGGTTTTTTCTCATCAAAATGAGGTCAGTCTTGAAATTTATAAAAATATTAAGTGTAGTGATTCTCAATTCTTCAATCTAGCATGGCCTTTATAAGTCAATATTTAGTAATGTCCCTATATAATCCTAAAATAAAATATATCAGTAATACAACCTATCTGCACACATAATTTATATAAAATTTAAAGGGAAAAAGCAAAAAGTAAGTAATGTATAATAATAAGTGTCTCAGTAGGTAAAAGCTTGGGCATAACCATACCAAAGGATGTAATAAAATGCTGACAGGGACACAGCCCATTGCTGAGAAGATGACAGTTACTAATGCAGGCCCCCGCACATGTGTGTTGGTGCTGTCATTGACATGGGTGCCCACGTGGATTTTCTTTGTAAAATTCCAGCAATGGCAGCAGCAAAATATGGCTAATTCCTTTGATCTATAGAGCCAGTGTCCTTTCTAGAAAATTAAGGGTACATTAAAGTTAGATTCTGGGCTCAGGGAATTATAGACAGAGCTTTCACTTTCACGAATGGCCAGTGGAATATTTGGAAACCAAGTACGCTGTCAGGACAATCATCCATTGCTAAGGACCATGCTGAGCCTTGCAGGGCATCTGGCAATTCTGTTCTGAATGCCAGTAAGTGTCTCCACAATCATTGGGGAAACCAAATGTCCCTCACCTCAGCAGTTTGCAAAGCTTTCCTCTAGGGGGCAGTACCAACCCTGCTGAAAACCACTTCTTTCAGGAAAGGGATTCTATATGTTCTGAGGCCTTTCTTTGTTTCCATCTCTCTCTCCTTTTTGAATCTATATAAACACAAATTAAAATCATAAATTTAAAAAAAAGTGCACAAGGAGATGAAACCAAATTAGTAACCCCCAACTAACTCAGGGCAATGCTTCTTGAACTCACTCTGTTTGCTCCACCCACATTGTTTACACTTTGGTCATAGTATTTCCAGGGATGTGTAGTAAATCATCTGTCTGCAGTTCTGTCTCCTCCATTAGAAAAAGAGCTTCTTGTCCTGTTTTTTTACTTTCATCTTTGGCTCTGGGTCTAACACAGAGTCAAGGTTGTTGACTGAATAAATGAACAGTGCATGTTACTGAACTACTAAGCCTTCTCCAAGAAAGTCATCCCAGAAAACTCAAAAATTTACAATTGAAATTATTTTATTCTACAATACAGAATAAATACAGTACAACTTATCATTTAATAATTAGATGGTGACCAATTTCCCAACCGGCGAACTGAGGAAACTGGAAAGGAGAAAAATGGATGGAAAGTGCTACACAATTCGGTTCATTAAATGATTGGGAACAGAACCAAAACTTTGGTTTGGCACATACTAATTTTTGATACATTTCATTCTTAAAGTCCAAAAGCTTATTAGTGCTTAAAGTCTATTAAAGTTATTTTTTTGAGAAGTTTATAATACCCTTTGCCATATAAGGTATTCCCTTTAGTGACTCTGCAGCAGAGTAGGGACACCCAGCCTGCTTGATCACCCAGCTGGTAGGGCCACCCAACCACCCTCTTTTGAACATATTACATGTTAGGTGTTTTTTCCCCAAGATATCTACTATGAATCTGACAAGCATATGGTATAGTTTCTCTTTTCTAAAGGTCGAGTCCTGTAAACATAATGAGGCCACAATGTAATATGAGTTGCTAAACTTCACGTTGCTTCACATTACTGTGGAAGCATGGCGAGCCACTAGTTGCCTGGGATGGTTTTTGGAGGTTTCTTGTGGGAGCAGACATTCACTCATGCTTGGAGAATGATGTTGTGGCAGGCATGGAGAGATGCACTGCTTAGATCACTCTACAAAAAAGGGCTCCTTGCCCAGCAGTGAGGAGGGTAGCTGGCTGATAGCTTCCAGCTGTTGGCACCTGCAGAATCCATTTCTTGATTGGAGCAGAGGACAGACTCTTTCTGAGACAATGAATGAGCAAGATGGTGATGCCAGGACCTGGCTATTTCTGGTTTATACATCCCTCTAACAGCCCATTTTGTCCTGGAATTTTCATTGGGCTGATAAAGAGACTTCATCAGATCTGCATAGTGAATAGTGAACCCAATTCTGCTTTTGCTCTTTTTATTTCTAAGGTGTTACTCTTAGTATACCTTTTGCACTTCTAACTCCATATTAGCATCTGCTTCTGGGAGGACCCAGGTAACACCAGTGGGAAAGAGCTTGGTGTGAGAAGCATATTTCCAGCAAAAGGAATAGAACAGACAGAGCAACACACAATGTGTTCTGGTCAGGAAATGGGGATAAATTTGGTGTGGGCAGTGTATAAGAAATACTCCAGTCTGTATTCAGAAGATGAGAGATCTAGAAGGTAAAGGTTCTGGTGGGGGCTTTTTCCTGAAAGATAATGGGAGTCCTTGCAAATCTTTTAAAGAGAAAAATGAGACATTTCCAGTGCAAAAAGTAGAGAGTGAACAAAGCAGGAGATAGAAACCCTTGGGTCCAAATTTGTCAGAATACTTCTCTGTTTAGTATTATACTTATAAAGCAGTACGTGTGTGTGTGTGTGTGTGTGTGTGTGTGTGTGTGTGTGTGTGTGTGTTTCCGAAGTGAGAGAAGCAGGGGGAAGCAGACAGACAGACTCCCACATGCGCCCGACCAGGATCCACATGCCCACTAGGGGGCGATGCTCTGCCCATCTGGGGTGTTGCTCCGCTGCAACTGGAGCCATTCCAGCACCTGAGGCAGAGGCCATGGAGCCATGCTAAGCACCCGGGCCAACCTTTTGCTCCAATGGAGCCTTGGCTGCAGGAGGGGAAAAGAGAGACAGAAAGAAAGGAGAGGGGGAAGGGTGGAGAAGCAGATGGGCGCTTCTCCTATGTGCCCTGGCTGGGAATCGAACCCAGGACGTCCACATGCTGGGCCAATGCTCTACCTCTTGAGTCAACCATCCAGGGCCAGTACTTATTTTCTCAAATTTGTTTTGCTTGGTTATTTAGATGGAATATCAGTACCTCATGTTTCACATGGAGAAAGGACCTTCATATTACATAGAGGAGAGAAATTTTGCCTCCTTGCTTTTAGGCCAAACAACACTGAATGTTCTTTAGAATATTCAGAATTCCTGTGGTTCTTGGCACTAATTTTAAGATAGTTGGCCATTATCTCAATCTCTTGAAATGATTCTTATATTTTCTCCAACTTGTATACAATAATATTTGGTCTGATTTCTCATTTGCCTTGGATACATTTCTATCATTTGCCATTTATTGACAAGTTTGGGTGTTACAATCCAGTGTGTGTGTGTGTGTGTGTGTGTGTTTATGTAGATGTTATTGACTTCCTTTTTAAAAAAACAGTCATAACTGAAACATTAAGTAAGATCAGGCTTATTAAGTGTTTGTGATTAGATATTTTCCAGGAATAGGATATATTATTTCTCTTTACCACTTAAGAAAAATATTGACCTAAGGAGTTGAATTTTAGCAGATGCAAGGTAACTTTGAAATGTGCTTTTTCGTGTGTTTATATTAATATCAATGAATAACTTCAAAGGTTAAACTTTATGATCCATCTCTTCAAGTCATCTACTTCAGTCTAGAATCATTACATCACCTACTTCCCTGATGCCGCTGATTTATGTTTCCTTCAAACTGCTGAGTCTGGGAAGTATCATTTATTTTTTTAATATGACATATCCTCCACTATGAAACAGTATTTCAAAAGGTAATGGCAAGATACCTGTAACATGGTATAAAATTGCCTGCTCACCTGTTTGAATCAGTAACCTGCCCATTAGCATTTGTCTTGGGTTCTCATTATACTGAAAGTGAATGAAAGGTTTTAATCAGTCTTTTTTCTGTAGTAAAGATGTCAGGGAAATCTCTAGATAATAATAGTATCAGGTATCACAATGTGCCTGCATTTAAAGTTGAGGGATGCAAAATAGTTTTTAGAATTGTCTTAGGGCTCTCATATTCCAAGCTCTGCAAAATACCTAAAGTTTATTCAAAATATACTGTAAATACATGGCCATTTTGGATCCCTGAAAATATTTACCTGGACCTTATTTTCAGAAACTAAAAAAATATATAATAGGTGGATTATTTTCAAATGTTTTTTTTTGTGTGGTTACATAACATTCCCCACATCCCCAAAAGGTTTAGGTATGTCTTTTTCTCTTCACAAATATTAAATAAAGTGATCCTTTGCCAGTTTCATTGAGAGAAATACCTAGGACACATTCGACTTAAGTACTTTTACTATGTTGATGTGACTTGTTACAAAATGGCCTTAGGCTAGATTGCAAGCTCCTATTTTCTAATCTCAGATTCTTTTATGGAAATCACACTGTTTCAACCTGGACAGATAGCATGGTTAGTTAGAACATCGTCCTGAAGCACAGAGGTTGCCGGTTCGCTCCCCAATCAGGGCACATACAGGAACAGGTTGATGTTCCTGTCTATCTCTCTCCCCTTCCTCTCTTGCTAAAATCAACAAATAGTTAAAAATAAATAAATAAATCCCACTGTTTCATGGGGCTTTATGTAAAGCATAGAATTTACACACACACAAAAATTATTTATTTATGAAAATTGATGGGTTTCCCTCTAGCTAAATCCAGACCTTTTCTTAGGAAGATATTGCTATTTTCATATTTTCACTGGATCATTTTAAAGAAAATACATTATACATAAAAAATGAGTTACACTATGTCGACTGTTAACAGCAATCCACTGTTATGATATTCATTAAAAGCCAACTATTAGTCAAAAATATATTTTGATGAATGTGTAGTATATTTATAAATTGAAGATAAGTCATTTCATTTCTTCCACAGTAAATTTACTTCAAATATTAGTTTATTATATATGTTTGCTTATGTTACAAATATTTCCAGTAAGCAAACACAAATCATTTTTATATTTAGCATTTAAAATGTATCTTAACTTGACCATTAAATCATCTATTAAATATTCAATTAAGTGGGTTTTGATCCATCTTTTTAAATTAGTGGTCAGGTATTCGGGGAAACAAGCTTGCAAGATATTTCTAAAACACAATTCACTTCATTTTTTTTTGTTCTGTATATTTTGTCAGAGAATGCCTAATGTAACAGAAATCAGATTTGGTGTGTATTTTTACACCAAATCAAATTGTGCAGGCGCCACCCTCAGCTTTCTCCAAAACGTTATAAAGGATAAGATTCCACCATGGTATAGCTTAAGAAAGCAGTGCAGGCCTGGAAGATGTCTGTACGTGGAGAGTAAAGTACAGGAGTATGTTTTACTGGAAAACCACATGTCATATAACACCATTACCAAATTGGGTTAAAAAAAAAAAAAGGTTTACTTATCTGAGTTCTATCTCCTTCTGGAATCTGTATGTAAGGCATATATGGTTTTTCCTAGTTATTCTGTAAGCATAAATCATCAGTATAAAAGATACTGAAAAACGTTAGAATGAAACTGCAATATAGTAGTGACTAATGGTAGAAAGCACTTAGATGCTCTGGTTATAACAACTATATGAAGAGGGTGAAGGCATCATAAGTCATTTTATTTATTACAATTGGCAGATTTCCCTTTCCAGTTGTATTGAATATAGTCTTACTTTCTCTGTTCTTTTCTTGCCCAATCCTCATTGGCCCAAATTCACAGGACATAATTATAAATTTTAATATTGTGAATCTATTCTTTTAATGTGTAGCAATCAACCAAAATTATTCTTTTATCAAATCAGAAATGGAAAATGTCAAGTATCCTTCATGGGCTTTTTCTAGTATAAAGTACTTTTTATAAGAATACAAGTTCTAAAATTTTTCATTTTTGATCCTAGAGGAAAGAGCTATGTGCTGTCCCTGTATACATAGTTGTTTAAATATCAGAAAGTCACTATAAATAATTCAAACACTATGAAGAGAATTAGGTTGTTTGCCCCTTTGTATGGGGTCTTCTACACAGCTGTAATTTAGAATTTGCAAAATATTAGAAAAATAAAGCCAATCTTCATTAATAGCTTCTATCTTATATGTAAAGCATAAATATTTCTAAGGATTTTTACCAATGACTAATTTCCTTTTGTTATTAGAAAAATGATATAAATTAGTGTTTTAAAAGTTTTGTAAGCATCTGAATCTTTGTAACAATGAGTAATCAATCAAATAAAACTGTCTTGCTAGTTTAATGATAATAATTCACATATTACAAAATTAAAACACTGAAGTCAAGGATATTTCAGTGAATTATGAGCTTTAAAAGTGAACAGATGGATGACAGTCATATAAATTTTTGGTCTCAACATCTAATTCATTTTAGATGATAGCTTTGGATAAATTGTCATGAAAAAAGAAATGAGTCATCCTGGTAAGCACAATAGCACTGTTTGTATAATTTAGCATGAGTGGAATATCTACTACTAACATTAGAACACAAACACACACACCTCTTTAATCAATAATATATTTATAAATTTAAATATAGGCACAGAGATTAATCTCAGATTTGCACCAATTATATGGCAGCACATAAATCAATGTGTTTTTGATTTTCAACTTTATTAAAAATTAGCATAAAATTTTGCAGTTTAAGATCACAGTTCTTTAACAATAGCTACATTGCATACATTTTAAAAAGAAAACTTGAATGAGACAAGTATGTAATCCCCCCTGAGAAATAATGAGATTCCATGAAATGCAGGTTGAAAATCACAGGACAGGATCATGAGAAGAGAGTCTATATCATTTCTTCTATACACCCCTTTACAAAATATAAAATTGTGGCAGTGCGACAAATACTTGCCTAATTAATTCAATTTCTTTATTTATTTATTTTTTTGTGACAGAGACAGAGAGAGGGACAGATAGGGACAGACAGACAGGAAGAGAGAGAGAGATGAGAAACATCAATTCTTTGTTGCAGCAACTTAGTTGTTCATTGATTCTTTCTCATATATGCCTTGACCGGGAGGCTACAGCAAACCGAGTAACCCCTTGCTCAAGCCAGCAATTTTGGGTTCAAGCTGGTGAGCCTTGCTCAAACCAGATGAGCTTGCTCTCAAGCCAACAACCTCAGGGTTTCAAACCTGGGTCCTCTGCGTCCCAGTCCAACGCTCTATCCACTGCACCAACACCTGGTCAGGCTAATTTCCTCAATTTCTTTTAATAGCCATTTTTAGTTTCATCTCTTATTTTTTAAAAAATGAAGAAGAAGAAAGCTGATCTTGTGGTATGAATAGCATGATCTGTTGTCTGGCTGCCATGTTTTAAGACTCAGTATGCTATATTTAAGACAATTATATGCTCTATCACCTCAGAATATGTGCCCTTAGATTATCCAGGACATCAGATGAGCTAACTTGCACAGATACGAATTCCAGGAAGTTGTCAGAGTGGGCCATTTCCCAATAATGCTCCCTGGCATGGACTCAGTTCAGGGCTCTTTTACAAATGGCTATTATACTGAGATCATGATGAGATTTCCTAGAAGTACCCACAATGCTTTTCACTAAAATTTCCTAATTCAAAACTTTTTGTAAAAACAAAGGTTTTTATCCCCTGCATTCTTAATGCCACATAACCATTGTCAGTACATTTTAGTGTCCTCTTAAGATATTAAAGTGCTTAGATATCTTGGAGACATGCTTTGTAAAATTAAATTATTATTATTTTTACTTTGCATCATTTGCTTTAGACATTAAGCTTAAATTATACCAGATTTTAATGTCTTACTTCGCAATGGTTGAAGAACACAAGAGTACTAAATTATTAATTATTTTTATTAATCCCATCAATCATCAGCAGTCACTGAGCTTACGGTGGGTAAATGTTGCAGTAAGTTCTCGACATGTGGGCAGCTATCTTGAGTGATCTTAAATTAGACTGTCAGACCAGAGCTGTTGTAGCATCCACCACTTGAGGAATCAAAGCACATAAAGTCATCTTGACCAGGCGGTGGCACAGTGTATAGAGCATCAGACTGGGACGCAGAGGATCCAGGTTAGAAACCCAAGGCACAGGCTCATCTAGCTTGAGTGTGGGCTCACCAGCTTGAGCCCAGGGTTGCTGGCTTGAGCCCAAAGGTTGCTGGCTTGAAGTCCAAGGTCGCTAGCTTGAGTCCAAGATCACTGACCTAAACAAGGGTCACTCACTCTGCTGTAGCACCCTCCCCCATCAAGGCGCATATGAGAAAGCAATCAATAAACAACTAAAGGAGCCACAATGAAAAATTAATGCTTCTCATCTCCCTTCCTTTCTGTCTGTCACTATCTGTCTCTCTCTCTCTCTCTCTGTCTCTGTCAAAAAAAAAAAAAAATCAAAACATAAAGTCCTTCAGTGACCAATGTGATCATCATGTTACCCAGGGTGAAATTTCGGTGTAGAGATGTAATGGAGTCCTCAGATCCACCTTGGACTAAGGACTGACTCCAGCTATTGACCCCCATTCCTTGATCTTTCTTTTACAAGCATTTAGTGTTGACTTGATTTTAAATGGCTTGATAGAGGGATGGAGGGGTGTTAGAGAATCATATGTATAGTACTTGGCATATGAGCAGTGCTCAGATGAAGAACTCATGACCTTTGAGTCAAGATCATTTTAAGGTCATTGAGCCTAAGCCCTTTGTTTTTCTGCCTAGGAACCTGAAGTTCTGAGAGGCTCAGTAGTGACTTGAGGTCATACAGATAGTTAAAGAGGGAGACAGTATCCAAACCTAAGATTTTCTTATATTCATGATTTTTAAAAATGGCCAGATGGTCCCTATTTAGTATTTCTTTCTTTTCTTTGTTTCTTCTTATTTGCCAGTCAGACTTACTGTTTTCCCCAGTACGTGACAGACGAAGCAAGGACAAGAAGATATGGAAGCCATGTTGTATTCCTGTAAAATCTCCCCCATTGGCATTGTGCCCCTAGAACTAGATGAAATTTAAATAGAGGGTGCTTTCCTCTCTGTTCCCCCATCTTATAGGCTTCCATCTTATTTCAGTAAGGATATTAACTAATTCTGGTTAATGTATTTATTATTAGAGTAACCTGCCCTGGATGCAAATGTCTACAATAGCTGAGGTGATCCTATAGACACAAAGCTGTTCGTATTAATTCTCCTACTTAAAACCCTTTAATGGAGCAGTACCCACAAATTGTTCTTCTTTCGTGTCACCTAAACATTTAGACTCACAAGATGATGATGCACCACACCTGGCATCTGTCTACTTAGAAGGACAGAGATTAGGAACCACAGTTTTTCTTCAGTTTAGCAGCGGGCCTTTCCCATTGAGAGTCCTTGCAGGAATCCAAAGTTATCTGTGGAAGTTGCCCTGCTTAACAGTTTTATATCTTTTGCCACAATTCATAGGCATGATGTGTTGAGTCTACTCACAGGAAAGCCCAAAGCCATGATACCAAATTTTTATGTTTTCTTTACAGTTTCTCTTAGCCCAGATGCAAGTTACCCATGAGAGGCTATTTTTACTATTAGCAATGTCATTTCGAGATATTGTTAATATTCTACCTTTGTCAAGTTATCAAGGAAATCCAACTAGTTAAGCAAAGGTCAAACTCTTATGCCTAAAGGGATAAATAATAGTTGTATTTCTTTACTTAAGCATGTATTATTTTCTCATAATAAAGTGCATATTATTTAAGTAAACAGCAAGGTTTATTTCCAACTGGCTGCTGAATGCCCCTCTAGTCTCATCTTGCCCCCTTGTATCCACCTTGAGTTCTACAATTCAGCCAAACCAAAACCTTTCAGTTCCTCCCAAGGACTTACTCCACTCGGCTTTCAGCCTTCACACATACTATCACATCTCTTATTTGTTTTGAAAGTTCTGAGTGAGACAAGTCTCCCTAAGCCAAGCAGTGAGCAAGGCCTGGAGAACACGACAATGAAAACATCAGTTTGTGGAGTCTACAGCCTTTTTCCAAAAGCCTTTTCCCTCGCCTACCATTGCCTGATACCTTCATGTCTCTTGTTGAATATCACATCCTCTGGAATGCCCCAAAATAGATTAGGTGCCCCAACTTATACTTCTGTCACAACACTGCCCTGGATTGTCATTGCCTGGTTTCTCATCTACTCCCCATGAGATCATGAGCTCTGTGATGGAAAGGAAGTATGTCTGACTTTCTCATCATTATATCTCCAATGCCTTGGTCAGGGCCAGTACCCAGCAAGATACTCGTTAAATATTTAATAAATAGGTGACAATTCGAGGAATTCTAGAATGGCTAACCTTCTCTTCTTTCATACAACACAGTAATTTTAGAATTGCAATATATATTTGAAACAACAAATAATATATGTCTAAAGTGAAAATATTAGGCCTGGTTATAAGTAATGAAAAGGATATTTTAGAATTAGATGCCCACACAACTTCATGATATTAATAAAATTCTTTTTATTTTAAAAAAAATTGTATCTGTAAATAAAAAAGCAAAACAATAATGTTATAGAAAATAAAATAAATAAATTTTAAAATGCTAATTACTCACAAAAAGTCACTTGAAAAAAGCAAACTACTATAACTGGGTTATTCCCAGTTATCTAAAACCTAAAGCCAATGTTAACATTAATAGACTAATATTGAAAGAGAGTCAGTAAGGGCATCAAAAACTCAGAAAGAAACGGAGTTATCCTGTTCTCACTTAATGTAGTTTTTGAAGTTTGGCCTAGCAACCAAAAAAGAAGAAATTGTTTTCCATTAAGATATCATATACTGATGCATCTGTGAGGATACACATCCTTTTCTAGAAGTGCTTTTCCTGGATTTTGTCACATGAGTCCCAATATAAAGTAGTAACAAGTCACGCAGTAGAATATACCTCCAACCAGCCTTCTAAAAGGTACAAAAAGTATGCTTAAATATGACACTTTTTATATCAGTCATTATAAAATCAAAGAACATGATATGGAGCCATAGTTCACAAACTATGTCTTTGATTGACTGAGATAATGTGGTCCAAGATATTATTTTCTAATGGTCTGAGAGTGCAGGGATAGAATTTGAAATTGTGTAGGTAAATGGATAGTTAACATACCAATTTAGGCCTTTTCTCTCAAATATCAGGTATCTTAAATGTGCTATCAAGAGGTACTGGACCATATTCAATTTGCAATCAAATTCCCTTAATAGGATTTTACAGTGTAGAAATTCTTCTTTGCTGATTAAAATGAGGACCATAATTGTATGAGTCAGGTACTGACCAAACTTTTTACATAAGGAAAGACAGCAGGCTGACATCCCAGCTATGAACAGCCTGGGTGCTTACAAGTAGCATCCTCGTCTTTTGGAGGGAGCAGTGGACCTTTCCACAATCAGAGGCATAGTAGTAATTTCTAAAGACTGTCAAGCCTTCGAGCTCTATAGCACGGGTTCAAACTGGTCCCTTGTGTATGGATTCTGCTTGATTTACCCAGTACTTCATGGCAAAAACAAAAAAACTGAATTATCAACACTTAAAAACTGGAAGATTTTACATAATGTTCTGGACTTCTGGCTTCTCATAAAAAGTAGGAAGAGAGGACATACTTAATCATCATTTAATATAACATTAGGCTGTAGCTGAGTAGTAGATGGTGATGAGAGACAACCTTTTCAGAGTGAGCGCGTGCTCTCCAGGGCACCTCAGTACCAACCAAACATGTTATATTCAATTTTCACCAGGTTCCTAAAGTAATCTGAGCTTTTGACTTGCTTAGCACCATAAAGCTATAGCTTGAAAAGTTCTGCATGTGCCCGTCTGTAGGGTTGGGAGAGGAAGAGAAGAGGAAAGGAATTAACCTTTAACAGGCATCTAAATTTCACCTAATAACTAATGGGCACTGCACAAATTTCTATAAATACGAAGAGGAATAAGAAACAGAATTATTTTAAGATAGACCCTTTATTTAGATCAAAGGGAGTAGCTGCTCTGAACCCACTTATTTCTGGAGAGCTTCAGAGAGGTGGGAGGCACTCTATCCGACTTCTCTTTTTCAGATATTCTTCAATTTTAACTTCAAAATGTTCATCTACTGATACCCACAGAGGTCTGGAAAAGATGATTGCCATGAGGAATCCTTTCAAGTGTGATTGTCTTGGGAGATATGGAGAGGCATGCCCTGGTTGACTTGTCCCCAGCCAAACTCTAGTACCTTGAGGCAGAGTCCCTGGTACACAATCTAGAGGAGGTTAGGTACCTGATGAACTAACAATAACACAATGCCATATGGGCTATTTTAGGAGTGTAATTGAAGTAAATTTCATGGGTGAGTAGAGCAGGCTTAGAGTGAGGCAGGTCCTCTTTATAAAAAGTTTTACATCCCACACTGTAGGTGCTAAGAAGTCTTCAGGTTTATAATTTAGATATTTCTCAGTATAATAAATGGATCATAGACCGTAAAGCAGAAAGACCAGTTGTTAAGTATTTGTGTGTTATGGCCGTTGAAAGCAGCTATTGAAATGCACAAGTTAATATAAATACTAATCCAAATTTGGACATCAATATTCAAATTCAAGTTTTTATTATTCCCAAAATTCTGTGTGCTTTGCACACATCTAATTTAATATCGGTAACAACTTTGTGAGCTAACAACTATTACCTCCATTTCACAGGTGAGGACACTGAGTTCAGTCTTCCTCCCAAGATATATGGCTTTTTGAATAAAAGAAAATGCACAGGCTCAGGTTGTACCTTTCAAATGTCCACACTTAAAGACTTTTAAACCCTTGGTTTATTTTTAAGCCTGGTAATAAAGTTGTGTTAGAGGATAAACAGGGTCACTAAATTTCAAAACAGAGATGTTTGTGTTAGTAATTAAAACTTTATTTGCAAAGCAATCACAGTTTGATTTCAGTGACAGAGCATGTAGCCAATAGTATTGATTATAGGCTAATACATAAAGTGTAAGTACCCAGATATAAAACATCTCCTTGGCATATTGTGGAAACTGGCCATGAATCACTTCCCTTGAACATCAAAGATTAAATCCACATTTACACATGAAAGTACATGCTCTCTTGGCAGTTTTCAAATACAATTAGTAGTGATTCTCCTGTTGAGTTTGGAACACATGATATGTTAGTACTCACATGAAAAAAAATCTATTAATTTCTCTTTATTGCTTTTTGAATATATATCAACACACACACACATATATATTATATATACATGTATATGTACATATAAATTTAAATATAATGTATTGCTTTTAATTTTTAGCAGCCTATTTTAAATGTATTCTAGGACAGCATCTGTTGGAATTTTTTCTTGCTTTGATATATTTTTTTAAATTTTTTTTTAATTTTTATTTTATTTATTCATTTTAGAGAGGAGAGAGAGAGGGAGAGAGAGAGAGAGAGAGAGAGAGAGAGAGGAGAGAGACAGGGGGGAGGAGCTGGAAGCATCAACTCCCATATGTGCCTTGACCAGGCAAGCCCAGGGTTTCGAACCAGCGACCTCAGCATTTCCAGGTCGACGCTTTATCCACTGCGCCACCACAGGTCAGGCCATTTTCTTGCTTTGAAATGAAGGCTTGATGTATGAGTTATTCTCATTTTACCTAGAACCACCCTGAGTACCTATGTACTTCTCCCCTCCTCCTCATATACAGTTTTTCATATCTGAGCACAGAACAAATATATGTACTATACCCTATGGAAAGCCTCTGTTGATTTGTTTTATAAAATAAAAAAGGAGGAGGAAGAGAAGGTCTGGGTTTTGTGCCAGTTGTTATATAAAACTGTAGTATTTTGCTTTAGAAATTATATAATGAAAGAAACATCTTTTCAAGGACAAAATTTGAATACTAAAAACAGTCTTTTTAGGAAAAGTTTTTAATAAAATTAAGTGCATTAGAAACAGTTGAACTAGAATATCTGGAAGACTCTAAAGCTACATCATTGTTTTCCTTTATTTTGAAATGCATATTTTATATATTTCTGAAATCTGGATGCCTCTTATAATTGAAGAACATAGCTTGATGAGAATAAAGATTTTATTTATGTTATTCATCTTTTCTTAGAACCTAGGTCAATGCCTGCTAACATTAGGCTGTACATAAATATTTGTTGTATGAATGCATGAATCTAAGTTAAAGACAGTTGCCAGTCACCCAAAGAATGACTGTCATTGCCTATGCATGAATGTAGCCTTGTGTAGAAGGCATTTCATCATGTAAATTTTACCTTGTCTGAATTATTTGCATTTGTAGCAACTGCTTGTATCTAAATTTTAAATTAAGTTTGGACTTTTAATCATCACTTATAATATCTTCAAAAGGTTTACACTGTAATATAGAATTGAAACAAATACTGCCTTGTATACAGAAGACTGCCTGTCACACATGAAGAGACATGATTAAAGATAGTAGAAATGAGTAAACCTTTCATAAGAGATCATCAGGTTTTCAATCTGGAAATGTCCTTGTAACCAAATCATGCATCATGAAGGACTAGCAAGTTTCCAGCTGACTTTCAAAAGGATGTTTAATATCCTGGGATGAATCATTAAAATTAAAGAAATAAAAGCAAAAACCAAAACTATGACACTAACAAATAGAAATGCAAATTTAAACAGTGATGTTAAAATTGATACAGGAGTTAAAATTACAAACAAGAATTAGGAAGAGCAGTTTATCAAATGACATTGTACAGAAAGGCAACAATCATAATGAATCAGAGAAATCCTTGCCTCTGAAATCAGGATTATACCTCAACAATATTAGGATATTGGAAAAGAAAGGGTATGTGTTGTATGAATAAATGTATTGTGAACTGATACAAAATAAGAACAAATAATGTGGACTCTTCTTTGGCCTAACACATATTAGAATTGATGGCAATTTGGAGTGAAGGAAATACACACACACACACACACACACACACACACATTTTGGAGAGTGTCTTTGAACAAAATGAGGTACTAGTAAAAGGAAAAAATAATAACTCAGTTGATATTTAAATGTTTCCGAAAGAAAATAAACAGTTTTTAACACAACATTTGCTATCAGAATTGGTTGGGCATTATCTGGAATTCACAACTCTGGGAAAGAGTCTCCTGATTGATCATTTGCTGCCTTTGTCTTCTCCCATCTACAACTCTAAGATCACTGGATTCAATAATGGTACTTTGCTTTACTTGGATTTCCAATTAATAAAAACCCAGTGATTGTGGAACATGTGTGTTTGTAGTGAAATAATAGAAAATGTGGTTCGCTGAAAAAGACAGGCTTAATGCTGCTGGAAGCTGGTGAGGTCAGAAGTGTTTCCAGGAGAGCAGTACCTGGAGCACAGAGTGGGTGGTGACATGACAGAAGACCTGGGCTTTTTGTTTGTTTGTTTGTTATCAGTATCCCAATAGGGTATGCAGTTTCCCTGGCATTGCTAGTCAAGTTGGAGCCTGTCTGCTATGGTTAATTTCCAGAGAAAGGTCAATAGTTTCTTGCAGCAGTGCCCTCATTCTCTCCCACAGGAAAAAAATAATTTTGATGATGGCCGTGGCCAGTGACTCAGTGGATAGAGCATAGGCCTGGTGTATGAATGTCCCGGGTTCAATTCCCAGTCAGGGCACACAGGAGAAGTGACCATCTCCTTTTGCCCCTTATGCTCTCCCTTTTCTCTTCCCTCCCACTTCTCTCCCTTTTCTCCTCCCGCAGCCAGTGGATTGATTGGTTCGAGTGTGACTCCAGGCATTAAGCTATATTGAAGCACATCAGCCTTGGGTGCTAAAATTAGATTGGTACTCGAGCATCAACCCCAGATGGGGTTGCCTGGTGGATCCTGGTTGGGGCACATGCAGGAGTTTTCTTTACTCTCTCCCCTCCTCTCACCTACAATAATAATTATTATTACTATTATTATTATAATTCTGATGAAGTCCCAGTTATCAATATTTTACTTTTATGTGTTGTGCTTTTGGAGTCAAATTTAACTAACAATTCTTTGGTCCTAGATCCTGAAAATTTTTCTATTTTTTTATGTTAATAAACTTTAAAATTTTTTCAGCTTTCAATCTGAAAGCAAGATATCATAAGAAAGAGAAAAAGAGAGAGTATGTACCAACAAAAGCATATGTCCTGGACAGAAAACCAGATCACTTCTACTGAGTGGTTGAATGTGAATCACCTTTACATACCTTTCACTAAAGACCACCTACTTTCAATGTTCATTGTTTTCATAGTTTATTTTTTCCTTATTCACTATTAATACAAGGATAAACAAATAACCAGAATTAAAAAACATATAAAACAAAAATTATATGTAACGGCATCCTTTTGGGACATAATGAATGAGATCATTACTCTTGTCAGAGCAAACCTGAGTGCTCTGAGAGAAGGGGCCTAGTTAAAGCTGTAGTAACTGTACTTCTTTAAAGATGTGCAGTTGACTTATTGGTATCCACATTCTACTTTTGGTCTTGTGCATACAAATAAATACTTTATAAGCCTATACTAAGATATTAGATGGAATTCCTGACATTTGGAATTCTTATAACTTTAATGGGTGATTAACAGCATGACTATTCTATGATGCTATCAATCTTTGCTCTATATTTAACATTGTGTTTTATCTGGATACATGATTTGATAGTATCACAGTAGAGAACTTTCAGAGTACATGTCTGGTTGATGCTTCCTTTCCCCACAGCCTTGTCCATGACCAGTCAGAGAACCTAGACTTACAATGCAGATACATGAGCTACTGGTCATGAGCTACTAGTCATGTAACCTTGTGAACCTGGTCATCTATAATTGGACTAATAGTGGGTAGAGACCTGAAACAGATGAAATTTTATGTCCCAGAAATTGGAAGCTGGGAATATAGAGGAAATGCAGTTTCTGTTTGATATAGATCAGAATGACCACGAAAAGACAAGGATGGGTTTGCTATAGCAATTCAAAGTATTGAGGGTCCATCTTCAGAGAGAGAAAGAGAATGATCACATGTGTGGAAAGAAGGAGAGCATAAGTCTTAAAAAGGGGAAAGAAAACCTTGGATTTGCATGTGTATATATATATACACATATAAAAATATATATATATATTTTTATATATATATTTGTATTTTTCTGAAGCTGGAAACAGGGAGAGACAGTCAGACAGACTCCCGCATGCACCCGACCGGATCCACCCGGCACACCCACCAGGGGCGATGCTCTGCCCACCAGGGGGCGATGCTCTGCCCCTCCAGGGCGTCGCTCTGCCGTGACCAGAGCCACTCTAGCGCCTGGGGCAGAGGTCAAGGAGCCATCCCCAGCGCCCGGGCCATCTTTGCTCCAATGGAGCCTTGGCTGCGGGAGGGGAAGAGAGAGACAGAGAGGAAGGAGGGAGGGGTGGAGAAGCAAATGGGCGCTTCTCCTATGTGCCCTGGCCGGGAATCGAACCCGGGTCCCTAGCACGCCAGGCCGACGCTCTACCGCTGAGCCAACCGGCCAGGGCTTGCATGTATATTTTAATAAACTCCCCATTGTGCTTAAATACTCTAAATTTTTCCAATTTTTCTAATTACCCTTAAAACAAATTGGTAAATTAAATATTATTTTACAATTTAGATATATCATAATTAAAATTTTCCCCTACCCTTTATGCTAAACTTCAAAAAAAAAAACCCAATGGAAATTTGATCATGCCAACAGTATATTAGAGTTATATATGCTTGTAATATAGTTTATTTACATTGATAGAGGTTAGGTGCCGAACTCCTGGGAAATAATAACCCTACACACGGTGTTGTGTGGTATTTGAGTGAGATGATCATAGTCCTTCTAGAGAAGATCAGAAGTGCTTTTCGAGCAAGAACTGATGAGAAAGTGGAATGCTACTGCTAACTTAGGAGATATTATTATAATTTACAAGATGAATTCTATAAACTGTTAAACAAGAAAATAAGTCCCATATCTCTGGGTAATGCCATGCACAAGATATACCACAGAGATTGTGCCACCAATTTCAAAAACAGCACCTCCCTTTGAAAAATAGGTCTCTTTTTTTTCTTAAGAGGGAGTTGGGGAGAGTGGGCAGGTTGAAACTTCCTGAGACTGAATCCATCAATTGACTGACAGCACCTACATATTCTCCCCACCCCACCCCCACTAAAATATATTGTATGAACTGCATATTACACAATCTAGGCAGCCTCAGAAAATCTATACTCATTTCTTGATTCCAAGTGTGAAGGTCCCCCTTAAACCTAGAAGACTTCTGGAAGGATTTACAGGGAAAATATAACGAGACAGATTTTCTAACACGTGTTAGACACACAGGTCACATAAAACTTCGGATAGCCCTCCACAGATTTATACGAGGTGGTGCAGAAAATTCTAGCCATTGAGTGCAACTCTTCTGCTTCTGAATTATGTCAGGTACATAGGAATCACTCCCAGACACTCTCCGGAGACTATAGCCATTGCCTTTAAATCCTCAATTTGACACTTTTCTGCATGGTTATTAGAGCTTTAAAGAAATGTATCAGGACTCTCAGCCGGTTTACGGAAAGTGATTTTTCCCCTGGACTATCACCTCCACAAGACAGTAGTGGTAGGGACGTGTTAGTAACCTTTTCTTTCCTTGTGTTTGGGAACATTTCATGAATATACTTTCATAATATAGGAGAGATCTTAGAAATAAGAAAAAATAATTATTTGTAAAGTAATTCAAAATGTTTTTGTTCTAGTTTGGTTTTTATTTGGTTTTGGAGATCACATTTATTTCTGTTGTTTTTTTTTGTCCTTTCTTCTTAGCTTCTTGGTTTATTCTTTGTCTTGTTCATGTTCTTCTCCTTTTTGGCCTGTTCCTAAAACATGACTTCCCAGCTACATGACGGTGATGCCCCATCAGCGTCTCGTGACCGGAACGCTCTCCTGATTCTCAGTGCAGGGGCATCCTCTGCCTCACCTCCCAATGGCACCTTGAACCAAAAATCAATTTACCCTCCCAACCACATTCCTTGCTTTCCAATTTTAAGTCTTCATGGATCCCCAGTCTCACAGACAATACTGATACATCCCTTTTTCTTTACGCTCTGCATCATGTCAGTTACCATTCTGCCAATTCTACCTCTTTGATAAATCTCAGATGCATCAGCTCTTCCTCATCCCAAACAGGATATTACAGTGGTTGAAAGCACCTGCTCCGAACTAATAACTTCCTTGGATTTGAATCCCAGTTTTGCCATGAACAACCACCTGCATAAAAAGGCACAACTAATTAACTTCAGAATCTCAGCTTTTTAAAATTTTTGTTTCTTTTTTAGTCTGAAATCAGAAGTAACAATTGCTATGCATCAATGCTGTTGTAAATAATAAATGAGATAATGCAGTTTAGATGCTCAGTACAGATTCTGGAATATAATATATACGTAATAAATATCCTGCCCTTCCATATGACCCATGCTCGGTTATCTCTTTGGTGAACTGCTGCATAGCTTTCTAACTGCCTGTCTTGCTTCCTGTCTGACCTACTCCCAGCCATCCATTCTTCACATTTCAGTGAGGACATATATTTCTAACATATTAGCCTAATGAGGTCATTTCCCCTCTAAAGACTCTTGACTTACTCCCCCATGTTCTCAAGGTAAAAGTCAAACTGCTTTTTGGACAATAAGGAAACCATTTTCACATATCTTGCAAATAGGATTGCAAGTTAGTACAGTCACATGAAGAACAATTAGGTAAAATCTACCAATATGCCAAAGGCATATTGACTCCAAAATTCTGTTTCTTGGCATTTAACCTATGTGCATGTGTTTGAAATGACTTAGGTGTAGGTTTATCTTGTATAGTACTGCTTATGTGAGCAAAAAGTTGGAAATAAGTTAATCGTCCATCAGCAAGTGAATGATAAAATAAACCATGCTATGTTTATATAATGGCTACTATGTGAGTATTTACAAAGAACGAGATATGTTTCAGTCTCTAAAATATGTATGTCAAAAAAGCAAGATACAGAACTGTGATAGTATACCTTATTCTTTAATTTATTGGGATAGGATATTAGCAATATAGATTAATATATTCTTATGTGTGCATTTAATATCTATGGAAAAACACACAAGAAATAGTTAGTGACATTTTCCTTCCAGAAAGAAAAATGGGTAGCTGGGGAGAGGATGGAAGGGAAACTTTTTTTTCTATATCCTTTTTACACATTTTGTTCCATCCACACATCCTCAAAAATAAATCATTAAAAAAAGAAGTAGATGTTTTTCATGAGAGGCTCATTACATTCTTTTCATATGCATCTCCTGTCTTGGCCTCTTGAGTTTTCAAAACTAAACTACTAAAAGTACCCCCCCCATGTAGGTTCCTTGCTCTCTTCCTAGATTATGTCTGTGAACTTTCTATTTCTCTACCACCTTTTCCCAAAAACTTTTCTGGGTGTTTAAGATTGAGTGAAATGGGCCCTAGTGAGTGGCTCAGTGATAGAGTACTGGCACAGTGTATGGACATCCAGCATTGGATTCCTGGTCAGGGCACATTGGAGAAGCAACCATCTGCTTCTTCCACCTTCCCTCTCCCCTTTATTCCTGTTCCCTTCCCACAGCCAGTGGTTTTGTTGGATTGAGCATGGCCCCAGGCACTGAGGATAACTCTGTTGGAATACGTCAACCTCAGGTGCTAAAAATAGCTCCATACTCAAGCATTGGCTCCAGATGGGGGCTGCTGGGTGGATCCTGACTGTGGCGCATGTGGGAGTCTGCCTCACTATCTCCCCTCCTCTCACCTAAAAAATTAAAAAAAAAAAGATTGTGTGAAATGTTCTTCCTGTATCCCAAAGCATCCAGCACTTACTACTTGCACTTAGGAAATCCTCTTGTAGGTCACTATCTGCATTAGAATCATCTGGAGTGCATGTTTATAAGGTAGGTATCTAAGCCCAGTGCTAGGTCTGTTGACTCAGAATATGGGCATTTGGAACCCTAGAATTCTGATTTTTTTTGTAAGCACCTGTACAGTTTGTCTGCACACTAAGACTTCTATGGTACTTAACTGTTTTCTTGTCTGTCTTCTTACACTGGGCTTTCAGCAGTACTTGTGTTCTCATTATTTTATCTACTTAACAATGTGACTGAAAATAGGAGTGATTAATAGGGTAAAATAATTTCTTTTTCACTTGACTAAGACTTTGGCTAGACCAGTAAATATCATTCTTTTTTTTTTTTACAGAGACAGAGAGAGTCAGAGAGAGGGATAGATAGGGACAGACAGAGAGAGATGAGAAGCATCAGTCATCAGTTTTTCGTTGCGACACCTTAGTTGTTCATTGATTGCCTTCTCATACGTGCCTTGACTGCAGGCCTTCAGAAGACCAAGTAACCCCTTGCTCGAGCCAGCAACCTTGGACTCAACTGGTGAGCTTTTGCTCAAACCAGATGAGCCCACGCTCAAGCTGGCGACCACGGGGTCTCGAACCTGGGTCTTCCGCATCCCAGTCCGACACTATCCACTGCACCACCGCCCAGTCAGGCAGAAAATATCATTCTTATGTTACCAAATGTGGACACTAATGGTTAAGAGTAGCCAAGTGGAATATCTAAGGCCATATGGTAAATTCAGACATAGATGCTGGAGCAAAGCCAGGCTGCCTCTCTCCTGTATCAGTCTTCTTCTAGGATTGTTTAGTTGACCTGGAGATAGTTTCTTTAAGGTTGAATTTCAAATTCCAGCTTCTTTTAATCTTGGGAAATGAAGCAAACAGGTAATATATAGCATGACCACCAGGTGATTTTCATGCTTTTTTTAGACAGTTTTGAGATATGCAAGCATAGCACAGCACACAACCAGAAATTTAGATAGACATTTGGAGAGATTTAAAACTTTTTAAACATAAACATTTAAAATAAAAGGAACTATTGACAGTTTAGGTTTATATTCTTAATATGTTATAACTACTCTCATGTGAATTTGACACCAAAATATTAATTATCATATTGGGCAATTTTAGCCATGCTGTGATGATAGCCATTAGACACCTTGTTTATTAAATTCTGTTGAAGATAAAGGTGCCAAAAATAAATTAATGACTGTTATAACAGCTGGGCTTTCTTGGTTACAAGAAAAATACCTTGACATATTTTTGACTTTGTGATTGGTCTACATTTCAAGGGTATAAATTAATCTTCAGAAGATCCTAAAGAATATCTTCCCGAGACACTTCACTTATACATCAAGTTGGCCATGTTAGCAATCTAATCACAAACCTGTAATTCAGTGGACAACAATTTCTTATTGTGAACAGCATAGTGGCTTTTACTATCATTTAGGTCAGCCCAAGATTGCTGATGCACCGTATGTTTCAGGCCAGGGATGATGGATGGCGAGCTCTGATGCCCATCCCTAAGTGATTGGAAAGATTGAAGACACACAGTTCACTTAAGCTTGCTTACTATTACATCAAGTAATCAGTGTGATAGGCAAGCCTATGCTCTTTATATCATCCAGCCAACTTTCTGCATGAACAGTATTTCACATTTAAAAAAAAAAACAACCTTAAGAGTTGTGTTCAAGCTGACATTCCTATTACCAGATCAAACAGTTCACCTCAAACCTGGGTGTTAATGGACATTTTTAAAATACCTTCCTTATAACAGGCTTTTTAAAATCTTGCTTTTCTTTATTTTAATAGCTCAAGTAACATACAGGTGGCATTGAAGTTATAAGTAAAAGATGAAAGTTTATTTCTTTTAAACTTTACTCAGGCCAGGAAGAGAAAGAAACCATTAAAATAATTTCATATTTTTATGCCTAATTTCTAATTTAATAAATTAGTCTGCTGGTTAACTTTAAGTCATAAAGTTATAAAGATTTATCTTTGCTAGACCTGATTTATGTAAATACCATCCCCTAAATCTCATCTGACCAATATTTAATGCAATAATTAAGGGCATCTTCCTAGCTACTATTCTGTTGTGTGGGAGATTTCTTTCCAAAAGTGATGAAGAAAAACCATGTGTATATCTTAAATTGTCAATTTTGTACTAAGAGCATAAATCACTGAGATAAACTCAACAATATTCTCTTGCTTTATTGTTTCAGACACTATAATTTATAACTTGAAGCAAAATATTTCATGGAATAATTAAATGTATCTTGATATGATTTAAGTAACTTAGGGAACACAAAGCAGAAAAGACCTTAAAATTGTTCATAATTGCTCATTTATTTTTAAACAATGTCATAATGGAAGTTCCTTTGATGTTTAGAATACTTGCATTGCCTGCCATCACACACCAAGTCTAATTTTAGCTTTGCAGAGAAAAGAATATTGAAGTCTATTTATCTCTTGGGAAGGGTTCGTAGCAGGGGACAGAAAATCACTTCTTAAAATTTTATTTATTTATTTATTTATTTATTTATAAATATATATTTATGTTTAGTGAGAGAGAGAGGGACAGACAGAAAGGGGGGGCAATAAGAAGCATTAATTCTTCGTTGCATCACTTAAGTTGTTCATTGATTGCTTTCTCATACATGCCTTGACCGGGGGCTTCAGCCAAGCCAGAGACCCCTTGCTCAAGACAGTAACCTTGGGCTTCAAGCTAGAGATCTTTGGGTTCAAGCTAGCAACCATGGGGTCATGTCTATGATTCCACGCTCAAGCCAGCAACCATGTGCTCAAGCCGTTGAACCTGCACTCAAGCCAGATGAGCCTGCACTCAAGACTACAATCATGGGATTTTGAACCTGGATCCTCTGCATCCCAGGCCAAAGTTCTATCCCCTGAATCACCACCTGGTCAGGCTTAAAGTTTTATTTTATTATCAATTCTAATATAGTTTATATATAACCAGCCTTCCTTCTTTTCTATTTTTATTTATATGTACATTTTTCTCTTTATATAAGTGATTTGAGGATACTCATAATGAATACAGGTAACATAAGAGTCATTACAATTAGACCACCCCAGTGATTCTTTATTCTTTCTTTCTATTTTAAGTGAGAGGCGGGTAGATAGAGAGACAGACTCTGAATGTGCCCCAACTGGGTTCCACCTGGCAACACCCGTCTGGGGCTGATGCTGGAATCAACCATTCTATCCTCAGCGCCCAGGGCTGACACATGAACCAATCTAGGTCACAGGCTGTGAGAGGGGAAGAGAGAAAGGAGAGGGAGGTGAAGAGAAGCAGATGGTCATTTTTCATGTGTCCCCTGACTGAGGATCAAACCCAGGATGTCTGCATGTCAGGCCGATGCTCTATCCACTGAGCCAACCAGATTTTAAGAATCAACCTGCTGATTCTTAAAATACCAGCGGCATCAGTATCACCTGGAATCACCTTAGAAATACAAATTTCTGATGCCCCACCCAGGAGGTATTGAATCAGCAATCTGTGTTTCAACAAACTTCCCTGTTGCTTCTAATTCACATTCTAGTGTGAGGCCCAGTTTCACTTTAGAGTCTAAGCCAAAGCTAGGAACTAAGAAATAAGTAGGGCGCACACCCATGTATGTGTCTCAGGAAAGAGAGGTAGCAATAGAGCAAACCATTTCACAGATTCAGAAAAGCTACAAGAATCGAATACTTGAAGAGATTTTAGAGTGTGTGCTCTGTATTTAGACACAGGGTGTTTTGAGTCCTGGATATTCTGCTACTGATGGGCTATCTGACCTTTATCAATTTATTATACCCCACCTAGTCTCATTGATTATATATAAAATGAAGAAAATAACATTGTTTTGGGAATTAAATGGAAAAAAAATGTTTAAGAAAGCTTACTGTAAGCCCTGACCAGTTAGTTCAGTTGGTTAGAATATCATTCTGAAACACCAATGTTGTGGGTTTGACCCCCAGTCAGGGCACCTACTGGGAGCAACCAGTGAATGCACAACTAAGTGGAACAACAAATGAATACTTCTCTCTTTCTGTCTGTCTCTCTTTTCCCTCCTCTGTCTCTCTAAAATCAATCAATTTTAAAATAAAAAGCTTATTGTAGTTACTATCATGATATATATGCATATTGCTTCTTAACTTATTATTTGTTGCTTTTAATGTAAAATAATTCATATTTTAATTTACCCCATTTAAGACAACATGGATGGACCTTGAGGGTATTATGTTAAGTGAAATAAGTAAACAGAGAAAGACAAATACTGCATGGTAACACTTATATGTGAAATCTTTAAAAAAATACAAAACATCAAAATTGGAGAAACAAACTAGAAAAGTGGTTTCTGGAGTTGGGAGATGGGGAACATAAGGCCCTCCTTATGTTAGTAAAAGGGTTAGACTATCAGCTGTAAAATAAATAAAGTCTGAAGACCTAGTGTAAAACATGGTATCAATAGTTGACATAGTTGATAATGCTGTATTTGTATAATTAATATTTGCCAAGAGAGGAGGACTTATATGTTCTCACACAGAAAAGATAAATATGTGAGTTTATGGGTGTGTTAACTTCCTAGACTGGAGGGGGAATCCTCTCACAATTTGTACATATATCCAATCACAGAGATGTACACGTTAAATATCTTTCAATTTTATATGTCAGTTATATTACAATAAAGCTGAAACTTTAAAATATAATTTGCCCAAAAAATTTATGTTAAATACTTGAGTGTTCTAGAAGCATCTCTACACATTTGAAAAGAGAATGATACCCCAAAATTATAAAAAAAAACTTATAAAACACAACACCAAGAAAAAAATTCAATTAAAAATAGTAAAGGACCCAAATAGACAATTTTCTAAAGAGGACATACAGATGACCAATAGGCATATAAAAAGATGCTCAATGTCACTAATTATCAGAGGAATGCAATTTAAAACCACAATGAGATGTCTGTCACCTCACACCTGTCAGAATGGCTCTCATTAATAGATCAACAAACAACAAGTGCTGGCAAGAGTGTGGAGAAAAGGGAACCCTTGTGCACTGTTAGTGGGAATGCAGATTGATATAGTCACTGTGAAAAGCAGTATAGAGTTACCTCCAAAAATTAAAAACAGAACTGCCTTTGACCTAGCAGTTCCTCTTCTGGGAATTTCTCTAAGAAACCCAAACCACTAATTTGAAAGAATGTATGTTTTTTGTTCATTGCAGTATTATTTACAATAGCCAAGATTTAGAAGCAGCCAAAATGTCCATTAGTAGATGAGTGGATTAAAAAGCTGTGGTACATTTATACAATGGAATACTACTCAGCCATAAAAAAGAAGGAAATCTTACCTTTTGCAACAGCATGGATGGACCTGAAGAGTATTATGTTAACTGAAGGAAGACAGTCAGAGAAAGACAAGTAGCACATGATTTTACTTATGTATGGAATCTAATGAACAAAATGAATTAATAAGCAAAACAGAGACAGTCTCATACATAGAGAGCAGGCTGATAGCTGTCAGGGATAGGGCTGGGTGTGGGAGTGGAGTGATTGAGCAAAAAGAGAGAGAGAGAGAGAGAGAGAGAGAGAGAGAGAGAGAGGAAAAACTCATGAGCACAAACAACAGTGTGGTGATTGCTGGATCAAGGGGTGGGGAGTGGAGGAGAGAATAAGGGTGACAAATGGTGATGGACAGTCTTGACTTGGTGGTTGAACCACAATACTGTGTACAGAGATGTGTTGTAGAATTGGGCACCTGAAACCTGTAGAATTACATTAAGCAATGTCACCCCAATAAATTGTTTTTAATTAAAAGATAGAAATAATATATATTTATATAATATATATAAAAAGATAAACACAACAGATTACATTGCTTTGATTGGAATGGCGGCCCCTATCTCTGAATGCACATTTGAATCGCCTGGGGAGCTTTTAAAAATACCAGTGCTTGGACCCCACTGTCAGACATTCTGATTTAATTGGTCAGTAGTGAAGTGCTGGCATCTCTATCCCTTAAGAGGTCCTCAGGTTCACCTAAAATGCAGGCAGGATTGAAAACCACTACATGAAAGCAGGTCTTTTCAAACTGAAAGTGCGTATGAATCACCCAGGGAACTTGTTAAAATGCAGTTCTTACTCTTGTGGGGTGAGGTCTTAGTCTAAGAATTCCCTGGGTGACAGGTACTTTGAATAACAAGCAACTCACGGACTGGGAAATATGGAGTTCTTAAGAAGAAACAAACTTTTTTTCTTTCTAGCTGTGAGATAAAATAGAGCCAGAATACACAAAAACACATACTTGTTTTATGCAGAGGAATACTCACACTGCTGTCAGCTTTACACAAAGTAAAACTGTGTTATACTTTCATATACTTTAATAATTACTTTGCTTTATATTTATATTTTTATATTTGAGATACAAATTTTGGCTCTGAACAGATTGTAATAGCTTACACTGTCTTTGTTTCCTTTCTCAGGAAAGTTTACTGTTGTATTATATTTAATACAATTCCTAATTTTCTTTAGGGGGAAGAGTGCTAATATCAGGTTTGGTCACACATTTAGGTCACAGAAATAGATCTTTATCAGAGTTAATTTCAGATGAAGTCCTTCTTGTTGAATGTGCTGTATCAGTTTGCTCATTTATTAAAGATAAAATTTCAAGTGAACAATGCAGTTTATGATACTCAAAATCAAATAATGTAACTCTAGAGTGCCAATAAAGGGATAGAACATGAAGATTTATGATGTTCTAATCTCAGACAAAGGACTATGGTAATAATATCTTTAGACAGTGAACTCTGGGAATGATGAATAAAGAGATAGTGTAGAAGAATATAATTTTTAAAAATGATTCTAAAGCAAGTCTCTTTTCTTTCCCCTTATTCTTTCCCTCTGACTCAAAAATAAGAATAACTCTAGAAGAATACAGAGTAGTTATTCTGATGTAGTTGGCAAAATCAAGCTAGAAGTGAGGAACAAGGTGTTCTATTTCCAGTCAGACTCCTTAGCAAAACAAATTTCAATTATTGAAACCTATCAAAAGTAACTGAAAAGTTGATGGCCTTCTTTTAAACAATCCTCCCAAGAGTGTCCTTACCCTATTTAAAACCCATTCTCTAGTTTAAAGTGTAAAATGAAATAAGTATAAATATAGCATTTTTAATATAAATAAACAAACAAACAAATAAATGCAGCATCTTGTTTCTTGAGGAAAATAAATCATCTTGCACGTTGGGGCAACGGTACTGCAGGTGCGTGAAGAAAAAGTAGGTCAGCTCAGGAAACCCACAGCAACACTCTGGGTTTACACCACTGCCATCAGAAGAACCATTGGTAAGGACAAGCAAAGAAGCACAGTTTTTAACCGGTGTAGTCGTAGTCTTCTGTCCTTTATAATAAACCTTAAAAAAAAAAAAGTTGTGATGATGGGAGTCCCCTTTATGTTAAACACAATGGCTGACTGGTTATGTCAACAGAAAGTGGCAGAATATGGAGCAAGGTGCAACCTCAGTCTGGGCCCTAATGAAGTAGCTGTTCATCTGTGGTCAGAGAGCACCATGAGAGACCTTGAGTTCTTTCATTTTATTTTGCAGAAAGCCGTCGGACAGCTTTGCATCATCTAGCTCTATCAATCAAGGACCCCAACCGCTGCTCACTGCTGAAAGCTTTCCTGTTTGGCTCTGTTTTTCCACAGACAGCTCAATAACTTGTCTGTGGAGCTGTGATAAATGTGCCACATGCTTCTAAACTGTCTCTTTACCCAGGGCTGCATTTCCACTTGTAATGCTTGTGACTAATTGCTTGTATCAAAGGCTTTTTATTTATTTGTAATGAATATCCAATAGGCTTATCATTTATGTTTCTCACTTCTCTTCATGAAGTGGTTTTATTTTAAAGTTGCACACAGCAGACTGTCAAGGAACTACTAATGGAGCATCTCTTGCTCAACGAATAAGCTGTCAAGTTAAGAGAATATAATTGGCAAACCCTGGTATATAACCAGAGCAAGTGCTAACTCCTAATGATTTTTCTTTCTCTATTTGTGATCACTGCACATCAGCCATAGTTTTAAACACCAACTTTATGGCCACCTACTGTGGCTATCGGCATGAAAATTTCCTAGCAGTTTTGTCCTCTTGTGTAAGGACAGTCATCAGGATCACAAAACCTTCTTATTTAGGCACAACTGCAGGTTGCTGCTGAAGAAGCTCGGAATAGAGCTATTATGATAAATGAATAACTTCTCACTTAGAAAGAAGGTGGTTCTTTCAGGTTACGTTGGAGGTCAATGACAGGGCAAGGAGAGGAAGCTCATATCGCAGCTGTCTGCAAAGGAGCTTTTCCTGTGGATACTGTCAAGAGAAATAACAGTCCATTGGGGAGGCTGATCTCCACCGAATCTTTAAAAAACATATTTTAAAAAGAAAGGAAAATCTGCATGCTTTTTAAAAAGATTTTCATTGTACTTTTGGTGGAAAAACAATCCACACAATTACCCTCATTAAAGGTTGTTCATAATGGGAATGAAAAAGTATTTCTGCTTTCTAGTCCATAGTTAAAAGAAAAAAGAAATGTATCCATTTAAGGTTGCTTTACTTTTTAATTATATTTCCTTTGACTAAATGCTTGGTTTGATTCATATAGTATTAATAAACCAAACAAGCCTGACCAGGTGGTGGTGCAGTGGATAGAGCATCAAACTGGGACATGGAGGATCCAGGTTCAAAACCCCGGATTGCTGGCTTGAGTGTGGACTCATCTGGTTTGAGCACAGCTCATCAGCTTGGACCCAAGGTTGCTGGCTTGAGCAAGGGGTCACTCAGTCTGCTGTAGCCCCCTGGTCAAGGCAGATATGAGAAAGCAATCAGTGAAAACTAAAGTGCCACAACAAAGAATTGATGCTTCTCATCTCTCTCTCTCTTCCTGTCTGTCCCTATCTGTCTCTCTCTCTATCTCTGTCACAAAAATAAATAAATACATAAATAGATAAATAAATAAATAGATAAATAAGCCAAACAGATAACTACTTGTTTACAAGCCTGAGACTCCAACTCACTATGAAAGTGAATTTAATAAAAATAAATTATACACATTTTAAGTATGCAAATACAGTAAGTTAACTAGTAGAATGTACCTTTTTTTTGAAAGGCATGAAAATGTTTTATTAAGACTTTAATTCTAATATTATTTTCTTCATTCTAAAAAATTTTTATTACACAGATGAAATAAAAAGGTGAGTGCCATTTACTACTGAGGATCAGAATAAGCCAGCCTCATTCATTGGCTCAACTGAAAGAAAAGTTGCACATAAAATCAAAAGGTCATCTACATAAGGTTTTGGAATGCATTAAAGGGTCCTCTCTCATACAGCAACTTAGTTTGTGGACTTTAACATTTTTAAATTTATAAATTAGGAGATTAATTTGAGATTCCATTAAATATACTTTAATGGAATGTTGAATTGCTAAATCATCATTTTGAGGGATTAATCAAATAATCTTCTTCCTCCTTCACTCTGTCCTGAAGCCATTTCCCTAAAGATAAAAAATAAAGGATAGTATATATGAAACAATATTCAATGAAGTTTCAGGTATCTAATGAAATTTGGTATGTAGAATTTACTTTTTATAACCAATATTTTTCAGAATTTGTTTTTGTTCTTTCTTTCTTTCTTTCTCTTTCTTTCTTTCTTTCTTTCTTTCTTTCTTTCTTTCTTTCTCATTCTTTCTCTTTCTCTCTTTTCTCTCTCTTTCTTTCTTTTCCTTCTTTTTTTTAATATCAGGGGTACCTTATGTTATACTTCTAATTAGGTGTGGTTTGAACAGTTAGTGTCTGTTGGAACAATCCCCCCAAAATGCTAGATGCTGATAAGAGGTAATCTGGACTTAAATATGTCACAGATAATATTTAAAATGTAGACAATTAAGGGTATACTATTATAAGACAATTGTATACTATCAAGCTACAATAAAACATTAAAGTAATATTAGAGGTTATCAATTCATATTATAAAAGAAGCAATAAATTCCAGGTCACATTTGCAGTAGAAATGGAGCCATGTCAATCAGTGTCCATGGGAAGATAATGGGTTGGGCTCTTGTCCTGAGCTCTATCCACTATGCCATGGTTCTACCATCACCACTGTGATAACATCAGCAGGGAAGAAGTCATTCCTACCCACTATTCCATATAATCTAAGTGCAGCAGTGAAGTTACTGAAAGTATTTTCCTTCTTCAGGTTCAGGTAACAAAATTATCTATTTTTTTCAAGCTAGTCTCAGCAAACATAATAAACTGCTTCTTCTAATGCTTTCCAGTGACAACATTATGGTTCAGCTAATCTGTTTTTATGCCCCACAAAGCAGGTAGCAGGATCTTGAAGAATAACGCACCTGTTGCTCTCCTCTCTTCCTGAGTTCAGGTTTGGCTCTAGCTGGAGCTCCTTATCCATGTAGTGGACATTTGTGGGACTGGTCCCTCCTGAGCAGAAGGCCCATCAATGAGTAGTTGCTCCAACAGTAATGTATTAAGTAGTTGCTCCATCAGTAATGTATTAAGGAGTCTAGCTCTAGGTCTGGGCTATGCAGGAAAGGCTGCCAGGATAGATTAGTGATCTCTACCATGGGCAAAGGATAGGATAGAGGCTTCAGGAGGAAGGTGTTGGTGGAGGTGCTTGACAATTTGATAGGTGCTGAAGTAGGAAATACAGTTGCTGCATCCATAGAAATGTATGTTTGCATTTGTATGAGGCAGTGTGTTAGCTGGATGAAAACTAAGTTTGAATCCCAGAACCACTTATATGTGTCTCACTTTGGTTAGCCACCTTATGCTTTAGTTTCTTTACCTATACATTAATAATAATGATACAAGAAATTAATATATGTAAAATGCTTTTTGAATTGTAATATTGCTGTACAAATATATATATATATTGCACTTGTAAGTTATCCAGAGCTAATGAGAACCTTGAAAATTATCTAGTAGACCCCCACTTTATTAAAAGGTAAAGAAACTAGCTTCATGATGGTCAATGACCACTTTCTGAAGTTCACAGGGCTGGATATCTCTTGACCTCAGCCCAGATCTCCTTACACAAGATCACAAAAGGTGCCATCTAGGCTTCCCTTTCTCCCTTCCTAGCTCACAGCACACATGGCTCATCTGTCAGGGTACTTACTGCCTCTTGTTGGGTCCAAATACCCATTAGAAATCTGGAAAGTTGCTACACTCTTTGAATGTGTCATATGAGATGGAACTCTTAGCCATCTTTATGTCTAAACAACCCTGAAGCTCACCCAAGATAAAGTTGTACATATAGTGCTCCTTACTCTTAGTGCCCTTATTATTATATTAAACTCACAGTCAACTTGTTTCTCCATGATTGTCTGACATTTCAGGAAAATTCAATAAATGCTGAACACAACATGGTTCTCTCCACTAGAAAAGAGGAAAGAACTTCCTAACCTTAGAAAATTAAGTGTAATGTCATTACAATTGTTCATTTTTCTCTGATTGCTATGGCCCTACCTCTTGGCATCTAAATTCTCTGGATAGCCTGATACACTAAGAGTTAATAAAGCAAATTACTTTGTCAAGTGCAGTTTCTTACTCCAACTGAGACAACCTTAGCAATATCCATTGTTTAATTGTTGAAGTCAGATTTCTACTGTCAATAAACCTTTTATTCTTCTTTTCTTTTTAACCTATTCAGAATGAAACTCTTTCATGGTTGTGGCTATTAACTTGAACTCTTCATTCAGGTTATTGTAGGTGTGTGTGCAATGTATGTGTATATTTGTATGCATATATTGTATTCTATGTGTAATGTGTATTGACACTGATAACTTTTCTGCATGCACTCAATATGATTTATACCAATAATTTATGTATTTATAGAGACCAGATTTATGCTATGTTTTGAACCAGGTATTATAGCATAACTGCAAGAGCATTTTATAATTTTTGTCTGATTTTAGATGGCTTGATTGGCCTGCTGTTGTGAATTGAATCCAGTCAGGATATTATATTTTGAATCATCAGAAAGTATTCTCCATGATTTCCCAATGCAATTATATTTATTCTTTGAACTTTTATCAGTCTAGGGAGTTTACTGGGCTGGCTTCACCAGATAATTACCAGCTCAATGCCAAGTCAGCCTTCTCCACATGGATGATTTGGGTGATATAGGTGACAGTTGATAAGTCAGTTCCATCCATCCATGTACAGGAACACTGCTGAATGTCACTCTGCTGATTTCTAGACCCTACGAGAAGAATGCTTCTCAAAACATTTAAGTAAATTCTGTGAACCAACAGATTAGAGGTAAAAAGTGACTTCTTTGCAATATAATTAAAACTAAAATGAAGAAAATATGAATTTTTAGTTCTAAATGTAATGCTTTATAGTTTTGTTAATGCTGCAATGTGTAAATGGCTTTATCATCATAGCCCATATCTTCAAACTAATGTTAATTTATTCAATCTTATTATTTAACTACTTGTAAAATGTTTTCTCCAAGAGATGGGTATTATATCAGTCCTATGTGTGTATTTGCCTCTTTATTATATTTCTGTTAAATATTTACAGTGGCAAGTAAAAGATAGCATTATTATTTGTTTTCTTCATAGAGAAAGGATGAAATATATATATAATTTTACCCAAACATTTATCTTCAAAGAAAGGATGCATATTTTGATTTTAAAATAGTGTATCACACTGGATAATATTATAGAATAATAATTTAGATATATGGATTCAAGCCTGAGTTTATTTTGCTATTTTTTCAAAGAAAATTAGCTTGTTTACTTTGTCTTTCTATATTTTATAAAATGAAAATATGTAATAGCCTCTTTTTCTGAAGGGGTGCTATAAGACTTTTAGGCAATGAATATAAACCTCCTATCTTTTTTGTAAAGTAATACTATCATGAAGGGCAGGGAAACATTTTGTTGTTAATTGCAAAGCAGGGATTCAGCAAAATGATCATATAAGTGGTCTGATTGTAAAACAATTAAACCAAACTCATTTTAATTTACTTACATTTTGGCTGACAGCATGGAAGAGTGGAGGAATGAAGTATTAGGTGGTTTGCTATATTAATAGGGATTTAAAAACTGCAAAGAGTACCACAGATAAGGAATATATTTATTACAGCATGAAGTAGAGGAAGAATAAAAGTGGGAAAGAATAAAATGAGCCAAAAATGAAAAATTAATACACATCCAAAAATAGAAAGAGATGAAAATGGTATGAAAGAGATGTCCTAAACTTGTGGCATGTTAATATATTATAGCTGAAGACCTTCAACAACACTTTGCCTTTTACTAATTACGGAGTAAATCAGGATATTACATTTAATCTGCCATATTGCCTAGATGAAATTAAGTCAAAGGCCAGGAGTGTTTCAGCCCTGCTCTAAATTTTTAAAGTAGAATTATTTTTACTGGTTTTCATAATCTAGTAAACAGATTTGTCTTGCAGTTCTGCCAGATGAAACAAACTTCATGTTGTCTTGTTAAACTGATTTTATCTTGCTTTGTTTTTCAGTAAGTGGATTGGACTATTTGTCTCCCCTTCCCCAGCATCCCCACCCAAAATAGTTCATTTGGTGTACAACCTCAGGTGAGCTTTAGAGGAGAGAGAGGGAACTCCTGAAAAGAATAAGCTTGACTCAAGGATATACCCCATTATCCACATTCGATGGCCAGGCATATAAGAACACTTCATAATGCAGGAAGAGAGACTGATGCATTCTCAGTGTGTTTCCATAAGTACCTGCTTCAATAAGGGCAAAGCATCTTTATGTAGGGAAAGAAGGCAAATCTAGTCAAAGGAATTTGGGACCAGTGGTATCTGAGGCAGTATGCTTTGTTTGTATGAAACTTGTGTGTTTCCTCTGGTGCTTTTTCTGTCTACTTTCTCTCTCTTTCTCCATATACACACACTACACACACTACACATACACACACACACATCTCTATATGTATGACTATTTCTCTGTTTCTCTCCCCCTGCCTTCCAATCTATGTGTATGATTTTATCTTCCACTGTTTCTGCCCTTCCTGTCTATCTCTGCATCGGTGTCCATGTGTCTGCCTGCCTCTCTCGCCTCTATGGAGGGTGTGTGTGCATCCCTATGTCGGTGTACAATTCCCTTACTCTTTGGGCACTTATGCTTTTTCCTAAATGGTTTCATAGTACAGAAAGAGGAGAAAAGCTTAGAACCTGGTAGTAAAATGTATCTAGTGTTAAACTCTGCTATTCTTTACCTCTTCATCTCAGATCAGTTTCCTAATCTCTTCACATCAGTTTTCTCCACACCACATGAGGATACTAACATCTGCCCTATATCCAGAGGTATGGTGGATCTAGCCAGCTCAAGGTCAGGAGGCCAACCATGCACATCTCTTCCTGACATCATTGGTAGCTTCAAGTTGGTTATGGTGGGAGTATCTGCATCATGAAAATCAGCAAGTGGTACAAATTAAGTTTTTGTTACTCATTTATTGAATTATTTTTTAGAGAAGATTGTTAAAAATTTGCCAGCACACAATTGCACATGATCTTCATGTGTTATAGTGAGACTAAAATTCAAAGTAATGTGAAGTGCTCTAAGGACAAAGAAATGCTCCACAATGCCTACCAGGTGTCATTTTATTCCCAAGCCCATAAATTTGCTGCCTTTCGTCTCCTGTATCACAGTTCAGCTGGTCCATGTCTATAGAACAATAGCATTTCATATCATTAAATAGAATGTGATCTCACCATAAATCTAGGTCAAGTGCTTTTCTTTGGAAAATTTGTGACTTTGTAGAAAAGTTCAATTTGCACAAGACAAAATGTGTTCACAAAACCCAATGATACATATCAAGTTCCTACACACCAAAAATATTTAATATAAATTTATTCCGTTGAATCAGGTTAAGTAAACTTGAAACAAATTGAATAGTGACTAGTCTGGGCTGCCATTTTGCTTTCTATTTTTTGCAACTGTAAAGAATTGTGATGAATATACGATGAAGTTTTCTCTAAATCTTTCATTGTTAATTTTTTTTCCATTCATAATAAACAACAAAACTATTGGTTCAAAAAAACTCCCTACTCACCTGTGTTACATTATTGCAAAGGGAGATAATGCTATTTTACTAAGTGACTCTTCTGTAATTCACACATTGGCAAGAGTTTAATATGGGGAGTAGAAAAGAATAACATTTTCAGCTGAAAGGTGAAAGGGGACTTAGCAAGATAAATGCAATTAGCTAAACTAGAATTTGGCTAGACTCCTGACATTTTTAATTTTTATTTAAAAGAATAGCAAGTAAACACAAATTAAATGCACTGCATGTGTTTTTAATCAGAGATATCAAAAAGACATATTAAAAGATATTCATTAAAATATTGTAAACATTTACTAAGTTGATGTTACAATAGCTGGTATTTCCCAAAAGCAAAAGTGAAATTTTATAAGAATAAAATGATAAGGATGGTGAGTTTAGCTTAAAGCCATGTTTCTGTTTTTATTTTTGTTGGAAAAAATTAAATTTCTATATTAGATCACTGTGCCATACAAATAAACAAAAAATTTTAACTAATTACTAAAACAAATATTCATATAGCTTAACACTGTACTTCTAAATATCTAAATATAGGACTATTTGCTATAAAATGAAGGGCAAAGTCACATTGTTAGTGATAAGTAAGCTCATTCCTACAGTCAGAAAAGTCTCATAAAATCACCTTGCTGACAGCATGAACAAAAAAAATATAGTAAAGGGAGCTTTTTATTTTTCACCATAGTTAAAATAATAAAATAAATTAGAATTAGAAGATAACCCTTGGCCAATGCTGAGGTTTCTACTAAATTTTACAGCTAAGTGAAAGCATTAGGAAGCAGGAAAGGATCCTCCTAAAAGAACAATAGAAATATTTCTATCATATCTTTTTACATGACACACCAGCTTTAAAAACCTATTCTGTCCTGTGCTCCATCACACTACAATACTGCAGCACCTACAACCTGGGTCGAGACAGCTCATTAGCTGAGCTGTCTCTGAGTGTGTGTCTGCCATCAGCATCTGGTGAAAGGGGAAACACTGACCCTGCCAGATTTGGGTCACGAGGTCAACAGGTCTCATTTATTATTCAAAATTGCTTTCTGACCTTTTATCTGCTAGGTCAAAGGACGTTGTATTCCAGTTGGTTGAATTTTTTAATGATGAAGCCACTATCTTGCCAGATAATAACATTACTTCTCCTTTCTACTGGGCAATATGATTTTCTCCTCCCCTATCTAACCATGACATATTCTGAATCATTGGCTGTGGGAAGGTCCTCGAAAGAGTGCCATTAGTATTAGGTTTTACTTTTTTAAATAAGATTTCTAGAGATTTAAATGATATTGACTTTTGACACTGGTCAAAGTCATTTTCTTGGCTGTGATTTGAGCCTTTCAGCCCACATTTGGAATTCCATCACTTCCTGTGGGTTTCTGTACTCCACAGAAACTAGGACTCATCATGCTGACTCTCAGTGAATTTGGGTAGTCAAAGATTTCCAAAGCAAAAGAGGGTGAAATCAAATGGCATTAGATATTTGCTGGTTAATATTTGCTTTAGAAAGAGAAATAAGTGAGAGACAAATGTCCTAACATGTCTTCCAATGCAGAATGTATTTGGTAGCATTCATCTATATTACACAGGTTTTTCATCCAAAAAGAGTTTCCTAAACTACTTTGTTATTTTCAATTTCTCATTTTATAAAACATAAGGAAAGAGAAGCAGTTAAGAACCCACTCCAGTAGAAAAGCGATTTGAAAATATTCATACCTCTAGTCTATCCTATAAAATTAGCTATAAACATTTAACAGGCAATATTGCAGAAAACTGAGATTCCTTTAATAGCAGATTTGGTAGCTGTGTGAATAGACAATTTTCCTAAGAAAATTATTTTTTATCTTCTGTAAAACAAAAAGTCAAAGGCCATATTTGTTCTGCCCTTGAAACAGACATATGAGATGTGACCATGTGCTTTGTGACACTGTGTATGATGAATAACTGTGACAAGCTAGTAAACAAATAGTGGAGAATTGGCATTCATGAGCCCAGTGAGGTATTAATGTACTATTCAATCGCTAACTCTAATCTCAGATGTATAGCTTTATTACCAATATGAAATTGCCTACTACTGACTATTTCTGTGCATTTATACACAATAGAACACATTCACAGATACACACAAGGCAGAGATAGATGTAGAAAAAAGTCAGGTGACACTTAAGGGGCATTCCAAACAACCACACTCTGTCTTTTCTCTGACTATGCTCTGCAGCAGATGGCTGAATGGCCACTCAGTTCCTTCCTCACCTTCATATTATGGGACCATGATATTAAATGGAGACCAACTGCCAGACAGGGTCAGAAGCTTCCTGCTCAGGAAATAGTGTTTGAATGTCTGCAACTGTGTGTGTGTGTGTGTTCTAAGCCTTTTCCTGTCTCAGAATGATCACCCTACACCTAGTTTTACCACCCCTCGTTAATGCCATTCTTTAGCAGAATCCTCTTCAAGGGAGTGTCCCCCTCTGGTTCCCTTTCTTTATCCAGACCATCTAATGCAGGGGTCCCCAAAATTTTTACACAGGGGGCCAGTTCACTGTCCCTCAGACCGTTGGAGGGCCGGACTATAAAAAAAAACTATGAACAAATTCCTATGCACACTGCACATATCTTATTTTAAAGTAAAAAAACAAAACAGGAACAAATACAATATTTAAAATAAAGAACAAGTAAATTTAAATCAACAAACTGACCAATATTTCAATGGGAACTATGCTCCTCTCACTGACCACCAATGAAAGAGGTACCCTTCCAGAAGTGCGGCGGGGGCCGGATAAATGGCCTAAGGGGGCCGCATGTGGCCCGCGGGCCGTAGTTTGGGGACCCCTGATCTAATGGTTGAATCTTAATTATTTTATGTGGTGACTCTATAATTTATAAATAGCATTCATACAGCATTGTAATTGTGTGTTTGCACAAGGAAGTAAATTTATGATAATAAATGTGTCTAGTTAAACATATGCCCTGGGAAGGGGCGGTACGTCTTTCTCCTTTTACCCATATCCTTACTGTGTACTTGCTTCAGGACACTTTGCCCAGAGAAGGTGCAAGAAGGAGGAATGACAGAGTGGGTTTGATCGAATTTTCCTTCTAAGCCATTTTTACACAACAGTCAGAATGATCTTTTAAAAATGTAAGTCTAATAATCATGCTACTTCCAGCAAAATGCCTTCTCATCGCACCTAGGTTGCAAGACAAAACCTTAACGGGTTCTGTCAAGTTTATGGTTTAACCCCTCAACCTCTCCAGCATCAGGCCCTTGCCTGGTGCTTCCTCTGTTTTCTGCGCTCCAGTGCACTGGCCTTACTCCCATCCCCAGGCTGGGCCAAGCTCCTTGCTGCCTCAAAAATTTCACTAACTTTTGCAAGGTACCCATTCATTTTGTGATCTTTCCCATCACATAACCTTTGCCTAATTTCTACCCCTCTTTTAGGTTTTAATTTAAAATTGCTTCCTTAGAGAGGTCTGACCTTCAAGTTTCAATATGTTCACTCCACTATTCATTCTTATGGCATCCTGCAATTTTCTTTCAGATCACTCATTTCCAAGGGCAATTAGTAATTATTTATACTTTTTGAATGTGCATGTATTCATTGTATGTCCCTAATAAGATTCTAATCTTTATAATGGATGGAGATTGTGTGTTTTGTTTGCCATTCGAGCTGTATTCCAGAACTTATCTCATAGTAGGCACTCAATAAATATTTCTTAAATTATTGGAGTTATAATTCTTTCTTGATTCATAGTACTTCTAGTATGAAGTCCTATTTATCTAATAAGATGATGTGTGACAGTCTCTATTCATGGACTTTAGTGACCTAGAAAAAGGTGTAAATTGGTACCTTTCCTTTCCTCAACTTATTGTGGAGCAGGAAAAAGATTTAAGAGGGAACAATTATTAAGCACTTACTGTATATGCCTGGCTCTATGGCAGGTGCTATTTATTTATTTATTTATTTATTTAGAGAGAAAGGGAGGGAGATGAGAAGCACAAACTCATAGTTGGGCAATTTAATTCTTTGTTAACGGCTTCGCATGTTCCTTGAAGGGGGTGGGGAGCTCCTGCTGTGCCAGTGACCCTACACTCAAGCCTATGAGCCTGCACTCAGACTGGATGAGCCCATAGTCCAGCAACAGTGGGGTTTCAAATGTGGATCCTCAGCATCCCTGGTCAACACTGTATCCACTGCAACATCACCAGCCAGGCTAAGACAGGGGCTTTAAATAGATCATCTAATTTAATCACCATGGAATTGCTAAAGTCAATAGTTCCTAATGCTGTACCTTAAGTTTTAATTTCCTCCTTGACATATAGGGAAACATGGACCTACTTGGCAGGGTTGTATTAAGGATTAAAGGACATAATGTATGTAAAGAATGCACATGTATGTGTATGTGTGTGTGTCAACAACCACGCCTTCTGAAAATTAACATAAGTTTTAAACAGAGTCTATGTGCTACATTCCAGCTCTGTCAAGAAACAAAATGATCTAGCATCCCCTTGCTGCACACTCCAAAAGCACTCTGGAGTTCCCCAGTGTGACCGTCATCTCATGCCTGATTGTAATTCCTTGTTCAGTGTCTCTTTCCTGTTAAACAGTAAGATGTATTAGACAGCCATACCTGTCTAATTATGAATAAAATATAAATCCCTAAGAATAAATAACGTACTGTTGTTCATACTTAACTGCCACAAACTTATCTGTTAGTGTTTGTGTTCTTTATGCTCAGGGCACAGCTGTGGGTTCTCTTTCTTCTCTAAGTTTCTCCAGACTCTTTCAAGAGCTTCTTGCCTGTCATTCCCAGTCTTCTCTGTGTTTTAAGAAAATGAACACAAAAATATAAGCACTATTTGTATTTTTTACTCTGCTAATCTCTCTCTGTTGACTTTGAATTCTAAATATGTCTTTTGTAACCACTTTTGACTAAGTCCTGTCCAAGGAATGGCTCTTTTATTTTTCAGTGGCCAGAACTGTATGTTTTGTTCGTTTGTTTGTATTTTTCTGAAGTGAGAAGCAGGGGGAGGCAGACAGACAGATTCCCGCATGTGCCTGACCAGGTTCCACCCGACATGCCCACCAGGAGGTGATGCTTGGCCTGTCTTAGGCACTACTCTGCTGCAATCAGAGCCATTCTAGCGCATGAGGATGAGGCCATGGAGCCATCCTCAGCACCGGGACCAACTTTGCTCCAATGGAGCCTTGGCTGCTGGAGGGAAAGAGAGAGACAGAGAGGAAGGAGAGGGGGAGGGGTGGAGAAGCAGATGGGTGCTTCTCCTGTGTACCCTTGCTGGGAATTGAATCCGGGACTTCCACACACAGGTCTGACGCTCTACCCCTGAGCCAACCGGCAAGGGCCCAGAACTGTTTTTGTTTGTTTGTTTTAAAATCTGATAATCACATACACTACCAAACAATATGTAATGTTTTACAACCAAGCTATATGTTTTTCCCCTGAAAAGAACAGTTCATGACATGGTCAGAAAATCATTAGCATTCACTACAAGTACTTCCCTCACAGCTTAGTTTTGCACCTTACCCCAATTCCCATTCCTTTATAAAATAGTAAATGGAGCTTATTAAAGATTAACACCTTGCTTTCTCCTTTTGGTGACTAACTCTCTCTTCTCCAAATTACTTTCTTTGAAGTCAGCTGAAATTCTGCACATGATCTGGAGGCACAAGAGGAATTCCAAGCCCTGTGTGTGATGGAAACTAACCATATTGCATACTAGAGTGAAAGTTCTCACACCGGACTTGCTCTGCTTCCTCCACAGGAGCAAGGTGGCACTGGTCATTTCTGTTCTATAACACAGGGACATTTCAGAGGAAGGTCAGGAATATGGTACAATGTCAACATATACTATTTTATTTAAAGAAAGGAAGATTTAGGTAGGAGATGACTGGCATATAGTTCTAAATTATGATACGGAGTGAGCTGAGTTGATGAACGCCCTATGATTAGCTTTATACTTGTCATTATTTTATTGGATAAGGTGCTACGCATTCAGTAAAGACATATACAGCAAAGAAATCCAAGTTATCAATTACAAAGAAGTCATGCAGCTTATTATATCAACCTTGATAAGTAAGTGGCATCTGTCCTTAACTGCTGCCCAACATTCATTGCTGCCAGGAAGGCACCTCATTTTCCTTTGTACATTTCTGCAGAGACAATAAATTCATTTGTCTTTCCACATAAGATGCCATAGGCATACTTGAAGCATGTACAACCCAATTAATTCCTCTATTATTACCACAGTATGGCCAAGGGGTGGCAGGTACCTGAAGCTCAACCAATCAATTAATTTTCTGAGCTCAGAACTTTACGCCCAGTAAAGCAAAGGCAGAACAAATGGATGCAGTTCATTCATTCCAGGCGTGGCATCTAATAGGGACTAAGGCAGTTTTTCTACAAAGAAATTTTGGATGCTCCCTGGTCCTGTCTGTTCTGGGCCTAGTTTTCCAGCTCACCCTTTGACCCATTGGTGAGCATTCTTCTTGTAAATGGTCAACTTTTAGTACTTAGAACCACCAAAACCTGAAATACAGATATTACCAGTGAAATAGAGACTGATCAACATGGTTACCTGACACCTCACATGGCACCTGGAATCCAGTCAGCACTCACTGTTTATGGAATTATAATATAATAATAATACCTCAGTTATTCAGCAATATCAGAGCATAAAATGTTCATGCAGCTCATTTCTAACAGAAATAATTTCTAGATGTTTTGATGAAAATACCCATTCTGTTTAAATTTTTCTTCTTTTTCCAAGGGAGAGAAGGGAAGATAGACAGACTCGTGCATGTGCCCCAGCCAGGATCCACCCAGCAACCCCTGTCTGGGGGCCATGCTTGCAATCAAGCTATTTTTAGTGCCTGAGGCAGAGGCTTCACGGAGCCATCCTCAGCGCCCAGGGCTGATGCACTTGAACCAATTGATCCATGGCTGCAGGAGAGGAAGATAAAGAGAAGGGGAAGGTGGAGAGGTGAAGAAGCAGATAGTTGCTTCTGCTCTGTGCCCTGACTAGGAATCAAACCTGGATATCCACATGCTGGGCTGACACTCTACCACTGCGCTCCTGTTTAAATTTTATGTTTAAAAACTTTATAATAAAAATAATTTTTGTCTTTTTCTTCATGTGATAATCACAATTCTTAGAAGACCGAACATCAAATCATGAGGTCAGATCTAAGGCCGTGCTCTTTTACTATAGTGAACTTTTTACTGGACATCTCTGAACTTTTTTGCTTTGTTTTGTTTTCTAATGTTATTAGGCCATAGGACTAAATTCAGAGAGTTAAATAATTGAGTCGTCCGCTCAAAGATTTTTCTTACAAGAATAGGATATATTTTGCCATTTGTTCCAATTTACCTTTGTGACTTTTAGGAGTACTTTAGAGTTTTATATAACTCATATAACTCTTGGATATTTCTTATTATTTTTTGAAATTACTATAAATACAAACTTATTTTTCATTATATCTTTTAACTGGCTTTGTTTGTATTTTTGAAGACTATTGATTTATATGCCATCCTATTTTATTATTAGATTTTCTTTTGCTTGAAATTTTTTTCATAGATTCATTGGGTTTTCAAGATATATATACCTTATAATTTAAAAAAATGCTTTACTACTTCCTTTTTAGTTACCATGTTACTAATTGTTTTTGTTTGGCTAATTGCACTGATGAATACTTCCAACACAATATTTTATAGCAGTTGGAAATAGTAGGCATCCTGTTGTTTTTCTTTGGTGGCAAGGTCATTGGTGTTTCTATATTAAGGATAGAATGCTGGCGTTTGGGCTGAAGCATATATATTTTTTATCATATCAAAAAATGTCTAACAACCCTTTGTATCAAATATTTTTGCATGAATGGGTGTTAAATTTTGTCAAGTGAGGTTTTTACCCTCTCATTTCTGCTATGGTAATTGTCTATTTGCCCTTTTGATCACTACCAATTTTTTTTCATAAAATTACTTATTTAATTTAGATTTTCAGATTGATTTGTACAGGTCTGAGTAAAGGCATCTCATGGCTTTTTAAAACTTTCTTCCTATTGATACCTATTTTCCTCTTTCATTTTTGAGTTTGTGCATTTGAGAATTTTTCTTAACTTCTTGATTAGATTTGCTAGTGACTTGTTGGTTTTATTGATTTATTTTTAGAAAAATAGCTTTTGGATCTAAGTCTTTATTTTTCTGTTTCATTATTTTTTAACCCATCTGTACTAATTCTTTCCTCTTAGTTTCTTTTGGTTTACTATATTCCTTTTTACCTTTTGATTTGGGTATTTAATTCGTTTTCATTTTTATTAATTAGGTTTTTAATGTTATAAAATGTTTTTTCCTAGCTGGATTAATTGTACATTAATTTCATTGATTTCATTATGCTAGACTTTTATTATTGTAATTTTGTAAAAGTTCTTCAATATTGTATTAAATTTCCATTTAGAGCCAAGAGTTATTCAGTATGGTGTTTAGAAAGTTTTGAAATTTCCAGGTGGAAAGACTATTTTGTTTTTTAATATTCTTATTAATTTCCAGTTTTATTGCTTTGTGATCAGAGAATATTGTCTGTACTAATTCTATTTCTTTGAATATATGGGAGTTTACTTTGGAGTTTAAGATACAGCCAATTTTTATAAATGTTCTATGTGCACTTAACAACAATATGTGCTGTTTGTTATTGGTGTTCAGAGTTTGATTACTAAATCTACCTTCTTGATTTAGTTGTGTAAGTTTTCCATATACTTGTCAGTATTTTGTTTCTATCAACTGTCCCAGATTGAAAGAGATGTGTTAAAGTTATCTATTATTAGTTTCTGTTTCTCTTTGTACTTCCTACTCTTCTTTTTATTAAGGTGGCTGTGTAATTATGTGACTTACACCAGTAATTGAAATAACTTCATTGTGAATTGTAGCCCTAAGCATTATAAAATGTCCGTAATTGTCTCTTTATTTAATGTTCTTTGGTTTCCATTTCACCACATTCAATAATATTGTGACTGCTGCTTTCTTTTTATGTATTGATATTCTATCATTTTTAATTTTTCTTAATCTCTGTTTTAGTGTGTCTTTTATGCAAATAGTATTAGATTTTACTTTCTAAGTCAATTTTTTTTTTCTTCATTTTTCTGAAGCTGGAAACAGGGAGAGACAGTCAGACTCCCGCATGCGCCCGACCGGGATCCACCCGGCACGCCCACCAGGGGCGATGCTCTGCCCACCAGGGGGCGATGCTCTGCCCATCCTGGGCGTCGCCATGTTGCGACCAGAGCCACTCTAGCGCCTGAGGCAGAGGCCAAGGAGCCATCCCCAGTGCCCGGGCCATCTTTGCTCCAATGGAGCGTTGGCTGCGGGAGGGGAAGAGAGAGACAGAGAGGAAAGCGCGGCGGAGGGGTGGAGAAGCAAATGGGCGCTTCTCCTGTGTGCCCTGGCCGGGAATCGAACCCGGGTCCTCCACACGCTAGGCCGACGCTCTACCGCTGAGCCAACCGGCCAGGGCAAGTCAATTTGAGCATTTTTCCTTCTAGTAGGTTAATAAAGTCTATTAACACTTACTGATAATGTTGCATATACACAAATATTTACATATGCATGTCTTCTTTCACTATATGGTCAGTTTTACTTGATTTTACTCAAAATCTCTTTTCTTCTCTCTGTTTTTTGGTGGCAGGAACAGGAAATTATTTGGAAAAGTTTATTTTTTGTTCTACTGCTTACCTTTATGCTAACACCGTTATTAATAAATTTCTTTTTTTCCATTGCTGATTGATTCTCAACTATGAGCAATACTGAAATAATTTTGCTAGTAACACTTTAGCTCCCTCTTTCCCAGAATCTAGTTTGAAATAATATTATTTAATCCCAGGCAACACTTGTAATTAGTGAGTTTAGCTTGCTTTCTATTCACTCTTCATATCCTTCTACCCCTTGCAGTTTTCACAGTTCTATTCCTTTATTGTTAGAGCAGGTAGTCATGTTTCCATAGACATCACTTAGTCTTAGTCCTATAGGATTAATGTATGCAGCGATGGGCAAAAGTAGGTTTACAGTTGTGAGTACATGAAAAGTTTACTTTTGTATTATTATTATTTATTTGTATTAGGTAAAAGTTACTTTTTTCCACCCTTGTATTTAATTCTTACCTATTGTTATCATGCAGATATCTCTTTAATTATGCTGGGTGTCTAAAGCTCATTCTCCAGTAGACGCTTAGGAAAGGTTTATTGGAATTATATTCCTTAAATTATTGTATGCTCATATCGAATTGCAGCCATTAGAATTAAAGGCCAATTTTACTGGATAAAAAATTGTAGCTCAAATTTTTCTTGTTCTGAATTTTTAAAACATGTTACTCCATCTTCTGGGGTGAACTATTGTCATAAAAATCTTATGATTGTTTGATTTTCTTTTCCTTTTAAATAACCTGACTGACTTCTTATTCTATTTCTATTTAGAAACTTTGTTCAAATTGGTAATATTGCTATCATCAGTTAGTTCATTACTAATGAGATTCCATGGAATATGTGTTGTAAAAGACCAAAAGCAAGGCACTACTTACTATCTAATGTACCTGCTAAGATCTTGCCAGACACCAAGTCTCTGCTATAGTTATCTCAACTGTTGTTACAAAGGCATCAACCAGCCTAACCAAGCGGTGGCGCAGTGGATAGAGCATCGGACTGGGATGCGGAAGGACCCAGGTTTGAGACCCCGAGGTCGCCAGCTTGAGCGTGGGATCATCTGGCTTGAGCAAAGCTCACCAGCTTGGACCCAAGGTTACTGGCTCCAGCAAGGAGTTACTCGGTCTGCTGAAGGCCCCCAGTCAAGGCACATATGAGAAAGCAATCAATGAACAACTAAGGTGTCACAACGAAAAACTGATGATTGATGCTCTTATCTCTCTCTGTTCCTGTCTGTCCCTATCTATCCCTCTCTCTGACTCTCTCTCTGTCCCTGTAAAACAAACAAACAAACAAACAAAAACCAACAACAAAGCCATCAACCATGTAGTGATCAGAAGATCAATTTTTTTTTTAATCCACTACACATTTAGGGGCAGGGGAAATAGCAGTAAAATAATCTGGGTTAAACTAGATGTGTTTTTAGTTGTGGCTTGAGTTGGATATAAAACAACCTTAACTTATGATTTACGTTTATAAAACAATATTGAACTGAAATAAATAAATAGGTTTTTCAACTTTGTACTTAACACAGATGTAGGCATACTTTTTTATTATTTTTTATGATTTAACTGGGTATTCAAGAAATAGGTTTTATTGTTATTATATTTGATATGGTGCTGTCCATACTGAAGAAACAAGAGAAAAGGAAAATGCCAGTAATAAGTATGCCATTATTTCTGTGTTTGCGTTTTATACTCCATCTAATGACTCCTTCATGAATGTTTTGCCTTTGGTGAGACTAAGCTGGACTAGACTTTCAATTTCAATAACTAGCACATAATATGTGAATGGAAACTAGTAAAAAGACTGGCAATAAAGCATCATGCAACAGTGATGGTAAAAGATCTGTGCCTAATTCACTTGCATTATCAGAAACTAGAAAGTATCACTTTTTTCTATATTCAGCATTCTTGATAGAAAAGGGGGAATTACAGATGACTTTGTGCAGGATTGTATCTGGTTATAGATATCAAATGGATACAAACCCACATTGACTCCTTAAACTATTTTTTTTTAATGGGCCACTGCCATTTTCTTCCGGATTCTACAATTTTAAGTGAAATTCAAGTTTATATCACTATTTAAAATATTTATTTTATTATTAGGTCTGAGAAATTTTAAATATTACTATGTTACTAGTCAAAATAAGGTGCCTTGATCTGAAGGCTGGACATCTTGCTATTTACACACATTTTAGGAAAAAATATATATATAACAAAAATAATAATATTAAATTTTTTTAGGCCTTTTGCTTTTTGGGCACTAGTCTAAGCTCTTTTTGTTTTAACACATTTAACTGTAACAACAATTCTACTCATCTGGTAGAATTATTGCTGCTATTATTTTGTAGATGTGGAAACTGAGACACAAAAATAATAAGTAACCTGACTAAGACTGCCCCATTTGTGGATAATTCAGGATTTTGTTTTAATTGGCTATTCAGTAGGGATATGTTTCCATAGCAATAAGCTACTTACCTGTCTTTCAGTTGGGAGAGCTTTTTTATTCACAATCCTAAAAGTGATCTAAATCAGTGTTTGTTGAAGAAAACATTTATAATAAATAAACTAGCCAATTATAAAAGAAAGGCAATATATGTAATTCTTTCAACATCTAATTATTCTATATCTTTCAATTAAATGATCACTCTTAGAAGTAAAATCCATGTATTGCCAAGTACAATCCTTGCCAAATATCCAGATGCAATCATGGGCTTTAAGGATTACAAGTTACATAATAAAGGATAATGACCTAAAATTAAGCACAACAATATAGAAAGATGGGAATGCCATGCTCTATATAAATCAGCAATCTATTAGATTTAATGTGAGATTAAGGCACCGAGTAACCACAATTATGCTCTTTTTCATTAAGAAAAAAAAACAAAACGGGATGATGGTGCTCAGTAGAATTCTTCCTCCTAGTTACCCCTGTTTAATTGGATTGGGCGCTGCTTAAACATCTTTGAGTTGGAGCTTATAAGAAGATGATCCCAGCTGTTTTGCACAGCTTAAGGCAGCAGCAGTCAGACAACAGGATCATGTCAAGGCTCATGCAAAAGCCTTAATCCTACTTTTTTTCCATCAACCAGCTACTGCAGCCCAGTGTTTAACCTTCTAAGTACTAAATGTACATTGTAATTGCTTTGGTAAATTTGCCACTGAATTGTTATTGTTTAATTCTGTTAGTTTCACTGCCATGAAAAGGTCTTCTCAATTCCTTCTGCCTTGGGATACTGACCATGTTACCATTAGGATTCTCAATATTTTATGCCTTAATTTAAAAATAGTGTTCTAAAATGTCAAATAGAGAACAGTGCCTTGGCTGTTTGTGCACTCATCATTCGTCTAACACAAAAACTGAACCCTTTTGTGTTTCCTAAACTCTGTTGTAGACACAGGAGAGCAAACATCAGGATGGTAACCAACTAGCCCTACAATCATATCATCTTAGCTAGCTCTTTGGGCTTCATTGATGAAAGTAAATAAAATAATGTGGAGTTCACTTTTACTTATATTTTTAGCCACATTTGCCTATTCCAAATATCTGGCATCTTAACCTTAGAACTGTCAGCTACAGTTTTTTTCTGAGATCAGCAATCTCATCTCATTTAAACAGTGATGGTTAAAGGGCCAAATTAGCATTCCCCGCAGCTGCCCATGCTACATCCTTGGATGGTGTTGCACTTTGTTTTATCATTTCCTTAGGAGGGTGAGGAGTAAAGGGAAAGGGGAGTGGCTCTTGGACTTGTCCCAGTGGCAGCGAGCAGTCAGCAGAAAGGCAGACACAGTTAATGCTGAGCTGCTCAGAGCAGTCAAGCAAGTGACCAAGTCCCAGCTGTGTCTCTTGATGTTTTCTGATTACACCTACTCTTCAATCTGTGAACTGTTTTCTGGACTCAGATTCATCAAGCACTGCTGCTTTAGAGACACATGCAAGCAGGCATCCTAGGATACGCCATTATAAGCTGCTGCCGGGGGATCTTCTAGGAGATAAATGGAATCGGTGTGAAGTAAATTAGTGTGAACCAGTTAATCTGAGTGTCAGCCTTGAGCCACTTCCATGGATAATGAGCCAGCCGGCTGGAGGCCAGGGTTTTCTGCCACATGTGCGTTGGAATCTCAGATCCTATTCCACATAATGGGGGCAATGTTGGGGCTGTTTATTCTTGGAAGAAGGCCAATTTTTGTTTGTGTTTTAGATTTGTCAATGGAATGGAAAGCGTTTTTGTTTTCCTTCCTACCCTGGCTCTACTGAATGGCTCTAACTTGGACTTCTTTTCTGGGAAATAGATGAGAGAAATGCCCTGGAAAGAACTGCTTCCTCCTGGGTGAGCAGCCATTTTGTACATTCCAACTGTGCTGTGCTTGGTCTGAGCTTCCGAAGATCTTTAGGGTTTTAAAACAAAATAATTACCATCATTCTGCAAAACGAGTTCAATCCAAACCTCTTGATTTGTTTTTGTTTTTATTTTGAGGAGTAAATCATTGTGATTTTTAATTCATGATGAGATGGAGATTTTATGCAAAGCCTGATGATCATGGTTCCATGCAGATGCTCAGCATAGGAAATCAAACTGTGGCAACTAGACAATGGGGGAGAAGCTCCTCAATAGCAATAGAATGAGAACGCTTTTAAAATAACTGACCCATAGAAAGAACTTAGCGACAAAAAAAAAGGATATGAACCAATAGATCCATAAGAATTATTATTTGGTATAATTAAATGATAAGTGTAAGTGGTTCTATTATGTAAAAATCATGTTTTCATGTTTCTATAATTCAGTATTCCTTTAGAGAACATAGTCTATTCTTACATTAAGATCACAAGAATTCAGGGCCTGGCCAGTTGGCTCAGTGGTAAAGTGTCAGCCTGGGGTGTGAATGTCCTGGGTTTGATTCCTGATCAGGGCACACAGGAGAAGCTCCCATCTACTTTTCCACCCCTTCCCTTCTCACTTTTTTCTCTCTCTTCCCCTCCTATTGCTCAATTGAAGCAAATTGACTCAAGTGCTGAGGATGGCTCCATGGCCTCTGCCTCAGGAGCTGAGAAGAGCTCAGTTGCTGAGCAACAGAGCAATGCCCCTAGTGGGCTTGCCAAGTGGATCCTAGTTGCGCCACACATGAGAGTCTGTGTCTGTCTCCCCTCCTCTCACTGAATAGAAAAACAAAAAATGAAGATCACAAGAACTCATTTTGTCGGTTAAATTATGACAAATTACACTGGGTAACAAAATTTTTGTTGCATCCACAAAAACACTTATTCTTACCTAATTCGAGTATGCTGATCTCAAATCTGACATTAGTTTTTCTCTGTAAGCTAGTTTTTTTGCAATTCAAGATTTTAGGTTTTCATCTTCTTGTAAAATTTTCAACATTTAGTTTAACATAATGAAGTAGAATGTCTTCTTGGGCATCATCTTTGTGAAAATATAATAATTTATATAATACAATAAATACACTAAAAGATATGATTGCATCAGAATTTGTCTACAATTTCAAAATAGAACATATTAAAACACTATTTTAATCATAAAATTTGTGCAAAATTTATTTAAATTCTATTCATGCAAAAATTTGCATTTGTAGCTCTTGTGTTTGTGTACTTGTTGAGGACAATCTCGTTTGATGCTCCAGAAGTAATTTCCTCATCACTAACAGCTCCAAGATTTTCCAGAAACTTATCAAGGTGACTGTTCAGGAAGTGAATCTTAATGCTCATGTTACATCCAGTGTTGCGGAAAACCAACAGCATACTTTGAACCAGAAGTTCATAGTTTTCTGCTTTTTTGTTGCCAAGGAAGTTCTTTGTAACTGCCACAAAAGTCTGCCATGCTGCTTTCTCCTCCTTATTCATCTTCCTGGCAAATTCTTCATCACGTATGAAGGTTCGAATTTGAGGTCCATTGAATACACCTGCTTTTATCTTCTTGAAAGACAAGGCAGGAAAAACAGAAATAATATGTTGAAAGCATTCATTTTCTCTATTCAAAGCCTGAACAAACTGCTTCATTAAGCCAAGTTTGATGTGAAGTGAGGGAAAAATGATTCTGTCTCTATTAACTACAGGTTCATTCACAATATTTTGCATCCCTACTTCTAGAGCTTCACGTTTCAGCCACTTCTTCTATGTCCAGTGTTTCTCCCGAGCTCGGCTGTCCCACAAACACAGAAAGCAAGGATACTTCGCGAAACGTCTCTGTTGTCCTAACAGGAAATTTACCATTTTAAGATCCACACAAATGATCCAGTTATGCTCTTCATACTTCAGAAAGTTGAGGCAATTTTTATGTCATTATAATCTTCTCGCAGATGAGTGAGTAATCAATTGGAACCTCTGCATAAACATTACCATTGTGTAGGAGAACACATTACAGACTTCATTTAGAGTTGTCAAGAAATAGCCGCCATTCGGTTGGACTGTAAGTGGTAACACCTAGCTGGCTGAGAAGACTACTGATATCATGATAGTAAACAAAGTGTTTGTCTTAGGAAAAAAAGTCCACAAAAATTTGTTCATGCTTCCTGAAATGGGATACTTTAGCTGACCAGTGAAGTACATTTTTTTCTTGAAGCCTGGAGGCTAATAACTCAGTTCCTTTCTTTGATAGACCCAAATCTCTTACTAAGTCATTCAATTCAGGTTGGCTAAACTTCTGAGGGGTTAATGACTGCTTGGCATCAGAAGAAGACCCTTCAGATTCTATAACCATTTCCTCAAGCATATTATCAAAATACACTTGATCACCATGTTCACTTTCTTCGTCCTTAGGAGAAATAAAACCATTGAAAACTGGAACCAGGAGTGTCTCAGAGTGTGGTATAGGTTGTATTGCTGAAGAAATATTAGGATATGCGATCATATGCCATTTTTTCTTGCCGATGCCCTTTGTATGGGTCAGACAGAAATAACAGTCACTGCTGTGGTCCTTAGGTTCACGCCAAACCATGGGAATACCAAAAGACATTCCTTTGTGTTTTCCTTTTGTCCAGTCATGAAGCATTTCCTCACAATTATGACACACAATATGAGGAGCCCAATTCTTGTCTTGATCGCCAAGGGGAACTTGAAAATAGGCAATTTATGCACGTGTCACAAATGATGAAATATTGTGCCTTTGACGTTGAAGTGTGTAACAGTCACATCTATAACAGAAGGCATCAGGACTATTCTTACATTTATGCCTACTTGAAGAAGCCATGATTCAATCTTAAAACAAAATAAGGGGTGTTTTTATCAGATAATAATTTTTTACATTTAAAAACAACTACAACTATGTAAAAGTGATGTTTGTAAAACATTAATTGCCTTGTGGTTATGTTCAATCCAAGAGTCGTTGCCCTTTAACTCCAATTTAAAAACCAATGCATGCCATTAACTGTAACAAAAAGAAATTAAACATGCATAAAAACTAGAGCATGCACCAAAAAACGGATTTCAGATTTGGAATCAGGGATGCGGGAATATATAGAAACAGTTCTAAATCCTCATGCAACAGAAAATGAAAAAAAAATTGTTCCTCAGTATTATCTTTATTTCTTTGTTCCTTTATTATACATTTTTAATCTCCTTTCTCTATGAAGAATTAAATATTAGTAGTGAGATGATTGAGCATAGAATAAAAATATATCAAACAGAATGAAAATAAAGGTAGGCCTCATATTTGGTAAAATTTTCAGCCCCATCTTCATGGGGCTATTTTTTGAACTTTTGCCTTTCAAAAAAAAAAACTGCTTTGGCCAGTTGTCTCAGGGGTAGAGCACCAACCCAGCGTGTGGATGTCCTGGGTTCAATTCCCAATCAGGGCACACAGGAGAAGTGCCCACCTGCTTCTCCATCCCTCCCCCTTTCGCTTCTCTCTCTCTTCTACTCCCCTTCTTCAGCCATTTTTCAATTGGAGTGAGTTAGCCCCAGGCGCTGAGGATGGCTCCATGGCTTCTGCCTCAGGCACTAAAAAATGGCTTTGGTTGCAATGGAGCAAGGACCCCAGATGGGCAGAGCATCACCCCCTAGTGGGCTTGCCAGGTGGATCCTGGTCATGATGCATGTGGGAGCCTCTGCCTCCCCTTTTCTCACTAAACAAACTTTTTTAAAAAGTTTATCTTGAAATCAGAATTTGGACAAAGCAAAAATTGTTTATTCAACAAAATAAGTGTTTTCTTTTTCTTGTTTTCTTTCTGAAACTCATGCATCTGTAAGGTAGCTTTTGCACACTTTATGTGAAGATCCAACTATTACAGAGTCTGTAGAGACACATTTTATATATATAGTACATTTCAGTATATAGTATGTCTATGGATGTTAGATGGCATGAATCATAGCAAAGATCAAACCAAATGCTTTAAAAATTGAGTGACCCTTTCCCTGAACTAATGAAACAAAAATGGGATGTCCTGTGAGAACAAAATTTGTTTTATGCCTGTACATTGAGTTCAGAGGAATGAAATCCCTAGGGTAAATTTAACTTTATGATTTTTGAGGGGAAGGAAAAGAGAGTAAAATCAGTGAATTTTCCCTTCTGCTGTACAGCATAGGTATAATATTTTACAAAATATGACTCTTATTTTACAAAATCATTTGAAAGGAGGGAAAGTGAGTGCTGTGGAAATGATAAGTTGATCTGGCTAGCAATCTTGCTCTGCGTGGTTCGCCCAATATCTACATAGTCTCATCCAGTTCAGAGAAAGTTGACTTCCCTAGCCATTTCTGTCTCATCCATTAGGAAGCTGTCTCATGAGCATGAAACTCATGTTTGTGGAACAAGCACACTGTCTATGAATTTCCAACAGTCTGAGACAAGCTATGGATGGCAGAATTTGCCACACTGGGTCAGGCTCATGATCTTCCAGCTCAATCTTCTTTTTTTTTTTTTTTTAATTTTTTTTTTCTTTTCATTTTTTCATTTTTCTGAAGCTGGAAACGGGGAGAGACAGTCAGACAGACTCCCGCATGCGCCCGACCGGGATCCACCTGGCACGCCCACCAGGGGCGACGCTCTGCCCACCAGGGGGCGATGCTCTGCCCATCCTGGGCGTCGCCATATTGCGACCAGAGCCACTCTAGCGCCTGAGGCAGAGGCCACAGAGCCATCCCCAGCGCCTGGGCCATCTCTGCTCCAATGGAGCCTTGGCTGCGGGAGGGGAAGAGAGAGACAGAGAGGAAGGAGGGAGGGGTGGAGAAGCAAATGGGCGCTTCTCCTGTGTGCCCTGGCCGGGAATCGAACCCGGGTCCTCCGCACGCTAGGCCGACGCTCTACCGCTGAGCCAACCGGCCAGGGCCAGCTCAATCTTCTGATTGCAGTATTAGAGGTTCCATCAGAGAGAAGTAAAGTTGTCCTCGTGATATCATCCTCAAAATTTCAAGATCTGCCTAAAACATCTTTCTTCTTTATTAATGTAGTCCAATGAATAGACACAAGAACAAAAGAATGGAGTAAGGAGAATAACACAGGCCAAATAAAGTGCTAAGAAACACAGAAGAGGGAGAACATTTAATGCTAACTAGTAAGTTAATGAAGACTTCAGGAAAAGATGGCAGTTGAGCTGAATCTTGAGTTAGGAGTATTTTGGCAAGCAGAGAACTGGAGATTGAGGTGAGACAGGATGTATGAAAATGGGATCTTCACAAAAGCACCAATGTGGAAAATAAACAGAATATCTAGGGGATGATGAGCAGTGTTGTCCACTATAGTTTATGATATCAGAGACTAAGATGGGGAGGTGGGGGGCATCCAGTGAGAAATTTCTAGATGTGACTCAAGACTGTATCATGAAGGGCCCTTAATTTCATAGCTCCAGAATCCCTTATTGCTGACAAAAGTGATTTTAGGTTTTTCTAAATACAGAGTATATGATTAAGCCTTGGTTTTAGGGATATGACTTGTCTCTGTTTAAAGAATTACTGGAGAGAAAGACATGCCTTATCAGGCTATTAAAATGTAGCAATGATTCTGGTAATGGAAAATAGGGTGAGAGTAATCTTGAGGAATTGGAAGCATTATAGATTAGAAAATGGCAGTTATAGGTATATATAACATCTTGGCAATTTTACAAATATCAATCACAGTCTTCGCTTGCTGAAGTCTTGGTCTTCTAACTTCTTCTTGAGATATTCTGATACTATATAGACCTTTAGTTGGCCTCTTAAATTTCATTGTATCCTGTATTGGCTACAATCACTGGCAGGGTTCCAGGCACAGAAGCTTCTGAACTCAATGTTGGTTTATTGTGTTGATCATTTCCTTAAAGTGCCAGTGTTCTGTTAACAACTTGCCTACATTTTTGCATTGACTAACTAATGTCCTTAAGTCATAGCAAATGGTGGCTAATAGCCACATTCTTGTTACATTTACTTTGATCATTTTTTTAATGTTTCCCGGGATTTGCTATACAGTGAAATGTTTATAGAACATATATTCCCACTGATTCAGGCTAAGCATTATTTCTGTTGTTAATCAAATCAATCTAATATTTCACAATTCAAGAAACCTAATGTTCTTTTGTATCCTGGAGATTTTGCCATGTATTCTCTCAAAAGATTTGTAAAAATTTATTAAGAGGAGTATTTTATGCTAATCTGGCACACTACTTTATACTGTCTTATCTAAGAATGTCTGTCTCTTACCTTTTGTTTTCTATTTCTCAGTTCTCTAATTACAACATATCATTTGGATTGAGCCTAGTTTTTTGAAAGTCTCATTAGATTACACTTGTTAATTTCCCTTTATACACATCAAGCTTGCTCTTTAAAACTTTGCTTTCTTTCGCTGTATTTTACTTATCCTTTTTTTTTTTTTACAGATGCCACTGGCTTGTCTAGTATCCAGCTGAGAGTCTCTACGTCTTATCAAAGTCATTTCTATATTTGGGCAATCATCTCTTAGTGATATTAGTATAAACACTGTTATTCAGTGACACAGTTTAAGGATTTGAGGATTATTTATCCCCCAGCAAAACTAGTACTTTCAAATGTGTGGCTGCATTTTATATGCATGACCATAATAAGCAATCAATTCCAACAGGCCACCTATGTATTCTGTGTCTGGCGCAAATACATGCGTTGGACGTGGACTATGAAAGAGTGATGCTTGCTGCGGACTGCATTATACTGCAGTGGGAAATCATGTTATCAACATCCAAGCATGTCTTCCATTCAATTTCATCAAGTTTTCAAGAACAACTAACATACCATTTTAATGTTACTCAAATGAAAATAAATCACATTCAGAGTAATCGAGGCTAACATTACAAGATGTGGTGACTGAGACCTTTCCTTCCTTGCATCCTTCTTCGTGTTGACAAAGAACTAGAAAACGAAGGCGTCGTCTGGATAATTTGATTTTCTTATTTTCCATTTCCTGTCTAGCAGATAAAAGAGCTCTGACACTTGACTAACCATCTAAGACAAAGGTTTTCCCCTGAGATAGAACGAGCTATCAGCTGGGAATTTGACACTGCCTGCCAACCATTCTCCCCACACTGATGGTGTCATTGGAGGTCCAGCCTATGGAAAAGTTGCTGCTCTTAATAAATTCCAGTGGTCGTGCCATATGACAGTTTCTGTTCCCTCTGATTCAAGAGGAAAATGTTTCTGGTGTTTTTTCTTATGGTTAACTCTAGCCTTCACTGTGGTTTAAATTGTCCTATGCTGTGATTCCTAATCTTACGTTCATATATAAATCATCTTTATCTCTAATCTCAATGCTATCTTGATGTTCTTTGGGTTGAAGGATCTCTTTTGTTTTCCTGACTTTCTTCTACATTTTCAAATGCTAGCTGTGAAGTTTACTATAAATTCTTTCTCAGGATTCTTCCTTTACTGACTATTGCTCAATTTATCAATATGTGAGGATCTATTTGTTTTCTTCTTTGGAATCTGTTCCTGGCTTTTAATTTCTTGAACCCTCTGAAGAGCAAAATTAATGCATTTCTGTATTTACCACAGGACTTGGCCCTTATGAGAAAAGTCAAATGACTTTTGCCAAAAACCTGAACTGCATGAAAAACATGGGAGTTAATTTCTGTACATTATTAGAATTCATTCTTCGCCTATACTTCCTTTTAGTAATGAAGGGGTCCTTTCAGATAAGATGTTCTGGAGTTCCTTTGTCTTGAATATTTACCTCTATGGCTTAAAATAGATAGCAGGGATTGAGCTTGCTGACTTAGCCAGTTTATTTTCTGTGTGTAGAAATTCTCTACCAAATTATAGATAAGTATAAAAACGATATAAGTAATGTGTTCCTGAGTTTGTTCTACTCTGAATTTACAGAAAATAAATTCAAGGACTAATGTTGTGGGAAGATGCTCATGGACTAAAGTAGGGTAAATTATTCTGATTTGATGTTTAAGGGGGAGGTGCTCATCTACTCCTCACCTCTCCTTAGAGTACTGCTTGACAAGGAAATGGTACTCTAAGAGAGCTCATACAGTAAGTCAAGCAAACCTCTCGTTGGTGACTCTGAAAATTACCCTTTTGGGGGTGGGGGTGAGGAAATGCAACAGATAGAGGAGAAAGAGTTGTATCATTCCTATTATTCTTCCTTCCTACTTCTCAGCTTACACATTTCCTTTGTCATACTCTCCATCTCCATTCAATACGCCTCAATAGTCTGCTTTAGTCTGAGAGTTTAAATAATTTGATTAGAGTTGGTTTTCATGCCAGACTTGACTTGACTAAGACAAATGACTTCACGGGCCCTGTCCTTACATATAAAAGGAATAGAAAGTGTTGAGATTCCACTGATTCTCCTTTTAAGAGATTTGACTGGAGGGAAATAAAATTCCACAGGAACACCACACCTCTCCAGAAACCTGTCCCTTCATTCACAAACAGTAATTGAGAACTTCTTCATGCCTGGAGCCCTGAAGCCACAATAGAGTTTGTCCTGGGAGGAGTCTTTGGCATGTGCAGCCTAACGTTACCCAGGCTGTCTAACATCCAGGCCAGGGCTTGTCCACTGCAATTGTATTTCTTTTTTTTTTTTTCATTTTTCTGAAGCTGGAAACAGGGAGGCAGTCAGACTCCCGCATGCGCCTGCCCGACCGGGATCCACCTGCCATGCCCACCAGGGGGCGATGCTTTGCCCCTCTGGGGCGTTGCTCTGTTGCATCCAGAGCCATTCTAGCGCCTGAGGCAGAGGCCACAGAGCCATCCCCAGCGCCCCGGCCATCTTTGCTCCAATGGAGCCTCGCTGCGGGAGGGGAAGAGAGAGACAGAGAGGAAGGAGAGTGGGAGGGGTGGAGAAGCAAATGGGCGCCTCTCCTGTGTGCCCTGGCTGGGAATCGAAGCTGGGACTCCTGCACACCAGGCCAACGCTCTATCGCTGAGCCAACTGGCCAGGGCCACAATTGTATTTCTTGCAGTTATTGCATGGACCTGATTAACTTAGTTTAGGATAATTTATTTAGTACTGAAGTTTGTATTTGCCAAGTTGGTTGATGAAGAGAGGGATTGTTTAAAGGAATTGATAGCGTAAATGTGACTCTAAGAAAGGTAAGGTTTGGTGTTAAAGATTTTTTTCTTTTTGCACCATTAGTAAACATATAATGGATGGTTTTCTATGCACCCATTGTTAGTTCTCAGGAGTCACCATACTATGGCCACAGTTCTTTCTTGGCCGTCTTTTCATAGGACTGCCTCACCCTGGCTACCCATCCATCTCTCTGAAGCTCCCTGATTTCCTCTGTCCCTCAGTCAGATTAGACATCATCACTACTTAATTCAGAAAAGACCCCAAAAGTCCTCATTATTTACAAGGCTAGTGTAGTAGCCACTTATGCTCCTAATATTCTGTTCAGTGATATATTCAGTGGTTGGTTGGTATTGGAAATTGAACTGGCAGACTATTTGAGTCCCAGAGTCCAAAGATGTCAAGGAGTCAAAATGTTCATTTTATTAAAAAAAAATTCCAGGAGAGTGAAATGACATGCTCAAGGTTGCACTGTTAGGAGTAGAGGTGGAATAAAATACAGATTTTCTGAGTCCTGTTAATTGAGCTCTTTTCTAGAACACTCTACCACCATTACCGCCACCGCAGGGAACTCAGCTTATATCTATAAAAATTATTGATATTGATTTTTGTTTTAATTAATACATATATTTAGGTACTATATAATGAGAAATTTTATCTATTTTCCATTCAGAAATAAGGCAGATAGAGTCTCCCTTATTATGTAGACTATTGACAATAATAGATTTGGGGGGGGGTGTCTGGGTAGGTTTGAGCTATATACCCTAGGCCTGACTGAATTTCCCCCCATTTTCTAGCCTGCTGAAGACAGTGTAAGACTGAGGTCTGATGCAGGATGTAGCTATTGCTATTTAAATAGAATCGAGGTCCTATAGCTTAATTATTTCAGTAGAGATATTAAAAGTAAGGGTAGTATGTACATAGCTCTTTAGCTAGATATGTTTTCCTGATAAGACATCTGTCCAGAGAGAATCACTTTGTAAACTGAATTGGAGTTCTGTTCAAGTGACATCCACTTTGTTTACAAATTTGTTGTTTCCACTTAGCCTTTTCACTGCTTATACCTCCATCTAATTTTAAAAATATTACAGTCTTTTGTAATCTGTGAGTATTGCATTAGTATTTACTTCTACTTGAATTTAATATAGGGTTTTTTGTTTATTTCTTGTAAGCCTCTGGAAAGATTTTTCTTTAGTTGATTTTGTGCTGACTCCTTAAGATAGGGAAGTTATCCTCTTGGTCATCATACAGAGCTAGTAGATTTGAACTCTGGATTCTGACTTTTTTTTCATTACTCATTCCATAAACCTGAGCAGTTTTTTAGTCAGCCGTTCCTGACCTCTGCAAACTCTACGTTATTTTTAAGATGTGATTAAGATATTTTTCTCTGAGTTTTATCTGCTACTGCAGTGATTTGTTCTGTTTAGTTGACCAATATTTCAAACTGTTATGTTTTTATTAATGATTTTTTTATCAATACCTATAATACTTCCAAAAAGTCCATACATATGATGGATGGGATCTATTTTTAAATCATACATAAGTCATTGTATTGAAAACGTTATTTGGACTGCAGATTTTATTCACACTGTGAAGGATATGGATTTTTAACAAGGGCTCTATATATACTACATACTGTCCTGCTGGGAAGAACAAGTTGCTATTGTGGAAGAAGATGGAGATTTTTGTCAGTGGTCATCCTCTTTTGGGGGTGAGGTTATATTTTTTGGAGTTGTTTGCTGCCTAGGCCTAGCCACTTTAAAAGTTAACACCATCTAAGCAAGTGATGTGAAAAGGAAAGAGGGAATTTTTAGAGGTTAATCAAAACCAAAATAGAGATAGAGAGAGGGAAGAAGTATCACAACTGATAATCCTATCATCACATTCTTTTTATAGTAAATTTTCCTCTACAGTCTGTCATGCAATCTTCTGGTTTCCTCTCTAGGTATTATGTTTTTGTTTTTGTTTTTGTATTTTTCTGAAGTTGGAAATGGGGAGGCAGTCAGACAGACTCCCACATGCGCTTGACCGGGATCCACCTGGCATGCCCACCAGGGGGTGATGCTCTGCCCATCTGGGGCGTCGTTCTGCCTCAATCAGAGCTATTCTAGCACCTGAGGCAGAGGCCACAGAGCCATCCTCAGCGCCTGGGCAAACTTTGCTCCAATGGAGCCTTGGCTGTGGGAGGGGAAGAGAGAGACAGAGAGGAAGGAGAGGGGGAGGGGTGGAGAAGCAGATGGGTGCATCTCCTGTGTGCCCTGGCCAGGAATCAAACCCGGGACTCCCACACGCCAGGCCGACACTCTGCCATTGAGCTAACTGGCCAGGGCCTCTCTAGATATTCTTAAATGCAGTTTAAAAATTAGTGATTTCATGTTGTCTGTAGCTGAACCATTCATTTGTTTAGAATCTAGAAGCATTATATTTACTAAACACACACCAGAGTCAAACACATCCATATAGAGTACATGGACTTCTCCCTCTATCTAGCTACCAAATATATTACAAAGATATTTAGAACATTGGCCTTTCAATTGTCAATATTTTAGGTGTGTGTTGAGTAAATGGATGAGTCTTACATCTTTCAGCAGTAGAACTGTCAAGAAGAGTTTTGTGGGAGTTTTTTTGTCCCTCGCCCCCCAAAAGCAGATTATTTCAGAATCCATTACAGAGACAGTTGATTTTAAGTTAAGGATGAGCCTAGTAACCATTTGCACTATATTGATGTAAAAAGTATCTCTTTGCCAAGCTCTAAAATGCATCTTCAAATACTACTGAAAAGATCCAAGAACTTTAGTGATGAGCTACAAATGGACTTTGGTATTGATAAATAAAAGTCAATATGTATAGTGAAAGGACAACTTACTGTGATAAATGGGCCCACCATCAGTAAAGATCAAATTATTGACTATTTAAGGCTAGGAAAAAACCTGTCTATAACTAAGTTCTACAGGTGAGAAGAATTAGCCACAACAGCAATTCAAAAAAAGCTCAAAGAGGTGTGTAAGGAGAATTCATTAAAAATACATACAAAAGTAGGCAGCAACATTCTGTTTACCAATACATTTGTGGCACTAGGCTAATGTATTTCTTTGGGTATCTCTGGTCAGGTCTACAACTTTTTCTTTTGCCTGAATGAGCTCCCACTGGGCTAACAATTTTTAAAAATTTCTCTTTTGGGCTACCCTCTTACAGGGGAATTACCTCTGGATTCCTAAAAACCACGTCACTCTTGAAATAGTCTCTCTAATGCTCCTACTGGTTACTCTTATTTATACCTCAACTAGATCACAAGTTGTATGAGGGCACATAAAAAGTGCCTTCATTTTTTTATGCCTCACATGGTCTAGCACAGAGCTCTACCCATAATAAGTACTAAATCAATATTTATTGATTTCATCATTTTTGAAATGATTCATTAGAGAAGCCTCGGCCACACATCATGTCAGAGTTTAATGATGAAACATCACAGGAAACACCCAAAAGAACAATTGTAAAGATACACCTATCAAAAAAAAATTAAAAAGAAAGAAAAGAAAGAAAAAAAAGTAGAATGGCAGTAATTAACCTTTCAAATGCCTGTTTTCCCAATTGACAGAATGCAGTTACTTCTTTTGCAGTAAATTTAATTGGATACTCTATAAACTACCCAGTAAAAATGACAACTTCTGTACCATATCAAGTTTGAAAGTTAACATAAATAATTAGGCAAAATACCTGAAGAATTACCCTCTTCACTCCCCTACCCCCAAACAGGCCACACCCCTCAACATCAGAGGTGAAGACAAAAATAGCTGCATGGCTCCCATTCTTGTGAATTTAAAGAGGATCATGCCACTAAAAGCTACAGCTAACTTTCCTGCTTTCTTGAGGGGTGTAGGATGTCAGTTCATCCCACGCCACTTTATTGCCCCTAACAGTGATTGCAGATATTTACTTTGTTGTTCTAATACCATGCTCTCTTCCGTTTGGGGGCCCTTCTGTCTAGAACACAGTCTTGTTGGAAGAATGAATAAGTGAATGGGAATAAGTGAATAGGTGAATATTTTAAATGATGAAAGAATAACATATGAGATGAGTGCAATGCATTTACCCAAATAAACACCGGTTCTACATCATTGGCTATTGGTAATAAATTTCACTATATGATTAATTCTCTATTATAAATAGCACTATAAGTATTTCAGAAAATTAACAAGATATACAGAGATAAAAAAAATTATTAAAACAGACCAAGAAATCTTGACCGGTGTCACAATATTATATAATTTTGGTGCCTTTAATTATCCCACTGAAACATTTTACTACAACCTCTGGATTCATAAGTAATCTGTAAGTATGATCTAAAGTGAGAAACATTAAATTAAAGGCGGCTACACCAGTAACTACTTAGGCCATATGTGTCGTGTCTCTCCTTTCAAGTCACAGGCTAACTCATACCACCATTTTGTAAATAAGCATCCTTCGTCAAAGTGTGCCAAACAGGACACCGACGGATCAGCTGACGATAGTTCAAAGCACACATCCTCTCAGATCGGGAGGATATCTAGCATGATACTTCTGCTTGCTTTGTTTCTTCATTCATTCATTCCACAAATCCTTCAAGAGGACCTTCTGTGGCCCAGGGCATACTGAGGTGAATAAAACAGACAGGGTACCTATTTTCATATGTTTTTCTGAAAATTCAAATGTACAACATGAAAAATTGGGTTTGTTTATTTAAAACCAGATTTCATATGTTTTTTTCTCATATTTCATTTCCAAAGAATGATTCAGAGATGAGTGAATCCAAACTCTTATGCTCGCGCTTCCACAGAGCAGACAGAGAAGATTGTTGCGTCTGTTTGAAGAGAATATTTGGACCAGAGTATGTTACTAGTCCTCTTTGAAGTGTGCATATGTGAGCCCAGGTTCTGATCGCCAGTGATGTGCACACACTATGAAAACGAAACGGAGAGGGTGAGAGCTGAGAGCCCCACGAAAGCTGCTTCCCTTCATCAGGCATGCAACGTGTGAAGTCACACGGGTTCAACCTCTGCATGTGCTCTCTCATCTTTGAAAGGAGGTTTAGGAACACTGTCCTGGTCTGGTCCCCTGTGCCAACAAACATACTATTTCCTGTATGACTTATAAATATATATTTTCTTTATTTCATTTACAACTTATAAGTAACACGTCGTGTGTGTTATAAAGACCTGAGATGACAGCAATTTTTGAGAGATAAAATTCCAATGTAGTCACTAACACACATATTTATTTATATTGTTTGGCTTCACACAAGAAAGTATGACAATCTGTTTGGTTGCAGCCCTGCTTTGTTTTGTTATTCACTGGGTTTTCTTCATGAAGACAATGTCTACTTTTCCTGAGAAGTGATTCCTTGAACATATGTAATATGAAGCTATGTTACTTATGGAGCTAATTTAGGCAAAGTATTACAACTTGTGGAAAAAAATGTGGAAACTCGAGTCTATGTTTTCTCTAACAGAGCTAGTGGTTGTAATGTGCTTCTAGGAAAAATTTAGATTCCTGTGATCGCTTCTGTTTCTGTTCATAGTTCCTACTCAGAAAATAATATCTCATGACAAGTTTTCTGGAGATCCACCATTGAAAATACCAGCCTTCTTTATTTGAAGTGTATTTATTCTCTATCTTATAATTTATTTTTATAGGGCTTTGTTTAGATAGTTGGTACCATAATTTTTGATTTGATGAAAGAGAACCAAAATGCATGAGAAGTGTTTATCTGCTGTGATTTGTGCGACAAAAGGAACCTTGGACCAGCGTCGCACTGGTCTCTCTAATTGACTAGCCTGGTGTTCTCTCTATGGCCTGCTACCGTTAATTGACTATATTGTTTTAGATTTATGCATTAAAAATACGATTTCTACTTTGAAGGGATCACTTTGTTACTTTGTAGCTTTTAAGCTGATGCCATTGAACTTATTTTTCTTCTAAGATAAAGTCCCATCTATAGATTTTTCAACTAATTACATGCCTGCCAATACATACTTAACAAATACATTTTATTTCAATTTATTGTTTGTGTTTACATCGTGTGTCCCTGGAAATAGCTGTGGAACTGGAAGGAAATGTTTTAATGGTGTTTATTACTACTTTTTCATCACTCTTTCTTTTCTCTCTCTCTCTTTTTAATAGCTTCAGCCAGTCTGGTCAAGCATGACAGCAACTCAAACTCGGCAAACTTCCAAGACACCGAGGACATGCCTGACAGATGTGTCGTGAAAGAGCCTGAGAGTCCAGGTGAAAGCCATTTAAAAATAGCCAAGTATAAAATGATAAATTTGACACAGCTTTGGGGTCTTTGGAAGGGGGTGGGGAGAGAGGACATTGTAATGCTGTTTTCTCTTAGCAGCTGCTCTGTCAAATTAATGGTCACCTCCAGGGGTCACAGTGTGGAGCTGTTATCTTTTCCTCTTTCATCAAGAATTCAGTTGGAGGAAGTACAAAGGCTTTATGACTGAAAAGGGAAGCTGACACTATTAGTTCATTATCATCAATTTTAGGCTAAACTGGTTAATAGAGGCAGAGATTGGAAACTGAAGAAAAGGTAATATTCTAAATATTTCAAATAATGGGATCTAGAGGAAATAGAGAGTTAGAGAGAAAAGAGATGCCAGTTGTCATCATTACAATCTATTTACCTTTCTAAATACAAACAGAGCTCTAACTGGGATGGGAGAATTTCGGCATAACAGTAATGCACTAATGGATGTTGTCAGCTGTTTAGAAAAAAACAACAACAAAAGAAATAATAACCCTTCCTCACACTATAAAATTTACCCAATGTCCAAGTTACTTGTGTTTGTATTTTCTTTCTAAGAAGAATAGACAGATATGCACTGAAAAAAATATGGCCAGGAACATTTAAGCGTAGATATTTGTTTCTGTTTTTGTTGTGTTTTGAACTACACCTAGTCTTAACAACTAACTAATTAAAAAGAAAAAAAAATCTTGTGAAAGTTGAATGGCATTCTTGGATCACTACAGTGCTGTCAGGTACTAAAAGGTGCCTTATTATCATGAATGAAAGAGTTAATGATCTTCCCCTACTAAACATTTTCCTTTCCTATTTTCTCTGGCTGCTATGCACCCTCTCCCCTCTCACATCTTTGTGTGCTGATCCATGTATCAGATTTTTGATTCATCCTCTCTGTGGCCTGTCAGCTTAGTTAAGAGATTTCCAAATCTTGTAGCCTTTGCTGACAGGGGGCAGCTGCAAACAGTCCCCTGATCCTTCCCTGAGGAGAGCTACTGAGATTTAATTTTCAGTGAAAGGTGCAGCCTGCAATCTATGTCAGGTCCCCTAAGTCATCTTGGAACCCCAATAGGCCCAGTGGCGATGGCATTGTATTTCAGTCGCCTGCACTACACTGAGATTCCTCAAAAGATGGACTGCTGTCGCGGGCCTGTCCCAACCACACTTCTGCTTTCCTGTGGAACCGAGAAATGACATCTTTAGCAATGACAGAAATGTTTAATCAGTGCATTAAACCCATTTCCTGCCATAACATCTGAAAGACAAATGTAGATCAGCCCCACCCTAAAAGGGAGAGGATATTGGTAGCCTTAAATTTCTAAAAAAAATTAATTTAAAATTAGTTTCTGTTTTGATCCAAATTGCCTAATTTTGACCAAGGTTATAAACTGTCTTAATGATCAGTTTTGAACTATTTGTCAGGCAGTTCAATCCATGAGTCCTGTCTTTACCTAAGTGTTCATTGTTTTGGCAAGAATAGATCCTCTTTATACCATTCCATCATATGTTTCCATCATACGTCAGTACAAATAGAACTGTATGTAGTGTGATTCAAATATAACATAGTCTGTCTGATTGATATTAACAAAAGGATATATCAAAGCAGAAAGATTAATTAGAAAATATAGGTGCTGATAAAGAATCTTAACTTACAGAGTGAGTACTGTTCTATACATCGGACATCATTACACTGGTAATAAAGAACAAATTACTCTGGCTTTTTCCTCTGTCCATTCCTGCATTTTAAGACATCTTGCCTTATAGGCCTAGAAACCTCTGGAGAGTTCACTACTGGTCTCACCGCCTTCCACTGAGAATTTGTGGCTTGGTTGTCATGGAGACATCGTATTTCTCCAAGAATTTCTCATATTGATCCGTGGCCAGGCGTAAATGGCCAAGTGAGTGTGAGGAATAAAGGGGGCTGGGCAGTCCTATAAAATGACTAGGGCTTGTGGGTTGGAAATAAGCTCATAGCAAACACTTAGGTAAAAAGAAAGAAGCAGTTTTATTTTGTTTCAGGATTCCTTTCTGCACTTTGGGCCATTGTCTTCCTTCACTATGAACTGAAAGAAACTTGTTAGTCACTTGTCATGTCAGATCTTTGGTGCTTGTCCTGACACAGCTGTCAGCCTTCCAGCTCTGTGCAGTTCAGGGACACACAACAAAGAGGCAGTGACATGAATTATTTATTGCTTCTCGTGTGGATAAAATTTTGTGATAAGAAATTAAGACACTTCTGACAGAGGTGCTTGTTTAGTAAGAAAGATTTTGATGAAAGAGTGCATCTCTTTCCAGTCTGAGCACTTGAGAGGCTAGATTCTTAAAACTGAACATAAGGAAGATATCTGAAATTGGGGGCACAGAGGGACTTTCCTGAACTGTGAAAATACGACTGTCTACTTCTCAATATCCACAGATTAACTTCAAAATATCACGTCATTCATTCAAATGTAAGGGCTCCAAAACTAGAAACATTACTTTGAGGGTTTAGTTACCTCTGTGTATTATGTAAGAAGGTATTTCTCTGGAAAGTATGTTTAACTGGCTTTATTAGAAGAGAAAGTAAAATTTTGGTTTTTAACTGATAAGCTTTAGAAAGGTGTCTTTAAACCAATATAGGTGCTTCGGTAGCTAAGCTTATAATTGTGTTAGTATATTTGTTTTTTTCTTTTATAGAAGGAAGTGAATTTAAATCATGAATGCATCATTCTCACCATTTTTACCTAGAATATTATCACTCATTTAAAATTCCTTTTAATATTTTCATGTATGTGCAAAATCCCCCAGTTACAAAGTTGAATGTGGTCAAGTCCTCTGGCTTTAATGGATAGTGACCTTGCATGAGATTTATCTATACAATTCTAAATAACTAATATATTTATTGCATCATTTTTAATAAACAGACCAGTTGTTTGAGCAACATGTAGAAAGTGAAAACACAAAAAATCACTTTCCCCTTTCAAGTACAATTCAAGAATATTGTCTCCTATTTTGCTCTTTTTAAATAAAGCATTTTCTTAGTAAATCCTCTAAATATCATTTTACTTGAGTTCCTTTAGCTTCATATTGCTGATACCAACTCATATGCATATGCCGAGGGCAAAGGGGCATTGGAGTACAGAAAAACTAAAACAGTTTTTTAAAAATGTGTTGTTTTTAAAACATTGATGGACTGTTTTAAAATGTCATGATTAAAATCAAAGTTTTAGAATTTCTATAAAACAGTAAGATTGACTTTGTGAATTGATTATATTCAAATACAGTGGGTTTTGAGCTTCATCTGTAGAGTGTTCTTTTTCCATTGACCTCACCGCCCTCCTGCACTGAATGGACTGGGATGACCCATTTGTAAATGGGCTGGAGTGTGCATATAGGTCACGAGTTAGAGTCCCGGTGCAGTGGTTGTTCACCTGGTCTCGGAGCACGCTACCTTCTTCATCAGGCCTCTGTGATCTCTTTATTGGTTCAAGCTCTATACCCAGGTGGGTGCCGGCAGTCCATTAAGGTTGGCAAAACAACTTCAGACCAGAGCATTCCTGTTACTCTGACCCTGCTGGTGAACCTGGAGGTCTTGTCTGTAGGTTAAGGTCTCCCTCAGCTGTATCTTTCCTTTGGAATAATTCATTAGCAAAGAGTTTTGCCTCACAGGTGAATCCCAGATTGAAGTTTCTGGCTTAGACTCTGTGAAGTCTACTTTCTTCTTCACTGGCATTTATACATTCCTGAAACCTGTGGGAATAACTTTGATGTCTAGTAATAGAAGTACCAAGACAGCATCGTGAACTTACAGCTGCATTTCTTGAGATTTTAGGGCCATTAGGCTTTCTTTGGCTCTTTAAGACCTGGTCCCTTCTGAATCTGAAAGACGCTATCACAAAAATAGTTCAGTATAGTCCTTTGCTGGTTAACATCTTGTTAACTGTTTCATGCAGTGATTAGAGCTCAATCCCCATTCTCTAGGAGATAATATTTATATAAAGTCGTTTTTGCACTTCATCTTTGCACTCATGATGATAAAACATTTAGTGTGACATTCACAATTTTTATCCAAATGCTAATGAGAGACCTTGAACTTTTATCATCTTATTGGCTTGGAAAATTAAAAATTCTGTTTCCTAGCACTCTAGACAGTACACATAAACACAGTTTCAGATGAAAATAGTAGTGATGAGAGAGCTTGAAAGTACCCCCAAAAAGGAAAAGCATTCAGATTAGCATTTTCACATCATTCTGAAGTCATTTATAATCAGTATGCATTCTGCCATTAATAGAACATTTTAGTGGTATTTATATAGCATGTTATGTGTATAGATCTATATATATCATTGTCAATCAATATTGCATTTGCATGAATCTGATGAACAAAACTAGATTTCTCACAGTTTCCACGAGATCCTACCTTGTGAAAAACTAGGTTGGATGTTTTTTTCTTTTACTATTCTGGCTCATGAATCACCAGCAAAAATCAGGTAACAGAAAGTAGGACAGATTCAGGGCTGGAGTGTGGGAGATGGTTGATGATGATGCATGAAGCAGAAAAAAAATGTGGACTGTGTGAGCAGCCCATCAATCATAACCATCGAGAACATACTTCTTATGGTTACTGCTAAAAAATGTTCTAGAAGGAGTAAGAACAATCTCAGTAGAACAAATTTAAGCTCTAATTGTGCTTAATAATGTCAATATATGTATATATTTTTAAATTACCCAATGGGAAAAATTTAACCTTTTTAGTAGAGTTCTTTGTTAACCCTTTGAGTGAGGACGTACATGAATGTTTGTACTACTCAAAGGATTAAGCACCAATCTAATAACTTTTAAATTATGTAAAATTCTAGGCTATGTTATTACATATAGTATATATAATTATACAATAGTGAATATTGGTTTAACTAAACCAAATAATCAGGTTTTTGAGTTTTTGCCAGCAGGACTAAGAGTTAATATGCATGGTCACATCATTAATATAAATGTGTTTAGAAGTAGTTAACTAAGCCACAATGCTCCAATTAGTCTGATAATCAAATTAATTTAAAGTAAGTGATATTTTTTAGACTACAATAATAATCAGCCAAGTAGTCTGAGAAATAAATGGGATTTTTAAATTCTATAATTCCAATCACATTTCAACTAATGTTTAAATATTTGACCCTAAATCTTTATTTGTGGGTTCCTCTAAAAATAATTCAGTTCCTTAAAACTTGTGGAAATTTACTAACTTGAAACCTAATTCCTCTTGTTGAAAACTTTCAGCTTTCTTGGCAATGCTAAAAACAGCCTATATTAATAATGTATCCAATTAAAATATATTTACATTTACCTGGGGTCCAGTTTATAAGATAATAATATTTTATTATATTAACATATTTTATTTCAGGATAAAAATGTGCAGAAATTATAGGCAATTTCTTCCTTTTATCTTTCCTTTCTTCCTTTCTAGCTTCTTTTATTTCTTAACTCATTCCTTCTTTTCTTTTATCCTTCCCTCTCTTCCTCTTGTCCTCTCTCCTTTTTTTCTTCCTTCTTTCCTTCCTTCCTTCCTTCCTTCCTTCCTTCCTTCCTTCCTTCCTTCCTTCTTTCCTTTCTTTTTATTTCATCATATAACACAAGATAATCTGTTTTCTTTCTAGGTGAGCCAAGGCGCCGTTCATGGATAGCAAAGATGTGCTTCTGCAAACTGTGCTAAATGAAATCTCATAGAAATTGAATTTCAACAACTTAAGAAACACAAAACATGCCATTCGTCTATCATTGTATATATGCTATGTTGTTATTGATCAAGATATTAGTTTGTAGTAGATTTGCTAATACTTTAGCCAGAGTATATTGAAAAAGTAATTACTGATAGAAAATATCCAAATTTACCTAATTTTAAAAAATCATTATCTAAATCATCCTATACTCCTGTTGCTTACTTTTATTCTAATATTTGCAACAGGAATGCCAGCCTGCAGACATAAATTTAACACCGTTTTAGATTTTCTTCTATCTTTTCAGTTCTTGAGTTATATAATAAGCAGTATTAAAATCATATTGCTTTTAAACAATATAAATACAATTTTTTAAATTTAATGTTGTTTCAATGTATTTAATCTAAAATCTTACTAAATTTGTTTGATCCGTTAGGTTAGGACATTTTGTTTTAGTAGATGCTTTAATTCAGATCAATTGCCCTGCAGAAAATCTAATCCCTAAGGATGAAATGTTGTCAACAAATAGCCAGTTCCATTTAGTCCTCAATTAGCCCAAATAAGTGAAACAGAGTATAATCGGGACCAATCTTGTGAAGTTAAGTTAATTCAGATTTCTAATAACATAGAAGCTAATGTCTTTAGCTAAAGGTTGATCTTGTTGGCCCTATAGATGTGAATTAGGAAAGAAGGCCCTACTTATAGCACATCACAATTGATCCTTATGAAGTATAAACTCTTATAGTACTTTTCCCAGAAAGAAGCTTAATGGACAGAAAATTTTAAACTTAAATATGCAAAGCAATATAATAGAAACAGATATAAAATGCTCATCTATTAAGACCCTTAGTGATCTATTTGCTCTTATTTATATTGTATGTTATTCCCTTTTCAAAGAAGAATAAAAATAAGTTTAAACCATTTCCAAATTTAACATTTCTTTTTGTGTGAGGAAATCAATACTGAAACCTTGATAAATATTTTATGATGTCACTAGCTATAGGAAATTAGGACTGACATAATCCTAACAATACTAAATGAAAATTTAAAAAATTTTTGGCATCATTTTGTAGTTGCTAAAATTAATAATTCATATTACATAGTTAATTAAAATATTTTATTAATATGAATTTTGGAGGCCAACACCATTAACTATCTAAAATGTTAATTCCTAAAAGTGAGAGTTTTAGAGATGCACATTTAAATATTTCCTAATATCCATGTGCAAGTTGTTTATTAAGTCTGATATTTGTATGACTTATGTTCAACATTTCAATAGTTTCTGTTGTAAAGAGAACTTGAAATAGCAATTGTCAGACAATTAGTTGGATCAACCACATCAATGTGTAGGTAACCCTAACTACAGCTAAAAACTCAAAACTTGATTATGTGTTTATCCTTTTAGATGGCCCAAGAGGAGGACTTGTATTAGTGAACAGATATGTTGGTATCCATAGTCTTCCTTGTCATTGCAATAAATAACTCATTAAAATTTGTCTTGTGTGTGTTTTTTGACAATAATCTTGGTGAGATTTATGATTATATATTTCCCTCCAAGGCATATCGCATTTGCAAGTCTGTCCGTGTGAGTTGCACACCGGCTATATTTCCGAGAACAGCATCTGCAAAAAGTTGGAGGTTTAAGGCCTAAGTTTCACTGTTAAGTGCCCAGGCACGTGTCCATCCGCTGTGTCTCAGAACCTTGCTCCCTATCTGTTTAGAGCTCCCACCAGGGGGTTCCCGGGAAGACACCACAGGATAGTTTATGGAGAGCAATTTGAACACTGTAAAGCACTTCAAATATAAGGTGAACTTTATAGTATTATAAACGCACAACTAGAGAGGTGACCTGAGGCCTGAAACATTTTGTTGCTATGCCAGAAAGTAAGTTAATGCTACTTTGAACATGTCACATTAGAAAAATGATAAGAAAATACTTTGCAAACTATTAACATTCTATTGAGATGGTGGTATTTTGAGGTAATTTTTATTTCCTTCTTTGTACCTTTTTCTCTAATGTCTGGGGTTTTTTTTTTAACTTTTTATAATTACTCAAATGAGTCATTACTCAAAAATAGAGTTTTTCTTCAATCTTTAGAGGGCACATTATAATAATTGAATTTTTAAAAACTAAGTTTTATGCCATGTGTTTAAAGTGAAGGCTCAGAATACATTAATCCAATGGATTTTAAAGTCTTATTTTCACAGACTGGACCATTCGTGTAGTTTTTAAATTTTTATATGGCAAACATTATGATTATGCAGTTACATAAAAGCAGTGCTATAGACCCTTTGAATTCTCCACAAAATGGTGTTTTACATGTGAAGTGCCCAAAGTTGTATCTAATCATAAGAAAGTCATTGCTTTGTAAATGTATACATAATTAGCATTTTAAAATACTTTCAAAGTCAGCAGTAACCAAGAAAGTTAAAACTTTCTTGAGTAGGCAGTTTTTTGGTGTAATTGCATTGTAATCCATTTTTGGTTTCTTGTACAGTGAGTGGTTCCCAGATCACTATGCTTGGTTCCATCAATAAGGACACTGTGGGTGACATGATGGAAAATACATAAATTGGAAATAAAACAGATTTCCCAGTGAGAGCATGGCGCTGGGAACTCCCATCCACCCTCAACTGCTCGAAGGGAGCATGCATCATTTCATTTCATCAGCAGGGCAGGTACGGGCGGGGGGGGGAGGGCTGCCCTGGCACAATTCCTCCCTCATTCCAAACTTCTCATATCCCATCCTTATTTCAAATTTTGACATCATGAGTTTTTTGCATTGATTTTATTTTCATTAATACTATATTTAACATATGTATTTTAATCACGGAGTTTTGTTTTGTTTTTTTTGCCACCATCTAGTCTTAGACCCTATTTATTAAATCTGGGGAGAATTCACCTTTATCTTGGGAAGCATACTGCAGGTAAATAGATGGACCAGTACATCATTATGAACATGATTATAATAATACAAATGGTAAGAGATAGTTTTTTTATACCTGTGACAACTAAAGCCACAGAAAATGTTTGAAATGGCTTCTGTTAGTGTACAGGGGGAAATATAGTCTTCTTTATTTTGATATTGTTTCTCCAAATGCCTTTTTCTATTGCACAGAGCACGCTTTTCTGTCATCCATTTTAGGGATTCTTTCCATCTTCAACAAACTAGTAACTAATTAGAAGGGTAGCAGTGATTTTTCTTTTTTACTCAAAGATACGAGGTTTTTAATAATTAGTACAGATTTAGTACAACACTGCCTAAGTCTGCAAAAAGCCATATGCTTGCAAAATGCCAATATTCATAACATTATGCAATAGCCATAACTGGTTGGTACATGCTTGCAAAGGCTATCATTTATTCACTTAACAATTATTTTAATTGCTATTATCAGTTAAGTCTTCAATCAGCTTTTCTATCTTGCCTGTATGTTTCCTAGGGAGAAGGTGTTGTCACACAGCCTCAGTGACTGAGCATCAGAGCTCAGATGATGCCAGCTCAGATAAAAGGACAGTCTATGATATATTCTTGACATATCAGAAGTTTCCTTTAGACTTTTAAAGAGATTTCCTGTTGATTCTGCAGTGGCAACTACATTTCCTATCCAAAATAACCTCTCTTATCTATATAAAAAGAATTCTTACATTTATGTCATCTCCATTTACATCAGTTCATAGTCGTACTCAGCTGAAGAAACATTCTTTAATTTCATTTTTTTTCCTTCGGTATTTTACACCTGCCAAGAAAACAAACAACAAAAAACCTATAGCAGAGTGACATTAAGAGCTTTCATTCTCTCCCTGACACAGTCATAGCCACAGGGATTAAGTAACACCTAGGATAGTTTCTTATGATAAGGAAGCTTTCCTTGGATCAGCCTCTATTTAAAATAATATCAGTGCTTTCCCACCAATCTAAGCAAAACCATTTGGTACAATTTCTGCAAGAACTTAAGACAGGAAGTGAAGTGAAAATAACAAAGACCATCATTTTGATTGTCACTGAGATATCCAAATTAAAGAAACAAATTTGGGGATTTCTAAAGTGAGTTTTCATAGAACACATATTGCAGTTCATCCCTGTTCAGAAAGGTGTCGGCCTTGTTTGTAGTCTTCCTGCCATGTAGGTGGCAGTAACACTCAAGGCTAGAAATTTTCTTTCACACTCCCGTAGCTCTAGCCCAAAGCATATTGTTAAAAAAAAAAAAGTCTTTATGGAAAAGAAAAGGTTTAAAGTGTAGAGACAGATTTCTCGATGTCCTCACATATCTCTAAAGCACCATTTTAAGGTTGTGTTAAAGCGGTTCCCATAATGTGAAAACATTCATCATGTCCCTTAATACAGAAGTCATATTCTGCTCTCGTACATGTTGGTAGTATTAGGTTTCTGTTTATTTACTTACTAGGATCTTACTTCTTGACCGTTTCTCAGGCTAAAGTCTTTTTCTGATGAAATAAAGAAGAAAACTCTGTTTCAAACCACTACCACCTAAGAAAGAGTAAAAGTCTGTCCCTTTATTCTTTGTACACAACTAAGATGCCAGGGTATTTAGTAAACGTGGACTGGTTTTCCTTTAGTCTTCCAAATGAAACCATTTTCTCTGATTGTCTTAACTAGAGGTGACTGCATTCAACTTTGTTCTGTGTGCAGAGAGGCCCAGGACACCTGAAAGGGAAGCCACAAGATAAACAAAACAGGAACTCTAATACTAAGGATGTTGAGCTATTTGGTAAATATGGGACCCTGTCTTAAAAAGCTAATGGCTCCAAACTGAGGCAGAGACAAAACCTGGAAGCCAAAATAATGTAGTTTTCCCTTCCTTAGTATTAGAGATTGATGTGCAGTTAGCTTTTCTTCGAAAGTGGCATTTTGCTAGGACTCAGACATATTATAGCAAACATCAGCTTTGTGAAGAAGTATTCAGCATGTTCATTTTATATAGGCTTGGTCATGATGTCCAAAATACCAGGCTCCCATAGATTGTCAACTGGTTTCTCAACAGAAACTTTGCGGGCTAGAAGAGATGGGAAGCAATGAAACACAAAGACCTACAGTCAAGATCACTCCACTCTACCCAGCAAAGCTACTATTTAGAATGAAAGGACAGATAGCTTCTCAGACAAAAAACAGCTAAAAGAGTTTATCACTGCCAAACTAGTATTACAAGAACTGTTAAATGGTCTTCTTTAAGAAGAAGAAGAAGAAGAAGAAGAAAAAAGATAAAAAATATGAACAATAAAATATCAATAAATACATATCTATTATCCATATGTTCACTGCAGTATTATTTATAATAGCCAAGATAAGAAAGCAGTTTAAATGTGTATCAATAGAGGAATGAATAAAGAGGTAGTTTATATCTATAATAGAATATGATTCAGCCATGAAAAAGAATGACAACTTACCATCTGCAACAACATGGCTGGACTAAAGGGCATTGTGCTAACTGAAAAGATAAATGAACAAGCAGAACAGAAACAGATATAGAGAACATTTTAATGATTGCCCTATGGGAAAGGGATTTGGGGACAGGTTAAAAAGGTAAAGGAATTAAGGAGTTCATATTGGTAGTTACAAAATAGTCATGGTGGTGTACAGCATAGCCAATAATATTGTAATTACTATGTATGGTGTTAGATGGGCATTAAATTTTTCAGGGTGATCAATCACTTTATAATTTATATAAATGCTTAATCACTGGGTCATACACCTGAAACTAATATAATATTGTATATCAACTGTAATTGAAAAATAAAAAATTATTGAAAAAAAGTAGTTTTAGATAACACCCTGAACCCCAATTTTCTCCTCTATACATTGGGACTAATAATTCTAACTTCTCAAACACCATATGTGTGTGCTATTATTATTGAATATAGTATTACAAATAATTAAAATCACTACTTATACCAGAAATACCTGATTACAATCTTAATTAGAAACTACCATAACGGCATGCCAGTGCTTGAGCAAACTTTTCACTCAGATTGGAAAGAGAAGTTTGGCCTAAACAGGCTAAATAGGTTGTTTTCTTATTTTAAAATGTTTCATGTTTACTAAGTACTCCCAGGATCAAGGACTAGTTTCAAAGTTCTGTTTTAAGGGCAAGGCTTTCCCCTGCTCAGTGAGTAATAATAAGTAGTAAACAGTTTTAATTCTGGGTACCAAAAAGTAATACTCTGGGAATGTTTTATGTCAAATCAGAAGGGGTTCATCTAAGGTTCTACAAAGTGATGAGTAGCTTCTCTCTTGATTTCTATTCATCTTCATATCATCAGAAGACACTAAAAAGTTTGTTTCTGTATGAATGTGATGAAAGGGACCAAACCAAACCACATAAGTCTTTCCAAAGAGGTAACTCAAAACAGAGTCAGTGGGTTCCTGGGAGACTGTGTGTAAAGCAGTGTATATCAAATTCTACCTTCCCACTGAGGATGATATTAGAAATGTTTTCCTATTAGACAAAAATCTGAAAATGGATGTGCTGAGTAGAAAACCTGAGTCAAGAAAGGACCAAAGTGGGAGGTGACTGTGGCATCAGCAGCATCAAACACCTGAAGAGAGATGCTCATCTTTATTTTTATTTTAATAAATCCTGGTAAAATGTTCAAAAGAACTCTGCTGCTGCTTCTGTCCCCTACTTTCCCATCTCTCTAAGTGGGAAAAAATATATATTGTTTAGGAAGAAGGAGGAGGAGTGAGTGGAGAAGGAAAAGGAAGGGAGGGGAAGGGAGAATGAGGAGAAAAAGAAAAAGGACAATGATAATGACTAGGAGGTTTTCAATTAAGGTGGCAAATTACAGACATATTAATCTCCACTCTCTCCTGAAGTTCCATGGAAACAATGGGATAAAAGATATACCCCAGAAGAAATAGAGAATGAGAAAAGGAAGAAAAACAGCAAAATTTTAAAAACTAGAAAGCAAATAAATGCCATAGGGGATAATTGCAAGAAGTGAACTGATTGGTCTTACAGAGCTCCTTAAGCCTCAGAAATTAGAGTCAATTGTGACCTCTAAAAGTGGGGATACAGGTGCCACTGAAACAGGAAAACAGTTTAAAAGAGTTAATATATTTGACTCCCACCCCTGTTTCCCCACCTAGCTGATGTCTGGAGGTTCCTTCCCAGGACAGGTTAAGTAGGAGAGATTCAGGACTCAGGACACCAGGACCAGGTAAGTGTCAGGCATCATCCTGAAAATGAAAAATGCATAAAAAACTGCACACTGATAACCAAACCCCACCCCAGCTACCTTCTGCTTTGCTTCCAAAATGGCAATAACCATTCCTATTAACCCTGGACAAGAGATAGATAACTCTCTTCTGATAACATAACCAGCCTGAGGCCAGCAAGCTCATAAAAGCATGCTCAATCATCCGAAGGACTCCACAAAAAGATAATTAGAAACAATAAACCAATACAGTAAGGTCACAGGATACAAAATTAACATACAAAAGTCCATAGCCTTTCTATATGCCAACAATGAAATATTAGAAAACGAACTCAAAAAAATAATCCCCTTCACGATTGCAACAAAAAAAATAAAATACCTAGGAATAAACATAACAAAGAACGTAAAGGACCTATATAATGAAAATTACAAAGCATTGTTAAGGGAAATCGAAAAAGATACAATGAGATGGAAAAATATTCTTTGTTCTTGGATAGGAAGAATAAATATAATCAAAATGGCCATATTACCCAAAGCAATTTCCAAATTTAATGCAATTCCCATCAAAATCCCTATGAGATTTTTTAAAGAAATGGAACAAAAAATCATCAGATTTATATGGAACTATAAAAAACCCCGAATAGCCAAAACAATCCTAAGGAAAAAGAATGAAGCTGGGGGCATTACAATACCTGACTTTAAACTATATTATAGGGCCACGATAATCAAAACAGCATGGTATTGGCAAAAAAATAGACACTCAGACCAATGGAACAGAATAGAAAGCCCAGAAATAAAACCACATATATATGGTCAAATAATCTTTGATAAAGGGGCCAACAACACACAATGGAGAAAAGAAAGCCTCTTCAACAAATGGTGTTGGGAAAACTGGAAAGCCACATGCAAAAGAATGAAACTCGACTACAGCCTGTCCCCGTGTACTAAAATTAATTCAAAATGGATCAAAGACCTAAATATAAGACCTGAAACAATAAAGTACATAGAAGAAGACATAGGTACTAAAATCATGGACCTGGGTTTTAAAGAACATTTTATGAACTTGACTCCAATGGCAAGAGAAGTGAAGGCAAAGATAAATGAATGGGACTACATCAGAATTAAAAGTTTTTGCTCAGCAAGAGAAACTGATATCAAAATAAACAGACAGCCAACTATATGGGAACTGATATTTTCAAACAACAGCTCAGATAAGGGCCTAATATCCAAAATTTACAAAGAACTCATAAAACTCAACAACAAACAAACAAACAATCCAATAAAAAAATGGGAAGAGGACATGAACAGACACTTCTCCCAGGAAGAGATACAAATGGCCAACAGATATATGAAAAGATGCTCAGCTTCATTAGTTATTAGAGAAATGCAAATCAAAACTACAATGAGATACCACCTCACTCCTGTTAGATTAGCTATTATCAACAAGACGGGTAATAGCAAATGTTGGAGAGGCTGTGGAGAAAAAGGAACCCTCATTCACTGTTGGTGGGACTGTAAAGTAGTACAACCATTATGGAGGAGAGTATGGTGGTTCCTCAAAAAACTGCAAATAGAACTACCTTATGACCCAGCAATCCCTCTACTGGGTATATACCCCAAAACCTCAGAAACATTGATACGTGAAGACACATGTAGCCCCATGTTCATTGCAGCACTGTTCACAGTGGCCAAGACATGGAAACAACCAAAAAGCCCTTCAATAGAAGACTGGATAAAGAAGATGTGGCACATATACACTATGGAATACTACTCAGCCATAAGAAATGATGACATCAGATCATTTACAGCAAAATGGTGGGATCTTGATAACATTATAAGGAGTGAAATAAGTAAATCAGAAAAAAACAAGAACTACATGATTCCATACATTGGTGGAACATAAAAATGAGACTAAGAGACATGGACAAGAGTGTGGTGGTTACCAAGGGTGGGGGGGAGGGAGGACATGGGAGGGAGGGAGGGAGAGAGTTAGGGGGAGGGGGAGGGGCACAGAGAACTAGATAGAGGGTGACGGAGGACAATCTGACTTTGGGCGAGGGGTTTGCAATATAATTTGATGACAAAATAACCTAGACATGTTTTCTTTGAATATATGTACCCTGATTTATTAATGTCATCCCATTACCATTAATAAAAATTTATTAAAAAAAAAAAAAGCATGCTCAATCAACATCACTAATCACTAGGGAAATGCAAATGTAAACCACGGTGAGATACCACCTCAGACTCATCAGGATGGCTACTATTAAAAATAAAAAACAGCAATCACAAGTGTTGGTGAGGATTCAAGAACCTAGAACCCTTGTGCACTGTTGAGGATGTAAAATGGTGCAGGTGCTATGGAAGATAGAATGATAATGTCTCAAAAAATGCAATATAGATTTATAATCAAGCAATTCTACTTCTGGATATACCTCTAAAAGAATATTTGAAAACAAGATCTTGATGATCTATTTGCACATTCATGTTCACAGCAACATTATTCAAAATAATCAAAAGGTGGAAGGAATCCAAGAGCCCATCAATAGATGAATGGGTAAAAAAAATGTGTTATAACCACATAGTGAATATTATTGAGCTTTAAAAAGAGAAAGAATTCTGATACATGCTTCTACATGGATGAATCTTGAAGACATTATGCTAAAGAAAATAAGCCAGTCTCAAAAAGACAAATACTGCATGATTCCACTTATGTGAGGAATCTAGAATACTCAGATTCACAGAGACAAATGTAATTCAGAAAATAGGGGAGAGGGAGGGGAAGGTTGAATAAGGAGTTGTTTAATAGGTATAAAGTTTTAGTATTGCAAGGTGAAAAAGGTCTACAGTACAACACTGAGAATATACGTAACGCTAGTGAACTGTACACTTAACAATGGTTAAGATAGTAAATTTTACATTATGTATATTTTACCCCAATTAAATTTTTTTAAAAATTAGCCTGAGAAAAATGATCCACAGGTGCTAACCACTCAAACTCCTCTGATGAAGTTCATAGCTGGATAACCCCAAAGAGCAACCAGCAACAACACAAAGTTGTTTTATGCAGTGGTGGGATTCAAATAATTTAGCAACTGGTTCTCTGCCCTAATGACTGTTTTAAGTATAAAAAAATGATATACTGAAAGGTAGTTTATTATTTCATGCATTTTATACTTAAATAAGAACAATAAAAGAAGTACACAAAGTATATTATGTTATGAGAGTTTTAAAATGTTAATGAAATAATATTAAATAATACCTGACAAAAAACAGTAAAGTTATTTAAGATATTTCCATATTGCTTCTTCATTACATCCTCACTTTCAATTTTTTTCACCTATGGATGGAATGGACATTACTACAGATAATTGGAATATGCTGTTGCACAGATATAAGTTAAGAAGAGTAAGGAATGTAAATTTGTTATTTCCACATTGGTTAGCTGCCCAGGCACCCACCTTAGAGAGAACCCTGATTACAAGGGCCATTTTAACAACTAGTTTGCAGAACTCAACAAAAATTAGGCATCAGTTCTGCTGAACCCATGCAAACTGGCTGAACTTCATTAGTAGGAAAGGTAAATATCACCAGCTATAGAAAGAGAGCTTTCAGTATAAAAGAAAGAAACCAGAATAAAGAAGTAAGAGACAGAAAAGAAAAGGTAAGGTAGGGTTTTACAAGAAAATTCTAAAACATCTATGGTTGATATAATCATAGAGATGAAAGAAATTACCTTCACAAAAAAACATAGGAGGCCATACAGAATATTCACAAAGTTAAAACTATGTGTCAGCATTCATTTATTTAATTCATCAAATCTTTTTTTTTCAATTTCTACTGTGTGCCAGGCACTGTTCTAGCCATGGAGCATTCTCCATGGAGCAATAAACTAAACATATATGCACACACTCAAAGGCTAGCAATTTTTAAAAAAAAAAATAATAGTAAAAAAGTTTGGAAGATATAATTGAATAAATTTCCCAGAAAGTATAAAAATAGGAGAAACAATATGAAATTTTAATGATAAATTTATTAGAGAAGGTCCAGTATTAAAAATAACATCAATGAGGATTCCAGAAGGGGAAAACAGAGAGACAATATTATGTAAAATAAAATCAAGTAAACTTTCTAGAAGTGATAAAAACAAATTCCAGATTGAAAGAACCCATGGATTAAAATAAAGTCTAGAGAGTGGCAAGATGGCACTGGAGTAGGCGGATGTACCAACTTTCACCTCCCAGAAACAAAGCAGATTACAACTTAATTTTAAGAACCATCATCTGGAAAAACCAAATTTGGACTAAACTAAGAGGACACTTTAATCAAGGAACACTGAAAAAGCCACAAGCGAAAACACAGAAAGGGCTGCTCAGCTCCCAGGAGCAAACGGCAGCCTGAGAGACTCGCATGGCGAGAAGTGAGTTTAGCAGAGAGGGGAGGGTCCTGAACCCCAGGGACAAAGCCCCAGCCTGCAGCCCCAGAGCCTAGAAGAGGCGTAAGGACAGTATTTAGCTGTGAAACAAGTCAGGATACTGTTTGTGAGAAAGAGACAGATTTCTCAGACCCAGGATTCTTCTAAAGGGACCGCACAGAAAACCTCTCCCACAACCACCCACCCAGGGCTTTGGGGGATGGGGAGAGAGGAGAGAACCAGAGTAGCAGGAAGGGAGTGTAATCTAGGAGGCACAGGGAGAAACACTTTGAGGGACAGCCACCCTAACCCCTGGGCTGAGTCACTCCCAAAATCTGAAGTGAATATTTCCCCTGGAACCAGCAATACCAGCAAAGGGAAGCAGGACACCAGCCAAACAAGCTTTCCTGCTGCAGTCAGAGCAGAGTCACTTAGAAGGAGGGAGCTTTTGGGACTATGGTATGGAGTGTTAGGGTCTGAGCTACAGCGCCCCCACCCACATGGCTGAGGGCTTGCCAGAGGGTGGGCAGTGGAGGGACAAGTTCCGACAGCAAGGGCAGAAGCCAGCCAGCTGTGACTGAGGCCCCGGTATGAGCTCAGTCTTGCCTGGTGGGGGCAAAGGGGATGCGGGATAGCGATCCCATCAGGCTGCAAGCCCCCTTGCAATCTTGCCTGCGGGGGAAGGGTGGGAGCCCCAGAAGGGGTTGAGACCCATCACTTAATAAGGGCATGTGGGCTTGCAGCCTCACCTGGTCTGCAGAACTGAGGCTTGTGGCTCAGTGGGCCACCTGGCTCCTCCCACGGGGGCAGGGAGAAAACCCGGAAACAGGTGGAGACCCGCAGCTGAGCAAAGGTGCTCAGCCCTGCCCTTGGAGCCAAGGCTTACGGCCCCAGCACGGCGCATAACCCCACCTACGGGGCAGGGCGAAGGCTGAGACTGTGGAGGCTTGTAGACCTGGGCATATGATTGCAGCTCCTCCCAAGGAGGAGAGGCAGAAATAACAGCAACAGCCCTAGCAGGCTGGCATTGGCAACACCCATACCTGAATGCCCTAGGCTGCAGCAGCAGAGGGGGTTGTGGGCCTGCAGACAGACCACACCTAGGAATTACAGAGGCCACACCCATTGGACTCCAGTGGCCAAAACCTTCTTATACACAGACAAAATGGGAAGGCAGAGAAATGCAACACAAATGAATCAAGAGAAATCCCCAGAAAAGGACCTGAATGAGTCAGATATAACCAAATTACCAAATGCAGAGTTTAAAATCACGATTGTTAGGATGCTCAAAGGTCTTAGAACAACAATAGATGGTCATTACAAATACCTAAATAAAGACATAGCAAATATAAAAAAAAGACATTGAAATAATAAAAAATAATAAGTCAGAAATGACAAATACAATATCAGAAATGAAGACCACAATGGAAGGAATTAAAAGCAGAATGGATGAAGCTGATGATCAATACAGCAAGTTAGGGGACAAGATAAATGAAGGCACATAAGCAGAGCAGAAAAAAGAAAAGTGACTCAAAAAGTCTGAGGAAACTCTAAGAGAGCTCTGTGACAACATGAAGAGAAATAACATCTGCATCGTAGGGGTTAATAAAGAAGAAGAGAAAGAACAAGGGATAGAGATTTTGTTCACTCATATCATAGCTGAAAACTTCTCAAAATTAAGGCAAGAAAACGTCTCACAAGTTCAAGAAGCACAGAGAACACAATAGAGAAACCTAAATAAATCTACACCAAGACACATCAAAATTAAAATGCCTAAGCTAAATGATAAAGAGAAAAATATTAAAAGCTGCTAGAGAAAAAAAGGCTATCACTTACAAAGGAGCCCCATGAGAATGACATCCGACTTCTCAACAGAAACACTTGAAGCCAGAAGGAAATGGCAAGAAATATTCAAAGTAATGCAGAACAAGAGCCTACAACAAAGACTACTTTATCCAGCAAGGCTATCATGTAAAATTGAAAGAGAGATAAAAAACTTCCCAGACAAAAAAACTCAAGGAATTCACTACAACCAAACCAATGCTGCAAGAAATGCTAAGGGGCTTGTTGTAAACAGATCAAAGGGGAAAAAGAATATACCAAAAGAGGAATTCAGCTTTAAAGAATAAAATGGCAATAAACAACTACATATCAATAATAACCTCAAATGTAAATGGATTAAATGGTCCAATCAAAAGACATAGAGTATCTGCATAGATAAGAAAACAGGACCCATACATATGCTGTCTACAAGAGACACACCATAAAACAAAAGATGCACATAGAATGAAGGTAAAAGGATGAAAAAACATATTTCATGCAAATGTAAATGAAAAAAAAGTTGGGGTAGCAATACTTATATCAGAAAAAATAGACTTTAAAACCAAGACTATAGTAAATGATAAAGAAGGTCACTACATAATGATAAAGGGAGCAATCCAACAGGAAAATATAACCATTATGAATATCTGTGCACCTAATATAGGAGCACCTAAATATATAAAGCAACTTTGATGGATATAAATGGCGAGATCAATAGCAATATTATAATAGTAAGGGATTTCAATACCCCAATAACATCATTAGATAGATCCTCAAGAAAGAAAATTAACAAAGAAACAGCAGACTTAAAGGACACACTAGATCAAATGGATTTAATAGATATCTTCAGAACTTTTCACCATAAAGCAGCAGAATATATATTCTTTTTAAGTGCTCATGGTACATTCTCTAGGATAGACCACATGTTAGGGCACAAAAGCAAACTCAACAAATTTAAGAAGATTGAAATTATATCAAATTTTTCTTTGATCACAATGGCATGAAACTAGAAATCAACCACAACAGAAAAACTGAAAAATACTCAAACACTTGGAAACTAAATGGCATGTCATTAAATAATGAATGGGTTAACAATGAGATCAAAGAAGAAATTTAAAAATTTCTAGAAATGAATGAAAATGAGCAAACATAAACTCAAAATAAATGGGACACAGCAAAAGCCATCCTGAGAGGGAAGGTCATAGTATTACAGGCATACCTTAAGAAGCTAGAAAAAGCTCAAATAAACAACTTGATCCTGCATCTAAAAGAACTAGAAAAAGAACAGCAAGTAAAGCCCAGAGGTAATAGAAAGAAGGAAATAATAAGGATCAGAGTGGAAATAAGTGACATAGAGGCTAAATAAGCAATACAGAGGATCAATGAAACCAGGAGCTGGATCTTTGAAAAGGTAAACAAGATCGATGAACCTTTAACCAGACTCACCAAAAAAAAAAAATAAATAAAAAAAAAAAAAGGAGAGGTCTCAAATAAATAAAATTAGAAATGAGAGTGGAGAAATAACAACTGACACAACAGAAATACAAAATATTGTAAGAAAATAATATGAGAACTGTATGCCAAAAATTTAGACAACCTAGATGAAATGGATAAATTCCTTGAAATATATAATCTTCCAAAAATTAATCTGGAAGAATCAGAAAACCTAAATAGACCGATTACAACAAATGAGATTGAAACAGTTATCAAAAATCTCCCAACAAACAAAAGTCCTGGGCCTGATGGCTTCACAAGTGAATTCTACCAACTATTCAAAGAAGAACTAACTCCTATCCTTTTCAAGCTATTTCAAAAAATTCAAGAGGAAGGAAGACTTCCAAGCTCCTTTTATGAGGCGATCATAATTCTGATTCCAAAACCAGGCAAAGACAACACAAAGAAAGGAAATTATAGGCCAATGTCCCTGATGAATCTAGATGCTAAAATCCTCAACAAAATATTAGCAAACCAGATCCAGCAATATATGAAAAAAATCATACATCATGATCAAGTGGGATTTATTCTAGGGAGGCAAGGCTAGTACAATATTTGTAAATCAATCAATGTGATTCATCACATAAACAAAAGGAAGAAGAAAAACCACATGATAATTTCAATAGATGCAGAAAAAGCATTTGATAAAATCCAGCACCCATTCATGGTCAAACCTCTCGACAAAGTGGGAATACAGGGAACATACCTCAACATGATAAAAGCCATCTATGACAAAACCACAGCTAACATCATACTCAATGGGCAAAAATTAAAAGCAATTCCTTAAGATCAGGAACAAGGCAGGGGTGCCCCTTTTCACCACTCTTATTCAACATAGTTCTGGAAGTCCTAGCCACAGCAATCAGACAAGAAGAAGAAATCAAAGGCATCCAAATTGTAAAAGAAGAAGTAAAACTATCATTGGTTGCAGATGATATGATATTGTATATAGAAAACCCTGAAGTCTCAGTCATAAAACTACTGGACCTGATAAATAAATTCAGCAAGGTGTCAAGATATAAAATTAATACTCAGAAATCAGAGGAATTTTTATATACCAACAATGAACTGTCAGAAAAAAGAAAGGAAAGAAACAATCCTCTTCACTATTGCAACAACAAAAAAATAAAGTACCTAGGAGTAAATTTAACCTAGGCGATTAAAGACTTGTACTTGGAAAATTATAAAACATTGATAAAAGAAATAAAGAAAGATAAAAACAAGTGGAAGCATATACCATGCTCATGGTTAGGAAGAATAAACTCATTAAAATGTCTATATTACCCAAAGCAATTTATAAATTCAATGCAATACCAATTAAAATACCAATGACTTACTTCAAAGATATAAAACACATATTCCAAAAATTCATATGGAACCAAAAAAGAACATGAATGGCCTCAGCAATCTTGAAAAGGAAGAATAAAGTGGGAGGTATCACACTTCCTGATATCAAGTTATACTACAAGGCCATTGTACTCAAAACAGCCTGGTACTAGCATAAGAACAGGCATATAGATCAATAGAACAGAACTGAGAACCCAGAAATAAACCCATAGCTCTTTGGACAACTGATATTTTACAAAGGGTGTAAGAGCATACAATAGAGTAAAGACAGCCTCTTCAACAAATGGTATTGGGAATATTGGACATCTACCTGCAAAAAACTGGAACTAGACCACCAACTTACACCATTCACAGAAATAAACTCAAAATGGATAAAAGACTTAAATGTAAGCCGTGAAACCATAAACATCTTAGAAGAAAACATAGGCAGTAAGCTCTCTGACATCTCTCGCAGCAATATATTTGCAAATTTATCTTCACAGGCAAGTGAAATAAAAGACAAGTTAATCAAATGGGACTGTATCAAACTAAAAAGCTTTTGCATAGCTAAAGACAAGAAGAACAGAATAAAAAGACAAACTACACAATAGGAGAACATATTCTACAATACGTCCGATAAGGGGTTAATAACCAAAATTTATAAAGAACTTGTGAAACTCAACACCAGAAAGACAAACAATTTAATTGAAAAATAGGCAAAAGAAATGAATAGACACTTCTCCAAAGAGAACATACAGATGGCCAACAGGCACATGAAAAAATGCTCAATATCACTAATCAGTAAAGAAATGCAAATTAAAATCACAATGTGATATTACCTCACACCAGTCAGAATGGTGCTCATCAACAAAACAACACAGAATAAATGCTGGCGAGGATGTGGAGAAAAGGGAACCCTCCTGCACTGCTGGGGGAATGCAGACTGGTGCAGCCACTGTGGAAAACAGTACGGAGATTCCTCAAAAAATTAAAAATCGAACTGCTTTTTTACCCAGCTATTCAACTTTTAGGAATATTCACCAAGTACATCATAGCACTGTTTCAAAAGGAGAAATGCACCCCCATGTTTATGGCAGCATTGTTCACAATAGCAAAGATCTGGAAACAGCCCAAGTGTCCATCAGAGGCCGAGTGGATTAAAAGCTTCAGTACATATATACTATGGAATACTACTGAGCCATAAGAAATGATGACATTGAATCATTTACAATAACATGGATGGACCTTGATAACATTATACGGAGTGAAATAAGTAAATCAGAAAAAACTAAGAACTATATGAATCCATACATAGATGGGACATAAAAATGAGTCTCAGAGACATGAACAAGAATGTGATGGCAACGAGGGGTGGGGGGTGGGGGGAGGAGGGAGAGGGCGAGGAAGGAGAGAGGGAGTGGGGGAGGGGAGGGGCAGACAGGAAACCAGATAGAAGGTGACAGAAGACAGTTTGACTTTGGGGGAGGGGTATACAGCAGAATCAAATGTCAAAATAATCTGGAGATGTTTTCTCTCAACATATGTATCCTGATTTATCAATGTCACTGCATTAAATTTAATAATAAAAAAACAAAAACAAAAACAAAAACAAAAACTTTGGTACATATATACTATGGAATACTACTCACCCATAAGAAATGATGACATCGGATCATTTACAACAACATGGATGGAACTTGATAACATTATACTGAGTGAAATAAGTAAATCAGAAAAAGCTAAGAATTGCATGATTCCATACATATGTGGGACATAAAAATGAGACTCAGGGACATGGATAAGAGGGTGGTGGTTATGGGGTTGGGGGGGGAGAAGCACAAAGAAAACCAGATAGAAGGTGACTGGGGACAATGTGACTTTGGGTGATGGGTATGCAACATAATCAAATGTCAAAATAACCTGGAGATGTTTTCTCTGAACATATGTACCCTCATTTATCAATGTCACTCCATTAAAATTAATAATAAAAAAATTTAAAACATCAAAAAATAAATAAAGTCTAAGCACCCCAGTCTAAGCACCCCCCCAAAAAAGAACCCATGGTGTGCCCAGCAAAATTTATAAAAAACGACCTACATCAAGGCACATTTTAGTGAAAGTTCAGAACACTAGAGGCTAAGAGATGGTCATACAAGCTTTAGGAAAGGGAAGTGAACTTTTGCCCACTGTAAATAATAGGGAATCACAATGGCAAGTGACTTCTCCATTGCAATTAAGGATGATAGAAGAAAATGGAGTTACAACTTAAAAATCCTAATGAAAACCATCTCCATTCTGGAATCCTATACATAGCCAATCCATGTCTTTCTCATAAAACTCTGGAGGGTATGATTCAATATCAAGATGGAGTAAAACAAGAAAGAACAGCATATAACAATATAGGAAAGTAGAAAAATTCCCCAGAGGAAGGGAAGATAGATTGCATGTCAACTGCTGCATACAGCCCTCAAAAGTAGCTGGGCCAGTTGTAGCAAAGAGTAGAGGATTCTAGGAGAGAGGTCTCTGGGATAACAATCAAGTTGTTAGATTACCTAATAAGTCTGACTGCACTGAGAATTATTTCAGAGTTCTATTGCTGGGCTTGGTAATGAATTAGTGGCAGGTGTGTATGACAGAAAGCTAAAAAAATAAAAAGAGAAGAAGAAGAAATATAATCATAGTGTATTATATGGACCAACTGTAAATAATAATTATTACTTAATAATTATTATATTAACAAAAGAATATAATATAAGTATCAGGAGGAAGAGAGAATTTTGAGGGTAGTAGGAATAAGAAAAAGGATTACTAAATCCTTATCTCCTAGAAGTCAATAGAATAAATATATATAGAATCTATATATAATATATATAGAACTGAGAGAGAAGAAACAGCTAAGGAATCACTAGAACTGAGAATTTCAATTAACCTGGAACAGTGAGTAAATTCCAACTTTACAAATTTTGTTATAGCAAGTGTTGGTACATTACATTTATTTACAAAAAGAATTCCCTGGAATCTTTGAGTGTCTCATCTCTGCTTGTCCTGTGTGTGGTTCTATCTTTGCTTCTCTCTGGTTATTTAAGATCACGGTTCAAGAAATTACCTGGGTCATATGGTTCCTCTGAGCTCCACAGGAATATCACCCAGTTGACGCTATCTTCCAAAGCTGGTGTAACCCTGTCTGAGGAGTAATCCAGCAGGCACAGTTTCCAGGCAGGGGATTTGCTTGCACATCTGGCCTTAGTTGTTAATGACTGTCCTTTATAAGGTGATTAATGAGTGTAATGTGTGATTAATGAGGGTGAGGTAGTGACACTGAACAGCTAAAAATGATATTGAGTATGTAGCTATTCGTAAGTTGTTTTATTTTTGACAGCATCTAAGAATATTGGTCAAAAATATTATAGACCTGCATAGCTGTCCAGTAAACCAGGACACTATTTTAGTGTTCATAGAATAAAAGTAAAGTAGTATACAAAAATGGCCTCAAAATAGCACACTGTAAATTTGAAATTTCTCTGGCATCTCAGAGTTGATGGTTAAATAGTTACTTAAATTTCTCATGCATATACATTCATTGTTGCTAAATACTTACAATTTAAATAGCTAACATTTACTAAACAATTTTCTGGTGGTGCTGTGCCTAATACTTTACATAGGATTTCTTATTTTATCATAACAGTCATTTTATGAGATAGTTTTTATCCTTATTTCTTAGAGAAGGGGAGCAGAAACACGGGAAGGCGAGGTTATTTTCCAATGACCACACTGCTAGTGAGCAGTAAAAAAAGAATTTAAACATAACAGTGTAGTTTGTATGCATGCCGGCTCTGCATTAAGACTCTTTGGAATCATTGAGTCTGTACGACTGACTTCCCATCATATCTGTGGTTCCCACTTTTTCACTAAGGTTATGAAAACTACAATTTGAAAAGCAGGAATCTAATTTATTCATTCCCATTCAATATGATAGAAACTAGTGGAATTTACAGTAAGACTGTCCCCACTTTTAACAAATATTGATCAGCAAAGTATCCATTTGGTTTAAAAAGAAACAACAGGCATTGTCATAATCCCAGCATTAATACTATGAATATCTTTGTGTCAATGACCTGGAAGCCTTTAGGTAAAGGGTCATTTTGGAAGCAGGGGGTTGGGTCTAGGTTTTCTTTTGCTCCATTGCTAGCACACTCTACTAGCTCCTAAAGCACATTTATTACCATGTGCCAATCACTTCACTAGCTCTGTGTGTGATATTTGATTTACTCCCAGAAATAACTTTTTAAAGAAAGTATTATTCTTATCCCCATTTTACACATAGAAAAAAAAAAGTTTACTTAAGATCACCTCATTAATGAATCATAGGACTAGAAGCCTTATAAGTCTGGACAGGAGGAGTCAGCAACCTGTGCTTTTAAGCACTATCTTATCATGTTGTTGACTACCTTTACCATTTTCTGTCCTCATATCTGACAATGCAGTAGCCAATTTAATGGTCATTTTAACCCTCTATTTTTTAGATGTCTATGGTGGTATATGCTTTCCCATATGATTATATGACTTATCTGTACATCAACTGCTAACTTCCATTGTGAGGTTCAGTGAGTGAAAGTGCTATGCTTCCTTGGGGCCCTTGCTGTGGCATACCCAGAGAGCCCCTGTGCACACAAAGGCTTTTGACCAGATGAGTGACCTTTTGAGTTGAAAAAGCTAACTGAAATGGACTAACCAGCTGGAATTTCAAGGTTCTTTTATGCATTACATCAAACTTTTTCTGTGTTGTTTCTTTTTTTTTTTTTTTTTTTTGTATTTTTTCTGAAGCTGGAAATGGGGAGAGACAGTCAGACAGACTCCCTCATGCACCCGACCGGGATCCACCCGGCACGCCCACCAGGGGCGACGCTCTGCCCACCAGGGGGCGATGCTCTGCCCCTCCGGGGTGTCGCTCTGCCGCGACCAGAGCCACTCTAGCGCCTGGGGCAGAGGCCAAGGAGCCATCCCCAGCGCCCCGGCCATCTTTGCTCAAATGGAGCCTTGGCTGCGGGAGGGGAAGAGAGAGACAGAGAGGAAGGAGGGAGGGGGTGGAGAAGCAAATGGGCTCTTCTCCTATGTGCCCTGACCGGGAATCGAACCCGGGTCCCCTGCACGCCAGGCCGACGCTCTACCACTGAGCCAACCGGCCAGGGCCTCTGTGGTGTTTCTTGATCAGAAAAACAATTTAAGGATGTTTCAGCTCTTTCAACCAAATTATTAGCTCAACTGTCTAAGGCAGAGGCTTCTCAACCTAAGTACTGTTGACATTTTGGGGCAGACACATCTTTTTTGGCGGGAGAAGAGGATGCAGCCTGTGACTTGTACAATATTTAGTAGCAACCCTGTTCTCTACCACCAGATGCCCGTAAGAGTTCTCCATACCCACTTCCAGATATGACAACCAAAAATGTCTCCAGACATTGCTCAATGTCTCCTCGGGTGGGGGGAGGACAAAATTGTCTCCAGTAGAGGTGAAAGAAAAAAATCTTTCTACATGCATTTCTAAGTAGAACTTCATAAACTACTATGTTTATTTTTGTTTGAAAATAATGCCTTCCTGTCTGACTTCCACATAAAGCTTATTTGGGTTAAATTTTCATCTACTAAGAGACTAAAAGAAAGCACAGGGGTCCTCAGGTTAGGGCAGTCTCAGCATACTACATTTCAAGTTTATGAAGCTCAATCCCATAAAAATTTAAAAACATTGAGAAGTGAGTGTTTTGGCTTGCACCATTAGTGTGGTACCTTACGGACTACGTGGGCAAACGAGTTCGGTTGTGGGCGGAAGAATATGCAGTACAGTGTACAGAACAGTATATTTATGTCCTTTACCTTTCTCTGTGGCTTAGCTGTGTTTTTATGTTCTAGATTATGATTTTACAACTGTGTTAGGATAAGTAAGTGATTTAGGCTAGGATGTGTTTTAATTTACACCATAATTCAGGTTATGTCACTGTCATGTTATAACCCAAGGACCCCCTGTAATCACCACTTTTTCTTTTTCTTTTTTGTGTGTGACAGAGACAGGAAGAGAAAGACAGAGGGACAGATAGGGACAGACAGACAGAAGAGAGAGATATGAGAAGTTTCAGTTCTTCATTGCTGATCCTTAGTTGTTCATTGATTATTTTCTCATATGTGCCTTGACTAGAGGGCTACAGCAGAACGAGTAACCCCTTGCTCAAGCCAATAACTTTGAGCTCAAGCCTGAGACCTTGGGCTTCAAGCCAGTGACCTTTGGGCTCAAGCCAATGACCATGGGGTCATGTCTATGATCCCATGCTCAAGCCAGCAACCACGTGCTCAAGCTAGTTAGCCCACACTCAAGCTGGTGAGCCAGTGCTCAAGCCAGATGAGCCCGCACTCAAGTCAGTCATCTTGGGGTTTCGAACCTGGTCTTCTGCATTCCAGCCCAATGCCCTGTCCACTGCTCCACTGCCTAGTCAGGCTCTTTTTCTTTTTCTTTTTTTTCTCAGTGCTTACTACTTTTTCTAACTCTTACAATCTAGTGCCTCAAAATCACTTGTCGTTCATACACATCTTAATGTCAAGCTCTAAACTCCAAACTTCACCTGTCAAACCCTTATCTCCCTTTAAATATCCTTTAGGATACTGAAGCCAATGTGTCCCATGCTGAACTCACTTCCTACTTCCACAAATGTTTCGTTCCTTACTCCCAGAATAAAATTAGTCACCATATATCTTCTACTGATATCCTAAATGGCCATCAAATCTGTTCTTTTGGTGTCCCCACTGTTACTTCTTCTGTGCAGACTCATTTCCCACCCATACTGCCACAGGAATTTCCTGACTAATCCTTTACCCCCACATCCACACTGTCACCCAAGCTAATTTGGAGAACACAAATTATTTCTTCTCTCCTTTGACTATATATAGTCCAAACACCTTAGCTGGGCTTATAAAGCCCTTTATAAAGCATCCCTTGCTTTCTACCATCTTATAATAATAAATTAATGAGTATTGCACTTGCTGTTAGAAAAAAAGGCACTGTAAGAACTTGAACCTGAAGTTAAATATATAAAATATTGCAATTTTATATATATTTAGGTAATGGTATATGCATAGTGTAATGGATTTTAAATGCGACCTCCTGATGTTCAGGTGTTAGGAAAGGTGAATTTCAGTACCTGTACACTATTTCATGTATGCCAAAACCTCCATCTTATTTTCATTAAAGATCAATTTAATTTCTATGTTTGATTTTCCTCTCTAATTTTTTCAGGTAGCATAAACTTAATCTCTGCTAGTTTAGGCTTCCCACTTTATCTCCTATGTTATATCTAGTTGTTGAGGGCTCATGTAGATGACCAGATAGTGTTAAGTGCAAAATAAGACACTTTCCAGAGGGAGAAGGGCTGCTGTTTAACAATTATGCATGAGGCAGCCAGTATTGTCAGGACTACCCCAGGCAAATGGAGACAACTGGTCACCTTTGACTTCAGTAATATCAGTTTTGTAGTAGAGGGGTGTAGGTATCTGGGAATTATTCAGTCATCAACTATCTATACTATATAGACATGTAATACTATATCCATATACACAGTGTCCAGAAGTGAAAAAATGTTTTACCTCATTCCTACCTGGTCTTTGGTCATCTGTCCTTACATAGCTGCTTCCATTCTCTTTTCTAGAATAAGAATCTCTGGTCTAGCTCAGTTTCAGGTCCTTTGAAACCCTGCTGATGTGAACAACAAAAAATTTAATCTCCTGTATTTCATTGTCATGGAGGATGGCTGTCTCTACCATGTCTGTGTCATCCTGCATTCTAGAACATTCTGTGGGGCTGGCAGACCTCTTAAACTTCACTCAGAAGTCCAGATAGAGCTCTCCACTGTTCTCGAAATGTGAGTTCTATCTCAGGTTTTACTCTGCACCCCATCCCTCACTAGGAAGCAGATATTGAAAGAGACACAGGATTGCTTTGTAGAAATCTGACTACATCTAAGTTTTTGTTTTCTTCTGTTTGCCCTTCCCATGTAAGCTTTACCTCTTCTGCAATGAGATAGCTTGACTTGTCTATTTACTCAGATACATTATTTATGACATAAACATATACCCTGATATTATGGAGCTAAGAATTTATTTTTTCTTTGCAGCAAGAGAGAGAGAGACAGAGACAGAGACAAAGACTGAAACAGAGAGAGGGACAGACAGGGAAAGACAGACAAGGAGGGAGAGAGATGAGAAGCATCAACTTATAGTTGTGGCACTTTAGTTGTTTATTGGCTGCTTCTCATACATACCTTGACTAGGGAGTTCCAGCTGAGCCAGTGACCCCTTGCTCAAGACAGTGACCTTGGGTTCAAGCCAGTTAGCATGGGGTCATGTCTATGACCCTATGCTCAAGTTGATGACCCTACATTCAGTCTAGTGAGCCCGCGTTATAGAGCTAAGAATTTTAAAATGCAAAAGCCTTATTGACACTCAAAGTTGTTTTTTTCTCATGTCTTTTTGTCTTTCCCCCAAGACAATGAATGCTGCTGACAATAAAAGGGTGTGTGTAAGAAACTGCAGAGCATAATACAAACTATATTCTTAATAAGCATAACGTTGTATTAATTTTTTTCATACACTGAAGGTGAATGAATTCTAAAGTAGAAGAAAAAGACTACAGAAGTTGTAATGGTTTTGATTCCCAGCCAGGGCACATAGGAGAAGCACCCATCTGCTTCTCTCCTTTTCCTTCTCCTTTCTCTCTGTCTCTCTTCCCCTCCTGTATCCAAGGCTCATTGGAGCAAAAATTGGCCTAGACACTGAGGACGGCTCCACGGCTTCCACCTCAGTGCTAGAATGGCTCCGGCTACAAGAGAGCAACGCCCCAGATGGGCAGAGCATTGCCCTCTGGTGGACATACTGGGTGGATCCCAGTTGGGTGCATGCAGTAGTTTGTCTCTCTGCCTCCCAGCTCCTCACTTCAGAAAAATACAAAAAAAAAAAAAGAAAGAAAGAAGAATTTGTGATGATTAATTTTATATGTCTAGCCCATGCTGAGACGATGGTGACCAGTTATTTGGGCAAACATCAGTCTAGATGTTGCTGTACAGGTAATTTTTAGATACATTTAACATTTGAATCAGGAAAGTTTGAGTAAAGGTGATTACCTTCCATAATGCAGATGAATGCCATCTAATCTGGTGCAGGCGTTAAGAGAAATAGCTGAGGTTTCCTGAAGTGGAAGGGATTTTCCTCAAGACCGACATAGGAACCCTGCCTGAGTTTCCAGCTTGCCGCCCTTCCTTACAGATTGCAATTATTCAAAACTACAAAGAAAAGGAAATAAAAAGGAAAGTAGATTTCAGTATTAAAGGAGTAAAAAAATAAGTAAAATTAATTTTAATAGTATATTTTGGCCCTGGCCGGTTGGCTCAGTGGTAGAGCGTCGGCCTGGCGTGCAGAAGTCCCGGGTTCGATTCCCGGCCAGGGCACACAGGAGAAGCGCCCATTTGCTTCTCCACCCCTCCCCCTCTCCTTCCTCTCTGTCTCTCTCTTCCCCTCCTGCAGCCAAGGCTCCACTGGAGCAAAGTTTGCCCAGGTGCTGAGGATGGCTCTGTGGCCTCTGCCTCAGGCGCTAGAATGGCTCTGATTGCAACAGAGTGACGCCCCAGTTGGGCAGAGCATCGCCCCCTGGTGGGCATGCCAGATGGATCCCGGTGGGGCGCATGCGGGAGTCTGTCTGACTGCCTCCCCGTTTCCAGCTTTGGAAAAATACAAAAAAAAAAAAGTATATTTTATTTAAATCTAAATATTCAAAATATCATTTCAACATGTAAGCAATATAAAAATAATTAAAATATTTCATATTCCTTTTTTTATAGCAAGTCTTCAAAACTCTAAACATAATTTATACTAACAGCGCATCCCAATATGGACAAATTCCATGTGGCTAATGGCTAACATATTGGACAGTGCGGGTCTAGGTTAAAATGTGTTGCCAGAGACAAGAGGCATTTCTGTGTATCACAGTAGCCTTACAGGTTATTAGAGTGGGGAAATACATTTGAAGTTTAAGCTTTTCATCTAACTCCTTCATTATATGAGTAGAAAAACCAAAACTCAAAAAAAGTAAAATGATTCACAAGAGATCATTTTGTTGATCACAGTGGTAGAATCAAGACAACAACCCAACACTTTTTCATTTTTATCTGTAGCCTTCAAATAAAGTTACATAAAAATGATAGAAAACAATGTATCAGACAAGCTATAGTATCAGGACTTCAAGGAATCAAACACTCCAATGAAATGGGCTTAAACAATACCATGGGTAATCTTTTCATCTGCCATAAGACTCCCAGGTTGGCTGTTTCTTAGGCTCAACAGAGTCACCAGCGGGCCCAGTTCTTTCCATTTTCTGTGTGCCAGCTATGCCTCACCGGCCTCCTCATGGTTGCAAACTGACGGTGGCAATTCCAGACAAAACCTCTAGCAAGTAGGATGTGCAGAAGAAGAAAAGAGTCATCTCTTATTTTACCTTCTTAGGGGGAGAAAACCTTTTCCAGAAGGCTACAAACAGCAGAATTTCTCTCATCTCAATGTCTAGGACTGAGAGACATGCATGTCCCTAAAGCTATCACCAAGATAAATAAGATTACCTAGATTCTCTGAGATTACTTACGTGAGTAGAAGCGATGTTAAAGGAACCAACAACAGAGATTATCATACCTCTGATTAAAATCAATAACTGAAAACCAATTGTAGTAGAAATATACTAATATCTGTAACTTTAGAATTCTACAAAAAGGTGCCTTTTATTAGCCCCAAACTCCATTTGGGTTTAATTAACTAATAGCTCAACAAATATGCATGAAATTACCCAACTGGTATCATGCTCATATTTTTTGGCCAAAACTCTCATTATATTAAAACAGAAATTTGACAAGTCTTTTTTAAGGGCTTACTATATAGTGGATACTGGTATAGTCACATATTTGATCTCAACAAACACTTTATGAAATGACTATTAAAGTCATATCCATATTAGCTCAAGTTTCAGTTAAGTTAATAATTTGCTCAAGATCACTTACCTCTATGGTTATATATTTATATATAGTCCAATTTCAAATTTGAGTTAAGACTGTTAAGTCTATTAATTGAATATTACACTAATAAATATTATCAACCTAGTAGCTTGTTAGGAAACATGTTCTCTTCTTTACTAATTTTTATAAGTAAACTTTGTTAAAATTTAACTTGAAGAAAGTTCATAAATCAATCTCAAATGGAGTGGAATGACAGGGAAAACAGTTTTATTGGAACACAGCCAGAGACTACCTGGTTTGTAAATAAAGTTTTATTAGAACACAGCCATTTGTTTACATATAATCTATGTCTACTTTTTCTCAACAAGGCAGTGTTGAGTAGTTGCAATAGAAATGCAATGGCCTGCAAAGCTGAAAATATCCACTATGTAGCCCTTTACAGAAAGCGTTTCAGCCTCTCGTATAAAATAAAGCTCTTAAAATTTGAAATTAAGAGACTGGAATTTGAAATCTTGTTCTAACTAGATTTAGTGGTGGGATACTCTTTTTTTTTTTTTTTTTTCATTTTTTCTGAAGCTAGAAACGGGGAGAGACAGTCAGACAGACTCCCGCATGCGCCCGACCGGGATTCACCTGGCACGCCCACCAGGGGCGACGCTCTGCCCACCAGGGGGCGATGCTCTGCCCATCCTGGGTGTCGCCATATTGCGACCAGAGCCACTCTAACCAGAGCCACTCTAGCGCCTGAGGCAGAGGCCACAGAGCCATCCCCGGCGCCCGGGCCATCTTTGCTCCAATGGAGCCTTGGCTGCAGGAGGGGAAGAGAGAGACAGAGGAAAACGCGGCGGAGCGGTGGAGAAGCAAATGGGCGCTTCTCCTGTGTGCCCTGGCCGGGAATCGAACCCGGGTCCTCCGCACGCTAGGCCGATGCTCTACCGCTGAGCCAACCGGCCAGGGCGGGATACTCTTAAGTATTTCATTTAATTCAGTTTCCTTCTGAATTCAGTTTTCTTCTCTGAAAAGTATAAATTATGTTTAATTCAAGAAACATTGAAAATTAGATAAGCTAATTCACACGACAATGGTTTGTAGTTGAAAAGTTGTAGCCAGTGTATGTGAATATGAAGCATAGTATTGTCAAGTCTCAGAGAGAGAAAAAGACAAATTCTCATTTCTATATTATACTGAGGTTTTCCTAACACGAGAGTGGAAATCTAGGTTGTAGCCAAACTGGAATAAAAAGAACAGGGATGTTTTGCTTTCCAAGGTAGCACTATTTGCTCAGCTGAACAATAGCTGATTGTGAAATGTTCAATGACACTAGAGTCAGGTGACAGGTATATCTCTTTCATGGCTTCTTACAAGATGCTTGACAAATAGATAGAAGCCAATGAACATAGATGGGTAGCACGATTAGTTAACCCAAATAACTCAGGGCCAGTTGATTGTACTAAAAGGAGAATTTAAAATGAGATTGAAAACATAAAGACAGAGTATTAAGCTCTATTTTCTACCAATACAATGTGCACATTTCCAACTACAATGGTTGCACTGTCAGAAGATAATAGCATTTATGTTCAGAGTTTTAAAAGTAAAAATAATACACCCTAGCAATTCTTTAAAATGTCTTGTGCTCTTTGTTTATGATGCACTTATGTAAATTCCTTAACCTTGCTGGTGACCTTGACCACAATTAAAAAAATAAAAGAAGTTGTATCTCAATTTTAAGCCTATTCTAGGCCACTCTGGATTATAGAGCAAAAAACAATTAAAATATGGAGCAAAGTATAGCAAAAAGGGCCACTTATACTGCTATCCAGACTGCTATTACCAGTAATGACTATCATCTCTAAACTGTTCAGGAGAGAGTTCACAATAGTAAGTGGAAACATTTTTTATAAGTGCTGTATAGTAATATCTGACATGTATATAACAACTTTCATCTGTAAGAATCCCAACAGCCACATGAAGTATCCTGGGATCACTTCATCTAGTAAAGAAATAAAGCAGTCTCTGCAGTATAAAGTGGTAATTCTCCGTACATGTAATATTCCACAGTCTTGATATTTTAGGGGAGAAGGTAAGAGTAAGTATGTTTTACTTTTTTAGACACCACCTCCACCCCCAAACTTATGCTCCAGTTCCATATGTACAACCTATGGACCCAAAAGATAAACTCTTCATTTTTTATCTTTTTTACTTTAGTGGGAATGCTGATTTATTGGGACACTGTGGGGACTTGAAGAAACTTTACCTAGGTTCTAATTTATTCTGATTGCTCCTTATTTATAAGAGAGTTTGTAAAAATTAATTAAAATACACCAATCATAAACCTTTTTTGGTAACTTGTTCTGCTAATTTCTAGCTATAGATTTGAAGCAGGTTTCTTAATATCTCTCAGCCTCATTTTTAAAAGTGGATATACTAATACCCATTTCAAAATAAACTTATGAATTTATTTATTTATTTATTTATATTTTTCTGAAGCTGGAAACGGGGAGAGACAGTCAGACAGACTCCCGCATGCGCCCGACCGGTATCCACCCGGCACGCCCACCAGGGGCGACATTCTGCCCACCAGGGGGCGATGCTCTGCCCCTCCAGGGCGTCGCTCTGTTGCGACCTGAGCCACTCTAGCGCCTGGGGCAGAGGCCAAGGAGTCATCCCCAGCGCCTAGGCCATCTTTGCTCCAATGGAGCCTTGGCTGTGGGAGGGAAAGAGAGAGACAGAGAGGAAGGAGGGGGTGGGGGTGGAGAAGCAAATGGGCACTTCTCCTATGTGCCCTGGCCGGGTCCCCCGCACACCAGGCCGACGCTCTACCGCTGAGCCAACCGGCCAGGGCCTAAACTTATGAATTTAAAGTGATCCTCAGAGCAGTCAGGAAACAGGCCATGTTCATTGATTAAATCAAGGTGGAGAGGTAGACAGTAAGGGTTCCATTATTTCTTAACAGAGAAGTTAACTTTAGTAATGGTAATGTTATGAATTAAAAATCAGGAATTTGATTTAACAGTCTTTGGGTATGTCAATTATTTGATGTCTCCAATTACCTCTGTCCACCAAAAGGAAAAAATTATATCCCCTACTCTTCTCATTGAAGACTGAGGATAAATTCAATATTGTTTGTAATACAGCTCTACTTTCCTGAAAAATGGTGCTGTGTAAAGGTAATGCAACTTTACTCTGGTTATGACTGTTGACTAAGACCAGGTAGAAAGAAACAAATGAATGAAAGAAAAAGACTCAGAAAGGTTACATATTAAAGTCAATAGATGAAAAGATTTACAAATGCTATCTCAAACTGACTCCTCATCACTTCCCTATCTCTCACTGTAAAAGTTCAAAATAAGGTAGAAACCAAGAAATGATAAGCCACCTAGTTTTTCTAGACTATGTAATATGATATTTTAGCAAATATTAGTTAAGAACAAAACTATGTGCCCATGATGAGAATATGTTATTCTCAGATCAAACTAAAAGACATTCATTCAGTTTAATTAGTATTCCTTGATACCTCCTATGAGCTAAGCACCATGCTTATGCTAGTACTATGAGCTAGAAAGATTAAACAAAAACAAAAACCTTCATTCTCCAAGGAGAAAAAGTGCACATAGATATAGCTATGTCATAGAAGACAAGATGTAAATATATATGACATAATTGTAAAAGGCATAAGCTTTGTAACTAGCTAATTGTTTAAAATACAAACAACTTTACCATTTATTAGCTATTTTACCTTCTCTGAATCCTGTTTTTCTCATACTTATTTCATAGTTGTTGGGTATTTTTTAAGTGAGAAGAAAGGGAGATAAAGACAGACTCTCACATGTGCCTCGACAGGGATCCACCCAGCAAACCCACTAGGGGACGATGCTCTGCCCATCTGGGGCCCTTGAACCATTGCATCCAGAGCCTTTTTTTAGTGCCTGAGGCAGAAGCCATGGAGCCATCCCCAGTGCCCAGAGTAAACTCGCTCTAATCGAGCCATGGCTGCAGGAGGAGAAAAGAAGAAAGAGAGAGAGAAAATGAGAAGAGGAGGGGTGGAGAAGCAGATAAGATGCTTCTCCTGTGTGTTCTGTCTGGGAATCGAACCCAGGACTTCCTCCATAGGTTGGGCTGATGCTTTACCATTGAGCTAACTGGTCAGAGATTCCATTGTTTTTGTTTGTTTGCTTGCTTTTTTAAGTAAAGAATAAGTTCATATATGAAAGTACTTTCCAAAGGGACTGGCCTGCAGCAGTCACTCAATTATATTAAGTTAATTATCTGTTGTCAATTTTATTTAAAATAATTAAGAGTAAAATAGATTTAAAATGCTGACTCTTAACTGGGGGTGATTTTTAAAAAAAGATTTATTGATTTTAGAGAGAGAGAAAAGAAGGGGCAGGAGTGGGAAGCATCAACTCATAGTAGTTACTTCCCATATGTGCCTTGACTGGGCAAGCCCGGGGTTTTGAACTGACAACCACAGCATTCCAGGTCAATGCTTTATTCACTGCTCCAAAACTTCCAAAACTCAAAGAAGGTGTAAAATGAGCAAGACTACTATTTAGTGGGTAAAGAGAGGCCCAGTTGAACAGGGATGCTGTTAAATATCTTGCAATAAACAGAAAAGCCTTCACAACAAAGAATTCTCCTGCTCAAAATATCTATAGTCTCAACTAAGACATGGTGATTTGGAGAAAAGTATCTATCTATCTAGCTAGCTATGCTTTTTATCCTTTTATCAATAAAAATTGGTTTTGAATCAGTTAAACTAATTGAGTTGTTGTTATGATGGTTGAAAATAAAAAGCAAACTACATCTCTAAACTGAAGTTCAGAGCAGATGTAAATCCTAGAGGATGGGAACAGAGCATAGAATTTAGAACAAAATCTTGGTACTGTCAGTGACCAAATTTTGAAGTCCATTATTATTGTGATTAAACATAAAAATTGCAGAAGTATTGGAAAGTATAACAATCTTAACATTACTTGCTGCTCTGTCAATGAAGAAAGAACAGAAGAAAAAAAAATAGGTAGTCAAAACAGAGACCGCTAAAGCCAGTGAAACTCTTATGGCGGGTGACAAACAAACCTCAGGGTCCTGCTGCTTTACTAAAGGGAAAATGATAAAACTTGAAGTACCATGAAACAATTCCTGGTCTGTCTCCTGGGGGAATGGACCTTCTGTTCAAATAAATAACTCTTTTGTGAAATAGAGGGTGAGGAAGAGAAAGATATAACAGTCTCCCATGGGGCAGATGATAGGTGGAGAGACTGTCAGACAACTGGTAGCCAAATGTCTGGTTTTAGGAGGGCAGGAGGCCCCAGGGAATCAGCCAAGAGCCAAAGGGAGTCCAGAAGAGTCTATCTTGGAAAGAATGAATGCACAGGGAGGAGACAGGATCAGCACATTATGTTTTATGAAACTGCAATAAAGAACGTTGCAGAAGAGAAAGGAAATCTAGATAGGGTGAGGAGGGCTGGACAAAGGGAAAATGGTCTATCTTAGAAGGATGCACAGCCATGCAGAGTGCCCTAGTAATATGATACGTGACATTAAGTAAATAAATGTAGGGAGAATTCTGAATGCAGTTATAATACACACGGAAAACAAAGATCATTTCAACTGACTGAAAAAGTGGGGCTGAGACACTCCTCGAAATATTCCAGGCCAGAGACTTCTTACACAGACACGGTGCTTTTGGAAGAGTCAGTAGTCAGACTTCACAGGTTTGCTCACATGTCATTAAGAATGTTTAAATGCATCAAATATTGAGCCGCTCTTATAAACGTAAACAAATCTCAGTATTTAAAATTAGAGTCAGGGGTATAGTGGGATGGGATACAGTGTTGGTAGCATAGAGTAGGGCACAGGAAGACAGGCACTAACAACTTGTTGAATTTCAAGGTACAATACAATAAATATTTTAAGAACAAGTAATATTATCTGCATCAATAGAAGAAAAATTAGATATGACCACAGAAACTGTGAGAAGTATCACAAAAGAGATGGTATTTGAACTAAACCTATATCCACCTATATAATGAAGATTCCCTCAAGCAAATCTATTTTTGATCATAGCTTAGTCTAAGTATCTAAGTACTTTCACAAGTTAGTAAGTATATGAATGGAATCTGGTTCACACTCTGAAACTTGGAGGGAAGAGAATTGAGAAAAGAGAAACACCATCAGGATAGCATAAACGTGCTCAGATCAAACAAATCTAGCAAGTATCCTGGTGGAACCTACCTCAGTAGAAGAAAAGGGGTCAGGGCAAAGTTACAACAGACATGAGTATGAATGGGCAGTCACAGGCTTTCTTCACCAAAGAGTCCTTTAGCTCTTCACTTAGCTTCCAGTTAGGAGAAGGCAGAAGGGTTACTGACAAGCCTCCTATTAGCCACCAAGAGCAAGGGAGGAGACAGAGAAGCTGGCTAAAGCATTCACAATACTTGCAATCTGGGGCAACTCAATATGGAGACAAATAAGCCTTTTATGCCTAAAGGTTTTAATTTATTTCATAAGTTATGAATTAATTATTGCTCATAGTAAATATTCTCAGTCATTGAGAAAGGCTGAAATATTAAGCAGTAATTTCTATTTAATAGCTAGGGTAATATGGAATAAATTTTAGAAAAATAGGTAAAAAAGACTTCTGGATTTTAGTCTTGCAAGTAAGAACCTTGGAATTCATCATTTTGTTCAAGCAAGTCAAAGCTGAATAGACTGAAAAATCAACCACTCTTCTTGGATCCACGAGAGAAGAGAAAACAGAGCAAACCTCTGCCTCAGAGAGTGGAGAAATAGACAAACAGATACATTCACAGCGGAACTAAGCAGGAATGGGACCTGCAGGAGATCCTGTGCTGAGGTAGGAAAACTTGAACTGTAATTGATGAAGTGTTGGAGGCTCAGTGTGGATTAGTCTGAGAGTTAAAAACTCCAGGGTGACCTAGTCATTGTGGGGCCCCCTCAATATTGTCAGACTTAGCAGAATCCTCTCATATTTTTAGCAAGTATGGGGAAAAGAAATCATTTTGAAATTTACCTGAGTATTCAGTTCTCCTTAACAGGGCCTGCCCCCAGGAGATAAAAATTTAACAGAGCCCCACCAGCTGGGATATTATAAGAGCCTCACAGACCAGGGAAGAAGAATACAGAACTCCAGACCCTTCTAGCCACGCTGTCCCACCTACTGGGGTTTGGTGGAAAGGATTGAGGAACACATAAGTTATCAGTTTGGGGTCATAGGCTCACTAAAAGACTGAGTCCCAATCATAAGACTGTAGAATACTTCTCTCCTCCCACAACTTACAACCTTATTACTAAAGACCTATTTAAACAAGTTCTTTTTATCCAGTACATAGTGTCCAACAAACAAGAAAAAAAACAACTACAAAGCATAGAAAGACAGAAAACACAATTTGAAGAGAAAGAGCAACATCAGAAACAGAAATGGCAAGAACATTAGTTATCAGATCAGATTTTTTTTTTTATTAATTTTAATGGGTGACATTGATAAATCAGGGTACATATGTTCAGAGAAAACATCTCTAGGTTATTTTGACATTTGATTATGCTGCATTCCCATCACCCAAAGTCCAATTTTTGTCTTCTGTCACTTTCTAACTGGTATTCTTAGTGCCCCTCCCCTCCCCCAACCCCCTTCCTCTCCCACGCTGTAACCCCCACACTCTTGTCCATGACTCTGAGTCTCATTTTTATGTCCCACCTATGTATGGAATCATATAGTTCTTAGTTTTTTCTGATTACTTATTTCGCACAGTATAATGTTATCAAGGTCCATCCATGTTGTTGTAAATGCAGATCAGAATTTAAAGCTATTATGATTAATATACTAAGGGCTTTAATGGGTAAGGTAGACAGCATACATGAATAGATGGACAATGTAAGCAGAGAGATGGAAATCATTAGAACCAAAAAAAGATACTGTAACAAATATGAAGAATACCTTTAGTGGGCTTATTAGTAGACTGGACATGGCTGAGGAAAGAATCTCAGAGCTATTGGGTATGTCAATGAAAAACAGAGAGAACAGATACTGAAATAATAATAACAACAGAATATCCAACAACTATGGGACAGCTACAAAATGTATAATGCACATAATGGGAGCACCAAAGGGAAAACAAGAGTGAAAAGAACAGAAGAAATACTTAAAACAATAATGACAGAATTTTTCCAATTAATGCTAAACAACATATTCAGAAAGCTCAGAGAACACCAAGATGGATGAATGGTAAAAAAACTATACCTAGGCATATGACTTTCAAATTACAGGAAATCAAAGATAAGAAAAAATCCTGACAGCAGCCAGGGGGAAAATACCTTACCTATAGAAGATCAATAAAACTGAGACTCATGGATATAGTTAAAAGTGAAGTGGTTACCAGGGGGAGAGGGATGTGGCAGAGGGAGTGGGGGAAGGGTGTAAAGAGGGACAAATATAAGGTGACAGAAGATGATTTGACTTTGCGTGATGATTATACAACATAATCAATAGTTCAAATGCTATAGAAATGTTTACCTGAAACCTATGTACTCTTTCTTATTGATCAATGTCACCATGTTAAATTTAATTTTCTAAAAAAAAATAAAAATAAGTAAAAATAATTATTCTCTAAATATTTTGGGAAAAGGTCAAAGATAAAAAAGATGAATTCTCAACAAAATACTAGCAAATCAAATCAAATAAAGTATAAAAAGAATTATTAACCACCCCAAGTGGGATTTATCCCAGCCATGCAAGGCTGGTTCTCTATTTTGAAATCAACTAATGTAGTCCATCACATCAATAGACTAAAAAAGAAAAATCACAGAATCATATCAACAGATGCAGAAAAACTATTTGCAAAATCCAACAATCATTCATAAAAAACAAACAAAAACCTAGTAGACTAGGAATAGAAGAAAGTTTTCCTAACTTGATAAAGACTATTTATTAAAAACCTGCTTGCTTGTAGAAAAATGAAGCTTACCCACAGAGATCAGGTACAAGGCAAGAACATCTCCTCACAACTCCTTTTCAACAACATACTGGAATTCCTAACTAATGCAATAAGGCAAAAAAGGAAGGAAAAGGTATACAGATTATTAAGGAAGACATAAAACTGTCTTTGTAAATGACACAATCATCTATATAGAAAATCTGAAAGAATAGATATTTTAAATCCTCCTGAAGCTAATAAGCGAGTTTGCGGGATAAAAAGTTGATATAGAAAAGTCAATGAGCAGTATTTTAAAAATAAAAACTCAAGAACATTTATATTAGCACCTCAAAATAGGAAATACTTAGGGTATAAATCTAACAAGATATGTATGAAATCTATATGAGGAAAGTTACAACATTTTTTTTTGTTTTGTTTTGGTTTTTTGTATTTTTCTGAAGCTGGAAACGGGGAGAGACAGTCAGACAGACTCCCGCATGCGCCCGACCGGGATCCACTCGGCACGCCCACCAGGGGCCACGCTCTGCCCACCAGGGGGCGATGCTCTGCCCCTCCGGGGCGTCGCTCTGCCGCGACCAGAGCCACTCTAGCGCCTGGGGCAGAGGCCAAGGAGCCATCCCCAGCACCCGGGCCATCTTTGCTCCAATGGAGCCTTGGCTGCGGGAGGGGAAGAGAGAGACAGAGAGGAAGGAGGGGGTGGGGGTGGAGAAGCAAATGGGCACTTCTCCTATGTGCCCTGGTCGGGAATCGAACCGGGGTCCCCCGCACGCCAGGCCGACGCTCTACCCCTGAGCTAACCGGCCAGGGCCAGGTTACAACATTTTAATAAACAATATCAAAGAAACTCAATGGAAAATATTTCATGTTCACAGAGAGGAAGAGCCAATATTGTCAAGATGTCAATTCTTCCCAACTTGATTGATAAATTCAATGCAATTTCATTCAAAATCCCAGCAAGTTATTTATAGATATTGACAAGCTGAGTCTAAAATTTATAGAGAGCTGGAAAAGACTCAAAATAGCCAACACAATATTGAATAAGAACAAAATTGGAGGACCAACACTATCAAACTTTAAATTACTAAATAGCGGCAGATATTAAGACAGTGTGATATTAGTGACTAAATAGACAAAGACATCAATGAAACAGAATGAAGCAGTGATTTTCAACCTTTTTCATTGCACAGCACACATAAACTAATTACTAAATTCCTACAGCACACCAAAAAATATATTATAGCTTTTGCTGATCTGAAAAAAAAATAGGTATAATTTTGATTCATTTACACTAGAAGGCTATTGTTGTGTTGGCTATTGTCATTTTTATTTGACAATCTAAAGGAAAAGAGTTCAGTGCCCCTGACTAAATAGTCAGATATTGCGTGTTTTAAAAATTCTTCTAGTACACTGGTTGAAAATCACTGGAATAGAGAGTCTAAATATATATATATATATATATATATATATATATATATATATATATATATATATATATAATTATATAGTCAATTGTCTTTGCAAAGGAGTAAAGGCAATACAATGGAGCTGATAGTTTCCTCAACAAATGATGCTGGAACAGCAGGACATCTACATGCAAAAAATAGGCACAAACCTTATACCCCTCACAAAAATGAACTCAAAATGGATTATAGACCTAAATGCAAAATGCAAACTTATTAAAACCCTAGAAGACAACACAGACAACCTTGGATATGGTGAGGCCTTTTCAGATACAACACCAAAGACATGATCTATGAAAGCAATAATTGGTAAGTTGGACTTTATTAAAATTAAAAACTTCTGCTCTGTGAAAGACAATATCAGGAAAAGAAAAAGACAAGCCACAGACTGGGAAAAAATATTTGCAAAAGACATTTGATAAAGGGTAATTATCCATAATATGTAAAAAAAAATAACAACTCTTAAAAACTTAACAGTAAGAGAAGAGAATAAACACTCTGATTAAAAAAAGAAATGGGCCAAAGACTTCAACACCAAAAAAGATATACAGATAGCAAATAAACATATACAAAGATGCTTTACATTATATGTCATCAGGGAAATGCAAATTAAAACAATGATGGCTAACTCCTATACACCTATCAGAATGGCCAATATTCTGTACTCTATAACACAAAATCTGATAAGGATATAGATAGAGCAACTGTCATTTAGTGCTGGTAAAAATGCAAAACAGTACAACCACTTTGGAAGATAGTTTGATAGTTTCTTACCAAATTAAATATAATCTTATCATACTACCTAGCAATCACACTCCTTGGCATTTATCCAAAGTTGCTGAAAATTTATGTCCCCTAAAAAACCTTTACATAGACATTTATAGAAGCTTTATTCATAATTGACAAAAACATGGAAGCAATCAAGAAATCTTTCAGGAAGTAAATAGATAAATAAACTGTACTGCACCTGGACAATGGAATATTATTTAGCACTAAAAATAAAAAACATGGAGGAGCCTTGGTTGAGTAGCTCAGTTGGTTAGAGCATCACCCTGATATTCCAAGGGTGCCTGGTCAGGGCACATATAATAATCAATCAGTGAATGCATAAATAAGTAGAACAATAAATCAATGCTTCTCTTTCTCCCTTTTCTTTCTCTAAAAACAATCAATAATTTTTTTAAAAAAATGGAGAAACCTCAGGTGAATATTGTTAAGTGAAAAGAGCCATTGAGTTAAGGCTACATAGCATATGTTTTCAACTATATGACATTATTAAAAAGGTAAAAATATGGAGATAATAAAAAGATCAGTGGTTGCAGTTTGCAGGGGTGTACAGAGATATTTAGGGCAATGAAACAACTCTGCATGATATTACACTGATGGATTTGTCCAGATCCGTAGAACATACACCTCTAAGAGTGAACCTTAAGGTAAACTGTGGGCTTTGGGTCATGATGATGTGTTCATTAATTATAATGAATGTATTACTCCAGTGGGGATGCTGATAGTGGGGGAGGCTACCCATGTGTGAGAGCAGGGGCAACATGGGAAATCTCTGCACTTGCCTCTCAATTGTGATCTCTTTCCTTGATCACCTTGAAGCTGCTTCTGACAGTTGCTATTTCTGAAATACTCAAGAGATCTCGTTTGCCTTTTTAGTTCTTCAAAATGCAATTAACAAGTCTTTTTTTTTTTTTTTTTTTTTTTTTTTTTTTACAGGGACAGATGTCAGAGAAAGGGATAAATAGGAACAGACAGACAGGAACGGAGAGAGATGAGAAGCATCAATCATTAGTTTTTCGTTGTGACACCTTAGTTGTTCATTGATTGCTTTCTCATATGTGCCTTGACTATGGGCCTTCAGCAGACCGAGTAACCCCTTGCTTGAGCCAGCGACCTTGGGTCCAAGCTGGTGAGCTTTGCTCAAACCAGATGAGCCCGCGCTCAAGCTGGCGACCTCGGGGTCTCGAACCTGGGTCCTCCGCATCCCAGTCCAACGCTCTATCCACTGCACCACTGCCTGGTTAGGCACAATTAACAAGTCTTTATATCAAATCATTCCTGTTAAAGTAGCTAGTGTTGCTCCTGTCTTTTGCCTGGAGCCTGAGTAAAGCTGCTGTGTGCCCACCTTCAGTATATCCTGATGTGACTTCAAATGGCTTTCTCTTTACTGCTATCTACATAAATGAGTCCTTGGATCACCCGGACATGCACTTGCTCTGCCATGTACCAAGTTAGCAGGCGGTGTCTCATATGGGCCTCAGTAGAAAGGACCAGCATTCAGCAGGTTTTTAAAATAAAACTCATTGGAGTAAGATTAGTTAATAACATTATATAGTTTCAGATGCACAATTCTACTATACTTCACCTATATATTGCATTGTGTGCTCACCACCCAAAGTCTTGTCTCCCTGCATCATCATATATTTGACCCCTTTTGCTGTAATTGTGGCTTTTGTTCCCTGCCTTCTGCTATTTTGTTCCACATCCCATCTCAAAGGACACATAACCATTTTGTTTTAATTCAAATATTCAAATTACTCTCTGCCCTCACCCATTTTCCTTGCTTCCTTCAGGTCCCCAATGTTCTACAAAGTCCCTACAGTTTTTGAAATTTTCTCTCATATATAAGAAGCACAGCAGAGGGACAACAATAATATTTCCTGGCATTTATTAAGCATTTACCATAACCACAAAGATGAGAAATATTCATTTAATCCTCAAAACATTCTTATTTTATAGATGAGGAAGCCGAGACACCGAAAGGTATAATCAAATGCTCAGTGTCATAACTTAACCAAGATTTAGCCCCAGGCAAACAAAGCTATTTCCTTCTTAATGACCATGAGAGTAATATTAAGTGGGCATTAACTAGTTGTCTTTCAAATGATAATGGAGCTGTGAGGTTTCAACTAGAACTACATTTAGTGTATGTGTATATATATAGAGTGTCCGTAAGCTCTAGATTTTGAAAGGCATACATATATTAAAGCTGGGAAAGGAAAAAAGGCTTCTGTGAGGCTTCTCTGCAAGACCATAAAACCAGAGGTCAAGAGTGGGGAGGGGGGAGGCACTGTCATAGGAAAAAAATATATAACTGCCCATTTCTCTTGGCAGTACATGGATGATTGCTGGCTCCTTGGCATTAATCACATGTCAGAAATTACCTTCCCCACACCTGACACTTCTTCCTTGACAGTTTTTGCCTCCTTGCTCATGAGTGATGGGATGATGGTTAGGCCCTATCCATCATGTATTTTGATCAGACTGTCATCCCTTGGTGACTCACATCTCCTGGCTGGGACTAGGCCCCAAAAATGTCAGCCCCAAAGTGATATCTTGTAATGCTTGGGTAGATGGTTCTGGGGGAAAATGGATGGCAGGCGGGGTTTGCTGTGTGTCAGTACCAGGTTGCCTTCTGTGACATGTGAGCTGTGCACTCATGTAAAAGTACAGCATGGAGAGGATACTGGCCCGGGACCACCTCTTAGCATAAGGATGAGCCTAATTGGATAGGTGCTCAGCTGTGCTCCATCTGAGGTCAAGGACAGGTCAGAGAGGAACAGAATTCTAAACTAGTAAGAAGGTAGAGTTTCTACACTGTCTGAACAAACGACTCAGAACACCTATTGCTGCCAAGCTTCGAAACAAAAGAATTGGATGTATAAGTAAGAGAAGGTTTCTAGAGCTCTGAAAACCAAAGAACTCCAAAGTAGAAAGATTGGGAGAAACCGTGAAGACCTAAGCATGGACTCTGTTTTCAGAAGAAATGATAGTTTGCAGTTAGCATTATACTCTCTGGGTAATTTCATAATTCAAGATCAGTGAAATCCTTCCCCACTGGGGAAGCCCAAAGATTTTTTTAAAAAACCATTTACAATATCCCTGATCTTTTATCAACATTAGATACTGCTGCTTCCCCTCTTTCTTGATATGCTCTTTTTTTCATTGTCCATTGCCTAATAATCTAAACCCACCTAAAATTCTTTCTCCAGTCCTAAATCCTTAGTGGGCCACTCTTACTCAATTTTTGTGCAATTAGATTTTTATTATGTAATTCATGAACTATATTTTCATATTATACCTTACTAGGTATGTTTTGTGGAAACAGCAGTTTCTAGAAACCTGTCATCTGCGTGTATAGTTGTGTTTGTATCATCTCCCTTTCAGTTGATTATGATGTCTTTGAGATTAGAAATTATATCATACTTATTTTAGGTTCTCTAGTATTTAGCACTAGAGAATGTTTACTGACAAAATTATATTTATGCCTTTGTTCTCTGATAACATCTAGCACAGGGCTAGGTACCTAAATGCTAAGTAAGAGCTATTGACAGGCCCATGTAGAAACTGATATATTATTTAGAACTGTCAGCAAGCCTTTTACAGGACACATTCTGTCCCTCTTTTCTGGATACACCAATGCTATTTCTATTGTCAAGGTCACAGAAGTCAGCAAATTGAAAACATTTCTTGGGCCTCACTCAGTAAGTTCTTTGCAGTTAAAATGGTATCTGTTCCAAATGTCACTTATAGGAGCCAATTATAATATGAAAGCTTGATATTCTGGACAGCAGGCAAATGTGTTAACTTTCCCAATGTTTTATTGTTACTGCAGTTGTGAGTAAATTTCACTCTTCTTTTCCTTACTACCTCGACTTCAGACTCTCTCGTTTGAAGAGTAATTTCGTTGGAATATTGCGCAGTTAACAAAGGACAGCCTTTATTGTATTTACTCCTAATGTTGTCCTTAAACTGAATGCTTAATTTCTTCTTACTTTTCTAATGTTTACCACCAATCTTTTGTTCAGTCATTCACTCACACATTCATTCAACATTTATTAACACCAGCTGTTTCCACTGACCATCCTAGTTTTACTCTTTACTAGCCATGTAACTTCCACCCTCTCTGTGACTCAGTTTATTCTTCATAAAATAAGGATAATAACAGTGGCTGTCTTATAAGATTATTGTAAAGCTTAAACAATGTGTGTGTGTGTTCTTTGTTTGTGTATGTAGTACTTAGAATAATATACATGGTTCATACTAAGAATTTGTTATGTTTATCTCCAGAGAACAATGGCGCCAAATGTATTGAAGAGGACATTCTAAGACTCTAAGCATCCATGCAGCAAAAGGAAGAGAGCATATTGCAGAGGGCTGACTAATGTGAAAATCCAGAGAGCTCAGCATAAACTCAGTTTCCATAGAATACTTGCTCATTTATTGATCTGCTAACTGTCCATCGTCAGATCATTTACAAGGACCTTGTCTGTGATCATGATTCTCCACTGAGTTATAAGAATGGAAAATTTCAGATACAGAAGGATCTCAAGAAATAAAATAAAAGTATTAAAAAATGAGTAGATGTTTTCTCAGCATTCCTCAAACTGTGTCCTGACAAATTATTGAAATATAAGGAGAGAAAAGTTCACGGCGAAAACATTTGGGAAACCTTCATTGTGGCAGGTTCACATTACCTACTGCTGCCATGCTATTTCAGGTTGTAAACGATCTTGTGTGGATGGTTGTTATAACCACCTGCCTAGACTCTCAGCCTCTCTTTCTCTTTCCCCTTCTAGTCTGACCATTCTATTTTTATTAGAAGAACACTTCTAAGATTATATATCTGATCACATCACTCCCTGTTTGAAACCCTTGGTAGTTTCAAACTACCCTCAGTCCCAGTAAAATAGAATCCAAATTTCTAGGTATGATTGTACAAAGTTCTCCAGGATCCTGGCCGCTCACCACATTTCCAGTCTCACTCTAACATCTTTCTCCAAACCCACTCTGCACTCTATTCACACCAGAGGTTTGTTCTTCCGTGGTATTCCCTGGATGCCCATCAGCTCACACTGTTTCCTGTGCCTGGAATGACACGTTCAGGTTCACATGCACAGAAGTCATTTCATTGTCACAACAATATTACAGGGGACATACCATTATTATCCCATTTAACAGTTGAATCAGCTGAAATGAAAAATTGTTAAATAATTTGGCAGTGGTGACACAGGTCATAACACTGGATTTGAACATAGCTCTGGAGTCAATGCCTGTAAGACTTAAACTTCCCTGCCCCTTGAAAGTTGAGAGAGAGAGACAGATAAACTCCTATGTATCTAGCTCAACTTAAGCTTCTTTCTGAACAAATATATACTATCTTCTTCTTCCCAGAACAATGAATACATTATCCTTTATTTTTTCTCCACCAAGTATATACATATGTTACAGTGCTATTTTAGTTGTTTTTCCCATGGGATTGTGAGTTCCTTAGAAACAGAGAGAGACCCTTTACAAGTATTCTGACATCCATCTCTGTCCTAACAGCCAGGCACAGCACCTAGTTCATGTGAGTCACTTAAATCTTTATGGAGGGGAATTAAAATGAATCTGTTTGAAAGTAATGGGAGGCCATAATGACAGCTTGGCTATGACTTCTGTCCAACAATTCCCAGACACAAAACTGATAAATGCAAACCCCTTGTCAAAAACGACAGTGTCTGCTAAGCTATGTATTGCAAGCAAGAGTTTCTGAACTGTAATTGTCGCAGCAGGGTTTAAATGGAACTCAAAGTACTTTTTAGAAAGTGTGCCTTACTCAAGAACTCCTTCCCTTGAAATGGCCTATGAAAAATCAATTTGGCTTTCTGTCTGAGATTTTTTGGTCACTTCTAACAGTTGTAGGTGTTCTTGGTATTCAGTGGTTCTTCACAGTCCTTTAAATATCAGAATCAATTACAAGCCTTTTAGATCTGGCTCCCACTTGGTGTTTCATGTCACATGAAAAGCTCTCCCACAGTCCAGAGAGCATGATTCTCCCCAAAATTTAAGATCTATTGAGAACCTCTTATGCACAGGGCTCTGGGCTCAGGCCAAAAGTACAAAAATGGACAAGACACAATCATTGTCCTAAAAAGGTTCACAGTCTTATAGGTGGCAGGTAAAACAGTCCATACTATGGTGTGTCATACTGTGGAGTCATGTGACAAGCTGCTAAGAGAATACCAGGGGATCTCTAACCCTGTGGGTATTGAGAGGCTTTCAAAATAGCTTTGTAAGGGAAGTGATGCTGGGGTTGGAACTTCAAGGTAGTAGGAATTAGTCAGGATAGAGGAAATCTTGATTGTGTTGTTGATTCTACCCCCATCTATTTCTTGAGTGCATCCACTATCATCCCTGCCCTGGTTTCCCAGGATAGTCTCCTAAGTAAGTATTGCACTCACCTGTTCTCTTGTCGTTCTCCAATATATTTATCATACAGCTGCCAGAGTAATTTTTATAGACATACATTGAGACATAATACAACTTTGCTTAAATCCAACCAATAACTTCTTATTGCACTGGGCTAAAACTCCTTGCCTTGAGCCGCAAGGCCCTGCTTAATCTGACATCTGGCTATCCCTTCATCTTCATCTCGTGCTCTGTCCCCCACGCTGTACAATAGCTACACTGGCCTTTATTCAAGTCATTGAGCCTGAGAAAGTCTTTCATACCTTAGAACTTGTGTATGTTGTTTCCTCTGTCTGGAATCTGGGTCTCGGTTTCATCTGGCACACCCTAAACACCACCGCCCCCTTCCTCTCACCTCCTTTTAATCTGTATTAACTCTCCTGGGTTTTTGTTTTCATTTCCAGCACCTGTCACCATCTATAATTAATTTATTTGTGTTTATTTACTTATTTTTGGCAGAGGAAATGTTTTCTTTGTTAACCCCACTAGACCATAAATTGCATGAACCTTGTGTCATGTTGCCTTGCTCATCGCTTATACAATTGCCCTTGGCACTGTGTGGCTGGCTAACCCCCAAATATTTATTGAATGGGGAAAGGAAGGCATGGGGGCTTGTGGACACAGTCCACTTAGGAGCTACAATAATTAATTGTGTTACATCTGTGGTGATAGGTGGCGGTGTGAGTGTCACAATATGAGACTGAAGAGGCAGACAAGGGTCAGGTTGTGAAGTATCCTGTGTGCCGTTTGGAGTGATGAGAATGTCAACCCCAAATGATGGGGAATTGCTGAGGAATGGTAAAGTAGTGTCATGACACATAATGAGGTTTTGGTATTTTGTCCAAGGTCACCCATGTAAGAAAGTATGACCTTGGGGACAAAGCATGCTTAGTAATTGCCCAGTCTCTGCTCTATGTACTTCTGCAGGATTTTGAAAGGAAATGCTACATTCTCCTGTTGGCTTAAACACAATAATTATATCTTGTTCCTTGCTAACTACTAACTATATTATTGCTTTTTCCTTCTACTGATGAGGGACAACTTTGGGAAAGTGGACATTTTACTGATCTTATTTCTTAAATGATGCTAGAATTTAATAGAAACTATGACCTAAAGGGTAACAAAAAAGTGATGTATAATCATTTGTCATTTTCACATTGTGATGGACATTTCCATATTTTTGTTTTTATTACCAACACACTGTAAAATGTACACAACGCACATGATATGTAAAGATTTTATGTTGCTTCCCACACTGACTCTATTGCAAAAGAACTGAGCAGGCTGTCTCCCAGGATGTATTTGTACAATTGGGATAAAATGCAGTGCAGTGTATTCTGGATTCTCCCTCTGCCCAATTTCCACATGTTCAAGCAATGGGTAGATTTTATTTTTTGTACGGGAAATGTCCTGTTAATTAATTTGTACAAGTTTCAGCTTTACTAAGAGAAGGCGTCTGCTTTGAATATTTTCTAGAAAAAACAAATGTTGAATCTGAATGAGAATATATTCACTGGATAATATTTATTAAAATGTTAATTATAAGAGAGCCATATATTAATGACCTGAACTGAATCCTCTTATATTCTTAAAATGAAACTGGTCTACACCAGTAATTGAGCAGCATATCTAAAAGCCTGATTAAACTAAGACCATAAGATAAATTGTCTACCAATTTTATATCTAATTCCTGACAATAAATTTTAATTTCTAAATCTTTTACCCCAATCTTTTAAAGAATTCTAATAATAGTTTTATTTTTATCAAATGTAAACAGAATTAAATTCCAAAATATTAAAAGACTTGATTTTTTGTTTATTAGCTACAGTTTTTATTCCTGACAATGAGTTATATTTTCTAAATCTTTTACCCCAATCTTTTAAAGAATTTTAATACTGTAATAGTTTTATTTTTTATCAAATGTAAACAGAATTGAATTCCATACTAAAAGACTTGATTTTTTGTTTTTATTAGCTACAGTTTTTATATCTGGGACCTCTAATATCATCACTTGCATCCTCATAGGAATCTAAAAAGTCCCCAAAAGTATCTATAAATACGCAACTAAACCAACTTCTTCCCACCTGATCCCCAAAGCAGAAGACTAATATTAATTGTTTAGAGACAACTTCTTTTTGAGACCATCTGAATCTATTCTTTGGGGCAGCATAGTACACCTTTGCTCCTATTTGTCTTTTCAGCTCTTTCAGTTGGATGCATGACAAAGAAAATCCTTCCATATGCAAAACTAGAGAAATTTAGGATAAAAATATGGTACTCCATCAGGGTCTATTTATGTGTATTTTCTTTGAGTTCAAAAGCTTGTTCGATTTTATAGGAGATTAAATATATAAGTCTATTAGGTTATGCCAAGTGTCTGCTTTTAGTGCTATGAAATTCCCAGCAATATTCGGACATTTCTGCTGTGGTAAACATTTGACGGCACTGAAGTATTTCCCACTAGGTAGCTCACTGTGTTTCTATCAACATTGAATGTGCTCTTTACTCTGGAAGAGGCTGAAAGTCTACAGCAGGGTAACTGCGGGTGGGGGAATCCAAACTTCACTTTGCGCTCTCATTTTTCAAGAGCAAACGTGTTATTGTCAAGTAACTCTGAAATTCCACTTTGAGATGAAACTGAAATTGAGCTCTGAAAACCTCAATTGAAAAGCACCAAATTATAGATGAAGCTATGTTTAAATACTAGACTCCCTATCTTTCTCATAATTCCTTATGGGCCAGGATGAGGGAGAATGTGCTCAGCATCTGAGATGGCCACCTAGCTTGTCTCCTTTTCTGTAGTCATAACCTCATTGATTTCCCAACATTGTGCTATTTCACATCCCGTAAACAAAGTGTGTATCTTCTACTGGCAACTTGTTACAGGCTCCACAACAAATATTAATGTTGCAATTGTCTTCCTTACGTCAAATAAAATTGAATATTCTGCAGGGAAGCAGTGTCTTCAAGGAGGAGCAAGGTTTCAGTTAGAGTGGGAGAAGGAAGAAGAGTGGGCATCACGCTCAGACCTGGCCAAGCAGACCCTGTCCTGGGCCAAACTGCAGAGGACTCTGCTTTTGTCCATCATGGTCAACACCTTGACATGTGGAGCAAGGCGTCCATGGGATCACAGACATGTACCCACTCAGAGGTCGTGCATTCTTCTAGACCATGCGTTAGGTACCCAGACGCAGAATTCCCTGCACAAATATCTTTGAGCTCCATCCTGGCACTTGTGTGTGCTCTTCAGCACTCCATTCTCCTCGGGACTGACTAATCCACCATGTTCCAAGGAAACATAGAGACTTCATGGTGCTGGATACAACCAAGATGTGAGCAGAAGGTGGGTTCAGAGGTGGGTTAAGGTGGGTTGAGGCCCTGGGTGCAGAAGAAAATATTGGGCCCCTTAAAAAAAAAAGGCAGGAAAAATAAAAGTATATGTTAACCATATTTTTAAGTAAATAAAAAAATATTATGTACTATTAATGTTAAAATTGCACATATGAAACCAAACTTGGTGTCATTAGAAATAAGTGTAAAGTTGGGGTTTTGCGGGGCCCTTCAGAAGTTGGGGCCCAGGGCGTGCGCCTGATGTGCCCACCGTTAAATCCACCTCTGGGTGGGTTGGCTTTAAGGCAGGAGCCAGGAGCCTGAGCCTGCTCACCCTATAATACTACATGAGCTCCAGAAGTCTAAATACAAACTTGGTCCTGCAGGTGGTGATTAAGTTCTATTTTTCAATATACAAAGATAAAACACAATTTATTTTTCAATCTGTTGCCTCAATCTATAACTTTTAAATACTTGTACTATGCTACATGGGCCTCTATTTCTGCTCTTGTCAGAGGTATGTGGCCCTGATGAAAGGTTTGAGAGGCTAGAGAATTTGGCTGATGTCAGAGTTCAGGAATCTTTTTTTAAATCTCTTCGAGCAGAATTAATGACGCACTCCTTCGTGCTTCAGTGAAATGGTGATCGTCATCAGACATGGCCCTTAGACTATTATGTTATACTCATACACTTAATATCTTCCCATTCAACTGTGAGTTCCAGGAGGAGAGAAACTGTGCCATCATTTCTGTGTGCCATCAAACTGTGGCACTAGCCACAGAATATACACAATGTCTGGTACATAGCGGTTACTTTCAAAAAGGGAAACAAGTTCAAAATGATAGGAGTTAGACCAGATGCAGACTGGAAGCATCTCGGAGTGCAGCCAAGGTGTGTTTCCGTTTCCTGGACAATGCTGATGAAATAGCTCAAAAATAGAAACTGAAGTCCACGTATATGTTTGGTTCTGATCACCATTCTTCAGATTTTCCACTTGGATTAGAAATTGAAGCCACTTAGTTCATTGGTTTTTATTTTAATAGCAGATGCTATTTAAGTGAGGAAAACTCTTCAAACAAAGTGTTGCTTTCCTTGAAGCATCCGATGCATGCTGCCCTTTCCATAGGCACCCCTACTGTGATACTCCTGTGGGCAATTCATGTTGCCATCTCAGATTAAGATAAAATTTCAGGTGTCAGCTCCAGACTACTTCAACGCCTGCCATCAGTTAGCTCTCAGTTTACCAATTTGTGTTCCACTGGGTTGAACAGTAAAAATCCTTGGTAGTTCACCTGAGAGGCCATTGAAGATGACTTATGGGCCAGAGCACACAATATTTCTTTTCTGTACTTTATCTAGACAAATAAGTGCTTATAACTCTGGATTCCGGAAAGACTGTTTATTCTTCAGAACTGACATCCCATTAAAAAGAAAATAAAGTAAGCATCAGGATTAGTCCTCCACGCTTCCGTCAAGTCTTTTGCCATCACTGTTTGTGTGTTTTTCCCTCTGTCAACTCCTGACATTCAAAATGCATTTTTCTGTAGAAGATAATACACTGCTACTCTTTTTTATCTTTTCTATATTTGCCATTCTTCTAACTCTCCCACAAAAAAAATCAAGCCATAGATCTTAAAAATAATAATGAAAGAATAAGAAATAAAAGCTCTTGTGGAATAAGAGTGATGACAGATTCTTTAGAAAAGAATTCCCCCGCCCCTGACTCTCAAGAACTATTATTCATCCATTGCTATTAGAAAAAAGGGACATGGGGCAAAGCCAGGCTGATCACAATGTTACAGTGACTTTAGGGAACAAAGGAAAGGGAAGAGTTGAGAGAACAAGAAAACATTGTTTTATGGTGCTAAGTGAATTTTACTGGGCCAGGCAGCTGTTCCCTTAATACCTTTTTACCAATCAAATCAACCTTTTAGTTATTACCTATATCAAATGAAGTCAAAGAAACAAGAGAAAGAACATATTTTGGTCAAGTAATTATAATGCAGTATGTCTAAACCTTAGGTTATAGGAGAAAAGAGAACTTGGAAAATGGCATGTTCTGGTAGGTAAGTTACCAGCCAGAATCTGGGGGATAGGTGGCTAGTATTGGTCTGTATCTCATCTGTAGTGACCTGAAACTTACCCTCTAGCATTTGAGATACTTTAATGGTAAACAGAAGGTTCTGTTGTTCATCAGTCAGAGTCAAGGCTACTGTAATTTCAGCAAAAAAAAAACCATCTGGAATTCTGTATTTCAGGAGAAAAATAGGTGCCTCTCCCAATCCTCCCTACAAGTCCACACCCTCAGACTCCAAAGCCAAGGAAGCAATGTGATGGTGAGGGGTGATTTTATGTGTCACTTCATTGGACTGAGGGTTGTTCAGATAGCAGGTAACACATTATATCTGGGTGTGTTTGTGAAGAAATGAGCATTTAAATTCACAAACTGAGTAAAAGCAAATATCCCTCAGAGGGATATCATCCAATCCACTGAGTATAGTAATAAAACAAAGACGTGAAGGAAAGGTGAATTTGCCCTCATTCTGTTTGAGCTGGAACATACACATCCCCTTCTCCTCTCAAGTATCAGTGCTCCTGGTTCTCAGATCTTCAGACGTTCCTGGGTCAAATTTTGCACACAGAAGCTTGTGAAATTTCTCCACTCCCATAATCATGTGAGCCAATTTCTATATAAATATATATGTTTTAATAGGTATATTTTTATATTATTTATATATATAGTATGTATATATATTATATATATATGTATATATTTCTCTGAGGAACACTGTGGTACAGTTTCTTATTATCCAGCAGTGACTGGCATCTGGGAAGCAACTGGTGTTGAGTTCATAAGGCAACTAGCAATGGGAGTGGGGGGTATAGTGCTTACCTAACTATACCCAGCCTGCAGCCCTCTCATAGTTTCTATCTTAGAGGAGGCTGGCAGATGAGTTATACACACCTCATACACATTGCCTTTGTAAATTCTTACACTGAAACATAGCATTCTTGGACTGGAAGTGACCCTCATTAGCATCTGACTGATCACTTCCTTTTACAAGGAGGCATTGGAAGGGTACACGGCTGGTTAGTAGCAAATCACATAAACTTGTTTCTACTGAGGTATGAGAAAGGAAACCTCTCTTATTTAGGAAATAGAATAAAGACTTTATTCTAGCAAAAGATGTTGCAGAATAGAAACAGGTGTTTCTGAGAGGACTGATTCCAAGTGATTTAAATTCACTTGTTCCTATTCTTATTGTTCATTTGTACTCCCCACTTCTTTTACAATGAACATGTATTTCTTGTTATTAAAAAGAGTAGATTCTCTCGAAGATCTCTGTTGTGGGTGTTGATAGTCCTATTTTCTGCTGCTTTGTTTAATATACAGTGTTTCCTTTATTCCTCTTACCTCAATGTCCCACTCATATTTCAGGCTGGGACCTCCTCCTAATTTAGAGCTCTCTTTCCCCCTTTTGCCAACTTCTATTATGAATCTACCTTTGCCACCCAGCTTAGTGCATCCCAAGGTTCTCTTTACCAAGCCACAGTTGCAGAGCTCCAGGGAAAAGCAACCTGGTCTCATCTCTCCAGGTAGAGGAGAACAGAAGCTCCATCTCCACACATGCTGCAGTTGGCTTTTCCAGTCTACCTGAATCATTGCCAGCTAGAAACAGTGGTCATTGGGACTTGAACATGAGCTGCAAAGTATAGAATTGTGACAACAATTCCAGTGCCATGCGGACTTTTCCTGGATGTGGACTTTTCCTGGATTCCTGCTCCTTGTGACAGCTCCTAATGGACTGAACTGGGGTTGGGTTGCATTTGCAGGGATTTGGAGTGGTGTTGGTGCCAACTTGGACTTGGTGAACATGTTAAGGACACTACTACTCTTTTATGGATTCTTGCTGTATTGGCCAAGAGTTTGCTTAAAGGCTTTAATCACTGTAAAAAAAAAATAGAAGACTGGATAAAGAAGATGTGGCACACATACACTATGGTATACTACTCAGCCATAAGAAATGATGACATCAGATCATTTACAACAAAATGGTGGGATCTTGATAACATTATACGGAGTAAAATAAGTAAATCAGAAAAAAATAAGAACTGCATGATTTCCATACATTTGTGGGACATAAAAACGAGACTAAGAGACATGGACAAGAGTGTGGTGGTTATGGGGGGGAAGGAAGGAGGGGGAGGGGAAGGGGCACAAAGAAAACTAGATAGAAGGTGACAGAGGACAATCTGACTTTGGGTGATGGGTATGCAACATAATTGAATGACAAGATAACCTGGACATGTTTTCTTTGAATATATGTACCCTGATTTATTGATGTCATCTCCTTAAAATTAATAAAAATTTATTTATAAAAACAAGAGTAGAGAAACCCAAATGGATATTACAAGCAAAGTGTGTCTAGCATGTTTCAATATTAGTGCCAAATAGAGGAAAATAATTCTCTATTATTACTAAATAAAAAATCATTCATATGTTTACTATTATGAGAATAAAAACAGTGAGTTTGAGCTCTCATTCTATTAATTTTCAGAAATTTCACAAAAAGTACTGAGCAGCTACTGTGTAGCATATCCTTCACTGAGCCCCGGAGATACAACGAACATGTGTGCCACAGTCCTTGTAAACTTAAAGGACACAGAATACGTGTGCATCATTTATTTCTCTGAGCTTCAGTTTCCTCACTTGGAACATGGAAATAATTGTGCCTTAGCAGGTCATTGTGAAGATTACATGATTTAACATGTGTGAATTGTCTAAGTGCAGAGAAACGACTCAATTAAATGTAAGATCTGAGAGTGTTCAAAAGCAAAGATGAGCTATTAGAGTTTTGGGAGACAAATATTATCTCACTAATAATAGACATCTCATATAAAACCCACGTTTCTATGTTACTTATTATGAGTTTAATAGAAACGCATTAACTAGTGCAAATATAAGCTGTTGAACTTAGCTCCCGCTTCGATTTACCTTTCCCACAGAGCTGTTGTGTTGGTACACAAGATCCAGGTGATAAAATGCTTTAATGCTCACTTATTCTTGTCACCTGTAGGGTAAGTCACTTTCTAGGCATCTGAACTCTGCATGGCTCTATATAGAAGACCAGATAGATAGGATGGAGAGGTGAAAGTGTACTTAATGAACCAGTCAACCCATGCACTCTGATCATTTTAGTCATAGAGTCTTCTTTCACGACACTTTCTGGAAGCTTGTCACAACAATTTTAAACACATTTTCCTCAACCCTTACACAGAGCTGGGCTCAGAGCAGGCCATGCAGAAATGAATGAGGTAACAAAGGTGTATGAGAAAGCAAATCCATAAAAAAGAAGGCTTAGATTTCCTGTGTACACAGTGCACTTTAATTTCCCCTAAATAACTAAGTTATTCCACCCTGGGAAATTCTCTACCATGTTTCTCCCATAAAAATTCTCATTAAAAAAAAATTAAAAATTTGTTTTCTTAACCTGACTTATGTAAATAATTCTCTACTCAAACTTTTCTTTTTCTTCGCACCTTCTTTCCAGACTGAGTATCTTAGAGCAGGAAGTTGTTTGCCAGCACCTGGAAAGCTCCACCAGGCCCTCTGCCCTCTGGGGGCCTGCCTGCCCCATCTTACCTCCAGGGTTCCTATGCAGGCTGACAGCCCCTGGGCCAGGGTTGCAGAGCCAGGCACTGAGGCTAAGGTGTGGGCAGCTGCCAGGCAGTGCCATGGAGGACAGTAAAGGTGGGCCTGGGGTTTAAAGAAAAACATGGAGGCAGCAGGCACAGACAATTACTAGAAAATTTTTTAAATGTTGCTTAGTACTATGGACTAAATTTTGTTTCTTCTGAATCTATGTATTGAAGCACTTACCTCCAATGTGACTATATTTGGAAACAAGGCCTTTAGGAGTAATTATGGTTAAATAAATGTAAGCATGGATATTAATCTGATAGCACTGGTGCTCTTATAAGAAAAGGAAGAAAACATTTATATCTACTCTCTTAGCAAACTCTAGGAACAACAATTTATCAACTATAGGCACTACACTTACAGTAAGAAATTTCTAAGACTTACTCATCTTGCATAACTGAAGCCTTGTACACTTTGGCAAATACCTCCCCATTTCCTCCTCCCCCAACTTTTTTTCCCCCCAGAGTTATTATTTTATTATTATTATTTTTTAATACAATGAGAGCAAGGGAGGCAGTAAGACAGATTCCCACATGTGCCTGCCCAGGATCCACCCAGCAAGCCCACCAGGGGACAATACTCTGCCTATCTGGGGTGTTGCTCCATTGCAACCGGAGCCATTTTTTTTAGCACCTGAAGCAGAGGCCATGGAGCCATCTTCAGTGCCCGGGTCCAATTTGCTTCAGTTGAACCAGGGCTGCAGGAGGGGAAGAGAGAGAAAGAGTTGAGAGGGGGAGGGGTGGAGAAGCAGATGGGCACTTCTCCTGCGTGCTCTGACCAGGAATTAAACCTGGGACATTCATACACCAGTTTGATGCTCTATCACTGAGCCAACCAACCAGGGTTTCTCCTCCCCCAACATTCAACAACCAGCATTGCACTCTCTAGTTCTATGAGTTTGGCTACTATTTTACTTGTGTTCTTATCAAGCACACATAAAACAATAAATCAGTGATAAGTAGATAGATAAGTTGGAAGGAAACTTTAGAAGTGATGAATGTGTTCATGGCATAGATTATGGTGATGTTTTTAGAGATGCATATTTTTTTCCAAATTCATTAAGTTGTATACATTAAGTATGTATATACATAGCTTTTCTGTAAGTCAATCATACCACAATAAAGTGGTCCAAAAAAATAAAAGAAAAAAGGGAGGGAAAGAGAGATCTCTCTTTCTTCTCATGCACATGCACCAAGAAAAGCCAGGTGGGACACAGCAATGAGGCAGCTGTCTGCCAGCCAGGAAGGGAGTCTGACCATGCTGGCACCCTGATCTCCGGCCCCTCGCCTCTGAAACTGTGAGAAATCATTGTCTGTCATTTGAGTCACCCATGCTGTAGTATTTCGTTGTGGTAGCCAAAGCTGATCAAGACACCTGGCCTCTGCAGTCTTGCTCCTGCTGACTCCTCACCAGCTCCTCTTGCCAAACACACCGCCATGAAATTCTCCTCCTTCAGCTCTTACAACTAGTATGATGCAGTAGTTAGGAGCAACTCGACACATTTTATTTACTAGCAGTGCGACCTTGGGCAACATTTTTAACCTCCCTGTGCCTCAATTTTTCCATCTGTAACACAGGTTAATAACAGCACCAACTTCATGGGGTTGTTGTAAATATTAAATGAGTTCATGAACATTATGAGCTAATGGCAGATAAGTGGATTGTCAGCCCTAGAATGTAAGTTACAAAAGGGTAGGAATGTTCATCTTTTTCCTTCCCTGATGTATTTAAAGTACCTGGAACTCAGCTGGCATGTACATATTTTGGGGATTATTAAATAAATAGTACTCCCATCTTTTCTGACTGGCTGTCCATACCCTCTATAATTTGATCATACTTAATATTTGCAGTCTTATTTTTTCCTCTACAACCAGTTCAGAAATGCATGGCAATGCTGAGTGATTGTGATTTGTGTCCAAGTCCTCCATTTTCTTATTTAATTTTTCTTGTTCTTTTGCTTACATTGTCTTGACAGTTTTTAGCCTAGCAAAGCCTCCTAAGTCCTATCCATCTACAAGATGTGTATTGAATCTGATAGACCATCCAAACTTCCAGAAGATTCCCCAGCTCCCCTCCACATATCCTATCTCTTACAAAGGTGAATGATTAACACCCCCACACCCTGCCACATACACACAGTCACAGACACACATCCCAAAGGTTCTTTGAGAGACAGGTAATGGGATTTTCAAGGTCTTCTCTTCTCTGAGCTTAAGAGCCCTGTCTGCTCTCAAACTAAAACATCCTAAAGCGTGGTTTGGGTTCCTTGAACACTTCTTCACAACTCTCCCTAGAGAGTTCTATCTGGCCAGAAGAAAACAGAAACACCTAGACAGGGTTATCATTCATTAAAATTCACTTTTTTTTTTTTTTTTTTTTTAGGAAAAGGACAGTTCCAGAACCATTTGAGGAGGAGGACTCTTCCAATACCATTTGAAATAGATGAGACCTAGCGTGTTGTAAAGTTAGAGCTGATTCTCGGTGCATCAGAGGCAAGGGTCATAGATGAGGAGCTGCTCCTGACACCTTTCTTCTTTCCTCCATGCTCCACACACATGCTCATGACCATCTGCTACCCTTCCTACAATATACTTAGAACTCTTTCTGGTCCCAACGCCAGGAGAAACCATGTTAAAAATTAATGAAGAAGGAACAAGAGGACACAGAATGGATGTATCTATGAGACCTAGTCCTGGCTCACAGAATTAGTATGAAAAGCTCCATTATAAGTTTGATACAGTTTTATTTTCTTCTCTTCCCTGACTTTTCTGCTACCTACTCCCATGTCTGAGCTGTCCCTCTCCCCAGAAGAGTAGGTTTGTTTGATCTAGTCCTGACCCTGCTTGCACAAACAGAAGTTGGAGAGTTCGCACAACTTTATTTCTTCTTCTGTGGAGACTAGGGGTTCTTCCCAGCCAATTCCTCCCAACGAGAGCTATGATACCATCTCTCAGTCCTTAGAGCCTTCCCAGCTAGCTCCTCACAGGTGTGAATGAATGCATTCTAAGGAGGCAGAGTGCCGCCTGTTATTGTCACACACACATTTTCACCATGTGAATGGATTGGAGTATAGCCTCATGGCATCTAAAGAAATGAGGCTGTGGCTTCAAAGTCACCTCAACTCCCTCTCCAGACCTGCTTCTCTTTTGTTCTTTTATTTCTGAACTAAGTACTGCATTGGCTAGGAATTTGATGAGTATCCTAATTATAGCATTTGAAAGTTTTTTTTCTGCTGAAATATTCATACTAACACTGTTAACTCCCAGAGAAGGTGAACACCACACATAGTAGGAGCACTGCCATCATGCCACCTACATTGATCGTATGTAGTCCAGTGTGCAAGGTACTTTCACACCTGTTACTGGAGATTATGCTCATAATAACCAATCCCATGTGGGAAGCCTGCTCACCATAATTAGCCTCTTTACAAATAAGGATTCTAAGACAGGTTGCCTAAGTGATTTTGGCTCATAGTGGCAGAAGCAAATCCTCTACTGAATGAATGGAGCTAATGGGCTATTAGGAGGGGAGTGGGAAAGGTAAGCCGGCCTTACTAGAAGAATTTAGATGGTGTGTTAGACAAAACTAGAATCTAATTTACCTCATAAGTAACAGACTGATTTAATAAATGTGTAAAGATTTCTGAATAAAATAACCTCTGGCATTCAGCTTTCTAGTGTCTTTCAGTTTATTGACAGTGTGCCTTTACTTCTATTCTTGCCACCACTGACATACTACAGCCAGAGAAATCCAATTTGATAATATTATGTCACATCATGTCATATCACATGTCATGCCATGTCATATCATATATCATATATCATTTCTCCTGTGTGAAAACTTTCAATGGCTTTTCACTGCACTTAGGATAAAGCCAAGCCTTCAGAGGACCCTTGACAAGGAAGGGTCCTCACGACCCTGTCCCTGAATGCCTGTTCCTGCCTCCTCTCACCTCCCCTCCATCCTCACTCTCCAATCCGACGACACCTTCAGTTTCCCAGTTACCTCTGCTCCTCCACATCCGAGCTCAATCCACACTGCCTCAGGTAAGTAATCCCTGATTAGGCCTAATGACCCTAATATAGGAGCACCTAGTCCCACGTGCCTCTCCTTGGAAGGCTTAGTGATTTTATGATTGTGATTAGTTAATTAGTGTCTTTTTCATCATCTCCATGGAGAGGCTGAGGTGCCTGGTTTGGCTTGCTGTTGTTCCCTAGTCCCTACCACCACATCTGGCACAGAGCTGGCACTCACTAACTAATATTGAATAAACAAGCAAATGAGCAAGTGGACAATAAAGGTACTCTTCCAAACTAATTCATCCTCCTTAAAATTTAAAGTTCAGTGGAAAGCTATGTCCCTCTTGGTCAGTGTCTCAGAGACGACACGGACAGTGAGAAGAGATGGCTGCTTCCTGTATTTTGCTGCAAAAATTTTGTGACATTTTAGTCTTGCAGAACTACTGAGGCATTTCTAGGTAAGTGCCTTCTCTTTGTTGTTTTCTTTGGGTATGGTCTCCCTCTCTTTCCTTCTCCTCTCCCTGTCCCCCACCAAATAACAGCAGTATCTTTTTGAAATGGCAGTTAAATACCTGTGGAGAATTATTCTCTAGCAGAACAATCTTGAGGGGCAGAAGCTCTGGTCAAGGGCCGACCTGCGTGCGGGGCAAGAGTCACTCAACCTAACTCAGCAGCGGGGACCTCAGGGGGGACCAAAGGGAATGACTGCCTTCCCCTTGTGACTTCCCAACCTTTGTCCGAGTCCCCCCAAGCTCATTTACACTGAGAAAAGCTTCCACTGCAGACACCTGTTCCTGAACATCCCCAGGGTGAACTGTGAGGTCTCCTGATAAAAGGGTTTGTTCACACAGAGCTCAGTGAGCCTGACTGAGAGAGAAAAATGAGTAAAAAAAACCATTTTTTAAAAAACCAGCTCACGCCAAAGGAAAGTACTGAGAGAAGAGAGTTTCAAGGCAGAAGAGGCAAACAAGTAAAAGGTAATCACTGAGAAACTACGTGAAACAGACTTTTATTTTTGGAAGCAGAAGTAAACGGGTTTTCCTCTCTGTCAGAGAGAGCTGTAGGGGCAGACTGATCTGGCATTTGCACCATGGTCTTTAAGTCACTAACTCTTGGTGGGTGGAGAGGGCAGGTGGGAAAGGAGACTTGAAACTGGCTAATTTGGGGCTGTTGTTGGTTGACGCCGATATATCTCTGTCAGGAGTCAGAAAAGAATTTACCCCTCCACTTGATCTGTGCATGTGCCTGAGGGAAAACGAAGTTTTGAAGGAAACAAACCAGTGGAGCATTTGTGTTTCGCTCCATCAGTTTGAACCTAAGAATCTAAGAAGATGCTTGTAGCACTGTCTTCCCTTTTAGCGGATTTTTTGCTCCGAATCATCGCAACATGTAAAGCCCTGACACCTAGGATATCCTGAGGGGAAAAGCAAGAGAGAAGGATGTAATTGTGCCAATTCATCTGGCCAAGAGACTGAGGGCACAATGTCCTTCGGGCAGAATAAATTGTTATTTTGGGACTTCGTGTTGATCATTTTGGCAGTGGTATCCTGGAGGGACAAATCCAGAGTTGTGGAAAGATGTCTGGGTGCCTGGGGCTGGGAGGCAATTAGTTGTAAGGTTCTCCTTTCCTCCACACATATTTACAGAGTGAATCCACTCAAGTTCCAATTCTTAATACAGTCTGCTTTATAGTCTATTGCCTACTTTAAAAAATTATGATGTTTTCTTTCTTATTATTTGTCATACATATAAATAGAAATAATAACATTTTACAACTTGCAGTATTTAACACACAGCAAAACACTAAAATTAAAATAAAAATGTACATACGCCTGTTCTCTAGAAGTCCAATGTCCTGCGATAGTCAAATCCTGGTTCTCTTTGCCCTTCAATTTCTTCACATTATATTTTAAGGAGAAATTTTTTTCCCTTTTTTTTTTTTTTTTTGGTTCTCTTTCTGTAAGGCCATCTGGGCCTTCCTTCCAATTTCCCTTGCAGTGTAACTTTAAATTTCTAGCTGTCATCCACCATCACTGTAGAATTAAATAAGGTTCTCAGATTTAGAAAGCTAAGAAATTTACAATGTAAATAATTTTCAACTCTAAAAGCAAAGACACAAATGCTCTACCAGCAAAATCGACTATAGAAATTTTTTGGGGGGTCAGGGGAAAGCGCTTTTCCATGCTTTTAACTCTTCAGACCACTGCAAATACACCTTACTCTGCAGAAAACCCACTCCAGTTCTGCTTGAGCTCTGGCCCTTATCGGGCCCCAAAGGTGAAGGACATAGAGAGAGACAGCAGCAGCATGCAGGGCATGGGCTAACCACTAACGTCCTGGTCCTGGGCCATCAAGCTCACCAGGAGGATAGGGAGAGTGGAAATTGGTGTGTTGGTTTTGTACCACTCTCCTTTTCCAACTAGTGACTTTTAAAAATTTTTTTTTTAAGATTGTGCCTCCCAGCCTACATTTCTCTTCTCTCCCTTCTTCTCCTCTTCCCTCTTCTCGACCATCTCTAATATGTATTTTAACAGACTAAAGGATCCACCCCAAGAGACGTGGCTACCGTGGCTGTGGACTGAACAGCCCCTGATGCAAAGGAAAAGTGCCAGGGGATTGAGCAGGGAGAAGGTTTCAGGAAGTTTCCACCCCCATGGCACCTGGAGAAACGCCACCATTGACGACAGAGAGGAGAATGGAGGTGACCAAAGGAAGGGGACTGTTTCTTCTGTGTGTGTTTTAGAACACACCTCTGCTATATAATCAACTGGAGTAAATAATTTTTGTCTCACATTTTCCATTTTATAATACTTTTTTTTTCTATGTTCATTTAGAAAATGTGCTACCTTCCTGGTGTGCATAACCTGCCTACTGCAATCTCTTTCACCTGTGCTGATATTGACCTTTCGCCTGAGATACCTTCCTCCTTGTGTGACTCATTCCTCATGTCAGTAGAGCATCTCGATAGTTAAATTTTTACATGATGAAGAATGCATCATTGGAGAGCAAACATTTTTGAGATTTTTTTGGATCTGTTTTAAAATTGCAGCTTGAATATTATCAGATTCATATGTTTACACTGTGCTGTGTCCCACGCAACTTGTAAATATTTGATAAGTGTTACCTTTTAATTCCTGATAACATTATGAAAGTGTTAAGAAATGTTATGGCTGATAACCTTTTTCTGAGCCTAAGATTCACATTTACCATGTAGAGTTATTGATTGACTAGAGCAAAATGATTTTGTTTTCAGGGAAACAGTCTCTCAGAGGCCACATCCAAATGTTTCCTTCATTGAATTGTACGTTTTCCAAGGACAGAGATAAGATTAATTTTTTTCCTTCTGATTCTCAAGCAGGTCAACTTGGGTCTACCAAGACCAAATATTTATAGACATATGTGAGTATGCAGTTCCCTAATGACAAATGTGTGATAATGTGTCAGAATGAAAGATTTTTGAGACAGTAATGTTGACTGTCTGAGTCGGACATTTACTTAAGCTGTGTTGCTGGGAAGCAGTACCTAGCCCTCAATCAAATAAAGCATTTTTCTAATGAATAAGTTCACATTCTGAAGTATAACCTCCAAGATCAGAATATCCAGGTACAAAGGCATCAGTCCATGGAGAAAGAGCTGGAAATTTTTATGCAAGCCCAAGGATCCTTTATTCCAAACTTATGCTTCACAGTGGGTCAACATTTGCTAGCTTAGTTTAACAAAGAAAGCATCAAATAATTAATTGAAACTCGATGAAAAAGTGTTTTTAAAGTCAGCATTTTAAAATGTGATTCTGTTTACATAAAATATGGAGACACAAAAATGTATTCAATGCTACTGAATATAAGATATTGGTTACAAGATCTTGGTTACTCTGAAGCAGTGACTAGAAAAGAAATGATGGAGAAATTCCGAGGTGCTTGTAAGAGGTTTTGTTTCTTACCTGCATACTATTTACATAAGTGTGTCCAGTCGGTAAACGTTCACTGAGCTCTATAGTTTATACTTGACAAAATTTTGTTTTTAATTTTCCTATATATTTAACAAAAATTATGCACACACATATTAATTTTCTGTATATGCCTTGGTAGTAGTTTTCAGTTCTATTCTTCTGTAAAGAAAAATGTTTTTCTTTCTTTCACATTTAAAGGGATCTTTTGAGTAAACATACTTGTATTCTCCTTGAAGTTGCCCTGTGCATATTTATACACAATTCTTGAAGGAAGCTTTTATTATATTTAACCTTGTTTTTGTAAACTGTACATGTAAATGAGAACTTATTTTCACTGCATCACCAAGGTCTGAGCTCCCTGAAGCTGGAGACATGTCCTGGTTATGCCCTCAGAGCGTGGCATTTGGTAGGTAATCAATAATTATTGAATCAGATGCAAAAGATCAGGTAAAGAAGGATCGCTGATGGTCTCCAACTCTGGCCAATCCCTTCAGTCTCTTTTTACATGATAGTTCCTAGCACCGAGTTAAAAAGGCAGTTAAAACATAACCACTTCTGATGAGACTAGTTACATGATCTGCAGGGATCCACCCTCAACTCAGGAGGTATTGCACAAGGGCCAGGAAGTAGCCAAGGACAAGAACCCAGTAACTTCATCAGGGTTAGGTAAACAGCAGCTAGCACAATGGCCACTCTAAACAGGACAAACTCAAAGTGCAGTGTCATGGCCAGATGTCTCCTTTCACTGGAATAGGCACAGGTGCCCCTTAAAGACAAGCCTTGCAAGAATAATTACAATGAATATTTACCAAGTGATTTATTACTTCTGTGCTTTGTCTTTTTTAAATTTTATTTAGAAAATTAAATTTAATAGGGTAACACTGATCAATAAGGGTACAAAGGTTTCAGGTAAACATCTCTATAGCATTTGAACTGTTGATTATGTTGTATACCCATCACCCAAAGTTAAATCATTTTCCATTACCTTAAAATTTTCCCTCTTTACACCCTTCTCCCCACCCCTACTTACATCCCCTTCCCCCTGGTAACCTCTTCAATTTTATCTATGTCCATGCGTCTCAGTTTTATATTCCACATATGTGTGAAATCATACAGTTATTAGCTTTTTCTGATTTACTTATTTCACTCAGTATAATATTCTCAAGGTCCATCCATGTTGTAGTAAATGTCGCTATGTCATCATTTCTTATGGCTGAGCAGTATTCATTGTATATATGTACCACATCTTCTTTATCCAATCCTCTACCAACAGGGATACTTCAGTTGTTTCCATGTCTTGGCCACTGTGAATAATGCTGCGATGAACATGGGGGTGCGTGTGTCTTTGCGTACCAATGTTTTTGATTTGGGGAGGTAGGTTCCCAGTAGAGGGATGCTGGGTCATATAGTAATTCTAGTCTTAATTTTTTGAGGAACCTCCATACTTTCTTCTGTAATGGTTGCACTAATTTACATTCCCATCAACAGTGAATGAGGGTTTTGTTTTTTCCATCGCCTCTCAATCACTTGTTATTACCTGTCTTGTTAATAATAGCCAATTTAACAAGCATGAGATGGTATCTCATTGTAGTTTTGATTTGCATTTCTTACTAGCTAGTAAAGATGAGCATTTTTTTCATATATCGATTGGCCATTTTTGTATATCCTCTTGGGAGAAGTGTCTGTTCAGGTCATCTCTCCATTTTTTAATTGGATTGTTTGCTTGCCTGTTGCTGAGATTTGTGAGTTCTTTATATATTTTGGATATTAATTCTTTTTCATAGCTGTTGTTTGCAAATATCATCTCCCATTTAGTTGGCTGCCTGTTTGTTTTGTTGCCCATTTCTTTTTTTGTGCAGAATCTTTTTTGGTTTAATTTAGTGCCATTCATTGATTTTTGCCTTTATTTCTTGTGCCATTGGGGTCAAATTCATAAATTGTTCTCTACAACCATGGTTCTTGAGTTTAGTATCTATGTTTTCTTCTATGAAATTTATTGTTTCAGATCTTATATTTAGGTCTTTGATCCATTTTGAATTAATTTTTGTGCAAGGAAAAAAACTGTAGTCAAGTTTCATTCTTTTGTATGTAGCTTTTCAATTTTCCTAGCACCATTTATTGAAGAGGTTTTCTTTTCTCCATTGTGTGTTTTGGGCTCCTTTGTCAAAGATGATTTGTCCATATACATGTGGTTTTATTTCTGGGCTTTCAATTCTGTTCCATTGATCTGTATGTCTGTTTTTCTGCCAATACCATGCTGTTTTAATTATAGTGGCACTATAGTATAATTTGAATTCAGGTAGTGTGATACCTCCAGTTTCATTCTTTTTCCTCAAGATTGCTTTGGCTACTCGGGGTTTTTTGTGGTTCCACACAAACCTGCTAATTTTTTATTCTATTTCTTTAAAGAATGACACTGGGATTTTTATGGGGATTGCATTAAATTTGTATATTGCTCTAGCCAATATGACCATTTTAACTAATGTTGAATCTTCCAATCCATGAATATAAAATATTTTTCCATTTCATTGTGTCTTTTCCAATTTCTTTCAATAATGTTTTGTAGTTTTCAGTATATAGGTCCTTTATATCCTTGTTAAGTTTATTCTTAGGTATTTTTGTTGTTGTTGCAATTGTAAAAGAAATTGTGTTGTTGTTTTTTCAAAGTTTCATCATTGGCATATAGAAAAGCGAGAGACTTTTATATATTTTGTATCCTGTGACTTTACTGTATTAGTTTATTGTTTTTAATAGTTTTTTTTGGTGGAGTCTTTGGGGTTTTCTATATACAGTATTGAATAATCCCCTGAGTATTTCCTGCAGTGGGGGTTTTCTGGTGAAAATTCCTTCAGCTTTTGTATGTCTGTAAAAATTTTTATTTCTCCTTCATATTTGAAGGATAACTTTGATGGATCTAGTATTCTTGGCCAGTAATTCCCTTCTTTCAGTACTTTGAATGTTTGGGTCCACTTTCTTCTGGCTTGTAGAGTTTCCACTGATAATAACCTAATGGGCTCTCCTTTATATGTTATGGTCTTTTTTTTCACTAACTGCCTTGAGGATTCTTTCTTTGTCTTTGATTTTTGACAACTTTATTATGATGTGCCTTGGAGTAAGTCTGTTTGGGTTGCAGTAACTCAGCATTTTGTTTGCTTCTTAGATTCAAGGCTCTAACTCTTTTCATAGGCTTGGGAAGTTCTCATCAATTATTTATTTGAACATTACCTTCTCCCTCTCTTCGTCTTCTGATATACCCATTATTCTTATATTGCTACTTCTGATGGAGTAAGACAATTCTTGCAGAGCTCTCTCAGTTTTTTTTTAACCTGTGAGTCTCTCTCCTCTCTATTGCATCTCTAATTACCCATCTTTAATGTCTCTGAGTCTTTCCTCAATTTAGCTTGTTCTATTAACCAAACTTGCTACCTCAGTTTTCAATTCATTTATTGATTTCTTCATCTTTGTTTTTAAAATTTTAAACTCCTTGATGAGGTGTTTGTTTTGTTTTCTGAGTTCATTAAGTTGCCTATTGGAGTCTTCTCACATCTCATTGAGTATTTTCAGAACTTCAGTTTTGAATTCTCTATTGTTTAACTCAAAGGTTTTCATATGATTGAGATATTTTTCTGGAGATTTTTAATTTTTGTTCTGAAATACATCTCTGTTTGGGTAGCCATGGTATTCAATTTCTTCTTCTTGCATAGCATTTGAGAGTGGTGCTGTTAAGAACCCTATCAAGAAAACAACTAAAACAATAATTAAAAAATACAATAAAATGTAAAAATTTTTAAAATTATGCCAAGAAAAGGAGAAAAACCACTGAAAAAAAGATCAAAAACAAACAAAAAATAGAAAACACCCAGACAGAAATAAGAATAAAATATATAAAAATTAAAGAAAATGAAACTTAAAAGATAGAAAGAGAAAAAAAGAATAAGAAAAGAAAGAAAAAAATAAAGAAAAATAAAAAAGTAAATTTTGGTTTTGGAAAGTTTCTTCCAGTAGGTGTTTCTGCATTACAAGTTTTATCTGGCCATATGCAACCATATGCTTCTTCATCCCTCCCCCTCTCCCTTCTCTCTTTCTCTATCACTCTCTATCTCTCTCTTTTCCTCCCTCAGCCATGCCTCAATTGGAATAAGTTGGTCTCGGGCACTGAGGATGGCTCCATGGACTTGCCTCAGGTGCTAAAATTGCTTGGTTGTGGAGCAACAGTCCCAGATGGGCAGAACATCTCCTCATAGGTGGCTTGCCAGGTGGATCCTGGTCTGGGCTCATGTGAGAGTCTTTCTCTCTGCCTCCCACTTCTCACTTAAAGAGAAAAAAAGCAATAGAAAGGTTTTAGCCCTCTGAAGTTTCTGGGCTTTCTTTTGCTGAGATTTTGTGGTCAATATGATGTAGACAGGGCTGCAGTTGCGTTGGTGGGTGGGGCATATTGTGAGGGCTTTAGATCTTCAACTTTATGGCTTTGGCTTTATAACTTTTGCTTTTTAGCTTTACAGCTCTAGCAATGGCCATCTCAGGCTTCCAGGTGTTCCTCTCCATATCTCAACAGACCTGGAGACCAGATGCAGAGCACCTCTGTTTTTCAGGAGAGTGGCTTTGGAGAGCTGGCTGTGGGGTTTGTCTCCACTTCTCTCTATACCACGAGGTGAAGAAGGCAGGATCTGGGAGGCTTGGGGGCCACATGTGAACTTTCTCTGTCTCTGCCGAGTGCTGTCTGCAGGCAGACCATGGAAATGCTGACCGTGACCCTGAGCTCTGACTGCTTCGGCTTATCTCCCCTTTTGCCCCTCTATTTCACTGCTCCTCCTGGCAGAAGGAGACCCAATCACTTCAGGTACCCCTCAGACAAAATCCAAACTGCCTGAGCTTCCCTCCTCCCCATAGTCTGGCAGGGGAAAAAAAAACCCAGTCCAGGTTTGTCTTCTCCCCAGAGACGACCGTGAATGAGTTCTATCTTCTGCCCTCCTTTTTACCACCATCTCACTTTTAGGCTACTCAGTGCATGGATCTTTCAAGCATACCTACAAGCCCAGCCAGAGTTCCTTCATGGCATTATAGTAGTTCAATTTGTTGAAATTTCAAGGGGATAGATCAGGAGTATCTCTCACGCTGCCATTACCCTGACATCATCTCCCTGTGGTTTGTTTTTTTGAAATCTTCACAACATTGTGGTATAGGTAACCTTATTCTTGTTTTATAGACGAGACTGAAGCTCAGAAAATTTATTAATTTACTCTTAGTTGCCAAGTAGCTGTTTAATAATGATGGGACTGAGAATCTTTGAGATTAGGCAACATGCTCATGGCCACCCAGCCAATAAGTAACATATCAGGGTTGGAAAGTAAGTCTCTGCCTGTCCATAGCCCACAGTGTCGAGTAATTTTCCTGTCTAGAGCCAGGCCTCATCTATGAGCAGTGGCTGACTGGAGTTCTGTGTTCTAATGCAATGTGAGGCCACTGCAGAGCCCCAGAGGAAGGAAGGCTGAGATAGATTAGCCATGCTGCTTACCTGCCATCCCTGTGCTGTACTGTTCCCTCAACCCACTTCTCTTATGCCGTTGGGCACCCACCAGCACCTAATCATCACAAGTCCTATTTTGTTTCTCAGCCTGCAAGGCGCAGACAGGAAAACTACACCAGACAAGGCCATCTTTATATTTGCATGCTCCAAAAACACTATATTCATTCCATAACCAAGTAGCAGATGTATAGGCTGGTAATGTTTCTACTTAGGCTTTAATTTCATATGAGGAGATATTTAAATCACTAAAGCATAAACTAAAATCATTCTTAGCATAATATCAGTTCACTTAAAATAAAAAGACATTAAATGCCTATACAATTTTGTGAAAATCAAAAGCAGACTAGGACAATGAAAAATGAAGTAGATTGGAGTCAGAGATGTCAGGCTCAGGTTCCAGCTTGACCCCTCACTGGTTTTGCAGCTCTGAACTAATCACTCCAATGCCTGGGGTTCGGACTCAGACTTGGATGTGAATCCTGACTCTGAGGCTGACAAGTTCTGTGACTTTATGCAGTCTGATGTTTTGTAAAGCTTCATTTTATGATTTTTAAAATGTGAATAATAAGGACTATCTCACTGGGTTGTTAAGAAAATTTGTGGAGGTGTTACATGTTATGTGCTTCACACATTCCTTCCAACATTGACACCCTCAATAAATGCCAGCTGTCCTCGTCATTCCTTTTCAGTGTCCTCATTTGTAAGCTCAACTATAAACAAATCTCTCTATTCATTACAAAGTCTACTAACATGTTCAGGCTCTACAAAAACATACAATTTTATTCATTATAAATTGTTTATACCCCCTAAAAGTATCCAATCTATTTAGAAAACAAGACAAAAAAGAAGAAGGAGAGAATGAAATAATAACACAATAAATTTTTTTCAAAGCAAATAAAAAATAATACATGGGTGTGGGTGGGAAATCTTAGAATACATGAAAAAATTAGAACTGAAAAGTTTAGCTAAAATGTGGCTTTTGAAGGAAGAAAAAAAGACATGCCTTGTCACAGAGCACAGAAAATGAGGTTAAGTCTCATTATACCAAAAAGAATATTTTGTCCAGATTTGGAAGACTTGATATTGAATTCTAAGTCTGACACTCTCTAATTTTAATTTTCCTGAACTCGGATTGTCTCACCCTTGAAGAACAAGGAAAATAACAATATTGACATTTCTAATAAAAGAGAGAAGAAGTTTAGATCATGTGTCTGAATTTGCTTAAGAGCTAAAAAGCAGTAAAGAAATAATTTTAATTTTTAGTTGATGGTACGAGGCAAGGCCAGACCTATACTAAGGCAAGTGAGCTGTCAGGATATAAAATGTAAGAAGACTCTCAGCATGACTCTAAAAGCGTGCCTTTTTAGATTTTGTCTAGACTCCTTCCTCCCTTGCCTCGTCCTCATCTTGGGCCTAGGTAAAGAGACAGCTAGCCGGTCTCTCTAAATGGAGTAAAACTATGAAGATATATAATAAGACATGGGGGCACAGTGATGAATTCAACAAATAAAATGCTTAGAGAGCACAAAGCAATGCATCTGGACTCAATGAAACAGCTGAGCAATCTCAGGTTTTGAAGAAGGAACATGAGGCCCTGGCTAGTTGGCTTAGCAGTAGAGCATCAGCCCCTGGCATGTGGATGTCCCGGGTTTGATTTCCAGTCAAGGCACACAGGAAAAGTAACCATATACTTCTTCACCCATCCCCCCCCTTTCTCTCTTGTTCTATCTCTCTCTCTCTCTTCCACATGGCACAACCATGGCTCAGTTAGAGCAAGTTGGCCCCAGGCACTGAGGATGTCTCAGTCTGTGGCCTCACCTTAGGCACTAAAATAGCTCAATTGCCATGAGACAAAGCAAGGGCCCCAGATAAGCAAAATATATCACCTAGTGCATTTTCTGGGTGGATCCCAGTCAGGGTGCATGTGAGAGTCTGTCTCTCTGTCTCCCTTTCTCTCACTGAATTAGAAGAAGAAGAAGGAGGAGGAGGAGGAGGAGGAGGAGGAGGAGGAGGAGGAGGAGAAGAAGAAGAAGAAGAAGAAGAAGAAGAAGAAGAAGAAGAAGAAGAAGAAGAAGAAGAAGAAGGAGAAGAAGGAACATGGTATGTGTTTTCATAGGTTAAGCTTTTTTGGGTAGATTCTAAAACACATGACAGATCTATAGAAGGTCAATATCACACTGTTTTATTATGAATTTGAGGAGAAAATAAAATGATGTATAACATTGTATGTTAACTATTAAAATTATGAATTAATGAATATCATCCTGAAGTTAGAAGAATTAATAATGCTGTTTACCACAGTGTACAGAATATACTATGTGTGGTGAGGATTGCCAGATAACTTATGCCAGACAAAGATACACTTGCTATCTGTCATTGGTACAAATAGGCTACTAAAAAGGGAAACAAAATTTACATAAGTTGGTACATTTAGCATAGTAATTCCTGAAACATAGAACTGCATGGATGTAAATTTGGAACAAAGTTAATCTAGAGCCTACAGAGTGTCAATGAGATTGAGTGTCTAGCTATCTAATGGAAGAGGTTTTAATCTGCCCTGTTGAAGGTTGAGAAAGAGTTTACAGTGTCATGGAGGGCTGGAACCTAGGAACTCATTTGCCTTATAATGGGAAAGTTTTATCCATTATGACTAAACTTAACAATTAGTAATGGCTGCCACTAGCACTGTCAAATGAAGGGTTCTATAGCCTCAGCCAGGATCAGCAGGAAAGAGGCACAATCAATTAACCATGTCTGTTAACAAGTGCTGTATAGATGAGTGGTGGTGTGTGTGCCATGTCTAGTCCCCTTATCTAGTTCAACTCTTTTATTTCACAATTAATAAAGCTAAAGCCCTAACAGGGAAAGACTTAAAGCCACCCAGATGGTCAATGAATTAGTCAAAAACCAAACTCAAGTTGTTCAACCCAATGCAGTTCTTTCACAATCCACTTCTAAAATAAGTCACGGAACATTTTGTTCATAGCTGAGTTTATCTGTGCTTTGCATTTTGGTGCGCATGGAAAGATTCAGCATCTCAGAGTAATGTTTTTCTTCAAAATATTTGACTCGAGCTTAAAAATGCATCTTTCTGGGTTACGTGATCAGAACTGCAGCATAATGGGAGCCTTTGCTGAATATGAAACAGATTCCTAGAAAACAAGTGGGCATTGATTTATTTTTATCGATGTGCTTTTACTAACTGACAGGAAGTGTTCTTTGAACACCTCTCTCCCAACAATTCCACTCCAATAAGCCACTGACTTTGATTTTTTCCAACACATGGTCTATTCTGCTGTCTGAAGACCTGAGAGCCTCACCAGTCACAGTGTTAAGTGGGCCATAGGCACCCAAGTGTCCCCCAGGAGGAGGGGCATTTTCCTGATGCAAGACTGGCATCCTGACCTGGAGATAACCCACCCATTTTGGGAAGTGTGAACAGGAAATGGGCTGGGATATAGATATATCAGAAAACCTTAGGCTTCTGAAAAAATAAAAGAGAGAGAGAGAGATTTAGCTAGAAATAAACTTGCAGATGAACTATTCACATGTTGGGGAGGGAGGGGGAAGCTGGTTAAAAAATGTTATAAAATGAATGAGACATTATCGGCTTAGATGCACTGTCGGATCTCCAAATTCTGTCACTGTTTCTGTGGATACAGCAGCACAGAGGCATAGGGTGTTTTGAAGACCGATTTGAAACAATTGCTGTTAGCAGCAGAGCCCATTGGTTCTCTGGTTCCCAATTCACTACCTAACCATTGGACAAATGTGATATTAACCAATTCTAATAAAACCTGAATAAAAATTATCTCTTTTGAATGATGTTAGTTACTGCCTACCAAAAAAGAGTTTTGTGGGGCTTATTTCTGCTTAGGGTTCTTTTATTTTTGTTTTGTTTTTTAATAAAATAATATCCAAATCACTACCAATTGGAATAGAAGAGAAAACAAATTTTATTTATAAGACTACCATCCTACCACCACATAACATTCTTTTTGGTATGTTTCTCTGAGCAAGTGTTGTTCCCTACCTATAAATTCTTCTTTTTATTTTTTCCTAAAACTATAGTACAGACTTTTTTCTTTAAGCATCATTTCTTACAACTGTCAAGTATGTTATCAAATGTTCATGCCACAGTTTAACTTTTGCAATCATTCACTGCTGTACAGATAAGTTATTTTCAATTCTAAATAATACTTTTATGAAACATCTTTGTGTAGACACATTTATCATACCTGAGCTATTGCCCTAGTCTAGATTTTATAGGTTAGTTTTTTCTCCCATTCTCACTTTCCTCTCTCATTTTCATTCTAAAACAAACAGTTGGTTTTGTTTGTTTATTTGGTTGCAAATGGTTCCATTATTTAAAATATTTGAACTTTTGCCAAAATCTTGTCTACTCTTTTCTCGATTATGATCTTGGGCTGAATTAACAATTTTAGCTTTTAGTTTTCCAAGTTCATGTGTGGAGCCATCTTTCCTATAAAGAGGGACAGCTTTGGGATCTTCTTGGAATGGCTTTCTTGACATCCTAGGTACAACACTCCTTTGGGCTGGTAGCCAGATCAGGGACCTCATTGAGAGGCCTGCCTGAAATAAAAATGGCACTTTTATGGCTGTGGATGTGTTTGTCCAAAGAACATTTAATCACTCTGAAGGGTTTTTTTTTTCCCCCTCATCTGTGGTAAGCAGCATTTTGTAACTGTAGAGTTCAGCTAATGCACACTTCTGCCGGGAAGCTTCCCGGGGTGGGGCACAAAAGATGCTAAGTGGCAGGGGGCGATGGGGAGAAAGCCATTAACACTCCAGCAGCGAGGTCAGATTTGATGTTTCCTTTTGTTTGCAGGATCCAAATTAAGACTCTGCCTCTGTACTTTCCCTGTTGCCTCCCACCTAAACGCACTCTTGGGTCATCTCACTCTGGTCACATCTTTTGACAATTAGCCACCCATTAACAGGAAGACTGAGAAGGAGCCAGAGCGGTTTACACATAAAGTGCTCACTCTTTTCCAGGAAGAACACACATCACTACAGTTTCATTAATGCTTTGGCTGATTAGTACATCAAATAAAATACTTCTACTCTAGAGAGCACTAGCAAAAGGGAAGAATGTGGGATAGGAATAAAGAAAATTAAAGAACAGAAACTACCCTTGGACATTTTTCTTTGTCTTCTTTTTTTTTTTCTTTTGGCAAACATGCTTTAAGAAAAGAATAGGGGGTGTTATCTTGCTTCTATCTTTTTCTATCTTTAAAGCCAACATTACCAGCTATTTTACTTGTACTTTACTGTTATTATCTAGGTGATGGCTATGACATGTTGATCATATATGGCAGTGAGAAAATTGATTTCCCTGAACAGAAATGTTTCCAATTTTCCCAGGGCCATAATTTTATGTCCACAACAAAATAAAAGGGTCATTTTCCTTAAGATGAGGGGAATTGAAATCTTTGATAAAAAGCTATAGTAAATGTTGTACTTTTGATTGCGGAAACTGCAGTTTCACAAACATCTGGCCTGTCGATTTGGGGGTGTGAAATGGGGGCAGGGGAGAAGGATTTGAAGGCAAAAAATTGTTGGTATTTTTCTTTAAAGAGCTGAATTTGCTTTCAGAAAACGCTGCAAGTCCAGGGCTTTACTCTCAGCGTTCATATTCCCATCAAAGAGAAGCGACAGGGGTGCTGCTTTGAGCTACCTGACAACAAGCAAAGGGACTCAAAGAAGCCACACTCACACAGATGGGGCCTGCTCCCAGAGTGAACACCTGTGTGTCCCCCCGCTCATAGTCTGCCGGTCAAATGTACTAATAAACTCACTGATGTTGCTTTGCAAGCTAAAGACATTGTGTCCCAAAGACAAGGAAAGGTGGGGGCTTTGAGGCCAAGGACAAATTGATTCGGCACAGGCAGAAGAGTAAGAAAAACAGAGACTGTTTTCTGACTGGAGTCCTAATTGCTGCTTTGTTTGGTTATCAGCCTTTACCCAACCTGATGGCAACTGATTTCCAAGTAGCTGATGGAGCAACATTCATCAACAAATATTTAGAATTAGAGACCTTTGCTTCACCCTGAATCTACATGCATGCGGGGTTAAAATGTAAGCTTCCCAGCCAAACAATCAAGTTTTTGTTGTTGTTGTTTGACGTTTGATTTGCCAACAAAATTGTTTCTAGGCAATAGCTATAAACACATGAGAAAAGATTTTAAAAATCTTTTGGCTTTAAATGGCAATCTTTTTTTGAACTAGAGTAATCTATGTTCTTATGCATGATCTATGTCGTCTAAAATAAACAAGCACAGCTTTTGTAATCAGAAAAAAGAAGTAATGTTTATTATGTGGTTTCCTATATCTATAAATAATGAATATTTATTTGTTAGAAAGCAAAATTCATAATGTATTATGGGTCTGGGAATATATTCTTCTAGGGAAAAGTTAACTCTAAGAGTAATAAAAGTGCAAGACAATCACATCAATCTTTCTCAAAGTATGGACTGTAAGAAGCATAGTCTTGATGTTTCTTGATTTTTTTTCTTCTGGATATCCTACTAACTCTATAAAAGTAAAATCTGAAATTCCTTGTATATGTACATTGCATTATTTCTTTGGTATATTTTTTTGTGGTTCTACTGATTTTTCTCATCAAATCAGATGGGATGAGTTCATGTTGATAAAGAATTTGAAAATAAAATGTAAGCAAAGAGGTTAAATGTCTTGTTTTTAAAGCCACAGGTTAAAGCAATGGTCATTAAACTAGGGGCGATGGTAACATGCAGCCCATCACCTGCTTTAGTGTGACCCTGTCAGTGAAGAATGATTCTTACATTTTTGAATTGTTAAAAAAAATAAAGACTGGCTCAAGCAAGGGGTTACTCGGTCTGCTGAAGGTCCGCGGTCAAGGCACATAAAAAAAATATTAAAGAATAATATTTTGTGACTTAAAATTTAAATGAAATTCAAGTTTTAGTGTCCATAAATAACATTTTTTAGAGTACAGTCACACACATTCATTTATACACTGGTGATGGCTGTTTTCACACTAAAATGGCAGAACTGAAAAGTTGCAACAGAGCACATGGCCTACAAAGTTAAGGGATTTACTACCTGACCCTACAGCTTGTATATATTTTTTTACCTATTAGGAGAACCATTCAGGTAATTATTACAAAGCATTGTGTGTTAATGAGTTATCATATAAATATAGCAATGAATATTGCTTTCATCTAGCAATATGAAAACATTTTGATAGAGATAAAGCCCATTGATAGATGTGAAGCCATTAAGAAATCTCACCAACTACAAATTTAGACTGCCCTGGCCGGTTGGCTCAGCAGTAGAGCGTCGGCCTAGCGTGCGGAGGACCCGGGTTCGATTTCCGGCCAGGGCACACAGGAGAGGCGCCTATTTGCTTCTCCACCCCTCCGCCGCGCTTTCCTCTCTGTCTCTCTCTTCCCCTCCCGCAGCCAAGGCTCCATTGGAGCAAAGATGGCCCGGGCGCTGGGGATGGCTCTGTGGCCTCTGCCTCAGGTGCTAGAGTGGCTCTGGTCGCAACATGGCGACACCCAGGATGGGCAGAGCATCGCCCCCTGGTGGGCAGAGCGTCGCCCCTGGTGGGCGTGCCGGGTGGATCCCGGTCGGGCGCATGCGGGAGTCTGTCTGACTGTCTCTCCCTGTTTCCAGCTTCAGAAAAATGAAAAAAAATAAAAAATAAAAAAAAAAATAAAAAATAAAAAAATTTAGACCAAGTTGAGATCTGCAGATCTCACGTCTATGATAAATCATGACTATGACAGTCAGTGTCACTGAGGAGTCTGTCTTGAAAACTGAATGATACATTTTCAAGGGGACCCTTCAAATAATAGAATTTTTTAGAGCACTTAGAAATTACATTCCCTGAGAAGTCTAAGTGCTTATAGTTCACCAGCTAACAGCATTGATGTGCCACTATTCAGAGGTGCAGGTAATAGGAGGAGAAAACTCACTTTTACTTTGTGGGAGCTGTGCTTTTTGAATACCATTATTTTGGGGGCAGTATGAATGACAACAATTATAAATGGCACCAAGGACATTGGCCCAGGCAGGTTGAGTGACAAGCCATTAGTAAGTGATGCTCATTTGAATCCATGGTCCCACCTCTTTAATGTGAAAAGATCCCTGCCTTTCGAACAGTAACAATGAATTAGAGTAACTTGCTTGCCTCATTAACATGTGGTCTGATCTAAGTAAATCAATTTGGAGGATGTCAGCATATTTAATCCTTCCCAAGGGTGAGTTGTGGCTTTTTCCAATTTGTTGACCTTACAGCTATGCCCAGAAGAGTTTCCTCATCTCCTCTCTAGCCTGCCTTGGATACTGAGCATGTCTGTGCTGAATCAGTAACGTGACTGAGACCCTTTGGCCTTATTCTGACAAACTCAGTGGACTTGTGTATACTGCAATGCCAAGGAAGATGCAAGTATTTGTGCAGAATATCCATCATGCTGCACTGAAAAGCATCTATTCTTAGAGCATAATGGTGCTTCTCTCTGCTAGTGTAGAATCAGCTTCATTATGTGAATTCTACTTCTTAAGGGTCGGTCAGCATCTGAGAAATTGCAGAGGGTGATTACATCTTTAGGACAGAAATATTTGTAACTATACTGTAATCTGGGAGGCCAACAGGGTTTTTCAGGGTCTCTATAATGCCCTGAATTTGGTTCAGTGAGTATGTAATTAACATGGGTGGCCACATCTCTGAATCAAAATCTTTCAGACAGTCATGCTCATTTACTCAGCCTCAGCCCCCACCAGAGGATGAATACATAATGCCTGTAATAACCAGTGGGATGAGGAGGTCTGGGAGCTCCTGTTCTTTGATTGACAGAGCCCCATCCACTTGCAAAGTATTTACAAATCATGTTTTCTCAAATCAAGGCTCCATGATATGTTAATAAGGGTTCCATGGTAGAAGGGACCTGCTCCATGGACAAATAAGATTGGAGAATGCTGATCTAGGTAAATCATGTCTATGTAAATAATGTCAACACATTTCTTGACTGTACTATTTCTTGAACCCTTTAATATGGTTATACACATGAAAGATCTCTAAGGGGACAATATTGTGTACATTCCCCAATATTATGTGCCCTGAAATATTTCTTTTAATCAACAATTATATGTTTATAGTATACAACCTAGGAAATGCTGAACTAAGGAAAGTGTAAAGCTCTTGTCTAACTTGTCAGTGGAAACTACCTATACCAGTGATTTTTATTGAATTTATTGGGGTGACATCAGTTAATAAAATTATATAGGTTTTAAGTGTACAACTCCATAATGTAGCATCTGTATATTGCATTGTGTATCCCAGTGATTTTCAACTGGTGTTGAAAATTCACAAGAATTTTTAAAACATGCAATATCTGACTATTTAGTTAGGAACACTGACTTCTTTTCCCTGAGATTGCCAAATAAAAAATGACAACAGCCAACACAGCAATTGCAATCCTGTGTGAAAGATACTTGTTATTTTTGTTATATTGGCAAAATATATATTTTTGTGTGTGCCACACCACAGAACTTCAGTGATTAGTTTAAATGCGCCATGAGATGAAAAAGTTGAAAATCATTGACTCATGTTAATAGAGTCAGATATCTTAGTGGTAGAAATGGATTAATGCCTGATGGTTTTCTAACAAAAACTTCTCAAACTATGGGCAGTTGTCAGGCCTGGGAGATGTTATAGTTATTTTAAGTTTATGTGCTCGCACATCTAACATGTGTATGTACAATAACTTTTCAAAAGCATGTAAATTGCTTCCATGACTAATAATGAATAAATTTATTTTTCATAGGAGCTTTTTTGTTGTCTATCAACGAATAGCACAATAACTATTACATGAGAGTCTTGGGATATTTCTGCAAGGAAAGGGAGTTCTCTTATTTGGAAAGATGTAGAGCCTTCTTATTTTGTGTACAAGGGGTTTGACATTAGTCTCATTATTATGCAATTAAAATGGTTCCTTCAGAGTTTCTTGGTAATCTCCATTCTCTTTGTAGTTGGACAAGAAATCTTTGAATCGGCGTTTTATAGAACAGCTGAGAGTATAGTGGTCTATAGAAATGGTCACTCTGCAGGCAGATTGGGGTTTTAATCTGACCAAGGAACAAATTTAGAGTTGATTTCTGACTTCTCTGAAGATAAATAAGGTTGTTGGTGATGATAAAATTGAAGTATTTCAGCAACCACACAGACATCTGTGTCATTTGGACTTCTTGAGCCAGAACAGAATGTAGAGGAAATCCATGGATGGTTGGAGATGGTTTATGACAGAATCAATGATAGGTGAATGGAATAGAACACCACATCCAGTAGGTCAAATACAGATCATGAAAAGAAGCATATTTGTCTACGTGAACAGACAGAATGAACCACCTAGCAACCATGCCTCAAGACATTTAATTTAGATGTTAAAGTTCAGCTCCAATTAAGATAGATATAAGCAGCCTCAAATTAATAAAGATAATAAAAGGGAGAGGATGTATTTAGAAATACAAATCTATACTTAGTTAATTTGATGCTTCAGTAAAAATTACTGATTGTCTGTGTCACACATTGAGGCTTCAAGAGTACAAAAGACAAGGTCCTCCTTTCAGTTTATAATCTGGCTGGAGAGATAACTCAGGAGACCTTTACAGTAGAATGTGAAAAGTGGAAGACTAGATGTAAGTATAGGTTGCTCCATGGAAAGAGAGCCTTCTCGATGATGAGACCAGGAGGAAGGATGGGAAATAAAGCAAGACTTCTCAGAAAAAGCAACAGGCTAGCTAAGATCTGAGTAATGTACGGTGTCATCAGATAAGTAAAGGTGTGAAGCAGAGTTAGCAGAATACAAAGCTTGGAGGTGACACTGACAGCAAAATTAGTTTAGAAAACTGAAAGTAGTTTAGGACAACTTTAGAATGAGTATATTTAGGGTGATATGGGAGAGGAGATAGCATATGGCAGGTATACCAGGTGAAGCTATTAGGTAAGCTGCAATTTACCAGTCATTAAGGATATGTTATGATAAATTTCATTCCAAAGGCAATGGAAAACTCTTGAAGGATTATAAGCAGAGCGAAAACATGGTCATAACATCTTTCAGAAAGATCACCCTGAACCTGAAAAGATTTGAGTTTGGTGGACCTTAGGGAATCAGTTGAAAAGAGAACAATTAGAGATCACTAGTAATCCAGAGAAAAGATAATTTAGTGTAGTGATGATGGGGCTGGAGAGAAAAGAACAGGTTTCATAAATAGAGGTAAACCTGACAGGAGCTTATAATGATTGACTGGATGTGGAAAGTGGGAGGCAGAGATAGAATTAAAGACAGGGCTAGTTGTCTGTCTTGGGCACATGTGTGGATGGTACTGTCATTCAGTGAGCCAAGCATCAGGAGAGAAAGAGCAGGTGTCACCTTTGGGGGGGGGTGAAGTGGTAGGGTTAGATAATACATTCTGGTTATTTTCTTCTTTAATTTTCAAGCTCAATTGTTTATAGCTCAAATGCAGGATTTTAGAGGTGGAGAAATTCTAAGTATAAAAAAGGCTCTAAGTGTGACATTGGCAATTAATGGTTAGAGTGGAGGTGAAGGTTGCTGAAATATTAGAGATTCAGAAATGGATTGGCTGGGATGGATTATTCCTAAGAATTTTTAAATCCCCCAGGATGACAGCAGAGCTTGGTGCAGAGATCCCATTAAGTGATCAAGGTTTAAAATCTTCAATAAATGAGGGGAAGTTACCATGAGGCTAGAAGATGAGAATGACAAAAAGTCAAGAGTGAGATGGTGAAATAAAATGAGTAGACCAGAAAGCCCAGGAATTTTCACATAAAGGTAGAAGTGTAATATTTTGAGAGCTGTATGTTTTGGGGAATAAGGTACTTGGAATGTAAGAAAAAATAAAGACATCTTCTTGAGAAAATTTCAGGTGTATTGGTGTCCTCAGGAGAGAGTATTTTACAGTAAAAGCCAGCAGTTAGTAGATGCATTTGGTGAAGAGCCTGAAAACACAGGGGAGTTTGTGTGCAACGTAACAGAAAGCCTATAAAGCTTAGTGGAAATACTTGAAAAGGAGAGGATCGGTGAGAGGTGAGAGCATCAGAGAAGCACAGAGCAGTCAGGAGATGAAAGTCAGGGGGAAATGGATGAACAGAAGGGTGAGTCTCAGGCAGTGACCAGGATTATAGCATGGCGAACAATATTTATTGTAGGGGATTGATAGATTCTTGTAGCTGCTATAACAAATTAGCATAAACTTCAAGGTTTAAAACAACACAAATATATTGCCTTATGTTTCTAAAGGCCAGAAGTCCCATAACGAAACTTACAGGATTTAATGCTACGTTAGCACCACTGCATTTCTTCTGAAAGCTACAGATGAGAATCTGTTTCTTGCCTTTTCCAGATTCTAGAGGCTTGCCCTCCTTCCTTGGCTTGTGGTCCACTTACAGCAATATCACTTCGACCTCTGCTTCCATCATCAAACCTCTTCCTCTATTTCTTCTGCCTTCCTCTTTCTCTTATAAAGGCACTTGTGCTTATACTGGGTCCACCCAGTTAACTCAGGATATTTCCCTTCTCAACCTATTAATCACATCTGCAAAGTAGTTTTGCCATGTAACCTAATAGATTCACAGGTTATCAGATGAGGATGTGGACATCTTTGGGGGAGCAGGACATTAGTCTGCCTATCCCAGCGTCACCAAGTGCCCTGGTGAAAGGATGCGCAGAGTTGGAAGTGGCAGAAGAGACTCAGGATCCTCAGCAGAGATGAATCAAGAATTAAGCAAGCATGACCTGAAATGATTGGGATTCTGAGAGCGTTCTGACACAGATCCCGTGGTTGATGAAGGAACCATGTGGATTTTATATTCTCACCACAATTCGGAACTAACAATGGCCTCCAAAAGTTGTCTGCAGAGACCTGAATAAGATAAAGATCATTCAAAGCTGTTGGCAGCCACTGAAAGTTCAAACCAATCTCCTTAAGAAAGGTTGAAAATGAGATCCATCTATCACATTTATTTATTTTCTTAACCTATATTTATTTATCGTATTGTTATGATGGGCTCTATAAAGGACAAAAATAAGAAAGAAACTAGAAAAAGAAATTTTTAAAAAGTACATTGACTAGTTGAGGAATGTAATAAGTAAAGAGCAAAGTCCAAAGTGACTTCAAATCTACTGCAGGGGCATTGAGCTTATGCTAATAATTATTTATTTTTGAATAATTTTTTACCTCTCACCAGTCATTACTCTTACATTTATTCTTTGAAAAGTTCTTGAGAGTACACTTATTTTTTTTTCTAATTTTTGTCTATCTCTATATCAATCTATATCTACCCAAATTTCACATCTTAATTTATCTCAGAAATGAAAAAATCAAGACAAAAATATGTGGGGAAGAAATGATAGGTTAGACTTAGTATAACTGGTCTTAAGAGAATGGTAAGATAGGAATACAGGACTAAGTTGAACAGGCAGATTTGAAAGTCAGCTTCACAATGATAGTGCCGAAATCCAAGGCTGGGTCAACAATCTCAGGGTAAAATTTTGGAGAAATAAGAGCTGATGATCAAGAACTAAGGTTCTTACCTAAGGAGAAAAAACCAGAGGGGAGGAGAGAACCAGGGGAAACAGGCGGCATCATTCATTCATTAGGGAAAACTTGATTGTAAGATTCAAATAAATAATCGCCAGTGTTAAAATCTGCACAGAGATAGAGACTAAAGACCAATGATATTTTTTGGATTTAGCCAGAAAGAAATCATTGTAATATTGAAAAAAATTACCATGGCAGATAATTGAGGATCACAGGAAACAGAAAACGTTAAGTTCCTTGTAGATGGTGGTATTATACTTATAGCAAACCCTGTTTTAGCCAGTTCAGCCTGCTGTAACAAAATACCACAGACTGAATAGCTTGTAAACAACAGAAGTTTATTTCTCACGGTTCTGGAAGCTGGAAGTCCAAGATTAATGTGCCACCATATTCATGTAAGGGCCCTCTTCTGAGTCACAGACTTCTTATGGTACCTTCACATGGTGGAAGGGGTGAGGGATCTCTGTGGTGTCTTTTATAAGGAACACTAATCTCATTTATAAGGCTCCACCCTCATGACCTTAGCACTTCCCAAAGGCCCTGCTTTTTCATATCAATATCTTTGGTGGTTAGAATTTCAACACGAATTTTGAGGGACACATTCAGACCACAGCAATCCTAGTTCACAGTTTAAATGCTCTAAATCAAGTGATTTGTAAGATATTATTATATCTGACATAGAATAGCAAGTCATTGGAAACCATGGGTGCTTCTTGTTTAAGTAAAAAACATTTTAGGAGAATTTTCAACCTATCTTCCCATTAGAAAGAACATTTGAAAAGGGCATGTTTTTAATAATAGAAAAAAAGAAATGGAAGTGTCTAGACCTAGGTCACAGTTTTAGGTGCAGAAAGGAAAAGTGGAAAGATATTTGGGCCATTGGACTTTTTGCACAAATCATTAGCAATGTTAATTTTGACATATCATTGAGTCTTTTCCTTAGAAAATTAGTTGTCATGTGATCCTGAGCACTGTGATAGAAAGTTAAGTACCAAAGAGTATTATAGTAAAAGAACTCAGGAGCCTGGTCTTGTTCTGGTCTACTTGACTCTTGGATCAAGTATCTTCTATATAACTTGATATCTCAGGTTCAAACTGAGTTAAAATCCTGGATCCATTTGATTCTTTCCAAAATTTTGGAATACTGAAGATCAGGACTGAGGAGCTCATATTAAAATTGTCTTAATTGCCATGGGCCAGCATGGTGAGTAATTGTCCAGGTCCTGAATGAGAACTGTGTGGAATGAAGAAATAAACACAGAGAGAAAAAGGATGGGATTGGGAGGTCTCCTCGCAAAGCAAGTAGCTTGCAAGAGCCAAGCAAAGCCCCCTGTCTGCTTTATTATATAGTGCAGAGCCATATGCAAATAAGGAAATCTCTGATACATAGTCACACATCTCCAAGACAACCCAAGAATTCTCCCAAGTGCAGAAAACTCTCCACCCTGCATAACTGAAATCAACCAACATCAGAACTAACAAAGGGTGAGAGGAAGGGCATGTAGATTGTCTCTAGCAATTTAAGCAAGTGAGGTGGGGGGGATGGGATGAGTACAAATACTTAGCTTCATAGCCAATATGGGGTCTGGGGAAAGAGCTTAATCTCTGGCTAAGCCTTAAACTGCAAGGGCTTTGCCAGCTTCCAGTCTCCCAAACCTAATCAAAACTTTCCCTTCATGGCCTTTGGCACTTAGGAGAGCAGCTGATGAGCAGCCTGCAATGGAGGCCCTGAAGGACCAGCATGAAGCAAAGGAGAATGATCCAATTACAGAAGATGCCTGATTTCTAGAGACAAGATGTTGAATAAGAAATCGTGGTTCACTGAGTTGAAAGATGCACAGAAGTTCTCAGAAAGCATTCTGGGACATCAGCAATAATAACCAGGCAACTGGAAAGTGTGGTTTACACCGGCCAGCCTGTTCAAGTGGGACGATATCCTCAAATGGACAGACACTTTGGTGTTACCAGGCTGCAGATAAAGAACTGCCCTGAGTGAACTAGCCATGAAAATAGCCCATTTTATCTTATAAAATATAAATCCACTCCAGAGCACATTCCTTCCTACTTGAACATCAACTGGTCTGTAAGAATGTAATGGGATGGGGGGGAGTAGAAGGGGAAGATTTAACTTCACAGGAGGAAGGGTAGTATTCAAATGATAACTGAATCTTGTTTAGAATGTAACATGCCATTTTAGAAAAAAATAATGTTCACACACACTCACTTCTTTCACCCACACTCCCATCACCTCGCTTTCTCTGTGTATCTGGCATGAGAAACTGCGCAGGCCTGCAGTTAGGAACATTCACGTGGTTTCAAATTCCGTCTTTTTCACTTACGAGCTTTACAACTTTGGCACAGGTTACCCAAGCTCTCTGAGTCTGAGTTTATTCATTTGTAAAACGACACAAACCATAGTGTCTACCTCACGAGTTATTGTGAAGATTACATGAGATAATATAGGTAAAATGCTTAGCACAGGGCCTGGAACACAATAAATGCTCAATAGTTTTTATTATTATTGTATTAGGTAATAAATAATATATAATATAAAGAAAATTGAAACAGTAAATGAGCCTCAGCTCTAATTCCCAGTGAATCTCTTATAGCTTTTTGACTCCTATCTTTTAAGTGTGAATAATATCAATACCAACAGTTTCCCCAGGCTTGTTCTCTGAATGACTGGAATAATGACAGTTTATACCTTGCAAAACATATTATGTATAAGGTAAGAAAAAGAAAGAAGGATTTACCAAATAGCTCTATTTCTACTTCCAATACTAACATAAAAGCAAGTAAAATACAATTAAAAGAATGCCATTTAGTTAGTTGAGACATTATCTGGCTGCTGTCATTCTAACCAATGGGATGCTTAATATTCTGCCAGAGATTTTAAAACCAGTTAAATGAGTCTGTTTCAAGTTAGTCTCAGAGTCTCAAAAAAAAAAGCCTTGAAGTTGCATTTTATTTAATTGCCTATTGATAATATAATAAAGTTCAATGGATATATTTAAATACCTACTATGTTCTATGCATAATCTAGTAGTAAAAGTTAGATATAGAGAGTTAGGACCCTTGAATCAGACCTGTTGTAATAATTTGCCATGACATTGACCTTATAATGTATGTATTTCTGTCAAGTCATCTATTAAAAGACTATTATGAGACTTTCTACTATGCAAAGGAACTATAAATTGGTTTCAACGTTAAACTTCACTCAGTAAAAAACACTATCTAAGCAAAAGCCTCACCATTGTGTCATTCCTGCATTTGGTGCCATAGTTAATAGATGCAAAGTACAAACCACTGAATTATGCATTCGCCAGTACAATTCTGCCCCAGAGCAAGGTGCTATTGGAAGCCAGCCCAGTGTAGGAAAGCAGAAAAAGTGCCTGTTTTCAAAAAACTGATGAGAAGAAGATATGATAAGAGATGACAAGCAGACCCAGAGCAATATACTCTGAGGCTGTGTCCACTATCGTTGGTTAGGGGGCCAATATTTTTACCAAACAGATTGATTAAGAACGTTAAAACAGCATCTCACAGAAAATGCACAAAGACAAACCACACCATGAAAAGATGACCCAACTGAAGGAAAGGAATCCATGTGTGTGATATAAAGCAAGAGAGGGTTCGGCTTTATTTACAAAAGTCTCTGATCTGTGAATAGAAGTCCCAAAACAATAAACAACTTTACATATCTCTTTTGAGTTATAAAGCCCTCTCTCTCTCATGCACAATCACATTTAACTCTTTTTACTCCAAAGACTCATAGCTTTTTTATGTGCCTATGTTCTGGGTGAGCAGTGGGTACAGTCCTGATCTTTTAGGTTCACTCTGGTTTTGGGCCTTACCAAACACTATTGTATGATCTGCCACTTTCCTCACCACCCTGGACAGCATACTCTGGACCCTGGCTCAGTTCATGGCCCTTTGCTCTTGCTACCAGGCAGGGTCATAATATTGGGACACAAGCTATCCTAAAACTGCATTCTTAGTGCCTTTCATTTATCCATCTATATTGTTTCTCCTGCCTCTTACTTAATATGCCACAGACATAGACAACGGGCTCACTGAAGTTTTCAGATTACCTGGGCTCAGCTGACCTTTTCATAGTGTCATAAAATCTGAGACTTGGCAGAGATCTCCCTCAGAGGTCCTTTAGTCAAATCTTCAGCCCATAGTTGAATCCCTTCTGCAGCACCAATGACTATGGTGATCACTGGTTTGCAAGGCAGCTAATTTAGCAAATTGTTTCCCAGATGACCACAATAATACCTTATCTATCATCTGTTCTCTTCACAGGGTGACTTGGAGTCTTCTCCCACTGAGAGTAGAACCTAGGGCTCCTCCACTTGAATCTGGAAAGAGCTTGGGACTGCTCCAGCCAACAGAGTGCACCAGAGTGTTGCTCTGTGACTTCTGAGGCCAGCTCACAGAAAGCTCATAGCTTCCAGCTAGGTCACCTTTCAGGATATTGTTCTAGGAAAGCTGTGAGGAAGCCAAAACTTACCACACAGAGAGACCACATGGAAAAGCCCACCTGGAGAGAAACTGAGATCTCTAGCTAATATCCAGCATCCCCTCTCAGATATGTGAGTGAATGACATTTCAGATGGTTCTAGCCCCTGGACTAAATGTCACCCACCTGATGCCAAGTGGGGCAGAGATAAGCTATCCGCTTTGTGCTATGTCTTTGTAGTTCACAGGGCTTCATTCAAGAGGACCAGTGCTCTAGGACCTGAAACCAAGGAACCACACTGGATAAGTGTGCTCTTCATGGGGACCTGAATTAGATGATGGAATCTTGGACTTCAAGCTGATGCCTCAATGGAATGAGACTTGGGGGCTGCAGGGAAGTCATGAATTTATTTTGCATGTGTGCGGATTTGTATTGTTGTGGCCAGAAGGCAGGTGACACAGATTGTAATTTTCCACATGCAACAATATCTCCCATTCCATTTGATTACCTTATGATATCACATAAAATTAAGGCTTTTCCCACTGAATGATGAGATCTGTTTTTCCCCTTAAATCTGGGCAGTGGTTTGCAATGGCTTCAACCAAAAGAGTTAGGCATAATACCCTTGCACTAGGGGCAGAACCTTGCATTAGGGTGGAGCCCTGTATTAAAAGAGAACCTTGTATTGTGATAGGGTTCCTGCATTGGTGGATAGAGCCCCCATTAGGGGGTAGAACACTGGATCCAAGTAGAGTTCTGAAATGGGGATAGTGCTTTACTTGAAGATAAAGCTCTATATCAGGAGGCAGAACCAGAATCGAGTTCATCCTGTACTCCTAGCAGGGAGACATTGGGTCAGATGTCTAAATGTCAGATCTTACGTGCCTCATCTAAAACACTGACATGGTGAGTTTAGTCACCTAAAATGAAACACTCCTTATGTTAGATCCTGCTCTAGATTTTATGATTCAAAATTGCCATCTAGTTATCTAAATACTTATTGTGACCTGCCATTCTGATTAAATGATATTTATTTCCAAAGTAAAAACCTCTGCTGAAAATACAAAGTAGAAAAATAGTCGTAGACAAAAAATATCACTGCATACCATTTTGTGTCTTCTAAACCGCTCCCTCACCAACTTCACCCATACTTTGTTCCTATATAGCTCTCTAACAGATGATTTCTACATGATAAGAGTAAGTGTGATTCTTGCAGGACCTACAAAAAAAAAATAGTGTATGTGTGTATATTTCCTTTCAAAATAAAGTACTGGCAAAGTGCAACATTTATTCTTGTCTTTGGCAATTAGTCTTTGTGCTGCATAGAAAACATCCTAATTTTCCAGAAAACATCCAAAGTTCTTACAAAAAAAAAATCTTCTGCCAGAAAAAACCTACATTCCCAAATCCTAAGCAATACTCTGCATAAAATAATTTTTCATCTGGAGATTTAAAGTGTGATGTCATTTTGTCTAAAACCTTTGATATGATGGAAAGACAAGAGATTGGTAAAGTGATTTGTCAAAAATGAAACGGAAGGTTACACCCTCTAAACATAGCCTAGTTATCTAAATTATGAAGCAAACTACAAAACATCATGGTCTGGGCAGAAAGGGCCTCTGCTGTTGTTCCTGAATATGGGGTTTGGGTAAGGATATGCCTTATCACATACTGAATTTACTCTCCAAATAAAAGAGATTCCACTTCTTGGGCTATGTGGCTTAAGATGTACAAAAAGCAAATGGCACTCTCATTCCAGATAAGGGACTCTGAGGGCTTGCTCCCCCTCCTCCTGACCTGAACCTTTCTTCTTCTCCCATTATTTGCACATCCTTAACCTTCTCTTCAAAAAAACAGATCTTTAAGATCTCTTTTTCTAAATTGATCATTTTGATGTTAGGTCATTTTGGAACCCATAATTAGTGACTGTGATAAATTGCCACTCACAGGTTTGCTTCTGCAGGCTTGAAGTTTTGATGCATTAGTTAGTGCCATCCAGGAAAATTATAACTGAATGGTACCAACTTTCAAATGTCCAAATGGAAAACTAGCGTGCTAAGAATATGGCTTGTTATTCGGAAATGTAGACCCTTTACATGGACAAGATCAAACCAGGTAGCATTATTGGCACCTGTTATCTTTTGAAATATTTTCAAAAAATAGTCTTCTCAACTTATTTCACTGAGCCCAGAAGTATTTCTTAGAGCCAAAATCAGGTTGATTTTTTACCATCTTGTATTTCATAAAAATGTCCAGGCATATGCAGAGGATTGTGATCCTTTGTCTGAGGCGTGTGTGTGATACAGGATAATTTCTTAGAGGGCTGTTCCAGAACTGGAAGCTCTGCTTTTCTTTGTCCTCATCTATTTGTCTTGCCTCTGAAAGGGTCTTTGGATGATGAAGTTAACAACCTGCACATGCAGCAAATGCCTAGATGTTTATACTTGTAGGTTGTTGTTTATACAAATTTTTCAGTGTTTGTGATAATGGGGGTCCCTCCCTGAGATGTGAGAATTGGGGCAGGCTGGTTTGCATGAATTCCTCTCTGGGAACACACTTGGCTTCAGATGAGGAGCAGCAGGAGGATTTTCAGGGCAGAGAATTTCAGGACAGTGTACAGAATCAGAGCCGGGGGGTCATGACCTTGCCTATTGATCCAGCCTCTCTAATTTCCACAGCTTGCTGAGGCTTGTTCTTCCAGGCTGCTGGTGTACATTAGAGCAGAAATCCATAACATGGCCATGTTCATCCAAGCACAGGAAGAAACTAAATTAAATGTTAAAAAACAATCTGAGGCTAGAGTTGGAGACAATGCATCATGATCCTAGACGCCAGGCAGGTGGGATGACCAAGGATTCCTCGGCCAATAGACCCCCCAAATGGACTATGGAAAGGCCTTGATGCCTCATTTGTCAGGTACACAGCAGACACCAAGGTCAGCTCTTTAGGCTGCAATATATTTTTCCTCAAAAATGAGATATTACACATCCAAAAAGTGTTTCTAAAGAATTAGGAGAAATGAATGGAATTCCTTATGAAATGCATATTTGGAGCAGTGTTTGGCAAATTCTCAAACTCAATGACTGACACCTCTGTGCTGGCCTGGGTATTTTCATCACACAGCATTCAGGGGCTGGCTGCTCAGATCTATATCGGAAGAGGAAGAATGTCTCACCAGTCACGATCTTACTTCTGGGTGACAGAGATTCAGAACAATAGCACCTCTGGCACTGCAAAATGAAGTCAGTGTGTTAAGGTAAAGGACTTCAGACACCCTGATGTTTTTCTAAAACATCTGCAAGATGCACTTCATTGTTCACTCTTTGTCTGGATATTTCACCTCAAACAGAGCTAAAGGCAGCATTGCTCAGGCTCTGTGGACAGCGCCAAAACTGCCCTTTTCTGCTTCTTCAGTTGATCTCATTTATATTGGACATGGTCTCATGCCATTTATTTGCCATTTACTTATTGATTAATCTAAAATGTTTAACCTGAAGGAGGCATCGCAAATGGCAGGCTGTTCTGCCGAGAGCTGCCTCGAATACTAGGATGCATTCCTCAAAAGACATCACCCAGGTGAAACCTTATTCTAATGAGTAGGAGTACAGCAGAGCAGGGCCCTAGGTGGGGAAGCTTGGTCCTATAGGGGTGGTGGCAGGAACACAGCAAGGAGGATTTAAAGCTTGACATAATTGTATTAAATAATAACCACTACATTTGAGTGTAACCCATACAGGCACCCTGGCATATGCAGCATCCTTTCTCTATGAAGGAGAAAAGAGTGGTTCTCCAATTGTACTTCAGGCTAAAGTTCTGTTTGTATGCTATTATCTCACTGGGCTGGAACAGGAGTTCTGTTTGTTTGTTTGTTTGTTTTAGGGAATAAGGACAAGGACAAAAGAGGAAGTGGAAAGAAAGACAGGTGAATCTGTTAGCAAAGGGAGATAGAACTAGAATGTGGAGCTAAAAAGGCTATGGAGGAAACTGAGGCTCGAGGACAGGAAACATCTTGCTGCAGACACACTGGGGTCAGTGACAAAAAGTGCTGTGGTGGTTCAGAGTATGTGCTTAGTGTTTTGTCATTTGTCTCTGTCACTTAATTTCTTTCTTTATTGTGGTTTTCTCATCACTAATAGTGTCATGAGAATTAAAATATAGGCACTCAGAATGAATGGATGGATGTAAACCACTGAGCAAGCCTCAAATCCTTATTTTCCCGATAGAAAAAATGAGTTACAGAGAAAATAAAGTCCTCCCTCTAAGATCATACAGACAATAAGAAAGTTAGAACTGAATGGAAAGAAGGTAAAAGAATAAAGGAGTTGGTCCTGACCAGGTGGTGCTGCAGTAGACAGAACATTGACCTGGGATGCTGAGGAGCCAAATTCGAAACCCCGAAGTCACTGGCTTGAGTGTGGGATCGTAGACATGACTTCATGGTCACTGGCTCGAGCAAGGGGTCACTGGCTTGGCTTGAGGCACATTTGAAAAAGCAGTTAATGAACAACTAAAATGCCACAGCTACAAGTTGATGCTTCTCATCTCTTTACCTTCCTGTCTGTCTCTGTCTCTGCCTCTGTCTTTCTCTTTCTGTCTCTCTCTTGCTTACTTAAAAAAATATAAAAAGTGCAGCTACTGGACAAGGACACAGCCATCTTGACTCCAGCCTTTTTGAGTCATAACTTGTTTTGCAAGAGGGCCGCTCACCTTCAGCCCAAGTAGTATAAATTGCCCGAGAGCCTATTCTTTGCAATTACTGAGCACAATGGAGCACTTTTTTAAGTTAAAAGGCAAACATTATATATTCTGAAGACCATAACTATCAGTTGCCACTTAAACAGAATTTGAATTTTCAAAAGAAAATTTGGTGTTTGGTCAAATTAAACACTGCCCCTTCATAAAAATGTTATCTGATGACCTCTATGGTGAAATAAGATGATAGCATTTCTTCAAGTATATGAAGTTGATTTCTATTGTCACATTTAACTCAGTAGGTTCATTAAGAGGTGCGGAGAGTAATTTTGTGGTATAATTTGAATCACAAAGTTCTGTCAATCATGTATATGACACCACAGATGCTGTTCTGTTTTATTGAATCTAATTGACACTGTGCTAAGTAATTTAGTCTTAGAAAATAGAACAAGGCAAATTTTTAAAAGAAAATTTCTCAGTCTTATTCAAAAGTTGAAGCAGGCTCAGTCATTAATGGAAAGAAGTCTTGCACCTCTGCCAGTTAAGCAGAATTCAAAACCTCTTCCACAGAAAAGAATTTTCCTTGCTGAGAGTCAAGAGAAATACACAAGAGTCCACCAGGAATAAGAATAGGAAAAGGTGTGCTCCCAACCTGGGTTTATCAGTTTTATGTCTTAATGAGAGAGACTAAACTACAAACTAGCTCCTTTGCTTATGTTTCTCCATGACGCATAATCTGATCAAACGTCTCCATAACCAAAAAGCCCAAATTAAATAAGCATATTTTTGTCAGGAGATATATACATAACTGATATAATATATTACTCTCTGTTTTTTTTAATGGAGAAAAATTTAAGTATTTGCACTTTAATACTTTCAAATTCTTTTATTTTGTATGTTTCTGTTTACATATTTTCTGTACCTATTCTGCATTGCATTCCTTTTTTTTTTTTTTACAGAGACTTAGAGAGAGGGATAAATAGGGACAGACAGACAGAAATGGAGAGAGATGAGAAGCATCAATTCTTCATTTTGGCACCCTTGTTGTTCAATGATTGCTCTCCCACATGTGCCTTGATCAGCGGGCTACAGCAGACCAAGTGATACCTTGCTCAAGCCAGTGACCTTGGGCTCAAGCCAACAGCCATGGGGTCATGTCTATAATCCCACGCACAAGCTGGTGACCCCACACTCAAGCTGGTGATCCCACGTTCAAGCTGGATGAGCCCTTGCTCAAGCCGGCGACCTCACAGTTTCAAACCTGGGTCCTCTGTGTCCCAGTCTAATGCTCTATCCACTGCTCCACCTCCTGGTCAGGTTCAAGAATTTTTATTCTCATAAAATGTATAATTTAGTTCCTATCAACTTCCAAAATTAATTTAACATGTACAGTATACTGGAACCTTGGGTGTATACACTATCTCTTCCTCTGAATGGGTAGTGGATTAGACTTGCTTGTTTCTATTCAAACAAGAAATAAATGAACACAAACCAGATACATGCAAAAAATATATGTAGCATATACATATGTTTGCATTCATTTGAAGCAAAATGGTGGGGGGGGGCAGATTTAGACAATCAGATTGCATTGACTCAACTCACATGTGGTCATTCAAAAGTTATTAAAATTATAGACTATCCCAGATGCCATTGATAGTTTTTCTGCATTTGAGAGATCAAGTGGGTTTCTATGAGGAATAAAGTAATAAATTCATTGCAATTATAAGAAATTAAAATAGAGATAGCCTCTTTGGTTATGATCATTAATCAAAGCAAAAACCTTATATATGCTCACTGAGAAAAGAATTGTTTGTCCTAAAGTAACTAACTCACACCCTTTGTCCCTACTTTCCCTTCCTCTTTATACTTAGTGTCATTTGCTGATTACTAGCACAACCAGGAAGACCCATCTTTTGGAATTAAGGAATCCCTTGGGGCCTACCTGAGCATAGCTATGTGCTATGATTATAACTCTATTGATAATTTCCCAATCAAATAGAGGGTTTTTTTTGTTTGTTTGTTTGTTTGTTTTTCGGTTTTCTTTTTCCATCATAAGGGCTGATTGTCATTAAGGACAAAGTAATCAATAAGATTGATGTTATTTCAGGCACCTTAACAACTGAATTGGATCAACCATGCAGGCATTCCATAGATAGCTCATTGACTGGTTGTTATTGTGGCTGATAAAACCAAGTCAACTGGAAAAGAGCTCTTTCAGTCTGGCCATGTAGACACACGTTAAGTCTTTACTGTGGAACCATCTAAAATGATTGGCCCTTTGAAGCAGCAACTGGCCTAAGCCTAGAGGGATTATGACCACAACCAGAGGCTGGAGCACAAAGATTCAAGTCAAATAGAGCTTTAGCTTTTATAAATTTGCACTTGAAAGCAGTCAATGATTGACTTACAAGGGCAGAACTAATTAAATCCATGGACATTTTAATACTCTTCCGGTGAGATGATAGTCAAGAAAGAGAATGATGCAAAGATAAGATATATTGTTGAAGTAGTTAGCAACCCAAGTTCATGGAAAAAATCTTGCTAAATGGCTAAATCCAAACCTTGTCCTACTGTGAAAGCAACTTGTAAGGCCAGCTATAGGAATTGAGCTATTTAAATTAGATAGTGGGGTGCACTACAACCATATTCCCCAGATCACTACCTGACTGCCCAGAAAAAGGCAGAGAGTGGAAACAGAAGCTCCAGAGAAAAAGAGGGCAACATAGATATATGAATTTATACAACATGGAAAGTGCTACATGTGTATATTCCAGGCTTTTTTTAAAAGTGCTTCAGATGTCATTCACAATGCCCCTTCTATTATTTCCATTTCACAGATAAGGAAACTGAGGCAGAAATAGAGAGTTTAAGTAACTTTCCCATGGTCAATTAGCTAGTACATTGCTATATGAAAGGTAGTGTGTATAATGGAAGTAGGGATCTCAGTAAGATGAGGTATAGGTGTATCTGAATCTCCAGATAAAGTCATATAAAAGCTCAAGCTAGAGTCCAGTGTCTTTTTATTAAATGATTATTTTGCTATTTACCTACTAAAACGATGTAAAGAAAGGAGCTGGTCCATGTTGTAACTGTGCATCTGATCCTGTTCCTCAGCAGGCCCTGAGGGTAAAGGTGGTCCTCACGGTCCCCTGACAAAGATAAAAGGGCTAGAACAGCAATGGCAAAGGTAATTTAAAGAGGGCTGTGCCGTTTGAATTCTTAAGTGACCACTTTCCTGCCTACCCTGGACTTTGAGTGTTCCTTTGGCTGTGGAAGTAGGCAGTAAGTATATGAATCTGAGCTCCGACCCTCATTTTGATAAGGTTTCTCCCTGGTTTCCATTGTCACACAAATGATCAACAGTTTCTCCTTTTACTATAACTAGAAGTAGGCCAAGCCTCTCACCTGCCTCCTCTACATGGTGGTCTGCCTTTGTGCTGTTATTCCTGCAAAGGTGTTTATTAAATATCCTAAAAAGGAAGTCAATTTGCGGACTTGTCAGCAGTAAAATTACAATGTATACTATTCTATTTCTTGGCCCAGGACCTTGCTCTCCAGTCTACTGCTGTTTGAAAACTTTACATCAAAAGATAGTTTGGGTTTCCATAGCCAGCATTTCTTGACTCAAAAAAGAAAAGGAAAGAGCAAAGAAAAATAAAAAAGAAAATAAAGATTAATGAGACACAAAGCAAGACTATGAAATAACTACCAGTCAACAAGGCCTTCCAGATCTAACAGAAGTTTCTAGAACTTAAAAGAAAGTTACTAAGAAAGTGATGATCTGCCTTCTCAGAAGAACAGCTTCTTTTCATCCAGCTGCCAGCAGCATGTGGCCTCCAAGTAATTATCAGAAGCTCTGGGTTCAGGCTTATTGCCATTATGTCTGAGCTGAGGGATCTTGGACCACTCAGTCTCACTGGATCTCAGTTTCCTTGATAATAAATGAGAATCTGGACTGCCTGCCCTACCTTCTTACATGTTCACTGAGCACATTATATGATCTCTCTGTGTATACCTCCTTTCGAGAACATGCCACATTGGATCATGAGTATTTGACCATAGTACTGGATCAGTCTGTCTGATTAGATTCTGAGAAGTAGAGACAAGTGTCCTTAGAAAGACACAAGAGTAAAAGAATATGTGAAGACAGAAGCAGAGATTGGAATTACACAGTCACAAACAAGGAAGAACTGGAGCCACCAGAGTCGAGAAGAGGCAAGGAGATTCTCTAATAAAGCCTCCAGGGAAACAAACTCCTGAAGACACCTTGATTTTAGACTTCTGTAAGAGAATAAATTTCCAGAACTGTGAGAGAATACATTTCTATTGTTCAAAACCACTACGTTTGTGGTAGTTTGTTATGGCAGCCACAGGAACTAATAGAGCACTATACCTGTAAGGTTTATCTTTGATCTGAGTTCCCTCCCATAGCAGCCCCAGGGACCCAGAGATTCAGGGCCTCCAGAGATCCTGGGTCTTCTCACCAGCAACAGTGGCCCTGGAAAGCCCAGTCTCTGTCATGGACAGAAATGATCAAAGTTTCATTTGTTGTCTTCGACCATTGGCCTTGGAAAGAGGTAGAAAGCAATGGGGAATTCAGAGCAATGTGATTTGTCATCCAGGGAAGCGATTAGATGAGAAGTCACCAATTATTGGCTTGCTCAGCCGAGGGAAATGAAAAATAATTGCTGGAAATAACACAAAAGCCACCAGAAACAGAGGGGCTCGAATTTGCAAGACACTAGCTTCTGAGAAAGCTTCTGGTATGCAGTTGCTTCTCTGAATATTACTAGAAAGGTCTGCATACTTTATAGTTTGAAGCGGGTTAGGTGAAATTAAGCTACATGGATTCCTGTGGCTGTTCTATTGGTTGATATTCAACATGATCTAAATAGCTCATGAGTGGTTAATTGAGTCTCTGTAAGCTTCAGTGTTCCCATCTGTAAAAGAGAGACAAGAGTTCCTGTTTCAGAAGTTCTTGGGTAGAAATAATAAAGATAACTTTTATATATGGCCAGCACAGTAATAAGAATGTAGTATTCAATAAGATATCCATTATTATTATTATTAATAATTATTTTGTATCTTTCTGAAGCTGGAAACGGGGAGAGACAGTCAGACAGACTCCCGCATGCGCCCGACCGGGATCCACCCGGCACACCCACCAGGGGCGACGCTCTGCCCACCAGGGGGCGATGCTCTGCCCCTCCGGGGCGTCGCTCTGCCGTGACCAGAGCCACTGTAGCGCCTGGGGCAGAGGCCAAGGAGCCATCTCCAGCGCCCGGGCCATCTTTGCTCCAATGGAGCCTTGGCTGCAGGAGGGGAAGAGAGAGACAGAGAGGAAGGGGGGGGTGGAGAAGCAAATGGGCGCTTCTCCTGTGTGCCCTGGCCGGGAATCGAACCAGCTCCCCCACATGCCAGGCCGACGTTCTACCACTGAGCCAACTGGCCAGGGCAAGATATCCATTATTGTTGTTGTAGTTGTCTGTCTGAAGATAGTCAAGCAGAACAATATAGTTAAAGCTCAGGCTATGGAGTCACACAGTCATGGAATTAAATGCAGGCTCTATTTGTGATATTAAAAAAAAAAAGAACACTAAGCATTGATATTTTTTACCTATAAAATGTGGCTATCCATCCAAATCATCGGGTTGTTAAGAATTAAAGCATTTAACATAACATCTGGCGAATGGTCATTCATGTTCCATTATTTACTCTTACAGGTTTATTTTCATTTCTTCAACAAATGTTTTAGTGAGTTCTTGTGCCTTCTGTCAGACAAGCACTAGGGTTTTAGTAGTGAGCAAGGCAGTCTCAGTGCCTGCTCTCTGGGAGCTTCCCTTCAGGTGGGAGAGGCACTGGCTAATCAGGAAACAGTAATACAAAGGGTCACACGTAAGAGAAAACCATTAGCGATGGTGCTGTGTTTTATTGGGAGAAATTCTTTGACATGACTGTTGGAGGTAGGGTATATAAACTAAATGAACCTGAATGTTGGTAGAACATGTTTGTGATCTCTTCTGCTTCTCCAACAGAGAAGAAATTATATTTTGCTCTAAACTTAAGTCTCAGGGAGAGTGAAAGAAATTATAAGTTGGTGAGACATTAGACATCTGGCTGCCCACTCCAGGTTCTTTCTCTGACACTCTCTACATCTTTAATCAGATTCTAAATATTTGGAGAGCAAGTGGATTTTCTTTGTGTGCAAACCAGTGAGGAGCCAATTTACTCTATATCTAGGCTATGCGGGGCTAGGGGACAAGACACAGAAGTGTGACTGCTCGCCCCAGTGTGGAAAGTGGACACAACAATCAAAGTGTGGAGTTAGGGGTTGAGCCAAGTTTAACTAGGTTTTGCAGGGGTGAGATAAATACAAAACACAGAAATGGGTTTCCTGCAAGTAACTATTTAAATAAAATATGATCAGTATAATTGTGTCCAGTATTACAAAAGCCGCCAAGACTTGGAGTGTTTACTGGAGTGAAAATCAAGGGAAAGCCTCAGAGGTGATGCTTACATCATGATGGGGAAAGTGAGCCAGGCCAGCCCCACAGAAGCCCACCTGCTGTGGGAACAGCATGGACTAAGACTCCAGGCACAAATACCGGAGTGGTGAGTGCTGCGCAAAGGGAAGCAGGGTACGGGGGTGGGGGCAGAGAGGTATCCGAGGGCTGATCATGCAAACCTGGGAGGCCAAAGTAAGGTGTTCTGAGAAATGGTCCTTAAGGGCAGGACTTCTCAGAGACCTGTGACATCCTGGGCTCCTGGGACATTTCACAGTGATGAGGTATCGAGATATCGAAACAGGGTTATAAGAAATGTGGTAAACTGCAAATATTTCCATATAACAAATTAACACCTGTGTTGTAAAAAATGCAGTGAAATGTAAATGTGTTATTTATAAGACAATAGAAAGATTTATTTTTAAAAATTTATAAATTCATAATGCACTACAGGTTTGTGGTCTGGAAATGGGACATGTTTCAAGATGTATTATGAATGTCTTTGCTGCATCTTGTTATAATATCTCTAAAGCCTCCCTTTAAGGTCAAAAGTCTACATTTGAGGGCCTTAGCCACATGTCCCTCTCCTGCAGACCCTCCGTGCCTGTTCCTGACCCTATTAGGGAGCCTCTATTTAGGGATCTGAGGCCTAAGCATTTGCAGGAGGAGACACAGCTGCCTAAAGAGCTTGTGACTGCAGCACTCATGATGGCTGTGGCCAGCCCCTCGCGTTGTGTAGTTGTGCAGAGACACCAGAGATGCTCACTGAATGTTTGATGACCGACTAACTCTTCACAAGTGACTGGACGTGGAACATTTCCTTCCTGCACAAAAGGCCATCCTATGGGACATGTCTGACTTCCCTATAGTAAAAAAAAAAAGGCAGAAAGCAAAATGAAACTTAAGAACTATAAATAATTCGGATGCTCCAGGCATGTCTTTAAGTTTTCAGTTTTTCAACACGGTTGTCTTCCCTTCTGCTGCCGTGGTTTGAAGTGGAGCAAGTGGTGGACTTTAAGCGCCAATACGCAACCAGAGAATGTCATTCAGTGCCTGTTCCCGTGAATCACTGCTAACTTAAGTCCACAACCCCAAGCTCCTCACCTTACAGATAGAGGTTAGCTTCAAAATGACCTAATGTCACTCAGAACTGTGTTTGCATTTTCACTGCCTGGGAAAGATGAGAATTCTCCAACATTCTTGGATAATTTATAAAAATGTCTCTGCTCTGAACTCATTTGTAGAAGTTATATCTTTCGTAACTTGCTGTGTGACCTTGAGCAAGTCAATTAACCTCTCTGAGACTCTTGATAAAGCCCAAATTCTATAGAATTAATATAATTTGGCTTATTATAATTTTCTCAGGCCTCCATAAGAAACACATTTAGTAAATGAATAATAAATTACAGGGGCTGATTCAAATTTCTCCGGGGACTGAGAAATACAATTTGGAGGATCCTCACTAAGAAAAAGAATTTTAAATTACTAGGTAAAAGATTTTAGAAGATATCTGTGCAAGTGAAAGTCCATGAATCTTAAGCTTCATGGGGAAAATGATAATCAGGTGATAGTTATAAGAATTATTAGCATAAACTTTTTTGGTCTTCTTTAAAATGTATAGCTATAAGGGAGAATTCCTGACCTTGGTACAGAAGGGAAGTTTGCATTTCCTGAGAGAGTCTAGGTGACTTTTGCTGCCTGAAGATTCCTTTTTATTTAAGCTGACTTCAAACCTCAAGTTCTTCCCTATTTGGCCAAACCCGGCAGACATGTCTCAGGGCGCGATTTAATCTAATTCAATCCAGCGCAAATCCCTGGCATACAATCCGAGAAGATGCTATGTTTTTCACTGTGAGACTGACACAGGGGAGAATGTTTAGAATGAACATGTGGTAGGGTTGGTCACTGCACTCAGAAACTTGCAGTCTGGCTATGGAGACAACCCTGACACACATTAAATAGCAGAGAAGATGAGGTTATAGCATTATGGCAAACGGCAGTGTTGCTTATCAAATTCTCCTCCTCTTTTTGGAAAAGCTTAAATCTCTCTTGCGAGGTGTGTCCTGATCTCCCAAGTCTATAGACTCTTTGTTTCCAACCAACTTATATCAATCACACCTACAGTTGAGAGCACTTATTTGGCAGTTCTTGTATCTTGTCTTGTAACAACTCTTGTGTTGTTGTCTTGCTGTTTAATTGAGTGTGTGTGTTGTTGTTTATAATGATGTCTCAATAAGATGATCAGCTCTTTGAAGGCAAGAACCAGGTTATTTGCTTCCATGTGATCTCATAAGCCCTGCTCTGTCCTGCTAGATGAATGAATATGTATAAAATGTTAAACAGAACATTCAGACTTAGTCTAGTCTGACAGTACGATGAACTGTCAGAAAGAGAAAACAGAGACGCTGCTCAGAGGAATCAGAGAGGCTATCAGGGAGGAAGTCAAGTTTAATCTTCATGAACTTCATTTTCAGAGTTAGTGCATTTCCCCCCATCTATGCAGCTCTGCGTTTCCACTTTTCAGCCTTGTGTGTTAGGATTTCTACAGAGCATCTGAGAGAGATGCAGCAGGGTAATTTGCCAACCTGGTAAGGGAGGTTGTTCAAATCAGGGAATAATAACAGGAAAGTAGCAGAGGTAGAAGTTAAAAGAAGATAGGTTGCAACCCAGTTTTAAGCTTCTTGGGAGAAATGGGTATAGGCCAGGGATCCAGCAGTCATGAGACATGAGGGGGGCTAAAGAAGGCCAATTTGGCTGGGGCTTAAGGAGTCACCACATGGGACAGAGGTAAAAGGGCAAGTATAGCAGCCAAGTGAGCCCTGATTGTAGGAGAGTGCGGCTCTGCTCAAAGCAACTGCAGTCAGGGTCTCTTCTCAAGGAACACAGTAGGTGGGTGTGCCAATGCCAGGGAGGCTGACCCAGCAACCACTGCTGTCACCACCAACAGGATCCCACTCCCAGACAGAGCAGTGGCCTGCTTAGCCATGGGCCTGGCTCTGGGTCACTGTCATACATCCCGACATGAGTACCAGGAGGGCCTGCTCACCTTTCAGGGGCACTCTGACACCTCCTGAGACACTTCTTCCAAACCACTCCTCACCAGCCAGCCCATCTTACTCTTTGAATCCTGTACCATTGCGGTCCTAGCAGGGAAGCACATCTGCTATAGCCCTTCTCTCTCTATCTTCTTTGGCCAATGGAGTAATGGGAGGGACAAAGGGCCACCAAGCCAGCCAATGACACAAACTGAATAATCAACCCTAGCAAATACAGCACTACTGACAACTCTACAAGATAAACCTTCCTAGTCCAGCCCAAGATTGCCTATATCCTTCATATTTATAGTTAATTCTACACCTCTTAGCATTGTTATCTAAATATTTCAAGGTTTAGGCACTCAACAAGTACTTGCCAAATCCTCACTGAACAAATTCGGAGTTGGGTTCCATTAACCTTTTCCCAAAAATAAGACCCTAGGGGTTGAACATAAGATGGACACATCTCCTGCTGTGGGTAGGATCCAATTTCTCAGTGGGTCAATTTCTTTCTAACTATCACTTCGTAGACTTCGTCCCCACGAGAGCAAAACTGTGCCTTAATAAGACCTATTTGGCACTAGGTAGGCTATCAGGGACATTCATTGCAGTATCTTTCCTTTCTGATTGTCTCTTCCAAAGGGACCACTAGGGACTGCAAGAGAGGACTGTCGACAACCGATAAATGCAGTCTTCAAAGCCACTCATCCATTGTTAATGGACAGCCCGTTAATTTGAGGTCTAGGTCATGAATTTGAATGCTCTGCACTGAACACCTCTTCAGCAAGAAAACCTGGTTTTGCCTCAGGGTAAATGGTGATTCATTAATTGTAATTAAATTAGGTTGGTGGCTTAAACTAGATGTGACAAAATGAAAATCCCTATATAAAACCTGAGATGCATATCACCAGCCTTCTGTCAATAACATCTAGTTTTTGTCTAAGTGGATTTAAAGAGAACAAGATGCCTTTTCTTTAAGGAAAAAATAAACTGCTTCAGTTAAGCAGGGGAATAAATAACTTCTGAATGTTTCTCTATTTCTTATTCATTCAGGTCCTGGTACAAAAACCACAAAGAACTAATAGTAGGGGATTAGAGTCTCCCTGCAAGACGGGGAGGAAACCAGCAGCAGCTTAGCATCAGCCTCATCTGGGTGATCATGAAGCAGATCTGCCAACGTCTGTTTGGTCTTGGGGTATAATCTGAGTTCTCTTGGCACAACCAATATTATTGCCTTTTGAAACAGTGGGTGAATGAACAGTGGGTGAATGAAAGTCCTTGGATGGACGTCTACAGTCCTGAGATCTTATTGCACCTTATTCAGTAGCTCATTATCTTTGGGATGCTCTGTCCTCGAATTTCCTCATCTGTGAAATGAGAGGGTTACACAAGGTCCCTCTTTAAAGCAAAGAAAAGTTAAGCAGAAATTCAACCTGAAACAAGTAACATGAAGCTTCTCTTGTTGAACAAAGTGAGGAAACCCATCCCCCCCCCATTCCACTGAGACCCTCAGCCCAATCTCTAGCCCAGAAGAGTCTCAGAGGAACCTGCGTGATGGTGGAGCAGAGTTTGGAACCTGTTCAACTGGGTATTGTCTGCAATTTCTTCCAATTCAAAGTCTGTGAGAAGTATACTTGCCATCACTCTATCAACTGAAATGAATAAAACTGAATAAAAAGTGGGTGTTATGCTACCCTTACTGAGGATGGAATAATAACTTAATAAAGAATAAATATTTTAATGAGGTATTGGAACTTTTGTTACATGCTACTCAGCCATCCTGAAAATGTTATTTGGTCTGTGTCAGGCAATGATAAAGACTTTATGGCCTGTGAATAGAAATCGGACCACATCTTCAGTTTAGGGATCACAAATCCAAATGCTTTTGGGGGCTAAGCATGAAATATAAATAAGGGCCATATGAAAACTGTTGCAAACTGGATAGTTCATGCATCATCATCTTCAGAGTAGTAGCCACTACTCAGCTCCAGCTAATTGTGGCCATGGGAAATCTGGGATCAGAATGACAAAGTTTTTGTTATAAAAAGCCAGATATCCAGATTAACAAATTTTAAATAAAAAGTAAAATCAAGGCCCGGGCTGGTTAGCTCAATGGTAGAGCGTCGGCCTGGTGTGCAGGAGTCCCGGGTTCGATTCCCTGCCGGGGCACACAGGAGATGCGCCCATCTGCTTCTCCACCCCTCCCCCTCTCCTTCCGCTCTGTCTCTCTCTTCCCCTCCCGCAGCCAAGGCTCCATTGGAGCAAAGTTTGCCCGGGCACTGAGGATGGCTCTGTGCCCTCTGCCTCAGGTGCTAGAATGGCTCTGATTGCGGCAGAGCGACACCCCAGATGGGCAGAGCATCACCCCCTAGTGGGCATGCCGGGTGGATCCCGGTTGGGTGCATGCGGGAGTCTGTCTGACTGCCTCCCCGTTCCCAGCTTCAGAAAAAAAAAAAAGTAAAATCATACTGTATCAGTCAGAGTTTGGGACCACTCTGAATGATAGGAATATAATGTATAACAGGGAGTAGACCTCACTCAATTGTGTGAGGGGGTGAGAAGTGTATACCATCATTTCTGCAAGGCCATGGACCCTGGTGTTGAGCTGAAGTTACTATAGGCCAGCTGGAAGAGCAGCTGGGAAATGAAAACTGGACACAAAGTAAGAGAGGGCAAGGCCAGACTGGAACCCACGACTATCTCTCCATTACTCTAGTCTTGATGAGGTGGGTGCCTGCAGAAGCTGGCACCTTCATCCATGGGACTGAACTCAGACCTGGCCCTGGAAGGTAGAGGAATAGATCAGGTGGGCACTGGAGGAACCACAGGTGTGAGTGCTGCCCTACCCTGAGCAGGTGAGCCAGTACAACAGTGACCACATGCACGAGCTGTCCCAGTGCCCGAGAGCCATCTGCTGAGCATGAACAAGTCTGCTGCTAACTTCACCTCCAAAATCTTATATAAATTCTCTCTCAGCCAACCCTAATCTAAAATCATACAGGAAAGGGACTTCTGGAAATACAGTTTCAGTTTAGCAAAGTTAAAAAAATGTAAAGCCACCGCAGTCCATTCCTTGTCAACGTGCTTCCACACACTTCTCCCACCGCACATAACTTTCAAATAAAGACAACAGCAAAGTCTTGTTTAACCTAAACATGATGCGACTATTCCTCCTCTAATCAAAACGTGTTGAAACTCTCTACAAAGAGGATGGAAAGTCATTTTAATCATATGTGGCTGATGTTCTTTCTTCTTCTAAGCCACACTCCCTTTTTGATAATCTATAATTTACATTCTGAGCTATGTTAAAAACTAGGGACACATCTATTTTTTCCAGTTTTATGGAGATATAACTGTCATATAATGACATATAAACTAATTGTATTAGTTTTAGGTGTAAAACATAGTGATTTGATTGATGTATATATTAAGAAATAATTACCATAGTAAGTTTAACCAATATTCAACACCTCACATAATTGCATTATTTTTCTTGTGAGATTAGATTAAGACATGTCATGTTAGAGAAATGGGACAGGGGAAGATAAATTGACTAGTATATGTACAAATGTATTTATATCAAAATATGGAAGAAATGTGCACAACTATTACAGTCTTTGTTTCTGCAACTTATCACATGGTTATCTTGGTATTTATAACTACTTTCTTCTATTATTCACTCTTCATTTCTTTGCCCTTGGCCAGCACCTGGTCAGTTGTCCGCTGGCTACAGGTATTCCTTGTCTGGTAAGTGACCCAAATCTTCATTCCTGAGGAGTCTGGTCTTGTAGCAGCTGTACTTGTAGTGAGTTGTCATAGTTTTCTACTACTGACTTACCACAGAGAGGACTCGGAGGGATTTGCAGCATACATTTTTAGCAGTGTGGTAAGCTCCTTCCTCTAGGAGATCCAAACTCCATTTCGGGGGCTCTGGGTCTGTACCCTGACTCAGATACAGGGCTGGATGTTGCTGCAACTCGCTACTGTGGTGACTAAATTTGACTTCTGGTCACCAGAGCCAGAGTGTTTCCTATTATAGAAGTAAGTAGCCACTCATCTAAAGCAATGCAAGACCTTTCATGATCAATTAGCCCAAGTCAAAGACATCCTGTGTTCTACATTTATAAATACTGTGATGATTAAAACTCTGCGTATGCCTCTTTGCATACGTGCATACCTGTGCAAGTATAGGATACATTTTTAGACAGGAAGTCATAGAACATTTACATTTCGGCTTCCTGGATGCTGAACATTTGCTTATCTATTTGTTCATCTGTCTCAAAAACCATGTTTCTGGGTCTATAGTAATAATTAAAATAGTAATTATTACTGTTATTTTGAAAACTTTCTATATTCTAAGCTTTTCCACCAAAATATCTCCTTTAGTTCTTAAGAGTAGGCAAGTGTTCTGATTCCCATTTTACAGCTGAGGAGAGGCTTGGAATTCCATGCGTGTCTACAGGTGTAGGTTCTGTGGCATAAAGACTGGAAGAGACTTGCGCCGGGTCTCACAGCTGAAGGCTGACAGAGCCAGAGTTTAAGCTTCTCCTTGCCAAGAGCCATCTGCCTTAGGTGACAGCCCAGAGAAAAGATAAGTAACTCATAAGTATCTTCTTAATTTTTTTTTCTTTTTCTTTTTTTTTTTTCTGAAGCTGGAAACGGGGAGAGACAGTCAGACAGAATCCTGCATGCGCCCGACCGGGATCCACCCGGCACGCCCACCAGGGGCGATGCTCTGCCCCTCCGGGGCGTCGCTCTGCGGTGACCAGAGCCACTCTAGCGCCTGGGGCAGAGGCCAAGGAGCCATCCCCAGTGCCCGGGCCATCTTTGCTCCAATGGAGCCTTGGCTGCGGGAGGGGAAGAGAGAGACAGGGAGGAAGGAGGGGGTGGGGGTGGAGAAGCAAATGGGCGCTTCTCCTATGTGCCCTGGCTGGGAATCGAACCCCGGTCCCCCGCACGCCAGGCCGACGCTCTACAGCTGAGCCAACCGGCCAGGGCCAAGTATCTTCTTAATTTTTAAAATTAGTTTGTGCCTTTCTCATGGGCACAAATCTAGTCGGAGATCAGATGAGCAATGGGAATCTTGAAAGCATGTGACCACACAGTTCAAACAAATGGTTAACCCAAGTTGTTTGAGAAGTTCAGCGACTAGGAGGTCTCAGGAATAAGGGGAACAGGAATATGTCAGAATAGAAAGAATGCAGCTTTTATTGTTGGTGTGATTTTGCACATTCATGATCCTTTGTTTCCTCACCTGTAAAGTGGGGAAAATACTAAAATGTATTTTACAATGATGTTGAAAGGAGCCAACAATATGTCTAAGTGCCTAACACACTGTGAAGTGCTGTACTAAATGTCATAATTATTGCCACAGTGCTGCTGCAGGCAAACAGCCCAACCTCAACTCTGCAGTAATCCATGTGAACATCGGTGTGCGTGCTGATGTGTCTGAGGCATTCCTGGTTTATTACTCTTGACACAATGTCCCATTTGGTTTAACACTTTTGGATGCTCAAAAGTAGCCTGGTTTGAACAATAAGTTATGTGAAAACCAAAGGATCAGTACTGGAGCGAGTCAGCCATTCAGCCTGCCCAGTTTCTACTCCTGTCACTCCTCTTTCCCTGGAGAGAAGCAAACCTAAGAGAGCTCATGCAAGGATACGGATTAGAAAGTATACAGGCTGAGGAAGAACTCCCTGGCAGTCTGGCTGATTCCCTACTGCTAGTTGGCATATCAGACCTGGCAAATAACATGCATTACCAAGTAGCAAAGACTTCCATTGTACTAATTATGTGCACAATAGAACGTGCTTTATATTATCAACATATTCCATCCTCACAATTCTATCATCCCCATGTTAGAGATAAGAAGATGAGGAACAGAGAGTGAAGTACTTTGTCCAAGATCACACAGCAAGCACATGGCAGAGACAAGAGTTTTCAGAGTCCATGCTCTGCACATGCAGTTATGCTGCCTCTCACTCTCCTGAGTTTCAGGATGCAGAGCAACAAAGGCCACTGTGGGCAGCCTGTTAGGAGCAGTAACTCTTCATCTCCCCTAGGGGAAAGTCTGTTGTGGAACTTTAACTCTGACAGAGAGCAGCGATTCTTATCCATGAGTGGCCCTGTCCATAACGAGGTGCTGAAACATCTTGACTTACACAGATAAAAAGTTGGTGACCATGTATATAATGCCTTGTAAAAATCTTTTCTCTTTCTACTCCGATGAAGATTTGCCAAAGCAAGCTGTGAGTAATTCTAGTCACACGCATTTGAAGAAAACTTTTATGACTCACTGCTGTTGAAGGGTTTGGAGGGAGGGGATGGAGCAGAAGGCAGGTGGATGGCTCGTCGTTTCATATTCAGATGGTCCTTTGAACAGGTAGGGTAAGATGAACTATGAAAGAGATGAGAAAGGTAGCCTTGTCCAGTTAAATTTAGGCCATCAAGAACGTTTGGGATATCTGGGTGACAGAGCTGTTCTGAGTTGGCCATATAACATTAGATACCCTGTGTCATTCAAGCTTTTTTTTTTACTTCTTTGCCCACAGGAATTTTCTGAGGAATAAGGGAAGAATAGATCCAAAACACTGAAAACCATTTTAAAATGCTCAAAACTGTAAAGACAGGGGAAGATTCCTTGCAGAAGGAAAGGCATAAAAGATAAATGTATCAGAACAATTATGTTACAGTAGATCAGAAGGAACTGGGGATAGAGCTGGCACCACTGGAATCCAGATTGTTACAGTTTTTCAAAAACAGTTATTTGATTACGCACGCTCAGTGTAAAGAAATGGAAACTGGGGGTCTCACTCAGAGCAATGGCTTTGAACGGAGCTCTGTTCACCAAGCCATCTTGGATTGCCTCCCAGTTGCCAGTCAGATTCCTCAGGTTGTGAGGCTTCACCTCTCACACAGGAGACCATTTGCTCTGCTCTCTCACCATCAGCTTCTGTTAAAGCAGCCAGGTTGACCTTCCTACTGAGAATCCCCACTTTCACCCTCAGCTCCGTATCTTCCTTTGGCTAAGATTGAAGCATTTGAGGAAATGTTACCAGAAGGACCTCTAATAAGACAGGGACAGTGGTGGGCAAAATGAAGCAGATTCTCAGGGACAGTCATCCCGATGTGAACAGCGGCACTAGACACATAGTGTCAGCTTATTGCTGGGAAATGGTTGTCCAGCGAGAGACTGTGTGTCACAGTTTTCTGGTGACTAGGTATTGGCACAACCAATTTTCATGAGTAGAATGTGGTCAGAAGTGATGTGTGTCCCTTTTGGGTCTGAGTGGCTAAAGAGTAGGTATGCTTTCTCCTTCCTTTGTTCCTTACCTGTCTGGAATAGAAAAGGCTCTGAGATCCTAGAGGAAGCAGGAGCCACAAGGTGGAAGGAGCTTGGGACTCTGAATGACCAGGTAGAATAAAGCTACCTCCAGACAGAAATATCTCATTGGATTTTTGCAGATGAGAGATAAAAGTGTATTTTTGTAAACCACTGAGATTTGTGGGATTGTCTGCTACAGTGTGGAGCTAATATAGGCATGAATATACTTAGAAACTAAAACTCCATAGACCCCATGGAATTCTCATTTTGCCTCTAAAACAAATGAGTTCTGGAAACCCAAAGTCTAGCACAGGATTTCCTAGCCACTCAGAAATTGCATGTACCTGCATTAAAACTTCGTTTTCCTCTAGTCAGTGCAGTGTCCCTTCTCTTAGGCTTCTTTATAATCTTTTAATCAGTTCCATACCACATAATGCAAAGGGCAGAAGAAAACCAGGTGTTCTCACACTGAAATGCTCCAAGGGAACTTGAATATTCTGTTTGCCAGAGTCTAGCTGGGTTTGACAGTATGTGCCCTAGACAGCCTGAATTAATAGCCTGTCCTGCCCTGAGGAAGATGTGGGTGAAGGTCATTCTATTAAATCCTTTCCATTCTCAACAGATAAGCTGTTTGGGGCCCCATCTTTGGGCTTAGCTCAGAGAAAGTAAAACAAACCACCATCGGTTTTATCATTTGATTTAGGTAAAAATTGAGCCTGGATAAATGGGTGACAAGATGAGAAAGGAAGACCCTGGCTAGTTGGCTCAGTGGTAGAATGTTGGCCCGGCATGTGGATGTCCCAGGTTCGATTCCAGGTCAGGGCACACAGAAGAGGCACCCATCTGCTTCTCTACTCCTCCCCCTCTTGCTTCTCTCTCTCTCTCTCTCTCTCTCTCTCTCTCTCTCTCTCTCTCTCTCCTCCTCCTCCTCCTCCTCCTCCTCCTCCTCCTCCTCTAGAAGCTATGGCTCAATTGGAGCAAATTTTCCAAATTTTCCTCAGGCGCTGAGGATGGCTCCATGGCCTCTGCCTCAGGCACTCAGAAGAGCTGGGTAGCTGAGCAACAGAGCAACACCCCAGATGGGTGGAGCATCGCTTCCTAGTGGTCTTGCTGGGTGGATAGTGGTTTGGGCACATATGGAAGTCTGTCTCTCTGTTTCCCCCCCTTTCACTGAATTAAAAATAATAATGATGGGGAGGAGATATAATGTTATTCCTCTGAGTTAATTTTTTTATTTTTCTGAAGTGAGAAGCAGAGAGGCAGAGAGACAGACTCCTGCATGTGCCCAACAGGGATCCACCCAACAAGCTCACCAGGGGGTGATGCTCTGCCCATCTGGGACACTGCTTCATTGCAACTGGAGCAATTTTAGCACCTGAGGTGAGGCCATGGAGCCATTTTCAGGGCTCGGGCCAACTTTGCTCCAGTGGATCCTTGGCAGCAGGAGGGGAAGAGAGAGACAGAGAGGAAGGAGAAGGGGAGGAGTGGAGAAGCAGATGGGCGCTTCTCCTGTGTGGCCTGGCCAGGAATCGAACCCGGGACTTCCACGCTCCGGGCCAAGGCTCTACCACTGAGCTAATGGGCCAGTGATTTTGAAAAATATCCCTGCTTGGGGAGATGCATGAGGTCTGTTTTCTTGGTTTCACCTGCAGCTCCTGCAGAGTCCAAAAGAGCCCAGTCTCCTTCCAGCTTCTTCCCGGGACAGGCCTCCACAGTACCTGTCAGTATCCTGAGCCCTGGCCCATGAGGCCTGCTGATGCCGGCCCAGGCTGCTTGTGCCCAGGTGTATGGAGAGCTCTCTCCTCATAGCTTCCCATGACACCCAGGGGAGAGCAGCTGCCTGCCTTCTCCTTGCTAATTTCCCTCCCATGCTGAGCGACATGGGGGAGAATAATTGCCTCCTCTCTGAGCTCTGACATTCCCACATTCAAGCACCTGCTCTCCCACTGTTCTCCCCATAGAAAGACAATTTCTGCCACGCTTGGTGTTTCTTTCACAGCAAACTGCTGATTAGACAGACACTTTAAAAGAAACAGTTGGGGCCCTGGCCGGTTGGCTCAGTGGTAGAGCGTCGGCCTGGCGTGCAGAAGTCCCGGGTTCGATTCCCGGCCAGGGCACACAGGAGAAGCGCCCATCTGCTTCTCCACCCCTCCCCCTCTCCTTCCTCTCTGTCTCTCTCTTCCCCTCCCACAGCCGAGGCTCCATTGGAGCAAAAGATGGCCCGGGCGCTGGGGATGGCTCCTTGGCCTCTGCCCCAGGCGCTGGAGTGGCTCTGATCGCAGCAGAGTGATGCCCCGGAGGGGCAGAGCATCGCCCCCTGGTGGGCAGAGCATCGCCCTCTGGTGGGCATGCTGGGGCGTGCCGGGTGGATCCCGGTCGGGCGCATGCGGGAGTCTGTCTGACTGTCTCTCCCCGTTTCCAGCTTTAGAAAAATACAAAAAAACAAACAAACAAACAAAAAAACAGTTGATGGGGGCTGTGAATGTGGCCAGGGCCAAAGCAGCATTTTGGAAGTCTGGTCCCAGTGAAATAGGAACCATGGTGGAAATTTCCCAGAGCTGTTGGGCAGAGGGCAGAATTCTCTGGAGCTGCTTGGGCCCCTTGCATTATCCTAGAAGGTCCAAGTTCTTTCTGCAGAAACAAATCAAGAAAGCCTAAATCTAAGTGAAAAGGAAAACCAAGTCATGGTCATTCAATGATACCATGTTGAATTTCTCAGAAGCTTTCTCCAAGATCTTCAAAGGTATTCTGCTTCTTCTGAAAGGCTGGGATTGATTATTTTAGGGGGCATATATTTATTCTAGAACATATAGTGTTATTCTGTAGCCACTATTAGTCTTGGCAGGATCAGGGGTCCAGTGTGGAGGGGGGCAGGGCAATCTAAGACTCTTAAGACTCCTCACTCTAGAAGTAACCCAGTGCCAACCATTAGGTCTTAATTAAGATTACCAATGTGCCCCTTCTTTTTTGTTTTTATGTTTATATTTCTTAATTATGTAAGTAATGGTCTTCCAGTGTAGAAACATCAGAACAGGAGTTGGCAGACTATACTGGTCAAATCTGGCCCTCTACCTAGTTTTGCAAATAAAGTTTTATTGAAATAGAGCCATGTCCATTTGTTTAGTATTGTCTGTGGCTGTTTTTACACTACTGGTTGAGCAGTGAGTAGAGTTAAATAGCTGTGCATATATGGCCTGGAAAGCCTAAACTATTTAATACCTAGATCTTTACAGAAAAGTAAAAAAAGAAAAGAAAAATAAGTCATTTCATAATCTCCTTACCCAGATATAGCTAATGTTAATATTATCTGTGACTCTCTCTTATTCCTGTAGAAACCACTCTAGGAAACAGTATTGGCCTGACCTGTGGTGGTGCAGTGGATAAATCATCGACCTGGAATGCTGAGGTCACCAGTTTGAGACCCCTGGCTTGCCTGGTCAAGACACATATGGGAGTTGATGTTTCCTGCTTCTCCCCATCTCTCCCCCCACCTTTCTAAAAATGAAAAAAAGAAAAACACAGTATCAGGTGCAGATGCTAAGACTGATGATCACACACACACACACACACACACACACACACACATCAAGAGGGTATAAAAGGTTGATTATTTTTATAATCAAGCTTTTCTGGGACAGTAAGAAAGAGCTCTCAAACTCTTCTGAAAATGACTTGCGAGGGCAAGGGAGGGAGACAGGCTAAGTGTTTAATGATGGGTAGGGGTTGGTACCAAGTCAAGGGCTTCTAAAAGAGTGTAGCAGATTATACGATCTGGTCTTCTGGTGTCAAAGGGACATGGGGATTCCATAGCTTTGCCAGGTGTGGGCAGAAGAAGAAAGAAAGGTAAGGCTTCAAAGCTTTCCACAATCAAACATCAAAAGATGGAGTCAGATTCCTTAAACAGCCCGCATACCGTCTCACCGCTCCTTTTAATCTACCCATCATGTTCCCTCCGTTTCTCAGAGCAAATTAATCATTTTACCCTAAGCTTCCATTTCTTCGGCAAAGAAGTCAAATCTTTTTCATGTCCCTGTAGACTACCTCCTCCCAGGGAGAGAGTATTAAGAAAGAGGATATTTCCTGGACCACCACACAGTGAAGGAGTGAGGAAAGGAGGAACAAACCTCAGAATCTCTTGAAGAATGAGCTCTTCTGTTGCTCCTGGCTCCCACACACCACCATTTTCTGAACTGTTCCTTCAGAACCTGGTCCCCAAGAAGAGCCAGGCAATGCCCTGGTGGAGCCGCTGGGGATAAGCAGCCGAGATGAGTTCTGCTTTTCCTTTTCTCTTTCCCTCTTTCTTCCCTTCAATTTATTTTATTGAATAAGAGTTGAAGCATCTACAGGTGCAAAATTAGGATGATGGCCCAAAGCAAAGAAAAAGAAGTGAGTCAGCTGTCTGAGGCTTTAGGGCTGCCTAGGCCTGTGGGAAAGAAGCCCTCCAGACCCCACAGTTGGGCCAGGCCCCCAGCACACCCACTCTGGGGTCTGCATTTAGAACCCCTGCTTACAGTAAGGACTCCTTTTCCCTGATGGTGTCCATCTTGCCAGTCTTCCTTGAAGATCTCACCAGGAGCACTGAGGCTGGGTGTGGCAGTCCTGGGACCCCAGCCATCCTCCAGTTGTGCCCTACCTGAGACATACTTCACTGAGGACTAGGAATGGCTATACAAGCTCTGAGGAGAAAGAGGAAGAAAATGAGATTGACTAGGAAGAAAGGCGAAATAGAAATGATCTACTATGTGCTCGGCACTTAATATACATTCCATTTTATGAAATGACGTTTATTGTAGAAATGCTAACATATACATAAAAGCAGAGAATAGTGCAATGAATCCCATCTACTCATTGTTCAGCTTAAACCGTGACTATTCAATATTACTTTATAATCTGTACAACAACCCTGAGAAATGGGTCCTATTCTTGCCCTGCTTTATAGGTTTGGGCACTTTAGATAACTTGCCTGAGTCTGCAGAGCTAGTGGATGTCAGAGGCCACAGTGGCTCTCTCTGGCTCTAAGTCCCACATGCTTTCCCTGTCACGCAGCCTCCAGGGAAGGCTTATAAAAGGGAAGGCTTAGGAAAGAGGGAGACTGAAACTGATGCAGAAATGTCCACAAAGAAATAAGGGGACATCTTCAGGGCTGAGAAGGTAAGTCCGAACCCAACAGCAATGAAGAGGAGAAGGGTCTGGCATAGACACTGGCTGTGGCCTCAGAATCTTCTGGGCTTTACTGTTGTGTGGTTGAAAGACGCTCTCCACTGCACCAGCCACCGTGAAGATATCCAACCCCCATATGGAACTCTGACTGGCATTCTTCAGGCCTCTCCTTCCTATTGCACGGCTGCTTGCTAGGAGGAGTTCACCTCTCCTTTCAGATGGAAAGACACATTAATATGTGCCTTGTTGTAATGTCCCAGTGTGGATAGCCTTTCTCTGCTTCCTGAGTATATGTAAGTGATGTCTCATCACCAGCCTAATCTTTATTTATTTATTTGCCACCAGATTGAATACCATTCAGGCATTTCAGAGGGGGCCTGCATTGGTCACTTCCTGCTTTGTTTATTATTGAGTGCTTCCAAGTAAGGAACAAGCATCTACAGGAAAGGGAAATGAGTTTTTGAATCTGCAAAAGGATGCTAGAGGACATCTTCAGCAATTTTAATAATAGCTTTGGTACAAATGTCTAGATGGTCTTGAAAGGATGACAAGTAAAACCCTACAGAGCTTTATTGCCTCAGGGAGGGAATACTAACATTGAGGTAGATGGACATAAAATATCATATATAGAAGAAGCAGCTGAATAGCCAACTTTCATGTTTGTTTTATTAATTTGTTAAATAAATTAAATAGTAATTAAGCGCATATAAGTCTGTTTTTTATTCCATGATATAAATATCTTATATATATTTTGTATATAATGTATGTTATTTTTTAAAATTTGGCCATATTTATAACATTTACCCTAAATATATATATATTTGAACTCTTAAGGCTTATATAAAAATATATACAACCAAACACTTTTAATTTCTAAATTTTGAGATGAAATTGTGTGACTTGAACTCCTTGGCCCACATTTAAAACAAAACAATTCTCAGATCCCATTTATTAAAGGCATCTAAAAATCCTATTTGCAACCTTCCAGCAAAATTATAACATTTTCCGCAGATTTTAGTCAGTTTCTATTTAGAAAATTCACACACGAATTTAGTCAAGTTTAGAAATGTGTATTTTGGAGAAAAGTATGAATATGATTTCCAGAAAGTGAGGGAGACATCCATTGTCTTATTCCAGGGAAACTTAGTTGTACAGATGAAGGTAAGTGTTTCTCTAGTGACAGGACTTTGGGTTGAGATGAATGAGACACACCTGGAAGAGAGGAAGAACAGGAGTCGGAGAAGAGCAAGAAGGTGATTTCAGCCCCAAAGTTCTCTTCCCTTATGGTTTTGACAGAACAGAAATGTGTGAGCTTCCAGCCATGGTTTACTGCTCATCTCTTTCCTCCAGTTAAAGAGGAGGTGTGTGGATAAAGGATAATGCTTTTTATGGCAAGATTCTGATGCTGATGAGATATTCAGGGATTATGTATGTCCTTCAAGAGGGCCTTTCTACATAGTCCTCTAAGGGCTGGGGACGAAGGATGACAGGCTGAGCAAAACGATATAAGCCAAAACGGCACACAGGAGACAATTTAGCATCAGGCTTATTGGTTTCTGGTGGGACCAAGAGATGTCAACAATCCATACCAAACAGGGAGTCACAAGAGACCAGCGTGAATGAGTTTCACTGCCACTGCTCCCAAATCGGCAAAAAGCTGCCATTGGAAAGAGATTGAGCCTTTTCTGACCTGGATGTTGGTAGGTATATCTGGCAACACACAGACTTCCAAGTGTGTCCTGAATGTTTGAGGAGAGCGGTGGCCCGATGGTATGATCACAGCATCCTTGAAGAAACTGTGCCCTCGGTGCTCTCCGTTTACTTGGCTACCTACCCTTTAATCTCACTCCAGCAGTACTGGAATCATGGCCCTGCTGTCTCAGTGATGCTATGACTTTGACATCACATCATAGTGTAGTGGCTACTGTGCTTAACACAAAAGGTTAAATTCAAGTAGGTATTTGAAGTTAGAATTTAATAATTCTTAGGAAACACAGAGTGGGGCAAAAGTAGGTTTACAGTTGTGAGTAGGCAAAATACATTTTATCCTTGTATTATTATTTATTAACTATTGTATTATTTTCCATATGAATAATGGTAAATCTAGTTTTGCCCACCCTGTACACTACTACTATCAAATGACTAATGTAATGCTGTCTTACTATGCAAATGTGTGTTTGCACTTTTCATTTCTTCTGGAAATAAAGACCCTATGTTTTTAGGCCTTCTATATTGAATGGGCCAATGCAGGTAAGTGTAGATTTTATGGTAAATGTTTAAAAATATTTTCTGACTACAGTAGAACAATTAGCAAAAGACAAGAACAAATGTCACACACACACAAATACAAATGGTTAATATGTATATATATACAATGATGTCTAACCTCCACAGAAATCAAGAAAATGTAATTCAAGATAGTCATGAAGTACAAATGTTTCCTTATCATGCTGGCAAACATGAAAAAAAATAATACAAAGAGTTGTTAAGTGTGGGAGGGAATAAATGTTTTTTCCTCTGGTATTAGAAGTATAAACTGTATGCTACTGGAGCCTGATTTGAAAATATGTATCAAACTCTAAATAAACTTTAACCTAGTGAATTTGCTTTTAGCAATTCTAAGGATGAAATTAGGCAAGTACATTAAGATACTTGTTTACAGAAACTCAACACAGCACTGTCTATAAATACAACATAATAGAAACAAGTTAAATGTTTATCAGTAGTGACTGCTTAAATATATGACATAAGCTAAACAATAGAATAACCTATAACCAATACACAGCTACATTAGGGAATAGATATGCATTGTATTTCCCTGTGGGTAGAAGGATATGTACCAAAATGGGAAGAGTCGTAAGTGTCTTGTGTGGGTGAATGGAACAATCCTAGGGGTGTTTTCTTTGTCTTCTATATAGTGTTCTTAACTTCCTTGTTTGCTGGTTTACTTCTGATTCATTTAGTCACTAAATCAATTAAGCATTACCATGAGCCAGGTGCTATACTAGACAATGGGGATATAGCAGTGAACTGACACGTCTGGATACAAATCCCTATCTTTATAACACTGCTTTTTATTTCAGGGAAGACAGAGAATAAAGAAAGTGAATATAAACTCAGTGGTATTTTAGAGAATGTTAGGTCCTAAGGAGTAAAAGGCTTTGCTAACACAGAGCAAGGAAAGAGATGAGGCAGAGAGTTATCCATCTGCTTCTGCACTGGCCCTGGACCTTGCACAGTGTGCAGTCTAGGGTAGGGCTCAATAAAATTTGCTGAATAAGTTTAAGAAGAGGACTCCAGTCGGGGCACTCTGGTCAGGGTACCATGCTAAAAGCATGCTACAAGACTTTCAACCCTGGCATCTCCCTTCTTGCTATATTCAGATGGACCTTCCTTCAACCCTCAAATTCCAGACGTGATAATATTCAGCTCATTTGGTTCTACACTTTTTCTTATTTGATCATATTGACCTCTCTGAGATTGACATATGTTCTTTGGGCTAAACTCAATACTTTCTCATCTAGTTATTTTCCAAATATTCTGTAGGGGGGGGGGATCATCTTTTTGCATAGCTGACTACTCAGTTTCTTATGTGCCAATGCCACATAATGTTACATTGTCTACTTACTTTGGGAAAGTATTATTAAGTTTCTCCATTTAATTACCACAAATAGAAACACATCAGCTAGCATTTATAAATGTATTCTTCTTGGGTGCCCTCCCTTATTTCCTTCTTTAGTTTGTATTTTCATTTTTAATTCTGGTTCTGTTAATGCTCTATGACTTTTTGTCCCAGGAGAAATTAGATTATAGAAAGAGACTGCAGCAAGTTAGAAAGGCAAAAGACACAGTAAATAATGAACATCACATCATCTATATAAAATTTCAGCCATTAATAAAAATGTTCTCATGTGCAGAGATGAATGTCAAGAACAATTTGGATCTTTAAGCATGACAATAAAATTTTGTATATAGAAAACAAAGAAATATATACATTCAGCAATTATCTTCTATCTGTCTTCACAAGTGAAATGGGTGAGGTCTTTTTTTTTTGTATTTTCTGAAGTTTGAAATGGGGAGGCAGTCAGACAGACTCCCGCATACGCCCAACTGGGATCCACCTGGCATGCCTACCAGGGGGCGATGCTCTGCCCATCTGGGGCATTGCTCTGTTGCAACCAGAGCCATTCTAGTGCCTGAGGCAGAGGCCATAAAGCCATCCTCAGCGCCCGGGCCAACTTTTGCTCCAATGGAGCCTTGGCTGCAGGAGAGGAAGATAGAGACAGAGAGGAAGGAGAGGGGGAGGGGTGGAGAAGCAGATGGGTGCTTCTCTTGTGTGCCTTGGCCAGGAATCAAACCTGGGACTCCTGCATGCCAGGCTGATGCTCTACCACTGAGCCAACCGGCCAGGGTGGTGAGGTCTTAAAGAGAGATTCAGTTGCAGAAAGTGGCAAATGAGAAATTAGTATATCCATAGATTAATATCAGAAATGGTCATTATAAGCTTAAAGTATAAATATTAGTGATGATCACAGCCTAATGCTTTATTTCAAGTAGGTAAGCATGCATGCAGTTTTGAAATTTCATAATAAAGACTATTTCAGAATATCCTCATAAGAAGTAGATTGTTTGAATATTTGAGTTTGCTGCCAAAACAAAAACAACAAAGACTTTATCAGATCCCACAGGCACACAATTACATAGTCTACCAGTGGTTCTGGTTTGTAACAATAGCAGGTCTCCCTAATGGACTTGGGGGGGGGGTATGACATATTCCTCTACATTATGTAAAGCTTTATTTTTAAGTCTATCACTACTATCTACTTTTGAGTTTGCTTATCCTGATAAACTGCTTCCTCATCACTAAAATGGATGTATCAATATTTGCCACCAAATCAGCTCTCAGAAATTATTTGTGAACCAGAAACAATTCTTACTAAATTCCCTTTGTTTCCCTATTTAAAAAACATACAGCTATAGATATCAATATATTTATCTATACATTTATCAATATCTACAACTGTATATTTAAGTAAAAGGAGGGGAGATAATGAGGCAGACTCCTACATGCACCCTGACAGAGATCCACCTAGTAACCCCATTTTGGGCTGATGCTCAAGTACTGAACTATTTTTAGCACTTCAGGCTGATGAGCTCCAGCTGAGCTATCCTCAGCGCTCAGGGCCACACTCAAACCAATCAAGCCACTGGCTGCAGGAGGAGAAGAGGGTACAAAGTGGGGGAAGAAATGGGGGAGAAGCAGACAATCAGTTTCCCTGTGTGCACTGACCTGAAATCAGACCCAGGATGTCCATATCCTGGGCCAATCCTCTATCCACTGAGCCATGAACCAGGGCTTAAAAATTATTTAAATAGCACATGTGATAAACTTCTCAATAGATGTGTGTGTGTGTGTGACAGAGACAGAGAGAGAGACAGACAGACAGGAAGGGAGAGAGATGAGATACATCAATTCTTCATTGCAGCACCTTAGGTGTTCATTGATTGCTTTCTCATATGTGCCTTGACCAGGGAGGGGGGGCTACAGCAGACTGAGTGACCCCTTCCTCAAGCCAGCGACCTTGGACTCAAGCTGGTGAACCTTGCTCACACCAGATGAGCCCGTGTTCAAGCTGGTGACCTCGGAGTTTCAAACCTGGGTCCTTCACACCCAGTCCCACACTCTATCCATTGCATCACCACCTGATCAAGCATCATTAGATTTTTGACAGAGAAATAAGCTCCAGTGATGATGACAATAAACCGTTACCTTATCTTACAAAAAGACAAAAGTATTTACTCATCCAATGCCCATTTTGCATATATTATTTTCTTTAATCCTTACCACTCTATAAGAAAAAGTATTGTCACAATTTTGCAAATACAATTAAGACTCAGAGACATCGTAACTTGTTCAAGGTCACACAGCCCCTAAATGGCAGAGTCAAAATTCAAACCCAAATTTAACTGACTCTACCCTATGCTTATTTCCCAAAAGGATAAAGTTTCCTCTTCCTGGGCTCCACTCAAAATGCAAGTTTCTCTGAACTGTGTCATCTCCCCATACTCCTGTCCATGAATAGTAAGTAAGGGACCTATATCAGTAGAATGTGTGAGGCTTCCAATTAGTTTATATTATTAGCACAATTCCAAGCCTATTTCAGCACATAAGCAATGTCCATTTTACCAGGCATGTGTCTATTGCTTGTGCCTAGATAGCTGTCTCTTCTATTAAAATATTAGAGGTACAAAGACAGGTACCAAACTAAACTTTGGAATACATCGATCCTTGAAAAAGCCTGCCAGTAAAATGGAATGGATGGCACAATGTCCCCAGTCTTGAGAGTTTAGCTCTGACTTGGACACTACATTAAATACATCTTGTTTTGGTTTTTGAGGTTTAAAGGGACAGAAGTTTATTCAAACCAGCTCCAAACAAGAAAGGTGACTCGTGCATTTAAAATGTTTTAATTTATTAATTTCAGAGAGAGAGAGAGAGAGAGAGATGTCAATTTGTTGACTCTTGTATGTCCCCTAACCGGGGATTGAACCTGCAACTTTGGTGTATCAAGACAATGCTCTAACCAAATAAGCTACCTGGTCAGGGACTCATGCATTTTTAGGGGTTTCACAAGAATCTGAGCCAGGCTGAGCAAGGTTGTCTCCAAAAGGGCAGAACCAGAGCTACTCCTAGGACCAACCTGTTCTCTCTCTAGTTGCTGTATTCTTTTCCCTTTCTGAGGGTAAACTCTCATTTTGACATGGCCGGTAATAATTGTTCCACCACAATCCTGTAAAACTTTTTGCCTCTAGCACACATTGCACTGCAACCTTTCATTCTATCTCTCATCAAATGATTGACTCAGTTCATTTTTGAGCCAGGACACATAATCCCAGGTTACCGACTAGTTTATGGATGGAACCCCTCTGGGTTAGAGGTCCATCCCTAGTCCAATTGGCTATAGGGGGAGAGGGTGCACATCTCCTGTTCCACCATCCACCTTTTTTTCTTTCTAAAAGAAGATGTGTAGATGAGCAGACATCATGAACTCTGTTTAATGCGCATATGTTCAAGTTCAGGCTTCCTTCTTCATGAGAAGCTGCACCTCTCTATCTCTTCTCCAGAGAAATAGAGACAGATCAGGTCCTTTACCTCAGCATGACTTTCGGCCATTCTCAGTGAGAATGTGTATGCAGAAACCGCTCTCTCTGCATGAGATAAATATTAAACTCATAGAAACTAACTTTTAAAGTTACACATTAAAGAGATTTAGGAAGGAAATGACTAATACATAGCATCAGTTTTCAGCCTTGTTTTAATAAAAGTACTCTCAGGGGATAGCTCTACAGAGTCACTCAACTGAGCATTGGAAAGGCAATCTGGAATTTTTAAGTTGCTTTAGACTAAGACTTGAGAAATAGTTCTACCTCCCATAGGTTGAATTTAGTTAGGTAAATGGCTGAAGAACCTAGCTGCAATCCTAGTATCTGGGGTTATTTTAGCAAATAAATTTGATGAACAATTAGTGTTTATCTGTTAGTATCTGGGGACTTTTTTAAAAATCTGAATTGTCCCCCAATACTTCAGCTATTAATATTTTATCAATACAACAATGGAATGAATGGGACTTAAAATGCATTATTATAACCCAAGTGCACGTCTCACATCCTTTTCAATATTCATTTTGCAATTCTATTACTGATTGTATCTGACAGCAGGTGTAGTACAACTTTATGGGCAGTCTTTTCATTTTATGAAGCTCTCCATCTGAAATATTAGAGATTTGGGATTAGTGATTTCATAGACACAAGTTCTATCATTCATAAATCTTTTATCTTAAAATTGAAAGCATTATCTTTAAATGCATTCTACAAATCTTTCATGGGAATAGAAGGTCATTTATGAACTCTATGCGAGATAACTGGAAGAAGTATACTTTATGAAATTTTTGGACCATTAACTCTAGATTTTGATTTTTCTTCATTTAAAAAAAAATGATGCATTTGAATGTTTTTGAGAGTGTAATAGGAAAATCAGCTACAATGAATTTTCCCTTTGTGGTCACTGAGGTAGGTTGCCAAGGTTATTAAAGTCTCCTGGCAGACTTTTAAATATTTGAAGCTGAAAGTATTTAAGATGGTATCAAATGAGTAATACTTTAATTTTTATTTATTTTCTATTTTTGGTGTGGTTGTGATTATAACCTCACCGAGACGGGTGATCAGTAATGAATGTGTCCTGTTGGCAGGTCCCTCCAGGGCTCTGATTCAATCTGTTGAGTTATGGGATGAGGACAAAATGAACTATTTTTCAAGCTTGTAAATATGTGACAAATGACAGTGCAAGAACTATTGATTCCAATCACAGTGATACAATGTTTCATAGTCAAGACTGACTCTGGCTTTACAAATTACTTGCAAGTTGAACAGTAAACTCATGCACAACACGCTTCTACCTTGATCAATCTTCAAGAATATTTTTGTCAGTATTCGCCTCCAATTTGAATACATTCCCCAAGTGAAATGTACTATTTCCCTATGTTTCACATTAAGAGTGTTTTTGCTGGATTTCCCCCTAATCTTAAAAGGGAAGTAGAACCCCTATAAAATTTCTAGTGACTCTAGGCACAATTTTCTGCTTTTATGTTGATTAGTCATAATCCAAATATAATTGAGAAATGCCTCTCAAGAATATGAATCTTACAGTTAAAAACTCATAGGTACTGCCTAGTTCAGCACTCACATCTTATTCAAACATACGTGGAGACTATATATACCTCTGTCTATCAAGAGACAGAGAGATTGCATAATTATTTAGTAGGTTGAAATTTAAGACACTGCAGTCCATTATATTCTTGTTTGGGGAAATGGAGTCTGACAAATTTTTTTAAACCCCCTAACATGACAGGTATTTGGTCATAAATACAAACCCACTTAAAACCCTCTTCACTTGGGACCATTTCTTTCTTGTGAATAAAGAAAACTTTTCCTAAAGGACTACTACAAGAATTCTGTAAAATATACTTTGGGAGAGGGCAGAAGTCAATTTTGCAGCAATTGTGAGAAGGTAGCATCCATTCGTACCCTCTCACCCCCATCCGGAGGTGGAACACCACTTAAACTCGTCCTCAGGTTGTCACGGTACATTTTATGCAGGACTGACCTTCGCAGAGATTCTGCATGCTGATGTATTATTGACCTCTTCCCCACTGCTTACTCAAACAGGCCATCTGGGTACCAGTATGGTATACAGGGAATATGTCCAACCTTCCAGGCCAAGATAAAAATAAATTTTAAAAAAGGGTGGGGTGGCAAGGGAAGGCTCTTAGCTTTTACTGTGGATTTGTTTATTCAGACATAATTGGCGTGGATCTAGCCCAGGCCCAGTTTCATTCTTTGTCTAACCCAGTGGCCTCCTGGTCCCTCCCCCCATTGTTTATCTCCAGCAAAGTGTGATGAGCCACTAAGCAAGAAAGGAGGGCAGAGATGAGGAAAAACCACCACTAGTTCCTCATTATGATATGCTTCTGGGGAGGCTGGAATTAGCCCAAGTGTGTGGATGGCCACTGAGCCTTTTCAGACCGTATCGGTCAATTCTTCCTCCTGCCCTTTGCCCTTTAGTCTGCCCCAGGTGGGTGCCAGAGTTCTGGAGCCTGGTGAGCCAGGTTACCATTGTGAAGGGTTTGGCCCACAGCCCAGTTCTCTCCCAGTCGAATCACAAAGGACCCAGCCTTGCCAAGGTAACCAGCCACATTCACAGCTTCCCCAGTGAATTTTCCCCAGGCTGGAATCCATTTTTAGCAGCTTCACTTGGTTGATCAATGGCTTCCTTTCAATGATGATATTGACTTAGGAAACCAGCTCAGAATGTCAGATTCAGTTCATACCTAACAGCTCTCCAAGACCCTAAGATAATGGTGAATTCTCCGCAGCACAGAACACTACCAATGGCAGGGGTGGGGGTGTGGGTGGTGACTTAACCTCTCCTCTCAATCATTAAAAACCTCTGTGTTCTCTCTTTTTCTGGTGGTTAGTGCTATTTGTTTACAAATTAGTTAAGGAAGATATATATATTTTTAAAAATTTTATTTTAAAATAGTGTTTTGGACAAAATAGTCAGCAAAGTTTGTTTTGCTTAGTATTAAAATGCAGTAGGTACTAGCCAAAAGCAAGCCACCTCCTCCCTCGAGGTTTCTCTCCCCTGCTTCCACCCACTCACTCTCCTCTGTTTTTCCTTTTTGTAGAAGTCATTATAATATTCTCAATGACAGAACTTATTCATCGTTGTTTTCTGTTTTGAGAGTAGGAAGGGCTAGGTTCATGTCTGCCCTCTGCCTGGCACACAGGATGAATTCATAAATATTTGCCAAATGAATGATTAATCATAGTTAGAATCCATTCAGATTTAGAGCTGTACCAGGCACTTTAGTTAATCATTATAATCACAAGAAGTAGGTGTTCCCCTTGTACAGATTAGAAAACTGAGGCCAAGAGAGGTAAAGTGGCAACTATAAAGGTGTGAGTCGAGACCTGTACTCAGACTCTCTGGCCATGGAGACTGAGCTCTAGCTACAACACACAGTGATAAATGGATGCTTATCCCTCTTTTGTACACAAATGAGAATTTATGCTTACACTTTTGCATTAAGTAAGGGTGGATCTACCTCATTATTAGATACATTGTGTTGTGATAGTTACTCAAAGACTTTGGGGAGACTGAATACAAACTATTAAGTATAGTCTACTCTGTTCTATTGATTTAGGCTTTTTTTTTCACAGAAGCAGAATTTGAGAGGCATAAACACAAATGTAGGAGGTGCATTAATTTTGTCCTCAGCAAAGTAGACCAAATTGCGGTATCCAGACCCAGAGATGCAGTGGGTATTGTTTTAACATCTGACCTTTATAGTAAACAAAACTTCTACTGCCATTCCCCTTTTGCTAGGTATGTGACTTTGAACAAACATGCAACCTCTTTGACCCTCAGTTTTTCCATCTGTAAAATGGGACATAAAAATAGTCTTTCCTCAGAGGAAGAAAGGAATAGATGAGACAAGACATACATGAAACCCTTAGTACAGTAACTGGCAAATTTTGGAGCTTGATCAAAGGTTGGTATCTACATGATGTCAAGACATCTGAATATCTTTGAATATCTATCTAAAGTAAATTAAAATTAGCAAAGGTAATATAGGCAAGAGACTGCACAAAAAAGTAAAAAAGAAAATAATCTATTCAATACCACTGAACTCTACACTTAAAAATAATAAAAATGGAACCCTGGCCGGTTGGCTCAGTGGTAGAGCGTCGGCCTAGCGTGCGGAGGACCTGGGTTCAATTCCCGGCCAGGGCACACAGGAGAGCACATTTGCTTCTCCACCCCTCCGCCGCGCTTTCCTCTCTGTCTCTCTCTTCCCCTCCCACAGCCAAGGCTCCATTGGAGCAAAGATGGCCCAGGCGCTGGGGATGGCTCTGTGGCCTCTGCCCCAGGCACTAGAGTGGCTCTGGTCGCAACATGGCGACACCCAGGATGGGCAGAGCATCGCCCCCTGGTGGGCAGAGCATCGCCCCTGGTGGGCGTGCCGGGTGAATCCCGGTCGGGCGCATGCAGGAGTCTGTCTGACTGTCTCTCCCTGTTTCCAGCTTCAGAAAAATGCAAAAAAAATAAATAAATAATAATAATAATAAAAATGGTAAATTTTTTTATGAATATTTTGCCACAAAAATATCCATCCATTATTCTCTATTTATGTCATAAGGCAAAAACTAACAAAGAAAGAAAGAAAGAAAGAAAGAAAGAAAGAAAGAAAGAAAGAAAGAAAGAGAAAGAAAGAAACAGAGAGAGAGAAAGAAAGAAAGAAAGAAAGAAAGAAAGAAAGAAAGAAAGAAAGAAAGAAAGAAAGAAAGAAAGAAGAAAGAAAGGAAGGAAGGAAGAAAGAGAAAAGAAAGAAAATCAAAACTGCTGCTGCTGTGGGAATTTTTAAACTATGTAAAACAATGTGTTGCTTATCTTTATTAATATTGTATTTTAATACTGCTAACATCTTTAATTAGAATATTTTTATCCTAAGTAATAGTATAACTACCCAAATTTTTACTGATATTGCTAGTGCTCCTTCATATCTTCTTTGCATTCTCAAGAAACTAAGCTCTCAAAAAGAATTTACAATTATTTGTATGATATATTTTTAGAAAGTTAATGTATTTCATTTTTTTTTGGTGACCCATCTAGGTTGATATTTCACACAAACTGGAACAAAAAAAAATGACTCAGGGTGACGCCTTGCTGAGGGTGTGAGAGTGCCTGTCTAAAGAAGACCAGCTTCTCAGGCTCAGGAAACAATGGCAGAACTGCAGCCGGAGAGCCTGGCACAGGTAAGGGGCTGGCTTGTTCCCACCCCTGGCTATGCAGTCCTCGTTTCAGGTACCCTGCCTGCCACCCACCCCTTTAACACACTGACTTGTCTCACAAAGAGTGGTATTTGGCATCCTGACATCTCTAAGAGCTGTCCTTAAGTCTGGCATCGGACAGTTTAGGGGATGTTAGGAGGTCCAAAAGAGCTTCCAATAGCAGAGAGGTCAAAAGGAAAGGTATGGAAAGTTGTGATAAGAGGGATAAAGGTGACCTCAAAGCATGTTAGATGTTCGACCTGTGTCCAGGAAGATTGTTTCCAGTCTTAGACCAGGAAAGGTAGATTCAAGGTGTCCTCATAACCAGGGCTCAGCGATGCCAGTGGCCTTCTTTGACAAGGTGGCCAAGGGTCCCTCATCTTTTATCTTCTTTCCTTTGTCTTCTCTTTCTTTTGCTTTTCTAGCATCAAGTAGGCCCAAGTAATAGTGAATGTCTCTTTTCTAATGGGCATTGTCTTCAGGAGGCTTGTGATCAGCGTGAGATGGAAGAAACAGTGATATTGCTACCCGTGGTTGGTCAACCTCAAGAAAATTGAACGCACAGCCATTGAGTGCCTCATCATTTGAAGAGAGTGTATGTGGCAGGGTTTCTGGGTGTAAATATATGGTATCTCCAAACACAATCAGTAAGAACTTCCTGGGTGCTTCTTAAACATTCAGAGTCAACAAATCAGATTTTCCATGGATATAGAAAAATCTTTGCTTAAATAAATAAACAAAAAATAAATAAAACATTCTAATGAGCAACCAGTGTAAGAACAACTGGAATGTATTCCACATCCAGGAGAGTCATTAGAACAAGAGTACTCAATGTGATGTTAGGATGCCTGATGACACTTTCTAAATACAATCATTCATTCAACAGCGTTTTTATTGAGCACCTATTATGTGCTAGCAGTGGCAGTTATGAATATAAGCACAGCCCTTACTCAAAGCAATTAGTACAGGTAATCTGTGACAGCCCATATTCTGGGACTCTTGAATTTTGTCTCCTGTTGCATGAGAACATAGAGACAGTATACCCATCCAGTTTAGAAAAAGGAAGAAATCAAACCAATTGCCTGGCAAAATGTAGTTCAAATAGCTCTATGTCAATTATAGAACAAACAATTAATGTCTTTGCTAAATAATATGGGACATTCAAAGAGGAAATAGAAAAACTATATCCTCTCAATTTGATTTAATAAAAATACCACAATTTATTAACCACCTACTTTGTGTCAGGTATAGTTAGGAATCTTTACATTTAATCTTCAGAGTAAGGTGGGGCCTGCCTGTCTTCAAAACTCTGTTGTGGCATTTTCTTCCTTTAGTCACAACAAGTGGCTTTAGTTTTACACATTCCTATCAACTCCAGAACCACCACTTAGTTGCACTGTGATCTTGGCAAAGTCACTTAATTATTCTGAACCAGTTTTCTCACCTGTAAAAGTGGAGATTATACCACCAACTTTGAAGAGTTGTTGTAAAATGAAATAATGTTTCTGAGGTGTCAAATAGCACTGACACACACATTAAGTGCTCAGCAATGTTAGTTCTTTCCTTTCCAAACCTTTTCTCCGGTCAGCTGGTTCCTACCTTGTCATCCCAAATGGGAAGTAGAACCGAAATTCTCAGAGATGCCCAGCTCACAGACTACACATTTATATAAAGGAGACACACAATCAGTGTGGGCTTCCTGCATCAGGTGGCTGGTGATAAATACCAAATAAGTAGCCATAAGAATGAGGTATTGATGTTGGGTAAGAACAAAGATACTATGGACATGCGGCATAGAAAGTTCAGAGGAATAGTACGTCTCAAAGGGCTAAGGGAATTCAGACACATAAAGAAAAGGGAGACAGTATATTCCAGGTAAGGAAAGTGCATAATTCAAGGTAGGCATGCAGGTACAAAAAGCCCACATGCGCTGAGGGGTCAGTGAGATGCCATGGTGCAGAGTATAGCATTTGTAAAGAGCTATTAGGAAACCAAAGGACCTAAAAGTTCAGTGGGCTAGATTATCAGCAGTCTCGCATGTTAGTGCAAGGTGATAGGTGATAGACAGCCACAGCTACTTGAGTAGTTAAATAACAGGGTAAAAGCTATGTGTTGGAGACTATTTCTCTGGAAGTCATACACCAGCCAGAACTGAGTAGGGGAATTAGAAGTCAATTTCAGGTACTGAATGTGCCCGTATTTAAAAGATCCTCAGCCAGATTCCTCCAGCCCTGACTTTACAATTTCCTTCTAAGCCACTACTGTGGGGTCTGCACCCATCTATTCCCCACCCTTCATTCCATCTGAACATGGGAACGGCTTTTGTCCTTCAGACTCAAGGTTTCAGGATCATCTACTACTCTTTGCCAACGAGTGGCATTCACATCAATCTAACTGTCATTCATATTGACAATGTCACTCATTCATTTAATTTTAATAGTGTGTTTGGCATCATACTCTGAACGTCCGTCATCTGCATGCTGTCGTCTCCATCCACCCTGCCAAGCCCCTCGTTCTGACCTGGGTCATTTCTCATCTGGTTGACTCCTCTTCTTCTCTTTGGATCCCTATTTATCAAATATCATGAACATTTTAGCTAATGTAGTAATAGAAAGCACACAGAATTAGAGTATTAGTGCCAGACAAGGCCTTAAAAGTCATCTAGTCCAATGCTCTCCATTTATTAAAGAGGAAGCTGAGGCTCTGAGAGGTAAAGTCACACAGAAAGGTAGATGAACTTGAAACCCCGGCCTTCTGATGCCTGTGAGTGCTCTCACAATGTGCTATACTGTAACCCTATGTGACTGCAGGGGTTGATAATTTTATGAACCAGCAGAGCATAAAACCAGGACCGGCAGAGCTAGAAACGAAGTCTAAATATGCTGCTTAATAAAAATAAGAAAGTAAAATCTATTGTAATATGTATACACACCTACAGAAATACTCATTGACCTTCTTTTATTAGCACCTAGGGACACAATCCACAGAATCTCCTGGACAGACTAGAGCAGAGGATGAGAAACTACCACCCTTGGGCCAACGGGCCAGCTGCCTGTGTTTATAATAAAGTTTTATTTGAATACGTATTGTTTATAGCCACTCTTGAGCCATAGCAGCAGAATTGAATAGCTGTAACAGAGGCTCTAGGACCCACAAATTCTAAAATATTTACTATATGACCTTTCATAGGTAACGTTTGCTGAACAGTGGATTAGAGTATTTTAGTTTGAAAGCTAAAATGAATTCTATCTCTTGGGTGAGCGTTTTCTGGTGAAGCTGTCCCAAGGTGGTGGCTGGCTGGTCAAGACTATGTGGTCACAGCTCGTTGTGGTTCTTACCTCCACTTCTTTTGATCCTCATTTTTTAGCTCCTTTGATGCCAGTTCAGCCCAAGTTTATTCTGCCTCTCCAAACAGAGGCCCATAGATATAATTCCACCCACCAGTACCAATCACTACCTAGTGGTCTCCAATAGTCCTTCCTGCATCCAGCCTAATGCTTCCACCTGCATTCCCTGTGCCTTGAGTGTTCCTCACTGTGAGCAGACGCTCCAAGACACACATCCGGCCAGGCCACCTTCCTGCATAAGGCTGCTCTACACCAGCTGCACGTCAAATCACACAAGATGTCCAGGTCTCTCCTCCAAAGTACTAAGTCTGAAAAAATGCATATTCTTTTTTTATGATGCCACCTCTTTAGAGAGGATTTCTCTGCCTGCCCTATAGCAAGAGGATGCCCCCAGTGTTCTCTGCACTATTTAATCCTGTTGCCCTGTTCTACTTTCTTAATAGCATTTATCGAGATCCAGCATATCAGGCTTTATTTACTTTTTTATTGCCTATGTTTCTACCAAATCATAAAAGCTTCATGAGAGTGTGGACTATATTCTGAGCACCAAGGACAGCAGCTAACCCATACTAGTGACTCCAAGCCTGTCTGTCAAATCAATCTGAGTGGTCTTCCCTGACCTGGCAACAACATCCTTCCTAGCTTACCTGTCCCTGGTCAGCTTCCTCTCTACCCCTGTTTCAGTTGATTCTAGTGAACAATGGCACATGGGTACTGCCATGTGCCCTGCTCATGTACCTCTTTGCCTCCTCTGCCTGGAATGTCCTCCTCCTTCCAGACTGGCCAGGTGAGCTCATAATTGCTCTTTTACAAGCCACTGCAAAGTCCTCTCCTCTCCCCTGACCCAGGTAAGCAGAGGTGATCACCTCACCTTTGAGTTCTATGACAGAGCATCCCATTGTTGGGTTATTTAATGCATGAAAAACAGGGGCATTTATTTGTATGCCCAGTGCCTAATACTGTACTTGAAAATACCACAGACCATAAATAAAATTTTAAAAATAAATTACAAGATAGGCAGAATTCAAAGGAAAGGAAGCAAGGGATAAAGAGAAGGAACGGAGAGAGAGAGGGAAAAAAAGAAAGGAAATGGGGAGGAAGAGAACCAGAGAGGCTGAAAAACCAATTCCTCCAGGAGTCTGAGGCCCTGTGGCCATGGCTCAGGTTACACTGTGAAACCGGCCAGCTCTGTGCTGTAAAGCTCAGAGGGCAGGCAGCCCTAGAGGCCTGACCTGTTCAGTGATTCCTTTTGAAGACTGCTGTTTTCTTCTGCAAAGTCTTCTTGAAGATGCTGCCAAGAGGAAAAAGAGACGGGCTTTCCTACCCAGATAGATGTTTTAAAACCCCTTTACTTAGACACCTTCTGATCACACATTTGGAAGGAGAGCAGCAGAGAAAACTGCTAGCGGGGCCCAAAGAGCCTCAAAATAAACTGGCTTCAAATATTTTGACAAATCCTCTGCTTTTCTCCAAGGCGGATGATAGGTTGTCATCTATGGCATTGAACATTTTAAATGAATGGTTTTATATTGCCCTTAAAATATGCCTAAGTGAAAGGCTAATACAGGCGTATTTTCTTCAAGTGGGGAAGCAACGGGAATTTTTTTTTCCATAATAAACCACTGCCTCCTCCAGTAAAACTCTGTTGTCAGTCAGATAGAGGCTATACCCAGAGAGAAGAGAGAGGGCTGAGGAGGAATTTGAGGGTACTCTGAAAGGCAATTTGCATGTGGCTATTTCTGATGATATGCCTTTAAAAATACAGCTCTCTTATGGATGTGTTTCATTAGCTAAAAGGGTGACATTTCTCCATATTAATGAAAAAAAGTTAAGTTCCAATCAGATGAACCTGACATAAATATCCAATTCTAACTGATAGAAGTTTTACACTTTCATGATGATAAAAAATGGCTTCCTGATTAAGTGAGAAATTCTAGCTACTTCTTAGAAGAACAGTTGAGAGGAAAAGGAACATAAAATAAAGATGTATTACAGAGGAGAGCAAAGCTATACAAGTTTCACATTTTTCTTAAATGCACATGACAGAGCTCCAGGGAAAAGCCCTCTGGGAAATAATTTATGAGGGGCGCAACTAAGGCTCAGATAAGTTAATTGAACTTGCCCTAAGTCATTCTGCAAATGGGTAGCGGGAATGAGATTTGAACCCAGAGCTACTGAGTTATGACTCTGTTTCTCCTTTCAGAGGCAACCATGTTATTGCAGAACCTGATATCAGAAAACCTGGCTGCTCAAGTGGAATCCCCCCGCTGGGGATCCTGGGCCGCACCCCGTGTGCCCCTGTAGTCTGCTCACTGGTCGGTAGTCACTCTCCTCTCAAAATGTGCAATAAGACTACAGCCATTTACTTTTACAGTTTATTGTTTTAACCACTATGCTTTTTCTTTCTTTTTAATTTAAAAGGGGGAAAACTTGCTCTATCAAGTACAGTTAAATTTTCCTAATTTAGGCCCACTAAATTTAAGATTTGTGGCAAGTCCACCCAAATTGAAGCTGAATTTTGTGCTGTTTTTTTTTGAAGAAAAGATAAACTAAGTAAATTAATAGCATAAGGACATATTTAACTTAGATATAATCATGTAATTTTAAGGATGTTGGAGGGGGATGGTTTGAATATTCTACCTGATATTAACAACAGCTAGATGCCAAGCATCTGATGCCAGACAGGAAATCAGATAACACGACATTATTGACATTAGTTTTTTACAACAAGCCTATATAATAGTCCTGTTATAAGGACAAGAAAACTAAGAGATTGCTTGACTTGTTTAAGGTGTCAAGGCAGGAAAGAGGAATCAAATCCAAGTCTGACTGGTTTCAAAGCCTGTGTTTCTCACCCTCATGCTCTATTGCAATAATTTTTGATCTTCTGGGGGTTCTGGGCCTTATAAGGGTCTTATGAAAAATGAGAAAAGAAATACTCTCAAAATATTGCATATGGCCTGACCAGGCAGTGGTGCAGTGGATAGAGCATCGAACTGGGATGCGGAAGACCCAGGTTCGAGACCCCGAGGTCACCAGCTTGAGCGCGGGCTCATCTGGTTTGAGCAAAAGCCCACCAGCGTGAACCCAAGGTCACTGGCTCCAGCAAGGGGTTACTTAGTCTGCTGAAGGCCTGCGGTCAAGGCACATATGAGAAAGCACAACTAAGGTGTTGCAACGTGCAATGAAAAACTAATGATTGATGCTTCTCATCTCTCTCCGTTCCTGTCTGTCTGTCCCTGTCTATCCCTCTCTCTGACTCACTCTCTGTCTCTGTAAAAAATAAATAAAATAAAAAAAACTTGGTCTAAAAAAAATATATTGCATATGGCTTCAAGGAGGATTTTTGACTCAATGCCTGTTCTACTGCCTATTTATAAATCTCTTCTCTTCATAAAAGTGGGCCATCCATTTAAAGCCATTTTGTTAGCTATTAGAAAGTAATACAATGCTTTTATTAACAAGCAGATTAATTGTGACTTTTCATTATTCTTCCTTAGTTGATTATTAGTGAAATTTTGTTGAATGCAGATGCAATTGAGTAGATCTTTAACACTAAATAATAATTTATACAATAATTTTAATTGGGGCAATCTCTTGTTTGTCCCATGAATTGCTCCAATGCAGAGCTGGTAATTGGCCTGGCAGTGGGGGCTGTGACATGCTCAAGTCCAGACAGGGGCTGCAAACCGGAGACTGAGGGCAGAGTCACGGGGAGCTAGGCTCGAGCCTGAGGCAAATACTTACCATGTCTTAATTTATGATTTTGATAATTTCATCAGAATTTTTTGCTTTAATTTTGAGTTTTAAAATATTGTGTTAGAGCTTAGTTAACTAGGTTACATTTGAATTTGGGGGCCCTTTTCTTAAACTTAGCACCTGTGATGAATGCCTCACTTATCTTGCCCCTAGTCCCAACCCTGGATGAAGGGCTGGGTGGGGCAGCAGAGTGTTTTTTTTTTTAAATGGAGCATGTTGGGCAAACCAGTGTGTTTCATACATGTTAGGTTTGTATTTTGCATTGGCGCAGGACAGCGCCGTGTGTGTATAGGCTATGTAAGGCTGTGGATGCTGTCCCTCAGGGCAGCAGATTGCAAATGGCAGACTGCCTGCCTCCATGGGGATGGGTGATTGTTTGCTGGAGAAGGGGTATTTTGCCCCAGCCCCTTTAGCTAGTGTGTAGAAAGAGAGAGGGAGTGCTGAGGAGTTTGGGAGCCCTGAAATTTCTACCCAGCCTGTTTGGCTGGGGACTGCTGAGGCTGGTGGGGGCCTGTAAGTCTGGGTGAGTCCCGAGGGAGAAAAGGAAGCTGTCTTCCCTGCCTGTTTGCTCGTCCTCTGTTACAAAGACTTTAATAAATGGGATGGCCAGGTATTTTCTGGCTCCACAGTACTTTTACCGTCTGCCCAAATCCAATGGGACCCTGCATGGCCATGGTGACAGCCACTGGCCTTACAGAGCACTTCCCATGAAATTCAGTATTTCTAGCATTCCTTGTAAAACTGGAAATATCTTGCAACACCAGACTTGCATTTCTAGGTAGCAAAAGTGGGCATTCATGAGTGCCAGTTGCTTCCACTGGTGGGTATTGCTGTCCCGTTCTCCACAGCGCCCACCACCTTCCGGCTAGTTTATTATTGCCTGGACCCCGGGCTCAATGTGTTGAGCATTCTAAGGCTAGACCAAAATATAAAAATGGTACTCCGGAACCTTCAGGAAATTTGTTCTGCCATCACCCATATCCTCACCCTTGACATTGAATCACAAGATGAGATCACTGCCAGCAAGACCTGCAAAAAACTCCATTGACCAACATTGGAGCCTCATAGATCACAGCGCTGAGTGTATGTTACGTGTTTTTCATGCAGTGCAAGCTTCTTTTTGCATAACAAAGGCTTTACAAATACTTATTTTCGCTAAAGATTTTTTTGAGCACTTACAATGCGTCTAACTCTCTACTGAGAGAGCTTTATCTATATGATCTTATTTAACCATCACCAAAATCACATGAGATACATATGACTATCCCCATTTTACAGATGTGGAAACTGAGTTACTAAAAGGCTGAGAAATTTGCTCAAGGATACCTATGTGCTAAATGGAGGAACCCGAACTTGAACCAAACCGATGACACCTAAAATCCTATGCTCTTTACCACGATGTTCCCTGCCTCTCTGTGGCCTATTATTATCTTTAATAATAGAAACTTCCTTGCTAAATTTGCTAATTGCATTTTGCTATCAATGACTAGCATTCCATAAATCCTTGGATTTTGATCCGAGCGCATACAATAGCAGCCTGCTATATTAAATCATCCTTAAGAGCTTATCTTCCATGTTTTTGAGCCTTTTTTCATACCAGATTAATTTTTCAAAGGTTAATCACATGACACTTATTTTAATTATGCCTCTCTAGTCACAACAAATGACAGCATTTGACTTCTTGTTGCCTTCCTTTGTATTGTGTGACCAATTAGATTATTAATAAATGCCTTTTTATTATGTAGTCATGCTGTAGGTGCCCACAGGGCACGGGCTGGCCTCATGTATTTTATTCTGGGTGCAGTGTCAGCAGGGCCTTGTGGATTTGCTAATGAGCTAAATCCGGTTAGTGCCATATGCCCTGGATGGCCAGAGATCTTTTAAATACATCATTGCTCTCAGAGACTCAGCTGGGTTCAGTGTGAGAGAGATTAAGTTCTCATTCCAATTAGTGGAGAGTCATACTGTTGGAGAGAGGGCTGCTTATGTAGCCCCCAAACCAGGACCCTCTGACTGGTGAAGCAGTGACCAGTTCACAACACACCTGGACTTAGGAAAGGATGCATCAAGCAAGAATTTTATTAGTAGTATTATTAGTATTACTTGTCTTGTGTGTGCCTTCGAGGCTACTATCTTCTTAACAGGGTGGGCCCTTAGGACAAGGAGAAGCTGTTTTGTTTCCCATGTGGAAAATATATTGTCCTCAATCTAGAAAGGAAACGAGGCATTTAAAATAAACTTAAAATTGAGGAGTTATCCTTGACCAGATTCCTCAACCACCAAACACTGGGTATAAATACTGTTTTTGATTTTATGTTTTATTTTCTTCAGATAATGATAATACTAGCTAACCATTATTGAGCACTAACAGGGTCAGACACTCTTCCAATTGCTTTACGTATATTTATTAATGTAATCCTCACGACACCCGTGTGGATAGAGATGCAGGAATCCTGAGACACTGTGCTGCTCCAGACAGAATGTGTGAGACAATGTCTCTGCTCATCTTAGATTTTTGTCTCTTCTCACATCTTGTTCTTCTTGAGTTGAATTAACATTTTAGGCTATGCATATGGCTAGTCCATGCTTTTGTTCAAAGAGTAAATGAACAGCTCTTCTATTTTTTTTAAGTGGAATGCTGTTGGAAATAAAAGCCAAACCCAAATCAGACCTCTACGAAGATACTAAAGATGTACCAAAATAAAAAAAAGGAAGAAATAAAAACAAACAAATGGTAATTTCTACAGTCACAGAGAAGCAAAAAAAAAAATTGCTTTTTCTTAAGAATAGTTTCTAATGAGCAAATGGTCTGCAAAGTAAAATATTCAGCCTGAAAATGCACGTCTTGCATTTAAGATTAAAATTGATTCAGAAAAGTAAAATCTAAAACAAGCTCAATAGGTTTGTAAAAATCCCGTTTAAATTAAAATTATGTTACCGTCGTTCTGTAGAAAGACAAGCACACTGCCTGTCTAAAGAGAACTCCAGAGGTATTCCTGAATAGAAATCAGCGTGCACATCCTAACCACAAGCCCATCTAAAAATCAATGAAGTTTGAAAAAAATTGTTTTACAAGAGAATGTATTCTCTGTAAGCCATGAAAACCCAAGGAGTTATATTTGGGGGGGTTGAGTAATGTCCCACACTTAAAGATCAAGTATCATAATCCTTGTTTGTTTTAACAGAAGGCAAAGATAAGAAAGAACTCTAAATGCATAAGTGCTTTCTGAAACTACAATTGTGCACACGCGCGCGCGCGCACACACACACACACACACGCAATAATGGCTTTAAAATGGCCTCCCTATTTTGAAGCAGCCACAGGCAAGACTTGCTAGGGGAAAGGGTTTAAATGAACATGTAAAATGTCCATAAATGTGTATTTTCAAGAGTGTAATTGCTTCCTTATCCTTAATGTCTACCGAGGAATCAGAGTGGCCGACACTGGACATGCAGCAGAGCAAACAAAGGATCCACTTGAAAAAAATTACAGAAGGTTTGATGGATCTGTGTTTGCACATATGTGGGGGGAGGGGAGTATGTGTGGAAGTAGGTTTGCATGATGGTTAGAGTGGAAGGGATACAGACATGGACCGACCAACCAACAGAATTCTTGAGGATCACAAAGTCTCAATTTTTACCATCTTATAACAATAGTTAAATTTTATGAAAAAATCCTGTTTGTTCCCTGTATTTCTGAACTAAGACTTGTGTGCATCATTTGGGTCCTATGAAGCCTCTTTTTATGATTTTCTTTCTTAAAAGCAGCCTAAGTAAAGGCTAAAACTATCTCCTCTCTAATGGTTAGCTCCCCACTCACCCCAACCCTGCCCACTGACCTCCCCTTCACGCTGCCCTCTACCACATGGGAGTGCTAACCCCCTCTGCCCTCACCGGTGGCCTTAGGCTTGGCGGCCTGCGGGTCTCTAGAGGACCAGGGCTGCGTCCTGCTCATCCACGTGTTCTCTGAGTGGAGGACGCAGATGCCGCATGGCCAGTAACACTTTTGCTAAATGAAGAAAAATCCCAGTTAACTCCCAACAATGTGTTTTATTGAACCTGGTGAAAGGAAAGCAGAAACTTGTATAATATCCATTAGGCTGCATAATTTTATTTTTTAGATTGGGATAATCATTTTCCATCCACAGATCAAGAACTGTTGTAAAACACCATGTTCCAACTGATTAAGAAAAATCTAATATGAAAATTTGCCTACCATGGGTTCTGGAAAAATAAAATAAAATAAAACAAAAAACTGGTGCCCAGAGAGGTATCTCTGATATATTAAAAATGTGGAGTATAGTGCAATTCATGAAGACAGATGAGCTGAGTCCTTGAGCAATAAGATTTACCCTGAAAACTTTGATAGGAGTGGTGACAACTCTGGTCTGGCTCTGCAGGTCTAGAAACCTCAGGTGAAAGTCATCACGGAAATCCTCAACCTTTGGAACTTGTGGTTTGCCATCTTCAGACTCTCTGAAATTTAATGTGCTAAACTATGGTACAAGTGTTTAGTATAACCCATTCATTATGCTACTAATTGGTCAAGACAGGTTCCCTATCTTTTACAGGACTTGCAGTCTAGAAGAAGACAGGAATATGAATACCTTAGGTCCTCAACATGTGGGACCCAGACCAGTAGCATTAACATTAACTCGAAGCCTGTTGGAAGTACAAGAATAGCCCCTATCCAAGAGTTGCTGAGACAGAAACTCTGGAATGGGGCAGTTTGTAGTTTAACAAGCCCTCCAGGTGATTCTGACCTGCAAGTGAAAGTTTTAGAACTTCTGTTCTCAGGTTACAGTTTGAGATTACAAGCAGTGGTTTTTCAACTCTGGCTGCATACAGTGTAGCTCCCTCCACCAGTTATACAAAATCTTTATTCATTAGCACCCTTCTCTTTCATTACTTTTTTGTTTACTTGGCTTTAATTACATCATTGTTTTAACTATAACGATAACAGAGATGCCACTTCCAAACATGTACAATGTCCAAAAATATTTCTGAAATTTGTTCTGTTAGATTTTTCTTAGATACACTTTTTTTTTTTAGCTCACAGTCTAACTAAAAGTCTAACTTAATAAGAATTATTTCAATACCCAAGAAGTTCCGAATGTTCTTAGAGATTTTTCCTTAGCAATTTTTTAGGGTTTTTTTTCTGAGTTTTATCCCTCTAGCTTGAAGTTTTACCTTGTTCAGAGAACTCCTTCTGAGAAAAAACAAAACAAAACAATAATTAGTAGTTACAACTTATGAGTAAGGATTCCAATATAGAAGAGCTGAATGGAAAATATTAGTAAAGCAGCAAAGGTTAACTACATTTTAAGTTCCTTTCCTTTTGGCTGGAATGAGATATCAGGTCAGTGTGGTAAGCCTGGTTATCTCCCACTGATAAAATCTGATTGGAACACAGCTCAGTTCACCACAATACAATCAATGCCACTCATCAACAGGGAAATGTAAGTTAAAACCACAATGAACTATCACCTCACACCTGTTAAGATGACTATTATCAAAAAACAAAAGACAACAAGTGTTGACAAGGCTGTGAGAAAATTAGAAGTATTGTACACTGTTGATGGGAATGCAAAACAGTAAAGCCACTGTAAAACAATATGGAGGGTCCTCAAAAAATTATAGGTAGAATTACCTTATGATCCACCAATCCCACTTCTGGATATTTATCCCAAAGTATTGAAATCAGGGTCAGTGAAAGCTAGGGAGGCAGAGACAGTCTCCCGCATGTGCCCCGATTGAGATCCATCTGGCAAGCCCCCTAATGGGGAAATGCTCTGTCAATCTGGGGCTATGCTCCCTTGCTCAGCAACTGAGCTATTCTTAACATCTGAGGCAAGGCCATGGAGCCATCTTCAGCTCTGGAGAGCCAACTTGCTTAAGCCAATTGAGCCATGGTTGTGGGAGTAGGGGAGAGAGAGAGAAAGAAAGAGAGAGAGAGAAAGAGGGTAGAAGGTGGAGTGAAGAAGCATATGGTCACTTCTCCTATGTGCCCTGACAAGGAATTGAACCCAGGACATCCACACACCTGGCCAATGCTCTATTACTGAGCCAACTATCCAAAGCCAAAACCTTGTGAATCTTAAAAGCAATCTTTTCAGTTTCCTGTATGAGTTAATACTGAACAACCAAATCAGAAAATTCAACTCAGAAGAGCTCTTCTTAATCTGGAAAGGTAACTACACAGCCTTGTGCTCCATTTGAGCAGCAGTGAACACACCTACCATAGTGTGAGCTTTACCTCTGTAATGGACACTATTGCTTACTGGGGATTTTGCTGAAATGGCCAATTCATTTTGCTTGGGTTTACAATGGCAATAATGATGTTAAAAAAATACCACTCATAAAACAGCTATCATCATCTGATTCATTTTATTTTTATATATGATTATGTATTTTTGTAGTTTGAAAAAAATAGCAGTGAAGTTAATGCCTCATTACTTAGAACCTTTAAAGTTAGACCATCCAACCTAAACTGAATCATAAAAATATATTTACAGCTAATTCACGTATTAGAACAGTTTCTATCAATCATCATTTGTGTACTTGGAGATTTGCATACAATTTTATATTGTTGAAACCCTTATTTCTCCAGCCATTCAATTGTAAGCAAATCCATCACAGTTGCAAAACCAAAGTACAAAAAAACAGCTAGAAGTTGAAGAAAAAAGAGAGAGGCTGACTTAAACTGGAGATATTCCCTCAACCACCATGAGAAGTCCAGAGTGAGGTGAAGTTTTCAGATCTAAAAGCCAAAGATACTTAACTTGATATCTCTGCAATTCAACTTATCTTTATCTGTTAAAAGCAGAATGTTAAAACCTCACCACAGCTTATTAGTACCTCATAGGTTTGTTAAATGTCAAGTAAGAACTATCCAGGTCTTGCACAATGTTAGAAAATACCTCTATGCATGTATATTTCAATAAAACCCTTTTTCTTAAATAAATGATGACATAATATATCCACATTTTCACCTTAATTTATTTCATCTACCAATATATTTTAAAGATTATCTCATTATAGTGTATAATGAGAGTCCGAATTCATTTTAGCAGCAGCATAATACTCCTTTGTTGATTTTTCTCAATCGGTTTTATTTCCAATTTCATTTATTTATTTAAATATGTATTGTTTTTATTATTTACTATTGCTATTTAAGTATTTGTTAGTATTTATTTACTTTCTTCCTTTTACTGACTTTAATCTATTTTTCTCTTCTTTAATTAGTTTTTTAAGGTATAATTTTGGGACATTGATTTTAAAGGGTACCTGAAAGTTGAAGCAGATTAGAATGCTAGAGTGGAATCATGATATAAGAACTTTCCTCATCTGCACACTCTGTGCTCTGAAAAGTTTCAGAGTACACTTTCTTTATTAAAACTGTGAGGATTACATTTATGAAAGGAACCCCATTATCTTTGAAGAGCTCTGTGCTGTTTTTCTCTGTAAGTGAGAAAAGATAGTGGGAAATGCTACCATCAATCTGGAATCCTTGAATTAAGTGGGGATGAGTTTCTGGCTGGCAGAGGCCAAGTGGTGTCACTTAACCACCAAAGTCTATGTGAGCATGGTTACCATAAAGGGCAACCGAGTCAAAGCAATAATCAAAATAATTAAGCCACAGAGATCAGTGTTGGCTTGTTGATTATGGTGTCCTTAGAATTAAAATAAGCAAATAATTAAAGCCTTACTTGATTGGTGTAAGTGGAAAAGCTCTAAGTCAGGTAAACAGGAAGTCTGGTTTGAATTTCCACAATAGAGTGTTACAAATTCTCAGGATTGGGGCAGTTCACAGATCCAAAGCCCCTTGAATGCGGGAGAGGAAGCACCCTATTACACCAACAATTTATACTGTGTATCTTCCCCTCAGTCTTCTCCAAAGGAGCTGTGGCCATTTACCAGAATGACTGTGCATTGAGGAAGGGGATTACTGGATAATAGCTCTGAAATGACACTAATTCCTGGAGGCTCAAGATGCCAATCTGAGAGACACCAATCAGAGCAGGGGCTTATGGAGGTCAGATAATCGGTGAAGTTTGGGCTCAGGTTCACAGCATTGTGGATACAGAGTGATCTACAGTGATCCACCTGCTTATCACAACCAATACACACGTGTGTGTCAGCTAGTTTGTGTTGTCAACTGGTGAATGCATTCACAATGAAAGTGCATTTAAAAAAAATAAGAGTATAAACTAAAGCATAGAATACACGGTTCTGATACAACAGGTAACATTAAATTTAGTAAAACATCCATGATTCCAAATATCTAATGATGAATTTTTTATTAGAAAATCCTTTGGATGCGATGACCTGCATTTTCACCTCCCCACCAGGCCTCATGGTGATGGGAAGCATGCTGATTGATAGAACCTCTCTTTCAGGGAGCAAAGGAAAAGCACTAGAAATCAGTTTCAGAGCTTCACCCATATTTCACTGTCACAAAAATACTAAAATATGCCACGTTTGGGAAATGAGATTTTAACTCTTCAATGAAATATAATGTGAGAGATGAAACTTGTCCCCTCCTCTTCAATAACCGTGCAGAACTATTGTGCTTAACAGTTGCTGATTTTCAAGAGTAATTTCCAAATTTCATGCTTATTTTAAGTCACTATTTGAATATATACTTGCATTTTCAATTTTTGACTTTGTAATAATTAGGATGCCCATATCTCTTGATGTTCCTCTGATGTTCTCACATTATGCCTATGTCCTGACATTTCATCCAAGTTGAGCACCACCACTCTGTCAAAAAGTATCACTGTCTGGGAGATAAATTAAGCAACCATCCTATATAACTCAGGGGAGCCTTTATTCATGTGAAGTTTCATGATATGTTTTGAAAATGGGAAAATAAATGTGGGAGCCTTTGCTATGAGACTGACAAAAGATCAAATATCTTTTCAGTCAAAAAAGATAAGGTTAAAGACCTACTCTTATTCTCACGTTTCTGAGCCCATAAAATGTGACACAGGATGAGAGTCTCACCCCAGTTGTCCATAAGAGTGATTTCTTATTGCAAGAGATAGACTTCAACCTCATGGTAAATTAGAAAAAAACAAATGCTAAAGTCTGTTTTTGCTCTCACTTTTAAACCAGTTTGGCAATAAATTAATCCCATGCTTGCCCTTCCAGTAAGTTATCTCCAAGTCAGAGGAGTGAGGGCTCTTAAGTGCTGCAGAGGTGCTAGGGGTCCATGTTCAAAGCTCTCCTTTTCACTAATCTGTTATAGGTCTTAAAGTGACATTACAGAGCACCCATCACTGCCAATGTCACAGACTCTCATATATCAACGTCTGAAGCAGAAGCAGTGAGGTTAGATGGCTGCTGGTGGGAAGGCAGCCTCCAGGTTCAGTCTACAGCACTTGTCATCACACATGAGCCATTACATGAGATGGGACTCTCCAACTGAGAGTAGTTGAAGGGTGGTCACGTCAAACTTGGCTTTGTTTCCCTTCTATGAGAATGTGTCCTCCTCCCCTCCCACTTTCTCAGTTACGTCTGTGAAATCCCTTCCTATCCCTCAAGGCTCAGGTAGAATGTTACACATCCTGAAAGCCTTCTCCCATTTTCCCAGTTAACGCTCGTGCAATATTTTATGCCTCCCTCTTAACTCTTACCTTCTCTTCTTAAATTGATACTGAACTCCGTGCACAATTGCTTCTCACAACCAATGAGTATAAGCATCTTGAGAATAGGATCATGTGCTATTGAATCATCTCAGCTACCAGAACACTACTGTAACAGTAAGTGTTTTATTTGACTGAATGATGTTCACTATGTGATGCTCTCCCTTTTAATAATTTTTCTTTCATTGTAAGTGAAGCCAGTGTGCTCACAATTATGGAGCAGATGCCAGCCTGATGTTGAATTGTTTAGGAAGATTCTCTCAGGTATCCAGTTGAGTGCTCAAACTTAAAGGCATGTCTTTATGTATAGAGCAGCTATTTCTAGATTTTCCTTAAGTGTCTGCCAATCTTCCAGATATGGTCCGTAAGATATCAGAAGGAGTAGAGTTGTTAGAAGGTAATATCCCGTGCATTTAAAGATTGCTGTTAATACAAGTCTGTAGCACTTGATTAGAGAATACATAATACATACCAAGTAAAATGATCAGGCCCTGCTGCATTCACTGCCTGCAGCAACCTATTTTTTCCCTTTTTTCCACTACTAGTGTATCATACCACAATAATAAATGGAATACACCATCTTTAAGTATGTAGCCGGATGAACATTAACATCTGAATACACTCATCTATGAATCTGATCAAGATGGAGAATATTTTCAACATTTTGTATAAAGCTCCTCGTGTTTCTTCACAGTCAATAACCAGCTCTCCCCTGGAAAGGTAATCCCTCTTCTGACTCTTGCCACCTTAGATTAGTCTTCTATCTAACTCATATGAATGAACTAATAGTGTGCACTCATTTTTGCCTGGCTTCTTTCATTCAATGTTATGTCTGTGAGGTTCATTCATTTTGTGCAGAGCTGTGGTTAATTGTTATACACATGTAAATAGATACTACCAAACAGTTTCTCAAAGTAATTTTTACCTCTTTACACTCTTTCTAAGCAGTGGATGAGAGTTTCATTTTTCTCCATCAACTTGCTAACATGATATAATCTGTTATTGTCAATCCTTCCAATGATAGCCATTCTGATGGGTAATACAGCTATCACACTGTGGTTTTAGTTTATATTTCCTTTACAGTTAATAAAGTTAATCAATGTGCATTTGTATATTAGCTATCTGGATATTCATTTTTGTGAAATACCTGTTCAAGAAACAGGATTAATTCTGAGGTCTAGGGGACTGGACTGGAGAGGAGGGAGAGGAAATTCCATTGAGGGAGACAGCAAAGGATGCTCATCACCTCCCTCACTGCACAATTAAATCGATTATTTAATTTAACTCAACTTTTGCAAAGACAAACATGCATGCATGACCATGTGTATATAAAACTCCTGAAAAAAATGTTGTAATTGTTGGTGATGTTTCAAAAAGAAAAAGAAAAATTAAAGAAATGTTTCTGGATATGAACAGATGGGAAAAGAAGAAGAAATTTCCAAAAAAAAAAAAGCATGTGGATGAGCTTTCAGAATAATGGAAGAAGAGAGATTGGGACAAATATGGTGCATGGGAGTTTGGTGAGAGCGGATAAAGATGACTCTTAGGTGAGCCCTTCTATCTGAGGGAACAGCGAGTATGGACATGAGACTTTACAGTGCAGGTTTTTCCCTAAGCTTTGCCTTTCTAACCCAACAAGGAGGTGTCTAGGCTAATTAAAAATTCACTGGGTATGATTCCTCACCAGTTACAAAGTCAATTTAATAAATATAGGCTTGAAGTGGGGTGTGGCAACTGGAAATAAAGAAATAAACAATATAAACCAGCAAACTGCTTTCCTAATTATTGAAGGAGAGGAAAACATCTGTTCTGAGAGAGCAATAGGGTTGGTTTCCAAGCATGAGCTACATGAAAAGAAGCCTCCCTGAAATATTGCCATGTGGTGTGTGTGTGTGTGTGGTGTGTGTGTGGTGTGTGCGTGTGTGGTGTGTGTGGTGTGTGTGTGTGTGTGGTGTGTGTGTGTGGTGTGTGTGTGTGTGGTGTGTGGTGTGTGGTGTGTGTGTGTGTGTGTGTGTCTTTCCCTGTACAGACCTGCTGTCTCTTTGGCCCTGACTTGCTCACAAACTGCCTGAGCTGCTGCTCCCAGTGAGGTCCTCCTCCCCTGAGCTCCCTTGCTGGTCTGAGGCAGGGTGATCCCCTAGAGTCCAGCTGCCTGACTACTGAGATGGCCACTTCCCCAGGGCTCTGCAACCACTCTGGGGTTAGTTACTTGCTTTCTCAGTTTCACTCATGAAAACATATTTTTGTGTTGATGGGAATGCCCAGTTATAATCAACATCTGCTTTTATAGAATTGTTCATCTCCCATAAAGATGTGAAATGTCAGAGCCAGTAGAACCTGATAGCTCATTTGATTCAAGCCCTTCATGTAGAAAATGAAGAAACGGAGGCCCAGAGAGGTGAAGCAAACTGCCAAGAAATGAGTGACAGAGCTGGAAATGGAACCCACATCCCCAGGCCCCGGGGTATCTGCCTTTGCCTGTCATATCATGATTATATTTATTTTGCCCTTAAATTTCTCTCACTCCTCCCAAAGCCTTGCCCCAACAACTTGTTTGCAGAAAGGAATATGGATTAAAATAATTATTTTATAGTTGAAAGTGTTATTAGGCAAGTATGAGTGAAACCAACCCAAGCCAGCCAATCAGGAAGCATATCTGGAAATGTGCTTCCTATCTAGAGGGAGAATTTTAATTCCTCTATGTGGCTGCAGAAGAAAACACTTTCAAGCATTTGTATTGTACAAAGAAAATACAGTGGATATTTTCTAAGTTATTCCTTGAGTTTGCTTTGCATTTCCAGGCAGAACAGTACTATTTTTAAATTCTGAATGGGACAATAATAAAAGTGGCAGTTCTGAAGGTGAGCTCTGAAGTACACTAGAAAATAAATGTCTTCTCTTATAATCTGGAGATCATTTCAGTTGGTCGGGAAACTCAGCCCTCTGTGATTTTAGGATAACAGTAAAAGGCATGGAGATGAGTGATGCCTGGTTTTATTTACTCATTGTTTACTTGCCCTAGTATTAAAGTTATTGCAGGGGAGGAAAATATGGCTTTGGCTAGCAATTTTCAACTGGTGTGCCACAAGAATTTTTAAAATATGCAATACCTGACTATTTAGTCAAGGCTACTGACCTCTGATACCTTAGATTGTCAAATAAGAAAGTGACAGCAACCAACACAACAATAGCTGTCCGGTGTGAATGAATCAAAAGTATACCTATTTATTTTGTCAGATCAGCAAAAAAATACATATATTTTTTGGTGTGCTGCAGAATTATAGTAATCAATTTATGTGTGCCATGAGATGAAAAATGTTGAAAATCGCTGGAGAATAAGATGACTCAACTGGGAAACCATCTGCTGGCCTATAGATGAGTAATTAGGCTGATACCTGCCTTAGACAAAGACAGGCTGGACACACTGAGTTCTCTAATGCCAGGGATCCTGGGCCACAGGTACACATCAGCCTCCTCCTTTGGCTGGATTTTATTTCCCACAAATGGCTCCTTGTCTGGAGCTCCCCCCCCCAATTCAGTGCAGCTATTAAATTAGGGCTGTTGGCAGCTATTTCTTGAAACCCTTTGAAAGATTCGTTCCCTAGTGAACAGGGCAAATGTCACCTATAGCAGATCAGGCCATAGGTTACTGTTTTTTCTTCAATTAAGTACAGACAATCCACCCATTTTGTATTGTGTCTTGAGTAGTGGGACAGCCCAGGGCTCTCAGATAAAGGGACAAACACTGTTAACACCACTCTTTGTTTCTGAACTAAAATTTGAATGCATTCATTGGATTTCTTTACCACTATCAAATGTGCTGGCCAGTGGTGATTAGTGTTTTTATTTTCAAGGTTGCTTGTAACTTTAAAAATAAAGCAACTTCCTACTCAAAGAAATGAACAAATGAGATAGACCCTGTTGTTGTTATTGTTGTTGTTTCCATAACAGTCAAGGAAAATGAGAAAAAAATACTAAGAAGCGAAGTTGACCTGGATTGTCTTTTCTAAGTATTGTTGTGATAGGCATAACTGATGTCCTGGTTGTCCCTTGTGTGAAACTGCATTCCTGACATTATATATATTAACATTTTCATCACAGTTATCTGAGTGGTCAGTCTATCAGAGAAAGGATCTTCTGTTCAATTCATTTCAATGCACACATGTGCAGCTTTGGGCAGAACAGGTTCTGATTGCTACTGTAATTTGCTCCATCTAAGAACTGAGTCGGTGGCATTTTAAATGTAAAACACAATCTCCATTATGTATAGCTTGGTGGTCAGGAAAGAGCATTGGGTTAGAAACAGCTCATGTTTGTGAACAGAATGCACCCCCCACATCTGGCATCCCAGGAGTCATATGCTGCTCCCCAAGATTGCCCTCTATGTAGGTCTCAGGCTCAGATGGAAAAAGTGACTGCAGTCTTTCTTTGAGGATGAGATTGATTGTTTGAGTCCTGGTGAGAAATCCTTAGTCTCACTCTGGGGCACTGGTGTCTGTGAAGTAGTGAGCAGCTTGGCCTGAGGGTAGAGAGTAAACATCTGAGTGGCACCGGCATCCAGGAGCAAAGAGAGAAAACAGTCTACATAGTTGCTAAAAGCTGGCAAGAAACTTGACTCTGAGCTACCAGGGAACAAAAGGAAAAAAAGGAGAACACAATCAATCACAAATTTATCCATAATGAACAACAGCAAAAAAAAAGTTACTTAAGACAAACACGACTGTTCCCAATTTTCAGACTGAATAGAAGTATTTTTCATGTGTTTTCTCAGAATGACAGAAGTATATGATGTCCAGATATAGTCATGCCTCATTTTGGGCTCTTTATTAGATTATATCATAATGTTGTCTGATCATTTGATCCTCAGGGTCTTCTTATATACAGCAGAAGCAAAAAGGGCTCCATCATGAAGCAGTGAGTTCTCTATCAGGAGCACCTTATGTCGGTTTATATAAACATAGTTAAATACATATATTTACATAAAATTTTCTTGCATAAGACATTAGGAGGAAGAAAAATCACAGAGGCCATTTCAGTTTGTCTCTGAAACAAGTAGAGAATATTACGAATGAATGACTAGGTTACATACAAGTCAATTGACAATCAAGTGGAATGAAAATATTATAGCTCAAGTTAAAAGAAAATATTATAGTTGTAAGGCCAGGAGCCACGGCTACCATCACAACTGCCTTGCCCATGCAGGTTCACATTGGATTCAGACAGTCAGTAAAGAAACAACGGAGCCAAAAACTGGTGGGCCATCATCTTTAATTCTAGCTTGCACCTGGCGGGCAAGTAAAAACACACTCTGGGCTCCAAAACCCACTCACATTCAGGGTTCACAAAGCTACTGACTTATCCGAGATTCCTAGAATCAAAGGTTTCTAGCTCACCAGTCTCATTCATCTCTGTTCCCCGTCTCCTTCCTTCTCCCTGCACAAACTCTGCACAAACTGGCTTCTCACTCAACACTCCACCATCTTGGCTGCTTCTCCAGGCCTCCTCCACATGGCCTTTCTCTGTTCTCTGCTTTCTCTTCTCTCTGTTCTAATGTTAATCTCAGGAACCAAGAGAGCAAGCTCCTATTCTGCTCCCATTTTATAGTGTAGAAATCAAAACCTGTAATCCAATATACAAAATAGGAAAGTCTCTACTACAAAGTCACTTATCTGAGGCATGATGGGATTGTTTCACCCCACATCAAAAAGGGTGGGAAAGGCTTAGTCCTAAAACCAAGCCCCAGGCTACAAGGATCCTGCCTGCCCACAGCCTGCTCCCAACACATTAATATCACCTGGGTGACAGCCTCCACGTGGGCAGCGCCATCTTTAACAAAGTGAGCATAATATATTTTATCTGCCCAACAATAGTTCAAGCTAAAATAAAAATGGGATTTATCATATTTTACCAATTTAAAAATATGTATTTTTTTTTTAAGTTTTAGTATTTCTGAAATCAGATTGCCTCTTAAAAATCAATGAAGTCTCACAGTGGCTGTTGGCATGGCAGTGGTCAGTTAAGATTGCTGATACCAATGATTCTAAACGTGTGTGCCTTCCCCACCAGCAGCACCAGCAGCACCAGCAGCACCAGCAGCACCTGGAATCTGTTAAAAATGCAAATGCTAGGCCCCACCCAAGTGAGCTGAAGCAAAAAATCTGATCCAGCAGTTGGTGGGGGGTTTTTTAGTTGCTTTTAGAGAGACAGAGGAAGAGAGAGAGAGAGGGAAGCATTAATTTGTTGTTCCACTTAGTTGCGCATTCCTTGGTTGCTCCCTATACATTACCCGACTGGGATTGAAATGGCAAACTTGGTGTTTCAGGACAACACTCTAACCGACTGAACTAACCATCCAGGGAAGAGTCTGTGTTTTAACAAGTCCTCCAGACGATCCTGATGAACGCTCAAGTTTCAGATACACTGGCTTGCATGCTCAAAAGAACCTAAAAACATTAGCATCAAATCTTACAGAACAGATACCGGGATTTGGGAGAAAAACTAGCACACAATAGTGAAGACCGTTTTAACTTCTAAAAAATCAAATGGTTATGTGGTGGAAAAGAGGGTAAATCAGATGTGTTTTGCAATTATTCCCAAAGCCAGGCTAGCTCTACGTAATTGCAAAGACAGCCTAAGAGCCCAGAACAAAGGGTTTTTAGTTTATTTATGGATTTCTCAGAAGTGGTACACCTTCAACGCACTTGGCATTGATGGCATGAAGGATGATACTGTGCAGAAAAGCAGACTAAGTAAAAAAGAAATTGAGAAGAGTAAGACCCTAAAGGAAAAAAGTTTTAGAAATCTCACAACCTTTTTAAAAAATATTTTTCTTTTTCATGTACATATGAATGATAAACTATAAAAATTTTAGTCTTGCTTAAGCCTATTAAAGAATTCTGAAATAAAAAGTCTAAGTGATAAGAAAACAATGTCAACTTAATTGGCAGCCTTTTCTCTTTTTTAATATATATAAAATAGCGGTGCCTCTCAAAATCTATGCATCTTAGTTTGATGCAATACAGTAAGTTACAAAAATATTCGCCCCTGTTTGTTAGGTACTTGTCATTGCTAGGTACACTTTGATATAGGAAAGATACAAATTTTATAAAACTGTACACTCCTGCCTGACCTGTGGTGGCACAGTGGATAAAGCGTCAACCTGGAAACGCTGAGGTTGCCGGTTCAAAACCCTGGGCTTGCCTGGTCAAGGCACATATGGAGTTGATGCTTCCTGCTCCTCCCCCCTTCTCTCTCTCTCTCTCTCTCTCTCTTTCCTCTCTATAATGAATAAATAAATAAATAATCTAAAAAAATTAAAAAAATAAAACTGTACACTCCTAATTTGGTCAGTTTCACAGAGAAAGTGGGTCAAGTCAGAGAAGGAGAAATGAAAATTCTTAGAGAAGCAAAACAAGTTTCCCAGGTCTCTAAAGGCTCCTATTACATTACAGAAAGCACTAGAAGTAGACACAGCCCATTGGCCAAAGGTCATTTTGGATTCTAATTAACCTCAGTTCAAATCTCCGCCCCATCATTAGTTAGCTAGGAGGCTTTGGATAAATCGCTGAACCTCTCAAAGACTCAATTTCCTCCCTTATGAAATAAGGATAATGTTTGTAGGATTGTGGGGATGACAGAGGTAGATAACTCATATAAAGTCATACGAGCAACCAGAGCATAATAAAAATTCTAGGTTTGGGAGCTGTTGGGCAGATAAAATATATTATGCTCACTTTGTTAAAGATGGCACTGCCCACATGGAAGCCAGTCTCCCAGGTGATTGCTTGGGATGGGCATGATTGTATTCATGTGTGTTGGGGGTGGGCTGTGGGCAGGCAGGATCCTTGTAGCCTGGGGCTTGGTTTTAGGACTAAGCCTTTCCCACCCTTTTTGATGTGGAGTGGTGCAATCCCATCATGCCTCAGATAAGGGACTTTGTATTAGAGACTTCCCTATTTTGTATATTGGATTAAAGGTTTTGATTTCTACACTATAAAGTAGGGCAGACTGGAGCTTGCTCTCTCAGTTCCTAGCATTAGAGGAGAGGGTAGAGAGGAGAGCAGAGAGAGGCCACGTGGAGGAGGCCAGGTTAAGCAGCCAAGATGGCGGAGTGTTGAAGGAGAAGCCAGTTAGTGCAGAGTTTGTGTAGAGAGAAGGAGATGGGGAACAAAGGAGAATGAGGCTAATGAGCTAGAAACGTTTGATTCTAGGTGTAAAGCCAGAAGCCACGGCCAGGGCCACCATCACAGCCGCCCGGCCCATGCAGGTTCACATTGCATTCGGACAGTCGGTAAAGAAACAACGGAGCCAAAAACTGATGGGCTGTCATCTTTAATCCTAGCTTGCACCCAGCGGGCAAGTAAAAACACACACTGGGCTCCAAGGCCCACTCACATTCAGTGCTCACAAAGCCACTGACTTATCCGAGTTTCCTAGAATCAAAGGTTTCTAGCTCACCAGCTTTATTCTCCTCATTCCCCATCTCCTTCCTTATCCCAGATACAAACTCTGCAAAAACTGGCATCTCACTCAGCACTCTGCCATCTTGGCTGCTTTTCCTGGCCTCCTCCACGTGGCCTCCTTCCACTGCTGTCTCTACTCTCTCTGTTCTCTCATGCTAATCTCAGGAACCAAGAGCGCAAACTCCCGTTCCGCCCCCACTTTATACTGTAGCTTCACAACCTCTAATCCAATATACAAAGTAGGGAAGTCTCTAATACAAAGTCACTTCTCTGAGGCATGACTGGATTGTACCACCCCACATCAAAAAGGGTGGGAAAGGCTTAATCCCAAAACCAAGCCCCAGGCTACAAGGATTCTCAACACACATTAATATCACCTGGGCAACAGCCTCTTCGTGGGCAGCGTCATATTTAACAAAGTGAGCATAATATACTCTATCTGCCCAACACTAGGAAACTCGGATAAGTCAGTGGCTTTGTGAGTATTGAATGAGTGGGTTTTGGAACCAGTGTGTGCTTTTACTTGCCTGCCGGGTGCAAGCTAGGATTAAAGATAATAGCCCACCAGTTTGTGGCTCTGTCGTTTCATTACCATCTGTCCGAATCTAATGCGAACCTGCATGGGCCAGGCAGCTCTGATGGTGGCCATGGCTACTGGCTTTACAGGAGCTAATATAATAATTGCTTGCAATCTGCAGTGTACCCTCTCCTGTAGGCTGTTTTCAGGGCAGATACCTAAGGAAACCTTGCCCCAAAGAACAACTGTAAAGCCAGTAGCCAGGGCCACTATCACAGCCACCTGGCCCATGCAGGTTCGCATTGGATTTGGACAGTCGGTAAAGAAACAATGGAGCCAAAAACTGGTGGGCCATCATCTTTAATCCTAGCTTGCACCCAGTGGGCAAGTAAAACATACACTGGGCTCCAAAACCCACTCACATTCAGTGCTCACAAAGCTACTGACTTATCCGACTTTCCTAGAATCAAAGGTTTCTAGCTCACCAGACTTTATTCTCCTCTGTTCCCCATCTCCTTCTTTCTCTCTGCACAAACTCTGCACAAACTGGCTTCTCATTCAACACTCCACCATCTTGGCTGCTTCTCCAGGCCTCCTCCACGTGGCCTTTCTCTGCTCTCCTCTCTGCTCTCTCCTCTAATGATAATCTCAGGAACCAAGAGCAAGCTCCAGTCTGCCCCCACTTTATAGTGTAGAAATCAAAACCTTTAATCCAATATACAAAATAGGGAAGTCTCTAATACAAAGTCACTTATCTGGGGCATTATGGGATTGTACCATCCCACATCAAAAAGGGTGGGAAAGGCTTAATCCTAAAACCAAGCCCCAGGCTACAAGGATCCTGCCTGCCCACAGCCTGCCCCCAACACACATTAATATCACCTGGGCAACAGCCTCCGCGTGGGCAGCGCCATCTTTAACAAAGTGAGCATAATACATTTTACCCACCCAACAACAACAAAAGCAAGAACTTCATAACTTGCATGACTACGTGAACCTACATAGTAAGGGTCAACCCAGCTTTTATTCTGATGAAGTAAACTCTCTTCTCTGAGAAAAATTTCAAAACCATGTCAAAACCTCCAGAAAGTCAGTCAGTTAAAGAGTTTTTCTAATCACATGCTACATTATCAAAATGAAAGTACTTTTTCATTAGGAAAAAGCATTTCAGAGGTTATAATTCTTATTGATGGTGAGGATCTTAGTAGTCAGAGACAGAAATATTTCAAAGCAAGTCATTCATCCTCGATTGAATCAACAAAGAAATTATTTTTTCTTTCCTGAATCAGGGTCCAGATCATCACACAAAAAACTTGCCTGGAGTCCTCGAAGAGCCTTTTCCTTGATAAATAATGTAGGCATGGAAAGATCAAGGGAGCATCTGGAAGGAGTGATGTCACACACGTTTCAGATTTATTCCTTTCCTCTGTAGCATGTTGATCACTATCATGAGGTTAGGAGCTCAGAGTTGTGGGCTCTGATCTGAATGACAGAAAGGATATAACCTTTTATCCAAATAATATTGGTCTCTTGAATATTTTGTTTTAGTTACTGATGTATTTGACTCTGAGAACTATAATTTGAAGTAAATGTACTTAGGTAAAGTATGCTCATGCTCAGTAGATAGATGATAGATAAAGACAGATAGATAGATAGTTTCACTATAACTCTTTATCAGTGTTATTTGGTTTATAGATTATCTGGATGAATTTTTGCTTCAAGCTAACATCTCCTGGTCCTATCATTTTCTGTTTGATTTCCTCATTTTCTCTTGATTAATAATAAAATAATAGTCATTATGAAAAAATAATTTTATTATAATGTTAAACCATGATACAAAGTATACTCTTCAGAATGTTAATGTTTTCCAAAGTCAAATACAGACATATGTAAGAGAGGTAGTGTTTTTGGATAAGGATACTACTGGAGGATTAAGCTGGGTAGTCTACACTACAGCAATATTCAAGAGTGAGGCTGGTTTGCCAATCTAGAGTGAACTTCCAATGTGTCTATATCTTCCATGGACTCTCCATGGATCCAAGGTCTCACCTCAGCTTTTCAAGCACAAAAGCTTATTTTAATTTGTTCCATCAGCAATAACCTATATACTCAGTGTCTGACTTGCATTATTCAACTTCATAAGTGGCTGATTTGTAATCCAAAGGCCCAATTTCTTACAATGTGGAACATCTTTCCAGTGAACAGAGCCCCTTGTGCTAGTTCCCCACAGTGTCCCTATTTTCTGCACCCTACAAACAAAATAATCAGAAGGCTGTTTCTATGTTATGGAATCAGGAAAGAATGGCACTGAGGCATTTTTGCATCCTTTTATCCCTACAGTGCTTTTTGTCTAATAGCAATAATGTCTATTCAATTAAAGCTGTTATATTTCATCCCAAGTATCATCTCCCTAAGAAAGCCCCTATCTATTGACCAGAACACATATTCCAGTCCCTTAAGCACAGTTCCTTTAAAAGTTTCAGGGTAATGATTAGATACATGTTGATTTCTGATTTCATTAGACACATATCTAAAAATTGTCTTCCATTGAATGTCACCTCTGCTGATATTCTTATCTACGTGCTCTATATTGTCTAGTTTTACTTTCAAAACATAACCTTTAGAATCAAATCTTTTCTTGTTGGAAGAGACCTATTTTTTTAGTTTAGCAATTTATATTTTTTAATATTTGTTAAATGTATTGGTTAATATACCATCTATATTGCAGTATGTGCTCACTTTATTTTAAAAGCCATTGGGTCCAACTTCTCATCTTAGTCTTGAATCTTCTGTGTCGTGTCAGCCTTTGGGATCATTTGGAGATTATTTATTCAAGCATATCTAAGGGCAAACTTCATTATGATCTGGTCTTTCTGCTGAATACAAAATCCAGTGTAGATGTAAAATTAATTGCTTTTTTAAATCAAATGATATCTTTACCTTGAAATTTCTGTCTCTTTGGTTTAATGAGAGAGAAACTACGGTACCACAGTTGTTTTATTTCATTTTTCCAGCTATCTTAATATGCATTCCTATTTTTTGCAGCTGTTCTAAAATCAAAGTGTCCTGGTGTTAATATTACCTACCTGAAATTGACTGCTTTTGATGGGAAAGTGAGCACCAATGTTTGAACCAGCACTGGCTCCCCATCGGTCAGGCAGTCTGGTTAACTCATTAGGTCCGGAGGGAAGTTTGGATTAAGAATAAACAATAGAAATGTACCAAAAGATGGGTCTTGTGGCCAGTGAGGAGCTAGAATGATCTTTTCCCAACAGCACAGTTCTAGAGCTTCCTTCCCTGCCTGAAGGGTCACCTAACTGACCTTGGAAACAGAACGTATCAGTTCAAGGAAGAAGTGTTCAGATGTTGGGCATATGGATTATTTAGAACTGCTTGATTTCTTAGATTGATGTGCTGTTACAGAAGACAGAAGTGAATACAGATGAAAAGGTAGATGAAAGTATGTCAAAATCAGAAATCCATCACTCAGTGAAGGAGAAAGAAAGACAGTTTAAGGATAAAAAAAATTGTTCTCTCTCTCTCTCTCTCTCTTTCCTCTTAGTTCGCAACCAAAAAAAAGTACTTTGAAGAATCAAAAAAGAAAGAAGATTCAGTCATATTTAACACATATCTGATTCTTTGACATAATGATATCTGACAAGGGAAAACATAAGTTACACAAAGTAGATACATAAACTAACATTCAACAGGGTGTTTCAATCTGATATATACATAATAGGCAACTTACATTAAACCAGCAGCGCTAAGCACTAGAGATATAAAAATAAAAATGTCCTGATTCCTTTCTTGAAGGAGATGATGATTTAGTGAGGGAGGAAATAGATAATTACACATGATGGAACATGAGAGAGTAGGGTTAAGACAAAAGTGGTCTGTGAATCCATAGGCTGACTGACTTAGCTTGGACAGGATCTGAAAGCGGATTTGTGGAAGATGTGTTGCTTCTTCCTCCAACTTTCTTTTTTGAAAAAAATCTTTATTCTTTAACAGTTTTAGATTTACAGAAAAAATTACAGATAGTATAAAACGTTTCCATACATCCTGCACCCAATTTCTCTTGTTATTAACATCTTTCCATAATTAGTGCCTTTAATTAGTATAATTAATTAGTACACTTGTTACAATTAATGAACTAATAATGATATGTTACTAAGTCAAGTCCCTAATTTATAAAGATCTTCTGAGTTTTCCTGAATGTTCCCTTGCAGTTCCAGGATCCCACTGGGGACACCACATTACATATACATCAGGTCTCTTTAGGTTCCTCCTGCCTCTGACTCCTTCAGACTTTCCCTTGTTTTTGATTACTTTGAAAGTTTCAAGTATGCCAGTCATTTATAAAATGTCCCTGTGTTAGGAGTTACCTAATGTTTTTCTCATGTTGAGACTGGAGTTATGTGTTTTTTGAGAGAAGGACCACAGTTCAAGTGTCATTTCATCACCTCATGTCAAGAGTACATACGATCCACATAACTTTCCCTTGTTGACTATGACCTCCTGAGCCTCTGGCTGAGGTACTGTTTGTCAGGTGTCTCCACCACAAAGGGGACCCCTGATTTCTGGGCATTTTCCAGGCTGTCCTCCTCAGAAGGCAGTCACTGTGCATAAGTCTACACTTGAGGAAGAAATGGGGAGTTATGCTCCACTTTCTGAGGATGGAGTAGCTACAGCAATTATCTGAAATTCTTCTGCATAGATTTATATCTCCTCTCCCATTTATTTATTTGTTCAACCACTTATTTATATCAGCATGAACTCATGAATATTTATTTTAAACTTTGATTTTAATTCAATACCACTGAATTCATCTTGTTGCTCACAATGCTCCAGTCTTAGCATTGGACATAAGGGCTTTCAATTGGCTCCTAGATCCCTTTGAGATCATCTTTGTAGGTTTCTCCCCCTTTTTTTGAGTACTTTCTTATTTTCAGGAATTCCAAGATGCTCCTAGCCCAATTTGTATATTTTCTGCCACTCTTTTATCTTTTGGAAGATAAGTATAGCCTGACGAGGTGGTGGCACAATGAGTGAGCATCAACCTGGGATGCTGAGAACCCAGGTTAGAAACCTCAAGACCATCAGCTTGAGTGCAGGATCATATACATCAGTGGTCCCCAACCCCCGGGCCGTGGACCAGTACCGATCCGTGAGCCATTTGGTACTGGTTCGCAGAGAAAGAATAAATAACTTACATTATTTCCATTTTATATATATATATATATATATATATATATATATATATATATTTTTTTTTTTTTTTTTTTTTTTTTTTTTTTCCATTTTTCCGAAGCTGGAAACGGGGAGGCAGTCAGACAGACTCCCGCATGCGCCCGACCGGGATCCACCTGCCATGCCCACCAGGGGGCGATGCTTTGCCCCTCTGGGGCGTCGCTCTGTAGCGTCCAGAGCCATTCTACTGCCTGAGGCAGAGGTCACAGAGCCATCCCCAGCGCCTGGGCCATCTTTGTTCCAATGGAGCCTCGCTGCGGGAGGGGAAGAGAGAGACAGAGAGGAAGGAGAGGGGGAGGGTTGGAGAAGCAAATGGGAGCCTCTCCTGTGTGCCCTGGCCGGGAATCGAACCCGGGACTCCGGCATGCCAGGCCGATGCTCTACCACTGAGCCAACCGGCCAGGGCCCGTTTTATTTATATTTAAGTCTGAACGATGTTTTATTTTTAAAAAAATAACCAGATTCCCTCTGTTACATCTGTCTAAGACTCACTCTTGATGCTTGTCTCAATCACGTGATACATTTATCCAACCCACCTTAAAGGCCGGTCCGTGAAAATATTTTCTGACATTAAACCTGTCCGTGGCCCAAAAAAGGTTGAGGACCACTGATATATGTGATCCCATGGTTGATGGCATGAGCTCAAAGATCACTGGCTTGAACAAAGGGTCACTTGCTGTACCGGAGCCCCCCAGTCAAGGCATATATGAGAAGCAATAAACAACTGCAACTATGAATTGATGCTTCTCATCTCTCTCCCTTTCTGTCTGTCTCTGTCTCGCTCTCTCTCTTTCAAAAAAAAAAATGTACATCAGTTCTGCTATAAAAACTTGCGCTAAAGAAGTGAATCTGTTCCAGTGTGATCAATATATTAAGGACTAATTTGAGTGTGACATCAATTTAGTATTTATTTATGCCTGAAAACAACTGAAGTAAACACAGAAAACTGCATTCTGCTCAAATGAGCCACATACAAACAACAAACGAAACACATGCACACAACTCATACGTCGGAAGCTTCCTCAGTTCACAGCGGGTGTTCAGAGTCACTCTACCCACACATGGTGTTAGCACTTTACATCTGATTTCACATAGGCCTCCTTCCACCCATTCCAGAAGCTCACAGGCTGCTGCTCATGTCCACAAGCAAGCTTTAGGTCATTCTCAAGGTGAAGTGCCATATTTATTGTAGCACTTCTGTTTTTTTTAACTTATGTAACATATGTAAACTAGGCGCTGTTCCTATTAAAGTTCTATCTTATTTTTTATATGTGTCACTTAGAAAGTTCCTGTCTCCATGGGGGATTAGTATTGTAAAGTGTTGTACAACACAGTGATTTTTAGGAACTCATATGACATGTAGTAGCAGAACTGACGGCAGGTGTCATTTACTAAAAAGAAGAAAGTGCTCGGGGCTGGGAAGGCATAAAGTTATGATACAATAATATATGTAGTGCACTTTACCTCAATTTGTGTTCTGGTGCATAACAGGAGAGGGTGACTTGAGGCCAAAGGGACAAATAGGAACAGAAACAAAAGCAAACTTTTATTACAATAAATTTGGACGCTAATCTTATAGCTGTTGGGCCTTTCTTGAAAAGTTATGAGCACAACCAAATCTGCCTTTTATTAGATGTCCCTGTTCTTGCCACTAATAAGAGGATGAAGTGGGAGGGTCAAAAATCTAAGATGGAAGATGAGGAGCCTTTTGTCACATGATTAGGGTCCGGAATGTAGTAGTAGTAGTAGTAATTGGAATGAATTGAAATAGGAAGACTAATAAAATATTTAGTAGATATAGTTAACAGAGTGGGTGGGGGTGAAAGGCAGTTAGAGGTTGTGAAGCACATGACCTCCTAGTTGTCTGACTTAAACACAAGGGTGGATGGTCATACCACTACCTGGTATGAAATTGTCTCTGTGTGTGTGTGTGTGTGTGTGCACGCAGTGCGTGAATAGAGCTGTCTGGAAAGCACCAGGACACAAGTCTGAACTTGGAATTCATGATATTAGTCACATATTATGAAGTTTGGAAAAGAACACTTAAGAAATAAATGCAAGGATTTGATTTGCTCATTATCTTTTCACATAAGTGGCTCCTTCTCATTCTTCATATGTTAGCTGAAATTTAATCTTCAGAGAGAGTTTCCTTGACCACCTGTCAAAGTCCTTGGATGCTGACCCTCAGGTAAGCACTCATAGGCAAGTAATTACTTAGAAAGAGAGTGAGGGAGTGGGAACAAATGTTGGGAGGAAGCCAAGCAAAGCTGTCATCTTTACAAAGGTCCTATGCAAGGTAGCTTTGGAGAATACCCCAGGGGAACTCAAGAGTGTAAATTGTGTTTCAGATTATCTCATCAAGAGGCAAGAAAGCTAGCCTTCTATAATCCCCAACTCAACAGTTACTGGTTAAGCACTGCCCTGGGATGAAAAATCACAGGAACCTCTGTCTCTGAATGGTTCTAGGGCAAAGGAGCACCATAGTCCAAAGAACTAAGCTGTAAGTATACTTCTCACACACTGAAAGGGAGCAGGAGAGGAAACAAAGGTTTACAAAAAAAAAAAAAAAGGATTCAGTGGGATCTGGGCAGAGTACAAACATGGTAGACCATGTGGGCAAAGTATGGTCCTCAAACAAAATTCACCTTTTTGCCTATTGCTGTTGTTGTATATTATGATATAATTTATGTACCATAAAATTCATCTCTTGAAGTTGTATAATTCCATGGTCTTTAATATACTTACATGGTTGAGTAACCATCTCCATTATCTGATTTTGAGCCTTTTTGTTATACCCAAAGAAAGTTGTACTCATTCTTTGTCCTCTTCATTGCTTCCCCTTCCACCCTCAGCCTTACATTGTGTCTCTACAGACTTGTTTTTCTGGAAATTTTATCTAAATGGGAAGATACAATATATGGTCTTTTGTGTCTGCCTTCTTTCACTTAGCATAATGTATTCAAGGTTCATCTGTCTTGTAGTATGCATCAGTACTCTCTTCCTTTCTGTAGCTGAATAATATTCCTTTGCATAGATATACCACATTGGTTTATCCATTCACCAGTTGATGGTCATTTAGGTTATTTCCAATTTGGGTATGTCTAATAATGATGCTATGTACACTTGGGTAAAAGATTTTTTATGAACATAAGTTTTTTTTTATTTCCAGCTCTCTTGAAAAATAACTGACATACATTGTATAAGTCTGAGGTATACAATGTGTTGATAGGACATATTAATATATTGCAAAATGATTACCACCATAGCATTAACTAATATCGCCATCACATTACATAATCATCTCTTTTTTGTGGTGAGAACATCCACATTATTCAATCCACATTGATATGTTGAGTGCCTTCTTATATGAAAGGTGCGAGAATATAATAAAATGCAAAAGAAAGTTTTTTCCACTGGGAGGGGCTTACGGTGAGGGTTGACAGACTTCTTCCATAAAGAGCTAGCTAGCAAAAATTTTAGGTTTTGTGGGACATGTGGTCTCTGTTGTGACTCTTCAACCCTATCATTGTAGCACAAAAGCAGCCACAGATAACTAAATAAATGAACATAATTGTGTTCTAATAAAACTTTATTTATTATATAAAAACAGGCATCAAATAAACCATTCTAAAGATAGGCAAAAGATTTGAATAAACATTTCTCCAAAGAAGACATACAAATGACTCATAAGCATATGAAATGCCATTTCATTAGGGGGCTGAATACTAAAACCATAATGATATATCACTTCACCCTCACTAGAATGGCTGTAATAAAAAAGACAAAAAATAGCAAGTGTTGACAAGAATATGGAAAAAGTGGAAACTTCATATCTTGATGGAGGGAATGCAAAATTATGCAGCCACTTTGTAAAACAGTCTAGTAGATCCTCCAATTGTTAAATATAGTTATCATCATAAAGTCCAGCAATTCTACTCCAAGATATCAACTCAAGGGAAATGAAAGTATATTTTTTATGAAATTCATACAGCTTCTATGAAAAATAGCATAAAGTTTCCTCAGGAAATTAAAAATACAACTACCTTATGATTCAGCAATCCCACTTCTGAGTATACAGACAAAAAAAAAATTAAAACAGGGTCCAGTAGAGATATCTGTACTTCCATGTTAATTGCAGCATTATTCAAATTAGCCAGGATTGGGAAATAACAGATGAAGTGTCTGTCAACAAACGAATGGATAAAGAAGATGTGGTTTATAAACAATGAAATATTATTCAGTCATGAGAAAGAAGGAAATCCTGCCACTTTTGACACCATCAGTGGACTTTGAGGGTATTGTATTAAGTGAAATAAGTCAGAGAAAGACAAATACTGTATGCTTTAACCTATTAAAATTAAAGAAAGCTAAACTAATAGAAACGGACAGTAGAATGGTAGTTTCCAGGGGCAAGAAGGTGAGGGACAAATGAAGCTGTGTTAGACAAAGGGAGTAAAATTCCAATTATAAAATGAATGAGCTCTGAGGATATAATGAACAGAATGGTGAGTATTGTTAACAATACTGTATTATATACTTGAAAGTTGATTAGACTGTAAATCTTAACCCTGTCATTGTAGCAAAAAGGGACAGACAGATAGGAAGGGAGAAATGAGAAGCATCAATTCTTCATTGCAGCTCCTTAGTTATTCATTCATTGCTTTCTTATATGTGCCTTGATGGGGGAGGGGCTACAGCAGAGCAAGTGAACCCTTGCTCAAGTCAGCAACCTTGGGGCTCAAGCCAGCAACCTTGGGTTTTAAGCCAGCGACCTTTGGGCTCAAGCCAGCAGCCATGGGGTCATGTCTATGATCCCACACTCAAGCCAGCGACCTTGCGCTCAAGGTGGTGAGCCCACACTCAAGCTGGCAATCTGAGGACCTGGAACATGGGTCCTCTGAGTCCCAGTCTGATACTCTATCCACTGTACCACTGCCTAGTCAGGCCCAAAGGAAAATCTTTTTTCAGATACTTTAGTGACAAAAATGATGATCATTCCAACAGAATCAAATTTTCTCTTTACACCTAATTTTAATGCTTTCAAGGTTTTTTTTGTTAATAAAACTTACATCTTTAAAGCTTATAGATTCTTTGGTAAAATAACTTTAGATTAATAGACAGATTATGTTATTTTTAAAGAGGTGTATTAAGTCTTTTTGGCTTCCTGTCTTCCCCCATATCCCCCAAAAATCTTTATTAGTTTAGTGGTCTCATTCTGGAAGCTTTATTCAGCCTAGTTACAATGTTAGCCATTGTATGTTATTGTGTCTAGAGATGGCAATGTTGACTCCTCTCTGAGATACACTAAGCATCACAGAAATAAAAGTATCTCACTTTTTGGCACATGGAACAAGATGACAGGATGAGAAAATCAGATGCTTCCTACCTCTATGTCACTCAGGCACTAATACAATGGATCTTGGATGCTAAGGTGTGAAACTAGACTTCAAATGCATAGTTTCAAGTGAAATTTCAAAAATCAATTCGAGTCTCTAGGACCTCTCAAGAGACCATGATTAAACAAAAAATAAAAAATAAGTAAAGTCACATCATGGAAGGAAAGAGGGAAGGAGAAATATGAAAAGAGAAGAATTTTCTGAGCAGCATCTTTAGAGAAAATTGGGCTACAAGCCCCAGCCCCATATATGTCCCTTGCTACTCTCATGCTAGGGATTTGTGTGTAAGGAAGTCAGGAGGGGGTTGCCTGTCCACTCACCTGTTACCGAGTGAAGAAGGTTTCATAGGAAGACTTAGAACTGCTCTCCCAGAGTTCTCAAGGGCAAGGTGAGTGGGGTGTGAGAATTGTCTCCTGAGGTGCAGATGTGGGGTGACCTAGGTCTTATTCAAGGGAGTCACCTATATGAGTTGGCTTTAGCAGAAAAAGTTTATGCATAGCATCAGATCCACAGATGCTGAGGATAGAGCCATCAGCCTGAAACATATATGCATCTACCAGGGTCAAGAAACAGAACCCACTTTCTCTTTCCAAAGAGAATTAGTCTCAATTATCAAAATGGTCCTGAAGGTAAGACTCCACCTAACCATGGACACATTCTTCTACCCTGTACTTCCCCCCACACACCTCTTAGTCTGCAAAGACAGGGAGCAAATAGCACTGGCCAGGGCTGGAGACGAAGCAAGCCAAGTGGGCACCCAGCCTCTCCTCGCCTTCAGGTACTCGGCCTGCCTGTGGTTCCACTGCTAGCATGTGACTTGTGTTTGGAGAATTGATTATTACATGGTTCTGAATATTCAGTTCTCTGAACTGAGATAGTGCTTGTGACTTAAAGGAGTTCTAGATCTCTCTATTACCTTGGAGTACACTGCAAAGGCAGGAAGCTGCCTGGGTTTCTTTTGGGAGCGGCACCAGGCTACCCATATTAAGTCAAGTGTAGGTAGAGCAAGGGGGGAGGAAAACAGTAAGCTTGTGTTTTGATTATATCAGAAGTTGTGCTTCTTCAACATACTTGTCACACATACTCACACGGATGATTCTTGTTCAAGATGATGCATAAATATTTCCCAAATAGGGCCCTGGCCGGTTGGCTCAGCGGTAGAGCGTAGGCCTGGCGTGCGGAGGACCCGGGTTCGATTCCTGGCCAGGGCACATGGGAGAGGCACCCATTTGCTTCTCCACCCCCCCCTCCTTCCACTCTGTCTCTCTCTTCCCCTCCCGCAGCCAAGGCTCCGTTGGAGCAAGGATGGTCCGGGCGCTGGGGATGGCTCCTTGGCCTCTGCCCCGGGTGCTGAAGTGGCTCTTGTCATGGCAGAGCGATGCCCCAGAGGGGTAGAGCATCACCCCCTGGTGGGCAGAGCATCGCCCCTGGTGGGCGTGCCGGGTGGATCCCGGTCGGGCGCATGCGGGAGTCTGTCTGACTGTCTCTCCCCGTTTCCAGCTTCAGAAAAATACAAAAAATAAAAAATTAAAAAATTAAAAATAAATAAAAAAAAATTTTCCCAAATAGGTTAAAGGCCACTGGGTACCAAAACAAAATAGAATATAGAAATTTCCCAATAGTGTCAAACTTTTGCATCATTTAAGAAGTCCATGCCTCAGTACATGTCCTTATCAGATATAATCTCTCCATATTTTGATATCAGTAAGGTCATGGAACAGAACATATGCTATGTATTTTGTTAGATCGGATGTCACCTCTCTTAAGAAGCCCTCCCTGAGAGCCCCTGCAGCCCTTCCTCACTCCAAACCAGGTCATGGTCCCCCCTCAGTGCTGCCAGCCCACCTGGAACCTCCTTCTGTCAAAGCTCCTATCCTTTTGTATTGTGATCATTTGTTTTCTTGTCTGTCTTTGCAGCCAGATTGGGTCTCCCTTGAGGGCAGAGAGTGTATCTTGTCCACAGATATATCATGGCATAGGCCAGGGCCTGACATAGAGTAAGTATACTCAATCAACATTTGATTTAAATATTGCTTAATTAACTCACTTATTGTCAAATGAGGTATGATTGGGTAAACTATGTAATAATGAAATCTCCAAATGCAAATTACGGTCCCTGCACTGGGAACCAGAGGCAGCCTGAACACTTAAAGTGGATGAGGAGGATGGCTTACCCCTCCAAATGTTCCCAAAGCTGATTACCATATTTCCCCATGTATAAAATGCAACTCTTCTTCGAAAAATTTGGGGTCTAAAAACTGGGTGCGTCTTATACAGTGGTTGTAGTGTTTTTACTTGCATTTCCCTCTTTTTAGCACTTGTTTTCACGCTGATTATTGAAGACAGTGATTCGTCATCAGATACAGATGAGGACAAGCTAATGGATGAGAGTTTTGACAATGATGAGGAGTTGTATGAATTTTATGATGAATAAAACTGGAGTTTAATAACTTTATGTAATACATTTTTTTTTCAAATTTCAGGCCCCAAAATTAAGGTGTGTCTTGTACATGGGGAAATACGGTAAATGTGACCCAAAAGGGAAAGACTGGGGAATGGAGACAAAGCACAAATCTATTCATTTTCCTGGTAAGCCAGAAGGTGGCTCATTAGACTCCTCTTTAGAGTGAATTGACAGATCATAGATCAGCATACTTCATATTCTGTTCAAGTCTCACAAAAGCCTTTTCCCCCTTTAGCTGCTCCCATATTTCTGAAGTGAAGTTGAATAAAGCAACTTCTCTCTGTGCCTTCGAGCAGCTTTAATTGATGTGGATCACTGACTGACTGATGAGGATACAGCAATCGGTATCAGTTGGAAGGCAGCTGAAGTAAGAGGATCAGCCATCCTGCAGTCTAGTTTGCCAGCCCATAGAGCTAGAGCCTGGACAATTGATCTTTGCTTCTTTAAGTGATCAAACTGCAACCTATTCAAGATGCATATGGTTTCAAAGGCTCCTGAATGCTGAGGTTGGGCACTACTAAAAGGGGAATAATGAGCCTAGCACCATTAAAGTTGGAGTCAATTAGCAGAGTCAGGAGACTGACATTGTGTGTTTCTACGTATAATTTGCATCCTTTGTATCTATAATAAAACCTTAGTGATTTTCCTATAGCTTGATCATTCCCTGAGGAGTCACATTTGTGGTTCAGTGGAATAGTGTGGGGTGACATGAGCAATACCACGAAAGTACTGCCCTCACAGGAGTAAGGCCAGCCTGAATCTTGCACCATTCAAGCTTCCAAGCTAAGGATTGCTTTCTCAGGACCAGCTATCCAGAGTGTATATTCAGCATTTTTTTTTTTTGTATTTTTCTGAAGTTGGAAACGGGGAAGTAGTCAGACAGACTCCCACATGCGCCCGACCGGGATCCACCCAGCATGCCTACCAGTGGGCGATGCTCTGCCCATCCAGGGCATTGCTCTGTTGCAACCAGAGCCATTCTAGCGCCTGAGGCAGAGGCCATAGAGCCATCCCTAGTGCCTGGGCCAACCTTGCTCCAATGGAGCCTTGGCTGCGGGAGGGGAAGAGAAAGACAGAGAGGAAGGAGAGAGGGAGGGGTGGAGAAGCAGATGGGTGCCTCTCCTGTGTGCCCTGGCCGGGAATCAAACCTGGGACTCCTGCACGCCAGGCCAACGCTCTACCACTGAGCCAACCAGCCAGAGCCTATATTCAGCATTTTATTTCCATAGGAAGTGATGTATCATTTAAGGAAAAGAAGTTCACAAGGCCAAATAAATGTGGAAAATGCTATACTGGATAAAGAGTTGTCTTGTTCTCAGGACTTTTTCAAGTTAACATGCAGTGTGTTCTATGAATTTTATATCTATACATACAATATGTGTTCGGAATTTTTAAGAGATAAATAATATGAAACAAATATTTCACAATGAACATTTGATCATAAACAGTCAAGCAAACTGTATTCTGAGAAGCATATTTCAGGAAATGCTGCCTTCGTGAAATGCTCCAGGGGTGGCTTTACATTTTCTCCCCAGATCCCTGCTGTGAAGGGTTTTGCAAGGTGCTCCCCCTGCCCCATATTTTTAGTTTTTAAAAGTATATATTTTTCTAAGTAAGCTTTTTACTTTAGAATAGTTTTAGATTTTCAAAAACGTTGCAAAATTATTACAGTGTTCTCTTATATTCCACAACCTGTTTCCCCTGATGTTAACATCATGCATCACTGTAATATATCTGCCACAACTAAGAAATAAACATTGGCTCATTGCTAATAACTAAACTTCCCACATTTTTTTTTTGGACTTTACAGTTTTTCCTTAATACTGCTTTTCTGTATCCCACCCAGGACACCATTCGGTTATCATATATCTATAGTCTCTTCTGGCCTGTGGGTTTCTCAGCTTTTCCTTGATTTTGATGGCCTTAATAGTTTTGAGAAAAGTGCTTTTTAGTCACAAGAGAGATTGGGGAAGCCGAAGGAAATCAGACATCTTCTGGAGGGAAAGTACATGAAGAGAGCTCAAAAGGACTGAAAAATGCAAGAAAATAAAAAGGCAAGAGACAAAGTTTATTGATCCCTCAGTTTTACAAGATCACCCTGACCATAAACTAAGTTTGTGGAATATGCGTATAAAAGAGATGAATGCAAATTACATTTTAAAAATTTATATCATTCATATATATCAATTTCTTCTAAAACTGTTTGGTGTAGTTCAAAAGAAAAAAAAAGAAGCAAATATCAAACCATAAGATAGAACTCAATAAAATTTAAGACTAAGAAAGACAAAAGTCACTTGAAATGATCAGCAGGAAGCAATGTGAAGGTTACAAGAGCCAAAAGATTTCCATTAGTATGATAACCCTTTGACTTGAGCTGGTAGCTATTGAAGCTCTATCTTTTGTTCTCTTTTCTCTTTCTTCTCAGAAAGAAGTAGTTTTGAAAGTGGGAAGCAGAATAACTCTTGGAAGGATTGGCTCTTTGCCTCGTGGTCTTGGCTTGAGGGAAAGGGAAGGAATGGTTGCTAGTAGCTATTTTTCTCTTTCTCAAGCCAAGAAAGTACATTTTCCCTAAAACTGGCAGGACTGAACAGACCATGGGAAACTCATAGATAAATAACAGAGATGACGACCTTCTATTGGGCACAGCATGATCACTGGACACAATAGCCACGGTGAGCAGCATGAGAAGAGAGACCAAGACCTGGTGACCAGTGACCAGTGTAGAGTTTCTTAGGGCATATAGTAGACCAAGATCTTGTGTGGATGACGTGGCTGATATTATCAGCTGCTATAATGGTTAGGGTACAAGCTAAACTGCTTTAACAAAGACTTAAAAAAATACAGTGATTCTTCAAACATAGAAATGGTTTATTTCTCATATAATAGTCCAAAGGTAGGCAGGACATTGAGGGCTGGTAGTCAGTTCTGCCAAGTTTATAACTGGGTCTGAGGCAGCTATCCCAGTTTTTACTGTTTTCTTGCTACCAGGGAGAAAATACAAAGCTGGGTAAAACCACAACCGATCATTTTATGGGTAAGATCTGAAGGAGGCACCCATTATATTTACCCAAATATCACCAGCCTGAACTTAGTCACATGGCCACTGATAGACTTACCAGTATTTGACTGAAAATCATTAGGCATTATATATAGAGTCAAGCAGAAAAAGACCTTATCCATTTTATTTCATTTTCCTGCATCATTGTTCTTTTTCATCATCTTAAACTTTTGCTATGTCCAATCTAGGTGTTTTCTGCCCAGCCTTTCTCATCTGATAGCTTAGAAAGAGCACAGCACCAGATTAGTACTCAGAATTTCTGGGTTCTGGCTTGGCTTTGCTATATCCAATCAACATGTGATTGAGCAAGTCATTTCACTAGTCAGAATTTTGTGATATAATAACAAATATTTATTTGATCTTTGTCCCAGTTCCTGGCACAGCCCCTAAAACTCTTGTACTTCCTCAGCAGTAGGGGTGAGAGAAGTGTCTCTTGTTACTCATAATACACCATACTTGAGTTTATATAAATCAGGTGATTCTTGGAGGATGGGGACTTGTAGCCAGAAGAATCAACCAAATAGTGATTACAGAGTTGAAACTTTTAGTCCCACAACCCAACCTTTGGGAGGTCTCCAATGGCCAGTGATGTTATCAATCATGCCTATATAATGAAGCCTCCATGAAAACCCTAAATGATGAGATTCAGAGAGATTTGCAGCTAGTCATCACAGCTGGGAGAGGGGTGTGCTGGAAGAGGGCATGGGAGCTCCAAGGACCCTCCCACATACCTGGCACTGAGCATCTCTTCCATTTGGCTGCTGTCAAGTTGTATTCTTGATAACAAACCAGTAATAGCAAGTAAAGAGTTTTCTTGAGTTGTGCAAATCATTCTAGCAAATAACAGAACCTGAATAAGTGGGTTGATGAGACCCCTGATTTAGAGCAGTTTAGTCAGAAGTGCAGGTGACAACCTAGGATTTATGATTGACATCTGAAGTGGGACAGAGTTGTGGGACTGAACCTGGACCTGTAGGGTCTGCACTCACTCCAGAATTGCCTGGTATAGAAAACCTGCACATTTGGTGTCAGAGATACTTGGAGTAGAAGAAACAGGAGTTTACATTTAAAAATAAAAACAGTGATACCAAACACATCAGATAAAGGCTCAATTGAGATAATATATATATATATATATATATATATATATATATTCTGTAAATTACAAAGCACTTTATATATTTAATCTATTAATTTGTTCTTTCTCTCTCCTTATATTTTCCTGGTGCTTTTAAGCACCAACTACAAAAGATAATTATTATTAGTATTCTAACTGGTCTCCACCGGCTTCGACTGGTGAGAAATGTGAACTTCTTTCTGAATGACTCACGAGTCACAGAAGAAAACAAGTCTAGAGCTTCAGTCAGAAGCAGAGAATATGAAAACTAAGAAATTCTCAGTGAAGGGACCTGTGCCTGTGAGCTGGCGGTCATCCACCTCTAGTTCTCAGACTGTCTCTGGCTGCATCCCATCGTGCCAACTTGACAATGGCACTATAGAAACCCACACCTCAGTGTGGAAGCCACCACAAATCAATCTCACAAAGCTTCGTCCTCAAGGCTTCAGGGGCCTGGGCTCTTGTGAATTACATGTCAGGATAATTAATCTTCTTCATCCCGAAGCCCTTATAAGTGGCCAACTGCCACCCCAGCCAAGAGCGATGGTGCAGATTAGTTGTTTGAGTGCGGCGTAGAAGTTGCCTTCCGAGAGAAGGGGATCTAATCACCGGTGTTCTCTCAGAGGAGCAAGTGCTTAATAATGACCTGGCACTATTTTAGAATTTGTTGATGAAATTCTGCAAGGTTAATTAGTTCCTAACAAAAATCTCTTTATTTAGAGGATGCTCATATATGAAAAAGTCTTTCTTTATTCTGTGTCATTTCTTTTAATTCAATTTTATTGGGGTGATACTGGCTAATGTAATTATACAGATTTCAGATGCCCAATTCTAAACACATCTCTGTGCACCATATAGTGTATTAACTGTGCCATGTCAAGTCTTTGTCCATCATCATTTATTCCCCATACCTTCCTCCATCCTTCTAACCCCCAGGAATCTCCATACTGTTGTATCCTGGGTCTTTTTATTTTTTATTTTTATTTTTTTCTGAAGTTGTAAATGGGAAGGCAGTCAGACAGACTCCCACATGCGTCCAACCAGGATCCACCCGGCACGCCCACTAGGGGGCGATGCTCTGCCCATCTGGGGCGTCACTCTGTTGCAACCAGAGCCATTCTAGCGCCTGAGGCAGAAGCCACAGAGCCATCCCCAGCATCTGGGCCAACCTTGCTCCAATGGAGCCTTGGCTGCAGGAGGGGAAGAGAAAGACAGAGAGAAAGGAGAGGGGGAGGGGTGGAGAAGCAGATGGGTGCTTCTCCTGTGTGCCCTGGCCAGGAATCGAACCCGGGACTTCCGCATGCTAGGCCGATGCTCTACCACTGAGGCAACTGGCCAGGGCCTCCTGGGTCTTTTTATATCAACTGAGTCATAGAAGATTACTCAGAGTTAAAGCTTCCCCAACCATTAAGAAAATGATCATTTTTAATAGTGAGTTATTATTATTGTTATTGAAACTCAGAACAGGGAATTAAAAGAATATAGCAAAGTTATTTCACCTCATACATAGAAAGAAGCATATTTCCACTAATAAAGTTTCAGACATTAGTTAATTTTATCTTTTTAAAATTAGAATAAAATATAAATAAAATGATTTTACTTTAATATGATATTTTTTCTCTCTCTCAACACAATTTAATGTAATAATTTAACTGTCTGTGCGGTTGATAGCATATGTAGTAACTGTACTAATTCTGTGAAACCATGACCTGAACAGAGGTGAAGTTTCTAGGTGAGGTCTTTATTTGAGTTATTGTGAAAGTTCCATTAATATTTCTTTATTGCACCAAATTTACTGCTATCAATTTTTAAAATCATAGGAAATGAGAAAGATTTCTTGTTAAATCTTATAGCATAAGATGGAAAAAAATAGTATGCTCTGCAAATAAATATTTTAATAAGGTCTACTCTTACATATGTCCACTATTCAGTTTTTAGTTTATTTATTTTGGGCATATTTATTGATGAAATTTAGCAGAATCATTGTCATTCAAATTGTTCTAAATTTGGGGCTTGCTGTGAGTGTGAGTGTGTGTGTGTGTGTGTGTGCATGTGCACACGCACACATGGGAAGAAAGAGTTTTGTCTTCTAAACCCTTTTCCCAATTACTCAATGACATGTTTATTGTTAAATGTATATATTTAAAATACTGAGAGGCAAAATAAAAGCAAAGAAAGACAAATGATTGCAGTCTAATCAAAGTCCAGCTTCATAACGTTTAAGCTGCTAAGCCTGAAGGGAGAAGATGACTATAGTAAGAATCCTGCTCCTTAATCTAGATCAAGGAAGAATAATTTTAAGAACTTAAAGGGGGGAAATCCTATAAATGGTAATTTTAGGCCATTTATATTGAAGAATGATTATTTTATTTAGCAGTGCTATAGTATTTATTATATTTACTAAATGCCAAACACTTCTGGATATTACTTTATTTTATCTTCCCAGCCAGCCTATAATTGGGAGCTATTATTCTCATCATTTTAGGCTGAGAGCATTGAGGTTTAGAGAGATTAAAGCGACTTGCCTCTGCTCTTTCCTGAAAGTGGGAAAGGCAGGATACAAACTCTGATTCAGAGACTATATAATCAACTATAACACTACTTGCTTCTTTTTCTAGTTTAATAGTTTCAAAGGTAATTCAAATTACTGCAAAATTGCATACCAAAATTGAAAAACAGAAACTCTATTGCCTGACAGTGCTTTTTGTTGAAGTAATGTGTGAAATTTTTTTCTAAGGTAACTTCTGAGACTTGCTTTCAAAGTGCCAAAAAGGCAAGAAAGATATACACCTTATACCTGATTGCACATGACTAGCGATGGTCTGGAACAGAGGTCCCCAAACTACGGCCCACGGGCCGCATGTAGCCCCCTGAGGCCATTTATCTGCATCCTGTGCTCCTGGAGTACTGTATGTGGCGGCGCCGCAAAGCGCGGTGTCCCTCACGTATAGTACTACTTCTGGTGATGCGGGATGCACACGTCAGGGCTCTGGAAGCGTGTCATATCACTTGTTAGGGCTAGCAGTGACAAATATGAAACTGGACATTGACCATTTCATTAGCCAAAAGCAGGCCCATAGTTCCCATTGAAATACTGGTCAGTTTGTTGATTTAAATTTACTTGTTCTTTATTTTAAATATTGTATTTGTTCCCGTTTTGTTTTTTTTACTTTAAAATATGTGCAGTGTGCATAGGGATTTGTTCATAGTTTTTTTTATAGTCCGGCCCTCCTACAGTCTGAGGGACAGTGAACTGGCCCCCTGTATAAAAAGTTTGGGGGTCCCTGGTCAGGAATGACCTTACCATAATTTATTCAGTAGATAAGGATGATGATACTGGGCTGATGTCATGTAACACTAGTTTCATGGATTGTGCTCTAATTGTTACACCTGAAAATGCAGTCTTTGTTCATGTAAGATAAATAGTTTTACCAGGACATCAAATAGGATATATTCTATTTCCTCATGTTTAAGGTCTATTTTTTTTCTCTCTTTGACATTTCTGATTTGGTGGTTTATCTTATAATCACTGCCTAACTTTCATTGGGATTTCTCCCTAAAAGCTGTATAAACCTGCTGGTTTATAATCCAGAAACTACTGGGGTTTTTTGGTGCCTTCTTTCAGAAGTTGATCACAGTGTTAGCTCTAATTCAAAGGTGAGCCAATGTGGATGCATTGCCCAGTGCAGGGCAGTCATGAAGTGTTCCCAAGTTAAGACTCAAAGCTGCTGCAGCAGGACTGACTACAGGTACTCAGAAGAGCATACTTTATTAAGAAAGTTGATGATCTGAGCTAAATCTACATAGCTATTTGTACATAAGATGGGTATAAAACTATACAGACAGTAACCTGAAATATAAGTACAATCTAACACTGTACAATGTCACTACTATGCCCAAGATTCTAAAATATTTGTACCAGTTGTAGTCCATTCCATATAGCAAACACAGGTATTGCCGAGTACAGTAAATTTAAAACTAAAATGGCTTACCAGTTTCTAAATAATTCCTTAGGAAACAGTTTGTCTAGACCATTATCTTGATAGTTCATAATTAGGTTCAATAATAGAGCTTGTTTTGCTGACCTAGGTCATATTGGCATGTCCACAGCATCTGGGCGCAGTGACCTTGCTTTGAGAGGGTATTGTTAGAAAATCCATTATTATCATCACATACACTTCAGAGAAGTAGCTGTTTTGTGAATTGATGGTGTGATGTTGCCACTTTAGATAAAAGAGTCCATGAATTATTGACTTAATGAGTTAATGTTACTTGATTTCACAACAAAGTCTTTACAGACTCCATGCTATTTACTGAACATATAATCAAAGCATATGAAGAAAGCACAGGTAACAGTCTGCGTTGTGCGTTTATGAGCCACATCAAATCTGAACAAGGGGTGACCTCACAGAGGGTCGCTGTTATTCTTGAAGGCATGGCATTTTGGTTAGTATGTCTCAGTCCAACTCATGAACAGTCATGAGATAGCTTCCTCCCAATTCTTTTGGCCCTGTAGACCCAGAGCAGTTAATCGCTTTTTCCTTTCCCCCAGAGTTTATTTGGGACCCCAGGCAAGACCCTGGGATCAGTCCTGTGTAATCACCCTGGCAGTATGGTGTGGTTGTTGCTGAATAGAAGTTCAAAGACAGCCCACAGAGAAAGCTCGTCTCAGGAAATATGCCACTGTCCCTGATGCTCAGCATGAAAAAATGAAAGCATAGTCTTAAAATGTGATGGAAATTTCCATCAGAGTATGCAGAATACAGGGAAGATTGTCAAAACCCAGCACAAAGTGGTAAACAAGTTTTCCAGTGAAACTAGTGAGTGGGTGAGACGATTGGATTTAGAGAGTTGTTCTTAATTTTGGTTTTGTTATCATTCATCATACTTATTATTTAATAAGAGATTTGTACACATTTCATTTTTTATTTTTTGTATTTTTCTGAAGCTGGAAACGGGAGGCAGACTCCCACATGCGCCCGACCAGGATCCACCCGGCACGCCCACCAGGGGGCGATGCTCTGCCCATCTGGGGCATTGCTCTGTCATGACCAGAACCACTCTGGCGCCTGGGGCAGAGGCCAAGGAGCCATCCCCAGCGCCTGGCCATCTTTTGCTCCAATGGAGCCTCGGCTGCTGGAAGGGAAGAGAGAGACAGAGAGGAAGGAGAGGGGGAGGGGTGGAGAAGCAGATGGGTGCCTCTCCTTTGTGCCCTGGCCGGGAATCGAACCCAGGACTTCTGCACGCCTGGCCGACGCTCTACCACCGAGCCAATCGGCCAGGGCGATTTCATTTAATCTCCCCAATAAGCTTATAAGGTATGTGCTAGGGTTCCCCCCCACACCACCAGTTTACAGATAAGGAAACTGAGGGCCAGAGAGAAGAAATAATTTGCTGTTATCTCCAGCTGCAGAACTAGCAGGAGAGGAGTCAAGATTCAGAATGGATCTCACTAACACCCAAGCCCAGTGTAAATGCTCACTCTGTTTCTCAGTATTGCAGCCTCCTGACTGTCTTTCCTTCCATGCCTTTCATCTAGGTGCTGTTTAACCATCTGTAAATCTCTTAGCCTATGGAATCTTCTCTTGTCCTCCAAGTGGAGTTTAGAGTTTAAAGTCCATGATATTCAAGATGGTTCACGGTAAATCCAGCATGACTTTCCACCCTTATCTCCATTGATCTCTATATATATTTACACTCAGCTTCCCAGCACACCATTTGCTTTTTAATTACCAAGACCTTGACTCAGATCTTCCTTTCCTGTCTCTATTAAAATCTGATCCAGTTTTTAAAACAGATTTTTAGTGTGTTTATTTTCATGAAGTCTGTTTAGATCCCTCACCTCCATTAAAATTACTTCTTACTCCCTTCTTCAAATCCCATAGCACTTTGCTTATGCATACCTTGCTTAGGATATTTTATTACTGTCTGATTTGTGAGAATTACTTATGGGCTTGTCTATATGCTTTCTCTTGTGGAAACTGGAACCCTTTCAGGGAATGAACTATGTTTTACTTATCACTATATCTCCAGAGTTTAGCACCATTTTTTAGAATGTTGGAAACTCCATACATGTTTGTTAGATGATTAAGTAAATAAATTGTCATGAAGAAATAGCCAGGTGAAATAAGTTAGGTCATTGATACTCCATGAAATTGGTGAAAAGAATACTGTAAAAAAATGAAAAAAGTTACCTTTGCCCATTTGTCCTTTTGTCCCAGTTCACCATTTTATCTGCATATTAGAATTTAGGTATGAAATGGGAGAAAAATATACTGATATGAAATAGATCCTCTGCCCCATCTCACTTTCCCTATTTTATTTGCCTGGAAGTAACTTTTATTTCTTTAAAGATTTTATTTATTGATTTTAGAGAGAGAATAGAGAGGTGGGGAGAGCAGGAAGCATCAACTTGTAGTAGTTGCTCCTCATTCATATATGCCTTGCCCGGGCAAGACAGGGTTTGTAACCAGCAACCTTAACATGCCAGGTCAATGCTTTATCTACTGAACCACAACAGGCCAGGCTGGAAGGAACTCTTAAACAAACTGGAGGAAAGTCCTGCTCCATCTTGGGCAGGTTACCTTACCATGCTGTGTCTCAGTTGCCTCATCTATATACCAAGGGTATATATAATATTACCTCTTATTATTAACTTTATTTCTAGGTACAATTTATGTCCCTATTTGTGATTTTTCTTTCAAATCTGCATATAATGGTCTATTCTATCTGAAAGCTCTTCTCAATTCATCCACAATCTGTCTCTTTTCAATGTCATACATTAGTCCACGGTCCATCTGTTGAACAATTCAGAGCAAGTCTAACCACTCTTCTACCTAATATATATTTGTTGGGTGACAGAATTACCCATTGGAGATGCACATATATGAGGAATAGACATGCCAACAGGCACCTAGGCCACAGTAGGAATCATTTTAGGAACTTGAAGAAACCCAAGTTGTGGCTTCATCCCTGATTTGTTGTCTTCTGCTATGGGAATTGGTGTGGTATAATGGAAAGAAGATAGATTTTCTAGGTAAATGTCCCTGACTCACCCTCCTGCTGGATGTGGAATGAGTCACTTAACTTTCTTTGGACTCATATTTAACCTATCTTCAAGAGTTGTTTAAAGATTAAAAAATACTAATAGATGCAAAGTACCCAGCAAATAAAAGATACTTGAAAAATTGTTAGTTGTTATCACTCAGTTTCCTATCACTCCTTTTCTTTTTATAAAACGATCAGAAATTCATTTGAAAGATGGCAGTAATAGTAATTGTTCTAGTTCCCATTCTAAAATATTTTCTCCCAAGAGCATCAAAAAAATATTTTTGTTTAAATTTTATTTGGAAAATTAACTTTAACACAGTGACATTGATCAATAAGAATACATAGGTTTCAGGTCTTATATTTAGGACTTTGATTTGTCTTGAATTTATCTTTGTGCAGGGGGATTAACTAGTCAAGTTTATCAATATATAGCAATTGAATTGGTGATTATGTTGTATACCCGTCATCCAAAGCCAAATCATTTTTCATCACCTTATATTTGTCCCTTTTAACACCCTTCACTCCTTCCCCCTTCCCCATTCACTCAAGTCCCCTTTCCTACATCAAGTTCCATTCCCCCTGGTAACCATTTCACTTTTATCTATGTCCACATGTCTCAGTTTTATATCCCACCTATGTGCGAAATCATACAGTTCTTAGCTTTTTCTGATTTACTTATTTCACTCAGTAGAATGTTCTCAAGTTCCATCCATGTTGTCATAAATGACACTATGTCATCTTTTATTATGGCTGAGTGTATGTATGTACCACATCTTCTTTATCCAATTCTCTGTCGAGGGACACTTTGGTTGTTTCCATGTCTTGGCCACTGTGACTAATGCTGCGGTGAACGTGGGGCTGCATGTGTCTTTATGTACCAAAGTTTTTGTTTTGGGGGGGTAGATACTGAGTCGAGAGATTGCTGGGTCATATGGTAATTCTAGTCCTAATTTTTTGAGAAACCACCATACTTTCTTCCATAATGGCTGTACTAATTTGTATTCCCACCAGCAGTGAATGAGGGTTCCTTTCTCTCCACAACCTCTCTAACACTTGTCATTATCTGTCTTGATAATAGCCAAGTTAACTGGTGTGAGGTGATATCTCATTGTAATTTTGATTTCATTTCTCGAATAGCTAGTGAAGATGAGCATCTTTTCATATATCTGTTGGCCATTTGTATGTCCTCTTGAGAGAAGTGTCTGTTCAGGTCCTCTCCCTTTTTTTAATTGGATTGTTTGCTTATTTGTTGCTAAGTTTTGTGACTTCTTTATATATTTTGGATATTAACCTCTTATCAGAGCTGTTGTTTGTGAATATCATCTCCCATTTGGAAGGCTATTTGTTCTGTTGTTGGGTTTTTTTGCTGTGCAGAAGCTTTTTAGTTTGATATAGTCCCATTCATTTATTTTGCCTTTACTTCCCTTGTCTTTGGGGTTAAATTTATAAATTGTTCTTTATGGCTAAGGTCCATGAGCTTAGTACCTATGTTTTCTTCCATGTAACTTATAGTTTCAGGTCTTATATTTAGGACTTTGATTTATCTTGAATTTATCTTTGTGCAGGGGGACTAACTAGTCAAGTTTTATTCATTTGCATGTTGTTTTACAATTTTCCCAACAGTATTTATTGAAGAGGCTTTCTTTTCTCCATTGTGTGTTTTTTACTTCTTTGTCAAAGATGGTTTGTCCAAATATATGTTATTTTATTTCTGGGCTTATAATTCTGTTCCATTGGTCTGTATGTGTGTTTTTCTGCCAATACCATACTGTTTTGATTATAGTGGTTCAATAGTATAATTTGAAGTCAAGTGGTGTGATACCTCTGGCTTCTTTTTTTCTCCTCAGGATTGCTTTGGCTATTCAGGGATTTTTATGGCTCCATACAAACCTGGTAATTTTTGTTCTCTTTCTTTAAATAATGACATTGGAATTTTGATAGGCATTGTATTAAATTTTTATATTGCTTTGGGGACTATGGTTATTTTATCTATGTTGATTCTTCCAATCCATGAACATGGAATATTTTTCCATTTTATTGTATCTTTTTCAATTTCTTTCAATAATGTTTTGTAATTTTTAGTTTATAGTTCCTTCACATTCTTTGTTAAGTTTATTCTAGATACTTCATTTTTTGTTGTTTTTGCTATTGTAAAAGAAATTGGTTTTTAAGTTCATTTTCTGATGTTTTATTATTGCCATGCAGAAAAGCAGTACACTTTTATATATTGATTTTGTGTCCTGTGACTTTACTGTAATGGTTTATTGTTTCTAATAGCTTTTGGTGGAGTCCTTAGGGTTTTCTATATACAGGATCAGGTCATATGATATGGATGCCTTTTTTTTCTCTTGCCTGATCATTCTGGCTAGAACTTTCAGAACTACGTTGAATAACAATGGAGAGAGTGGGCAGCCTTGTCTCATTCCTGATTTTAGAAGAAAAGCCTTTATTTTTTCACCATTTAGTATGATATTAGCTGATGTTTTTCATATATGGCCTTTATTATGTTGAGGTATTTTGTACATATTCCGATTTTATGGAGTGTTTTACATATATATATATATATATATATATATATATATATTTTTTTTTTTTTTTTTTTTTTTTTTTTTTTTTTTCCGAAGCTGGAAACGGGGAGGCAGTCAGACAGACTCCCGCATGTGCCTGACCGGGATCCACCCGGCATGCCCACCAGGGGGTGATGCTTTGCCCATCTGGGGCGTCGCTCTGGTGCGTCCAGAGCCATTCTAGCGCCTGAGGCAGAGGCCACAGAGCCATCCCCAGTGCCCGGGCCATCTTTGCTCCAATGGAGCCTCGCTGCGGGAGGGGAAGAGAGAGACAGAGAGGAAGGAGAGGGGAAGGGGTGGAGAAGCAAATGGGCGCCACTCCTGTGTGCCCTGGCCGGGAATCTAACCAGGACTCCTGCACGTCAGGCCGACGCTCTACCACTGAGCCAACCGGCCAGGGCCAATGGAGTGTTTTAAACATAAAAGGATGTTGGATCTTATCAAATGCCTTTTCTGCATCTACTGATAAGATTATATGGTTTTGTTCTTTTTGTTGTTGTTGATTGATTTCCATATGTTGAACCATCCTTGTACCCCTGGAATGAATCCCACTTGATTGTGATGTAATATATATTTTAATTTTATTTATTCATTTTAGAGAGAGAGAGAGGAGAGAGAGACAGAGAGAGAAGGGGGGAGGAGCTGGAAGCATCAACTCCCATATGTGCCTTGACCAGGCAAGCCCAGGGTTTCGAACCAGCGACCTCAGCATTTCCAGGTCAACGCTTTATCCACTGCGCCACCACAGGTCAGGCGTAATATTTTTTTAATGTGTTGTTGTATTAGATTTGCTAGTATTTTGTTTAGGATTTTTGCATCTGAATTCATTAGAGATATTTGTCTATAGTTTTTTTGTTGTTGTTGTTTTTTGAGTGTGTGTGTGTGTGTGTGTGTGTGTGTGTGTGTGTTGTCTTTGCTAGGTTTTGGTATGAGAGTTATGTTGGCCTCATAAAATGTGTTTAGAAGTATTGCTTCTTTTTCTATATTTTAGAAGAATTTGAGAAGGATAAGTACCAAATCTTCTTTGAATCTTTGGTAGAATTCAATAGTGTAACATCTGGTCCTTGACTTTAATTTTGGGGGAGGTTTTTGATAGTTGTTTCTATTTCCTCCCTGCTTATATATCTATTTAGGGTTTCCAGTTCTTCTTGGTTCAGTCTAGAAAAATTGTATAGTTCTAAGAATTTATCCATTTCCTCTAGGTTGTTGAATTTGGTGGCATATAATCTTTCATAATATTCTACTATGGCCTGACCAGGCAGTGGTGCAGTGGATAGAGCGTCAAACTGGGAACAGAGGACTCAGGTTTGAAACCCTAAGGTCACCAGCTTGAGCATGGGCTCATCCGGTTTGAGCAAGGCTCACCAGCTTGAGCCCAAGGTTGCTGCTTGAGCAAGGGGTCACTTGATTTGCTGTAAGCCCCTGGTCAAGGCACATATGAGAAAGCATTCAATGAAAAACTAAGGTGCCACAACAAAGAATTGATTCTTACCTCTCTCCCTTCCTGTCTGTCCTCTCTCTGTCTCTCTCTTTGTCACAAAAATAAAAATATTCTACTATGACTTTTTGTGTATCTATGATGTCTGTGGTAATTTCTCCTCTTTCATTTTGGATTTTCTTTATATGAGTCCTTCCTCTTTTTTCCTTACTGAGTTTAACCAGTGGTTTGTCAATTTTATTGATCTTTTCAAAGAACCAGCTCTTTGTTATATTAATTTATTCTATACTTTTTTGTTCTCTGTTTCATTTAATTCAGCTCTAAATTTTTACTATTTCCTTGCTTCTGCTGACTTTAGGTTGCACTTTTGACTGGTCACAGGAAAGCAACAAAAGACGATAGAAATGTGAAATCTGCACCAAATAAAAGAAAAACCCTCCCAGTTTCTGTAGGATGATGTTGCAGCACGTGCACATGTGCAGATGATGACATAACACCATGTATACAGTGGAGCAGCCCACAGCCATGCCAGTCGAGATGTAGATGGTTCAGAGGAAAGTTCAATGTATTCTGTGGCTCACTAAATTTGAATCCATGATCAAAGTGCAATGTGAATATCGGCACATTTATAACAAAGTTATATAGGAATAACATTACTCAGTGGGATAAGCTGTTGAAGGAAACCAGCAGTTTGGTGGTGAAACCCCGTTCTGGTAGGCCATCAGTCAGTGACAAGTCTGTAGAGGCTATACAGGATAGCTACCTAAGGAGCCCTAAAAAATCTGTGCATGAGCCCACATTGAACTACACTGAATAGGTATGAATCTGGGAGAGTTTTCCTTTTATTTGGTGCAGATTTCACATTTCTAACATCTTTTGTTGCTTTCCTTTGACCAGTCAAAAGTGTACCATGACTTTACAGACACACTGTATAAACTTCACTCTTATTACTGCTTTTAATGCATCCCAGAAATTTTGACATGTTGTGTTGTCATTTTCATTTGTCTTTTTATTTCTGCTTTTATTTCTTCTTTGACCCAACATTTTTTTTAAAAAAATGTTGTTTAATTTTCACATTTTGGGGGGTTCATTTACTTCCTTTTTATAGTTGAATCCTAATTTCAGAGCCTTATGATCTGAAAATATGCTTAGTATAATTTCAATCTTCCTGAATTTGTTGATGTTAGTTTTGTGGCCCAACATATGGTCTATCCTGGAGAATGTTCCATGCACACTGAAGAAAAATGTATAATCTGATATTTTGGGATGAAATATCCCACAAATGTCTATTATGTCAATTTCATCTAGAGTATCATTTAAGGCCAATATTTCTTTATTGATTTTTTGTTTGGACAATCTATCTAAAGCTGTTAATGGTGTGTTGAAATCTCCAAGTATGATCATATTTTTGTTTGCTTCTATTTTTAGATTAGTTAGTAAATATCTTATATATTTTTTGTGCTCCTTGGTTCAGTGCATATATTTTAATAAGTGTTATGTCTTTTATATACAATGTCCCCTTTATCATTTTGAAATGTTCATCTTTGTCTCTGGTTAACTTTTTTGTCTTGAAGTCAGCATTGTCAGGCTACACTTGCTTTTCTTTGTATATTATTTGCTTGAAGAATAGTTTTCCAACCTTTCACTTTGAATCTACTTTTGTCCTTGCAGCTTATATGTGTCTCTTGAAGGAAGGCAGTATATATAAATATTTTGGTTTTGCTTTTTGATCCAATCTGTTACTCTGTGCCTCTTTATTGGTGAGTTCAATCCATTTACATTTAGAGTAATTATTACCACCTAAGGATTTCCTGTAGCCATATTACGTTTTGCTTTCTGGTAGCTCTGTGTCTTGTTTGGTTCTTCTTTTTCATTTCAGTCAGTTGTTTGTGTTTGATGGTATTCCATACTACTTTCCCCTATTTCTTATTTTTTAAGCTGTGTGTTTCAGTAGTGGCTTTTTCATGGGTGGTTACCATTAGGTTAAGAAAAAAAATGTTCATATGTACAGGAGTCCTTTGCCATTTGAGTGCTTCTTCACTCCATCCTCCTTTGCTACTGCAGATCTTTATCTTCTTCCCCTTTATGTTATTGTTGTCACAGATTATCCTTGTTGGAGATATTACTTGTAGTTTTGATTGTTTTGTTATTTTTGTCTGGTCAAATAGCCCCCTTCAGTATTGCCTACAGTGGAGGTTTTCTGGTGATAAATTCCCTCAGCTTTTGTCTGTCTGGAAAAGTTTTTTATTTCTCCTTCATATTTGAAGGATAACTTTGATCAATATAGTATCTTTGGCTGCTAATTCTTCTCTTTCAGTACTTTGAATATTTGGGTCCACTCTCTTCTGGCTTGTAGAGTTTCTGCTAGGGAGTCCATTGATAACCTAATGGGTTTTTCTTTATATGTTATGGTCTTTTGTTAGCTGCCTTAAGGATTCTTTCTTTGTCATTGATTATTGACAACTTTATTATGGTGTTCCTTGGAGTATGTCTGTTTGGGTTGTGGTATTTTGGCGTTCTATTTGCTTCTTAGATTTGAGGTTCAAACTCTTTCCATAGGTTTGGAAAATTCTCATTAATTATTTGTTTGAAAAAGCTCTCCATTTCCTTCTCCTTCTCTTCTTCTTCTCATATACCCATTATTCTTATATTGCTCTTTCTGATGGAGTCAGAAAATTCTTATAGAGCACTCTCAGTTTTTTTAATTTGTGAGTCCCTCTTCTCTTCTCTCTGTAACATCTCAAGTTGCCTGTCTTTGATGTCACTCGTTTTTTCTTTTATTTTTCTTGGTCTATTAATAAACTTGCTAACTCAATCTTCAATTCATGTATTCAGTTCTTCATCTCTGTTTTTAAAGTTTTAATCTCCTTGGTGAAGTATTTGTTTTCTGAGCTCATTAAGTTGTCTATTAGTGTCTTCTCACATCTCACTGAGTATTTTCAGAACTTTAATTTTTAATTCTCTATCATTTAACATCAAGGCTTCCATGTGACTAAGACTTTTTTCTGGAGATTTTTCATTTTCTTTCTGAAATACATCTCTCTCTTGTGTAGCCATGGTATTCTATTTCTTCTTCCTTGATGACATTTGAGAGTCATATTGTTAAGAATCTTAACAAAAAAAATATAAAAAAAAATTTTAAATACAATAAAAATATAAAAAATTTAAAATTATGACAAGAAGAAAAATCACAGGCAAAAAGATAAAAGGTAAAAAAATACACCTATAAAAATAAGAATATAAAATTAATAAAATGAAATTCAAAAATAAAAAAAAGAATAAGAAGGAAAAAAAGGAGGGGGAAAGAAACAATAAATTTTGGCTTTGAGTGGTTTCTTCTAGTATGTGTTGCTGTGTTGAAACTTTTAGCTCTGTGAAATTCCTGGGATGTCTCCTGAGAATTTGCTGCTACAATGATGTAGGAAGGGCCACAGCTGAGTTGTTGAGGGGGTGTGTTGTAAGAGCTCTGTGGCTCTAGCAATGGTGACCTCAGGCTTCCGAGCATTCCTTCCCACATTTCAACAGACCCAGGGAACATATGAAGAAAAGAAGAAGGGAAACACATCTTTTCCTCAGGAGAGAAAGTGGCTCTGGAGAGCTAGTGGTGGGGTTTATCTCTGTCACTCTCCATACTGCGAGGTGAGGGAGTTGGGATCTGGGAGGCTGTGGGCCACACTTTAGTTTTCTCTGTCTCTTCCCAGTGTGGGCTGCAGGCAGATCGCAGGAACACTGGCTATGACCTTGTGCTCTGACCACTTTGGTTTATCTCCACCTCTGCTCCTCTGTCTCACCACTCCTGGTAGAAGGAAACCCAGTCACTCTGAGTTTCCTTCTCTGTACTCCTCAGACAAAATCCAAAGAGCCCAAGCTTCCCTCCTTCCCATAGTCCAACAGAGAAAAAAGATCCAATCCTTCCAAGTTTGTCTCCTTTCCTCTCTAAAACCCACCAAGATTGAGTTTTAACTTCCACCCCCCTTTCACCCTGTCTCACCTTTAGTCCATTCGGTGCATGGATCTTTCAGGCATGCCTGAGAACCCAGCTGGGGTTTCTTCACTGCATTAGAGTTGTTCAATTTGTTGAAATTTCAGGGAAAGAGATCAGAAGTATCTCTCATGCTGCTGTTACGCTAATGTCAAGAGCATTAAAAATGCAAACAAATACAATTAATAAAATAATATCAAAGAGTTCTCAAATATTCCAATAAGTGGCTATTGTTAATCTTTTGAATGTCAATAACTTTGCTTTATGACTTTGCTTTATGACTTAATTTTATTTTCAAATTAAAAAAACAACAATAAAGGTGACAATACTTCTACATGTGTCATCTGGGAGTTCGATAAAGTCAAAAAAAAAGCTGAAAGCACACTATGACTCTTAGAAGGTTGGGAGTCAGTAATACAGAAAAAGCTTTCCACACCTTTTGCCTCCAGAGAGCAGAGTGTTGGACAGAGGAGGAAAGCAGTCTTGAGTCCTGTAAGAGAATTTGTAGCCTTTGACCAGGGGTACAACCCAAAATGTACCTTTCCCTAGGTCTTCCACTTCCTTCTATGTTATAGCTGCCGGGATCCTCTGCTTTTAGAAATTCTTCTGGACAAATTCTCCCAATGATGCACCAAGGAAACCTTCCCACCCAACTGCTTGTCATTCATGAAGTTATAGCACCTTTGTACTGATTGGAACTCAAGAGGAAGATGATGAAATATGATAAGAGAAACAGACTCCTCACCACTTAAGATGTGCCCTGAATTGTCCCACCTTTGCAGTTTTCTCTAGCTGCACCCCGCTCCCCATTACCAATGCAATGTTCTTTCTCCTCGTCCTCACCCATGTCCGAGTAGAAGGCCCTCTTCTGTGTGAAGTGTACTCACATGGGTTTTTCTGATTTCTCATACCTTTAAGCACATATTTCTGTAGATAGGGTATATGAGAGGCTGCTTTTGTCTCTCTTGTGTGTGAGGCCAGGGTATCTGTTTATCCTTTCTCTATCTTTAGTACCACAACTTGCATCCTATTCTAGACTCCAAGGTCATTCTCCTTTCTCCTCTGTACCACAAAACCACTCTCAGAGGTCTGAACTTGCTCTTCTACTTCCTTCCTTACTGCTTTACCCCACAACCCTTTGCATTTTAAGCTGTGTGTCTCCCACCCCTGATAAAACTGAACCTTAAAAGCACATCATCTCAAAATTTCTATGTGCCAAGGAGTGCGGTGTTAATTTAGTGCTCAGTTGTAGTACTTACCTGACCTCTAATGTACCTTTCTATTTGACTTTCAAGTTGTTTTCTTAAAATGTTTATCTCAACTGTACTCTTTGAGGTTTGTGCTAATCTTTTAAGTTCCTTTAAATGCTTTTTGGAAGAAGAGAGAGAGTAAATTCTAGTTACTACAGTCATCAATACTTATAGCTTCTTAGTAGTTACTCATCTTAGCTCTTCTTTGATTTTGACACTGTTGATGGTTCTGTCACCTAGAATGTCTCCCTTGGCCCTGCCTCTCTACCTTCCCTGCAGTCTCCTTTTCCTGCCCCCAAACAGACACATTTTCTGGCATTTGCCTTTCTCCTCTCCTGCCATCTTGCCCACTTCCTCCTACCCCACACCTAATTCTCTCACCGTTGGTAGACAAATCACTGCTATGGTTTTAACTTGGACTATAATGTCAGTGACTCCAAAATCTGAGTGTTAGTCCAAACTCAAGCTATAGGCCTTCATTTCCAGAAACCTCTTCAACAGCTTTTCTTGGAAATATTATGGATACCCCAGACTCAATAAATCTTATACTAACTCACTTTTACCCATTTTCCCATCTTCCTTTCTGTTAATGGTATCATCAGATCCTTAGTCCCCTGGACATAGAACCTCCTTGTTGTCCCTCACCCCACAATGGATCAATAATAGCCAGCCCCTGCCACAACACCTTCCTCATTTCTCTTCCCATTCCCTCTGTCCTTACTCAGACCTTCATTACTTCTTACATGGAGAACTGCCACCATCATCTCCCAATAGTCCTCCCTGCTTCTACTCTGTCCCCACTCTAATATATTTTTCATACTGTGCTAGAGCCATCTTCCTGAAACACTTCTCTGATCATGTCACTCCCTGTTCTGATACCTGTGATGTTTCCCCCGTCCCTATAGAACAATGACTAGATAGATAATTTAGAATGCCAGTCAAGACCTTCTAGATTTGGTCCCAATGTCCATTATGCTTACTCCCCTCTGTTTCTCCTGCTTTCCAGTTCCAGAACACTCCTTGTTCTTTCTCTCTCCCTCGCCTTCATTCACATCCTTCCTATCTCTGCATCAAAACCTAACCCAGTTTTCCATTGCTTCCCCACTCCAGAAGCTTTCCAATCTCTCCAGCCAGAATCCATCTTCCTCCTCTGTACTTTTATAAGACTTTGATATTATTTGATACAAGTCTTAGAAGAAACTCAATTTTGAAAACACTCCTTTAGGCTAGGCTAAGTGGTTTACCTGTCTGTCCTTCTTATTTTTTATTTTTATTTTTTAATTGAATTTATCGGGGTGACACTGGTTAACATAATTATACAGGTTACAGGTGTCTGTTTCCACAACACATCTCTGTACTCCATGCTGTGTGCTCACCACCTCAAGTCAAGTCTTCCTCCACCATCATTTATCCCCTCACACCCTTTTTTACCTCCTCCATCCCCAGCCATCATCACACTGATATCTATGTCCATGAGTTCATGTCTGTCCTTTTTAATTCTCATAATAATTCTATAAAGTGAGTTTTATTCAAACCATTTTACAGATGGAAAAACTGAGCGTGATGGAGCTTAAGTAACTTGGCCAAGTTTATATAGGTAGTAAGGCAGTTTCCTTCAGGCTGCACTGTCCTTACTTTTTCAATATACCAGGTCACCTTTAAACAATGATACCATTTTGTCCTCTCGGAGGACAAAGAGTCACAGAAATCTAAGGGAACTGATCTGACCATATAACAGTGACGAAGCAGCTCTGACTTTGGACTGTCCTAGTCCTGGTTTTTCTTTACTTGGCTTTTCTTCTTTTAGACCCTCTTCTGATATTTGATTTCTGTTGCCTTTTTAAAGTTTCATTATTATGCATAATGTATTCATTGAAGGGAAGCATTTCCTGTAATTTATGTCTCTTCATTTTACTACTCAGCAATTCCTCGGTATTTAACCTTATAAATTTCCAGTTATTGTCCTATATTTACACATTGCATCTGCCAGAGAAGTCTGTGCAACTTAATACTGGGTGGAATCCGAAGGGACACTTACAAAGATGGTGAGCCTGGAGCTTTTGCCTGTCCTAACAAAGTCGGATAGCTCGTGATCAGAAGCCAATAATCATACCTTTCCGCCCCCCTCTTGTATTTATCTTATTAAACGACAGAAGTCCCTGATTCCCTTGACCTCCAAAACCATGCCCAGTCCTTTCCTGGGAACCTGTCTAGATGCTTCAAAGTGCCTTTGTGGCCAGGATTGTTTTTTGCATGCTGTACCTTTCCATCAGCCTGTGCACCACCCATCCCACTCCTTCTGAAGAGCCAGACAGCCCTAAACCCTCACCTCTTCTGTCTCTCAGCTACTTTTATTTCTCTTATATTGTTCTGACCTTGCCCTATGGCCAAGATCTTTGGGGCAGTGGCCCTGTTTGGTGTTTGGCAAAATTTCATTTACTGAACATCTCTATGTACATTTATAATGCCGTATAACTAATAATAAAAACAGGACAGCCTAGGACATTGTTTTTCATTGTCAGCTTCACGGCAGCTTTGGGAGAAGGGAAGGCAAAAAGAAGAGCATGCGGGAAGGTCCAGACTCGCCAATAGAGGCCGGCCCTTGCTGAGCCTGCTCTGCCACGTCCCCTTCCAAGGGCTGTGATAATGCTGTGAGCCTCCTCCAGACCCTCTCGCAGATCCGCAACAGAGCACACCAGACGGAGGATTTTGTGTGCGGCAGGGGAGCTGCTGCCCGGGTTGTGTACCCCACTATTATTCAAGTGGCAGGCTTGCCCGTCTCTAGGTGCATGCGAAATAGAGGACGTGAGAGCTCCCACTGTTCATCACTGCCTGTTGCTAAATTGATGCTGCTCTCCTCGCGCCATCAGCTGTGCAGTAATCCGTATTGATGGCTGGGCTTTTAGAGCAGCCGTCTGCATGCGCTGCGTCCCTCTATCTGCTCTTTGTGGAAGTGGCCTGAGTGGTATATGCCTTTGGATCCTCTGATTCAGATTTCCACATATTGCCAAGGCCATTGCAGGGATTTAGAAGCAAAAATTCCTATCATAAAGGTATTGTCAAGAGGCAGCATAGTATAATGGAAAGAGCCCTGATGCTGAAATTATATGGTCTGATTTTGTGTTTCAGGTCTGCCCTGTACTAACTGTGTGACCTTGGGCAAACCACTCAACCTCTCTGAGCTTCAGTTTTCCCTTCTGTGAGTAAGGAGAAGACAGTAACACTCTACTTCAAAAAACTGATAAAAACATCCCATAAAGTCTCTTAGAGACTCTTAAAGACTAAACATACTTTACTTGCTAAAAGGTACTATAGTAGAGGTCATGATTACTGACATGATAGTCAATTATTCTATAAAGGACAGAAAGGTACAGAAAGAAATATCTGTGCTACATATGTTACTTAGAGATATAGCAAGGCGTTAATAAATGTTGAAACCTGTACTAAAGAGTGAAGGAAAAAGAAACTGCTCATTTCTATTCTAGATCATTCCTGCTAAATCAGCTCTGGCCAATCTGGAACACTTGGCACCATGGAGAGCTACTGTACAGAAAAAGCGAGTAAGCCCTCTCTATACTCACAATAAAAATTAATGTGGAGTGTTACATCTGTTCAAAGCATGTGGCTTGTAAACAGTTAAGAGAGATTGTTTTGTGGCGATCCATGGATTAGAAACTGGAGAGCACATGGGTGGGATGTGCTGGAAAAACAAATTCTGTCCACCTGATTGGCACTGGCCGTGGAAACACATGATCAGCTGGAAGCAGCCCTGAAATTTGCCAAAGCCAAAACAGACTGAATCTAGTTTACAAAATGTGCATCATTGAAAAACAGATTCTGGCCCTGGCCGGTTGGCTCAGTGGTAGAGCGTTGGCCTGGCATGCAGGAGTCCCTGGTTCGATTCCCAGCCAGGGCACACAGGAGAAGCACCCATCTGCTTCTCCACCCCTCCCCCTCTCCTTCCTCTCTGTCTTTCTCTTCCCCTCCCGCAGCCGGGGCTCCATTGGAGCGAGGATGGCCCGGGCGCTAAGGATGGCTCTGTGGCCTCTGCCTCAGGTGCTGGGATGGCTCTGGATGCAGCAGGGCGACGCCCCAAATGGGCAGAGCATCAACCACTGGTGGGCGTGCCGGGTGGATCCCAGTCGGGCACATGTGGGAGTCTGTCTGACTGCCTCCTCATTTCCAGCTTCAAAAATAAAATAAAATAAAAAATAAAAAAACAGATTCATTTCAGGTGGGGTATTTAGTCATGTTGCCCAAACGAAGACAAATTCAACACAAAGGAGAGTAGACTAAAGGCCTGAGATGAGGGCTGGCTTGCATCTTCTTCTGACATTTTTTTTTTAATGATCTCAGCTGTGTCCACCCCGCACGCTATTTGTGAAGGCACCAATTCCCACCACCCTTTAAAACGGTCTCTCTTTCACCATAGGCAAACTCTCATCAGTGCACTGTGCATGCTATTTGGGGGTTATTACAGATGGGTTCACCTTTATCTCTGAGCTGCACATGCTAAATGCTGTGCTGGGTCCTGGAAAGGGGTCAATTTCCCTAATATGTTCTGTGGCCCTAACTGTCCTTTTCAGAAACGGGCAGTTAATATTAGAAAATAGAGATGGTCTTTTCTAGGGGAATTTTTCTTTTATTTAGGAATATACCATATAGTCATTTTTGGCTTGCCAATTTGCTCATTTTAACAAAAACAAACAAACAAAAAAACTTGAACAAGCACCTTAGCTGTTTACCTTTCTTTATAACTGAGAAACCCATTTGGGAGTTAAAAATAATAAGATTGTGAGATTTTTTTTCCCCAACAGCAGACTAAGAAAGAGGCAGTGGCTGCTTCAGGTTTGCTTTGCCTCTTCTTTGTCAATTTTGACTCTGGGTATTTGTGTTTCAGAAGGTATGTGTCTACCCACTGGCCCCACACCCAGTATTTCAGGTTTCTTTAGTCATTAGCAGGAAGGAAGGGGACCAGGGCAGACACTCCCAGTCATTTATCTTCTTCAAGCACAGCATGCTTTGTAAATGAAAGAGGTCAATCAATAGGGCAATAAGGAAGGAGGACAAGTAGCTGGAAGGGCCCAATTGCATGGTGAGGTCTAGTCACAGCCAGGACCCTTTCTATGCACACTCTACCCCAGACATGTGACTAACTAGCACTCCAGAGAAGAAAACCAGAGGTTTGATTTTGTAAAGTAGCTCTCTGTTAAACAGAACAGTGACTATTTTCATGCTGGCATCTGAAAATACACAAATCAGTTTAATGTCTGCAGTTCTTGAAATCAAACTGGGTGTATAGTAGCCACTAAATTGGAAGCAATGCTCTATTAAAAGGAAAGTCACAGGCCAAGGGTCAGAGAGACAGTTCAAATCCAGCCATCCTCACTGATCAGCTCTATCAAATGGTGTGGCGTTTTGCCTCTCTGGCCTCAATTTTCTCATCTGTACATTGAAATGAGAACTGCACTTGCTTCATAAGGTATATTGGAAAGATGACAAAAGCTGTCCTGGTAAACTATTTCACAAATGCATTTAGCAAGTGCTAGAAATGTGAGTTTTTGTTAGCTTTCTTGTATGGAAACTGAGATGCTAGGAGTTTGAGGAGAGAAAATGGATCACTCTATGAAAACCCATAACGCCTGTAAGGCCAGGAGCCACCATCGTGGCCATTCACATGCAGATTCTCATTGGATTCGGGCAGACAGTAGAAAAATGGTGAAGTCGGAGGATGGTGGGCCATTCTGTTTATTGGTGTCTCACCAAGACAGGCAAGCCACAAGAGAAGACAAGGGAAAAGCAGAAAACCTGCTTTCCCATGAAGGGTAAGGGATCAGGGAGGCCCCTGCAATGGTGATAGCAGGAACCGAAAGAGAGCAAGCTTCCGGTCTGTCCCACTTTATAGTATAGAAATCAAAACCTTTAATCCAATATACAAACAAGGAAGTCTCTGATACAAAGTCACTTATCTGAGGCATAATGGGATTCCTCATGAGAGTGCACCACCCCACAGCATGCAATCAGTCAAAGATGTGGAGAAAAGCTTAGTCTTAAAATTAAGTCTTAGTCTATAATGACCCGGCCTGCCTACAGTCTGTCCCCCACACCCAACAAAAACTATAAGCTAGCAAACATATATATCACATTTACAAACTTATTTGACCAACATTTCACCCCTTTTGCTCACTTCACAATCTAAACCACAGGTATCTTTTATGATGGTCACTGTACAAAGAGTGGGGTACATTGCATAAACAGAAATAGTACCAACTACAGCAATAGGATTAACAAATCAAAAGCTATGGGTGAAATGAGAGAGCTGTCAGTGGCACCAAGAGAGGCAAATCTTTTCCCTCTGGCAGAATACAGGCCAGAGTTTTGTCTGCAGACAGCACCGTAGCTGGTACCAGAGGCTGCCCTGAGTAGGCATACCAAACCTTATTGGCCAATACACCAGCATCTGCTGGTTCTATGTGTAGTAAAATAGGATAACTCATTACTGGCCATAAAGAAATTACAAAGGTGCCCTTCATAATGCTGACTGCCTGAGCACTCAAGGGATAATACACTTCTACTTTAGGTGGCCAAGTGCTGGTTGCCCAAGAAGTTAACTGGAGGTCCACCTCTAGCCCCTTTCTCCATGGTGCCAATAAGGCCACCCATCTCAGATGGGGGGCCTGTACAGTCCAAGGCCAAGTCCATCAAAGCTGTTGGCCTTTAAGAAGGGCTGTTTGGACAGGCAAGAGCACGTTGCCCTGCTGTCCAAAACCTGGCTTGAGTAAAATGTCCTTGGTGCATATCTGCAACTGAATGGGGGCAGCTGCCTGATGCAGGAGGGCCTCTACTGGAGCTGGGCTTCCCCATCGAGGTCTCTCATTCAAAATCCGGAGTACTGTTCATAAGTGGCGTGTCTATCCAGTAAGGGAGCCGGTGCCCACCTCCTGTCACAGTCCCTGCATTAAGAGTTCATTATACCACTCAATGATACCAGCAGCCTGGGGGTGGTAGGGAACATGGTACTTCCAGTCCACCCCCAGGTCTTGAGCCCATTGCCTCACCATTGAACCAGTGAAGTGGGTACCATTGTCACTTTCAAGGACCAGCGGACGCCCATATGCAGCACTCAAGTGGTCCAGAGCCTGTATGACTGCCCTCTGGTCAGGGTTACAGGCGGGTTAAGCAGCAAGCAGACCGATGGCATTATCTACACAAGTGACTGCATACTGGTACCCTTCTGACTTTGGTAAAGATCCAATGATGTCTATCTGCCATCGTGTCAGTGGGACATGACCCCTCTGGATCTGTCCAGGTGACACCAGTGTTCTCCGAGGGTGCTCCTTGGAACACACTGCACATTGCTCACAGGCTGCAAGTACCTCTGCATAGGACACAGGCAAGTTCCATGCTTTGACTGGAGCCCATATAATTTTCTGTCCCGCATGGAGCAGGTGCCAGTGGGGCCACTGTGCCACATCACCTGTGGGTGCAGTCTCCAACCATTGCACCCTTGCCAATGTATCTGCCTCATCATTCCCAGGATGGGCTAGAGGGGCATGCCCCATGACATGATATACTGTCACCTGCTTCTGGTGTCCTATTTCCCATAAGTCCTGCCACATGGCCTGACCCCATAGTGGATGGTGCATTACCATCCACTGGTTAATGTACGAAGTAGCAATCCAAAGGGCCAGTCCACGATAGACAGCCCAGCTGTCAGTACAGATCACCAGAGGTGAAGTTTCATTATGGGCAACTAGCCACACAATTCTTAATTCTGCCCATTGGATGCTTTGGCCTGTACCCGTGTCCATCCAAATAGTCTCAGTGGCTGGATGGAAGGCTAGAGCCATCCATTTGGCAGGTTGGCCCCTGCTGGAACCATCAGTATACCAGGCATCCTCGGAGATGGGCGCCCGCCCCTCCTGGTAGGGACTGACTTCAGGTTCTTCCTCCATGCCCCTTGAGACTGTTCTAGCATACAGGCCTATATGCAGCTTTTTTAAGGAAGAACCATTTCCTGAACTGAGAGGCTTCCCTCATCATGAAGAGATGCGGTATAATTATGAGCTGGATGAATATAATTTGCAATATGTAAACATACTAAATATCACCACTGTGAATCTCCAGTGTTTAAATCACATAATTTTTGAGTGGAACAGAACTCTAGAGCAGCAGTTTTGTTTTGTTTTTTCTTTTATTCAGTGAGAGGAGGGGAGGCAGAGACAGATTCTTTCATGCACCTGACTGGGATCCACCCAGCAAACCCAGTAGGGGGCAATGTTCTGTCCATATAGGGTGCTGCTCTGTTGCTCAGCACCTAAGCTCTCTTAGCACCTGAAGCAGAGGCCATGGAGCCATCCTCAGCACCCAGAGCCAACCTGCTCCAGTTGAGCCATGGCTGCAGGAGAGGAAGAAAGAGAGGGAAAGAGAGAGAAGTGAGAGGGGAAGGGATGGAGAAGCAGATGGGTCCTTCTCCTGTGTGCCCTGACCTGAAATCGAACCCAGGACAGCCACATGCCGGACTGACGCTCTTATCACTGAGCCAACCGGAAGCAGTTTTCCATTGATTTCAGCTCATGGCACACATAAACTAATTACAAAAATTCTTCAGCACACCAAATAATATATTTTTGCTGATCTGACAAAAAAAAGTATAATTTTGATTGATTTACAAAAAAAAATTAATAGCAGTAATGAACCTACCCTTCTTGCCCCAAAGTGACTTTTTAAAAAAAAAATCAGATGGCTGATCAAAACAACCTCATTATGTAGTGTGACCAATAAGATTCAACTCTACCATATGACCTATATAGCAAGATAGGGCATTCAATCTGGTTGATTATTGTTCTGGCTGTTGTCATTTTAGTATTTGACAATCTAAGGGAAAGAGATCAGTATCCCTCACTAAATAATCCTGTATTGTATGTTTTAAAATATCTGGCAGCGTGTCAGTTGAAAATCACTGCTCTAGAACACACACAGCTTCATCTACTCATTTTGTGAGAATTCTGGAGAGGTTGTTACTTGCCCAGGGTCACATGTTGATTGAGTGGATTAAGTCCTATTTCTCTTTCATTTCATCTAGGTAATTTTCCAGAAATCTTCATAAATAAATAAATACATTTATTTATATATCAATATTAAGAAGGAATTATATGGTTTTTCAAGCAACTATAGGACTATTTAAATATCTTAGAGAAAAGGTACATAAATTTTACGGTTTCTCATTTGAGAGATATGGCCAGAACCAATCGGAATTTTCTTCCAGCCCTCAAGCTTGAGTTTCATACTTAGATCTGTGCATTTTATCCTTTGCCCAGGTGTAGCCTAGGGTTCCCTGGGTTTTCCCACAGTGGTCTCTGTTTGCATCCAGTTAAATGGCTGTGGGTTCAATTCAGAGTAACAGACAGCATAACAATCCTATGAGTCTACCTTGGTAGACTCTAAGCATTGGATTTCGTTTTCTTGGTGCAGAAGAATGTCTGTGCATTGATGAGATTGGTGCTCAGTAAGTGATACCCAGCTGAAAGCTATGCATCTGGAGGAGTGATGTCATTTGCTACTTTACTCTTGATGGCAACAAAATTGCCTACTACTTCTCCTCCCTATTGCAACTTCTTGTGACAAGTCATGGGTTCTTTTGATGGCCGTAGCCTAGGATTCTATCTATAACATAATCATAAGGGGAAAAAAAATGCCCAATAGAAAAGCAGGCATTAGCATATTCTGAGTCTTAACTTTTTTTTACCATAATTACTATTTATAACTTACAGTTTATAAGTTGCATGCTTCCAGAAATATATGATACAGTTTCTAATGTGGTAAGGAAGCAGTTTAAAATATTGTAATAAAAAGATTATAGTCTTCAGGATCAGAGAGACAACTATTTAGATTGGTTCTGCCACTTACTAGCTCTGTGTCCCTGGGCAAATGACCTAACATTTCCAAGCCTTAGTTCCTTCAAACCTACTGTATAACGTTGTATGAGTTGTAGAGCTATGTCTGTTATACACTAGTTCTAAAACCAGATGCTGAAAAATGCCAGTGGTAATTCAAGTCAGAGCTGATGCTGAAAAATGCCAGTGCTAATTCAAGTCAGAGCTTTCACTGAGGTAATACTCTAGTAAACAATATGTTCTTGACATTAAAAAATATATATTAGAACAAATAATTGGTGACATGGAAATACTTTAGATGAGGCATCATAGACTTACAAAATGAGATATGAGCTCAGTCTTTTATTTATATACTCACTACTTAAAGGTACAAAATAGATGTTAATAAAAGCTAGATTTTCAAATACAATTTACCAGATTTTTCTATCTTCCTAGAATTCAGAAATGTAAATGATAGATTTTTTATTAGTATTACCTCACTAGAAATCACTGTCTCTAATTATTGCAGACTTTTACTTTGCACATTGAATCTCTCTCTACTATAATTTCCTTTGCACATGGCTCCCAATCATAGCCTCATGTACACAAAGAGAAATGGCGTTCGCTTCCAACCTTGCTCCCAGCCGTCCTTCCTAAGCTCCTTTCTTCCCCCATCCATACCAAGTCCCAGAGACCAGTCCTTGACCACTAAGGACAGTTGAATTGGCTCAACGCATTGAGTCTTGGCTGCAGGACCCTTGAGCAGATGAAGATGTCAAAAGGCAATCTGCAGCGAGAATGACAGTGTGATTAACCAGAATGAGGCCTAAGTCAGAAGTAGCACAGACCACTGGGAAATTAAGGCACCAATTTTCACCGTCAAGATCAGCTGTGATAGGGCAGTATATCCTAGCAACAGCAGAAGTCTTAACCTTGCCATCACAGCAAAAACTAATTTTGTGGTGTTATCTGTTCCAATATCTTTTAATCCAAAAAGTCTTTAAACAGAAAGTAAATACTCACATTCCTTCTCCTACATCTGCCTTTTGACTCTAATTGGGAAATCCTTAATTCAATGAATTAAAAGCTTACTGAGGCTTAACACAAATTTCATTTGCTTTCATTCTTGATGCAACTGTGGGAAACCTCATTGGAGAGACCAAGAGGGATCATCATAGTTAACACTCATGGAGAAAATGATACTTAAAACCACCCTGATGTACCTTAAACCAAACATACCATATTTCAGTATCTAGCTGAATAGTGTTATAGCATGCCCGGTTATTATGTTGGTTCAAATTTACCACAGGGCATCTCCACCTCTTAAAGCATAACTTCACATCATGTGTCCACCCAGTACAGATAGAAGGTTTTCTGGCCCTTGACACCAGTAGTCAGCTCTGTTCTTGAGGCAGGATAAATCAGCAATTTCATACACCATATGAAACTGTCAGAGTATAGTGTCTCTTTTGAAAAATAAGCAAAAAGAAAGTTGCTTTTTAATAAGCTTAATTAATTCTCTCCAATTAAAGGCAAAACTGCCAGAGATCAAAATTATTCTGCATATTCCTGTAATTCTGGACAGAAGGCCCTTGCATGAGTTCTCGAACCTGCTCCAGAGACACAGAAGCCACCACTGAAGCAGTCTGTTTTGCTCAGCCCCTCATGGCAGGGCCTAGCAGTCACCTGAGAGTTATACCATGTGTATGGGACCCAGTGATGGGAAGGAGAAAGGCACTTGATGGGGGGAGGGGCATCCACACCCAGGGAGAAAAGAGAAGCATCTGAGCCAAGTGGAATCAAGGATTCTAAGGGAGAAGGCAGTTTTAAGAGAGAGCTGGAGTGAAGCCATGTTGAATGCAGCCCAGATATTATGAAGCATGTGTACGAAGGGGAGGTAGATGGATATAGAGGTCACCAGTGACCTTGAAGAGATCTCTTTCTGTGGCTGGATAAAGACAAAGTACAGGGAATAAGGAATGAGAAGGCTGTGGTGAAAGAAAGGAAAAGAACTATGGTATCTCATCCAAGTGTTCAAAACTCTGACCACTAGACAGAAAAGGAACCTCTTCATGGTATGACTGCAGGATGTTGGAAAGCTGACTAAATTCCTGTCCTGGGGCGTAACAGGATTCCTAATTCAAGAGAAGAGTAAGTCGTTACATTGATGGATGGGAAATCCTTCCTATTACAGGAATTTATTCTTGGAAGAGAATGAAGTCAGTCTACAATCCAACTCCCATGACAATTACCAAAAAAGAAAAATTAAGGGGGAAAAAAAAAGGCAGGCAGAGAAACCCAGAACAAGCACAGAATGAAGGACCTATTCACACATCTCCCTCAAATGTAGGCAAAGGATTAGATTCACTTAAAGCATGCACATTGAACATAGGAGGAGACTTCTTACATTGCCTGGGTACCCCAGGGAGGCACTAACTGGGGGTGACTTGGATTTTGCAGGCTAGTGGCTTTTATTCCTCTGGTCTTTGTGGCACACATTGGTTGTGGTATTGACTAGGGGCCTGACTCAGCCCTCTGGAAAGTATTAACTTTTCACATAGGAATGCCAGAGCAAGTTTGCTGGTGTCTTCTATTTGGCAATGGTACTGTGCTCATTGCTGCTTTGACGTGTGTGAATCTGTGTCTTGAAAATCTGGAGCATACCCAGTGGCCTTCTTGTTTCCAGACACCCATGATCTCAGCCTGTCACTCAACAACTCATGTAGATCTCAAGTCTGAGGATCAACTCCTGCATTTCTCAGGCTGCCCATGCTGCTGCTGAGCTGCTCCCGTTCAAAATAAGCCTCACCTCTCCTCTCTGCTGCCTGCCCAAGTGGGCTGGCAGCCACCCGGGTCTTTCCCCACCCTCCCCCCACCCCAGCTTCCTGACAGTACTCAAAGCTGCATACCACAGTATGTTTTTCACTAAATACTTTCTTCTTCCTCACCCCACTTACAGCCTGTCAATCACCCACCTTACTTTCACCTTCTTTCCTCCTCCTTCAGAGATGCAGTACAGTGAATGTCACAGGCATGGATCTGGGGACGGAACAAACACCTGGACTGATCCCAGCTGCAACAGTTACTAGTTGTGTGACCTCAAAACAGTTACTTAACCTTTCCGTGCTTTTTCAGACCAGTCTTTAAGAAAAAAATGTTTGTTTTCTTTTGAGAGAGAAGGACAGACAGACAGAAAGGGAGAGAGATAAGAAGCATCAAATCTTTGTTGCGGTGCCTTAGTTGTTCATTGATTGCTTTCTTATATATGCCTTGACCAGGGGGCTACAGCAGACCAAGTGACCACTTGCTCAAGCTAGTGACCTTGGGGTCAAGCCAGCGACCTTGGGGTCATGTTTATGATCTCATGCTCAAGTCGGTGACCCCATGCTCAAACCAGATGAGCTCGTGCTCAAGCGGCAACCTCAAGGATTTGAAACTGGGTCCTCAGCATCCCAGGCCTACACTGTATCCACTGGACCACTGCCTGGTCAGGGAAGAAAAATATTCTGCATAACTACTTTAGTAACTTTTGGTATCTACTTATAGGAAACCATTAAGAAATATCCTCTAGAGGCCCTGGCCGGTTGGCTCAGCGGTAGAGTGTCAGCCTGGCGTGCGGGGAACAGGGTTCAATTCCCGGCCAGGGCACATAGGAGAAGCGCCCATTTGCTTCTCCACCCCACCTCCTTCCTCTCTGTCTCTCTCTTCCCCTCCCGCAGCCAAGGCTCCATTGGAGCAAAGATGGCCCGGGCGCTGGGGATGGCTCCTTGGCCTCTGCCCCAGGCGCTAGAGTGGCTCTGGTCTCGGCAGAGCATCTCCCCCTGGTGGGCAGAGCGTTGCCCCTGGTGGGCGTGTCGGGTGTATCCCGGTCGGGCGCATGCGGGAGTCTGTCTGACTGTCTCTCCCCGTTTCCAGCTTCAGAAAAATACAAAAAAAAAAAAAAAAGAAAGAAAAAAAAAGAAATATCCTCTAGAATAATCTCTTTAAAATAAATTTTATCAGGTTGTGCTACCCATAATGACCAATATCACCCATTTTTTTGTTTTGTTTTGTTTGTTTTATATTTACCAGCCTTTCTGATGAGTTTCTTCATCAGTCTATTAGTGTTGAATTAATTATTTGTTTTGATGTTTTGTAGTTTATGTTTTTGCAGTATGCCAAAATACTTAGCAACTGAAACAGTTTTTTTGCTGTTTGGCAAGAGTGCTTTTACACACAGTATTTCATTAGATTCTCAACAACTCTGTGATATAAAAATCATGATAGGCGCTATTATCTGCATTTTTCTAATGATTAAACCCAGTTGAGAGGGAATCCTCTTAACCTAAGGTCAAATGCATAGCAAGTGGCAGTTGGCACACCACCCAGTACAATGGCTGTCACATTAAAATAACAGAGATTTCACTCTCACTTACAACTGGAATTGTTTGTGGACCTTACTAATCCTCTCAGTGATTTTGCAGCCAAGTTAGGTATATTTTTATTCATTCCTTGGCAAGTTTCCAACAAGGGTGGTAAATGTCAGTCCCTGTCAAAAGAATGGTTGGTTTGATGCAAGGTGATGTGTGAGCACCTGGAGGATGCTGTTAATTGATTCGTCAATGCCCATGAGTGTGACCAGGTGTGATGAAGTGTAAAGTATGTGATGTGGAGGTGGCAGAGCTGTCACATGCAGAGGACTTTGATGATCAGAAGATATACTTCCTCAACTACTGTCTATCTTCCTGTCCAAACATCTGTTGCAGCCATTCTGCCTTGGCAAATTCAGTAGACTTAGGAGAGGTGGCATCTTCATGCACACCTGAGTAGGATGGACACATGTGGCCACGTGGGTACTTGGAGGTGGATTTTCCTAGAGGGAAAAGATCATCTCTGATCTAGAGTTAAGGACAAAGACCATTTCTAGGACTAGGATTTTTTTTTAACCAAAAAAGTACATCCTCATCAAAATCCATTTTTAAATTAAGAAACCTGCATCTAGAGAGCCATTTAGTCAGTTATAATATATCCTTACCAAATGCAGCCACAATAAAATGCCAGAGTAAGATTAAAAAGAAAGAGCAGAGCCAAGCAGCCTAGGCCAGAGGGTGACAAGAGCATGTCTGCCGCAGGGAGGAGAAAGTCGTGTAAATGTCTGAGCAAGCTGATGTTGCCTTCGCTCCTTGCACTCTTCCACATGTCTCTGGCTACCCATAACCTGCTTCCTCTTCTCTCCTAACTAATGAGCAGTTAGCAAATCAGAATATCATTCACCTCGTCCTGTGTGCTGTGTTGCTTAGTCTCAGTGTCTGAAAGTACAAATGTAAGATGCCCTGCCCCAAGCCCCTCCCACATATTATACCGTTTTCTGCCCTGGGCTTTGGTTGGCTGGGGTTTTGCACTTCTCCAGGGCCTTAATGCTCTATGACAGTAGGAGTTTGCAGGGGGTCTCCAGAAACAGAGGCTGAGATAGAATCTGATGTGCAAGATGCTTATCAGGGATCAACACCAATGAAGAGAGGACAAGAAATAGATTGAACATAGGGCAAAATAGGACTGTGATGCACACTAGAAGTCAAACAAAGCCTCAGCCTACCCAGTGAGGAACTGCGGAGTAGATACAGCCATTAGTGTTGCCATAGAGTTTCCAATTTGTCCTGGCTTGTCCAAGAAATTTCTTGTTTCAGCACTGAAAGTCACACATTATGGGAGCCTTTCAGTCCTCAGCAAATTGGGACAGCTGACCACCTTAGCACTTTTCCTGTGTTGGGCATCATGTCTCACTGAGTCTCAGGTACTGAGGTAGATTGTTAAGGGTCTTCAGGCAGAGGCTATCTGCTGAGCCCATAATGACAGGTAGCAAATTCTTGTTACAGTACAAGGGAGGTATAGTGCATTTCTGGCTCCCGCACAGAGTAAAGAGGTCTGTCATTCTGGTTCTGGAGGGCTAGTTCTTACTTTGTCCTTCTTGACTCTGGTTCATCTGCTGTGTTTGAGAATAAGCTTGGCCTTTGGAGATAATCAGGCCTGGATTTATTTTTTATTTATTTATTTTTTATTAATTTTAATGGGGTGACATTGATCAATCAGGGTACATAGGTTCAGAGAAAACATCTCCAGGTTATTTTGACATTTGATTATGTTGTATACCCATCACCCAAAGTCAAATTGTCTTCTGTCACCTTCTATCTGGTTTTCTTTGTGCCCTTCCCCTTCCCCACTCCCTCCCTCTTTCCCCCCACCTTGTAACCACCACACTCTTGTCCATGTCCCTGAGTCTCATTTTTATGTCCCACCTATGTATGGAATCATATAGTTCTTAGTTTTTCATGATTTACTTATTTCACTCAGTATAATATTATTAAGGTCCATCCATGTTGTTGTAAATGATTCGATGTCATCATTTCTTATGGCTGAGTAGTATTCCATAGTATATATATGCACCACATCTTCTTTATACAATCATCTATTGAAGGGCTTTTTGGTTGTTTCCATGTCTTGGCCACTGTGAACAATGCTGCAATGAACATGGGGCTGTATGTGTCTTTATGTACCAGTGTTTTTGAGTTTTGGGGGTATATACCCAGTAGAGGGATTGCTGAGTATATATGGTCAAATAATTTTTGATAAAGGGGCCAAAAAACACAATAGAGAAAAGAAAGCCTCTTCCACAAATGGTGCTGGGAAAACTGGAAAGCCACATGCAAAAGAATGAAACTCTATTACATTTATCCCCTTGTACTAAAATTAATTCAAAATGGATCAGAGATCTAAATATAAGACCTGAAACAATAACTTATATAGAAGAAAACATAGGTACTAAACTCATAGACCTTGGTTATAAACAGCACTTTATAAATTTGACTCCAAAGGCAAGGGAAGTGAAGGCAAAGATAAATGAATGGGACCACATCCGACTAAGAAGTTTTGCACAGCAAGAGAAACTGACAACAAAACAAATATACAGCCAACTAAATGGGAGATGATATTTTCAAACAACAGCTCAGATAAGGGCCTAATATCCAAAATATATAAAGAACTCATAAAACTCAACAACAAACAATCCAATAAAAAAAATGGGAAGAGGACATGAGCAGACACTTCTCCCAAGAAGAAATACAAATGGCCAACAGATATATGAAAAGATGCTCATCTTCATTAGCTATTAGAGAAATGCAAATCAAAGCTACAATGAGATATCACCTCATACCTGTTAGATTAGCTATTATCAACAAGACAGGTAATAACAAGTGTTGGAGAGGCTGTGGAGAAAAAGGAACCCTCATCCATTGTTGGTGGGAATGTAAAGTAGTACAACCATTATGGAAGAAAGTACGGTGGTTCCACAAAAAATTAAAAATAGAACTACCATATGACCCAGGCCTGGATTTAAATTCCAGTAAGGCTGCTCTTTGGGTAATTCAATGTCTGAAGCCTCAGCTTTTTTTTTCTTTAATCTTGTGGGTTATTATAAAGATTCAGTGAGATGATATAAATGTATAAGCACAGAGTATGTTCTTGGTAAGGATAAATCAACATTATTTGGAGGGAAAGTCTCCCACCTTGCAAAATGAAAGAGAAAACTGCCTCAAGCAACTCCCATTCTAGTTAGCCTCCTGCCTCCACACACCTGCCCTTTAATAACCTTTTCAAAAGTGCCGTCTCACCCTTACCTGCTCACTGGCTAGTTCCTATGTCTGTGCAATCAGATGAAAGCAAGGGTGCCTGACAACCAAGAGTTCTGAAATTCCCCATGGCAGCCAAAAAGAGAATGGCTTTTACTTGCCAGCTGTCTGTTCTCATGAAAATCTGAGAATCAAAGAGGGCCTGGGAGACATCGACAGCCTGTGTTCAGTGAAGTCCCTGCAATTCTGAACTGTGGGCAAGAAAAGGGTAATGCTGACTGAGCTAGAAAAAGTGCAGTAGAAGGCAAACAAATAAATGATTTACGGTTTTTGAAGAAAGCTTGACCTTAACCTCTGGAGCTTACAGCAAAGCTCTACTATGTGAAGGTGGGTTCGGTAGTAAATTGGTCTGGACAAAACACATAGAGAGTCATTATGAGAGGAGAAAACCCACCTCACTTTGTTGGAGCAGTGACTGCTGATAAGACACATCCTATAAAGGGCAGCCTGCTGGGAGGAATTGGGCTAACTTCAAGGACAATAGCCATTCTCATTAGAACCAGAAAGCCGGGAACTGTGTTATGGGGCCAGTTTACCAGGCTCTTTCATGAGCTGCTTGCCAATGACTGATTGGCTTAGTTGAATAGAGTAAGGTGTTAATAAGGTCAAGGACAGGAGACTGCATTCCTATAAAGACCAGCTAGTTTTATACTTGATTCCACCAGTAAGATAGACCATGACCGCCACATGAGTGTTTACTTGTTACTGATGTCTTCTCAATTTTGCTTTCTGGGGATTTCAGTGAATTCTTAGTAAATGTGAAAATACACATTTTTTTTAGAGTTTCAACTAATAGTCTGGCCTAGCAGTGAAACATTAATTCAATAACATATCTATTCATTCTGTTAGCACAAAAATATGTAAACCGTTCCTCTTTGGAGGTATTGTGCTAAGTGCTATAAATATGGTGATCAACAAGAAAGAAAGAAGAGCTATGACTGGAGAAACAGAAAATTCAACAGAGAAAAGAGACAAAGAGAGTATCCAGGTTGATGTGACTGTGAGTCCTAAGATGACAACTGACAGTTGTGTAGCAGTCCTATGGGGGGAAGAAAATGATCTCTGAGTAGAAAATAAGAAGACTAGAACTCTGTAGGAAAAGATATTTCCAGGAAGTGAAAATAAACTATTGGGATGGCCAAAGAATTTAAAAGCATAGAAAGAAGATTTTAACTTCTATTGATAAATTTGGGTTGAATAAATAATACACACATAGAAAATTTAAAAAATTAAAAAGATAATTTAAGAGAATAAATTTATTGGGACAAGAAATGAGATTATAATATAGGAAAAGGAGTTAAAAAAAGTTGCATATGGGGAGCTGAAATTGGGACTATAAAGTGGGGAGGGGCAAGAAATGCCTCTTTTTTATTATATTTCTAGTAGTACTATTTGATGGTTTAAACTGTAAATTTATGACTTAGGAAATGATTTTAAGTTTTTTAAAAATGCTACAGGTCTTAAAGCAAAAGTCAGCAGGCATTTAAAAAAATCTAAAAGGTAGATTTTTGGAGGCCCTGGCCCAGTAGATCAGCTGGTTAAAGTGTCATTCAAATCTGCCAAGGTTGCAGGTTTGATCCTTGGTCAGGACACACACAAGAATCAACCAATGAATGCATAAATAAATGGAACAATAAATCAATGTTTCTCTCCTCCTTTCTCTTTCTCTCTCTCTCAAATCAATAAAAATAAAAATTAAGAAAAAAGTAAAAAAATACATTGATAGATATGACTTGAATAGAACACATAGTCTGTAATAGTGAAGACTGTTAACAATTTAAATGTCTGTCAGTAGAGATTGGTTAAATAAATATCAGTAAATCTATGAAATAAATTAACTATTTTACAGCCTTAGGAAATAAAGGGGCCCTGTCTGGTTGGCTCAGTGGATAGAGCGTCTGCCCAGCATGCAGACATCCCAGTTGGATTCCTAGTCAGGGCACACAGGAGAAGTCACCATCTGCTTCTCTTCTCCTCCTGCCTGACCAGGCAGTGGTGCAGTGGATAAAGCATTGGCCTGGGACACTGAGGATCCAAGTTTGAAATCCGGAAGTCACCAGCTTGAGCATGGGCTCATCTGGCTTGAGCACAGGGTCACTGGCTTGAGCATGGGATTGCCAGCTTGAGCAAGATATCACAGACATGACCACATGGTCGTTGGTTTGAGCACAAAATCTCTGGCTTGAGCAGAGGGTCATTGGCTCAGCTAGAGTCCCCCATCAAAGTACATATGAGAAGCAATCAGTGAACAATTAATATGACTCAACTATGAGTTGATGCTCATCATCTTTCTTCTTGTCTGTCTCTCTCTTTGTCTCTCTGTCTCCTCTCTCTTTCTCTCTCTCTCTTGATTAAAAAAAAGAAGAAGAGAAAAGGGTAGATTGATGTGTATTGACATAAAAAGATCTCTTCATATATTTTTAAGTGAAAAGATCAAGTTTCAGAAAAGTATGTGCCAAAGTGTGCATGTATATATGTGTGTCTGTGTGTCAGTGCACATGTTTGTACACACATATGTAGAAAAATGTACTAAAGGACACACAGTTAACTATTAACTGTGGCTACCTTGAGGGAGTGATTGGAGCAGGGTCAGAAGAACTATCACTTTTTATCTCTAAATATTTTTGTCTGTATTTTTATAATAAGTAAGTACTACCTCTACTGTTAAAGATTTCTTACATTTTTCACATTTATATCATGGTTTTAAATGTGTTTATAAGCATTGTCTCTTAAAATGATCCCATGAAGTGAGTGTTAGTACCATCTTTTCTGCAGAAAAATGTCCCTGAGAGAAGGGAGTTAACCATGGAGACAGAGTGCATTAGCATTCTTCATGAGGTGAATCAGATCCCTTAACAGGCCCCAGTGGCGCCACTATGAATAACATCAGGTCTGTTGCCACCTAAGCCTTCCTGCCTTGTGGCCGTGGAGCTGCTTTCCTTTCAGGATGGAAAAATTGGCACATGCTGCAAAGCTTCAAACAGTGCAAAAGTTGATGGTTTTCTGGGGCAGCTGCCACCTGGATGTTCTTGGATGCTCCATGCTGGAGTCTACTCAGGAGGGTCTTGGTGCAGGAAAGCCTGAGTCCTCTGTGGGTCTGCAGCTTGTTTTGATTTGGCCATCATGGTAGGGGAGTTCTTGGGAACAACTAACTCCAAAATACAAGAGTAATAGTTGCTCTGAAAAAAATGTCCCATCTGGATCCCCCACTCTGGTTGGAAAAAAATGATGTGGGCAATATGACTGTGCCTTTCAGCAAGTCATGTGTGGCTCATTGTGATCTAGAAGCAAACAGAGAATCCTTTTTTCTCTTCTCTTTTGTTCAAAACTTGAGTGGGTCTTAAACAGAGAAATCCTAGTTTCCTCTTTTCTGGGCTTTGCCTAGAGGTACTCATAGGCCAAAGAGTGCCAGAGAAGCAAAAAACAGCCCCAAGAGAAAGATTGCATGGGTAGAAGAATCTCTCTTCTTGCTGTATCAGTCTCTGAGTCTTCCCATCCCCCGGGAGAATCGGAGAGGAGGACCACCAGGGTAGAATTCACCTCGTTTTATAGATGGGAATCCAAGCAAGGCTGGGGGCCCGAAGGGGCCATGCTGACTGGCTTGTTATCTGCAGAGGTTGGCCTCCACCCCAACTGCTTTACCTAGAGAATCTTCTCAGCCCGTGTGCGAGGGTGTGGGTATAAATCCTGGACCTGCCTGTAGTATCCATGTGACCTTAGCAAATTTCTCACATTTTCTCTGATTCAATTCAGGGTGGGAAACAAACTAAGGATAATAATAATAATGGAACTGACAGCTCAGGTAATATGTGGTAATCTCTTAATAAGTGTTTACTACTATTATTGTTGTTGCTGTTATTTTATTGCACAGAGAGCATTCTAGCCCCACCCCAGTTTTCAAAAATAAAGTTATTCTTATTCTGAAAGGTCTTCCGCCACCCACGAAAGCATAGAGAGCCACAGGAAGTTTACTGACAGCTGTTCTCCCTGCCTGGCAAAAGACAAATCTTTCCAGAAAATGCTAGCTGTCCCTCAGGTGGCTCACTACCTGCGTGAGCTTGGCAGGCTATCAAACCTCTCCATGCCTTGTTCCTTAACCTATAGGCCAGAGGCAATATATAACCACAAGTACATTAGTGTGGATGAGAAATAGTATTGCAGAGATATGTATGGCGCCTGGCTCACAGTAGGAGCTCAATAAATTGTAGCTAGTATTTTGCTTCTTATTATTCCATCTGATCAATGGCTAATCCTGTGATTCATGACACAGAAGTCACTTGCACACACGCATGCACACATGTGCGTATCAAGCACATTCTCCTCTCAGGCCTAGAACTACCATGCGTTTAGGTGCAGCCTTCTTCACTTGGCAGGAATTGGGCCAGACATTGGTTTTAAGAGCAATAGGGGATAGATGAGGGAACTGACATGGAAGAGTAAAATAGAAGAACTCAGTTTACAAGCCATAAATTTCAACAAAATTGTCTCAGGTCATATCTTAAGCTGTAAATTAAATCAACAGCTCAAAAAAATCACTCTTTGAGCGGTTAAGTGATTTATCTAAGGTTAGCCAAGTTTGGGGCAGAGTTAAGACCTGACAAGGACTCTCTTTTTAACCAAACTCTAAACAGGCTTCTCTGGGCCTGACCAGACCCTGTTCTTTGGTATTCCTCAAGAGTTCAGTTTTAGGAAGAAACCTGCTCAGTCAGTGTAGCTAGAACCCCCATCTTGTATATGCGACTGCATACTCCTCGCCTCTCCCAACCCCAGGTGTGTTTTCTGGGCCACCCTGTCACTACAGACCATAAGCAATTTTGTGAATGTTCTCCCCTTGCTTTTTGGTTGATTTCTGTATGTTTCTGGGTAGTTGGGCAAGAATTATTATTTGCACCTCTGGACTTCTATTCCAAGTATCAGTCTTGCCCAGTAAATCTTAAGTTAAACCACAATCTCAAAGCCTCTTAAGTAAATAAGAGCAGCCAGTCACTTGCTATGTTCTACTGGTGTTTTATGTTTTTTAAAACCTTGTTATAGAGCTGGTCTCATATACCAAATATATGAGACATTAAAAAAATGAAACCAGTAAAAATTGATTTCTAATTATTATACTATCTCTTAGACTATTGCTTTCTCTTGAAGTGAATTCAGATTAAGACTAATTTACATTGATTTTTAAAAATCTAAATTGCACATTCCCCTACATTCCAAACACAGGACCAAGTTTTATACTATTGTTGAAGCCTTTTGGAGAGCTTAAGTGAACACCATTTATGGGTGACCCTCATCTGCACTAAGATCTTACTGCTTTTAGTGCTTTATATCATTCGATGTGGTGCCCTAGGAACTAAGTGGTCCACTTTATATAGGAATTACTTTCCTTCTCTCATCCCCCACACCGCACCAAAACAAAAGATTGAGAAGAATCTTATGTATTGGGCCAAGATTAAGGAGAAATTGTTCATAGGCAAGTTCTGAATACTATCTTGGTGCCTAGAAGAGCATTTAACACAAATAATAGACACAATAAACACTGACTAATAATATTATTAATATGCATCAATGGAGGGAATTGAGACATAGTTAACCAAAGTTTATGAGTAACCGACTTTGCCACATGACCTGTTTCTACCTTCCTGTTTCCCAGGGAGCTCCCCTAGCATTTTAGGAATCCCCTCGATGCCATCCATATGCCTCAAGGAAAGGTGGCCCATCATCTCCATCTCCAGAAACAGACCCTGAGTCTAGACTAGGACTTAGCAAATTCTTTCTTAAAGTAAACATTTTAGATTCTGTAGGCCAAGAGGCAAAATTGAAGGTTTTATTTAAATTCTTATATAACCATGTAAAAAGGTGGAAACCATCCTTACTTTTTAGGTCATCATTAAAGGGTAGCTGGCTACATGGTCATAATTAAACAAAATGAATGTGAGAGGGTACATGAGACAACACTGAGAACAGTTCACATCAGTTCTGCTCATGTCTCACTGGAGAGACTGTATTCAACTCATATGTACACACCTAGCAACGGAGGCTGCAAAGTGGAGCGTCTCCCTCTGGACAGCCAAAAGCCAAACTTAGAATTCAAGTGTGTTGCAAGTGGTAGGGGAGAATGAAATTGGTAGGCTAGCAGCAAACTCTGCCACGTATTTCTATGCGTGGTCACCAAGATCCCAAGCCACACCACTGGTACAACAGAAATCACAAAGTCCTTAGTTAAAACAGTCCCTTCAGCTCCCTACCTAGCCTCAGGGATTATCTCCCCACATTTATTCTGAAGCTTGCTTTTAATTGTTATTCCATTTGGTTCTTGAATCCTGCTGAGAAAGATTGGACAAATGTTATTAACTCAGTTTTACAGATTAAAAAGTAATAATAATAACAAGTCTTTGAGAGGTTAAATAACTTAAGTAAGGTTACCCAAGTTTTGGGCAGAACTGAGATCTGACAAGGACCCTCTCCTTGGCCCAGCTCTCCAGAGACTCCCCTGAGCCTGACCAGACCCTGTTCTTTGGCATGTCCTCAAGAGTGCAGTTTTAGGAAGAATCCTGCTCAGCCTGTGAAGCTAGAACCCCACCCTGGATAAGCAACCTCATAGTCCTCACCTCCATTATCCTCCAGATGATGTCTAATCACCCTGGCTTGACTTCAGCAAGAATCTTGTTAGACTTGTTTAGCCATAATTCATGGATACTTCTGCTGTTTTCACTTAATAACTTTTTATCTATTGACCCCCTCCACTCTGCTCCTTGGTTATCGATGCCCATTTTCTTATTGTTTTCATAATTGACCTTTCTCTCTCTCCCTTATTGCAAAAATTCTACTGCAGTAGTCCTGAATAAAGTCTGACTCATTGCTTTAATAAGTGTCATGAATATTTTTTTTCTTTAACAGTCCAAAATTTAGGTATCCTGATTCCAACTATGTCTTTTTTTTTTTTAATTACAATACATAGACTAGGCAAAAGCAACCCACACTAGCCCTCACTTACACATGCTCATCCACCAGTAGGAGACTACAAATCAAAGGCATGACAGATATATCCAGCCAGAGAGGCATCCCAGTGAAAGCTCTAGATCAGTGGTTCTCAACCTTTCTAATGCCGTGACCCCGCAATACAGTTCCTCATGTTGCGGTGACCCCAAACCAAAAAAAAATTTTGGTGGCTACTTCCATAACTGTAATTTTGCTACAGTTATGATTCGGAATGTAAATACCTGATATGCATTATGTATTTTCCGATGGCTTTAGGTGACCCCGCTGGGGTCGCGACCCACAGGTTGAGAACCGCTGCTCTAGAGAATAAGGATAGTTGCTTTGCTCTCCCTGAAACCTCTCATTCATTCTCTGCCTCCCTCTCTGCTCTGCCCTGTGCTATGGAGGCATTTTCTGGGCTCCCTTGCTTGCTGGTTTCTAACAGATTGAGCCAACCGGAGTCACCACAGAGATCAGAGGCCAGGGAGATCAGGAGATGAGGTACCTCTGCCCTGTTCCTTTCCTGCTTCTCTGGAAGTAGCTGCTCCCTCTGTAACTGCCTCTCTGCCAGGCAGTCCAGCCTCCATGGCCCAGCTCCCCCTGCACACAGTTTACTCCCCTTGTCCCTTTAGTCCTGACAGTTTTAACTGCTCCACCATTTCTATTCTCTGCTTGCCTCAACATCCTCTGATGGTTCTTTTCACCTTGCCGGCTTTGTACATGAATGCTTTTTTATTTGGACTCTCTGAGGTAAATTATTTCTTTCTAGGACTCTGAATGATACAGAAAACATGTGGGACACCATATTTCTAGTTACAGTAAGTATGCCTGAGAGTGCTCTTTACCTCTGCTTCGAGAATGCTTCTATTCTAACACATCCATCACAACAACCTTTCCCTTCCCCAATTTAGTGCGCAGACATCACCAAGGAAACTTGGCCCAGCCCAAAGTTGCAAGGCTGAGGTATTTTTTTTTAATTCTTCCTCTTTCTTTTGCAGATGCACATTTTGGTCAATGTTCTGTGGCTTGTGGTTGACCTGCTGCTGATGCAGTCAGCAGCAGTGGGACGCTTAATCAATCCTTCTGGAAGCTCAGGGAACATTGGGATGCTGTCTTATGCCTCTCAGAATTCCTTTCCTGTGTTACAAATGCTCAAACTCACCAGGAAACATGAGGAATGACTACCCATAAAAAAAGGATTAATAATTGTGGGCACTCACTCTGTCTAAGAGGCATTTGGCAATATTAATGACAACAATATAATAGCTAACATTCATTCAGGATGTATTTTGTGCCAAGCCCTGTTATCAGGACTTCACATGTATTTACTCACCTAATCTTCCTAAAGGAGGAAGGGACTATACGTTGAGAAAAAGAGATAAACTTTTATGTTCTGACTTCAGAATCAGAGAACATTGCAGCAGAAGAGAGCTTACAGGTCACAGCATTTACCTTTCTTTCTACAGATAATGAGAGTGAGGTCCAGAGATATGACATGGCTTCTTCACATCCATTTTGCTAATTGGCTGCAGAACCAAATTATTGCCCAAGATTCCAGTTTTTTTCTCTTTCAAACATTAAATTTATAAGTCAATGTGAAGCCATGAGTTCTCACCCCACAATCATGAATCAGGTTGGCACACAGTAAAGCAGCAGAGCCTCAGTAAAAGATACTCCATGTACTGCCTCTTGGTATTTTAGCTGCATCTGTGGTTGCAGAGCAATCAGACATCATAGGTAAACCTCGAGCTCATGAGGTTCAGAGCCCCTTCTGCAGCCACATGGTTCTCTATCACCAAGATGAAGGACACTTTCCCCAGGAAACAGACTTCTTAGAATGAACTTACCACCATCCCTATTCTGGTCAAAATAAATTCTCTAGACAAGGCAAATTTTTTCCATCACAGGCCAGATCTAACACATACTTTAGACTCCCTGGGCAATATGGTCTCTGTTACTACTCCATTTTAATATCTCTCTAAGCTTCAACTTGCTATGTTTTTTATTTAATTTAGCAATCATTAGTCACAGTTCGGATATCACTGTTTTATGTATTGAGGAGTGGGATAAATGAGATGTTTTTCAATATCTGACTTCTGTTTCTAGCAATACTGCAACCAGAGAAACCCCTGCTAATAGAGCACATTAAAAAATGTCAAATGAAAAAGTTTTTTAAAGTAAAGTATGTCTCTGGTGATGGCAAAGCAAGAGGACTTCTTGGAGATCAGAAAGAAAAATGCAGAAATATGTAGTTAATCCATAAGGATGATTGTTGGAAGCAGCATTTGCCTGGGAGAAATATATCTATTCTGGTGGTTTATCATCTGAGTTTTACTAGACCTCTTGAAGAAAAAGGAGACAAAGTTTAGGGCTTGAGTAATGTAACAGAAGTTAGCTAGAAGCCTCACCTAAAGCCAGAGTCTTTGAGAGGTAGTGCCCTTAGTGGGGAAAGTAGAAAAAATAATCATCTCACCAAAGAAGATGATTTAGATACATGATTGTCTTTTTCTTGGCCCTAATGGCTTAAAAAAAAGAAAAATAAAATTTTCTCTGTAAACTGTACACATGCTGCCTAGGCTGAGAGGCATATCACCTTTCTGGCCCCTAAAGTATAAACTTTTAGTTTAACTTATTTCTAGGTGGGTAATACCAGCAAAAATTGGGAGAAATACAAGTCTTTTATAGAGGAGCATGCTTTCAAACCAGTTGTCAGATAATTTTCACAGATAAAGTCTGTGGGAGGCTAAACAATTGCCCCTCAAAATGTCTATATTCTAAGCCCCCAAATGTGTGAATCTTATCTAATATAGCAAAAGAGACTGTGCAGATGTAATGAAGAGATTTGATATGGGGAGATTACCTAGAGCTATCTAAATGAGCTGCATTAAATGTAATCACAGTGTCCTCATAAGAGGGAGACAACACAGAGCAGAATGTGATATAAAGACATTGCAGAGAGAGATTCAGATGCCACACTGCTAGCCTCGGAGATGGAGGGAAGTGCCATGAATCATGAAATGCAAGCAATGCAGCTCTAAAGGCTAAACTAGGCAAGGGAACAGATTATTTTCAGAGCATCTTGAGGAAGTGCAGCCTTGCCAACATCTTGGTTTCAGCCCAATGAAACCTTTTGGAGTCTCTGAACTCCAGAACTGTAAGAAAATAAATCTGTATTGTTTTAAGTCACCAAGTTTATGGTAACTCATTACAGCAACAATAAAAAGCCCAAAGACTGTGAGTTCACAATGAAACAAATCACTAATGATACAAGGCAATAATGAGAACAAACCTGCTGAAGCAACATACTACAGAATCATACTAGCAAACACAGCAAACGTTGAACTTGACAGACGTGGAGTATTAACTAAGATTGATTAATATCTTTAAAGAAATAAAAGAGAATTAAAATACCACAAAAGCATGAGATCATACTATATGTCAGGAAGATTTTAAAAAAATAAACAAAGCAGAATTTCTAGTATAAAAAGTATAGTAAATGAAATACATAGAAATTTAATATACGTGCTAAAAAGATTAGACACAGCTAAAAAAAAAATGGGTAAACTGAAGATAGATATGAGAATACCTATATAGAATGTAGCGCAGTTTAACAAAGAGATGAAAAATATGCAAGAGAAATTGAAACATGGAGGAGAGAGTGAGATGATCTTATATATCCCTAACTGGAGATCTAGAATAAGGCAACAGAGAAAATGAGAGAGGTGCAATAAATATTCAATTATATAATGAGTATAATTTGTCCAAATATAATGAAAGATATAAAATCCTCAAATTTAGGAGTCTTATCATATCCAGACGAGATCAGGCGCGTTCAGGGTGGTATGGCCATAGACTAGTCTTATCATATCCAAAGCAGAATAAATTTTAAAAAGCCACACCTAGACACAGTGTGGTGAAACTACAGGATATCAAAGATAAAAATTAGTTCAAAGCAAAAGGGATAAGGTCAGATTACCTACACAGGAAGACTAGATTAACAATTGTCTTAATAGAAGCTCATATTTAATTGTATCATATTTTCAAAGCTCTTAAAAAATTGCCTACAATATATAATTCTATATGCAGCAGAATTATTTAAATGAAGGTAAGAGTAACATTAAAAATATTGTTTCAGATAAACAAAAATGGAGAATTTTTACTTTCAAAAAAAGTAAGTAAAGGAAATCCTAAAACCAAAAATATAACAATACAAAACTCTGAGAAAAAAAAAAGTGTGATCAGTAAATAAATTGCTAAATTTGTAGAAATTTATGGGGCTATCAAGGATAAAAATAGCCAATAAATATGCAAGAGAGAAATAGGCTAAACTTGTTCACATTCCTTCTATCAATATTATTGGGGAGGAAAATAAAGACATTGAGGAATGTTAGACTTTTAATTATGAATATTAAACTTTCTAGGGAATGATTTAAAGAATACAAAAAGAATTAAAGCTTTCTATTAATAGAAAAATGTAGTGAGAGAAAATATATCTCAATCCGAAAAAAAACATTTTTTTTTTAAATAAAATGAATAAAATCCTAGAAAGTCAGGGCCAAGGTAAAGTGTAAAAGATGTTAGAAATGAATAAAAATATACCAGTCATTACAAATATTATAAATTGACTAAATTGGTAAGGTAAAAGAAAAAATTTTCAGAACAATTTTTAAAAATATATTTATACAAAATTTGTTATTATGTTATTTTCAAAAGATACATCTAAAGCATTATAGCACAGAAAGGTCGAAAGTAAACAAGTGGAAAAAGAGCCCTGGCTGGGTGGCTCAGCGGTAGAGCATCAGCCCAGAGTGTAGAACTCCCTTTTGGACTTCTGGTCAGGGCACACAAAAGTGACCATCTGCTTCTCCACCCCTCTCTCTTCTCTCTCTCTCTTTCTCTCTCTCTTCCTCTCCTGCAGCCATATTCAAGCAGTTTGAGCAAGTTGGCTTCAGGTGCTGAGGATGGCTTCATGGCTTCCTCTGGCCCGGCGCTACAATGGCTTGATTGCCAACCAACAGAGCGGCCCCAGATGTGCAGAACATCGCCCCCTAGTGGGCTTGCCAGGTAGATACCGGTTGGGGCGCATGTGGGAGTCTGTCTCTACCTCCCTGTCTCTCAGATTAAAAAAAAAAAATGAAAAAAGATAGCAGTAACATTCTAACCCAATAGACACCTGAGTTATGTCAATATTAGAGAAAATGTATTACAATGCATAAAAGGCAGAACAGGGGGATAAAATCATTGCATATAAATTGAAGGTCCTGTTTATCAGGAAGATAGAACAGTTTTGAATTTTTATGTGCCTAATAATATTGACTCCAAAATATATAAGATTAAATGACAGAACTAAAATAAGGAATTAACACATCTACCATCACAACAGGAAAGTTTAATATACCTCTGTAAATAATTAATAACCCAAGCAGAGAAAAATAAGCCCAAAAGGATATAGATTGGAATCACACAATTAATAAATCTGCACCTCACAGCTTCAGATTATACCACGTTTCCAAGAATGCATAAAACACGAAAATTGGTTTTGTATCAAGCCATAAAGCAAATCTCAGTAAATTCCAAAGTATCAATATAGAGACCATATTTTCCAATAACAATGAGATTAAATTCAATAATTAAATGGTAATTAAATAAGACAGTATTTCTGCCCCCAGAAGTTTATTCCCTAGAAGCAGAGAAATAGAAGAAAGCAACTAACTAGAATAAAATGTAGGTTAATTTCTAATAGAAATTCAAACAGTAATTTTGAGGGGAGATAAAGGAAGATCAGCTGATACTGACTAGTAGGATTAAGAGCAATCTAACGGACGTGGTAATATCTGGGCAGTACCTTGAAGGATGAGGTAGAGCATGGGGGTAACTACCTTCCAGGCAAAGGCACAAAATTAAAATGGAATGCCTAGCAGTTGGGGGTAATAATTAAGATCAGTTTTTCTAAAGATTATTAACCTTTCTTTACATAAGCCTATGGACCATCTCTTCAAATTTATTTTTAATGCATATGATTAAATAAAATTATAAAGAAAAACAAATATATTAAAAAACAAATACAAATAAAGGTATTCAAAAATAAGTTGTGTGATGCTATAATTATATATATATATGTGTGGGTCTAATAGCCATAATATCAAAGTTACGATGAGCTATAAACAATATATTTCAAGAGACCTGCAACTGTACTGTGATATGAAAATACCTTTAATTTTCATTGGTGATAAAAATCACAGCTGCTAATATCATTGCGATTGGTTTTCTGCACTCATTATCAAAGGAAATGCTAAACTGCACTTAAAACTTAGTGAAAACAAAGATCCCCTTTCTTCTCAGAATTTGATTCATAAAAAATGTTATAGGAAATAAGATATAAGCCTGATCATGAAGTAAATTAGGTGTTAGATTGTGAAAAAAAAGTTTGAACTTTTTTTGTGGGCAATGCATGTCACACAGGTTTTGACTAAACACTTAAAATTTCATGTTATTTCGTTGTGTTTTTCATCTCCTTTATTAATAAACATTAAATGAGGGTGATACTTTCTCTCCAACTCTAAGTATTTTGAGAAATATTCTTTAAAATACATACTGTTAGAGTACAATAAAAATGACAAAGATGATTTTAGATTGGAGTTACAAATATGGAAATTCCTAAATTACAAGGTGTTAGAAAGGTCCTAAAATTCAAGGTGTTTTAGTGATTCCTCTGTCGTATATTATGGTGGCTGAACTGTTACCACTTTCAGAATATCACATTCAAATCCTCATCTACCGCCTCTTGTTTGCATAGCATGTCTGTTATTGTAGTTGCCCGAAAAGCACAAGGCCTCATTTTGATAATCTACTTTAGTCTATTTCTGTGCAATGAAAGACAGTCCGATTCAGTATTCTACACTTCAATATTAATTTGTCTTTTCAGCTATTTCAACAGAGGATGTGTGTCCTCTGCTACAACTTGGCTCAAATCCATCTGTCATTTTATTGACCTACTGGAAACAACGTCCAATGCGTTTGAGTTCACAGATCGAGTGTGCTTTAGCCACACATAGAACCAGGACACTATTAAGTTCTGCTTTTAGAAGAATATTCACAATGACAGAGCTTTTCCACATGAGAATGTATATACATCATAAAAACCAGCACATGGAACAACAAACAGAAGATTTCAAAATTCAAGGATTAAACAAAATCACTCAAAATTACAATCATAAGTGGGTGATACATGCATTTGCAGTTGACCCAGGAACATTCTCATGAACTTCCTTAAATGCTGATTTATAAAGGCTATTTTCCCAACATTTTTAGGAGAAACACTGTGTTACTGAACAACACAGGTAGATCGTTTTGAAATAGAATATCTGTTTACAAAGAAAATAACAGGATACTCTGGGGAGAAAGAAGCACATTTTTTCCAGATATAAAATTTTTCTTTAGTAAACACATTTATGAGACCAAGAGATGAGGGCGAAAGATTTTTTTTCTTTAATTTCCTTAAGGGCGTGTGATCCTTAATGAAATTGTACACAGAAAAATCCAATATAAGTACAATTTTAATTTCCCTTATCTGAGGTGCGGTTCATTGCATTACGAGAGAGGGTTGCTGCTATTTAGTTTGTGATTTACATGGCCCAAACAACTAGGAAACTGGCAAACAGTCATTCCATACATGTGAAATGGGAAGGACTGGTGGGATTTTTCTTAAATCCCTAACTAGGAGGAAGGCAGTGTTTCATTTACCAGGTGAAGGAAGACGCCACTGACAGGATTAACAGAAAAGCCTCACTGGAATTAAGCTCTGCTCTTCATACGCTGTTTACAAACACCGCTTTCTCTAGGCAAGAAGCAAGTTGTTCAATATGACTCCCAGCGTTGTTCTAACTACAAAAGCTGCTAAACACCTTCTCTGTTATCCTGAGTTGTTCTTTTATTTAAAATGACATTATTTGCTAGATTCAAAAAGAGGAAATAATTCTCAAAGTGGATCGATCTCAGACTTCTAAGAATAAAAGATTCTGTACCTTTTTCTTCAAATATTAAGATGCATTTTGGAAAGTAATGATTTTGAAAATCTATACTTCACAGACTGCTATATGGATTTTCAATTGCATTTCAATTTCGAATCAATTCCTGCATTTGCCAGAAACACTGGTCCTAAAAATTGATCTTTTTTTGTTGTTAATTTAAAGGTATATGTATAATTTGTGAGGGTTATAACTACAAACTATTTAAAACATTAATTTTAAAAACTGAAACAAATTAGATAATTGTGAGGAATATGAACATAATATAAGAAAAATACAAGGCAACCTTTTTTGACAACAATTACCTTTAGAAATGACTAGATTTCCAAAATTTAATTATTGGCTATAGCTCATTTCCATGAAATTAAATTTTCTTTTCATGCACAAATTAACTAGCAAATTTCACATGTTATATAGATTGCTATTCCGGGTTCAAATCTTACCTCTTCCACTTTCTAGCTGTCTGACCTTGTAAATCAAAATCACTCAGAAACAGTAAAATGAGGATAAAATTATCTTCCTCTAAGGTTTTGAGGATTAAATCAGATAATGAATGAGGACATGCTTTGTATGCTATAAAGTGTTATTGAAAGATTAAGTATCACTAGTGCCTTTTAAAGTACAAACTGAGACAACATTACTCATATTTGATAAATTATAAAATGTCTCTCAGCCCTTTTGTCTTCCTGAACCTCTCTCCTCTCCGAATTGGCATGAAAACTCATTGTTTCTGCCAAATGAGTCTGTATGTGAACAGTCATTTATTTAAAGATGTGTGTCAACATTACTTGCTTTAAAAAAAAAAAGTGCCAGTACATGGCATTACAAAAATTATTAGGCACTGTTAGTACCTCAGTATTAAGTACAGAAAATATTAAATCAAATGTGCAAAAATGCCTTTTTTTTTCAGAAAAGGCAAGATATTGGTGATTTTACTGAAATAAGAAAGAAAAAAAACTTCAATTCCACAGGACACATTTAAACAAAATAAAGGATAATTAATTATTTTGAACATGAACATGCACAACAAAAAACAAAAGACAAATAATCTGTATAGACTGACATATCAACCACTAATAACAATTTGCTGTTTCGGCTCATTCAGTTGTTATGTCTTATAGTCTGAACTAGAATTTAGGTCCTTTTGACAGTGCAGTTACCTAACACAATTGCACAATTACTAAAAGAGGGTTGCTGAATAATATCTCTTTGATCTATTATAAGCCTATTAAGTTTTAGGTAGTTTATTATTCTGCTTATAAAACTCATATATGTTCATTATAAGACATTTGAAAAACATACAAAGTTATAAAGAAGAAAAAAAACTTAACCTCTGTTTAACCTCCAGCAATAAATAATGCAAACTTCCTGATATATTTCATTTCAATTTTTTTCTCTACATCTATATTGGGCATTACTGAAAGAAAATTGTGCATATAACTTTGTGCTCAGCCTTTTGACAGTCAGAAGTTGTATCATAAATAGTTTATGTAGTTGATTCTCTCTGGGTAAACGTGAATTTTACAGAGAAGGTAATTTCTCATTGTGTAGGTGTGTCATATCTTATTGAATTGTTCCACAATTGTTAGATGTAGAGTTGCATATCTAATACTTTAATGAACATTATTATACATACCATTTTTCTGTTTCATTTTTTTCTTATAATAAAGTCTTACAGAAATAGAATTATTGAGTAAAAGAAATGACTCTTTTTAATGTTCTTGATACATATTAGTACTTTCTCTAATTTATACTCTCACCAGTAGTGTTTGATAATGCCTATGCAACATAAAATATTATCACCTCAAAGTGCTATTAAATGTCTCAGTTCTTGCTGTATGTCCTCCTGTAACTGCACCCTGTACTATAGATTACAAATATGCAGTTTGATTATTTTAGTTCCTCAATAGAAAGTTTGTGCCACTGAAAAAATTGGATTTACCTTAATGTTGTGTTATTTTGACATATAAAATACACTCTGACTTTGTCAATATAGCACCAGTCAATGAATGGCAAATACTTTTTCATAGCCATCTCTATGGTTGTTTAATGAACTCAACAAATAGTTACTAGGCACTTACCTACATACTTAGAACCAAGGACTTGAAACTGTACATATAACAGTGGAAATTAGAGATAATAAACAACCAAACAAATACAAAAGTAATATCAGATAAAGATTGCTAAGAAGGAAATAAAGTTTATTACAGAGAACTAGGAAGGGCACTACATTAGATGGGATAGTCAGGGAAGGTTTCTCTGATGAGCTGATATTTGAGCAAGGACATACAAAACAAGAAGTCTCTAGCCATATGAAGTTCAGTAAGAACCAAGTCCTTGAGGCTGGACTGAATGGACAAAATGAAGAGGAAAATTTTAGATTGCTTAAATTCTTGTAGCGTGAGAACAAATATGACAGCTTCAAAGTTCAATAGAGCAGAAGTTTCAGCCAAGCCTGAACTAAGCTGCAAAGGACACATTCCTAATTTCATTAGGTATGGGGCGTTTTTCATGTTAATTACATTCTAGCGAGAAAAACGACATGCAATGAAGCACACTACGATTGGTCTAAGTAACTACAGTATGGTGAGAGACTGGAAAATGTGCAGTATACAAAGGATGAGATTGCAACAAGATGGTCTTAGGTCAGGGGTCGGGAACATTTTGGCTGAGAAAGCCACGAACGCCACATATTTTAAAATGTAATTCCGTGAAAGCCATACAACGACCCATGTGTGTCATGCATTATTCAATAAAAATTTAGTGTTGTCCCGGAGGACAGCTGTGATTGGCTCCAGCCACTCGCAACCATGAACATGAGCGGTAGGAAATGAATGGATTATAATACATGAGAATGTTTTATATTTTTAACGTTATTATTATTTTTTTATTAAAGATTTGTCTGCGAGCCAGGTGCAGCCATCAAAAGAGCCACATCTGGCTCGCGAGCCATAGGTTCCCAACCCCTGTCTTAGGTTGTAAATGAATGAGAGTTTCTGAATCTTAGAGATGAAGAACTTGATTCTTCTGTTAACATGCTTATGTCAGTGTAAAGGAACTGAATGTTTTCTAGAATCTACATTGGCTCATGTTCTTGGTCTAGTGGATTTTGCTGCAAGGGAGAAAACTTCAAAAGTCAGAGATCCTCGAGCCCATCTTTCTGGTAGTTTTGTCAATGTGTGTAGTTTCTTGAAAAGATGGCAGCTTGTTATTATAAATGATGAACCTGTTTATGATTGCCACTAAGGATGCCCAAACTCAGCCAAAGGCTTTCAATAGACAGATGCAGGAGTCAAAGTGAACAATAAATACTTGATAATTACTGTCTGACCATAGAAAAATGGAATTTTATTATCTCTATGGCTTTTTAACTAAAAATATTTCTCCCCTTGTTGTGACAGCTTGTCTTTAAAATGGCACCCATTAATTTCTTCTCTTCCTGTCTACCCATGTCATTCCCCCAGTGAGTGGTAGAATCTATTCCTCCGCTCCTCTTGAATCTGGGCCAATCTGAATGATTAACTTGACCAATAGAATAGGATGGAAGTAACATACTGGGACTACTTAAGCTAGGTCATAAGAAGCCTTGCAGTTTCTCTTTGAATAATCTCTGGAGCTACTATGTAAGAAGTCTGATTCTCCTGAGACTGCATGCTATAAAAATTCCAAGTCACGTAAAAAGCCCTGGAAGAAGAGCTTTCTCCACATAGAGAAAGACAAGAGAAGGAGTCTAAGGAATACTAGGGCACCAGACACGTTAAGTGATGATGCCATGTTGGTCCTTCAGCTGCTATCCCAGTTGATGATTCTGGATCAGAAGTGAACCACCTACCTGAGCCCTTCCCAAATACCTCATCCAGAAAATGACTGTTATTTTCCACTACTATGTTGAGGGGTAGTTTGTTACCCAGCAATAAGGAACCAGACTTATCTCAATTGTGAAGTAGCTACTAAGACCACCGAAACTTTGAAGAAGGTAAGGCATACATTCATAAAAGAAAATTTAACCTACAGATAATGCTCAGCCATGTCACATCTACTTCCTAGGCAGTTTGGTCAGGTAATTGTATAAATTTCTGGGGGGAAGGGAGGTGTCTTTTATTTCAGCCAGCAAATATGGGTGCTTGATAGCTGACTGAGAGAATTTCCTTTTCTTATGGAGCAGTAGGAGAAATCTTAATAAGTGAAATAACAGAGAAGGACACCTTGGGGAATTTAGGAAATTTCACAAAATATGCGGCATGTGGTCATGACCTGAAGGACATTTTTTAAAGTAAATATTTCTATTTTGTGAAATAATGCATTATTTTTTCTTGGATCAGCTAATCATTTATTCTTCTTATTCACTATTGCAAAGAGCTCAAGTAAATTTTGTTTAAATAATTATCTTTGAGGCATTGCCTTCCTAGGATAAGGGTGAAGTATTTCAAAGAAATATTATCTTTCAATTTCTTCTCCTGAGACATTTCCAAAGTGCAAATAAAAGAACCAAGAAGAATACTGAATAATATAAAGATATAGTATTAAATGTCCAGCTTATAGTGAATCCTATGATTCAATCCAACAGAGAAGGCTCCACTAAGTCTGTAATAAAAAAGTAATGAGGTTTCATAACAAAACTGAAAAGCCCTCCCTGCAATGCAGATAAAAATCTGTTCAGTACAAAGACAAGAAAGATGTGTAATTGAACACTGACAGTGCACAGTGTGAAAACCGTAACTGATGAACTTTGAATATGCAACAATCTTTAAATACATTAATCAAAATGCACAGTAGTGTAATAACTACATCTTATCATTTTGCCTCTTCACACTTGCAGTATAACAGGAGAGCAGACAGAGGAAAAGAGAGCACAGTTCGATGGAAACACACGCACCCCAGTCTTGTATCAGAAGCAATAGCATTTCCAAGCTGTAAAGGACCTGAGAAAACAGAATTCCCCTTCCTCATTTCACAGTTGAGGAGGCAAGATGCTCTCAACAAGAGTTAGTTGTTCAAGCACACAGAAAGTTTGTACCAGAAATAACCTAAGAATGCATATTCTAATTCCAAGACTTGCAAGTAAATTTCTTCCCCTATAATTACCTAAATCCCCCAACTAGATTATTTTATTGTTATCTTTATTTGTGTTTCTAGTACTCTGAATTTAAAAAATAATACTTGGATTTAAGTAAGTTAATTAGTCCAACATAATTGACTATCAACAGGAGGAAAAGGAAAGCCAAGACCAAACTTTGTTCAGAATAATGATGGGAAATTTTATGGTTCTAAAGTAACCAGGAGCTTTGCTTGTGTTTGTTCTTTTAGCCTTCTTCCTTTTTAAAAACAAGTGAAATTCTATTGCACTTCTGCTTTTTTTCAGGCCTTCTGTTAGGCTTTAAAGGAGATTATTAAAAAATGATTAAAATACAATCCCTGACCTCAGGACAGTACAAAATCTAGTCCAAGCTTTTCTGTAAATATAAAATTAGTTCAAAGTAAAATGTTTAAAATAAAACAAACAAAAAAGGAGGATCTTTGATTTGATCTTCTGTCTCAATTGACTTACTCAAAAGCAGTGAGAAGATTTTTTTTTGGCTGAAAGAAAGAAAAGAAATCTTTCAAGCACCCCAGGTATAAAGCCACTAACATGGTTCGTCATGAATCGGCACAGCAGCAGTTTAATGCAGGTTGAGTCAAATCTAAAATCCATCTTTTAGTGGAACCAGCTCTTGCAGATGTAGAATTATTTTTTCATCATTAGACATTGTACTGCCCACAAAACCCTCTTTCTTCCCAAGCTGGCGCAGCCTGCCATCCCAGTGTGGATGCGTTTTGGGTTACAAAGTCCTTTGGATTTAAAGGTCAATTAATTTGGTTCCACTTTAATTAGAAGCCGTCCTAATAGTGCTGTGTGAGTAATTTATAGAGGCATAAATATTGACATCAATTTTTGTCAGATATTCTGATATCATAAACATCATGTAAATCTAGGCACTAGCAATCAATTTGCACATAATAGACTAATTTTATTAGAAGTGTATGACTGCACTATTTGGTTTTTAGAGTCCCTCTCCTCTTGCTACATTAAATCATCGTTTTAAATCATGTCATAGTGTTCCTCACAGCAAGCAATCAAAAACAGAAAATTTAAGTTTATTGGATCTTTGCCTAATTTAATGATTTTTTTTTCCAGAGTTGTGCTCTCTCTGAGCCCTACAGTGAAGTTTTGGCCCTGTGCCTAGAAACACCGCCATGTCGCTCAGAGCAAGGTGAGGTACAAACCAAAGCAGTAGCAGTGAAAATCCCTGCTGCTTCCGGAATCTGGTGAGACTGCGGAGTGAGGAAGCTCTCTGCTTGCCACTCAGTCTGAAAGGAGTGAACAAGGGTCACTGAACCACAAACTTCAAGGGCGGTCGCTAGTCAGATGCTTCTCAAACTATGATCCATGGATATATTTTCAGGGGTCCTTTAATTCTCTATAAAATTTTTTTTGAATTTTTAATTTCAAATTAATTTTCTTATCATTGTCTATTGCTTATAATCTGTTTTTCTCTCTTAGACTATAAGCACCATGAGGGCGATGATTTGATCTATTATGTTCTTAGATATATCCCCAATGCCGAGAACAGTCTCAACACAAAGTAAGTACTTCTTTGCTCAGTGGAATAATTAAGATAATCAAATATTGAGTCAATTGGATGACCAGCATGTAATGGAGAGTGGGTCCAAACTTATAGCATCTGCATTTGGGCTTGTATTTATAATCATACTGGGTCAAGAAATCGAGTTGAACTTTACAGCAGTATTTTTTATTTTTTTTTTAATTTAAAAAAAAAAATTTTTTTTCTATATATTTTTTTTTTAATTTTTTACAGAGACAGAGAGTGAGTCAGAGAGAGGGATAGACAAGGACAGACAGACAGGAACGGAGAGAGATGAGAAGCATCAATCATTAGTTTTTCATTGCGCGTTGCAACACCTTAGTTGTTCATTGATTGCTTTCTCATATGTGCCTTGACCGCGAGCCTTCAGCAGACCGAGAAGCTTCTTGCTGGAGCCAGTGATCTTGGGTTCAAGCTGGTGGGCTTTTTGCTCGAACCAGATGAGCCCACGCTCAAGCTGGCGACCTCGGGGTCTTGAACCTGGGTCCTCTGCATCCCAGTTTGACGCTCTATCCACTGCGCCACCACCTGGTCAGGCTATAGCAGTATTTTTTAAACTAGGTTCTCTGGGTCCCTGGGGTCTATGAAATGTTCAAAGATGTCTATAAATTTTTAAGGTACAGAAACACTGGTTAGGTAAAATTTTCTTACTTCACAGATGAGAAACTTAGGCCCAAAGAAGGAATATAGTTTTTTCAAGACCAGTCAGATAGTAGCAGAGTCAGAATTAGCCTCTGGCTTTCTTATTTCTTGGCCTTGGGCTTTTTTCATTCCTCTGCTGTAAGATCTATTTTGCACTTCTTGATCTTCTGTTCCAAAAGTTTGATCTGTAAAATCCAAAACCCAAACCAGACATTTGAGTAAGAAAAAGAAAGCATTTCACTGTCAGTAGTTGCTCTTTTTCTTGCTTTGCAGTATATTATTTGATGATGTTGGCTTTAAGTACATTTAACCTTGATATATTTGTAATTTGATTTTTACATGTTTACTCTCTTGATTGCTTCTTAGTCAATTTTATCTTGTCTAAATTATAAATGATCTGAGGACCTGAACCATGTCTTTACTATGTTATTAACCAACAGTGAACTTATGAAGGGTTTTTCACTTAAAATAAAAGAAAAATGTACAAGAAAAATAGTATTAATGTGAAGAACATCAGACCAATCTGAACTTAAATCTGCCCCCCACAATGAGAAGAACTCCTGGAAGCTGAGGATCACCCACTCCAATTACGTCCCTATCTACGTGATTTTTCTGCCTTTTTCTCAAACATTGACTTGACTCAGAAAAGTGCCTCTTTTTCCACATTGAAGACCAGTCCTGAGATAGATACTTACAACTTTTTACAGAAAAACCTAGCCTAGTGTGGTACACCAGAGTTGAACCAAAACATTGTCTCAGAATGTTATGAGATATTTTCTGCAGTTACCTTTTTTCTGTTTACTCATGTCAGTTAATACGACTTATAGACTTATCATTCATTCAAAATTATAAATTATGAGTTAAGAGAATTCTCTAGCCAGGACCAATGCAGCATTAGGAGATCTGTAGACTTTTTTTCACAGCAACACAAAGTCATTGAGTTAGAGCTGGAAAACAGGATCATCTGCTCCAACCCAGTCAATAAAGAAACTGAGGCTCAGCAAAGGGAAATTACATACACAAGGACACCCAGCTAGTCAGGGTGGGACTGGGATACTGCAGGACTTCCAAACTTCCATTTCAATATTTCCCTTGTTTTAATAACACACAAGTGATTTATAGTCAACAAATATCCCTGTAGTGCTTATTGTAGTGTTTATCGAAAATTCTTGCTGTGGATCCAAAGATGGTTCATAAGGAGTTGAAAATTCAGCCATGTTAGGTCAGACGCTCACCAGAAGGGTGATATATGCCAATCAGTTCTCTTATTTAAGGTATTAACCCTCCTTTTATTGCTTTGAAAAGATCTTATTTTATATTTCGTAAGGCTATATTTTAAAGAAAGACAATGTATTTACTAAAAACCATGGTTCAGGAGCACAGGATTGACCTGGCTCCAGCTCACTCATCACTGACTCAGTCAATTTATTTGTATAGCCATAGTTCTTAGATTACAAATTCTGGTCATTATGGTGGAGATGAGGTGGTGAGACGGCAGTATCTTATTAATGGTAAAGAAAAAAAGAACTACAGAAGTATGATAAGGGAAACGTGAACCATTATAAGTATGTTTCTATTTAACATAAAGGAGATAACAAAAGAATGACTCTGACAAAGACCATGGGTTTTTGGACTTTAAATTCTAGACACATATAAAAATTTTGGTAGAAATGACAAGAGAGTTAGCAGTAAAGAAATTTCAGGAGATTAGAGGAGGAGGAGACATATAATGGGGGGTGGGTAGGGTGGGACCAAATCAGTGATGATTTGGAGTCTAAGACCACATCGAGGTGCCATCAAAAATGAGTTGATTTGGGTGTTATTTTTGCCTCCACCCTGGCAGTAGCTGAGCAGTTAGGGTGTATGAGCAGCAAGCCTGCAGAATTAGATTAATCATTTGGTGTTTGATTGCTTGCTTCACAATCAATGTGGAAATGGTGGCTCCAGGCAATATTATAGACTCAGTCTCAGCCCAAGTTGTAAACAGGCTCTTCAAAACTCTTGGGCAAAGTGGGTCTCCACTTTGTAAGTTCTTGCTTTGAAAGGAGCAACAAGCCACTTGGTCTTTATTGTTGCACTCACAATTAGTGCAAATAGTATCAATTTCTAACAGGTAAAGGTCAAACGCAGACCAACAAATATGAAAAAAGTAAAGCAGATTTTTACACTCAGAGCTGAATGCTCTTTATCTTACACAGTCAATTATGAATTCCTGTCAAGTGTGCCCTGAATTCTTTCTTTGACTAGTCCTCAATATCTACTCTAACTTCATTATAATTCTAGTCATTCTTCACATTGCAGCCCCACAGAACTTCTAATTATAATAGTTAACATTTTCTTTAGATTTTATTTAATCATTTTTAGAGAGAGAGAGAGAGAAGTGGAGGAGAAGCAGGAAGCATCAACTCCCATATGTACCTTGACCAGGCAAGCCCAGGGTTTCAAACCAGCAACCTGAGCATTCCAGGTCAATGTTTTATTCACTGTGCCACCACAGGTCAGGTCCAGATCTTCTAATTCTCTTGTTTAAGGATCATCTGGCCCTGCTTAACATCCTGCAGTGGGTCTCCTCGCCCATCAAATGAGCTCCAAGTTCCTAAACATGGTATTCAAAACTTTTCCCTAAATTCTTTTTCCTTTCCCTTAAATACATGCAAATTCTAACCATGGTTTTCTGTATGGCCAGTCGCCGGGGCCAGCATCACAGCCACCCGGCCCATGCAGGTTCACATTAGATTTGGACAGATGGTAATGAAACAACAGAGCCACGAACTGGTGAGCCATTACCTTTAATCCTAGCTTGCACCCAGTGGGCAAGTAAAAACACACATTGGGCTCCAAAACCCATCATTCAGTGCTCACAAAGCTACTGACTTACCCAAGTGTCCTAGAATCAAAGGTTTCTAGCTCACTAGCCTCATTCTCCTTTGTTCCCCATCTCCTTCTCTCTACACAAACTCTGCACTAACTGGCTTCTCTTTCAGCACTCCACCATCTTGGCTGCCTCTCCTCTCCTCCACGTGGCCTTACTCTGCTCTCTAACCTGTTCTCTGTTCTAATGCTAATCTCAGGAACTAAGAGAGAGAGCTCCCGGTCTGCCCCCATTTTATAGTGTAGAAATCAAAACCTTTAATCCAATATACAAAATAGAGAAGTCTCTGATACCAAGTCCACCCCATATAAAAAAGGGTGGGAAAGGCTTAGTCCTAAAACCAACCCCCAAGCTACAAGGATCCTGCCTGCCCACAGCCCACCCCCAACACACATTAATATAATTACACCCATTCCAAGCATAAGGGAAACTAATATCATCACCTGGGAGATGGGCTTCCACGTGGGCAGCACCATCTTTAACAAAGTGAGCATAATATATTTTATCTGCCCAACATTTACTTAACAAGTCAAGCTCGTTCATGTACCTGTTGCTTTATAAATGTTGTTCCCCTATGCTTAGAATTTCCTTCTCTCACATCTACTCAGAGAATATCTAATCATTCTTCAACACTCTTCTAAATTATCACTGCCTATATGAAGCAATTCACCACACATATCTGTTGCTCTTTTCTACGACCATTAATTATTTTCACATACTTGGGGTAGATACATTTCTTCTCTTTGTAATAGCTTGTTTGCATGCCTGACTGTAGCGTCATGGCATGTAGGAAACTCTCTTTCATCTTTGCACCCCACAGCACTCTTCAATTTGCAGAATGAATAAAAGTCCAGCATTTGTTACATTAGTTAAGACTTTATGTTTTGACTACAGATTTGATTTAAAAAAAAAGAGAGAGAGAAAGAAAAGGTTGGCTGAGCTGGGACCACTGGATATTAAATGAAATTCAAAGATGCCAGCGAGAAATCAAATCATTTTTATATGAGGATGAACACTAATAGCCTTAAGCAGAGTAGAACACTTTATTTTAAAACAAGTGATTGATCTTGATAACAGCTGGGCAAGTCAAAGGACAAAGTCCCTTATTAGCTCCTTGAGAGCAGAGACTATTTTCTCCTTCTTTCTTATCACATGCAGCACCTTGTAAAGTGGGAGATACAGGGTAAACCCTCAATATATGCTGTGAAGAAAGTGAGTAGCTATAAATATTTTGATGCACTGCTATATTCTAAATTTGCTACCCATTGTCCCTTGTCTCAGACCATAACTTACACTCGCTAATATAAAAATTAGTCAACAATATTGGTCAATTTCAACATTAGCTACTCTGATTATCCATTCAGAAGTTTCTCATTATCTTAGTATCACAAATTGTATGTATTTAAGATCTATCCAAATTAAATATCTGGGATATTTTAAACTTACTTTTTCACATATAATTTTGGATCCCAGCCAGTTGGTTAGTTGATCATTTTGAAGTCAAGGATGCCAAGATGTGCATCTGTACATATAACTTTATAATACCTGACACACAGTAAATCCTCAGCAAAATGTTTGCTGAAATAAAATCACTCAGCTACATTATCAAGGTACCAAATTTAGCTCTAGTACTCACATATAGATATACACAAATATACGACAGTGTGAAATATATAGAGAGAATGTATACCTGAGATAGGAATAATTTAAACTAAGCACAAGAATAAAAATGTGCATTTTCAAGGTTTGGGAAGCCAAATGAATAATGGAAGAAACATGAGTTGGGGATCAGCTAGACCAAAGTTTGATTTCTAGCCTAAGACTTAACTGCTCAGTGACCTTGGGTAAAGATCTGTGCCTCAGTTTCCTCCTCTGGGATTATTGGGTTAATATCATCTTTTTAACAGACTGTGATCAAAATTAAATAAACTAATACATCTGAAAGCTCCACTATGCTTGGCACAGACTATCACTGTGATGGTTTATGGTGGTTGCTCTTAATTGGCCTTGATGACTGCCTAAGCCTTTCTTCACTGTTTTTGGAGTAGTTACTGCTTATTCCTGATGTGCTGCTGGAGAATCGTGACTCTTCCGAGCAGTGATTCTTTAACTTTAGCAGGCAACAGATAGCCTGGTAGGGCTTGTTAAAATGTGAACTGCTGGGATTCACCAGCAAAACTTCTGAGATCCACTAGCAGCACTTCTGATTTAGTAGGTCCAGGGTGGGGCCAAGAATTTGCATTTCTTTTTTTTCTTCTTCTTTTTTTCTTTTTTTGCATTTTTCTGAAGCTGGAAACGGGGAGAGACAGTCAGACAGACTCCCGCATGCGCCCGACCGGGATCCACCCGACACGCCCACCAGGGGCAACGCTCTGCCCACCAGGGGCGATGCTCTGTCCCTCCGGGGTGTCGCTCTGCCGCGACCAGAGCCACTCTAGTGCCTGGGGCAGAGGCCAAGGAGCCATCCCCAGCGCCCGGGCCATCTTTGCTCCAATGGAGCCCTGGCTGCGGGAGGTGAAGAGAGAGACAGAGAGGAAGGAGGAGGTGGGGGTGGAGAAGCAAATGGGCCCTTCTCCTATGTGCCCTGGCCGGGAATCGAACCCCGGCTCCCCCGCACTCCAGGCCAACGCTCTACCGCTGAGCCAACCGGCCAGGGCCAAATTTGCATTTCTAACAAGGTCTCGGATGCTGCTGTTGCTGATCTTCAGACCACATTTAGAGAACCACTGCTTCTGACAACCACTGCTTTTTACTTCTGCTATAATGAGAATTATGGCAAAAAAAAAGACATTTATGGCTTCTTGAATATGGGCCTCCTGGGGCTTGGATATACAGAAACGGAATACTCTCTCTTGCCTACATGTGGAAAGACTGAGTTTAGTTCAGGTTTGCGTACAGTTCTCAACGGAGAAGCCCTGAGTAACGACCAGATGGGCTGAGAGGAGATGACAATGTAGAGGGCAAAAGATAGGACTCTCAAGGTCCTCCACCATATATTTTCAAAAGCTCTGTTCTACTATTTTCAAAAGCTCTGTTTTGCTAACTCTATTTGAAAAGAATGAACTACTTTGGAAGTTACGTACTGAGTGTGCACTCATCCCTAGTACTGTGCCACTATATAACCAACATATATGCTGGTGCTAAATCAAAGAGATACAAGTACAATTTGTGCCCTAGAGGAACTTAGGGAGGATGGCACGCATGTCAATAAAAAAAAAGTGACCTAACATTAGTGCTATCATTGAAAGGAAAAGGTAAAAGGAGATATGGAAATGCACAACAGAATGAGTAATAATAAATTGTCAATATATTTGTGGTGCTTATTGTAAGCAAGGCATTATTCTACTAATTCATTTAATTCTCATAACAATCTATGAGGTAAGCAGTATGATTAGTCCTATTTTATATGTGAGGAAATTTAGGCATATAAAGAGATTAAATGAGTTGCCCAAGGTCACACAGATAAAATGTCATCAGGATTTGAATCCAGACAACCTTGCTCTTCATCATTACACTATCTGGAGCATTGAATAGGGAGACAAAATTAAGAAATATGCATGGAGGTAAAAGATGATTATGAGAATGGTTCAAATTATAGACTAGAAATCCACCTTTATTTCTTCTTGTTTTCCTGAGGTCATCTTGGTACTGAACACTTTCTGCTTCAGAAATCAAACAAGTAGAACAATTACTACATTGCCATGTCCTAAATTAGGACAATCCAAAGAGCGACACCAATTATGGGCACTGACTTCTGCTATACTGTACTATTTCCCTCAATATCCCACAGCATAGAGAGTGTCTCATAATAAATCACGTCTTGATCCTGTGCATTAGTGCTGGCCACTTTCCCACAAACAATGTCAAAATCATAAGCAATTGGCACAGAGTCATTGTGACAATATGTAAATTACTTGTAAAGTGAACTTGATCTTGTATAATAAATGCTATTTGAATCTTAATTGGCTAACAATATTTTAATGCAGTAATTGAGGTCATAGAAGATGTGGGCTAAAGATGAAACCATCTATAACTGTTGATTTTAAGCAGGAGCACATTACCCAGGTTTATAAAATACTTTAAGGAATTAAAAGGCAAATGCAATGCTTATATTTGCCATGAATAGGCACAGAACCATAACTGTAGAAACAGACATAATGTGCTATAGGATCAGAAGAGAGGTTTGGAAGACATGATCAAGGGTGTTTGCTGATTCTAAAATTTTATGGCTCTAGGATCAGTGTCCCCTGACCTACCCAGGTCTTTCTTTAATAAAACAAAGAAACATTTCATTAAATTACATGGCCCAGTTTAATTCTTAATAATTAATCATCTCCTCAACTGCATGCTTTCATAATTAATGATCAAGCCCTGCTTGTCTTCTCATAGAAAGTCCTCCACCAATTGTCTGCCCAGTCTTCTTCTCTTTGCAGTCCAGTTATCAGATCAAAGTGAGGTTCAGCATCTGTGACATTGACCCTCAAGTGTGAAACCAGTTTTTAATGATAAAGCACCAAAAGTGTTCTGCAAGTATAAGGTATTCATTGAGGGCTATAATTATTATTATGTAGCCACTTCCTATAGTGATGACCTTTGTTCTCCTCTACCTTTGCTTCATCTGTGCTATTTTACGGTCTGTTGTTATTGAGGGTTTAAGGCCTCTCTTACTTTCTGAAACCTGAAACTTTGGTGTTTTTTCTTCCACCCAATTCTTCCTTCTGCAAGATGTGCTAACCTTTCTTCAAAATCAGCGTGCACTGTAGAGAGAAAGCCAGCCTTGGCTCTGATTAGAGATGATCACCATTCCTCTTCCTACATATAGCCAAATAAAACCCATGTTGACTGACTCCCATTTAGCCTAACCAAATTCCAGAGCAGGAGCTCCCTGAAGGAAGCAACTCATCAACCAAGACCTGAAAACAAGCCTCTTAATGTCATGCCCTTTGCCCAGAAACCTAAGATGCTGTCTTCTCTTTATTATATCAAGTCATGAGTCCTCCTTCAAGGCCTATGGTCTTGTTGAATAAAACCTATCCAATCACGGCCCTGGCAGGTTGGCTCAGTGGTGAAGCGTCGGCCTGGCGTGCGGGGGTCCCAGGTTCGATTCCCAGCCAGGGCACACAGGAGAAGCACCCATCTGCTTCTCCACCCTTCCCCCTCTCCTTCCTCCCTGTCTCTCTCTTCCCCTCCCATAGCCAAGGCTCCATTGGAGCAAAGATGGCCCGGGCGCTGGGGATGGCTCCTTGGCCTCTGCCCCAGGCGCTAGAGTGGCTCTTGTCACAACAGAGCGACGCCCGGGAGGGGCAGAACATCGCCCCCTGGTGGACAGAGCGTCGCCCCTGGTGGGCGTGCCAGGTGGATCCCGGTCGGGCGCATGCGGGAGTCTGTCTGACTGTCTCTCCCCGTTTCTGGCTTCGGAGAGGTACAGAAAACAAACAAACAAACAAACAAAAACCTATCCAATCACTACTCACTCATTTCTGGGTTTTTCCTCCATTCAGGTGTGTGTCCATGATCCCTCTCTTCTCTGTGCCTCTTACAGCTCTCCCAACTGTGGACACCTACTCATCCTGCTCATCATCGGTCCTGGCCATCTTTCCAGGCCAAGTTCAAATTCTTCCTTTTAAATGGAGCTGTGGGTCACCTCATTAGTTCCACACAGTTTATCTCTTCTTGATTCCAATTCAAGCTCAAAAATTCTCCCTTCTAGAATTACCTAGTTTCTTCCTCTTCTGGGCTTTCAAAGAATATTGCCTATAATTCTTAAAAACACCACATTGTTCTATAAGTATTGTTTATATGTCTCCAACTGTACAGTTTATTCTTAATAGTAGAATCTGCGTTTTGTTCATTTTTATCATTTTAAAAGACTTAACAAATCCTTATTTATAGTAGAAGCCTGATGAACAATTATTAAATAAAATTATAAATGATTCCCCAAAGTTCTCTCTCTCTTTTTGTATATGTATAATTTGTGTACATGACTCCTATTATGGAAATACAAGTTTATCTTGGAAATATACCTAAAAGTGGAATTTCTGGATCATAGGGTATATCTATATCAGCTTTAGGAGATAATGCCAAACTGCTTTTCAAATGGCTATACCGTATTTTACTCCCAGCATTGTATGAGCATTCATGAGGACCCACTTTCCCTCTAACACTTGGCATTTTGGCATGTTAATATTTGGCACATGAAATGATTGTAAAATGGGATCTTATTATGGATTTAATTTTCACTTTTCCCTAATAATATATGTTGTTGAACTTCTCTCTTCATATGTTTATTTATGACTTTGTCCATACATAGATCTATTATTTATTTTACTTATTCATTTGTTTCTTTATATACTCCTCATACCAGTCTTTTGTCAGTTATAGGCATTGAAAATATTTTTTACCATTTGTAACTCTCCCTATTTTTAACTACCATTTTACTTTAAGATTCACCTACTAAGATAATTGATTTTAATATGGTCATTTTTACTATTTTATTTTGTGTTCTGTTTTTAAAAAAACCTTCCCCCATCCATTTTAAAAGGTCATAAGATTGAGACTCAGGAAACCCAGGTTTGTGTCCATATTCTACCATTTATTTTCTGTGGGATCTTGATCAGGTTATTAAATTTCTTTACCCCTCTAATTCAGAGAACATGATGATAGCTATATTCAGCCTTGTCATTTAAGTGTGAACATATGCTTTATATATATATATATATATATATATATATATATATATATATATAATAGTATACTGTACCTATGTTTATTGTAATAATGGTTAACCCTCATTTTTGTGTAACTGGTAAGGCCTGGCATTCCCAAAATGAAAAGAACACCAGAATAGGATTCAGAAAGCCAGAGTTCTAAACCCATTTCAGCCATAACCTTTCTTAGACATGACTTTTAACCTTCATCAGCCTCAGATTATTATCTGCAGAATGGTAACAGTGTGTCTGTCTCGCTGTGATGCCATGAGCACATCGTTATGTTTAATTAACAGGATCTGGACTGGTAAGATGAATGAGGCACATCCCTCGGGTACAAAATTTAAAAAGACACCAAACATATGATATCAAGATAAATAATACTTTAATAGTTTTTAAAATCAAAATTAGTACAAAATTCTGTGATGAATCAGATATCAAATTTATTTTAGATATCCAGTTTTTAAATAAAGATATGATTTTATTTTTAAGAGGGGTATTTGTTTTCCATATTTAAGAAATTATGTTTTATACATTTGAAAAACCATTACTTACACAATTAGCTACTGCAGAATGGCCAGAGGTAGCACCAGAGATATGGGGCTGGGGGAGGGGTCATCTACAGCTTTTCACCGCTCTATCTTTGTTCTCAACAGCAACAATGGATGCTGAGTGGTCGCTGTTCCGCTGGCAGGTGACGGTGTTTTGAAGCTTTGGAAGCCTGTTTCCAGGCGATTGGCTATTTTCACTGTTGGTGAGTTGCTCTCTGTAGCACAGCTGACTGATCTCAGCTGGCTGCATTCTTCAGCCCTGTACCCCTTCCCTTGGAAGCTGATGCTAATAGCAAAGGTGCCACTTTCCCTGTGACTATGGAAGGAAGCCGCCCCTCTGCCTAAGGGATCACAAGGACAGTAAAGGGGCTTTCTCATAAACACAGCATGCTTCCAGCACATGGTAAATAATAAACTACAACTCAGCCAACTGCTGACAGGACTGTGACAGGATTGGTGACAGGGATAGTTTAAGGCTGTGGAGTGGTTTAAAAGCCTTATAAACACTAAACATCTTCCAGCTCTGCATTCATGAAAGGTCCCAATAAGTCATGAGCTAAATATAATTCCTTGCCTTGGAAGCACCTCATGATGAGATTTACCGAAGAGGCAGAGAGACTTTCAGATCTGTAACGCATGCTCAAGGGTAGGCTACCGGAGGATAAATGTACTGTGTGTAATAGTCAGACATATCTTCTGTTTTTACTCTTGTGAATATTGACTTCCAAATGGATTTAATCAAAATCAATAACAAAACGTACAGTAATGAAGTAATGTAAAATGCAGTAATGTATAGGCCAAGAGGTTGAGTGTGGGATATATTAACAGAAAAGCAGCTTTACAAGAATAATTCATCCCTCTTTTAGAATCTTTCTTCACCTAAGATAATATAATAAGAAGGAGAGGCAAAACTCTGGAGGTGGGCCACATGGGTTCTTTAGAAATTTTAAAAATTATCTTCTCAGGTCCTGGCCAGTTGGCTCAGTGGTAGAGCATCAGCCCAGCATGTGGATGTCCTGGGTTCAATTCCTTGTCAGGGCACACTGGAGAAGCATTCTTCTACTTCTCCACCCTTCCCCTTCTTGCTTTCTCTCTCTCTCTTCCCCTCCTTTAGCCATGGCTTGTTGGAGCAAGTTGCCCCAGGTGCTGAGAATAGCTCCATGGCCTCTGTCTCAAGTGCTAAGAAGAGCTCAGTTGCTGAGCAACAGAGCAACACCCCAGATGGGTAGAGGATTGCTCCCTAGTGAGCTTGCCTGGTAAGATCTCAGTTGAGGTGGATTCAGGAGTCTGTCTTTGCCTCTCCTCCTCTCACTGAATAAAAAAAAATTATCTTCTCAGCAAATTTCATTTGACAGGATTGGGCTACAGCTGAAAAAACAAAATAAAGAAATCCATTTACAAGATCAGAAGGTTGACCTATGGGTGGATGGTCCAAACATTGTCCTTTCAGGATGGCTTATAAAGGAAAATAAAAATGACTGATTTTAAATAATATCATAATGGTTTTCTAAAAGTTAAGTGATTCTAAAATGCTTTATATATACCTTTGGAGCATACACATGCATCCTAAAGTTAAATGATAAAGGTTACAATTGTTAAGAATTGTCTACTTACTAAGTTTATATCCTAAGAGGTAAGAGAGGGAAACGTATTATCTACAATTGGCCGGAAAGGCCCAAGGTGATTTTTTTGAATAATCAATATTTTCCAATATATGCTACTGCTTTAAAACAGAGAAAAATAACTGATCTTGGCACCCACTAGAAATCAGTTTTTTTTTCTTTTTTCTTTTTTTTAATAAATTTTTATTAATGGTAATGGGATGACATTAAAAAATCAGGGTACATATATTCAAAGAAAACATGTCTAGGTTATTTTGTCATCAAATTATGTTGCAAAGCCCTCGCCCAAAGTCAGATTGTCCTCCGTCACCCTCAATCTAGTTCTCTGTGCCCCTCCCCCTCCCCCTAACTCTCTCCCTCCCTCCCTCCCATGTCCTCCCTCCCCCCCCACCCTTGGTAACCACCACACTCTTGTCCATGTCTCTTAGTCTCATTTTTATGTTCCACCAATGTATGGAATCATGTAGTTCTTGTTTTTTTCTGATTTACTTATTTCACTCCTTATAATGTTATCAAGATCCCACCATTTTGCTGTAAATGATCTGATGTCATCATTTCTTATGGCTGAGTAGTATTCCATAGTGTATATGTGCCACATCTTCTTTATCCAGTCTTCTATTGAAGGGCTTTTTGGTTGTTTCCATGTCTTGGCCACTGTGAACAGTGCTGCAATGAACATGGGGCTACATGTGTCTTCACGTATCAATGTTTCTGAGGTTTTGGGGTATATACCCAGTAGAGGGATTGCTGGGTCATAAGGTAGTTCTATTTGCAGTTTTTTGAGGAACCACCATACTTTCCTCCATAATGGTTGTACTACTTTACAGTCCCACCAACAGTGAATGAGGGTTCCTTTTTCTCCACAGCCTCTCCAACATTTGCTATTACCCGTCTTGTTGATAATAGCTAATCTAACAGGAGTGAGGTGGTATCTCATTGTAGTTTTGATTTGCATTTCTCTAATAACTAATGAAGCTGAGCATCTTTTCATATATCTGTTGGCCATTTGTATCTCTTCCTGGGAGAAGTGTCTGTTCATGTCCTCTTCCCATTTTTTTATTGGATTGTTTGTTTGTTTGTTGTTGAGTTTTATGAGTTCTTTGTAAATTTTGGATATTAGGCCCTTATCTGAGCTGTCGTTTGAAAATATCAGTTCCCATATAGTTGGCTGTCTGTTTATTTTGATACCAGTTTCTCTTGCTGAGCAAAAACTTTTAATTCTGATGTAGTCCCATTCATTTATCTTTGCCTTCACTTCTCTTGCCATTGGAGTCAAGTTCATAAAATGTTCTTTAAAACCCAGGTCCATGATTTTAGTACCTATGTCTTCTTCTATGTACTTTATTGTTTCAGGTCTTATATTTAGGTCTTTGATCCATTTTGAATTAATTTTAGTACACGGGGACAGGCTGTAGTCAAGTTTCATTCTTTTGCATGTGGCTTTCCAGTTTTCCCAACACCATTTGTTGAAGAGGCTTTCTTTTCTCCATTGTGTGTTGTTGGCCCCTTTATCAAAGATTATTTGACCATATATATGTGGTTTTATTTTTGGGCTTTCTATTCTGTTCCATTGGTCTGAGTGCCTATTTTTCTGCCAATACCATGCTGTTTTGATTGTCGTGGCCCTATAATATAGTTTAAAGTCAGGTATTGTAATGCCCCCAGCTTCATTCTTTTTCCTTAGGATTGTTTTGGCTATTCGGGGTTTTTTATAGTTTCATATAAATCTGATGATTTTTTGTTTCATTTCTTTAAAAAATCTCATAGGGATTTTGATGGGAATTGCATTAAATTTGTATATTGCTTTGGGTAATATGGCCATTTTGATTATATTTATTCTTCCTATCCAAGAACAAGGAATATTTTTCCATCTCATTGTATCTTTTTCGATTTCCCTTAACAATGCTTTGTAATTTTCATTATATAGGTCCTTTACGTTCTTTGTTATGTTTATTCCTAGGTATTTTATTTTTTTTGTTGCAATCGTGAAGGGGATTATTTTTTTGAGTTCGTTTTCTAATATTTCATTGTTGGCATATAGAAAGGCTATGGACTTTTGTATGTTAATTTTGTATCCTGCGACCTTACTGTATTGGTTTATTGTTTCTAATAATCTTTTTGTGGAGTCCTTCGGATTTTCGATGTATAGGATCATATCATCAGCAAAAAGTGATAGCTTTACTTCTTCTTTTCCGATATGGATGCCTTTTATTTCTTTGTCTTGTCTGATTGCTCTGGCCAGAACTTCTAGCACCACGTTGAATAAGAGTGGAGAGAGTGGACAACCCTGTCTTGTTCCTGATTTAAGGTAGAAAGTCCTCAGTTTTATGCCGTTTAATAGGATGTTGGCTGATGGTTTATCATATATGGCCTTTATCATGTTGAGATATTTTCCTTCTATACCCATTTTGTTGAGAGTCTTAAACATAAAATTGTGTTGTATTTTATCAAAAGCCTTTTCTGCATCTATTGATAAGATCATGTGGTTTTTGTTCTTTGTTTTGTTGATATGGTGTATTACGTTAACCGTTTTGCGTATGTTGAACCATCCTTGAGATTCTGGGATGAATCCCACTTGATCATGATGTATTATTTTTTTAATATGTTGTTGTATTCGGTTTGCCAGTATTTTGTTTAGTATTTTAGCGTCTGTATTCATTAGAGATATTGGTCTATAGTTTTCTTTCTTTGTGCCATCCTTGCCAGGTTTTGGTATGAGGGTTATGTTGGACTCATAAAATGTGTTTGGAAGTATTGCTTCTTCTTCAATTTTTTGGAAGACTTTGAGTAGAATAGGAACCAAGTCTTCTTTGAATGTTTGATAGAATTCACTAGTATAACCGTCTGGGCCTGGACTTTTATTTTTGAGGAGATTTTTAATAGTTTTTTCTATTTCCTCCCTGCTGATTGGTCTGTTTAGGCTTTCTGCTTCTTCATGACTCAGTCTAGGAAGGTTGTATTGTTCTAGGAATTTATCCATTTCTTCTAGATTGTTGTATTTGGTGGCATATAATTTTTCATAGTATTCTACAATAATTCTTTGTATATCTATGATGTCTGTGGTGATCTCTCCTCTTTCATTTTGGATTTTATTTATTTGAGTCCTGTGTCTTTTTTCCTTGGTGAGTCTTGCCAAGGGTTTGTCAATTTTGTTGATCTTTTCAAAGAACCAGCTCCTTGTTTTATTGATTTTTTCTATAGTTTTTCTGTTCTCTATTTCATTTATTTCTGCTCTGATTTTTATTATCTCCTTTCTTCGGCTGGTTTTGGGTTGTCTTTGTTCTTTTTTTTCTAGTTCCTTAAGGTGTGAAGTTAAGTGGTTTACTTCGGCTCTCTCTTGTTTGTTCATATAGGCCTGAAGTGATATGAACTTTCCTCTTATTACTGCTTTTGCTGCATCCCAGAGATTCTGATATGTCGTATTTTCATTTTCATTTGTCTGTATATATCTTTTGATTTCTGCGCTTATTTCTTCTTTGACCCATTCATTTTTTAGAAGTATGTTGTTTAGTTTCCACATTTTTGTGGGTTTTTCCCCCTCTTTTTTGCAGTTGAATTCTAGTTTCAAGGCTTTATGATCAGAAAATATGCTTGGTACAATTTCAATTTTTCTAAATTTGCTGATATTGTCTTTGTGGCCCAACATATGGTCAATTCTTGAGAATGTTCCATGTACACTAGAGAAAAATGTATACTCTGTCGCTTTGGGATGAAGTGTCCTGTAGATGTCTATCATATCCAGGTGTTCTAGTATTTCGTTTAAGGCCACTATATCTTTATTGATTCTCTGTTTGGATGACCGATCTAGAGCCGTCAGCGGTGTATTGAGGTCTCCAAGTATGATTATATTTTTGTCAGTTTTTGTTTTAAGGTCAATAAGTAGCTGTCTTATATATTTTGGTGCTCCTTGGTTTGGTGCATATATATTAAGGATTGTTATGTCTTCTTGATTCAACTTCCCCTTAATCATTATGAAATGACCATTTTTGTCTCTGAGTACTTTTTCTGTCTTGTAGTCAGCATTATTAGATATGAGTATTGCTACGCCTGCTTTTTTTTGGGTGTTGTTTGCTTGGAGTATTGTTTTCCAGCCTTTCACTTTGAATTTGTTTTTATCCTTGTTGCTTAGATGTGTTTCTTGTAGGCAGCATATAGTTGGATTTTCTTTTTTAATCCATTCTGCTACTCTGTGTCTTTTTATTGGTAAGTTTAATCCATTTACATTTAGTGTAATTATTGACACTTGTGGGTTCCCTACTGCCATTTTATAAATTGCTTTCTGTTAGTTTTGTATCTAGTTTGATTCTTCTCTTTTGTTTTTCTATCATTTGTTTTTGTTTGTTTGTGTTCCATACTTCTTTCCTCTGTTGCTACCTTTTTTAAGTCAAGTGTTTTTGTGGTGGTTTTTTTAAGGGTGGTTACCATTAAGTAATGAAAAGGGTACCTACCATATTCATTGTAGTACCCTATCTTATAAGTATTTCTGCACTTCATCATCCTTTGCTACTGTTAATCTCCATCCTCTCCCCCCTTTTTTTTCCTTTGTTGTCACAGTTTAAGTTTGGTTTTATTGTGTTCTTGGTGGAGCTGTTACTTGTGGTGTTGTTTTCTTTTGTTCTTTGAATCTGGTTGGAAAACCCCCTTTAGTATTTCCTGGAGTGGGGGCTTTCTGTTGATAAATTCTCTCATCTTTTCTGTATTTGTGAATGTTTTTATATCTCCTTCATACTTGAAGGATAGCTTTGATGGGTATAGTATTCTTGGCTGAAAGTTCCTCTCTTTCAGGGCTTTAAATATTGGGGTCCACTCTCTTCTAGCTTGTAGAGTTTCTGCTGAGAAATCTGATGATAATCTAATAGGCCTTCCTTTATATGTTGTACTCTTCTTTTCCCTGGCTGCCTTGAGAATTTTTTCTTTGTCATTGGTTTGTGTCATCTTTATTATGATGTGCCTTGGAGTGGGTTTGTTGGGGTTAAGAAAACTTGGTGTTCTGTTTGCTTCTTGAATTTGAGGCTTTAGTTCCTTCCACAGGCTTGGGAAGTTCTCGTCTATTATTTGTTTGAGTATATTCTCCATTCCATTTTCTTTCTCTTCTCCCTCTGATATACCTATTATTCTTATGTTATTCTTTCTGATGGAGTCAGACAATTCCTGTAGGGCTTTCTCGTTTTTTATTATTTTTGAGTCTCTTTCTTCTTCTCTCTGTTGTGCCTCAAGTTGTTTGTCTTCTATTTCACTAATCCTATCTTCAATCTGGGCTGTTCTGTTAGCTAAGCTTGTTACCTCGTTTTTCAGCTCGTGAATTGAGTTTTTCATTTCTGTTTGATTTGTTTTTATAGTTTCAATTTCCTTGGTAATATATTTTTTGTGTTCATTGAGTTGTTTTCTGATCTCCCTATATTGCCTTTCTGTGTTTTCTTGTATATCTCTGAGTATTTTTAAGATTTCTATTTTAAATTCTCTGTCATTTAGCTCCAAGGCTTCCAATATGTTAAGTCTTTTCTCCATAGATTTTTCCACATCTATTTGTGTTACCTCTCTTTCTTTTGTATCCATAATATTCGATTTCCTCTTTCTTATCGGCATCTGAGGGTGGTCTTATTGATAGCACTAATTAGAATTAATAAAGAGTAAAAAGTAAAAAAAAAAAAAAGGGTAAAACACCCCACAAAAAAAAAAGTAATAATTTATTATTTCCCCCTTTTTTTCTCTCTTCTCTTTTCCTCCTCTCCCCTCCTCAAGGAAATATCGTGCCTATAATGGAGGGCCTGATTTGGGGTGAAGAGTTCAAGGGGCAAAAAAAAAAAGGGAGTAGGGACCTACTAAATGCAAAAAAAAAAAAAAAAGGAAGAAAATTTTAGACAAGCATAAGATGATTTGCTTGTAAGTGATGGTCAACTAAGAGATATAATGAGAGGGATAAGAGGGAACCAGAAAAAAGGTCCAAAAAAGAATAATAAAGAAGAAAAAATAAAAATAATAAGTAAAAATCTGTTGTATTAAGTGGAGCAAAGACTAAATACAATGGAGACCTTGGGTTGGGAGGACCCAAAATGCCACAAAAATAAACAAACAAGAAAAAAACAAAAACAAAAGCAAAAAAGCGAAATAAAGCCAAAAAAAAGCCTTGAGTCCCAAATTAACTAATTTGTTCGTGATTGAGGATTATATGGGAGGAAAGTAAAATGAGAAAAGAAAAAACAAATAGAAAGGAAAAAATAAGAAAAAGAGAAAAACGAAGGAAGAAATAAAATAGGAAGAGAAAAAAACAAAATAAAGCAAGACAAAAAAAAAAAAAAACAAAAGAGGAGAGAGTGAGAGTTAAGTGTTTTGGAGTATAACCTTAAAGGAGGGTGAGGATGAAGAAGAAAAATAAAATGCAACACTCATGAGTAGTGTAGTTCAAGAAAGGGGAAGCATAAGATGGGCAGAGAATAGAAGGACCGAGGTGGAGGAAATAAAGGCAAAAAGATAGAAGAAACAAACAACAACAACAAAAAAAAAAAAATTAGTGGATCAAGTTGTAAAGTCTGTGGGTTTTTCTTGATTTTGAGAGGTTAACTTCTTCCTTTTTCTTTTCTCTCCCTCTTCCTGGTCAGTGACTCTGTACCCCAGGCTCTGCCCCTGTGTCACTCTTAGGTAGGGATTTGCAGTTGATGGGATTCTATGTCAATGTCATATAATTGGCTTTAGTCTTGCTGGAAGTAAAGGCTTGTTGGCGTTTGCAAGGTTCAACGATGAGAGAGTTTGCTTTCCTGGATTCTCTCTCCTAGTCCCCCCTTTCTGAATTAGCAGCCTGGTGATCCAGCTATAAGGCTGCAACTGCTTCTGCCTGGGGAGTAAGAGGCTCAAAGAGCTGGGAAATCCCCACTCTATCCCCACTCAGTGCAAGGCTTTGGGAAAGGCTCTGAGAGTCAGGGCCTCCAGTGTAATCAGGCGGGGGTGGGAGTCAATTGTTTTCAAGGTGACTGTTCAGCGCCTATCATTTAGTTGGACCTCTCAACCCAGGCTTTCCACACTTTGTAGCCTGTTTTTGCAGGGAAGAAGAGGCACTAGTCTCTGCTTACGACTAGTGTAGTATAGACCTTATTATCTGCCAAGTCCTTCTTGTTAGCGTTTATCCCTGAATATGGAGGCTCTATCAATCAGAAGTTGCCCCCGCCCCTTTAGCGAGAGGCACTAAAAAATATCACGCCTCTTGTCTTGGATCGCTGAACTGAGAGAGATCTTATCAATTAGAACCGAGGGTGCACAGATTTCATGGGTTAAGCTAATTTCAGTGATTGGGTCGCAGCTGTGTTTCCGAAGGTATTTTAGGCTGCCTGCGCGCGCCCCTCCCCAACGCTTGATTGTTAGCTTGAATGGCTGGGTGAGGTGCCCCGCCCACGGAGAGAATCTCCCAAGCCTCTCCCGCTCGCACCGCCCGCCGCTGGCGGCTGGACCGCACCAGGCGCAGGATAATGGAGCCCCCTGGGTGTGCGGGCCAGGGCCGCTGGGAACGTCAGCAGTGCTCAATCGGACCGGGCGCGCACGCGGCTGCTCGCGGCGGCTCGCGGTGGCGGCTCGCGGTTCCCAAGTATATGGGCTGACTCACGGCAGGCGCACTCCCTCGCGGCTTGAATGAGCGTCACTGCGGTAGCTTCCTCCACACCCTCGTTTCTCAGACTCAAGTGATAACAGTCCTTTTGCTTTCAGTTTGTGTGGAACTCCGGAATGCTCCGAGGATAAATTTTTCTGTTTCTAGTTGATAAATTTGTTGTGATTTAGGGGATAGCTGTCGGACGCGCTTTTCACGGCGCCATTTCCATGACGTCACCCAGTTTTGTTTGTTTTTTAAGGAAGCTTAATAATTTGCTGGGAAAGATTTTCTATAATACAAAGATTTCAAAAAAAGTATTTTACCAGGAAGGAACAGCATTCTCATTTTATAGAAAACCAAACTGAAATCTGACAATATTAAGAGGTCTCTCTGTAAATCACTGAATGAACTTTTTCACTCATTTATTATTTCTGTTTCTTTCTTCACAACTTTAATTGATTTTTCCCTTCTCATATTTAGCTGTTGCTCCTCTCAGTTAACCTCTGTGTTACCATCTTCATTCCTTCATTTCCTTCTTCCTCTGTTTTCCATTTCTTCCTCATCTGACTACCCTTATACTCTCTACAAAAGACTTAAAAAATGAAAATGTAAATAAATAAAGTCAATAAAGAGGGGAAATCACCTACTTTTTTTAGTCAGGGATAGAATAGCTGACTTAAGGCAATAGATACCATCTTTTGCATACCTCCTCTTAAAATGGATGATGAAAGGATTAGAAAGAGAGAGGAGGAAAGGAAGGAAGGAAGGAAGGAAGGAAGGAAGGAAGGAAGGAAGGAAAGAGAGAGAGGGGGAGGGAGGGAGAGAGGGAGGGAGGAGGGAAAAGGAAGGGAGGGAGGGAGGGAGGGAGGGAAGGAGGAAGAGAGAAAAGGAAGGAAGGAGGAAATTAGGATGAAAGGAATTACTAATATTTGCTAGTGCAGTCCTGCAATGATTAACGTGAACTTCCACATGCCATTTCTGTGTAATTCCTGAGTGTTATTAAAGACAAACACTTGGCCTGACCAGTGGTGGCGCAGTGGATAAAGCATCGACCTGGAAATGCTGAGGTCGCCGGTTCAAAACTCTGGGCTTGCCTGGTCAAGGCACATATGGGAGTTGATGCTTCCAGCTCCTCCCCCCTTCTCTCTCTCTCTCTCTCTCTGTCTCTCCCTCTCCTCTCTAAAATGAATAAATAAAAAAATAAATAAATATTAAAAAAAAAAAAAAGACAAACACTGACATACACAAACATTATTAGAGTCTGAGCAGGACTAGCTGCTGTAAGGGTGGAATGGTTCAGAATTCAGAAACCAGGCACAGTCTGTTTAGGGTGCAGTGGCATTTCCTACTCATGCTCAAGGGACTCCACCATGACTGGAGTAATAGAAGTCATCATTTCTATCAGGCCCTTATTAGGTACTTTGCACATAGAATACGAGGCATTATTGTTAGCAAAACGAGAGCTACTGCAGCTTAGAATTTAGACAATGCTTTTTTAAAAAGCTATCTTTGACTGCTAATATGAGGTTAGGAGCAGTTCATGTACCAGGTTTTTTACCAAATTAATGCTATCAGGGGAATTACACCTAAATGGAATTCTTTCTATCTAAACAATTCCATCTAGTTTCATCACTGCTTTTTCTCTCCTATATAAAATAATTCAGACAAGTAGACATCTGCAATAATATACACAGAATCAAGTTCTCAAACAAGTCAAGATTTACCACCAGGGCTTATGCCCTCTCTCTAAGTCATCCAGAAAATGCAAGTCTCAAATAGCCAGTAATTTTTTTTGACAGGTTTCAAATAATCTTTGACATTCTGCTTCTTGGTACACAATCTTCATTCAAATGACAAAAATTAAAATTTCAAGAGACTCTTCCATGGGGGAAATCATTTCCTTCATTTATTTTTTATTTAAACAGCACATTGCTGTATTTAAGAGAAGACATCCTAAATCAGCCATCAAATACATGTAGAAATCTACATCTAATCACCAATATTATTCCTTTACTTAGAGGCAAGATGCTCTTTATACCACTTATTCTTTTCCAATTCTAACTATTCTTCTGTATAAGATTTCTGCAGTAAAGAGTCATATTGGCGGATGACGTCAGAGTAATGGCGGAGTAGGAAGCGATACCGATAAATCTCCCCCAAAACTCAACAAGATCTTCAACCAGAAACAGAAAAACCTATACTTGGAGCTTCCAGATTCTTTGCAATACACCCAAAGGTATGATTGAGTGAAAAATTGGCTAAATATATAACCAAACCCCGAAGGAAATAGGGAGTAAGAAATGCTCCGCCTTCCTCACTAACCTAAACAGGGCGGCTTTTTCTGGTAACTGTGAATATAGAAACTGAGGCGGGCAAAGGGGGTGAATAGATCCAGGCCGCCGCAGCAAAAACGGCCGAACCAGGCTGTGGCTCAGAGATCCAAGCCGAGGAAAATCTGATCCTGTGGCAACCCAGGCAATACAAGCTAACACTCGCGCCAAACCCAAACAAAGAAAGACAAGCGGAGCGGCCATTTTACCCGGTCTCCTGGTCGGTGCGCAGTTAGTGGAAGAGAGATTTCTTCCTAAGCCGCGGAAGTGGGTACCCGTGTTGCCCCACGGAGAGGCAGGGTGAGAGGCCTTTCTGTGGGCTGAGGGCAGAGTCTCTGGGCAGCCCCAGTGCCCTGGGAAAGCCACGCACGGGAGGGAGTGAGAACTAATCCTAACGGTGGAGATTTTCCGTGCTGGAGGCTGTTTCACTCAGAGCGAAACGCGGCCGGCCTCATATCCTGGTTTGCGCGCGCAGATAAGGAGTGAGCAATTCCTCCGAGTGCCTCGGCAGTGCGCACCCGTGTTATCGCACAGAGGGGCAGAGTCAGGGGCCTTTGTGTGGGCCAAAGCAGAATCTCGGGCTGCCCCAGCGCCTTGCAAAAGCCGCACACGGGGACGGAGCGAGACTCAATTCCAACGCTGCAACTTTTCCCTGTGGTTGGGGGTTTCACTCAGAGCGTGAGACTGCTGGCCGGATATCCTGGTTGCAGACAGTGAGTGAGAGTTTCCTCCAAGCGCCCCGGAAGTGGGCGCCCGCTTGTGTTACCGGATAGAGTGGCAGAGCCAGAGGTCTTCGAGTGGGCGGAAAGCCCGCCTGATTATGCTAGCAGCTCTGACTGACTGAGCCTTACCCAGAGCCCTGTGCTGAGTGGAAATAGAGTGGGGAGTTGCCAGCAATTTGAGCCTCTTACTATCCAGGCAGAGGCAGCAGCAACCCCATACCTGGACTATCAGGCTACTAATTGAGGAAGGAAAGACTAGGAGAAAGGCTCCAGGAACACGGACTCTCTCACTGTCGGAGCCTATAAATGCTAATGAGCCTCGACTCCCAACGAGAATAAAGCACAATACATGACATTGCCATAGAGACTTATCAACTGCAAACCTCTACCTGAGCGTGCCAAAGGGGCAGAACCCGGGGTACAGAGTCACCGACCAGGAAGAGGGAGAGAAAAGAAAAAGCAAGAAGATAACCTCTCAAAATCAAGAATAATCTGCAGACTTTATAACCTATCCCATTTTATTATATTTGTTCGTTTGTTTCTATTATCTTCATTCTTGAGACTTTTTTTTCCTCCTCCAATTTGGCCGATTAACTCTCTACCGGTCTTACTCTCTCCTCTCCCTGAACTACACTACCCATAAGTGTTACATCTCCCATTATCATTTCTCTTCTCTTCCTTTCTCTCTATGAGGGTTGCACTCCAAAACCCTTAACTCTCTCTCTCTCTCTCCTTTCTTTTTTCTTCTTTTAGTGGTTCCCTCTTTTTTTCTCTCTCTCTCTTTCTTTTCTCCCTCTATATTAGTTTCTTCCTTTCTCCTTTACATCTCCTCTCATTCAAACCTCAATAACAAACAAATTATCTTATCTGGGACTCAAACCTATGTTTGTGGCATTTTGGGGGGTTTTTACTTCACCTTTTTAACTCACTAGCAGTGCTCCCATCCCTGGCTCTCCATATTATCTAGTTCTTGTTCCACTAAATACAATAGTAAGTTTTTAATTTGTCCCCCCATTTTTCCATTTTCCTCTTATTCCTCTCATCATAACTCTTAGAAAACCAACACCTAAAAGCAAATCATTTTATTCTTGACCCAAATTTTTTCCTTATTTGCTTTTTGTGGGTCCATACGCTCTTTTTTTTTTCTTTTTTCTTATTTTTTTTTTTCCTTTTTTTTTTTTTTTTTCTTTCTCTCTTTTTTGCCCCTTTATTACTTTTCCCCAATTCAGGCCCTCCATCACAGGCATTGTTTGTTATAACTCACAGTCCACCACAAGATTTTCTCAAGAAAGAGGGGAGAGGAGAGGAGAGGAAAAAAAGAGGGGGGGAATAATTTCCTTTTTTAAAAAATTTTTATTTTATTTTATTTTTCTTTATTTCATTATTAATGTTTTTTAAAAAAAACAACTCTTCGATTTCTTATTTTTTTATTTTTTTTAACTTTTTATTCTTTATTAAATCTCATTAATACTATCAACAAAACCACCCTCAGATGCCATTAAGGAAGAGAAAATCGAATATCATGGATACAAAAGAAAGAGAGGTAACACAGCTAGATGAGGAAAAATCTATGGAGAAAAAATTTAATATATTGGAAACCTTGGAGCTAAATGACAGAGAATTCAAGATAGAAATCCTAAAAATCCTCCGAGATATACAAGAAAACACAGAAAGGCAATATAGGGAGCTCAGAAAACAACTCCATGAACACAAAGAATATATGTCCAAGGAAATTGAAACTATAAAAACAAATCAAACAGAGATGAAAAACTCAATTCACGAGCTGAAAAACGAAGTAACAAGCTTAGCTAATAGAACAGGTCAGATAGAAGATAGGATTAGTGAAATAGAAGACAAGCAACTTGAGGCACAACAGAGAGAAGAAGAAAGAGACTCAAAAATTAAAAAAAATGAGATAGCCCTACAAGAATTATCTGACTCCATCAAAAAGAATAACATAAGAATAATAGGTATATCAGAGGGAGAAGAGAGAGAAAATGGAATGGAGAACATACTTAAACAAATAATTGATGAGAACTTCCCAAGCCTGTGGAAAGAACTAAAGCCTCAAGTTCAAGAAGCAAACAGAACTCCAAGTTTTCTTAACCCCAACAAACCTACTCCAAGGCATATCATAATGAAATTGACACAAACCAACAGCAAAGAAAAAATTCTCAAGGCAGCCAGGGAAAAGAAGAATACAACATATAAAGGAAGGCCCATTAGATTATCATCAGATTTCTCAGCAGAAACTCTACAAGCTAGAAGAGAGTGGACCCCAATATTTAAAGTCCTGAAAGAGAGGAACTTTCAGCCACGAATACTATACCCATCAAAGCTATCCTTCAAATACAAAGGAGAAATAAAAACATTCACAGATACAGAAAAGATGAGGGAATTTATCATCAGAAAACCCCCACTCCAGGAATTACTAAAGGGGGTTCTCCAATCAGATACAAAGAACAAAAAAAAACAGAGCCACAAGTAAAAGCTCCAAGAAGAACACAATAAAACCAAATTTAAACTGTGACAACAACAAAAAGAAAGAGGGGGAGGAGACGGAGATTAACAGTAGCAAAGGACGATGGAGTGCAAAAGTACTCACAAAATAGTTCGCTACAATGAACAGGGTAGGGACCCTTTTCATTACTCAAAGGTAACCACCATTGAAAAAACCACCACAGAAGCACATGAGATAAAAAAGATAGCAACAGAGGAAAGATGTATGGAATACAACCAAATAAAAACAAAAGATAGAAAAACGAAAGAGAAGGATCAAACAAGACACAAAACTAACAGAAAGCAAGATATAAAATGGCAATAGGGAACTCACAAGTATCAATAATTACACTAAATGTAAATGGATTAAACTCACCAATAAAAAGGCACAGAGTAGCAGAATGGATTAAAAAAGAAAATCCAACTGTATGCTGCCTACAGGAAACTCATCTAAGTAACAAGGATAAAAACAAATTCAAAGTGAAAGGCTGGAAAACAATACTCCAAGCAAATAACATCCAAAAAAAAGCAGGTGTAGCAATACTCATATCGGATAATGCTGACTACAAGACAACAAAAGTACTCAGAGACAAAAATGGCCATTTCATAATGGCTAAGGGGACACTGAATCAAGAAGACATAACAATTCTTAATATATATGCACCAAACCAAGGAGCACCAAAATATATAAGACAGCTACTTATTGATCTTAAAACAAAAACTGACAAAAATACAATCATACTTGGAGACCTCAATACACCGCTGACGGCTCTAGATCGGTCATCCAAACAGAGAATCAACAAAGACATAGTGGCCTTAAACAAAACACTAGAGCACCTGGATATGATAGACATCTACAGGACATTTCATCCCAAAGTGACTGAGTATACATTTTTCTCCAGTGTACATGGATCATTCTCAAGAATTGACCATATGTTGGGCCACAAAAACAATATCAGCAAATTCAGAAAAATTTAAGTTGTACCAAGCATATTTTCTGATCATAAAGCCTTGAAACTAAAATTCAACTGCAAAAAAGAGGAAAAAAATCCCACAAAAATGTGGAAACTAAACAACATACTTTTAAAAAATGAATGGGTCAAAGAAGAAATAAGTGCAGAGATCAAAAGATATATACAGACTAATGAAAATGACAATATGACATATCAGAATCTATGGGATGCAGCAAAAGCAGTGATAAGAGGGAAGTTCATATCGCTTCAGGCATATATGAACAAACAAGAGAGAGCCCAAGTGAACCACTTAACTTCCTACCTTAAGGAACTAGAAAAAGAAGAACAAAGACAACCCAAAACCAGCCGAAGAAAGGAGATAATAAAAATCAGAGCAGAAATAAATGAATTAGAGAACAGAAAAACTATAGAAAAAATTAATAGAACAAGGAGCTGGTTCTTTGAAAAGATCAACAAAATTGACAAACCCTTGGCAAGACTTACCAAGGAAAAAAGAGAAAGAACTCATATAAACAAAATCCAAAATGAAAGAGGAGAAATCACCACGGACACCGTAGATATACAAAGAATTATTGTAGAATACTATGAAAAACTTTATGCCACTAAATTCAACAACCTAGAAGAAATGGATAAATTCCTAGAAAAATACAACCTTCCTAGACTGAGTCAAGAAGAAGCAGAAAGCCTAAACAGACCTATCAGTAGAGAAGAAATAGAAAAAACCATTAAAAACCTCCCCAAAAATAAAAGTCCAGGCCCTGACGGCTATACCAGCGAATTTTATCAAACATTCAAAGAAGACTTGGTTCCTATTCTACTCAAAGTCTTCCAAAAAATTGAAGAAGAAGCAATACTTCCAAACACATTTTATGAGGCCAACATAACCCTCATACCAAAACCAGGCAAGGATGGCACAAAAAAAGAAAACTACAGACCAATATCTCTAATGAATACAGATGCTAAAATACTAAACAAAATACTAGCAAATCGAATACAACAACATATTAAAAAAATAATACATCATGATCAAGTAGGATTCATCCCAGAATCTCAAGGATGGTTCAACATACGTAAAACGGTTAATGTAATACACCATATCAACAAAACAAAGAACAAAAACCACATGATCTTATCAATAGACGCAGAAAAGGCTTTCGATAAAATACAACACAATTTTATGTTTAAGACTCTCAACAAAATGGGTATAGAAGGAAAATATCTCAACATGATAAAGGCCATATATGATAAACCATCAGCTAACATCATATTAAATGGCACTAAACTGAAGGCTTTCCCCCTTAAATCAGGAACAAGACAGGGTTGTCCACTCTCTCCACTCTTATTTAATGTGGTACTAGAGGTTCTAGCCAGAGCAATCAGACAAGACAAAGAAATAAAAGGCATCCACATCGGAAAAGAAGAAGTAAAGGTATCACTTTTTGCAGATGATATGATCCTATACATCGAAAACCCCAAAGAATCCACAAAAAGACTACTAGAAACAATAAGCCAATACAGTAAGGTCGCAGGATACAAAATTAACATACAGAAGTCAATAGCCTTTCTATATGCCAACAATGAAACAACTGAGAAGGAACTCAAAAGAATAATCCCCTTCACGATTGCAACAAAAAAAATAAAATACTTAGGAATAAACATAACAAAGAATGTAAAGGACTTATATAATGAAAACTATAAACCATTGTTAAGGGAAATCGAAAAAGATATAATGAGATGGAAGAATATACCTTGTTCTTGGCTAGGAAGAATAAATATAATCAAGATGGCTATATTACCCAAAGCAATATACAAATTTAATGCAATTCCCATCAAAATTCCAATGACATTTTTTAAAGAAATAGAGCAAAAAATCATCAGATTTATATGGAACTATAAAAAACCCCGAATAGCCAAAGCAATCCTAAAGAAAAAGAATGAAGCTGGGGGCATAACAATACCTGACTTCAAACTCTATTATAGGGCCACGACAATCAAAACAGCATGGTATTGGCAGAAAAATAGACACTCAGACCAATGGAACAGAATAGAAAGTCCAGAAATAAAACCACATATATATAGTCAAATAATTTTTGATAAAGGGGCCAACAACACACAATGGAGAAAAGAAAGCCTCTTCAATAAATGGTGCTGGGAAAACTGGAAAGCCACATGCAAAAGAATGAAACTGGACTACAGTCTCTCCCCCTGTACAAAAATTAACTCAAAATGGATCAAAGATCTAAACATAAGACCTGAAACAATTAAGTACATAGAAGAAGACATAGGTACTCAACTCATGGACCTGGGTTTTAAAGAGCATTTTATGAATTTGACTCCAATGGCAAGAGAAGTGAAGGCAAAAATTAATGAATGGGACTACATCAGACTAAGAAGTTTTTGCTCAGCAAGGGAAACTGATAACAAAATAAACAGAAAGCCAACTAAATGGGAAATGATATTTTCAAACAACAGCTCAGATAAGGGCCTAATATCCAAAATATACAAAGAACTCATAAAACTCAACAACAAACAAACAAACAATCCAATAAAAAAATGGGAAGAGGATATGAATAGACACTTCTCCCAGGAAGAAATACAAATGGCCAACAGATATATGAAAAGATGCTCATCTTCTTTAGCTATTAGAGAAATGCAAATCAAAACGGCAATGAGATACCACCTCACACCTGTTCGATTAGCTGTTATTAGCAAGTCAGGTAATAGCAAATGTTGGAGAGGCTGTGGAGAAAAAGGAACCCTCATACACTGTTGGTGGGAATGTAAAGTAGTACAACCATTATGGAAGAAAGTATGGTGGTTCCTCAAAAAACTGAAAATAGAACTACCTTATGACCCAGCAATCCCTCTACTGGGTATATATCCCCAAAACTCAGAAACATTGATACGTAAAGACACATGCAGCCCCATGTTTATTGCAGCATTGTTCACAGTGGCCAGGACATGGAAACAACCAAAAAGCCCATCAATAGATGACTGGATAAAGAAGATGTGGCACATATACACTATGGAATACTACTCAGCCATAAGAAATGATGACATCGGAACATTTACAGCAAAATGGTGGGATCTTAATAACATGATACGAAGCGAAATAAGTAAATCAGAAAAAAACAGGAACTGTATTATTCCATACGTAGGTGGGACATAATAGTGAAACTAAGAGACATTGATAAGAGTGTGGTGGTTACGGGGGGGGGGGGGGAATGGGAGAGGGATAGGGGGAGGGGCACAAAGGAAACAAGATAGAAGGTGACAGAGGACAATCTGACTTTGGGTGGTGGGTATGCAACATAATTGAACGACAAGATAACCTGGACTTGTTATCTTTGAATATATGTATCCTGATTTATTGATGTCACCCCATTAAAAAAATAAAATTATAAAATAAAAAAAAATAAAATAAAAAAAAAGAGTCATATTGTCATCACTGTACAGTCCAATAAAAGAGAACTTTACTACACTTAAATCTAGGTACACATAGCAGATTGAATAAGTGAAACTGTTTTCAGTAACTGAGTGAGTTGGCAATGATTCTTTAAGCACTGACATGCCCACATGTAATGTATGTGTGCGTGAGATGGGGCATTGGGGGTGGGGGAGAGTTTATAAAAGTAAACTCCGAAGTAACTCTAATAAGCATAATAAAAAGTGACATCCAGTTGACTGAAGTGATATTGAGTTGATAAAGAGTCCTGAATTCCAAGAGATATTTGGATTTTATCTACAAATGATATTGAGTTATTGTTCTTATGATGAGAGTTGATGAGGTAAAAGCTATGTTTCAGGAAAATCTATCTATTGTAGATGCTTGGGAATTGGGGGGAGAAAGGAAGGATAAGGGAATAGGAGTTGGATGGGAAAGAAAAGGAAGGCCAAGAACATGTTTCAGATGCTTATTGTGGCAATAATCCTTAATTTAAGACCAAAAGGATTCACTCTCCTCCCCCGTGTGATGGTATTAGGTGGTGGAGCCTTTGTAAGGTGATTAGGTGCTGAGAGTAGAAGCCTGTGGATGGGATTAGTGCCCTTATAAAGGGAACCCTGGAGAGTGTCTTTACCCTTTCCACCATCTGAGGGCACAGCATAAAGATAACCATCTGTGAATCAGCATGTGGGCTCTCTCCAGACACCAATGTTGGCACCTTATGTTGGACTTCCCAGTCTCAGAAACTGTGATGAGTAAGTTTCTGTTATTTATAAGCAACCCAGTCTATCATACTAGATCATAGCACCCAAATGGACTAAGACATAACCAAAACCATAAAGTGGAGAGAAAGGATCAAAAAGGCCAGAGTTCTGGCCTGTTGGCTCAGCGATAAAGCGTCAGCCCAGCAGGTGGAAGTCCTGGGATCGATTCCTGGCCAGGGTATACAGGAGAAGTGCCCATCTGTTTCTCCATCCTTCACCCTCTCCTTTCTCTTTATCTCTCTCTTCCCTTCCCACAGCCAAAGCTTCATTGGAACAAAAAGTTGGCCCAGGGGCTAAGGATGGCTCCATGGCCTCCACCTCAGGTGCTAAAGTGGCTCGAGTTGCAACAGAGCAATGGCCCAAATGAGCAGAGCACCGCCCCCTAGTGGGCATGTCGGGTGGATCCTGGTCAGACGCATGCAGGAGTCTGTCTCTCTACCTCCCTGCTTCTTACTTCAGAAAAATATAAAAAAATAAAATAAAATAAAAATAATTTTTTTTAAAAAAAAGGCCAATCAGAGGGAAACTGATTATTTTATTTTGGAGACTGGCAGGTATAGATAAACAGACAATTGTAAAATATGGATCCTAAGTTGTGATAGCAGAGAAACAGAAGTTCACACTGACAGTAAAATGGGAGTCAGCAAAGAGCACTGATATGGGAATGGAGAGACTCAGGGAAAGGGGCAGGGGATGCAGAGGTTAGATATGCGGTTTAGCACGTGTTAAATTTGAGACGATAAAGTTATATCCATCTAGAACAATTCAATTATCAGATAAAAAGATGGCATCTAGATTAGAAATTAAAATTAAAATGGATGATTTAAGCAACCTGCGTGGGCATGATAGGTGAGGGCTTGAGAATGACAACTGACCCAGAGAGTAAAGGTAGACAAACAGCAGGCCAGGGGCTCAACCTTGGAGGAAATTAGATTTTAAAGGATGAAATGTGAATCAAAGAAAAAAAAAAGAGAAAGACAGACAGACAGATAGACAGAGAATTCAGAGGGGAAAATATAAAAGCCTTAGGTATGTTGAAATATACTGCTCACAAAAATTAGGGGATATTTTATTGCTTCATGTTAATTTTGAAATATCCCCTAATTTTTGTGAGCAGTACTAATTGCATAAGTCTTTACTAGAAAGCAAAAGACATGGGTTTTAGGTTTTGTTATTTCACTTACAAATGGTCACATTGATTGAATGCCATGCTTGCACTGTGTTTCTGTAAAATAAAGAAGGTAGAAGACTTCTGTTCCTGCTTAGGTTACAGAAAGCTAGAAAGAATGTCACTAACAACTCAATCAGCAGAGTAAAGCCATAGACCAATGGTAGTCAACCTGGTCCCTACCGCCCACTAGTGGGCGTTCCAGCTTTCCTGGTGGGTAGTAGAGGAGCAACCAAAGTATAAATAAAAAGATAGATTTAACTATAGTAAGTTGTTTCATAAAGATTTATTCTGCCAAACTTAGCAAAAAATCCGACATAAAGTCCTTGGTAAGTAATTATTATTATATGCTTTAACTTGCTGTAACTCTGCTTTATAAATTTTATAAAGTAAAGTTACTTCCCTACTTTATAAATCACCATTACTGTGGAACTGGTGGGCAGTTTAGAAAATTTTACTACTAACAGAGATACAAAAGTGGGCGGTAGGTATAAAAAGGTTGACTACCCCTGCCATAGACTATAAAAATCACAACTTTTTTGGTGACCTGATGTCACAGCACAACCAAGTAGCTTGAATTGCCAAGAGACATATACTTCTATGAAGGGATGGGCCATGCAGACTGACCCAGCAAGGGAGAAAGATGTGCTAGCCTCCATAGGAGAAAGTAACATAAAATCAGAAAATTGTAGCAAATATTAAAGGCTAAGGTGTGGACGAGTTTGACAATTAACCCTTGCTTTACAAATGGACATTGAAGGCAAAACCTGTGGGTGAGTTAGGGATTGTGTTTGTTCTTGCAAGCTCCGAGGCATGAGGAAATCTACACTCACGGCCTGTTTTTCACAGACCTTCATTGGCTGCTCATAAAATTGGAGACCGTGTGAGAACCCAGAGAGCGGTGCAGGTGTGCAGAAAAGGAGGAGCTAACACTTCAGGAGTGCAGAAGTTCTGTCATCTTGTCCAGAACCTTTCCCACATGGAGCCTAGTTGTATCCACTGGGAGAGAGACCAAACCCCATAGATGGGAAACAACTGCTCTCAGAAAAAAAACCAATCCTCTTCTCCAACAATGAAATGCTGAAGAACAAACACAATCCCTAACTCACCCACAGGTTTTGCCTTCAATGTCCATTTGTAAAGCAAGGGTTAATTATCAGATTTGTTCCAAGGCCAGATCACAATGATAAGGAAGGGCATTGTCAGGGGTTGACTTGTGGCCTCCCCAAATTCAAACATTGAGTCCTAATCCTCAGTATCTCAGAATGTAAATTTATTTGAAAACAGAATTATTGTAGATATAATTAGTTAAGATGAGGCCATACTAGAGTAGGGTGGGCCTCAATCTCATATGACTGGTGTTCTTAAAAAAGAGGAATTTGGGGCCCTGGCCAGTTGGCTCAGCAGTAGAGCGTCGGCCTGGCCTGCGGGGGACTCGGGTTCGATTCCCGGCCAGGGCACATAGGAGAAGCGCCCATTTGCTTCTCCACCCCACCCCCCTCCTTCCTCTCTGTCTCTCTCTTCCCCTCCCACAGCCAAGGCTCCATTGGAGCAAAGATGGCCCGGGCGCTGGGGATGGCTCCTTGGCCTCTGCCCCAGGCGCTAGAGTGGCTCTGGGTCGCGGCAGAGCGACGCCCCGGAGGGGCGGAGCGTCGCCCCCTGGTGGGCAGAGCATCGCCCCTGGTGGGCATGCCAGGTGGATCCCGGTGGGGCGCATACGGGAGTCTGTCTGACTGTCTCTCCCCGTTTCCAGCTTCAGAAAAATACAATAAATAAATAAATATATATATATATATGAGGAATTTGGACACAGAGACGTATTTCCAGGGAGAATGCTGTGTGAAGATGGAGAGGTCAGGTTGGATGCTTCCACATGCTGAGGAATGTCAGAGATTGCTAATAAACCACCAGCATGGAAAAGACAGGCACGGAACAGACTCTTCCTCATAGCTCGCAGAAGCATCCAGCCTTGCCAGTACCTTGATCTTGGACTCCTTGCCTTTCATAACTGTGACACAATACATTTCTCCTGGTTAAGCCACCAAATTTGTGATACTTTGTTATGTCATCCCTAGCAAACTAACAAAGGCATTGAGGAAGTTTTACAGGTTGATTCATTAATTCATGTATTGAAAACATTTTTCTCAGACTATGTGAGATGAACATAGTAATGAATAAAACAAAGGCCCTGTCCTCAAGGGGCTATTATCCTAGTTTAAGGAACAGACAATAAAACAAATAAATAAATTATGTCAGGTACTGGTATGTGCTTTGAAAAAAAGTAAAATGGGATAAAGCAGCTAGAAAATGTCAGGGGGTGGTGGAGAAATGCTTTTCTGAGGAAGTGTCATTGAGCAGAGGCCTGCTGAGGTGACAGCAAGGGCCAAGTGAATTCTGGGATTTGGGCTCCAGGCTGAGGAAGCAGCAAAGGTCCTGACACAGAAACTTGCCTGGTTCAGAGAAACAGAAGGAAAACCAGAATTTCAAGAGCAAAGTGAGCCGAGAGAGTAGAAACAAGGTCTGAGAGGCAGAGACAGAGGCAAGATCATACAGCATTTGTAAGGACTTTGAATTTTATTCCAAGTGGGATGAAAATCTTTGGAGGGTAATAAGAAATTATTTAAGTTTTAAAAGCTGGCTGCCATGGGATGATTAAACTTCATGGGAAGGAGGGTTAGTGTGAAAGTAGGAAGATAGTTTTGTAGCCTTTACAGTTGTTCATGCTGAGATGTTATCTTGGGCTGTGGTGGGAGCAAAAGTGGTCACAGGCAGGATGTACTTGCACAGAAACGCTGACTGCGTATGGCAGTTACATGGATGTTGGTCAGGGTGAAGTCTCTGCCTTGATGAGAATAATTTCCACCCTGAATTAGAAGCTATAACTCCAAATAGATTTCACAGCTCTGGAAAATAAACTATGTAGCATGGCCGGGCCTATAATGGCTATAAATATTTTAAAATCCTTCAAGACACTGGTAAATATTTTCAAAAGATAAAAATCTCAACAGAAAGTGCATTTAAAAAAAAAAAAGGCATATTTTCACCTTTCCATCCTTCAAATTGTTTTCCACGTTCCCACCCGACTGCTCTCCCTGGTGAGAGCCATTGGTGGAATCGTTTTCAAAGTGCTGGCCTTTCATCACAGGCCAAAATAAATCAAAAACTGTGGTCACAGCTTTTGCAAGGATTGGTTCAATTGTAAAAAAAAGAATATGTTTGATCTGTACAGGCTCTCCAGGGGAAAAAAAATGTTTTGAGTGAAAGGGCAACATTTCATTTTCTAAAAACAAATGCTTCACCGTCCTTCATCCATAAAGGCTATCTTTGCACACCCAGAAATGAAGGAAAGCATTTGAATACTTACGCAAACCATGTGTACACTGGAAGGTGCTGAAAGCAGGGAGAAACTGTGTTACTGAGATCACAGTGGGGTGATTCTTGCCTAAATTATTGAGATTAAATATCTAACTGGGGCAAGTACTCAAGATTAGTCTTCCACTGGCATTTCACCTAAAAAGAAGATCTTGCTACTTTTAGTTTCCCACAAAATGACAGGCCCTTTTTTTCAGATGCTGTTAAGGCAGATTTCCCAAGAGTTATGCTCAGTCAAAAAACTGGTAAATTTTCATAATTGTGAATATTAAAGAATGGCTGCTATAAAAAGCAACTGTCTACTAAATGTCAAGCTAGTACTTTCCTCATTTGGAAGGATGTTTTTCTTGATTAGACTTATAGGTTTTTTTCAAGGCCTGAATCAATTCAGTCTCAGTCAAATAACTCTAATCAACTTTGCTTCCTAATTTGATGAATTATACTAATAAACTCCAATTTTCACCAAGAAAATGTAGATTTATGGTCAATTTCTTTTCATTTGAATGAGACACTTCCACCATTTTGAAAATTATCTGATCTCATTTTTTATTTTCAGAGGTTTTAACTAAGCTAAATTTTCTGTTGGAATGTGCCCAAGGCACTAAGGTTTTATACCTCTGTGAACGGTGTCAGAATTTTTTCATCAGTCACCATAAGAGCCTACCAAGAGGTCATAATCTCCCTCAGTCCATTAATGTCTGCTGGTGGAGAAGTATCTTTTGGGGTTGCTTCTCTTGGAGAAAAGGAACATTCTGGGACTTGATCCTGTCACTCTTAGCATGCACTATAAAGCATGAGTCTTGAGCACATGGGTACATTTAGGTACACCACCCTGACATTCTAATCTCATATGTAGATATATAGCTTTTCCTTTAACTTTTGACAGTCTTACTAAGATTTTTATTTCTATTCTGGTGAACATTTTATGAAAAGATGAGAACAAACCACACATTCAGGAAATATAGCACCAGACGTCATGATTCTCTTCATCGAATTTACCGTTAAACTCTAAAGGTATCAACAGTAGGATCTTTCTCTTGTATATCACCTCTCAGATTGTATATTGCCACCTATGTTGTTGGGTTTTCAATAAATACTGCCAACTGGCTCAGTGTTTAATCAAGCAAACCTCTCAAATTGAGTTTAATTTAATTTGACCATTATTGTTATGTCCCTACTATGTGCAAAATATTGTAATAAGTACTACTGGCAATATTGATGAATAAAACAACTCTTTGTTCACAGGCTCACAACTGGTGGGAGGTGGGGGGCTAGGGATCCTAGGCTGGTATTTATCTTGAATAGATACAAAGCTGTGAAGAAGTTTATTTATAAAAAAAATCAAGGGAGCCAAGGACCTTTGGAATCATTTCATCACAGTCTCCCCATTCAGAGCATTTCCTCAAGCATGGAGTTCTTCAAGCCACTCTAAGGATTATAAGCACAAACACAGAGGAAAACATACATTGTTCAGTGACTCCAATCATCTAGTTTTTAATATCTTTAATGAAAAAAGCAATTTAAAAATATGTATCATGTCTATAAAGCTATGGGGCTGGGCAGAGTCTTGACAGCCCCTTCGTTTCCTTCTCTCTCACAGATGAAGGGGCTGAGTCTCAGAGAGGATGAACGACTCATCTTAGGTCTTACACTTCTCAGCGGCAGAGCAAGGCTTGGAATGTGGTTCAGTGATTCTTATTCTCACACACTGGGCCTCCCTGCTTCTCTGGCTAATTGAATATAAATAGGCCAAATATGATCCATATTGAAGCTCCAGGAAAAAAAAATGGGAAAAGAAAAGCTGGTACAAGTTATCATTATAATATTAGAATTCAGCTCTGTCAAGGTGAGGGGTGTGAGGCATGTGTTGAGATCCACTCAGACTGCCTTTCTCTGATGCTAGAAGATGGCTGACCTTCTCCTCTGAATCTCAGAGATCCTCATCAGTGTGGCTGCAAGAGAGAGGAAGCTGTGTGGGGCCTCCATGAATCTGGGGAGAAGGCTGACCGGCATGCACAGTAGGGAGAAACACTGTAGCTGCCTGGAGACAAAACCTGGTTCATCATCTACTGTGTGTACTTGGGCAAGTTACTTCCCCTTTCTGTGTTTTAATTCCTCATCTCTGAAATGGGATAATATCTACCTCATTCTGAAAATTATATAATTGATATTTACATAGTGATTAGATTTTCTTAGAACAAAACTCCATGCATTTAAAAAATAAATATAATGCAATGATGTAAATGCCCAGTCTATTTAATATAAATTAGAGTAATTAGAAATATTTCTTGTCTAAAAATAATTTCTTTTGTGTTTTTATAGGAGCCAGATTTCAGAAAGTTGGAAGATTCTATTGAAGATTTGTACTGTTCATTCAGATGCCAACTTCAGCTGAAAATAGTGTCATGCCATTCAGGTGGAAGGCACCAGACACATCCATTTTTAAAACAACTAATAATCACTTTAGATTGATATTTCCCACATTTGGTTTTGTGGAAGATCCCTCTCCTAGAAATATAAAGATGAGTTAAATGACCTGAAAGTCTTCCACAATGAAGACTACTGGGAAGCACTGGGATAAGCAGAATTTATTTATTTTTATTTATTTGTTTTTATTGCCGGACTTTTAAGAGCCTATAATATGCTATAGGTATAATTAATTATAAATTCTATTTATAAAGGTGAGAAGTAAATCATATTTAATATAAGTTAAAAGGATAGCAGCTAACATGCAACTATGGCTTATAGTACTTTAGACTATTAACAACCTTTTTTATTTTTTAGATTTTATTTATTCATTCTAGAAAAGAGGGGGAGAGAAGGGAAAAGGAGCAGGAAGTATCAACTCCCATATGTGCCTTGACCAGGCAAGCCTGGGGTTTCAAACTAGTGACCTCAGCATTCCAGGTTGATGCTTTAACCACTGCGCCATCACAGGTCAGCCTATTAAAAGCCTTTCGAAAGGTCATTCCTGCAGGCCCTGATTCTGGTAGAGGTTTCAGAGTACCAATCTGTATGATCATCAATAACTGGGCATCTCTGTTGGCATTCATACATGTACTATAACAAGGGTGTTCTTAAAGAGTTAAATATATAGGTATTCTTTTTCAGAAATATATCTGTTCCAGTCAGTGAGGATGTTTGTTCTTGTAAGTTTCAATATTATTTTATTTTAAGGCATATTAAATTCTATCACTATATCAACTAAAAATGTGAAATTGGAAGCAGAATTCTAGGTAGTGATAGAATTCCCAAAGGATTTCAATGTCCTTTTAAAAATGAAATACAATAATGGAAAATAAACTGTGTAAAATGCCAACACTTCTCGTCCCCATCTGCTGTGTCTGTGTACTAAGCCAAGAGGTCCCACTGCCAATCATACCCTTGGAAAGAAACAATGTAGAGCTTGCTTTCACTGTCACCTATGCATTCATTAGATTCCTCGTGTTTCTCCATTTGATTTTGAGTTTGTTAATTCACCAGATATAGATATCTGCATAAAACATATCCAGCTTTTCTTATTATAGAAAAGTAAGTGGTTGGTAATTTAGGAAATACTAGATAGATAAACCATAAAATTATTAATTTCAGTGAAATACAAATCATGCATTGCCTAAAATGCTATGACCCACATTTCAACAAAATCTGAAGCAATATATCTAACTTATATTTCCTTACTTTAAAATATACCCAACAAACTTTACTGGATATAAATATTTTTAAAATTTTATAAACACATTTTTAATGAACTTGCATCTCAGTGTTCCAACATGACTATAGAGGTTTTCAAACCTTTTTTTCCCAAAGCATTAAAATTTAAATCTCCCATGCCCGGTTTCAAACAGATATTTATGGCTAGATTTAAAATGTCTGAACAAAGAGCATTAAAATTAAATCTCCAATGGAAAAAATATCTACTGATACCACAGCATAAACACCATTATTTTGATAATGTGAAAAGTATTTGAGTTCCAAGAAAGACCAATATAATAATTAACGTTCTCCCACCCCCACCAATAAAATTTTGAGTGAGAAAAAAATGGGATACTTCCAAATTTAAACTTCAAAATAAATTAATTTATCTATTAATGTAAACAAAATGGTTTGTCTTTTCAAACCATGATATCAAGTCATGTGCTGCATTTAATAAATCAGTCACCCCTGTCTATGTGGTTGTTCCTCCTTCTAATGATCTCAGTATTATTACAATTCCTCTGGCTAGTTTTTTCAGATTTTTTTTTCTTTAACTTTAAAAAGCAAACACAATTGTTTAAACACAGCAGATATTTTCCTTCAGAAATCTGGAAAGGCACAAAGAAAACCTAGAATTTTGTTAGACATACAAACATTTTCAAAAATACCATCAGGGGCCATTCCCTTAGAAAACTATGCCCAGGAATTTATCCCTGAGTGTCTCTCTGACAGCAACCTGGTAGGAGAATAAAGTTGGTTTTCATAATATCAACTTCCAAAAATATGATTTCTAATCTATGCATCAGAAATGTCCATAAGACCAAATTCCATTTCTAACCTGCACAGTTACATCCAGTCATTTTAAAAACTATATATTTGTTTTATCTATACACCATCGTTGTTCTTTTTTTTAGTGAAAAAAGGGGCGATAGAGACAGACTCCTACATGTACCTTGACTAGAATCCACCTGGAAACCCCTGTCTGGGGCCGATGCTTGAATCAACTGAGCTATCCTCAGCACCCAGGGCAGACATTCGGACTAATCGAGGCACTGGCTGAGAGAGGGGAAGAGCGAGAGAAGTGGGAGAGGGTGAGGAAGAGAAGCAAATGGTTGCTTCTCATGTGTGCCTTGACTGGGAATAGAACCTGGGACGTCCATATGCTGGAGCAACACTCTGTCCACTAAGTCTACCAGCCAGGGCCTCAATACACCATCTTTAGGTCCACGAGTTTACTACCATTAAAGAGCATAACATCCTTCTATGTGTCCAACATAGCTCTGCAAAGTTTCACAGGGCTGCCACAGTTTCAGTGACACTTAAACACTCAGTTCAATTGTTTCTTGACTTTAAACATTAAGATTATATTTCTATACAGACTGACAGCATGATGTTGTTTCTGTCTTTAAAGTTTATCTTCACTTAGTCCTGTATTTTTTAAAATTACTTCTCAGTTTGTTCTTCCACTCACACAACCCTAACATACCCAAGAACTCACACAGATGCACTTTGGAAGTTCTTTCCCTTCAGTGAAACTTAGGTAAGACCAGTGGAAACAGCTAACATTTATAGGTGCTAATAATTCCAGGTGTTTGTTTTTTTTTTTATCCTTATGGCAGTTCTATGGGGTAAGAGGCAGTATTCTTATCACAAATCATAAAACAAAGACTTAAGTATTTTGCCCAAATCTCTCAGCTGTAGGTGATAGAGCCAGATTCTAACCTAAGCTGATCCCCTCCAGTTCCCACGTTAGAGACCAGACAGAGGCAAAGGTGGCTCCAATCCTGCACTTGCTCAATGCTGAGAGGGAAGGCCTCCTTAAATTTGTACTGTAGGCTCCTCCCTTGACTCACCCTAGTTCCAATTCTGCTTAGGCTATTTCCATTGGAGGCTGGGGACCTCTGCTCTATGCTGGTACCCATCTGGGGGCTGCTCATGATTGTCTACAGGCAAAGTCTGGCTTTCCCCAGAGCACTGTCTTTACTGTGGACAGCACTTCCCTGGGGTCTCCATATTCCAATTACATCTTCTGGTTGGGTTTCCCCTCACTTGGCCTGGAATCCACCTGTGCAACCCTATGACTCCTGCCTCTCACTTCATTCTCCTGAATGTGGAGCCTCAGGAACCACTGGCTTCTCTTATGTCTTCACCGAGGGCTACAGAGAATGGCGTGAGGCATGGATTGCCCCCTCTTCTTAATAAGCCCCTAAAACATAGTTCCTCTATGACCTGCTGATGTGGACTTCATAAGCCAGGACTCATGCCTTCCCAATGCTCTAGATTGGGCTCTAGGTGAAAACCAACAATATTCAGGGAGTATACAGCAGGCTGTCCCCAAAACTCTTCCCCCATTGTGTCCTGGCAGAAGGTTGCTACCTCAGCGAATGCTTTAGACTATGCTAATTAAGCTTCATAAGGAGTTTCAAAAGCCAAGAAATACGTTTTTTACAAACCCCTGGTCAAGGCCTGAGCTTTCACAGCACTACCTCACTACAGACACCACCGAGCATGCAAAACCTTCATCACTCTCCCAGCTTCCAACTCTTCAGTGAGAAATGCTAGATGCCCATATCCTGACCTTGAGCTATTTGCCTGGCTGGGATATTTTTTTCTACCATCCTTGGAAGCACTAAGCCATTTCGGAACATTGTTTTCTTTTCTGATTGCTTACCCAGCAATAATTCTCCAGGTTCTCCATTTGTCCTAGAAACAAGATTACAGGTCCCCAGGGAGTCAAGAGGCATGAGTGGTACCAATGCAAAGTAGCATCGAAGGCTTTCCAGAGCCACAGACAGCACTGCCCGCATCGGCTGGGATCTCAGCCATGCAGTTCCCAAATCTCAACACAGGACCTACGTGTGTTGTCTTAAGTTCTGAACTGATGGGGACCAGAATCAGAGGCCCTGGGGATCTCCAAGTTTCAGCCTCCCAACAGATAGGATCTGGGATGAGTGAAGGGGGCAGAGGGAAGGACTCAGCTTCCTAGGAATTCTGTCTTCAGAAGGCAAAGTTTTGCTAACTGCTCCTCAGAGCCCTGGAGACTGATAGGGTTGGGAAGAAGCAGGAAAAAGCTTCTTCTTATGTTTTATAAGTTGGAATTTGGGCGACAATTCAATATGTAAAAATGATTCCAAGGCTTTAAAAATTAAAAGAGGATAGAGGTTTGGTTTAAAAAAGGGGGGAGGGGGCCTCCAAGTCCTAGCTGTGTCCTTCACTAGTCATTAACTCTGGGCCAATTATTCAATGCCTCCAAACTCAGTTCCTCATTTATAAAATGAGGAAAACAATACCTGTCAAATTATCACTAAAATGCTAATTAACATAAAATATAGGAAGATGTTTCTATTACTTGGAACCCAGAAAGGGCCTTTGCTTTACATTCTCTCCTTAAATCTTCATGACAACCCTGTAACCTAGGTGCCTTTGACCTTCCTTTGGCAGACTGAAGAAAGCTAAGGAGTCCAGAGAGTTTCAGTAAGTTGCTTACAGTCACACAGTGATTGATCCAAGATTTGCTCTCAAGTCTGACTTGTTCCTCTTAGAAACAGCCAGCTTAGCTATTATTCAAAAAAAATTTTTTAAGTCTCATGAAAAAATGGTCCTTCAGACTGGAGAAGGTATTATTGAACCAGAGACAGTCTAAGGGTATAGAAAGAGCTCTGGGCCAGAAGTTGGTCTTAGCTTCTGAGTCCACGTGAGTTCAACAGATGTTCAATGTTTTGGAGTTAATGCTGCCACTGTTATTCTCCCCTTGTTCTCGACACCACTAGTCCTGCTACTGTCTACAGAAATGCTAAGGACAATAAGGGCTATTGTTCCCTAAACTCAAGGCACTGTGCTCACTCCTTGATAAATATAATCTCAATTAATCATCCCAACTAAATGAACCCTTTTAGGTAAGCACTTCTACTATTTCTATTTTATGGGTGCTGGTCCCACTGCACATGCCATTGCTGCCACAGCTAGTGACCACCACTTTCCTGCTGCCACCCTCACTGTAGCTCCCGATGACACTGCTGCCTTTGGTGCCGCACAGTCATCAAAGCCCTGCTTATTTTCTGACCTTCAAAAGACAAAACCAGTCTTCTCAGTTTTATGGTACAGCCCTTCAAAGAACAAGGAATAAGTCCTCGAGAACATTTGAGGAAGATTCCCTCTGACCCTGAGCAGTGTCTTGAGATTCAATCCAAGCATCCGCACTCTTACCTGAATTGCCTGCCCACCTAGGGAGTGCTTTAGTAGCTAAGAAGCACTTTGTTCTCTTAGTATTTTCTGAGAATTGTCATCATTATGAATATTTACCGAGTATTTTTTATGTCATGGGCACTCTACTAAGTGTAAGAACATGCATCATCTTTACAACTCTGTGATATGGTTACAGTGATTATTTCCGGGCTATATATGGAAACACCAAGGCATAGAGAGGGTAAGAGCATACTTAAGTTCATACAGAAAGTCAGCAGGAGAGCCCGGCTTCCAGCTCAGCTCCAGACACAAGGTGGACACTTTTAGCTGTTCTATATGCCACAGAGGCCTGTCCACTGCCCCCCAAGAGTCCATTCTTTGCTCCTCACAGGAACACAATATGACAAAGTCTGCCCTGAAAGCTCAGAGTATCCTTACGGGGTAAATATTAAGATATGAAAATTAACTCACTTCATGTGTATGTGTATGGATTTTTGTCATCTAGAGATGCTAAATGGAGATGGAACATATTGTGTAAACTCTGCTGCAGAGACAGGAAAAAATAATTTTACCACATTGCCACCTTTTAATGTAGTTTTCTTTATTGCTTTTTTGTACTCATTTCTTTCTGCCATGCAATATAGTTAAAGGTTATACATTCTCTTTGAGCTTATTATATAGTCACAAAATCATATAAGGAATCCTTTATGATTCTGATTGGAACAATGATAAACGAATTTTCATTGGTTCTTTGATCAGGTATCAATTGAAGAACTATACACCAAGATCAGGATGTATACTATAGAAATTATAGCGATGATTCAGGAGCAGGCCCTACTCTTAAAAATATTCAATTCTATGGGAGAGATCAAACCCAGAGGACATTGGTTTTAAATATTGCTGGTTTAGATAGCCTGTTTTCCCTCCTAAGACATCGTAAATACCCTGTCACTGTCTAGCTGAGACATCTTTGCTCACTACCAAATGCAGATTATAGCAGGTAAGACTGTCAACATAATTTCCAGGGTCCAGTGCAAAATAAAACTGCAAGGCTCCTTATTCAGAAATGACTGAGATTTTTAAGATGGCAGGTCCTTAAACCAAGCAAGGGGCCTTTCTAAGTGTAGGGCCTCATGCGATTGCAAGGATCACGTGCACATGAGGCCAGCCCTAGTACCAGGTCATGTTTTGTGCTTTGTACCAATGCTTGTTCTGCTTTTATGTCAAACACTTTGACCAACGCCAGGCTGACTCCACTTCCTGGGCCAGCTGCCCACCCTAACAGTTCCTACAGGCTACACCTGCTCCTCCTGCCTCCTAGGGGGGCTCCTGTCCTAAGTTCCTCAATTAACTGTTTTCTATTTTCCTTTCTTCTCTTCACAGTGAATGGAACGGGCACCCTGGCTGGCTGTTTCACAGCACTCATCATCTAATTCTAGCTGTGGTCTCTCCTCCCACCTCCCACCTGCAGGCCACTTGCCCCTCTGCTCCCCTCCCCCAGAAGGAATAGTGGGGGGGGCAAGGAGAACCAGCAGAAAGAGCCACAAACAAGTTAAATCTTACTATTACCACTCTTGTAGCCACAACAGACTTTGGTACTTCCTTATGACAATACAAGTTATTTTGAATAAAATTTTCTCATAATTAGTGAGAACACTGTGGATCCCACAAAGTAGCCCACCTCAGTTAAAGGTTTTCTCAATTTGCTTTGGAAGTTTGTTACCAAGTTAAATTTAAGGAATATGTTAATCTTCTTGATGAGTATGGTTCTGGTGGGCATGTCTGTTTTCATGCTTCTCCAGAAGACATAAAGGACTGTATCTTGCTCACCTGAAAGGACCCTCTGTTATACAGGACAGCAAGGGCTAATGGTCAAAATGAATGGTGCAAACAGTAAAGACTACAAGTGTTCACAGGAAGGCTAAACAGTAAAGATAAGAAATATGAAAGTCTTCATAGAGGAGATGAGGATTAAAAATCTTGGTTTTATAAGTTAAAATAGAATAATAGCTCTGTCATTCAACCAAGAGCAAAATCTGAAAATTTCAAAGAATATTTTTTCTATACAGAAATACATTATTTTCTTTATTGACATCCAAAACCCAGATCTTATGATGTTATTTCTCTTTGTATAGCCTTTTTTCACTTCATTTAAAATTGTTCCCACTAGGCCCAATATTTATGCTTCATTGGATTTTATTGAACTCATCACTGTTTTATTTTTTTCTAAGTCTTTTAATTGGCTTCCTGGCTTCTTAACAGTTAATTAATTTATTGCAAAATAGCAGGTATATGCTTTGATCACAGGATGGTTTAGCTACAAATATAACTTCCTAGCCAGAAATCTGTCCAGGCTCTGAAAACCTTTGCCACTTTCTCTGTATTTTTGCTTGACAATTAGTATTTTCCCACTGTGTTATAGGGCCATAATTAGTATCCCCATATCTTATCTTTCTTTGTAGTCTGCATGTTCTCAGAGGACAAGATTCTGATCTGGTTTATATCTATGTGCCTTGTAAGTAAAGGGTAGTTAATAAGGTGGATAGTTCTGTTAATTATCTATTTTATTGGTTAGCTGATCAAATGGTAAGAAGAAAGGAAAAGAGGAATAAAAGAAAGAAGGAGGGAAAGAAGGAAAGAAAAGAAGGAAGGAAGGAAGGAGGGAAGGAAGAAAGGAATGAAGAAAGGGAGGGAGGAAAGAAGGAAGGAAGAAAGGGAGGGAGGGAGGGAGGGAGGGAGGGAGGGAGGGAGGGGAAGGAGAGGAAGGAAAGAAAGGAAAGAAGGAAATATTTCTATTTTATCTGAGTCTCCCTTCCCATTCAACTTTGATCATGTTATAAATACTAAGCTTCCTGCAATCAACTTTGTATCTTCTCTTTTTCAAGAAATTCTTTGACTACCAAGAAACTAGAAAGTCAGCAAAATAACAAGAAGAAATAAAGCAATAAGGAGTTAAAGAATTGTTAATGTTGCCCAACTCAGTAATTGTAGGCAAAGTTTCGCACAACTAAGATGTAAGACATTGCTACAATTTTCCCTCTAATAACCCATGCTTCCCACAAGTTTCTCTTCTATCTGTAAACCTAGAGAATAGTCCCACAATCTTAAAGTCAGAAGAAATTTTACATTTCCTAGTAATTTCACAGTCAATTTTCAAATAACCTATATAAAATCTTTGCTGAGTAGTAACTCTGCTTTAGTTTGATTACATCCAATGATGAGAAACTTACTACTTACCAAATGAACCTCATTACATCTTTTTCTACATGTATTTACTTTTAAGATTTTTACATTAGAGAAAAAAATACAGAAAAGTGGAAGAATTTCATCACATAGAAGTGTGTAAAACAATGCTAAGATTTTGTTTTACTTCAAAAATTATAAATATGTTTGTATGCCTATTAGTATATAAAAAATAAAATAGCATAAAGCATGTAATTATAAGACACCGTTTTTATTTGTTTTCCATCTTTGTTAATAACATATAGATTATTTTCTGAACCTATCTGTTCCAAATGCAAAATCCCATTTTTGTTTGGGATTTTAGGATCGCCCAGCTTTCACTGAGTTCTGTTAGAAAATTGACTATGCTCCAAGAACTTCTCCTCTTCTTTTTTCTTGACAGAAACAGATTCCCAGAAAAGAATATCAATGAAATCTCACAACCTACAGTATTTAAACGCCCTAATTATGACCAATGAAATATTGTTGACTATTCATCAGAGTAATCATACCAGCAACCAGCACTGTCTTCTACATAGGTATGCTAAGGTTGTTTTTATAAAAAGTTAGAGCCAACTCAATAAAGCAACATTTTCTTGCTCAAATGGAAAATGACAATCTTGTACCTCTCAAACCAACAAAATTTTAATACTGAATGAATTTTGATCTTTAAAGTGAGATACAAAAAACTTCAGAAAGCAATTCTCTTCTTTGGCTAGGATGAGGTGAAATAAATATAGACTCAAATATATCTGAGATCCCAATCTTTTATTTGTACTTACACATTCACCATCAGTGATTCTCCCCAAAGTCTATATAAACAAGGGAAGCAAACTGTCTCCTCTCCTAGGGCTGTGCCTTTAAATCACTGATTTATGTTCTAGGCCCTGAAGCCACTGTTTTACATAGTGCACTGCTGGCCAGCAGCAGAGTCCCAGAAGGTGAGTGTATCTTTTGAAAGGGTTTTTAGTGCAGCAGGAAAGAAGCACTACCTCCCGGTAATCACATGATCCACACACCTAAATGGACAGCCCCAGCCTGCATATTTAAACCTGCAGTCTGAGAAGCAGCTCTGTTTGCACAATGCTGTCCTGTGGCAGAATTACACAGCTCACCATGGCTGCAGCCAGATAATTATTATTGATTCGCTCTCAAACTGTCAATCTGGGGACAGCTCGGAGGCAGTCAGTGATGGACAGAAGGAGGATTGGACAGCCACCATCCAACGAGGAAACTTCATCTTGAAAATGAACTTAGATGAGATGGTGCCAGTGGATAAGGGTAATTGATGATTGTTTCAGAGCAAAGGAAGGAGAAGAAGGAAAGATTTTAAAAATCCTCCTTGGCATTCATCTTAGTGTCCTTAGTGGAATGCACTAGGGGCTGTCCACAAACTGTAAAGATTTGTGTGGTTTTGCAAAGAAATATAACAGTTTTAATATGTTATATTTAAACTGTAATCAAAACAAAAAATAAAGAAAGAAAGAAACTTAGGTGTTTTCTTGATTACCTTAGAATTTGGAAATTTTTGAGGATGCAGGTTCAGTAATTATTTTTCTAAATAAGCTTAAGTAGGTATTTTTATAGCCATTTTAATTCTTCAAAGTATTCTCTGTACCTGTTTAACCCTTTGACATATATACGTTAAGTTTATAATATTTCAAAAGCAATTTCAACCTCAATCACTATAGGTAAACTATCAAATACCAGTTGACAATTTGATAGATGGGTAAATTGAAGCATAGAGTAGTTAAACAACTTGCCTAAACTCACAAATCTCATTAGAGGCTGAATTAGACATAGATCTCACATGTTTAGTCTCTTAGATTTTTATTCTTCCCCTAATATTTATTCCTAGTCTTTAAATGGCTATTCTTAGCTAAGCATTATTGTTGGTCAAATAAGTTTGTAAATATGATATATATGTTTGCTCGCTTATAGTTTGCATTGGGTGTGGGGGACAGGCTGTAAACAGGCAGGGTTGTTATAGCCTAAGGCTTAGTTTTTTTATTTTATTTTATTTTTTTTATTTTTTTTTATTTTTTTTATAATTTTATTTTTTTAATGGGGTGACATCAATAAATCAGGATACATATATTCAAAGATAACAAGTCCAGGTTATCTTGTCGTTCAATTATGCTGCATACCCACCACCCAAAGTCAGATTGTCCTCTGTCACCTTCTATCTTGTTTTCTTTGTGCCCCTCCCCACCCCCTATCCCTCTCCCATTCTCCCCTCCCCCCCGCAACCACCACACTCTTATCAATGTCTCTTAGTCTCACTATTATGTCCCACCTACGTATGGAATAATACAGTTCCTGTTTTTTTCTGATTTACTTATTTCGCTTCGTATCATGTTATCAAGATCCCACCATTTTGCTGTAAATGCTCTGATGTCATCACTTCTTATGGCTGAGTAGTATTCCATAGTGTATATGTGCCACATCTTCTTTATTCAGTCATCTATTGATGGCTAAGGCTTAGTTTTAAGACTAAGCTTTTCCCCACACCTTTGACTGTTGCATGATGTAGGGTGGTACACTCTCATGAGGAATCCCATTATGCCTCAGATAAGTGGCTTTGTATCATAGACTTCCTTGTTTGTATATTGAATTAAAGGTTTTGATTTCTACAATATAAAATGAGGTAGAGGAGCCCATGCTGGGGGAAAGCAGAGAAAGGCCATGTGAAGTAGAAGAGAAGCAGCCAAGATGGCAAAGTGCTGAAGGAGAAGCCAGTTTGTGCAGTGAGAAGGAGATGGGGGCCAGAGGTGAATAAGGCTGGTGAGGTACAAACCTTTGATTCTAGGAAACTCAGATAAGTCAGTGGCTTTGGGAGCCCTGAATGGAAAGGGAAGTGTTTTTCCACTATGTGTATTTCTTGCCCACTGGCTGCAAGCTAGGATGAAAGGTAATGGCCCACCAGTTCTTGGCTCCGTTGTTTCATTACCGTCAGTCCGAATCAAAAGTGAACCTGCACGGGCCAGGCGGCTGTGATGGTGGCCATGGCTACTGGCTTTACAATTATACAAAACACTTTGCATAGATTATCTCTTGTAAAATTCACAACAGCAAGGTGGTTTGCATTAACCATTTTGTACAGATCAGGAAATGAAATTTCAGGACTTATATGAAGTCACTCAGGAGTCTAAGCCAGGATTTGCCAGGATTTGAATTCCATACTGTCTGGTATACTGCTGAAAGCAGACGTGCCCAAGTGTTAGAATTACTTCAGCAGCCACTTAACCAACAAACAAAGAAACAAAAAACATCGGATTTGAACAATAACACATTAAGCTGCAGTCCTATGTATGGGGTGCCTTTCCTGCCAGTGAAAAGTAATAGGGCTTCAGAGATATCTTGCTTCAACACCCAAGACTCAGAAGCTATTGAAAAATTCTCACTAAATGTCAGTGTCCTGGTTGTATGGTATTAGATTCTTGTATTTGTTCTTCTAGATGTCCCATGTGTCAGCAGCACCAGCCTGTGGAAGTCAGTGGTCAAACTGATCTGGACAGAATTGAAAACCAGTTTTCATGGCTCTGTTCCTCATGATCCTCCCTTTGTCTCTCCTCATTTGAAGCATGACCTGGCATTTGCTGATTGTCAGTGACATTGCTTTACTACCGTCATTTCCAGGCCTGGGGTTGTGTCACCCTGGGGCACCTTCAATTATCTCAAGGAATTGTCTCAAAATGTTTTTTTTTTTTTGTTTTAAGCAAAGAATTGTTAGTACATTTTAATTAAAAGAAAAAGAAAAAAGAAAAAAAATATTCCAGAGACTATTTTAAAAGAAGGAGAGTCCAAAAATCAAGCAAAAATGAATACACACAGAGTTGAGGAAGGCTGTATGTGAATGACTGAGAAGGAAGGACAGAGGCAAGAGAACAAAATGGATTTAGAACAAGAAATAAGTTCTCACATCTATCCATTACTGGGGATTTGAAGGGCACAAGTCGCAGCAACTTAGGCACGTGTTACTCAGCCTGACCCAACAGAAAATGTTGAAGGAGCAAGAATCAGTAATTTTACAAATAAAACATAAATTTGCCTCTGCCTTTGACCAGGTTCTGCATGTATGGGGTGGGGAGAACAGGAAGAGGGAGGAAGCAGCAAGGACTGTGGATGGAATAAAGAGATCTAGAATGATCTTCCAGACTGTTGGTCAAATAAGTTTGTAAATATGATATATAGGTTTGCTCACTTATAGTTTGCATAGGGTGTGGGGGACAGGCTGTAAGCAGGCAGGGTTGTTATAACCTAAGGCTTAGTTTTTAAGACTAAGCCTTTCTCACCCTAAGTGACTTTGTATCAGAGACTTTCTTGTTTGTATATTGGATTAAAAGGTTTGATTTCTACACTAAAAAAATGGGGCAGACTGGGCGCTTGCTCTCTCTTGGTTCCTGAGATTAGCATTAAAAGGGAGAGCAGAGAAAGGCCACGTGGAGGAGAGGAGAAGCAGCCAACATGGTGGAGTGCTGAAGGAAAAGCCAGTTTGTGCAGAGTTTGTGCAGAGAGAAGGAGATGGGGAACAGAGGTGAATAAGGCTGGTGAGGTACAAACCTTTGATTCTAGGAAACTCGGATAAGTCAGTGGCTTTGGGAGCCCTGAATGGAAAGGGAAGTTTTTCCTACTGTGTGTATTTCTTGCCTGCCAGGTGCAAGCTAGGATTAAAGGTAATGGCCCACCAGTTCTTGGTTTCGTTGTTTCATTACTGTCTGTCCAAATCAAATGCAAACCTGCATGGGCCAAGGGTCTTTGATGGTGGCCATGGCTACTGGCTTTACACAGACTATGTGCAATTAGAGATAAAAATAATTGAGTAATATACACTGACATTGGCGAGCTAGAGAAAAAACTAAACAAAAGATATTAATAAAACCAAATTAAAGTAACCTAGTATAACCCCAAAATAGCTAATGTATTAGTTTGATTGAGTTGCCATAAGAAAATACCATAGGCTAAGTGGCTTAAATAACAAATACTTATTTTCTCAAAGTTCTGGAGATTAGAAGTGCATAGTCAAGGTGATAATAAATTTGGTTTTGGGTGAGAACTCTCTTCATGATTTGAATTTGGCTAAATCTTTTCCTTAGTGTGTATGTACAGGAGAAACAGAACGATGTTTCTTCTGATAAGGGCACTAATCCTATTGGATCAGGGCCTCACTCTTAGGAGCTCATTTAATCTTAATTATTTCTTTAGAAACCCCATCTCCAAACACATCAACATTAAAGGATAGGACTTTAACATAAGAATTGAAGGAGGGCACAAACATTCAGTTCATAACATACCATATCTCCTGTTTGTTGTCTTATTAAAAATACACACAAATCCAACATTGACCCAAAACAGCAAAATGAAATGTAAACTTTTAGTAAAGTCTCTCAAAAAAGCACACATGCTTGTTGCAAACAAAGTGAAATATTCAGATGCTTTGCCAATATGAATAATTTCATTCAATGTGATCATCGCTCTGTAGTCTCTCCTTCAGTATATCCACTCCAGATTCTCCCCAGTGTACTTGGCTCTCCTCCAGCACATCTCTCATTCCCTCCTCATGCTCACTTTTGGATTGATCCCATTCCTCCATGAGCTGTTCTAAACCAATGGCTCTCATGCTTTGGTTGGTATCAGAACCCCCCGGGGGAACTGTATGAAAATGCAAAAGCTCAGGCCCTATTCTATGGATTTCAGCAAATCTAGAACTCTGTGGTCTTTTTAGATCCTCAGGTGATTCTGATACTCACCCAATGTCTTAATCTGCTCAGATCGTCATAAAAAAATACCACAGACTGGGTGCTTAGACAACTGAAAGTTAATTTTCTCACAATTTGGAGACTGGGGAGTCTAAGATCAAAGCAAGGTGTGGTTTCTGGTGAGGTTCCTGACATGCAGATGGCCACCTTCTCACTGTATCCTCACAAAGCCTTTCCTTGGGTTTTATGTGAGAAGAAAGCAAGAGATCTTCTCTCTCTCTCTTTCTCTCCTTAATAAGGCCACCAATCCTGTTAGGTTAGGGCTCCACCCTTATGACTTCATTTAATCTTAAATACCACCTAAAAAAACTTCTTCTAAAACAGTCACCTTGGAGTTAGAGCTTCAACATACAAATTTTTGTGGGACAAAATTCTGTCCATAGCACTCAAGTTTGAGAATGTTTTAAGTCGTTGTGAGGCAGGATAGTAAGAAGCTAGGAAAATTGCTTGACAAGTGAGGAAAACTGAGACACATAGTTAAACAGCCAGCAATTTACAACCAGATAATAAGTCACATGGTCTTGCCCAAACAAGGATACTTAGTAGAAAATTGTTTACACATTCCAAACTATTCCTCAGCAAACCCACATCAGTCCCAATTCTTCTTTGAAGGTGAAACTGACTAGAGAATGACCCTGACCCTATAAGCTCTTTTGTTGTTGTTGTTGTTGTTGTTGTTTTTGTATTTTTCTGAAGTGAGAAGCACGGAGGCAGAGAGACAGACTCCCGCATGCTCCTGACTGGGATCCAGCCAGCATGCCCACTAAAGGGTGATGCTCTGCCCATCTGGGGTGTTGCTTTGTTGCAACTGGACCCATTCCAGTGCCTAAGGCAGAGGCCATGGAGCCATCCTCAGCTCCCAGGCCAACTTTGCTCCAATGGAGCCTTGGCTGTGGGAGGGGAAGATAGAGAAAGAGAGAAAGGAGAGGGGGAAGGGTGGAGAAGCATATGGTTGCTTCTCCTGTGTACCTTGACCAGGAATGGATCCTGGGACTTTCACACACTGGGCTCTACCACTGAGCCAACCAGCCAGGGCCTATATGCTCATTTTGATGAACCAGCATATTAAAGGACACACCTGGAAAGCTGATGAATATTCTATTGAGATCCTCCTTGACACCTCCCTTAAAATTCTCACTTATGAAAAACAGATAAAAACCCTCAAGACTTAGAATCCAGGGCATGCTCTTCCTTGAGCAAGCCTGTGACTGTCTTCCTCTTCTAGCTCAGACCTGTACCTCTCTTTCTTTTCTCCTAAGCTTTAAAGATCCCCACAAACTTGCAACCAGGGAAGCAGTGAGTAGCAGCAGTTCGTCACAAGCTAACCCCTTGAACCTGTCTCCAAAAGCCCTCTTTTTGACTCTGTAACTTGTTTTCTGAGTACATGCAGCCCAGTGTGGCTCATTTTTTCTGCCTCTGTGACATTTTTTCCAAAGGGTCAAGGCAGCCTCACTTACACTCACTCACTCTTGTCACTGAAATCTTGACTTTCTATCTTAAGCTGTTCCTTTGTTTTACTGCCACAGCTTTAATAAACATATTCTGCAAATCACCTGGACTCATATCATAAAATATTTTCTGTATGAAACCAAGAACCCAACATTCCAGACCATGCCAGGGCAGATCCACCTTGGTCCCAGTCCCTTTCCTATGATAACTGGTTCTCAGCTAAGGTCAATTTTGTACCACAGAGGACATTTACCAATATCTGGAGATAATTTTGGTTGTCACAAGTTGGAGGAGGTTTGGTATTGGCATCTAGTGGGTAGAGAGGCTACAACAATGCCCAGGAGATCCTCCCCCAAACAAGAAATATCCAGTCTAAAATGTCTACATTTTAGTCTAAAATTCTTGCAATTAATAAAACTTGTTCTGCAAATTTATTTAATCTGTCTGCTTCTATAACTCTACCCATTATTTTAGTGAGCATAATGAATGCCAGACGTAGATCTGCCAGAACAGCAGGCAAGAAGGGAGGGGTAAGGAGAGTAACCTGGGAGTACCATAAATATGTTACCATTTTTATTCTTGTCATATTTGTCTGAATACAGTAGTGATTCCCTAACAAGAGCTTGCATCAGAATCACTGGGAAGGCAAGTAAAGATACAGATTGGCACCAACTCCAGAGATTTTGATTCAGTAAGTCTGGGTGTTGCCAAGACCGTATTTCTAACAATTTCCCTAGTGATGATGATGGTGATGCTGGTCTAGGGACCTCACTTTGTGAACCACTAGGCCAGAAGAAAGAGGGCTGACACGCATTTGATTAACTTCTCAAGTTTTTACCTAAGAGCAGTTCTTGGGCAAAAGCCATAGCAAGATGAAAATACCTCAAGGGTTTTAAAGATTGTTATCAAAGAGGCATTTGAGACAATAAGAAGTCCTTTTTAGTGTGTGTGACAGAGACAGAGAGAAAGTCAGGGAGAGGGACAGACAGGAAGGGAGAGGGGTAAGAAGCTTCAATTCTTCATTGCGACACCTTAGTTGTTCATTGATTGCTTTCTCATATGTGCCTTGACTGGGGGGCAACAGCAGAGTGAGTGAACCTTTGCTCAAGTCAGCAACCTTGGGTTCAAGCCAGTAACCTTGGTCTTCAAAGTTTGGGCTCAAGCTGGATGAGCCCTCGCTCAAGCCGGTGACCTCGGGGTTTTGAACCTGGGTCCTATGCCTTCCCTCTCCGATGCTCTATTCATTGTACCACTGCCTGGTCAGGTGCAATAAGAAGTCTTAAATGTGAAGCAAATTACTATGAAAGTTTTGCAACCTTTCTCTGAAAACAATGAAAAGAGTAAGACTCCTTTGGTTTGATGCACAGTGGTACTCTGCTCAGTGTCTGGGAAGATGCAGGCTGCTCTTGAGAGAATTCTGCCAATGTCAGCATGATTCTGCAGGTCAGGACCCTTGTCTAAGTGCCCTGCATGGTGGAGTTCAAAAACAAAATTGAACCGTTTCCATTCCTTCTTGGAAAATATAACATATTAAGGCACATGGTGCGTGAATGAGTTTGTTCTACACTTTCCCTCTAGGTAAGAAACACACCTGTCAGAAGAATCCTGCAGGGAGGGTGGGGAAAGAATAAAATCAGATGTTGAGGCATTGTCCTGTAAACCAGGGACTCTCGACCCTGGCCAAGCATCAGAACTGCCGGGAGAGCTTTCTCAAAATACTGAGACTGCAGCCCCCCTGCAGTATGTGACTCAGTCAGTCTGAAAAAGACCAGACAGCAGTTGCTGCTGTTGTTCAAGTTCTACAAAAGTGTGGGTTTGCAGAGCCAGAGTTGAGGCCACTGTAGGCACTTCCTGCACATCATTTTACATAATTCATACCGTGCTGGTGATTTATTTCCAGTTGTCACAATGAGAAAACAAGCCCAGAGGGTTCCAGTCTATCACCAAGTGTTAACAGATAGTCAGTGGACAAACAAATTGTTACCCACATCGGCCGGGTCTACTTTTGCCTAAGGACAATGTGTGTGGGATGTGTGTATAGTCTGTGTTGTGTGTTTGTTAGCGTTGAAGAGATGACACTAAAGATTCCTCTACTTTTCCTGGCTTTGGAATCTAGCTCTGAGGGTATTTTTTTCTCCCTTTCTATACTAAATTGCAGAGAGAAAACAAGGTAAATTTCTCCCTTTCAACCCAATCCAGGTTGACTAAGAATGGGAACAAGACTGATTTTGTGAATTAAAGAACCCAGCATAATGGTTGGGCTTTTAAATATTTCGGACTGTCATTTTTTCCTTTTTTCTACTGACATTTAGTTAGCAATCCATCTGAAGGAAATACAGAAGAAAAGGAAGAGCAGTCATTGACAACTGGAGGTTCACTCAGGTGACTCAATAAAGTTGACTAACATAAATAGAGATCTATAAATTCAGTTTTATTATCACTTAACTACTTGTCCTAGCCAACTTTGTCACTAAAGCAGATAAGTCTTATGACTAGATTCAGAAATTTATTTTTAAATCTCATTAATGGGTCAAACTATAAATTTATATCAGATAATACAAACCTCTCTCAATTTATCATAAAAAAATAAAAGAAAGGCTGCCTTGCGTGTCCTCAAGAACCCACGAGGCTCAAATGGATATGCCAGCACCTGGTAAACCACGAATTGCCACCTGAAATGTATCACTGTTATCGTTGGTAACTTTAAAATAAAATATAAAATCTAGGGAGCATCTGAAGAGTATCCCACAGCCCAGACTTTCCCTCCTCCCTCCTTCTCCCTTCCATCTCTTTCTCTGCTCTTATCACTTGTTCTTCCTCCTCAGGAGATGCTCCCGTCTTTTGCATTTAAAAACTCAAGATTAGCAACAAAGAAATAAACATTGATTGTGTAAAGCTAGCCAAGAAAGCTGAATTCCAAATGGTTACAACGCTCTTCTAGTAAAATAGTGAATATTGTACAAACAAAAAGAAAACAGAAAAATAAATACACTCATGTTTTAGCATCACATGGGTACAGATTCTCCTTTTACTCTTGCTATTTCAATGTTCCTGGAGCAATAAATAAAATACTTTAAGTATAAAATCTATTTTTTATGTACTATCTCACCAAGCCCCTCACAACCTCCCTAGAGCATCACCTCCATCACTAAAAACACTTTCAGGTCAAGTTCAAGTGATCAGAGAGTTTATAGACATTTTTTAAAATTATTTATTTATCTATTCATTTTAGAAAGAAGAGAGAGAGAGAGAGAAATGGGGGAGGAGCAGGAAGCATCAACTCTGTAAAGCCAGTAGCCAAGGCCACCATCACAGCCACCTGGCCCATGCAGGTTCGCATTTGATTTAGACAGTCAGCAATGAAACAACGGAGCCAAGAACTGGTGGGCCATTAGCTTTAATCCTGAGCTTGCACCCGGCGGACAAGTAAAAACACACACTGGGCTCCAAAACCCACTCATTCAGTGCTCACAAAACTACTTACTTATCCAAGTTTCCTAGAATCTAAGGTTTCTACCTCACCAGCTTATACATCTCTGTTCCCCATCTCCTTCTCTCTGCACAAACTCTGCACACACCGTCTTCTCCCTCAGCATTCCACCATCTTGGCTGCTTCTCCTCTCCTCCATGTGGCCTTTCTCTGCTCTCCTCTAGCATGGGCTCCTCCTAGAACGTAATCACTCTTCTCCCAGAACAACATGATCTCTCTTCTTTTTAACACCTTTTGGCACGATTGCCCTCCCCCAACACACATTAATACAATCATGCCCATCCCAAGCAAGAAGGGCAACTAATATCATCACCTGGGTGACAGGCTTCCATGTGGGCTGTGCCATCTTTAACAAAGTGAGCATAGTATATTTTATCTGCCAAAAAAACTCTTATATGTGAGAGAGAGAAAAGGGGTGGAGCAGGAAGCATCAACTCCCATATGTGCCTTGACCAGACAAGTGCAGGGTTTTGAACCAGTGACCTCAGTGTTCCAAGGCTGACGCTTTATCCACTGCACCACCACAGGTCAGGCGAGAGTTTAGACATTTTTTCAGGCAAATCAGTACCTAAGAGAGACTCCCTTTTCAGTCAAGCCAGTTTTGACTGCTTTCTGTGTTGTTTGTTCCCAGTCCCTTGGTGCCCACTTCCAGGTACACTGGGGGGCTAATCACAAGAAGAGCTATGGGGCAAAAAGCTGGTCTTCCTGAACCTTGTGCCCATCATCTTCCCATACAGACTATGGGCAGGCCAGACTCCATGAGCATGGTGTGTCAGGGACAGCCAGGACTATTCCTATCAACTCTGCCACCCAGGAATCTGCACTGGGAGCCCAGAAACACCTTCCCTTCCTCACCAATGAAGAACCTATGCTCTCAGCAGTAACCCAACCATGTGCTGCTGCTGAAATGTTTGTGCTAAAACAAAATAGGTACATATATTTTTAAATATGTATGGTCAGCCTGACCAGGCGGTGGTACAGTGGATAGAGCATTGGACTGGGACGCAGAGGACATAGGTTCAAAACCGCAAGGTTGCTGGCATGAGCACGGACTCATCTGGTTTGAGTACAGCTCACCAGCTTGAATCCAAGGTCACCGGCTTGAGCAAGGGGTCACTCAGTCTGCTGTAGCTTCCCAGTCAAGACATATATGAGAAAGCAATCAATGAATAACTAAGGTGCCATGATGAAGAATTGATGCTTCTCATCTCTCTCCCTTTTTGTCTGTCTGTCCCTATTTGTCCCTCTCTCTGTCTCTGTCACAAAAAGAAAAAAAATGTATAAGCATACATTGTATATGAGCATGTAAATATAGGTAAAGATAAATTATAGATATGCTAATGCAGTGTATAAACAATTTGGGGGCTGAGGATTTCATCAGTTTTACTCAAAAGTATGATAAACATATCATGGAGTAAAATTAAATTTTTAAAAGCATTTTCAAGATAAAAGTGGAAACTTGAAAGACATTTTCCTGGAAGCTTTGATCAGATTCCTGGGGTTCAAATCCACTCTCCTTTGCCTGGGTGTCAGCGGGAAATCAGACAAGCCAGATGCTCAGAGGCCCAAGGAGCTATGATTACACTTGGCCAGGCTTTTATAAAGTGCTCTGGTGTGCTATAATTTACTTCCTGGAGAGTAAATGTCCCAACTCACTAATACCAGTGCAGAACCTTGAGAACTAGTCTTCACTTACTACCTGTGGGTAGAGCAAGCCAGAGTGGTATTTGCCATCTACTTCTGGGCTATGCCCAGGCCCTGCTGAGCTGCTTCCTGCTTCCTGCAAGGAACTGGGCAGCCACCTCCCATCCAAAAAGAGAAACCTGGTACTGCTCTATTCCAGGCAGTCTGACACTTCTAGTCACTTCTTGTTTAATGGTAGCCTTGCTTTGTTATGTTTATAAGCCAAAAGTCGAGTCAAGCCTGACCAGGTAGTTTGTTCTGATTTTATATTTTCACTGTATTATACCATGCACCATGTGAAGCCTGAGTTTCTCTAGACCTCACCAGCCCATGAACTCATAACAAAACCAGGATAAGGCCTGACCAGGCGGTGGCGCAGTGGATAGAGCGTCGGACTGGGATGTGGAGGACCCAGGTTTGAGACCCCGAGGTTGCCAGCTTGAGTGCAGGCTCATCTGGCTTGAGCAAAAAGCTCACCAGCTTGGACCCAAGGTCACTGGCTTGAGCAAGGGGTTACTCGGTCTGCTGAAGGCCCACAGTCAAGGCACATATGAGAGAGAAATCAATGAACAACTAAGGTGTCGCAACGAAAAACTGATGATTGATGCTTCTCATCTCTCTCCATTCCTGTCTGTCTGTCCTTATCTATCCCTCTCTCTGATTCTCTCTCTGTCCCTGAAAAAAATAAAACAAAAAAACAGAATAAGAGTAGAACCCAAGTTTCTCTAGTTCTCACTTTTAGCCCTTACTCATGTGAGACGTTAGCCACTTGTGAAATCACCAGAGGTGCTTCCCAGATGTTCAGGAATTAATCAGAGTACCTATCAGAATTTCTATCTATCCTGATCCCCCAACATGTTCATGGTGAGAAGTCCCCTGAGTGGACTTTGCTGCTGTCACCCCCACCTATGCCAGGTGCTCCATGTTAGGGGTGATGTCTTCCATGCTTGCAGAGGCAACAAGCCAGGTGTATCTTGTGTAGCAGTGAAGAGGTTGATCCCCTTTCCATCTGAGTCCCACATTACCATCCGGTACCAAAGCAATATTCCTGATTCCCTTATATCTGATCTTTCTCCCTGTGAAAATAGCTCCTCGATTTCTGCATGTAGTGCCGTTCATCACAAGGCTCAGATAGCAAATCAACACTCAAGACAGACCCCATGCTATACTTCCCCTCCTCTTTTTCTCCTTCCTTCCTCAACACACAGCCCTACTCCTCCCTTGCATATCAGTTCACTACCTGACTCCCTTCTTCCACCAGCTCATCCTATATTCATGGGCATGCCTGCATCCTCAAAGCAGGCATGTTTTAAAGTTAAGATAAAACACAAGCAATATCGATGAGAAGCCTTTCAGAAGAATGGAAATTAATCTCTAGTCACTGGTACATTCCGTGGATTATTTTTACTAGATAATACTGGGACTGACCCAGAAAGTATAAAATGACTCATTAGGCTGAGTCCAGGTGAGTTTGGCCTGTGGTGGTAAATGGTACTTAACCCTGGGACGAGCTCTAACGTTCCTGAGGCGACTGTCAGCACATGAGCATAATGAACCAAGCCTCCTTTTTTTTTACAGGAACCAAGGTAAAAAAAAGCACTTGCATTTGTTAAAATCCCTTCTAGGTCTTCAACTGAAATGCGATACAAAAGGACAAAGTGCTATTACATTAACCTAATTATGAAGTTACTTGCTAAGAGCAAGTTTTAGAGTATTTGTGTTTGTTTAAAAGCCAAAAAGATTATCTGCTGGGCTACCGCAGACTTTGAGGCTCCTATCTTTGTTTTGTTTACCCATTTCTAAATTTAAGTGGAGAATTCTATTATGCACTTGAACTGCTGGTCAATTCTGCATGGACAGACAGTGCATTATAGGAACAATCTTAGAATTATGGTTGATAAATATTAATATACAAAAGATATTTTATATAATGAAAAATATATAAAATGGTAAGAATAACATTTAAAAAATAAGTGGCTTCATTTAAAAAATTAAAATTGTATAAGGTCCCATTTCTAGGAGCCTGTACAAAAAGCACATGGTAACTCCTTATTCAGAATAAGAAAAGAGGGGACTTGAGGTACCTTAAATATTTTTATATTTCTCATTTCAACTTAGCCTAAAACTCTACAATATTAAATTATATAGCTGGAAAAACTATGGTCTAGGGATACATATATTTACTTGGAAGAAATGAATAAAAAGATTGGAGATTAGAATTCCGACATTGTAATCAAAGGGTTAGGGCCAGGCCTTAGAAGTCCAGTGCCTTGCAGACAGCATCTTCTCTTGTCAAAGAAAATCCTTTATCCACACACCTCACTTTCAGAAGCCTGCTTATTGGGAACTGCAACCATCTAGAACACAAGAAGCAAATGGGGTTGTGAGGCTGGGTGGGAGAGAAGCTCTGATAAACAAGCACAGGTGGTATCCCACCATCCCAATCTAAGGATTTCTCACATTCCCGCACTGCAGTCAGGCTACCTGGACTCTTAGCCCACCCATCCATGTGAGGCATCGGGGAAGTTGGGTAACCCGTCTAAGCCTTGATGTTCTGATCTGTAAAAATGGAGATAGTAACTTTTGTCCCTCATTAGATTATTAAAAGGATTCAATGTGATCATGTTTGCAAAGTGTTTAGAACACTGCCTGTTATATAGTAAGTGCCCATAAGTGGTGTTATTATTTCTATTGTTGTTATTTATTGTTGTAAATACAATTCTGCAAGCATGATTATTAGACTGTTCATGGATCAGAAGCCAAAAATTAGGTAGGCAGGAGAATGTTCTAATAAAAGCCTAGACATTGACAGTAGGACAAAGCCATGGCCACCTGACTGAGAGTGAGAGAAAAGACAGAAAAGGACAATGAGAATATTATATAAGAATCCAAATATACATCATTCTGAATCCTCTCTATTTCAGGGGAAACAATAGACAGCATTTCAGTAGTTCCTCAAAATATAATATTAATAAATATTTGCATTCAAAATAAATTTAATGCACATGCATAGATTATGTTCAGCATATCCTCATGACAAGTTTCTTGTGGAGTAAGCTCTAGGAGATGTTTTACTTTCCTTAAAGATGTGGTATACTTTTTTTTTCTTTGTGGCCCAACAAAGAAAACACAACAAACTGTTTTTAATAAATGTGTAATATGGTTTTGGAAGATTTCACTCCCAATGTTTATCAAGTTAAATTCAGAAACTAAAGGAATATGTTATTTGAAAATAACCTTCTGCAATGAAGACTATTCCTTCTATGGAACAGCTTATTCCATAACTGCCAGAACAAGAAAGTACCACCATGTCCTACTCTATTCCTAAAGAAGCAGCTCATTCATTCGACTCTCACTGCCTCCAAAATAGTGGAGTTTCATATTTCTCCAATAGGGAGCAAATGAGCAGCATGAGAAGCAGGAGAGTTTAGGTACCAATCTGGGATGGAAAGCCCAGGTCTTAGATCCTGAGTCTTACTTCTCAGTGTCATATGCCCTGGTAAGGATGCCCTTAGCTGGCTAGTTAATAATGGAAGATAGGAGAGTTCAATGAGTCCTAATTCTAATTTCATTCAGGTCCCTGATAACGTTCACCCAAGGAGAGTCCATTCCTCACCATGTCCGTAAATCAGTACCTCCACTCCCAAACCCCCTATTCCTCTCACATCACTTTATTGTTGTCCCTTCACTTATCACCTTTCAATATATATCTATTGTGCTTTCTGTTAATTATTTGTCTCCTCCAGTTAGGTAAGTTCCATGAAGTGGGTGACTTTATCTTTTTATATATACTGCCCACAAAAAACTAGGAGATATTTTATTGCTTCACAGTCATTTTGAAATATTCTCTAATTTTTGAGATATTTTCAAACTCATAACTTTAAGTCCTTTTAAGTCTTTAAATAAACATTGAGGTTAGAAAAAACCAAGTGCCTTTCATTAATTAAACTGTGGGACCAGAGAAGCAGGAACATCACCTGTCTTGCCAAAGATCTCATGGCTCCGCAAACATTACTCTCTTCCACCCTCTGGGGCCACACAGCCAGTCTAATTTCTATTCTACTAATTTATTCCAAATTTTGCATCCCCTGTCCTAGCCTTCTTCCCAATTCCCAGTCTGTCTGAGGGATAGAACCACGTGGATATCCTACATATACCAACTTTTCTAAAACCAAGCTGATTTTGTTCCCCAGATCAATTCTCCGAACATCTTATTACTCAGATGGAGGCTCATTAACTCTTTTCTATATGGACATGGGTTGAGTTTTTAAGGTTTGGAGCATGGAGCAGGCCCTAAGGAAATGAGCTATCAGACAAGCCACATTTAAACAGGATGGGAATGACAAATGAAAGAATAGAAGAGATGGATGTCAGAGCATCCTTTATGGGGTGAGCTGAGCTAGTTTGACAGGGTAGCAGAGGCCCCTGGTGTATAAGACCAGATACATTGAGAGAAATTACAGGCAAGAAGGTAAAACCAAGGTCACACAGTTCTCGGTCTTGACTGTAGCAGTGCAGCATTAAACAAAGCAAGTCCCAGCTAGTAAGAACAAAGATCTCGAAAGAGGGCAAACTGCGATATCATATGTTGGCAGCTGTTTTGTGCAATTGCTGTTGGTTCTCACTTGTCCCTAGCTTTGTCTGACCTCTGGAAGTTGTGGCTCAGAAGTGCACAGTCACTCTGAGTATTTTGATTGGAAAATGTTTCTATTAATATACTCCACGGCTAACCTAAAAAGGACCTCCATGCTTGCCAAGCTTTCTCCACCCCCACCCTCATCACAGACTGACAAAACCTGAGCCCAAGCAGGGCTAAGGCTGCTAGCAGGGTACCCTGGCCTTGTTCAGGCCCCTCCTCCCTATCAAGCAGCTGTTTAGTCCCAGCATCTGGCGTTTTTGACTCAGCTTTCTCTGTCAAACGGTTGAGTTAAAACACCGTTTTGTCCTTATATATCTATTTTTTTCCCCCCACTGGCCAATATGCCTCTTTCTAACATTTTCACTCTGCTTGGGTAATTTGCAAAACAGGAGCAGAGGTTCAATGTACTTCATTAAAAACTTGCCCTTCAATGCTAAGAGATTCTTCTAAATAATCCATGCAATTAACAAGCAACATTTATGACAGATGTTAGTGTTTGCAAAGCACTTTCTCACTGCTATCTAATTGAACAGTGGCAACCCAAGATAGGTATTCACACCCTAAGCGGTGAGGGGCCGAAGGCTCAGAGAAGGCCAGCGACTTGCCTAGAGTCACACCCAGGATCTAGAACACTTTCTAGAAGGTGAGACCCCCACCAATGTGTATCTCACCTTTGCAGCTTATCATAAGGTATACAGGGAATCAAAGGCAAAAGTCGCCATTCATTCCACACTGTCTCACCTAGCCCTGTCTTTTCCAAAGCAAGAATATTAGATCATATTTCTCCCTGCTCACTCAGCTATGCTTGGGCAGTGAACTCTTTTGTTTATAAATCCCAAGTTAGCATTACGTATTTGCTTATTTTACCTATATTGAATACCTACTATGTGCAAGGCATTAATAGTATGTTGATTAGGTAATAGGAACTATTTCTTATGTAATTATAGATGAGAGCATTATTCATTTTTTTAAAAAATCCACTTAACCCGCACAGGATCCAGTGATCTATATTGTGTTCAAAGCAAAGTAAATCTCAGGACTGCTGGCTCACATTCTTTTTTTAAAGTAGGCAAGGTATAAATTATAAATAGAATAAAAGCGTCACTGTGAAAATTATATCAGAGGCCATAAGTGCGGAAGAGTTAGGAGGCTGAGCTTCAGTCCAGACCCTGCCACCAGCAGTGTGTGACCTTGGGCGAGTCACCTCGCCTCTAAGGGCTTCCTTCTCCTGCTCTGCAAAATACATGAATTGAGGGGGGTGATTTGTAAAGTGCCTTTTCTCATTAGCAATCTTCTGGTCCTGAAGCTGAAATATTACTCAGTGCATCTGACCTTAATCCCTGGGAAATCTCAAGGGCTGAGAGAAACACAGGGACTTGGTTACACTTGGGATCCTTAAAGAAAAAGTGGCATCAAGAGTGAACAGCAATCCACTTCAAAGGCAGTAAGCTGGCTTGCAAAATATAACTGATTTGGAGAAAATAATATAATAAGTAAACATTAGAGAAATTCCTAAGACTGAAGCAATCTCCTGCAAATAACAAATACCCCATGGAAATTAAAATTCAATAGATGCCTGACCAGTGGTTGCACAGTGGATAGAGCATTGACCTGGGACGCCAAGGTTCCAGGTTCAAAATCCCGAGGTATTGGCTTGAGTGCAGGCTCATACAGCTTGAGTGTGGGGTCACTGGCTTTAGCATGGGATCATCAATATGACCTCATGGTCGCTATCTTGAGCCCAAGGTCACTGGCTTGAGCAAGGCATCACTCGCTCTGCTGGAGCACCCTAGCCAAGGCACATATGAGAAAGCAATCAATGAACAACTAAGGTGCCACAACTACAAGTTGATGCTTCTCATCTCTCTCCCTTCCTGTCTCTCTCTCTCTCTCTGCTAAAAAATAAATAACAACAACAATAATAATAATAATAGGTAATAATGTATCAATATTGGTTTCTTAGTTGTGACAAATTTTCCATAGTAATGTAAGATGTTAACAGGGGAGCAGGGTGCAAGGGTGATCTGAGACTCCATGTACTATCTGTAACTTTCCTGTACATTGAAACCATTTTTAAATAAAAGTGATAGCACTCCTTATGTACCTAAGTGAGACTCATCTACCAAGTTGAAAATTGTTGTCTCTCCTCACCCATACAAAAAGGGTTAGTGGCAAATTCTAGATTAGAATTCTGATGGTAAAAGCATCTTCATTTCTAAAAGCCATATTTGAGTCCTTCTAATTTTGTGTGGGCATCCTTATAAAATAAAAAACTTCAAGTGGATTGGTTGAATTATTTTTACACGAATATCAGGAGAAAGAGAAATGTAATGTCTTCTCAGCAGTTGAAATCCCTATTCATAGAATGGGAAATAAACTTCCCAAACCAAGTTAACTAGTGGTGACATTTCCACTACCACCAACCTCTTTAACCAACCACCTCTTTAAAATTGAAAAATTAAGTCCAACTACAAGACCATAACAATCACAGCAAGTTTACAAACTCATCCTTAAAGACTCACTGGGGAAGACAGGGTCTCAGGAAGCTGGACTTGATTTCCCTGGCATTTGGCTACCATTTGGAAGCAAAGCAAACACACACACTCCAGACTCAGGAAGAAAAAGTCAATAATATTAATAAATCCACAGTGTGTGTTAAAAGCAATGTAGATTAAAGAAAAATGCCCTGCCAGTTCTCTTCATTAAGATTAGCAAATTCTTATGTAAGTTATATAGCATTGAAGTCTGCAAATCAGGCCTAATTCTATCTTTGAGGCATAGACTTCTGAAATATGCTCTCTTTGGTCTACACATTGCCTTTTGATATATTCTATTAGCTGGAAGCTCCAGCATCCTTTATTATGATTCAAGCAGCCTGAGCTCTCTGCTCACAAATAATTGATGCTCCCTTTGCACCAGGCACAGTTTTCAACTGATAATCAGCAGGTTAATTGGCACCTTCACAGGGTATTAGAAAGAAGGAGAGGGAAAGATCACACTGCAAACAGGAAGCAGACAACAGAAGGTAACCAAATAATCACACTCCTGCTTAGAAAGCGAAATTCTTCCAGACATAATAATATACTTTGCATCTCCTATAGTAAATACTAAGTTTTACTGATATTTACCAACACAAATTGTAAGAAAAAAGTTGTCAGGTTGGGATACTCCCTGGGTTTATTAAATATAAGGTGTTGAGGTTATTAATTATTCAGTAATGTGCACAATTTGATATAACTTCTAGTAATACTTAACATTAACAGCTTCTCTGTTTTCCATACTCATTGCGACATAATTAATGATGCTATCATACTGAATACATGGACATGAATTATTACCAAATTAGAACAGAATTCCTATAGAATTATGTGCAATGCACTGTTGCCACAAATACAATATTAATAAAGAATCTAGGTTAACCTGTGCTTAATCTTTTTAAATTTAACCTTTATTTTAACAAAGCACATTTAAAAGTTCTAAGTTTACCAACTTTTGGAGAAAGCCTATTACATTTTTAGAACAAAGAGATATTAATGTGATTTTGACAACAGCACTGGGCATACATGTTTAAATTCTCTGCTTCAAAACAATCAGGTGTCTCTTAGGATAATAACTGAACAATAAGTGTAAACGTGGGAGCAAGTCAGTCGTGTGTGCTGAGAGATTCTATCCAGTCCCGTCCCACCTCCTGCCCCAACCAAACCTGGTGAATATCAGGACTAAATAAAACTCAATCTCGAGCATCAGGTCAAAGGTGCAGTGAAAGGGGAAATGTGAGGAGAAATGTTCTGATCAACACTGCCCACTTTCTCCCCCAGATCACCACCCACCAGTCTCCATTTACTGCTTTCCAGCCCCAGTGGGATCTCTTTTAGATTCTGCTGTTGTAGAACCTAATCTAGGACCATGTCAGCCTCAGAAGGAGTCTACATTTGATCTATATCAAATCCAGATCTGCTGATCCAACTACTATATAGTTGGTCAGTTACCCTGATCCTCTCACTCCACAAACTCATTCCATCCTTCCCATCTGACGCCCTAAACCTGGCCACTCCTGCCACAGACCACATGCTAGGTTTCTCCATTAATATTTGACATTTTATTGTAGCTGAAGGCTTTGCTTAGATTTCCTGCCTAATCATCAGCAACAACCCCAGCTCACCCCCAGTCTCTAGCAGCTGGAACAACCTGGATGTCCCACTAAGCCAAGATAAATGGCCCTTGATAAAATAATCTATTAATTTCAGAGACTTCATTCTCTTGAGTTGATTAGCATGACCACATTGGCTTATGACTTGACTTTCATTTATTCCATTTATTTAGATCTTACTGTGAGCCAAGGAATCTTAGACACAATTTGCTCCTAGACTTCTTCCCTCTCCCTCTCTAGCTGTTCTCATTCTCCACCGGCACCTGCCAACCTGCCTAGGTCAGCAGCTCTCAAACTTTTTGATCTCAGGACATTTTACTCTCTTAAGAATAATCAAGAGCCCAAAGAGCATTTATTTATGTGCCCTATATCACTTGATACTTACTGTATTAGTAAAAAAAAGAAAAATGTAAACCTATTAATAAATTAATTAATTAATTAAAAACAATAATGGACCCATTACATATCGACATAAATGATCTATAACTGTAAAAATAGATATTTTCTACACACAAAAAAAATATTGCCAAAATAGGTTCTTTAGTTTTGCTATTTTGCAAACCTCCTTAGTGTCTGGCTTAGACAGCTGGATTCTCATATATGCTTCTGCATTCAATCTGGTGTACTATGTCATTCTGGTCGAAGTATATGAAGACTATCTGGCCTCACACAGATAGGTATGTAGTTAAAGAGAGAAATATTTTAATAGCATTTAAGTTCTGGGGGTGTAAGGAGAAAATTGAGTATAATAGAATACCTGAAGACTTTTTTAGGTAGACATTAATATTCCATATTCTATTTGTTGTAGTGAATGAATATAACTGTATATATTTGCCAAAACTAATAGAATTACATATCTGAAAGGTTAAATTTTACTATCTGTAAATTATGCCTCATTAAAGTAAGCTTTTAAATACATCACATTCCTTACTATCCAGCATCTACCTTCTCAGAAAAGTCTGTGAGTACTGGGAGGTTCTCATGCTCATGGAGGTGGAGCCAAACTTTCCAAAATTCTAATCTTTAATTGAAAATGTTACTTTTATCTCATTGGTGACACATACAGTCAGTTTATCACATTTACATGTAAAATATTCAATTATTTTTCTTTAAACTCTGCAAGATTTGTCTCAAAATGAAGCCACACCTGGCACCATAATACATATACTATTCAGAAATGTTCTGTTGCCCATGACACAATAAAGTAAATTATTAACATTGCTAAAGCCGAGTGAAGGATAGCTTCTGTCATACTTTTCCTTGGTGTGTCAGGCTCACTTCACTCATTTTGGAGATAATGTCTTCCAAGTAACAAGTCCCAAATACCCATTGTTTGTCTGCCCAGTCATTCTTTCCAGTAAAAATGATATGCATAAATAAGATGCCCAGAGAAGTTCCCAACTCAAAAAACTGTACAAGTGCTTTCCTTGAGACAAGTATTGTCCTTGAGAGTGAAGCAGATTAGCTTTATGCATACTTCTAATACTGTAACACAGAATGTTATAAAGATATGTAATCAAGAATTAAGACTTAATAAACAATCATTTTACAGCTCTGCCCAGGATATTTTTAAGTGACTCTGGCTTTTTAAAAATTGAAAATGCATGGTAGGGATTACAATGACTACCAGGACACATTGGGGGTGCTGCTTTCGTGTGTGCTGAGACACCTGTGGTCTCACCCACCATTGCTCCGCACCATTAGTGTAAATGTCAACACAGTTGTTCCAAGAGAAATCATGAGACTCAAAAAAAGTTATTCAATACTTTTCAATATTTCAGTACCACTTGTGTTTGTTGCCAAGGTTTCACATGAAAGAAAATCTTCTTTGATGATTCCTTGTTGTAGATGCCAGAGGGATACAAGCAAACATATATTCACCCATTTTTTAAGGCAAAAGTACAAACCTTCAGATAAGATAGTCATTTAGTTTTTAAATACACATAGCTTGATTAGTTTCTCAGCTCTTATGTGTGCCTCTATAGTCGATGCAATAAAATAATTGACCTATAAGGTGCTTCGGTGACTGTTTTCTTTCTAGTTCAAAAAACAGTAACAAAAAAAATGTTTAGATTTAAAGATCTTATCATATGTATAGTAAGATACTCAATTACTTTTCTTATAACTCTGAAAGATTCATCCCAAAATATCACCACACTGACATATTTTTCAACAATGTTCTATTGCACATGACATAATAAAATCAAGTATGAACATTATCAAAACCAAAAGAAAGATAACTTTCATCATATTTTTGTTTCTCATTTACAGCTGCATTCAGAGGCCTCCCTTCCATGAGTCAGAGAACTCTTTGTAGTCAATTTCACCTTTTTCATCATCTTTAGATATAGATGGTTTAGCTTGGGATCAAAAAAAGCTAGTCCTCTAATTTCTCATTTTTTAGGGTAACAAATATAAATATTGAAAGGTTGAAGCTGGGGTGGCCGGTTCACTGTGGAAGGGGAAAGCCTATTGTCAGTCTCCTTTGGCAACTGGTTGGTTGGTATCAATTCCCGACTAGGTCTGACCTGGAGAGAACTCCAGCGAACTGCCTTATCCTTCCTGTACAGGAGAGCTGACAGGCTAAGCCCCTTGTACCTGAATGGAAGGTGGCCCTGGGGAAGGGAGAAAGCCTCTTTTCAGCTTCTCTTGGCTACTGGCAGGTTGGAATAAACCTCTGACTAGGTCAGACAGACCTAGAGAGAACTCCAGCAGGACTGCCTTATCCCGTATGAGAAAGCTGGCAGGCTAAACCCCTTCCCAGGTCTATGAGTGGGCACTGGGGAGAGCCAAACTGAAAACACAAGGCTAGTATGTTCTAAAAGGATTGTTTATTTAAAACACCTGGGTATAAGTGTACCGAGACAGACCAAAGTCCTGTCGGCAACAGGGGGGGCTGGAGCAGGGTATTTATAATTTAGTCAGGGGTCTTAGAAAAAGCAGCTGAGTCACTGCCTCTGTAGGTACAAGGTAATATTTTTTTGTACGTGGAAAGGAGTGGTGCCACAGTTTCTTCAAACTGTTTATCTTCGAGGACAAGAACCCACAGCCTTACATAGACCACACACACGGGGTGCTGCCACGAGCTCACATACCAATCAGACAAAGTCCAAGTGAGCAAGCCTAACACACTTGTCTGCCCAACATTCCACCCCTGTAGGGTTGCTTGCTTCACAGTCTACACAACAGGTATCTTCCGCCGTGGTCCCTGTGTGAGGAGTTGAGATACATTACATAGAGAAACAGACTACAGCAACAGAACAAATTATACAATTACAATAATTACAAAGGTGCTTGTGTGGAAAGCAACTGTGTTAGGCTTGCTTGCTGGTTTACCAGGTGCGAGCACTTTGCCTGATTGGTACATAAGTTTGTGGCAGCACCATGTGTGTGTGGTCTATGTAAGGCTATGGGTTCTTTTCCTTGGTGGTGATTCTCCCAGATTGCTCTCCACCACTGTGAGGTATGGTTTTCTTGCTCTCTTGCCCTTCATTGTGAAAAGCAGGCTTTTTTTTTATTAGCACTTTTTCTTTTTTGTTTATCTGCTTGCCTATCTTTGCAAGCCTGCAATAAATGGATATGGCTTGATGCTTTCCAACTCCACAGTTCCTCTTCTGTCTGCCCAAATTCAGTGTGAACCTGCCTGGCCTCAACCACCAGCATTACAGTGCCCTTCAAAATGTCCCCCTGAGAACTCTGCCCAAGGTACTAATTGGAGGCCCATCTCTAGCCCCCTGCCCCAAGGTAGGTGGGAGGGCCTATATAGTCCAGAGCTGTGTCTGTACAAACCATAAAGTGTCCTTGGTGCATCTCTGCAACTGGATGAGAGCAGCTTCCTGCTGCAGAAGAGCTTCCACCAGAGCTAGGCCCCACCCCCATCAGGGTCTCTCATACTGTCCAAAAGTGGCATGTCCATCCACAAGAGACCCCGTTCCCTCTCTGGTTGCAGTCCAAGAGTCCATTACACTGCTCCATGATCAGTCCACAATAGACAGCCCAGATGTCTGTACAAATCACCAAGGTAAAGGTCCATTATAGGCAAATAGGCATTCAGTTTTTTATTAACAGACCTCAGTGCCTTTCCATAAGTGCTCTATTGCCACAATTCCCATCTAAACCCCTTACAGGACCTGGCAGGGTCAAACACTTTCAAGACCTGTGCCTCCTTGATAATTCTCTTATCTGCTGCTGCTGCCACTGGAAAAAAAAAAAGAAAGAAAGAAAGAAAAGCACTTATTGTCTTCTAATGTCAACACTTGCTGATCAATGGATTCTCAATTTCGCATGGGGCCTCAGGCCTCCACACCTATCCCTGTTAGGTGGGTATCTCAGCCTTTCCCCTGTTCAAACTGGAACAAATAGGTCTTGGGAATTCTCCTTTCCTTTGGCTGTCTTCATTATATAATCTTGTAACCATGCTGCCTGCACACCAACCATTTTATCGGTAGCTGCTGGGGCCTTTCATCTCAGTGGCTGGAACTTCTGTTCTGATTCAAGCTGCTGCCAAAACTCTAAAAGGACTTTATTAGGTTTGCCATCTAATTTCTTCCTATCTTCCCCAGCCGCCATCAAACCTACCCACAAAACAAACCTATAAACCTGAACATCTGTGTTCGGTAACCTTTAGAGGCCCATTTCTTTTGTTAGTTGGAGGTTGGGGGGACAGCACAGGCAGAAGCCCTCACTGCTTTATGATCCCATGCTGCCTCCAGCTCCCCCAAATCTGCTACCATCTGTGTAACTGCATTGATGGGCTGCCCCACATAGGGCTGATGGGGCATTGCATAGAATAAGATCCTTCATCCCTGCTATAAATGATTCCTCATCTGGCCCACAGGACCTCAGGTTGAAGGCAGCAGTCTTCATACCTAGTTCTTGAAGGACCTTTACTAGCTCACTATAGCAATGCCACCTATTCACTGCTCCTGGCAAGTCTCTGGCATTCTGCCAGACTGTACGAATGGCAGCCATCACCCATACTAATAGGGTAGGGTCTCCTGAGTTGTCATGGCAGTTCTGAAGACTCTGCCTTAAGGAGGAGTGTGTGGTAATGGCAGACAATTTCTCCATCTCTGTTCTGGAGTACATGATACCACCCACTCTTATGTCTCATAACCACAGCAACCAGGCTATCAACTCTGCCTGGGTGTAAGGCCAGGCCACAGAGTGCTACACTATCTGTGGAGTGGGCTGTGCCTGCCCCTGAGGGACTTGTGGCTACTGGGTTTTTACCTCCTGGTCAACCACTTGCCAGGCTCTGAGTCCGTGGATGGCAATTTCAGCCCAAACCTTCTCCTCCTTCTCCGAATAGTCAGAAAAGTCTGTTACCACTGGATCACAGACACTGCCTGCTCAAATAAAGCTCTGTCTTCAACACCAGCTTCAACTCCTGCAGCTGCCAGCTCTCGGCCTGAAACTGAGACTCAAGCTCTTGAACCTGCAGTTGTTTCTCCACCAACTATTGGTGCCAATGTTCTACTTTCAAGGCAAACTGGAGCTCCACAAACCAGTAACTCCCTCTCCAGAGATTGCTCCAGTTCCAGGCGCTGTTGGTGCTCAGCCTGAATCTCACACTGCAACTCTCAAACCTGGTCAGCCCTCTTCTCCAGCACTCATTCCAGTTTATGCCATCGTTGGCACTCAGTCTTTTCTCACAGGGCTATAAAAAACACCAGCCCATGGCCCACAAAAGAACAAGAGGAACCATATGCTAGAGAACAACGACCACTCCTCTATCACACACTTCAAGGGTGGCGGCAGCTCCATACAGATCTGATCTGAATCTTGCTGGCTGCACCAGATGTAAGGCCCATGGCCATGGCCATACAGGTTCACATTGAATTCAGGAAGATGGTAAAGGAACTGTGGAACCAGAAAATGGTGACACATTCTGTTTTTTAGAGTCTTGCAATGGTGGACAAGCAAGCAGGTCGGGAAACCCACTTCTCTCTCTCTCTCTGGGCTGATGAGCAAACAGACTAGGGGAAAAACCTTTCTCTGGAAAGCAATAGCAAAAATTGGCCCCTTCCAATGACAGCAGGCAATCCTCAATCTACAACCTGCCACCCTGAGGGCAAGCACCTGCAGCCTTACATAGACTACACATGTGGTGCTGCCCCGTGCTCGTGCATCAATCAAGCAAAGTACAAACAAGTAAGCCTAATGCACTTGTTTGCCCAATACCAGTCTTCCTGAGGAGAGAACAGAATATTTCTTAGCCATATGTAGAGCCCCCACTCTGTGTTCTGTCCAGTGTACTAGTACATAGTAGGCATCTAATCACATTTTTTGAAGGAATTTGATGAAAAGGCACTGTGCACTCCCCAGTGACCAATTGATTTAGGTGTAAGTTGAATTCTTCCATTCAGCTATCTTTCTACCTGCTCAAGTGATGCTTCACTGCAATAGTGATGCAAGGTAAAAGATTGCTAAAACTCAGCCTTACCCAGTGGCCAGTGGCAAGAACAAAGCCATCTCTTCCATTTGTCTGTGATTCTGGCATCCTATGTAGGTAGTTCTCAAACAACTATGTTTTTTCATGATGATATCTGGCCAAGTACTTGTCATAGAATATCTCAGTCATTGTAACAAGCCTATGAAGGAGGCATTATTAGCCCAATTTTATGGATGAGGATACTGCAGTGCACACAGTAACTTGCCCAAACCAAGCTGAAATTGGAGTCAAGTACTTTCCAATATCAAAGCCCAATAATTCCACTCTACTGCTTATATAAAAGGCTAGTTCATCCTAAAATCCTCAAATGCAGCTTTTCGAACTCTGAAAGAATGTTTCTCTTTTTAGTAATTTCTCACTGCAGATTAAGGAAGAGTTTTGTTTCTTTTCATTTAATGCGGTGGTGGAATTCAGCCGGTTCACACCAGTTCAGCAGAACCGATACCTAACTTTTTGTTGAGCTTGGCGAACTGGTTGTTAAAATGGCACTTGTAATCAGGGTTCTCTCTAAGATGGGCACCTGAGCAGCCACCCAGTGTGGAAATCACAAATTTACATTCCTTACTCTTTTTAATATACCTCTGCACAACAGTCCAGGCACTCATAGTGTTCATTCCGTCCATAGGTGAAAAAAATTTGACAGAGCTAAGCTTGTAATATTCATTTATTCATTTCATAAAACTCATTATACCTTTTATGAAATACTACATTTTAATTCCCTTGTGTTTGGTACTTCAGTAAACAAACATATAATGCAAAGAGTAAAAGTGCCAAAGCTGTGACAAGCTGTGATTGGAAATATCTTAAATAAATTTTATTGCTTTTTTGTTAGGTATTATTTGATACTTTTTTATTAATATTGTAAAACTCGTATAAAATAATCTAGTTTTGTGTACCTCTTTTATTGTTCTTATTTAAGTTTTAAATGCATGAAGTAATAAACTACCTTTCAGTGTATCATTTTTTAATACTTAATATGGTCATTAGGGCACAGAACCAGTTGCTAAATTATTTGAATCCCACCACTGGTTCAATGCACATTAAGGAGAACAGGGTGGGAAGAATGTCCTGCCAAAAGTCAGTTCTACTACAAAATAGGGAATTCAGTATTCAGAGCTCAAGTGCCCTACTTTTGTTGTTGCCTCTGGCTACTTCATGAGTGAAACAGATTAGCCCACAATTATGGTAATGAGCAGGACCTACTTCCCAGACCTGGTACTTAATTGCTGTTAAAATGTGCCTTAGAATCTTATGGGAAGGCAATGTATGCACTTTAATTATTGTGATAGGCTTGCCAAAGGTGTAGCATTGTGCTTTATTAGTTAAGAATGAGGAGGGTCAGTGGAAATAAAGTCTGTAACATAATTCAACACCCCTTTCCCAAGACAAGCACTCATGTCTATCCTGATGATGGTGTTGCTCTATTTGTTTTCCAATTACATCTTGAATGAATTCAATGGCCCACATGGCATGATGGGAGAAATCCACTTTCTGGCAATTATGGCTTATGTTCTGTTTAGAGGTAGTAAACATTTCCATTGTCCATATTTAACTGGTCCTGACTTCAGAAGAGAAACCCTAAAATAATTCTGGTTTTAAGCTACTAATCAAGAGAGACAGTCTTCTCTGGAACCTAAGCAAGAAATGGACCACCAGACCTTTTGTATAGTGACATAATTTGCATAAGATAAGGAGCATAAGCACAAATCATCAACAGAATAAGAAAATATTTTCTAGAACTAGGCAAAATGAACTTCCAAGTGCCCCCCAAAAAACTTTTAGAAATTTGTCTTAATCTTTCATTGATTTATATTTCATATTTTTCATGACCTACTCTAAGTTGTACCAAATAATGTTTGGTTTTATATAAAAGAGTTATTTTTAACATGATTTTCTACAATAAAATTCTTCTGAAAGTAATCATTGATGTCTGTGAATGACAAACACTAAGAGTATGAAAGAATCTAACATGAATGCTGAATGTTTGGACCATAAATCATGTGTCAAATTCTTATGCTAATTTGGAAATTTTAAATTTTAAATTAAATAGTACTAATGAAACAAATATGGTATGTCTACCAAAATCATCCCTTGGTGAGGGGAATCATTATTTTATTTTTGGTTGTTTGTTTTTAATTTTTAAATTTTATTTAGAAAATTAAATTTAACAGAGTGATATTGAACAATAAGAGTACAAAGGACAACATTTCTATAGCATTTGAACTGTTGATTAAGTTGTATACCCACCATGCCTGACCTGTGGTGGTGCAGTGGATAAAGTGTTGACCTAGAATGCTGAGGTTGCCGGTTCAAAACCCTGGGCTTGCCTGGTCAAGGCACATATAGGAGTTGATGCTTCCTGCTCCTCCCCCTTTCTCTCTCTCTCTCTCCTCTCTCTCTCTCTCTCCTCTCTTAAATGAATAAAAAAAAAGTTGTATACCCATCACCCAAAGTCAAATCATTTTCCATCACTTTATATTTGTCCCTCTTTACATACTCTTCCCACCCCTCCTCCATGTCCTCTTCACCCTGGTAACCACTTCATTTTTATCTGTGTCCATGAGTCTCAGTTTTATATTCCACCTACACATGAAATCATATACCATAGTTCTTAGCTTTTTCTGATTTACTTATTTCACTCAGCATAATGTTATCAAAGTCTATCCATGTTTTCACAAATATCACTATGTCATCATTTCTTATGGCTGAGTAGTATTCCATTATATATATGATATGTACCACAGCTTCTTTATCCAGTCCTCCATCAAAGGACACTTCAGTTGTTTCCATGTCTTGGCCACTGTGAATAATGCTGTGATGAACATGGGGTGCATGTGTCTTTACATACTAAAGTTTTAAAGTTTATGGGTAGATACCCAATAGAGGAATTGCTGGATCATACGGTAGTTCTATTCTTAATTTTTTGAGGAACCACTATACTTTCTTTCATAATGATTGTACTAATATGCATTCCCACCAGCAGTGAATGAGGGTTTCTTTTTTTTCACAGCCTCTCCAACAATTTTTATTACCTGTCTTGTTGATAATAGCCAATCTAATAGGTGTGAGGTGATATCTCATTGCAGTTTTAATATGCATTTCTTGAATAGCTAGTGAAGTGAGCACCTTTTCGTATATCTGTTGGCCATTTGTATGTCCTCTAAGAAGATGTGTCTGTTTGGGTCCTCTCCCAATTTTTAAATTGGATTGTTTGCTTGTTTGTTGTTGAGCTTTAGAGTTCTTTATATATCTTGAATACTAACTCCTTATTGATGCTGTTTGCAAATATCATCTTCCATTTAGTTGGCTGCTTGTTTTGTTGTCAGTTTCTTTTGCTGTGTGGAATCTTTTTAATTAGATATAGTCCTGTTCATTTATTTTTGCTTTTGCTTCTTTTGCCTTTGCGGGTCAAATTCATTAATTGTTCTCTACAGCCAGGTCCATGAGCATAATACCAATGTTTTTTTCTATGTAATTTATTGTCTCGGACCTTATATTTAGGTCTTTGATCTATTTTGAATTAGTTTTTGTGCAGGAGGACAAATGGTAGTCATATTTTTTCTTTTGCATGTGGCTTTCTAATTTTCCCAACACTATTTCTTGAAGAGGCTTTCATTTTTCCATTGTGTATTTTTGGCTCCTTTGTCAAAGGTGATTTGTCCATATATATATATGGGTTTATTTCTGGGTTCTCGATTCTGTTTTATTGGTCTGTATGTTGTTTTTCTGCCAATGCTGTTTTGATTATCATGGCTCTATAGTATAATTTGAAGTCAGGTAGTATGATACCTCTGGCTTCATTCTCTTTTCTCAGGATTGCTTGGGCTATTCAGAGTTTTTATGGTTCTATACAAACCTGGTAATGTTTTGCTCTATTTCTTTAAAAAATGACATTGGCATTTTGATGGGGGATTGCATTAAATATGTACAGTGTGTCCGTAAAGTCATGGTGCACTTTTGACCGGTCACAGGAAAGCAACAAAAGACAATCGAAATGTGAAATCTGCACCAAATAAAAGGAAAACCTTCCCAGTTTCTGCAGGATGATGTGGCAGCATGTGCGCATGTGCAGATAATGACGTAACAGCGTGTATACAGCGGAGCAGCCCACGGCCATGCCAGTCGAGATGTGGACGGTACAGAGGAAATTTCAGTGTGTTCTGTGGCTCGCTAAATTTGAATCCGTGACCAAAGTGCAACATGAATATCGGCACATTTATAATGCAGTGCCACTACATAGGAATAACATTACTCGGTGGGATAAGCAGTTGAAAGAAACTGGCAGTTTGGTGGAGAAACCCTGTTCTGGTAGGCCATCAGTCAGTGATGAGTCTGTAGAGGCTATACAGGATAGCCACCTAAGGAGCCTAAAAAATCTGTGCGTGCGCCCACATTAAACTGCACTGAATAAGTATGAAACTGGGAGAGTTTTCCTTTTATTTGGTGCAGATTTCACAGTTCTATTGTCTTTTGTTGCTTTTCTGTGACCAGTCAAAAGTGCACCATGACTTTACGGACACACTGTATATTGCCTTAGATAATGTGGCCATTTTAACTATGTTGATTCCACATGACTATGGAATATTTTTCCATTTCATTGTGTCTTTTTCAATTACTTTCAATAATATTTTGTAGTTTTCAGTATATAGGTCCTTCACATCCTTTGTTAAGTTTATTCCTAGGCATTTCATTTTTTTGGATACAATTGTAGAAAGAATTGGGATTTTTTAGTTCACTTTCCGGTGTTTCATCATTGGTGTATAGGTGTATATTGATTTTGTATTCTGCAACTTTATTAAATTGTTTACTTGGGATCTTTCTTGTTTCTTGATATAAGCCTGTAATGATATAAACTTCCCTCTTATTACTACTGATTTTGCTGCACACCAGAACTTTTGATATGTTGTGTTGTCATTTTTTTTTTGACTATATGTATCTTTTGATCTCTGCTTCTATTTCTTCTTTGACCCAGTCATTTTTTTAGAAGTATGTTGTTTAATTTCCACATTTTGGTAGATTTCTTTACCTCCTTTTCACAGTTGAATTCTAATTTCAAAGCCTATGATCAGAAATTATGCTTGCTATAATTTCAATCTTCATGATTTGTTAATGTTAGTTTTGTGGCCCAACATATGGTCTATTTTAGATAATATTTCATGCACACTAGAGAAGAATGTATAATCTGATGTTTTGAGACAAAATGTCCTATAAATATCTATTATGTTCATTTGGTGAAAAATGTCATTTAAGGTCTACATTTCTTTATTGATTTTCTGTTTAGACAATCTATCTAAAGCTGTCAATGGTGTGTTGAAATCTTCAAATATGACTGTGTTTTTGTCTGCTTCTATTTTTAGATCTGTTAAAAGATATTTTCCATATTTGGTGCTCCCTGGTTTGGTGCATATATATTAAGAAGTGTTATGTCTTCTTGATACAATGTCCCCTTTATCATTATGAAATGTCCATCTTTGTCTCTGGTTACAGTCATTGTCTTGAAGTCAGCATTGTCAGATATGAGTATGGCTACACCTGCTTACCTTCGGATATAATTTGCTTGGGGAATTATTTCACAACCTTTCAGTTTGAATCTACTTTTGTCCTTGCAGCCTAGATGTGTCTCTTTTTTTTTGTTTTGTTTTGTTTTGTTTTGTTTTTTTGTATTTTTCTGAAGCTGGAAACAGGGAGAGACAGGGGAGAGACAGACAGACTCCTGCATGTGCCTGACCGGGATCCACCCGGCATGCCCACCAGGGGGCGATGCTCTGCCCCTCCAGGGCATCGCTCTAGCGCCTGGGGCAGAGGCCAAGGAGCCATCCCCAGCGCCCAGGCCATCTTTGCTCCAATGGAGCCTTGGCTGCAGGAGAGGAAAAGAGAGACAGAGAGGAAGGGGGAGGGGTGGAGAAGCAAATGGGCGCATCTCCTATGTGCCCTGGCCAGGAATCGAACCCGGGTGCCCCGCACACCAGGCTGATGCTCTACCACTGAGCCAACCGGCCGGGGCCCTAGATGTGTCTCTTGAAGGCAGCACATGGTTGGGTTTTGTTTTTTGATCCAATCTGCTACTCTATGCCTCTTTATTGGTGAATTTAGTCCACTTACATTTAGGGCAATTATTGACATTTAAGAATTTCCTTTAGATGTTTTATGTTTTGTTTTCTGGTAGCTCTGTGTCTTGTTTGGTTCTTCTCTTTTTGTTTCTGTCCATTGTTTTTGTTTGGTGGCATTCTACACTTCTTTACCCTATTTCTTTTTTTTTTAAGCTGTGTATTTCAGTAGTGGCTTTTTGTGGGTGGTTACCATTAGTTTATTATGAGAAAAATGTGCATATGCACAAGAGTCCTTTGTCTTATAAGAGTTTCTGCACTGCATCCTCCTTTGCTACTGCATATCTTTGTCCTCTAACCTTTTATATTAGTATTTTCACTGATTATTCTTGTTTTTATGTGACCTTGTTGGAGCCTTAACTTGTTGTTTTGATTTGTTTCATTCTTTGTGTCTGGTTAAATTACCCCCTTGAGTATTTCCTGTAGTGGGGGTTGTCTGGTGATAAATTCCTTCAACTTTTGTATGTCTAAAAAATTCCTATTTCTCCTTCATATCTGAAGGACAACTTTGATGGATATAGTATTCTTAGCTGATAATTCCTCTCTTTCAGTACTTTGAATGTTTGGGTCTACTCTCTTCTGGCTTGTAGAGTTTCTGCTGAGAAGTCTGATGATAATGTAATGGGATTTTTTTATAGGCTATGTTCTTCTTTTCCCTAACTGCCTTGAGGATTCTTTATTTGCTATTGATTTTTGGCAATTTTATTATGATGTGCCTTGGAGTATTGTGGTAACTCGGTGTTCTGTTTGCTTCTTGGATTCAAGGCTCTAACTCTTTTCATGGTCTTGGGAAATTCTAATCCATTATTTGTTTGAATAGGCCTTCCATAACTTTCTCTTTCTTGTTTTCTTCTGATATACACATTATTCTTATATTGCTCTTTCTGATGGAGTCAGACAATTTTTGAAGAGCTCTTTCAGTATTTTTAATTTGAAAGTGTCTCTTCACTCTGCAGCATCTTTAGTTGCCTTTGATGTCATTGATTCTTTCCTCTATGGGTTGTTCTATTAGATAAACTTGCTATCTCAGTCTTCAGTTCATATATTGAGTTCTTCAACTCTGTTTTTAAAGTTTCAGTCTTCTCAGTGAGGTATTCATTTTGTTCATTAATTTGCTTTCTGAGCTCATTACGTTGCCTATTGGTGTCTTCTCGCATTTTCTTGAGTATTTTCAGAACTTCGATGTTGAATTCTCAATCATTTAACTCCAAAGTTTCTATGTGATTAAGATTTTTTTGGCCCTGGCCGGTTGGCTCAGCGGTAGAGCGTCGGCCTAGCGTGCGGAGGACCCGGGTTCGATTCCCAGCCAGGGCACATAGGAGAAGCACCCATTTGCTTCTCCATCCCCCCCTTCCTCTCTGTCTCTCTCTTCCCCTCCTGCAGCCAAGGCTCCATTGGAGCAAAGATGGCCCGGGCACTGGGGATGGCTCCTTGGCCTCTGCCCCAGGCGCTAGAGTGGCTCTGGTCGCGGCAGAGCGACGCCCCAGAGGGGCAGAGCATCGCCCCCTGGTGGGCAGAGCATCGCCCCTGGTGGGCGTGCCGGGTGGATCCCGGTCGGGCGCATGCGGGAGTCTGTCTGACTGTCTCTCCCCATTTCCAGCTTCAGAAAAATACAAAAAAATAAAAAAGGATTTTTTTTTTCTGGGGCTTTTTAATTTTCTTTCTGACCTATGTATCTGTCTTGTGCAGCCATGGTATTCAATTTCTTCTTCCTTGATGGCATTTGAGATTGGTATTGTTAAGAACCTTAATTTAAAAAAAAACTAAAAAACTTGAAAAAATTTTTAAATGCAATAAAAAGTATAAAACTTTTTTTAAATTATGACAAGCAAAACTACAGATAAAAGATCAAAAGCAAACAAAAGCAAACCACCCACATGAAAAATAAGAATAAAAATATAAAAGTTAAAGGAAACAAAATTCAAAAGAGAAAAAGAATAAGGAAAAAAAGAAAAGGAAAAATGAAAAGGAAAATAAATTTTGTTTTTGTTAGGTTTTTTTCCAGTAGGTGTTGCTGTATTACAACTTTTAGTTCTGTAAATTTCCTGAGCTATCCTCTGCTGAGATGTTGTTTGTTGCAATGATGTAGGCAGAGCTGCAGTCACATTGGTCGGTTGGGCATTTTGTGAGGGCCTTACGGCTTTGGTTTTACATCCTTACAGCTCCAGCATTGGCGATCTCAGGCTGCCCGGTGCTATTGTATTATATTTCTCACAGGTCAACAGACCTGAGGACTGGATGTGGAGCACCTCTGTTCTTCAAGGAAGAGAGCAGCTTGGGAGAGCTAGCTGTGCAGTTTGTGTATGCCATTATCTGTACCGCAGGGTGAAGGAGGTGGGATCTGAAAGGCTGTGGGGCCGCACTTGAGCTTTCTCTGTCTTTCTCTGCCAATTGTGGGCTGCAGGCAGACCACGGGAACATTGGCTATGACTTCATGCTCTGGATGCTTTGGTTTATCTCCCTCTCTGCTCCTCTATCCCACCGCTCCTTCCAATAAAAGGAGACCCAATTACTTCAAGTTCCCTTCTCAGTACCCCTCAAACTAAATCCAGAGAGCCCAAGCTTCCCTCCTCCCTGTAGTCCAGCAGAGGAAACAACCCCAGTAATTCCAGTTTTGTCTCTTCTACTCTCCAAAACCCAATGTGAATGTGTTTTTTCCTCCATTCCCCTTTTCACCCTATCCCACTGCTAGTCCATTCAGTGAGTGGCTCTTTTAGGTATACCTGAGAGCCCAGCTGGGGTTTGCTGCCTTATGGTTGCTGAAACTTCAAGGGAGAGAACAAGACTATCTCTCACATCACCATAATTCTGATGTCATTGGAAACATTTCTAATTGCAGTTTGATTCATTATGATGGGGTTTCTGTTTCATGGAAACAAGGTGAACTTTTAAAAGAGCCTTTTAAGGTGAACTTAAAAATCCAGTCAAAACAATATCTGTCCTAATATTATTTCACATAAACTGTTTTCAAAGTGGTTTTATTATAAATGGAAACATCAAGAAAATATGAAAAGTAGCCAATGTCATTTAGAGCATGTTTTTAAGGTATATGTATTAGAAAGATTTCAAATGTAAAGCTACTGGTTTTGACTCATTTCTGTCATGTAACCAAGAAATCCAATTTATGTAACTAAATATTTTGAGTTTTATGTAAAACATTTTTTTAAATGAGCTAACCACATTTTTTAGAAAGATTATGGATTTTATGTTTCCAAGAAATGTGAGTTATCCTTATCTCTTTCTATTTCATTTTATGCAAAAATGTTCCTACAATAGGTAGGTGCTATACATTTTTAAATCTTTTATATGCTGTATTTTATTATATGCATTTATATTTTTCATTTATATATTTTATATGCTGATTTTCATTTATAAAAATGTTCAGCTTTTAGGTAATAATCATATATATTTTTTCTTGCTCATATTGCTCTTTTAAAAATTTAGAATATTAATGATATTGGAAAAGCAGCTTGAAATTTTTTTTTAATTCAAATGTTATCCATGTTCATTTGTCAAACTCCCATAATTTAAGATGAATATATTTAAGTACTTGAATTATACACCAAATCTGCCTTATCTGTCAGCTTCACTTTTTGTAGGCAAATACGGTACACCCACCTCACTGAGAACTAGTATAACATAGTCTCACATAGCCAAGTATCTTTTCATACAACTAAAAGATCAGATTAGATGTATATGTTCTGGAGCCAAACTACAATCACTTACTAACACTGCTAATTTTTCTGGTGTAAGTTTCTTCTTTTATAAAATTATTAGAACCAACCTCACAGTCTTGTTCTGAGGATTAAGTGAGAGAATGTATGTTAAAAAGTTTATCATTCTGCCTGGCAAATTTAAAACCTGTAATATTCTTATTTATTAGGGAAATCATGCTGGAGTACTTTATTCATTTGATATTTGTATACATCCACATATATAACTATATATTTGCATAAAAATATACATATCTAGATATATATGTATATTCAGATGATAAAGTAATTAAATTCTGTGAAATTATCTGAGAAAATTGTATGTTTTCCAGTTCACTTTTTATAGAAAACACAGTTCACACCTTTCATTGAGAGTAAGTCAAATTCAGTTTGCCTTCAGCCAATGGTCTTTCATAAAATTAGATCATAGGTTTATAAGCTTTATGCATACACTCACACATGCACACACATGCAAACATTTGTGTGTACATATATATTCATACAAAAATATAAACACTATAAAATATGTATAAATATATATACATACATATACACTTATGCATATATATTTGCAATTAACCTCTTTGTCTACAATCATTAAATTAAATGCCTATTTCTTTGTTGAACTCAAAAAAAGAATATTGTTCTCAAGCTGAGGAGGAGAAGTAGATGGATGAGAAATGAGCAATCCAGACCTGAGCAGAGGAAATCTGCATTTTAAAAATGCTTTAAAAGAAGTCTGTGTTCCCCTAGGACATGAGACTCACTATTCACTCTGCTCAGTAATATAGTACATCAGTACATGATTTTCCTAGATTAATTACACAGGTACTCAATAATAATGACTCATTATTCTACCAACTACATCCTTAGACCAGCAAGCCTGGAACATACCAGCTTCATCAAATGCTACTTAAGAAAATAGGCTACATGCTGATGGATAAATATGAGAGAGAGAGAAAATGCTTGTGTCCACACAAAGACTTGATGATAAAATGTTCAAGGTAGAATACTTGACCCTCTGGCTAAAGACAGAGGATTCTGTTAAATTGTTTAATCTAGCCCTACACACCAGCAGTGGTGATGTTTTTAAGATATTGCCCACCAAAGAAACCAGGATGGTCTCTTTTCCACTCACTTATATCCAGTCTTCATTTATGCTGTTGTGCTATTTCCTTCAGTTGCTCATTTAAACCCTATGCAGTCTTAGAGCCAACTACAAGCCTGACCTTGTCCATGAGGCCTCCCCTGACACTTCTGTACATATTCAATATCTCCCTCATACTACTCTCATGAGTTATGCCTGGTATACACTCCAGTTGATGTCTTGAGCTCTTGTTTAGAATAGTCTAATTTAGCAAACAGTTGTGGAAAATTAACAAGTGACTAGCACTATACTTGACATCATGGTAGGCACAAATAACAGGTGTGGGTGGAGCACAGAGCACATTCCTAGCAGCTGCGGCTGATGCAATGCTGTGAGAACATTCCAGCTCCCAGAACCCTCCTGGGCATACCCAGGAAGGGAGCTTGCCCGCTTTAAGAAAGTGACTTAGCGTCAACCACGCTGCTCCCTGATCTTTTCAGCCATTGGCTATGAAGGACACGCTGTAACATCCTATTGGCTGAACCCATGTATATAAGCTAGTTTACTTCCTGAATAAAGTGAATCTGCATCACTGAACCTGGTGTCTGGAGTCAGGTCTTTGTGTCTCTTTCATCCTCACCCCCGGCAGGACTTGTCCACAAACAGGTAGTATTTGGGCACCTACTATATGTCAAGCACTACGTGTAGCTCTCATTAATGCTTCAAGAAGATAACTAATACCTGCAAGACACCGATGAAGAAACAAAGAATCAAAAGTGTTAAATAACCTGCTAAAATTTGCACATCTAATAAGGAAAACAGCCCAAATTTAAGTTCATATTAATTTGATTCCACATCCCTCATTCCAGAAGTTATAGATACATGGTGCAAGGACTAAGTAAATGAGCTTTGTTTAGCTGAAATGATATTTTCTTTAAAAAAAAGAAAAAGAAGGCCCTGGCCGGTTGGCTCAGCGGTAGAGCATCGGCCTGGCATGCGGGGGACCCGGGTTCAATTCCCGGCCAGGGCACATAGGAGAAGTGCCCATTTGCTTCTCCACCCCCACCCCCTCCTTCCTCTCTGTCTCTCTCTTCCCCTCCCGCAGCCAAGGCTCCATTGGAGCAGGGATGGCCTGGGCACTGGGGATGGCTCCTTGGCCTCTGCCCCAGGCGCTAGAGTGGCTCTGGTCGCGGCAGAGCGACGCCCCGGAGGGGCAGAGCATCGCCCCCTGGTGGGCAGAGCGTCGCCCCTGGTGGACGTACCGGGTGGATCCCGATCGGGCACATGCGGGAGTCTGTCTGACTGTCTCTCCCCGTTTCCAGCTTCAGAAAAGTACAAAAAATAAAAAAAAGAAAAAGAAAAAGGATGCAAGTTACTTTAAATAGGGCATGAACTTCCCAGTTTTCCAGAGGCCTTGCCTCACCCTATTGCCCTGTATTCACACACTAGGACACTCCTTTATGCTACCTGCATGGCTCCCAATTGCTTACTCCCCTACTACTCCTTCCAGTAGCCTATTTTGGGTCACATTTACAATCTAGTAGGGAAGAAACTATAATATAAAATGGAAAAGAGATGTGCAGATATTCTCAAGGGGATGCAAAAGTCTTCCTGGTTATAGAACGGCATGAGTCTTGGAGAGTAGGATTTTAGGAGGAGGAGCTTGGGGAAGAATGTCCCAAGGGGAAGGAATGGGAGAGAAGACGTCCACTAGGTGAGATGGGAAAGCACAGTTGGACTTGGTAAACAGGAGTTCGTTTTCACTCAAAAGTGAGGTCTGACAAAGGCAACAGGGAGATAGAAAGATAAAAAGGTTAGTGGAGACTTGATCCTGGAAGACTTTGAATGCCACACTCAGCAGTCTAAATTTTATTCTGTGAAAATTGGGTTCCCATAAAGGTTTGTGAGGAGGCATGTGTTTAGAACCATATTTCAGAACAGTCTGCCAGGAATGAGCAGTAATTATGTGTGAGGAGGAACTAAGGTAGTGGGGTTGAAGGGGGGAGAGTGGAGGTGGCGGGAGCAGGGAAACAAAGAATTAGGCCAGCTGTACTGTCAGGGATTAAGACTAAAACCAGAACCAGGAAAAAGCAGGGAAAATGGCATAGGGTCGGGGTGGGGTTGTTGCTAAGAGCAAACTTATATGCAATTCCCATGGCCTGGCTTGTTCCAACTTTGAAGCACGGAACATTTTTGCTAAAATGTCATCTTATCTGAGATGCCTTGCCTGACTACCTGATATAAATAAGCCCTTCCATCCCATCCTCAGCCTCCCTATTGCCCTGATGGTGCTTTATCTTTCTCTCTAGCCTTTATCACCAGTTGACATACTATATACTTATTTGTTTACTGCCTGGCTCCCCTGACAAGTTAAGCTTCAGACAGACAAGGATTCTTGTCTGTTTTATCTCCTACAGTATCTCCAAAAGTGCTTGGCCCATAGAAGGTACTTAATAAATATTTATTAAATGAAGAAATAAATGAAGTCTTTTTGAAGATATGGTGCCTTCTTTCTCCATAAAGATCACAAGCCCAAGAGTCATGTTTCATCCGCATATACCAAAGACCCACACTTACCTAGCTCCTGCCACCTCAGATGCCACAGCCAGCCCCCTACCTAACACTCCAAATTAATATCGCACTTTTTCCTAATCTAGACTCTTTGCAAGGGTGAGGAGCTCCTTTTCATGTGGTGCTAGTCAGATGGCATAGCAACTGACCAAAGTACTTACCAAAATTGCTGTTTCAGGTGCATGTCATGAATCCCACATTAGACTGTAAACTCAGGTCACTCTGTGTTTTTCCTGCATAATATTTCTCACAAAGCAATAAGATAATTATTGATATAATTATTTGTTTATAAGACCTGTGGTTCTCAAACTTTTCAGGCCTAAATCTCTGTTTTATGACAAATATTTTCTAGCACCATCTTTTACTAGACTGATATAAAATTAATAGATAACATATATGCCTGACCAGGCAGTGGCACAGTGGATAGAGTGTCGGACTCGGATGCGGAAGACCCAGGTTTGAGACTCCAAGGTTGCCAGCATGAGCGAGGGCTCATCTAGTTGAGTCCAACATCGCTGGCTCAAGCAAGGGGTTACTTGGTCTGCTGAAGGCCCGCGGTCAAGGCACATAAAAAAACAAACAAACACACACAAAAACAATAAATAACATATATAATGTCCCTACACGCATATTTTTAAACCAACAAAATGCCCTCGTGTTAATATAAAAATAAATAAATGGAAAATAATTTATAATCAAATAGTATATATTTCAACATATGTATGCTTTGGGATGACTGCCCTAGGACATCTAATGAAGCATTCAGGTGCTCACACCCACGGGTAGATCACCATAAATGTGATGCTACCAATGCAGACTGATACAGGACATGTTGCATTAAAGATCGGAATACTGTAGCTATTATAATGTGATTTTCCAAAATGGTGAATACTTCTTGTTAAATATGTCAGTGGTGATCTACTCACCATTAGAAGACAGGAAGCAAGAAAAATTTATGCCAGTTGTTTGAAAGCATAAAACCAAGGCAGAACCATCATTTTCAGCCACTTGGATGAGCTACAGAAACGGAAGAAAGTGGGAAGAAGAGTTTACTTGATACAGGCATATCTGTGCCCCATTTTTGATAGTTATTATTTTTAATTAAATTAATTTGACATACAATTGTGCAAGTTTAAGGTATACAACATGTTGATTTGTTATATTTATATTGCAATATGGTTATCGTAGCTTTAGCTAGCACCTCTATGCCGAACTCATAAAACAGAGTAAAATTATTGTTTCCAGGGGCTGGGAATGAGGAAATAGGAGAAAAGTTGTTTAAGGGCACTAACTTACAACTAGTAGGTAAATAAGTCCTGGAGTACTAATCTACAATATAATGAGCACAGTGATTATAGACAACAGTACTCTAAACTAAACATCAAACTTGTTGAGACTAGATCTTAATTATCCCCACTATGCCCAGTGTTTTAGATGTATATAGAAGTACCTGTCAGCCTTCAGCCAGCCCGACCTACAAAACTAGGGCAATTTTCAAGAGTTTGTTGTTGATTTGTGTAATAAACATAATATCTTAAATTTCTTTTCACTAGAATATAGTTTATTTTTAAAGTTTAGAACATTTAAGCCATTCAGAAACAATTACTTTTTTTAAATAATATTTTGTAGGTTCATTTCACTATCCTGAATACAAAATTTATATGTTATAACCTACAACACATATATTTCCAAAAACCAATATAATGCTACAACCATAGTATACTATAAAAAAGAAGTAAAAGAAAAATAATTTGTAACTAAATAATGTGTATGTATTTTACTACATAAATGCTTGGGCAATACTGTATGAGAAGACACAATCAAAGAGTCTAAAGTCTGTGTTATAGGTGAAGAATATCAATAGCTGCAAATGCAAATTAATCCAGGTGTATTAAGTAGTGACTCAAAAACCATGAGTAACATTTCAATTGGCAACATGATTTTTTTTTATAATTTTATTTTTTTAATGGGGTGACATCAATAAATCAGGATACATATATTCAAAGATAACAAGTCCAGGTTATCTTGTCATTCAATTATGTTGCATACCCACCACCCAAAGTCAGATTGTCCTCTGTCACCTTCTATCTTGTTTTCTTTGTGCCCCTCCCCACCCCCTATCCCTCTCCCATTCCCCCCTCCCCCCCGTAACCACCACACTCTTATCAATGTCTCTTAGTTTCACTATTATGTCCCACCTACGTATGGAATAATACAGTTCCTGGTTTTTTCTGATTTACTTATTTCGCTTCGTATCATGTTATCAAGATCCCACCATTTTGCTGTAAATGTTCCGATGTCATCATTTCTTATGGCTGAGTAGTATTCCATAGTGTATATGTGCCACATCTTCTTTATCCAGTCATCTATTGATGGGCTTTTTGGTTGTTTCCATGTCCTGGCCACTGTGAACAATGCTGCAATAAACATGGGTCTGCATGTGTCTTTACGTATCAATGTTTCTGAGTTTTGGGGATATATACCCAGTAGAGGGATTGCTGGGTCATAAGGTAGTTCTATTTTCAGTTTTTTGAGGAACCACCATACTTTCTTCCATAATGGTTGTACTACTTTACATTCCCACCAACAGTGGATGAGGGTTCCTTTTTCTCCACAGCCTCTCCAACATTTGCTATTACCTGACTTGCTAATAACAGCTAATCGAACAGGTGTGAGGTGGTATCTCATTGCTGTTTTGATGGCAACATGATTTTTCCTAAATGGTGAACAACTGTTGGTTAAGTTGCAAACAAAATTAAATGCAATATTTCCTTGATTTACAGTTGTATTTTGGAAAAAAAATAATCAGTATAAAGTTAAAAACAGAATTACCATATGATCTAGCAATCCCACTTCTGCACAGCTATCCAAAATAATTGAAAGCAGGATCTCAAAGTGGCATTTGCACAACCACATTCATAGCAGCACTCCAGACAATAGCCAAGAGGTGGGAGCCATCCAAGTGTCCATCAACAAATGAACAAATAAGTAAAATATGATATGTACATACAATAGAATATTATTTGCTCTTAAAGAGGAAGGAAATTCTGACACATCCTGTAACATGGATGAATCTTGAGGATATGTTAAGTGAAATAACGTATCAAAAAAGATATATAGGCCCTGGCCGGTTGGCTCAGTGGTAGAGCGTTGGCCTGGTGTGCAGAAGTCCCGGGTTCGATTCCCGGCCAGGGTACACAGGAGAAGCACCCATCTGCTTCTCCACCCCTCCCCCTCTCCTTCCTCTCTGTCTCTCTCTTCCCCTCCCGCAGGAGAGGCTCCATTGGAGCAAAGAAGGCCTGGGCGCTGGGGATGGCTCCTTGGCCTCTGCCCCAGGCGCTGGAGTGGCTCTGGTCGCAACAGAGCGACGCCCCGGAGGGGCAGAGCATCGCCCCCTGGTGGGCATGCCAGGTGGATTCCGGTGGGGCGCATGCAGGAGTCTGTCTGACTGTCTCTCCCCGTTTCCTACTTCAGAAAAATACAGAAAAAAAAAAGATATATACTGTATGATTCCATTTATGTAAATTATCTAGAGTAGTCAAATTTATACAAGGTGGGTCAAAAGTGGGTTTATAGTTGTTCATATGGAAAATAATATAATAGTTATTTGTAATAATACAATAATAAACTCTGAGTTTCATAGTCTCACAACTGTCACCCTCCTTTGCCCCACTCTATAGAAACAGAGAGCATAATTGTTTGAAGGAAGGCTCTGAAGGAAGGAAAATGGGAGGTAGTTTAATAGGTACAGTTTCACTTTTGCAAGATGAAACACTTCTGGAGATCTGTCGCACAACAATGTGAATATACTTAACACTACCAAACTTTATACTTAGAAATTATAAAGATGGTAAATTTTATTACGCATTTTTACTGCAATTTAAGAAAAGATATATAATAAAATCTAACAAAAAACACGGAGTTATATATAAAACCGTTGGTTTCTAGACCCATTGAAAAAAACTTTTTACAAGTATGTTCTTCAAAATGCTTGAAAGTCTTGTGAGATAAGGAACAATTCTTCATTGTGTGGCCTGTCCTGTAGACATTGTAAGACACCTTGTTCTCTCACCCCTGCTCACCCAATGCCGACAGCACCCACCAACATTTGACAACCCAAAATACCTCCACACATTTTCAAAAGTTGCCTACAGGACAGAACTGTGTCTACTGGGTTGAGACCCATGACACTAGATGGTAAGTTCCAAGAGGGCAGGGATCTTGAGTCCCTGTGTCTTTCTCATAACTGTAGCCCCAGCCTTTAGCAAAGATTTTGTGCACGCTATTAAATGTGTTAAATGAATAACCATTGAGTAAAGAAATGAAGGTACCCCTGAGAATGAAGACAGCATTTCATTTATCTTTGGACCCACTCACAATAGCTAAGACAGTGTATGACATATAAATGCTCAAAAACATTTGTTTATTCACTTTACAAATACACAGTGCTGAATTGTTTGAAAACAACAGTTCCTACCCCTGTGGAACTTACAGACTGATTAAAGAAACAGATAATAAACAAGTAAATATACAATCTAACATAGCCAGGCTTTTATTTTTGTCCCAAGTTAATAGGAATAGTTGTAAAGGAGTAATAACAATAGAGATAGTAGTAGTACTGCTACTCCTAACAATTACTGCTTCTACCATGAACTATTAGTTCTAACATTAGTGGTTATTTTTAGAATATCTACCGGACATCAATCATACAGCTTGCAATAACTCTTCTAGTCCTGACCCAGCCCCTGTAAGCTCTGTACTATTGGAGACACATTAGCCACCACAGAATTTCTCAGCGCTTCCACTCTCCCACCATCCACTGTCCATTCCAGCTGAGACTAAATTTCTTTCAGCCCCTCACATAGCCTTTTGGTTCTGAACTAGATATCTGCAGTTCTGCTCCCTAGAAGATTCCTCAGCCTCACTCCACCTGAGAAGATCCTATTTATCAAGTAAACATCACTTCCTTTGGGGAGATGACTTCCTTGACCCTTTCCCTGGACCCCTCCTTTGTGCTCCCACAGCACCTTGACCTTACTCCACAACAGCACTCATAGCACTGCATTGCCTGTTCACTTATCTCTTTGTAAGAGTATAAAACCCATAAGGTCAGAGACCAGCTTTATTACTGTATTTCCCCATGTATAAGACGATCCCATGTATAAGACGCATCTTAATTTGGGGTCCCAAAATTTGGAAAAAAAATGTAGTATGTAAAGTTATTGAACTCAAGTTTTATCCATCATAAAATTCATACTTCTCGTCGATGTGAAAAAGTGATAAATGCAAGTAAAAAATCGTATAAGATGCACTGTATAACCACTGTATAAGATGCACCCAGTTTATAGACCCCACATTTTTTAAAAAGCATGCATCTTATACATGGGGAAATATGGTATGTTCACTGCCATATTCTCTTGTAGGGGCACTGGAATCCCCCTTCAGTCTCTTGGTTTCCCTTCTCTACTTTCAGTATGCTTCTACTTCTAATAACCTGTGTCTGCAACCCTCTTTGGAGCACTAACTTCAAGTTGATGGAGTTATTTTGCCTACATGGACCAAGAGCTGGAAGAATCTGGAATTTATATTCACCCTCCATTGACAGGACAGCCCTTACCCACTGACTGATGGTACTAGAGTGTGGAAGTCCAGCTCCCTTTGCCATAAGCTGGGACAAACACTGGGGTATCACTTACACTCTGGGTTCTCATGTGATATCACCCTCTGCAAGACTTAACTGGAAATCACACCTTGCTAGATTCCTTCCCCTTTGGTATTTCCAGTCCTTGGTTATAGATTTATTCTGGAAGCATCCCTTTATAAATCATTTCCATACAAATTTTTGTCTCACGGTCTGCTCTGAAAAGCCCAACTAAGACATCTCAAGAAAAACTAGTAAAATTATATGGAATAAATTGATATAAAGAATTCAATGAGTGTTTGTAAAATTATTCAATCAATCACTAGTGACAGGATAAAACAAGGTTGGTATATTTTTCCCCATTCTACAGATGAGGAAACTGAGATTAAGAATAATTAAATATTTGTTCTAACTCCCACATCTAATACTTAGAAGAGTCAACCCCAGGCTCACCCATGGTCTCCAAATTGTACTTTTTGGCAACACTCTGTTTTTCTGAGCCCTGCTTCAATGGTTTGAAAAGCAGGAGATGCCATACCCCTTGGGTCTCCTCTGGTATTTAATTTCCTCTTGGTGGTAGCTTCCCTAGAATCAACATTCACTCAACAAAGAATCTTCACAGCCCTGGGAAGATATACTGCTCCAACCTAATTTATCAGATGACATTTCTGGAGTTCAATCTTGTTATCAACTGTCAGGAAATATTCAAAGTGTCAAAGTCAAATAGAGATCTGTTCTCTAACACAGCATGAGGGGAAGAAAATTTGCAGAAGTGTTCTGTGGTATCAGGAATTGCCAAGACGAGGGAAATAAAAAGTAATAGCCTAATTTTTGTTAAGTGATTGCTCTCATAAAGTAAAAGAGAACTTGTCCTTACTAGGACATTAACCCTGCATTGCTTAGACAATTAAAAACAGTCATAAATTAATCCATAATCATAATCTGAAAGAAAATTTATCTTGCCACAGAAGGTAAGGAAAGGATAAAGTTATTTTGGAGAGGATGCTTCACCAGTTCTATTTTGCAAGACAACCTGCAACCCTCATGCTTTTATCGATATAATTCTCTCTCTCTCTCTTCTTTATCCCCATCATCCCATCTCATCATTTTTCTCTCCCTTTTTTTAAGACCCCAAATCTTCAGATTAAGACTTAAAAATGTCTCACAAAATAGAATTGATGAAGCCACTCTAAAAGAATATTAAATTGCATTAATATGAAAATTCATTCATTAATATGAAAATTCTTTTAAAGAGTGTGCTTTTTCGGCCCTGGCTGGTTGGCTCAGTGGTAGAGCGTCGGCCTAGCATGCAGGAGTCCTGGGTTCAATTCCCGGCCAGGGCACACAGGAAAAGCACCCATCTGCTTCTCCACCCTTCCCCCTCTCCTTCCTCTCTGTCTCTCTCTTCCCCCCCCAGCAGCCAAGGCCCCATTAGAGAAAAGTTTGCCTGGGTGGTGAGGATGGCTCTATGGCCTCTGCCTCAGGTGCTAGAATGGCTCTGGTTGCAACAGAGCAACACCCCAGATGGGCAGAGCATTGTCCCCGGGTGGGCATGCCGGGTGGATCCCCGTCAGGCACATGCAGGAGTCTGTCTGACTGCCTCCCCGTTTCCAACTTCAGAAAAATAGAAAAAAAAAAGCAAATAAAAATAAGAGTGTGCTTTTTCTTTAAAGACTATAAAGATCTTTCAGATCTAGACAGAAAGGACACTTGTAAAATTTTAATAATAAAATATTATGAGATTGTGGGGTATTATCTTTAATTCTAATTTTATTTCCTTTATTATTGTTAATTACAATATTCGAGCAATAGATATTTGGGAAGAGAGTAAAAGGGTCAAGAAAGCAGAAGTGAGAAGGTACTGATCTGTGCTAGGCACTGTAAATATAATTTAATGAATCCTAATTATAAACTTGTCAAGTAAGTTTTGTTATTCCCATTTTACAGATGTTGAAAGTAAATGTAAGGTCTTATTCAGTTGCTGAACCAGGATTTAAGCCGGCTGTATTTGTCTCTCCAAAGACCAAGATTTAGGCTTCGAGATGAGGAATGACCAAGAAAAAGAGATGGATGATGGACACAAAAGGCTTTAAAAACCTTTAAGCAAAGCTCCTGCTGTTTCACAGCCCTCTAATAAATAATGATGTTGAAGGTAAGATCATTTCTAATTCTCTTTTGGCAGATGATGTTTTTCTTACAACAATCTTAAGGGGAAGCAAGTGAGGAGAACAGGAGAAGAGAGTCAGGGCGTTGGGGCATGAAGAAATACTTAATATTAACAGAAATTATTCTTCCTTTAGCCTCTTGCCCATCAGTTAGACAGTCTGTATGCATTGCCTCAGGGAGGGATGACACAGCAAGGCAGGTTTTTGCTATGTGAAATTCAAAAGCCTAGGTCTTAGAAAACAATAAGAATTTGGATTCATAGATAAGAAATTTAGGAGAGTATGAGATATCAGCAAAGCTTTTATTCCTAGACAGAATCCTGAGGACTAGCAGGAGAGGAGAGGACAGAGGACAGGATGAGTTAGAGAAGATCTATGGCCATGTAGACAGGAGCGGGGTCAAGGTCCAGAGACCCCCGCATGGATGGCAGCAGCATTGGCTTCCAACTTGCTGCCAGACCCTCGACATCATCATCCCAGGTGCTTCACTGACAGCCACAGCCCCCCGCGGCACAGAGGACACTATCCTGGAGAGTGAACAATGCAGAAGACTTGAAGCCTGAGAAAGGACAAAATGAGAGATAGGGTTGGAGGCAGGGCAGGCCAGTGAACCTCCAGGGATCCTTGCCATCACTCCCCCTGGTTCCCCTGAGATCCTTAGGAAATAGACAGACATGGAGCACCAGCAACATGTCCCAAACCAGACCCTTGAAACAAACATGCTTTTTCAAATAAAATGGAGTTCACGGAATTCTAACTACTTAGATACAAAGTAGGATGACTTTATAAAGAGCATAAGTGACTTTAAAGTGTTTCTAGCTTCCTGAATTCCTATAAAACTGCAGAAAATGTAAAACGTCTCTTCAGATTTTTAGCAAAATTTTCAGCGGAGGCTTTGATATTAAATTTCTGTACTTAAAGTCTTTGGGTTTCTCTGATAAGATCTTATATATGAATTTGCCTGGATTGTATGTTATTTCTAATAGTGGCTATCACTGGTTTCTAAGCATATTAAGAGCATTAATATGTTGCCTCAGGTTCAACAAATATCATCCTAACAGAAAAGCTAAAAAAAGAGAGCAACATATATGTTTTCCTTGTGATTGTGTGGCCTAATAAAATAACATACATGTAATACTTCAAGAGATCACATAATGATCTTAGGATATTGCCTGACACATAGTGATGGATCATTACTTCTGCCATTTAGGGATACTGGTTGCTACAGTATCTGGAATTTATAAAAAACATCATGATATGTAAAAATGGCATCTTGATGAAAACATATGATTAACATGCCTGCAAAACTAATAGTTTACCTTTTATGACAACATAAGCATAAAGTTACTCATTATAGCATTATTATAACAGCAAAATATTGGCAATAACTTATATACCTATCACTACATCCTGGTTGAATAAACTATGTTGCTTCTATATAGCCATTCAAAAGGATGAGGAACATATCAATGGACTAATGTGGAAATATTGTTATATTAAAAAGCAAAGTGTTATGCTCTGGTTTCTCTTCAGATTGTATAAATCTTTCGCCTTTTACTAAAAAGCAAAGTGCAGAAGAGAGTATGATAGTACACTACCTTGCAAATGGAAAAAGAGCAAACATCCATATCCACCAATCATCTATCTATATTATCTATTCTGATTTTTGCAAAAAGAAACACAAAAAGAATGCACTAGAAAATTTTTAAAAAAAGGTCCCTTTAGGGATAAGTGGGAATACAGTCAAAAGGATAGTGAAGGGAAAAAGAGCTCTCTGAGTATACTTTTTAATGCAGGTTTGGTTTCTGTTAGACATTCTAAAAGAAAATTAGCCTTGATACTTAAAAAATGTCAATACAAAAAAAACCCAAGAATTTTTCTAGATTAAATGAGAATAAAGAGACACGACAACTAAATGCAATATATAACCTTTTATAAGCTCCTATATCATATATATCTTTACATATTTATACAGATCATATGTATATATATCTATATAGCTAATCTAGCTATCAAACATACATTGTACAATATGAACAGCTGATGACATAACAATTGTAATGTTTTAAAACCATTAACAGATCATAATTTTAATTTGAAATTTTCTTTTATACTTTAGTTTGAAATCTTCTCTTTAAGAACAAGGTTGGGCCTGACCAGGCAGTGGCTCAGTGGATAGAGCATTGGCCTAAGACACGGAGAACCCAAGTTGGAAACCCTGAGGTTGCCAGCTTGAGTGAGGGCTCATCTGGCTTGAGCACAGGGTTGCTGGCTTGAGCGTGGGATCATAGACATGACCTCATGGTCGCTGGTTTGAGCCCAAAGGTCACTGGCTTGACGCCCAAGGTCACTGGCTTGAGCCCAAGGTTGCTGGTTTGAGCAAGGGGTGATTCACTTTGCTAGAGCCTCCAGTCAAGGCACATATTTGAAAGCAATCAGTGAACAACTAAGGAGACTAAGGAGCTACAACAAAGAATTGATGCTTCTTATCTCTCTCTCTTTTGGTTTGTCTGTCCTTATCTATCCCTTCTTCTGTCTCTCTTTCTCTCTTTCTGTCACAAAAAAAAGAACAAGTTGAACATGTTATGAGCCATTTTTATTTCCTTTTCTGTGAAATATCTGTTTATATTGTTTGTGAATTTTTATTTTAATGATTCAAAAGATATATTTATATAAGAAAATAAGCCCTTTCTGATGTAAATTATAGATATTTAACTGTTTTTTTTTAACTTCTTTTTATCGTGTTTTGGTTCTCAGGTAGCTTTTTCTTTTATTTTATTGTAGTCAATAGTTATAAATCTTTTTTGTTATTGTGTTTGGATTATGCTTAAAAGGACAGCCTTGTTCAAGACAGCACCCATGTTTTCTTCTAGTATTTTAGGCTTTTATTTTATATATATAATTAAATATTTAAACCATCTGAAATTTATGTAAGTTTAAATGAAGTAGGGATAAATTTTAATTTTTTTTCAGATGACTGTAGAATTATTTTAACACCATGTATTAAATAATTTATTTTTGCCTGACCAGGCGGTGGTGACCAGGCATTGGACTGAGATGCAGAGGACCCAGGTTCTTCAGCAGGTTCGAGACCCCAAGGTCACCAGCTTGAGCGCAGGCTCATCTGGTTTGAGCAAAAGCTCACCGGCTTGGACCCAAGGTCGCTGGCTCGAGCAAGGGGTTACTCCATCTGCTGAAGGCCCACGGTCAAGGCACATATGAGAAAGCAATCAATGAACAACTAAGGTCTTGCAAGGGAAAACTGATGATTGATGCTTCTCATCTTTCCATTCCTGTCTGTCTGTCCCTGTCTGTCCCTCTCTCTGACTCTCTCTCTGTCCCTGCAAAGATAAATAAATAAATAAATAAATAAATAAATAAAATCTTTTAAAAAAATTTATTTTTCCCATTGCTAAATTTTCATATGTATTTGTGTCAATTTTCTATATATCATCTCCTTTAATCCTTAGAATGGTCTTATAAATTCGGTATTATCACAGCTGAAGCTACTTAGGGCCAGGATACTTTGTATCACAGAGTTAGGAAAGCATGACAGCAATCAAATATGAATATGAAGACTTGAAAATTGAAGACCATGGTGAATGCATTTGTGGTAGATAAAAGCTTCACAAATTAATAAATTTCACTGTATTTATTATAGCTTTAGCCCAAAGAAATAATAAGTGCTTGTTTAAAAAAATACTATGTTATTGCCTAAATTATTAGCGAGCAATGACCCAAATTAACAAGATAATAAGCTTTCCAGCTTGCTGATGGGGCATTTTTTTCAGAAGTCATCTGTACCACCAGGTAGGCCTTCCCAGCAGGATGAGAAAATGTGTTACACTTAGAAGGAGAGGTTAAAAATAAATAAATCAGGGCTCTGACAATTGATCAGGGTTCATAAAGGTGTTTGTTTTACTCCCTAGGCCTCTGTGCAGTCCTGCCACCTCCCACCCCCGTTTGAGAAGACAGTGGAAAGAAGCCTGCGCTCACTGGACATCATGACATGTATGTCACCTCTGAAGGAGAGTGGTCTTGGGATCCTCCGCAACTTTTTCTCTCCAACCTTCTCTTTGCTTTAGACTCTAGCTCTCAGTCACCCTGACGGTTGCTGATTATCCACATTTCTTTGTTTGCTCCCTAAGAAAACCATGTTCATAACAACATGGCCTGGAGCAGGTTGGGGTCTAATTTCCTCAAACAGCTAGCAAGCCGGAGGCTTTAGCTTTGCATGATTACTAAAAGTCTGAATGGCCTGCCCAATGTTCTCCTGATTTTCATTTTCCAGGGTTCATGTTGAGGAAAAGAGGTAGGGAAGGTCAATTCTAACCACACCACTGACCCATACTGACCACTGATCTGAACAGGTGAGGCCAGAAGACTTATCCCTGATGTAAACTTGAACAAAAAGGCAACTGATCAGTCTTTGGGGTTAGAAATAAATACACAGCAACCCTTTTACTTATATTTCTAATAGAGTGGTGGTATGGAAAAAGGAACATAAGTTCACATCTGAACATCCCCCCCAAAAGCCCTACCTTTGAGAGTCTTTTTTTCTGACAACCAATTATTAAAATATTAAATCAAAAAGAATCTTCTCTGTCCCCAAAAGTGTAATTAAGAAATATGTTCTAGGCTCTGGCCGGTTGGCTCAGTGGTAGAGCGTCAGCTTGGCGTGCAGAAGTCCCGGTTCGATTCCCGGCCAGGGCACACAGGAGAAGCCCATCTGCTTCTCCACCCCTCCCCCTCTCCTTCCTCTCTGTCTCTCTCTTCCCCTCCCGCAGCCAAGGCTCCATTGGAGCAAAGATGGCCCGGGCGATGGGGATGGCTCCTTGGCCTCTGCCCCAGGCGCTAGAGTGGCTCTGGTTGCAACAGAGCGACGCCCCTGAGGGGCAGAGCATCGCCCCCTGGTGGGCAGAGCGTCGCCCCCTGGTGGGCATGCCGGGTGGATCCCGGTCTGGTGCATGGGGGAGTCTGTCTGACTGTCTCTCCCCGTTTCCAGCTTCAGAAAAATAATAAATAAATAAATAAATAAATAAATAAATAAATAAATAAATAAATGTGTTCTAACAAGTCTGGTATAGGCTCAGATTCAGATCAGCCCATCAATCCATGAATCAATACTTAATAGAGACTCTGACAAAATAAAATATTGACCAGATGAGATTCACTTCAGAGAATAATTTGATGTTCTCATTTTCTCCTGGTTCAGTAATTTAGGAAAATGTGAGGTGTGACTATAAAGTAATGATACTGATTCCGCTTGTCACACATGAAAATCAACATTGTCACTTATATAATTCTAGTTACTTACATAATTTGGGATCTTGTCACTTAAATAAATTGGGGCACTTTAGGGGAGAAAAGGAAAATTTTTGTTTTGGGTAATAGCTCAAGATAATATTGAGGTTGATTGAATTTGCCATTCCTTTAAATTAGTAGATCGGGTTTGATTTTAGTTCTAGAGTTTTATGGGTTCGAGTGTTTGAAATGTATCAAGGATCTCCATGGGTAAGGCAGTGTGGTATGGTGTGTGCATGCATGTGTGTGTGTGAAGGTGTGAGGAAGGTGGGGCTGCAGAAAGATACAGAAAAAGAGAAAACTCTTAACAGATCTTGTAACCTAATTAAACATGTAATAACTAAAGGTCCCACCACTCACGACTGTGTAAGTGTGAGCAAGTTTCTAAGCTTCTCTCTGCCTGTTTCCTCCTCCATATGCCCGACCTGGCGGTGGCACAGTAGATTGAGCATCAGTCTGGGATGCTGAGGGCCCACGTTCAAAAACCCTAAGGTCGCAGGCTAGAGCACAAGGTCACCTGCTTGAGCACAGGCTTGTCAGCCTGAGTGCATGGTCACCAGCTTGACAACAGAATCATTGACATAAGCCCAAGGTTACTGGCTTAAGCTTAAGGTCTATGGTTTGAGCAAGGGATCACTAGCTCAGCTTGAGCCCTCTATTCAAAGGTATGTATGAGAAGCAATCATTAAACAACTACAGCAAAGCAATTATGAGTTGATGGTTCTCATCTCTCCCCTCCCCCTCTCTCCCTTCCTTTCTCTTTCTAAAACATACATACATACATATATACATACATACATACATACATAAATATGAAATGGGATAATAACAGCACCTACCTCATATGCTTAGTGTGAGGATTAAATGAGTCTATGGACCTCAACTGCTAAGCACTGTCAATGTTAAACTTGATGATAATGATACCACGATAATGTTGCTAAGGGATGTTGTTGCTTTTTTTCAACAACCACAGTGCCATCAGCTCCTAAGTTTTTACTTTGGAACTGGGAGGAACCCTGACTTTTAAAGTTCCTTGGTTCAAAAACATTGTTTCACAGAGAAAGGAACTGGTTCATAAAACTGTTATGAGTTGGCCAATGTCATAAAAATGAAAAAGGGAAGCCTAGAGAGAACCCAGTCTGCTGACTGCCTCATTTGCTTAATTATGGGGGAGGGGGAGAAATTTAACACTTTACAATCAGGTACTCAGAAAAGAAAATCAGTGAGTGAATACTGCCAAAGCAGTGTGAGGCACGTAAAGGGTAAACATTAAGTAAAGCCAGGCACCAGTCAACAGCATTTATTGATTTATTCCTGTGTGAAGAGCAGTGTACTATGTACTGAATGGGAATGCTGGATTCTTATTCTTCAAGGCATAGAAGTTGACCTGGTATAGGTTGACCTAAATATTTTCTGTGAATGCTTTCTCCATATGGTTGCTTAAGCAGCTGTTAACCAAAAAATAGAACTCCATCCCAGCACCCTTTTCTCCTGCAGCTTCTCTGGCACTCACACATGCACCCCAGGATGCTGCAGCTCCCCTTCACTGTGCTCACCACATAGGCTGCTCCAGATTTGAGAAAGACTCTTGATCCTGAAGTATAGACTAAGAAACTGTACTCTACGCCAGTGGTCCCCAACCCCCAGGCCGTAGACCGGTACCGGTCCATGGGCCATTTGGTACCGGTCTGCAGAGAAAGAATAAATAACTTACATTATTTCCGTTTTATTTATATTTAAGTCTGAATGATGTTTTATTTTTTAAAAATGACCAGATTCCCTCTGTTACATCCATCTAAGACTCACTCTTGAAGCTTGTCTCCTAAGTTCAATAATTATATTTAAAAATACCACAGTTTTTATGCCAGTTGCATAATTTTATTCTGTGCATTTATCCGTCCCACCCTAAAGGCCGGTCCGTGAAAATATTTTCTGACATTAAACCAGTCTGTGGCCCAAAAAAGGTTGGGGACCACTGCTCTATGCTATATATCAATATATATCTGTTTACTGTACAAGAAAAATAAAGCAATCATTTTCTTATATAATGTGAGAAATTAATTAACCCTATAAGTTGAATATTTACCTGTATTCAGTGTTCTTAGAATGTATTCTTATTTCTCCCAGAAATGGTAGCAAAATCTCTAATAAACATCCTGGTCCACAGTATAAGAGCTTCAATGATTTTTGCCTGTGCCTCTGTCTCTGCAATAGGTCCCTTGTGTTATCAGAGAGAGAGAGAAAATGCATCTGGCATTCTAGCTGAGCTCCAGGCATCCTTGCATCAATACAGCATATACATTTCAAAGAACTCTAGCCAGAAACTGAGGAAGGTCCTCCTGCATCTCCTGGCCAGCCTCGATCCCTAGCCCAACCTAGACTCCACCTAACTAACATTCACCTTTATTTCAAATCACATTCTTTACAATTAATCATCAATTCTTCCTCTGAATTTCTTTTGGAAATTTGAGGGAGAGATCAGAATAGTCTGCTTTTCACCAGGTAGGTTCCTTTTTCTTGATTTTTAAAAAAATGTACACTATAAGTATGCTTTTGATAAAGGTGTTTTTGGAAGTATTTTTTTGTTTGTGCACATATGTTGTGTGTGCCTGAAGGGGGAGGGAAGGTCGCCAAAGAAAGTACAAGATACCTTGAGCTGTAAGAGAAGTATCAATAATAATGAGGAGGAAGTTTCACAGTGGGATTTTCTATCTAAGTTTTATGAATGGTCAGGCACATTTCAACATCAGGACAAGTAAACAGCCTACTCTCGGTTCTATTTTTCAGGCCTAGCTAAGTGATCTGACAGAAACTTGTAGAACTCGAATGTTTAATTCCATCCAATATTCTTAGATTTTTTGTTTGTTTGTTTGTTTGTTTTTGAAGCTGGAAACGGGGAGAGACAGTCAGACAGACTCCCGCATGCGCCCCACCGGGATCCAGCCGGCACGCCCACCAGGGGCGACGCTCTGCCGAGACCAGAGCCACTCTAGCGCCTGGGGCAGAGGCCAAGGAGCCATCCCCAGCGCCCGGGCCATCTCTGCTCCAATGGAGCCTTGGCTGCAGGAGGGGAAGAGAGAGACAGGGAGGAAGGATGGGGGGGTGGAGAAGCAAATGGGCGCTTCTCCTATGTGCCCTGGCCGGGAATCCAACCCGGATCCCCTGCACGCCAGGCCGACGCTCTACCGCTGAGCCAACCGGCCAGGGCCCCAATATTCTTAGATTTTTATCTAAGGTTGAATGTTGGAAAGAAAAGGATCTTAAGTGTTTTGCTTATAAGATGGCAAGCAGGGAAGTTCTTAATGCTTGACGTCTTAGGCCACCAGCAGCACAAGTAAATGGAATCAGATACACAGATTCACGCATGCGCAGGGACTGATGCATACATACATACATATATCATATGTTCATATATATAAACAGAGACAGACAAAATGAAAATAATTAAATCAAATGGAATACTAGAAAGAGCAAAACATTACACTTTTAAAAGAAAAGTGCAAGGTTAAACTCTCATCATTACCAAATATATTTATAATGTGTTTTATAGTTTTGTCTGTGGCTCCCCCTCCCCCAAAAGAAATATTATTCGGGAGTTTATAATAAACAGGGTCGTGACAAGTATACCTATAGAAAGCAGCCTATATATAAGTTTTGCATAATTTGTCAATGAAATCTCACATATGTTATTGTGCACTATCCCATTTTTCTCTTAGATTAACCCAGTTGCCTGACAGCAGTTATAAGATAGGGAAATTTTCTCTTATCTCCACTGGATCTCAGAAGTCTTCCTGGAAGAGGAGGGTTTTCTCACAAAATGCTTCAAAGCAAGGATCTCCAGGGAAAGAAAGAGAAGGAGCTTTGTTTAAAGCAATCTGAGAAAACAAAATACACACACAAAAAAATATGACTCCCCACTCATTTCTTTAAAAGAAAAAAATCTAATCTGTAAAGACTTTTTCCCTCTTCATCATAAGAATACATTTGTCCTATGACCCGTATACTGTTTATGCAATTACCTAAAGCTCTAAAATAAAATATACATAAGTTAATATCTCTCATTGCACTCAAATTTTGGGCCTGAAATCAAGCAAGTAGCTTCTCATTCTCCATTTTTTGAGATAAAAAATTAAGAAACCTGCTACATTGCATGTTAATAAAAAAAAATGGGGGGGGGGGGTTACATGACTTAGGCTCTCCAAGTCCATTTCATTCACTCAATTTGACTTTGGGTGATGGGTATGCAACATAATCAAATGTCAAAATAACCTGGAGATTTAAAAAAAATAGTCTATAACACAGACATCGTAGAAATCTAAAGATGGTGAGAAATATCCCGCACCCCTTAACGTTTAGCATTGATAAAGCTTCACCTAGATGTCCACTCCCTCCAACCCTGCCCCTATGATTCAGTCACTTCATATTGTAATACTTTGGTGATTATTGATTTTGGGTTAAGGCTGGAGCTCAGTACAACTGTGTGGGCATTCGCTGCCTTCAATTTGATGGTATGCAGCCGCCTACCCACTCCATATTGACAGGCATCCTCTTACTTTCAGATTGCTGTTCGTTTGCCGATGAACACGCAGGAGGGGGATCATGACCTTTTCTCTTATCTGGACAGCTCTTAGCTTCACAAACATTTTTTTGCTGCAGGGTGTTATTAACAACAGGATGATAGAACAAAGAAATGAAAAGATGGGAAGCACATCAGTGTATGAAATTTTCTTTATTAGAACACCCTTGAGGCCCAATGGAGGTATAATTATAAAGGGCCTTTCTCCTTAGGATAACAAATTTTACAGACACATACACACATGCTCTGTCTAATGAGATCATGTTTTAAAAATTAAGCATTATTTATTTTCCTTGTTTACAGGAGCCTGCAACTCTTCACTCACTGGAAACCAGTATATATATATATATATATATATATATATATATATATATATGAAGAAAAATCGAAGTAATTAAATTTATTATATAGCAATCATGAGTTAAGACAAGACAAAACATAATTAGATGGAGCACGTTGATGATGAAAATTTAATGAGCTCATTTCTCCCCTATTTGAAAGTTGTGTAAGTTTGGCTCTATGGGATTATTTAGGACAAAGGTGTCAGAAACACAGGCAAATTATATCTAGTCTGGATTGGCAATCCTCCTTGCCTCACGAGACTTGCATCTGAATTGAAGGGCCCTCAAAGTAACCTAGAAAGCAGACATTTTTAGATGAATCCTGTCTTTAGATTCTAACTGACCTATTTTCTAATTTCTGTGCAGCTCTGAAGAAAAATTTTGAACCTAAATGTATGAACAATATCTTGAGAAAATATTCTACCTTTCCTTTGGAGTGGGGTAAATTCAAAATAGAATTAACCAGATCACTGGTTTCTTCCAGGGTTACTCAGCTTAGGCCAATATTTTCATAAGAAGCTAAAATGCAGAGATGTGAATAGCTGTAAGGAAATCTATGGAGCAAAAACCTATTTAATTACATGAGGCTCATACCTGGAATCAGCACTGAGGTATCTACAATATATCATAATATCTCTGCGACAACACTGATTATTCAAAACTGGTCATTTCTACTGACTTTGTTTCTCCCTCTGAGTAATTAATCCCTTTCTTGCTTTTATGTCACAAATCCTAATGCAAATGTGTAATAATATAAAAGAAAATCAACAAAATCCTGTTTAAAAAACATCTTATTTGTAAGTTATAGCAGTAACACTAACTTCTTTTTCCACATGTGCCTGACCAGGATTCACCTGGCATGCTCACTAGGGGGTGATGCTCTGTCCATCTGGTCCATTGTTAAGTTGCTACTGGAGCTATTCTAGTGTTTGAGGTGGAGGCCATGGAACCATCCTCAGCACCCCAGGCCAACTTTGCTCCAATGGAGCCTTGGCTGTAGGAGGGGAAGAGAGAGATAGACTGAAAAGAGAGGGAGAAGTGTGGAGAAGCATATGGTTGCTTCTCCTTTGTGCCCTGGCCAGGAATAGAACCTGGGACTTCCACACTCCAAGCCAATGCTTTACCACTGAGCCAACCAGCCAGGGCAACACTAACTTCTTTTATTTAGTTCCCTTAAGTGAAAGATGTACAATCAGATTGTTTTTTCCCTTCCAATTTGTTTAAGATAAAATTCCCTCTGCCTTGAAAACATACACATGTCAAAAGCACTTGAAAGTCAAGATTTAAAAAGAAAACATGGTATAACCTTAACCCTAATGGTTTCAGCAGTATAAAAAAATCAAAATTTGAATTCCCAATGAGTATTATTTTACATTTCTATATTGCATTTCAACTAAGCAGCTCAACCACTGCACAAGCATTAATGCACTGAATCTTACACTTCTATAGAATTTTTTTTTCCTCTGAAATGAGTGTATCATCTTTGGAGATTACACAGAAAGAGAAGAAAAACTCACAGGGCAGTGTTGGCCCTGAAGTCATGCCCCTATGAGAATCCTCCCCTGGTCTCTGATATAACATCCTCATCTTTTGCCCAGGATCCATGGCATGGTCAGAAATATAGAATTATAAAGTAGAAAGGGTGAGCTAAATCACCAACCCAATTCACTTATTTATTACCTTGTAAGTGAAGACAAGAATAGTCATTCCCTTCCAGTCTGGCATTCAGTTAACTGGAATTATCTATTAGCCATCATCTACATATTTCTAGTGCAGGTAAGGCTAATGCCGAAAATTATGACCCTAAATCACAACCCTGACACCTTTCTGAACCACTGAGGCAGAACTCTATGACTTTCATTAGTGTGTTCATGAATTTCACTGTACTTAAAATTCTTCCTGATTAGTCAGAAGTGAGATACATGGGTATCTCTCATTAACCAAAGACTCTGATTAGCCAAAACCTTCCATTTCTCTGAAGATGCTGAATAAAGATGACACAAACCAACTGAGATGAGGAAGGAGAAGACTAAATCATAACCTTAGTCAATCAGGAAAACACCATTTTTCTCATAAATTATCTATTTTTCTATGGCTCTGTAGATCTACATAAAAAAAAAAACTTAAGAACTGAACCTTGTCAATAAAATATAGTCCATGGAAATTCCCAATAGCTACTCCAAATTATCCTCTATCATCCAAGACCTATCTAATCTAAGCCCCTTCAATAGCCGGATATGTTTAGGATTTTGTTTTATATAGTAGGTTAAATAGTGTCCCCCAGAATTCTTATCTACCAAGAGCCTCAGAATGTAACCTTATTGGGAAATCGAGTCTCTAAAATGTAATTAAGATGAGGTCATACTAGACTGGAGTGGGTCCTAAATCCAATGACTGGTGGTGATTGTAAAGAAGAGGAGATGGCACACAGAGAGAGGGACATGTGAGAGGAAAATGCCATGTGAATACAGAGGCAGAGACTGAAGGGATGCATGTACAAACCAAGCTTTGCCAAGGATTGCGGCCACTGCCAGAAGGTAAGATAGAGGCAAGGGATGGTTTCTCTCTGAGCCCCCACAAAGAACCAACGCTGCTTACACTTGGAATTCAGGCTGCTAGCCTCCTGAACTGTAAACATATATCATATTTCCCCATGTGATGCACCCTTTTTCAAAAAATTTGGGGTCTAAAAACTGGGTGCATCTTATACAGCGGTTGTAGATTTTTTACTTGCATTTCCCGCTTTTTTGCACTTTTCTTTTTTTTTTTTTATTTCAGACCCCAAAATTAAGGTGTGTCTTATACATGGGAGTGTCTTATACATGGGGAAATACAGTGAATTTTGGTTTTGAGCCATCCAGTCTCCGGCAAATTTTTACAGCAGCCCTAGGAAACTCATACAGGACTACATTCTCATTATTACCATCATTATTATAGGTAATATGTATTGGGCCTTCTGTATAAGACTGTGCTATGTGCTTTTTATATAGTATCTCATTTGATCCATATAACCTACGGAGAAAAATGCAGTTATTATTGTTTCCATTACAGTCAAGGAAACTGAACCTTAGAGACCTCTAAGGTCCCATGGAAAGGGAAGAGCTGGGACTCAGACCCAATTTTCTCTAATGCCAATTTTCTCTAATGCCAAGTACTCCTCTAGCAAGTCATACTCACAAAATAAGATGATGTGGGAAGTTTTATTTTTTTTAGATCCAAAGACCACATCGAAATTACAACTAAACTACAGAACAGCCATCATTCAGAACTAGCCAAAAGGAAGTTCTACAATGAAAGATATAAAGAAGAAGCCACATGGAGACTGGTAGGAAGGGCAGAGATGTGATATTGGCTGGTCCCACATCCTTATGTGGTTGATAAAAATTAGGAGGGATATTTCAGCTGCAGAAGACCCCTCTGAAGAGCATGGGTCCCAGCCCCACACCAGGCCTCCCAGGCCAAGATTCCAGTGCCAAAAAGAGGAGTCCCCATAACTTCTGGCTGTAAAAACCAGTGGGGATTGTGGCTGAGTAAGATGGAGAACTGTGGTAGTCACAGGCATTCCTCCTAAACGGCCTATGCACAGACTTACTCAGACATACTTCTTTTGAGTTCCAGCCTTGAGCAGCAACTTAAAAGGCACAAGGGACTTACAGGGAATAACTAAATTGTCTGACATCAGAACAAGAGCTGGAAGGGCAGCTTTTTCCCAGACAGACATGCTGGCAGAGGCCATTTTTCTTTTTCCGAGCCCTTTCCCAACCGAGCTGGCAGACAGGTACCATATGAGCCAGCAGGTAGGTACTGTATCTGAGTCTTCATCAACCTGGCTATCATTGTTTATCCTATCTTGCTGCTAACCCTGCACCACCCAAATTGTGGGTTCACACAAGCTGTTTGTAGTGCCTTTTCCATAGGAATAACTTGTCTTGGCTTAGGTTTCAGACTTTCCCAAAATCTCTCAAACAGCATCTGGACTCAGTGTGCCTGGTACTTCTTGCTAAGTGGGCCCAGGCCTGGCACTAGCAGCAACAAGCCTTGGTTCTCAGCTTGGCATTGCCTAGGTACCACCAATTCTAACACAAGTAGCTCATGCTGGGTGGCCCAAGGCAGAACGCAGGTGGTAGCTGACCTTTACCTGCACCTCCTGGGAGGCCCCATAGTCAGCACCCCTGGTAGACAGCTTCAGACTGCATCAAAGCATTATCCAACCACCTCCACGAGTGATGCACTCAAACAGACAGCTCAATGGGCACCAGAACCAGACTGACATAAGTCCTCCTCTGTGGGGTGGGCCCCACATAGCTGATCCTCCACAGTGGTTGCAACTAGTCCTTACAGCCAATCAACCTGGGGGTAAAGCCCTCCCACTGATATACCAACAGCACTCAAGGCTCAACTATAATAAGAGGGTGTACATAGCCCATGGGGTGAAGAAGCTCACCTCCAGTGCCCAGTTCAGGTGAATGGGGAGACTATGTACTGGACCATATAGGACACCTAGTATATTAAGCCACTCTACTAAGCCTGAGAGAAATAGCAGCTCTACCTAATACATAGAAACAAACACAGGGAGACTGCCAAAATGAGAAGACAAAGAAACATGTCCCAAATGAAAGAACAGAAGAAAACCCTAGAAAAAGAAATAAATAAAATGGAGGCAAGCAATCTACTAGATGCAGAGTTCAAAACACTGGTTATAAGGATACACAGTGAACTTAGGGAAAGAGTAGATGAGCTTAGAGAGAACTTCAGCAGCATGAAGAAGGACATGGAAACCATAAAAAAGAACCAGTCAGAAATGTAGGATGCACTAATTGAAATGAAGAGTAATTTACAAACAATCAACAGTAGAGTAGGTGAAGCTGAGAATCACAATGGAAATTTGAAATATAAGGAAGCAAAAACACCTGATCAGAACAGCAAAAAGAAAAAAATCTTTAAAAATGAGGATAGTGTAGTTTAAGGAGTCGCTGGGACAACTCAGGCATGCCAACAATCACTTCATGTGGGTGTCAGAAGAAAAGATAGAGAGCAAACTGAAAACCTATTTGAAAAAATGACAGAAGACTTTCCTAACCTAGTGAAGAAAATAGACATAACAAGTCCAGAAGTGCAGAGTTTCAAACAAGATGAATCCAAAGAGGCCCACACCTGGACACATCATAATGAAAATGATGTCTTTAAAAGGTTAAAGACAAACAGAATCTTAAAAACAGCAAGAGAAAAGCAGTTAGTTACCTTCAAGGAAGCTCTCATAATACTGTCAGCTGATTTCTCAACAGAAATTTTGCACTCCACAAGGGACTGGTAAGAAATATTCAAAGTAATTGAAAACAAGGACCTAAGAAGACCCTGGCTGGTTGGCTCAGTAGTAGAGCATCAGCCTGGCCTGTGAATGTCCTGGGTTCGATTCCTGGTCAAGGCATACAGGAGAAGCATCCATTTGCCTCTCCACTCCTCCCCTCTTGCTCTCTCTCTCTCCTCTCTCTAAAATGAATAAATCTTTTAAAAAAAAGTTTAAAAACATAAAATAAAATATATATTTAAAAAAAACCAAGGACCTACAACCAAGAGTACTCTACCCAGCAAAGCTATCATTTAGAATCAAATGCTTCCCAGACAAGAAAAAGCTAAAGGAGTTCATCATTAGCAAACTAGTATTACATGAAATGTTAATGAGTCTTCTTAAAGAAAAAGGGGGGGAAATTGCAAAAATATGAAAAACAAAATGGCAATAAATATATATCTATCAACAACTGAATCTTAAAAACAAAATAAACAAATGGGCTGAACAGAAACAGACTCATAGATACAGAGAACATTTTGAAGTTGCCAGGTGGTAGAAAGGCTGAAGGAATGGGTAAAAAAGGCAAAGGTATTAAAAAGTACAAACTGTTAGTTAAAGAATAGACATGGGGATGTAAAGAACAGCATAGGAAATATATAGTCAATAGTATTCTAATAACTATGTATGGTGTCAAATGGGTACAAAATTTATCAAGATGATCACTTAGCAAGCTATATAATGTCTAGTCACTATAATTTGTACATCAACTGTAATTGAAAAATAAAAATAAATAATAAAAATTAATTAATTAATTAAAATCTGAAAATATTTAGCCTGGGGCCAATATAGATGTAACAAAAACTCCTATACCTTACATCCATGCCCATGATACAACACAATCATAACTAACATTTAAAATGATGAGTCACACCAAGGAAAAAAGACACAGGACTCAAATAAATAAAATCCAAAATGAAAGAGGAGAGATCACCACAGACATCATAGATATACAAAGAATTATTGTAGAATACTATGAAAAATTATATGCCACCAAATACAACAATCTAGAAGAAATGGATAAATTCCTAGAACAATACAACCTTCCTAGACTGAGTCATGAAGAAGCAGAAAGCCTAAACAGACCAATCAGCAGGGAGGAAATAGAAAAAACTATTAAAAATCTCCCCAAAAATAAAAGTCCAGGCCCAGACGGTTATACTAGTGAATTCTATCAAACATTCAAAGAAGACTTGGTTCCTATTCTACTCAAAGTCTTCCAAAAAATTGAAGAAGAAGCAATACTTCCAAACACATTTTATGAGGCCAACATAACCCTCATACCAAAACCTGGCAAGGATGGCACAAAGAAAGAAAACTACAGACCAATATCTCTAATGAATACAGATGCTAAAATACTAAACAAAATACTGGCAAACCGAATACAACAACATATTAAAAAAATAATACATCAGGATCAAGTGGGATTCATCCCAGAATCTCAAGGATGGTTCAACATACGCAAAACGGTTAACGTAATACACCATATCAACAAAACAAAGAACAAAAACCACATGATCTTATCAATAGATGCAGAAAAGGCTTTTGATAAAATACAACACAATTTTATGTTTAAGACTCTCAACAAAATGGGTATAGAAGGAAAATATCTCAACATGATAAAGGCCATCTATGATAAACCATCAGCCAACATCCTATTAAACGGCATAAAACTGAGGACTTTCTACCTTAAATCAGGAACAAGACAGGGTTGTCCACTCTCTCCACTCTTATTCAACGTGGTGCTAGAAGTTCTGGCCAGAGCAATCAGACAAGACAAAGAAATAAAAGGCATCCATATCGGAAAAGAAGAAGTAAAGCTATCACTTTTTGCTGATGATATGATCCTATACATCGAAAACCCGAAGGACTCCACAAAAAGATTATTAGAAACAATAAACCAATACAGTAAGGTCGCAGGATACAAAATTAACATACAAAAGTCCATAGCCTTTCTATATGCCAACAATGAAATATTAGAAAACGAACTCAAAAAAATAATCCCCTTCACGATTGCAACAAAAAAAATAAAATACCTAGGAATAAACATAACAAAGAACGTAAAGGACCTATATAATGAAAATTACAAAGCATTGTTAAGGGAAATCGAAAAAGATACAATGAGATGGAAAAATATTCCTTGTTCTTGGATAGGAAGAATAAATATAATCAAAATGGCCATATTACCCAAAGCAATATACAAATTTAATGCAATTCCCATCAAAATCCCTATGAGATTTTTTAAAGAAATGGAACAAAAAATCATCAGATTTATATGAAACTATAAAAAACCCCGAATAGCCAAAACAATCCTAAGGAAAAAGAATGAAGCTGGGGGCATTACAATACCTGACTTTAAACTATATTATAGGGCCACGATAATCAAAACAGCATGGTATTGGCAAAAAAATAGGCACTCAGACCAATGGAACAGAATAGAAAGCCCAGAAATAAAACCACATATATATGGTCAAATAATCTTTGATAAAGGGGCCAACAACACACAATGGAGAAAAGAAAGCCTCTTCAACAAATGGTGTTGGGAAAACTGGAAAGCCACATGCAAAAGAATGAAAGTCGACTACAGCCTGTCCCCGTGTACTAAAATTAATTCAAAATGGATCAAAGACCTAAATATAAGACCTGAAACAATAAAGTACATAGAAGAAGACATAGGTACTAAAATCATGGACCTGGGTTTTAAAGAACATTTTATGAACTTGACTCCAATGGCAAGAGAAGTGAAGGCAAAGATAAATGAATGGGACTACATCAGAATTAAAAGTTTTTGCTCAGCAAGAGAAACTGATATCAAAATAAACAGACAGCCAACTATATGGGAACTGATATTTTCAAACGACAGCTCAGATAAGGGCCTAATATCCAAAATTTACAAAGAACTCATAAAACTCAACAACAAACAAACAAACAATCCAATTAAAAAATGGGAAGAGGACATGAACAGACACTTCTCCCAGGAAGAGATACAAATGGCCAACAGATATATGAAAAGATGCTCAGCTTCATTAGTTATTAGAGAAATGCAAATCAAAACTACAATGAGATACCACCTCACTCCTGTTAGATTAGCTATTATCAACAAGACGGGTAATAGCAAATGTTGGAGAGGCTGTGGAGAAAAAGGAACCCTCATTCACTGTTGGTGGGACTGTAAAGTAGTACAACCATTATGGAGGAAAGTATGGTGGTTCCTCAAAAAACTGCAAATAGAACTACCTTATGACCCAGCAATCCCTCACTGGGTATATACCCCAAAACCTCAGAAACTTTGATACGTGAAGACACATGTAGCCCCATGTTCATTGCAGCACTGTTCACAGTGGCCAAGACATGGAAACAACCAAAAAGCCCTTCAATAGAAGACTGGATAAAGAAGATGTGGCACATATACACTATGGAATACTACTCAGCCATAAGAAATGATGACATCAGATCATTTACAGCAAAATGGTGGGATCTTGATAACATTATAAGGAGTGAAATAAGTAAATCAGAAAAAAACAAGAACTACATGATTCCATATATTGGTGGAACATAAAAATGAGACTAAGAGACATGGACAAGAGTGTGGTGGTTACCAAGGGTGGGGGGGAGGGAGGACATGGGAGGGAGGGAGGGAGAGAGTTAGGGGGAGGGGGAGGGGCACAGAGAACTAGATAGAGGGTGACGGAGGACAATCTGACTTTGGGCGAGGGGTTTGCAACATAATTTAATGACAAAATAACCTAGACATGTTTTCTTTGAATATATGTACCCTGATTTATTAATGTCATCCCATTACCATTAATAAAAATTTATTATAAAAAAAAATGATGAGTCAAATGTACAACACCATCTCAGTTATCAACATTGCCCCTCTAACATATTTCATGAGCCACCAAATAGACATTTTAGCAAACTTTCCAATAGGAAATAAAATCAGAAGACATTTTTAACATAACTGTTCACCAGAAAACTATCTCTCTGCTTAGTAAATTGGATTTTTACAGCATTTACGGAACCAGTTCTTGCCTCCAAAGGAGACTGGAAAGCCATGTTACATTTTGAAGAAGAAAAGTGCCCTCAACCCTTTACCCCTTCCCAGGCACCATGATACAACATACCACTGCTATTTTAATGCATAGAATTGGCAGCACAGCCCCAAGGGAGCATGACACTGTCATCTCCAAGAATTTTATTTTGCTAACATTGAAATAACCTAATATGTCTTTTTTTCTGGCAGCCTTTCAACCTCACTTCAGCTGAAAGCAGCTTTTAGAGAAATGGTAGAAACATTTGTTCAACATTTAACATTTATTGAGCACCTATTACATATAAACCTGATTATAGTCTGGGGCTATTGACATATGCATAAATAATGATATAATACATGTAGAAATAAAGGCTATGCAAAGAAAATATTACATGTTTAGAGAAGGGTGTAGGGTAAGTGTGACCATAAAAATCTTATTGGAATTAAGGCAGATAAAAGCTGAGTCTTAGAGGCTGTATATTACAGTGAGTCCCATTACTCATTGAACAAATGAGGTCCTTGAATTCAGGAATTTAGTTTCAGTAAACTTTGTGTCATCAGAGCCTAGCACAAAGCTGCTCAATATATAACATATTTTGAATGTTCAATGTATGGGCTAATCAATAAAGAAATGACTATTTTATATTACAAAGAGAAAACTAAATACAAGTTCTGCTGCTCTTTCAAAAGCCAAAGGAGGAAGTAATGGCTTCTGAAACTGAAGTAGAACCAGCCCCCAGAGCTGTTTAAGATTCCATGAAGGGCCATACCCTCTTTCCTCATCAATTCATTCTCAAAGGTTTGCTAGCCAGATGAGTGCTTTTCCTTGAGATAATTTAGAGACCAGAGACCAGAGGGAAGTGCAGAAAGGAAGCAGTTATCTGGATAACAAGGCCACAGAAAACACAGGGTGAGGAGGAGAGCAAGGTCAGCCTTGTCTGGAAAATTGACTGGCTCTGGAAACCTGACCTGTGCAAAAAGGAAGCACAGCAGAACTTTTAAGTCAGTTTCCAATGAACGAGTCTATTTTTAGGTAACCCTTTCTTTTAGTAACAGACCTCCAAGTATAGGAAAGTACTTAAAATTCTTCATAATTAAATAAATAGGGACTTTTCTATGCTTTATTCTCTCTAAGCATCAGTTTTCCTATGCATAAAATGGATATGGTGATGCTTTCTCTGCTTCTTTCTCAGGGAGCTTTTTAAATTTTAAAAGAGATGTGTAAATCTGAAAAAAATATATATATACATGTGGACTTTAAAGGATGCTTTTGTAGATATGGCCTGACTAATGTGATGAAGGCAAGAGTGTCCTCCCAATAAATTCTAACTCGTGCCAAGTCAAATGGAATCACAAAATCTTGTCACCATCATCTTTCCTAACAGGGATTATAAAGGCTTAAAGCATCAATTGGTATAAAGAGGACAGACACAACTGACCATTATAGACATATACATGTATTGAAAAGGGTGAACACAGGATTGGAGAATTATTGTGGCTATTTCCTTCCTTCTTTCCTCCCTCCCTCCCTTTTTTCCTTCCTTCCTTCCTTCCTTCCTTCCTTCCTTCCTTCCTTCCTTCCTTCCTTCCTTCCTTCCTTCCTCCCTCCCTCCCTTTTTTCCTTCCTTCCTTCCTTCCTTCCTTCCTTCCTTCCTTCCTTCCTTCCTTCCTTCCTTTCTCCTTTCCTCCCTTCCTCCCTTATTTTCCTCCCTTTCTACCTACTTTCCTTCCTTCCTTCATTTCATTTTTTCTTCTATCATTTCATTTTTTCTTCCTTCATTTCATTTTTTCTTCCTTTCTTCCTTCTTTGTCCTTTCTTTTTTCAAGTAATCTCCATCCCCATAGGACTGACATTTGTGCGGTGACTCCTAAAGCTGTATTTGTGTCTTCTTTGAGACAAAGAGCCTGTGCAGAGGGAGGGAAAAGCAGGTAGCCCCCTCTAAATGCATTTCTAGCAAGATTCAGCCTTGACTCTGCACTCTAACTGAGCTGTTTCTTCACCGACTTTTCTCTTCTACATAGTTCAGGGATTGGACATAAGCTGTTCCTCAGCTTCCACCCTAGAGTCAAGAATCCTCTTTACGAAAAGACTGAAGAAATATTTTAATCCTATGGGAAAATGGAGAAAGACTGGGGCAAAATAGATGAGGCATTTACTGGAAGCAACAGAGCCCACTTGGGAAAAAGTATGGTTCACTTGAGCACATGCATGCTGGCCTTATCCATGTTCTGGGCACTGCCTAACCCATGTTTCACATGACATCCAAGACTTGCATCCCCTGTATTGCTGCCTTTCTAAACTTGCACTGGGGATAGGTGCTTAATGGCTTGCATGAACTATATATCAGCCCCAATTTGTCATTTACCTCCTGCCAAGATAACACAATCTCTAAATCAGGGGTCAGGAATCTTTTTGGCTGAGAGAGCCATGAATGCCACATATTTTAAAATGTAATTCCATGAGAGCCATACAATGACCCATGTACCTTACGCATTATCCAATAAAAATTTGATGTTGTCCCAGAGGACAGTGTGATTGGCTCCAGCCACCCACAACCATGACCATGAGTGATAGGAAATGAATGGATTGTAATACATGAGAATGTTTTATATTTTTAATGTTATTAGTTTTTTTTTTTATTAGGGATTTATCTGTGAGCCAGATGCAGCCATCCAAAGAGCTACATCTGGCTCACAAGCCATAGGTTCTCGACTCTGGCTCTAGATCCTATATGACTTGTCCTTTAAAGTAACAGTGCTCCAGAGAAAGATGGAGGTCAAGCTCGGCCCCTGCTTAACTACTCTTTTTAGCTTTGTTTCATTATTCAAAATCATTAACCTAACTGAGTCATAGCTGCTTTATCTAAGAAATGAGTATAATATTATCTGCTATGATTATTTCTCAGAATTATTTTTTAAGTTTCTTAGTACTATTACAGGAATTCTTATATAGGATATTATTATTGACTAGCCTGTGGTGGCACAGTGGATAAAGCTTCTACCTGGAACACTGAGCTCACCTGTTCAAAACCCAGGGCTTGGAGATTCCAAGATGATGACGGAGTAGGAAGACATTCCAACTGCCACTTCCTAAGGCCAAATTGGATTACAACTTAATTTAAGAACAATCATTTTGGAAAACCAACTGTGGTCAAATGAAGAGGAGTCTACAACCAAGGACCACAGAAGAAGTCACACTGAGACCGGTAGGAAGGGCGAAGATACAAAAAGAGCTGCTCTGCTCCCAAGAGCTAGCAGGAATAGAGGGTCTGGAGGGACTCTTATTGCAGGGAGGGTTACTCTGAAAGGAGAGGGACCTCAGCCCCAGCCTTGAGCCCCAGAGCCTAGAAGAGGTGCCCACACAGCATTTGATGGTGAAAAGAGTCAAGGTTTCTGTCTGTGAGAAAGAGACAGGAGCTCTTGGAAATGCAGGCTCCATCTTAAAAAGCCAGAACAGAAAATCTTGTTCATAGCCACTTACTCAGGGCTCCAGTGGAGGGAGGGCTAAAAGGACAAGAGTTACGTGAGGAGAGTGGGTGATCCAGAGAGAGACACTGTGGGGGATAGCCACTGAAACTCCCGTGTTGAGTCATTCTCCAACACTGCAGTCACCATATTTCTTGGGCAGAGCAGTCTCCTCACTGTGGCATCAACCTGGGGGAATGCAACTGTCCCGCCCTCAGGAATTTCTCCTGCCCCACCCTATGTAGACTGGGTTGCTCTGAAAAGTCAGCCAGGAAGCAGGTGGTACATCAGTGACTCAGTTTCCTGTTACTGAGGCCAGAGCTCCCGAGTCTATGACTGATGCTTCTGCCCCACGGGAGACTCAGTAGAAACTGTATGGATCATGGACAGATCACATCTCTGGATCTCATAGGACACACCCAGGAGACTCCTGAGGCCACACCCTACTGAGGTCTGTGAAAAGAATGTAGATAGACTGCCACCTGGGGCCAAGGGGCAGAGTGACACCTACCATCCTTCCTTATCCCTGAACTTCCTCAGATTCTAGACTTTACCAGAGGTTTTATTTTAGTGGCTGATCCTAACAATTAGCCAATAGACAGAGGCTGCAGGAGGCAGTGTTCAGGGAACTTTGGCCTTTTTCTGACATTCCCTCAGGTCCAATGTGGGTAAAAGCCAGCCTAAGTGTGTGGCTTGGTATTTCCAGATGCACTTGGGACAGTAGAGGCAGCCACAAACTCTGGATTGCTTGTGGCTCTAAGAAGTCTTCTAAGGGCCAGTCACAGGTAGTGTCCCCCACTGGTCTACACTGGGTCCCCTACAAGGAGGCCCAAGTCCAGTATATCCAGAGGCCAGCTAAAGATAGCACCAATTCAGGACCTAACAACCCTTGCTGGCAGGTTGTTCTAAGGAAGGACTCATTGGACACCAGGTCCAGCTGAGGTGAGTTCTGCTTTCTGTGATCAGCATCAGCACAGTAGCTTGTGCACATTGGACAGAATGGAGCTTCACACCAGCTGGCCTGGGTTCTAGATATCATGCCCGACTAGGCTAGATTCCACAGGAGGAATGGAGAGAGGCTTGGACAACAGACATTCCAAGTATGAGTCCCCATAAGCCTATTGTTGGGTCTGGTCAAGAGGCTTAGCCACTTTCTGAGGAGGCACAGCAGCCCCAGGAGAAGACTCTCTCAGTCCTTCTCTCCAAGACAAGAGATTACCGAGCTGGAAGAACTTCTGCAAAGGAGACTGTCAGCCCCACCCAATCTGAACCTGCTGCTCACCTTGCTGGGGAGAAATAGAATTGGAGTTTCCAGAAGTGTCTGAGAGATTAGGCTCTGGAGTAGGGGTCACTTTCCCCATATTAAGCTCCTGACCAAGTGACTCCTGAAGTCACGGGTCTCACTGACATTGTATTCCCAATCTCTTAACCCATCAAGCTTGCAATCTGTAGAAGGTTTGGTGGGAGGAGGCCAGTCTGAGCCCACACTACTGTCTTTCTACAGAAAACTCGGTGGGAAGACCATGCAAGAGGAGATGGAGCAGCTGAAAAGTGGAGGCAAATATTACAGAGCTTGGGGCTTTTATGGAGCTGTCAACTCTAAGCAGGAGGAAGCTGATCCTATACACAGATTGGTCACTCTCACACTACCCAGGCACAAAAATCAAACAAACAAAAAATAAAAATGCAGAGACAAACAGCAAATAAAGCAGTAGTTCTAAACAAGTAACCCATGGCAGGTTACAAACAATGGCTGATGCCAGCCCAAGAAGACCCAGAACCAACACAACAAGTAGTGAGTGGCAGACAGCACCAACACTGGATTCAGCTAACTACACAAGCAGCACATCCAAAAAAGGAGTCCAGCAGGCACTAGACACTGCAGAGAATAAATACGCACAACAGGACAGACTCTGCACAGTGTCTGATACATATAATCAAGGTGAGCTCTTAGAGCCAGCCAGCCTGAAGGAATAACTGCACCCACAAAATGACTGACTGCTTTCAATACTCATATACAACAGAAGGGTAAACACCATCCTCAAGAAATATTCCTAGGGCAAAAAACTTCAGTTGCCTGGAAGTCAGTACCACTGAGTCCATCATCCTCATAAAAACAACACAACAAATTTCAAAGTCAGAACAGAGCTATCTAATACACAGACAAAATGGCCAGACAAAGAGATATTACCCAAATAAATCAACCAGAAAAAGAACTAAATAAAGTGGAAGGAACCAAACTACCAGATGCAGAATTTTAAAAAATGACTATTAGAATGTTCAAGGGTCTTAAAGCAACAATGAATGGACATAATGAGCCTCAAATCAAAAGATAGCAACCATCAAAAAGGACATTGATATTATAAAAAAAAAAAAACACCAGTCATAAATGACAAATACAATATTAGAAATGAAGACCACACTAGAAGGAATCAACAGCAGGCTGGATGAAGCAAAGGATCAAATCAGTGATTTAGAGTACAAGATGAACATAAGTACAGAATCTGAGCAGCAAAAAGAAAAGAGGCCCAAAAAGACTGAAGAAACTCTAAGAGACCTCTGTAACAATATGAAGAGAAACAATATCTGCATCATAGAGGTTCCTGACAGAGAAGAGAATGAACAAGGGATAGAGAACTTGTTTGAAGAAATCATAGGTGAAAATTTCCCTAAATTGATGAAGGAAAAAGTCACACAAGTTCAAGAAGCACAGAGAGTATCATTAAAGATAAACCTAAGAGATAAACCAAGACACATCATAATTAAAATGCCAAAGTTAAGAGACAAAGAAAGAATACTAAAAGCTGAAAGAGAAAAGCAGTTAATTACCTACAGAGGATCCCCCATAAAGATGACATCGGAATTCTCAACAGAAACATTTTAGGCCAGAAGGCATTGGCAAGAAATATTCAAAGTGATGCAAAACAAGAACCTACAACAAAAACTACTTTATCCAGCAAGGCTATAATTTAAAATTGAAGGAGAAAGAAAAAGCTTCCTAGACTAAAAAAAGACTCAAGGAATTAATTACAACCAAACCAGTACTGAAAGAAATGTTAAGGGACCTTCTATAAAATAACAACAACAAAAAAAGAAATTGAGAGAAAGAGGATTGTAGACTTAAAGAATAAAATGGCAATAAATAAGTATATATCAATAATAACCTTAAATGTAAATTGATTAAATGCTCCAATCAAAAGACATAGGGTAGCTGTGTGGATAAGAAAACAGGACCTGTACATATGCTGACTGCAAGAGACTCACCTCAAAACAAAAGATAAACATAGACTAAAAGGGAAGAGATGGAAAAAAAATATTTCATGCAAATGCAAATGAAAAAAAAAAGCTGAGGTAGCAATACTTATATCTGACAAAATAGACTTTAAAACAAAGGCTATAGTAAGGGACAAAGAATGTCATTATATATATAATGATAAAAGGATCAATCCAAGAGGAGGATATAACCATTGTACATATTAATGCACCTAATATAGGAGCACCTAAATATATAAAGCAGATTTTGATGGCCACGCAGGACAAGATCAACAGCAATATTATAATAGTAGGGAGTTTTAATACCCCATTAACATGAATGGATAGATCCGCAAACAGAAAATTAACAAAGAAACAGTGGCCTTAAATGGCACACTAGTTCAACTGTATTCAGTTAATATCTTCAAAACACTTCAACCCAAAGCAGTAGAATATACATTCTTTTTAAGTACTCATGATACATTTTCTAGGCTAGACCACATGTTAGAACACAAAATAAGTCTCAATAAATTTAAGAAGATTGAAATCATATCAGCATCTTCTCAGATCACAATGGCATAAAACTAGAAATCAAGTATAATAGAAAAATTGAAAAAACATTGAAACACTTGGAGACTAAATAACATTTTATTAAATAACAAATGGGTTAACAATGAGATCAAAGAAAAAATTGAAAATTTTCTTTCAACAAATGAAAATGAACATACAACCCAAAATCTATGGGACACACCAAAAAGAGTCCTGAGAGGGAAGTTCATAGCATTACAGGCATACTTTAAGAAGCAAGATAAAGCTCAAATAAACAACTTGACCCTGCATCTAAAAGAACTAGAAAAAGAACAACAAATAAAGCCCAGAGGAAGTAGAAGGAAGGAAAGAATAAGATCAGAGTAGAAATATGGAAATAAATAACATAAAGACTACAAAATAAAATAAAAATAGCATGGCCAGGCAGTGGCACAGTGGACAGAGCATCAGACTGGGATGCGGAGGACCCAGGTTCAAGACTCCGAGGTTGCCAGCTTGAGCGCGGGCTCATCTGGTGTGAGCAAAGCTCACTAGCTTGGACCCAAGCTCGCTGGCTTGAGCAAGGGGTTATTTGGTCTGCTGAGGGCCCATGGTCAAGGCACATATGAGAAAGCAATCAATGAACAACTAAGGTGTCGCAATGAAAAACTGATGATTGATGCTTTTCATCTCTATCCGTTCCTGTCTGTCTGTCCCTATCTATCCCTCTCTCTGACTGTCGTTCTGTTTCTTTAAAAAATAAAATAATATAAAATAAAAGAAAAAGAAAAATATAAAAGTTCAATAAAACAAAGAGTCGTTTCTTTGAAAAGGTAAACAAGGTTGATGAAACTTTAATCAGACTCACCAAAAAGAAAAAAAAAGAGAGAAGACCCAAATAAATAAAATTAAATATGAAAGTGGAGAAGTAACAACCGACACCATAGAAATACAAAGGAATGTAAGAAAAGAGTATGGATATCTATATGCTGAAAAATTGGACAACCTAGGTGAAATGGATAAATTCCTAGAAATATACAATTTTCCAAAACTCAATCTGGAAGAATCAGAAAACAAAAATAGACCAATTACAACAAATGAATTTGAAACTGTTATCAAAAATCCTGGACCAGATTACTTCATGGGTGAATTTTACCAAACATTCAAAGAAAAACTAATACTTATCCTGCTCAATCTATTCCAAAAAATTCAAGAGGAGGAAAGACTTCCAAGCTCATTTTATGAGGCAAGCATTATCTTCATTCCAAAACCAGGTAAAGGCACTACAAAGCCAGATATCTATAAGCCAATATACCTGATAAATATAAATGCTAAAATTCTCAACAAAATATTAGCAAACTGGATTCAGCAATACATTAAAAAGATCATACATCATGATCAAGTGAGATTTATTCTGGGGAGACAAGGCTGGTACAACATTCGCAAATCAATAAATGTGATTCATCACATAAACAAAATGAAGGATAAAAATCATGATTATATCAATAGATGCAAAAAAAGCATTTGATAAAATCCAGCACCCATTTATGATCAAAATTTTCAGTGAAGTGGGAATACAAGGAACATACCTTAACATAATAAAGAACATATATGACAAACCAACAGCCAATATCATACTAAATGAGCAAAAATTAAAATCAGTCCTCTTAAAATCAGGAACAAAAGAGGGGTTTACCCTTTCACGACTCTTAATCAACATAGTTCTGGAAGTCCTAGCCACAGCAATCAGACAAGAAGAAAAAATAAAAGACATCAAAATTGGAAAAGAAGAAGTAAAATTATCATTATTTGCTGATGACATGATACTGTACATAGAAAACCCTAAAGCCTGACCAGGTGGTGGATGCAGTGGATAGAGCGTCAGACTGCGGTGCCAAGGACTCAGGTTCAAAATCCCAAGGTCACTGGCTTGACTGCCAGCTCATCTGCTTTGAGCAAGGTTCACCAGCTTAAGCCCAAGGTCACTGGTTGAGCAAGGGTCACTCGGTCTGCTATAGCTCCCCCAACCCCCAACTCCCACACCTGTCAAGGCACATATGAGAAAGCAATCAATGAACAACTAAGGTGCCACAAAGAAGAACTGATGCTTCTCATCTCTCTCCCTTCTTGTCAGTCTGTCCCTATCTGTCCCTTTCTCTCTCTGTCTCTGTCACAAAAAATTTAAAAGAAGAAAAAAGAAAACCCTAAAATCTCAGTCAAATAATTGCTAGACCTGATAAATAAATTCAGCAAGGTGGCAGGATATAAAATTAGTATTCAGAAATCAGTGGCATTTTTAGACACCAACAATGAACTGTCAGAAAAAGAAATTAAAAAAACAATCCCCTTCACTATTGCAACAAAAATAATAATAAAGTACCTAGGAATAAATTTAATCAAGGACATTAAGACTTGTACTCGGAAAATTGTAAGACATTGAAAAAAGAAATCAAGGAAATTATAAAAAAGTTGAAGCATATACTGTATTCATAGATAAAAAGAATAAACATCATTAAAATGTCTATACTACCCAAAGCAACTTATATATTCAATGCAATTCCTATTAAAATACCAATGCATACTTCACAGATCTAGATCAAATATTAAAAAAAACTTATATAGAACCAAAAAAGAACCCAAATAGCCTCAGCAATATTAAAAATGAAGAACAAAGTGAAAGGTATCACTCTTCCTGATATCAAGTTATACTACAAGGCCATTATATTCAAAATAGCTTGGTATTGGCATAAGAACAAACATACAGATTAATGGAACAGAACAGAGAACCCAGAAATAAACCCACGCCTTTATGGTCAACTGATATTTGACAAAGTAGCAAGAGTAAACAATATAGTAAACACAATCTCTTTAATAAATGGTGTTGGGAAAACTGGACTGGTACATGCAAAAAAAATGAAATGACCACCAACTTACACCATTCACAAAAACAAACTCAAAATAGACCCTGGCCGGTTGGCTCAGCGATAGAGCGTCGGCCTGGCATGTGGGGGACCCGGGTTCGATTCCCGGCCAGGGCACATAGGAGAAGCACCCATTTGCTTCTCCACCCCCGCCCCCTCCTTCCTCTCTGTCTCTCTCTTCCCCTCCCACAGCCAAGGCTCCATTGGAGCAAAGATGGCCCGGGCGCTGGGGATGGCTCCTTGGCCTCTGCCCCAGGCGCTAGAGTGGCTCTGGTGGTGGCAGAGCGACGTCCCGGAGGGGCAGAGCATCGCCCCCTGGTGGGCAGAGCCTCACCTCTGGTGGGCATGCCGGGTGGATCCCGGTCGGGCGCATGCGGGAGTCTGTCTGTCTCTCCCCGTTTCCAGCTTCAGAAAAAAAAAAAAAAAAACTCAAAATAGATAAAAGACTTCAATTTAAGTTGCAAAACCAGAAAAATTTTGGAAGAAAACATAGGCAGTAAACTCTTTGATATCTCTTGTAGCAATATTTTTGTCGCTGTATCTCCAAGGCAAGGGAAATAAATGATGAAATAAACAAATGGGACTATATCAAACTAAAAAGTTTTCACACAGCAAAAGACACCATTAACAAAATAAAAAGACAACCCACACAATGGGAGAACATATTCACCAATACATCTGAGAAGGGGTTAATAACAAAAATTTATAAAGAATTTTTAAAACTTGACACCAAGAAAGTAAAGAATCTAAATAAAAAATAAACAAAGAAACTGAATAGACATTTTTCAAGCAAGGACATACAGATGGCCAATAGGCATATAAAAAAATGTTCAACAGCACTAGTCATCAGAGAAATGCAAATTAAAACCACAATGAGATATCACCTCACACCTGTCAGAATGGCTTTTGTTAAGAAATCAACACACAAGTGCTGGTGAGGGTGTGGAGAAAAGGGAACTCTCCTGCACTGCTGGTGGGAATGCAGACTGGTGCAGCCACTGTGGAAAACAGTATGGTGTTTCCTCAAAAAATTAAAAATGGAACTGCCTCTTGACCCAGCTATCCTACTTTTAGGAGTATATTCTAAGAATCCCAAAACTCTAATTTAAAAGAAGATATGTACCCTCACTTTTATTGCAGCATTGTATACGATGGCCAAGATCTGAAGACAGCCCAGGTGTTCATCAGTGGACGAGTGGATAAAAAAGCAGTGGTACATATATATACACAATGGAATACTACATGGCTATTCAAAAGAAGGAAATCTTACCTTTTGTGATGGAATGGATAAACCTGGAGATTATTATGCTAAGTGAAATAAGCCAGGCAGAGAAAGACAAATATCATATGATTTCACTTAATATGTGGAATCTAATGAACATGGTGAACTGAGGAACTGAATAGAGGCAGATGAGAGGTCACAGGGAGCTGAGAGACAGCTGTCAGAGGGAAGGGGGATGAGAGGGATGGGACCAGAGAAGGTGAAGGGATTAGTGAAATTATATATACATAACACATAGATACAGAGGGAAGAGGGTAGGAGTCAGGGGGAGGGGGGCAAAGGAAGTATAATGGGGGCACATTTTGGGGGGTTGCAGGTGTTATATTGAGTGGGACACTTGAATTCATGTTAACACAATAAATTTTAAAAGCTAATTTTAAAAATATAGCTTTATTGAGATGTAATTCACATAACAAAATTTACCTGTTTTTAGTGTATAATTCAATGGATGTTAATATATTTACAGAGCTGTACAAAGATTACCACAAAATAATTTTAGGCTATTATTATCCCTGTAAGGATAAATCTCATGCCAACTTACATCTCTTTCCATTCCAACCTCCATAAGTAAGTTCCTTTATGTCTCTATATATTTGCCTTAGAAGACATTCTGTAAAGTGGAATCATATGTGTTCTCCTGTGACTGGCTTCTTTCACTTTTTGAAAGTATTATGTTGTAGTTTTTTCAGTACTTTATTTCTTTTTATTGGCAAGTAATATTCCATTGTACAAATATACAATATTTTGTTTGCCTGTTTGTCATTTGGTGGACAATTAGATTGTTTCCACTTTTTGGTCACTGTGAATAGTGCTGCCATGAACATTTTAGTGTAAACCTTTGTGTATAAATAGATATATACCTTGGTGAGTGTGACTATGCACATACATGCATTTTTGTCTTTCTGGGTCTATAGAATAAATATCTCTAAAAATGATTATACAAATCAGAATTGTTTAGTTACGTTAGTTTATTATTTGGGGTAGTATTCTAGAAATGGAACACTGGAGTATATGATGTCTGTTTCATTTTGAAAGAAATGTCAATATTGTTTTCCAAACAAACTTGCTTTAAGAGGGAAAATAAATTTGTATTTCATAAAAACAAAAACAAACAAAAAGAAACCCTGGGCTTGCCTGGTTAAGGCACATACAACAAACAGTCAATGAACAATTAAAATGAAGCAACTATGAGTTCATACTTCTTGCTTCTCTCCTCCTCTCTTTCTAAAATCAATAAATAAAATCTTAAAAAAATATATAAATATTATTAAATAAAAGTTAAAAGCTTTCACCAACTTGGTAGTTACCCAAACTATGTAATCACTTTAATTTCAAGATATTGTGAAATTATATATATATAATTGTATTATATATATGTATATATAATTCCGAGAATATGCATGATACAGCCATATACACTTCGCAAATAATTATATCCATGTTCATATTTTGAGTCAAATTGAACCAAACAAAAACCACATGTAACCAAGAGGATCATCTACTTGACTGACATGATCTCCTAAAATGAACTCTTTTGCTTCTATGATACACTGAGTTTAAATAAAATTTTCCCAAACATGTAACTCCCTAGAAATAACAAGAAATAGCAGCTTTTAAATCAAGCTCAGAATACCTGTTTGCACAAAAGATTTTGATTGGAGACCTAACCGGCCAGATAAATTCAAGGAGGGTTTTCAGGAAAAGAAGACAGCTTAGAAATGCCATAGGAGTTTAAGAAAGCAGGGTAAAGGTTTAACTGAAAGAGGGTGACCAGTATTATCATCATTATTATTGATAGAAAGACAAATTACCATCCTTGCACAGGTAAGTTGTAAGTAGTTGTATGCATTTTCCAAAAGTCAAAAATGGCTATATTGTTGGCATTGAGCATCCCTCATCTTTGCTTTCATCTGGTCCTATATCCTCAGCACCTCCCACACACAGTAAACAACTTCTGGGTGAATTTCCTGCCATCTCCACCCAGGAAGGAATGCAGATCCCTCTCCTTCAATGCTTGCATCAGAGTAAATTTCACAAACAAAAACAAGTAAGCTTTTTCCCCAGGCAGTCTTATAAACAAACACCTGCAGATAAACTGGTCTTAAGAAAAAATGAGTTCAGGGGTTACCAACCCAGAGAAGCTGCCTACCAGTGACCTGGGAATGGAGGACCAATTGTCTATCAATGATCAGGCACCCAGCCTGAGGGCATGAAAGAGGGGGTGTGAGCACCACCATTTGGATCAACGTGGATGCTGATCTACGTGCCAAAATGTGATGGCTAGAATGGGGAGAGTTACTTAATTTAGACAACAGGCACACCTTTGAAGATTGACTAACATCAAACGGGAATTTGTATTGGTTATGAAGATGCCACAGAGTCAACTGAATTGTCTTTTTGCTGGTCACAACCAATAGACATGACCCCAAAAACAAATACAGTCTGTTCTTTTAACCAATTTGGATCTTTCAAGAATTCAGTAGGCCCTGGCCGGTTGGCTCAGTGTTAGAGCATCGGCCTGGCGTGCAGAAGTCCCAGGTTCAATTCCCGGCCAGGGCACACAGGAGAAGCACCCATCTGCTTCTCCACCTCTCCCCCTCTCCTTCCTCTCTGTCTCTCTCTTCCCCTCCCGCAGCCGAGGCTCCATTGGAGCAAAGATGGCCCGGGCGCTGGGGATGGCTCCTTGGCCTCTGCCCCAGGCGCTGGGGTAGCTCTGGTCGTGGCGGAGCAGAGCATCGCCCCCTGGTGGGCAGAGCGTCGCCCCCTGGTGGGCGTGCCGGGTGGATCCCGGTGGGCTGCATGCGGGAGTCTGTCTGACTGTCTCTCCCGGTTTCCAGCTTCAGAAAGAAAAAAAAAATTCAGTAAAGTGTTATGTTTACTTGGTTGGAAATTTTAAGACAGAGATCTTAAATGCTGAGGTCAAAAACAGACTCTGTAACTGTGCATATTCATGGAGAATGTCTGATCAATTCTCTTCCTTTTTATAAAGGAACTAGCCTGAAGCTCAGAGAGGTGGGATGGTTCGCTCAGAGTCGCACATCTTGGAAGCAACAGAGCCAAGATTAATATCAGAGCCTTTGGTCTCTAAATCCAGTGCCCTTTTCCTCACTCCCAGCAGGCTTCCTTGAGTCTTAGACCACATGTTTAAAGAGGCATCTGTGCTTTTTGCTGGACAAAGAGCCTTGCCCCTCACAAGGTGCCCTGTGAAATCTCAGAGCAGCAGGAGGCACTGTATGAACCACAGAACATGCGCCCAAAATTTAGTAGGGACACCAACCTGAACCGCTGGGAGCAAGCATGCTTCATTTTCATTTCAAAATTCGCAGAATTTTTGTCATGAGTAAGTACACAAAGAAAAGCACCTAGAGCTACTTTCATTCGAAACTTCTGAAGCAAGTGGAGACGCTTGTGAGTCCACCCTCCGGGGGCACAGAGAACTGAGGTCAATTTGTGGGCTGACGCCCCCACTTTGTGCATGGATTTGGACACAGACACAATCAGCTGGTTATAATCAGGCATCACTTCTTCTTGCCATGTCTTGTGCCAACGCCTAGGGGGCGCTCTCTACGTTCTTGGCAGTCAGGAAGTTTCGCCGCTCCCAGCAGAACAACCAAAAATGAGAGTAGGGGTTTTTTCCCGTTTTAATTTACTTCAAATTTTTAGGAGAAATGAGAGACACAATCCCAAAAAGAGCTTACAAAAACTGCCTTGCATACCGAGGAAGAGAAACATTTAAAATATATATAAATGAATTACTTCCTTTCTGCCTTTCTATAAAAGCATACTTTTTTTTTAATCTGCCCTAAAAGTAGAGTATGTTTCTATTCCTTTCTATGGCATATGGCAAGCTTTAATGATAACAAAGTAAGATTGTCTCCTGATTAAAATGGCTGGTTGAAACGACCTGCTTTTATTCCCGCTGCAACTTGCCCTGGAACATAATGACCAGCTTTAAATCCATCCAAGTAGAATACAGAGTGCAGTTGCAAAGGTTCGGAAATGGAAGTCCAGTAAATTTTATCCGCTATTCAGCCAAGGGACGCTCCTAAGTAGAGCTTGGGCCTGCCTGAATCATGATCAATTCCTCACTCCCAATCATTCATTCGGGCCAGGGATGTGCATCTATAATACATCCATCCTCCAGTCATTCCCAAAATGCTTTCCTGGAGGGTAGGCAGGGTTCGCAGGGACTTCAACAAGCTCAGAGTGAAGGAGAACTTGGTGATGTTTAAAATCAGCATTGCCGTGTCTAAGAATTAAAATATCACAACTTAAAAATAAGGCAAAAAAAAAATCCAAACTATTGAAATTAATAGATATCATTGAATGAGTTGCAAATACCTAGGCAGAACTGATAAGTGATTGTAATTGTTAATACTAAAATGTATGAATGTATGTGTATATGTACTTGTGTGTGCCCATATATAGATACTTATATCCTTCCACATCCAGGGAGTCAGGAATTTTATTATATCTTTCAATTATTTTTACGTGTATGTTTGCATATGTGAACAGTTCTGAGGAAGATTATCTTGCACACAAAGCAAACAGCCCTGCCCCCATTGTGAAAGAAGCAGATCCCCTGAGATTAGGGAAGAAGGAATTACTTATGGTCAGCAGAGGCAGGGAGAACAATGGAAACCCCAGCTAAAGGCAAAGCAGCCGCAGCCTGCTAGGATGTGTGGGGGACTGACCACATGGCCATTGCAAACTAGATGGCATTGTCAGCGTCACCACAAGTGACTAAAAGGAGCTCAAATTAGCAATTGTTATGATTAGCAGGTGGTTTAAGAGATATGAGGCCCATGAAGTGACTTGGGCTGTGGGGGAAGGGGAGGTGGACACCAGAATGCAGTTCAGTTTTTCCTATAGCACAAAATGGAGAGGTTTCAAAGCAGTTTCCTATTTGACTATAAGAATATTGCAGATTCGTTTATGAAAAAATGAGGGAGATGTCTAAAAAAGAAGTAGTCTCCAAGAAAAGAAAATGAAAATGTTCAGTTCCTTAAAACAAATTTGTTATAATCTTATGAATCATTGTGGATGAATTTAGATAAAAGTAGAAATTGAAATGCTATAAAATTACAATATATAGGAAAAAAAGCCAGCTTAACTCAATTTGTTCTACATCCTGCCTCTTTTAAGAAGATGCTTTAGACAAGTCAAGAAAATTTAATAAATTACGTCCTTTAATTTAGTAGTTATTTACTTCCCAAACTCTCATAGAGTTTCTCACAAAACTGATTACTTCTTACATAGACACAAATCAGGCTTTTTGTGTCTTAACTCCCTACCTCATGAATCTCAGAACACAAGCAAACATTTAACAGGCTACTTATTTTATTTTTAAAACTCTTTGATAGTCAATTTTCAGTGGTGAGTGACTTCCCCAGAAAGGTACCCCTAGGAGCTTACAGAGCAGAATTGTCTAGAATGGATGGTCCGTCCATCTCTCTACCAGTCCTTGCCCTCAGATGTAATCCCTACACTGGATTTGTGTTCAGGTAAATTTTTAGCCAAATAGCCGGGATTTCTCTTTTGTAGTTGCCAATAGCCATAAGGCATGCATAATAGAAAAGAAAGCCATCTTCCCTATTCGTCTTCCTATAGGTTTGCAGCTCAAAGATGGCACTCAGTGGATTTGGACCGAGGGCCCAATTGCAACAAACCTCATTCCAATACGTGTCTGGGAAGAACTGAAGGATTAATTTGTGAGAGGCTTCTTTGGTGTGCAAGTCTATAGAATTTCATGAGACAAGAAGATCATTCCAGCTAGGGGACCTAAAACTTACAATCAACTCAATTTGGAGTCTGCCAGATTTAGTGAATTTTATCACACTGAAAATGTGAGTGAGATCCCAATCCAGGCAACGTGAAGAATGAGACCATTCATTTTTCTGGCAAAATCAGTGTATGAAAAACTCATACCACTTAGGATGTTACTAAATTGTATTTGGCTTTTTGCAAAACCTAAATATATTAGCAATATTATGATGGCACCCTCTCATTTTGTTCAAAGAAGATTTGACCAGCCTGACCAGGTGTTGGCTCAATGGACAGAGCATTGACCTGGGACCCTGAGGATCCAAGTTCAAAACCCCAAGGTCACTAGCTTGAGTACCAATTCATCCAGCTTGAGTAAGGGGTTAACACCTTGAGTGTGGGATCATAGACATGACCCCATGTTTGCTGGCTTGAAGCCTAAGGTTACTGGCTTGAGCCCAATGTCACTGGCTTGAGCAAGGGGTCACTGGCTCAGCTGGAGCCCCCTGGTCAAGGCACATATGAGAAAGCAATTAATGAACAACTAAGGTGCCACAATTATGAATTGATGCTTCTCATCTCTCTCTTTTCCTGTCTGTCCTGTCTGTCTCTCTCATTTTTGCTAAAAAAAAAGAAAAGAAAAAGAAAAAGAAATGTAAGCCTAGTTTTGGATTCAAATGATTCAGACATAGGCCTTACCAAGTGAAATCCTAGTAATTCAATACCTGTGATTTGAGACTCTTTGTTAGGTGTCTGAAGAAAGATTCTTACTCTGTACATACCATAATTTCATGTAAATGTCCCTAAAAGTGAAATAATTCTGTATAAGTAAATTTATAAATATATGAGCAAGAAGTTATTTGCATAAACTGTGATAAGAAATCTGCCTAATTACTTTAAAGCTCCGCCTCACCTACCACACAAAGGACCCTAAACATTCCTGACTAATTTCAGTAGATTTTTACATCTAGATCACTTACATAAACATGGGTAGCTGCTTGCCTTTTCCAGACAGCTATTCTGGTCGGCCCTAATTCGCTGAGGAATGATTTGGTTTCCTCCAGACCGATTATCTTCAGTCATGAGGAGTTAGATAGCCAAAGGACTGCCGACTCTGGTTCCCACCCTGAATCATCTGATTAGAAATGAAGTAAGCCCTGAAATAGTGAATTAGACCATTTAACTCCTGGTGCTGCCAAACCAAAAGGTTTGTTTTTTGTGTTTTTTTTTCTCCTGGATTACTAGAGAAAAATGATGGGCATGGGGACCTGGCCTCAATGGTGCACTTGGTGTGATCTCTGATGTTTGTTCCTACCCTCTGCTGTATTGATTTCGATCCAAATGGTCAAACCTGAATAAGCCTTTTAAAACATGAAATAATAGGCTGCTTGTATCCCACAGGAAACTAGACCATTCAGCCACAATTGGAACCATTTTCCAGCAAAGTTGATTCATGTGTACCTCACCTGACTGAACAGAAATTAACCCCCATTCACAATGCTGACCCCACACAACCCACTCCAACTACTGCACTTGGACATGTTTATTTTGATATGTTATTCACCTATTGCTGCTATGCACTTATGTATTTAAGCTGTTGCATGGAGGCAACCTAGAGACGCGCAGTTATTTGTCCTGTTCACTACAACTGTGTTAGTGGGAATGAAAGCAGTTGTCAAGTAGAGAGTCTCTTGATACTGAAATAAAGGACATCATCTTAGATCTAATTATCCAAAATGTCAAAGTAAATCAAAAACATTTTAGAAGGGAAAGCCCCAACACCTGATGTTTTGGTTACTGATTTAAATGCACAGGTATAAGAAACAGATGCAAACATCAGTGCTTCTTTCTAAAGATGCACCCATAAATGTTTGCACAATATAATTACAGATTTGAAATATAACTTATGTCCAAGAATTCTCTTAGTTCTCTTAGTCTATTTTTGCTTTTAGCATTGATCAACCATAAATAAAAGTATGCTTATTTAAATAAATGACATTTTAGATTATGTATTTCTATAATATTTTATAAGCATATATTACTTCTATAATTACAGTTTTTAAATAAAATGAGTATGTAGTTGGTTACAAATTAAACAACTAAATACACTGAAAAGAACGATGCTGCGATTACACCGCCAGTCACCCAAGCCCAACATTCAGGGATGTAAGCGGAACTATCCCAGCATGACTTTATTCCATATTTGATCTATGCCACAGAAACTACTCAGTACCATGAACAAAGAAGGCACAAAAAAAATTTAAGGAATGAATATGGCACTTACTTCAATTGGACCCACATGAAGAGAGAAGACTAAATGCATGGCTGAGAAACATTATTTTAAAAATCTCTGATTTCCCAGGATTAACTAATTGTTTATTACACTAAGGACACCTGCTTTAATTAATTTTAAAAGTCTATGGCTCTGTTGTATGGTGTATTCGGTTGAAAAATAAAAAACATAGTAAATTTAAAATATATGTTATTTTAATTATGGCAAGAATTCATTTCAACATGTGGTCTTGAGAATAGTTATAGAGGCAATAAAACAATTTATGGGCTTGCTAAAGAATCTTTCCTGCTGTTAATGTTAGTTGGTATTTGGTCTTTATATATATATACTACACATATAATATAGTCATATACATATGTTAATAATCTCAAGAATAAATTTCTTACTTAAGAAAAACCTTATGCCTTAATTGTTGATATATTCTATAAAAACACTGACCTAGCTTTCATTCTTTCTATAAAATTAACAGCAAAATAATTTTAAATATTTGTGGACATTGAAAGATTATAATTTATTTCAGATATAAAAACAAAATACAACTTTAATTTATACTTAACTGAGCAAATATTATTAAATCCTACTGATAAGATAATTTACTAAACACTAGGAGGTTCAAATATGAATTAAATATGACCATTGCTTCCAAGGAACTAAGAATATAATGAAAAACAGTTATGGGGAGGAAAAGAAATAAGTATGTATTGCATGCATGGTTATTTGCCAAATACTAAACTATGAACTTTACATATGTTACATTCTTTTGGTAGATATTATTATGGCCATTAAATATAAAAAAAAGTGAGGTTCAGCAAGGTTAAAGTACTCTTTCCAAATAACTCAGCTAATAAGTTGTAGAATCAGAATTCAGGTTTTTCCTTATCCCAAAGCCTAGGCTCTTGTTTCTCCACTCAGCACTGCCCCAGAGGGAGAGGTGAACAATTCTGAAGGTCCAAGTGCAGGAAGGTTCCACAAAGCAGGTGCCATTTCAGCCTGCACTATTTACCAATCATTCAGACAGTGCAAGACTGTGCTGATTTCTCAGGATCCTTTGTATTTTCAGCATGTCAATGATCCCATATTTGTAATTGGTCTCTTGATTCTTCTGGCTACAGGAAGACATTTGTGACAAGGATAATCTGGAATAAGACATAATCCATGAGTCTTTTATGTTTACATTTGGCAACAACTCCAACAGTATATCCCTACTAATCATGTTAGCAAAGGCTATCAGAAGGAGCTGGCATTCCAGCAGCACAGAAAATTTATGACATAAGTTGGCCTAGGGCTACTGAGTCACCTAATGACAGCAGCTTTAATTTAAAATACATTGTGGGTAATAGACCAAGTGGATAATCCACTTGTGGATAATTGAGAGTATAGCTGTAGCCCACATTTTAAGATGTAGGAATTTCATAGCAGTCCTAAAACATAACATGTCATAAAATAACCTGCTCTCAATACACTAGTATCCACTAAAATCAATAGGGTTTTGCAAGCCATGCATACGATAGATAGTATGAAATGTAATTAGTATTGGAAAATTGTTATAAAGTCTCAAGTTCTTTGTACTTAAATGACCAATATGTTCTCCACTGGGGCTCCTTTTTTAGAGCAACTGAGTGAATAGAGTCTGAAGCATTAAATAATTGGTGTCATGCTGGTTTTTAAGCAAATGAAATCTTGTTGTTTCTGTGCACAGGAACACAAAATTTTACCCCAGTAACAAAACACTACTTTGATGGCACTTTCTGAAATGAAGAGAGAATCAGGATTTAACAGCCTTTGGGCTGAAATTTTTGTATCCTAATACGACCTGCTGGGAATAAATTATCTGAAGCTGACATCCCTTAGGCTAAGGGTTTATAATGGAAAACATGGAAAACACCCCCCTCCCAGAAAAAATGCCTTATATATGAACAATATCATGAGAAACCATAATTTAACTGCTATATTCTAAGTAGAAATTTTCACAGTGAGATATGCAAACACACATATACTGGGTCCAAAAGATGCTTGAAGAGAAAGGGGGCAAAAATAAATGCACTTTCTTCTTTCTTTCTTTCTTTTTAACCTTATCTGTGCATTCCTGGGTCACACAAGCATTGTGCTGACTGAATGAAAACACCCCTTTGATGGAGGATACATGCTGAAAGGGAGAATTCTGAATTATGTTCTCTAAATTATCCAAGGCTTGGAGAGCAAGTATTGATTTTGAAAGTGACTGAGCCAGACCTCATACTGCAGAGCCCCCTCCCTCTCTCCCTGTGCCCCAAAGCACAAGAGATCTCAGGCACTGTGCAGCCACCACGAGGCTCTGGGCTGGCATTGTTTCAAAAAATCAGAAAGTCATCCATCAACCATAGAGTCATTGAAATAAGTACATGGTACCTAAAGACACATTTTATCTGCTCACAGGCTCTGATTCAACAAGCTATGAGGAAAATTAGAATGATATTGGACCGATTAACAAATGCACTCTGGGAACCATGAACTGTTAAGGTGTTTATTTTACTGCCTCACATTAGAGAAGTTTATCTGCATAGTTAAGCGTTCTGTTTGCTCCTGCCTGTAAATAACTTGGAGCACCTCTGAGCCTCTTTTATAGAGGCAGAGTGAGATGCAGAATTTGTTCTGTAATTGCCTCAATACTTTGCAAACAATTTAGGTGCAACATAAAAGGCATTGTGGTTATGGGTGATTGTACATGTGTGTATGCAAGCACAGTGCACCTGCTTGTGTATGATTCCTTTGTAATTATTACTAGACATTAATTTTATGAGGGAAGTGAAAACAAAATATATTTGTTCCCGTGCAGTGAGAAAATCACTTAGTTTTATTTAATCTGTAGTTGTGATGAACATGAGTACATCACAAATTAAATCAGGGAATACAAGGCTTTTATATGCTTCAGGAGCATATTTGCCATGTCTGAAGAATAACAGGGTATGGCTGAATAATATTTATGCTTAGTGATATGGGCTACATGTTTTAAGAGATATTTATTTAAGCAAAACACCATTCAAAGAAGGGCTTCTCAATATCAGCACTTTTGGCATTACGGGCCATATAATCCTTTGTTGTAGGGACTGTCCTGTACATTGTATAATGTTTAGCAGCATCTCTGACCGGCCTCTACCCATTGGATGCCAATAATACCCCCTTCTCAGCAAGTAGTAGCAAGCAAAAATGTCTCCAGATATTACCAAATGTCCCCTAGGGAGCAAAATCATTTCCAGTTGAGAAACACTGATTAAGACCTTTTTTTAATTTTTGAGTAAAACTTTCAAATCATTCTCTAAATGAAAGTCACAGGCCCGGCTAGTTGGCTCAGCAGTAAAACATGGCCTGGCATGTGGATGTCCAGGGTTTGATTCCCAGTCAGGGCATACAGGAAAAGTGACCATCTGCTTCTAAACCCCTCCCCCTTCTCTCTCCCTATCTCTCTCTTCCCCTCTGCAGCCATGGCTCCATTGGAGCAAGTTGGCCCTGGCATTGAAGATGGCTCTATGGCCTTGCCTCAGGTGCTAAAATAGCTTGGTTGCCAAGAAATGGAGCAACGGCCCCAGATGGGCAGAGCATCTTTTCATAGGAGGCTTGACAGGTGAATCCCAGTGGGGGCACATACGGGAGTCTGTCTCTTTGCCTCCCTGCTTGTCACTTAAGAAAAATTAAAAACAATAAAATAAAGTTACAGAAGCAGAAGACTTCCATATTCATTTGTGCTGACCTGTAAGCATATTATTCAAAATAAGTATAATGGCTTACAGACTGCCCAAACTTGTTGGGCTTTTTCCACAAATCATGCTCTAACACTGTGATATAATTTTATAAAAGGCACATTTCATCTCAAAATGGAATTTTCTGAGTTATTTGTAGTATTGTTGACATTTGGAGTAAGAAAATTGTATGATCTCTTTTGAGTGCATGTTTTATACAGTGATTTTGACAAAACAGTACAAATTCTTGATTTGCTATAGCTAAAAATGTTACACTATATCTTCTTTCATGGAAACTCTCCTATTTATTTTTTCCTCAGCCTCTTGAAGGATATGCAATTGAGTGATGGCACTGATTTCATTACCAATTCCTTCTGAAAAAGGGCAATTTTACTGGGTAAAGGTTGAAACAACAAGTCACGGGATAAGAATAAACCTAATCTACCTATAAAGCGCTCTGCAACTTAGAAGTTATTATGGTGGAGATAGGTCTCTGCAGAAGCAAAGTCAAGTTTAGAGCTGGCCCCTATTCAATAAATTTGGGCTGTAGATGTAGCCAAAAACATTATTCACCACTCTCACTCCTTGCCAGAGTGGCAGGGGGTAGTGTGAATAAGCTAGACTAGATAAATTTTTGTTACTTGAGAAGGAAATTCAACTTGGATAATGTTTTGTATACAACTTTTATTTCTGTTCTATATCAGCCCTTCCTAAGGTGTGGACTCAGCCAAGGAGTCTTATTGAAAAGAACTCTGGGGCCCTGGCTGGTTGGCTCATTGTAGAGTACCAACCCACCATGTGAACATCCTGGTTCAATACCCTGTCAGGGCACACAGGAGAAGTGATTACCTGCTTCTTTCCCCTTCCAAACCCCCCCTTCTTTCCTTCTTCCCCTCTTGCAGCCAGTAGCTTGGTCTGTCCAAGCACCAGCCCCAGACAGAGGTTTCCAGGTGGATCCCAGCTGGGTGCCTGTGGGAGTCTGTCCTCCTATCTCCCTTCCTCTCACTTAAAAAAAAAGGAAGGAAGTTTGAGGAAACTGAGTTACACATAATGAAATAACCTAAGAAGCTGCAGACCTGCCCGGAGACTTTAATATGCCAATGTTCCTTGTGATCTTTAAGGCTACTTTCATTCTAGGGCTGTATTCTAAGGGACTAGTTTTCCTTATGATGTATCTTAGGAAATAATAGGTACATATAAATACAAATGTCTGATATTATTTTATAACCATAAAATATAAAGTTCCCGTGTCTTTATCGCCTCAGGATTTGGGCTCTGATTCCATTACTTTTAGGAGTTATGGGGAGGTGGTCTGCATGTTTGTGGCTTACAGATGGTGATTGGCTCAAAAACAGCAATAGAGAATATGTACGTAAGATCAGGAGGCACGATGAAGCTCTGAGAACACAGGATTATCACAAGATGACTTGGATTCCAGTCTCTGCTCTGCCAGATACTAATTCTGAGGACTTAAATAGGTCATTTGGACTCTATGCCCTAAATTCCTCATTTGCAAAGTAGACACAAACGTGGGTGTATGCATGTGGGGGGAAAAAAACTTAATAAAATGCAGTACTGTAAAAAGCTAGTTAGCTTTTATTATTGTTGTAGTTACTGTACATAGAGGTTCTCATTATAATTTCTGAAACAACATGATTTGGTTGCAAGAAACAAAAAACAAATTTAAAGTAACTTAAGCAAAAGAAAAAATGAATCAATTAAAAAGGATAATGAAAGTATGTCTTAGAAGCCATGGTCAATGTTTTAATCAGAATCCCAACAGGAAACAGACAGCATACTTGATGTACGATAATCTAAGGAGAGTTTATTATGAAGGACTAATAGCAAAGGTGTGTGTGGAATGTGAGGAACTATAAGAAACAGAACAGGACCCTGACCTGGAAGCAGCATAGCTCTGTCACCAGAAGGGACAAGAGGAGAGAAGTTTACCAGGGTCTGAAGGAGGGAAAGTCATGCATATCTGGTTGTCTTCTTTTGACGGACACAAAGAGCCTGAGGTGGCCCCTCATGGAGGGAAGGTGCAGCATAAAAATATCCTAATCCCACTTTTATACTCAGATCTCCTGCTGGAGCTTCCCATCGGAAGCCAGAAGGCACAGCCCTGTGAATGCAACACAGGGACACCTTCTGATGCAGAGGAGAGGATGGAGAAGTGTGAAGAGTGGACCTGGAGGAGAGAATAGAAGATGCCCAGCATGTAAAAGAAAGCAGTCAGTTTGGAGGAATGAACTCAGAGATGGAGAAGATATATGCCTAGCCTCATGTATCTTTCCTGAAACATTTATTCATTACTGTGGTGGTTTGAACATATATCTGCAATATTATTTATATTCTTTGCTTTAAAGATAAAACTTTATCCCCTACACTTGAGAGAGGCTGAACTTGGTTACTTGCTTCTAATGAATAAAATATGGAAATGGAAAATTAGTAACTTGGCAGTGGAGAGATCTGTCAGACACCACCTTACCTGCATGATCAAGGTCATCATGACCAGTGAAAAGTCATGTTAATAGCATGTACCTCTCATATGATACAATGAGATGGGCACTTCAACCTCTGTGGAATACTTCCTCCAAATCCATAACCCCTGTCAAATAAGAAGAAAAAATATTGGGAAAATCTAAATTACAAGGCAATTTATGAAATGCCTAGCCAGTACTCAGAAATCAAGGTCATGAAAGACAAAAATAACCACAAAACTGTCACAAATCGAAGGAAGTTAAGAAGAATTAAAGAAAAACTCAATGTGGCAGCTTAGATTAGATTCTGGAACAGCAAAGAACACTATTGGATAAGCTGGTAAAATCTGAATAAAGTCTGTAGTTTAGTCAATACCTTAATTTCTTAGTTTTGGATATCCTATGGTTATTTAAGATGTCAATATTAGAGGAAGTTGGGTGAAGGGTATATGTGAACTCTATGTACTGTCTTTACAACTTTTGTGTGAAGTATCTAAAAATACTTCAAAATAAAATAAAACATTAAAGGAAGCATCAGAACATATATTTCATGTTTATTCTTCTCCCTGAAAGTCTGGCATTTTCTTTCTCCTCTTCTCTCTCCCTCCCTGCCCTTTCTCTCTCTGTGTGTCTTTCTTTCTTTCTCTCTCTCTCTCTCTCTCAAGTGCCAAAATTCCTAAAACTTCCTGAACTGATGATCTGAGGCAAAATAAAAAAGTTACACTGTGAGAACAGGGTAACTCTTGCTGCAAATATGTAGATAAAGTGGGGAGAAGAGTTCCTGGAGAAAGAGGTATTAGCAGGCAATTCGAAAGATGCCCACTACACAGAGACACGTGGGAAGGGAGCATTTCTTTATACATGCCTTTAACTTTATGAGGTGGCCAAGCTCCTGAAAAGCCTATAGAAGCAAACTTACTGGAGATTTAGAGCTGTTACAATGATAAGTCTTGGAGACCATGGCAACTCTGAGTATATACAATTGGACTTCAAATCCTAAAATATTCCATTTGTTTTCTTAGGTCTTGGTGGAAGAGTAATTTTTTGCCACAAGCTTTCTCTCTCATGAATTTTCGTAATAAAAGAATATTTTTATCACCCAGAACCTATAATAGCAGTTAAATTACCCTATCTACAGGATAGAATTGAACCTCATTGGTGCAATAAGCATCTGCTTAAATAATGTGATAAAGTAGTGGAGTTGTAATGAAGGCATTGTAGCTACAAGGCAGAAAGTTCTGTACTGACTGGTGGAAACAATGAGAAAATGTTTCTTCTCATATAACAGAAAGGACAGAGGAAGAGTGGGCTCCAGTTCTGCTTCCTGGAAATTCATATCAGCTTTGGCTTCTTCCCTGTGGAGGCTTGTCCACTCACAGATTCAAGATGGCTGTCTGCAACAGCCTGCTCCATTGTGTATATCCAAAGGAGAAGAAAAAAAACCTCTCCCCAAACCCTGGGATATAAATGTTTTCTATTAATGGAATGTTTTTTATTGGGCTATCTTAGATCACATGACTGACTACAGGCCAGTAAAAATTATCATGGGAACATCATGCATGAATTGAATACTCTTGGGTTCTAACCCAATCACTCTAAGAAGGATAATGGGAACACCATGTTTGACCTAAAATAATCAAGAGTCATTTGTGGAGCTAGAGTAGAGTGGTTATTTGAACACAGTTACAATGAAGTTCTGTTAGGAAGAAATAGGGAACCATTTCTACAGTGTGCTACCATAGAAGTGTGGTTAAGATTGAGAATGAGTTCAAAGCTTGATTCTGTTCTCACTGTCTTTGTAATATTAAATAAGTTACTTAACTTCTTTATGCTTCAGCTTTCTCATGAACATTATAGCATTGTTATGAGGATTAAATACATTTATCCTATTCAAAGAATGTAGAAGAGTGTCTAATTACAACAGATATTTTTTCTTCTTTTCCAAATGAAAGGATGGAGAATAGAGAGACCAGGACCCACTCAGTGACTCCCATCTGGGACCAACACTGAGACCAACTGAGCTATTTTTAACAACTGAGGTGGAGGCTTCATAGAGCCATCCTCAGAGCCTAAGGCCAATGTGCTCAAATCGATCAAGCCATGGGTGTGGGTGGGGAAGAGAGAGAGAAAAAGGGGAGTGGTGAAGAAGCAAATGGTCACTTCTCCTGTGTGCCCTGACTGGGAATCATACCCAGGACTTCCACACACCAGACCAACACTCTTCACTGAGCCAACCAGCCAGAGCCTACAACAGACATTTAATAAATGTTATTAAATATTTTTATAGATATATACTTGTAAGAAGAAAAGTTATTTTAATGCCAAATCTTTAATCTTTATTTATTCTTTAATCTTTGTTTAATAGAGTTTATATTTTTTTCATTTTCTGTGACTTTGAGAAAGCCACTTAATGTTTCTGCTCCCCCATTTTAGTATTTCTATATTGAAGATAATAATGCATGTTTTCCAGAAAGTTGTTATACTAATAAAATGAAATAACATAGGCAACAGAACTAAAAACAGGAAATGCTTTACAGATGTAATATACTTCATAGATATAAATATCGTCATAAATTTTAGTGTGCATAAAATACAACTTTCTATATTTTCTGTAAGTAAACTTAACTTCTTACAGAAGCCCATTCTACTAGTGATAAAGTTTATTATCAGTCCACTTATGACATCAATCTTTTTCCCCCAAATCCCTCTGAACACTGGTCCAGTGGGATGAAGCAATCCCATGCCTGATCTTCAAGTGTATCTGTCCCTACTGGCATCCACTGGGACACCATTGCCTCTGTCCAGTGTCCATACATAGGTCATAGAGATGCTTCTGGGTTCACTTCAATCCTGGCTACAAGACCAATTCACATCCATTAGTTTTTTAAGTCATGTCTGACCTCACAGGAAAAGTCTGCCGTTCCCTGAGACAAACTGGAGGGCACAGAGCCTCCTAAGGTTCTCCCAGGACCATCTCTCTGTACACTTCATATGACCATTTCTATTCTATCATTACATGCTATGCTGGCCACACAGGAAGGTCTGCAAATATTACTGCTTCCTGAAACATGATCAAGAAGAAAAGCACTGTGCAAATTCACACTTAGACCCCCTTACTTAGCTGTCCCTTCCCCAGCCAAGTCATGGGAGGAGGTACAAGCCCCTCCCAAGGGTGTTTCAGCATCTAATCATCACTCTGTTTTCTCTCCCTCACAGAGAACCTTCATTTTCTCTAGCCTGGGACAAATGGGTACTGACAAATCACTTAGTCTTCTAAACCTATTATTTATGCCAGAACCTCAGCTTTGAAATTCAAAAAAACAAGATCTTGGCTTTTACTCAATCATCTCATCTTATCCCTGAAGCATTAAGCCCAAGAAGATTCTAGCTACTGCTTAGGTGGGAGGAAGTTAACAATAACAGGAAGTATTGAGAATAAAAAATATGTATAATATAGTATATCAAGTAGTATTCTACTGTACCTCTATTATTAAGAATATTTTAAATTGTCTGATTTACACCCTGTCTGCTTCCAAAACAAGGTTTTGAGATAATTTAATATAAAACATAGATACAGAGACAAAAAAAAACAAAAACAAACAAACAAAAACCAATTAATTTGAGGCCAAAAGAGAAACCAATAGGATCAAGTTTTATTATCTAATATTAAGAAGCTGAATGATGTCAGAGTAATAGTGGCATGAGAGATATTCCTGATCTCTTCCTTTGAAATTTCAACAAATTGAACAACTATAATGTAGCCAAGGAACCCCAGTTGGGCTCATAGGCATACCTGAAAGATCTGCACACTGAATGGACTAAAGGTGGGATGGGTTGAAAAGAGGGGTTGAAGATAAAATGCACTCACAGTAAGCCCAGGGAGGATAAAAACTTGGAGTGACTGAGTTTCTTTTTTCTCTGCTGGACCATGGGGAAGACAGAAGCTCAGGCTGTTTGGATTTTATCTGAGGGTTATGAAGAGGGAATTTGGGGTGACTGGATCTCCTGCCAGGAGGAATGATAAGATAGAGGCATAGAGGGTGAAATAAACCAAAGCAGCCAGAAAATGGGGTCACAGAAAGTGTTCTTGTGGCCTGCTGGCAGTGGACACTTTGCAGAAATAAAGAAAATTAAAGTGCAGCCCTCCAGCTGCCCAGATTCTGCCTCCCTCACCTTGCAGTATGACAGTGGCAGAGACAACTCTCTGCCCTGAAGAGCAGAGGTGCTTCACATTGGGTCACTAGGTCTATGAAGATGTGGAGAGAAGCACCCAGATGCCTGAGACTGCCATTGATAAAACAGTAAAGCTGGAAAGCTAAAACTATAAAGGTGAAGCCTTAAAGCTGGAGCCTTAAAGCCCTCACAACACACCACATCCACCACCTTGACTGCGGCCCTGCCTACACCATTGTGACAGCAACATCACAGCAGAGGACAGTTGAGAAACTTCATAGAGCTCAAAGTTATGATACAGTGATATTTGCTGGAAGAAGCCTCTCAAAACCAAAATTTACTTTTTCTTTTTTTTTTATTCATGTTTTTCTTTTTTTCTTCATATTCTTTCTCTTTGTTTTCTCTTTTAAATTTTATATATTTTATTCTTATTTTTTCTGGGTGTTTTGTTTTTTATTTTTATTTTTTTGGTTTTGATGTTTTCCAGTGGTTATTCTTTATTTTTTATAATTGTTTAAATTTTTATACTTTTATTGTATTATTTATATTTTCATTTTATTACTTGTTTTCTTGTTAGGGTTCTTAACACCATGATTCTAAAATGCCATAAAAAAAGAAATCAAATAACATGGCTACACAAGAGAATGATGTAGTTCAGAACAAAAATAAAAAAATCTCCAGAAAAAAATCTCAATAAAAAAACTTTAAAATTAAATAATAGAGAATTCAAAATAGAAGTTCTGAAAATACTCAACAACTTGCAAGAAGACACCAATAGGCAACTTAATAAGCTCAGAAAACAAAACAAACACCTCACCAAGGAGATTGAAATTCTAAAATTAGAGATGAAAAACTCAATATATGAATTGAAAACTGAGGTAGCAAGTTTGGCTAATAGAACAAGCTAGATAGAGGAAAGAATCAGCAACATTAAATACAGGCAACTAGAGATGCTACAGAGAGAACAGGAGAGAGACTCACAAATTAAAAAAACTGAGAGCGCTCTACAAATATTATCTGACTCCATCAGAAAAAGCAATATAAAAATAATGGGTATATCAGAAGAAGAAGAAGAAGAAGAAGAAGAAGAAGAAGAAGAAGAAGAAGAAGAGAGAGAAAGAAATGGAGATCTTATTCAAACAAATAATTGATGAGAATTTCCCAAACCTAAGAAAAGGCTTAGAACCTCAAATCCAAGAAGAAAACAGAATATCAAGTTACCATAACCCAAACAGATCTACTCCAAGGAACACCATAATAAAGTTGTCAAAAATCAATGACAAAAAAGAATCCTCAAGGCAATTAGGGAACGGAACAACATAACATATAAAGAAAAGCCCATTAGGTTATCATCAGACTTCTCAGCAGAAACTCTACAAGTCAAAAGAAAGTGGACCTATGTATTCAAAGCACTGAAAGAGAAAAATTACCAACCCAAAATACTATATTTATCAAAGTTATCTTACAAATATGAAGGAGAAATAAAAACTTTTGCAGACACAGAGAAACTGAGAGAGTTTATCCCCAGAAAATCCCCACTGCAAGAAATACTCAAGGGGGATGGATGACCAGACACAAAGATCAAAACTACAAGTAAAAAGTCCAACAAGGTCACAATAAAAACAAGAATAATCTATGACTACAATAAAATAAAAGGGGAGAGGGTAAAGACCTGCAGTAGCAAAGGAGAACAAAGTGCAGTAGTACTCATAAGACAAAGGACTCTTGTACACAAGAACATTTTTCTCATAATAACTTAATGGTAACCACCCACAAAAAAGCCACTACTGAAACACACAGCTTAAAAAAAAGAAGAAACAGAGGGAAAAAGTATGAAAAACCACCAAACAAAAACAACTGACAGAAACAAAAAGAGAATCAAACAAGACACAGAGCTATCAGAAAACAAAACATAAAATGTCTAAAGAAAATCCTTAAGTGTCAATAATTGTCCTAAATGTAAATAGACTGAACTCACCAATAAAGAGGCACAGAGTAGCAGATGGATCAAAAAGCAATTCCAACTATATACTGCCTTCAAGAGACACATCTAGGCAGCGAAGACAAAAGTAGATTCAAACCGAAAGGTTGCAAAATAATTCTCCAAGCAAATTATATCTTTAGGAAAAAAGGTGTAGCCATACTCATATCTGACAATGCTGACTTTAAGATAACAAAGGTAACCAGACATAGATGGACATTTCATAATGATAAAGGGAACTTTGTATCAAGAAGACATAACACTTCTTAATATTGATATATATGCACCAAAACAGAGAGTACCAAAATACAGTGTGTCCATAAAGTCATGGTGCACTTTTGACCAGTCACAGGAAAGCAACAAAAGATGATAGAAATGTGAAATCTGCACCAAATAAAAGAAAAACTCTCCCAGTTTCATACCTATTCAGTGCAGTTCAATGTGGGCTCACACACAGATTTTTTTAGGGCTCCTTGGGTAGCTATCCCGTATAGCCTCTACAGACTCGTCACTGACTGATGGCCTACGAGAATAGGGTTTCTCCACTAAACTGCCAGTTTTCTTCAACTGCTTATCCCACCAAGTAATGTTATCCCTATGTGGTGGCGCTTTGTTATAAACGCGCTGATATTCACGTTGCACTTTGGTCACATATTAGAATTTAGCAAGCCACAGAACACAAAGAACTTTCCTCTGTACCGTCCACATCTCAGCTGGCATGGTCATGGGCTGCTCTGCTGTATACACGGTGTTACATCATCATCTGTGCATGTGCACATGCTGCCACTTATCCTACAGAAACTGGGAAGGTTTTCCTTTTATTTGGTGCAGATTTCACATTTCTACCGTCTTTTGTTGCTCTCCTGTGACTGGTCAAAAATGCACCATGACTTTACGGACACACTGTATATAAGACATCTCTCAACTGATCTAAAAATAGAAGCAGACAAAAACACAGTCATACTTGTAAATTTCAACACACCTTGATAGCTTTGGATAGATCATCCAAACAGAAAATCAATAAAGAAATATCAACCTTAAATGACACAGTGGACAAAATGAACATAATAGATATTTATACATTTCATCTCAAAACATCAGATTATACATTCTTCTTCAGTGTGCATGAAACATTTTCAAGGATAAACCATATGTTGGGCTGCAAAAATAATGTCAATAAATTCAGGAAGATTAAAAGTAAATCAAGCATATTTTCTGATCATAAGCCTTTGAAATTAGAATTCAACTGTAAAAAGAAGGTAAAGAAACCCACAAAAATGTGGAAATTAAACAATATCTTTCTTTAAAATGACAGGTTTAAAGAATAAATAAAAGCAGAGATTCAATGACATGTACAGGTAAAAGAAAATTACAATACAACACATCAAAATTTCTGGGATGCAGCAAAAGCAGTAGTAAGAGGGAAGTTTATATCATTACAGGCTTATATCAAGAAACAAGAGAGATACCAAGTGAACTACCTAACACCACACCTTAAGGAACTAGAAAAAAAAGAACATGAGCAATCTAAAGTCAGCAAAAGAAAGAACATAGTAAAATTTAGAGTAGAACTAAATGAAATAGAGAACAAAAAAACTACAGAACATATTAGTACAACAAAGAGCTGGTTCTTTGAAAAGATCAATAAAATTAACAAATCACTGGCAAGACTCACTAAGGAAAAAAGAGGAAGGACTCATATAAAAACAAAATCCAAAATGAAAGAGGAGAAATTACCACAGACATCACAGATATAGAAAAGATCATAGTAGAATATAATGAAAGATTATATGCCACCAAATTCAACAACCTAGAGAAAATAGAAAAATTCCTAGAACCATACAATCTTCCTATACTGAGTCATGAAGAAGTAGAACACGTAAGTAGATCTATAAGCAGGGAGGAAATAGAAACAACAATCAAAAACCTCTCCCAAACAAAAGTCCAGGACCAGATGGCTACACTAGTGAATTCTACCAAACATTAAAAAAAGATTTTATATGTATCCTTCTCAGTCTTCCAAAAAATAGAAGAAGAAGCAATAGTCCTCAAAACATTTTATGAGGCCAACATAACCCTCATACCAAAACCTGGCAAGGACAACACAAAAAAAGAAAACTACAGATGAATATCTCTAATGAATACAGATGCAAAAATCCTAAATACTAGCAAATTCAAATACAACACATTAAAAAAATAATACATCACAACAATTTGGATTCATTCCAGGAGCATAAGGATGGTTCAACATATGAAAATCTATCAACAAAATACACAACATCAACAAAACAAAGAAAAAAATTCATATGATTCTATCAATAGATGCAGAATAGGCATTCAATAAGATCCAACATCATTTTATGTTTAAAATACTCCATTAAATTGAAGTAGAAGAAAAGTACCTCAACATTATAAAGGCCATATATGACAAACCATCAGCTAATATCATACTAAATGGTGAAAAAAATGAAGGCTTTTCCTCTAAAATCAGAAACAAGACAAGGCTGCCCACTCTCTCCACTCTTATTCAACATAGTTCTGGAAGTTTTAGCCGGAGCGATCAGGCAAGGGAAAGAAATAAAAGGCATCCATATAGGGAAAGAAGAAGTAAAAGTATCACTTTTTGCAGATGACATGATCCTGTATATAGAAAATCCCTAAGACAACACTAAAAAATCTACAAGAAACAAAACACCAGATTGGTAAAGTCACAAGATACAAATTCAGTATACAAAAGTCCACTGCTTTCCTATATGCCAACAATGAAACATCAGAGAATGAACTAAAAAAAAAAAACAATTCCTTTTATAATTGCAAATAAAAAAATTCATATGCCTAGAAATAAACTTAACACAGAGTGTGAAGGATTTATATGCTGAAGACTATAAAGCATTATTGAATATTTAAAGAAACTGAAAAAGACAATAAAATGGAAAAATATATCATGTTCATTGATTGGAAGAATCAACATAATTAAAATGACCATATTACCCAAAGCAATATACAAATTTAATGCAATCTTCATCAAAATCACAATGTCATTTTTTAAAGAAATAGAACAAAAAATAACCAGGTTTTTATGGAACCATAAAATACTCTGAATAACCAAAGCAATTTTGAGGGAAAAGAATGAAGCTAGAGGTATCACACTATCTGACTTCAAATTATACTATAGAGCTACAATAATAAAAACAGCATGATATTGACAGAAAAACAGATATAAAGACTAATGGAACAGAATTGACAGCCCAGAAATATAACATATATACAGACAAATCATTTTTGACAAAGGAGCCATAAACATGCAATGGAGAAAAGAAAACCTCTTTAATAAGCTTTTAAAATTGGAAAACCACATGCACAATAATGAACTTGACTAGAGTTTGTCTTTCTGCACAAAAATTAATTCAAATTGGATCAAAGACCTAAATATAAAATCTGAAACAATAAATTACATAGAAAAAACATAGATAGTGAACTCATTGGTGTTGGCTGTAACAAACAATTTATGAATTTGACCCCCAAAGGCAACGGAGGTAAGTAAAGGCAAAAATAAATAAATGGGACTATATCAAACTAAAAAGCTTCTGTACAGCAAAGGAAAACAGACAACCAAACAAATAGGCTGCAAACTAAGTGGGAGATGATATTTGTAAACAAAAGCTCCAATAAGAGGTTAATATTCAAACTATAAAAAGGACTTACAAAACTCAGCAACAAACAAGCAAATAATCCAATTAAAAAATGGGGAGAGGACATAAACAGACACTTTACCCAAGAGGACATACAAATGGCCAACAGATATATGAAAAGATGCTCATCCTCACTAGCTATTCAAGAATTACAAATCAAAACTACAATAAGGTAACACCACACACCTGTTAGATCAGTTGTTATCAACAAGACAGGTAATAGCGAGTGTTGAAGAGGCTGTGGAGAAAAAGGAACCCTCATTCACTGCTGGTGGGAATGCAAATCAGTACCACCATAATGGAAGAAAATATGGTGGTTACTCAAAAAATCAAGACTAGAACTACCATATGACCCAGCAATCCCTCAACTGGGTTTATTCCCAAAACTCAAAAACATTGCTACATAATGACACATGCACACCCATGTTCATCACAGCATTATTCACAGTGGCCAAGACATGGAAACAACCAAGGTGTCCCTTGATAGAGGACTGAATCAAGTGGTACAGAGACCTGAAGATGGCAGTGGAGTAGGCAGATACACAGACTCCCAGCTCACACCACCAAACTAGATTACAAATTAATTTAGGAACAATCAGCATGAAAAACCAACTCTGGACTACAAGAACAGCTCTCAAAAACCAAGGAGCAAAGAATAAGCCACATCAAGCCTGGTAGAAAGTGCTGAGGAGTGGTGGATCTCCACTGCTTACAGGAATGGAGGGAAGGTGAGGTGAGAGCTTAGAAGGTCTCTCACTCCAAGGAAAAGAGAAGAAAATATCACGCACAGCCACTTGCCTGGGGACCTGGGAAAAAGGTGCATTGAAAGGGCTGGCTTATCTTCCAAAAGGAAAAGGAAGAGAGAGAGAGAGAATGTGAGGGGCAGAGGAATGCATGGGATGACCTGAGAAGATGACTTATCCAGTGCTGGAGGTGGCTATAGCTGGGGGGAGGGGTTGATCCTTCCACACAATACAAGACTAAAGTAGTTCTGGGTGACCCATCTCCAGACATCTCTCCATCTCCAATCAGCACAACAAGACACAGCTGAAAACAAGAAGTGGGGAGGAGGGGCAGTAACTCACATCTCCATGGAGTTCTGAGATATACCCCCTCTACTGAAGCTAAGAAAACAGCCCACATCCGGAGAGAGTACTTGCAGATCAGGCCTTCAGAATCATAGCTTACACCCACCACATTCCTGGATACAGTTTCAAATAAGCCCCCTACTGAGATCAATAAACAAGACTACCACCATGTTAAGAAAACTGAGAAGAAAACAAATTATAACTTCAAAGCGGCTCTACTGGAAAAGCCAAATCTGAATGTGGATTACAAATAACAGCTGATGCCAACCCAAGAAGACCTAGAAATAACACAACTGAAAACTGGAGGCAGACAACACCAAGCCTAGACTCAACCAGCTCTACAGCAATACACCCAAACACACAGAAATAATGAGAAAACAGAGAAGTGCAATCCAAATGAAACCACAAGAGAAACCTCCAGGAAATGAACTGAATGATATGGAAATAACCAAACTTATGGATGCAGAGTTTAAAATTATGATTGTTAGGATGCTTAAGGATCTTAGAATAAGAGTGGATGGTCATTATGAACAACTAAATAAAGAAATAGCAAGTATAAAAAAAGACATTGAAATATTAAAGAATCAGTCGGAGATGACAAATACAATATCAGAAATGAAGACCACAATGGAAGGAATTAAAAACAGGATGGATGAAGCTGAGGATTGAATCAGCGAGTTGGAGGAAAAGTTGAATGAAGGCATGGAAGCAGAGCAGAAAAAAAAAGGAGACTCAAAAAGTCTGAGGAAAGTCTAAGAGAGCTCTGTGACAACATGAAGAGAAATAACAATGCATCATAGGGGTTCCTGAAAAAGATGAAAAAGAACAAGGGATAGAGACTTTGTTCAATCATATCATAGCTGAAAACTTCCCTAAATTAATGCAGGAGAAACTCTCACAAGTTAAAGAAGCACAGAGAACTCCAATAAAGAGAAACCCAAAGAAATCTACACCAATACATATCATAATTAAAATACCAAAGCTAAGTGATAAAGAGAAAATATAAAAGGCTGCTAGAGAAAAAAAGGCTATCACCTACAAAGGAGCCCCCATAAGGATGACATTTGACTTCCCAACAGAAACACTTGAGGCCAGGATAGGAAAACAGGACCCAACATATGCTGTCTACAAGAGACACACCTTAAAACAAAAGATGCACATAGACTGAAGGTAAAAGAATGGAAAAAAATTTTCATGCAAATGGAAATGAAAAAAAAGCTGGGGTAGCAATACTTATATCAGACAAAATGGACTTTATTTCAAAGGCTATAGAAGAGATAAAGGAGGGCACTACATAATGATAAATGGAGCAATCCAACAGAAAGATATAACAATTATAAATATCTCTGCACCTAATATAGGAGCACTTATATATATATTTAAGGAGCACTTAAATATATAAAGCAGACTTTGATGGATATAAAGGGTGAGATCAACAGCAATACTACAATAATAGGGGATTTCAATACCTCACTAACATCACTAGATAGATCCTCAACAAAGAAAATTAACAAAGAAATTGCAGACTTAAGGGACACTCTAGAGCAACTGGATTTAATAGATATCTTCAGAACCTTTCACTCTAAAGCAGCAGAACATACATTTTTTTCAAGTGCTCATGGTACATTCTCTAGGATAGATTACATGTTAGGGCACAAAAGTGGTCTCAACAAATTTAAGAAGATTGAAATCATATCAAGCATTTTCTCTGATCACAATGACATAAAACTAGAAATCAACCACAACAGTAAAACTCAAAATTCTCAAACACATGGAAACTAAATAGCAGATTGTTAAATAACAAATGGATTAACAATGAGATCAAAGAAGAAATTTTAAAAATCCTAGAAATGAATGATAATGAGCATACAACAACTCAAAATTTATGGGGCATAGGAAAAGCAGTACTGAGAGGGTAGTTCATAGCACTACAGGCATACTTTAAGAAGCTAGAAAAAGCTCAAATAAACAACTTAACCCTGCATCTAAAAGAACTAGAAAGACAAGAGCAAGTAAAGCCCAGATGTAGTAGAAGGAAGGAAATAAGAGCAGAAATAAATGACATAGAGGCTAAAGAACAATACAGAGAATCAATAAAACCAGGAGCTGGCTCTTTGAAAAGATAAACAAGATTGATGAACCTTTAACTAGACTCACCCAGAAAAAAAGAGAGGATTCAAATAAATAAAATTAGAAATGAGAGTGGAGAAATAACAACTGACACAACAGAAATACAAAATATTGTAAGAAAATGTTATGAAGACCTGTATGCCAAAAAACTAGACAATTTAAATGAAATGGACAAATTCCTTGAAACATACAATCTTCCAAAAATCAATATGGAAGAATTAGAAAACCTAAACAGACCGATTACAATGAATGAAATCGAAACAGTTATCAAAAGACTCCCAACAAAGAAAAGTCCAGGGCCTGATGGTTTCACAAGTGAATTCTACCAAATATTCAAAGAAGAACTAACTCCTATCCTTCTAAGCTATTTTTAAAAATTCAAGTGGAAGGAAAACTTCCAAGCTTCTTTTATGAGGCAAGCATAATTCTGATTCCAAAACAAGGCAAAGAAAAAACAAAGAAAGAAAATTATAGGCCAATATCCCTGATGAATATAGATGCTAAAATCCTCAACAAAATATTAGCAAACCAGATCCAGCAATATATGAAAAAAATCATACATCATGATTAAGTGGGATTTATTCTGGGGAGGCAAGGCTGGTACAATATTTGCAAATCAATCAATGTGATTCACCACATAAACAAAAGGAAGGAGAAAAACCACATGATAATTTCAATAGATGCAGAAAAAGCATTTGATAAAATCCAGCACCCATTCATGATCAAAACTCTCAGCAAAGTGGAAATACAGGGAGCATACTTCAACATGATAAAGGCCATCTATGAGAAACCCACAGCCAATATCATACTCAGTGGGCAAAAATCAAAAGCAATTCCCTTAAGATCAAGAACAAGGCAGGGATGCCCCCTTTCACCACTCTTATTCAGCATAGTCCTGGAAGTTCTAGCCACAGAAAATCAGACAAGAAGAAGAAATAAAAGGCATCCAAATTGGAAAAGAAGAAGTAAAACTATCATTATTTGCAGATGGTATAATATTGTATATAGAAAACCCGAAAGTCTCAGTCAAAAAACTACTGGACCTGATAAATGAATTCAGCAAGGTGGCAGGATATAAAATTAATATTCAGAAATCAAAGGCATTTTTATACACCAACAATGAACTGTCCAAAAGAGGAATTAAGGAAACAATCCCTTTCACTATTGCAACCAAAAAAATAAAGTACCTAGGAGTAAATTTAACCAAGGAGATTAAAGACTTATACTCGAAAAATTATCAAACATTGATAAAAGAAATCAAGAAAGATACAAAGAAGTGGAAGCATATCTTGTGCTCATGGTTAGGAAGAATAAACATCATTAAAATGTCTATATTATCCAAATCAATTTATAAATTCAATGCAATACCAATGACATACTTCAAAGATATGAACACATATTCCAAAAATTTATATGGAACCAAAAAAGAACATGAATAGCCTCAGCAATTTTGAAAAGGAAGAATAAAGCAGGAGGTATCACACTTTCCAATATAAAGTTATACTACAAGGCCATTGTACTCAAAATAGCCTGGTACTGGCATAAGAACAGGCATATAGATCGATAAAACAGAACAGAGAACCCAGAAATAAACCCACACCTTTATGGACAAATGATATTTGACAAAGGAGGTAAGAGCATACAATGGAGTAAAAGCTTCTTTAATAAATGGTGTTGGGAAAATTGGACATCTATCTGCAAAAAAATGAAATTAGACCACCAACTTACACCATTCACAAAAATAAACTCAAAATGGATAAAAGACTTAAATGTAAGCCATGAAACCATAAGCATCGTAGAAGAAAACATAGACAGTAAGCTCTCCTACATCTCTCGCAGCGGTATATTTGCTGATTTATCTCCACGGGCAAGTGAAATAAAAGACAGGATAAACAAATGAAACTATATCAAACTAAAAAGCTTTTGCACAGCTAAAGACAATAAGAACAGAATAAAAAGACAAACTACACAATAGGAGAACATATTCGACAATATGTCTGATAAAGGGTTAATAATCAAAATTTATAAAGAACTTGTAAAACTCAACACCAGAAAGACAAAAATCCAATCAAAAAATGGGCAAAAGAAATGAATAAACACTTCTCCAAAGAGGACATACAAATGGCCATAGGCATATGAAAAAATGCTCAACATCACTAATCATTAGAGAAATGCACATTAAAGCACAATGAAATATCACCTCACACCAGTCAGAATGGTGCTCATCAACAAAACAACACAGAATAAGTGCTGGCGAGGATGTGGAGAAAAAGGAACCCTTCTGCACAGCTGGTGGGAATGCAGACTGGTGCAGCCACTGTGGAAAACAGTATGGAGATTCCTCAAAAAATTAAAAATCGAACTGCCTTTTGACCCAGCTATCCCACTTTTAGTAATATCCCCCAAGAACACCATAGCACTGTTTCAAAAGGAGAAATGTACCCCCCATGTTTATGGCAGCATTGTTCACAATAACGAAGATCTGGAAACAGCCAAAGTGTCTGTCAGAGGACAAGTGAATTAAAAGCTTTGGTACATATATACTATGGAATACTACTCAGCAATAAGAAATGATGACATCGGATCATTTACACAACATGAGTGGACCTTGATAACATTATACTGAGTGAAATAAGTAAATCAGAAAAAACTAAGAACTATATGATTTCATACATAGATGGGACATAAAAATGGACTGAGAGACATGGACAAGAATGTGATGGTAACCTGAGGGGGGTAGGGGGGAGAAACTAGAGGGGGTGGGGGAGGGGAGGGGCACAAGGAAAATCAGATAGAAGGTGACAGAATTCAATTTGACTTTTGGTGAAGTGTATGAAACATAATCAAATGTCAAAATAATCTGGAGATATTTTCTCTGAACATATGTACCCTGATTTATCAATGTCACCCATTAAAATTAATAAAAAAAGAAGTGGTACATATGTACAATGAAATATTACTCAGCCATAAGAAATGATGATATAGTGACATTTATGACAACATGGTTGAACCTTGAGAACATTATACTGAGTGAAGTAAGTAAATCAGAAAATGCTAAGAACTGTATGATTTCACATATAGGTTGGATATAAAACTGAGACTTATGGATATAGATAAAAAATAAAGTGGGTACCAGGTAGAGGGGGGTGTAGAGGAGGGGCATTGGGTGAATTGGTGAGGGAAGGGTGTAAAGAGGGACAAATATAAGGTGAGGGAAAATGATTTGACTTTGAGTGATGGGTATACAACATAATCAACAATTCAAATGCTATAGAAATGTTGGCCTGAAACCTGTGTACTCTTATAGATCAATGTCACCCTATAAAATTTAATTTTCTAAGTACTTTTTAATTAAAATTGCAAGAAAAAATATTAGGAAGCATAACAGTTTGATATCCTTATAATCATCATCATCATGATTCTTCATATTGGAGTACCTGTTATGTGACACTCTGTACTAATTGCTTTGTAATTTAAATTCATTAATGAAAAAGAATTAATTATATTCTTACAAGAACCCTAATAAAGATTATTATCCTCACTTTTGTAAAAGTACACTGCTGTTCCCAAGAGTTTAGTAGCTTGAAGTTTCTCCCAACAGAAACAGTGATGTGGTTGGTGCTAAGACACAGGACCCAGATTCCCCTTCTGCTGATGGCAGACAGCCTCAGCTGCAGAGAGCTGCCTACCTTAGGGTCCCATCATTTCCCAGGACAGTGCCTCATTACTGATAAATAAGAAACAAAGGTTTGGCCAGCTTAACCAGACAACTTTAGACAATTCTGAAGGGCCATACTAGCTCCAGCATTCCTCACAGGTTTGCCAAGTTTGGCCGCAGTCAGCTTTCTCCCTGCCCACTCCTGCTTCCCTCCCCACTCTTTAAAGGTGTGGATCCCAACAGCACTCCTCTTTAAACATCTTGTTTGTGAAACACTGTCTCAGAGTCTGTTTCCAGGGGAACCCAACCTGTAGTGGACAGAATGAGGGTTGACCCCAAATCTGTTTTACTTCAAAGCTGATCCTCTTATTCATTATGCTACACACTGTGAATATATTATAATAAACATGTATTTAATATATGAAGATGGAGTTATACTAACAGAACATTGAATTGAGAGTCCTAATAGATACCAAAAAACTTTGGTCAAGAAATTATATTCTTGTCTCAGACAAGATAGTATATTTCTTTCTAACTCCAATGTCAGTCTGCTGTTCCTGGTCCACAATGCTTCCTGATAATTTATCAAAAAAAAAAAAAAAAAGAAACTTTTCCTCTATCACAATAGTGATAACAATGATTACTTACTTTTGCCAAGAAACAGGTGGACACAGAAATCAATATTTTAAAACATTGGTTTAGATGGAAGCTTGATTGACTGATGAGGAAGATATGAAATCCAAGGGGTCCATCTACTAAGACCATCTCCATCTGCCTGGCATAACATGATTTAGCAAAAATGGATCCATGGTCCCCACTCACTTGTCAAGATTGCAGGTGTAATGCCCAGGAGGGTGGATCTTACTTCCTGCGTGTGGTACTGGGTTAGGCAATCAGAGCACTTGATCTCTCATAAGCCCTCATGCCATTTTTCACAGAAAAGGCATGCAGCTCCTTATAATTTGTCTCATTTCAAGCCCCATGTTAGGAGATAAAGCTAAATTCCAGTGAATGAGTGTAAATTACTTTGTGAATTTGGGCCGTGAAAATAGCCAAAGCAGACAATTCTTGCCTATTAAGTGAATTTATCACATGTTCAATTGTGTAATTACTTTTTTTTTAAATCTATTTTCTCCATTTTATTGTCATGAGGATACAAAGAGCACACTTTGGATAAAGAAATCATTGTCTAGGCGATGAAGTTACAATTGTTCCTCTTGTAAAGTTTAGTTTATATATCCATTTAGTGGTTCAAAGAAAGAAGCACAAACTAATTTGGATGCTGCAAATTCCAATCCCTTTCACTTAGAGCAAAATAATGCTGGTCTTATGAGGAGGTGGCTAATAGATGGCATTATCGGGGGGGGGAGATGAGAAAGCCCTATGGATTCAGAAAACATTTGCCAAGCACTCATCTCAGTGCCTGAAATTCTACCATTGGCAAATCACTTCTTTGGGTAAGATCTTGACATTTTTCTGGTACACAGAACCCCACCTTATTTATATGACGTTAATGCAGGGGGTGGGGCAGATACCTTAAGCCATTTACAATTACTGCCTAAAGAACTAGGACATTAGAAGGAGCAAGAACATGGCAAAGAAAAAAATAGAAAAAAAAAACATTAAATGGGCATGGGGAAAGAGACACAGAATAGCCATACATATATTATATATATATTATAATATATACATACATATATTATAATAAACATGTATTTAATATATGAAGATGGAGTTATACTAACAGAACATTGAATTGGGAGTCCTAATAGATACCAAAAAACTTTGGTCAAGAAATTATATTCTTGTCTCAGACAAGAATACAGCAGGAGGCAAAAAGAGGTTTAGAGTTGTGAGTATAAGAAACACAGTATATATTTATATTGTATTTATTAATTATTGTATTATTTTCCAAATGAGTAAAGGGAAATCTACTTTTGCCTATCCTTGTGTATATCTCACACAATTTTCATAGATGAAAAATTGAATTTGTAAGGTAACATTTTCTAAAGCTTGTTCTCAGAAAGTAGTTGCCCAGAATCTAATATGCTGTCTTCTGAGATAAAATAAATTAGGAAAGCCTCAAATTAAATAACTTAAGCAGGCTTTCCTATCCTGCAGGGCTCATTACTTCTGAGGCATTGTAAATCTTGGGGTGGAGGGAAGGAAAAAATATATAAAACCATAGATCCTTATGTGTATAGTATCTTCCAAAACTAATCTCTGAAGAAATTGTTTCTCTAGAGAGATGAAGTGGTTTTATCATGACAGATGTAAAACTAGAATCTAGCTTTTCTGAACCCTGGTCTAATTTTTCTACTACGCTGTGCTCCAAGCCCATTATTTTGCTTTGGGTAAGTCCAGAGCATAAAAGGAAATGCTCAGAGACTCAAAGAGGGGCAAAAAGAACTATACAACAGAAACCACATTGGCATGAGCATGAATACACTTACTGGTTTGTAGTGATCATCATTTCCTCTCTCAGCTTTGATGGTAAAGTAGATGTTCTCAGCCAGATCAGCAGGCTGCCTCCTTCCTCCACTTTCCCATCTCATTCCTTCACAGGGGTCTACTTGTAAACAAGAGCAATATCTGACGGAAAAACACAGTGACTGAACCTAGATGGGAATAGTTGAGGCTCCTCTCCTTAACGCACTCCTCTGACTCCCTAAATTCAGAGAGCCCCAGCTAAGCCCTAGCTTTTTGTGCATCTTCCAGGAACATTATCAGTCAAGTTAAGTGACATCTCAAAAGAATAAAGATAAGATAAAATGGAAACATTACAAGAATCGGAGAAGTTTGAGAATTATGAAAGAAAGGACACTGATGGATAAAGTTATATATATCACAAGAAGCAAAACTCATGAAAACTATAAGAAGTTAATATATGCATTGTAAATAATCTCAGAGAGATTAGGAAGATGATAAGAAACCTGAAGCAAGAAAAAACAGAGAAACAATCTGACTTTTAGTATAAATACAGTTTTTAGGATAGAGAGCTCAACATATGGGCTGGCAGCATAACTCAAATCAGCAAAATAAAATTCAAACAATTCACTTGATAGAAAATGGGTAAGTAAATAAAACAAAAGAAAGCATAGCAAATAGAAAATGTGGAATCAGACAGCCATAATAAAAAGCAATAATTATAAATGTAAATGACTTTGACTCACCAATCAAAAGTCAGCATTTAAAAAATATATATCTATAAAAGAAAATTTAAAACATATATGATAAAGTTGAAAATAATGTGATAAATATATACTAAATAAATATAAACCAAAATAAAGCCAAAATAGCTATTTTTGACACCAGACAAAATAGAGTTAATATGAAAAAAAATCATAAGAAACAAAAATTATCATTTATACTGGTAAATAAATAATAATAACAAAATATATAATAATTGTGTATAAATATATACTCAACAATATATCTTCAAAATAGATAAAATGATAGAATTATAAGGAGAAATAGGTAAATTGACATCTCAGGAAGTGATAGAACAAAAGATTAAATAAAATAATAGATAATTTTCAGTCCTGTGTAGCCCAGATGGGTTAGTTAGAGTGTCATCCCAATAAGCAAAAGTTGCGGGTTTGATCCCCACTCAGGGCACCTATGAGAATTAATCTATGAGTGCACAACTAAATGGAACAACTGAGTGGAACAACTAGTTGATGCTTCTTTTTCTCTCTCTCTTCTTCCTTCTACTCTCTCTCTCTTTTTCCTTTCCCCATCCCCTCAAATCAATGAAAAAAAAATTTAAAGCCTACCCTCATGAAATGGGAAGAGTAATATGAAACAGGACTTAATTACCAAGTAAGGGGTTAAAATAAAGGCAATAAACAAATAGGCAAAAAAGTCTACAAAGTTGAGGGAAAGGGCACCTCAGTGCAATGGAAAGGAAAAGCAACATTAGGGTAAGTGACTTGACCAAAATATTACTGTTAATCAAGCTAAAAATATCAATGTTCCAATACCTTTTCTAATCACTAGATTATGTATCATCCACACAGTATGTACTGGCTCAATTTATAAATATACTGAAAAATATGAATAGAATGAGATAATGCAAGTCCAAGAGTACTTTACTTAATGACAGGACAGTTGATGTACTAGAAGAGCCCGGCTTACTGAGAAATGAGGATATCCTCTAATTTGCATTTTGAGGTATGGTACAGAACTTTACTAAAGAGGGAAACTACAAAGCAGGGACATTATACAGTACTTAGTGAGGCATTCCAGTCCATCCACAATCTTCCCCAGTTTAGCCTTGAAGAACCTCTCCCATTCCCATTCATGCCCAGATTCTGCCAAACCAAGCATGCATTCATCTCTGCGCATTTTCTGTAGTACTTTCCTATCCCTGACTCTCAGTCAGACCTTTAGTACATTTTGAAATCTCTTCAGCTCCATGTCTACCTGATAAACTTCAGTGTACATCAAGACCATGTGTAAATTCTTTCCTTTCCTTAAAAACATTCTATGGGGCCCAGGCAGAAAGAAATGCTCCCTTCTCTGAGGTCCCAAAACGCCAAACTAATCTATTCTATGATTACATTGGCCTATAGGAATCCTACTGTAGAATGAATTAAGATTGTCTCAATAGAAAAATATGTTCATTTTTACTAGAAGTAAAACAAATTAGCCCACACACTGAGTCTCATAGGCCAAAATGAATATTTCATCCCTTGTGCTTTGCCTTAGATTTACAAATGCACATTCATCCAAATATTTTTACATTGGCACATTTTCCCTTAGCATTTGTTCATATACACATTTTCTTTACATACATCTCATCCAAGAACATAAAGTTTGGTGTCCTGCTTTTTTTCATGATGTAATATCATAAACATTTCTTACTTCTATGTATTTTCTACTTACCATTCTAATAGTTCCAAAATTCTTTACTGTGTTGACATACCATCATCACTTCTTTAAAATCCTTATATGTGATCATTTACTTTGGAAATGTAGCAGTCTGGCCTGACCTGTGGTGGCGCAGTGGATAAAGCGTCAACTTGGAAATGCTGAGGTCACCGGTTCGAAACCCTGGGCTTGCCTGGTCAAGGCACATATGGGAGTTGATGCTTCCAGCTCCTCCCCTCCCTTCTCTCTCTGTCTCTCCTCTCTCTCTCTCTCTCTGTCTCTCCCTCTCCTTTCTAAAAAAAAATGAATAAAAAAAATTTTAAAGAAAACAGAAAAGTAGCAGTCCTTTCCTCCCTTTCTTTCAAGCCCTATAATAACATGCCTATATTCACCCTTTATAGACTAAAATAAGCAAGATTTTAAATGATTGTGCTAGTTTTCACTAGCATTCATTGTTCTATGCTATAATTATAGAACAAAAAATTTGGATATTATACTCTTTGCCATCTTGATAAATTACCTCGTTTCCCTCTTACTAAGGTGGTCAAATAAATAAAAATAATAAATAAATTCAGTAACTCATATAAAAAATTGAGAAATGAATAATTGTACATGTCTTCATATGTCTGTAGTTTCAGCAAGATAACCCTTGGAAACAAAATTCCTTGTCCACAGCCTTCTCCAGGGCTTTCACAAACAAATGCAGTTTATTTGGACAAAATTTTACCTTTTAATTCTCCAAATGGAGAAGATGGACCATTAGCCCTTTTACACTGTCTAAAAATTGTCAATTACCATCAGGTAAACAGCCTACCACTGCAATACTGCTCCAAGCTTATTATGAATGTCATTTGCAAAGGTGGAGCCCTTTAGAGAGAAATCTCTGTTTTATTAGCATAAAGAGGTCTAAAGAGCACTGGCCAGGGCCAGGAGTCCCTCCATGGTCCCCAGGGATCACTGTTGATTTATGAGCTCCCACACATTCACCTACGACATCACAATTCATTCCTGTGTAAAATACTCTATTATTCCTTCACCCAACTATAAGGTCAGAAAATATCAAATGGAATACAATTTCTTAAGCAAGGTAGAGAGAATAAGTATATAAAAAGCCTCAAAGCCAAAATGAATTAAGCCTAGAAACTAATTTTGAGACAAGAAGTAACCACATGAACAAAAAGCAAGAGGAAAACACCAGCAGTTTTAAAGTGGCAAATTCCGGGTCCCTGGAGGTCAGCCCATGGGCCTGTTCAGAGGCACTAAGCAGCACGGTGAGGAGGAAAGAGCAGGAACTCATGAGAGCCGAAACCCAGTGTGCTAAAGATTGTTCCTCTATTTTTAAGCCAGATGACCTATGCAGGTTATTAAACCACTTTGAATCTCATCTAAAATCTCTGACTGACTCTATAAAGTAATCATGTGGATTAAGCTAAAACATCCACCTCCAGCACGGAGTAGGCATTTACACTGCCAGCTTGATGATTGACCCCATCAACATTACTCTCATTACATGACACACCTTACCCTCCTCAGTGAGATATCAGGCACACCCTACCAGCTTGGTCTTCTGGTCTGGAAGACTTTTGTCCTCTGTGTACCTGTGTAAAAATCTACTCTGCCCATTTTATGTTGCCTTTAAAGTCTAGCTTTCTGAGTTTTTGTGGTGACATACAATCAGTCCTTTATATCAGTGGTCCCTAACCCCCGGGCCGTGGACCGGTACCGGTCCGTGGGCCATTTGGTACCGGTCCGCAGAGAAAGAATAACTAACTTACATTATTTCCGTTTTATTTATATTAAAGTCTGAACGATGTTTTATTTTTAAAAAATGACCAGATTCCCTCTGTTACATCCGTCTAAGTCTCACTCTTGATGCTTGTCTTGTAAGTTCGACAGTTATATTTAAAAATACCACAGTTTTTACACCGGTCGCATAATTTTATTTTGTGCATTTATCCGTCCCACCCTAAAGGCCGATCTGTGAAAACATTTTCTGACATTAAACCGCTCCGTGGCCCGAAAAAGGTTGGGGACCACTGCTTTATATGACCTATGTCTTTATGCTGTGGTATAAAGAATGACTTAGAGCCTGACCTGTGGTGGCGCAGCGGATAAAGCGTCGACCTGGAAATGCTGAGGTCGCCAGTTCGAAACCCTGGGCTTGCCTGGTCAAGGCACATATGGGAGTTGATGCTTCCAGTTCCTCCCCCTTCTCTCTCTCTGTCTCTCCTTCTCTTCTCTAAAATGAATAAATAAATAAAAATTAAGAAAAAAAAAAAGAATGACTTAGAATCAACCTCAGGATTATCATGCATACTTGTTTAACTGTTTAACTTTTTTATGACAGAAGCACCTGGAGTGTGTGTGTGTGTGTGTGTGTGTGTGTGTGTGTGTGTGTGTGTAAATAACCTTTATTAATTGTTGCATTTAGGAAAAAATGCTATTTTGTGGGAAGCTAACAATTTTATCTTTTTTGAAAGATAGGGTAAGAAAACTGTTACTCAAGAAACTGAAAAGTGTTTACAGTTAGTATATATTCTTTCTAGTTTCAATTTTAGAATGTAATAGTTGTTGCCAGCAAGCCTATATACCTCTTGCATAGTGTTAGGGTGAATTGGGGCAAGTGAAAGTATCCCATGCCATTCAAACTCCTTGTGCAAAACAGGAGAGAGAAAGAACACTTGAAAAGGAAGAGGTAAAACTTCTACTTCTTGATATAAAAGCCCTATTAGTCCTCCCTCTATTTCTATCTCAAGCCCTGTCCTCAAATAACTTCTGTCTCAAGCCCTATTCTCTCACCCACCACCTTTTCTCAGAGAAGCAGCTGTTCCTTCTTTACTTCAGAATGAGTGTTGCTTCCTGTTCCTCGACTCCATCTGCTTCCAGCTCTCCTATGACTATTTTGGGGGAATTTTTACAGACATTTGTGTACAAGCCCATACAAGGAGATCCTTTCCAACTATGAAATTCTGTGACTCCATGGTCTTACGCTTTTTAAAAAAACATTTTTTATTTATTCATTTTAGAGAGGAGAGGGAGAGACAGAGAGAAAAAGGAGAGACAGAGAGAGAGACAGAGAAGGTGGGGAGGAGATGGAAGCATCAACTCCCATCTGTGCCTTGACCAGGCAAGCCCAGGGTTTCGAACCAGCGATCTCAGCATTTCCAGGTCGACGCTTTATCCACTGCGCCACCACAGGTCAGGCTGGTCTTACACTTTTAATTATCCTTTTTCTAGCCAGTATCTTAAATCTCTTCCACTTCACTCATGCCTTTCTTTCTGATGTCCTCAAACCTATGCCTTTAAATTAATAAAACTACTGTATTGGTAAAGGCCACCCAGAGCCTGAGAGTCCTCAGTAAAATCTACCTTGAATGGGACTTCATTGCTTTGGTCACTTGACTTCCTAAGGCAGACACATAAGGGCCCAGGTGCCTTGAGCACTCACAGGAGGTCAGAATGCTTCCACCTGACCCTACCTCAAAGCTAACTTAGAGGGGTTAGAAGTCCATTGAATCTGTTACTGCTTGCGACTGGTGAAGATCCACAATCCAACACCACATCCCTCACTTCTGCTGCCACCTTTTTTCCATGGTTCTTAGTGGGGAAGAAGACTGACAATAACACTTGCTTGTTTTTCACTAATACCTTTCAAGTCTGTCTCTGTAAAGGCCTGACAGTTACAGACAGAAGAATTATTTCTAACTTCACCCCATCCACACTCCAAACCAAAATTAAATTAAATTTTTTTTATAATTTCTAAGGCCAGATGCTCCTGGTGACTCAGAAAGTCCAAAAAAAGGTGCCAGTCATTAAGTAGTAGTTACAATTATATGTTCAAATCTAAGCTCCACCACTGTGAATCCAGGTAAATTAACTTACCTCTATGCGCCTCAGTTTTTCCATCTGGACAGTGAAGATAATACTACCTACTTCACAAAATAATTGCAAAAATAAAATCACCTATGTAAAGTGAGTTAACATAGTACCTGGTACAAAATAATGCTAAAAAACTCACTAATTTAAAATATTTCTGGAAGTTCTGATAATCTTAAGACTATGTGGTTAGTGGTAACAGATATTGAGGAGAGGTAACAACACTGATCTTCAAGGTATGTGATCAGACCTAGCGATGATCTTGCAAAAAAACTAGAGCCCATCAGCCTGACTGCCTAGCTAAGAAGCTGCCCTAGCCCTACCTGGTTTGTTCCTCTCTGTACTGCTGGTCACCAGCCCACGCCTAAGGAAAATAGACCACCCTCCAGTCACCCAAACTCACCGTTTGCTACAACATGGATGGAACTGGAGGTATTATGCTATATGATGTAAGTCAGACAAAGACAAATACCATATGATTTCGTGTGTATGTGGACTCTAAAGAACAAAGTAAATAAACACTCAAAACAGAAACAGACTCATAGATAGATGAGTTCACACTGATGGTTGCCAGATGGGAGGGGTCTTGGGAGGCTGGATGAAAAGAAAGTGAAGGGATTAGGAGATACTAGTTGGTATTTACAAAATAGTCACAGGAATATACAGTACACCATAGGAAATATAGTCAATAATATCCTGATCCCTATATATGCTGCCCAGTGGGTACCATAGTTATCAGGGAGCTCACTTCAAAAATTTATATGAATGTCTCACCACTAGACTGTACTCCTGAGACTAATATAAAACTATTGAATGGCAACTTTAATTGAAATTTTTTTTTAAATAAACAGAGACTTAAAAATATGTATTGAATTAGCACCCAGATGTGCCAATCATCCTACATTGTGAATGCCTGGAAAGGTTTACCCAGCTTTGTCCTAGATTGTCTCAGGCATTGAAATGGTTAATTTATGTCTTTGTCTTTGTTACACTGTGAGTTTCTCAGAGGTCCTGGCCAAGTCTTGCTCTCTTACTGTCTCCAGCCCAGTGCACAGTGCCTGGCATATTAAGGAAATGAGTGAAAGAAGCGGGGGAAAAGGAAGGGGGTCAGAAAGAGAAAGGAGCAATGGGAAGAAACCAATTTTTAGAGTAGCAAAACCATATAAGGATTCTAATTTTTAGCTGTGTAAACATGAATAAGTGGCATAACCTCTCTAAACGTCAGTTGGCTCATCTGTAAAATGGGAATAAGTTAATAATACCCTCTTTAAGATCTATTGTGAGGTTTTCAAAAGGTAAGTATAGTTAAAGTTACAGAAAGAATGCCTGGGCCACAGTAGGTGATTGGTAAATATGGTTACTGTTACAAATTAATAATTTTTTGCAAAAAGGAATGAAGCCACTGCTTGTGTCATAATGTAAGGTCTTGCCCTGGGCCTCCCAAGTCTGTCTTCTGGTCTGGCCAGCCCTTTCTGGACCTTTGTCATTGGAGAGCCACTTTGCCTACATAGCTTTCACTTAAATGGGGCTCTAAATCAAACTGTCCTGTACCACCATTCTTCCCTGGGCTTCTGATTATAATCATGCTGCCTGCTATTAGTACAGGGATGTTTAAAACTCCTATAAAACAAGAGCTAATTGCTGATCTACTTAATTAAAGTGAGCCTTTTGTTGTCACATTAACAAAGATAAATGAAATAATCAGCTCTGGACTAATGAGAGATAATTAGATTATGCAGCCCCAATAAATAAAGACCAAAATGTTCCCAATTGTTCCTGTATGTCACAAAAAAGAACCACAGTGAGCCTTAAAGAGCTTCAGGTTGGAGATGTTTTATTTATATACAATAAGTGAGTATGGAATCCAGTTCCCCAACTCTATTATATCTTCAGATTTGCAACAAACAATAGACAACGTATTACAGATTTTTTTCACTGGGCCCTACCGATTCTTAACAATAAGACCTAATTTTGAAAAATATACAATATGTAATGTAAAAGCAAATATATTTTACAAAACTCTTTATATATCTGATCTAATTAATAATGAAGGGTATTTATTAATGGAGCATTAACTATTGGTGCTTTATAAAATGTAATGGAGATTCTAAACCTTCCTTTCTTGTCTCATAATAATTTATTCAATTACTTTACCAACAGTATTGCATTAAGTATAAAAGTAAAATTTATACAGTATCCCTATAGCTGACAGTTAGCAAATTCATTTATTTGTTTGTGTCGAAAAACCTGAACTGCTCTAAGTCAGTTCTTGTGGCCTAGCCTTAAAAGGTCACCTCTTGTCCACTAAATCACACACACAAAGAGAGAGAGGAGAGAGAGAGAGATCTAGTCCCTACAGCCAAAGGAGAACAAAACTCTTTCAGAGACAAATTGATTGATATGAAAGTGAAGATAAAATTTTTACTTTGGTCAGATAAAATAAAGACTGATTGCCCAAGACTGATAACATATCTAAAAGACTCCTTCTCCCCCAAATGACAGTGTCTGAAAAAATATCCGCTAAACAAGTAGTTTCCAAACTTTTGATTGAAGGGCTAATATTTTATTAATTTTTTTAAATGTCTGTTTATTTAGGAAAGGAGATAGGGTTTCTAACTTTTTACTTTATCTAGCTAGAATTTTTTAAATCTATTTTTTCATCCATTTTATCATCAAAATATAGGAAAAACATATATATATATTATTTATATATATTATCTTGGAATAAAGAGCAAGACTTTTTAAGTGAAAATAGCTTTATTAAGAAAACTTACCATTGTCCTTATTTTTCTCTTTCCCTGCACCAACAAAGATGTACCTTGATCAAGCCCTCTTTCAAAAATCAGAGTTTAGCAACCACAGAGTGAGGTTATTTTGTTCCCAATTTTATCATAGCTCCCTAAAGACTAGGAGATGATGATTTTTCAAGTCAATATTCTAAGTCATTTTGTAAAATTAAAGGTTGATTTGAAATACGAATAAAGAAACCAAAGCCATCTAAATCTATGAGTCCATAGCAGTTCCTTCTGGTCCAGCATGTAACTGACCAAGGTCATGATGTCTGAGGAGCAGAGCAGCATTCGCCAGAAGTCCCCTTCCACCCTCACTCTGAGCACATGGACTGCATATCATCCTGTCAGTAAGGCCAAGCTAATTTTAAAAACTGGGAATTTCAGATTAGGTCTGTCTTTTCAAAGCATTTTCTAATTTATGCTCTCTATAAGTGATAATTTTTTAGAAAGAGTCCTTTATAAATGGGGAAGCTTGCTCTGATCCAGGGGAAAGAGCCAGAACACCTGGCCTTATTTCCACTTCTACCCCCATTGTGATCAGTCTGTGAGGCTTGGTCCCTCCTAACATAGAGATGACACCTACCTCAAAGGAGAAGTGAGACAATGACCAGGCTAGCTAAGAGTTAAAGGACCAGCACCACGGGGATCTTCAACTCATTTTTTATTCCAGTCTTAGGTTGCTGGATCTGGCATCTAAATAATGTGTTCAATGTTATGTTGAATCTTAAGTCTTAAATGCAATGTCAACCAATGCAAAATTCTACCTATAAGTTGCTCTCAGAGCCTAGATAAGTTGGCCCTGTTCTCACTCTTGAAATAATATATTCCTGCTGTCCCTGAAAACCAAGAAATAGATACAGGGGGGAGGGAGAGAAGGGCAGTCATAGATCAAGTGTCTCAAATGTCAATAAATGGCAAAGGAGAGTTATGGAGCACATAAGAGAAGGAGGAGTTTCAGAATATAGGGCTCGGGATGCCCTCTGACCCCACTCAGAGAAGCCCAGTAATAAATCCAGAGGTGAGGGACATCTTTAGATATTGGAGCCATCCAGGAAAGCCATAGAGAATTTTCCAGCTTCATAAACAGTTTGAAAAGAAAAAGATCTAATTTGGGAAGACAGGAAAAAATGGTGATAAAGAAAAACAAAATTCTTTTATAAATTGTTGTTATTGTTTGTTGTCGTTGTTTTGTTATTGTTGTTACTGTTGTTTTATCTGAAAATTTTTATACCATTAAAAAGAGCATTTGGAAAATCCTCAGTTGCACCTCTTCTTTAAGTCAGGAATCTGAGATAAGATAGATACTTCTTGCAGGGCCATGTTAAGCTGACTGCTGCCTCAAAAATAATGACACCCAGCCACCCTGGCTACAGTAGGGCTCTAAGCAGCTTCATTCAAAATCATAGGACAAACTTGCTTCCTACAGGCTTAGAGTCCACCTCACACCTATGAATCAGAATAAGTGATGGTAGTTGCTATAACAATACTCAAATCTCAACTGCTACAATCCCCAAATCTCAACTGCTTAACATAATAAAATAGCATGCTTCATTCATGCCTAGTCTAACGCAGGTCAGTTGGGTGTGTGGGAACTTCATTCAGTTAGTCCAATATCCAGGCTCCTTTGGTCTAGACCTCAGAAATCTCTGCTGGATGCTCTACGTTCAGGAGTAGGGAGGCCAGGAGTGATCTGGTGGAGTTTTAAAGCCCAGGCCTGGAAATGATGCACACATCTACCCACATTTGATCAGGCAGAACGCGGTCACACAGACTCACTTGGAACAAGAGAACACATAGCTTTCCTGTAGGAACATGTGGAATGTACGTAGGTATTGTAGGTAGAGCACTTGTCAATCAATTGGTTAATTACATCTTGTACTCAATTAAAATGTAACCATTGGCAACCTCCTGGATGCATGGCTCTGTAGAAGGCACTGGAGGGATGCTGAAGATGAGACAGTTCTTGTAGTCAGAGAGGACCATCTCCTAAATCAGTGGTTCTCAACCTGTGGGTCGCGACCCCGGCAGGGTTTGAACGACGAAAACACAGGGGTCGCCTAAATAGGCGTTTTGGTCGTTTGACCCCTGCCGGGGTTGCGACCCACAGTTTGAGAACCACTGCCCTAAATGGAGTAGCATAGAGACATGAACATAACCTTCCTAAGCCTCAGTTTTCTCATCTGGAAAAGGTGATAACATTATGTAACCACTATGGTCATTGTGAGGATTAATTGAAATGTTAACATGTGAAGCACACACACATGTCATAGGTCTCTTCTTCCTCTTCCCACTTCGTTTCCTTTTTTTGTTTGTTTTAATCTTCACCTTCTTATTCTCCTCTTCCCCTCTTCACATTCTGCTTCTCTTCTTTATCATCCTCTTCCTCCTCCTCATTATCATTATCACCATAATCACCATTACTATTTTTATAAGCTATAGAATGTCGCAAAGCACATAGGATTCGAAGGAAAGGATATTGCACCCCATTGGAGGTCCAGAAAGGCTTTGGTAGAAATTGTTATTTCAGGCAGGGCTTGAAAAACATACAACTTTAATAATTAAAGAGAGAAATGAAGGGATTTCCAGGTGAGAAACCAGCAGGAGTAGTAAGGACATCTGAGAGACACGAGGCAAAGCTCTTCCAGGGCATAGAGTTGATGGACACGATGACTAGGGAAGAGAGGGAGTAAAGGGCTTGACAAAAAGAGAAGCCAAAATATTTAAAAACTAACCAGTTGGGTGAAAGATGCCCTCTTGCCTGATCAAAGATTTCCCAGGAGTTGTTAAAAAAAATTTTTTTTAAACCACCAACCTAGGGCTGAAACGGACTTGGGGATCAAAAATCTCTCTCAAACTGAGTAATGGGAAAGGAGGTGAGTTTACAACACATATGGAGAGGATCAGGGACAGACCTGTGGGGAAGTGTGAAGGAGGCAACCGCAACACACGGGAGAGAAAGGCAGGGCAAGGTAAAAGGGATGAGAAACGGTTTGGGAACCTCCTGGAAGGGTTGGCACTGAGAACAGGAAACAAAAGATTATATTTCGAGCCCATGTGGATATAAACGTGTGTGAATCTGGATGCGTTCATTGCCCCTCTGAGCCTCAGCTTCCTCATTTATAAAAGAGAGGTAATAACAGAATCTCAGAAGGTCATTGTGGGGATTAAATTCTATTTAGCACAACACCAGCCACTCAACCAATGTTAGTATATATCTTTATTATCATTACTGTTATTATTGCTAATCTTTATAAGCTCCAGATTCAGCCCAATTATCAATAGACATTTGATAATATATGGGATGAATGATTGGATGCTCAAAGTGTATGTATAATTGTAAATATAATGCTCAAAATATACTCACGATGATTAAGATGTTGGTTATAGAAATATTTCTAACAACCAGTGCTTTTGGTCACCCAGTTTCTGGTTTAAAGGCTTTAAATGTGGAAAATGGAAAACATTTTACAAAATCTATGTATTAATTAAAGGAAATAGAGTTCTCAGTCTTTAAGTTAAAAGGTAAGCACTTTAAATTGCAGAGGGAAGCTAACAGAATTTGAGATGTAAGCTACAATCTCTAAAATTAAGCTTATTTGTTGATTATGTAAAAGGAACAGACTGAAAAGAAATGGCACTAGGGACATTATTCAAATGCACACTGAATCAAAGATAAACTATCTCAGCAAAAATAGCAAAACAAAAATGCAAAGCACTGGAGCCTGCTCAGGCCCTTCCACCACAAGCACTAAAGTGAAGATGAAAGCATTGACACTGAGATGGGAAAACATGATCACTTGGAGTCCCTAGAATCCTCTCTGATTAAGCAATTCTGTTTCCCATAGAGCTTCTTAAAGTTAAATATGCTGCAGGGCAGGACACAAATTTGAGATTGAAGGAACTAAAATAGAAGGGGAAATATATCTATGTAACCGGGTTATTATAAAGCTTAAACAAGTACATGTAAATTGTTTAGCACAGTTCCCAGTACAAAGTAAGCAATTGTTAAATGTTGACTATTATTGTGTTATGAAACCACTTTTACACATGAGGAAACTGAGGTTTGTGGAATTAAATTGACTTTCCTAAACTCATGAAGCTATCGCAGCATGCAAACCTCCATACCACTAATCTTTATCCTATGGCTTTGGTTCAATATTTTGTATTGAGACAGCGCAACAGAATCTCCAGTAAATATTGTGACAATAGAAGAGCACAGCCTTCCTATTTGTCCTTTGAAAGAGGGTAACAGTATCTCCTTCCGTGAATCTCGTTTCTCCAAACTAACTCCAGGGCAACAACGTCCTGGCTCCCAGATCAGACTTTCTCTATGGAATTATCAATTCCCCAGTCTCCCATGTGGACCAAATTAACACTGCTTAGTGTTAGGGATATCATATTCCCTTATGATATTAAAACCCATAATTTTTGATCAATTAGAGGTTGGTTACAAAAACAATCAATTGATATTTAACTCACGGAGTCAATAATCATTTCAATTTCAATTTGGACTCTCCCACAGCAAATGATTTGCTATATTTTGAAATTCACAACAGGCCTTCAGAAAAGCAAAACAATGAATAGGCCTTTTTTTCCCTATTCCCTTATTAAAGAATGTGGTATTTGTTTCCATTCTTAGCACTTGAAATTTGAAGTTACTAAACACAAGATGCAGAAAGTGCAGCAATTACCACATCAAGTTTAGTTACAAAGAAAGATATAACAAAGAACTCTGTGGGCTTTATTTCAAAATTTCAGTATTTTCTTGAACTTGGATGATATAGTCTCTTCTACAGTGTTACAATGTCAACTTGGATATAAAATAAGAACATCTACCGCCTGACCAGGCAGTGCCGCACTGGACAGAGCGTCGGACTGGGATGCGGAGCCCAGGTTCGAGACTCTGAGGTCACCAGCTTGAGTGCAGGCTCATCTGGCTTGAGCAAAAAGCCCATCAGCTTGCACCCAAGGTCGCTGGCTTGAGCAAGGGGTTACTAGGTCTACTGAAGGCCCACGGTCAAGGCACATATGAGAAAGCAATCAATGAACAACTAAAGTGCCACAATTAAAAACTGATGATTGATACTTCTCATCTCTCTTCATTCCTGTCTGTCTGTCCCTATCTATTCCCCTCTCTGACTCTCTCTCTGTCTCTGTAAAAAAGTAAAATAAAAATAAATTTAAAAAATTAAAAAAGAACTAAAAAATAATAAGAACATCTACAATCATTGAGAAAATTTTCACTATGCACATTTTTACTGTGTTCACTTAATCTGTACAGAAAACTACCTGGCCAGGCAGTGGCACAGTGGATAGAGCGTCAGACTGGGATGCAGAGGACCCAGGTTCGAGACCCCAAGGTCACCAGTTTGAGTGCGGGCTCATCTGGTTTGAGCAAAGCTCACCAGCTTGGACCCAAGGTCGCTGGCTCGAGCAAGGGGTTACTAGGTCTGCTGAAGGCCCATGGTCAAGGCACATATGAGAAAGCAATCAATGAACATCTAAGATGTCGCAACGAAAAACTAATGATTGATGCTTCTTATCTCTCTCTGTTCCTGTCTGTCTGTCCCTATCTATTCCCCTCTCTGACTCTCTGTCTCTTTAAAAAAAAAAAATCTGTTCAGAAAACTTATGATGTATTTTATTATCATTTTTAAGGGAAGTTCCTGGGGGCCCAAAGAAGTTAAAGTGCCCAAAGGCAAGTTTTTATGAAGGGGCTGTAAGGTTCTGTCATCACACTTGACCACTAACCTATGTAGACAGGGCCCATCCCTGCCTGAAACTTTGAAATCAGCTCTTCTTCTGCTAGACGTGGCCCACTGTAATAGAAAGTCCATCACAGGTTTTGGAACCAGACTGATATTGGCTCAAATGTTCACTCTGCCTCTTTATTCGCTCTGTGACCTGAGATGATGCATGTGACCTCTGTTTCCTCTTCTAAAAAAGAGACATATCAGAATATTCAAATAATGTTATAACGGTATTTTTTTGGTACTTCAGCCAAAACACGGACAACTTCTTGGGAGGCAGTATCATATGGTAATGCTGCAGATCACCTGGAATCAAATCACCTGGGTTTGAATTTTAACTCTAACCCTAATAGTCCTGTGACCTTGGACAAGTCATTTGATCCCTTAAATTCCTCACCTAAAAATAGGGATATTAATAATACCTACTTTATAGGATTAATGATAACAGTATAAATGTATTAAAAGATTAAACTACTTAGGGTAGTGCCCGCTACATAATTAGTGCTCAATATGACACTATTATCACTTTAGTTTTTCAGAAATGTTTGCTTTTTGTTTTATATCAGAGCTTCTTGACATGGCCTAAAATGGCTGCTTAATACTTCACCCTAGATTCTCTCCAGCTGCAAAGCTAGACATCAGCCTCCATTGAGATGGACAGAGACAGCCCTACTTCCCTGTCCTTGGTCTATCTTCTGGTTGTCTCACCACTGCTCCACCCCTAGCCATGGTCTTAACCATACCAAGAAAATATTGATAGAATCAGGCCAGCTGTGACTTACTCACCCAAGAAGACCTCCACGAGGTCAAATGACTTATTAAGCTTATTCACTCACTGCTCAAATATATTTCCCTGGAAGGACCAATGCACAACAAGGAAGTGGGAAAGTACATCTTGAGCCTGGTTCATCTTGCCAGGTACATTGCCCTTCACACATGGGAGAGCTAAGGCTGAGCTCATCTTTCCCATTGATAATAGTTCACATTCTGTTTCTTTCCCTTTCAACTATGTCACACCTCTCCCCCAAGTCTTCACTGTACGGTGCAGCATAACACAACACCTGAACCTCCTCAACAGTCCTGCACAGAATGGTGAACACACAGTACATGGTTACAGTATTGTTCACTGTATCGTTAAAGCATATTTTCCATTAAAAAAAATGGCTGTAAGTAGCATAACATTGCTATGGTGCAAATTCATTAAGGGTTAAATAATAGTTTTGCTTGACCCTGTTATCATTATGCATATTTCCTTCTTATACTTTGTCAAGTCACCAAGAATCTCCATGCTGATAAACCCAGTAGTCATCTTGACCCATCACTGGTATTTGGCATAATTGATAACCTTCTCCTCTTTGAAATACTGTACTCACCTGGTTTCCAGAATACTACATTCTTGACTTCTCTCTTATTAACTGGTGGCTCCTTCTCAGTTCCCCTCAAACTTTTAATTTTAAGGTAACCTGGTTCTTTTCTATTCTTTATCCTCCCTTACTTCCTTACTGATGTCATCAAATCCCATTCTTTACATACTATTTGCAAACAACTGCCAAATTTCTTCTGAATTCCAGACTTAGTGATCAACCACCTACTTGATCTAATAAATATTTCAAAATCAACATGTCTAAACAAACTCCTGGTAGTCCTCCTCCACCCTAATTCAATGTTGACCACATTCCCTCCTTGGCATCATTCTTGACTCCACTTTTTCTTTCATACCCCACATCCAGTTTGTTGGGAAATTCTATTGGCCTCACAGTCTATCCAGAATATGGCTACTTCTAGTACCTCACCTTGGAGGCCACTATTATCTCTCCTGAATTACTATAATAATCACCTAACTGCTTCTATTCTTATCCCCAACAGTTTCCTCTCAATACAACAACAAGAGAGTGGTCATGTCACTTTTCTGCTCCAAACCCTCTAATGACTTTCTGTTTCACTCAGAGTAAAAATTGTCCTTAAAATAGCTTACAAGACCTTGAATGACCTGGGCCCAATTATCTCTCTAATTTTATATTCTACCACTGCCCCCTCATTTATTCTGTTAAAGCCACTCTGACCTCCTTGCTGTCTCTCAAACACACTGGATATACTTCTACCTCGGGGCCTTTGCACTGATTGTTCCTGTTTTCTGACATGTTACTAACCCAGATATCTACATGATCAATTTACTCTGACAACTCCTTCAAGTTTTTACTCAACTGTCACCTTTTCAATAAGGTCTACACTGGCCACCTCAGTATTCACATCATCTAGCCTTTTCTAATATACTATATAATGTTTTTATCTGTTGTAGTTAATATTTGTTGCTTGTGTTCCTGCAGTCTAAGTTACACTCAGACAGAGTTAGTTTAATTCACTACTGCATCCTTGATGCCATTAATATTGCCTGGCAAATTAATGTGGGAAAAGCATTATCAATGCATATGAAAAGATTTTAGCATGTAACTCATAAGGTAGGTATCGCTGGCAAGATAGGTATCAGTGAAGCAGCTTGTGAAGGTTGAAAAGAAAATGTGTACTTTAACAATATAGATTTTAAAATCACCTGCCAGAAAGTAGTTAGTCAATTTTCTCACTTTTCTGAAAAAAAAATAGAGCATTCTACTTATAATTTAGAGATTCTGAATTGACCTGGAGGAGCAATGCGTAAGATCGGTACTTGATTAACAACATCAAGTATATAGAATAGAGGGTAGGAATCACAGCACATTTTTAAACTTCTGCTCAAATATATACCCTGATACAGAATTGCTTTCTGTGGTTTTTATTCCATCTCATTAGTCCTTTTGGATCCTTCTCCTTGATTACCTGGGGGAGCTGAATGGCAAGAAAGTTAAGAGAAAAGAGGGAAGCCATAGTGTGTAGGTTTAAATTTTCAGTCCACTGTTTACTACTTTAGCTGTTACTAAGCCTCTCTGCCCCTTCCATTGAAGACATTCAAGTATAAAATCTGATATTAAGTAATTCTGATGTGTGGTCTTCCAACCTGGTGTGTACAGTTCTAATGACAAGAAGTTCATTACCTGACACTGTCTGCTGATCAGCATCCTGTGTTTCAAAGGTCTGTACAACACACTGAGCTCACAATCTACCTAACACAGCTATTAACTACACTTAAACATTAAAGTTAGCCCTGAGCTTCCAGAGGAAAAAATAAATGGTTCTCATTATATGCTCAAAGAAAGTATACCATTGGCCCTGGCCCATTGGCTCAGTAGTAGAGCATCACCTCAGCATGTCGATGTCCCAGGTTCGATTCCCAGTCAGAGCACACAGGAGAAATACCCATCTGCTTCTCCACCTTTCCCCCTCTCACTTCTCCCCCCCTTCCCCTCCTGCAGCCATGGCTCAATTGAAGTGAGTTGGCCCCGGGCACTGGTCTCCACCTCAGGCCCTAAGAAAAGCTTGGTTACTAAGCAATGGAGCAACACCCCAGATGGGCAGACCTTCTCCCCCTAGTGGGCTTGCCTGGTGGATCCCAGTTGGAGCACATGCAGGTGTGTGTCTCTCTGCTTCCCCTCTTCACACTGAATAAAATAAAAATTTAAAAAGCATACCATTTAATCAAGAGAAACACACATTTTCCTGAAGTTTTCTAAGTAAATATTACATAAGCAAAATTGAATAATATGAATATTTTATTCTGCAGTTTAAAATGAGCAGAATCCTCAAAGTAAAAATCTAAGAGTGGCCTGAACAGGCGGTGGCACAGTGGATAGAGTGTCAGACTGGGATGCAGAGGACCCAGATTCGAGACTCCAAGGTCGCCAGCTTGAGCGCGGGCTCATCTGGTTTGAGCAAAATTCCACCGGCTTGAACCCAAGGTCACTGGCTCCAGCAAGGGGTTACTCGGTCTGCTGAAGGCCCACGGTCAAGGCACATATGAGAAAGCAATCAATGAACAACTAAGGTGTTGCAACACGCAATGAAAAACTAATGATTGATGCTTCTCATCTCTCTCCGTTCCTGTCTGTCTGTCCCTGTCTATCCCTCTCTCTAACTCACTCTCTGTCTCTGAAATAAATAAATAAATAAATAAATAAATAAATAAATAAATAAATTTTAAAAAAATCTAAAAGCAGTGACTAACTCTACGCAGGAGAGGTTAGTGAAAGGCAGGAGCCTCCATGGGATTGGAAGGAAAGTATAGGCGTGGCTTTCCAGTGGGAGGTAGATGCTGCAGGTGCAGGTATGATTTCAGGAACAGCAAGGTGGTCTCATCAAGGTCCCCATCCCACACAAACTGTAATCATGCTAACAGCTAGACAACACAGAGTGGGGAAAGTAGGCATTTCTAGCAAAATATCTTAAAACATTGGGAAGTTATATATAATTCAAAACAGATTTGAGAATCTTTTCAGTAATATTATTTGGTATTGTAAGAACTAAAGATTAGCATGAGCTACAGGCACAGAACTTAGTTAAATGTGTGTTTCCAGGTAGCCTCAGTGATAAAATAATCCAGCTCTGTCAAGATAATATCTGGGGAAATGGATAGAAGTGATCAGGCTAGGGTCGCTGGGTAAAGCCTAACCAGCCAGCCTCGTTTCTGAACACTCCCTGCCTCACCTGATGCTTCAAAAATAGTCACTGTTCTCATCTCTGTGTTTTGTATGTATGTTTCCCTCTTTTTTAAATGACCCTCCATTCTCCTATTTTAGCTCCTACTCACCTCCTCATCCTTGCTCTGGGTATCACCATCACGTTGCCTTTCCTGACTCCCTCACCCCAGCCTGCCATGTCACTCCCAAGAGGTGTTCTGTCACCATCACCAAGTGTGCCTTCCACATTATTTCCTCTAGGTAACTTGGTAGTTCCTTTAGGCCAGGTACCAAGACTTAATCAACTCAGTTTCCCCAACACAATGCTTAGCACACAATAATCAACCATTAAATATCAAAAGTAGGAAGAAAGGGAGTTTGGGGATAACCTCAGATGATTCATTCTTAAAGAGTATCAGAGCAGAGCAGGGCCACTGAGGACACATAACCAGGGAAGGCATAGTTATGAAGAAGAATAACAATGTTGGTATTTGACTTGGCAAATGTAGCCATCATTGAAACAGGTAGAAAAGGTTGAGAGGGAAATGTGGACATTAACAACACAGATTTGAAAATCATCTGCCAGAAATTAGTAGCTGCAACACAGAAGATGAATTTTCCTTTCAATTGCACCCTGATGAGCCATTTTCTTTGACTACAATCTTGCCATCTTTTTTCCCTCCACTGGGGACCATTACCACAGAATCAGAGTTAAATTTAAACTTCTTAGCTTCATTTGAGTAAGGTCCAAGTCTTTTTTTAAGATAACATTTCTCACCAATTCAGTCCCCTCTGTTCCAAGAAACTCACTGACCACTCTCTGAACACATCTTGCCAATCACCCCTCGGTGGTATTGCTCCTTCCCTCCAATGAAATTCTTAAGGGAGCCTTACCTTCTATGCCAAACTGCCTCACTTTTAGCTAACTTCTTCAAGGCCCCAATCCAAAAGTATAAAATGTTTTCCAAACCTAAGACTCCCATTCTTTGCTTCATGAGTACATGTTGTATCCACCCAATCAGAATTCAAACCCTTGAGGACAGAAGCTACATTCTTTGCTCTATTTTGGCCACACTGACTTTAAGCATAATAATTCTGCATGTTGAAACAATTAATATTTTGGATATCGAGGGGAAGAAGACAGATTACTGAACTCAGGAGGCAGCTTCCAGATCATTGTTTCTCTACCAAATAACAATAATCTCCCTTTTTTAAAGATATTAGTGGCCTGATCTGTGGTGGCACAGTGAATAAAGCATTGACCTGGAACACTGAAGTTGCTGGTTTGAAACCCTAGGCTTGCCCCACTAAGGCACATATAGGATTTGATGCTTCCTACTCCTTCCCCCCTTCTCTTGCTCTCTCTCTCTTTCTCTCCTCTCTAAAATGAATAAATTTTAAAAAGTAAAAAAATGCATAAAATAAAAAATAAAGCCAGCACCATCCACTCCTTTACGTTCATCCTGGAAGCTTTAGGATGGTGATTGTACCTTCTCCTTCATGACTCTAGCATTGTTGTCATAACTCTTTGCATCTTTCATGATGGTTTAGCATCCACATAGGTGACACTGGCTTACAGTTATTTGATCACTCCAGTCTGAACAACCTTCAATTCTATGTTACTGAAGCTGCCAATGGGAATTTAAATATCATGATGTAGCCCTTCTAGCTAACCTGTTCATTTTGAAAACCTGAAATGCTACATGGTTTCCTTCCCCTTCCATCATCCAATCTCCTGTCTCCCAGTGAACCTGCTTCTTCCTCTCTTTGGTCATCCCTGCCATATAGGTCTTTGATTCTTTCTCTCTGTGTACAATGAGAGGAATAGCCTACAGTTTGCACTGGTGTTGAGAAGATAAAAAGAGTTAGTCAAGAAAAGTCTCAGCTCATAGCATGTGTTCTCTGAAGTAAGCTTCTCCTTCTTTTCTTTTTCTTCTTGGAATAAGGACCTAATGATTCATTCTTGAAGCAGTCATTGAAACTTTGAGCTTCTTTGACTATTCTAGAAACTCTGTTCTCTTTCTGAATCAAAATCTGTGTCCCAAGGTTTCCCACCAGTGGTCTGTTTAGTTGTCAGAGTGCTAAGAATGCTTCTCCCAGGTCAGCCTGCCTGCAATGTTCAGACACTCTACGTAGCTGCTGGAGTCTTTTCTTCTCCAGGCTGACTGCCTTGACTCCTCCTGCCCTACCAAATTCACAGGTAGTGGCCATGTTAGTCTCCTGATATATTCCAGGATCTTGCACAGTAAGTGGTAATTTCTGCCAGAACACCAGCCCCATTCAAAATTCCCAAGACTACAGTGTGAACATTTTCTGGGGTTGACAATTTTCCTTGCTCCAAAAGTGGTTGAAAAATAAGTCTTTTTCACAACTTTACTTACAAACAAACTCTACAAGAGAGGGGAAGAAAAAATACTAATTGTGAGGACTGCAAAAAAAAAATGTAATGTCATGTGAATGGGGATGTTTTTAAGAGTCTTGAATCCTAAGGGTTTGTCTTGCTCTTTTTACTGGAAAGTTTGAGTCTTGACCCATTAATTCAGAGCTAATAAATGTCTGATGGCAATTTGCCAGTTTGAACTTACAAGTGCCAGCTTATTCATTATTAGAAAGCAGCAATCTCTATGGGAAATGCTTGCAAACAGGATTAGTAGAGCAAGGGGAGGGCAAAGCCTTGGTGAAAAATGTGCCCATTGCTAATCAATGGCCAACAGCTTCTTGCTGCAATGAGTTGCAAATAGCAACTGTCGTTCTGTAGTCCTTGCATTCATAATTTGCCAGAGTAGGGAATAGACTTTACACACTAGCTGAATCAGGATTCCCCAAATTTTCCCACCCAAGTGGCCCCTCATAGATTTGGCCAATAAGTTCATGTCACTAGGGGATTCATTAACAGAACCCAAAAAGCCCTAAATGAGGTGGAATTTCCACATTGGTCTTAATAGAAAAAGAATAAGTTTCCCTACATCTTCATGTAATTCTGAGCCCCCAGCTCACAGACCATGTCCCCAGGGCTTTATGGTCCTCTTGTTTGAGAGAGGGAGCTTGGACTCAACCCAAGAAAGTAGCCACTCCCCCCAGCAACCTGAGCAAGACCAACTTACAAGTGTCATGGCCATAGATCCAAGTTCCTTACTAGAATCCATAGGGTAACTGGTTCTAGAAGGAATTACACCAAAGAGAGGATAGCCTTGTAAGATCTCGGGATTGAAAAAAAACAGCACCACATTCATGTAACATGTAACTGGAAGCCACTTAACATCTCTAAGCCCCAGTTTCCTCACCTGTAGAGCAGTATCTACTGCCTAGGCTCTTCTGAGGACTAAATGAGATCACATGTATAAAGTGCTTTTCACAACAGGTGAAATATGAGTGCTTGTTTTCATTAAACTGGTGGTATGACCAGTCACCCAAAGGGTTCTACAAAACCTGGGTTTTGTGTGCTAAAGAGAAAGCTGGAAGTAGAGTCTGAAGACTGGGAATCAAGTCTTGATTTTGTCATCTGTTAGCAATGTGTTCTTAATAAATAATTTGAGCTGAACCCAGGCTTCCTTATCTATTAAATGGGAACAGGACACCTACTTATAGAATTTATAGAATAGAAATGTCATTGCAAAGATTATGTGAAATGATATATGCATGATGCATTTAAAAGTATTTGATAAAATATGGACTCATGGACATAGATAAAAGTAAAGTGTTTACAGGGGGAGGGGGAGTTGTGGGAGAAGAAGGTGGAGGAGGAAGGTGGGGAAGGGGAGTAAAGAGGAACAAATATATGGTAACAGAAAATAATTTGACTTTGGGTGATATACACACAACACAATTAACAGTTCTAATGCTATAGAAATATTTACTTAAAACCTATGTACCCTTATTGATCAATGTCAGCCTATTAAATTTGATTTTATAAATAATATTTTTTAAATATTTGATAAAATTATACACAAATATAAGCTAAAATTCACCTTCCTCTTCTTCAAAGGTACAGTGTTAACTATTTAAGGAATGTTGGTGCATAGGAGAAACAAGTAAAAGATGTGAATAAAGCTATCATCCGAGCAATGGAAATGGCCTCTGCCAACTGTGAGCTCTTCTCCCTTTAAAGCAATACATAAAAAAAGAGAAATGACAATATTGAGCCTTCCACATGCCAGACATTATGTTAAATGCTGTACCTACAATCTCTTATTTAATCCACATAAGCAATATAAAATTAGAATGCTCCAGTTACAATTTAAGAACTAAAATTCAGAGAGAATAAAGAACTTGCCCAGACTGACAAAGCTAGGATTAAAACCAAATCTGGGTAACTCCAGATTTGAACTTTCTTTTTTCTTTTTCTGTATTTTTCTGAAGTGAGAAGCGGGAAGGCAGAGAGACAGATTCCTGCATATGCCTGACCAGGATCCAACCAGCATGCTCACCAACTAGCAATGCTCTGCCCATCCAGGGTGTTACTCTGCTGCAACCGGAGCCATTCTAGTGCCTGAGGCAGAGGCCATAGAGCCGTCCTCAGCGCTTGGGCCAACTTTGTTCCAGTGGAGCTTAGGCTGTGGGAGGGGAAGAGAGAGACAGAAAGGAAGAAGAGGCAAAGGGTGGAGAAGCAGATGGGCGCTTCTCCTGTGTGCCCTGGCCAGGAATTGAACCCAGGACTTCCACATGCAGGGCCGATGCTCTACAGCTGAGCCAACCAGCCAGGGCTCCAGATTTTGAATGCTTAAACATTATGCTCTGCTATTCCACTAATCCAGTGAAAGGAACCTATTCTAGAATTCTCCCTTGAAGCCCTTTCAGATTCCTGGCTGATCCTAGCTGTACCGGCCAAGCACAGGTTGAGGCTGTAATATCACAGTCACTAACCAGTCACATCAGAGAAAGGTTGAGACTGAAGTTCTATACCTTCCCCTTCCTTCTCAGGAGCCAGTGGGACTGAGATACTGTGGAGTTGGAGTTACAATGTCTACGATTTGTATTCCAGCTCTCCTGATTATCCAATCTGTGGTCCTGGGCAAGTTACTCAACTTCTCTCAGGGTACAATAAACTTTTATCATACATAAAGTACATTATAATCTCTTGCAAAGATGCCTGAGAGGAATAGCAGAGATTGCAGAAAGTTTCTAACACAGAAAAGGTGGCTATTATGAATAATAGCTATTATTATTCATTATCATTTTTATAACAAGATTAAAATATTTTATAAAGAAAATCAAAATGAATTTTCAGGTGTCATATTACATAAAATTTAAGATCTCCAATACTCTTTTATATCTCTCTAAAGCAGTGGTCCCCAACCCCTGGGCCATGGACCGGTACCAGTCCGTGGGCCATTTGGTACTGGTCCACAGAGAAAGAATAAATAACTTACATTATTTCCATTTTATTTATATTTAAGTCTGAACAATGTTTTATTTTTAAAAAATGACCAGATTTCCTCTGTTACATCCATCTAAGACTCACTCTTGACGCTTGTCTCGGTCACATGATACATTTATCTGTCCCACCCTAAAGGCTGGTCCGTGAAAATATTTACTGACATTAAACTGGTCTGTGGCCCAAAAAAGGTTGGGGACCACTGCTCTAAAGCATTAAGTAAATATGAGCAAGTGTCCAATAATTTATCTCAGTTCACAAACGGTCTCAACCTAAAAGATTTTTATATCTTCTTTCTAATCAAAAGCCACCCTGAAGTGGTTAAATTCTGATAAGGAGAAGAAATTCATATGCATTAGCAAAGCAATCTCCTGGGAGCATTAAAATGATTCTTGAATAATTTTCAAACCGAATTGTGTTTGTATTTCCCACTGCTCTAAAACCAAATCAAAATTCACTGGCAAACAAGCAGAATCTTGCCAAGATTTCATGATTTATCATGTGAAATTTCAGGCACAACAAATAGCAAGGTATGGGGGGGGGGTAAGAAACATATGTTCAAAATTCCTGATGATTTCTTTTTTCTCTCAAGAAAGATGGTCCAGGGAGTCAATCATTGGGCCTCATGGAACTTGAGTTGATCAGCCCCCGATAATCAGGCACAGATTTGGTCAAGCAGCATCGGCACTGAACTGAAGACAAGAGGAAGGTGGTACGGACCCCAGGTGCAGTACAGGATGGCATGCAGGTTCCTGCTTCTCTAGTGGGCAGTAATCATGGCTGAATCCTGAAAGTGACAAAAGAGAAAAGGACAAATTCAAGGAGGACCTGTAAAGTGGCCCCATAGGGTTTCATCCTGTTCCTCCATCTCTCATACAGCCTACCACTTTGGCACAACAGCTTCCTAGGGGACCCAGAAGAGTGAGTGAGGGGCTGGGAGGGAGGTGGAGGCAGACTCAGATGGCTACACTGATATCAGCAGCAGCTACCATGTCCAATGGCCCCACATAATAGAGGCCTCAGGCATCCCTGAACAAGTAGGTCTTTATGGGGTAGGCCAGCCAGTTAGCCAATTTAGCCAAAACAAAGATAAGACTGGTACTTCTCAAAGACCCACACCCACTTACCCAAGCCCACTGCTCCTAGAGAGGCAGTATAGGTAGAAGAGTTAAGCTCTCAGGCTCCCGTGCCAGAATCTCTCTGCTGGCTTACCTCAGACAAATTACTTAACCCTTCTTTGGTAGAGTCTCCAACTAAAACATGGAATAATGACAGTACACATCTCACAGAGGTTATGATGACAATTAAATGAGTGACCAGCTATAAAGTAGTCAGAACAATGCCTGACAAATAAAATAGGTGCTTGATGCATGTTGTTATTATCCTAACCTTTGTCATATTTTTTATTGTGACATAGCTTCTTTACCGCTAAGTGTTTTCAGATTCCCATTCAAATCTCATGGCAACCCAGAGAGGTTCAAATGAGGAACCCATGGCTCAGAGAATTTATGTGGTTAATCCAAGGCTATGAGCCTAATAATTATCAAAGGGGACACCTGAACCCAAGGGTTTGGGTTTCAAGTTTAGAGATCTTCTGTTTCTATATCAATCACACAGCTTACTTATATTTTGGCTACAAAATTAAATTATATTAGAATGAACACTTCCACTTTAACATTGTGTCCCCTTATGTATTACAGTTGGGGGTTATTCATTCGATGAATGGGCATGCATATTTGCACTGGGGTCTAAGCACTCAGCTGGTGAGGGCACTCTGTCAGGGCACAGGCCGTTTCCAAGAGCCAAATCCTGATGTTTTTCTATTTGCTCTCTTGAGTTTGAAGTGCTCCATCATCACATGGAGTAGGACAAAAGCCAGCAGGAAAAAAACAACTGTGTGCCACTGAAATTACCACTTAAAAACAAATCACTGTTCTGGCCAGAACCACCACAATCAAGTTCCTGGATTTTCATGTGTCAAGACAAGCAGCCCTGTATGTAATAAGCTGTCTTCTGCAAATAAAATTCTATCCGGCTCCACCAATTAGATTGCACATACCTAAAAGGCAGACTAATCACACCTTTTAAAGTGGCCAATGATAGGATAATCTTGTAGCCGAAGAACCACTTAGGTACTCTCAGTCAGTTGGGGAATGCCACCCCAGCGGGTTGGGATTGCTCAGATTTACAACTAGAACAGGTGAAAATAGAACCAGTGACAGCTGGTGGGTGATTATTCACAGAACCTCCTGATTCAGACAGGAGTAAGTCACATAAAAGGGAAGAATAGAAAAGGAAATGCCAAAAAAGCATTTGGTCTTGAGTTCTCTGAAAAGGAACAGATGGACCTAATCAATTACCTAAATAATTCAGAAGAAAGAAAAGGCTGCTTTCACCTGAATTATCCAGATAATTTTTAAGATAGTTTAAAAAAGGGTTTCCTTTTCATTCGCTTGAACTGCTTATGTGTTTCTCGTTCATCAAATAATTTACTTCTCTGTGAGGAGGCCTGGCTTACAAAACTACTATAACCATAGGGATAACTGCTCCTGAGGATGCCCTTTCTCTTATATTTGTACCTCAGGGAAGAATTGGTTTCACGCCGAGTCCTTTTTTCTCCATTGTGTACCAGTAAGCTTTTCCTCTGGAAATGAACTGGGCTGGCTGGCCCTTTGATCCCATTGTGTGATTCTATCTCGTTCATCAAGCTTTGGCACCTGACCTGTTGTTACAAGGGTATAGAAAATAGTACAATTTGAGCATTTCAAAGTGCCGGTTTTCTATGAAAGGGTGGGGGGGCAGTTTGTATTTGACAGCCACCTTTAGATGCACTTGCTTATCTGGGTTGCATTTTAACAAATTTTTGTGAAAGTATACTATTTATTCACCAAAATTGGGGGAGGGGGGGATGAACAATGGTGAGTTCATAACCCAATGAATGTGGCTTAAAACATCCAAAACATAGTCAAGACTGACAGGGAGAGAGAGCATCATCATATCAGGGTTGCATCAGAAAATAGCCCGGGCCTGAGCTTTAACACCCAGCAGTGAGGAGGACCACAGCAGATGGGAGGAGAACTCAGTGTTCTTTTCGGCAAAGATTGTAGCTATTTCCCTTCCACTCCATCATGTGGGTAGATCAGAAACGACACAGACGTATCCCTGGCCAGAAACCTCTTGGCTCCATCTTCATCGGGACGATTGATCAGCTTTTACTGATTACAGGAAATGGCTGTTAACTGGGTGAATAAATAACACATCTGGAGGCAGAGGTCCTAGGATGATTCAGAACCCCTCCTGTCTGACTCTCCTGCATAACTCAGTGGATTGAGTGCCTTCCTCCCCACATGAGGCACATCGCCCACCCCTATCTTTTTACTCACAAACAGAAAGCCTTGTAATTTCAGGCAACATGAAGTGTCAAACATCAAAAACTTATCTTTTTTTTTTTTTTTTGCAATAAAGATGTTAATATGGCAAAGATGAAACACAATCATCAAAGCTAAGGTGTTTCATCTTTGCCATATTGTCCCTCCCCACCCCTGCTCTGGACTGAGATAAAATTCTATTCTTTGCTAAAAAAGTTTCTTCTGTTGTTTCCAGTCAAATGCAATTTTAACTGTGTTGACTCTATTCATAGAAGTACACTTTACAGTTTTCTTCATCATTTTTGTTTAACATTTTTGAACCCTCCCTGTGGAGTCTAACTCTGAAAACAGTCTTCCTAGGTGACATCAGTGTTACTGTTTAAACTTGCACAAAGCACTTGATGGAGACCAGTCCTGCCTTTCACTGTGCTGAGAATTCACACTGCAACTCACTGTTGCTTGTCATACCTTTATTTCCACTTGCTTGTGTTTCTGACTATAATTCAATATGTTTTCTTTGGGTGGGTAGAGTGCTCCTCTTTAGCCCCTAGCTGCTGGATGACACCATCTGTGATTGCCAAGGAAATTAAATTAAGTTAAAATTCAATCAACAGAAGATTGTTGCTTCTATGACTTTACTAGGAACCTTGAGAGCCTAAGTGTCTAAATGCCTCTCTCTTAATACAGAAACAGGCCAGCTCTGCTTAAGAGCAGCATCAGCCCGTAGCTTAAGACTCCCCACGAGCTAGAGGCCAGTAACTGACCCCTTCTGTCCTGCCTCACATGGCCCTGCAGTGGCTCAGAGACAGATTGTTTTGCTTCCACAGTCTTTAGTTGGCTCAGGGAAATCTATGTGTCTTACCAAAAAGACAGAAAACAAATAAACAAACAAACAAAAAAGAACCTTTAGGTTTATACAAAAAGAAAAGATTGTTAATTTGCATGTTTTTATTCTACACCAAAATAAATTTAAGATAGATTAAATGGTTTTACAAATAAAAATAAACCATAAAAATTGAATTTTTATCAAAAGCAGTACATGGATATCAGAAATTTCTAAGCATTAAAAACACCAAGCAAAGTACTGATAGAGTTAGAGTTGAATACACTAAATTTTAAAAAGTCATATCAGATATCATAAACAAAATACAAATACCAATGAAAAACCTAGAGAAAATGTTATAGTTATGATAGGCAATGTAACCTTAATAGACATGTAAACATAAACATACATATACAAGTGTATATATAGACTCATAAGAAAATAAGTAAAAATATTTCATTTATGGTCAAAGTATATTAATAGAAATCAATTAAATTAAAGAAATGCAAATTAGCAACAATTCTTTCAAATTCACCTATTTTTCAAAACCTAACACATGTACACACGTACACACATTACAGGAACAATAAGAAACTACATAGCAAACTAACAAAGATTCAAAAATAATTATGTTAATTTGTGATGGTTAAGTAAAATAAAAACTTTAATACATTGCTAGCAAACTATAATATGCCACCATCTTCCTAGAAGTTAACTTGGCATCATGTAGCAAATTTTAACATATTTAGGGGGAAATTTATCCCAAAGAAATAACCACAGGTATGCATAGAAATTTTTATGGATAGCAGCTTCATTTATAACATAAAAAATATTGGAAATAACCTTAATGCCAATCTGGTGACATAAATTATATTGTAAACACAAAACATAATATTATGCACTTCTAAAAAATGTAATTATATGAAGAAATGTTTACCATACATTATTAAAAGCAGGATGTAAAATTACATATGTATATGTATATATTTTTATATAATTTTTATCCAGATTTTGTTTAAATGTTATATGAATCATTTAAATATCATATGCTCTACTTAAAATGAATGCATAGTGCATTTATAATCACAAAAATTTTAAAAAAAATAAAAGAAAACTTGACAAAATACAAACTGTAATAATCACTAAATGATGAGAACATTTGTCATTTTAATAATCCTTGTATATCTGTGGATTTGAAAAGTTCCTAATATAAGATAATATGACTTTATGATTTTAAAAGTAATAAATGTTACTTTAAGAAAGTGGTCTTGCTTTTCCCATCTCTCCCAAACAGCAGAAGTATGGTTCCTTTGCCGTATAGTAAGGTATATTTCATTACCATTTCCCATAACTATGTTATAATTATCTTCTTAACCAGTTCATAACAGGAAGTGCAAAGACTCACAGTAAGGCAAAATACCAGTAAAAATTTCCCAAGGGAAAGAACTAAGTGGCTGAGCCAGGAAATGTGGTTTGCATTATCACATGTGGCTTCCCTTTCTGCCTCCCCCACCTCAGTTCTCCTCTGGCCCTGCCCTTCATCCCCCACCAACACTGCACTTGAGCAAATGTGTTCAGATTTGGAACTACCATCCCATTCCCTGTTTCTACTGTTTCTACGTCATCACCTGGACTTCCTCCCCAAACCTGAGGCTCTCACAGGTAAACACAAGGCACAGCATTCAAATTATATGTGTTCAGAAAGACCAAGAAGTGTTCATTATTTTGATTTCTGGTATCCCCAAAATAGAGAACGATACATCATACCAGGTTCCATTTATTGAGCACTTACAATGCACTGTCACTCTGCTGAGTGTTTTACACATATTCTCTCATTTTTATTCCTAAAACATCCCTGTAAGGTAGGCATAGATATCCCTGTTTTACAGATAAAACTCAATTTGAGGCCCAAGAGGAAAAGTAATGTGACTAGTATTCCATAGTCAAAACATAAACTCAAGTCCATGCCAGTGCCTACACAATAAACCATCACACTATATTATCTCCAAATGAGATGAAAAAAACATCCTTTTAAAACTAACTTGAAAAAATAATAAAAATAAAAACCAACCTGGATTAAGGTTCTGCTATTGGATTTTGGTATTTAGAAGAGAGTTTCAGAGGTTCATTTATTTCCATCTTTTCTCCCTTGCTATTTCAGTAGATTGTTACTTGCCATTATTGGTGGCTTTATATTCCTAACAAGTCCTTAACCAAACTTTAGTATCAGAAACCCACATACTAGATCTCCAAAAGGAACTGAAAACTTTATTTTGTTCATGATATGTGTTGCTGTTAGTTCTATTTTATGGATGCATCCACTGCATCCCAAGACTTTTGAGGGAATCACATAGCTAATAAGAGAGAAGGGCCCCAAAGCCAAGTATGTTGCCACCTGTTCCTGCGAGCCAGCAGTGCATGCAACAGTAGAGTTTCTCACTTCCAACCGTGAAGTTCTTGTTTCATAGATCGTGATCCTTATACCATTTACATATAACGGTCTCCATATAAGTAAAGCTAGCTTTATTTTAGAAAGCTGGTACTCTTTCTGTATTCTCTATTTTTCCATCACTTACCCCTCTGTGATAATAGCTACAAGTGCTCTGAATAACCTATGAGATAGGCACTATTACACCCATTTCACAGACAAGCAAACCAAAGTCATTGCTTAATTAACTTGCCAAAGTGTCAGTCCTGAGAGTTGAACCCAGGCAGCCTGAAAAATCCATACTCATCCTACTACACTGCACTCTCTGTACAAAAGAAATACATGGAAACTTCACCCTTCAATGGCCTAAACAATTATTTTGGTGTTATTTACAGTGCCACTCACTACTTAAAGATGTGGGAAATTAGGAGAAAATCCAGGGACACACAATTAATATTAATGTTTGAAATATGGAACATATGAGGAAAGATTAAGAGAAGTAGAACTTTTTAGCCTTACAAAGAGAAGTCTGAAGGCAAAGTTAATATCTCTTCAAAAGAATGAAGGAATATTGTGAAGAGAATGGTAACCAGAATTTATTTCTACTCCACAGAGAAGCATATAAGAAAACCAGCTTAAATCACAGCAGGAGGAAATTAAACCAACTCTAAGGAAGAACTTCCATTTGTTAGCATTCTCTCTATGGTGAACTTCAACTTAACCAGTCTTCCTTATATAGCCAGTTTAGGCATTATTACTCATGAGGTCAAGAATTCCTTTTTGAATCTTCAATGTTTAAATGGTACTCAGGATAATATTAGTTTCAAATGTTTTGTTCCCCTGCCCCCAATTCTTTGACAGTCAGGCATCCATACCAAGCTAATATGAAAATCTTCAAGTGAAACTATGTAATTATTCAGGCTATGTGACTCCCTGACCTGTCTGTTTAGAAAAAGTTTATAGGAAGCAACAACCTAGGGTAGATATGGTATCAATTCTTGAAATCCCTGTGAACAAAAGCATACAATCATTTATCTGGGCATTTTTGTTGCAGTCTAGCTCAGAAGCAGGGAGGTGAACTACATTGACCTGTTGTAGTTCCTTCCTGCTTGGTGATCCTATAACCCCTTATATTTGGTAATCCATCCCAATAAATCTTCATTGTTAAAACCCATGGCTTCTTCACAACTGAGAAGAAAGAAGTGTAAGCATGTACAGGTAAGAACTGTTGAGGTAAAACAAATTGGACTCCAAGTTAACTTGAAAGAATCTTATTGTATCTCTATTTCAGATTTCCTCAATGTGGCACTGGAGTCACTTTGCATTAGAATTATCTCTAATACTACATTTTCTAAAAGTTAATTAGAATCTTTAGAAGGGGCCCAAGAAGGTTCTGGCTCAGCAGCTCAGTTGGTTGGAGTGTCCTCCTAACATACCAAGGTTGTGGGTTTGATCTCTGGTCAGGGCACATACCAGAATCAACCAATGAATGCATAAATAAGTGAAACAACTAATCAATGTCTCTCTCTCTCTCTCTCTCTCCCTCTTCTCTCTCTAAAATTAATAAATAAAAAATAACATAAGTCTAAGAATTAAAAGCACTTTAAAAAATAAAATAAAGGGGACCCTAAGAATCTGTATTTTAAGCACTCTTCCCTTATAGTTTTAAAAATGTACACTAAACTCTTAACAATTGAGATATCTAACACCTTCATCCCATAACTGAGGAAACAGAAACCTAAAGAAACTAATGTTTGCCCATCTAATTACTTCAAGAGTCAGGAATAGAATCAGACGTCCTGACTACCAAGCTAATAAATTTCCCATCTACTTGGAAGCATTACAAATAGATTTTTAGAAAATTTCCTGTGGAATAGATACTTGGCATCAAAGCAGTGATAAAAACTGGTTTGTCTCTCTGGGTAATTTCATTCTTTGCCTTGGACAAAAATACTAATGGCCTGTTTCAGTCAAGTGCTTGGCACAGCCAGGAACTGAATCTCATCTACCAGTGACTTAAACTACAAAGAAATACATTTGCTCATCCTAGAGGTAGTCAGTCCAGAGGTGTGGCTGGCTTCAGGGCCAATGGATCAGAGGTTCAACCCTGCTCTCTGAAACCCCGTTTCATTATCTCCCCACTTTGCTATCTATCCAGATCATTAGGCTAACTGTCACTTCTCTCTTTTAAGGTCACAACTTCTTTTCCAGAAGATCCAAGAAAGATTTTTCTAGCCTTTCATTGGCTCAAATAAATGCAAGCTTATTCATTATCAACTGATTATATTAGTGAAACTAAATAAAAATAAAAAAAATACTGTACTTGGCTCTAATAATCAGCTGGTATGGAATGGAGGTAGGTGAGTAAGCACAATGTCCATACAATCTGACAGGCAAAATGGCTAAAGAAGTTCTCACACCTTTCCCTAGCAAGGGCCAATCCCCAAACAGAAGCCACTCAGGGGCCCTTTCCCCAATCCTAATGCACATAGAACTATTTCCCAATTTTATGGTGTGTTAGCCAGTTTTATCCTGGGGCTGGCCTTCCTGTCCCATACCTCCAACCTACATTCATGATTATTGGCTGCATACTTTGGAAAGAGAAAGACATACTTTTTCATCTATGAATAACAGAGTACCAAATGTACTTAAAATAAAATGTACTCACATGTGCAAAGAAAAAATGTAATTTATTTGTTTTCATATTTGAACTTATCTTTCCCACAGGATCACAGAATCCTGGACAACAGAGTTAATAGTCATTAAATTTAGTCAGTTTGGTCCAGTCTACTAACCTCTAAAAGACCAGTATAGTTTAAACATTTATTTTACATACCCAGTAATCTCATTTGGTTTAAAGATTTAGTATTCAGATTTCCTTCCACTCTTCTTTAAAATGGCATTTGGGTATGTAGGAAAACCTAATTGCAGAGAACACAGCTTCAGTTCTACGTGGAATCCTCCGACCACCCACCCTGGGTGTTCTTCACTGCACGACCCCTTCAAGAACATGCTGACACCTCCACTTTCCCTCTGACTCACTCATCCCTCCCATGATCTCTCTGAAGCCAGGAGACAAAGGCTTTCTCCTCTCTTTCTGTCAGCACAGAATTCCCCGAAGTCTTGCTCTCTTCCTTCAGTGGTAGAATTTATATTACACACCCCTGCTTATCCATAATAATGGTGGGATATAGGAAGAAAGAAATATGACAAAAAACATACAAGGAGTCATTGCAAAATATATTAAACCTATTACACATAGTAATATGTAAAACACTCAAGGTATCCTTCAAGCCCCCTGGGTAAGCTTATTCCACTAACTCAGGAGGAATTGGGGAGTAGAGAGTAAAGCCAAATATAGCTAACTATAATAACATAAAACAAAACCCATCATCCCTGTGAAATATCAGAGCTAAAACGATATGTCTGTCTCTTCCGAGACTGAGGTTTAAGTGCAAAAGGGTAAAGTATCCATGAAATAAAGAAAAGAGACAGGTTTCCAGTAATCCTGACTTTGTCTAGACAGGCAACATCTAAAAGCCATATTGGCCAGAACTGGTTTTGCCATCAATCTGCATGGCAATGGGGCCCAGAAGGATCAGTGACACCAGTGCCATTAATACATAAGCAACAGAAGAGACAGGAGCCAGCCCAGAGGACAGCTAGAGAGAGCTTTCCAGCCCAACTATAAATAGGACTTCAGTGTCATCACAGTCCATTTTCTTACTTAATACTTTTTGCGGAAAAATTATAAACTAAAAGTTAATAGCAGGTGCTTAATGAAATGTCATTCAGTTGTGTTGAAGAGTAATTCATATGTGAGAGTTAATTGTTGGCCTTCAAAATAATAATCTGACAATATTGTCCTCTTTTTCTGTCTAATATAATTATGTTTATATTTGAACTAAACCCATACACTATGCTTCTCTGACAAAACACAGGCATGTACCCTGCTATGAGGAAAACCTTAGCTTTTTAAAAATCATTCTATGTGTTAAGAAAAGGACCAAAGGTGTCCTTACAATTTGAATTTTAAAAAAAAAGAAATTTAGTCTAAATTTTGAAACAAACATTATAGATGCTTCTGCTGGGTCAACTTCAATGCTAGAAGTCTGCGCTAATTAGCCAGATTGATACTAGTAAAAAGGCGTTAAAATGGAAGGAAAGATAAAGAAGATAGAGAAGGTAGAGAGAGGAATGACTAGTTTTTCTACGTTAACACTATATGCAAATAGAAAGGTATGCATAACCAGGTTTTATCAGCAATGAAGAAGATCTAAGTTTTCTCTATTATTCTATTTCTGATTTAAAATAGAAGAGGCATTGTGACTAAAAGATTATTTTGGAAGCTCAACAGGTAGAAGAGGTCTTCAGCTAAGGCAATCTTTATAATAAGAGGTCAATGTAGAGAAATTAAGTTTGCCAGGGCAGCTCAGAGGAAGTGATGTCAAATCTGGAATTTGAATGATGAATGGTAGAGGGGAATGGAGAAAAAGGCATCTCAAGAAGAGGAAATGGAATGTGCAAGGCAGAGATTTATACAATCACTTGGTATGTTCAGGTCAACACATCACTTGATGCCACTGATATGAAGAAGAAGAAGGGGATGTGAGAGCCTTGCAAATAGGAGTGGACCCCAAATATCAAGTGCTGATAAATCAAGAGAAAGGTTGTCATTCATATTTCCCACACACACAACTTTAATAGGTTTTTCTGTCTGCTTGTTTGAAACTATAATCAGTGCTTTCTGCAGAGATGGGTCTATGTACATAAACCTTATACTCACTGTAGTAGATGAAGAGTTAAATAAAGGGCCAACCAATGTTTGCATATAAAAAGAAAGGAGCAGAACCCTGCAGGACCCCCTCTCCACTCATGTAACCTTCATGTTCTTCACAAATACAAAGTCATCTTTATGTAAAGTAAGGCTTCTCAACCTCTGCACTATTGTATTTGGGATTAGACAATTCTGTTGTGGTGGGTGGCTACCCTGGGCATTTTAGGAATGTTTGGCAGTATTGCTGGCTTCTACCCAGGGTCCTCTACTGGAGGATGCCTAATGCACCATGGCCAATAATCCTCCAAGTTATGATAACCAAAGAGTTCACCCACACTCTTCAGAAGTGCAAGGTGGGTGGGGAAAGGAGGGGCAGGAAGAGGAAGAAAAAAAGGGAGGGAAAGGAAGCAAATAAGGAAGAAAGGGGAGAAGCAAGAGACCATAAAAAAAGGCAGGGGGAGGAGACAAAGAAAACAAAATATGAGAACAGAAAATTTAAAAAGTGAAGGGAAAATGCTTAGTACATTTAGATCTTAAAAATCCAAGTTTGCAATGTATTTGTCCACCTTCCTCTAGGCCTAATCCTAATTTCAAAGATGAGAATTTTATGGCAAAATACTTCAACCTTCCTCCCCTTTAAAAAATAGGTGTTGGTAAATATACACATATAAGGGATTTTGAGAAAGAGACTATGAATTAGATTCTGTTAGCTTCATTATTCAGAAATCAACCAATCCCACTGAAAATATTCACTTGAGGAACAGACCAGCCATCATTGGGAGAAGACTGGACATACAGAGGGCTTTGCTCATCTAAACTTACTGATGTCGTTTGTATGCTTGCCTAGCTGCTTTGCATGTTTTCTGATCGTTTTTTCAGTATTCAGTGCTATGGATAAAATTTGGAACTTAGTTCATTGTTTTTAACTGAGGTTAGGATGTGAGGCTATGATCACAGGGAACTAGTAGAAATGGTATTTGGAAGTGCTAGACAATGGATGGAGACAGCTATTAGTGAATCCCTTCAGGATAGAAAAGTACATAGAATATTAACTATGTCTACCCATAGCTGTAGCAAGTTTACTAATTAGTGGCATATATGTAGTTTTTATGGCAATGTCATTCCTCTACTTTAATAATACTGAGCTCCTCCTAAAATATTTAAGAATATTCAAATTTACTCAATTCAGGTATATTATCTGATGGCAAACGAAATTATAAAAAGTAATCTCATTTGAAATAGATAAGTGTGGAGTGACGTCACGGAAATGGCGCCGTGAGCAGCGCGTCCGACAGCTCTCCCCTAAATCACAACAAATTTATCAACTAGAAACAGAAAAATTTATCCTCGGAGCATTCCGGAGTTCCACACAAACTGATAGCGAAAGGACTGTTAGCACTTGAATCTGAGAGACGAGGGTGTGGAGGAATCTACCACAGGGACGTTCTTTCAAACCGCAAGGAAGTGCGCCTGTGGTGAGTCAGCCCATATACTTGGGAACCGCGAGCCGCCGCGAGCGGCCGATGCGAGCCGCCCCCGTGAGCGGCCGATGCGAGCCGCCCCCGCGAGCGGCCGATGCGAGCCGCCCCCGCGAGCCGCCACCGGAGCGGCCGCCTCGAACCGCCACCGCGAGCGGCCGCCGCGAGCCGCCGCGAGCAGCCGCGCGCGCGCCCGGTCCGGTTGAGCACCGCTGACGTTCCCAGCGGCCCGCACACTGCGAGTGGGGGTCGCCGGCCACCGGTACCCGGAGCGTCCCATTCACGCGCGTGCCTTGGGCATTCCACGCGCCCAGGGCGCCCTGCTGGTCCGCACACCCAGGGGGCTCCATTATCCTGCGCCTGGTGCGGTCCAGCCGCCAGCGGCGGGGCGAGCGGGAGAGGCTTGGGAGATTCTCTCCGTGGGCGGGGCACCTCACCCAGCCATTCAAGCTAACAATCAAGCGTTGGGGGAGGGGCGCGCGCAGGCAGCCTAAAATACCTTTGGAAACACAGCTGCGACCCAATCACTGAAATTAGCTTAACCCATGAAATCTGCGCACCCTCGGTTCTAATTGATAAGATCTCTCTCAGTTCAGCGACCCAAGACAAGAGGCGTGATATTTTTTAGTGCCTCTCGCTAAAGGGGCGGGGGCAACTTCTGATTGATAGAGCCTCCATATTCAGGGATAAACGCTAACAAGAAGGACTTGGCAGATAATAAGGTCTATACTACACTAGTCGTAAGCAGAGACTAGTGCCTCTTCTTCCCTGCAAAAACAGGCTACAAAGTGTGGAAAGCCTGGGTTGAGAGGTCCAACTAAATGATAGGCGCTGAACAGTCACCTTGACAACAATTGACTCCCACCCCCGCCTGATTACACTGGAGGCCCTGACTCTCAGAGCCTTTCCCAAAGCCTTGCACTGAGTGGGGATAGAGTGGGGATTTCCCAGCTCTTTGAGCCTCTTACTCCCCAGGCAGAAGCAGTTGCAGCCTTATAGCTGGATCACCAGGCTGCTAATTCAGAAAGGGGGGACTAGGAGAGAGAATCCAGGAAAGCAAACTCTCTCATCGTTGGACCCTGCAAACGCCAACAAGCCTTTACTTCCAGCAAGACTAAAGCCAATTATATGACATTGCCATAGAATCCCATCAACTGCAAATCCCTACCTAAGAGTGACACAGGGGCAGAGCCTGGGGTACAGAGTCACCGACTAGGAAGAGGGAGAGAAAAGAAAAAGGAAGAAGTTAACCTCTCAAAATAAAAAAAAACCCACAGATTTTACAACTTGATCCACTAATTTTTGTTGTTGTTGTTGTTGTTGTTTGTTTCTTCTATCTTTTTGCCTTTATTTCCTCCACCTCGGTCCTTCTATTCTCTGCCGATCTTATGCTTCCCCTTTCTTGAACTACACTACCCATGAGTGTTGCATTTTATTTTTCTTCTTCATCCTCACCCTCCTTTAAGGTTATACTCCAAAACACTTAACTCTCACTCTCTCCTTTTTTTTTTTTTGTCTTGCTTTATTTTGTTTTTTTCTCTTCCTATTTTATTTCTTCCTTCGTTTTTCTCTTTTTCTTATTTTTTCCTTTCTATTTGTTTTTTCTTTTCTCATTTTACTTTCCTCCCATATAATCCTCAATCACGAACAAATTAGTTAATTTGGGACTCAAGGCTTTTTTTTGGCTTTATTTCTCTTTTTTGCTTTTGTTTTTATTATTTTTTCTTGTTTGTTTATTTTTGTGGCATTTTGGGTCTTCCCAACCCAAGGTCTCCATTGTATTTAGTCTTCGCTCCACTTAATACAACAGATTTTTACTTTTTATTTTTATTTTTTCTTCTTTATTATTCTTTTTGGGTCCTTTTTTCTGGTTCCCTCTTATCCCTCTCATTATATCTCTTAGTTGACCATCACTTACAAGCAAATCATCTTATGCTTGTCTAAGATTTTCTTCCTTTTTTTTTTTTTTTTGCATTTAGTAGGTCCCTACTCCCTTTTTTTTGCCCCTTGAACTCTTCACCCCAAATCAGGCCCTCCATTATAGGCATGATATTTCCCTGAGGAGGGGAGAGGAGGGAAAGAGAAGAGAGAAAAAAAGGGGGAAATAATAAATTATTACTGTTTTTTTTTGTGGGGTGTTTTACATTTTTTTTTTTTTTTACTTTTTACTCTTTATTAATTCTAATTAGTGCTATCAATAAGACCACCCTCAGATGCTGATAAGAAAGAGGAAATCGAATATTATGGATACAAAAGAAAGAGAGGTAACACAAATAGATGTGGAAAAATCTATGGAGAAAAGACTTAACATATTGGAAGCCTTGAAGCTAAATGACAGAGAATTTAAACTAGAAATCTTAAAAATACTCAGAGATATACGAGAAAACACAGAAAGGCAATATAGGGAGATCAGAAAACAACTCAATGAACACAAAGAATATATTACCAAGGAAATTGAAACTATAAAAACAAATCAAACAGAAATGAAAAACTCAATTCACGAGCTGAAAAACGAGGTAACAAGCTTAGCTAACAGAACAGCCCAGATTGAAGATAGGATTAGTGAAATAGAAGACAAACAACTTGAGGCACAACAGAGAGAAGAAGAAAGAGACTCAAAAATAATAAAAAACGAGAAAGCCCTACAGGAATGGTCTGACTCCATCAGAAAGAATAACATAAGAATAATAGGTATATCAGAGGGAGAAGAGAAAGAAAATGGAATGGAGAATATACTCAAACAAATAATAGACGAGAACTTCCCAAGCCTGTGGAAGGAACTAAAGCCTCAAATTCAAGAAGCAAACAGAACAGCAAGTTTTCTTAACCCCAACAAACCCACTCCAAGGCACATCATAATAAAGATGACACAAACCAATGACAAAGAAAAAATTCTCAAGGCAGCCAGGGAAAAGAAGAGTACAACATATAAAGGAAGGCCTATTAGATTATCATCAGATTTCTCAGCAGAAACTCTACAAGCTAGAAGAGAGTGGACCCCAATATTTAAAGCCTTGAAAGAGAGGAACTTTCAGCCAAGAATACTATACCCATCAAAGCTATCCTTCAAGTATGAAGGAGATATAAAAACATTCACAAATACAGAAAAGATGAGAGAATTTATCAACAGAAAGCCCCCACTCCAGGAAATACTAAGGGGGGTTTTCCAACCAGATTCAAAGAACAAAAAAAAACAACACCACAAGTAACAGCTCCACCAAGAACACAATAAAACCAAACTTAAACTGTGACAACAAAGGAAAAAAAGGGGGGAGAGGATGGAGATTAACAGTAGCAAAGGATGATGAAGTGCAGAAATACTTATAAGATAGGGTACTACAATGAATATGGTAGGTACCCTTTTCATTACTTAATGGTAACCACCCTTAAAAAAACCACCACAAAAACACTTGACTTAAAAAAGGTAGCAACAGAGGAAAGAAGTATGGAACACAAACAAACAAAAACAAATGATAGAAAAACAAAAGAGAAGAATCAAACTAGATACAAAACTAACAGAAAGCAATTTATAAAATGGCAGTAGGGAACCCACAAGTGTCAATAATTACACTAAATGTAAATGGATTAAACTTACCAATAAAAAGACACAGAGTAGCAGAATGGATTAAAAAAGAAAATCCAACTATATGCTGCCTACAAGAAACACATCTAAGCAACAAGGATAAAAACAAATTCAAAGTGAAAGGCTGGAAAACAATACTCCAAGCAAACAACACCCAAAAAAAAGCAGGCGTAGCAATATCATATCTAATAATGCTGACTACAAGACAGAAAAAGTACTCAGAGACAAAAATGGTCATTTCATAATGATTAAGGGGAAGTTGAATCAAGAAGACATAACAATCCTTAATATATATGCACCAAACCAAGGAGCACCAAAATATATAAGACAGCTACTTATTGACCTTAAAACAAAAACTGACAAAAATACAATCATACTTGGAGACCTCAATACACTGCTGACGGCTCTAGATCGGTCATCCAAACAGAGAATCAATAAAGATATAGTGGCCTTAAACGAAATACTAGAACACCTGGATATGATAGACATCTACAGGACACTTCATCCCAAAGCGACAGAGTATACATTTTTCTCTAGTGTACATGGAACATTCTCAAGAATTGACCATATGTTGGGCCACAAAGACAATATCAGCAAATTTAGAAAAATTGAAATTGTACCAAGCATATTTTCTGATCATAAAGCCTTGAAACTAGAATTCAACTGCAAAAAAGAGGGGGAAAAACCCACAAAAATGTGGAAACTAAACAACATACTTCTAAAAAATGAATGGGTCAAAGAAGAAATAAGCGCAGAAATCAAAAGATATATACAGACAAATGAAAATGAAAATACGACATATCAGAATCTCTGGGATGCAGCAAAAGCAGTAATAAGAGGAAAGTTCATATCACTTCAGGCCTATATGAACAAACAAGAGAGAGCCGAAGTAAACCACTTAACTTCACACCTTAAGGAACTAGAAAAAGAAGAACAAAGACAACCCAAAACCAGCCAAAGAAAGGAGATAATAAAAATCAGAGCAGAAATAAATGAAATAGAGAACAGAAAAACTATAGAAAAAATCAATAAAACAAGGAGCTGGTTCTTTGAAAAGATCAACAAAATTGACAAACCCTTGGCAAGACTCACCAAGGAAAAAAGACACAGGACTCAAATAAATAAAATCCAAAATGAAAGAGGAGAGATCACCACAGACATCATAGATATACAAAGAATTATTGTAGAATACTATGAAAAATTATATGCCACCAAATACAACAATCTAGAAGAAATGGATAAATTCCTAGAACAATACAACCTTCCTAGACTGAGTCATGAAGAAGCAGAAAGCCTAAACAGACCAATCAGCAGGGAGGAAATAGAAAAAACTATTAAAAATCTCCCCAAAAATAAAAGTCCAGGCCCAGACGGTTATACTAGTGAATTCTATCAAACATTTAAAGAAGACTTGGTTCCTATTCTACTCAAAGTCTTCCAAAAAATTGAAGAAGAAGCAATACTTCCAAACACATTTTATGAGGCCAACATAACCCTCATACCAAAACCTGGCAAGGCTGGCACAAAAAAAGAAAACTACAGACCAATATCTCTAATGAATACAGATGCTAAAATACTAAACAAAATACTGGCAAACCGAATACAACAACATATTAAAAAAATAATACATCAGGATCAAGTGGGATTCATCCCAGAATCTCAAGGATGGTTCAACATACGCAAAACGGTTAACGTAATACACCATATCAACAAAACAAAGAACAAAAACCACATGATCTTATTAATAGATGCAGAAAAGGCTTTTGATAAAATACAACACAATTTTATGTTTAAGACTCTCAACAAAATGGGTATAGAAGGAAAATATCTCAACATGATAAAGGCCATATATGATAAACCATCAGCCAACATCCTATTAAACGGCATAAAACTGAGGACTTTCTACCTTAAATCAGGAACAAGACAGGGTTGTCCACTCTCTCCACTCTTATTCAACGTGGTGCTAGAAGTTCTGGCCAGAGCAATCAGACAAGACAAAGAAATAAAAGGCATCCATATCGGAAAAGAAGAAGTAAAGCTATCACTTTTTGCTGATGATATGATCCTATACATCGAAAACCCGAAGGACTCCACAAAAAGATTATTAGAAACAATAAACCAATACAGTAAGGTCGCAGGATACAAAATTAACATACAAAAGTCCATAGCCTTTCTATATGCCAACAATGAAATATTAGAAAACGAACTCAAAAAAATAATCCCCTTCACGATTGCAACAAAAAAAATAAAATACCTAGGAATAAACATAACAAAGAACGTAAAGGACCTATATAATGAAAATTACAAAGCATTGTTAAGGGAAATCGAAAAAGTTACAATGAGATGGAAAAATATTCCTTGTTCTTGGATAGGAAGAATAAATATAATCAAAATGGCCATATTACCCAAAGCAATATACAAATTTAATGCAATTCCCATCAAAATCCCTATGAGATTTTTTAAAGAAATGGAACAAAAAATCATCAGATTTATATGGAACTATAAAAAACCCCGAATAGCCAAAACAATCCTAAGGAAAAAGAATGAAGCTGGGGGCATTATAATACCTGACTTTAAACTATATTATAGGGCCACGATAATCAAAACAGCATGGTATTGGCAGAAAAATAGACACTCAGACCAATGGAACAGAATAGAAAGCCCAGAAATAAAACCACATATATATGGTCAAATAATCTTTGATAAAGGGGCCAACAACACACAAGGGAGAAAAGAAAGCCTCTTCAACAAATGGTGTTGGGAAAACTGGAAAGCCACATGCAAAAGAATGAAACTCGACTACAGCCTGTCCCCGTGTACTAAAATTAATTCAAAATGGATCAAAGACCTAAATATAAGACCTGAAACAATAAAGAACATAGAAGAAGACATAGGTACTAAAATCATGGACCTGGGTTTTAAAGAACATTTTATGAACTTGACTCCAATGGCAAGAGGAGTGAAGGCAAAGATAAATGAATGGGACTACATCAGAATTAAAAGTTTTTGCTCAGCAAGAGAAACTGATATCAAAATAAACAGACAGCCAACTATATGGGAACTGATATTTTCAAACGACAGCTCAGATAAGGGCCTAATATCCAAAATTTACAAAGAACTCATAAAACTCAACAACAAACAAACAAACAATCCCATAAAAAAATGGGAAGAGGACATGAGCAGACACTTCTCCCAGGAAGAGATACAAATGGCCAACAGATATATGAAAAGATGCTCAGCTTCATTAGTTATTAGAGAAATGCAAATCAAAACTACAATGAGATACCACCTCACTCCTGTTAGATTAGCTATTATCAACAAGACGGGTAATAGCAAATGTTGGAGAGGCTGTGGAGAAAAAGGAACCCTCATTCACTGTTGGTGGGACTGTAAAGTAGTACAACCATTATAGAGGAAAGTATGGTGGTTCCTCAAAAAACTGCAAATAGAACTACCTTATGACCCAGCAATCCCTCTACTGGGTATATACCCCAAAACCTCAGAAACATTGATACATGAAGACACATGTAGCCCCATGTTCATTGCAGCACTGTTCACAGTGGCCAAGACATGGAAACAACCAAAAAGCCCTTCAATAGAAGACTGGATAAAGAAGATGTGGCACATATACACTATGGAATACTACTCAGACATAAGAAATGATGACATCAGATCATTTACAGCAAAATGGTGGGATCTTGATAACATTATAAGGAGTGAAATAAGCAAATCAGAAAAAAACAAGAACTACATGATTCCATACATTGGTGGAACATAAAAATGAGACTAAGAGACATGGACAAGAGTGTGGTGGTTACCAAGGGTGGGGGGGGAGGGAGGACATGGGAGGGAGGGAGGGAGAGAGTTAGGGGGAGGGGGAGGGGCACAGAGAACTAGATAGAGGGTGACGGAGGACAATCTGACTTGGGCGAGGGGTTTGCAACATAATTTGATGACAAAATAACCTAGACATGTTTTCTTTGAATATATGTACCCTGATTTATTAATGTCATCCCATTACCATTAATAAAAATTTATTAAAAAAAAAAAAAAAAAGAAATAGATAAGTGATTTAATTTTCATAAATAACTATAACTTAATTTAACTAAATTGGCACCAGATATCTCTCCATATATCACCAGCCTATTAGCCTACAGATACAAATGAGATCATATTACTGATAAGTCCATATGTCACTGGACCTTGCTTCCAATGCATCACAAACACGCAGCCTCCTCGAAAATGCTTCCTGAGGCTGACTGGAATGCCAGGGGTTCTCCTAGAACAGATGCAATGAGTCGACCTATTATCCTAATCAGGCCTCTCCTGCTGGCAAAAGCCAATGCCCATAAGGACCAAAGAATCACCACATTCTGAAGCTAAAGAGAGAGATTTGTATATTGGTCTCCCCTCTTGGAGAGAATTCAAAACATGGATTCTTTAGTTTCAAAGAGGCCTTTTGTTTGTTTGTTTGTTTGTTTGTTGTGAGTGAGTGAGTGAGACAGACTGAAAGGGAGAAAGATGAGAAGATTCAACTCAAAGTTGTGTCACTTTAGTTGTTCATTGTTTGTTTCTCATACATGTCTTGATGAGGAAAAGGTGTTGCTGCAGCCAAGCCAGTGACCCCTTGCTCAAGGCAATGACCTTGGGCTCAAGCCAGCAAACATGGGATCATATTGATTATCCCACACTCAAGTGGGAACTGCACGCTCAAGCCGGTGAACCTGCACTCAAGCCGGATGAGCCCATGCTCAAACCTGTGACATTGGGATTCCAAACCTGGGACCTCAGCATCCCAGGCCGATGCTCTGTCCACTGCTGCCACTGGTCAGGCTCAAAGAGGCCTTTTAAATTTCACCTCTGTCTTCTCCAATAGGGCCCTGACCTGATAACAAACCAAGCTAAAAGCCTGTGAGTGATAATCACCACAAAGTTTGCCCCACACGTCAACTGCCACAACTTGCTCAGGTACCTAACACGCTTGGCTCTCTCTGACCTTAAGGCAAGATCCCTCTCTGGTGGCTCCTCAGGTCCTCATGCCAACAGAGCTTTAGCTACCTTTCCCCACCAGCCTGTCAGACATGGACAAGGGCCAAGTCAAGAGCCTTGAAGAGTCTTGTTCCTATCAGACAGACTTTCATGGGCTTCCCTGACTGTGTCCCTTCCCAGGAAATCTGATGCCATCCACAGCCTTAGCAAAATGGGCAGTAAAAATGTAGCCTCCTTCCTAACCCACGACAGGTGATTAGACTGAAGGTGAACACTTGACCTGAAGAGGGGGCTTCCCAAGGCTGCTTAGCAACTTGCAACTTGGAACAAAAAGGCCAGGTAGGCCAATCAGATCCCTATCCTGGAAACAAGTCGAGGCAGGACAGAAACAAACAAATTGTGGATTTATATTATTGGCAACAAACCCACTGATTTCTGCTGCTCTTGTCTGACTTTTTTGGAGGCCTGGGCATTAAATGAAACCTCTTGGTATCATTATAATCAAACTTTCCTTAAATTTGAGCCAGTTAGATAAGATCTGTACTCCTTGACACCAAATTCTGGTTAAAATAACTATATAGAAACACAATCCCCAAAATATTTACTTTTGGCCTTTCATTAATCCTACCTGGTTGATTCAAAGAAAAGTAATATACTCTCTGAGCATGGTTGAGGCTACCCCATCACATGCCCGAAGAGAGGAAGTACAAATAATTATAAGTCACAAAGGAATATAATGACTGGCACAGGGCCTCTGAATCCGGGGGCACAGAGGACAATCAGCAGTAAAGCAAATGAGGAGCTCAGCCCCCAGCCATCTTTGCTTCTCTTCCACATGTTTCAAGAAAAGTCCAGGCTGCACTGCTCTCCCTGGTAAAATGTTGAAATGTTACACTGTATCAAGCCACTCTGAATATCATTAAATTTTAAAACCTGTGATTAAACTTTCTAAGGGCAAAAAGTGGAGGATTTTGACTGCTAATGATTTTTGTTAACCTGTCTCCTCAGTTTGGTCATTTTCTGCATTATGGATTATGTTTTTCCCAAGGAGAATCCAAAAACTTTCATTTCAAGTATCCCTTGAGTGTGAGTAGCTTCAACCAAGCAAACCTGCCCCATGAGACTTGGAATAGAAAGGTAAATTCTATGAGACCACAGGCCCTCTGACAGCATGGCCACGGGCACGTTGAGTTCAGCTGCAGCAGCTCTGGCAGAGGTCCCACTGCTCGAGTGGTGGTTTCATGAGTGCTGAGTGACAGGTGGCAGCAGCAGTGGACTTTCTGCTGGGACAGTCCCGTGGCATGATTGAGCATTCTTCCTGGCTTCCCACTTCTGCTGTGTGACATCCAAGCCTGGTTCTCTGACTGCCTCCAAAAATCTGTAAGCTACCTGATACTGTGTAATAAATCCTTTTATGTTTAATTGAATTTGAGAGGACTGCAATGGAACCTTGTGATAGAAACGCAGTAAGGAAAGCCGCTTCCACGCCGGCAAAGAAAGCTGCTCTAACAGGGCTGAGCTGAACAATAGATACAGAGAAAAAGAAAAGGTCCATAATGCCCATGTGGCATTTCCATGATGATCCGGAAAGTCGCAAGTGGGTAATTTATGAATGGAAGCAGAAAAGAACGTTTTCAGTGAAATGCAATAGAGTTTGCCATATAATGTACACTTGCTGGATCTCTTCCTTCCCTCCTCTCCTCTTCAAGCACTTATTTTTCTGTTGTCATGTTCACTGGCTATTTACATGTCTGTCCCTCCACTAGACTCTAAGCTCCTTAAGGACAGAAACTGTGCTTACCTTTTGCCACCATGTCAGTGTCCGAACACAGCGCTTGGACTTCGTCAGTGCTCTAGCCATCTTTATTGCGTGTGTATGGTGGTTGGCTGCAAAAAGCTCCCAGTTTCTCCTTTCTCAGGCAACGGAGTGAACAGGAAAAAGGCTTCCCTTGATTCTTTTTACTTTAGGATATGCCCTCAAAAAGTCTGTGTATGGGGTGAGGTCGAGTGCATCCTGCCAACCCAGAGTCTTACTGATAGCTAGCACTGGCCCTGGTGGTTCTCCAATTCGTATTTATATCCACACATGCCTCTTCCATCAAAATATGCCATTTGCAACTAAAAGAGAGTGAATCAAATATTAATGCCCAAGTTACCCATGCATTTTTGTAAAGCCTTCAACTTTCTTTACCAAGGATTTTAACGCACTCTTGTAATTCTACATCAGCACGGTGCAATCAGCAAATATCAATTTCTCTCTGGGACCAGAAAGACTTGTTAACTGCAATTTTACTATGTACATCCTAGTCAGGGAGGGAGCTGCTTTGTCAGAGTCTCAGAAATTATCTCATCTCTGTAGATCTTGGCATGAGGAAATTATGGAGCATGAGAAATAAGTTTATTTTCCAGGCTCCTGGTGATTGTTTTGAAGAGGTAAATTCAAAGCACTCCTGAAGTGCCTGCCCCTTTTTATCTTCCTGTTAAATTTCTACCTTTGTGGTGAGGTTGAGTGCATTCCGCTTAAATGCCACCTCCACAAAGCCTTGGTTATCCCAACCAGAAATGATTCCGGTGTGCTTTATTTTCATTTCACCCATCAAAAGCTTTTTTGTCTAGTCATTATTGGTTTATGTTTTATATCACCTACCAGATAAGTACCTTGAGGATTAGGATCAGCTAGTTCTCATCTTTGCATCCCAGTACAAGACATGAAATATGTGTTAAGTAAATAAATGGTAAATTTTTTCACTTGAACTACCAGGATTAGGATGGAGAGCTCTTGGAAGTTGAAGAAAAAGATAGCTGAAATAGAATTTTGTAGTTAGGAGTGAACCACTTTTTTAAAACATTCTTTTGTGGAGGAAAAAAAATGGATGTACAAGACAATCTTTGTATGAATTAGGACTGACAAAGCACACTGAGTTTGAATTAGTTTGCAGTAGCTTGAAATTCTGGACGATGCCCCTAAAGGGAAGGGAAGGCCTTTTCTGCCTTCTTCAACAACAGCATACTCAAATTCCTTGTTCTTCATAGCACTGCTTATGTCCAGGCAGAAGGAAAATATAGCAGGCTGCTGGGTGGAGCTATTTCCCTTCCCTCACACTAGCCCACTCTTCACTGCCCTGTCCATTCTTCCCTGCAGAATTATAATTAACTCTCAGCAAAATGAGTACACTGATATTTAGCAAGCAATTCAATGCCTCTGTCAGAGTTTGACTCTGTGCACCCAGAAATGTTCATCAAGTGCGAACACTTAATAAATATGTAGGTACTCACTAAATGATGCCCTAGAGACCATGCTCATTTCTGCTCAACACACACACGCTGCTATAGGATTCCTTCAGGTTTATTAGAAAATATTTTCATCATTATTTAAGGCTGGGTTGTTTAATTCCATATCTATAAAAACTCAGTATTTTCTCCTAGGTTCCGTACCTACTGTGCTAGCAGATTTCCCCCAGAAGAAAGTATTATTGTCTTAGGTCTGTTTTTCTCAAAGTGTTTTGGGAATGTTAACAGGTCATGTGTGGAATGAAAATTCTGTGGTCAAAAATTTTTAGAAAATACTGAGTTCAACAAAATTAAATGACTGTACTGGGGGACTTCACAGAACCTTTCACATGATAGCATGCACCGTGAATCTCACAAGGATTTATCTTAGGGACTTGTGTTCTGAACACACATTTTGGGAAATGCTACTTTATAATCTGACTGCCCTGGCCTACTTTCTTAGTAAACTACCAATAATCTGTGATGGAGAAAGCTAGGATGAGTGACACCAGTGTCATTTTAATGCTTTTTCTACAAATAATATCATAAACTGTAATGAATCTTATTACAATTGTTTTTGTTTGTTTTTTTGTTTTTTACAAAACAAATTCTTCAATGTTTTAAAAAGAAACAAACCCCTAGACACTACAAAGTTCTCTGACCATCATCAACTCTTTTCATCATGCTTTACTTAACATTCTTCCTAAATCTTTTCTTAGAGTAAATAAAAATAAAAAAAATAATAATAATAGCCATTCTGTAAAAAATTTTTAAAAAATGTTCCAGGGATTAGGCTAAATTCAATTTTTTATTTAATACTTAAACCTTAAACGGTGGTAGGGGAGAGAGATCCAAAATTGTGGCAGAGGAAGTTGAAACCTACACTCAACTCCTGCCAGGACCAAACTGGAATTACAACTAAATATAGAACAATCAACCTGAATAACTAACTGAACATTAGCTGAACAGAAGTCTCATGACGAATAATTTACAGAGGAAGCCACATTAAGACTGGTAGGGAGAACAGAGATGCAAAAAGGGCTAGCCCATTCCCACAGCTATAGCTGAGATTGTGGACAGATATCACCTCAGCTACAAAGGTTCCCCCTGAGAATGTATGGGGCCCAACCTCAAGATGGGCTACCCAGCCCACAGCACCAGGGTTGGAAATAGGCACCCAAATAACATCTGACTGTGAAAAGCAGCAGGGAATCTGTCTGCCAATAAGAGATAGAAATCTGTTAGAGACATAGGTGCCTTCTTAAAGGGCCAGAACACAAAATCTTATTTGCAGCTACTCACCTTGGGCTCTGGAAGCAAGAGTACAGAGTGGACTAAAGTCATGTGAAGAGACACTGGGGTTTGTGACTCTGGGGACAGAGCTGAGGATACAGCCACCAGAATCCTTATGCTAAGTTCCTCTCCCATACCATGGACATCATATTTCTTGCATGGAACATTCCCCTCCTTATGACATCAACCTAGAAAAATAAAATAGCCCCACCCTCTGGACTCCCTGTTGCCTCACTCTGTGGAGCCCATGCCCTGCTGAGAAGTAGGCTGCCTGGACCAGGGTATAGAGATCCAGGTATACCAGCAGTGTCAGTGAGTAATTTGTGTGTCTTTTGGGGGAGGGCATTCCCTCACTTTCTCATGAACCTGACAGGTAATGTCTCCCTGCTAAATCTCATCTTCTGGGTTCCTGGCATCTCCAATCTTCTAACTCCTGGAGGGCCCACCCTAATTACCCTGAGATAGACTGGGTTGTGTGGCTCTGTGATGGGGGCCATTTTTCCCTTGCAAACCTGACTTTTGCATAGCTATCCCTCTACACAGCCAAATTGTAGTCTTTTGGGTGTGATAAAGTCTACTGGCCTCACCTTGACTACTCCCTGGGAGCCCACCACATCACAAAGGTCTGCAGGCACCTGGCAAAGGACATCTAGACTTGGTATATCTGGGAACTTTTGCCTAGTGACTTTAGGCAAAGCACTGGAACCAGGTTTGAACCTGTATCAAGTTGGTGAACACCATTTACCCCTACCTGGTGACTCACTGAGAACATAACTCATGCAACTAAGTACCACCAGAGATTCTTCCAGTAACTGAGCCAAACAGGCAGCTCACAGGCAGAGCTGGATCTTGGGGTGCCTTGGGCCTTTTGCTGACAAGCCACCAGGCTCAGTGCTGCTGGAAGTTGGCTTTAGTGTACAGCTTGGTCCTTCTCATGCACACCATGACCCAGCAGAAGCAGCTACAAAATGTGGATCACTTTGTAGTCCCAAAATAATTTGCCTAGAGCTAGTTACAGAAAGTGTCTGACATTGACCTGCACCAGAGTTCTACAAAGAAGCTCCAGAACAGACATACACAGTAGCCATCTTCTGAAAATATGAGAGTAAGATCTCATCAGCTTCATAAGCAATATATCTAAAGGCAGCTTTTGGCAGACACCAGACTCTGCTGAGGCAAAAGCTGCTTCACGTGCTTAGTACCTACGCAGTAGCTCTTATACTGTGGTTGGGGTCAGCCCTCACAGTCAGCCAACCTGAGGGTCCTCTTGACACAGTAATAGGCTAATAGCAATCAAAACTCAATTACAAGAGGGCTCACATAACCACACAAGGGATGTTACTGGAGCACCAAAATCAGTTGATCAAGGAAACTGCCATTGGATCCCATGAGACACCTACTACATAAGGTCACCCACCAAGATTGGGAGACATAGAAGATCTACCTAATATATATAAACAAAATATGAAGACAAAGAAACATGTCCTAAGTGTAAGAACAGAAGAAATCTCCAGAAAAAGATCCACATTAAATGAAAGCAAGCAATTTGTCAGATACAGAGGTCAGAGAAATGGTTATAAGGATAGTCAAAGAACTCAGAACTTGAACAGCATGAAAAATAACATAGAAATCATTAAAAAGACCAGTCATAAATAAAGAATACAATATATTAAATAAAGAATAAATTAGAAGGAATAAACAGGTTAAATAAAACAGAGAAGCAAATCAGCAATTTAAAGACAAGGTAGCAGAAAATATGCAATCAGAGCAGCAAAAAGAAAACACAATATTCAAAAAATTTGGATAGTCTAAGGAACCTTTGGGACAACATGATGCAAAACAACACTCACATGATAGGAGAACCAGAGGAAAAAGAGAGAGAACAAGGAATCAAATACCTACTTGAAGAAATAATGGCTGAAAACTTCCCTAATCTAGTGAAAGAAAAAGACCCAAAGAGGCCCACACCAAAACACATCATAGTTAAAATGGCAAAGGTTAAAGACAAAGAGAAAATCTTAAAAGCAGCAAGAGAAAGACAGCTATTTACCTATAAGGGAGCTCTTTTAAAACTGTCAGCTAATTTCTTAACAGAAAATTTTCAGTCCAGAAGAGATTGGTATGAACTATTCAAAGTGATGAAAAGCAAGAATGTACATACAATCAAGACTACTTTACCCAGAAAGACTATCATTTTAAATTGAAGGAGAAATAAAGAGCTTCCTAGACAAGAAAAAGCTAAAGGAATTCATCACCACCAAACCAGTATTACAAGAAATGTTAAAGGGTTATCTTGAAGAAGAAGGAGGAGGAGAAGGAAGAGAAAGAAGAGGAAGCAGAGAACAAGGGGGAATGGGAAGAAGAGAGGAAGGTGGAGGAGGAGAAGGATGGAACATAGTTATAAATTATAAAATGGCAACAAATATGTACCCATCAATAACCACTTTAAATATGAATGGTTTAAATGCTCCAATCAAAAGACATAGGGTAGCTGAATGGATAAGAAAACAAGACCCTGTCTAAAGAGACTCATCTCAAAACAAAAGATACACATAGACTAAAAATAAAGGGTTAGAAAAAAAATATTTTATGCAAAAGGACATTTTTAAAAAGCCTTGGAAAGTAATACTTATATATGACAACCTAGAGATTAAAACAAGAGATATAGTAAGAGACAAAGGACACTACATAATGATAAACAGTGCAATCCAACAAGAAGATATAACCCATGTAAATAAACATTTATGCACCCAATGTAAAAGCACCTAAACATGTAAAGCAAATCTTGATGGACATAAATGGAGAGATTGACAGCAACACAGTCATAGTAGATTTTAACACCTCATTAACATCAATGAATAGATCTTCTATACAGAAAATCAACAAGGAAATAGCAGCCTTAAATGATACATTAAATCAGCTGGATTTAATTAACATCTTCAGAATATTTCATCCCAAAGCAGCAAAATATACATTCTTTTCAAGTGCATATAGAAAATTTTCTAGGATAAACCAAAGTTAGGACACAAAACAAGTCTCAATACATGTAAGAAGGCTGAAATAATATCAAGAAACTTCTCTGACAATATGGTATGAAACTAGAACTCAATCACACACACACACACACACACACACACACAAAGCTGAAAAACACACAAAGACATGGAGGTTAAATAGCATGTTACTAAAAAATAAATAGGTTAACAATGATATTAAGGAAGAAATCAAAAGATACCTTAAAACAAATGAAGATGAGAACATAGCAACCCAAAATTTATGGGATACAGCAAAAGCAGTCCTGAGGGGGAAACTTATAGCAGTGTGGGCCTATATCAAGAAACAAGAAAAATCTTAAATAAACAATCTAACTCTACACTTAAAAGTACTAAAAAAATAACAAAACCCAAAGTGAGTAGAAGAAAGGAGTATTAAAGATCACAGCATAAATAAATGAAATAGAGTCTACAAAAAAATTAAAGATTAATAAAACCATGAGCTGGTTCTATGAGAAGATAAACAAGGTTGACAAATCTTTAACCAGACTCGTCAAGAAAAAAGAGACAGAGAGGAAGGACCCAAATAAATAAAATCAGAAATGAAAGAGAAAAAATAATAAGTGACACCACAAAAAATACAAAGACTTGTAAGAAAATATTATGAACAACTATATATCAACAAATTGGACATTGTGGAAAAAATGGACAAATTTCTAGAAAAATGCAATCTTCCAAAACTGAATCAGGAAGCATCAGAGAATCTAAATAAACAGATTACAACTATAACTAGTAAAATTGAAGCAGTAATCAAAAATCTTTCAATAAACAAGAGTCCCAAACCATATGGTTTCACAGGTAAATGTTATTAAACTTTCAAAGAACTAATACTGATCCTTCTCAACCTTTACCAAAAAACTCAAGAGGAAGAAAGACTTTCAAGCTTATTTTATAATGCATACATTATCTGAATTCCAAAACCAGCTAAAGACACTACAAAGAAAAAAATTGAGCCAATATCCCTGATGAACACAGATGCTAAAATCCTCAACAAAATATTAGCAAACCAGATACAGCAATACATTAAAAATATCATACACCATGATCAAGATGGATTTGTCCCAGGGATGCAAGATTGTTACAATATCTGCAAATCAATAAATGCGATACACCACATAAACAAAGGATAAAAATCATGTGATCACATCAATAGATGCAGAAAAAGCACTTGATAAAATCCAGTGCCCATTTATGTTAAAAACTCTCAGCAAAGTGAAAATAGAGGGAACATACCTCAATGTAATAAAGACCATATATGACAAAACAACAGCCAACATCATATTCAAAGGGCAAAAACTACAAGCATTTTCATTAAGGTCAAGTACAAGACAGGGTTATTGCTTTCACCACTCTAATTCAACACAATACTGAAACTTCTAGCCACAGCAATAAGACAAGAAAAAGAAATAAAAGGCATCCAAATTGGAAAGGAAGAAGAAAAACTCATTATTTGCAGAAGACATGATACTGTATATAGAGAACCCTAAAGATTGTACCAAAAAACTACCAGAACTGAGAAATGAATTCAGTAAAGTAGAAGGATACAAAATAAATACCTAGAAATCAGTTGCATTTTTATACATCAACTAGCTGTACCCGACCATGCATTGCTGTGGCTCAGTCTGGTTAAATGAAAAAGAAAGAAAAGAGAAAGTGCATGTTTCTAATATGTTTAATTTCACAATGCATGTAAGTATAGAATATTTTTTGTTGTTCCATTGTCTGTGCAGATATAGAGATTGTCTGGTTTGCCAAGTCCAGAATACACAACATATAATTGTCCATGTGAGAAGCAATCCGTGTGTAGATCTAAAGCACACAATTCTAAAGATTGGCCCTGACCTTTGTTGATGGTGATTGCAAACGCCAATTGAATTGGAAATTTCAATCTCTTAAATTGAAATGGCATATCCATTGGAATCATAGGAATGCAAGGAATGAGGACATCTTCACCTTTGAAAGGTCCTGTCAAGATTGTTGCTTCTATGACATTGCTCATTAATTTTTTACAGTGCACAGACCAAAACACTTCATGTTTTACCATGAAATCAATCAGTGATTTCAGCTTCTGTCTGAAAGCACGTGCTGTGATGTCATGCCTATCCACTGGGGATTGGCCAGGAAGTAAGAGCTATTGTATATAGTCCCATGCTGGATTGTATGTGAATGTAATGAATAGGTCTGGATGCCCGTAGTGATGAACATACACAATTGCATCTTGAGCATACTCATGCATATGATGTGGACTGCCTGTATATGAAGATGGCAAACTCGTTAGTCTTTCAACATTAGTTGTATTACCGTCATTTACAACTGCATCTCTCAAATGAACATATTCTTCAGAGTGAAGCTTGATCTGATTCAAACGGATAAATATCAAACATTCTGTTTCGAATTTTGCATACATATCTACGATGTATTGGTGAAACAATTGATGGCATTTCAAAATGTGATTGTCTTCATTCTCTTGAATCATTAATCGTTATGAATAATAGTTCATTACACTGCATTTCATATTTGTTTCTTCACCACTGACTGGATTTATCATCTTAACATTGAAGTGATATCCATTGGCACCATCCCAAAAAATGATTGGATATTGCAGGGCATCATAGCACCGATGAATTTCTGCAGCTTTTGTCAATTGATTGTTTCTCCGATGAAGAACAATATCTCTAGGTTGGAAATGATCTCCAACCATAACAATTGCCACTTTGTCTATAGTTGGAGCATTGAATCTTCACACATGTTCTCCAGCAGCTGTTTTGTCAGCATGAATAACAATCTTGTGTGTAGCAGATGGCATCATGTCAATTGCTGTTTTGAACAAACACACTAAATTGTTTTTTTCATGAAGAAGCTCTTGCAGTTGGGAAACGATGGACCTTTTTATGCCAGTAGAAATTCTGCAGCATGCATTCAATTCATCATTGCCATCACTGATGAAATACATTTGTAGGAATTTACTTTGACCATCTGGGAACTGAAGCAGGGAACCGGCTTTATGATAAATTTGTCCTTTCACTTTGAAAATTGGCATGAATTGAGCTGTTACGATTTCTGCGCCAAATGACGTCATTTGGAAGCATGAGTTCTATTTCCTGATGTTAGATAGGAACTGCTTTGATTCGGCGGTATATCCAGCAAGCAAAGTTTTTAATGGTTCTGGTGATTCTCCAAGTTGAGGCAGTTTAATTTTTTCCTGCGGCCCAACACATTCCTTTCATTTCTTTATTAAATTTCAGAGCCTTGCAATAAGGACATACTTCAATCATAGTGCCAATGAGAACATGCCAGCTCAAACTATAATCATCAGCTGAGTTGTACCAGAATGCAAGGTGATTGTAATCACGTGATTGCTGAGCATGGAGTCATGTTTGATGCTGATCTGCTGTTTCTCGTTGACGTCTTTCAGCCACTCAGCCTGTTGCATTCATTCTGTTGAGAACAAAGCAGATATGAAGCTGCAGAATGTGATTGCTGTGTTTGCAACCATGTATCCTCAAGTATGGCTGCATGTAAATGGATCATAAATTGGAAACATTAAAATGGAATCGTAAAATATTTAGTATAGTGTGTTGCTTTTACGTCCAACAGATGGCGCTGTTTTTCAAAAACATGTTTTTACCTGTCACAGATGTGACATCTATATCTATATAAAAGTAGGTATATAAAAAAGAGTGCATATTTGAATGCAACATTGTTTCAAAATTTCAAAGCAATTGGTGAAGAACTTTCGGAGATTTAAGATTTTGAACAAACATTTACATTTTTATTTATATAGATAATGAACTATCAGAAGAGGAAATTAAGTAAACAATCCCATTTATAATTGCATCAAAATAAATAATAAAATACCTATGAATAAATTTAACCAAGGATGTAAAAGATCTGTACTTGTAAAATTATAACACACTAAAGAAATTGAAAAATATATAAATAAGTGGAAGCATATACTGCATTTATGAATAAGAATTAACAGTATTAAAATTTTCATGTTACCCAAAGCAATCTGGAGATTCAACACAATTCTTATAAAAATACCAATGGTATATTTCACAGAACTAGAACAAATAATCCAAAAATTTATATAGAACTACAAAAGACCCTGAAAAAAACAGCAATCTTAAGGAAGAAGAACAAAGTTGAAGGAATCATGCTACCTGATATCAAGCTATACTATAAGGTCATAGGAATCAAAACAGCATGGTATTGGCATAAAACTACACATATATATTAATAAAGCAGAATAGAGAGCCAGAAATAAACCCATATCTTTGTGGCCAATTACTATTTGACAAAGGAGGTAAAAACATAAAGTGAGGTAAAATAATCTCTTCAATAAATGATTTTGGAAAAATTGAAGAGATCCAAAATGGATTAGTGACTGAAATGTTAGACTCAAACCATAAAAAACCTAGAAGAAAAATATAGGTAGTAAAGTCCGAACATTTCTTGTAGCAATATTTTTTTCTGATATATTTCTTCAGGCAAGGGAAACAAAAGAAAAAATAAACAAATGGGACTACATCAAATTAGAAAGGTTTTGTACAAGAAAGGAAACCGTCAACAAAATGAACAGACAACCCACTGAATGGAAGAACATATTTGTCAATAATATATCTGGTAAGGAGTTAATATCAAAAATTTATAAAGAACGTATACAACCCAATGCCAAAAAAACAACAAATAAACCAGTAAAAAATGGGTAAAGGACCTGAATACACACTTATCCAAAAAAAACCATACAGATAGCCAATAGACATGAAAAGATGCTCAATGTCACTAATCATACTAGAGTTGCAAATTAAAACCACAATGAGATATCACCTTACACCTATCAGAATGGCTACCATCATTAAATCAACAAACAAGTGTTGGTGAGAATGTGGAGAAAAGAGAACCCTTGTGCACTGTTAGTGGGAGTGCAGATTGATGCAGCCACTGTGAAAAGCAATGTGGAGTTATCCCAAAAAATTAAAAATGGAACTGTCTTATGACCCAGCAATTCCACTTCTAGGAAGATATCCAAAGAACCCAAAACACTGATTTGAAAGAATATATGCACCCCTATGTTCATTGTACAGTAGCCAAGATTTGGAAGCTACCCAAGTGTCTATCAGTATATGAGTGAATCAAAAAAAGCTGTAGTACATTTATATAGTGGAATACTACTCAGCCATAAAAAATAAATCTTACCCTTTGCAACAGCATGGGTAGACATGGAGAGCATTAAACTAAATGAAATAAGTCAGTCAGAAAAAGACAAATACCATATGATTTTACTCATATGTGGAATCTAATGAAGAAAATAAACTAACAAACAAAATAGAAACAGATCAATAGAGAGAAAACAGACTGACAACTGTCAGAGGGGAGGGGGTTTGGGAGACTGGGTGAAAAAGGTGAAAGGATTAAACAAAGAAATAAACTTTGACACAGAACACAGTGTGGTGATTACCAGAAGGAAAGAGGGATAGGTTGAGGTAGAAGAGGGTATAGGGGGATAAATAATGATGAAAGGAGATTTGCCTTGTGGTGGTGAACACAGGATACAATATTCAGATAATGTATTACAGAATTGTACACCTGAAACCTATATAATTTTATTAAACAATACTACTCTCAATGAATTCAATAAAAAATTTTAAAAAGAAAAACCGTACCAGGTGGGAATTATTACTAAGGAAACTGAGACTTAGAAAACTGAAATAACTCACCTAGGTAATTGGCAGAGCCAAGGTTCTAGGTCTTCAGGCCCCAGGGTTCATGCCATAGCCTCTTTGGTGGGGTGGGGAGAGCTAATTATTATTATTTACCAGGTAAATGTGCTGCTTTCAAAGGCTTCCATACCTTGGCTGCCTCTGTGTTCATGTTAACACTTTACAACCAAAGCCCTTCAAAAGGCTAAATTCTGATTCCTTTTAAAAGTATTTATTTAGAGCTAATAGAAGAGAAAGTATTAATGGTCCACTTCCCTCTGAGGCACTGGCTTTGACCATTCTCTTGGACTCATTCAATCACCTCAGAATCAGAGAGAGGCTTATTTCATGCTCTTTTAAAGAAAGTCAATCTGGAATTTAGTCATAATTTTTTTTTCGGTTACAGTTTACATTCAATATAATTTTGTACTGGTTTCAGGTATATAGGATATTGGTTAGATAATCACATACCTTACAAAGTGTTCCCCCTGATATTTCTAGTCACAGGTTTTAACATTGCATTCTCTTGTTTGGACAGTAGAGAAGAGAAAATTCACAAAGAATTGTGTTCCTGGGATCAGATTCTTCACTGCAGTATCCCAGTCTGGGCATCTCTCCCTCTTTGTTCCAACAGGTAGGCATTAGTACCTAATACAGGTTCGTGTTCAGTAGTTGCCCAAGTGCTGTGGCTTCAGCATTTTACCACCTGCTTTCACTAGCATCCTGTTTGTCTTTTATCCAGAATATTTTTAAAGAGCATTTGAACAAAGGGGACAATTTTTTTTCAGACATCTGGGCATCTCCTCACTGCTTGATTTATAGGTTATTCTTTAATCAACAAAGTTGTGGGATAACCATGTCATCATCCTGTTTTGCATGTGAGGAAGTGAGGCACCAAGGGACCCACAGGGGTCATGGTAGTAATGATTTCTCAGGCTGTTCAAGCAGGAGAAGTGGGAATTAGATATCCACAACGATGTTAGATCTGCCTCTTCTATGTCTTCAAGGTACTAATTTTCATCTCGTAGGTAGATTTTTGCAACTGCCTGGACCCCCATTAAAAGATTAGTCAGGGCTATGATACAAACACTTTGAAATGTTCTACAAAAACAAAGTGGATTTAACACAGTGTTGAATAAGAATTTCAGGTACATGGGTTAATAGCACAGGCTTTAAAGGCTTTACATGTCTTTGGAATTAGACCACTTCCTTGAGTTCCCCTGGTCTTCCTCTCTCTTGGTCCTAGCATCTTGGTTCCACTAAACCTCCTTTGAAGACTTTTAGGCTTTGTGGCCCTCTATGAGTCAAAAATTAATAACATGGGGTTTCAACTCATAGATTCTCACATCTCTGTCTGGCCAATACTCTCAGGGTCAAATATCTTGAGATGTGAGTGCACATAGGCAGTGATGAGACAAACAACTCTGAAGAATTAGACAAAGGACCTAAATGTGGATGGTATTTGCTCCTTCTCACAGGCAACATAGTCACGTGAAAACAGCGTGCACTTAGGAACAAGACAAACTTGGTTAATTTTAACCTAACTCTACCATATACTGATTCTGTGAACTTGAGCAAATTACTTAACCTTTCTGAGTCTCAGATTCCTCACCTGTGTATCACAGTTAATACACTCCTAAAAGTTTTAAGAATAAAATTAAATAATATATATGAAAATTCCAGTCAGATTGCCTGACACATAAGAGATACCCAATAAACATTCACTTCCTCCCTGCCCCTAAACATCTTAATTGTAAAAGTAACTAGATAATAATAATGTTTTGTCTCAAAGGAACTTCTGAGAAAATACTGTGGGAACATTTAAAACATAGTAAATATTTAACAATGATAAGAGTAACAATATTAGCAGCTACCATTACTATCATTACCTATTATTATTAAAACACAGGTGCAACAATCTGATGGTCTGATTCAATTTGTCTGTGAACACATGTGTGTCCTCATATGTCTTTATGACCAGTGGAGGGAATGGGCAGGCAGGCAAAGAGGCCATGGTTACCTCAACATTGCTTAAGTCTCAGGAGACTTTCCTTCCTAGAGTCTGTTCTACCCCCAGTCTAATTTCTTATCAGGTAAATTGGAAAATCAGAATAAGAAGTTTTTAAGCCTAATGTCTGACCACAAAAGCCTGGAGTGTTTTATATGCTTTGCCTCTGGAGTTCATTATGGATGAGAATGTTCAACCTATACATGGAGGTTGTGACCCATCTTTCCTGCCCACAGTTCCTTAGGATAGTTTGGCTTTCCAGGGCTTACATAACCAAAGGCCCTGGGTTCACATAGCTTCTCTTAGGTCCCAGGTCTCTGTATTTGACATGATTCATCTGCTACATACCAGCGAATGAGTTTATTTAGTCTCTGTTTACTCCATATATATGTATATGTAGTAATACATAAAAATTTATTTACATTATTCATTTTAAAATTAATGCTTTCTCTGGTATTTTGTCTAATGTTTTTACAATAAATGCATTTGTATAACCCAGTCATACTATGTTTGTTTTGCAGATTCAGACTAAACTGTCATAAAAGAATAAAATATTACTTTAAACGTACATTCACCTGAAAAATTCACCATCCTACCCATTAACTCTTTCATTGTTAAACAATTACTGCTTGTGCTAAAGTCATTGTGCACCTCTTTGTATGTTCTCTGCAGCAGAACTACATCCAGGCCTCACTTATGGAGCTGAGATGAAAATGTAGCATTATTTTATCCAAGATTTTAAATGCCTAGAGATATTGATCCAGCCTGCTAGCCTGCTCAGGAGGATGCCCCACTTGCTGCATTGTGCTTAGAGACAATCTAATAAAAGCTTGCTGAATAATAAACAATGGGAGCTCACCAATTCTAAAAATTTAGATTGACAGGAATAATCCCCTCCCTAGAAAAGACAGACCAGCGGGCGCTTCCCATAAACCCATTATTGCCCACTCACCCATAAGCCAATAGAAGATGTCGGATTATTGGAACTCCTAGCTTTAAGAGAAATTGCTTTTCTAAACTTGACTTTCCACACTAAATATAAAATATGGACCATCTGTAATGAAGGGATTGCAGCCCAAACAGCCATCATCTCTCTGAGGCAGAGGTTAGAAGGTTGATGCACATTGGTTCCAAAGGGATGGGGACAGGGATGACCTTTTGCCTTGAAAATGGTCACTCAGAGCTGTAATGTGAGAGAAAGGGGTCAGGTATTAGCCAATAAAGAGTCTCTGAAGCTTCTGCCTTGTTAGATTCTCACATGGGGTGTGGTAAGCCATGCAAGCAATATAAGCAAACAGAGTCAATTCTCACAAATGGGGGAATGCAATACAGAGAGAATGTGAAACTGGATATTCTTCAGATGAGAAATACATTTCAAAGCCTTTCAAAATAAACAAGTATCTGTAGATAAACGACAAAGGATTTGGAAAGGAAAATAACTTCTATTAATTTGTGACACAGTCTGACCTCTTGATTGGTATATCGGTGTTGCCATTTGCCCCCTATTCTGCAGGCAAAGCTCAATTTCTTCCAGGCTGACTCTTTTTAAGAAAAAACACTTTATAAAAATAATGTGTGGGCAAAAACATGGATGGACCAAGAATGTATTATGCTAAGTGAAATACGTCAGATGGAAATGGACAAATATCATATGATTTCACTCATGTGTGGAATATAAAAACACAACAAATGAACAAACAAAACAAAAATAAGCTTACAGAGGCAGACAAAATATTGGTGGTTGGCAGAGGAGAAGAGGGTAGAGGGAAGGTAATATGGGTAAAGGAGGTCAGTTGTATAGTGACAGATGGAAACTAGACTTTTGATGGTAAGAATGATATAGTATACACAGATTTCAACACCTAAAACTTATAGAATGTTATAAACCAATGTTACTGCAACAAGAAATAAATTTTTAAAATAAATAATAAACAAAATAAAATGGAAAGATATAATGTTTTATGAAGTTCAGTGAAATCCCTATTGTTCATGTTTTGAGATTTGTTGAATTCTAACAAGAGACGCTGACAGCAATGAGAGGGTGGCCCCAAAATATTAGATGTTATGTCAGCAGCAACTTTTAGCAAGAAAATAAAAATAAAAGGCTGTAGATCAAAGCTTTCATCTGAGAGCTGAGTGCCCCATTACAGGGAGGTCCACATTAAGCGGGGATCTGAACTGCACAGGCAGAAGTGGGACACACCAGACTGATGAGATGATCCATTGATGTAAATGTGCATTGATGCCGGAGCAGGTCAAAAGATATTTCTAATAAACCCATCAACACACACACACACCCAGCAGCCTCATGAATGCAATTAGCAGGTTTCTGGGTTATAGTTTCCAAATATAAGTGCAGGGAAATAAAGGTACCTGACTTCAGATTTTTGCCATGATTGGTATTTTGGGAAGGCAAGATTAACCTGATGAATTATGAATAAAAAATTGAATGTGCTCTCTTTTATCTCAAAGAAATCTTCCACTCAGGCCATCTCATCCAGGCCACCGTGTTTAGCAGAACCATTCTCAATGCATGGTAAAAACATAAAAATTAAATTTCAAAAAAAAAATTAATAGGGGTTTCAGTTAGCAGCACTTTCATCAGCTTGGTATGAGAAAGAAAAATGACAGAGTAATAGTGCCACTAGCAATTCTTAAGTCATGTGTTTTGTTTGTTTTGTTTGGACCGATCAATGATGGTTGCCAAGCAACACACACACAAGAAAAAGGAAAAGAAAAAGAGAGGGAGGCATTGTTATGTTTTAATAAGATATTTTTTACAAAAATTTGTGAATTTCATACTGATATTATCATTATAATTATTTTACAGCTGTATGTTACTATAAAGGAGGATTAACCTCATTAACTGAAAATAACTTTTGTGAAAAATGGGCTACATGCAACATACACTTGGTAAATAAATAGTAAACTTTAAAAACAAGAACTGAAAATTCATAGTCGCCATCTTAGAAGGTTTTATTAATGACATGTGTGTGTTCTTGAGTTTATTGCATTTGTGGCATACTTATGTCACCATCAAATATTAATGCTTTCTATATTATAATAATATCTATTGATATAACTGAAATTTGCTTCCCAGTAGGTGTCACCATGAATAATACTTCTGAAATACCAAAATCAATAACAAGAATATTAAGGGGCTTTATAGTATGTCAATGAAATGAATTTAACTTAAATGCTGCATGTAAAATAAACTAAGTAAATATACTAAGTTTTAATTTTTAATATATAAATATACAAGTTATGGATAGAGATCATATAATAGTCAAGAATATGTTATCTGAAATAATAAAGACACTAAATAAATGAAAAGAAGTTCTATAGATTCTCTGGTGCTCATTATTGGAAATTAATAAGCATCAGCTTCTTTCAACATGACAGAAGATCATGTTGACAAGAGGTAGACTAAATGGTTCAAATAAATTCTAAATTCATCTACCCTTGGATAAGATGGCCGCTGTTTCTCCCTGCACTCACTCCTTCTACAATTTGCAAGCTCATGTTCAGGAGTCATTTTTTTTCACTCTACATTGTACAGGATTGGACAGTGTCTGTTGGAGCAAGAGGCCTTCCCAGTAAATACCAAGGCAGCAATGTTCGCCAGCTCCTGGACTCTGAGCAGAGGTAGACTGTCAGGGCAGCTGGAAGTTTGGTTGTACTATCTAAAGATAAAAAGAGAACTTGAGTCTAGTGTTGTACAGAGCTCCTAATAAAGACAGAGGGATGCATGCTTCCTTAGCCAAGAAAGAAAAACCATGCATATTCAACAGGACACAAGCCCAACTAGATACCATTGTTAAGTGTCGGAATACTTTTGTTGTTGATTTCTCTCATAGGCAAGCCTGCAAGAGAAGGCAAAATAGAAAGCATGTACTCCTCCTCACCTCTTGCTTAATGCATCCGTGGGCTTCTCACAGAGGTTCTTGCCTTTGTATGTCCTGCTGAAACTTTCTTGATTTGCTTATATAGTACTTGTGTTCATTTAAGAGCAGTCCTTCTAGGCCTGGCTATCTCATGTAACAAAATCTAAGGGTATCACAGTGTAACAACTTCACATGTACTCCTTCCTCCTGAATCATACCATTCTAGAATCACTGCTATCTTTTTTTGTATAAATAAATTTTTATTTTAATGGGGTGACATCAATACATCAGGGTACATATATTCAAAGAAAACATGTCCAGGTTATCTTGTCATTCAATGCTGTTGCATACCCATCACCCAAACTCAGATTGTCCTCCATCACCTTCTATCTAGTTTTCTTTGTACCCCACCCCTCCTCCTCCCCCTCTCCCTCCTTCCCTCCATAACCACCACACTCTTGTCCATGTATCTTAGTCTCATTTTATGTCCCACCAATGTATGGAATCCTGCAGTTCTTGTTTTTTTCTGATTTACTTACTTCACTCCATATAATGTTATCAAGGTCTCACCATTTTCTTGTAAGTGATCCGATGTCATCATTTCTTATGGCTGAATAGTATACCATGGTGTATATGTGCCACATCTTCTTTATCTAGTCTTCTATTTTTTTTTTACAGTGGTTAAAGCCTTTAAGCAAACTCTTGGCGAATACAGCAAGAATCCATAAAAGAGTAGTGTCCTTAACATGTTCACCAAGTCCAAGTTGGCCCCCATACCATGCCAAATCCCTGAATAATGCAACCCAACCCCAGTTCAGTCTGTTAGGAGCTGTCACAAGGAGCAGGAGTCCAGGAAAAGTCCACATCCAGGAAAAGTCCGCACGGCACTGGAATTGTTGTCACAATTCTATTCTTTGCAGCTCACGTCCAAGTCCCAATGACCGCTGCTTCTAGCTGGTAATGATTCAGGTAGACTGAAAAAGCCATCTGGAGCATGTGTGGATATGGAGCTTCTGTTCTCCTCTGCCTGGAGAGATGAGACCAGGGTGCTTTTCCCTGAAGCTCTGTGACTGTGGCTTGGTAAAGAGAACCTCGGGATACACTAAGCTGGGTGGCAAAGGTAGATTCATAATAGAAGTTGGTAAAAAGGGTAAAGAGAGCTCTAAATTAGGAGTAGGTCCCAGCCTGAAATATGAGTGGGGCATTGAAGTAGGAGGAATAAGAGAAACACTATATAGTAAACAAAGCAGCAGAAAATAAGACTGTCAACACCCACAACAGAGATCTTCGAGGGAAGAATAAAAAACCTGACTATTCAGGCAAGACATAGTTAAGTGATCCTTGTGCAAATGAGATCAGTTTACCTGCTTCTTGGAAGAAATACCCTAGGCTCGTCCACAGTGTTGTAGATGGGGCTGATGGCCCTGGGCACCTTCAGCCTTCAGTGTCAAACCCCAGTATTCTGGGCAAGGTTAGGTCATAGGTGGCTGGAGCAGGGCTGGAAGAGACTGAACACTCCCTTAGAGGAGTGAGGAGGAAGCCTACCTTCCAGTGTCCCTGTTTCCTCACAGCAGAGGCATGTAAGTCTGGCAGGCTTTAACTCAATGACCTTCCTTTCCACTATTGAAGCAGGACCCAGATGGCATCCTATGAGACCCCTTTGGAGCATTGGAGCCTTTAAGGGCATATCCTAAAAGCTGGTAGTTCCCCTGATCTCTATTGGGCTTTTTCTGCCTCTAGGTATCTTAAAAGCCATGCTCAGAAGATCTCGCTGAGGGGTTTGAGGATCCCCATCCGCCTATATAAATCTTTTTCATATATCTGGAGCTATTTGGAAAAAGACAAAACAGTGTTATTAGCTGGATCAAATAAAGAAGGTAGTAGTTTGCAGGCGAAAAAGATTTGGCGTCTCCTGTTCATCAGCATAGAATCACTGCTATCTTAACCAAGAGCATCAATAATAGTAATTCTGGGCCCCACTAATACCTCATAATAATGAGGCTTTGGGATCTTTCAAGTCCTGCATCACAGACAGCTTCCTGTTTTACTATGGGCAGAGGAAAGTTAACCACATTTGCTAACAGTGCCGGGTGCCATTCTAAGCCCTTCACACAAATTACTCTTCTAATCTTCCTAACAACTCTGCAAGTTAGGTAATAGCTTTATCTTTCCTTTACCAGTGGAGAAACTGCTTAGGTTTCCACAGCCTAGAAGTTTGGGGCAGGATTGTGAGCCCCAAACAGTCCAGCTCCCACGCCCTGACTCAGCCACTCTCTGGCAGTCGCCTCTTACAGACTGTCACGGCATAAGGGGCTCTGGGTTAATACATGCAGTTTCTAGAAGGAAGTTTCTAGCAGGAGGCTCAATTTGGATGCTCCTATAGTTACTTTTTTTTTTTTTTGAGGACCTAGTTCTGAGATTATCGATTTACTCTACCTGAAGGATATCTCTCACTCTGAATGTTGTAAAAGGTACAAAAAAGAATTAGTTGAGAAGGTCTGAAACAATACTTAGGGCATGTCTATACATATAAAGGTGTGAAAAGGAGATAATAAGCTGCACATGATGTAGACACAGGAGGTATTGTGCTAATGTCTCCTTGCTTGGCTCTGTAGTAGTCTGGCCAAAGCTCTAGGCAGAATTTCATTTGGGCTGGCTAGCTGCAGGGTCTCTGGGGTCCCAAAACTTACTTATAGTATACAGATTGCCAGCTCTAACTACAGGAAAGAACTGAGCTGCCACTGGCATTGCTTTGCTTGCTATTTTCTACATCCCTGGTCTTGAGTCTGTCTCCCCAAGCCTCACACTTGATGTTGGTCCCTGCCCTAACTTTCTGTGCTATCAGGACATTGCACATGTCTCTTCAAAGATCATCTCCCAGAGCCAGGTCTCAGGCCCACCACCTTCTTTTTTTATATATATTAAGTGAGAGGCAGGGAGGTAGAAAGACAGACTTCCACATGCCTCCCCAGGGATCCACCTTGCAGCCCAGTAGGGGGTGATGCTTTGCCCATCTGGAGCCTCTTGCTCGGTTGCTTGGCAACTGAGCCACTTTAGCATCAGAGGTGAGGCCATGGAGCTATACTCAGTGCCCTGGTGAAGTCAAGAACCATTCAAGCCATAGCTGCAGGAGGGGAAGAGAGGGAGAAAGATGGGGGAAGGAGAGAGAAGCAGATGGTTGCTTCTCCTGTATGCTCTGACTGGAATCGAACCTGAGACTTCCACATGCCAGGCGGATGCTCTACTACTGAGCCAACAGGCCAGGGCCTGGCCCCACCACCTTCTAAGCAAGCTTCACTCACTGGATTATTTAATCAAAATCCTCCAGGAACTCTCCTGAGAAGTCGCAGAGGTCTTTGTTGTCCCTGGTCTCACTGGGCAGCCTGGTCTCATGACCTGTACTAGGCACTTTCTATCCATCATCACTCTGAAAGGATCTAGGGATTACACCTATGTTTTCTGTAAAAAATGTTATTTTTCAACATAGCTTTTAAAAGATTGTCTTCAGTGAAGCAGAATGTTTGTTTCATATATTTGTCTTATAAAAGTGATTTTTAAATTTTACTGGGCATTAAAATCACCTGAGGTGCTTATTAGAATTATAAACCCACCTCACACCCTTCCCCTTCTAGAAAATTCTGCCTTGAAATGATAAGGCCCAGGGATGTATTGTTCAAAAAAAAAAAGTCTACTAATTATACTTCCAGAAAGACTACACTGTGGTTTTTCCTGGTTTTTATTTCAAGACTTGCCCCTGACTAATGAGTCTGGGTCCCTGGACCCAGAACAGACTGAAAAGACATAACAGAACAATAAATTTTTAGCTCATACTTGTTCTTGACACATTACTTACTTCAACTGCCTTGGGGAAACTGAGGCCAGAGAAAGTAAGTTATTTGCTTCAGTTTTCAAAGTTAGTAGCAGAACTTATACTAGAAGACATATCTCCCATCTTATAGTATAGTAATTTTCTCTACCACATTCCACCTTCCTGCTCTGAAGTATTTTAATAAGAAAATAGGTGGTAAGAATAATAAGACCTATACATTAGCATATAAAAAGATGTCATTTATTGAAGAATTAGAAAACTCTATAAAAGGCTATGCAGAGTTTTACATGATTCAAAAAATCACAGGAAATATGGCATAAAATTTCTGTATTTCCCCATGTATAAGATGCACCTTAATTTAGGGGCCTGAAATTTGAAAATAAATGTATTACATAAAGTTATTGAACTCAAGTTTTATTCATCATAAAATTCATACAACTCCCCATCACTGTCAAAACTCTCATCCATTAGCTTTTCCTCATCTGTGTCTGATGATGAATCACTGTCTTCAAATATCACCTCGTCCTCAGTTCCATCTATGGCATTTGAAATGCTACAACCACTGTATGAGACACACCCATTTTTAGACCCAAAATTTTTCAAAAAAGGGTACTTCTTATACATGGAGAAATAATAGTATTGATTTGATGGCTTAAAACTAGCTATCTTGATATCTAGTTCTAATTTTATATGGTAATAATAGTATTGATTTGATGGCTTAAAACTAGCTATCTTGATATCTAGTTCTAATTTTACCTTGTGGAAAAAGTCATTAAGAAACAAAGATCTACCTGTGCCTCAGTTCCCTTATTTTTTATCAGTCTATATAAACATAGTAAAAACAATTAAAGATTATAATCACTACTCAAAAAATTCAAAATACAAACATACTCTCACTTTCAACAAATAAGATTAAAGGTATCCAGGAGAGATAAATTGAAATCATTTTTTACATTACAAAAATATTTACTACACTTACTTGAAGAAACTTCCCTAAAATAATGCAAATATGATTTATCTAATAGAAATTTTCCTTTAGAGCAACTATTCCCAAGGTATTTTACATTTTGGCAAGTTGGAAATCAAAAGTAATTTCTTGGCAATTTTAGCAACAAGAAAGGCAGAGAAATGGTCCTTATATAACATTAAATAGCCAGATAAAGACTACAAAAATTCATCCAGGAATCCAAGTAGTTGTTATATACTATATCATCACCTAATATTTTAGGCGAATTCAAAAATTGATTTATATCATTCATATTGAATAAGAATTAATCACTAAGAATTTTCTATGAAAGAACTACAGTGCTAAAAAATTTGGTATTTGGCAAACTCAACAATTAAAGTCTAGCCAGGAACCAACTATTTTTAAGTTTGGTGAGTTGATGAGAAGGAGGAAAATGGAAGTTGAATTAATTTTATATGGAAGTCATGTGGTACCATAGCAAGGAATACATAATTATTGCTTTAAAATTATGTGAAACATATACACTATGGAATACTACTCAGCCATAAGAAATGATGGCATCGGATCATTTACAGCAAAATGGTGTGATCTTGATAACATGATACGAAGCGAAATAAGTAAATCAGAAAAAAACAGGAACTGCATTATTCCATACGTAGGTGGGACATAAAAGTGAAACTAAGAGACATTGATAAGTGTGGTGGTTACGGGGGGAGGGGGGAAAGGGAGAGGGAAAGGGAGAGGGGGAGGGGCACAAAGAAAACTAGATAGAAGGTGACAGAGGACAATCTGACTTTGGGTGATGGGTATGCAACATAATTGAACGACAAGATAACCTGGACTTGTTATCTTTGAATATATGTATCCTGATTTATTGATGTCACCCCATTAAAAAAATAAAATTATTTAAAAATAAATAAAATAAAATTATGTGAAAAACTAATATTTGACAAAGGATCTAAGAATATTCTATGGAAAAAAGATAGTCTCTGCAATAAATGATGCTGAGATAATTGGATATTCACATGTAAAAGAATAAAAGTGGACCCATATCATAGCACCACTTTGAAAAAACTCAAAATGCATTCAACACTTCAATGTAAGTCCTAAAATCACAACACTCCTAGAAGAAAACATAAGAATAAAGCTTCTTGACATGGGTCTTGGTAATAAATTTTTAATATGATAACCTAAAGCACAAGTAACAAAATAAAAAGTAAAAAAGTGAGACTACATCAGACTAAAAACCTTATGCACAGCAAAACGAACCATCAACAAAGTGAAAATACAACCGATGAAATGGGAAAAAATATTTGCATACTATATATCTGATAAGGGATTAATATCCAAAATATATATATATATTAAGAATTTACATAACTCAATAGCAAAAAACAAAAACAGAAACAAATGACCCTATTAAAATATGGCAAAGGACCTCAATAGACATTTCTCCAAAGAAGATATACAAAAAATCAGAAACATGAAAAGATACTCAACATCATTAGGAAAATGCAAATTAAAACCACAATGAGATATCACCTCACTCCTGTTAGAAAGGCCGTTATCAAAAAGGACAAGAGATAGTAAATACTCCATGGGTGTGGAGAAAAGGAAACATTGTGCACTATAAGTCAGTATAGCCACTATGAAAAATAGTACAGAGGATCCTAAAAATTTAAAATAGAGCTCTTATGTGATCCAGCAATTCCATTTCTAAAAATACAAAAAAAATGAAAACACTAATTCAAAAACATATGCACTCCCATGTTCATAGCAACATTATTTACAACAGTCAAGACATGGAAACAACTTAAGCATCTATCAATGAATGAAGAAGTTGTAATTGATAGCTACGACTCAGCCATTAAAAAATAATAATAAAAAATGAGGAAATTCTAATTATATGATCTCACTTATATGTGGAATTCTATAAAAAAATTTTAAAAACTCATAGAAAAAGAGATCAGACTTGTGGTTACAGAGACAGTTGGGAGGAGGTTGGATGAAGAAAGGTGGTCAGAAGTTACAAACTCGCAGTTATAAAATTAATAAGTACTAGGGATGTAATGTACAACGTGATGACTATAGACCCGGGGTCAGGAACCTATGGCTCGTGAGCCATATTTGGCTCTTTTGATGGCTGCATCTGGCTTGCAAACAAATCTTTAATAAAAAAATAATAATGTTAAAAATATAAATCATTCTCATGTATTACAATCCATTCATTTCCTACCGCTCATGTTCATGGTTGCAGGTGGCTGGAGCCAATCACAGCTGTCCTCCAGGACAACACCAAATTTTTATTGGATAATGCATAATGTACACGGGTCATTGTGAGGTCAGGAAGTAATCTTCCCTCCTTTTAACCAAGTAGTCAGCTAGCTAATTGCAGAAACCCTTTTGACAAAGAAGATGGCTAAAAGAAAAAAAGATAAAGAGTATCATACATTTCATCAGGGATGGACAGAGGATTTCGCCTTTGTGGAGAAAGCAGATTCTGCAGTGTGTCTAATATGCAATGATAAAATTGCATCGATGAATTGGGCAAATATAAAGTGGCACTTCGACACACGCCATACTACATTTGCATCAAAATATCCAGCAGGGGACAGCAGGAAGAAAGCATGTCAAGAGCTACTGTGCAGAGTGCAAGCTAGTCAGCAGCAACTCCATGTTTGGACCCAACAAGATTCCTGGAATTTGGCTAGCTTTGCTGGTGCTTTAGCAATTGTGAGAAATGAAAAGCCATTCACAGATGGGGAGTATGCCAAAACATTCATGCTTGATGTTGCCAATGAACTTTTTACGACTTTTTGGATAAAGACAAGATAATCAAACGAATAAAAGACATGCCTCTGTCGGCAAGAACTGTTCACGATCATACCATCACGATGGCAAATCAAATTGAGGCAATACAAGTTAAGGACATAAATGCAGCACCATTCTTTTCTTTCGCTTTGGATGAGTCAACAGACGTAAGCCATTTATCCCAGTTCAGCGTGATTGCAAGGTATGCTGTCAGTGACACACTACGTGAGGAAAGTCTTGCTGTTTTGCCTATGAAAGAGACAAGAAGATGGGAGGATTAATTCAAGTCTTTCATTGAGTTCACTAAAGAAAAAAATTTACCGATGGATAAACTTATTAAGGTGTGTACTGATGGTGCTCCGTGCACGGTGGGGAAAAACAGAGGATTCATAGCGCTTCTTTGTGAACATGAAAAGAGACCCATTCTTAGTTTTCACTGCATCCTACATCAGGAGGTGCTTTGTGCTAAGAAGTGTGGCAAGCAGCTTGCTGAGGTGAAGTCGCTGGTCATTTGGGTGGTCAACTTTACTGTTGCCCGAGCTTTAAATGATCGCCAGTTTAAAGCACTGCTGGATGGGCCCTGGCCGGTTGGCTCAGTGGTAGAGCGTCGGCCTGGTGTGCAGAAGTCCTGGGTTCGATTCCCGGCCAGGCCACACAGGAGAGGAGCCCATCTGCTTCTCCACCCCTCCTCCTCTCCTTCCTCTCTGTCTCTCTCTTCCCCTCCCGCAGCAAGGCTCCATTAGAGCAAAGATGGCCCGGGCGCTGGGGATGGCTCCTTGGCCTCTGCCCCAGGCACTAGAGTGGCTCTGGTCACAGAAGAGCGATGCCCCGGAGGGGCAGAGCATCGCCCCCTGGTGGGCAGAGCGTCGCCCCCTGGTGGGCGTGCCGGGTGGATCCCTGTCGGGCGCATGCGGGAGTCTGTCTAACTGTCTCTCCCCGTTTCCAGCTTCAGAAAAATACAAAAAATAAAATAAATAAATAAAATAAAACACTGCTGGATGAATTTGGGAATAATTATCCTGGTCTGCTTCTGCACAGCAATGTGTGTTGGTTGTCAAGAGGGAAGATGCTCAGCCATTTTGCGGCTTGCCTGAGCAAAATCTGGACTTTTCTTGAAATGAAAAAGGTCGAGGATCCTAAGTTAGCTAACACTGAGTGGCTCCTGAAGTTCTACTATCTCATGGACATGACTGAACATCTGAACCAGCTCAATGTGAAAATGCAAGGCATTGGAAATACAGTCTTATCCCTTCAACAAGCAGTGTTTGCATTTGAAAAGAAGCTGGAACTCTTCATCACAGACATTGAAACAGGTCGTTTACTACACTTTGAAAAACTGGGAGAGTTTAAAGATGCATGCACAGCAAGTGACCCTGCTCAACACCTTGCTCTCCAGGAGCTAGTGGGCTTCACATCTAATCTCCTGCAGTCATTCAAAGCGTGCTTTGGAGAATTTCGTGAGTGCACTCATCTTTTTAAGTTCATCACCCATCCACACGAGTGTGCAGTGGATAGCGCTGACCTGAGTTACATCCCCAGTGTCTCTGTCAGTGATTTTGAGCTACAAGCTGCTGACCTGAAGGCCTCAGACATGTGGGTGAATAAGTTCAAGTCACTGAATGAAGATTTGGAAAGACTTCCACAACAGCAAGCAGAGTTGGCGAGCAAACACAAGTGGGGAGAAATGAAAAAACTTAAAACCACGGACCAGCTGATTGTCAAAACTTGGAATGCACTTTCCATCACATACCACACACTGCAGCGTGTGAGTATTGCTGTACTGACAATGGTTGACTCTATGTATGCATGTAAACAGTCTTTCTCACATCTGAAGAATCTTAAGACCAACCTACGATCACGTTTAACAGATGGAAGTCTCAACGCCTGCATGAAGCTTAAGCTCACCACGTATCAACCAGACTACAAAGCCATCAGCAAAACCATGCAGCACCAGAAGTCGCATTAAGGGTAGGAAGTACTTTATTCATCATTGATTAGCAACAGCATAACAACGTTATTAAAAAGAATTCAGAGACTTATTGTACTTTAAAAGTGTTGGTCTTACATAAAATGCACACATTTACTTGTATTTAGTGTTAAACATATTGTATGGCTCTCACGGAATTACATTTTAAAATATGTGGCGTTCATTGCTCTCTCAGCCAAAAAGGTTCCCGACCTCTGCTATAGCTAATACTGTTGTATATTGTTAAGAAAGTAAATCTTAAGAGTTCACATCAAAAGGAGTAAATGTTTTTCCTCTTTCTTTTCTTTCTAATGTACCTATATGAGACAATGGATGTGGTTGAACCTGTGATGATTATCATTTCACAATATAGTAAATTAAACTATCATGCTATATGCTTTAAACTTATACAGTGATGTGTCGATTATTTTTCAGTAATACTTGGCAAAAAATAGAATTATGTGACAAGAACTGTACCCAGTGACTAAAGAAAAAGAGATCAATGCATTACTAAATAGAGAACTTTCTAGTTAACACTGCCATGCAGAAAATATGCAGAAGGGTTCTTCGAGAAGATTATAATTTCCCAAAAGGTATCAAAAAGCCTTCTTTAGCCAGTTGTTTAACAATCTTCTCCAAAGCCTCCTTGTCTTCTTTTCCATTACCTTTCGCATCATCCCCTCTTCCCATTCACCCACTTACCATTCAGCCCCTGTAGGGATCTTAAAGTTTGGGAGAAATATCAGCTTTTTTATGCAAAGATGAAAAATCCTTGTGTAGGGCAATAGTCTCAGTCAAAAAGAAAATAAATTTTGTTATTAAACAGACAAGCACAATTATAAAGTTGTTTCAATAACATTATAAATCATGACAATTATATTTGCATGGATTTTTATGTGCTGTTTCTTGACCCTAAAAAATAGTTTTTAAGAAAATTAGGATTTATTTGGTAAAAATATATAACATTTACTTCATTACTCAAGGCACTAAATTTGGTCTAAATAAATCCCATACTGGTCTGACTTTCCCCATGAAAATCTGTACAGTGAACTCCTAGTTTATTATGCCTACTTGAAAAAGGTAATTTAATAAGGCATCAGTACAAATACTTAATTGTGCAATGGCTATCGACAATGCCTTTAAACAGTTGCATATTTGCCAGATTTAGCTAATGGAAGTAGAATTGCCACTTAATGTCTCAGCTTGCACTGGTGGAAAATAAATTGTATCTGACATTCCTTTGGCTTTTAAAGGACATACTTAGATAATATTTACAGTCAAATTGATCTATTGTTGCATTTATGTTTTCTTGGGTTAAAAAGGGGGATCAAATGGGTACTAAAGGATAATATTTCTTTGTATCTGCTCAGTTTGGAAGGCATTTGCACACACATGCCTCATTTAGTGGGTGTCTAACCAAAGTCTAAAGATCTGAATGGAGAGTTAACAGTTTAATCAGGCAAACAGCTTCTTTAGCTATAGCTCAAAGACCAGATGTGTGGAAGATCAGTTGGTCAGTGAGCTGGATTGTTCACTTTTCATGGAGATCATGTAGACAGAACTTGCTTCATTAAGCCACTGATACATTAGATATTGCAGTGTCTTCATCAGTTGTTCCTAGGGAGAAAAAAGAGCTTGGCGAAGAGATCTAATACTGTATTCCACCATCAGGCACTGTGAAATTCAAAAACAAGCAAATCTTCTTATTGATGGTGTTAAAAATTAGGACAATGTTTAGCTTGGGAGGTCATAGTTGGAAGTAAGGACAGGAGACGCTTCAGGTACACTGTAATGTTCCATTTCCAGATCAGAGGACTGGTTACACTGATGTGTTTTGATCCTTCAAGGTCTCAGAATTTGGTTTTAGTCTAACATCAAACAGTTGAGTCTATTTTTATTTCAACCTTATATTTGAGAACACATTTCTCTACCAGTCCATCCGACCTTCACCAAGTCTTCAATGAAGAAAGAGAAGCTAGCAGATCTTTTACCATACCATTTCAGACAGGAACATAATTTACTCCTCTCACCTTCTCATATACCAGAATAACAAAGGGAGAAAAGTAAAATGTAAAAAGTCAAGGTTTGTTCCTTTCACATAATCATAAGAATATGCAAAATTCATTCCTATATGTAGGTGTGTTATTCACTATATCCCCAATTAAGCAGTAAAATTTCACATAAAAAAAAGTGATCACTCTAGAGTTAAAAGGCCATCTCAACAAGTCTCTGATAAGGTATTTCAAACTTAATATTCTAGACCACAGCTCCAGAATTGGTTAGCTCAACTATTGCAAGGAATATAATAATGAATCAAATGCCTTAGATTGAATTACCATATCTAGATCTTCAGAATGTTCTAGAATCCCACATGTCTTACCTAACCCTGACAAGCCTTCTTATCTAAAGTATGACAGTAGACACTAAGGAATATCAACAAAGACTCAACAAAGTTAATAACTATAAGAAATCGACTCACAGCACCTGCTTAGTTTGATGGAGGGTCTAAAGCATTAAGTTCTCATACAGTTTTATTGATTTGTATATAAAAATTGGCAGAACATACCATAGTCCATATATTCATTCATTCATTTGTTCATTCATTTTACAAATACTTTTTGAATATTAGCAATAGGCTAACATATCTTATACTAGACACTGACTATATATTTTCTGGTTAATTAGGAAAAATCTTTGAGCAGCTAATTAAAAGCACTTTACTGTGTATCTAATTTTATTTTGGAGACAAATTTTAGATAAATAGGCTCTTTTGTTTTCAAGATAATAGTATCCAAATACTTCAGAAAAAGAGAGATTAACTGTGAGGATACACAGGGTTTGAAATTGATAAATCGTTGAAAACCAAGGTGGCTCTGAGGACCAGTTATTCTTGCCATCTCTCAGTGGGAACATAATCCTTTGCTTCTTTACACACATGCATACTCCTCTCTCTGTTGGCCTGTTCCTTTCCTTATTCATCGTTTTCACTCCCTCACAACTTTGTTCTGTGATCACTGTGCTACATTACACGATATGAACTTTGCTAAGGTGAGGAGCTACATTTCTCAGAATTTTCTTCTCTTTATGTGTATGAATTAGAGTTGGTCAAAAAAAAAGGGGGAGGACTTTCCTAAGACTTGGAAGGAAGAAGTGAAGTAGAAGCCATTACTCTTGGAGACCCAGTCAGATATTGTACAGGGATTCCTGGGCGGGAGGGGGGGGGGGAGCAGCATATTCTTGATCTCTTTTGCTGTACTTCTAACTCATGTTTCCAGCTGCTGGTCCTTCTGACCAACAGCCATCCAAGATTGTCCGACCACTAGGAATTTGGCTGAGGACTCACAGCTTCCTCAGAGTGGCCTTTCCATAGAACTCTACAAACTGCCCCTCCAGACATCTCTCTGAAGTTCCTACGAACTGTGACTTGTCCGCCTTCCCACGGCTCAGGTAGACTGCTTACAGCGACTGTTTCTCTGACTCTCCAACTTCCCCTTGCAGACTCACTTTCCCTGTTCCTCCCTTACTTGTGTTAGGATCAACTCCTAGGATAAGTCCCTTATTTCAATAATATTTAAGATGGTCCTGCCTCAGTGTTCATGTTTTCTGGATTCCATACCCAAGAGAAAGAATTTTAATTGTCCAACTCATGTCATGTTGGTGCTGTATCCTTATGACACAACTTCACCAAAGAGTTTCTGATTCAATACCTTCATGAGGTCTCACTGTTTATGAAATCTGTAGACATGATTCTGTTATGGAACCCTGTTGGAACCACTCATTTAAAAGTCTCAAGAAAGAAAATGCAAAGTTGAGTCCAAGAGGTTTGGACAATTTAACCTATGGCCTCATTGCTTGGGATATCTGTAAAGTTAAATATAAAACAAAAACAATTTTTTAAAATAAAAATCTTGCATAGCCATATGGCAAACCTACACTGACTTCATAAAGTCATAATAAATAATGATTATAATGTTCCTCCCCTTTAAGAATTGAGATTATAAAACAGAGAAATCAGGCATCAGAAAACAAGAGTAGATAAATTTAAGCCCAGTTAAAAAGCCAAACCAACATAAGTCAGGTGTGTTATGAGAAAGGCAATTCAAACCCATTAAGAAAGAGAGACAAAAAAAAAGAAAGAAAGAGAGACAAACCTAACTGCTCTTAATTTCTCTTCCCCAAGGCTGCCCTGAGGTCAAGTCTCATGGAAGAAGAATTAAGACAGTTTGAGTCCTCAAGAACAAGGAGAAGAAATAGAGGACATTCCTGGCCACTGAGAAAAACTGAATGGCTTTCTTTCACAAATAGAAGAAAACTAACTAAGACAATATTTACTTTTTAGAGTAAAAAATGACCAGAGATATATTGTACAAAGGAGTTTACATTTTTGGAACTCTTATTTATGTAGAGATTTAAAGTATAGAAATGTATATATTTTCATTTAAAAATTAATATTTTTGTATGAAAAAAGTACAGAAGAATGGACCATGTGCTTTGACCCTCAATCTTCCTATTAGTATATTTTAGCTCAAGAACAGATGTCACAGTTCACCTGGTTACAGATAACCACAGTGGGTGTTTCACTCCTATGGGGTGAGAATCTCCATCCATTATTGGTACTATAGACAAAGTATGCAAGAGCTTAGCAGACTTAACTTAATCTAAATTCATTATTTTACACAATTACATGCAGTTGGTCACTGAAAGTAAAAATTATATTGCTTACATATCTCAAAAAAGTCTCTTTTCAACATTTATTACCTTCATATTATAGAATATTATGTTTCTAGATAAGCAGACAGGATTAACTTTATTCTTAGTATGCTAAAGAGCATTTTTTAAATTTAGTAATACTCCAGAAGAATCAAAAGTGCCAGGTGTTTACATAATTGAGTTGAATGACTGTTATTAAATCAGTGGCAAAGGTTACCTTTTTCATAGGAGTTAGTTTGGATAAATAGGAAAACTATTTCAAATTCCCTTGGAGTCTCCACCAATAGTTAAACTTCCATTCCCATAACTAAGAAATGCTCAAGGGGAATGATAACAATTTTCTCTTCCTCCTTCTGTTTTGTTAAAAACTAATAATAAAAAAGTCACAACATGGAGTAATAAAAAGCTACAGCATGAGGTCCCATGTACACCCTGTGAGAAGGTATGGTTTATAAGGATCTTCTTATTGCATTTGGGAATTCTTCAAAGTGGTGGATTCTATTGTAAATCATATTGGCTCAGAGGTTAGGAGTAACAAAATTCCATCCTAATTCAAAAGCTCAGAACATGAAATGAACAGGTCAGATGTTGGGTGAGGGGTAATGAAAGACAAAAGGAACAGAGAAAAAAAATACATGATTTTAGGCCAAGTTAATGCTGTCAAAATAAATTAGAGAGAATAATTATTCTGAGACATCCATTATTGTGAGTAATAAGCACAATAAAGATAATTTAAATCAATCATTTTCAACCTGAATCTTTTAATCAGCTAAAAGAATTAAGTATTCTGGATCACAAATTTACAGAGTAACTGATTCAGGAGGGTTTGGGGATTATTTACTTCATTCTTTTTGTTTTACAAGATGAAATGGCAACCCAGAAAAAAGAAATGATTTCCCCAAGGTTTCCCAGCTACTGCTGGGCAGACCTGGGGGAAGAACCCTAACCTCTAGAATAACTGTCTTTAAACTATATACCAGGCTCTATTCTGAAAACAAACAAACAAACAAACAAACAAAAAAAGAACAGCAGCAACCTACAGTTATTGAGAACAAACATTTTTGTAAATTATTTATGATTTCAATTTATTGTGTTTACCTAGATTCAAGTGTCCCACCAAATATATCTCCCCCACCCTTGTGTTCCCCTCAGCCCCCCTTCTGCCCCCACCCCCTCAGTGCCATCCCCCCTTCCCTCCAGGATTTGTGTCCTGTTCTTTATAATGCTGTTATGTATATATAATTTCACTAATCTCTTTCCCTTCTCTGATTCCATCTTCTCTTCCACTTTCCCTCTGATGGCTTTCCCTCTGGTCCCTTTGATCCCGCCTCTGCCTCTGTTCCCTTCCTCAGTTCACATTGTTCATTAGATTCTTCAAATGAATGAGGCCATATGATATTTTTCTTTCTCTGCCTGACTTATTTCACTTAGCATGATGGTTTCCAGGTCCATCCATGTTGTCGCAAAAGGTAAGATTTCCTTCTTTCTCATGGCTGCGTAGTATTCCATTGTGTATATGTACCACTGCTTTTTAATCCACTCATCCACTGAAGGACACTTGGGCTATTTCCAGATCATGGCTATTGTAAACAATGCTGCAATAAACATGGAGGTACATTTCTTCTTTTGAATCAGTGATTTGGTACTCATAGAATATATTACTAAAATATACTCATAGGATTGCTGGGTGGTCAAAGGGCAGTTCCATTTTTAATTTTTTGAGGAATCTCCATACTGTTTTCCACAGTGGCTGCACCAGTCTGCATTCCCACCAGCAGTGCAGGAGGGTTCCCCTTACTCCACATCCTCACCAGCACCTATCATGTGTTGTTTTGTTAATGAGCACCATTCTGACTGGTGTGAGGTGATATCTCATTTTGGTTTTAATTTGCAATTCGCTAATGAATAATGATATTGAACATTTTTTTTTATCTGCCTGTTGGTGGCCATCTGTATGTCCTCTTTGGAGAAGTGTCTATTCATTTCTTTTGCCCATTTTTTGATTGGCTTGTTTACCTTCCTGGTGTTGAGTATTACAAGTTCTTTATAAATTTTGATTATTAACCCCTTATCAGATGTATTGGCAAATATATTCTCCCATTATATGGGTTGTCTTTTTATTTTGTTAATGGTTTCTTTTGCTGTGCAAAAGCGTTTTAGTTTGATATAGTCCCATTTGTTCATCCTGTCCTTTATTCACTTGCCCATGGAGATAAATCAGCAAATACATTGCTGTGAGAGATGTTGGAGAGCTCACTGCCTATGTTTTCTTATAAGATCCTATGGTTTCATGACTTACATTTAAGTCTTTCATCCATTTTGAGTTTATTTTTGTGAATGGTGTAAGTTGATGATCCAGTTTCATTTTTTTGCAAATATCTGTCCAATTTTCCCAACATCATTTGTTAAAGAGACTGTCTTTACTCCATTTTATGCTCTTACCTCCTTTGTCAAATATCAATTGTCCTTATAGATATAGGTTTATTTCTGGATTCTCTGTTCTGTTTCATTGATCTGTATGCCTGTTCTTATGCCAGTACCAGGCTGTTTTGAGTACGATGGCCTTGTAGTATAACTTGATATCAGGAAGTGTGATACCCCCTACTTTATTCTTCTTTTTCAGGATTTCTGAGGCTATTCATGTTCTTTTTTGATTCCATATAAATTTTTGGAATATTTGGAGAACAGATATTTTACCAACACTGCTCCCAGGGTTTTCCAGAGATTCATTCTTTTAATCCTTTCAGCAATAGTAAGAGTTAGGGTCTGTTACTGTCCCCATTTCACCGCTACAGAAACTGAGGCTTTGGTTAAGTAATTTACCCAAAGATACATAGCAATAGTGACAAAGCTGAAATAACTATTGTTTGTGTACTCTAAAAATAAGTTGAGAATCTTACATTATGAGTTTTACATACAGTTGAGAAATGCTGACAATATTGCTGACCTTAAGGATTATTGAAAAATCAGCTTTACTTCCTAGAAAAGGCTGTCAGTTAAACATGATGTCTAATGGGTTGTCCATAATAGTCAAAATACAGGAGTAAACAATACAAGAAGAAATGCACCTACCATGTGTATGAATTAGAGCCACCAATGTCCTTTGTAACTCCTTCCAAAGACCTCAAATTTAGCAGTAGAGTAGAAAAGTTTATAAAGCCTAAGTGTGGCACAAAACAACATAAGGAGAATCTCATAACAGGTATACAACTATGAGGATTGAATAAGAAAGGATAACAATCCAAACAGCATCCCTAATCCTTAAACTTATTTTATGTTGTTTCAGTCTGTGTTTTTCAATATAATAAACTTTTAAAATTGATGCCTGCACATTATTTTTTTTTAAATCAAGCCACTTTGAAAAACATTTAAAATTTTAAAAATCACCTAAAGTCTCACTACCAAGAACTATGTTTTAATCATTAACCTTAAGTGAAAGTCATTATAGCCATTAATACATAAATAAATAGATAGATGATAGATAGATAGATACATAGATACATAGAGAAATTGTACTTGAATTTAATCAAAGAAAACAAAATGGAAATGAAATCGAGTAAATGGCTGACTTTGGATAAATTTTTCTTTAAAGAACATGCAATAGTTTTAAGGGTTTGGAGTCATCATAGTTTTTTGTTTATTGTTTTGTTTTGTTTTGTTTTTTGTGACAGAGAGAGAGACAGAAAGAGAGACAGAGAGAGGGACAGAAAGGGACAGACAGGAAGGGAGAAAGATGAGAAGCATCAATCCTTCGTTGCAGCTCCTTAGTTGTTCATTGATTGCTTTCTCATATGTGTCTTGACAGGGGCGGGGGGGGGGGGGACTACAGCAGATTGAGTGACCTTGGGCTCAAACCAGCAACTTTTGGGTTCAAGAGATTGTTCAAGCCAGCAACCACAAGGTCATATCTATAATCCCATGCTTAAGCCAGCAACCCTGCAATCAAGCTGGTGAGCACACGCTCAAGCCGGTGACCCAGAGGCTTCAAACCTGGGTCCCCCACATCCTTGTCCAATGCTCTCCATTGCAGCACCACCTGGTCAGGATCATCATACATTTTTATTAATTTATTCTTTTAATTAAATTTAATGGGGTGTTGCGAACCAGCACGATTAGTATTTCCAGGTCCTGAGTGGGAACGGTGTGAAATTTTAAAAATAGGCTTAAATAATTTTTAAAAAATGGGTTTGGAAGGCCTCTGAAAAGCTGATAGCTAAAACAGAGGGCCTCAAAAAGCCTCATCTTCCTTTATTTATAGGACAAAGTGGGACATTAGCAAATCAATGAGATCTTTGATTATGTTTCCAAGGCAACCCAAGAATTTTACCAAGTGCAGAAAACCCCCACCATACATTAACATCCTAACTTTACACAAAATAGAAACTTGCCTCCAGTCTTTCCAGGGAACAAGGGGGGAAGGACAATTATGAGCATCACAGCTAACATGGAGGTGTGGGGAAGGGCTTAGCCTTTTGCAACTTAATCAGGCAAGAGAAGTCGGGGGGGGGGGGGTTGGGCAGACTGTTAGCTTACAGTCAGTTCCCCACACCTCTGTCCCCCCAAAATCTCAACCTCAAAAATTCTGTTGGCTTTTCGGTCCCTGACAATGGGGTGACATTGATCAAAAGAGTATATAGGTTTCAGGTAAACATCTCTATAGCATTTGAATTGTTGTGTGCCAGTCACTCAAAGTCAAATCATTTTCTATTACTATATCTTTGTCCCTCTTTATTCCCCTCCCCCCTACCCCCCTCCCTGGTAACCACTTAACTTTTATCCATGTCCATGAGTCTAAGTTTTATATCCCACCTATGTGTGAAATCATATAGTTCTTTGCTTTTTCTGATTTAATGATTTCACTCAGTATAATGTTCTGAAGATTCATCCATGTTGTCCTAAATGTCACTATGTCATCATTTCTTATGGCTGAGTAGCATTCCATTGTATATACTTAGCACTTCTTCTTTATCCAATCCTCTATCACAGGACACTGCTTATTTCTATGTCTTGGCCATCATGAATAATGCTGCAGTGAACATGTGAGTGCATGTGTCTTTGCATAGTATTTTAAGTAGATACCCAGTAAAGGGATTGCTGGGTCATACATCATTATTTTTGTTTGTTTTTATCATGTTTCAATTTGACACAGTAGTTACTAATTGCTTGCTATAGAAAGTGAAGAAATAATCTCACCTACACTTTCTTCCACCTTCCATCTTTCTGACTCTGATTTGTGTTAGTTATAATTTTACATTGTCCATAGCTTTATATTATCCAATGGCATCCTGTTCAGCCATTATAATTTTCACATTCATTTAATCTTGGTTCTAAATTTTAAGTAGATTCAAAACTCACTTCTTAGTTTTGCCATTATTTTGTCACTTTTGGGGTCTTGAATGCATTTATTTGATAAAATTTTATAAAGGAGTAGAGTTATTTTAAATTAAAGAGTTTGTAGATTCTGGCTTTCCTTCATTCATTACTTGCTTTTATAGATGCAGGCACTTCCCAGGGTAGTTCCAATGTCTACCACCTTCCAGTCCCAAAATCACCTGTCACCTTTTCTAACCATCTACCTAGATTAAAGCAATTTAAAATTTTTTACTGAGGTATATTTTATTTAATCCACTTCAGCTATATAATTTGGTGATTTTTAGTAACTCCTAAGTGATGCAATCATCCCTGTAAATCAGTTTTAGAACATTTTCCCCCCCAATAAAAGTAACTTGTATTTGTCTCTTTTGTTGCTGAATAGTATTTCTTTTTTTTTCTTTTATTCAGTGAGAGGAGGGGAGGCAAAGACAGATTCCCGCATGTGCCCGATGGAGGATCACACTAGGGTGTGATGCTCTGCCCATCTGAGGTGTTGCTCCATTGCTCAGCAACTGAGTGAGGGAACTCTTTTTAGTGCCTGAGGCGGAGGCCATGGTGAAATCTTCAGTGCCCTGGGCCAACTTGCACCAATCAAACAATGGCTGCAGGAGGAGAAGATAGAGAGAGAGAGAGAAGTGAGAAGGGGAAGGGTGGAGAATCAGATGGGTGCTTCACCTGTGTGCCCTGACCAGGAATCAAACCCAGGACATCTATCTACATGCCAGTTCAATGCTCTACCACTAAGCCAACCTGCTAGGGCCCTGAGTAGTATTTCATTATATAACTACTCTACATTTTGATTATCCATTCACCAGTTGGTGGACATTTAGATTGTTTTTAATGTTGGGTTCTTATTCAGTAATGCTGCTATAGATATTTGTCTGCAAGTCTTTGTGTAGACATGTATTTTCATTTCTCTTGAGTAAATACCTAAGAGTGGAATTGCTGGGCTATATGGTAGTTTTATGCTTAATTTTTAGAGAAAATGTCAAACAGTTATGAAGGAGTATGAACCACTTGACATTCCCATTTACAATGTATGAGGGTTCCTATTTTACCACGTTTGCCAACATTCATTACTCTTTTCTTATTGATTATAGCCCTTCTAGTGGGTATGAATCACTTCCCTAATGAATAATAAGAAATACATATTTTTGTATGATTTTAGACACTCATTTAGATATGAAATGTCTGTTCATATCTTTTGTCTGTTTTCATTTGGGTGGTTTGTCTTCTTATTGTTCAGTTATGAGAGTTCTTTATAAATTCTAGATACAAATTGTTTTTAGATATGTATTTTACAAATATTATTTTCCAGTTTCTTGTTTGTCTTTTCATTTTCTTAATGGTATTTTCTAAAAGCAAAAGTTTAATTTAATAAGGCCCACTTTATCAATATTTTTTTTCATGGACAGTGCTTATGATGTCTGTCATATCTAAAATATCATTGCCTAACTCAAGGTGCCAAAGGTTTTAGTCTCCCTTTTCTTCCCAAAGTTTTGTTGTTTAAGCTTTTACTTTTAAGTCTATAATTTATTTTGAGTTCATTTTTGTGTAGTGTATAAACTGAGGGTCTAAATTATTTTTTATATGTTTATATTTCATTGCCCCAGCATCATTTGTTAAATTGACTACCCTTTCTTCAAGAAATTATCTTGGCACTTTTGTAAAAATAATAATAATAATTGATTGCAAAAATAAAGATTTATTTCTAAACTCACAGTCTGCTTCACTGATTTATAGCTATTCTTATCCCAGTGCTATACTGCCTTGATTATTGTAGCTTTACAGCAAGTTTTAAAACTGGAAAGTAAAAACTCTATAAATTTATTCTTCTTTTTAAAATTTGTTTTGGCTATTCTAGGCATTTTTCATTTGTACATAAATCTTAAAAATCTGCTCATCAATGGGGATAGTGATAAAACAGATTCCTTTGAGTCACTCAAACCACCAAAAGTCTGCCAGTCACCTTTTTTCCATAACAACAAACCCCTTATCTGCCCTATAGTCTTCCCCCCGCAAAAAAAATCCAAGTAGCTGAAGCAATCTTGAGAAAAAAAACTAAGCCAGAGGTATCACACTACCTAATTTTAAATTATATGATAGAACTACAATAATCAAAACAGTATGGTATTGGCAGGAAAATGGAAGTACAGACCAATGTAACAGAGTCAAGAGCTTGAAAATAAAACCACGTATATATGGACATATCATCTTCAACAAAAGAACCAAAACCACACAATGGAGAAAAGAAAGTCTTTTTAATAAATAGTGCTGGGAAAATTGGAAAGCCACATGCAAAACAATGAAACCTGACTACACCTTGTTTCCATGCATAAAAACTAATTCAAAATGAATCAAAGACCTAAATATAAGATCTGAAACAATAAACTATATAGAGGAAAACATAGGTACTAAACTTAATAACTTTGGCCACAGGGAATATTTTGTGAATTTGACCCCAAAGGCAAAGGAAGTAAAGGCAAAAATAAATGAATAGGACTATATCAAACTAAAAAGCTTCTGCAGAGCAAAAAAAAAAAAAAAAGACAGCCAACCAAATGGGAGATGACATTTACAAACAACAGCTCCAAATAAAAGGTTATTATCCAAAATATATAAAGAACTTGCAAGCAGCCCTGGTTGGTTGGCTCACTGGTAGAGTGTCAACATGGTATGTGGATGTTCCAGGTTTGATTCCTGGTCAGGGCACACAGAAGTGACCATCTGCTTTTCCCCCCTTCTCCCTCTTTCTTCTATCTCTCTTTTCTCCTCTTGCAGCCATGAGTCAATTAAAACAAGTTGGCCTGGGCACTGAGAATGGCATCATGGCCTCACCTCAGGCACTAAAATTGCTCCAGTTACAATGGAGCAATGGCCCAGATGAGCAAAACATTGCCTCCTAGTGGGCATTCTGGGTAGATTCCAGTCAACTGCATGTGGGAATCTGTCTCTGTGTCCCCACTTCTCACATAAGAAAAGTACAAAAAATTAAAAAGAACTCACAAATCTCAGTAATAATCAAGAAAACAATCCAATTAACAAATTAGGTGAGAACCTGAACAGACACTTCACTCAAGAAGATATACAAATGGCCAACAACAATATGAACAGATATTTATCTGTGGGAACATGCTGTGAAAACATGCAGAGATAGGATAACAATTAGAGACAGCGAGGTGCATTAGGGTGAAAGTCCTGAGCAGATTAGAGTCCAGGGGCCTCTCTGAACCCATACTGGAAACAGTGTGGGCTGGAAACAGCAAAACAGCAGGATAAGATTTAGCAACAAAAAATGTTTAAGCACTCAGAACAGAGATTAGGAGTCAGCATGTTTCTCACCCTTTACTTCAGCCCTGAAAACTTCTTTCTGCTTCTTTGAGTTATTTGTACTTGCTATCTGAGTAAGGCTGAGGATGGGGCTTCAGTCCTTTGATCTGCTGACCAGGACTGTTGCCTCCCCTGGCTCCTCAGTGCATTTTATCTGATCTCTGAGTAGTTTTTGTCACTGCAACAAGTAGTTTCCTATATGAGGAACCAGAAGAAACAATCTCCCATAGCCTGGCAAAGTAGAAGAACATCTGCTCATCCTGTTTGGTAAGGGGCACAAGCAGCAGGGGAAAAGCCCTTGAATGCTTGTGATAAGGTCACTTTTAGGGATCAGGCTAGGGGATTTCTTTTTCCCTTCATCTCTTCTTCATCATGGGGAATTCCCTTTCCCCTGAGCAGCTGAGTCACAAGTTTACAGCTGCAGGGACTCCTCTAAGCTGCAGGGTGTCGAGTAATGAATCAGAATATAACTGCCCTCTTGCTCATGATCCAACAACAATGCTCTTGGTATCCAAAGGAGGGAAGTTTAGACTTAGAAGACTGGGAGAGAGTTGGATGGTGACTTCATAATTCTTTTGGCCTTGTCACAGTTCAACATCTCATGGACTGGAATTCCTGTTGCCTAGTACTCCATCCCATTCCAGCATAAATAAGCCTACTCCAAATCCTGATGAACAGGCTTCTGATATGCCCTCTAAGACCCCCCTCTCCAGTGAGCCCCTCCCAACTTCTTCATATGAAAGTAAGATTGAGAGATGTCTATGGAAAGGATTAGAGAAAGATGGGGAATTTGTACAAGCTTTTCCAGTGATCAGGAGTCCTGGTCAATCTGTGTGGCATGAGCCCTTGTCATTTCAGATTTTTAAGGAATTTAGAAGAAGTATCAGGGAAAATTAGTTACAAAGCACTTTTACCAAGGGGATGGCTGAAGCAATTGGCACAGGATATGCAATGACCCCTTGGGATTGGAAAGGGCTGGTAAAAACTGTTCTCATCACCGTCCAATTTAGTGTTTGGCTACAAGAATATCAGGACACTGCCCAGCCATTGGCTATGCAAAATTTAGGAGCAAGTATACTCCATTGGCATTGATATGCTAACTAGTGCTGGTGCATATGACACCTCTCAACCTCAGGTTCAGATGAATAGGGTTGCATTTCCTCATGTTTATCAAGCAGCCCATAAGACATGGACATGAATACCTGATACCCTTGCCCCTGCTGGTTCCTTTGCTACCATTCATCAAGGAGCCACTGAGCCATATGTAGATTTTATCAACCACTCACAGAATACCATCTCCAGGCAAATTGATTATACTCAGGCAGCAGATGTTCTTACCCTACAATTAGCCTTTGAGAATGTTAATGCTGACTGCCAGAAAGTGTTGTTACCCCTTAAAGGGCAGAATCCTAATACAGCACAAATGATTGCGGCTTGCCAGAATATCGGCACTGAGAGTCATCGAGCGCAAGTTCTAGCCGCTGTGATCCAGCCACAAATCTGTTACAATTGTGAGAAAGAAGGACATTTTCAGAAAGATTACAGGCAGAGCTTAAGAGCAACTGTGTAGCTTGGCTTTTGTGTGCCCTAAGAAACTAATTAAAACTCAATCTTAAAATTTCTTATAAATTTCAAGCAAAGCAGATTGTAAAAAGCCAATATGATCTATTACTATTCTTGTTGTGTTTATGAAAATTACCAGGTCAGATTAAAACTAGACAATAACTGGGATAATCTTAATTTGACTCTTTGAAAAAGAAAAAAGCTACAGGTAGTTTTAAGGAGAAAAATTATATTTTAGTAAAATCTATTAACACACAGTTATAAATATCAAAAACTAGAATAGATCCTGAATTTTTCTGATTTTCTTGAATGTTTTAGAGAAAAAGGTATCTGTTATATCTTTTTTTGTCCTTTTTTAAAAAATTTATTTATTAAATTTAATGCAGTGACATTGATAAATCAGGGTACATATGTTGAGAGAAAACATCTCTAGATTATTTTGACATTTGATTGTGCTGTATACCCCTCCCCCAAAGTTAAATTGTCTTCTGTCACCTTCTATCTGGTTTTCTTTGTGCCCCTCCCCTCCCCCAACCCCTCTCTCCTTCTTCGCCCCATCCCCCCTCCCCCCACTCCCCACCTCTGTTGCCATCACATTCTTGTTCATGTCTCTGAGTCTCATTTTTATGTCCCTTCTATGTATGGATTCATATAGTTCTTAGTTTTTTTTTTCTGATTTACTTATTTCACTCTGTATAATGTTATCAAGGTCCATCCATGTTATTGTAAATGATCCGATGTCATCATTTCTTATGGCTGAGTAGTATTCCATAGTATATATGTACCAAAGCTTTTTAATCCACTCGTCCTCTGATGGACACTTGGGCTGTTTCCAGATCTTTGCTATTGTTATATCTTTTGAAAACATGTTTGTTTGCCAATGAAAGAACCTGTTTCTAAGGGTCATAAAATATGTTCATAAATGTATCCATCTAAAATTGCTAATTATTGACTTAGTTATCACTGAAAGTTAAGTTGTTTAGAACCTGAGAGTTTTAATTAATTGAAAAGAAATTGTATAGTTTTAATAATAAAAGGTATAAGGTATAGATGTACTTTTGAAAGGAAAAGGACAGAAGTAAGTTATTCTGAAAGCTGGGTTTTTCTGAATAGAGAAGAAGGTTTGTATAAATTTGCAGATTTGTTCAGGTTGTAGAGGTTTGTGCAGAGAAAAAAAAAAGAAAAGGAACTAAGAAAGTTGACAGAGGAGAGAAAAGGAAAGGAAGGAAGGACTTTAGAAAAGTATTGTCATGAAAGGAAAGAAAAAAGAAACATTAAGACATTCTGAGGGGCATCAGGAGCTTGAGGAATTCACTCAAACTTACAGGTATCGCAGAAGAAGCCAACAGTCTTCTGAAGCCCCATCTACACAAACAAAAAAGGGGGAGTCAGAAGAATAAACTCACCTAACAAGAACTATTGTATAAGGATCTTTTTACTTTTAATTTTCTGAACATTACCTCCTCTAGACTTACTAGGGCCGAGAGGCATTTTATACCAGCCAAGCAACAGCCTAAGCTTCTCTTGTTGTACCAGAATACATTAGCTGGCCCTGAATAACAGAAACTGGTCAAATCGCTAACTTGGGGGTGAGAGTATCTTGCAATTCTGTCATCAACAGGTCCTCTTTGAATACTAGTCAGAAACGTGAAGCTTTATCATGAGTTGGCATTGGTACCCTAGAAAGCAACCCAGTTCTAAAGATCCAGAAGCTGATAGTGAATTCACTTCCAGAAATGAACTCCAAAAAAAGAAGAGGAGACCAAACTTGTTCCCAAGCATTCAGGGAGCACCTCAATTACCTGGGACACTTTGAAGCATCTAACCATGCATAATAAAATAAAGTATTGCAAAATACAGGCATGCCTATAATCCTTAGAAACCTGTTTCTCTCTATGTTTGCCCTTCACCTTTTATTGCAACCACCACCACCCATCGACAAGTCAGTCATCACTGAACCACCTGACCATTTTACTCTCTGTTAATCTTTACTAAAGCAAAACAGGGTGATATGTGGGAACATAATGTGGAAAACAAGCAGAGTTAGGATAACAATTAGAGACAGCAAGGTACCCAAAGACAAGAGCCCTGAGCAGATGAGAGTCCAGGGGCCTATCTGACCTCATATTGGAGACAATGCATGCTAAAAACAACAGGATAAATTTTAGCAACAAAAAACATTTAGGCTCTCAGAATGGAGATTAGGAGTCAGCATGTTTTTTGCCCTTTACTTCACCCCGTAAAAACTTCTTTCTGCTTCCTTGAGTTATTTGTATTTCCTAATAAATATTTGAGTGAGGCTGGGGCCAGGGCTTCACTCCTTCCATTTGCTGACCAGGACTGTTGCCTCCCCTCAGCCCCTCAGTGCATTTTATCTTATCTGAGTAGTTTTTGTTATCACGACATTTATCTTTACTAGCTGTTAGAGAAATGCAAATCAAAACTACAATGAGATACCACCTCACAGCTGTTAAATTGGCTGTTATCAACAAAGCAGGTAATAAGTGTTGGAGAGGCTGTGGAGAAAAAGAAACTTCCATTGCTAGTAGAAATGTAAATTGGTACAGCCATTATGAAAGAAAGTATGGCGGTTCCTCAAAAAAAAATTAAGACTAGAACTATCATATGACCCAGCAATCCCTCTAATGGGTATCTACCCAAAAAACTAGAAAACATTGGTACATAAAGACACATGCACCCCCATGTTCATCACAGCATTATTCACAGTGGCCAAGACATGGAAACAAACAAAGTGTCCTTCAATAGAGAATTGGATAAAAATATATATGGTACATATATACAATGGAATACTACTCAGCCATAAGAAATGATGACATAGTGCCATTTATGACAACATGGATGGACCTTGAGAACATTATACTTAGTGAAATAAGTAAATCAGAAAAAGCTAAGAACTGTATGATTTCACATATAAGTGAAATATAAAACTGAGATTCATGGACAGCTTCCATGAAATGGAAGTGGTTACCAAGGATAGGGTGTTGTGGAGGAGAGGGGTGGGGGGAGGGGAGTAAAGAGTTAGAAATATATGTTGACAGAAAATTATTTGACTTTGGGTGATGGGTACACAACACAATTAACAGTTCAAATGCTATAGGAAGTATTACCTGAAATTATTTTACTTCTTTTTAAACCTATGTACTCTTATTAATCAATGTCACCCCATTAAATTTTTTTTTAATTTTTAAAGAAGAAAACATGACATGTCACTTAGAGAAAAAAAATAGAGAAAAGCTATTTTATGATGATTTTTGCTCCTGCCTATTCAAACAGTAAGGAAACTTCTCTTAATCAATAATTAACATGAATACTCTCCCACCCACATAAATGCATCTCTGATAAGAGCACCCGCCACAGTAGAATATGAGAACGTGCTTAGCACAGGCCTCAACACAGGTAAAGGATTCTCTAAAGCAGTGATTTTCAACCTTTTTTGAGCCGCGGCACATTTTTTACATTTACAAAATCCTGGGGCACACCACCTACCAAAATGACACAAAATCACACTCTAACACAGTACATATTATACATATAGTTAATAATATAGTTTCTAAATGTATTTATGCTCACTTAGTGTGAAACCTGGGCCTGTTTCGATGAACACAAAAGGGATATCCTGGCAGGAATGGTAGAAAGACACACATGAAGCTCTTCCTCAACAGTTCTCAGTCTCTCTCTGTTTTTAGTTTTTATTGCAGTCAAGCTTGAGAAGCTCAGCTCACATAGATATGTGGTTGAAAACGGGAGCAATGTCAAAATAGCTTTGTTAGCCAGAATGGGGAACTCCTTGGCAACAGATAACCAAAAACTGTCCAAAGGAAGATCAGCAAACTTTAGCTTTAAAGTTAAATAACATTGTGATGCATTGTGATGCATTGTATATCACCCCGCCTCTTTTAAAAAGAAAAATGTCAAATATCCATATACACCATCAGAATAGACATAACCAGCTGAGGCTGAGGCTTCATCTAGTAGTGGCAACATTTACCTCCAGTCCTGACCAGGATTAGAAATCGAGACCATGGGGAGGAGTAGTAGCTTCAACTACTCGCTGTGGCCACACAATGACAAGTGCGTGGCAGCCCGAGCGGGACCTTCCTGGGTGTGGATGAGAGGCAGCTTACTATTGGTTCATCACTAGTGGTTGGGTTGAATCCTAGAAGGTGATTGGTCAGTGAGTGTTCCCTGTGCCTCCACTCTTCCTGTTGCTGATAGCTGGAGGGATTGTGAGGGGAATGTTTATGTTCAGATGGAAGTGTCTGGCGGCGGGCCGGATAAATAGCCTCCACGTGCCAGGCACGCGGGCCATAGTTTGGGGACCCATGTTTAATTTCCCCACGGCACACCTGACCATGTCTCACAGCACACTAGTGTACCGCGGCACATTGGTTGAAAAACACTGCTCTAAAGGGAAGAAATTGTTGCTACTATTGGTCAGCTGATCTTTCCATTACCTTCATACTTGCCATATTCATTTTTTTCTTTTATAGCTTTAATCTTCATTCTTTCTTTTTTAATTTATTAATTTTATTTAGAAAATTAACTTTAATAAGGGGACATTGATTAATAAGAGTACATAGATTTTGGGTGAATATATTTCTATGGTATTTGATCTGTTGATTATGTTGTATACCCATCACCCAAAGTCAGATAATTTTCCATAACCTTATATTTGTCCCTCTTTACATCATTCCCAACATCTCCTTCCCTCTCCCCATTTACTAAATTCCCCTTCCCCCTCCCCCATATTCATTGACCCTTGAAAACCACTTCACTTTTATCTCTGTCCATAATTCTCAGTTTTATATCCCACTTATGGGTGAAGTCACACAGTTCTTAGCTTTCTCTTACTTACTTATTTCACTCAGTATAATGTTCTCAAGGTCTTTCCATGTTGTCATAAATGTCACTATATCATAATTTCTTATGGCAGAGTAGTATTTCATTGTATATATGTGCCACATCTTTTTTATCTAATCCTCTATCAAGAGACACTTTGCTTATTTCCATGTCTTCACCACTGTGAATAATGCTGAGATGAACATGGGTGCATGTATCTTTATGTACCGATGTTTTTGAGTTTGGGAGGTAGATACCCAGTAGAGGAATTACTGGGTCATATGGTGATTTTATTCTTAATTTTTTGAGGAACCACCATAATTTCCTCTATAATGATTGTATTAATTTGCATTCCCACTAGCAGTGAATGAGGGTTCCTTTTTCTCCACAACTTCTCCAACAATTGTTGTTATCTGTTTTGTTGATAATAACCAATCTAACCAATGTGAGGTGGTATCTCATTGTAGTTTTAATTTGCATTTTTTGAATAGCTAGTAAAGATGAACATCTTTTCATATATCTGTTGGCTATTTCTATGTCCTCTTAGGAGAAATGTCTGTTCATGTCCTCTCCCCATTTTTTAATTGGATTCTTTGCTTGTTTGTTGCTAAGCATTATGAGTTTTTTATATATTTTGAATATTAAACCCTTAATGGAGCTGTTGTTTGCAAATATCATCAACCATTTAGTTGGTTGTTTTGGGGTTTTTTTCATATAATGTTATCAAGATCCCACCATTTTGCTGTAAATGATCCGATGTCATCATTTCTTATGGCTGAGTAGTATTCCATAGTGTATATGTGCCACATCTTCTTTATCCAGTCATCTATTGACGGGCTTTTTGGTTGTTTCCATGTCCTGGCCACTGTGAACAATGCTGCAATGAACATGGGGCTGCATGTGTCTTTACGTATCAATGTTTCTGAGTTTTGGGGGTATATACCGAGTAGAGGGATTACTGGGTCATAAGGTAGTTCTATTTTCAGTTTTTTGAGGAACCACCATACTTTCTTCCATAATGGTTGTACTACTTTACATTCCCACCAGCAGTGTATGAGGGTTCCTTTTTCTCCACAGCCTCTCCAACATTTGCTATTACCTGTCTTGTTAATAATAGCTAATCTAACAGGTGTGAGGTGGTATCTCATTGCAGTTTTGATTTGCATTTTTCTAATAACTAAAGAAGATGAGCATCTTTTCATATATCTATTGGCCATTTGTATTTCTTCCTGGGAGAAGTGTTTGTTCATGTCCTCTTCCCATTTTTTTATTGGATTGTTTGTTTGTTTGTTGTTGAGTTTTATGAGTTCTTTTGTATATTTTGGATATTAGGCCCTTATCTGAGCTGTTGTTTGAAAATATCATTTCCCATTTAGTTGGCTTTCTGTTTATTTTATTATCAGTTTCTCTTGCTGAGCAAAAACTTCTTAGTCTGATGTAGTCCCATTCATTAATTTTTGCCTTCACTTCTCTTGCCTGTGGAGTCAAATTCATAAAATGCTCTTTAAAACCCAGGTCCATGAGTTTAATACCTATGTCTTCTTCTATGTACTTAATTGTTTCAGGTCTTATGTTTAGATCTTTGATCCATTTTGAGTTAATTTTAGTACAGGGGGACAAACTATACTCCAGTTTCATTATTTTGCATGTGGCTTTCCAGTTTTCCCAGCACCATTTATTGAAGAGGCTTTCTTTTCTCCATTGTGTGTTGTTGGCTCCATATCAAAAATTATTTGACTATATATATGTGGTTTTATTTCTGGACTTTCTATTCTGTTCCATTGGCCTGAGTGTCTATTTTTCTGCCAATACCATGCTGTTTTGATTGTCGTGGCCATATAATATAGTTTAAAGTCAGGTATTGTAATGCCCCCAGCTTCATTCTTTTTCTTTAGGACTGCTTTGGCTATTCGGGGTTTTTTATAGTTCCATATAAATCTGATGATTTTTTGCTCCATTTCTTTAAAAATGTCATTGGAATTTTGATGGGAATTGCATTAAATTTGTATATTGCTTTGGGTAATATAGCCATCTTGATTATATTTATTCTTCCTAACCAAGAACAAGGAATATTCTTCCATCTCATTATATCTTTTTTGATTTCCCTTAACAATGGTTTATAGATTTCATTATATAAGTCCTTTACATTCTTTGTTATGTTTATTCCTAGGTATTTTATTTTTTTTGTTGCAATCGTGAAGGGGATTATTCTTTTGAGTTCGTTCTCAAATGTTTCATTGTTGGCATATAGAAAGACTATTGACTTCTGTATGTTAATTTTGTATCCTGCGACCTTACTGTATTGGCTTATTGTTTCCAGTAGTCTTTTTGTGGATTCTTTGGGGTTTTCGATGTATAGGATCATATCATATGCAAAAAGTGATACCTTTACTTCTTTTTTTCCGACATGGATGCCTTTTATTTCTTTGTCTTGTCTGATTTCTCTGGCTAGAACCTGTAGTGCCACATTAGATAAGAGTGGAGAGAGTGGACAACCCTGTCTTGTTCCTGATTTAAGGGGGAAAGCCTTCAGTTTAGTGCCATTTAATATGATGTTAGCTGATGGTTTATCATATATGCCCTTTATCATGGTGAGATATTTTCCTTCTATACCCATTTTGATGAGAGTCTTAAACATAAAATTGTGTTGTATTTTATCGAAAGCCTTTTCTGCGTCTATTGATAAGATCATGTGGTTTTTGTTTTTTGTTTTGTTGATATGGTGTATTACGTTAACCGTTTTACGTATGTTGAACCATCCTTGAAATTCTGGGATGAATCCCACTTGATCATGATGTATTTTTTTTAATATGTTGTTGTATTCAATTTGCTAGTATTTTGTTTAGTATTTTAGCATCTGTATTCATTAGAGATATTGGTCTGTAGTTTTCTTTTTTTGTGCCATCCTTGCCTGGTTTTGGTATGAGGGTTATGTTGGCCTCATAAAATGTGTTTGGAAGTATTGCTTCTTCTTCAATTTTTTGGAAGACTTTCAGTAGAAAAGGAACCAAGTCTTCTTTGAATGTTTGATAGAATTCGCTGGTATAGCCATCTGGGCCTGGACTTTTATTTGGGGGGAGGTTTTTAATGGTTTTTTCTATTTCTTCTCTACTAATAGGTCTGTTTAGGCTTTCCGCTTCTTCTTGATTCAGTCTAGGAAGGTTGCATTGTTCTAGGAATTTATCCATTTCTTCTAGGTTGTTGAATTTAGTGGCATAAAGTTTTTCATAGTATTCTACAATAATTCTTTGTATATCTATGGTGTCCGTGGTGATTTCTCCTCTTTCATTTTGGATTTTGTTTATATGAGTTCTTTCTCTTTTTTCCTTGGTAAGTCTATCCAGGGGTTTGTCAATTTTGTTGATCTTGTCAAAAAACTAGCTCCTTGTTCTATTAATTTTTTCTATAGTTTTTCTGTTCTCTATTTCATTTATTTCTGCTCTGATTTTTATTATCTCCTTTCTTCGGCTGGTTTTGGGTTGTCTTTGTTCTTCTTTTTCTAGTTCCTTAAGGTGTGAAGTTAAGTGGTTCACTTCGGCTCTCTTGTTTGTTCATATATGCCTGAAGTGATATGAACTTCCTTCTTATCACTGCTTTTGCTGCATCCCATAGATTCTGATATGTCGTATTGTCATTTTCATTTGTCTGTATATATCTCTTGTTATCTGCACTTATTTCTTCTTTGACCCATTCATTTTTTAAAAGTATGTTGTTTAGTTTCCACATTTTTGTGGGATTTTTTTCCTCTTTTTTGCAGTTGAATTCTAGTTTCAAGGCTTTATGATCAGAAAATATGCTTGGTACAACTTCGATTTTTCTGAATTTGCTGATGTTGTTTTTATGGCCCAACATATGGTCAATTCTTGAGAATGATCCATGTACACTGGAGAAAAAAGTATACTCAGTCACTTTAGGATGAAATGTCCTGTAGATGTCTATCATATCCAGGTGCTCTAGTGTTTTGTTTAAGGCTACTACGTCTTTGTTGATTCTCTGTTTGGATGACCGATCTAGAGCCGTCAGCGGTGTATTGAGGTCTCCAAGTATGATTGTATTTTTGTCAGTTTTTGTTTTAAGATCAATAAGTAGCTGTCTTATATATTTTGGTGCTCCTTGGTTTGGTGCATATATATTAAGAATTGTTATGTCTTCTTGATTCAGTGTCCCCTTAGCCATTATGAAATGGCCATTTTTGTCTCTGAGTACTTTTGCTGTCTTGTAATCAGCATTATCAGATATGAGTATTGCTACGCCTGCTATTTTTTGGATGTTATTTGCTTGGAGTATTGTTTTCCAGCCTTTCACTTTGAATTTGTTTTTATCCTTGTTACTTAGATGAGTTTCTTGTAGGCAGCACACAGTTGGATTTTCTTTTTTAATCCATTCTGCTACTCTGTGCCTTTTTATTGGTGAGTTTAATCTGTTTACATTTAGTGTAATTATTGACACTTGTGAGTTCCCTATCGCCATTTTATAGATTGCTTTCTGTTAGTTTTGTGTTTTGTTTGATCCTTCTCTTTCATCTTTCTATCTTTTGTTTTTATTTGGTTGTATTCCATACATCTTTCCTCTGTTGCTATCTTTTTTAAATCATGTGCTTCTGTGGTGGTTTTTTCAATGGTGGTTACCTTTAAGTAATGAAAAGGGTTCCTACCCTGTTCATTGTAGTGCACTATTTTGTGAGTACTTTTGCACTTCATTGTCCTTTGCTACTGTTCATCTCCATCCTCTCCTCCCCCTTTCTTTTTGTTGTTGTCACAGTTTAAATTTGGTTTTATTGTGTTCTTCTTGGAGCTTTTACTTGTGGCTTTGTTTTTTTGTTTGTTTGTTTTGTTTTGTTTTTGTTGTTGTTTTTGGTATCTGATTGGAGAACCCCTTTAGTAATTCCTGGAGTGAGGGTTTTCTGATGATAAATTCCCTCATCTTTTCTGTATCTGTGAATGTTTTTATTTCTCCTTCATATTTCAAGGATAGCTTAGATGGGTATAGTATTCGTGGCTGAAAGTTCCTTTCTTTCAGGACTTTAAATATTGGGGTCCACTCTCTTCTAGCTTGTAGAGTTTCTGTTGAGAAATCGGATGATAATCTAATGGGCCTTCCTTTATATGTTGTATTCTTCTTTTCCCTGGCTGCCTTGAGAATTTTTTCTTTGCCTTTGGTTTGTGCCAATTTCATTATGATATGCCTTGGAGTAGGTTTGTTGGGGTTAAGAAAACTCGAAGTTCTGTTTGCTTCTTGAATTTGAGGCTTTAGTTCTTTCCACAGGCTTGGGAAGTTCTCATCTATTATTTGTTTGAGTATGTTCTCCATTCCATTTTCTCTCTCTTCTCCCTCTGATATACCTATTATTCTTACGTTATTCTTTTTGATGGAGTCAGATAATTCCTGTAGGGCTATCTCATTTTTTTAAATTTTTGAGTCTCTTTCTTCTTCTCTCTGTTGTGCCTCAAGTTGCTTTTCTTCTATTTCACTAATCCTACCTTCTCTCTGGCCTGTTCTATTAGCTAAGCTCGTTACCTCGTTTTCCAGCTCGTGTATTGAGTTTTTCATCTCTGTTTGATTTGTTTTTATAGTTTCAATTTCCTTGGAAATATATTCTTTGTGTTCATTCCGTTGTTTTCTGAGCTCCCTAAATTGCCTTTCTGTGTCTTGTATATCTTTTAGTATTTTTAGGATTTCTATTTTAAATTCTCTGTCGTTTAACTCCAAGGTTTCCAATATATTAAATTTTTTCTCCATAGATTTTTCCGCATCTATGTTACCTCTCTTTCTTTTGTATCCATGATATTTGATTTTCTCTTCCTTAATGGCATCTGAGGGTGGTTTTGTTGATAGTATTAATGAGATTTAATAAAGAATAAAAAGTTAAAAAAAATAGGAGAGAAGATGGCAGCGGAGTAGGCGGATGCACAGACACCCAGCTCTCAACACCAAACTGGAATACAAATCAATTTAGAAAAAATCAGCATGAAAAACCAACACTGAACTGCAAGAACAGCTCTCAAAAACCAAGGAGCAAAGAGGAAGCCACAATAATCCTGGTAAGGAGTGCCTGAATCTCCTCTGCTTACAGGAAGGGAAGGAGGGGGGTGAGGCTGAGAGCCCAGAGAGGATTTCATAGAGGAAAAAGAGCAGAAACTACTGCTCACAGCCACTTACCTGGTGACCAGGGAGCAAGGTGGGTTGAAAAGACCAGCTTATCTCCCAAGTGGAAAGGACAGGGAGAGGGACAGACTGTGAGGGGCTAAGGTATGCAAGAAACAAAATAAAAAAGCTGACTCATTCGTGCTGGAGGCGGCCATAGCTGGGGGAGGGACTGAACCTTTCACAAAACAGAGCTGAAGTGCTTCCGGATCAGAGATCTCCGGACATCTATCCAGCTCCAATCAGCACAACAAGACACAGCTGAAAACAAGAAGTGGGGAGGAGGGGCAGTAACTCAGGTGTCCATGGAGATCTGAGATACACCTCCCCCTACTGATGCTGAGAGAAAAAACCCTGCCCCCAGTGAGATTAGTTGGAGGAAGAGACCTTCAGCGTCTCAGGTTACACCCACAGCATTCCTGGATACAGTTTCAAGGAAGCCCCCTGCTGAGATCAGTTAACAAGACTATCACCTGTTAAGAAAACAAACAAATCAAGACTTCAAAGCTGCCCAAATCCGAAAGTGGATTACAAATAATAGCTGATACCAACCCACGAAGACCTAAAAATAACACAACTGAAAACTGGAGGCAGACAACACCAAGCCTAGACTCAATCAACTCTACAAATAAAAAAAAAGAAGAAGATGAGAAAACAAAGGAGTGCAATCCAAATGAAACCACAAGAGACACTTTCGAGAGATGAACTGAGTGATATGGAAATAATCAAACTTCCAGATGCGGAGTTCAAAATAATGATTGTAAGGATGCTTAGGGATCTTAGAACAACAATGGAGGGGGAGTTTGAAAACCTAAATAAAGAAATAGCAAGTATAAAAAAGAATCAGTTGGAGACTACAAATACAATATCAGAAATAAAGACCACAATGGAAGGAATTAAAAACAGGATAGATAGAGCAGAGGATCGAATCAGCAAGTTAGAAGACAACTGGAATGAAGGCATGAAAGCAGAGAAGAAAAGAGAAAAAAGACTCAAAAAGTCAGAGGAAACTCTTAGAGAGCTCTGTGACAACATGAAAAGAAATAACATCCGCATCATAGGGGTTCCTGAAGAAGAAGAAAAAGAACAAGGGATAGAGACTTTGTTCAATCATATCATAGCTGAAAACTTCCCTAAATTAATGCAAGAGAAACTCTCACAAATCCAAGAAGCACAGAGGACTCCATTAAAGAGAAACCCAAAGAAACCTACACCAAGACACATCATAATTAAAATACCAAAGCTAAGCGATAAAGAGAAAATATTAAAAGCTGCAAGAGAAAAAAAAGTTATCACCTACAAAGGAGCCCCATAAGGATGACATCTGACTTCTCAACAGAAACACTTGAGGCCAGAAGGGAATGGCAAGAAATATTCAAAGTAATACAGAACAAGAACCTACAACCAAGACTACTTTATCCAGCAAGGCTATCATTTAAAATTGAAGGAGAAATAAAAAGCTTCCCAGACAAAAAACAACTCAAGGAATTCATTACAACCAAACCAATGCTGCAGGAAATATTAAGGGGCCTGGTGTAAACAGATAAAGTGGGAAAAGAATACAGAAAAAAAAAAAGAAAAAGGAATACACCTTTAAAGAAGAAAATGGCAATAAACAACTACATATCAATAATAACCTTAAATGTAAATGGATTAAATGATCCAATCAAAAGACATAGGGTAGCTGCATGGATAAGAAAACAGGACCCATACATATGTTGTCTACAAGAGACACACCTTAGAACAAAAGGCACACACAGATTGAAGGTAAAAGGATGGAAAAAAATGTTTCATGCAAACGGAAATGAAAAAAAAGCTGGGGTAGCAATACTTATATCACACAAATTGGACTTTAAAACAAAGGATATAGTAAGAGATAAAGAAGGCCACTACATAATGATAAAGGGAGTAATCCAACAGGAAGATATAACTATTATAAATATCTATGCACCAAATATAGGAGCACCCAAATATATAAAACAGACTTTGATGGATTTAAAGGGTGAGATCAACAGCAATACTATAATAGTAGGGGATTTCAATACCCCACTAACATCACTAGATAGATCCTCAAGAAAGAAAATTAACAAAGAAACAGCAGACTTATTGGAAACACTAGATCAACTCGATTTAATAGATATCTTCAGAAGCTTTCACCCTAAAGCAGCAGAATATACATTCTTTTCAAGTGCTCATGGTACATTCTCTAGGATAGACCACATGTTAGGGCACAAAAGTGCTCTCAACAAATTTAAGAAGACTGAAATCATAGCAAGCACTTTCTCCGATCACAACGGCATGAAACTAGAAATGAATCACAGCAGAAAAGCTCAAAAATTCTCAAACACATGGAAACTAAATAGCAGGGTGTTAAATAATGAATGGATTAAGAATGAGATCAAAGAAGAAATAAAGAAATTCCTAGAAACGAATGACAATGAGCATACAACAACTCAAAATTTATGGGACACAGCGAAAGCAGTGCTGAGAGGGAAGTTCATAGCACTACAGGCACACTTTCAGAAGCTAGAAAAAGCTCAAATAAACAACTTAACCCTGCATCTAAAAGAATTAGAAAAAGAACAGCAAGTAAAGCCCAAATGTAGTAGAAGGAAGGAAATAATAAAGATCACAGCAGAAATAAATGACATAGAGGCTAAAGAAACAATACAGAGGATCAATGAAACTAGGAGCTGGTTCTTTGAAAAGGTAAACAAGATTGATGCACCTTTAAGTAGACTCACCAAGAAAAAGAGAGAGAGGACTCAAATAAATAAAATTAGAAATGAGAGAGGAGAAATAACAACTGACACAACAGAAATACAAAATATTGTAAGAAAATACTATGAAGAACTGTATGCCAAAAAACTAGACAACCTAGATGAAATGGACAAATTCCTTGAAACGTACAATCTTCCAAAAATCAATCTGGAAGAATCAGAAAACTTAAACAGACCAATTACACCAAATGAGATCGAAACAGTTATCAAAAAACTCCCAACAAAGAAAAGTCCGGGGCCCGATGGCTTCACAACGGAATTCTACCAAATATTCAAAGAAGAACTAACTCCTATCCTTCTCAAACTATTTCAAAAAATTCAAGAGGAAGGAAGACTTCCAAACTCCTTTTATGAGGCGAGCATAATTCTGATTCCAAAACCAGGCAAAGACCACACAAAGAAAGAAAATTATAGGCCAATATCTCTGATGAATATAGATGCTAAAATCCTCAACAAAATATTAGCAAACCGGATCCAACAATATATGGAAAAAATCATACACCATGATCAAGTGGGATTTATTCTGGGGAGGCAAGGCTGGTACAATATTCGTAAATCAATCAATGTGATTCACCACATAAACAAAAAGAAGGAGAAAAACCATATGATAATTTCAATAGATACAGAAAAAGCATTTGATAAAATCCAGCACCCATTCATGATCAAAACTCTCAGCAAAGTGGGAATACAGGGAACATACCTCAACATGATAAAAGCCATCTATGAGAAACCCACAGCCAACATCATACTCAATGGGCAAAAATTAAAAGCAATACCCTTAAGATCAGGAACAAGGCAGGGGTGCCCCCTTTCACCACTCTTATTTAACATAGTCCTGGAAGTCCTAGCCACAGCAATCAGACAAGAAGAAGAAATAAAAGGCATTCAAGTTGGAAAAGAAGAAGTAAAACTATCATTATTTGCAGATGATATGATATTGTATATAGAAAACCCTAAAGTCTCAGTCAAAAAACTACTGGACCTGATAAATAAATTCAGCAAAGTGGCAGGATATAAAATCAATACTCAGAAATCAGAAGCATTTTTATACACCAACAATGAACAGTCAGAAAGAGAAATTAAGGAAACAATCCCCTTCACAATTACAACCAAAAAAATAAAGTACCTAGGAGTAAACTTAACCAAGGAGACTAAAGACTTGTACTCGGAAAATTACAAAACATTGATAAAAGAAATCAAGGAAGATACTAACTAGTGGAAGCATATACCGTGCTCATGGTTAGGAAGAATAAACATCATTAAAATGTCTATATTACCCAAAGCAATTTATAAATTCAATGCAATACCAATTAAAATACCAATGACATACTTCAAAGATATAGAACACATATTCCAAAAATTTATATGGAACCAAAAAAGGACACGAATAGCCTCAGCAATCTTAAAAAAGAAGAATAAAGTGGGAGGTATCACACTTCCTGATATCAAGTTATACTACAAGGCCATTGTACTCAAAACAGCCTGGTACTGGCATAAGAACAGGCATATAGATCAATGGAATAGAACAGAGAACCCAGAAATAAACCCACAGTTCTATGGACAACTGATATTTGACAAAGGAGGTAAGGAAATACAATGGAGTAAAGACAGCCTCTTTAACAAATGGTGTTGGGAAAATTGGACAGCTACCTGCAAAAAAATGAAACTAGATCACCAGCTTACACCACTCACAAAAATAAACTCAAAATGGATAAAAGACTTGAATGTAGGCCGTGAAACCATAAGCATCTTAGAAGAAAACATAGGCAGTAAGCTCTCCGACATCTCTCGGAGCAATATATTTGCTGATTTATCTCCACGGGGAAGTGAAATAAAAGACAGGATAAACAAATGGGACTATATCAAACTAAAAAGCTTTTGCACAGCTAAAGACAACAAGAACAGAATAAAAAGACAAACTACACAATGGGAGAACATATTTGACAATATGTCTGATAAGGGGTTAATAACCAAAATTTATAAAGAACTTGTAAATCTCAACACCAGGAAGACAAACAACCCAATCCAAAAATGGGCAAAAGAAATGAATAAACACTTCTCCAAAGAGGACATACAGATGGCCAATAGGTATATGAAAAAATGCTCAACATCACTAATCATTAGAGAAATGCAAATTAAAACCACAATGAGATATCACCTTACACCAGTCAGAATGGCGCTTATCAACAAAACAACACAGAATAAGTGCTGGCGAGGATGTGGAGAAAAGGGAACCCTCCTGCACTGCTGGTGGGAATGCAGACTGGTGCAGCCACTGTGGAAAACAGTATGGAGATTCCTCAAAAAACTGAAAATCGAACCGCCTTTTGACCCAGCTATCCCACTTTTAGGAATATACCCCAAGGACACCATAGAACGGCTCGAAAAGGAGAAATGCACCCGCATGTTTGTGGCAGCATTGTTCACAATAGCGAAGATCTGGAAACAGCCCAAGTGTCCGTCAGAGGACGAGTGGATTAAAAAGCTTTGGTACATATATACTATGGAATACTACTCAGCCATAAGAAATGATGACATCAGATCATTTACAATAGCATGGATGGACCTTGATAACATTATACGGAGTGAAATAAGTAAATCAGAAAAAAAACTGAGATGAATCCATACATAGAAGGGACATAAAAATGAGACTCAGAGACATGAACAAGAATATGATGGCAACAGGGGCGGGGGGGTTGGGGGAGGGGGGGGTGAAGAAGGAGAGAGTGGTTAGGGGAGGGGAGGGGCACAAAGAAAACCAGATAGAAGGTGACAGAAGACAATTTAACTTTGCGGGAGGGGTATACAGCACAATCAAATGTCAAAATAATCTAGAGATATTTTCTCTCAACATATGTACCCTGATTTATCAATGTCACTGCATTAAATTTAATAAAAAAATATTAATATTAAAAAAAAACAACAAAAAAAAGTTAAAAAAATAATAATAAAAAATCAAAAAGAGTTGTTTTTTTAAAAAAAATTAATAATTAAATAAAGAAAAATAAAATAAAATAAAAATAAAAAATAAAAAAATAAAAAATAAAAAAAGGAAATTATTCCCCCTGCTTTTTTCCTCTCCTCTCCTCTCCCCTCTTTCTTGAGAAAATCTTGTGGTGAACTGTGAATTATATTGTACTAAATAGAACAAACAATGACTGTTCTGGAGGGCCTGAATTGGGGAGAAGTAATAAAGGGGCTAAAAAAAACCAGAATAAAGGGGGTATGGACCCACAAAAAGAAAATAAGGAAAAAATTTTGGTCAAGAATAAAATGATTTGCTTTTAGGTGTTGGTTGACTAAGAGTTATGATGAGAGGAATAAGAGGAAAACAGGAAAATGGGGGGACAAATTAAAAAATTACTATTGTATTTAGTGGAACAAGAACTAGATAAAATGGAGAGCCAGGGATGGGAGCACTGCTAGTGAGTACAAAAGGTGAAATAAAAATCCCCAAAATGCCAGAAACATAAGTTTGAGTCCCAGATAAGATAATTTGTTCGTTATTGAGGTTTGAATGAGAGGAGATGTAAAGGAGAAAGGAAGAAACTAATGTAGAGGGAGAAAAGAAAGAGAGAGAGGAAAAAAAGAGGCACCCACTAAAAGAAGAAAAAAAGAAAAATGAGGAGAGAGAGAGTTAAGGGTTTTGGAGTGCAGCCCTCATAGAGAGAAAGGAAGAGGAGAGAAAAGATAATGGGAGATGTAACATTTATGGGTAGTGTAGTTCAAGGAGAGGAGAGAGTAAGACCGGCAGAGAGTTAAACGACCAAGTTGGAGGAGGGAAAAAAAATCAAGAATGAAGATAAGAGAAAGAAACGAACAAATATAATAAAATGGGATAGGTTATAAAGTCTGCGGATTATTCTTGATTTTGAGAGGTTATCTTCTTGCTTTTTCATTTCTCTTCCTCTTCCTGGTCAGTGACTCTGTACCCTGGGTTCTGCCCCTTTGGTACGCTCAGGTAGAGGTTTGCAGTTGATAAGTCTCCATGGTGATGTCATGTATTGTGCTTCAGTCTCTTTGGCAGTTGAGGCTCATTAGCATTTATAGGCTCTGACAGTGAGAGAGTCTGTGTTCCTGGAGCCTCTCTCCTAGCCTTTCCTTCCTCAATTAGTAGCCTGATAATCCAGACATGGGGTTGCTGCTGCCTCTGCCTGGATAGTAAGAGGCTCAAAGAGCTGGCAACTCCCCACTCTATTCCCACTCAGCACAGGGCTCTGGGTAAGGCTCAGTCAGTCAGAGCTGCTAGCATAATCAGGCGGGGCTTCCACCCACTCAAAGACCTCTGGCTCTGCCACTCTGTCTGGTAACATGGGCGGCGCCCACTCTTGGGGTGCTTGGAGGAAACTCTCGTTCACTATCTGTGCGCAGACCAGGATATCAGGCTGGAAGTCTCACACTCTGAGTGAAACCCCTGCCTGCACGGAAAAGTTCCAGTGTTGGAATTGGCTCTCGCTCCCTCCCCGTGCGTGGCTTTTTTAGGGCACTGGGGCGGCCTGGAGATTCCACTTTTGGCCCACACAAAGACCCCTGACTCTGCCCCTCTGTGGGATAACACGGGCGCGCACTGCCGAGGCACTCGGAGGAAACTGTCGCTCACTATCTGCACTCGCAGACCAGGATATCAGGCCGGAAGTCTCACACTCTGAGTGAAACCCCCACCCGCAAGGAAAAGTTCCAGCATTGGAATTGGCTCTCGCTCCGTCCCCATGTGCGGCCTTTTCAGGGCGCTGGGGCAGCCCAAGATTCCACTTTTGGCCCACACAAAGGTCTCTGACTCTGCCCCTCTGTGGGATAACATGGGCTCCCACTCCTGAGGTGCTGGGAGGAATCTCTTGCCCACTCTCCATGCGCGCCGACCAGGATATCAGGCCAGCCGCCTCACCCTCTGAGTAAAAGCCCTCCCACACGGAAAAGTTCCAGCATTGGAATTGGTTCTCACTCCCTCCCCATGCGCAGCTATTTCAGGGTGCTGGGGCGGCCCAGAGATTCTGCTTTCGGCCCACACAAAGTCCCCTGACTCTGCCTCTCTGTGGGGTAACACGAGCGCCCACTGCTGAGGCACTCAGAGGGATCTCTGGCCCACTATCTGCGCACAGCAACCAGGAGATCGGGGAAAATGGCTGCCCCACTTCTCTTTCTTTGTCTGGGTTTGGCGTGAGTGTTAGCTTTTATTGACTGTGTTGCCACATGCACAGTTTTTCCTCGGCTTGGATCTCTGTGCCACAGCCTGGTTCAGCCGTTTGTGCCACGGCTTGGATCTATTCACCCCCTTTGCCCGCCTCAGTTTCTATATTCTCAGTTCCCAGTGAAAGCAGCCCTGTTTAGGTTAGTGAGGAAAGCGGAGCACTTCTTACTCCCTATATCCTTCGAGGTTTGATTATATATTTAGCCAATTTTTCCCTCGACCATACCTTCGGGTGTATTGCAAAACATCTGGAGGCTCCAAGGATAGGTTTTTCTGTTTCTGGTTGAAGATCTTGTTGAGTTTTGGGGGAGATTTATCGGTATTGCTTCCTACCGTGCCATTACGCTGACGTCCCGGAATCGGTTGTTTATTTTGTTGTCAGTTTCTTTTGCTGTGCAGAAGCTTGTTAGTTTGATATAACCTTATTAATTTATCTTTGCCTTTACTTTCCTTGCCTTTGAAGTCAAATTTATAAACTGTTCTCTACAGCCAAGATCCATGAGTTTAATATCTATGTTTTCTTCTATGTAATTTATAGTTTCAGATCTTATATTTGGTCTTTGATTCTTTTTGAATTAATTTTTGTGCAGGGGGACAAACTGTAGTCCAGTTTTATTTTTTTTGCATGAGGCTTTCCAATTTTTTCATCAACATTTGTTGATGAGGCTTTCTTTTCTCCATTGTGTGTTTTCAGCCACTTTGTCAAAGATGATTTGTCCATATATATGTGGTTTTATTTCTGGGCTCTCAATTCTGTTCCATTGGTTTGTATATCTTTTTTTCTGCCAATACTATGCTGTTTTGATTATTGTGGCTCTATAGTATAATTTGAAGTCAGGTAGTGTGATACCTCTAGCTGTATTGTTTTTTTCTCAGGATTGCTTTCGTTATTTGAAGTTGTTTTTTTTTTTATGGTTCCAAACAAACCTAGTAATTTTTGTTCTATTTTTTAAAAAAATAACATTGGGAATTTTTATGGTGATTGCATTAAATTTGTATACTACTTTGGGTAATATGACCATTTTAATTATGTCGATTCTTTCAATCCATGAACATGGAATATTTTTACATTTTATCGTATCTTTTTCATTTTCTTTCAATAATAATTTGTAATTTTCAGTATATAAGCCATTCACAGCCTTTTTAAGTTTATTCCTAGGTACTTTATTTTAAAATAAAGTAATTTTTTTTAATTACTTGTAAAAGGAATTTTTTTTTTTTTAGTTTATTTTCTGAAGTCTCAATGTTGGCATATAGAAAAGCAGTAGACTTTTGTATATTGATTATGTATTCTGTGACATTACTGTATCGGTTTATTGTTTCTAATAACTTTTTGGTAGAGTTTTTAAGGCTTTCTATATACAAAGATTTTGTAATCTTTTATATAGAAAGATTTTTTTTATATATATAGATTTTGCAGATTTGTAATCTGCAAAAAACTGATAACTTTACTTTTTCATACCAATATGAATGTCTTTTATTTCTTTCTCTTGCCTGATCACTCTGAATAAAACTTCCAGAATTATGTTGAATAAGAGTGGAGAGAGTGGGAAGCCTTGTCTCGTTCCTGATTATAGAAAAAAAGCTTTCATTTTCTCACCATTTAGTATGATATTAGCTGATGATTTGTTGTATATGGCCTTTACTATATTGAAGTACTTTCCTTCTATTCCAGTTTTATGGAGTGTTTATACAAACAGCGATGTTGGGTCTTATCAAATGCCTTTTCTATATCTATTGATAAAATCTTATGGTTTTTGTTCTTTGTTTCATAGATGTTATATATTATGTTGATCAATTTCCATATGTTGGGCTATCCTTTTGCTCCTGAAATGAATGCCACTTTATCATGATGTACTATTATGGTTTTAATGTGTTGTATTTCATTTGCTATGATTTTGTTTAAGATTTTTGTATCTGTATTCATTAGAGATATTGGTGTATCATTTTCCTTTTATGTGTTGTTCTTTCCAGGTTTTAGTAGGAAGGTTATATTGGCCTCATAAAATGTGTTAAGGAGTATTGGTTAATCTTTTATTTTTTGGAAGACTGAGAAGGATAGGTACAAAATATTTTTTGAATGTTTGTTAGAATTCACTAGTGTAGCTAGCTAGTCCTGATCTTTTATTTTGGGGGAGATTTTTGATCATTGTTTCTATTTTCTCCTTGCTTATCAGTCTATTTAGGTTTTCCACTTTTTTGTGGCTCAGTCCAGAAAGATTGCATAGTTCTAGGACTTTACCCATTTCCTCTAGGTTGTTGAATTTGGTGGCATATAATTTTTTATAATATTCTACTATGAACATTTGCAGATCCATAATATCTGTGGTAATTTCTCTTTTTTCATTTCAAATTTTGTTTATATGAGTCCTTTCTCTTTTTTCTTTAGTGAATCTAGCCAGTGGTTTGTAGATTTAGTTAATCTTTTCAAAGAACCAGCTCTTTGTTGTATTAATATTTTCTAAAATTTTTTGTTCTCTATTTTATTAAGTTCTGCTCTAATTTTTAAGATTTCCTTTCTTCTACTGAGTTTGGTTTGTTCCTCTTTTTCTAGTTTCTTTTTGTGTGTGTGACAGAGACAGAGAGAAGAACTGACAGACTGGAAGGGAGAGAAATGAGAAGCATCAATTCTTTGTTGCGTCACCTTAGTTTCTCAGTGATTGCTTTCTCATATGTGCCTTGACCAGGGGGCTACGGCAGACCAAGTGACCCCTTACTCTAGCCAGCGACCTGGGGTTTAAACTGGTAAGCCTTCCTCAAACCAGATGAGCCCGTGCTCAAACTGGTGACCTTGGGGTTTTAAACCTGGGCCCTCTGCATCCCAGTCCAATGCTCTATCCACTGTGCCACCACCTGGTCAGTCATTTTCTAGTTTCTTAAAGTATGATGTTAGGTTGTTTACTTAGGATCTTACTTGTTTCTTGATATAAGCTAGTAATTATATAAACTCCTTTATTAGTTTTTTGCTGCACCTCAGAATTTTTGATATGTCATGTTGTCATTTTCATTTGTCTGTATATATCTTTTGATCTCTGCTTTTATTTCTTCTTTGGTCCAGACTTTATTTTATTTTATTTTTTTATTTTTCTGAAGTGAGAAGCAGGGAGGCAGAGAGACAGATTCCTGCATGCACTCTACCAAGATCCCAGCAAGCCCATTAGGGGGCGATGCTCTACCCATCTGAGGTATTGCTCCATTGCAATGAGAGCCATTCTAGCACCTGAGGCAGAGGCCATGGAACCATCCTCAGAACCTGGGTCAACTTTGTTCCAATGGAGCCTGGGCTACAGGAGGGGAAGAGAGAGACAGACAGAAAGTAGAGGGGGGAAAGTGGAGAAGCAGATGGGCACTTCTCTTGTCTGCCCTGGATGAAAATCAAACCCAAGACTTCTGCATGCCAGGCCGATGCTCTACCACTAAGCCAACTGACCAGGATTTTTTAAAAGTTTGTTGTTTAATTTTCAAATTTTTGTGGGGTTTTTAACTTTATTTTTACAGTTGAATTCTAATTTCAAAGCCTTATCATCAAAACTTATGCTTGCTGTAATTTCAATCTTCCTGAATTTGTTGATGTTAGTTTTGTGGCCCACAATATGGCATATCTTTGAGAATGTTCCATGCACACTGGTAAAGAATATATAATCTGCTGTTTTGGAATGAAATGGCCTATAAATGTTTATTATGTTCATTTGGTCCAGAGTGTTGTTTAAGGTCAATATATCTTTTATTTTTTGTGTAACAGTGCGACAGAAATAGAAACAGATAGGGACAGACAGACAGGAAGGGAGAGATGAGAAGCAACAATTCCTCATTGTGACTCCTTAGTTGATCATTGATTGCTTTTTTATATGTGCCTTGACTGGGGGACTACAGCAGAGTGAGGCAACCCTTGCTCAAGCCAGTGACCTTGGGCTCAAGCCAGCAACCATATGGTGAATTCTATAAGCCTGTGCTGAAACTGTTAAGCCTGCACTCAAGACAAATGAGCCCATACTCAAGTTGGCAACCTCAGGGTCTCAAATCTGGGTCCTCTGTGTCCTAGTTTGATGCTCTATTCACTGTGACACCATCTAGTGAGATGAGGTCAATATTTTTTTTTATTGATTTTCAGTTTGGATAACCTATCTAAAGCCATCAATAGTGTGTTTAGATTTCCAAGTATGATTGTGGGGTTTTTTGCTTCTATTTTTAGATCAGTTAGCAGATGTCTTATATATTTTGGTGATCCTTGGTTCGCTGCATATATATTAAAAAGTGTTATGTCTTCTTGATACAGCGTCCCTTTTATCAGTATAAAATTTCTGTCCATCTTTGTCTCTGGTTACCTTTGTTGTGTTGAAGTCAGCATTGTCAGATATGAGTATGGCTACACCCACTTTTCTTTGGATATTATTTGTTTGGAAAATCATTTTCCAACCTTTCACTTTGAATCTACTTTTGTCCTTGAAGTTTAGCTGTGTCTCTTGCAGGCAGCATACAACTGCTTCCTCCCATCCAAACTGCTACTTTGTGCCTCTTTATTGGTGAATTCAGTTCTTTTACATTTAGGGTAATTATTGACACTTAAAGATTTCCTATAGTTATTTTATGTTTTGTTTTTTGGTAGCTCTGTATCTTTTTTTGATTCTTCTCTTTTCTGTTTCTGTTAGGTGTTTTTGTTTGGTGGTATTCCATACTTTTTCCCTGTTTTTTTCTTTTTTAAGCTGTGTGTTTGAGTAATGCTTTTTTCAATGTGTGGTTACCATTAGGTTAAGAAAAAAATGTTTATATGTAAAAGAGTTCTTTGTCTTATGAATGCTTCTGCACTCCATCCTCTTTTGTTACTGAAGATCTTTATCCTTTCTCTTTTAATGTTATTTTTGTCAAAACTATCCTTGTTTTTATTGTGACCCTTTTGGAGCTTTTACTTGTAGTTTTGGTTTCTTTTGTTCTTTGTGTCTGGTCAAATAACCCCTTGAGTATTTCCTGCAGTGGGCGTTTTCTGGTGATAAATTCCCTCAGCTTCTGTATGCCTGGAAAAGTTTATGTTTCTCCTTCATATCTAAAGGATAAGTTTGATTCGTATCGTATTCTTGGCTGGTAATGCTTCTCTTTTGGGTCCACTCTCTTCTGGCTTGTAGATTTTCTCCTGAGAAGTCTGATTATAATCTAATGGGCTTTTCTTTATATGTTATGTTCTTCTTTTCCCAGTTGCTTTGAGGATTCTTTCTTTGACATTGATTTTTGACAATTTTATTATGATGTGCCTTGGAGTAGGTCTGTTTGGGTTGCAGTAACTTGGCATCCTCTTTGCTTCTTGGATTCAAGGCTTGAAGTCTTTTCATAGGTTTGGAAATTCTCATCCATTACTTGTTTGAATAGGCTCTCCATTTCCTTCTTCCTCTCTTCTTCTTCTTCTGATATATTTATTATTCTTATACTTTTCTTTCTAATATAGTCAGACTATTCTTGTAGAGCTCTCTCAATATTTTTAATTTGTGAGTCTCTCTCCTCTTCTCTCTATAACATCTCTAGTTGCCTGTCTTCAATATCACTGATTCTTTCCTCTACCTTGTTCCATTAGCTAAACTTGTTACCTCAGTTTTTAATTCACATATTGAGTTCTTCATATGTTTTTAAAGTTTCAATCTCCTTGGTGAGATGTTTGTTTTATTCATTAATTTGTTTTCTGAGCTTATTAAGTAGCCTATTGTTGTCTTCTCCCATCTCATTGAGTATTTTCAGCACTTCAATTTTGAATTCTCTATCATTTAACTCCAAGGTTTCCATGTGATTGAGATTTTTTTCTAGAGATTTTTCATTTTCATTCTGAAATACATCTTTGTCTTGTGCAGCCATGGTATTCAATTTCTTCTTCCCTGATGGCATTTGAGAGTGGTGTTGTTAAGAACCCTAACAAAAAAACAACCAAAAAAATTGAAAAAGTAAAAATAATACAAGAAAATACAAAATCTTAAAATTATGACAAATAAGAAAAACCTCAGAAAAAAAAGATAAAAAGCAAAGAAAAAATAAAAAACAAAACACCCAGAAAAAAATAAGAATAAAAATGTAAAAATTAAAAAACAAAATTCAAAAATTTAAAAGAGACACCCTGGCCGATTGGCTCAGTGGTAGAGCATCAGCCTCGCGTGTAGAAGTCCTGGGTTCGATTCCTGGCCAGGGCACACAGGAGAAGCGCCCATTTGCTTCTCCACCCCTCCCCCTCTCCTTCCTCTCTGTCTCTCTCTTCCCCTCCCGCAGTCGAGGCTCCATTGGAGCAAAGATGGCCCGGGCGCTGGGGATGGCTCCTTGGCCTCCACCCCAGGCACTAGAGTGGCTCTGGTCACGGCAGAACGACGCCCTGAAGGGGCAGAGCATCACCCTCTGGTGGGCAGAGCGTCACCCCCTGGTGGGCGTGCGGGGTGGATCCTGGTTGGGCAGATCCCGGTCGGGCACATGCGGGAGTCTGTCTGACTGTCTCTCCCGGTTTCTAGCTTCAGAAAAATACAAAAAAAAATTTTTTTTAAAGAGAAAAAAATAAGAAAAAAAAAACGAAAAGGGGGGAAGAAAAAGAAACATAAATTTTAATTTTGAGAGGTTTCTTCCAGTAGGTGTCAGTGTATTACAACTTTTAGCTCTGTGAAGTTTTTTTTATTTTAGTGAGAGGAGGGGAGACAGAAGCAGACTTTCACATGCGCCATGCCTAGGATCCTTCTGGCAAGCCCACTAAGGAGTAATGCTCTGCCCATCTGGGGCCCTTGTCCATTGCAGCGGGAGCCATTTTTAGCACCTGAGGAGAAGGCCATGGAGCCATCATCAGTGTCCAGAGCCAACTTGCTCCAATCAACTCATGGCTGCACGAAGGGAGGAGAAGAGAGAGAAGTGAGAGGGGGAGGGGTAGAGAAGCAGATGGCCTCTTCTCTTGTGTGCCCTAACCAGGAATCGAACCTGGGACTTCCACACACCAGGCTGATGCTCTATCACTGAGCCAACTGGCCAGGGCCAATTTGTTGAAATTTTATTGGGAGAGATCAGGAGTATATCTCATATAGCCATTACACTGATATCATCTTGCTATCCTCAATTTTTATATAGCTGCTTTTAGAGCTGCACTGTCTAGTAGGATAGCCACTAGCCACATGTGGGTATTTGAGTTTAAATGAACTAAAGTTAAGTACAATTAGCTCCTAAGTCATAGTAGCTGCATTTTAAGTGCTCAATAGCCACCTATGGATATTTGCTACTCTGTCATGCAGTACAGAAGAAAACATTTATCTCAGAAAGTTCTATGTAATGGCATTGTTTTAGATGATGTTTGAAGTTTTCACAAAATTTTATTAACATGAGTAAAGGTTACATAACCAGTGCCAAATTTTAGAGTTTTCACTGATTAAAGATACTTTTTTATATATCACATCTCCTCGGATCTTGATTTTTGTTTTTGTTTTTTTCCTCAAGTGCTTCTTCAAGGGATTGTATCAAAAATATTGCAAGGTTCTCATACCTCTGGAAACCTGAGTGTCTGAAATGTCTTTCCATTGCTTTCACATGTGAATAAGAACATGGCTGCACATAGACTTCTGGGTCAAACTTAGTAGATATTCTCCATTTCTTTGGGAAAACCCGATGCCACTCTTTTCTTATTAGATAGCATGTTTAGTTTTTCCAGAAATAATTTAATTCCTTTAAATTCCATTTTCCTATAATCTCTATTAACGTAAACAGAATCTCCAGGATTCATTCATCATGTGTCTATTTACCCTCTGTTCATATTTAATTATATCCTTTCACCAAATTTCTTGGGCTTGCCTTCCTCTTTACCAATTGCCTGTTATGTTATTTATTATAACCAATTTGTAGTAGTTCACATCTTCCTTTGTATTTTATTGCTCATTTTTTTACTTCAAAACCATCTTCCCTGATTAAGTATTAGTCCTTTTTGAAAATATCATTGTTAAATTTCAATGATAATACAAAATAGATTTTTCTGAAGATTTCTCTTGTGTTTTTTTTTGTTTTTGTTTTTTTGGTTTGTTTGTTTGTTTTGTTTTTTGTAGCTCCATTTATTGAGGAGATAATTGCACTGTTCCCAATCATTTATTGGCTTAGAGTTAAAACTGGGCTGAAATCTCTGTTCTGCTGTTTACTTGAGTAAGTTCTCTAACCTCAGAGGGAAATTTGTTTACCTAAATACAACATATGTATAATTCCCAGATTTTAGATTTGTTGCAAGAATTAAAAAAGGCTGTTGAGCCTGACCTGTGGTGGCACAGTGGATAAAGCATCGACTTGGAACTCTGAGGTTGCCAGTTTGAAACCCTGGGTTTGCCTGGTCAAAGCACATATGGGAGTTGATGCTTCCTGCTCCTCCCCGCTTCTCTCTCCCTCTCTCTCTCTCTCTCTCTCTCTCTCTCGCTATGTTTCTCCTTTCTAAAATGAACAAATAAATTTAAATTTAAAAAAAAATTTTAAAGCAATTAAGGCCAAAGGCTTGTCACACAGTTAGTGCTCAGTAAGTGTTAGCTATTTATTACTGGATATTTTTATGTATACAATTATTACCTTAATTTGTCCATTCTTAAGACACAAGGATATATGTTTGTCTTGAGAGCTGAAATAGAGTCTGGTGGAGGTGCTGCTGATTTCTATGTTACAGCCCTGAGGAAGGAATGAGAAAAAAATGTTAGAAATCTTGTAACTTTACTCTGCTAGATTCACAGTCTAGTTGCCAGTAGAAAGAAGGCAGAGAGCTACACTTCACCACTAGGTCAAAAAAATCTTTGTGCTTGTCGAGGCAGCTTGAAGATTGTTCACAGAGAGTTCCCACTCTCCACTGACATGTCCACCCTCATTGGAGCCCTCTGCAAGTGCCACTGTTTGCTCCTCACCCCAGCAAGGCCAAACAGAAGTGACTGTACATAGTCCAGTGCACAGTATCTTGACTCTGTGTGTTCCCAGGACATCATGCTTTTACCCAAGATGCTCTTAACATCAAGACCCATAACAGTTGCTTCAAGGCCTGCCTTCACCTGTAGCCCATTCCCCCACATACACATTCTGAGATGCCTGTGCCGATGGCATTTACTAGAGGGTTCTTTCCAGTTGTTTCCCAAGCCAACTACAGCTTAATTAATTCACTTTCCCTTCAACTCAGTAATACCAGCATGACTTAAAGAAACTTCTTAAAGCTTCTATCTTTTCCTTTAATTCAAATGCCAGTATTCACACACACACACACACACACACACACACACACACACACACACCACCAGTTTTACATTTCTTCAGCCATTTCCATGGAAATCTAGGATTGGAGGAGTTGAATAACAGACTCATATCTCCATCTTAAACAGTTTGCCTTTTAATTATAATTTTACAAGGTTTTGTGAAAAAAGAGACAAATAATGACACTGATATTGATCTTCTTTATAGGAACAACAGCCAAGAAAATGTTGACTGTGGCTATGTCATTATGGAGCATTGCCTTTGTTTCAATTTTAAAAAAAAGCTCAGATTCTGCTTGGGGCAAACCATTTCCCTAAAACAGGCTGCCCATTTATAGATCCATGGTTGGTTAAAAGCCAGTACCGAGTAGGTCAACTCCAGTTTTTATTCTTCTTTCAGGATATATGCTGGTGTCTAAAAGGAAGCCACTGAGATGAACTGGTCAGCACCAGTGGGAACAGAGCAGCATTCTTTGAAGACAAGCTAGACTGCCTGGTGATACGTTCCAGTAAACTGGTCAGTGTGAACTGATCTGTTCTGTCATAAGACAAGAGGTTTCCAGCTCATCTGTTTGCTGACCTGGTGAATTACTTTCATGTAAATAGAAACACCATAGAGAGACTGCTGAAGCTACTCCCTTACAAATGCAACCTACCTTCAACTACTGAGCATGCTCAGCCCAGACTATGTGAATCATTTATTAGGGAACTGAGAGGCAAGTGTGAGAAGGAAAGACAAGGGGAAGAATTTACCAAGTGATTTAGCCTGAAAAAGAAAAAAGCACAGCAACAAGCATGGCAGAGATGGAGGACCAGGGGATGAAACACAGGGCAGCCACCACAGCGATCAGACGTGCCCTTGGAGAACCCGTTTTACTCCCAATAAGTCCTTCCAGCCCTTTCTCTGCAGGGCAAACTCACTCTCTCTGTGGAAGCCCAGAGAGTTCTGGAGTTTATTTGAAAGCCAGTAAAAGCAAGCTGATCACTGCAAAAATGTCCCTTTCAAGTGGCTGAATTCTGACCATCCCATTGCTCAGAGACAAGCCCCATTTCATCACTCAAACGCCTGCCTTTTCAAAGCATTTCAGTATAGGTGATGAGCCAACATCAGCAGAAGGGAAGATAACCCAGGGAAGCCCTCTCATCCTATGTAGATTTGGGCTCAGCCTTGACTCAAATGGGATTTGCTGTTGTGTGGTCATGAAATAAAACAGAAAATCTACTGCTAAAGCTTTTTTGCTGGAGCCCAAGTCTGGTCATTTAGGCATCAGCTCAGGTTCTACAGACACTCAGGAAAAAAGCATGGGACTCAGAGTCAGAGCTCCCCAGGCTAAGGCCACTCTCTGCCTCTTTTGAGATATACGTGGAGTCCAGGGAGATTCTCCATCATTAAATAACCCACAAAGCCACTGGGATTAATGCTGTTGTGAGAGAGATACTAATGATTTATGCCCCATCACTCTGTTTCAAATTTCCAACTGAAAGACGTTTAGAGCTATAATTCTCCAGTAAAGCAGAGCGTAACTGGGTAAGATACCTGAATTTCAATGTAACTAGTTGTTGTAACTGAACTTAGTTAACTGGGAAAATGTATTAAGATCATAATACTAGAAATACATCACTGCACTTAAATATTTCCCATTGGCAGTGGACTCTCATCATAAGTGCATTTAACACAAATCATATTGTATGAGTTATGGAGAAAGAGAAATGGTTATTAAAATGGTGCCATTCTACTTAAAAGAGAAATGCTCACATTAGGAATAAGATGAGAGATATAAACCCAGTATTCCCTCAGTTGAAAAAAGGACAACACTTGCACCTTCCTACATATTCTCAAACACTCCTCCCCTACCATTCCCTTATGGTGGTATGTGGATGATTTTAAGGTCATTCATTTAGGGACAATTTTGACCACTTAAAATTGTCACTTCATGTTCAGACTCACGTGACCTAACTCATTGTCATAGGATTTGAGTGATTAGAAACCTGGTTTAGCATAGTTTATTGCAAGACATCTTAAACTTTCATGAGACTTCTAAGCACCTTGGGATCTTGTTAAATTCAGGTTCTGCTTCAGCAGGTCTGGCCTGGGGCCTGAGATTTTGCATGTCTAACAAACTTCCAGGCAGTGTCAACGTTGCTGAACCACAGACCACAATTTGAGTGCAAAGCCTTCTTATATGGATTTAGATATATAACATTCAGCACATTCATTGAGTACCTACTAATGTCAAGCAGTGTTTTGCTGATGATAGAAGAGACTATTCCTCATCCTCAATGCTTTCACAGTCCAGTTTGATATATGTATAAACACTTCAATAAATAGAAATCTGCCCCCAATAGAAGCATGCCTTCAGCCCTGGCCGGTTGGTTCAGAGGTAGAGCATCGGTCTGGCATGTGGAAGTCCCAGATTCAGTTCCCGGTCAGGGCACATAGGAGAAACGACAATATGCTTCTCCACCCTCCACCTCCCCCTTCTCTCTCTCTCTCTTTCTCTCTCTTTTTCTTCCCCTCCCACAACCATGGCTTGAATGGTTTGAGCACGTTGACCCCAGGCTCTGAGGGTGGCACCATGACCTTGCCTCAGGCACTGAAATAGCTCGGTTGCTAAGCAAGGGAGCAGTGGCCTTAGATGGGCAGAACATCGCCCGGTAGGGGCTTGCCAGGTGGATCCTAGTCGGGGAGCATGTGAGATGCCTCCATGCTTCTCAATTAATAAAAAAACAATTTTTTTTTTAAAAAAAAGCTGCTTTCAAATAGTCCTAAACTCTAACATGGGTAGAGTTTTATCACTTAAGCATTTTTTGAAATTTTGCCCATTTAATACCTCAAACACAAGATCTTGCCTTTCCCTCAGTTGTAACATGTAACAGATTTTTATGTCGGCATAGCTACATATGAACTCCCAGTGATGAGAAGAATTTCCTAGTTACCCCGTTTATGAATCACTGAATATTAAAAATGAGTTAAATGAAACCTATTCAGTAACATACTTATTGCATGTTCACATGAAGCAGATTTTGCTTTTTTTTTTGTATATACATTACCTATGTAAAGTAGAGGAAAGCCTAAGAGAATACATCTTTTTCTAGTGTGAGGTCCTCTGGTGACTAGCTGTGTAACCACATGCATGTTAGTTAACCTCTAAGGACCTCAATTTCCTCATCTTTAAGGAAAGAGCTGGACCAGATGACCTCTGAGGTCTTTTCCAGCTCTTCAATCCTATGAGTATATGACCCGCCCACCTTGAATTTGCTATAATCTGTGTTTTAGATCCCAAAGACAGATCTTTTCAACAGCATCAGCACAACACACCTCCCCTCGAGCCTTAGCTATGCTGGCTCACACAGCAAAGCTTTGAAATTTCCAAATACTGTAAGCTCAGGCTGCCACAGCCACTGGAGCTGTTACTTCACAATTCAAGTAGTCAGCTATTGACTCGTGGCAATCTATATCTGCATTAAAATGGGGAGTTTTGGATTAATGTGGAGCTGAAAGCCCGACTGAGGCTCTTTGCTGCCAGCCTGTCTCTGTAATTGCAGCATGGATTTCACCAACCACAAAGGGCAAAATGAATGTGATCATCCCCAGTAGTCAATAGCCCATCGATTTTTGCTTTTGACTCTATGATTCACACAAATATTGAAGCTCATTTTTTAAGCAAGGAGGTTTATTAATCTACATTCTTCAAAATGAGTGGCCCCTTCAATGAGGTGACTTCTGAAGGTTATTTAATATGCAAGACATGAGTAGATTAGTCACATTAATTTTTTATTTTTTTCACATACACATGCACACACATTTATGTCCTCACTCTTATTTAAAATTGACATTCCACATAGACAGTGGAACCTTCATGCTCATTATCATGTCATTATGTGTCTGATTGTGTAGGAATTATTAGGATGGAAATGTTGGCAAAGCTCATTCTGGTCTGTGGTGGCTGTTTTCTTGGTTAGGTGTTTTTCACTAACCCCTAAGATTATAAACACAATATATACAACAACACCCGTGGTTCCTAAAATGGAACAATGATCCAGGGCCATTTCTTCCCCAAAGGGAGGCTATTAATCTGCAGTAACAAATACATGTTAAGGCAGAGAAACAAAGGCAGCTCCTGCAGAATTCACTTGTGGTTGTTTCAAACCATACCAGTTCTTTTCATTTCTTGTGATGCATTTTCCATTTTATGTTGCTTCTGACTGTTATATCCTCTGATATTTCTTTAGTCTATTGCCACCTTAATTTTGCTGGAAACTGAGACTCTGAATGGTTTGAAACTACACGTGTCAGATTTGTTTTCGTGTGGTGCTGGGCAAACAAGTGTGTTAGGCTAGTTCACATTGTATTTTTCCTGATTGGTTGGTGCTTGCCCTCAGGGTGGCAGAATGTAGACTGCAGATTGCCTGCCGCCATGGGGAGGGGCCAATTGTTGCTATTGTTTGCCAGAGAAAGGTTTCCTCCATCCTGGCCTGTTTTGCTTGTGAGTCCTGAGAGAGAGAGAGAGAGAGAGAGAGAGAGAGAGAGAGAGAAATGATTTTCCCTGCTGCTTGCTCGTCAGCCATTGCAAGACTAATAAACGAAATGGTCCACCATCCTCTGGCTCCACAGTTCCTTTACCATCTGCCCAAATCCAATGTGAACCTTCATGGCCATGACCTCTGGCCCTACGTGTGGTTTGTTGTAAATATATATAGGCTTCTCTCTTCCATAGTTCTAGCTTTTGAAAATATTTAATAATGATAAAAATTGTTCATCAAATTCCATCAGCTTTTTCTTTAGGTAAATTTCCTAAATTTGGTTCCTACTTTCAAGATCAATTTTAGATGAGTAGTTTTGGATGCAAGGAACAGATATAATTTTGTTTACTTCAGACAAAGAGGATTTGGGGGATAACGTGTAGGAATAAAGATGAAGAGAATCTTGACCATGGATATTGGCTACACAGCATGGTTTGAAGTGATAGAACTTGCCTGGGGAACTTGAAGTTCATTCAGGATCCAGTATGACCCTGGTGAACAAGGCTTCTTGCCATCAGGAGTTTATTGATCACAGCCCTGCTATTCCACTAGAATAATTTCACTTTGCTTTATGTCCTCTCATCTTTCAATCCAGCTTCTGACTGTTTAATTCTTGCTCTACTTCTCAAGTTCAAATACCTCAAGTCATAAAAATCTAATTGTTCAAGCATCCTCACTGGCCAAGGTTTTTGTGACAGACTATTCCATTGGCCACTAGTCAAGTCTATAGATGGGATATTCTTAGATTAACCACCCATTTATTTTTTTACTACTTTTTTGAGGTATTATAGACACTTAAAATTTTTATTTATTTAATCTATGCAACTTGATGGAGATAAGTATACATCTAGGAAACTATCACCATAATTTATGATATAAACATACTCATCGCTTCTAAAAGTGGCCTCTCACCCATTTTTTTATTATTATTACTTGTGTGTGATAAGAACACATAATATAAGATCTACTCTTAGCAAATATTTAAGTACATAATACATTATTATTAACTATAAGCACTGAACTGTACGGTAGCTGTCTAAGACTTTCTTTTCTTTCATAAGTGAAACTTTGTACCCTTGATTAATTTTGCCTATTTCCCTCTCTCCCAATCCCAAAATCCACCATTTCCTCTCTCTGTTTCTCTTTGATTATTTTAGATTCCCCTTATAAGCAGTGTCAGGTTCCAAATGTTAAGCATCCATGTTTTATCTAATAAATAATCATCTGTATCAGCATGATGATTAACATGGAAGAGGGTTATAGCAGTAACTCTTTAAAGCAGGGGCCGGGAACCTATGGCTCGTGAGCCAGATGTGGCTCTTTTGATAGCTGCATCTGGCTCACAGACAAGTCTTCAATAAAAAGAATAATAACATTAAAATATAAAACATTCTCATGTATTACAATCCATTCATTTCCTACTGCTCATGTTCATGGTTGTGGGTGGCTGGAGCCAATCACAGCTGTTCTCTGGGACAACACCAAATTTTTATTGGATAATGCATAACACACACGGGTCATTGTATGGCTCTCACAGAATTACATTTTAAAATGGTGTTCATGACTCTCTCAGCCAAAAAGTTTCCCAATCCCTGCTTTAAAGGGAAAATATAGGCATGGCAGCACATTAAAGCTTGTTCTGCCCATCATGCCCATGGTCTCTTGCTGAATTCAAGGCCACATCATCACCTACCTAGACCTTTGCAGTAATTTTCTTACTAAAATCCCAGTGCCTATCATCTATCCCATTTCGTCTATAGTCGTCCATCACCATATCATATCACAGTTCACTTTTCACAGTCTTATTGTATCGTAGATTTTTAAATTGTATATATCTAATTTTGTATTGTGGATTTTTTGCCATATCACAGGATTTTGCACTATGTAGGTATTTTTACATATTTATTATTTTTGTGGTAAAGTAAATGTGGGAAAGGTTAATAACAGTGAGAAAAGGTTTATAAGAGTGTGGGGAGGGTGAGACAAGATGGCCACAAAATAGGCAGACGTTCCAACTCCCACATCCCAGAACCAAAGTGGATTACAACTTAATTTTGAAAACAGTAATCTTGAAAGACCAACTTTGGACTAAACTAAGAAGATTCTACAGCCAAGGACCACCAAAGAACCCACACTGAGACTGGTAAGAAAGGCAGAGATGCTGTAAAGGCTGCCCCACTCCCAGGAGTGAGTGGCCCCCAGAGGGACTCTGGCAGTGGGGAGGAGTGCCCCACGAGTTGTGGGTTGTGGATCCTCAGCCCAAAAACTGGAGTCCCAGCCTAGAATTCTGGAGCCTGGAAGGGACGAACAGGCTGTATTTGACTGAGAAAGGAGCCTGGAGACTGTTTGAGAGAAGGAGACAGAACTCCTGGACTCAGGCTCTGTATTAAAGGGACCGCACAGAGAGCCTCGCTCACAGCCACTTGCCCGGGGCTCTGGGAGCACGGAGCACTGAGAGGACTGAAGTTGCGAGGGGAGAGTGTGGTCTTGGAGGCACAGGGGGAGACACTTTGAGGGTTGGACACCCTAACCCCTGGACTGAATCACGTTCCAAATCTAAAATGAACATTTTTCCTTGGAGCAGCAACACCAGCAAAGGGTAGAAATTACCGCACCCACCAGAGGCTCTCCTGCTCCAGTCAGAACAAAGAGGCACTTAGAGGCAGGCAGCACATTAGGGACATACATAGTGCTGGGGTCTGAGCTACATTGCCCCTCCCCCACACTGCTGAGTGCTCCTCCGGATGGTTAAGCCAGTGGCAGAGCGGGGCTGCATGAGTTAGGGCAGTCCCTGCCAGCACAAATGGGACCGCCCATGAAGATGGAAGCTGTGGCAGCCGCTGCGGAGGTTGGAGTGGGTGTGCATGCCAGCCGAGCAGGAGCCTGGGTTACCACAGAGGCGATCAAAACAGGTGTGCGCGCGGGCCTGCTCATAGAGGCAGGAGTAGATCCCAGAGCTGCAGTAGCAGTTGCTGCGGAGGTACGAGCTCGCACGCAATCCTGCATGCCCTTGTAGGTGGAGGGGGCCCAGATAACAGCGGAGACAGTCCAAACAGCTGCACGAGGGCAAGCCCACAGAGGCAGAAACCCCAGCGGCTGCTGCTGAGGTCCAAGCTCGTGGGCAATCATGCCGGTGGCGTGGGCCCACCCTTGGCGGTGGCTGAGGTCGGGGCAAAAGCAGAAGCAGTCCAAACGGGCAAGCATGAGCCGCCTGCAGCTCACGGCCACTACAGAGGTCCAAGCTTGCACACAATCCAGCCCGAGGCGTAAGACTGCTCTTGGAGGTGGCTGGGGCCAGGGTGTCCTTGGTGGTGGTCCAAGTTGGAGCGCAGGACCACCAGGGGCAGCGGAAGCTATAGCAGCTGCAGAGGCAGGCTGGTACCAGCAGCACCTGAGCCCAAACATCTGAGGCAGCAACAGCCGTGGCAGGGGAGAAGGGACGGGAAGACAGACCACACATCCGGAGCACAGAGGCCACACACACTGGACCCTTGAGACCACACCCTTCTGAGTACTGAAAAAGAAGAAAAAACAAAACAAAATAAAATAAATAAAAAGTCTAGATAGAAAGACATCTATAGTTAAGGGGCAAGCCACATCCAATACTGTACCTAATCACTGAATTACACTACTGAGCTCAACAAGTAGCCAGCAATAAGAGGCAGCAGAAAGCAGATCTTACAGGAACACAAAATTTTAAAGGAACTTCCCCCAGGCCAAGAGTAGATAAAAGCTAGTCTAGGAGTGCAGCTAATAATGACAATGGCACCTGGGCCCAGCAGAGGCAGCCACAAGATCTGGATCATCTGTAGCTACAAAAAGATTGATAAGAGCCAGTCATAGGCAGTGACCCCCACTGATCTGTGCCAGGTTTCAGCCAGGAAGGTCCAGGGCAGGCACATCCAGCGGCCAGATATGGAGAGCATCAGTTCAGGACCTAACAACCCTTGTTAGAGTGGTAGCTTAAGGAAGGGCTCCTCACACCTGACCCAGCTAAGACATAGAAAATGCTGACACCAATAGAAAAAAGAATAGTGATAGCAGATAAGTAGCCCACAGCAGATTACAAACAACAGCTGATGCAAACCCAAGAAGACCTAGAAACAGCACAACTGAAAATTGGAGCACAACCTAGACTCAGCTAGCTACATAAACAACACACCCAAAGGAAGAGTGTATACATAGACAAAATGGGAAGACAAAATAATGCAATCCACATAAATTAACAAGAGAAATGCCCAGAAAAAGAACTGAGTGAGATGAAAATAACCAAATTAACAAATGCAGAGTTTAAGATGATAATTGTTAGGATGCTCAAAGATCTTAGAGCAACAAAGGATGAACATAATGAACACCTAAATAAAGAGATAACAAGCATCAAAAGGGACATTGAAATCATAAAAAAATAACCAGACAGAAATAAAAAGCACAATATCAAAAATGAAGACTACATTAGAAGGAATTAAAAGCAGGCTGGATGAAGCAAAGGATCAAATCAGCGACTTAGAGGACAAGATAAGCGAGAGCATGGAAGCAGAACAGCAAAAAGAAAAAATGATCAAAAAGTCTGAGGAAACTCTAAGGGAGCTCTGTGACATCATAAAGAGAAACAATATCCACATAATAGGGGTTCCTGAAAGAGAAGAGAAAAAACAAGGGATAGAGAACCTATTTGAAGAAATTATAGACAAAAGTTTCCCTAAATTGATGCATAAAAGAGTCACACAGGTTCAAGAAGCAGAGAGAACCCCATTGAAAAAGAACCTAAAGAGACCCACACCAAGACACATTATAATCAAAATACCAAAGCTAAGAGATAAAGAATACTAAAAGCTGCAAGAGAAAAACAGTCAATCACCTACAAAGGAACCCACATAAGAATTATATCTGACTATTCAATAGAAACACTTGAGGCCAGAAGGGAATGGCAAAAAATATTCAAAGTAATGCAGAACAAGAACCTACAACCAAGACTTCTTTATTCAGAAAGGCTATTGTTTAAGATTAAAGGAGAAATAAAAAGCTTCCCTTTAATAAATAGGGAAATAAATAAATAAATAAGACAAAATAAATAAAAAGACAAAAACAAAAACAAAAAAAAACTCAAGGAATTAATCACAACCAAATCAATTCTGCAAGAAATGTTAAGGGGACTCACTTTGAAAACACTTTTTTAAAAAATCCCATTTATCGGGAGACAAGATGGCGCTGGAGTAGGCGAACGTACCAGCATCTATCTCCCAGAACCAATGTGGATTACAAACTAATTTTATGAACTATCAACTGGAAAAACCAACTTTGGACTAAACTAAAAGGACTCTTCAACCCAGGAACGCTGAAGAAGCCACCCAGAGACTGGTAGGAAAAGCGGAAACGCGGAGAGGGCTGCCCAGCTTCTCGGAGCGAACGGCAGCAGGGAGAGACTCGCGTGGCAGGAAGTGAGTTTAGCAGAGGGGAAAGGGCCCTGAGCCCCAGGAACAAAGCCCCAGCCTGCAGCCCCAGAGCCCAGAAGAAGCATAAGGACAGTATTTAGCTGGAGACAAGTCAGGATACTGTTTGTGAGAGAGTCTGATTTCTCAGACCCAGGATCCTTCTTAAAGGGACCACGCAGAACATCTCTCTCACAAACACTCACCCAGGGCTCCTGGAGATGGAGGGAGAGGGGAGAGAACCACAGTAACAGGAAGAGAGTGCAATCTAGGAGGCATAGGGAGAAACATTTTTGGGAGATAGCCACTCTAACCCCTGGGACAAGTCACTCCCCAAACCTGAAGTGAATATTTCCCCCGGAAACAGCAATACCAGCAAAGGGAAGCAGGAGAGCAGCCAAACAAGCTCCCCCGCGGCATTCAGAGCAGAGTCGCATAGAAGGAGGGAGCTTTTGGGTCTACGGTAGTGAGTCTTAGGATCCGAGCTGCAACGCCCCCACCCACACGGCTGAGGGCGCACCGGAGAGCGGGTGGCAGCGGGAGACAAAAGCGCGGTCCTGCTGGCAGGGGTGGAAGCCGGCTGGCCACCAGTGGGCTCAGGTGTGAGCTCAATCTTGCCCGGCTAGGGAGAAGGGGGCGTGCAAAAGCGGCTAAGCTCAGCTGCTGGCAGCCTGTAATCCAGCCTCCGGGAGAAGGGCGGGAAACCCAGAAAGGGTAGAAACCAGCCCCGGAGCAAGGGCAGAGGAGCACATCCCTGCCCCGCCTGTGCAACCCAGGCTTGCCGTCTGACTTGGTAGCAGGCTCCTCCCGTGGGGGTGGAGCCAAAAGCCCAGAAGAGGCGGAGTTCCACTACGAAGCTGAGCTTGGGCACACAGCCTTTCCTGGTGGTAGAGCCAAGGCTAGCAGCTGTTCCTTGAGTGGGATCATCCTGCAAAGGCAGGGCGAAAGCTCGGAAACAGGCGGAGACCCGCAGCTGAGCAAAGGTGCTCGCCAGTGCCCTCAGGACGGAGCATAACATCACACACGGGGGCGGGGCAAAGGCCAAGGCCACCAACCCTTGTGCACCCGAGCACGTGATCACAGCCACTCCCGTGAAGAGAAAATGCGGAGGCAGAGAAATACAACACAAATAAACCAAGAGAAATCCCCAGAAAAGGACCTAAGTGAATCAGATATAACCAAATTACAAGATGCAGAGTTTAAAATAACGATTGTTAGGATGCTCAAAGATATTAGAACCACCATAGATGGCCATTATGAAAACCTAAATAAAGAGATAACAAATATAAAAAAGGACATTGAAATAATAAAAAAGAATCAGACAGAAATGACAAATACAATATCTGAAATAAAGAATACAATGGAAGGAATTAAAAGTAGGATGGATGAAGCAGAGAATCGAATCAGTGAGTTAGAGGACACAATAAATAAAGGCATGGAAGCAGAGCAGAAAAAAGAAAAGAGACTCAAAAAGTCTGAGGAAACTCTAAGAGAGCTCTGTGACAACATGAAGAGAAATAACATCCGCATCATAGGGGTTCCTGAAGAAGAAGAGAAAGAACAAGGGATAGAGACTTTGTTCAAACATATTATAGCGGAAAACTTCCCCCAATTAAGGCAGGAAAATATTTCACATGTTCAGGAAGCACAGAGAACTCCATTAAGGAGAAATCCAAAGAAACCAACACCAAGACACATCATAATTAAATTACCAAAGCTAAATGATAAAGAGAAAATATTAAAAGCTGCTAGAGAAAAAAAGACAATCACCTACAAAGGAGCCCCCATAAGGATGACTTCTGACTTCTCAACAGAAACACTTGAGGCCAGAGGGAATGGCAAGAAATATTCAAAGTAATGCAGAACAAGAACCTACAACCAAGACTACTTTATCCAGCAAGGCTATCATTTAAAATTGAAGGAGAAATAAAAAGCTTTACAGACAAAAAAAAACTAAAGGATTTCACTACAACCAAACCAAGGCTGCAAGAAATGCTAAGGGACCTGTTGTAAACAGATCAAAGGAAAAAAAGAATATAGCAAAAGAGAAAAACAGTTTTAAAGAAAAAAAATGGCAATAAAAAATTACATATCAGTAATAACCTTAAATGTTAATGGATTAAATGATTCGATCAAGAGACATAGGGTAGCTGCGTGGATAAGAAAACAGGACCCATACATATGCTGTCTACAAGAGACACACCTTAAATCAAAAGATGCACACAGACTGAAGATAAAAGGATGGAAAAAATATTTCACGCAAATGGAAATGAAAAAAAAGCTGGGGTAGCAATACTTATATCAGACAAAATGGACTTTAGAACAAAGACCATAGTTAGAGATAAAGAAGGTCACTACATAATGATAAAGGGAGCAATACAAAAGGAAGATATAACCACTATAAATATCTACACACCTAATATAAGAGCACCTAAATATATAAAGCAGACTTTGATAGACTTAAAGGGCGAGATCAACAGCAATACTATAATAGTAGGAGATTTCAATACCCCATTAACATCATTAGATAGGTCCTCAAGAAAGAAAATTAACAAAGAAACAGCAGACTTAAAGGACATATTAGATGAACTCGATTTAATAGATATCTTCAGAACCTTTCACCCTAAAAGAGCAGAATATACATTCTTTTCAAGTGCTCATGGGACATTCTCTAGAATAGACCACATGTTAGGGCACAAAAGCGGGCTCAACAAATTTAAGAAGACTGAAATCATATTGAATACTTTCTCTGATCACAATGGCATTAAACTAGAAATCAACCACAATAGAAAAATTGAAAAACATTCAAACACTTGGAAACTAAATAGCAAGTTATTAAACAATGAATTGGTTAACATTGAGATCAAAGAAGAAATTTAAAAATTCCTAGAAACAAACGATAATGAGCATACATCAACTCAAAATTTATGGGACACAGCAAAAGCAGTCCTGAGAGGGAAGTTTATAGCATTACAGGCATACCTCAAGAAGCTAGAAAAAGCTCAAATTAACAACTTAACCCTGCATCTAAAAGAACTAGAAAAAGAACAGCAAGTAAAGCCCAGAGCTAGTAGAAGGAAGGAAATAATAAAGATCAGAGCAGAAATAAGTGACATAGAGGCTAAAGAAACAATACAGAGGATCAATGAAACCAGGAGCTGGTTCTTTGAAAAGGTAAACAAGATCGATGAACCTTTAACAAGACTCACCAAGAAAAAAAGAGAGAGGACTCAAATAAATAAAATTAGAAACGAGAGTGGAGAAATAACAACTGACACAACAGAAATACAAAATATTGTAAGAAAATACTATGAAGAACTGTACGCCAAAAAACTAGACAACCTAGATGAAATGGACAAATTCCTTGAACCATATAATCTTCCAAAAATCAATCTGGAAGACTCAGAAAACCTAAACAGACCAATTACAACAAATGAGATTGAAACAGCTATCAAAAAACTCCCAAAAAAGAAAAGTCCTGGGCCTGATGGCTTCACAAGTGAATTCTACCAAATATTCAAAGAAGAACTAACTCCTATCCTTCTCAAGCTATTTCAAAAAATTCAAGAGGAAGGAAGACTTCCAAACTCCTTTTATGAGGCGAGCATAATTCTGATTCCAAAACCAGGCAAAGACAACACAAAAAAAGAAAATTATAGGCCAATATCCCTGATGAACTTAGATGCAAAAATCCTCAATAAAATATTAGCAAACCGGATCCAGCAATATATGGAAAAAATCATACACCATGATCAAGTAGGATTTATTCTTGGGAGGCAAGGCTGGTACAATATTCGCAAATCAATCAATGTGATTCATCACATAAACAAAAGAAAAAAGAAAAACCACATGATAATTTCAATAGATGCAGAAAAAGCATTTGATAAAGTCCAGCACCCATTCATGATCAAAACTCTCAGCAAAGTGGGAATACAGGGAACATACCTCAACATGATAAAGGCCATCTATGACAAACCCACAGCCAACATAATACTCAATGGGCAAAAATTAAAAGCTATCCCCTTAAGATCAGGAACAAGGCAGGGTTGCCCCCTTTCACCACTCTTATTCAACATAGTTCTGGAAGTCCTCGCCACAGCAATCAGACAAGAAAAAGAAATAAAAGGCATCCAAATTGGAAAAGAAGAAGTAAAACTATCATTATTTGCAGATGACATGATATTGTATATAGAAAACCCTAAAGTTTCAGTCAAAAAACTACTAGACCTGATAAAAGAATTTGGCAAAGTGGCAGGATATAAAATCAATACTCAGAAATCAGAGGCATTTTTATACACTAATAATGAACTGTCAGAAAGAGAAATCAGGGAATCAATCCCCTTTACCATTGTAACCAAAAAAATAAAGTACCTAGGAATAAATCTAACCAAGGAGATTAAAGACTTGTACTCAGAAAATTATAAAACATTGATAAAAGAAATCAGGGAAGATACGAATAAGTGGAGGCATATACCATGCTCATGGTTAGGAAGAATAAACATCATTAAAATGTCTATATTACCCAAAGCAATTTATAAATTCAATGCAATACCAATGAAAATACCAATGACTTACTTCAAAGACATAGAACACATATTCCAAAAATTTATATGGAACCAAAAAAGAATACGAATAGCCTCAGCAATCCTGAAAAGGAAGAAAAAAGCGGGAGGTATCACACTTCCAGATATCAAGTTATATTATAAGGCCATTGTACTCAAAACAGCATGGTACTGGCATAAGAACAGGCACATAGATCAATGGAACAGAACAGAGAACTCAGAAATAAACCCACAGCTCTATGGACAACTGATATTTGACAAAGGAGGTAAGACAATACAATGGAGTAAAGACAGCCTCTTCAACAAATGGTGTTGGGAAAACTGGACAGCTACCTGCAAAAAAATGAAACTAGACCACCAACTTACACCACTCACAAAAATAAACTCAAAATGGATAAAAGACTTGAATGTAAGCCATGAAACCATAAGCATTTTAGAAGAAAACATAGGCAGTAAGCTCTCTGACATCTCTCGCAGCAATATATTTGCTGATTTGTCTCCACAGGCAAGTGAAATAAAAGACAGGATAAACAAATGGGACTTTATCAAACTAAAAAGCTTCTGCACAGCTAAAGACAATAAGAACAGAATAAAAAGACAAACTACACAATGGGAGAATATATTTGACATAGCGTCTGATAAGGGGTTAATAACCAAAATTTATAAAGAACTTGTAAAACTTAATACCAGGAAGACAAACAATCCAATCCAAAAATGGGCAAAAGAAATGAATAGACATTTCTCCAAAGAGGACACACAGATGGCCAATAGGCATATGAAAAAATGTTCAACATCATTAATGATTAGAGAAATGCAAATTAAAACCACAATGAGATATCACCTCACACCAGTCAGAATGGCGCTCATCAATAAAACAACACAGAATAAGTGCTGGCGAGGATGTGGAGAAAAGGGAACCCTCCTGCACTGCTGGTGGGAATGCAGACTGGTGCAGCCACTGTGGAAAACAGTATGGAGATACCTCAAGAAATTAAAAATCAAACTGCCTTTTGACCCAGCTATACCACTGTTAGGAATATACCCCAAGAACACCATAGCACTGTTTGAAAAGAAGAAATGCACCCCCATGTTTATGGCAGCATTGTTCACAATAGCAAAGATTTGGAAACAGCCCAAATGTCCATCAGAGGACGAGTGGATTAAAAAGCTTTGGTATATATATACTATGGAATACTACTCAGCATAAGAAATGATGACATAGGATCTTTTACAACATGGATGGGCCTTGATAACATTATACTGAGTGAAAGAAGTAAATCAGAAAAAACTAAGATCTATATGTTTCCACACATAGGTGGGACATAAAGATGAGACTCAGAGACATGAACAACAGTGTTGGGGTTACAGGGTGGGGGGAGGAGAGGGAGGGGGTTGGGGGAGGGAGAGGCACAAAGATCATGGCTTTTCAGCATTGGCCATATTCCCCCCTTAATCTATAGACAGACAGCAAATATTTACGTATGGTGTTCCCACTATAAAGACTGCTGTCTTAGGGACAAATGCTGACAAACTATTTCAGCAGTTCCTCCTTCTTCAAAGACTTATATGTAAACATAGAGCTCCATGTTTCATAGGACATACTCAAGCACACTCCATGCTTCCTGGTGCTTTAGCACAAGGGAATGCCCCCCCCCATTTTTTTTTTTTTTGTATTTTTTTTTGTATTTTTTCTTTTATTTATTTATTTTTTGTATATTTCTGAGGATGGGGGTGGGGAGGCAAGCAGACAGACTCCTGCATGCGCCTGACTGGGATCCACCTGGCATGCCTACCGGGGGGAATGCTCTGCCCATCTGGGATGTTGCTCTGTTGCGACCGGAGTCATTCGGGCGACTAGGGCGGAGGCCATGGGGCCATCCTTAGTGCCCAGGGTGGATTTGCTCCGGTGGAGCCTTGGCTGTGGGCGGGAGGAGAGGGACCGGGAGGGGGGAGAGGGGGAGGGGTGGAGAGGTAGATGGGCGCTTCTCCTGTGTGCTCTGGCCGGAAATCGAACCCGGGAATCCTGCACACCAGGTCAATGACTCCGACGGGTCTACCATATCATGCTTTTTACTTAAAAAAAAAAAAATTTACGTTTCTTTTGAAAGCTGATGAACAGGAGACACCAAATCTACCTTCTTTATTAGATCTAGCTAATAACACTGTTCTGTCTTTTTTCCAAATAGCTCCAGATATATGGAAAAGATTTATATAGGCGGATGGGGATCCTCAAACCCCTCAGCGAGATCTTCTGAGAATGGCTTTTAAGATACCTAGAGGCAGAAAAAGCCCAATAGAGATCAGGGGGAACTACCAGCTTTTAGGATACACCCTTAAAGGCTCCAGCACCCCAAAGGGGTCTCATAGGATGCCATCTGGGTCCTGCTTCAATAGTGGAAAGGAAGGTCATTGAGCTAAAGCCTGCCAGGCTTACACACCTCTGCTGTGAGGAAACAGGGACACTGGAAGGTGGGCTTCCCCCTCGCTCCTCTAAGGGAGGGTTCAGTCTCTTCCAGGCCTGCTCCAGCCACCTATGACCTAACCTTGCCCAGAATGCTGGGGTTTGCCACTGAAGGCTGAAGGTGCCCAGGGCCGTCGACCCCATCTACGACACTGTGGACGAGCCTAGGGTATTTCTTCCAAGAAGCAGGTAAACTGATCTCATTTGCACAAGGGCCACTTAACTATGTTTTGCCTGAATAGTCAGGTTCTTTATTCTTCCCTCAAAGATGTCTGTTGTGGGTGTTGATAGTCCTATTTTCTGCTGCTTTGCTTAATATATAGTGTTTCCTTTATTCCTCCTACCTCAATGCCCCACTCATATTTCAGGCTGGGACCTACTCTTAATTTAGAGCTCTCTTTCCTCCTTTTGCCAACTTGTATTATGAATTTACCTTTGCCACCCAGCTTAGGGTATCCCAAGGTTCTCTTTACCAGGCCACAGTCACAGAGCTCCAGGGAAAAGCAACCTGGTCTCAACTCTCCAGGCAGAGGAGAACAGAAGCTCCATATCCACGCATGCTGCAAATGGCTTTTTCCAGTCTACCTGAATCATTACCAGCTAGAAGCAGCGGTCATTGGGACTTGGACATGAGCTGCAAAGTATAGAATGGTGACAACAATTCCAGTGCCATACGGACTTTTCCTGTGGGGAACTTTCCTGGACTCCTGCTCCCTGTGACAGCTCCTAACAGACTGAACTGTGGTTGGGTTGCATTTTTCAGGGATTTGGCATGGTGAGGGGGCCAACTTGGACTTGGGGAACATGTTAAGGACACTACTCATTTATGGATTCTTGCTGTATTGGCCAAGAGTTTGCTTAAAGGCTTTTAATCACTGTAAAAAAAATAGAGGACTAGATGAAGAAGATGGGGCACATATACACCATGGTATATTATTCAGATAGGAGAAATGGTGACATTGGATCACTTATAGCGGAATGGTGGAGTCTTGGTAGCATTGTGCGGAGTGAAATAAGCGAATCAGAAAAAAACAGGAACTGCAGGATTCCATACATTAGTGGGACATAAAAGCGAGACTGAGAGGCATGAACAGGAGTGTGGTGGCTATGGGGGGTGGGGCGAGGGAAGGAGGGAGAGGGGGAGGGGAGGGGGAGGGGTACAGAGAGAACTGGATGGAGGGTGGCAGAGGACGATCTCTCTTTGGGTGATGGGTATGCAACATAACTAAATGACAAGATAACCTGGAAATGTTTTCTTTGAATGTATGTACCCTGATTTATTGATGTCACCCCATTAAAATAAAAATTTATTTATATATAAAAAAAAGAAATGTTAAGGGGTCTACTGTAGATAGAACAAAGTGGGGAACAATCTAGTAAAAGAGGAATGTAGATTTAAAGAAAAAAATAGCAATGAACAACTACATATCAATAATGACCTTAAATGTAAATGGATTAAATGCTCCAATAAAAAGACATAAGGTAGCTGAATGGATAAGAAAACAGGACGCATACATATGCTGTCTACAAGAGACCCACCTCAAAACAAAAGATGCTGAAAGTAAAAAGATGGAAAAAAATATTTCATGCAAATGTAAATGAAAAAAAAAGAAAACCAGGGTAGCAATACTTATATCTGATAAAATAGACTTTAAAACAAAGACTGTAGTAAGGAATAAAGAAGATCACTATATAATGATAAAGGGAACAATCCAACAGGAAGAGATAATCATTATAAATATCTATGTACCTAATGTAGGAGCACCTAAATATATAAAGCAGACTTTGATGGACATAAAGGGTGAGATCAACAGCAATACTATAATAGTAGGAGATTTCAATACCCCACTAACATCACAGGATAGATCCTCAAGAAACAAAATTAACAAAGAAACAGCAGAATTAAGGGACACACTAGATCAACTGTGTGATTCAGAACCTTTCGCTGTAAAGCAGCACTTCTTTTCAAGTGCTCATGGTACATTCTCTAGGATAGACCACATATTAGGGCATAAAACAAGTCTCAACAAATTTAATAAGATTAAAATAATAGCAAGCATCTTCTCTTGCTATTATTCTTGGAATGAAACTAGAGATCAACTACAATAGAAAAACTGAAAATCACTCAAACACTTGGAAACTAAACAGCATGTTATTAAATAACTAATGGGTCAACAATGAGATCAAGGAAGAAATAAAAAATTTCCTTGAAACAAATGAAAATGAGCATACAACAACTCAAAGTAACAAAAGCAGTCCTGAGAAGGAAGTTCATAGCATTACAGGCATACCTTAATAAGCTTAAAAAAAAAGCTCAAATAAACAACTTAACCCTGCAACTAAAAGATCTAGAAAAAGAACAGTAAATAAAGCCCAGAGGAAGTAGAAGGAAGGAAATAATAAAGATTAGATTGAAAATAAATGACATAGAGACTAAAAAAACAATACAGAGGATCAATAAAACCAAGAGCTGGTTCTTTGAAAAGGTAAACAAGATTGATGAACCTTTAACCAGACTCACCAAGAAAAAAGAGAGAGGACTCAAATAAATAAAATTAGAAATGAGAGTGCAGAAGTAACAACTGACACAGAAGAAATACAAAAGACTGTAAGAAAATACTATGAAGAACTGTATGCCAAAAAAATTAGATAACCTAGGTAAAATGGACAAATTCCTTGAAACATATAATCTTTCAAAAATCCATCTGGAAAAATCAGAAAACCTAAATAGACTGATTACAAAAAAATGAGATAGAAACAGTTATCAAAAAAACTCCCAACAAACAAAAGCCCTGGGCCAGATGGCTTCACAGGCGAATTCTGTCAAAGATTCAAAGAAGAACTAACTCCTATCCTTCTCAAGCTATTTCAAAAAATTCAAGAGGAGGGAAAACTTCCAAGCTCCTTTCATGAGGCAAGCATAATTCTGATTCCAAAACCAGGCAAAGACAATACTAAGAAAGAAAACTATAGGCCAATATTTCTGATGAATTTAGATGCTAAAATTCTCAATAAAATATTAGCAAACCGCCCTGGCCGGTTGGCTCAGCGGTGGGGCGTCGGCCGGGTGTGCAGGGGACCTGAGTTCGGTTCCCAGGCCAGGGCACATAGGAGAGGCGTCCATTTGCTTCTCCACTCCCCCCCTTCCTCTCTGTCTCTCTCTTCCCCTCCCGCAGCCGGGGCTCCATTGGAGCAGGGGTGGCCCGGGCGCTGGGGATGGCTCCTTGGCCTCTGCCCCCGGCGCTGGAGTGGCTCTGGTTACGGTGGGGCGACGCCCCAGGGGGGCAGAGCGTCGCCCCCTGGTGGGCGGGGCGTCGCCCCTGGTGGGCGTGCCGGGTGGATCCCGGTCGGGCGCATGCAGGAGTCTGTCTGACTGTCTCTCCCTGTTTCCAGCTTCAGAAAAATACAAAAAAATACAAAAAAAAAATATTAGCAAACCGAATCCAGCAATACATGAAAAAAATCATACATCATGATCAAGTGGCATTTATTCTGGGGAGGCAAAGATGGTACAATATTTGCAAATCAATCAATATGATTCATCACATAAACAAAAGGAAGAAGAAAAACCACATGATAATGTTGGTAGATGCAGAAAAAGCATTTGCTAAAATCCAGCACCCATTTATGATCATAACTCTCAGCAAAGTGGGAATACAGAGAACATACCTCAACATGATGAAAGCCATCTATGACAGACCCACAGCCAACATCATACTCAATGGCAAAAATTAAAAGCAATCCCCTTAAGATCAGGAACAAGGCAGGGGTATTCAGCATAGTTCTGGAAGTCTTAGCACAGCAATCAGGCAAGAAGAAGAAATAAAAGGCATCCAAATTGGAAAAGAAGTAAAACTATTATTTGTTGATAATATGATACTGTACACAGAAAACCCTAAAGTTGCAGTAAAAAAACTACTGGACCTGATAAATGAATTCAGCAAGGTGACAGGATATAAAATTAATACTCAAAAATCAGAGGCATTTTTATACACCAACAATGATCTGTCAGAAAGAGAAATTAAAAAAACAATCCCCTTTACTATTGCAAAAAAGTAAATAAGTAAAGTAACCAGGAGTAAATTTAATCAAGGAGGTTAAAGATTTGTACTCGGAAAATTATAAAACATTGATAATCAAGGAAGTTACAAACAAGCGGAAACATATACTGTGTTCATGGTCAGGAAGAATAAATATCATTAAAATGACCATATTACCCAAAGCAATTTATAAATTCAATGCAATTCCTATTAAAATACCAATGACATACTTCAAAGGTATAGAACAAATATTCCAAAAATTCATATGGAACCAAAAGAGAACATGAATAGCCTCAGCAATCTTGAAAAAGAAGATTAAAGTGGTTGGTATCACATTCCTAATATCAAGTTATACTACAAGGCCATCGTACACAAAACAGCTTGGTACTGGCATAAGAACAGGCATATAGCCTGACTTGTGGTGGCGCAGTGGATAAAGCATAGACCTGGAAATGCTGATGTCGCCGGTTCGAAACCCTGGGCTTGCCTGGTCAAGGCACATATGGGAGTTGATGCTTCCAGCTCCTCCCTCCTTCTCTCTCACTTTCTCTCTCTTTCTCTCTCTCTCTCTCTCTCTCTCTCTCTCCCCCTCTCCTCTCCAAAATGAATAAATAAAAAAAAATAAAATAAATAAATAAAAAGAACAGACATATAGATCAATGGAACAGAACAGAGAACCCAGAAATAAACCCGCACCTTTATGGACAATTGATATTTGACATAGGTGGTAATAGCCTACAATAGAGTAAAGACAGTCTCTTTAACAAATGGTGTTGGGAAAATTGGGCAGCTACCTGCAAAAAAAAATGAAACTAGACCACCAACTTACACCATTCACAAAAATAAACTCAAAATGGATAAGACTTAAATACATGTCATGAAACCATAAGCATCTAGAGGAAAACAAAGGCAATAAGCTCTCCAACATCACTCGCAGCAATGTATTTGCTGATTTATCTCCACGGGCAAGGGAAATAAAGGACAGGATAAACAAATGGGACTATATCAAACTAAAAAGCTTTTGCACAGCTAAAGACAATATAAACAAAGTAAAAAGGTGAACAACACAATGGGAGAACATATTTGACAATACATCTGATAAAGGGTTAATAACCAAAATTTATAAAGAACTTGTAAAACTCAACACCAGGAAGATAAACAATTCAATCAAACAACGGGCAAAAAAAAAAAAAAAATTGAATAGACACTTCTCCAAAGAGGACATACAGATGGCAAACAGGCAGATAAAAAAAATGTTCAACATCATCAACCATTAGAGAAATGCAAATTAAAACCACAATGAGATATCACCTCACACCAGCCAGAATGGCGCTCATTAACAAAACTACACATAATAAGTGCTGACGAGGATGTGGAGAAAAGGGAACCCTCCTGCACTGCTGGTGGGAATGCGGACTGGTGCAGCCACTGTGGAAAACAGTATGAAGATTCCTCAAAAAATTAAAAATGGAACAGCCTTTTGACCCAGCCATCCCACTTTTAGGAATATACCCCATGAACACCACACCAATGATTCAAAAGGAGAAATGCACCCCCATATTTATGGCAGCATTGTTTACAATAGCCAAGCACTGGAAACAGCCCATGTATCTGTCAGTGGATGAGTGAATTAAAAAGCAGTGGTACATATACACAATGGAATACTATGGGGCCATGAAAGAGAAGGAAATATTTCTTTTTGTGATAGCATGGATGGACCTGGAAACTATTATAAGTGAAATAAGCCAGGCAGAAAAAAAAATACTATGACTTCAGTCATTTGAGGAATGCAATGAACAATATGAACTGAGGAACAGGATAGAGACAGAGGTTGGATCAAAGGGTCCAGAGGGAAAGCGGACAGAGGGAATGGGGATGATAGGATGGCATAGAGCAGAAAAGCAATGCTGGGAGGAGGGCATCACGGGGATGAGGGCAAGAAGGATGTGGTGGGGAACACGAGGAAGAGGGAGAGGTATTCTGGGAGATGCTCGAATCTATGTACACCCAATAAATTAAAATAAAATTAAATTAAAAACAAGAGCGTGGGGAGGGTTTGTAAAGCCTTAAAATATATATAAATAATAAAATAAATATAAGATCACTACTTAGTGGATTTTCACCTATCATGGGGGTTTCTGGAACCTAACCCCCTTGATAGATGAGGGACCACTGTATTCTCAATGGTTAGGGAAGTACCTAACCTCTCAAAGCCTTAGCATTTTTATCAATCTTATTTATTTAATGGCTATGATAGTTGAGAGGACCTGAAGAAAGAATGCATGTAAAGTACTTGGTCATTGTTATCACTGCCTTATGGATATCCTATCCTGGTTCTAAGGATTACATTTGTTTATAAGAATGTCTCTCCCACAAGAATGTGGTATCCTTTGGGTCACAAATTAAGTCTTATTCACCTCTTTAACCCCAAGTCCCTGGCCCAGAGCCTAGCACAGTTATCAACTCAGGATACATTGAATGAATAAAAGCACCAGTCCAGTCCCAGAGAATTCCATAACAAGCCTGAGATGGAAAGATAAAACTCATGCTTCCTTCACAAAACAACTTTCCTTAATCTTCTTTATAAGAAATAAATTCTACCTCTCCATGTAAAATAGTTTAGAACTGAGAAGATTGTGAATCCCTTTGTGCTAAGGAAATGGAATGAGACCCTTTATAAAGAGAATATAGGAAGTGTCTCATGTTCCCTATATCATAGAATGTCAGACCCAGAGGGGACCACAGAAATTATATTTTCCAACCCTTTATTTTATTTTACTTATTTTTTTAGTAGTTTAACCTTTTATTGTATTTTTTATCAAATTTATTTGGATGACATTGATTAATCACATTAAATAAATTTCAAGGGTACAATATATATTATCTATATATTGCACTATATGCTCACCATCCAAAGTCTAGTTCCCTTTTATCACCTATATTTGACCCCCTTTACTGTCTTCCACCCCCCCTTTCCCTCTGGTAACCTCCCTTTTGTTGTCTGTGTCTTTGAATTTGTTTGTTCTGTTTATTCATTTGTTGCTTTCTGCTTTATATTCCACATATGAATAAAATCATATGGTTCTTGTTTTTTTTCACCCAGCTTTCTTCACTTAGCATGACACTCTCAAGATCCACTTGTGTTGTCACAAATAGCAGTATTTCATCATTTCTTTTTATTCTTTTTTTTTTCTGTATTTTTCTGAAGTCGGAAACGGGGAGAGACAGTCAGACAGACTCCTGCATGCGCCCGACCAGGATCCACCCGGCCCGCCCACCAGGGGGCGACGCTCTGCCCACCAGGGGGCGATGCTCTGCCCCTCGGGGCGTCGCTCTGTTGCGACCAGAGCCACTCCAGCACCTGGGGCAGAGGCGGAGGAGCCATCCCCAGCGCCCGGGCCATCTTTGCTCCAGTGGAGCCTCTGCTGTGGGAGGGGAAGAGAGAGACAGAGAGGAAGGAGAGGGGGAGGGGTGGAGAAGCAGATGGGCGCTTCTCCTGTGTGCCCTGGCCGGGAATCGAACCCGGACCTCCGCACGCCAGGCCGACGCTCTACCACTGAGCCAACCGGCCAGGGCTCATTCTTTCTTATGGCTGGGTAGTAGTCCATTGTATATAAGTACATCTTCTGTATTCAATTATTCACTAAAGTATACTTAGGTTGTTTCCATGTCCTGGCTATCATCCAACACTTTACCATAAAAATGAAGACCCAGAGGCTCGGGCAGATGATATGACCCACATGACTTGACTATATATGTTTGTACTAAGAACATGCTTGAAAACAAAATTTGTGTATAGAATCCCAAGGATGTACTTTACCAATCACTGGGGTCTTTCCCACCTCCAAGATGGCATGCCTGCAACACACACTGACCAGTTACTCAGCAAGTTTTAAAATGCCCTGAAGAATAGTCACTGGGCAAACATCATTCCACTTAGATCCAGTGAAGTAACAATACCACATTTTCCCTCTCAGAAAAAAAAAAAGTGAGTCTGGAGTCAAGGCAGGTTTCTCTCTTGTAGCACTGTCCTGCAAATGAGAAAACCTGCATTTGAGTTGTGGCTCACTTGCCTTCTTTGGACCATGGTTTCTGCATCTGTACACTGAGAGGACTGGTCTTGGTCACTGGTTTTGAAATCAGGCTGCCTGGAGCCCTTAGGTTCCATAAGAATGTCACACACAGAGTCTACCTCAGGGGTGAGAAGAAGGAAGCCAAGTTAGGGTCCTAGTCTCTCCCATCTTTTTTTTTTAGCATTTTGATCATTTTTAAATGTAAAATTTATAACTCATTTAAAATTAAATATATCTCTATTTGTTTGAAAAATTTTTAATAATGTACCTCTTGTCTCAGCTTAAATTTCAACTCTCAACAGAAATAGGGCTAATGAATGGTATCAATGTTTCCAACTAGATCATTGGTTGATAACACTGGAGAACAAAATTTTTGTTGCACCTACAAAAATACTTGTTCTTGCCTAATTCGAGTGTGCTGATCTCAAATCTGACATTAGTTTTTCTCTGTGAGCAACAGTTTTTATGCAATCCAATATTTTAGGTTTTCATCTTATTGTAAAATTTTCAACATTTAGTTTAACATAATGAAGTAGAATGTCTTCTTGGGCATCATCTTTGTGAAAATATAATAATTTATATAATGCAGGAAATACACTAGTACACTAAAAGATATAATTGCATCAGAATTTGTCTATAATTTCAAAATATTTTAATATATTGATTATTTTATTATTTTAATAATAAAATTTGCACAAAACTTATTTAAATTCTATTCAGGCAAAAATTTCATTTGTAGCTCTTCCATTTGTGTACTTGTTGAGGACAATCTCGTTTGATGCTCCAGCATAGTCTGCTCACTACTAACAGCTCCAACATTTTCGAGAAACTTATCAAGGTGACTGTTCAGGAAGTGAATCTTAATGCTCATGTTACATCCAATGTTGCAGAAAGCCAACAGCATACTTTGAACCAGAAGTTCATAGTTTTCTGCTTTTTTGTATCCAAGGAAGTTCTTTGTAACTGCCACAAAAGACTTCCATGCTGCTTTCTCCTCCTTATTCATCTTTCTGGCAAATTCTTCATCATATATGAGGGTTCGAATTTGAGGTCCATTGAATACACCTGCTTTTATCTTTTTGAAAGACAAGGCAGGAAAAGCAGAAATAATATGCTGAAAGCATTCACTTTCTCTATTCAAAGACTGAACAAACTGCTTCATTAAGCCAAGTTTGATGTGAAGTGGGGGAAAAATGATCCTGTTTCAATTAACTACAGGTTCATTCACAATATTTTGAATCCCTACTTCCAGAGCTTCATGTTTCAGCCACTCCTTCTGTGTCCAGTGTTTCTCCCAAGCTTGGTTGTCCCACAAACATAGAAAGCAAGGATACTTTGTGAATCCTCTTTGTTATCTTAGCAGAAAATTTACCATTTTAAGATCCACACAAATGATCCAGTTATGCTGCTCATACTTCAGTAAGTCGAGGACAATTTTTATGTCATTATAACCCTCTTGCAGATGAGTTGAATAACCTATTGGAACTGCTGCATAAACATTACCATTGTATAGGAGAACACATTTCAGACTTTGTTTAGAGCTGTCAAGAAATAGCTGCCATTCTGTTGGACTGTAAGTGGTAACACCTAGCTGGCTGAGAAGACTACTGATATCATCATGACAGTAAAAAAAGTGTTTGTCTTCGGGAAAAAAAGTCCACAAAAATTTGTTCATGCTTCCTGAAATGGGATACTTTAGCTGACTGGTGAAGTACATTCTTTTCTTGAAGCCTGGAGACTAATAACTCAGCTTTCTTTGATAGGCCCAAATCTCTTATTAAGTCATTCAATTCAGGTTGGATAAACTGCTGAGGGGTTAATGACTGCTTGGCATCAGAAGAAGACCCTTCAGATTCTACAACCATTTCCTCATGCATCTTATCAAAATACACTTGATCACCATGTTCACTTTCTTTATCCTTAGAAGAAATAAAACCATTGAAAACTGAAACCGGAAGTGTCTCAGAGTGTGGGATGGGTCGTATTGCTGAAGAAATATTAGGATATGCGATCATATGCCATTTTTTCTTGCCAATGCCCTTTGCATGGATCAGACAGAAATAACAGTCACTGCTATGGTCCTTAGGTTCACACCAAACCATGGGAATACCAAAAGACATTCCTTTGCATTTTCCTTTTGTCCAGTCACAAAGCATTTCCTCACAATTATGACACACAATATGAGGAGCCCAATTCTTGTCTTGATCGCCAAGGGGAACTTGAAAATAGGCAATATATGCACATGTCACAAATGATGAAATATTGCACCTTTGACGTTAAAGTGTATAACAGCCACATATATAACAGAAGGTGTCAGGACCATTCTTACATTTACACCTACTTGAAGAAGCCATGATTCAATCTTAAAACAAAATAAGAGAGTGTTTTTATCAGATAATAATTTTTTACATTTAAAAACAACTACAGTTATGTAAAAGTGAATTTTGTAAAACATTAATTGCCTTGTGGTTGTGTTCAATTCAAGAGCCGTTGCCCTTTAACTCCAATTTAAAAACCAATGCATGCCATTAACTGTAACAAAAAGAAATTAAAAATGCATAAAAACTAGAGCATGCACCAAAAAAAAGATTTCATATTTGGAATCAGTGATGCAGAAATATATAGAAACAGTTCTAAAACCTCATGCAACAGAAATGAAAAAAAATTGTTCCCCAGTGTAATTTAACTGCACCCAAGAAAGATTTAAAACCTGTAACACAAAGTTGTAAGAATTCTTCAAAGTTCACAAAACTGACCCATAATCCCTGAAAATTCCTGAATGTGGATAATAATGCTCAAGAGATATACAATATTGCAATATTATCAATACAGTGCACAAAAATTTTTCATCAATATGTGGAACACCAATGAACTAAAATCTCTTTTTTTTTTGTTCACATGTTAAATTTTAACCAATATGTTACTTGGTTCAATGTGATTCAACAAATTTGTTTTTTTTACCAGATTGTCTGTTTCTGGATAGACACACTTTTGCTTCTAACCCCTGAGGAAAGCTCACATGGAATTAATGGGAGTTGGTCCAGAACACAAAGCTTTTTTCTCCCTTATAATTTTCACCTCATCACTATGAAGCAATCAAGATAATCAGATTGAGTTGATATACCACTTGCGTTCATTCATTTATTCACTCAGGGACTTGAATGGACCCTCTTTCTAGGTACAGAGTTGAAGAAGGCAAGGTTCTTACTCTATATGCAGATGGGCACATAAATCATTCAAATATCCTGGGATGAGTGCTAACAGAAATATATTATACCAGAGACTAAGAGTAGAAGAAACAGTATCACATAAGGAGAGGGTTAAAAAATAGTGTTCAGAAGAGTTACAAGTGTTAGACTTGTAGGTTGCGTAGAAATTCACAAATATGGGCTGTGGCCCAGTGGGATCAGATGAGGAGGAAAGTTATGTCCACAGAGGAAAGGAAAAAGGGAGATCTGGAAGGAATTCCAGACAGACAGACAACATGTTCAGAGTCATGAAAGAGTATAGTGTTTCCAGGGAACCTCAGATAATCAGAATGGCAGTAGCATGGTTCCAGGTAATAAGGCAGAAACATGTTCAATAGTCAGGGAAATGCAAACATTCCTGGCCCTGGCCGGTTGGCTCAGTGGTAGAGCGTTGGCCTGGTGTGCAGGAGTCCCAGGTTCGATTCCCGGCCAGGGCACACAGGAGAAGTGCCCAACTACTTCTCCACCCCTCCCCTTCTTCTTCCTCTCTGTCTCTCTCTTCCCCTCGTGCAGGCAGGGCTCCATTGGAGCAAAGTTGGCCCAGGCACTGGGGGTGGCTCTATGGCCTCTGCCTCTGGCGCTAGAATGGCTCTGGTTGCAACAGAGCAACACCCCAGATGGGCAGAGCATCATCCCCTGGTGAGCATGCCAGATGGATCCCAGTAGGGCGCATGTGGGAGTCTGTCTGACTACCTCCCTGTTTCCAACTTCAGAAAACTACAAAAAAAAAAAAAAAAAAGAAATACAAACATTCCTGACAGGGTCATGAGGGAGGCATTATGAGAAGACTACATGGAGAGAGGGCAGGAAGTGGTTTGGAGAATTATATTCCACAGAGGAGGCAGGAATACTACAGAAATTCTTTAAAGATCAATGATTCTATATATCAAAATAAAGGAAGTCACTGTAAAGTGTATAGAAATAAAACCCCAAACACAAGTAAGTCACTCTGTAATCAGAGTTGTGAATGACAGAAAGAAGAGCTAGGAATGAAGGAAAGGGCAGAGACATGTCAAGTCAGTGAATAGAGATCATGAACTCTCTCCAGAAGAAGACAAGAGCTCAGAGTGCATAACAAAATAACTCAAACTCTAAAATAAACTGACTATGCTCAGAGTGCGTTGCCAGCTTGCTTTCTTAGACCTAATCAAATGCTCCTCGACCTGCCCCAGGAAACATCAGGATCCCAGAAAGGGCAAGGCAGCCCAAAGCTGAAGATGGCTGGCTACAGAAGGGGGTTAAATGGAGAATAAACAGTGGAGCCTTTCTTTAGAATTTCAGCCAGAAAAGAGAAAATAACTACAGATACCAAAAAGAAAGAAAGAAAGAAATCCATCTTATTTCCCATTCAATTCCTTACTTAGGCAGCAAAATATCAAGAAAATTTAATTGCAAGGAATGAGTGTTATAGGGAAGCATAAACATGATCCAAAAAGGAAACTCTTCTTGTTACCTTGTCAGAGAAAGTGGCCAACTACAGGTGTAAATTCAGAAATTGCAAAAATCCCCTTCCTGGCCATCCTGTGCAACTGTCTGTCCCACATTACATTCCAATATCACCACCACCACCCCCTACCACTCCCCAAATAACGCTGCTGATACCTTAAGTTTCTACAATATAAATATCACTCTATTCCATTTGCTTTAATTTAATAGCAACTTTCTCACCAGTTAGAATATAAGCACCCTAGAGCAGGAGAATTGGAGCAAGGTAGTCAAATGGTATGAACTTCCAATAATAAGCTAAAGAAGTGCTAGAGATGTCAGTACATGATGACTGTATTTAACATTGCTATATGATCTATAGGAAAGTTGTTAAGAAGTAGGCCCTAAATTCTCAACACAAAAAGATTTTTTTTCTTTTCTTTTTATTGGATCTATATGAGATGATGAATGTAAATCAAATCTATCATGGTAATCATTTCATAGTATATGTGAATCAAACCTTATGCTTGCACCTTAAACTTATACAGTCATGTATTTATATATCAATTATTTCTCAATAAAACTGGACCCCAGAAAATTTTTTAAACTTCCTGAAGGAGGCAGGGGCATGTGTAGAATGTTATCTATGCTTATACATTATCAGAAAAATATGTATCTGGCCTGACCTGTGGTGGCGCAGTGGATAAAGCATCGACCTGGAAATGCTGAGGTCGCCGGTTCGAAACCCTGGGCTTGCCTGGTCAAGGCACATATGGGAGTTGATGCTTCCAGCTCCTCCCCCCCTTCTCTCTCTCTGTCTCTCCTCTCTCTCTCTCTGTCTCTCCCTCTCCTATCTAAAATGAATAAATAAATTTTAAAAAATTAAAAAAAAAAAATATATATATATATATATATATATATATATATATATATATATATATATAAATGTATCTGCTTGTTTCTCGGGATAAGCAGAGATACATAGAAAGGAGGTGACAAGAGCACATTTCTCACTAGACAGAAATGTTCCCCCTCTGTAGGTGGGACAAACACTTCTATTCCAGTAAAGAAGAGCTCCTCCAGGGGAGGCTGGTAAGTAAAGATTCAGGGCAACACCATGGCTCTGCCACAAGGTACCTTTGGTCCTGTCTTTACGGCAAAGATGACCAAGTGCCCTGATCTGAGCCAAACCTCCACGCAGAGAACCCAGCATATGCAAGATGGGGCCAGGCAATGATGGTGAAATTAAAAAAAAGGCAGAACCTATGTTCTTCAATAGCTTGGAATATAGTTGTGAAGAAATGAATGTTGAAGGCTATCTACCAGCCATGTAGTTAGTGTTAAATGAGGGGTGGAGAATTGAGCTCTAGGATCAGGATAGGGAGTGGTCATTTTCACTTAGAATAATGCCCTACTTCTCAAAGCTAGGACAACCTTAGCTTTAGAATTTGTGGCCTTGGTTCAAGACCAAAGACTGAGTTGACTTAGAAAACAAGTAAGATTGCAACTGAGAAATACAAATTGCTGTTGCCCAGGTCATTTAAAGGAAGGAAGAAGCCTGACCTGTGGTGGCGCAGTGGATAAAGCGTCGACCTGGAAATGCTGAGGTCGCCGGTTCGAAACCCTGGGCTTGCCTGGTCAAGGCACATGTGAGAGTTGATGCTTCCAGCTCCTACCCCCTTCTCTCTCTCTGTCTCTCTCTCCTCTCTAAAAATGAATAAATAAAATAAAATAAAGGAAGGAAGAAAAGAAGAGAAGGACTGAAAGAGGGAAGGAGGGAAGGAGGGAGGGAAGGCAGAAGGGAGACAGGGAGGGAGGCAGGGGGGAGGGAGAGAGGGAGGGAGAGAGGGAGAGAGAGAGGGAGGGAGGGAGGGACGGACCATAGAAGGAAACACTAGCAAATATTTCTTACCCACTCTGAAGCAGTAATTTTCAAACGTCCTTCCATCTTCTCCTGTGTAGAATCAGTAGTGTAATCTGGAAGCTCCTCAATAAAAGTCTATTGTGGAGGTTTATACCATTTTGGATATTTATAATGGTTCCCTTTTATTTGTACTTGCTTTTTCATTTGGAGGACTGGGCTAGTTATCCATCTTTTGCTGCTGTGAGTGAGTCTAGTTTGTATCTTATACATAGGATAAGCATTATATTGTATCTGGTATCACAGCTAAATGTATAAAACAATAAGTTAACAATGAAAAGAAATAATTACAAGTTGGATTGAACAATATTATTTCATATCACTCAGTGAACTGCCTACTACTTAAGCTACATTATTCTACAGATGAAGAATTTTGAAAATTCTAACTCATGTCAGTTTAACTGTTTCAAGCTTTATCTGATGATAATCCAAAACACTATTACATGTTGCTCTCTAGTCATTGTTTATTGCTGGTATCATGTAATTTCTATATACAATTTTCAAATAATGTTCATGCCCCACCATGTGACACTGAGGCTTTCCAAGCGCCTTCCTTATTCACCATGTTGCAGCTATGGGGGGTCCCATCAACAGAAACTTCCCAGGCCTGAATCCTCCCACCATTTCCTCAAGCCTAGTGGCCTGGGTATGGAGCAGTGGGTCCCCAGGCACTGAAACCCCTCTTCCACCCACTGGAGTTGAAGCTCCACAAATACCAGACCAGTGGATACCCATGAACTAAATGACCCTTTGAAAGCAGATTGTAAGGCTACCTGCATTTTTCCGGCTCCTTGCACTTCCCAAGCCCTTAGTTCTGACTCCCACTATGAGATCCTTTGAACTGGGGCATTAGGCTTTTTCAGAAAAGTCCTGTTGCCACCCTAGATGCTCTTAGCATATAAATATCATTCCTTTTTCTATTTCACAAATACACACATATCACATGCACATACATCACATATACACACATACATCTCAAACATACACATAGCACATACACACATATCACATACACGTATGTATTACATACACACATACCACATACATACAAACATCACATACACATACACACGCTGTATCTGTGTGTATAAATCATCTGAGAACAACTACTGATTTGTAAGTCAGAGAAGATAACAGAACCCTAAGTCCTTAGCCTAAGGTCTTAATGACCTGATAATTGTGTACTCAGAGGCCAGCAAAATTTGCAGGTTTCTCCCTTTCTCAGCTTGGCTTTGGAAGTGTAATAACCACCGAGTTCAAAGGACATCCTGGCCTCAGAGGAATTAAGGGGTGCCGTTAGGAAGCTGATGACCTCGGCAGCTGTCAGAGCTGAAAATTGGCTGCCGTGTGCCTCTTGGCCAGCCCCCTTCACATCTGTGAAAGAAACCAGTCACGCTTGAATCACTCCTCTTTTGTCTTCGTGGATTTTAATCTTTCCTCCAAGCCTAAGGGTGTTTATCAGTGTATCAGAGAAAGAGAAGGAAAATATGATCTGTTCCCCCTGACCCACACATCTCACTCCCATATTCTACTATCAAACAAGTCAGCTGAGGCTGGAGGCTGGAAGCAGGTATTTCTATGTGGAGAGTCTGTCACCCTCAAAACACAGGCTGACAATAAAAAGTTCTTGCTCCTGATAACCAACAATATCTGTAATCCAAAACTGAGTAGGTACAGCCCATTTTAAAGAGAATGCTTTGCTTCACTGGATAACTCAGACCTTCCTATCTTTTCTTACCCCCTCTTTTTGCAACGCAGGACCCTGGCTCCCTCGTATAAACTCCAGTGCTCCCTTCACCTGGATAACCTGGCCCTGTGCTGATCGTTTTCTCACAATAACCAATCTCCTTCCAGTTCCTAAAGTCTCTCTTTTTCACCCTTTAAGCAGCGTCAGAAAAATGACCTTTCTCACAAGCCTTCCCAGATGGATTAGAAAAAAGATGGACTCTCCCAAGCCTAATGGAGGAGGAAACCAGGACTCAAAGGCAGGTCCAAGAGTTGCCTCTGTCATTAACTACCTATGCCCCCTCCACAAGTCCCTCTGATGCCACCATTCGTAAAATGAGAAGTGGACCCCAAAGACCTTTTTCGCCCAAAAGCCTCATGCTCTGTGGCCACTCTAAATATGTATTTCCCATCGACGCTTCTATAAATCAGAAAAATCTCTTCCTAGCACTCACCCCTAAGACACATACCCTTTACCTCATTTTAGTGTTTTGTTTCTATGGCCTTTTAAAATGCTGTTGTGAATATATATATATTTTTAATAGAAGGTGACTAAATCAGTGGCTTGCACTTGTATCTACATTATGTCCAGATGAATTCTGAACATTTTAACAAATAGTCTGTGTCTGTAAAGCCGAGCATGTGAATACACATAAATATCGAGATATTTTACTATGGGGAAACAAAACAGTCAGAGCATGACTCATTTGGGGGTTTTGTCATCAGGGAAACACCCTGATTGAACTTGGAACATCTGCCCACCACAGTATTTGCTGCTGCTAAAGAACTAACTTTGAATGACAAATGTTCTTGATTGTGATAAATCAGCCTTTTACCCTCAGAGAGAGCTCAGATTAGAAAATCCATCAAGATTGTACTGAAATGCAAAACTTTATATTTTTATCGTCATTGTCTTCCAGACCCTGAAACTGAAATTTTCCAGGCTTTATTCTGTGATGTTAGCACGTCCTAAACATTGTCATTTTGTTCATAAATGCAAAGATTATCTTTGCATGGTGAAAATTAAACAAAACAATGACTAGCTGAGTTAAGGCAAGAAAACAAATGACATACCAAGTGCAAAGTGTCTAAAGGAGGTATCTCTTTTTAAATATCTAAAACTATAGTTATAATTTTTCTTTGTAATCACTCCTTATAGACAGATATTTAAGCAAATAATATTAAGCAAAGCCTTGTACTAAATCAGGTGTCATGTTTGCTTTTAGAATTTAGAATCCATAACCCAGTTTTTAAAAATACTGTTTGCTCTTTCCACTATCCTGCCCTGTATCCCTTTGGGATGAAAACAAAAACAAAAACAAAAACAAAAAACCTTGGCAAACATCCTGAAACCGCCAGGGGGTAGGCAGCAGAATGTGCTCCTGACCACTGAAAAACTCATTGTTCACACACTAGCCACACCACAGAGAGACTGACCTCTTTCCAACACTGACAAGTGAACATGAACAGCCCTGCAGACTTTGATTGGCGGTTCACTGGGTCTGTGACCTTGAATGACATTGCTGGCGGATTTTGATTGGCAGGCTGCACCACAGTACACATGCCCACTCTCCAGAAATTATCCCTTATCTTTTTAAAAACACTCTCCTCTTCCAAAAACATAGACTAAATCTGAACCAAAATGTGACTGCAGGCATCAAACACAGCCTGAAAAAAGAAAAAACGTGATCTTTCATTTACAATCCTCAGATCCCACTGTAATTGACATATCCAGTAATGCAGTTGGTCAGCTTATGGCTGCGTCTCCATGAGGCCAAACATCAAAATTAGATAAGAGAAATTCAGGCAGTTAGACAGATATGTTGTCTACAAAGCACCAAACAAATATTCAGACACTTAGGCACCTCCACATGGTTCTTGACATGCTGACAAAACATCTGGGTGACCAGTCAAGGGTTTCACTTTTCTCTGGATGTCTGAGCATATGAGGGGAAGTCTCAGTCTCAACCAGGGCCCTCACCCTGAATGTGCTTGGGCAACACAGGGGCTGGCGGTGCCCTCCTCACTTTTTGAGTGAATGAAAGAAACCAGTACTCTATAGAGCATCCAAAATTTTCCCCAATAAATAAATATATTTTCAAATAAAATGCCACACCTGTCTTTAAAAACCCATTGTCTTACTTTTAAAATAAAGTCAAGATACTCCAAAGTTGGCAACAAACTATGAACCTCCCATACCCCTGGTTAAACAAGGCAAGTGTACTTTTGAAAAACCTTGGTTCCTTCAGATTCTCCCCTAAAATAAATGAAAAAATGTATAAATTACAAACCTTCAAATGTAAAGAAATGAGAAGGCTATAGCAAGTGAGAGATAGCAAAACTTTTGGGAAGTTGAAAAGCAGTTGGATGAATTCACAGAGGTGAAAATGTTTAACAACTAAATACCTACAGAGGAGAATAAGAAATACAACAGTTCCCCCAACAGCATTCTGGAGTGGCTCAGGAATTAGAGATCCCAGTACATGTGAGACTGAAAACAGGACAGGTAGACAAATGTCGATATAAAACATGTTCAGATTACCAGACTCTCTCCCAAGCCACCAAACAACCAACCAGCTGTCTCCTACCCCACAAAGAGGCTAATTCTCTGAAGAAGCTGAAGCAAGGTAAATCAAAACTTGTGACATAGGTAGGACAAGAGCAGCCCAGTGAAACAGAGGAGAATAAGAAAAAGTCCTCGCCTGACCAGGTGGTGGTACAGTGGATAGAGCATCAGCCTGGGACACAGAGGACCCAGGTTCAAAACCCCGAGGATGCCAGCTTGAGTGCAGACTCATCTGGTTTGAGTGTGGGCTCACCAGCTTGAATGCAGGGTCACTGGCTTGAGCATGGAATTGTAGACATGACCCCATGGTCACTGGTTATAGCCCAAAGATCACTGGCTTGAAACTCAAGGTCACTGACTTGATTCCAAGGTCACAGGCTTGAGCAAGGGGTCACTTGCTTTGCTGTAGATTCTTGGTGAGGGCACATATGACAAAGCAATCAATGAACAACTGAGATGCTACAACAAAAAACTGATGCTTCTTATCTTTCTCCCTTCCTGTCTGTCTGTCCCTATCAGTCCCTAGCTCTATCTCTTTTTCTGTCACTGTCTCACACACACACACACAAAGAAAGAAAAGATAATGTCCTCATCCTAAGAGGTAAACCTCTATCCTCCTTCTGCCACTCAACTGAAATACTGTGGGCAACACATAGCCCTCCCTGTCATAGGTCAGGCTCCGTAGGAAACAAAACAAATGCTGAAGGGAAGATTTGTGTGCAAAGGTGTATTGGAAGTGCTCTCAAGTTCAACACCTGTTGAGGAGGGCAGGAAGCATAACAGAGCAGAGGCTGAACTTGAAGAATGAAGCAGTGACAACAAAGGACTCTGTCAATCGATGGTGAGATCTGGAGCTGAGCTGGCCCTTCCAAGTTGTCCCATATTGAAACAAGGGGCCAGACCAACCTCCACATGGACCAGTCACTAGTGTGGGCTACTGTCTTTGGCTAGAGATGATTCAAGAGGACTCAGCTGAGACATGTCAATCACAAACACCCCCAGCAAAAGGAGGAATAATTGTTTTAGTCCTTAAGGGAAGAGGAGGAAATATGGAGAAGCAATTCTGTCCTTGGCAAATTCACACTTGTCACCAAGTCAGAATTAAAAATTTACTCGATCAGAAAAACAGACTGGTGACTAAATGGTGATACAATAAATCACCAAAGTTATGTGACAAAGGTTTAGTTCTATGAGTGGGAAAATGAAAGTGTGGAGGTTCTAGGTTGTTTCTCCAGGTTAAAAACATATGAGCTGGCTATAGAAGGATGCCCTGAAATGTATCAGCTGACATAGGCAGGGACAACGACCCTCAATGCAAGGAAGAGTATGGACAAAGGGACTGAAGCATGTACAAAAAACTGCGCTCAATGGAGGTCAGCAGTGGAACAGAAAGGGTTGAGGAGGCACATCTATAAGAAAGCCTGGGCCAGAATTAATTTCTCTGTGCAATAGGGAACCACTGAAAGTTTTTGAGCTGGTAAAGAAACTGACAAATGTCAGGTGTCCAGGCTGTACTGTCAGTGATTGGGACTGGGAATGCTTCCAGGTGGAAACATGAGTCGGAATAAATTTTAGAAAGTCCAAAGCGGCACTGTAGAAGGGTTTTTAAGAACTCATGCTGTGGACTGAGATACGCCTGGCTTTTAATTCTCATTCTGCTGCCTACCATCTGGGAAACCTTGTACTGATCACTTAATCCTTCTACACCTTTTTCTCAGTTGTAAAATATGTGAAATAATACTTGTTTTAAAGTACTTAGGAAAACAAATGAATGAGATAATACGTGTAAAGTGCTTAGTGCAGCACCTAGCATGGAGGAAGGGCTTATTAAATAAAATCTGACCAGGTGCAGCAGCAAAAGCCACCAGCTGTGGGCAGGGATTCTCATGTAGGCAGGAGGAATAGGGAGGAAAGGAGGAAGGGAACATAGGGGGAGGTGTGTATAAACTTCTAAAGAGGGGTTGTTTTGTTTTCTATGAAAAAGGATGAAAATAGATGAATTCAATGATGACTTTATGATTTTAGGCCTGGGTGCCTGGAACAATGGTGACACCATTGAGAATGATGGACACCTAAATGGTAGGATATTTGTTACAATTTTGAGATGTTTAATTTTAATAGGGCTATGTTTACCTGCTCGATGTCACATTAGGGGTGGAGATGGAACAGACAGAAATAGGTAAGTAGATAGATAGATAGATAGATAGATAGATAGATAGATAGATAGATAGATAGATATCATATTGGTTCTGTTTCTCTGTAGAACCCTAACACAAAGAATAAAGTTCTAAAGAAGTAGAGAATTTCAAGAAGGAGCAGATAAGTGATGTGCTGAGTGTCCATATAGCTAAATGAAAATGAAGATGAATAAGTCACCTCAGGGTTTGATAATCTTGATATAAAAAGTCTTAATAAACCAAGGAACCTGAATTGCTACATGGAAAATTTATAAAGTCTCCCATTTTAGTTCAGTAAATCTTATCAAATATTTTCAGAAAATAGCTCAAATGAAGGTTAATGGTCAAAAATCATATTCAAAATTATTCTTGAAAACACAAGTATAGACAATTACATGAAAAACAGCATGGTTGGTGTCAAACAACCTGCCAAGTCCATGACTTGGAACCAGGGAATTAATTTTGGCAGGGAAGGTCTCATCTGATGTAAAAGTTTTCTATGGCTGTTTTAATAAATTACCTCAAATTTAATACCACAGAATTATTCTCTCACAGTTCTGGAAGCCAAAATCCCAAAATCAGTCATATGAAGGCCCAGACCAAGATGAGTCCAGGTTTACTCTCCCTCCAGAGACTCTAGAAAATAATCTATTTTCTTGCCTTTTCCAACTTCTAGATCTGCATCCTTGGCTCGTGACCTCTTTCTCCATCTTCAAAGCCAGAGGCTGAGCCTCTTCTTTCTCTAATTCTTCCCTCTGCTTCATTTACATGGCTTTCTTTTTGTGTGTGTTTTTATCTAATCTTCCTCTTATGAGGACACATGTCACTGCACTTAGGGTCCACCTGGATGATCCAGGATAACCTCCCTATCTCAGGATCCTTAGGTTAATCACAGCTTCAGAGTCCTTTTATTATATTTTTTATTTTATTTTATTTCATTGTATTTTATTTTATTTTTGCCATCGAAGGTAACACTCACATGTTCCAGAGATTAGGACATAGATTTATTTTGGAGGGGGGCATTATTCAGCCTGTCACAGTAGGTAATTCAAGAATTGTGTCAAAATGTGCACCCTAGCAACCCAGCTGACTCATCACTCAGCCTAGGTTCTAACCTCAAGCTTCCAAACTCAAGTACTTGAAATAGAAACACCCTAAGACCCAAACCTAAGCACAACCAGAAAAAAACGCAGGCATTTTAAAGAGAGAACCAAAGATAAGATCCCTTTAAGAAAGATAATTCCCAGTTGTGGAAGGCCTGTCACTTAGCAAGAACTGTGAGCCAATCAGATGCTCTGTCAGGAGCCAAAGCAAGAGAAAACCTGCCTAATTGGATTGGCTGCCTTAATGGGCCAGAAGTCAACAAGTCAGAATGAAAAATATACTCAATTCAGCCACCTGGAATTGGTTGTAAAAAGGATGCAATAAAATAGGTCAATTTTCAGGAACTAGTAAGATAGTCCATACCCAAATGGACTGACTGCTTCTGTCTCTATGTGTCTGTTTGTCATTTTGTGACTATAGCCTTAAACCACTCGAAATGAGTGATGTGTCCCGTTTTAAAAGGGTTAAAAAGCTAGTAAGTGAATTTATTCATTTTAAGCATCCTTCCCAACTACTGCCAGTCAAATAAATCTATTATGGGTTTGGCCAATTGTACTGGTTCTCTTCCTGCTCAATGACTTAGCTCATCCCTGAAAACATGTCAATACTGTTTTACTGCATGTTTTCACTGAAGTATATCATATGTGCCCTGTTCTCAGAATGCCAACACACACTACATGCAATTCTGTCTTTATCTTCCTCCAACAGGGAAATTGTTTTTGTAGTGGATTAAATATTTGTGATTCAAATGTCCCACTCAGCCACAAAAGTAGGCTTATATTTTGGCTGTGCATAGCACATTAAAATGGTCATGGAAGAGGTGGGAAATGGGTACTTCTTAGAATGGCTTCATTCTCGAGGACCTTCTCTTCATTCTCACCTACCATCCCTAGTTTATTCTTTCAGAAATTACTTACTGAACACCTACCAGGCAAGCCCCTCTTCATGAGTCTCTGCTCCTAAAACTCTCACAGTAGAATGGCACAGAGATAGGAAAAGGTGAACTCATACTACTCAGATTCTGGATTTTTATTATAGATTGGAGTTGTATCAAGTTTCCTGGTGCTAAATATATACAATAATGGGTTGAATAGTACCCCAAAAAAATACATATCTACCCAAAACAGCTGATTGTGAACTTATTAAGAAATAGGATCTTGAAACTATAATTAGTTAAGAATCTTGAGATGAAATCTTCCTAGATTGAGGCTAGTCTCTTAATCAAATGACCTATTGAGATCATTATCTCTGTTGCTAATATAAAGTAAGAGCATATCCCTTTTCCATGCCTTATAGTAAACATACTTCCAGGATATTTTTCTAGTTCTCTATTTCATTGACAGTTTATTCCTGTTGCAGTGATATTGACCTTATATCTACAAGCCTTTGTTTTGTGTCTTTCATTTTTCCCCCCTAGCTGAAATGTTAGTGGCAATCCCAGAAGAGTATCTGCTTATAAGACCAGCATTTTTCTTACCTTTCTTTGGCCAATAGGTCTTTAGGTCGATTAATGTTAAAGGTTATATTTACAGAAAACTACCATTTGGATTGAATTTACTAAACATATAACATGGCATTTCCCTACACTCTCAATTGATCACATGTAGAGTGAAGAGACCAAGCAGGTCAACTGTTTTGACATCAGTTTAATTTGATGCCCTCACTTTGACATAAAACACAGCCTTGACTATATAGCCAGGTTTAGATAGTAAGGGTAAAAAAAGAAAATGCCATTGGTTCATTACAGGCTGATCTATCTGTTAAATCAGGGTGGTCATAGCCAATTTGTCTTCTCTTGGTCAGATCATGGGAGCACATGGCTTTGTTATTGATATTGAGAAGCAGAGAGAGCAGGCAAGAAATGCCAACATTGGGAACCAAATAGGGACTGAGGAAAGATATGCATTAGCTATTTTGCAGACAAAGGCAAGTTATGGCCTTCAGCATTACTAGACCTCAAGTCCTGCTAGCCAAGGAAAGGCAAGGGGGACTCTAGCCCACAAAGCTGCACACAGGCCCAGCCCAGATGTCAGAATGCCACCAGCCTGTCATTAAGGACAGATAACTAAAAGAAAGAGAAAGGCTTGCAGGAGTAAGGTCAACCTTATCTAAACAGGAAAGTGTTTACAAGGGGATAGTAAGAGCAGGTGCAGTTCAGACAGGAAATCAACAATAGGCGTGAGTGAGGAAGGAGAAATTAAGACAAATTAATTCCAACAGAGTGTTAAATTCTCTGGAGTCCAAGACAGCAAATAGAATCAGGGAGGAAGATGGGAGCGTTAGCATTTATGAAGTACATCTTAGATGTAAGGCTCTCTGCTAAACACTTCTGATATATTATTAGTGCACTGGTCCATTTTACAGTTCAGGCTTAGAGGAATTAAATGACTTGACCACATAAACATAACCCAAGCCTGTTCACATCCATAGCTCAAGCTCTTTCTACTGTCTCAACGTTTCTCTAAGTATAGACTGACCACCTGTGTCCAACTCCCCCGAGATGCTTGTTAAAAACAGGCCCAGCACTCATGAATCGGGTTCTTTCTAGGAGATTCTATAGACACTGAAGTTCTAGATCTATTGCCCTCCTCCCTGAGGAAGGCTTATCCTCTGGGTTTTAAGGTTAATAATGGTTTTAGGGTCTGGTGGGGCTGAGTCCACAGTGATGGTGAAGTGCTCCAGCTCCACAAAGACAGAGGCTGAAAATCCACACAGATTGTCCCAGAGCATGGTAATTCCAGCAGCCACACTGCTCAGCAACCTAAGGTTTCACCCTAGAGCCCCACACTCAATGCCAGAAGGGACCAACTTAATAGCCAAAGCCATGTGGTCAGAACTGTGGCAGCAATCAAGAGGCCAGCTGTGGCACTGGACCCAAAATCCCTGATACTAAGTCAGTTCTCTCTTTCTTCCTCTGTGTAAACTTGTCTGTTTTTGTTCTTGTTTTTTTTAGAATTCCCCCCACCCCAGTTTCAGCTTCCTTGTCTATAATCATAGCAGTAGCCGACATTAACTGAGAACTTCCAGTGTACCAAGCCCTATTCTAGAACTTTTATATGTATTTATTCATGTGAGCCTACCACCATTTGATGACATAAGTACAATTTTTATCCCCATTTTATAGATGAGAAAACTAAAATACCAAAAGATCAGGGAATTTGCCTAGGCTCACCCAGCTTGCAAGTGCTAAAACTGGGATTCTAATCAAGAAAGAAGCCATACCTTCAGCCAGCCATGACACTCTTGTCTTTCTGACAATGGCTGTGGGCCAACTTCCATGTTCCTGGTGCTCATTAGGAAGGTTTAGGTGCCATACTTGGATTCACATTAGGGAGAGCATTTGTGTCTGACCAGCTGTGAGGGGGAGACAGGAAGATCTCAGCAAACTTGATTCAGTCACATAAGATTCTGCTGTGACATCATGGATGGACGTGATCTGAGACTTAAGCCAAATACCCCAGCAGATGTGTGCCATCTGTTTTATTTACCAGGAGTCCAGAAAGCATTATGAAACCTCTGAAAAGCCTAATTTCAGATCCAAAAATGAGAAAAAAAAAAAAAGAAACTCTACCTTGGAAAAGAGAGAGAAAATCAATATGAAGGTGGATCTTTCAAGAATTCCTGGGCACAAAAAAATAAGACAGGAGCAGGACATGCTAGAGGGTCGTCTTCAGTGGCTGAAGTGTCTACAACTGCCCAAGAAGGTAAATCAAATCTGCTGCCAATACATTCTTCTGCTGTCCAGATAAAACGGCAGACTAAGCTGGTGAACTTTCACCCTTCACCCGCGCTCTTCAAGCCAAAGTACAGATTAAAAAAAATCAATAACCCCAATCGATGGGAAAATATTTTTAGTCTCTAACTGAACGATATGTTTTGACAAGGCCAAAGAGGAGCACAAAAGAATGGCAAAAGATAAAAGACAGAAAATTAGGAATTTGCTTTATTGGGGAAGGTGGAATCACCAATCACTTTCTTTTTCCCTTGCTGACATTTGTCTAAATTATCTCACAGCAAGGAAATAAAGTGTAAGGAGATGAATTTATAAAATGGCATGATTCACCGCCAAGCCCCTTAAAACCTATTATTGCTCCCATTTTCCATTGCCATTTCCAAGAAAGCAATCTAGAGAAATGCCCAGGTTCAGAACAGACTCGGAGGCAGGAGCATTTCCCCAAAGTGGACAGAGTGAACAATAGAACAGAGCCTCCTGCCCCCCCCCACTCCAACCTGGAGGTTACATCCAATACTAAACACATCAGAAAGTGTTTAAAATCTACCCAATTTGGCTCCATTTTCTCTCAGAATAACCACTGTTTTTCATAAACCAATACCCTGGAGTTTCTTTCATAACTGAGCAAATTAAACACATAATATCACCTTGTCTTCTGGCCCCTTAAGCAGTAATTTATTTTTGTACACAGATCTAAGTCAGCTATATTTCCAAAAATCATTTCACATTCTTTTCTATATGGAATAAAGGTAATAAAAAAAACCATGAAACCCTGAATAAAATAAACAGAAATTATCCAACACTTGTTTGCTTTTTTGGTCCAAGAAAATCTTAAACATAGGTCTTACCAATAAATTAACATTTTTACTCGTTTATCACAGTAACAGCAATTGGTGAATAGATAGATTATAAGATTCAAAAATCTATATAACCAATAGACTGATTCAAATATTTTATTAAGCATTACCTTCTCTTCCCCTCCCCAATATCAATGCCCTTTCTGTTATTTGATAAACTGTTAATGTGAACTTAATAACTATCATTTTGCTGAAATTTCTTATTTGTCTCTCTACTGTAATTTAAATACCCATTTCTTATATAAATATATACCCAGGCTGATGGCTACATCTATATAATGAGAGTCAATTTAACCCACAAAAATCAGTCAATTAAATATAAAAGGTTGCCAAACCATTGGTTTGGCATCATATATTTTGGCAGTCAAAGCATTCATTCAATAGCTATTTGATTAGCCAACATTTTACACTTTTAGTAAGTTTCTTTTTTGTTGAGATCAACATAGACTCTATAATAGCAATCATTCTGGCAGGATGAAAAATGTGAACAGTAAAACTCCCTGGGACTTTTCCATAATATCCCATGACCAGTCTTAAACACTTAGGTTCTGGTTATATTAGTGGTAAAAACCTTCACAAATCCTTACTTCACAGACTCTCCTGTATACTTTGATCTATTCACACTTATATATTGGGAATGATGATGTACTTCTCTGTCTCTAGTAATAAAAATCAAATAATACTTGCTTCTTTTTTCTGAGCATTTACTATGATATGCTCTCTGTGATTAGCTTTTTTTACAAACTTGATCTCATTTACCCTCATAACAAACCGACAACATAGGTACCATTATCCCCACATTCCAGGAGAGAAAAAGTCTTAGGGAGATGAGATAATTGCTCAAGGCCACCACAGTTGTGTGGTAGAGCCAAGGCATAAACCCTTTCCTGTCTGATTCTGATATTTGCACAACTAGCTCATTCAGTTGATGATGGCATCTAGATCAGTTGTAGTCAACCTGGTCCCTACCACCCACTAGTGGGTGTTCCAGCTTTCATGGAAGGTGGTAGCAGAGCAACCAAAGTATAAATAAAAAGATAGATTTAACTACAGTAAGTTGTTTTATAAAGATTTATTCTGCCAAACTTAGCAAAAATCTGACATAAAGTACTTGGTAAATAATTATTATTATATGCTTTGACTTGCTGTAACTCTGCTTTATAAATTTTATAAAGTAAAGTTACTTCCCTACTTTATAAATCACCATTACTGTGGAACCGGTGAGTGGTTAGAAAATTTTACTACTAATAGAGATACAAAAGTGGGCGGTAGGTATAAAAAGGTTGGCTACCCCTGATCTAGATGGAATGAAGTTGATCAGATTCACTATCAGTAATGGTTGGAAAGACTAGAAAATTACACTCGATCAAGTCTTTCATTCACAAATCATTCTGTCATATTCAATGAGCATGAAAGGCACTTTTGACTTGTTAAGTTCTCTGTTATAATATATTTATTAATAAACTTTCATTCTGGTATATTTATATAGATATAGTTCATTAACATATTCCCAATAAGTCCCCTTGTTAAGGAATACTGCAAAGAAAGATCAATGCATAATAAGTGCATTATAAATACATAAAAAGTACATCTTATGTGCAGTTCAGAGTAAGTCATATGTCAAAACCAAAAATGTAATATATGTTACCTGTGAAGACTTATTTCCTTTGAATCTTCTAGATAATTTTATAATATCAAATTGCCGTGTTTCACATATTTCTCCAAGATGGCTGTCAATAAAATGTCATACTTCGGGTTTCCCATGTGTTTATTTCATGTTTTCACAAAACTCCCAGAGGACTTAGGACAATGTGTTCTCTCTTTTCAAGATTCCCTGGAAGTAGTTACCATGATGGCTGACTGTTGAAGCACCAGTGATAGAAATGAGTAGGTAATTATGATGCTGAAAGCTTTCAACATGCCCAGGAAAGAGTGATGAGTACTTGAATTAGCTAACAAAAACATGTCAAGTTGCTGCCAAAATATGTCATAAAAATCCATTATTTGTGGTTGGGAAGTTATCAACAGTGTGAAAAACCAAAATGACCCTTTATAAATCTGACTGCGTAATATAAAACTGAGTGTCCATTTGAATCCCAAAATGTTTTCAGAACAGGGAGACATGCAAGACTCAGTGATTTATTGGTTGTTAAGATGTTCAAAATACTCTATTTCAATGGGGACTAAGCTTGTCTTAGTAAAATTGATTTAGCTGGCTCCTTTTCTCTTTCCATAACTCACAAAGCTTGTTCTGTTTAATAAAATAATGGTAATAGTAATAAAGCTGCTAACATTGATTATGCTTACTGTGTACAAGGCACTTTGCTAAGTAAGGCTTTACATTTATTAACTTATTTAATTCTCACCAAAAACTTATTAGTTAGCTACTATTATTCTCCCCATTTTAAAGATGACAACTGAGATTAAGTAATTTCCCCAAAGGCACAAAGCTAGTAAACCATGTAGCCAGAGTCGTTTACTTATGCACCATCAACCATATACCAGGCCCTGGGGCAGGTCCCCTTGGAGAAATATAATAAACAAGCAGACACAGCTCCTGTTCTTGTCCCTAGACTGGATCCCAAGTCTGACTTCAAAGTTCATGCTTTTATCCACTGTAGCAACCCATCCACAGGTATATATTGATGCTCAGTTTGTTGGGAAAGGCAGTCTCATGCATGCTGCCTTTCTGGGGCCTAGAGCACTTCCTTACCAAGAATTAAGGAGCCCTCACAGCCTGTGCTGGACTAATCACCTTATATGGAAACATCTTTCCCTGTTTATGCCCAGTGTGTGCTCCTTTGTTCTGCTAATGTGTCTTATATGGCACCTGGCCAACCCACTCCTCCAGGGAGGGGATGGAGTGCTTCTGCTGCAGTGCAAGAGAGATATGTGCAGGCCAATGACTCCGGGAGGAATCCACTGGCCATAGGGGATGAATGCCCACTACTGAAGCTGAGTTTTCTGTCTCCTCTCTATGGGAGTAAAGTGTTAGCCCACCCATGTTGTGTTGGCTATGTTGTGTTTCCCCTGGCAACTCCAATACCAAGATGCAGTAGAAGTGTTTAGACTTCTACTCCAAGTGATAGACAAAATATGCCACTTGCTCAATACACATCATTCAAATATTTCATGTATGCTATTGCTCTCAACCTTCAAAACATCCAGCATCTGAATTCACAGGTAAATCATACCAACTTCCTTAGTAGCAGTGAAGGCTCACTTTGGCATGAGAGCCCACCTAATGCTCTGTCACCTCTCTGTGCCTTCACCTCCATTCCCACCACCTTCCCCAAGAACTTATTACCTGAAGCCCAATTTGTGAAAAATCCCTCCTAGCTTTTTTGACACATGCTGGCCTCTCTTGTTCTTGAAGTCCTCAAGGGTCAGCTCCGAGTTTTTTAAAATACCAGCTTCATCATATAATTATCCCAACTCAGAAACCCTCATTAGATCTACCCAATAAATTCTCGTTCCAGAGCCCAGCATTTGTAGCCCCCTACCATGTGGGTGGGTTCAGCTCACTCTCTAGCCATATCACTCCTGCTCCTGAACATGAATTGTCCCCTAGGGCACCCTTTTTCTCCACTGACCTTCACCTGCCCTGTTAATGTATGCCATGCTCAGTAAGTACAGAAGCCAGGAAGTGCCTCTGCTCACCTGGGTCTCCTGTCTAGAATGTTCTCTTCTCATCTTCAGGGGCAAATCCAAGACCCTTTGTCCATGAGAATTTCTTCCACCTTGCCAGTCTATGCCCATCTAGCTTGCCTTTCACAAGTCAGTGCCATATAGCTGACATTCACTCATTCAACACACAGGTTTGAATGCCCATTTTGTTCATTTAGGGCACAAGAAAAGGCAAAAGCACAGTCTCTAACCACAAAAAGTTCATTATTATAAGAACTCATGACATCAAATATGTTCAAAACCATGCAGTAATAAAAAGTATATGCGAAGTAGAGAGGCATCCTGGGAAAGGACTTGTGAATAGGTCAACCTGGGGCAGGGGCCAGCCAGGATCTGCTCCCTGACAAATCAATAGGAGTATTCAAGGCAGTCAGTCATGTAGGAAGAATAGGACCATAATCAAGGACTGACTTGTATAAATAATTTACAGTTTCCTTAGCTGTCCTGTTCAGTTTATAAGGTTGGTGTGAGACTGAACTATGATAGGAAAGAGAGCTCTCATCAAAAACTCTAAGGTCAACCGAGCTGTAGTGTAATTGTGCATACGTTTTGCCTTTTCCAGTTAAATCCTAAATTCTTGAGAGGTAGAAAATGATACGGGAAGTTGATGCTCCAAGTTTAGTCTTTAGTCCATTTTTCTTAAAACTTCCAAAGCTAATCACATACTGGAATAAAATCCAGATTGCTTTCCATAGCCTTAGGGCCTTAGTACCCATGTGGCCACTGCCTGGAATACATTACCCAAAGACCTCTGCCTGGCATGGTGTCATGGTCACCATGAAGCTTTCGTAATTCAGGTCTCAGCTCAAACATTGTCCCTTCAAAGACACCCCTCTGTTCCACCATCCCTCACTCCCTCTTTATTATCTTGTTTTTGACCCTGCATAGCACCTATCATTATCAGAAGTTATCTTACTAGACTATAAGTTCCGTGTCCATCATCATATCTCCACTGTCTGGGGCATAGCCTGGCAAAAGGAAGGTGTTCAGTATTTGTTAAATGAACGAGTCTCCAATTCAATATGAACAACCTGGCCTGAATCAAGTTTTGTATTAAGTCCATTTGACTGTGCTTAATCTATATACTCCTATTCCAGGGAAGATCCCCACTCCTTAGTAATCCTTGCTTCCAGAACTTCTGCAAAATCCCAAAATGCAGGACAACAATGGCTTTTCCCTTCTATAGAAAAAACCTCAACTCATCGAAGTGATGATGCACTGAGCTTTTCAGGGTAACCATAGAAAATAAAAAGACATTTTACTCCAGAAAAAATGCTGGCAGGGGAGAACAGAGGCCCACACCCTTTGAGGGAGCATCCAACCAAGATAGCAAGATCTCAGTGGTCTTAAAGGTACATTTAAGGAGGTAAAACCATATTAAACACGGCAGCAAAGCAGAGCCACCTGACATGAAAGCTTGCCCTGTGAGGGCCCCAGTGGCAATCAGAATGGGCTGGAGGTGAAAGATCCTGGCCCTCTTTTCTCATACACCCCATAGCCGCCTGGCTGACATAGAGAGGGGAGAGGGTCCAGGTTATGATTAAGTCTGAAGATCCCAGAATCCTATCAAGATGACGGTTATGAGTCTGATTTGAGTTGTGGAGAATTAAGAAGTGAACTTTTGGCCCTGGCCAGTTGGCTTAGTGGTAGAGTGTCAGCCCAGTGTGTGGATGTCCGGGGTTTGATTCCCGGTCAGGGCACACAAAAGAAGTGACCATATGCTTCTCCATCCTTCCCCCTCTCCTTTCTCTCTATCTCTCTAGTCCCCTCCTGCAGCTAAGACTCCACTGGAGCAAATTGGCTCCGGGTGCTGAGGATGGCACCAGGGCCTCGCCCCAGGTGCTAAAATGGCTTGGTTGCAATGGAGCAACGGCCCCAGATGAGCAGAGCATCGCCTCCTGGTGGGCATGCCGGGTGGATCCCGGTTGGTGCATGCAGGTATCTGTCTCTCTGCCTCCTTGCTTCTCACTTAAAAAAAAATACACACATACACACACACACACAAAAGTGAACTTTTCCTTTCACATGTGAAAGCAGGGACTGAGGCTCTGACCTGATGAAAGACTGCCACTGATCAGTGTGGCCAAGCCAAGAATGCCTCCAGCCTTCCTTTCATCTCTGCAAGGGAGAAACTGGCGGGGATGGGGTTCTCCAAATTGCTTTTTTCTTAGAGAAACAGAGACTTTATAGATACACACAGGGTACCACATGCCTGGAATTCAGAAAAACTGAGTTTGGATCTGTTGTTATGTGGCCTTGGGCAACTCACTAAACCTCTCTGAGCCCAAAATCAATAAGATTTCATTGCCACTCAGGGCTGTGCAGAAGATAAAAGAGAGTCATGTGCATAAAAATGCTAGGTGAAATGAAAAGTCTGAAAATTAGCACTTTCTTTCCACAAAGGTGAAAGAAAAATCAAAAATACTTTCAATTTTATTTTCTAGCTCTGGCTATAAAACCAGTTTAGAGGAACCATCAGTTCAGATGTTTACCAGTGCGTGCGTTATCATGCAGGGGATGGACGCTCCTTTTCCTGATCATGGTAACCTCACAGTCATAAAGGCAACTTGATGCAAAGCACCTGAGGCAAGCCAGCTCCAAGCTACATCCCCTGCGCTCCCACTCTCATTACTTCTTTATATGTACAGAATTACGTAAGGTTGGCCAACATCCGGGACATACAAATCTCCAAGTTTCAGTGGATGAACAATGCAGAAGCTCATTTCTTGATTATATAATCATTCAATGCAGGTCCAGGTGGGAGCAGGGTGGACTGGATGGGCACTGTGCTCTGCACAGTCATTCTGGACTCAGGGTTGCAGCAGCTCCGCTACCTTCAACATGAGCTTCCAAGCTACATGGCATTGACATCCATTTGGGAGACAGGAAGAGATAGAGGCTGGATAAGACACATACTTAGATTCTTAAATATTTCTTACATAGAGAAAGAAAATAAAGCTGCAGGTCTCACATATCCTGATTTAAAATATACCAGAAAGCTACAGTAGTCTTGTGATATACAATGAACTCTTCTCTAAAGTTGAGGTATCAATTGCTTATCTTTTTCATGGAATTCATTGGGATGGCACTGATTAATAAAATTATATGATTATACAGTTTCAGGTGTGCAATTCTATAACACGTCATCTGTATATTGTATTGTGTGTTCATTGCCCCAAGTCATCTGCTTCTGTCATCATTTATTCTCCCATCACCATCTTCCCTCCTTTCCTCTCTTCTACCTCACCCCACCTGCCTCTTTCTTCTTGTAATCCTCGTACTGTTGTCTGTGTCTATGGGCCTAATTGCTTATCTTGATTTTGCTGATGAGTGATATAATTCCAGTAAGCAAACTCTTTTGAGTTTTTCCTTAATGCTTTTTTTTTGTTCTTTTTCTTGCAATAGTGATAATGCATGTTCTCAAAAATATGGAAGGTCCAGACATAAATAGTAACTTAAAGTTCTTGCTGCACTTAAAGAAAAATCATGTGATCCTTCCAACATTTGAACTGCTAGGCATAGACATCTATAGTTTCATCTCTTTTTTTATCTCATAGAAATAAATATGGAACTTTAAATATGTAAACATGTTAGGTAATGTTATAATTTATGTCTGTCAACATAATTTAAGTTGTAGGTATGTCATGAGAAATATTTTAAAGGTGATCTATATTCACACTACTGTGTTACGCTTTTTAAAGTTTGTGTACATTAGATGTATATTTTTGGTTTTGTCTAGCTACTATTGTAATATTTTTGGCATTTTGTTCCTACGCAATTTTTTCAAAGGAATGGGAATTCTCAAGGATTGTGAAGAAACACATTTTTACATTAAAAAATTTTTTTTCAGACTTTTTGTTTGTGTACGGACACTTTATTTAGATAAAACTTCCTTAGTAATGAACTAAAAAGATCTTCACAGTATATTGCTCATGGTATTGTAATAACACCAACACAATATATGCAATAGTGCCAATAAACTCAATAGATGAACAACAGAGTTTGTTAAACTTTCTTTTGTTGTTTTTATTTTACTTGTTCCAAGTAAAAGTCTTAAAATATTCAAGAAGGCACTAGAAATTATTATTGAAAGTACACTGATGCTTAAATCTGGTTGATGATTGGTAGCAGAAGAAGTTTGTAAAATGTAGATTCTTAAGCCATCCGTAAAGTTATGGAATCAAAATTACTAGAATAAAACTCGTTTTTGTTGTCATTGTTTGTAAATTTTCTGTTACTCTGATTAGTCTTTAGGGAAATTCTAATAGAGAGGCTGTTGAAGATATCAAAATTTAAGAAAATTGGCCCTGGCCGTTGGCTCAGTGGATAGAACGACAGCCCTGCATATGGATCACCCGGGTACAATTCCCAGACAGGGCACAAAGAAGAAGCGACTTTCTCTCTCTCTCTCTCTCTCTCTCTCTCTCTCTCTCTCTCACACACACACACACACACACACACACACACACACACACACCACTCCCCCTTCTCTCAGTCTTTCCCTCCTGCAGACACTGGCTCAATTGGTTCAAGCATGGCTCCAGGTGCTGAGGACAGCTCCTTTAGAGTGCAACAGCCTCAGGCGCTAAAAATAGCTAAGCACTCAAGCATCTGCCCAAGACGGGATTGCCAGGAGGATCCCAGCTGGGGTGCATGTGGGAGTCTGAATCACTATCTTCCTTCCTCTCACCAAAAAGATTTTTTTTTTCAGTTTTTAGTTTTTAATGAACTTGTAAACAAAAAAGCTCCCATTTCAAAATAAAAACAAAATCTCAGATCATATAGATGTTGACAGTGATTACATTTATCTAAGCAACATACATACATGTTCAGTTTTAAGATGTTAACTAAACTTCTATGACAAATGTGTTTTTTTTTAATACCAAGAACATTATAGTTAATGCAGAGTCCTAAGGATAATCTAGTAGTCACTAAGTTTTTCTTAAACTCTTCACTTTAAATGCTGTTATTTCTAGCACAGGTAAGCAGGCAGTCTCTCATATGCTCAAACACTGGAATCTTTGGTTGCTACCATATCAGCTGGCTTGCAGACAAGAAGCCAATCATTTTAAGAATGTTTTAAGTGAACAACTTGCAAACCCCAGGGATGGATAAACCCTAAGAATGCACAATTATGAGCATTGACAACTGTCACAACTGTGGCTGAAGACTGTGCATGCCGTTCTTCTGAAATGAGATCTCAAAGCAGTAGAGTTCAAAGTAAAAGATTTTTTTAACAAAAAACTGGCATATGCACGATTTCTCCACCAATTTTTGTGTCAACCATTCAGTGAACTTTTTCACTTGAAAAAATGCAATAGAAAACTGGACACCATGTTTCACTATCTCAGTTAATATTCACAATTACAGCGGCTACAACTTGGGACACAGCATCACCAATGCTGCCCAGAGCCAGTTTATACTGAAATTAAGTTCTTTACACCAAGTAAATGGTTGTCCACAACCACTGGCTAGTGTACATATGAACTAAAATTTTTAGATTTGGGGAGAAACAAATGCTGCTCCAGTCATCTGCACTGCTTCTTCTGTTCCTTGATTCACGCTTAGAAACCTTTCATGTTACTCTTGGTTTTGTCAGTTTGCTTGCCTGTGGGGGTTTGGGCCTGCTGACCGTGCCCACTTGAAGAGGCTGCCTGCTGCGCTGCTTTCTGCTTTAACATTGTCCAATCAAATGTGTAGTCAAATTGGTGATTCAGGGTCCTGAAAAGAATGCGGAATAGCTGCCTCAGATACATGTAATCTGGGGCTTCCTCAAAGTGCAGCCTATAACAACAGTTTAAGTACATGGCAAATTCTACAGGAAACCCCTTACACAAAACTTCAACAGGAGTGGACATCTTCTTTTCACTAATCTTTTCATATTTTTGTTTCTTTGTTGCAGCCTTTAGTCCTTGCCATGGCAGACTGGTTCTATTAAAATACATCAAAACATATCCTAATGACTCCATGTCATCTCGGCGACTCTGTTCAATACCAAGATGTGCGTTGATGCTAGCATATCGGGCAGTGCCAGTGAGATTTTTATCTTCTCTGTATGGTATGTGTTGCCTTGTCCTGTTGTCTCTGTACTTTTTGGCCAAACCAAAATCAATAAGGAATAACTTATTACAGTGACGCCCAATACCCATTAGGAAGTTATCTGGTTTAATGTCTCTGTGTATAAAATTCTTTGTATGCACATATTCAATTCTACTGATCATCTGGTCAGCTAACATAAGTACAGTTTTCATTGTGAACCTTCTTGAACAGAAATTGAAGAGGTCCTCAAGGCTGGGTCCAAGAAGATCCATGACTAGCACATTGTAGTCTTTCTCTTGACCATACCACCGTATGTGGGGGATGCCAACCCCACCCTGAAGAATCTTACAGAGTTTGCTCTCGTACAGCAACTGGGGATGCCTGGCCTTCTGAGATTCTAGCTTCACTGCCACTTCCTCTCCGTTGGTGATGTTGAGCGCCAGATAAATGTCCCCGAAGGAGCCAGAACCGATCTTCCGTACCAGTTTATATTTCCCTCCGACAATGAATTCGGCCTTGGGGCCGCTGCTGCTCGCCATCCTGAGAGACGGAGATGGTGGCTGGGGCCAAGCCCCGACACCTCTGAGCAGGGGACAGAGGCCTCTGGCCTCGTCCCCTGAGCAAGTCTGCGGAGGAGGGCGGCGGTAGGAAACGGAAAACGGTGACTTTTGGCGTCACAGGGCCCAGAATCCGCCAAGAAGAACCTGATCACAGCCGCTCAGTCAGGTTTCTTTTTGCCAGGCCGCGCAGTCTGTGAGGGTTTCTCGCGGTTCCCATGCTGGGTCACTTGATTCTGAGCGGCCACCGCTGCCTCGCTCTCGCGGCGACGTCGCGGGCTGGAAATGGGGCGCGGTGAGTTAGGGCGGTGAGACCGCTGCCGCCCTGTCACTCCGCGGATGCCGCCATCTTATTACTCCGGCCGAGAATTTTTTTTTTTAATTTAAGAAAACTATAAGCTAGCTTTTTATTAAGAATGCATGAATACATTGCATGTTCAAAGTAGTAACTGATACCAGATGAATAAAAATACATGTTATTAACATTTGTTTAGCTTAAATTTAAAGTACTAATTTTAATCTGAACAGTAAAAAATCAACAGTTAAAAAAATTTTTTTAATTTTTAAATTTTATTTAGAAAATTAACTTTAATAAAGTGACATTGATCAATAACAGTACATGGGTTTCAGGTCAATATCTCTATAGCATTTGAATTGTTGTTTATGTTGTGTACCCATCACCCAAAGTCAAATTATTTTCCCTCACCTTATATTTGTCCCTCTTTACATCCTTCCACCCACCCCTCACTCACATCCCCTCCCCCACGTAACCACTTCACTTTTGTCTATGTCCATGAGTCTCAGTTTTATATCCCACCTATGTGTGAAATTATAGTACATGGCGGTATATGTGTCTTTACATACCAATGTTTTCGAGTTTTGGGAGTAGACTCAGTAGAGGGATTTCTGGGTCATATGGTAATTCTAGTCTTGATTTTTTGAGGAACTACCATACTTTCTTCCATAATGGTTGAACTAATTTGCATTTCCACCAACAGTGAATGAGGGTTTCTTTATCTCCACAGTATCTCCAACTCTTCTTATTACCTTTCTTGTTGATAACAGCCAATCTAACAGGTGTAAGGTGCTACCTCATTGATTCATATTTCTCAAACATGTAGTGAAGTATGAGCATCTTTTCATATATCTGTTGGCCATTTGTATGTCCTCTTGGGAGAAGTGTCTGTTTAGGTCCTCTCTCCCAGTGTTTAATTTGATTGCTTGTTTGTTGCTGAGCTTTGTGAGTTCTTTATATACTGTGGATATTAACCCCTTATTGAAGCTGTTGCTTGCAAATATCATCCCTAATTTAGTTGGCTGCTTATTTGTTTTGTTGTCAGTTTCTTTTGCTGTACAGAGCTCTTTAGGTTGATATAGTCCCATTCGTTTATTTTTGCCTTTACTTCCCTTGCCTTTGGGGTCAAATTTATAAATTGTTCTCTATGGCTAAGGTCCATGAGCTTAGTACCTGTGCTTTCTTCTATATAAGTTATTGTTTCAGCTCTTATATATAGGTCTTTAATTCATTTTGATTTAATTTTTGTGCAGGGGGACAAATTGTAGTCAAGTTTCATTCTTTTGCATGTCGTTTTTTAATTTTCCCAGCAGCATTTATTGAAGAGGCTTTCTTTTCTCCATTGTGTGTTTTTGGCTCCTTTATCAAAGATGATTTTTCCATATATATGTGGTTTTATTTCTGGACTATTGATTCTGTCCATTTGGTCCGTATGTCTGTTTTTCTGCCAATACCCTGCTGTTTTGATTATCATGGCTGTATAGTAAAATTTGAAGTCAGGTAGTGCGATACCTCCCGCTTCATTCTTTTTCCTCAGGATACCGTTGGCAATTTGAAGTTTTCTGTGGTTCCATACAAATCTGGTAAATTTTGTTCTATTTATTTTAAAAAATAATATTGTAAGTTTGATGGGGATTGCATTTAATTTGTATATTGCTTTGGGTAATATGGGGCCATTTTAATTATGTCGATTCTTCCAATCCATGAACATGAAATATTTTTACATTTTATTGTGTCTTTTTCAATTTCTTTCAATAATATTTTATAGTTCTCAGTATATAGGTTCTTCACATCCTTTGTTAAGTTTATTTCTAGGTACTTAATTTTGTTGTAATTGTAAAAGGAATCGTTTTTCTTTTTTTTTTAGTTCATTTTCCAAAATTTCATTGTCGGCATATAGAAAAGAGGTAGACTTTTGTATATTGATTTTTTATTCTGTGACTTTACTGTATCAGTTTATTATTTCTAATAGTTTTTTGATGGAGTGTTAAGCATTTTCTATATACAGAATCATGTCATCTGCAAAAAGTTGTACCTTTACTTCTTCTTTTCTGATATAAAAGTCTTCTATTTCTTTCTCTTGCTTGATTGTTCTGGCTAAAACTTTCACAACTATGTTGAATAAGAATGAAGAAAGTGGGCAGCCTTTTCTCCTTCCTGATTTTAGAGGAAAAACCTTCGTTTTTCACCATTTAGTATAATATTAGTTGATGGTTTTTCATATATGGCCTTTATTATGTTGTAATACTTTCCTTCTATTTTGATTTTATGGAATGTTTTAAATATAAAGTGATACTGGATCCTATCAAATGTCTTTTCTGCATCTATTGATAGAATTGTATTGTTTTTACTCTTCGTTGATGTAGTATATTACATTGATCAATTTCCATATGTTGAACCATTTCTGTGCTTCTGAAATGAATCCCACTTAGTTGTGATGTATTATTTCTTTAATGTGTTGTTGTATTCGATTTGCTAGTATTTTGTTTAGGATTTTTGCATTTGTATTTACTGTAGATATTGGTCTGTAGTTTTCTTTTTTGTGTGTTGTCCTTTCCAGGTTTGGGTACGAGGGTTATATTGGCCTCATAAAATGTGTTGAGAGTATTGCTTCTTTGATTTCTTAGAAGACTTGGAGAAGGATGGGTACCAAATCTTCTTTGAATGTTTGGTAGAATTCATCTAGTCCTGGACTTTTATTTTGGGGGAAGGTTTTTGATAGTTGTTTCTATTTCTTCCCTGCTTATAGGTCTATTTAGGTTTTCCACTTCTTCGTGACTCAGTCTGGGAAGATTGTATAGTTCTAGGAATTTATCTCTTTCTTGTAGGTTGTTGAATGTGGTGGCATATAATCTTTCATAATGTTCTATTATGATCCTCTGAAGATCTATAATGTCTCCTCTTTCATTTTGGATTTTGTTTATATGAGTCCTTCCTCTTTTTTCCTTAGTGAGGCTAGCCAGTGGTTTGTCAATTTTATTGAACTTTCCAAAGAACCAGCTCTTTGTTATATTAATTTTTCTATAGTTTTCTTCTCCATTTCATTTAGTTCTGCTCTAATTTTTACTATTTTCTTTTGATGACCTTAGGTTGCCTTTGTTCTTCTTTTTCTCATTTCTTAAGGTGTGATCTTAGTTTGTTTACTTGGAATCTTTCTTGTTTCTTGATATAAGAGTGAAAGGATATAAACTTCCCTCTTATTATTGCTTTCACTGCATCCCAGAAATTTTGATATGTCATGTTGTCATTTTCATTTGTCTGTATATATCTTTTGATCTCTGCTTTTATTTCTTCTTTGACCCAATCATTTTTTAAAAGTATGTTGTTTTATTTTCACATTAGTGGGTGTCTTTACCTTCTTTTTACAATTAAATTCTAATTTCAAAGCCTTATGATCAGAGTATATGCCTGGTATAACTTAAATCTTCCTGAATTTGTTGATGTTCGTTTTGTGGCCCAACATATTGGTCTATTCTTGAGAATGTTCTGTGCACACTGGAGAAGAATATATAATCTGACGTTTTGGGATAAAATGTCCTGTTAATGACTGTTATGTCTCTTTGGTCCAGAGTGTCATTTAAGGCCAATAATTCTTTATTGATCTTCTAAAGCCATTAATGGTGTATTGAAATCTCCAAGAATGATTGTGTTTTTATCTGTTTCTATTTTTATATCAGTTAGTATATGTCTTATATATTTTGGTGCTCCCTGATTTGGTTTATATATATTAAGAAGTGTTATGTCTTCTTGACACAATGTCCCCTCTATCATTATAAAATGTCCATTTTTGTCTCTAGTTACATTTGTTGTCTTGAAGTCAACATTGTCAAATATGAGTATGGCTACACCTGCTTTTCTTTGGATATTATTTGCTTGAAGAATCATTTTCCAACCTTTCACTTTGAATCTACTTTTGCCCTTGCAGCTTAGATGTGACTCATGAAAGAAGAATATGGTTGGATTTTGCTTTTTGATCTAATCTGTTACTCTGTGCCTCATTATTGGTGAGTTCAGTCCATTTACATTTAAGGTAATTATTGACCCTTGAGGATTTCCTATAGCCATTTTGTTTTGTTTTCTGGTAGCTCTGTGTCTTATTCGGTTCTCTTTTTTGTTTCATCAGTTGTTTTGTTTGGTGGTATTCCATATGTATTTCTCCTGTTTATTCTTTTTAAATTGTGTATTTCAGTAGTGGCTTTTTTGTGGGTGTTTATCATTAGGTTAATAAGAGAAAATGTTCGTATGGGTAACACTTCTTTGTCTTATAAGTGCTTCTACACAACATCCTCCTTTGCTACTGCAGATCTTTATTCTCTCCCCTTTTAAGTTATTGTTGTCACAAATTATCCTTGTATTTATTGTAACCATTTTGGAGCTTTTACTTGTAGTTTTGATTTGTTTTGTTCTTTTTTGTCTGGTTGAATAACCCCTTAAATATTTTCTGCACTGTGTGTTTTCTGGTGATAAAATCCCTCAGCTTCTGTATGTCTGTAAAAGTTTTTATTTCTCCTTTATATCTGAAGGGTAATTTTGATGGACATAGTATTCTTAGTTGGTATTTCCTCTCTTTCAGTACATAAAAGTTTGGATCCATTCTATTCTGGCTTTAGAGTTTCCACTAAGAAGTCTGATAATAACCTAGTGGGCTTTCCCTTATATGGTATGGTCTTCTTTTCCCTAGCTGCCCTGAGGATTTTTTCTTTGTCATTGATTTTTTAAAATTTTATTATGATGTGCCTTGGTATATACCTGTTTGGATTGCAGTAACTCAGCATTCTGTTTGCTTCTTGGATTCAAGGCTCTAACTCTTTCCATTAGCTTAGTAAATTCTCATTTATTATTTGTTTGAATAGGTTCTCCATTTCCTTCTTCCTCTCTTCTTCTTCTGATATACCTATTATTGATTTTGTTGCTCTTTCTGATGGACTCAGACAATTCTTGTAGAGCTCTCTCAGTTTTTTAAATTTCTGAGTCTCTCCCCTCTTCTGTCTGTAGCATCTCTAGTTGCCTATCTTCTATGTCACTGATTCTTTTCTCTATCTGGCTCTTTCTAGTACTTAAAGTTGCTACCTCAATTTTCAATTCATGTATTGAGTTCTTCATTTCTGTTTTTAAAGTATCGGTCTCCTTGCTGTGGTGTTTGTTTTGTTCATTCATTTGTTTTCTGAGTTCATTAAGTTGCCTATCGGTATCTTCTCACATATTATTGAGTATTTTTATAACCTCAATTTTGAATTCTCTATCATTTAACTCCAAGGTTTCCATGTGATGGTGATTTTTTTTTTTCTGGAGATTTTTCATTTTCTTTCTGAACTATATTTCTGTCTTGTATAGTCATGGTATTTTATTTCTTATTCCTTGATGTCAATTGAGAGTGGTATTGTTAAAAACTCTAAAAAAAGGCAACTAAAAAATGAAAAAATTAAAATATACAATAAAGAACTTAAAAAGTTTTTAAATTATAACAAGTAAAGAAAAAAACAAAAAAGATTAAAAGAAAACCAAAGAATCAAACAAAACACCCATAATTTTTTAAATTTAATTCAAAAGAAAAAAATAAGAAGATAAAGAAGGAAAAAAGAAAAATAAATTTCTGTTTTGAGAGGTTTCTTCCAGTATATGTCACTGTATTACAGCTTTTAGCTCTGTGAATTTTCTGGGCTGTCTTCTGCTGAGATGTTGCTTGTTGCAATGAAGTAGACAGTGCACATTCATGTGGATGGGTGAGGCATGTTTTGAAGGCTTTACAGCTTCGGCCTTATGGCTTTGGCTTTAGAGCTCAGCTTTCCAGCTTTCCAGTTCTAGCAATGACAATCTCTACTTCTGGGCACTCCTTCCCATGACTCAACAGACCTGTAGACAAGACGTAGAACACCTCTGTTCTTCAGGGGAGATTGGCTCTGGAGAGCTAACTGTGGGGTTTGTCCCTATCACTCTCCATACCTCAAGGTGAGGGAGGCGGTTTCTGGGAGGATAGGAGGCCGCACTTTAGCTTTCTCTGTCTCTACCAAAAGTGGGCTGCAGGCAGACCACAGGAACACTAGCCATAACTTCACACTCTAGTCACTTTGGTTTACCTCCCCCTCTGCCCTTCTATCACATCACTCCTCCAGCAGGAGACACAGTTACTTTGAGTTTCCCTCTCCAGACCCCTTAGACAAAATCCAGAGAGCCCAAGCTTCCCTCCTCCCTGTGGTCTAGCAGAGAAGAAAAAAGCCCTATCACTCCAGGTTTTGTCTCCTCTCCTCTCTAAAGCCCACTGTGAATGTATATTATCTTTTGCTCTTCTTTTTGCTCCATCACACATTTAGTCAATTTGGTGCATGGATCTTTCAGGCACACTTGCAAGTCCATTGGAGTTTCTTTGCTGCATTTGGTTGTTCAATTTGTTGAAATTTTAAGGGGAAAGATCAGGAGTATCTCTCATGCCACCATTACTCTGACATCATCCCTACATTTAAAAACTTAAAAAAAGACAAAGTTGAATCCTAATATTATACTAGATACAAAAATTAGCTCAAATGGATTAAAGGCCAAAACCTAAGACTTAAAACTATAAAACTTTTAGAAGAAAACACAGGGAAAGCTTCATGGCATTGAATTTAACAATTATTTTTATATGATACCAAAAATACAGTCAATTAAAGCAAGAATAGACAAATAGGACTAAATCAAACTAACAAATTTCTATGCAGAAGGGAAATAATCAAATTAAAAGGCAACTTAAAGAATGGGAGAAAATATTTTCAAATCATTTATCTTATAACAGGTTAATAGAATGACTCTATGAAGAACTCCTACAACTCATCAACGAAAAAACAAGTAGTACTTGAATAGATGTTTCTTCAAAAATATATACAAAGGACTAAGAAACATAAAATGGTGCTCAACATCTCTAAGCACCAGGTAAATGCAAATCAAAACAACAATGAGATATTGCCTCATGCCCATTAGGATGGCCTTCAAAACAAAACAAAACAAAAAACAACAGAAAAGAAATGTTGGCAAGAATGCAGAGAAACTGGAAATCTTGACCACTGTTTATAGAAATGTAAAATGGCATGGCTGCTATGGAAAACAGTATGGAGGTTCCTCAAAACTTTAAAAGTTAAATTATCACAAGATTTAGCAATTCTACTATCTGTATAGATCTAAAAAGTTGTAGAGAGGATCTCAAAAAGATATGTGCACACTCATGTTTGTTGTAGTACTATCCACAATACCCAAGAGATGGAAGTAATCTAAATGCCCGGTGACAGATGAACGGGTAAAGAAAATGTGGTATATACATACAATGAAATATTATTCAGCATTAAAAAAGAAGTAAATACTATCATATGCTACAACATGGATGAATCTTGATGACATTATGCTAAGTGAAATAAACCAGTCACAAAAAGACAAAGCATGAATCCTCTTTAGTTGAGGTATCTAAAATAGTCTCTTAGAAACAGAAAATAGGATATTAGCACACCCTGGCAGATTTCATGCATATCAAATCTGTCTTTTTATTCTTAGTGCTCAGTATATAAATGGTTAAAAATACTTCATGAATAAATAAGAATATGTGCCATAAAACGTTCTGGAAAGTTATACACCAAAATAATAACAACAGTCATCTTTGTGTTGCAAGATTTTTTATATTTAATAATCAGCATTTCTAGAATCTTTTCTAGTTAACAATATTGTTTATACTCAAAAAGGAATTAAGGCAATGGAGAGAAAATGCTTTGAGTCATATGTACATAGTGAAATGGTGAATTTTAGCCCAAAGGTGTTTTACTTAAAATTCCCTGAAAGAGTGCTTAAACTTCCCTTTTTACTTGGGAGAAAGAAGGAGCACCCTAAAGACACAAAGTACACAGATAAAGAGAGGTTATATCTAAATGGTAAGGTCAAGAGGGAGCTTAAAGAAGAAGGAACAGGTTTAGAAGAACATGTGCACTTTCAATGAGTAAACAGTAAGAAAAATTTGTTTCAGAGATTTATCTGCCAACTACTTGTGCATTGCCTCAACTTGAAAAGAATGGTTAGAAAGTTTAGACATTATCTCAGGTTTGAGATGATAAAGACCTGGACTAGGGCAAGAGGGGAAGAGCAGGAAGAGACAGCAAAGACAGGTGTAAGAAACAATGGAGAGAGAATCAAATGGACTTAGAGATTGACCATGGCAGCCAAGGAGGTTGCAGGCTTGGGGAAAGCACCACGTACTCTCACATTTTTTCCCACTGAAATCAGGTTAAAATAAACATCCAGAACATCTGCGGGGGGCGGGGGGCAATTTCAAAAGGAAATCTGTGTAGGCAGAAAGGTCAGCCAAGGACTTTGGAGTTTGACGGGGGAGAGAGGTATTCTTTGTTTTCCAGTTTTGTGGGGGGTTTTTTTGGAGGATGGGCTGTGGGGATCCAAAAGTAGAAAAGAATCTGACAATGGGGAGAGGAAGACTGAAGACAAGGAAGATGTGGGATGACTGAGATGATCTCCAGGAGGAAGGGGAGGAGAGGAGCCAGAGTAGGGCAGAGGAAAGGGAAGACACCCCACCTCTGAGACTGAAAGGGAGATGACAGGATGCACTGAGGTGTAAGTGGAGACTGTGAGCTCACACACCATTGGATAATCTCTGGTTGTTCTGAAAAAGAGTAATGGGGCGGCCCCCCTTGCAAAGAGGGAGTGAGAACTGAGCAGAAAAGGATGCTGAAACACTAATATGAAAAGGGTCCCAGAGAAACAGAAAACGAAAAAAGGGTCGGGCAGCTGGATTTGGCTGTGGGTTAGGTTCATAGGACTCAGCAACTCTTTCTGCTAATGCCATGAAGCCTAAGTCCCTTAGCACGGAGACTCGAGGGCTGGGAAATGCTTGTCAAGCCAGCAGAAAATCATGGTAGGTTCAGAACACAGAGAGGGCTGTTAATGGTGAAATGGATGGAGGAAGAGGACCCAAGGCTCAGGTGAAGTGAGAGAAGCTAACGGACAAAAAGTCAGATCTGCTTCAAACCTCAATCATAACCTATGGTGACTTGGTATGACGGTGTCTTGTGTAGAAGTCCCTAAGCAGGATTATGGGGGGCAACAGATCTTTGAGAAAATGGTAAGAGACCCCCTAGGAGGACAGGCTGGGCATACTGAGGAGAACATGGTCGCATCAGAAACGGACACCCTTCCCAGGAGCCTCAAAAAGAACCAGTAAGCATATATAACAGTGGGACCCCAGAGAGTAATAAAATGTGGTAACCAAGAATATGTTTAAGCAAAGCTGCTATAAAGTGATAAAGTAAAGGAAGGTACTAGAGTGACTTACTGGCCTAGAGCTGAGAAAAGATCAAGACAAAGATCTGAGCATGCAGACTGACAGAGGCTCAAGACAAGAGAATCCTTCTGTCTCACCTGCTGTCCAAGAGTCGTCTTGGGAGAAACATGTGAGATGTTCTCAGATCTCAGATAGCTAAAGTTATACTAGTTGTTATATTAAATTCAAATTGATGATATTATTATTATTATTATTATTATTAATGAATTACCATCTCTTGAGAGCTCTCTATTTGCCAGGATCTTTAAAAACATCATCACATTAAATTCTCACAACAAACCATTTTCTAGGTAAGAAAACTGAGGTTTGGGAAAGGTAAAATTAACCTTTACAAATTCACAGAGCTAATAACTTAAAGGTCAGGATTTGAGCCCATGTCTCTGTGACGTAGAGCCAGAACCTGAACTTTGAAGCAGAGGCTTCTCTGAGGTGGTTGCAGGAAAAGATCACCAGCAAGGCCAAGAGGCAAGGGTTTTTCTGATAATTATGTCATAATTCAGGTGCCTCCTGGCTAGGAACAACTGCAACACTCAGGTTATCCATCTATAGACCTAAAAGCATTTTCTAAACCAGCTAAACTAAAAAGCAAAATCAATCAAAAAGCCTGTTTGGGCCCTGGCCGGTTGGCTCAGTGGTAGAGCGTCAGCTTGGCGTGCGGGGGACCCGGGTTCGATTCCCGGCCAGGGCACATAGGAGAAGCGCCCATTTGCTTCTCCACCACCCCCCCCCCTCTCCTTCCTCTCTGTCTCTCTCTTCCCCTCCCGCAGCCAAGGCTCCATTGGAGCAAAGATGGCCCGGGCGCTGGGGATGGCTTCTTGGCCTCTGCCCCAGGCGCTAGAGTGGCTCTGGTCGCAGCAGGGCTACGCCTCGGAGGGGCAGAGCGTCGCCCCTGGTGGGTGTGCCTGGTGGATCCCGGTCGGGCGCATGCGGGAGTCTGACTGTCTCTCCCCGTTTCCAGCTTCAGAAAAAAAAAAAAAAAAAAAAAGCCTGTTTGGTAGAAGAACTCTAACAACACACCCAGTATTGGAAAGCCACATGCAAAAGAATGAAACTCTACTATAGCCTGTCCCCGTGTACTAAAATTAATTCAAAATGGATCAAAGACCTAAATATAAGACCTGAAACAATAAAGTACATAGAAGAAGACATAGGTACTAAAATCATGGACCTGGGTTTTAAAGAACATTTTATGAACTTGACTCCAATGGCAAGAGAAGTGAAGGCAAAGATAAATGAATGGGACTGCATCAGAATAAAAAGTTTTTGCTCAGCAAGAGAAACTGATATCAAAATAAACAGACAGCCAACTAAATGGGAAATGATATTTTCAAACAACAGCTCAGATAAGGGCCTAATATCCAAAATTTACAAAGAACTCATAAAACTCAACAACAAACAAACAAACAATCCCATAAAAAAATGGGAAGAGGACATGAACAGACACTTCTCCCAGGAAGAGATACAAATGGCCAACAGATATATGAAAAGATGCTCAGCTTCATTAGTTATTAGAGAAATGCAAATCAAAACTACAATGAGATACCACCTCACCCCTGTTAGATTAGCTATTATCAACCAGACGGGTAATAGCAAATGTTGGAAAGGCTGTGGAGAAAAAGGAACCCTCATTCACTGTTGGTGGGACTGTAAAGTAGTACAACCATTATGGAGGAAAGTATGGTGGTTCCTCAAAAAACTGCAAATAGAACTACCTTATGACCCAGCAATCCCTCTACTGGGTATATACCCCAAAACCTCAGAAACATTGATACGTGAAGACACATGTAGCCCCATGTTCATTGCAGCACTGTTCACAGTGGCCAAGACATGGAAACAACCAAAAAGCCCTTCAATAGAAGACTGGATAAAGAAGATGTGGCACATATACACTATGGAATACTACTCAGCCATAAGAAATGATGACATCAGATCATTTACAGCAAAATGGTGGGATCTTGATAACATTATAAGGAGTGAAATAAGTAAATCAGAAAAAAACAAGAACTACATGATTCCATACATTGGTGGAACATAAAAATGAGACTAAGAGACATGGACAAGAGTGTGGTGGTTACCAGGGGTGGGGGGAGGGAGGACATGGGAGGGAGGGAGGGAGAGAGTTAGGGGGAGGGGGAGGGGCACAAAGAACTAGATAGACGGTGGCGGAGGACAATCTGACTTTGGGCGAGGGGTTTGCAACATAATTTAATGACAAAATAACCTAGACATGTTTTCTTTGAATATATGTACCCTGATTTATTAATGTCATCCCATTACCATTAATAAAAATTTATTAAAAAAAAAACACACACCCAGTATCAAAGACAGCTTACATTAAAAGAAGGCCATGTTTAAAGGGCTTCCTGCACACACTCTTAGACCCTACCCTACCAACCTAGTGGGGATGTGCTTCAAGGTGACTCCGTTTATTATCCTTCTCATGAGATGCAGGTGTAGATTTCCTAATATTCTAGGGACTGTACGTTCCTAGGTCACCGCCTTTAATATTGGTCATGACTGGGAATTATTTGGTTATGTGTGTCACCTTGTAACAGCTGGGGCTGGAGGAAAGCAGGAGGGAAAGATACCAGTCCAAATAGCATTTTTCCAGCAGTTTCATATAGCTGTATGCTCTCCACCTGTGTGCTCCATCTTCCTGAAGTTCCTGATCAAAGAAGAGTAGTTGTCCCAATTCACGGACCTCCTTCTAGCATCAGGATTACAGGTAGAGAAGCAAGCTGACATTCAATACCAGTGAACCAATAAAGAATATTGCTGGCCAACATCTGAACTTGAGCCAGCATATCTGCATCTATCTGGATAAGAAAGTAAGTAGAGATGGGCAACCATTCTGGGATTAAACAAGGCCACTGGCTCTGACTTAGTTGTGTAAATCTTCATGCATTAGATCTGATAGTCAGTGTACATGGATCAAATATCTACAATTATTTAAATTTTTAAATTACAGTTCTTTTTTCCCCAAATTCAATTAAATAGCTTCCCAAGGACAGAATCCTGGCCTGCTTCGTCTTTCCCTCCCTCCCTACCAAGCTCAATGCATGGCACACAGTATCGATACATGAGAAACCTGTTAGTGTTTCTAAATACAGCCTATCATGCACTTTGTCTTTCTTTTTTTTTTAACCAGAAATTGCAGTGTGGTAATCAAACTGCATTTCTGAATCACATACAATCTAATCTTCATGGCCCCAAGAGTTGTTTGAACCAAGACACAAGCTATTTTTTTAGGGCCATAGGAAGGAGCCATGGTAAATAGCATTACCTAACTGTTTTCCATATATGACTGTCTCCACTGAGGTTATATAGCAATGACCAACAACCCTGTATTCTTTTGGAAATACTTGAATCACTCCTGAAAATTTATTTCTAATAGATTTAGCCTTTATGTAAATGGCCTTTCTTAAGGAATCATCCTACTTCAGAGCCAAAAGGGTTTACATAACTTATCTAATTCTACCCCCTTATTGGACAGATGGGGAAGCATAGGCCCAGGAAGACAAGTATCTTGCCTACGGTCACATATGTGGTTGGTGACAGGACCAAAATAAGAGTCCCAACCCATGTCCCCACTTATCTTAACCCACTCTCCTTCTCAGCTCTCAACTGAAAGCCTTCCTGACCTCCACCCCATTTAACTTAGATTGTTCTCCTACTTGCCCTCATAGTACTCTACACCTTTGTACATTTGTGTGTAGGACTCCGTGCTCAATGTCTGCTATCCAGCGGGATGATTCAATGTCAGTAGCTCGCCAGGCATAAAATAGTCAATAAACACTTGTAGAATAAATGAGAGTATAAACGAATGAGTGAATAAGTCTTCTCCAATGTATTCCCCGTTATACCATGCAGGCCTTCATTTAATTACGTATCAAATATATCATTTTCCTTTTTCTGACTATCCCTCCCAAAAAAAATCCCTTTTTTATTTAGAAATACTAATAAGAAAACCTCACAGATTAAATTTTTTTAAAGTCTTAAAGAGAAAAAAGAGCTTCTAGACATAATAGAAACAAAAGCTTCATAAATTATTTTCAGGTACCCCTCATTCCTCAAGGGCTAGAACAGTGTTTTCTTTATCTTTTTGCCCAGAGCCTAGCACAGTGACTTTCTACTGGTGTGCCACAAGAATCTTTAAAACATGCAGTATCTGCCTACTTAGTCAGGGGCACTGACCTTTTTTCCCTTAGACTGTCAAATAAAAAAATGACAAGAGCCAATACAACCATAGTTTTCAAGTGTGAATGAATCAAAATTTACCAATTTTTTTTTTTTGCCAGATTGGTAAAAAATATATTTTGTGGTGTGCCACAGAATTTTAGCAATTAGTTTATGTGTGCCATGAGATGGAAATGGTTGAAAATCACTGACCAAGCATATAGTAAGAATGGCAAGTAGTAAGAAATCAAAACACATTTACTGAATAAAAAATTAAGATATATACACTGTTCGTGTGGCCAGATATTTGGTAAATTATCTAAATGCTAAGCTACAATATCACCCAAAGTTTTTTCTACATTTTCTCCAGGGTCAGCCATTTGAGTCTTCTGGACAAAGCCACATTCTGAGAACTAAGTGGGAGGTTAATGGCACAGCGTTTGACACAAAATGAGTATTTGGTCTCCATTACAAGAGGTTAGGAGCCCTGTGTCCTCAAAAGTGAGAATAAGTTGGAGTCACAGAGAGGACAAGGAATACACCATCCCCTGCCTGCTATAGTAGCAAGAACTCAGAAGTGAGGCTGTCCCTGCTCTATGCAGAAACCCAGCTACACTGCAGCCTGCTGGCCCAGGTGCAGCTGAAGGAAAAAGCCACCCACTGCTCCATTAGAGCCCCCACACAGCCAGGAGGGCAGCAGTGGCCGCCCCCACACAGCCAGGCTGGCCTGACCCAATTACCCTTCAAACAGAAAGCACTTCTCTGAATTTCAGAGAGACCTACTGCAGCCACCCCTGTGGCAGCCTTAGGTTAAGTCCACGAAAGCAAGGGTTAACACACAGAGCTGTGCAGAGAAAGCACCACCTGTATTATGTTAAACCCCCTTTATATGAAAGGAAAAATCCAACTGTTGTGCAGAAAATCCCTACCCTTTCCGATCGATGTTTCCTACCACTAGGGCATCTAGTAATTTCTGATGCAGTCTCCTGTAGCCTTTACTTCAATGACAGGACACAGCAGGCAGGGACAGACAAGGGCCAGACTCCGCATGGCAAACCATCAGCCCCACCAAGAGCTGTGAATGTTGCAGGGGGTGATGCACAAAGCAGAGGGGATGTCACCATAGGTCACACTGGGACTGTTTTAAGCCTTGCCGGGGTCCTCAATCATTGACTCGGAGTTCAAAGGGCTGTTAGGCTGTTGGTCACTGATTTCATCTCAAGGTGATAGTCACCTCTGGCCTTTCAGCAGACAGCAAGCCTTCTGTCCATCCATCTTGGAGCAGCTTGACACTGGATTCTCTACCCATTTTACAGCCAGTGAACATTTCCTATTGATTTATTGATCCATGTCTGCCTGCGGAGGGAGCTCGGAACAGACTGTGCACTCACAGCCTCCCGCATGGATGTTTTTTCCTCCTTTCTTTTCTTCTCTTTATCAAGGCGTGTTATCAGTTCAGAATTCAGCAGGAATTAGAGCATGCAGGAGCCCAATTTACCAGTCGCGATGTGCCTAGCTCTCGTTGGTCGGTCGAATCTGCTTGGGTTTTCTTTCCTTTCCTTTTCTCTTTTTTCTTCAATCTGTCCCAAATCCTCTGAAATACACCTTCCTCACTCATTCTTGTTTTGTTAGTCCCTCCTTTCTCTTACCTTTATTTGAGATAGTTCTTAAATCCAGCACAGAACAAGCAGAGAAAAGGGGGTTAGGGGAACTAACACACTCTTTTCCTTTTGGCCTTTTTGCTGTCTCATCCTATTACAGGTGAGCACTTTAGTTCCAAAAACAAAAGACTTCCTTCTCACCCTTGGCTTTTGAATAAGCAATATTTAATTGCTGTTAATTATTTATAATTCAACTCTGAGTCATTCTGATTGTACTGTTTTCTCTTCTAGAAAAACAATTTTTTCAGCATACTCATCCTTCCTAGAGTTTCCTGAATGAGCATTCAGAAGCCAGAAAATCTATATGATCCTTAAGCTTTTTAATCAGCAGAGCAAGGTTAAGAAAGTGCCCATGAAGCAAATCCCTTTCTTCAAGGAAGAGACAGAAAGTGCAAATACACATCTACCAGGAATAGGTGCAACAATAGAAATCATTGGAAACACAGTGAGTGTGTCTTATAAGCAGACGACAACGCTATGCTTAACAGTAATTACTTCCAAGCCATCTCAGACCAGATCTACAAATCACACCTCCGGATCCCATATTCTTCACAGCCTTTGGAGTTTTCAGTAAAAGGAATCATTTATCTCCTGATAGCAATTAGATGAAAAGAGTACTATGGTTTCTTATGAGTAAAATATTGCATTGATCTGGACACCAGACACCCAGGTCACATTTTATTCACAAATACATTTTCTAAAACAGAATAATTTGTTTTGCTTGAAAAAGAAATGTTCTTACGAAAGCAAAATTTCCCAAGTATTTTTTGAAAATTTGAGGGTAAGTCTGTTTCAAATGCCTGTTATCCAGTCTCACTGTTTTAAAATTTTTTGAAAGTGTGTGGAGTGGGTTCCCAAGAACCCAATTTTAATCTTGTTCCCTCAAGAAACCTTTTCTTCCCACTTGGAAATATCAGTTGTTCAAGAGACTTAACTTGACCAATATCAACTAGTTTCCTAAGTTTTCATTTGCTTATTTAAACGTGTTTCAGATTTTTTTAGTGTTTTTTAATTCTTTGTATTTAATTTTTTTAATTAATTAATTTTAATGGGGTGACATTGATAAATCAGGGTACATATGTTCAGAGAAAACATCTCCATGTATTTAATTATTTTTAAATTTAATTGAACTCAGGATTCCAGTGATAAGCAATTAAAAGTAAGGAAAGGCAGTTTTTTAAAAAAAATCAAAAATACAAATTAAAACAGGTTACCATTTTTTTCCTATTAATTAACAAAAATAATAATAATAATAGTAATTCATAAGACCAACAAAATATGGTGAAATGAATATCCTGTATGTAGTGTAAGTTGGTTAAAATATATTTTGAAAACACTGAACAGAATATATTAATAGTCTTTAGGATGAATATATCCTTCTGATCTAATCTATAGGCATAATTTTAAATAAAAAGGAAATTATGTTTAAAGAGGCTCACATCAGTGGTCTATGAAAGTAGCACCAAAAAAAAAGGAGACAATTTTAAAAATATGGAATGATTAAGTTGTGGAATAGTCACTCAATGTAATGAGCCATTATAAAGCATGAGTGGCTGGGAAAGTAAGTAATACTCTAACATTAAGTAGAATAAACAAATATTATCAACAATATCATTATGACTAAATGGAGAGAAACGGATGCAGAGAAAATATACCGGAAAGTTTCTAAAGGCCAGTAATAAAGTCAGGTAGGAATTATAATATTATAATCACTTTTCTCATACCCAACTGTTTTTACAAATTATAAATATAATGTTTCTAGGAAAAAATAAACATAAAATCTTGAAAAATGGTACAATAACTTACATTTGAAATCATGTGGGATGGTTTTCATACATATAATGATGTATTTGGGCTTTGATTTTCTTGAGAGGAGTGACCTAAGGAACAGGGCTAGAAAACTGGGCTATTTGCTTTGGTAAATGGTTTTGAAAGTAGCTGGACTCGTTTCCCATAAGTGGTAGAAAGTTTTTCACAATGGACAGCCAGCAAACCAACAACAAAACAGGAATGACTGTATACCTTGAGACTATGTGGCACAGTAGGGAAAAACAGCTTTATGTCAATTGCTCTGGATTCTAGGCCCATACTACCATTAACCAATTTGGTGGGGGGGGGGGAGGGAATCACTGAACTTCTTTACACTTTAGTAGTTTTTTTCACTCAAACAGATAAAATCACTTTTAATTCATAGAACTAAAAAGTAATGATAGAATTGGCTAAATAGGCAAAATACATGACATCACTAAGTTTCTGTTCTCACTTCTTCTTCTAAAATAATAATGATTTGTATTTTTGTTTGTTTGTTGTTTTTCACCCTTCTTCTGGTGGGACTGGCTACTTTACAAAGTAGCTCTTCAGTTTCATCATCTAGAATGATGCCAGCGTAGATTTCACTAACCCCTGTGGCAGGATGATTGTCCCCGTTTCCACTGCACATATCCAGGCTGAGGGTGATCCCACCTCCTGCTGAGGGAAGTGATGACCAATGGCACAGGCCTCCAGGGGGGTGTGGCAGGAGGCCAGACTGAGCCAGTCCATTGACCTGCCTATATCTGGGAACTAGGATGCAAGAACAAACAGAAGTGAACTATAAGCCCAGATGTCCCAGGAAGAGATCAAAGGTTGAAGTTAGGCGTACCTCTAACAAGATTAAGTCAACAGTGGGACAGACCTGGATTCTCTTATGCTAGGGAGTCACTGTCGTCAGATTCAAACCCCACATGAACACACTGTTCACAAAAATGACCAGAAGTCTAAGTGACCACTCTCCTTGCCCAGAACAAATACCAATTCTTTACTCTGAGCTACTCTTAAGAGTCCAGAGTATAAGACACTTGTAATAAGTACAGAGGCAGGTCTTGAACTGATTTATTTATGAAACTAGCATTCATCAAGCCCCACAGTGTGCTAATCAAAGAGAATGCAAAAACAAATAGGCACCACCCTAGTCTCTGAGGGATTTGCAGTCCACTGGAAATAATAATCAAATGTTACACACTTAGCATCCTATACAAGAGCTGGCACTTCTGATGCAACATTTAACCTCCCAGCAGCCCTGTGAGATCTGGCTATGTAAAAATGAACTGATCCATGATCGGGCATAGGTTGCCAGACTGGAGAAAGCACACAGTTATGAGTAAAAGACCTTACTCTGTTCCTGTTTGGGATAGGGAAATAGCCCAAGAGTGAGGAGAAAATGGGCACAGAATGTAGCAGGCTCACAAAATTGAAAGCGTATGTAATAATTACAGTAGATAAATCATAGCATGCTATTCTCTTATGAAAGAAATATATTTTCATGTTCCCCACTACAGTGTACCCTAATGGTCCCAGATAGGAGTGCTAAAAAGAAGCAAAGATCCTTGGGACCCTCATTTCAGAAGGGAAGGTATCTGCAATTCCTGTGAGCATTTCTTGCTCAGTTCCTCTGGTTGCAGGGTTCCAGCACCATCAGTCCCTGTCCTGGGGTCCAGAGTAGCTGGAGTTCATCAGAGGAAGCTCCAAGGAGGAGCCCTGGAGTTGACCCACCCAGCTGCAAATTTGGGGGCTTATTTTTCTTATTAAGTAGTCCAGAGTTCACATACCAGGAGACTATTTTCACAGAAGGCAGAGAGCCCTCAAACACTTCCATTCTGCTCAAGCCAACCCCTTCTTCTGCTGCCTCAATCTTTCTGCTTTGATTAAAATCTATAGAAAAAAATAAATAGAAAAACAGGAGCCCAAATCCTGCTTAAGGCCATTCAGTTAATCTCCAAACTCTTTGTGACATGGGCCAAGGTATATCTATCAATTTATACACATCCATGAATCCATTCATACATGCAGTTCTAAAGCAAATGAGTGACACACTTGGAAGTCACTTGCCTAGATTGTGTACTAGTCATTCTAAGGTTCACCTGTATTAAGTTTAATTATGGTTTTTACTATGAAGGAAATGCCGTTGGGTACGTACTTCTCTCCTACGTCTCTATTGTGAATATGAACTTGCAGACAAAAACAAACACAAATGTAGACACTAATGTTGTCTTAAGATGATTTCACTAATATGGTATTTCTTATTGATTAAAACCTACTTTTGGCTTATTTGTGGCTTAATGTTGCTTGTTAAAGAAAAGAAAGCAGGCTCCTAATCATTCAACACACTTAGGATGTGATACTTGCAGCTTTCAACATGTACTGATTAGACAAGCTGACCATGATAAAAAATCATTCATTCTTGCCACCTTTTTGCCAGATTAATCTGCACACACACCCTTACCTCTGTCCCCCTTTGTATGGCCACTTGCTGATGTTATTTGCCAGGGAGTGAAGGTGTCTGTGAGCTCTGAAAATTGGATCACAGGGACAGCGTCACACTGGCCCCAGTCATGCTGACGGCAAGACTGATCAATCAATATCCTGTGTGACACTTTCAGAATTCATTGGAAATGATGCCCTTTTCAAATGACACCCACATTTTATCAAGGGCAGCTCCAGTGAGAATAAAAATACCATATACACCATAGTGTTTTTTCTTCAATATATTTGGCTCTAGTAAACTTTGTTGCTTAGGATCAATGAACCTGTATCCCCAACCTCCCTACCCTTATCTCAGAGACTTTGAACAAAGAAGATACAATATTTTGGATACAATGCAAGCTGACATTTCCCTGAGCCCCAAAGTCTCCCATATAGCATAAAAGATGTCTATGCTTCTTTCAATGCAATGAGTCTTTGAAAATACCAGGTTAGGTGTGGACTTCCAACACACCAGTCTCGAGAAAGCCAATAGAAATTTTCTTCAAAAGTGAAATCTTAAAATTTCCGTGTTGCTGTTCTAAATATTTTTGAGGGGGTTTGCCCTTACGTCTCCCCTACAATGCTGGTAGGGGCACACAAAGCAATAGTCTGCTTTCTTTCTAGGAAGTATGCGGCTATGTGGGCCCGCCCAGAAGGTTAGCAGTGCTGCTTAACCAAACCAGATGGTTCTGGGTTAATTGCTAAGTTCTAATGAGGTGACAGACAGTGTTGCCCGCACATCCTAACATTAGGCAGCCCACCCAGGTCCCAGGAGTAGAGGTTCAAAGGGTGTTGAGGGATTGGGAACCAAAGAAATTACTCTTCTGACTCTGGAGGACTCAGGAGAAGATTGAGAGAAGTGAGCAGAAAGAATTGGGATTCCAGCTGCCAAACTTAAATAAAACCTACATGCTCACAATGAAGAGTAGACATTCTCAACTTGATCTTGCATCAGGACCACCCAGAGGGTTTGTTCAAACACAGGATGCTGGGCTCTCCCCCCTGAATGTGTGAGTCAGTAGGTCTGGGGAGGGGCCCAGACTCTGCATTCCTAACAAGCTCCCAAACGATGCTGATGCTGGAGACTACTGGTTAAGAAAACCTCTAACTTACTAAATAATCCCTGCTAGGTAAATAAAATAGCACTAAAAATTTTCTGTGCCTAGCAGGGTAGGTATGATAAAGCATCTCTAATAAACCAAATTTTCCAGAACATTGTGCAGGTTTTTGTTGGGTTTTCATTTTTATTTTTTGTTTTGTTTTTTCTGCCTGACACTGTGTAAGAACAAAGGTGGACGGTGAATTTTGTTCCCTGATAATGACAATGCTGCAAACAAAAGAGGCATGTAACCAAGTCTTTGGCCATTCAAGCTTCCCTTAAGGTTCAGGAAGCAATCACTAGGGCCTTGGGTATTCAGGTCAACTGAGTTAACCAGATGCTGGTTAGTCATGGGGCTTTGGGCTGTCACAATGAATGGGCAATCAATGGGTCATCCCATTCAGTTGTTGAAACACAAAATCTAATGGCTGACCACATCAGGGTCTGGTTCTCATGAAATCTGAGTTAGGTATCTTTAAATGGCCACATTGTCAAATATAAATCAATTTTCTCCCTTGACCAATCAGTTTTCATTATCAAGAACTACCAACATTTCCTAAATTAAAATAATTAAGATAATCTCCACTTTTCTAGCAGCAGTTCAAAAAGATTTTTCTGAGGAATCACTATCTTCTTTGTTTAGAATATCAAATGGAGGCAAGTCTATGAGCAAATATGAGAATTGATAAAGCATTCCTCACCAGCCATGTGCGTCACTATCAGAATCCCAAGTATCTGTGGATTTGCTTCGGTGCTACTTTACAGCAACTAAGAATTTTACTTTCCATCACCGTGTAAGAGATTCATGAGTCCCTCCAACTAGGGAGAATTAAAAAAAAAAAAGGAGTGAAAAAAAGTGGTCTAAGAAATAGGAAAAGGAGCAAGAAGACAGCAGAACAAAAGCAAGAGTTTTTGCCATGTTTTTCTCCCTCTCTCAGGATGTTAAGAGAAGGTAAAACTATTCAATAAATCCCTGAGCTCCTCAAAGGCAGGAAGCAGAGGTACCAGTATAGGAACTGGGCAGAGAGCTGGTCTTAGTCTCTGTGTATTAGGCAGAGAAGAAAGGAAATCCCTACTCAGAGAACGGAAATAGGTAAAATACTATTTTTCAAAAGGATGGGAGTTTAGGTCTTTGTTACTTTTCATCTTTTAGTTGTCTATCTATTTTTAGCATCCAAACCATTCTGCATTTCTAAATAAGACTGAGTAGGGCCTGAAGTGAGAAGCAACAACATTAAGCCATTACATGGGAAAAGGCACTAAATATTGGAATAGTGGGGAAGACGCAAAGAAAAGCTCTTCCCACATAAATATTATCTGGAAACAGAAGAGAAAAAAGAGATGAGAAAAATCCATGTTTTTTAAAGTGTTAAAAACAATGGTAGAGGAAATCTTAAAATATCTGGTAGTGATCAAAGAGTGGCAAATAAAAATTAACTATGATACAACTTTTATAACCAACTAATAGTGAGTAATAATGTCATTGGTGTTCTCTTTATTTAGTGTGTTAATTTTAATGCTTTGTTCTCATCTCATAAAACAGTTCAAATGTGTGTGTATGTGTGTGTGCGTGTGTGTGTATACGTGCACGCACGGTCCCCTTCCTCTGTTCCCTACCTCTTGCCTGTAACATTATCTGATTCTCAATTATGTATCCTCCTATCTGGGGGCTTTCAATAACCTAATCCTTATAGATTTGGAAGCAACCCCTATGTTCTATATGCAAGTTAATAAACTCCAGCACATTAGTGAAGCTGTGCACAGCTCTGTTCGAGGCAGGAGGTGAAGGCACAGGGAATGACAGAAAAGATGGCAAGATATTCTCTTTGGCTATAAAGAGCTCACAATCAAGTGATGGGGGCAGATTAACAAACACCAAACTGTAATGCAAGTGAGAAGTAAAGAGAAAGTATCCAGAGTGTTTCAGGACCACTGTTTTGTGAGACTGTCATGGAAGAAAGTTCAAGAAGTATTTACAATGAAAAACACATTTAAACTGAAGCTTGAAAAACACACAAGACTTCACCATGATAGACATGGGGGCAGGAGAAGGAAGTGATCTAGTCAAAGTTTTTGGCCTATTCAAGAAACCTTGCTGGCAGAATTCACTGCCACCAGGAGCATTCTAGGAGTGAGGGGTTTATTTTAGGGATCAGATCTTACACAGGCTGAACTGAATTTAAACTCAAGAAAATTAAGTTTGATCAATTTGAGTAAATAAGCTTACTTCTCAGAGTTTTTATCTTATCTTTGAATTATGAGGTATTTTAGTCAGTATCTCTACTAGTATATTCCAGGGGACCTTGGTCCAATAAAATGTTAACATAACAAAAGGGTTTGATGGTCCAATAAATTTAGGAAATGTTAAAGTTAATGTATTGTGACATTTCTCAGAGTTTGTAATACGCTTTAAATCTCAAAATCTAGGATATACTATGCAGCATTTCTTAACATTACTATACTTTTTGTGCTAAAGCATCACATAAGATCACTCTACTGTGAAACTAGGTGTACTTCAGTTTCATTTCATTCTACTGCTCAGTTTCCATTATTCTAAGTCAAGTCTCATGAGAAAGAGACGCAACAGCATCTACCAGTTGCCAAGCTGAGAAATGAAATGGATACTTCTTGGTTTATCCACACGAAAAATTGTTTTCAGTATTCTCAGCTCTACCAACTGGATGGGCACAGTTGCTCACAAACTAGAAAAATATGTTTATGTCTACAAATAAATTAGAACTGCTCAAATCAAGGAAATGAGAATTCTTAGCCTGTCAGAAGTTCAGAAATTATCTTCTGAAAATAATGAGGGTTCTTTCTGGTACCATCTGAGGAGTTTTTGAGCAGGACATCAATATTAATATTCTTTCCAAGGTTTCACATAGTGTGTGTGTGTGTGTGCACACACATGTGTATATGCATGCATATATATGTGTGTTATGAGAGATAATGATAGGTTTAAAAGTGATTCCTAAATATGTTTGAGAAACAGTAGGATTAAACACAGTTAAACAAGTTCTTTTATTGTTCTAAAGTGCACTATAACTCTGGAAGACTTAGACATGATATGTAATATTTATGTGACCACTGAACTCTATAATATCTTGAAGAACTAATGTTCTACAAAATACACTTTGGAAAATGATAAGCCAAGCCACAGAATTTAGGGTTTCTGTTAAATGTAAGGCCTGAGACTAGAAGGGGAAAATGTATCTGAATCTTAAAATAAACAAATGAAAGTTTTTAGAATAATGGCTAGCATAAACCAAGGTTGGGACATTGAAAAGCAGATGTAAATTACCATATATTACTGATGGTGATATCCTATGAAGGGCAATTTGCCAAGTTATACTACATATATATGTACACTTGTATTAAATGATGTTTGCATGTTATTATTCACTTCAACATTGTTTGAAATAGCTAAAGATTGAATACAACCTGAGTCTCTTCAGCATACTTGCTTAACTATGGTACATAGAATGGATTATGCAACTGATAAGGTCAGTTAAGATACAGGTTAATTACATGAAAGTGAACCTCTCAGAAACTGAATGTGTCCTTCTAATCTTTTTTCTTATCGAAAGAGAGAGACAGAGAGACACAGACAGATAGGAAGGGAGAGAGATGAGAAGCATCACCTCATAGTTGTGACACCTTAGTTGTTCATTTATTGCTTTCTCATATGTGCCTTGACCAGGGTGGGGGCTCTAGCCGAGGTTGCTCAAGCCAGCGACCACACCCAAGAAAGTGAGCCTGCGCTCAAGCCAGTGACCTCAGAGTTCCAAACCTGGGTCCTTACATCCCAGGTTGACACTTTATCCACTGTGCCACCACCTGGTTGTCAGGTGTGTCCTTCTAATTTTTTAACTCAAGGATCTAGCACAGGTTCTCAAACATTATAGGAGTTCCATAAATGTTTGCTGAATAAAAGAGTAAATAAAATGATTGAATGAATGACAGTTCTAAATTCACAACCTTTCATACCAATGAATTAATTTCCGAATTTTCTTTTTTTTTTTTTAAATAAATTTTTATTAATGGTAATGGGATGACATTAATAAATCCGGGTACATATATTCAAAGAAAACATGTCTAGGTTATTTTGTCATTAAATTATGTTGTGTACCACTCGCCCAAAGTCAGATTGTCCTCCGCCACCCTCTATCTAGTTCTCTGTGCCCCTCCCCCTCCCCCTAACTCTCTCCCTCCCTCCCTCCCATGTTCTCCCTCCCCCCACCCATGGTAACCACCACACTCTTGTCCATGTCTCTTAGTCTCATTTTTATGTTCCACCAATGTATGGAATCATGTAGTTCTTGTTTTTTTCTGATTTACTTATTTCACTCCTTATAATGTTATCAAGATCCCACCATTTTGCTGTAAATGATCTGATGTCATCATTTCTTATGGCTGAGTAGTATTCCATAGTGTATATGTGCCACATCTTCTTTATCCAGTCTTCTATTGAAGGGCTTTTTGGTTGTTTCCATGTCTTGGCCACTGTGAACAGTGCTGCAATGAACATGGGGCTACATGTGTCTTCACGTATCAATGTTTCTGAGGTTTTGGGGTATATACCCAGTAGAGGGATTGCTGGGTCATAAGGTAGTTCTATTTGCAGTTTTTTGAGGAACCACCATACTTTCCTCCATAATGGTTGTACTACTTTACAGTCCCACCAACAGTGAATGAGGGTTCCTTTTTCTCCACAGCCTCTCCAACATTTGCTATTACCCGTCTGGTTGATAATAGCTAATCTAACAGGGGTGAGGTGGTATCTCATTGTAGTTTTGATTTGCATTTCTCTAATAACTAATGAAGCTGAGCATCTTTTCATATATCTGTTGGCCATTTGTATCTCTTCCTGGGAGAAGTGTCTGTTCATGTCCTCTTCCCATTTTTTTATGGGATTGTTTGTTTGTTTGTTGTTGAGTTTTATGAGTTCTTTGTAAATTTTGGATATTAGGCCCTTATCTGAGCTGTTGTTTGAAAATATCATTTCCCATTTAGTTGGCTGTCTGTTTATTTTGATATCAGTTTCTCTTGCTGAGCAAAAACTTTTTATTCTGATGCAGTCCCATTCATTTATCTTTGCCTTCACTTCTCTTGCCATTGGAGTCAAGTTTATAAAATGTTCTTTAAAACCCAGGTCCATGATTTTAGTACCTATGTCTTCTTCTATGTACTTTATTGTTTCAGGTCTTATATTTAGGTCTTTGATCCATTTTGAATTAATTTTAGTACACGGGGACAGGCTATAGTCGAGTTTCATTCTTTTGCATGTGGCTTTCCAGTTTTCCCAACACCATTTGTTGAAGAGGCTTTCTTTTCTCCATTGTATGTTGTTGGCCCCTTTATCAAAGATTATTTGACCATATATATGTGGTTTTATTTCTGGGCTTTCTATTCTGTTCCATTGGTCTGAGTGTCTATTTTTCTGCCAATACCATGCTGTTTTGATTATCGTGGCCCTATAATATAGTTTAAAGTCAGGTATTGTAATGCCCCCAGCTTCATTCTTTTTCCTTAGGATTGTTTTGGCTATTCGGGGTTTTTTATAGTTCCATATAAATCTGATGAGTTTTTGTTCCATTTCTTTAAAAAATCTCATAGGGATTTTGATGGGAATTGCATTAAATTTGTATATTACTTTGGGTAATATGGCCATTTTGATTATATTTATTCTTCCTATCCAAGAACAAGGAATATTTTTCCATCTCATTGTATCTTTTTCGATTTCCCTTAACAATGCTTTGTAAATTTCATTATATAGGTCCTTTACGTTCTTTGTTATGTTTATTTCTAGGTATTTTATTTTTTTTATTGCAATCGTGAAGGGGATTATTTTTTTGAGTTCGTTTTCTAATATTTCATTGTTGGCATATAGAAAGGCTATGGACTTTTGTATGTTAATTTTGTATCCTGCGACCTTACTGTATTGGTTTATTGTTTCTAATAATCTTTTTGTGGAGTCCTTCGGGTTTTCGATGTATAGGATCATATCATCAGCAAAAAGTGATAGCTTTACTTCTTCTTTTCCGATATGGATGCCTTTTATTTCTTTCTCTTGTCTGATTGCTCTGGCCAGAACTTCTAGCACCATGTTAAATAAGAGTGGAGAGAGTAGACAACCCTGTCTTGTTCCTGATTTAAGGTAGAAAGTCCTCAGTTTTATGCCGTTTAATAGGATGTTGGCTGATGGTTTATCATAGATGGCCTTTATCATGTTGAGATATTTTCCTTCTATACCCATTTTGTTGAGAGTCTTAAACATAAAATTGTGTTGTATTTTATCAAAAGCCTTTTCTGCATCTATTGATAAGATCATGTGGTTTTTGTTCTTTGTTTTGTTGATATGGTGTATTACGTTAACCGTTTTGCGTATGTTGAACCATCCTTGAGATTCTGGGATGAATCTCACTTGATCCTGATGTATTATTTTTTTAATATGTTGTTGTATTCGGTTTGCCAGTATTTTGTTTAGTATTTTAGCATCTGTATTCATTAGAGATATTGGTCTGTAGTTTTCTTTCTTTGTGCCATCCTTGCCAGGTTTTGGTATGAGGGTTATGTTGGCCTCATAAAATGTGTTTGGAAGTATTGCTTCTTCTTCAATTTTTTGGAAGACTTTGAGTAGAATAGGAACCAAGTCTTCTTTGAATGTTTGATAGAATTCACTAGTATAACCGTCTGGGCCTGGACTTTTATTTTTGGGGAGGTTTTTAATAGTTTTTTCTATTTCCTCCCTGCTGATTGGTCTGTTTAGGCTTTCTGCTTCTTCATGACTCAGTCTAGGAAGGTTGTATTGTTCTAGGAATTTATCCATTTCTTCTAGATTGTTGTATTTGGTGGCATATAATTTTTCATAGTATTCTACAATAATTCTTTGTATATCTATGATGTCTGTGGTGATCTCTCCTCTTTCATTTTGGATTTTATTTATTTGAGTCCTGTGCCTTTTTTCCTTGGTGAGTCTTGCCAAGGGATTGTCAATTTTGTTGATCTTTTCAAAGAACCAGCTCCTTGTTTTATTGATTTTTTCTATATTTTCTGTTCTCTATTTCATTTATTTCTGCTCTGATTTTTATTATCTCCTTTCTTCGGCTGGTTTTGGGTTGTCTTTGTTCTTCTTTTTCTAGTTCCTTAAGGTGTGAAGTTAAGTGCTTTACTTGGGCTCTCTCTTGTTTGTTCATATAGGCCTGAAGTGATATGAACTTTCCTCTTATTACTGCTTTTGCTGCATCCCAGAGATTCTGATATGTCGTATTTTCATTTTCATTTGTCTGTATATATCTTTTGATCTCTGCGCTTATTTCTTCTTTGACCCATTCATTTTTTAGAAGTATGTTGTTTAGTTTCCACATTTTTGTGGGTTTTTCCCCCTCTTTTTTGCAGTTGAATTCTAGTTTCAAGGCTTTATGATCAGAAAATATGCTTGGTACAATTTCAATTTTTCTAAATTTGCTGATATTGTCTTTGTGGCCCAACATATGGTCAATTCTTGAGAATGTTCCATGTACACTAGAGAAAAATGTATACTCTGTCACTTTGGGATGAAGTGTCCTGTAGATGTCTATCATATCCAGGTGTTCTAGGATTTAGTTTAAGGCCACTATATCTTTATTGATTCTCTGTTTGGATGACCGATCTACAGCCGTCAGCGGTGTATTGAGGTCTCCAAGTATGATTGTATTTTTGTTAGTTTTTGTTTTAAGGTCAATAAGTAGCTGTTTTATATATTTTGGTGCTCCTTGGTTTGGTGCATATATATTAAGGATTGTTATGTCTTCTTGATTCAACTTCCCCTTAATCATTATGAAATGACCATTTTTGTCTCTGAGTACTTTTTCTGTCTTGTAGTCAGCATTATTAGATATGAGTATTATTACGCCTGCTTTTTTTGGGGTGTTGTTTGCTTGGAGTATTGTTTTCCAGCCTTTCACTTTGAATTTGTTTTTATCCTTGTTGCTTAGATGTGTTTCTTGTAGGCAGCATATAGTTGGATTTTCTTTTTTAATCCATTCTGCTACTCTGTGTCTTTTTATTGGTAAGTTTAATCCATTTACATTTAGTGTAATTATTGACACTTGTGGGTTCCCTACTGCCATTTTATAAATTGCTTTCTGTTAGTTTTGTATCTAGTTTGATTCTTCTCTTTTGTTTTTCTATCATTTGTTTTTGTTTGTTTGTGTTCCATACTTCTTTCCTCTGTTGCTACCTTTTTTAAGTCAAGTGTTTTTGTGGTGGTTTTTTCAAGGGTGGTTACCATTAAGTAATGAAAAGGGTACCTACCATATTCATTGTAGTACCCTATCTTATAAGTATTTCTGCACTTCATCGTCCTTTGCTACTGTTAATCTCCATCCTCTCCCCCCTTTTTTTCCTTTGTTGTCACAGTTTAAGTTTGGTTTTATTGTGTTCTTGGTGGAGCTGTTACTTGTGGTGTTGTTTTCTTTTGTTCTTTGAATCTGGTTGGAAAACCCCCTTTAGTATTTCCTGGAGTGGGGGCTTTCTGTTGATAAATTCTCTCATCTTTTCTGTATTTGTGAATGTTTTTATATCTCCTTCATACTTGAAGGATAGCTTTGATGGGTATAGTATTCTTGGCTGAAAGTTCCTCTCTTTCAGGGCTTTAAATATTGGGGTCCACTCTCTTCTAGCTTGTAGAGTTTCTGCTGAGAAATCTGATGATAATCTAGTAGGCCTTCCTTTATATGTTGTACTCTTCTTTTCCCTGGCTGCCTTGAGAATTTTTTCTTTGTCATTGGTTTGTGTCATATTTATTATGATGTGCCTTGGAGTGGGTTTGTTGGGGTTAAGAAAACTCGGTGTTCTGTTTGCTTCTTGAATTTGAGGCTTTAGTTCTTTCCACAGGCTTGGGAAGTTCTTGTCTATTATTTGTTTGAGTATATTCTCCATTCCATTTTCTTTCTCTTCTCCCTCTGATATACCTATTATTCTTATGTTATTCTTTCTGATGGAGTCAGACAATTCCTGTAGGGCTTTCTCGTTTTTTATTATTTTTGAGTCTCTTTCTTTTTCTCTCTGTTGTGCCTCAAGTTGTTTGTCTTCTATTTCACTAATCCTATCCTCAATCTGGGCTGTTCTGTTAGCTAAGCTTGTTACCTCATTTTTCAGCTCGTGAATTGAGATTTTCATTTCTGTTTGATTTGTTTTTATAGTTTCAATTTCCTTGGTAATATATTCTTTGTGTTCATTGAGTTGTTTTCTGATCTCCCTATATTGCCTTTCTGTGTTTTCTTGTATATCTCTGAGTATTTTTAAGATTTCTATTTTAAATTCTCTGTCATTTAGCTCCAAGGCTTCCAATATGTTAAGTCTTTTCTCCATAGATTTTTCCACATCTATTTGTGTTACCTCTTTCTTTTGTATCCATAATATTCTATTTCCTCTTTCTTATCGGCATCTGAGGGTGGTCTTGTTGATAGCACTAATTAGAATTAATAAAGAATAAAAAGTAAAAAAAAAAAAAAAAGGTAAAACACCCCACAAAAAAAAACAGTAATAATTTATTATTTCCCCCTTTTTTTCTTTCTTCTCTTTCCCTCCTCTCCCCTCCTCAGGGAAATATCGTGCCTATAATGGAGGTCCTGATTTGGGGTGAAGAGTTCAAGGGGCAAAAAAAGGGAGTAGGGACCTACTAAATGCAAAAAAAAAAAGGAAGAAAATTTTAGACAATCATAAGATGATTTGCTTGTAAGTGATGGTCAACTAAGAGATATAATGAGAGGGATAAGAGGGAACCAGAAAAAAGGACCAAAAAAAGAATAATAAAGAAGAAAAAAATAAAAATAATAAGTAAAAATCTGTTGTATTAAGTGGAGCGAAGACTAAATACAATGGAGACCTTGGGTTGGGAGGACCCAAAATGCCACAAAAATAAACAAACAAGAAAAAAACAAAAACAAAAGCAAAAAAGAAAAATAAAGCCAAAAAAAAGCCTTGAGTCCCAAATTAACTAATTTGTTCGTGATTGAGGATTAAATGGGAGGAAAGTAAAACGAGAAAAGAAAAAACGAATAGAAAGGAAAAAATAAGAAAAAGAGAAAAACGAAGGAAGAAATAAAAAAGGAAGAGAAAAAAACAAAATAAAGCAAATCAAAAAAAAAAAAAAAACAAAAGAGGAGAGAGTGAGAGTTAAGTGTTTTGGAGTATAACCTTAAAGGAGGGTGAGGATGAAGAAGAGAAATAAAATGTAACAGTTATGGGTAGTGTAGTTCAAGAAAAGGGAAGCATAAGATGGGCAGAGAATAGAAGGACCGAGGTGGAGGAAATAAAGGCAATAAGATAGAAGAAACAAACAACAACAAAAAAAAAATTAGTGGAACAAGTTGTAAAGTCTGTGGATTTTTCTTGATTTTGAGAGGTTAACTTCTTCCTTTTTCTTTTCTCTCCCTCTTCCTGGTCAGTGACTCTGTACCCCAGGCTCTGCCCCTGTGTCACACTTAGGTAGGGATTTGCAGTTGATGGGATTCTATGGCAATGTCATATAATTGGCTTTAGTCTTGCTGGTAGTCAAGGCTTGTTGGCGTTTGCAGGGTCCAACGATGAGAGAGTTTGCTTTCCTGGATTCTCTCTCCTAGTCCCCCCTTCCTGAATTAGCAGCCTGGTGATCCAGCTATAAGGCTGCAACTGCTTCTGCCTGGGGAGTAAGAGGCTCAAAGAGCTGGGAAATCCCCACTCTATCCCCACTCAGTGCAAGGCTTTGGGAAAGGCTCTGGCAGTCAGGGCCTCCAGTGTAATCAGGCGGGGGTGGGAGTCAATTGTTGTCAAGGTGACTGTTCAGTGCCTAGCATTCAGTTGGACCTCTCAACCCAGGCTTTCCACACTTTATAGCCTGTTTTGGCTGGGAAGAAGAGGCACTAGTCTCTGCTTGCGACTAGTGTAGTATAGATCTTATTATCTGCCAAGTCCCTCTTGTTAGCATTTATCCCTGAATATGGAGGCTCTATCAATCAGAAGTTGCCCCCGCCCCTTTAGCGAGAGGCACTAAAAAATATCACGCCTCTTGTCTTGGGTCGCTGAACTGAGAGAGATCTTATCAATTAGAACCGAGGGTGCGCAGATTTCATGGGTTAAGCTAATTTCAGTGATTGGGTCGCAGCTGTGCTCCCGAAGGTATTTTAGGCTGCCTGCGCGCACGCCCCTCCCCCAACGCTTGATTGTTAGCTTGAATGGCTGGGTGAGGTGCCCCGCCCACGGAGAGAATCTCCCAAGTAGAAGACCACCCTTGTGCCTCTCCCGCTCGCCCTGCCGCTGGCGGCTGGATCGCACCAGGCGCAGGATAATGGGGCACCCTGGGTGTGCGGGCCAGTAGGGTGCTCTGGGCGTGTGGAATGCCCAGGGCACGCGCGCGAATGGGGTGCTCCGGGCACCGGTGGCTGGCGACTCTCACTCGCAGTGCGCGGGCCGCTGGGAACGTTAGCGGTGCTCGCTCTGCAACCGGACCGGGCGCGCCCGCGGCTGCTCGCGGCTCCCAAGTGTGGGCTGACTCACCACAGGCGCACTCCCTCGCGGCTTGAATGAACGTCGCTGCGGTAGCTCCCTCCACACCCTCCTCTCTCAGATTCAAGTGATAACAGTCCTTTCGCTTTCAGTTTGTGTGGAACTCCGGAATGCTCCGAGGATAAATTTCTGTTTCTAGTTGATAAATTTGTTGTGATTTAGGGGAGATCTGTCGGACGCGCTGCTCACGGCGCCATTTCCATGACGTCACTCTCCAATTTCCGAATTTTCTTTCCTTGAGACTCAAGTAATTGATCATTCAAAAATGTAGTAAGTAAGTGGCCTGACCTGTGGTGGCACAGTGGATAAAGCATCGACCTGGAATGCTGAGGTCGCCGGTTCGAAACCCTGGGCTTGCCTGGTCAAGGCACATATGGGAGTTGATGCTTCCAGCTCCTCCCCCCTTCTCTCTCTCTCTCTTTCTCTCTCTCTCCCTCTCTCTCTCCTCTCTAAAATGAATAAATAAAAAATAAAAAAATAAAAAAATAAAAAAAAAATGTAGTAAGTACCTATTGTGCAGCATACATTGTGCTATATATAGAGATAAGTCATATAAATCAGATAAACAGATCCTGCCTTTTGAGAATTAAGTTCTTATAAAAGAAGATACTAATAAAAAATTAAGCTCAATGGAAATTTGGAAAAAGAAACCATTTTACTTGCTCTGTTAAATTATGACCAAATTTCTAAATTACAAATATACAAGGAAAGAATTAAGGAAGTTTTTAAAGAAACACTACCTTCTTGAAATAATTTTGTCTTCTTCTAAGCAACTAACCATGGCCCTCACTATGCTGCACAATAAGCATTGACTAATTATCAGAATGCTGACCAGGACATAAAAGGGAAAAAGAAAATCTAGCTTCCGATAGTATGTTGTTATGGTGTGGTTTTTTATGTTAGCCCACATCACTTTCCAATCTCTTAATCTTTTTCCATTTTTTTTCTTCCTCATCCCATTCATCTCCTCCACAAAAACAAACAACAAAACTTTCTATGTTTATTATTTTAGGGTAAATTTTGTAAAAAGGGGTCTTCCTAGCACTAGACTCTCCTTCTAGGAAACTGCACCAAAAAATGACTCTGGGGGAGGGGGGGAGGAAATCATGTTGGGAGAGAAGTCTGAGAAAAGTGGGGGAATTTGAGAGACCATAACAGATTTCCTCAGAGGGAAAGAAAGTCATGAGATTTGATCTTGGTCCTTACTAGAAGCCAGAGTCCTAGCAGAGCTCAGGGAGCAGAGAGGGGAGTAAGCAATGAGTCTGGGCAGCCAGCATCTTAGGAGCCTCAAAGAGATCTCCAGGCCCCCAGAAGGAAGGAAAGAGAGGAACAGTGACCAAGCACAGGAGTAGCAGAGAACCACTAGGCTTGCAGGAGCCATGAAAGGAAAAAGGGAAATCTCAAAGACACCATGCGGGGACCAAAGTCACAGAATCAAATGAAAAATGGGTATCTCATAGACAAACATGTTGAATAATGTTAGAGTCCACAGGCAATCCTGTTGTACCCAGGTACCATGTAACCACGCCCCAAAACACTTAGACTCACTCACAGGAAAGGGGCAGAGGCAGTATATTTCTGCCAACCCAGCAACACAAAGGCTCAAAATAGAATTTATGTCGATTTTTAGGAAATAAATAAATAATTTTAAAAAGCTGTGTTTTCTGACCACCTGCATTATGGACTGTCACAGAAGTTAGCTGCCACTAGCTCCACATACATACATGCCTTAGGGTTCCTGCAATGACTGTGCCTCACATTCACACAGAGTTTAAATTCTCTGGTTTCAAACCAGTCACAAAAGCCCTCTTCATTTTGATGGCCTGGCTAACGCTGACCTTCTCTCACCAGGGGGGTCTCCTCCTTCACAACAGCTAAAACTCAATGAGTAGAAACCCAAAGCCACTCACGCTTCAGGAATGTGGTCATTAGAGCTATATCATCAGTCACCTTTGGGTGGTAATTAGAAAAGGGAAGTCAATAACAATAGTACATAGCACTACTTTACCAAGATTTAAACAAGTTGTAATATTGCTGAACGCCTATTGATGAGTCCAAATGTGCCACAGGCTATTGAGCACAAGGAGGGCTTTGATGGGAGGCTTTTCATTATTAATTTGATGGGGTGAGGTTTATAGACATCACAGCATACATTTTCATTGTTACATGAGACCTGGCCTCCCACAACAATCAAATCTGATCAGCATCTTGTGAAGTGACACCCACGGTGGGGGAGGCTGCCTCAGAGGTCTGGGCCTGGGTCTAGCAACCCCACAAAAGGAAAAGAGCCAAGTCTTATTGACTTTGTAAGGCTCTTCCCCAAGTACAGAAAATACTCTATGGAAGAAAAAGAAAAACAACCTGTAATCCTTGGTAAAAAGAATCTCTGAGCTATGACTCAAGAAGCCTAGGTCTTAGTTAAGCTCTACTAATAATTAGTTCTGAATCCTTAGATTACCTTGGGTTATCTCTTCCACTCTCCTCGTTTAAATGCCATCTCGATGCTGAAATTTCCTGTTTTTATTTGCATCCCTAACCTCTCTCAACTCCAGACTTAACCTATACAGCTGCTCCCTTAAAAAAGCCACTGGGGGGGGGGGGGCATCTCAAACTTCACATATCCCAAACCAATGTTTTGGCTTCTCCCTAAAGCCTGCTTCTCCCCACTACACCCCAGTCTTCTCCTCACAGTAAATGGCAACTGCATTCTGAAACTTTCCTTTGAATCCTCCTCTTCTCACACTCAAAATCTAATCCTGTAGCAAATTTTGTTGGTTGTACATATATTTGAGGTAAGTCCGTAATCTGATGCCCTCCATCATAACATGTTAGACCAAGTGTCCATCTTTTCCAATCTAACCGGTGCCCCCTCCTTCTCTCATGCACACGGCTGGGCTACTTTCCACACACCAGTAAGAATGATCACTCCTCTGCTCGTACTCCAGATACTTTCACAGTTTACTCCTCACTTCATTCAGATGTGCCTTACAAAGAGGCCATTCTTCATCACACCATTAAAAATAGTATTTGTATTAATTTTTTTGATTATATATTTAGCCAATTTTTCACTCGACCATACCTTCGGGTATATTGCGAAACATCTCACAGGGGTCCCCAAACTTTTTACACAGGGGACCAGTTCACTGTCCCTCAGACCATTGGAGGGCCACCACATACAGTGCTCCTCTCACTGACCACCAATGAAAGAGGTGCCCCTTCTGGAAGTGTGGTGGGGGGCCGGATAAATGGCCTCAGGGGGCCGCATGTGGCCCGCGGGGCCGTAGTTTGGGGAAGCCTGACTGGCTCCAAGGATAGGTTTTTCTGTTTCTGGTTGAAGATCTTGTTGAGTTTGGGGGGAGAATTATCGGTATCGCTTCCTACCGCGCCATTACTCTGACGTCATCTCTCCTGTATTAATTTCTTATGCTGTGCAACAAACCACCACAACCTGAGTGGATTAAGACAACATGCACTGTTTTTCTCACAGTTTCTAGGAGTCAGGAGTCCAGGCATGGTTTATACTGTCAAGGCTGTAGTCAAGATTAGCCACGCTACCTTCTTACTGGAAGGCTTGACAGAAAAGAACCCACTTCAAAACTCACTCATGGTTTTGGCAGATATAATTTCCTGGTGGCTCTCTGCCTGAGATCCCTATTTTCTTACGAGCTGAAAACTGAACAGTGGTCTGGGCTCTGAGAGGCTGCCCCGGGTCCTCACCGGGTGTTCCCTTGCACAGGCAGCGCACAATGGCTGCTTTCTCTTTCAAGGCCAGAGGAGCATTTTTCTCCCTCTCAGGTCAGGCTCAGTGTCTCTTTCAAGGGCTCTTACCTGATTAAGTCAGATCCACCCAGGAATATCTCCCTTCTGATTAACTTAGAATCAACTGATTTGAGACCTTAATTACATCTTTAAAATCTCTCCACCTTGGCCATGGCCGGTTGGCTCAGTGGTAGAGCATCGGCCTGGAGTGTGGAAGACCTGAGTTCCATTCCAGTCAGGCACACAGGAGAAGCGACCATCTGCTTCTCTATCCCTCCCCCTTCTCTCTCTCTCTCTCTCTCTCTCTCTCTCTCTCTCTGTTTCTTTCTTCCCCTCTGGCAGTCATGGCTTGAAAGGTTTGAGCAAGTTGGCCTCGGGTGCTGGATGACTCCATAGCTTCGCCTCAGGCACTAAAATAGCTCGGTTGCCAAGCCAGAGAGCAGTGGCCCCAGTTGGGCAGAACATCCCTTTGCAGGGGTCTTGCCAGGTGGATCCCAGTGGGGGCACATGTGGGAGTCTGTCTGTCTGCCTCCCTGCCTTTCACTTAGTTAAAAAAAAAATCTCTACTCCTTTGCTACATAGCATAAATCTAATTATAGAGGTGCTATTCCACCATATTCCAAGATCCCATTCACCCTTAAGCTTGGGGTGTGGCTGAGGGGTGATTATACAGTGTGTAGCTAGGAGTAGAAATCTTGGGAAACATAATTCTGCCTATCACAGCATTCTACCATAACCTTCACTCCATCTTTTTTTATAGGCTTTGCCCCCAACATGTGATTTGTTTACTTGTTATTCTATTTTCCCTGGATAAAATGAAATATTTTTGAGAGCAGGGACATGTATTATTCACTGTCATTTCTCTGGCAACTAGAACAGTGTCTGGCACATAATCTGAGCTCAATAAGTATTAGTTGGAGGAAAAAAATGAATGAATTTAAACATAAATTTCCTTAACCCTTACTCATCCCAGGAAGTCTAATGTTTAGACTTCCCTGATTTATTATTCTCCTAACAGACTCTGGTTCCTTGCAAGTTAACTTTGGTGAATATTTATTGAGCACCTATACTTGACCAGCCACTTGAACACATTGTAGTTTATCCTCGCAATAATCCTTTCTAAATCATACAATCTCTTCTGAGGCTGGCTGGTGGGAAACTGAATTTCAGGCAGACTTTTGGGAGTGCTATAATCTTATAGTGTGTACTAAGTATTTACCTATTCTCTCCTTCTTCTGTTTAGTAATAAAACTCTTTAGTTTTAGCTGGGCGCACAGCCACCTGATTACAGACTGCAACCCAGTTTCTCTGCAGGCTACATGTGGCCATAAACTAGACTCATGCCAATGGAGTGTGGGGAAGGATGAGCACAATGCCATCTCCATAAAGACAAGATCACTTGCCCTGCGCTTCTCTTTTTGTCTTTAATTAGGGCTGGAGCATAGGCACAGAAGTGAGCCTGCTTCAACACTTCAGGACGGGATCCTGAACTGGGGCTGACAGGTCATCAAAGGGCCCATGGACAGAACATAGGGGGTCCAGAAGTTTGGATGGAAAGTTACATCTTTATTTTCAATAACCTTCTATTGAAATTAAGCATTTTCTTTCATTACGAGTGTAGACAACAAACTACAGTACTCTTCAGAGTACCTGTGACCTTGTCACCCTCAGAAACCATAGATATTTTAATATCACACTATGCTTATTCAGATATCATAAAATAAAATTAGTACTCATCACTATTTCAAAACTACAGTACTTATTGTACACAACACAGGATCCTGCTAATAATTAATAAGGAAGTATATACATTAGTATGTCACAAATTTGTCTTTTAAATATGTGCTAATTATATTTTACTGTAATTTACCCCTTCAGAATCCTCCTATATGTTTTATAGGCATTTTTAAATTTTATTTAGAAAATTAACTTTAACAGGGTAACATTGATCAATACAGTACATAGGTTTCAGGTGAACATTTCTATAGCATTTGAACTGTTGATTATGTTATATACCTATCACCTAAAGTCAAATCATTTTCCATCACCTTATATTTGTCCCTCTTTACACCTTTCCCCCACCACTGCCCCTTCCCCATTCACTCAAGTCCCCTTCACACTTCCCCACATTCCCTTCCCCGTGGTAACCAAATCACTTTTATCTATGTGCATAAGTCTCAATTTTATATCCCACCTATATGTGAAATTATACAGTTCCTAGCTTTTCCTGATTTACTTGTTTCACTCATTACAATGTTCTCAAGCTTCATTCCTGTTGTTGTAAATGTCACTATGTCATCAATTCTTATGGATGAATAGTATTCCATTGGATATACGTACCACATCTTCTTTATATAATCCTCTATAAAGGGAGACTGGTTATTTCCATGTCTTGGCCACTGTGAATGATGGTGCAATGAACATGGAGGTGCATGTGTCTTTATGTACCAATGTTTTTGAGTTTTGAGGGTAGATACCCCCAGTAGAGGGATTGCTGGGTCATATGGTAATTCTAGTCTTAATTTTTTAAGGAACCACCATATTTCTTCCATAATGGTTGTATTAATTTGTAGTCCCACCAGCAGTGAATAAGGGTTCCTTTTTCTCCACAGCCTCTCCAGCTCTTCTTATTACCTGTTTTGTTGATAATAGCCAATCAAACTGGTGTGAGGTGGTATCTCGTTGTAGTTTTGATTTTTATTTCCTAAATAGCTAGTAAAGATGAGCATCTTTTCACATATCTGTTGGCCATTTCTATGTCTTCTTGGGAGAACTATTGGTTCAGGTTCTCTCCCCATTTTTTTTTTTTGTATTTTTCTGAAGTTAGAAACAGTCAGACAGATTCCCACATGCGCCCGACCGGGATCCACCCGGCATGCCCACCAGGGGGCGATGCTCTGCCCATCTGGGGCACCGCTCTGTTGCAACCAGAGCCATTCTAGCGCCTGAGGCAGAGGCCACAGAACCATCCTCAGAGCCCAGGCCAACTTTGCTCCAATGGAGCCTTGGTTGTGGGAGGGGAAGAGAGAGACAGAGAGGAAGGAGAGGGGGAGGGGTGGAGAAGCAGATGGGTGCGTCTCCTGTGTGCCCTGGCCGGGAATCAAACCCGTGACTCCTGCATGCCAGGTCAACGCTCTACCACTGAGCCAACCGGCCAGGGCTCTCTCTCCATTTTTTAATTGGATTGTTTGCTTGTTTGTTGCTGAGCTTTGTGAGTTCTTTATATATTTTGGACATTAAACCCTTATTGAAGCTGTTGTTTGCAAATATCATCCCTCATTTAATTGGCTGCTTATTTGTTTTGTTGTCAGTTTCTTTTGTGATGCAGAAGCTTTTTAGTTTCATATAGTCCCATTCATTTATTTTTGCCTTTACTTCTCTTGCCTTTGGGGTCAAATTCATAAATTATTCTCTATGGCCAAGGTCCATAAGCTTAGTACCTATGTACTAAACATTTTATTCTATGTAATTTGTTTCAGATCTTATATTTAGGTCTTTGATTAATTTTGAATTAATATTTGTGCAGGGGAACAAACTATAGTCAAGTTTTATTCTTTTGCATGTGGCTTTCCAATTTTCCCAGCAACATTTATTGAAGAGGTTTTCTTTTATCCACTGTGTTTTTGGCTCCTTTGTGGAAGATGATTTGTCCATATATATGTGGTTTTATTTCTGGGCTCTCCATTCTGTTCTATTGGTCTGTATGTTGGTTTTTCTGCCAATACCCTGCTGTTTTGATTATTGTGGCTCCATGGTATAATTTGAAGTCAGGTAGTATGATACCTCTGGCTTCATTCTTTTTCCTCAGGATTGCTTTGGCTATTTGGGGTTGTTTATGGTTCCATACAAACCTGGTAATTTTTTGTTCTATTTCTTTAAAAGATGACATTAGGACTTTGAAAAGGACTGCATTAAATTTATATATTGCCTTAGGTAATATAGCCATTTTAACTATGTTGATTCTTCTAATTCATGAACATGGAATAATTTTCCATTTTATTGTGTCTTTTTCAGTTTTTTTTAATAATGTTTTGTAGTTTGCAGTATATAGTTCCTTCATATTCTTTGTTAAGTTTATTTATAGGTACTTTATTTTTTGTTGTTGCAATTGTAAAAGGATTTATTTTTTTAGTTCATTTTCCAAAGTTTTATTGTTAGCATATGAAAAAGCAGTAAAATTTTGTATATTTATTTTATATCCTGCAATTTTATTGTATTGGTTTATTGTTTCTAATAGTTTTTTGGTGGAATCTTTGGAGTTTTCTATATACAGGATCATGTCATCTGTAAAAAATGATACCTTTACTTCTTCTTTTCTGATATGAATTTTTTATTTCTTTGTCTTGCCTGATTGCTCTGGCTAAAACTTCCAAAACTTTGTTGAATAAGAGTGAAGAGAGTGGGCAGCCTTGTCTCATTCCTGATTTTAAAAGAAATGCCTTCATTTTTTTCACCATTTAATATGATATTAGCTGATGGTTTGTCATACATGGCCTACTATGTTGAGATACTTTTCATCTATTCCAATTTTATTGACTGTTTTCAACACAAAGGGATGTCAAATCTTATCAAATGCCTTTTCTGAATCTACTGATAGGATCATATGATTTTTGTTCCTTGTTTTGTTGATGTGTATTACATTAATTAGTTTCCATATGTTGAACCATCCTTGTGCTCCTGGAATAAATCTCACTTGATCATGATGTATTATTTTTTAATGTGTTGTTGTATTTAATTTGCTAGTATTTTGTTTAAGATTTTTGCATGTGTATTTATTAAGAGATATTGGTCTGTAGTTTCCTCTTTTGTAATGTCCTTGTCAGGTTTTTGTATGAGGGTTATGTTGGCCTCATAAAATGTGTTGGGGAGTATTGTTTCTTCTTCTATTTTTTGGAAGACTTTGAAAAGGATAAGTACCAAATCTCCTTTGAATGTTTGGTAGAATTCATTAGTGTAGCCATCTGGTTCTGAACTTTTGTTTTGAGGGAAGTTTTTGATAGTTGTTTCTATTTACTCCCTGCTTATGAGTCTATTTAGGTTTTCTACTTCTTCGTGGCTCAGTCTAGAAAGATTGTATAGTCCTAAGAATTTATCCATTTCCTCTAGTTATTTGAATTTGATGGTATATAATCTTTCATAATATTCTACTGTGATCTTCTATATATCTATGATGTCTGTGGTAATTTCTCCTCTTTCATTTTAGATTTTGTTTATATGAGTCTTTCCTCTTTTTGCCCCAAAGGCAAAGGAAGTAAAGGCAAATATAAATGAATGGGATTATATCAAACTAAAAAGCATATATATGCATAGCAAAACCCCATATATATGGACAAATCATCTTTGACAAAGATGACATTTATGACAACATAGATGGACCTTGAGAACATTATACTGGATAAAATAAGTAAATCATAAAAATCTAAGTACTATATGATTTCACACATAGGTAAAATATAAAACTAAGACTTGTGGACACAGATAACACCAGGTGAAGGGGGATATGAGGGAGGGAGACGGGAGAGAGGATGGGGAGACAGTGTAAAGAAGGACAAATATAAGATGATGGAAAATGATTTGACTTTGGGTAATGGGTATACAACATAATCAACAGTTCAAATGCTATAGAAATGTTGATCTGAAACCTATGTACTATAATTGATCAATGTAACCCTGTTAAATTTAATTTTCTAAATAAAGTTGGAAAAAGAGAAACCAAACTTGGCTGCAAGATTAACATTTAAGTGCACAATAAGAAGAAAAATCATTTTGGAGAAGACAACAGTTTTTAGATAAGTTGAGTTAGGAAAACCAAGTTTAAATTCCCCAGGGTGTGGAAAGAATGCCCTGAGATTGGTATCTAGATAAAGATTTTGAAAGAGGCCAAGACAATGCAGGCACTCACTGAGGCAGAGAACTAAGAAAAACAAAGTGGCCTGACCAGGCAGTAGCACAGAGGATAATGTATCGGCATGGGATGCAAAGGACCAGGGTTCAAAGCCCTGAAGTAACCTGTTTGAGCACAGGCTCATCCGGCTTGAGTGCAGTTTCACTAGCTTGAGCATAGGATCACTGGCTTGAGCATGGAATCATGAATATAAACCCATGGTTACTGGCTTGAGCCCAAAAGGTCACTGGCTTGAAGCCTAAGGTTGCTGGCTTGAGCCCAAGGTCACTGGCTTGAGTAAGGGGTCACTGGCTCTGTTGTAACTCTGCCCCCCTCCCCATCAAGGCACATATGAGAAAGCAATCATTGAACAACTAAGAAGCTGCAATGAAGAATTGATGCTTCTCATCTTTCTCCCTTACTTTCTGTCTATACTTATCTTCCCTCTCTCTGTCTTTCTCTGTCTCTCTCACAAAAGAAAGAGAGAGAGAAATCAGAAGGCTATCTCTGATCATTGAGGAACACTCACAATTAGTGAACAGAAGAAACCATCAAAGGAGACAGAGAGAGAATTCCTAAAAAAAGGAGAAATAAGGTTAAGATAGTGCAATGTCACATATACTTGGGGCTTGAAGCAATATGCGTAGAGAAACTATGGATGGGAACTAAACAAAGGTCAGTGGATTTTGCAATGAGAAGATGCTGGATTAATAAATAACGTATTAATAATAGGTATCCATACAAATAGGATGCCCTATGGTACAGATATTACCAGGAAAGAGGTTATCAAGATACTTTTCAGGGCTCTTGAAAATAAAGAAGCCACAATCTTCCCTTAAAACCTTTCTCACATTTTCTGGCAAACTCACTATACAAAATATATCTACTTACTATTTACAATCCGTAAAATGTCCTTGGTTTGAAAAATATCTACAGCCCAGAAGGTATTATTCAAAGGCAAATGGGCTTGGAAAAATGAACATATTCCATTGGCTCAATATCACAAAGCAAACTTATTTTCATTTTACTTATCAGAAAACTACATGTATTATATATAGCAACTCTTACTATAGAAACATTTTCTCCCAAGCTGTGCAAATGAAGATATTTCCCTCCTCTTTCATCCTGTATTGAAGGAATAATGTAAGTCCTATTTAGGGCACCAGCTAGTGCTTGCCCAAACCCAGCAAATGCTCACCCACGATGGAATCAATAGATGGAATACAGAATTCATCTCACAGATGAGTGACACCTAATGGACCCTGGAGTTTAATTTTAAGACATAAACCCAAACTGAAAAGCTAAAATAAAGAAAAAATTTTTAAAAAGAAAAGGAAAGAATTTTTTTCTATAAGTCAGAAACAAAGAGAAGTGTACCTATTTAGACAAAAATATATATATATATATGCAATTAACAATGCCCTTATAACCTCTTCCAGTGAGCATGAATGAAACATTAACAGAAATTATACTAATTAAATATTGAGGTGCTAGATAATTGCCACTAACCACAAATAATGAAAGCTTTCACATTGACCAGCAATTTCCTTGTTAAAAGTGGTGTGAAAGTCAGAACTCTGATAAGAGAAAAATTAAAGAAACCCTTTTCTCCTATCATTAGCCACCCAAAAAACAAAATGACGAATTTAGGTTATGCTGAACTTACCTAACATCATATAATTTAAATCATGCTTATGGTTGCGTGAATTTTTAATTTGCCTCCAAATATCTGGCAACATTTGGAAGCAGGCTTGTGTTCGTTATTCATGTTCTATTTTCATTAAAAAATCAGTTGTGTTATAGCTAGCTATGGGGTCAGTCCCTTAGCAATAGATGGCATTGGGCAGGTTCCAATCTGATACAAGTTTCAAGAAGCTAAATTGAGGGGGTCTTGCAGATGTTTTTAATCACAGTGGCCATAGTGGTTACTGTACACCCTTCTCCTGCTCCCAGTCCTGATTCTCCTCCACCCTCTCAGTCACTAATCTACTTTGTTGGAATTAAAATTACTCAGCTCACAATTTCTTGCCCTTCCCCTGTTTTTGCACCCATTTTCCCTTTAGGCTCATGCTGATATTAGTCTCACTTTCTCTCATGGTAAATTCTCCCACCACTCAGCTTCTGCTTTTTCCTTCATCCATTCCTAAGAGATGGTGGCCTTGGAGTCATCAGTCCTCAAACATCTCCACTGGCTCCTTACCCTCTGCTACAAACATCCATTGCATTTTCCCAGTTTGCTTCTGGGGAAGGAAAGACCCCCCTGAACTTGTAGGGAGGCCTCATTTATCAGTGCATATTTCCATAGACCTCCCTTTCTTCTCTATCAATCTTTTCTAACTAGTGAACTAAGATAGGGAGTAAGAAAAATATGCAGCAGTTAAAAGAAAGAAAAAAAAACACATTCACAAAATAAAATACATATATACAGAATATATGTAAAATTTCAACAAGAACATTACAACAGAGAGAGATAATTTTTTAATAAATGGACATGGAAAAACTGATTATCAAAAAAGTTCCATACAAAAATAAAAAGTTCCAAAAAATAATGTAATATATATAGATTGGAGATGTTTTCCTGGCGTATGTTTTATTTATACCCATCAGAAGCCCTCAAAAAATTGACCATATCTTTTTGACTCAGTAATATAATCCCTAGGAATCTGACAGAAGTAAAGATCAAAATGCATGTGCATTTCATATGTTGGTGTGTATGTTCATTTCACTTTTATTTATCATGGTGAAGAAAACTGGACCCAACTTAAAATTCCAATGAGAGATGATGAAGGGACTCTATGGAACATCTAAAGCATAAAATGTTTTGCCTCTATTAAAACTCAGGTTGACTAAGTATACAGGGAAATGCTAATTTAATACCATTAAGGAAAACACAGACATCAACTAATATAAATTTAATGACATGAAACATTGTACAAGATATTAGAGAAATGTAGAATAAACATTTTAATAGGAACAACTTCTGGGTAACAGACTTAAAATAATGAAATTTTTCTATTCCTTTATATATTTTTTATATTTTCCAACTTGTCTAACATAAGCATAGTTATTTTCAAAATATAAAGTTAAGAAATCAGAAGAAAAAATTAAAATAAGGGTGGGAGAAGTCCCTAAAAGAGTAGAGCTTAATATTAGGTATGTGGTTTTGATATCTAGTTTTAAATCCCAATCTGCCCTTTCTACTATAGTTTTGTAATCTTGGTAAGATGCTTCGCTCTCCTGATCTCAATGCCATCCCGTTAACTGAGGATAACAGTACTAACCCACAGGGTTCCTGAAATGATTAAATATACTAATCACAGTGGTACCTACTAGTTCCCTAATAGCCCAGCTACAGGAATGGTCTCTTCCTTACAGTGATGGGTCCCCTTTTCTCCTGCCAAACTCCTACCTTTTCTCTTCCTGAAAAAACTCTCACTAAGGGCAAAGAAAAGCAGTCCCAATATTATTACCTCTGCAAAGAAGGAAAAGGACAGCTGCACTTCCCATACTGACGGGAGGCAGGCTTCTGGGGGTTGAGCAGCGGGCAGCCGAGGACCGAGAAGGGAAGCGGAGGCCTGCACTGTGTGCTTCACCACCATCTCACATGGTTGCGTGAGCCTGACCCTTCAAGGCAAAATGCACAGACAGAATCTATAGTCAGCCTAGGCAGAAACCCAGATCGATTGTGAGGCTGAAACCACCACAGGCCCACACTTTCATTTTCCAGAGGGAAAACTGGTTCCCATTCATATGACCTACCGCCAGTGGCGGATTAAGGTCAGTTGAAGCCTCGGGCGCAGAAGAAAAAATATCGGGCCCCTTAAAAAAAAAGAGAGACAGAGAAAATAAAAATACATGTTAGCCATATTTTTAAATAAGCAAATAAAAAAATTATTATTTACTATCAATGTTAAAATTGCACATAGGAAACCAAACTTAGTGTCATTAGAAAAAAGTGTCAAGATGGGGTTTGGGGGGATCCTTCAGAAGTCGAGGGCCCAGGGTGCGTGCCTGGCGCAACCCTCCGTTAAATCTGCCTCTGCCTACCACACCTGTTTCAACCTTCCGGTGGTTATTCACACACTTCCCTCTGCTAGAAGGCACTCCCCTCCTTCTCACTCCCTACCCAATGCCATCACCTTTTAGGGAATAGCTTCAGAGTTGCCTTCCCCCAGAGATCCCTCCCAGTCACCCAAGTCACTGGAGTCCCACTCTCCTCTCCTTCTGTTGTGGGGACTGCGGCCCCACCCTCAGGCCCGGGCTCATTTCCTGCTCTTGCCTGCTAATGAGCTGTCCCTTATGGCTTTGCTTCATCTCCTTGCCAGAGCACAAGAAGTGGTCCTCCTGTCTTCACTGTGTGACCCACAAAACAGGTGTCTGGAATGACTTTGAGTAAATACACTGATTTCCTGTTCAGGCTGGGATTAATAAAACTTGTTCTGTGGGTAACTTCCCTTTTCTTCAATTTCCTAGTCACAAGAGATCACAGGAGTAAGTAACTTCTCTATTTTTCACTCCAACAAAGAATCAGGGCCCTGGTGCAGGTAAACTGCTCCTTCTCTTTTGTGACCTGCAGCCCTGCAGAGGCTGCCTTGAATCATTGCTGACTGCATGGATTTTTAGTTTTGAATCTTCAATACATACAGTCTCATCTCTCAGAAACCAGATATTGATCTCTGTCTCACTGGGTCTACACGAACTGGATTGCCTGAAATCAGGGGTTGGTTTTTAAGGAATAAATTCAGAAATTAAATGGAATGGGTTTTTGGGTTTTTTTACACTATACCAAATAGAACATTTGACTCTTTTTTCTAGCTTTTCTGGTGACACAAAAATCTACAATGCAGAATGGTTACAGGAAAGCCATTTCTCATGCCTCGTCAAAAAATGAGCCAAAAGTATAACTTTGCTGACTGTAATTGTTCCTCAGGCAAGCCCTATAATAAGGGGGTACCTATACTAAGAGAAGAGTTAAAGAGACAAGGGCCAAGCCACTGCTGGTTCACGATCAGCAACACAACATCACAGATATTACCTGTGTGGTGAGTCAGCCAGAGTCGGCAAATGTTACTGAACACCTCATGATGTGCCTGATGCAGGAGCAGAATGACACAACCCTGTCCTCAGAAGTGGGAAAGAGGGTTTTTAAACTAGTCTCCATAGCTGTGATGGTTGGAACCTCAGAGAAGCATAAAGGACTATAGACACCCAGCCAGGCCTACCCTAGCCCGGGGAGTAGTCCTTAAGTACTGAGCATTCAAACAGAACCCTGAAAGATGTGCAGAAGGCAAGTAGTTTAATTGGGGCCAGAAGGAGGTGAGGCTTCAAAGGGAGAAAAATCATTCCAGACAGAAAAAGCAGCATGTGCCTGGGGTAAAAGAAAGCATAGCCTACCTGTTTGAGAAACTGAGAGATGCCCTCAATGGCCAAATGGAACAATAAGAAGAGGAAGCCACAGGAGTGGAGACTGGAAAAGTAAGCAATTCAGAGCCTAGAAGGCCAGGCAGAGATTCTAAACTACTTCCCACATGCAATGAGAAGGCACCTGTGAGTCTTCAGTTTGGTTGCTTTGGCTGCGATAAAAAAAAATTGTTGAAAAGAGAAAGGTACAATTAGGGAGATGACTTCGGAGGCTGCTGCTAGAGTCCAAGCAAGAGGGGGCAGCATAGTGCCAACAGGCATGGAGAACAGAGGGCCGACTTGAGGAAGAGTTCCAACACAGAGTCAGCCCTCAAGTCATATTGCTGCCTCCTTTTATTGAGTCAACCTCCCAACCCCTCCCCCCCCCGGCCCTCCATATCCCACCATCCCCTCATACTCTGAGAATACGAAAGTGGGCAGACAAGGTGTCCTGCCCTTCAGCCATGAAGCATGTTTGAGAACGTGTCTCTCACGTTTCTATTACTGATGGGAAAGAGACCCTCTGCCATAAAACATGCATTTCCCCACTTTCATATCAAATTAACCACTGAAGAGACTGTTGGGTTTTTTAAAAAAGGAAAGAGACCAGTTTCAACACAGCCACTAGCAACCAGAAGTGAGCCTGAAAAATTAAGTCCTGCATCTCTTCATAGGTCAGGGTTCTGTCCACGTGACCATCAAAGAGAAAATGGTGGTCAGTGTCAGGCTGCTCTGAGGAGGTGAGAGCTAACTGCCCTTCCCCTCTGCTTCTATAAAGCTTTGACTACTTCAGGACTAAAATGAACATCACGGATTCTTAAGAGGATTTTTTTAAAGTAATGTGTTTCCTCCTCTATTGTGTATTTTCCCTAGAAGCTCTCTATAAAAGGTTTTTATTATCTAAGGCAGCTTTTGAGATGTCACTCCAACCTAAGTGTATTTGCATTAAGATGCAGAGTATTCCTTGCGTCTCCCAGAACTTTGCCCTCTCGCTATTAGTACATTCACAACCCCTCACATTCACAATAGAACGAGAGAAGTCCAAGTAGATGAAAGGAACCAGATCCATTTGCTCCTAACCAGGCCCCTTAAGAGCCTCTAAGAGAATCCCAGGTTACAAATATGCTCATCTTTTCCATTCACAAATACTTTTTTTGAAGGCAAATATGGGTCTATAAAATGGGACAAGAATAAAGTCTGTTTTTTCCTTCTAGAATCCTTTCTTCAAAATGTCTTTATCTGCTGACCATGAGACTGGCTTTAGATGTGGACCATTTGTTCCCAAATGTATTTTAAACATGTATCTGCTTCTCTGGGATTATGGGTTTCTGCGGCAATCAACCCACTAAAAGGTATGACACACTGAAACTCTTGTTCTGAGGGACAGTAAGAGAAACCAGGGCTTTATACAGCAGAATTGCTTGTTCTTTAACGGAAACTTTATATTGACTTCAAAATTTTGCAGGGATAACTTCTGGTTTCTATAACAACATACATGACATTCAGCTTTCCCCTTGAACATTGGTGATACAAGACAGAGGAAAGCCACATCTGATGGGTTCAGTGATGCATCAGTTGCAGCCATGGAAATCCAAGAGAGTCCTCAACTTAACCCATATCTTGAGAGTTTAAGATCCTGTGTTACTGATATGATGCTGTGGCCAAAGAGTGAGGACATACGAAAATAAAGATCTGCTACAACCTTGGCTGTGAGCCTTGAGTGGGGCTGGACTTGGTTCTCACATCAGAATGCATTTTCCCCTGAGCCCTGGTGCCTGGATGCAAAATCCATGAGCAGTGTTTAATTTTCCTTAATTTTCTTTTCTTTTTCTCAAGGATTTTTTTTTTTCATTTTTAGAATGGAACAGTGATGAAAAAATACATTAAACATGAGAAGGAGAATCATAATATGCACTATTCTTTCCAGCCATTCCAATTGAAATGTAGTACTTAGTCTATGAATTAGAGGATTCCTCATGAAAAATACCCTTGTGAGAAACATAAAATTGATTCTGGGAAAATTATTCCTTCTGGGATATTTGACTTTGTCCTTGTCATACAGACAGTGCTGCTCAGTGGTTACACCATGGACATGCCAAGCCTGGGCTCCATCTCTGCCCTGTCATTGCCGCCTTTGAGGACTTTGCAAGTTGCTTAACATTTAAGTTCTAGGGTTGTTGAGGGGGTTTTCAGTAAACTGGGAAAAATAACGACTTTATAGCATTACTAGGCTTAAGATAATATAGAAAAGAGCTTAGCTGTGCCTGACAGCTGTATTAGTTATATTCATCTTCACTATTATCATATTTATTATACTTAATATCAATACAAGGCATCATCTTCATGTTCTTTTAGTCTAATATGATGAAATGTCATACTATAACTATCATATTCATAATCCGGTTTTAAAGAACCTGTTTTATGACACTCTGTTAGTACATGAAGAAAATACTTTTAATTCAGTTCAAAAATATTATTGCTATTAAATCTCTAGGATAATTTCTTAAAATCATATTTTATTTAAATTACCCAAATAATGGCTTTATTCATCCACATTCCATTGCAAGAGACTTTAGATATGCCAGTAAGATTTTAAACTGGGCTCTAAATCATTATTTTTAAACATTGGTCTATTTGGACAAATTTTAATAGAGCCATAATAAGACTTCTACTAGTCCTGGGGAAATTTTGGCTATCCAGACCCTTAAATCCCTTTAGACTTCCTTTATGAATTAAAAAATATTTTACTGCCATGAAAGTAAATAAGAATCTTTCCTTAAAATAAGTTCTTTCCTGAAAACATAAACCTATTATTGAAATAAAATCCCACTGTTCCTCCCGAACACTATGAACTGTCATGTGCTAAATTCAATCACTCAGAAGATTTCACTAGACTAAATCTGAACGCAAACGAAACAGCATTCACTGTGACTTGTTCCCTCTGGCTACAGTAAAGACTGAATAGCTTGGCAGTCAAAGAAGATTATTAGATTTCAACCTTTATTTAAAGCAGTGCCCACCAGCAAACCAGTTGTTTGTTTAGAATGATCTGGGCTTTAACTGATTTGCTTTGATTACTGAAACTGTCTTTCAGTGCTTGCTGGATGCCCTATGCCTGCCCAAGTCCAGTGATAGCATGCAAGCTCTACCTAAGTTCTACCTTTTGGTTGCCCTGGAATATCCTGCAGTTCCTCTGCCCTGTGTCTGGAGCACCTGGGTACTCTGTCCTCACTGAGTCACCATTCATTTCTCTATCGGTCAAAACAAAAACAAGGAAACTGGAAGAGTGTAATGAAGGCACTATTTACAAAGGTGCAGGCAGCTTAAGGGAAAGCAGCAGGGGTTGGTAAAGCACCTAAGGGATAGACTATTCATAGACCAAGGCCTGATGGAGCAAAGAGAGGAAACCATTTACAGAACAGGCTTTGTAGCTGTAGCTCTGGAATGCTTTCCTGAGGGGAAGATATGGATTTTAATTGAGGAAAAAAGGGGACTGTAAACTGTTGGCCTCAACAAAAAGCGAGCACAGTATTAATACCCCAACCTTCTTCTTCTTACTCTCTCCTACCTGCTAGTATCTTCATTAGCCAAATCTTACCAGAAAAGAAAGAGTAAGAAAACCAAATGGATGTAGCTCATGATGTCAGCCTTCGGAAGCAAAGCCAGAATAAAGAAAGGTGCAGAGTTGATCTGGAAAAGCAAATGGAAACTATCCAACACAAGCCTTTTAGGATCTTCTCTCACCGTCTACCTGCCCATGAGAAGATCACCTGCAAATAAGCCAGTTTTTCAGAATCCAAACCAATTTTACGAGCAGAAGTAATAAGGTACAATCACCTTGTCCCTACATTTGTGAAGATGACCTTCTCTAATTTAGTGTTTGAAACAAAGTACAGAGACCCTGGCGGTATCTTCTTTATGCCTCACCTAATTACTCAGATAGGAGAGATGAAATTTAGGCATGTGGAAGGAGCAAGGGCAGTGGTGAACTCAGGAATCATGCAGGTACATTGGATATAATCTGTCAGGTCTTTAGGAGACCTGAGTAAGTCTAGCAGTAGGGTACATCAGGACTGGGACAGACCACAGGGCAGCGCTTCAGGACAAAGACCTGGGTAGATGAGCTGATTCAGTGAGCAACAACCAAGTAGTTTCTGGGGTAAAATTATCTGTACTTTTTTTTACCACAGTTTTTTTTTTTATCTATGCATCCATCAATGTATATTTAGGTGGTTTCCATATCTCATCACAAGAAAAACAATTATAACTATGTATGGTGATGATGTTAACTAGACTTATTATGGTGATCAATTTGAAATATACACAAATATAAAATCATTCATTACATGAAACACCTGAAACTAATAAAATGTTATATTTCAATTATATCGTGATTTTTAAAAGATGCTATAAAAAGCAAGTTTATGAAATCTATTACTTTTTCTAAAAAGTTATTGAGGATATTATATATTTAATCACTCTGTGACTCCTATGTGTAGAAAAGGATGAGAACTATCTTTTAGACATAAAGTAAGAAAGGTTTATTTTTAGGTATATATCCAAAGAAACCCAAAACACAGAGTCTAGAGCCAGATTGCCTAAGCAGAAATCCTGGATCCACCACCACCAAACTCTGTACCTTTAAGCAAGTTATTCAACCTCTCTGTGCACATTTTTCTCAACTATATAATGGGCTTAATAATAGTACTCATCTCATGTGTTATGAAAGTCAGGTTAGTTAATAATGTAAAACAATGTCTGGCAAAAACAGGTACTCTGTTAGCTACTGTTGTTATCAAGAAAAGAAAAGAAGCTATAGGTATCAGTCCAAAGAATCTCAGTGTCTAGTAGGAAAACAGACACATAAACAGGTTTTTTAAAGAGTAATAAGTGCTACACAAAGACAACTAAAAGAGTGCAAAAGATAGTTTCTTTGTTACTGTTTGACAACCAGCTCATTTAAAAATCATACACTACCATTTTATTTACATTCCTGTCACTTTCTATATGTAATGTGCATTCAAGAGAATTTTCTTCCTTGAATTCCAATCTACAAACATGTGGAAGTAAACATTTCATTGACATTTAATCTAATTGCTTAAATGTAATAGCCACGATTATCGTATTTTGTCCCTGACATTTATGTTGCCAGAACACTGCATGGCTTAAACTGGCCCATAAGCTAACATTGTCTTCAATTGTTATCTGCCTTCAACTTTCTTAGATTGAGAACAAAAATTTCAGCACCAGAGTACACACGCTTTCACATGCAAACAAACCCTTGCCCGGTCAATCTGCTATTATTTTTCATCATTTCAATCGATTGTGCAGCAATCAACTGGACTGATCATGTGGCAACCCAACATGGTCATTAAGACAGCTGTGATAATCAGATCAGCTGGGAGACATTCAGTGACTTTGTTTATCTAGAGATGGCAGGAGACTTCCATGTCAAAAAATTTTGCAGCCCTCAGGTAATCTCTATTGTTTTAAACCAGTATTCCTTTTGCAGGCCATCCACAGAATAGGGATCTAATCATCAAGTTTACTTAAAGTATCACTTTCTGAAACAAGCACATAGGATGAGCAATCAAAACTTGGAATGTATGTGCTACATCTACTGAGACGTTCCTGTTAAATAATGCAGGCGGAAAGGGGCACTGCCGAGACAGCATGGCTTTCCGGCTCCTGCATAAAAGGCTGAATTCCTTACGGTGCTTTATTTCCCAATTTGTAATTCCAAAGTCTATGCAGTGGCAATGTCTTCTCGTCCTGTAGGGTGGTGGGTGCAGCTGGACAGAGGCAGGCTGCTGGTTCAGTTTGATTGTGTGGCCCAGCCTGAAGAGCCTCCTGGGACCAGCAGTGTTCTGCAAATTAAAGTCGGCCTGGCCTGAAGGTCAGCAGCCATCCCCCTGCAGTCACTGGCCGTCCCAGCCCACTGCCCTTGAGAAATTGGTGTGCTGCAAAACATATTTGCTCAGATATGGAGAGAAAGCAATTCTTCACCTAATTACATCCATTTGGCTCTGAACAGATAGATCAGGTCTCTTTGTGGGGGGAACAAAGCAAAAAGAAAAGGGATATGTATGCTTGCTTGTTTGTTAAATTGCTCCAAAAAATTTTGGAGGGAAGCTAAAATTAGATAATGCATGTTTATGCTTTGTGTGTCAAACACACTGTATAATGAGGGAAAGGAAGAGTGAGAGAAGGATGAAAGGGGGTGCAAGAGTATCGCACCCCACTGTAGAAGTCTCTTACAGAAACGGACAGAGTGAATCCCATCTACAAATAGCTCCCAAGCACAAAAGCCTTCTCTCTCTAGCCTGTCAAAACAGCAGTCATTCTCCATCATTCAAGGGCCTCTCTGAGTGCTGCTATCCAATCTTTCTCATCTCTTTTCAATGTCTTGACTCATTTGCAAAATGAGCTGAGTGTTAGCCAGGCATTTCACATGTAAGCTACTCTGATAACTTAGAGTGAAATCAGTAGACAGAGAGCCCAGGGGGATGTTCTGAAAGTACCCATGCAGCAGCTCGGAAACCACAGAGCACCAGCCCGCCAGCCCACTGGAGACAGAGCCAAAGGGCCTCAAGTCTATTTGGGCAAAATTGTAAAGTAGGTAATACTTCTTTAGCCAAAGAGGTTTGCAGAGCTTTCACCCACTGTCTTCTTTCTCAGCTGGTGTCCCAAATGAGTTCCCTTATTCTTTGTCTATTATGTACCTACCTTCATCTTCACTGTCTTCATTCCCCCAATTGTGTCCTCTTAGACCAGTCATTCACACTAAAATACATGACGGTTCTCTTGGTGTCAGCTGTGTTTTAATTGGGGTCAACATCCAAGAGATGAACATGGGTGGAATTTCAGGCCTTGCTCAGGGAAGGATTTAGGGTCATATAAACCTTTCTAACTGACAGTTCTAAACATCCTACCCTGCTGGAGGTCTCCACCTTCTCTATTCTATATTGTACCCCCAGAATCATGCTTTGTGGCTAAAGCATTTTTTTGCACAGCCATGCAGAGGGCTGACTTGAAAATCATCCTGAGTACACTATTTGGTCAAGGAGCCCTGTGAAAACACGGCCCTAGAGAAGTAAGGCGGTAAAAGAGCTGGGAGGGAGAACCAAACTTCAGCCCCAACTTCACCACATTCATCTGGAAAATGAGGACGTTTGTGACCATCTCTTTACTACACAGCACCTTGCAGAAGGCACCTGCAGCTTATCTCATAAAAGCTTTGAAACCCTCACTTTAAAGGGATTGTACAGTAAGAACAAAAAGGTTCAAAGCCTTACTGCACAATTTAAAACATTATTACTATCCTGGCTTATGGTCTTTAAAAGAGAGCCACAGCTTTTTTAGTTATTTTATCTTAATTTGCAAGTAGTCCTAGCTTAATTGTTCATTTATTTCCAAGATCATGCTATTAGTTACAAGGTTAAGATTCAAATGAGCAGGGGGAAGAACAAAAATGTAAGCCAATGGAAAGAAAAATGGACCCCTTGATCTTTAGTAAGTATTTTGTTTGTGAAGTATGCATTTCATTCCATCTAAAAATGAAAATGAACAGGTACAGGGAATGGTCTCTTCACTTTCAGCTTTGCAGCATCCCAAGGTGTAGGGTCTATCCAACTCACCTACCCTGGCTTAAGCCAAACTGCTTTGGGGTTCTATTCTGGAAGGACTATCTCCATGAGACTAACCATGTGGAATGCCGTATGCATGATAAGTCCATAGTAAACCCCAAAATGGAGGTTTGTCTTAGAGATTCATGAATTTGGTCTTAACAAAAAGAAAAGTGATTCAAACAACAAGTCATAGTTATATTCAGCTCAGAAAACTTCATGTTAATAAAGGAAGAAAGAAGTAAAAAGGACAATGTGAATGTGTATAATATACATCAACGATATAGTATATTTAGTGGAAGCACATATCCCATCTTCTCTACCATGCTCTATCAGTGAATTCATTCCTAGCTCAATGCAAAAAAAAAAAACTGTATTCACTTTGTTACAAGAAAAAAGAGAGAACAAGACTGCCTTTTTTGATTCTGTCATTAGCTGTGGTAAAGGGATGGTTTTCAGCCCCTGGATAGCTAAGGGCACTTCATAATAGAATCCAGCGCCTTTCACCCCTAAATCACTGATTTGAATCCAGCCCAGGTCACTATTGACAGAATGTTATTACCTCTAGGTGCTGTCTGGTGGCCCATGTGGAATGAGTTGATGGTCTCTGTCCTGTTCCATGTGGACAGTTGCCCATGTCACCTAGTTGTCAGTTTCAAATGAGAAGCCAAGGAGTTAATAGATGTGGAGCCTGAGCCCCCCTTGTACCGCGAGGTGGTGCCCTCCAGGTCAGAGTGGAGGGCAATGACTGCGATGTGTGAAGCCAGGCCCTGATCCCCTCGTCACTTTCTGGGACATCAATCTATCTCATTGTCCCATAATAACCTTTGCTGGGGACAAAGAATAAAAAACACTGCTTGGGTTTTATCCAGAATTTATTTCCATTTTTCCTGGCATTCATCCTTGAGAGGCTCCCAGGAATGAATGCCGCTTATGTATATCAACTTTCAGTCCACCATCTTCATTAGACAAACAGGAATTTGTAGCACTAAAGCAAAGCCATATGAATATTCAGTTTGCATATCAAATGTTATTGGATTATATTTTCTATTCGCTTTGATGTAATAGATTTTGCTGCAGAGGAAATTATTTGAACTCAACCAGAGCCACAGACAGTACCGGAATTTCTATTCAAGAGGCCAAAGATATACATGTTTGAGAAAGAATGACCATAATATACTCCATACTCTATGACTGTATATGTTCCTACCTTTTAGAGATCATGTCATTCAATTCCTTTTTTTTTCAATGAGAAAACTGACACATAGGCACACTGTCTTGTTCAAGGTCACAGAGTGAGAAAATAACATGACTAAGATTGATGAGGAAGTCCCAGACCTGTACTGCAGTGCTCTCTCACAGAGGCATTTCATTTCATTTGGCAAGTGTCCACTGAGCCCTTCCTGTGAGCCAGGCACTGCTGCATCCTGTCTGGGTGGTGGTGGCAGTGGTAATGGGAGCAGGGGTGTGGGCACACAAAGAAGAGAGAAACTCTCCTAGCTCATCGTCTAGCACAGAACCTACAATGTCAATAAACAAGAATAGATGTATAGACTGACCAGGTGATGGCACAGTGGATAGAGCATCAGATTGGGATGCAGAGGACCCAAGTTTGAAACCCTGAGGTCGCCAGCCTGAGCACAGGCTCATCTGGTTTGAGCAAGGGTCACCAGCTTGAACCCAAGGTCGCTGGCTTGAGCAAGGGGTCACTCCATCTACTGTAGCCCCCTGGTCAAGACACATATGAGAAAACAATCAATGAACAACTAAGGTTCCGCAACAAAGAATTGATGCTTCTTATCTCTCTGCCTTCCTGTCTGTCTGTCCCTGTCTGTCCCTCTCTCTATCTCTCTCTGTCTCTGTCACAAAAATAAATAAAAAGAAAAAGAAAGAAATAAAGAAGGAAGGAAGGAAGGAAGGAAGGAAGGAAGGAAGGAAGGAAGGAAGGAAGGAAAAGAAAGAAACAAAGAAAGAAAGAAAGAGAGAGAGAGAGAAAGAAAGAAAGAAAGAGAGAAAGAAAGAAAGAAAAAAGAAAGAAAGAGAGAGAGAAAGAAAGAAAGAAAGAAAGAAAGAAAGAAAGAAAGAAAGAGAGAGAAGATGTATAAACAAAAGTTTACATATAAGTGCTATTTCTGTTAGGTTTTTCTAGAGACAACCTGAGACAAATATTTAAGTAAAAGTAGTTTATTTTGGAAGTGATGTCAGGAAGCAGTGACAGAGGAAAGGGGAAGAGAAAGAATGTCATACAGAGTGTGTGAGTGAGTAGGTTGCTCTGAGGGCCCCTGGGGCTCAATCCCACTGGTGTCTTGTGGGAAATGGTAAGAACAAGCTCAGGGTTGTCCCACTGAGAGATAAGGAAGCTGGAGCATCTATATAATGACTCCCACCCATCACAGCAGAGCGCTCACTCCCAGCACCTCTGGCCTGCTGCAAGTACACTGCAACCAAGCTCACTGCTCCAGCCACAGATGGCCTTCAGGGGGTCATAGCTGCTGGCAGCAGAAAACCATCAACCTTTCCAGAAACTGTGAGTGTCAAAGGGGTGTGAGTGGGGCAGCAATAGCTTCTGCTATAATAGTTGTATGATATTGTTAAGAATATATCTAACATTTAGAAGACAGTCAATAGTACAGAACAAAGATGGTGGGTTCGCAGAGGAAACACAACACGGAAAGTGATTGCTGTGCGTGCTCAATGCGGGGGCAGGTGTGGGAGAAAGCACTGCTCCTGTGGCACAAAGCCTGGCTCTCCACACCGTCTGGTCCCCTGTTTCCCCTTCACGGCCAGCAAAACAACGTTCCCTACTCCCTTCACCTCGTCACCTCTCTGCTCTGCTACCTTTTTTGGCTACATGATTCATAATGACTCCTCTGCAGATTTTCTTCCTTCAAAAGCCTTTCCCTGGCCTTTAACATCCCCTTTAAGCCCTCACCAAGGCAATTCCCTTCACCTATTGTTTCACTCTCAGAGCCTCATGAACTGGAGTTTCTCCCTTGCATTGCATCCTCCAAATATCTTCCTGTTTTCCCATCTTCTCCCCAGCATCCATGGTAATAAATAGGAATTTGCTTCTGAATAACAATGGACAGCAGTTACTCAAGAGATTCAGTGAATAAATAAATCACCACATTACTAAGTCAAGCTGCCAGAAGTGCTCATGAGAGAATAAACCAGACACTAAACTGAGAATTTCATAGCAACTTCCAGTCCAATTCCTAAAGAAAATTAGACAGACCCCCACAGCCCTGGGGAATCAGCTGAGTTCCAATGATGTTTGCCTTTAACACTGGAGAAACACCCCTTGGAATTCTCATGCTCAAGCACTGTGTAATTCCGAGAACCTTCCCCCAGCTCCAATTTCCCTCAAAGAAACCATCTCAGTAATGTACACAGTGCAGCAAGATTGCTTAAGTGCACAGTTGCACAGACATTGAAATAAGGTGCAGGGAGGGGAATTTGTCTCAGAAGATGTCAGGGAAATCAAGGAATCATCTTCCATTTCTCTCTTGAGCAAACTATAAATATTTTGGAGGGGAAAGTTCATACAGAAATGGTGATAAGAATTTTTTAATTATCTTTTCTTTGGGGGAAGCTGCCTAACAGTTAAGAAGTGCCTATTGTATGCAAAGAGCTATGCTGAGTACTTTATGCAGTATCTCATTTAACCCTAACAAAATCTTATGAATAATAAGTGGCAATATTCATTGAGACAATATTCCGAGCACTATATGAACAGCATTAATATATCATCTTGTTCAATCCTCACAATACCTTTTAAGATAGGTACAATTATCATCCCCATTTTACTCATAGAAAAACTATGAAGCTCTGAAATATTCTATAATCTGACCAAAGTTGTGCAGCTCACTTGGAACCATTGGATCCGAATCCACACACCACTTTTCTGACTATATAAGCCATCCTGTGTATGAGGTACACTGTGATGAGTGCAGCCCTATGGTTTTTCACCCACTATCTTCCAGATAAGGTGGCTCCAATATCTTGAAGTAAGGGGTTATATGGTTACCTTTAAGAATGTCAATTTCAAAATGTTTGGGACACATATTCCAAAGACCTAGCTCCTATATGTATCCATGGATCTGGCATCCATAAATACCCAAGGCTTTGAGACTGTACACACAGGAGGGTCACTTCTAGCCTTCACTGTCACTTTTTAAATTCCATTAGCACCAAGAATCATAAAAGAAAATAATTTCCTCCACTTCTGCAAACCATAACCTCCTGCTGGAGGCAGGCTGAGGTCTACAGAATCAGAAGTAGCCTTACACCCAGTTCCCCACACTGGGCCCAGCTCAGCAGAGGCTGGGAAATGAGAGCAGTATGTGAAGGCCCAGGAACAGCAGGTCCTGTTGAGAAGAGACATATCCATCTCTGAGTCAAGTGGCTACAGCTATTTTGTGTTGACCCCTAAGAAAGCCTTGATTCTAATCAGTAGAGCCCACCAATACCAGAAGGTAAGAAGGTAATGAACAACTTAAGAAAAAAATGATCCAAAGGGTATTGTTGGATCAAAAATTTAAAGACAAATCTACTGGTTCCTTTCTACTTTTAGCCTCAACCATGGTGGCTATCACCAGCCCAGAACCCTAGTCATTTGAACCCTTCTCTGGTTTGTTATTTAATACAGACCCCAAGTTACAATCTGACTGCTCTCACAGGGGTCTCAAAAAGTGATTTAGAATTTGCATTTCCTGGGGACACAACATTGTTGAGAGTAAAGATTCTGTGGCAGCCCCTGAAAGCCACCTTAGCTCATCTAGTATTGTGCTTCCATTTGGGATAATGACACGTTGCCTTCCACTGACGCCTCCCCTAGAGCAGAGACATACTGAGCAGAGGCATGGGTCGGAGGTAGAAAGTGGGAGGTGTGAGGGCACTTGCTTAGGACCTGTGCTTAGGAGCCTGTGGGATTCCACCCCAAGAAAATCTGACCCTGAACTGAGGGTTCACCAGCAAGTCCATTTGTGGCACCTTCTAGAGAACAGATGGAAGTAGAGTGGGGGATGGGGAGGAACTGTCCTGGTTTCTGGTAAGGAGGCATCTGGGGCTCATAGGAAGAAATCTGAATTGGGAAACACAACTCTCATCCACAGAATGTGGACAATGACTAATATATGTCATCCACAGGCTGCTATGTGGCTTTAATGAGAGAGTGGAGTTGAAAGTCTCATGGCATGTGGCATTTGGTGTATACCAAACATGTTTGTTAAGAGCACGTTTGCATTGTAAAAGAAAAACTTTATATTATAATTAATCATAATAATTTAGATATATACATGATTTCTCACTTCATAAAGCAGCTTTGAATACCTGGATTCCAATCCTTCCAACAGCGTTAAGGGTAGGCATTAATATTGTTTCCATTTTGCAAATGAGGAAACAGAGGCTCAAGACAATTGCTTACTCACAGTCACACACAAAGTGCTAGAATGAGGCATTGAGCCCAGGGAGCTCTAACTCTACAGGGAACTCAGTCAGAGACTTCTGGGCTCACTATACTTATGGTCTGGAAACAGTGACATGTAACCTCTCAGGTCAAAATGAGAATGGGGTGGACAGTCACCCTCTCCTTGAGTTTCAAAAATTTGCAGTGCAGAAAAAATAGAATAATGATGATGTGAAACAAAGATATTGCTAGAAGGTAACCCTCTGATTTCCACTTCTTACTTACCCCAATTCCTTACCTAGGGAGAAAGATAACTGGCCCCAACACTTCCCTCACTGGCCTCCTGCTTGCTCCCAAGGGCAACCTAGCTCATTATCTGCATACCTGCACCCCTTTCTTTCATTTCCCATGCAGCTAGAGCTTCAGAAAAGGGATTATTGGCCAATCCTACCCCTCCCCCCACTTCCTGGAAATCAGCAAAATCTGCCAAATTTATCCAAGAACAAAGTCCCATCTTTATTTTTTCCAGTGTTTTTCTGGTCATGTCACAGCGCAGATATTGGTTTGGGAAGCAGATCAGGTATGAGTGGGTCAGTGGTCATCATTCCAGTCCACACCACATAGCTCAGCCACTGCCTCTGGTTGGACTAACACTTTAAGACTAAGTCCCCCAAGAAGAAATACAAGTGGCCAATAGATATATGAAAAAAATGCTCATCTTCACTAGCTACTAGAAAAATGCAAATTAAAACTACAATGAGATACCACCTCACACCTGTTAGATTAGCTATTATCAACAAGACAGGTAATAACAAGTGTTGGAGAAGCTGTGGAGAAAAAGGAATTATCATTCGCTGTTGGTGGAATGTAAAGTAGTACAACCATTATGGGAGAAAGTATGGTGGTTTCTCAAAAAATTAATAGAACTACCATATGATCCAGCAATCCCTCTACTGGGTATATACCCCCCAAAACTCAAAATCATTGGTACGTAAAGACACATGCAGCCCCATGTTCATCACAGCATTGTCCATGGTGGCCAAGACATCGAAACAAGCAAAAATCTCTTCAATAGAAGATTGGATAAAGAAGATGTGGTACATATATACTATGGAATACTACTCAGCCATAAGAAATGATGACATAGGATCATTTACGACAGGGATCCCCAAACTTTTTACACAGTGAGCCAGTTCACTGTCCTTCAGACCGTTGGAGGGCCGGACTATAAAAAAACTGAACAAGTCCCTAAGCACACTGCACATATCTTATTTTAAAGTAAAACAACAAAACGAGAACAAATACAATACTTAAAATAAAGAACAAGTAAATTTAAATCAACAAACTGACCAGTATTTCAATGGGAACTATGCTCCTTTTACTGACCACCAATGAAAGAGGTGCCCCTTCCAGAAGTGCGGCGGGGGCCGGATAAATGACTTCAGGGGGCCGCATGCGGCCCACGGGCTGTAGTTTGGGGGCCCCTGATTTACGACACGTGGATGGACCTTGATAACATTATAATGAGTGAAATAAGTAAATCATAAAAAACTAAGAACTGTATGATTCCATACATAGGTGGGACACAAAATTGAGACTCATGAACATAGATAAGAGTGCAGTGGTTACCAGGGGAGGGGAAGGGAGTAGAGGAGAGGGTGGTGGGAGGGGAGGGGCATAAAGAAAACCAAACGAAGGGTGACAGGGACGATTTGACTTTGGGTGATGGGTAAACAACATAATCAAATGTCAAAATGATCTGGAGATATTTTCTCTGAATCTGTGTGCTCTAGTTGAACAATGTCACCCCATATTAAAATTAATTGTCTAAATAAAACTATTTTTAAAAAAGAAAAAAAAGACTGAGTCTCTTTTTATCTGTTTGACCTTTTCTTTCTCATCAGCCTCTCACCATTTCCATGCCTACCCAATCATTTTTACAGGAGGGGATCAGGAACCTCTTTTGTTGTTTGCTTTATCAAACCACAGTAACAAAAATGTCCACTCAGAACACAGATGTTCTCTGTACCCTTCACCCAGTCACTTCTTGTCACTGACAAGAAGTGCATTTAATGGTGAGATTGAAAGAAAGAGACCTGAAAAGTGTAGCCCCCACATGAACACCATGCCACTTCCCTTTCCAGCTCCTTACCACAGCTGTCCTGCAGCGACTGATGACATATACAGAGGGGAAAATATATTTCTGGGGCTAAACATTAAAACAAAGACAGCTGAGAGCTAGTTAATTCTTTGAATGAGACAAACATAAATGGCGCCTGGATGTGCAATAAGGTGTAAAAGAGGAAGTGAGATGCATTAGAAACAAGAGTGCATAATGTATTATCAACAGCTCTGCGGCTTTGATGGGCGAAGGCTTTTATACAGACTCTGTATTGATAGGTATTTCAACCAGCAGTAAAAAAACCGTTCTTGACATTCATCTATAGGGAAAAATATCCATGTACTCTTGGCTGTAGGACCAATTAGTCTGTGAAAGCAGTGGGGAGGGGGGACAGAATATAAATGCAGGATGCATCCGCACTTGATTACTCTAATGAAATGTCCATCGATTCCTATAGATTAATGTGAGAAGAATAGCAGCTGCAGAGTGGCTAACACCTCTAGGTCAGCAGCTGTGTGCAGGGTTTGTTCGCGCGTGTGAGCACCCCCACCAGTCTTATGCCATGGAGAAGAGAGAAAAGAGTGTGTGTGTGTGTGTGTGTGTGTGTGTGTCCGAGTGAAACTGACCATGCTGGCTGGACAGGATCAAGGAAAGGAAAAGTCTGGCTCTTAGAGATCGAGGTGTGGCTGTATCTGCCTGTGGACAATAGGAGTTCAGCTCAGCCACTTGCCAGGGCACAGACTGAGCGCTCCATTTCCCTTTTCGCTCCCCACTCACTTTCACATTTGACTTTGCTGCGAGGGGGACAGAGAGCTCACAGGTCACCTAGTTTGGTTCAATTAATTTCATACAGCCTTTAACCACCCAGAACAAATGTGGAGTTCACAGATGGCTCTCTGCCAATCACTGGTGCCTGCCCTCCCCGCTTCCCATCCCCAAAATGACATCGGCTTGTCCAAGCCAGCATTGAGCTTCAGGTAAATGTGCCAAACTAAGTGATACACTCACAAACTTAAGACCCATTCCAACCCCGTGTAATTACTGGTGAACTAGTCTATCCCTCCTGGAGCTGGCATCAAGTGAAATTCTCCATCTCAAGAGAAAGTATATTTATTTTTAATTTTTTTTATTTTATTTATTCATTTTTAGAGAGGACAGAGAGAGGGAGAGAGAGAGATAGAGAGGGTGAGAGAGGAGAGAGACAGAGAGAGAGAAGGGGGAGGAGCAGGAAGCATCAACTCCCATATGTGCCTTGACCAGGCAAGCCCAGGGTTTTGAACCGGCAACCTCAGCATTTCCAGGTCGACGCTTTATCCACTGCACCACCACAGGTCAGGCCAAGAGAAAGTATATTTAAAGAATGCTCCTTTCATTGCCAAGTGACCGGCTGTTCCACAGTTCTGAGGGCCTACTTTAGAAAATACTATCTACACAGCCCTAGAGTAGAAGGTTTCAGCTAGTCTCTCCTGTAGTATGCACAGAACTCATTTACATTTATATACATCAACTAGCTTGTATTTTTTTTTCTTTTTTTGCTCCACTTAATCTGCAATTTTTTCTACTTGTTAAAGAGGAAGTGAGAAAAGTCTGGGAAGCAGGAGAACCCTGTGTACACCGGCATCTGGTGGCTGCAGAGGAGCTCTGAGAAAGAGCGAGCCCGCTGCATGTGCCTGAGGGGAGCACTGAGGTTCGTGGGGATGCTCTCAGTGCCGTCTGCAGAAGAGTGAGACAGGAAAGCCAGGGAGAAGAGCAGGCTCTGGAAATCTGTTCACACCCAGAGAGGAAGTTCCATTCCAGCTGGAGAATTCAATACCCAACAAACATGAATCCCACATAAGCCCAATAAGAAAAGGAACATCAGCCTCAGTGTTCAAAGCCATGTCCTTCTTACTTGCTCAGAGGATCCTCCTGGCTGACTAGAACATGTTGGTCACTATGAATTCTGTTTAAAATGAATCATTGTTTGTTAAAGACCAGCAGGAAGGGGGCCCTTCACTAAAGTGTCAAAAAAATGATGAGAGACAAAATACATTAGAATGCTGCTACTTAGGTGTGTAGCATGGAGAGAACCCTGCACACTTTACCACAAAATACATACATACAGCATCTGTGTATCTGTTAACATGATTTTAGATATAGTTAGAGACAGAACCCCAAACTGGAATTCTCTGTGCACCAAATCTAATTAGATAAATAGATAGGTAGGTAGGTAGGTAGATGCCTAATTTTAAATGTAAATAGGCCATATTGTCCTGACTGCTTTCCAGCTAAGACAAGGCTTTCCAGTTTCCAAGTCTTCTTCACCTGTCGGCACCATAGTAAATCTGTGTTTTAAGGAACATAGGCCCAATGTTATTTTTTTTATTGAGAAGCTGCAAAACTCTAACTTGTGGTTCAATAAATTGTATTACATCCCCCTTGCACTGAATGCCCTACACGCTTTGGCTTTCCATGTGTAATTGCAAGCTGTTATTAGCCCTGAGCTGTGTCCGTTACTGGCCACACTCTTGCTGAGCGGTCAATTTTTCCCCTGCCATTTCCTTTGCTCACACCATGCTGACCACGTTGGCCAGAGGCGGCCCAGGGTTTATAGTGCAGCATTGATTTTTCTTTTCTCTCAATACTGACAGAATCATAGATCCAAGGCAAATAAAGAAATGCATTCTGGGGTGATGAAATGTCTTTCATTCAGGCTGGATTGAATCAAAGCCCATCACAGAAATGTAGGGGCTCTGAAATGCTAGGGAAGCTCATGCCTCAAATTGTGGAAAAATAAATTTTATGTTTTCTCCACTTTCCTTTGGATTTGTAAATCACTGGGGACTCAGACAATCCAGCCAGTGACCAACTTGGGCAACAGGGCCATTGTAAACAAAGAGCGACTGTTAACCACTTTTGTTAATTGGGGCATTGCTTGTAATTCTGTTTGAAGGATAGTCATTTATTAGCTTAAGTAACACTCACAGTCTTCCAAATAACTGTCCTACTGTAAAAATATTGACTGAGGATCAGCCTTTGCTAAGAAATGCAAGATAGCAATTCACACAGACTTACCTATTACTGAGGGTGAGCAGTGACTGACTACAATAAATTGAAGAAAAATCTTCACTCAAACAAATAGCTCAAGTTGACACTTGGTGAAATGTAAATATAACCTTTACTAATTAATTTGGTGATATGCATACCTTGTTTATAGACATTAATCCAAGTTTGATCTTTAGCACACACAAGAGTACATGTTCACAGAGACAGTGGGTATTCAATAGAAAACCTCCTGGAGCAGGAAGTCGAAAGACCAGGATTTTCACTCTCAGCTCTTCCATTAACAACAAACTATTAGCCCTGAACACATGACTAACATCTCTCTTGGCCTGCTTTTCTTATCTTCAAAATAGAGACGGTAATATCTATCATGAGTGATTTTGATGGTTCAGGAGTATAATGTATATGAAGAGTTTAATACAGGACCTGGCACATGTCAATCACTTGTGCAACATGAGTGGTTAAGCGCTCACCTATTATGTAGAGGCATCAAAGCAGACACTGAAGATACAGAAGCAAGTTCTACCTTCATGGAAGCTATAGCCTGATGCACATTGTATGAGTAGCAAGTGCTCAAGATGACTGCTCCGTTATGATTATTATCATTAGTCGTAGGATTTAGAAAATAGAAGGGTTTGGCTACATGAATTTACTGTATTTTTTGCTCCATAAGATGCACCTGACCATAAGACACACCTAGGGTTTTAAGGAGAAGAATAAGAAAAAAATACTCTGAACCAAATGGTGTGTTAAAATATTTAATAAAATACCATATTTTTCGTTGCATAAGACGCACGGGCATTTCCCCCCTCCACTTTTGGGGGAAAAAAGTGTGTCTTATGGAGCAAAAAATATGGTAGGTCCTTTCCAGGCCTCAGACTCTTTAATCAATGATCAGTAACCATCTGCAACTATCTATCTGCATGTGCGGGTTTGTATGTGTATCCGATTATTTGTATAATTAGTATGTAGTAGAGGTGTGCATTTAAGTAGATCTGTCTGCCAAACAGTTTATTTTTTACATTCAAATTTGGGACCATTCAAAACTCATGTGTATATTTATTCAACTCAGTCTAATTCTAAAAAATAATTTGAAATAGTGTACTATTTTAAATGCAAATCGAAACTCCTTAGAATGCACAAAATATACCTCTTATTTTTATTTGTCTGAAACATCAAATCTAAATCTCCCAAATCTGAGAATATTGCAAGTACAGCCAGTAAGTTTGATTTAATATAGGTACATGGAAATACCAAGTAGTACAAGGACATCTTTGATTTCTGCTGATCTTAGAGACTAAATACCTCTCTTACCCTTATGACATTTAAGTTTCTGAAGAGGAGAAGCCTTCTGTTGTTTTGCATTCATTACAGGCACATAATAGGTGCTTAATGAATGTCAGTTATCCAATCAATCAGTGCCCCCATCAGTCAGGCAGTCAGCTCCGCCCCAGGTCCTTCCACAAGGAAACAGCAAAAGCATGTTTTCTTTTGGGATGATTATAGCTAAGAGCTAGGCAAGACACATTTTGGTTTACAGTGCTCAGGATAGCTATAATTTGAAATTCAAAGGCTCTTACCTGCAACCCATGAAAAAAAAACTCTCTATAGTTCCCTGAGCTCCGGAAGACATGAAGACAGAAACCATGGGAGAAAAGTAACTCCACAGGTCAGAAGTGCCTAGTACCTTATCCCTGTACTGGGGGTGGAAAAGAAAGTGAGACTTTTAATCTCTGCTTCTCACTGATCGTCTTTCAATTCTCCTCTCGGAAGGATGTCCTCTTCATTTTGTTTATTTTTAAATCTCAAGAGAATATCTCTTTCAAAGTTTATTGATACTTAAGTTGGTTTTAAATGGTTCTTACCATTTTTCTGCATTTGAACAACAATGAGTCACCCTTTTGAACATCTGTTTGACTTTTGGCATATGAGATGATACTAATGGCTAAGCCAGAATGGTAAACTTAAACAGCAGTACATACAAAATGCTAATATGTACATATTTTTTAAAAAGCACTCTTGCTGTTTTTCAGAAAAGGATCCAGTCAATATGTAAAAAGCCATTACTCACATTAGGAACATAGGTCAATTTAGATTGTTCTTAATTCTAGAATATACTATTCTTAGGTAATTTATGCAAAGAGGGTATTATAATTACTTGGGGCAGTAGAAACTCTACTCAGTTCTACCTTTAGCTCTGAGGAATGTGCATTCAACAAGAATTTCCTAAATATCCGGGACATATAAGAGACAGGGTATCTGACTTCCTGGGGGAAACAGAAGCAAGTAAATGGTCAAGATGCAGCCAACAGGGGCCACGAGAGAGGACATGCCTGTGCCGCACGGGTCAAAGTCCAGTCTGCATCTGGGGTACGAAGCATGGGCCAGACAATGCTTCCCAGGTACTTCTGGGATGAATTTTCTAGGAAGCATAGACCAGGGCAAAAGAAGTTGAAGCCAAGAGGAAATTTGTTCTTAAATTTCCAGAAGGGCATTCTCTTGTGTTCACTCCTTAGATTGTCCCTGAGCTACTCTAAGAAATGTTACAGTGCTGGGGGGGGGGGGGGGGCAGGGAGCTTCCAGGCCCAGGAAGAGATGGGATGGGAGGTGAGAACCAAAGCCACACACCTTATGATTTCTTCCCATCTCCATGAGACATGACCCTGAGTGGTTTCCTCCAACACTTGCACTGGGGAAGGCCAAGTACCCACAGGTCAGGATCTCAGGATTCTAAACCCATATAAATTTCCCACACAGATTTAGCCCTGCTCAGCAGGCTCTTGGCATTTTGACCATGTCCTAATGGGGTCTCTGGAAGGACAAGGCTCATCAGTGATTGTACAGAGTGACCTAGCCTTGAGTCAGGCACAAGAAAGTTCAGCCTTTGCCTCAGTGTCTGGAGGTAGGAATGGGCTAAGACATGAGGCAGAGGAGATAAAGCCTGCTTTGGTGAGGAGAGAGACAGGCAGAGCTAGAGTCAACCTGAGGCCAGGAGGACAAAGAAAATTCACTGTGAAAACTCCCCCAGTCCACTCCCAGGAGGCAGTCTGACAGTGCATGTTTATCATTCACCTTAATTCAAATCAATTCTGATTTGCAGGAACATCAGCTGTCTGAAGAGATAGGTGGCTTTGCCAATACAGTCCTACTTATCTTTCTCACTGACTAAATTAGTAAAGTTAACAAAAAAAAAAAAAAAAACTTCACAAATTTGGTATGTGTGTGTGGCCAGCCAGATATGGCATTGTATGACTTTACAGAAAACTTCTCAAGTCATCTAAAGAATAAATCATGCCAGGCATATTAGGTGTCATAATGTGATACAATGTGATACATTAAAGGTGAATAAAGGATTACTGTCAATAATACTATATTACTAAAATATTAAATATATTTGAGCAAGATAGATATAATATTTTAAACTATACATTATTGGACTTGTATTGGTTACTTTTAGAAACCTTCAGAGTAAGAATTGCCCAAATTCTACCCAGCTTTCAGAAGGGCAAACATACACTGGTTTGGGTGAACTTTATATAAATATTAACAGGTTCAATCCTCTCTCTAGGATCTATGCAGATCATTTAAGAAAAGAGCATTTGGTGCCTTCTTCCTGAATCAAGAACTCCACATACAGGTGAAAACCTTAAGGGAGAGACCAGCATGGAAATGTGTCCACTGCTACACCCCAACACCTAGAACAATGCCTAGCACATCAGAGCTACTCAGTAAATATCTGTTGAGTGAATGAGTAAACTGGTGAGTGAATGAACAAGAGCCTTGTTTCTGATATATTCATACATCAGTGCCCTCCAGACCCGTGTAATATTTTCTCTGCCTAGAACATCCTTTTCCCAGATTTCCACCCAACTGTCTCATCTTTTAGTATTCTGCCAATTATCTCTTTAAAAGTAGCCTTCTCTGACACAGTATTAGGGGAATATATATATATATATTCCCCTAATATATATATATTATATATATATATTACTCACATTAGGAATATATATATTCCCACTAGCAGTCACCAGCTATCTCCTCTTGTACTATCTTCCTCAGAGTAATTATTACTCTATGACAAATTACAATAGTCTCAGTGACTTAAAACAACAAATATATTATCTTACAGTTCTGAAGTTCAGAAGTCTGACATGAGTCTCACTGGCTAAAATCAGTTTGTCAGGAGGGCTAGGCTTCTTTCTGGAGACTTAAGGAGAGAATCTAATTCCTTACCCTTTTCAGCTTCCAGAGCCCTGCCACATCCCTTGAAGCATGGCCCCTTCCTCCAACTTCAAAGTCAGCAACACTGCATCCCTCTGACAATTTGTCCATAGTCACCTCTCCCTCTCACCACAGCAACTTTCAAGAACCTCTATAATTACACTGAGCCCACCTGAATAATCCAGCATACTCTCCCATCTCAAAGTCCTTCATTTAATTACATTTGTAAAATCTCTTTTGCTAAGTAAGACAACATAATCACAGATTCCAGGAATTAGGTTATGAACATCAGGGGAAGTGGCACTTTTCTGCCTATTATATATGACACAAATTTATTTTTGTGTGTTTGTATTGTTTAATTTCCACAGATTGTAAACTCCATGGCTGTCAGGACTTGGTCTCATTTTCCTCTGTATCTGCAGCACCTAGAACAGTACCCCACATATGTTGGGCACTTAGAACATATATATTTTTCAAATAAATGAATAAGTGAATGTCCCCTTATGTATGAAATAAGTTGTTTGGCCTCATTTTTGCTACTTCCATAGTTTTCTTCCTGCTGTATAGTATTTATGATCCACTTAAATTATTCTTTTTATACCTGTAATAATGCTATCATTACTCAGAATTCTCTAAGAGTTAAAACAGGGCAAGAGCATTTGTTAATGTTTAATGGCTCACATCTATTTATTCACTCTAAATGAAAAAGCAGTTGTAGAATTTATTGGAATCAAGCTAGTACCCTCCTTCTTTTTGCAAGTTCTTGCTATAGTCAGTAAGACCCCATTTAAGGAAGATTGCCTGTACATTGTTGAGAGATGGAAATGAAAGACATATCTATCATCCTTTCTTTCCCATTAAGAACTTTATGCAATTTGCTTCAAAAGAAGACAGATTAGTAAACTGCAGTGCTTTGAATTCACTGAAGGCAGTATGGTATCATATAAAGGATATTGAAGTCAAAGAGGCTTCAGTGTGAGTCTTGGTTTTAATACTTTTCTAATTGTGTATTCCTGGGCAATCTCCTTAATTGCCAGCCTCAGCATTGTCATCCACAAAAAAGTACCTCTCAGGGGGCTGTCATTGGGGAGTAGATGAGAAGACACACGTCAAACATGTTGTGGCACACATAGTCACTGGGTAAGTACCAGTTCTTTTTTCCTCCTCCTCACTGATCTCATGTCCTGAAAGGTTGGAGGATGGGAGAAGGGAAGCTGAGAACAAGCAGAAAAGGGATCAGAGACAGCTGGGTAGAACTGAGGAATCACAGCCTACTGGCAACATAGATTATTGCATCAGATGGAAAGAAAATAATTACCTGGATATCACCCAAGAAAATGTGTGAGGTTTCCCTCAAAGGAGCAGGGGGAGATAACCTCACCCTAGCATTCAAGTCTTCCATTAACTAACCTTCCCTAATTCTACTGAAAATGATGCCCTTATAATCCCTTTGCAAGAATAATTCAGGGCAACCATTCATCAGAACAAATAAAGCACTAAAATGATTCAATGTTTATTGAAAGATTCATTGAATGAGATTCATTGTTATTTCAGTTTGCCCAACTAGAAAATAAATATTTATCAAAAGAGAGTCGAAACATATGCCCTTCAAGCACTCTTCAAAAGAGCAATCAATTCATTTTTAAGAGAAAAGAAAATCAGATGAACTATTAATTCAGTGTCATGCCTTCCCTACCATTTGTGACATCTCCCTGTCTAGAGTATCTTATTTGCTCCTCCTCACCCCAATTTTATCTATTTATCAAGGCCCAACTCAAATTCTCCTATTAAGCCTTTCCTGATCACCCCAAGCCTTAGCTGATATTTTCTTTTTTAATTTTTTATTAATTTTAATAAGTTAGCTGATATTTTCAATCCCCACTTCTTTAGCATTTATATCTCTACTACTGATTCCCAAATCTATCTGATCGTCTGAATCCCCTGGTTAAGCATAGGTTACATTTTACTATGGTAACAAACACTCAAACATCACAATGACTTCAAACAACAGAGGTCCTTTTGTTATTGATGCAAAGTCCACTGCAGGTATGGAAAAATTTTGATGGCATTTTGTTCCATACAGTGACTCAGAGATCCAGGCTAATAAAGATTCATTATCTTGTACGTGAACTGCTTGGAATATATGGCCTCCTCAATTGACACAATGCTGGAAGTGAATACTGGAAGTTTTAATGCTGGCAATTAAATGCTTTATCCCAGAAGTGATATATTTTACCTCCACCCTCAAGCTTATGATCATTCAGCCACAGGATATACCCAACTAGAAGAAGCTAGGGAAGTATAATCTTCCCAAGTGGCAAAAAGGGGAAAAAAAACAGATTATGAATAAGTCTCTCTCATACCTAAAGAAAAAAAATCTTGTAGACACAGAAAACAAACAATATGGTGATTAACAGAGAAAAAGGGGGGCAGGGGAGGTAGAAAAGGGTAAAGGGGGATAAATGGTGATGGAAGGAGACTTGACTGTGAACACACAATACAATACACAGATGATGTATTATAGAATTGTACACCTGAAACCTATGTAATTTTATTAACCAATGTTGTCCCAATAAATTTAATATTCTTTTATCTCAACAAATCAAAAATATAAATAAAAACAAAAAGTCCCAGGAATATATTTCATACCTATCAAATCAAAACTTTTAGGATTGAATCCCAAAAATCTCACTTTGAAAGCCAACTTTGAGAACACTTCATTCACACCACTCATTCTGATTTATCATTTACTTCCCAGTATTTTATCTTTACATGTCCATTTAAGCAAGGTAAAAGTACTATAGCTTCATTTTATTCAGGAAATGTGATTACTTATGGTGACAGAACCTGAACGTTTACCTGGGATTTAAAAACCATGAGTACTTGCCACATGACTGCCACTGGGTAAGTCATTAGTAAGAATGTATTTTTAATTGAGATGTAATTACATACTATAAAATTTACTTTGAAAGTGTACAATTGAATGATTTTTAGTATATCCTTAAGGTTATGTAACCATCACTCCTATTTAGTTCCAGAACATTTTCACCACCCCAAAAAGAAACTTCATATGTGTTGGTAGTCATTCCCAATTACCCAGCTCCACCTCCCGTCTATGGCAATCATTAATCTTTCTACTTTCTGTCTCTATGGAGTTGTCTATTCTGGATATTTCATGCAAATGGAATCATACAATGTGTGGCCTTTTGTATCTATATTCTTTCATGTAGAGTTATGTTTCTAAGTTCATCCATGTTGAAGCATGCATCAGTAATTCATTCCCTTTTATTGATAAATATATTTTCCATTATATATATATATACACACACACACACACACACACACACACACACACACACCACATTTTGTTTAAATACTTACCCATTGCTGCTTGTTGGGGTTGTTTTCACTTTTAGGCTAATATGTATAATATTGCCATGAAATGCATGTATCAGTTTTTGTATAAACATATGTTTTCAATTCTGTGGGGTATATCCCTAGGTATAGAATTGCTAGGTCATATGGCAATTGAGTATTTCTCAAAATTTTGTTAACTGAAAATGTGGTGGGTAGTCCCTGACCTATGAATTCCAAAAAGGATGCTATGAGAAACAAATATGAAAGCATTTTGTAAACACAAGAACACTAATAAGCTCTAGGTAGTATTATTATACTTCAAAAGCACTGTGCAAATAATCAAGAGATGATATCAGAGTAATGGTGGTATGAGAGATACTCCTGATCTCCCCCTTGAAATTTCAACAAATTGAAATCTATAATGCAGCAAAGAAACCTCAGCTGGGCTTGCAGGCATGCCTGAAAGATCCATGCACCAAATAGATGAAAGGTCTGTTGACACATGGAAAGAAGCACCTGGAAGCCTGAGATTGCAATTGCTAGAGCCATAAAGCCAAAAAGCTGAAGCTGTAAAGCCCTCACAAGCCACCCACCAATGCAACTGCGGCCCCGCCTACATCATCGCAAATATAAATGAATGGGACTGTATCAAACTAAAAAGCTTCTGCACAGGCAGCCAATTAAATGGCCGATGATATTTGCAAACAACAGCTCCAATAAGGGGTTAATATCCAAAATATAGAAAGAACTTACAAAGCTCAGCAGCAAACAAGCAAATAATCCAATTAAAAAATAGGGAGAAGACCTGAACAGACAGTTCTCCCAAGAGGACATACAAATAGCCAACAGATATATGAAAAGATGCTCATCTTCACTAGCTATTCAAGAAATACAAATAAAAACTACAATGAGATACCACCTCACACCTGTTAGATTGGCTGTTATCAACAAGACAGGTAATAACAGGTGTTAGAGAGGCTGTGGAGAAAAAGGAACCCTCATCCACTGCTGGCGGGAATGCAAATTAGTACAACCATTGCAGCAGAAAGTATGGTGGTTCCTCAAAAAATTAAGAATAGAACCACCATATGACGCAACAATCCTTCTACTGGGTATCTACCCCAAAAACTCAAAACATTGGTACGTAAAGACAAATGCACCCCCATGTTCATTGGAGCATTATTCACAGTGGCCAAGACATGGAAACAACCAAAGTGTCCCTCAATAGAGGATTGGATAAAGAAGATGTGGTACATATATACAATGGAATACTACTCAGCCATCAGAAATGATGACATAGTGACATTTATGACAACATGGATGGACCTTGAGAACATTATACTGAGTGAAATAAATCAGAAAAAGCTAAGAACTGTATGATTTTACACATAGGTGGAATATAAAACTAAGACTCGTGAACATAGGTAATACCAGGGGAAGGGGGCATGTGGGAAGGGGATAAGGGAGAAAAATGGAAGAGAGAATGGAGGTAACAGTGTAAAAAGGGACAAATATAAGGTAACAGAAAATAATTTGACTTTGGGTGATGAGTATACAACATAAGCAACAGTTCAAATTCTATAGAAATGTTGACTTGAAACCTACATACTTTTATTCATCAATGCCACCCTGTTAATCTTCTAAATAAAATTAACATTTTTTAAAGAATGCACTGTGTACAATTGCTTACACATAGTAATGCTCCATAAATGTCTGTGCTGATTGATTGTGTAATTAACAAACAAGGAGAAAAAATAGATCATTAAGTGATATTAAATCCTAAGTATTGTCCCAAACAAGCAGAAGCAAGTTACTCAGTGAATACCACTAGTCTGCATTTGATTTGTTTTCCTGAAGCAGAACAAGGAATGTGTTCTTGAAATAAAATAAAATTGACCTGATGTCTTTAAAGGATTGCCATACTGGCAATCTATTTTCTAGACATGCTCTGGAGTGAACTGCTGTGCTTACAATAGTGCTGTCCACCAGGGAAGTGCAATATTTGGGAAAACTGTCCACCCCAGTTCCTTTGAAGAAGGGTTCTGTCACGTCTCACTTTTTCTTTCAGGAGTTAAATGTGGAGTCACACACCTCCCCTACAACTCTGAGGAAGAAGCAGCATTTTTTCACCAAGCCACAATTGACATCCATTTATAGCAGACATGTCACTGCCTTTTCGGCAGTGTGTTCATTTAGGTGTTCCGTCTGAATTGAGACTTTTAGGCACTAATAATAATTAACTACTTTCTTAGCAATGAAAAAAGTCTTAAATGCCTATTTACTTAATGGTCCCCTAGGGTGTCTTTGTTTTGAATGGGATAAAAAAAAATCTTAGCTGCAAAATAAGCAGGTGATTCTAATCAATAAAGCCAGAGGACTATATTGATTACAAGAACTCCATTCTTTAGTCATTAACCCTGTGAATTCTCTACCAAAGCCCGTAAAACTGTTTCTACCCATTAGAACGCAGAAAGGCTCATTGAGAAACTGAAATCTCATTTCACTTTTATGCTTTCCATTCAGCCTAAGGGCCCATTTTGGGGAGTCCACTCCACAGGCTGCATATGTAGGCAGATGATTTTTGTGGTCCTCACTCAGGAGGGCGTGTGCTTGGAGGTAGTTGGGGTTTTCCTCACTAGTGGTGATAGATCTGATGACACCGTATTTATTCATCTAGCCTGAGAATTTCTTGTGCAGAAGCAGAAAGTTTCATCTCCTTTTTGGTGACTGCCAACACTTCTACATTTCAAAGAGAGTGTGAGGATGAGGCACAGCATTGATGTCACTAGTGAGAAACATCAGTTACTGTGATCCGTAGAAGTACAACAGGCTAAATCGGGCTGAATCCTCCAATCTGGCTTGAACTGCCAAGTTTAGTTTCATAGATAAGTGTTGTAATTAAACTGAACATAGTTTCCAATCATTGCTTTTCTCTGATGTCCCATAGCACCTTATAACAAGGGGTGACACATTATAGACATACCCTATCAAGAATCAGGGGTTGTGGGTTCAAGTCCTGACTCTCCCACTGAACCAGCAAAGTTATTTCATCCTTCAGAGCCTGTTTATTCATAATGATGAATTTGTACCAGATCTCTGCTTCTCAAGTTTTAACAAGAATAATAACTACCTGGGGATCTGGTTAAAACAAAGATTCTCATTTAGTTGGTCTAAGGCAAGGCTTGAGATTCTACCCAGGTAAATCTGAAGCTGCTGGCCCATGGAAATACTTTGAGAAGCTGAGACCATGTGCTATCTGAGATTACCTCACTCTAACACTGTGGCTCTATGATCTGTGGGTTCCTAATGGCATCAATACATTTCTATCTTGTTCTATGGATATTTATCAAAATCCCTAATTAGACTTCCTGCTCTGTGATGGCAAAATAATTATTTTTTAAACCCTGTGTCTCCTCTGTATCCCATAGGCTATACCATGTTTGGCATACAATAGGTGCTCAATAAATATTTTCTAACAAATGAATGCATAGGAGATCTACTTGCTTTTATCCTTTTTTAAGAACACTCCATTTAGATTCAAAGAGCTGGGAAGATTATTAGAGATATTCCAATCTAGCATTCTCATTTTATCTAGAATTCTGAGACTGAAATTACTCAGGGTCACATAGCTAGCTGATCCAGAGAATATTAAAAAAATAAATAAGGTCCAACTGAACTACAATATGTAAAACTATTTGGCTTCTACCCAAAAAAAGGTGACAAAGAGGTTTAGGAAGGAAGTTGAGATCAAGAAATGAGATTGGTAGGGAGCTCTTTATGCTCTCAGTCCCCTTTGGTTTAAAAGAAGGTTTAAAAATATTTAGAAAGAAGCCTAAAAAATATTTAGGTTGACAAATGTTTAGTACAGTTAATTAGCTTCTGGAAATGACTAAAATGTTAGGCTGGTGCCACGTAGCCTCAACTGATTGACAGTCTTCCCATCCTTCAATCCCTTGCTTACTCCCTTTAACCTCAGGTAGATGAACATGGTACTCATGTACTTTTTGGTAAAAAAAAAAAAAAATGTGCTAAATTCCCATGCTACTGGGTATAAAAATTACTGCTGCAGTAAAAATTATAATAATTATATTATACTCATACAACAAATTTTACAAAAGTAGGAAGGGTTTTAAGCATGGGAGCATCATGCTTAGATCTGAACTCTCAGGAGAGAACCCGAGTAGAATGGATAGTGTTGAAATAAGGAAGGAGGCTGCGAGCTCAAATGGGAGGCCACTGCAGAGATTCTAAGAGATATAAGAACGTAAACTCAGCTAATGCTAGTTTGGATAGAAAGACAGGAATTTCACAGGAGATTTGAGGCTATCTCCTATGAACATAGCAACATGTTAGGGGGGAAGAGGTCTTAAAAATCCAGACCAGAAATTAAATGCAAATATGCATAGTAAAAGACCAAGGATAGGAATGGATACCAATAGATATGCAAGCCATAAGAATCTACATAGTTGGTATAGGTTGAATATGAAATTTGATTCTCAGCATCCTGGAAACCAAAGGGAAATAGAGACATAGGTGGTTCTCACTGTCCAAATAGACCAAAAACATAAAATACCTAAAGAGAGCTCTTTGAACAAAGCCTTTCTAAGCACTCAGCAAAGAAGAAAAAATATTTCTCAACATGAGATTTCATGTAGGAGACATTGTGAGATGTAGTCACAATGCTCTCAACAGCATCCTTAGGGTAAAGTATAGAAGCGGCTTTATTTCTTTTATGGTTGTATATTTGTTTCCGTTTTATTGAATTTATTGGGGTCACACTAGTTAACAAAATTGTACAGGTTTTAGGTGTACAATTCCACAGCACATCATCTGTACAGTGTAGTGTGTGTTTAGCATCTCAAGTCAAGTTTCTTTCCAACATCGTTTATCCTCCTATATTCTCCTTTACCTCCTCCACATCCCCTGGCAATCACCACACTGTTGTGGGAGGGACTTTAATCAGGGCCTTTCTGGTAGAGGACCTCAATGAATTAAGTGCATAATAAACATAAAGAAACCTTGTCAATGCAATGGTACATCAACAGTTACAAAGGTTAAGATATGATCCAAGTGACTCCCCTCAGAGATCTTAACTAAATGGCTGCTATTTCTTGATTATAGCTTCCAAACTTCTGACAATAACTCTTAGTTTTTTTGTTGTTGGTTTTGAGGAGGTTTTTTTTTTGTTTGTTTGTTTGTTTGTTTGTTTGCTGTTGTCATTCTCTAACCACTTGACAATGGTCCATGGAGACTACCCAATTGCTATAACCAGTTTTGCTTTCATGATTGGTTTGTTTCTAGGGGGTGATAAGTATTTAACTGATTTACCTGTTTTAGTTTAAATAGCAATTCACCTGGTTTAAAGTAACACAGGAGTATTTATCAGCTCTCTTTCTCAAGGCCTCTGTGGCCTTTATTCTACTTAGCAAAGCAGATGTGATGCCCAGGTCCTTTCATGTCAAAGCGACCTTGGTTTTGTTTTCTTGGTGGGGGGGGGGGGTCTTTAGAAAACTTATCTTTAAAATCCCCAATGAGAACATTCATTTATCACAGATCCTTGTTATAATTTCCTACTTAATTGAAAAAGGAGAAAGAGAAGTATAAGGGAAAATAAAAAACGAATAAGAAAAACAGAAGAAGGAAGAAAAGAAAGGGGGGGAAGAAAAAGGGAAGGAAGAAGAAGATGGATTAGGAAGAGATAAATGTGCTGAAAGTATTTTAAACATAAAAAATCCACCAGGAAAATTGGTGCAACTCAAAGGCAAGAGGAAGAAGGAGCTATTTTCACTAATAAAAGATGTTTTGCAAAGCTACCCTGAAAAGGAGAGAAGGGACATTTCTTAGTAAGACTCAGCCATAAATATAACACTGCTCATTTCTTCATGATTGGAGTAGTTTCAGCTTACAGATAGGGTTATCCACACAACATGAACATTTTATCCCTTGACCCGACTCACTGGTCTTCTACAACATGGCTCAATATGAAAATACTCTCTGGACCTGATGCTAACTGTTCATCCATGAATGGCGGCATCTTATAAACACCATCAAAGAGCAAACCAACTCACAAAGCTGGTGTCTCAGACCTCCCAATCAACCTCACCCAACAGCCCAAATAAATTCATGCTGAACTTTTAAAATACTTTCTGTTAATCCTGTATGCCACTGAGAATGCTTTCTTTCCCTAATACTTAGTCACTCCCTATGGAGTATCTGACTTCATTGATCCAGGCAGCAGCGGGTATTAAACAAGGAGGGAAGATTATCTCTGATGCAACCACAAGAACACGAGCTCACTGAGAACAAGGAATTCATCTGTTTTTCTTACTATTCAACTCTCAGTGCCTAGAACAATGTCTGGTACTCGTAGGCCTTTGATAAATACATGTTCAATGAATGAACAAGTGTTGGCAATACAAAACCATGCCTGATTTTGAAGGGTTCTGCTTCTATGAAAAGAACTTAGAGGTTTTCTAGTTTAGTCTGAGGCTTAGAAAATGTGAATAACGATGATAATAAGAAATAATAATATTTGCTGAGTACAGCAAAGTTGAGTGATTTTCTTGAAGTCAAACAGTGAAACTGCAGCAAAGCCAAAGCCCACCCCAACCTCCTGACTCCCAAATCTCTGTCCTCTCCACTTCCCCACACAATCCCCAGGCGATTAACAAGCCCACATCCAGGTTCCTAGATGACTGGGAGGCTCACAAGGTGGACTGATCTCAGAAGGATATGAACAAAAAGTACAAATTTGATTCCAGATCTTGTGCATCATGAAGGGGAGGGTTTGAAAAACCCATGAAAAACAGGGTGACAATGAAAATAGAGTGTCCCTAAGAAACAGAAGCACCGCCCAAACCCTGCACTCTGAAAATCCTAGTAATCATCTTCATGCTTGTTCAGTGCTTTAATATTTTTACACTACTTTTGCAGCCATTATTTCATTAAATGTCACAAACTAGCATCCTGCTGGCCAATCTAGTCGACAGACAGGCTTTGTATTGGCTGACAGATTAATACTCTAATCCCAATTAGGGATTTACATTTATTGCTGGAAAAACTGACTGCAAACAATCCCGTTAAGAAATGGGCAAGGGACTTGAATAACCATTTCTCCAAAGACGACATACAGATGACCAATAGACATATGAAAAGATTTCCAACGTCATCAGAGAAATGCAAATTAAAACCACAATGAGCTATCACCTCACACCTGCCAGAAATTCTACCATCAGTAAATCAACAAGTGTTGGCGAGGTTGTGGAGAAAAGGGAATTCTCATGCACTGTTGGTGAGACTGCATTTTCAAGTTTTTTGCATAGATATCCAGAAGAAGAATTGCTGGGTCATATGGTAATTCTATACTTAATTTTTCAAGGAACTGCTGGACTCTGTTTCATTGTAGCTGTGCCAGTGTACATTCCCACAAGCAGTGAATGAGGGTTCCTTTTTTCTCCACAACCTCTCCAACACTTGGTTATTTATTACCTATCTTGTTGATAACAGGTGTGAGGTGGTATCTCATTGTAGTTTTAATTTGTATTTCTCTAATAGCTAGTGAAGTTAAGTATTGTTTCATGTATCTGTTGGCTATTTGTATATTCTCTTAGGAGAAGTGTCTGTTCAGGTCCTCTCCCCATTTTTTAATTGGATTGTTTGTTTATTTGATGTTGAATTGTATGAGTTCTTTATATATTTTGAATATTAACCCCTTATCAGAGCTGTTGTTTACAAATATCTCCCATTCAGTTGGCTGCCTTTTTGTTTTGTTCACACTTTCTTTTGCTGTACAGAAGCTTTTTAGTTTGATATAGTCCCATTCATTTACTTTAGCTGTTACTTCCCTTGCCTTTGGGGTCAAATTCATAAAATTCTCTCTAAGACCAAGGTCCATAAGTTTAGAGCCTATATTTTTTAACCTAGCAAGGATAACACAAAAAAGAAAACTAAAGACCAATATCTCTAATAAATACAGATGCAAAAATCCTTAAAAAATACCAGCAAATTGAATACAAAAATATATTTTAAAAATAATACATTATAATCAAGTGGAGTTCATTTAGGGCACAAGGATGATTCAACATACACAAATCGATCAATGTAGCACACCACATTAACAAAATAAAGAATAAAAATCATACAATCACATAAATAGATGCAAAAAAAGTACTTGACAAAATACAACATCTATTTATGATTAAAACACTCAGTAAAATGGGTATAGAAGGAAAGTACCCCAACATAATAAAGGCCATATATAACAAACCCTTTCACTGGTGGAAAACTGAAAGCTTTTCCTCTAAGATCAGGAAAAAGACAAATATGTCTACTCTCACCACTCTTATTTAACATAGTACTGGAAGTCCTAACCAGAGCAATCAGGCACGAGAAAGAAATAAAAGGTATCCAAATTGGGAATTAAGAAGTAAAATTGTCACTGTTTACAGATGACATGGTTCTTTATACAGAAAACTCTAAAGATTACACACACACACACACACACAAACACAAACTATTAGAAACAATAAACAAATACAGTAAAGCTGCAGGATACAAAATCAATGTACTAAAATATCTATTGCATTCCTAATACTAACAATAAAATTTCAGAAAAAGAAATGGAAAAAAAACAGTTGTTTTTGCAATTGCAACAAAAAGAATAAAATATCTAGGAATAAAGTTAACAAAGGATGTGAATGACCTATACACTGAAAACTATGAAGCATTAAAAGAGATTAAAAATGACACAAAGAAATGGAAAAATAATCCATGTTCATGGGTTAGAAGACTCAGCATCGTTAAAATGGCCATACTACTCAAAGCAATATACTAATTTAACACAGTCCCCATTAAAATCCCAATGGCATTTTTTTAAAGAAACAAAACAAAAATATTATCAGATTTGTATAGAACCACAAAAAAAAACCTGAATAGCTACAGCAATCCTGAGAAAAAAAGAATGAAGCCAGAGGTCTTATACTACCTAATTTCAAATTATCTTACCAGACAACAATAATCAAGCAGCATAATATTGGCATACACAAAAAAAGAAAGCAGACACACAGACCAATGGAACAGAATTGAAAGCCCAGAAATAAACCCACATATATATGGGCAAATGATTTTCAACAAAGGAGACAAAAAAATACGCTGGAGAATAGAAAGCCTCTTTAATAAATGATGCTGGGAAATTGGAAAGTCCCATGCAAAAAAATTAGACTAGACTGCCGTTTGTCTCTATATACAAAAATTAACTCAAAATGGATCAAAGAACTAAATACATAAGGCCTGAAACAATAAATTGCATAATAGTTTAAGCATTTAAAAATAAAGACTATCACACAGAAATACAGAATTGTGGCTTTTCTTGAGAAAGTGAATGATCTCAGCACACTGGTCTTTACATTCTTGCACAGCAACAATTAGCCTCAGTCATGGCTGCCGGTTAGAGGGCCACACACACCCAGTACAACACATTCCCCTCTTCGCCCACTTCACTCATTTCTATTTCATGTCTGGTCCATGTAGAAGCTTCGATTTGGGGATCTTATTTCATTTGATAATTTATTGTAACACTTCTACATCTGCAGGCTACCTTCCTATGTAACCTGCTTTTCATAGAAAGATTCAAGCTCTAATAACAGTAAACACCTCTAGAATAGATGCCTTTTAGGCACTATGCCTAAGAAAGAGAAAACTGGGTGATTCAGGGGCAGCTGTGCCTGGACCAGGTGAACATGGAAGATTTGGAGTCTAAAAGCTTATAAGGCCCCCTGCTCCTGTCATCACTTCATACTTTGTACCATAAATATTATTTTCATTGAATATATTGGGGTTATATTGGTTAGTAAAATTATATAGGTTTCAGGTGTACAATTTTATAATACATCATCTATATCAGTGGTAGTTAACCTGATCCCTACCGCCCACTAGTGGGCGTTCCAGTTTTCATGGTGGGTGGTAGCGTAGCAACCAAAGTATAAATAAAAAGATAGATTTAACTATAGTAAGTTCTTTTATAAAGATTTATTCTGTCAAACTTAGCGAAAATCTGGCATAAAGTACTTGGTAAGTAATTATTATTATATGCTTTAACTTGCTGTAACTCTGCTTTATAAATTTTATAAAGTGAAGTTACTTCCCTACTTTATAACTCACCATACTGTGAAACTGGTGAGCGGTTAGAAAATTTTACTACTAACGGAGGTACAAAAGTGGGCGGTAGGTATAAAAAGGTTGACTACCCCTGATCTATATATGGTGCTGTGTGGTCACCACCCCAAGTCAAGTTTTCTTCCATCACCATTTATCCCCCCTTTACTCTCGTCTACCTCCCATCACCCCTCTTTCCCTCTGGTAATTACCATACTGTTGTCTTTGTCTATGAGTATTATTTTCTTAAATCCCTTCAACTTTTTTTTTTTTTTTGTATTTTTTTTTCTGAAGCTGGAAACGGGGAGAGACAGTCAGACAGACTCCCGCATGCACCCTACCGGGATCCACCCGGCACGCCCACCAGGGGCGAAGCTCTGCCCACCAGGGGTCGATACTCTGCCCTTCCGGGGCATCGCTCTGCCGCGACCAGAGCCACTCTAGCGCCTGGGGCAGAGGCTAAGGAGCCATCCCCAGCGCTCGGGCCATCCCCGCTCCAATGGAGCCTTGGCTGTGAGAGGGGAAGAGAGAGACAGAGAGGAAGGAGGGGGGGTGGAGAAGCAAATGGGCGCTTCTCCTGTGTGCCCTGGCCGGGAATCGAACCCGGGTTCCCCGCACGCCAGGCCGACGCTCTACCGCTGAGCCAACCGGCCAGGGCCCCTTCAACTTTTTTAACCAGCCTTAAAACTACTTTTCCCTCTAGCAGTTGTTAGTCTGTTTCCTGTATCTATGAGTCTGGTTATATTTTATTTGTTTATTTTGTTCATTAAATTCCACATATAAATGAAATCACATGGTATTTGTCTTTCTTTGACTAGCTTATTTCACATATCATAATATTCTCTAAGTCTATCATGATGTCACAAAAGGTAAGATTTCCTGCTTTTATACAGCTGAGTAGTATTCCATTGTGTAAATATACCACAGCTTTTTTTATCCACTCATCTACTGATGGGCATTTGGTCTGTTTCCAAATTTGAGCTATTATAAATAATGCTGCAATCAACTTCAGGGTGCATATATTCTTTCAAATCAGTGTTTCAAGTTTCTTTGGATATATTCCTAGAATTGGAATCACTGCATTAGGCAGTTCCATTTTTAATTTTTTGATAAAACTTTTTCACAGTGGCTGCACCAACATGCATTTCTACCAACAGTGCACAAGTGTTCCCTTTGTTCTTGTCAACACTTGTTTGTTGATTTATATTCTGTGTGTGTGTATGTGAGACAGACACTGAGAGAGAGACAGAGAGAGGGACAGACAGACAGAAAGGGAGAGAGATAAAAAGCATCAATTCTTCGTTGCAGCACCTTAGTTGTTCACTGATTGCTTTCTCATACGTGCCTTGACCAGGGGTCAACAGCAGACCAAGTGACCCCTTGCTCAAGCCAGTGATCTTGGGCTCAAGCTGGTGAGCCTTGCTCAAACCAGATGAACCCGTGTTTAAGCCGGCAACCTCAGAGTTTCAAACCTGAGTCCCTGCGTCCTAGTCCAATGTTCTATCCATTGGCCACTGCCTGGTCAGGCTGTTGATTTTTTGATGATAGCCATTCTGATAAGTGTGCGTTGATATATCATTATGATTTTAATTTGCATTTCCCGAATTATTAATGATGTTGAGCATCTTTTCATATATCTATCAGCCATCTGTATGTATTCTTTGAAGAAATGTCTATTCAGGTCCTTTGCCCATTTTTTAATTGGATTTTTTGAGGTTTTGGTGATGAGCTGTAAAAGTTTTTTATAAACTTTGGATATTAACCCTTTATCAGTTACATCATTGGTGAATATGTTATCCCATTCAGTGGGTTGTTTTTTTATTTTGTTAATGGTTTTCTTTGCTGCAAAAAACCTTTTTAGTTTGATGTCCCATTTGTTTATTATTTCTTTTGTTCTCCTTGCCTGAGGAGACACATCAGGAAAAAATATTGCAATGAGAGGTGTCTAAGATTTTACTACCTATTTTTCTTCTAGGATTTTTATGTTTTCAAGTTCTACATTTAAGTCTTTAATCCATCTTAAGTTTATCCTTGTGTGTGATATAAGAAAGTGGTCTAATTTCATGAATATGTTTAAAATGTTTTTAAATTTTTATTTATTGATTTTTAGAGAGAGACAGAGACAGAAACATAAAGAGAGAAACATGGATTTGTTGTTCCTCTATTTATGCCATCATTGGTTGATTTTTGTATCTGCCTTGACTGGGGATCAAACCCACAATCTCAGCATACTAGGACAATGTTCTAACCAACTGAAGCACCCGGCCAAGGCCATGAATAATCCTGTACGTACCTTTCTCCCCTGTTAAACTCTAGGAATTTTTTATATCTATCTACTCTCCAAAATACACACACATGAACAGCTCCTTACACTGTTGTAAGTTCAAGGTGGTAGAAGGATAATATTGTCATTAACACACACAAACACACACCCCTCAGTGTTCCCTCCAGGAGAAACTGTAACACAAGAACAGTAGATAACTGGGAAATGAAGTACTGTACTCCAAAGTTGCGGTACACTATGCTGAGAACCTGCTGAATGCATTGCCCATCAATTAGGAAGGCTAAGACCAAAGAAAGATCCACCCTCTCTGCCAGACAGAGGTGAAGCCTATCCATAGTGCTTCCCACATACGAGCAAGAGGTACTACAGAATAGGTGAAATTTAGGTTTCTCCCTCTATAGCACTTTCCTCCCCCAAGGGAAAGCATGGCCAGTGGAAACATTAAACTCAGATCAGTTGTCTTATTAGTTCCTTCTCCTTGGAGTAGATGTAGGAAGTGAATAACAGAAGGGAAGAATATCCTCTCCCAATGATAGCTACTAGAGAAACTGGACTAGTACTTGTTTAGGCAACCTGGGCATCATTGTTCCCATGATGCTGGAAAAAGTGAGGGGTTAAAAATGGCACATGATATGTTCAAGCTTGGCAATGTAGAAGTGGACTAAGGAGACCAGAAGATGGTGACGGAGGAGGCAAATGTTACAACTCCCACATCCCAGAACCAGAGTGGATTGATGGATTACAACTTAACTTGGGAACAATCAACTTGAAAAACTAAATTTGGACTAAACTAAGAGGTTCTATAACCAAGGATAACCAAAGAAACCACACTGAGACTGGTATGAAGGGCAGAGACACAGAAAGGGCTGCCCAGCTCGCAGGAGTGAGCAGTGGCCAGGAGGGTCTCTCATGGTGGGGTGGGTTGCCTGGAGAGTTGTGGGTCCTCAGTCCCAGGACTGGAGCCCCAGCCTAGAGCCCCAGAGACTAGAAGAAATGTATGAACAGTATTTAGCTGAGAGAAGAGCCGGGTTACTGTTTGTGAGAGGGAGACAGAACTCTCAGACCCAGACTTCATCTTAAAGGGGCCATGCAGAAAACCTTGTTCACAGCCACTTACCTGGGGCTCCAGGAGTGGGGAGCACAGAGAGGACTGGAGTTGCGAGAGGAGAGTGTAATCTCAGAATCACAGGGAGAGACTGTGGGAAACAGCCACCATAACCACTGCACTGCTGAGTCACTCCCCAAATCTAAAGTGGCCATTTTTTCTGGGAGAAGCAACACCAGAAAAGGGAAGCAATTACCCCATCCACCAGAAACTCTCCTACTCCAATCAGAGAAAAGAGCTGCTTAGAAGGCAGAGGGCACATCAGGGACAAAGGCTTTGAGTGCTGAGGTCCCCCCATGGTGCTGAGCACTCCCAAAGGAAGGGCAAGCCCAGCTGTGACAGGGGCAGTGCCCAGTGAGGCAGCCCATGAGCCCACGTGCCTGACGATGCCTGTGCCTGAACACCCGAGAAGGCGATGGCAGTGAGCCAGCAGACAGACCACACCTCGGGAACACAGAGGTCACACCCACTGGCCAAGAGTAGATAAAAGCCAGCTTAAAAGTGCAGCTGATAATTATAATGGCACCTTGGCCCAGCAGAGGCAGCCACAAATTCTGGATCGCCTTTAGCTCCAAGAAGGTTGCTAAGGGCCAGTCATAGGCAGTGACCCCATTGGTCTGTGCCAGTTTCTTGCCAGGGAAGTCCAGGACTGACAAATTCAGCTGCCAGATACCGAGAGCATAAGCTCAGGACGTAATAACCATAGTTAGAGTGGTATCTTAAGGAAGGGCTCCTCACACCTGACACAGCTAAGGCATAGAAAATACCAACACAAATAGCAAAAAGAGCAGTAGCAGCAGACAAGTAGCCCACAGTGAATTACAAACAACAGCTGATGCCAACCCAAGAAGTTCTAGAAACAACACAACTGGAAGCTGGAGGCAGACAACACCAACCCTATACTCAGGTAGCTACACAAACAGCACACCCAAAGGAGCAGTCTATACACAGACAAAATGGAAAGACAGAGAAATGCAATCCAAATGAATAAATGAGAGAAACCCAGAAAAAGAACTGAATGAGATGGAAATAACCAACATACTGAATGCAAAGTTTAAAAAATAATTGTTAGGATGCTCAAGGATCTTAGAGCAACAATGAACAGACATAATGGGCACATAAATAAAGAGATATCAAGCATCAAATAGGACATTGAAAGCATAAAAAACATTCAGACTGAAATGACAAATACAATATCAGAAATGAAAACTACACTGGAAGGAATTAACAGCAGGCTGGATAAAGCAGAGGATCAAATCAGAGATTCAGAAGAGAAGATAAACAAAATCATGGAAGCAGAACAGCAAAAAGAAAAGAGAATAAAAAAGTCTGAGAAAACTCTAAGAGAGCTCTCTGACAACATGAATAGAAACAATATCCGCATCACAGGGATTCCTAAAGGAGAAGAGAAAGAACAAGAAATACAGAACCTGCTGGAAGAAATCATAGCTGAAAACTTTCCTAAATTGATGAAGAAAAAAAGTCACACCAGTTCAAGAAGCACAGAGAGTCCCATTAAAGGGGACCCCAAAGAGACCTACACCAAGACACATAATAATTAAAATACAAAAATTAAGAGATAAAGAAATAATACTAAAAGCTGCAAGAGAAAAGCAGTCAATCACCTACAAAGGAGTCCCGAAAAGATGACATCTGACTTTTCAACAAAAACACTTGAGGCAAGAAGGAAATGACAAGAAATATTCAAAGTAGTGCAGAACAAGAGCCTACAACCAAGACTTCTTTATCCAGCAAGGCTATCATTTAAAATTGAAGGAGAAATATAAAGTTTCCCAGACAAAAAAAAAAAAACCTCAAGGAATTCATTTCAACCAAACCAATGCTGCAAGAAATGTTAAGGAGTCTGTTGTAAACAGAACAAAGGGAGAAAAAATAATCTAGAAAAAGAGGAATGTACATTTAAAGAATAAAATGGTAATAATATTAATAATGACCTTAAATGCAAATGGATTAAATGCTCCAATCAAAAGACATAGGGTAGCTACATAGATAAGAAAACAGGACCCATACATATGCTGTCTATAAGAGACACACCTCAAAACAAAAGATACACATAGACTGAAAGTGAAGGGATGAAAAAAAAATAATTTATGGAAATGGAAATAAAAAAAATGGAGTAGCAATACTTATATCAAACAAAATAGACTTTAAAACAAAGGCTATAGTAAGGGATAAAGAAGGTCACTACATAATGATAACAGGAACAATTCAACAGGAAGATATAACCATTATAAATATCTATGTGCCTAATATAGGAGCACCTAAATATATAAAGCAGATCAGATTTTGATGAACATAGAGGGCAAGATCAACAGCAATATTATATAATAGCAGAGGATTTTAATACCCCACTAACATCAAGGGGTAGATCCTCAAGAAAGAAAATCAACAAAAAAACCACTGCCTTAAATGACACACTAGATCAACTCGATTTAATAGATATCTTCAGAACCTTTCACCCTAAAGCAGCAGAATATACATTCTTTTCAAGTGCTCATGGTACATTCCCTAGGATAGAACACATGTTAGGACACAAAACAAGTCTCAATAAATTTAAGAAGATTGAAATCATATCAAGCATCTTCTCTGATCCCAATGGCATAAAACTAGAAATCAACAACAATAAAAAAACTGAAAGACATTTAAACACTTGAAGGTTAAATAGCATGTTATTAAATAACAAATGGCTTAACAATGAGATCAAAGAAGAATAAAAAATTTTCTTGAAAAAAATAAAAATGATGATACAACTCAAAATATATAAGAAACAGCAAAAGCAGCCCTGAGGGGAAGCTCATAGCATTACAGGCATACCTTAAGAAGCAAGAAAAAGCTCCAATAAACAACTTAACCCAGCATCAAAAAGAACTAGAAAAAGAACAGCAAGTAAAGCCCAGAGGAAGTAGAGAAAGAAAATAATAAAGATCAGAGTGGAAATAACTGACATAGAGGCTAAAAAAATAATACAACAGATCAATGAAACCATGAGCTTGGTTCTTTGAAAAGGTAAACAAATTGATGAACCTTTAACCAGACTCACCAAGAAAAAAAGAGAGAGGACTCAAATTAATAAAATTAGAAATGGGAGTAGATAAGTAACTACTAACACAGCAGAAATACAAAGGATTGTAAAAAAAAAATTACTATGAAGTACTGTATGCCAAGAAATTAGACAACCTAGGTGAAATAAACAAATTCCTTGAAAAATAATCTTTCAAAAATCAATCTGGAAGAGTCAGAAAACCTAAACAGACTGATTACAAACAAATGAGATCGAAAGAGTTATCAAAAAAACTTTCAACAAACAAAAGTCCTGGGCCCATTGGCTTCACAGGCAAATTCTACCAAATATTCAAAGAAGAACTAACTACTAACCTTCTCAAGCTATTTCAAAAAATTTAAGAGGAGAGAAGACTTCCAAGCTCCTTTTATGAGGCAAGTATTATCCTCATTTCAAAACCAGGAAAAGACAACACAAAAACAGAAAATTATAGGCCAATATCCCTAATGAATTTAGATGCAAAATCCTCAACAAAATATTAGCAAACCAGATCCAGCAATACATGAAAAAAATCATACATCATGATCAAGTGGGATTCACTCTGGAGAGGCAAGGCTGGTAGAATATTTGTAAATCAATCAATGTGATTCATCACATACACAAAAGGAAGGAGAAAAACCACATGATAATGTCAACAGATGCAGAAAAAGCATTTGATAAAATTAAGCACCCATTTATGATCAAGACTCTCAGCAAAGTGGGAACTTAGTAAATATACCTCAACATGATAAAGGTCATCTATGACAGACAACATCATACTCAAGGGGCAAAAGTTAAAAGAAATCCCCTGAAGATTAGAAAGAAGGCAGGTGCCCTTTTTCACCACTCTTATTCAACATAGTTCTGGCAGTCCTAGCAACAGCAATTAAACAAAAAGAAGAAATAAAAGGCATCCAAATTGGAAAAGAAGAAGTAAAACTATCATTATTTGCTGATCCTGTACATAGAAAACTCTAAAGTCTCAGTCAAAAAACTGCACAAAAAAAACCAGATAGAAGGTGATGGAAGACAATTTGACTTTGGGAGAGGGGTATGCAGCATAATCAAATGTCAAAATAATCTGGAGATGTTTTCTCGGAACATATGTACCCTGATTTATCAATGTCACTGCATTAAAATTAATAAAAATAAGATAATGAAAAAAAGAAACTACTGGACCTGATAAATGAAATCAGCAAGGTGGTAGGATATAAAATTAATATTCAGAAATCAGAGGCATTTTTAAACAACAGCAAAGAACTGTCTGAAAGAGAAATTAAGAAAACAATCCCCTTCACTATTACAACTAAACAATAAAGTACCTAGGAGTAAATTTAACCAAGGAGGTTAAAATCTTATACTTGGAAAATTTTAAAACATTGATAAAATAAATCAAGGAAGATACAAACAAGTGAAAGCATATACCATGTTCATGGATAGGAAGAATAAACTTCATTAAAATATCTATATTGCCCAAAGAGATCTATAAATTCAATGCAATTCCTATTAAAATACCAATGGCATACTTTAAAAATAAAGACAAATATTCCAAAAGTTTATATGGAACCAAAAAAGAACATGAATAGCCTCAGTAATCTTGAAAAAGAAGAAAAATGTGGGTGGTATCACACTTCCTGACATTAGGTTATACTACAAGGCCATTGTACTCAAAACAGCTTGGTACTGGCATAAAAACAGGCATACAGATTAATGGAACAGAACAGAGAACCCAGAAATAAACCCACAGCTTTATGGACAATTGATATTTGATAAAGGAGGTAAGAGCATACAATGGAATAAAGATAGTCTCTTTAAGAAATGGTGTTGGTAATATTGGACAGGTACTTGCAGAAAAATAAAACTAGACCACCAACTTACACCATTCACAAAAATAAACTCAAAATGGATAAAAGACTTAAATGTAAGTTATAAATCCATAATCATCTTGAAAGAAAACATAGCCTGTAAGTTCTACAGCATCTTTCACAGCAATATATTTATATTTGCTGATTTATCTCCACGGACAAGGGAAATAAAGGACAGGATGAACAAATGGGACTATATCAAACTAAAAAGTTTTTGTACAGCTAAAGACAATATAAACAGAATAAAAAGACAAACCACACAATGGGAGAACATATTCTATAATACATCTGATAAGGGGTTGATAACCAAAATTTATAAAGAACTTGTAAAACTCAACACTGGGAAGGTAAATAATCCAATCAAAAATGGGCAAAAGGAATGAATAGACACTTCTCCAAAGAGGACATACCAATGGTCAATAGACAGATGAAAACATGTTCAACATCACTAATCATTAGAGAAATGCAAATTAAAACCACAATGAGATACCACCTCACACCAGTCAAAATAGAGCTCATTAACAAAACAACACATAATAAGTGCTGGTGAGGATGTGGAGAAAAGGGAACCCTCCTGCACTGCTGGTGGGAATGCAGACTGGTGCAGCCACTGTGGAAAACAGTATGGAGATTCCTCAAAAAATTAAAAATGGAACTGCCTTTTGACCCAGCCATCCCACTTTTAGGAATATATCCTAAGAACACCACATCACTTATTCAAAAGAAGAAATGCACCCCCATGTTTATTGCAGCATTGTTTACAATAGCCAAGATCTGGAAACAGCCCATGTATCTGTCAGTGGATAAGTGAATTAAAAAGCAGTGGTACATATACACAATGGAATACTATGCGGCCATGAAAAATAAGGAAATCTTACCTTTTGCGACAATATGGATGGACCTGAAAACTATTATGCTAAGTGAAATAAGCTAGGCAGAAAATAAGCTAAGAAAAATATCATATGACCTCACTCATTTGAGGAATCCAAGGAACAATGTAAACTGAGGAATAGAATAGAGGCAGAGGCGGGATCAAAGGGACCAGAGGGAAAGTGGTCAGAAGAAAAGGGGATGAGAGGATGGGATCAGAGAAGGGAAAGAGATTAGTGAAATTATATATACATAATACAGCATTATAGAAAGTAGGACAACAAATCCTGGAGGGAAGGGGGGAAGACATTGGGGTGGCAAGGAGGGTGTCAAGGGCAACACGAGGGTGGGGAAAATATATTCAGTGGTAAATTTGAGTCTATCTGAACACAATAAATTAAAATCAATAAAAAATTTTTAAAAAAGAAATGGACTAAAATCTAGGTATTTTTATTCAAATTCCTCCTCTAGAACATAGTATTTCTAGCTGATGCCACTGCTACAAGATCTGGCCAAGAGATTCACACTATCTCACAAAATGTGTCAGGATGTTGTATGCAGAATGACTGGAAAGTAATATGGTTTTCTTTACCAGCTTCTGCATTTGCCAGATGTGAAATGCCCATTGTTTCTGAAAGACAGCATTTGAGATGTCTTTCAGCCACCAAAAGAATGGTTCTAAAGTTTGACTGCACATTGAATTCACCTGAGGTGCTATAAGGCACACTAATGCTGTGGTCCCACCCCCAGAAATTCTAATTTAATCAAATGGTATACCCAGGCATCAAGAATTTTCAAAAGTTCCAGGTAATTCTGATGTGGAGCGAGCATCAGGCTTGACAGATGCAAACTCCTCCTTGGGCTAAGCCTGGGCCTTTTTCTGAGAAAGTCCTGGCTTTGCTTGGAGTGGGTAGAGCGAGTGCTCCTTTCTGACCCCCACTGGAAACTTCGAGGTGAATCCTGTTCCTGGGTGTTAAAGCTTCACTTGCCAAATGCAAATACTCTATTAGTAAAAATAATCATTACTATTTAGGGAGCACTTCCTTTGTGCCAGGCACTGTGCTAAATGCTTTGTATGCATTATTTAAACTGCACTACCACCCTGTGTGGCAAGCACTATTATTTTTCCCCCCTTTCCCAGATAAAGGCTCAGACAGTTTACATGATTTACCAAGTTCATCCAGCTCCTAAGAGGCAGAGCTGGATTCCACCATGACCTGACCCCAAAGCCTGAGCTCTTAAATAGTCATGCCAGACTGTCTAATCTAGAACTTGCCAGCAGCCAACCCATAGCTTTACTTATCTAAAATAGGTAATATAGTTCATGCTGCCAGTAAAAATAGAGCTATGTTGACCAGTGGTTAAAAGCAAGAGTTCTGAAGTCAGACCTTCAAGGTTCCTAACCAAACTCCATCAGTGGGTGACTTTGGGCAGGGCACTTGACCTTCATCAATCTCAATTTACTTTCTCATGAAGGGTGCTAATAATAGTGCCTAAACCATAGAATTGTGGTGAGGAGTAAACTACATTAGCAGATTGAAAGCACACAGAACAGAACTTGACTCACAGTGCTTATAAATAGTATATTAATTTTTTCTTTTTTATCATAATAATTATTATTACTGTACAACATCTGAGAACATAGGGTTTTAGTCCTTAGACCTTGCTCACACAAATGAGTATGTGCTTCAGTTCTTCTTTTGTTTGTGACATTTAACAGCCCATTAAGTTCAATTATGTATCTGAAACATGCTATTAGATACAGGCCTCCAATTCAACGTGTGTATAGACAATTAGGACAAGTATCAAGGGGAAAAAGCTATGATGAAATGGATCCAAATAACCCTCTTTTCTTATGGCTCAGTAATCTGCCATCAAATTTGCACATGCTCTGCAGCATCAGAAAGCATCAAACCAAGGGAGCTAAATCTATTCTCTTGCTAAAGGAGAGAGATGAGATCCTATAGTAAACTTACTTTGGAGGAATTTATAATCCAGGTCAGACAGCTATCCAAATTATGCAAACCACTAAATAAGTTTCAATAGAGACTTTCAATACCTGTGAGAAAAAATGAAGATGGTGTTATAACCCTGTAATAAAGGTAAACATACTCTCTCAGAGGAGAGAGAAAGGTAATGGGTTGTCCAAAATTCCCAAGATGTGGGCACTCTTTTTAGGAGGCACAACATTTAGCACATTGATATGGGCCAGTAGGCACTTTATAGTGTTTTACTACCACAGTAATTAAAATTCAGAACAACTTACTTGTAGTTGAAACTTCTGAATTATTGTTTTGAGAGCCTTTATCCAAAAGTTTTCTTATAATAATCTCCATTCTGAATATAATTTCAACTCTGAAAAGAGAGTTGGGAAGGAAAAAAGATGTTCTGACCATTTAGAACATTCCAGAGCCCACATATTCTACCTGAGGTACTCTGACCTGGTGTTTCCAAATTGGCTGTTGGAGCAAGCTTTGTTTCCTGTGGCCTGTCAATTATTCTCCCAGTTTGCTTATTAATCAATACACACGTGTCTGAGCATTATGATTCTTTGCATTTTAGGGTGGGGAGAAGGCATGAGATCTTAACAATGTGTCTGATCCAATTATAGGAGCCCACAGAAAAGTTCAAAGGAGCCCACCTGGGAGAACAGTCCAGAATAACCTTATCAGTGGTCTTGAAGAACTGGGCTAATACACCTCAGTGAGCCATTAAAAGAGAAAGAGGAAAGAAAGAAGGTGATAAAGATGCATCTTAGTCCCAAATGTACTCATCACAAAAAGCCTGCATTTTCCATTGGGACAAAACCCAGCTGCCATTCATTTTTAAATAGTGATAAAGAGCTATTAAAGCAGACAGAACCCTAACCTGGAACACCATTAACAAAAACTCTTAACCAGAGGTGAGCAAGGGCTTTTGACCACAGATTTCTCTTTCCAGCTACATGCATATGCCCAGGAAGCAACTCTGTCCACAGGTGATCTTCAGAACACAAATGTACACAAATAAATGAAACAAGATGTCCATCTATATGGCAAAGACCACCTGCACAATACAGCCCATTTTCAGAGAAGCTGGCCTTTCTGAAAATCTGAGTAGAATCTATCCAAGCATGAAGAAATATTTTATTCACAATGCAAGTAAAAACAAGGTAATATTACAACACTTTTACTGCACTGAAAAATCAACAGATTCTTGTAAGTGGTGAAATCTTATTTGTGAAGTATTTAGTAACTGACTTTTAATTAAATAATCTTTTATTTATGAAGTTAGTTTTCAACTTTGCAAAATCTAACTTTTTTTTAGACTTTTGAGAATGTCAAGTAAGAAGTATTGTTTCTCCTCTGTCTCTTCTCTTCCAATGTTGAACTCCAGAAGTTATTCAGAGCCATAAATTAAATAATTATACATGGGCTCTCTTAAGTCCTAAGATCCTTCAGAATAGCACTTATAGCCAATGATGGCATCAGAGAAGTCCATATTAGAAGATTTTTTAGTCCACTTGGGCAAAAAAAATAAATAAAACAAAATATAACAAAATACCATAGGATGGGTGGCTTATAAACAACAGAAATTTATTTCTCACAGTTCTGTAGGCTGAAAGTCAAGACCAAAATGCCAGCTGATTCAGTGTCTGGTAAGAGTCTGCTTCCTGATTCATAGAGACAGTTGTCCTTTTGCTGTGCCTTTCATGGTGGAAGGGGTGAGGGAGCTCTCTGGTGTCTCTTTTAAAAGAACATCATACTCATTCATGAGGTTTCTACCTTCATGACCTAATCACCTCCTAAGTGCCCCACCTCCAAATACCATCACTTTGGAAATTGGTTCAAATGTATTAATTTGGGGAAACACATAACTTTAGTCTATAACAGAAGAAAATAAAAATAAAAAACTAGAATCAGGATTAAGAATGTCTTTGTTCTGATCTCAGATGCTTCCCGACCTTAAGCAAGTCATCTCTTCCCATAAAATCAATGAGTTGGACCAAGGTTTCTTCCAAGACTTTATAGAGTAGGACAATTATAGGAGGTACAATCAATGCTGAGGTGGAGTAAAGGGCATAGGAATCAGCAGCATGTTTGTAACAGAGCTACAAAGGGTAAGGAAAAGCAAAAGAGGTAGTAACTAATTCTGACTCAAAAACAGCAAGGCCCTGGGAAAATCTGAGCTTTAGTGACAGGGTGTCCAGGGTCACTGAAGAAATGGGTCATCATGTTCTATCTATTATGGAAGGTCTCTTTAAATATGTCCAAGAGATTAGAACTACTTCATTAAAAGTGCCTTGAGGTTATATATGGCACTAGTCTTCATTTCATGGTTCTGAGTCTATTCTAAGGCTTGATTAGATTATTGATTTTTTTCACTCTTGACAGAGCCCCAGCTCCTGTTCAAAACTCCATCTCAAACTCAAAGATACAACCTCAGAAGCTGAGCTTCAAAAAATGAAGATAAAACCATTCATCATAAGCTGACCTCACCAATACAACCAGGATCAACATTGCAACAGCTCTAGGGCTCCCAAGTCTTACTTATTAACACCCAGTCCAGGCCCTCAAACAGGGGCACCAAAGGACCTCAGCTGACCCTTGAATCCTGGCTTTCTTTATTTACATTCATTCTGACAAACACTGAGTGCCCACTATATATAAAACGCTGTGAAGAAGAGAAATATTAAGAATCTATTCCTTTTCTCAAGGATCCACTGGGAAAGAGATTAAATAGAAGCCAAAATGTCTTATGATTGAGGCAGAAAATTCTATGATACCACAAGGATTATAGTCCCATGTACAAGAATTGAGAGGGCCCTCAAGAGGGGTTGCATTCTCACTAATCTAATTTAGCCACTTTGCTGGTCCTCCCCTCTCCTTATCCTACCTTGAGGCTTACTGACTTTATCTTTGAAACTAAGCTACTACTTGATGTTAACAATCCTTAAACCTAGCAGATAACACCTGTCTTGGTCAGTGCCCAAGACAGTGATGGGTATTCTGACCATCTGGAAAAACTTGTGACATCAAATTGCCTGTTGCCCATAGGGAAGAAGAGTGGCCCTAGTATCTCATCAGATTACCAACTTGGAATACCAGAAAAAGCTTGCCAAAAAAGGTGGATTTTGAGCTAGCTCTTGAAAAAATAAATACAGTCTTAATGACTGTTTCTATATCTCTACTGGGGGCCAAAGAAAAAGAGAATAAAAGAACGTTCCAGGCAAAAAGAGATGATAAGAATAAAGATACAAAAGTGGGTACATGCTTTCTCTCAGGTATACAAAAGGGATGTAGGTTAGTCCAATGAGGAACACAGAGGAATACAAGTTTCAGGAGGCTTTTGAGCCTCTTTGTCAAATGGGGATATTCACATATAACAGGAATATAAACACATATATTACAGGTAAATAAAACAAAAACTCATGAATTAATTTAATTACCTCAGCAATTGGGATATACAGTATTACACAAATGCTGTCATCTTAAAAACTCATAGTTTAAAAACTCTCGACTAGTTATGTCTACAATGAAAAGCTATTGATTAAATTATCTTTGAATAATATCCTCCTATTATATGTGAAAACCAAATTTAACTGGTGAGTGACACAATGAAATCCAAAACACGCTATAAACTAGACTTGTATGAATCTCAAAAACAGACCCTTGTCTGGTTTTATAGATGGAGGCAAAAGGGAAAAGAGGAGTGCAAGCACCTACTGCCCACCAATCCTAATAAAGATGGAAAAACCTCACCATGTCTGTGGCCCCAAATCCCAGCTCCATCTGTGTGTGGGCTGGAGAGGCTAGGTACACTGCAGCCCCCACCCCGCCCCAAGGCATCCTCAACAGCCCAGTCAGCCATGTGGCCTGACAGCTATGGAAGCCACAGCTAAGAAGTGGGTGGTTCTCTACCAGAACCAGAGAATGAGAAAGGAGGTCAGAAATCTGGCAATTCCTTCTCCTTCATAGCTCAGTCAGATGTGAATGACACAGAGATGAAATAACTTTCTCTTAGCAAACCTGTTTTCCATCCTGCTTCTATTTGTTTCCATTCCCTCCAGGCTTTCCCTGGGGCTTCAATTCCTCTCCATCAGCCATGTGGCTCGGTGTACAGTGCATAAGGAAAATTGTCAGGAGTGGTATTTGTTACTTGACATTTTCTGCCAGAATGATTTTTTTAAGGCATGAAAAACATTTACAATGAAAAAGAAGGTAAATCATTCATCTTCTGTAGATGCTGCTGGTACATGAAGACTAAGAATGATCTGACATTCAACTTGGCTTTCAGTGACCTCTACCCCTAAAATTAACTATGCAGAGGGCTTAACCTAACAATAATTCTGCAATAGTCTGTTCAATGACACTCATCCATATTCAGAGACAAACACATGCCAAAAGCCAGGCAGAGTGCATGCCAACAGCATTTGAATCTAAGCTTTCTAATGCCAAACTCTATTAAACAGATTTCCCCTTCTATTTATATTATACTTGGGCTCTATTGAATTACTTTGCATTCCCTGAACCCACACAAACTCATTCAATTAATTCAACAAATAACTTAAGTACTTCTGTGTGCCAGGTACTGTTCTAGATGCTTGGGCTATAGTCGTTCACAAGAGAAACAAAACCCTGTTCTTGTAAAACTTTACTCTAGTGTGGCAAGCTACACAATAAAGGAAGGGAAGGAGGAAAAGATGGAAGGAGGGAGGAAAGAATGGAAGAAGAGAGGGTAGGATGGGAGAGAGAGAGAGAGGGAGGGAGGAAGGGAGGGAGAGAGGAAAGGAGGGAGGGAGGGGTAAAGGGAGGGAGGGAGGGAGGAAGGAAGGGAAAGAGAGAGGGAGGAAGGGAGGGAGACAATTAAATGAAGAAACATAAAATAAAGTAACAGAATGATGGGAATGAGGAACTGCTATTTTAAATAAGATACTCAAGAAAGACTCTGATAAGGAAACATTGAGCCAAATCCTAAATGAAGCCATGCAGATACCTGAGGGTATAGCACAACAGAAAAAAGAGAGTGTCAGTACATGGTGTGCTTGGTATGTGCAATAAACAGCTAGAAAGCATTGTGCTGAAACACAGCAAGCAAGGGCGGTGTTATAAGACACAAAGTTGGAGTATAGGGTATGAAGGAGGCTTGCCTTCACATCATGTAGGGCCTTGTGGACCATTGTCAAACCCATGCTTTTATTCTGAGGAAACCATTGCAGGGCTTTGACCAGAGAGTAGCATCATTGGGCTTGTGCTTTGGAAGGGTCATTCTAGCTACTGTAGAAAGCAGTATGTAAAGGGGACAACCAGCCTCAGCAGCACTCAGTGAAGCAGACACAAGCCAGGGAGACTCTTGCCTCTGTTGGCTCTCACCCCAAAGACATTACTCGCTTTAATTCAAAAAATAGTTCTAAAATATTCACTATGCAGCTTTAGAGAAGCATTTGTTGTCTTAATGCACTTATCCCTTGAAGTTATTTTTTAGGGATAAGTGAGAAAAGCCAGAATTCAGACCCTTAGGTGAGGCCATTGCTGCCCACAGACAATTACCATTACCTTCTTATCTTTTTCCAGTTACCTAGGCTATAAGTGGCCCCCCTCTTTCAATACAGCCTACATTACACAAGGTGCATTAGGTGGGGATCTCAGTCTAAGTAAATTTCTTGAAAGAGGAATGTAAGAAAGAATCCCATAAGTCAGAAAAGTGATTCCTGGTCCTAACTCTAACTCTGACACCAGCTCCCTCTGTGTCTTCGGGAGAGTCTTACTATCCTCGTGTGAAAACAATGAGTTCAGGTCCATCCATCTGTTTCTTCATTCCACCCACATTTGATGAGTGTGTTTCGTGGTCCAGACCCCTGTCCAAAGTGCTGAAAATAAAAGATAAATAAGGTTTGATCTCTGCTCTTAAGGAGCCTGCAATAAATTGGGACAGATAGCTGTGATAATTTCATGTAATATGATATAATAATTACAATAGTAGCGATGAGAACAAAATCTTTGGAAAGTGCAAAAAAAAGAAACTATGCCCCAGTATCTTTATGGCTCTAGCACTCTGTGACCTCTGACTCTACTCTGGAGAGAGTCTGCCACTCAATGGCCTTGGAAAGCTGGCCCCTGGTACTAATATGCCAACTTTGATTCACTGAAGTCAGTTCTTGTAAATAAAAAGCTCACTTTAGTCTTAGCACCCAATAGGAAAGAATCAGCAAGAAAATTAGAATTAGAAATTCTGCTAAAATTAGAAAAATCTATTGTTAGTACTCATCCCAATTTAAAAATATACATCTGAGCCTGACCTGGTGATGGTACAGTGGATAGAGCATCGGACTGGGACGTGGAAGACCCAGATTCGAAACCTCGAGGTTGCCGGTTTGAGCGCGGGTTCATCTGGTTTGAGCAAGGCTCACCAGCTTGAGCCCAAGGTCACTGGCTTGAGCAAGTGGTTACTAGGTCTGCTGTAGCCCCACAGTCAAGGCACATATGAGAAAGCAATCAATGAACAACTAAGGTGTTGCAACAAAAAATTTATGCTTCTCATCTCTCTCCCTTTATCTGTCACTCTCTTTCTGTCACCAAAAAAAAAAAAAAGGCATCTAAAAAATTATCATTTGAAAGCTGGTAAAGTGCCTCAGGTGGCTGTCCTGAGGGCATGTGGACCTTAGCACCCTGAGGAGAGGGCCACCGATTCGTGATGGGGGCAGAGGGTAGTTTGCACCAGTGGCTCCACAACCTGATGGTCACAGTCCCTGGAACCACACCTTGACAACTTCATTCACTAGTTCCCTGACTGATGATAGAGCCAACATGAAGCATAGGGGACTCTGACCCAAAGCTTTTTCCCCTTTCATTTTGGTGGTGAGTAGAGGAACAGAGAGTAGGAGAAAAAAACATCTAGTCATTGTTCCACCTACTTGTGCATACATTGGTTGCTTCTCATATATGCCTTAAAGATCAAACCCGTGACCTCAGCCTATTGAAACAAGGCTTTATCCACTGGACCACCAAGCCAGGGCACCAGGAAACTTTGTTCATTTACCCAAATATCCACTCTCAAAGAATGTCTATAGCAGTCAATGCATGCCCATCTCTACACAGGTCTGTAAAATTTCCTCTGTCCTCTGAAAAGCTAGATTTGACCTAGCCTCAGTCCCTGGCCTCCTGACATTCTAAGGTCTCTCTGTGGTTTCCGAGAGCAACCAAGACTTTCTGTCCCAGTGTCCCTCTGTCTCTGTGCACCAGCCACAGCACATGTTGCCTCCGTTCCCACGTTGAGTTTATTTTAATGCAACTTCGCAGCCCACAGCTAAGTTTTCACAAAGGCAATTTACACATACACAAAATATTCACACAAACCCAAGCATTTGGTGAATTAATCTTATGAAAGATTCTAAAGTAGAGTCAGAAGAAGAGTTGACATCAAAGAATGTACAGCCTCCAGCCTGTTTTTCCCTCTTTTTCTTCCTCCATTATCTTCCCAGAACAACACACAGGACATTGCTCCCTTCTCATGCAGAACAGACATGCCCACCTTCAGGGCCCTCTGGGAGATCTCTTTAGTACCCCAAACTTCCATCAAAGCATTTCCTTTGAACAAATATGATACCTTCCCTAAGAAGAATACTGGTTAATAAAATGTTCTTCTTTTGTTCCATAAAGAAATAAGAAAATAAAGAAATTCCAGCCTGACCTGTGGTGGCGCAGTGGATGAAGCATCGACCTGGAAAGGCTGAGGTTGCCAGTTCGAAACCCTGGGCTTGCCTGGTCAAGGCACATACGGGAGTTGATGCTTCCTGCTCCTCCCCCTTCTCTCTCTTTCTCTCTCTCCTCTCTAAAATGAATAAATTTAAAAATATATTAAAAAAAAGAAATTCCAGAAGAGCAGGCAGATGTCACCAAGACCAATGTTATTTGAAAACTACAACAGAAGGGAATATATGGAAATTCTTAAAGATTAACGAATAATTAGGTGCACCTAGTCTCAACTATTTGAAGCCATTTAATAGAACTTTACTCTTTTAACAAATGTGTACTAAATGTCAATCATGTGCCAACCACTATTCTTAAGTTATGATACTTTTTAAAACAATGCTTAAATACTAGTCTTTGCTTCCCAGAACTTTGTGTTTACTAAAGGAAGATTGATAGATGGGGAATAATGTATAATGTCAGAGAGTGATAAGTGCTTTAAAATAAATAAATAAATAAATAAATAAATCTTAATGGAACTTTGCTAAGGAGCTTGTATAACCCACTTAAGTGTAGGCATGCAAATGTTAAACAGAAATCCACCAGCAAGAACGTTAGTGAGAAACTATGCCATACAATACTTCCTTTTTCTCTTGAAGTCAAGAAAACCTGTAATACAACTCCTCTTCCCTTGTCCTTGAAGAGATTTACCAACAACTGTTTTCATAGTGAAGAACAGTCACACCTCTCACGTTTACATTTAGCATTTACATATTCTATTTACAGTCAGCAATTAAGCATATAAATCACTTGGAGTCTAAGAATGCAGTTTGTAAGTGTAGCATAAGCCAAAAGTCTGTCCCTTAGAGTCTAAACTTGGAGAAACTACCAATGTAGAGTTGAGTGTTCACCATCACTGTTATACTAGCTTTGAGAAAAACAGTGACCAGTCCAACAAGAACCAGGGTATGGTTAAGGCAGTGGTTCTCAAACTTTTTGAAGTCAGGGCGCATTTAAAATCCTACAAATACTTGTAGGCACACTATATACAAATTTCTGAGAAATATGTTATAATAATTAAGTCAAATATTAGAGAAAAAATATAAAGTCCAAGCGTGCTTTTATGGTAATTAAACAAAATAAATATGACAAAATTAAATTTATTCTGACAATAAAAAAATTTTATGTTGTATTTTTTGTTATGCTTTTTAAAATTCATAAAAGAGAAGGGTTAAAAAAAATTTTTTAATGACAAAAAAGTTATCTCTTTATATATATATATAAATACATTCTTAGTAAGATTTAGTAAATTTGCCAGGTCCCAGCACAAATGTGTTAAGTTTTTTCATTCTTGTGTTTATGAGAAACATGAGCTTGATGTGTCCTAGTGATTTCTTCAAAGTTTGGGCATATATTTGAAAGGCAAACTCTCATTTTCTCATCAGTACATTGAAGAATTCCTCTCTTTATACTCTTACTTGTGATGAGGGTAAAAAATCCTAATTCACATAAATAGGATGTTGAAAATTGTAGTAAAATGTTCAAACCTTTTTTAGATATTGCCACATATTCTTCTTTTATAGAAATCCAAAAGGCTTCAAGAGACAATTCCTTATGTTTAACACTAGGTAACAAAATTGTTGTCACATCCACAAAAACACTTGTTCTTACCTAATTCGAGTGTGCTGATCTCAAATCTGACATTAGTTTTTCTCTGAAAGATACAGGTTTTTTTCAATTCAAGATTTTAGGTTTTCATCTTATTGTAAAATTTTCAACATTTAGTTTAACATAATGAAGTAGAATGTCTTCTTGGGCATCATAATAATTTATATAATGCAGTAAATACACTAATTCACTAAAAGATATGATTGCATCAGAATTTATCTACAATTTCAAAATAGAACATATTAAACACTTATTTTATTTATAAAATTTGCACAACACTTATTTAAATTCTATTCAGGCAAAAATTTGCATTTGTAGCTCTTGCGTTTGTGTACTTGTTGAGGACAATCTCGTTTGATGTTCCAGCATTGGTCTGCTCATCACTAACAGCTCCAAGATTTTCGAGAAACTTATCAAGGTGACTGTTCAGGAAGGGAATCTTAATTCTCATGTTACATCCAATGTTGCAAAAAGCCAACAGCATTCTTTGAACCAGAAAATCATAGTTTTCTTCTTTTTTATTGCCAAGGAAGTTCTTTGTAACTGCCACAAAAGATTGCCATGCTGCTTTCTCCTTCTTACTCATCTGCCTGGCAAATTCTTTGTCACATATGAGGGTTCAAATTTTAGGTCCATCAAATACACCTGCTTTTATCTTCTCAAAAGACAAGGCAGGAAAAGCAGAAATAATATGTTGGAAGCATTCTCTGTATTCAAAACCTGAACACACTGCTTCATTAAGCCAAGTTTGATGTGAAGTAGGGGAAAATGATCCTGTCTCGATTAACTACAGGTTCATTCACAACATTTTGCATCCCTACTTCCAGAGCTTCACGTTTCGGCCACTCCTTCTGTGTCCAGTGTTTCTCCCAAGCTTGGCTGTCCCACAAACACAGAAAGCAAGGATACTTCGTGAAACCTCTCTGTTGTCCTAGCAGGAAATTTACCATTTTAAGATCCACACAAATTATCCAGTTATGCTCCTCATACTTCAGAAAGTTGAGGCAATTTTTATGTCATTATAATCTTCTCGCAGATGAGTTGAATAACCTGTTGGAACCGCTGCATAAACATTACTGTTATGTAGGAGAACACATTTCGGATGCCATTTAGAGCTGTCAAGAGATAGCCACCATTCTGTTGGACTGTAAGAGGTAACACCTAGCTGGCTGAGAAAATTACTGATATTATGATAGTAAACAAAGTGTTTGTCTTCGGGAAAAAAAGTCCACAAAAATTTGTTCACGCTTCCTGAAATGGGATGCTGACCTTTAGCTGATTGGTGAAGTACATTCTTTTCTTGAAGCCTGGAGGCTAATAACTCAGCTGCTTTCTTTGATAGGACTAAATCTCTTACTAAGTCATTCAATTCAGGTTGGCTAAATTGCTGAGGGGTTAATGACTGCTTGGCATCAGAAGAAGACCCTTCAGATTCTACAACCATTTCCTCATGCATCTTATCAAAATACACTTGATCACCATGTTCACTTTCTTCATCCTTAGAAGAAATAAAACCATTGAAAACTGGAACCTGGAGTGTCTCAGAGTGTGGTATAGGTCGTATTGCTGAAGGAATATTAGGATATGCGATCATATGCCACTTTTTCTTGCATCAGACAGAAATAACGGTCACTGCTGCGGTCCTTAGGTTGATACCAAACCATGGGAATACCAAAAGGCATTCCTTTGCATTTTCCTTTTGTCCAGTCATGAAGCATTTCCTCACAATCATGACACACAATATGAGGAACCCAATTCTTGTCTTGATCGCCTAGGGGAACTTGAAAATAGGCAATATATGCACGTGTCGCAAATGATGAAATATTGCGCCTTTGACTTTGAAGTGTGTAATGGCCACGTATATAACAGAAGGTGTCAGGACTATTCTTACATTTACGCCTACTTGAAGAAGCCATGATTCAATCTTAAAACAAAATAAGAGGGTGTTTTTATCAGATAATAATTTTTACATTTAAAAACAACTACAATTATGTAAAAGTGATGTTTGTAAAACATTAATTGCCTTGTGGTTATGTTCAATCCAAGAGTCGTTGCCCTTTAACTCCAATTTAAAAACCAATGCATATCATTAACTGTAACAAAAAAAATTAAAATTGCATAAAAACTAGAGCATGCACCAAAAAACAGATTTCAGATTTGGAATCAGCAATGCAGGAATACATAGAAACAGTCCTAAAACCTCATGCAATAGAAAATGGGAAAAAAAAATGTTCCCCAGTGCAATCCATGATCAGTGGATATAGCTGCCAGTTCTTCTTCTGTTAATGTTAAACCAAAATCACTTGAAGCTTCCATGAATGGGTTTCTAATCCAATTGTTCAGTGTTAAGTGATGAAAAATGCTATAAATTAAATTCTGCCCATCAGCCTTCAAGTCCTATTTTATATATACTTAAATTTTGCTCACTTCCAAAATCAGACTCTTCAATATCATGCTTCTTTTCGAGAAATCTATCCATTTTATTTGGGTGAATTTATCTAAAAGTAATATAATGATGTGTTAATAATAAATATAATAATGATGTGTTAAGAAAAAGAGCGGTATTTCCATAATGAAATAGTGTAATAGAGTAACTATATTTATTTTTATATCTGGACACATGCCACAAACCAGTGCAACTAGTAATTCCAGGTCCCAAGGAGAAATGGTGTGGAATTAAGAAAATACAACAGGCCTGACCTGTGGTGGTGCAGTGGATAAAGCATCAACCTGGAAACGCTGAGGTTGCCGGTTCAAAACCCTGGGCTTGCCTGGTCAAGGCATATATGGGAGTTGATGCTTCCAGCTCCTCCCCCTTCTCTCTCTCTCTCTCTCTCCCCTCTCTATAATTAATAAATAAAATCTCAAAAATAAATAAATAAAAAAGAAAATACAACATCCAGAAGGCCCTATAATTGTTGCTGGCAAGAACAAAGTGTGCCCAAAAAGCACATCTTGCTTTATTTATAGGGCACAGTGAGGCCATTAGCAAACAACATATCATCTTAACTTTACACCAAACAAAGGATAGAAGAAACTTGCCTCCAGTTTTTCTGGGGAACTGGGAGTAGTGTAAACAATCCAGCACCACAGCTTAAAAGCTTTTTGCAACCTAATCAGGCAAGTGAGGTGGGGGGTTGGGCAGACTGTCAGCTTACAGCCAATTCCCCACACCTCTGTTCCCCAAAAATCTAAACTCCAAAGACCCTGTTGGTGTTTTGGTCCCCAACATGCACATATTTCTCTGGAATACCATAGGGCACACCTGGAAATCTTCTAGGATGCACCCTGGCACACACTTTGAGAACCACTGGGTTAAGGGAACATGGATCAGGACAAGGTGAAGGTCAGCCTGAGACAATAAGATACATAAACAGAAGAACAAAAAACTAGACTAAACAGCAATTCTTTGGATATACCTGTCTAAAAACACTACCAATACCCTGATGAGGTGGTGTTAGAATTAACACCAAAACACACAGAGGTTCCATCTATGTCTGAGATTTCAAGTTACATGGATGTGTGCTTAAAGCAGAAGCCTCCTCACCATTACAATAACCTCATAGTTGATTACCTAACTGAAATAAATGGTTAGGAAACAAATAAAGTTAGTAATAAATTCATACCTTAGACTCTGTTATTTAATCTTAAAACATATGCATATAGCCTTGTTTGGTGGCTCAGTGTGTAGAGCATTGGCCTGGAGCACTGAGGTCACTGGTTCCAGCCCAGGGTCACCAACTTGAATCCAAAGGCACCAGTTTGACCCTGCCGGAACTTGCTTGACCCCCAAGGTTCCTGATTCGAGCCCTTGTCAGGGCACATATGTAAAGCTATCAATGGTATAACTAAGTAAAACAATGAGTTGATGCTTTTCTTTCTCTCCCTTTCTCTCTCAAAATATATATATGTATATACACATATATATTATATATATATATATATCTTCTCTAGAATTCTATAAAGACTTGCTTAGCATACTACATTCATAATGCCTCAACTACAACTAACTTCCAGTTTTCATTTCTTTAAAATAGAGTGATAACCTAAAAGCACTTACAAAGCATCAGGTGTATATTTCTAATTTATTCCAATTATTTACAGTCATGTCATCCACACCTACATGACAGCAAAAGTTTTAGATACTTGATTTTATCAAGCTTTCCCAAAGCACTCAGATTAGATTTAATAGAAAAATTCTCTTTTATTTTTATATTCACATTTCACCAATTATGTTAGATTAATATACTATTTAATTAAATTATGTAATTAGAGTAAAAAGAGGAAGTGGAATAAAGAGGTGTAGGACATCATTCACCTGGTGTGACTGTCCTGAGTGCCAGCCTAGAAGCTGTGGAAGTTCAATGTGCTGTGGGCTCGGACAGCACATGTCCCAGAGAGATTAGAGAAGCCAATTAAATGAAAGTTGGATAAGAGATATTCTAAGGCAGGGGTCCCCAAACTTTTTACACAGGGGGCCAGTTCACTGTCCCTCAGACCGTTGGAGGGCCGGACTATAAAAAAAACTATGAACAAATCCCTATGCACACTGCACATATCTTATTTTAAAGTAAAAAAACAAAATGGGAACAAATACAATATTTAAAATAAAAAACAAGTAAATTTAAATCAAGAAACTGACCAGTATTTCAATGGGAACTATGGGCCTGCTTTTGGCTAATGAGATGGTCAATGTGCTCCTTTCATTGACCACCAATGAAAGAGGTGCCTCTTCCAGAAGTGCAGTGGGAGCCGGATAAATGGCCTCAGGGGGCCGCATGTAGCCCGCGGGCCATAGTTTGGGGACCCCTGTTCTAAGGTATATATGTGTGCATGTAACTTATATTAGAAGTCAAAATAATACCTTCTATTTGAGTGCTCCACTCCTAATTCCTTCAAATTAGAAAGAATGCCTTCTTGTTCCCTTCTCAGCTAAACTTTATGCATACATAGTAAAAGGTCATAGCATAGTCCAGTGTCCCTTCACTATAACTCCTAAATATTTGGCTAAATAAAATAGTGAGGTAAGAAATGCAATAAGAATAACTTATTGAAGGAGCAGCGGCAGCCAGCTTACAGCTCAGTGGAATGGGACAGCCTACAATTCTCTCCTATTGCAAAATATCACCTCCACAAGTATTGAAATCGTTTACACTCATATTTACTGATTGAAGCTTGGAATGAGACAAAGAGAGGGCTAATAAAGGAACCAAGTTTTAATTTTTTAATATCCTGGAGCATCCTATGAAATGGCAGGACTGAGGGCTCTGGATCAAGTTTCAGAGAAGACAAGTTGCCTGGAATGAAAAAGTTGTCTAGAAGCAGGTAGGGAAAGAAAGAAAATATGACCAAAGAGAGGTTCCCAGTTATGAAAAAGACTGGAAATTTTTAGGTCACTTACGCTGACCATAGTTACTTAACCTATTTACTTGTCTCCTCAGATTCCTTAAAATCTTACTAAATGTCTTTGTTTGTGGTGCTTTGGGCACAGTGCTCCTGTTCCCTGGTTCAAGTAATGTGGGTTTGACAGAACACAGACGCTTTGGGATGCAAACACTGGCTGGGAACAGGGTCAAGCAAAGGCCAGAATTTGAAGCAAAAGGAGAACAGAAATGCCTTGGGATAGCCATAGGGACATGGAGCCCTGTTCCAGTCACCATAAGCAGGCTGTGCCCTCAAGAAGCTTGCAACCTTATCAAGGACATTGCAGGTACCCACATGAACGTTCTAATGTTAATGGCAAGTCACCTGTGTGGTGGAATTGCACCTGAAGTAGATGGCAGTATTGGCTGAAAAGTATTTAAAAGGTTAAAAAAGAGAAGATATGCCTTGATCACATAGGATTGTTATCAGAAACAATTGTTTACATCTTGAAGAAAACAGCACTAAAAAAGGAGAATACTTTCTCAGAAACTGTCCCCACCATTGCAACCTTTCTACAAGGGGCATGATGAGATGGATAACTTCTATTGTCACAAATTTGGACACATTGTCCACATTAATTTTTTTTCTTTTTGCTCTAAAAGTTTAGTTTACCAATATCTGAAATGGACTTACATAAAGAAACTGAACTTTTCTGTCAACAGGCAAGTATTCCAATATGAATGGATGGAGAATGTGCAGATCCCTGGGCCCAAGAGGCACATGGTCATTACTCATATTCCTCAGACCCTATGATGCATGTCCTGACAGGAAGCACAGCTTCCTTTGTCACTGTCCACTCTCTGCAGTGGCCCACAAAGGCCCTTTTCATGGTGCAGTGGCTGTAGCGCCCAGCAGGACAGAGATACATGTATACATGTAATATGGATATATATTGAGCCTGTCTGGGCCCAGGTCAGTCCGGCTTAGTGAGTCCCCGAAAGACACCTGAAACATTTGTGGAATTCAATAGTTTCCAGGCTTTACAAATTTCTAAAAAGAGAACATTGAAACAGTTTATTTGGCACAAGTATGTTGACAAAGAATAAAATAAGAGAGTCAAAGGAAGTTTCCAATATGGGTCCTTGGGCAGGTCTGCCCACTCCATCGTTGTCACACACTTCAAGTAATTATTACTTACTGCAGGAAAGGAAAATGGTTTTCTCAAACCATTTTTCCCCCACCCATCTGTTGTCAGAAAGGTCATTATGATGAAAGACGTGTCTACAGAATTGCACAGGACAAAAAAAAAAAATTGGCACTACTACCAAAAGGCAATCGTGCATCCACACAACAGAATATGAAGTCCCCGTCGACCATCCCAGTAGTGTACCTTAGGGTATTAGTATACACACGATCATAAGAAGGAATGAGAGAAAAGCTGCAGATATGTGCTGTGTTCTTCACAGGCATCCACACAGTTGATTTTAAATGAAAAAATCTTAGTTATGTTTTTGCCCATATTTCCCTATGCCCTTCCTAGTCCTAGTTTTGACCTTTACCTTCAGCATGCTATATTTATTATTCTTAAAAGGTGGGGGATAAGGAGCTAGCAATAACATTAAGTCATTTGGAGCATGCATTATAAGTTATAGATAAAATAGAGGCTCTGGTTTATTATGTTGAAGCTGTAAAGCCACAAATACAAAATATGGCTAGCAGTCACCTTGTTTTATTCTTCTTATAACAACTTACTGTGTGTAAATAAAACAGCAAACTTTGATTTTTCCATCAGCGCTCTCTGAAATGGATACTAGAGTGCATTTAACATTGTGACCAGAAATATTGAAATTTGACAGCTGAGAGGTTAAAGGTCTCAAATTTATACATCAAGGTGTTTGTTCCTGTCATCGTCTCAACAGCTTGCTCCAAATAACCCTTTTTGCTTACTGAACCTTTGAGAAACAGAGAACATTAAGTAATACATCTTGGCAGACGTCCTGAGATCCCATCCCCTCCAGGAAGCAAGCCATCCTAAGCTCGCTAGAGAATTCTGGGCAAATAAAAGACATTTATGCCACCTTAGTATTTAACTATTTGGGGCAGAAACAAATCTATTGTTTTGGCTCCCACTTTAAATACGTTAGCCTAAAATCCTAGACTTTGTACTTTGTTTTCTACATACGTTTCATCTGACAATTCCTTTTTCTAAAACTATATGTGCTGATAACATAGAAAATGAACACTTAAACTATTTCTGGAAAAGCGGGAATACTCTCACTGAGGCAAAATTTACTTTCAGCACAGTCATTTCCACTTCACTGCTCATTTCAGTGCCTATCTCCCATTTCAAGTAACGTCCTGTCCTCCACCCTCACCCCATGTACCCAGACTGCCCTGTCCTCCCCCTTGTCCATTTAAACTAGCCAGCTGATCAGAATCCACACTGTTGATATTGAAAAGGCCTGGTCTGCCTCAAAATCTGTACTCTTTAAATGTATAAATCCTGTCCTGGCTGGTTGGCTCAGCAGTAGAGCATTGGCCCAGCATGTGGAAGTCCCAGGTTCAATTGCCAGTCAGGGCACACAGGAGAAGCAACCATCTGCTTCTCCACCCCTCCTTCTTCTCTCTCTCTCTCTCTTCTCTCTTCCTTTCCCACAGGCATGACTCAATTGACCTGAGTGAGTTGGTCTGGGCTCTGAGGATGGCTCCATTGCCTTGCCTCAGGGGCTGAAATAGCTCGTTGCCGAGCAATGGAGCAGCAGCCTCAGATGAGCAGAACACCGCCCTGTAGAGGGCTTGCCAGGTGGATCCCAGTTGGGACACATGTGAGAATCTGTCTCTCTGCCTCCCTGCCTCTCACTTAATTTTTTTTTAAATGTATAAATTCTATAGCCAATGTGCAAATTTTTTAGCAGTAATTTCTTCAAATAGAACAGTAATGAACTCTAATAAGAGTTAATACTAAAAGAACAGGAGATAATCTACATATCTCACATGTGTTAAATATTTATCTGTCCTTATTCTAAATGAATCACATATATGTATTAACTCATTTAATCTTCATAACAACCCCATTAGACTTATGCCATCTTATTCTCTCTCCCTTTTTTCATAGAAAAACAACAAAATGGCAAAGGCTTTTTTAAGCTGCTTTAAGATAAAGATTCTGGCCTGACCTGTGGTGGCACAGTGGATAAAGCATTGACCTGGGATGCTGAGGCTGCTGGTTTGAAACCCTGGGCTCACCTGGTCAAAGCACATATGGGAGTTGATTCTTCCTGTTCCTCTCCTCCACCCCTCTCTCTCTCTCTCTCTCTCCCTTCTCTAAAATGAATAAATAAAATATTTTTTAAATAAATAAAGATTCTGGATACTCTGCTATGCTCACCCACCAGAGACAGATGTAACTGGCTCCTATTGCAAAATGTACAGTTAGTCAGTGTCTTAAATTATCAAGATCATTCACAAATCATTGAAGCTTAAAATGGTAAATCTTAGAACACCAGGTTCTGTCACCAGCCCATATTTAATCGAATATGCTTTATTAACAAGTTAATGTATAAAACATTCCAGGGATATCAGTCATCTAATTATATCTTAAACCAGAGGAATTAATACCAAAAGATGAAACATTAGGCATCATCTTTCTGCAAAAGAGAGAGAGACTTTTGTATCCTTTCAAATTATGCTACTAGACCAAATAACCATTTCTCTGTCTATGTACAGGGCCTCACCTGGCTAAAGTAACCCAAAACAGGCAGGCCACTCAACGTTGCTACACCTCTGCATCCAGGTTTTTCAGAAATAAAAAAAAAAAACATAAAAATCCAAATTGAACCATTAGAAAATGAAACAATGATTTTACGTGCCTAGATAATACTTGGGAATTGCCTTAGTAATGCTGTGCTGACAAGAAAAAAACTTGAAATATTTCTTTCAAACCTGAGCCTGCCTCAGAATGATCTAGAGGGATTGTTAATACCCAGATTTCTGGGCCCAAAAAATCATAGTTTCTGTGTTCCAGGTCAATGCTTTATCCACTGCGCCACCACAGGTCTATAAAATCATAGTTTCTGATTCTGCATGTCTACAAGTTCCCAAGTAATGCTGGTGCTGCTGGTCCAGGGACTGCACTTTGAGAACCAGTGCTTCTTGCCAGGGCAGAGAAAGAGTGTGCTGGGTTTCCCTAGGTGTTTGGAGGTGAATAAGGGAGCTAATAAGGATTTATTACTAACAGTGACTCCCAGGGTAGCTCTCGGCTTCAAATATGTACTGAGCTCTTATAATGTGCCAAACACCATGCCAGGCATCAAGGGAAACCTAATGAAGGAGACAGACACCGGTGCATCATGCTCAGAGAGGTGAGATAGGGAGACTGGAGCTGGGAGCAACAGGATAAATAGGAATCAGTCAGCCAGGTGGCCTCGGGAAGAGCTTTCCATCAGGAAAGGGTGACCGACTGACACGGCAAAGTCAGAGTGGGCAAGCCTCACCAGGGATGCTGAGCTGAAGGCCCCCAGGGATGTGGATAGTCAGATCGGCATTGACAAGGGAAGAACTCCTGCTCGGAAACATGGCCTCCGTTGGCATACTCAAGGCTGGGTGGAGTATGCCACCACCCAGACACACACACACACACACACACACACACACACACACACACATCCTTCAGAATCTGCACAAAACAAAGGAGGTAGATGGGAATGATCCCTTTGGGTAAAGACAGACCAAAGGTGGTCAGTTTATTCCCTTCAAAGAAATTGATATTGATATGATCTTCCCCAAACCTAAGCAGAAGCATAGAGTGAAAGGGAAAAAAAAACCGCTACAAATAAGTATTTTATGTGTCTGCCATGAAACACCTGCATAAAAGAGAGAAGAGAGGAAAATCTATTTTATGCCTCAAATCTAAAGAGTTTACATTCCCTTCAAGTTTTCATATCAGGGCCTCACCTTGGTATTTTATACGTGTGGTTCACTCTTTATAGCTCTCTAATAGAATAAATGCGAGGGGGGAAACAGGCCAGATGAATTACCACATTGCCCCTTCCTCATATTTTGTGAAAATTATCCTTTCTAAGACTCATGAAAGCCTCAAACTCCGCATGATTCACTAGGGAGGCTTTAGCAGCCAAAGCCCTTGTAGAACATTCAGCCATGGCAATATGAGTTCAACGTTTTCTCAGCTCACCTACAGGTACCAGATTTATCACCTCTCATGGCCAGAAAAACAAGCTATGCTATGCGAAGTTTTGAATGATCTGAAACCACTCTTTTGCCCCCATTATGTCCTCTAAAGGTTGAATAAATTAGTATAAACTACTTTAGCAGCTGTAAAACCTATTTCTAGTTCTCATCTAAGAACAAGATAATAAGCTAATTGATATCTTAATATTAGTTGTTCCCAGTTCCTGGAATGGAAGCTCATCTTCTAGGTCCCTTTCCAAAAAGGCACATTCTCTGTTGATGCCCACACATCACAGCTTCTTTGAATAATACTGTACATGTCCCCTCAAGCCTTAAAATTTGTTATTAAGGCACCTACAGTATCATTTAAGCAGCTTGGAAGCAAACTTCCCACTAATGAATATTAAATCTTTGGGGTCAATGAGGTCCGCCTGCTTCCCTGCCAGAGAGAGTAAGGAAAGATGCCATTGCCTCCCCCAACCCCAGCTACATAATGAATCTCTAACTGCTGATTTGTTTCCATTTTCAGTCTGGTGTAAACAAAGAGGCCCTCAGCCCCCTTCCAGCGTCGCCTGAGCTCACCAACCATCATGCAAAGGCAGCAATTTTTCATTATTGATAAAATGTAATGTCATAATGTCATGGCCTTTCAGGTCATCATCTTGGTAAGTCAGCAATGACATTATCATGTTTTATAATGATAACAAATGGCTATAATGTTTGCATGTAATTTTCATTGGCTCCCTCAGAATTCTAATTCGACCCCATCAACAGATGAAACTCAATAGCAACTTTTGATGTCTCCTTCCTTAGATCTGCTCAAGGGTAATTGTAAAACCTGTGAGAATCAAAGCTCATTAAACATACAAGGGCCATTTCCCCCATTTTAACTAAATGCCTTACTTTTAGAAAGAAGAATTTTTGCAGCCTGTATTTGTACTGTTGAATTTGGGCATGTAAATGCATTAAATACATCTACTTACTATTCATTCATGAACTCTCACTAACCCCTTTCTGTTCTGTTCATGACTGTGCTTCTCTAATCTGTCTAGTGATTTTTGAGTGCTGTGTTCTGCCTGTTTCACAGTAATCATAGAACACTAATTGGTCTAAATGATAAGAATTATTCATGGGGCACTTATTTCCATATATTAGCCTTCTGACCTCCTTCTTCCTTGAGAAAGTGGAAATATTTCATTGTCTAAGCCCAGAACTAAAACTAGCATTCTTTAGAAAGCCTTTTCTTTTATTCATTGACAACAGAGAGTAACTAACTAGAGATAGAACAGATTCACACTTCAATCCTAAATACACTAAATCTAAAATATACTTCGGGAGATCTCAAGAAATAGTTTACAACTCACTGAACATTTCATGGAGGAGGAAGAAAAAAAGAAGAGGAGGAAAATTCTCATTCACTGAGCTCTGTGCTAGGATATGCTTACCTGTGTCATCTCCTCTTACCTTCACACAACCCCCCAAACAATAAGAATCATTCTCTGCTTGAGCAGAAGAAACTGAGGCTCAGGGAGATCACACAGCTAATGAGTTCCTCAGACTTAGCAGTTCTTACTCCAAACCTCACTCAGATTGAGCACGAAGACTTAGCAGATCTAACTCCCAGACTGACAAATGTTCCATTATACAGAACTCCCAAAGCAACTATTCCACTACAGAAGGAAGAATCAAATATTCTAGCCAGCACCAAATAAGATCATTATATATTCAGAGAACCAAAAGATATGAGTAGATGTCTGATGCAGAAGCTCTTTATCTTGCCATTAATACAACTATTTAGACTGTTATTGGTACCACATTCTCAGAGCAGGCACATCTTAATTGCGTTAATAGCTTCAGTGCATCTGTGTGATTCCTCATTGATGTCCTTTCCACATTATTCAGTAGAACTCAGTATTGTCATTGAAAATGGGGCCAAATTAGGTAGTTTCATCAGATTTGTAGATCAGCAGCCCTTTAGCTGACACAATAAAACCATGTAAAAGAGCATATAATGGTGTTGCTATGAGAGCTTCCCCAGCCTGCTCTAGTCGATCAGAGGAGGCACTCATTACCTCTTTCACTTAAAATAATGAACATTTCTAAAGACTTTACAACTCACAAAGCACTATCCATTATACCTTGTATTTAGCCTCTCAGCAATCCCATGTGCCGATGAGAAAACAGATTACTTGACTTGTCCAAGCTCATAAAAACACCAAGTGGGCCCTGGCCGGTTGGCTCAGTGGTAGAGCGTCGGCCTGGCGTGTAGAAGTCCCGGGTTCCATTCCCGGCCAGGGCACACAGGAGAAGCGCCCATTTGCTTCTCCACCCCTCCCCCTCTCCTTCCTCTCTGTCTCTCTCTTTCCCTCCCTCAGCCAAGGCTCCATTGGAGCAAAGATGGCCCGGGCGCTGGGGATGGCTCCTTGGCCTCTGCCCCAGGCGCTAGAGTGGCTCTGGTTGCGGCAGAGTGACGCCCCGGAGGGGCAGAGCATCGCGCCCTGGTGGGCAGAGCGTCGCCCCCTGGTGGGCATGCCGGGTGGGTCCTGGTCGGGTGCATGCGGGAGTCTGTCTGACTGTCTCTCCCGGTTTCCAGCTTCAGAAAAATACAAAAAAAAACACCAAGTGGCAATTATAAGAGCCAAACAAAGGTCTTCTGGCTCAACTGTCTATACTCGTTCCACTCTACCAAGGCCTTTAGAGTATTTAGGGCAAGTGATTTCTAAGAACAATGCACTACGATTCAGAGAAACATCAGCCTTTCCTCTGACAGGCAGGCCAAGCAAACATGAGGACCTCATAACAATTGAAAACTTTTGGGAATGGAACACTGCTATGGAATAGTGTAGATAAAGGACTTCCAGAGAGGTTTAACCAGCTACTCTGTCCAATAATTATAAGTGCATGTTGGAGAAAAGGAAAGTCTTCCTTTCATTCCTCTTCATTCATTCAGTAGACCCCAGGGACTTCTTCTTTACTAATTCACTTGTTCATTCATTCAAAGTAAGTTACTGAGCTTCTCCTCTAGACCAATATTATGTCAAACACTGAGAATACAATGGTGAATGATGAGATACACATGGATCTCCTCTCATAGAGCTCATATTTGTGAAGATGAGATAGTTGTTAAACAACTAATGTCACAACTGTTAATATAAGTAAAAACCAGATGTGAGGATGGAGTGTTTCAGGAGGATTTGACCAATCTCAAGGAGTTAAGGAAGTCCTCTTATTTTTTTTTTTTTTTTTTTTTTTTTTAGGAAGTCCTCTTAAAGATGAGACATTTAAACAGAGACTTTGAAACATGAGCTGGTAGGAATCACAAGACAAAACATGAGGGAACCAAGGGAATTTTCTATTCTTCCTTCTATTCGTTAGGCTCTTTCTGGTTTGGTTGCCCTTGCTTTATTAGTCAAATACCATGGCTACCATAACGGTTACTTGCTAAACCTTAATTTATCCCTTATCTGATCTAACTCATTGACAATTTGGAGACTTGTATGTGTGTAACCTTGACAGGACAGAGAGCCTGACTGACATGCTTGACGATCTTCTACCAAGTCATATTTTATTAATAGCTAATCTGGCAGTTGTTACACTGACCCTCCCTTTTTCTCTTTCCTATCTCTTTGTACATCTCTTCACACTGAGCTAGATGCCCCTCTGCACACTAAGCCACACAAACTCCACATTCTCTTATTTCCAGGTCCTCTCTTTTATTTTTTTTTATTTTTTTTCTGTACTTGGATATAGACTGAATTGTATCCCTCCAAAATTCATATAGTAATACTCTAACCCACAGTGTGACTGTCTTTGGAGATAGAGACTTAAGGGATTTAATTAAGATTAAATGACATCATAAGGGTGGGGTTTTAATCCAATAGGACAGGCATCCTTATAAGAAGAGGGACAGCAAAAAGCTCTCTTTCTCTCTCTCTACCTCTCTCTTTCTCTTTCTCTCTCTCTATTCATCTCTCTCTTCTTCTCTCCCTCTCTCCCCTTCTGAGCACCCACAAAGGAAAGGACACATGAAGAAACTGAGAAGGCAGCCATTTGCAAGCCAGGAAGAGGGTCCTCTTGATCTTGAACTTCAAGCCTCCAGAACTGTAAGAAAATAAATTTGTTGATTAAGCCACCTAATGTGTGCTATTGTGTTAGGGCAGCCTGAGCTGACTAACACAAATGTGGAAACACACTGAAGAAATCTTATGTACATGCATAAGAAGTGATCATGGGGCTGCACAAGAGTGTTGCAGAGGCAATAACTATACAACTGTTACTTCTAGCTCTGGTACCTAGAAAAAAGAAAGGACAATGACTTTGGGAGAAAAGACTCACTGTGGGGATTATCCATACAGGAAGGCTAACTTGCAAAGGCAGCACTGTATCACTGCAGGTAAATGACAAAAATTTTAGATGTCTGTTCTAAAATTTTATTTTTAATTTCTCTTCTCTGGGATATGGGCCTTTCCTAAAAGAATTGTTAAATGGCTGATATGTCAGAAAGAGCTGACAACCATCGTTAGTAGGAGCAACCAACCTCCTTGCCTAAAGACAAAGATGGAACGGCACTGTTTTCCAAATGGGGGTGATATGGAGAAGAGGGAAGCTTTAAAGCAAAGTCAAAAATCTAATAAAGCTTTTTGGATTTGGAAACCAAATCTCATGGAAGTATTCTTGGTGTCCATTACAGGCACCAAATGTAACTATTTTCCCATATTCAGCTGTAAGTATATTAGAAGAAAAAGATTCAATCTTCCAAGTTAATCTTTAGTTCTGGAAAATAAATTGGAATGCTTCCTTAGGTTAACTTGGAAGCAGACAGAATACTTTACTTAGGCTTAAGTAGCCATCGTATGGGATTTCTGACACTGTGTAACCTGAACGAAAAAGGCACTGTATCAGTCAGTAATATCCAATAATGCTGTGTGACAGACCACTCTAAAACTTAGTGACAGTCAATAGTAAATGTTTATTTCTCACTCATAAATCAGTGGGTCAGCTGCAGTTTGGCTGATCTAGAGGAGACTCTGCTGCAGGTTGAGTTCACAAACCCTCCCAGACATACATGCTCATAGCGAAAGTCAGAGAGCAAGAGGACAAGCACAACTCCGAAAGGACATCTTAAGCCTTTTCTTTAAGCCTTGGTCAAAGCAAATTATATAACCAGGCCCAAAATCAAAGTGCAGAAAATTACACAACACCCATCATGAGGCCAAAACAAATTATATGGCCAAGCCCAGCATCAGTGGGGTTAGAAATTAAACACCTGGTGGGGAGGAAAGTGAATATTTGCCTAACTATAATCTAATTAACCGCAGAAATATTATTCGTATTTTACAGACAAGAAAACTGAGGTCACTTGTAAAGTACAAAGCTAAAATTTAAATCCAAACCTGTTTTTCCAATGTTCATACTCTTTTCACTGACCTGCTACCCTCCAAGTAATAGAAGGAAACACTGTCATACATAGTAGACCATCAAAAATATGTATTCACCCATTGGTCGTACTTTACATAATAAAGAAACAAAATGAAAGTGGCAAAATGAGGGTAGTGAGATAGAAAAGGGAGAGGGAAGCTGTGAATACCCATCATGTAATTTCTTTTTCATTCTGTCACATCGTCCTTGGTCTGGCTCAACTTCCAAGATCCTGTCACCTGTGCAGGCATCTGCTGCACCCCCTCCTCTGGGTCACCCTAAAAATAATCTGAATTCCTTCATTGCTCCACATTCTCCTCAGTTCTCTGAATATGTTCTGCCTCACCCTCTCAGGAAAGGTAAGTCTTTTGTTAATTTTTGATACACTACATCTACTCTTGCAAGGATTCCTCCTAATGCAGTGCATTATTGTCTGGAGTTAATCTTAAAAGATTTCCCCTCGAAACAAAGATATATCCCATAGGAATAAATCTCTAATAGTTAGAGATTAGGGCCTCTAAGCCAAGATATATAACTGAGACACCATTAGTCATAGTTCCTCCAGTGCAAAACATCTCATTTGCATGCCATAGGAGAGGATTTTTTTTCTGTCATGGACACAAGGTCACCCAAATAAACAGTAGGATCACTGATCTCTGTGATGTGACCATGGAGAGACACCTAAAGTGTTCTGCCCTCAAAATTTAATGCCATTAGAATGTTTCTGAGCATAGACATGTCCTGAAATGTGGTTGAAGGATTATCAATGGATGTATATTCCATCTTTGTTCTTCCTAGCTCCCCTTTACCATAGATAATTGGGAATTGACTAATCAGATGGATGGTAAATAGGCCGGCAATTTATTTTTAATAAAATCAAATCAACCACTTATACTCCTCCCTTTCCCCATGCACTCCTTTACACTGTTAAGATAAAATACCACTTAAACAGCCAGAAGTATAAAATTAATAATAAAGCAACAAAAAGAAAATATAGGTGAATATGGATACTTATCTAATCTATATAAGGGAAAAAATTAACCAGAAAAAGGAAGGAAGGAATGAAGGTGGAATAGAGGGAAGAAAGGAAGGACAAAAGAAAAAATTTTATTTTATAAGATATAAAACTATAACTATTATTTGTATCAATGATGAAAAAGGTTTAACACTTCTTATATATAAAGAGTTATTACAAATCAATAAAAAAATATGAGTACCCTGTAGGAAAAAATTATGTGAAATTATGAACAGACAATAACCAAAAATGAAAATAAAAGATCATGAATCAACATATGAAAAACACCTTTAACCTCACCAATAATCATGAAAGTATATATAAAGAAAGATGCTTCTTTCCACTTATTAAATTTTTGAAGTTTTTTTTAATTATTATACTCAATGTTTATGAAGATACAAAAAATAATCATGTGTATATAATGCTGCTGGGAAACTTGTGTCACTTCTCTGGGGAACAATTTGGCAATTTATACACGTTCTTATTTTTTATATAATAATTTTATCCTTGGTAATTTACCCTAAGAAAATAATCAGAAATTTAAACAAATATTTATTTATAGGGATGTTCATTCTTTATAGGGCTTTTTATATTGAAAACACCCCATATACTTAATAATTTTAAAAAACTAAGCAAATAGTGACAGGCATACAGAAAACACTATACAACCACTGAAGTTATTTAATTTTGGCAGACTGTACTTCAACAATATTTGTACTGCAACAATATTTCTGGTCACGTGTGCTCTTCCAGAGCCTTGTCATGGTAGGCTAAATAATGCCCTCCCCCAAGATGTCCACATTCTAATTCCTGGTACTTATGAACATGTTACCTTCCATGGTTAAAGACACTCTGAAGATGTTATTAAGCTTAGAATCTTGTGATGGGAAGATTATCCTGGATTATACAGGTGAGCCCAATATAATCACAAAGATCCTTCCTTATAAGAGGGAGGCAGAAGGATCAGCGATGGAACTAGACAATGTAATATTGAGAGCAAAGGGTCACAGTCAGAGAGAGAGTTAAAGACGCTAGGCTGCTGTCCTTAAAGATGAAAGGAAGGGCCATAAGCCAAGGAATTGAAGGCAGCCTCTTGGAGCTAGAAAAGGCATGGGAATGGATTCTCCCCTACAGCCTTCTTAAGAGAGCAGCCCTGCTGACACCTTGATTTTGACCCAGTTAAACCCATTTCAGACTTCTGACCTCCAAAACTGTAAGAAAATAAACCTGTGTTGTTTTGAATTTATGACATAAGTGAGAGGAAACACAAACCAATCAATAGATCTGTGTGTCAACAGTAGACTTTGTTGTGGACTTTGTGTGACTGCCTTGGTGAATAGCATGCGGCAGAAGAAAGACTCTGTGACTTCCCAAACTAGGTCATAAGGTGAGCTGCCTCCAGCCTGGCCCTTCTCCACAGGCATGCACTTGTGGATCCCTGAGCTGCCATGGAAAGAGGGTGGCTACCCTAAAGCTACCATGCCAGAGAGAACACACTATAGACTAAAATAATGTCCAAGAAACCCAGACGTTTGAGTCTTTTCAGCCCATGCACCCTACATGTGAGTAAGCAAAGCTCAGATAAATAATTAGCCCAACCCACCACCAAAGGACAACTGCATAAAAGATCTTGTGCAAGAACAACTTAGCCTGGCCTAGCCAACTCCCAGACCATGAAGAAAAGAATAAAAGTATTCTGGCATTTTATGCCATTAGGTTTTGAGGTACCATATTTCCCCATGTATAAGACGCACTTATTTTTGAAAAATTTGTGATTTAAACATTGAGTGTGTCTTTTACAATAATTGTAGATTTTTTCACTTGCATTTCCCGTTTTGCATTTGTTTTTATGCTCATTGTTGGAAACAGTGATTTATCATCAGACACAGATGAGGACACGCTAATAGATGGGAGTTTTGACAGTGATGAGAAGTTGTATGAGTTTTATGATGAATAAAACTTGAGTTCAATAACTTATGTAATACATTTTTTTTTCAAATTTCGGGCCCCAGAATTAAGGTGCTTCTTATACATGGGAACGTCTTTACATGAGGTAATACGGTAGTTTATTATGCATCAATAAGTAACTAATACATTAATGATAAACAGAAGTACTCATATATAATATTAAGTGACAAAAGTCTGTAGGCTAAATGTGTGTGCGTGTATACATAGAAAAAACTTTGAGTCACCAAAATAAGTTGTATAATGGTATCTCTGTGTGCTAGGTAAAGAAATTAATATCTTCTTTATATTCTTCTACATTTTTAGTCTATGCAATAAACATACATTACTTTTATGACCAGGAAGAAATATTTTTAAGCTCTTTAGATGCTATTATTTCTAAATATAGTATGATTGCAGAAAATATATGAGTGTATCCTGTGTGGGAATACATGCACACAGGCATGTATGTACATACTGAAAATAAAATAAAGAGAACAGGAGAAGGGGTCATTTGGATAATCAAAGTAAGAACATGAGCCTTTAAGTTCTACTTTTATTTCTACTTTTTTTTTACTGTAGAGATCGCAGCAAGTACCTTATTCTATGGGGTCAAATACCTAATCCTTTTAGCCATTCCCAATTCATCTGTAATTGACTGATGAAACTGGGTTTGGATTCATTTCTCTGACACAGATAAAAGATTATCTATGGCTTCTTCCAAAAAGAGAAAAGTAAGCCATCCCTTTGAAAATCGCCCCCTGTTTTGGCTATAATGCCTAAAAATCACCTTGTTTTTGCTGTCCATCAGTACTTTTGAAAGATGGGCACTTGGAGAAGAGTCAAGGGTGGAAAGGAGGTGGAGAGCCTTAGTCCCATGCTCTATTGCATCCCGTTTAATTCTCACGATAACTCTGGGGGTGGAATTAACAGTCTCCTTTTTTCAGATGAGGCTATTTAAACTCAGGAAGATTAAGTGACTTACTCAAGTCAAAGAGCTAATAAGTGGCAGAGGTAAATTCTGATATTAAGTTTCTTATCAAGGTAACACTGTACTTATCTTCCTTTGCCTCAGTTTTCTAGTTCCTAACTTTAGAGTTGTAGCATGAATTAAATTTTTGAATATTCATATCATATCATCATATCATATCATATCATATCATATCATATCATATCATATGGAACAATGCCTACCTCAAGAACACCCTATTACCAGTGTTAGCTTCCATTTTAATTGCATGAATCAAAGTCAAATCAGAAAGTACAAACAAGCCTGGAGATTCACAGCTGTCAAATATCCTCATTTCAGAAATCACTGTATCTCACCTTTTTGGATGGGGCAGTAACCTACAGAGCAGTGGTTGTTTTCCTGTGAAAATTAAAGCCCTATCTGGAGCCTACGAAGTAGCAACCTAGAAAACCAGCTCAGACACACATCTTCCCTGCTCTTTTCAAATTGCACAATAGCCCTCACACAGTCCAAGGGCTATCATTAAAAGTCAGCAGCTCCCTGAATGTGTTGATCCTGATGACACTGACAAGTGAGGATGGGAGGCAAGGGCCTCCTCCCACACAAACAGGTTACTGCTATCAAATGGATGAGGATGGAAATGGTGCTGAGGTGCAATCTGCCTGCTAAATGCATTGAAAACTGAGGTCCCTGTCTTTTGGTATTTTCTAAAAGGCCTCTTGAGCTTTCCTTGGCAAGCTTAGAGATTGAGGGTACCTTTAACTGTTTAAGCCTTCTTCTTCTAACAGGGGTCAAAGGGCTGGAAAGATCTTCTCAAAAGGATAGAGAACGAATCATTAAAAGGGAGGAGAAGGAAAGTGACAGAAGGTCAGCCTTTTTTTCCTAATGGGTGCATCCCCGAAGGTCGGGCTCAGTGGCTGGGTTCTACACACAGGCACCTAGCTTCTAGAAACCGGCGGCATTTCTATTCACAATTCCCCGAACAGGAGACTCAGGGGAAGCTCAAAGAACAGCCTGTGGAGGGTGTGAAGATGAAAACAGACACAATAGAAATCTGATTGTGATGAGTACATTTTCTTGACTGCATTCACTTAAAACAATAATAGTGTTGCAATAAGCCAGGGAAAACAAATGCTTGAAATCTTTATGTATCTTGAGTCTGCCGTAAAGCCTATTTCCTTCAACTATAAATTTACCCTAAAAATACCGCTTATGGTATCACATAGAGCTTTCTCTAAGGACTGGCAGAGGATTAGCATTCACCTTTACATGCAACCAAGCACACAAATGGTGAAGGTTTTCACTGATTTTTAGTCAACAAGCAGTAAACTGCATTTGCACCCACACACCTATTCCTAACACCGCATCTGGCAACATTTCCACGTTTCAGGGAAAGAAATCAATAGCAATAATCCATGAGGGACCCATCGGGTGTATATTTCTTTATCACACTGCCATTTAAAGAAAAACATTTTTTTCCTATCTGCTTAGAACAAAGGAATCTTCTTTCTGTGTGATCATATGGAAATCTTGACATTATTTTTAAGGATAGAGGGGTCAGAAGGGAAAAGGGAGCTGTGGTGATTAAAACAAATGTGAGAATATCTAAATTTTTTAAAAAAACAAAAAAAAAACAATACCAGATCTATTTGAACAACCCAAACGATAACCCGTGTACAAGTTGAGAAAGCCTCAATCTACCTGTGACATTGAAAATTCCATGAAGGAAAGGAAGGCTTAAATGCATGCTGATCCAGCTTCTCAGAGGGAAAAGCCAACCAGCTTCCCCCTTGCGGTGCAGGGAGAAGACACCATGCCTGAACCCTGAAATGTGCAACTATGTCATTGCTGGTGTTCTGTGTGAGAAGGAAATATGCTTCTTCGTTACTGCTCTTATTTATTGCAGACCTTGTCTGGAATCTGGTATTGAAGCCCGGCTTGATGAGTTGCCGCCTTGAACTTTCCCACTGATCAATGCCGGTGCGGCTGCCGCATGAAAGAACAGCTTTTCCGAGGAGCCGCTGTCACACGGGAAACCGAGCAAGCTTTTCAAAAAATGGGCCAGTCTTGTACGCTTAAGCTTAGGAACACGCTCTCCCACCCCCTCAGCCCCCGAAAAACAGCAAATGGTGACTGACCATTTGAAAATTGGAATGTTACAACAGCAAGAGATAAGGTCAAAAGTAGAAATCCTCCTTTTTGTAAAATGATCAGACACCACGGGATAAAAACGTTCAGGGGGGACAAAAGGAAGGCTAATAGGAAGCAAGGGAACAGGAATCATATTTCTTCCCAGCGGGGTGACAAATAAAAAGTTGCCTTTATTTTTCTGTGCACATAACTTTACTTTAGGAATTGTGATAGCAGGTTGGTCTCCCATAAAATAGGTTTTATCTGCTGTGGGGACAGCCTAAGGTGGGGAGGTGTTAGGGGCAGGATAATTGCCATTTTTTTCAGTCAATATTTTTGTTATTTTGTGGCAAGCTTGCAGGAGTCTAGACAAGTGCTCTTAAGAACAAGGGCCAAGAAAACATGGAAACAACCAAAAAGCCCATCAATAGATGACTGGATAAAGAAGATGTGGCACATATACACTATGGATACTACTCAGACATAAGAAATGATGACATCGCATCATTTACAGCAAAATGGTGGGATCTTGATAACATGATACTAAGTGAAATAAGTAAATCAGAAAAAAACAGGAACTGCATTATTCCATACGTAGGTGGGACATAAAAGTGAGACTAAGAGTGTGGTGGTTACGGGGGGGAGGGGGGAGAGGGAGAGGGAAAGGGGGAGGGGGAGGGGCACAAAGAAAACAAGATAGAAGGTGACAGAGGACAATCTGACTTTGGGTGATGGGTATGCAACATAATTGAATGACAAGATAACCTGGACTGTTATCTTTGAATATATGTATCCTGATTTATTGATGTCACCCCATTAAAAAAATAAAATTATAAAAAAAAAAAAAAAAGAGCCCTGGCCGGTTGGCTCAGCGGTAGAGCGTCGGCCTAGCGTGCGGAGGACCCGGGTTCGATTCCCGGCCAGGGCACATAGGAGAAGCGCCCATTTGCTTCTCCACCCCTCCGCCGCGCCTTCCTCTCTGTCTCTCTCTTCCCCTCCCGCAGCCAAGGCTCCATTGGAGCAAAGATGGCCCGGGCGCTGGGGATGGCTCTGTGGCCTCTGCCCCAGGCGCTAGAGTGGCTCTGGTCGCAACACGGCGACACCCAGGAGGGTCGCAACATGGCGACGCCCAGGATGGGCAGAGCATCGCCCCCTGGTGGGCAGAGCATCGCCCCCTGGTGGGCGTGCCGGGTGGATCCTGGTCGGGCGCATGCGGGAGTCTGTCTGACTGTCTCTCCCTGTTTCCAGCTTCAGAAAAATGCAAAAAAAAAAAAAAAAAAAAAAGAATGAGGGCCAAGTAAAATGGTTTAATCCGGTTCTTCGGCAGTTCATGGAGAAAGCATGTGTCACTGGGGGGGGGGGGGGGGGGGGGCACGACGGAATTTTCAAACACATTCAAGTCGGTCTCTGTGTCAAACCCCAGCCTGTCCATAAGTTTTACATTTTAGGCGCTTCTCTGAATGGGACACCCATGGTAAAAAGCATCCACTGAGGAGACAGTAACCTTTGAGAGGGAAGCACAAGCATCAGTAACTGTTGAAAGCCAATACCTTCTGGAGAGTCCTCACCAACAACCAAACCCACGAGACTCATGAACCTCCCATCCAGTTTCAGAAATGAAATAAGAATGAGAGCTGAGCTTCAGTAAGGTTAACCAAGCTACCTTCACCCACTGTCCATCTGCCTGGGCTTTCCATGGGAGATAACGTTTCTGTTCTTTTAGAAAATTAAATTTAATGAGGTGACATTGATCAATAAGAGTACATAGGTTTCAGGTAAACATCTCTATAGCATCTGAACTGCTGATTATGTTGTGTGCCCATCACTAACCCTCTTGTAAGCCACTTACATGCTTCTTTTCACCTTTTCCCTTCTAACACTTTCCATTTCCTATGGTCATGATTTACGTGCATGCCACGCCTTCCACTCCAGAATTACAGCTGCAAAGACTAGGTCTTCATTTCCTTGCAGGTTCCTGGTTCTGTGCTTCACTTATAGTAGACAGCTAATGTTTGTTGTATGAATTGATAGAGTGAATATTTGAGGACCTCATTCCTAATTATTGACATCAAAAAGTCATAGCAAAAAACCTTTTCTACCTTCTGTTTCTATTTCGAACTCCCTGTCCCATTACTGGGCCTCTAGACCAACCATCACAACCACACTCAGGCTCCTAGCACCCAGAAGAAGGTATTTTGTTTGGGCTTCTGTCCCAATTAACTACGCCCATCCAGTAGTTTCTTGCTCCTCAACATTTCCTGGCTCTTTCTCAAGCCCAATTTTCCTGGTTCTGACATTGAAATAACATTGCCAGAGCTGTCCCAGCTTCCAGCCCTCAGACAGCCCACACTGTTTGATTTTGCTCCTGGCTTATCCTAAGCAGTTTTGTTCTTATCTTCCAACTCCCTCTACATCTTGGTGCCACCCTTCTCCCTGGAATTATATTCCCCCAAGATCCAATTCAGACAGCAGCCTCTTTGACTGACGCTTCTCAGGTCATGTCTGGTCCTTCCACAATAGAGAGTACCTGCCATGAGCAAACCTTCAGCTTATATCAACAGACTCAATCCTAATTGGCAACCCTGTTCCCTGGCCATGCCACCCAACCTGGACCACTGTGAGTGTCAGCGAGTCAGAGGAACCACTACCACCCAGTTTTTATTCCAAGAATGAGAAGCCAGGTTTTCTGGCTCTTTGAAGACCAGCTGCTCCTGGATGCTTTAGGAACAGAGGTAAGGAACCTTGTGACTTACAGGAAGACCATGATCCTGTTTTCCTTGCAAAGACACCATCATCAGCACTCAGTGGAAGTGGTCAGACTTCGCAGCCCTGCCCACATGGTACCCAGCACTGAAAAGAATGCATTTCTGATACATTCCCTGATTTGAATGGGTAACACTTATATGTAGGTTGTTCTTTTGTTCATACATTTCCATCAGGAATATTTCCACATTTCATCCGAAGCCCTAGCAGGTAGGTAGGGCAGCTCTAGTTGTGCTCTCCTGTTACTCTTTAGAATGTGAGATACTTCCCAGAAAGTGCCATGCATTTTACACACACACACACACACACACAAACACACACACGCTAGCATATACAAATGCTTAGACTGAGACCAATTTCAATGTGCAGAAAACAGAATATATGGATAAATACTATTGAATGAATGAAACTGTTGAGTGAGATTCAGATGGAAGCAGTCAGCGGCCTATTTCACGCTAAGTCATTGGAACCTCAGAGAAAGTAATCAAGGACTACGGCTCCCTCTATGTCATTTGGTAATGCCTGAAGACATTTTGGGTAGTCGCAACCACTGGAGGTACTCCTGGCATCTAGTGGACAAAGGCCAGAGATGCTGCTACATCTCCCACATGCACAAGACAGCCCCTCTCCCCAACAACAAAGAATCATCCTGCCCAAAATGACAATATTGCAGCACCCTACACCTAAGGGGCCATCTCTAATGGACCTTAGGATTTGCCAACAAAGCACAATAAGAATGTTCTAGGCCTTCATTAAGAAATATCCTGAATTCTGTGAATAGTGTCTTTTTACCTTCAGATTCTGTTCTCCTTGTCCTCTGCCCCAAGAGATATGAAAGGTGGTACACATCAGTCCCTTTCATTTCCAAGAAAGTAGCCCAGAGGACTAAGCAGAGAGTCTTCTGTGCCTGGTGAGAGGAAGGAAAAGTCTCAGAAAAATATGCTGAGAATAAGAAGTGGCAGTCCAGAGTCTCTCTAGAAAGGGAACTGTGTTCCATCACACTCACTGACCTTGCCTGGCTCTCAACACCATGCTTTCTGGTCTCCTTCTAAACTTTTGCAAAATGCAGTCAAGACATAAACAGTAGGAGACACTGTCATTTAGGCCCTGCCTTTATCAACCCAGAGATGTGGATCCATTAGAGAAGACACAGAAAGTAACTCTCACTTTATGCCTCTACCCTCACGACCCTAGCACACTGTTCTGGAAAGCAATTGTTCAGGCTTAGTTATGCCTATGCCCTCACACCTTCTACTAGTCAGTGTCTATAAGCCCCAGCTTCTAGAAGCAAAAGAATCTGTGGACCAGCCCTAGGGAGATCATTATTGGCAAATGGTGTCCTTGACAGGAGGGACAACATAAAAAAGCAGGCAAGATATTTGGCCACTCTTACATTCCCCACTTCAGGTATACATTCCCCACTTAGTGACAGTACACTGTCACTAAGTCCCCATCAACTCAAAAACTGATTCACTATCAATCATCCACAGTTTAGTATAAACAAATGTCCATGTTCAACTGGACCTTCTAGAAGCCATTCCCAGAACCTGTCTTCTTCAGCCTTATGGTGTGTGACTTTAACAGTAGATAACTTTTATTGGATATGCCCCATATACTAGGTTCTTGGCATTTCACAACTATTCTCTTAGTCAAATCTTTATTACCTTAAGAGGTAAAATTGCTATCCTTACCATCCCCATTTTACAGATAAGGAAGCACAATGAATTGCAGTAACTTTCCCAGCTAGTAAGTGACTAAGACTAGATTTTATTCCAGGCAATGTGTCTCCAAATTCCAAGTTTTTAATCCAGTTCTGCTATTTGGCTTTAAGCTGTTCCTTGCTCAGGAGTTCTGAGGCAATGGTATTCTAACCAGAGGTGAGTGCAGCATAGGGAGTATTGTAGGCTCTCAGACTTCTTTTTCTTACCTATAAAATGCAAATAATAGAAGCACCCACCTCATAAAGCTGTTATGAGAAATAAATTACATAATATGTAAAACAATTATTTAGTGCTTGGCACATAGTAAACTCTCTAAAAATTTTAGCTATTATTATAATAATTATTATCAATTATCACATAGCTAGTGAGTGGTGGAGTCAAGAAGAAAACTCAGTTTTGTTCAGCTTCCAAGTTTAGACTGAAGAACTATCAAAAAGACAGAAAGAAATATTTCAAAAATTAAACTGTTTAGAATTAAGCTTCTGACCCTGGCCAGTTGGCTCAATGGTAAAGCACCAGCCTGGCGTGTGGAAGTCCTGGGTTCAATTTCTGGTCAGGGCACACAGGAGAAGCGCCCATCTGCTTCTCCACCCTTTCCCCTCTCCTTTCTTTCTACCCCTTCCCCTCCTGCAGCCAAGGCTCCATTGGAGCAAAGTTGGCCCAGGTGCTGAGAATGGCTCCATGGCCTCCATCTCAGGCACTAGAATGGCTCTGGTTGCAACAGAGCAACACCCCAGATGGGCAGCGCATCACCCCCTAGTGGGCTTTTCAGGTGAATCCTGGTCAGGCACGTGTGGGAGTCTGTTTCTCTGCCTCCCAACTTCTCACTTCAGAAAAATACCAAAAAAAAAAAAAAAAAGAAGTGAGTTTTCTCTCAACTGAAGATAACTTCCCAATGCACAAATCATTCAGCATATAACAATAACTTGATGGTCTTAATTTTTTAATACTAAATTGTGTCCTTGTTGGCTTCATGGACTTAGAGCTTGCAGTAGGTAGAAGCATGGTCCTCATTTTAAGGATTCGAGGAAGGGATGATAATGACTCCATAAGTCTGGGCTAAATTTAAAACTAATGCTGGAGGTTTATGGTCTGAACATTATGTGACTTTGGTTTTGAGCCAAAGAATCATTAAACCATAGAGCTTAACCAAAGTGACTTCCAGAGGTCACACAGCCATCCTTCTGTATCCAGAGGGACAGAAACCCACTTTACTTCACTTAGCAACTTGGCATCTCCTGAAAACAGAAAGCATTACACTGCAATTAAATATCTTCCTTAGCAGATGTTGAAAAAATAAATAGAAACTGTGCTCCTTAAGAAACCCAATTATTTAAGTGTTTTCACATTCAATTCTTATATTTCAATATAATTATTATAATTTTCTGGTCATTCTTGTTACAGTTTTATCATAGTAGCACCTCAGTGAGAAATATGAGTGCCTAACACAGTATTTGGCACATAGCACATGATCACTAGATAAATGATAAAGACCATGATACCTGGCAGACCATTTAAGGTCAACCTTTGAGGCGAATTTCCAGTTCTCCTTATTTGAGCTAATAAGGAACCCCCACACCAAGTTGATTATGAGTCCTTGAAATCTCTCTACAGGTAAGTTAAAAGCTTCCAAGCAGTTATCATGATCCAAATTTTGTTTTGCAGTTACATTCAGCAGTCTGTCCCTACGAAGCTTATTCCCCACTTGACATTTCAGTTCGTACCTTTTGCAAAGCCACCATGTTGTGTAATTCCAGGGTACAATAATTGTCATGGTCTATGTAGTTAGACCATGAAGTTGCTCAACTCTCTTGCAGATGTTTAATATGCAACTGGCAGAGCTATACACAATAGCTTCTTACAGGTCAGAAACCATTTTAGCGAAACAAGTTAACCTTGTGAGAAGGGCCTGGTTGCATTTTTCTTAACCACTTGGGCTGGAAAAAGAAAAGTTATTGTGGGTAAAATTCCTAATAGACATGGAAAAGTAAAAGGTAACCCTTGTTCCCTACAAAATATCGCAGTAAATTTCAATAAAAATATGCAACAATAAAACCAAAAATTTGGATCCCTACTAGTTTGAGCTCCAAGGTGTACTCATCTTTCTAATATTCTGGCTAAGGAGCCCCTTTCTGAGACCCTAGTCCTGGCAGCAGCAATTATGAGCCTGAAAAATACAAAATGATACTTCAAAGCCATAAGAGCATACCCTGCTGTTGGAAAACACTCCAAGCAGCTTTCACTTTTTAGTTTCACTCAGTCACTTAGCCAAACACAAATTCCATTTGTTTCCTTATATGCTTCTACCATCAACACTAGTTAACTTAAAAGAGTTTTTGTTTTTCAAGTTGTTTAATGAAATTTATAATTGCAGTTGCCTTAAACCAGCAACACTTTTGTTAAACCACATTATGTCTAAAGCATAATGATTTCCAGTTGCAGTAGGTGTCAGTCTCTTCTGAATATCTAATTCAGGCACAATGTTCTAAATATAAAATTAGACCAACAGGAAAGTTTTGATTTGCTAGAAATCCCGTGTTTTAGAGATGATGACCATTTGTTGCTACCTACTAAGTTGGGGTCTGTTCTTAAAGGTCATTTTTTATATCCAAATGTCTCTCTGAACTTCTTAAACATTTTAACATTACTTATGGGTGACGTTTGAATATCCCTGAGAGGTTATTTAATCCAATAACTTGACTTCACTCAAGTAAACATCCTAAATACATGAGATCCAACCACCTCTCAGTGGGGAGCGATTTTCTAGAAGCAAAGACATTGAGTGTTCGGTACTGCTTCCACTGACTGAAAAGAGTTGAGGAGAGACAGGACATAGAAGAGAACAAAAGATCCAACATGATTGGCTTTCGTTTTGTAGAGGTGGGAGAAATTTAAACATGCCTGAATTTGCGAAAAAAGAGCCAACAGAGGTGGAGAGATTGGAGGCACAGGAAAGAGAAGATAATTACTACAGTGCATCCTTGAGTAGGTGGCAGGAGATAACGCCCAGGAAACTCTGGAGGTATTAGCATCCACAGGAGAAATATCTTCTCTAGTGTGCATGAAGAAACTGTAAGAGTTCCAAAAAGTTGGTCTCCGTTTCCTCTGAGTACAGTAATTATCTCAGGTCAAACTGCTATAAAGTGGAGAAAATTCCTGGGTTTAATTTATCTCTAGATAATGTTTAGATCTTTGTATCATGTCTCCTTTTACTCTAACCAGCATGTTCCCTGCTTCCACAATTATGCATTAGTATTTACTTGCAAATATTTTTTACTTAATTACTCATAACATATCAAAAAAATTATGTTCTCTATTTATAAGGTTTTATTAAAAGAAATTTAAAATCCATTAGTATTTATTTTTTACAGTGACAGAGAGAGTCAGAGAGAGGAACAGATAGGGACAGACAGACTGGAAGGGAGAGAGATTAGAAGCATAAATTCTTCATTGAGGCTCTTTAGTTGTTCATCGATTACTTTCTCATATGTGCCTTGACCCAGGGGCTACAGCAGAGTGACTGACCCCTTGTTCAAGCCAGTGACCTTGGCCAAGCCAGAGACCATGGAGTCATGTCTATGATTCCAAACTCAAGCCAACGACCCTGTGCTCAAGCTGGGGAGTCCATATGCAAGCTAGAAGAGCCTGCACTCAAGCCAGTGACCTTAGGGCTTTGAATCTGGGTCCTCCATGTCCTAGTCCAATGCTCTATCCACTGTGCCACCACCTCATCAGGCTATTAGTATTTTTTTATTTTAATTTATTGTGTTTACATAGATTCTAGTGTTGTCCTGAATGTATCCCCCCCCCTGTATTCCCTTCTACATCTCTCTTGCCCCCCTCCTCATAGCGCCCTCCCTCCTTCCCTTCAGGTTTATCCTAACCTATCATCCCCTTTCCCTCTGTCCTCTTTTCCTCTGGTCCCTTTTATCCCTCCTCTGTCTCAATTCTTGCCATTGGTATTTTTAATCACTGCTCTTTCCAGATAGATGTGAATATTTTGGGCATAAGTAGAAAGATTGCAGTGAGATGATTTAAAGCAGTAACCACATCTCTGTGATTTCTAAAATCCTTAAACCAGAACAACACCAAAACTTCAGAATAATCTCTTGTCACTGTCTTAAAATTGCTCCCTTGAAAGTCACTATTCACTTATTTCTTGTCAAACCCAAGTCTTTTTCTCTTGATCCCTTGCCAGAGATATCACTTTTAAATTCTACTCTACACGCATGATTTAAGCATAGTTTGCAAATGTCTATGTGCATCAATGGTGAAAGGCAATGAATAAAACACACTCCAAGGCTTCAAGTCATTTATAGAATAAAAGGACACCAAACACACATACATACACATGTGTGCATACACACCACGAACTCTAATGTAATGTAATAAGTGCTACACAAAGAGTATGAACCAAGGGCTTAGAGAAACACGGGCAGAACAAAAAAGTCTACCCAAAGAAGATGAGGGATTCTCCTGAACCTTGAAGTATGAATTGGAACCTGAAATATCAGCTGTTGTGCAACCATCACAGCGTTGCCTCCTTTACCAGCAACTCCTCTTCCTCTGCCTCAACCCCAAGTCTGTTCTCAGTTCTTCATTCTTCTCTATATATACTTGCTCCATCTGTCAGCTCATCTCTTCTCTTTGCTTTTAATTATTAATTTTCTGATGATGATGATGATGATGATGATAATGATAATGTCATCTCAACCTCTCTCCCATGGTCTTTCCTTCTGCACAGGATATTTCTATGTATAAGACGCTACAGAGAGATGATGTCAGAGTAATGGCGGAGTAGGAAGCGATACCGATAAATCTCCCCCAAAACTCAACAAGATCTTCAACCAGAAACAGAAAAACCTATACTTGGAGCTTCCAGATGCTTCGCAATACACCCGAAGGTATGGTCGAGTGAAAAATTGGCTAAATATATAACCAAACCCCAAAGGAAATAGGGAGTAAGAAATGCTCCGCCTTCCTCACTAACCTAAACAGGGCGGCTTTCTCTGGTAACTGTGAATATAGAAACTGAGGCGGGCAAAGGGGGTGAATACATCCAGGCTGCGGCACAAAGGGCCGAACCAGGCTGTGGCACGGAGATCCTAGCCGAGGAAAAACTGATCCTGTGGCAAGCCGGGCAATACAAGCTAACACTCGCGCCAAACCCAAACAAAGAAAGACAAGCGGGGCAGCCATTTTACCCGTTCTCCTGGTTGGTGCGCAGTTAGTGGGCGAGAGATTTCTTCCTAAGCCCCGGAAGTGGGTGTCCGTGTTACCCCACAGAGAGGCAGGGTCAGAGGCCTTTCTGTGGGCCGAAAGCAGAATCTCTGGGCAGCCCCAGCGCCCTGGGAAAGCCGCGCACAGGAGGGAGCAAGAACTAATTCCAACGGTGGAAATTTTCCGTGCTGGTGAGGGTTTCACTCAGAGGGAAACAGGGCCGGCCTCATATCCTGGTGTGCGCGCGCAGATAGGAAGTGAGCGATTCCTCCGAGTGCCTCGGCAGTGCACGCCCGTGTTATCGCACAGAGGGGCAGAGTCAGGGGCCTTTGTGTGGGCAAAAGCGGAATCTCGGGCCGCCCCAGCGCCTTGCAAAAGCCGCACACGGGGACGGAGCGAGAGCGAATTCCAACGCTGCAACTTTTCCATGCGGTTGGGGGTTTCACTCAGAGCGTGAGACTGCTGGCCGGATATCCTGGTCTGCGTGCGCAGATAGTGAATGAGAGTTTCCTCCAAGCACCCCGGAAGTGGGCGCCCGCCTGTGTTATCGGACAGAGTGGCAGAGCCAGAGGTCTTTGAGTGGGCGGAAAGCCCGCCTGATTATGCTAGCAGCTCTGACTGACTGAGCCTTACCCAGAGCCCTGTGCTGAGTGGGAATAGAGTGGGGAGTTGCCAGTTCTTTGAACCTCTTACTATCTAGGCAGAGGCAGCAGCAACCCCATAGCTGGATTATCAGGCTACTAATTGAGGAAGGAAAGACTAGGAGAAAGGCTCCAGGAACACGGACTCTCTCACTGTCGGAGCCTATAAATGCTAATGAGCCTCGACTCCCAACGAGACTAAAGCACAATACATGACATTGCCATAGAGACTTATCAACTGCAAACCTCTACCTGAGCGTGCCAAAGGGGCAGAACCTGGGGTACAGAGTCACCGACCAGGAAGAGGGAGAGAAAAGAAAAAGCAAGAAGATAACCTCTCAAAATCAAGAATAATCTGCTGACTTTATAACCTATCCCATTTTATTATATTTGTTCGTTTGTTTCTCTTATCTTCATTCTTGATACTTTTTTTCCTCCTCCAATTTGGCCGATTAACTCACTGCTGGTCTTACTCTCTCCTCTCCTTGAACTACACTACCCATAAGTGTTACATCTCCCATTATCTTTTTTCTCCTCTTCCTTTCTCTCTATGAGGGTTGCACTCCAAAACCCTTAACTCTCTCTCTCTCCTTTCTTTTTTCTTCTTTTACTGGTTCCTTCTTTTTTTCTCTCTCTCTCTTTCTTTTCTCCCTCTATATTAGTTTCTTCCTTTCTTCTTTACATCTCCTCCCATTCAAACCTCAATAACAAACAAATTCTCTTATCTGGGACTCAAACTTAAGTTTGTGGCATTTTGGGGGGGGTTTACTTCACCTTTTTAACTCACTAGCAGTGCTCCCATCCCTGGCTCTCCATTTTATCTAGTTCTTGTTCCACTAAATACAATAGTATTTTTTTAATTTGTCTGCCCATTTTTCCGTTTTCCTCTTATTCCTCTCATCATAACTCTTAGACAACCAACACCTAAAAGTAAATCATTTTATTCTTGACCCAAATTTTTTCCTTATTTGCTTTTTCTGGGTCCATACCCCCCCCTTTTTTTTTGCCCCTTTATTACTTTTCCCCAATTCAGGCCCTCCATCACAGACATTGTTTGTTATAATTCACAGTTCACCACAAGATTTTCTCAAGAAAAAGGGGAGAGGAGAGGAAAAAAGGAGGGGGGGAATAATTTCCTTTTTTTAAAAATTATTATTTTATTTTATTTTTATTTCATTATTAATTTTTTTAAAAAAACTACTCTTTTTGATTTTTTATTTTTAACTTTTTATTCTTTATTAAATCTCATTAATACTATCAACAAAACCACCCTCAGATGCCATTAAGGAAGAGAAAATCGAATATCATGGATACAAAAGAAAGAGAGGTAACACAGCTAGATGAGGAAAAATCTATGGAGAAAAAATTTAATATATTGGAAACCGTGGAGCTAAATGACAGAGAATTCAAGATAGAAATCCTAAAAATCCTCTGAGATATACAAGAAAACGCAGAAAGGCAATTTAGGGAGCTCAGAAAACAACTCAAAGAACACAAAGAATATATGTCCAAAGAAATTGAAACTATAAAAACAAATCAAACAGAGATGAAAAACTCAATTCACGAGCTGAAAAACGAAGTAACAAGCTTAGCTAATAGAACAGGTCAGATAGAAGAGAGGATTAGTGAAATAGAAGACAAGCAACTTGAGGCACAACAGAGAGAAGAAGAAAGAGACTCAAAAATTTTAAAAAATGAGATAGCCCTACAAGAATTATCTGACTCCATCAAAAAGAATAACATAAGAATAATAGGTATATCAGAGGGAGAAGAGAGAGAAAATGGAATGGAGAACATACTCAAACAAATAATAGATGAGAACTACCCAAGCCTGTGGAAAGAACTAAAGCCCCAAATTCAAGAAGCAAACAGAACACCGAGTTTTCTTAACCCCAACAAACCTACTCCAAGGCACATCATAATGAAATTGGCACAAACCAATGGCAAATAAAAAATTCTCAAGGCAGCCAGGGAAAAGAAGAATACAACATATAAAGGAAGGCCCATTAGATTATCATCAGATTTCTCAGCAGAAACTCTACAAGCTAGAAGAGAGTGGACCCCAATATTTAAAGTCCTGAAAGAGAGAAACTTTCAGCCATGAATACTATACCCATCAAAGCTATCCTTCAAATATGAAGGAGAAATAAAAACATTCACAGATACAGAAAAGATGAGGGAATTTATCATCAGAAAACCCCCACTCCAGGAATTACTAAAGGGGGTTCTCCAATCAGATACAAAGAACAAAAAAAAAAACAGAGCCACAAGTAAAAGCTCCAAGAAGAACACAATAAAACCAAATTTAAACTGTGACAACAACAAAAAGAAAGAGGGGGAGAAGATGGAGATTAACAGTAGCAAAGGACGATGGAGTGCAAAAGTACTCACAAAATAGTTCGCTACAATGAACAGGGTAGGGACCCTTTTCATTACTCAAAGGTAACCACCATTGAAAAAACCACCACAGAAGCACATGAGATAAAAAAGATAGCAACAGAGGAAAGATGTATGGAATACAACCAAATAAAAACAAAAGATAGAAAAATAAAAGAGAAGGATCAAACAAGACACAAAACTAACAGAAAGCAAGATATAAAATGGCAATAGGGAACTCACAAGTATCAATAATTACACTAAATGTAAACGGATTAAACTCACCAATAAAAAGGCACAGAGTAGCAGAATGGATTAAAAAAGAAAATCCAACTGTATGCTGCCTACAGGAAACTCATCTAAGTAACAAGGATAAAAACAAATTCAAAGTGAAAGGCTGGAAAACAATACTCCAAGCAAATAACATCCAAAAAAAAGCAGGTGTAGCAATACTCATATTGGATAATGCTGACTACAAGACAGGAAAAGTACTCAGAGACAAAAATGGCCATTTCATAATGGCTAAGGGGACACTGAATCAAGAAGACATAACAATTCTTAATATATATGCACCAAACCAAGGAGCATCAAAATATATAACACAGCTACTTATTGATCTTAAAACAAAAACTGACAAAAATACAATCATACTTGGAGACCTCAATACACCGCTGACGGCTCTAGATCGGTCATCCAAACAGAGAATCAACAAAGACATAGTGGCCTTAAACAAAACACTAGAGCACCTGGATATGATAGACATCTACAGGACATTTCATCCCAAAGTGACTGAGTATACATTTTTCTCCAGTGTACATGGATCATTCTCAAGAATTGACCATATGTTGGGCCACAAAAACAACATCAGCAAATTCAGAAAAATCGAAGTTGTACCAAGCATATTTTCTGATCATAAAGCCTTGAAACTAGAATTCAACTGCAAAAAAGAGGAAAAAAATCCCACAAAAATGTGGAAACTAAACAACATACTTTTAAAAAATGAATGGGTCAAAGAAGAAATAAGTGCAGAGATCAAAAAATATACACAGACTAATGAAAATGACAATACGACATATCAGAATCTCTGGGATGCAGCAAAAGCAGTGATAAGAGGGAAGTTCATATCACTTCAGGCATATATGAACAAACAAGAGAGAGCCCAAGTGAACCACTTAACTTCACACCTTAAGGAACTAGAAAAAGAAGAACAAAGACAACCCAAAACTAGCCGAAGAAAGGAGATAATAAAAATCAGAGCAGAAATAAATGAATTAGAGAACAGATAAACTATAGAAAAAATTAATAGAACAAGGAGCTGGTTCTTTGAAAAGATCAACAAAATTGACAAACCCTTGGCAAGACTTACCAAGGAAAAAAGAGAAAGAACTCATATAAACAAAATTCAAAATGAAAGAGGGGAAATCACCACGGACACCGTAGGTATACAAAGAATTATTGTAGAATACTAGGAAAAACTTTATGCCACTAAATTCAACAACCTAGAAGAAATGGATAAATTCCTAGAAAAATACAACCTTCCTAGACTGAGTCAAGAAGAAGCAGAAAGCCTAAACAGACCTATCAGTAGAGAAGAAATAGAAAAAACCATTAAAAACCTCCCCAAAAATAAAAGTCCAGGCCCTGACGGCTATACCAGCGAATTTTATCAAACATTCAAAGAAGACTTGGTTCCTATTCTACTCAAAGTCTTCCAAAAAATTGAAGAAGAAGCAATACTTCCAAACACATTTTATGAGGCCAACATAACCCTCATACCAAAACCAGGCAAGGATGGCACAAAAAAAGAAAACTACAGACCAATATCTCTAATGAATACAGATGCTAAAATACTAAACAAAATACTAGCAAATCGAATACAACAACATATTAAAAAAATAATACATCATGATCAAGTGGGATTCATCCCAGAATCTCAAGGATGGTTCAACATACGTAAAACGGTTAACGTAATACACCATATCAACAAAACAAAGAACAAAAACCACATGATCTTATCAATAGATGCAGAAAAGGCTTTCGATAAAATACAACACAATTTTATGTTTAAGACTCTCAACAAAATGGGTATAGAAGGAAAATATCTCAACATGATAAAGGCCATATATGATAAACCATCAGCTAACATCATATTAAATGGCACTAAACTGAAGGCTTTCCCCCTTAAATCAGGAACAAGACAGGGTTGTCCACTCTCTCCACTCTTATTTAATGTGGTACTAGAGGTTCTCGCCACAGCAATCAGACAAGACAAAGAAATAAAAGGCATCCATATTGGAAAAGAAGAAGTAAAGGTATCACTTTTTGCAGATGATATGATCCTATACATCGAAAACCCCAAAGAATCCACAAAAAGACTACTAGAAACAATAAGCCAATACAGTAAGGTCGCAGGATACAAAATTAACATACAGAAGTCAATAGCCTTTCTATATGCCAACAATGAAACAATTCAGAACGAACTCAAAAGAATAATCCCCTTCACGATTGCAACAAAAAAAATAAAATACTTAGGAATAAACATAACAAAGAATGTAAAGGACTTATATAATGAAAACTATAAACCATTTTTAAGGGAAATTGAAAAAGATATAATGAGATGGAAGAATATACCTTGTTCTTGGCTAGGAAGAATAAATATAATCAAGATGGCTATATTACCCAAAGCAATATACAAATTTAATGCAATTCCCATCAAACTTCCAATGACGTTTTTTAAAGAAATAGAGCAAAAAATCATCAGATTTATATGGAACTATAAAAAACCCCGAATAGCCAAAGCAATCCTAAAGAAAAAGAATGAAGCTGGGGGCATAACAATACCTCACTTCAAACTATATTATAGGGCCACAACAATCAAAACAGCATGGTATTGGCAGAAAAATAGACACTCAGACCAATGGAACAGTATAGAAAGTCCAGAAATAAAACCACATATATATAGTCAAATAATTTTTGATAAAGGGGCCAACAACACACAATGGAGAAAAGAAAGCCTCTTCAATAAATGGTGCTGGGAAAACTGGAAAGCCACATGCAAAAGAATGAAACTGGACTACAGTCTCTCCCCCTGTACAAAAATTAACTCAAAATGGATCAAAGATCTAAACATAAGACCTGAAACAATTAAGTACATAGAAGAAGACATAGGTACTCAACTCATGGACCTGGGTTTTAAAGAGCATTTTATGAATTTGACTCCAAAGGCAAGAGAAGTGAAGACAAAAATTAATGAATGGGACTACATCAGACTAAGAAGTTTTTGCTCAGCAAGAGAAACTGATAACAAAATAAACAGAAAGCCAACTAAATGGGAAATAATATTTTCAAACAACAGCTCAGATAAGGGCCTAATATCCAAAATATACAAAGAACTCATAAAACTCAACAACAAACAAATAAACAATCCCATAAAAAATGGGAAGAGGATATGAATAGACACTTCTCCCAGGAAAAAATACAAATGGCCAACAGATATATGAAAAGATGCTCATCTTCTTTAGCTATTAGAGAAATGCAAATCAAAACTGCAATGAGATACCACCTCACACCTGTTCGATTAGCTATTATTAGCAAGACAGGTAATAGCAAATGTTGGAGAGGCTGTGGAGAAAAAGGAACCCTCATACACTGTTGGTGGGAATGTAAAGTAGTACAACCATTATGGAAGAAAGTATGGTGGTTCCTCAAAAAACTGAAAATAGAACTACCTTATGACCCAGCAATCCCTCTACTGGGTATATACCCCCAAAACTCAGAAACATTGATACGTAAAGACACATGCAGCCCCATGTTCATTGCAGCATTGTTCACAGTGGCCAGGACATGGAAACAACCAAAAAGCCCATCAATAGATGACTGAATAAAGAAGATGTGGCACATATACACTATGGAATACTACTCAGCCATAAGAAATGATGACATCGGAACATTTACAGCAAAATGGTGGGATCTTGATAACATGATACGAAGCGAAATAAGTAAATCAGAAAAAACCAGGAACTGCATTATTCCATACGTAGGTGGGACATAAAAGTGAAACTGAGAGACATTGATAAGGGTGTGGTGGTTACGGGGGGGGAGGGGGGAATGGGAGAGGGAAAGGGGGAGGGGGAGGGGCACAGAGAGAACAAGATAGAGGGTGACGGAGGACAATCTGACTTTGGGTGATGGGTATGCAACATGATTGAACGACAAGATACCCTGGACTTGTTATCTTTGAATATATGTATCCTGATTTATTGATGTCACCCCATTAAAAAAATAAAATTATTTAAAAAAAAAAAAAAAAAGATGCTACATCTCCCAGGACTCAACAGTCTCAGAACTGACTTTACTCTCTTGGCCATGGTTCTGTTCCTGGATGTATATGCCTTCCAAGATCAGTGAAGCCCGCAAGAGACCATTCCTTTTCTAAAATCTGCCATCTTCGTATACCTGCACATTCTAAATGTATACTGTACTATCTACAACTGTTTTACTAGTTCACATCATTTCTCTCTAACTAAATTGGAATTTTCTTTAACTAAGAACTATACCTACTGTTTCTCTAGAGAAACTTCTCTTTCCTTCATCCCTACTTTTCCCACTTCCTCAGGGCCTAATCAAGGAAAACAAATATATATAATACTATCAGAGCTCCCCATTGGCCATCTTGTGCGCATGGGAGACATCCCCAATTAGATACAAAATTAAAATTTATCTCACAATCCTTTCAACATGACATTTTAGGCAACTACTACCAATCTAATGGAAATGGCTCTTGGATTAAAATCTATTACCTAATACCATAATATATACAGACTTGCTCTTAATCCATATTAGTTGGTTGGTTAAATTTGGTCTTCTTAACAAGGTGGCCAAAAATTTCTTTAAAACAATACTATAATAAGTGTAAGTAACCAGCACTATGTGGACATTATATAGAAAAGGGTTTGAACTTTCATGGATAATACATGTTAAATTTCAGCTTCAACTTAAGATGTAGAAAACTGGAAAGACTACTGTCCTCACTCTTACAATGAGGTGATATCAGATATTATTCAAAATCATAAATTTTTTGAACCCACACAAGACCTGAAGTTGCAGAAATAATAAGTAACCTAAAATCTAAGGAAAGACAAATATCTCCCAAAAGAACAAGACACAAACACTGAATTTACCTGGGAAAAACAATGACCACCATATAAGCAGATAAAAAACGTTCATCTAAAATTTTTATTCAGTTGCTAAAGGCTGATAGTTGGCCAGCATGAGATCATAGAACCTCTGGAGGCTACCAACACAGAGAAATCCACAGCCATCCACAGACCTCAACGAGGGCTTGTAAGAAAGACTGGGGAAGAGCAAGAAACCAAAAAAAAAACACCCTCAATGGTACAGGCCTGAAAAAGGGAACCAGTAGACATCACAGTAAAGACACAAAGTACTGTCCACAGTCTTTTACAAAGAAATAAAAACGTTAAGATGTTGGGAAAAGGCAACAAGCCAGTCACTCTCAGAGCACATGTGAAGATCCATGGCATCTGGGAGAAAGAATGGGGGGGACCCTCTATCTCTGAGCAAAAGAGACAAAAAACATGACAGGCTCAAATCATTAGAGATCCATGACATTGGGAAGGGACAAGATTTCTGAGAAATCCCCATCATCAAGACCCAGGAGCACAAAGCCTGCCAAAGAATGAAGCCAAATCATGAAAATAGAAGATTTCTCAACCCACCTTCCCAACACCAGGCTAGCAAGAGTCAAGTAGCAAGTAATACCAGGGAAACAAGAGCTTGAGCATGAAAGGGAAACTCTCCGAAGTTCAGGCTCACTGGATGACCCACAGCTGATGATGGAACAAAAACATTGGGGTAGAAGCCCTCGAGAAGCCTAACCCCAATCTAAACTCAAATTTGTACTAGAGGAATTTGAAGCCTATGATTAACTAAAAGTAAAAAAAGCAACAACAAAACACTGATCAACTCCTGACTAGATTCACACACACACACACACACACAAAACACATGTCTAGGAAAAAAGAGGTATGCCCATTTTGGTCATACATATATTTACTTCAGCTTCTAATGTCCTACACAAGATGTCCATATTTCAATAAAAAATTATGAGACCAATAAAGAAACAAGAAAAAAAAACAACCAACAGAACTAGATTCAAATACGACCCAGATGTTGGGACTATCAGCTGTGAAGTTTAAAATAATTCTGATTAATATGTTAAAGTTTTTAACTGTAAGTGGTGGAAAGAATGCATAAACAGATGGGGAATTCAGCAAAAAGAGAACTATTGGAGACACCAAATCTTTTTTGCCTGCAAACTACTACCTTCTTTATCAGATCTAGCTAATAACACTGTTTTGTCTTTTTCCAAATAGCTCCAGATATATGGAAAAGATTTATATAGGTGGATGGGGATCCTCAAACCCCTCAGCGAGATCTGAGAATGGCTTTTAAGATACCTAGAGGCAGAAAAAGCCCAATAGAGATCAGGGGAACTACCAGCTTTTAGGATACACCCTTAAAAGCTCCAACGCCCCAAAGGGGTCTCATAGGATGTCATCTGGGTCCTGCTTCAATAGTGGAAAGGAAGGTCATTGAGCTAAAGCCTGCCAGGCTTACACGCCTCTGCTGTGAGGAAACAGGGACACTGGAAGGTGGGCTTCCCCCTCGCTCCTCTAAGGGAGGGTTCAGTCTCTTCCAGCTCTGCTCCAGCCACCTATGACCTAACCTTGCCCAGAAAGCTGGGGTTTGCCACTGAAGGCTGAAGGTGCCCAGGGCCGTCGGCCCATCTATGACACTGTGGACAAGCCTAGGATATTTCTTCCAAGAAGCAGGTAAACTGATCTCATTTGCACAAGGGCCACTTAACCTCATTTTGCCTGAATAGTCAGGTTTTTTATTCTTCCCTCAAAGATCTCTGTTGTGGGTGTTGATAGTCCTATTTTCTGCTGCTTTGCTTAATATATAGTGTTTCCTTTATCCCTCCTACCTCAATGCCCCACTCATATTTCAGGCTGGGACCTACTCCTAATTTAGAGCTCTCTTTCCTCCTTTTGCCAACTTGTATTATAAATTTACCTTTGCCACCCAGCTTAGTGTATCCCAAGGTTCTCTTTACCAGGCCACAGTCACAGAGCTCCAGGGAAAAGCAACCTGGTCTCAACTCTCCAGGCAGAGGAGAACAGAAGCTCCATATCCACGCATGCTGCAAATGGCTTTTCCAGTCTACCTGAATCATTACCAGCTAGAAGCAGCAATCATTGGGACTTGGACATGAGCTGCAAAGTATAGAATGGTGACAACAACTCCAGTGCCATGCGGATTTTTCCTGTGGGGAACTTTCCTGGACTCCTGCTCCTTGTGACAGCTCCTAACAGACTGAACTGTGGCTGGGTTGCATTTTTCAGGGATTTGGCATAGTGATGGGGCCAACTTGGACTTGGTGAACATGTTAAGGACACTACTCTTTTATGGATTCTTGCTGTATTGGCCAAGAGTTTGCTTAAAGGCTTTTAATCACTGTAAAAAAAAATAGAGGACTGGATGAAGAAGATGGGGCACATATACACCATGGTATACTATTCAGCTAGGAGAAATGATGACCTCGGATCACTTACAGCGGAATGGTGGAGTCTTGGTAGCATCATGCGGGGTGAAATAAGTGAATCAGAAAAAAGCAGGAACTGCAGGATTCCATACATTGATGGGACATAAAAGCGAGACTAAGAGTCAAGGACAGGAGTGTGGTGGTTACGGGGTGTGGGGGGAGGGAAGGAGGGAGAGGGGGAGGGGGAGGGGTACAGAGAGAACTGGATGGAGGGTGGCGGAGGACGATCTCTCTTCGGGTGATGGGTATGCAACAGAACTAAATGACAATATAACCTGAAAATGTTTTCTTTGAATGTATGTACCCTGATTTATTGATGTCACCCCATTAAAATAAAAATTTATTTATAAAAAAAAGAGAACTATTAACCAATATTCCTCATTAAACACAGATACAGAAGTTTTCAACAACTTTTTTTTCTTTATTAATTTTTAGAGAGGAGAGAGAGTGAGAGAGAGAGAGAGAGAGAGAGAGGGAGGGAGAGAGAAGGGGGAGGGAGGAGCAGGAAGCATCAACTCCCATATGTGCCTAGACCAGGCAAGCCCAGGGTTTTGAACCAGCGACCTTAGCGTTCCAGGTCGACACTTTATCCACTGCGCCACCACAGGTCAGAGAAGTTTTCAACAACTTTCTATAAAGTTGAATCCTGCAAAGTATAAAAAGAGAAATACACCATGACCAAGTGGGACTTATCTCCGGAAATGCAAGGCTAATTCAACATTTAAAAATCAGTTGATATTGTTTATCATGTCAACAGATTAAAGAAGAAAACTATTTGATCATCTTAATAGTTGCAAAAAAAACCTTCTACAAAACACAACATTTATTTCTGATTAAAAAAACACACATAAAAAATGAAGAATGTGAGAGAATATCCACAATCTGACAATAATCACTTACAAAAAACCTATAGCTAACTTAAAGATGAGTGACTAAATGTTTTATCCTTAAGATTGAGAATAAAGCAAGGTTGGCAATTGTCTCCACTCACATGCATCATCATACTGAAGATTCAAAACACTGCAATGAAATTGTAAAAAGAGATAAAAATATATGTATTATAAAAAGAAAAACTCTCTCTTCATAAGTTGCATGATTGTCATAAGTGACAGGATTGTCTATAAAGAAAAATCTCAAAGATTCTGCCGGAAAAGCTAGTACTTCACTACACATCCATTAGAATGGCCAAATCTGGAAGGCTGACAACACCAAATGCTCATGAACATGTGGAGCAACAGCAACTTCCATTCATTTCTTGTGGAGATGCAAAATGATACAGCCACTTTGGAAGACAATTTGGAAGTTTCTTAGAAAATTAAACATATACTTATTATAAATTCCAGCAATTATGCTCCTTGACTTTTACTCAAAAGAATTAAAAAACATATCTCTACACAAAATGGCACATGAATGTTTTTATCAGCTCTATTCTTAATGACCAAAACTTGGAAGCAACCAAGATATCCTTCAGTAGGTGAATGGAAAAATAAAATGTGGTATTTCTAGACAAACAAATATTATTCAACACTAAAAAAGAAATGAGCTATCACATTATGAAAATACAGGAAAGAAACCTAAACGCATATTAACAAGTAAAAGACACTAACCTGAAAAGCCTCCATACTATGTGATTCCGAAGGTGACATAACATTCTGGAATAGGAAAAGTATGGAGACAGTAAAAAGGATTTGTGGTTTTCAGGGGTTGGGAAAGAAAGGGCTGAATAGTCAGAGTACAGAGGACTTTTTAGACAGAGAAACTACTATAAATGATACTATAATGGTGGATACATTTATTAAAACCCATAGAATGCACACCACCAAAAATAAACACTATTGTAAACTATGGGCTTTGATGATAATAATGTGTCAAAGTAGGTCCTTCAATTTCAAGGAATGCTCCTCTCTGATGGGGGATGTTGATAATGAAGGAGGTCATGCATGTGTGGGGGCAGGGGTTATATGAGAAATCTCTGTATCCATCTCTTAATTTAGTTGTGAACTGAAAAGTCGTCTAAAAAATAAAGTCTGTTTTCCATTAAAAAAAAAAAGCAACTAGAACTCATAAGTGAATTGGGCAAGATCAAGATACAAAAAAAATCAATTATATTTCTATAAAACAGTACTGATCTACTGGAAATTAAAATTTAAAACATATTTAAAATGGCACACAAAACATGAAATACTCTATAACACATTTGTGCAATATCTATGCATTAAGAACAAACAAATAAGAATATATACTGTGTGGACTGAAATCTCAATATTGTTAAGATGCTAATTCTCCTTAAACAGACCTGAAGATCTAACACAAGTCCAGTAAAAACTCTAGCAAGGTGTTTTGCAAAAAAATGACAAGCTGATTCTGAAATTTAAATAGAAACTCAAAGGAACTAGAATGCAGTAAATTTGGGGGGAAAATCATATTAGAAGAGGCTCCCACTACCTGATATAGTATCAAAGTATAGTAACCCAGAAGTGCAGCAGAAGGTCCCCAAACTATGGCCCGTGGGACACATGAGGCCCCCTGAGGCCATTTATCCGGCCCAGCCACACTTCCGGAAGGGGCACCTCTTTCATTGGTGGTCAGTGAGAGAAGCATAGTTCCCATTGAAATACTGGTCAGTTTGTTGATTTAAATTTACTTGTTCTTTATTTTAAATATTGTATTTGTTCCTGTTTTGTTTTTTTACTTTAAAATAAGATATGTGCATAGGAATTTGTTCATAGTTTTTTTTATAGTCCGGCCCTCCAACAGTTTGAGGGACAGTGAACTGGCCCGCTGTGTAAAAAGTTTGGGGACCCCTGATATAGATCAATGGGACAGAATAGAGAAACTACATACAGGGTATGGCAAAACATTTACAGTTGTTTGTATGGAAAGTAATACAATAATTAATAATACTACAAGAATAAACTCTGTTTCATGTACTTACAACTGAAAACCTACTTTTGCCTCATACTGTATATATGATCAATTGATTATGAAGAAAGTTGCAAAGATAATTCAATAAAGAAAATATAGGCTTTTTTTCTTTTTAATTTTATTTAGAAAATTAACTGTTAAATGTGACATTGATCAATAACAGTACATAGGTTTCAGATGAACATTTCTACAGCATTTGAACTGTTGATTATGTTGTATACCCATTACTGAAAGTCAAATCATTTCCGTCACCGTATATTTGCCTCTCTTTACACCCTTCTCCCTATCCCCTCCCTCCCCATTCACATAAGTACCCTTCCCCCTCACTCATGTTCCCTTCCCCCTCACCCATGTTCCCTTCTCCCTGGTAATCACTTCACTTATTTATGTCCTTAGGTATCAGTTTTATATCCCATCTATGTGTGAAATCATACAGTTCTTAGCTTTTCCTGATTTACTTGTTTCACTCAGTATAATGTTTACAAGGTCCATCCATGTTGTCGTAATGTCACTATGTCATTATTTTCTTATGGCTGAGTAGCATTTCATTGCTTATATGTACCAAATCTTTTTTTTTTTTTTTTGTATTTTTCTGAAGCTGGAAACAGGGAGAGACAGTCAGACAGACTCCCGCATGTGCCCGACCGGGATCCACCTGGCATGCCCACCAGGGGCAATGCTCTGTCCACCAGGGGGCGATGCTCTGCTCCTCCAGGGCATCGCTCTGCCGCGACCAGAGCCACTCTAGCGCCTGGGGCAGAGGCCAAGGAGCCATCCCCAGCACCCGGGCCATCTTTGCTCCAATGGAGCCTTGGCTGCGGGAGGGGAAGAGAGAGACAGAGAGGAAGGAGGGGGGGTGGAGAAGCAAATGGGCGCTTCTCCTATGTGCCCTGGCCGGGAATCGAACCTGGGTACCCCGCACGCCAGGCCAACGCTCTACCGCTGAGCCAACCGGCCAGGGCCTGTACCAAATCTTTTTTATCCAATCCTCTACTGAGGGACACTCTTTGGTTGTTTCCATGTATTGGCCACTGTGAATAATGCTGTGATAAACATGGGGCTGCATGTGTCTTTACATACTGATGTTTTCAAGTTTAGGAGGTAGGTACCCAGTGGAGGGATTGCTGGGTCATATGGTAATTTTAGTCTTAATTTTTTAAGGAATCACCAAAATGGTTGCACTAATGTAACATTCCCACCAGCAGTGAATGAGGGTTCCTTTTTCTCTACAGCCTCTCCAACACTTATTACCTGTCTTGTTGATAACAGCCAACCTAACAGGTGTGAGGTGGTATCTTATTGTAGTTTTGATTTGCATTTCTCAAATAGCTAGTGAAGATGAGCGATTTTTCATATATCTGTTGGCCACTTGTTTGTCTTCTTGGGAGAAGTGTCTGTTCAGGTCCTCTTCCCATTTTTAATTGGGTTGTTTGCTTGTTTGTTGCTGTGCTCTGTGCGTTCTTTATATATATTTTTTATATTAACCCCTTATCAGAGTTGTTGTTTGCAAATATCAACTCCCATTCAGTTGACTGCTTATATGTTTGGTTGTCAGTTTCTTTTGCTGTGCAGAAGGTTTTTAGTTTGATATAGTCCCATTTGTTTACTTTTACCTTTACTTCCCTTGCCTTGGGGTCAAATTCATAAATTGTTCTTTATGGCCAAGGTCCATGAGCTTAGTACTTATGTTTGCTTCTATGTAATTTATTGTTTTCAGCTCTTATATTTAGGTCTTTGATGCATTTTGAATTAATTTTTGTTCAGGAGGACAAACTGTAGTCAAGTTTTATTCTATTGCATGTGGTTTCCCTGTTTTCCCTGCACTGCTTATTGAAGAGGTTTTCTTTTCCCCTTTGTATGGTTTTGGCTCCTTTGTCAAAGATGATTTATCCATATATATATAGGGTTTTATTTCTGGGCTGTCGATTATGTTCCATTGGTCTGTATGTCTGTCTTTCTGCCAATACTATGCTGTTTTTATTATTGTGGATCTATAATATAATTTGAAGTCAGGTCGTGTGATACCTCCAGCCTCATTCTTTTTCCTCAGGATTGCTTTGGCTATTTGGGTTTTTTTATGGTTTCATACAAACCTGGTAATTTTTAGTTCTATTTTTTTTAAAATGCCATTAGTATTTCAATGGGGATGGCATTAAATTTGTATATTGCTTTGCAAAAAAATAGCCATTTTAACTATATTGATTCTTTCAATCCATGAACATAGAATAATTTTCCATTTCATTGTCTTTTTCAAGTTCTGTCAGTAATATTTTGTAGTTTTCAGTATATAGGTCCTACACATCCTTTGTTAAGTTTATTCCTAGGTACTTTATTTTTTGTTGTTGTTGTTGTAATTATAAAAGAAATTGGGTTTTTTTAGTTTATTTTCCAAAGTTTCATTGTTAGCATATAGAAAATCAGTAGAATATTGTATATTGACTTTGTATCCTGTGACATTACCGTATTGGTTTATTGTTTCTAATAGTTTTTTGGTGGAGCCTTTGGGGTTCTCTATATACAGAATCATATCATCTGCAAAAAGTGATACCTTTAATTCTTCTTTCCCAATATGAATGCCTTTTCTTTCCTTCTCTTGCCTGATTGCTCTGCCTCAAACTTCCAGAACTATGTTGAATAAGAGTGGAGAAATGAGCAGCAGCCTTGTCTCAGTTCTCATTTTAGAATAAAAGCCTTCATTTTTTTCACCATTTAGTATGATATTAGCTTATGGTTTCTCATATATGACCTTTATTATGTTGAGGTACTTTCCTTCTATTCTGATTTTATGGAGTGTTTTACACATAAAGGGATGTTTTATCTTATCGAGTGCCTTTTCTGCATCTATTGATAGGATCATATGATTTTTGTTCCTTGTTTTGTTGATGTGATGTATTACACTGATCAATTTCTTTATGTTGAATGATCCTTGTGCTTCTAGAATGAATCCCACTTGATCGTGATGTATTATTATTTTAATGTGTTGTTGTATTTGAATTGTTAGCATTTTGTTTAGGATTTTTGAAACTGTATTCATTAGAGGTATTGGTTTTCTCTTTTTGTGTTGTCCATGCCAGGTGTTAGTATGAGGGTTAAGTTGGAGGCTATTGCTCCTTCTTCTATTTTTTGGAAAACTGCAAATAATAGGTACCAAATCTTATTTGAATGTTTGGTAAAATTTACTAGTGTAACCACCTGGTCCCGGACTCCTGTTTTTGAGGCAGTTTTTGATAGTTGTTTTTATTTCCTTCCTGCTTATAGGTCTATTTAGGTTGTCCACTGCTTCATGGCTCAGCCTAGGAAGATTGTACAGTTCTAGGACTTTATCCATTTCCTCTAGGTCAGGGGTCAGGAACCTATGGCTCATGAGCCAGATGTGGCTCTTTTGATGGCTGCATCTGGCTCGCAGACAAATCTTTAATAAAAAAAAATGTTAAAAATATAAAACATTCTCATGTATTACAATCCATTCATTTCCTACTGCTCATGTTCATGGTTGCAGGTGGCTGGAGCCAATCACAGCTGTTCTCTGGGACAACACCAAATTTTTATTGAATAATGCATAATGTACACAGTTGTTATATGGCTCTCACAAAATTACATTTTAAAATATGTGGCATTCATGGCTCTCTCAGCCAAAAAGTTTCCCAACCCTGCTCCAGGTTGTTGAATTTGGTGACATATAATCTTTCATAGTATTTTACTATGATCTTTTGTACATCTATGATGTCTGTGGTAATGTCCGTCTTTCATTTTGAATTTTGTTTATATGAGTCCTTCCTCTTTTTTTCCTTAGTGAGAATAGACAGTGGTTCATTGATTTAACTGATCTTTTCAAAGAAATAACTCTTCGTTATATTAATTTTTCCAATCGTTCTTTTGTTCTCTATTTCATTTAGTTCAGCTCTAATTTCTCTATTTCTTTTCTACTGCTGACTTTTGGTTGCCTTTATTCTTCTTTTTCTAGTTTTTTAAAATGTAATGTTAGGTTTATTACTTGAGATCTATCTTATGTCCTGATATAAGCCTCTAATGACATAACCTTCCCTCTTATTACTGCTTTTGCTGCATCACAATAATTTTGATATGCCATTTTGTCATTTTCATTTGTCCATATATATCTTTTCTGCTCTGCTTTTATTTCTTCTTTGACCCAGTCATTTTTTAGAAGTATGTTGTTTAATTTCCACATTTTGGTAGGTTTCTTTACTTCCTTTTTAGAGTTAAATTCTAATTTCAAAGACTTGTGACGAGAAAATATGCTTGGTATAATTTCGATCTTCCTGTGTTGATGTTAGTTTTATGGCCCAACATATGGTCTATCCTTGAGAATGTTCCATGCACACTGAAGAAGAATGTATATATAATCTGATATTCTGGGATAAAAAGTTCTATAAATGTCTATTGTGTCCATTTGGTCCAGAGTGTCATTTAGACTGATATTTCTTTATTGATTTTCTGTTTGGATGATCTATTTAAAGCTATCAGTGGTGTGTTGAAATCTACAAGTATGATTCTCTTTGTCTGCTTCTATTTTTACATCACTTAGTAGATATCGTATATATTTGGGTGCTCCCTGGTTTGGTGCATAGGTATTAAGAAGTGTTGTGTCTTCATGCAAAAGAATGAAACTGGACTACAGTTTGTCCCCCTGTACTAAAATTAACTCAAAATGGATCAAAGACCTAAATATAAGACCTGAAACAATAAAGTACATAGAAGAAGACATAGGTACTAAACTCATGGACCTGGGTTGTAAAGAGCATTTTATGAATTTGACTCCAAAGGCAAGAGAAGTGAAGGGAAAAATTGATGAATGAGACTACATCAGACTAAGAAGTTTTTGCTCAGCAAGAGAAACTGATAACAAAATAAACAGATAGCCAACTAAATGGGAAATGATATTTTCAAACAACTGCTCAGATAAGGGCCTAATATCCAAAATTTACAAAGAACTCATAAAACTCAACAACAAACAAACAAACAATCCAATAAAAAAATGGGAAGAGGATATGAAAAGACACTTCTCCCAGGAAAAAATACAAATGGCCAACAGATATATGAAAAGATGCTCATCTTCTTTAGCTATTAGAGAAATGCAAATCAAAACTGCAATGAGATACCACCTCACACCTGTTCGATTAGCTATTATTAGCAAGACAGGTAATAGCAAATGTTGGAGAGGCTGTGGAGAAAAAGGAACCCTCATACACTGTTGGTGGGAATGTAAAGTAGTACAACCATTATGGAAGAAAGTATGGTGGTTCCTCAAAAAACTGAAAATAGAACTACCTTATGACCCAGCAATCCCTCTACTGGGTATATACCCCCAAAACTCAGAAACATTGATATGTAAAGACACATGCAGCCCCATGTTTATTGCAGCATTGTTCACAGTGGCCAGGACATGGAAACAACCAAAAAGCCCGTCAATAGATGACTGGATAAAGAAGATGTAGCACATATACACTATGGAATACTACTCAGCCATAAGAAATGATGACATCGGATCATTTACAGCAAAATGGTGGGATCTTGATAATATTATATGAAGTCAAATAAGTAAATCAGAAAAAAACAGGAACTGCATTATTCCATACGTAGGTGGGACATAAAAGTGAGACTAAGAGACATTGATAAGAGTGTGGTGGTTACGGGGGGGGGAGGCGAGAGAGGGAAAGGGAAAGGGGAGGGGGAGGGGCACAAAGAAAACTATATAGAAGGTGACAGAGGACAACCTGACTTTGGGCGATGGGTATGCAACATAATTGAACAACAAGATAACCTGGACATGTTATCTTTGAATATATGTATCCTGATTTATTGATGTCACCCCATTAAAAAATAAAATTATAAAAAATAACAATAATTAAAAAAAAGAAGTATTGTGTCTTATTGATACAATGTCCCATTTAAAATTATGAAACATCCATCTTTGTCTCTGGTTACCTTTGTTGTCTTGAAGGCAACATTGTCAGATAAAAGAATGGCTACACTTGATTTTCTTTGGATATTATTTGCTTGGAGAATCATTTTCCAACCTTTCACTTTAAATCTACTTTTGTCCTTGCAGCTTAGTTGTGTCTCCTGAAGGCAGCATATGGTTGAGTTTTGCTTTTTGATCCAATCAGCTATTCTGTGGCTTTTTATTGGTGATTTCAGTCCATTTACATTTAGTATCAGTATTGACACCTGAGGATTTCCTATGGCCATTTTATGTTCTGTTTTCTGGTAGCTCTGTGTCTTATTTGGTTCTTGACTTTTTTGTTTCTGTCAGTTGTTTTAGTTCAGTAGTATTTCATACTTCTTTCTCCTGTTTCTTCTTTTTTAAGCTATGTATTTCAATGGTGGCTTTTTCGTGGGTCATTACCTTTAAGTTAAGAAAAAAATGTTCATATGTACAAGAGTCCTTTGTCTTATGAGTAGTACTTCTGCACTCCATCCTCCTTTGCTGCTGCAGATCTTTATCCTCTCCCCTTTTATGTTATTGTTGTCATAGACTACCCTTGTCTTTATTGTGACCTTGTTGGAGCTTTTACTTGTAATTTTTATTTGTTTTGTTCTTTGTGTCTGGTTGAATAACCCCCTTGAGTATTTTCTGCAGTGGGGGTTTTCTGGTGATAAATTCCCTCAGTTTCTGTATGTCTGGAAAATTATTTATTTATCCTTCATATTTGAAGATAACTTTGATAGATATAGTATTCTTGGCTGGTAATTCCTTTTTTTCAGTACTTCAAATATTTAGTTCCACTCTCTTCTGGCTTGTAGAGTTTCTGCTGAGAAGTCTGATGATAACATCATGGGCTTTCCTTTATATATTATGGTCTTCTTTTCCCTAGTTGCCTTAAGGAAGATTATTTCTTTGTCATTGATTTTTGACAATTTTATTATTATATGCTTTAAGGTAGGTCTGTTTGGATTGCAGTAACTCAATGTTCTGTTTGCTTCTTGGATTCGATGCTCTAACTCTTTCCATAGGTTTGGAAAATTCTTATCAATTATTTGTTTTAGTAGGCTCTTCATTCCCTTCTCCCTCTCTTCTTTTTCTGATGTACCCATTATTCTTATATTGCTTTTTCTAATGAAGTCAGACAATTCTTCTTGCTTATTTTAATTTGTGAGTCTCTCTCCTCTTATCTCTGAAGCACCTCTAGTTGTCAGTCTTCAATGTCACTGATTCTTTTCTCTAACTGGCTTGTTCTATTAGCTAAACTTGCTACTTCTGTCTTCAAATCACATATTGAGTTCTTCATCTGTTTTTAGTTTTAATCTCCTTTATGAGGTATTCTTTTTGTCACTAATTTGTTTTCTGAGCTCATTAAGTTGCCTATCAGTGTCTCCTATCCCATTGACTATTTTCAAAACTTCAATTTTGAATTCTCTATTATTTAACTACATGTGATTGAGATTTTTTCTGTAGATTTTTCATTTTCTTTCTGAAATATATCTTAGTCATTGGTAGACATGGTATTCAATTTCTTCTTCCTTGATGGCATTTGAGAGTGGTATTGTTAATAACCCTAACATAAAAACTAACTAAAAAATGCAAAACAAAAATACAATAAAAAATATAAGACTTTAAAGAATTATGACAAGTAAAGAAGAAAAACCACAGGAAGAAGAATGAAAGCAAAAAAATCAAAAAACAGAACACCCACAAAAAATAAGAATAAAAAATAAAAATTCAAAAAATGAAATTGAAAAAGAAAAAAGAATAAAATAAAAAGAAAAAATGAGGAAGAAAAGGAAAAATAAATTTCAGGTTTGAGATGTTTCTTCCAATAGGTGTTGTTATGTTACAACTTTTAGCTCTGTGAAGTTCCTGGGCTGTCTATTAAGATGTTGCTGTCACAGTGATGTGCATGGGGCATATTGTGAGGGCTTTATAACTCTAACAATGGTAATATTAGGCTTCCAGCACTCCTTCCCATATTTCAACAGACCTGAGTACCAGATGTTCTTCAGGGAGAGAGCAACTCTGGAGAGTTAGTTGTGGGGTTTGTCTCTGCCACTCTCAGTACCATGAAGTGAGGGAGGATTGATCTGGGAGGCTGGGACTACACTTTAGCTTTCTCTGTTGCTGCTGAGTGCAAGCTGCAGGCAGACCACAGAAACCCTGGTTGTGACCTTGTGCTCTGGCTGCTTTGGTTTATCTCCTCCTCTGCCCCTCTGTCTCACTGCTCCTTCTGGCAGAAGGAGATCCAGACACTCTGAGTTTCCTTCTCCATACCTCTCAGACAAAATCCAAAGAGCCCAAGCTTTTCTCCTCCTTGTAGTCCAGCAGGAAAAGAAAAAAAAATCACTCCAAGTTTGTCTCCTCTCCTCTCCAAAGCCCACCATGATTCCATTTTATCTTCCACCCTATTTTTACCCCATCCCACCTTTAGTCCATTTGGTGCATGGATCTTTCAGGCATGCCTATGAGCCCAGCTAGGGTTCCTTCACTATGTTACAGTGGTTCAATTTGTTGAAATGTCAAGGGGAGAGATCAGGGTATCTCTCATGCTGCCATTACTCTGACATCCAAATATAGGCTCTTGATAAATGATGCTGAGCCATCTGGATACCCATAAGCAAAAATATAAATTTTAATTCCTACTTATACCACAAATAAAAATCAACTCAAAAGAAGTAAAACCTAAAACTATAAAAACTTTCAGAAGAAAACAAAGGAGAAAATCTTTGTAACATTGTGTTAGGCAAAGATTTCTTAGATACAACACCAAAAGGATGATCTATAAGAGAAAAATATTGATAAAATGAACATCTTAAAAATCAGTAATTTTGGTTCTTCAAAAGACACTGTGACAACACTAGAATCTATGTAAACATAAATTAAAATCAATTTAAAAAAGAAAAGAAAAAAAGACACTGTGACAAAAAATGAAAGATAAGCCACAGACTGGGAAAAGATACTTGCAAATCCCCTAATATTTTACTTGTATACAGAAAATATTAAAAGGTCTCAAAACTTAATGATAAGAATAAGACAACAAACAATCTAATTTAAAAATGACTAAAAGCATTTACCAAAGATGATATATAGATGGCAAATAAGCACAGCAAAAGATGGTCAACATCATTAGTCATTAGCAAATTAAAATCACAATGAAATATCATTACATGCCTATTAGAATAGCTTTAACTTTTTTTAATTGATAATGCCAAATGATGGTAAGGAGTTAGAATAATTACAACCCTTATATATTGCTTTTGCATCAGCAAAAGCAAAATTGTGCAACCATTCTGAAAAAAGTTTTTAGTACAGCACAGCATTTCCAATGCATTTCATTTACCCACATTAAAGGAAAATATATGTTCATAAAAAAAACTGTATTTGAATGGTTATAACATTTTTTTTCATAATCTCCAAAAACTGGAAATACAACTTTTGAATGAATAGACAGACTAGCATATCATATACTAGAATACTACACAGCAACACAAAAGGAAAGGGCTACTGATACACTCAGCAATGAGTGAATCTCAAATGCAATATTCTAAATGAAAGAGGTCAACATATGTTATGATTGCATTTATATGAAAGTCTCAAAAAGGCAAAACCATAGGGTCACAAAAAAAGATCAATGATTACAAGGCACTGGGAGTGGGAAGAGGATTTGACTATAAAGAGGCATAAGAAAAATTTTTGGAATGTCAAGACTATTTTATATCTTAATTGTAGTAATAGTAACATGATTTACACATTAGTCAAAACCTGTAGAACTATACACTTAAAAAGGGTAAGTTATTGTTTGTAAACTATAACAACAAAAATAAATAAGCTGAGGAGAATGTATGCTTGTGATCAGAAATATGAAAGTCTTGCAGCATTCTCTGTTGCCACATATTAGGTTGACTAGAACTGCATGTATAGAAAGTTCCCAAGTCCATCTACAATGAATTTATAATCAAGGCCTTTATACCCATATCATGCTTTTTCTGAGAACACACAGGCCAGGCAGACCCTTACAACTAATATGAAAAAAAGGAGGGATAGAGGTACCCAACTCTGACTCTTTTTCAAATAGAAATAGAAAGAGGAAGGGAGGGAGAGACAGAGGAAGTATGAAAGGGAGGGATTTATATCATATATGCATAAGTGACATATCTATGACAAACTTTTTGGCCATTAGGCATCTAAGAAATTCATACTAGTCTTAAAGTTTACTCAACATCATACCTGGTAAAGTCTATGTTGGTTTTGGTAATCATTAAATTTACTAATCCAAACAGTCATATGAATGAGGAATTTGTTCTAGGCAGGCAAGGTACCACATTAGGGTCAATAAACATGAAAACAGACATAATGCATTCTTTGTAACCTAATTGATTCTAAATGGGGAATCCTGAAAGCTTAGCAGATTTCAAAAGTAGCCCCAGTCACATTTACTTGCTTCATCAATTGGAGATGAGGACAAATAGTTCTTATGCCAAGAAGACTTTATATTTATAATTTCTCATTTGTTGTTCCTCAGAATTCACTGATAGCCATAAAGCTTTGCTGGTCTACAAATTTCACATGCAGCATTTATACCGATGACTTGGAACTATTTATTAAAACCCCACAAGCAAATGGCACTGTGAAACAAGTCAGCTTCTATTCCTGCACTAAAGAGATTACGATCAATAGACTGCATTTACATGGACAAACAGTATACAATGGCACAATGGACAACTGCAAATAATAATTTAATTAAATTACCAATTCAATATCTTCTGTATGTAGGGATATTATGTGACACTACTAGAGTATAGTTTAGCAGCCTCAATAAATTTAGGTTTTGTCAACACTCTGCAAGAATCTGCCTGTTGAGTGAGCCAGATTATTGGGTTTTAGATGAAGGAGGCAGCAAAAGAGCTGAAAGGGGAAAGAACTGAGGGATCAAAAGAAGAAGGAGAAATTAAGCAGACAAACCTATCTAGTAGAGGAAATTATCTAAAAGAAATTTTATTGGGAAGATGAGAAATTGTTAATAGTTTTTGGATCAAGTCAATAGACTTGATCACGATCATGTGATTGAGATGTGTCAGAGGAAAATTATTTTGCAAGAGTGTGTTTGACAGATAATAAAGGGAAAGGGCCAGAGGCAAGATCAGTCTGCAGATCAGATGGGATAGGTGGAGGCAGGGCTCTAGAGAAAGCAGATGGAGCAGAGGATCGCAAGAAGTGGGAGTTTAGATATCTGTTGTACAAAATAGTATCTACAGTTAACAACAAGGTATTGTGCAGTTTAAAACATGTTAAGAAGATAGAGCTCATGTTAAGTGTTCTTTCCTACACACACACACACACACACACACACACACACTACACACACACACACACATACACGGAACTTTTTGGAGGTGATGGATATGTTTAGTACCTTGGTTGTACTGATAGTATCAAAGGTATATATCTAAACTCATCAAAATGTACACATTAAAATGTGTGCTATTTTTGCTATATGAATTATATTTCAATAAATATAAAAAAGAACTAGTTATATGTTAAAAATAAAATATTATGCTTAAAAAAAGTAAAGATTGATTACAGGAAATTTGCATGTTTTGTTATAAATGAAAACCAGATGAATCCAGGGCACAGTCTAAAGGAAGCCCACAATTGTGAAAATCACAGACACTGAAGATGCTTGTAAGATGAGACTGCAGAGACCAAACAACATGCAGAAAGAGCAGAGCTAGAAAAAGATCAGAAGGGAGGATAGAGAGAAGACCATTCCTTTTAGTGCAAGTTTACCCATGGAAAACATGGAGTCTGTTTTTGCAAAGTAAAAAGATGAAAGATGATAAACACTCCAGGCAAAGGAATGCCCAAGTTAGATATTCTCAAACTCTTTTTTAGCTTCGAACCTTTGTTCAAAGGCTATGTTACATGACTACGCAAACAAATACAGTAAATATAAATGAGTCTTCTCTGGCTGAAGAAGAGTGTGGGAGCCCCTGAGCCTCACCTAGTAAATGTTCTCCTCTCACCTTAGTAGAGGCTCATGGAGAGGCTCTGTGAGGGTTTCAAGGTGTCCCTAAAACAAAGTTTAAACCACTTGAAGTCACCCCAAAAAGATGTTTCCTCTTTCCCTTTTGTAAAACATTTCCAAGAGTGCTGCTCTAATTAATTAACCCAGAATGGCAAATATCTTTAAAAGTTCTGTTTCTTTATACAAACAATGAAGAGAAATCCAAAAAGCAATCTGATTTATAATAACATCAAAAATAAATAACTAAGAATAAATTTAACTAAGGAAGTTAAAGACCTGTACACTGACAACTGTAAGATATTAATGAAAAAAAAGTTGAAGAAACAAATAAAGTGAAATATAGTCCATGATCTTGGATTAGAAGAATTAACATTATTAAAATATGCATATTACTCAAAGTGACCTACAGATTTAAAGCAATCCCTTCAAAATTTCAGTGCATTTCCCACAATATAGAAAATATTAACTCAAAATGAATTAAAGACATGAAACTATAAAACTCCCTGAACTAAATATAAAGAAAAAGCTTTTGATATGATACCAAAAGCACAGACAACAAAAGCAAAAATAAACAAGTGGGACTACATTGAACTGAGAAGCTTCTGCACAGCAAAGGGAACCATCAACAAGATTAAAAGTCAACTACAGAATGAGAGAAAATACTCACAAAGCATAATATCTAATGAGTTAATATACAAAATATATAAGGAACTCATAAAAGTCAATAGCAAAAAATTTTGATTTAAAAATGGGCAAAGGTTATGAATAGACATTTTTCAAAAATGATACAAATGGTTAACAAGCACATGAACAGGTGCTCAACATCACTAATCATCAGGAAAATACAAATAAAAGTCATACCTACAGGAATGGCAATTATCAAAAAGACAAGGGATAATAAGTGTTGGCTAGAATATGGAGAAAAGGGAACCCTTGTTTACTGTTGGTGGGAATATAAATTGGTGCAGCCACTATGAAAAACAGTATGGATATTCTTCTAAAAATTAAAAATAGAACTACTGTATGATACAGCAATTCCACTTCTGGATGTATTTCTAAAGGAAATGAAATAAGTATCTCAAAGAGATATCTGCACTCCTATGTTCATGGCAGCATTGTTCATAATAACCAAGATACAGAGACCATCTATCTTAACAGATCCATGAATAAAAAATGTGTGAGAGTGAGAGAAAAATAGAATATTATTCATCCATAAGAAAAAGAAGGAAATCCTGCCATGCCATTTGTGACAATTGAATGAATCTGGAGAGCATTATGTTAAGTAAGATAAGTCAGAAAAAGACAAAAAAATCATGGAATTTTTAAGAATGTGGTATCTTAAAAAGGAAAAGAAAGAAATGTCAAACTCACAGAAACAGAGTAGAGTGGTTGTTGCCAGGGGCTGTGGGGTAAGGGTAATGGTAATGTTGATTAAAGGGTAAAACTTTCAGTTATAAGTTGAATAAGATCTGAAAATCTGCCTGACCAGGCAGAGGCACAGTGAGTGGATAGAGCGTTGGACTAGGATGCAGAGGACCCAGGTTCGAGACCCCGAGGTCACCAGCTTGAGCGTGGGCTCATCTGGTTTGAGCAAAAGTTCACCAGTTTAGACCCAAGGTCGCTGGCTCGAGAAAGGGGTTTCTCAGTCTGCTGAAGGCCCGTGGTCAAGGCACATGTGAGAAAGCAATCAATGAACAACTAAGGTGTTGCAAAGAAAAATTAATGATTGATGCTTCTCATCTCTCTCCATTCCTCTCTATCTGTCCCTATCTATCCCTCTTTCTTATTCTCCCTCTGTCTCTGTAAAAAAAAAAAAAAAATCTGAGAATCTGTGTACAGCATACTGACTATAGTGAAAAAACTGGATTATATACATGAAATTTGCTAAAAGCTCTTACTTGTTCTTATCACACGCATCAAAAAAAAGGTAAAGCAATGAGTGTTAATTACCTTGATGGTATTAATCATTTTTAAATGTATAATCAAATCATCACATTGTATACTTTAAATATATATAATTTTATTCATTAATTATACCTTAATAAAGCTGAAAAATAAAATAAAATTGTAAATTTTAAAAAAGAAAGAAAACTTATTTGAAAAAATAATAATAATAAACTTCTCTAACTTGGTAAAGGAAATAAACATGAAAGTCCAAGAAGAAAATAAACATACAAGTCCAGGAAGCACAGTGAGTCCCAAACAAGACAAAACCAAAGAGGCCCACACCAAGACAATCATAATTAAAATGCAAAGGTTAAAAACAAAAAGAGAATCTTAAAAGCAACCAAAGAAATGCAGTTAGTTTCCTACAAGAAAGCTCCCATAAGACTGTCTGCTGATTTCTCAACAAAACTTTGCAGGCCACAAGTGATTGGCAAGAAGTATTCAAAGTGACGAAAAGCAAGAACCTACAATCAAGATTACTCTACCCATCAAAGCGATCATTTAAAATCAAAGGACAGATAAAGAGCTTCCCAGACCAAAAAAAAGCTAAAGAAATTTATCCCCACCAAACCAGTATTATATGAAATGATTAAGGGTCAAGAAGAAGAATAAAAGAAGAAGAAGAGAGGAGGAGGAGGAGGAAGAGGAGGAAATATGAACAATAAAATGGCAATAAATACATATATATCAGCAACTGATTTTAAAAAACAAAATAAATGAACACACAGAGCAGAAACAAACTGATTGCTACAGAGAACATGTTAACTATTGCCAGATGGGAGAAGGATCAGGCTCATGGGTGGAAAAGGTGAAGGGATTGAGAAGTATAAATTGTTTGTTACAATTAGTTATGGGGATGTAAAGTACAGCATAGGGAATATAATCAATATATTCTAATAACTATGTATGGTGTCAAATGGGTGGAAGATTTATCAGGATGATCACTTAATAAATTATGTAATGTCTACATGCAGCCCCATGTTCATTGCAGCATTGTTCACAGTGGCCAAGACATGGAAACAACCAAAAAGCCCTTCAATAAATGAGTGGATAAAGAAGATGTGGAACCTATATACTATGGAATACTACTCAGCCATAAGAAATGATGATATTGGATCATTTACAACAACATGGATGGACCTTAATAACATTATACTGAGTGAAATAAGTAAATCAGAAAAAACTAAGAACTATATGATTCCATACATAGCTGGGATATAAAAATGAGACTCAAGGACATGGATAAGAGTGTGGCGGTTATTGGGGGAGGGATGGGGGGAGGTAAGAGGGGGGGAGGGGAAAGGCACAAAGAAAACCAGACAGAAGGTGATGGCAGACAATTTGACTTTGGGTGATGGGTATGCAACATAGTCAAATGTCACAATAACCTGGAGTTGTTTTCTCTGAACCTATGTACCCTGATTGATCTATGTCACCCCGTTAAAATTAATTAATTAATTAATTAAATTATGTAATGTCTAATCACTGGGGTATACACCTGAAACTAATATAATAATGTATGTCAACTGCAATTGAAAAAAATTTTAATGCCTGACCTTTATCCATTGTGGTGGCACAATGGATAAAGTGTCAACCTGGAGTGCTGAGGTCCCTGGTTTGAAACACTGGGTTTGCCTGGTCAGGGCACTTGTGGGAGTTGGTGCCTCCTGCTCCTCCACTTGTTGTCTATCTCTTTCCTCTCTCTCTCTCTCTCCCTCTCTCTCTCTCTCTCTCCTCTCTAAAAGTGAATTTTTAAAAATCTAAAAAAAAGCCCTGGCCAGTTGGCTCAGTGGTAGAGCGTCAGCCTGGCGTGCAGGAGTCCCGGATTTGATTCCCGGCCAGGGCACACAGAAGAAGCGCCCATCTGCTTCTCCACCCCTCCCCCTCTCCTTCTTCTCTGTCTCTCTCTTCCCCTCCCTCAGCCAAGGCTCCATTGGAGCAAAAGTTTGCCCGGGCGCTGAAGATAGCTCTGTGCCTCTGCCTCAGGCGCTAGAATAGCTCTGATTGCGGCAGAGCGACGCCCCAGATGGGCAGAGCATCGCCCCCTGGTGGGCATGCCGGGTGGATCCCCGTGGGGCACATGCGGGAGTCTGTCTGCCTCCCCGTTTCCAACTTCGGAAAAAATACAAAAAAAAAAATCTAAAAAAAATTTTTTTAAGAAAAAATTTTAATGACAAATAAATAAAAAGTGGAAAGGAAAAAAAGTCCTAAAAGTAATAAAGACATTAGCATAAAGCAAAACTTAAGCCCTAAATTCATAGATGGTAAAAGAAATAAGGACCAGGGATCATAATAGGTAAGGCTAAGAAAGATATCAAAGTAATTATGGATGTGTAAGGCTTAATTTCGTCCTTTAAACCCATCTATTTTTTAATTGTATGGCTTTGTGAGTAAACACACTCTCAGATCTTCTTAACAGGCATGTGAATTCATGTAACATTATTTGACAATATCTGATATAATGATAACTGTAAGCATCTTATGAATAAACACACATGGTGGAGCAAAAGTAGGTTTACAGTTGTTCATATGGAGAATAATACAATAATTTATAAATGATAATACAAGAATAAACTGTGTTTTGCATACTCATAACTCTATACCTACTTTTGCCCCACCCTGTATTTATAAAATCATAAAACAATTCCAGTGGTAAAAGCTGGAAGCAATCTAAATGCTTATTGGTAGAGGACTATAGAAATTATCGAATATCTGTTGAATTGAATATTATGCGGCTATTTAAAAGAATAAATTAGTTACCTCTGGAAAGGAGCTTACATAGTGTGTTAAACTGGGAAAATAAGCTGCTAAATAAGGACAGGAATAAGACTATGGATAAGTATGATTCCATTTCTTTAAAATGTCTACATGCTGAAAAAAACACTAGAAAATCAACAGTGATATCTTTGGGTTTTGAAAGGTATAGAGAGTAGAATTAGCTTTTACTGTTTGTTTATGCCTTTTAATATACCTGTATTTCCCCATGTATAAGACACACCCTTTAACGAAAAATTTGGGGTCTAAAAACTGGGTGCGTCTTATCCAGTGGTTGTGTCATTTCAAATGCCATAGATGGAACTGAGGATGAGGCAATATACGAATACTGATTCATCATCACAGACAGATAAGGACAAGCTAATGGATGGGAGTTTTAACAGTGGTGAGTTGTATGAATTTATGATGAATAAAACTTGAGTTCAATAACCTTATGTAGTACATTCTTTTGCAAATTTTGGGACCCAAAATTAAGGTGCATCTTATACATGGAAGCATCTTATACATGGGGAAATAGAGTAATTTGAATTTATGTCTGTGCTGTTTTCCCTTTATTTTTTTGAATTTGTAAATGTCAAAAAAATTAATTGTTTGAAATAGATTGTGATGTTTACAAATCATGTAGTCAAGAAAGTCTGAAGCCTAAGCTGCTTATCTAGACTTCAAGTCTTTTTCTAGGCTCCACAATAACTTAAAATTGCGCATTCCAACAAGGAATAATAAGATGAAAGTGAGCAGCCTCTTTCCAGAGGAAACTCAACTTCTGTACATTTGCATAAGCCCTAAGAATTCCTTGCAGCTTTTCCAGGCTAATCAGAACTCTCCCCAATCCAGCTATCACTTCAGTTAAACTGGGGAGAGGAAAGGTTGGATGGTCAGGGAGAGGTTGAGCAAAAAAGGGGGAGAAAAAGAAGAGAAAAAATTCATGGATGTGGACAACAGTATGGACATCTTCAGGGGTTGGAGGTATGGAAAGGTATATGAGGCATAAATGGTGATGGAAGGAGACTAGACTTGGGGCAGTGAACACACAGTACAGCGTACAGATGATGTATTACAGCATTGTGCACCTGAAACCCGTGTTATTTTGTTAACCAGTGTCACCCAAACAAATTCAATAAAAAGGAAAAAATATCAACACTAATGGGCAAAATAAAAGGCAATATAGTTCAGAGATACTTTTACTTAATATTTAGGTAAATGGCCTATTGCAAACAACAGTTCTGTGTTTGACCACTCAAATTTTCATCCATTCAAGTTGAGGTGGCACCCCTGGGTTTTGCCATATATAGATATAGAACATAACTTATATGACTGATCAAATGTCTTCCTGAGAGCACCTTCTGCTCTTTCCTTCTGTGCAAGTCCATCATAGCAGAGGATGATATATTTCTATGGCATTTGGTGCAATATTTTGTCATTCTGATTGAAATGTGTGCTGTCTGGTCCCTATAGTTTAATTTAGAACAGTTAAGGTTCAGGGTACATGAGCTGGCAAAGCACATTACAACAATGGCTGCAGAATAAACTGCAAATCAATCTATACTAAATCACCCTGAAAATCCCTGCCAACGCTTCAAAGCCATCTGGATTCCATCCCTTCCTCCTCTCCTCCTTCGTCTTCACTGCAATAAGGAAGCCTCCATTGTTCAGTTTTTGTAATTATTTTGCAGATGTATACATCCTTCCAGACATAAAACTTCACAGTCTTGGGCTGGGGTCAGGGGCAGATAGGAAAATGATGCTGAGGGGGCAGATGGCTCCATTGATAACTATTTTGCCCCACATATGGAAAATACTTTTTCTGTTTCCCAACTTTAATATTTACACATTATGTAAACCTGTCACCACACCAGGCTGACTTACCTTATAGGAGATATTTGCTCTTGTTCATCATCTTGTTTATTTATTTTGATTCCTGAGTAGGCAACTCCTTCCTTCTTCACCCCTCCATATGCATCTGCTCTATAAAGCCACTTGGATTGGGAAGAGTTCTGATTATCCTGGAAAAGCTACTTGGTCAGAAAGAATGACCTGCCCAGATTTAAAAATCTTCTTCAGCTACAACCTATAAGCATCCTAATCCTATGAACCCACCTTCAGCATCTTTTATTATTGTAGAAATGGAAGAGCATGAGGATAAGCATCTCACCCTGCTCTTCCAGGTAAGGACAATGCAAGGTTGGCACTGATCATGTTTCCCTACTCAAAAGAAGTTATAAAAGCACATTGTACAACATCAAAATTTCAAATGCACATATCCTTCCATCTAGCAATTCCACTATTAGATTTTTTTCCAATTGATGTCTTTTCCCAATAAGGCAAAGGTATGGCTGTGAATATTTCTTAAAGTATTGCATAGCAAAATGAGAAAATGATAAGCAATCTACATTTCCATCAAGAAAGGAATAGATAAATAATGCATAATGCAGTCATGATAAAAATGGTGTAACCCTGGCCCTGCCTGGTTGACTCAGCGGTAGAGCGTCGGCCTGGCGTGCGGGGGACCCGGGTTTGATTCCCGGCCAGGGCACATAGGAGAAGCGCCCATTTGCTTCTCCACCTGCCCCCTCCTTCCTCTCTGTCTCTCTCTTCCCCTCCCGCATCCAAGGCTCCATTGGAGCAAAGATGGCCCAGGCACTGGGGATGGCTCCTTGGCCTCTGCCCCAGGCACTAGAGTGGCTCTGGTCATGGCAGAGCGACGCCCCGGAGGGGCAGAACATCGCCCCCTGGTGGGCAGAGCGTTGCCCCTGGTGGGCGTGCCGGGTGGATCCCGGTTGGGCGCATGCGGGAGTCTGTCTGACTGTCTCTCCCCATTTCCAGCATCAGAAAAATACAAAAAAAAAATGGTGTAACCCTTAAAAAGAAACATGCACCTACATGAACTAATTCAAAAACTCTTCCTAAGAGACAGCTAAATTTAAAAATGAACTATAGATCTTGGCTGGTTGGCTCAGTGGTAGAGCATTGACCTGGTATGTAGATGTCCCAGGTTCAATTCCCAGTCAGGGCACACAGGAGAAGCAACCATCTTCTTCTCCCCCCTTCCCCCTTCTCTCTCTCTTTCTCTCTCTTCTCCTCCCACAGCCATGGCTCAAATGATTCAAGCAAAATTGGCCCTGGGCACAGAGGATGACTCCATGGCCTTGCCTCAGGTGCTAAAATAGCTCGGGTGCTGAGCAACAGCCCAGGCAGGCAGAGCATCACCTGGTAGGAGGTTTGCTGGGTGGATCCCAGCCAGGACACATGTGGGAGTCTGTCTCTGCCTCTCAGTTAATAAAAAATAAATAAGAAATAAAAATGAGTTATAGAACAGACTGAGTAGTATGAACCTATTTTTATAAAATACATATATGTTAGTACATGCATTTTTTAAATCAGGGAAAATAGAAAATAAATCTTTAACAGTCGTTATCTCTGGGAGTTCCAAGATGGCCACAGAGAAGGCAGATACTCCAACTCTCACTTCCCAGAACCTAGGTGGATGACAACTTAAATCTGAGAACACTCATCGTGAAAGACAAACTTTGGACTAAACTAAGAGTATTCTACAGCCAAGGACCACCAAAGAACCCAATGAGAATAGTAGGAAAGGCAAAGATGTGGAAAGGGCTGCCCCACTCCTGGGCGCGAGCGACAGCCAGGAGGGACTTTCGTGACAAGAAGGGCTGTCCAGCGAGGTATAGGTCCTCATGCCCAAAACTGGAATCTCAGCCTACAGCCCTGGGGCCTAGAAGGGGCTTACTCTATTTGGCTGAGAAAAAAAAGCCTACGCACAGTTTGCGAGAAAGAGGCAGGACTACCAGAGCCAGGCTCGGTATTAAAGGAACTGCACAGTCGCTTTTCTGGAGCTCCAGGAAGACATCCTAACCCTTAGGCTGAGTCATTCCCCAAACATGAAGTGAACAATTTTCCTGGTAACAGCATCACCAGCAAAGGAAAGAAAGTGCTCCATCCACCGGAGGCTCCTCTACCCTAGCTAGAACAAAGGCACTTAGAGCCAGATGCCATGATAGGGACATAAATACGGGAGTGCAGAGGTCTAAGCTACCCCCACACACACTGCTGAGTGCTCGCCCCGGCCAGGCAGGCTAAAAGCAGCAGGGCATGTCTGCGGAAGTTCTAGTGAGCACGCGCTAGCCCACCCGCAGGGCAGGAACTGCCACTGGCATTGCAGAGGTACAATGCTCACATACAGCCCTGCTCACTGAGTGGGCCTGCCCTTGGCAGGTGCGAGGGTCTGAGGATCAGCAGAGGGGTACACGGGCCTGCGCGAGCCCGCCAGTGAGAGCAGAAGTCAGGCTGGCTGCTGCGGGGATCTAGTGAGAGCGGAAGACAGGCGGGCTGCTGCCGGGATCAAGGCCCGGACACACAAACCTGCCCAGTGTGGGGCACTCCCTCAGCGGCAGCAAAAGCAGGGATGACCTTGGCAGTGATCAAGGCAGGTGTGCACGGCACCCCCCCCAAAGTCAGCTGCTAAGTTCTGAGATAACCAAGGCATCCCTGAAACTGTTCCGAGCAGGTGTGCACAGCACCACCGATGGGGGTGACAGCTGGGGCAGATGCCCAAGCCCTTGAGCAAAAGTGCCCATGGCACAGACCAGCTCTCAGAATCAGCGGAGGCTGGGGCAGCCACAAAAGCAGTCCAAATGGGTGTGCAGGCACATACGAGCCTGACCAGGGCAGTGGCGACCGTGGAGGCAGGCTGGCACCAGCACCTGAGACCAAAAGCCAAGGGCAGCAACAGCGGTGGCCCAGTAGACAGATCACACAATGGAGCACAGGAGCCAAACCCACTGGACCCCTGTGACTACACCCTACTGAGTGCTGAAAAAGAACAACAAAATAAAATAAGTAAATAAAATGTCTGGATAGAATGACACCTGAAGCTAAGGAGTAGGCCACATCTAATACCATACCTAATCAATGAATTACAGTACAGAGCCCAACAAGTAGCCAGCAATAAGAGGCAACAGAAAGCAAATTTTAAGGGAACTTGAACTTTTAAAGGAACTTCTCCCAGGCCAAGAGTAGATAAAAGCAAGCCTAGGAGTGCAGCAGATATTTACAATGACACCTGGACCCAGCAGAGGCAGCCACAAGACCTGGATACCAGTAGCTCCCAAAAAGTGAATAAGAACCAGTCATTGGCAGTGACCCCCACTGATCAGCACCAGGCCCCAACCAGGGAGGTCCAGGGCACACACACAAAATGGGAACACAGAGAAGTACAATCCAAATGAATCAAAAAGAGAAAACCCCAGAAAATGAACTGAGTGAGATAGAAATAAGCAAATAAACTACCAAATGCAGAGTTTAAAATAATGATTATTAGAATGCTGAAAGATCTTAGAACAACAATGGATGGAAACAATGAGCACATAAATAAAGAGATAACAAGCATCAAAAAAGACATTGAAATAATAAAGAAGAACCAGTCAGAAATAACAAATACAATATCAGAAATGAAGACTACACTAGAAGCAATTAAAAGCAGGCTGGATGAAGCAGAGGAAAAAAATCAGTGATTTAAAAGATGTGGTAAACGAAAACACAAAAGTGGAGCAACAAAAAGAAAAGAGGCTAAAAAACTCTGAGGAAACTCTAAGAAAGCTCTATGACAACCTAAAAAGAAACAACATCCACATCAAAGGGGTTCCTGAAGAAGAAGAGAAAGAACAAGGGATAGAGACTTTGTTCAATAAAATCATAGCTGAAAATGTCCCTAAATTGATGAAAGAAAAAGTCGCACAAGTTCAAGAAGCACAGAGAATTCCAATAAAGAGAAACCCAAAGAAATCCACACCAAGACACATCATAATTAAAATACCAAAGATAGCTGGACCAGGTGGTGGTGCAGTGGATAGAGCGTCAACAGGGATGTGAAGGACCCAGGTTTGAGACCCTGAGGTCGCCAGCTTGAGCACAGGCTCATCTGGATTGAGCAAGGTTCATCAGCTTAAGCCCAAGGTTACCGGCTCAAGCAAGGGGTCACTTGGTCAGCTGTAGCCCTCCGATCAAGGCACATATGAGAAATCAATTAATGAACGACTAAGGAGCCATAACAAAGAATTTATGTATTTTTATCTCTCTCCCTTTCTGTCTGTCCTTATCTGCCCCTCTCTCTGACTCTCTCTGTCTCTGTCACAAAAAAAGGGGGAAAAAAAGAAAATACCGAAGCTATGAGATAAATAAAAAATATTAAATGCTGCTATAGAAAAAATGGCTATCATCTACAAAGAAGCCCCATAAGGATGACATCTGACTTCTCAACAGAAACACTTGAGGCCAGAAGGGAATGGCAAAAAACATTCAAAGTAATGCAGAACAAGAACCTACAACCAAGACTACTTTATACAGCAAGGCTATCTTTCAAAATTGAAGGAGAAATAAAAAGCTTCCCAGACAAAAAAAAACTCAAGGAATTCATTACAACCAAACCAATGCTGCAAGAAATGTTATGGGGCCTGTTGTAAAGAAAACAAAGGGGGAAAATAATATAATGAAAGAGGAATAAAGCTTTAAAGAATAAAATGGTAATAAACAACTACATATCAAAAATAACCTTAAATGTAATTGGATTAAATGATCCAATCAAAAGACACAGGGTAGCTGCATGGATAAGAAAACAGGACCCATACATATGCTGTCTACAAGAGACACAACTCAAAACAAAAGATGCACACAGACTGAAGGTAAAAGGATGGAAAAAAATATGTCATGCAAATGGAAATGAAAAAAACAGCTGGGGTAGCAATACTTATATCAGACAAAATATAGACTTTAAAACAAAGGCTTTCAACAACCTAGAAGAAATGGATAAATTCCTAGAAAAATACAACCTTCCTAGACTGAGTCAAGAAGAAGCAGAAAGCCTAAACAGACCTATCAGTAGAGAAGAAATAGAAAAAACCATTAAAAACCTCCCCAAAAATAAAAGTCCAGGCCCTCACGGCTATACCAGCGAATTTTATCAAACATTCAAAGAAGACTTGGTTCCTATTCTACTCAAAGTCTTCCAAAAAATTGAAGAAGAAGCAATACTTCCAAACACATTTTATGAGGCCAACATAACCCTCATACCAAAACCAGGCAAGGATGGCACAAAAAAAGAAAACTACAGACCAATATCTCTAATGAATACAGATGCTAAAATACTAAACAAAATACTAGCAAATCGAATACAACAACATATTAAAAAAATAATACATCATGATCAAGTGGGATTCATCCCAGAATCTCAAGGATGGTTCAACATACGTAAAACGGTTAACGTAATACACCATATCAACAAAACAAAGAACAAAAACCACATGATCTTATCAATAGACGCAGAAAAGGCTTTCGATAAAATACAACACAATTTTATGTTTAAGACTCTCAACAAAATGGGTATAGAAGGAAAATATCTCAACATGATAAAGGCCATATATGATAAACCATCAGCTAACATCATATTAAATGGCACTAAACTGAAGGCTTTCCCCCTTAAATCAGGAACAAGACAGCGTTGTCCACTCTCTCCACTCTTATTTAATGTGGTACTAGAGGTTCTAGCCAGAGCAATCAGACAAGACAAAGAAATAAAAGGCATCCATATCGGAAAAGAAGAAGTAAAGGTATCACTTTTTGCAGATGATATGATCCTATACAACAAAAACCCCAAAGAATCCACAAAAAGACTACTAGAAACAATAAGCCAATACAGTAAGGTTGCAGGATACAAAATTAACATACAGAAGTCAATAGCCTTTCTATATGCCAACAATGAAACAACTGAGAAGGAACTCAAAAGAATAATCCCCTTCACGATTGCAACAAAAAAAATAAAATACTTAGGAATAAACATAACAAAGAATGTAAAGGACTTATATAATGAAAACTATAAACCATTGTTAAGGGAAATTGAAAAAGATATAATGAGATGGAAGAATATACCTTGTTCTTGGCTAGGAAGAATAAATATAATCAAGATGGCTATATTACCCAAAGCAATATACAAATTTAATGCAATTCCCATCAAACTTCCAATGACGTTTTTTAAAGAAATAGAGCAAAAAATCATCAGATTTATATGGAACTATAAAAAACCCTGAATAGCCAAAGCAATCCTAAAGAAAAAGAATGAAGCTGGGGGCATAACAATACCTGACTTCAAACTCTATTATAGGGCCACGACAATCAAAACAGCATGGTATTGGCAGAAAAATAGACACTCAGACCAATGGAACAGAATAGAAAGTCCAGAAATAAAACCACATATATATAGTCAAATAATTTTTGATAAAGGGGCCAACAACACACAATGGAGAAAAGAAAGCCTCTTCAATAAATGGTGCTGGGAAAACTGGAAAGCCACATGCAAAAGAATGAAACTGGACTACAGTCTCTCTCCCTGTACAAAAATTAACTCAAAATGGATCAAAGATCTAAACATAAGACCTGAAACAATTAAGTACATAGAAGAAGACATAGGTACTCAACTCATGGACCTGGGTTTTAAAGAGCATTTTATGAATTTGACTCCAATGGCAAGAGAAGTGAAGGCAAAAAATAATGAATGGGACTACATCAGACTAAGAAGTTTTTGCTCAGCAAGAGAAACATAACAAAATAAACAGAAAGCCAACTAAATGGGAAATGATATTTTTAAACAATAGCTCAGATAAGGGCCTAATATCCAAAATATACAAAGAACTCATAAAACTCAACAACAAACAAACAAACAATCCAATAAAAAAATGGGAAGAGGATATGAATAGACACTTCTCACAGGAAGAAATACAAATGGCCAACAGATATATGAAAAGATGCTCATCTTCTTTAGCTATTAGAGAAATGCAAATCAAAACTGCAATGAGATACCACCTCACACCTGTTCGATTAGCTGTTATTAGCAAGTCAGGTAATAGCAAATGTTGGAGAGGCTGTGGAGAAAAAGGAACCCTCATACACTGTTGGTGGGAATGTAAAGTAGTACAACCATTATAGAAGAAAGTATGGTGGTTCCTCAAAAAACTGAAAATAGAACTACCTTATGACCCAGCAATCCCTCTACTGGGTATATATCCCCAAAACTCAGAAACATTGATACGTAAAGACACATGCAGCCCCATGTTTATTGCAGCATTGTTCACAGTGGCCAGGACATGGAAACAACCAAAAAGCCCATCAATAGATGACTGGATAAAGAAGATGTGGCACATATACACTATGGAATACTACTCAGCCATAAGAAATGATGACATCGGAACATTTACAGCAAAATGGTGGGATCTTGATAACATGATACGAAGCGAAATAAGTAAATCAGAAAAAAACAGGAACTGTATTATTCCATACGTAGGTGGGACATAATACTGAAACTAAGAGACATTGACAAGAGTGTGGTGGTTACGGGGGGGAGGGGGGAATGGGAGAGGGATAGGGGGTGGGGAGGGGCACAAAGAAAACAAGATAGAAGGTGACAGAGGACAATCTGACTTTGGGTGGTGGGTATGCAACATAATTGAACGACAAGATAACCTGGACTTGTTATCTTTGAATATATGTATCCTGATTTATTGATGTCACCCCATTAAAAAAATAAAATTATAAAAAAAAAAAAAAAAAAAAAACAAAGGCTACAGTAAGAGATAAAGAAGGTGAATACATAATGATTGAATGAGCAATCCAACAGGAAGATATACCATTTTAAATATCTAAGCACCTAATATAGGAGCACCTAAATATATAAAGCAGAATTTGATGGATATAAAAGGTGAGATCAATAGCAATATTATAATAGTAGGAGATTGCAATACCCACTAACATCACTAGATAGATCCTCAAGAAAGAAAATTAACAAAGAAACAGCAGACTTAAAGGACACACTAGATGAACTCGATTTAATAAATATCTTCAGAACCTTTCATCCTAAAGCAGCAGAATATACATTGTTTTCAAGTGTTCATGGTACATTCTCTAGGATAGACCACGTGTTAGGGCACAAAAGCGGTCTCAACAAATTTAAGAAGATTGAAATCATATTAAGCATATCCTCTAATCACAACGACATGAAACTAGAAATCAACCACAACAGAAAAACTGAAAAATACAAAAACACATTAAAACTAAATAGCATGTTATTAAATAACAAATGAGTTAACAATGAGATCAAAGAAGAAATTTTTAAAATTCTACAAACAAATGATAATAAGCATACAACAACTCAAAATATATGGAACACAGCAAAAGTAGTATTGAGGGAAGTTCATAGCACTACAGGCATACTTTAAGAAACTAGAAAAAGTTCAAATAAAAAATCTAACCCTGCATCTAAAAGAACTAGAAAAAATAGAAAATAAAGCCCAGAGAAAGTAGAAGGAAGAAAATACTAAAGATCAGAGCAGAAATAAATTACATAGAAGCTAAAGAAACAATACAGAGGAACAATAAAACCAAGAGCTGGTTCTTTGAAAGGATAAACAAGATCGATGAACCTTAAACTAGACTCACCAAGAAAAAAAGAGAGAGGACTCAAATAAATGAAATTAGAAATGAGAGTGGAGAAATAACAACTGACACAACAGAAATACAAAATATTGTAAGAAAATACTATGAAGAATTGTATGACAAAAATTTAAACAACCTAGGTGAAATGAACAAATTCCTTGAAACATAATCTTTCAAAAATTAATCTGGAAGAATCAGAAAACCTAAACAGACCGATTACAACAAATGAGTTTGAAAGATTTATCAAAAAACTCCCAACAAAAAAAAGCCATGGGCAAGGTGGCTTCACTGGTGATTCTATCAAATATTCAAAGCAGAATTAACTCTTATCCTTCTCAAGCTATTTCAAAAAATTCAAAAGGAAGAAAGACTTCCAAGCTACTTTTCGGAGGTGAGCATAATTCTGATTCCAAAACCAGGCAAAGACAACACAAAGAAAGAAAATTATAGAACAATATCCCTGATGAATATGCATGCTAAAATTCTCAACAAAATATTAGCAAACTGGATCCCTCAATACATGAAAAAAATCATACATCATGATCAAGTGGGATTTATTCTGGGGAAGGAAGGATAGTACAATATTTGTAAATCAATCAATGGGTGATTTATCACATAAACAAAAGGAAGGAGAAAAACCACATGATAATTTCAATAGATGCAGAAAAAGCATTTGATAATATCCAGCACCCATTTATAATCAAAACTCTCAGCAAAGTGGGAATACAGGGGACATACCTCAACATGATAAAGGCCATCTATGACAAACCCACAGCCAACATCATTATTAATGGGCAAAAATTAAAAGCAATACCCTTAAGTTCAGGAACAAGGCAGGGGTGCCCCCTTTCACCACTCTTATTCAACATAGTCCTGGAAGTCCTAGCTACAGCAATCAGAAAAGAAGAAGAAATAAAAGGCATCCAAACTGGAAAAGAAGTAAAACTATCATTATTTGCAGATGATATAATACTGTATATAAAACACTCTAAAGTCTCGGTAAAAAAACTACTGGACCTGAACACTAAAATTAGCAAGGTGGCAGGGTATAAAATTAATACACAGAAATCAGAGGCATTTTTATACACCAACAATGAATTGTCAGAAAGAGAAATTAAGAAAACAATCCCCTTCACTATTGCAACAAGAAAATAAAGTATCTAGGAGTAAATTTAACCAAGGAGAATAAAGACTTGTACTCGGAAAATTATAAAACATTGATAAAAGAAATCAAGGAACATACAAACAAGTGGAAGCATATACTATGCTCATGGATATGAAAAATAAACATCATTAAAATGTCTATATTACCCAATCTATAAATTCAATGCAATTCCTATGAAATACCAATGACATACTTCAAAGGTATAAAACACATATTTCAAAAATTTATATGGAACCTAAAAAGAACACAAATAGCCTCAGCAATCTTGAAAAAGAAGAATAAAGTGGGAGGTATCACACTTCCTGATATCAAGTTATACTACAAGACCATCATACTCAAAACATCCTGGTACTGGCATAAGAACAGGCATATAGATCAATGGAACAGAATGGAAATAAACCTACAGCTCTATGGACAAGTGATATTTGACAAAAGAGGTAAGAACATACAATGGAGTAAAGACAGCCTTTTTAATAAATGGTGTTGCGAAAATTGGAGTGCTACCTGCAAAAAAAATGAAACTAGACCACCAACTTACACCATTCTCAAAAATAAACTCAAAATGGATAAAAGACTTAAATGTAAGCCGTGAAACCATAGGCATCTTAGAAGAAAACATAGGTAGTAAGTTCTCCGACCTCTCTTGCAGCGATATATTTGCTGATTTTTCTCCACGGGCAAGTGAAATAAAAAACAGGATAAACAAATGGAACTATATCAAACTAAAAAGCTTTTGCACAGCCAAGGACAATAGGAACAGAATTACACTTGATCTTAGCCAAAAGGCCGAGAAGCGATATTATAGGAACAGAATTAAAAGACAAACTACACAATGGGAGAATATACTTGACAGTACGTCTGATAAGGAATTAACAACCAACATTTATAAAGAACTTGTAAATCTGAACACCAGGAAGACAAACAATCCAATCAAAAATGGGAAAAAGAAATGAATAGACACTTCTCCAAAGAGGACATACAGATGGCCAATAGGCATATGAAAAAATGCTCAATTCACTAATCATTAGAAGAATGCAAATTAAAACCACAATGAGATATCACCTCACACCAGTCAGAATGGAGCTCATCAACAAAACAACACAGAATAAGTGCTGGCGAGGATGTAGAGAAATGAGAACCCTCCTGCATTGCTGGTGGGAATGCAGACTGGTGCAGCCTCTGTGGAAAACAGTATGGAGATTCCTCAAAAAATTGAAAATCAAACTGCCTTTTGACCCAGCTATCCCACTTTTAGGAATATACCCCAAGAACACCATAGAACTGTTCCAGAAGGAGAAATGCACCCCATGTTTATGGCAGCATTGTTCACAATAGCGAAGATCTGGAAACAGCCCAAGTGTCTGTCAGAGGACAAGTGGATTAAAAAGCTTTGGACATATATACAATGGAATACTACTCAGCCATAAGAAATGATGACAACGGATCATTTACAATAACATGGATAGACCTTGATAACATTATATGGAGTGAAATAAGTAAACCAGAAAAAACTAAGAACTATATGAACCCATACATAGATGGGACATAAAAATGAGATTCAGAGACATGGACAAGAATGTGATGGTAACGGGGGGGAGGGGAGGAGGGGGGAGAGGTGAGGAAGGAGAGAGAGGGAGTGGGTGGAGGGGAGAGGCACAAAGAAAACCAGATAGAAGGTGACGGAAGACAATTTGATTTTGGGTGAGGGGTATGCAGCATGTCAAAATAATCTGGAGATGTTTTCTCAGAATATATGTACCCTGATTTATCAATGTCACTGCATTAAAATTAATAAAAATAAGATTTTTAAAAATACCCTGAAAAAAAAAAAGCAGTGGTACATATATGCAATGGAATATTAGGGGCCATGCAAAAGAAGGAAATATTACCTTTTGCAACATCCTGATGGACCTGGAAACTATTATGTTAAGTGAAATAAACCAGGGAGAGAAAGAAAAACGTCATATGACCTTACTCATCTGAGGAATCTGAGAAACAATGTGAACTAAGGAATGGGATTAAACCTGAAGGGAAGGGGGAGGCGCTATGGGGAAGGGGACAAGGAAAATGTTGAGGGCAATACGGGAGAGGGGGATGCATTCAGGGAGACAGTAGAATCTATGTAAACACAATAAATTAAATAAATAATTTAAAAAAAACAATAGTTATCTCTGGGGTTAAAATTTCAAGAATTTTTTTTTATTTATATATTTTGGTACTATTTAATTTTTTTATAGGAATAATACTTTTCTAATCAGCAAATACAAATATATTTAAATATATATTGTAAAGCATAATGTAACCAATGGAATTATCTTCTATTTTGCCTCATTTTTCTAACCATTCAACAGACAGTTATTAAAAGCCTGTTGTTCTATTAAGTGCCACTATATTCGGCTATGACAATATAAAAACAAGCCTTCAAAGAGGATATGATCTAGTGACAGGAAGCTCCGCTCCTCTGCACACCTTCATTATGGCCCATAATCTCGGCTTGGCTTCCCAACCAACCAAGATAAAAAGAAAAATTTAAATTATGACCTAGATCAATTCCAGTTCTTTGTTTTCCCCTAAACTGACCTATTATGGATAGACATAAGGATGATAGCTGTCACTCTGTAACTAGGGGATGGTTACCTGAGATCCCTTCAGCCTCTGAATCCTCAAGTCTTCTTGACGTTTACTAATAGCAGAACTATAGTCACAAGCATTTTTATCTGACATATACTGTGGGTCAGACATTGCACTAAATTCTTTTTTCATGCTATTTTATGTCATCCTCATAACGGCCTTCTGAAATAGTTACCATGACATATGATATATTATCATTTTTTTACAGATATGACAGCACAGATCTGCTAAGGTCACCCAGCTAATACATGGCAGAGCCAAGATTACATGCAGCCGACGTCTTCAGAGCCCTCAGCAGTGCTGGGCATACAGTAGGCGCTCACACGAGAAGTGGTCACGGCAATAGTTGGTTGTTGGAGTAGCATTTGCTAAGCTGTCAGCCTGTGAAAGGAAACTGATGAAGCAAGGGAAAAACAAAACACAATTATGAGATTTGGAAAGTCCATGCCAGTGACCTGTCAAACTCATGATTTATGAAAAGCGTTAATGAAGTATAAACAATTCCAGGTGGGCCATTCAATCAGGCTCTTGATGGTGAGCTTTCACTGCTTGGGATCTGAGGGGCTACCAAACAGAATACTAATTCCTTATGAGAGAAAACTTCAGATTGAATTATGTTGTAATTATGAACTCATGAAGGGGGCTGGCAAATACGTAAGTCTGTGCACTGAGGTATGTGTTGGCTATAAGACCGGGTCCTCTCACATCAAGCCCTAATGGAATGCAGGATGCTCTGAATTCAAGTCCAAGCTTCAACTGCAGGGTTTGAGCTGTGGACCCATCTCACCTTCGGTTTCCTCTGGATGCTCTGAATTCAAGTCCAAGCTTCAACTGCAGGGTTTGAGCTGTGGACCCATCTCACCTTCGGTTTCCTCTCCAGCCTGTGAGGATACTGACGCTGCCCACCTCATAAGACAATGTGTGGAGGAAGCCAATGCAACAGGCAATTTTCACTGGACTTCTACCTCTTAATTTTTCCGGCTCAACTTCCACCTTCATTTCACCTGATAAATAATCATCTAGAATCTAGCGTGTGCTAGAAACTGTGCCTCAAAACAAAGTTGAAAAAGCATACCTCTGCCCCAAAGTAGCTCAAAATCTGCTCAGGGAGCTCAATTCTGGTAGAAAATCTACGGATAATTTCTCAGATAGTACATTTTTAGCATGCCACTTCTTTTTAAGAATAAAGACTGCCTACCTATTCCTAGATCAACTATAAAACCAACCTACCTTGTAGCCCAATCCATGACCTTCCCTCCTTTATAAACCTCTCCAGTTTAACTGTCTTTCCTTAACTCTGGATGACTACAGCATCAGCACTTAAAATCTGTTTTAGGCCTCAGATTTTTCTCAACCCCGTGCTGGGCACACAATACAAACAGGGAAAGGGGGAATTATTATTATTTAAATCTTCTTTCTATTTTAATAATGAGGTTGGTCTTCATTTACTTACTAAATTGCTAATTTCTCATATGCTCCCCATGTGTTTAGAAGTGAACAGGTCCTCAGAAGTCATCTAATTGAACACCTTATTTTCTAGATAAGAAAATTGCCATCAAGAGAGAGAAAATGATTTGTAGATTACAAGTCAGTTCACTTACTTATTTGATAAATATTTATTGAAAGTCTATTACATACCAGCACTATTCTAGGCCATGGTAGAAAAAAAAGTTTTATTAAGTGAGAGGAGGGGAGGCAGAGACAGGCTCCCACATGTGCCCCAACATGGATCCACCCAGCAAGCCCCATATGGGGTGATGCTCTGCCTATCTGGGGCATGGCTCCATTGCTCAGCAACTGAACTATTCTCAGTGTATGAGGCAAAGGCTATAGTGCCATCCTCAGTGCCTGAAGTCAGCTTGCTCCAATCGAGCCATGGCTGCAGGAGGGGAAGAGAGAGAGAGAAGCAAGAGGGGGAGAGGTGGAGAAGCAGATGGTCGCCTCCCCTGTGTGCCCTGACTGGGAATCGAATGTGGTACATCCATACACTGGGCTGACACTCTACCACTGAGCCAATAGGCCAAGGGCCTCATGGTGAAATTGACCAAGTCCCTACCATCATGGAATTTACATTATAATGGGAGATAGAGACTATAAGCAAATAAACAAATTAATATATGCTATAACTTTAAGTATAGGTGAATGCCATAAAGAAAAAGGGGGACAAAGAGATAGTAGAGTTGACATGTTACTTTAAAGGCCAGTTTGGCAATTTTTTATAAAACTACTCTTATCATACAATCCAGCAATTGTGCTCTTTGGTATTTACCCAAAGGTATTAAAAACTTATGTCCACACAAAAACCTGAACATGAATGTTTATAATAGCTTTATTTATAATGACCAAAACTTGGAAGCAACCAAGATGTACTTCAGCAGGATGAATAAACTATGGTATATCCAGACAATGGAATATTATTCAATATTAAAAAGAAATGAGTTATCAAACCATGAAAAGACAGGGAGGAAACCTAAATGCATGTTGCAAGTGAAAGGAGCCAATGTGAAAAGGCTACATACTGTGATTCCAATTATATGACATTCTGGAAAAGGCAACACTATGGAGACAGTAAAAATATCAGTGGTTTCCAGGGGTTGGGGTGAAAGAGATATGAATAAGGAGTACATGGAAGGTCTTTAGGGTAGCGAAACTACTCTGTGTAATACTATAAAGGTAGGTATATGTCATTATGCATTTGTCCAAACCCATAGAATGTAAACTATGGACTTTGGGTGATAATGATATGCCAGTGTAGGTCTATCAGTTCTAACAAACGTACCACTCTGGTGCAGGAGGTTGATAATGGGGAAGACTATGCATGTGTGAGGGCAGGGGGTATATGGAAAATCTCTGTACCTTTCTCTCAGTTTTACTGTGAACTTGAAACTGATCTTTAAAAAGTCTATTTTTAAAAAAAAGATTATTCTGGCAATGGTATGAAAAATAAAATAGAAACCAATGATGGTAGAATTAAGTAAATCAGTAAGGTGGCTATGCTAGCCTAGATAAGAGATGAAGGAACCCAGTACCAAGATGGTGGTAGAGGAGGTGGTAAGAGACGGTCAGAACTAAAGTATATTTTGAAAATAGGATTGACAGGTTTGTTGACGAACTGGTCGTGAAATGTGAAGGCAAAACAAATCTTTGACCAGATGATGCTGAGAACAGAAGATTGAGGAAGAAATAGATTTGAAATAAAATAAGTCTCTGCTCTGCACATTTAAAGTCTGAAATGCTGTGTTAGACACCTGGTTGGAAATGTTTTGCAACAGTCGAAGATAAATATCTAAGATTCAGGGTACTCTTGGGGCTAGAAATATTTATATAAAATTGGGTATCACCAGCTTATAGTGGCATCAAAAGCCATGGGACTAAATAAGATAACCAGTTAGATTAGATAGTAAAGAGAAGAGATAGTAAAGAGAACACTGTCCCCAGGAACATACCAACATTTAGAATCCAATAACAAAATATTGACAAGAAATCACATACCAGCATGGAAGTAGAAGGGACTTAAAGAAACAGATGAGAACTTAGATTCTCATCAGCCAGAGTCCTGAATCAGGAACACATAATCTTTTTTTCACCTTTTTTTTTTTACTTTCTGTTGAATTTATTGGGGTGACACTGGCAAATAACAGTATGCAGGTTTCAGTGGCATAATTCTAGAACATAGTATCTGTATACCATATTGTGCGTTTACCACCCCAAGTCCAGTCTCCTCCCAACACCATCTATTCCCCCATACCCAGCTGATTCTCCCTGCCCATCCTGGATGTACAACATTCATAATGTTGAACCAGAATACTGAAACGCTATAGCCTCTGCTCCTTTCTTGTGGGTATAAAGACAGAGCACAGAACCACATACATGTGCCTTCTCAGAGCTGAGTTAAGCTGATTGTGCTTCTCTGCTCTTGGTGCAGCCTCCTGGCCAAGATGAAAAAAAGCTCGTAACTACAACAGCAAGAAAGGTGCCAAAACATTCATAACAAATTCCCAGTACCAGATCATGGGTACCAGACAGGGCAAGGGAAAGAACTTATTATTAGGTGGAGAATAAGACCATGCCTTTGGCTTGGGAAAGTTGGGATCTTCCACACATAAAATGGATCACATTACCATGAAATGCTGTGGGTCAAACACTGTATTAGGTATGTTAAGGCAGCTGCAGAGATTTATAAGATAAATCTCAGATCTTCAAAGAGATGCCAGTCGAGTAGGCTTGAGGAGAAATTGGCTTAAGCCGAACACCTAATCCTGAAATGTGGGACAAGAAGCCTCACCCCACATTACCTCCCCCCTCACAATCCTGGAATCTCGCTATGAAAGGTGAGTTGGGTCTTCCATTATGCTATGCTAAAAGGCATCTTGGAAGTGCATACCTGAGAAAGAACTTGAGCAAGCCCTTATCTCTACCATCTGCCTCTGAGAGTCCTGGCCTCCTGTTATAAGAGTGTACAGCAGCAGGCCAATCAAAGTTGTCTCAGCAGCAGAGTGGATAAAGAAGTTTGTAAAGAGACCATCCTAGTAAAAAACAGGAGTGATTTTCTCAACTGCTTGACTGGCACCCTTCAAGAGCCCAGTTCTCAAGGCTCTCTGCCCCTTGGTAAGGGGATTTGGGTTCTGCTCCTGATTTTTCTAACCTTAAGGAAATTCTGTTTTTAATGGTTAAAAATTAAAATAAAATGTGTAGTTTTACTTCATAATTTATTGCATTTGCACGTGGCAAATAACTACCTTGTGTACCATCTCTCTCCAATATTTCACCTGTGGTAGGCATCATGAATCAATCACGATACACTTCTCTCCTGCATCAGGATGCAGCCTCAGAATCCTTTTCCTCACAGCACAGCAGGCCACACTATTAATCAAAATAACCATGTGAGGCGAAAGCTATGTCCCATCTCTGGGATTGTAGTTAGCAGCAGAGCATTTTGAATTGTACACAGCTATGGATCCTGGTTCTATCAGTTCTATCAACAGTTTCATTGTTCATTCGCTGTTTAACTTTGGACCCATTAGCTAAATCTCCCTACACTTCTGTTCTTCAGAGGAAAAGCCTATGTTCCTCCAAGAGCTTAGGATGAGAGGACATATTTGGATTGAGAGAAGTCAGGCAAGGCTTCCTTGAATAGGGAGCACATGGGCTGAGCTATGGGGAAGACAGGGGCACTGTCCCTGCAGGGAGGAGCATGCTGCCTGAGAGAAGTCCGTGAGGACAGAAGACAGAGATCAAGGATCATCAGGCAAGCGCCAGACTACATATGGTTTTTAGAACACATTAAGAATTTTGGTCATTTTCTAAAATGCCATAGTTGATCATACAAAGGATAAAAGCTTGGTGGCAATATGATCAATTTCCAATTTGGAGGGCATTTCTACTGTCTCCCTTATGGCAAAAATACATCAGGGAGAGAAAAGGGTTGAGGTGAGAAGACCAGTTAGGAGGTAGATGCGGTACTCAAAGAAAAGTTGTGGTAACTAAGACTAGAGAAGCAGCTTTAAAGACTGGGAGATGTGGAGAAAACTCAGAGATATATGAAAGATTAAGTTGATTGATTTAATGAGAGATCAAGGATAACACGAGGCCTTTTGCTTCGCCTTCCAGGGGGTCAGTGGTAGCACAAACAAAGACAGTAAACATTAAAGAAGAACAGGTATTTTGGGGGTTTTGTTTTGTATTTTTGTGGGAAAATATTTGCAGATCCAAGTAAAACTATTAAAAGAGCAGATAGCTTCATAAACTCAGTCTCATCGGCATACTTAATAAATGCATGAACTCTCACTTAGCCCAAAGTTCCCTCCAGCAGATAGATCACTGACTGAAGAAAGAACCAGCTGAGTCTCCCAGCCCAACCTGGACATATGATACCCAGAGTAATTCCATCTACCCAAATGCCTACCTACACTAAGAATACTTGCCCTTGCTGCTCCTGCCCAGAATCCCAATGCTGAGAAGCTGGATCCTAGAATCATAGAAGGTTAGCTCTAGAAGAAGATGTAAAGATCATCCTGTGCCACTGCCTGGCTATGTGGAATTGTGCTGGGATAAACCAGCTGGATAGAGAGGGTGCTGGCCTCAGAGAAAGGACACCTGGGTAGTTTTCTACCCATTAACACTCTGCTAAATACAATTTATAAATTTGAAAACTGAAGCCCAGACCCTGGCTGGCTGGTTCAGCAGTAGAGCATTGGCTTAGCATGTAGGAGTCCTGGTTTGACTCCCAGTAAGTGCACACAAAAAAGCAACTATCTGCTTCTCCACCCCTCCCCCTCTTCTCTTCCTCTTTCTCTCTTCTCCTCCCACAGCCATGGCTCCATTAAAGCAAGTTGGCCCTGGGTGCTGAGGATGGTTCCATGGCCTTGCCTCAGGCACTAAAAGAGTTCATTTCTCAAGCAACAGAGCAGCAGCCCCAAATGAGCAGAGCATCACCCAGTAGGGGGTTTGCCAGGTGGATCCTAGGTGGGGAGCATGCAGTAGTCTGTCTCTCTGCCTCTCGCCTTTCACTTAATGAAAGAAAGAAAGAAAGAAAGAAAGAAAGAAAGAAAGAAAGAAAGAAAGAGAAGGGAGGGAGAGAGGGAGGGAGGGAGGGAGGGAGGGAGGGAGGGAGGGAGGGAAGGAAGGAAGGAAGGAAGGAAGGAAGGAAGGAAGGAAGGAAGGAAGGGAGGAAGGGAAGGGAGAGAGGGAAGGAGGGAGGGAGGGAGGGAGGAAGGAAGAGAAAGAAAAAAAGAAGAGAGAGAAAGAAAGAAAGAAAGAAAGAAAGAAAGAAAGAAAGAAAGAATAAGTGTTGGGCAGATAAAATATATTATGCTCATTTTGTTAAAGATGGCGCTGCCCACGTGAGGCTGTCACCCAGGTGATATTAATGTGTGTTGAGAATCCTTGTAGCCTGGGGCTTGGTTTTGGGATTAAGCCTTTCTCACCCTTTTTGATGTGGGGTGGTACAATCCAATCATGCCTCAGAGAAGTGACTTTGTATTAGAGACTTTCCTATTTTGTTTATTGGATTAGAGGTTGTGAAGCTACAATATAAAGTGAGGGCAAAACGGGAGTTTGCTCTTGGTTCCTGGGATGATTAGCATGAGAGAGCAGAGGGAGCAGAGCAGAGAGTAGCAGAAAGAGGCCATGTGGCCAAGAGAAGCAGCCAAGATGGCGGAGTGCTGAGTGAGATGCCAGTTTGTGTAGAGTTTGTGTAGAGAGAAGGAAGGAGATGGAGAACTGAGGAGAATAAGGCTGGTGAGCTAGAAACCTTTGATTCTAGGAAACTTGGATAAGTCAGTAGCTTTGTGAGCACTGAATGTGAGTGGGTTTTGGAGCCCAGTGTGTATTTTTACTTGCCCGCTGGGTGCAAGCTAGGATTAAAGACTATGGCTCACCAGTTTCTGGCTCCATTGTTTCTTTACCGATGGTCTGAATCCAATGTGAACCTGCATGGGCCAGGAGGCTGCTCTGTTGGTGGCCCTGGCTGTGGCCACTGGCCCTACAATAAGTAAACTTAAGGTTTTGGAAAAAGATGGCAGCAGAGTAGGGGGACACACAGACACCTAGCTCTCACCACCAAACTGGAATACAAATCAATTTAGGAAAAATCAGCATGAAAAACCAACTCTGAACTACAAGAACAGCTCTCAAAAACCAAGGAGCAAAGAAGAAGCCACAACAAACTTGGTAGGGAGCGCCTGAATCTCCCCTGCTTACAGGAACAGAGGGGGGGTGAAGCTGAGAGCCCAGAGGGGATCTCACACAAGGGAAAAGAGCAGAAGCTACTGCTCACAGCCACTTGCCTGGCAACCAGGGAGTGAGGTGTGTTGAAAAGACCAGCTTATCTCCCAAGTGGAAAGGAAAGAGAGAGGGACAGACTTTGAGGGGCTAAGGAATAAAGGAGACGACCTAAGAAAGCTGACTCATCCATGCTGGAGGCAGCCATAGCTGAGGGAGGGACTGAACCTTTAACAAAACAGAGCTGAATTGCTTCCAGATCAGAGATCTCCGGACATCTATCCAGCTCCAATCAGCGCAACAAGACACAGCTGAAAACAGGAAGTGGGGAGGAGGGATAGTAACTCAGGTCTCCATGGAGATCTGAAATATAGCTCCCCCTACTGAAGCTGAGAAAACACTCTGCCCCCAGTGAGATTAGCTGGCTAAAGAGGCCTTCAGAGTCTCAGGTTACACCCACGCCATTACTGGATACAGTTTCAAGGAAGCCCCCTGCTGAGATCAGTAAATAAGACTATCACCTGTTAAGAAAACAAACAAATCAAGACTTCAAAGCTGCCCAAATCCGAAAGTGGATTACAGATAACAGCTGATACCAACCCAAGAAGACCTAGAAATCACACAACTGAAAACTGGAGGCAGACAACACCAAGCCTAGACTCAACCAACTGTACAAATAAAACACCCAAAAACAGATAATGAGAAGACAAAGTGCAATCCAAATGAAACCACAAGAGACACCTTCAGGAGATGAATTGAGTGATATGAAAATAATTAAACTTCCAGATGCGGAGTTCAAAATAATGATTGTAAAGATGCTTAGGGATCTTAGAACAACAATGGATGGTCATTATGAAAACCTAAATAAAGAAATAGCAAGTATAAAAAAGAATCAGTCAGAGATGACAAATACAATATCAGAAATAAAGACCACAATGGAAGGAATTAAAAACAGGATAGATAGAGCTGAGGATTGAATCAGCAAGTTGGAGGACAACTGGAATAAATGTATGAAAGCAGAGAATAAAAGAGAAAAGAGACTCAAAAAGTCTGAGGAAACTCTTAGAGAGCTCTGTGACAACATGAAGAGAAATAACATCCGCATCATAGGGGTGCCCGAAGAAGAAGAAAAAGAACAAGGGATAGAGACTTTGTTCAATCATATCATAGCTGAAAACTTCCCTAAATTAATGCAAGAGAAACTCTCACAAGTCCAAGAAGCACAGAGAACTCCATTAAAGAGAAACCCAAACAAACCTACACCAAGACACATCATAATTAAAATACCAAAGCTAAGCGATAAAGAGAAAATATTAAAAGCTGCAAGAGAAAAAAAAGTTATCACCTACAAAGGAGCCCCTATAAGGATGACATCTGACTTCTCAACAGAAACACTTGAGGCCAGAAGGGAATGGCAAGAAATATTCAAAGTAATGCAGAACAAGAACCTACAACCAAGACTACTTTATCCAGCAAGGCTATTGTTTAAAATCGAAGGAGAAATAAAAAGCTTCCCAAACAAAAAACAACTCAAGGAATTCATTACAACCAAACCAATGCTGCAGGAAATGTTAAGGGGCCTGTTGTAAACAGATCAAAGTGGGAAAAGAATATAGCAAAAAAAGAAATACACCTTTAAAGAAGAAAATGGCAATAAACAACTACATATCAAAAATAACCTTAAATGTAAATGGATTAAATGATCCAATCAAAAGACATATGGTAGCTGCGTGGATAAGAAAACAGGACCCATACATAGGCTGTCTACAAGAGACACACCTTAAAACAAAAGATACACATAGATTGAAGGTAAAGGGATGGAAAAAAACATTTCATGCAAATGGAAATGAAAAAACAGCTGGGGTAGCAATACTTATATCAGACAAATTGGACTTTAAAACAAAGGATATAGTAAGAGATAAAGAAGGCCACTACATAATGATAAAGGGAGTAATCCAACAGAAAGATATAACTATTATAAATATCTATGCACCTAATATAGAAGCACCCAAATATATAAAGCAGACTTTGATAGATTTAAAGGGCAAGATCAACAGCAATACTATAATAGTAGGGGATTTCAATACCCCACTAACATCATTAGATAGATCCTCAAGAAAGAAAATTAACAAAGAAACAGCAGACTTATTGGAAACACTAGATCAACTCGATTTAATAGATATCTTCAGAACCTTTCACCCTAAAGCAGCAGAATATACATTCTTTTCAAGTGCTCATGGTACATTCTGTAGGATAGACCACATGTTAGGGCACAAAAGTGCTCTCAACAAATTTAAGAAGATTAAAATCATAGCAAGCACTTTCTCCGATCACAACGGCATATGAAACTAGAAATGAACCACAACAGAAAAGCTCAAAAATTCTCAAACACATGGAAACTAAATAGCAGGATGTTAAATAATGAATGGATTAAGAATGAGATCAAAGAAGAAATTAAAAAATGCCTAGAAACAAATGACAATGGGCATACAACAACTCAAAATTTATGGGACACAGTGAAAGCAGTACTGAGAGGGAAGTTCATAGCACTACAGGAACACTTTCAGAAGCTAGAAAAATCTCAAATAAACAACCTAACCCTGCATCTAAAAGAATTAGAAAAAGAACAGCAAGTAAAGCCCAAATGTAGTAGAAGAAAGAAAATAATAAAGGTCAGAGCAGAAATAAATGACATAGAGGCTAAAGAAACAATACAGAGGATCAATGAAACTAGGAGCTGGTTCTTTGAAAAGGTAAACAAGATCAATGAACCTTTAACTAGACTCACCAAGAAAAAGAGAGAGAGGACTCAAATAAATAAAATTAAAAATGAGAGAGGAGAAATAACAACTGATACAACAGAAATACAAAATATTGTAAGAAAATACTATACAGAACTGTATGCCAAAAAACTAGACAACCTAGATGAAATGGACAAATTCCTTGAAACATACAATCTTCCAAAAATCAATCTGGAAGAATCAGAAAACCTAAACAGACCGATTACACCAAATGAGATTGAAACAGTTATCAAAAAACTCCCAACAAAGAAAAGTCTGGGGACCGATGACTTCACAATGGAATTCTACCAAATATTCAAAGAAGAACTAACTCCTATCCTTCTCAAACTATTTCAAAAAATTCAAGAGGAAGGAAGACTTCCAAGCTCCTTTTATGAGGCGAGCATAATTCTGATTCCAAAACCAGGCAAAGACAACACAAAGAAAGAAAATTATAGGCCAATATCTCTGATGAATATAGATGCTAAAATCCTCAACAAAATATTGGCAAACCGGATCCAACAATATATGGAAAAAATCATACACCATGATCAAGTGGGATTTATTCTGGGGAGGCAAGGCTGGTACAATATTCGTAAATCAATCAATGTGATTCATCACATAAACAAAAAGAAGGAGAAAAACCATATGATAATTTCAATAGATGCAGAAAAAGCATTTGATAAAATCCAGCACCCATTCATGATCAAAACTCTCAGCAAAGTGGGAATACACGGAACATACCTCAACATGATAAAAGCCATTTATGAGAAACCCACAGCCAACATCATACTCAATGGGCAAAAATTAAAAGCAATCCCCTTAAGATCAGGAACAAGGCAGGAGTGCCCCCTTTCACCACTATTATTTAACATAGTCCTGGAAGTCCTAGCCACAGCAATGAGACAAGAAGAAGAAATAAAAGGCATCCAAATTGGAAAAGAAGAAGTAAAACTATCATTATTTGCAGATGATGTCATATTGTATATAGAAAACCCTAAAGTCTCAGTCAAAAAGCTACTGGACCTGATAAATGAATTCAGCAAAGTGGCAGGATATAAAATCAATACTCAGAAATCAGAGGCATTTTTATACACCAACAATGAACAGTCAGAAAGAGAAATTAAGGAAACAATTCCCTTCACAATTACAACCAAAAAAATAAAGTACCTAGGAATAAACTTAACCAAGGAGACCAAAGACTTGTACTCGGAAAATTACAAAGCATTGATAAAAGAAATCAAGGAAGATACAAACAAGTGGAAGCATATACCGTGCTCATGGTTAGGAAGAATAAACATCATTAAAATGTCTAAATGTCAATGCAATACCTATTAAAATACCAATGACATACTTCAAAGATATAGATCACATATTCCAAAAATTTATATCGAACCAAAAGAGAACACGAATAGCCTCAGCAATCTTAAAAAAGAAGAATAAAGTGGGAGGTATCACACTTCCTGATATCAAGTTATATTACAAGGCCAATGTACTCAAAACAGCCTGGTACTGGCATAAGAACAGGCATATAGATCAATGGAACAGAACAGAGAACCCAGAAATAAACCCACAGCTCTATGGACAACTGATATTTGACAAAGGAGGTAAGGAAATACAATGGAGTAAAGACAGCCTCTTTAACAAATGGTGTTGGGAAAATTGGACAGCTACCTGCAAAAAAATGAAACTAGATCACCAGCTTACACCACTCACAAAAATAAACTCAAAATGGATAAAAGACTTAAATGTAGGTCATGAAACCATAAGCATCTTAGAAGAAAACATAGGCAGTAAGCTCTCGGACATCTCTCGCAGCAATATATTTGATGATTTATCTCCACGGGCAAGTGAAATAAAAGACAGGATAAACAAATGGGACTAGATCAAACTAAAAAGCTTTTGCACAGCTAAAGACAACAAGAACAGAATAAAAAGACAAACTACACAATGAGAGAACATATTCAACAATACGTCTGATAAGGGGTTAATAACCAAAATTTATAAAGAACTTGTAAATCTCAACATCAGGAAGACAAACAATCCAATCAAAAAATGGGCAAAAGAAATGAATAGACACTTCTCCAAAGAGGACATACAGATGGCCAATAGACATATGAAAAAATGCTTAACATCACTAATCATTAGAGAAATGCAAATTAAAACCACAATGAGATATCACTTCACACCAGCCAGAATGGCACTCATCAACAAAACAACACAGAATAAGTGCTGGCGAGGATGTGGAGAAAAGGGAACCCTCCTGCACTGCTGGTGGGAATGCAGACTGGTGCAGCCACTGTGGAAAACAGTATGGAGATTCCTCAAAAAACTGAAAATCGAACTGCCTTTTGACCCAGCTATCCCACTTTTAGGAATATACCCCAAGGACACCATAGAACAGTTCCAAAAGGAGAAATGCACCCCCATGTTTATGGCAGCATTGTTCACAATAGCGAAGATCTGGAAACAGCCCAAGTGTCCGTCAGAGGACGAGTGGATTAAAAAGCTTTGGTACATATATACTATGGAATACTACTCAGCTATAAGAAATGATGACATCGGATCATTTACAATAACATGGATGGACCTTGATAACATTATATGGAGTGAAATAAGTAAATCAGAAAAAAAACTAAGAACTATATGAATCCATACGTAGAAGGGACATAAAAATGAGACTCAGAGACATGAACAAGAATGTGATGGCAACGGGGGGGGGGGGGGGAAGGGGGAGGGGAGGTGGGGCAAAGAAGGAGAGAGGGGTTGGGGGAGGGGAGGGGCACGGAGAAAACCAGATGGAAGGTGACAGAAGACAATTTAACTTTGGGGGAGGGGTATACAGCACAATCAAATCAAATGTCAAAATAATCTAGAGATGTTTTCTCTCAACATATGTACCCTGGTTTATCTATGTCATTGCATTAAATTTAATAAATATATTTTAAAAAAATAAAATAAAAAATAAATTAAAAAAAAGAAAGAAAGAAAGAAAGAAAGAAAGAAAGAAAGAAAGAAAGAAAGAAAGAAAGAAAGAAAAAGGAAGGAAGAAAGAAAACTGAACCCCATTAAATTGTCCAAGGTTATAAAGGGCATAATTTGCAAGGCAAGAACCTAAATCCACATACTTCAAAAACTTGGCCTGACCTGTGGTGGCACAGTAGGATAAAGCATTGACCTGGAACACTGAGGTTGCCGGTTTGAAACCTTGGGCTTGCCTGGTCAAGGCACATATGGGAGTTGATGCTTCCTGCTCCTCCCCCTTCTCTCTCTCTCACCCCCACCTCTCTCTAAAAATCAATAAAAAAAAACTTTTCAGCATTTCCAGTTTTTTTAAAGTTCTTACATCACAGTTATGATAATGAGTATGTAGAAAAGGTATTAGCAAATCTGTGAATTTAACACCTGTCCAGACTTCTAGTTTCACACCTGCATTCAACAAACATGCACTGCATGCCATGCTGATGGGCTAAAGAGAAGGGTTGGTAGAAACTCAGATTTTAACTAATCCAAGGACTGGGTAAAAGGCCTGGCTATACAGGTGAAATACAGAGTTTTGACATTTCAATCTCATTTGTGGTAATTCAAACATATCTTCTAGCTTTCTAAAGGTAGTCCAAAGCTCCACACAAGAACCCTCTTTCATCAAATGACTTGCCATCATGAAGTCAAAGTATAAAAGCTCAAGTAGCCACAGGGATTTCACTTTTACACAGGGCCAAAGCACACAAAATGCGTGATGTCTACCTGCTCTCTGCAAGGAGAATGCTTCCTCGTGTGGGATCAGAAAGATTGTGTTCCACAAGTAACAATGTCCCTGTCTCATGAGGGTCATAGCTTTCTTTAGTTCAATGAGGCCTCTGAAAGTTCAGATCTCTATCAGAAACCGCCAGACAAATTTGAGTCCCTTTGATAACTGGTTATCAGTATGAAAACAGGACTTCTGGCACTAGATACTGCTGATGAACCACAGTAGGAAAGGAGTCTTTATTGCAATTCTGCCTGGAGTCAGCTTTTAAAAAGCTGAATAAAAGAGAAGAGCAAAGGAAAAGATTAACTGGAGCTTTCCAAACCTTAAACTTGCCATTGTAGTTTGGGTTTTGCACAAACTTCAGACTCCTTGTTCCTTTCACCACCTATCTAGGATTACTTACTTACTATCGTTTAAGCTGTGACTAAATGTCACAATTTACAAGTATTTGTAACCTTCTTGCCACACATGAATAACCTACACAAATTTGGGAATGAAATGGATACATTTAATAATATAAAATGGCTGGGACATTTTGCAATCAAAAAATTAAAATTATGAGGACAAGATCGCAACCTGAATAGGCTTATGATCTAATATTAATAAATGTATGGGCCCTGGCCGGTTGGCTCAGTGGTAGAGCGTCGGACTGGTGTGCAAGGGGTCCCGGGTTCGATTCCCGGCCAGGGCACACAGGAGAAACGCCCATCTGCTTCTCCACCCCTCCCCCTCTCCTTCCTCTCTGTCTCTCTCTTCCCCTCCCGAGCGAGGCTCCATTGAAGCAAAGATGGCCCGGGCGCTGGGGATGGCTCCTTGGCCTCTGCCCCAGGCGCTAGAGTGGCTCTGGTCACAACAGAGCGATGCCCCGGAGGGGCAGAGCATCACCCCCTGGTGGGCAGAGCGTCGCCCCCTGGTGGGCGTGCCGGGTGGATCCCGGTCGGGCGCATGCGGAAGTCTGTCTGACTGTCTCTCCCCGTTTACAGCTTCAGAAAAATATAAAAAAATAAAAAATAAAATAAATAAAAGTATGCAAACTATCACGTATACTCTGTGGCTTGTGAAAACAGGTTTGCATATAGTAAGACTAGATATATAAATGCTTTGACTTATTGCTATTAGTAAATAATAAAGTATTAAGATGAAAGGATTAAGGATTAGTAGAGGAGAAGGAACATTTTTCAGTTTTCTATAGTGTTGCTTATTCAAGGGGAGGGTTAATTATTTTTTGACAGAGTGTGACCCCAATGTGGTTCACACAATAGCAAAATAGTCCCCACAGGAAGTAGATGACAGAATGGAATCCTTTCCTTTTTTCTCTTTGTGTGTGTGATTGTAATCATTACCTATCTCATTTTAGCCAGTAAAAAAAAAACAGAAGACACTTATTTGAAACTCAGGTCTTGATGAAAATTTCACAGAGAGTAGCTAACATCCTTGGGTCCACATACACAAGGATGAATCTGGGGAGTTTTTTAAAAGTCTGGATTTAGTACTTATCTGGCCACTTCTTTCAAACCCTTGCTGCTAAGTGGGAAGAAGGAGAAGGAAGGACTGTTTGCTGAGTGTTCTCTATGTGTACACACACACACACACACACACACACACACACACACCAAGCTCTGGGTTCGGCAATTTTTCATACATCACTTCATCTCATCTTCACATCAGCCCATGAGACAAGTATTAGCTTTCAGTTGACTGGTGATACACTGAGGCTTCATGACATTAAATAACGTATTCACAGTCAGACAGCTAGTAAGTGGCTGCGCGTGGATCCAAAATGAGAATTGTCTGTCCCCAGAATCTGTTCCTTTCTCGCTCTGCATATAACCTCCCAGGGACTAAATTAGCTAACTGGGAAGATAAATATCAACAGATAAATATTTGTTAAATCAGAACTTCAGTATCACTATCAAAACCTTATGAGCTCCCCCACTCTAGTTTCTACAGCTCCCTTGACCAGCCCAGGGAGGAGAAGTTTCCCCTTTGCCACTGAGTGAGCCTCTGCTTTCCCACCTATGGCGGACTGGCACCCACATGCCTCCAGTGGGTGAAGGGCAGGCCTCTCTGCACCCAGGCAGAACAGTGGAGGTGTCTGAGTCCGGCAGCACCGGGCAGCTGCAGCTCCCCTAGGATGCAGGTCCTGAGCAGGACCCAAGCCCCACAGCATGTTGATGTATGGCCTGGGTAAGAAGTTCTGCAAGGCCCAGTCAGAGCAGGAGGAGGACGTGGGAGGAGAAGGAAGAGGGAACACTGGAGGAGTGGAGGACTATCAGACGGCTTCCTCTTTTTCTCTATTGTTGCCTCTTCAGCCACAGGCTTTCAACTGTCCCAAGGGACAGAGACACCAGGTTCTGATCCCTTTTTAAAACAGACTCCTAATTCCAATTCAGCATTGCTCCACAGAAAGCACGTAAGGTATTTATTTTCTTAGATCCACCATCATTGCCTACACAGAACTGGCCTTTCCTTTCTCCTTTTTTTCACTGTGAGGTGGGGATAATTTCTCTTTTTAATACAACAAAGACATTTTTTTCCTTCAAATGCAAGAAAAGAGAAGGAATATTAACAATCCCAAACTGTTCCAGAATATAGTTTTTTCATTGGCCTTTTCACATAACAATACATTTAAAGGCTCAGATAAAGAATTGAATTAAAGATAGACACTTCCCTATTATTTTGAAATCTTTATGAGTTACAATCTTTTTGATGCAAAGAGCTTCTTTTTTTTAACCATGATATCTTTTATGTGGATAGTAAAAAAAAAAAAAAAATGCTCACAGTAACAAACACACCAGGAAAAAAAAAAAAAAAGGTTAGGGGAAAAAAATGGAAATCCTGTTTGTGTCCATAGGTGAATTGTTGCTGCGAGGCGGCTGCAATTTGACTTTGTACAAAAAGGGTCACTGAACAGAAGGTCAGGCAGCTGGCCATTTCCATCTCAAAGATGCTATCAAAAGGCCAAGAGGCAATTCACGCAGCAGCCCTTTAGCAAACAAGATTTTCTACTCTCTCATTTATGATTTTTTTTTTTTTTTTTTGCCAAAATAGTTTAGTGAGAAAGGTCCCTGATTCATTTCTCCTGAAACACAAGTGGCTTGTATGAGGTTTGGGAAGGACTAGTTTAAGAAATTGGAAGAGTTTTGAGTAATGAGGAGCCATTTGGTGGTCACTTTTCAAAGGTTTTGCAGCAAGGTAATAAATCATAGCAGAGCCCCTTCATTCCGGCCAAACAAGTAGGGAAAGGTAACTCTGTTATTAGGAATTATGGCTTGTCACATCTGCAAAGAGAGTAATTGGTTTTACAAACACCTCACTTATTAATTAAGAGCCCCTTGCAAAAACTCTAGGAAAAAGGTATAAAATTTGGGAACCTTATGAGTTTGGCTGAGTTTGAGATCTTAGTGTTTAGATCTAACCTAGGAGCTATTTGCCAAGAAAAATGTTAGAAATGACAAACCCTAAATTTCAATGGGCTTATCTGATGCTAACACAATAAATAGTAGAAGGCAACCCAGAAAATACAAGACCAGTCACCCAGTCCCATATTTGTTACTGTTGAAATCCCTTGGGGATGTTACTAAGGGCAGGACTCCAGTCACTACAGGGGGGGAATGCAATGGTTAACACTAAAAGCATCACTCTGGCCTGCCCATTAGGGAGACCCAGGATAGGCTGGCCCAAAGCTGAGAGTCTTGGGCCCACTTGTGATTAGAACCACCAGCCTAAGGTCAATCCAGAAGACCTAGCAATGCCAAAGGTCAAAACCAGGGATGTCCCATCCGTTGACTGATCTTAGAAATGCAGAAGAAAGCTAAGAAAAGGCCAGGAGCTGCATAAATGCAAAAATAGGGTGGTACAAAGAGCAAGGGTGGATGAAAAATACAAGGCCCATGAAAATTACTTTTATAAGGGTGTTTAGCAAAAAGGGGATTTGTCATAACAGGAAGGATGGTATCTAGTGAGATGTCAAGATATAGGCCAGGTCAGGTATACACCGGCTGTTCCCCTGAGCTGTTTTTAAGAAGCCCTCCTGCTTTGCCATCTTTAACCCTTTTCTATGTAAAATGATACAAATGGTTTCCCAGCTGGTCATTTCACCCTCACAACAGCATGAGCCTTGATTGACCCATCCCTGATGACCAGTCATTAAGGGCACAGAGCAGCCATGGAAATCTCACAGAGGTCAAGGTGGGGTCTAGAAAGAGCCTCCTGGGAGAGTATGCCAGCAATTTCTTTGCTGCTCTGGCTGTGCTAGTGAGCCCTGTGCCAATAATAAAAATAATTCTGATACTCTTGAAGAATAAATTAAAAAGTATGACTAATAGCTGCTCTATTTTGAATATGTACTTAATACTCTAAGTAAAAGTGTGATTGCCCACAAATATTCTAGCAGTTCTACCTAAAATCTAACATAATGAATGACCTTGCCTTTTCTTATCATTTTATCTTTCAAAGTAAGTAACCTATATTTAAATCATTTAAATAATTTTATACTTACAAGGGCAATATATATATTGTTGTTTACATTTTCCCGAAAATTTTCTATCTCCAGTGCTTAGGAGAAATGTCTGCTGGCAGAAAGGAAGGATTGGGAGAAAAGGAAGGAGGAAGAAAAGGAAGGAGGGAGGGAGGGAGGGAGGGAGGGAGGGAGGGAGGGAGGGAGGGAAGGAGGGAGGAAGGAAAGGAGAGAGAGAAAGGGAGGGCGGGAGGGAGAGAGGAATAAAAGAGGGAGAGAAAATGCAATATGCACTGGCTGCTGCTTCAAGAAGCAATCATTGGCATCTGTCAGAACTCCCACTAAATGAGGGTCTCTTATCAGGTGTTTGCTTTCCTTCTGTACACCTAATTGTGTGGCCCTGACTATGACGGAATTTGTTCCTTAAGGAAACGGGACACATGAGCATTGGTACTTTAATAGCAAAGTATCTTCTGAAGTAATAAATGACCCAGAGGTTGGATTTGGCAGCAGGGGAGGCTACTTCCTGTGATCTCCCAAGAGGTTTCAGGAGCAGCTGCCATCATTAGAGAGAGAGAAAAGAGTTTGGGAGGAAGGTGGCATGAGTGCAAAGGACAGGAAGGGATATGTGAGGTGATGTCGTGGAAGAGAGAAGAGATCTTGCTGAATTCTCTGCCGGTAACAGCTAGGCTTTTACCTGTTTGGAGCAATACATTTTGAATAGCATGACAAGTAGTTCTTAATCACTGGGAATATTCATTAATAAGAAAGTATAAAAGGCCTGCCTGGTAATTCCTCAGTCAGTGGTGGCTGGTGGGCTTCTAGAACAAGAGAGACTAAATCTGGACTCACAGTAATGTTGTCACTGCCCTTAACATCTCTCTAACCTCATTCTGCAAGTAGTCTCTCCCCGCACTTCCAACCCCACACCTTGCCACCCCCATTGCAGAGTCCCTGCAAGCCCAAGAGAATGTTTGAATCCCCAGGGCAGGCTCCCATGGCTGGCCCCTGCACAAGCCTCAGCTCAGAAAGCAAGCAGCAGAGGTAAGGAGTACACACATGTCTGCTCAGATGCTCACATTCCCACTGAATACAGCAGGTGATCCTGTGTAACTTCTGGAGGAGAAAAGAATGTCAGCATCCAAGAGAGTGTGGACCAGAAATAGTCTGACCAGAATTCACCCTCTGGGCATGAGGACAATTGAAGGAGCTTCCCATGGCCCATAATATTAATGCCTTCCTTTTCATCTGCCTGCTTTCTTTTTTTACATAGAGTAAAAATCCTGTCAGTTGTTATTATCCCTCCCATTTAACCTATGAGGAAAACTCAGACTAAGAAAGACTAAATGGCCACTCTAAACTAGTAAATGGCAGAGCCAGAACAGATGCTCTGATCCCCTAACTCCAAGTCCAGCTGTCCTAAAGCCAGGAATGGTCGGCTTGAGGAGTGTGCAAACCTTTTCAATCTAAACAATAAAAACCTAATTGATCTGAGACAGTGCTGGGAATTCCCACTGTTTGAAGCCCTTTGGGTTAAAGAATAGAATCACCAGCATCTTCTCTGCACGCAGCAAACTAGAGAGTGACTCCTAGACCTGAGTAAAGCAACGAGACAGGAGGAACACAGAACCAGCTCCTTGTGCCAAGTCCTTGTGGGTAGAGGGCCATCAGGAGAAGTCAGGACTCTCGGGAAGCAGTTGGAAGATCCCTGGTACCAGGTAAAGAGCATGCAGTTTTTACTGCCCCAGGCATTGCGCATGTATTTCTTATTTAATTCTCCCAACAGCCTTGTAAGATAGGCACGATTATCCCCACTTTACAATTGAAGAAACTGAGGCTCAGAAATTAAGTAACATGTCCAAGGTCGCAAAGTTAGTGAAGCAGCAAAGACAGAATTTGAACAAGCCAGCACAGAATATGCTCTTTCCATTACACTAAGCGGCTTCAGTAAATTTCATAGAATCATTTCAAGAAATAAATTAAACAATGCTAATGAAACTCTGGAGAAACCCAAGACACTATGCAAATATTAGCTCTGTGTGTGCGAGTGTGTACAAACAATAGTTGTAAATAGGCAAGTGTTGTCTGATCTACAGAACAGCCATGTGAATTAGTATCAGTGACATGTTTCTCTCCACAAAGCAAATATCTGTGCCTAACACAATTCCCCTGTGAACACCATCATCACCATGGCCATTAAATGTGGTCCCCAGATGAAGTATGAGCATGCTGGTCAAAAATGGATATTCACAGGCTGAAAGCACTTTATGATTACCAAGGGACAAAAAATGAATTAAAATCACACCCTGCTAAGTGCCACAGAAGTATTTTCAAATTAGCATCGTAGCTACTACCTCCCTAGTCCCTGGCATGTGGGTTGTACCTGCTGACATGTCCCTCAGGAAAACTAATACACTCAAATCGGACCCAGGACAGCTGATTACAATTTCTTTTCCATGCCAATGACAACAGAAACATGCCCGCTTTGTCAAATGCAGAAAGGGCTGTGTGCTCTCTCCCCATCCTAATGAAATGTGTGCCTTTTCAAAGGGTCATTTCTACAAATTACAAATTCCCACAAAGGCTGAGACCAGAATAAAGCAAACGCTTAAGCCACCTAGAGTGAAAAATTTAAGGAAGAGCCCATTCTCTGGGTCATGCAAGTGCCAGCCCTGTACTTCCATGTCCTTGAGAGTGAGTGCCACCTAAAAGCTTGCATCCCAGGCACCATTCAAATTGCCTAGCATCAGGAGCAAATGTTTCCTTTTCTATATGGTCACTTTGAAATTTTAGGAAAGGTAAGATGACAGTGGCAGGAGCAGACTCGTGGTGTCTAGGACTGGGGTTCAGGGGAAGGGACTGACTACAAAGAGGCAGGAGAAAACTTGATAGGATAATGGAGCTATTCTGTGTCTTGATTTGGTGGAGATCCATCAAACCATATATATAGAATTAACAAATTTTGTTCTATGTACATTATACCTCAATAGCACTGGAAAATGCCATTTTTCACCACAGAACAGCATAACTTAAGAATGCCAGTGAAACTGTTTCTGTTACACAGAGATGGAAATACTAGGTCTGCCAAAATATCTCAATAACAGGGTACTTCATCAGAATATGTCAATATCTCATGGTATAAATCACCATCTGTCAGCTGCCTATGGTAGACCTATGTGACAGTGAACATGCCCAGAGTGTACATTTCTCCATCACATCCTCCAGGAGCATTTGCTAACACACTAGAAGTCAGAGGCAAAAACACTCCTCAAGTGCACAGTCAGTAGGGAAGTCTGGTACACTAGGAAAAGAAAGCAAGAGTTTTGAGTCAACATGGAACTCTGCTATTTCATAGCCCAACCATGTGGTCTTAGAAGAGCCCTATCTTAAACCCATTTCCATATTTACTTAGCAATACAAAGCCCAAATGTTTCTGCCTTACTCATTTGATTTACCAGGAGACAGCCTGGGGGCACCCCAAATATCCTCTAAGAATCTATAATGTTAAAGATTACATAGGCTGGTGACAGTAGAAGAAATTTCTCTGAACATGTTATTCCCTAAGAGTAAAGTGTCTAGGCTTGACCTGTAGTGGTGCAGTGGATAAAGCATTGACCTGGAAACGCTGAGGTCGCCGGTTCAAAACCCTGGTCTTGCCTGGTCAAGGCACATATGGGAGTTGATGCTTCCTGCTCATCCCCCCTTCTCTCTCTCTCTCTCTTTCTCTCTCTCTCTCTCTCTCCTTCCTCTAAAATGAATAAATAAATAAAAATTTTTTAAGTGTAAAGTGTCTAGAGCTGTGTGGTTAAAAGTATTGCTCCACTCTTTCTAAAGATCTGCTTGGACGCCCAGGTCTCAGACCCACTCAGAAGTGCCTGGAAAGAGGAGGTCCATGAAGATACCTGCATACGCCTTTTGGGATCCCACACAGCCCTAAGAGGAAGAGATAGATAAGATCTCACTTCAGAGGTTTGGCACTCAGTCTCCTGGCTGAAACCTCAGGTTGGGAGTAGAAAGAAGAAACCGATGTCTACTGATGTCTCTCACTCCACAAACCTCCAAGTCACAATTTCAAAAAAGTTCAAGCATTTTTATTTTAGTTTATTATTTTTTGGTCAATGAAATATAATGGGAAACTCTATCTGGGCCCTAGAATGAGCACATTATTAATACTTACCTTTCCTGAGCTACAGCAATGGATTCTGAGGGAGCTGAAAAATGCCATTGTTCATCTGTCCACTGGCTGTCACTCCCTGAATGGTCATTAAGAAGCCCTAATTTTGTAAGAGCAAGACCAAACCCAGAATTATACCTGATAACTCTACCCCTTTTCTGGACCCTTAAATTAGAGATTAGCACCCAGACGATAGGTACCCAGTCACCCAAGCCCCAAACTAGAAGGGCACCTGGAATATTCTCTCCTCCTCAACAACCATCATTCAATTAGTCACCAAATTTCTTCAATTCTATCTCATAGAGACCTCTTAAATCTGCCTCCTTCTCTCTCTCATTGCTACATATAACACTTTTCCTGACAACTCTTAATTTTTCCACTTCCAGTGGGATGATCCTCTGATTCATCCTCTACAGCTGATGCTGTTGGAGCCCCACCCAGCCCTCATTACCAACTGATGCACTCATCCTCCAGAGGCTGCAGGTTTGGGCTGCTAACAGCTCACACCTACACCCTTTCCAGGAAGACTATATACAGCCAATGGAGCTATCTTATCTGAAGATGCTTAGGATGCCATTCTCCCCTTGGCAGTGGCCAGGGCAGGGAGGAAGCAGGACAACTTCTGTGGTGTAGTTCAGGCTCCAGCCCCCATCCCAAGATCAAGCCTAGAGTCCTCTCAAAACCACATCTTTGTCCAGCTTCCTCCTCTGCCCTGTTTCATTTCCCTCACTCCCATAAAGTATGTTTTCTGCTGAGAGCACAATTTAATAAATCGCTTATCCAAGAATCTCCATCTCATGCTCTGCTTCTAGGGAATCTGAACTAAAATAGCTTTCACATTGGCACAGAGAAATCTATTTTTAAAGGTATAGTTGTGCAACTCCTTGGCATACATCTTTAAAAATTATATCATTATATACTTATAACCCAAATACCTTAGTGCATCACATAAGCTCTTACCTATTTCTTCAGACACTTCTACTACCTGTTCTCAGTCCCAAGTTTCCCACTCCAACTAGATCTTCTACCCTTTCCCTCTACTGAACTATTTTACCTCCTCCCAAAGCCATGCCCTTTCATACCATTGTATAAGTTTATGTTCTCTTTGCCCGAAATTCATTTTACTATCTTGTCTATGCTCCTGTTCATCCTTTAAGACTCAGTTTAGCCTGACCAGGTGGTGGCGCAGTGGATAGAGCATCGGACTGGGATGCAGAGGACCCGGGTTCAAGACCCCGAGATCTCCAGCTTGAGTGCGGGCTCATCTGGTTTGAGCAAAAAGCCCACCAGCTTGAACCCAAGGTCGCTGGCTCCAGCAAGGGGTTACCCAGTCTGCTGAAAGCCCACGGTCAAGGCACATATGAGAAAGCAATCAATGAACAACTAAGGTGTTGCAATGTGCAACGAAAAACTAATGATTGATGCTTCTCATCTCTCTCCATTCCTGTCTGTCTGTCCCTGTCTATCCCTCTCTCTGACTCACTCTTTGTCTCTGTAAAAAAATAAACAAATAAAAAAATTTTTTTAAAAAAAGACTCAGTTTAAACATCACCTCATCCTTGAACTTTCCCTGAGTCTTTCCACCCTCTTAGGCAGAGTCAGATACCCCATCCTTCATAGTCAAGTGGTGTTGTGTGTACACCTCTATTACCACAATTGCCCTATTGTATTGTATTTCCATTTACCATGAAGATAATGCAGTGCATATTACTGTGAGTTTTACCAGGACAGGAACTGTGTATTACACAGCTTTGTATTCCTGTATCTAACATAGTACCAGCACAGAGTAGGTGCTCAACAAATATTTATTGAAAACATTGAAGACATATACAACCAAGCAGTATTCCATTATCTTGCCTTGGAAATGCTCTTTCCTTTTGTTTTCATCATTTCCAAAACAATGGTGTAGGCTCATTGTTCTACCTTATCGTGCTTTTGGCAAAGTCCAATCTGGACTTTGGCTTCCCACCCCAGGTGTTTCTGGGGTTTCTGAAAGATATATTTGTATTCCAGGGTTCAATTTGGCTGCCAGTTGTCATGTGTAGATCTAGAATTCTACTCTAGGCCTCACTGGGGTTCACTGCTTGGCATAGCCAGCTTCTCCAGGTCACCTGAGAAATCTCAGTACCAGTTCTTCCCAAGTGACAATGCTGACTCCCCTTAATTTTCCAACATACAGTTTTAAGAAAGATGTGGTGGTGTTCAGCACTTTTACCAAAGACTTGAGTATACTAGAGCAGTGGTCCCCAACCCCCGGGCCAAGGACCGGTACAGGTCTGTACTGGTCCACAGAGAAAGAATAAATAACTTACATTATTTCCGTTTTATTTATACTTAAGTCTGAACGATGTTTTATTTTTAAAAAATGACCAGATTCCCTTTGTTACATCTGTCTAAGACTCACTTGACTCTTGTCTTGGTCACATGATACATTTATCCATCCCACCCTAAAGGCCGGTCCTTGAAAATATATTCTGACATTAAACCGGTCCGTGGCCCAAAAAAGGTTGAGGACCACTGTACTAGAGGACAGTTACAAAACAAGGAAGACCCACAGAAATTGGTGTGATTACTCATTGCTTCCAAAGTACATGGAGTCATGCCTCTGAAGGATTCTTTCTCCTTAGTACCCCAGTATACATGCCCTCACATTTCCAAGTCAACCTACTAGCTCCATGGACAAAAGCTTCCCACCTAGAAACCAACACCTGACACCCCCTCACTCCAGCTGGAAAAGGAACTTTTTTTTTTTTGTTTCTCAGTAAGTATCAAAACAATCTGCAGATTCAACTCTGTCACAATCAACATTTCACATCATTTTGAGTTTAGCTCCTTCCTCATGGTCTAAACCAGAGGTAGTCAACCTTTTTATACCTACCGCCCACTTTTGTATCACTGTTAGTAGTAAAATTTTCTGAACACCCACCGGTTCCACAGTAATGGTGATTTATAAAGTAGGGAAGTAACTTTACTTTATAAAATTTATAAAGCAGAGTTACAGCAAAGTTAAAGCATATAATAATAATTACTTACCAAGTACTTTATGTTGGATTTTTGCTAAGTTTGGCAGAATAAATCTTTATAAGACAACTTACATAGTTAAATCTATCTTTTTATTTATACTTTGGTTGCTCCACTACTGCCCACCATGAAACTGAAACACTCACTAGTGGGCGGTAGGGACCTGGTTGACTACCATTGGTCTAAACCAGGGGTCGGGAACCTTTTTGGCTGAGAGAGCCATGAACGCCACATATTTTAAAATGTAATTCCGTGAGAGCCATACAACGACCCATGTACATTACGCATTATCCAATAAAAATTTGGTGTTGTCCCGGAGGACAGCTGTGATTCTTTCCAGCCACCCACAACCATGAACATGAGCGGTAGGAAATGAATGGATTGTAATACATGAGAATGTTTTATATTTTTAACGTTATTAATTTTTTTTATTAAAGATTAATCTGTGAGCCAGATGTAGCCATCAAAAGAGCCACATCCAGCTCACAAGCCATAGGTTTCCGACCCCTGGTCTAAAATGACCTCCCCAAGCAGGATCTTCCCTCTATCTTCACATTACCAAAAGCATAGTAAGATCTCAGAGTCACCAGAGCAAAAGAAAAAGAGAGAGCAGTTCTCCCATCTTCCACAATATAAAATCACCACCTCTGAAAAAAACAGAAAACTGCTATTATGCTGGGGAACAAAATTTTTGTTGCATCCACAAAAACACTTGTTCTTAACTAATTTGAGTGTGCTGATCTCAAATCTGACATTAGTTTTTTTTTCTCTGTAAGCTACAGTTTTTTTTGCAATTCAAGATTTAAGTTTTCATCTTATTGTAAAATTTTCCACATTTAGTTTAATGGTATAATGAAGTAGAATGTCTTCTTGGGCATCATCTCTGTGAAAATATAATAATTTATATAATGCAGTAAATACACTAATACACTAAAAGATATGATTCCATCAGAATTTGTCTACAATTTCAAAAAAGAACATATTAAAACACTTATTTTAATCATAAACATGCAAAACTTATTTAAATTCTATTTGGGCAAAAATTTGCGTTTATAGCTCTTGCATTTGTGTACTTGTTGAGGACAATCTCATTTGATGCTCCAGCAGTAGTCTGATCATCACTAACAGCTCCAAGATTATCAGGAAACTTATCAAGGTGACTGGTCAGGAAGTGAATCTTAATGCTCATGTTACATCCAATGTCACAGAAAGCCAACAGCATCCTTTGAACCAAAAGTTCCAAGTTTTCTGCTTTTTTGTTGCCAAGGAAGTTCTTTGTAACTGCCACAAAAGACTGTTATGCTGCTTTCTTCTCCTTATTCATCTTCCTGGCAAATTCTTCATCACATATGAGGGTTCAAATTTGAGGCCCATCGAATATACCTACCTTTATCTTCTCAAAAGACAAGGCAGGAAAAGCAGAAATAATATGTTGAAAACATTCACTTTCTCTATTCAAAGCCTGAACAAACTGCTTCATTAAGCCAAGCTTGATGTGAAGTGCTGTCTCGATTAACTGCAGCAGGGGTCGGGAATGTTTTTGGCTGAGAGAGCCATGAACGCCACATATTTTAAAATGTAATTCCGTGAAAGCCATACAATAAGTTTAACACTAAATACAAGTAAATGTGTGCATTTTATGTAAGACCAACACTTTTAAAGTATAATAAGTCTCTGAATTCTTTTTAATAACATTGTTATGCTGTTGCTAACCAATGATGAATAAAGTACTTCTTACCATTAATGTGATTTTTAGTGCTACATGGTTTTGCTGATGGCTTTGTAGTCTGGTTGATACATGGTGAGGTTAAGCTTCATGCAGGCGTTGAGACCCATCCATTAAACGTGATCATAGGTTGGTCTTAACGTTCTTTAGATATGAGAAAGATTGTTCACATGCATATGTAGAGCCAAACATTGTCAGTACAGCAATACTCACATGCTGCAGTGTATGGTATGTGATGGGAAGCATGTTCCAAGTTTTGTCAATCAGCTGGTCTGTGGGTTGAAGTTTTTTCATTTCTCCCCATTTGTGTTTGCTCGCCAACTCTGCTTGCTGTTGTGCAAGTCTTTCCAAATCTTCATTCAGTGACTTGAACTTATTCACCCACATGTCTGAGGCCTTCAGGTCAGCAGCTTGTAGCTCAAAATCTCTGACAGAGACACCGGGGATGTAACTCAGATCAGCGCTGTCCACAGCACACTCATGTGGATGGGTGATAAAATTAAAAAGACAAGTGCGCTCACGAAATTCTACAGAGCATACTTTGAATGACTGCAGGAGATTAGATGTGAAGTCCGCTAGCTGCTGGAGATCAAGATGTTGAGCAGGGTCACTTGCTATGCATGCATATTTAAACTCTCCCAGTTTTTCAAAGAGTAGTAAATGACCTGTTTCCATGTCCGCGATGAAGAGTTCCAGCTTGTTTTCAAATGCAAACACTGCTTGTTGAAGGGATAAGACTGTATTTCCAATGCCTTGCATTTTCACATTGAGCTGGTTCAGATGTTCAGTCATGTCCATGAGATAGTAGAACTTCAGTAGCCACTCAGTGTTAGCTAACTCAGGATGCTTGATGTTTTCCATTTCTAGAAAAGTCTGATTTTGCTCAGACAATCCACAAAACGGCTGAGCACCTTCCCTCTTGACAACCAACACACATTGCTGTGCAGAAGCAGACCAGGATAATTATTCCCAACTTCATCCAGCAGTGTTTTAAACTGGTGATCATTTAAAGCTCGGGCAACAATAAAGTTGACCACCTGAATGACCAGCGACATCATCTCACCAAGCTGCTCGCCACACATCTGAGCACAAAGCACCTCCTGATGTAGGATGCAGTGAAAACTTAGGATGGGTCTCTTTTCATGTTCACAAAGAAGCGCTACGATTCCTCTGTTTTTCCCCACCATGCACAAAGCACCATCAGTACACACCGAAATAAGTTTATCCATCGGTAGATTTTTTTCTTTAGCTAACTCAGTGAAAGACTTGAATAAATCCTCATCTCTTGTTGTCTCTTTCATAGGCAAAACAGCAAGACTTTCCTCATGTAGTGTGTCACCAACAGCATATCTTGCAATCACATTGAACTGAAATAAATGGCTTATATCTGTTGACTCATCCAAAGCAAGAGAAAAGAATGGTGCTGCATTTATGTCCTTCACTTGTGTTGCCTCAATTTGATTTGTCATCATGATGGTACAATGGTTAACAGTTCTTGCCGACAGAGGTATATCTTTTATTCATTTGATTATCTTGTCTTTATCCAAAAAGTCTTCAAAAAGTTCATTGGCAACATCAAGCATAAATGCTTTGGCATACTCTCCATCTGTGGCTTTTTGTTTCTCACAATTGCTAAAGCACCAGCAAAACTAGCCAAATTCCAGTCACCTTGTTGGATCCAAACACGGACTTGCTGCTGACTAGCTTGCACTCTGCACAGTAGCTCTTGATATGCTTTCTTCCTGCTATCCCTTGCTGGATATATCTATGCAAATGTAGTATGGCGTGTGTCAAAGTGCCACTTTATATTTGACTGTTTCATCGATGCAATTTTATCATTGCATACTAGACACACTGCAGAACCTACTCTCTCCACAAAGGCGAATTCTTCTGTCCATTCCTGCGAAAAGTATGATACTCCTCATCTTTTTCTCTTTTAGCCATCTTTTTCATCAAAAGGGTTTCTGCAATTAGCTAGCTGACTAGTTGATTAAAAGGAAGGAAGTTTATTTCCTGACTTCACAACCAACCATGTACATTATGCATTATCCAATAAAAATTTGGTGTTGTCTTAGAGGACAGCTGTGATTGGCTCTAGCCACCTGCAACCATGAACATGAGCAGTAGGAAATAAATGGATTGTAAAACATGAGAATATTTTATATTTTTAATGTTATTATTTTTTATTAAAGATTTGTCTGCAAGCCAGATGCAGCCATCAAAAGAGCTACATCTGGCTCACAAGCCATAGGTTCTTGACCCCTGAACTACAAATTCATTCACAATATTTTGCATCCCTACTTCCAGAGCTTCACGTTTCAGCCACTCCTTCTGTGTCCAGTGTTTCTCCTGAGCTCAGCTATCCCACAAACACAGAAAGCCAGGATATTTCGTGAAACTTCTCTGTTGTCCTAGCAGGAAATTTACCATTTTAAGATCCACACAAATAATCCAGTTATGCTCCTTGTACTTCAGTAAGTTGAGGAGAATTTTTATTTCATTCTTACTAAGTCATTCAATTCAGGTTGGTTAAACTGCTGAGGGATTAATGATTGCTTGGCATCAGAAGAAGAGAAAAAAGAAGACAAAAAGAGAAAAAAATGACAGAAAACTAAATTTTGGTTTGGGGAAGTTTCTTCCCATAGGTGGTCTGTATTACAACTTTTACCTCTGTGAAGTTTCTGGGCTATCTGCTGAGATGTTGCTGTTGCAATCTGTAGGTAGGGCTGCAGTCATGTTGGTAGGTAGGGCATGTTGTGAGGGCCTTATGACTTTGGTTTTATGGCTTCAGCTTTCTGGCTTTCCAGCTCTAGCAATGGTGATTGCAGGCTTCTGGGTGCTTTGTCCCATGTCTAAACAGACTTGGAGACTGGATGTGGAGCACTTTTGTTCTTTAGAATCATTCTAGTGCCTGAGGCAGAGGCCATGGAGCCATCCTCAACTTTGCTGCAGTAGAGTCTTGGCTGCAGGATGGAAAGAGAGAGAGAGAGAGATAAAAGAGAGTGGGAAGGGTGGAGAAGCAGATGAGTGCTTCCCCTGCGAGCCCTGGCTGGGAATTGAAACTGAGACTTACACACTCTGGGATGATGCTCTGAGATCATTGGCCAGGGCCTTGTTTTTTTTATTTTTATGTTTTTACAGTAATTTTTCAATTTTTTAGTTGTTTTTCTGTTATGATTTTTAACAATAACAGTCTCAAATGCTATCAAGAAAGAAGAAATCAAATACCATGGCTACACAAGACAGACACATAGTTCAGAAAAAAAATTTTTAATCTCCAAAATAAAATCTCAATCACATGAAAGCCTTGGAGTTAAATGATAGAAAATTCAAAATTGAAGTTCTGAAAATATTCAACAAGATGCAAGAGGACATCTATAGGCAACTTAATGAACTCAGAAAACAAATTAATGAACAAAAAGAATACCTCACCCAGGAGATTAAAACTTTAAAAGCAGAGATAAAGAACTCAATATATAAATGAAGACTGAGGTAGCAAGTTTAGCTAATAGAAGAAGCCAAATAGAGGAAAGAATCAGTGATTTAGAAGACAGGCAACTAGAGATGCTACAGAAATAAGAGGAGAGAGACACATGAATTTAAAAAAAAGTAAGAGAGTTCTATAAGAATTGACTGACTCCATCATAAAGAGCAATATAAGAATAATGGGTATATCAGAAGAAGAAGAGAAGGAGAAGGGAATGGAGATCCTATTCAAAAAGAGGAATTACCAGCCAAGAATACTATATCTATCAAAGTTATCTTCAGTTATGAAGTAGAAATAAATAATTTTCCAGACACAGAAGCTGAGAAAATTTATTACCAGAAAATACACACTGCAGGAAATACTCAAGGGGGTTATTCAACCAGACACAAAGAACAAAACAAATAAAAACTGCAAGTAAAAGCTCCAACAAGGTCACAATAAAAACAAGGAAAATCTGTGACAACAATAACATCAAAAAGAAGAGGATAAAGATCTGCAGCAGCAACAGAGGATGGAGTGCAGAAATATTCATAAGAAAAAGGACTCCCATACATATGAACTTTTTTTTCTTAACCTACTGGTGACCACTCACAAAAAAAGCCACTACTGAAACACACAGCTTAAAAAAAAACAGGGGAAAGAAGTATGAATAACACCAAACAAAAACAAATGACAGAAACAAAAAAGAAAAGAATCAAACAAGACACAGAGCTACCAGAAAACAAAACATAAAATGACTACAGAAAATCCTCAGGTATCAATAATTACCCTAAATGTAAATGGACTAAACTAATCAGTAAAGAGGCACAAAGTAGCAGATTGGATCAAAAAGCAAAATCCAACCATATGCTGCCTTCAAGAGACGCATTTAAGCTGCAAGGGCAAAAGTAGATTCAAAATGAAAGTTTGGAAAACAACAATCCTTTAAGCAAATAATATCCAAAGGAAAGCAGGTGTAGCCATACTCATATCTTACAATGCTGATTTCAAGACAATAAAGTAACCAGAGACAAAGATGGACATTTCATAATGATAAAGAGGACATTGTATCAAGAAGACATAACATTTGTTTTTTTAAGATTTTATTTATTGATTTTTAGAAAAAGGTGAGAGAGAGAAAAGGAGGAAGAGTGGAAAGCATCACCTCATAGTAATTTCTTCCCATATGTTCCTTGACTGTGCAAGGCCAGGGTTTTAATTTGGCGACCATAGTATTCAAGGTTATAATTTATTCACTGACCCACCACTGGTCAGTCAATATGTCTTAATATCTATGCACCAAACCAGGGAGCACCAAAATATATAAGACATCTATTAACTGACATAAAAATAGAAGCAGACAAACACACAATCATATTTGGAGATTTCAACACACCATTGACATCTTTAAATAGATCATCAAAACAGAAAATCAATAAAAAATATCGGCCTTAAATGACACTCTGGACCAAATAGACATAATAAGACATTTATAGAATATTTCATACCAAATCAAATCATCATATTATACATTCTTCTCCAGTGTTCATGAAACATTCTCAAGGATAGACCATATGTTGGGCCATAACACTAACATCAACACATTCAGAAAGATTGAAATTAAACCAAGTTTATTTTCTGATTATAAGGCTTTGAAATTAGAATTCGACTCTAAAAAGGAGGTAAATAAACCCACCAAAATGTGGAAATTAAACAACATACTTCTAAAAAATGACTGGGTCAAAAAAGAAATAAGATCAGAAATAAAAAGATATATACAAACAAATGAAAATGACAACACAACATATCAAAATTTCTGGAATGCAGCAAAAGCAGTAATAAGAGGGAAGTTTATATCATTATAGGCTTATATCAAGAAGAATGAGAGGTCCCAAGTAAACAATGTCACACCTTAAGGAACTAGAAAAAGAAGAACAAAGGCAACCAAAAGTCAGAAGAAGAAAGGAAATAGTAAAAATTAAAGCAGAACTAAATGAAACAGAAACCAAATAAATTATTTTAAAAATTAATATAACAAAGAGCTGTTCCTTTGAAAAGATCTATAAAATTGACAAACCACTAGCAAGACTCACTAAGAAAAAAACAAGTAGTGCTCATATGTACAAAATCTGAAATGAAAGAAATTACCACAGACATCATAGATCTAAAAAGGATTGTAACAGAATATTATAAAAGATTATATGACACCAAACTCAACAACCTAGAGGAAATGGATAAAGTCCTAGAACTATACAATCTTCCTGAACTTAGTCATGAAGAAGTGAAAAACCTAAATAGACCTATAAGCAGAAAAAAAAATAGAAACAACTATCAAAAACCATCCCCAAAACAAAAGTCCAGGACCAGATGGCTACATTAGTAAATTCTACCAAACATTCAAAAAAGATTTAGTACCTATCCACAAAGTCTTCCAAAAATATAGAAGAAGAAGTAGAATCCCAAACACACATAAAGAGGCTAATATAATCCTCATATGAAAACCTGGCAAGGACAATGCAAAAAAAAAAAAACTACACACCACTATTTCTAATGAATACAGATGCAAAAGTCCTAAACAAAATACTAGCAAATCCAATACAACACATTAAAAAATAATACATCATGATCAAGTGGGATTCATTCCAGGAGTACAAGGATGGTTCAACATATGGAAATTGATCATGTAGTAAACCACATCAGCAAAACAAAAAATAAAAATTATATGATCCAATCAATAGATGCAGAAAAGGAATTCAATAAAATCCAACATCCCTTTATGTTTAAAACACTCCATAAAATCAGAATAGAAGGAAAGTACCTTGACATAATAAAGGCTATATATGACAAACTGTCAGCTAATATCATACTAAATGGTGAAAAAAAAATGAAGGCTTTTCCTCTAAAATGAGGAACAAGACAAGGCTGTCTACTTTCTCTGTTCTTATTCAATATATTTCTGGAAGGCTTAGCCAGAGTGATCAGGTAAGAGAAAGAAATAAAAGGTATTCATATCATTAAAGAAGAAGTAAAGGTATCACTTTTCACAGATGACATGATCCTGTATATAGAAGATTCCAAATATTCCAGCAAAAAAACTATTAGAAACAATAAACCAATATAGTAGAGTCACAAGATACAAAATCAATATACGAAAGTTTACTGCTTTTCTATATGCCATCAGTGAAACTTTGGATAATGAACTCAAAAAAAAAATTACCAGGTTTGCATGGAACCATAAAAAAAAAAACACCCAAATAGCCAAAGTAATGCTGAGGGAAAAGAATGAAGCCAGAGGTGTCACACTACCTGACCTCAAATTATAGTATAGAGCTACGATAATCAAAACAGCATGATATTGGCAGAAAAACAGACATGCACATCAATGAAATAGAATCAAAAGCCCAGAAATAAAACCACATATATGTGGACAAACCATTTTTGACAAAGGAGCCAAAAATACACAATGAAGAAAAGAAAAAAACTTCAATAAATGATGCTGAGAAAATTGGGAAACCACATGCAAAAGAATGAAACTTGAGTACAGTTTTTCCCCTGCACAAAAATTAATTCAAAATGGATCAAAAATCTAAATATAAGGTCTGAAACAATAAATTACATAGAACAATACATAGGTACTAAACTCATGGACCTTAGCTGTAGAGAACAATTTATGAATTTGACCCCAAAAGCAAGGGAAGTAAAGGCAAAAATAAATGAATGAGACTATATCAAACTAAGAAGCTTCTGCAAGCAAAAAAAACTGACAACAAAACAAATAGAAAGTCAACTACCCTGATTTTTATTATCTCCTTTCTTCTGCTGGTTTGGGGTTGTCTTTGTTCTTCTTTTTCTAGTTCCTTAAGGTGTGAAGTTAAGTGGTTCACTTGGGCTCTCTCTTGTTTGTTCATATATGCCTGAAGTGATATGAACTTCCCTCTTATCACTGCTTTTGCTGCATCCCATAGATTCTGATATGTCGTATTGTCATTTTCATTTGTCTGTATATATATTTTGATCTCTGCACTTATTTCTTCCTTGACCCATTCATTTTTTAAAAGTATGTTGTTTAGTTTCCACATTTTTGTGGGATTTTTTTCCTCTTTTTTGCAGTTGAATTCTAGTTTCAAGGCTTTATGATCAGAAAATATGCTTGGTACAACTTCGATTTTTCTGAATTTGCTGATGTTGTTTTTGTGGCCCAACATATGGTCAATTCTTGAGAATGATCCATGTACATTGGAGAAAAATGTATGGGGGGGAAGGGGGAGAGGGAGAGGAAAAGGGGGAGGGGGAGAGGCACAAAGAAAACTAGATAGAAGATGACAGAGGACAATCTGACTTTGGGTGATGGGTATGCAACATAATTGAATGACAAGATAACCTGGACATGTTATCTTTGAATATATGTATCCTGATTTACTGATGTCACCCCATTAAAAAAATAAATAAATAAAATTAATAATTTAAAAAAAAGAAAGTCAACTAAATGGAATATGATATTTGCATACAACAGCTTCAATAAGGGGCTAATATCCAAAATATATAAAGAACTCACAAAGCTCAGCAACAAACAAGGAAACAATCCAGTTTAAAAAAATGGGACAAAGGCCTGACCAGGTGGTGGCACAGTGGATAGAGCATCCAACTGGGAGGTGGAGGACCCAGGTTTGAAACCCCAAGGTCACCAGGTTGGAGCATGGGCTCATCTGGTTTCAACTGCAAAAAAGATTGTTGGCTTGAGCAAGGGGTCACTCGGTCTGCTGTAGCCACCCCCATCAAGGTGCATATGAGAAAGCAGTCAGTGAACAACTAAGGTGCTATAACGAAGAACTGATGTTTCTCATCTCTCTCCCTTCCTGTCTGTTTGTCCATATCTGCCCCACTCTCTGTCTCTGTCTGTCACAAAATAAAATAAAAATGGGGAGAGAACCTGAACAGACACTTCTCCCAAGAGGACATACAAATGGCCAACAGATATATGAAAAAATGCTCATTTCACTTGCTATTCAAGAAATGCAAAACAAAACTACAATGAGATACCACCTCACACCTGTTAGATTGGCTATTATCAACAAGAAAGGTAATAAGAGTTGGAGAGGCTGTGGAGAAAAAAGACCCTCATTCACTATTGGTGGAAATGCAAATTAGTACAATCATTATGGAAGAAAGTATGGTGGTTCCTCAAAAAATTAAGAATAGAACTACCATATGATCCAGCAATCCCTCACTAGGTATCTACCCCAAAAACTCAAAAACATTGGTATGTAAAGACACATGCACCCCATGTTCATTGCAGCATTGTTCACAGTGGCCAAGACATGGAAACAACCAAAAAGCCCTTCAATAGATGATTGGATTAAGAAGATGTGGTACATATATACAATGGAGTAATACTCATCCATAAGAAATGATGACATAGTGCCATTTCTGACAACATGGATGGACCTTGAGAACATTATACTGAGTGAAATAAGTAAATCAGAAAAAATTAAGAACTGTATAATTTCACACATAGGTGGGATATAAAACTGAGACTCATGGACATAGATAGAAATGAAGTGGTTACCAGGAGGAAGGTAATGTGGCAGTCAGGGAGTTGATGGAGGGAAAGGTGTAAAGAGGAACAAATATAAGGTGTCGAAAAATAATTTGACTTTGGGTGATGGATACACAACATAATGAACAGGTCAAATGCTATAGAAATGTTGACCTGAAAACTTTGTACTCTTATTGATCAATGTCACCCTGTTAAAGTTAATTTTCTAAGTAAGTAAAATTTAAAAATTAAAAGAGAAGACAAGAAAAAGTTTCACTAACCATCAGGCTTTCAGAAACATTGTATTCTAGGCTCAGAGTATTACTGAAAGAATAAATAAATGGATGAAAGAGTAAACCAAACTATTCATGTAAAGTGTTTAATTAAGGTTTTAGGAAATGGACATATAAGAGGAACCACTTAAACCTACAGAAAAGGAGAGAATTCATTCAAGGAAGAACCACGGAGCCTGACCAGGTTGTGGCACAGTGGATAGAGCATCGGACTGGGATGCGGAAGGACCCAGGTTCGAGACCCCGAGGTCACCAGCTTGAGCGCGGGCTCATCTGGCTTGAGCAAAGAGCTCACCAGCTTGGACCCAAGGTCGCTGGCTCCAGCAGGGGGTTACTCGGTCTGCTGAAGGCCCACAGTCAAGGCACATGTGAGAAAGCAATCAATGAACAACTAAGAAATCGCAACACGCAACAAGAAACTGATGATTGATGCTTCTCATCTCTCTCTCTGTTCCTGTCTGTCTGTCCCTGTCTATCTCTGCCTCTGTAAAAAAAAAAAAAAAGAACCACGGAGCAGAGGTCAGAGCACAGCAAAAGAAAACTTTATGACACCTTCTAGGAAAATTGTGGAACATTAATGCATCAATTAAAAGTAGTCAGACTAGAAGGTGAATAAGATCCCTTCCAGTACTGATTTCTACTCCTATAAGGGAAGTGGTTTGAATTAAAGTGTGTATTTAAAATAATAAGTAGTTAATTTTTTCTAGAAATGATTGCACTGAACCTCTCATCAGATTAGAAAAAAGATGGAAAAAATGACAAAATATATATTAAGTCTCTCTTGATAGTGAAATTATGGATGAATTGCTGTTGTGGCTGCTGCTGCTTCCTTACACATTTCTGCATGTCCCAGACTTCTTGCAAGGTGCATTTACCATCTTATGATAAATCTAAAGAAATGCATTGCTACAATTTTCATAATTCTTAAACTCTAAAAAATCCTTGGTAACAGTTAAATTAAAGGGAAAAAATCTTCATTGAGCCAATTTATCCTTCTCTAAAGACATATTTACTAAGAAGCTAATTCAGCCCCAAATACATTCCCTCTCAAAAACTGCGGAAAATGGCAATGACCAAGTCAACATTAAAATCCAAAGAGTTGCAGATGTCCAAGCCACCTTATCTTGATGAGAGTGCAGAGACATACTGCATTTCCCCATGTATAAGGTGCTCCCATGTATAAGATGCACCTTAATTTGGGGACCCAAAATTTGGAAAAAAATGTTTTACATAAAGTTATTGAACTCAAGTTTTATCCATCATAAAATTCATACAGCTCCTCATTACTGTCAAAACTCCCATCCATCAGCTTGTCCTCATCTGTGTCTGATGACGAATCACTGTCTTCAACAATGAGCACAAAAAAAGTACAAAAAAGCAGGAAATGCAAGTAAAAAAATCTATAACCACTGTATAAGATGCACCCATTTTTTAGATCCCAAATTTTTCCCAAAAATGCTTGCCTTATGCATGGGGAAATACAGTAAATATTTCTTTGGAAATCTTAGCAAGAGACAGAGACAAGCAGGATGACATGGAGGGCTTCACTTCATCCCAAAAACACATATTCTGGGCGCTAAATCAAGAAAGAAGTGGCATCCATATGCAAAGACCATATAACCTCATCTGCAGGCTAGTTACTGAGAATGAGAGAATACCTAGACAAGAAATTGGATTGGTGCATTCAAATAATTGAGGTCCTGGCCCATGGGTGAGCAAAACCCTTCATGGACTTGGATATCATTATCAAGATTAATGCCAATTTATATGGACAGCATCAGGTATCATTTGGAAGATGGAAGCATCAACATGAAATACCTGAATAAGCCTTAAAAATGAGGAAATAAAGCCTGGAAACAAGATGACAATGGAGGGGCCATGTGATCATTCTAAGTAAACATGGGAAGAAGGCTAAGGTCAGTGGTGAGTAGGAAGGGGCCACCAGTAGGACAAGCTGTATGAAGGATGAATTAGAATAGGAGCAGAGAAAAAGAATGTCAGATGAAGAGGTCACCATACCATGTGCTACCTTCTTTACAAAGGGATTCAGCTACCTGGCCAACAAATCTTCAAAACAGAAAAGAAATTATCTGCCAGTTTTGAGTTCTGTAACCATGATCATTCTAAGCTAAGATCTTAGCTTTTGGCCGGGAATGCCAGATCAGCACACTTCAATGTAGATAACAACAGAATTTTTTTTTTTTTTGTATTTTTCCGAAGCCAGAAACGGGGAGGCAGTCAGACAGACTCCCGCATGCACCCGACCGGGATCCACCCGGCACGCCCACCAGGGAGCGATGCTCTGCCCATCTGGGGCATTGCTCTGTTGCAACCAGAGCCGCTCTAGCGCCTGAGGCAGAGGCCACAGAGCCATCCTCAGCGCCCGGGCCAACTTTGCTCCAATGGAGCCTTGGCTGCGGGAGGGGAAGAGAAAGACAGAGAGGAAGGAAAGGGGGAGGGGTGGAGAAGCAGATGGGCGCTTCTCCTGTGTGTCCTGGCCAGGAATTGAACCTGGGTCTCCTGCACGCCATGCCGAGGCTCTACCACTGAGCCAACTGGCCAGGGCACAACAGAATTTTTTAAATAAAGTAAGTCAGTGGATTCAGGCCATAAGTCTGAGTCTTATACCAAAAAGGAATAGCAAACATCTAGGAAAACGTTAGCTTAGGAAACACAGGTTAGCAATCTAAAGGGTTTTCTGGATCAGAAAAGGGGTAAGACTACTGTTTGGGTTTGGTCACTATGGAACTGCCCTATCCTGGGCATCCAAACCCAAGGAAAAGCTCTGAAAGGTATATTAAGGATATTCTAGTTCTATGGAAAGGTCTGAGAAAGAGTTCTGCAAAAGGAAGACAGGAAGTGAAGAGAGATCCACATCTTCTTATTACCCTCAGGGAAGAGAGAAGGAAGAGGATTCATCTGGGATACTGAGAAAGGCTGGACTTAACAGACGATAAAGTCATACCACAGCTACCTTAAGATTCACAAGGCAAATAAAATCTTATTTTTCTTTTAATTAATTTTATACTCCTAAATAACATTTGTGATCAATTTGCACTAAAGGGAAATCTATTCATTATGTGTCATACATGGACTAAATATGCAAAAGGAGTCACATATATAATATACACTAAAGAAGCAGAAATACTGTCTGGCCCATAATTGGTACTAAATAGATAGCATATAACCATTCACTTATTTATTCACCTATTCAACATTTATTGACTGCCTACTCTAGGCAAGGCACTGTTCTAAACCCTAAAAATTCAACATTAAAAAGAAAAAACAAAGCCTTCATGAAGCTTCCTTTCCAGTGGGGAAAAGTGGCAAATGTGCAAATGTGTGTGTGTGTGTGTGTGTGTGTGTGTGTGTGTGTGTGTATATATATCTCAAAGGCAGAGAATAGTAAACTCTATGTAGAAGATGAAGAGTGACTAAGGGTTTCTTCAGGGCAGTCAGGGTGGTCTCTCTCAGGGGGTGGCAGAGACCTGGGTGAAATGAGGAAGACAGGCATATAGATATCTGAGCTGGTTCATACAGAAAGAGGGCAAAATGCAAGGTCCTAAGTTAAGGATCAGCCAGGTAGTAAGTGAGGCTGGATCAAAGTGAGAAAGGGGAGAAAGGGTGGGGAATGGGGCTGGAGAGGACTGTCATGGCCAGGTCTTCTTTTTTCTTTTTTCTTTTTTTTTCTTTTGCCAAGGAAAAGTCTTTGGATAGAATTCCAAATGTGGTGATAGCCACTGGAGGGTCCTAAACAGGAGAGCCACATACAATTTGATTTACATTTCAAAATAATCACTGTGACAGGTTTGTAAAGAGTGGTCCATAGGGGTGGGAGAGCAAGAGTGGAAGCAGGAAGACAGCTAGCTCAAGGAGTGAGGAGATGATGAGAGCGATGAGAGTGTGGGGGCAGGGCATAGCAGAAGGTGATCTCCTCTCTCCCCAAAGGGAAGTTTTTCAAAATGTATTTTAGCCAACTTGAAATAACGATTTCAAACTGTTAAAAAAAAAAAAAGTCAAATTTCTACTTTGAATGTTAGTATTTTAAGTTTACTCACATATATTTAAATTACATCTACAAAATCAATCTTGAAATATCAATTTGTAAATATTTCTTCCTTAAAATCTCACACTACATAAAGTAATTTTACTCAAAGTCATTACAAGCACATTTGACACCGGTGCCTTTTAAAATTTAATTTATTGTGTTTACATAGATTCTAGTGTCGCCCCAAATGAAACCCCCCTTCCCCGTATTCCTCTCAACATTTCCCTTGCCTCCCAACAGCGCCCTCCCCCCTTCTCTTCAGGTTTATCCCATCCTATCCTCGTCTTTCCCTCTGTCCTTTTTTCCTCTGGTCCCTTTGACCCCTCCTCTGTCTCAATTCTGTTCCTCAGTTTACATTGTTCCTTGGATTCCTCAAATGAGTGAGATCATATGATATTTTTCTTTCTCTGCCTGGCTTATTTCACTTAACATAATAGTTTCCAGGTCCATCCATGTTGTTGCAAAGAGTAATATATTCTTCTTTTTCATGGTCCCATAGTATTCCATTGTATATATGTACCACTGCTTTTTAATCGACCCATCCACTGAAGGACAATGGGCTGTTTCCAGATCTTCACTATTGTGAACAATGCTGCCATTAACATGGGTGTGCATTTCTTTTTTTGAATCAGTGATATGGCATTCTTAAAATATATTCCTAAAAGTGAGATGGCTGGGTCAAAGGCAGTTTGATTTTCAATTTTTTTTTTTTTTTGAGGAATCTCCATACTGTTTTCCACAGTGGCTGCACCAGTCTGCATTCCCACCTGCAGTGCAGGAGGGTTTCCCTTTCTCCACATCCTCGCCAGCACCTATCATGTGTTATTTTGTTAATAAGCGCCATTCTCACTGGGGTGAGGTGGTATCTCATTGTGGTTTTAATTTGCATTTCTCTAATGATTAGTGATGTTGAACATTTTCTCTTTTTTTATGTCATTATATCTACTGTGTCTCTTTAAAACTTTCCAAAGTAAACTTTTTTTAATAAATTTTTATTAATGTTAATGGGATGACATCAATAAATCAGGGTACATATATTCAAAAAAAACATGTCCAGATTATCTTGTCAATCAATTATGTTGCATACCCATCACCCAAAGTCAGATTGTCCTCCGTCACCTTTTATCTAGTTTTCTTTGTGCCCCTCCCCCTCCCCTTACCCCTCTCCTCCTTCCCTCCCATGCTCCACCTCCCCCCCACCCCCAGTAACCACCACACTCTTGTCCATGTCTCTTAGTCTTGTTTTTATGTACCACCAATGTATGGAATCATAAAGTTCTTGGTTTTTTCTGATTTACTAATTTCACTCCATATAATGTTATCAAGATCCCACCACTTTGTTGTAAATGATCCAATGTCATCATTTCCTATGGCTGAGTAGTATTCCATAGTGTATATGTGCCACATCTGCTTTATCCAGTCTTCTATTGAAGGGCTTTTTGGTTGTTTCCATGTCTTGGCCACTGTGAACAATGCTGCAGTGAACATGGGGCTACATGTGCCTTTAGGTATCAATGTTTCTGAGTTTTTTTGGGTTTTTTGTTTTGTTTTGTTTAATTTATTTTCTTTTTTTATTTTTTTTATTTATTCATTTCAGAGAGGAAGGGGCAGATAGAGAGAGAGAGAGAGAGAGAGAGAGAGAAGGCAGAGGAGCAGGAATCATCAACTCCCGTATGTGCCTTGACCAGGCAAGCCAGGGTTTTGAACCAGCAACCTTAGTGTTTCCAGGTTGATGCTTTATCCACTGTGCCACCACAGGTCAGGCTGTTTCTGAGTTTTTGGAGTATATACCTAGTAGAGGGATTGCTGGGTCATAAGGTAGTTCTATTTTCAGTTTTTTGAGGAACCACCATACTTTCTTCCATAATGCTTTCACTACTTTACAGTCCCACCAACAGTGAATGAGGGTTCCTTTTTCTCCACAGCCTCTCCAACATTTGCTATTACCTGTCTTGTTGATAATAGCTAATCTAACAAGTGTGAGGTGGTATCACATTGTACTTTTGATTTGCATTTCTCTAATAACTAATGAAGATGAGCATCTCTTCATATATCTGTTGGCCATTTGTATTTCTTCCTGGGAGAAGGGTCTGTTCGTGTCCTCTTCCCTTTTTTTATTGGATTATTTGTTTGTTGTTGAGTTTTATAAGTTCTTTGTAAATTTTGGATATTAGGCCCTTATCTGAGCAGTTGTTTGAAAATATCATTTCCCATTTAGTTGGCTGTCTGTTTATTTTGTTGTCAGTTTCTCTTGCTGAGTAAAAACTTCTTAGTCTGATGTAGTCCCATTCATTTACCTTTGCCTTCACTTCTCTTGCCTTTGGAGTCAAATTCATAAAATGCTTTTTAAAACCCAGGTCCATGAGTTTAGTACCTATGTCTTCTTCTGTGTACTTTATTGTTTCAGGTCTTATATTTAGGTCTTTGATCCATTTTGAATTAATTTTTGTACAAGGGGACAAACTGTAGTCCAGTTTCATTCTTTAGCATGTGGCTTTCCAGTTTTCCCAGCACCATTTGTTGAAGGGGCTTTCTTTTCTCCATTGTGTGTTGTTGGCCCCTTTATCAAAAATTCTTTGACCATATATATGTGGTTTTATTTCTAAACTTTCTATTCTGTTCCATTGGTGTGAGTGTCTATTTCTCTGCCAATACCATGCTGTTTTGATTGTCGTGGCTCTATAATATAGTTTGAAGTCAGGTATTGTAATGCCCCCAGCTTCATTCGTTTCCTTAGGATTGCTTTGGCTATTTGGGGGGTTTTATAGTTCCATATAAATCTGATGATTTTTTGTTCCATTTCTTTAAAGAATGTCATAGGAATTTTGATGGGAATTGCATTAAATTTATATATTGCTTTGGGTAATATGGCCATTTTGATTAAGTTTATTCTACCAATCCATGAACAAGGAATATTTTTTTTATCGCATTGTATCTTTTTCAATTTCCCTTAACAATGCTTTGTAGTTTTTGTTACATAGGTCCTTTACATTCTTTGTTATGTTTATTCCTAGGTATTTTATTTTTTTTGTTGCAATCGTGAAGGGGATTATTTTTTTGAGTTTGTTTTCTAATATTTCATTGTTGGCATATAGAAAGGCTATGGACTTTTTATGTTAATTTTGTATCCTGCAACCTTACTGTATTGGTTTATCGTTTGTAGTAATCTTTTTGTGGAGTCTTTGGGGTTTTCGATGTATAGGATCATATCATCTGCAAAAAATGATACCTTTACTTCTTTTCTGATATGGATGCCTTTTATTTCTTTCTCTTGTCTGATTGCTCTGGTCAGAACTTCTAGTCCACGTTAAATAAGAGTGGAGAGAGTGGACAACCCTGTCTTGTTCCTGATTTAAGGTGGAAAGTCCTCAGTTTTATGCCATTTAATATGACGTTGGCTGATGGTTTATCATATATGGCCTTTATCATGTTGAGATATTTTCCTTCTATACCCATTTTGTTGAGTGTCTTAAACATAAAGTTGTGTTGTATTTTATCGAATGCCTTTTCTGCATCTATTAATAAGATCATGTAGTTTTTGTTCTTTGTTTTGTTGATATGGTGTATTATGTTAACTGTTTTACATATGTTGAACTATCCTTGGGATTCTGGGATGAATCCCACTTGATCATGATGTATTATTTTTTTAATATGTTGTTGTATTCGATTTGCTAGTATTTTGTTTAGTATTTTAGCATCTGTATTCATTAGAGATATTGGTCTGTAGTTTTCTTTTTTTGTGCCGTCCTTGCCAGGTTTCTGTATGAGGGTTATGTTGGCCTCATAAAATGTGTTTGGTAGTATTGCTTCTTCTTCAATTTTTTGGAAGACTTTCAGTAGAATAGGAACCAAGTCTTCTTTGAATGTTTGATAGAATTCACTAGTATAGCCGTCTGGGCCTGGACTTTTATTTTGGGGGAGGTTTTTAATGATTTTTTCTATTTCTTCTCTACTAATAGGTCTGTTTAGGCTTTCTGCTTCTTCTTGACTCAGTCTAGGAAGGATGTATTATTGTTCTAAGAATTTATCCATTTCTTCTAGGTTGTTGAATTTAGTGGCATAAAGTTTTTCATAGTATTCTAGAATAATTCTTTGTATATCTACGGTGTCCATGGTGATTTCTCCTCTTTCATTTTGGATTTTGTTTATATGAGTTCTTTCTCTTTTTTCCTTGGTAAGTCTTGCCAGGGGTTTGTCAATTTTGTTGATCTTTTCAAAAAACCAGCTCCTTGTTCTATTAATTTTTTTATAGTTTCTCTGTTCTCTATTTTATTTATTTCTGCTCTGATTTTTATTATCTCCTTTCTTCGGCTGGTATTGGGTTGTCTTTGTTCTTCTTTTTCCAGTTCCTTAATATGTGAAGTTAAGTGGTTCACTTAGGCTCTCTCTTGTTTGTTCATATATGCCTGAAGTGATATGAACTTCCCTCTTATCACTGCTTTTGCTGCATCCCACAGATTCTGGTATGTCATATTGTCATTTTCATTTGTCTGTATATATCATTTGATCGCTGTGCTTATTTCTTCCTTGACCCATTCATTTTTTGAAAGTATGTTGTTTAGTTTCCACATTTTTGTGAGATTCTTTTCTCTTTATTGCAGTTTCAATAAAGAATTCAAGGCTGAATTCTAGTTTCAAGGCTTTATGATCAGAAAATATGCTTGGTACAATTTCAATTTTTCTGAATTTGCTGATGTTATTTTTATGGCCCAACATATGGTCAATTCTTCAGAATGATCCATGTACACTAGAGAAAAATGTATACTCTGTCACTTTGGGATGAAGTGTCCTGTAGATGTCTATCATATCCAGGTGCTCTAGTGTTTCATTTAAGGCCACTATATCTTTATTGATTTTCTGTTTAGATGACTGATCTAGAGCCATCAGCGGTGTATTGAGGTCTCCAAGTATGACTGTATTTCTGTCAGTTTTTGTTTTTAGCTCAAAAGTAGCTGTCTTATATATTTTGGTGCTCCTTGGTTTGGTGCATATATATTAAGGATTGTTATGTCTTCTTGATTCAGCATCCCCTTAATCATTATGAAATGACCATTTTTGTCTCTGAGTACTTTTGCTGTCTTGTAGTCAGCATTATTAGATATGAGTATTGCTACGCCTGCTTTTTTTTTTTTTTTTTTTTGGATGTTATTTGCTTGGAGTATTGTTTTCCAGCCTTTCACTTTGAATTTGTTTTTATCCTTGTTGCTTAGATGTGTTTCTTGTAGGCAGCATACAGTTGGATTTTCTTTTTTAATCTATTCTGCTACTCTCTGTCCTTTTTATTGGTGAGTTTAATCCATTTACATTTAGTGTAATTATTGACACTTGTGGATTCCCTATTGCCATTTTATAACTTGCTTTCTGTTAGTTTTGTATCTTGTTTGATTCTTCTCTTTTGTTTTTCTACCATTTGTTTTTGTTAGTTTGTATTCCATACTTCTTTCCTCTGTTGCTACCTTTTTTAAGTCATGTGCTTTGTGGTGGTTTTTTCAAGGGTGGTTACCATTAAGTAATGAAAAGGGTACCTACCATATTCATTGTAGTACCTTATCTTGCAAGTGTTTCTGCACTTCATCATCTTTTGCTACTGTTAATCTCTGTCCTTTCCCCTTTTTTTTTTTTGCTTTTGTTGTCACAGTTTAAATTTGGTTTTATTGTGTTCTTGGTGGAGATTTTACTTGTGGTTTTGTTTCATTTTGTTCTTTGGATCTGGTTGGAAAACCCCCTTTAGTATTTCCTGGAGTGGGGGTTTTCTGATGATAAATTCTCTCATCTTTTCTGTATTTGTGAATGTTTTTATTTCTCCTTTATACTTGAAGGATAACTTTGATGGGTATAGTATTCTTGGCTGAAAGTTCCTCTCTTTCAGGACTTTAAATATTGGGGTCCACTCTCTTCTAGCTTGTAGGGTTTCTGCTGAAAAATCTGATGATAATCTAATAGGCCTTCCTTTATATGTTATATTCTTCTTTTCCCTGGCTGCCTTGAGAATTTTTTCTTTGTCGTTGGTTTGAGCCATTTTCATTATGATGTGCCTTGGAGTAGGTTTGTTGGGGTTAAGAAAACTTGGTGTTCTGTTTGCTTCTTGAATTTGAGGCTTTAGTTCTTTCCACAGGCTTGGGAAGTTCTCGTCTTTTATTTGTTTGAATAAATTCTCCATTCCATTCTCTCTCTCTTCTCCCTCTGATATACCTATTATTCCTATGTTATTCTTTTTGATGGTGTCAGACAATTCCTGTAGGGCTTTCTCATTTTTTAAAATTTTTGAGTCTCTCTCTTCTTCTCTCTGTTGTGCCTCAAGTTGCTTGTCTTCTATGTCACTAATCCTACCTTCCATCTGGCCTATTCTATTAGCTAATCTTGTTACCTCGTTTTTCAGTTCATGAAATGAGTTTTTCATCTCTGTTTGATTTGTTTTTATAGTTTCAATTTCCTTGGTAATATATTCTTTGTGTTCATTGAGTTGTTTTCTGAGCTCCCTAAATTGCCTTTCTGTGTTTTCTTGTATATCTCTGAGTATTTTTAGGATTTCTATTTTAAATTCTCTGTCATTTAGCTCCAAGGTTTCCAATATATTAAATTTTTTCTCCATAGATTTTTCCACATCTATCTGTTACTTCTCTTTCTTTTGTATCCATGATATTTTATTTCCTTTTTCTTAATGGCATCTGAGGGTGGTCTTGTTGATAGCACTAATGAGAATTAATAAAGAATAAAAAGTAGGAAAAAAATAAAAAATAAAAAAATTTGGGAAAAAAACACAAAAAAAACAATAATAATTTATTATTTCCCTCCCCTTTTCTTTCTTCTCTTCCCCTCCTCTTCCCTCCTCCTTAGGAAAATATTGTGATAAACTGTGAATTATATTATGCTAAATGGAACAAAAACTGTCTATAACGGAGGGTCTGAGTTGGGGGGAACTGTTCAAGGGGAAGAAAAAAGAGTAGGGACCCACAAAATGCAAAAAAGGAAAAAATTTGGGTCAAGTATAAAATGATTTGCTTGTAAGTGATGGTCAACTAAGAGATATAATGAGAGGGATAAGAGAGAAACCAGAAAAAGGAGAAAAAAAACAAACTATTGTATTAAGTGGAGCAAAGACTGAATAGAATGGAGATCCTGGTTTGGGAGGAATGCTAATGAGTTAAAAAGCAAAGTAAAAAAGCACTCAAAATGCCACAAAAAAACACAAAAAAAACTTGAGTCCCAAATTAAATAATTTGTTTGTGATTGAGGATTGAATGAGAGGAAAATTAAAAAGAGAAAAGAAGAAACTAATAGAAAAGGAGAAACAAGAAAAAGGGGAAAAGGAAAGGAAGAAAAAAGAAAAAAAACAAAAAGAGAGAGAGTTAAAGGATTTGGAGAGTAAGGAAGAAGAAAAGAAATAAAATGAAACACTTATGGGTAGTGTAGTTCAAGAAAAGGAAAGAAAAAGATGGGCAGAGAATAAAAGGATCACGGTGAATGAAATAGAAATAATACTAATAAAGGCAAGAAGATGAAAGAAACAAACAAACAAAAAATAGTGGAAAATATTTTAAAGTCTGTGGATTTTTCTTGAATTTGAGAGGTTAACTTCTTCTTCCCTTTTGTTTCCTCTCCCTCTTCCTGGTCAGTGACTCTATACTCCAGGCTCTGCCCCTGTGGCATGCTTAGGTAGGGATTTGCAGTTGATGAGACTCTACGGCAATGTCATATATTTGGCTTCACTCTCATTGGTAATCAAGGCTTGTTAGCGTTTGCAGGCTCCAACAATGAGAGAGTTTGTTTTCCCAGAACCTCTCTCCTAGTCTCTCCTTCCTGATTTAGCAGCCTGATGATCCAGCTATGAGGCTGCCGCTGCCTCTGCCTGGGGAGTAAGAGGATTAGAGACATGGCAAATCCTCACTCTATCCCCACTTAATGCAGTGCTCTGGGTAAGGCTCTGGCAGTCAGAGCAGCCAGCTTAATCAGATGGGGCTGGGAGCCAATTGTCCTCAAGGTGACTTTCTCTGAGCTTCCAGGCCTGTTCAGCACACCTAGCACTCTGTGGGAACACTGTCCCCAGACTTTCTGCACTTTGTAGCCTGTTTTGGCTGGGAAGAAGATGCACTAGTCACTGCCTGCAGTACAGGAAGTCTTAACACTGCCAAGTCCCTCTTTTTAGCATATATCCCTGAGTATGAAAGCTCTGCCAATCAGAAGTAGCCCCCACCCCTTTAACAAGAGGCACTAAAAAATATCATGCCTCTTGTCTTGGATAGCTGGACTGAGATAGATCTTGTCAATTAGAGCTGCGTAGGTCAGTTGGGAGGTGAGTAGCCTGTGGGTTAAGCTAATTTCAGCAATTGGGTCATGGAATTTCTCCAGAATGAACTGCAAGCTGCACGCATGCCCTTCCCCCAACGCTTGATTGTTAGCTTGAATGGCTGGGTGAGGCACCCCGCCCACCTAGAGAGGCTCGGGTGTAGGGGAGTTCACTTTGGCGCACTCCCATGCACCGCTGGCAGCTACTGCTCATGGCGCAGGCTATTACTAGCACGCGGGTGGTTGCTCTCGGCATGCGCAGGCTGTTGGGCTGCTCATGGCCCAGAGCACGGGAGGCTGGGCTGCTTGCGGCCCTGCGCACAAGCTGCTGGGATGCTTGGGGTGTGGCGCACGGGCGTTTGCTTGTGTGGGCTGATTCAACACAGGCACACTCTTTTCTTGGCTTGAACCAATGTCCGCGCCGCAGCCTAGCTACCTCCACACCCCTAGCTCCTCCCGACTCTCAGTTCCAAGTGAAAGCAGCCTTTGCTCAGGTTAGTGAGGAAGGCAGAGAGTTTCTTTGTCCGACTTATTTCCCTCAGGGTTGATCATATATTTAGCCAATTTTTTGCTCGATCCTACCTTCGCCTTCAGGGTGTGGAACTCTTGGATGCTCCAAGGATAGGTTTTTCTGTCTCTGGTTGATGAATTTGTTGAAATTTTAGGGAGATTTTTTGGTCCGTGTCCTCACAGCGCCATTTCTATGACGTCACTCCGATGTTGAATATTTTCATCTCTCTATTGGCCATCTGTATGTCCTCTTTGGAAAAGTGTCTATTCATTTCTTTTGCCCATTTTTTGATTGGATTGTTTATCTTCCTGGTGTTGAGTTTTACAAGTTCTTTATAAATTTTGGATATTAACCCCTTATCAGACGTATTATCAAATATGTTCTCCCATAGTGTGGTTTGTCTTTTTATTTTGTTCATATTGTCTTTAGCTGTACAAAGCTTTTTAGTTTGATATACTCTCATTTGCTTATCCTGTTTTTTATTTCACTTTCCCATGGAGATAAATCAGTAAATATATTGCTGTGAGAGATATCAGTGAGCTTACTGCCTATGTTTTCTTCTATGATGCTTATAGTTTCACGACTTACATTTAAGTCTTTTTCCATTTTGAGTTTATTTTTGTGAATGGTGTAAGTTGGTGGTCTAGTTTTATTTCTTTGCAGGTAGCTGTCCAATTTTTCCAACATCATTTGTTAAAGAGACTGTCTTTACTCCATTGTAAGCTCTTACCTCCTTTGTCAAATATCAATTGTCCATAAAGGTGTTGGTTTATTTCTGGGTTCTCTGTTCTGTTCCATTGATCTATATGCCTGTTCATATGCCAGTACCAAGCTGGTTTGAGTACAATGGCCTTGCAGTATAACTTGATATCAGGAAGTTTGATACCTCCCACTTTATTCATCTTTTTCAAGATTGCTGAGGCTATTTGTGTTCTTTTTTAGTTTCATATAAATTTTTGGAATATGTGTTCTATATCTTTGAAGTATGTCATTGGTATTTTAATTGGTATTGCATTAAATTTATGAATTGCTTTGGGTAATACAGACTTTATAATAATGTTTATTCTTCCTAGCCATGAACACAGTATATACTTCCACTTGTTTGTATCTTCTTTGATTTTTTTTATCAAGGTTTTATAATTTTCTGGTACAAGTCATTAATCTCCTTGGATAAATTTACTTCTAGGTACTTTATTTTTTTGGTTGCAATAGTGAAAGGGATTGTTTCCTTAATTTCTCTTTCTGACAGTTCATTGTTGGTGTATAAAAATGCCTCTGATTTCTGAATATTAATTTTATACTGAGCAACCTTGCTGAATTCATTTCTCAGGTCCAGTAATTTTTTTACTGAGACTTTAGGATTTCCTATATACAGTATCATATCATCTGAAAATAATGATAGTTTTACTTCTTCTTTTCCAATTTGGATGCCTTTTATTTCTTCTTCTTGTCTGATTGCTGTGGCTAGGATTTCCAGGACTATGTTGAATAAGAGTGGTGAAAGGGGGCACCCCTGCCTTGTTCCTGATCTTAAGGGGATTGCTTTTAATATTTGCCCAATGATTATGATATTGGTTGTGGGTTTGTCATAGATGGCCCTTATCATATTGAGGTATATTTCCTGTATTCCCACTTTGCTGAGAGTTTAGATCATAAATAGGTGCTTAATTTTATCAAATGCTTTTTCTGTATCTATTGAAATTATCATGTGGTTTTTCTCCTTCCTTTGTTTATGGGATGAATCACATTGATTGATTTGCCAATATTGCAACATTCTTGCCTCCCCAGAATAAATCTCACTTCATCATAATATATGATTTTTTTCATGTATTGCTGGATCCAGTTTGCTAATATATTGTTGAGGATTTTAGCACCTAAATTCATTAGGGATGTTGGCCTATAATTTTCTTTCTTTGTGTTGTCTTTGCCTGGTTTTGGAATCAGAATTATGCTCGCCTCATAAAAGGAGCTCAAAAGTCTCCCTTCCTCTTGAATTTTTTGAAATAGCTTAAGAAGGATAGGAGTTAGTTTTTTGAATATTTGATAGATTTCACCTGTGAAGCCATCAGGCCCAGGACTTTTGTTTGTTGGAAGTTTTCTGATAACTATTTTTATCTAATTTGTTGTAATTGGTCTGTTTAGGTTTTCATATTCTTCCAGATTGATTTTTGAAAGATTATATGTTTCAAGAAATTTGTTCATTTCACATAGGTTGTCTAATTTTTTTACATACACTTCTTCATAGTATTTTCTTACAATATTTTGTATTTCTGTTGTGTCAGTTGTTATTTCTCCACTCTCATTTCTAATTTTATTTATCTGAGTCTTCTCTCTCTCTTTTTTTTTCTTTTTTTTGTGAGTCTGGTTAAAGGTTCATTGATTTTGTTTACCCTTTCAAAGAATCAGCTCCTGGTTTCATTGATCCTCTGTATTGTTTCTTTAGCATCTATGCCATTTATTTCCATTCCGATCTTTATTATTTCCTTCCTTCTGCTACCTCTGGGCTTTACTTGCTGTTCCTTTTCTAGTTCCTTTAGATGCAGGGTTAGGTTGTTTATTTAAGCTTTTCAAGCTTCTTAAGGTATGCCTGTAGTGCTATGAACTTCCCTCTCAGTATTGCTTTTTCTGTGTCCCATAAATTTTGAATTGTTGTATGCTCAATATCATTTGTTTCTAGGATTTTTTTATTTATTCTCTTATCTCATCATTAACCCATTTGTTATTTAATAACATGCTATTTAGTTTTCATGTGTTTGAGTATTTTTCAGTTTTTATTGTTGTGGATGATTTCTAGTTTCATGCCATTGTGATCAGAGTAAATGCTTAATATGATTTCAATCTTCTTAAATTTTTTGAAACTGATTTTGTGCCCTAACATGTAGTCTATCCTAGAGAATGTACCATGAGCACTTGAAAAGAATGTATATTCTGCTGCCTTGGGGTGAAATGTTCTGAAGATATCTATTAAATTCACTTGATCTAGTGTGTTTTTTAAGTCTGCTGTTTCTTTGTTAATTTTTTTCTTGAGTATCTACCTACTGATGTTAGTGGGTTATTGAAATCCCCTACTATTATAGTATTTCTGTTGATCTTGCCCTTTAAATCCATCAAAGTCTGCTTTATATATTTAGGTGCTCCTATATTAGGTGTGTGGATATTTATAATGGTTATATCTTCCTGTTGGATTGCTCCCTTTATAATTATATAGTGACCTCATTATCTCTTACTATAGCCTTTTTTAAAGTCCATTTCATCTAATATAGGTATTGCTACCCCAGCTTTTTTTTTTTCATTTTTATTTGCATGAAATATTTTTTTCTATTCTTTTACCTGCTGTCTTTGTTTATCTTTTGTTTTGAGATGTGTCTCTTGTTGACAGCATATGTATGAGTCCTGTTTTCTTACTCATGCTGCTACCCTATGTCTTTTGATTGGAGCATTTAATCCATTTAGATTTAAGGTTATTATTGATATGTAGTTGTTTATTGCCATTTTATTCTTTAAAGCTATATTCCTCTTTTACTATATTTTTCCCCTTTGTTCTGTTTACAACAAGCCCCTTAACATTTCTTGCAGCATTGGTTTGGTTGTAATGAATTCCTTGAGTTTTTGTTTCCTTTTGTTTTATTTTTTTCTGGGAAGCTTTTTATTTCCCCTTCAATATTAAACAATAGCCTTGCTGGATTAAGAAGTCTTGGTTCTAGGCTTTTGTTCTGCATTACTTCGAATATTTCTTGCCCTTCCCTTCTGGTCTTAAGTGTTTCTGTTAAAAAGTCAGATGCCATTTTGGGGGGGGGGGTTCCTTTGTAGGTGATAGCCTTTTTTTCTTGTGCAAATTTTAATATTTTCTCTTTATCTCTTAGCTTTGGTATTTTAATTTGATGTGTCTTGATGTAGATTTCTTTGGCTTTCTCTTTACTGGAATTCTCTGTGCTTCTTGAACTTGTGTGACTTTTTCCTTCATCAATTTAAGAAAGTTTTCAGCTATGATTTGATTGAACAAAGTCTCTATCCCTTGTTCTTTCTCTTTTTCTTCAGGAATCCCTATGATGTGGGTGTTATTTCTCTTTAGGTTGTCACAGAGCTCTCTTAGAGTTTCCTCTGATTTTTTCAGCCTCTTTTCTTTTTGCTGCTCTGCTTCTGTTTTGTTTATCTTGTCTTCTAAATCACTGAGTTGATCCTCTGCTTCATCCAGCCTACTTTTAATTGCTTCTAGTGTAGTCTTCATTTCTGATATTGTATTTGTCATTTCTAACTGGTTCTTCTTTATAATTCCAATGATTTTTGATGCTTGTTTTCTCTTTATTTATGTGCTCATTGTGTCCATCCATTGTTGTGCTAAGATCTTTCAGCATTCTAATAATCATTAGTTTAAACTCTGCATCTGGTAGTTTGCTTATTTCCATCTCACTCAGATAATTTTCTAGGGGGGTTCTTATTGATTCATTTGGATTGCATTTCTCTGTCTTCCCATTTTGTCTGTGTATACCCTCCTCATTTGGGTATGTTGTTTGTAGAGCTGGCTAAGTCTAGGGTTGGTGTTGCCTGCCTCCCATTTTCAGTTGTGTTGTTTCTAGGTTTTCTTGGGTTGGCATAAGCTGTTGTTTGTAATCCACTGTGGGCTACTTATCTGCTATCACTGTTCTTTTTGGTGTTTGTGTCAGAGTTTTCTATGTCTTAACTGGGTCAGGTGTGAGGAGTCCTTTTTTAAGGCCCCTCTCTTACAAGAGTTTCTAGGTCCTGAACTGGTGCTTTCCATATCTAGCCACTGCATGTGCCTGCCCTGGACACCCCTGGCCAGGTGCTGGAGCAGATAAGTTGGGATCAATGCCTATGATTGGTTCTTATTCACCTTTTGGGAGCTACAGGCTATCCAGATCTTGTGGCTGCCTCTGCTGGGTTCAGGTGTTGTTGTAAATATCAGCTGCACTCCTAGGCTTGATTTTATCTACTCTTGGCCTGGGGGAAGTTTCTTTAAACTTTCAAGTTCCCCTAAAATCCACTTTCTGTTGCCTCTTATTGCTGGCTATTTGTTGGGCTCAGTACTGTAATTCAGTGATTAGGTATGGTATTGGATGTGGCCTACTCCTTAGCCTTGGTGTTATTCTAACCGAACTTTTTATTTACTTCTTTTATTTTATTTTGTTTTTATCTTCTTTTTCAGCACTCAGTAGGGTGTAGTCACAGGGGTCCAGTGGGTGTGACCCCTGTGTTTCTGTTGTTGGTCTGTCAACTGGGCCACCACCACTTTTGCTGCCCAGGGCATTTGGGCTCAGGTGCACACCCGCTTGAACCGCTTCCGGGGTTGCCACCACCTCCGCTGCTGTGGAGGGCTCGTCAATGTCTCTGGAGATCTGCGCATCGACTCAGACCTCAGCAGCTGCCATAGGGGGCTGCACATGCCTGCTTGGATCACCCTGGCTTTCACTGCCACTGAGGGTATGCCCCTACCCTGGGCAGTTTTGTGCACCATCTGGACCCCTGAAGCAGCCACTGTCACTTCCACCCTTGCTGGTAGGCTTGCGCGTGTCCATGCGTACCCCCTCCACTCATGCTTGGGCCTCTGCCCCTGCCAAGGGGGAGGCCCACACAGTGAGCAGGACTGTGTGTAAGCCCGGACCTCTTCAGCAGTAGCAGTGGTTCTCAGCTTCGCCCGCCAACTTTCACATGTTCGCTCTAACCACCCTGGCTTCGGCAGCTGCGCCCTGCCCTCTCTCACCTACCCACCCCCGGTGAGCACTCAGCAGTGTGAGGGATGGTGTAGCTTAGACCTCTGCACTCCCTACTTGTGTCCCTAACATGGCATCTGGCTCTAAGCACCTTTGTTCTAGCTAGGGTAGGGGAGCCTCCAGTGGATGGGTCACTTTCTTTTCTTTGCTGATAATGCTGTTCCCAGGATAAATGTTCAGTTTAGATTTAGGGAGTGACTCAGCCCTGGGGTTAGGGTGTTCTTCTCTCAAAGTGTCTCCCCCTGTGCCACCGAGACCACTCTCTCTCCTGGCAACTCCAGTCCTCCCAGTGCTCTTCAATCCTGGAGCTCTGGGAAAGTGGCTTTGAGCGAGGCTCTCCATGCTATTCCTTTAATACAGAACCTGGGTCTGAGAGTCCTGTCTCCTTCTCTCAAACCGTGCCTAGGCTTTTTTCTCAACCAAATATAGTCCATAAACCCATTCCAGGATCCAGGGCTCTAGGTTGGGATTCCAGTTTGCGGGATAAGGACCTACAACTCGCTGGACAGCCCTCATGAAAGTCCCTCCTGGCCGCTGCTCCCTCCTGGAAGTGGGACAGCCCTTTCTGCATCTCCATCTTTCCTACCAGTCTCAGTGTGGGTTCTTTGGGGGTCCTTGGCTGTAGAATCCTCTTAGTTTAGTCCAAAGTTTGTCTTCCATGATGAGTGTTCTCATATTTAAGTTATGATCCACCTTGGTTCTGGGAAGTGGGAGTTGGAGCATCTGCCTACTCTGAGGTCATCTTGGAACCTGACACTGGTGCCTTTTTAGAGCCACTTTTGGGGTCACTTCACACAAATGTCCAGGGAACACCATCTTCACTCCATCCAAGCCTGTTCTGAGTCCATGCATGATGCTGTAGCTGAATGTTTATCCCAAATCACAAGTGCTCACTTTTTTTAGGTGAGAGGAGGGGACATAGTGAGACAGATTCTCACATGTGCCCCAACCAGGATCCACCCAGCAACCTCATCTTGGACTAATGCTCAAGTACAGAGATATTTTTAGCACCTGGGGATGATGCATTCCAATGAAGCTATCCTCAGAGCTTGGGCCCCTGCCCAAACCAATTGAGCCACTGGCTGCAGGAGAGGAAGAGGGAGAGAAGGGGGAGAGGGAGGGGAGAGAAGTAGGTAGTTGCTTCTCCTGTGTGCCCTTACTGGAAATCAAGACCAGGACATCCATATAGCAGGCCAATGCTCTATCCACTAAGCCACTGAACAGGGCCTATACTCACTTTTTCTTTTTTGTATTTTTCTTTTCTGAAGCTAGAAATGGGGAAGCAGTCAGACTCCCGCATGCACCCGACCGGGATCCACCTGGCACGCCCACAGGGGGTGATGCATTGCCCATCCGGGGCATCACTCTGTTGTGACCAGAGCCACTCTAGAGCCTGAGGCAGAGGACATGGAGCCATCCCCAGCGCCCAGGCCATCTTTGCTCCAATGGAGCCTTGGCTGCAGGAGGGGAAGAGAGAGACAGAGAGGAAGGAGAGGGGGAGGGGTGGAGAAGCAGATGGGTGCTTCTCCTGTGTGCGCTGGCTGGGAATCTAACCCTGGACTTCCGCACGCCAGACCGACGCTCTACCACTGAGCCAACCGGCCAGGGCTGTACTCACTTTTTAAAGTAGCACTTTCGTCATAATGCAGACTCTCTGAAGGTCAGGATATAATTTTTTTAACGTTTGTATCCCCCATGTCTACAGTAGGGATCAGCAAACTTAGACCTGGGGGCTAAATCTTATGAATCAAGGTTTTATGAAGAGTTTTACTGGCACAACTCTACTTATTTATTTGCACACTGTCTATGGCTACTTTTGCTCTGTAATGACTGATCTGTTCTGACACAGATTGTATGGATTGGAAAACCTAAAATATTTACTGTTTGGACCTTTTACAGAAAACATTTGCCAACTCCTAGTCTGAGGCATTGCCTAGCACACAGTAGGCACTCAACAAAAATTTGCTATTGGCTAGCTAACTGTAAGATGCTTCTTTGCTAACAGATAAAAATAGAGCAAAACCTTATATTCTGCAGTATTTGTTGAATTCATCCTCAAGCGCCCTCCATGCTGGCCCTTTCTAGTGGTTTTCAAGCACTAAGTGCCATAAAAATTTTTTTTAAATCTTTCTGACTAATTATTAAGGGAGCATTTTCTGAGGCAGTTCTCCTTCCCTTTATGCCTTGAGTCACTCTAAAGACATCACTTCTCTCTTCTGGGCCTCCATTTTCCACAACTTGAAGACAGAGTGTTTGTGGAACTCATGAGTCAAGTGTTTTCAGAGGAAAGGTCCTGCAGTAGGAGTGTTTGACTTTTATATCTGGCAACAGCAAAGAGGCAGAAGTGTGGGAAGTCCACGCACACATGGAGGGTGAACGGGATGGTCAGCAGCAGGAGCCAGGGGAGAGCAAAGCCTGTAGGAAGCCTTCTTCCTTCCATGTGTTCAAGCCACACTTACAAGAACAAGCTAAAGGTTCCTGAAACTCTTTTCCATTCCATGTTAAAAGCTATATACAAAATGTTCTGATCTTTGTACTCAAGCTCTCTCAGAAAAGAGTTCCCACCTGTGGAGGTAGGTACTCTAGAAAGGTTTGTAGGTACCTCCACCCAGCCAAGGCTCTATCAACAGCAGCACTGCTGGGTACACCATCACCTGAAAGAACTCCAAGCTAGAAACTGACAGCAGCAATTGCTTCATTTCTTCTTATACAGCCAAGTGGAAATACCTTCTTCTAGTCTTAGGAGCCAGAGCACCTGCTTTTTGGCATTGTAAGTGTTCAAAACTGTTGCTTCATCCGCCCCCTTTTTTCTTTCTGCCACCTGTAAAGGAGCAGCAAGGAACTCTGAGAGGAGTTAAACCCTTTAAAAGTACTTTAGCACCAATTTTTGCAAGAGGAACCTCCCAGAAGCAATTTTCTGTGGCCTGAAATATCCTTTGGGGCAGTGAAGAGAAGCTGTGAGGATTTTTGCAGCCAGGACTGAAAACCTGGAGGCACAGCCCTCTCTGGGAGCATCTGGCCTCATGACAGACTTCAGAGTGAGAGAGCAATAAGCTTTCTATTGAAGCCATGCTGGTAATTGAGCACCGCTTTCCTCGTTAAACATGATTGTATCACGGTACTGAAAGAATTAGCTCATAATAAATGTGAGAGTATCTATGGAAAATAGGTCACCTTAGTGTGAGACAGACCCAAGACAGACACAGGTTGTATATTGGAGAGGTACAAGAAACACCACTACACAAGTAAGGAAGTGCAAACAGGAAAGGAAGGAAGGAATAAAGAGTCGATATCAAGCCAGCTACCTTTGTGGGAGACCAGGGCTTAGTCTCAGAGGAAAACTCTAAGACATAGTGAAAAACAAGAGCCTTCCTTGGGTTATCCCACTGAAGGAACTAAAGAACTGGGCTCAGTGATTGACTGACAGCTGCTGGGGTGGTATTAATTCACCCAGCACTCAGACCTGAGCAATGAGATGCAGATGCTAGCAACTGGAAAAGATGGAGTACCTTACACAGTAAGTTCCAATGATATGGGTGGTACCCTCAAAACATCTGCTACAGAGCCTCTCAATAAAAGTTTCCTTTTGTCTTTCCTTGCCTACCTGCCACTCTTTCGTGTACTAAGAAAGTTGCCTGGGATGGAGTCATGACATTTGCCACATAACCAGGTCCTATGATCTTGTGAATTGACTTCCTCTGTTTGCAGAAACCCCCACATTGTGACTCCAGAGTCCTCAGAGTAGAACACAAATGCCCAGCCTCCCTTGCAGCTAGGACACAGGCCAGAGGTTTAGGCTTTGCCAATCAGGCACACAAAGGTGACACAGTGTTTTGGAAGTGTGCAATACAAGAGACAGGCTGAGAGGCATGCCCCTTGCTCCTGAGGAGAAAAGTGGCAGAGGCATGCAGTTTTGGTAGTGGAGGAAGCAATGTCTGAGAAGGTTTTTCAGAAGTTCAGGGTAGAATATCTGGCACAAAAGTGGTAGCAGGGATGGTGTCTTTCTGACTTACAGTAATTTTGGTTTCCTGGCATCTGGTGCTCAACAGCTTCAGGCCTGTTTCTACATGTTGGTAAGCTTAAACTGGTTAGAGTGGACTCTGTTTTTCCTGACCAATCCCATGTCTGATACAGATAGGAAAATAAATAAATGGCAAAGAAAACAGTATGACACAGTGTATCGTTTTATAAAAGCATAAAGAAACCCAAAGGAATCATTTGGTCTCCCCTCCTCCTCATACAGAGAATTACCTATGTACGATAATAAATGAGAAACTAGTTCAAGAAGAAAATCGTGCACAATCTAAAGAAGTACATCATTTCAGGAACTCAGGAACCTACAACACCTACTACCAGGAAGCTCTACCTTCATACCCTAGGAGATACAAAATCTTCTCGTAGTCAATTAAAAGAAGCACTTAAATCACCCATTTTTCTCATTGAATTTACTTTTAATGGTTTTAATTTTATTATATATGGAGCTGCCAATTGCCAAACATTAGGGAATTATCATCTTCATTTTTTCCAGTTCAATGTGAGTCACACAAAAACTTGAAGAGAGACAAAGATGTTAACAGTAGAAAACTGTTTCTTTGTCACATGAGCATGAAAAGCACTTGTGTTCCCCCCAAAAAAGAGCTGACTTTCAGTTCTGCTTCTACTCCAGTCTTTTGAAGACAATGAGAAAGTCAAGAACACTTCCCCAAATCTCCAGATCAAAAGTCAATACAAGGACATTCACCTAAATTTCTTCTTTCCCTTGTGAAAATGACAATCCCTTTTCAGGGCCATATATTTGTCTTCCTTCAGCTCTTGAAATACATCCTGCCTCTGATGGTTGCATTTAATGGCAAAAGCTATCATGATAATTACATTCCTGTCAGTGGTTTTCAGAAATTAGGGAAGTTGAGGCACTGGGTCTTAGTAGAACTGCATTAATACCTTTTCTTAAATGTTGTACTCTTTGACCTTAATATTCTTCAAATTTATATTTTTCTTTAAAAATACTGGAAAATGTTACAAATTAGACATAACAAGCATGCTACTTCATGAACAAGTCAGGTTAAACTGCATAGGGAACAAGATCTGGAATCTGAGAAGCCTAGACTCCAAGTAAGAACCCTCCCCTAATTGCAACCTGATTTTCCATAGTTGTTAACTATGCACCTTGAGTCACTTACTGCCTCTTAGATTTAGTTTCTTCATTTGTAAATTTAGTCATAATACCTACCACCCAGGGCTGTTCTAGGGATTAAATGAGATAATATATAAAGTAAGTGAAGTATGCTTAGCACATAATAAAAATTCAGTAGATAAAAACCGTTGTTCTTGTTCTTCTTTACGTCTTTTGCATCTTTACATCTGTACATAATTATTTTGAAAGATATAGTGCATATATTTCAATGTGAATAAGATTTTTTCATTTCCTGACTTCAAAATTTTATAAAGTTTCACATCTCATTTTCTATTATTTGAACTGTTGCCATGATTTTATTAAACTCATGTGTTCATGACCGTCTCCTCCACTATGCCTTCTAGCTGCTACCAAAGTTCTTTTAAACTGCTACCGAAAGTCTTTTTTTCAATGAGGTGATGAGCTGCCAGCCCACACTTTAATATGTCAAAGTGGAGTCTCATCGCTCTGTGGATCCACTATTTCAGTCCCCCTCCTACAATCATTCTCCCATTCCTCAACTGTATATCAGAGTCCAAGGGGCTGAAATTATGTTTCTCATACTTCCTTGCTTAACAAATTATACAAAGAAGAAGTAAAGCTGTGGGATCCTTAGTGATTCCAGTGCCCAAAAGTAAAGGGTCACCAAACACCCCCACCCCAGATCTAGGTAGTACCCTAACCCACACTACTATGCTTTCAAAAGTTACTCCTCCATACTCATTCCAGTTTCAGATTTTTCTACTGGATACTTCAGTTCAAATTCAATCTTCCCTCTTTATTCCTTCTCACTCCCATGAAATCCTTTTTTTTTTTTTTTTTTTTTTTTTTGTATTTTTCTGAAGCTAGAAACGGGGAGAGACAGTCAGACAGACCAGACAGACTCCCGCATGCGCCCGACCGGGATCCACCCAGCACGCCCACCAGGGGGCGATGCTCTGCCCACCAGGGGGCAATGCTCTGCCCCTCCAGGGCGTCGCTCTGCCGTGACCAGAGCCACTCCAGTGCCTGGGGCAGAGGCCAAGGAGCCATCCCCAGCACCTGGGCCATCCTTGCTCCAATGGAGCCTCGGCTGCGAGAGGGGAAGAGAGAGACAGAGAGGAAGGAGAGGAGGAGTGGTGGAGAAGCAGATGGGCGCTTCTCCTGTGTGCTCTGGCCGGGAATCGAACCTGGGACTTCTGCACGCCAGGCCAACGCTCTACCACTGAGCCAACCGGCCAGGGCTCCCTTGAAATCTTTGAGCTCATATTACGATCCCTTGGCTTGCAAACTGCTTAAAGGCAAAGCGAATCTCTTTTTCACAGCAGTAGCCTATCCCCCACCCCTACTCACAGCACACACACACTTGCTCCTGTCAAACTGCTGTGGCACATTGTTCTTTTTTATTTTTTTAAGTTTTTGCAAATATTTTTAATTTTTTATTGATTGATTGATTTTAGAATGAAAGGAAGGAAAAGAGAGGGAGAAAGAAAGAGAGAGATAGAAAAAGGGAAACATCAATTTATTTTCCCATTTAGTTGTGCATTCATTGATTGCTTCTTGCATGTGCCCTGACCAGAAATGGAAGCCACAACCTTGGTGTATTGGGACATACTCTAACCATTGGAATACCCAGCCAGGGCCTGCATATTCTTTTAAAGTCGAGTTCTGCTCTATACATTCATAACTCAGTGGGTTATTCTGTGCTGAAATTCTTGCTCCCATCAAACTCAGAATAACAAAAGTAGCCAGAATAAAATCTTAGAAAGATGTATTTTCAGGACCAAAGGTAACCATGCTTTTAAACATCACCATAATGAGGACACCCAACCCAGACCGACAGAGCCCACAGTTGTCTACAGAGACCGAGGTAAACATAATGAGACAACTCCACAGGTTTGCAGAGAATTCCAGAGTCACAGAATATTTGAGATAGGAAGAACCCCAGGGGTCATATTGCACAACCTCTTCAATTAATAGGTGAAGAAACAAGGTAAGATAGGAGAAAGTGACTTGTGGACGATCATCCAGATGTTCTGCTTGAGAAGGGACTAGAGCCCTAATTTCTTGCCACTTGATTCCACTCTACAAACATGACCTGAGTATCTGGAAAGTCCTGCCATCCTCTTCAGGGACATTGGGAATCTCAAGGGTAAAGCTGGCATCCGTCTTTCCCCAGCATTCCTGGGTGACAGCAGAGACAGTGACCTCAGTGACAGGTCCCTAAGCACTCCCTCAACACCGCATATCCTGCCCTCCGCATAATCAATCCTTTCTAACCCTTCATTTATCATGCCAGAACCCGAGAGCGAAGCCGGAGGAGAGAAGGCACCATTACTGTGTGTCCTCCACACCACTCATCCTGAACATAATCTCTGGGTAATGATTCCTTTTGCCAGAAGCCCAGCTCCCGAAATAGTACGGTGCATTGGCAGAGGTCCAGGAGCTAATAGGGACGACAGAATTGTGTCTTATGACCCATTTTAACTGAGCTAATTTAGAATTTACCTGACCAAGAGTACCATAAAATGTACTCCTCAAGATGAGATTGTTAATTACCACAGGATGACTCACCTATGTTTGGTGGTTAGAGGCTGGGAGAGAGCTGGAGGGGAAAGGCTGGTTTCCAGAAATAATCCTTCCTTCCACACCAAATAGGAATTGAATGTGGGAAAGGGCAAAGGGGATGGATGGGGAGGTTCACCCACAGGAACTAAGGAGGGTTATAATTAGTTTGTGTGTTTGCTGGTATCATCTTTCACCCTCTGCCTCAGGAGGAGAACTGTGGGTAAGCTCAGAATCCTTTGTCTCCTGGAGAAGGGCACCTAAGACCATCGGGATATGAGAGGAAGAGCTAGAAGCAAGATGACTGCTAGGAACAAGGCAAGCAAAGTCTCTGCAGTGCAGAATGCGCCCAACGCAACAACCCCCAAATACAATACTGTTTACTGACAGCAGCTCCCCGCAGCCATTACAGAGCTGTCTGAGAGCATCCTAATTAGTGAGGGTTGTCAGCACTCCCATTATAATCCCCAGCTGAGTGAGCTAAGTGTTCATCTCAGCCACTTCAAGTCACAGTCTCTGAAAATAGCCTTGAGTGGCCAGTCTTCAATTTGTTTTTACCCTATGACTTATTCTAACCATCTCCATGTTTCTCATGCATCTCAAATGTATATGCAAGCATAGCCAGCCGTGTTAAAGGTGATGCTCACAGCTGAGTCTCATAGCTGAGATGTCTATCATTTTACAAAAACCTTCTCCCTAAGCACTCTCTTTCCAAATGTTCCCAAGATATGAGTTATTAAATAGGTTCAAAGCATTTTCTTCCACTATTTTGTTCCTTGTTTTCTCTCATGCTGGCTCCATACACTGGGCCTTGACCTCACCACAATGACTCTAAGCAGCATGAATTTGTTCCTGTATTCAGCTGTGTGAGGTTGTCATCCTGCACATAAATCAGCCAAGGATTGTGTTCTGTGACTTCTTCCTCAGCATGCTCTCCTTAACATTTTTTAATTCATGAAACCCATGCGGAATTTGGACTGTGGTAGATATTTCACCTTACTGTTACACCATAAACCTTTACATGACATGATCTGCCTGGATGTGTAGACCAGCCTTATGAAAAGGAATGGGTTTCCTGCATTTTGAATCAAGAGAGTGTTCTGAAGAACAGGAATAAAACTCCACTGGGATGATGTATGTGATCCAGGGGGGTGCAACTTCTCCACCAGCCCCTCCTTCACAGACACAATTGTCAGGAGAATTCCAGGGTGAAAGGGCGCAGAGAGGGGAGCTTTATTTTCTTGAAGCGCCAGACAATATCTAGGTAAGTATGTCAAATACCAGGCTTTCCCTTAGACAGTGTGTAGCTGACCCAAGCTGAAGTCTGACACCAAAACCAGTGGTTTTGTGAAATGAGAGAAGTTCAAAAGGTACCAATAGAGGCTGCATTAAATCCTTTTTGAGATCCAAGTAAAATTAACATTAAAGAATTTGACATGAATTTTTGTATTAGCAGTCAAATCCAGTATCATTTCAATTTATAGAGCCATAATTCAACATTTCAAGACATTTAATATCATTTTTAACCTTGTATTATGGAGATTTTTAAACATATACAAAAAGAAGAGAGAACAGCTTAATGAATCCCATGTATGCCCAGCTTCAACACTATCAACTCCTGGAAAATCTTATTTTTACCTCTACTCACCATCACCACCTCTACCTACTCACCCCCCCCCCCAGATTATTTTAAAGCTGAAAGCAGACTGTTTCAAGAAATTTAAACAGGCATTTTATCTGCCTTAGAGAGCCCTTTCTTAAATGGACTGCCAGCTCCAGTGAGTGCATCTGGCCTATATCTGCTACATTCTCACACCCCTATCACTCTCAACAAGACTTATAACTAAACACAGCCACCAGAGATGTCCTCACGGGGATACCTTCAAACAGACTATGACACTCAGCAGTGGCCCAGAACCCAATGAAGTGACTGGGCGCCAGAAATAAGAACAATTGCAAGATGAATATCAGAACCTGAGAGGCAGCACACCCGTGGCCCGAGACTGGCCTCCAGGAGCCAGCCTAGGACCGCATTTCCGAGTCTCTAAGGTAACAACATCAAGGGCTCAATTAGCAAATAACTGAAAACAGGAAAACATCATCCTTGCTACAGAAACCCTCAGTGTCCTTAAAACAAAAACAAACATATACGTGTGGTTTGTGGACAAGTACGGCCTTCATTATACAGCAATGCATATGGAGACTGTTATCATAGAAATAAACCCCTCAAAAAAATTTTAATAGAACTTGTGACGTGATTACAAAAGCTGGTGTCATTGCAAAAAAAAATTAAAATAGAGCTGTAAGATGATTCCAAAACCAGGCTTCCATGTCCTCACCACTATTTATATATTTGAGACTACTCTTTCTGAAATCACATTAGGAAGAGATGTAAGGGGGAGGGAGGGGCGGAATGTAGCTGCATCCCCTAGAAAGCCACTTAACTTACTCCTAGAGTATAACGACAAATGTACACAATAAACACCTCAGGTAATAATGACCAGTGAAAAGTTTAAGGGTCTGAAAATATGTGTTAAGTCAGCAAGCGCCTGAGCTTGGCACATTTGCAGCTATTACTACACTACAGTGATCTGCCTGGAAGGCACAGAAAAATCAAAGACCTTCTCCACAGCAAAGCAAACAAGTTTGATTAGCAAGATGAGCCTGTACTAAAATTCTAATCTTCCCCATCAGACCAATGGTAAATCAAGCCATGAATGAGTAAATATACATTTTTTGACGACACTCCAGAAATACACATCAGAGAGGATGTGCATCAGCAGAACAGCTAACTTGGAAAGAAGGGACCCATTTTGAGATACTGGTTAATGGGGGGGAAAAGAAAGGAGACCCTCTTAATCAGCTTTTGTCAGTTACCACCAAAACACAGAAGCATGGCAACACCAGTAACCAGGTCTTATCAGAGAGGAAGGCAGAGCTGAAGGAGCCCCAAGAGTTAAACCCTGTTTACTATGTCTGGAGGTAGTGCGATCTATATACTAATCACTGAGGTCATTTAAGGCTTGCCTGTTGCTGACAACTGTAGATGGACAGATATGTAAAGATGATGCGTCATGAACTATAGCTGATGAATTTCCTGCAGAAGTCCCTGTACGCACATCAGAAGTGTCAAGAGGTGACAGAGCTACATCACACCAAGTCTGGCAGTTTAATTTGGTGTCGGCTATTAGTGTTGACTCTCGGCACTATTGCCATTCAGTGTTTCTGCTGGCAAGGTGACACAGCCTCGGAGATTGCTAAATTTCTTTGTTGAGTGAAAGAGTGGTTCCCTGGTTCGCTCAGTCATCCCTGGCTGAGCAATGGGGATTGCTGAGGTGCAGGGGGAAGAAACAGGGAGAAAATGAACTTGTTTCACAGACCTCCTCGAAAACTTCCCTTGCATGATTTTAGGTAAGAATCTGATGACTTTGGGCAAAAAGCAAATGTCTGGGGCAAAGGATGATTTATGCTGAGGTTTGGCTGGGCTGAATTAGAAGCTACTGAGTGTACTGCCATCACATAAGTATTCTCCCTACATTGGTCCTGGTGAAACCATCATATTTGCTCAGAAAAGAAGATTTGGTGGGTTGCTCTGACCTCTGGGAGTCATCCAGAGTCCAGTTTCCTTCTCCTGGCCCCATGCTTATGGAAGAAGCATGCTTTGGCAGTGTGCCCAAGGACACTTCAACCTTCCTTGGTTACCCTTTCTTCAGAGAACAGAGAAAGGGTCTGCATCCTATGTCCCTCCCCCACCCATGCCATTGCTGGCAGGGCAGGAAGTCATGCAGTACGGGTCAGGGAGGACCTGGCAGCTCCACACTGGCTAAGGGAAGCCTGATATTGATTCAAGGGAATTTGGTCAAAGGCTAGATGGATGTCCCAGTCTTCACATCTAGAGGCCACAGGAAGGTGATAAAGATTACCAGCCCCTAAGATTCCCTGTTCCAGAAGTGTCTATAAAAGTTGGGAAGGAGTTGGAAGAAACATGGAGAGAAAGTTAAAGTCGTTGGTAGTAAAATAATCTCTATAGCAACAAGAAACACATGGCTCAAAGTTTAAACAACTTGTCCAGTCTGTCCAATTAGGATTAGAGTCAGGCAAAAGGAAACACTGTAGGAGCTCTGTGTTATAAGAACAGGAGCAGAATGTGATACTCCTTACCACCTGTCCTACCACATTGAACAAGAGCCTGCTCACAGTACTGTGCTCCTCCTATTTTCATGGAATCCCATGCTTGTCTGGGGCTCTTTCTGCCCATTACTTTATTTGAGCCTCATCATTCTATGGTTTCCTGAAGCCATTCCCACACTCTGGTTCTGAGCTCTTCCCATACACCAACTTCCACCCACATTCTTCTCCTTTATAGAAAATAGCTGCCTAACAGTACCTCAGGTGTGGCTGTATCTGGAGACAGGGCCTTTAGGAGGCAATTAAGGTAAAGTGAGGTTGTATGGGAGGGGCCTGTTCTATTATGAATGATGTTCTTACAAAAGGAGACTAGGACACATACACACAGAGGGAGGACCATGAGAGGACATGGAGAAAACAGCCATCTACATGCCAAGGAGGAGGCCTCAGGAGAAAAACAACCCTTCTGATACTTTCATCTCAGATTTCCAGCCTCCAGAACTGTGAGACAATAAGTTTCTGTTGTTTAAGCCCCCCAGTCTGTGGTGTTTTTTACGGCAGCCTGAGTTGACTGCTGCACATGGGCACCAACGCCCCAAAAGTGTTGTGCAGCCCCCTCCATACATCTCACTGCTGTGGGACTCTAATCTTTTGCAAATGTAATTCTCTTTGCTTCTAATGCCACCCTGCTCTGCCCACCTCACAAACTTCTGCTCAGCCATCCAAACTCCCAGCATTGCCACCTCCCTCACACCTGGACACCACCATTTTCTAATTGAACAGGACCAAAACAAAGGTTTCACAGAGCCTCCTGCTAGAATAACTGGAGAAATGTGTAAATTCAAATGAAGTCCATTTTAAAAGGGAAAACAAGGAAAAAGAAAACAGCTGCATATTCCAGGAGACTTTCACCTAATGCCATGGAGCTGACCAACCCAAAATCATCACAATAGCATAACCCAGACTTTCCTGCTAGAAGAGATGGGTAAATTTCTCAAATGAAAATACATAGTTTAGTCCAAGGAATTCTATGTAGACAAGGACTGTCTGAGATAACTAAGCATTTTAAAAGAACATCTTCAGGATAGCATTCCAACATAAAAGTCTTTGGAAATTCATAATTATAGTGTTATTATGGGGGTGGAGGGGTTCTGTGAAAATTACTCTAGTTGAAGGATCCTAGAATTATTATTCTAAGGGTCCTATGTCCCTGATTTCTGCTTTCTGAAACCATCTCCCTCCCATAAACATCTCTGTGAAAGTTTCAGAAAGATCGTCTAAGGCAATGGTTTTTAACCGCTGATCTGTCAGAAATTTCATGCAAGTCAGGAAAAGAGTTAACTACCCTGGTACTGGTCTGCAGACCCGGGGTTGAAAACCACTGGTCTAAGGGGTATCAGACAATATACTTAGATATAATGTAAAGAACAAGGTCGTTAAGAGTCCTTCCTCCATGCTGGTTACCCACCTGGAACATTGTGTCCAACTGTCGGAGCTGCACTTCATGAGGAGGAGTATTAGCTCACTGGTCAAAGACAAGAATGAGTACAGTCTTCAACCAGTAGAAAGTGGTCCTGTGAAAGCTAAGAGATGTTAAAAAAAAACAAAACAAAAAACAAACAAAAAAAAAAAAAACCTTTCTGCACTATCCTTAGAGGTATCCATACAGCCCTGTTCTGGGTTCCCATTGTAACTTAAAGAGAAATTGTCATATTTTCATAATGTTTGGAGCCACTGACATCCTTCAAATTAAGGAGAAGGATGTCCTCAAATCGTTGCAGCAGAAACTCAGTTATGTAGCATAGATCTTGACTTCCAAATAGAGCAGTTCACCTAGGAAATTAAAAGTGACGGCATTTACATCATAACTCTAGAAGAGAACCTAGAGGAAGCTTCTGCATACAGCTTATGCCATTGCTACCACTGAAAGCCACCAGCCAGCGAGCTGTGCTGAAGGTGCTGCTGCCACTAGAACCACTCCTACTGCAGACCACATGACTCCTGGAAGCTTCAAGAAGCACATCCAAGCAGCTTTCTGGGAGCCACAGCCTCCAAATTCCAGAGGCTATTGCTGTAGGACCGGTCAACAGCCCCTCACAGAGACGTCTTAGGTTAACCTACCAACCAGGTTGTATAACACAGAGTCTGTTCTGTACCATGTGGGCCTTGCCATCCAGAGAAACAACTAAGGAGCTCACTTGGCTAGTCTGGGATGGTGATCACTGGCCCGGGATGTTCTGTGCCTGTGCAGCATTCTCTCACAAGAACACACACAGGCGGTCCTACTGATCTCTACATCTGCAGAGAGCCAGAAAACACTGGAAAGGAAGAGCAGGCCGACTATTGAAAAGGCTATGACCAAGGAGAAATTTCAGAGTGAGTGACTGCCCCAGCTCCCGCATTTACTGCTACTCAACGGGCGGCCGTAACTTGAAGGCTCCCATGCTGTCTGTGCCTCCTCAGCGGCTCCCCAGTGAAGACTGAGGCCCTCAGCCTGTCACTGAGGACGGGCCCACAACTCCCTCTGGCCAGGCCACCAAACACTTTGGAACAAGTTGAGTGTGCTCAAGCTAGTCACCTGCAGTCTGAAACAGAAAAGGAAAATAAGGTTAATGGAAAAATAAACTGTTTCCAAAAATAAAAATAAAATAAATAAAACAAAACAAGGCCCAAACAGTGGGAGTTTCAGAGGCAAAATCTCCAGGAATGAAGGCCTCTCGAGGGGTTCACCTGAGTGGGCAGGAGCTGGTGCAGGAAGCCATGAGCTGCTTCCACAGAGAGGCTAACTGCTTGGGTATTCCTCATATACGGAGTTGGAGTGGATTATTGCTTAGGTCCTTCCCACTCTTGTGTTCCATGGTCCTGGAATTTTCTCATTTAAACCTTAACGCATTGAAGAAGAATAAAGGAACTTCATACATGTTCTACCCTGTCCATGGGTGAGGAATGAAACTGTTGTGGTCAAGGAAGTAGGAGAGTTTAAGATAGGGAAAATAACTCAGTGGGCCCCTTATAATGCCCCTCCAGACCTCTGGGTTTTCTCCCCTTAGTTTCAGAGAGGCTTCAAGTCAGAAGACACTGCTGGTTGAGGAAGGTCCACCTTCTTCTAAATCGTACTGGATTAGGCTAGTTGGTTGTTTTTCTCAGCTATAGAAACAATACCTACTTTGTAGTAGGGGTTGAGAGTTGTGAGGGTCAGGCACATAGCATGTAGAGCGATTTCTGCTCTGTTTCCTCTGTTTAAAAAAAGACTCACAGACAACTTGGTTGACCACCTTTATTTTTTTTTAATAATTTTATTTTTTTAATGGGGCAACATCAATAAATCAGGATACATATATTCAAGGGTAACATGTCCAGGTTATCTTGTCGTTCAATTATGTTGTATACCCATCACCCAAAGTCAGATTGTCCTCTGTCACCTTCTATCTAGTTTTCTTTGTGCCCCTCCCCTCCCCCTTTCCCTCCCCCTCTCCCCCCTCCCCCCTCCCCCCGTAACCACCACACTCTTATCAATGTCTCTTAGTCTCACTTTTATGTCCCACCTACATATGGAATAATGCAGTTCCTGGTTTTTTCTGATTTACTTATTTCACTTTGTATAATGTCATCAAGATCCCACCATTTTGCTGTAAATGATCTGATGTCATCATTTCTTATGGCTGAATAGTATTCCATAGTGTATATGTGCCACATCTTCTTTATCCAGTCATCTATTGACGGGCTTTTTGGTTGTTTCCATGTCCTGGCCACTGTGAACAATGCTGCAATGAACATGGGGCTGCATGTGTCTTTACGTATCAATGTTTCTGAGTTTTGGGGGTATATATCCAGTAGAGGGATTGCTGGGTCATAAGGTAGTTCTATTTTCAGTTTTTTGAGGAACCACCATACTTTCTTCCATAATGGTTGTACTACTTTACATTCCCACCAACAGTGTATGAGGGTTCCTTTTTCTCCACAGCCTCTCCAACATTTGCTATTCCTGTCTTGTTAATAATAGCTAATCTAACAGGTGTGAGGGACCACCTTTATTTTTTAGATAAGGAAACTGAGACTCTGAAAGGTCAACTTGGTATCCCAAGGTTATACTGATAATCAGTATCAGAGTGAACTTTGACCATGGGTCACCTTGTCCCCTACCAAAGAAAGACTACTGGTGATACAAATACATTTCTCCAATAAATCAGTGGCATGAAAAGTGAATAGATTAAAAGAGATTTAAGAGAATCAACTAAATGCACTGTTTGAAACTTGTTTGAATTCTCACTGGAAAAAGAACTGTAGAAAAACATTTTGGAAACAATTAGCAAAACTGAATATGAACTAAGTTTTAGGTAATTTTATTTATTGGAATTTTATTGGATGTGATAATGGCATCAGATATAAGTAACTTTTTTTAAGTTATCAGTTTGAATGCATATTAAAGTATTAATAAGTTACAAAATACGTATTGAATTTCCTTTAAAAATAATCCAGAAAAGTAAATAAATAAGGGGAAGTGGTCATGAATGAAATAAGACTGTTAAGTGTTAGTAATTCTTGAAGCCTGATAATGGGTATATGAGGCCTTATTAAGCTACTCTCTTACCTGTGTTTATACTAGAAAATGTCCCTCTTTAAAATAAAATTTTTAAAATAAGCCACACTTAATTCTGAGCAGGTTGAAAGTAAAACCTTTCTCCTATCTCCTGTGAAGCAGCTCTGGGAGTGTGAGAGGGAGCCCGGGCCTGGATCACTGCCCCTCTCCCAGGTCCGCCACGCACCACACCCAAACCTCTTCACTAAAGATGCCAGGTGGGGAACAGGCCAGAAAATCACACTATGCTTCATACATATTTATTCGTACATAATTTAATAGCAAACTGGAAATTTTCCAGTAAAAGAGACCAGTGCTGTGTTTTCCAGACTCGCATCCTTTGTTAAAATTTTAAAAATAAAAGAGCTCTTATACTCTTTCTATGCACAATGCCCTGTTTAATCAAATGCAGTGTTAGGGCTCATTAGGAGTTTATTCATGTCACAAATTCTCATTTTCCCTTAGTGTTGTGTCTTCCTCTACACACACACACACACACACACACACACACACCATGAACAATTAACTGTGCAGGAACCCAGTTTGCTTGCATATTAATCACAAGAAGGGAGACCTACCAGTGGATCCAATGGAAACTTGCCTGCAATATGAATTCATAGTGTGGTTTGGCTTTGAGTTGGATCTCTTTTGCTATTAATTCTCTCAAGAGACTTGAGTAAGTTGGGCTTTCATAATTAAAGAAATTGTGTCTTTGTCAGAACATTTGAAATAACTTCGGACTTTTGAATCACTTACCATTGGAGTCTCGATCTAATAGCTTTAATAGTGAGTCTGAAGGCATTCACAGGCCTCTACCCAGTGACTTGATGAAATAGATTCATTGATGATGACTTGATGAAATAGTCACATTGAAGGAAGCAAAGCGGGGGCAGGGGGTAATCCATCATAATTTGGGAATTTTTTTAAATGATCAGGACTGCATAAGTTACTTTCAATCCAAAAAAATTACCTTGATCTCACCACATTGTCTTCCTCCCTGGTCCTAACCATCCCTGCCTCCTTTCACTGCTGTCTTCTCTCTAGTCCATAATTTCTCAACATCAACGTTGCTGCCAGCCATCATAGAGATCCCTTTGACAAGTCAGAAACTTATTGTAACCAATGTTATTGTGGAGGAACAGGAAGAGAAGCATGACTCTGTACCAAGGTTTGGATTCCTGGAAAAAAATCATTGAGGTCTGAAGCCATGGGGTTTGATTCTATGCTCCCACATACTGAAAGAAAGGTTGCATTAATGATTGCAAACTAACACATCTCCTGGAATGCAGAACCTGTGTGGATAGGGGTTAATGTAAATGCAGGGACCATATCTTCCCCTTCTTTATGTCTCCCACAAAGCTCAGCACAGTGCTTTGTACTCATATAAATACAATAAGTGATTAATAAACATAGAAATAGAGAGTTTCTCTTAGGAATCTCATACCAGGCACAAAGTTTATGACTTACCATTGCTAGTACCTATGGAAATCGATCTTATGTAAAACTATATATAAATGCAATGGATTTAAAGCCTTAAAGTTTCAAAAGCATCGATATTTTCAATTAATATTTCTGAAGAAATAAAGGGCCTATCAGTGATAGCGCAGTGGGTAAAGCATCGACCCAGAATGCTGAGGCTCTGAATGCGGGCTCGTCAGCAAGGGGTCACTTGCTTGAATGGAGAATTGTACATATGATCTCAAAGCTCACGAACATGAACCAAGAAGTCACTGGCTTGAATAAGGGGACACTAGCTCACCCCAGTCAAGGCACACATGGGAGGCAATCAATGCACAGCTAAACTGAAAGTAACTACAAATTGATGCTTCTCACCCTCTCTCCCTTCCTGTCTATTTCTTCCTCTCACTCTCTCTCAAAAAAAAGAAAGAAAGTTATTTTAATCCCATTGCATCTTTCAGTTCAAGATAGTATTTTAGACTGGAACAGAGATTATAACTTTTACTCAAGAGATAGCTCCTCTGATCTCATTTCATTAGTTACAACAAGGTCCTATCACTAAAGACTCTACTTCCTCTCTGGGAGAGAACTTGTAATGAGTGACTGGCTCACAGAATTGGCTTAGGGAGCTAGACTTACTCATTGAATCAAATAAAAAGGACATCAAGTAGAGATAATCAAAAGAAAATCTCTCTGGATTCACTTTTCTTTTTCTTTCCTTGTGTAGGACCACTAGCATCTTTCTTGAAAGTGAGGTAACACTCAGAAGGTGGACCTGAGTGTTCAGGTAACTTCAGTAGATCTGCAGCATTCATTTAGCATTGACTGTGTACAAACCCTTCAGCTGTAGCTGAAGAACCTACTGCAGACCTGACCCATGCAGGCTCTGCCTCAGAAGCTTATTGTCTCATTGAGAGGACTTAAAACAGAGGAGAGACATTTTTCAAACTAAAAAAAAAAAAACCATAAAAACTAGTGAAAAATAATAAAATGCAAATCAAATACCCAAGAGCCAGGGAGAGTTGGATTAAGGCCACAATTAATTCAACATAAGCAATAATAAACAATTTTTTCCATTTGTATAATAGTTCACAATTTTCTAAATATTCACAACCATTATTACCTCTTTTAATTTTCAAGCAGTTTTATGTAGTAAGCATTTTCATCCCCATTTTCTCAATGAGAAAACTGAGTCCCGTGTAGTCGAGGTGATGTGTCCAAGGTCCCTGAGCTAGTAGTAAGTGGCAGAGCTGAGCAGAAAATAATTCAGGGCTCTAATCTGCTGACTTCTAGCCATTGATGTTTCCACTTCACCACATTATCCACTCAACGCTATATATCCATTCAGAGCTTTACTTTACAAAGTATTTTCACAGACATTTTATCATTTAGTCCTCTCAGTAGCCCAGAGAGAGAGGCAGAGTAGAAATTCTACAGGATAGCAAACTAAGATCCTGGTGAGTTCCCCACTGGCAGTCACCAACCAGAAACTACCCATGCATCCTGATTCCCAGCACTGGAACCATTCCTCTACACCTCACTGGGATTTCATCACAGGGATGAGCAGGAGAAAGGACGAATGCCAACCAGACATGCACTTTTATTTCTCCCTGGATATGTACCTTTCAGATAGCATTTAAACCAGGAAGGGGCTGAGATACATACCAGCCTGTTGTAGCAGCTTCCTTGCTTTCCAGAGCATCAGGCATGGTGGGGGCTTCTCGCATCTCTCTCATAGCCCAGACCACTCTGTACCCCATTGCTGGGATCAAGGCAGTGGAGTTGGATAGTGAATCTATATCAAGTCTCCATTTCTCAGGACTAAGCTGTCTAGCCTGTCAACGAAACTGCCACAGCCTCCCCTGTTTTGCATGCCCTCTGTGAAGAAAGAGAATGAGAGAAAGAAAACCCCAGGTTGAGCAGAATCACTTTGGAAAATGTATTCCCACTGCACCTGGGAAGGAGCGGGCTAATTGGGTCTAGAGGCTGCAGTGGTGGCATGAGCAGGTAGGATTGCTCTGTTCTTTATTGACTGGTGTAGTCACTTGCTGGGAACCCATGTTCATTAGCTGTGTGTAAAGTTATATTAGAGGAGAGACGCTGGGTCATGTGCTGAATGATTGAGCACATAATGCACACCTGATCGGAGGTGCATTATGTAAAAGCGCCTCTGAGAGTAATTGAGTTATTTAAGAGGATGTGTTGAGCATATCTGAGCAGGTGCTGCTAGGCGAATGCAAGATCACCGAGCATTGAAATGTGAAAGGCGACTCTCTACCTCAAATGAAATAAGCCCTCATTCTTTGATACCTATTCTCCACATCCTTCCCTAGTTATTATCTAGAAGTAAAGGGTCTTCCCACTTACCTTATGCTAACTTCAGGTTCCAGGGGCAAAGGTGGGTAAGCAAGCTACCAGGATCTGTTTGTCTAGCAGACACTGGAGGAAAGTGGAGAGGCCAGCTCTTCTTCCTTCAAATCTTCTTTAGTCTTTTCTGACACATGAAGAAGCTCATTGGCTAATCTTTAGACTTTAAAAAAGTCAAAGGAAAGGATTCCAAGATGGCGACAGAGTAAGCAGATGTTCCAACTGCCAGCTTGTAGGGAAGCAGCTGTGTTAGGCTTGCTTGCTGGATTACCGGCTGCAAGCACTTTACCTGATTGGTGCACAGAGGTGTGGCAGTGCCATGTGTCTATGGGTGCTTGCACTCAAGGGGATTATGGATGGCAGATTGCCTGCCCACCACTATGAGGGGCCATTTGGCTGTTACTTTGCCTGAGAAGTGGTTTTCCACTGCCTGTGTGCTCATCTGCTGTTGCAAAACTCTATTAAACAGAATGGCCCAGTGCTCTCAAGCTCTGCAGTTTCTCTACCATCTGCTCAAATCCAATGTGATCCTGCCTGGCCTTGGCCACTGTCATTACACAGCTCCCAGGATCAAATGGAATTTTGATTTATTTTAAGAACCATCATTTTGAAAAACCAACTTTGGACTAAACAAAGAGGAGTCTATAACCAAGAATCACAGAAGAAGCCACACTGAGACTGGTAAGAAGGGCAGAGATGTTGAAAGGACTGCTTCACTCCCAGAAGCAAGTGGTGGCAGAGGGTCCAGGGGGGCTCACTGCAGGGAGATTTGCCCTGAGAGGTGTGGGTCCTAAGCCCCAGGCCAGATTTCCTAGCCTAGAGCCCCAAAGCCTAGAAGAGGCACCCACATAGCATTTGGCAGTAAAAAGAGCTGAGGTTTCTGTCTGCAAGAAAGAGATGGGAGCTCTCAGAGACACAGGCTCTATCTTAAAGGGCCAATGCAGAAAGTCTCATTCACAGACACTTACATGGGGCTCCAGCAGAGGGAGGACTGAAAGTACTAGAGTTGCTTAACAAGAGTGTGAAGTTGGTGGCCCAGGGATAGACACTGAGGGGATGGACACCGGAACCCCTGTGCTGAGTCACTCTCCAATACTGCAGTCTCCATCTTTCTTGGGTGGAACAGTTCCTGCCATGGGGCATCAGCCTGGGGGAAAGCAACTGACCTACCCTAGGGAATCCCTCTTGCCCCACCCTATGGAGACTGGGCTGTTCTGAGAATCCAGGAAGCATGGGAACATCAGTGACTCAGTTTTCTGGTGTTGAAGCCAGAGCTTTCTCCATTACGCTCCAGAGGCCATGACTGGTGCTTCTGTTTCATGGGAAATTCAGTAGAAACTGCTCAGACTGTGGGAAGACCATATCTCTGGGTCGCAGAGGCCACACATACTGGACTCCTGGAGACCACATCCTACTGAGGTCTGTGTAAAAGTCTGGAGAGACTGATACCTGGGGCTGAAAGGTGGAGCCATACCTACTACCCTTCCTAACCCCTAAATTTCCCCAGGCTCTAGGCTCCACCAGAGTGTTTTTCAGTGGCTGAGCCCAGCAAGCAGCCAGCAAACAGAGGTTTCAGGAGATGTAGTTCAGAGAACCTTGGCCTTTTGCAGACCTTCCCCCAGGCCCAGAGTGAGTAAAAGCTAGCCTAAGTGTATGGCTTGGTATTTCCATGAGCACCTGGCTCAGCAAAGGCAGCCACAAAGTCTGGATTATTTGTAGCTCCAAGAAGGTTGCTGAGGGCCAGTCATGGGCAGTGTTCTCCACTGGTCTGCGCCAGGTTCCCTCTAGGGAGGCCCAGGGCCAGCACACCCAGTGGCCAGCTATGGAGAGCATTGGTTTAGGACCTAACAAGCCTTGCTGGCAGCGTGTCCTAAGGGCAGCCTCATCAGACACCAGCCCCAGCTGAGGTGAATTTTGCTCACTGTGGTAAACACCAGCACAGCAGCTCATGTGCATTGGACAGAGTGGAGCTTCATACCCAGCCAGCCTGGGTGCTAGATATCCTGCCCCACTGGACTAGGGAGAAGGGAGAGAGACTTGTAGCATGGATATTTGAAGTGTGGGTCCCAGCAAGCCTATTGTTGGGTCTGGTGGAGGGGCTTAGCCACTTTCTGGGAAGGGGGGGCACAGTCAGTCGCAGGGGAGGACTCTCTCATTCTTTCCCCCTGAGACAAGAGGCTCACCAACTGGAAAAACTTCTGCACAGGAGACTGTCAGACCTACCCAATATGAACCTGCTCTTCATCTCCCTGGGGAGAAATAGAATTGGAGTATCCAGCAATGTCTGAAGAATTAGGCTCTGAAGTAGGGGCCACTTTCCCCATACTGAGCTCCTGACCAAGAGACCCCTGAAGTAGGGGGTCCCACTAACATTGTATTCCCAACCTCATCTGCCCTAACCCATCAAGCTTACACCCATAGAGGGGTTGGTGAGATAAGGTCAGTCTGAGCCCACACCACAGTCTTTCTACAGAAGACTCTGTGGGAAGACCACACAGCTGCAAGAGGAGGTAGAGCAGCTGAAAAGTGGAGGCACATATTACAAAGCTTGGGACAAATATGACGGAGCTGCTGTCATCCCTAAGCAGAAGAAAACTGATACTTATATACAAGTTGGCCACTCCCACACTACCCAGACACAGAAAATGCAGACACAAACAGCAAAAACAGCAGTAGCTCTAGACAGGTAGCACATGTGAGGTTATAAACAATGGCTGATGCCAACCTAAGAAGACCCAGAAACAACCCAACCAGTAGTGGGTGACAAATAGCACCAATGATAGACTCAGCTACCTACACAAGCAGCACACCCAAAGGAGGAATCCAACAGGCACCAGACACTGTGAAGAATGAATACACACAACAGGATAGATACTGCACAAAGTCTAATACACATGATCAAGGTTGACCCTTAGAGCCAGCCAGCCTGAAGGGATAACTGCACCCACAAAAGGACCAACCACATTTAATACTCACATACAATAGGAGGATAAATACTACCCTCAAGAAGCATTCCTAGAGCAAGAAAATCAGGTGGTCTAGAGGTCAGTACCACTGAGCCCATCTTCCTCATAAAAACACAACAGCCTGACTAAGCAATGGTGCAGTGGATAGAGTGTTGGACTGGGATATGGAGGACCCAGGTTCGAGACCCTGAGGTTGCCATCTTGAGCGCGAGCTCATCTGGTTTAAGCAAGGCTCACCAGCTTGAGCCCAAAGTTACTGGCTTGTGCAAGGGGTCACTAAGTCTGCTGTAGCCCCCCCCCATTAAGGCACATATAAAAATCAATCAATGAACAACTAAGGAACCACAACAAAGAATTGATGTTTCTCATCTCTCTCCCTTCTTGTCTGTCGGTCCCTGTCTGTCCCTCTCTCTGACTCTCCCTGTCTCTCCCACAAAAACAAAAGTGCTTAGTATTTATGACTGTTTAAAAAAAGAAAACTACACCACAACAAAATGCAAATTCAGACAGTGCTACCTAATATACAGACAAAATGGGCAAAGAAATATGATCCAAATGAATCAACAAGAGGAATCTGCAGAAAAAAGAAATAAATGAAATGGAAGTAACCAAACTACCAGGTGCAGAGTTTAAAATAATGATTTTTAGAATACTCAAAAATCTTAGAGCAACAATGGATGATCACAATGAGAAATTAAAGAGATAGCAAACATCAAAAAGGACATTGAAATCATAAAAAAGAACCAGTCAGAAATGACAAATACAATATCAGAAATGAAGACTGCACTAGAAGGAATCAACAGCAGGCTAGATGAAGCACAGGATCGAATCAGCATTTTAGAGGACTAGGGAAAAGTAAGCATAGAAGCAGAGCAGCAAAAAATAATAATAATTTTTAAAAGAGGCTCAAAAAAACTGAGAAACTTTTAAAATACCTCTGTGACAACATGAAAAGACACAACATCTTCAAAAAAATTCTTGAAGGAGAAGAGAACAAACAAGAGATAGAGAACCTGTTTAAAAAAATCATAACTGAAAGTTTTCCTAAATTGATGAATGAAAAAGTCACAGAAGTGCAAGAAGCACAGAGAGTCCCATTAATGATGAACCCAAGAAGCTCTACATCAAGATACACTGTAATTAAAATGCAAAAGTTAACAAACAAAGAAAATACTAAAATCTTCAAGAGAAAAGCAGTTAATTACCTACAGAGGAGCCCCCCTAAGGATGACATATGACTTCTCAACAGAAACAGTTCAGGCCAGAAGACATTGGCAAGAAATATTCAAAATGATGTAAAACAAAAATGTATAACCAAAACTACTTTATCCAGCAAGGCTATCATTTAAAATTGAAGAAGAAATAAAAAGCTTCCCAGACAAAAAAAAACTCAAGAAATTCATTACAACCAAACCAGTACTGCAAGAAATGTTAAGGGGCTAGCTATAAAAAGAGCAAAGGAAAAAATAAATTGAGCAAAAGAAGATTGCAGGATTAAAGAATAAAATGGCAATAAATAATTACAAATAAAAAATAACTTTGGCAAGTGGGGGTCGCCGGCCACCGGTGCCCGGAGCGCCCCATTCGCGCGCGTGCCTTGGGCATTCCACGCGCCCAGGGCGCCCTGCTGGCCCGCACACCCAGGGGGCTCCATTATCCTGCGCCTGGTGCGGTCCAGCCGCCAGCGGCGGGGCGAGCGGGAGAGGCTTGGGAGATTCTCTCCATGGGCGGGGCACCTCACCCAGCCATTCAAGCTAACAATCAAGCGTTGGGGGAGGGGCGCGCGCAGGCAGCCTAAAATACCTTCGGAAGCACAGCTGCGACCCAATCACTGAAATTAGCTTAACCCATGAAATCTGCGCACCCTCGGTTCTAATTGATAAGATCTCTCTCAGTTCAGCGATCCAAGACAAGAGGCGTGATATTTTTTAAGTGCCTCTCGCTAAAGGGGCGGGGGCAACTTCTGATTGATAGAGCCTCCATATTCAGGGATAAACGCTAACAAGAAGGACTTGGCAGATAATAAGGTCTATACTACACTAGTCATAAGCAGAGACTAGTGCCTCTTCTTCCCTGCAAAAACAGGCTACAAAGTGTGGAAAGCCTGGGTTGAGAGGTCCAACTAAATGATAGGCACTGAACAGTCACCTTGACAACAATTGACTCCCACCCCCGCCTGATTACACTGGAGGCCCTGACTGTCAGAGCCTTTCCCAAAGCCTTGCACTGAGTGGGGATAGAGTGGGGATTTCCCAGCTCTTTGAGCCTCTTACTCCCCAGGCAGAAGCAGTTGCAGCCTTATAGCTGGATCACCAGGCTGCTAATTCAGAAAGGGGGGACTAGGAGAGAGAATCCAGGAAAGCAAACTCTCTCATCGTTGGACCCTGCAAATGCCAACAAGCCTTTACTTCCAGCAAGACTAAAGTCAATTATATGACATTGCCATAGAATCCCATCAACTGCAAATCCCTACCTAAGAGTGACACAGGGGCAGAGCCTGGGGTACAGAGTCACCGACTAGGAAGAGGGAGAGAAAAGAAAAAGGAAGAAGTTAACCTCTCAAAATCAAGAAAAACCCACAGACTTTACAACTTGATCCACTAATTTTTTGTTGTTGTTGTTGTTGTTTGTTTCTTCTATCTTTTTGCCTTTATTTCCTCCACCTCGGTCCTTCTATTCTCTGCCCATCTTATGCTTCCCCTTTCTTGAACTACACTACCCATGAGTGTTGCATTTTATTTTTCTTCTTCATCCTCACCCTCCTTTAAGGTTATACTCCAAAACACTTAACTCTCACTCTCTCCTCTTTTGTTTTTTTTTTTGTTTTTTTTTTTGTCTTGCTTTATTTTGTTTTTTTCTCCTCCTATTTTATTTCTTCCTTCGTTTTTCTCTATTTCTTATTTTTTCCTTTCTATTCGTTTTTTCTTTTCTCATTTTACTTTCCTCCCATATAATCCTCAATCACGAACAAATTAGTTAATTTGGGACTCAAGGCTTTTTTTGGCTTTATTTCTCTTTTTTGCTTTTGTTTTTATTTTTTTTCTCTTGTTTGTTTATTTTTGTGGCATTTTGGGTCCTCCCAACCCAAGGTCTCCATTGTATTTAGTCTTCGCTCCACTTAATACAACAGATTTTTACTTATTATTTTTATTTTTTCTTCTTTATTATTCTTTTTTGGTCCTTTTTTCTGATTCCCTCTTATCCCTCTCATTATATCTCTTAGTTGACCATCACTTACAAGCAAATCATCTTATGCTTGTCTAAGATTTTCTTCCTTTTTTTTTTTTTTTTTTTTTGCATTTAGTAGGTCCCTACTCCCTTTTTTTTGCCCCTTGAACTCTTCACCCCAAATCAGGCCCTCCATTATAGGCACGATATTTCCCTGAGGAGGGGAGAGGAGGGAAAGAGAAGAGAGAAAAAAAGGGGGAAATACTAAATTATTACTGGTTTTTTTTGTGGGGTGATTTACCCTTTTTTTTTTTCTTTTTACTCTTTATTAATTCTAATTAGTGCTATCAATAAGACCACCCTCAGATGCCGATAAGAAAGAGGAAATCGAATATTATGGATACAAAAGAAAGAGAGGTAACACAAATAGATGTGGAAAAATCTATGGAGAAAAGACTTAACATATTGGAAGGCTTGGAGCTAAATGACAGAGAATTTAAAATAGAAATCTTAAAAATACTCAGAGATATACAAGAAAACACAGAAAGGCAATATAGGGAGATCAGAAAACAACTCAATGAACACAAAGAATATATTACCAAAAAAATTGAAACTATAAAAACAAATCAAACAGAAATGAAAAACTCAATTCACGAGCTGAAAAACGAGGTAACAAGCTTAGCTAACAGAACAGCCCAGATTGAAGATAGGATTAGTGAAATAGAAGACAAACAACTTGAGGCACAACAGAGAGAAGAAGAAAGAGACTCAAAAATAATAAAAAACGAGAAAGCCCTACAGGAATTGTCTGACTCCATCAGAAAGAATAACATAAGAATAATAGGTATATCAGAGGGAGAAGAGAAAGAAAATGGAATGGAGAATATACTCAAACAAATAATAGACGAGAACTTCCCAAGCCTGTGGAAGGAACTAAAGCCTCAAATTCAAGAAGCAAACAGAACACCAAGTTTTCTTAACCCCAACAAACCCACTCCAAGGCACATCATAATAAAGATGACACAAACCAATGACAAAGAAAAAATTCTCAAGGCAGCCAGGGAAAAGAAGAGTACAACATATAAAGGAAGGCCTATTAGATTATCATCAGATTTCTCAGCAGAAACTCTATAAGCTAGAAGAGAGTGGACCCCAATATTTAAAGCCCTGAAAGAGAGGAACTTTCAGCCAAGAATACTATACCCATCAAAGCTATCCTTCAAGTATGAAGGAGATATAAAAACATTCACAAATACAGAAAAGAGGAGAGAATTTATCAACAGAAAGCCCCCACTCCAGGAAATACTAAGGGGGGTTTTCCAACCAGATTCAAAGAACAAAAGAAAACAACACCACAAGTAACAGCTCCACCAAGAACACAATAAAACCAAACTTAAACTGTGACAACAAAGGAAAAAAAGGGGGGAGAGGATGGAGATTAACAGTAGCAAAGGATGATGAAGTGCAGAAATACTTATAAGATAGGGTACTACAATGAATATGGTAGGTACCCTTTTCATTACTTAATGGTAACCACCCTTAAAAAAACCACCACAAAAACACTTGACTTAAAAAAGGTAGCAACAGAGGAAAGAAGTATGGAACACAAACAAACAAAAACAAATGATAGAAAAACAAAAGAGAAGAATCAAACTAGATACAAAACTAACAGAAAGCAATTTATAAAATGGCAGTAGGGAACCCACAAGTGTCAATAATTACACTAAATGTAAATGGATTAAACTTACCAATAAAAAGACACAGAGTAGCAGAATGGATTAAAAAAGAAAATCCAACTATATGCTGCCTACAAGAAACACATCTAAGCAACAAGGATAAAAACAAATTCAAAGTGAAAGGCTGGAAAACAATACTCCAAGCAAACAACACCCAAAAAAAAGCAGGTGTAGCAATACTCATATCTAATAATGCTGACTACAAGACAGAAAAAGTACTCAGAGACAAAAATGGTCATTTCATAATGATTAAGGGGAAGTTGAATCAAGAAGACATAACAATCCTTAATATATATGCACCAAACCAAGGAGCACCAAAATATATAAGACAGCTACTTATTGACCTTAAAACAAAAACTAACAAAAATACAATCATACTTGGAGACCTCAATACACCGCTGACGGCTCTAGATCGGTCATCCAAACAGAGAATCAATAAAGATATAGTGGCCTTAAACGAAATACTAGAACACCTGGATATGATAGACATCTACAGGACACTTCATCCCAAAGCGACAGACTATACATTTTTCTCTAGTGTACATGGAACATTCTCAAGAATTGACCATATGTTGGGCCACAAAGACAATATCAGCAAATTTAGAAAAATTGAAATTGTACCAAGCATATTTTCTGATCATAAAGCCTTGAAACTAGAATTCAACTGCCAAAAAGAGGGGGAAAAACCCACAAAAATGTGGAAACTAAACAACATACTTCTAAAAAATGAATGGGTCAAAGAAGAAATAAGCGCAGAAATCAAAAGATATATACAGACAAATGAAAATGAAAATACGACATATCAGAATCTCTGGGATGCAGCAAAAGCAGTAATAAGAGGAAAGTTCATATCACTTCAGGCCTATATGAACAAACAAGAGAGAGCCGAAGTAAACCACTTAACTTCACACCTTAAGGAACTAGAAAAAGAAGAACAAAGACAACCCAAAACCAGCTGAAGAAAGGAGATAATAAAAATCAGAGCAGAAACAAATGAAATAGAGAACAGAAAAACTATAGAAAAAATCAATAAAACAAGGAGCTGGTTCTTTGAAAAGATCAACAAAATTGACAAACCCTTGGCAAGACTCACCAAGGAAAAAAGACACAGGACTCAAATAAATAAAATCCAAAATGAAAGAGGAGAGATCACCACAGACATCATAGAAATACAAAGAATTATTGTAGAATACTATGAAAAATTATATGCCACCAAATACAACAATCTAGAAGAAATGGATAAATTCCTAGAACAATACAACCTTCCTAGACTGAGTCATGAAGAAGCAGAAAGCCTAAACAGACCAATCAGCAGGGAGGAAATAGAAAAAACTATTAAAAATCTCCCCAAAAATAAAAGTCCAGGCCCTGACGGTTATACTAGTGAATTCTATCAAACATTCAAAGAAGACTTGGTTCCTATTCTACTCAAAGTCTTCCAAAAAATTGAAGAAGAAGCAATACTTCCAAACACATTTTATGAGGCCAACATAACCCTCATACCAAAACCTGGCAAGGATGGCACAAAGAAAGAAAACTACAGACCAATATCTCTAATGAATACAGATGCTAAAATACTAAACAAAATACTGGCAAACCGAATACAACAACATATTAAAAAAATAATACATCATGATCAAGTGGGATTCATCCCAGAATCTCAAGGATGGTTCAACATACACAAAACGGTTAACGTAATACACCATATCAACAAAACAAAGAACAAAAACCACATGATCTTATCAATAGATGCAGAAAAGGCTTTTGATAAAATACAACACAATTTTATGTTTAAGACTCTCAACAAAATGGGTATAGAAGGAAAATATCTCAACATGATAAAGGCCATATATGATAAACCATCAGCCAACATCCTATTAAACAGCATAAAACTGAGGACTTTCTACCTTAAATCAGGAACAAGACAGGGTTGTCCACTCTCTCCACTCTTATTCAACGTGGTGCTAGAAGTTCTGGCCAGAGCAATCAGACAAGACAAAGAAATAAAAGGCATCCATATCGGAAAAGAAGAAGTAAAGCTATCACTTTTTGCTGATGATATGATCCTATACATCGAAAACCCGAAGGACTCCACAAAAAGATTATTAGAAACAATAAACCAATACAGTAAGGTCGCAGGATACAAAATTAACATACAAAAGTCCATAGCCTTTCTATATGCCAACAATGAAATATTAGAAAACGAACTCAAAAAAATAATCCCCTTCACGATTGCAACAAAAAAAATAAAATACCTAGGAATAAACATAACAAAGAACGTAAAGGACCTATATAATGAAAATTACAAAGCATTGTTAAGGGAAATCGAAAAAGATACAATGAGATGGAAAAATATTTCTTGTTCTTGGATAGGAAGAATAAATATAATCAAAATGGCCATATTACCCAAAGCAATATACAAATTTAATGCAATTCCCATCAAAATCCCTATGAGATTTTTTAAAGAAATGGAACAAAAAATCATCAGATTTATATGGAACTATAAAAAACCCCGAATAGCCAAAACAATCCTAAGGAAAAAGAATGAATCTGGGGGCATTACAATACCTGACTTTAAACTATATTATAGGGCCACGATAATCAAAACAGCATGGTATTGGCAAAAATATAGACACTCAGACCAATGGAACAGAATAGAAAGCCCAGAAATAAAACCACATATATATGGTCAAATAATCTTTGATAAAGGGGCCAACAACACACAATGGAGAAAAGAAAGCCTCTTCAACAAATGGTGTTGGGAAAACTGGAAAGCCACATGCAAAAGAATGAAACTCGACTACAGCCTGTCCCCGTGTACTAAAATTAATTCAAAATGGATCAAAGACCTAAATATAAGACCTGAAACAATAAAGTACATAGAAGAAGACATAGGTACTAAAATCATGGACCTGGGTTTTAAAGAACATTTTATGAACTTGACTCCAATGGCAAGAGAAGTGAAGGCAAAGATAAATGAATGGGACTACATCAGAATTAAAAGTTTTTGCTCAGCAAGAGAAACTGATATCAAAATAAACAGACAGCCAACTATATGGGAACTGATATTTTCAAACGACAGCTCAGATAAGGGCCTAATATCCAAAATTTACAAAGAACTCATAAAACTCAACAACAAACAAACAAACAAACAGTCCAATAAAAAAATGGGAAGAGGACTTGAACAGACACTTCTCCCAGGAAGAGATACAAATGGCCAACAGATATATGAAAAGATGCTCAGCTTCATTAGTTATTAGAGAAATGCAAATCAAAACTACAATGAGATACCACCTCACTCCTGTTAGATTAGCTATTATCAACAAGACGGGTAATAGCAAATGTTGGAGAGGCTGTGGAGAAAAAGGAACCCTCATTCACTGTTGGTGGGACTGTAAAGTAGTACAACCATTATGGAGGAAAGTATGGTGGTTCCTCAAAAAACTGCAAATAGAACTACCTTATGACCCAGCAATCCCTTTACTGGGTATATACCCCAAAACCTCAGAAACATTGATACGTGAAGACACATGTAGCCCCATGTTCATTGCAGCACTGTTCACAGTGGCCAAGACATGGAAACAACCAAAAAGCCCTTCAATAGAAGACTGGATAAAGAAGATGTGGCACATATACACTATAGAATACTACTCAGCCATAAGAAATGATGACATCAGATCATTTACAGCAAAATGGTGGGATCTTGATAACATTATAAGGAGTGAAATAAGTAAATCAGAAAAAAACAGGAACTACATGATTCCATACATTGGTGGAACATAAAAATGAGACTAAGAGACATGGACAAGAGTGTGGTGGTTACCAAGGGTGGGGGGGGAGGGAGGACATGGGAGGGAGGGAGGGAGAGAGTTAGGGGGAGGGGGAGGGGCACAGAGAACTAGATAGAGGGTGGCGGAGGACAATCTGACTTTGGGCGAGGGGTTTGCAACATAATTTGATGACAAAATAACCTAGACATGTTTTCTTTGAATATATGTACCCTGATTTATTAATGTCATCCCATTACCATTAATAAAAATTTATTAAAAAAAAAAAAAAGAAAACTGCCCTAGAGATAAAAAAAAAAAAAAAGAAAACTGCCCTAGAGATAAAAAAAAATAATAAATAACTTTGAATGTAAATGGATTTAATGCTCCAATCAGAAGACATAGGGTAACTGCATGGATAAGAAAACAAGACCAAAGACTTCAAAGCGGCTCTACTAGGAAAGCCAATTCTGACAGTGGATTACAAATAACAGCTATTTCCAACCCAAGAAGACCTAGAAATAGCACAACTAAAAATTGGAGGCAGACAACACCAAGCCTAGACTCAACCAGCGCTACAAAAAATACAACCAAACACACAGACATAGTAAGAAAACAGAGACGTGCAATCCAAATAAAACCACAAGTGAAACCTCTAAGAAATGAACTGAGTGATATGGAAATAACCAAACTTCTGGATGCAGAGTTTAAAATAATGATTGTTAGGATGCTTAGGGATCTAAGAACAACAATGGATGGTCATTATGAACACCTAAATAAAGAAATAGCAAGTATAAAAAAGGACATTGAAATATTAAAAAAGAATCAGTGGAGATGACAAATAGAATATCAAAAATGAAGGCCAAAATGGAAAGAATTAAAAACAGCATAAACGAAACTGAGGATCAAATCAGCAAGTTGGAGGACAAGTTGAAAGAAGGCATTGAAGCAGAGCAGAAAAAATAAAGAGATTCAAAAAGTCCGAGGAAACTCTAAGAGAACTCTGTGACAACATGAAAAGAAATAACATCTGCATCATAGGGGTCCCTGAAGAAAAAGAAATAGAACAACGGATAGAGACTTTGTTCAATCATATCATAACTGAAAACTTCCCTAAATTAACGCAGAAAAAACTCTCACAAGTTTAAGAAGCACAGAGAACTCCATTAAAAAGAAATCTACACCAAGACACATCATAATTATAATACCAAAGGTAAGTGATAAAGAAAAAAATATTAAAAGCTGCTAGAGAAAAAAACGCTATCACCTACAAAGGAGCCCCCATAAGGATGACATCCAACTTCTCAACAGAAACACTTGAGGCCAGAAGGGAATGGCAAAAAGTATTCAAGGTAATGCAAAACAAGAACCTACAACCAAGACTACTTTATCCAGCAAGGCAATCGTTTAAAATTAAAGGAGACATAAAAAGCCTCCCTGACAAAAAAAACTCAAGGAATTTGTTACAGTCAAACAAATGCTGCAGGAAATGGTAAAGGGCCTGTTGTAAACAGATCAAAGTGAGAAAAGAATATAGCAAAAGAGGAATACAGCTTTAAAGAATAAAATGACAATAAACAACTACATATCAATAATAACCTTAAATGTAAATGGATTAAATAATCCAATTAAAAGACATAGGGTAGCTGCGTGGATAAGAAAACAGGACCCATACATATGCTGTCTACAAGAGACACACCTCAAAACAAAAGATGCACACAGACTGAAGGTAAAAGAATGGAAAAAATATTTCATGCAAATGGAAATTTAAAAAAAGCTGGGGTAGCAATACTTACATCAGACAAAATGGACTTTAAAACAAAGGCTATAGTAAAAGATAAAGAAGACCACTACATAATGATAAAGGGAGCAATCCAACAGGAAAATATAATCATTATAAATATCTACAGACCTAATATAGGAGCACTAAATATATGAAGCACACTTTGATGGATATAAAGGGCAAGGTCAACAGCAACAACATAATAGTAGGGGATTTGAATACCCCACTAACATCACTAGATAGATCCTCAAGAAAGAAAATTAACAAAAAAACAGCAGATTTAAAGGAGACACTAGATCAACTGGATTTAATAAATATCTTCAGAAACTTTTGCCCTACAGCAGCAGAATATACATTCTTCTCAAGTGCTCATGGTACATTCTCTAGGATAGACTACATGTTAGGGCACAAAAGTGGTCTCAACAAATTTAAAAAGATTGAAATCATATCAAGCATTTTCTCTGATCACAATGGCAACTAGAAATCAACCACAAGGAAAAACTCAAAAATTCTCAAACACATGGAAACTAAATAGCAGATTGTTAAATAACAAATGAGTTAACAATGAAATCAAAGAAAAATTAAATTCCTACAAACAAATGATAATGAACATACAGCAACTCAAAATTTTTGAGACACAGCAAAAGCAGTTCTAAAAGGGAAGTTTATAGCACTATAGGCATACTTTAAGAAGCTAGAAAAAGCTCAGATAAACAACTTGACCCTAAATCTAAAAGAACTAGAAAAAAGAACAGCAAGTAAAGCCCAGAGGTAGTAGAAGAAAGGAAATAATAAAGATTAGAGTGGAAATAAATGATATAGAGGCTAAAGAAACAATACAGAGGATCAATGAAACCAGGAGCTGGTTTTTTGAAAGGGTAAACAAGATCGATGAACCTTTAACTCACCAAGAAAAAAAGAGAGAGGACTCAAATAAATAAAATTAGAAACGAGAGTGGAGAAATAACAACTGACACAACAGAAATACAAAATATTGTAAAAAAAAATACTATGAAGAACTGTATGCCAAAAGGTAGATAAAATGGACAAGTTTTTTGATATATACAATCTTCCAAAAATTAATCTGGAAGAATCAGAAAACCTAAACAGACCAATTACAACAAATGAAACCGAAAGTTATCAAAAAACTCCCAAAAAAGAAAAGTCCTGGGCTTAATGACTTCACAAGTGAATTCTACCAAATATTCAAAGAAGAACTAACTCCTATCCTTCTCAAGCTATTTCAAAAAATTCAAGAGGAAGGAAGACTTCCAAGCTCCTTTTATGAAGCGAGCACAATTCTTATTCCAAAACAAGACAAAGACAACACAAAGAAAGAAAATTATAGGCCATTATTCCTGATGAACTAGATGCTAGACTCCTCAACAAAATATTAGCAAACCAGATCCAGCAATATATGAAAATAATCATACATGATGATCAAGTTGGATTTATTCTGGGGAGGCAAGGCTGGTACAATATTCGCAAATCAATCAATGTGATTTATCACATAAACAAAAGGAAGGAGAAAAACCACATGATAATTTCAATAAATGCAGAAAAAGCATTTGATAAAATCCAGCATCCATTCATGATCAAAACTCTTAGCACTGTGGGGATACAGGGAACATAACTCAATATGATAAAGGCCATCTATGACAAACCCACAGCCAACATCATGCTCAATGGGCAAATATTAAAAGCAATTCTCTTAAGATCAGGAACAAGGTAGGAGTGCCCCATTTCACCACTCTCATTCAACATAGTTCTGGAAGTCCTGGCCACAGCAATCAGACAAGAAGAAGAAATAAAAGTCATCCAAATTGGAAAAGAAGTAAAACTATCATTATTTGCAGATGATATGATATTTTATATAGAAAACCCTAAAGTCTCAGCCAAACAACTACTGGACCTGATAAATGAATTCAGCAAGGTGGCAGTATATAAAATTAATACTCAGAAATCAGGCATTTTTATACATCAACAATGAACTGTCAGAAAGAGAAATTAAGGAAACAATCCCCTTCACTATTGCAACCAAAAAAATAAAGTATCTAGGGGTAAATTTAACCAAAAAGATTAAAGACTTGTACTCGGAAAATTATAAAACATTGATAAAAGAAATCGAGAAAGATACAAACAAGTGGAAGTATATACCGTGCTCATGGTTAAAAAGGATAAACATCATTAAAATATCTATATTGCTCAAAGCAATTTATAAATTCAATGCAATACCAATTAAAATACCAATGACATAGTTCAAAGATATAGAACACATATTCCAAAAATTTATACAGAACCAAAAAAGAACACAAATAGCCTCAGCAATTTTGAAAAGGAAGAATAAAGCGGGAGGTATCACACTTCCAGACATCAAGTTATACTACAAGGCCATCATACTCAAAACAGCCTTGTACTGGCATAAGAACAGGCATGTAGATCAATGGAACAGAACAGAGAAACCAGAAATAAGAAAAATATTATGAAGATATATATGCCAATAAAATGGACAACCTAGGTGAAATAAATTCCTGAAACATAGTGTTCCAAAACTCAATCTGGAAGAACCAGAAAACCTAAGCAGATCATATCAACAAATGAAATTGAAAGTTAACAAAACCGAGCAAACAAAAGTCCTGAACCAGATGGCTTCACAGGCAAATTTTACCAAACATTCAAAGAAGAACTAACACCTATCCTTCTCAAGGTATTTAAAAAAAAATTTAAAAGGAGGGAAGACTTCCAAACTCATTTTATGCAACAGGCATTATCCTCATTCTAAAACCAGGTAAAGACACTACAAAGAAAAAAACTAAAGGCCAATATCCCTGATGAACATAGATGCTAAAACCCTCAACAAAATACTAGCAAACCTGACCCAGCAATACATTTTTAAAATCAAACATTATGACCAAGTGGGATTTATTTAGGTGAGGTAAGACTGGTACAAATTCACAAATCAATAAATGTGATTCATCACAAAAATAAAAAGAAGGATAAAAATCACAATTTTATATCAATAGATGCAGAAAATTATTTTATAAAATCCAGCACTTATTTATAATCAAAACTCTTAGCAAAGTTTAAATACAGGGAATATCTCAATATAATAAAAGCCATATATGACAAACCAAGAGCTAACATGGGCAAAAGTTAAAAGCAATCCCCTTAAGATCAGAAACAACAGGGGTGCCCCCTTTCACCACTCTTACTTAACATAGGACTGGAAGTCTTAGTCACAGCAATCAGACAAGAAGAAGAAATAAAAGGCATCCAAATTGGAAAAAAGGAAGTAAAACTATTGTTATTTGCTGATAACATGATACTGTACCTAAAAAACCCAAAAGTGTTAGTCTGATAAATAAAACTGATAAATGGAACTGATGAATGAATTCAGCAAAGTGAAAGGATATAAAATAAATATTCAGAAATCAGTTGCATTTTTATACACCAACAATAAACTATCAGAAAGAGAAATTAAGAAAACAGTTCCCTTCACTATTGCAACCAAAAAAACTAAAATACCTAGAAGTAAATTTAACCAAGGAGGGAAAAGACTTGAACTCAGAAAATTATAAGACACTGAAAAAAGAAATCAAGAAAGATACAAACAAGTGGAAACATATACCGTGTTCATGGACAGGAAGAATGAGAATAATTAAAATGCCTATACTACCACAAGCAATCTATAAATTCAATGCAATTTCTATTAAAATACCAATGGCATACTTCAAATATATAGAACACATATTCCAAAAATTTATATGGAACCAAAAAACCCCAAATAGCCTCAGCAATTTTGAAAATGAAGAACGAAGTAGGAGGTATCACACCTCAGATATCAAATTTTACTACAAGGCCATTGTAATTAAAACAGCTTGGTATCAGCATAAGAACAGGTATATAGATCAATGGAACAGAACAGAGAACCCAGAAGTAAATCCACACCTTTATGGTTGACTGATATTTGACAAGGGAGGCAAGAGTATACAATGGAGTAAAGACAGTTTCTTTAATAAATGGTATTGGGAAAATTGGACTGATACATGCAAAAAAATGAAACTAGACCACCAACTTACACCATTCACAAAAATAAACTCAAAATGGATAAAAGACTTAAATGAAAGTCATGAAACCATAAAAATCTTGGAAGAAAACATAGGCAGTAAACTCTCTGATATCTCTCATAGCAGTATTTTTGCTGATATATCTCCATGGGCAAATCAAGGACATGAAATAAAGGGACAAAATAAACAAATGGGACTATATCAAACTAAAAAGCTTTTGCACAGCAAAAGATACCATTAACAAAATAAAAAGACAATAGAACATATTTGCTGATATATCTGATAAGGGGTTCATAACCAAAATATATAAAGAACTTGTAAAACTCAATACCAGGAAGGTAAACAATTCAATTGAAAAAATGGGAAAAGGACCTGAATAGATACTTCTCCAAAGAAGACATACAGATGGACAATAGGCATATGAAAAGATGTTCAAAAGCACTAATTATCAGAGAAATACAAATTAAAATTACTATAAAATACCACCTCACACCTGTCAGAATAGCTTTTATTAACAAATAAACAACAACAAGTGCTGGTGAAGGTGTGGAGAAAAGAGAACCCTCCTGCACTGCTGTTGGGAATGCAGACTGGTGCAACCACTGTGGAAAACAGTATGGTGTTTCCTCAGAAAATTAATAATAGAAACTACCTTTTGACCCAGCTATCCCTCTTTTAGAAATATATCCTAAGAATCCCAAAACACTGAGTCAAAAGAAGATATGCACCCATGTTTATTGAAGCATTTTTTACAATAGCCAAGATCTGGAAATAGCCAAAGTGTCCATCAGTGAACAAGTGAATAAAAAAGCTGTGATACATATACACAATAAAATACTACACAGCCATGAAAAATAAGGAAATCTTACCTTTGCAATGGCATAAATGGACATGGATATTATTATGCTAAGTGAAATAAGCCAGGCAGAGAAAAACCAATATTATATGATCTCACTTATATGTGGAATCTAATGAACATGGTGAACTGAGGAACTGAATAGAAGCACAAGCAGGGTCATGGGAGCAGAGGGACAGCTGTCAGAGGGAAGGGAGATGAGGGGATGGGATCAGAGAAGGTGAGAGATTAGTGAAATTATATATAACACAGAGACACAGATTACAGGACAGCAAATCCCAGAGGGAAGGAAGAGAGGTAGTCAAGGGGAGGGGAGCAAAGGGCTATAATGGGGGCACTTTTAGGGGGTGTGGAGGTGTTATATTGAATGGGACACTTGAATCCATGCTAACATAATAAATTTTTTAAAATTAATAAAAATTTTAAAGTCAAAGGAATTTAAAAAAATGGTTTTTTTAAGCTACTAGAACAGTGGTGTCTCTTAGGTGTTGCTGCTCAAGTCAAAAGTGACAAAGAACTCACTGTATTTGCCCCCATGTTCCACCACCCCCACCTTTGGAGGCATAGAAAGGAGTCTAGTTAACATTGGTCTTATGATGAGATCAAACAAGTATAATTATATCTCCATCAGTGTGATTTCATAAAATATTGGTTATCAATTCCGTTCTTTGCTCCCTAGTTCACTTCCTCTGATCCCCTATCCTCATTGAAAACCACAGCTCTTCAATGAGGCGGAGACATTCACACAAAAGCAATTCTTTGGCTCTACCCACACCTACTCTGTAGGCCCTGTAGACCCCTCCAGTTCCTCCCAAATCACCCAAAAATCCCCAGAGGCATTTCCTAGGTGCTCCAAAACCAAATTTCTAGGCTACCAATATCCCCTATTGCTATCACACTTACAGGTTTATAGGAGGTGTCTCCCACCAGAGCTGGCACCAAAAGTAGCACCTAAGTGGTGCCTCCTGAAGCCTAGGACTCTGGATCCCTCATCCAAATAGACCACAGCTGGATCTATACTACCCACCTAAACCCTCCAAACATGCCACCTTATAGGGAGGACACAGTTTCAGCTCACAGCAGGACCAGCCAACTTCCAGTGGCTCACAACTATCTACACAGCACAGCCATGTCACTCTGCTTCCACAGTAGTGCACCTTTTCCTATCCTCACATCCAACTCTTTACCCACCCCGCAGACTACTTGCTTTTCACTAGACACATTTTTACTACTCCCTGCCATGAGCTTTTATACCAAAGTGTTCTTGCATCTGACCTCCCCTCCCCTTCACCCACAGCTACCTTTTGAAATCTAGCCCATCAACCAGCAAAACCAGCTCAACAAAGTGGATTTCCTCCTCTTCTCAAAGACCAGTTTATATCACAGTCAGCGGTGTGTTCCTCCCTAAAATGTGAGCTCTGGAGGGCAGGGACCACATCTTATTTATTTAAATTCCTATTGTCAGTAATCTAGTGCTTTGCACATAGGGGAGTATCAATAAGTAATCATTAAATTGAGAATATAGGCATCTCAAAAAATGATGCCTGGAAAAAATAAATCATTTACACCTAATTATAAAATCATTTATCCATTTTGTTTCTTTCACATGAAGGTTCTAGAGGAATAGGACTGAGAACTGGCAAGGTTTGATAGACAAGGTTAGGATTGAGAAATGCCTGAAGCATGGCCCATGGGACACCCACATGTAATGTCCTTACCATCAGTGGGAACCAGGGAAAATGGAATAAATGGAGTGGGAGGAAAGAGAGAGACAAAATAAATGACTCTTCCAGGTCTGACCCCAACACCAAAGATGCAGGATAGTTGATATTCTCCAACTCTTTCACTGCAACTTTCTCTTACAGAGCTAAAAGAATTTAAAATCATCAAATATTAGAATTACATAGTTTAGCTCTTTATTATATATTTCTTTATTTTTAAATTTTTTTATTGATTTTAATTTATTCTGTGTACATAGATTCAAGTGTCATTGATCTTCTGTACTGTTTTTTTAGCCTCTGTCATTTATTTCTGCTCTGATCTTTTTTATTTCCTTCCTTCTAGTTCCTCTGGCCTTTACTTGTTTTGTTTTGTTGTTGTTGTTGTTTTAGTTCTTTTAGATGCCAGGGTTAAGTTGTTTATTTGAGTTTTTTTCTTGCTCCTTAAGGTATTTTTGTAATGCTATGAAATTCCCTCTCAGGACTGCTTTTGCTGTGTCCCATAAATTTTGAGTTGTTGTATGTTCATTTTCATTTGTTTCAAGAAAATTTTTAATATCTTTCTTGATCTCATTGTTAACCCATTTGTTATTTAATAACATGCTATTTAGTTTCCAAGTGTTTGAATATTATTCAGTTTTTCTATTGTAGTTGATTTCTTGTTTCATGCCATTGTGGTCAGAGAAGATGCTTGATATGATATTATACTATTGCTGTTAATCTCGCCCTTTATATCCACCAAAATCTGCTTTATATATTTAGGTGTTATCTTAGGCACATAGATATATTTTTTTTTCACATAGATATTTATAATGGTTATATCTTCTTGTTGGATTGCTCCCTTTATCATTATGTAGTGACCTTTTTATCCCTTACTATAGCCTTTGTTTTCAAGTCTATTTTGTCAGATATAAGTATTGCTATCCCAGCTTTTTTTTTTTTCATTTCCATTTGCATGAAATATATTTTTCCATCCCTTCATTTTCAGTCTATGTGTACCTTTTGTTTTGAAGTGGGTCTCTTGTAGACAGCATATGTATGGGTCCTGTTTTTTTATCCATGCAGCTACCCTATGGCTTTTGATTGGATCATTAAATCCATTTATGTTTAAGGTTATTATTGATAATTTTTTTGTTGCCATTTTATTCTTTAGATCTGCATGCCTCTTTTTCTAGATTTTTCCCCTTTATTCTGTTTACATCATGCCCCTTAACATTTCTTGCAGCATTGTTTTGGTTGTAATAAATCCTTGAGGTTTTTTGTTTTGTTTGTTTTGTCTAGGAAGCTTTTTATTTCTCCTTCAATTTTAAACAATACTCTTGCTGGATAAAAAACTCTTGGTTGTAGGCTCTTGTTTTGCATTACTTTAAATATTTCTTGCCATTCTCTTCTGGCCTCAAATGTTTCTGTTGACAAGTCAAATATCATCCTTATGGGGCTCCTTTGTAGGTGATTGAGTGCTTTTCTCTTGCAGCTTCTAGTATTCTTTCTTTACCTCTTAACTTTGGTATTTTAATTATGATATGTTTTGGTGTAGATCTCCTTGGGTTCCTCTTTAATGGGACTCTCTGTGCTTCTTGAACTGGTGTGACTTTTTCTTTCATCAGTTTAGGGAAGTTTTCAGCTATGATTTCTTCAATCAGGTTCTCTATCCCTTGTTTTTTCTCTTTTCCTTCAGTAATCCCTATGATGTGGATGTTGTTTCTCTTCATGTAGTCAGAGAGCTCTCTTAGAGTTTCCTCAGACTTTTTGATTCTCTTTTCTTTTTGCTTTTCTGCTTGTTTTTTATTTATCTTGTCCTCTAGATTGCTGATTCTATCCTCTGCTTCATCCAGCCTGCTTTTAATTCTTTCTAGTGTAGTCTTCATTTCTGATATTGTATTTGTCATTTCTGTCTGATTCTTTTTTATGATTTCAATGTCCTTTTTGATGTTTGCTATCTCTTTATTTAGGTGGTCATTATGTCCATCCATTGTTGCTCTAAGATGTTGAGCATCTTAACAATCATAATTATTGAACTCTTCATCTGGTATCTTGGTTATTTCCATCTCGTTCAGTTCTTTTTCTGGGGATTTCTCTTGTTGATTCATTTGGATTGTCTTTCCATATTGTCTCTGAATAGACTACTTCTTTGGATGTGCTGTTTGTGTAGCTAGCTGAGTATAGGGTTGGTGTTGACTGCCTCCTTTTAATTGTGTTGTTTCTAGATCTTGGGTTGGCCTCAGCTGTTATTTGTAATCCACTTGGGCTACTTGTCTGATTCTACTGCCCTTTTTGCTATTTATGTCCGTGTTATCTATGCCTTAGCTGGGTCAGGTGTGAGGAGCCCTTCCTTTAGATACCACTCTAACTATAATTGTTAGGTCCTGAGCTGATTCTCTCCATATCTGGCTGCTGGATGTGCCAGCCTTGGACCTCCCTGGCCAGAACCTGGCACTGACCAGTGGGGGTCACTGTTTATGACTGGCCCTTAGCACACTTCTTGGAACTACAGGTGATCCAGAATTTGTGGCTGCCTCTGCTTGCCCCTGGTGCTGTTGTAAATATTAGCTGCACTCTTAGGCTGGCTTTTATCTACTCCTGGCCAGTGTGTGTGATCTCTGCATTCCCAAGGTGTGGTCTGTCTGCCAGCCCGCTGATGCTGACACCTCATCAGGCGCTCGGGCACCAGCACTGCCAGGCATGTGGGATCATGGGCCACAGCACAGGCTGCCCCACAGGCCACCAGGCCACCCACCTCACCAGCTGCCACACAGATGCCAGCCCCTCAGGGGCTCACAATCTGCCCCAACTGGGTTTCATCTCCACCACTGTGTGGGCTGCCCCACTGGGTGCCATCCCTGCCTCCATGTGGGCCACCCTCCTGGACACTGCCCCTGCTGCAGCGAGCATGTGGCCACCACCACCACAGCCAGGCCTGCCCACCCCTCGGAGGGTACTCAGCTGCATCGGGGAGCAGTGTAGCCCAGAGATCAGAATTCAAAACCTTTGTCTCTGATGCACCTCCTGCTTCTAAGTGACTCTTTGCTCTGACTGGAGTAGGAGAGCCTCTGGTGGGCAGGGTAATTGTTTCCCTTTGCTTGTTTTGCTCCTCCCAGGAAAAAATGGCCACTTTAGATTTGGGGAGTGACTCAGCAGCACAGGGGTTAGGTTGGCTATCTGCCATAGTCTCTCCCTGTGCCTCCAAGATTACACTCTCCTCTCACAACTCCAGTCCTCTCAGCACTCCATGCTCCCAGAGCTATGGATAAGTGACTGTAAACAAGGTTTTCTGCACAGTCCCTTTATGACGAAGCCTGGATCTGAGAGTTCTGTCTCTCTTTTACAAACAGTAACCCAGCTCTTCTTTCAGCTATATACTGTCTGTTCACCTCTTCTATTATCTGGGGCTCTAGGCTTGGGCTCCAGTCCTGGGGCTGAGGACCCACAACTCTCCAGGCAACCCAACCCACCATGAGAGACCCTCCAGGCTGCCACTCACTCCTGGGAGCTGGGCAGCCCTTTCCGTGTCTCTGCCCTTCCTACCAGTCTCAGTGTGATTTCTTTGGTGATTCTTGGTTATAGATTCTGCTTAGTGTAGTCCAAAGTTGGTTTTTCCAGATGATTGTTCCTCAGTTAAGTTGTAATCCACTTTGGTTCTTGGAGGTGGGAGTTGTAACATCTGCCTATTTCATTGCAATTTTCTCAATCCCTGAGCCCTTTATTTTATAAAATCAAAATGAAGATTCAGAGAAGTAAAATGAGTTCCCCAAGGTCACACAGCCTATTAGTGGCAAATTCAGAACTAAAACCCAGGTCTCCTCACTACATATGCATATTTTTTACTAATATTACAATCCTTTTTTCCCATCACTTTATCTTTTATTTTCATGAAATTAATAGAAGTGAAATAAAAGAATGAGAATGTAGGATGAGGAGGCAGAGGAAAGGGATCTAAAAAGGAATATTCATTCATAAATTTGTCATTTCCAATAATCCCAAACATAAGCAAAGGAAGGCTTTTATAAATTTTTTTGTTTTTCGTGAAAAGGAACAAGGAGACATGGTATTTACAAGTGACTAGATAACCAGATTCTAAATGCTAGGCTCCTCTGCTATATACAGGCACCTAGCTTTCCTTGGTAAAAGGGCTGAGTATAAAAGTGGGAGGCTATGTGTTTTTTAATTAAATTTATTGGGATGACTGGTTAACAAAATTATACAGGTTTCAGGTGTACAATTATGCAACACATCTATACACTGTACTGTGTTTTCACTCCCTCTAAGGATTCTTGACATTATTGTCTTTAGCACCAGCCCCAGTTTTGCCAGTATTTTCACTCTGACTTATTAGCACAAACACAGCACTCTAAAATTATAGTGACTGCATTCTGAGCATTTTCCCCATCTACAGGCTGCAGAGGTTTAGGCAGCACTCAAACTCTTCTGACACTGAATTAATCCCTAAAAAAAAAAAAAAGGGTGTACTCTGCGAAGCCAGCCTGACAGCTGGCTAATCTGATGGGCTGAAGATGTGGGGTAATGCTCACCAACCAGCAACTACCATGTAAATGACAGTAATCATTTGTAACATAAAGTGCACAATTTATAGTAGAGGCACTATCACAGTTCTTTCATGATCATCTTAATACAAACTATCTCCTAAGTTTTAAAATATACCCCCTAAAAGTAAATAAACTAAAATATAGCCTGATGAGGTGGTAGTGTAGCAGACATTGTGTTGACCTGGGATGCTGAAGACCCAGGTTGGAATCCTCAAGGTCATCAGCTTGAGCATGGGCTCACTTACTTGAGCATGGGGTCATAGATATGACCCCCATAGTCACTGGCTTGAACCTAAAGGTTGCTGGCTTGAGCTGAATGTCAATGGCTTAAGGAAAGGGTCACTGGCACAGCTGGAGCCCCCAGCCAAGGCACATATGAGAAAGCAGTCAATGAACAACTAAAGTGCCACAACTGTGGCACTCATCTTTCACCTTTCTTGTCTGTCTGTCCCTCTCTGTCTCTTTCCCTCTCTCCCTCTCCCAAATAAATAAATAAATAAACTAAAACATAGCTCCAGCCTGACCTGTGGTGGCGCAGTGAATAAAGCATTGACCTGGAATGCTGAGGCCACCGGTTCGAAACCCCGAACTTGCCTAGTCAAGGCATATATGGGAATTGATACTTTCTGCTCCTCCCACTGTTCTCTTTCCTCGCTCTCTCTCTCTCTCTCTCTCTGTCTCTCTCCTCTCTCTCTCTCTAATAAAAATGAATAAATTAAAATATAAAAAATATTTTAAAAAATAAAACATAGCTCCAGATTTTTACCCTTGTTCTAGAGAAAACTTGTACAATTTCTTTGTGATGTACTAATATAAAACAGGCAAAAGAAACAAATTAAGCATCGTGTGTCTGAATGAAATGTGTAGGAAACAGCCTTAATCATGGGTCTCTCATGCTTATCTACTCCTTTCTATCACCTTTAAAACCCCAAGTAAACTAATACTTCTAGTCACAGTCGCCAAGCCTTTCTGGGACTGTGAGAGGGCCTTGAGGTGGAAAATTTAAGGCTCATCCTGTCTCTGCCATGAGTTTGCTGTGCCATAATGGTAAAATGGCTCTCTGTGCCTTGATCAGCACAACTAAAATGGGGATAACAGCCTTCCTGTATTAGGTTGCTAGGGCTGCCATAACAAAATACCACAGGCTATTTGGCTTTAACAACAGCGTTTTTTCCTCGCTGTTCTAGAGGCTATGAGTCCAAGATCAAGGTGTCAGCAAGATTGATTTTATTCTGACACCTCTCTCCTTGGCTTTCAGGTAATCACTCTCCCTGTGTCCTCATATGGACTTTTGTGTGTGTGTGCTTGCACATCCCTGCCATCTCTCTGTGTCCAAATTTCCTTTTCTTACAGTCGGTTTGGATTAGGACCCCCCACAACAGCCTCGTTTTAACTTAACCACCTCTTTATAGACCATATTTCTAAATATAATTATATTTTAAGAACCTAGGGATTAAGACTTCAGCAAATATGTTTGGAGGGGAGGACACAAGTCACCCATAACATTCCCATTGTGATGCGATGGTAAGAATCAAATGCAATAATGAACATAAAGTGGCTTACATAGGGTTGCTACAGTAAATATCTTCTATTTTATTGCAATTATTTCTTTTAATAGTATAATTTTGAGCTTTAAGTAAGATTTAGAGAGCATGATGTTCATTCCTGTTTAGAAAGTTTAAAATGTTATTGAAAGGTTTTTTGGCCAAAATAAAGTTCTAAACTCCTTCGCACCACTTACAAAACTCTATTTAGAACCTGGCTTTGTCCTATCCTTTTTACCTTAGTCACTCCTTCACAGAACAGATGCTCTCTGTCATTTCAGACTTCCATTTATTCTCTAAATATGCTGGCTCCATCACACACGTACTGCTTCCCTCCACTATACTGTTAGTGAACTCCTCAACATCTTTCAAGACCCCCACTAAATTTCACTTTTCTGGGGAGGGGGGGGTGAAACCTTTCTTCTAACCCTGGGTCAAAGTCAGATTCTCTTATAGTTATGAAACTAAATCACTTTGTATATAAATTTATAACATCATGTATTGCTTTGTATTTTAAATATTTTCCTATATGACTGCTGTGGCTTATTTACCCTTTTTCACATAGTAGGTAAAATTAGGAAGGGCAATGTGCTTTACTCAGTTTATCAATTCTAATGTTAATCTCATCCAGAAACATTCTTACAGACACACCCAGAAACAATATTTTCCTATACACCTGGACACCCCATGTACCAGTCAAGATAACGCATAAAGTTAACCATCACACACAGTATAACCTAGAACTTCTCCGACCTCAGAATGCCTCTCTACAACAGTGTTTCTCAGACACAGGTGGTCCATGGGTCACCTGTCTCAGAATTACCTGAGCTGTTCTATTAGAGATTCTTATTCAAAGATCTGAGTTAAACCCATACATGAATCACCACTTTCAGGATCAGAACACCTAAACCTATGGATCAATCTCAGCACCACTAAAAGTGGAACTCATCCTGCTTTGACATTGTGTATTCTTGCCCCAAAATTGGAATTGAATCTAAACAAGCCTCAGATCTAAATGGCTATCCATTAATGAAAAATAGTAGTAAACTAATTAAAATTTACTATAAAGGATACAATCAGCCAAATACAGAATTTGGTACATTCTATAAAATCAATGATTTGGTTCTTCAACAAATAAATGGTGTTTTTTAATTAATGGGGGACTGTCATACATTAAAAGACACTTAAGAAATATAAAATACAATGTAATGTATACAAATCACCTTTAAAAGACATTTTGGAGAGCCTGACCTGTGGTGGAACAGTCGACAAAGCATCAACCTGCAATTCTGAGGTCACTAGTTTGAAACCCTGGACTTGCCTAGTCAAGGCACATACAATAATAAGTTCCAGGACTGAGCATGCACCCTGGGCGCCAGAGCCCCGCCTGTGGGAGAGGCCGGGCAGCCTCACTGCAGTGACGACAACACCCTGTGGCTCCAGCACTTGCTGCCACTGTTCTGGAGCAGAGGACCCTAAGCCACATAGCTGGGGTGTGCTGAGGGGATCCGACAGGTAGCTTCCTATGGAGGACATGAAGCTTTGTGCGAGAACTCCACTCAGCAGACTAAGAACAAGCAGACGCAGGACTGAACGGGAGCTCCCTATGGAGGACACACAACTTTTTGTGAGAGCCCTAGCTCAGCAGACTGAGTAAGGACAAGCAGATGTGGGAGTAGATGGTCTATGTGCTATTTAAGAGTAATAAATTGGGGCTCCAAGATAGCCAGAGAGTAGGCCGAAACTCCAACTCCTACTTCCCAGAATCATGGTGGATTACAACTTAAATCTGAGAACACTTATCATGAAAGACAAACTTTGAACTAAACTAAGTGGATCCTACAGCCCAGGACCACCAAAGAACCCACACTGAGACTGTACTGAACCCAACAAGTAGCCAGCAATAAGAGGCAACAGAAAGCAGATTTAAGGGGAATGTGAACTTTTAAAGGAACTTCTCCCAAGCCAAGAGTAGATAAAAGCAAACCTAGGAGTGCCACTGATATTTACAATGACACCTGAACCCCGCAGAGGCAGCCACAAGATCTGGATTACCTGTAGCAGAGGCAGCCACAAGATCTGGATAACCAGTCATAGGCAGTGACCCCCACTGATCTGCACCAGACTCCAGCCAGGGAGGTCCAGGGCAACACAGACAAAATGACAAGACAGAAAAGTGCAATCCAAATAAATCAACAAGAGAAACCTTCAGAAAATAAACTGAGTGAGATGGAAATAAGCAAACTACTGAATGCAGAGTTTAAATAATGATTATTAGAATGCTGAAAGATCTTAAAACAACAATGGGTAAAGACAGTAAGCACATAAAAAGAGATAACAAGTATCAAAAAAACTGAAATAATAATAAAGAACAAGTTAGAAATGACAAATACAATATCAGAAATGAAGATGACACTAGAAGTAACAAAAAGTGGGCTGGATGAAGCAGAAGATCGAATCAGTGATTTAGAAGACAAAATAAATGAAACACGGAAGCAGAGCAACAAAAAGAAAAGAGACTGAAAAAATCAGAGGAAACTCTAATAGAGCTCTGAGACAACCTGAAGAGAAACAACATATGCATCATAGAAGTTCCTGAAGAATAAGAAGAGAAAGAACAAGGGATAAAGACCTTCTTCAATCAAATCATAGCTAAAAACTTCCCTAAATTGATGCAAGAAAAAGTCACAAAAGTTCAAGAACAGAGAATTCTATTAAAAAGAAACCCAAAGAAATCCACACTAAGACACATCATAATTAAAATACCAAAGCTTAGAGATAAAGAGAAAATATTAAAAACTGCTAGAGAAAAAAGGCTATCACCTACAAAGGAGTCCCCATAAGGATGGCATCCAACTTCTCAACAGAAACACTTGAGGCCAGAAGAAAATGGCAAGAAATATTCAAAGTAATGTAGAACAAGAGCCTACAACCAAGACTACTTTATCCAGCAAGATTATCGTTTAAAATTGAAGGAGAAATAAAAAGCTTTTCAGGAAAAAAAAACTCAAAGAATTCATTACAACCAAACAAATGCAGCAAGAAACATTAAGGGGCCAGTTGTAAACAGAACAAAGGGAGAAAAAAATATAGTAAAAGAGGAAGATAGCATTAAAGAATAAAATGGCAATAAGCAACTACATATCAATAATAACCTTAAATGTAAATAGATTAAATCATCCAATTAAAAGACATAGGGTAGCTGCCTGGATAAGAAAATAGGACCTGTACATATGCTGTCTACAAGACACACACCTCAAAACAAAAGATGAAAGGATGAAAGGTGAAAGGATGAAAAAAAATATTTGATGCAAATGAAAATTAAAAAAAAAGCTGGGGTAGCAATAATTATATCAGACAAAATCAACTTTAAAACAAAGGCTATAGTAAGAGATAAAGAAGGTGACTACATAATGATAAAGGAAGCAATCCAACAGAAAGATATAACCATTATAAATATTTACACACCTAATATAAAAGCACCTAAATATAATATAAAGCAGACTTTAATACATATAAAAGGTGAGATTAACAGCAATACTATAAAAGTAGGGGATTGCAATACCCCACTAACATCACTAGATAGATCCTCAAGAAAGAAAATTAACAAAAAAACAGTAGACTTAAAGGACACACTAGATCAGGGGTAGTCAACTTTTTATACCTACCGCCCACTTTTGTATCTCTGATATTAGTAAAATTTTCTAACCACCTACCAGTTCCACAGTAATGGTAATTTATAAAGTAAGGAAGTAACTTTACTTTATAAAATTTATAAAGCAGAGTTACAGCAAGTTAAAGCATATAATCATAATTACTTACCAAGTACTTTATGTCAGATTTTTGCTGTTTGGCAGAATAAATTTTAAAAAAAAACAACTTACTATAATTAAATCTATCTTTTTATTTATACTTTGGTTGCTCCACTACTGCCCACCATGAAAGCTGGAATGCCCACTAGTGAGCAGTAGGGACCAGGTTGACCAATGTACTAGATCAAATGGATTTAATAAATATCTTTAGAACCTTTCACACTAAAGCAGCAGAATATACATTCTTTTTAAGTGCACATGGTACATTCTCTGGGATAGGCCACATGTTAGGGTATAAAAGTGGTCTCAGCAAATTTAAAAAGATTGAAATCATATCAAGCATTTTATCTGATCACAATAGCATAAAACTAGAAATCAACCACAACAGAAAAACTGAAAAATACTCAAACACATGGAAACTAAATATCATGTTATTAAATAACAAATGGGTTAACAATGAGATCAAAGAAGAAATTTAAAAATTCCTAGAAACGAATGATAATGAGCATACAACAACTCAAAAGTTATGGGACACAGCAAAAACAGTACTGAGAGGGAAGTTCATAGCATTACAGGCATACCTCAAGAAGCTAGAAAAAGCTCAAATAAACAACCTAACTCTGCATCTAAAAAAACTAGAAAAAGAACAGAAAGTAAAGCCCAGAGGTAGTAGAAGGAAGGAAATAATAAAAATCAGAGTGGAAATAAATTATATAGAGGCTAAAGAAACAATACAGAGGATCAATGAAACCAAGAGCTGATTCTTTGAAAGGGTAAACAAGGTCGATGAATCCTTAGCCAGACTCAACAAGAATAAAAGAGAGAGGACTCAAATAAATAAAATTAGAAATGAGAGTGGAGAAATAACAATGGACAACAACAAAAATACAAAATATTGTAAGAAAATACTATGAAGAACTGTGTCCAAAAAATTAAATACCCTTGGTGAAATGGACAAATTTCATGAAACATAAAATCTTTCAAAAATCAATCTGGAAGAATTAGAAAACCTAAAAGACCAATTACAACAAATGAGATCAAAACAGTTACCAAAAAACTCCCAACAAACAAAAGCCCTGGGCCAGAATGCTTCACAGGTGAATTCTACCAAATATTCAAAGAAGAACTAATGCCTATCCTTCTCAAGCTATTTCAAAAAATTGAAGAGGAAGGAAGACTTCCAAGATTCTTTTATGAGGCGAGCATAATTCTGATTTGAAAACCAGGTATAGACAACACAAAGAAAAAAAAATCATAGGCCAATAACCCTGATGAATATAGATGCTAAAATCCTCAACAAAATATTAGCAAACCAGATCCATCAATACATGAAAGAAATCATACATCATAATCAAGTCAGATTTATTCTGGGATGGCAAGGATAGTACAATATTTGTAAATCAATCAATGTGATTCATCACATAAACAAAAGGAAGGAGAAAAACCACATGATAATTTCAATAGATGCAGAAAAAGCATTTGATAAAATCCAGTGCCCATTTATGATCAAAACTCTCAGCAAAGTGGGAATATGGGGAACATACCTCAACATGATAAAGGCCATCTATGACAAACCCACAGCCAACATTATTCTCAATAAGCAAAAATTTAAAGCAATCTTCTTAAGATCAGGAACAAGACAGGGGTGCCCCCTTTCACCACTCTAATTCAATTTAGTACTGGAAGTCCTAGCTACATCAATCAGACAAGAAGAAATAAAAGGCATCCAAATTGGAAAAGAAGAAGTAAAATTATCATTATTTGCAGATGATATAATACTGTATATAGAAAACCCTAAAGTCTCAGTCAAAAACCTCTGGAACTGATAAATGAATTCAGCAAGGTGGCAGGGTATAAAATTAATACACAGAAATCAGAGGCATTTTTATACACCAACAATGAACTATCAGAAAGAGAAATTAAGGAAACAATCCCCTTCACTATTGCAACAAAAAAATAAATAAAGTACCTAGATGTAAATTTAACCAAGGAGATTAAAGACTTGTACTTGGAAAATTATAAAACACTGATAATAGAAATCAAGAAAAATACAAACAAGTGGAAGCATATACCATGTTCATGGTTAGGAAGAATAAACATCATTAAAATGTCTCTATTACCCAAAGCAATTTATAAATTCAATGCAATACCAATTAAAATATCAATGACATACTTCAAAGATATAGAACACATATTACAAAAATTTATATGGAACCAAAAAAGAACACAAGTAACCTCAGCAGCCTTGAAAAAGAAAAATAAAGTGGGAGATATCACACTTCCTGATATCAAGTTATACTGCAAGGCCATTGTTCTCAAAACAGCTTGGTACTGGCATAAGAACAGGCATATAGATCAATGGAACAGAACAGAGAACCCAGAAATAAACTCACACCTTTATGGACAATTGATATTTGACAAAGGATATAAGAGCATACAATGAAGTAAAGACAGTCTCTTTAACAAATGGTGTTGAGAAAATTGGACAGCTACCAGCAAAACAAAGAAACTAGACCACCAACTTATACCATTCACAAAAAATGAACTCAAAGTGGATAAAAGACTTAAATGTAAGTCATGAAACCATAAGCACCTTAGAAGAAAACATAGGCAGTAAGCTCACTGACATCTCTCACAGCAATATCCTTGCTGATTTATCTCCATGGGGAAGTGAAATAAAAGACAGGATAAACAAATGGGACTATATCAAACTAAAAAGCTTTTGTACAGCTAAAGACAAGATGAACAGAATAAAAAAACAAACCACACAATGGGAGAACATATTCAACAATACGTCTGATAAGGGGTTAATAACCAAAATTTCTAAAGAACTTGTAAAACTCAATACCAGGAAGACAAACAATCCAATCAAAAAATGGGCAAAAGAAATGAATAGACACTTCTCCAAAGAGGGCATACAGATGGCCAATAGATGAAAAAATGTTCAACATCATTAATCATTAGAGAAATGCAAATTAAAATCACAATGAGATACCACCTCACACCAGTCAGAATGGCACTCATTAACAAAAACAACACATGATAGGTGCTGGCGAGGATGTGGAGAAAGAGGAACCCTCCTGCACTGCTGGTGGGAATGCAGACTGGTGAAGCCACTGTAGAAAACAGTATGGAGATTCCTCAAAAATTTAAAAACTGAACTGCCTTTTAACCCAGCCATCCCACTTTTAGGAATATATCCCAAGAACACCATATCACTGATTCAAAAAAAGAAATGCACCCCTATGTTTATGGCAGCATTGTTCACAATAGCAAAGATCTGGAAACAGCCCAAGTGCCCATCAGTGAACGAGTGGATTAAAAAGATGTGGTACATATATACAATGGAATACTTTGGGGCCATGATAAAGAAGAAAATCTTACCCTTTACGACAACATGGATGGACCTGGGGACTATTATGTTAAGTGAAATAAGCCAGGCAGAGAAAAATAATGTCATATGAATTCACTCATTTGAGGAATCCAAGGAACAATGTGAACTGAGGAGCAGAATTAAACCTGAAGGGAAGCACGGAGGGAGCTGTTGGGAGGAGGGTAAGGGAGATGTTGATGGAAATATGGGGGAGGGAGGATACATTTGGGGAGACAGTAGAATCTATGTAAACACAATAAATTAAATTAAATTTTAAAAAGGCACATACAATAAGCAACTATAAAATCATGTTTCCTACTCCTCCCCCTACCTCCACCCTTTCTCTCTCTCTCTCCTCTAAAATCAATAAATAAATTTTTTTTAAAAAAAGACATTTTGGAGACAATTAGGACAATATAAATATGGGTTGGGTACTAGCTAGTGTTAGGGAATTATTATTAATTTTGTTTTGTTTGATAATGACATTGTGAATGCATAGGAAAAAAATGTCATCTAGCAGAGATGCATATTGAAATATTTACAATGAAATTATGTGATAACTGAGATACACTTTAAATTACTCCATTAAAAAAAAAACAGGCCGGTTGGCTCAGCGGTACAGCGTCGGCCTGGCATGTGGAAGTCCTAAGTTCAATTCTCAGCCAGGGCACACATGTGAAGCACCCATCTGCTTCTCCACCCTTCCCCCTCTCCTTCCTCTCTATTTCTCTCTTCCTCTCCCGCAGCCAAGGCTCTATTGAAGCAAAGTTGGCCCTGGTGCTGAGGATGGCTCCATGGCCTCCACCTCAAGAGCTAGAATGGCTCCAGTTGCAGCAGAGCAATGCCCCTGATGGGCAGAGCATCGCCCCTTAGTGGCATGCCAGGTGGATCTTGGCTGGGTGCATGCAGGAGCCTGTCTGTTTGCCTTCCTGCTTCATGCTTCAGAAAAATAAAATAATTTAAAAAATAAAAAACCAGGAGAAATAGAATGTTTTATGATATTGATAACTATTGAAAGTGGGTGTTATAAAGATAGCTTATGTATATAATTTTCTCTACTGTTGTATTGTGTTTAAAATTTTCCATTATAAAAATATTTAAGGAAAAAATAAAAAGCACCCCAAGCTGAATTTTATGCACCCTAAAATTCTGCTCTCCATGTACCACTAGGGCAAAGAAAGTAGAAATCAACTCAAATTTTCAGAACCTTTCAACTGGACATATCAGACTCTGAGAGAATTCAGAGGAAGGTCAGGGATAAAGGATTATGTACTCCAGTGTAGTTCCCTCCTCCACTCCTGGCCACCCTGATTTCTAAGGAGTATAAAGGTTCCAACTTCCAGCTACTTGTCCTCATTCAACATAGTCACTACTCTGTGTTACAGAATCTCTAATCTCAGCCCTCAGTGTGGTGAGGACTCATGGAATCTTTGGTGTAATTTACCCCCACTTTAAATTTTAAAAGTGGCTTGTGCCAAAAGCAGTGGATCATTCACCTGAGCTGGCAATTTAAAATATTTGACAGGCCTTGCAAAGGCCATTTGCTCAGGGCAAGAAACTATTTATTAGGGTCACATAGAAAATTATATTAATTTCACTTACTGTGTTACATGTATTTGTCCCTGGAGGGCAAGGAGAGATCTAGGTTTGGGTTTGTTTGTTTGTTTGTTTGTTTTTAAGAAAAATAAAAAGATATTGTGGGCTAAGAGGAATCTATAATTTTTTAAATATGCTGTTTTAAAGAATCTAGTCAATTTGAATTTGTCAAAATCATGTGTTTAATGTCTAGCTTCCCTCGTTTCCCAATAGAGAACAACTTGGAACTGTGAGAAATCCAAAAATAATAAAGAAAAAACAGTAATGTCCACTTGTCACTCTGATATTCATGCTGGAGATGGGCTAATAAAGTTGGCTTGCAAAGGGTCATTTATACTTTGCTCTTAAGGTTATCTGGGGCATTTTATTTTCCTTTCTTTCTTGCCCTTTAAAGGTTTTCTAGCACTTTTGCTTGTACAAAAATCACCTTTGAAAATAGTGGCATAATGGAACATAGACTTCTGCTCCCTGTTTATATTCAGAATTTCACACACACAATTATTCAGTGGCTTTTCCAATCAGCCATGTCCATACTAGCTGCATAGCAAGGGATGCCACCCCACAATTATTTTTCTTCAGTAAATTAATGGCGTTGCATGTCTCTGTTAAAATAAGTGTGTTTGACTTTTCTATTATGGTATATTATCTTAAATGGGTTGTCTGTCAGATTGTCCTCATTAGGAATTCAAAACTCCAGGTTCATCAGGGAATAGATTAGGAATGGCTAATGATGTTACGACGCTGCCAACTCTTTTTCATAAGAAAAATTAACTCTGTGTTGTCTCGGGAATTCATCTCTTCCTTTCTCCTCCTACAACATTTACTCTAATGCAGGCTCTCCCTACATCTGGCCTATACAAAAACTGTCCCTCCTCGGTCTCTACCCATTTCTCTGACCCTACACACACACACACACACACACACACACACAACTTTGCTCTTCATGCTGAAATCAAATCACCAACTATCTTTCCAGGTTATCCCTATTCCCATCATCCCACCAATACCTCCACTACCACTACCAAATTGATGTCCCAACCACATTCCACATTACTAGGCCATTTCTATTCCTCCCTGACTGGATGTCCTTACCTGCCATCTATACCTTCCAGAGAGCTATCAAAAAATTTTTGTGTGTGTTTTCTGAAGTGGGGGTGGGGGGCAGACAGACAAACTCCCACATGTGCCTGACCGGGATCCACCTGACATGTCCACCAGGGTTTGATGCTCAGCCCATCTGGGGCATTGCTTTGCTGCAACTGGAGCCATTCTAGTGCCTGAGGTGGAGGCCATGGAGCCATCCTCAATGCCTAGGCCAACTTTGCTCCAATGGAGCCTTGTCTGTGGGAGGGGAAGAGAAAGATAGAGAGAAAGGAGAGGGGGGAGGGAGGAGAAGCAGATGGGTGCTTAAAGAGCTATCAATTATTTAATATGTGTCCAAATCTCCCAATTCTATGAAAATTTTTTATGTCTACCAAATAGGATTAATTTATTCTTCCTAGGTTCATTCTTTGAACTCTGCTTATACCTCTAACAGCACACCTACAGCCTGTTTTGTTTTGTTTTTTTTTTTGTTTTTTTTTATTTTTTTTACAGAGACAGAGTGAGTCAGAGAGAGGGATAGACAGGGACAGACAGACAGGAACGGAGAGAGACGAGAAGCATCAATCATTAGTTCTTCATTGAGTGTTGCAACACCTCAGTTGTTCATTGACTGCCCTCCCATATGTGCCTTGACTGCGGGCCTTCAGCAGATGGAGTAACCCCCTGCTGGAGCCAGCGACCTTGGGTTCAAGCTGGTGGGCTTTTTTTTTTGCTCAAACCAGATGAGCCCGCGCTCAAGCTGGCGACCTCGGGGTCTCGAACCTGGGTCCTCTGCATCCCAGTCTGATGCTCTATCCCCTGCACCACCGCCTGGTCAGGCTGTTTTTTTTTTTTTGTAATTACCCAAGTACATACCTCTCTACCTAGAACATGAGCTCTGAGAGACAGAGACCTGCAATGTTCATCTCTCCTTTCCAGACAGCATTTATTACCTGGTAGGTACCCCACACATTTTGGGGTTACAGAGAAATGCTAGACAACCACTCAAAACAAATGTGAAACTATAAGCAAGATATAGAATTAAGTAAAAAGCAAAGGCAGAAAAGTATTTATATGATGCTGCTATTTATTTAAAATAAAAATAAATATACAAAGAGATATAAATAGATTGATTTCTAATGATATATCTTTCACAGGATAAATACACACATATACAACAGTGGTTGCCACTACAGAGGCCAAAGGTCAGGGGTGGGACACAGCCTTACTGTGTCTGTGGGCCATTTTATTTTTTTTATTTTTTTATTTATAAATAAATTTTTATTAATTTTAATGAGGTGACATCAATAAATCAGGGTACATATATTCAAAAAAAAACATGTCTAGGTTATCTTGTCCTTCAATTATGTTGCATACCCATCCCCCAAAGTCAGATTGTCCTGTGTCACCTTCTATCTAGTTTTCTTTGTGCCCCTCCCCCTCCCCCTCTCTCTCCTTCCCTGCCCCCCCCCCTGTAACCACCACATTCTTGTCCATGTCTCTTAGTCTCATTTTTATGTCCCACCAGTGTATGGAATCATGCAGTTCTTGTTTTTTCTGATTTACTTAGTTCACTCCGTATAATGTTATCAAGATCCCACCATTTTGTTGTGAATGATCCAATGTCATCATTTTTTTATGGCTGAGTAGTATACCATAGTGTATATGTGCCACATCTTCTTTATCCAGTCTTCTTTTTTTTTTTTTACAGTGATTAAAGCCTTTAAGCAAACTCTTGGCCAATACAACAACAATCCATAAAAGAGTAGTGTCCTTAACATGTTCACCAAGTCCAAATTGGCACCAACACCATTCCAGATCCCTGCAAATGCAACCCAACCCCAGTTCAGTCTGTTAGGAGCTGTCACAAGGAGCAAGAGTCCAGGAAAAGTCCACATGGCACTGGAATTGTCACAATTCTATACTTTGCAGCTCACATCCAAGTCCCAATGACCGCTGCTTCTAGCTGGTAATGATTCAGGTAGACTGGAAAAGCCATCTGCAGCATGTGTGTGATGTGGAGCTTCTGTTATTCTCTTCCTGGAGAGATGAGACCAGGGTGCTTTTCCCTGGAACTCTGCAACTGTGGCATGGTAAAGAGAACCTTGGGATACACTAAGCTGGGTGGCAAAGGTAGATTCATAATAGAAGTTGGCAAAAGGGGGAAAGAGAGCTCTAAATTAGGAGTAGGTCCCAGCCTGAAATATGAGTGGGGCTTTGAGGTAGGAGAAATAAAGGAAACACTATATATTAAACAAAGCAGCAGAAAAAGGACTATCAACACCCACAACAGAGATCTTCGAGGGAAGAATAAAAAACCTGACTATTCAGGCAAGACATAGTTAAGTGGCCCTTGTGCAAATGAGATCAGTTTACCTGCTTCTTGGAAGAAATACCATAGGCTCGTCCACAGTGTCGTAGATGGGGTCGACGGCCCTGGGCACCTTCAGCCTTCAGTGGCAAACCCCAGCATTCTGGGCAAGGTTAGGTCATAGGTGGCTGGAGCAGGGCTGGAAGAGACTGAACCCTCCCTTAGAGGAGTGAGGGGGAAGCCTACCTTCCAGTGTCCCTTTTTCCTCACAGCAAAGGCATGTAAGCCTGGCAGGCTTTAGCTCAATGACCTTCCTTTTCACTATTGAAGCAGGACCCAGATGACATCCTATGAGACCCCTTTGGGGCATTGGAGCCTTTAAGGGCATATCTTAAAAGCTGGTAGTTCACCTGATCTCTATTGGGCTTTTTCTGCCTCTTGGTGCCTTAAAAGCCATGCTCAGAAGATCTCGCTGAGGAGTTTGAGGATCTCCATCCGCCTATATAAACATTTTCCATATATCTGGAGCTATTTGGGAAAAGACAAAACAGGGTTATTAGCTGGATCAAATAAAAGAAGGTAGAAGTTTGCAGGAGAAAAAAATTTGGCATCTCCTGTTCATCAGCATTCAAAAGAAATTTAAATTTTTTTTAAGTAAAAAGCATGATATGGTAGACCCGTAGGAGTTCGAGGATATGACTCCCCCCTTTAAAATTTTTTTAAATTGACTTTAAAATATTTTCTGGGGGAGATGACGTCAGAGTAATGGCGGGGTAAGAAGTGATACCGATAAATCTCCCCCAAAACTCAACAAGATCTTCAACCAGAAACAGAAAAAACTATACTTGGAGCTTCCAGATGCTTCGCAATACACCCAAAGATGCCATTAAGGAAGGGAAAATCGAATATCATGGATACAAAAGAAAGAGAGGTAACACAGCTAGATGAGGAAAAATCTATGGAGAAAAAATTTAATATATTGGAAACCTTGGAGCTAAATGACAGAGAATTCAAGATAGAAATACTAAAAATCCTCCGAGATATACAAGAAAACACAGAAAGGCAATTTAGGGAGCTCAGAAAACAACTCAATGAACACAAAGAATATATGTCCAAGGAAATTGAAACTATAAAAACAAATCAAACAGAGATGAAAAACTCAATTCACGAGCTGAAAAAACGAAATAACAAGCTTAGCTAATAGAACAGGTCAGATAGAAGAGAGGATTAGTGAAATAGAAGACAAGCAACTTGAGGCACAACAGAGAGAAGAAGAAAGAGACTCAAAAATTTTAAAAAATGAGATAGCCCTACAAGAATTATCTGACTCCATCAAAAAGAATAACATAAGAATAATAGGTATATCAGAGGGAGAAGAGAGAGAAAATGGAATGGAGAACATAAACAAATAATAGATGAGAACTTCCCAAGCCTGTGGAAAGAACTAAAGCCTCAAGTTCAAGAAGCAAACAGAACTCCGAGTTTTCTTAACCCCAACAAACCTACTCCAAGGCATATCATAATGAAATTGGCACAAACAAACAGCAAAGAAAAAATTCTCAAGGCAGCCAGGGAAAAGAAGAATACAACATATAAAGGAAGGCCCATTAGATTATCATCAGATTTCTCAGCAGAAACTCTACAAGCTAGAAGAGAGTGGACCCCAATATTTAAAGTCCTGAAAGAGAGGAACTTTCAGCCACGAATACTATACTCATCAAAGCTATCCTTCAAATACGAAGGAGAAATAAAAACATTCACAGATACAGAAAAGATGAGGGAATTTATCATCAGAAAACCTCCACTCCAGGAATTACTAAAGGGGGTTCTCCAATCAGATACAAAGAACAAAAAAAAAACAGAGCCACAAGTAAAAGCTCCAAGAAGAACACAATAAAACCAAATTTAAACTGTGACAACAACAAAAAGAAAGAGGGGGAGAAGATGGAGATTAACAGTAGCAAAGGACGATGGAGTGCAAAAGTACTCACAAAATAGTTCGCTACAATGAACAGGGTAGGGACCCTTTTCATTACTCAAAGGTAACCACCATTGAAAAAACCACCACAGAAGCACATGAGATAAAAAAGATAGCAACAGAGGAAAGATGTATGGAATACAACCAAATAAAAACAAAAGATAGAAAAACGAAAGAGAAGGATCAAACAAGACACAAAACTAACAGAAAGCAAGATATAAAATGGCAATAGGGAACTCACAAGTATCAATAATTACACTAAATGTAAACGGATTAAACTCACCAATAAAAAGGCACAGAGTAGCAGAATGGATTAAAAAAGAAAATCCAACTGTATGCTGCCTACAGGAAACTCATCTAAGTAACAAGGATAAAAACAAATTCAAAGTGAAAGGCTGGAAAACAATACTCCAAGCAAATAACATCCAAAAAAAAAGCAGGTGTAGCAATACTCATATCGGATAATGCTGACTACAAGACAGGAAAAGTACTCAGAGACAAAAATGGCCATTTCATAATGGCTAAGGGGACACTGAATCAAGAAGACATAACAATTCTTAGCCTGACCTGTGGTGGCGCAGTGGGATAAAGTGTCGACCTGGAATGCTGAGGTTGCCTGTTCGATACCCTGGGCTTGCCTGGTCAAGGCACATTTGGGAGTTGATGCTTCCTGCTCCTCCCTTTTCTCTCCCTCTTTCTTTCTCTCTCTCTCTCTCTCTCTCTCTCTCTCTCTCTTCTCTCTAAAAATTGAATAAATAAAAGCTAAAAATTTTTTTAAAAAAAAAAAAAAAAAAAGAAGACATAACAATTCTTAATATATATGCACCAAACCAAGGAGCACCAAAATATATAAGACAGCTACTTATTGATCTTAAAACAAAAACTGACAAAAATACAATCATACTTGGAGACCTCAATACACCGCTGACGGCTCTAGATCGGTCATCCAAACAGAGAATCAACAAAGACATAGTGGCCTTAAACAAAACACTAGAGCACCTGGATATGATACACATCTACAGGACATTTCATCCCAAAGTGACTGAGTATACATTTTTCTCCAGTGTATATGGATCATTCTCAAGAATTGACCATAGGTTGGGCCACAAAAACAACATCAGCAAATTCAGAAAAATTGAAGTTGTACCAAGCATATTTTCTGATCATAAAGCCTTGAAACTAGAATTCAACTGCAAAAAAGAGGAAAAAAATCCCACAAAAATGTGGAAACTAAACAACATACTTTTAAAAATTGAATGGGTCAAAGAAGAAATAAGTGCAGAGATCAAAAGATATATACAGACTAATGAAAATGACAATACAACATATCAGAATCTATGGGATGCAGCAAAAGCAGTGATAAGAGGGAAGTTCATATCGCTTCAGGCATATATGAACAAACAAGAGAGAGCCCAAGTGAACCACTTAACTTCTCACCTTAAGGAACTAGAAAAAGAAGAACAAAGACAACCCAAAACCAGCCGAAGAAAGGAGATAATAAAAATCAGAGCAGAAATAAATGAATTAGAGAACAGAAAAACTATAGAAAAAATTAATAGAACAAGGAGCTGGTTCTTTGAAAAGATCAACAAAATTGACAAACCCTTGGCAAGACTTACCAAGGAAAAAAGAGAAAGAACTCATATAAACAAAATCCAAAATGAAAGAGGAGAAATCACCACGGACACCATAGATATACAAAGAATTATTGTAGAATACTATGAAAAACTTTATGCCACTAAATTCAACAACCTAGAAGAAATGGATAAATTCCTAGAAAAATACAACCTTCCTAGACTGAGTCAAGAAGAAGCAGAAAGCCTAAACAGACCTATCAGTAGAGAAGAAATAGAAAAAACCATTAAAAACCTCCCCAAAAATAAAAGTCCAGGCCCTGACGGCTATACCAGCGAATTTTATCAAACATTCAAAGAAGACTTGGTTCCTATTCTACTCAAAGTCTTCCAAAAAATTGAAGAAGAAGCAATACTTCCAAACACATTTTATGAGGCCAACATAACCCTCATACCAAAACCAGGCAAGGATGGCACAAAAAAAGAAAACTACAGACCAATATCTCTAATGAATACAGATGCTAAAATACTAAACAAAATACTAGCAAATCGAATACAACAACATATTAAAAAAATAATACATCATGATCAAGTGGGATTCATCCCAGAATCTCAAGGATGGTTCAACATACGTAAAACGGTTAATGTAATACACCATATCAACAAAACAAAGAACAAAAACCACATGATCTTATCAATAGATGCAGAAAAGGCTTTTGATGAAATACAACACAATTTTATGTTTAAGACTCTCAACAAAATGGGTATAGAAGGAAAATATCTCAATATGATAAAGGCCATATATGATAAACCATCAGCTAACATCATATTAAATGGCACTAAACTGAAGGCTTTCCCCCTTAAATCAGGAACAAGACAGGGTTGTCCACTCTCTCCACTCTTATTTAATGTGGTACTAGAGGTTCTAGCCAGAGCAATCAGACAAGACAAAGAAATAAAAGGCATCCATATCGAAAAAGAAGAAGTAAAGGTATCACTTTTTGCAGATGATATGATCCTATACATCGAAAACCCCAAAGAATCCACAAAAAGACTACTAGAAACAATAAGCCAATACAGTAAGGTCGCAGGATACAAAATTAACATACAGAAGTCAATAGCCTTTCTATATGCCAACAATGAAACAACTGAGAAGGAACTCAAAAGAATAATCCCCTTCACGATTGCAACAAAAAAAATAAAATACTTAGGAATAAACATAACAAAGAATGTAAAGGACTTATATAATGAAAACTATAAACCATTGTTAAGGGAAATTGAAAAAGATATAATGAGATGGAAGAATATACCTTGTTCTTGGCTAGGAAGAATAAATATAATCAAGATGGCTATATTACCCAAAGCAATATACAAATTTAATGCAATTCCCATCAAACTTCCAATGACATTTTTTAAAGAAATAGAGCAAAAAATCATCAGATTTATATGGAACTAAAAAAACCCTGAATAGCCAAAGCAATCCTAAAGAAAAAGTATGAAGCTGGGGGCATAACAATACCTGACTTCAAACTCTATTATAGGGCCACGACAATCAAAACAGCATGGTATTGGCAGAAAAATAGACACTCAGACCAATGGAACAGAATAGAAAGTCCAGAAATAAAACCACATATATATAGTCAAATAATTTTTGATAAAGGGGCCAACAACACACAATGGAGAAAAGAAAGCCTCTTCAATAAATGGTGCTGGGAAAACTGGAAAGCCACATGCAAAAGAATGAAACTGGACTACAGTCTCTCCCCCTGTACAAAAATTAACTCAAAATGGATCAAAGATCTAAACATAAGACCTGAAACAATTAAGTACATAGAAGAAGACATAGGTACTCAACTCATGGACCTGGGTTTTAAAGAGCATTTTATGAATTTGACTCCAATGGCAAGAGAAGTGAAGGCAAAAATTAATGAATGGGACTACATCAGACTAAGAAGTTTTTGCTCAGCAAGAGAAACTGATAACAAAATAAACAGAAAGCCAACTAAATGGGAAATGATATTTTCAAACAGCTCAGATAAGGGCTTAATATCCAAAATATACAAAGAACTCATAAAACTCAACAACAAACAAACAAACAATCCAATAAAAAAATGGGAAGAGGATATGAATAGACACTTCTCCCAGGAAGAAATACAAATGGCCAACAGATATATGAAAAGATGCTCATCTTCTTTAGCTATTAGAGAAATGCAAATCAAAACGGCAATGAGATACCACCTCACACCTGTTCGATTAGCTGTTATTAGCAAGTCAGGTAATAGCAAATGTTGGAGAGGCTGTGGAGAAAAAGGAACCCTCATCCACTGTTGGTGGGAATGTAAAGTAGTACAACCATTATGGAAGAAAGTATGGTGGTTCCTCAAAAAACTGAAAATAGAACTACCTTATGACCCAGCAATTCCTCTACTGGGTATATATCCCCAAAACTCAGAAACATTGATACGTAAAGACACATGCAGCCCCATGTTTATTGCAGCATTGTTCACAGTGGCCAGGACATGGAAACAACCAAAAAGCCCATCAATAGATGACTGGATAAAGAAGATGTGGCACATATACACTATGGAATACTACTCAGCCATAAGAAATGATGACATCGGAACATTTACAGCAAAATGGTGGGATCTTGATAACATGATACGAAGTGAAATAAGTAAATCAGGAAAAACCAGGAACTGTATTATTCCATATGTAGGTGGGACATAATAGTGAAACTAAGAGACATTGATAAGAGTGTGGTGGTTACGGGGGGGAGAAGGGAATGGGGGAGGGAAAGGGGGAGGGGGAGGGGCACAGAGAGAACAAGATAGAGGGTGACGGAGGACAATCTGACTTTGGGTGGTGGGTATGCAACATAATTGAACGACAAGATAACCTGGACTTGCTATCTTTGAATATATGTATCCTGATTTATTGATGTCACCCCATTAAAAAAATAAAATTATAAAAAAAAAAAATAAATAAATAAATAAATAAATAATCTATCTTTACAGTAAAAAAAAAAAATTTTCTGGGTACACTGTAATAATACCTTGACTTTAAAGATTGTAAGAAATACCCATAATTTGTATTTTTGACAAAATACAGTAAATGCTTTTGCTACATATGCAGGAGCATTGTCCGTTTTAACCAGTTTAGGAAATCCAATAATAGAAAAATGCATACAGACAATGAGATATAATATAAAATACTTAGCAGCCTCTCCTGTTCTGGCAGAGGTTACTATAAATCCAGAATAAGTCCACTGTAATGTGGACATAGGACTGTTTGCCAAATGAAGGTTTATGAGTAACCTCCATTTGCCAAAGTTGTCCTGGTAGGAGTCCTTGAGGGTTAACTCCAAATGAAGGACAGATTGTAGAATAGGACACCTTAGACAGGATTTACCAATCTGCCATGCTGCTTCCCGAGAAAGTTGAAACACAAGGCTGCAGCGTTCTGGTGATGAGTAGTATGAGACTGAATTGCTCAATCTGTAATGATTGCTCCAAATAATTTTCTTTTGGGTAGCTTGATCAACAAGGGCATTCCCTTGTGCTAAAGCTCCAGGGAGCATGGAGTGAGCTCAAGTATGTCCTATAAAACATGGAGCTCTATGTTGACATACAAGTCTTTGAAGAAGGAGGAACTGCTGAAATAGTTCATCAGCAGTTGTCCCTAAGACAGCAGTCTTTATAGTGGAAACAACCATAAGTAAATATTTGCTGTCTGTATATAGAGTGAAGGAGGAATATGGAAAATGCTGAAAAGCCATGATAATGGCATATAATTCTAGTCTTTGAGCTGATTTTAAGTTGACTGTTTCAGTATAAAGTTGTCCATTGATTTGCAAAAGCAATTTGTCATTTAGTGGAAGTTTTCCAGAGCCATTGTTGTTGATCCTTTGGAAAAAGGAATAACAATAATTTTGAGGCTCAAAACCTATAAGCTGTAAGGGTCACCTATGCCCCTTGATAATCAATGAGGCAACAAGATCAAAATATGGAAGTGTATTCCATGGGCTATTAGATGATTCAATATGCCCAAACTGTAGCTGCTCTTGTATCAATTGAGCAGCTGCCCTAAGTTTCTCCTGAGAAAGGGGCCATTGGTCTACCCATACAGGATATCTGATTTTCAAGTAATTGGGTCTGCACAATGCATTATTGGGGTAGCAGGAGCTACCAAGGCCCCTATGCTAAATTTTGATATCCTAATCCACTCCTTCTGGTATTGGGAGCCACTACTATGGGGGTGATAATTCCTCGCTGTTCTTTCCCTAGTCCCTTAGTGGGCAAAAATCCCTGAGCAAGCATCTGAGTACTGACTAAACCCTTAGGACTGACAAGCAATGCTCCCATATTTTTCAAAACATCTCTACCCCACAAATTAACTGGCCATCCAGGGAGCACATAAGGCTTAAAAAATCCAGAATGACCTTAATCTTCTGTGGGCCATTTTATATTGTTTGAATTTTATTTCCATTGTATATACTACCTTGTGCATATATTACCCATATTACCTATTCAAAGATAATTCAACTAAATTGAAAGTAATAAAACAAATGTTTGATTTTAATTGAAGTTAAACCAAACAGCCCTGAAATTAATAATAAAGCTGGCTGGAGTAGTCAATTTAGCCATTCCCAATGAGTTAGCATTCAGAGAGAATTTTATTTCTCTAATTATATGGTGATGCAAGGCCAAGTTGAATTCATTAGTTTTAATAATAGTGATAATAATGAATATGCTTATAAAATTAATAGCTCAGACACAAATTTTTATATTGAGAAATTTTATCCAATACTGTCTAAATTCTACTGGCTTAGATAATCAGTTTACTAACAATGTGAGCTCTCAGCAGTCATTTTTTTTTCACCCAGTATTATTATTAGAAAGTATTGTGAAATAGCAAAAACTGAAACATTGCAATAAATATGTCATTAAATCTTATAATTACATTAATTATATTCGTAAATCCTTGCTAGAAATACGTGCACATAAAGAATTAAAAACCGTCCTTGGAGTTCAAGGTATATCATCCTCAAGACACAACTTGAGAAAGCCCTCTCTGTGAAGAACTGGAACGTGGTATTTGTAGCTAACAAGTTCTCAGACTGGGCTGTGTGGCCAGGTTTACAAAGGCCTATGGTTGCATGACCTGTGGTGGTGCAGTGGATAAAGAAAGTGTCGACTTGGGTTGTGCTGAAGTTGCCAGTTCAAATCCATGGGCTTGCCCGGCAAAAGCACATACAGCAAACAACTACTATGAGTTAGATGCTTCCTACTTCTCTTCCTCTCTTTCTCTCTGTCTGTCTCTCTCTTTCTCTCACTCACTTCCTCTCCCCCTCTCCTTCTCTACAAAAATCAATACATAAAATCTAAAAAATTAAATGTGCAAAGCCCTGTGGAATGTCATTTCTCTTCCAGTTCCCTCCAGACAGTAGAGGAATTCACTCTACCATACCAACTCAAAATACCGTGGTTCCCTCTTTAGATACTTCTATATCCTTCCTTTCCTCATGACCTGTTAGCAAATACATGAACATTCAAAAACATGAAAAAAAAAAAAAAAAGTAAAAGAAACCCTTCCACACATGCATGAACTGCCAGGTGCCTCCTTCACCCTATCTGGTGAAAAGACCCTGCTCTGGACCCAGGGGTTTCATTTCTTTTATCATTAGCTTAGCCTCTGAAGCTGCAAATGTTATGTGTGGCTATTAAATTATCCTGCCATCTCTAAGATCCCTTTTTAAAGAGTCACCTATGACATATGAGCAGCAATGAAACCCCACTCCTGGAGTCTCTCAGTGCAATGTTGGGGGCAGAATGGAGACCTACATAGCAGCAGCAGATCTTGGAGGATGCTAATGAGAGGCAGGGCCAGTGCCCAGAGAGGCACTACTTATTATTAACACATTAGACCTGCAGGGCATGCTGCCAGTTTTAATAAGCAACCAATCTGGCAACCAACCTGCTCATCTATTAAAAGTCTAGAAACTCAGGAAAAAAATATTTGCCTATGCCCTTAATACCTCATTTTCAGCAGTGCCTGAAAAAACACTTTTTTATAACAACAAATTCCCAGGCACTGCTAGTCACTATAATAATCTTAAGTAGTATTGTTAGAATAGAATAACTGTTAGTAGTCTCTACAACCATTGTGGTTGTTGTAGAGTATATACTAAATATACTACCAGTGTATTTGAGCTAAAAATAATAAGCTACCATAATATATTTTATTCACCATTGTATCCCCAGGGACTTGCCCGGAATATGACAGGTGCCTAATATTTGTTGAATCTAATTAAGTATTATATATAATATGATAATATACTATCTTATTTCCAAAAATATACCTGAGTTCTTGAAAAGGGATTTCTCCCATATGTTTTCATATGCAGAGATGGGCCACGCCAGAGTAAATGTACTGAGGAGAAGGAGGTCTTCTGAGCAGCTAGCTCTACACAGTGAGTAGTGACTGACCTGCACCTTCATGCAGGCAATCCTCCCTGAGAAATCAGGAGGAACAGTTCTCCTTTTTGGACAAAAAAGTCTGTATTATTTAAGACTCTGATCCTTCTCTTTTGTGCCTATCTCTTCTCTGTGTCCTCTGGCTCAGGACAGTCTCTGAATTGCTTATAGAAAGTATTTGGAAATACTATCCCCAGAGTCAAGGAAAGATATTAGCAATGCCCTTCAAATCTCAAGTTCAAATTGTATACTGCTCATTGGCAAGACTATTGGTACAAGCTTTTTGAGGAGCAATTTGGCAATGTACTTAGTAAGAGCTCTAGAATCATACATATCATTTGGCCCTACAATTCACCTCTGGAAAGCCAACCTAAGGAAATCATCCAAAATACATAAAATGTTTTCTAGTCAAATTCATTCAGAGTCTCATTTGTAACAGTGAAAATATGGATGCAACCTTAATTTCTAATAATAGCAAAATGTTTTATTCCACTCACATGTTAAAATATTGTACATCATTAAAAATTATTTATGAAGAGTATAAAACAAGGAAAAATACTCATATTTTAATTATAAGTGGAAAATATACAAGAACGTGTTCATATAGAATAATCTTAACTATACAAGAATCTATGCATAAAAATAAGGGGTTCAATTTCACTAGGGAAAATATAATAAAAATTACACTGAGATACCATTTTACCCAATGTATCAATTTTTTTTTTTTTTTTACAGAAACAGAGAGAGAGGGATAGATAGAGACAGACAGACAGGAACGAAGAGAGATGAAAGGCATCAATCATCAGTTTTTCGTTGTGACACCTTAGTTGTTCATTGATTGCTTTCTCATATGTGCCTTGACCATGGGCCTTCAGCAGACTGAGTAACCCCTTGCTCAAGCCAGCGACCTTGGGTCCAAACTGGTGAGCCTTGCTCAAACCAGATGAGCCCACGCTCAAGCCGGCAACTCGGGGTCTCTAACCTGGGTCCTCCACATCCCAATCTAACACTCTATTCACTGTACCACTGCCTGGTCAGGCTCCAATAGCAAAATTTTAAGTCTAGTAATACCAAATGTTAGTGAGGCTGTGAAATAATAAAAAATGGTACCTTAGTTTGTCAATATCTAGTAAAATAGGAGAATTTCCTTTTGGTTATATATCCAAGAGGAATTTTCTACATGTACATAAAAAGACAACCACAAAAACACTTACTGTCTGTAAAAATGAACTATGAAAACAACTTAGAGTTAATTTTTAATTTCTATTCATAAGAAAATAAATGAATAAGTAGTAGTCAAGTCATACAAAGAAACATTATATATACAGCAATGAAAATGGAGGAGCTAGAGCTGCATCAGCATGGCTGACTCTCACAAAAATAATATTAAGCACCAAATGCCATGCATAAAAAATAATTATGTGGCCCTGGCCACTTGTCTCACTGGTAGAGTGTTAACCCCACGTGTGGAAGTTCCAGGTTCAATACCCAGTCAGGGCACACACGAGAAGCAAACACTTCTCCTCCACTTACCCTCCCTCTTCTCTCTCTCTCTCTCTCTCTCTCTCTCTCTCTTCCCTTCCCACAGCCAAGGCTCAGTTGATTTGAGCACATTGGCTCCAGTGGCTGAGGATGGCTCTGTGAAGCCTCTACCTCAGGAGCTAAATATAGTTCAGTTGCAATCATTGCCCCAAATAACCAGAGCATCAGCTCCAGACTGGGATTGCTGGGTGGATGCCAGTGGGGGCGCATGCAGAAGTCTGTATCTCTATCTCCCCTCCTCTCACTTAAAAAATAATAATAATATTAATAATGTAAATTATAAAAACATGTAAAGCAATATTTTACATTACTCAATGATGAATTCATATAGATATAAGAATATAAAGAGATACAGTATAAAGGTTATCTCTTAGGGACAGAGAAAGAGACATGACAAGAGAAGGGCACAAAGGGAGCTTTGATAGTGTGAATGACTGGGGGTTTTTTTAATTATTGAATTTTTTTAAAAGATAGAAAAACTTTGATTTGTTGTTTCATTTATTTATATATTCATTGGTTAATTCTTTTTGTGTGTGTGTGACAGAGACAGAGAAAGATAAAGAGATGGACAGATAGGAACAGACAGACTAGAAGGGAGAGAAAGAAGCATCAATTCTTCATTGTGGCTCCTTAGTTGTTAATTGATTGCTTTCTCCTATGTGCCTTGACCAGGGGGCTACAGCAGAGCTAGTGACCCCTTGCTCAAGCCAGTGACCTTGGGCTCAAGCCAGTGACCATGGGGTCATGTCTATGATCCCATGCTCAAGCCAGCAACCCCACACTCAACCTAGTGAGCCTATGCTCAAGCCAAATAAGCTTGCGCTCAAGCCAGCAACCTCAGGGTTTCAAAACTGGGTCCTCTGCATGCCAGTCCAATGCTCTATCCACTACACCACCATCTAGTAAGGCCATTGGTTAATTCTTATATGTGCCCTGACCAGGAATCAAACCCATGACTTTGGCATATTAGGACAATACTCTGACCAACTGAGCTACCTATGTAGATATGCTATGAAAATATGCAGAGTTAGGTAAACAATAGAAGACAGAGAGGTGCCTTGGGCAAAGGCCCTAAGTGGACAAGAGTTCAAGGTCTCTCTGACTCAGTGCTGAAAATAGTGTGTGCTGGAGACAGCAAAACAGCAGGATTAGATTCAATAACAGAATTATTTAGGCTCTCAGAACAGAGATAAGGAGTCAGCATGTTTCTTGTCCTTTACTTCACCCCCCATGAAAACTTCTTCTGTCTTTTTCCTTGAGTTATTTATACTGGCTAATAAATATCTGAGTAAGGCTGGGAACGGGGCTTCAGTTCTTCAGACTGCTTACCAGGGCTGTTGCCTCCCCTCTGCCTCTTGGAGCATCTGGCCTCTGAGCAGTTCATTGTCACCGCAACACTACCTAGCCAATGTCACATGTTTTATTTCTTAAGCAGGATGCTGAGTACCTGGATTTTAACTGTATTTTTTATGTTTTGGGGTATCTTTAAAATTTCATAATGATTTTAAAATATATAATAAATATATGACACAAAAGAGAAGGACATTCCTATCTTCCTCATAAAGACACCAAAAAATTTTCAAAGTCAGAGAGCACCACCTAATACACAGACAAAATGGGCAGACAAAACAATTTGACCCAAATAAATCAACAAGAAAAATCCCCAGAACAATAACTAAATGAAATGGAAATAACCAAACTACCAGAAGCAGAGTTTAAAACAATGATTTTTAGGATGCTCAAGGATCTTAGCAACAATAAATGGACATAATGAGCACCTAAGTAAAGAGATAGCAAGCATCAAAAATGACATTGAAATCATAAAAAAGAACCAGTCAGAGATGACAAATACAATATCAGAAATGAAGACTGCACTGGAAAAAATCAATAGCAGGCTGGATGAAGCAGAGGATAAACTCAGCTATTTAGAAGACAAGATAAACATAAGCATAGAAGTAGAGCAAAAAAACAAAAAGAGGTGCAAAAAGATTGAGGAAACTCTAAAAGATCTCCGTAATAACACAAAGAGAAACAACATCCGCATTATAGGGGTTCCTGAAGGAGAAGAGAACAAGGGATAGAAAACCTCTCTGAAGAAATAGTTGCTGAAAATTTCCCTAAATTGATGAAGCAAAAAGCCACACAAGCTCAAGAAGCACAGAGAGTCTCATTGAAGAGGAACCCAAGGAGGCCTACACCAAGATACATCATAATTAAAATGTCAAAGAATGAATACTAAAAGCTGCAAGAGAAAAGCAGTTAATTACCTACAGAGATGCCCCCATAAAAATGACATCTGATTTCGCCACAGAAACAGTTGAGGCCAGAAGGGATTGGCAAAACATATTCAAAGTGATACAAAACAAGAACCTATAACAAAGACTATTTTATCCAGCTATCATTTAAAATTCAAGGAGAAATAAAAAGCTTCCCAGATGAAAAAAAAAGAAAGAGTATTGTAGATTTAAAGAATAAAATGTCAATAAATAACTACATGTTAATAATAACCTTAGATGTAAATAGACTACATGCTCCAATCAAAAGACATAGGGTAGCTGCATGGATAAGAAAACAGGACCTGTATATATGCTGTCTACAAGAGACCCATCTCAGAACAAAAGATATACATAGACTGAGAGTGAAGGGATGGAAAAAATTATTTTATGCAAATGGAAATGAAAGAAAAGCTGGGGTAGCAATACTTATATCTGACAAAATAGACTTGAAAACAAAGGCTATAGTAGGAGATAAAGAAAGTGACTACATAATGATAAAGTGAGCAATCCAACAGGAGGATATAGTCATTGTAAATACTTATGTGCCTAATATAGGAGCACCTAAATATATAAAGCAGATTATGATGGACATAAAGGGCGAGATCAACAGCAATACTATAATAGTAAGAAATTTTAATACTCCAATAACATCAGTGCATAGATCCTCCAGACAGAAATTTAACAAATAAACAGCAGCCTTAAATGACACACTAGATCTACTGAATTTAATGGATATCTTCAAAACCTTTTGCCCCAAAGCAACAGAATATACATTCTTTTCCAGCACTTATGGTACATTCTCTAGGATAGACATGTTAGGAAACAAAACAAGTCTCAATAAATTTAAGAAGATTGGAATTATATCAAGTATCTTCTCTGATCACAATGGCATGAAACTAGAAATCAACCACAATAGAAAAACTAAAAAACAACAAAACAATTGGAGGCTAAATAACATGTTATTAAATAGCAAATGGTTAACAATGAGATCAAGAAAGCAAAAAAAATTCCTTGAAACAAATGAAAATGAGCAAATAACAACTCAAAATTTATGGAACACAGCATAAGCAATCCTGAGGGGGAAGTTCATAGCATTATAGGCATACCTTAACAAACAAGAAAAAGCTCAAATAAATAACTTAATCCCGCATCTAAAGGAACTAGAAAAAGAACAACAAATAAAGCCCAGAGGAAATAGAAGAAAGGAAATTATAAAGATCAGAGCACTGACCTGTGGTGGCACAGTGGATAAAGTGTCGACCTGGAAATACTGAGGTCGCCGGTTCGAAACCCTGGGCTTGCCTGGTCAAGGCACATATGGGAGTTGGTGCTTCCAGCTTCTCCCCCCTTCTCTCTCTCTGTCTCTCTCTCTCCTCTCTCTCTCCGCTCTAAAAATAAATAAAATAAATAAATAAATAAAAGATCAGAGCAGAAATAAATGACATAGTGGCAAAAAAAAAATCAATAAAACCAAGAGCTGGTTCTTTGAAAAGGTAAACAAGATTGACAAACCTTTAACCAGACTCGTCAAAAAAAAAAGGCAGAGAACTAAAATAAATAAAATTAGAAGTAACAATGGAGAGGTAACAACCGACACCGCAGAAATACAAAGAACAGTTAGAAAATACTATGAAGACATATATGCCAAAAAATTGGACAACCTAGGTGAAATGAATAAATTTCTAAAAACATATAACCTTCTAAAACTCAATCTGGAAGAATCAAAAAACCTAAAGAGAACAATTACAACAAATGAAATTGAAACAGTTATCAAAAACTCCAAGCAAACAAAAGTACTGGACTGGATGGCTTCACAGGTGAATTTTACCGAATAGTCAAAGGACTAACACCTATCTTTCTCAATCTATTCCAAAAAATTCAAGAGGAGGGAAGACTTCCAAGCTCCTTTTATATGGCAAGCATTATTCTCATTCCAAGTAAAGACACTACAAAGAAAGAAAACTATAGGCCAATATCCCTGATGAACATAGAGGCTAAAGTTCTGAACAAAATATTAGCAAACCAGATCCAGCAATACATTTTAAAAATCATACATTATGATCAAGTGAAATTTATTACAGGGAGGCAAAGCTGATAAAATTTTGCAAATCAATCAATGTAATTCATTACATAAACAAAAGGAAGGATAAAAATCACATGATTATATCAATAGATGTAGAAAAAGCATTTGATAAAATCCAGCACCCATTTATGATCAAAACTCTCAGCAAAGTGGGAATACAGGGAACATACCTCAACATAATAAAAGCTGTCTATGACAAACCCACAGCCAACATCATACTCAATGGGCAAAAATTAAAAGCAATACCCTTAAGATCAGGAACAAGGTAGGGGTTCCCCCCTTTCACCACTCTTGTTCAATATAGTTCTAGAACTCCTAGCCACAGCAATCAGATGGGAAGAAGAAATAAAAGGCATCCAAATTGGAAAAGTAGAAGTAAAACTATTATTATTTGCTAAGGACATGATACTATACACAGAAAACCCTAAAGTCTCAGTCAAAAAACTACTAGCCTGGTAAATAAATTCAGCAAGGTGGCAGGATATAAAATTAATATTCAGAAATCAGTGGCTGTTTTATTCACCTAAAAAAACTCTCTGAAAGAGAAATTAAGAAAACAATCCCCTTCCCTATTGCAACAAAAAAAAATGAAGTACCTAGGAGTAAATTTAACCAAGGAGATAAAAGACTTGTACTCAGAAAATTATAAGACATTGAAAAAAGAAATCAAGAAAGATACAAACAAGTGGGAACATTTACCATGTTTATGGATAGGAAGAATAAACATCATTAAAATGTCTATAAAACCCAAAGCAATCTATATATTCAATGCAATACCAATTAAAATACCAATGACATATATCAAAGATATTAAATAAATAATCCAAAAATTTATATGGAACCGAAAAAAAACATGAATAGCATCAGCAATCTTGAAAAAAAAGAATAAAGTGGGAGGTATCACACTTCCTGATATCAAGTTATACTACTAGGCTAATATAATCAAAACAGCTTGGTACTGGCATAAGAACAAGTATACAGATCAATGGAACAGAACAGAGAACCCAAAAATAAACCGACGCCTTTATGGTCAACTGATATTTGACAAAGGAGGTAAGAGCATACAATGGAGTAAAGATAGTCTCTTGAAGTGGTACATGCAAAAAAATGAAACTAGACTACCAACTTAAACCATTCACAAAAATAAACTCAGAATGGATGAAAGACTTAAATAGAAGTTGCAAAACCATAAACATCCTGGAAGAAAACATAAGCAGTAAACTCTTCAACATCTCTCATAGCAATATTTTTGCCACTTAATCTCCACGGGCAAGTGAAATAAAAGACAAAATAAACAAATGGGACTATATCAAACTAAAAAGCTTTTGCACAGCTAAAGAAACCATTAACAAAATAAAAATGCAACCTTGAAATGGGAGAACATATTTGTCAATACGTCTGATAAGGGGTTAATAACCAAAATTTACAACACCAGGAAGGTTAAACAATCCAATTAAAAAATGGGCAAAAGAACTGAATAGACACTTCTCCAAAGAGGACATACAGATAGCCAATAGGCATATGAAAATATGTTCAAAAGCACTAATCATAAGAGAAATGCAAATTAAAACCACAAAAGGATAACACCTCACACCTGTCAGAATATCACTCATTAACAAATCAACACACAGTAAGTGCTGGCGAGGGTGTGGAGAAAAGGGAACTCTCCTGCACTGTTGGTGGTGATGCAGACTTGTGCAGCCACTGTGAAGAACAGTATGGAGTTTCCTCAAAAAAATTAAAAATAGAACTGCCTTTTGATCAGCTATCCTACTTTTAGGAATATATCCTAAGAATCCCAAAACACTGATTCAAAAGAAGATATGTATTTCCATGTTTATTGCAGCATTGTTTACAATAGCCAAGATCTGGAAACAGCCCAAATGTCTGTCAGTGTATGAGTGGATTAAAAAGCTCTGGTACATAATGGGAGGGGGGTAAAGAGGGGTTCACTGGGGACAAGGGCGTGAGGTTGAGAGAGTTATGTTGAGTAGAACACTTGAATCCATGTTAACACAATAAAATAAAATTAATTAAAAAATCTTTTTAAAGCTGTGTTATGTATACACAATGGAATACTATGCTGCTGTGAAAAAGAAGGAAATCTTACCTTTTACAATGGCAGGATGGACCTAGAGATTATTATGCTAAATGAAATAAGCTAGGCAAAGAAAGACAAATATCATATGATCTCACTTATATGTGGAATCTAATGAACAAAGTGAACTGAGGAACGGAATAAAGACAGAGGTAGGGTCACAGGGAGCAGAGGGACAGCTGTCAGAGGGAAGGGGGAGGGAGTTACGGGGAGGGGAGCAAAAGGAGTGTAATGGGGAAGACAGGGTAGTGGGTGAGGGTGTTATATTGAGTGGGACACTTGAATCCATGTTAGCACAATAAATTAAAATTAATAAAAATGAAAAAGAAAAGGACATTAACTATATCCAAATAATAAAATAGTTACCTCTCTATGGAGGTATAGTGTTGAAATTCTTTTTTTTTTTTTTTTTTTTGCCTAGCACTATTTGCTATGCCTGTATAACCTGATGCAAATAAGGTACAAATAAGGAGGCACCAGTCAGAGCCAGGAACTCTAGAGATAATGGGCATAGAGGAGAATGTGACCAAAGTGATGATTCTCTATTGATCCCAACCACTGAGTCTTTCTTCTCAGTAATCCCTGTGCTCCGTTGCTCAAGTTTATTGGGCCTAGAACACCACAGCCACTTACTGCAGCTCCTGTGAACTCAATTCAGTTGGTCAAACAGATTCTTTAGAATGCCGATAATGTACTTGGCATAGAAGAGAAACCTTGTCTGCTCTCTTCTCTGTGCCTATCCACTCATGACTGAAGGCCCAGTGCTGGTCACTACCAATCTGTCCCAGGTGGTTTCAAAACTGTTCAGGCAGGCCCTGTCCTGAGACAGAACCTAGTGAATCGAGATGTACTTGACTCTAGCTAGTGATGTAGTGCACATAAAGATGCACAAAAGGTTCCTCCTTGTATCACTCCAACTCTGGGCTCTTTTGCAAACCAAATATAAAACTCAGGAGCACCAGCTGTTCATCTTCATTATCATGCATGTTTTTACTTCATCAGTTTTACTCAACTGTTTCTTGTCACGTAATAGCTTACAAAGGAGAGCTCTGAAAATAGCCAGAGAGCCTTTGAAGAACAGAAGAAAAAACATTTTTAATGTTTACTTTCAAATTTGCTCAAAGGATGAAAATCACTAACTAGCTCATTTATCTATTTGACAAGCATTTATGTGGTACTTACCATGTGTCAGGTGCAACTCTCAGCACTACACAGATGATAACATTTTTAGTCCCCCTAACAATCCTATGAGGTGAGCTTGTTTAATACCTCATGTTATGTAAGAGGAAACTGAGGCACAGGCTGCCAGGTAGTAGAACCAAGAGTCATACCTAAGCTTTTAAGTTCCCGAATCCAGGCTAGTCATTAGTGTTGAACTGCCACCACATGCACACAAGCTTGTGGGGAATAGAAATAAAAACCCACATTCTGTCAATAACCAGACAGAAATAAGTGTCTATATTCCACTATTTATACTAGGGCCTCATTGCTTCCTATAGGCCCAGTGTTTGCCAGCTTAATCCAATAATATGGCTTTTCTTCACTTCCTATGGAGTGACCAAAGATTATAAGCCTTACCAGACCTGAAACCATTTACTCACCTTTCCAAGACCCAGTCCCCCACATTAAGACCCAGCCATCATCATTTGTTCAAGTGACTTATTTGAGGGGAAGGCTGGGCAAGGAAATCAGTTCTTAGTTCAAGGGTTTCCAGACAATCCCAGAGGAGAAAAGAACTTATGCTGGGAGCTGACAGTACTTAATGAAGACAAGTTTCAAGTTGAAAGTCAAAATAGTTGCAAAATATCTGTCCTTGAATTTTTGCCAAAATAGCAAAAGTGAATATGCACACATATTTTTATTATGGGTGAGGAAACAAGTATTCTTATATACTGTTAGAAACACTAAACAATATATTTTGGGTAGGGACATTTTGGTAAATCTGTCTTTTATTTTTTATTTTTAGCAAGAGAGAGAAGGGACAGACAGGAACAGATGGACAGGAAGGGAGAAAGACGAGAAACATCAACTCACAGTTATAGCAACTTAGTTGTTCATTGATTGCTTTCCCATATGTGCTTTGACCAGGGGGCTTTAGCTGAGCCAGTGACCCCTTGCTCAAACCAGCGAACTTGGACTCAAGCCAGTGACCATGGGGTCATGTCTATGTTCCCACACTCAAGCCAGCAACCCCATGCTCAAGGTGGTGAGCCCGCACTCAAGCCAGATGAGCCCATGTCAAGCCAGTGACCTTAGAGTTTTGAACTGGGATCCTTAGCATCCCAGGCTAGTGCTCTATTCACCATGCCACCACCTAGTCAGCCATAAATATTTTTTAAATTTCAATGTGTATACTCTAACCATAGTAATACATACACACAAACATACACAAACACATGCACACACACACACACGAAAACTAAAAAATTTTTCAGAAAATACTAAATATCCATTATTTAATTATAATTAAATAAGTTGCAGTCTTTCTATATATTTTTTGTCATAGCCCTGACAAAAAATTAGGTAGACCATGTTGAAATGAAATGAAAATATGTTTAAAATACATTGAAAAAGACACCATGAAATAAAAAATATTTCATATTTGTGGATTAGAACAATCAACATAGTTAAAATAACCATATTACCCAAAGCAATATACAAATTTTTAAAAATCCCCATTAAAATCCCAATGTCATTTTTCAAAAAATATAACAGAAAATCACCAGGTTTATATGGAACCATAAAAATTGCAAATAGCCAAAGCAATCCTGAGAAAAAAGAATGAAGCTGGAAGTATCACACTATCTGACTTCAAATTATACTATAGAGCCACAATAATCAAAACAGCATGGTACTGGCAGAAAAACAGACATACAGACCAATGGAACAGAATGGAGAGCCAAAAAACAAAGCCACTTATATAAACAAATTATCTTTGACAAAGGAGCCAAAAACACACAGTGGAAAAAAGAAAGCCTCTTCAATAAATGGTTCTAGAAAAATTAAAAATCCACATGCAAAACAATGAAACCTGACTACAGTTTGTCCTATAGTTTGTCTCCCTGAACAAAAATTAATTCAAAATGGATTAAAGATCTAAAATAAGAGCTGAAACTATAAATTACATAGAAGAAAATATAGGTACTAAGCTCATGGACCTTGGCCATAGAAAATAATTTATAAATTTGACCCCACAGGCAAGGGAAATAAAGGCAAAAATAAATGAATGGGACTGTATCAAACTAAAAAGCTCTGCATAGCAAAAGAAACTGACAAAAAAATGAGCAGCCAACTAAATAGGAGATGACATGTGCAAACAACAGCTCCAATAAGGGATTAATATCCAAAATATAAAAAGAACTCACAAAGCTCAGCAACAAGCAAACAATCCAATTAAAAAATAGGGAGAGGACCTAAACAGATACTTCTCCCAAGAGGACATACAAATGGCCAACAGATATATGAAAAGATGCTCATCTTTATTACCTATTCTAGAAATGCAAATCAAAACTACAATGAGATACCACCTCACACCTGTTAGATTAACTATTATCAACAAGACAGATAATAGCAAGTGTTGCAGAGGCTGTGAAGAAAAAACAACTCTCATTCACCTCTAGTGGGAATGCAAATTAGTACCACCATTATGGAAGAAGTTATAGTGGTTCCTCAAAAAATTAAGACTAGAATTACCATATGATCCAGCAATCCCTCTACTGGGTATCTACTCCAAAAACTCAAAAACATTGGTACGTAAAGACACATGCTCTCTCATGTTCATTGCAGCATTATTCACAGTGGCCAAGACATGAAAACAACCAAAGTGTCCCTCAATAGAGGATTGGATAAAGAAAAGGTGGTACATACATACAATAGAATACTACTCAGCCATAAGAAATGATGACATAGTGACATTCATGACAGCATAAATAGATCTTGAGACCATTATACTGAGTGAAACAAGTAAATCAGAAAAAGCTAAGAATTAGCTGTATAATTTCACACATAGATGGGATATAAAACTGAGATTTATGGACATAGATAAAAGTGAAGTGGTTACAGGGGGGTGTACAGAATGTGAGGGAGGGGGAAGGAAACTTTCATGAATGGGGAGGGAGATGGGGGGAAGGGTCTAAACAGGGACAAATCTAAGGTGACAGAAAATGATTTGACTTCAGCTGATGGGTATACAACATAATCAACATTTCAAATGCTATAGAAATGTTGACCTTAAGCCTATGTACTCTTATTGATCAGTGTCACCCTGTTAAAGTTAATTTTCTAAATAAAATAAAATAAAATAAATAAATAAATAAATAAAATACATTATCAAACAGACTTATGAAAGTAGGTGTAGTATGCTCCATTTTTGTAGAAGTTTTAAAAGCATATGCCTGCATACACATAAGGGAATTAAAAATTGTACAAAACACTACATGAAAAAATGTTGCAAGTTAAATATTAAGAAATATGCAAAGAGTTTTATTTTTCATTTCATACTTTGTTTTTAATTTTAATGTAAAACTTTTAATGTTAGCTTTAGCTATACTGTTTTTGTTTTAAAATATAGTCCTTTATTTAGAATAAGTAGTTATAATTATATTTTAAATATACATACATAGCCCTGGCCAGCTAGCTCAGCAGTAGAGCATCGGCCTGGTATGTGGAAGTCCTGGGTTTGATTCCCGGCCAGGGCACACAGGAGAAGCACCCATTTCCTTCTCCACCCTTCCCTCTCTATTTTCTCTCTATGTCTCTCTTCCCTTCCCGCAGTCAAGGCTCCACTAAAGCAAAGTTGGCCGGGGCGCTGAGGATGGTTCCATGGCCTGTGCCTCAGGTGCTAGAATGGCTCTGATTGCAGTGGAGCAACATGCCAGATGGGCAGAGCATCACCCCCTGGTGGGTATGCCAGGTGGATCCCGGTCGGGCACATGCATCCCGGTCTGTCTCTCTGCCTCCCCACTTCTTACTTCAGAAAAATACCAAATTAAAAAAATAATAAATAAATATACATACATATAATATATACATGTATCATATATGTATATATGATATATGCATGTCTGTTATACATTTTGTTACATATATTTTATGATATTTATATTTATTATATATTATACTTTTATATAGCATATATTTTATATGGTTTTATATTTTACATATTATTTACACATAAATTTAAACACAGACACACTGGATCTGCATTAATAGAGACACACAAATGTTAAACTGCATTATTGTGAATACTAGATGATACTGGCTTTAAAAACTTGAAAATATAATTCTATTTCTTAAACATTCTTTCTACTTCCCTTCCTTCTATTTCCATACATTTTATTCATGCTTTGAATTATAATGACAAAATGTTTCTAGTGGAAAATATAAAGCCCAATCCAACTATTACAAATTTCAAGTAAATAGTCCAAATTAATTACATCTTAAAAAATGTTTCCTTTGTGACCCTACAGGATATCTATTATTATAGAGGGTTCTTGAAGAATATGAGTATTAAGAGCAACAATTGATGACTAAGTAGGAGGGTAGTCATAGGAGGAAGACAGAATATTTAAGCAAGAAGGTGAAAAACTGAAAATAAAAAGCTAGACAAAACATTTCTGTGTCTGTTGGGAAGATTTATGAGAAGTAAATGTGATTACAAGGGAAGGGGTATTTCTTTGTAACTGAAACTTGGGAGAAAGGACATTAAGGTATGACAGAATTTAAAGAGACTAGATTTGGAAAGGTAAAATTATTAAGCTGTAAGAAACTCCAAGAGATTTGCTAGGATCTTGAAAATAATAGCAGTTATTTGATGATACAGAATACTTGAAAACATGTGAGGCAAAATTAAACATAAAAATATGAATCTATACCCTGCATAGATCAGTAAAATCAATTTTAGCTAAAAGTGGACAAAAATATATACTTGTCTACTGTATTTTTAAAGATCTCTTGGAATAGAATAAGGATCATATGCTTATGCACAAACATATACACAGAGTGGAGTGACCAATAATTCCAATTTGCCTAAGACTAATGGATTTCCTAATGGGATGCGGGACTTCTAGTGCTAAAATCAGGACAGTCCCAGGCAAACTGGGGACAAATTGGTCACCCTGACACAGAGATATACAAACATCTAAAACAGATAGATGATAGATAGATAGATAGATAGATAGATGATAGATAGATAGATGATAGATAGATGATGATGATAGATAGATGATGATAGATAGATAGATAGATAGATAGATAGATAGATAGATAGATAGATAGATAGATAGAAGATAATAAATATAGATACCCTTTTATTCAGGTCTCTGAACATGTTATAAACCATTACAAAAAAATTAGGATTGGCCCTGGCCAGTTGGCTCAGTTGCTTCTCCATGCCCCCCCCCTCCTTCCTCTCTGTCTCTCTCTTCCCCTCCTGCAGCCAAGGCTCCATTGGAGCAAAGATGGCCCGGGCGCTGGGGATGGCTCCTTGGCCTCTGCCCCAGGCGCTAGAGTGGCTCTGGTCGCGGCAGAGCATCGCCCCCTGGTGGGCAGAGCATCGCCCCTGGTGGGCATGCCGGGTGGATCCCGGTCAGGCGCATGCGGGAGTCTGTCTGACTGTCTCTCCCTGTTTCCAGCTTCAGAAAAATACAAAAAAAAAAATTAGGATTATTGCCATGGCTTGTACTATTTTTTTAAGACTATTTTAGAGAAGCTTTAGGTTCACAGCAAAATTGAGAGGAAGATACAGAGATTTCCCATATACTCTCTGCCCCACACAAGCACAGCTTCCCTCATTATCAACACCCCCAATCAGTGTAGTATATTTGCTACAACTGAAGAACCTACATTGATGCATCGTTATAATTTATGTTATGTTTTACTCTTAGTGATGTACATTCTACGGGCTTGGACAAATGGATAATAACATGTATACACCACTATAGTATTATAGCTAGTAGTTTTGCTCCCTAAAAACCTTCTGTGCTTTGCCTTTTCATCTATCCCTTCTCCTAACCCCTGGTCTTTTTACTGTCTCCATAGTTTTTGCTTTTCCAAAGTGCCACATAGTTGTAACCATACAGTATGTATAGCCTTTTTTAGACTGGCTTTTTTCACTTGCTAATGTAAATTTAAGTCTCCTCTCCTCAGTGGATGAGTGGATTAAAAAGCTTTGGTACATATATACTATGGAATACTACTCAGCCATAAGAAATGATGACATCGGATCATTTACAATAACATGGATGGACCTTGATAATATTATACTGAGTGAAATAAGTAAATCAGAAAAAACTAAGAACTATATGAATCCATACATAGATGGGACATAAAAATGAGACTCAGAGACATGGACCAGAATGTGACGATAATGGGGGGGAGGAAGAAGAGAGAGGGGGTGGGGGAGGGGAGGGGCACAAAGAATATCAGATAGAAGGTGACAATTTGACTTTGGGTGAGGGGTATGCAACATAATCAAATGTCAAAATAATCTGGAGATGTTTTCTCTGAACATATGTACCCTGATTTATCAATGTCACCGCATTAAAATTAATAAATTAAAATTTAAAAAATTTAAGTCTCCTCCATGTCTTTTCATGGTTTGATAGCTCATTTCTTTTTAGTGATGAATAGTTTATTGTCCGGATATACCACATTTTATTTATCCATTCACCTACTGAAACCCATCTTGGTTGCATCCAAGTTTTGGCCATTATGAATAAAGCTGTTATAAACATCTGTGTGCAGATTTTTGTGTGTATGTAAGTTTTCAACTGCTTTGGGTAAATACCAAGGGAAAAAATTGCTGGATCATATGGCAAGAGTATAATTGATTTTTTAAGATACTGCCACACTATCTTCCAAAATGACTATACCATTTTGCATTCTCACTAGCAATGAATGAGAGTTCCTTCTACCCTACATCTTCATCAGCATTTGGTTTTGTCAGTGTATTAAATTTTCATCATTCTTAATAAGTATGTAATGTTATTTCATTGTTGCTTTATTTTGCATTTCCCTGATGACATGATGTGGAATGTATTTTTACATGCTTATTTTCCATCTGTATATCTTCTTTGGTGAGGTGTCTTAAGGCTTTTAACACTTATTTTAATTCGGTTGTTTTTCTTATTGTTGAGTTTCAAGTGTTCTTTATATTTTTTTGGAAAACAGTTCTTTATCAGATCTGCCTTTTGCAAATATTTTTTCCCACTCTGTCTTGTCTTCTCATTTTGTTGACTGTTCCCTTTACAGAGAAGTTTTTAATTTTAATAAAGTTTGTTGTATCTAAAAAAGCATCACCATATGTAAGGTCATCTAGATTTTCTCTTATGTTATCTTCTAGGGTTTCATAGTTTTGTGCTTTACATTTAGTCTATGATCTATCTTGAGTTAATTTTATGAAGAGTATAAGGTCTGTGTCTGGATTCATTTTTCTGCATGTGGACTTCCAGTTTTTCTGGTACTACTTGTTGAAAAGACCATCTTTGCTCCACTGTATTGTTTTTGCTTCTTTTTCAAACATCATTGCCTTTACCTATGGAGTCTATTTCTGGACTCTCTATTCTGTTTCATTGATCTATTTGTTATTTTTTCACCAATACCACACTGTCTTTATAGTATGTCTTGAAGTCAAGTAGTGTAAATCCTCCAACTTTGTTGTTCCCCTTCAATATTATGTTCACTATTCCAAGTCTTTTGCCTCTTCATATGAACTTCAGAATCAGTTTGCCATTACCCACAAAACAACTTGCTGGAATTTTGATTTGAAATTGCATTGAACCTATAGATCAAGATAGGAAGAACTGCCATCTTGACAATATTGGATCTTTCTATCCATGAACTTGGAATATCTCTCCATTTATTTAAGGTAGGTTTCTTTTTTTTAATCACAATAGTCTTTCTCCTTTAGGTATTATCTATATTTTATTACATTTATATCTAAGTATTTCATTTGCAGGCAGTGAAGGAAAGGAGTTTCCGGTTCCTTTTAAAAAAAGCAATATAAGTTCAACTCAGCCACTTTTAGGCCATTTTCATATTCTCTCCCTCGAAGCAAAATGGCATGGTTAGTGAAATTCTGCATACTCTGCACCTACAAGAAAACTCTCTAAGATGCCAGTCAAGGTGATTATGGTTAAGTTAATTTAATATCAATTTCTATCCAAGTTTACATAGGATAGAGCTGTTTAATTCTAATATGTAAAATAGCAAGGCAGTTTCTGGGATATGAAAATTGTCAGAGTTTATTCACCTATTTAACAGATATTTACTGGGCATTCAGTTAGGGCTACATTTTTAATATAATGCAACAAAAATTGTTACTATAGAGTTGTTTACAGCTGTTTCTCTAACCCCATCCTGCAAAAAATATATATATATTTTTTCCAGTCCAATTTCTCTCCCTCCATATTCCAAAAGAGGAAAAATTGACCTACATAGTAAAGATTTAAGAAGTAAGGTGGAAGAGAAGAGCAGTATCAAACTGAACTTAGGGGGAGATTTGAAGTGATATGTAAAAAAAATGTTATATAGCAGCTGAGGATTGTGAAAGAAATGGGTGGGAAAGAAGAGATTTTAAGAAATGTTTCAATGGACTATCTATGTGAATCTCTTTTATGTATTAGAGAAATACAAAGAATTTGAGCTATTCCAAAGTAGTTTTTGGTTACTGAACTAGGTTCATTTGTCAGAGTCGAAGAATGAGTCACATATATGCTTATTCTGTAAGGATTACATGAGAAATAAATACACTGTGATTCTCAGTGGAAGTAGAGAAACTGAGTTGTGGCCCTTTATTGCCAGAGGTAAAAATTTTCTCATCTGATGTCATTGTACCCACTAATGTGCTCACATCCATGAATTATATATAATATCCTCTGCCAAATTATTTCCCTGTTGTAAACAATGTGATCAAATAAAGCAAGTATTACTTGTTTGCATTTTTATTGTTGGTTAACATAAAAGACATTTTATCAGATGATTGAAGCCCAAAAATTCTCTAGACCACTGTGAACACATGTTTTGGGAGATTAGCTAATCAGTTTAAGTACCAAGCCATAGGAACACAGGTATTACCAATAAGTAATTTCTACTCAAGTCCAGGAACCCAAGAGAATAAAAATAAAATTATTTTTCTTAGTTAAAATGTAAACTATGGGCTTTACTAACTTTGTATTGAATTGTTAAGTTTTTTAAAAACAATATATAGGCCCTGGCCGGTTGGTTCAGTGGTAGAGCGTCGGCCTGGCGTGCAGAAGTCCCGAGTTTGATTCCCGGCCAGGGCACACAGGAGAAGCGCCTATCTGCTTCTCCACCCCTCCCCCTCTCCTTCCTCTCTGTCTCTCTCTTCCCTTCCCGCAGCCGAGGCTCCACTGGAGCGGAGATGGCCTGGGCACTGGGGATGGCTCCTTGGCCTCTGCCCCAGGCGCTAGAGTGGCTCTGGTTGCGACAAAGCGACGCCCCGGAGGGGCAGAGCGTCGCCCCCTGGTGGGCATGCCGGGTGGATCCCGGTCGGGTACATGCAGGAGTCTGTCTGACTGTCTCTCCCCATTTCCGGCTTCAGAAAAATACAGAAAAAAAAAAATATATATATATATATAACAGGGAGATTCCAAGATGGCAGCAGAGTAGGCAGACAAACTGCCACCTCCCAAGACCAAACTAAATTACAAAATTAATTTAAGAACAATTGTCATGAAAAACCAACTTTGGAATAAAAGAACAGAACTTGAAAACCAAGGAGCACAGAAGACACTACATTGAGACTGGTAGGAAGTGCAGAAGTGCATTGGGGGCTCCCCCTCTCCCAGGAGTTAGGTGCAGCTGAGAGTCCAGAGGGATTCTCATTGTGGGGAGAAAGACCCTGAAAGGTGGGGGTATTCAGCCCCAGGACTGGAGTCCCAGCCTAAAGACCCAGAAACTGCAGGAGACAGACTGACAGCATTGAGTGGGGAGAAAAGTGGGATTTCTGTCTGTGGGAAATGGCTTGAAAAGTTGCAGCTGCCTTAAAGGGCCAATGCAGAAAATCTCACTCACAGCCACTTACCTGGGGCCCTGGAGATGAGGAGAGCTGAGAGGACTGGTTTTGGGTGAGGAGAACGGGGAGAATGGAGGAACAGGGACACAAATGGTGATGGAGAGAACAGCTTTGCTGAGTCATTCTCCAATACAGAGGTGGCCATAGGCAGGGGGAGGGCCACTCCCTCCATCCATCACAAGCCTAGTGTAAGGCCAATTAACTCACCTCCAGAAAGCTCTTCGGCTCCAATCAGTATAAAAGGCCATTCAGAAAGAAGGAAGTAAAGGGGAGGGGCAGTGACTCAGGTTTCCAGGGAGATCTAAGCTATACCTCCCCAATCTAATATGGAGAACACATCCCACCCCCGGAGAGTACCTAGGCAGACCACATTTTCTGGTTCTCAGAGGTCACACCCACTGCATTCCTGCAGACTTACCATACAGGAAAGAAAAGAAAAAGAAAGGTCTGGATAGAGTTTCAACTTGGGCCAAAGAGCAAGATATGCACACTACCCTAGTCTTAATTACAGAAGTTCCTTGTTGGGTTCAGCAAACAAATAGCAGGAAAATTAAGACTTTTATGTGGCTCAACTTGTTGGGGAGAATTAAAATCTGAGCAACCAACATAGGCTAAGAGATTAAGCCCTGGAGAAGGGGCCACATTCCATGTACCAACCTCAGTTGCCCTACCATAACAAGCCTGCAAATCTCACATAGAAAAATGGGAAGACAGAAAAATATAATCCAAATGAATAAACAAGAGAAATCCCCAGAAAAAGAACTGAATGAGATGAAAGTAACCAAATTACCAGATGCAGAGTTTAAAATAATGATTGTTAGGATTCATAAAGATCTGAGAGCTACAATAGATGGACATAATGACCACCTAAATAAAGAAATTACAAGCATCAAAAAAGACATTAAAATGATAAAAAGGAATCAATCAGAAATGACAATTACAATATCAGAGATGAAGACTACACTAGAAGGAATAAACAGCATGCTGGATGAAGCAGAAGATAGAATCACCAACTTAGAGGACAAGATAAATGAAAACACAGAAACAGAGCACCAAAAAGAAAAGAGGCTCAAAAAGTCTGAGGAAACAATAAAAGAACTCTGTGACAATATAAAAAGAAATACCATCCACATCATAAGTGTTCCTGAAGGAGAAGAAGAAGAACAAGAGATAGAGAAACTTTGAAGAAGTCATAGCTGAAAAATTTCCTAAATTGATGAAGGAAAAAGTAACATAAGCTCAAGAAACACAGAGAGTCCCAGTAAAGAGGAATCCAATAAGGCCTACATCAAGACACATCATAATTAAAATACCAATGTTAAGAGAAAAAGAAAAAAAAATACTAAAAGTTGAGAAAAGAAGTCACTTATTTATAGAGAAGCCCCGAAAAGGAGGACATTCAACTTTTCAACAGAAACACTTGGGGCCAGAAGGGAAGGGCAAGAAATATTCAAAGTAAAGCAAAACAATAGCCTACAGCCGTGATGGCAAAACCTTTTTATAAGAACTGCCCACTTTTGCAGTGCTGGTCAACCAGCACTGCAAAAGTGGGTGGTTTTTGTAAAAAGGTTCGTCATCAGGGGTCTACAACCAAGACTTCTTTATCCAGCAAGATTATCATTTAAAATTGAAGGAGAAATAAAAAGCTTCCCAAACAAAAAAAATCTCAAGGAATTCATTACAACCAAATGAATACTGCAGAAAATATTAAGGGGCTTGCTATAAAAAGAGCAAAAAAAAAAATAGAAATTGAGAAAAAGAGGATTATAGATTTAAAGAATAAAATAGCAATAAACATCTCCATATCAATAATAACCTTAAATGTAAATGGACTAAATGCTCCAATCAAAAGACATAGGGTACCTGCATGGATAAGAAAACAGGACCCAACATGCTGTCTACAAGAGATGCATCTCAGAACAAAAGATACACATAGATTGAGAGTAAAAGGATGGAAAATTATTTCATGCAAACGAAAAGGAAAAAAAGCTGGGGTATCGATACTAATATCTGACAAAATTAAAATTAAAACAAAGGCTATAGTAAGAGATAAAGAAAGTCACTACATAATGATAAAAGGAGCATTACAACAGGAAGATATAATTATTATAAATATATAAGCACCTAATATAGGAGCAACTAAATATATGAAACGTATTATGATGGACAAAAAGAGAGAGATCAACAGCAATAATATAATAGTAGTGGATTTTAATACCCCACTAACATCAATGGATAGAACCTCCAGACAGAAAAGTAACAAAAACACAGTGACCTTAAATGACACACTAGATCATCTGGATTTAATAGATACCTTCAGAACCTTTCACCCCAAAGCAGCAGAATATACATTCTTTTCAAGTGCTCATGGTACATTCTCTAGGATAAATCACATGTTAGGACACAAAATGAGTCTCAGTAAATTTAAGAAGATTGAAATCATATCAAGCATCTTCTCTGAACACAATGGCAGGAAACTAAAAATCAACTATAATAGAAAAACTGAAAAACCTTCAAACACTTGGAAATGAAATAGCATATATGAATGGGTTAACAATGAGATCAGGAAGAAATCAAAAACTTCCTTGAAATAAATGAAAATAAACATACAACAACTCAAAATTTATGGGACACAGCAAAAGCTGTCCTGAGAGGAAAATTTATAGCATTACAGGAATACCTTAGAACAGTGGTCCCCAACCCTTTTTGGGGCCATGGACTGGTTTAATGTCAGAAAATATTTTCATGGACCGGCCTTTAGGGTGGGATGGATAAATGTATCACGTAACCAAGACAAGCATCAAGAGTGAGTCTTAGATGGATGTAACAGAGGGAATCTGGTAATTTTTAAAAAATAAAACATTGTTCAGGCTTAAATATAAATAAAACAGAAATAATGTAAGTTATTTATTCTTTCTCTGCGGACTTTCTCTGCGGACTTTGGTACCACTTTCTCTGTGGTACCAAATGGCCACTGCCTTAGAAAGCAAGTAAAAGTGCAAATTAAAAACTTAACCTTGCACCTAAAAGAACTAGGAAAAAAAAACAGCAAGTAAAGCGCAGAGGTAGCAGAAGGAAGAAAATAATAAAGATCAGAGATGAAATAAGTAAAATAGAGACAAAAAAAATACAGAAGAACAATGAAACCAAGAGCTGGTTGTTTGAAAAGGTAAACAAGATTGATGAGCCTTCAATCAGACTCACCAAGATAAAAAAAAGAGAAGGCTCAAATAAATAAAATTTAAAATGAGAACGGAGAAGTAACAACTGACACAGCGGAAATTCAACAGATTGTAAAAAATACTATTAAGAACTGTATGCCGGAGTGACGTCACGGAAATGGCGCCGTGAGAAGCGCGTCCGACAGCTCTCCCCTAAATCACAACAAATTTATCAACTAGAAACAGAAAAAATTTATCCTCGGAGCATTCCGGAGTTCCACACAAACTGAAAGCAAAAGGACTGTTATCACTTGAATCTGAGAGGAGGGTGTGGAGGAAGCTACCGCAGCAGCGACGCTCATTCAAGCCGCGAGGGAGTGCGCCTGCGTGCTATCAATAAGACCACCCTCAGATGCCGATAAGAAAGAGGAAATCGAATATTATGGATACAAAAGAAAGAGAGGTAACACAAATAGATGTGGAAAAATCTATGGAGAAAAGACTTAACATATTGGAAGCCTTGGAGCTAAATGACAGAGAATTTAAAATAGAAATCTTAAAAATACTCAGAGAGATACAAGAAAACACAGAAAGGCAATATAGGGAGATCAGAAAACAACTCAATGAACACAAAGAATATATTACCAAGGAAATTGAAACTATAAAAACAAATCAAACAGAAATGAAAAACTCAATTCACGAGCTGAAAAACGAGGTAACAAGCTTAGCTAACAGAACAGCCCAGATTGAAGATAGGATTAGTGAAATAGAAGACAAACAACTTGAGGCACAACAGAGAGAAGAAGAAAGAGACTCAAAAATAATAAAAAATGAGAAAGCCCTACAGGAATTGTCTGACTCCATCAGAAAGAATAACATAAGAATAATAGGTATATCAGAGGGAGAAGAGAAAGAAAATGGAATGGAGAATATACTCAAACAAATAATAGACGAGAACTTCCCAAGCCTGTGGAAGGAACTAAAGCCTCAAATTCGAGAAGCAAACAGAACACCAAGTTTTCTTAACCCCAACAAACCCACTCCAAGGCACATCATAATAAAGATGACACAAACCAATGACAAAGAAAAAATTCTCAAGGCAGCCAGGGAAAAGAAGAGTACAACATATAAAGGAAGGCCTATTAGATTATCATCAGATTTCTCAGCAGAAACTCTACAAGCTAGAAGAGAGTGGACCCCAATATTTAAAGCCCTGAAAGAGAGGAACTTTCAGCCAAGAATACTATACCCATCAAAGCTATCCTTCAAGTATGAAGGAGATATAAAAACATTCACAAATACAGAAAAGATGAGAGAATTTATCAACAGAAAGCCCCCACTCCAGGAAATACTAAGGGGGGTTTTCCAACCAGATTCAAAGAACAAAAGAAAACAACACCACAAGTAACAGCTCCACCAAGAACACAATAAAACCAAACTTAAACTGTGACAACAAAGGAAAAAAAGGGGGGAGAGGATGGAGATTAACAGTAGCAAAGGATGATGAAATGCAGAAATACTTATAAGATAGGGTACTACAATGAATATGGTAGGTACCCTTTTCATTACTTAATGGTAACCACCCTTAAAAAAACCACCACAAAAACACTTGACTTAAAAAAGGTAGCAACAGAGGAAAGAAGTATGGAACACAAACAAACAAAAACAAATGATAGAAAAACAAAAGAGAAGAATCAAACTAGATACAAAACTAACAGAAAGCAATTTATAAAATGGCAGTAGGGAACCCACAAGTGTCAATAATTACATTAAATGTAAATGGATTAAACTTACCAATAAAAAGACACAGAGTAGCAGAATGGATTAATAAAGAAAATCCAACTATATGCTGCCTACAAGAAACACATCTAAGCAACAAGGATAAAAACAAATTCAAAGTGAAAGGCTGGAAAACAATACTCCAAGCAAACAACACCCAAAAAAAAGCAGGCGTAGCAATACTCATATCTAATAATGCTGACTACAAGACAGAAAAAGTACTCAGAGACAAAAATGGTCATTTCATAATGATTAAGGGGAAGTTGAATCAAGAAGACATAACAATCCTTAATATATATGTACCAAACCAAGGAGCACCAAAATATATAAGACAGCTACTTATTGACCTTAAAACAAAAACTGACAAAAATACAATCATACTTGGAGACCTCAATACACCGCTGACGGCTCTAGATCGGTCATCCAAACAGAGAATCAATAAAGATATAGTGGCCTTAAACGAAATACTAGAACACCTGGATATGATAGACATCTACAGGACACTTCATCCCAAAGCGACAGACTATACATTTTTCTCTAGTGTACATGGAACATTCTCAAGAATTGACCATATGTTGGGCCACAAAGACAATATCAGCAAATTTAGAAAAATTGAAATTGTACCAAGCATATTTTCTGATCATAAAGCCTTGAAACTAGAATTCAACTGCAAAAAAGAGGGGGAAAAACCCACAAAAATGTGGAAACTAAACAACATACTTCTAAAAAATGAATGGGTCAAAGAAGAAATAAGCGCAGAAATCAAAAGATATATACAGACAAATGAAAATGAAAATACGACATATCAGAATCTCTGGGATGCAGCAAAAGGAGTAATAAGAGGAAAGTTCATATCACTTCAGGCCTATATGAACAAACAAGAGAGAGCCGAAGTAAACCACTTAACTTCACACCTTAAGGAACTAGAAAAAGAAGAACAAAGACAACCCAAAACCAGCCGAAGAAAGGAGATAATAAAAATCAGAGCAGAAATAAATGAAATAGAGAACAGAAAAACTATAGAAAAAATCAATAAAACAAGGAGCTGGTTCTTTGAAAAGATCAACAAAATTGACAAACCCTTGGCAAGACTCACCAAGGAAAAAAGACACAGGACTCAAATAAATAAAATCCAAAATGAAAGAGGAGAGATCACCACAGACATCATAGAAATACAAAGAATTATTGTAGAATACTATGAAAAATTATATGCCACCAAATACAACAACCTAGAAGAAATGGATAAATTCCTAGAACAATACAACCTTCCTAGACTGAGTCATGAAGAAGCAGAAAGCCTAAACAGACCAATCAGCAGGGAGGAAATAGAAAAAACTATTAAAAATCTCCCCAAAAATAAAAGTCCAGGCCCAGACGGTTATACTAGTGAATTCTATCAAACATTCAAAGAAGACTTGGTTCCTATTCTACTCAAAGTCTTCCAAAAAATTGAAGAAGAAGTAATACTTCCAAACACATTTTATGAGGCCAACATAACCCTCATACCAAAACCTGGCAAGGATGGCACAAAGAAAGAAAACTACAGACCAATATCTCTAATGAATACAGATGCTAAAATACTAAACAAAATACTGGCAAACCGAATACAACAACATATTAAAAAAATAATACATCATGATCAAGTGGGATTCATCCCAGAATCTCAAGGATGGTTCAACATACGCAAAACGGTTAACGTAATACACCATATCAACAAAACAAAGAACAAAAACCACATGATCTTATCAATAGATGCAGAAAAGGCTTTTGATAAAATACAACACAATTTTATGTTTAAGACTCTCAACAAAATGGGTATAGAAGGAAAATATCTCAACATGATAAAGGCCATATATGATAAACCATCAGCCAACATCCTATTAAACGGCATAAAACTGAGGACTTTCTACCTTAAATCAGGAACAAGACAGGGTTGTCCACTCTCTCCACTCTTATTCAACGTGGTGCTAGAAGTTCTGGCCAGAGCAATCAGACAAGACAAAGAAATAAAAGGCATCCATATCGGAAAAGAAGAAGTAAAGCTATCACTTTTTGCTGATGATATGATCCTATACATCGAAAACCCGAAGGACTCCACAAAAAGATTATTAGAAACAATAAACCAATACAGTAAGGTCGCAGGATACAAAATTAACATACAAAAGTCCATAGCCTTTCTATATGCCAACAATGAAATATTAGAAAACAAACTCAAAAAAATAATCCCCTTCACGATTGCAACAAAAAAAATAAAATACCTAGGAATAAACATAACAAAGAATGTAAAGGACCTATATAATGAAAATTACAAAGCATTGTTAAGGGAAATCGAAAAAGATACAATGAGATGGAAAAATATTCCTTGTTCTTGGATAGGAAGAATAAATATAATCAAAATGGCCATATTACCCAAAGCAATATACAAATTTAATGCAATTCCCATCAAAATCCCTATGAGATTTTTTAAAGAAATGGAACAAAAAATCATCAGATTTATATGGAACTATAACAAACCCCGAATAGCCAAAACAATCCTAAGGAAAAAGAATGAAGCTGGGGGCATTACAATACCTGACTTTAAACTATATTATAGGGCCACAATAATCAAAACAGCATGGTATTGGCAAAAAAATAGACACTCAGACCAATGGAACAGAATAGAAAGCCCAGAAATAAAATCACATATATATGGTCAAATAATCTTTGATAAAGGGGCCAACAACACACAATGGAGAAAAGAAAGCCTCTTCAACAAATGGTGTTGGGAAAACTGGAAAGCCACATGCAAAAGAATGAAACTCGACTACAGCCTGTCCCCGTGTACTAAAATTAATTCAAAATGGATCAAAGACCTAAATATAAGACCTGAAACAATAAAGTACATAGAAGAAGACATAGGTACTAAAATCATGGACCTGGGTTTTAAAGAACATTTTATGAACTTGACTCCAATGGCAAGAGAAGTGAAGGCAAAGATAAATGAATGGGACTACATCAGAATTAAAAGTTTTTGCTCAGCAAGAGAAACTGATATCAAAATAAACAGACAGCCAACTATATGGGAACTGATATTTTCAAACGACAGCTCAGATAAGGGCCTAATATCCAAAATTTACAAAGAACTCATAAAACTCAACAACAAACAAACAAACAATCCAATAAAAAAATGGGAAGAGGACATGAACAGACACTTCTCCCAGGAAGAGATACAAATGGCCAACAGATATATGAAAAGATGCTCAGCTTCATTAGTTATTAGAGAAATGCAAATCAAAACTACAATGAGATACCACCTCACTCCTGTTAGATTAGCTATTATCAACAAGACGGGTAATAGCAAATGTTGGAGAGGCTGTGGAGAAAAAGGAACCCTCATTCACTGTTGGTGGGACTGTAAAGTAGTACAACCATTATGGAGGAAAGTATGGTGGTTCCTCAAAAAACTGCAAATAGAACTACCTTATGACCCAGCAATCCCTCTACTGGGTATATACCCCAAAACCTCAGAAACATTGATACGTGAAGACACATGTAGCCCCATGTTCATTGCAGCACTGTTCACAGTGGCCAAGACATGGAAACAACCAAAAAGCCCTTCAATAGAAGACTGGATAAAGAAGATGTGGCACATATACACTATGGAATACTACTCAGACATAAGAAATGATGACATCAGATCATTTACAGCAAAATGGTGGGATCTTGATAACATTATAAGGAGTGAAATAAGCAAATCAGAAAAAAACAAGAACTACATGATTCCATACATTGGTGGAACATAAAAATAAGACTAAGAGACATGGACAAGAGTGTGGTGGTTACCAAGGGTGGGGGGGGAGGGAGGACATGGGAGGGAGGGAGGGAGAGAGTTAGGGGGAGGGGGAGGGGCACAGAGAACTAGATAGAGGGTGACGGAGGACAATCTGACTTTGGGCGAGGGGTTTGCAACATAATTTGATGACAAAATAACCTAGACATGTTTTCTTTGAATATATGTACCCTGATTTATTAATGTCATCCCATTACCATTAATAAAAATTTATTAAAAAAAAAAAAAAACTTACTATAGTTAAATCTATCTTTTTATTTATACTTTGGTTGCTCTGCTACTGCCCACCATGAAAGCTGGAACGCCCACTAGTGAGCGGGGACCAGGTTGACTACCACTGCTGTACACTTTTATACATCAGCAAATTAAATAGTGCATAAGAGAAAAGCAAATGTGCTCAAATTTTCTGCACCATTTATAATTGTAAGCATAAGAATTTATTTTTTTTTTTTTTATAATTTTATTTTTTTAATGGGGTGACATCAATAAATCAGGATACATATATTCAAAGATAACAAGTCCAGGTTATCTTGTCGTTCAATTATGTTGCATACCCACCACCCAAAGTCAGATTGTCCTCTGTCACCTTCTATTTTGTTTTCTTTGTGCCCCTCCCACCCCCTATCCCTCTCCCATTCCCCCCTCCCCCCCGTAACCACCACACTCTTATCAATGTCTCTTAGTTTCACTATTATGTCCCACCTACGTATGGAATAATACAGTTCCTGTTTTTTTCTGATTTACTTATTTCGCTTCGTATCATGTTATCAAGATCCCACCATTTTGCTGTAAATGTTCCGATGTCATCATTTCTTATGGCTGAGTAGTATTCCATAGTGTATATGTGCCACATCTTCTTTATCCAGTCATCTATTGATGGGCTTTTTGGTTGTTTCCATGTCCTGGCCACTGTGAACAATGCTGCAATAAACATGGGGCTGCATGTGTCTTTACGTATCAATGTTTCTGAGTTTTGGGGATATATACCCAGTAGAGGGATTGCTGGGTCATAAGGTAGTTCTATTTTCAGTTTTTTGAGGAACCACCATACTTTCTTCCATAATGGTTGTACTACTTTACATTCCCACCAACAGTGTATGAGGGTTCCTTTTTCTCCACAGCCTCTCCAACATTTGCTATTACCTGACTTGCTAATAACAGCTAATCGAACAGGTGTGAGGTGGTATCTCATTGCAGTTTTGATTTGCATTTCTCTAATAGCTAAAGAAGATGAGCATCTTTTCATATATCTGTTGGCCATTTGTATTTCTTCCTGGGAGAAGTGTCTATTCATATCCTCTTCCCATTTTTTTATTGGATTGTTTGTTTGTTTGTTGTTGAGTTTTATGAGTTCTTTGTATATTTTGGATATTAGGCCCTTATCTGAGCTGTTGTTTGAAAATATCATTTCCCATTTAGTTGGCTTTCTGTTTATTTTGTTATCAGTTTCCCTTGCTGAGCAAAAACTTCTTAGTCTGATGTAGTCCCATTCATTAATTTTTGCCTTCACTTCTCTTGCCATTGGAGTCAAATTCATAAAATGCTCTTTAAAACCCAGGTCCATGAGTTGAGTACCTATGTCTTCTTCTATGTACTTAATTGTTTCAGGTCTTATGTTTAGATCTTTGATCCATTTTGAGTTAATTTTTGTACAGGGGGAGAGACTGTAGTCCAGTTTCATTCTTTTGCATGTGGCTTTCCAGTTTTCCCAGCACCATTTATTGAAGAGGCTTTCTTTTCTCCATTGTGTGTTGTTGGCCCCTTTATCAAAAATTATTTGACTATATATATGTGGTTTTATTTCTGGACTTTCTATTCTGTTCCATTGGTCTGAGTGCCTATTTTTCTGCCAATACCATGCTGTTTTGATTGTCGTGGCCCTATAATAGAGTTTGAAGTCAGGTATTGTTATGCCCCCAGCTTCATTCTTTTTCTTTAGGATTGCTTTGGCTATTCGGGGTTTTTTATAGTTCCATATAAATCTGATGATTTTTTGCTCTATTTCTTTAAAAAATGTCATTGGAATTTTGATGGGAATTGCATTAAATTTGTATATTGCTTTGGGTAATATAGCCATCTTGATTATATTTATTCTTCCTAGCCAAGAACAAGGTATATTCTTCCATCTCATTATATCTTTTTCGATTTCCCTTAACAATGGTTTATAGTTTTCATTATATAAGTCCTTTACATTCTTTGTTATGTTTATTCCTAAGTATTTTATTTTTTTTGTTGCAATCGTGAAGGGGATTATTCTTTTGAGTTCCTTCTCAGTTGTTTCATTGTTGGCATATAGAAAGGCTATTGACTTCTGTATGTTAATTTTGTATCCTGCGACCTTACTGTATTGGCTTATTGTTTCTAGTAGTCTTTTTGTGGATTCTTTGGGGTTTTCGATGTATAGGATCATATCATCTGCAAAAAGTGATACCTTTACTTCTTCTTTTCCGATATGGATGCCTTTTATTTCTTTGTCTTGTCTGATTGCTCTGGCTAGAACCTCTAGTACCACATTAAATAAGAGTGGAGAGAGTGGACAACCCTGTCTTGTTCCTGATTTAAGGGGGAAAGCCTTCAGTTTAGTGCCATTTAATATGATGTTAGCTGATGGTTTATCATATATGGCCTTTATCATGTTGAGATATTTTCCTTCTATACCCATTTTGTTGAGAGTCTTAAACATAAAATTGTGTTGTATTTTATCGAAAGCCTTTTCTGCATCTATTGATAAGATCATGTGGTTTTTGTTCTTTGTTTTGTTGATATGGTGTATTACATTAACCGTTTTACGTATGTTGAACCATCCTTGAGATTCTGGGATGAATCCCACTTGATCATGATGTATTATTTTTTTAATATGTTGTTGTATTCGATTTGCTAGTATTTTGTTTAGTATTTTAGCATCTGTATTCATTAGAGATATTGGTCTGTAGTTTTCTTTTTTTGTGCCATCCTTGCCTGGTTTTGGTATGAGGGTTATGTTGGCCTCATAAAATGTGTTTGGAAGTATTGCTTCTTCTTCAATTTTTTGGACGACTTTGAGTAGAATAGGAACCAAGTCTTCTTTGAATGTTTGATAAAATTCGCTGGTATAGCCGTCAGGGCCTGGACTTTTATTTTTGGGGAGGTTTTTTCTATTTCTTCTCTACTGATAGGTCTGTTTAGGCTTTCTGCTTCTTCTTGACTCAGTCTAGGAAAGTTGTATTGTTCTAGAAATTTATCCATTTCTTCTAGGTTGTTGAATTTAGTGGCATAAAGTTTTTCATAGTATTCTACAATAATTCTTTGTATATCTACGGTGTCCGTGGTGATTTCTCCTCTTTCATTTTGGATTTTGTTTATATGAGTTCTTTCTCTTTTTTCCTTGGTAAGTCTCCAAGTATGATTGTATTTTTGTCAGTTTTTGTTTTAAGATCAATAAGTAGCTGTCTTATATATTTTGGTGCTCCTTGGTTTGGTGCATATATATTAAGAATTGTTATGTCTTCTTGATTCAGTGTCCCCTTAGCCATTATGAAATGGCCATTTTTGTCTCTAAGTACTTTTCCTGTCTTGTAGTCAGCATTATCCGATATGAGTATTGCTACACCTGCTTTTTTTTGGATGTTATTTGCTTGGAGTATTGTTTTCCAGCCTTTCACTTTGAATTTGTTTTTATCCTTGTTACTTAGATGAGTTTCCTGTAGGCAGCATACAGTTGGATTTTCTTTTTTAATCCATTCTGCTACTCTGTGCCTTTTTATTGGTGAGTTTAATCCATTTACATTTAGTGTAATTATTGATACTTGTGAGTTCCCTATTGCCATTTTATATCTTGCTTTCTGTTAGTTTTGTGTTTTGTTTGATCCTTCTCTTTCGTTTTTCTATCTTTTGTTTTTATTTGGTTGTATTCCATACATCTTTCCTCTGTTGCTATCTTTTTTATCTCATGTGCTTCTGTGGTGGTTTTTTCAATGGTGGTTACCTTTGAGTAATGAAAAGGGTCCCTACCCTGTTCATTGTAGCGAACTATTTTGTGAGCACTTTTGCACTCCATCGTCCTTTGCTACTGTTAATCTCCGTCTTCTCCCCCTCTTTCTTTTTGTTGTTGTCACAGTTTAAATTTGGTTTTATTGTGTTCTTCTTGGAGCTTTTACTTGTGGCTCTGTTTTTTTTTGTTCTTTGTATCTGATTGGAGAACCCCCTTTAGTAATTCCTGGAGTGGGGGTTTTCTGATGATAAATTCCCTCATCTTTTCTGTATCTGTGAATGTTTTTATTTCTCCTTCGTATTTGAAGGATAGCTTTGATGGGTATAGTATTCGTGGCTGAAAGTTCCTCTCTTTCAGGACTTTAAATATTGGGGTCCACTCTCTTCTAGCTTGTAGAGTTTCTGCTGAGAAATCTGACCTTTGGGTGTATTGCGAAGAATCTGGAAGCTCCAAGTATAGGTTTTTCTGTTTCTGGTTGAAGATCTTGTTGAGTTTTGGGGGAGATTTATCGGTATCGCTTCCTACTCCGCCATTACTCTGACGTCATCTCTGCATAAGAATTTAACAATATCTATATAGATTCAAAGATGTGCAAAAGAAAATAGAAACTTAGTGATTGGTAGGTGAAAATCCTTGATTTTACAAAGGAAAAAATCAGGTCCAGGGAAGTTAATCTACTTTTCTACAGCCACACAACTCCAGTACTTGAACCCAGGTCTTTTGACTAAAAATCTATGTCTCACCATAATTGGTGGCAGCTCTAACAAAACTTGCAGTATATTTTTGTAAATGATTATCTACTTTTACCTTAGATATTTTTATTATAAGGGTAATTTCTTCATGATGGAAATTAAAAGACTCCAATTGTTTTTAAACTAACTGAAAAAAATGAACATATCAAATTAAAGTGCATTTTATCAAAAACATTTTAACTGTGTTTAGAAAGACCAATTGATGAAGTATTGACAGAGATCTAATAAAAATTTAATCTACAGAGCCATGATAAACAGTATAATATTGGCTGAAGAATAGACCACAGACCAATGGAACAGGATCGAGAGCTCAGAAATAAAACCACATATATAAAGACAAATAATCTTTGACAGAGGAGCCAAAAACACACAATTGAGAAAAAGAAAGCCTCTTCAATAAATGGTGCTTGAGCCTGACCAGGCAGTGGCACAGTGGATAGAGTATCGGACTGGGATGTGGAGGACCCAGGTTCAAGACCCCAAGGTCACCAGCTTGAGTGCAGACTCATCTGGTTTGAGCAAGGCTCACCAGCTTGAGTCCAAGGTCACTGGCTCAAGCAAGGGATCACTCAGTCCACTCTAGTCCCCCAGTCAAGGCGCATATGAGAAATCAATCAATGAACAACTAAGAAGCTGCAACAAAGAATTGATGTTTCTCATCTCTTTCTCTTCCTGTCTGTCTGTCCCTATCTGTCCTTCTCTCTGACTCTCTCTGTCTCTGCCACAAAAAATAAATAAATAAATAATAAATGGTGCTTGAAAAATTGGAAAGCCATATGCAAAACAATGAAACTTGACCACAGTTTGTTCTCCTGCACAAAAAATTAATTCAAAATGTATTAAATACCTAAATAGTAGAGCTGAAACTACAAATTACATAGAAGAAAATATAGGTACTAAGCTCATGGACCTTGTCCATAGAGAATAATTTTTTAATTTGACCCCAAAGACAAGGGAAATAAAGGCAAAAATAAATGAATGGAATTATATCAAACTAAAAAACTTCTACACAGCAAAAGAAACTGACAACAAATCAAATAGGCAGCCAACTACATGGGAGATAATATTTGCAAACAACTCTGATAAGGCGTTAATATCTAAAGTATAAAAAGAGATCACAAAGCTCAGCAACAAGCAAGCAAACAATCCAATCAAATAATGGGGAGAGGACCTGAATAGACACTTTTCCCAAGAGGACATACAAATGGCCAACAGATATATGAAAAGATGTTCATCTTCACTAGAAATTCTAGAAGTGCAAATCAAAACTACAATGAAATACACCCCACACCTTTTAGACTGGCTCTTATCAACAAGACAGGTAATAACAAGTGTTGGAGAGGTTGTGGAGAAAAAGTAACCCTCATTTACTGCTGGTGGGAATGCAAATTAGTACAACCATTATGGAAGAAATTATAGTGGTTCCTCAAAATATTAATACTAGAACTACCATATCATCCAGCAATCCCTCTACTGGGTGTCTACTCCAAAAGCTCAAAAACATTGGTACGTAAAGAGACATGCACCCCCATGTTCATCACACCATTAATCACAGTGGCCAAGACATGGAAACAAGCAAAGTGTCCTTGATAGAGGATTGGATAAAAAAGCTGTGGTACATATATATAATGGAATACTACTCCGCCATAAGAAATGACATGTCATTTATGACAACATGGATGGACCTTGAGAACATTATACCGAGTGAAATAAGTAAATCAGAAAAAGCTAAGAACTGTATGATTTCACACATAGGTGGGTTATAAAACTGATGTTTACAGACATAGATAAAAGTGCAGTGGGTTTAGAGGTGGGTGGAAATGATGTGGGGGAGGCAGAGAGATGGTGTAAAGAGGAACAAATATAAGGTGACAGAAAATGATTTGACTTTAGGTGGTGGGTATACAACATAATCAACTGTTCAAATGCTATAGAAATGTTTACCTGAAACCTATGTACTCTTATTGATCTATGTCACCCTATTAAATTTAATTTTCTAATTAAAAATTAAAAAATTAAATCTTAAGAGGATCTGATAACATGTAAAAAATTATAAAGTTGGAATAATGAAAGCTTTTTGCAAATGCTATAAATTCCAAATGGCATAATGAAAGACAGATAAATTTGATTACATAAAAATGTAATTAGGACTAATTATAAAATACTGTTTTTTCATATCAGGCTGATAAAAACCATTAAGTTTAAATAAGTATATATTGATAAGAACATAGGGCAACATATTGTAAACCCTGAAAAAGAGAGAGAGAGACCTACTAAGAAGGACTCCTGGTGCCTAACTGAACTCAAATATAAAAGCAGAGCCTAGAAGCCATGTCTGCACAGGGACTTTTCACATAACCTGCACTTCAGGGAGAAGCCTGTGCTGAATTGCCTGCCTTTGTACTAAACTGCCTGCCTATACTGTGTTTCTGTCATCTGAGCTAGATTACAAAGATTTCCTGGAATCTTATTTCAACCAATAGAATTGAGATTTTTCCCATCCAATCAGAGCTAAGCAGCTCTAACCAATCAGAGTGCCTGTATTCTCATTAATCAGCACAGTGCTTTTTGGGCCAATCAAACTGTGAGGATTTTGAGCCCTCATTTGCATGAGGACAGACCAGTCAGGGACCAAGGGCAGGGACTTCTGACCATAAAAGCCAGTTTTCCTCTGGCTCAGGAAGGACACTTCCTTTTCCAATCAAAGAGGTGTTCCACTAAAGATGTCTGAAGGTGTCTTCCCAGAGCAAAGAGGAACAAGCAATGGAACAGACATTGGAGCAGAGCTCATGGAGCAGACCAGAGGAAAACTGCCAAGGGCCTGGCCCCAGGACCACTTCACAGCCCTGCTGTTTACACAACCCTGCTGTAGCACTATTGAGCTAAACTGAAGCAACCTCTTTTCAATGAAAAGTGGCAATATCTCAAATTAAATATTCTACAACACCGAACACAACTTCAACTTTATAAAGAGCATCCACAAGAAACCTACAGCTAATATACTTAATGATGAAGTATTTAATCCTTTTTCTCTAAGACCAAAACAAGGCAAGAATGTCTACTCTCATCACTTTTTTTCAACATAGGACTGGAAGTACAATAAGGTAAGAAAAATTAAAAATACATATTATAAATAGAGAAATAAATCTGTCCCTATTTGCATCTGGCATGATTGTCTAGGTAGACAATCCCAGGAAATATACATTTTTTAAAAAATAAAAACCTCTGAAAACTTACAAGTGAGTTCAGCAAGTCATAGGATTAAAAATCAACACATAAAAATCAATTGTGAATCTATTTACTCACAATGAATATGTGAAAATCAAAATTTAAAACACTATGGCATTTATCAGAAAATAAAATAGGTATAAACTTAAACATATATAGGATCCAAGATCTGTATACTGACAATTACAAAATGCTGATAACAGAAATAGAAAAAAAATCTAAATAAATGGAAATAAATACTATGTTTGGAAATCATAAAAAAATGAAAAGGCAAACTTCAGAGAAAATATTTGCAATCATATATCTTGTAAGGGGTTAATATCAAAAATACATTAAAAATTCTCATAACTCAATAGCAACAAAAATTAACAATTAATTTTTTAAATGGGCAGAAGATCCAAACAGACATTTTTCCAAAGATAAAAAATGGCCACAAGTACATGAGAGGCTGCTCAAAATCACTAATCATCAAGGAAATGCAAATCAAAACCATAATGACATATTATATCAACCCTCTTAGAATGACTATCACCAGAAAACAAGAGATAGCAAGTGTTGACAGGGATGTGAAGATCCTTGTGCGCTGTCAGTGGGAATATAAATTGGTGCAGCTAGTAGGAAAAATAGTATGGTTGTTCTTCAAAAAATTTTTAAAAGCCTGACCAGGCAGTGGCACAGTGGACCGAGCATCAGCCTGGGATGCAGAGAACTCAGATTTGAAACCTCAAGGTCACCAGCTTGAGCCTGGGCTCATCCAGCTTGAGTGCAGGGTCTCTGGCTTAAGCATGGGATCATAGACATGACCCTATGGTCACTGGCTTGAGCCCAAAAGTCACTGGCTTGACCAAGGGGTCACTCACTCTGCTGGAGTCCCCCAGTCAAGGCACATATGGGAAAGTAATCAATGAACAATTAAGGTGCTGCAATAAGGAATTGATGCTTCTCATCTCTCACTTTCTGTCTGTCCCTATCTGTTTCTCTGTGTGTCTCTTTCTCTGTCTCTCTCACTGAAACAAGTAAATAAATAAAAATAGAAATAAAACTACCAACAGTCCCACCTCTGGGTATGTATATACTTCAAGGAAATGAAAACAGGATTTTGAAGAGATATATCTATACTCCCATGTTTATTGCAGCATTATTCACAATAGCCAAGATATTGAAATAACCTAAGTGTTCATTAGTTGATGAATGGATAAAGATGTGGCATATATACATAATATATGCAGGGTGGGGCAAAAGTAGGCTTACAGTGCTGAGTATGTGAAAGAGTTTATTCTTGTGGTATTTATTAATTATTGTATTATTTCCATACTAACAACTGTAAACCTACTTTTGCACCATCCTGTATATACAATGAAATATTATTCAGTCATGAGGAAAAAAGTTCTGCTGTCTATAGCAACTTGGATGGATCTTGAAGGCATTATGATAAGTGAAATAATCCAAATGAAATGACACAAATACTCTATGATATCATATATATGAGGAATCTTGAAAAAATAAAGTCAAACTCATAGAAACAGAGAGTAGAAAAGTGGTTGCCCAGGGCTAGGGGTGGGGAGAATAAGAAGAACTTGGCAAAAGTATATAAACTTACAGCAGTAAGATGAATAAGGTTTTAGGATCTAATGTATAAAATGGTGACTGTAGTTGATAACACTCTATTGTATACAGTAAGTCCTCAAGTTACAAACATCCAACTTATGTACAACTCATACTTATGAATGAAGTGCCATAAGGGCTATTGGTAATCAACTACAGTTGGACATCAGTGAAAATGATGTCATAGAGATACTCAAAGAACTAATCAATGAAGACTTTATGGAACTAGAGCAGCAGATGGTAGCATTTATGGAAGAAAATAGGGACCTAGAAACACTAGAACTGAAAAAGATTTCTACAAAAGAGTTAGCTGATACTGTTCTTCTAATTGAAGCAGGAATGGAAAAGTTATAGAAGCAAGTTCCTGATACAAAGAGGTTCACCAAAGTTTACCGTACAGTTACTGAAGGCCTGAGGTGCTACAGGGCCATATGATGAGGAAAAAAATACTCTTTACAAACCTCCCTTGAGGCTTACTTTAGAAAACCGACTCCAGCTGCAGACTCAAACCCTGACGCTCTAACACCTGTCCCATTCTCTCTGACAAGTCCATCATCTTCTGTATCATCCAAGATTGTTTAAGGTTGTACTAGAAAATGTTTTAGTATTTATATGCACAGAAAGGTAAAAATGAATACTATGTTAAGACAAACATCTGTTTAAGTTGCATTTAATAGGTAAATGTACCTGTTCCTACTTACATACAAATTCAACTTAAGAACAAACCTACAGAACCCAGGGACTGTCTGTAATTGAAATTTATTAAAAGTAGAATTTAAATGTCCTCACTAAATATAATTATATATATATATTAATAAATGTGGGGAGGGTGATGGGTGTTTCAATTAACTAAAAGGGAGGAATCCTTTTAATATATATATCAGCCTGACCAGGTGGTGGCACAGTGGATAAAGCGTCAGACTGGGATGTGAAGGACCCAGGTTCGAGACCCCGAGGTCGCCAGCTTGAGCGTGGGCTCATCTGGTTTGAGCAAAAATTCACCAGCTTGGACCCAAGGTTGCTGGCTCAAGCAAGGGGTTGCTTGGTCTGCTGAAGGCCCATGGTCAAGGCACATATGAGAAAGCAATCAATGAACAACTAAGATGTCACAATGCGCAACGAAAAACTAATGATTGATGCTTCTCATCTCTCCGTTCCTGTCTGTCTGTCCTGTCTATCCCTCACTCTGACTCTCTGTCTCTGTAAAAAAAAATATATATATATATCATATATATCATATATATATCAAATTATTACAATGTATACTTTGTATCTTATAATTTTGTCAATTATACCTCAATAAAGCTGGAAAAAAAGAAAAGCCAGATTCATGAATTGGAAAACTCAACAAAGTAGTCAATCCTCCCCAAATTGATATACAGGTTTAATGCAATTTCTATCAAAATTCCAGCAAGGTCTTTTAATAAAGAAAAGCTTATTCTAAAATAATTAAAACAGTCCTGACAAAGAAGAACAATCTGGGAAGAGCTATTCTAACCAATATGAAGACTCACCATATAGCATAATAGCCAAAACAATATGGCCCTGACCAGATGGTGGCGCAGTGGATGGAGCATCAAACTGGGACCTGGAAGACCCAGGTTCGAAACTCCAAGGTCACCAGCTTGAGCACGGGTTCATCTGGTTTGAGGAAGGCTCACCAGCTTGAGCCCAAGGTCGCTGGCTTGAGCAAGGGGTCACTCAGTCTGCTGTAGTCCTCCGGTCAAGGCACATATGAGAGAGCAATCGATGAACAACTAAGGCGCCACAGTGAAAAGTTGATGCTTCTTGTCTCTCTTTCTGTCTGTCCCTCTGTCTCTCTCTGTCTCTGTCACACACACACACATACACACACACACACACACACACACACACACACAAATATGGTATTAGCTGAGGAATAGGCGCATAGAGCAAAGAAACAGAACAAAGAGTTCAAAAATAGACCCAAACAAAATATGCCCAACTACTATTTTTTTATTTCTATATTTGGCATACTTAACTATCTGCAAAATATATCACATATCATGCATTCTTTTTTAAATTTTTGTGGAACTATAATTTATATACCATAAAATTTATATTTACAAAGTGTTCAAGTCAGTGATTTTGAATATGTTCAGAACTTATGCAACCATCACCACTATCTAATTCCAGAATATGTTCATCACCACAAAAAGAAACTCCATACCCATTTAGCAGTGACTTCCTATTTCCCTCTACCCCCAGCCCATGGCAACCACTAATCTATATTCTGGCTCTATGGATTTGTTTATTCTGGGTATTTCATATAAATGGAATCATGTACTATGTGGCCTTTTATATCTGACTTCTCTCACTTAATATTTTCAAAATTCATTCATGTTGTAACATGTATCTGTACTTCATTCCTTTTTATTGCTGAATAATAAACCAATTATGAATATTTTATTTATCCATTGATAAGTTTTTTGCTATTATGAATAATGCTACCGCAAACATTCATGTAGAGATTTTTGCATGGTTATATATAGTCATTTCTCATGGATATACCTAGAACTGGAATGGTTGAGTCATATGGTAAGTACATCTTTCACTTTTTCAGGAAATGCTAAACTGTATTCCAAACCAGCAACATTATTTACATTTCTACCAGAAATGTATGAAGGTCTGAATTTTTCCACATTCTTTCCTATACTTATTGTCTATCTTTTTTAGTATAGCAATCCTGGTGGGTGAAGTAGTATCTCATTGTGGTTTGAATTTACATTACTTTAATAAGTAATGATGTTGAGTATCTTTTTTTTTTCTTTTTTGTTTTGTTTTGTTTTGTTTTTAGGTAAGAGGAGGAGAGATAGTGTGGCAGACTCCCACATGCACCTCGACCAGGAGCCACCCAGTAACCCTGTTTGGGACCGATGCTCGAATCAACCAAAATATTTGTGTGTGTGTGTGTGTGACAGAGACAGAAAGAGAGACAAAGAGAAGAACAGATAGGGACAGACAGACAGGAAGGGAGAGAGATGAGATGAGAAGCATCAATTCTTCATTGCAGCTCCTTAGTTGTTCATTGATTGCTTTCTCATATGTGCCTTGACCAGGGGACTACAGAAGAGTGAGTGACCCCTTGCTCAAGCCACTGACCTTGGGCTCAAGCCAGTGACCTTGGGCTTCAAGCCAGTGACCTTTGGGCTCCAGCCAGTGACCTTGGGGCTGGATCCCATGCAAATCTATTTCAACTTTGGTGGAGTCAGCAGAAGGAAAATGACATACCATCTATATTACCACACAAAATAAATAACTATTGCTGAGTAGAGCATTCCATTATGTCAATATACTGCAGCTTTTTATCCACTTGTCTACTGATAAGCACTTGGGCTGTTTCCAGATCTTGGCGATTATAAATAACACTGCAATGAACATAAGGGTGAAGATATTCTTTCGAATTCATGTTTCAAATTTCTTTGGATATATCCTCAGAAGTAGGATCACTGGGTCAAAAGGCAGTTCCATTGTGAGGAAACTTCACATTGGTTTTCACAGTAGCTGTACAAGTCTGTCTATATTTCCAACAACAGTGCACAAGGTTTCCCTCTTGTCCACATCCTCACCAATACTTGTTTGTTGATTTGTTGAAGATAGACATTCTGACAAGTGTGATGATATCTCATTGTAGGCTTAATTTCATCTCTCTGATGATTAGTGACATTGAGCATTTTTTTATGTCTATTGGCCATCTGTATGCCCTCTTTGGAGATATACAAGTTCTATTCAGTTCCCATTCCCATTATTTAACTGGATTGTTTGTCTTCTTGGTGTTGAGTTGCATATAAGTTCTTCAAATACATAAACCACCCATATTAATAGGTGATTATCATTAATTTTTCTAATATCAAAAATGTAGTTAGTATATTAAACAAGATGACAGTGAAGTAAGTAAAAGCTAAACTCACCTTCTCACAGGACCAGACTAGAATTACAACTAAATTAAAGATTAATCATCCTGAATAACCCACTGAAGACTAAGCAATGAGAAGTCTTATACACAAGGATTCACAGAAGAAGCTACATTGAGAGACTTGGAGGCATAGTAAAGATTCAAAAAGGCCAAGCCCTACTCCTATGAGTAGCAGCTGAGGTTCCAGAGTAATACCTCATATGCAAGGGGACTCCCCGAGAAGTGCGGTACCTAAACCCCGAGCAGACCTCCCTAGCCCAGAACCCCAGAGCCTGGAAGAGGTGCCCACAGAACATTCAGCTGTGAAACTCTTTTCTATCAACCAAGGATAGACAGCTAAAGACACTGGCACCCTCTGAAAGGGCCAATGCACAAAATTTCAGTGAGTGGCAGCCACTCACTCTGGGTTCTGGCAAAGGGATGGTGGAATGAACTAGAGTCATGTGAAGAAAGTCTGTAGTTTGTGACTCTGGGGAGGAACATGGAAGTACAGCCACCAGGATTCCTATGCTGAGCCATTCTTCAATACCACAGATGCCATCTTTCTTGGACAGAGCACTCCATTCTGAGTGGTATCAGCCTGGGGGAAAGCAATTTCCCTATACTCGGGACTCCCTCTCTCCCCATGCTGCTGCGCTTAAGACCTTACTGAGGGGTCAGCTGCCTTGGCCAGCGTATAGAGGTCTGGACAGACTCAAGAGGTTTCAGTGACTTAGTGGTCTGGCTTTGGGGCAGGGGCTATCCTTCCCCCCTCCCCCCGCCACTTTCCTGTGAACTTGACTGATGCCTCACCCTCACAGGAGATCAATAGAACCACCCTCCTAGCTTCCAGTAGTACCACTCTCCTGGCTCTGGAGGCCCCACCCTCTCAACACCTATGACTTCACTTTGATGAGGTGGGGCAAAATCTGAGACAGACTTCAGTCTGACCAGCACCTCTTCCTCATAACAGACTACTATCTCCCTCTTCCTTACTTTGCCAGAGGCTCTTTCAGTGACTGAGACTAATAGAAAGCTAGCAGGTAGAGGAAGCTATAGGCAGATCTAGAGGTACCTTGGGACTTTTGCTGACCTGCCCCTAACCAAGTTCTGATTAAACCAGACTTGGTGTGCACTTTGGTCCTTCCTGCTTGTGCCCAAGCCCAAAAGAGGCAGCTACAAACTATTGATCATGTGTTGTAAAGCACCAGGCACAGGCAGCATCTGACATCGGCCAGCACTAGAGTACTTCACAAGAGGCACAGAACAAACACCCAGTGGCCAGATTCAGACAATATCAGAGCAGGATACAATAAACTTCACAAGCATTATATCCAAAGGTTGATATCAGCAGGCACCAAAGCCTGCTTAGGTAAATTCTGCTTTGTGAGGACAACACCTGCACAATAGCTCACATGCATGGTGGGGGTTAATCCTTAGCCAGCAGCCTGAGGAATGATTCCATGCACAATCAGGCCAATAGAAAAAAAGACCAAATTACAACAGAAGGGCCCACATAACCCCCACAAGGGACATTCCTGAAGCATCCAGCTCAGGTGATCAAGGAAACAACACTACAGGGTCCCACAGGACCCATACTACATAAGGCTGCTCCACAAAGACTTGGAATCATAGCATATTTATCTAATACATAGAAACAAATACAAAGAGGCAGCCAAAAGTCAGAAACCAAGAAACAGACCCAAAATGAAAGAACAGGAGAAATCTCCAGAGAAAAAGATGTAGGTAAGCAATTTATCAGATATAGACTTCAAAGTAACAGTTATAAGAATTCTAAACAGCATGAAAAAGGACACAGAAGCCATAAGAAAGGAACAATCAGAAATAAAAATACAATATCTGACATCAAGAATACACTGGTGAGAATCTCGGATGACGTCAGAGTAATGGCGGAGTAGGAAGCGATACCGATAAATCTCCCCCAAAACTCAACAAGATCTTCAACCAGAAACAGAAAAACCTATACTTGGAGCTTCCAGATTCTTCGCAATACACCCAAAGGTATGATTAAGTGAAAAATTGGCTAAATATATAACCAAACCCCGAAGGAAATAGGGAGTAAGAAATGCTCCGCCTTCCTCACTAACCTAAACAGGGCGGCTTTTTCTGGTAACTGTGAATATAGAAACTGAGGCGGGCAAAGGGGGTGAATAGATCCAGGCTGCCGCAGCAAAAACGGCCGAACCAGGCTGTGGCTCAGAGATCCAAGCCGAGGAAAATCTGATCCTGTGGCAACCCGGGCAATACAAGCTAACACTCGCGCCAAACCCAAACAAAGAAAGACAAGCGGAGCGGCCATTTTACCCGGCCTCCTGGTCGGTGCGCAGTTAGTGGAAGAGAGATTTCTTCCTAAGCCGCGGAAGTGGGTACCCATGTTGCCCCACGGAGAGGCAGGGCCAGAGGCCTTTCTGTGGGCTGAGGGCAGAGTCTCTGGGCAGCCCCAGCGCCCTGGGAAAGCCACGCACGGGAGGGAGTGAGAACTAATCCCAACGGTGGAGATTTTCCGTGCTGGAGGCTGTTTCACTCAGAGCGAAACGCGGCCGGCCTCATATCCTGGTTTGCGCGCGCAGATAAGGAGTGAGCGATTCCTCCGAGTGCCTCGGCAGTGCGCGCCCGTGTTATCGCACAGAGGGGCAGAGTCAGGGGCCTTTGTGTGGGCCAAAGCGGAATCTCGGGCCGCCCCAGCGCCTTGCAAAAGCCGCACACGGGGACGGAGCGAGACTCAATTCCAACGCTGCAACTTTTCCCTGCGGTTGGGGGTTTCACTCAGAGCGTGAGACTGCTGGCCGGATATCCTGGTTGCAGACAGTGAGTGAGAGTTTCCTCCAAGCGCCCCGGAAGTGGGCGCCCGCTTGTGTTACCGGATAGAGTGGCAGAGCCAGAGGTCTTCGAGTGGGCGGAAAGCCCGCCTGATTATGCTAGCAGCTCTGACTGACTGAGCCTTACCCAGAGCCCTGTGCTGAGTGGAAATAGAGTGGGGAGTTGCCAGCAATTTGAGCCTCTTACTATCCAGGCAGAGGCAGCAGCAACCCCATACCTGGACTATCAGGCTACTAATTGAGGAAGGAAAGACTAGGAGAAAGGCTCCAGGAACACGGACTCTCTCACTGTCGGAGCCTATAAATGCTAATGAGCCTCGACTCCCAACGAGAATAAAGCACAATACATGACATTGCCATAGAGACTTATCAACTGCAAACCTCTACCTGAGCGTGCCAAAGGGGCAGAACCCGGGGTACAGAGTCACCGACCAGGAAGAGGGAGAGAAAAGAAAAAGCAAGAAGATAACCTCTCAAAATCAAGAATAATCTGCAGACTTTATAACCTATCCCATTTTATTATATTTGTTCGTTTGTTTCTATTATCTTCATTCTTGAGACTTTTTTTTCCTCCTCCAATTTGGCCGATTAACTCTCTACCGGTCTTACTCTCTCCTCTCCCTGAACTACACTACCCATAAGTGTTACATCTCCCATTATCATTTCTCTTCTCTTCCTTTCTCTCTATGAGGGTTGCACTCCAAAACCCTTAACTCTCTCTCTCTCTCTCTCCTTTCTTTTTTCTTCTTTTAGTGGTTCCCTCTTTTTTTCTCTCTCTCTCTTTCTTTTCTCCCTCTATATTAGTTTCTTCCTTTCTCCTTTACATCTCCTCTCATTCAAACCTCAATAACAAACAAATTATCTTATCTGGGACTCAAACCTATGTTTGTGGCATTTTGGGGGGTTTTTACTTCATCTTTTTAACTCACTAGCAGTGCTCCCATCCCTGGCTCTCCATATTATCTAGTTCTTGTTCCACTAAATACAATAGTAAGTTTTTAATTTGTCCCCCCATTTTTCCATTTTCCTCTTATTCCTCTCATCATAACTCTTAGAAAACCAACACCTAAAAGCAAATCATTTTATTCTTGACCCAAATTTTTTCCTTATTTGCTTCTTGTGGGTCCATACGCTCTTTTTTTTTTCTTTTTTTTTTTTTTTTTTTTCCTTTTTTTTTTTTTTTTTTTTTTTTTTCTTTCTCTCTTTTTTGCCCCTTTATTACTTTTCCCCAATTCAGGCCCTCCATCACAGGCATTGTTTGTTATAACTCACAGTCCACCACAAGATTTTCTCAAGAAAGAGGGGAGAGGAGAGGAGAGGAAAAAAAGAGGGGGGGAATAATTTCCTTTTTTAAAAAATTTTTATTTTATTTTATTTTTCTTTATTTCATTATTAATTTTTTTTAAAAAAAACAACTCTTTTCGATTTGTTATTTTTTTATTTTTTTTAACTTTTTATTCTTTATTAAATCTCATTAATACTATCAACAAAACCACCCTCAGATGCCATTAAGGAAGAGAAAATCGAATATCATGGATACAAAAGAAAGAGAGGTAACACAGCTAGATGAGGAAAAATCTATGGAGAAAAAATTTAATATATTGGAAACCTTGGAGCTAAATGACAGAGAATTCAAGAAAGAAATCCTAAAAATCCTCCGAGATATACAAGAAAACACAGAAAGGCAATATAGGGAGCTCAGAAAACAACTCCATGAACACAAAGAATATATGTCCAAGGAAATTGAAACTATAAAAACAAATCAAACAGAGATGAAAAACTCAATTCACGAGCTGAAAAACGAAGTAACAAGCTTAGCTAATAGAACAGGTCAGATAGAAGAGAGGATTAGTGAAATAGAAGACAAGCAACTTGAGGCACAACAGAGAGAAGAAGAAAGAGACTCAAAAATTAAAAAAAATGAGATAGCCCTACAAGAATTATCTGACTCCATCAAAAGAATAACATAAGAATAATAGGTATATCAGAGGGAGAAGAGAGAGAAAATGGAATGGAGAACATACTTAAACAAATAATTGATGAGAACTTCCCAAGCCTGTGGAAAGAACTAAAGCCTCAAGTTCAAGAAGCAAACAGAACTCCAAGTTTTCTTAACCCCAACAAACCTACTCCAAGGCATATCATAATGAAATTGACACAAACCAACAGCAAAGAAAAAATTCTCAAGGCAGCCAGGGAAAAGAAGAATACAACATATAAAGGAAGGCCCATTAGATTATCATCAGATTTCTCAGCAGAAACTCTACAAGCTAGAAGAGAGTGGACCCCAATATTTAAAGTCCTGAAAGAGAGGAACTTTCAGCCACGAATACTATACCCATCAAAGCTATCCTTCTAATACGAAGGAGAAATAAAAACATTCACAGATACAGAAAAGATGAGGGAATTTATCATCAGAAAACCCCCACTCCAGGAATTACTAAAGGGGGTTCTCCAATCAGATACAAAGAACAAAAAAAAACAGAGCCACAAGTAAAAGCTCCAAGAAGAACACAATAAAACCAAATTTAAACTGTGACAACAACAAAAAGAAAGAGGGGGAGAAGACGGAGATTAACAGTAGCAAAGGACGATGGAGTGCAAAAGTACTCACAAAATAGTTCGCTACAATGAACAGGGTAGGGACCCTTTTCATTACTCAAAGGTAACCACCATTGAAAAAACCACCACAGAAGCACATGAGATAAAAAAGATAGCAACAGAGGAAAGATGTATGGAATACAACCAAATAAAAACAAAAGATAGAAAAACGAAAGAGAAGGATCAAACAAGACACAAAACTAACAGAAAGCAAGATATAAAATGGCAATAGGGAACTCACAAGTATCAATAATTACACTAAATGTAAATGGATTAAACTCACCAATAAAAAGGCACAGAGTAGCAGAATGGATTAAAAAAGAAAATCCAACTGTATGCTGCCTACAGGAAACTCATCTAAGTAACAAGGATAAAAACAAATTCAAAGTGAAAGGCTGGAAAACAATACTCCAAGCAAATAACATCCAAAAAAAAGCAGGTGTAGCAATACTCATATTGGATAATGCTGACTACAAGACAGGAAAAGTACTTAGAGACAAAAATGGCCATTTCATAATGGCTAAGGGGACACTGAATCAAGAAGACATAACAATTCTTAATATATATGCACCAAACCAAGGAGCACCAAAATATATAAGACAGCTACTTATTGATCTTAAAACAAAAACTGACAAAAATACAATCATACTTGGAGACCTCAATACACCGCTGACGGCTCTAGATCGGTCATCCAAACAGAGAATCAACAAAGACATAGTGGCCTTAAACAAAACACTAGAGCACCTGGATATGATAGACATCTACAGGACATTTCATCCCAAAGTGACTGAGTATACATTTTTCTCCAGTGTACATGGATCATTCTCAAGAATTGACCATATGTTGGGCCACAAAAACAACATCAGCAAATTCAGAAAAATTGAAGTTGTACCAAGCATATTTTCTGATCATAAAGCCTTGAAACTAGAATTCAACTGCAAAAAAGAGGAAAAAAATCCCACAAAAATGTGGAAACTAAACAACATACTTTTAAAAAATGAATGGGTCAAAGAAGAAATAAGTGCAGAGATCAAAAGATATATACAGACTAATGAAAATGACAATACGACATATCAGAATCTATGGGATGCAGCAAAAGCAGTGATAAGAGGGAAGTTCATATCGCTTCAGGCATATATGAACAAACAAGAGAGAGCCCAAGTGAACCACTTAACTTCCCACCTTAAGGAACTAGAAAAAGAAGAACAAAGACAACCCAAAACCAGCCGAAGAAAGGAGATAATAAAAATCAGAGCAGAAATAAATGAATTAGAGAACAGAAAAACTATAGAAAAAATTAATAGAACAAGGAGCTGGTTCTTTGAAAAGATCAACAAAATTGACAAACCCTTGGCAAGACTTACCAAGGAAAAAAGAGAAAGAACTCATATAAACAAAATACAAAATGAAAGAGGAGAAATCACCACGGACACCGTAGATATACAAAGAATTATGGTAGAATACTATGAAAAACTTTATGCCACTAAATTCAACAACCTAGAAGAAATGGATAAATTCCTAGAAAAATACAACCTTCCTAGACTGAGTCAAGAAGAAGCAGAAAGCCTAAACAGACCAATCAGCAAGGAGGAAATAGAAAAAACTATTAAAAATCTCCCCAAAAATAAAAGTCCAGGCCCAGACGGTTATACTAGTGAATTCTATCAAACATTCAAAGAAGACTTGGTTCCTATTCTACTCAAAGTCTTCCAAAAAATTGAAGAAGAAGCAATACTTCCAAACACATTTTATGAGGCCAACATAACCCTCATACCAAAACCTGGCAAGGATGGCACAAAGAAAGAAAACTACAGACCAATATCTCTAATGAATACAGATGCTAAAATACTAAACAAAATACTGGCAAACCGAATACAACAACATATTAAAAAAATAATACATCATGATCAAGTGGGATTCATCCCAGAATCTCAAGGATGGTTCAACATACGCAAAACGGTTAACGTAATACACCATATCAACAAAACAAAGAACAAAAACCACATGATCTTATCAATAGATGCAGAAAAGGCTTTTGATAAAATACAACACAATTTTATGTTTAAGACTCTCAACAAAATGGGTATAGAAGGAAAATATCTCAACATGATAAAGGCCATATATGATAAACCATCAGCCAACATCCTATTAAACGGCATAAAACTGAGGACTTTCTACCTTAAATCAGGAACAAGACAGGGTTGTCCACTCTCTCCACTCTTATTCAACGTGGTGCTAGAAGTTCTGGCCAGAGCAATCAGACAAGACAAAGAAATAAAAGGCATCCATATCGGAAAAGAAGAAGTAAAGCTATCACTTTTTGCTGATGATATGATCCTATACATCGAAAACCCGAAGGACTCCACAAAAAGATTATTAGAAACAATAAACCAATACAGTAAGGTCGCAGGATACAAAATTAACATACAAAAGTCCATAGCCTTTCTATATGCCAACAATGAAATATTAGAAAACGAACTCAAAAAAATAATCCCCTTCACGATTGCAACAAAAAAAATAAAATACCTAGGAATAAACATAACAAAGAACGTAAAGGACCTATATAATGAAAATTACAAAGCATTGTTAAGGGAAATCGAAAAAGATACAATGAGATGGAAAAATATTCCTTGTTCTTGGATAGGAAGAATAAATATAATCAAAATGGCCATATTACCCAAAGCAATATACAAATTTAATGCAATTCCCATCAAAATCCCTATGAGATTTTTTAAAGAAATGGAACAAAAAATCATCAGATTTATATGGAACTATAAAAAACCCCGAATAGCCAAAACAATCCTAAGGAAAAAGAATGAAGCTGGGGGCATTACAATACCTGACTTTAAACTATATTATAGGGCCACGATAATTAAAACAGCATGGTATTGGCAGAAAAATAGACACTCAGACCAATGGAACAGAATAAAAAGCCCAGAAATAAAATCACATATATATGGTCAAATAATCTTTGATAAAGGGGCCAACAACACACAATGGAGAAAAGAAAGCCTCTTCAACAAATGGTGTTGGGAAAACTGGAAAGCCACATGCAAAAGAATGAAACTCGACTACAGCCTGTCCCCGTGTACTAAAATTAATTCAAAATGGATCAAAGACCTAAATATAAGACCTGAAACAATAAAGTACATAGAAGAAGACATAGGTACTAAAATCATGGACCTGGGTTTTAAAGAACATTTTATGAACTTGACTCCAATGGCAAGAGAAGTGAAGGCAAAGATAAATGAATGGGACTACATCAGAATTAAAAGTTTTTGCTCAGCAAGAGAAACTGATATCAAAATAAACAGACAACCAACTATATGGGAACTGATATTTTCAAACGACAGCTCAGATAAGGGCCTAATATCCAAAATTTACAAAGAACTCATAAAACTCAACAACAAACAAACAAGTAATCCAATAAAAAAATGGGAAGAGGACATGAACAGACACTTCTCCCAGGAAGAGATACAAATGGCCAACAGATATATGAAAAGATGCTCAGCTTCATTAGTTATTAGAGAAATGCAAATCAAAACTACAATGAGATACCACCTCACCCCTGTTAGATTAGCTATTATCAACAAGACGGGTAATAGCAAATGTTGGAGAGGCTGTGGAGAAAAAGGAACCCTCATTCACTGTTGGTGGGACTGTAAAGTAGTACAACCATTATGGAGGAAAGTATGGTGGTTCCTCAAAAAACTGCAAATAGAACTACCTTATGACCCAGCAATCCCTCTACTGGGTATATACCCCAAAACCTCAGAAACATTGATACGTGAAGACACATGTAGCCCCATGTTCATTGCAGCACTGTTCACAGTGGCCAAGACATGGAAACAACCAAAAAGCTCTTCAATAGAAGACTGGATAAAGAAGATGTGGCACATATACACTATGGAATACTACTCAGCCATAAGAAATGATGACATCAGATCATTTACAGCAAAATGGTGGGATCTTGATAACATTATAAGGAGTGAAATAAGCAAAGCAGAAAAAAACAAGAACTATATGATTCCATACATTGGTGGAACATAAAATTGAGACTAAGAGACATGGACAAGAGTGTGGTGGTTACCAAGGGTGGGGGGGGGAGGGAGGACATGGGAGGGAGGGAGGGAGAGTTAGGGGGAGGGGGAGGGGCACAGAGAACTAGATAGAGGGTGACGGAGGACAATCTGACTTTGGGCGAGGGGTTTGCAACATAATTTGATGACAAAATAACCTAGACATGTTTTCTTTGAATATATGTACCCTGATTTATTAATGTCATCCCATTACCATTAATAAAAATTTATTAAAAAAAAAAATGAATAAAATGTTTTCATTGTCTCAAAAAAAAAAAAAAAAAAAAAGACTCTCAACAAAATGGGTATAGAAGGAAAATATCTCAACATGATAAAGGCCATATATGATAAACCATCAGCTAACATCATATTAAATGGCACTAAACTGAAGGCTTTCCCCCTTAAATCAGGAACAAGACAGGGTTGTCCACTCTCTCCACTCTTATTTAATGTGGTACTAGACGTTCTCGCCAGAGCAATCAGACAAGACAAAGAAATAAAAGGCATCCATATCGGAAAAGAAGGAGTAAAGGTATCACTTTTTGCAGATGATATGATCCTATACATCGAAAACCCCAAAGAATCCACAAAAAGACTACTAGAAACAATAAGCCAATACAGTAAGGTCGCAGGATACAAAATTAACATACAGAAGTCAATAGCCTTTCTATATGCCAACAATGAAACAACTGAGAAGGAACTCAAAAGAATAATCCCCTTCACGATTGCAACAAAAAAAATAAAATACTTAGGAATAAACATAACAAAGAATGTAAAGGACTTATATAATGAAAACTATAAACCATTGTTAAGGGAAATCGAAAAAGATATAATGAGATGGAAGAATATACCTTGTTCTTGGCTAGGAAGAATAAATATAATCAAGATGGCTATATTACCCAAAGCAATATACAAATTTAATGCAATTCCCATCAAAATTCCAATGACATTTTTTAAAGAAATAGAGCAAAAAATCATCAGATTTATATGGAACTATAAAAAACCCCGAATAGCCAAAGCAATCCTAAAGAAAAAGAATGAAGCTGGGGGCATAACAATACCTGACTTCAAACTCTATTATAGGGCCACGACAATCAAAACAGCATGGTATTGGCAGAAAAATAGACACTCAGACCAATGGAACAGAATAGAAAGTCCAGAAATAAAACCACATATATATAGTCAAATAATTTTTGATAAAGGGGCCAACAACACACAATGGAGAAAAGAAAGCCTCTTCAATAAATGGTGCTGGGAAAACTGGAAAGCCACATGCAAAAGAATGAAACTGGACTACAGTCTCTCCCCCTGTACAAAAATTAACTCAAAATGGATCAAAGATCTAAACATAAGACCTGAAACAATTAAGTACATAGAAGAAGACATAGGTACTCAACTCATGGACCTGGGTTTTAAAGAGCATTTTATGAATTTGACTCCAATGGCAAGAGAAGTGAAGGCAAAAATTAATGAATGGGACTACATCAGACTAAGAAGTTTTTGCTCAGCAAGGGAAACTGATAACAAAATAAACAGAAAGCCAACTAAATGGGAAATGATATTTTCAAACAACAGCTCAGATAAGGGCCTAATATCCAAAATATACAAAGAACTCATAAAACTCAACAACAAACAAACAAACAATCCAATAAAAAAATGGGAAGAGGATATGAATAGACACTTCTCCCAGGAAGAAATACAAATGGCCAACAGATATATGAAAAGATGCTCATCTTCTTTAGCTATTAGAGAAATGCAAATCAAAACGGCAATGAGATACCACCTCACACCTGTTCGATTAGCTGTTATTAGCAAGTCAGGTAATAGCAAATGTTGGAGAGGCTGTGGAGAAAAAGGAACCCTCATACACTGTTGGTGGGAATGTAAAGTAGTACAACCATTATGGAAGAAAGTATGGTGGTTCCTCAAAAAACTGAAAATAGAACTACCTTATGACCCAGCAATCCCTCTACTGGGTATATATCCCCAAAACTCAGAAACATTGATACGTAAAGACACATGCAGCCCCATGTTTATTGCAGCATTGTTCACAGTGGCCAGGACATGGAAACAACCAAAAAGCCCATCAATAGATGACTGGATAAAGAAGATGTGGCACATATACACTATGGAATACTACTCAGCCATAAGAAATGATGACATCGGAACATTTACAGCAAAATGGTGGGATCTTGATAACATGATACGAAGCGAAATAAGTAAATCAGAAAAAAACAGGAACTGTATTATTCCATACGTAGGTGGGACATAATAGTGAAACTAAGAGACATTGATAAGAGTGTGGTGGTTACGGGGGGGAGGGGGGAATGGGAGAGGGATAGGGGGTGGGAGGGGCACAAAGGAAACAAGATAGAAGGTGACAGAGGACAATCTGACTTTGGGTGGTGGGTATGCAACATAATTGAACGACAAGATAACCTGGACTTGTTATCTTTGAATATATGTATCCTGATTTATTGATGTCACCCCATTAAAAAAATAAAATTAAAAAAAAAAAAAAAAAAAAAAAAAAGAAAGTATGGTGGTTCCTCAAAAAATTAAAAATAGAACTACCATATGACCCAGCAATTCCTCTACTAGGTATGTACCCCCAAAACTCAGAAACACTGATATGTAAAGACACATGCAGCCCCATGTTCATTGCAGCATTGTTCACAGTGACCAAGACATGGAAACAACCAAAAAGCCCTTCAATAGATGACTGGATAAAGAAGATGTGGTACATATATACTATAGAATACTGCCTGACCAGGCGGTGGCGCAGTGGATAGAGCATTGGACTGGGATGCGGAAGACCCAGGTTCGAGACCCCAAGGTCACCAGCTTGAACCCAAGGTCACTGGCTCCAGCAAGGGGTTACTCGGTCTGCTGAAGGCCCGTGGTCAAGGCACATATGAGAAAGCAATCAATGAACAACTAAGGTGTTGCAACGTGCAATGAAAAACTAATGATTGATGCTTCTCATCTCTCTCTGTTCCTGTCTGTCTGTCCCTGTCTATCCCTCTCTCTGACTCACTCTCTGTCTCTGTAAAAATAAATAAATAAATTTATAAAAAAAAAAAAAGAATACTACTCAGCCATAAGAAATGATGACATTGGATCATTTACAACAACATGGATGGACCTTGATAACATTATACTGAGTGAAATAAGTATATCAGAAAAAAAACTAAAAACTATATAATTCCATACATAGGTGGGACATAAAAATGAGACACAGGGACATGGACAAGAGTGTGGTGGTTACGGGGTGGGGGATGAGGGGGAGGGGAGGGGCACAAAGAAAACCAGTTAGAAGGTGACAGAAGACAATTTGACTTTGGGTGATGGGTATGCAACATAATCAAATGTCAAAATAACCTGGAGATGTTTTCTCTGACCCTATGTACCCTGATTGATCAATGTCACCCATTAAAATTAATTTAAAAAAATTTAAAAATATATTAACATATATTTTTCAAGGTTCTGTTCATAGATATATGTTTAATAAATTGAGAATTAAAAATGTGGTTAACAGCCTTGGCCATTTGGCTCAGTGGTAGAGCATCTGCCAGGTGTGTGGATGTCCCAAGTTCAATTCCCAGTCAGGGCACACAGGAAAAGCGACCATCTGCTTCTCCACCCCTCTCCCTCCCCTTCTCTCTCTCTCTCTCTTTCTCTTCTCCTGCAGCCATGCTCGATTGGTTCATTGGTTCGAGCACATCATCCCAGGAACTAAGGACAGCTATGCAGCCTCTACCTCAGATGCTAAAAATAGCTCAGTTGGGAGCATGGCCCCAGATGGAGTTTGACACGTGGATCCTGGTCGGGGCACATGCAGAAGTCTTTCACTCTATCTCCCCTCCTCTCACTTGGAAAAGAAAAAAAATGTAGTTAAAAATCTGACCTTTCAAACCAAAACTAAAAACTCAGAAGAAAAAGTGTAGTACTTATATCAATATGGGTCAAGCTTTATTTTTATTTAAATACTAAAATTTGTTTTATTTTATTTTATCAAGTGAGAGGCAGGGAAGCAAAGAGGCAGACCCCAGCATGTGCCTTGACCAGGATCCACCCGGCAACCTCAATCTGGAGCTGATGCTCTGTTGCTCAGCAACTGAGCTATTTTAGTGCCTGAGGTGAAGCCATGGAGCCATCCTCAGTACGTGGGGCCAACTTGTTCATTTAAGCCATGGCTGCAGGAAAGGACAAAAAAGAGAGAGAGAAAAGGGGAGAGAGAGGTGTGGAGAAGCAGATGGTCACTTCTCCTGTGTGCCCTGACTGGGAATCGAACCCAGGACTTCCACACACCAGGCCAATGTTCTACCACTGAGCCAACCAGCCTAAATTTATTTTTATTTTATTTATTTATTTATTTTTTGCATTTTTCTGAAGCTGGAAACAGGGAGGCAGTCAGACAGACTCCCACATGCGCCCGACCGGGATCCACCCGGCATGCCCACCAGGGGGCAATGCTCTGCCCATCTGGGGCATCGCTCTGTCGTGGGCAGAGGCCAAGGAGCCATCCCCAGTGCCCGGGCCATCTTTTTGCTCCAATGGAGCCTCGGCTGCGGGAGGGGAAGAGAGAGACAGAGAGGAAGGAGAGGGGGAGGGGTGGAGAAGCAGATGGGCGCCTCTCCTGTGTGCCCTGGCCAGGAATCGAACCTGGGACTTCCACACGCCAGGCCAACACTCTACCACTGAGCCAACTGGCTGGGGCCCTAAATTTATTTTAAAAGATAATTTTTCATTGTATTTGCTTATATGTTAGTAATCATATTCTTCTAAGAACAAGAGAACTCAATTACCCAGAAGTACTGAAAATGCAAATTACTTATCACTAATTCAGGTAAACAAAAAAAGTATTAAACAATACTTCCCCATTGCTTTTGTAGATAAATTCTTTACTCAAACTAATTTATACCCAGAATATTTTTTTTTCAATTTAGAATTCTTTATTTTATGAAAATAACCTTCCAATTTTTTTTTTAATAATTTTATTTTTTTAATGGGGTGACATCAATAAATCAGGATACATATATTCAAAGATAACAAGTCCAGGTTATCTTGTCGTTCAATTATGTTGCATACCCACCACCCAAAGTCAGATTGTCCTCTGTCACCTTCTATCTTGTTTTCTTTGTGCCCCTCCCCACCCCCTATCCCTCTCCCATTCCCCCCTCCCTCCCGTAACCACCACACTCTTATCAATGTCTCTTAGTTTCACTATTATGTCCCACCTACGTATGGAATAATACAGTTCCTGTTTTTTTCTGATTTACTTATTTCGCTTCGTATCATGTTATCAAGATCCCACCATTTTGCTGTAAATGTTCCGATGTCATCATTTCTTATGGCTGAGTAGTATTCCATAGTGTATATGTGCCACATCTTCTTTATCCAGTCATCTATTGATATACCCAGAATATTTTATACAATGGAGTTACTCTGGTTTAAGAAAGATTAAAACCTGAACAGCCTCCGCTTCACCCCAGTTTTCCTAAGAAGAACCTAGTGTTTATAAAATTTCTGCTTTAAAATCCACAGAAATTGCTGAAATTTTTCTTTTGTTCCTTTTGAAAATGATGGATTTTATAACACAAATTTAAGAAGCATCATAGTTAGTTTTGTTTTTGACTTAAAGTATTATTTCTATTTTTATTCTTATTTCAATGCCTATTTCTTTCTCTCTCCTTTATAGGATTTATTGTTTTTATTCTGTTTCCAGACACAACATTTGCAGTGACTATGAGTTTTAAGTTTCTAAAATAGAAAGTGGGTAAAAATGTATTTCAAGAAATAGATTCAGCATTTTCATGTTTCAGTTTTTTGTTTTAGAAACTTCAGATCAAGTAAGCTATAAGACACTGGCCATTATAATGTGTAACTTGGGCACCATGCTCAGTAATAACAATAAAAGTCAGTAGTTTAAAGCCAAATGCTATGCTGCTGAAATAAAAACAATACCATAAAAAGCATATAAACACAAATTTCTACAGATTTTGTGATATTGCTATTTGCATCAATACATCTGAATGGAAGAGTGTATATCACAACAGAAAAGAAATACTATAAGTTTCAAAGGAGACAGATTTGATAAATCAAACTCAAGCACAAGAGAAGCCCTTAATTGAATGTCTTGTGGACAGGTCATTTAGAACAGCCTTTCACTAACAAATGTTTCTTTTAATTTTTTTTTCAGTATATCCATAATAGTCTCTATCACCTTAAGCCCCACCTGGATATAGACCTGCCTCAAAGGCTAGCCCATGTCAGCCTGGGTAAGCAGACATTTTGTGTAGTATGTGTCTGGCAGAGCATTGCTTGAGCCAATCAATCAACACCTCCTTTATTATTATGTCTCCTTTATTATTATTCTAAAGAAAACTCAATTAATAATATAACCTACTAATGCACATATTTAATAAGACTCCAATAGTGATGTAAAATGCCAATGACATACTTCAAAAATATAGAACAGCCTGACCTGTGGTGGCGCAGTGGATAAAGCGTCAACCTGGAAACGCTGAGGTTGCCGGTTCAAAACCCTGGGCTTGCCTGGTCAAGGCACATATGGGAGTTGATGCTTCCTGCTCCTCCCCCTTCCCTCTCTCTCTCTCTCTCTCTAATGAATAAATTTAAAAATATATATATAGAACAAATATTTCAAAAATTTATATGAAATCAAAAAAGAATATGAATAGCCTCAGCAATCTTGAAAAAGAAGAATAAAGTGGGTGATATCACACTTCCTGATGTCAAGTTATACTACAAGGTCATTGTACTCAAAACAGTCTGGTACTGGCATAAGAACAGGCATATAGATCAATGGAACAGAACAGAGAACCCATAAATAAACCCACACCTTATGGATAATTGATATTTGACAAGGGTGGTAACAGTATACAATGGAGTAAGACAGTCTCTTTAACAAATGGTGTTGGGAAAATTGGACAGCTACCTGCAAAAAAATAAAACTAGACCACCAACTTACACCATTCACAAAAATAGACTCAAAATAGATAAAAGACTTAAATGTAAATCGTGAAACCATAAGCATCCTAGAGGAAAACATAGGCAGTAAGCTCTCTGACATCACTCGCAGCAATATATTTGCAGATTTATCGACACAGGCAAGGGAAATAAAGAACAGGATGAACAAATGGGACTATATCAAACTAAAAAGCTTTTGCACAGCTAAAGACAATATGAACAAAATAAAAAGGCAAACTACACAATAGGAGAACATATTCGACAATACCTCTGATAAGGGGTTAATAACCAAAATTTATAAAGAAGTTGTAAAACTCAACCTCAGGAAGGTAAACAATCCAATCAAAAAATGGGCAAAAGAGCCTGACCTGTGGTGGCATGGTGGATGAAGCATTGACTTGGAATGCTGAGGTCGCCGGTTCAATACCTGAGCTTGCCCAGTCAAGGCACATACAACAAGCAATTGATGAACAACTAAAGTGAAGCAACTAAGACTTGATGCTTCTTGTTCTCTCCCCTCCTCTCTCTGTAAAATCAATCAATAAAATTTAAAAAAAAAATGGGCAAAAGAAATGAATAGACACTTCTCCAAAGAGGACATACAGATGGCCAATAGGCATATGAAATAATGCTCAACATCACTAATCATCAGAAAAATGCAAATTAAAACCACAATGAGATATCACCTCACACCAGTCAGAATGGTGCTCATTAACAAAACAACACAGAATAAGTGCTGGTGAGGATGTGGAGAAAAGAGAACCCTCCTACATTGCTGATGGGAATGCAGACTGGTGCAGCCACTATGGCAAATATTATGGAGATTCTTCAAAAAATTAAAAATTACCTGACCTGCGGTGGCGCCGTGGGTAAAAGCGTCGACCTGGAACACTGAGGTCGCTGGTTCGAAGTCCCGGGCTTCCCTGGTCAAGGTACATATGGGAGTTGATGCTTTCTGCTCCTCCCTCCCTTCTCTCTCTCTCTCTCTCTCCTCTCTAAAATGAATAAATAAAATATTAAAAAAAAATTAAAAATGGAACTGCCTTTTGACCCAGCCATTCCACTTTTAGGAATATATCCTAAGAACATCAAATCACTGATTCAAAAGAAGAAATGCACCCCCATGTTTTTGGCAGCATTGTTTACAATAGCCAAGATCTGGAAACAGCCCAAGTGTCCGTCAGTGGATGAATGGATTGGGAAGCTGTGGTACATATACACAGTGGAATACATATCTTACCTTTTGTGACAACATGGATAGACCTAGAAACTATTATGTTAAGTGAAATAAGCCAGGCAGAGAAAGAAAAATATAACATGACCTCACTTATTTGAGGAATCCAATGAACAATGTGAACTGAGGAACAGAATAGAGGCAGAGGTGGGATCAAAGGAACCAGAGGGAAAGCAGTCATAGGGAAGGGGGATGAGAGTATGGAATCAGAGAAGAGATAGAGATTGGTGAAATTATATATGCATAACACAGTATTATAAAGAGCAGAAAAGCAAATCCTGGAGGGAAGGGAGATGGGCATTGGGGTGAGGGGAACACAGCAGTTGGGGGGTGTATTCAGTGAGACACTTGAATCTATGTAAACACAATAAATTTAAATCAATAAAAAAAGAGTGGAAAAAGATAACAGCAGAGTAGGCGGATGCACAGACGCCCAGCTTTCATCATCAAACTGGAATACAAATCAATTTAGGAAAAATCAGCATGAAAAACCAACTCTGAACTGCAAGAACAGCTCTCAAAAACCAAGGAGCAAAGAAGAAGCCACAACAATCCTCGTAGAGAGCACCTGAATCTCCTCTGCTTACAGGAACAGAGGGGGGGTGAGGCTGAGAGCCCAGAGGGGATCTCACACAGAGAAAAGAGCAGAAACTACTCCTCACAGCCACTTGCCTGGAACCAGGGAGCAAGGTGTGTTGAAAAGACCAGCTTATCTCCCAAGTGGAAAGGACAGGGAGAGGGACAGACTGTGAGGGGCTAAGGAATGCAGGAAACGAACTAAAAAAGCTGACTCATCCGTGCTGGAGGCGGCCATAGCTGGGGGAGGGACTGAACCTTTCACAAAACAGAGCTGAAGTGCCTCTGGATCAGAGATCTCCAGACATCTATCCAGCTCCAATCAGCACAACAAGACACAGCTGAAAACAAGAAGTGGGGAGGAGGGGCAGTAACTCAGGTCTCCATGGAGATCTGAGATACACCTCCCCCTACTGAAGCTGAGGAAAAACCCTGCCCCCAGTGAGATTAGTTGGTGGAAGAGACCTTCAGAGTCCCAGGTTACACCCACAGCATTCCTGGATATGTTTCAAGGAAGCCCCCTGCTGAGATCAGTAAACAAGACTATCACCTGTTAAGAAAACAAACAAATCAAGACTTCAAAGCTGCCCAAATCTGAAAGTGGATTACAAATAATAGCTGATACCAACCCAAGAAGACCTAGAAATAACAAAACTGAAAACTGGAGGCAGACAACACCAAGCCTAGATTCAACCAACTCTACAAACAAAACACCGAAAATGAGAAGACAAAAAAGTGCAATCCAAATGAAACCTTCAGGAGATGAACTGAGTGATATGGAAATAATCAAACTTCCAGATGCGGAGTTCAAAATAATGATTGTAAGAATGCTTAGGGATCTTATAACAACAATGGATGGTCATTATGAACACCTAAATAAAGAAATAGCAAGTATAAAAAAGAATCAGTCGGAGATGACAAATACAATATCAGAAATAAAGACCACAATGGAAGGAATTAAAAACAGGATAGATAGAGCAGAGGATCAAATCAGCGAGTTAGAGGACAACTGGAATGAAGGCATGAAAGCAGAGAAGAAAAGAGAAAAGAGACTCAAAAAGTCAGAGGAAACTCTTCGAGAGCTCTGTGACAACATGAAGAGAAATAACATCCACATCATAGGGGTTCCTGAAGAAGAAGAAAAAGAACAAGGGATAGAGACTTTGTTCAATCATATCATAGCTGAAAACTTCCCTAAATTAATGCAAGAGAAACTCTCACAAGTCCAAGAAGCACAGAGGACTCCATTAAAGAGAAACCCAAAGAAACCTACACCAAGACACATCATAATTAAAATACCAAAGCTAAGCGATAAAGAGAAAATATTAAAAGCTGCAAGAGAAAAAAAAAAGCTGCAAGAGAAAAAAAAGTTATCACCTACAAAGGAGCCCCCATAAGGATGACATCTGACTTCTCAACAGAAACACTTGAGGCCAGAAGGGAATGGCAAGAAATATTCAAAGTAATGCAGAACAAGAACCTACAACCAAGACTACTTTATCCAGCAAGGCTATCGTTTAAAATCGAAGGAGAAATAAAAAAGCTTCCCAGACAAAAAACAACTCAAGGAATTCATTACAACCAAACCAATGCTGCAGGAAATGTTAAGGGGCCTGTTGTAAACAGATCAAAGTGGGAAAAGAATATAGCAAAAAAGGAATACACCTGCCCTGGCCGGTTGGCTCAGCGGTAGAACGTCGGCCTAGCGTGCGGAGGACCCGGGTTCGATTCCCGGCCAGGGCACACAGGAGAAGCGCCCATTTGCTTCTCCACCCCTCCGCCGCACCTTCCTCTCTGTCTCTCTCTTCCCCTCCCGCAGCCAAGGCTCCATTGGAGCAAAGATGGCCCGGGCACTGGGGATGGCTCTGTGGCCTCTGCCTCAGGCGCTAGAGTGGCTCTGGTCGCAACATGGCGATGCCCAGGATGGGCAGAGCATCGCCCCCTGATGGGCAGAGCGTCGCCCCATGGTGGGCGTGCCAGGTGGATCCCGGTCGGGTGCATGCGGGAGTCTGTCTGTCTCTCCCTGTTTCCAGCTTCAGAAAAGTGCAAAAAAAAAAAAAAAAGGAATACACCTTTAAAGAAGAAAATGGCAATAAACAACTACATATCAATAATAACCTTAAATGTAAATGGATTAAATGATCCAATCAAAAGACATAGGGTAGCTGCATGGATAAGAAAACAGGACCCATACATATGTTGTCTACAAGAGACACACCTTAGAACAAAAGACACACATAGATTGAAGGTAAAAGGATAGAAAAAACCATTTCATGCAAACGGAAATGAAAAAAAAGCTGGGGTAGCAATACTTATATCAGAAAAATTGGACTTTAAAACAAAAGATATAGTAAGAGATAAAGAAGGCCACTACATAATGATAAAGGGAGTAATCCAACAGGAAGATATAACTATTATAAATATCTATGCACCTAATATAGGAGCACCCAAATATATAAAGCAGACTTTGATGGATTTAAAGGGCAAGATCAGTAGCAATACTACAATAGTAGGGGATTTCAATACCCCACTAACATCACTAGATAGATCCTCAAGAAAGAAAATTAACAAAGAAACAGCAGACTTATTGGAAATACTAGATCAACTCGATTAAATGGATATCTTCAGAACCTTTCACCCTAAAGCAGCAGAATATACATTCTTTTCAAGTGCTCATGGTACATTCTCTAGGATAGACCACATGTTAGGGCACAAAAGCGCTCTCAACAAATCTAAGAGGACTGAAATCATATCAAGCACTTTCTCTGATCACAACGGCATGAAACTAGAAATGAATCACAACAGAAAAGCTCAAAAATTCTCAAACACATGGAAACTAAATAGCAGGTTGTTAAATAATGAATGGATTAAGAATGAGATCAAAGAAGAAATAAAAAAAACTAGGAACGAATGACAATGAGCATACAACAACTCAAAATTTATGGGACACAGCGAAGGCAGTGCTGAGAGGGAAGTTCATAGCACTACAGGCACACTTTCAGAAGCTAGAAAAAGCTCAAATAAACAACTTAACCCTGCATCTAAAAGAATTAGAAAAAGAACAGCAAGTAAAACCCAAATGTAGTAGAAGGAAGGAAATAATAAAGATCAGAGCAGAAATAAATGACATAGAGGCTAAAGAAACAATACAGAGGATCAATGAAACTAGGAGCTGGTTCTTTGAAAAGGTAAACAAGATTGATGAACCTTTAACTAGACTCACCAAGAAAAAGAGAGAGAGGACTCAAATAAATAAAATTAGAAATGAGAGAGGAGAAATAACAACTGAAACAACAGAAATACAAAATATTGTAAGAAAATACTATGAAGAACTGTATGCCAAAAAACTAGACAACCTAGATGAAATGGACAAATTCCTTGAAACATACAATCTTCCAAAAATCAATCTGGAAGAATCAGAAAACCTAAACAGACCGATTACAACAAATGAGATCAAAACAGTTATCAAAAAACTCCCAACAAAGAAAAGTCCCGGGGCCCGATGGCTTCACAACGAAATTCTACCAAATATTCAAAGAAGAACTAACTCCTATCCTTCTCAAGCTATTTCAAAAAATTCAAGAGGAAGACTTCCAAGCTCCTCTTATGAGGCGAGCATAATTCTGATTCCAAAACCAGACAAAGACAACACAAAGAAAGAAAATTATAGGCCAATATCTCTGATGAATATAGATGCTAAAATCCTCAACAAAATATTAGCAAACCGGATCCAACAATATATGGAAGAAATCATACACCATGATCAAGTGGGATTTATTCTGGGGAGGCAAGGCTGGTACAATATTCGTAAATCAATCAATGTGATTCATCACATAAACAAAAAGAAGGAGAAAAACCATACGATAATTTCAATAGATGCAGAAAAAGCATTTGATAAAATCCAGCACCCATTCATGATCAAAACTCTCAGCAAAGTGGGAATACAAGGAACATACCTCAACATGATAAAAGCCATCTATGAGAAACCCACAGCCAACATCATACTCAATGGGCAAAAATTAAAAGCAATCCTCTTAAGATCAGGAACAAGGCAGGGGTGCCCCCTTTCACCACTCTTATTTAACATGGTCCTGGAAGTCCTGGCCACAGCAATCAGACAAGAAGAAGAAATAAAAGACATTCAAGTTGGAAAAGAAGAAGTAAAACTATCATTATTTGCAGATGATATCATATTATATATAGAAAACCCTAAAGTCTCAGTCAAAAAGCTACTGGACCTGATAAATGAATTCAGCAAAGTGGCAGGATATAAAATCAATACTCAGAAATCAGAGGCATTTTTATACACCAACAATGGTCATTCAGAAAGAGAAATTAAGGAAACAATCCCCTTCACAATTACAATAAAAAAATAAAGTACCTAGGAATAAACTTAACCAAGGAGACTAAACACTTGTACTCGGAAAATTACAAAGCATTGATAAAAGAAATCAAGGAAGATACAAACAAGTGGAAGCATATACCGTGCTCATGGTTAGGAAGAATAATCATTAAAATGTCTATATTACCCAAAGCAATCTATAAATTCAATGCAATACCAATTAAAATACCAATGACATACTTCAAAGATATAGACCACATATTCCAAAAATTTATATGGAACCAAAAGAGAACACGAATAGCCTCAGCAATCTTAAAAAAGAAGAATAAAGTGGGAGGTATCACACTTCCTGATATCAAGTTATACTACAAGGCCATTGTACTCAAAACAGCCTGGTACTGGCATAAGAACAGGCATATAGATCAATGGAACAGAACAGAGAACCCAGAAATAAACCCACAGTTCTATAGACAACTGATATTTGACAAAGGAGATAAGGAAATACAATGGAGTAAAGACAGCCTCTTTAACAAATGGTGTTGGGAAAATTGGACAGCTACCTGCAAAAAAATGAAACTAGATCACCAGCTTACACCACTCTCAAAATGGATAAAAGACTTAAATGTAGGCCATGAAACCATAAGCATCTTAGAAGAAAACATAGGCAGTAAGCTCTCGGACATCTCTCGGAGCAATATATTTGCTGATTTATCTCCATGGGGAAGTAAAATAAAAGACAGGATAAACAAATGGAACTATATCAAACTAAATAGCTTTTGCACAGCTAAAGACAACAAGAACAGAATAAAAAGACAAACTACACAATGGGAGAACATATTTGACAATACATCTGATAAGGGGTTAATAACCAAAATTTATAAAGAACTTGTAAATCTCAACACCAGGAAGACAAACAATCCAATCCAAAAATGGGCAAAAGAGATGAATAGACACTTCTCCAAAGAGGACATACAGATGGCCAATAGGCATATGAAAAAATGCTCAACATCACTAATCATTAGAGAAATGCAAATTAAAACCACAATGAGATATCACCTCACACCAGTCAGAATGGTGCTCATCAACAAAACAACACAGAATAAGTGCTGGCGAGGATGTGGAGAAAAGGGAACCCTCCTGCACTGCTGGTGGGAATGCAGACTGGTGCAGCCACTGTGGAAAACAGTATGGAGATTCCTCAGAAAACTGAAAATCGAACTGCCTTTTGACCTAGCTATCCCATTTTTAGGAATATACCCCAAGGACACCATAGAACGGCTCCAAAAGGAGAAATTCACCCCCATGTTTGTGGCAGCATTGTTCACAATAGTGAAGATCTGGAAACAGCCCAAGTGTCCGTCAGAGGACGAGTGGATTAAAAAGCTTTGGTACATATATACTATGGAATACTACTCAGCCATAAGAAATGATGACATTGGATTATTTACAATAACATTATATGGAGTGAAATAAGTAAATCAGAAAAAAAACTAAGAACTATATGAATCCATACATAGAAGGGACATAAAAATGAGACTCAGAGACATGAACAAGAATGTGATGGCAACAGGGGTGGGGGGTGGGGGGTGGGGGGAGGGGGGATGGGGTGAAGAAGGAGAGAGGGGTTGGGGGAGGGGAGGGGCACAAAGAAAACCAGATAGAAGGTGACAGAAGACAATTTAACTTTGGGGGAGGGGTATACAGCACAATCAAATGTCAAAATAATCTAGAGATGGTTTCTCTCAACATATGTACCTTGATTTATCAATGTCACTGCATTAAATTTATAAATAAATTTTAAAAAAAGAAATAAAAAAGAAAATCCAGTCATTTCATATGAGAGTCAGAGATAAATAAGAAGATATATGAATGGGGTGGCATAGAATAAAAACTAGCATTAGGGTAAGTAACAAGAAATCAATGCATCTGCACGCAATAAGACAAAAAGGGGAAATAACCAATATGTCGTGACAAGTTAAAACTGTCAAAGTGAAGAAAATGAGAAATTGATATGATATTTTTTGTACTGATTAATAATATCAGTAACACCCCTGCCAGGATTGCCAGATTTTAGAATCTCCTTTCAAAGTCTGGGGAGGTTGTATCACGTAGAAATACATCCAGCTTCTAGTAAGGCATCTGAAATAGCCTTAATTGAAATATAATAAAGGCCTGTTTTGCTCTCATTTTTTAAAAATCCAGAGGTACACAGTTAAGTGCCGATATCATGGCTCCATCATCATCAAGAACCAGGACCTGTCTTTCTGCTGCACCATCTTTAAGACATACCATAGCTTTTATCCTCAAAATTCCCTCAGAGCTACAAGATGATCACCGCAGCTCCAGCCATCAAGTCTATGATCTAGGCATCATGAAAAATAAACAGGCAGGGACAAAAGATTGCACATCCCAGCTGATTTAGCCTCTTTTAAAGTACTTTTCTAAAAGTCTCACTGCAACACACCTGCTTACCTCTTTTGGACAACTACCCTTTCCTGTAAAAGAGATTAGGAGATTCAATTGCATATCTGGGCATATTGCTACATCAACAATATAGGAATTTCATTACTAAGGAAAAAAGGGGAGATCCCGAGGAGGAGATTAAGAGATATCTAAAGGTAAACTTTAGAAAGTTTACTATGTGGATTGCTATATAAGAAAATACAAATCTTGGCCCTGGCCGGCTGGCTCAGTGGTAGAGCGTCGGCCTGGCGTGCGGAAGTCCCGGGTTCGATTCCCGGCCAGGGCACACAGGAGAGGTGCCCATCTGCTTCTCCACCCCTCCCCCCCTCCTTCCTCTCTGTATCTCTCTTCCCCTCCCACAGCCGAGGCTCCATTGGAGCAAAAGATGGCCCGGGCGCTGGGGATGGCTCCTTGGCATCTGCCCCAGGTGCTACAGTGGCTCTGGTCACGAAAGAGCGTCGCCCCAGATGGGCAGAGCATCTGGTGGGCGTGCCGGGTGGATCCCGGTGGGGCGGGCGCATGCGGGAATCTGTCTGACTGCTTCCCCGTTTCCAGCTTCAGAAAAATACAAAAAAAAAAAAAAAGAAAATACAAATCTTTTCTGACCAGGTGGTGGCACAGTGGATAGAATATTGTTCTGGGATGCTGAAGACTCAGGTTCAAAACCCCAACATTGTCAGCTTGAGCACGAGCTCACCAGCTTGAGTGCAAGGTTGCCAGCTTGAGCATGGGATCATAGACATGACCCAATAGTCACTGGCTTGAGCCCAAAGGTCGCTGGCCTGAAGCCCAAGGTTGCTGGCTTGAGCTTAAGGTCACTGACTTGAGCAAGGGGTCACAGGCTTAGCTGGAGTCCCCGGGTCAAGGCACGTATGAGAAAGCAATCAATGAACAACTAAAGTGCCGCAACTACAGGTTGATGCTTCTCATCTCTCTCCCTTCCTGTCTGTCTATCCCTGTCTGTCCCTCTGTCTCTCACTAAAAAAGACACTTTCAGGAAGAGACTGAAGCTCCACTTCATTCTTCAAGGCTTTTTTAGTTGCTTTATGTTTTGTTTGAATATGATCAACTCACACTACCACTGAACGCAAGCCCAGGAACAATGGTTGTCCACCCAAAACATGCAAATTAAGTTCAAGGGAAAAAAAGAACACATTCAAAGACAATCTCTGTGAATAAATTTTAAAAATGAAGATTTGGAAAATCATTTAATAAATTAGGGCTTTACATATACCAAAAGTATGAATATCAGTTTTATTTTGCTTTACTGGTTTTTCTCTCTCTTCTTTTTAGCAAGAGACAGACAGATAGGAAGGAGAGAGATGAGAAGCATCAACTCATAGTTGCATCACTTTTACTTGTTCATTGATTGCTTCTCATATGTGCCTTGATGGGAAAGGGGGGAGGGCTCCAGCTGAGCCAGTGACCCCTTGCTCAAGCTACCAACCTTCGGCTTCAAGCCAACAATGTTGGACTTCAAGCTAGTAACCTTTGGGCTCAAGCCAGCAGCCATGGAATCATGTCAATGATCCCACACTCAAGCCGGGGACCCCACACTGAAGCTGGTGATCCTATGTTCAAGCCAGATGAGCCCCTTCTCAAGCCAGCAACCTCGAGGTTTGGAACCTGAGTCCTCAGCGTCCCAGGTCAATGCTCTACCTACTGTGCCACCACTGGTCAGGTTTTTCCCATTTTTATATTGGCCTTCCTGTTTCCAATCTGCTCATTCTACCACCAGTTATTTTTCTAAGCAATATATCTGATCATTTTATGTGCCTGCTTAAAAACTTCTATCAGTTCCCTGTTTAGTAAATGATAAAATCCAAATCCAACTTTGCCACAAGACCCTTCAAAGGCCCCAGCTGACTTTCTTCTCGGTCTATATACCCTTACACCTGCTGCCTTGAGCATTCAGACTGTAATAGCTTTGCACATATTATTCATTCTCTTTGCCTCTATGCTCTTCCCCCATCCTCATCTTTACCTGTCCAACTCCATCTAGCCTGATTCTGAGGGGTTGCCTCCTTGAGTAAAGCCTTCTATGATAAACTTCCTACCCCAGGGCAGCTACCCACACTCTCTACACTCACAGCTTTCTTCAGATCTCTGAAATAGCATCCAAATATGTCACCTCCTGCCAATTAGGAACAGGGACCACTTTTTATTTCCTCTCAACCCCAGGGCCCAGCAAGGTGCCTGACACACAGTGGGCAGTACACGGCTAAGCAAACGTGAAGTTTTTCATACTGCAAATTACTTTTCACCATGTTTCTAAGAGCTTAGGGGCAACTCCTCATGGCCTAACTCCCATTGCCTTCACTCAGGAGGACCAAGAGTAGAAAATAAGAGTTCCCTAAGCCCACATCATGCATTCCCATAAAACAAACTGGTATCCTCAGGAGGTTAACACTCTGGGACATATCCCTAGGAGCCATTTGTCCAAAATATTACCCATGGGTGTCAAAACAAAATGTTGAGGGCATGCAGTGTACAGATGATATGTTGTAGAATTGGCCACCTAAAACCTGTATAATTTTGTTAACCAGTCATCCCAATAAAATTCAATTTTAAAAATATTGAGGGCAAGGGGTGCAAAAATGTTTCCCTTTCAATTGTGTGGATTATCACAGACTAGAGAGAGAGAATAATCCAGGAAGAGCAGAGCAAGGAAGACTGATTTATCCAATGCCAAACTCTGCTGTCATCTGCCCATGCCTCCTACTGCCCCTGCTACTTAGGAAATCATCCCAGCCAATTCTTTGCCCCTTTCCCATCGAGTTATCTGGGTCTTTCCACTGCTAACCAAAAAGAAAAAAAAAATTGGTTTGTTTCCAAAATCAAAATTATGCGATTTTACTAGTATATTTTCTATATCTAAATAAACATCTGTCATGCCAATATCCATGCCTATATTACATTAAGTAGTATTTATTTTGTGCTTGTAAATAAGAATGACAATTCAGGGTTTCTACTGTCTCCATAACCAGCAATATCCAAGAAGTCATTTCAGTTTTTTCCTCAAATTATCTGAAAATATTCTCAGAATAAGATGGCGTGTCTTTCCAATGTTTTAAACTTTAACTGTCTGAAGCGTCTTTTCCTTTCTTCAGCTGTTTACGCTAATGTTTAGAATCTGCAAATTCTAGTCCTGGAGTTAGATCAGTGTGGAGAGTTTCTAATTTTTTGAACTCTCAGTTCTGGCCTGATTCCTGGGAAATATAATGCTACTTCTGGAATCTTTCTAAACCACACAACGTCTGTTGTGTAAGGGCATTTCAGTGACCAGAGTTCAGGACTCAGAGCTTTTTAAAATCTAAATTCCAGTATCTATTCTCAACATTGCCTCTTGATCAGGGTCTAAACTTTCTCATTTCACCTCACTTCCAAGAATTGATAGACAAATAACATTTGCAAATATGTTATATTATAACAAGAAAATTTTAAAGAAGACAAAAATGACTGTAAGGGAAAAGAAGGGTTAGTGAATATTTGGCAGTCATTTTAGACCTACCCTGGTATTAACTGAGCATATACCAAGCAATTTCACATATATTCTCCCATTTAATCTTTAAAGTAACTCTGTAGCATAGACATTAATGATCTTCACATTAAAAGAGAAAACTGAGGCTCAAAAGGCATTAAATCCCTTACCCAAGGATCCCACTGCTAGTGAGTGCTACAGAGTTTGAACTGGGGCCCTTTGAGTCCTGGTTCAGAATTCTCTGAACCACTCTACTGAAAAGACAAGTGTATTCCATAGTTGGAATTTTGTTACCTATTATCTATGAATCACTTTTTTAAAGTAATCCTCACTAAAATAAACATATTTTATTCTAGTATAAGCCCAAAAGATTAACTTGTCTAGAAAAATAAAACTGAGAAGTTACCCCCTATTCTTAGGATAGCCTCACTTAAGTAAGAACTGGGAAAGGTGGAATTTGTAGGGACCTCATGCCATTCTCAGGATCCTTTACAGACAGGAATAAACCCTTATCTAATGCAGACTACTTAATGCCCCCCTCCTTTTTGACTAAATGGGGCCCTTTTACTGAGGAAGCTGCTAATATGGCATCAGGCTATTAATGGAAAAAGCATTTACTTTAGATTAAGAACAGTGTAAAGTAGAGAAGGGGCCCTCTATGACTGGCTATTAGGGATGTTAATTAAATATTTATAATGTCTAAATTAGCATAGTGAAAGCTCAATTCATCAATTTGTTCTGGTCTCTTTGTAAGGGGGAAAAAAATAACTCCAAATGCCCCTGAAGAAAGATGCTACATAAGTCAATAGGAAGATGACTGAACTATTTATTACGATTGTGGTAAACTTTTTATTTTGATTTTATTTAAAGATACTTGTTGCAGCACCTTACTTTAAAGACCATTTACCACAGTCAATATACTGGAGAGCCATGCACGATGCATTGTTATCCAATGAAAATTTTGCTAAGGTGCTTCAATGCTGAATGTCCAATTAATTGATTTGATAGTTACTTCCAAAAAATAGGGACAAGGTTTAATGTTGAAACTGGGGCTGGATGGCAGAAGCCCTGGGTCTTTCTTCTATTACTAACTAGCCGGCTGAAGGACCTAGTTTTCCAAGCCTTCAAATGATATCTTGCTAATAGAGCTGTTTTCAAGCTTCATGGTTAATAATTGAGAGGAATAGTTGGATCTTCTACTGAAAATGGCTAAGTATGTGGCTACTTCTCCCTCTGTCTAATGTAGGGAAGCCAAGAATATTAACACCTAAATGTCCACAGCCTGTGGATGCTCAACGAATATATTTTATGAATTCCATTAGATAAAATTATTTTTTACCTCATTTTATTATAAGAAAATTCCAGAAGGGAAAGACCAACTGTCCAACCTATTTTCAACTGGCGATGAGGAAAAAACTGGCTGCAGTGGAGACTTTTCATTACCAACAGTTTAAATGGGGCTGTCTACAGCTGGATGCTCATTGCCACTTTTACACATTTAGATAAACAAAATTATGGGAGGAAACTCTGGAATTTTTTACAGACCCACTCTCCCCACATTGACCCATTAGTTATACAATCACATTTAGTAATGTGCCTCTTCCCCAAAACTAAAAATTAAAAATATATATAATAAAACTTTTTAAAGACCTTTTAGTTTGTTTGGACTGTAATGAACTGTTTTTTTCCCTTCTGTCTTGTTAAGTTTTCTCCAATGGGAGAAGTGACCAGAAATCCAGTCTGACCTCTCTTCATATGGGTACATCTGATCTCCCTGTCTGTCTTCCGTCCTCCGGACAAGCTGGCCTTCTCTAGAGGGATAACTGGCATGAAAAGGTTAAAGGTTCTCTGGTCAAAATGACCCAACAGAAGGAGCCCGGCCCAGAGCTGAAATCTAAGTGCTAATGACCGCTGCCCTTCACCCCGCTGCTGTCCGTCGGCCGGACCTGCGGCCGGATGGGGGCCGGGGCTGGGCGAGGGCACAATGTTCCGCATTTAACATTTGAACTTCTCCTATCCGAGGCAGCAGGCCGTTTTGTCCTGGGGTCGCTGACCTGGGCTCCCCCATCAGCTGCCCTGAAACCTTAATTGAATGACAGATGGTGATGTTCAGGGGCGCCAGAAGCTGCGGGCTGCGGGCTGCGCGCCGCGCGGGGGTGCGCCCCGGCCCCCGGCCTCGGGCCCCAGCGGCCCTGCCCCTGCTCGGCCAGCGAAGGGCGGGCGGCAGGCGGCCTTTGGGGCAGGCCCGGCCCGCAGGCGCGGCGAGGTCGGCGGCCTCCGCAAACACGCAGCCCCACGCTGCCGCAGGAGCCGGTTGACAGCCGAGGGATCCTGGAGCCTCTGCCCGCCTCCCACGTGCAGCTGCCGACACGGGTCTCGGGCACGGGGCCCCCTGGACGCCGCCCGCCTAGCGCGGCCTCGGCGCTGGAAGGCGGCCGAAGAGGGACAAAACGTCTCGCCTTCTTAGCCCGAAGGCCCAGGCTGCAGCATCCTCGGCCCCGACCCTCGAAGTCCAAAGCCTAAGCGGCCTAAAGCCAACAGGCTGGCGTCCAAGCCCAAGCTGCCGACCCCGGGCCTGGCCCGCCGGCAGCACGCGGCCGCCCCAAGCCCCCGAGAGCGCTGAGGCTGCAGCGCGGTTCCCGGCCGGGAGCCTCCCGAGCCTCGCGGTGCCCGCGGGCCCCCAGCTCCACCCCAGCTCGTGCGCGCGCGCTGGAACCGCAAAGCCACCCCACTGCGGGGAGGTTCAGGGCTCTGCGGTAAAAGAGAGGCGCCCCAAACGGCGCCCGGAGGCACCGCGGCCGGGCTTCGCTACCACAGCCGCCCGCCCGCCCGCGCACTGGCGTCCTATTCTTTAAAATGAAAGCTTCGAGCCCTACAATTACTGGGATTACAGTGAGCGGGTATCGATCCGCCGCCGACATTGTAGGATCCAGCAGGCGGGAGCAGGCACACATCGCTGCCCCCGCCCTTCGCCGCCGCCTAGTCCTGCAAAGCTCTAAAAAACCATTTCTAAATGTTTGATTTTAGACGCACCATCCACACTTGCCGCAAAAAATGTTCCACACCCCCGTTCCCCCCCCAGGGCCGTACCTCCTCCCCACCGCCCGCGGGCTCCTAGGCCCGAGTCAGCTACGCTGCCACCGCCACCGTCAGGGTTTTTTGCCCCCATTTTTTAATTACTGAGGGGAAATATACACATAAACGAAAGAAAAGAGAAAAGCCTCCCCGGCAGGCGCGAGCGGGGGGTGGTGAGGAGGGCGGCGAAGGCGTAATGCAACCCTAATGCACAGATAGCTGACATCAACTTCCGTCAGGCAGCTCCTAGAGATCGAACCTTTCGATTGTAACTGGGACAATTTGCATAGTGATTCCCTTTCAGAGCTTTCCCGGGTCCATAACAAGCCCAGGCAGCTATTCAAATGCAAGTTGCAACCCCAAATGCAAGGCTGGCCTGACCAAAAAGAGCCATCCGCGCCTGGGCGAAGCAAGACCAGGGCGCCGTGCTTCGTCCTTCTCTTTTATCCTTTCTTCTCTTTTCCTTCTCTCGTTCCTGATTTAGCTGGGAGCTGTTTATTTATGGCTGCAAACGTGTGTGAGCGAGTGAGAACGAGAATTGATCTTTGCTTGGACTTAAAGATGGAGCCGAAGGCGCTGGAGGGAATTTGGGTTTGCGCGTCTGACTTAGACCCTGGGCGCCGAAGGGGGCCTCTTGGCACAGGGCCCGAGATCTGTTTTCCCGGCGCCCCTCACCTCGCGACCTGGCCGGAATCCGCGGGCCCGGGAGCGGCCTGGCTGACCCATCTGCACCGGGCCGGGCTGCTGAGAAAGGCTTCACGGAGAGGGCCCATCCAGTCCCTGTCCTTAAAATGAGCGCAATAAAAGGTATCACCTGCGACGTGTGCGGATTACTTTTTCTTACTGTGCCTGTGCGTGGGGAGGTGGGACGGCTACAGGTCAGGGTAAGGGGAGTAGTCAGGGGCTGGAAATCAGAGTCCCCGTTTATGGTTTCTTTCTCAGTTGAAATTATGCAGATTGACTCTCCTTTCCCTCCCTCCTAGGGAGCAAATCCTCAAACGGGAACCTGACTGCTTGTCACGGAAGCAACTTGCCATGAAATCCACTAATGCTCTGCGACTCGCCCACTGGGGTAAGCCAGTCTCCCAGGCGCAGGCGGGGCGGAGGGGGAGGTGCAGGGGTGGTTAGCCAGGGCAGGGGCGCCACTGGCTCCGCCGCGCTGGGCCGCTGCTGATCTGGTGGCCACGCAAACAGCGTGGGATCTGTAGGCGGAGGGCACCAACCGCGACACAGCCCGAGAGCCAAGCGGGGGCGCCACCCTCCCAATCTGCCCTCCCAGCCACGGTCACTTAACAAGTCGTCCTGCTCAGTTTAAAGTAGCAAATGAGGGCGGGGAGGCAGCCTCTGGAACAGGGTGTAAATATTTGGGTGCGCCCAGCGCAGCAGTGGATACCGGGGTGCGTCTGTGATTTGTACGCGGTTCTCCCACTAAGCAGCATGCGGCCACAAACCCACACCTGTGTTCATGCGGGTTGTATCAATGCAGCCAGCCAGATTCACTCGCCCGGGGAAATCCCCAAATTGGAACTTGCCTACATTTTCCTAGACTGACTCCCGCTTTCTAAATCACCCAGGTTGCTGGGCTGTCTCTCCAAATCGCAGTCCACTGTCCCTACAGCACTGACCGTTATCTTGGTGGCAGAACCACATCCTCTGGTCAGATGACATAAAGTAGCGGCTAAATTCTTGTCTTTTTTTTTTTTTTTTTTTTTTTTTAGTGTGAGAAAATGTAGGCTTCTTAAACCTACAGTACCAGCCAAACACGTTTCCCAATGTCCTTTGCTTTATCTGGTTCGGGTGCTGGAAGCTGTCTAGCCGTAAGCTATTTTACTGCGCCTGTTTTATGCAGAGCACTCGGGATATTTTCTCATTTTTTTTTTGTCTTGGTAACTTGAAATATATATATAGAATGCTTCCCGGGTCTTGTCACAATAGGTTTCTTAGGAACTGGATCTGTAGGAGAATATTTGGGATTGAATGCTGAGAAAAACAGACTGGAAGGTACAAATACGCCCAGTGCAAGTTGAAGCCAAATGGAAAAGACGAAATTATTATTAAAGAAGATGAGAGAATTAACTAATCTGGAAAGCGCAAGTTTAAAGTCTGAATTTTCTAGTGTAATGGCCAAATATAACAGATCATAAAGGATTTAATCTATTCCTTTGCCTGTGGATGCACAACCGAAAAGCACAGGCCCTCCGGAGTGTCTTGGTCAAGTGCACATCTAGAGGCATTTCAAAGGACAATTCAGCTTTAGGATGCTTTTCTACTTTTTTTGGTAGACTATAACCAGTATGGTGATCTTTAGTTCAGATTTAAAAAACAATTTAATTTCTGGCTGTGGGAAAGGAGAGATTTAAAAACCCTAATGGTTGAATTATCAATGGTTTCTAAGGGGTTAATTTTGATGTAAATAACCTACTTGCCTTTGAGCAAGGAGGAAGGTAGAGGCCTTGGCAGCAAGAAGCTTCTGTCTAACGGTGACAGAGCTTTGTGGGTCAAAGGGGGAAATGGGGGGAGGCTCTGAACCTAGCTTTGGGTTTGTTACATCCCTCTCACTCTTAAAACAGTAACTCAAGATGTAAGTAAAAGTGTTTTCATTTTTTATTGATCCCGCTAACATCTTTCATTATCCAGCATGTAGCCACAGCAAATTATTGCTCATTTGATACTGAGAATTCTATTGACCATAGCGTTCATTGGAAAGAGAAGTCTAACTACTACTCAGCTGCTCTGTAGTCAATCAGAGCTGAGGCTGAGGATGTTCTTAGCTAAAACCAAAATAAATTGAGCCCTCTGCCTCCAGGAATTGATGGAGATGTGCTCATTACACTGAGCCACGTGAACATGCATAGAAATCTGCTTTTTACTCCGCTGGCTTTGCCCCCACTTATGCAAAAGGTCGGTTGGCCCCTTTGGAAGAGACCTGCCTACTTGGAGGGCTGGGCTTGGTTTGTCTCTTCTGGATCCCTTGTGGCAGCTTCTTCCCAGTTCTGCCAGGGTTTGGGGGCAACAGAAATGATAACCACATCAATATGGATACTTAGAGAAATCACTAAACAATGCCCCCCCCAAAAAAAAAACCTCAACCACCAATGATTTTATAATCTCAACATCATTTCCTAAATTAATCTGCCCCCCCCAGACCCTTTGTCATCAGAAAGGGCTATGTAGAGGAGGAGGGAGCTCTGAGATACGCACTTGTCCTCTCCTTAGTTGGTAATGGGTGCCTAGCCAAACCCGGAGGCTGGGCGACACCCACTCCGACCCACACCCGGGCTCACACCAGCAGCTGTGCTGGGAGGAGGCCTGGGCCTAGTGAAGGCCTAACCTTTGACCCTCGGGCTGGCTGCTTAGGGCAAAAGGCTATGGAAAAGAGGCTGGGGAGACAGACAAGAGAGGGAAGGAGAGGCTAGGTTTGTTCCCTGGGAAGCTAGTGGCTGAATCTGCCTTAAAGCAAAAAGGAGCCCGAGCTGCCCCTTTCCCCAGAAGTGGGGCCAACCCACGCCCCAACCCACTGGCTGCCTTCCTCCTCTCCTGGCGGCGCCCTCAGGCGCCTGGCAGGAACCACGCGCCCTCGCCGCCTCCCTCCGGCGTGGAGGGTAAGTTGCACCAACTCATCGGTGCACTGTGAGCCCGACACTGGGAGGCAGAGCCGATGAGGCTGGCGTCACGGCCTATCAGATTTTCAAGTAATAAAGTATCCATGTCTACTTCACTTTGAGTCCTCGTCCCCAAGAGAAGGCCAGGACTACTTCGGAGGAGCCATGCCCCAGGGACTCCGTGGAGGGGATAGTTTGGTTGCATTCATTTTTGCAACCACCAGAAGATAAGCCCCCCTCCGGTCCAGAAAAAAAGGAGGACCCGTTAATGACTTGAACAAATGAGTGCTCAGCGATTGCACCGGCGAAACTGCTACAGTTTCAAATGGGAAGGTGCATGCAGGGGCTGCGAGGGATCCGGCTTGCTAGTCACTTTCCTAACGGCGCTTTTTAAGCGTGTGCGTGAAGCTATTCGCACTCTCTGGTGGGCCACGCTCCATGAACCCTTGAGCGTTTGGGAGCCACTCTATTGTAGAACAAGGCGGTGAACAGTAGGAGCGTGTTCTGCGCACACCGGGTTCTCACGGAAGAGCAGCACTGGAGAGATGAGAATAGATTCTAACTCGGCTTTAAGGGGTAATGGGATAGGGGAGGAGAGTTTAAGATGAGATTCACACGGTGGATGTTTTTTGGTTTTCCTTTTTGTTTTTAACATAGATAAATAACTCTCCCCGGCGTTGGTGTAACCAGCGCCTGCCCCAGTGAAGCCTTATCCCCCGAATGGCGGCTCACCGCCGGTCACAATTGGAGGATCCAGCCCACAGAGGTTTCGGAACCCCTTGATCCCAGTGGAACCACCCGGAACCCCTTAGCCCCCGGTCAAGCAACCCGACACGCACATGAACAGAGGCAGTGTTTCGTAGGATCGAAGACCCAGGGTGGATGGATAGGGATCTTCAGGCACTGCCGCAGTCCTGCCATCACTAAAGCAGCGTCATCCAGAGAATTATTTGGGGGAACAAGACCTGTGACCTGGGTTTAAGTTAAAGAAGGGACTAGGAACCGATTGCCCAGCATTTCTTTGGAACGTGGCAGAACTAAGAACCACCTAGCTGGCCTGGCCTGGCTGCAGACTGGAGACTAGGGAACGTATTCTGGAACACACAGCAGCACACATCTCCTCCGATGGTGGATGGAACACTCAGCAGCACACATCCCCTCCGAGGGTGGATGGAACACACAGCAGCACACATCCCCTCCGAGGGTGGATGGAACACCCAGCAGCACACATCTCCTTCGAGGGTGGATGGAACACACAGCAGCACACATCCCCTCCGAGGGTGGATGGAACACACAGCAGCACACATCCCCTCCGAGGGTGGATGGGACACACAGCAGCACACATCCCCTCCGAGGGTGGATGGGACACCCAGCAGCACACATCCCCTCCGAGGGTGGATGGGACACACAGCAGCACACATCCCATCCCCTCCGAGGGTGGATGGAACACACAGCAGCACACATCCCCTCCGAGGGTGGATGGGACACACAGCAGCACACATCCCATCCCCTCCGAGGGTGGATGGAACACACAGCAGCACACATCCCCTCCGAGGGTGGACGGCGAGCTCACACCTGCGTAGGGCAGAGGCTGGCAAGGGGGGACCTGACTGAGCCACTGCGCTCTCCAACAGTCCTTTTGGCCTCCTCCAGGTTTTGCCAGGCAAATGAAACGAGCAGAACTCGATAGTAAATTATTTTGTTCAGCCTTCTGTCTTCTTATGAAAATAAAAGGTAACACTTTGTCATTTTTAATCATATAAGCAGACAATAAACCTAATTTCGATATTGATTTTTTTTTCCAGAATCAAGTGATTTTGTACAGTGTCTGTCGTGTTTCCTTTCCAAGGAAGGGCCTTTGCTGGTTCATTGTGTCGCTATAAGACTGGGTCGGCAGCAGTGCTTTTCTGAAACGTGGAGTCTATTTGATTGTAGACTTTGAAGTCTGATAGCTGACAGGGCGCTCTTGCTGGGTGGCAGGAAATTTGGGTTTTGTCTAATTATCTACATAATGGTTTCAACTGGGCCACCTCTGCTGCTCGAGAAGAGATGTAAGACTCTCTCACCTGGCGCCTTGTGAAACTATGGCCTTGGAGAGTCACTTAATTTTTTTTTAATTAATAAAAATAAAACAGCTCAAAAATCTTGGTTATGTGAGGGGCTCAGATAGCTCCGTGGGGAGCGTTAGCAAGAGGAACACACTGTCCTGGTTTTGCAAGCCCCAAGCTCCAGAGAGGGGCTCGACCCTGAGCCACCCAGACACCCGCTGCTGCAAAGGCCCCGCAGAATCGTGTCCGGGACTCCAGTGACAATGAAAGGGCCCGGAGACCCAAGTGCTCTTTCTGCATTCTGGTGCTCACTTGCCTCTTTTCTTCCTGAAAGACAAGTTATTTGATGCCAATGCCAAATGGAGTTGGCATTTTTCATGCGATAGTCTCAAGGAGCAGAGAGGTGGGCCAGGCCTCCACCTACCTATAGATGGAAGAGAAGGAGGAAGAGAATGAGAAGGGGAAAGTGCAGAGGGAAGGGGAAAGACAGGAAAGAGAACATGAGGAAGGTGGAAAGAACAAACGGAAAGAAAGAGGAAAAAGAAAAGAAAGGGAAAAGAAGTAAAAATAATGATGAAGGAGTTAAAGAAAAAGGAGGAAAAACAAATTTTAATAAAGAAAATATTCAAAAATACCCAACCTTCGGAGGAAAACTGTGATTGCCCTGGGAGACTACCTGGGCCTTTACTGCAGCTCCAGTCGGCTTCTCCACCCTCCTGAAACACGGAAAAATTCCAGTGCCAAGCATAAATTAAAAGCCCACCAACTTCCCATTCCAATCCAAAAGATGAGACTCGGGTCGCCTGACCTCAATGTCAGGCAGGGACCCACCCAATACCGTAGCATCACCTTTCTCCAACTCTTGGCCTCCAGGAGCCCAGGGCCCTGGCTGGGAAAGGGGCCGGCCTGCTCCTTGGCCGACAGAGGGCCGTGGAGCCCCGGGCCTGAGAACCCCCTGGGGCGCAGACCCACGCTGTCCTCCAGGGTCAGTATTTAACCCTTTGCTCCCCACCCCACGCCACCCCCTCCCCGCCACTCGGTGGCCCTTAGCAAGTGAAAAGAGGAGAGCGGACTAGTATTTGGGACTATCAGGAGGGGCGGCGCCTAGGTGGAACTGGCCGGGACGCCGCAAACCAGCATGCAGGCAAACTAGCATGCAGGCAAACCAGCATGCAGGCAAACCAGCATGCAGGCAAACTAGCATGCAGGCGCAGGAAACGAGTCTCGGATCAGGCCTTTGCCTGGCGCTGGCTGTCAAGGCCCAGTCAAACCCGGATCAAGATCCTGCTTAGGCACGGAGGGGAAAAGTGGGCATCTTTCCCAGTTTTTCGTCCCTGTTTAGAGCAATTTCTCTTTGTGCAAAGCTCCTTCACCTCCAAAGACAAGCTACCCGTTTGCATTTTTTGCATTTTGGGGATCCCGAGAGGCTGGGCCAGGTGGGCAGGAAGCGTCAGTGAAGAGCAAGACCTGTGCCCACCTGAAGCCGGGAGAATTTTACTCCTCTCCGGGAGCGGGTGCCAAGAAAACCAGTGAAGAAATCGGGCCAAAGTCCATGCTGCCAGGTCGGGCTGACGTGCTTACTGCCCCCGCCAGTACAGCAAGGACTAACCTTGAGCCCGCTGCATCCCACTAACTTCCAAAGGCCCTGCAGCCGTCGCTGCGGAAGGCCCTCCAGCAGGGGACCAACCGGGTCGGGCGGCAGCAAACCGGCTCTGCCGAGGAGGGGGGAGCGCCCCTCCCCGCCCCCCAGCTCCCAAAGGCTTGGGGTTTTCGCGGTCTCCCCAGCTGGAGCCGGGGCCGCCAGGAGCTGAGAGCGTTAGGTTCAAATGCATCAAGGCTCTGAAGTCATTTATCCGGTTTCATAAATAATTTTCGTATTACACTTAAGCCCGAGTCCTGGCCCCTTCCCGTTTTTATTGCAGGGTTTCAGCGGCAAAAAGTTTCTGAGTCGGGTGGGCCGCTGTTTTCCTTTTTCCATCATTAACATCATTAATATAAGCTATCAATAACCCTGTCCTTCGGAGCCGAGTTTCACGGTATTGATCCACGAAGCTATTCATCTCTGCCATGCAAGACACGGAATAATTTTCGCATTACAGTAGCTGGGATTTGCTTTTAATTCATATTTAAAGCTGCAACCGGCTCGGTGGAGCGCTCTGCGAAAGACTAGAGGCGCCTAATTAATAATAAGTTAGAAACGAAGGAAGGCACCAGCGAATAAATAATTAATACAGACATCTATGTCTCTTTGAATATTGCTCCTTTAAAAATTTAGACTTACCAGGACCATACTGTAAGTCTACAATTTATATTGCGGGGATGATTTAAGAAAGCTATTTTTTTCCCTTGAAATACAATACTAAATTATTTACAGTGTTTTTGCAAACCTAAGTTCCTTCATTAGCCAGTCCCTCTGGTTTGTTCTTTCCAGGTGGAAAACACCAATTTTGAAAAAAAATTTAATAACAAATTCCCAACAAGAACTGCAGGCTGCAATCAGCTTCAGGTAGCCAGGGCGAGGAGTACTGGCCAGGAGGGCAAGTGCGCCGTCTCCAGCTCCGGGAGGGGCCAGGGGCTGTCGTATGGGGGGGGGGGGTGTAACAGGGAAGACAAAATCCAAAGTCACAGTCACTAAGCAGTGACCTTGGGCATTTGCTAGTGGAGAGAGGGAGAGTTTGAAGTAAACCCTTGGAGTCCTCACAGAGCCTTGGGGAGAAAGGAGGCTGGGTTCGGAGAGTCCCAGATTTCTCTCAATGGCTAAAATAAAGAAATAAATCAGGATTTTTAGAAAAAAAGCCACTGAATGCCAGAACTGAATTCCAGGCGAGCCAGGAGCTACCAGTGAGCTAGGAGAATTAACAAAATTCAAACGGGTAGAAGTGACTAAAAATCTGATGAGGTTTTTGTATGAGAGACTAGGATTTGTTTGCAATATTGTTAGCAATATTGATTTTTTTGTTACTTTGGATTAATTTATGTTAAGCAGGAAAATACAGGCATTAGTCAAGTACATTATAATCATCTATTGTTGAGAGGGAGGTTTCTCACGCGAACGCCTGAGAACTTGGGGCTGTGAGGCAGTTCCAGGGCCCGTGAGGCCAGCTAGGCTCCGGTTGGGTCAGCCCGGGCCCCCAGGGGCCAGCGGTGTGGGGCAGGAGAGGGCTTCACCTCCAGCTCACTCTCTCCCCGCCTTTTCAAGTTTTGAAAAAAAATTAATTTTTTAATTTATTGATTGATTTTAAAGAGAGGGGAAGGAAAAGAGAGAGAGATCGATTTGTTGTTCCACTTATCTATGCATTCGCTGGTTGATTTTTGTATGTGCCTGGAGCCGGGATCAAACCTACAACCTTGGCGTATCAGGACGATGCTCTAACCGACTGAGCTGCCCTGCCAGAGCCTCTTTCGTCCTCCTTTTAGAATTATCGCTTGTATTTCACCAACCCACTACCCAGGTGTCAGCCGGACCCCTACAACCCTCCTGAGGCTCCCACATCGCAGTACTGGTGGTCTGAGGCCCGGCAAGGCGCGCAGCCCTGCCTCTACACAAATACAAGCAAGCAAGCACACACACACACACACACACACACACACACACGTGCAACCACACCTTTTTAAAAGGCACAAGGTGGTAAGGGAGACACAGAAGCATCTATTCACGAGGGTCTGGGGACCTTCCCAAACCCCACCCGTGGACCTTGGGCGCTGGCCCCACCCAGAGAAGTGTGTCTCGGAGGCAACACGCATCCCCGAAACATCGGTCCCCAGAGATGCCACCTCCCGTGGGCGCGACCGTTGGAGGCCAAGGCCGCACTCTCAGCTTCTTTTCTCAACCCCAGTTCTGCGCCCTGGGTCACAGCGTTTATGGGGCAAGACCCCGAGAGGCACGCCGCACCACTGTGCAGGGAAAAGTCATTCCTAGCTCCACCGAAGCTAAAGGGCACGCCCCTCAGGTCTGAGACGGTTCAGGAGAGTGCGAGAGGGTGAGCACCCAGGTTAGAGGGAGGTGATCTGGGGAAAAGGCTTCTGGGCTCTCGACGACTCCATAATGCTGCGCATGGTTGGCACTGGGGCCAAAAGGCAGGCGCGCTCGCCCTGAGCCAGAAGTGTCCCACACCCGGAGGCTGCCAGCCATGGGGGAGAAGAGATGAGGAGGTCGAGACAAGGCAGGATGGGCAAAAAAGAAGGAAAAGTGTGCAAAGTGTGAAGAAGAAAGGAAAGACAGAGGGGGCTCGGCCTGCGGGAAACAAAAGGCCGGCGGAGCTGAGCAGGACTGGGGGGAGTCTCAGGGAAGGGGTGTGGAGCCCAGAACACCGCCGTTTCATTTTTAAATCTTTTAGGTGTCTGTGCGTCAAATAACGATAAGGGCGGTAACGATTATTCCGTTTAATCTATGGTACTTGACTGCGCCAACACTAATTGATTAGCCACCAAAATGATTTGTTTAAAGAGTTTTCCTTCCCAAGTGCAGCTGCTCTCGGCCCAGGTCGGCGGCGTTATCCAGAGAGGTTACGGAGGAGCTAGCCAAGTGGGGCGCGCCGGGGCCATAAAGCCCGCAATCAGCCTGGGAGGGGGTAACTGGGCCACCCGCCGCCGGCCTGAGGCTTCGGTCTGGGCCGTACCCGCCCCTCCTGTCCTCCAGGGTGGGAGGATGACGCATGCACCTGGAGACCTTCTTGAGCTGACTTTGGCCTTCGCGCGCCTCTATGCTCTGAGTTTTCCCAACCTCGAGCCCGTCAGAACTGCACTGGAGGAAGAGCGCCTTGTCCCTTGCCCTGTCCTCCCAGACCCCAGCCCTGGCACTCTACCCTCGAGCGCCCCTAATCCAAATTCTAGTCACCGGAAGAGGATTCTTAACCACCGCCCCAAATCTGGAAAATTCATCAACCTTCTCCCCCTTCTTTACACTGGCTCTCTACAGTCTGGACATGTTTCTTTTGTAATATACTTCAACGATATAAAAATAAGACCAAGAAAGAAAATCCACCGAAATTTTGATGAGAAGGCCAACTCCCCCGGAATCAAACTAGCCGAGGAATCCAGAGCTAGGTTCCACAGCCAGAGCGTCACTAGGAAGCCTAGGACCTCTCCGCAGCCCCACAATATTAAGACACCCATTCTCCCTCCAGTCAGTGCATTCTGCCTGAGGCCTTGAAAAGCTCTCCTTGAAACTGAGGTTGAAACTGAGAACCTCAGGAACAGATTTAAACCCAAGAGAGCCACATCTAGTTTATCGGATGGCCCAAAAGAGGAAGTAACTGGAGATGCTCACGGAGGGGTCTGACATCCGGGCACTGTGGTCCTGGCCCCCCTCACATCTCCTAGAATCCGGAATCAGCTGGAGTTGACACCAACTGTGGAGAGTCCTTCACCATAGCATCTTCTCTTTGGGTTTGGAGGGGTGGGCAGATGACGGAACAAAAGAGAGTGCAAAAGTACAGAGTACTATAAATATATATACACAGATTATCATGGGCAAAAATCGTAATTTAGGTTAAGAAGGAAAATATAGCTGAACAGATGCATTAAAAACTATATGCTAAATAGAAGATCAAAGATTGACAAAAAGGGCTAGAATAATTAGTTATCTTTTCCTTGGCCTCCAGAGAGTGAAGTCATTGATTAATTTTTTTAAATGGTTTTCAATAGTGAATCACCAGACCACCCCTTTCTGAATTTCTCAGTGTTATATTCTAAGCCAACAGCAATTTTCTGAATTAAATTTCTCCAGGGGAGGGAGGAAGACAAGAGAGCCTGACAGGAAGCACCACCAAATCCTTCATCCCACAGTTACCAAGTTGTGACCAGTATACTGTTGTCAGACACCAAAGAAATGGTTCCTCACCAGAAAATTAATTCTAGACTTGCTACAGGCATCAGAAACACTGGGGAGTCACGTTTTGAGGCTGTGGCCCAAGAGTAAGCCTCCTACTGGAAGGCTGAGGGGATCTGCCCTGACACCCACGCTTGCTGAGGGGATCTGCCCTGACACCCACGCTTGCTGAGGGGATCTGCCCTGACACCCACGTTTGCTGAGGGGATCTGCCCTGACACCCACGCTTGCTGTTTGTGTGGTCAACAAATGAGAAGTAAACATTTGTTGTCTCAGTTGGGCTAGAAACATTTCTTTGAAATGACCCTGTAAACTGCAACTGGGCCATATATTACCTCTGCATTACTCACAAAGGAAGCTAAATCATTAACTTTGAAACAGAAGGAAGGTTCTCTGAAAACTGTGTGGCCAGCATATAGAGGAATAGACTTAGTCTCATTCTCTTTTTTTTTTTTTTTACAGAGGCAGAGATAGACAGGGACAGACAGACAGGAACGGAGAGAGATGAGAAGCATCAATCAACAGTTTCTCTTTGCGCGGTGCGACTTCTTAGTTGTTCATTGATTGCTTTCTCACATGTGCCTTGACCGTGGGCCTTCAGCAGGCCAAGTAACCCCCTGCTGGAGCCAGCGACCTTGGGTCCAAGCTGGTGAGCTCTTTGCTCATGCCAGATGAGCCTGCGCTCAAGCTGGCAACCTCGGGGTCTCGAACCTGGGTCCTTCCGCATCCCAGTCCGATGCTCTATCCACTGCGCCACCACCTGGTCAGACAGTCTCATTCTCTTTTCTAAGCTTAGTGAGGTCACCTGGCAAGCTCTCACCTACCCAATAACCATCACCACTATTAACCAGATAAGCAATCTGAAATCCTCATTTCCACACTGACAATATTACCAGCAACAAGCATCCAGTCAATAATCTTATTTCCCTTTTGCTTAAATATATACATGTATGTAATTTTGTGAGGGCGATGGATACTTTTTTTAAGTTTCCTGCAGCTACTCAAAATCTAACCGACTGACTATAAGCCCTCCCCTCAAACTCTTTGGCTGTTATAAAGAATTGTGCGGCATCCTGTAACACACTTGACCAACCAACTAGTTTTGTGGAACTCCTCCTTGGATTTTGTTTCATTCCCCCATAGTGCACATGATGAGTGCCAGGTATTATTCTGGGAACTGGTAGGGGGAAGAGAGGAGAGGGACAAAATGACAAAAAGCTATCCCAGCCCTCCAGGAGTTGGCAATTTGTCTGGTGTCTCACACACACACACACACACACACACACACACACACATATTTACTTTAACTAGGTCTAAGAGAATCCTTCCCTTTCCTTGGTATAGGAAAATTTTTCAAGAGGTCAAGTAAGAATAAAATGTTTCTGAGAAATCACTGCAATTCAGTTAACTACAGGAAAACAAGGCTTACATATAATAGTATGAATAGATAAGAAAGATTAGGGAAATTTGCAAAGCAAGTCTGGCACACACATTAGCCCAACAAGTATAATACATGTCCAGATCTTTTCTTTGACTTCTCCTTTAGGGACCAACACTGAACCAGTCCCCATTTTCATAAGGAGAGTAAGGGAGTTGAGCTCACCTTATCCCAGCCCTCTTCAGGTAGCCTCTAGGAGCTCAGCCAGAAGCCTCACATGAAGGAGGATTCTCAGGATCAAGCTCCTAATTAGTTACACAAAGAGAAAACCATGAACAATTTGTGCACTTGGTGGTATTTACTTCTTTCTTTTAACAAACTTCCTTTTGGGAAGAGATTTTTCATAAAAGCAAATCAATCATTTCTGACCTATTACAATATAAGGGTGTGGAGGATAACAGTTTAGCTCAAAGGTTGTCTGCTACTTTAACCCATTGTTTGATCTTACATGAGAGCCATATATGCTCTGTGCTGTAACAAAAAGGAACAGAAACAAGGAAACAAGAATGCCATTTTCCACCAACATATTATGATCCTCTAGGCAGAAAATACACTTTATGCTTGTGTGTGTGAATAAATAAATGTAGGTAAAAGTTTAAATAGAATGATTTTGCTTTCTCAGTTCCTTTTTGTAAGTGTATTTTCCCCAAAGATCTTTTCCTCTCTAGGAGACTTAAATTCTTAAATATTTGCTGTGCAAGTAGTTGCTAAGTCCATTAAGATGGATTCCCATTTCCAGGGCCTCCAAAGGCATTGCTTGGACAAGATTCGAATGTCTCTGGTGATAAAACCAGCCAGATTAACCAATCCCAGGACATGACCACTTTCAAGGAAGTCATCTTGACTATACCCACCAGTCCTGACCTACCTAGATCATAATGTTGCCCTGATGATAGCAGAAACCTGGGCAAAGAGTTGGGCCTGCTTATGCCTTAGCTGGTGGGAAGTTTCCCCAAAGGGTTGGCCTGCCTAAGCTTTTGCTTAGGGGGACCCAGTCACCACTGCTGCCACCATCCCAGCCCTGGTCTCTCCTAGGGTCTGAAGCATTTTCAGCAGAGACACCACTGGTGGGCTCCAACCAGGTGTTGCAGCAAAAGAATGTACAGTTTGAGTTTGGACCAGTACAGGCCACACACGCTTTGTTCCACATCCGGGCCTAGATATCCAGGCTCTGAGAGGCAATCCCCCATTGTGACCACCGTTTGCCCGAGGCTGAGGCTTGGCGCTAACCGGGTCCCAACTGCCAAGGGTCTGACAATGGGCACATCTGTCCTTTCTCTGAGAGAAGAAAGCACCTAAGCGGACACGGCTCTGCCTTTTGTTATAGTTTTTTTTTCTTTCTTTCTTTCTTTTGTAAATGAAAGAAAGCCACAGGCATGTGGTGGCTGGTGTACATCCCACACTGGGGGCCTGCCCACGCGTCCCCACCAGGCCCAAGGACCAGGTTCAACTCCGGATTGGAGCGTAATTATGAGAAGCAGACAATTACACCCGAAGCTGAATTGATTTTCAAATCTGGAGGCTTCTCGCGGGGACGCCGGGAAGAGGGCATCCCTACAGGCCAAGCGGAGACCGGCCAGCCCCGTCCACCCTGCGGGTGTCAGTCTTTCACGAAAGCAGTGGCTTTTGGGTGTTTTACCTGGAGGGTCACGGAGAAACCACAGGACCGGCGCGAGCCTCGGGGGCCCCACCAGCACCCAGAAGTTAACATGGGAACCCATCAGGGCACTCCCCGCCCCCAACACACACACAGTCATTGGTGAAGCAGACGGGCCGCCTGAAGTGTCCGCCGTGCAAGAGAAGGACCCAGCCGGCAGGAGACAGCGAGGTATGGCCCGGGCTGGAAAAGGTGGGAGGGGTGGGCAGAGGACTTCAGGGAGGTCCGAGATTCCTGGGTCAAGTCACCAAGCTGACCAAGGCCTTTAAGATATTTGTTCCCTGAGGATGAGGAGAAGGAGCACTCCCAGAAGCCCTCCGGGAAATAAAGCTTAGTGGGCCAGGGTGGAAAGAGATGTCACCGTCTCAGCATCCCGGGCCACCTGCGCCGGGAGGCAGCAACCGGAGAGGGGGCGACGGCTCTTCGAGCGGAGCGCACGACCCAAAACGAAGCCTGGCAAGTGCAGCCCGGGACCGGGCGGAGAGTCCACCCGAGCCAGGGAGCCGAGAGGGGCGCCAGTCTCCTGGGGCTGCCCCAAGGCGCTCTGTGCGCTAGGCCTTCCTACGCGCCCGCCGCCAACCCAGCCTCGCGGCGCCGCTGGCGAGGCGCGGGACCCCCTCCTGCATTTGTACGGGGACGTCACCGGCCGCGCGCGCCAGCCGGGTGGGCGGGGCCGAGCTGCGCGCCTGCGCGCTGCGCCCGGCGGGCGTGAGTGCGGGCGGCGGCGGTGGCGGCGGCGGCGGCGGCGGCGGCGGAACCGCGGCCACAGAGTCTGCAACAGTAACCGAGCCATGGCTCGAGCCAGCCAGCGGCGCGGGCAGGCAGCAGCCGCAGAAGGCGCGCGGGCTGCGTCAGGGGAGCCGGGAACCTCACGATCCTAAGAAGGAGAGGGGCGAGAGGGGGCCGGGGACGAGGGGGCTGGGGACACTGCGCTCACCCAACGGTGCGGATCCTTTTTGGAAATTAATATTTTTTAAAAAGCCGAGGACGCAGAGGGGAAGGTGGGGGCAAGAGGGAAGGCGAGACACACAGAGGGAGACAAGAACCAAACAGTGAGAAGAAGGAAGGAAGGCAACAGTCGCCGGCAGCCGAGGTGAAGACTGGACTCCGTGCGCCCTTCGCAGCCTCTGTCCGGCCTCATCGATGTTGTGTCCGCCGCCCGCTCGCCCGGATCACAATGAATGCGCAGCTGACCATGGAGGCGATCGGAGAGCTGCACGGGGTGAGCCATGAGCCGGTGCCTGCCCCTGCAGACCTGCTGGGCGGCAGCCCCCACGCTCGAAGCTCGGTGGCGCACCGCGGCAGCCACCTGCCCCCTGCGCACCCACGCTCCATGGGCATGGCTTCCCTGCTGGACGGCGGCGGCGGCGGCAGTGATTACCACCACCACCACCGGGGCCCCGAGCACAGCCTGACCGGCCCCCTGCACCCCACGATGACCATGGCCTGCGAGACTCCCCCAGGTATGAGCATGCCCACCACCTACACCACCTTAACCCCTCTGCAGCCGCTGCCGCCCATCTCCACCGTCTCGGACAAGTTTCCCCACCATCACCACCACCACCATCACCACCACCACCCGCACCACCACCAGCGCCTGGCAGGCAACGTGAGTGGCAGCTTCACACTCATGCGGGATGAGCGCGGGCTGGCCTCTATGAATAACCTCTACACCCCGTACCACAAGGACGTGGCTGGCATGGGCCAGAGCCTTTCTCCCCTCTCCGGTTCCGGTCTGGGCGGTATCCACAATTCCCAGCAAGGGCTCCCCCATTATGCCCACCCGGGGGCCGCCATGCCCACAGACAAGATGCTCACCCCCAACGGCTTCGAAGCTCACCACCCAGCCATGCTCGGCCGCCACGGGGAGCAGCACCTCACGCCCACCTCAGCCGGCATAGTGCCCATCAACGGCCTTCCTCCGCACCACCCGCACGCCCACCTGAACGCCCAGGGCCACGGGCAGCTCCTGGGCACAGCCCGGGAGCCCAACCCTTCCGTGACCGGTGCGCAGGTCAGCAATGGAAGTAATTCAGGGCAGATGGAAGAGATCAATACCAAAGAGGTGGCGCAGCGCATCACCACCGAGCTCAAGCGCTACAGCATCCCACAGGCCATCTTCGCGCAGAGGGTGCTCTGCCGCTCTCAAGGAACCCTCTCGGACCTGCTGCGCAACCCCAAACCTTGGAGCAAACTCAAGTCCGGCCGGGAGACCTTCCGGAGGATGTGGAAGTGGCTGCAGGAGCCAGAGTTTCAGCGCATGTCTGCGCTCCGCTTAGCAGGTGAGCGGACCAAGGAGTTGGGCGCGCGGGGATAGAAGGGATGAGAAAGCCTAGGGACCGAAGGAGGGAGGGAAGTAAAGAGAACTGATGCCGCTTTACCCCGTCACCCTTCCCCCCCCAACCCCGAGAAGGGGGTCCTTGGGCTTGGAAGAGCCAGCACGTGGCTCCGGGCAGCAGACTGCCTCCCCCAGGACTTGGTGTTGGGCTGTGGAAGGCTCCGGGAGCTGAGTGGTGCGACTCCTGTGGCCGTGGGAACGCATTTGTGCTGGGAGACCGCGCGGAAAGCTCGCACTGCGGAGAAACAGTCCCATTCCTGCCCGGACACCGTCTGAGTCGCTTCTCGGTTGGGTACTTGGGTTTAGGCAGAGGGAGATACTGCCAGGGTGGAACTACGCTCCCGGCACACACTCGGGCGCTGGGCCGAGCTGCTGGCCAGTGTTGGGCTGAACTCGCGGTGGTGACCCGCTCCCTCACTAACTCCTGGCGCGGGGCAGGACAGGGTTGGGGAGCGCAGTCAGAGTTCCTGCAAAAGGTTCTGAGGCCCGGGGGCGGTGGGTCCGCGCGGACGCTGTGTAATGGTTAGCTCGCACGTTGCGCTTGCCACCGGCTGTGGAAAGGAGACAGACTGCGCGGAGGTCCGGGTGCGGGCGACCGAGCAACTACGGGGCTCACATCTGAGTCCAGGCACAGCCTTCGCTGCCGACTTGCTCAGGACTTTGCAATTTCATTTTATGCCTCTGCATGATTTTTTGTCTGAATCCCAAATACAGGGGAGGGTGGGAATGTGGAAATAGCCCCAAGTCTTCGAGCAGAGGTCTCCCGGGCCCTTAGCCCGGGCGTTTCGGAGTCTGGCAGCGAGGTCTCGGCGGCGCTGTGCAGGCTCCGCGTTTATCCCCGTCAGCCTCTGTCGTCCAGGTGCGGACAAAGGTCTGGCCCGCCGACTGGCCGAGGGGACAGCTGAACCCAGCCTGAACGGCACGGGGGGTTTCGTACGGCTTCCCCGACCTCCGAGGGCGGAGGATACAGGGGAGGCAGAGCCGGGGGTAACCGGGGGCACACTTGATTTGTTGAGACCCGCACTGAGCCGATTGACCCGCGGATCCACTCCTCCCACCACCCACCCACCCATCTCAGCCCGGCGCCCGGGCCTGAGTCCCGGCGAAGAGAAAGGTAAAACCCGGTAAGCGGGTTTGTTAATTAACTGATCGTTCTCCATTAATTCGTCCCTGGAGAACGAGAGACAGTCAATCCTCTCCGAGCTGGGGCACTGAGCGGTCTCACTGACTAAAATCAAAGCGAAAGACCAGCCCCTCCTCCCCCACCTGGGGCGGGCCAATGGGGAGCTCGAGGGAGGCCGGTGCCGGCGTGCCCGCGAGCCTGCGCCTCGAGCCCGGACAGACCCGAAGGAACCCTCGGGGCTGAGTGCTCGCGGCCTCCCCGCCGAGCGCCGCGCTGGCTGAGCCTCAGCTCCTCCCAGAGTGTTTCAGCTCGGCCCCGCTCGTCCTCTCCACGCAGACCCCACGCAGAGAAGCCGCGGGTAGGGGGTAGGAAGGGAGAAGTTAACCAAGTGCCCTCTGGGCTTCGGCGATTCCACCCCGTAGCCTTGTGCGCAGCCACTGTGTCGCCCCCACAGGCCGCCCGGGACCCTGGGGTCGCTGCAGTTCGGCGGGAGCGGGGGGAGGAACGGCTACCCCTCCCCCTGCCTGCTCCGCCTCTGCTCCCAGAGTGATCGACGCCTTTCCACACGCCCACGCCGGACTCGAGCCCCTCTCAGGACCTTCTACCTGGGCGGTGCGGTCACGGGCACGCGGGGTGCAGGGGGTGGGGCAGGTGGCGATGGGAGGAAGCTGGTCCCCTTCCCGCCACCCGGTGAGAGCACTTGCTCAGGACTTTAATGATCCTTCCTCCGTCAGTGCCTTCTGTTGTCCCCTGGAAGGACAGACTGACAGGTTCCGCTCAGAGACGACCCCGAGTCCTGCGTGGACGCCTTCTGACCTCCATGCCCGGGAGACACGGTGCTGTTGGGGGGCAGCTGGAGCGCTGCGACCCGGACCCGCACCAGGGAGGCGCGGGCGGGTGCTGGCGGAGGCTCGCGGGACCGGGAGGCTATTGAATGGGCGCCTGCCTGGCACCTAACAGCCCCGCACTCTATCCTCGGCCGGGCCTGCGGCCTTTCTAAGGGGGCGGGGGGAGAATCGGAGACTGTAGGACACACGTCTGGCCCCTAATGACCAGGACCTAATCTCAGAGGGACTCCGGACTCCGTATCCTAAGACCCGGATGGAGCGTCCTCTCTTTTATTTGTCTTTCGTTAGTTTAATTAGAGGGGTGGGGAGGGCAGGGATGAGGGCACGTGCGGAGCGAACTCGGGACAATACCATTACGCTGCAAAAGCCGTGACCTGTTTTCAAGTCACCGAAGAACAACGAGCCATTGTGTTAACATTGTCATTTAGAAAAATAAATAAATAAATCGGCCCTCTCGGTGATTCCTCCTGGGCGTCGCAGGAGACTTAAAACGAATTGCAGGACATGGTGGCTGTATCTGAAATACTGCCACCTCCTCCCGGCCGCCGCCTTCCAGAAACCAAGACGCTCCTTGCTGCTTTGCTCGCTGCTGCATTCGAAAAGTAGTCAACTTAGTCCCTGCCCCACGTGAGGCCGGGCCCGCCGTGGTCCGGCCCAGCGGTAGCGGGAAAGCAGCTTCTCCACGCCCCTTCCTATAGCCCAGGTTCCGCGAACTCACTGCCGAGAGTCAAGCCCTCCACACGTGACAGCACGTTTGGGGGAGGAGGGGGCGCCTTCTCGTTTCGAAATTACATCTGCTGGTGGAAGATGGGAGACAGGAGGAAATTCTCACTAAATTAACTACCTTTTAAAAATCAATATGTTTCCTCAATGCAGTACTTGCTGCTGCCCCATTAAGTGCAGCACAGCCAGACTCGCGCGCGGCCTCGCGTCCCAGGTGGGGCGGGCGGGCTGGGCCGCGCGGGTGGGTGGGTGCCCCGCCCCTGACGTGGGCGCCTATTAAGACGCGAGGAGATTAGTTTCCAATTAAAGATTCCAGAAGGCGTAGACCACACTAGCGGAACTGCCAGCCCAGGAAGAGGCTCTGGCGCTCACCCACCAGCTGGCGCAGCGCCGAGGACCTGGGGAGCGAAGCCCGCCGTCCCGGAGTTTGGGCGCGGGTGCGTGCTGGGCCACTCGGACCCTGTAGTACCCGGAGGCCAGGAAACCTCCCAACAGCGGTATGGAACCCGCCGTGTCTCCGCACCCGGACTGCGTCCCCTTCCCGTCCGGGATTTGCTCCAGCGCGACTGAGAGAAGGGCCTGAGCCAGGGAGGGGCGGGGGCGGGTAGAGGAGGGGGTGGGGTGGGGGTGGCAGGGGGGAATCAGGCCATGAGGTGGCCATGAGAAAGTCTCGCCCCGGCCAACCTGGACTGTGTTTGCCATAAGTGGCCTTGTGGCCTGGTTGATTGATAACAGGCCCCCACGCAAGTTAATTTGCTTTTTGTTAATATTTATCCCGGCGGGTGACATTTCAACTGCCCAGTCCCTTCCCTGGGCCACGGGAGCCGAGCAGGAGTGCGAGGCCGGCTCTGGGAACCCCTCTTCCCCAGTCCTCGAAGCCTCCCGGGCCGGGAGGAAAGCCAGGACTGGGCGTGTGGGGCGGCGGAACTGGAGGAGTGCCTGGGCGGGTAGAGTAGGAAGAGAGGGTGCCAAGCGGATTGGTTCCCTCGCGCCCCCGCGTCCCGTGTCTCGGCGGCGCGGTGGGCCTCGAGCTGTGCTCGCAGTGCAGCTGCTCCCTGCCTGCTGAGCTCGAACAAAGGGCAGGCAGGGCGCGGCCCACCGCCGCTGCAGCCTCGAGTCCCGCGAAAAGTGCCTCCTCCCAGCATAGCTGGGGAACCGGCCAGTTGTCAAGGCGGAGACCTAGTGATCAAAGATACCCCTACCACCAGGCCAAATGGTGGCCGTGCGCCCAGGGAGTTGGCTAGGTACCCCACTCACACCAGCTCGGCAGGAAACCAAAAGGCCTAGCCTTTGGGGACAATTACCAGGAGGTTCTGCTTGGGCCTTTCTTGCAGCCCATGACTGACCCCTCCAGAGTATGAGACAAAAGTGTCCTCTTGCCATCCCCACTAGGGAGCACCGCCTCCATGAGGAGAAACAGGGGCGCGCGGGGTTAGGAAGAAGTGTGCACGTCGTTTGGGGTTGGGGAAACCTGCTTCTGGGCTCGAGGAGGGCTAACGGTTATTGTGTGGTGACTCTGGAGTCAGCACATCGAGGCCGGTCTCTGGAGATAAACACCACTGCCTGTTCAAAGGGCAACTGGCTGTCCCGCCAGCGGTGCAGGCCCCAGCACTTTGGAAGCGCCAGGAGGGTGATCGGAGTGGGCCGGAGCGAGCAACCCGGCCCAAGGTTGCTGTGGTCACCCGAGACCTCGCTGTTTTGCCTGACAATTGGGACGGGCTGTGCTATCCAGTAGCAGGTTGTGTTGTAGCAGCTGAGTGACTAAAAGTCCAAGACACGACTTTATCTTCAAGCTTCGAGCCGTTAGCACCGTTAATGGGCGGCGGGGAGCTGGACTTCGGCCCTGCGTTTGGGCTCATCTTCTCCCTGGCAGAGGGACCCGCTTTGCTGCGATAGCTGCGCGCGCCCCCTGCGGGCCTGGCGCCCAGCAAGCTGCGTTGGTTCAACCTGCTTCGGAATTGTTCTAGGGATTTCAAAATGATAACTAATTTTAGAAAGAGTGTGGAGGAGGAAGAAAACCGTACCTAGTGGATCTAACTTGGTTCCCAACAATGCCTTAGTATTACCGCAGTGACGTGACAAAATTGCCATCCCCCCCAAAGTACACCTCAACTCTGACTTATCCAAACAAGCCACGTGTTTAGATTTCTTATCTGAATTTATATTTTTGCTGGCGTGTTTTTATTTGTGAAAAGCAGGGTCAGAGTAGAAGTAGGAGGTTGGGGCTGAAGGGTGTAGGAACGGCAGGGCGAATTAGCGCTCCCTTTATTTTTTTGTTGCCCATTCCAGCTAAGTGACGGGAGTTAGAAAGCTGCCCTGATGCATTGAGCTTGGAGGTCTTTGTTTCCTCCCTGTGGTGTGGGTGAAAGGGCGTTCGGTGGCCCACCGCCTTGGAGCCCTGGTGTAGCGTCAGGACCCTGGACAGGGCCCACGCGGGCAGGCTGCCTGGTCCAGTTTCTCTTCGCCCCTAGAATCTGGCTGTGATGTCTCTGAAGAGTTGTAGTGAGAAAACGAAAACTAACCGCTAATATTCAGAAGTTTGTGAGAAATCTTAAGAGGCCGCCAGGAATACACACCGCCACAGTCAAGTAATCGAAGACATCAAACCTATTCTCGTCGATTAGGTGGTTGATCTTTTCATCCCTCTCTGGCAGCTTTCTGTATGCATCTGAGCGCATGTATACACCTGCTTATAAAATCGGAATTCGAGTCCCTATGGGTGTGACAGGGGTTGGATCATTAAGCTAAAACGTTCAATTCAATCCCTTTGATCCATGCTGGGGAAAATCTATAGTCATCTCTAATCTACGAGGTCTTTAAGGAGGTTGTTACATGGGCTGTTTTGATGTCATCATTTACACATTTGTGGCAAATTCAGCTAATCAAACAGATGCTGCTACCCAAGATTCTCAAAAGAAACACTTCTTACAGAGTATATCGGTAAAATTTATTGTTGATTTCCTTGTAAGAAAGAAAATCCTGAAATCTGATGAAGATGGATAATTAACAAGGAGGTTTCTGGTCTCTTACTTCCCAGAATCCATAATTAGAAGCCTTGCCCTTCAAGTAACAGTTCTCAGTGCTCTTTGTAAACTCCACATATTGGAATAAACACCAACTTAATGTTTAAATTATCCAAGGAGCTATATTGGGTTGGATGAGAAATTACTAGTTTCACCTCAGTCCCTGTTTAAAAAAAAAAAAAAAAAAGCAGAATTTTCACACTCTTGATAAATTGAATGGTCCCCTAGGGTAACAACAGAAGGGGGGTCTTATTGAAGTCATGGTAGTTAGAGGGTAGATTTCTTATAATTTCAGATAAAAGCATTCAACAAGTATTCATCAGCCTTATGTATCTATTCAAATAAGATAGATAAGCAGATTTGGAAGGATAAAGCTATACTGTTTCCACTGATGTCAGCCTCAGAGAGTTCAGAAAAAAAATTATTTGTAATGTGAGTGAATTTAGTGCCTAATCATAAATTTTTGTCTTCTATCAATAGATTTGTACAGATTTTTATTTTAACACATGTTAATAATGAAGCTTTATTTCCTTCTGAAATGACAGGATTGGGTTAGATGACTAGACCAATCACAAGACAATCTGATTATTTTGATACAAACATGGATTTATGTTTTATCACAGGGTCTTGCTATAAAGTCATCACATTACATTCCTTTATATTATCATAAAGTTGGAACAAATTAGCTTCCAGAAATTTTTTTCTTATTTATGTGAGACAATTTAATAAGACAACAGCTGAACAGAACCAGATCCTGAAGTATAACCCTTCGGTTTTTATGGCAATTGATAAGGAAGGAGCTTATGTCTGCTTTTCACTTTCTATTAATCAGGTACATGCTAGGCACACAGACGTTCTCATTTAATATTCATTGTCCATGCCAGTGACTCCCAAATTGTGCTACATGTTGAAATCACTTAGGGATCTTATTTTTTTTAAAAAATGATTCCTGGCAACAACTCTAGATATCCTGCTATAATTGGTATAGGGCATGACCTGGGCATTGGGATTTTTAAGAACTTGAGGTGATTTTAATGTGCAGCCAAGTTTGGGACCCACTAATTTATGTGGTAATTAGTATATGTCCCCTGTTTCTCTGCACCATGAGGTTAAATAATGTACCTGTGATGTCACAGCTGGAAATCACTGATATTCAGCTTTCCCAGTTCACAGCCCAAAATATTTTACCCCCTCCCTGTGCCTCTATTACTAGTACAAGCCTGCCAGATCAGTGGACCCCAAATGTGAAAGTAACTTATTCTCTGTCACAAACACCAAATCTAGACAGTCTCTACATAACAAAGGTCTTGAAATTAGAGAGTGTGTGTCTTCTCTCTGGGACTCTCAAAAAGAGTTATTTATGGAAACTTACTTCCTTTTTACCCAAGACTTATACAAGAGACTTTATTGCTGTCTTTTGAAGAAGTGGCCGGAGGAAATGTAAGGCAGTAACAGAACTAGATGTGGAACCCTAGTCTCCCTATCCATTTGTTCACTTAAACAATTACTGATGGGCAAGACCCATCTCATTAGATGTGTTCTGTGGGTAGGACTGCTCTATGGGGACCCATGCCTAGAGGAGGGCCCAAAGGCCTAAACCTCCCCTACTTTCAGGCGTTCCTCTTCTGATCTGCACTTGCACAGCAATTACATTTCTTGGCTTCATATCAGCACTTGCCTCGCTATTTCAAAGCTTGCCTATTAATTTATATTTTAGGGCTCTGCACTAAAAAAATAACAAATTGACTAAAACGTTGTATATATGTTGGCAATCATCCAGGGGGCAACTTACAATTTCCATCAAACACTGTATGTTTCCAGTTAACCATGTGTTTCTCATCTTCCTTTGCATATGCCAAAAGGTACTCAGAATCGACAGTTTCTGAAATCACTGCTTTCGTTTTCGAATCTGGTGATGATTTCATGGTCCCAAAGAGAAATTATCAAAGGAACACAATAAACTATGTGCTTTTTGCTTTCTTTCCTGTTGTCTTCTAAATCAGATCAATGGGGAAAATTAAATAAATAAACGAGCGAAGTGCGCCACCTAGTGGCCCCGTGCTCACTGCAGGTGAAGTGCGTAAGAGGAGTAGCTAACGTGATTCAAGTATTGATGGAGTCACAAAAATCGTTCATTAAGGCAATTTAATCTTTGCTATTAAATGTCCTTTCAATTCATTTGGAGTAATTAAGATGTAGTTAAAGTGATTAAATTCTAATTACTTATGCCAGACAAAGACATATTTGTCACACTAATGTGGTTAACTAAGGACTCAGAAAGAAAGTTAACATTTACTTCAAATAATGCAACTGGAAAAATCAGTTCCTCTTTTCATCATTAATCCAGTGAACTGGGTGATTATGTAATGGCACTACAAGCTCATTAAACAGGGGAAGTGCTGATTAAAATGACTGCTAGGAGGAAAACCTGAACCAGGAGCACCTCAGTACCGTTTGCTCAACATTCCCAGCAAAGTTACTTGGTGTTCTTTCCCACCCACAGCAGTAAACAGCTCCTGAATTTTATCCTGAAGTTAAAAGAGGGATAGGACCACAGAAATCTTGTAGTACCAGTGTACAGACATTGTTAAAGCAAAAGATATTTTTATTTCTTTTTTTCTTTTTTTTCTTTTTTTTTTTTTTTTTTTTTTTGTATTTTTCTGAAGCTAGAAACCGGGAGAGACAGACAGACTCCTGCATGCGCCCGACCGGGATCCACCCGGCATGCCCACCAGGGGGTGACGCTCTGCCCACCAGGGGGCGATGCTCTGCCCCTCCGGGGCATCGCTCTGTCGCGACCAGAGCCACTCTATCGCCTGGGGCAGAGGCCAAGAAGCCATCCCCAGCGCCCGGGCCATCTTTGCTCCAATGAAGCCTTGGCTGCGGGAGGGGAAGAGAGAGACAGAGAGGAAGGAGAGGGGGAGGGGTGGAGAAGCAGATGGGCGCTTCTCCTGTGTGCCCTGGCCAGGAATCGAACCTGGGACTTCTGCACGCCAGGTCGACGCTCCATCACTGAGCCAACCGGCCAGGGCCAAAAGATATTTTTAAATGGTAAATCAATTCTTGGATAGAGATGGTCAGAGGAGGTGTGTCTGGGGGTGGGGTGGCAGCTACTCTGCAGGCTTTAGGGCCACATTCCTTCATTCCTTCACACAAACACCCTTGCTATTAAGCAGTCCTCCTCCTCCTCCCTAGTTCCACTTGTACTGCCTTTGATGCATAGAGGCAGATTCCTCCACATAGGATCATCCCCTGTTTAATTATTAGGCAGACTCCTGAAGAGCGGTCAGTGCCTCAGGGGCACATAGGTCTCTTTTCATTGTTTTTCTACATTCACATGTAAAGCCATGTGAGATTATAAGCCATCAGGTTACCGATATGTGCACATAGTTCTTAGTCTCTTGCAATAGCTGCTCATAAAAGTAAAATGACTTGAAACTTAATGAATTAGAAGTTTGCCTTTACTTACAAAATGGCTTCTTAAGGTAGTGCCTAGCATTTGCCTGGGAGTGGGGGTGGGGAAATGATCCTAGGACAAAAATGGTCACACAGAAAATTGGGGATTGTTTTCCCCAGGAGATGAATGTCTTTTAATACTGTTAAATTTGCATGTTGAAAACCATAATTGTGGAGATTGTATCTTTCCCCTACTAATCTCATTGAAATTCAATATTACTCTGTTTACTTCATAAGCAAAGAAGCTAGTTATCAAATTTATCAGTCACTTAAGTCAAACAATCACCTTTTAAAAATAAATTGGCATCCAGACCTGGGTCTCTCTGTCTCACTCACTGTCTCTGTCATAAATAAATAAATAAATAAATAGGCATTTATTTAAATATTTACAGAATCTTTTTTTTTTTTTTTTTTTTTTTTGACAGAGAAAGGGATAGATAGGGACAGACAAATAGGAAGGGAGAAAGATGAGAAGCATCATTTCTTCGTTGCGGCATCTTAGTTGTTTGTTGACTGCTTTCTCCTATGTGCTTTGATAGGGGGACAATACAGCAGAGTGAGTGACCCCTTGGTCAAGCCAGCAACCTTGGACTCAAACCAGCGACCTTGGGCTTCACACCAGCGACCTTTAGGCTTAAGCGAACAACTATGGGGTCATGTCTATGATCCCACACTCAAGCTGGTAAGCCCGTGCTCAAGCCAGATGACCCTGCACTCAAGCTAGTGACCTCGGGGTTTCAAACGTGGTTCCTCTGCATCCCAGTCCAACACTCTGCGCCACCGCCTAGTCAGGCTACAGAATCATTATTAATTTAATAGATCATATTATGCCACCTTGAATTACTAAAACAAACAAAAAATTTAAAACCCTGGAGTAAGAATCAAGAGCCCCCGAGGCAGATTCTTGCGCTAATTAACTCTGAGAATTTGTCAAATCATTGACCCCTTCTGGGCCTCAGACTCCTTAAATGTAGAATTTGGCCTTAGGCTGCGTCTTGGTCCCACATTCTATAATCGACTGCCTTCTATGATGACTGTGTATCCACAGCAAAGTCTGTTACCTCAATTTAGTGCTCTGTCCTAAAGTCAGGATTCAATAAGGAGTACAGCCCAGGGCCCTTCTCTCAGACAGGGTCCCAAAGCCAGGCTTTCCTGTCAGATGGTCAGGAGGAAACAGTCTGTTCCATCAGGAGTGCTGCCTTCCAGCACAAATATGCTGCAGTTGGAGGCTGCGATTCCTGTATCCTAATACTACACGCTGTGGGCAAGGCTATGGATCCTCAGTAAGTCAAACACTGCTGGTGGGAATGTAAATCAGCACTGTTGCTTCAAACGATAATTTGGTATTATCTTATAAACCTGAACGAGCAACTATTTGGCAACTCTAACTCTTTAATATATACTCAATATAAATTTAAAGACATTCAGCTCTAGTGGGATAGTTCGGTTGGTTAGAGCATCATCCCACCAACATGCAAAGGTTGTGGGTTTGATTCCCCAGCAGGGCACATACAGGAACAGATTGATATGTCTGTCCTGCTCTCTCTCTCACCCTTTCTCTCTCTCTAAAATAAATAGGTAATCTTAAAAAAAGTTGGTTTTGGCCCTGGCTGGTTGTCTCAGCAGTAGAGCGTCGGCCTGGCGTGCGGGGGACCTGGGTTCAATTCCCGGCCAGGGCACACAGGAGAAGCGCCCATTTGCTTCTCCACCCCTCCGCCGCGCTTTCCTCTCTGTCTCTCTCTTCCCCTCCCGCAGCCAAGGCTCCATTGGAGCAAGGATGGCCCGGGCGCTGGGGATGGCTCTGTGGCCTCTGCCTCAGGTGCTAGAGTGGCTCTGGTCGCAACATGGCGACACCCAGGATGGGCAGAGCATCGCCCCCTGGTGGTCAGAGCTTCGCCCCTGGTGGGCGTGCCGGGTGGATCCCGGTCGGGCGCATGCGGGAGTCTGTCTGACTGTCTCTCCCTGTTTCCAGCTTCAGAAAAATTAAAAAAAAAAAAAAGTTGGTTTTGGGATTTTTTGTGTGTGTGTGTGTGTGTGTGTGGCAGAGACAGAGAGAGAGTCAGAGAGAGGGACAGATAGGGACAGACAGACAGGAAGGGAGGAAGATGAGAAACATCAATTCTTTGTTGCGGTTCCTTAGTTGTTCATTGACTGATCTTTCATATGTGCCTTGACCAGGGAGCTACAGCAAACTGAGTGACCCCTTGCTCGAGCCAGTGACCTTGGGCTTAAGCTGGTGAGCCTTGCTCAAACCAGATGAGCCCGTGCTCAAGCTGGTGACCTCGGGGTCTCAAACCTGGGTCCTCCACATCCCAGTCTGACTCTTTATCCACTGTGCCACCACCTGGTCAGGCTAAAAAAAAAGTTTTACAGATGTCCCTGGAGAGCTATACAAAACTGTTTGTAGCAAACAGCCCAAATGGCCTAGCCTGTGGTGGCACAGTGGATAAAGCGTCAATCTGGAATACTGAGGTCACTGATTCAAAACCCTGGGCTTGCCTGGTCAAGGCACATATGGGAGTTGATGCTTCCTGCTCCTCGCCCTCTTCTCTCTCCTCTCTAAAATGAATAAAAAAAATAAATTTTTAAAAAGCCCAAATGTCCACTGACAAGGAAGGCATAAATAAATCGTGATGTATTCATATAAAGCAGCAGTATACTGTGATGAAAATGCATGGGCCACAGCTATTCACAATAGCATCATTGAGTCTTAGGAACAATGCTGTGTGTGTAGAAAATCATACCAGACCAATACCATTCTTACAAACTCAAAAGCAAGCAATGCTAAGTAACTTATTGTTGGCAAATATGTAAGTATTTTTTTGAAAAACAAATGAATAATGAATACAGATCCAGGAGAGAGGTTACATCCGGTAGGGGAAAGCCAGCTGATCAGAGGAGAGAACACCTTTGTGGATTCAGCGGGCTGCTGATGTTCTGGTTCTTTTGCTGGGTGCTCCCTTAACAGATAGTTATTTTGTTACTATGCTTTCTATCTTAAATACATATCGTTTTGTAGGCAGTAAGTGTTATTTCATTTTAACATTGGGAAGGAGCCTGACCTGTGGTGGCGCAGTGGATAAAGTGTCAACCTGGAAATGCTGAGGTCGCTGGTTCGAAACCCTGGGCTTGCCTGGTCAAGGCACATATGGGACTTGATGCTTCCAGCTCCTCCCCCCTTCTCTCTCTCTGTCTCTCTCTCCTCTCTCTCCCTGTCTCTCTCTCCTCTCTAAAAATGAATAAAATTAAAAAAAAAAAAAACATTGGGGAGGAGAAAGATTGTTTTTGTCTGGTTCCCCAATGCATACAATTTGTACCAGACAAACCCCACAATGTTTGTATTGTCACGCAGTTCCTAGCCTATGCTGTCAACCATCTTAGGAATTATATGCGGTCAAGTCTGGACAAAAGTGAAAGAGAAAATGGCATTAGATATGGAAAGCGGGGGGACATTCTTTACTGGTCTGAGCAGCTGCTCTAGCAGTGCTGTGCTTGGTCCTGGGATGGCGTGCGTGCACAGCAGGCTGGGCCCTAGGAACTCAATCGAGTGGGGAAGAAAAAGAAGTAACTACTCATATCCTTCTTCCTGGTTATTTGTTTATCTGTGCCAAGGAAAGGTTCAGGGTGTGATGAAGTGACATTTTTGAAGCTCTGGAAGATGAGTAAGACCTGGGTCAGAAGTGGAGGAAGAGGCTCCCAGGAGAGGGAACAACAGCATGTGTGGCAGCCCTGGCTGGAATCCCTTTGCAGAAGCCTTCTTGGGTCTGACTTATCACAGGTCTGGAGGCCCATTTCTTCCCTAGCACAGATAAGTGGCACATTACCTTCCCAACGGTAGCAGAAGCCTCCTCCTCCAAGGCTGTGGCTTTCAGTGGTGAGAAGAGGTGGGCAGCGGGCTTCGTATCTCCCTAGGGAAGCAAATCAGGTTGGTGGAAGAGAAGTCAGGAAGAATATATGTCGGGTAAAAAGCCTCCCTCGTGATTCTAATATAACTCCAAGTTGAGAATTAGAATATTGACATTGAGAATTTAAGAGCAAGTGACTTTTATTTTTGTCCTTTTATCATTTATTTTACCCTTTTTCTAAAATAACCTATAGTTCCATAGCTTAAATACAGGATGGGGCAAAAGTAGGCTTAAAGTTGTTTGCATGGCCCTTGCCGGTTGGCTCAGTGGTAGATCGTCAGCCTGGCGTGCAGGAATTCCGGGTTCAATTACTGGCCAGGGCACACAGGAGAGGCGCCCATCTGCTTCTCCACCCCTCCCCCTCTCCTTCCTCTCTGTCTCTCTCTTCCCCTCCTGCAGCCGAGGCTCCATTGGAGCAAAGTTTGCCCGGGCGCTGAGGATGGCTCTGCGGCTTCTTCCTCAGGCGCCAGAATGGCTCTGATTGCGGCAAAGCAACGGCCCAGATGGGCAGAGCATCACCCCCTGGTGGGCATGCCGGGTGGATCCCGGTCGAGCGCATGCGGGAGTCTGTCTGACTGCCTCTCCGTTTCCAACCTCAGAAAAAAATAAATAAATAAAATTAAAATAAAGTTGTTTGCATGAAAAATAATACAATAATTAGTAGTACAAGAATAAACTGTTTTGCATACTCACAACTGTACAGTTTATTCTTGTATTATTAATTAATTGTATTATTTTCTGTATGAACTACTGTAAGCCTACTTTTGCCAACCCCTGTATAATATTGTTGTTGCATAACATATAATGTTATATATCATTATATCACTTCTTTGTCTCTTTTTTGAGATCAAAACTTCTGTAGGAATAATTGTTTTTATACTCTTCTCCATCTAAAGAATTATTACTGTTCTTTCGGCCCTTTCTCCTTAAAGTGTGGTTCCTAGGCCAACAGCATGGGCCTTTTCTGGGAACTTGCAGAGAAATGCAGACTCTCAGATTTCACCCCAGACCCACTGAATCTGCATTTTGACAAGCTCCCCAAGAGATGCATGTGCACATTCAAGTCAGAGACGCACCATGGAGGGTCCTATCACATTATCCAAAAGGCCTGTTTTCCTTCACTCACTAAAACAATGACTGAGTGCCTGCTGTGTGTCCAGCTGTGGGCTAAGTGCTGGAGCTTTAAAGAGGAATGATGTGTCAGGTCCTGGAGGAGATCACAAGGAGACTATGTGCAGGTAAATAAATCCTTACAATGTCTCTGATAAAGTGCTACAATCCCGGGAGGAACAAAGTTCTGTGGGAGCAGGAAAGGAAGTGGAAAGAGGACTGAAAAGAGACTGTGAAGAACCCAGTGTGTCTGTGTGGTCCAGGGATTGAGGCCGATGACAGTAGGAGCTAAAGGAAGTTGTCTGTCCCGTGGAGATGTGGGATTTGTGCTTTTGAAAGCAAGCTTGAGTGGGAGGTGATAGAAGAGGCAAGAGCAGAGGACTAGCTGGGGGGGGGGGGGGGGATCGGACAACAGGTTATGAGGATCTGACTATATGTTACTGCCAGCAGAGGTGGAGAAAATGGGTGGGCAAAATTTGAGAGACAACTCTGAAATAGAATCCAAGAAACATTGTGGAGAGTGAAAACAAAAGTGAAGCTGGGTGGTTAGGCACCCCTTTACCTGTATCACAGCTGTGGAAATGGAAATGGAAATGGAAAGTTATAACATTTCAGAACAGTTCACCCTCTCAATCTGTCACCACTGCACAGATTTGATATATAAAATCAGGTAAATTATCTATGCCTCACCGGAACATGTCACTTAACAGGGGCAACGTGATGTTACTGTGATGCTAATGAGGTAAAGATTGTGGGTTCAGTGCTTCAGGTCTGGTTTTCGCTTCCCAGTGTTGGTGGACAGTGATGGGCCCTCTGATTCTAGCCAACGGCCTGCGATTGGGCACACAAGAGCCAGGGTAATGGTTAGTGCAGTCCGAGAGCTAGTAGAGAGACAAGTAAATCTCTGTAACTTTTGCTCAGGAGCCTCCTGTTGATAAGCGAAGACAATAGGAGAGGAGATAGAAGCACAGACCTGTGGAGGGACAGACGAGTGTTGGCAAGTCTTGGTTTTAGTCACTTTCAAATAACTTTTGAGATGAGAATTAACCATAAGCATATTCTGATATGAAAGAAAATTTTGCTTTATTCTAGTTGTTTTCATGGTTGCTCATGAGTCCCAAATTTTTTTAAAATTGTTTTTAATTAATAAATATTTATGTTTGAGTACATACAGTGGGCACATTATTTTTTTTTAATTTTTTAAATGGCATTAAAAGGGTATACAGAGAAAACAAAGTTTTCCTCCAAAGAAAACAAAGTTTTCCTCTAAGGCAAAAGATTTATGCAATTTGAGGAGAAACGAGGGCATCAAACCTATTCTCTAGTCACCTGGTCCTTCTTCCCTTGAAACAATCCCTGTTACCATTTTCTTGTGTATTCTTCAGTGCTGGCTTATGGCTTTTCAAGTTTGTGAGCGTGGACGCGCGTGCGTGTGCGTGTGCGTGCGTGTGTGTGTGTGTGTGTGTGTGTGTCCATAGTTTAAAATAATCAAGGGTCCCCTCCATGTCCCGAACAATAACTCTCTAGGGAATATAGTGAATGTCTCTTGCTTCCTCTTGCAAAATTCTGCTCTTCTGACTGACAATTGCCTCCTACATTTACATTTACATGCCCGACAGTGTGCTGCCCTGTGCAATTTATCTGAGCGATGACATTAAAGGATCAGCACAGGGTGACCACCCTTCTGGGAATGTTCAAAATGCCTCAAGTACTTCAATAGCTGTCCCTTTAATCCAGCTCTTTTATGAAAAACAACTCAATATACGGAATGATCCAAAACTTAAGCTTATAAAACTATATTCTAGCTTTGCACAGTGGCAGTATCGTAGCCAATGAGATTTATCCGAGGCGCGGTTATTGCTAATTAAAAAAAAACACAAAACTATATTCTATCTACCACCCAGCCTTCCTATTTTAAAGTAATGCAACACTCAAACACAACTACTAACTATATCACTTTACAGCCTTCAACACAAGAGTGAAGGCTTTTTTTCTAATAAGTTATTGTATTATGTATATATAAGTTGGATCCTTCTTTTGTCATGACATAACCCTACTAAATTTTTTTTACTATGTCCAACAGCTTGTATCTTATTTTTAAATTTTACTTAACTCCAATGCTTTTTTAAAAAAGAACTTATTCTTGTAAAAGTATAATATACTAATCAAGAAAAAAAAAAGAAGACAATCACTCATAACACCCTCACAAAGAGATAACCCACCTCCTTTTGTTGTGAATATCATTCCAATCTTTCTTGGATGAGCTGATATATACATACTATTTTGTAACATTTTAAATTAAAAATCCCACGTTATTAAATTTATGGTAGAATATTTGAAAATACATAAAAGATTAATGGAGACAATAAAAATTCCTGGTAATTGCACCATTCTGCCCCCTCCCAAAGACCTCCCAAGTAGCATCCATTCATTCGACAGCTGTGTAGGGACAGAGCTTCCCAGTTTGCAGGGCAGCTGAGAAGAAGGTAAAAGCCGTCCCTTTGCTGCTGGAGCACTCATTCCATGTCAGAAAAGTACAAATTTTCTGTTTTATAGATATGCTGTATTTTAATCAATTTCTTATTTTTTGGACCCTTAGGTTGGCCCATAATTCACTGGGTAAACACAAATTTTTATGACTTCATAATATTTTAGAAGTATCAGAATTTATACTACCTCTCCAACAAATTCCTCATCACTGGACATTTCAGTGATTTCACGGTTTTTTGTTTGGTTTTGGTTTTGCTCTTACTAATGAATGACAGCAGTCAACAACATTATGCATAAAACTACAAAATATTGTCTTTCTCTTTCAAAAATAATTTTTTTCTAATTATGGGAGTAATACATTCTCAATGTAGAACTTTGAAAGATAGGAAACATTATAAATAATACAACAAAATCAAATCATCTATAATTTCATAACTGAAAGATCACACCTCTTTATATGTTGGTTTGTTTCCTTCCAGCTTTTTAAAAGTACATAAATAAAATATATTTTCACAAAATTGAGCTCATAGAGAATTTACAATCGAACATATCTTTTTTTTTTTTCTCTCTCTCTGAAGTGAGAAGGGTGCAGCAAACAGACAGACTCCCACATGCGCCCAACCAGGATCCACCTGGCATGCCCACTAGGGGGTGATGCTCTGCCCATCTGGGTCATTGCTCCATTGCAACTGGAGCCATTCTAGCTCCTGAGGCAGAGGCCATGGAGCCATCCTCAGCGCCCGGGCCAACTTTGCTCCAGTGGAACCTTGGCTGCAGGAGGGGAAGAGAGAGATAGTGAAAAAGGAGAGGGGGGGTGGAGAAGCAGGGGGGCACTTCTCCTGTGTGCCCTGGCCAGGAATTGAACCCGGGACTTCCACACGCCAGGCCAATGCTCTACCACTGACCCAACCGGCCAGGGTTCTTGAACATATCTTGATGTCAGTCATTAAATATTATTCAAAATTATGATTTTAAATAATTTTTATCTGGAAATTATTTCAGAGTTTTTAATGATACTAAACTAAAATAAAATGGTATAGTTCTGCCCCAAAAGCTGTGTTAGAGTTTCATCCCAATGCCCAATGGTTGTGAGTTCAATCCCTGGTCAGGGCACATACAGGTACAGATTGATGTTTCTGTCTCTCTCTTTTCCTTTCTCTCTAAAATTAATAAATAAATTTTAAAAATAAAGTAGTAAAAGAACATTAATATACTCTTTATACAATTGTTAACATGACCAATTATTAACATTTTGCCTTACTTGCTTTATCATTTGCTTGTTCACATTCTCTCTCTCTCTCTCTCTCTCTCTCTCTCTCTTTCTCATACAGAATTCTTTTATGCAGCAGCGGGGGGTAAATTACATACATCTTGGCCTTGTATACCTAAGTATTTGAGTGTATTCCCAAGAGTAGGGATATTCTTTATATAGTCAAAGTTCACTTGTGTCAGTAGACCCAGTAAAGCTGTTCATCACATTGTTCTCCATTCAGCCAAATATTAGGATGTCATTTATCTACTTTTTCTTTAATCTGAAACATTTCCATTTCCATTTTATGACATTGACTTGTTTACAGAATACAGTTCCCATTTGTTAAGAAACATACTTCTCATTTTGTGTTTATCTGACATTTCCTTATGCTTAGATTGAGGTGATGCTTTCTTGCCAAGAAAGCTGCATGGTGAGGTATGTCCTTCTCAGGGGGTCTCATTTGGAGGCCCATGCAGTCTGTCTGGCCCTCGCTAAACTGGGAAGTTCATTTTGATCATCCAGTCATGGTGCTGTTTAATTTCTCCATTGTATAATCACTAGGACTTTTTTTCTCCCTTACTAATAATAAACAATCTGCAAGGATATACTTTAAAACCATGCAAATATCTTCCTTCTCCTCCTCCTCAAAATTCCCCGTAGATTTAGTATCTATTGATTCTTGCCTGATCTAATCTTTATCATAATGGTTTAAAATGATTTTCCATCTCCAGCACTCCTGCCATATTTAACAGTCAGCTCTCCTCTTTCTACTGTGAGCAAGAGTCCCCTTCCCTCTTGTTTACTTATCCATTATTGGTGTAGACTCATGCATTCCTTTTCCAATGGTTTAAAATTCATTATTATACTTCACTATTTCAGTGCTCAAGTTGTCCTATATTTGGCCAGTGAGAATCCCTTTAATCCAGCTCCTGTGTTTTTTCTTTCTTTCTTTCTTTCTTTCTTTCTTTCTTTCTTTCTTTCTTTCTTTTTTTTTTTTTTTTTTACTTTCTTGAATAGTAACAAGATATTTCAAGCTCATCTGTTGCCTCAGCCCTAGAATCTGCCCCTTCTTTGTGGAGCCTGGCTTATTTGAGTAAGGAACAGATGCCCAGGAAGACCAGGGCATCTGACCAGGTGGTGGGGCAGTGAATGTAATGTCAGACTGGGAAGCAGAGGACCCAGGTTCAAAACCCCAAAGTCACTGACTTGAGCCCAATGGTCACTGGCTTGAACCCAAAGTCGCTGACTTGAGCCCAAGGTTGCTGGCTTTAACAAGGGGTCACTCGCTCTACTATAGTCCCCCGCCCCCCTCAAGGCACATATGAGAAAGCAATCAATGAACAACCAAGATGCTGCAATAAAGAATTGATGCTTCTCATCTCTCTCCCTTTCTGTCTATCCATTCCTGTCTGTCCCTCTCTCTGCCTTTCTCTGTCTCTGTCACACACACACACAAAAAGACTAGGATTACTAGCTGTGCTCACGGCTAGTAGTATGACTTTGTTTTTGGCCCTTCCAGACAAATCCAGGAAAAATAAGCATATATATTTACACACATACTAATGTACATACACACATTCATACATCCATAATGCACATGTGCACATAAATATGCTTATGTACATATTGTTTTAAAACATAAGTTCACACCAGTATCTCCACATTCCATTGTGATACATCCCCATAGGATTTTTCTTGCCTTCCCCATTCTGTATTTTTGTATCTCTTCCTCTATAGTGAGCACCTGGTACCCAATAACCTCTCTCTCTCTCTCTCTCTCTCAACATGAAATTACTCTTTTACTCAGTCCAATAATACATCTAAAATACTTTCAAAATGGCTTCACCCATACCCATAAAATAAACAAACCTGCTAAAATATTTTGAGGTAAGATTCATCTGCAGTTCTTCCCATACAAATACCTCCAGGCATCACTAGGGACCTTGTTAGAAGTCCTACTGATTCAGAAACTCTGGAGAGAACCTGGGACTCTGTGTTTGAAACGCCCTTGAAGTGATTCTAATGTATGCTGATGCTGGAGAAGCCCAGTCTGAAATAAGCAGCATGGGTTTATGATATGGGCATATGTGTGTGCCCATGTGCCCTGTGTTATTAAATGTCATAAAATAATACTTTTAACATATTTGAAATGTAGCAGCCACAATACAGGTCCAGTGCAGACTAACAGGGGTCCTATTGTCACAGCAGGGGTAGGAAGGTGTTGATTTAAAGGTAAACAAATCCTCTCTTTTTTGTTTCTCCTCCTGGTGCCAGCGAGGAGGAAAGGGGAGGGGAGGGGTCTGGAAATGGCCTTACTGATGTCAGGGGGTGCTGTTCCTTTTCGCAGCTCCCGCACCTCCCTGTAGACAAACGAGGTGAACTCAGGATGGGGGAAGCTCTGTTAGTGTTGAAAAGTTTACCGCCATTCATCTGATTCTTTCCCTCTGTTCTCGCCCAACTTCCTCTCTCCTCAGAATCACAGAACAAAATCCCCTGCTTCAACATTGGGCACTATGGACACTTCCACCTCCAGGCCTACCCCTGCCTGCCACCCACATGCCCACTTTCCCTCTGCAGACTGTCTGTGACAATCACAAGAGATGCATTTTACAGTGACCATTTCATTGTGGAAAGAAGGGGGAGAGGTACCTGGACCTTCCCAAATTCCACCAAAAGATCCCACCAGGCAGCCTTTCCTAGGCCTTAAATCAGTGGGTCTACCTGGTTCTCTTGTACAGATTCCCTTGCCACTCCTAAGATTCTGATTGAATCTATCTGTATTTTTGACAAATGCGGGGCATGATTCTTTTTCTCTTGGTAAATTTTGAAGTATTAACCTAGGAGCAAGTGATTCTCCAACTTTATCACTCATCCAAATTAGCTGGGTGAGAAGCTTGATTAAAATGTCTGTTTGGGCCTGACCAGGCGGTGGCGCAGTGGATAGAGCGTCGGACTGGGATGCGGAAGTACCCAGGTTCGAGACTCCGAGGTCGTGCGCGGGCTCATCTGGCTTGAGCAAAGAGCTCGCCAGCTTGGACCCAAGGTCGCTGGCTCCAGCAAGGGGTTACTCGGTCTGCTGAAGGCCCACGGTCAAGGCACATGTGAGAAAGCAATCAATGAACAACTAAGAAGTCGCAATGCGCAACGAGAAACTGATGATTGATGCTTCTCATCTCTCTCTGTTCCTGTCTGTCTGTCCCTGTCTATCTCTGCCTCTGTAAAAAAAAAAAAAAAAAAAAAAAAATGTCTGTTTGGCCTGACCAGGCAGTGGCACAGTGAATAGAGCGTCGGACTGGGATGCGGAGGACCCAGGTTCGAAACCCCAAGGTTGCTGGCTTGAGCGCAGGCTCACCACCTTAAGCATGGGGTCACTGGCTTGAGTGTGGGATCATAGACACGACCCCATGATTGCTGGCTTGAACCCAAGGTTGCTAGCTTCAGCGAAGGGTCACTCACTCTGCTGTAGCCCCCAAAGTACATATGAGAATGCAATCAATGAACAACTAAGGTGCCGTAGCAAAGAATTGATGCTTCCCATCTCTCTCCCTTCCTGCCTGTCTGTCCTTATCTGTCCCTCTCTCTGACTTTCTCTTTTCTTTTTCTCTGTCAGAAAAAAAAATATCTGTTTGTGAATCCCACTCTCAGAGGATCAAAATCAGTAGTGATAGGAGGAGATTCTGTGTGTTTGGAACACTCTGTACCCTGGTTACTCAGAGTGTGGTCCTGGACCAGCAGCTGGGCATTACCTGGCAGCTCGTTAGACATTTAGCATCTCAGCTGCCCGGCCCTGCTGGATCAGAATCTTCATTGTAACAAGATGTCCACATGATTCCAGTCAGAGAAGGACTGATTGAGAATAGTGGTTCCCAGTCTTGGATATGTGTTACAATCACTTGGGAAGCTTTCACAAATCTCAGGTGATTTCACTTTATAGCCAAGTACTTTATAGCTGAGAACTTTAAGTGTCCGTCCTTCCAGCCTCTCCCAATGCAGAATTCAAGCCAGCCATGAAGCCCAGGTGGAAGCAATGACACCCTCACCCATGGATCCAGGACACCAACTCAAAAATTCCAGTGATGGCCCTGGCCGGTTGGCTCAGTGGTAGAGCATCGGCCTGTCGTGTGGAAGTCCTGGGTTCGATTCCTGGCCAGGGCACACAGGAAAAGCGCCCATTTGCTCTCCTGTGTGCCACCTCTCCCCTTCTCCTTCCTCTCTGTCTCTCTCTTCCCCTCCCGCAGCCGAGGCTCCATTGGAGCAAAGATGGCCCGGGCGCTGGGGATGGCTCCTTGGCCTCTGCCCCAGGCGCTAGAGTGGCTCTGGTCGCGGCAGAGCAATGCCCCAGAGGGGCAGAGCATCGCCCCCTTGTGGGCAGAGCGTCGCCCCCTGGTGGGAGTGCCAGGTGGATCCCGGCCGGGCGCATGCGGGAGTCTGTCTGACTGTCTCTCCCAGTTTCTAGCTTCAGAAAAATACAAAAAAAAAAAAAAAAAAATTCCAGTGACACAGCAGTTACTAGAAGAAAAAGGAACAAAATGGGATGTCATTTCACCTTATTTAAAAGGCGCTTTTTTTTTTTACAGAGACACAGAGAGAGTCAGAGAGAGGGATAGATAGGGATACAGGAAGGGAGAAAAATGAGAAGCCTCAATTCTTCATTGTGGCACCTTAGTTGTTCATTGATTGCTTTCTTATATGTGCTTTTGGGGGAGGGACTACAGCAGAACTAGTGACCCTTTGCTCCAGCCAGCAACCTTGGGCTCAAGCCAGCAACCATGGGGTCATGTCTATTATTCTATGCTTAAGCTAGCCACCCAGCGCTCAAGCTGTTGAGCCCATGATCAAGACAGATGAGCCCTCACTCAAGCCGGCAACCTTGGGGTTTCAAACCTGGGTCCTCCATGTCCCAGTCCAACACTCTATCCACTGGGCCACCACACCACTACCTGGTCAGGCATATAAGACATTTTTTAATTTATATCCTTCACCCCTTGAATTTCAGTTTCTACAAGACTAGGATCATCTCATTAATTGTATGGTTTCCACCACACAGACTCTGTGTAGGTATTTACTGACATTATTCATAAATTGCATCTTTATCAACTCTGTCTTTATCGACTCGAGTCACCACCTAGAGTTAGCAAGAACAGACACAAATAGCATCCCTTTGCTTTTTAGTACCCAGTGACCCCCCACCTGGGCACCTCACCTGGGAGGGGCTCATTTATATAGCCCTACCCAAACTCAGCCCTTCCAAGCCTTCTGCTCTTCCAGCTCTGTTTCACCAGCCCCCTCCCTCCCTGGCCGGAACACCTTCTAAATCCATCACAGGAGTGATGGCAATATCAGCTTCCTTTACCAGGGCTCAACCCCCTTTCACTCACTTGTCAATGACATTTCAGGACTATCCTCACCACCACAATCCCATTAAAACCTATGTAATTTTAGCCTGACCAGGTGGTAGCGCAGTAGACAGAGCATCAGACTGGGACGCTGAGGACCCAGGTTCGAAACCCCAAGGTCGCCAGTTTGAGCACAGGCTCATCTGGTTTGAGCAAGGCCCACCAGCTTGAACCCAAGGTTGCTGGCTTGAGCAAGGGGTCACTCGGTTTGCTGTAGCCCCCCAGTCAAGGCACATATGAGAAAGCAATCACTGAGAAACTAAGGTGCCACAACAAAGAATTGATGCTCCTCATCTCTCTGCCTTCAAATCTGTCTGTTCCTCTCTCTGTCACTGTCAAAAAAAAAAAAAAAACCACAAAAAAACCCTATGTAATTTTACTAACAAATGTCACTCCAATAAATTTAATTTTTTAAAAAAGAAAATAAATGAAATATCTCCCACAGTGCCATTAAAGAGCTTCAAAATAATTATCTAATAAATGATTAAGGCAATCTCATGGAAGTGTATCTATGTATACATTTTCAAAAGATAAAGACTTGTGTCTTGGGTGTCTTCATTTTCCATGGGGCCACATCCAGTTTATTTATGTAACAAGGATGCCAAAGAAATAAGCCATGATCTACTCCTAAGGATCCCATGATCTAGTGAGAGAGATGGGTAAGTAGATAATTATCCAGGGGACTCTATGAGCACAGGAGATAGCAGTTCTCCCTGGACGGAAGAGGAGATAGAGAAGGCTTAGCAGAAAATGAAATGCTTGAGCTGGGTCTTGATTACAAAGGGAAATTTTATATGGAAAATAAATGGAAGGAAGGACATCTTGGTGAAGGGAACAACTTGCTTGAACAAAGGAGTGGGGGTGAAAGTTCTTACGTATTAATGACTGACTTCTGGGCAGTGTGGCTCACTGTGGGTGGTGGTGGGGGCAGTAGTGGGAAATGAGATAGGAAACATGGTTGAGGTCAATGTCAAGATCCTTGAAATCATAGTAGACCACCACCCACAAAGAGCTTTTCTCTTGAGACCCTTGTAAAACTAATTGTCTAATACATGTCACTGGGAGAGTAGCACTTACAATTGCATTCTACAGACAACATTCCAGAAATGCAAACAACTAATTTGAAATTATTAGTGCAATGTCTGATGACTTAGTGCAAAGTCAAAATTTTAGGTTATTTTTGAAGGCATTTTATTTCATAACTTTCAATTGCTGTGAATATTATAAGGTATTATTTACAGCTATTAATTAAAGGAATGGGATCATGAAACTAAGACTTACAATTCACATTAGGTTTGTATGAGATAAAATGCATAAGTATCTACTGTAATACATCAGCCGTGCCATTCATTCTGCCTTGTAGAATCAACATCATAAGTAGGGCATCAATAGCACATATTTCCAATTATTGGGGTCCAAACTGTTGAGGGACTCTTCAAGGTGAGGGATACTGATATAATAAAATTCAAATGATCCAGCCCTGGCCATTGGCTCAGTGAATAGAGCGTCGGCCTGGCATATGGATGTCCTAGGTTCAATTTCCAGCCAGGGCACACAGAAGAAGAAACCTTTGCTTCTCTCCCCCTTCTTTCCCTCTTCCCCTCCTGCAGCCAGTGGCTCGATTGGTTTACCATAGCCCCAGGCACCGAGGACAGCTCCGTTAGAGCTCATCAGCCTCAAGTGCTAAAAAAATAACTCGGTACAAGAGCATCGGCCCAAGACCGGGTTGCCAAGTGGATCCCAGTCGGGGCACGTGCAGGAGTCTGCCTCACTGTCTACCCTCCTCTCACCAAAAAAATAAATAAATAAATAAAAATAAATTAAAAAAAATCCAATGATCAGCCTGACCGGGCGGTGGCACAGTGGATAGAGCGTCTGATTGGGATGCAGAAGGACCCAGGTTCGAGACCCTGAGGCCGCCAGCTTGAGCGCGGGCTCATCTGGTGTGAGCAAAAAGCTCACCAGCTTAACCCCAAGGTTGCTGGCTCGAGCAAGGGGTTACTCAGTCTGCTGAAGGCCCACTGTCAAGGCACATATAAGAAAGCAATCAATGAACAACTAAGGTGTTGCAACGAAAAACTGATGATTGATGCTTCTCATCTCTTTCTGTCCCTGTCTATCCCTCTCTCTGACTCTCGCTCTGTCTCTGAAATAAATAAATAAAAATTAAAAAAAAAAATCTAATGATCAGGCATCAGCAGAAATTTAGGAATTTAAGTTCAGAATTTCTGAGCCACCTTTCAGGAAAGAATTATATGATCTTTTGTTACTGAACAGACAAGCAGGTGCAAGACAGCAGCTTCTCTTCCCACTGGTTCCTTTGAAGCTACAGTGCAGGGAAAGAGCTTCCTGGAAGGAAGGGCCAGGTGGTGGGTGTCCCTTCCTGTGAGTATCAAAAAGCTTGGTCCCGTGCTGCTGAGGGAAGTGTATGCACGTGCGCATGGAGGGCCAGCAGGCCGACAGGCAAGTCTCAGAGGAGTATGAAAATGCACGCATTCATTGAGGAATCCCAGCCCACCTTTCTGTCTCAGATTCAGTATGTGCCGGAGGAAACACAGGACAAAAGAAAGAAGACGAAGTTTGTGGGAGAAGAACTAAGATAGCCTAGAATCACATTAAAATGGCTGTTTGCGGATTTACGTAGAGTGAAAGCCAGTACAGCAGGCCCTCCAATAACATAGTTTTGTTATAATGTTGATGAGTTGCCTAGAACTGAACTCCTATTTATATCAAATAGACTATGATAAAATTGGTTTCATTGTAAGTCCTTTCATTCACTCAAAGTTGCAGAACCCATGGGTGAAGTTAAGTGTATGATTCTCTGATTCCCCCACACACCCCTGTTCCATGAGGAAAACCCAGGCCACACCTGGTCTCCAGTACTGTTGCTGGGCCCCACACTGGCTCTAATCCCAACTCTACCATTTACTGTCAAGATAACCTTGGACCAGTCCTTCAATCTCTAAGCCTAAAACTGCCCATTTGTAAAATAGGGATAATAATGGTTCGGACCTCCCATCGTTGCTGTGCGGCTCTGTGAGGTCACACACAGCACGTGTGGACTTGGCCCAGGGGAAGCCACCGTCAGTTTCAGGTGATCCTGTTCCAGCACTCCGGGCCCAGGCAGCCTCTGCCCTCCTTTGATCACAATGTCCAATGTAGTTCCCACTCCTGGGCTCCAGCTACAGAGCTTTACCTAGGGAAGAGAGGTTGATGGAATTATTTTATATGCTGACTTTAGGCAGCAGATGCTTGGGAAGGTAGGTCTCTGTACCAGACAGCTCTGTTAAAAGAGCAAATAAGTGGAGTGGTGAGAGGTTTGGGTGACTTTTCCAACCTGGATCTGATGGAGCAGACACGTCCTGGCTAACCCACAGCTCCCCATCTTTTCTTTTTTAAGGGGCAGTTTCCTTCAGCTTCCTCTCAAAGCAAGCATTCATTTGGAGACAGCTGTCTCGTGTTCCTCTGCTGTCCTACTGAAACTGGATTTACCCCTGTCCCTCTCCAGACCAGCATGAGTGTGCTGTCCCCTATGCTGCTAGAACGCCTTCCACCTCAACCTCTGTGCAGCCCACTTTCCTGGCTGGGCCAACTGCAGTTCTTTCGGCCACAGAGAGGCAGGTCTGGCTGACACGCAGCCTGCTACCCTGCTGGCCAACTGCTCCCACTCCGCGCGCCATGGCTGCGGGTTCCCTGGGCTCCCCTTTGCCAGCTGCTCCTTCCCGTTCCCCATCCTGGGCAAAGATTTTGTGATGTGTCCAGCATGCTGATGCCTGCCTCCCGGGCACAGTGGACTCGGAGGTCCCCCACTAACCAGCCGTGTGCCCATAGGCAGGTCACCTGCCCTCTCTGATACTGTCTCTTCACTTACAGAAAAAGAAATAACCTTTCTACTCCCCTGAGTTTGTGGGGTTCACAGGAGAAGTTTTATCAGCGGTGTTTTAAGCACTGTAAAGCAAGATTCGGCCAGGGGTTGGTGGGAGGAGGTTAACTGTGTTCATTCCTGGCTGGAAATGTCTGCTCTTTGGGGTTTTTGTTAGGCCTTTTGCATGCATGCCCAGAAGAGTTTCTGTAGATGCTCTGGCTGCCCCACAAACTCACAGACACAACAAATCTGTCTGTTTCCCTCAGACTGTGTTGGCTTCATCTTCCTCTGCTGCCATCACATTCCCTGCAGGAGTTGACTCCCCCAAGCAGTGGCTGCCCTTGGCCGTATCCATTAGAACTCCCTGGAGTAGCTGTCCAAATTATACATTGTGCTGTGCCCTCTAAATTTGCCACTTAATAACTACCTTGTTCCAAATACTAATGCTCACAAAAATTAGGGGGTCAGGGAACATACAGATACTCCAGTACTTACAGTCTTTTGTATAGTGCATTTTCATCAATGAAATAAAAGTTGGTTTTGCATCTCATTTGCATAATTAAACAACTTTCTTTGACTTGTTTGCTTTTCTGATGTTCTTGTTTAATAAAAAAAATCAATGCTTCTTTTCTTTATCTCTTCATATTCATTTTGAAATATCCTCTAATTTTTGTGAGCAGTATATTAGGAGCCACTACTTTAAAAATTAGGCACTGCCTGACCTGTGGTGGCGCAGTGGATAAAGCATCGACCTGGAATGCTGAGGTCACTGGTTCAAAACCCTGGGATTACCTGGTCAAGGCACATATGGGAGTTGATGCTTCCTGTTCCTCCCCTCTTCTCTCTCTCTCCCTCTCTCACTCTCTCTCTCTCCTCCTCCTCCTTCTCTCCTCTCTAAAATAAATAAATAAAGTCTTTAAAAAAATAAAAATAAATAAAATTTAAAAAAATATTAGGCACAGTACAACAAATTAACTCCAGGCAGCTCAGATAGCACTATGGCTCTGGAGTCCGGGCTGTGATCCTGAAGCTGCCATGGCCCACCCGCTGGCTCGTTGCTCTCACAGTGGCCTGTAAAGTGGACTCAGGGGCAGACCTGCCACGTTCACTTCCATAGTTCTCCCTTTCCATTTCTCCCGACCCCTCTCTGTCTTACTGAAATCTGTCTTATTTGCATGCTTGCTCCTTCATATATATTGTCCCGTAGAGTATACTTTGAAAAGCAGTTTCAGCTGTCAAGAGAGGGTTTTTGGGGGCTCAATGGACATTCCATTCATTTGGCTCCATTTCCATCTTACTCTGTCAGATATACCACAGCTTCTTGGAAGTGTGCCAACCACTGATTGTCACTTATCTGTGTGTGGGTCCACCCCAAAAAAAAACCTACTTTTCTTATTACTCCTTCGTGTAACTAACATAAGCTTGAGTTTTCTAAAGGACCTTTACAGCCTGACCAGGCAGTGGCACAGTGGACAGAGCATCGGACTGGGATGCAGAGGACCCAGGTTCGAGACCAAAGGTCACCAGCTTGAGCGCAGGCTCATCTGGTTTGAGCAAAAGCTCACCAGCTTGAGCCCAAGGTCGCTGGCTTGAGCAAGGGGTTACTCAGTCTGCTGTAGCCCCATGGTCAAAGCACATATGAGAAAGCAATCAATGAACAACTAAGGTGTCGCAAGGAAAAACTAATGATTGATTCTTCTCGTCTCTCTTCGTTTCTGTCTGTCTGTCCCTATCTATCCTGACTCTCTCTCTGTCTCTGTTAAAATAAATAAATAAATAAATAAATAAAATGAAAAATAAAGGACCTTTACAAATTGTCTAAGAATAATTCAACGTATGAAGTCCATTTTCTGTCAATACTGTTTACTAAACAAAGAGATCCTCTTCTCCTTCCTACCCGATCTGAAGGTGCTCTGCCTCCAAGGCCTTCTCTCCTCAATCCCACCCCATCTCGGCCTGCCAGGAGAAAGCCAGCATCATTGGACATGATATTGGGGCCATGGGCTGGAAGGGTGAGCCAGCCAATTCTAGAATTAATAGTTCAACCCTCACACTTCTCCAGGTGCCTGTTTACAATGCAGAAACCAACAGTCCTGGATGGGGTCTGTCCTGCCAGCTGCTTCCCCTAGAGTGGAAAGCATTGACACACATCTAGTTATAGAGCTGTACCCAGAAGGACTGTAAGTTATTTAGCCCAGTCCCTTCATTATATAATTAAAGAACCTGGACTTAGTTTGGTTAAGGGATTTAATCTAATCATTCAGCTAATTAATGACCGAGCCCGCATCAGAACCCAAAATTTCTGACAATTCATAGACCAGGAATATGGAGAACACTCTGACTATACCTGGACTCTAGTGTACTTTTCTTTTCCAAGAAAGAGAGAGAGAGAAATAGAGAGGAAGGGAGAGAGATGAGAAGCATCAATTCATAGTTGAGTCACTTTAGTTGTTCATTGATTGCTTTTCATACTTGACAGGAGCCAGGCCATTGACCACTTGCTCAGGCCAGCGACTTTGGGCTTCAAATGTTGATAATCCCACACTCAAGCCGGTGACCCTGAGCTCAAGCTGGATGAGCCTGGGCTCAAACTGGAGACCTAGGAATTTCGAACCTGGGTCCTCAGGGTCGCAGCTCAACACTCTATCCACTGTGCCTCCCCTGGTCGAACCCTTCAGTGCACTTTTAATGAGTACACACTGCAACGCACACAGCTGCACTGCCCCTAAGAAGTCAGCCTACCTCTAATCCATGATTCTACCCTATGTGGAGCAGCCAACTCTGGGACAAACAGACTAAGAACGTCTGTCAGGAAGTAAGTTAAATAAATTGTCCTACAGTTTTAATAAAAATGTAGAAACTCAATAAACATGCAAATTAACTATTATTGAATAGCTCAGAGTCCTAGGAAGGCAAATGCTGAACTGTGTGCAGGGTCTGTGGGAGTGGGGGTTGTATCTGTTTTCTTCTATAAAGCTCATAAATTCAGAAAGTGAAAGTACCTGTGAGGAACATGAGTTTGTTTTATCACCTTCATTCAGATGCACGTGCATCTGCATTATTAGCAGGACTGGCTGATGTTCCTGCAGAGCCAATACCTGCTCTTTTTTGAGAAGCCATAAGGATGAAGATGTCCAGGAGTTCACTGCTCAGGCAACAGCTGCCCTCGGCCATATCCATTAAAACTCACAGGATGCAATGGCATAGTACACATTGTGAGTATATATTCTGAAAGACAGATGCAGTTCTCTTGGAAGTTTTTGTTTATTTGTTTGTTTGTTTTTTCTCTTGGAAGTTTTTAAAGAGACTTTGGAAACCAAGAGATTCTGCAGCCATGAGTTCATTGGCTCACAGGGCTTTCGCACCCACAGGGGCCTTGGAACATAGCCTGCTCATTTAAAGGAAGCAGAGAGGCCCTGGCCGGTTAGCTCAGCGGTAAAGCGTTGACCTGGCGTGCGGGGGACCCGGGTTCGATTCCCGGCCAGGGCACATAGGAGAAGCGCCCATTTGCTTCTCCACCCCCTCTCCTTCCTCTCTGTCTCTCTCTTACCCTCCCTCAGCAGAGGCTCCATTGGAGCAAAGATGGCCCGGGAGCTGGGGATGGCTCCTTGGCCTCTGCCCCAGGCGCTAGAGTGGCTCTGGTCTTGGCAGAGCAATGCCCTGGAGGGGCAGAGCATCGCCCCCTGGTGGGCAGAGCATCGCCCCTGGTGGGCGTGCCGGGTGGATCCCGGTCGGGCGCATGCGGGAGTCTGTCTGACTGTCTCTCCCTGTTCCAGCTTCAGAAAAATACAAAAAAATAAAATAAATAAAATAAAGGAAGCAGAGAAAGAAATTAGTGATGTGTCCAAGTTCATACCACAAGCTAGAGACAAAGCAGATTCCAACTGCTGTGTCAATTCCATATTTATACTTGCACCTTGACTAAAGAAGGAAGAAAGCATCAGAAAACTAATTTGCAAACAACTAGAATACTCCTTAAGGGTTTTAATGATTACTTCAACATATATTATCTTATTTAATGCTTGTTACAATCCTGTGAGGAAAAAAGGCTGTTGTCCTCTGTTTTGCAGCTGATTAAGGCTCAAAGAAGATGAAGTATGAGTCCAATATCACACATGTATGCATGCTTAAAGAACGGGGACTTGCCTGACTGGAGGTGGCGCAGTGGATAGAGCGTCAGACTGGGATGCAGAGGACCCAGGTTCGAGACCCTGAGGTCGCCAGCTTGAGTGCGGGCTCATCTGGCTTAAGCAAAAGCTCACCAGCTTAAGCCCAAGGTCGCTGGCTCGAGCAAGGGGTTACTTGGTCTGCTGAAGGCCCGCGGTCAAGGCACATATGAGAAAGCAATCAATGAACAACTAAGGTGTTGCAATGCACAACAAAAAACTAATGATTGATGCTTCTCATCTCTCTGCGTTCCTGTCTGTCTGTCCCTGTCTATCCCTCTCTCTGACTCTCTCTCTGTCTCTGTAGAAAAAAAAAAAGAACAGGAACTTGAGTCTGTGTCCTCTCAGTCCAGGTTCCCCTGAGAATCTGTGTTGTAAATCTATCTAGCTTTATAAATGTCTTCCAGGCCAATATGTCTGTGCCCACATATTGCCAGACAAGTTCTTGGCAGACTTTTCTACACCTCAATCAGCAGTATAGATGTTGTAAAGTCTTTCATGTCATTAAATCAGGAAAATGGATACACAGTAAGTTGGTTACACGAACACTTGGCTGATAGCTGATTCTTGGATTTTGTTTTACTCTATGTTTTATAAAGGCTTCTTAAGCTCTATGTAGTGAAGGGCTAGTTGGCTAGTTGTTTGTTTCTCACGTCCATCTGTCCTGGACCAATACTCTTGATACTACCATAAAAAATGTATTACTAGAACAACAAATCACATACTTGAATGTTGCAGTAACATCAAACTGCCACAAACATTTCTAATTGCTCATTCTCAGTTCTCTGTACTGGTCTTGCTTCAGGTCGCTAACAGTTCACAGATGATCATGGGTCTGCCAACCGCGTGTTGAGAAACACTGTTCTAAGTAATGCCATTCTTGAGAGAAATTCTCTAAATAGTTTCTTAATCAAATAAGTTTGGGAGACTCCATACACTAGAAAGTATCAGTGCCTGTTAGCATATTGAAGGCTCTGGGAAGTCCTGCGTGAAAGAAGCTTGTTTAATCATCAGTTAACTCAGCCTTTCCTAAATGAACTAACCTCCTAAACTCATTGTTCATAAAATATCTTTCAACATCCTGCAGAATTAATATATCTTAAAATATCCTTGGCTTGCCTGACCAGATGGTGGCACAGTGGATAGAGCGAGGACCCAGGTTCGAGACCCTGAGGTCGCCAGCTTGAGCGCAGGCTCATCTGGCTTGAGCAAAGCCCACCAGCTTGGACCCAAGGTCGCTGGCTCGAGCAGGGGGTTACTCGGTCTCCTGAAGGCCTGCGGTTAAGGCACATATGAGAAAGTAATCAATGAACAACTAAGGTGTCTCAATGCACAACGAAAAACTAATGATTGATGTTCTCATCTCTCCATTCCTGTCTGTCTGTCCCTTTCTATCCCTGTCTCTGACTCTCTCTCTGTCTCTGGAAAAAAAATATATCCTTGGCTCTGTCTTGCCAACTATGGATAAAGCACAGGCCCAAGTATGCCTGAAAATGAAAGCTTCTGTCCTTGTCCCACATCCTTATGTGCTGCCTTTTAAAAAACTTCTCTATAATTTTTTGTTCTGTAGTGCCCAAAGCCATGCTCTGCCTTTTACCACCTTCCATGCCTACTTCTGCCTCCCACATAGGACTCTCCGTGGGTGATGTCACCTATAAAGGTCACGGTCACCTGTCTGAGAAAACCCACGTTACACTTTTCCACTGCAACTTGAAAATATATTTCCTTGCCCACCTTCAAGAAGGTGACTCGGCCCTGGCCGGTTGGCTCAGTGGTAGAGCGTCGGCCTGGCGTGCGGGGGACCCGGGTTCGATTCCCGGCCAGGGCACACAAGAGAAGCACCCATTTGCTTCTCCACCCCCCCCTCCTTCCTCTCTGTCTCTCTCTTCCCCTCCCGCAGCCAAGGCTCCATTGGAGCAAAGATGGCCCGGGCGCTGGGGATGGCTCCTTGGCCTCTGCCCCAGGCGCTAGAGTGGCTCTGGTTGCGGCAGAGCGACGCCCCGGAGGAGCAGAGCATCGCCCCCTGGTGGGCAGAGCATCGCCCCTGGTGGGCGTGCTGGGTGGATCCCGGTCGGGCGCATGCGGGAGTCTGTCTGACTGTCTCTCCCCGTTTCCAGCTTCAGAAAAATACAAAAAAAAAAAAGAAGGTGACTCATGAGGGGTCATCTCCAATATCACTTTTAACAAATAAGAGAAATCCTCTTCCCATAAATCCACTTCTATGATAAATACTTGTCTATTTTTCATGGAAACTGTATTCTTACACAAAAAGTATAACTTTCAACCTGACCAGGTGGTGGTGCAATGGATAGAGCATCAGACCGGAGCACAGAGGACCCAGGTTCGAAACCCCAAGGTCACAAGCTTGAGCCCAAAGGTCGCTGGCTTGAGCAAGGGGACACTCACTCTGCTGTAGCCCCCCGGTCAAGGCACATGTGAGAAAGCAATCAATGAACAACTAAGGTGCCACAACAAAGAACTGATGCTTCTTATCTCTCTCCCTTCCTGTCTGTCTATCCCTATCTGTCCCTCTCTCTGTCTCTCTCTTTCTCTGTCCCAAAAATAAAACACCTAAACTTTCACCTAAAATACACACATTGCTGTTCCCTAAGCAGCAGTACATCTTGTCATGCTTCATTTGCACTTCCTTACTCTCTCTCTCTCTTTCTCTGCCTTGCACACTGTGGACTCTCATGACCCCAGTTGGTGGCTTCCCACCTAACAGGTGATCTGTGCCCTGAAATGAATTCCATGGAGATTCCAAATCATTGCTTTCATTCATATTCTCTTAACGGTCCTAATGACTATAGTTCTGTACAAGCTTCTGAAAGTATGATTTTATTTCTAAGGGTAGCTCCTCCTAGCCTCCTTGTTGAGGTCACCCAAGGACTCTCAACAGACTTTAGTCCACTCGCTATTCTACCAATATCTCTGCTTTCTTTTTTTTCTTTTTTTTTAATTTTTTTAAATTTATTTATTCATTTTTAGAGAGGAGAGAGAGAAGGAGAGAGAGGAGAGAGAGACAGAGAGAGAGAAGGGGGGAGGAGCTGGAAGCATCAACTCCCATATGTGCCTTGACCGAGCAAGCCCAGGGCCTTGAACCGGCGACCTCAGCATTTCCAGGTCGACGCTTTATCCACTGCGCCACCACAGGTCAAGCTATCTCTGCTTTCTTATTCAGCAACTCCAGCTTCTGCATAGAGTTCTTTCTAGATATACCACACGCATTTAGTCACAGACACTCCCTGCAGTGTCCAGATGGGTACTGAACTCCCCTCAGAGTCAGGCATTATGCCAGGAGGCCCTGGAATACAGAACAAGTCAGCCCTGCTCTCTCCTCTAGGGGAATCTTACTTCCCAAGTTCTGACATTGTGTGCAGTGCTTGAGAGCTGGGGCTCTGAACTTCCAAACTGCGTTTCCCCAACACCAGAATTGTATGAGACATAGATAGTCACAACAAAAAGGATTCTGGGGTTGAGAAAATTTGCGAAACAGAATTACATGTGCAAACACATATTATGAATTTTGTGAAGGAGGCTATATATACAGTAGTAGGATTTTATAAATGTACTTGACCTACAAACCATCTTTTCAAGAAACCCCTGTCTAAGATGTGTTTATTCCTCTGGTGCCATTTGAGAAATGCTGGCTCAACAGTAGCTTTAGCCCATTCAGTCCTGCCAGAGGCTGAGGACAAGACGGAAGTCATTCAAACATACGTTCTGATTAGGTGGCAAATGGTTATCTTTGTGATTTCCCTTCACTCTACCTTTTTTTTTTTTAATTTATTCATTTTTAGAGAGGAGAGAGAGAGGGAGAGAGAGAGACAGAGAGGGAGAAGGGGGGAGGAGCTGGAAGCATCAACTCCCATATGTGCCTTGACCAGGCAAGCCCAGGGTTTTGAACCGGCAACCTCAGTATTTCCAGGTCGACGCTTTACCCACTGTGCCACCACAGGTCAGGCCACTCTACCTTTTGAATGATAAATATGTTGAGTCTTCACCCAACGCTCAGTTATGTACTTTTCCAACAACATGTGTTCTGTGTAATTTACCATCTAGAGTCCTAACGACTTCCCAGTTTCTATTTCTAGCCCAGATCTCTCCCCTGAGGGGTAGACCCCATATATCCTGCTGTTTGCCGGTCAACTAACTATTGGGGATCTTTTTTTTTTTCATTTTTATTAGAGAGAGAGTGGAGAGAGAGAGAGGGAGAGAGAGAGAGAGAGAACAGGGGGAGGAGCAGGAAGCATCAACTCCCATATGTGCCTTGACCAGGCAAACCCAGGGTTTCGAACCGGTGACCTCAGCATTTCCAGGTTGACGCTTTATCCACTGCACCACCACAGGTCAGGCCACTATTGGGGATCTTTAACAGAACATCCAACAACTACTTCAAATGCAGTTTGTCTCACATAGAAGTGATTACTGCCCTCATAAAATTCATTTCTTTATCTGTATTTTCTAATCGCCCCATTACTACTGTCCAAACAAAAACCTGGGAGATGTTCTGAACACCATCCTCCCAGCGAAGCTGTCAGTAACTCCTCTTGATTCTTTCTGCCTTCCAAGAAGCTCTTGAATTTGCTCCCTATAGTCCATCCTTAACTGACATTGTCTAATTTGTGGTCCTCACTACATTGGTTTTCTAATGGTTTCCTCTTAAGTTAGGTTTTCTGGGGAAAAGACTCTGGGTTTCTGCAACTTGCATTCAGAAAGGGTATAAGAGAAAGCTATGGGGAATAACCACTGTGCAGGGTGGGGTGGAGGAGGTAAAACCAAGCAGAGGGAGATGTTGAACTTCAATGTAGTTGTAAGAATAGCCTCAATCTGTCCTACGGGGTGTTCTGTAACTGGATGACCCTCCAGAGCTGTCCCAACTTGATGCAAGGGCTGTGGTTGGGGGATCTTAAACCAACACATTCTCACTGTTTTCAACCTCCACCATCCATACCAACCCATCTTCACCCACACACACACAAGCTGGATATGGGCAGTCCCCCACCACACCCCAGGGTGGCATAACCTTTGGCCAAGGGCAATTCCCAGAATGGACCTCAGCAGAGAGCCACCAGCCAGGTGGAAGAATGAGTGCCTTAGTCCTGTGGGGGGTCGGGGTGGATTACCAGAGCATCCTTATCTCTAATATTGCTGCTTTCTAATACACCCCCCATAACACCACCAGAAGGGTTTGTCTAAACCCAAATTTAATCACACTACACCTGTACTCATAACCTTTCAATAACTCCTCCTTGTCTAAAGATAATTCAGTTCTGATCTCTGTCTACCTGGGAAAACTTGTCTCCCACAACTCTCCTCCTGGGTGCACTCTTGCCCCACTAATACCAATCTACTAATACTTATCAATCCTTCACAAATGCTGCTCCCCCTGCTGAGTAAGAATTTGTCCCACTTCTTTCACTAGCCAACTCCTATTCACCCTGTAGGGCCCAGTATAAGCACGCCCTCCTCTGCAATGCCTTCCTTAATATCCTCAAACAGAGGTAATATGCTGTGTCCTCTTTTTCTTTTTCTTTTTTTTACAGGGACAGAGAGAGAGTCAGAGAGAGGGATAGATAGGGATAGACAGACAGGAACGGAGAGAGATGAGAAGCATCAATCATCAGTTTTTCATTGTGACACCTTAGTTGTTTATTGATTGCTTTCTCATATGTGCCTTGACCACGGGCCTTCAGCAGACCAAGTAACCCCTTGCTCGAGCCAGCGACCTTGGGTCCAAGCTGGTGAGCTTTGCTCAAACCAGATGAGCCCGCGCTCAAGCTGGCGACCTCGGGGTCTCGAACCTGGGTCCTCCGCATCCCAGTCCAATGCTCTATCCACTGCGCCACCGCCTGGTCAGGCATCCTCTTTTTCTTGCAGTTATTTTTTTACGTGACCACAAGGCTGACCTCCTTAAGAGCAAAATCTGTGTTATATTCATTTTTGAGTGTGAATGAATGAATCAGCCTTGTGCATCAGATTGTATAAAGCTACGTCTACATGGGCTGACTCTAACTAGAGTTTTTGGTCTAGTCAGCTATCATTTTCAGGGACTTAATCTAGTTGTCCAGTGAGAGCTGTAGATCCCTGGAGGAAGGAACTCTATTTGGGAAAATTCAGCTGGTTTGGTATATAGTGCTTAATATGGTGCAGATTAATAAATACTTCCCATTATGTTGAGGCTGCCCCATCATGTTGTAGCTAGCAACCTACGGGATGTGTTATGAAAGGTACCATGTACCTGACTTGCCCAAACATCTGTCTTTTGTGACTGAGGTCTCCCCTCATGTTCATTCTGAAATTCCTACCCTGTGTTTTCTGTGACTGGATCAGTGGTTCCTTCAGGGGGTGAATGCACTCTAAGGCCTGGGCAGGCTGATTCATCTGTAGAAGAGAATTTCTATGTCTTTATTTTTATTTTACCGCTTTAAAAATGTTCTATATTTTGTGTATGCTTTATAATGTTCATAATAGTGTAGTACAGTTAACACATGAGTATAATTTATAAATAGTATTAGGGAGTATATACTCAAATCATTTTTTACTAAGTAGCATATAGTTTATTTAAAAAATTGGATACCCCTAGATTGGACTCCAAAGACTAGAGGCTTCTTCAGCCTTCACCCATTAGCTTTTCAGCTGATCTGATTGCTGAGCTAATTTGTGCTAATGGACACGTAAGGCCTTAGGGGGACTCAGAAATCCAGGATCTGGACCACTCAGGAATGAAGAGTAGGGGCGGGCAGAGGAGCAGGGCTCCCTGGGGAGAGCACAGAGGCTGCATCTTGCGGGAGCTAGTGAACCATTGTCTATGGAATTGAGAACCCAGACTCTGGAGAGCCAGGAGCTGGAGGAAGAGATAGCAACAGGCCAAGCAGCCCGCTGGAGGTCTGAGGGGATATGAACCGGTAACAGTCCCTATTTCCACCAGGAAGATGCTCTACCTGCCTCTCCCTGTGGTTGGAGCTCATGTCAGAGTACAACCAGAGAGATGCACAGAGCACAGTGGCTGCTCCAGAATGGTCTTGGCGGGAGGATGAGAGGCAGCAACCGGATTAGAGTCTGGGCACAGGAGCCTGGTCTGAAAATGGCTGCAGCATAACCAGAGCACTGTTTTCACTTGGATTGTACTGTTTTTCGGGGATGGCTATAGGGAATGAGTGATGGTGGAAATGGGGAGCAGGGCAAGGGTGTTGTTAGCAATATATCCCATAAAGCCCCTTTGGCAGGTGGAAGCCAGGGAGCCGTGTGAGGCTAGAAAGAGGAGTGTGATATCTGAGATGAGGAAAGACCCTGATCCAGCACCAAACCCCAGGAGCCGAGGGCCACATTGGGATGGTGTTCCAAAACAGCTCTCACAGCCAAGAGGCAGCCTCACGATATGGGGACCCAGAAACATGAGCAGGGAAGGGAGCTCCTCAGTGGGAGATGGGGTGAGGGCAGAAGGGAACTCCTAGAGCTTGTCTTTCATGAAGAGCAAAATGGAGGCTCAGAGAGACCCCAAAGGTGAATATTCATAACATGACAGGTTTGGTCCCCATGGTGAGGAAGCAGCCATCACCTCTCCACAAGTCCTGGTTCCACCAGCGAATCAGTGGAAGGCTGTTGGATGGGCGTGAGAGATCACTGCCTACAGTTTTCTTACATACACCAGAAAACAAAGGTCAGAAGGGAACCCAGTGCAATTTCTTTTTATTTTCAGACTCTCAATTAGGCTTCTAGCATTCTCGACCGTATAACCCTTTGAGAGTGGCCACCACTTCCAGCTGACCAGACTTTGCGTGTGTAAAGCATGTCAGTTAACGTGAACTTTTTTTTTTTTAACATGAACTTTTATATGTACTATTTCCTATGCCGTTACCACAACCCAGCCAGGTAGGTATTCCTACATCCATTTGCAGATGGTGATTTTAAAAATTCTAAGAATAAGTTTGTTTAGCCCAAACCCTATATTCTGCAGACGAGGACTTGTAGGGCCAGATGGAGCTAATTGATTTACCACAGACAAAATGGAGGTACTGTCGGAGCCTCAAAGTCAGGACTCACTGAACTCCCCCTCTTCCTGATCCCCCATCATCTTGTCACACTTCCCTCCTAGCCTGCCATGGTGCCATAGTCAGAGGTCAGCAGACAGAAAGCGGACAAGAGGAATGGCTAACACGCTTTATTGGCTCTGCCTTGCCCCTCTGTGTCCTCCCGGGCAACTTGTTCTAACAGCCTCTGTGTTTCCTTGCAGCGTGCAAAAGGAAAGAGCAAGAACATGGGAAGGATAGAGGCAACACACCCAAAAAGCCCAGGCTGGTCTTCACAGATGTCCAGCGTCGAACTCTACATGCAATATTCAAGGAAAATAAGCGTCCATCCAAAGAATTACAAATCACCATTTCCCAGCAGCTGGGGCTGGAGCTGAGCACCGTCAGCAACTTCTTCATGAATGCGAGGAGGAGGAGCCTGGACAAATGGCAGGACGAAGGCAGCTCCACTTCAGGCAACTCATCTTCTTCATCAAGCACTTGTACCAAAGCATGAAGGAATAACCACGAACTAAAACCTCGGTGGAAAAGCTTTAAATAAAAAATAATTTTTAAAAGACCAGGACCTCAGGATAGCAGGTTTATACTTAGAAATATTTGAAGAAAAAAAAAAGTGTTATTTATAGTCCAAAGAAACCAAAGACTTAGCTCACCTGCATTCTGACTTTGTTCGGAGACACACACTTCAACGGGACAACAACTTGGCAAGAAAACTTACAAGCGGGAAAACACCACTGGACCTCACACCTTCAATCCAGGATCATTCTCGCTGTGCTTGGCTGCTCTGTGGTTTGGAGCATAAGTGATTTTGAGCCATTGAGTGGACATCTTTTAAGATCAGACTTTCTTATCTGTTCCACCGCGCCATGAAGGTGTATGGTGTCTCAGTACTGTGTGGGTGCGTGCATGGACACACACACACACACACACACACACACACCACCAATGGTTAGGGACTTAGGCAGGGCTGGTCTTCAGGAAGGATTGTACTGTAGGAGTGCAACCAACAGTGTGGGGTTGTCTGAGTTCATTGGATTAAGAGTGTGATTTCGCTCGTCTAGCCTATTGTTTGAACCTGCCAGGCCCACAACCTAAATGCAGATTCAAACCCAGCAAAGAAAATTTGAATGACACCTAAACTAGTGCATTCTCTTTGTTTGTTAAGAAATGTTCAGCTATTTTTTAAGAAATGAAACAAGAGTCCATTCATTAAAAAAAAAAATCACCTAGGTACCAAAGAACACAATATTATAGTGCAGGTATTTTATTGCAATGATTTTAATAACCAAAGCTATTTTTACACAAGATACTATGTAAAGTTATACGTATGAACTGATCTAGCTGTAACACACATGCCACGTAGAATCATGACTATTATTTATGACTCTTGAAACATTTGAAATATTCATTTTCAGAACTGTCAAGAAAGAATGTAGCTTCAGGGAAGCAATTAATACCACAACAGAGAGGCCAACACAGTGTACATACACATCCAGACGGCACCCTGCCTTTCGGGATCCATAAACGTCACTGAAGTGAACATATAAACATGATTCCAGAATCGGTTTATAGCTGAAAAAACCTGGGATTCTTACAAAGTAGGATCCCACTTGTAAACTAGAAAACTAACTTTAACAGAACGGGTAACTAAATTAGAAAATTTGTTCAAAGTAATGCTTTTTAGTAAAAAGATCATGAAAAAAAGGACTCCATACGTAGGTTAATTTGACAAATTTGCTCTATGCGTTTGACACCAAATACCTTTTTAAAATACTTTACAAAGACACAAAGAGAGCAGACCAACAGTAGAATTAAAATAAACTATCCAATATTTGTAATTAGTCTAATAATCAAACTGATTGTGTTGCTAATCCCATTTTATGACTTGGACATCAATAGAAATAGCAGGTACAACCAAGAAATGGTGGAACATAGACAACACCCAAATCCTAGTGGCAGATAAGACTTTGGGTTCTGTGGGTCTTAAGCTATTTATTTCATTAAGCATAGCCTCCGAAGTGTACTACATTCTTTCTTGCTACTACTTTAAACTGGAAGTTTTATAACATAGATACCACTCTAACAGGGACAGAGAAAAACTAGACCTGAATCTCCAAAAGTAAAAATTTAAATTTCTATTTTCCCAAGTCAGTAAACCAGGGCTATAGAGATCAAGGCAAATAATAATAATAATAATAATAATAATAATACAGTTGTACTAACAGTACCCAAGTGAATCACTTGCTTTCCCCCCAAATTCTCTCTAAATTCCATTGAGGTGTCACTTATATAAAGGAATGTCTTTTGTACTATTAGGTAAAGAACTGGGTATTCTTAGTTAATTAGCACATCTAACTAGAAATATAAAGTTAAATGTTATCTCAACAATAAGTTGTTTATTGAGATTCATTAATGCTAAAAAAAAAAAAATTAAACTGTATTAAAATAAGACCTAACTCCTCAGAATAAAATCTCAACATCTTGTCTCGATCTAGAAAAGGCAGGCACCTGGAAAGATGAAACAAAACCACTCAGCCATCTGTGTCTCCTTCCCGTCTGCTGTAGAATGAGGAAAGGAAGCCAACACAGAGTCCCCCTGTAATGAGACAGCACATTCGCCTTGACACACTATTTTCTTTATCTCACCCCAAATTCCAGCTTAAATTTTTCCTTCTAAAAATGGCACAATTACAATTCAGCTATTAAAAGAGACCGTTTAAATGGCCACCCTCCAAGATTTGCTTGAAATTTAATGTTGTCAATGACATAAACTAAAAGGAAAAAAACTGATTACCTTTTTCTCTCTCTTCAGAAATAGAGGTGTCCATGAGTACAGCTATATAATGTGTTTGTAATTTAGGAGTGAGGAAAGCCTTATTTATTTAAAAACATGAGAATTTTAAATGCAGGGAAATTCAAGCTGTGTCTACAACCAATCTTACCAAATTCAATACCCCAAGGAAAACAAAAGTTGAATTAGGCAACCATGTTTTTTGCTTTGTTTTTACTACATTACCCTGTCAAATTAATCTAACTACAGTTTAAGTCTTCAACCAATTATTTTGGTACTGTGTAGACATAGTCTCAAAGAATATTGCTACATTTTTAATATTCTCACCACAATGGTTTTTTGAAAAATAACCAGTGATTCTATTTGCTAACACCAAAGATAATTTTTATACCAGCATTGAATGTGCACCCACATGCAATTTCAGGGCCTAGAGATATATTTTCTCATAAACAGATGCACAAATCCGAGCCTGAAAAACAATTTTTTTACTTGACTGTTTAAGCATCTTCACAACCTCTGCTTCTTAGAAATCATAACAGACAAACTCAGCTTCTCACAAGCAATACACTTATTCCATCATGTATGACTGATTCTGTTTTGCTTCTGACTTGTCACATAGAGAGAAAATGCTTCTGTTCCTGTTTCATATAGCATTCATTTATGGCTCAGGTTCTAAACCTACCACAACCGAGCAGGCCACATGCCACTTTCCACCCATCTTTTCTCAGTCTTTGAACAAAATTCACCTAAAAAGATAGCTCACTCTTTTATTTATTTGTTTATTCCAAAACCGCACTTCAAATAACATGTTTTGGTTTGTGTTTTTTCTGTTTTTGTTTTGGTAGAATGGAAGTTAGACTGGTTTTTGGCAATAAATCATTTATGTCCTCTCACAAGCAGAAGCTTCCCTGAAAGGGAGCCGAGGGAAAGAGTGGACAGTCTGGACAGCCCAGAAGCCCAGGCTCCAGTAAATGTTCAGGTGAAAGAATTCTGGATGTCAGGAACTGAGTGTTCCCATCCCTGGATGCAGCTGGAAGAGACCCCAAAAATCAAAGAAAATGTGCGGGGAAATTCAGAAGTCCTAACTGAACATGTCACTCACTCTACCCCCCATCCCCCCAAAAAGCATTGTTAATTTTCCAGGAAAAAAAAAAAGCAAAAGCACCATGCTACGTTTAAACTCATGCCTGTCCCATTGCCTACCACAGGTGAATGACCCATCTTTGCAGGTTGAATGCAAACTTTGCTATACCAAAGAGTCCTAGGACATTTTCACAGGAGCTATAAAGGCATTTTCCCTAAATAAAAAAAAAAAAAAAAAAAAAAGGTCCTCCCTTCTTTGTACATAAAGGATGAAAACTATGCATCTAGCAAACAAAGAGAAAGCACTTCTCCCTTTCCTATCTAGTTGTTTAGGGTGCATTCAAAACACCGGAGGCCGTTTTGAGATGCAATGGGCCTCTGGATTATTCTTGTGGTGTGGTTAGCTTTACAGTGCATTTGGTAACTATTTCCTAAATAGGAAGGACAAAGAAGCAGAAGGTAAGAAATAGCTACTTTCACATGTAAAAAAAAAAAAAAATGTAAAGATCTACTATTTATAGTGTGAACCAAAGACGCTACCTCACTCAATTTCCATTGGTGATTTTAATCACATTGATATGATACCAAAGAATACCAAAGATATTTTCATGCACGGCCTCAGTCTGCAGAGGGAACTCCACCCCGTCCCTTCTCCCACCTCCTCCGCCCTCCTCACTCTTCACTCAGTGTGTAAACTTGTCTTCATTCTTAATAATAATGATACGACGACAACAACAACATTAGGAAATACTACTCTTATTACTGCTAGTTCTACTTGTAAATCTCTAGGCAAACATGTTGCAAACTTTGTAAACTCCTAGGATGAGTGCCTTGCTTGAACCAAAGTGTTAAACCGCTGTTGACCTCTCTCACCTTATACTCTTTGAATACCTCAGCCTCTTAGAAAGGCCACTAATGAAAAAATAAAAAAAAAAAAGGAATAATTATTCACCGTGGTGCTTTTTCCGTGCAACCATGCAATGAAACTTTCTTTGATACCAAAGGATGACTTTTTTCCTCCCAATTTCTTGCTGATAAACCAAAGCTCCTTCTCCTTGTTCCCCTTTGAGGTCCCCCCACTTCACCGAGTCCCTTCCCCAGGCAGGCCGTGCATCACTTTTACCAATTCCTCCAAATACCTCATAGTAATAAAGTTTTAGGGTTATGTTGTATAGAGAGTCTATGTGATAAGGCAGAACTTACTAGTTTGATAATTGTTAAGGTTACTTTTAAAAGAAACTTTATAATTCTTATTTATTTTGTAGTTTGTATGTTTGGGATGTCCGCCCCTCCCCTCTTCGGTTTGGGGTTTATTTTCTTGACAGAACTGCTCTGTTGCTCAAGGAAGACTTAATTTCCGGAAATGTTCCCCACTTCGGTTAAGAGTTGTGTACAAATGCAAGAGTGGAATAAGAAATGCTTCTCCTTCTGATGGTTACTTATGAAGTTTTTGTGTTTCGTAGTAAATTTGTTTCCACAGGGTAAAAAGTATACATATATACATATATATATATATATAAAATCTCTTTTTTGTGAAACTGGTTCCTATTTTCTCTATAATGTGCTGTGATTTTTTTTAATTTAATTATGTTTTATATGAGCTTATTTAATCACGGCTTTAATTTATGACTGTGTAGTTCCTAAAATGTATATAGTAGAATCCAAATGGCCAAAGCTTTATGTTACAATCTTTTAGTTCTTGATGCTAAGATGAGCTGAAGGCAAGAGCTTCTCTTAACTGCAGGGTGTGTATCTTTAGCTTTTTCTTAGCAGGCACTTCCATGTGTGTTGTGAACACTGCCAGGTTCCCCCTCAGAAAACTTGTACATGCCAAAATGAGTGTTTCAAGGTAGTTTGTTGTTGTTGGGTTTTTTGGGTTTTTTTTGGTCACTTAGAAAGAAGAAAGGCTTTATTTGTGTTCTTCCTTTAACTTATTGATTTTTTTAAAGAAAAGATTATTTTGCAGGTTAGACCTGAAATTCCAAAGAATTTAAGACTCGTTTAATGTTCCAAAGCACCGAAATTTGTAAAGATACTTGGCTAGTTTTTTTGTTTTGTTTTGTTTTTAAGCCATTCGCACGGGTATAAGAAGTAAAGAGTATAAAAACTCAAAGAGACAAGCTAACTTGAATTTGGAAATCCTCTTATGTTTCACCAAGTTTCTGAATTGCTTCAAGGCAGGGAGCAGGACATGAAGACACAGTTCCTTTGGCAGTGCTGAAAGGAGAATATAATGGCTTCATATCCTCACAGAGAAAGTCAAGGCCATAAGGCAGCTGACTGGGCCCCTGCCCATCTGGCCAACCCATGGGAAAAGGAAAACATCACTGCTTGGCCCCAATTACCAGTTAAGTTTAAGGAAAATGTTTCACAGTTACATCTTCCAACCCCACATCTGTTTCTTGGAATCTGCTCTTCACAATTTCCATTCCCCCCATTCCTCTCATTCTCCTACCCACCAAAATTAGAAGAATTATCCTCAAATGTGAGAGTCCCCTGGTGAATGTACCCCAAGCCTGTTTGCATTTGTTTCTTCTCACTTCATCTTGCCACTAGTTTCGCTTTCCACACACTAGAGATGGTCCCTGCCTCCCACCCCCTCCATCAAGGCTGCTCAGATTCTTAGCTCTGCTTTAATTTAGATCAGCACACACATAATTCTCAGTCGATTGGTGGCATCCTCAGAAGATCCAGTGCCCGCTACTTTGCTTTATGTTGCTGAAATAAGTTGCTTCAACTACATGGCACAAATCCATAAATGTAAATAGTTTTCCTCTCACTACAAGAAACTTACATTATTTTATTTTGCAGGAGTGTTTGGGTGGGGAAGGGAAAGGAGGGCTTAGACTTTGGGTCAAATGTTACATTTTCTTAGAAGCATTTTTATACTTGTTTTAATTGGGCAATAAATCTGCACTGAGTTGCAGGATTGTTCAGTGCTCTGTTGGTAAGCATTGACTAATTATTTGTTGTTAATGCAAACACTGTGCAGTGAGTTACAGAAAGCCCAGGAAAATGGTGGAGGGAGAAGACTTTGACCTTCAGCAGTGAAATGCTGAGCACAGTTGTATTCACAAGGTCACATTTCCTGTCTCTGTGATAGTCTTGATTTTTTTTGTGGTATGTTCTGCATTAATTGCATAATCATTGTGGCCTCGTTTTAGATATGCCGTCCGAACCAAGTGACAAGTATTTTTAACAAAATAAACATTAAAACATTGTCTTCCACTTGTTTTGGTAGTCGTCTTCATATCGCCCTGTGTTTCTTGTCCCTTCTGAAGTCAGCCCACCTGTCACTCACCTAGACTGTCCCCTTCCACTTCTGTTATTTTTAATATACCTTGACCTTAGCTATTGTTTGAGCGTGACTCAGTTTCCCTGTTCAAGTTAGTTTGATGATTTATTATGTAAGGAGGGTGCCTAAGACAATCATCAGGTAAAAACTAAAGAAAAAAAAAAGAAAAAAAAAAAAAGATCAGTAGAGTAGAAAATCTTCCAAGAGCAGAGGGAGTTCTTCCTTAGTAGTGGGGGGGGGAGGGGGGAGGAAGAAAAGGTAAATACATAATTAAATAATTAATGAATTAAAAAACCTAACCATGAGGGGCTTAGAAGATTTTTGATAAAAGACAAATGTTGCTGTCATTTTCTTTGTCAGTTAGAAAGCAGTGGTAGTTTCTACGTTGCATCTACATTTCAGACGAAATGATATTGTATGCAGTTATGGTTGTTTGCTAATATTTTGTGTCTCTCTCTGTCCAACGCTTCTTCTGTATTTTTGTGTGTAGCAACAAAAAGTGTAATGCATTAGGCATTACTCTGGTTTGTTTATGAGTATTTCCTGTACCACATTAAGGTTTCTTTTTTCTATTTTTTAAGCTTCGCTACTGTTTTCACTTTATGCCGTGCAATATCATCTGCTGTGTTTGCTAAGCAAAAAAAAAGAAAAAAAAGAAAAAAAAAGCAAGTGATGATGCCATCATGCTTTTCAGTGTTAAAATGTTTCAGCATTTATGTAGTCACCAAAATGTAGTAAATAAAATGTTGGATTTTCCAGCACTTTAAATGTAGACAATTCTTGCCTTCTTTTGTTTTCATTCTCTTTGTAAACCTCAGCCAGTAGCTCATGGATTTCCTCTGGAGGAAAGGTGGAGCTAAGAGAACCATGTGCTTAAGAATGAAAGCCAGGGCCACTCTTAAAGAGTGAACTCGGGGGAAAAAAAGGTGTTCTCTAATGGAACAGGAGGATGTTTCTGAATGGAAGTGGGAAGTTCTGTTTGTAGATGTTAGCCATTTATATTAAACTGATGCACTCTCAGAATAAAATTATTCTTAGAGGGATGGCCTTTAAAAATCCTCTTAAGGAAAAAAATGTGTGTGGTAGGAGGAGAAGTATCTATCTGTCTCAGAAGCTGGGTGGGGGTGGGGACTGGGCAATGAGATCCTCTTCTAGTTAATAGAGGGTAGTGATTGATCAAGAGGCTTGGTTCAGGGCCCTGGCCGGTTGGCTCAGTGGTAGAGCTTCGGCCTGGCATGCAGAAGTCCCGGGTTCGATTCCCGGCCAGGGCACACAGGAGAAGCGCCCATCTGCTTCTTCACCCCTCCCCCTCTCCTTCCTCTCTGTCTCTTTCTTCCTCTCCCGCAGCCAAGGCTCCATTGGAGCGAAGTTTGCCCGGGCCTGGGGATGGCTCTGTGGCCTCTGCATCAGGCGCTAGAATGGCTCTGATTGTGGCAGAGCGATGCCCCAAGATGGGCAGAGCATTGCCCCCTGGTGGGCATGCCGGGGTGGATCCCAGTCCGGTGTATGCGGGAGTCTGTCTGACTGCCTCCCGGTTTCCAACTTCGGAAAAATACAAAAAAAAAAAAAAGAGGCTTGGTTCAGGGAAAAAGGAAACTAAATTTAGAATTTCTGTAGTGCTGACTGCTAGTCGTGTGACCTTAGGCCAACCAGTGGGGTGGTGGGAGGTAGGTTGAGCTCTGCTCCAAGGATGATTAATACCAACTTTATTTCAATAGTATATATAATTTTTAAAAAAAGTATTGCTCCTCTATAGATAGTTCTGTTCTCTCCTGTGATGGTCAATTTTATGTGTCAGCTTGGTCAGTCTCTAGCCCAGGGTTATTCAAACACTGATCTACATGTTGTGATAGTCTTTTGTGGATGTTATTATTGTTCATAATTAGCTGACTTGAAGTAAAGGAGATTACCCTACACAAGTGCAGAAGTGTTCAATTCCCGGGACTCTGTCAGAGCTTATCAAAGTCCTTTATGGGTATCTCATTCTCTAGCTTTTCCTTTTAGATTTTTGGTGAGTGAGTTTCTTGTTTGCCCCCACGCTTGCCACCTGTCTCAGGCAAATTAAGCAATTGTTTCCGGGTTTTTTGTTTTTGTTATTTTTTAGTGAGAGAGAGAGTGAGGGACAGACAAGACAGGAAGGGAGAGAGATGAGAAGCATCAATTCTTTGTTGCTGCGCCTTAGTTGTTCATTGATTGCTTTCTCATATGTGCCTTGATGGGAGGGGACTCCAGCAGAGTGAGTGACCACCTCGCTCAAGCCAGTGACCATAGGCTTTAAGTCAGTGACCTTTAGGCTCAAGTCAGCAACCATGGGGTCATGTCTATGATCCCACACTCAAACCAGTAATCCTTTGCTCAAGCTGGTAAGCCTCGTACTCAAGCTGGTGACCTCGGGGTTTCGAACCTGGGTCCTCAGCATCCTAGTCTGACGCTCTATCCACTGTGCCACTGCCTGGTCAGGCTGTCCCCGATTGTTTTTGACAAATGCCCCAGGGGCAAGGTTTTCAGAAGTGTAAAGCCAGTAGCCAGGGTTGCCATCACAGCTGTCTGGCCCATGCAGGTTCGCATTGAATTCGGACAGTCGGTAAAGAAACAACGGAGCCACAAACTGGTGGGCCATCTTCTTTAATTCTAGCTTGCACCCGGCGGGCAAGTAAAAAACACATACTGGGCTCCAAAACCCACTCACATTCAGTGCTCACAAAGCTACTGACTTATCCGAGTTTCCTAGAATCAAAGGTTTCTAGCTCACCAGACTTATTCACCTCTGTTCCCCATCTCCTTCCTTCACTCTGCACAAACTCTGCACAAACTGGCTTCTCACTCATCATTCCGCCATCTTGGCTGCTTCTCCACATGGCCTGTCTCTGCTCTGCTCTCTGCTCTCTCCTCTAATGCTAATCTCAGGAACCAAGAGCACAAGATCCCGTTCTGCCCTCATTTTATAGTGTAGAAATCCAGACCTTTAATCCAATATACAAAGTAGGGAAGTCTCTAATACAAAGTCACTTTCTGAGGCATGATAGGATTGTACCACCTCACATCAAAAAGGGTGGGAAAGGCTTAATCCCAAAACCAAGCCCCAGGCTACAAGGATTCTGCCTGCCCACAGCCCACAGAGACACACATTAATATCACCTGGGTGACAGCCTCCACATGGGCAGTGCCATCTTTAACAAAGTGAGCATAATATATTTTATCTGCCCAACAAGAAGGTTTTCAGAATTGAGCAAGATCTGAGTGAGGTCAAATAAAATAAAATTAAAAAGCAGCCTTATGAATAGAGGTTTCCCAGAACTTCCAGATGGATCAAATAATGATCATTCTCTGAGAATGGTGTTTTGGGAGAGCTCCGACCCCATCTCCCCCCTTCAGTGGCTGCGAGGCTATTGGTTTTCACCACGATTACAGGGCTGTTTGTTTTTAAGGCTACTACAGAACCAAGAAGGGGAAGCAGATGGGAATACCACAGATTAAAACAACACAAAGCTAGCTGTGCTTACTGAGATTCAGCTATTTTCATTAAATAAACATTCTTCACAATGTTGCAAGCCTTTGGTTAATTCCAGAGTTCTTAAAAAGTTGATTTTGATGGTTTTTGCTTTTATGGAGGGGTGGCTTTTTGGAAATCCTTGCTCTGCCCTGTCTCTCCCCCCCTGCGCCCCCAAAGATGAAAGCAGGCGCCGAGGACACCTGGCCCTCAATCAAACACTGATCTACCTGTTGTTGGGAAGGCAACCAGCAAACACAAGGCAGTGGTAACAGTCTTCAGAACTCCTAGGGTTTTTTCAACCTTTGTAACTTCTCCGTGGTGGTTATGTTTGTCATACCAAGTCTGTTTCTCCACAGGGTAAAATACAGAGGTCCTGAGGGCCTGGATTGGACACAGTGATCAGAGAAGAGGAGTTCACTTGCCCTTTTCTGAATTCACACATTGAGAACATCATAGCATGTTATCTGAGATTCCTGAGAAAACCAATAGACATTTCAACTCTGGAATTGCCTTTAGATCTGTTCATTGGAGGTGGGGCCAGGTGAAATAGATAGTTTCAAAACATAAAACCTAAGCAATAGGAAAGCACGGTCATGGTCAGATAGTTTGTGAGGAATAATCTTGCATGGTATATATATGCCATTAAAAAGAAACAATAGAAACAAAATGGAATGTCTTTTGCTAAATCCTACCAAGATTCAATCCCTAACCTCATTGAAATTTCAGCCTCTCCCAGGAGTGGAATTTTAAACCAATCAGTCTAGAATTTCACTGTCATCGCTAGCAAGGTGATATGCCTGATAAGACCCCATGCCATCCCCTTAGGGAAGATGTTCTTGCCTTAAATAATCCACTCTTATCCTAAGAATGCAAGGTTGGCTTAACATCTGAATGTCAATTAATGTAATATACCATAGTAATACAATAAGGAACAAAATCCACATTATCATCTTAAGATAAATGTAGAGTCCTGGCTGGACAGCTCAGTTTGTTAGAGCACTGTCCCAAAGCACAGACGTTGCCAGTTTGATCCGAGATCAGGGCACATACAAGAATAGATGAATGGCCTGACCTGTGGTGGCGCAGTGGATCAAGCATCGACCTGGAACACTGAGGTCACCAGTTCAAAACCTTGTCTGGTCAAGGCACATATGGGAATTGATGCTTCCTGCTCCTCCCCCACTTCTCTCTCTCACTCTCTCTCTCCTCTCTAAAATGAATAAATTTTAAAAATAAATAAATAAAAAGAGTAGATGGATGTTCCTGTCTCTCTCTCTGTCTCTCTCACTCCCCCCTCTCCCTTCCTCTCTCACTAAAATAAATTTAATTTTAAAAAGATAGATGCACCGCCCTGGCCGGTTGGCTCAGCGGTAGAGCGTCGGCCTAGCGTGTGGAGGACCCAGGTTCGATTCCCGGCCAGGGCACACAGGAGAAGCGCCCATTTGCTTCTCCACCCCTCCGCCGCGCTTTCCTCTCTGTCTCTCTCTTCCCCTCCCGCAGCCAAGGCTCCATTGGAGCAAAGATGGCCCGGGCACTGGGGATGGCTCCTTGGCCGCTGCCCCAGGTGCTAGAGTGGCTCTGGTCGCAACATGGCGACGCCCAGGATGGGCAGAGCATCGCCCCCTGGTGGGCAGAGCGTCGCCCCATGGTGGGCGTGCCGGGTGGATCCCGGTCGGGCGCATGCGGGAGTCTGTCTGTCTCTCCCTGTTTCCAGCTTCAGAAAAATGAAAAAAAAAAAAAAGATAGATGCAGAAAAATCATTTGACAAATTCAGTGTGTTGTTTTTAATAATTAAAAACTCCAACAAACTAGAAATAGAAGGGAACTTCCTCAACCTGAATAAAACACATCTATGAAAAGTTCACAGCTAACATCATACTTTTTTTTTTTTTTTTTTGTATTTTTCTGAAGCTGGAAACGGGGAGAGACCGTCAGACAGACTCCCGCATGCGCCCGACAGGGATCCACCCGGCACACCCAGCAGGGGGCGATGCTCTGCCCACCAGGGGGCGATGCTCTGCCCCTCCAGGGCGTCGCTCTTTTGCGACCAGAGCCACTTCAGCGCCTGGGGCAGAGGCCAAGGAGCCATCCCCAGCGCCCGGGCCATCTTTGCTCCAATGGAACCTCGCTGCGGGAGGGGAAGAGAGAGACAGAGAGGAAGGAGAGGGGGAAGGGTGGAGAAGCAGATGGGCGCCTCTCCTGTGTGCCCTGGCCGGGAATCGAACCCAGGACTTCTGCACGCCAGGCTGACGCTCTACCACTGAGCCAACCGGCCAGGGCCACTAACATCATACTTAATGGCCAAAGACTGAATACTTTCTTTCTAAGATTGGGGACAAAGTCCAGTATCACCACTTCTATTCAAAATTGCATTGAATTAGGCAAGAAAAAGAAATAAAAAGTTATCCAGACTAGAAAAGAAGTAAAACTATCTCTGTTCACAGATGGCATGATCTAATACAGGGGTCCCCAAACTTTTTACATAGGAGGCCAGTTCACTGTCCCTCAGACCGTTGGAGGGCCGGACTATAAAAAAAACTATGAACAAATCCCTACGTACACTGCACATATCTTATTTTAAAGTAAAAAAACAAAACGAGAACAAATACAATATTTAAAATAAAGAACAAGTAAATTTAAATCAACAAACTGACCAGTATTTCAATGGGAACTATGCTCCTCTCACTGACCACCAATGAAAGAGGTGCCCCTTCCAGAAGTGCGGCAGGGGCCGGATAAATGGCCTCGGGGGGCCGCATGCGGCCCGCGGGCCATAGTTTGGGGACCCCTGATCTAATATATAGGAAATTCTAAGGGATATACAAAAAAAACTAATAAATTCAGCAAGGTTGGAGGACACAAAACCATTATACAAAAATCAATTATATTTCTATATACTACTAATGATCAATCTGAAAATAAAATTAACAACAACAAAAAATATTCCATCCTGGCCAGTTAGCTCAGTCAGAGTGTCATCCTAAAACACCAAGGTTGCAGGTTTGATCCCCAGTCAGGGCACATATGGGAAGCAGTACAACTGAGTGGAACAACAAATGAATACTTCTCTCTCTCTCTTTCTCCCTGTCTCTCTAAAAGCAATCAATAAAAAAATTTTTAGGCCCTGGCCAGTTGGCTCAGCGGTAGAGCGTCAGCCTGGCGTGCGGGGGACCCGGGTTCGATTCCTGGCCAGGGCACATAGGAGAAGCGCCCATTTGCTTCTCCACCCCTCCCCTCCTTCCTCTCTGTCTCTCTCTCTTCCCCTCCTGCAGCCAAGGCTCCATTGGAGCAAAGATGGCCCGGGCGCTGGGGATGGCTCTGTGGCCTCTGCCTCAGGCGCTAGAGTGGCTCTGGTCGCAACATGGCGACGCCCCGGAGGGGCAGAGCATCGCCCCCTGGTGGGCAGAGCGTCGCCCCTGGTGGGCGTGCCGGGTGGATCCCGGTCGGGCACATGCGGGAGTCTGTCTGACTGTCTCTCCCCATTTCCAGCTTCTGAAAAACTAAAAAAACAAACAAACAAACAAAAAAATTTTAATGTAGAGGATGGCAATAAGTAATCACCACAAGTAATTGCTGCAGACAACAGTCATTTGAATAGATGCTAAAATTAGTAGCTGAAAGTATGATGAGAAGATAGATATGTGTAGCCTGACCAGGTGGTGGGCAGTGGATAGAGCATCGGAGTGGGACACAAAGGACCCAGGTTCAAAAACCCAAGGTTGCCAGCTTGAAAGTGTGGGCTCATGTGGCTTGAGCATGATCTCACCAGCTTGAGTGCGAGGTCACTGGCTTGAGTGTGGGATCATAGACTTGACCTCATGGTCAGTGGCTTGAAGCCCAAGGTCACTGGCTTGAGCCTAAGGTTACTGGCTTGAGCAAGGGGTCACTTGCTCTGCTGTAGCCCCCCAATCGAGGCACATATTAGAACGCAATCAATGAACAACTAAGGTTCTTGAACAAAGAATTGATGCTTCTCATCTCTCTCCCTTCCTGTCTGTCTGTCCCTATCGGTCCCTCTATCTGACTCTCTCTGCCTCTGTCAAAAAGAAAGGGAAGGAAGGAAGGAAGGAAGGAAGGAAGGAAGGAAGGAAGGAAGGAAGGAAGGAAGGAAGGAGGGAGGGAGGGAGGGAGGGAGGGAGGGAGGGAGGGAGGGAGGGAGGGAGGGAGGGAGGGAGGGAGGGAGGGAAGGAAGACTGGAAGCCTAACCAGGCGGTGGCACAGTGGATAAAGCATTGACCTGAAACGCAAAGGACTCAGATTCGAAACCCTGAGGTTGCCTGGTTGAGTGTGGGTCACTGGCTTGAGCAGGAGATCATAGACATGACCCCACGGTCACTGGCTTGAGCCCAAAGGCCACTGGCTTGAAGCCCAAGGTCACTGGCTTGAGCAAGGGGTCACTAGCTCAGCTGGAGCCCCCAGTTAAGGTACATACAAGAAAGCAATCAGCCCTGGCCGGTTGGCTCAGTGGTAGAGCGTCAGCCTGGCGTGCGGGGAACCCGGGTTCGATTCCCGGCCAGGGCACATAGGAGAAGCACCCATTTGCTTCTCCACCCCCCTCTCCTTCCTCTCTGTCTCTCTCTTCCCCTCCCGCAGCCAAGGCTCCATTGGAGCAAAGATGGCCCGGGCGCTGGGGATGGCTCCTTGGCCTCTGCCCCAGGCGCTGGAGTGGCTCTCGACGCCCTGGAGGGGCAGAGCATTGCCCCCTGGTGGGCAGAGCGTCGCCCCTGGTGGGCAGAGCGTCTCCCCTGGTGGGCGTGCCGGGTGGATCCCGGTGGGGCGCATGCGGGAGTCTGTCTGACTGTCTCTCCTCGTTTCTAGCTGCAGAAAAATACAAAAAAAAAAAAAAAAAAGAAAGCAATCAATGAACAACTAAGGTGCTCCAACAATGTATTGATGCTTCTCATCTCTCTCACTTCCTGTCTGTCTGTTCCTCTCTCTGTCTCTGTCTGTCTCGCTAAGAATGAAAGAGAGAGAGAGAGAGAGAGAGAGAAAGAGAGAGAAAGAAAGAAAGAAAGAAAGAAAGAAAGAAAGAAAGAAAGAAAGAAAGAAAGAAAGAAAGAAAGGGAGAGGGAGGGAGGGAAGGAGGGAGGGAGGGAGGGAGGGAGGGAGGGAGGGAGGGAGGGAGGGAGGGAGGGAGGAAGGAAGAAAGGAAAGAAGAAAAGATTGGAGAAACTGTTACTTTTGGAAGAGACTAAAGAGACATGGCAGTGAGGTCCTAGATTGGATCCTGGACAAGAAAAAGGCCATTAATGAGAAAACAGTCAAAATTCAAATTAAGTCTGTAGAGTAGGAGGAGCTGATCAGACACTGTATAGTTTGTATTGTATTGTACTGTTTTGTATCGATGTGTGTTTCTCTGTTTCAATATTGCACTGTGGTTATGTAAGATTAGCAAGTCTGGGCAAAGGATAAATCGGGAACTCCCTATACTATGTGTACAACTTTTCTAGTATCTAAATTCTGATTTATATAACTATATTCTGAAAGTACAGTTGTGAACCACTTCCTTGCTTTATAGGTTGCTAACAGAATAATGTGAAAAGAAGCAACACAACGCGTTGTCTTGGAAACCTAAATTTTAACGTTTTCTATGCCAAGGCTCCATAGTTATATAATATATACATTGGCCAGTAGGTGGTAGCACTTGACCAGTTTCTCATCAGGAAAAAAAAAAACCAGGAAGAAGAAAAGCTGAGATCGAGCAGTGGAAAGTAAAACAATGAGACTTCCCCCCCAGGCTCGTGAGCTGAAGATGACAAGGTACAGTCACTACAGGGAGATGCCATTTTTATGGGCACTTAAGTGATGAGCTATGGAGGAAAGAACTTGTAAACAGTGATGTAAGGGCTGGAGGCAAAATTATCCACCCCACCCTGCCCCCACCCTGCCGCCACCCCAGCCTGGGGAGTCAGGCGGGAGCCAGCAGCACAACCTCTGCTGAGGTGCAAATGCCACGCTGTTAAAGAAGAACAAAAGGCGCAAATTTTTTAAGACAGTAAAAAAACGAATTACAAAGAAACAATAAATCATTAATAGTGTAAGAATTTTTAAAATAATACTATTACCATTTTGTTGTTGTCTATGATGTTGGTTTATTCTTAGAATTGTGGGCCTGGAAGGAACTCCACTCAATTCACTTTCTCCTCTGTCTGTCTTCTTTGTCAAGTCCCAGACCTGCTCCCACACCTGAGTTCTCTCAGTATTTTTAATAGTCGCTCAGCCCAGGCAGGTCAAGAGACTTGTTTAAAATACCACAGCCAGGCCCGACCTGTGGTTGCACAGTGGATAAAGCATCGACCTGGAACACTGAGATCCGGGTTGAAAACCCTGGACTTGCCCAGTCAAGGCACATATGGGAGTTGATGCTTTCTGCTTCTCCCCTCCCCCTTCTCTCTCTCTTTCTCTTTCTCTTTCTCTCTCTCTCTCTCTCTCTCTCTCTCTCTCTCTCTCTCTCTCCTGCCTAAAATGAATAAATAAATTACCACAGCCAGCAAGTGTCAGAGTTTGGATTTAAAACCAGACTTTGGATAAGCCCAGCCCTTCCACAGAGCTTAAACCCATTCTGAGCTCCTGCCTTTTATCTGTGGGCGACTGGGCTCAAAGGGGCCAGGAATCTAGATTGATTTCCAGCTGGGCACCAAGGACTGGCCGATGGAGTTGAGTTACACTAAAGCCAAACCCTTTCTGCACTGGTTAAAACATATGAAATCTGTGTTTTAATAATGTTTTATATTCTGGTTTTCCTAGATTGAGAACTTTTGTTCCTTATGCCACACCCCCATCTGGCTAACCTTTTCTTTCCCCCATTCAACTGGGAGGGTAATGGTAATGAAATGTAAAACCCAAAGCTTCTGATCAGAGCTTCCTGCTACCCCTGAAGCTTCTCCCAGAGTGACCTCAATCACCAGGCCTGAAACCAAACAAACAAAAAAAGAAATCTATTTAAAGAGATCCTTTCTACCACTCCTAATCCATAGCCTTCTGCTAAGGGACAGATGGGCATTGCAGTGCCAGCTCAGCGCGCTCCCCACCAGTATTAACACGTTCAGCTAACATTCATTGCCTGGCATCCTGAAACTCTCCCCCCATCCCCTCACAGCTCATTCTGCAAAGCAGCAGGTTGGAAGGATGTGTGGAAAGACACGGCCTTCAGAATCAGCCAGAAGCAGCAGGGATCCCTGGGGCCTAGGCTTGAGAAATATGAGGACTGACAGGAATGAGCTTAAAGAATCAGTTCCAACAGGAGCTGTTCTTGAGTTTCTGGTGCAAGAATAGGTTGGACCCCTAAGGGAAGCTATCACTGTGGGAGTCTTAGGGTCTAATCCAAACCAGGGAGATGGACGGTCCCAATCATGGGTGGTTCTTCTCCATGGTTACTCCTGAGAAAAGACAACTTAGAATGTAGAGGCAGAGACATGATTCTGAAGTCTGATGTTGGATGCTTGTGAGGACACTGAAGTCCCGTGTGACTCACATCTGTCTTTCCTCTCAACCTGAGTGCTTGCAATTCACTTTGACCCACCAGATAATGAGATCCAGAGCACAGGTTGCCTGCAATCCTGGGGGCAGGCTTTTTGTACTGCTTTGGAGCTTCTTGCCACATCTGCAGCTGAATGTGACAGACGGTATGTGGGTAAGAGGGCTTGAATACTGTGATGCAAGAATCCATGGCTTTAGAGAACACATGGCCTGCTTTGCTGATAGTGCAAAACTTAATACAAGAACTCAATACCCACAAAGAGGCAACTCAAGAAAGACAGCCATGCATGGCTGCTAACAATTTGAGTTGCTGTAATTTCCTCCCTATACACCCCCCCACAATTGTCAAGGGTGACACTTGCTTTTAAACAGAATGATAATAAAAATGGTAGCACAAAAAAAAAAAAAAAATGGTAGCACAGCCTTGTGACCCTACGCTGATCTGTGAAACCTTCATCTTAAGGATGCAAAGTGCCTGACCAGGCGGTGGTGCAGTGGATAGAGCATCAGACTGGGATGCGGAGGACCCAGGTTCGAGACCCTGAGGTCACCAGCTTAAGCACTGGCTCATCTGGTTTGAGCAAGGCTCACCAGCTTGAGCACAAGGTCACTGGCCCGAGCAAGGGGTTACTCGGTCTGCTGTAGCACCCTGATCAAGGCACATATGAGAAATCAATCAATGAACAACTAAGGAGCCGCAACGAAGAATTGATGCTTCTTATCTCTCTCCCTTCCTGTCTGTCTATCCCTATCTGTCCCTCTCTCTGACTCTCTCTCTGCCCCCCCCCCCAAAAAAAGGACTCAAAGTTCCCAGGGTAGGCTGGGGAGGGGCCCACCCTGTTTTGTTTTTTAGCTTCAGTGTACATCTTTTTAAAATAAGAACTTTGAGTTGTTTGGGGTTTTTTTAATAGTCAAGGTAACATTTCAGATTTAACCAAATTAAAGTATAAAATATATTTCTTAACATATATAATTCTCAGTTAAAATTCAAATTCCCCAGATTGTCCTTTAAAATGTCCTTTATAGCTGGTTTGTCTAAACTAAGATCCCATAAAAGGACCATATTTTGCACCTGTTTTTTTATGTCCCTATCATCTCAATCTACAACACTGAACTTTTTTCATGCTGCTGACTCCTTGGTGACATAGGTCAGTTGAGTTGTAGAATGCCTGGGTGTGTCTGATGGCTAATTCCAGATGTCGTTTAGCTTGTTTCTCTATTCCTTGAATTTCCTGTAACCTGGAAATTAGGTCTAAAAGTTAGATTCAGGTTAAACGTTCTTAACGTTCCAGAATTCTAAGTATATTCTTTTTTTTTTTTTAAGTTTTTTTTTTTTTTAATTTTATTTATTTTTTTACAGAAACAGAGAGTGAGTCAGAGAGAGGGATAGATAGGGACAGACAGACAGGAACGGAGAGAGATGAGAAGCATCAATCATTAGTTTTTCATTGCGCGTTGCAACACCTTAGTTGTTCATTGATTGCTTTCTCATATGTGCCTTGACCACTGGCCTTCAGCAGACTGAGTAACCTCTTGCTGGAGCCAGCGACCTTGGGTTCAAGCTGGTGGGCTTTTTCCTCAAACCAGATGAGCCCACACTCAAGCTGGCGACCTCGAGGTCTCGAACCTGGGTCCTCTGCATCCCAGTCCGACGCTCTATCCACTGTGCCACCGCCTGGTCAGGCTAAGTATATTCTTATAAAATGGAGAAAGTATCTCACGGAAAAGCTGGATGACATAAATGGAACACTGGGCAGGGGCCGGGAAGGATGGGCACTGTCTCCAAGTGCTAAGTTTCCCTAAATGTAAGTCAGTCTGTAGAAAAAAAACTAGAGAAAAACAAAGTGGGGGTGGGGGAGCAAGGAGCCACAACTGTTTGCTGACATGTAGGTAAGAAACAAAGGGGAACCCTAAAGGGACACCTATCTTACACGTGCCTGAATACGTATGGGCTGTTTCGGGAAGCATATATAAGGGGCTGATGAGTACAATCGCTGGCGGGAGGCAGGGGTGGGGGCATGAGGGTATGGGGTGGGAAGAAAACTAATTTTCATGTATAACCTTTTGTACTACTGAAATCTTTTTTACCATGTGCATGTATGACTTTTTCAACAAGTCTCTTGGTGGTGGTGGTGAATACATTGATCTATAATGTTACCCTTCTTGGAAAGATTTGTCTTTTCACATGTTTTCAGCTAAAGGCACCTATCAGTGAGAGAATTTCAGGTATTCTACCCAGGAGAAAGCTTTTCCCAACTCTTCTGAAATTAGATGTCAGCTGCAAACTGTGCCACCGTGCTTCTGTGGAAGTGTGTGCAGCCGCACTGGGGTCTGGGCGGCTCTCCGGGAACCGGGATCCCTGGTCAAGCAGGGGCGGCTGTGGCCTTAACGCCCCTCTCCCTGCTGGAGCCCTGTGTTCCCCCAGCCAGAACTGAGGAGGTATTTTTAACCTTGGTGTTGGCTTACACAGAGGTTCAGGTATTCTCTGGGGTGTACTATGAGACAAGAAAGCTGAGATCTGACGCTTAGACTCATTTGCCCTACCTCACTGTGCTGGTTTAATGCACCTTGGAGAATTGGACTGTAAAAGCTGTAACAAGTGAAAACTACTTATTATACTTCCCTAGAAACCCTTTGGATATCACCTTTCTTTTGTTTCTGACACAGAAGTGCAGCACAGGGATGGGCAGCTGCCTCAGCTAGAGCAGGAAGAGAAACCAGATGTGGGGCTATTACAAAAGAACTAGAATTACAGGTAGGTTATATAGGTCCTTTTCAGAAGGTGGTGTGCATTAGTCATAAGATCTAATGGCACGTGCGTGAGACAGATCAAGTCAACAGGAAATGGATCACGTGGCCTGGGAGAGGAGGACAAAAGTTGAAGTTATAGATGCTACACAGAAAAACTCTTAGGAAAATGCGGGTATCATGGATTTGTTTTTTCTTTTTTTCATATCAAAGGAGAGAATGAAGGAATGCTGATTTACAAATCTGTTAACAAAAGTGGGATACAGACATTTCATGAAAGTCAACAGATATCCTGCAAGGCACCAGGGTCACAAGTGCTGGGTTAGGAAGTGACAAGTCTGGGCCCATGTCGGAGAACCGTCCCTCCTTTTAAGCGTTAAGAAGGTAAACATAATCAGGTAGTCAGTTTGTTTCAAGAAGGAAACACAATAGGAAGATACATCTGAAGAGACAGAAAACATTCTGATTGTGAGGCTGTGTGATTCTTTCATTCCATGGCCCTTGTTTGTTTGTTTTTTTTTTTGTTTTTTTTTAGATTTTATTTATTCATTTTAGAGAGAAGAGAGAGAGAGAGAGAGAGAAAGGGGGGAGGAGCAGGAAGCATCAACTCCCATATGTGCCTTGACCAGGGAAACCAGAGTTTTGAACCAGTGACCTCAGCATTCCAGGTCGACGCTTTATCCACTGCGCCACCACAGGTCAGGCCTCCATGGCCCTTCTTAAACTAGAGCCCACTAAAGACAAGAAATCAAATTTAATCCAAGTCTTTTTCTTCTTAAGTTTTATTTTTCTAAGACTTTATTTATACAGTTTTGAGAGAGCGCATGCACACAAGAGAGAAAGAGAGGAAGGGGAGGGAGGAGTAGGAAGCATCAGTTTCCATATGTGCCCTGACCGGGGAAGCCCAGGGTTTTGAACCGGGGATCTCAGCATTCCAGGTGGATGCTTTACCCACTGCACCACCACAGGTCAGGCCAGTCCAACACTTTAGGGTTCACACTGGTCTAAGCATAAGCTTGCTACTCACATTTCTCGTCACGATAAACTAAGAACGGCCTCCTCCTGCACTATTGGGGTGATCGTAGTTTATGGCTGTCTGTCTTGTTCCAGATTCCAAATGTATGTTGGAACCTCAAGGGGCTCCTCAGGGCTGGATGGGAGAAAGGCTGCTGCTAGCTGTCTGAGTCATCCCAGAAAGGCAGCCTTGGTACCCAACTTCCCTCATTGTGACGTCTCCATCTCACACTTCCATTCCTCCCTCCCGAATAGTCATCCCTCTTCTTCAAACTCTAAAATAATAAAATAACTCTGATCATGGGGCTCTATAACTATTCAATCTTTCTTTTTCACTTAATTCTTTTTATATCTTTATTCATATCAAATGACACAATGGGAGAAAGCTGAAATCTGGGTAATTTTCAAAATCAGAATTCATTTACAGATGGAAGTGCCCATAATGTATGTGACTTCGTGTAGTTTTGGTGTAATGTCTATTGCCACACCGAGACTGAACTAAAGCATCTTGGTTCTTCAGTCTTGCTTCTTAACTGGGGGAAGAATGTGGAAATCATTGCCAAATGGACTGACTGCATGAGTCACAACAGGTGACTGTATTTTCCTTTCTGGTGTGAGGCAGTGCAAGATAAATTTAGTTTCATTATTTTCGTTGCTTCTCAGGAAGAGCAGGACTTGCCAAATAAACTGGGGTTACTGCTCTGATTCACTCCAGTTTTCATTTCCTTCAGGGGTGTTTCTGGCCAAAAAGGGATGGTCTTTTTGTTAACTGCTCAAAGGCTCTCTGTGAACCAGGACTGAGATGCAATCTTTGTTGTGAAAACATATCTGGACCACTTAATACCTGCAGTCATACAGTCTGTTGCATGTAGTATTGATAGCTAACAGGATTTTGACCCTTTGCTTTTCATTTTATTTATTTATTATTTATTGATTTTAGAGGGCAAAGGAAGGGTGAGAGAGAAAGAGAGAGAAAAACATGAGTTTGTTGTTCCACTTATTTATGTATATATTGGCTGGTTTACGTGCCCTGATTGAGGATTGAACCCACAACCTTGGCATATTAGGACAATAGTGTAACAAACTGAGCTACCTGGTCAGAGCTCTTTTCATTTTATATTCACCGTACCTGCTGTGTGGAGGATTGCCTTTTGAGCTGTGTGAGAGAGGAAGGTTTAAAATTTGACCTCTGGCCTGACCTGTGGTGGCGCAGTGGATAAAGCATCGACCTGGAATGCTGAGGTTGCTGGTTCGAAACCCTGGGCTTGCCTGGTCAAGGCACATATGGGAGTTGATGTTTACTGCTCTTCTCTCTATCTCTCATTTTCTAAAATGAATAAAGTGTTGGGCAAACCAATGTGTTTTAAGTGTAAAACAAGTGAGTTAGGTGTGCTCACTTGTATTTTGCATCGGTACAAGCAGCACCGTGTGTGTGATCTGTGGAAAGCTGCTGGTGCTTGCCCTCAGGATGACAGATTGCAAATTGCAGAGTGCCTTCCTGCTTGGGAGGGACCTTTGTTTGCTACCCTTTGTGGGAGGAGGGGTATTTCCACCCAGCCTGTTTGGTTGGGGAGTGCTGAGGCAGGTGGGGGCCTGTGGGTCTGGGTAAGTCCACAGAAAATCTGGAGTGGTGAGTAGGGGCCTGGGAGCCCTGGGAGAAAGGCAAGTAGTCTTCCTGCCTGTTTGCTCAGCCGCCATGAAGAGACTCGAATAAACAGAATGGCCCAGCATTTTCTGGCTCCACAGTTCCTTTACTGTCTGCCCGAATCCAGTGGGAACTGGCATTTGAATGGCCACAGCGACAGCCACCGGCCCTAAAGTCTTAAAAAAATAAAAAAATAAAAAAGCTAGGGAAAGAAAGAAAAAAGACCTGGCCTCTGTTTTCCAGGGATGACTAGTTCTGAGTAGCCTAAATGGAAATAAATACTGTATGGGTCAATACCAAGAGTTAGCATGGGGGATTACCTGGAAAGATACTGGAAGGAGGAAGAGTGAAGCGGGTGCTTCAGACAGGAGGAGGATCGGAGACACTCCAGCAGCGCGGCAGACCAGACACGCTGAATAGACACCCCAGCAGAACCACTCGCTGGCTTTCCTTTGGCTCAGTAAGCTCGAAGGAAGGGAAATTTCCCAGAGGGAGAGATTAAAATGCCAGGTGGAACCAGAATGGAGAATAATAAGCACAGGGGAGGAAAGCAGCAGTTACCCCGAGGGCAAAGCCTGACGAACCTTACTACAGAGCCTTCATTACGTGGTTTGTTTAGGCTGCCCTGACAAAATATCACAGACTAGGTGGGTTCATGTTAGAAGGTTATTTTCTCACAATTGTAGAGGCTGGAAGTCCAAGACCAAGATGTCTCTCACCTCCGCCTGAAAGAGTGTCTCCTTCTCCCACCTCCTCACATGGTCCTCCCTGTGCGCGAGCCTCTCTAGTGTCTCTTCTTTTATCAGGACACTAGTCTGGTGGATAAGGGCCCCACTCTAACAGCCTCATTTTAGCTTTATCGCTTCTTTCTAAAAAATTTTTTATTGAGCGGAAGGGAGGGAGAGAGAGACAGGACTATTGATCTGCTCCTATATGTTCCCTGACTGGAGACTGAACTGGCAACCTCTGTATTTTGGAATGATGCCAGTGGTCGCCTGTAAAGCCAGAAGCCAGGGCCAGGGCCACCATCACAGCAGCTGCCTGGCCCATGCAGGTTCACATTGAATTCGGACAGTCGGTAAAGAAACAACGGAGCCAAGAACTGATGGGCTGTCATCTTTAATTCTAGCTTACACCCGGCGGGCAAGTAAAAAATACACACTGGGCTCCAAAACCCACTCACATTCAGTGCTCACAAAGCTACTGACTTATCCAAGTTTCCTAGAATCAAAGGTTTCTAGCTCACCAGCCTTATTCTCCTCAGTTCCCCATCTCCTTCCTTATCCCAAATACAAACTCTACACAAACTGGCATCTCACTCAGCACTCCGCCATCTTGGCTGCTTCTCCTGGCCTCCTTCTGCTCTCTGCTCTGCTCTCTCCCCTAATGATAATCTCAGGAACCAAGAGCCCAAGCTCCTGCTTCGTCCCCATTTTATAGTGTAGAAATCCAAACCCTTAATCCAATATACAAAACAGGGAAGTCTCCAATACAAAGTCACTTCTGAGGCATGATTGGATTGTACCACCCCACATCAAAAAAGGGTGGGAAAGACTTAATCCCAAAACCAAGCCCCAGGCTACAACGATCCTGCCTGCCCCCAACACACATTAATATCACCTGGGCAACGGCCTCCACGTGGGCAGCGTTCTCTTTTACAAAGTGAGCATAATACATTTTATCTGCCCAACATTGGCAAACCACGGCTCACAAGCCACATGTAGCTCTTTGGCCCCTTGAGTGTGGCTCTTCCACAAAATACCATGTGCGGGCGCTACCTCGATAAGGAATGTACCTACCTATATAGTTTAAGTTTAAAAATTTGGCTCTCAATAGAAATTTCAATCATTGTACTGCTGATATTTGGCTCTGTTGACTAATGAGTTTGCCGACCACTGCAACCAACCAAGCTATCTCACCACGGCTTAATTCTGTCATTTCTTTAAAGATCTTATCGTTTAATAGGTGCTGGGCAGATAAAATATATTATGCTCACTTTGTTAAAGATGGTGCTGCCCAGGTGGAAGCCCATCGCCCTGGTGATAATATTAGTTGCCCTTCTTGCTTGGGATGGGCGTGGTTATGTTAATGTGTTGGGGGAGGGCTTTCGCACCGAAAGGTTTTAAAAGAAAGATTACGTTCCAAGAGAGCAGGAAAAGGCCACATGGAGGAGGCCAGGACATGCAGACAAGGTGGTGGAGTGCTGAGGGAGAAGCCAGTTTGTGCAGAGAGAAGGAGATGGGGAACAGTGAATAAGGCTGGTGAGGTAGAAATCTTTGATTCTAGGAAACTCAGATAAGTCAGAGGCTTTGGGAACCCTGAATGGAAAGGGAAGTGTGTTCCCACTAGTGTGTATTTCTTGCCCGCCGGGTGCAAGCTAGGATTAAAGCTAATGGCCCACCAGTTCTTGGCTCCATTGTTTCATTACCGTCTGTCCGAATCTAATGCTGTAAGGCCAGAAGTCAAGGCCAGGGCCACCATCAGAGCATTCCAGCCCTTGCAGGTTCTCATTGGATTCGGAAAGTCGGTAAAGAAACAGTGGAGCCAAAAACTGATGGTCCATAGTCTTTAATTCTAGCTTGCACCCGGCGGGCAAGTAAAAATACACACTGGGCTCCAAAACCCACTCACATTCAGTGCTCACAAAGCTACTGACTTATCCGAGTTTCCTAGAATCAAAGGTTTCTAGCTCACCAGACTTATTCACCTCTGTTCCCCATCTCCTTCCTTATCCCAAATACAAACTCTACACAAATTGGCATCTCACTCAGCACTCCACCATCTTGGCTGCTTCTCCTGGCCTCCTCCACATGGCCTTTCTCTGCTCTTCTCTGCTCTCTCTTCTAATGATAATCTCAGGAACCAAAAGCGAAAACTCTCGTTCTGCCCCCATTTTATATTGTAGCTTCACAACCTCTAATCCAATATACAAAATAGTCTCTAATACAAAGTCACTTCTCTGAGGCATGATTGGATTGCACCACCCCACATCAAAAAGGGTAGGAAAGGCTTAATCCCAAAACCAAGCCCCAGGCTACAAGGATTCTGCCTGCCTTTAGCCCACCCCAACACACATTAATATCACCTGGGCGACGGCCTCCTCATGTTATCTTTAACAAAGTGAGCATAATACATTTTATCTGCCCAACAATCCACCCCTATGCTCACTTTACTACCCACAATCTATACCACCGGCTTCCCTGTGCAAGAAAATTAGAACATTACACAAATTACAACAGCAAAAATAATACAGTTTCAACAATTACAAAGGTACACTTCACCAGTCTCTGAGCACTTTGCCCAAAGCGCAAAATGTCCTCGGCCTCGGGAAAAGCTTCCCGGGGCAGGGGAGTGCTTCCAGCAAAGCCACCCCCCACCCCCATCAGGGTATTTCACATTGTCCAAAATCCATAATCCGTAAGTCCATCCAACAAAGGAGCCAATAATGCCCACTCCGGTCGTAGTCCAGGAAATCAGTCCATGCACATGAGGCATCAGCCACCCCCCTCATTCCTGCCGTCCTGGCAGGTCTTACACTGTCCCAAAGAGGGGCCCGTGTGAGGAGCCACTGAGCCATTTCACCCACAGGTGTTGTAAAGTACCAAAGGCTACAGAATTAATATTAATATTTTAGGAGGCTTGGAGAACATTTTATTAATTTGGGTTAAGAGAAATTGTGAGAATAGTCTCTGTGCTGTGTGATTAGCATAACCAGGATGGCTCTTGCCATTGTATTGTAAATGAAAAGGGAAGGAAAGCATAGATTCCCTGACATTCCACCACACCTGTGGGGAAAGGAGTGAATGGCTAGCCAGGTGCAGGAAGGGAAAAGCCAAAATAAACCTTTTCTTATAGCAAGGAGCCATTTGCGGGCATTTGTCCCCACGGAAACTACCTCTCTTATGTAAATGCATGTGGTTAATACGTCTGACTCTGGACAGAGAGATGGTGGATGAACACTAGAAAATATAGGAAGGCCTTTTAATATGTAAAGAGATATCTTTCTACCATTGTGTTGACTTGTAAATTTTGTTTTCTCCAAAATGATGTATGGTTTGCAAATTGAACGTGGTCCTATCATGTTAAAGGACATATTACTATAACCAATAGCGGTAAGGGGCTCCTAATTGCAATTTTTGCTTCTGTACTTCCCACTTACAAAACTATAAAAACTAAGTAGAACAAAGGGCCAGCGCACTCTCCGTCAGATTTCTGTTGGAGTTCCCACCACTTGGCCAAGCTAGACAATAAAACTTTAATGTGTAGAGTGCCGAGAGCTCGGCCTGGCGGGACAGCGCTGGCTGTGCGGTTGGGCCAGCGGCGGCGCTGACCAGGAGCTGGAAGCGGCAGCCACGCGGGCGTGGGTGGCTGGCCGAGGCGGAGGCGCGGAGAGGCGGCGTCGAGTCGCGCGGGGCGGCCCTCCTAGCCCAGCATTATGGATCCAAGCCTTTTGAGAGAACGGGAACTGTTCAAAAAACGAGCTCTTTCCACTCCTGTAGTAGAAAAACGTGCAGTATCTTCTGAGTCATCATCATCATCGTCAAAGAAGAAGAAAGCAAAGCTAGAGCATGGAGGATCATCAGGCTCTAAACAAAATTCTGATCATAGCAATGGTTCATTTAACTTGAAAGCTCTATCAGGAAGCTCTGGATATAAGTTTGGTGTTCTTGCTAAGATTGTGAATTATATGAAGACACGTCATCAGCGAGGAGATACACATCCTCTAACTTTAGAAGAAATTTTGGATGAAACACAACATTTAGATATTGGAGTCAAGCAGAAACAATGGCTAATGACTGAGGCATTAGTCAATAATCCCAAAATTGAAGTGGTAGATGGAAAGTATGCCTTCAAGCCCAAGTACAACTTAAAAGATAAGAAGGCCCTGCTTAGGCTCTTAGATAAGCATGACCAGCGAGGCTTAGGAGGGATTCTGTTAGAAGACATAGAGGAAGGACTGCCGAACTCCCAGAAAGCTGTCAAGGCTTTAGGGGACCAGATACTATTTGTAAATCGTCCTGATAAGAAGAAAATTCTTTTCTTCAATGATAAGAGCTGTCAGTTTTCTGTGGATGAAGAGTTTCAGAAACTGTGGAGGAGTGTCACTGTGGATTCAATGGATGAGGAGAAAATTGAAGAATATCTGAAGAGACAGGGTATTTCTTCCATGCAGGGGTCTGGACCAAAGAAAGTGGCCCCTATTCAGAGAAGGAAAAAGCCTGCCTCACAGAAAAAGCGACGGTTTAATACTCATAATGAACACATGGCTGGAGTGCTGAAGGACTACTCCGACATTGCTCCTGGCAAATAGTGGACAATTTCGTAGGTGAGCAGAGATTTACAAATACAAAGTCAAGATCTTTCTTGCTGACACTGGGATCTGAAGACTGTCTTCCCATTCTACTTAGGACTGAGGAGAGGAGCAGTTCAGTTTACAGAACAAGTACGCATTACCAAACTCAAAGCTTATTTGAATGCAATAGGCTAATGAGGAATGTGATGTTCCCTGCTAACTCCCTTCATGAGGGAAAGGCACTTAGCGAGGCACACGGGTGTCTTTTTTTATCTCTCCTTCTAAGTGGTTCCCTGTTCTGTTTTTCCTTTTATTCCTTTAGAACAAGTTTGCAGATAGTCTTGAATGCACTATTTGTTTATTCCAAAATAACATATTTATAATAAATTCATTGCAGAAGGAGCTCGAAAAAAAAAAAAAACTTTAATGTGTAAACGATGGACTTTGCTCCTGTCTTCCATATTTCAGGTTCCTCCGAATTTGGTTTAACACGTGGCAATGGCAGTTAGCATTTCCATCTTGGCTCTGGAGAGCATGATAACGTCCATCCTATGTCCCCAAAATCGCAGACCTACCGGGGCTGTAGTAGGTGCTCCTTCCAGCTGGGCTTCCATCTTCTGGAGACTGCAGATCACAACTCCAGCCCAATTCTCCTCATCCTCCAAAGAGGAACTGAAAACACCAGCTCCCACTGCCAGGCTCGAGTCCCGGGCCGCTGACACCCTCTGCTCCGCAGAACTTGCAGCTCCGGACCCGGCCTCAGCTTCAGCCTCAGCCTCAGCCTCAGCCTCAGCCTCAGCCTCAGCCCCGGCCTCCTGCCGCTGCTGGCTCTCCACAGCATCCAGGGCAATCTGCAACTCATGAACCTGTGATTCCTCCTCCAGCAGCTGCTTCTTTTCCAGGCAAATCTCGCAAACCTGGTTGGCCTCCTCCTCCAGTGTTTCCTCCAGCTCCAGGGTCGGCATCTGTTTCTCCCTCATTTGCTCCAGCTCCTACTGCTGCTCGGTTTGCAGGTCCCAGGCAGCCTCCTCCACAGAGCTCTCAGTTTCCTCACACATGGCTGTAAAAGTCAGCCAGCCTACAATCCCCAAAAGGACAGCCATGGGGAACCCTAACACTAACCAGTCCTCTACTCCACCACTCAAAGGCTCCTTGCTGATCTGTATCGAATCCTGCCACAGACTACGCCAAATGTAAAGCCAGAAGGCAGGGCCATGGCCACCATCAGAGCAGCCCAGCCCTTGCAGGTTCGCATTTTATCTGCCCAACAAATGCGAACGTGCATGAGCAGGTGGCTGTGATGGCGGCTGCGGCTAATGGCTTTACAATAGGTTACTGTTGGGCAGATAAAATGTATTATGCTCACTTTGTTAAAAATAGGCGCTGCCCACATGAGGCCATTGCCCAGGTGATATTAATATGTGTTGAGAATTGTTGTAGCCTGAGGCTTGGTTTTGGGATTAAGCCTGTCCCACCCTTTTTTTGATGTAGGGCGGTTCAATCCTATCATGCCTCAGAGAAGTGACTTTATATTAGACTTCCCTGTTATGTATATTGGATTAAGGGTTTGGATTTCTACACTATAAAATGGGGACGGAACGAGAGTTTGCCCTCTTGGTTCCTGAGGTTAGCATGAGAGAGCAGAGAAAGTAGAGCTAGCAGCGGAAGGAGGCCACGTGGAGGAGGCCAGGAAAAGCAGCCAAGATGGCGGAGTGCTGAGTGAGATGCCAGTTTGTGTAGAGTTTGTATCTGGGACAAGGAAGGAGATAAGGAACAGAGGAGAATAAGTCTGGTGAGCTAGAAACCTTTGATTCTAGGAAACTCGGATAAGTCAGTAGCTTTGTGAGCACTGAATGTGATTGGGTTTTGGAGCCCAGTGTATGTTTTTACTTGCCCGCCGGGTGCAAGCTAGGATTAAAGACTATGGCCCACCAGTTTGTGGCTCCGTTGTTTCTTTACCGACTTTCCGAATCCAATGCGAACCTGCATGGGCTGGGCGGCTGCTCTGATGCTGGCCCTGGCCCTGCCTCCTGGCTTTACAGTTACATCCTGAGGTACTGGGCACTGGGACACACTGAACATATAAATTGGGGATGGATACAATTCAGCGCCTATCAGAGCCTAAGCTTTGGGGCAGCAGCAAAATGAGGGAGCTAAACTTTGTCTCCAGATGAAGCCAAGCACCCTCAAAGGGGCTAAACATTCCTGGAGGTAGTTACCCCGTTTGTAGATGCAAATAAAAATTTACTCGGAAAGAAAGCAACCCCAGTGTGGGCCCTGAAAATATAACAGTGAAATGCTTGGTCTCTCTGACTCCTTGTTCCAGCCTGCTTTGTTCCTATGGTCCTCAGGCTAATAGCAGCTGCTTAGTCTTGCATATAGACACACTAATCAATAGAGGAATTCTGCCTGCGGCTTGAACTTTACAAAAGCAGCCCCTCCCATTTCCCCTACCCTTCAGATAAAAGAAGCCTGAACTCTGCTTTCTTGAGGCAATGTGAGGCACCACTAGGCCTCCGTCATCTCCTTTGGTGCCTTCTTGGTCAATACACCTTTCCTTACTCCAAACTCAAACTGACATTTTGAGTTTTGGCCTCTCAAAGTTGGGTTTTGGACCTGTAACAAGGGTTCCTACTGAAGAGCCACTGAGTCATTTCACCCGCAGGTGTTGTAAAGTACCAAAGGCTACAGAATTAATATTAATATTATAAGAGGCTTGGAGAACATTTTATTAATTTGGGTTAAGGTGTGCAGAGAAATTGTGAGAATAGTCCCTGTACTGTGTGACTGGCATAGTCAGGATGGCCCTTGGCATTGTATTGTAAATGCAAAGGGGAGGAAAACATGGATTCCCAGACATTCCACCATGCCTGTGGGGAAAAGGGTGAATGGCTAGCCAGGTGCAGGGAGAGAAAAGCCAAAATAAACCTTTTCTTATAGCAATGAGCCATTCATGGGCATTTGTCCCCACCTAAACTACCTCTCCTATGTAAATGCATGTGTGACTCTGGACAGAGAGATGGCAGATAAACACTAGATAATATAGGAATGCCTTTAATATTAAAGAGACATCTTTCTACCATTGTGTTGACTTGTAAATTTTGTTTTCTCCAAAATGATGTATGGCTTGCAAATTGAACGTGGTCCTATCATGTTAAAGGACATATGACTATAACCAATAGCGGTAAGGGGCTCCTAATTGCAATTTTTGCTTCTGTACTTCCCACTTACAAAACTATAAAAACTAAGTAGAACAAAGGGCCGGCGCGCTCTCCGTCAGATTTCTGTCGGAGTTCCCGCCGCTTGGCCAAGCTAGACAATAAAGCTTTGATGTGTAAACGACGGACCTTGTTCCTGTCTTTCATGTTTCGGGTCCCTCCGAATTTGGCTTAACACCTACAGATTCAAATCAAACAAATAGACTATTTAATATATCCAACAAAACTATTTTCTAAGAATAAGAATAAATGATGTTTACAGATACACAAAACAATAAACTCACCAATAAACACACTAAGGAACTTCTAAAGGATCATATCTCCACGTGGGTTCCCTCAAAAGTACATACTGATTGACACTTGAACATAGTGGGGATTAGGGGCACTCTTGACTCTACATTTGGCCCTTCACATTCATAGATTTCTTTCTCTCTTTCTCTCTTTTTTTTTTTTTTTTTTTTTATTTTTTTCATTTTTGGGGGGAGGGAGGGAGGGAGAGAGGGAGAGAGAGAGAGAGAGAGAGAAGAGGGGAGGAGCAGGAAGCTTCAACTCCCATATGTGCCTTGACCGGGCAAGCCCAGGGTTTTGAACCGGCGAACTCAGTATTCCAGGTCGATGCTTTTATCCACTGCGCCACCACAGGTCAGGCTTTTTTTTTTTTTTTTTTTTTTTTATATTTTTCTGAAGTTGGAAATGGGGAGGCAGACAGACTCCTGCATGCGCCCAACCGGGATCCACCTGGCATGCCCACCAGACAGCGATGCTCTGCCCATCTGGGGCATTGCTAGAGCCATTCTAGCACCTGAGGCAACCAGAGCCATTCTAGCGCCTGAGGCAGAGGCCACAGAGCCATCCTCAGCACCTGGGCCAACTTTGCTCCAATGGAGCCTTGGCTGCAGGAGGGGAAGAGAGAGACAGAGAGGAAGGAGAGGGGGAGGGGTGGAGAAGCAGATGGGCGCTTCTCCTGTGTGCCCTGGCCAGGAATCAAACCCGAAACTCCTGCACACCAGGCCGATGCTCTACCACTGAGCCAACCGGCCAGGGCCTCTCTCTCTCTCTTTAAAAGATTTTATTTATTTATTTTAAGGAGAAGAGAGAGAAAGGGGGGAGCAGGAAGTGTCAACTCCCATATATGCCTTGACCAGGCAAGCCCGGGGTTTCAAACCAGCAAACTCAGCATTGTAGGTCAGTGCTTTATCCACTGTGCCACCATAAGTCAGGCACCATCCATAGATCAAAAACATAATATTCAATCAGGTTTAGGAATCCACAGCTGGAAAACAAATTGTGATTGGGAATGCAGAAATACTGTTTCAATATGCTGTTTGTCAAATCTATGGACAGCTACATTTATTGAAAGAAATTTGTATATGAGTGGACCGCTGCAGTTCAAACCCTAGTAGTTGAAGGATGAACTGTTGTGTATTGAGAGGTAATGCCAGGAAACACTTGTGGGGCCATAGGAAAGTGAGAGAGGAAATGAAAGGCAGCCAGAAAAGATAACATTATCAAGCAAGCCACCACCATAGGCGACTAGAGCTTCATCCCACTAAGGAACCCACTGGAGCCAGTGTGGAAAATGTCTCAGAGTTTTCCTGCCCAAATGGCAAGAGAGCTATGTATCCACCAGCTGCCTTCAGCCCGTGGTTCAGGCAAGAGCGCTCCCCCGCTGACACCTCTTGCCTGCACCAGGCAGGAGCAAGGGGCTGCAGCCACCATCAGAGAACTCAGGCCAAGGTGCAGGTGCTGAGAATTGGAGGTTGGCTGGCTGAACTTGAAAATGATAAGTGTTGATAGGATATGGAAGGTCACTAGCAAAGTCTACTACCCATGTACTGTAGGAAACCTGCAAGATGATTGTGGAAGGGGAAGGCCTGGTGTGCTATAAGCAATGATGTGTTAATACATTGACGGCTACGTAGGTACATCTAAAAAAACAGTTAGCATGAAAGCATGTTTGTGGTTCAACACAAATCAAAACAGGATATAACCAAACTATTGACTACTAGCATATTTTGAATAAAGAGTCTACATCACTAACTAGTATGGGAGAGAAATTAAAGGTTAGAAATCATATTTTTTTTCAAAAGAACAAAATTTGACTGTTTAGATTGGTGGACGGAGGATATAGGTAGGTCACCTGAGGTCACCTGATGGAAGAGAAGTTTGGAAGGGAGTGAGGAGTAGCACAAGCTTCCAGAAATGGGAATCTCAATCAGAGTGGAGGAGCTGTGATGGGGAAGGGCTGGAGAGGTCAAGCAAGGAGAAGACAATGGAGAAAAATCTTGAAGACATTTTATTTTAGAGGCCAGGGTCCCCAATTTTTTTGTCCAGTTTTATTGAGTTATAATTGGTGTACATCGCTGTATAAGTTTAAGGCATGCAGTGTAATAGTTTGACTTCCACATACTGTGAAATGATAACCACAGTAGGTTTGGTTAACATCCATCATCTCATATAGACACAATGAAAAGAAAAGAAACATTCTCCCTGTGTCAGGAATTCTAAGTCCAATTTTTAAAATTATATACCTCATCCATTAATATGCCTCATTTATATATAATATTTGTACTGTATTACTAATATGTATATTATAAAACATATACTCAGAAAGAATTTTTAAAATGAGATTGATTAGTTACAGTAAGTTTTTTAAATATTTCTTCCTAAAGACAATATTGAGTGTGAGAAGGTTATGATTCATTATTTTGGAAATCTTGATCTACAGAAGATGGGTATATTTTGACATTGGGTTTTAGTGGTTGTCATGGCTGATAAAAGATGAAAATAAAAGTAAAGCAGACCCAAAGGAAAAGTGTGCTTAAAAATCATGATAATTTTTATTTTTTCAGTCTCACATACTCATTATGCAAGAAGCATTTTTGCTGAAATTCATCTAGGAAATTTCCATGACTGATTTCAATCACTGGTAATAGCATACTAAGGTGACTAAATTACACTGTTTTGAACAAATGAGTTCAAACCTCATTGAAATGTTTCATCAGAATAATTTTTAAACAGATTAGAAATTTATGTTTCTGCATTTTTTTCAGCTGGCCCAGCTAGGAGGCCACTGCAGCTGCATGGATAGGAGGATTAAAACCCCCAGTCAAGGTGGCGCAGTGGATAGAGCGTCGACCTGGAATGCTGAGGTTGCCGGTTCGAAACTCTGGGTTTGCCTGGTCAAGGTACATATGGGAGTTGATGATTCCTGCTCCTCCACCCCTTTTCTGTCCCCTCTCTCTTCCTCTCTCCTCTATAAAATGAATAAATAAAATCTTTTTTTAGAAAAAAAAATGCCTGACCTGTGGTGGCTCAGTGGATAAAGCATCGACCTGGAAATGCTGAGGTTGCCGGTTCGAAACCCTGGGCTTGCCTGGTCAAGGCACATATGGAGTTGATGCTTCTTGCTCCTCACCCCCCTTCTCTCTCTCTGTCTCTCTCTCTCTCCTCTCTCTCTCTCTCTCTGTCTCTCTCTCTCTCTCCTTTCTAAAATTAATAAATAAAACAATAAAAAAATAAAAATTTAAAAATTAAAAAAAAAAAAGAAAAAGGCCTCCAGTCATGAAGTTTGGAAAGGGGTCTGAGGTGGCAGAATTTGGTAATGGAAGAAGGAGAAGCCTGAAATTGTAAATTCCTGGATTAGTCAGATTTGTAAATTGCAAAGTACATTCAAAATACTCCCATGAATAAAAATGTATTACAAGGATCCGGCATATCTAGAGGGGACAAGGAACCATCTTCGTAAATGCATTGCTGGCTTCATGAAAATGTCACTCATGCCTTTGCAAGACACCAGGTAATCCAGCTTCAACTCAGAGCTCCACTACAATCCCCATCAATGGCTATGTTTATGACTCAATTTCTGAGAGTCTGTTCTGTCTTTTTCTCACGGCTGCTGCTTAATCATGGTTTCTGCTGCCTCACGATTCCTCTTTGCTGCTTTCTCTGTGTCTCCCTTTGTTCAACCCCAGTTCACTCATTTAGCATTTCCTCTCTGCCTCACATTAAAAATCTTAAAGGTAAAAAAAGTCTCTAAGGGAGAGAATATAACTGGTCCAGACATCAGTGTTGGCCAAAGGTGTCAGGTGAGGCCAATCCATTCACTAGCCAGACATTAGATGGTTGCCTTTGGAGCATGTGTCCGTGCCTGGGGTGGTGGGTTAGAGCAGGGGAATGACCAGGTGCCTAATAGAATCTGTTCATTATAGTCGGGAGGCTGGAAGATGGGATATTCCGGAGGTGGCTTACTTTACAGCAAAAGCCAGTGACATGCGTGCGTTATTTCACTTACTACCTGAGGCTTTACTTTGGGTGTTAACATAGGACATAACAATTACTAAGTTATTATTACTACTACTAGCAGAAGAATGATAAGATGCTAAGTGATTAAGATCACAGACTTTAGAACTAGAGACTACCTGTGGTCATATCCCCAGTACTCTCATTTACTGGCTATGTGTGACCTTGGGCAAGTTACTTACCTGGTCTGTGCCAGTTTCCTCATCTGTAAAATGAGTGTGATAAGACCTACCTCATTAGGTTGTTATGAGAATTAAATCAGTTAAAATACTAAATCACTTAGAATAGTGCCCGGCATATAATTAGCACTACATGAGTAGTATTTGCTATTTTACTTTCAATTATGAGTTTAAATTCCAACTGTATATCAGCCGTTATGCATTATATCTGCCACTTTAGTCTCTCTGATTTAAGTTTTATCTCTGATGAAATTTTTGAATTATTTTCTCTTGCTAGTTTTGGCTCTTCAATAATAAGATTTATACTTTAAAGATTTTATTTATTGATTTTAGAGAGAGGAGAGAGAGAGAAAGGCGGGGGGGGGGGGAGAAGGGAAGCGTCAACACCTCCCATATGCCTTGACCTGGCAAGCCTGGGGTGTCAAACCTGCAACCTTAGCATTGTAGGTGGACACTTGATCTACTGCATCACAACAGGTCAGGCAGATTTATACTTTAATCTGCATAAAAGAAATATTTTCTGACTCAGAATATTAAAACAGCTTTCCTTACCCTGGCCGGAGGCACAGTGGATAGAGCATCATCCTGGAGTACCTAGGTTACTGGTTTGATCCCAAGGTTGCCAGTCTGACCCTGAGGTCACTGGTTTGAGCCCTCATCAGGGCATGTATGAGAAGCGATCAATGGGTGTAGAACTAAGTGAAACAACTAGTTGATACTTCTCTCTTTTTCTCTCCCTTCCTTTCCCTCTCCCTCTCCCACTTCCTTACTCTCAAATCAATGGAAAATAAATAAATTTAAAAAATGGCTTTCTTTGTTTTTATTTCACAGCCAATTCTTGGAAATAATTCTTATCTAAATAAATATTATTTTTAAGTAAATAAATATTCTTTTTATTTCCCCTGTTCTTATGTTTGTTCCAGGATGCTATTTTGTCATCGTTTGATTGATTTCCTTCTGGAGAAGGTCAATTTCCTGGAACATTTGATGTCATTATTTAGAGATGAAGTAGGTGTTAGATGTTTATTAAAAGTGATCCACAGGAGTGATTCAGAAATCAGGATACGTTGATATTTTTTGCCTCAGTAATCTTGCTTGCCTGCTTACATGGTTGGATGTGAATGGTAGTTTAAATTAAATCTTTTGTAAATGATCAATAGTTGGTAAGATTTGCTCTAAGTATTGAAACTGCAATGTTTCACTATATTTACAGATGTAACTTAAAAGCAAATCTTCATGATGTCATTATACTTTGAGATTGCACACCCTAACTCTGCAACATAACTCTATGTGGCAGCAAGTCGGGAGATATATCAACCAATAGATCCATCACTCCTAGGACATGGGGGTCAGCCTATCCCTGAACTGAATCTGAAATTGTCTTTATCCTATTACCACAATGACCTTCAGTAACTCCACCTTGAAGGAATCTGGTTTGAGGTCTGTGCTGATCTCTCTTTCCTCTCCCTCAGGGGTCAACCCCAGAGCCAGAGTAGTAACCCAGAGACCATCCTTCCTGCCCGAAGCCCCAGGAGAGACAGAGCCAGCTCACGCCTCCCCAGTTTCCTTCTCACATGGCCAATGCTGCTGGCACAATTGCTCATCCTCAGAGCTGGCTCTCCTGGCCAGCGTTATCACTGTGTCAATTAATCATAGAATCAGGGCTTCCCCTCTTTCCCACTGAACCTGGTACAGGTCAGATGCCACTCTTGATGGCAGAAAGGGAGGCAAGGAATTTCAAATCAGATGGTTCAGAAGGGCAAGGCATATGTTTTCAAATTAAACTTAATATTATAGGGCTATGGAGGTGGCCCATTAAGTACAGATATTGTATTCCTTCCCATCTTTAGTGATGGTAGCCACCATCTGAGAGAGCTGCTCCTCAGTCTCTGTGCACCCCAGGATCAGCAACACCCGAAATAAGGTCAAATGGGTTCATAGACTATGGTGCCTTCCAGCAGCTCAAATATCCGTCTCACACAACATACTGGAATAGAAACATGTGACCCTCCACGTCATCAAAGCGGCATTTTCTAAACCAAAATCGTGTGCTCAATATAATTCTGGGTGCTTACACCAAAGTAAATGATATTTTTCCTGCCCCAAAGAAAAGTGTATATAATCTTATTACAGAGCCAAGAATAGCAACAAGAAATAATATGAAAAGAGTGCACGATAACGTTTAATCAGAAAACTTAAGTCAGATTGGCCAAAATGGCAGATACAATGCATGCTGGGGTATGCAACCTTAAGAGAAGCATTCACTCCTTTTGGACTTCACTTTTCTTGTTTTTTGTTCTGCTTTGTTTTTAAGTAAGAACAATATCAATCTCTTCCTATCTTTTGAATAATCCTATGAAGCACAAATGTAACAAAATATGTGTTAGCACTTTGAAAAATTCTTAGCACTATTCAAATAAGGCATTATTATTTGATTATTGCTGTGATCATTGTCATGGTGATTATTAATATGATAATATTATACCAGGGTTCCTGGCACTCAGAGAAATCTGCCCAGAGAAGGAAGTATCTGAAAATGTGAGCAAGCTTTTAAAGACGTTCAGGATTCAGAGGGGCAGGAACAGCCCAGGCTTGGGGGTGGGGAGGCAAGTGAACAAAGCAGAGGCAAAGAGAGAGGCGTGAGGAATATGAGGTATAAGATGGATGCCCTTGGCTGAGCGGAAGGATCGCCAGAGGGAGGAAGAGAACAGATGTTTCTGTGGATAAGGACACTGGCCCGGGGCAGTCCTCATCCTTACAGTGCCACCTCACATGCGTCCTACCACTAGAAAAGAAGACAGACAGCATTTCCTTTGTTTAAGACTAGGGTTTGCTTAGAAAAAGCTAACTATACTTACCAGTTCAGATGTCTGGAGAATTACAGTTGACCCTTGAACATCATGGATTTGAACTGCACAGACCCACTTAGCAGATTTTTTTTTTTTAAATAAATACAGGAGGGCCCAACCTGTGGTGGTGCAGTGAATAAAGCGTCAACCTGGAATGCTAAGGTCACCAGTTCGAAACCCTGGGCTTGCCTGGTCAAGGCATATATGGGAGTTGATGCTTCCTGCTCTATCCCCTCTCCTCTCTAAAATGAATAAAAATAGATAAATAAATACAGTTGATTCCTCATATCTGTGGGTTTTACATTTGTGGATTCAACTAACCATAGATCAAAAACAGTATTTTCAAGCCCTGGCCGGTTGGCTCAGCGGTAGAGCGTCGGCCTAGCGTGCAGAGGACCTGGGTTCAATTCCCGGCCAGGGCACACAGGAGAAGCGCCCATTTGCTTCTCCACCCCTCCGCCGTGCTTTCCTCTCTGTCTCTCTCTTCCCCTCCCGCAGCCAAGGCTCCATTGGAGCAAAGATGGCCCGGGCGCTGGGGATGGCTCTGTGGCCTCAGCCTCAGGCGCTAGAGTGGCTCTGGTCGCAACATGGCGACGCCCAGGATGGGCAGAGCATCGCCCCCTGGTGGGCAGAGCGTCGCCCCTGGTGGGTGTGCCTGGTGGATCCCGGTCGGGCGCTTGCGGGAGTCTGTCTGACTGTCTCTCCCTGTTTCCAGCTTCAGAAAAAAAAAAAAAAAAGGAAAAACAGTATTTTCATATTCCCAATTGTGGATTCCCAATCACAAAAGGACAATACTGTCTTGGATTCATAGTTGGTTGAATCTAAGCATAGGAAGAGCCAACCGTAAAGTCAAAACTTATGCATGGGCCCTAGCCAGATAGCTCAGCTCGTTAGAGCATCCTCCCTAAGCGCAGAGGTTGCCAGTTCGATCCCAAATCAGGGCACATACAAGAACAGACCAATGTTCCTGTCTCTCTCTCTCTCTCTCTCTCTCTCTCTCTCTCTCTCTCCCCCATCCTTTCTTGTTGAAATCAATAAAATATATATATTTTAAAAAAAACGCTGATGGCCCTGGCCGGTTGGCTCAGTGGTAGAGCGTCGTCCTAGTGTGCAGGAGTCCCGGGTTCGATTCCCGGCCAGGGCACACAGGAGAAGCGCCCATCTGCTTCTCCACCCCTCCTCCTCTCCTTCCTCTATGTCTCTCTCTTCCCCTCCCGCAGGCGAGGCTCCATTGGAGCAAAGATGGCCCAAGCGCTGAGGATGGCTCTGTGGCCTCTGCCTCAGGCGCTAAAATGGCTCTGGATGCAACAGAGCATCACCCCCTGGTGGGCATGCCGGGTGGATCCTGGTCGGGCGCATGTGGAAGTCTGACTGCCTCCCTGTTTCCAGCTTCGGAAAAATGAAAAACAAACAAACAAACAAACCCTGAAAACTTATACATGGACTTTGGGCTGCCCCTGCATTGTTTAAGGGACAGCTGTAAAATGTTTCATTTCACTACACTTCCTAAGCACTACCCCAGTGGTCCCCAACCCCTGGGCCAGGGACCGGTACCGGTCCGTGGGCCATTTGGTACTGGTCCACAGAGTAAGAATAAATAACTTACATTATTTCCGTTTTATTTATATTTAAGTCTGAACAATGTTTTATTTTTTAAAAATGACCAGATTCCCTCTGTTACATCCATCTAAGACTCACTCTCGACGCTTGTCTCGGTCACGTGATACATTTATCCATCCCACCCTAAAGGCCGGTCCGTGAAAATATATTCTGACATTAAACCGGTCTGTGGCCCAAAAAAGGTTGGGGACCACTGCACTACCCCACTCTTGCAAGTGACTGTATTCTTTTCTTGTGACTTTTTTTTTTTTTTAAGCAAGAGAGAGGCAGACAGACAGGAAGGGAAAGAGATTAGAAGGATCAACTCATAGTTGTGGCACCTTAATTGTTCATTAATTGCTTTCTCATATGTGCCATGACCAGAGAGTCTCCAGCTGAGCCAGCGACCCCTTGCTCAAGCCAGTGACCTTGGGCTCAAACCAGCAACCATGGGGTCACAGGTGCTGAGCCCATGCTCAAGCCAGCACCTGGGTTTCGAACCTGGGTCCTCTGTGTCCCAGGCCGCTATTCTATCCACTGTGCCACTGCCTGGTCAGGCAACCTTGGAGTTTCAAACCAGGGTCCTCAGCATCCCAGGCCGATGCGCTAGCCAGTGCACCACTGCCTGATCAAGCATGTGACTTTTGTTTTATCCAGTCCAGGGCTTAGCTGATGATAAGTGCCCCAAAACTGCTGGCTGAGGAGAATTCATATGAACTTGTATTATAATCTTCCATCATCCACCATTACTGTCGCTCCTGTCCCTTTAAGTTACCAATGACCTCATTCTATGCCAGTCGCTGGTCATTTCTGTGTCATCCTTGACCTCTGCTGACTCTGTTCCTGGCCCTCTCATTCTATGTTTTCACAAAAGGCTGTATTGTCTGCTCTGTGCTGGGAACAATTCCATCCCCCATCCCCCGGCAAATAGCTTCAGAATTCTGCCTGAAATGTAAACCACTGAGATATTTATACCTGTACACCCCTGTTGTCTTTTAAAGTACAAATGCATCCAAGGGTGCTAAAAAGAGCAAAGGTTCGCTCTTTGTTGTTAAGTATTTTAATTAATTTTTTTTTTCTACGACAGTCTACCTATGAACTGCACTTAAAGGAATGAAGAAATGCTCGTTTTGACAAGTTTAATTGGAGGAAAGGTCACCTACAACAGGAGGAAAACGTGCGTGAGGGCTTTGGTCAAAGAAGATGTGTAGTGAGGACGCCAGGGATGAACCTAAGTTTCAAACTTCTCAAACGCTTTCAAAGTTTTCAAATTTTCTCTTTTTTTTCTTTCTTTCTTTCTTTTTTTTTTTTTTTTTTTTTTTTTTTTTGGTGGCAGAGAGTACAGGGAGAGTCAGAGAGAGGGACAGATAGGGACAGATAGACAGGAAGGGAGAGAGATGAGTAGCATCAGTTCTTCATTGCAGCACCTTAGTTGCTCATTGATTGCTTTCTCATATGTGCCTTGACCAGGGGGCTACAGCAGAATGAGTGACCCCTTGCTCAAGCCAGCGACCTTGGTCTCAAGCTGGTGAGCCTTGCTCAAACCAGATGAGCTCACGCTCCAGCTGGCGACCTCAGGGTCTCGAACCTGGGTCCTCCACATCCCAGTCCGATGCTCTATCCACTGAGCAACCGCCTGGTCAGGCAGTTTTCAAACTTTCTCAAAACTCAACCTAGTCTATCTCTCTAGGTATCTAGGTTTCCCCCTCAAGGTTCTCACCTCCACTCTGGGCTTACAGGCTCAAAAGGGAGACACCTTTTATTGTTTGGGGCAGCTTCAAATTAAAATAAGTATAAATTACCCTCTTCCCTCCAAATAAGTCCTGTAGGGCTCTCAGAAGAAATCCTTGGCTCCTTTTCAGAATTGATCTCAGAGTTTCAGTTGCAAATGCTCGAACTGCAAATTACATCTGCCGTTCCCTGCTCACCCATCATGAGAAAGAGGGAGTGAATGTTACCCAGCTCTGCCCTGATTAAAACATGGGCTCATTTGAAAATATAACTTCTCAGGACCCATCTGTTCTGGAATGTCCTTCTGAGAGGATAAGACAACAAGGGAACACTTCTCTCCTTATTCTCATGCTCCGTCATTGACCTCGAAGATAGTAACTTCTGCCCACACTTTGTCCTCGCAGGATAGCAAGAAAGCTTCTCCCAGCTCGGCTCTTTAGGGAGGGGTAACGGATAGGACCTGGCAGATGGAGGTAAAGGTCACATAGCCTGTTCACTCTGTCTGGCTAAGACCTGTCTGTACATGCCCGTGAAACAAGCAGAGCTGGGTAGGGGCTCAGGGCCTGCCACCTGGGGTAGGTCCCCTCTCAAAGTCTCACAGAGAGTGAGTGGGGAACCAGCCTTTGCTACCGAGGTGGGTCAGGAGTGCTCTGTAGAACAGCTCCCCCCTTCCGCAGGTAGAACTGAAGGGCCCCCCTAGGCCACAGATGAAGCTGTGTCCCCTGGTCTAGCTTTACCATTAATAAAAATGTGGTATTATTCCCATGAGACTTGTATGCCCATTTCTCAACTAATTCAGAACCAGAAGGGAGGAAGCCTGTGGTTGACCGGCATTGCTAAGATGTCCGTGACGACTTGAGAAAAATTGCTTAGCAAAGAATTCTACTCCCTTGTTTCTCAGTGCTCTCTGAAGAACAAGAATCGAAAATCCATTCTTATATATTTTCTTTTTCTTATTTTTTACTGAATTAATTGGGGTAACATTGGTTAATAAAATTACACAGGTTTGGGGTGTGCCGTTCCATAATACACCCTCTGTACACTGCACTGTGCATTCGCCACCCGAGTCAAGTCTCCGTCTGTCACTCCTGTGTCCACTTCTACCTCCCGCCACCCCCGCGCTATACTTCCATAGAGATCTTGTCCCTACCTTCACCTCCACCCCTAGCCTGTGCCTTCCCCCAGCCCCTTTGAGACCTGGAGCTTGTCAGATGGATTGTAGGTTAAAGAACAACTAAATTTGAAGATGAGAACCTAGTCATCCACAAATTATACCCTGCTTAACACCCTTTCAGTGTTCCTCAGACTCTGGTTTGGGGTACTTGGAATCCTCTCTAAGGGCTCTCAATACAAGGCACACTTAAGTGTATGTGGTTTCCCTACACAGTTATCAATATTAAGAGGAAGACTGGAACATTTTAAAAATCATTACTATTTATGGAAAACCACTGTGGGAATACTGTAATCTATTATTTCTCAATGCGACCTTTCATAAGGCTAAATATTTTTTATCTTTCAAGCAAACATTTGATATATATTTTAAAGAAAGGTATATTTTTGTTTCTCATGTTACAAGGGGGTTTAAACAATAATTATAGAATTCAGTTAAAGTATTACATTGTCAAAGTTATCTCTGACACCATTACTGCAATGTCTCATTGTAAGGCTGGTGGCCATGGCCATGCAGGTTCACACTGGACTTGGGTTGATGGTAAGGGAACTGTGGAGCTGGAGGATGGTGGGCCATTCTTTTATTAGAATCGAGTCTCGCAATGGTGGAAACAAACAGAGAAAACTGCTTCTCCCTCTCTCTCAGGATTCTTTTTTTTTTTTTTTTTTGTATTTTTCTGAAGTTGGAAACAGGGAGGCAGTCAGACAGACTCCCGCATGCACCCGACCGGGATCCACCCGGCATGCCCACCAGGGGGCGATGCTCTGCCCATCTGGGGCGTCACTCTGTTGCAACCAGAGCCATTCTAGCGCCTGAGGCAGAGGCCATAGAGCCATCCTCAGTGCCCGGGCCCACTTTGCTCCAATGGAGCCTTGGCTGGGGGAGGGGAAGAGAGAGACAGAGAGGAAGGAGAGGGGGAGGGGTGGAGAAGCAGATGGGCGCTTCTCCTGTGTGCCCTGGCCAGGAGTCGAACCTGGGACTCCTGCACACCAGGCCGACGCTCTATCACTGAGCCAACCAACCAGGGCCTCTCTCAGGATTCTTGAGCAAACTGATGGGAGGGGGAGACCCTTTCTCCAGCAAACAATAGCAAAAACTGATTCCTCCCAACAGTGGCAGGCAATCCATAATTTACAATCTGCCACCCTGAGGGCAAGCACCTGCAGCCTTACATAGACTATACGCACATGTGCTACCCTGTGCTCATGCACCAATCAGGCAACGTACAAGTGAGCAAGCCTAAAGCATTTGTAACACACTTGTTTGCCCAACATTTCACCCCTATAGGGTTGCTTGCCTAACAATCTATGCGACAGGTATCTTCCATGATGGTCCCTGTGCAAGGAGTGAAGCACATTACATAAACAGACTACAGCAACAGCACAAGTTATACAATTACCATAATTACAAAGGTGCCCTTCACAATGTCTCCCTGAGCACTCTGGCCCGACACTTTCCAGCTCCGCAGTTCCTCTGCCATCTGCCAAATTCAATGAGAACCTGCCTGGCCTCAACCACCAGCATTATAGTGCCCTTCAAAATGTCTCCCTGAACACTCTACCCAAGGCACTAACTGGAGCCCCCTACCCCATGGTAGATGGGAGGGCCTGTATAGTCCAAGACTATGTCCATGGAAACTGTAAAGTGTCCTTGGTGCATCTCTACAACTGGATGAGAGCCGCTTCCTGGTGCAGGAGGCCCTCTACCGGAGCTGCCCCCACCTCAGTCAGGGTCTCTTGTACTGTCCAAAAGTGGCATGTCCATCCAACAAGGGAGCTGGTGCCCCCCTCTGGTTGCAGCCCAAGAGTCCATCACAGTGCTCAATGATCAGTCCATAATAGACAGCCTAGCTGTCTGCACAAATCACCAAGGTAAAAGGTTCATCTTCACTAATGGACCTCAGTGCCTTTAAGCACTCTGTTCATTGCCACAAGCCCCATCCAAACATCTCAGCAAACTTTTCCTTGTTACTGGGGGGGGGGGGAGGGCAGCATGGGCAGCAGCCCTCATTGCTCCTGGCAAGTCTCCAGGAACAACTATAACTCCTTCTCCACAGATAGCTCCAGTTTCCAGGCGCCATTGGTGTTCAGCTTGCATCTCACACTGCAGCCTTCGAGAAAGCCATAGGCCTCCTTCTCCAGCACTCACTCCAGTTCAAGCTGTCTCTGGTTCTCAGTCTGTAGCCTGACCCACAGTTCTCAGACCTGCAGCTCTTTCTCCAATGACCATTCCAGCTCATGCTATTGCTGCTGCTTGGTCTGCAGCTCATCCTGGAGCTCTCGACTTCAGGCAGCCTCTCACAGGGTTGTAAAAAACACTCTGCCCACAGTCCCCAAAAGAAGAGCCATGGGGAACCATACGCTGGAGAGCAACAACCACTCCTCTACCCAACCCCTCCAGGGTGTTGGCAGCTCCATAGCAATCTGATCCTAACCCTGCTCACTGCGCCAGGGTCAGTGGCCGTAGCCATGTAGGGTCAGTGGCCGTAGCCATGTAGGGTCAGTGGCCGTAGCCATATAGGGTCAGTGGCCATAGCCATGTAGGTTCACACTGGATTCGGACAGATGGTAAAGGAACTGTAGGGCCTGAAAATGGTGGGTCATTCCATTTACTAGAGTCTCACAACAGCGGATGAGCAAGCAGACAGGGAAAACTGCTTCTCCCTCTCTCAGGACACGTGAGCAAACAGCTGGGTGGGGGGGGACTCCTTCTCTGGTAAACAACAGCAAAAAATGACCATTCCCAATGGCAGCAGGCAATCTGCAATCTATAATCTGCCACCTGCGGGCAAGCACCTGCAGCCTTACATAGACTATACTCATGTGGTGCTGCCGCATGCTCATGCACCAATCAGAGTACAAGCGAGCAAGCATAACACACTTGTTTGCCCAACACTCATAAAAAAGCAATGAAATAAAAAATTAAACACTGGTTTTTTAAATCTGGAATGTTGGCTAGCTGGTTGTCATGGCCATATTTCAATTGAAATAATGATAGTCCATCTATGTATTTTTCACTTATGATTCAACTGGATTGACCTGTAATAGGAAAAGTCATGTATCAGATATTTAAGGAATCAGGTTTAGTAAAATCTCACCCCATTCCACTCTAGAAGTAGGCTTTCAAAATTAGTGGTAAAGTGCCTGACCTGTGGTGGCGCAGTGGATAAAGCGTCAACCTGGAAACACTGAGGTTGCCGGTTCAAAACCCTGGCTTGCCTGGTCAAGGCACATATGGGAGTTGATGCTTCCTGCTCCTCCCCCTTCTCTCTCTCTCTCTCTCTCTCTCTCTCTCTCTCTCTCCCCACTCTTTAAAATGAATAAAAATAAAAATAAAAATAAAGAAGACAAAATTAGTGGTAAAGCAATTTCATTAGCCGTATTTTGTAACCAATCAAATTCTCAGCCATAAAGGCTACAGAATAAAATTCATTTGCATGGTGTAAGGTAACATAATATTTAAATAGGAATCACACAAAGCCCTGGCCAGTTGACTAAGTGGTAGAGCGTTGGCCTGGCGTGCAGGAGTCCCGGGTTCGATTCCCGACCAGGGCACACAGGAGAAGCGCTTCTCCACCCCTCCCCCTCTGCTTCCTCTCTGTCTCTCTCTTCCCCTCCCACAGCCAAGGATCCATTGGAGCAAAGTTTGCCCGGGCGCTGGGTATGGCTCTATGGTCTCTGCCTCAGGCACTAGAACAGCTCTGGTTGCAACAGAGCAATGCCCCAGATGGGCAGAGCAGAGCATTGCCCCCTGGTGCGCATGCCAGGTGGATCCCGGTCGGGTGCATGCAGGAGTCTGTCTGACTGTCTCCCCATTTCCAACTTCAGAAAAATACAAATAAATAAATAAATAAATAGGAATCACACATTTTCAGCCTGACCAGGCGGTGGCGCAGTGGATAGAGCGACAGACTGGGATGTGGAGGACCCAGGTTTGAGACCCCAAGGTCGCCAGCTTGAGCGCGGGCTCATCTGGCTTGAGCAAAGCTCTCCAGCTTGGACTCAAGGTCTCTGGCTAGAGCAAGGGGTTACTCGATCTGCTATAGCCTCATGGTCAAGGCACATATGAGAAAGCAATCAATGAACAACTAAGGTGTACCAATGAAAAACTAATGATTGATGCTTCTCATCTCTCTCCGTTCCTGTCTGTCTGTCCCTATCTATCCCTCTCTCTGTCTCTGTAAAACAAAAACAAACATATGTATATATAATAAAAAGACATTTTAAAAAATAAATAAATAGGAATCACACATTTTCCTAAAGTATATTGTTATTAGATACTGCTGTTAATATGCATTTCTAAGCAAAGTATTCTTATATCTGATGCTTGGAGCAAATGCTTAAATATCTCCATTATCTTGAACACATATGAATGGGGGACAGTTCTGTTTGAAAATATTTGAGAAACAGTATTGCTCAGACATGAAAAATCATGCACACTAACAAAAATTTGAGGTTTCCTAGATCATAGATTTCCCCTGCCTTACCAATAACCTAGGATTAAAAATTTGGCCTCTTCTGTTGCCTCTTTTCTTTTTTGTTCCCCACACCTTGGTCACAAAACCTTCTCAATTGCTGTCTCTTTTTCTTTTTTTTTTTCATTTTTATTTATTTATTTATTTTTAGACAGGAGAGAGAGAGGGAGAGAGAGAGAGAGGGGAGAGAGAGAGAGAGAGAGAAGGAGGGAGGAGCTGGAAGCATCAACTCCCATACGTGCCTTGACCAGGCAAGCCCAGGGTTTCGAACCGGTGACCTCAGCATTTCCAGGTCGACGCTTTATCCACTGCACCACCACAGGTCAGGCTCTCTTTTTCATTTTTTAGTCACAGATTTGTCACTTGTCATTGGGACTTTTGCAAGAGCCTTCTGACTCCAGTGCTGTTCTTAGCTGCAGGTGAGGGGTCCTGCCCTGGCCCCCCTCTGGCTGAGTCCTCCTTCACAGAAGAATACTGCAGAGCTGAGGGACATAACATTTAGAGTCCAAACTCCCCTACTTTTACAGCACTACTGTGATACTATTATTTGGATCCTAGAATTTTTTGTCCAAATAGTCCTGAGACTGCAGGCTTTTCCCTGGGGCCCATCCTCCCAGCAGTGAATGGTAGATCACTATATCTAACAGCTGACCTAGGGGTGACCATTTGAAGCGGGTATGGATGTGCTGGTTGGACATGGGAAAGGCCTTCACACATTTTGACATGAGCTTCCAAGAATTTAAAATTCAAACCTGGCTCTCCAGGTTGTTTTAAAGGTAGGAGGATAAAACATATTTTATTTAGCAATTGGTCAGCTTTATTTACAACTTTTAAATATTTAGATGTACGGTGTATGGGCTTCTGTTTGTACTCTTGCCAGACTCTGCTAGCATTAGCAGAAGGCCTGCCTGCCTGGCCTCCCACACCCAGAAGTTTCCAAGATGAACAGAAGCTCCTCCAGCTCCTAAATACAATGGGAAGACATCAGTGGTAGCTTAGGTTTTATCTCTAAGACTCTTTGGAAATGTGCTTTGAGGTTTTTCCCTCAATTATTCATTTTGTGTCATTTACAAAGATTTTTTTTTTTTTTTTTTGTGGCAGAGACAGAGTCAGAGAGAGGTACAGATAGGGACAGACAGACAGGAACTGAGAGAGAGATGAGAAATATCAATTCTTTGTTGCGGTTCCTTAGTTGTTCATTGATTGATTTCTCATATGTGCCTTGACCGGGGGGGGGGCTACAGCAGACCGAGTGACCCCTTGCTCGAGCCAGCGACCCTGGCCCCAAGCTGGTGAGCCTTGCTCAAACTAGATGAGCCCGCGCTCAAGCTGGCGACCTCGCGGTCTCAAACCTGGGTCCTCCACATCCCAGTCCAACGCTCTATCCACTGCGCCACCGCCTGGTCAGGCTTTTTTGTGTTGTTTTTTTTTTTTAAAAAAAGTTTGTTTAAACAGCTAACTGCATTAGTGAATCTATCAACATCTCCAAGTTATTAAGGAATCCAGAGCCACATTTCTAGAAACTAAGAGAGCTACATACTAGCAGAGAGCAAGCAAGCCAATCAACCACCCATCTTTGCAACAGCCTCTATCCAGGGGTCCCCAAACTTTTTACACAGGGGGCCAGTTCACTGTCCCTCAGACCGTTGGAGGGCCACCGCATACAGTGCTCCTCTCACTGACCACTAATGAAAGAGGTGCCCCATCCAGAAGTGCAGCAGGGGGCTGGATAAATGGCCTCAGGGGGCCGCATGCAGCCTGCTGGCCGTAGTTTGGGGGCGCCTGCTACAGTACCTCGCCTCATTTGACCCTTACAACTATGCCTTCAAGGCAGCTAGGGTGCAATCTCATTCCCACGTATAGATGAGAAAACAGGCTTGGAGAATTTGAATGAGTAAGTTGCCTATAATTATACAGCTAATAAATGGCATAGTCTCTCCTAAGGCCTGATTTCAACTTCTCGCTTCTAAGGGGTACAGGATTTAGACTTACTCTAAGACATACAGATGCACTTTTGGTATTGAAAAAACTTCCCTTGGAAAGTATATTTGGCTTCCAGTTCTGATTTGGCACTGACTAATGTTTCTTGGGGAAGTCGTCCAACAGAAGTAGGCCTCAGTTTCCATCGTCAAGATAAAGGAGTTGAAGTAGATAATCACTAAGGTTTCTTCCAGCTCTGTGGTTCTTTTACAGTCTATACCCCAGATTGCTTTTCACATTTGTGAAAGTGTCCCTGAAACCGGGCAACATGGCTGTGTTATATTAATGAGTCTTTATCAAATGGCCCCAGGTGTCCTCCCTCCCTCAACCTTAATCAGATCAGCTGGCACCAGTTTAATCAGAAGTTAAAAATAAACATTGGGGACAAAATGGCAAATCAACAGTACAATTTTTTGTTGCTTTTTCCAGACATTTTTAGGGACAAGACCACAGGGCAGTATTTTCCATAGTAAACCAGTTCCAAGGTATATTAATAGGATCTCCTTGAAAAGGGAACTTTTTGGTCACTGGGTCCAACAATGTCAAACCCAACCCAATGTCTAGAAGCTGGACTCTCAGAATGAAATCCCTTCGGGGGCCTCACAGGTAAAATAAATGAGTCAAGTCAGAGATTTAGGGGGTTGGGGGGAAATTAGAAGGTGCCAACATTATTGTGTGTGATATCTCTTACACTACTCACACAAATTAGGGGATATTTTATCACTTCATATTCATTTTGAAATAACCCCTAATTTGTGTGAGTAGTATAGATAAAAATGACTTGGTCCCACCTTCCCTTTTGAAACTTTAAAGGAAGCCCTATTTACTTACTACAACCTCTGCTTCATGCCAGATCTCTTATACAAACAAGCTCCAAAGAACACTCAGAGCCCTGGGATATCCCCCAAAGCTGAGTTCTTTGGATCTTAAAACGAGGATTCAAAAGTTATTCTCAAATTCACTGAGTCTGCTGACGGAGCTGGTGCCATAGGATAGTCTTGATTAAACTCCTCAGCAGAAAATTAGTCTGAGAATTAGAAATGCAGTCATTTGCTCCATGGGGTCCCATGAAGTTTTCAGGAAAGATGCTTTTATCAATTCATAAATGTGGCCTGGAGTCCTGAGAATTCTGGGCTCATTGGCTGACAGCTCACCTCCCCACCAACACTCCTGATATGTATATTCATAGCAATCTGTGAACAAGCAAGAAATGTCTTATTTGTTTACTGTCTTTTAACTTTATTCAGTTTTTGTTTGTTTGTTTGTTTGTTTGTTTTAGAGAGACACAGAAAGAGAGAGAGAGAGAGAGAGAGAGAGAAGAGCAGAAAGCATCAACTCTTATATGTGCCTAAGCCCAGGGTTTTGAACCGGCGACCTCAGCGTTCCCAGGTCGACACTTTATCCACTGCGCCACCACAGGTCAGGCTATTTACTGTCTTTTAAAGACTTATTTTAAATTAATTTATTATTATTTTAATGGTTGTCTTCCTTTCTAGCCTGGAAGCCTCCTTGGGGGAGCCTCTGCTATCTTGTTTACAGTTATCTCTCCTGCACTCAGCACAGTGCCTGGTCCACACCAAGTACACAATAACATTTATCAATGAATGAATGATGTCCTGTTCATTTAGTTCAGGGGTCGGGAACCTATGGCTCACGAGCCAGATGTGGCTCTTTTGATGGCTGCATCTGGCTCGCAGACAAATCTTTAATAAAAAAATAATAATAATAATGTTAAAAATATAAAACATTCTCATGTAGTACAATCCATTCATTTTCTACCGCTCACGTTCATGGTTGAGGGTGGCTGGAGCCAATCACAGCTGTCCTCCAGGACAACACCAAATTTTTATCAGATAATGCGTAAGGTACACGGGTCGCTGTATGGCTCTCATGGAATTATATTTTAAAATATGTGGTGTTCATGGCTCTCTCAGCCAAAAAGGTTCCCGACCCCTGATTTAGTTAATGCACATACATGAGATACCACCTATGTGTCAGGTGTTAATATTGGAGGTAGGGATAATGTTATGAACAATACAAATCTGCCCTCATGGCACTTACAATCTAAAAAGGGGAGGGGACTGGAGAAATACTTAAGTAAACAAATAAACTCTATAATTTCAGGCAGTGCCAATAAAGAAAAAGAAACATCAAAAGACAAATAAACAGCCTGACCTGTGGTGGTGCAGTGGATAAAGTGTCGACCTGGAAATGCTGAGGTCGCTGGTTTGAAACCCTGGGCTTGCCTGGCCAAGGCACATATGAGAGTTGATGCTTCCAGCTCCTCCCCCCCTTCTCTCTCTCTGTCTGTCCTCCCTCTCTCTCTCTGTCTCTCCCTCTCCTCTCTAAAATGAATAAATAAAAAATTAAGGCCCTGGCCGGTTGGCTCAGCGGTAGAGCATCTGCCTGGCGTGCGGGGGACCCGGGTTCGATTCCCGGCCAGGGCACATAGGAAAAGCGCCCATTTGCTTCTCCACCCCCCCCCCTCCTTCCTCTCTGTCTCTCTCTTCCCCTTCCGCAGCCGAGGCTCCATTGGAGCAAAGATGGCCCGGGCGCTGGGGATGGCTCCTTGGCCTCTGCTCCAGGCGCTAGAGTGGCTCTGGTTGCGGCAGAGCGACGCCCTGGAGGGGCAGAGCATCGCCCCCTGGTGGGCAGAGCGTTGCCCCTGGTGGGCGTGCCAGGTGGATCCCGGTTGGGTGCATGCGGGAGTCTGACTGTCTCTCCCCATTTCCAGCTTCGGAAAAATACAAAAATAAATAAATAAATAATTAATTAATTAAAAAAAGACAAATAAACAAACAAAAATAGACCAATAAAAAGGATAAAGAAAAAATAATAATTTCAGGTAGTGCTAATAGCTATAAAGAAAGAGAAAAAAAAGTGTCCTGTACCCTTTATTACTGTACCCTTACAGTAATAAACAATCTTTTAGGAAAAGTCAGGGGAAATCCTTAGAAAGACTGTTACTTGATGAACTGACTAATGAATGTTGGGGAGATGCTTATGGGAGCAGTAACAGTGAGATGAATGTTCCAGTTGCAGAAATAGCCAGTGCAAAAGTCCTGAGGCAGAACACGTTTGTTTGGCTTATTTAAGGGATGTGGTTGAGAACAGAGTGAGGATGGAACATAGTGGAAGAAGGTCACATGGTAGGGGATAAAGTGGAGCTGTTGGCAGGGGCAGAGCAGGGAGGGCCTTGGAGGACATGATAGAGACTGATTCCAGGGATTGCAGAGCAATCAGTTGTAACAAGAGCGAAGGAGCGGGTAGGCCCACACCTGTACCCTGTTGACCTAAAATAACATATGAATGCACTTACAACAGGAACAGAAACTTTACTAGTACAGCTGCAATCCTCCAGGTGCTCACTCTCACACCAGGCCTCTGAACCTCAGGACACCTGACCTCACTGCTGCCTTTGGCTGGGTGGGCTGCCAGCAATGCAGCACGCCAAGGACTGGTTAGCAACTCACCAGCCCCGGGAATGCTCAGTTTGTGTGAGGCAGACGTCAACCTGGCTCAGTATCATTATCATTATAACAATGAAAAACACCCGAGCTGCTTTCCTGTAGGTTGGACGAATCAGACAGCACTATCGGGAACTCGGCCATAATAACTAGTTCGGGTTTAATCAGGTTGTAATGGTCCGGGGACTCCCTCCAGCAAACTGGGCTTCTCTCCTCTCTTGGGAACTTTGGTGCTTCCCCTCCGCAGACTTCACCCTCTACAGCTGAAGCGGTGGCCTAGGCTGCTGTGCTATCTTATCTCCTGGCTGCTGTAAGCAAGACCTAGCAGGTATGTGTCTGGAGAAAGAGAGCAGTGTGAAGGGAGGTTGGGGGTGAGGAGATAGAAGATGGAAGAGAGGTGGAAGGGGGTATGTCATGGGGATGGAAAGGTTAGAGACTAGGCAAAATGAGGGACTCAGGTAGCTTTGTAGTTGGATGAGGTAAGAGAGTTATCTGGAAAACTCAAGGCGGATAAATGAAACCTGGGTGCAATCTTGGCAGGGCTGAAAGTAACCTGCGCATGTTTTATATTAAAAGGTCAACGTGGAAAAAACTTTGTAACTTGTCATTTTGTAACCGGCAGCTTGGTCTTTTAGGAGAGACAGCAGAATTCGAGCTTTGGGGCAAAGTTCCATAAACGCAGTTGACCCTTGAACAACACAAGTTTGAACTGTGTGGGTCCACTTATATGCGGATTTTTTTCAATGAATATATACAGTACTGTAAATGTATTTTCTCTTCCTTGTGATTTTAAGTTTTCTTTTCTCTAGCTTACTTATTGTAAGAATATAGTAATATGTGTAACATACAAAATACATGTTAATCAACTCTGTTATCAGTAAGGCTTCCAATGAACAGCAGGTTGTTAGTTTGGGGGGAATCAAAATTATATAGATTTTCAATGGTGCGGGAGAGTCGGCACCCCTAATCCCCGCATTGTTCAAGGATCAACTGTACGTGGAGCATTTGATGTGAACTTCTCCTTCAATAATAACCACTCTACCAAATAAAGGCCAAAGATTTTGCAATGATACGTGACCAGCAAGAGCCATGCAGGTTAATAAATACTGAGGAAACGGCTCCAGGCCAGTTAACATCCCAAATGTGAAATTTCAAAATACTGGGTAATCAATCACAGGATTTGGGAGATAAGAGGGAGTTTAGACATTCTCAAATCTAGAGAGGGCAAAACTGAGCCACTTACCTGGATGTGATTTGTATGGAAAGGCTTTGGGGCAAGGCATACTGTCTCCAGTGGCCCAGTCCTCACCACTCCCTAATGCTCACGTCACATTGGCCAGCTGCACGGAATTGTTACCTTGTTACACCCTAGAGGATTTGAGGTTGTGACCTCTGGTCAACGAAGAAACCTCATTTTACCAGGGAGGAAGGGGAAGACTCCCATAATATGTTAAGAAAACAATTAGCTATCTGTAAATAATTGGGTAATATTGGGGTAAGTGATGTAAGGGTTAAAGTAAGAGGCTCAAGGAGAATTTGTTCAGAATAACTGGAATAGAAACCAATTATTATTATTAGTTTTTTGGGGGGGTTTTGAGAGAAAGAGAAAGTAAGGGAGAGAGATGAGAAGCATCAACTCATAGTTGCATCACTTTAGGTGTTCATTGATTGCTTCTCACATGTGCCTTGATAGAGGGGTGCGGAGGGGGGGGCTCAAGCCAAGCCAGTGACCTTGGGCTTCAAGCCAGAGACCTCTGTACTTAAGTGATTGTAAGGCCAGGAGCCGCCATCGTGACCATTCACATGCAGGTTCCCATTGGATTCGGGCAGACGATAAAGAAATGGCGGAGTCAGAGCATGGGGGGCCATCCTATTTATTGGTGTCTCACCAAGACAGGCAAACCACAAAAGAAGACAAGGGAAAAGCAGAAAACCAGCTCTTCCCATGAAGGGCAAGGGATCAGGGGAGCCCCTGCAATTATGATAGCAGGAACTGTGTGTCTGAGCTCCTGGTCTGTCCCACTTTATAGTGTAGAAAACCAAAATCCCTTAATCCAATATACAAACAAGGAAGTCTCCGATACAAAGTCACTTATCCAAGGCATAATTGGATTCCTCATGAGAGTGCACCACCCAGATCATACAATCAGTCAAGTGTGTGGGGAAAAGCTTAGTCCCAAAACCAAACCTCAGGCTACAACAACCTGGCCTGCTTATAGCCTGTCCCCCACACCCAATATAAGTCACAAGCGAGCAAACATATATATCATGTTTACAAACTTATTTGACCAACAGTGATCTTATGATCTTCTTGTTGATCCCATGCTCAAGCCGGCGACCCTGCCCTCAATGCGGCGACCACAGGGTTTTGAACCTGGGACCTCAGCATCCCAGGTAGATGATCTATTTATTCACTGTGCCACTGCTGGTCAGGCATAAAATTATACAATTTTAAATTGGTGCTGTATTATTTCTTTTCTAAAGCAATTTAACAGAAATTATCTCTTCATTCCCAACAATTTTATGAGGTAGATTTTACAAATATAATGATTCTCAGTCCCATACAGACTGAGAAACTGAGGCAAAGAAAAGTGGCTTAATTTAACATCTATACCTTGACTTTTTTTTAAATTTATTGATTTTAGTAAGAGAGTAAGGTAGGGAGAGAGAGAGAGAGGAATTTAGTTCTGTTCCTTCCTGTATGTGCCCTGATTGGGGATTGAACCACCAACCTCGTTGCTCTAATCAACCAAACTATCCAGCCAGAGCTATACCTTGATTTTTAAAAATCCTCCAAAGCCTGAGCTCTGTTATAAAGTCAGTCTGATAAGCAAAGTTCATAAATCAAATGAGGAGAAGAGTTTATGTTCTACAATTTAATAACAATGATCTTATTAAGTGGCTCACCAGGAATCCTGGAATTGGCTTTCTAGCAAATTATAGAGGACCTCTCCTTTCCTCTTTCTATTTTGTTATTTCTTCTTGTTGTTGTTTCTTTTTGTTTATTTTTTCCTCCGTCTCTTTACATCCCAGGACTTTTTCTTTTTCCTTTTTACAATGCCTCTCTTTTCCAAAATGAGGAAATCTATTCCTAGTTCTTTCTTAGTCCTTTACAATTGTGGATTATACTGATTAGTTAGCTGATTACACTTCAGCATAATTGCATTTCTATGTGCAATATTCTGACCGATTCTTTACATTTGAAGACATTATCACAAGTGAAAGACTGCTTTCCGTTTGAAGGATTATGACTCAAGTGAGGAGTTTTGGGTGGGGAGAGGGAATCAGGAAGTGGCCTTTACTCTCCAGGCTAGAAAGTGTACCTGAAAGTCCTCTTTCTCCCTCCCCTCTCTTCTGCAGAGAGAGAGGGGAGTTGGAACATATGAGTGAGAGGCAAGGAAGGCTTTGGAAGGGGTCAGCAGCTCTGGCTGGAGAGTCACAGTACCCCAAACAGCTGAAAGCAGGTTGACCCCAGCTTCACTCAGGGGGATGGACCTTCCCTTTACTTTGTTCATATTTCACTTTGTCCTGTTAAAAAGAAACAATAGACTCAAAATGGAGTCACTTGTGGTAAGCCCCACTAAGACTTAATACCTAACCTAATTGCAGTTTCAACCACTCCCGGGAGTGGAATTTTAAACCAATTAGTGTGGAATTCCCTGGTCTGTTCTAGTGAGGTAATCTACCTGATAAGATCCCATGCCTTCACCTAAGGGAAGGTGTCCTTGCCTGAAATAACTCATTCTTTTAACTTTCTTGTCCAGCCCTGTTTCTGGCTGTAAAAGCCTCCCACTTCATATAGCTCTTCAGAGACCCTTTCTGTTTTATTGAATGGAATGCAGCTTGATTCATGAATCATTCAATAAAGCCAAACAGATCTTTAAATCTACTCAGTTGAATTTTTATTCTTTAACAGTTCTATCTACTACTATTCTTATTTAATATTCACCATGTTTTTCCCTGGGCAACTCTACTCTTTTCTTGAAATCCCAGAAAATATCCCTAGGCCTCCTGTGGTTTCAGACTCTGGTAACAAGTTTTCTGTGACATAGAGATAGTATTGCCTGACCTGTCGTGACACAGTGGATAAAGCATCCACCTGGAATGCTGAGATCACTGGTTTGAAACCCCCATAGGCTTGCCCGCTCAAGGCACATATGAGAGGCAACTACTACAAAGGTGATGCTTCCTGATCCCTCCCCCTTTCTCTGTCTCCTCTCTTTAAAATCAAATAAAATCTTTAAAAAAGAGAGAGAGTGGATTTGAGCCTAGGGTTTTCCTGGTTTATCCTCTTTGAATACGCAAAACTGCCCTCAGGGGTTCACATGCAAAAGACAATTGAGTTTAACAATCATTTTGTGACTTTAATGGGTACTTCTTAGAAACACACTTTTATTTACAGAAACATTGTAATAGTACAGAGCGCGTCTGTATATCCTGTACCCAGATTCACCTGTGTATCAACATTTACCACATTTACTTTACCATTCCTTCTCTTCCTTCCTTTCTTCTCTCCTCATATCATTTTACTTTTTTTTTTCTGAACCATTTGAGAGCAAGTGCTCCTTCAGTATGTATTTCTGAAAAACAAGGATATTCTTTCGTGAGAAGAGGGGAGATAATGAGACAGACTCACACTTGTGCCCTGACTGGGATCCACCTGGCAACCAAGCTATCCTTAGCACCCAAAGCCGATACTCAGGCCAACCAAGCTACTGGCTGTGAGAGGGGAACATAGAGAGAACCGAGAGAAGGAGGGGAAGAGAAGCAGATGATCGCTTCTCATGTGTGCCCTGACTAGGGATTGAACCTAGGACATCCACACAAACTAATGCTCTATCCACTGAACCAACCAGCCAGGACCAAGGATATTCTTTTACATAACCAGAATATATTTAAAAATTCCAAAAATTTAATATTGATAAAATAATTTTATCTAGTTTACAGTCTATATTCCAGTTTTATCAATTGTCCAAACGATAACATTTTCCCCCTACTGTATAAGATTACATCATGGGTCTTTTGTCTCCTGTAATCTGGAATAGTTCTGAAACCAGAAATATCAGAGATTATGCTACCTTTCACCATTTTAACCAAATAAGTAGAGACAAGAATTGAATCTTTTATGGGCGCTTTATTCAGATGACCAGAGATCTGAGGAGATGGAGGTTATGTTTCCAAAGACATCTCACTCCTTACCAGAAGCCAACCTTTTTATAAGGATTAAAAAAAAAAAAAGGGTAGGTGAGAGTTTTGGACTTTCAATGGAGAATTAATCAGATTATAGTAAAAGTTAATGGGATCGTAGTCAGCACCTATTGGAGCACAAGGGCTTTGCTTGCAGTTCCCTGGGGCACGAAGGTGGATCTCTGGCAGATCTCAGATTCTCAGACCTCCATAGGCTATGCCCGCCTGCTCAGGCATTCAGCTCCTAGAACAAAGCCTCTATTCTGCATTAACCATTAAGCCCACTGACCATAACCAAAGCCACCATTACTCAAGCAAAAAAATTTTTTTTAATTTTATTTATTCATTTTTTTTTAGAGAGGAGAGAGACAGAGAGGGAGAGAGAGGAGAGAGAGAGAGAAGGAGGAGGAAGGAGCTGGAAGCATCAATTCCCATATGTGCCTTGACCAGGCAAGCCCAGGGTTTTGAACCCGCGACCTCAGCATTTCCAGGTCAACGCTTTATCCACTGCGCCACCACAGGTCAGAGCTCAAGCTAAAATTTTAACACTTGAGTTCTTCCTGTCAGGTCCTGGGTCTTTGTCTTTTAGGACCTTGACATTTTCAAAAAATGTAGGCCAGTTATCTCACATGTTCTTCAATTGGCTTATCTGGTGTTTTCTCATAATTAGATACAGATTATGCATCTCTGAGTGGATTATTCATAGGTGATTTTGTGTTCTCCCAGACTGCCACATCTGGAGACACATGATATCTTTATGCATGTATTGGGTGATGTTAGGTTTAACCACCCAGTCACTGTTTATTTATTCACTGTACATTTAATACTGTACCCTTACTCCAGTAAACAATTTTTAGAAAGACAGTGAGACCATGAAAATATTGTGCTCCTTGTCAAAGTTTTCCTCCTTGATTTGGCATTCATTCTTATTGAAGCCAATCTTTTCCATGATGGTTGCAAAATCACTGCCACTACATTTATCAAATGACATCTGCTATTAGGAGGAGTCTTCCTTTCTGTGCCATTGTTTGTTTGCTTGTTTACAGTTTCAGTGACATAATTCACATGCCATATAATTAATTCATTCTTTCAAAGTATACAATTCAATGGTTCTTTCTATTATAGTCAAATACACGTAATAGAAAATTCACTATCTTAAACATTTTTAACTGTACAGTTCAGTTGCAATACATTCACACTGTGCAACCATCACCATCATCCATTCCCATAACTCTTTCATTTTGTAAAACTGACTCTATACTTGTTAAAAAATAGTGCTTCATTCTCCCCTTCCCCCAGCTACTATCCTCTCTGTCTTTTACTACTTTCAGTGGACTCATAAAGTATTTGTCTTTTTGTGACTAACTTATTTCACTTAGCATAATGTCCTCAAAATTCATCCATATTGTAATCTATTCCAGAATTTTTTTTTTCCTTTTTAAGGCTGAAATATTCCATTGTATGTATATGCCACATTTTGCTTATCTATTCAATCACTAATGAACATTTGGGTTACTTCCTAATTTTAGCTACTGTGAATAATGCTGCCGTGAACATGAGTGTACAACTATCTCTTCTTGACCCTGCTTTCAGTTCTTTTGAGTGTATCTACTCAGAAATGGAATTGCAGAATCATAGAGTAATTTTTTTTAAGGGAAAGAGAGAGAGAGACAGACAGACAGACAGAAACAGACAGACGGGAAAGGAGAGAGATAAGCATCAACTTGTGGCACTTTAGCTGTTCATTGATTGCTTTCTCATATGTGCCTTGATGGTGTGGGAGTGCTCCAGTTGAGCCTGTGAACCCTTGCTCAAGCCAGTGACCTTGGGCTAAAGCCAGCAACCTTGAGGTCATGTCTATGATCCCACACTCAAGCCAGATGAGCCTGTGCTCAAACCTTTGACCTCAGGGTTTTGAACCTGAGTTCTCAGCGTCCCAGGTCAACACTATCCACTGCACTACCACCTGATCAGGCTTTATTGTTTTAGGTCTTACATTTATGTTCTTGATCTATTTCTCATTAATTTTTGTATACATTGTTCAATAAGAAAGATAAGTACATCCCCATGGAATGAAGCAAGGGTGGCAAAATCCTGCAAGTTCTGAATTTGGCTGATGGGAAAATGAGTATCCATTGTGCCATTCTTTTTTTGTATTTTGTTTTTGATTTGCTGTTTCACCCTTCTGGGCTCTCCCTTCCCAGCCCTGTATACTTTGGGTCATTAGTGCTCAGGGATAGGTCTGTCTCCCCACTGGAAGGTGAACTCCAGAGGGATAGATCTGGGTTGTCTGTCACCACAGTGACCTCGGTATCATGGAGCACCTTGTAACAATGAATGAGCTCATTGACTGTGTAGAGAAGTCATCACATCAATTTAAAAGAAAATACTAACAATATTTATCAGGTTTTAACTATGAATCAGACTTGTGCTAACTGCATTACTATTATTAATAGTTTATGATTTAAAAAATAGTTGTAATTAATATTAACAAGACCAAATAAAAAATTAATCACATAAGTCTGACTGATGATGATGCAGTGGATAGAGCATTGACCTCGGAAACTGAGGTCCCAGGTTTGAAAGCTGAATTCGCTGGCTTGAGCACGGCTCACCGGCCTGAGTGTGGGATCATTGACATGACCCCATGGTCACTGGCTTGAAGCCCAAGGTTGCGGGCTTGAGCCTAAGGTCACTGGCTCAGCTAGAGTCCCCTGGTCAAAGCACATATGAGAAGCAATCAAAGAACAATTAAGGTGCCACAACTATGAGTTTATGCTTCTCATCTCTCTCTCTTTCCCCCTTCCTATCTCTCTGCAGCCCCCTCTCTCTCTCAAAAAAAAAAGAAAAGAAAGAAATAAAAAGAAAATTAACTATATGCCTGACTGGTGGTGGTGCAGAATGCTGAATGTTAGCCCAGAATGCTGAGGTCCCTAGTTTGAAACCTGGAAGTTGTCAGCTTGAGCACAGGCTCATTGACTTAAGTGCAGGCTTGCTGGCTTCAGTGCAGGATCACCAACTTGAGCACAGGATCATTGACATGATCCCAAGGTCACTGGCTTGAACACAAGGTTGCTGGCTTGAGCAAGGAGTTAATCATCCTAAGGTGTCTTTTAGGTGTTGTTTTTTTTTTTGTTTTTGTTTTTTTTTTTCATTTTAGGGGGGGGGGGGAGATAGAGAGAGAGAGAGAGAGAAGGGGGAGGAGCAGGAAGCATCAACTCCCATATGTGCCTTGACCAGGCAAGCCAGGGTTTTGAACCGGCAACCTCAGTGTTTCCAGGTTAATGCTTTATCCACTGCGCCACCACAGGTCAGGCCTTTTTTTTTTTTTTTTTTTTAAGGAGTCTTAGATCCCTTTGAGGATCTGAAAAGCATGGGCTTCCTTTATCCCAAAATACATATGCTCACAATATTTTTCATATGAGAGGAGGAGGAAGGGACTCCTTGAAGCTAATTCTTTCTTTTTTCCAAGTGAGAGGAGGGGAGATAGACAGACTCCTGCATGCGCCCCAACCGGGATCCACCTGGCAACCCCAGTCTAGGGTCCACGTTCTACCCATCTGGGACCATGTTCACAACCACTAGATTGTTACTTTTAACCTTCACTCCATGGAGCCATCTCAGTGCTTGTGGCCAATGTGCTCGAATCAATCAAGCCATGGCTGCGGGAGGGGAAGAGAGAGAGCAAGAAAGAGAGAGAATGGGAAGGGGTGGAGAAGCAGATGGTTGCTTCTCCTATGTGCCCTGACCAGGAATCAAACCCAGGACATCCACACACCAGGCTGACACTACCACTAAGCCAACCGGCCAGGGTCTTGGAGCTAATTTTTTGATGCTAGTTTTGAACCCCTGCACTACAGATTATAGGCTTACAAACCTACAGCTGCACAGACAATATCCACGATTGGTCACTTTATACACTGACATTAATACATATAATTCATGCCTGTGTACTTTTTCTGAGAGATTTATAATTTAACATAATTTGTTTCTGAGCCTATTTTAATTTGTCATGCAAAACCCCACCAAAAAGACAGTGTTGCCTGACCAGGTGGTGGCACAATGGATAGAGCGTCGGACTGGGATGCAGAGGACCCAGGTTCGAGACCCTGAGGTCGCTGGCTTGAGCGCGGGCTCATCTGGTTTGAGCAAAAGCTCACCAGCTTCAACCCAAGGTCGCTGGCTAGAACAAGGGGTTACTTGGTCTGCTGAAGGCCCGTGGTCAAGGCACATATGCGAAAGCAATCAATGAACAACTAAGGTGTTGCAACAAAAAATTGATGATTGATGCTTCTCATCTCTTTCCGTTCCAGTCTGTCTGTCCCTATCTATCCCTCTCTCTGACTCTCTCTCTCTGTCCCTGTAAAAAAAAAAAAAGAAAAAAAAAAAGACAGTGTTGTTCCTGTGAAAGTAGAAAAGTGAGTACCTGCCTTCTTACTCTACCGGTGGTTACTCTAATTCCCTACTAAGAATTTAAACTTGAGACTCTAAAGGATTTATACATTGAGGAAAGTACTTGAGGCCATACTCATCCACATTCTGAGCATTAAAGAAGAGGAGGTGTGCCTGACCAGGCGGTGGTGCCGTGGATTGAGCATTGGACTGGGATGCAGAGGACCCAGGTTTGAAACCCCGAGGTCACTGGCTTGAGTGCAGGTTTGCTGGCTTGTGTGTGGGCTCACCTGCTTGATTGAGGACAGGGTCTCTGGCTTGAGCGTGGGATCATAGACATGACCCCATGGTCACTGTCTTGAGCCCAAAGGTCGCTGGCTTGAGCAAGGGATCACTTGCTCTGCTGTAGCCCCCTGGTCAAGGCACATATGAGAAAGCAATCAATGAACAACTAAGGAGCCACAATGAAGAATTGATGCTTCTCATCTCTCTCCCTTCCTGTCTGTCTGTCCTTATTTGTCCCTCTCTCTGTCTCTATCTCTGTCTTTGTCACACACAAAAAAAGAAAGAAACAAAAAAAAAAAAGAAGAAGAAGTATTTTAGAAAGCCCAAAAGCCCCATGTCTAGTGTTTAATCTACTTCTGGTTTGGATCTGACAATTCTAGGAAACAAAGGCAAGAAGGCAAATATCAGAATTGCTGCTGTTACTAGCTCTCTTCAGATTCTCACAAATACTAAATCCAGGTGCTACAGTAGGCGGCAGGATTAAGACACCCCTAGAAGTCTGGGTTATAGTGATCCTCCAGAGGCTAGCCTGGGGACATAGATATCATATCTAAGGACATGTGCAGATGGCCTGCTGAGGATAAGACTGGAGAGGGAGATAGGCATCACAGACCCTAAAAGGCCTGGTCTACCACCATACACTTTGAATTTTTTTTTCTGAGACAAAAAGAACCCACTAAGTAGAATGACATGATCAGGCCCACCTTTTGGGTGAATCACTCTGACTTTTGGAGAATGTAATTGGTGGTGGAGAGGACATGTGAGGCAAGAAGACTACTTAGGAGACTATATTAAAGGCAGTGGAAAGCCCAGGCAGAACGGAAGGGGTTTGGGGGCTGCATTAGGAAGACCCATCCGGGATGATGGAGTATATATACAAGAATGTGGGAGGGTCAGGCCTTGGAGAACACAACCAATGAGTCCCTTTCTCCCTAGCCAAATGATCTCTCTCAAAAAAGTCATTTTTCCATCTCATTTCTGACTGCAAAAAAAATAAAATGTTCTTCACTCCCAAGTGCTACCAGTGAAGACACTGATAAGAAAGAAGAGAGGAGCCTGACTGGGCGGTGGCGCAGTGGATAGAGCGTCGGACTGGGATGCGGAGGACCCGGGTTCGAGACCCCCGAGGTTGCCAGCTTGAGTGAGGGCTCATCTGGTTTGAGCAAAGGCTCACCAGCTTGAGCCCAAGGTTGCTGGCTCCAGCAAGGGGTTGCTCGGTCTGCTGAAGGCCCACAGTCAAGGCACGTATGAGAAAGCAATCAATGAACAACTAGGATGTTGCAGTGCAGCAATGAAAGGCTAATGATTGATGTTTCTCATCTGTCTGTCCCTGTCTATCCCTCTCTCTGACACTCTCTCTGTCCCTGTAAAAAAAAAAAAAAAAAAAAAAAAAAAAAAAGAAGAGAGGAAATAGGAAGTAGACATGATAGAGATGTTAGCTAACCCCGTGGTAAGTATATTGCCATATATTAAATGCAGCATATCAATGCATTGTACACCTTAAACTTACACAATGTTATATATCAATTTTATTTCAATAAAAATAAACTTTAGCCCTGGCCAGTTGGCTCAGCGGTAGAGCGTCGGCCTAGCGTGCGGAGGACCCGGGTTCGATTCCCGGCCAGGGCACACAGGAGAAGCGCCCATTTGCTTCTCCACCCCTCCGCCGCGCTTTCCTCTCTGTCTCTCTCTTCCCCTCCCGCAGCCAAGGCTCCATTGGAGCAAAGATGGCCCGGGCGCTGGGCACCGCCCCTGGTGGGCGTGCCGGGTGGATCCCGGTCGGGCGCATGCGGGAGTCTGTCTGACTGTCTCTCCCTGTTTCCAGCTTCAGAAAAATGAAAAAAAAAAAAAAAAAAAACTTTAGAAAGAAAAACACGTTAATGGTCAAGAAGCCAACATTGTCACCATATTCAGTGCTTTCTGAGTCACTCACTGACCAGATTGTTTTGGTCCAAGGCTGAGGCACACTTATGCGAACATGGTACATTGCGTAGTGTGCTTTTGCTTTCAAAATACTTCTATTTTTATTCTCCTTTTTACTCATCTAAGAATAACTTTCTTATTCTTTCCTTGGGTCAATTGGTGGTTGTTTTGAACTATATTAAAACCATTTTCCAAATGGTTTTGCCATGGTTGGAATTTCCTAAAACACTACTACTTTTGCAGACTTGACCAACTTTATTTTACTGAGTAATATCATACATATAGTGAAGTGCACTAATCTTAAGCATATAGTTTGAATTTTTACATATGTATACATCTGGATGATCACCATTGATATAAAACTAGAATATTGCCCGCATCCCATGAGAGTCTCTTGTGCACTTTTCATTCTGTTCCCTGAAGAGTTCATCTCTTTTCTGACTTCTAGAAACATCTTTTAGTTTTCCTTATTCTTAAGCTCTGTATAAATGGAATCATATACTGAACTCTTTTGTGTCTGGCTTTTTTCATGTAACATAGTTTCTGTGAGATTTCTCTGCTTTGTTGCTAGAGCCAGTTATCTCTTTTTTAAATGATAGGCATGTCCCATTATATAACTGTATCACAATTTGTCTGTTGATGAACAATTGGGTTGTTTCATCTTTTGGATACCATAGATAAAACTGCTTTGAATATAATGGACAAATGAGAGGACAGATGAACTCATTTCTCTTGGAGATAATGAAATTGTTGTATAATGAGGCAAGTGCATATTTAATTATAGTAGAAACTAACAGTGGTTTTCCAAAGAGAATGTGTCATTTTGTACCCCCATCCCTACCAACAATATATGGCAGGGGTCCCCAAACTTTTTACACAGGGGGCCAGTTCACTGTCCCTCAGACCGTTGGAGGACCAGACTATTAAAAAAAACTATGAACAAATCCCTATGCACACTGCACATATGTTATTTTAAAGTAAAAAAACAAAACAGAAACAAATACAATATTTAAAATAAAGAACAAGTAAATTTAAATCCACAAACTGACCAGTATTTCAATGGGAACTATGGGCCTGCTTTTGGCTAATGAGATGGTCAATGTCCAGTTCCATATTTGTCAGTGCTAGCCGTAACAGGTGATCCCGCGTCACCGGAAGTAGTACTGTACGTGAGCAACGCTGCGCTTTGCGTGGTCCTCTCACTGACCACCAAAGAAAGAGGTGCCCCTTCCGGAAGTGCGGTGGGGGCGGATAAATGGCCTCAGGGGGCCGCATGCGGCCTGTGGGCCATAGTTTGAGGACCCCTGATATATGAGATCTACAACCTTGAAAACACTTGATATTGTCAGTCTTCTAAATCTTAAACTTTCTGGAATTGAAACAGTGGTCTCTAATTGTGGTTTTAATTTGTGTTTCTCTGATGAGTCATATAAAGCCCTAGTGAGCTTTACTTCATATGTTTTTTGACAATTGGATATCCTCTTTTTCCAAGTTCCTTTTCAGGTCTATTGCCCAATATTTTATTGGATTGTTCGTCTTTTTCTTATTGATTTGTAGGAGTCTTGTTTCATGGTGATTCTGAGTCCTTCGTCAGATATATGTATTGCAAATGTCTTTTCCTTGTCAGTGACTTGATAGCAAATTTATTTTATAAGCAAGTAGAATTTCAAGTCCTTAAACTAAAAATTATAAGGAGACTGAGGGAAAAAATTCTGAGGCATAATTTATTATGTCCTTATGAATGAAAGAAGTGAGTCACGTTATCGGTTCAATTCTCTAAAAAGATACTTAGTTCAGTTCAACATAGTCATTTATCAAACATCTGCTAATGCCTGTTAGGGATTCCATAGTGTGTAAGAAAATCTCTTCCCAGGAGGCATTACTATTGAACAAGAGGCAAACAAATCAACCAAGACCACCATAGGATGTGAAAAGGTGTGTGTGATGTGGAGCGGGAGTATGAGTGAAGGAAAAACTAATTTGACCTGAGAGGAGACAGTACTGGAAAGGGATGGGTCTTGAAGGTGGAGCAAGAGATTTCCATGAGTAGGTAGGCTTTGCAGGAAAAGGGAACATAATCAGCAAATGTCCAGAGGAGCAAAAGGGCCAAGTTCCAAGGAGCAGCAGGTGTCAGGGGTGGCCAGAATGCAGAGTAAGGGAGATGAGGAATGACTTGTAGTAAAGCAGAAACATTAACCCAGCAAAGATGTGGAGAACCTTGTCACCACTGTTAATATTTGGGACTTTATCCTGTGTGCTGGCAAGGCACCATAGGATTTTGAAAGTATGCAGGTAATAAGATTAGGTCTAAAGAGTTTATTTATTTATTCATTTTAGAGAGGAGAGGAAGAGACAGAGAGAGAGAAAGGGGGGGAGCTGGAAGCATCAACTCCCATATGTGCCTTGACCAGGCAAGCCCAGGGTTTCAAACTGGCGACCTCAGCATTTCTAGGTCAACGCTTTATCCACTGTGCCACCACAGGTCAGGCCAGGTCTAAAGAGTTTAGATATGGCTAGAACGGGACTTTTAATCTTTTCTGGTATTGAACACCTTTGGAAGTCTGGCTAAGCCTATGGATTCCTAAGAATAACAATTTTAATTGTATAAATTAAGAAACATAGGAATGAAAAGAAATCCAGTAACATTGAAAATACAAAATGTTTCTTAATTATGATATTTGCTCCATTATTAGCACCTTTAAAAAAAAAAAAAAGAGGTCCTGGCCAGTTTGCTCAGTGGTAGAGCTTCAGCCTGGTGTGCAGGAGTCCCAGGTTCGATTCCCGGCCAGGGCACACAGGAGAAGTGCCCATCTGTTTCTCCACCCTTCCCCCTCTCCTTCCTCTCTGTCTCTCTCTTCTCCCGCAGCCAAGGTTCCATTGGAGCAAAGTTGGCCAAGGCGCTGAGAATGGCTCTGTGGCCTCTGCCTCAGGTGCTAGAATGGCTCTGGTTGCAACAGAGTGATGTCCCAGATGGGCAGAGCATCACCCTCTGGTGGGCGTGCCCGGTTGGGCACATGCAGGAGTCTGTCTGACTGCCTCCCCGTTTCCAACTTCAGAAAAATACAAAAAAAAAAAAAAGATGTACTGGTAGGTTTAATAATTGTAATAATTTTAAAATTATTTTTATTTATTCATTTTTTAGAGAAGAGAGAGAGAGAGAGAAGTGGGGGAGGAGCAGGAAGCATCAACTCCCATATGTGCCTTGACCGGGCAAGCCCAGAGTTTTGAACCGGTGACCTCAGCATTCCAAGTCGGTACTTTATCCACTGTGCCACCACAGGTCAGGCAATTGTAATAATTTTAAACTAATAAAGAGCATAGATAGCCTGACCAGGCAGTGGCACAGTGGATAGAGCATCGGACTGGGATGCAGAAGACCCAGGTTCGAGACCCCAAGGTCGCCAGCTTGAATGCGGGCTCATCTGGTTTGAGCAAAGCTCACCAGCTTGAACCCAAGGTCACTGGCTCGAGCAAGGGGTTACTCGGTCTGCTGAAGGCCTGCGGTCAAGGCACATATGAGAAAGCAATCAATGAACAACTAAGGTGTTGCAACAAAAAACTGATGATTGATGCTTCTCATCTCTCTCCAATCCTATCTGTCTGTCCCTATCTATCCCTTTCTCTGACTCTTTCTCTGTAAAAAAAAAAAAAAAAAAGAGTGTAGATAATGTCTTGAGATATGTTTCCACTATAATGTGATGTGAAAATATAGTTTCTGTTGATGACAGTCATGAGTTCTGTTAATACGATGGTTTGTTACTTACATTCATAGGGAAATACTAAATTTCAGTGAGATGTTAGTGAAGATAAAAATGTTCTTTTCTCACTAAGGTCACAGTGAATACACAGGGTGTATTCAATGTTTGCATCCCAGATTAAGATTCCCTATGATAGAAGATACCCTGGCTGACGGATAGACTAAAAGCAGGGGTCCCCAAACTTTTTACACAGGGGGCCAGTTCACTGTCCCTCAGACTGTTGGAGGGCCAGACTATAAAAAAAACTATGAACAAATCCCTATGCACACTGCACATATCTTATTTTAAAGTAAAAAAACAAAACGGGAACAAATACAATATTTAAAATAAAGAACAAGTAAATTTAAATCAACAAACTGACCAGTATTTCAATGGGAACTATGCTCCTCTCACTGACCACCAATGAAAGAGGTGCCCCTTCCAGAAGTGCAGCGGGGGCCGGATAAATGGCCTCAGGGGGCCGCAGTTTGGGGACCCTTGCTAAAAGGGATAAAGGAGGCAGGGAGGCCAGTTAGGAAGCCACTTCAGTGAGCCAGATAAACCTCAGTGTGGGGGTGGAGGACAGTGCCTGGTATTTAAAAATATGACCAAGGTGGCCCTGGCCAGATAGCTCATTTGGTTGCAGCATCATCCTGAAGAACAGAGGTTGCCACAGAGGATCCTGGGTCAGGGCACATACAAGAGCAGATGTTCCTGTTTCTCTCCCGCTCTCTCCCTTCCTCTCTCTAAAAATCAACAATATAAGCATTAAAAAAAAAAAAGGGAAACAAAGGTGTGTATTGAAAGTAGGTAGGAACATGACCGGGGAGGAGGAAGAGGGGAATGACTAGAGTTCACTGAGGTCCTGAGCTTGGGTAAGAGAGAGATGACAGCAGTCCAAACCACACTAGCTCTTACCTGGATTGCAGTAGTAGCCTACTAACTAACTAAAAAAGTCTTTTCTTGCCCCACTATAGTCTAATTTCAATAGAGCAGTCGAAGTAGACTTTTAAAACATAAGCGAGATTACATAATGTCTTTGCTCAAGGCCCTGTAATTTGGCCCCTTAGGGGCCAAAGTCCTTACAACAGTCCGTGACACCCCATGTGGCCTAGACCTCTGTTCCTCTCTAACCTCATCTCCTATTGTCTCCACCTCTACCCTCCCCCCACCCTCCCCCAGACACAATTGCTCTTCTCAAACATACAAGATAATGTTCCTGTCTGGAGTCTTTGTACTGACTTGTCCCTCAATCTGGAACAGAGGTTGGCACATGATAACTTCCTTAACTCCATTAAGTCTTTGCTCAAACCTTTCCAAGACTTTGCTCCCTTAACCTTCAAGTCACAAAAATGAGGTATACCCTCACAATCCTATGTAGAATGGCCTTTCCTCAAGTCCCACTTACTCTGCTCAGTTCTTCCCTGCCTTTTATTTACCAAATCACTTGCTTAACTTATTGTCTATCTCTTCTCTCTAGAATAGAAACCCCATGAGGACAGGGATCTCTGTTTTGGTCACTGTACTTCCAAACATAACAACAGTGATGGTACATAGCAGCTGCTCAGTAGATACAGTGTGAATGAAGAGGAAATGGTGGTGCATCTCCAAATAAAGGAGAAGCAGGGGCGGAGTAGAGGGAATCAGGGGATAAAGAGAATGTTATCGTACTGAGGCCGGATTGGTGAGCAGTCGTGGGCGCTGTAGATAGCTAGGTGGTCTAGAGTCGAGGGAAAGGATAATTGGTACAGAATTAGAGATTTGGAAGCTAATTAGCATGTGGAAGATAGTTGAACCTTGGGCTTATTCAGAGAGTACCTTTAGACTGATGAAAGAAGAGAACTGATAAATTGGGATGGGGGGGTAGACTAACATTTAAAAAGTAGTCAGAAAAGACATAATAAGCTCTTTCTTTTGTTCTTTATTTCTTTTGCTATTTGAGAACATACAGTAATTACTAAATTTAAAAGTGGAAAAGTATGGTGACTCAGGAAAGTTGTGAGACAAATATATTTTTATTTAAAAAATGTGTAATGATTCGGGGGGACACTAGAAACTATGTACACCCAATAAATTAAAATTAAAAAAAAATTTTTTAGTTTTTTTGTGTTGTTTTTTTTTACAAAGACGGAGAGAGAGAGTCAGAGAGAGGGATAGATAGGGACAGACAGACAGGAACGGAGAGAGATGAGAAGCATCAATCATCTGTTTTTTCATTGAAACACCTTAGTTGTTCATTGATTGCTTTCTCATATGTGCCTTGACTGCGGGCCTTCAGCAGACCAAGTAACCAGCGACCTTGGGTCCAAGCTGGTGAGCTTTGCTCACACCAGATGAGCCCACGCTCAAGCTGGTGAGCTCAGGGTCTTGAACCTGGGTCCTTCCGCATCCCAGTCTGACGCTCCATCCACTGTGCCACCACCTGGTCAGGCTAAAATAAAATTTTAAAAAATGTGTAATGAGCCTGACCAGGCACAGTGGATAGAGTGTTGGCCTGGGACGCAGAGGGCCCAGGTTCGAAATCCCGAGGTCACCAACTTGAGCACAAGGTCGCTGGCTTGAGCATGGGATCATAGACATAACCCCAAGTTTGCTGGCTTCAGCAAGGGGTCACTGGCTCAGGTGGAGCCCTCAGGTCAAGGCACAGATGAGAAAGCCATCAATGGACAACTAAGGTGCCGCAACAAAGAACTGATGCTTCTCATCTCTCTCCCTTCCTCTCTGTCTGTCCCTATCTGTCCTTTTCTCTGTCTCTCTGTCTCTCTCTCTCTGCCTCCCATAAAAAAAAATAAAATTAAAAATGTGTAATGAGTTCTTCTAATTTTGGCAACAGTGCTGTTGTAAAACAGTGCGGTTTTGTGTGTGCTACAATGTTTTGTTTCAGCATTGTTGGTGTTTTCTAGCTGACTTAACACAAAGTCAGCAGGCCAAATTTCTGTCTCTGGCTTTTTGATTCTCAAAGGAGAAATGGTAATTATCTGCTTTAACTCTAAGCAATTACATATTAAAATGTACTCAGTTGGAAGTTTAGCTGTGAAATGCAAAAAGACTGACTTGAAACTGCAAAATTATAGGTTGTACATTTGAAGGGAATGAATCAAAGTGCAAAGTAGTCACATTGTGTAATGCCCTTAATTTCGAGAACTCACCTATAGTGGTTGAACAGGAGAAAGAAGGTCTGGAAGTGAGAGAGAAGAGAATGATTTAAATAGTGCAGACATTCATCTCTGCCATTTTCCTCAACTAATATCTTTTTCTACGAGAGCTTGAAAAGCAAGGTTTGAAGAGGTGATTCCATTAATTGGTAGTAGTTTTCACATACTCTAGTCTAGTGTTAAGTATTTCACTGTGTTAAGAATAAGGTATATCATGTAAACTTTTGTAATCAACTTGTCAATTCCATTAAAAATATTTTTGGAGATTTTGACTGAGGTTACATTAAATCTATAGACTGAGACACCTTATCTTTATTTTTTAAATTTTTATTAATTTTAGAGAGAGAGATTGGGGGGGAGAGAGAGAGAGAGAGAAACATTGATTTATTGAGGGAAAAGATGATTAGTACAGAATCATCCTTTGGTTGATTCTTTTTTTTTAATTTTTTTTTAATTTTTAATTTTTATTTTTTACAGAGACAGAGAGAGAATCAGAGAGAGGGATAGACAGGGACAGACAGACAGAAAGGGAGAGAGATGAGAATCATCAATCATTAGTTTTTCGTTGTGCGTTGCAACACCTTAATTGTTCATTGATTGCTTTCTCATACGTGCCTTGACTGCGGGCCTTCAGCAGACCAAGTAACCCCTTGCTTGAGCCAGTGACCTTGGGCTCAAGCTGGTGAGCTTTTTGCTCAAACCAGATGAGTCCTCGCTCAAGCTGGAGAGCTTGGGGTCTCGAACCCGGGTCTTCCACATCCCAGTCCGACACTCTATCCACTGCACCACCACCCAGTCAGGCTGGTTGATTCTTGTATGTGCCCTGACCAGGGATCAAACCCACAACCTTGGTATATGAGAACAATGCTGTAACCACTGAACTACCAGATCAGGGCAGGAAACCTTTTTTCTTCTTTTAATAAATTATAAACTTTTTTTTTTTTTTTTCCCATTTTTCTGAAGCTGGAAACGGGGAGAGACAGTCAGACAGACTCCCGCATGCGCCCGACCGGGATCCACCCGGCAGGTCCACCAGGGGCGACGCTCTGCCCACCAGGGGGCGTTGCTCTGCCCATCCTGGGCGTCGCCATGTTGCGACCAGAGCCACTCTAGCGCCTGAGGTAGAGACCACAGAGCCATCCCCAGCGCCTGGGCCATCTTTGCTCCAGTGGAGCCTTGGCTGCGGGAGGGGAAGAGAGAGACAGAGAGGAAAGCGCGGCGGAGGGGTGGAGAAGCAGATGGGCGCTTCTCCTGTGTGCCCTGGCCGGGAATCGAACCCGGGTCCTCCGCACGCTAGGCCGACGCTCTACCGCTGAGCCAACCGGCCAGGGCCTTATAAACTTTTTAAAAGACTATTCATTTTAAAGAGAAGAGAGAGAGAAGGGGGAGGAGCAGGAAGCATCAACTCCCATATGTGTCTTGACCAGGCAAGCCCAGGGTTTCAAACCAGCGACTGCAGCATTTCAGGTCAGTGCATGATCTGCTGCACCACCACAGGTCAGAAAAACCTTATCTTTAAAATCTTGAGTCTTCCTATCCAGAAACATAGTCTGTCTTTCCAGTTATTTAAAGCTTTTTAAATGTTATTGTTTTTTCCTGTAAGTCTTTAACATTTTTCGTTAATTTTATTTTTCAGTAAACTAATAGCTTTGCAGCTATTGTGAATTGATCCCTTTTCTCTAACATTTTCAACTTGGTTATTGTTTTTTTTTTGTTTGTTTGAGATTTTTATTTACTGATTTAGGGAGAGAAGAAAGAAAAAAGTGGGGGGAGGAGCAGGAAGCATCAACTTGTAGTTTAGTAGTTGTTTCTTATATGTGCCTTGACCTAGCAAGCCCAGGGTTTTGAACTGGTGACCTCAGCATTCTATGTTGACACTTCATCCACTGTGCCACCACAGGTCAGGCGTGACCTGCTTGTTATTGAAATATTAGAAGCTATTGATTTGTCAAATGTCAGTCATATATTCAACTATAGTACTGAATTCCCTTATTCTGCTTCTGAAATGTTTTTTTCTCACCCTTTCCATTTACTTGTATCTTATGTCTCTTTTCCTGCTTTAGTGTGTCAATTAAAATCTCAAATATAATAGCAAATTGTACTGGTGTACTTTCAAGGAAATGCTTGCTTTGAATATTTCACCTTTAGGTATGATATTGCTAATGTTGTGTTAATTCTCTATAAAGAAAGTTTCTTCTCTTAGCTCTCTAAGGCATCTTAATAGGAATGGTTTTAAATTTTGACAAAGGTATTTTTCAGCATGAGATGATCATTTGGCTTCTATTTTCTTTAACAAGATAGTATGATGACTTGTATTAATAGACTTTGTAACATTGAAGCAGTGCTGTATTCCTAGTCCTGTATAAACTTTCTTAGTCACGATATAATATTTCTTCATTAAACTGCTAGATTCTCTGCTAATACTTACTGTATTTAGGATTTTTGCTTCTGTGTTCATAAATGAAGGTTTTTCTTGTGGTTTTTTGGGGGGACACGTACTTTCCAATTTGTTTTGTTATCAGGATTATGTTGGTCTCAGAATGAAATGAGAAGCTTTTCATCCGTTGCTTTGCTCTGGACAGTATATAACAGAAGAATTATCTGTTCTTTAATGGTTTGTTAGAATTCTCTTATAAACTGGTCTGAGCCTGGTATCATTGTGAATAGATCTTTGACTAACTTTTCTATTTCTTAAATGATTGATGGTTGGTCTAGTCAGATTCTCTACTCTTTTTTTTTTTTTTTTTTTTTTTTTTGTATTTTTCTGAAGCTGGAAACGGGGAGAGACAGTCAGACAGACTCCTGCATGCGCCTGCCCAGGATCCACCCGGCACGCCCACCAGGGGCTACGCTCTGCCCACCAGGGGGCGATGCTCTGCCCCTCCGGGGCGTCGCTCTGCCGCGACCAGAGCCACTCTAGCACCTGGGGCAGAGGCCAAGGAGCCATCCCCAGCGCCCGGGCCATCTTTGCTCCAATGGAGCCTTGGCTGCGGGAGGGGAAGAGAGAGACAGAGAGGAAGGAGGAGGGGGTGGAGAAGCAAATGGGTGCTTCTCCTATGTGCCCTGGCCGGGAATCGAACCCGGGTCCCCCACACGCCAGTCCGACACTCTACTGCTGAGCCAACCGGCCAGGGCAAGATTCTCTATCTCTTGATTTCATTTTATGGTTTATATTCTCCATGAGATTATCTACTTCATGTTAATTCTCGTAATTTGTTTGTATGCAATTATACAAATAAGATCTTTAAAAAACATTTTTTAAAGATTTTATTTATTGATTTTACAGAGAGAGAGAAGAGAGAGCAGTAGGGAGTGAGATGTATCAACTCATAGTTGCTTCATTGGTTACTTGTTGTATGTGCCTGGACTGGGCAAGCCCGGAGTTTCAAACCAGCAACCTCAGCATTCCAAGTCAATGCTTTATCCACTGTGCCACCACAGGCCAGGCCAAATAAAATAATTTTGTAATTAAAAATATCTTCTGTAGCTATAGTTATACAATTTCTCATGTCTGTGTCCCCTGCTTTGAGAGTTGCAGACTTTTTTTTTTTTTTTTTTTTTTTTTTTTTACAGAGACAGAGAGAGTCAGAGAGAGGGATAGACAGGGACAGACAGACAGGAACAGAGAGATGAGAAGCATCAATCATTAGTTTTTCATTGCGCATTGCGACACCTTAGTTGTTCATTGATTGCTTTCTCATATGTGCCTTGACAGTGGGCCTTCAGCAGACCGAGTAACCCCTTGCTCAAGCCAGCGACCTTGGGTCCAAGCTGGTGAGCTTTTGCTCAAACCAGATGAGCCTGCACTCAAGCTGGCAACCTCAGAGTCTCAAACCTGGGTCCTCGGCATCCCAGTCCGACGCTCTATCTACTGCGCCACCGCCTGATCAGGCGCTGCAGACTTTTTTTTTTATTTTATTTATTCATTTTTAGAGAGGAGAGAGAGAGACAGAGAGGGAGAGAGAGGAGAGAGAGACAGAGAAAGAGAAGGGGGCAGGAGCTGGAAGCATCAACTCCCATATGTGCCTTGACCAGGCAAGCCCAGGGTTTCGAACCGGCGACCTCAGCATTTCCAGGTGAACGCTTTATCCACTGCGCCACCACAGGTCAGGCCAAAATTTTTTATTTTATTTATTCATTTTAGAAAGGAGAGAGAGACAGAGAGAGAGAAGGGGGGAAGGAGCAGGAAGCATCAACTCCCATATGTGCCTTGACCAGGCAAGCCCAGGGTTTTGAACTGACGACCTCAGCATTTCCAGGTCGACGCTTTATCCACTGCGCCACCACAGGTCAGGCTTGCAGACATTTTTTAAAAATTATTTTATTTGTCGATTTCAGCAAAAGAAAAAGAGGAATATCAATCTGTTCTCTCTCTCTCTCTCTCTCTCTTTTTAAATATTTTAGAGAGGAGAGAGAGAAAAAGGCAGTATGGGGGGGAGGAGTGGGAAGCATCAATTCGTAGTTGCTTCTCTTACGTGCCTTGACTGAGCAAGTCCAGGGTTTAACTGGCAAACTCAGTGTTCCAGGTAGAGGCTTTATTCACTATACCACCACAAGTCAAACATCATCAATCTGTTCTGTATGTATCTGGACCAGGAATCGAACTGGCAACCTCTGTGCTTCAGGAGAAAGTTCTCAGCAACCCACATATCCGGCCAGGGCAGAATGCCGCAAGCATTTAAACTGCAACCTATTGAATTGAATACAAGAGATAATTTCTATTCAGTTCTATGGCAACCAGACTAAGTTTAATACAGCAATTAGAGATGTAGGTGTTTCAGGATTGGGTATTTTGGAAGGAAAGCCTGAAAACAAGAAAAACTGAATGGTACAATGTAAACAAGAGCATTTCGGTCCCTTGATGCTCTGTGTAAACTACCTGGAGAGTCTGCGAAAATCTGAAACATTTAACAGTGTTCCCACAACTCCCTCCTCTCACAGGGCCATCTTATCTCCACAGAGAAAAGCATTCACTCCTAATTTTAGTTGGTCTAAGAAATATAGCATTAAAATTTTTGCTTGACTATTGAATAACCAGCAGGATGCATCAATGTCAATTTCTTGACGTTTCGATTTCACCAGGCACCCGATTCCATCTTCTCCATTTTTCTTCAATCTAGTTTAATGAATCACCTATATCTTTCTTTTCAGCCTTATTACCTCGGGCAAATCATGCCATTAACTTTTTTGTGTGTATTTTTCTGAAGCTGGAAACGGGGAGAGACAGTCAGACAGACTCCTGCATGCACCCAACCGGGATCCACCCAGCACGCCCACCAGGGGCGGTGCTCTGCCCACCAGGGGGCGATGCTCTGCCCCTCCGGGGCGTCGCTCTGCCGCGACCAGAGCCACTCTAGCGCCTGGGGCAGAGGCCAAGGAGCCATCCCCAGCGCCCGGGCCATCTTTGCTCCAATGGAGCCTTGGTTGCGGGAGGGGAAGAGAGAGACAGAGAGGAAGGAGGGGGGGGGTGGAGAAGCAAATGGGCGCTTCTCCTATGTGCCCTGGCCGGGAATCGAACCCGGGTCCCCCGCACGCCAGGCCGACGCTCTACCGCTTAGCCAACCTGCCAGGGCCTTTTGGGTTATCTTTTACTTAAGATGAAGAAAAATGTTCAGCCTTCTTTCTTCAGGACTCACTTTCACTTGTAGGTAGCAAAACACCACTGTTGCAAAACACTAGCACATGAATATCATCATTTTATTGTCTTCTACCATTGATTTGTGCAAGCCTTCTCTTGTTACTTTGTTCCTGGCTCTTCTCAGAAACCATGTTCTAGTTAATAGTTTATAGTTTTGTTAATCCTGTTGTTTGCTTTGTTTCAGATGTGGAAAATCTTAGAGAGCTCTGAACTAAACTTTATTCTGATATAAATGTAGGTATCATCAGAGTACTAACACATGGGTTTTAATGCTACCCATTATCAATGTAATATATCTGAAAAACCATGAATATTTACCACAAAAGAAAGCAAATGTAGTTCACAAGCTTCTAAGACATATTAAGTTGAGGTCTGACATACTAAGTTTAGTGCATATTAAGATCCAAGTAAAACCTAAATGTTTCAGGCTAGATCACAGCACCATATAGGCAAGGGTCATGTCAATCTTGTTCACTACTAAATTCCTAATGCTAGTACATATCTGGCACAGAGTAGATAACCAGTACATATTGTTGATTAAGTAATTAACTGACATTTGTTTTTGGTTTTTTTTTAATCTTTTTTAAGACTTTATTTATTCATTTTAGAGAGGAGAGAAGGAGGGGAGAGAGAGAAAGAGAGAGAGAGAGAGAGAAGAGGGGAAGAGCCGGAAGCATCAACTCCCATATGTGCCTTGATCAGGTAATGCCAGGGTTTTGAACCGGCGACCTCAGCATTCCAGGTCGACGCTTTATCCACTGCGCCACCACAGGTCAGGCTTAACTGACATTTGTAAAGAATCTAATTCAGCCTGACTAGGCGGTGCCGTGGTGGATAGAGCGTCGGACTGGGATATGGAAGACCCAGGTTCGAGACCCCAAGGTCGCCAGCTTGAGCATGGGCTCATCTGGCTTGAGCAAAAAAGCTCACCAGCTTGGACCCAAGGTTGCTGTCTCAAGCAAGGGGTTACTTGGTCTGCTGAAGGCCCACAGTCAAGGCACATATGAGAAAGCAATCAATGAACAACTAAGGTGTGGCAACGAAAAACTGGTGATTGATGCATCTCATTTCTCTTCGTTCCTGTCTGTCTGTCCCTATCTATCCCTCTCTCTGACTTTCTCTCTGTCTCTGTGAAAAAAAAAATCTAATTCAGTCATGTATCTTAACATTTTTACTCATGATTTGAAAGCAATGTAAAATTGTGTAGATGTTTTCAAGTTTCAAGTATCAGAGATGTTTAGGTTGCCTTTGTTCTAGGGGTATATTGTAAGGATTTATGGAGCCATAAAAAGGAAGATTTAGGCCCTGGCCGGTTGGCTCAGCGGTAGAGCGTCGGCCTAGCGTGCGGAGGACCCGGGTTCGATTCCCGGCCAGGGCACACAGGAGAAGCGCCCATTTGCTTCTCCACCCCTCCGCCGCGCTTTCCTCTCTGTCTCTCTCTTCCCCTCCCGCAGCCAAGGCTCCATTGGAGCAGAGATGGCCCGGGCGCTGGGGATGGCTCTGTGGTCTCTGCCTCAGGCGCTAGAGTGGCTCTGGTCGCAATATGGCGACGCCCAGGATGGGCAGAGCATCGCCCCCTGGTGGGCAGAGCGTCGCCCCTGGTGGGCGTGCCGGGTGGATCCCGGTCGGGCGCATGCGGGAGTCTGTCTGACTGTCTCTCCCCGTTTCCAGCTTCAGAAAAATGAAAAAATGAAAAAATGAAAAAAAAAAAAAAAAAAAAAGGAAGATTTAAAAAATCTCAACAGTCAGAGGCCCTGGCCGGTTGGCTCAGCGGTAGAGCGTCGGCCTGGCGTGCAGGAGTCCTGGGTTCGATTCCTGGCCAGGGCACACAGGAGAGGCGCCCATTTGCTTCTCCACCCCTCCCCCTCTCCTTCCTCTCTGTCTCTCTCTTCCCCTCCCGCAGCCGAGGCTCCATTGGAGCAAAGATGGCCCGGGCGCTGGGGATGGCTCTGTGGCCTCTGCCTCAGGCCCTAGAATGGCTCTGGACGCAACAGAGCGACACCCCAGAGGGGCAAAGCATCGCCCCCTGGTGGGCATGCCGGGTGGATCACGGTCGGGCGCATGCGGGAGTCTGTCTGACTGCCTCCCCGTTTCCAGCTTCGGAAAAATGAAAAAAAAAAAAAAATCTCAACAGTCAGGCCTTGCAGAGAAATGGACCATCATTCCTACCAGTTGAGCCTGGTAGCACCTCCAGCAGCTTAACTGCAGTCCTTGGCTTAAGAGAGTGCCAGCCTAAGACTTGACTTGCAGTGGTGAACACACGATGCAACATATAGATGATGGTGTATTGTTGAATTGTACACCTGAAACATGTATCATTTTATTAACCAATGTCACCCTAATAAAATCAATTTAGAGAAAGAGAGAGAGGGATTGTCATCCTAGAGAGGGTTACCCTTAAGTCGGATATTGAGCCTCGGTTCAATCACTGTGGCCAGGGAAGTAGGGTCACCTGGCAAAAGAAAAGCTACTAATGAGGCAGGTTCTCTGAGGCACCTTGTATGACTTAGTACTATCTTACCATTGAAACACTAACTAGGATCTGTCAAGTATCAACAGCCAACAATCCAAACAGCTATACTGGTTTTATGTTATATTCATGTTGCCACAATGTTTGCTGTGTGAATTTCATTCGCTACACAGCCATCGGTGTCCAGTTGTGTTTTTTTTTTTTTAACAGAGACAGAGAGTGAGTCAGAGAGAGGGACAGACAGGGACAGACAGACAGGAATGGAGAGAGATGAGAAGCATCAATCATTAGTTTTTCATTGCGCGTTGCAACACCTTAGTTGTTCATTGATTGCTCGCTCATATGTACCTTGACCGCGGGCCTTCAGCAGACTGAGTAACCCCCTGCTGGAGCCAGTGACCCTGGGCTCAAGCTGGTGGGCTTTTCCTCAAACCAGATGAGCCCGCGCTCAAGTTGGTGACCTCGGAGTCTCGAACCCGGGTCCTCTGCATCCCAGTCCGATGCTCTATCCACTGCGCCACCACCTGGTCAGGCTGTCCAGCTGTGTTTTCTACAATAATCATGGTATGTCCTGAAGAAAAGCCAGAAATGAACCATGATTTACTGAAAGGAAAACTTCATGTATTATAGCATACTGAAGAGAAAGTTAATACATGGGCAATTATGAATAAGAGCTGAAGAGGGTTTTGAATTATTTTTCATATGTGCCATTCCTATACATCAGAAAACATTTCTGAAGTACATTACTCTCAAAAAATCAATTTCTGGCCCTGGCCGGTTGGCTCAGTGGTAGACCGTCCGCCTGGCGTGTGGAAGTCCCAAGTCCGATTCCCGGCCAGGTAAGGCGCCCATCTGCTTCTCCACCCCTCCCCCTCTCCTTCCTCTCTGTCTCTCTCTTCCCCTCCCGCAGCTAAGGCTCCAATGGAGCAAGGATGGCCCGGGCGCTGAGGATGGCTCTGTGGTCTCTGCCTCAGGCACTAGAGTGGCTCTGGTCGCAACAGAGTGACGCCCCGAATGGGCAGAGCATCGCCCCCTGGTGGACGTGCCGGGTGGATCCCGGTCCGGCACATGCGGGAGTCTGACTGCCTCCCCGTTTCCAGCTTCAGAAAAATATATACAAAAAAATAATAATAATTTCTGTGAACCCTCTGCATGTTGGATTTAGCTGCAACACTTCACGAAATCATGGATAATGGTCTTGCTGGGATATACTACAAATGATGCTGAATTCCTGAAATATGTTCTCAGGGCAAATCTATTGGGTAATCTCAGAATTATGTGAAGTAGTGATGTGATTCAAAGCAATGGTACTGTGAACTTCCCAAATGTGGCTTATTTTCTGAATATACAGTGAATACAATCGGGCCCAGGCTACTGCTATCCATTTATAAAAGGATTTCAAAATTGTTCTTTCTCTTATGGATGACATGATTACCAAATCAGAAGACTCTTTCTCAGTCCTTACCTCATTTGACTTCTCCCCAACGGCCAACATTGCTGAGCACCTTTCCTTCTGGTATCCCATGATATCTTTATCTACTCCCATGGAGTAACCACCATTTGTATGCTGATGGTTTCTGAGTAACACATATATGGGGATGGAACTCATCCCCAAGCTATGATGTAGAATCCTCTGCTTTCAGAATGTCTGTCTAGCCTGACCGGGTGGTGGTGCAGTGGATAGAGCATCGGACTGGGATGCAGAGAACCCAGGTTCGAGGCCCCGAGGTCACCAGCTTGAGCAAGGGCTCATCTGGTTTGAGTAAAAGCTCAGCAGCTTGAGCCTAAGGTCGCTGGCTCCAGCAAGGGGTTACTCGGTCTGCTGAAGGCCCGCGGTCAAGGCATGTATGAGAAAGTAATCAATGAACAACTAAGGTGTTGCAATGCACAATGAAAAACTAATGATTGATGCTTCTCATCTCTCCGTTCCTGTCTGTCTGTCCCTGTCTATCCCTCTCTCTGACTTTCTCTCTGTGTCTGTAAAAAAAAACCCCAAAAAACCAAGAATGTCTGTCTAGATCAGGCGTCCCCAAACTACAGCCCACTGGCCGCAATGCGGCCCCCTGAGGCCATTTATCCAGCCCCCACTGCACTTCTGGAAGGGGCACCTCTTTCATTGGTGGTCAGTGAGAGGACCACTGTATTTGGCAGCCCTCCAATGGTCTGAGGGACAGTGAACTGGCCCCCTGTGTAAAAAGTTTGGAGACCCCTGGTAGATGGTTACAGGATTTTCAAATTTAATGTGTCTAAAACTAAATACTTTACACCCCTGTTCTCCACCCCTACCCCAGCTCTCAGTGGCCCATCTGAGCTTTCTCTTATGTTTCCTATCTACAAGTACATGATGATCCACAACTATTTCAAGCCAGGGTGGGATGGAATAGTGGGGGCAGGAAAGTTGCCCTCTCCTTTGCCTACAGCCAGTAACCACCCAAATTCTATCAAGTCTACCTCCCAAATCTCTGTCAAGTCTGTCTTCTTTACTCCATCCCACTGCCGCTGCCACAGTTCAGGTCCGCATATTCTTGGGGTTGGACCTTTGGAATAGCTTCTTTGCCAGCACCTCTCCCATCATCTTCTTTCCTTCTCCATCTTCCACTTTGCTGCCGATGCCATCTTTCTGAAATAACCTCATTATTTATTTATTAAAATCCTTTATTGTTTTCTGCCACCCATTAAATAAAATCTCAGTTCACTACTATTGCTATTGGTGCAATAATCCTGCATAATAAACCATTCCCAAACATAGTGACTTAAAGCTACTAGTTATACTCATGGCTGTATGTGTTGGCTGTAGTGGTTCTACTAATCAAAACTGGGTTAATCTGGCCTGACCAGTGGTGGAACAGTGGATAGAGTGTTGACCTGAGATGCTAAGGTCCCAGGTTTGAAACCCCAAAGTCACTGGCTTGAGCATGAGCTCATCTGGCTTGAGTGTAGGTTCACTCGCTTGAGTGTGGAGTCATTGGCTTGAGTGTGGGATCATCAACATGACCCCATGGTCACTGTCTTGAGTCCAGAGGACTCTGGCTTAAAGCCCAAGGTTGCTGGCTTGAGCCCAAGGTTACTGGCTTGAGCAAGGGGTCACTGGCTCAGCTGGAGGCCCCCGCCCCAAGTCAAGGCACATATGAGAAGCAATCAATGAACAACTAAAGTGCCACAACTATGAGTTGATGCTTTTTGTCTCTCCCTTACTGTCTCTCTCTCTCACATGCAAAAATAAAATAAAAATAGTACAGATTACATTATCATGCTCTACCTAGTACATGTGAAAAATTTAGTTTCAATTATGAGTACTCCCATTTGTGAAAAGGAGTTAGGGATTTTATGTATTATTTTTGTGTCATCTTACAAACCTTTAATCTCTTTCTTAAAAACCTGAGATGATAACAACATAATAACCTAAGATTCTTCTTTTTTCTTTTTTTAGTGTGTGTGTGTGTGGGGGGGGGGGGGGTTGGTGGTAGAAGAGAGACAAACAGGAAGGAAGAGAGATCAGAAGCATCAACTTTGTTGTTGCTCAAGTCAGAGACCGTGGGGTCATGTCTATGATCCCATGCTCAAGCCAGCAACCTCGTGCTCAAGCTGGTGAGCCTGTGCTTAAGGCAACCTTGGAGTTTTAAAGGTGGGACCTCAGCGTTCCAGGTCAGCACTCTATCCACTGTGCCACCACTGGTCAGGCCTAACATTTTTCTTACAAATGATTTTGAAGGATAAAACTCAAAACTTTTTCTGAAATATCTGATCATTTAGTTTATCATGTACATTTTTTAAAATTTTTTATTTTGATTAGGTCTTTCATAGTTTTAGCAGCTGTCTTGTAGTTTCTACCCACAGATCTAACATGTATTAATAGTTCTGTGAATAAAGGAAGCAACATATTTACTCTATGAGGCGTTTCCAATGATGTAGGTCTACAGAAAAAGCCCCAGCGGGATAGACCTCAACCATATCATGTACATTTTGAAACAGAAATCACAGCTGTTGTTTTTATCTACCTTTCAAGTCAAATGGTATGGATTCTTTTTTATTTTTTAATTTTTTTTAACCATGTAAAGCTCTATTATAGACTTCTCATTAGGATGCAATGAACTGATATATTCTGATGAAAAGATTTAAAAAATCAGTAACTTGATTTATAATAGACTTACTGTCTCTGTCAGAGCATGGTGAGTTTAACTGTTTAGTGGAATCCAGCCTCCTGCTTCTGAAGATAGTTCAGCATATAGAGTAAGATAGTTCTGTGTATGATTCTGTAACAAGCATGAAGGGAAAAATAATTTCTATGAAAACTCTATTGGGTTTAATGTATATGTTTTGAAGCTTCATTCATGGCTGTGGTGTATACATTTAGGTCTCATTAAAAGGCATGGAACTTTTTTTTCTTTTTTAGTGAGAAAGAGAGTGACAGACAGGGACAGACAGACAGGAGGGGGGGATCAGAAGCATCGACTTTGTTGTTGCAGCACTTTAGTTGTTCATTGATCGCTTTCTCATATGTGCCTTGACCTGGGGGCTCCAACTGAGCCTGTAACCCCTTACTCAATCCAGTGACGTTTGGTTTCAAGCCAGTGACCTTGGGCTTCAAGCCAGTGTCTATCTCAAGCCGGAGACCATGGGGTCATGTCTATGATCCCACACTCAAGCCAGTGACCCTGTGCTCAAGCTAGATAAGCCTGCACTTAAGCTGGCAACTTGGGGTTTTGAACCTGTGTCCTCAGCATCCCAGGTTGATGCTCTATCTACTGTGCCACTGCCTGGTCAAGCAGAATGGAACTCTTGATAGTATTAGGGAAAGCAGCAAGTTCCCTTTGCCCCAAATTTGCACTGCTAGAAGGCATCATTCAGTTAAGAAGGATACCTCATTTTCAACTGTCTTTTGTATTGTGCTGCTAAGCCCCTAAGTCCTAGAGCAGTCCTGTCTAAGAGAAACACTAAGTGAGCTATATATTTAACTTTACATTTTCCAGTTGCTGCATTAAAAAAAAAAATTAGGCCATGACAAAGTAGCTCATTTGGTTAGAGTCATCCCGTATGACAAGGTTGCAGGTTCAATCCCCAGTCAAGGCACATATAAGAATCAACCAATAAATGCATAAATAAGTGGAACAATAAATCAGTGTTTCTCTCTCTAAAATCAATCAATCAATAAAAATTTTAGAAAACAAACAATATATCTAAAGTATGATCATTTCCATATCTAATCAATATTTTTAAAGTATTAATAGAGCTATTTTATATTTTTTTCATACTAAGTCTTTGAAACCTGGTATATATTTTACACTTATTGCACATTTCAAATGGAATGAGAAAATTGTATTAGAAATAATAAGCCCTGGCTGGTTGGCTCAGTGGATAGAGCGTTGGCCTGGTGTGCAGACGTCCCGGGTTCTATCCCGTCAAGGCGCACATGAGAAGCGACCATCTGCTTTTCTTCACGTCTTGCAGCCAGTGGCTCTATTGGTTCAAGCATTGGCCCCAGGTGCTCAGTTGATTCGAGCATCCGCCCCAGATGGGGTTGCCAGGTGGATCCCAATCAGGGTGCATGCAGTCTGTCTCTCTCTCTCCCGTCTTCTCACTTAAAAAAAAAATGTATATATATTAATAAATATTGCCTTGGCCAGATGGCTCAATTGGTTAGAGCATCGTCCTGAAACAGAGAGGTTGGCAGTTCAAACGCTGGGCTCAGGGCACACACAGGTCGATCAATGTTCCTGTCTCTCTCTCTCTGTCCCCCTTCCTCTATCACAAAAATCAATAAAAAAAATATTTTTAAAATAGAAATAATAATATTTATATTTCCTAAAATCTGCTGTTAAAAAACTAGATTCATATGCAAAAACATACTTAGTTTTCTAATAATGTAATCAAGAACTAGTTATTAAATTTATGTTTAAATTAATTAAAATTTAAAATTCAGGCCTGACCTGTGGTGGCACAATGGATAAAGCGTCGACCTGGAAATGCTGAGGTCGCCGGTTCGAAATCCTGGGCTTGCCTGGTCAAGGCACATATGGGAGTTGATGCTTCCAGCTTCTCCCCCCTGTCTCTCTCTCCTCTCTCTCTCTCTCCCTCTCTCTTCTCTCTAAAAATGAATAAATAAACTAAAAAAATAAATAAATAAATAAATGAAATAAAATTTAAAAAAATTTTAAATTCAGTTTCTCAGTTTCACTGGTCACATTTCAAGTTTTCAATTGCCACATGTGACTAGCGGCTACTATGCTGGCTGGAGCAGTTCTAGAGAACAGTGATGACATCAGGTCCTCAGTAATTATTTGAGCCTTTGTGCCCAGGCTGGTGCTACTCAACACAAGAAAACAAATGGCCCTGGCCAGTTGGCTCAGTGGTAGAGCGTCGGCCTGACGTGCAGAAGTCCTGGGTTCGATTCCCGGCCAGGGCACACAGGAGAAGCGCCCATCTGCCTCTCCACCCCTCCCCCTCTCCTTCCTCTCTGTCTCTCTCTTCCCCTCCCGCAGCCAAGGCTCCATTGGAGCAAAGATGGCCTGGGCGCTGGGGATGGCTCCTCAGCCTCTGCCCCAGACGCTAGAGTGGCTCTGGTCGCAACAGAGCGACGCCCTGGAGGGGCAGAGCATCGCCCCCTGGTGGGCAGAGCGCCACCCCCTGGTGGGCGTGCCGGGTGGATCCCGATCAGGCGCATGTGGGAGTCTGACTGTCTCTCCCCGTTTCCGGCTTCAGTAAAAAAATACAGGGAAAAAAAAAAAAGAAATACAAATGAACTTGAAGCTGCAGTTCATCTCTGACCTTAAAAAAGATAAAATGAATATGTGATTTTAAGATCATAAATAAAATATGTGTTCAGAGAAAAAACAGATGGATGTGTGTGAGTGTAAGCTCTAGAAGACATTGTGAGGTAAGACTTTGGGCCTTGAAAGTCCAGAAGAATTTAGATAGAAATTGGGGAGGTATATTATATACAGGGAAATGGCAAAAACCCAGTGACAGGAAGATTCAAGGTTTGGGTGGAAAACCAAACTAAATGGGACCAATACCAGGTTGTGGTAAAGAATTTATTCTCCACAGTCATGCTCGTTGAGTGTGAATCCATCTCTGTCACTTCCGAATGGCTTCACTTTGGAAATGTTATTTAACTTCCCTTTTCATGTTTCTTTAGTTATGAAATAGGGATAGTAATACTTCATAGGGATGTTGTGAGGATTGAATGAACTGATACCTATAAAGCATTCACATAGTGCTTGCTACTTACGTGTTCAAGAAATGTGAGCTGCTATTGTTAACTAAATGTGACTATTTGCTATTTGGAGTCTACATTTAACAAACCAGAGTCCTTCAGTTTGGAACTTATATCTCAAAGTATTGAGCCTAAGTTTATATAAATCAATTTATAGCCTTAAAAAAATAATAAATGAACAACCATTCTTAATATTTCTGAGGCTTAGTGTTTCCATTAGAAAATTTTGAAATAATCTGGCCTTGGCAGGGTAGCTCAGTTAGTTAGAATATCATCCCCATATGCCAAGGTTGCAGGGTTGAACTCCAGTCAAGGCACATACAAGAATCAACCAGTGAGCCCTGGCCGGTTGGCTCAGTGGTACAGCGTCGGCCTGGCGTGCAGAAGTCCTGGGTTCGATTCCCGGCCAGGGCACACAGGAGAAGCGCCCATCTGCTTCTCCACCCCTCCTCCTCTCCTTCCTCTCTGTCTCTCTCTTCCCCTCCCACAGCCAAAGCTCCATTGGAGCAAAGATGGCCCGGGCACTGGGAATCGCTCCTTGGCCTCTGCCCCAGGCGCTAGAGTGGCTCTGGTTGCCGCAGAGCGATGCCCGGGAGGGGCAGAGCATCGCCCCCTGGTGGGCAGAGCGTCGCCCCCTGGTGGGTGTGCCGGGTGGATCCCGGTTGGGTGCATGCAGGAGTCTGTCTGACTGTCTCTCCCCGTTTCTAGCTTCAGAAAAATACAAAAAAAAAAAAAAAAAAAAAAAAGAATCAACCAGTGAATGCATAGATAGGTGGAACAACAAATTGATGTTACTCCCTCCCCCCACTACCTTTCTCTCTAAAATCAATAAATAGCCCTGGCCGGTTGGCTCAGCGGTAGAGCGTCGGCCTAGCGTGCGGAGGACCCGGGTTCGATTCCCGGCCAGGGCACATAGGAGAAGCGCCCATTTGCTTCTCCACCCCTCCGCCGCACTTTCCTCTCTGTCTCTCTCCTCCCCTCCCGCAGCCAAGGCTCCATTGGAGCAAAGATGGCCCGGGCGCTGGGCATGGCTCTGTGGCCTCTGCCTCAGGCGCTAGAGTGGCTCTGGTCGCAACATGGCGACGCCCAGGATGGGCAGAGCATCGCCCCCTGGGGGGCAGAGCACCGCCCCTGGTGGGCGTGCCGGGTGGATCCCGGTCGGGTGCATGCGGGAGTCTGTCTGACTGTCTCTCCCTGTTTCCAGCTTCAGAAAAATGAAAAAAAAAAAAAGAAAAAAAAATAAATAAATAAAATCAATAAATAAATTAAAAGGAATTTTTGGAATAATTTAACCTAGTTCATAATGTTGTAATGGAAATTAAATGAGTCCATTTAGGAAGCAGCCTCCTTCCATCTATTAACCATAGCCTTAAGAAAGTTACTTACCTCTCTGACACTCAGTTTCCTAATCTATAGATGAGAGTTAATATTATGATGAAGTGTATAATATATGCAAAATGCTGATCCCATTTACTGTCACAAAAACGAGCAATTATTAATTTTTGAAACAATCTTAAGTCTTTTTATATATATATATTTTTTGAAGACTTTATTCACTTGAGAGAGAGGAAGGGGAGGGAGGAGCAGGAAGCATCAACTTCCATATGTGCCCTGACTGGGCAAGCCGAGAGTTTTGAACCAGCAATCTCAGCGTTCCAGGTCAATGTTTTATCCACTGCATCACCACAGGTCAGGAAATCTTAAGTCTTGATGGCTCAGAGATTTCCAGTGGCTCAGCTAAGTTAACAGGCTTTTGTATTTTATGAAGTACTATAGTCACTTATGCCGGCAGGAACCAGAATCATTTTTCACTTCCTTATACCTGTGGTTACAGAAGGTAGACAAACAGGAGCCTCAAGAAAGGACAAACAAGCCAACCAATTTAAGGGAAGGTAGAGGGTTGTTTACATGAACCAGTACCTTAGCAATAATTCTGTGATCTTTCGCTTTAGAAAAAATGAACTGCAGTGAATTTAAGTGAACCACTGGAAACAGTTTAGCTATGGAAAGAATAGCTTGTGTATCTTCTTGCTGCTTCAAGAACTAAAAGTACAGCCCTGGCCAGTTGGCTAGAGCATCATCCCAATATGACAAAGATGTAGGTTTCATTTCACCAGTACACGTTCAAGAATCAAGCAATGAATGCATGCATTCATAAATAAGTGGAATAACAAATCAATGTCTCTTTCTCTCTTTTCCTTCCTCTCTAAAATCAATACATTAGAAAAGCAAAAAGAACTAAAAGTACACAATTTGATTTATTTTTTCACTTACTAAGCAAGACTAGATTTACCTCTAAACTTTTTTTGGGGGTGGGGGCTCCGCTCCCAGAGGAGCTACAGTACCAGATTGATGCCTGGTGTGAACTGAGCAAGCCTCTCTTCCATTTCCCTGCTCTAAAAATTAACTTAATAGGTTGTCCCAGGATAGAGGACATATCAGGTGTTAAACTGATAAGAACAGGTGCCTATGCTTGATCTTAGCCAAAATGCCAAGAAGGGATACTACATATTTTTTTAAGTGTGAGAGAGACATAGACAGAGACAGAGAGAGAAAGAGAGACAGAGACAGGAAGGGAGAGAAATGAGGAGGATCAACTTGTAGTTGCATCACTTTAGTTGTTCATTGATTGCTACTCATACTACATGCCTTGAGTGCGGGCCTCCAGCTGCACCAGTAACCAGCAACCTTGATCCCACACTCAAGTTGAGGACCCTGCACTCAAGCTGGATGAGCCTGAGCTCAAGCCGGTCACCTTGGGGTTTCAAACCTGGGACCTTAGTGTCCCAGGTTGATGCTCCATCTACTGAGCCACCACCAGCCAGGCAGGAATACTATACATTTTAATTAATTGTACTATTTAATTTTCAATCACTTATTCATAATCATTCCTTAGCTGTAGGTCATAAGGTTGTTCCTTTGTGACACTTCAGAGATTTTCTTCACATTTGCATCTTACTTGCTATAATTTTTTTACAGAATTAAAAATCTCCATGGTTTGGTGACCATCCAGAACCTGGAACATTTTGAAAACTTGCAATATCAGCAACACAATGTTCAAGCCAAGAAAACATTACAACAATTTCTTTGCCAGAATTCTTTATTAGTTTCCTAGGACTACAGCAACAAAAGACAACAAACTTGAGTGGCTGAAAACAACAGAAATGTATTCTCTCACAGTTCCTAAAGAGAAAAAAACAAAATCCAGGTATAAGCAGGACCATCCTCCCTCTGACATCTCTGGGAGAAATCCTTACTTGCCTCTTACTAGAATGTGATGACTCCCAGCAATCCTTTGTATTCTTTGCCTTTGCAGCTGCATCATTCCAATCTCTGTTGCCTTGTCACGTGGCCTTCTTCCCTGTGTCTCTTTGTCCTCGTATCTCTCTCACTTTACAAGGATTCTAGTAATTGGATTTAGCGTCCATCTCAATCCAGCCTGACTTCATCTTAACTTTATTATATCTGCAAAGACCTTATTTCTAAATCAGGTCACATTCACAGGTACAAGGGTTAGGATTTCAACATATCATTGGGGTGGGGGGGCACAATTTAATTTTTATTTTTTTATTTTTTTACAGAGACAGAGAGAGAGAGAGAGTGAGAGAGAGGGATAGATAGAGACAGAGAGAGATGAGAAGCATCAATCATCAGTTTTTCATTGTGACACCTTAGTTGTTCATTGATTGCTTTCTCATATGTGCTTGACCGTGGGCCTTCAGCAGACTGAGTAACCCCTTGCTTGAGTCAGCGACCTTGGGTCCAAGCTGGTGAGTTTTGCTCAAACCAGATGAGCCTGTGCTCAAGCTGGCGACCTCGGGGTCTCGAACCTGGGTCCTTCGCATCCCAGTCTGACGCTCCACCCACTGTGCCACTGCCTGGTCAGGCCGGGGGGCACAATTTAACCCACAACACATTCATACCAGTATGAGACAACACCAAAAGTGCAGTGAAAATCTATCTTTCACTAATGAAGTTTGTACCACCCATTAATTTCCCAACTCTTGAGGTTTATTCCACCAGGGAAAAATGCCAGTTGATATTAGGGGTATGGTTTGTGGGCGTGTAGAAAAAATTTTATTTATTTATTTATTGTATTTTTCTGAAGTGAGAAGCAGGGAGGCAGAGAGACAGACTCCCGCATGCACCCAACCGAGATCCACCTGGCATGCTCTCTAGGGGGCAATGCTCTGCCCAGCCGGGGCATTGCTCCTTTGCAACTAGAGCCATTCTAGTGCCTGAGGTGTAGGCCATGGAGCCATCCTCAGTGCCCGGGCCAACTTTGCTCCCATGGAGCCTCAGCTGTGGTAGGGGAAAAGAGAAATAGAAAGAAAGGAGAAGGGGGAAGGGTGGAGAAGTAGATGGGTGCTTCTCCTGTGTGCCCTGGCTGGGAATCAAACCCAGGACTTCCACATGCTGGGCTGATGCTCTACTGCTGAGCTAGCTGGCTAGGGCTCAAAAATTTTTTTATTGGTCATTATAAAGGTTGACATGTATTGAGCTCCTACTCTGTGCCAGGTCCTTCACTTGGTACTAGAGGTTTAAGAGGAAAAAAAAAGGCACCAGTTCCTATTTTGATGGAGCTTGTTATCATAGCCTGAACTGGTTCCATGACCTTGGTTATGCTAACAGCCTTGTATTAATAAATACTTATAGAGACTTCTATTAAATACACAGTCTTGTTATATACTGCCCATTTCAACAAAACCAGTAAATGTTGAGGGGAATTATCTCCTTGCTGAAGATAGCTTTTATTTTCAATTGTATAGAAAGAGGGAGAGAAAGAGAAAGATTGATCTGTTATTCCAGTTATTTGTATATTTATTGGTTTATTTTTTATTTTATTTTTTTTTTTATAGAGACAGAGAGAGAGTCAGAGAGAGGGATAGACAGACAGGAATGGAGAGAGATGAGAAGCATCAATCATTAGTTTTTCATTGCAACACCTTAGTTGTTCATTGATTGCTTTCTCATATGTGCCTTGACCGCGGGCCTTCAGCAGACCGAGTAACCCCTTGCTTGAGCCAGTGACCTTGGGTCCAAGCTGGTGAGCTTTTTTTGCTCAAGCCAGATGAACCCGCGCTCAAGCTGGCGACCTTGGGGTCTCGAACCTGGGCCCTCCGCATCCCAGTCCAACACTCTATCTACTGTGCCACCGCCTGGTCAGGCTATTGGTTGATTCTTGAATATGCCCTGACCCAAAATTGAACCCGCAACCTTGGCGTTTCAGGATGATGCTCTAACCAACTGAGCTACCCGGCCAGGGCAGAATAAAACTTTTTTGAAGTTACTCATAAGTCTTTGGAACACTAGGAGAAAGCAAAATAGACATCAAATCAGATGGAAAAAAGGTATGGTCCTGCCAGTTGTGACTTTCTTGTGTCACCTACCCTTACTCCTCACAAAGAATGAACCAAAGATGTTTGTTTTGCTTGGGTGCTCCAATATGCAAACACACTTATTGCCAACTCTCTTTTTTTTTTTTTTTTTTTTTTTACACAGAGACAGAGAGAGAGTCAGGGAGAGGGATAGATAGGGACAGACAGGAACAGAGAGAGATGAGAAGCATCAATCATTAGTTTTTCGTTGCGACATCTTAGTTGTTCATTGATTGCTTTCTCATATGTGCCTTGACCGTGGGCCTTCAGCAGACCGAGTAACCCCTTGCTCGAGCCAGCAACCTTGAGTCCAAGCTGGTGAGCTTTTGCTCAAACCTCATCTAAGCTGGCGACCTCAGGGTCTCAAACCTGGATCCTCTGCATCCCAGTCTGATGCTCTATCCACTGTGCCACCACCTGGTCAGGCAATCCTTAGAGTTGTTATAAGTAGGTCATTATTTCCAAACACTCTGGACAAGTTTTATGCAGTTACAGGTTAGAAAAGAAGGGGATTATATACTGTCTAGACCAGTGGTAGGATTCAGCCGATTTGCACCGGTTCAGCAGAACCTATACGTAATTTTTTATTGAGTTCGGTGAACTGGTTGTTAACATGGCACTTGTAATCAGGGTTCTCTCTAAGGTGGGCACCTTAGCAGCCGTCCAATGCTAAAATCAGAAATTTACATTTGTTACTTTTTTTTTTTTTTTTGTATTTTTCCAAAGTTGGAAACAAGGAGGCAGTCAGACAGACTCCCGCATGCGCCCGACCGGGATCTACCCTGCACGCTCACTAGGGGGCGATGCTCTGCCCATCCGGGGCATTGCTCTGTTGCAACCAGACCCATTGTAGCACCTGAGGCAGAGGCCATGGAGCCATCCTCAGTGCCCGGGCCAACTTTGCTCCAATGGAGCCTTGGCTATGGGAGGGGAAGAGAGAGACAGAGAGGACAGAGAGGGGGAGGGGTGGAGAAGCAGATGGGCTCTTTTTCTGTGTGCCCTGGCCAGAAATCGAACCTGGGACTCCTGCATGCCAGGCCGACGCTCTACCACTGAGCCAACCGGCCAGGGCCTTCTTACTCTTTTTTTTTTTTTTTTTTTTTTTTGGCATAATTTTTCAATTTTATTAACACAAATACAATGTGCACACAATCTGTCTATTCATTTTCTTCACTGCGCAGCCTGGCATTGGGATTGGTGACTCTGATGGCCAGCTGAGCTGCTCTTTCCACAATGGCTTTGCGGTTCTTTGAGGAGACGTTGTGAGCAATCTCAGCACAGTAAGATTTGTTGCACATCAGCAGTACTTCAAGCTCCTTGACGTTGTGGACCAGGAACCTCCGAAAACCACTGGGAAGCATGTGCTTTGTTTTCTTGTTGCTCCCATAACCAATATTGGGTATCAAGATCTGGCCCTTGAATCTCCTGCGCACTCTATTGTCAATGCCTCTGGGTTTCCGCCAGTTTCACTTAATTTTGACATATCGGTCTGACTGGTGCCGGATGAACTTCTTGGTCCTCTTTTTGACAATCTTGGGTTTCACCAGGGGTCTGAGGGCAGCCATGGTACCAAGTAGGAGATGGCTGCCACCTCCTTAGGCAACGCCGAGGAAGAGAAGGGACTTCTTACTCTTTTTTAATGTTCATCTTCACAACAGCATATTCTAAGGGCCTGTAGTAATGTTCATTCAGTCCATAGTTATAGGAATGGGATCCTACTCCTACAGTGAAAAGATGGTAAGTATAAGTCACACAGCCGATGATGCTTGGATAAAAGCAAAGAAAATTGCAAGTGAGGACACCAATCAAGAAGCACAATGGAAATAAATAATAGTTTTGTGGTCTTTTTGGTCAGGTATTATTTACTATTTTTTCATTAATATGTTAAAATTCTTATAACCTAGTTTTGTGTATCTTTTATTGTTCTTATTAAGTATTAAATGCATGAAATAATAAACTACCTTTTGGTATATCTTTTTTTATACTTAAAATGGCCATTAGGGCAGGGAACCAGTTGTCAAATTATTTGAATCCCACCACTGGTCCAGACATCTCATTTTTCTAGGTGAAAGAAGGCTGAAGAATGTGACTTGACCGAGGCCATGCAACTACAGTAGTCAGTATTGGAAGCTCCACAAGAATAATGACCCTGTTTTTGGTGACCTTTGTATTCTCAGAGATTAACATGTGCCTAGCAAATAGTGAATGCTCAGTAAATGTGTGCCGAGTGAATGAAATAATTTGAATAATGAATAAATAAGTCAAAAATTCACGTCTGTCAAATACTTTTTGCACTGCCATAATAATCTTCAATTTTCAAACAGACCTAAAATCCTCAAAAAAGTTACAAGGTAGTCTAACAAATGTTTAGACAGCATCATTTATTCATGTGCCATTAATTATTTATTATTATTATTTTTTTTTTTTTTTTTTTGGTGACAGAGACAGAGAGAGGGACAAATAGGGACAGACAGACAGGAAGGGAGAGAGATGAGAAGCATCAATTCTTCATTGCAACTCCTTTGTTGTTCATTGATTACTTTCTCATATGTGTCTGGGGGGGGCTACAGCAGAGCAGAGTGACCCCTTGCTCAAGCCAGCGACCATGGAGTCACATCTATGATCCCACACTCAAGCCAGCGACCCTGCACTCAAGCTGGCGACTTTAGGGTTTCCAACCTGGGTGCTCTGTGTCCCAGACCGATGCTCTATCCACTGTGCCACCTCCTGGCCAGGCATTTATTTAAAAGAATTTATAGTTTGTGTTCTATATTATCCAATATTCTCAGCTTTTGCTCTCAAGATTTTTCCATGTCTTTATACCTCTTGAAAATTAAGCAGAGAAAGAGGAATTAAATCACAGATCTTGCTGCCTTGTTCATTCAGTAAGCCTTTTACAATACCTGTTATCTGGTCCCAGCTGTTGTGCTAAATTTAGGATTTTGGATTATCTGTAACTGTCTCCCATTACCAAGGTTAGTTAAGTGATTGTAGAACAAGAGAAACTTCAGTTATCAAATAAACTACATAGTACAGTATCTAATAATATCAGAGTCAAATCCACTAGGTATTAACATTTGTAACTGTAAAGCCAGTATCCCCGGCCACCATCACAGCCGCCTGGCCCATGCCGGTTCGCATTGGATTTGGACAGTCGGTAAAGAAACAATGGAGCCAAAAACTGGTGGGCCATCATCTTTAATCCTAGCTTGCACCCGGCGGGCAAGTAAAAACACACACTGGGCTCCAAAACCCACTCATTCAGTGCTCACAAAGCCACTGACTTATCCGAATTTCCTAGAATCAAAGGTTTCTAGCTCACCAGACTTATTCACCTCTGTTCCCCATCTCCTTCCTTCTCCCTGCACAAACTCTGCACAAACTGGCCTCTCACTCTGCACTCCACCATCTTGGCTGCTTCTCCTGGTCTCCTCCACGTAGCCTTTCTCTGCTCTCCACTCTAATGCTAATCTCAGGAACCAAGAGAACAAGCTCCCATTCTGCCCCATTTTATACTGCAGAAATCAAAACCTTTAATCAAATATACAAAATAGGGAAATCTCTGATACAAAGTCACTTATCTGAGGCATAATGGGATTCTTCATGAGAGTGCACCACCCTACATCAAAAAGGGTGGGAAAGGCTTAGTCTTAAAACTAAGCCCCAGGCTACAAGGATCCTGCCTGTCCATATCCTGCCCCCAACACACATTAATACAATTACACCCATCCCAAGCAATCACCTGGGCAACGGGCTTCCACGTGGGCAGCACCATCTTTAACAAAGTGAGCATAATATATTTTATCTGCCCGACAGCAACCATTACATAGTATGGTAAGGTGCCAGAGAACTGTAAAACTTAGTATTGGCAATGCCATTTTAAAGAGGAAAAGTCAGGCTTTCTGTCCTGTCCTTTCTTTAGAAAATGGAGGAAAAAAGAACATAGAAGTCTCCTGACTTACAAGGACAACTGGGTCATTTGGTTTTAAATTCTCTGAAAGGATTAAGGTTATCTGAAGAACTCCCTTTCCCTTTCAATAAGAGGCAAAATTTACATACCACCCTACACTGATTTTGGCTCTCCCTCCCTTCCTGGAATCTTGAAATTAAGGTGTACCTCTAGGCAAAGGAGGAGAGATAGATACTAATGCCCTGTGTCAGCCATACGCGGCTGGCATATTTAATAAATCTCCTCCTTTAATAAAACCTTTCAAAATTCATCTGGACTTGGTGTCTCTACGTAAACCCACTGAAGTGAGGTACGGTACTTTGCAGAATCTGGGGTACAGTACTGTTGGGCAGATAAAATGTATTATGCTCACTTTGTTAAAAATGGTGCTGCCCAGGTGATATCAATGTGTTGGGGGCGGGCTGTAGGCAGGCAGAATCCTTGTAGCCTTGGTTTTGGGATTAAGCCTGTCCCACCCTTTTTGGTGTGAGGTGGTACAATCCAATCATGCCTCAGAGAAGTGACTTTGTATTAGAGACTTCCCTATTTTGTATATTGGATTAAAGGTTGTGAAGCTATACTATAAAATGGGGGCAGAACGGGAGCTGGGGCTCTTGGTTCCTGAGGTTAGCATGAGAGAGTAGAGCCAGCAGCGGAAGGAGGCCACGTGGAGGAGGCGAGGAAAAGCAGCCAAGATGGCGGAGTGCTGAGTGAGATGCCAGTTTGTACAGAGTTTGTATCTGGGATAAGGAAGGAGATGGGGAACTGAGGAGAATAAGGCTGGTGAGCTAGAAACCTTTGATTCTAGAAAACTCGGATAAGTCAGTGGCTTTGTGAGAACTGAATGTGATTGGGTTTTGGAGCCCAGTGTGTGTTTTTACTTGCCCGCCGGGTGCAAGCTAGGATTAAAGACTATGGCCCACCAGTTTGTGGCTCCGTTTCTTTGCCGACTGTCCGAATCCAATGCAAACCTGCATGGGCCAGAAGGCTGCTGTGATAGTGGCCCTGGCCGTGGCTTCTGGCTTTACAAGTACTTTAACAATAGATTAAGGTATTGTTGCCATTTGTCAGAATTTTCATCTTCAGAATATTTCCTTGAAAAAATGTAAAATCTTCATGTTCTGTCCTGTTTTGATTACATACAATCTTAGAGTTAAGGCTAATAATTGTAATTGTGAATATAATTTTACAGTACATATCAACACATCTAGAACATATTACTAATTTTTCATAAAAGAAATTTCATGTATTTGATGGACCCAAGGCAAGAATATGCAATTTCCAATCTCGCATTTTATAAAAACTTCTGATATAAAAGTAATACATACTCATTGTTAAACCTTGGAAACCACAGAAGAATACAAAGACAAAAGTAAGTCACCTATAGACCTTTCCTATTGTAAGGTTTCTTCTTTTTTTTTTCAATTGAGAGAAAGAGAGAGGAAGGGAGAGGAAGGGAAAGAGAGAAACATCTTCCACCCATTCATGCATTCACTATCAATAGTTGGCTCTTTTATGTGCCCTGACCCGGGATCAAACTTGCAACCTTGGCATGTCAGAATGATCCTCTAATCAATTGAGCTACCAGGTCAGGGCCTCATTGGTTGAGTTCTCTTTGTGTCCTGACAGGGTAGTGAACCGGTAACCTTGGGTGTATGGGGATGGAGTTCAAACCAACTGAGCTACTTGGCCAGGGCTTCCTGTTGTGTGTGATTCTTTTTTTTTTTTTTTGTATTTTTCTGAAGCTGGAAACGGGGAGGCAGTCAGACAGACTCCCACGTGCACCCGACCGGGATCCACCCGGCACGCCCACCAGGGGGCGATGCTCTGCTCATCCAGGGGGCCACTCTGTCACGACCAGAGCCATTCTAGCGCCTGGGGCAGAGGCCAAGGAGCCATCCCCAGCGCCAGGGCCATCTTTTGCTCCAATGGAGCCTCGGCTGCAGGAGGGGAAGAGAGAGACAGAGAGGAAGGAGAGGGGGAGGGGTGGAGAAGCAGATGGGCGCTTCTCCTGTGTACCCTGGCCGGGAATGGAACCGGGACTTCCGCACGCCAGGCGGACGCTCTACCGCTGAGCCAACCGGCCAGGGTCTGTGTGTGATTCTTGTATGCAAAACTATTTCTTTTAAAAAAGCAAAATAAAAAACAAACAAAAAAAAATCCACCTTTTTCCCAATGTAACTGAAGAGCATGGCAAATTTTATACTTAACCTTGCTTCTGTTTTGAGCTCACAACCCCATTCCTACTTACTGAGTAGCTAAAAGCTTCAGTGCTTGTTAGGACTGCTTTTCTAAATTACAGCAGATCCTTGTCATCTGTTTGTGTTTGAGTGATGACACAACATCACAACACGAAATGTAATGTCACATTGTTACAGCACAACAAGAAAATTACAGCTCCCCAACAATAACACGGTGTCAAAAAGTGTCCTCCTGGCATGAGTCAGTGTTTTAGATGTTATTAAAAGTTATTTTTAGCACAGCGAATGCCTCGGGAGCTTGGGTTACGAATCCTACTTAAAATCCTTAGTAATTTGGGAAAATCTAGGCTGCTAGGGCTTGTTCTTTAACTTCCTAATTCCTGATGCGCATGGCTGTCCACTCTCCTTCCTTGACCACATTAGACCCGGTTCCACCGTGCGCTGTTTGTGTTCCACTTGAGGCTCGGTTGCAACTCTGCGCCAACATCGCGTGTGGAGGAGGAGGAGGAGACTAAAATTATCCTCCACGTCTGGGGCAGGCCCTCGGATGACATCTCCCCAGTTACCCTGTGCTCTAATAGCGCAGCTCGGATTCCTGGTCCCAGACGCGCCGCACCCGTCTCAGAGCGCAGGCAGGAGACCACAGCCGCCGCAGCTGGCCCGCGCCTAACCCGCCTTCCCGGCTCCGCCCACCACACGCAGCCGCGGAGCACCTGCACCCAAACCCAAGACCCTCAACTAGCGCCCCCGGGCGCACGGGACGTTGCCATAACAACCCGGCGCCAGCCGCGGAGGCCGCCAGGGAGGAAGTGACGAGTGGTGGGTTGGCTGTTGTTGGGACACGTGACCCGGGCAGTGTTTTGACAGGGCAAACAGCAGAGAAAGAACTGGGCGAGCGAGGGGGATCGGGAGCTGGGCGCCAGAGCTAGAGACAGCGGGCGGGCAAAGAGCTGGCAGAGACGCGGGGCAGCCGGGCCGGCTGGGGGCCGCGGGGCTCGGGTGCGATTCGGCCAGGGCGAGGGGCTGAGTGCTGGGAGCCGAGCGAGGCGGCAGCTGGGGCGGAGGTGGATGGCCACAGGGGCGCCGGGGAGCCGCGTCGGACTTGTCCTCTCGGGCCCCCATGGTCCCCTAACGCAACCCCGGGGGGCGCTGCGCGCCACACTCGGCTCTCGCCGGCCCTGCGCCACCCAGAGCCTCAGGTCTGAGGTTGGAGTGTGATGTGAGTCGCCGGGCGAGCGGCTCAGAGAAGTGCCAAGGGAGGAGGGATCGGCACCCGGGAGGAGAGCGAGCTAGGCAGCAGAGGCCGGCTGAGGGCGACATGAAAACAACTCTCCGGCGGGGAGAGGGGCTGGCGTGGCTCTCGGTGCGGCGGGGCTGAAGGAAGTCCGGGGCCGCGCAGGACGGCCGCGCGGAGCAGGGGCGAGCGCCCATTCGTGAAGCCCTACCTGGGGCGACCTCCGTCCTCGCCACGCAGAGCTAAAGGTGGTAGGGGGCGATCCGGACAGCGCCGTAGAGTTCGCCTGGGGCGGGGGGCTGGGCGCGAGGCGATGATTCGAGTTGCTTTCTGACCCTCTTATTGTGCAAACTTGGCCGCGGTTGCGGCAGGAAGGCTAGCCAGAGGGTAATTACACAGGTGAGGCCCCGCGGGGCGGGAGGAGCACTTGGGGAGGCGCCAGGGGGTCTTGAAGAGTTTCTTGCGCCCCGCACCAGGTCGGAGAATATACCAGCCACTGCGGATGTGCCGCTGTTCCCAGCAGCGTTTTTTACAAAGGGGTTAGTTAGCTTGTGTTGCTTGAGTCTTTTTTTTTTTTTTTTTTCTCCTTGCCCGTACCTCCAGGTTATAAATAGATCTTCCTTTCGATTCAGAGACACTGTTAAAAGACACTTTGGCCTAGAGAGCACGGGGCAGGGAAGAGGGGTGTTCAGTCCGGAGGAGATGGGGGCAGCGGTGCAGAAAGAGTTTTGCTTTTTTTCAAACCTGCAGATGCTGCTGTCACCGCAGTTTGTGCCAGGAAGAGGCCTAACTGTTAACAGTAGTTTTCTTGCAAGGTTTAAGTATTAGAGCCAGGACCTGATTATTTTTCTTTTGGTCTCTTTTAGCATTTTGCAAACAGCAGTAGTCACAGAATCAGCAGCGGGCCGGTTGAAAGAACCCACACGTCTATTTCACAGCACCCAGGGTGGAAATTGGATGTGAAAATGAAGCCAGACCGAGGTAAATGATTTAAGTAGGCTTTTTTTCTCCCCCTTATGCCCCATTTTAGAACCTTTAACCTAATTCCGTGGGAGGTTCAACTCTTTCTTTGTCTATTACATATTATTACTTGTTTCTGTTACAGGTTCCAGCTGGTAAGGTAGAGAAGGGTATCTGTAAGGGAGAGTTAGGGTCTGTCTAAATGGGAGGATACAATTTTCACAACTGAAGTAGTTCGGAGAGAGATTCTGTTGTAACTCAAAATGAAATTGTCAAGGACAGCATTTTATCTGTTGCCATAGTACTTGGTATGATTTTAGAGTTACAATACTCATTTTAGGTAAAGAAAGTCTTAACTTCATTTTAAAGAGGTTTATAAGCTTTTTCAGCTTAAGAATTTGAACTTGATAAATTGAGAAACTTTTAAGATTGAGTAGACAAATACTGTTTTATTATTAGTATTGCTTTCATTTGCTGATTTTTGTGCTTTAGGCAAACTCTAAAACTTTGCAAATTAGTCCAGGGCCTTATTCAATAAATGGATAGTTAAGGCTATTGAAATCATTAATGGTAAGTAAATGTGTCATTTCCCTTCCAAACCTGTATTTTCAGGATTTAGAAGAATAATGTATACACTGTTTTTTAAGGATTTAAGAGGATTGAAAACTCATCAGTTTTTTTGTTTGTTTTTTGGGGGGTTTTGGTTTAATGGTGTGGACCATGATGAGATTTTAATATAGTAGTAGTGAGGAATGAAGGCTTTTCAGGCAGATGGAGATTTGATTCCTAGGAAGACTTTAAGAAGAGGATTATTGTATATGGTAGGGAGTTGGACTAGATGATAAAGAACCTTCCAAATGTGAGACTTTAGGAGTGGAAATGTTAATTTATCCTCATATAAATTAGATGCTCATTTTTTAAAAGATATGTATTAAACTGGTTAATTTCTTCCATATTTTTTTCCAAAGTGGGTTAGAAAGACAAATTTTCTAGTTAAAATATGTCTTTGGAAGTAGTGTCTTTTAAAATGCACTAGATAGAAATGGAGAAAGCCATACTTAATTTAGTGGCTTAAATTAGTTTTATGTGTTTGGCTTTTTTCTTAAAATTAGCTATTTATTCATGAAGTATTTGTAAGTGTATTGTTCCTAAGCAGGTTGTTTGTGTAGAATCCCAGGTTTGTTTTGACTTTTAGATTACATCAGTGACTTTGGAAAAATGGCACCAAGGTCAGTAGTTGCAGCCCAGAATAAACAAGCAAATAAAATCAAAGCCGCTATTTGTTTTGTGTTTTTATTGTTGTTATTATTAAAAGTTGTGTTAGCCCTGGCCATGTGGCTTAGTTGATAAAGCATCTTCATGATGTACTGAGGTACAGGTTTGATCCCTGGGTTAAGGCATATATGAGAAGCAATCAATAATCTAAAGCCATAACACCCTGAGAGCACCTGATCAGGATGATCAGGGAAGCTAAGCAGGGTCAGCCTTGGGTAGTACTGCACTTGGCAGAAGCAATCAATGAGTGCAGAACCTAAATGGAGCAACTAAGTGGAACAGTGAGTTGATCATTCTCTCTCTCTCTCTCTCTCTTTCTTTCTACCTCTCCCCCTCCACTTCCTTTCCCCTTTCCCTCCCCCCAATGAAAAAAAAAAGTTGCTTTAAAGTTATAAGCAGTTTAAAAATATTTGCACACAGCCCTGGCCAGATAGCTCAGTTGGTTAGAGCATCATCACAAAGCACAGAGGTTGCTGGTTCAATCCCAGGTCAGGGCACATATAGGAACAGATTGATGTTCCTGTCTCACCTACTCTCTCTAAAATCAATAAAAAAATATTTGCACACAATCTCTGTTTTAGCCAAAACTAGTAACAAAAACACAGTAAAATGTTAGTTATATACTGATATATACTGATACAGATTATTAAGGAAAATAAAAAAATTTATTCATCCAGACTCCTAAAGAAGTAACTTTTCCTCTCTAAAATTGTATCTTTCTTAAGCGTTATGGTGTAAAAATGATGGGATTGTTTAATACTTCATTTTTTTCTATATTGGTGTCTAAGAAACTGTCCTATATGAGTTAATTTTATAGATAATTGAAACTGCTCTTTAAATGCCAAAAATATTTTCAGTTGTAATCATGACATGTGGACAGATCTCTAAAATAGTAATGCTTCCTTGTCCTTTAAAAAAAATAAAAGATATATAGAATCATTGTAGTTTAATCTTTACGTAATGATAAAGGGACATTGTCATGAATTTCAGCTTTGTACTCTGTCATCATCTAGAAGTGCCATAAAGAGAGATTTAAATTTACAAGGTTTTTTCTTTTATTTTTTTCTCCAATTTAAACCCCTTTAGCAGATTTTTATTTTTTAGATTTGATTTTTAAATCCCATGCTGTCAACAGTTTTTAGTGCTAATATGCTTATTCTTGCCTTTTTTAAATTTCACCACTTTAAATCTCTGGGCTAGAAAACTAGATAACCATGCTTAACACTGAGTTCTCTAGAATGAGAGTAAATAGAAGAACCCTTCAGATAGTCATTCAGAATCTGAGTCAAGAGTATGAATTCTAGTGTAGAAACTTTGCGACATTTGCTTAGCGAGATACAGCTGTGCTTCAGAGAGTTTCTAAAGTACATTAGGAGTCTCTTATCCTGCATGATTGGGTGTGATGGTTGGCTAGTTGAAAAAGTCAGGTTAAATGGGAAATTATAAAAAAAAATAACATCCTAAATTATTTAACCTAACTTTTCATGTAGGATCAGAGCCTTTTGGGGGGTGAAATGGGGCCTGTTTTTCAAAGTTAGATATGATTTTTTTTTTCAAGCGAGAGAGACAGAGAGGGGCAGATAGGGACAGACAGACAGGAAGGGAAAGAGATGAGAAGCATCAGTTCTTTGTTGCTGCACCTTGTTCATTGATTGCTTTCTCATATGTGCCTTGATGGGGGGAGGGGGTTGCTCCAGCTGAGCCAGTGACCCCTTGCTCAAGCCAGCAACCTTGGCCTTAAGCCAGAGACCATGGGGTCATGTCTATGAGCCTGTGCTTAAGCTGGCAACCTTGGGGTTTCAAACCTAGGTCCTCTGCGTCCCAGGCCGATGCTCTATCCACTGCGCCACCACCTGGTCAGTCTGATCTTCTTTCTTTTTTTCTTTCCTTTTTTTTTTTTGTATTAAAAAAAACAAAACCAGTAATGTATACCTAGTTTTGATTTCTTTAAAGTGGAATAAGACTTTGTAGAGCAATCTGAAGGTAGAACCTTTTACCTTAAAAAAAATTAATTATAAGTTACTTTTAATGTTTCACAATTTTATAAGTGTGTTGTATACCTGTATTCTACAGGAATTTGTTTTTGGGGGAGAGGGAATATATGTTCATAAATATTTCTTTCCAAAGCATTCAACATAGTTGTTTTTTTTTTTCATTTTTCCGAAGCTGGAAACGGGGAGGCAGTCAGACAGACTCCCGCATGCGCCCGACCGGGATCCACCCGGCATGCCCACCAGGGGGCGATGCTCTGCCCCTCTGGGGCGTCGCTCTGTTGCATCCAGAGCCATTCTAGTGCCTGAGGCAGAGGCCACAGAGCCATCCTCAGCCCCGGGCCAACTTTGCTCCAGTGGAACCTCGGCTGCGGGAGGGGAAGAGAGAGACAGAGAGGAAGGAGAGGGGGAGGGGTGGAGAAGCAGATGGACACTTCTCCTGTGTGCCCTGGCCGGGAATCGAACCCGGGACTCCTGCACGCCAGGCCGACGCTCTACCACTGAGCCAACCGGCCAGGGCCTTAACATAGTTTTAACAGAAATAACTTTTTTTTGCACTCATTTCATTGGTGTATATATATAATATTTAGATAAATTAGTTAATTTCAAGTGGCATAAACAGATTTGGAACAAACACCAGCTATTGGTTAAACATATAACTCTACTAGTAGAAGTAAAAACATTCAGGTAACTAGAAAATACAGTAAGTCCTCACTTAAAGGCATGGATAGGTTCTTGGAAACTGCAACATTAAGCAAAATGTATAATGAAACCAGTATTACCACAGGCTATTTAATAGAAACAAGAGTTAAGTTCCTATGGTGTATTTCTGGTTACAAAAACTTTTAAATAAAGATCCCAAGCACTTCTAATATTAAACATTGAAATAAATGGGAGCTCTACATACATTTAAGAAGATGAAAAAAAACGAGGAAGATGATTGTTTTACAACCTACTAATTCCAGTTCAGGGTTGCAAATGACTGGATCTTTTCCCAGCAGGTCAGGGCACAAGTGAGGAATCACCCTGGGCAGGACACCCTTCCGTAGCAGGATATATCACACACACCGCACACCCACACTCACTCAGACTGGGACAGTTCAGACACCGTTCACCTCACATGCACATCTTTGGGTTGTGGGAGGAAACTGGAGACCCATGCAGACAGAGGGAGAACGTGCTGAAGCCACACAGACAGTGACCCCATCTGGAATCAATTTTTCTTGTCAACATTGTAAAAAAACAACTATTTAAGGACCTACTGTACACTCTTAGCTATTAGTGTCTTAAAAAGTTTGATTTTATGGAGGGTGTGGAAAGCATTGGTCAGTCTTGTTAGTGGATTAGGTGGAAGTCAGGAAAGTTTCTCCTGTCCTTTCAAATAATCAAGATGTCACTGTATAGGGCAATGGCTACATTTCACAGTAGTCAGTAGTATTTTACCATTGTCTGAGGTAAATCTTTATTTTTAAAATTTCAATTTTTATTTTTAATTATTTATTTTTTTATGTGGGAGGCAGACTCCGGCATGCACCCGGACCAGGATCCACCCTATAAGCCCACTAGGGAGCGATGCTCTGCCCATCGGGGTGTTGCTATTAGTCACAACTGAGCTATTTTAGCGCCTGAGGCGGAGGAGGCCATAGAGCCTTCCTCAGTGCCCAGGGCTAACTCGCTCAAACCACTTGAGCCATGGCTGCAGAAGGGGAAGAGAGAGAAACAGAAGCTGGAGGGGTGAAGAAGCAAATGGTCGCTTCTGCTGTGTGCCCTAACCAGGAGTCGAACCCAAGATGTCCACAGGCTGGGCCAATGCTCTACCACTGAGCCAGCCAGGACAGGGCTTTTTTTAAATTTTTAAGCAGTTACATAACATTACTTGGGCAATGCTACCCAAGGTGACTCGTTCATGTTATTAGCACAGGCTTTGTAATCAGACCTGTATTTGTATCCTTGTTACATTACTTGCTAGCTATTTAATCTTTATCAATTTACTTAATCCCTAGAGCAGTGGTTATCAAACTTTTTGAAGTCAGGGCGCATTTAAAATCCTACAAATAATTGTAGGCACACTATATACAGATTTCTGAGAAATATGTTATAATAATTAAGTCAAATATTAAAGAAAAAAGTGTAAAGTCCAATTGTGCTTTTATGGTAATTAAATGAAATAAATACAACAAAATTAAATTTATTCTGACATTAAAAAACATTTTTATGTTATATTTTTTGAGTTATGCTTTTTAGAATTCATAAGGGGTTAAAAATTTTAAAAATGAGAAAAAGTTATCTTTATATATATAGATACATTCTTAGTAAGATTTAGTAAATTTGGCAGGTCCTGGCGCGAATGTGTTGTTTTTTCATTTTTGTGTTTATGAGAAACATGAGCCTGATGTGTCCTAGTGATTTCTGAAAGGCAAACTCTCATTTCCTGGTCAATACATTGAAGAATTCCTCCCCCCCCCCTTTTTTTTTTATGGCAGAGACAGAGAGCCAGAGAGAGGGACAGATAGGGACAGACAGACAGGAAGGGAGAGAGATGAGAAACATCAGTTCTTCGTTGCAGCTTTTTGTTGTTCATTGATTGATTTCTCATATGTGCCTTGACGGGGGTGGGGGGGGGGGGGGGGGGGGAGAGTGGCTACAGCAGATCGAGTGACCCGTTGCTCAAGCCAGCAACCTTGGGCTCAAGCTGGTGATCTTTGCTCAAACCAGATGAGCCCGCGCTTAAGCTGGTGACCTTGGGGTCTCAAACCTAGGTCCTCCACATCCCAGTCCAACGCTCTATCCACTGCGCCACCACCTGGTCAGGCGAATTCCTCCCTTTTTACTCTTAATTATGTTGAGTGCAGAAAACCCCCACCATCCATACCATCTTAACTTGACACCAAACAAAGGATAGAAGAAACTTGCCTCCAGTCTTTCCGGGAACATGGGGGGTAGTGTAAACAATTCAGCACCACAGCTTAACAGCCTTTTGCAACCTAATCAGGCAAGTGAGGTGAGGGGTTGGGCAGACTGTCAGCCTACAGCCAATTCCCCACACCTCTGTCCCCAAAAATCTAAACTCCAAAAACTCAGTTGGTTTTTTGGTCCCCAACAGACACATAACTCTCTGGAGTACCATAGGGCGCACCTGGAAATCTTCTAGGGCACATACTTTGAGAACCACTGCCTTTGAGTCTCAGATTCTTTGTAAAATCAGGATAATCCAACTTTTCATAGTTGTGAGAATGAAATATGACAGTGTTTGGCAAATGGATATAAATTGAATGATAACCTTGATCACATTAAACAAGATATTACAGATACCTATATGCTTGGTCAGTTAACAAAATATGTTAAGAAGTAATCGCCTTTTAATATATAATTATCTTTGAAAAATATAAAAACTACAAAAGTATGCCTGCCATATATGTGCAATTTATTTCTTTATAGTGTCATTTGTTATTACAATTATAGTTTAAATTCTCTGAGATAGGTGGAGTAAGCTTCCTAGGAATAGAGTTTTAAAGGATGTTTTAACTGCTGAGTAAATCTGGGCATCTGGAAAGGTTAAATAACATTACTCTACCTTGTACTTGAAAATGTCAAGTTTGGCCCGACCAGGCGGTGGTGTAGTAGATAGAGCATTGGACTGGGATGCAGAAGACCCAGGTTTGAAACCCCAGGGTTGCTGGCTTGAGCACAGGGTCACCGGCTTGAGCATGGGATCATAGACATAACCCCATGGTTGATGGCTTGAGCCAAAAGGTCACTGGCTTGAGCAAGGGGTCACTTGCTCTGCTGTCGCCCCACCCCCCTCCCCGTCAAAGCACATATGAGAAAGCAATCAATGAACAACTAAGGTGCCGCAACAAAGAATTGATGCTTCTCATCTCTCCCTTCCAGTCTGTCCCTAGCTGTCCCTCTCTCTGACTCTCTCACTATCTCTGTCCAAAAAAAAAAAAGAAAATGTCAAGTTTGGACCTGGTCCTAGGCATGGGTTGAATATGTCCAGTGTTTCAAGAGAAGTCTAAAGTGTGATCTTCATATAGATATAATTAAAACATTATGTTATTTAATGTTGACTAGCTCACCTATGGGCAGCCACGTTTACCTAAATAAGCAGAGGGCCAGGTGCTTCCAGGTAGAGCCAGCTGCATCTTTGTTGGGGCCACTCTGTCCGAAAGTATTCATTTATTTTATTTTAAAAGTTGTCCTAACATTATACCAACTAAAAACTCATTTAGATTAATAAATGTATATTTAGTTACACATTTTTGAGGACTATTGAAATGGTAGCCATACTTTGGTATAAAATTAGCTCAAAGGGGTCTGTCTTAGTAGCATGCTGTAATGCAGGAAGAGTTAGTACCCTAAGGCCTCACAGTCAAACTTAGAAATTCACATTCTAACTTCAGCACTTACTAGTTGAATGACCTTGAGGAAATTACATAGGCTGTCTGAACTTCAGTTCTGTTTGTTCTAACATCATCAACTTTAAGGATTGTGGGAGACACTGAGAACCTATGTTTTTGCACTTAGAATATACCTGGCACAGGGTAGGGATTGGTAAGTGTTTTACTTCCAAGGATGTACAACCTGGATCAGCTGCACTGAGAAAATGACTCCTTTTTTCTTCTCTCCCATTCTTTCCCTCTCTCCCTCCCTCCCTCCCTCCTTTCCTTCCTTTCTCCCTCCCTCTTTCCCTTCCTCCCTCCCCTCCTTCCCTCCTTTTATTAACAGAAAAGCATACAATTTAGCCTTTATACTAGGTTTTAAAACACTTTTTATTTCACTTTTTTTTTTCAGAGAGAGGGACAGATAGGGACAGGCAGACAGGAAAGGAGAGAGATGAGAAACATCAATTCTTCATTGTAGTTCCTTAGTTGTTCATTGATTGATTTCTCATATGTGCTTTGACCAGGGGACTACAGCAGACCGATTGACCCTTTGCTTGAGCCCAGCGACCTTGTGCTCAAGCTGGTGAACCTTGCTCAAACCCGATGAGCCCGCGCTCAAGCTGGCAACCTCGGGGTCTCGAACCTGGGTCCTCCGCATCCCAGTCTGACACTCTATCCACTGTGCCACTGCCTGGTCAGGCTATACTAGGTTTGAGGAAGGTTGTCAAGCTGTGGGAAAATGTGATAGGATAAGCTAAGTGTAATAAACTGGGGGAAACAGATCTGTTTATTGAGATTCCTACAGGCTTCCCTCTGCCTTTGGAGATAAGAATGCTCCTTCCCTCTGCGTATGCGGGGGCACCTCTCATGATCTGCTAAAGGTAAATGAAAGTTGTCACAGAGTCATTCTTGTATCTGCCAGAGAAAATGAGTGTTTCCCTGTTGTGAAGGCTGGTCAAAACAGGCATAAGAGATCAGTAGACCCTTACTGTGTTACTCTGCACTGCGCTGCAGTGTACAACCAGAGCAACAAAACCAGCATTGAGCTACACATCTGTAATGCACACACAGTGGGAGAGGGAAAGTGGATAACTGGAGCACACCAGCTATTTCTGGGCAGTAATATACTCTAATGAGCTCTTAGAGCAGCACTAAGGCAGAGAGATTGGGGCTGGTGGACACTAGAAGGAGGTTGGTGAAAGATATTAGGAGTGGTGAGATAGTGCCCCAAATTGTTTTTTTCTTCAGAACATTACCTAGGATTGATTCAGTGCTTGGAGCATGGATGGCCCTTCTGCTTCTGTGACTCAGAATTTAGATTTGTTCCGTGGTTCTGCAACTAATGGCCATTATAAGTTAAGAAATTTTGGTAGGCTAGTTTGGGAATCTAGGTATAATTCACATTGTTTTAAAATAATAGTGTTTATTCCAAGTATGATGCTTATTTACTTTAAAAATTTACCCTTTTGGGAGCACAACCAATTTGTATTTGGGGATTAACATGTTAAGTTAATATGAAGTTTCCAATTTTTATATTTTCCCACTTATCAAACTTATATATTGTTGAATGGAATTTTAAAAAGCCTTTTTTTTTTTTTAATTGAGAGTCAGGGAGGCAGTGAGGTAGACTCCTGCGTTTGTGCCAACCGGCATCCATCTGGCAAGCCCCTACCGAGTGATGCACTTCCCATCTGGGGCCGCTGCTCGATTGCTCAGCAACCAAGCTATTTTAGTGCCTGATATGAGGCCATGGAGCAATCCTCAGCACCCAGGGCCAGCTCACTTGAACCATTCAAACCATGGCTGCATGAGGGAAAGAGAGAGAGAGAGAGGGGACAAGGAGTGGGGTGGAAAAGTAGATGGTCGTGTGCCCTTACTGGGAATCAAACCTGGGACTTCTAGACACAGGGCCAAAGTCTCTACCACTGAGCCAACAGGCCAGGGCCTGGAATTAAAATTTGATAGCAACATCTGAAATCAGACCATTTAAAAACTTTATCCTGACATCTAGAAAATTTTTTTACATTTTTTAACCAAATCTTCAATTTTCTTTTGTGAAAAGATATCATGGTTTGTCACAGTTTTACTTAAATTTATAATAATAAGAAAATGTGTAACTTTGGTTTTAAAAATAGGTTAAAGGTCTATATCATATTTGGTATACTTGATGAAAGGGTACTTACTGATAGACAATAAGTTCTGCTTTCTTCATTTTACAAAAGAATTAGCCATAAGGATTTTTAAAAAACTTCCCTACTTTGTTCTGTAATTTAATTTACATGTAATTTTTAAAAATTTCAAACCCTTAGAAAAGTTGGAATCATGCAAGTAACAATCTAAATACCTTTTTATAGATTGTGAACATTTTGCCACTCTTATTTTATCACTTAGTAGATAGATAGATAGATGGGTAGATGAGACCAACAAGCATAGAGGTTTATTTTATTTTTTTATAATTTGAAAGTTGATTGCAGACATTATGACACTTGAGCCTCGTCTACATGGAACTCGCTGGCCTGAGCATCTGAAAGCTGATTTTGTACATTTCTTCCCAACTCTGCATCAGCTGGTTGCTTGAAATCACAACCGTGGCAGTAATTATACTGTGGAAATGGATCCTGCAGCAAACCAGGGCTTCTTTCCTCTGGAGCCAGTTGTTCAACATTTATCATCACACCATTGCATATATCTCCTAAAAATCAGAACTTTCTCCTACATACCTGCAGTTCAGTTATCACAATGACAAACTAACTCTGACACACTACTGATATCCAACATGTGGTTTGCTAGTCATCCCAATGTCGGCTTGAATCACATTGCCTTTTAAGGAAGTAAGATGCTTCCTGTTACAGAGAGGGAGTTAGACTCATGTTGGACAACATTTAGAAAGATTTTAGAGTACACTTGTAAGGACATATAAAGGTAGAAGCAAGTAAAATTATTCGCTTTTGGAAAAAACCAAATTGAATAGTTAAGATTTTAGCAGTATTTTCTTATTTTATTTAACTTAAAAAAATTATGTGGCCAAAATGGAATTAAGAGAAAAAAAAGAATATTGATGAAATTTCGAGACTTTTTTTCAATTGATAAAGGATTATATTTGAATTGGGAAGAATTATAGTCTTAACCCTAAAGCTTTAGGCTACCTCTCTGACCTATTTCTTAGTATTGTAAGGCCTGCAAGCACTTTGCACACGTTGCTCTTGCTGTTCTTCAGTCACCACAAGCACATTGACACTGGAGCCTGTGCTTTTGCTGTCCCCTTTTGGAATACACGTCTCATTACTGTGTCCTTGACTTCATTTGACTTTCTGCTGGGTTGTCACCTCCTCAGAGAGGAGCCTTCCCTAATCATCCTATCAAAAAGAGTACAGCTCTTTTATTCTCTCTTTATTCTACATCACTGTTCTTCAAAGTCCTTATCATTACTTACCCTGATGTTGTGTATTTATTTATTTGCTTTTTTGTTTTTCTCCAACAAGAATGTAAGCTGTATGAGGACAGGGACCTAATAACGTTTGTTCATTACTCTTTTACCATGTGTGGACTGATGCCTGGCATTTAGTCGCTGCTCCATAAATATTTTTTGTTAAATGAATGCTTTAACAATGCTTTAGTATCTTTGTGATGTAGCCTAAAAGTAGTATTACTGGAAAAGGTTATGCATTTTCTTCCTGTGATTTGTTGGTCTTGTAATCCTAAGAATGAATTCTCTAATGTCAGATTTTGTTTCTAAATGGGGATATTTATGTCCACTTCTCAAGGTTATTGGGGAATCAAATGAGATAACTACACAAACATAATGTAAGACATTTTATAACTGAATAAATGTTAAAAGTAATGTCTACTGTCTGAGTTCATAGGGATTAATTTCAGCGGGGGTGATTACTTTCAGCTGAGGTGATTAATTTTAGGGCAGAGGTTGTATTTTGGCAGAGACAGCAGCTGGATTGAACCTTAAAAACAGGTATAATTTAGACAGATGGAATTTTACAGAGCTCGAGAGGAAGAGGACTAGAAGAGAAGACATTGTGAACAATTAGAATGTTCAAAGGGTAGCATGTAAACTAATGGGGATTGGAGGGGTTACTTCTCTATTTTCCTGTTGTTACCATTCTTTGTAATATATGAGAGATTACTGTTCCTTTTTGTGAAAATTTTGGGAATACGAGCATAGCATACAATACTGACAATATAGCTATTGTTTTATGGTACTCTTGTCAGAGTCATAAATTGCACTATTTATAAGTATCTATGTATTATAACAAATACAGGGGAGAAAAACAGGATAAAGCTGGAGATTCCTCCTCTCCTTCCAGAAAATTGTTAGCTAAAACTTAGTGCTGCGGGATTAGAGGCCCTTGCTCCTTCCAAGGTCATGCGCACTATGAGAGCATGGAGGCCCCCACAATACTGATAAGCTTTCCTGGCTATATTAAGGACAGAATGGACTCATATCCTCTCTCTCACCCAACCAGATAAACATTTTCACACCAAAGCTTCAAGAAAAGAAACTTGGCCATAAGAGGGGTTTTTTTTTTTTTTTTGGTGTATTATAGTGGAAAGAGCACAAAGCAGGAAATCTCAGAGCCCATCATTTATAACCCCTTCCTTAAAAATTGTTTCCCTGGGTACGTGTATTTCCTAAATTGGTATATCTGCTATTCAGAAATCGGAATAAGGAACATACCTGTGTCTTTGAGGAAATATATTTAAATCCTAGTAATTATTGTGTTGATTGAATGCTGGTCCGAGAGGCATATTTCTGTAGTCCAGCATGTAACAGCCCTGGCCTGTGCTTTTTCTTCTATCTTACAGAATTCAGGTATCTGCCAGGGGACTATGAAGGGCTAACAATGAAGAAAAAAAAATCCTCAGGTTATGTGGAGGTACAGATTAAATTCCATTATGAAGAGCTTAAGACATGAACGTGCTTTTGTTATTCTGAAATCACTCTCAAGTTATTGCTAGAAATCAGAGTTGGAAAGATCCTTAGAGATTGTCTCTTTTATTTTTACAGTTGAGAAAATATGAAACCAAGAGAAAAAGAAGTAATCTATCCAACTACAAAAGTAAAACTCAAATTTTCTGCTAGTGGTTGAGTATTTTCTGTACTATACTACCTCCAGCAAGGGCACAGAGCACAATGACCTGTAGACTCTGGCACCAGAAATGACACAGTGCCTAGCCAGCCTTTTTCAAGGAGCTTGAAAGAAACAAAGGCTTGGTGATTATAATTTAACATTGTTCTCCAGCTAATATCTATAATATATGCTGGAAATAAAATGGTGAGCAAGAAGTAACACGGCCTCTGGGCTCTGGAACTTGTAATCAAATGTAGACTTTCCTGATTTTTTTTTCCAGAGTCAACAGACAAAAGTGTTTTGGTAGTGGCACAGATGGAATAAGGGAGTGGGGCAAGTTACCCAAGAGGAAAAGAGTTTTGGGTGGCCTGCATAGACCGGTAGAACTCTTACATGCCACTATTCTTTTCTGTTCGTGGTGGTCTCAAATATTTTTGGTGAGAGAAAGAGTGTGCATTCTGTTTTTTGTTTTTGAAGCTGAGGAAGGAAATTTATTTTCAGTAAGTGCAGGTTTCAAATGAGGTGTTCAGTTCATGAGGCTTTATTGATTTTTTCCTCTAGGCAATGCAGCTCAAACCTTCCTGGTCTGAAAAGTTAGAAACTACTGAGATATTCAAATCATAAGTACCTTCCACTGGCTTCCAGGTGAACTGATTGTATAAACTGGAATTGTGTTGAAAGGGAGAGCTTTGATGGACACATTGACTAGCATTTGTGTGAGGAAAAAGAAAACTACCTCCCTCAACACAAAAGGTGTACTTAGTGGGTTACAGAACGTGTGCATTCTGAATTCTTTGGAATCTACACATCTGTCTCTAGAGTATAGTGTCACCTCTAGTAAAGAGGGGTTCGTAGGACTGAGTTATGATAGCCTGTGAGGTGTGTGAATTGTGGTTGTAAACCTCTAATAATACTTTTTATCAAACTCTTAGTAAAAATAAAAATATCAACCTTGAATATATGCTTCCTAAGCCCATGTTGGCTGAATGTGATGAGGTAGAACCAAATACATAATTGGGAACATTGTAGGGGGTGGTGGTAATAGAGAGACAGTATAGCATAGAGCAGTGGCTTTAAATTTTATTTTTTTTTAGCAAGAAAGACAGAGACAGATAGAGACAGACTAGAAGGGAGAGAGAGGAGAAGCATCAACTCTAGTTGTGGCACTCTGGTTGTTCATTGATTGCTTCTCATAAGTGCCTTGAAAGGAAGGGCTTCAGCTGAGCCAGTGACCCCTTGCTCAAGCCAGCAACCATGGGGTCGTGTCTGTGACCCCACGCTCAAGTCGGTGATTCCATGTTCAAGCTGATGAGCCCATGCTCGAGCCAGATGAGCCCGCACTCAAGCTGTGACTTTGGGGCTTGAACCTGGGACCTCAGCATCCCATGTCAACATTGACACTTTATCTACTGTGTCACCACTGCTCAGGCTAAATTTTTTTGACTGCCCACAGTTACAAAGAAAATTAATGTTGCTGCCTAACCAGTGGTGGCACAGTAGATAAAGTGTCAATGTTGACATGGGATGCTGAGGTCCCATGATAAAACATTTACCCGGAACATTGAGGTTGCTGTTTCAAAGCCCAGGTTGCTGGCTCTGAGTGTGGGCTTATCAGCATGGGGTCGCTGGCCTGAGTGGGGGATCCTCCACATTATCCAAAAGCTTGCCAGCTTGAACCTAAAGGTGGCTGGCATGAAAAGCCCCAGGTTGCTGGCTGAGGCAAGGGGACACAGGCTCGGCCCCAGTCAAGGCCCGTCGGAGAAGCAGTCAGGGCACAACTAGGGTGAAAGCAACTACACGTTGATGCTTCTCACCCTCTCTCTCCTTTCCAGTCTCTTTCTTACTTTTGCAATAAAATAAAATTAACAATGAAAGAAAATTGTTGTTGCTGCCCTATAACAATACTCTCTCCCCAAACAAGTCTTCACTGAATCTTGCTCGTGCAGTGGTGGCTGATCTTTTTCCTATTTTGTTTAAAAAGAAAATGATAGTCCTAGCACCCTGAATTAATTTCACAGCACATTTCATTCTACAGATTGTTTTAGCATTTAGAACTAGAAAGACCTGTATTCAAATTCTACTTTTGCCACCTCTGTGTAAGCTTAATCAAATTACTAACTTCTTTGGGCTTCAGTTTCCTCACTAGTTAAAACTGAGAAAATAATTGTATTCATTTCATAGGTTAGTTTTTGTTGTTTTTTTTAATAATGACATAACCTGAGTAAAATGATTGTGCCAGGCACTTAGTAAACACATAATCAATAGCTTTCATTCTCTCCAAAGTTTGTTAGCTTAGGGCAGTGGTTCTCAAACTTTTTGAAGTCAGGGCGCATTTAAAATCCTACAAATAATTGTAGCTGCACTATATACAAATTTCTGAGAAATATGTTATAATAAGTCAAATATTAAAGAAAAAAATAAAGTCCAAATGTGCTTTTATGGTAATTAAATGAAATAAATACAACAAAATTAAATTTATTCTGACATTAAAAAACATTTTTATGTTACATTTTTTGAGTTATGCTTTTTAGAATTCATAAAAAAAAAGGGGTTAAAAAATAAAATGACAAAGTTATCTTTTTGTATACATAGATACATTCTTAGTAAGATTTAGTAAATTTGGCAGGTTTTGGTGCGAATGTGTTAAGTTTTTTCATTCCTGTGTTTATGAGAAACATGAGCCTGATGTGTCCTAGTGACTTCTTCAATGTTTGGGCATATATTTGAAAGGCAAACTCATTTCCTCCTCAGTGCATTTAAGAATTCCTCTCTCTTTACTCTTAATTGTGTTGAGGGTAGAAAATCCTAATTTACATAAATAGGATATTGAAAATTGTAGTAAAATGTTCAAAGCTTTTTTAAGATATTGCCACATATTCTTCTTTTATAGAAATCCAAAAGGCTTCGAGACAATTCTTTATGTTTAATCATCATCCAAAACACCCACCATCCATATCATCTTAACTTTACACCAAACAAAGGTAGAAGAAACTTGCCTCCAGTCTTTCCAGGAATATGGGGAGTAGTATAAACAATCCAGCACTGCCTGACCAGGCAGTGGCGCAGTGGATAGAGTGTTGGACTGGGATGCGGAAGACCCAGGTTCAAGACCCCGAGGTCGCCAGCTTGAGCGCGGGCTCATCTGGTTTGAGCAAAAGCTCACCAGCTTGGACCCAAGATCACTGGCTCAAGCAAGGGGTTACTCAGTCTGCTGTAGCCCCCCAGTCAAGGCACATATGAGAAGGCAATCAATGAACAACTAAGGTGTCGCAGTGAAAAAGTAATGATTGATGCTTCTTACCTCTCTTCGTTCCTGTCTGTCTGTCCCTATCTATCACTCTCTCTGACACTCTCTGTCTCTGTATAAACAAAACAAAACAAAAACTATCCAGCACCATAGCTTAACAACCTAATCAGGCAAGTGAGGTAGGGGGTTGGGCAGACTGTCAGCTTACAGCCAATTCCCCACACCTCTGTCTCCTAAAAATTTAAACCCCCAAAACCCTGTTGGTGTTTTGATCTCCAACAGGCACATATTTCTCTGGAATACCATAGGACGCACCAGGAAATCTTCTAGGGCGCACACTTTGAGAACCACTGGCTTAAGGAATTGGGATTGATAAAGAGGGTCAATCTTCATAAAATTAATTCATTTTTAGATATATTGGAGTTTGAGGTGTTACAGATAGCCAGAAGAATTAAGACATAGCTAATTTTAAATTTTTATTTATTGATTGATTTTTTTTTTTTTTTTAGGGAGGGGAGAGACAGGAACATTGATCTGTTCCTGTATGTTCCTTGACTGGGGATTGAACCAGCAACCTCTGTGCTTTGGGAGGATGCTCTAACAAATGGAAACAAATGGAGCTATTCAGCTAGGGCAGCAAATTTTTAAAAACACAAGCAGAGTATTAAAACTTCAGGACCTTAACGACTGAGTCTTTCTTAAAACTACATGAGGTTTACTTAATTCTACACAACTTTTTACCTTTTCAGATTTCTGCTAAAATTCTCTAAAATTTAAAATGCAGAATCTGTCTGGCTGGTGGTAGCACAGTGGATAGAGCATCGGCCTGGGACGCTGAGGTCACAGGTTTGAAACTCCAAGGTCACCAGCTTGAGTGTGGGCGCATCTGGCTTGAGCGCAAGGTCACCGGCTTGAGCATGAGATCATCAACATCATCCCACGGTTACTGGCTTGAGCCCAAAGGTCACTGGCTTGAGCAAGGCGTCACTGGCTTGGCTTAGGCCCCCATCCCCCCGCATCTCACTCAAGGTACATAGGAGAAGCAATCAATGAACAAATTATGAGTTGATGCTTCTCATCTCTCTTTCTACCTCTTACTTAAAAAAAAAATGTATAATGCAGAATTTGTCATTTGTATGACTTTTTGGCATAGTTTGTAGAGGTAATGACATCTATCAGTGATAAGTAGTTTTAGAAGAAAATAACACAGGATTTAGGATTAAATAGGTAACCAGCCAGCTGCCATAAGCTCTTTATCTACAAAATATTCTTATATCACAGAGTTACAATGATCTAATAGACATAAGTATAACATACAATAGCTCCATGGGAACTTTTAGTAAAACATTATTTTGTTGGGGGAGGGGAGGGGCACAAGGAAAACCAGTTAGAAGGTGACGGAAGACAATTGGACTTTGGGTGATGGGAATGCAGCATAATCAAATATCAAAATAACCTGGAGATGTTTTCTCTGAACATATGTACCCTGATTTATCAATGTCACCCCATTAAAATTAATTTTAAAAAACAAAACAAAAAACCCATCATTTTATTATTCTGACCAGATAGCTCAGTTGATTAGAGTGTTGTCCTAAAATGCCAAGTTTGCCAGTTCAGTCCAGGGTCGGGGCGCATATAAGAGTCAGCCAATAAATGTATGAATACGTGGAACAACGAATTGATGTTTCTCTGTCTCTCCCTTTCTCTTTCTAAATATCAATTAAAAAGTTAATAAAATGATGTTAAATTTTATCAGAATGAAAATTCATGATTGGTTCTAAATTTATAAGTGAATCAAACACATCATTTTTTTTTATTGCTTGATTTTAGAGAGACAGGGAAAGCAGGGAGGGAGAAAGAAAAAGAGAAGCATTCATTTGTTGTTCCACTTAATTGTGCATTCATTGATTGCTTCCCGTATGTGCCTGGAGCAGGAATCGAACCTGCAACCTTGGCATTTTGGGACAATGCTCTAACCGACTGAGCTAATTGGCTAGGGCCCAAACACATCACTCTTTACAATATAATAGCAGGAAATTAGCAATATCCCAGATCATGTCTTTAAAGAAATATGGGTAGAGGTAAAAGGGAACCCACATCATCTTGGTATTTTATGTAATAATGGTGCTATTAATTTATAAAGACTAAGTATTTAGGATATGAAAAGTGAATTCTTATACCTGATGTTGATACTTATTGAATCTGACTTGTATGTGCAAGATATTATTAGACATAGTGTTTGTCCCAGTAGCTTAGATTATAAATAACCCCTGTTCTAGCTCATTTTAAACAATGTAGTATGAGTGATGCCAAAAAACAGGCTAGAACATTTTCTTCTCTCCAAGATCTTCGACTTTGTAAACAGTGCTGTGCTCCTGGAACTAATCTAGGTCATCATAACCCAAAATCTTTTGAAAGATGAGAACCCCAATTAAGACTCTTAGGAACTTTTTAATATATGACTAAGAATTGTTTTAGCTCTGAGAAACACAATATTCTTGGATTGCTGTTTGGCCACTTGGCTTGTTTGTGCCATGTAATGAATACAAATCACTGAGTAATCATTTCAGCAATAATGATAACTGGGAATCTCCATGCAAATGCAAATTAATGCACTTTGTTATGGCTTAATTTACCTCAGTACTGACCTAACAGCATAACATTTAGTTTTTGAATAAAAAGTGATTTAATGAGGAAAACCATATATTTTCCTTATCTCCAAAACTGGTAATGTTGTGAAGTTTTAGCTGCTGTTTAGTCTTTCTTGCATATTAGTTATTGAGCTGTGAAATGTGTTGTTAAATGTGACATATTTAAGAAGCTTTGAAAGTATCAGTGTCATAAAAATTTTTCTTTGATAGTCAAGATTTAAATTTCATCCCCATTGTTATTAATATGGGATACTGCTAATTTATTGCCTTTTATTTGTTGGAATGGGTGTGGGTATTTGTATGCATGCACAGTGTCACTTGATTAACATCCTATACACCTGAAGTTTGCATAAGAAGAGAGGAAACCTAAATTGCTTGAGAGCCAAGTACTCAGCTAGGTCATTTATTAGTCTTAGAGAAATTATTCTTCCCACTTTACAGGTGAAGAAATAGATTCAGATGAGTTAAATAATTTGATAGCACAGCTTGTTAAGTGGGAAGGACTTGAGCCCTAAACTCTCTGGCACTTCTCCATTATGTGGTGCTGCTTTAAAGGGGTCTTTCCAGTAATAAGAACATCAGGGATGATGATATCCTATTAGTAGGGCACAATGCCTTACTTTGTTTCTTGCTGTTTTTTGTTTGTTTGTTTGAGAGAGACAGAAGGGAGAGAGAGATGAGAAACATCAAGTCGTGGTTGCATCACTTGAGTTGTTCATTGATTCTCATACAGGCCTTGATGGGGAGGAGTGCAGGGGGGTGCTCAATCTGAGCCCTTGCTCAAGCCAGCGACATTGAGATCATGTTGATATCCCACGCTCAAGCCAGCGACTTGCGCTCAAACTCTGGTGAACCTGCACTCAAGCTGGCAACCTCGGGGTTTCGAACCTAGGACCTCAGCCTCTCATGTAGATGCTCTATCCACTGTGGCACCACTTGTCAGGCATGTTGCTGTTTTCAAAGTAATTTTATCCTATCTTATTTCATTCTTACAACATATCAATGTTGAAGACCAAAAAAAAGATTCCTGACTTGAATTTGAGCAATTTAGCGGAGTGCTTAAGATCACAAAGCTGATTAGAGGTAGAGTTTAAGATTAAAGCCCAGATCTGTGGTTCTTGGTTCAGTGCCCTTTTCTTCTTGACCTTCTCTGGACTGGGTGTGTGATCTCTGATCATGAAATAGTGAAGTTTCACAGATTAAATTTTTTATTGTATCGTATAGTGATAAGATTACAGCTACAGCCTGGCTTGCTGGTTAGCAGCCAATCCTGTTTTCCTATATTATAAGTATGACAGTTTTGAGGTATAATGAGCTGTAGTAGTGGTTATTGAATAACTAATAAATGGAAAATATTGACTTGAGATTTTTGTATTTAAACTTTATTCTTGTATGATGCCACATTTGACTATCGAAATGTATATAAGAAAAGAATTGTTAAGGAAAGAATAGCGGTGGATAAGGGCATTTCTGTTAGATTCAGGAAGACCTAAGTCCTGTATTTGCCCTCTTGGTTCTGCTTACTTGGGCAAGGAACAAGCCAGTTCCCTCATTTCTGACCACAGGGAGAGATTAGCACCATGCCAGGCCTTCAATATGTAGTAGCTATTTGACTTTTATTTTTTCTAGTAGCAATATTTCTTTTAGAAAGTGTTCAACCCTGGCCAGATAGCTCAGTTGGTTAGAGCATCATCCCAAAGTACAGAGGTTGCCGGATGAATCCCTGGTCAGGGCCCATACAGGAACAAATTGATGTTCCTGTCTCTCCCTCTCCTTCCCTTCCTCTCTCTACTATCAATAAAATAAAAATAAAAAATAAACTCATGAAAGATCTGATTTGCTATTTGTTTTTTTACATTATGATAATATAAGTAATTTATATTTCTTGAGCTGGTCATTTGGAGAACACAATTCTGACCATGTTCAATGGGAAGCAGGGGAATAGGGGGTTTCCATGGTTGGGGATGGAGAATTGACTAGTATGGGACTGGCGTTTAATATAGAATTTCATATTGTTCAGATTCCTAATTTGTAGACTCTTGAGATCTGCAAAGTAGATAATGTGCCATTATGTTATAGCACACTCATTTATAGCTTTATATACCAACATACACAATCCAGAGAGAAGCAAGCATTTTTCAGAATTATATAAAGTGGCATTTTGAAATTTATTGGCAAACTGGCAGCACATTGGAAGCATTTCACTAAATAAATCTCTTGCTTGCATTTTACTCTAGAAGGTGACATGTCTCTTGGGTGCATTTTATTCATTTAAAATTATAAATACATTTTTCTGACTAAATTTAATATTTTCTATAAGTTCTCTTGGTATATGTTAACTCAGGTTTGTTTTTTATTTTTATTTAAAAATATTTATTGGGGTGACAGTGGTTGATGAAATTATACAGGTTTCACGTGTACAATTCTTATGTGTCACCACCCTAAGTGAAGTCCTCGTCTGTCACCATCTATATTCCCTCTGCCCTCCTCCCCCACTCCCCTCCACCCCTTTCCCTCCTACAGTCCTCACAAACTGTTGTCTGTGTCTGAGTTTTCTTTGCTTAATCCCTTTACCTTTTTCACCCAGTACTCCAACCCCCATCACCTCGACAGCTGTCATTCTGTTCTCAGTATCTGAATGTTTCTATTTTGTTTTTTAGATTATTTTGTTCATTAGATTCCACATATAAGTGAAATTATGTGGTACTTGTCTTTCTCTGACTGGCTTATTTCACTTTGCACAGTATAATCCAGGTCCAGTTATGCTGTTGCAAAAAAGCAAATTTTCCTTTTTTATGGCCGAGCAGTATTCCATTGTGTACATGTGCCACAACTTTTTTTTTAATACAGTTTTATTTATTTATTTGTTTGTTTTTAACAGACAGAGAGAGAGTCAGAGAGAGGGATAGACAGAGGCAGGCAGACAGGAATGGAGAGAGATGAGAAGCATCAATCATCAGTTTTTCGTGGCAACACCTTAGTTGTTCATTGATTGCTTTCTCATATGTGCCTTGACTGCGGGCCTTCAGCAGACCAAGTGACCAACTTTGGGTTCAAGCTGGTGACCTTGGGGGTCTCGAACCAGGGTCCTTCCACATCCCAGTCCAGTGCTCTATCCACTGCGCTACGGCCTGGTCAGGCTACCACAGCTTTTTTTATCCACTCATCTACTGATGGGCACTTGGGCTGATTCAAAACCTTGGCTATTGTAAGTGATGGTGCAGTGATCATAGGGGTGCATATATTCTTTCGAATTTTTCTCTTAAGCAAGAGAGAATAGTTATTGACCATAAAGGTGTGGGTTTATTTCTGGGCTCTATTCTGTCCCATTGATCTATATGTTGGTTTTTATGCCAGTACCATGCTGTTTTGATTACTATGGCCTTGTAATATAGTTTGATATCAGCTGTGTGATTTCTCCAACTTTGTTCTTTTTCTTAATATAGCTATTGCTATTCAGGGTCTTTTGTGGTTCTATATAAATGTTTGAAATATTCTAGTTCAGTAAAATACACCATTGATAAGAATTGTGTTGAATCTATAGATTACTCTGGATAGTATGGACATTTTAATGATGTTAATTGTTCCTATTCATAAACACAGTATTTGCTTCCACTTATTTGTATCTTTTTCAGTTTCTTTCTTCAGTATCTTAAAATTTTCCAAGTACAAGTTTTTTGCATCTTTAGTTAAATTTACTCCTAGGTATTTTATTCTTTTTGAAGCAATTGTGAATAGAATTGTTATTAAATTTTTTTGGGTTTTTATTTTTTAGTTTCCTCTTTTGATAGTTTGTTATTGGTGCATAAAAATGCAATGTATCACATGATATTTATTTTGTATTCTGCTACTTTATTGAATTCATTTATCAGTTCTAGTAGTTTTTTGGTGGATTCTATAAGATCCTCCAATATAGTAAGTTCCATGTCATCTGCGAAGAATGACAGCTTTACTTAACCAATAGTTTTATTATAATTATTTTTTTTTTAGATTTTATTTATTCATTTTAGAGAGAGGAGACAGAGAGAGAGAGAAGGGGGGCAGGAGCAGAAAGCATCAACTCTCATATGTACCTTGACCAGGCAAGCCTGGGGTTTCAAACTGGCGACCTCAGCGTTCCAGGTCGACGCTTTTACCCACTGTGCCACCACAGGTCATTTAACCAACAATTTTAGATTATAGATACACAAAGGATGTCATTAGCCTGTAATTAAAAAGTTTAAGGGTTATAACTGAAAGGAGATATTTTAAAACAATTAAGGGATTATATATTATTCCTTTCTTGAAAGATTAGTTTTGTCTTTTTAAAAAATAATTAATTTTTTAGAGAGTGACAAAGGGGGAAAGAGGAAACATTGATATATTGTTCCACTTATTTATGTATTCATTTGTTGATTCTTTTTTTATTGATTTGAGAGAAAGGGAGACAGACAGGAAGGGAGAAAGGGAGGAGAGAGATGAGAAGAATCAATTCATAGTTGTTTCACTTTAGTAGTTCATTGATTTTTTTCATATGTGACTTGACGAGGGGGGTCTCAAGCCAGGCCAGTGACGTTGAGATCATGTCGATGATCCTGTGCTCAAACCACTCAAGCTGACAAGCTCAGGGTTTCAAGCCAAGGACCTCAGTGTCCCAGGTTGACTCTCTGCTACTGTGTCACCACAGGTAAGGCCATTGATCGATTCTTGTATGTGCCCCAACCAGGGTTGGAACTTGCAGCCTTGACAGATTGGGACAATGCTCTAACAACTGAGCTACCTGACCAGAGAGAAAGGTTAATTTTGAATTATAAAGTTACTCATCTAAAAATTTTTCTTCCCATCTAAAACTTTTTAAAATTTATTTCTTTTGACTTCTAGTTGTATGACTTTAAGTATATAGACTTTTAGAGGTGGCTTTCTTATTTGAACAATGCAAATAATGGTACTTGTTCTATTTACCTCCTGAAATAAATCAGATAGTATTTGTATATAAATCAGGCATGGTGCTAGGTAAGTAATAATGTAGACAAACTTAGTAGTTCCCTTTAAAGCACTTACTGTGTGATAGAACAGAATTTTATTAAACCAGTCGTTTTACAAATAATTAACATTCTATGAGCTAAGTACTAAGAAAAAAGTACAAGGAGCATGACTAGACTTGGATCTAAACTGAAAGCTGCCTGGGGAAAAGAAATATAAGCTGAAACATCAATTGAAAGGGTTGTGGGAGACCACTCCTAGTGAAAGAGGAATAGTATTTGCAAAGAAACTGAAGGGTCCTTAGTAAGCAACAGTCCAGTCTGGCTGGCAGTGAATACCCTTTAGCCTTTACAATAGCTCTGTGAGTTAACTCTGTTTTACAGATAAAAATACTGAAGCTCAGACCTCACCTGGCTGGCGGTCACATAGTGGATAGAGCATTAGCCTGGTATGCAGAGAAACCAGGTTTGAAACCCCTAGGTCATAACTTGAGTGCGGGCTCATCAGGCTTGAGTATGGAATCGTAGACATGACCTCATGGTTGCTGGTTTGAGCCCAGAGGTCGATGACTTGAGGCCCAAGGTCGCTGGCTTGAGGCTCAAGGTCGCTGGCTTAAGCAAGGGGTCACTCGCTCTGCTGTAGTCCCCTCTCTCTCATCAGGACACTTATGAGAAAGCAATCAATGAACAACTAAAGTGCCACACGAAGAATTGATGCTTCTCATCTCTCTCCCTTTCTGTCTGTCTGTTCCTATCACACACACCCCTCTCAAAAAGTAAAAGAATACTGAACCTCAGAATGGTTCAGTAACTTATATAGGGTTTTACTGTTTGTAAATGGCAAATTGATTTTTTTTTTAATTAAGTGAGAGGCAGAGAGTCGAAGAGACAGATTCCCACATGTGCCCCAACCAGGATCCATCTGGCAAGCCCCCTACAAAGCGATGCTCTGCCCATCTGCTCTGTTGCTCAGCAACCAAGCTATTTCAGTGCCTGAGGTAAGGCCATGGAGCCATCCTCTATGCCCCAGGTCCAACTTGCTTGAATCATTTGAGCCATAACTGTGGGAGAGTAGGGGACAGAGAGAGAGAGAGGGAGAGAGAGAAAGAGGGAGAGAGGAGGGGGAGGGGTGGAGAAGCAGAGGGTCACTGCTCCTGTGTGCTCTGACCAAGAATCGAACCTAGGACCTCCACAGACCGGGCTAATGCTCTACCTCTGAGCCACTGTCCAGGGCCAAGTTCATTTTTTGAACCCAGTTTGGTTGGCCTAACGCCAAAAGCCTTGTTCTGTCTACTGTGCCATTCTTTCCCTGAGTCACTTACCACACAAGCTTATTGTCCTCCCAAACTCATCTTCCCTCTTATTATTTCTCAGAAGGCTTAGCAGTTCTGAGCCAATGATCAGGTTCTTTCTTTATGCTAAGCTAATGATGAGGCTTAACTCTTACAGGTTGCACACTGTGCACTCTTACATACTGTGGAGCAGTTTTAGCCTTTTTCATCTCATGGCACACAAACTAATTACTAAAATTCTGTGGCACACCAAAAAATATATTTTTTGCCAATCTGACAAAAAAAATAGGCATCATTTTAATTCATTCACACCAGATGACTCTTGGTGTTTTGGCTATTGTCATTTCTTTGTTTGACAATCTAAGAGAAAAGAGGCCAGTGCCCCTGACTAAATAGTGAGGAATTGCATGTTTTTAAATTCTTGGAGTACACCAGTTGAAAATCACTGCTCTAGAACTTCAGAGACTCTAGAAGTTTTTCCATGGTTAGGAGCCTTGTGGATTCCAGGGCTTATGCAAAGCTGCAGTGTTGTTTATGGCATCGCATGTAAAAATAGCCTTGTGGTGCTTGTGGGGGGCCTTAATAGAGCCAAGATTTCCATCAGCCTCTGCTTCCTACCCCCTAGACACTCCAGATAAACAAAGATCTGAGTAATAACAGTGTGTTTCTGCTGTAGCCTCTGCCTACTCCCACAGACTTCCCTGTAAAAATCCTAAAGCCATCACTGATAATGCATTTTATTGGAAGAATGCAAGTAAGAAGGGTTCTGTTGCTTTACAGATTTGGAAAAAACACTATCATAGTGTATGCACTGTTCTAGGGACATATTTCCTAAATGAGGGTTTTTTCTGAGTCTTCACATCTGCTGATCTACTACCTGCATTAACTCCCCCAAACATCTTTGTAAATTGGGAAGGGGTTTTGTTGTTGTACTTAAAGCCTATGGAGATAGTGCAGACTAGTATATTGAAGTCCAGTTCTTGAAACCTGAAAAAATATCTCCCACGCTTTTGTATTTTCAGATAATTTTATGATAGAGAAAATAAATGAATTCAAGCTAAATGTCATTGTTGTTTTATGTAAGAAGAGATGTTTTTTAAAAAACTTTTTAATTAATTTTTTTTAATGTTACCCTTTTTAGTTGAATTTATTGGGGTGACATTGGTTAATAAAATGTAGGTTTCAGGAGTATAATTCTACAGTACATCATCTATATACATTTTGTATTTGTTACCAGGAAGCAATGATTTAATGCCAGGACCTAGTTAAGTCTTTTATTGTTGCCAGAGTTTACTAAGTAACTGATTATTTTTCCTTTTTAAATCTTCTAATCAATCTGTTAACCTCAATTTTTCTTGCCCTCTTAAAAGGCACTGCATAGATTTGAAGGACAACTGTTTTAGGCCTTCACTCATTTTAATTGACTGGATGTGCTTTTCTAGGAATGGTGAAGTTTATTTTAAAGTAATTCATAGTTCTGGATACATGGAGGTCGATGTTTCATTCTAATTGTTTTAAAATTTGTGTTGCTGTATTTTCAGGGGTTTTTACTTGAAACATAAAGAAGTAAATTAATTGTGTTCACCACCCTCTTTGTCCTCAGTTTTATGTGAAACACTGAGATGTTTACCTTACAAATCTCTCTCTCTCTCTCTCTCTCTCTCTCTCTCTCTCGTTTTGAAAATTTTTATGAGTTTATATGAGCCAAACAGACAACAGGCTGGGGAGCAAGTTCTCAAATGCACTCCTAATTTCTTTCTTTTTAAAAGTACCCAGAGACCCACGTTTAGAATACTCTGTCATTATTGCTCTACTGTTCTTTGAAGTTGCCCAAACACAGCTGAGTTGGTAAGAGGAGCAAAGACAACAGGATAGTGCTGCCAAGTAGACAGGAAGCCGTAGTGGACCTAGTGAGCAGGGAGGCTGAGCACACCCTCCATCCAATCAGCTGTGAGTGCTGTTGCTATGTGCGCTCTTACTCTGCTGCCTTTGTGAAAAACCTTAGAGGGAAGCGGAATGAGCACCCACCACTGAACATTTGTTTTAACCACTGCAGACATCTGGATCCCTCAGTTACTGACTGTATAGCAATTGACAGCCAGAAGGCAACTTCTTTTATACAAGGATTCCAGTATGGTTTTCAGTGGAAACAAAAGGCTTCACAGAGAAGGTGTGTAATGAAGTGTTTTTAACGGCATTATTTTTAAGCTTTCAATTTTCCGTAGCTGTTTACAGTTGTGAGTTTGCTTTGCTTGGATTTTTAATCAAAAGGTCAAGAAAAATGATCTCACTTTGAAAAACATTAACTTAGAGAATTTTATTTTAGTTACATACAGCCTGTTATCTTTGAATAGCATTGCTTTAGAGATTATTAAAATGATGATCCAAACAATGAGTAGGAAGAAAAGAAACCAAAATACAATGCGCTCACTTTAATGGGGGGAGAATAAGATAAAAATGAGAATACTAGGAAGAGAATAGGGTTAGGCAAAATCATTAGCTCTATTTGGGGGCAAGAAGGATCTTTTAAAAAATAAAAGCTGTTAAGGAAAATTTATTTAAAATAAGTTACATGTTTTTAACTAAAATTTTGTTGTTTATGAATTTGACAGAGATTGCCAGAATTTAGATTAGTGAAAATTTTGACAGTTTAAGGAATTGATGTACTATGTTTTTACAAAGGATTTCTGAAGATGCTACCTCAAAATGTACATTCTCCTAATTATTTGATCTATTGTCTAGTTCTGTGCAGTTCGGTAAAAGATAGTAGTATAATCCAACTACAAAGTCAGTGTTGTGTTCTATTAAATGTCTATTTAGAAAATTGAAAAAGGATTTTGAACACAACATATCATAAATGTTAAGATTGTATTTTAAAATTAAGGTAGGCCGGTTAAATACCTGACTTAGTTAATACTGGTAGAATATAGTAGAATCTTATTAAATTAAACCTCACTAATTCAATATTTGTAATAATTGAATAGAATATGGGTTACAGTTTGGTCTTACGGGATCTGGAAAAACCAGTTTATTCAACTAATAAGAAAGTTTTAAAATAGCTTAGATATACAAAGGATTTTTTACATGTTTTCAAATACTGTGAAATTATAGTTTATGTAGATGATTTAATGATTCTTTTAAATGACTGAAAGCAGAACAGAAGACTAATTAGCATATTGCTCATTTATGAACAGTTTTCTTTTGCTCATTCAGTTTCACCTGGTTTGTAAGTGGCTCTTTTCTTAATTTACTTAGTGATTTATGTCTGATGAATAAAATTAGTGCAATATAAATTCACAGTTAATATTCAAGCTGTATTTCTTATCTCTACAAATATATTTGGAATCAGATTGTTTTTGATGGTGGTGTTCTTTTCTATAATTACCTGTCACTAAGAAGGCTTAGCAATCAATGTTAGCATTATTTAATAAGTGACAAGAGATATTTCTTTTCTTTGGGAAAAAAACTCAAAATATATCTCATGCTTTTGTGCCCATTACTGATCATTATCATTATATATATATATATATTTATATATATAAGATACTGTATTAAATTAAAGACTTCACGTCGTAGATGCAGATATACAAAATAAATTGTCCTTAAACATTAAAAAAGCATTTTACATAAATTGGCATGCTGCTGAAATTAAAAACTGGCATTTTTCAGTTTTTCCAGTTGTTAGATGTAGCCCAAAATTTGAACTTTAAAGGAATTATAAAAATTATAACAAAATGAAGAAAGCTATTCTTTGGACTCGGTAGCCTCTATATAAGCACTTAGTTGCAGAAGAGGAGCTGTGAAGTAGGAAGGGATAAGAGGCAGAGGTATGTTGAGATAATTAAATAATAAATGTGTGGTGGTCAGTCTCATCATTTCTATTTTTTGAGCTATCACTCTTCCTCAGTTACTATTTTTTTTTTAAATTATACAACCACAAAAACCAAAGTTTTGCATTAGTTGGTTTGCTACCCTTTCCCCCATGGTTTGTTTCTTAAGAATTAATAGACTTCCAAGAGCAGGCCGATTTCATTCATATATTGCGAAAGATAAAAGAACATGATATTGGCCTTGGCCAGTTGGCTCAGTGGTAGAGCGACGGCCTGGCATGCAGAAGTCCTGGGTTCGATTCGCGGCAGGGCACACAGGAGAAGCGCCCATCTGCTTCTCCACCCCTCCCCCTCTCCTTCCTCTCTGTCTCTCTCTTCCCCTCCCGCAATAAGGCTCCATTGGAGCAAAGATGGCCCGGGCGCTGGGGATGGCTCCTTGGCCTCTGCCCCGGGCGCTAGAGTGGCTCTGGTTGCGACAGAGCGACGCCCCGGGTGGGCGTGCCGGGTGGATCCCCGGTCGGGCGCATGCGGGGTTCTGTCTGTCTATCCCCGTTTCCAGCTTCAGAAAAAATACAAAAAATAAAATAAAAAAAAAGAAAAAAAAGAACATGATATTGGCAAGAAAGTTAGGCCTATTGCTGTGTCACACAGAAACTATGCCTTTGTGTTGCAGGAGGACTAGTCTTGCAAAAATCCCAGATTTTATTCCTGGGCTCAGCACCTAAATTTTTTTTTAAATAAATGAAAGTTCTTGTTCTCTATCAAAACCTCAGGGTAATAACTGATGTTTATAATTTGATCAAATGAAATAATATTGCTAGAATATTTCAAGTCTACCTATTATTTGACAATATAATTTTTGTCTTATTCTGTCAATTCTTTAAATCTAAATTGGTTACACTTTTGTGTACCTATAAGTAGAAAAATAACTTTAGTTCTCAAAAATAGTGACTTTCTGAAAGGAACCTTAAATTTTATTTTTCAATTACAGTTTACATTCAATATTATTTTGTATTAATTCCAGAATAGTGGTTAAACAATCATGTATTTTAGAGTGTTCCCCCTGATATTTCTAGTACCCACCTGGCTCCATACATAGTTATAATATGACTATATTCCTTGTGCTCTCCTTTCCATTCTTACAACTATTTGTAACTGCCAGTCTGTACTGCTCAATCCTTCACCTTGTTCACTCAGTCCCCCAATCCCCTTTCTGTCTCTTTGTATGTTTCAAAAAATTGTGATTTCTTTTTTGTGTTGGCCACTTGATAAAGAATAGCAAATAGAAGTGCTTTTATTTATGAGATGCCAGTGATTTCTAAAATTGCTTTTATTTTAAATAAATTGTTTTTGTTTATTTTGAAATCAGGTGATATTATATAAGTAGGATCTCATTTACAGTTCTTCAAAAAAATGCTGTAATTTAAAACCTCATGCTGGGAAGGGATAACAATCTGAGTTTTTCTTTTTCTATAGAAATCTGAAATTTTAAAAAATCATTCCTGCTTTAAGTATTATCCCTAATGTTTGATTCCTATGTGCATTCTTTACGTGCTGTGTGACACGTTTCTTTGACCCTTCCTTGCAGAAATTCCATTAGTTGTTCATATTCTGGTTCCAAAAAAGATTTGATTATCATAGTCAACTGGGCAGGGAAGTTTAGTCTTGACAACTTCTGTCAGGTATTTTCATTACCCAAAGCAAATACACTTGTTCTTACTTACTCAAATACACATTGCCTAAACTGCATTGTGTTTACTGCATCTAAAATTAAAGACTTGAGTTTCAAGGAAATGGCTGTTTGCAGTATTGCTTGAATTTGATTATATAATCTTTTAAAAGATTTAATTGATTTTTAGAGAGAGAGACAGAAGGGGGGCAGGGAGCAGGAAGCATCAGCTTCTCATATGTGCCTTGACCAGACAAGCCCAGGGTTTCAAACCAGCAACCTTAGCATTCCAGGTTGATGCTTTATTCACTGCACCAACACAGATCAGGCTGATTATATAACCTTTTGTGATGAGGCCAAGGTAAAAGTGGAAGCATGAAGACTATCACTTGAGAAACTGGAAGTATCTTATGGTTCTTTCTTCGCTAGTCTCCTCAGTTTTATTTATTCAAAGATTTCTGAACATCAAAGGATTTGAATTATATGGTTTATGATAGGCCCAGGGACATTAAAATAATAAACTATAGTAAGTAGTTAAGATAGGGTAGAAAAATAAGGTCCATACGAAATTGAGCCTCAGATTTTGCTATAAGGTTCTTGTCATCCGAAGTATGAATGAATCAGTTCTCTATGTCTGTTATTGCTAATTTGACTGTTAAAATTTAAGTTGACTTCTGTTTTCTTAATATTTTGAGTTTTTTATTTTCTTAGGCTTAACTTTGTAATAGCTTGTCTTATTTGTTCTATGTGATTTATTATTATTTAGCTATGTGATATTGTACATGGTTTCACCTCTTTGAGCCTTAGTTTCCCCTTCAATATAAATAGGTTTAGGGTAATTGTTGACTTTAAATTGATAGAATGTATGAAAACTACTTAGATTAGTGACACAGAGTTACAAATCAATAAAATACGAGTTTTCATTATAATAAACTTAAAAAATATTCTGCTTTTAAAATTCTGAGAATTCTCAGTGTAGACTTTTAGACTTTGCCCCTGAACTTTATATATGCAGGCATACTTTTAGGGTTCTCAGTTTTCTGAGATAGATACTTCATGATCATGGGAAAATGGGGGATTTAGGCAGACAGAGGGCAGGGTTTGAAGGAAAATACATGACATCTCTGAAGAAAGATAATAGTTAATGATAAGAAAATAATGAGTAAAATGGGAAGATAAATTTTTTAAAAAGGCAGAAAAAACCTGTGGGCTGTTTGTGTTATTTTGGGTATGTGTGAGTGTGTGTGCACACGAGTACCCACAAGTGCTGAGCTGACTGACTGACTGACTAGAGTTGTTAAGTCCACTGAGGAGTTGTTTTCTGGGAAGCAACTTATTTCTGACTTTTTTTTTTTTTAATTCATTAGTGAGGATTGGGCTATGGATGATCTTGTATTTGCCACCCATATTAATGACAAAAAATAAACAAGCCACCTCCTTGGTAGCCAGAAATTAAATATTATTATACATATATGTTGAGTGTAACTGTCTTAAAATAATAACTTCCAGAATAAAAATATCATGGTGTAGGGCTAAATTGTGAAAATTCAAACTTTTAGCCAAAATATTCAGAAAATGCTCTATCATTTTTTTTAAATGGTTTTATTTTATTGATTTTTTTCTTCTTTTTCCAAGGGAGAGGAGGGGAAATAGAGAGATAGAATCCCATATTTGTCTTGACTGGAATTCACCCAGCAATCCTCCCCATCTGGGGCCAGTTTGCTGCCTATTTGGGGTCATGCTTGCAACTGAGCTATTTTTAGCACCTGAGACAGGCTCTTGGGAGCCATCCTCAGTGCCCGGGGCTGATACACTCAAACCAACTGAGCCGTGGCTGCAGGAGTAGGAAGTGAGAGAGAGAGAAGAATGGAAAGGGGAGTGGTGGGGAAGCAGAGGGTCGATTCTCCTGTGTGCCCTGACTGGGTGGGAATTGAACCCGGAACATCCACATGCAGGGCTGATGCTCTACCACTGAGCCACCTGACCAGGGCCCTCTTTTGTCATTTTAATAAGTATGCAAAATTTCAACTGACCGCAGAATTTCCACTGCTTTGAACAGGTCATAATTTTGTTATTTTGGGAGAGAGGTTATTTATTTATTTATTTATTATTAATTTTACTAGGGTGACATCAATAAATCAGGGTCCTGTTCAAAGAAAACATGTCCAGGTCATCTTGTCAATCAATTATGTTGCAAACCCATCACCCAAAGTCAGATTGTCCTCCGTCACCTTCTATCTAGTTTTCTTTGTGCTCCTCCCCCTTCCCCTTTTCCTCCCCCCCCCCCACCCCTCGTAACCACCACACTCTTATCAATGTCTCTTAGTCTTGTTTTTATGTCCCACCTACATATGGAATAATGCAGTTCTTGTTTTTTTCTGATTTACTTATTTCACTTCATATAATGTTATCAAGATTTGGGAGAGAGGTTTAATCTGGGTTTCCATCCTGGTTTTCCTATTTTCATCAAGTGCTAAGATTTTGTGATTCCTACATAAACTTGTATTATTTAGCCATCCAATTTGCTAAAGGTACTGTTTAGCTTATTGAGAATTAGAGAACCAACACATGTAAAGAAAAGACAGTCTCTTCCAACCTAATATGTGGTGGGGCAGTAGGTAAAGCGTTGACCTGGAACACTGAGGTCACCAGTTCAAAACCCTGGGCTTGCCTGGTCAAGGTACATATGGGAGTTGATACTTCCTGCTCCTCCCCCCCTTCTCTCTCTCTCTCTCTCCCCTAAAATGAATAAATAAACTCTAAAAGGAAAAGAAAAGATGTTCTCTTCCAAGTATACTCTGTTTTATCACTGTCAAGTTCAATATTATTTTGCAGCTGACGAAAGGGTGGGAGAACCTTAAGCCCTTTGAGTAGTTTTTTTCATGTGTGCTGACCCATGGGAGTGAGTCTTTTTTCAAAAAAGGAAATTAGTTCCAGTTACAGTTTTATTAATATAAAATCATGTTTGTTTGATAACCAATTTATGGAAACAAGAAGAACATACATTTGCCTTTTTTTTTTTCTTTTTTTTTTCTTTTTTCTTTTTTACAGAGACAGAGAGTCAGAGAGAGGGATAGACAGACAGGAACGGAGAGAGATGAGAAGCATCAATCATTAGTTTTTCATTGCACGTTGCAACACCTTAGTTATTCATTGATTGCTTTCTCATATGTGCCTTGACCGTGGGCCTTCAGCAGACCGAGTAACCCCTTGCTGGAGCCAGCGACCTTGGGTTCAAGCTGGTGGGCTTATTGCTCAAACCAGATGAGCCCGCGCTCAAGCTGGTGACCTCAGGGTCTCGAACCTGGGTCCTCTGCATCCCAGTCCGATATTCTATCCACTGCGCCACCGCCTGGTCAGGCTACATTTGCCTTTTTTAATGTTGCCTTACACATGTACAGTTGTACTCTGGATGGTCAGGAGGCACGAGGACGTACATGAATGTTCGTATTACTCAAAGGGTTAGAAATGAGATTCCTGATTTTACCTGATTGCATTGTGTTGGTGTATTTGCTTTGGGTAATGCATACTTAAATCAAACGTCCAAACAGAAACAGAACAGAGATGTCACTATGTTAGTGTTTCTCAGCTTGGTGTACTGATCCTTTTGAGAGTCTGCTGAACTGTCAGTCCACTTGCTAGGGTAAAAAACATGCATGTATATATATATACACACATAATATTGTGAAAAATAGCCAGAGATTTATAAATTTTCTTAGGTTAAACAGTCTTGTTAAACATGGTTTAGGTCAAAGAGTAAAAGCATTAATCTTTTAAAACTGAGCCTTAAAACAGACCACATAAGGACTTTAGGATACGTATGCAAGCAAAGTTTTAGTAGTGAGCTTGGAGCACTGTTTTGTAGCTTCTTGGAAGATGGTAACACGATCCAACAGTTTCTCCCCATACATTAGTACTCTTGCAGATGGGTTTGCCCTGGAGTGTATCCCATATTCCTGTGCTGACCCCTGTATTCTGGATGAGCTTTTTATAGAGAATTTATCACAGAAGGTTCAGGCCTGGAGTTCAGTGTTTAGGTACCCAGGATGTGCTTGGCATCTCTGAGTTGTAGACTGTTAGACGAGACCTAGAAGACACTCCTTTGGCCTTAGGCTACCATCTGGACTTTCTTCGAGAAATCACTCTGCACTACAGATGACAGCTCCAATGCTATGGAGGTCAACAAGTGCCATCTCTGTTTGAGAGAACTGAGCCGAACTGTTCTTACTTATGTGCTCAAGTTTCTCAACTCTTAATTAAAAACTATTCCATCCACTTTTTATGTTTGCAGGAGTTTTATATTTCACACATACAAACACAGACCCAGTGGGAAATATGAATGTTGAGAGCACTTAGAAGTAAGGGTCATATATGTAGCAGAGGGAGAAAGGTTGATGAAAGGACAGAGTGTATTTTTGGGGACAAGCCTGTGTTGTAACCATATTCCCACAAGGGAAAAATGTTAAGACTAAATTATTTTAAGCCTGAGGATAATTTTGGAAAGTTATGTGCCATTTATCTGGGATTAGTAAAGCTGGAATAAAACAAAAAGCACCAGAATAGTGGAGCGTTGCTCTTTCAGCACAAGGTTGTCTGTCTTCTGAGTGTATAGCTAAATCTAGAACTTGTGGTTTGAGAGACGGGATTTTGTTTCCTTCTGTGACACTATTTTCTCAGCTCTTTGGTTCTTTCTTCATGGGCTGTGGAGTCATAAGACCAGACCATATAATCAGAAGTATTCCTACAAAGGATAGTAAAAAGGACATTTCCCACTTGAGGATTTTCAATCCCCAAAACAGTGATGAAGTAGACCTAATGGTTTCACAGAGCACAGAAAAATGAAATGAAACAGGGTTAATGCAGGTAAGAAGAAAATTACTAAAATCTGTGTAGCTCTCAGTTTGTGCTCATGCATCTGTGATTGAACTTTAAGGAGGCAAAACAAATGGATACAGAAAAATTTCCTCAATAACACTGACTAGTTTTAATTCTTACATTTTAAAGATCAAGCTCCTCTGAGAGCTTGTGTCCAAGACTTGGTTTCTGCCTGAGCACTCCGTAGCACCCCGATCTTCCCGTATTACCATTTACAACATCACCGTGAATTAGGGTTCTCTATATCCTGTCTGTAATACTGTCTTTGACTCAAAGCCGTGTTCGCCCTTTGCCTCTGGACATGTAGATAGTTCTCTTTACCACCACTCTTATTTTCTAGCCAATCTTGAAAATTACTTAAAATTTTGTTCTTTTTCTAGAGCTTGAGTTGCCTGCAACTCATCACATAATCACTCAGTAGGTTGCTGTGGTAAATTTTCTCAATAATCCCTTAAAAGACTGGAGGTCTAGAAATTGCAATAGTTTGGAAATTATAATTCAGCAAGTGCTCTCTCTTCCTCTCTCTATTTTTGATCACTCAAATGGTTTTCAGGCCCTGGCTGGCTGGTTCAGTGGTAGAGCATTGGCCCAGTGTGTGTAAGCCCCAGGTTCAATTTCCAGTCAGGGCACACAGGAGAAGCAACTGTCTGCTTCCCCCTTCCCTTCCCCTTCCTCTCCCACAGCCAGGGCTTGATTGGTTCCAGCACATTGGCCCTGGGCACTGAGGATGGTTCCATGGAGCCTCCACATCAAGTACTAAAAATAGCTTGGTTGAGAACATGGCCCCAGATGGGCAGAGCATCAGCCCCAGACGGGTTGTTGCTAGGTGGATTCTAGTCAGGGCGCATGCAGGAGTATTGTCTATCTCCCCTTCTTTTTCACTTGGAAAAGAAGAAGAAAAAAATTCTTTTTGCCTTGGGCTAGAGATTTGGTGATTACCTAATACGATTTTATTATTTTAAGAACAAATGTTTCTGCCTGACCAGGCACTGGCGCAGTGGATAGAGTGTCGGACTGGGATGCAGAGGACCCAGGTTCGAGACCCCAAGGTCGCCAGCTTGAGCCCAAGGTCGCTGGCTCGAGCAAGAGGTTACTCAGTTTGCTGTAGCCCCACAGTAAAGGCACATTTGAGAAAGAAATCAATGAATAACTAAGGTGTCACAACAAAAACTGATGATTGATGCTTCTTATTCCTCCGTTCTTGTCGGTCTGTCTCTATCTATCCCTCTCTCTGACTCTCTCTGTCTCTGTAAAAAAAAAAAAAAAAAAACCCCAAATGTTTCCTTGTCCCATTTTAGAGAATTATATTGATAAAGGGGATTAAAAACTCACAAAACTGTTTAAGTACAAAAGAGGGTGGGAACTAAACCCCTCTTGACTTAAACTAAGACCTGCTTTAGGAAGCAAAGAAAATTCAGGAAATTAAGTTTAGTGCATTGTTTTAGGTCCCTGGTTGGCAAACTGTGGCTCGAGAGCCACATGCGGCTCTTTGGCCTCTTGAGTGTGGCTCTTCCACAAAATACCACGTATGGGCGCTACTTTGATAAGGAATGTACCTACCTATATAGTGTAAGTTTTAAAAATTGGCTCTCAAAAGAAATTTCGGCCCTGGCCGGTTGGCTCAGCGGTAGAGTGTCGGCCTGGCGTGCGGGGGACCCGGGTTCAATTTCCGACCAGGGCACATAGGAGAAGCGCCCATTTGCTTCTCCACCCCCCCCCCCCCCTTCCTCTCTGTCTCTCTCTTCCCCTCCTGCAGCCAAAGCTCCATTGGAGCAAAGATGGCCCGGGCGCTGGGGATGGCTCCTTGGCCTCTGCCCCAGGCACTAGAGTGGCTCTGGTCGCGGCAGAGCGACGCCCCGGAGGGGCAGAGCATCGCCCCCGGTGGGCAGAGTGTAGCACCTGGTGGGTGGGCCGGGTGGATCCCGGTCGGGCGCATGCGGGATTCTGTCTGACTGTCTCTCCCTGTTTCCAGCTTCAGAAAAAAAAAAAAAAAGAAATTTTAATCGTAATATTTGGCTCTGTTGATTAATGAGTTTGCTGACCACTGATTTAGGTGATAACATTTGTAGAATTTTATTTCCAACTTTGACTTTTTAAATTAGAAAAATTACAGAAACAGTTGGCAATTAAAATATCAAATCTAAGGGCCTGACCCGTGGTGGTGCAGTGGGATAAAGCATCAGCCTGGAACACTGAGGTTGCCAGTTCAAAACCCTGGGCTTACCTGGTCAAGGCACATATGGGAGTTGATGCTTCCTGCTCCTCCCCCCTTCTCTCTCTCCTCTTTCTTTCTCTCTCCATCTCCCCCCCCCCTTTCCTCTCTGAAAATTGAATAGTTTTTTTAAAATACTCAAATCTAAGGAAAAACTAAAATAATAATTATATGGTTAACTGAAGGTTTTATCACTTTAAACAGAAATTAGCTGAATTAGGAAGAAAACCACATATAATGGAACACTGACCATTCATTATTTCAACATGAGTTCAAGTGGTAGTTCGTGCCAGGCCCTGTGCTGGGCAACAGGGTCAATTCGTTCTCATGGAGCTTGATGGGTTGGAGGAGAGGTGCAAATACTGATGTAATGTTATTTGTTCTAAATTTTAGGAAGGAAGAACCTAAGTTACAATGAGCTTTTCTCCCAGGAGCAATAAAAAGCCATGGATGAGTGTTAGGGACTGGAAGAGCTGGGATAAGACCTAATGAACAATTATATCTTTAAGCTGAAATAGGGATCATCTCATTATTTCATACCCTTGTTTTTTTAAATCCATGGAACTTTAATCAAGTGCCAAAATTAAAATTTTGACCCCATAAGAGTAGAAATTCTGTTAGAAAATGGAATGAAAAATTTCCATGAGTAACAAACAAAATTAATTTTGAATGCATTTAACAGAAATATTCAGGACCTTTATTAAGAAAATGTTAAAACTGTACTAAAGAATTGTTTTTCTTCTTTTTCCAAGTGAGAGGAGGGACAGATAGAGAGGCAGACTCCCACACATGCCCTGACAGGGATCCACTCAGTGACCCCTGTCTAGGGCCGATGATCTGCCTATCTGGAGCCATGCTCTCAACCAAGCATTTTTTAGCACCTGAGACAGAGGCTCCACAGAGCCATCCTCAGTGCCCGGAGCCAATGCGCTCAAACCAATTGAGCCATGGCTAGGGGAGGGGAAGAGAGAGAGAAGGGAGAGGGGTGGAGAAGCAGGTGGTTGTTTCTCCTGTGTGCGCTGACCAAGCTGTCACAGCCCCTGGACAGCCCCATGTGGGGCCAAGACTTTACCATTGAGCCAACCAGCCAGGGCCAGGAATTTTTTTTTTTTAATTTTTCCATTTGAGAGAGAGGAAGAGATAGAAAGAGAAAGGGAGATGGGAGAGAGAAAAGATAGAGAAAAACATCAACTTTTTATTTCACATAGTTGTTTTATTTAGTAGTGTAGTCATTGATTGCTTCTCCTAGTACCTTGATTGGGTTAAACCTGCAACCTCTGGCATGCTGGCCAACGTTTTGTCCACTGAGCTACCCAGCCAGGGCCTAAAGAATGTTTTAAAAGGCTTGTATAAATGAAGAGATACGAACCTTGAAATGAAGTGTTTTAAAAGTTACTTGAATTTTTTTTTGAGTCACTAGCTATAATGCTAAGGATCGTTGATAAATTTGTAAAGACCAGAAAAGCAGTAAGTGTTAAGAGAGTTGGAGTACTCTCCTGATAAGCAAAATAAGCAACCTCCTTACCTCAGAGTTTTTCCACATCAGCAAAGTTGGAGAAAAGAATTATAGCAATTGAGGTGGGGCCATGTGGCCTGCCAGGAGGAGAATGCTGGAAACAGGAGGAATTCTAGTGATTCGCTGGAAAACACACTGAGGGTAGGATATCTTGACGTGGCTCTATAACAGGGGTCCCCAAACTTTTTACACAGGGGGCCAGTTCACTGTCCCTCAGACCGTTGCAGGGCCAGACTATAAAAAAAAAACACTGAACAAATCCCTATGCACACTGCACATCTTATTTTAAAGTAAAAAAACAAAATGGGAACAAATACAATATTTAAAATAAAGAACAAGTAAGTTTAAATCAACAAACTGACCAGTATTTCAATGGGAACTATGCTCCTCTCACTGACCACCAATGAAAGAGGTGCCCCTTCCAGAAGTGCGGTGGGGGCCAGATAAATGGCCTCAGGGGGCCGCATGCGGCCCGCAGGCCGTAGTTTGGGGACTCCTGCTCTGTAAGATAGCTTAGCCAGAGCATTAGATTCATACAGGAGAGTAATAAGAGATGAGGTAGAAAAGGAACATATCTGCCCTTTTCACCTCTTCTGTCATTACTGCCCTTTATGCATCCTCCAGCTAAAAAACTGAAATTGATGAGGGATCAGGCATGGGATGTTGTTACTAGAAGCAGTCAGACTTTAATCAATGATGGCTTATTGGGAAGAAGTAAAAGGAAGGAGGCATAGATGATGCTAACATTTTGAGTCACAAAAAAGCCAAAATAGCTGTGATGGGACAAGTTTTATACTCTAATCAGCACCCACATGATTATTTTTAGTTTGTGGTAGCTTTGATATACCCAGGTCAGTCTGTGCTTATGGCAAAAGTGTTACTAACAATAAATGAGATGGTATTATTCTATAACTCCCAAAATTTGGCACACATACAATCAGTTATTTAAATTGGAAGCACCATCTAGTTTCTCCTTTTTTTTTTCTTTTTAGTCAGAAAGAGAGACAGACAGGGACAGACTGGAAGGGAGAGCGATGAGAAGCATCAACTCGTAGATGTGTCACCTTAATTGTTCATTGATTGCTTTCTTATATGTGCCTTAGCTGAGGAGCTGCAGCCAAGCCAGTGACCCCTTGCTCAAGCCAGCCACCTTGGGGTCATGTCTATGATCCTGTGCTCAAGCCAGTGACCTCAGGGTTTTGAACTTGGTTCTTCAGTGTCCCAAGCTGTCACTCTATCCACTGCACCACCGCATGGTCAAGCAGGGCCATCTATGTACAGTGTGTCCGTAAAGTCATGGTGCACTTTTGACTGGTCACAGGAAATTAACAAAAGACGATCGAAATGTGAAATCTGCACCAAATAAAAAGAAAACCCTCCCAGTTTCTGTAGAATGAAGTGGCAGCATGTGCACATGCGCAGGTGATGATGTAACACCGTGTATACAGCGGAGCAACCTTGGCAATGTCAGTCGAGATGTGGACGGTACAGAGGAAAGTTCAGTGTGTTCTGTGGCTCGCTAAATTCGAATCCGCGACCAAAGTGCAATGTGAATATCGGTGTGTTTATAACGAAGCGCCACCACATAGGAATAACATTACTCGGTGGGATAAGCAGTTGAAGGAAACGGGCAGTTTGGTGGAGAAACCCCGTTCTGGTAGGCCATCAGTCAGTGACGAGTCTATAGAGGCTATACGGAATAGCTACCTAAGGAGCCCTGAAAAATCCATGCATGAGCCCACATCAAACTGCACTGAATAGGTATGAAACTGGGAGAGTTTTCCTCTTATTTGGTGCAGATTTCACGTTTCTATCGTCTTTTGTTAATTTCCTGTGACCAATCAAAAGTGTGCTATGACTTGACGGACACACTGTAGTTTCACACACCTTCATTTTACTGTGGTCAGTTTGCTGAGTGAGGGTCATGTTTTTAATTGACCTTTCCCAAGGTCTTGAGGCTAGTTTATTATGAAAATAGATTGGGTTATTTATTTTCTAAACAGATGATTTTAGAATAATACAACAATAAATAATTGCTTGATCGTTATAACTACATTCAATTAATTATTGTTGTGTTGGTTAATTGGCTGAAATAAAACCAGTTTAATCTCGTTCTAGGAAATAATTCATACTTGACTGAAGTTGATAATGACCACAGTGCCATCCAATAAAATATTAATTAAAAGCATTATATTAGCATTAAATGCCACTGCTTGATTATTATCTTTATTAAAGAATACTGCCTTTGGCAGAGTACCATTTTTTTTATTTAATTAATTGTGTTTACATAGATTCTATGGGGCAGAGTACCATTTTAAAGATGAAATGAAGCAACAGGAAACTAACTGCCTTTGAGGGAAAAAAATTAGGGAACAAAAAGTATTGTTTCTGTTTTCACCAATATTATAGCGAAGTGGTATCTTTATAAATAGCCATTTACAGCTAAACTGTACTTTTCCATTCTGAATAATCTCCCACGTTTGTGAAGTTAATGAATAAATACACTTGAACAAACATGGTTAAAAGGGTAGCATTGTCACCCTTCCTCAGGTGGTTGAACAACTGAATGAACCGGTGGGTATTCTTTCTCAGTGCTATTACATCATCTCATTTTGTTTTTGGCAAGTTATCATTCTCAAAGACTTCTGGTCCATTGCTCCGTTTTTTAGAATTGGTAGTTTTCCACTTTTGTGGAAGATGGTTTCTATCCTGCCCATCCTTGCTCCTTCAAATGATTAGCTTCTCAGGCTGATTGAGGTGGGAGCAATGGAGGAGGCTGGGGAAGGACTCCATAGAACTGTAGTTTGACTCTTGGTTACTATTCACACAGAGGCTGAAGTCAAACAGCTCTCAGCCTAGAACTTTATGGCGATGTTTTTCAAAGGCTGGTCCTTAGACCTGCACTGCTCTAACATTAGCTTTTCATTTGTCCATAGCAAAGACAACAGCCATTCTCAAAAGGGATTGTCCTTTTTCTAAAATCATGCCTTCCTTTTTTTTTTATTTTTTTATTTTTCTGAAGTTGGAAACGGGGAGGCAGTCAGACAGACTTCCGCATGCACCCGACCGGGATCCACCTGGCATGCCCACCAGGGGGTGATGCTCTGCCCATCTGGGGCATCGCTCTGCCGCAATCAGAGCCATTCTAGTGCCTGAGGCAGAGGCCACAGAGCCATTCTCGGTGCCCGGGCAAACTTTGTTCCAATGGAGCCTTGGCTGCGGGAGGGGAAGAGAGAAACAGAGAGGAGGGAGAGGGAAAGGGAGAGGGGGAGGGGTGGAGAAGCAGATAGCACTTCTCCTGTGTGCCCTGGCCAGAAATCGAACCCAGGACTCCCGCACGCCAGGCCGACGCTCTACCACTGAGCAACCGGCCAGGGCCGCCTTCCAATTTTTTTGTTACCAACACCCCGGTCGGGCGCATGCGGGAGTCTGTCTGACTGTCTCCCCGTTTCCAGCTTCTAAAAAAAAAAACAGAAGTGAAATACTAAAATTTTTTAGCAGTAGATCTTAGCAAGTAGCTTCAGCAAGGTTATTTTAGCAAACTTTAAGAAGCTCATTATTTATATTGTCATTAATACATATTTCTATGTGTTTATGCATTATTAAAAACAAAATTGTGTTATTTAACTTAATGGACTTTATCATGCATTTTTTTAAATAATGCAGTTATTTTCATGGCTGGAGGATATTTTATCATGTTGCTGTAAATCACTCAAACCATTTTCCATAAGTAATTAAAAAAATTTTTTTAACTTTTATTATAGTAGATATAACATGGATTTTCAATATGGTTTAATTTTTGTAAATAATTTTTTTTATTATTTATTAAATGAGAAGCAGAGAGGCAGACTCCCACATGTGCTATGACTGGTGTTCATCTGGCAAGCCCACTATGGGGCGATGCTCTGCCTGTCTGGGGCTATTGCTCCATTGCTCGGCAACCAAGCTATTTTAGCACCTGATGTAAGGCCATGGTGCTATCCTCAACACCCAGGGCCAACCTGCTTACATGAGCCATGGCTGCAGGAGGGGGGTAAAAGCAGATGGTCACTCCTGTGTGCCCTGACTGGGAATCAAACCCGGGACTTCCCACACGCCAGGCCAGTGCTCTACTGCTGAGCCAACCAGCCATGGCTCTGGTTTTAATTTTTATGTCTTTGATTAAACATCTTCTCTGGAGAGATTAGACATTCTTTTCTATGTGTTTACTCTTTTTATTTTGCCTTACATGAATAAAGTCTTTATCTTTTTATTTAACCTTTTAAATAACAATGGTTTAATTAAAATAAATACAGAATACATAAATAAAATAAATATAGAATAAGGTAGAAATAGAAACACTTTGAGAACCACGTTACAGAACTATTTCTATTTTTGTTTTTTTCTTTCATGAATATTTAGATTTTAATCTTATCAGTATTTTCCTTTGTGTTTTCCAATTATTTGCAAGCTGAGAAACTTCTCATTTTTCCATAGATCAAATAAATACATATTGAATGTTCTGCTGGTTTTCTCCATAAAAATTATATTTTAAATGTGGCTCTTTACCTGCAAGGTATTTATCTTGATGTATGATCTCAAAGTATGGTTCAGAGATCACCTGTATCAGAGGCATGGAGTGAGGGAATCTCTAGGTTTTCTACAAGCTTCAAAGATGATATTTATGTTAGGATCCATTGCTACTATAAGAAATTACCACAACTTTTGTCATAAAACAACACAAATTTATGATCTCACAGTTCCAGGGGTCAGTTCAAAATGGGTTCCCTGGAGATTCTAGGGCAGTGGTTCTCAACCTTTCTAATGCCGTGACCCCGCAATACAGTTCCTCATGTTGCGGTGACCCCAAACCAAAAAATAATTTTGGTGGCTACTTCATAACTATAATTTTGCTACAGTTATGATTCGGAGTGTAAATACCTGATATGCATTATGTATTTTCCGATGGCTTTAGGTGACCCCGCTGGGGTCGCGACCCACAGGTTGACAACCGGTGTTCTAGGGGGACGTGTGTCTCCTTGACTTTTATGACTTCTAGAGGCCTCCTATATTCCTTGGCTAATGGCTCCTTCTTCCATCTTCAGAGATAGCAATGTAGCAGACTTTCTCATCTCTGACCTCCATCCAGCCTTTTTTTTTTTTTTTTTTTTTTGACAGTGAGTCAGAGAGAGGGACAGATAGGAAAAGACAGACAGGAAGGGAGAGAGATGAAAAGCATCAATTCTTCATTGCGCCACCTTAGGTGTTCATTGACTGCGTTTCCATACGTGCCTTGACCGGGCGGCTACAGCAGAGCGAGTGACCCCTTGCTCAAGCCAGCGACCTTGGGCTCAAGCCAGCAACCTTTGGGCTCAAGCCAGCAACCATGGGGTTGTGTCCATGATCCCATGCTCAAGCCAGCAACCCTGTGTTCAAGTCGGATCAGTCCACGCTCAAGCTGGCAACCTTGGGGTTTCGAACCTGGGTCCTCTTGTACCAGTCCAATGTTCTATCCACTGCACCACCGTCTGGGCAGGCTATAAGGATTTGTAATTATGTTGGGTCCAGCATTATAATTCAGGAACCAAACCCTATCTCAAGATCTTTTAGTCATATCCACAAAGTTCCTTTTGAATGTAAAGTTATATATTTACAGGTTCCAGAGATTGGGACATGGACATCTTTGGGAGGGAGGTATTATTCTGTCTATCACAATACTTAGACAAATTAAAAATTGAGAACTATCGATATGTGGTACTCAATATTTTCCCCTGAGTCACCATATATACTCAAAACTGTTATTAAGAGCCCTGGCCAGTTGGCTCAGCAGTAGAGCGTCGGCCTGGCGTGCGGGGGACCCGGGTTTGATTCCCGGCCAGGGCACATAGGAGAAGCGCCCATTTGCTTCTCCACCCCACCCCCCCCTCCTTCCTCTCTGTCTCTCTCTTCCCCTCCCGCAGCCAAGGCTCCATTGGAGCAAAGATGGCCCGGGCACTGGGGATGGCTCCTTGGCCTCTGCCCCAGGCACTAGAGTGGCTCTGGTCGCGGCAGAGCGACGCCCCAGAGGGGCAGAGCATCGCCCCCTGGTGGGCAGAGCATCGCCCCTGGTGGGCGTGCTGGGTGGATCCCGGTCGGGCGCATGCGGGAGTCTGTCTGACTGTCTCTCCCGTTTCCCGCTTCAGAAAAATACAAAAAAAAAAAACAACAACAAAAAAAAACCCTGTTATTAAATAGTCTGTTTTGTCTTTAAAAGCTTATATGTAAGGTCGAGTCCTTAAAGTTTTATATATAATTATTGGTAGTTATTTGGGGAACTCTCCATTTTATTTCAGTAGGTTTTTTTTTTAATTTATTGATATTTAGAGAGAGAAGAAGGGACAGACAGAAATATAAACCTGTTCCTGTATGTGCCCTGATCAGGAATCAAACCAGTAACCTCTTTGCATCAGGAAAATGCTCTAACCAACTGAGCTATTTGGCCAGGGCTATTTCAGTAGTCTTTAAAAAATTATCTAGCAAAGTAAAAAGTTGATAATTCTCCTCTAGTGTTTTTGTATTATCTATGAATTAAAAACCTTTAAAAGCACATGTATCTTTCATATGTCTTTGGGTATATTTTAATTATTTTATAAATTTTTTAAAAATTTTATCTATTCATTTTAGATAGGAGAGAGAGAGAGAGAAGGGGGAAGGAGCAGGAAGCATCAGTTCCTATATGTGTCAGATCCCCCAATATGTTCACAGACCCCAGTTTGAGAACCTCTTCTATCTTGTCTACATATAATATTATTGGTGGGTGCATATAAGCGAATTCATGGCTGTACCTAAAAACAACTCCAACGTACATATATTAAAGTGGGTTTCTTGCTTTACCAACATTACCACTACTTTCTCTATATGCCCCCCACCAACTCGCTGCCTAATATGCTAATTTTCTCCCATTGCTTGGACTTAAGGTACCAATAGAGCAGTGATTCTCAACCCTGGTTGCACATTAGAAAACCCTGGGAGCTTTTAAGAGAATGTAATACCCAGTCTTTGATATGTTACCCAGTGTTGCATGGGGATCTGAGTTTTGTTTTGTCATTATTATTGTTTGTCTTTAAAGGGCTCCAGTTTGATCAAAGCCCAGGTAGGATTCAAAACCACAAGATTCTAAAACTGTTAAAAATATCTGCCAAGAGGCCCTGGCCGGTTGGCTCAGCGGTAGAGGGTCGTTGTGGTGTGCAGGAGTCCCGGGTTCGATTCCCGGCCAGGGCACACAGGAGAAGTGCCCATCTGCTTCTCCACCACCACCCCCCCTCTCCTTCCTCTCTGTCTCTCTCTTCCCCTCCTGCAGCTGAGGTCCATTGGAGCAAAGATGGCCTGGGCGCCGATGATGGCTCTGTGGCCTCTGCCTCAGGCGCTGGAGTGGTTCTGGATGCAACACAGCGACTCCCCAGATGGGCAGAGCATCGCCCCCTGGTGGGCGTGCCAGGTGGATCCCGGTGGGGGGCATGCGGGAGTCTGTCTGACTGCCTCCCTGTTTCCAGCTTCGGAAAAATGATAAAAAAAAAAAAGTCTGCCAAGACATTTTGTCTTATTAAGGATCAGTAGAACTACATATTTTGTAATAGTGCTCCTGTATGCCAGGCACTGTTCAACACAACCTGCTGGTATCTCATGAAATCAGGTAGAAATGAGATAGATATTGCCTCCATTTTTTCAGGGAAGAAGAGCTAAGAGACTAAGTAGGTTTCCTTGGGCTACGTAGTTTTTAGCAGCAGAGCCAGGATTCACATCATCTGTTAACCATGACCCTTTTTGGAGGGGTCTTCTCTTTTTCTTTTTAGCTAGAGAATGAGATGGGGATGGGTGGGAAAGAATGGACAGAAGCGGAGAGAGAGAAAGGGAGAGAGATGAGAAGCATCAGGTTGTAGTTCATCAGGTACTTTTAGTTCACTGATTGCTTCTCATGTGTGCCTTGCTCAGCGTGGGTGCACCAGCCGAGCCAGTGACCCCTTGCTCAAGCCAGCGACCTTTGGGCTCAAGCCAGAAACCTTGGGATTGTGTCGACAATCCTGAGCTCAAACTAGCAACCCAGGAGATTTGAACCTGGGACCTCAGCATTTCAGGTCAATGCTCTATCCATTGTGCCACCACTGGTCAGGCTATTTCATTAAGACTATATTTCTTTTTTAAAGAGGATAAAAGGTATTAAGTTGATTAGCTCACTTTGTTTTCAGGTCTGTTAAGATATGTTGCATTTAAATCAGTATCGGCTAAAACATAATTTAAGGGTAACCATATATGGTTGATTTTAACACATACATTTTCTACATTTTAAATCTCTGAAATTAGATTGTTTCTTACACTTGATTGTACAGTGTAGTTTAATTGGAAGATATTTTTCTTTCTCAGTGAAAGATAAAATAGTCATGTCTTAATATTGATGATATCTTAGAGTTAATGAATTAATAACACTAATTGTACATGAGATGACCGTTCTATATATAATTGGCCTATCTTTGAAGGTAAAGCAGTGTGATTATTAGTGTTGTTGTGAAATTAAATAAGAAAATATTCATCACAGTACCTGGCATATACTAAGAGTTTAAGCAGTTTCAGCTGTTACTATAACATTATAACTGTTAGTGTTAAAACAGCGAGATGGATCCACAACCATAGACCAGAAAACTGTGTCCAGCTATCTTTTCTTCAATGTAAGTGGAGGGAATAAACTAATTTTCAACTATTTTCTGTGGACAAGTCCCTTTAGAAACAGAAATGTGACTGGCATTAAATTGATAGTTCCCAGACTGCTGTATTTACAGACTGCTGAAAGCCATCATTGTATAATACACCATACAGTACATTAGGGACTCTCACTCTGGCATATTCTCAAAACACTGACTTTAATATAGATATTCAGTACTCTAGTCCAGGGGAATTGTGTCCAAGAAACACAGCACCAGAGGTTATATGAGAAACAAAGTTATTGTCAGTAGACTTTGAGAATGTCAGTTGTTATTAAAAACTCTGCTTCCCACAGTAACTTAACAATTTTTACTGGTAATACAAGTCTTAACAATGTTACAGAAGTAGCATTTCTCCCTTCATCAGCAACTAACCTATGCTTTTCAGTCCCTGAAGACAAAAATTTAAGTATATTTTTACTTATCAGTCATTAAAATGCATAATATAAAATATAAACTTAATTCAAATTTGTACAGAAGGCCCGATTTTTGGTCCTGAAACTAAAAACTCATCTGAGCTTTGCTACTTTTCTTTTTTCCTTGTGAAATTGTCTTCTCTAATATTGGGGGGGTTTTCTTTATAATTCATGCTTCCTGAGGGAAATTTCTTTGAGTGTAATTCTGGCATAAGTTGGGTCCCCAAACTATGGCCCGTGGGCCGCATGCGGCCCCCTGAGGCCATTTATCCGGCCCCCGACACTTCTGGAAGGGGCATCTCTTTCATTGGTGGTCAGTGAGAGGAGCACAGGATGCAGACGCAAAGCACGGCGTTGCTCATATACAGTACTACTTCCAGTGACGCGGGATGCACACGTCATGGCTCTGGAAGCACGTCATATCCCTTGTTACGGCTAGCAGTGACAAATATGGAACCGGACATTGACCATCTCATTAGCCAAAAGCAGGCCCATAGTTCCCATTGAAATACTGGTCAGTTTGTTGATTTAAATTTACTTGTCCTTTATTTTAAATATTGTATTTGTTCCCATTTTGTTTTTTTACTTTAAAATAAGGTAGTGCAGTGGGCATAGGGATTTGTTCATAGTTTTTTTTATAGTCCGGACCTCCAATGGTCTGAGGGACAGTGAACTGGCCCCCTGTGTAAAAAGTTTGGGGACCCCTGGCATAAGTGAATAGATATTTTTATTATTTTTTTTAATTTGCAAAAAGGAAAAGAAAAAAACCAAATATATTTTTAGTAGATTTTATAAAAGGCAAATCTTTTTTTTTTTTTTGTATTTTTTTTCTGAAGCTGGAAACGGGGAGAGACAGTCAGACTCCCGCATGCGCCTGACCAGGATCCACCCGGCACGCCTACCAGGGGCGACGCTCTGCCCACCAGGGGGCGATGCTCTGCCCCTCCGGGGCGTCGCTCTGCCGCGACCAGAGCCACTCTAGCGCCTGGGGCAGAGGCCAAGGAGCCATCCCCAGCGCCCAGGCCATCTTTGCTCCAATGGAGCCTTGGCTGCGGGAGGGGAAGAGAGAGACAGAGAGGAAAGAGGGGGGTGGGGGTGGAGAAGCACATGGGCGCCTCTCCTGTGTGCCCTGGCCGGGAATCGAACCCGGGTCCCCCGCACGCCAGGCCGACGCTCTACCGCTGAGCCAACCGGCCAGGGCCAAGGCAAATCTTTTTAGTTAATAAACTTAAGTTTTTAGTTTCACAGCAAAATTTAGCTTACAGTAGAGTTGTCCTATATGTCCTGTCCCCAGATGCACAACCTCCGCCACTATTCACGTCCCAATCTCAGTAGTGCATCTTCCAGTCCGCGAACCTCTGTGACGCATCATCAACACCGAAACTTCATAGTCCACATTCGGGCTCACTCTTGGTGAAGAGGATTCAGTGGCCCCTCGTCTACTGCGGAGGTTAGGTTCCAGGACCCCCTGCAACAGGCGAGAATCCGCAAAGTAGCGACCTTATATTTATTTTATTATATATATTTTAAGGCCTTATAAACCCTCCCCACACTTATAAACCTTTTCAATTTTTTAGGCTAGGAAATTCTTATTTTACCACAAAAAATAATTAAAATAATAAATATATAAAAATACCTATATACTGCAAAATCCTGTGATATAGTGAAAAATCTGCAATACAAAATTAGATATATACAATTTTAAAAATCGCGATACAGTAAAACTTTGGAAACAACCACAATATGGCAAGGAATGACTTTTTTTCTAGAGTATTATTGGAAGTGAATATTTTTTAACATATGGCTGTTTTTAAAAGTAAATAATATACATTGAAAAACAGTATATTCATCAGCAGTCCTTGTCCAGTGGAGTCTTTGTATTTTAAAAATTACTTTGGTACATTCTAAGTGAAGTAAAAGATGGCATTTTCTTGAGGGATTTATTTTACATACTTATGTATCAAGTCAAAATGACCTTTATACATCTTCTGAACTTGATAAAGGACATCCATGAAAAATCTCCAGCTAATATTATACTTAGTGGTAAAATATTGAATGCTTTCTTACTAAGATTAGGAAGAAGGCATTTAGTGTAGCCACTTCTATACCACATTGTATAACTAGCCATTGCAGTAAGGTAAGTAAAAGAAAAAATAACTATTACCTGACCTGGTGGTGGTACAGTGGATAGAGCATCAGACTGGGATGCAGAGGACCCAGGTTGAAACCCCAAGGTCGCTTACTTGAGCAAGGCTCACCAGCATGAGCGTGGGGTCACTGGCTTGAGCATGGGATCGTAGACATGACCCCATGGTTGCTAGCTGAGCCTAAAGATCACTAGCTTGAAGCCCAAGGTCGCTGGCTTGAGCAAGGGGTTACATGCTCTGCTGTAGCTCCCTGGTCAAGGCACATATGAGAAAGCAATCAATGAACAGCTAAGGTGCCATAATGAAGAAGTAAGGCTTCTCATCTTTCTCCCTTCCTGTCTCTCTGTCCCTGTCTCTCTTTCTGTCTCTGTCATACACAAAAATATACCAAAAGTATAATAAGACATCCCTGCCTGAGGGAGGAAGGAGGTTTCATTTAATAGAGGTTTCACTCTGTGAAATGATTTGGGGGGGGGGGTATATTTCCAAAGTTAGAAGAGGGGAGGCAGTCAGACCCGCATGCGCCTGACCGGGATCCACCCGGCATACCAACCAGGGGGCAATATTCTGCCCATCTGGGGCATTGCTCTGTTTCTGCTGGAGCCATTCTAGCACCTGAGGCGCAGGCCATGGAACCGCCCTCAGCGCCTGGGCCAACTTTGCTCAATGGAGCCTTGGCTGCAGGAAGGGAAGAGAGAAACAGAGGGGAAGGAGAGAGGGGGAAGGGTGGAGAAGCAGATGGGCGCTTCTCCTGTGTGCCCTGACCGGGAATTGAACCCAGGATTTCCACACACCAGGCCGACCCTCTACTGCTGAGCTGACCAAACAGGGCTGTGAAATGATTTTTAAATTGGTTCCTAGACAGTAAAAGTTTGGGCTTTAAACTGTAAACAGTGATAACCATTATGGAAATTTAAAACAACATAATCACATTATATTTTAAATAGAATTCTAACAAGGGATATGGTAATGTATGGAAAGGATAAAAGACTAAATGCATGGAGACCAATTGCAGAACTATTTTAATTGTCCATGCAAGAGATGGCATTAGTAGTATTGGCAAAGGTTATATAGGGTGAGGGAAAAAGTGACTAGATCTATTTAGTGAGGACTCAGTTGCCAAGTTTTTGGCTTGGGCAGTTGAACATGAATAATGTTAAACTATATATGGAACTCGGGAGGATCAGATGTGGAGTTGGAGGAGCATGGGCAGGAAGGCAAAATTATAATGTTGGACTTAGTGAATTCTACTGTATTTATCATTATCTTTGTTTTTCTTTTCCTTTTATTCCTCATTCTTCTTTCTAATTTTCTCCTCTTGCTCTCACCTTGACTTTATTAAGTAGTTATGATATAACAAAAGGTTTGGTTTTTTCCCATTTTGAGTATGACTAACAATGGTTCACTGTTTGACATACCTCACTTCTGATCATCACAATTATGCAAGATGGTTGGATAGTCGTTATAATTGCTAGCGATTCATGGTACTACTCACCATTTCTACCCTCTGAATTCCAATGGGAATTATGTACACATAAGACTGACAGTAGAATGAGAAAGAAAGTATTGCTTTATTAAGTTGGGCATGCACCCATAATCCCCCAAATGCAAGGCTTCTGGAATCCCATTTATGCCTTGTATTTTCACTCCTTTTATTAATTGAGAACACCTAGACTCTAGGCACAGGCTCTAGCATGCCATATCCACAAATCTGGAGCTAAGTGCAAGATGTCCTCCTCCGAGTTTCAGGAGAAGACAGAAAATATGGAGTCAAATTCTTGACTTCTAGCTTTGTTATATTAGTTTTGCTGCCATAACAAAATATCATAGACTGGGTAGCTTAATCAACAGAAATTCATTTTCTCACAGTTATGGAGGCTGAGAAGTCCAAGATCGGAATGCCAGTGATTTGATTTCTGGTAAGGATTCTCTTCCTGGCTTGCAGATGATGCCTTCTTGCTGTGTGCTCACATGGTCTTTCCCGGGTGCATGTTTCCGGAGAGGAGAGAGAGATTGCTTCCTCTTCCTGTAAGGCCACCAATTCTCCAGATTAGGACCCCATCCTAATGACTTTATTTAACCCTGATTACCTTCTAAAAACCCTGTTTCCAAATACAGTTGCTATGGGGCTTAGGACTTCAACATGGATTTTAGAGGGATACTATTCAGTCCATAGTGCTTGGTAACCTCACTTCAGAGTAAAGGGATAGTCCAGTGACTATTGAAATAACACCAGTCATTTAGTTTCCAAATATTTAGCAATTTTCCAGATATCTTTCTCTTACTGACTTCTAATTTAATTCAGTTGTGGTTTGAGAACACACTTTGAATGATTTAAATCCTTTTAAGTTTATTGAGACTTGTGTTATGGCCCAGAATATGCTCTATCTTGGTAAATGTATTGTGTATTCTGCTTTTGTTGAGTGAAGTGTTCTGTAAATGCTGGTTAGGTCAGGTTGGTGGTAGTGGCCAAGTTTTTATATTCTTACTGATATTCTATTACTTGTTCTATGGATTATTGAAAAGGGAAAGTGTTGAAATTGCCCAGTAAAATTGTGGATGAGTTTGTTTCTCCTTATAGCTCTATCAGATGTGTTTTTTTTTAAATTGATTTTAGAGAGATGGGGTGAAGGGGAGAAGCATCCATTTGTTGTTCCACTTAGTTGTGCATTCATTGGTTGCTTCCCCTATGTGCCCTGACCAGGGATTGATTCTGCAACCTTGCTGTTTCAGGATGACATTCCAACTAACTGAGCTAACTGGCCCAGGCTATCAGTTTTTTATTTTATTTTTTAAGTGAGAGGAGGGGAGATACTGCACCTTGACCAGTATCCACCCGGCAACCCCGTCTGGAGCCGACACTGGAATCAGTCTAGCTATCCTCAATGCCCAGGGCCAGTGTGTGAACCAATGGAGCCACCGGCTACATGAGAGGTGAAGAGGGAGAGAAGGGGGAGTGGAAGGGGAAGAGAAGCAGATGGTTGCCTCTCCTTTGTGCCCTGACCAGGAGTCGAACCGGGACATCCATATGCCTTACCAATGCTCTATCCACTGAACCACCCGGCCAGGGCCTCAATTTTTACTTTATATAGTTTGAAGTTATTTTATTAGTTGCACAAATGTTTCAGACTGTTATGCTTTCTTGATGGATGGGCCTCATTATCATTATGAAATAACCATCATTATCACTTGCAATACCATTTGCTTTGTCTGGAGTCTATTTCTTCTAATATACTGCTCACAAAAATTACGGGATATTTCAAAATGAATAGGAAATGAGAAAAAAAGCATTTCATTTTTTTTATTAAATAAGACCATCAGAAAAGCAAATGACAAGTCAAAGAAAATTGTTCGATTATGCAAATGAGTTGCAAAACCAACTTTTATTTCATTAATGAAAAATGCACTACACAAAAGGCGGAAAGTACTAGAGTATCTGCACATTCCCTGATCCCCTAGTTTTTGTGAGCAGTGCATTAATATAGCTGTTCCAGCTTTCTTTTGATTAATATTAGCATGATATATCTTTCCCACCTTTAACTTTCAGCCTATTTGTGTCTTTATATTTAAAGTGTGTTTCATATAGGTTGTATATAGTTGTGTTTTGCTTTTTAATCCATTCTGCTGATAAGCTCTACTTTTAATTAGACCATTCACAGTGAAGGTTATGATTGAAATCTACTGTCTTATTATTTGCTTTCTGTTTGTCCCATCTGGTCTTTGTTCCTTTTTCAGTATTCTTCTGTTTTCTTTTGGATTTAATTATAATTAGATTTGGGGGGGACTTTTGATTTGTTTTGTTTTATGATTTGTTTTTTTTTTACTTGTTACTTTATGGTATGTGATAATCATCTTTAACTTGTCACAGTTATCCCTTCATACATATTATACCACTTTATGGAAAGGTCTAAGGACCTTAAGGTGACATACTTCCATTTTATTCTCTCTTGACTTTTATGCTATTGTTATCATGCATTTCACGTTTACAGTTATAAATCACTCAATATATTACTATTATTTTCCCTTTAAATAATCAGTTCTATTGAAAAGTGATTTAAAAACCAAGAATAATTTATTTTATATTTGCCTGCATGTTTATAATTTCCAGTTCTCTTTGTGTAGCTCCAGATTTCTAAATCGTATCATTTTCCTTCTGACAGAAGGGACTGGCTTTAACATTCTTGCTAGTGCACGTCTCTTGGTGATGATTTTTTTCCCCACCTTTTCTGTGTCTAAGAAAATCATTTCTTGTTTTTTAAGGAATTCTAGGTTGACAAGTGTTGTTTTCTTTTTCTTTCACTACTTCTCAATTTCTCCAGACCTGTCTGTATGCTACTGTTTTCTCTCTGGTGCTCTGCCCTGTGAATCCAGCCACCTTGACCTCCCCTTACCCTAATTCTTTTGCCCTTGATTCAGAACACTGCTGCCCTCTGTCTGGCTCCCCCTTTTTTACCCTTAGGCCTAGAAACTTACTCTAGACCAGTGGTTCTCAAAGTGTGTGCCAGGGCCCACTGGTGCGCCCTAGAAGATTTCCAGGTATGCCCTATGGTACTCCAGAGAAATATGTGCCTGTTGGGACCAGAAAACCAACAGGATTTTTGGAGTTTAGATTTTTGGGGGGACAGAGGTGTGGGGAATTGCCTGTAAGCTGACAATCTGCCCAACCCCCCACCTCACTTGCCTGATTAGGTTACAAAAGGCTGTTAAGCTGTGGTGCTGTATTGTTTACACTACCCCCCATGTTCCCTGGAAAGACTGGAGGCAAGTTTCTTCTATTCTTTGTTTGGTGTAAAGTTAAGATGATATGCATGGTGGGGGTTTTCTGCACTCAACACAATTAAGAGTAAAAAGAGGAATTCTTCAATGTATTGATAAGGAAATGAGAGTGCCTTTCAAATGTATGCCCAAACACTGAAGAAATCACTAGGACAGATAAGGCTCATGTTTCTAATGTCAGAATAAATTTAATTTTGTAGTATTTATTTCATTTAATTATCATAAAAGCATGCTTGAACTTTAATTTTTTCTTTAATATTTGACTTAATTAGATATTATAACATTTCTCAGAAATTTGTATATAGTGTGCCTATAATTATTTGTAGAATTTTTTTTTTTTTGGATTTTTCTGAAGATGGAAATGGGGAGGCAGTCAGACAGACTCCCGCATGCGCCCAACCGGGATCCACCTGGCATGCCCACCAGGGGGCGATGCTCTGCCCATCTGGGGCGTCGCTGTGTTGCATCCAGAGCCATCTAGCGCCTGAGGCAGAGGCCACAGAGCCATCCTCGGCGCCCGGGCCAACCCTGCTCTAATGGAGCCTTGACTGCGGGAGGGGAAGGAGAAGGAGAGGGGTGGAGAAGCAGATGGGCGCCTCTCCTGTGTGGCCGGGAATCGAACCCAGGACTCCTGCATGCCAGGCCGATGCTCTACCACTGAGCCAACTGGCCAGGGCCTATTTGTAGGATTTTAAATGCACCCAACTTCAAAAAGTTTGAGAACCACGGCTCTAGACAGTAAGGTTGCACAATTGTTGAGCTCACCTGTTTATTTTCATCTCAGGATCACTGTCCTTTCCTGTACATCTGTTGTGAAATGTCTAAACGCAGTTGTTTGTGTGTTTTGTGCTGTTTATGGTGTTTGGGTAAATCAGTACCTTGTTACTCTATTGTGAGTGGAAATAGGCCACTGACTACCAAAAGCAAACCAGTCAGCCTTGTAGAAGAACTCATAAAATGGGCGAGTATAGAAATCAGCTATTTTCCCTTACATACATTCCTATTAGGAAATAAGTCTTGTGCTAAGTCCTGTTTTTCTTGTGTACAGAAGCCCAACCTGAGTAAAGTAAAGATGTTCCTTTCTCACTGAACACTTATCATTACCATTCTGTAAGTGAGGAAATTAAGTAACATGCTTGAGCTTGCCTGGGTTTGAACATAGTGGCTTTTACTTCTGTCTTTATGAAAATAATAAAATTGAATTCTGCATTGAGTGTTTTAGTTAGTGCTGTTACAGAATAGTTATTAAAGGTCAATTTTGTTTTCAAATCTTTACATGAATTTTAATTTTTACCTTTTTTGGACATCAGTTATATTTTATATAATATTTCATTTGTGAAGGTGGAAAGGTTTTGTGCTTCATGGCTTTCCTTGAATCAAATACATGATGAAGGAAATACCTCATGAAATCAATAATTTTTTAAATTATAATATTCTGGGTCTTTGTATGAAAACTTCACTAAGAATTTTCTTTGACTAGAAGGAGGTTTTCAAATACCTGACTACACGGTTAAAAATTTAAGGTTAAATAATAACTAAAATCTAATCTGAAAATTCCTAGCAAGTAATGGCAGAAATCAAAGGGCAGAGTCTTTTTTTTTCTCAGAGATAAGAATTATTATTTTATCTTGCCCGGAGTCCTCAGTATTTGAATTTATATCTACTAGATTATGAAGTGTAGTTTTCCTCTCAGGCCACAGTATCAAACCATCACAGTTCTTAGAAGAGTATCAGATTTCTAAGTGTCAGATTTAAATGAATTATAATTTGCCATTTTTAATTTTTTAATCTGTAGCAACATTAAGATCATTTATCTAAAACCAACAATAGAAATTATTATAAGCAATAAGGTTATCAAACAATAAATCATCTCTTAGATACCAGCTAATAATTAAGAAAGCTACTTGCTTAAGTTATAGTGAATATTTTATGCTCATTAAAATGAAGCACTCTACCTTTTGAATACTATCAAGAACTAAAATTCAGATTGAATTGGCCTTTTCTACTTTAAAATATATCAATGGATATACCGCTAGCTACTTTCTTATAATAAAGGGAATTTGTAGAATCTTAAAGCTAGAAGAGATTTTTTATAAGTGGTATAGTCTGGCCCGAGCAGGCCGTGGTGCAGTTGGCCTGGGATGTGGAGAACCGAGGTTTGAAACCACAAAGTCACCGATTTGAGTGTGGGTTCAACTGGCTTGAGCATGGGATCATAGACATGACCCCATGGTTGCTGGCTTGAGACTAAAGGTTGCTGGCTTGAGCCCAAGGTCACTGGCTTGAGCAAGAGGTCACTTGCTCTGCTGTAACCCCCTGGTCAAGGCACACATGAGAAAGCACTCAGTGAACAACTAAAATGCCGCAACGAAGAATTGATGCTTCTCACATCTCTCCTTTCCTGTGTGTCTGTCCCTGTCCATCCCTCTCTCTGACTCTCCCTCTGTCTCTATCAAAAAAAAGAAAGAAAAGAAAATACAGAGCCAATTTTCAAAGAACTATGTTATTATAAAAATATGCATGTGGGCCCTGGCCGGTTGGCTCAGTGGTAGAGCGTCGGCCTGGCGTGCAGGAGTCCCGGGTTCAATTCTCAGCCAGGGCACACAGGAGAAGCGCCCATCTGCTTCTCCACACTTCCCCCTCTCCTTCCTCTCTGCCTCTCTCTTCCCTTCCCGCAGCCAAGGCTCCATTGGAGCAAAGTTGGCCCAGGCGCTGAGGATGGCTCTGTGGCCTCTGCCTTAGGCACTAGAATGGCTCTGGATGCAACAGAGCGACGCCCCAGATGGGCAGAGCATCGCCCCCTGGTGGGCATGCCGGGTGGATCCCGGTCAGGTGCATGCGGGAGTCTGTCTGACTGCCTCCCCGTTTCCAACCTCAGAAAAATACAAAAAAAAAAAATGCATGTGAACTTAGTTTTTCTACTGCAATGCTTTAATCATAACTTTAGCTCTGGTTTCGTTTGGTTTGCCACCAGGAATCACTGTTGCATTCTTTGCTTTGTACATCTCTTGCCTAAACAGAATTCATCTTGAGTATAAACTGTCAGTTTTAAGAAGAGCTGTGTCCTCCCTCTGGTGCCAGATACCCCACTTGTAGCTAGCAAAAATGCCCTTTATACCACAGCCTTCCACACATACTTGTTGTTTCAGAAGTCCTGTTCCCAGCAGACTTCCACAGGTTCCAAGAGGAAAGAGGAAGACCACGAATTCCTGTATTAAGTAATCAAAACATGACCCGTGGCCTGACCAGGCGGTGGTGCAGTGGATAGAGCGTGGGACTGGGATGCCGAGGACCCAGGTTCAAGACCCTGAGGTCACCAGCTTGAGTGCGGGCTCATCTAGTTTGAGCAAAGCTCACCAGCTTGGACCCAAGGTTGCTGGCTCGAGCAAGGGGTTACTCGGTCTGCTGACGGCCCGCGGTGAAGGCATATACGAGAAAGCAATCAATGAACAACTAAAGTGTCGCAATGCGCAACAAAAAATTAATGATTGATGCTTCTCATCTCTCTGTTCCTGTCTGTCTGTCCCTGTCTATCCCTCTCTCTGACTCTGTCTCTGTAAAAAATAAAAATAAAAAACAACAACAACAAAAAAACATGAGCTGGCTTGAGCCCAAGGTTGCTGGCTTGAGCAAGGGGTTACTCACTCTTCTGGAGCATCCCCCCCTCAAGGCGCATATGAGAAAACAATCAATGAACAAATAAGGAGCTGCAATGAAGAATTGTGCTTCTGATCTCTCTCCCTTCCTGTTTTTTCCTGTCTGTCCCTCTCGCTATCTCTCTGTCTCTGTTACAAAAAAAAAAAAAATTTTCTGTCATTATTTTAGATACATAACTGTACCACAGTTATGGTACAGTTTAGCCAGTCCCATATTATTGGACATTTAAGTTTATTCCAAGTTTTTAAACTGGTATAAGCATTTTAAATTCCTTCATTGACATCCTGTTAATTGTTTATCCGTGTGTCCTTGAACACGCTTGGTGAAAAATTTACTTCCCAGGTTAGTTGTTTTGTCTGTGGATCACTCTGATTGTTCAAAGTTTTTCCAGTTGCAAATTTGTTCATCGTTTTTTGTTGGACAGAAAATATGGGTAACTTTAAGAATATGGCTAAACTCTAGAGCCAGAAGAGCAAGCCACTAAAAGAGCAGCAAGTCCTCATGGCTCCCAGCCAGGCTGTGGTATAAGTACAATGCTCACCAAGGTCTTGGAGGAAGAGGGACTCTGGACTGTTTTGATTGATACCCAATCTCCAATGATCTTTCCTTCATTGCCTATGAAAATTTATAACATTCTTTCTCTTTCCTTCAATGTTATGTTTTAAATCAAGTAATTTATCTCACATGGGGCAGCTGACAGCTGGGCATCACTCAGCATTGCACAGACCAGGAACCCCTGCTCTGCCATAATTCCTAGCTCTCCAGGATTGTCCCACAGGCTGAGGAAAGGAACAAGATGAGCCTTGGGGAGCTAAAACCATGCCACGTAGCCCATGGCAAACCCAGCTAACCTTGAAAACATGCAGACCCACCAGAGAAAGAGACTGAATGGAATCCTTTTTACTTCTTTTGCTCCCCTCTGAAGGACACAACGATTTAACTCAGCAAGTCCCGGAGAACACAGGAAACCCTTGATTTATGACCTTTCTGGTTCCTAGAGAGGTGGAAGTTGAGACCTCTCTTTTTTTCCATTGGCACATTATTATAAATTAGGGTACTATTCCTGGAAACTAATTCTATACCATAAATATCCCAAATGTATTATTAAAAGATATGTTGAATATATGTTATTTTCATTCATGTTTTTATGAACATAAGTATGTAAAAGAAAAATTTATAACCACAGTGAAAGATGCCGTGTCTGGGTGGTTAGGAACCGAGATTCTGGATGCAGCTGTATAAGGTCAAATTCCAACATTGCTATTTATTAGTTTAGTGGTCTTGCACAGGTTCACCCCTCTATGCTTCATTTATCTGTAAAATGGTAGTAATAGTTTTCACCTTCTAGAGCTGTCTAAAGACTAAATGAGTTCAGGTATAGAAAGTACTTAAAGCTGGCAATGCCTTGACAATGTTACTAAGTGATGGCTTTTATTTTATGTGTCACAAATGGTCAATTTAGGAAAGCTTTTCTAAATGGTCTTAATACCCTGGCCAGATAGCTCAATTGGTTAGAGCAGTGGAGTCAACCTGGTCCTTACCACCCACTAGTGGGCGTTCCAGCTTTCATGGTGGGCGGTAGCAGAGCAAAGTATAAATAAAAAGATAGATTTAACTATAGTAAATTGTTTTATAAAGATTTATTCTGCCAAACTTAGCAAAAATTCGACATAAAGTACTTGGTAAGTAATTATTATTATATGCTTTAACTTGCTGTAACTCTGCTTTATAAACTTTATAAAGTAAAGTTACTTCCCTACTTTATAAATCACCATTACTGTGGAACCAGTGAGCAGTTAGAAAATTTTGCTACTAACAGATACAAAAGTGGACGGTAGGTATAAAAAGGTTGACTACCCCTGGGTTAGAGCATCATCCCAATACGACAACATTGTAGGTTCAGTCCTCGTCCCAGTTTGGGACCAAACATACACATACAAAGACAGATCAATATTTCTGTCTCTCACTACCTTCCTCCCTGTCTAAAATCAATAAATAAATTTAAAAAAATAATAATGGTCTTAAAATACCAGCTCAGTAGAGTTGGATTCCAAGGCTCCTCTTCTGATGAGCCTTCCTGATAGGCATTCTTCATTCTGCCTGTCAAGGCTGGTCACAGTCTAGGTCCAGTCTTGCCTCTTCCACATTTTCTCTATACAAATTTTACACTCAAGTTGTACTTTCTCTTTCATGGTTCTACTCAACAACAACCTCTTTTGTAAAAATTTACCACTGTTACCTGCACTTCTTTGGAATATATTGATATTAAATGTTACAGTGTTCTCTTTGTTTTTAATATCATCTCTGAATCATAAACCCTTTGAGATTAGGAGCTATATAAAGTATAATTATGTTCCCCGTGATCTAATACAGTATAGTAGGTACTTAAAGTGTTTTTGCTTAATTGGGTTGCATAACAAATTGAACTTTGTGTGTGTATATGTGCATGCATGTTCAACTTGTGTAATAGGTTAAAATTTTTGAAAATAAACTACTTTAAAAATTAGAGCACTTGTGAGAAATTTAAAAATTACTATAAATCAGTGAAAATATCTGCAGGGTAGATTGTTTGGAACTGCATAGTAACCAAAAAATAATCACAATTCATATACAAATATATTGCAATTCAGGCCTACATCTCCTGCTGGATAATTATAGCATTTCTCCCTCTGAAACTACTACTGTATAAGAATGGCAGAGAAGGACCCAATGGTTATGAATGTTCATATCACACAATTAGGGCTGTGAGAACAAGGAGCTAGTTAAGTCAGGGAGAAGGGAGAATAAGCCTGACCAGGCAGTGGCACAGTGGATAGAGCGTCGGAGTGGGATGTGGAGGACCCAGGTTCGAGACCCCGAGGTCGCCAGGCTCATCTGGTTTGAGCAAGGCTCACCAGCTTGGACCCAAGGTTGCTGGCTTGAGCAAGGGGTCACTCAGTCTGCTGTAGCCCCCCCCCCCCCCCCCGTCAAGGCACATATGAGAAATCAATCATTGAATAATTAAGGGACCGCAATGAAGAAATGATTTTTTTCATCTCTGTCCCTTTCTGTCTGTCTGACCCTATCTGTCCCTCTCTCTGACTCTCTCTGTCTCTGCCACACACACACACACACACACACACACAGAATAGGGAAAGAAACTGCATCTTTTTAAAAAAATTTTTGATTGATTGATTTGAGAGAGAGAAGGGGGGTGGAGAGAAACATCAATTTGTTGTTCCACTCATTTATGCATTCATTGGTTGACTCTTGCATGTGCCCTGATCTGGGACTGGATACGCAACTTTGGCATATGAGGATGGGGCTCCAACCAGCTAAGGCTTCATCTTTTTCTAATTTTTAATAATGGTAACAAAACGACTTTGCTAAGAATAATGACATCATAAAGCATTTTAACCTTTGGCTATTGGTGAAGTTTTGTGTGAAAACTGTTGTACTTGACATCCAAAAACATAATTTATACATAGGGTTAAATATAAATCGGCAGTATTTTAACTGAAGTTTACATAAAGCTTTTTATGCTTAAATTTTCACCAACTTTGTCTTAACTTGAATTTTGAATTATTCATCATCTCCTGACTCTGAGTACCTTGTAAATCAAGAGTTTACTGTATTTTAATTGCCTCATTTTAATTGTTTTTACTCTTTGTTGGTGAATATACTTTAATATGGGATGTGACAGTTTTTTAGGCATAAAAGATGAGTTTTATCAAGAGTACATTAAAGTGAGGGCTCTTTTTTTTCTTTTTTTTAATACCAGATACTCTAGATGAATATTTTGAGTATGATGCAGAGGAGTTCTTGGTCTCTTTGGCCTTGTTAATAACAGAAGGACGGACACCGGAATGTTCTGTGAAAGGTCGCTCAGAAAGTTTCCACTGCCCTCCAGCACAGTCCTGTTACCCAGGAACTACCAAACATGAATGTAGTGACAAGCTGGCCCAGGTAAGAATCGTGTACTGAATGCTTTTTATTTATCTTTTATATAAACCAGGGGTCGGAAACCTATGGCTCATGAGCCAGATGTGGCTCTTTTGATGCTACATCTGGCTCACAGACAAATCTTTAATAAAAAAATAATGTTAAAAATATAAAACATTCTCATGTATTACAATCCATTTCCTACCACTCATGTTCATGGTTGCGGGTGGCTGGAGCCAATCACAGCTGTCCTCCGGGACACCAAATTTTTATTGGATAATGCGTAATGTACACGAGTCGTTGTGAGGTCAGGAAGTAAACTTCCCTCCTTTTAATCAAGTAGTCAGCTAGTTAATTGCAGAAACCCTTTTGACGAAGAAGATGGCTAAAAGAAAAAAAGAGGAGTATCGTACTTTTCAGCAGGAATGGACAGAGAAATTCACTCTTGTGGAGAGAGCAGGTTCTGCAGTATGTCTAATATGCAATGATAAAATTGCATTGATGAAATGGTCAAATAAAAAGCGGCACCTCAACACACTACATTTTCATTGAAATATCCAGCCAAGTACAGCAGGAAGAAAGCATGTCAAGAGCTACTTGTGCAGAGTGCAAGCTAGTCAGCAGCAACTCTGTGTTTGGACCCAACAAGGTGACTGGAATTTGGCTAGCTTTGTCGGTGCTTTAGCAATTGTGAGAAACAGAAAGCCATTCACAGATGGGGAGTATGCCAAAACATTCATGCTTGATGTTGCCAAAGAACTTTTTGACGACTTTTCGGATAAAGACAAGATAAGCAAACAAATAAAAGACATGTCTCTGTCAGCAAGAACTGTTCACGAGCCTGACCAGGAGGTGGCGCAGTGGATAGAGTGTCGGACTGGGATGCTGAGGACCCAGGATCAAGACCCTGAGGTTGCCAGCTTGAGTGTGAGCTCATCTGGTTTGAGCAAAGCTCACCAGCTTGGACCCAAGGTTGCTGGCTTGAGCAAGGGGTTACTCAGTCTGCTGAAGGCCCGTGGTCAAGGCACATATGAGAAAGGTGTTGCAGTGCGCAATGAAAAACTAGTGATTGATGCTTCTCATCTTTCTGTTCCTGTCTATCCCTTTCTCTGACTCTTGCTCTATGTCTGTAAAAAAAAATTTTAAATAAAAAAAAAGAACTGTTCACGATCATACCATCATGAATGCAAATCAAATTGAGGCAACACAAGTGAAGGACATAAATGCAGCACCATTCTTTTCTCTTGCTTTCAATGAATCAACAGATGTAAGCCATTTATCCCAGTTCAGCGTGATTGCAAGGTATGCTGTCGGTGACACACTACGTGAGGAAAGTCTTGCTGTTTTGTCTATGAAAGAGACAACAAGAGGGGAGGATTTATTCAAGTCTTTCACTGAGTTTACTAAAGAAAAAAATCTACTGGTAGATAAACTTATTTCGGTGTGTACTGATGGTGCTCCGTGTATGGTGGGGAAAAACAGAGGATTTGTAGCACTTATTTGTGAACATGAACCCATCCTAAGTTTTCACTGCGTCCTACATCAAGATGTGCTTTGTGCTCAGATGTGTGGCGAGCAGCTTGGTGAGGTGATATCGCTGGTCATTTGGGTGGTCAACTTTATTGTTGCCCGAGCTTTAAATGATCTCCAGTTTAAAACACTGCTGGATGAAGTTGGGAATTATTATCCTGGTCTGCTTCTGCACAGCAATGTGCATTGGTTGTCAAGAGGGAAGGTGCTCAGCCATTTCATGGATTGTTTGAGCGAAATCCAGACTTTTCTTGAACTGGAAAATGTCAAGCATCCTCAGTTAGCTAACACTGAGTGGCTCCTGAAGTTCTACTATCTCGTGGACATGACTGAACATCTGAACCAGCTCAATGTGAAAACACAAGGCGTTGGAAATACAGTCTTATCCCTTCAACAAGCAGTGTTAGCATTTGAAAACAAGCTGGAACTCTTCATCGCTGACATTGAAACAGGTCATTTACTACACTTAGAAAAACTGGAAGAGTAAAGATGCATGCACAGCAAGTGACCCTGCTCAACGTCTTGATCTCCGGCAGCTAGTGGGCTTCACATCTAATCTCCCGTAGTCATTCAAAGCGTGCTTTGGAGAATTTTGTGAGTGCATTCGTCTTTTTAAGTTCATCATCCATCCACACAAGTGTGCAGTGGACAGCGCCGACCTGAGTTACATCCCCGGTGTCTCCTTCAGAGATTTTGAGCTACAAGCTGCTGACCTGAAGGCCTCAGACATGTGGGTGAATAAGTTCAAGTCACTGAATGAAGATTTGGAAAGACTTGCACGACAGCAAGCAGAGTTGGTGAGCAAACACAAGTGGGGAGAAATGAAAATATGTCAACCCGCAGACCAGCTGATTGTCAAAACTTGGAACGCATTTCCTGTCACTTATCACACACTGCAGCATGTGCTGTACGGACAATGTTTGGCTCTATGTATGCATGTGAGCAGTGTTTCTCACATCTAAAGAACGTTAAGACCAACCTGTGATCACGTTTAACAGATGTAAGTCTCAATGCCTGCTTGAAGCTTAACCTCACCACGTATCAACCAGACTACAAAGCCATCAGCAAAACCATGCAGCACCAGAAGTCGCATTAATGGTAAGAAGTACTTTATTCATCATTGGTTAGCAACAGCATAACAATGTTATTAAAAATAATTCAGAGATTTACTGAACTTTAAAAGTGTTGGTCTTACATAAAACACACACATTTACTTGTATTTAGTGTTAAATATATTGTATGGCTCTCGCGGAATTATATTTTAAAATATGTGGTATTCATGGCTCTCTCAGCCAAAAAGGTTCCCGACCCCTGATATAAACTGTATAAATTCTGTCATCACTTTGTTTTTCTCTTTTAATTTTTTTAAAATTGAATTTTAGCCTTGACTGGATAGCTTGGTTGGTTGGAGCATCATCCCAAGGCATAGAAGTTGCCAGTTCGATCCCCGGTCAGAGAACATACAGAGACAGATTAATGTTCCTATGTCTCTATCCCATTGTTTTCTACTAAAATTAATAAAAAATAAAAATAAACCTTAAAAAATAAAATAAATTGATTTTTAGAGAGAGAGAAAGAAACATGGATTTGTTATTCTGCTTATTTATTTATGCATTCATTGGTTGATTTTTATATGTGCCTTGACCAGAGATCAAATTCGCAACCTTGATTTATCTGGATGACACTAACCAATGGAGTTGTTCGGCCAGGGCTCTGTCATCACCTTTGTTACACTGCAATTATAATACCCACATTTGAATATAAAGTCAGTCACAATCATAAGGAAAAAATCCTAATCCTGGACCATAACTAAATAACCTTTGTTCTTTTCTTTTTCTTTTTTCCTTTTTTTTTTTTTTTAACAGAGACAGAGTCAGAGAGAGGGACAGACAGACAGGAAGGGAGAGAGATAAGAAGCATCAACTCTTTGTTGTGGCACCTTAGTTGTTCACTGATTGCTTTCTCATATGTGCCTTGACTGGGGGGCTTCAGCAGAGCAAGTGACTACTTGCTCAAGCCAGCGACTTTGGGCTCAAGCTGGTGAGCTCATACTCAAGCCGATGAGTCTCTCCACAAGCCGGCGACCTCAGGGTTTGAAACTGGGTCCTCTGCATCCCAGTCTTATGCTCTATCCACCGGACCACTGCCTGGTCAGGCAACTTTTGGTCTTAAGGTTGTTGAAGTCACGCTAGTAGTAGCTGATCAGCAGGCAGGTGAGCAGCCAACGTCATATGTTTCTTCTCACACACCAGATTTCAGGTTACATGTACTGCCTGACCAGTGGTGGCACAGTGGATAAAGCATTTCCTGGGACGCTGAGGTCTCAGGTTTGAAACCCCAAGCTCGCTAGCTCATGGGATCGTCGACATGATCCCATGGTCGCTGGCTTGAGCCAAGGGTCAGTGGCTTGGCTGGAGCTCCCCAGTCAAGGCAATATGAGAAGCAATGAATAACTAAAGTGCCACAACTATGAGTTGATGTTTCTCATCTCTCTCTTCCCTCTCTCCCTCTCTCTGTCTCTCTAATAAAAAAAAATTAAATATGCTGCTGTTATTCAACTTTTTTATTTTGAATCTCAGCCCTGACTCATCAATTTTATGTTCTTGTTTATTGTGATTGATGTTAATAATTTTTTTCCTCACATTAACCAATTTCCCTTTATATATATATATTTTTTAATGGGCAGATACATTTTGCTATCATAATGTGTTGGTATAAAATACTGTTAAAAATATTTATTTTGGCCCTGGCCGGTTGGCTCAGCGGTGGAGCATCGGCCTAGCGTGCGGAGGACCCGGGTTCGATTCCCGGCCAGGGCACACAGGAGAAGCGCCCATTTGCTTCTCCACCCCTCCGCCGCGCTTTCCTCTCTGTCTCTCTCTTCCCCTCCTGCAGCCAAGGCTCCATTGGAGCAGGGATGGCCCGGGCGCTGGGGATGGCTCTGTGGCCTCTGCCTCAGGCGCTGGAGTGGCTCTGGTCGCAACATGGCGACGCCCAGGATGGGCAGAGCATCGCCCCCTGGTGGGCATACCAGGTGGATCCCGGTCGGGCGCATGCGGGAGTCTGTCTGACTGCCTCCCCGTTTCCAGCTTCAGAAAAATGAAAGAAAAAAAAAAAAAAAGAAAAAAAAATATTTATTTTGCCTGGCGTGCAGGAGTCCCAGGTTCAATTGCTGGTCAGGACACACAGGAGAAGCTCCCATCTGCTTCTTCACCCCTCCCCTCTCCTTCCTCTCTATCTCTCTCTTCCCCTCCTGCAGCCAAGGCTCCATTGGAGCAAAGTTGGCCCCAGGCACTGAGGATGGCTCTGTGGCCTCTGCCTCAGGCACTGGAATAGCTCTGGTTGCAACAGAGCAACGCCCCAGATAGGCAGAGCATCGCCCCCTGGTGGGCATACCAGGTGGATCCCGGTCGGGCGCATGCGGGAGTCTGTCTGACTGCCTCCCCGTTTCCAGCTTCAGAAAAATAAAAAAATAAAAAATGTATTTTGGTAAATACTGTATAATTTGCTGTAAGGATTTTTCTCCCAGTTAGTAAAATGTAGTCCAAAATTTTAAACTTTTAAAATCTTGTATATATTAAGCATTTAATGACAATGAGTTTTCAATATTTTGGTCTTCATTGAAAATGAATCTTTCTTCTGTAATGATGATGTAATTAACAAAAAATAGGCAATGCTGGGCCGCTCGAACTAGAGCAAAGATATCCCCCCTCCCAAGAAAATCTGCATTATAAATGTTCAGTACTAATCCTTGCATTTCAGAGCTCACTAGTATAAATCCATTATTTAATGAGGAAACCTAAATTGACAAGTCAAAGCAGGTTCTGTAATTGATGGCTCATTTCTTGTACAAATGTATACTTTAAAATAATTTTCAAGTTAAAATACAAAATTGCAGGGATTATTGAGACATTTTGCTTATATTCATTTTCTCTAAGTGTCGCCAAGCCAGACGAACCAGGTCTGAGGTCACATTGTTGTGGAAGAATAACCTTCCAATCATGGTGGAAGTGATGCTACTACCAGACTGCTGTTATAGCGATGATGGGCCTACCACAGACGGGATCGATCTCAATGATCCCGCAATTAAGCAAGATGCATTATTATTAGAAAGATGGATATTGGAGCCAGTTCCTCGACAGTAAGTTATATAACTGAGTTCAAAATTGTTCTTGGTAAATCAAGTTTTCCATTACTTTCTATTGATTATTTTAATACTATATTCTATCTTAGAATCTCTCTGTATAGTAAAATACAGATATTTAGTACTGATGTGACTTTAAGTGACATCGGTAAATCTAATTCCTATGTTCTTGAAAGCAGGCATTCTGAGTGATATGTTCAGCTTCTGTATTTCCAAAATTCAGTTATTTTGTACCTGCTGACAATTAGATGATGGGGTGTTTTTTTTTTAACTTCCCTTAGGAATGGTGATCGATTTATTGAAGAGAAGACTCTCCTATTGGCTGTCCGCTCATTTGTGTTTTTTTCTCAGTTAAGTGCTTGGCTGAGTGTTTCTCATGGTGCTATTCCACGAAATATTCTTTACAGGTATGTGTAGACACAAAAAGGATGGTGTATATTCAACTACATTCGTTAGCTACTTGGTTAGGTACCTTTTATGTATTTTATTTCCTTCAGTTCTCAATATAAGTGAATAAAATTTATTGACATTTTTCCCAAAACAAGTTAGAGAAGTGTAGGGGTAAATCAGTATTAACTTTTGTTTCTTGGGTTAAATTTGGTGCATACTAGTTTTCAGAAAACTTTTATGCTTACTTTGTAGAACCAACAATGGACTTAGTGCTGCCATTGTAAATAAAGTAGAAAACGTTCTGGGCTGCAGAACTTCCATAATAGTAGACTGACTTAATTTTTTTTCTGTTTTGACAAATGATTTTAAATTATAATATTTTTGAGCTTTAATGCTTAAGTGGTCCAGTGTTCTTAAAAGAAGATCATTTCTATCCCAAGCATAATCTACTGTACTTCTTATGTTGGTTTTATCAGAATGACATATAAGGCAAAACAGCTAAAAGTAAAACCCAATAGTAATTAATGCAAACAAGGATAAGCACCTGTTTAAAAATGTTTTAATAATACACAATAATGATACATGTTTCATAACCCAATGATTACATATTTTTCTGTGTGATTCTAGAATCAGTTCTGCTGATGTAGACCTGCAGTGGAATTTTTCACAGACTCCAATCGAACATGTGTTTCCTGTTCCCAATGTTTCTCACAATGTGGCCTTGAAAGTCAGCGTTCAATCCTTGCCCAGACAATCTAATTACCCAGTTTTGACGTGTAGTATTCACACAAGTATTGGACTTTATGAGAAAAGAATTCAAGACCATGAACTTAAAGCCCATCAACACCGCAATTCTAATGAAGCAGAACAGTGTAGTACAAACAGTTCACAGCGTCTATGTAGCAAACAAACCTGGACTATGGCACCAGAAAATGTATTACATGTAAAAAATGGCACACCTCCTGAATATAGTGCAGCTGTCAAAAATGGCAAACTATATCCAGGCATTGGCAGTAAATCTGAGTGTGGAACTTGTCAGGCCAATATTCTGGGCTTCAGTGGTACAGGAGATAAAAAGTCACATGAAACATCAGTGAGAACTTTAAAATCGTTTTCAATGATTGATTCCAGTGTCTCTAGTCGCCAGAGTTCCTGGCAGTCCATTGGTGAGACTAATCCTTTAATAGACTCTTTAATTCAAGATCGACAAGAAGTTATTGCAAGAATCGCTCAGCATTTGATTCATTGTGATCCAAGCAGTTCACATGTTCCTGGATATGCATTTAATACCCAAGAGTCTAGTTCACTTAATTCAAAACTTTTCCGGGTTTCACAAGAAAATGAAAATGTGAGAAAATGTAAAGAAATGTTCTCCATTTCATCTGGTAATGCAGAGCTTACCTCCTCAGCAGACATCAATGAGGGGAAAACCCAACCAGAAATTCCTCGAAGTGAAACTTGCACTTCTAATCATCTTTATTCTCATCAGTCGGTTAGTGAGACTAACCCTCTAATAGGCTCGTTACTCCAGGAGCGGCAAGATGTTATTGCAAGGATTGCTCAGCACTTGGAGCATATTGATCCAACGGCTTCACATATGCCCCGGCAATCATTGAACATCCATGACTCTACTTTGGTTCCTTCAAAAGTGTTTAAGAGTTCATATGAAGACAAAACTTTGTTGAAGAAAAACAGGGATGATGCCTCTGTTTTTATTTCTAATACAAAATTTTCCTTGTTAGAAGACTGCAATGAAGGGGAATACTTAATACCTGCTAAATCTTTTTGTTCTTTTAAATGCAATAGTAAAGTCAAGTCCCCTTTGAAACCTCAGATAAGAAGAGAGCTATGTCAGGACAATCCTAGTGAAGTCATCCAAAGTACATTTCAGGGGATACAGAACAAAGCCACTAGTTTATTAGCGCCCTCAAATATGTCTGATTGTAAAGAAAATAACTTGGACTTGACAATCAGATTGGAAAATACACTTTCTGAGTGTCAATTTAAAGAGTATGAAATTAACAATGGAATTAATAAACAATATTCAGATTGCAATAGTATTGACAAACAGATTTGCACAAATAAGTATAAGGAAAAAATAAAAAATGAAAACTGTAATCCAGAATCTTTTAACAATCACCAATTTGATAATTCCAAAAATAATGACTCAAAAATAAAAGTTACTATGTTGGAAATGTCTGGATATTTGAACAAACATGAAAATAAGTGCTCAAATAAAGACTCAAAAAGGCCTACAACATGTGAGCAAAATATGCAACTTAATAGTATTGAAAATTATCTCAGTAAAGATAATGAAGATTTCAAGTTCAAAAAACCATGCCAATTAAAAAATGAACAGGATAAGAAAGAAGATCCGATTGATGAAAAATTTCAAAACTGTTCTCAGAGAAAGACTATAAAAGACTGTGTGTCTACGTGTGAACGACTGAAACCTACAGAGGTATTGGTAGGTAACATCTACTCTCTCTTTTTATGATTTTGTTTATTGATTGTAGATGAGACAGAGAGTTGCGGGAAGAGAGGGAAGCATCATCTCATAGTAGTTGCTTCTCATATTTGCTCTGATCATTATGTGCCTTGACTGAGCAAGCCAGGGGTTTCAAACCGGCAACCTCAGGATCCCAGGTCGACGCTTTATCCACTGTGCCACCACAGATCAGGCTCAAATATAATTATTAAACAAGTTATGGTTTGATTTTTGATATAGGGGGTCTAGTTATAAAGGCCCAAGGTGCCCATTATCTGTAGAATAAAAAGTCTGATAATGAATAATCTGCTACAGAACTGGTATTAATATCCTTGCAAATAACTGCTCACTTAAAAGTAAATGCTAGATGCCTAACCAGGCAGTGGCGTAGTGGATGGAGCGTCAGACTGGGACGCGGAGGACCCAGGTTCGAAGCCCTGAGGTTACTGGCTTGAGTGCGGGCTCATCAGCTTGAGCCCAGGATTGCTGGCTTCAGCAGTGGGTCGCTTGGTCCCCCGGTCAGGGCACATGTCAGAAATCAGTCAATGAACAACTAAAGTGCCACTACAAAGGTTGATGCTTCTCACCTCTCTCCCTTCCTGTCTGTCTGTCCCTATCTGTCACTGGCTTGAGCAAGGGGCCACTCAGTCTGCTGTAGCCCCCGGTCAAGGCACATACGAAAAAGCAGTCAACAACTCAGATGCCACAACGAAGATTGATGCTTCTCATCTCTCTCCCTTCCATCTGTCCCTATCAGTCCCACTCTCTGTCTCTGTCACACACACACAAAAGTAAATGCTAGGTAAATTCTTCCTGTTGCCCTTTTTTGTTGATTTCAATGTTGTGAACAGTTGATGGAGAATAAATAGGACTCAAAAATAAAATTTCTTTTCACTTAACGTATTGTTTATTAGTTGTTCTGGCAGTGTATCACACAATGATAGTGTGCCCACTGTGCTAAGCCACTGTGTAGCTAAGGATTTTAGGAATATCTATATTGAAGTCACTAGGCTGTTGGTCAAAATGCCTGGGTTCCAGGTGTGACTTCACTATTTGGTCCTTGAAAAGGTCACATAACTTCAAAAACCTTAGTCTCCTTAATTTTAAAATGAGAATAACAAGTCTCTTTTGCCTATTTCAGAGTTATAGTGACAATCAAATAATGGATTTAAAATACCTGTTCTATAAACCTTTAATGCACTATGTAAATAAAAGATATGTATTTCCATTTTATTTGACTTTCCACCAAACCACTTTTAAGCTTTAGAATATTATTATTAGACTCAAATTTTATGTGTTTCTATAAGTAATATTACAAATTTATATCTTAATTATATGGAAAACTTGATTCAAACCTGAGTCAAGTTTATCTTCTTTATCACTCAGATTTGTTTTGCTGGACATTATTAGAGTTTTAAAATTATGCCATGGTTCTAATTTATATATTTTTAACAAACGATTTCATTTCTCTAAAATATGGGTTAAATCAAATGGTAGTTTCTAATATCTTAAAACTATAGTTGTCACCAAAACCTACCCTGGCCTTAAGAAATCAGCATGTTCACGATCCTTTCTGGACCCTCATAGGGAAGCTTACTGTGACTGGTATTTTTCAAGCCACTAAGATTCGTTTTTCATGTACTTGTTAAAAATCTAATCATAAATATTTACTCTATGCCCAGGCACTCTTCTGAATGTTTTACCTGCATGGACTTAGTTAACCCTTCCACTTCACTATGAGATGTTATATTCTATTATTAACTCCAGTTTACAAATGAGGACCTTAGGCATGGGGAGGTTAGGTAACATGTCCAAGGTCACAAGACCAGTAAATGGAAGAGCTAGGGCCCAAATTAGTCTTTCCTGATTTTTATTCATGTGTGTTTATGAATTTCTGATCTTCGGTTCTAAACTTGTCTAAATTTTTTACAAATTAGCCCTATTTTCTATATTACTTCAAAAAACTTGATACTGTGACTGCATTACATATATTTTGAAATTTATGCTTATTTTATTGCTGTATTATGCCCCACCAAATTGTATTCTCAAAGAATGCCTCTTAATATTGACAGTTTTATTATATTATGCTATTTTTTCTTACCTGTGAGTAGTTTATCTTTTCACAAATGAAAAGAATCAAACATTAGCTAGAATTCTTTATAAATATGACTATATGCTGATAAAGCATTTGAACACACTTTTTTTATAAGATTTTATATTATTGATTTACAGAAGGAGAGGGGAGTGTGAACTATCAACTCATAGTTGCTTCACTTTAGTTGTTTGTTGCTTGCTTGTTGCTTGTCGTATGTGCCTTGACGAGGCAAGCCCTGGGTTTTGAACCAGTGACCTCAGTTATCTTAATGTTTACATATGTTTGTGTATATAGAGATACAGATACATAGATCATTAGCTTCACCACCAAGGATGTAATACTACAGTACATATTAGAAATAAGTCTAAGACCAAAAAATATTACCATTAAAATCTTAATTCTTTTCCTAGCTGAGGACTATACCATTAAAACATTCAAATGTCTGGCGGAAACATAATTTTCATTCTTTGGACGGAACCTCAACCAGAGCCTTTCATCCTCGAACTGGATTGCCTCTTCTTTCAAGTCCTGTAAGTATTTTTCTCTGATCTCGTATTTAGAATTTGAAAATATCTAAAATGTTTGCAACCTGATCTGTGGTGGTGCAGTGGATAAAACATCGACCTGGAACGCTGAGGTCACCGGTTTGAACCCCTGGGCTTGCCAGATCAGTGCACATATTGGAGTTGATGCTTCTTGCCTGCCTCTCTCTCTCTCCCTCTCCCTCCCTCCCTTCTTCCCCTGCCTCTCTCAAATGAATGAATAAAATTTAAAAATAATAAAATGTTTGTAAATCATTTATCAGTATCAGAAAATACTATGGACTTCTGTTCGGTAGGGTGGACTGTGTTGATAAAGGAAGATCCCTTTCCTCCTTCCCAAACACAGAAATCCTGGATAAAACATAACACAACTTGTAAACATATATATAATACAGTATAAGAACAAGAAGGGTAAACCTCTGACAGCTAACGGGCAAATTATGGCTTTCTAGGATATCTGAGCTTAAGATAGTGCTAGGATTTAATGCCCCTGCTTGGACAGGAGTCGAGGCTGGGATCTAGAAACCAAACTGTTCTTAAATGTAGAAATGGGTAAACTACCCTTATAAAAATGGGAAAAGAGGGAAAAAATCCACCTATTTACTTAAGGGTACAACAGGGAGGTGTATAATGGGTAGGAAAAGAAGCCTTCAAAAGAATTTTTACTTAGACCTAAGCCACCCATGATAGGAATTCTGAATTTGTGCTGAGGTTCAGAGCCATCTAGCTAAGAAATAACTATAAACTAAATTGCAAGCTGTGAAATTCATGGAGTACCAGCAGAAGAAACGTGAGACTATCCCACATCTATTACCTGTGGTATGAAGGATTTATTTTCAGAATAAATAACTTGCTGAAGATGATCTCAGAGGAAGAACATTACAAAGCTCTTTTAAAGAATCAGCAGGAGTAAGAAGTAGGAGAGTTCACGTTTAGGCATTTTGTTGTCAGAGCAACCTGAAAGAGAATAAAAAATAATTCTGTTAAAATGTTCCAAGATAGCCCTCACCAGTGGTACAGTGGATAGATTGTCGTCCAGGAGCGCTGACATTGCTTGTTTGATCCCCGGAACACTGACTCAAACCCGAGGTTGCTAGTTCAATCCCCAGTCAGGGCACGCATGAAAAACAATTAATAGATGCACAACTAAATAGAACAATGAGTTGCTACTTCTCTTTCTCCCTTTTCTCTCTCTGTCAAAAAAATGTTCCAAGATATAAATGAAGGTAGACAGGGAATTAAGATGAAAGAACATGAGGATTTATTTGAAAGAGTACTAAATGGAAATTCTAAATATGAAAAATATAAAGTATGTATACGTGTGTAATACATATACAGATGGATTAAACAGGGACTAAATTAGCTGAATAGAGATCCAGTGAATGGATTAGATATTAAAAAGCACTTAGAATGATACATAGAAGAGAGATGGTAAAATATGAAAGAGCCATGGAGGATAAAATGAGATGCTCAATATAATTCTAGTAGGAAATCTAAAAGGAGCACTAGGTGGAATAGGAAAATGCAGTATTAGAAGAAATTAATATAGAAACCTTTCCAGAATTGAAGAATGAGAGTTTACAATTGAAATTTGCACATTAAGTGCTGACTGTAAAAAATAGCATGGTGTACTTGCACAACTCAAAAATACTGAGGTTGTTTAGACTTTAGTACCATCTGTTTTTTCTTAGTCACCAGTTAGACTAATCACTCAGAAACTTAGACATACTTATATTAATTCTAGAAACATCGGTCTTCTAACTTGCATGTTGTATATGATTTTACCTTTAATTTACACTTGGGTCTTTCATTTTTAGGATATTTTGAGCTAGATAGTGGTTTGCCTCAAATGTAAAGTGGTATTCAGTGGTGCTTCAAACTCGAGTATAGTGTTTTTTAAATCTATCTCCTGTGAAGCCCCAGGGTTCATGGAAGTGTGCGTTGTGATGGGCAAAGGAGCAACACAGCTGCTTGGACCCCAGGCTCACATTGCCATTTAATTATTTTTTGCCATTTAATTTTAAAGCTATAAATTTTTTATTTCTGCTCCCAAAATACAGAAGTATATAAAATAAGAACATGTTATTAATATATTGGGATTCCATATGAAATTTGGTTTTAGAAAACACTGGTTCTGCTTCTTATAAAAGCAACCAAAACCTAATAAAAGTGCTTTTATTAGCCATGTTTTTTCTATAGTAGTTAATAAAATAAGAACATAAAAACCATATGTAATAAAGAGCATGATTTTAAGTAAGCTGTTACAGGAGAAGGTTTATTATTTTTAAGATACAATTAGCTTTCATTTTAAAAGTATTCTATCAATTCAAAAAAAATTATAGCCTTTATTATTTTCTTTTTTTTTATTTTCTTTTTTTTATTTTTTTTTATTTATTCATTTTAGAGAGGAGAGGGGGAGAGAGAGAGAGAGAGAGAGAGAGAGATGGGGGGAGGAGCAGGAAGCATCAAGTCCCATATGTGCCTTGACCAGGCAAGCCCAGGGTTTCGAACCGGCGACCTCAGCATTTCCAGGTCGACGCTTTATCCACTGCGCCACCACAGGTCAGGCTTTATTATTTTCACAAATGATTATTTTCACCTTAGGTTCCACAAAGAAAGACACAGTCAGGTTGCTTTGATCTGGATTCCTCGTTAGTGCATCTGAAAGGCTTATCATCTAGAAGGTATTTATCTTAAAATTCATTTGTGTATATGAAATAGTATTACACAAAATTCTGACCGTGTACAATAAATTATATTGGTTCTAAAAATAAAAAGTTTAACAGGATCTTATTTTCCAATTGGTTATCATTTTCAGTGTGATTTCAAACACACAGTTATTAAGAATGACTTAGGGAGAAATTAATACTATACATGGTCATCATAATAAACTCAACATTGGTTTTAACACTTTAAGTGGGTTTGTATATTTTTGGTCATTCGCCTCTTTTTTGTTCTATATTCCTTTGTAAAAAAAAATCAGCATTTTTTCCATATTGACATATAATACTGTCATTCTTAATTTACATAATTTTGCCTTTGTATTCTCATTTTTTTTTCTTTTTTTTTTTTTTTCTTTCTTTTTTCTGAAGCTGGAAACAGGGAGAAACAGTCAGACAGGCTCCCGCACGCGCCCGACTGGGATCCACCCGGCACGCCCACCAGGGGCGAGGCTCTGCCCACCAGGGGGCGATGCTCTGCCCATCCTGGGCATCGCCATGTTGCGACCAGAGCCACTCTAGCGCCTGAGGCAGAGGCCACAGAGCCATCCCCAGCGCCCGGGCCATCTTTGCTCCAATGGAGCCTTGGCTGCGGGAGGGGGAGAGAGAGACAGAGAGGGAAAGCGCGGCGGAGGGGTGGAGAAGCAAATGGGCGCTTCTCCTGTGTGCCCTGGCCGGGAATCGAACCCGGGTCCTCCGCACGCTAGGCCGACGCTCTACCGCTGAGCCAACCGGCCAGGGCTTGTATTCTCATTTTTAACTGAAAACAAAGACCAATATAGGAGACTGCATTATTGTATATTTTCAGTAGATGCTACTATGTTATGTTATAAATTCCACCATGAAACCTTCCAGGATACTACATTTTATTAAATCTAATCAGGAATGTTAAACTAGATATTTTATATCTGAAAATTTGGTTAGATTATTTTTTTATTATGGGAATTTAAGTAAAATTTATCAGATTATCTTAATTTATTGTAAATTAGAAAATATTGTGGTTAATGTGTCCATTTGCTGAATTTTTTAAATTTGTTTTGAATTAGTCCTCAGCCGTGTTTAAACATTGAAGATGACCCAGAAATTCATGAAAAACCATTTCTGAGTTCTAGTGCTCCACCTATAACAAGTCTTAGTCTCCTAGGAAATTTTGAGGTAAGTTTTTTGACACTATTTTAAGAATTGAAGTTTCTTAAGCTGGCTCCAGAGTATAATTTATATCATTTGTTCATAAAAGGGAAATGAATAAATGGGTTGTATTTTTTCAAAGCCTGAAAATAACCTTCTTTTTCTTTTCACTTCCCTTTCTTTTTCATGAGAAGTGGAATTGGGAGAATCGTTAGCAGTGACACCTAAGAATTGGGTAGCTTGTAGGAGGAGACAGAGGACCGAGAGGAGATCAAGTTGAATCGAGGTTTCTGTTCCTCTAGCTGCAGAATAGACTTCACTTCCTTCTTATCTGATAAAATTGGCTCTGGGATCCAGGAAAGATAATGGTGTGCTGATAGTGGCCCCTTCACAATCAATGAGGTTGACTTTAAAAATCAAATGGGGCCTGACCTGTGGTTGTGCAGTGGTTAAAGCATCGACCTGGAATGCTGAGGTCACTGGTTCAAAACCCCAGGCTTGCCTGGTCAAGGCACATATGGCAGTTGATGCCTCATGCTCCCCCCCTTTTCTCTCTCTCTTTTCCCACACGCACTCTTTATTCTCTCTCTAAATAAAGTCTTGTACTATATTTGCAATTTCTTGTAGCTCTAAATCTGTTCTAAAATAGTAAGTTGGTTGTTTTTTTTCATGAAATGGTTAAAGATCTCTGGTACGTGTGCTGCTTCATTTAATATGGATATTTCTACTTGGAGCCAAGTGTATTATTATGGGTTTACTTGTCATTAATTAGAAACAACCTTAAACATAAACCTGTTAATCACATTTTAAAAGTAATTTCAATTGGTGAATTTTTATTAAAAAAGTATTTTAATTTGTATTTTTAATTTAAAGAGCTTTCCCAGAGTTATAGTGGTTTGATATTTTAATATTGAGACTATCTTTCAAAGTTCCTTTAAATAAGGAAATATTTTATGGTAAGTTGATCTCTGTTCTATGTTACTATCAAGGTATCAGTTCAGAGGTAATGACCTCTCTATTCTTCTTTGTCATCAATTTAAAATTATGTAAGGCCATTGTGAAGATCAGATCCTCTGCAACCTTTGAATTTCAAGAACATCTATAAGGGGAAAAGAGAACTTTGATATATGAAAACATTAAGAAAGATGGTTAAAAGATTAGTACACTGGCCTGACTGGTGGTGGCGCAGTAGATAAAGTGTCGAGCTGGGTCACTGAGTTTCCAGGTTCAAAACCCTGAGGTTGCTGGCTTGAGTGCAAGGTCAGCTTGAGACCCTTGTCAAGGCATGTATGAGACGCAATCAATGAACAACTAAAGTGCCACAACTACAAGTTGATGCTTCTCATCTACCTTCCTGTCTTTCCATCTCTCTCTCTCAAAAAAAAAGAAAAATAGCACACTGTTCTTTTCACACGATTCTGTGCAGATGTGCATACATTTTCATGTGACTTAAAAAGAAAAACAGAAGTTCTGAGACTGTTCAACTTACAGGTCCTGTTTAATTTATAATGTATTACCACTAGATGCTTTCTCCAATAAATCACTGAAGATATTTATTCTACTTCATGCATTTGAGTCTCTATGGTAATTTTAAAAAGAGCAGAAGATAGACTTGAATTACTAAACTTACACATTTGTCTTGTTTTGTGAAACAGGGCAAAGCCTTACCCTACAAAATCTGGGTGTTTTGACATTATTTGTGGGGCTTTAGTTGGAATGTACAAACACATTGACCCAGAATAACACTCAAGTAGAAATCTGATTTCTGAAGCTAGTTATTTTTTCTTGCTAACATTTAGAATTTTTTGATAAGGGATTAATATCCAAAATATATAAAGAACTCATATAACTCAATAGCAAAAGAAAATAAATTAGAATTTTTTACTTCAAAAACTTTGTTCACATCCATCCCAATCATCTGTCCTGTGAAACTCCTCAATTCAGTCCAGTACAATAGTACCATTAGAAATGGATTACTTTTTCCTACATGAGAGAATCCTAGTAATTTCTATCACTATAAAATAGCTTGCATTTTCTAAAAGTTTATATAAGTAGAGTCATTCAGTATTTACTCTTTGGAGGCTAGTCAGGGGTTTCTTTAACTCACCATTAAAGTCATCCATGTTGTCCTGTGTATCAAGAATTCATTCTTTTTATTGCTGTTATGTTGATATACCACAGTTTGTTTATTAATCACCTAATTCTGGACATTTGGATCATTTTAGTTTTAGGCTATTAAAATCAAGCTGCTGTGAATATTCATGTTTCTGTGTAGGCATAAATTATTATTTTGCTTGGGTAACTACTTGGGAATGGACTGTGGTTAGTATTGTAGGTATATGTTCCAAAGTGGTGGTACCATTTTTAATTCCCAGCAGCAGTGTATGAGAGTTCTAGTTCCGCCTCCGCCTCCTTGCCATAGTTTGCAATAGTCAGTCGTCTTTTTTTTTTTTAATAGCCAAGGCTGTGTTTAAATGAGTTACCGAAAGGCCGAACTGTATATTCTACATTTGGGCTTCGTGAAATTCTCTTATATTCTTTTTTAATTAATTAATTTTTTTTTTTTTTTAGAGAGAGGAACAGACAGGAAGGGAGAGAGATGGGAAGCATCAATTCTTTGTTATGGCACCTTAGTTGTTCATTGATTGCTTTCTCATATGCGACTTGACCAGGAGGGCTACAGCAGAGCCAGTGACACCTTGCTCAAGCCAGCGACCTTAGGCTCAAGCCAGAAATCATGGGGTCATGTCTATGATCCCACACTTAAGCCGGCGACCCACACTCAACCTGATGAGCCCACGCTCAAGCCAAATGAGTCTGCGCTTGCAGGAATATGCTATAAAAACATGCAGAGTTAGGGCCCTGGCCGGTTGGCTCAGAGTAGAGCATCGGCCTGGCGCTCAGGAGTCCCAGGTTTGATTCCCGGCGAGGGCACACAGGAGAAGCACCCATCTGCTTTTCCACCCCTCCCCCTCTCCTTCCTCTCTGTCTCTCTCTTCCCCTCCCACAGCCAAGGCTCCATTGGAGCAAAGTTTGCCCAGGCGCTGAGGATGGCTATGGCCTCTGCCTCAGACGCTAGAATGGCTCTGATTGCAGCAGAGCGACGCCCCAAGATGGGCAGAGCATCGCCTCCTGGTGGATATGCCAGGTGGATCCCGGTCGGGCACATGCGGGAGTCTGTCTGACTGCCTCCCCATTTCCAACTTTGGAAAAACACACACACACACACAAAAAAAAACATGCAGAATTAGCCTGACCAGGCAATGGTGCAGTGGAGATAGCATCGGACTGGGTCACAGAGGATCCAGGTTTGAAACCCTGAGGGCACAGGCTCATCCGGCTTGAGTGCAGGGTCACTGGCTTGAGCATTGGGTCATAGATATGACCCCATGGTCACTAGCTTGAGCCCAAAGGTTGCTGGCTTGAACAAGAGGTTACTGGCTCAACTGCAGCCCCCCCCCCATCAAGGCACATATGAGAAAGCAATCAATGAACAACTAAAGTGTCACAACAAAGACTTGATGCTTCTCATCTCTCTCCCTTCCTATCTGTCCCTTTCTCTGACTCTGTCTCTGTAACACACACACAAAAACATGCAGAGTTAGAGACAGCAAGGTGCCCTAGGGTGAAGGCTCTGAGCGGTTGAGAATCCAGGTCCTCTCTGACCTGTACTAGAAACAGTGCACTCTGGAAACAGCAAAACAACAGGATACGATTCAGTAACAGAAATGTTTAGGCTCTCAGAACAGAGATTAAGAGTCAGCGGCCCTGGCCGGCTGGCTCAGCGGTAGAGCGTCGGCCTGGCGTGCGGGGGACCTGGGTTTGATTTCCGGCCAGGGCACATGGGAGAAGCACACATTTGCTTCTCCACCCCCCCCACCTCCTTCCTCTCTGTCTCTCTCTTCCCCTCCCGCAGCCGAGGCTTCATTGGAGCAAAGATGGCCCGGGCGCTGGGGATGGCTCCTTGGCCTCTGCCCCAGGCGCTAGAGTGGCTCTGGTCGAGGCAGAGCTTCGCCCCTGGTGGGCGTGCCGGGTGGATCCTGGTCGGGTGCATGCGGGAGTCTGTCTGACTGTCTCTCCCTGTTTCCAGCTTCAGAAAAATACAAAAAAAAAAAAAGTCAGCATGTTCCTTGATCTTTACCCCCTGAAAACTTTTTCTGTCTGCTTCCTGGGTTATTTGTACTGGCTAATAAATATCTGAGTAAGGCTGGGGACAGGGCCTCATTCCTTCAGTCTGCTGACTGGGGCTGTTGCCTCCCCTTGGCCCCTCAGAGCTTATCATTTGGTCTCCAAGTAGTTCACTGTTGCCGTGACATGCACTCAAGCTGGTGACCTCGGGAATTTGAACCTGGGTCCTCGGCATTCCAGTTTGATGCTCTATCCACTGTACCACCACCTAGGTAGACTCCTTTTTTAAATTTTATTTTTCAGTTACACTTTACATTTAACATTATTTTGTATTAGTTTCAGGTATATAGCATAGTGGTTAGACCCATGATGGCGAACCTTTTTATAAAAACTGCTCACTTTTGCAGTGCTGGTCAACCTGGTCCCTCCTGCCCACTAGTGAGCATTCCAGCTTTCATAGTGGGCAATAGTGGAGCAACCAAAGTATAAATAAAAAGATAGATTTAACTATAGGAAGTTGTTTTATAAAGATTTATTCTGCCAAACTTAGTGAAAATCCGACATAAAATACTTGGTAAGTAATTATTATTATATGCTTTAACTTGCTGTAACTCTGCTTATAAATTTTTTTTTTTTTAAAGGCTGGCACAATTGTGCTGAAGAATTCTTTTTTTTTTCTTTTCTTTTCTTTTTTATTTTATTCATTTTAGAGAGGAGAGGGAGAGACAGAGGGAGAGAGAGAGAGGAGAGACAGAGAGAGAGAAGGGGGGAGGAGCTGGAAGCATCAACTCCCATATGTGCCCTGACCAGGCAAGCCCAGGGTTTCGAACCGGCGACCTCAGCATTTCCAGGTCGACACTTTATCCACTGCACCACCACAGGTCAGGCTCTGCTTATAAATTTTATAAAGTTACTTCCCTACTTTATAAATCACCATTACTGTGGAACCAGTGGGTGGTTAGAAAATGTTACTACTGACAGAGATACAAAAGTGGGCAGTAGGTATAAAAAGGTTGACTATCCCTGATACAAACTTTAGAATTCACTTGTTTGTATCTATAAAACAGCCTGCTGGGCTCTGGCCGGTTGGCTCAGTGGTAGAGTGTCGGCCTGGCATGCAGAAGTCCCGGGTTCGATTCCTGGCCAGGGCACACAGGAGAGGTGCCCATCTGCTTCTCCACCCCTCCCCCTCTCCTTCCTCTCTGTCTCTCTCTTCCCTTTCCGCAGCTGAGGCTCCATTGGAGCAAAGATGGCCCGGGTCCTGGGGATGGCTCCTTGGCCTTTGCCCCAGGCCCTAGAGTGGCTCTGGTCGAGGCAGAGCGACGCCCTGGAGGGGCAGAGCATCGCCCCCTGGTGGGCGTGTCGGGTGGATTTCGGTCGGGCGCATGCGGGAGTCTGTCTGTCTCTCCCCGTTTCCAGCTTTAGAAAAATATAAAACAGCCTGCTGAATTTTGTTTGGATTGTATTGATAGAGCTCATCTTATGAATATTAAATCTTTTTTTTTTTTTTAGCCAGAGCGAAAGTGGGGGGGGGGACAGACAGGCAGAAAGGGAGAGAGATGAGAAGCATCAACTCATAGTTGTGGTGTCTTAGTTGTTCATTGATTGCTTTCTCATTTGTGCCTTGACCAGTGGGCTCTAACTGAACCAGTGACCCTTTGTTCAAGCCAGTGACCTTTGGGCTCAAGCCAGTGACCATGGGGTTATGTCTATGATCCCATGCTCAAACTAGATGAACCTGAGCACAAGCAGGTGACTTCGGGGTTTTCAACCTGGTCTATCAGCATCCCAACATCGAAGCTCTATCCACTGCACCACTGCCTGGTCAGGCTAATATTAAATCTTTTGATGCACAGTATAGCTCTACACTTATTTAGCTATTTTTTAATTTCTTTCATCAGTGTTTTGAACTTTTCAGCATGCAGATCTTAGACATATCATATGAGTGATTTTATATGTGTGTATCTATATATGTATATGTGTATACATGAATATATGTGTACATATACATATATAATCACCTTATGACCTTTCTCAACTTGTTTATTAATTAATTTTTAGATTTTGGGGGGATATTTTAGATAGATGTTTGTGTCATCTACAAATAGAATTTTATTTTTTAGTTTGTTTTCTGTATTTTATTTTATTTTACTGCTTTGTACTGAGTAGGGCCTAGAATTCATGCTAGCATATTAATTTAAAGTCACAAAAGTCTAAATAAAGTCAGAAACTACTATGAGTCATTTGCCTTTTCCATAAGCTTTTTTGTGTGTGCTCATCCTATTTTTTACATCTGTAGAATATTTTTCTTAAAGAAGCATTTATTGAGTACCTACTATGTGATAGGAAGACAAAGCTAAATGATCAAGTTTCTGCCTTAGAGAAGTTTACAGTCTACTGAAAAAGATGGATATGTCAATGATGTTTAGGCTCAAGTAATTAGCATTGTAATAGAACTTTCTTCAGTCCTCATACACCCACTCTCTCTACTAAGGGATTAGGGAAAGCTTTACTGAGGAACTGGCACTTGAGCTTGGCTACAAAAGATAAATAGGAATTTGCCAGGTAAATGAGTGTGGGTAGTAGCCAGGGATTCTAGACAGAGGGAACTACATATACAAAGCACAAGCATGTAGTAAAAGAGCATGGAGTGGTTGGAAAGCATCAACCGGAACTGGAGCATAAGTCTCTGCAGGTGGGGAGGGATGAGGCAAGAAAGGTACGGGGACTTACATGCCATGCTGTGAAGATCTGACTTCATCCCACAGATATCAGAAACACAGTTTTTAACCTGGCGAATGTTCTAAGACATTTAAGAAAAATGAAAAAAGACGACTTTGTCATTAATACAGAGGATATGCTGGAGATGGAAAGACTACTTAGAAAATGTTGCACTTGTTCAGAGGAGTGGTGATAAGGGTCTGAGTGAGGCTAGTTAGTGGTGGTTGGGGAGAGAGCTAAGCCAAAACACTGAGAGGTCAGATCACTAGGTTATGGATTGGATTGATTGCAGGGCAGGAGGGAGACAGAGAAGGTTACTGCAAAATGGGTCTCCTGGTCTATCTGTTTGACCAGGGGACTTTTTCAGATTTCGAGTACACAGACTATTGGACTAATAAGGCCTTACAGAGTTCTTGTTCAAAGAATTACTGAATAAACAAATGCTATTCACATTTTATTATATATACATGTATATGTGTGTTGATATATACATATGGAAGAGTGCTTGTAAAAAATTTAATACATTTTTGATACCTGGAAAGATAAACACTGAATCGTTAAAATGGTTATCTCAACAGGTGAGCTTGGGAAGTATTATTTGTACCTCTTAAGTTTTTCTAATTAAACAATAAAATTTATGTCACACACACCAACATTTTTTTTTCAGAAGCACTTATTTGTTGGTTAAATTTATAAGTGCTTGGCTTTCTCTATTGAAGGGAACTTTTGTATATATGATCTAATAACAAGTTTTCAAATGCTTCTTTGTAGCTAGCAACATGAATAGGCTCTGTGAGGGATAACAAAATTTCTGATCGTGTACCTGCTCTGGTAGAGTATATTTTATTTACAGAAATAAGAATAGCATATTAAATGATTATTTGATAACTAATTAAGTTATTGTTATTTAGTTAATAACTAAAAACATTAGGTTTTATGGTGAATGTCCAGGCTAGTTCAGCATGGGTTGGAATAGTGAGAGGAAGCCAAACTTTATAGAATGGTAGAAGATTGATGGGGTGGGGGGTTAATTTCAGGTCAAATGAACATCTGAAATGAGGGCTTGGCAGTGGCAGCAACCACTGATATACTGCCAGAAGGCATAGTAATGTACCGTATTTCCCCATGTATAAGACACACCTTTTTTCTGAAAAAGTTGGTGTCTAAAAACTGGTAGTGTCTTATACAGTGGTTGTGGAAGTGTGGCATTTCAAATGCCATAGATGGAACTGAAGACGAAGCAATACATGAAGACAGTGATTCGTCATCAGACAAGCTAATGGATGGGAGTTTGACAGTGATGGAGAGTTGTATGAATTTTATGATGAATAAAACTTGAGTTCAATAACTTTATGTAATTTTTTTTTTCAAATTTCGGGCCCCAAAATTAAGGTATCTTTTACATGGAAGTGTCTTATGCCTGGGGAAATACAGTATTTCTTTAAATAGAAAATGAATTTATTAACTTTTTAAATTTATGCCTTACAAAGTGTCTTGTCTTCCAGGAATCTGTCCTGAACCATCGCTTCGACCCCCTCGGCACTGTGGATGGCTTCACTGCCGAGGTCGGGGCCAGTGGTGTTTTCTGCCCCACGCATTTGGTTCTCCCTGTTGAAGTGTCATTCTACAGTGTTTCAGATGATAATGCTCCCTCTCCTTACATGGCAAGTGTTTTTCAAATTGTCTTTTTCTGCTAAAATCAACCAACTTAATGACAAATTTCTTTAAGTTTCAAGAGACTGAGGGTTGCTTTGATTCAGTGCTTGAAAATACAAAGTATTTCCTAAGAGAAAATTGAAGGCTGAATAGAGACTAAGTTACCAAACAAAATGTTACCTCACAACTTCTTTCTGAGCTAGCCCTAACTGTACAAATCTTCTTTTGCATATGACAGTGGTGCTGAAAATTTACTTGTTTCTATGTGATTTGAAAAAATGATAAAAAGTTGTTTAGTGACAGTATAATTCCATGTCTTGCTGAGTTCACACAAATTCTCAAGCACTTTCCGTGCAGTCTGCTCTCACAGGGTTGCCTTCACATGTGAGCCTCATCTCAGTAGAGGTTAGGCAAAGATTTGGTTTTAACCTAAGGTTTTTGTAAGACCCTTTTACCCACTTTCTCCTGTTTGATTTGTCTTTGGACCATCTTATTCTAATCCTAGGGTTCTTAAGAATGTTTGTTATTTTTGATTGCGTACTGATGTTTTACTGGCGAGTAAGGTAGCTAAGGGAAATTAGCAGTTTTGAGCCTTACAATCCTATGATTTCATCTCTCCCATTTTTATTCCAGTGGATTGAGGATAAAATATATCTTCAATGCAAAAATGATACTCATTATCGGTCCAGTTTGCTCAAGGAAGCCTTACACCATTCTGATGGTGAAAATTTTATCAAGATCCTGGTCAGCGTTTCATACTTTAGTAGTAAAAACATAGAGGTGTCAGCTCATTTATCCAAAACTTTTTTCTTATTAATATTTACACTTGTGGGTCATAATCATAATGATGATGATGCCCAACATTGGTTATTATGAAAAATGAGGCCTGCCCTGGCCGGTTAGCTCAGCGGTAGAGCGTCGGCCTAGCGTGCGGAGGACCCGGGTTCGATTCCCAGCCAGGGCACACAGGAGAAGCGCCCATTTGCTTCTCCACCCCTCCGCCGCGCTTTCCTCTCTGTCTCTCTCTTCCCCTCCCGCAGCCAAGTCTCCATTGGAGCAAAGATGGCCCGGGCGCTGGGGATGGCTCTGTGGCCTCTGCCTCAGGCGCTAGAGTGGCTCTGGTCGCAATATGGCGACGCCCAGGATGGGCAGAGCATCGCCCCCTGGTGGGCAGAGCGTCGCCCCTGGTGGGCGTGCTGGGTGGATCCCGGTCGGGCGCATGCGGGAGTCTGTCTGACTGTCTCTCCCTGTTTCCAGCTTCAGAAAAATGGAAAAAAATTAAGAAAAATGAGGCCTACTCCTCTACAAACATGCCCGTTATCACATACGCCATCTGTTATTCATATAAATTTCTATTTACCATAGAAAGAGGCATCTACTTTTCCAGTATAATTTTGAGAAAAATAACTAATTTTGGATAATTAATATAATGGAAAGTACCATTGAGATAAGTTCAATATCAGGATAAAAATGTTACCATACTAGAATGCTTACAGTGTTAGACTATAACTGTGAAGTTTCCCTTTTGCTTTAACAGAACATCAAGAAGTCTTATCAGTTTCACATATTCTACTTGCACACAGTGATAGAGAACTAGAAGATAAGGTCTAAAATACTGTAATCTGTCTATAGTGTACAGAACGCAGAGATATGATAAAAGTGAATTTGCTGAAAATCAGCTCAAATAAATATCTTTGAGTGAAATTCATGAGCAAGAGGTCATTTGAACTATGCTTTAAAAAACCAAAATAGCATTAATCCTTGACCTTGGATGATATCTAGAAAGTGAAGGATTAAGAGATAAAGGATTTTGTCACTTTGCCAGAAGGCACACATAAGTGGTTATAGATTTTGAATAGATACTAGAAAAAGTTTTAAACAGATTGAGTTAGTCTATTCTTATAGAATTTTTGATTTACATTTTTCTGATAACGTTCTTCAGTAAACTTTCCACTATGTAATTTTTTTTGTTAGTTTACTTGTTAGAAATGGGTTTCCTTTACAAATGATGCAGTCTAAATCTTATACCACAAATCTTTCCTACTGTAAATTAATAAAATTATTCTTGTTCTTCAGGGAATCTTATTTATATATTGGTAATTCCATCTGTTTTCAAAGTACTGATCATGTTTTGATAATACATATCACAGAGCAGCAGAGGTGAGACATGGAACTCCTGTTTGTTACTTATAAGCCAGTATCTACGGCCACCATCAGAGCCATCTGGCCAGTGCAAGTTTACATTTGATTCGAACAGATGGTAATGAAACAACAGAGCCAAGAACTGGTGGACCATTAGCTTTAATCCTAGCTTGCACCCGGCTGGCAAGAAATACACACAGTGGGAAAATACTTCCCTTTCCATTCAGGGCTCCCAAAACCACTGACTTATCCGAGTTTTCTAGAATCAAATGTTTCTAGCTCTCCAGCCTTATTTACGTCTGTTCCCCATCTCCTCCTCTCTGCACAAACTGGCTTCTCCTTCAGCACTCTGCCGTCTTGGCTGCTACTCCTCTCCTCCACGTGGCCTTTCTCTGCTCTCCTCTCTAATGCTAATCTCTGGAACCGAGAGAGAGCAAGTTCGGGTCTGCCCCATTTTATAGTATAGAAATCAAAACCATTAATCCAGTATACAAACAAGGAGGTCTCTGATACAAAGTCACTTAGGGTGGGAAAGACTGTCTTAAAACTAAGCCTTAGGGGCCCTGGCCGGTTGGCTCAGCAGTAGAGCGTTGGCCTGGCGTGCAGGGGACCCGGGTTCGATTCCCGGCCAGGGCACATAGGAGAAGCGCCCATTTGCTTCTCCACCCCCCCCTCCTTCCTCTCTGTCTCTCTCTTCCCCTCCCGCAGCCAAGGCTCCATTGGAGCAAAGATGGCCCGGGCACTGGGGATGGCTCCTTGGCCTCTGCCCCAGGTGCTAGAGTGGCTCTGGTCGCGGCAGAGTGACGCCCCCCGGTGGGCAGAACGTCGCCCCTGGTGGGCGTGCCAGGTGGATCCCGGTCGGGCGCATGCGGGAGTCTGTCTGACTGTCTCTCCCCGTTTCCAGCTTCAGAAAAATACAAAAAAAAAAAAACAAAAAAAAAAACTAAGCCTTAGGGCCCTGGCCGGTTGGCTCAGTGGTAGAGCGTCGGCCTGGCGTGCAGAAGTCCCGGGTTTGATTCCCAGCCAGGGCACACAGGAGAAGCGCCCATCTGCTTCTCCACCCCTCCCCCTCTCCTTCCTCTCTGTCTCTCTCTTCCCCTCCCGCAGCCGAGGCTCCATTGGCGCAAGGATGGCCCGGGCGCTGGGGATGTCTCCTCGGCCTCTGCCCCAGGCGCTAGAGTGGCTCTGGTCGCAACAGAGCGACACCCAGAGGGGCAGAGCATCACCCCCTGGTGGGCAGAGCGTCGCCCCCTGGTGGGCATGCCGGGTGGATCCCGGTCGGGTGCATGTGGGAGTCTGTCTGACAGTCTCTCCCCGTTTCCGGCTTCAGAAAAATACAGAGGGAAAAAAAAAACAAAAAAAAACCTAAGCCTTAGGGCAGGGGTCCCCAAACTTTTTAAACTGGGGGCCAGTTCACGGTCCCTCAGACCGTTGGAGGGCCAGACTATAAAAAAAAACTATGAACAAATCCCTATGCACACTATACATTTTTAAAGTAAAAAAACAAAATGGGAACAAATACAATATTTAAAATAAAGAACAAGTAAATTTAAATCAACAAACTGACCAGTATTTCAATGGAAACTATGGGCCTGCTTTTGGCTAATGAGATGGTCAATGTCCAGTTCCATATTTGTCACTGCTAGCCATAACAAGTGATATGATGCGCTTCCGGAGCCGTGACACATGTATCCCGCATCACCGGAAGTAGTACTGTACGCGAGCGACACCGTGCTTTGCGGCACCGCCACATACAGTACTCCAGGAGCATCCGCATCCTGTGCTCCTCTCACTGACCACCAATGAAAGAGGTGCCCCTTCCAGAAGTGCGGTGGGGGCCAGATAAATGGCCTCAGGGGGCTGCAGTTTGGGGACCCCTGCCTTAGGGTATAACAATCCTGCCTGCTTACAGCGTGTCCCCCACACCCAGTGCAAACTATAAGCAAGCAAACCTATATATATATCATATTTACAAACTTATTTGACCAACATTACTCTAATAAATAACCTTGGAACCTCTCATTACAAATTACACAAATGACTCACAAAGGCAAAATTTTAGCACAGAAAATTCTGTTTTTGTGGTATAGAAATGGTACGGGACTTTTTATTAAATAATTCTTTAAACATTAACTCAGAGTCTGTAATCTCTCTCTCCAGTGGGTGTCAGTGGTAAGAATATTGTTCAAGTGTTGTATAATATGACAAATTTTCACAGTTTAGAAACTGTTAATGGTGAAACCAAGCAAAAAGGTCTAGAAAGCAGGTGTGATAGTAGCAAATTCATGGTATAACTTGCATTATCATAATATTAACAGGGCCATATATTATTTCTTCTCTTTGTAAGTAACCAGATTAAGGTAAACTTCTGTTTTACTTAGCTTTGTGTATTCTCTATTTCACAATAATTTGAAAATAAGTTTTTCTGTGAGATTTGACCCAATTTAGTTTATCTTTTCTATTCCATGCTAAAATGCCAGAAGTATAGTAATATTTTCTACCATAAAATATTGATGCACTGACCTATTAAAATAATAATAATAGAAATCCAAATAATTCCCTCAATTCCTTTCTAATTTCTACTTTGCCCATGCCATACTGGTCTTCCATTGCTTAGAAATTGTAAAATGTTACCTTAAACTTTAAGGTTGGTTTTTTTTGTTTGTTTTTGTTGTGGGTTTTTTTTGTATTTTTCTGAAGTTGGAAACGGGTAGGCAGTCAGACAGACTCCCTCATGCGCCCGACCGGGATCCACCTGGCACGCCCACCAGAGGGCGATGCTCTGCCCATCCGGGGTGTCACTCTGTTGCAACCAGAGCCATTTTAGCGCCTGAGGCAGAGGCCATGGAGCCATCCTCGGCGCCCGGGCCATCTTTGCTCCAATGGAGCCTTGGCTGCGGGAAGGAAAGAGAGAGACAGAGAGAAAGGAGGGGGGTGTGGAAAAACAGATGCAGATGGGCGCTTCTCCTGTGTGTGCCCCGGCTGGGAATCAAACCTGGGATTCCCGCACACCAGGCTGATGCTCTACCACTGAGCTAACCGGCCAGGGAGGTTGTTGGGTTTTTTTAAATCTACATTCTTTCTTTATAAATTCATTTAGTTACTATTATCATGTTCTGAAAACTATTATAATTGTATATATTAAAGGAAATAAATACAGGCTTGATAGTAATTTTTGCCTCACCACTTTTTCTTTATATATTTAGGGGAGGGTAAACAGTAATGTATTGCCTCTAGCCATGTGATTATCAAGGTAGCTATTTATATATTTTTTACTTTTTCTTTCTGGAACCAGGAAGAAGAGGGACAGTATATACCATACCATTTTTTTATAGAGAGAGTTATAAGAGGGAAAGTGTTTAAAGCTTCATTGCTCTTTTGGATTTGGAATGCAGTTTGTTGATACACTATTTTCATAAATGACCATACGATAAATCATATTAGTCAAGATATAATCATACACTGCTCACAAAAATTAGGGGATCAGGTAATGTGCAGATACCCAAGTACTTACAGTTTTTTGTACAGTGCATTTTCACCAATGAAATAGAAGTTGGTTTTGCATCTCATTTGCATAATTGAACAACTTTTACTTCATGTTCATTTTGAAATATCCCCTATTTTTTCTTTTTTCTTTTTTTTAATTTTTATTTATTTATTTTTTACAGAGACAGAGAGTCAGAGAGAGGGATAGACAGGGACAGACAGACAAGAACGGAGAGAGATGAGAAGCATCAATCATTAGTTTTTCATTGCGCATTGCAACACCTTAGTTATTCATTGATTGCTCTCTCATACATGCCTTGACCGCGGGCCTTCAGCAGACCAAGTAACCCTTTGCTGGAGCCAGCGACCTTGGGTTCAAGCTGGTGGGCTTTTTCCTCAAAGCAGATGAGCCCGCGCTCAAGCTGGCGACCTCGGGGTCTCGAACCTGGGTCCTCTGCGTCCCAGTCCGACGCTCTATCCACTGCGCCACCGCCTGGTCAGGCAAAATATCCCCTAATTTTTCTGAGCAGTATATTTGTCAGTGTTATTTTCATGAACATTTCCCAATATTAACATATTAATTTAACAGTATGATGTCAAGTGCTGTTCACTTGGAGTTTGTGATATTTTCATATTAAAGTCTTTTTTTTTTCTTTTTACCTCCGTCCACTCCTTTATACCCACCTCTGCCCTGGCCTGTCTTTCAAACACACAGATATTGTCTGATAGGATACTCCTGTTTTATATTTACTTTTCCATAAGGTTGGCATGTTTTTGCATGCACAATATAAAATGATGGAGTATGAAATATAGAGTATGCAATTATTCTAATTACTCAAAACTATTAGCGCAGTTAAAACAAATGAATCAGCATTCTTTTCTTTTTTATTTATTTTTTCCCCCGAAGTGAGAAGTGGGAGGTGGCAGATAGACAGACTCCTGCATGTGCCCAACTGTGATCCACCTGGCATGCCCACCAGGGGACAATGTTCCGTCCCTGGGGTGTTGCTCCGCTGCAATCAGAGTCATTCTAACGCCTGAGGCAGAGGCCATGAAGCCATCCTCAGTGCCCGCGCCAACTTTGCTCCAATGGAGCCTTGGCTGCAGAAGGAGAAGAGAGAGACAAAGAGAAAGGAGAGGGGAAAGGGTGGAGAAACAAATGGGCGCTTCTCCTATGTGCCCTGGCCGGGAATCAAACCCGGGACTTCCACGTGCCAGGCCTACACTCTACCGCTGAGCCAACCGGCCAGCCCCCCCTCCCCCCCCCCGTCTAACTGATTTTAGTGAGAGAGAAAGAACATTGATATGTTTTTTTTTTTTTTTTTTTTTTTTCTCTTCTTCATTTTTCTGAAGCTGGAAACAGGGAGAGACAGTCAGACAGACTCCCGCATGCGCCCGACCGGGATCCACCCGGCACACCCACCATGGGGCGAAGCTCTGCCCACCAGGGGGCGATGCTCTGCCCATCCTGGGCGTCGCCATGTTGCGACCAGAGCCACTCTAGCGCCTGAGGCAGAGGCCACAGAGCCATCCCCAGCGCCCGGGCCATCTTTGCTCCAATGGAGCCTTGGCTGCGGGAGGGGAAGAGAGAGACAGAGAGGAAAGCGCGGCGGAGGGGTGGAGAAGCAAATGGGCGCTTCTCCTGTGTGCCCTGGCCGGGAATCGAACCCGGGTCCTCCGCACGCTAGGCCGACGCTCTACCGCTGAGCCAACCGGCCAGGGCCTGATATGTTTCTTATGTGCTCCGACTGGGGATCGAACTGTAACCCCTGTGCTTCAGGGTGGATGCTTTCCCGCCAAGGCAGCATTCTTTTCTTAAAGCTATTCGAGCATTAAGTATCACAGTCACCACCTGTCATCTTTTGGTCATCCTGGTTATCTAGAAATTTTCACACATTCAAAGCTTCCCTTGTTTTAATTTATACTTCTTTCCCAATTTTGGACTGTTGCAATGATTAGAACATTTTTCTCAGAGAAACAATGTTATATAGTACAGCCATGGCCTCTCAAATTTTAATGCATGTATGATATCATCTGGGAAATCTTAAAATGCAGATTTGATTTGGTAAGTCTGGAAAGAAGCCAGAAATTCTGCATTTCTAAAAAGTTCACAGATGATATTGATGACACTAGTCTGTCTCTAACCCATATGACTGAAGAATTGACTTCATTTTTAGCCAAGACTTAGATCCTTCCACCTGCCTGACGTTTCATATGTCTAAAGACCAATAAATTATCTTGCTTCTTCATTTGCCTCCTCCCACATGATACAAGGGAATAATTCTGTCATCTCCCTTTATCCTTTTTAGTTAAGGACCTTCTTCTATATCTTAGAAATGTCATGCAGTGTGGTGTTATATAATTGATATTTATTTGATATATTTGTTATTTTTTATATATTTGCTATTATATATTATTTATTGCAACATCTCCAGGTAGAACAGTAAATTGTTTTCATACCAGTGGGACCCTATTTCATACTCATAGATTGTATCTCTATTAATGCAATGTTAATGTTTTTTTATAGAAATAGAATTCAGAGACTTTAGTAATTACATGATTTATTATTATTTTAGTCTTTTATATACATACGCATCAATTTGTACTCAATTTGTCTTCTTTTATTTCAAGGGTGTGATTACTTTAGAGTCCCTTGGTAAAAGGGGTTATCGAGTACCTCCTTCAGGAACAATACAAGTGGTATGTGTTTTATAGCCTACAATTGCAATAATCATTCTCTCACACACATATAGACCTTAGCCCTTTCTCCTGCTACTGCTGCTGCGACAGCTTCGGTAAGTAACAGTGCGGCTGCAGCTTTGTTTGGAGTTTCCCTGCTCTGCCCCAGGAATGACCATTTGGGGACCTTCAAAAAAGTAAAGCTTTAATTAGCTAATCAAGGTGAATTCATTAGAAAAATAGTATATGACAGTTTACATAACTTAAATAGAAGCTATTTTCAATATAATTAGAACCTAGCCTTTCCTATGCCTTCTATTTAAAATAGTAAGCCAGATTGAGATGAACCTATTCAAAAGGAGAACCCAAATATTAGTATTTCCTTGGCAGGAAAACTTGGGAAACAAAATTCTATTATCCTTAGGTTAATAATTTCTACATTGATCTAATGAGGTGGTTATACACAATGTAGTGTGACAGATAACAAGGCAGAGAAAGCATGCTTCCTTTTGGTCTAGGTGTTGATCTTGTTTGGATTCAAACTGAGATCTCTTCTAGCCCAGTGCAGTCAGTCCTTCATCGTCCTTGGTCTATGGTTCTCAGAAGAGTAATTTGATATCAAGGCCACTTTGCCACTGAGTTCATCCCTAGGTCAGACCCAGGATCATCTTGAAAGCCCAGAAGTCTTATCTATTCCAGATTTGGCTCTTGCAGACTAAAAAGAGTCTCACACATATTTGTCAATTATACCTAAATAAAGCTGAAATTAAAAATAAAATAAAATAAGGAAGGTCTAGTGAGTCCCTCACACTTAGGATCTGGTATAATTCAACAAGCTTTTTATTATTTATTTAGGTGAGAGGAGGAGAGATTGTGAGGCAGACTTTTGCATGCACCCCAACCCACCCGGAAACCCTATCTGGGCCTGATGCTGGAGTACTGAGCTATTTTTAGTACCCGAGGCCCAATATGCTCCAGTGGAGCTATTCTTAGCACCTGGGGCTACACTTGAACCAATCGAGCCACTAGCTTTGGGAGGGGAAGAGGGAAAGAGAAGGTGATAGGGGGAGAAACAGATGGTCATTTCTCCTGTGTGCCCTGACCAGGAATTGAACCCAGGATGTCCATACACTGGGCCAATGCTCTGTCCACTGAACCACTGTCCAGGGCTCAACAAGCCTTTTGATGACCTTTGGTTTCAGTGTGGTCAGTGCTCATAAGGCCACTTTTATTCATCACCTTTGTTCTGGTACAGCAAAGGAGTCTACACATATGTTTCTTGAATATCATGCAGGAATGAAACAGGACTATGCAGTTATATATATATACACATTCATGTAAGTTTTACTGAGGAAGAATCACTACATATTAAAGTAGAATTTTTATGTTGCCTGGAAATTTTGATCTAAAAGGATGATAATCTGTTCTCTTGCCTCTGGCTGTGTGAAAGTGAGTCACTGGAAGGCTAGCTATCAGTTGTCATGATAATGAGGCAAAAACACAAAGGCAGCACATTCATCTCTTATTTGAGGACTGCCAACTTTAATGGTTAATTTTAAATATGAAATTTAATTTCTTACATAGTTTAATTACATATGAACATGGTTTGAACTTCTGACTTGCTAGTTGTGTGGTTTGTTGAATATATTAGCCTTAATCTTAAGACTCACTAGTTTTAACAAATTGGATCATAATATTGATATATTTCTCATTTTGATTCAGTGAGTGATGTCCAGTGCCACGGATGAGCTTCAGAAAGTATGGGCACCAAGTTACCTATTGATGTGTTGGTAATTTGGTTAAAGTCAGATCAGCAGCTTGGGGTTTTGTTTATAAGTCAGTCTTTTTAAAAGTACTATTCCTTTGATTATTTATAGCCAAGTATCAATTGAATTTAAATACATATTTTAGTATATTCATGATATTGATAATTTTAAAAAGTGTCACTGCAGTTTTTGAAATGAATCTAACTATGATATGAGAACATGAAGTTTTATTTAGCCTACTTTGTACCTAATAATGAACTTTGTTTTCTAAACTTGGAAATATCTCAGTAAGAAAAAGTCTCTTATTTTACTAAGTTTTGTTTTTAAGAATTCTATTTGCTCACTATTAAAATGTGAGGAAAATTAATATTCTACTTTGAGAAATTTGCAGTTGCTGTACTTTAATGAAGCTAAACTATGAACAAGGAGTAAAAGTTATGTATTGTCTATTATTAATATGAAATTTGTGACTAAAGATTTTGATTTGTTCTAGGATTTTTTATTGGTAAATAAAAAGATAAATTGAACCAGTTTTTAAAGTAATATGTATCAGCTCATAAACCTCTGAAATGTCATAAACTTTAGTCCTCAAAACTGAATTATATCCACTGGAATTAATTGGATTAATTTATTATTTAAAAATCTAGTTTATTGTTGGCACAACCATTTTGAGTCGAATCAGCAAATCACCATTTTTTAAAAGTAATTTCTATATTGTTTCTTCAGACCTTATTTAATCCTAATAAGACTGTGGTGAAGATGTTTGTTGTGATATATGACTTGCGAAATATGCCAGCCAATCATCAGACATTCCTACGACAAAGAACTTTTTCTGTACCGGTTAAACAAGAAATGAAGAGAAGTGTTAATAAAGAGAACATCCGACATACAGAAGAACGGTTATTACGCTACCTCATACATCTGAGGTAATGTTTGAATTGAAAATAAAAATGTTACTTTAGAACAGGGGTAGTCAACCTTTTTATACCTACCACCCACTTTTGTATCTCTGATAGTAAAATTTTCTAACCGCCCACTGATTCCACAGTAATGGTGATTTATAAAGTAGGAAAGTAACTTTACTTGATAAAATTTATAAAGCAGAGTTACAGCAAGTTAAAGTATATAATAATAATTACTTACCAAGTACTTTATGTCGGATTTTCGCTAAGTTTGGCAGAATAAATCTTTATAAAACAACTTCCTATAGTTAAATCTATCTTTTTATTTATACTTTGGTTGCTCTGCTACCGCTCACCATGAAAGCTGGAACGCCCACTAGGGGGCGGTAGGGACCAGGTTGACTACCACTGCTTTAGAAGAACTAATTTATGTCAGGCCCTTGCCAGGTGACTCAGTGGAGAAAGGGTTGTCCTGGCACAAAGAGGTCCCGGGTTCAATTCCTGGTCAGGGTACAACGAATGAGTGCACAACTAAGTGGAACAGCTAGTTGATGCTTCTCTCTTCCTCCACCTCTCTCTTTTTCTCTTTCTCCCTCTTTCCTTCTCTCCCTCCCTCGTTCTCTTCCTTTCTTAAATCAATGGAAAAATGTTTTAAAATAATTTATCAAAACAAATGCTAGTACATTTGGGGCAGTGAGACACATTTTCTAAACCAGTACTGTCTAATAGAATTATAATGAGCCATATATGTAGTTCTTTATTTTCTAGTACTTACATTAAAAATATTAAAAAGAAATGATACATATATTTTATATGATTTATTATAAATATAAATATGAATGAGATATTTACATTCTTTATTATTTATACTGAATACTTAAAGTCAAGTATGTATTTTTCACTAAAAGCACAATTCCATTTCAGCTGGCCATATTTCAGGTGTTCAGTAGCCACACATGGCTAGTGCTGCTGTATTAGGAAAGTTCTTAACCTTCATTCATTCTTCCCATGAATATTTGTATTAAACATGCTTCTGGGTACTAGGAAACAGCTGTGAAAAAAATCTCTGTTCTCGCCTGACCAGGCGGTGGCGCAGAGGATAGAGCGTCGGACTGGGATGCTGAGGACCCAGGTTCGAGACCCCAAGGTCACCAGCTTGAGCGCGGGCTCATTTGGTTTGAGCAAAACTCACCAGCTTGGACCCAAGGTCGCTGGCTCCAGCAATGGGTTACTCGGTCTGCTGTAGCCCCACGGTCAAGGCACATATGAGAAAGCAATCAATGAACAACTAAGGTGTCACAATACGCAACAAAAAACTAATAATTGATGCTTCTCATCTCTCTCCGTTCCTGTCTGTCTGTCCCTATCTATCCCTCTGACTCTCTGTCTCTGTAAAAAAAAAAAAAAAAAAAAAAAAAAAAAAAATCTCTGTTCTCATAGAGCTTAGAAATATCAGCTCACAGCCATAGGTTGTGAGATGCCACTTGGATGCCCTTGAAGTCCAAGTAGCCAGTATCCTAAACTTTTCAGACCTGAAATCCTAGTCCACCTGTCAGTATTAATGAGCAAGTCTACTGGTGGAGAGAGAGCTCAATAGCCTTTTGCTTGTAACTCTATTCCTAATATTTTTCTGATTCCATTCATAAGTAAATCCTTAATTACATCAGTGTCAGTAATTCACCTTAATTTTTGTTTTATTTTTTTAGATTTATTTCTTGATTTTATTTGTTTTTTGTTGTTGTTTTTTGTTTTTCATATTTCCGAAGCTGGAAACAGGGAGGCAGTCAGACAGACTCCCACATGCGCCCGACCGGGATCCACCCGGCATGCCCACCAGGGGGCGATGCTTTGCCCCTCTGGGGCGTCGCTCTGTTGCGTCCAGAGCCATTCTAGCGCCTGAGGCAGAGGCCACAGAGCCATCCCCAGTGCCCGGGCCATCTTTGCTCCAATGGAGCCTCGCTGCGGGAGGGGAAGAGAGAGACAGAGAGGAAGGAGAGGGGGAGGGGTGGAGAAGCAAATGGGCGCCTCTCCTGTGTGCCCTGGCCGGGAATTGAACCCGGGACTCCTGCACGCCAGGCCGACGCTCTACCGCTGAGCCAACCAGCCAGGGCCAGTATTTCTTGATTTTAGAGAGAGGATAGAGAGAAAGAAAGGCAGAGGGAGGAGTGGGAAGCATCAACTTACAGTAATTGCTTTTTGTATGTTCCTTAACTGGGCAAGCCTGCAGTTTGGAACCGGTGACCTCAGCATTCCAGGTGGATGTTTTTTTTGTTTTGTTTTTTTTTTCTTCATTTTTAGAGAGGAGAGAGAGAGACAGAGAGAGAGAAGGGGGGAGGAGCTGGAAGCATCAACTCCCATATGTGCCTTGACCAGGCAAGCCCAGGGTTTCGAACCGGCAACCTCAGCATTTCCAGGTTGACGCGTTATCCACTGCGCCACCACAGGCCATGCCTGAGTTCAATTCCTTACTCCATGAATCCTCTTCATCAGAAGGAGGCATCTTTCATCCAGGGCCCTGGCAGAGGACCTCTTTGATCTATTACTGATGGTGACCACCCACTATCTTTCAATGATTTGGTCTTTTGGTGATCTAGAGTGAATCAGAAGTCAGCTGTACATTTAAGTCCCATACTTGAAAACATCTATTAGGTTAATTGGTTGCCCCATAGCACTGCTTAATTGGTACTCTTATCTTGGGGTCTTCTGGCTGATGTTCTGCAACCTAAGGACATTTTGAACCAGCACAATGTATTTAAACCCAACTTTCCACATATGGGAAATGTGCAAATTGTGGGAATGCAAAATATACCAAAACTGACTTGGAAGATTTTCTTTTTAGATTAATGTGAAACAATAAAGCTTTTCTTTTTCTTTTTTATTGAATTTATTGGGAGAGACTGGTTAACAAAATTATACAGGTTTCAGATGCACAATTCTACAACACATCATCTGTACATTGTGTTGTGCGTGTTCACCACCCCACGTCAAGTTCTCACCCATCACCATTATCCCCTCTGTACCCTTCTCCACCACCACCACCACTCCCGCAACTTGGAAGACTTAAAAGAGAAACAGTATGAAATAGCAGACTAAGAATAGCGCCCGGCCCAATCTAGGAAAAGATTCAACTCTCTTTAAACTTCCATTTGATGTCATTCCTCTTGAAGTTTTAAAAACCATAGCCATATGTAACCAACATTTACCAAAGTAAAAATTAACTACACCAGCTTTTATAATCCCTACATAATGATTAGATACTTTATATGCTCTGAAGAAACCTTTGCAAAGTATGGCACAGTTCCTGAAGCTCACCATGTTCTCCACCAGATTGAAATAATCAAAAACTGCCTGACCTGTGGTGGCGCAGTGGATAAAGCGTTGACCTGGAAATGCTGAGGTCGCCGGTTTGAAACCCTGGGCTTGCCTGGTCAAGGCACATATGGGAGTTGATGCTTCCAGCTCCTCCCCCCCTTCTCTCTCTCTGTTTCTCCTCTCTCTACCTCTCTCTCTCTCTCTCTCTCTCTCTCTCCCTCCCTCCCTCCCTCCCTCTCCTCTCTAAAATGAATTTAAAAAAAAAATTAAATAATGAGAAACTTCAGAGAGAAGAGTGAGACAGTCAGAGGTCTGCTCTAATGTATATATCTAATCACCAGATTTCTTAATTTAAGAATAAAAACCACAAACCCAGAGCATATTTCTAGTATGCAAAGAAAACCAGAGAAATTAGCAGCAAAAGCTGTGTTTGACTATCTGCCAGATAAGTTTATATGATTAAAGATTCCAATTTCCTGTGTTATGCTATAAATATTAATTAGGAAGGGATAGAAATGATTCCATATACAGTTTTGATAACCAGTTTTCATTTCACTACTAACATTTTAAATGATTTCTAATGATGATGAGGTTTTATTTAGCTAGCCACTACTGATGATATCAGTTCTCTCTCATCCTGTGAATGCCCTCAAAACTTGATTATTTTCTGTGGCAGCTTTTCAAGTGTGGAATCATTTTGTTTAATTTTTTTTTTTTTTTTTTTTGTATTTTTCTGAAGCTGGAAACGGGGAGAGACAGTCAGACAGACTCCCGCATGCGCCCGACCGGGATCCACCCGGCACGCCCACCAGGGGCAACGCTCTGCCCACCAGGGGGCGATGCTCTGCCGCGACCAGAGCCACTCTAGCGCCTGGGGCAGAGGCCAAGGAGTCATCCCCAGCTCCCAGGCCATCTTTGCTCCAATGGAGCCTTGGCTGTGGGAGGGGAAGAGAGAGACAGAGAGGAAGGAGGGGGGTAGGGTGGAGAAGCAAATGGGCGCTTCTCCTTATGTGCCCTGGCCGGGAATCGAACCGGGTCCCCCACACGCCAGGCCAACGCTCTACTGCTGAGCCAACTGGCCAGGGCTTTCTTTAAAATTTTATTTTATTTTTTTACAGAGACAAAGAGAATGTCAGAGAGAGGGATAGATAGGGACAGACAGACAGGAACGGAGAGAGATGAGAAGCATCAATCATCAGTTTTTTGTTGCGACACCTTAGTTCATTGATTGCTTTCTCATATGTGCCTTGACTGTGGGGCTACAGCAGACTGAGTAACTCATTGTTCGAGCCAGCGACCCTGGGCTCAAGCTGGTGAGCTTTTTATTTAGCTCAAACCAGATGAGCCCGTGCCCAAGCTGGCGACCTCGGGGTCTCGAACCTGGGTCCTCTGCATCCCAGTTTGACACTCTATCCACTGCACCACCACCTGGTCAGGCTGGAATCGTTTTTAATGTACTCAAAATTGTGGAAGGGCAAGTTGTTATGAAATGGATCAATCTATGTGGCTAGAAGATGCTAGAGCTGCAAAGCCCGATTTAGTGTAATTGGGTGATGCGAACTGAAACGACACTGTAGGTGCAGAAAGGTGCATGGATTGTCGTGTCAGGGGTAAAAGGTAGGAGTATATGTGCAGATTTACAGAAGGAAGCATCTCCGGCATTGTACGAGGGAAAGTGGAGTATAAAGTGTTTAGGGAATAGTTAAGGGAAAGGCACTTAATATAGCACATATTTTGGCAATGTAAGAGTTTAAACACCTTGTCAAAAAGTTACTATTAACTTAATAAAGGTAGGAAGACTAATTGTTCAGAGGTTTTATTTTGTCTTAAAGCCTCATTCCTTAGCTCCCTGGTTGGCAAACTGCAGCTCTTTGGCCCCCTGAGTGTGGCTCTTCCACAAAATACCACGTGCGGGTGCTACCTCGATAAGGAAGGTACCTACCTATATAGTTTAAGTTTAAAAAATTTGGCTCTCAAAAGAAATTTCAGTCGTTGTACTGTTGGTATCTGGCTCTGTTGACTAATGAGTTTGCCAGCCACTGCCCTCGCTGATGCACTTTTTGTTTGTTTATTCAGGTTCCAGAGTTCTAAATCTGGGAAGATCTACCTCCACAGAGATGTACGGCTCCTCTTCTCTAGAAAGTCAATGGAAGTTGATAGCGGTGCTGCATATGAACTCAAATCTTACACTGAATCGCCAATAAACCCTCAATTTTCACCAAGATGTTGATAAGGAGTGACAAAGTATTCACTCACCACCCAAGTTTCAAAGTAAAAGTTAGCATAGAACGGAGTGTACCAAATTAACCACCAGGAGAGTGGCTCCTCTCCTGTTCTCCTGGACCAGTTTTTATTAAAGGATTCCTGGAACGAGATCCACATATTCCAAGTAGACTGGAAACACTCATGTCCTAAGCCCTTTTGTACTGTTGAAACCACTTCATGGGACATGTTGCAATAGCAAAACCCCCTTTAGATTAGTGTTTACACATTTTATTTCTCAGTTATTTAATATTTAATGTTTTCCTTAATACTCAAGTGATGTTTGTCGTTAGTGTTCTAATGTAGCACAAATCCTATGTAAAATCATACTATGCATTTTTAACATTAATGTTGAAATCTGAAATATATGCACAAGTCTTTAATTTTGTGTGATGTGTTTTAAGTACTATTCATTTAAGTTACTGAAAACGAGAATGAAGTATTGAGCTTCTTTAAGATAAATGCACTATGCAAGCATGTGTACTTTTTGTATCTCCCAGATTTAGTTTCTCCAACACCCCCTTCAGGTTGCTGTCTCACATCATAGTCCTTTCACATTCTGTATTGGCAGTGCATTGTGGTCTAAGCTGCTTCACATTCCCCTTGCAAGTTCAGATTATCATGCTCATTCATAGTCTTTCTAGAATCCTTATTCTCAAAACAGTTCTATTTTTCCTTAATCACCACTACAGAGACTTTACATTAAATGGCTGTCCCATGCTAGATAATTTTTGCAAATTGTTAAAAGAATATGTACTTTGAAAACAAATTAGTATTTATATTGTAAATATATGCCAAAAAAAGAAAAAGTGTACTTGGCTTTTATTTTTTAGATGAGATGTGATTGAGTGAATTTCTGATAGGCATCTGGCAGTTTCTATTCTGGCTTTACAACTGACAAGAGGAGAGGGGGAGAAACCTTGAGCCTTGTCCCAATTTATTTTCTTATTTAGGGTCTCAATGAAAGGCATTTGGCAACTGAGAAAAGCCACTGAGCAAGGGAACAGGGCTGAGTGCATCAAAATCCTTCTCTCTATTCCCCTTAGAAAGAAGAGTGGCTTGCTTGACCAGGTCATTGTGCAGTGGATAGAGGGGTCAGCCTAGGATGCTGAGAATACACGTTCGAAGCCCCAAGGTCACTGGCTTGAGCGTAGGCTCACCAGCGTGAGCACAGGGTCGCTGGCTTGAAGCCCAAGGTCTGTGGCTTGAGCAAGAGGTCACTGGCTTGGCTGCAGCCCCCCATGCCTCATAATGAGAAAGTAGTCAATGAACAACTAAGGTGCCGCAACTATGAGTTAATGCTTCTTTCTTATTACTCCCTTTCTGCCTCTCTCTCTCTCTCTCGCTAAAAATATTTTTTTAAAAAGAAGAGTGGTCTGCCAGACCTGTGGTGGCGCAGTGGATGAAGCATTGACCTGGAAATGCTGAGGTCGCCGGTTCGAAACCCTGGGCTTGCCTGGTCAAGGCACATATGGGAGTTGATGCTTCCAGCTCCTCCCCCTTCTGTCTCTCCTCTGTCTCTCCCTCTCCTCTCTAAAATAAATTAAAAAATAATAATAAAAAATATTTAAAAAAAAAAAAAAAGAAGAGTGGTTTTACATGTTTGTGTAGAGACAGTGGCTAAGAGCAGGTCAGATAAGGCACAAGTACAGGGACAAAGTTGCAAGTTAGAAAACGGGTACTAAAGTGGGCCTGTCCTAAGAGACCTGGGAGTCTAGAGCCAGGTGAGCAGTCTGGAATTTGAGAGACTGGAAGATCTTGATTTTGGAACCTGGCTAATGGGTAGACTATTCAAGAGAATCTGGACAGGTAATAAGTGTGGTTTGGCCAGTAAGAAGCCTCTTAAAATTTTTTTTTCTATTTTTTTAAGTGAAAGGAGGGGAGATACACTCCCATATGCATCCTACAGGGATCCACCTGGCAAGCCCTGTTGGGTGGATGCTCAAATCAACCAAGCTGTCCTCAGTACGTGAGGCTGATGCTTGGACCAACCAAGCCTCAGTACACATGGTCAACACTTGAACCAATCAAGCCTGAGAGAGGAAGAGAGAACAGTGAGGGGGAAGGGATGAGAAGCAGATGGTTGCTTCTCCTGTGTGCCCTGACCTGGAATCGAACCCAGGACGTCTGCACACAGGGTCCACACTCTATCCACTGAGCCAACCGGCCAGGGCCAAAATTTACTTTATTTGTTTTGGGATTTTTTGTTTGTTTTTTCTGAAGCTGGAAACGGGGAGAGAGTCAGACTCCCGCATGCGCCCGACCGGGATCCACCCGGCACGCCCACCAGAGGGCAATGCTCTGTTGCAACCAGAGCCACTCTAGTGCCTGGGGCAGAGGCCAAGGAGCCATCCCCAGTGCCCGGGCCATCTTTGCTCCAATGGAGCCTCGGCTGAGGGAGGGGAAGAGAGAGAGAGAGAGAGGAAGGAGAGGGGGAGGGGTGGAGACCTGGAACCCTGAGGTCACCGATTCAAAACCCTGGGCTTGCCTGGTCAAGGCACATATGGGAGTTGATGCTCTCTTTCTCTCTTTCTCTCTCTCCTCTCTAAAATGAATGAATGAATAAATAAATAAATAAATAACCCAGAGGAGAAATGGTTATTTGTATTTCATAAAAGTAAAAGAAGCCTGGCCAGGCAGTGGCGCAGTGGATAGAGCATTGGACTGGGATGCGGAAGACCCAGGTTCGAGACCCCAAGGTCGCCAGCTTGAGAGTGGGCTCATCTGGTTTGAAAAAAAAAAATAGCTCACCAGCTTGCACCCAAGGTCAGTGGCTCGAGCAAGAGGTTACTTGGTCTGCTGTAGCCCCACGGTCAAGGCACATATGAGAAAGCAGTCAATGAACAACTAAAGTGCCACAATGGAAAAACTGAAGATTGATGCTTCTCATCTCTCTTCGTTCCTCTCTGTCCCTGTCTGTCCCTCTCTGACTCTGTAAAAAAAAGAAATAAAAAAAATAAATAATAAAAAGTAAAAGAAAAAAATTTCAGTGACACATTTGTGAATATTTGTTCTCAATCATCAGGCTGTGTGGAAATTACATGAGATTGGGACCCAGAAGGTTTGGATTGTAATCCTAGCTCTAATGGTATCTGAAGGGATAAACTCGTAAGAATCCTCTCTAACCCTTCTAGGTCTTTGTGATTTAGTGGATGGGGTGAGAGTACCGTGCCTTCTCTTCTTAAATTCTGACATCTAATTCTTACAATAAGTATCTTTTTTTTTTTTTAAAACTAATTGGGATTTTTTTTCATGTTTTTATTTTTATTTTATTTATTCATTTTTAGAGAGGAGAGAGAGAAGGGGGGAGGAGCTGGAAGCATCAACTTCCATATGTGCCTTGACCAGGCAAGCCCAGGGTTTCAAACCAGCGACCTCAGCATTTCCAGGTCGATGCTTTATCCACTGCGCCACCACAGGTCAGGCTTTTTTTTTTTTTTTTTTTTTTTTTTAATACAGAGACAGTCAGAGAGAGGGATAGATAGGGACAGACAGATAGGAACGGAGAGAGATGAGAAGCATCAATCATAAGTTTTTCGTTGAGACACCTTAGTTTTTAATTGACTGCTTTCTCATATGTGCCTTGACCACGGGCCTTAAGCAGACCAAGTAATCCCTTGCTCAAGCCAGCGACCTTGGGTCCAAGCTGGTAAACCTTGCTCAAACCAGATGAGCCTGCGCTCAAGCTGGCAACCTCGGGTCTTGAACCTGGATCCTCCGCATCCCAGTCCGACGCTCTGTCCACTGTGCCACCGCCTGGTCAGGCCTTGCAATAAGTATTTCTTTTTTTTTCTTTTTTCCGAAGCTGGAAACGGGGAGGCAGTCAGACAGACTCCTGCATGCGCCCGACCGGGATCCACCCAGCATGCCCACCAGGGGGCGATGCCCTGCCCCTCTGGGGCATAGCTCTGTTGCATCCAGAGCCATTCCAGCGCCTGAGGCAGAGGCCACAGAGCCATCCCCAGCGCCCGGGCCATCCTTGCTCCAATGGAGCCTTGCTGCGGGAGGGAAAGAGAGACAGAGAGGAAGGAGAAGAGGAGGGGTGGAGAAGCAGATGGGCGCCTCTCCTGTGTGCCCTGGCCGGGAATCGAACCCGGAACTCCCGCTCGCCAGGCTGATGCTCCACTGCTGAGCCAACCGGCCAGGGCTGCAATAAGTATTTCAATACTCATATTTAGACCTATACATTTGACAAAAGTTAATATTAATAGCCTGACCAGGTGGTGGCGCAGTGGATAGAGCGTCGGACTGGGATACGAAAGGACCCAGGTTCGAGACCCCGAGGTCGCCAGCTTGAGCGCGGGCTCATCTGGCTTGAGCAAAGAGCTCACCAGCTTGGACCCAAGGTCGCTGGCTCCAGCAGGGGGTTACTTGGTCTGCTGAAGACCCGCGGTCAAGGCACATGTGAGAAAGCAATCAATGAACAACTAAGAAGTTGCAACGCACAACGAGAAACTGATGATTGATGCTTCTCATCTCTCCGTTCCTGTCTGTCTGTCCCTATCTGCCTCTGTAAAAAAAAAAAAAATTATAAAAGTTAATATTAATAAATTTATATAAAACTTGGAAAAACAAGTAGTCAAAATACCAAAATGCTTTAAAATTTGTTTTAAGTTATTGCTTCTTTGACTTCTTTAGTAATCTAAAAATTAGTAATTTATATTGTATGCTTTTTTTTTTTTTCCAGGGACAGAGAGAGAGAGCCAGAGAGAGAGAGCCAGAGAGAGGGATAGATAGGGACAGACAGGAACGGAGAGAGATGAGAAGCATCAACCATCAGTTTTTCGTTGTGACACCTTAGTTGTTCATTGATTGCTTTCTCATATGTGCCTTGACTGCGGGCCTTCAGCAGACCAAGTAACCACTTGCTCAAGCCAGCGACCTTGGGTCCAAGCTGGTGAGCTGTTTTTTTGCTCAAGCCAGATGAGCCCGCGCTCAAGCTGGCGACCGCGGGGTCTTGAACCTGGGTCTTCCGCATCCCAGTCCAACAGTCTATCCACTGCACCTCTGCCTGGTCAGGCTGCATGTGTCTTTTCATGTGGCAATCACATTGTAATTTTTACAGAATTCTTTCTAGAACATGGTATTCCACCTTTCTGAGCATATTTTAGAAAAATTCAAGATGATTGAAGCATCCATGTGCATCTTGTGCTCTTCCTGGCTAGCTTGAGCAAGGGAAGCGTGCTGACATTTTTTCGCTCTACTTAGGGTCTTTTTGTCCATGTTGTTTTTCCCAGTGAGGTGTGGTCACCCAGCACCTCTCTGCTCTCACTTGCTCTGGTACTATATCTATCATAATGGTTCTTTTCCTCCCTTCTTTCGTTACAGGCTAGGATTTTACCATACTTCCTACATCACTGCACTTTGTATTCACAGATTGTCATATTGTGTGTTGGCATGCAGGTAAAGGTACCAGCAGACACCAGGCTGGGTGTTTCAATTGGTCAGAGTGTCGTCCCAAACACACCAAGGCTGTGGGTACAATCTGCCATCAGGATACGTATGTATATCAACTAATGAACGTGTGAATAGATGGAAGAGCAAATCAATATTTCTCCCTCTTCCTCTCTCTAAGAATCAATAAATTTAAAAAAGAAGAAAGCTGATAACTACCTTTAAAAAGGAACTCCAAATAAATAAATAAATAGGAACTCTGGGTCAAAAATAACCTATAGAAATTCTTTAGAAATTTTCTTATCAGTAGAGAATGAAAAATACTAAGTTATGGAAGAAGGACTGGCCGCAAGGCACTCAGTAGAAAGGCTCCCTTCTCTTACCATCTCCCACACGATTAGTCTTTTACAGAGGGTTAAAGAAAGGAAACAATTTCTCTTTGAAAAGCTTTATCCTTGGGGACTGGCTGGGTGGCTCAGGTGGTTGGAGCATCCTTACAATATGCCAGGGTTATGGGTTATATCCCTAGTTGAGGCACAAGCAGGAATTAGCCGGCGGGTGCGTAAAGAAGCAGAACAACAAATCAATGTTTCTCCCTCTTTCTAAAAAACAAAACACTTCATCCTTGGGATCCCCACTTTCTCTAACTGGTTTTATAAATGAAGCAGTGATTGTTCTTAAAGTTTATTTTTCAAAACTTACGCTACACATGTTTATTATAAAAAATTTCAAAAAACAAATTTTAGCCCTGGCCAGATAGCTCAGTTGGTTGGAGCATTGTTCTGGAGCATGAAGGCTGCCGGTCTGATTCCCCAGTCAGGGCACATACAGAAGTAGCTCGATGTTCCTGTCTCTCTCTCTCTCTCTCTCTCTCTCTCTCTCTCTCTCAAAAATAAATAAATAAATACAAATAAAGATTTTCATACCACATAATTATATAAACTAAATGTGAAACTCCTTCCCTCTGTCTGCCTTCTAGCTGTCACTTTACAGAGATAGTCACTGTTAAAATTTTGGTATATGGCCTACTAGCCTTAGGAACTAACAGTATAAGTCTAGATGGGAAGTAGGCTTTTCATCACAGTAGGAAGTCACTCACTCTCAATCCCAAAGACTTGGAATCAGCCCATTCTATTCCATCATGAATTATCTGTGAGAAATACAGGTCTTAAACTTGGGCACTGTGGGAGGAGAAAGAGAACATGAATACCTATTATGTGCCAGGTACTGTAAACAATTTGTGTGTGTGTGATAGAGACAAAGAGAGACAGAGAGGGACAGACCGGCAGGAAGGGAGAGAGATGAGAAGCGTCAATTTTTGTTGTATTTCCTTAGTTGTTCATTGATTGCTTTCTTATATGTGCCTTGCGGGCGGGGGGGCGCTACAGCAGAGCAAGTGACCCCTTGCTCAAGCCAGTGACCATGGAGTCATGTCTAGGATCCCACGCTCAAGCTGGTGAACCTGTGCTCAAGCCGGATGCACCAGTGCTCAAGCCGGATGAACCTGTGCTCAAGCTGGCGACCTCAGGGTTTCAAACCTGGGTCCTCTGCGTCCTAGTCCGACATTCTATGCACTGTAAGCAATTTATATTTAATAATTAAACTCATACTTAGAGACAATATGGATATATTCTACAGTAAAAGTAAAGGAGCTTGAATAGCTTACCCAAAGTCTCACAGCACAAGAGCCAAGATTCAACTCTAAGTGGAAGCTTATTTTTTGCCTGGCCTGTGGTGATGCATTGGATTAAACCTTGACCTGGAACGAGAAGGTTGTCAGTTCATAACTCTGGGCTTGTCGGGTCAAGGCAAATCCGACAGGCAAGCAATGAATAACTCAAGTGAAAGAAGTATAAACAAGCAATAACCAATTAAAGTGAAAAAACTTAGTTGATACTTTTTCCTCTCCCTTTGCCCTAGTTTGTCTCTGTAAAATCAATTTTTAAAATCTTAAAAAGAAAGAAAGAGGAAGGAAGGAAGGAAATGAAAAAGAAAGAAGAAAAGAAAGAAAAAAAGAAAGACAGGAAAGAAAAGAAAGAAAGAAAAAGAAAGAAAAAAGGAAAAGAAAAGAAAAGAAAAAAGCTTATTTCTTTCCCACTCATTTTGCCTTTTTTTTTTCATTCTTTTTTTCCCACTAGAAATTATGGCCAGGCATTAAAATATGCTTTTCATCAATATTCTTAGCAATAAAGTTTATAATTTGTTGTGTGATAGGTGATAGATGATAAGGCAATGCCCATTATTAATTAGGAATAAAGACTGATTTTTTAAAAGACTTTAGCAAGGAATATCCTAAGACAACTCAGAAGCCATTCAACTTATGGTAGTTTACTGTCAGGACACATGTAAATAGAGTTGAGGGAAGTTTTAGAAACAGTGTGGCAAATACTTAATGAAATTTTAAAGGTTTAAAGTTTTTTTTTTAAGATTTTATATTTTTAAGATATTTTATTTATTTAGTTTAGAGATATGAGAGAGAGAGAGAGAGATGGGAGTAAGAGAAGGAAGCATCAGCTTCCATATGTGCTTTGACCAGGCAAGCCCAGGGTTTTGAACCAGCGACGTCAGCCTTCCAGGTCAATGTTTTATCCACTGCACCACCACAGGTCAGGCTAAAGGTTTCTTCCAAACCCCACTGTTTATCATTCTTTTTAATTCATTCAACATTTATCTAACCTTTCCAGTTCATATAAAGTTCCCTCATCTCTCTAAATCTCCAGAGAAGTGGCATCCTCCACTTTCCAGGTTCTAGTTCCAACATTGAAATTTTTGAAACAGCTCTTTTTACAGTTATCTGACCTGCTTATTTTGGTAAGTTTCCCCAGGCTTTGCTCACAGAAGTCACCATTTATCCTCAGGGTTTTGGGCACTCCGTATCTCACTTGGTTTCCCTTAGATTTTCAGTCTCTTATCTTCCATTTGTTAAAAATGTATTCTCTTCTTGATATTTGCTATAATATCAGCAATGGTGCAGATGAACTTCCTCTCTCAGGTGTTTAAGGAATAGGATTGGGTGTGGTATTATCTCCCTTACTCAAACTCCTATCAACTAAACCTCAAAAAGACCCCTGACCTTTTAAAAAATCTTTATATACCTACCAAATTCTAAGCCCGAAAAATCTCTTGTGCATGTGTGCATCAGAATCACTAGGGGGAGCTTCGGTTAAATACCAATTCTTGGACCATGCTCCAGACCTAATAAGAATTTCCGTCAATAGAGTTTCTCAGTTATTCTAACTCCTGTGGCTAATTTAATCAAATTTAAATAAAGTTTAAAATTTGGTTCCTCAGTTGCATTAGTTACATCTAAAATGCTCACTAGTCGTGTATGGCTAGTGACTACTGCACTAGATAGCACAGATACAGAATATTTCCATCATTGCAGAAAGTTCTACTGGACAGCACTGATCTAGAATATCTAGATGGCAACTGAAGCTGTAAATGATCTCCTGGAGAGTGTAAAACAAGAAGAGAAAGGGTTCCAAGAACAGAATTGTGAGAATTTTCCCATTAACAGGCAAGTAAAGACTCAAAAGAGAATAAGAAGGAAAAGACAGATTCTGCATAAAGGACTGACATAATCTTAATGACTTCTATATTATTATTATTATTTATATTTATTTATTTATTTACAGGGACAGTCAGAGAGAGGGACAGATAGGGACAGACAGGAAAGGAGAGAGATGAGAAGCATCAATCGTCAGTTTTTTGTTGCGACTTCTTAGTTGTTCATTGATTGCTTTCTCATATGTGCCTTGACCGTGGACCTTCAGTAGACCGAGTAAACCCTTGCTCGAGCCAGTGACCTTGGGTCCAAGCTGGTGAGCTTTTTGCTCAAGCCAGATGAGCCTGCGCTCAAGCTGGCGACCTCAGGGTCTTGAACCTGGGTCCTCCACATCCCAGTCTAACGCTCTATCCACTGCGCCCCTGCCTGGTCAGGCAATGACTTCTATATTAAACGCACTAACTACAGGTTGAAAATAGAATGAAGGCTGGGACAAAAGTAGAGGCAGCATCCTGTTTTTTCTTTTCTTAAATATTTAACTATTTAACTTTATTCAATGCTTTTTCTGAGTGTTTGAAATGATCCATTTGGTTCTTCTCCTTTAATTTACTTAATTAGAAAATTACATTAAAATATATATTAATATTAACCATCTGAGCATACATGAATAAACCACACTTGTACACACACACACACACACGTGTGCACACAAGAAGGAATGGCCAGCGAAATTGAGAATATGAGAGTGATATCTTATAGGTCAAGAGAAGAAAGTCAAGAAACAGGATGTGGGTGATCAGTGTAAAAATTTTAACATTAGGGTCCATGGTTGATAATGTAGAGGACTATTACTTGGAGAGGGATGGCTTCCCAGACAGGTCCCCACAATGAGGCATTGGCCTTTGTGAGTGAATTCTCTACTGACCAAGACAGCCCCCCAGAAGTTCAAACCTGTCTTCATGCAAATGCCATTTTCTTTCACGAATAGATTCTCTTTATCCAAGGCCTCATATACTGAATTTTTAAAATATATATGTGTGTCTAGCAGATGTTAACTCAAGCTCACAAATGCATTTACATACGATATATATATATCAGAATGCCAATTTATTAAAAATACAACTGTTAGATGTTTCAGTTAGCCTAACTAGTGCATTCTTTTATCCCTGTAGTTCTGCATAAAAGGAGGCAAATTTTTAGAAAATTACTTTGTGAATAAGGAATAAGATCTAATATTAGGTGATCTTACAAAGTTTCTAAGCTGACCCAGCTTAAGCACTCTCAAGGGCTCTCCTTGTCCAAGAGTTGGCCTCTTGAACTCCTGTAGTTTAAATACCTCTTTTTATCCTTTTCCTAAGGGAGTGTAGTATTTTTTTTTCTTTCTAAATTGCAATCCCAGTCCAGTTCTTCCTGTCTGAGATTCTACCCAGGACAACCTGGTTAAGTTTTGATGGTTTCCAAAGTCCCACACAATTATAGTCATTATCTGTTGCTTTTCACTAGTTTAGCTCTTAAAAAGTAATCTTATTTCCAGGTTTCTTAGAAACACATTGTAAAGCCAGTAGCCACAGCCACCATCACAGCCGCTTGGCCCGTGCAGGTTTGCATTTGATTTGGACAGACAGTAGCCAAGAACTGGTGGGCCATTACCTTTAATCCTAGCTCGTACCCGGTGGGCGAGAAATATACACAGTGGGAAAACACTTCCCTTTCCATTCCAAAGCCACTGACTTGTCCAAGTATTCCTAGAATCAAAGGTTTCTACCTCACCATCCTTATTCACCTCTGTTCCCCATCTCCTTCATCTGCACAAACTGGCTTCTCCTTCAGCACTCTGTCATCTTGGCTGCCTCTCCTCTACAATGCTAATTTCAGGAACAGAGAGAGAGAGCCCCCCTGGTCTCCCTTATTTTATGGTGTAGAAATCAAAACCCTTAAGCCAATATACAAATAAGGAAGTCTCTGATACAAAGCCACTTATCTAAGGCATAAATGGGATTCCTCATAAGAGTGCACCACCCCACATCATAACAGTCAAGGGTGTGGGAAAAGGCTTAGTGTTGAGAAGATATTAGTATTAAAAGGGTGAGATAAGCTTAGTCTTAAAACTAAGACTTAGGCCTGACCAGGCACTAGCACAGTGGATAGAGCGTCAAACTGGGATGCCAAGGACCCAGGTTCGAGACCCCGAGCTCGCCAGCTTGAGCGCAGGCTCACCTGATTTGAGCAAACAGCTCACCAGCTTGGACCCAAGGTCGCTGGCTCGAGCAAGGGGTTACTCAGTCTGCTAAAGGCCTGCAGTCAAGGCACATATGAGAAAGCAATCGATGAACAACTAAGGTGTCACAACGAAAAACTGATAATTGATGCTTCTCATCTCTTTGTTCCTGTCTGTCCCTGTCTATCCCTCTCTCTGTCTCTGTAAATAAATAAATAAATAAATAAATAAATAAATAAATAAAGGAAACATTTAAAAAAATATTTTAAAAAACATACACACACACACACAAAAAAAAAAACACAAAAAACTAAGACTTAGGCTATAAAACCCTGCCTGTTTACAGCCTGTCCCCCATACCCAATACAAACTATAAGTGAGCAAACATATACATCAGATTTGCAAACTTATTTGACCCACACACATCATTGGAACCATCATGTATTATCAGTAGCTGTTCAGAGGGCAAGTAGAATGCAAAGACAAACGATTTGGCAATTAAGAAAGTCATGGGAGGAGTTTAGCACCTTCAGTTTCAGTAAAATTGTTGGAGTGGACCCCCAGGAGTAGAGAAATGAAGTAGACAAATTTGTTGAATTCTTTAGATATTTATTCAGTATCTAAGAAATGTTAGGCTCTGAGGTGAAATATAAGCAAATATGAACAAGGTTCCTGCACTGACTGACGTCGCTTATCTGAGCAGAAAAGGTGAAATTAACAAAGTAATCACAATTACCGTCTAACGATAGAGTGTGAGTTAAACTAAGCAGAGATGTGATCGCATTAGGGGCTTGGGGTGAGCTTTCCCGCGGCAAAGGCATAAGGCTGGGATGTGAAAGATGAACAGGGTTAAGCAGATGAAGCAAAGGGGCAGAGACTTGCGTGGGGAAGCAGCACAGGAGCACAGGGGCCCAGGGCGCCCAGAAGGAAATCTGCCTGGCCGCGGAGCCCGGGGCGAGGAATAGCACGAGCCTAGGAAAATGAGGGGAAATGAAAATAGGCCAGAAAAGGCGGGGAGGGCTCCTCCTCTTAGAAACTACAAGTCCCAAAAAGCACTGGGCAGACGGATGTGAGGTGAGCGTGAGCTGCGACCTTTGAAGGAAGAAAGGAAGTACCTGGGCGTCAGAGAGCCGAAGGAGCGGGGTGAGGTAGGCAGGGCCGCGGCGCGGGTGGCCGGCCGGGGGGCGGCGGGCGGCGGGCGCGAACGGTCGAGCGCCGCGGAACTCTTGTGTCGACACAGGTGGCGGCCATTTTCGCGGGCGGAGGCGGCCCGGGCGGGCGCTCGGAGAGTGGGGGGCGGGCGGGCCTGGGGCGGCCGGGCAGCTTCGGCCTCGGCCTCCCGGTAATTGAATCTTTTCCCGGCGTCTCGTCTGCAGAGGGAGCAGTATGTCCGCGGAAGTTCCCGAGGCAGCCTCCGCGGAGGAGCAGAAGGTGAGCGAGGGTCGGGGGCCGCGGAGCCGGGCCTGGCGGCGGCCTGCTCTCGCCGCTGGCGGAGGGGCGCGCCGTGCTGCAGCCGCCGCACCTGGTGCAGAGGGTGGGCCGTGCCCGGGCGCCTCGGCGGCGGAGGCACAACACTCCCGAGCCGCCCGCCTGCCGGAACTGCTAGTTGGCGCCAACGTCCTGGGAGTTTGAACGTTGTCCACGTCTTTGCTGAAACGTGTCTTTTCTAAGGCCTGGGTGGGTCACTTTATTCCTTTATATACGTAAGAGCCCAGGACTCAGCCCTTAATGCTTGGAACCTAAGTTTTCCTGTGACTTCACTTGGCTTAGGAAGTTCTGTTTTGCCCTTGAAGAATTAACTCTCCTATTGTATCGTTTGCGAGCTGTTAATTCCCAAGGCGGTGTCTCCGGTGTGGGCGGATTTCGGTTGGAATTTCAGTTCCAATCTTTGTGGGCCGCATTATCTTGGTCAGTATTAAACTCTTTAAGCTTCAGTCTCCTAATCAGTAAAATGAATGATACTGCTTATTTCAGATGGTGATTGTGACCATCTGAAGGCTCAAGGGACGTGGGTAATTTACGGTGTGGAGCGCAATGTGTTCAAAAATGTGAGCAAGTGATATTTGCATATGGTACTTGACTGAAAATCGGAAGGTCGGAATTAAAGTTATTTTTAATAACTTAGTTCATCAGGGTTACCATGGAAACAGGAATATTTTGTAAACTCATCTGTAGTATCTTTTTGATGTAAGGAAATACGCCGTGAATCGGTATGACTCAAATTACGACTATACAGGCTTTATATATTATCTAGTCTAGTGCTTGCCGCTTCTACCATAATTAATTCTGCTGTCCTGACCTCCTGGGTAACTTGTGGCTGGCCCACAAACGTCCATGATAAATTGTTTCCTAAGTTGTTTATGGAGCGTTATCAATACTTTGTTTAAAAAAATCAGTTTGCATTATCATAAATAGCGTTTATTCTAATGCTTGGACTTTGCAAGAATTTTTGCTTAATGTTGCACCTAAACCCATTTCATATGGTTTTTTGTTGTTGTTGTTGTTTTTGTTTGTTTGTTTTTACAGAGACAGAGAGAGGGATAGATAGGGACAGACAGGAATGGAGAGATGAGAAGCATCAATCGTTACTTTTTCGTTCCTCATTGTGACACCTTAGTTGTTCATTGATTGCTTTCTCATATGTGCCTTGACTGTGGGCCTTCAGCAGACCAGGTAACCCCTTGCTTGAGCCAGTGACCCTGGGTCCAAGCTGGTGAGCTTTTTGCTCAAACCAGATGAGCCCGTGCTCAAGCTGGCGACCTCAGGGTCTCAAACCTGGGTCCTCGGCATCCCAGTCCGATGCTCTATCCACTGTGCCACCCCCTGGTCAGGCCATTTCATGGTTTTTTTTTTGTTTGTTTTTATTTTTTTTCATTTTTCTGAAACTGGAAACAGGGAGAGACAGTCAGACAGACTCCCGCATGCGCCCGACCAGGATCCACCCGGCACGCCCACCAGGGGGCGACGCTCTGCCCACCAGGGGGCGATGCTCTGCCCATCCTGGGCGTCGCCATGTTGCGACCAGAGCCACTCTAGCGCCTGGGGCAGAGGCCACAGAGCCATCCCCAGCGCCCGGGCCATCTTTTGCTCCAATGGAGCCTTGGCTGCGGGAGGGGAAGAGAGAGACAGAGAGGAAGGCGTGGCGGAGGGGTGGAGAAGCAAATGGGCGCTTCTCCTATGTGCCCTGGCCGGGAATCGAACCCGGGTCCTCCGCACGCTAGGCTGACACTCTACCGCTGAGCCAACTGGCCAGGGCCATTTCATGTTTTTAATTTAACCATGTTAACTTTTCCAGAGTGAGATGGTTCCTTTGTAATATTACTTGTGAAGTAACTGGAGCAAAACAAGAAAACAGCCATAGCATAAATAAGGTAGTCCAAGTAACCACCTTATTTGGAAATATTTCCATGAAAATTAAGTTGGCTAATTTTCACACTTTGTAAACGGTGGGGGGGTTGGAGGCAAAAAATAGAGTTTAAAGATTAAAGTCTTGCCTGACCAGGCGGTGGCGCAGTGGATAGAGCGTTGGACTGAAATGTAGAGGACCCAGGTTTGAGAACTCCAGGTCGCCAGCTTGAGCGCGGGTTCATCTGGTTTGAGCAAAGCTCACCAGCTTGAGCCCAACTAAGGTCGCTGGCTCGAGCCAGGGGTCACTTGGTCTGCTGTAGCCTGCTGGTCAAGGCATATATGAGAAATCAATCAATGAACAACTAAGGAACCGCAATGAAGAATTGATGTTTCTCATCTCTCTCCCTTCCTGTCTGTCTGTCCCTACCTGTCCCTCTCTCTGACTCTGTCTCTTCCACACAAAAAAGAACTTGGCTCTACGTCAGGCTCAGACACAGAGGACCCAGGTTTGAGACCTTGAGGTCACCAGCTTGAGCACGGGCTCATCTGGTTTGAGCAAGGTTCACCAGCTTAAACCCAAGGTCACTGGTTCTAGCAAGGGGTCACTCACTCTGCTGTATGTAGCCCACTCCTGTCAAGGCACATATGAGAAAGCAGTCAATGAATAACCAAGGTGCCACAATGAAGAATTGATGCTTCTCATCTCTCTCCCTTCCTGTCTGTCTGTCCCTATCTGTCCTATATATCCCTCTCTCTAACTCTCTCTGTCTCTGCCACACACACAAAAAATTAAAGTCTTTACAGTAATACTAAACATCTTTTGTTTATTGTAAAATACTTATAGTAGTATTCATTATTGCTTGGGATTTAGGAACCCAGAAAAATAAACCCATGTCTACGTCTTGTCCTAAATCAATCTCAGTTTTGACTTTTGATGTACAGTAGTGCACTATGTAATTTTCTTTTGAGATTTGTATGTTACCAGAAGTATAAAGTGTTGATTTCTACAGTGTAAATGCTTTAACTTGAAATAGCTTAGTATTGTCTCAACAATATTAAGGCTATCTTGAATGTTTTCATGAGTGTCTAACATTAAAAATTTATTTCAGGTCCTTTGGTTTTAGGGCTGCTGTCATTAATACCAAAGAGTGTTAGTAATATAATGTCCCTTCTTGAATTAAGAATTGGCTATAAATGTTGAGTGCTGATAGTTTAGAAATGGATATCATTTCTAAACACAAGGAAAATGTGCAGAGTCATTTTTGTGTTTCTATGGGCCAAATCACCTGTTTCTTCTATTTGGAAGAATAGTTAGATGATCTAAAACATTGGCTTATTGTCTTGGTACGCAGTTGACCTTTCACTTAAAGCCACAGTCACAGTGTTCAGCTAAAATACCTTTATAGTTTTATGGTACCTTAGCCTCTGAAAAATTGAGGCGAAGAGATGAGCCCTGCATGGAGTAAGAGCTAGATCACTATTTCTCTGAATAGTATGTATATCCTTTTTAAGAAGGGGGAAAAAACCTTTATAGAACACTTTTTAAAAATTGGGATATTGATTAAATACATTGTGTCTGTAAAGTCATGGTGCACTTTTGACTGGTCACAGGAAAGCAACAAAAGATGATAGAAATGTGAAATCAGCACCAAATAAAAGGAAAACTCTCCCAGTTTCATACCTATTCAGTGCAGTTCGATGCGGGCTCACGCACAGATTTTTTAGGGCTCCTTAGGTAGCTATCCCGTATAGCCTCTACAGACTCATCACTGACAGATGGCCTACCAGAACGGGGTTTCTCCACCAAACTGCCGGTTTCCTTCAACTGCTTATCCCACCGAGTAATGTTATTCGTCTGTGGTGGTGCTTTGTTATAAACGCGCCGATATTCACATTGCACTTTGGTCGCGGATTCTAATTTAGCGAGCTACAGAACCCACTGAATTTTCCTCTGTACTATCCACATCTCGACTGGCATTGCAGTGGGCTACTCCGCTGTATACACGGTGTTACATCATCATGCGCACGCGCACATGCTGCCACATCATCCTACAGAAATTGGGAGGGTTTTCCTTTTATTTGGTGCAGACTTCACATTTCTATCGTCTTTTTTTTTTTTTTAATTCATTTTTAGAGAGAGGAGAGACAGGGAGAGAGAGGAGAGAGAGACAGAGAGAGAGAAGGGGGAGGAGCTGGAAGCATTAACTCCCATATGTGCCTTGACCAGGCAAGCCCAGGGTTTCGAACCGGCGACCTCAGCATTTCCAGGTTGATGCTTTATCCACTGCGCCACCACAGGTCAAGCTCTATCGTCTTTTTTTTTTTTTTTTTTTAATTTTATTTATTCATTTTTTTAGAGAGGAGAGGGAGAGACAGAGAGAGAAAGAGGAGAGACAGAGAGGGAGAAGAGGGGGAGGAGCTGGAAGCATCAACTCCCATATGTGCCTTGACAGGCAAGCCCAGGGTTTCAAACCGGCGACCTCAGCATTTCCAGGTCGAGGCTTTATCCACTGCACCACCACAGGTCAGGCTCTATTGTCTTTTGATGCTTTCCTGTGACGGGTCAAAAGTGCACCATGACTTTACGGACACACTGTATGTTCAAGCATAAAAATAAATACAAACTCATATCTTTTATACCACTCTAAAACTAAAATACAGCCTGACCAGGAGGTGGCGCAGTGGATAGAGCATTGAACTGGGATGCAGAGGACCCAGGTTTGAAACCCTGAGGTCTCCAACTTGAGTGTGGGCTCAGTGGGGTCGCTGGCTTGAACCCAAGGTTGCTGGCTTGAGCAAGTGATCACTCACTCTGCTGTAGCCTCTGGACAAGACACATAATGAGAAAGCAATCAATGAAGAACTAAGGTGCTGCAACTCTGAGTTGATGCTTCTCATCTCTGTCCCTTCCTACCTGTCTGTCCCTATCTGTCCCTCTCTGTCACAAAAATAAAATGAAACTAAGATACAAACAGAACCAGTCTAAGGTATTATTTCAGAATCACATGGTATTTTGGTGAGAATTTCCAATGTATAGAGAATATGGTAGCAATTACGAAAGTGCAGGAGGTTTTTGAGTGTGGTAAGTTAACACTCTCCAAGACCGTAAGATGGCTCACTTCTCATTTCAAGTAAGCTGTGTGGCTTCTTAATGATAGAGTCACAGATAAATCATTTAAATTATAATTCAATTCTGTCCTTTTCTCATTCTGGACAGTAGGAGTAACACTGCTGAATCTGTGATCATAAATGATAGCTCTAGCCTGACCTGTGGTGGCGCAGTGGATAAAGCGTCGACCTGGAAATGCTGAGGTTGCCGGTTCGAAACCCTGGGCTTGCCTGGTCAAGGCACATATGGGAGTTGATGCTTCCAGCTCCTCCACCCTTCTCTCTCTCTCTGTCTCTCTCCTCTCTCTCTCTCTGTCTTTCCCTTTCCTCTCTAAAATGAATAAATAAAAAAATTAAAAAAAAAACAAACCTTTAAAATAAATGATAGCTCTACTTAGAAATGAGGTGGCAATTCAAATGCCCTAGAATATTCTTTTTATGTTTTTATTTTATTTTTTTTGTGTGTGTTTTTCTGAAGTTGGAAACAGGAGGCAGTCAGACAGACTCCCGCATGCACCCGATCGGGATCCACCCGGCACGCCCACCAGGAGGCGATGCTCTGCCCATGTGGGGTGTCGCTCTATTGCAGCCAGAGCCATTCTAGCGCCTGAGGCAGAGGCCATAGAGCCATCCTCAGCACCCGGGCCAACTTTGCTCCAATGGAGCCTTGGCTTCGGGAGGGGAATAGAGACAGAGAGGAAGGAGAGGGGGAGGGGTAGAGAAGCAGATGGGCGATTCTCCTGTGTGCCCTACCCAGAATCGAACCGGGGACTCCTGCACGCTAGGCTGACGCTCTACCACTGAGCCAACTGGCCAGGGCTGCCCTAGAATATTCTTATAAATAATCTGAGATTATCATTGAAATGGAAACAAACATTAAAAATTTTTAACAGCCTGACCAGGTGGTGGCGCAGTGGATAGAGCATCAGACTGAGATGTGGAAGGACCCAGGTTCGAGACCCCGAGGTCGCCAGCTTGAGCGCGGGCTCATCTGGCTTAAGCAAAGAGCTTACCAGCTTGGACCTAAGGTCGCTGGCTCCAGCAGGGGGTTACTCGGTCTGCTGAAGGCCCACGGTCAAGGCACATGTGAGAAAGCAATCAATGAACAACTAAGAAATCGCAACGCGCAACGAGAAACTGATGATTGATGCTTCTCATCTCTCTCCGTTCCTGTCTGTCTGTCCCTGTCTATCTCTGCCTCTGTAAAAAACTAAATAAAATAAAATAAAAATAAAAATTTTTAACAGAGGATTCTTGAATCTGTGAATTCTACTTTGAATACTACTAAGCACGAGACAGGCGTGCTCTCTGGTAAGGAGAGTGAGACTTAAATACATAGTTCTGTTTTCATTGTTGAGTATCTTTTTTTTTTTTTCCTTTTAATTCTGAAGCTGAAAACAGGGAGAGACAGTCACACAGACTCCCGAATGCGCCCGACCGGGATCCACCCGGCACGCCCACCAGGGGCGACGCTCTGCTGCGACCAGAGCCACTCTAGCACCTGGGGCAGAGGCCAAGGAGCCATCCCCAGCGCCCGGGCCATCTTTGCTCCAATGGAGCCTTGGCTGCAGGAGGGGAAGAGAGACGGGGGGGGGGGGGGGGGGGGGGGGGAGTGGAGAAGCAGATGGTTGCAACTCCTGTGTACCCTGACTGGGAATAGAACCTGGAATATCCACACATGGGGTCGATGCTCTACCTTTGAGCCAAGTGGTCAGGGCTTGAGGCTTCTTTTAGAGGCATGAATATTTAGATCTTGCTCCTAATAATGTATTTGCTCTCAAAGTCTGTGTCATCTGGTCTTAATATAGGTGCACTGGTTCTGTTTTGGTTAGCATTTGCCAGGTATGTTGTATTTGTTTTCCCATATGTTTACTTACAGCTGTGATAGTGTGTTTATTTTTTGGACTCAGCAAATGGCTAGATTTTAAATTCAGCTTCTAGATTCAAGTGGACAGGTTATGAGCCCATTTATGTTTATTGTAGTTATTGACGTAGTGGTTTCTGTTTCTCCCATCTTATGTTTTGTTTGTTTTTGGTCTTAATTTTTTTTTCTCTTTTCTTGCCCTCTTTCTCTTTTTTCCCCCAGTTAATTGATTTTTCTTTCTTTTTATCCCCACTATTAGTTTGGAAATTGTGTACTTTGTTTCTGTTATTTCATTGGTTGGTCCCCTTTGAAATTTTATCATTCCTCTTTAACTAAAATTGTAAAATTAATATTATAAACCCTTTTCTAAACATGCCCTAACTCTGTTGCTTAGACCATCGCCCCAAAGCACAGAGGTTGCCAGTTCGATCTTCGGTCAGGACACATACAGAAACAGATTTTTTTTTTTTTATAGAGTCAGAGAGAGGGATAGACAGGGACAGACAGACAGGAATGGAGAGAGATGAGAAGCATCAATTATCAGTTTTTCTTTTTTTTTCTTTTTTTTCTTTTTTATTTATTTATTTTTTTTTATTTATTCAATTTTTTAGAGAGGAGAGGGAGAGAGAGAGAGAGGAGAGAGGGAGAGGAGAGACAGAGAGAGAGAAGGGGGAGGAGCTGGAAGAATCAACTCCCATATGTGCCTTGATCAGGCAAGCCCAGGGTTTCAAACCGGCGACCTCAGCATTTCCAGGTTGACGCTTTATCCAGTGGGCCACCACAGGTCAGGCAATCATCAGTTTTTCGTTGTGACACCTTAGTTCATTGACTGCCCTCTCATATGTGCCTTGACCGTGGGTCTTCAGCAGACCGAGTAACCCCTTGCTTGAGCCAGCGACCTTGGGTCCAAGCTGGTGAGCTTTTTTGCTCAAACCAGATGAGCCCGCACTCAAACTGGCGACTTCGGGGTCGTGAACCTGGGTCCTCCGCATACCAGTTCAACGCTCTATCCACTGCGCCATTGCCTAGTCAGGCTAAAATCAATTTTTTTAAAAATTGTAAACTATATAGGACTGTAAGACACTTCAACTCTAAAAATGTACTGTTCTAATTTTAGTATATGTGCTGCTGAAGCGAGCACTAAAAATGTACTGTTATATAGTATTTTTGTTGTTTTGTTTTTAAGCTTGCATATTTGAAAAGTGACTTGTTTGCCAGTATATATATGCACATACACCAATTTCTTTATTTGCTATTTTCTTCTATATTTCAAATCTTTTGGGGGATTTATTTTCATTCTAGCTGAAATAAATGTTCAGGAATTCCTTTGAAGGATGTCCAGAAACATGGAATCGCACCAAATTCTGTGTGTCCCCTTTCACCTTTTTTAATATGACTATAGGGATAAATTGCTTAGTCCTATCTGGAGGGTGGAAACAGCTTTGGGTAGTTCAAACAGGAAAGAGGTCTGGTTTAGGGAATTGGGTTACACCTTATTAGAAGGGATAGAAAAGCAAAGGGGGAAGATAACAATTCCCATAGTGAGGGAAAGCTGTTGACCCTGCGAGAGTGAGCACTATACTGAGCCCAGTGTCCGTCATACCCACTCTTATGTAGCTGGTACAATAGGCCCAAATTATCTGCTCCATGACCCCCTACAAGAGCTACTGCTACATTGTTGGTGGCATCACCTGGAACTGAATGGATTCTTTTCTTTCATGCTTTTTAATCTGTTGTATATACCATTGGCAGGACCTAATATAAATTTTTGGGGAAATGTAATTTTATGCTCCTAATTGTAATGATGAAGGGGAGTTTTTAAAGAGGGGTGACTGGGCTGAATGCCACTGGACACAGTCTGCCACCTGACAAGTTATTTATACTTCACTCCACAAGCAAATCTGTAGCTGTGTCAGAGCACTGGTGAATGTCCAACCAAGCATTTGAACCTGCTTACCAGTAAGGTCCTGGAACTGTCACATCTGTAGAAGGTTAAAACTGTGTCTGTATTGTAGATAAAAAATATTGTGGACATCTTATGTTTAAGAAATGTAATTTTGGCCTGGTTGCACAGTGGATAGAGCATCGGACTGGGATACAGAGGACCCAGGTTCGAAACCGAGGTTGCGGCTTGAGTGCAGGCTCATCTGGTTTGAGCACAGCTTACCAGCTTGAGCCCAAGGTCGCTGGCTTGAGCAAGGGGTCACTCAGTCTGCTGTAGCACATATTAGAAAGCAATCAGTGAACAACTAAGGTGCCACAAGGAAGAATCGATGCTTCTTATCTCTCTCCCTTCCTATCTGTCCCTCTCTTTGTCTCTGTCTCTGTCACCAAAAAATAATAATAACAATAATTTTGATACATTTTCCTGTTAAATGCAGCTGAAATGATAAATCCAGCTATTAATTTGCATCTAGAAAGGACTTGCCATTGTGCTCTATATTTGGCAAGAAAGTTCAAGAATTGGTTTGTTTTTCTAGGACATGTTAGAAATCCATTCTAAACCTAAATGATATTTTCAGCTGTAGTTGCCATAATGCCCAAAACATTTTCTATAGTATGTTGTTATTTTAATTGAATTGAACATGCTTACTATTATATGTAAACATATATAAATGTATTTCTTACTAGGAAAGGAAGAGGGGGAAAAAAGAAAAGAAAGTAAGGGCCTGCCTGATCAGGCGGTGGCTCAGTGGATAGTGTCAGACTGGGACACAGAAGACCCAGGTTCAAGACCCCGAGGTCTCCGGTTTGAGCGTGGGCTCATCCGGCTTGAGCACAGGCCCACCAGCTTGAGCGTGGGGTTGTTGGCTTGAGCCCAAGGTCGCGGGCTTGAGCAAGGGGTCAAGGCACATATGAGAAAGCAGTCAATGAACAACTAAGATGCTGCAATGAAGAATTGATGCTTCTCGCCTGACCTGTGGTGGCGCAGTGGATAAAGCATCGACCTGGAATGTTGAGGTAGCCGGTTCAATACCCTGCACTTGTCTGGTCTAAGGCACATATGGAGTTGATGCTTCCTGCTCCTCCCCCCTTTCCCTCTCTCTCTCTCACTCTCCTCTCAAAATGAATAAATAAAAAAATTAAAAAAAAAAAAAAGAATTGATGCTTCTCATCTCTCTCCCTTCCTGTCTGTCCCTGTCTATCTGTCTTGCTCACTTGCTTGCTAAAAAAGAAAGGGAGGCCCTGGCTTGTTGGCTCAGTGGATAAAGCATTGGCCCTGTATGTGGATGTCCTGGGTTCAATTCCTGGTCAGGGCACACATGAAAAGCCACCTTCTTCTTCTCTTCCTTTTTTTCTCCCCCTTCTCTCTCTCTCTTCCCCTCTTGCAGCCAGTGGCTCGATTGGTTTGAGCATTGGCCTCAGGTGCTGAGGATAGCTCAGTTGATTCAAGCATCAGCCCCCAGATGGGTTACTGGGTGGATCCCAATCAGGGCACATGCGGCAGTCTGTCTGTCTATTTTCCCTCCTCTTTTTTTTTTTTTTTTTTTTTTACAGGGACAGAGAGAGAGTCAGATAGAGGGATAGCTAGGGACAGACAGGAACGGAGAGAGATGAGAAGCATCAATCATCAGTTTTTCGTTGCGACACCATAGTTGTTCATTGATTGCTTTCTCATATGTGCCTTGACCGTGGGCCTTCAGCAGACTGAGCAACCCCTTGCTCGAGCCAGTGACCCTGGGTCCATGCTAGTGAGTTTTTTGCTCAAGCCAGATGAGCCCGGGCTCAAGCTGGCAACCCTGGGGTCTCGAACCTAGGTCCTTCCGCATCCCAGTCCGATGCTCTATCCACTGTGCCACCGCCTGGTCAGGCCCTCCTCTCTTTTAATAAAAGAAAAAGTAAAGGAACGCCAGATAAGATGTCTTATGGTGCTCAGTTTTACTCCCTTATATAAAATGGGGGAAACCTGAAGAAAGACTGCAAACTAGGGAAAGTTGGTACCCCTATACCAGAAATTTTAAGGAATCTGTTTTAGATACAGAACTGATAATTAAAGTCAAGCAAAGGAAGAAGTAGAGAGTCTTTACTTCCTAGACCCATGAAAGCTGGCTGTTATTATTAGAAATGTGAAACTGAAAAGCTGTAATCACGTTAGAGTTGTTTTTAATGTCAACCAATTTAAAAAAATAAGGGTTTTTTTGTTTGTTTTTAGTTGTTGTTGTTGTTGTTGTTTTTTAATTGAGACAGGCATGTGCCCTGGCCAGGTTCTACCTGGCATCCCCCATCTGGGGCTGATGTTCTGCTCATCTGGGGCTGCTGCTCCGTTACTTGCCAACTGAACTACTAGTGCTTGACTTATGACCATGATTGGTTCCAACAGACCGGTCGTAACACGATTTGGTCATAATTTGAGTAGGCTATATGCACAGTATTGTGAAATGATGTTATAAAAATGTTTAAGTCATATATTTTAATTTTTCTTTATTAATTTTTAGAGAGGGGGGAGAGAGATAGAGAGAAGGAAAGGGGGGGGAGAAACAGGAAGCGTCAACTCGTAATAGTTGCTCCCTGTATGTGCCTTGACCAGGCAAGCCCAGGGATTTGAACTGGCGACCTCAGTGTTCCAGGTTGATCAGGGGTCCCCAAACTACAGCCCGCGGGCTGCATGCAGCCCCCTGAGGCCATTTATCTGGCCCCCACCGCACTTTTAGAAGAGGCACCTCTTTCATTGGTGGCCAGTGAGAGGAGCATAGTTCCCATTGAAATACTGGTCAGTTTGTTGATTTAAATTTACTTGTTCTTTATTTTAAATATTGTATTTGTTCCCGTTTTGTTTTTTTACTTTAAAATAAGATATGTGCAGTGTGCATAGGGATTTATTCATAGTTTTTTTATAGTCTGGCCCTCCAACGGTCTGAGGGACAGTGAACTGGCCCCCTGTGTAAAAAGTTTGGGGACCCCTGAGGTTGATGCTGTATCCACTGCGCCACCACAGGTCAGGCGTTTAAGTCAAATTTTATCATAATTTTCTTTCATTATTGTTATATATCATAATTTTCTTTGTTCATTTTATGCCATTTGTATCCTCTCTACCCCATTTTGTTTCTTATTTTTACATTCATCAGGTTTAAGTAAAACACTGCAATACCACTACAACTGGTTTAACATTTGCAAAGACAATTTCCTCTTGGTAAACATCTTGGGAGGGGTTTGATGAAAAATATCCAAAACACAAAACACAGATTGCAGTGCCGAGTCTGGGATAACAGTTGAAATGGTGCATGCAGAGATGGTAGTGCTGCCGGAAGCTGGTCCGCACTGTCGTACGCCCAGCTCAGCAGGGCAACGCTTGCGCTGCCAGGGCGCGGAGCAGTCATGGCGAGCGATTGTGGTCGTAAAGTCGAATGGTCATAAGTTGCATAGGTCATAAGTCAATCAGTATTTGTGCCTGAGGTGAGACCATGGAGCTGTCCTCAATGCCCAGGGCCAACTTGCTCATTTGAGCCATGCTGCAGGAGGGGAAGGGGAGTGGCATGGAGAAGCGTGTGGTCACTTCTGTGTGCCCTGACCGGGAATTGAACCAGCGACTTCCACACGCCGGGCCTATGCTCTGCTGCTGAGCCAACTGGCCAGGGCCAAAGATAACTTTATAGTAGAACTCAAGTAGGTCCTTCCTCCCAATTCTACTTCTGAGTTGTACCACTACTAATACCCTTCACTCAGCCATAGTAGATGCCCGAGTGAAGTCTGAGCCATAGAGAAGAAACTGCAGTGATCCAGCCTACCTCCTACATGAAACTGGTAACCTTAAATTTATGATTTCTCCAGCTTCTGTGATCACTACAGTGTAGTATAGTATCTTCTATGAGCATTAATTAGATTCTAAAGTTAGTAAGGCAAAAATGCTTATAACTAAAATCCCCCCTTGACAACCCTGGTGAAGTCATGATCAGATTGGAAACTGCCCCATCAATTCTCAGTAGGTCAGTTATTCACTCTGTTGTGTAGTGATTGAACAGGCTGGGCTGATTCTTTAGTCAATTGCTAACTGAGGTAGTAGGCTTTTGCTGTAGAGGCTGAGTTTTTCAACACTAGAATGGTAAATAGTACATTGATGTACTTACTACACTCTGAAAGACACCCAGGGATCAAGACCATGGGAATGACAGGTTTGCATAACACACCTCACGCTTGAGCTCTGGGGCATACCCTTCTTGAATGGAATGACTGGCAGAGTCACTGATGCTATTTAAGAGTCTTTATCTGGGCTGAGCACACAGTAATTTTGTGTGTATCAAGTGAGTGAATGATGTGACCACTGTAAAAGACTAAAAATCAAAATAGATGTATGAAACTGTAGCATAAAAGGAGGAAAGTAGACTACTTGAAGCCTAGAGGGAGCATGCATGTAAAAGAAGCCCTATAGAACAAGTATGTATATATGACAGCAGCAGCTTTCTTCTCAAATCCTCTAAGACTAAAAATGAGAAGATATAACAACACATGAAGCTGTTCAACATGAAGATATGTTGACAATATTGGTGAATAAAGCTGATTATAAAACATGATTGAATATAATTTTGAGGCGGTGGCACAGGGGATAGAGCGTTGGCCTAGGACATAGATGACCCAGATTAAAAACCTCGGGGTCACCAGCTTAAGCGTGGGCTTATCCGGCTTGAGCCACGTGGGTCTCTGGTTCAAGAGTGGGGTCATACACATGACCCTAAGGTCGCTGGCTTGAGCAAGGGGTCACTCACTCTGCTGAAGCCCCCAAACCCTCGTCAAGGCTCATATATAATTTTGTGGAAAATATATGCAAAACTTGTGTGGTGCTTCTTCAGTTCCTAGATTAACAAATGATTTACTTGCTGTACAAGAACAGTACGCTTGGCATTTCTAGATTTAACATTTCTGCTTTTTGACTATTCATAAATAATCTGGGAGAATTAAGATACGCAGAGATGTGTCATTCTGCTTAACTGGTCTGTGGAAATGAGTACATTAGCTAGAAAGTGCACCTTGCCATTGCCCAGCCTCCTCTGTCAGGACATCTCTGTTTTTCTTTTTTTTTTTAAATCAGTGGTAGTCATCCTGGACTCTACCACCCACTAGTGGGTGTTCCAGCTTTCATGGTGGGCAGTAGCGGAGCAACCAAAGTATAAATAAAAAGATTTAACTATAGTAAGTTGTTTTATAAAGATTTATTCTGCCAAACTTAGCAAAAATCCAACATAAAGTACTTGGTAAGTAATTATTATTATATGCTTTAACTTGCTGTAACTCTGCTTTATAAATTTTATCAAGTAAAGTTACTTCCCTACTTTATAAATCACCATTACTGTGGAACCGGTGGGCAGTTAGAAAATTTTACTACTAACAGAGATACAAAAGTGGACGGTAGGTATAAAAAGGTTGACTACCCCTGTTTTAAATGATATTAAAATTTTCTTTTATTAATTTTAGAAAAAGACCAAAAAAATGCTCAAAAGATAGAATTGGACTGAATGAATTAGTTCAGTCAATGTGTGAATATAATGGACATAATATGGCTATTGGGATCAGAAACCCACATGTGGAGCTTTTTCCGTAAGGGAGAAACTCTAAGTCAGGATTAAGCAGCCTCTTAAGTGGTCTCTATCAAGAAGAGCAAGAGTTAGTCACTATGGCATGAGTGAATCATTGGTTCATGGTTTTCTTGGCTGGAGAAGGAAAAGTGAAGAGATGAAGAGCTAAAATACTTCCTGTTGTTACAAACTAAAGGGTTCTTTTGCCTGAGCACATCAAAACCCAGTAAAACAGGAACAGGAGTTTGCAGCAAAGAAAGTAAGGGTTTATTAAGAAAATGGCACCAAGCCAGATGACACAGGAGAGCTGGCACTCTTAAGACCTGGTTCCCTGATGGTTTCTAGGGGATAGGTGTTATTTGGGGGAAATTTTTTATTTTATTTTTTTTATTCATTTTAGAGAGGAGAGAGAGTCAGGGGGGAGGAGCAGGATCATCAACTCCCATATGTGCCTTGACCAGGCAAGCCCAGGGTTTTGAACTGGCGACCTCAGCATTTCCAGGTCGATGCTTTATCCACTGCACCACCACAGGTCAGGCCTGGGGGAAAATTATTAATCATGGTGACTAATAGAGTTGGGGTCATGGGCTCCACTGATTGGTTGGGGCCAGGGTAGGGAGCAGTTGATCATTCTTGCAGGTCCTGGTATCAGCCATGGTGTTCTGCCTAGTTTTATGAGGGCTGGTGTTAAAGCTGAATAGCCTTAAAATATTATATTGATAGTCCTTGGTCAGAAAACGTTTTTTGTTGTTTTTTTTTTAAAGAGACTTTTGCCAGTATAATCAATTTAAGGGTTTTCTTTAAATTTTTATTTTTTTATTTTATTTATTCATTTTTAGAGAGAGGGAGAGAGAGGAGAGAGAGAGAGAAGGGGGAGGAGCTGGAAGCATCAACTCCCATATGTGCCTTGACCAGGCAAGTGCAGGGTTTCGAACCGGCAACCTCAGCATTTCCAGGTCGACACTTTATCCACTGCGCCACCACAGGTCAGGCAGAAAACATGTTTTTGATGCATTAAAAAATGGAATCTTTAGGCCCTAGCCGGTTGGCTCAGTGGTAGAGCGTTGGCCTGGCGTGCAGGAGTCCCGGGTTCAATTCCCGGCCAGGGCACACAGGAGAGGTGCCTGTCTGCTTCTCCACCCCTCCCCCTCTCCTTCCTCTCTGTCTCTCTCTTCCCCCTCCCGCAGCCAAGGCTCCATTGGAGCAAAGTTAGCCCGGGGGCGCTGGGGATGGCTCTCTGGCCTCTGCCCCAGGTTCTAGAATGGCTCTGGTTGCAACAGAGCAACGCCCCCTGGTGGGCATGCCGGGTGGATCCTGGTTGGGCGCATGCGGGAGTCTGTCTGACTGCCTCCCCATTTCCAACTTCAGAAAAATACAAAATTTAAAAAAAAATGGAATCTTCAGCCTGACCGGGCAGTGGTGCAGTGGATAGAGCATTGGACTGGGATGCGGAGGACCCAGGTTCGAGACCCCGAGGTTGCCAGCTTGAGCGCGGGCTCATCTGGCTTAAGCAAAAAAACCAAAAAACAAAAACAAAAAAAACCCTCACCAGCTTGGACCCAGTGTCGCTGGCTCTAGCAAGGGGTTACTTGGTCTGCTGAAGGCCCACGGTCAAGGCACATATGAGAGAGCAATCAATGAACAACTAAGGTGTCAAAACGAAAAACTAATGATTGATGCTTCTCATCTCTATCCATTCCTGTCTGTCTGTCCCTGTCTATCCCTCTCTCTGACTCTGTCCCTGTATAAAAAAAAAAAAAAAAAAATTGGAATCTTAAGCATGAACAGTCATTAGGCATTTATATACACAAATGTGAAGATTGACGAAGATGACGTTTCTCTTTTTCATAAATATCAAAAGTGTTCTTTCTGTATTGAGTTATTCAGGCAAAATATGCTGGTAAAGTAAGCTGCTGTTAATTTGTATTAAAGTATCTCAGGAGTTTCCAGTTATGCACAATTTTGGATACATAGGTGATCAAAAGAGCTTTTATATTTTAACAGTATTAAGATGATTTTCTAAATATAGGCAAAGAGCTGATGAATTCCATAGAAGGTGACTAACTATAAATGTATTATACATGACTGGAAAGAAATGGCAAGCAAGACTTCAGAGCTGAGATATCTTGATATTTTTATCCAGTGTGTGGGGTGTTCCACATGCATCACACAGCTATAATAGAGCTATCACATGGCTCATTTGAAAAACAAGATAGAGATGTTTTAAAAGCTCTGTGTTTGATTTCTTAGGCAGATGCTGCATTACTTGGCATTAGACAACTAAAGTCAAAATCCAGATATTAAAAGGTGAATTATTTTAAATAACTGAATTGTGATAGAGAAGTAATTTATTTCAAATTATTTCAGGAAATGGAAGATAAAGTGGCTAATCCAGAGAAGGTTGAAGAAGCAAAATTAAAAGCAAGGTATCCTCATCTGGGACAAAAGCCTGGAGGTTCAGATTTCTTAAGGAAAAGATTGCAGAAAGGGGTAAGTTCTTGTGTATAACCTTCAAATACTTAAGCTCTGTGAACTCAGTGTGCAGGTAGAGATGGTGAAATGGGCATCTGCATATCTAGTTCTGTACCTTACCAGGTGTGTGTGTATGTATATAATTTCCCCCCAAGTTTTAGATTGTTCATTCTGCATAAATAGTAAGAATTAAGAATCCAGGACTCTTTATCACTTTTAACTGTAATAATTTCAAGCATGTAGAAAGGTGCAGATAAATAATATAATAGAACCTATTTACCCACTATCCAGATCTAACATGTTTAAATATTTTGCTATATTTACTTAAGCTTTATCTTTGTGAGAAAGAAAATAGCTCTAGTTAAAACCTCCCATGTATTTGTGTATCCCCTTTCTCTCTTCTCTCCAAAAGCAACCATTATCCTGAAGCGCAGGTATTTATTATTCTGCCCATGTTATTACTACTATTTTTAAACTTCCAACCGTTTTAAAGGTGATTTTCCACACAATGTCCAAAGGGATAAAATACTTTTTATTTGAACGAAATGATCATTTTTAAAGCATAGCTGACTGTCTCCTTTACGTAATACATTTCACATATAAGTGCTCTGATACAATTTATTCACTTGTAATTTTAGTAGTTCAAATTATTGAAAACATTTTAGAAATCTGCCATACTTTGTGAAGCAGAAATCATTATTTCCGAATAATGAGATCTGAATTGAAATAATGTTACATGTTTCTTAGGTTTTTCTTTTCTAATTCCTTTCTTTATAAAAAAATTTAAGGGCTCCATCTTCACTCTAAGCACAAATTATATACTGTACAGGAAGCAAGGAAAATTGAAACATTGTTTATGGAACAGAATTGTTTATTGAATCAGATGCCAAATCATGTTTCTCCCTAAATGAATACCTTAAATATACTGCTATCTGCAGCTTGAATACAAAACTTACAGTGTGTTTAGTTCTATGTGGATTATTTTCTCAAGTAAACCAAATTCCAATAGAATATTTTTCCAACTTTATTGAGATACAGTTGACATAGAACGTTGTGTAAATTTAAGCTGTATAATGAGATGCCTTAGCCTGACCTGTGGTGGCGCAGTGGATAAAGCGTCAACCTGGAAACACTGAGGTTGCCGGTTCAAAACCCTGGCTTGCCTGGTCAAGGTACATATGGGAGTTGATGCTTCCTGCTCCTCCCCCTTCTCTCCCCCCCCCAAATGAATAAATAAATAAATAAAAATAATGAGATGCCTTGATACATGGACATAGGATGAAATACTTATAACAGTTAACACACTCTTACTTACATAATTACCACTTTGTTGTTATAGTGAGAACATTAAAGCCCTTCTCTTATTAGCAACTTTTAAGGGTATGATCCAGTATTGTTGACTAGTCACCATGCTGCACATTAGATCCCTGGAACTTACCTTATAATTGAAAGTTTGTGTCCTTTGACCAGCATCTTCCCATTTCCCCCACCTATTAGTCCCCATTCTACTCTGTGTTTTTGTGAGTTGGCTGTTTTCAGATTCCACATATAAATGAGGTCATGTACAAGTCGTGTATTATGTGTCTTTCTACCAGAATAATATTTTAACAAATTACTATTTGTTGATTTTAGAGAGAGGAAGGGAGAGAGACAGAGCTAGGAACACCTGTCTGTTCCTATATATATGTGCCCTGACCGGGAATGGAACCGGCAATCTCTGCGCCTTGGGACAAAGCTCTAACCAAGCTAGACAGCCAGGGCAACTAATGATTTTTTAAAGTGGCAAAATATAGAATGGTAGTTTTCTTTAATTTTCCTGGCTTTAAAGAAACTAACATAAATAATAGATTAATGGGTTTTTTTAAACTTACATGAAAGAATAACATTCACAGCTTTGAAATAATAGGATGGCAAGGAAAAATTATACCAAAAATATAAAACCTCTGTTCCATGAGAAGTAATTTAGTGGGGAAATTATTACAAAAATATAGTTAATATCTGTAATACATAAAGAGATCTTTCAGATACACAAGAAAAACATTAAGGAGCTCCTCGATAAAGGATTTTAACACAAAATATAGATATTAAAACACTGAGAAAAATATTTATCCATGATATAAATCAATGAAATGTAAAAAAGAACAATCATACCATACAACTAAATTAGGGAAATATTTAAAATAATACCCACTGGTGATGTTGAAGTTGAATGTTGCTAATACGCTCTTTGCTCTGTGTAGCATTTAAAATTATTACTAATGTTTTAGAAAGGGCTTTGGATCAAGATTTATAAATATGTTCATATCCTTAGAGTAAATAATTTCTTGTGACTTAACCCCAGGATATAATTCAATATAAGGAAGAAGTCTTTAAGTTTGAAGATGTTCTTTCTGGCTTTAATTCTAATTAGAAGCAGCACCACTATTGAAGAGCAGAGAGGTAGTTCAATTGTGATAAGCCAGCAAAATGGTATCTTGGAGTTAGTGTTGTTGGTGTAAATAGTTGCAAATGAGAAAATGCCACTTAATTAAGAAATAAGTATACAGAATCCTCCTATGCTAAAAGAGTTGATTTTTAAAAGACATCTGAATGACAGAGTCCTGGGTTTTAGTTTTCCCTTCGTTATAATAGCAAACTGGCAAATTGCAATGTACCTTTAAATAGTTTCTTCTTAATTTGAGAGGATTGGTTAGATGTTATTTATATGAGGTCCCTTTCTGTTTCACTATACTTACTAATGTTATTATGAGATGTCAAGGATTGACACCTATTTTAGACTTTTAACAATATGATATGTGTACATAATGACTATATAAGACTGTCAGAGCTGGGTGGAATATCAAGAAGTAGTCTTAGTCCATGCTTTTTTCTATTTGTTTAGTTTGTGAAGTCCCAAGAAAACTGAGGATTCAGTTTTAAGAAAGAAGGTCTTAAAAGTTCAACATTGCCATGGCCGGGTAGTTCATTTGGTTAGAGCAGTGGTCCCCAACCCCTGGGGTACCAGTCCGCAGAGAAAGAATAAATAACTTACATTATTTCCGTTTATATTTAAGTCTGAACGATGTTTTATTTTTAAAAAATGACCAGATTCCCTCTGTTACATCCATCTAAGACTCACTCTTGTCACTTGTCTCGTAAGTTCGACAGTTAAATTTAAAAATATCACAGTTTTTATGCCGGTTGCATAACTTTATTTTGTGCATTTATCCGTCCTACCCTAAAGGCCAGTCTGTGAAAATATTTTCTGACATTAAACCGGTCCGGGCCCAAAAAAAGTTGGGGACCACTGGGTTAGAGCATCATCTTAAAGTGCAGAGGTTGCTGGTTTGATCCTGGTCAGGGCACAGACAGGTGCTGATTGATATTCCCGTGTCTGTCTGTCTCTCTCTTTCGCTCTCTCTCGTTAGAATAACTTATTTTATACTGACAATATAGGGTCACATGTACATCTTAAACTAATATAATTGCATATGAAAGCTTTTAAACTGAATTTTTTTTTCTTGTAGCAAAAATATTTTGATTCTGGGGATTACAACATGGCTAAAGCAAAAATGAAGAACAAGCAACTTCCTACTGCAGCCCCGGATAAGACAGAGGTCACTGGTGACCACATTCCCACTCCACAGGACCTTCCTCAACGGAAACCATCCCTTGTGGCTAGCAAGCTGGCTGGCTGATTAAGAGCTGAACTGCATGAATCTTCTAATTCCCATTGTTTTTTCTTAAGATGTTACTTCCTTGCTTTTTATTTTCTTTCAATCACTTAGTCATTTGAGGAGTGACAGCTTTGCAGGTAGTGGTAGTGTGTGCTGCTATTGTAAGGGAAGATACATGTGTAGAGTTTTGATTAGTTTGACAGTGCACTGATGAAGAGAACATGTTAGAGCAACATAAAGTAATCTACTTGAAAATAATTGTATATATTACCTATCTCCTAGTGTAGGTCTGGTCCTAACAACTACCAAGCAAATTTTAGTTTTAATGTTTTGGCTTTCTTAATCATCTTAATTATAGCTTTGTATGTTAGTCTTATTTAATTAACCTCCATTGTATTGATCTCTTCTGTATTTTCCTTTTGGATTTTATAAAACAAGTTTAAGACCACAAGTTGAAAGAAAGGTCACATTTCAAACACAAATAGATGGGGTTCCAAAAGATTTGTATTTCTGTGCTTGAACTTGAATGGCCTTAAACCTGTTTCAGCTTTAATGATAGAAGTTTACTTGGGCAATATTTGCCCTTTCTGGTGTAACTTATGTGACCCTAGTGCTTAACAGCTGCCATTGAAGCTAATATTTTTACTTAGTTATAGCTAGAATACCTTTTGTTGTTAAAGATATGAATGAAGTATGCATGTGCATCAACTGTTGAATTCACTTTTGTGCCATTTTTGTAAATATAGTAGTTTTGCACAACCTCTCACAAATGTCTGTATTAATTTCACATATTAAAAAGTAGATGATGTGCCAACCAGAAGCACAAAAGTTCCTACACAAAACTCTGTATGTCATTAGAGCTTTTGTATAATAAGAGTAGTTTACAATCTTGGGCTTAAAGAATACCAACTGAAATCTTTGCTTAGTCTACGATAGACTTAAGCTTTTTCATTTGTTACTAATACCCATGAGACATTCAGTGGCCTTGCGCAAATATGATATGTTGCTTAGGCATATCTTTTGTCCTATGCAGAACATTTCATTTTGACTTTTATGAAAATTGCAATTTATGTAATTTATACAAACTTTTTAAATGTAGAAACTTTTTACTTCAGCGGTCAATTTTGGGGACACGAGACTAAAAGGCTTCGATACTCTGCCTCCTGTGGCCCCCTCCCTCCTTTTTTTCTTGCTTCTTTGACTCAAATCATGTTGGGCTGTGCTGTTCAGTCTGTTCAGAAGCGTAGGTGTCTGTATCCTTACTCTTGAAATTTGCTCTGCTGAATGCTGTATTTTATAATAATTTTTTTATAACCTTTCAGTTAATTAACAATTCTTATTCCTGTATTATTACTAATATTTGACAGTTGTTTAAATGAAAGGATCTTTATAATGAAACAAATACTTGAGAATACTGGCCCAGGAATCAACGGCAGGATGAGCTGAACTCTGGTAAATAATTATAAGTAATTATTATGAACTAAAGTGAATCAGGCTTCCGACAGAGTAATTTACATGTTAGGTGGAACATACTCATTAAAATATGTAGGTATTTTGCTTCTATAGATGTCACTTTAATAAAATGTCAATTTAATTTTGTGGGTTTTTTTAATCTAGTTAGTAGTAACTTTAACAGACTTTATTGGGACAAATGTACTGCACTTTTAGGAGCTCTTCCTGTAAGTCCTTGTAATGCTGTAACATCATAAAGAGGATCAGTAATCTAAGATGATACTATTTTTCTTTTCATTTCTGACTTACACAGGACTTCCCTTCTTTTGGATCCAGGCATCTTTTCTGGATCTTGGCTCCATTTGTGAACCTGCTTTCCTATCACCCCCAATCATTGTAGATGGTGCCTTGAGTTCTAGCACCTGCACTTAAAGGTAGCCTAATGTTCTGAGGAAAGCCTGCTGATGATCTTTCTGTTCTGCCCACCCCCAAAAGCAGAAAAGCAACAATATCAGCAATGTGCTAATTTGTCATTTTAAGAAATAGGAATATGTGGGTTATTCCACAGTATGTATAATTATTGTAGGATTGATATAAGAGTTACAAAATAGTGCTCACTTAGGTGCACATCTAAAATTGGAACAATACAGAGATTAGCATGGCCCCTGCTCAAGGATGAAGTGTTCCATATTTTAAAATTTTAAAAATATATATAAAACAATCCCAAAGTAGAATTTCTGCAATATCTACTTTTAATGAATATGTGCAAGGTATCACCATTAAATCACATTAAAGATTAATCTGAAATACAGAGAGACCATGTTATTCTTGACCATTATAGGACTCCTGCTGTGGTTTGTGACAAGTGATGTAACGTCTGCCTGAGTTTTAGTTTGTAAAATACAATGCTAATATTTAACCTACCTCAAAACTTGTTGAGGATCTGTGAAATATTGAGTAAGTGCCCAAAGTAAAATATTGTTGATTGTCTTTTTATTAAAAGTAAATTTCCTTATTAAACCAACCTGCCTTCTGTAAAGTCACAGTGCTTAAACTCTCAGGATATTCTCTTGGGAAAGACCTGTCATTTGTAGGTATATTTGCTTAGCCTCCATTATTGGTGCTTGGGATAGAGAGGTTTAAATTTTTCTGGTTTTGGTTCTGCCTAAACGCTAAGTTTACTGAAGACAAACGCAGGCTGTTTCATCATTGCTAGAATAAAGATTTTGACTAGATGAACTTAACTGTAATCATCTATTTCTATGATTTCAGAGTTGTGGTTTGAGAAGTGGCTAATTTTAATCCTGTTTATTGTAAATGAATGCTGAGATAAAGCTAAGGTAACAAATACTTCATGAGAGTATCTAATGTCTGAAATAAATTGCCTGTTTCATGGTTAGTAGCTCCTACTTAATAGTACAGTTTTAAGAACAATTGACTAAAATAATTATAGCTTTTGGCATTTAGGATAGTAATGATTGTTAGATTGTTTTTGATAAACTGGAAGGAGCATTGTGCAGTCTATTATTCAACCTTCTTGTGCTGCTGATCTAAAAAATACCGTATTTTCTCACGTATAAGACGTTCCCATGTATAAGACATGTCTTGATTTTGGGGCCTGAAATTTGGGGGTGGGAAGTACAGTGGTACCTTGACATACAAGTTTAATTCATTTCATTGCTGAGCTCAGCTCATGACTCAATATAAGAGAATGTAAAGAAATAAACTAGTTTATGAAGTGTCGTTACCTTCAAAGTCAGGCGAAGATGCTGGCGGAGGGGAAGGAGACTGGCAGAGGAGGTTTTCATTTCATGCTCTGTAGCTTAACATAACTTACTCTCTACACACTTAACACTACGTTTAATTGCAAAATTTAACTTACACACTACGTATGATACGTAACTTTATTGCTAAACTTAATTGCTATTTTTTTACTTTGCTTAATCATCACTATATGACTTCCTTTTCCTTCTCTGCCCTTTTCAAAGCTTTATGGCATGAAAACCCCTCCTCCAGCAACAGTAGCATAACAGTGGCCCTTCCCAAGCAGGAAGGTAATTAGCGATTTCACAGACAGCTGCCCAGCGCCATTTTTAACAATAAAAGCACACTCAGGAAACAAATTTTACAAACTCATGTGCCCAATAATCATCATTTTGTTCACTGACTTTTGGCTTTTTCACCACACTTTTCTCTCTTTCACTTAGAGGCCACTTCAACAAAAACCTTTCCATGGAAGTTTGTTTCTTCCTCCCTTTCAGACATTTAGCGGCTATCTAGTGGTGGGTGGCTGAAGCTCGTGATTCAAATATCTGCTCGTGACTTAAAGCAAAAAAGCCTGTGAGTGACTGCTCGTCTCTCAAATTGCTTGTAATTTAAAGTGCTCATGTGTGAAGGTACCACTGTATTACATAAAGTTACTGAACTCAAGTTTTATTCATCATAAAAATTCATGCAACTTCTCATTACTGTCAAAACTCCCAATCATTAGCTTGTCCTCATCTGTGTCTGATGACAAATCAGTCTTCAACAATGAACGCAAAAACAAGCATGGGAAAGCGGAAAATGCAAGCCCCCCCCCATCTACAACCACTGTATAAGACGCACCCAGTTTTTTATCCCAAATTTTTTGGGAAAAGGTGCATCTTATACATGGGGGAATACGGTAAGTCTACTCATCAAATGAGGCCTGGAAAGGTTGCTACTTGTTAATACTTTAGTTGTAATCAGTTGCTCTTTTACTTGATGTAACAAAACCATACCTCTGGATTTTTATTATTATTGTTTTTTTTACCAAACCAGGCATATATTCTTAGTTCAAATTAGTGAAGTTTTATCAAAGGTGAAATGGAAACTCAAATTGTGCTCTAAACTTGGTGTTTAGTGAGCTAGGGTAAGGTAGTTTATAGGAAGAGCACTTCTGAGTGGCGACTAAAGAAGTTTCTCTGGTGGCCTTTTCACATTCCCCAACATTAAAACATTTCCACCTTTCATTTTTCTTTTTTTTGCCACCTCATTTTACTTCATCCCCCATCCCAACTTACTATTTTAGCCCCCTAATGGTTTTCATTAAATGGTGTTTAGGACTGAGGAATTATCAATCCTTACTATCCTTCCCAATAGGTTACAGTTAAGGACATTTTTAATTCTCTAAAACACTATTCTAATCTGGATAATGACTAATTTGAGCCACTGTCCCAACTGTGCAATCAGCGTACACTGCCAGTCCACCACACCTTGCAAAATCGAGAGAAAAGAAATTCATTCTGAGATTAAAATAAGAAAAACTGATTTTAATAGTATGAATGGTTTCAGTCTTTTAAGTAGGTAAACCTATGTGTTTTTACTTTGCAAGTCACTGGTGGTCTTGATAACCATTTATGCTTATGTTATTTATCAATTAAATAGTATTTGAAAGAAAATATCTCATTTTAAATTGAATTTTATTGGGGTGGCACTGGTTAACATAATTTTACAGGTTTTAGGTGCCCAATTATACAACACATCTCTGTACACTGTATTATGTGTTTACCCCATAAAAAAGATGATCTAATTCTTTTAATAGGCCCTTACATGTTACCACATCTCCACATTTGTGATGCAGTCGGACACTTCGCCTGTATTAAAAGGACCAAGAGTTCATGCCTTTTTTGTTGAACATGTCTATAGAGTTGGCATTTAATGCTGAAAAATGTCAAATAACCCTTCCAAAATTATACTTGTGAAATATAAAGAAAAATAAATTGATCTACTTAATTTCTATTGACTTATTTTGCAGTTTTTGTGTCATTTAAATGTTACTTTTTTTTTTTTAGTATATTTTGTGAAGTTAATCCCTTTAGGTTTTGGCTACTATATACATTAAGAATTATTGTAGGCCCTGGCCGGTTGGCTCAGCGGTAGAGCGTTGGCCTAGCGTGCGGAGGACCCGGGTTCGATTCCGGCCAGGGCACACAGGAGAAGCGCCCATTTGCTTCTCCACCCCTCCGCCGCGCCTTCCTCTCTGTCTCTCTCTTCCCCTCCCGCAGCCAAGGCTCCATTGGAGCAAAGATGGCCCGGGCGCTGGGGATGGCTCTGTGGCCTCTGCCTCAGGCGCTAGAGTGGCTCTGGTCGCAACATGGCAACACCCAGGATGGGCAGAGCATCGCCCCTGGTGGGCGTGCCGGGTGGATCCCGGTCGGGCGCATGCGGGAGTCTGTCTGACTGTCTCTCCCTGTTTCCAGCTTCAGAAAAATGCAAAAAAAAAAAAAAAGATTGATTGTAGTCTAGTCTTGGTTCCTGAGATTAGCCTTAGAGCAGGGAGCATGTTGGAAAGCAGAGTAAGGCCACGTGAAGGAAAGGAGAAGCAGCCAAGATGGTGGAGTGCTGAAAGAGAAGCCAGTTAGTGCAGAGTTTGTATAGAGAGAAGGAGATGGGGAACAAAGGAGAATGAGGGTAGTGAGCTAGAAACTTTTGATTCTAGGAATCTTGGGTAAGTGTAAGCGGTGAATGAGTGGGTTTTGGAACCTAGTATGTGTTTTTACTTGCCCGCCAAGTGCAAGCTAGGATTAAAGATAATGGCCCACCAGTTTGTGACTCTGTTGTTTCATTACTGTCTGAATCCAATGAGAACCTGCATGGGCCAGGCTGCTGTGTTGGTGACCGTGGATACTGGCTTTACATTAATAAAAGCCAGAGAAGCTCATGGGGCTATAGCTTTAAAGACACGTGCTCTCTGAAATCAGATTTCTTACATAAGTTCACATTTATGGGTCGTAATTATTTTGTCTTGAGGTATATTCATCATTTACAATATAACAGCCCTTCCTATGCAGGAATACTATCAGCCATCTTGAACTGTTGTAAATTACACATAAATATAAAAATCATATTTACAAACTCTCTGAACACAGCCTAAATTATAAAATATTCTTGTTAGTCAAATAAGTTTGTAAATATATATATGATTGCTTACTTATAGTTTGCATTGGATGTGGGGAACAGGCTATAAGCTTGCAAGGTCCTTATACCCTAAGGCTTAGTTTTAAGGCTAAGCCTTTCCCTTCCTTCTAATACTAAGGTCTCAAACTAAGCTTTTCTCTACACCCTTGACTGTTGCATGATAGGGGGTGGTGCACTCTTATGAGGAATCCCATTTATGCCTCAGATAAATGGCTTTGTATCAGAGACTTTCTTATTTGTGTATTGTCTTAAAGGCTTTAATTTTCTACACTCTAAAATGAAGCAGACGGCGGGGGGGGGGGGGCGGGGGGCTCTTGCTCTCACAGTTTCTGCTATCAGCATTGCAGAGGCCTCCCCATCTCTTGCCCTCTATGGGAAAAGCAGGCTTTCTGCTTTTCCCGTGGCTGCTCTTGTGGCTTGCCTGTCTTGGTGAGACACCAATAAACAGAATGGCCCACCATCCTCCGAATCCGCCATTTCTTTACCGTCTGCCCGAATTCAATGAGAACCTGCATGTGAATGGTCATGATAGCGGCCCCTGGCCATACAATCCTTGAACCCTCTTATTTCAAGGGGGGGTTTCCTTCCTCAATTTCACAAATAGGAAAAGAAAGCTGAGGAAATTTTAAAATATTGCCTAAATACAACTCCTAGTTAGAGATAGAATTGGAGCAAACCATATAAAATTCTCCTAACTTTAAGAATGCTGTTATTGCCTGACCGGGCGGTGGCGCAGTGGATGGAACGTCGGACTGGGATGTGGGAGGACCTAGGTTCGAGACCCCGAGGTCGCCAGCTTGAGCGCGGGCTCATCTGGTTTGAACAAGGGCTCACCATCTTGGACCCAAGGTCGCTGGCTCCAGCAAGGGGTTGCTTGGTCTGCTGAAGGCCCGCAGTCAGGGCATATGTGAGGGGGCAATCAATGAACAACTGAGGTGTCGCCGCGAGGGACTGATGATTGATGCTTCTCATCTCTCTTCGTTCCTGTCTCTCTGTCCCTATCTATCCCTCTCTCTGACTCTCTCTCTGTCTCTGTTTAAAAAAAAAAAAAAAGAATGCTGTTATCATTCTTCTATTTTACACTTTCTCTCTAAAAGGAGACTGGGTTAATTAAACAACATGCCTGCAGGTAGTTTGGTAAAATATAGTTACTATGTATTTAAAGCTTTTCTGTTGCAAATACTCAATCTAAAGGCAACTTAGAATACACATTAAATGAGCATAAAAATGCAGCTAAAACTAGGCAGATAAAGAGAAGAGGACAAAAGGAAAATAAATGTAGGAAAATGATAGGGTTGCAGGTGGGGGCTGCTACGTACCGAACGCAAGTAATTATTGATCTGAGCCCAAATTGATTATAAATTTAAAGAGCCTTTATTAGCTGACCAGTGACTGCTAGCTGAAAAACAGCTAACAGCCCTGAGCCTAGGGAGACAGCAGTATTTAAGGGGATAAACCACAAAGTCATAGCTATTACATGTATGCACAACATTCTTGACATTTCATAAATAAAAAAAAATTTTTTAAATAAAAAAGAATTATTGTAGTCTTAAATTTTGTTCTAATTTAAATAATGTGTTAATGACATCCTAGTAATTAACTTTTATATTTGTAAAGGCTTTGTAGTTAAGGTAACATTAAAAGTTTGAAGATTGTGCCTGACCAGGCGGTGGCGCAGTGGATAGAGCATCGACTGGGATGCAGAAGACCCAGGTTCGAGACCCCGAGGTCTCCAACTTGAACGCAGGCTCATCTGGTTGGAGCAAAAGCTCACTGGCTTGAGCCCAAGGTCGCTGGTTCGAGCAAGGGGTTACTCGGTCTGCTGAAGGCCCGTGGTCAAGGCACATATGAGAAAGCAATCAATGAGCAGCTAAGGTGTTGCAACACGCAACGAAAAACTAATGATTGATGCTTCTCATCTCTCCGTTCCTGTCTCTCTGTCCCTGTCTATCCCTCTCTCTGACTCTTTGTCTCTGTAAAAAAAAAAAAAAAAGTTTGAAGATTGTGAGTCTTCTCTATGTCATGTATAAAACATGCTAGTATAGTACTGTCAGAAAGAAAGAGGGATAAGACATGGACTTTACATTATGGAAAGAGATATATATAAATATATATGTATATATGTTGACTATAAGTACAGAAAAGTTAATTCAGGTAGAAAGTATAACATTCCTTAAGAGATTGAAATAAAGTTCCAGGAAGTCTAGAGGAATGAGTTATTCAACTTGTGGTGTGGGGGGAAATGGGATGAGGAGTAGATCAGGGAAGTCTTACAGGTGGCTTTAAGAGATGGGTTACAGTAGGGCTGGGTGGGGCAGAAGGGGGAAAGAAGACCATTTTAAGTAGAGGAAATGTTCAAATAGTCAAGGAGGTGGGGAAATGAGGGCCTGTATAAGGAAGTTTGGTTGGAGAACGTGGTGTGTGAAGGCACTCTTGATTTTTCTCCCTAATTTGTCCTTTCCAGCCTTCAAATTGAGTACTTGGACCAACCTTGATTTCTCAAGTTGGGACCAACATCTACCAAAATCTACTAATTTTTTATTTCTCTCCACTGCCACCACTGTACCCCAAGCCACTAATATTTCTGACCTGCACAGTGCTTTAGTTCTGACACGTCACTTTCTATTGCTCCCTTGTCATGCTGCACCTGTACCCATCCCTTTGTACCACCCTGCTTCTGTTCTTACCACATTACCTCTTAAAATGTTCCAAGCTCATTAGAGAAATGCAAATCAAAACGGCAATGAGATACCACCTCACACCTGTTCGATTAGCTGTTATTAGCAAGTCAGGTAATAGCAAATGTTGGAGAGGCTGTGGAGAAAAAGGAACCCTCATCCACTGTTGGTGGGAATGTAAAGTAGTACAACCATTATGGAAGAAAGTATGGTGGTTCCTCAAAAAACTGCAAATAGAACTACCTTATGACCCAGCAATCCCTCTACTGGGTATATATCCCCAAAACTCAGAAACATTGATACGTAAAGACACATGCAGCCCCATGTTTATTGCAGCATTGTTCACAGTGGCCAGGACATGGAAACAACCAAAAAGTTCGTCAATAGATGACTAGATAAATAAGATGTGGCACATATACACTATGGAATACTACTCAGCCATAAGAAATGATGACATCGGAACATTTACAGCAAAATGGTGGGATCTTGATAACATGATACGAAGCGAAATAAGTAAATCAGAAAAAAACAGGAACTGTATTATTCCATAAGTAGGTGGGACATAATACTGAAACTAAGAGACATTGATAAGAGTGTGGTGGTTACGGGGGGGAGGGGGGAATGGGAGAGGGATAGGGGGTGGGGAGGGGCACAAAGAAAACAAGATAGAAGGTGACAGAGGACAATCTGACTTTGGGTGGTGGGTATGCAACATAATTGAACGACAAGATAACCTGGACTTGTTATCTTTGAATATATGTATCCTGATTTATTGATGTCACCCCATTAAAAAAATAAAATTATAAAAAAAAAAAAAAAATGTTCCAAGCTCATTTCCTGCTCCTGTTCAACACGTTTCTTTTTCATTAACTATTTCCCCTGGTTCATATCTTGGCTGGCTGGCTCTTTATCATTCTTAGCTCAACCTTTAACTTCCTTAGAGGAATGTCTAATTCATTATTATATCCCTAGTATCTAGAAACAGCTTATACATACCTAAATTCTTGTTGAATAAGTAAAGTAAAACAAAATAGCGGGTTGGAAATGTTAAGTGGAAAATCAGGTTAAGGATGTGGATACAGAGTTAAGCTTGATTCCTGGTCTTAGCCATGTCTAGTCTTCATTGAAATAGGCCTTGATACTCAGTAATTCTGTGAATGAAGAAATCTCAAAGAGCTTTGCTCTCAAACTGCACAACTTAAATTGGTATACCTGATTTTCCATGGCAAGGATGTGTTAACTGTTGGCTGCTGATTTGTCTTGCTTGTAATCATAACATTGCAAGCATTCTTTGTTTGATTTCCAAGACTTACTTACTATTGACCCATTTCCAGTGATTTAGGCTGGTCAATGTGTAGGTTCTTGCTTTTCTGCTTCTATAAATGCTAATATTTCTAATGACTGTAGAAATGGAAGTTGCCATCTGTTCGAATTACTGCAGATATGATCATGCCTTATTAACGATAAAGATCAGAAGTGGGCACCAGTGGGCAGCTTTTGCCAGGACACACAAACCTTTTATATCTTCCTTAATTCTCAATTACTTTAATATCAATATGAGAAGCCCCAGTCACTATGAATGTACTTGGTAAAAGTCTGGTGTTTTTTTGTTTTGTTTTGTATTTTTCTGAAACTGGAAACGGGGAGAGACAGTCAGACAGACTCCCGCATGCGCCTGACCGGGGTCCACCCGGCACGCCCACCAGGGGCGAAGCTCTGCCCACCAGGGGCGACGCTCTGCCCACCAGGGGGCGATGCTCTGCCGCGACCAGAGCCACTCTAGCGCCTGGGGCAGAGGCCAAGGAGCCACCCAGCGCCCGGGCCATCTTTGCTCCAATGGAGCCTTGGCTGCGGGAGGGGAAGAGAGAGACAGAGAAGAAGGAAGGGGGGAGGGGGGAGAAGCAAATGGGCACTTCTCCTATGTGCCCTGGCCGGGAATCGAACCCGGGTCCCCCGCACGCCAGGCCGACGCTCTACCGCTGAGCCAACCGGCCAGGGCTGGGTTTTTTTTTAATTGGCAGACAAACTTGTACATGAGTTAGGTCTATGGTTCTTGTTGCCAGCTCGGGTAATTAATATGTTCATATATAGTATTCCTACCAACTTTGTTTTCTGACAAGTTCATATGTAAACTTTAAAAAACTTTCATGAGACTTGCTTCACACCTTGTAACTACTGGGTCTGTTCTGTTATGATATTGCCAACTAATTGCAGTATGTATATTCATTTTCTCATGAGAGATACACGAGTCAGAAGCAAAGGGAGGAAAAGGTTTCAATAAGAGGAAGATGGTCTACAGCAGGGGTCCCCAAACTTTTTACACAGGGGGCCAGTTCACTGTCCCTCAGACCACTGGAGGGCCGGACTATAAAAAAACTATGAAAAAATCCCTATGCACACTGCACATATTTTATTTTAAAGTAAAAAGACAAAACGGGAACAAATACAATATTTAAAATAAAGAACTAGTAAATTTAAATCAACAAACTGACCAGTATTTCAATGGGAACTATGCTCCTCTCACTGACCACCAATGAAAGAGGTGCCCCTTCCGAAGTGCGGTGGGGGTCGGATAAATGGCCTCAGGGGGCCGCATGCAGCCTGCGGGCCGTAGTTTGGGGACCCCTGGTCTACAGTGTGGAGTGTACAGAGCAGTGAGAGGAGAGAAATCTGAAAAACTGGCAGTAGATTTTGAAATTGGTATCTGATCATTTGCAGCGAACAGCTTCGGTGGAGGTGTGTATCGGCATGGGGCACAGGAAGAGAAGAATGATAAACAACTAAAGATGAATTAGTGGTGAGGATGTTCTTTTGAGAGGTTCTGAGTACATGAAAGAAGATAAAGATTTTGGGTTTGCTTTTAAATGTAGGGAAGATTTGAGTATGGTTATAGGCAAAACAAAAAGTATGGAAGAAAAACCCAAGATTTAGAGGAGGCAAACAATGGGATGGAGAGCAGGCAGAAGAGATCAGCCTTGGTATGTCTTTCAGAGCTTCCGAGGATCAGAGGATGAATGCCCAGAGTTGAGGTGGCGGAAAGGGGCACTAGAGGAGTGCTCACTGAATGACTTATATCCCATCCAGGGGGTGAGGTCATTCTCTTTTCTTTCTTTCTTTCTTTCTTTCTTTCTTTCTTTCTTTCTTTCTTTCTTTCTTTCTTTCTTTCTTTCTTTCTTTCTTTCTTTTTCTTTCTTTCTTTCTTTCTTTTCTTTCTTTCTTGTATTTTTCTGAAGCTGGAAACAGGGAGGCAGTCAGACAGACTCCTGCATGCGCCCGACTGGGATCCACCCGGCACGCCCACCAGGGGGCGATGCTCTGCCCATCCGGGGCATCGCTCTGTCACGACCAGAGCCACTCTAGCGCCTGGGGCAGAGGCCAAGGAGCCATCGCTAGCGCCAGGGCCATCTTTTGCTCGAATGGAGCCTCGGCTGCGGGAGGGGAAGAAAGAGACAGAGAGGAAGGAGAGGGGAAGGGGTGGAGAAACAGATGGGTGCCTTTCCTGTGTGCCCTGGCCGGGAATCGAACCTGGGACTTCCGCATGCCAGGCTGACTCTCTACTACTGAGCCAACCGGCCAGGGCCTCTTTCTCTTCTTTTAATGTTTATTTTGTTGATTTTAAAGAGGGGAGAGGGAGAGAGAGACAGGAACATTGATCTGTTCCTATATGTGCCCTGACTGGGGATTGAACCTGCAACCTTTGTACTGCAGAACAGTATTCTAACCAGTCGAGCTATCCAGCCAGGGCCGGTGAGGTTATTTTCTTTTTTCTTTTTTTTTTTTTTTTGATTTTTCTGAAGCTGGAAACGGGGAGAGACAGTCAGACAGACTCCCACATGCGCCCCAGCGGGATCCACCCGGCACGCCACCAGGAGGCGACGCTCTGCCCACCAGGGGGCGATGCTCTGCCCCTCCGGGGTGTCACTCTGTCGCAACCAGAGCCACTCTAGCGCCTGGGGCAGAGGCCAAGGAGCCATCCCCAGCACCCGGGCCATCTTTGCTCCAATGGAGCCTCGCTGCGGGAGGGGAGGAGAGAGACATAGAGGAACGAGAGGGGGAGGGGTGGAGAAGCAGATGGGCGCTTCTCCTGTGTGCCTTGGCCGGGAATCGAACCCGGGACCCCTTGCACACCAGGCCGACGCTCTACCACTGAGCCAATCGGCCAGGGTGAGGTTATTTTCAAGAGACCCCAATGGCGCAAATGTCATCAAGTAGCATCATAGGGTAAATATATAAAGGATGATATAACTGATAATTGGTTTTAAATGAAATTGTTAGACTTCCTGTTCCTGTTAAAATTATATGTGATTCTGGACTCAAGTAGTACAGGAAGACAGTGAAAAGCTCTAAGAATTACCAAATATGTACCTCTACGACCAACTTTAGTTCTCTACAAGGGGAACTCCTTGAAACAATGGAGCTGTTTTGTGTTTTTTCTGGTTGTTGCCTCCATCACTCAATATGTTTATACCACTGTTTCTTAATTTTTTAATTTGAGGCATAAAGAACTGGTTTTCCAGCCTGACCTGTGGTGGCGAGTGGATAAAGAGTCGACCTAGAACACTGAGGTTGCCGGTTCAAAACCCTGGGCTTGCCTGGTCAAGGCACATATGGGAGTTGATGCTTCCTGCTCCTCCCCCCTCCTCTCTCTCTCTTCTCTCTAAAATGAATAAAGTCTTTAAAAAAAAAAAAAGTAAGAAAAATAAAAAAAGAACTGGTTTTCCAGACTGATGAAGATTTAGCTTACAACACTTCCCACATTCTTCACATCCTCCTAGGAGCATGTCACTACTTTTGATTCCTTTGTAGGTGATCTTTACAATGTCTAATAATACATTTTCACCTTTATTTCTTATTTTATTGGCTGTCAACAGTATTTCTTGGCTCTCTAGTGTGTTAGATGAAATATTAACAACCCTATGCTTCCTTTTGATTCTTGTCTCAACTTTTGTTGTCTATTTTTACCATTATCAAGGTTGATAACATTTACATTCTATTTTATAATCATTACTAGCCCTCAACTTTTAGGTTGATGGAGACAGTTCACTGCAGATCACAGTTTATACTGTAATTACATTTCCTTCAATAGCTTTTTATTTTCCTTGGTGTTTCTAATTTTATTTTCCCCTCGTACCTTTGATCTCTATCATAGCCACAACTATTTTATGTCTTCATCATATCTAGTATTCTAGAGTCATCCTTTTGCTCCTGAAAACTTACCCCTGAAGGCCACTTCTCCCTTTCTTCAATCTGAACTTGTTGCTTTCTGTTTTTTTTTATTATTAATTTTAATGGGGTGACAATAAATCAGGGTACATATGTTCAGAGAAAACATCTCCAGGTTATTTTGACATTTAGTTATGTTGCATACCCCTCACCCAAAATCAAATTGTCCTCCGTCACCTTCTGTCTGGTTTTCTTTGTGCCCCTCCCCTCCCCCCTCCTTCCCTCTCTTCCTTCCGCCCCCCGCCAACCACCACACTCTTGTCCATGACTCTTAGTCTCATTTTTATGTCCCACCTATGTATGGAATCATGCTGAACTTGTTGCTTTCTTATCCTAATGCACAGCCCTCATCTTGGGACCTGACTGAATCCATTATTTTCTAGATTCCTATGGCGACCACTGCTTTTTGCCTTTGTCTTAGGTCAGATCCCCTAGAAGTGGAAGTTAGTTTATAAAATTGTGAATAGTTGTATGCATTATAAATCTCTTTCCCCAATTTGTAGCTTGTCTTGTCTTAGTAGGGATATCTGTTGATACACTTCTGGTTATATTTTAGAACTATTTCAAACATACTTTTGTGAAAACAATATTCTCCTCTCTCACATGTTAAATGTTCCATCCCCTGATACACAATAACTATCTCCACATAATACTTTCAGCACTTACTCATAGTGTATTCTAATTGCCTTCATTTGGTTACCTCCTTTCCATGAAAGATGACTTACTATTTTCCTCTAGCACTTAGCCCAGTGCCTGGCCATAGTAAGTGCCCAATAAATGTTTTCTGGAAGAAATTACAACCTTAAAACTAGCCATTCTCATTTACCCCTGCTATACCTCTTTATCATGGTCAGGGATTTTAATCATAAATTCATAATTCTGGCTTATTTAATCAGATCACTTACAAAATTGTTGGAATGCTAGAGAAACAGTATTGATGGCAATCTTCTAGGAACAACCGCAGAAACATGCTCCAGCAATGGTCTGATAGAGCATAGCTAGGAGCCCAAGGTTAATGTAACTACTGTTGTCCCCCAAATTTGTTCACCTTTGTTGTCAAATGGAAGTTCTAGGCAGATCCTATTTCTTTTTTTTTTTTTTTTTTTTGTATTTTTCTGAAGCTGGAAACGGGGAGGCAGTCAGACAGACTCCCGCATGCGCCTGACCGGGATCCACCCGGCACGCCCACCAGGGGGCGATGCTCTGCCCATCTGGAGCGTCGCTCTGTTGCGACCAGAGCCACTCTAGCGCCTGAGGCAGAGGCCACGGAGCCATCCCCAGCACCCAGGCCATCTTTGCTCCAATGGAGCCTTGGCTGCAGGAGGGAAAGAGAGAGACAGAGAGGAAGGAGAGGGGGAGGGGTGGAGAAATAGATGGGCGCTTCTCCTGTGTGCCCTGGCCAGGAATCGAACCCGGGACTTCCGCACGCCTGGCCGACGCTCTACCACTGAGCCAACCGGCCAGGGCCCAGAGCCTATTTCTTGTATCCTAAGTATCGTGCAGCTGAATCTAGTAGACTAGGTCATATGACTCATATAAAGGTGTTGGCAAGTTTGGTTTCCCCTGAGGCCCCTTAGCCTGCAGCTGACTATCTTCTCCCTGTGTCTTCACATGTTTTTCCCTCTATATGTGTCTATGTCCTAATCTCTTCTAAGGACTCCAGTCATTGGATTAAGGTACAATTGATTTCATCTTATTTTTTTTTCTTTATGTACTTTTTTTTCTGAAGCTAGAAACGGGGAGAGACAGTCAGACAGACTCCCACATGCGCCCGACCGGGATCCACCCGGCACGCCCACCATGGGGCGATGCTCTGCCCACCAGGGGGCGATGCTCTGCCCCTCCGGGGCGTCGCTCTGCCGCGACCAGAGCCACTCTAGCGCCTGAGGCAGAGGCCACGGAGCCATCCCCAGCACCCAGGCCATCTTTGCTCCAATGGAGCCTTGGCTGCGGGAGGGGAAGAGAGAGACAGAGAGGAGGGAGGGGGTGGGGGTGGAGAAGCAAATGGGCGCTTCTCCTATGTGCCCTGGCCGGGAATCGAACCCGGGTCCCCCGCACGCCAGGCCGACGCTCTACCGCTGAACCAACCGGCCAGGGCCTTAATTACTTTTTAAAGACACTATCTCAAAATCACATTCTGAGTTTTGGAGGCGGGGGTTTAGAACTTTAGTTTATGAATTTTGAGGGCATGCAATTCAGCCTATTACACGGAGAAAAGAAATAACCACAGTGGAGAAACCTGACACTGCCTGAGCCAGATGATCAAGGTCAATACAACAGTGATGTTATGTCATATTGATTGTATGCAGATGGGATGTGATAAAAAGGCCACTTTACCTTTGGCCTTCCTCACAAAAACCTATAACACCAGTCTGATCAACACAAATCCCAACTGAGGGGCATTTCTAAAAATACAGTGCTCACAAAAATTAGGGGATATTTTATAGCTTCATATTCATTTTGAAATATCCCCTAATTTTTGTGAGCAGTATACTTGGTGAGTCCTACTCAAAATGATCAAAAAACAAGGAAAGGAAGAAACTATCAGCTAAGAAGATCCAAATGAAACATGACAATTTAATGTATCTTGGATAGGACCCTCGGATGAAAAAAAGACATTAGGTAAAAATTAAAGAAATCGGAAAAAAGTATGGGCTTTAGTTAATGATATATCAACATTGGTTCATTAATTGTAACAAATGTACCATACATACCAATGTAAGATGTTAATAAGGCAATCGTGGGGTATTTTAATCTATTTGGCCTGCTGTAACAAAATACCATAGACTGGTGATTGATAAACAACAGAAATGTTCTTATAGTTCTGGAGGCTGGGAAGTGCAAGATCTAGGCATCACAGATTTTCTGGTGTCTGGTAAGAGTCAGCATCCTCATAAATGGCTGTCTTTTCACTATATCTTCAGATGGTGGAAAGGGTGAGAAAGTTTTCTTTGGTCTCTTTCATAAGGGCACCAGTGCCACTGATGAAGGCTCAACCCTCAAGATATAATCACCTCCAAAGCTTCCACCTCCTACCATCACTGGGGGATTAGGATTTCAACATGTGAATTTGGAGGGAGGGGTAAAAAATATTAAGTTCATTGCATGGGGTATATGGGAACTCTATTACCTTTGAAGTTTTTCTATGAATCTTAAACTATTCTATAATTATTTTTTAAAGTTTATTTAAAACAAAACAAGGCTCGGCCTGACCAGGCAGTGGTGCAGTGGATAGAGCATCGGACTGGGATGCCAAGGACTCAGGTTCGAGACCCCGAGGTTGCCAGCTTAAGCGCGGGCTCATCTGGTTTGAGCAAAGCTCACCAGCTTGAACCCAAGGTCACTGGCTCCAGCAAGGGGTTACTCGGTCTGCTGAAGGCCCACGGTCAAGGCACATATGAGAAAGCAATCAATGAACAACTAAGGTGTCGCAATGCGCAACGAAAAACTGATTGATGCTTCTCATCTCTCTGTTCCTGTCTGTCTGTCCCTGTCTATCCTTCTCTCTCACTCTCTGTCTCTGTAAAATAAATAAATAAATAAAAATTAAATAAATAAAATCTTAAAATAAAACAAGGCTCATAGTGAGTAAGTGCTTGTCCCAGATTAGAACTGGAACTAGAATTAAGGTCATTTGAATCTTAAGTCCTTTTCACTACTGAGGAACTCCTACCACTACCACATGGAAGTGTGTGTCAGGTTGTTGGAGGTACAGGTTGAGAGTGACTAATAGGTACATATTTCAAATAAAGTAATTCAGGAAGATCAAGGCAATATAAAGCAAGTGAGTGTGATGGATTTGGGCAGAAAGTATTTCGAGATGCAGAACAATCCATTGAATCAGGTACCAGAGTTAGGCATAAAGGTACAGAGGCCAGTCAAAGCAGGTGGTCAGCAGACAGGCTAGAAGATTGGGAACAAAGGGCCAGAGATCAGATAAATGTTTTAGGAAACACAAGATCGGAATCTGAAATCAGAACAATAGGTATAGAGAATAAAAATAACTGTACCTTTTGAATTAAGTACTTTTTTTTTTATTCTCCTTGCCCAGGGAGCCATGAAGTGTGGCTAAGCCTAAAGGGAGAGGGAGCTAGGATAACTGGCTGGAGTTGGGGAAACAAAAGGGTAGGGAGCTAGGAGTTCCTGACACTTGCCATCCATCTTCCAGAAATCTCATAGGTCAGTGTTACTCTATTCTTTTTTTTTTTTTTTCTGAAGCTGGAAACGAGGAGAGACAGTCAGACAGACTCCCGCATGCGCCCGACCGGGATCCACCCGGCACGCCCACCAGGGGCGACGCTCTGCCCACCAGGGGGCGATGCTCTGCCCCTGGGGGGGGGTCGCTCTGCCGCGACCAGAGCCACTCTAGCGCCTGGGGCAGAGGCCAAGGAGCCATCCCCAGTGCCCGGGCCATCTTTGCTCCAATGGAGCCTTGGCTGCGGGAGGGGAAGAGAGAGACAGAGAGGAAGGAGGGGTTGGGGGTGGAGAAGCAAATGGGCGCTTCTCCTATGTGCCCTGGCTGGGAATCGAACCCGGGTGCCTCGCACGCCAGGCCGACGCTCTACCGCTGAGCCAACCGGCCAGGGCCAATGTTACTCTATTCTTAATTGTAGTTTTTCTGCTTCTTTGCCTAGTTCCCTCACTGTCCCATTACATATCTTTCAATTAAAGTGACTTCCCATCCATATCACTATTTGGGTCTTTCTTTTCTTTTTTTCTTTTATCGTGTGGATCTTTTTTTGTGTGTGTGTATTTTTCTGAAGCTGGGAACGAGGAGGCAGACAGACTCTCGCATGCGCCCGACCGGGATCCACCTGGCATGCCCACCAGGGGGCGATGCTCTGCCCATCTGGGGCATCGCTCTGTTGCATCCAGAGCCATTCTAGCGCCTGAGGCAGAGGCCACAGAGCCATCCTCAGTGCCCGGGCCATCTTTGCTCCAATGGAGCCTTGGCTGCGGGAGGGGAAGAGAGAGACAGAGAGGAAGGAGAGAGGGAGGGGTGGAGAAGCACCTCTCTTGTGGGCGCCTCTCCTGTGTGCCCTGGCCAGGAATCGAACCCGGGACTCCTGCACGCCAGGCTGACGCTCTACCGCTGAGCCAACCAGCCAGAGCCCATATAGATTTTTTTTTTTTTGAGCAACAGATAGGGACAAGCAGGAAGGGAGAGAGATGAGAAGCATTAATTTTTGTTGTATTTCCTTAGTTGTTCATTGATTGCTTTCTCATATGTGCCTTGATGGGGGGGGAGGGCTACAGCAGAGCAAGTGACCCCTTGTTCAAGCTAGCAACCTTGGGCTCAAACCAGTGACCATGGGGTCATGTCTATGATCCCATGCTCAAGCCAGTGACCCCACACTCAAGCCAGATGAGCCTGCACTCAAATCTGTGACCTTGGGGTTTCAAACCTAGGTCCTCTGGATTCCAATCTGACACTATCCACTGCGCCACCACCAGGTCAGGCTCATATAGATTTAAAAAAAGATTTTATTCATTGATTTTAGAGAAAGAAAGCATGACCTGTGGTGGCACAGTGGATAAAGCATCGATCTGGAATCCTGACATTGCAGGTTAAAAACCCTGGGCTTGCTTGGTCAATAAATAAAATGAAAAAAAGAAATTAGTAAAAATTAAAAAGAAAGAGAGAGAGAGAGAGAGAGAAGGGGTGGAGGGAGGAGTAGGAAGCATCAACTCCTAGTAGATGCTTCCTGTATGTTCCTTGACTGGGCAAGCCCAGGATTTCGAACTGACAACCTCAGTATTCCAGGTCCATGCTTTATCCACTGCACCACCACAGGTCAGACCATCTAGAATTTCATCTCCTGCTTTTAAGAAAAAGAAGGAAGGTCTGGGTGTTTTTCTTGTACCTGCTGTTTTCAAGTGCCCCTTGAAACAGTCATGTGCCAAAGCAGCATACTATGGGTGACAAGGCCTGAACTTCCTCATCAGCATACTCAGCATTTCTCAACAGCTCTGGGAGGCAGGTATTCTTCCAAAAGCAAGAAAACAAAATAGTTACCACCTTACACAGGGCATGAAGAAATGCAAGGTGGTAGAATTTAAGTATTTTAAATCTCAATCCAGTGCCCTTTCTGTTGTACTTGTGATAACTGTACATGTGATCTTGTTTTGTCTGGGAAATTAAAGTGGGACCCCAAAATGTGAAGATTCCGTTTTAGAATTGTAAGAAACACAGAGAAGTCTGTAGGACTTTGTACTCTGTAGCTTTTACCTCTGGCATCTCAGAAGAGACTGTGGGCAGTGAGCAAGGCATGCAGAGGCCTGAGTTCCAGGGAGTGAGGACAAGCCCCAAGTGTCCCTCTCCATCAATGGCCCTCTTGCAAATATACATGCAGGACACACACACAACCAAGGGCACCAGCCTTGAGAGATGGTCTCCATGGAAACTATTCCGGTGCACTGGGCATCACTTAAGAGTTCCAAGTAATAAGAAAGGTGAGCACATTACAAAGAAACTGGAATTATATAGAGAATAAATCAGAGAATAATCAACCAGGAGTGGAAGTGTAGGTGGGAAGGAGGTAGATAAAGGGGAAGACAGAGATAGACAGAGGGGGTGAGGGGGTGCAAAGACCACAATCTTTCGCTTGATGTGAACAGTGAATAGATTGAATGCTGCTTCTGAAATTTCTTTGAGCTTTTGATACAGAGCTACATTGTAGGTATAGACCCTCCACAAAAGCCCTCAGATTCATCCGGACCGGCTTTAGCAGGATTAAATATGGTGGGGATACACTGGGGACAGGACAAGGAAGAGGTTTGGAGACATAGGGAGTGGCACTCCTACAAACACATAGGCCTAGTAACAAGGTAGAGTCCGGGGTCACCCCCTGGGGGCACCTTATTTCAAGGCTCATTTAAGTTTCTGAAGCTTAAAACTGGCCGCTCTGCTCTGGCATCACGAAATGACCCTGCTGCGGATACCAAGACATTCCGGTGACTTTGGTGATCCTGTATCTCAGATTCTTGGTCCTCACCCACTCCCTGACCTCTGCTGCTAACAAGGCTCTTCTGGAATTCTAGGATATCCTATGGCCTTCTAATAAGCCTCCCCCAAATCCTTTACCTAGAAATGCTTGTTAGGACAGACGTAGTCTTTACCTTGGACACCCTCAGTGATACCAGTTATCGCCAACCCTCTTGGGGCTGGGTTATGTATGACCCACGGTCCAGGGCTGGCTTGAGGTCGGGGGCGTCCAAGGTGCACGCGCCCCGGGAGAGGCGTGCTCTCGGCGAGTGACCTGGCGCAGCGCGGGCTGCCGGGCTGATGATGCTCGGAGCCCGCAGCCGATGGGAGGCAGCGCGAGCCCGCGAGAACCCAGAGCAACCGCGGTCACCGCGCTCGAGCTCAGCCTCCTCCCGCTCGCTCCCACAATGCACAGGGCGGCGGCGGCGGCGGCAGCATCACTGGCCGCCGAGGGGGCTGCGACGGCGACTCTGAGGACCCCGGGGGGTGCGGAGCGCTCGCGGCTGCTCGCGGCGAGCACGGGAGTGATGACGAGGTTCCCGCGGGTCGCCCGCCCCTGAGGTGCTCCGCCCCGCCCGGCCCCGCCCGGCCCTGCCCCGCTTCCCGGCGGCGGCAACCGGGGCGCTTCCTACTCGGCGCGGGCGGCCGGCCAGGCGAGGTGCGGCCTCCGCACAGGCGGGGGGCGTCGGCGCCGCGGGCCCGCCATGGCCGCCTCCGAGCTCTACACAAAGGTAGGGCGCCCCGCGCGCGGTGGGGCGGGGGCGGCGCAGGTCGCGCGGCCGGCTGTCAGGCCCGGGAGGGCGGGGGCGCGAGTGCCCTCCGGCGGCACCACCCCCTTTCCGAGCATTTCCAAACCCCCGGCCCTGCGGGGCTGTCGCCCGCGAAGGCGCCTTCCTCTTTAGGGAGGTGATGGTGATGAAGGCGGCGGAGGGTGGCCGCCTCGGGTGGGGGTGCGGGGCTGTGTCTGTGCCCTGCCACGCTTCTTGGGCTGGGAGTGCAGCGTGCCTCGGAAAAGGGGGCCCGTGTGGGTTTAGTGGGGCCGGCCTGGGTCTGGGCTGCCCAGCCCTCCTGTTCGCTGTAGGCAAAAATCCTGGCTGTTGGGAGATGCTTGTCTGGTGGATCAGATGGTCCCTCCCTTGGGGGCCCGAGCTTAAAATAACGTCTGGTGTTGGTATGCGGCGCCACTTCTGCCGCCAGCCAGCCTTTCTTGTGAGGTTTTTTTCGAATCCTGCAAACTGTCGCCAGCCAATTTTCACCTTTAAGTGTTGGGTTTGAGATCGCTGTCCCGGCGTAGTGAGCCCCTGGGATGATGCAGCCGGGTAAATGCAAGCTGATTCACGAGTTGGAATGGTCCTTACTCATTTGTCGCTGGGAGTTTGCAACCTGCGTGTAATTCCTTAGAGCCTTGTTAGGCTCCATGTCTTCACCATCTGCTGGGGCGATCCTTTTCTTCTGGGTTTAATTTGAGGAAGTGGCATCATTTTCTTTGTAATACTGACATCAGTATTCTCTGGGTCTGGTAAGCTCTAAATGGCATGTTTTGGAGAAATGTCCCTTTGAAGACTGCTCTGAAATTTTGTCTTGGGCAGTGTGTGGTGCCCTTTGTGAGCATTTTGTACTATAACTCGTATTAGGTGTTTTGCCAGCTGTTAATTACCTCTACTTACAATTAAAAGAATTGCCTTAACTTTCAAGTTTGCATTTGCAGCAGAATCTTCATTTAGGATTCTAGCATCATTGCTTCCAAATGTGACCCAAGTAAGCCCAGGGCCCAAGTTGCAGTACGTTATAGAGAAAAGTCTAAATCCAACTTCAAGGGAACTGGATTCTAGCCCTAGGCCTTTTAGTTACTGTTTGACCTCAGACAAGTCCATAGCTTCTTTAGTTAATGGAGTTAATTATACCTGTCCTGCATTTCTTCTAAGGCTATTGTGAGGTTTAAACTTAATAATATATAGGAAAGCTTTTGTAACCTGTAAATTTCTCTACAAATATGAATTTCTTCAAACATGAAAGGAGTTTTCAAGAAACATTATTTGGAATCCTTTTCTTTAAGCCTCAGATTTAAAGACTGCACAATTGGAACTTCTCTCACAACCTAGTAATTTCTTTAGGCATTGTAGATCTCTACTGTATAAATGAATGCAGCCTGGCCTGTGGTGATGCAGTGGATGGAGTGTCCACCTGGAACACTGATGTCGCCGGTTCAAAACCTGGGGCTTGCCTGGTCAAGGCACATATGGGAGTTGATGCTTCCTGCTCCTCCTTCTCTCTCTCTCTCTCCTCTCTAAAATGAATAAATAAAATCTTAAAAATAAATAAATAAACAAATGTGGTTGTAAACTGATTCAAAGTTATTAACATTATATAGTACTTACTGTGTGCCAGGTACTGTTTTAAGTGCTTTACAAATTAACTCAGTTAATTCTTTTTTTTTTAATTAATTAATTTATTTTTTACAGAGACAGTGAGTCAGAGAGAGGGATAGACAGGGACAGACAGACAGGAACAGAGAGAGATGAGAAGCATCAATCATTAGTTTTTCATTGCGCGTTGCAACACCTTAGTTGTTCATTGATTGCTTTTCTCATATGTGCCTTGACCGTGGGCCTTCAGCAGACTGAGTAACCCCTTGCTGGAGCCAGCGACCTTGGGTTCAAGCTGGTGGGCTTTTTGCTCAAACCAGATGAGCCCGTGCTCAAGCTTGACGACCTCGGGGTCTCGAACCTGGGTCCTCTGCATCCCAGTCTGAAGCTCTATCCACTGCACCACCGCCTGGTCAGGCTAATTCTTTTTTTTAAAAGACCACAGTTTTTGTTTTTAATTTTTTAAAATTGATTTTAGGGAAAGAATAAGAGAGAGAGAGAGAGGAACGTCGATCTGATTCCGTCTGTGCCCTGACTGGGGATCAGACCAGGAACCTTTGTGCTTTGGGATCATGCTCTAACAAACAGAACTATTCGGCCAGGGCTCATTTAATTCTTATAATAAATACATATATGAGGTGGCTACTAAGAAATATGAAATATTAGAATCATTTTCACAAGAGATAAAGCTGTAAACATTCCGTACTTTGCCTAGCCCTCCACCCCCTTTCACTACGATGATGAGTCCGTCCTTGAGCTGCCTAACTGTAGATGGGTTAACTGCGACTGACTAGATAATAAACTGCTCTTGGACTTTGGATCTGCCTTTATCCTCACAAGATTATTTGCTGGGGGAAAAAGATACTGTGATTTTTCAATTATAAGGGTTTGGGCTTTGGCTATGGCTTCATCACAATCTGTTTTAAAATTACCTTCTAGTAAAATTATAAAAACAGACTGGTTTAAATATCAAGACTTAAGTTGAGCTTAAGTTGCCTTCTCCTAAATGTCTAAGAATAATCTGGTCACTTGGTTACTGTTGGATAATTCTTTGTGTGAATAGGCTTTAGCTTAATGGTAGGCAAAAATATTTATTGAGCACCTCCTGGGTGCCCGTACTCTGCTTAATGTTGGGAGGTTCTAACAATGGACAAGACACAGAGCTCACAGTCTGCTTCTTATATTCTTGACCCATTTTGAATCTCCAAGGGCACACAGCAGGCAGATAGCTGGTAGAATATTTGTAGAGGTTAGTGAATGGGTTGGCATATGGGTATGTTGGAATGTTTTCAGAGATAAAAGCTTAGGTAGTGATTATTAGAGGAAGAAGGAAATGGTTAGAAATAATATCAATGGATAAACACAAGGATTATAGGAAAGGGAGTTCTGGAGTAGATAACTAGGAAAGAGGTAGTAGTGACATGCCATAATTATGGTATTCAGTATAGTGGTTATATCTGAAAAATGCCCTTTAAAAAATGTTATTCAGAGCTTAAAGGCAGATTTTGATTTGTGATACAAGTCAGCTCCTATTACGGTTAAAGGCAAGAGACCATTCAGTTTATTCTTTTTAGCTAAAATGATAATGGTTTTGTCACGGCAATTTAGCAGGGCTTCCATTAAAAATTTTTCCTGCAGTGTACACATTTTAAGGGCAATAGCTCAGTTCCTATGATATAACATTTCTGGAAAATAATAGTCTGTTTAAAACTTTTCATTGGTTTAAAAAATAAAACAGATTTATTGAGCTATGAGTCACATACCATACAATTCATAAATTCAGTGGTTGTTAGAATATTCGGTGTTGTGTGTTGATTTGTTTCTATATGACCTGTTCCCAAAAGAATTAAAGGTGGCTGTGATATGTCATTGCTTCCGATTTTGAAACTATTTGCTAGTCTTGACTTCCCAGTGGATAGATGAATCATAACATCACCCATAGACGCATTCAGTAACTTCAAAGGATTCTGCGTTTGTGGAACAGGGTTTATTAATTAGACCTAGATGGATCACCAGCAGCAATAAAATGTCATGCTTGTCCTCCTTGCTCGAGGTTTCCAGACACCATGGATAGCACTGAAAGTGCTGTGGAATGGCCAAGATTACCTGAAGTTGTTTCATTGGGAGTCCCCATTGGTGTGTGAGAATGCTGAGTTTTCTAACAGTGCAAAAAGGATTAAAAGTCCTGTTCCAGAGCCATTTAAACTTTCCTGGGTGAAACAGCTGTTTAAGCCAGTAGATTATGTATCTGTAGCCTTCCTTTCCCACCATATTCCCTCATATCTACTGAAGCTACATGGCCAAAAATTTTTTCTGGGATAAATTGCTTCCAAATTTTTTTTTTTTTTAGAGAGAGAGGCAGGAAAGGAGAAAGGTGAGAAGCATCAACTCTAGTTGCTTTCACTTTAGTTGTACATTGAGCTTAATGTATGTGCCTTGACCAGGGCCACGCCAGTGTCCCCTTAGTCAAGCCAGTTACCTTGGACTTTTCATGCCAGTGACCTTTGGGCTCAAGCTGGTGAGCTTTGGGATCCTGTAGATGATTACCCTACTCAGTGACCCTGTGCTGAGTAGCCTGCACTCAGAGCCAGCAGCCTTGGAGTTTCGAACTGGCAACCTCAATATTCCTGGACGACACTACATCCACTCAGCTACCATGGATCAGGCTGCTTCCAAAATCTTAAAGCAGGACAGCAATCTCATCTTTGATCATTTCCTCAAGTCTCCTGTCATTCCCCTTCCATCCGTGTTTCCTCCTATGGCAGTTCTCCAAGTTCATCATGTGGGGAACCTCAAGAGCCTTTCCTTTGTCTCTTAACATTCTTATTTTAAAATTTTTTTTTAAAGACTTTACTCATTTTAGAGAGAGAATGAGAGAAGGGGGGAGGAACAGGAAGCATCAACTCTCATGTGTGCCTTTACCAGGCAAGCCCAGGGTTTCGAACTGGCCGCCTCAGCTTTCCAGATCTGTGCTTTATCCACTGCGCCACCACAGGCCAGGCCGTCTCTTTACTTTCTATGTTTTTTTTACTAGTTCTAATTTTACGTGACATCCAGTAAAATGGCTGACGGTTCTCTGTCTTAATGACCTGTACACATTTCCATCTTATTATGGTTATTTGTGGGTATGACTGCCACTTCCATAATAATGCAAGCCCCCTGAAGATGCTGATTAGGCTTTTGTTTACCTTCTGTAGAGCCCAGTTCAAAGTCTCACACATAGTAGATATTTATTAAATATTTATTGGATGATGAAAGAACATTTAGAAGAGAGATAGACTACAAATAAGGGTTTGGGATGATTAGTCCATATGTAGGAATTAAGCAGGGCATAAAGAAGTAGTTGAACAAGTAAACACATTTTCAGGCATGCTGAACAGGATGAGCAATAGAGACTGGGACCCAGGGAGACCAAGGAAACTGTTGAGGAAACAAAATGTGAAGTGATGAAGGTCTGATAGACTGAGGCACAGGCACAAGGTATGAAAGAAGAGAACACATCTGAGAAACAAGTCTCTGTGACGGGAAGGATACAGGAAGGGAGGGAGAGGAAATAGTTGTAAATTAATGCTAGTAGCTCTAGCTTTGGAAATTGGATTAATTTGGAAATTCATTAATTACATCATGAATTTTTGCTGACTCTATAGAACTTGTAAGCTACTCAAGCACATCTTTAGTCTAATTTAACGAGAGTTGCTACAGTCAGATAAACACCTTTGTGTTTTTCAGAGTAGGGGAATACTGGAGGAAGATCTATGAGTAGAGTTCCAGGGATTGAACTATAATCGCCAAAAGGTTGGGGGGTAGTGCTAACTTTTCTATAGGAGAGTATGAGAGAGGAGAGATGAACCCCCTTACCTTACATCTATCTCAGAAGGCGATTTAACTTCTCTTCATTTTATGATGGATTTTATCTCCATCAGTAGAATCTAAGGGCATGTAGTCTGCTAGAGATGGACTTTCATTCATTTATCTCTACTTTGGGCAGTTCCTAATGAAATATAAGGTATTAATAGAAGTGTAAACTCCCAGCTGATTTATGGAATAAAGTGTAGTCCTGTCAGTAAAATATTGGGTAAGCAACCCCACTCCTCCCATTCCACCCTGAAGGGAATGTCCTCTGTCCCACAGTGGTCTTCTTAGACTTTTTAATTTGTCTGTCTGGGGTGTTTGTCCCCTATTTTCTTCTGGTGCCTGCCTCTCTCTTTAATCAACTTTACTGAGGTATAATTTTTTATTTTTTTACAGAGACAGAGAGAGGGATAGATAGGGACAGACAGGAATGGAGAGAGATGAGAAGCATCAATCGTCAGTTTTTTGTTGCGACACCTTAGTTGTTCATTGACTGCTTTCTCATATGTGCCTTGACCGTGGGCCTTTAGCAGACCGAGTAACCCCTTGCTCGAGCCAGTGACCTTGGGTCCAAGCTGGTGAGCTTTAGCTCAGGGGTCTCAAACTTGCGGCCCATGGGCCGCGTGCGGCCCGCCGAACAATTTTGTGCGGCCCGCAGACTAATCCACGAAGTTCAAAATATTTTGGATAAAATTAAGTAAGCTTAGGGGCCTACTTGTATTTTTCATTTCTCTAGCATCCTAGCTAGATATTAGCTTAGTTAACAGCAGTTGTGATGCGAACTACAGTTTCTGGTCGTTTTGTGACACTGAGTAAACTGCATGTACGATTGTGCTTGTTGTACTGATTTTTTTTTGTTTTCAACTGCAGTGAGAAAAGTGTTGCGTAACAGTTGCCTTTTGTAGACCTAGTGCGGCCCGCCGAATGGCTGTGATCTTGCTCTGCGGCCCACATGCTGAGTTGAGTTTGAGACCCCTGCTTTAGCTCAAACCAGATGAGCCCGCGCTCAAACTAGCGACCTCGGGATCTCGAACCTGGATCCTTTGCATCCCAATTCGATGCTCTATCCACTGCGCCACCGCCTGGTCAGGCTTGATGTATAATTTTTTTTTTCTTTGAAAGAGTTCAGATAACTATAACTCTATTTTTTTTTTTTTACAGAGGCAGAGATAGGGACAGACAGACAGGAACGGAGAGAGATGAGAAGCATCAATCATCAGTTTCTCGTTGCGCGCGTTGTGACTTCTTAGTTGTTCATTGATTGCTTTCTCACATGTTCCTTGACCGTGGGCCTTCAGCAGACTGAGTAATCCCTGCTGAAGCCAGCGACCTTGGATCCAAGCTGGTGAGCTCTTTGCTCAAGCCAGATGAGCCCGCGCTCAAGCTGGCGACCTCGGGGTCTCGAACCTGGGTCCTTCCGCATCCCAGTCCGACGCCCTATCCACTGCGCCACCACCTGGTCAGGCTGAAGTATAATTTATATGTAGTAAAATTCACTGATTTAAAGTGTGTACTTTAATGAATTTGGACAATTTTTTTTTTTTTTTTACAGAGACAGAGAGAGAGTCATAGAGAAGGATAGACAGGGACAGACAGACAGGAACGGAGAGAGATGAGAAGCATCAATCATTAGTTTTTCATTGTGACACCTTAGTTGTTCATTGATTGCTTTCTCATATATGCCTTGATTGCAGGCCTTTAGCAGACCGAGTAACCCCTTGCTCGAGCCAGTGACCTTGGGTCCAAGCTGGTGGGCTTTTGCTCAAACCAGATGAGCCCGCACTCAAGCTGGTGACCTCGGGATCTCGAACCTGGGTCCTCTGCATCCCAGTCTGATGCTCTATCCACTGCGCCACCACCTGGTCAGGCTGAATCATTTTTTTATGATTGTTTTTTAGAGAGACAGAGAGGAAGGGAGAGAGAGAAGAGAGCGAATGCACTTAGTTGTGTGTTCATTGGTTGCTTCCCATATGTGCCTTGACCAGGGATTGAATCCACAACCTTGGCATTTCGGGACAGTGCTCAAACTGACTGAGCTAACCAGCCTGGGCTGGTGGTTGACTTAATCTTTCCTTTGCACACTTATCCTATTATCTTTATTAATTATGTCTGTATTTGATGCCTTGTTTTCATAAGTTTTTAGTGTACTAAATGTTTTTTGGTCAATTTTGTCTTTTAGCAGTGCTCCTCCCCCATCTGTCTTGGCTGTGATGTCAGTCTGGGTTTCTGCTGATACAGATTTCTGAGCTGTGTAGAAACTTATCCCTGGCCTGACCAGGCGGTGGCGCAGTGGATAGAGCGTCAGACTGGGATGTGGAAGGACCCAGGTTCGAGACCCCAGGATAGCCAGCTTGAGCGTGGGCTCATCTGGTTTGAGCAATAAAGTTCACTAGCATGGACCCAAGGTCACTGGCTCGAGCGGGGGGTTACTCAGTCTGCTGAAGGCCCGTGGTCAAGGCACATATGAGAAAGCAATCAATGAACAACTAAGGTGTCGCAACGAAAAACTGATGATTGATGCTTCTCATCTCTCTCCGTTCCTGCCTGTCTGTCCCTATCTATCCCTCTCTCTGACTCACTCTCTGTCCCTGTAAAAAAATTAAAAAAAAAAAAAAAAGAAACTTATTCCTGGCTTCTTCCTGCATTCTGCACTTCTCTGCTAAGCCCTCTTCATTTGGAAGTCTCTTTAACCAGCAGCCGTTAGCATTAAACATCTTGTAAAATGGAGGCTTGTTGCCAATTGTAGAATATAGGGATGATGCGATTATGTTTTTATTTCAAAATAATGACTCCAGCCTGACCAGGTAGTTGCACAGTGGATAGAGCGTCATATTGGGATGCGGAGGATCCGGCTTTGAAACCTCAAGGTCGCCAGCTTGAGCATGGGCTCATCTGGCTTGAGCACAGGGTCATTGGCTTGAGTATGGAGTCATAGACATGACCCCATGGCCACTGGTTTGAGCCCACGGTCACTGGCTTGAGCAAGGGGTCACTCTGCTCTGTTTTAGCCCCCCCCCCATCAAGGCACATATGAGAAAGCAATCAATGAACAACTAAGGTGCCGCAATGAAGACTTGATGCTTCTCATCTCTCCCCCTTCCTGTCTGTCTGTCCCTATCTTTCCTTCTCTCTGTCTCTGTCGCAAAAAAAACCAAAAACAAAACTCCAAACTTGATTGAAATCAAGGGAGAAATGTGTTTATCCACCCCTGAGTGTTCCTAGGTATCATCTACCTACCTCCTTTGGCCTGATGCACTGCTCTGGCCAACAAACATGAGCAAATTCTAGACTGGAGGAAAACCAAACACAAAAAAGACAAGCTTGTCTATCCCAGGTCCCTCATACAGAAACATGCATTGCCCTGGCTAGGAATCCTGTGTGGTTTCTACTTTTTTTTTTTTTTTTTTTCTCTGAGAAACAGAGAAAGAAAGGGAGAGAGATGTATAGCATCAATTTATAGTTTTGTGGCTTAGGTGTTCATCACTTACTTCTCATCCGTGCCTTGACCAGGGGGCTCAAGCCAAGCCAATGACCCCTTGCCCAAGTCTGTGACATTTGGGCTCAAGCCAGTGACCTTGGAATCATGTGGATGATCCCATACTCAAGCCAGCAGCCCGACACTCAAGCTGATGAGCCTGTGCTCAAGCCTGATAAGCCTGTGCTCAAGCCAGCAACCTTGGGGTTTCAAACCTGGGACCTCAGTGTCCCAGGTCAGTGCTCTATTCACTGCATCACCACCGGTCAGGCGGGGGTTTCTATTGAATACTTTTTGATGACCACTCACTGAAACTAGAGGATTTTCAGAATAGGAGAAATAAAATGATTTGGACAGTGAAGAAGATAGACAGACTAAAAGGATAGAAGTCTCGGGGTTTCAAATTGGGTTTAGAAAGATGAAGGTGAGCTGGGGAAATGATGTAGTATTTAACACCAAGAATAGTAGAAGTTTCTAACATCAAATCTCAGTTCATTAGGGATAGTTGTTAGATCTTGAAATAAATATATGTCATTTAAAATTAATTTCTACTTTAAACACTGTTTACATTTATGAAATTTATTGCCTCAAGTTATGGTATCAATTAAGATGTGGTACATAAAAAGAAGATTCTGAATTATTCATAGATGTCAATTCTGACAAACTGACTTACCTAACCTGTCTTTGACAGTGTTAAACAGCTTACCAGCCCAAGTTATTTTAGTTGGAAATAACAAAAACACACAACTCAAAGCCAGAAAGGATTTTATTTGCTTATATGACCTGAAAGTCTAGGCATAGTTGGATTTAAGGCTCAGATGTGGTCTCTGGGGCTCTCTGTGACTGGCTGTCATGTCAGATTGTGCTGTCTGACATTGGTTTCATCCTCAGGACAGCTGTTTTGGGGGTAAAAAAGATGGTCAGTGGCCACTGCAGAGCACGTATCTTTTAGCTCTGGACCTGGGAGAAGCGAGCATGGTAGGTGAATTCTGGTTGCCTGTACTTGGGGTCATGTTCCCTCTCCTTTCACTGTGCTGTGTTGGCAATGAGGGAGGAATACCATGAGTGGTCAGGTATTCCACTCATGGTGATGCCAGGGGGAGGACAAGGCATCATGACTGACCATCCTACTCAGACCTGGTGGATTTCAAGGAAATGTTTTAACTCATGTTCTTTTCTTCAACTAATTCTCAACTCCCTTCATTCGATTCCTCCAACCAGGGAGTAGAATGAGAAGTAACTAACTTGTTTACCAACCCTCCGACCCCCTTTGTCAGGTCATCTGGTTTTCCCCACTATTTCCTAACCCCCTTACCTAGTTAATGATATCATCATCTCTCTCTTCTACCTTGGCGCAGCCATTTAAACTAGCCAATTTAGAAAAAGTAAGATTGTACAGTCAACACTCCAGCCAATGGAGCAAGACCCATCAAACTAGGGCCTGTGTTAGGGATTAAAACAGAATTTCCCCTCTGCCCACCCGCTTGCTTGCTGGCTTTCAATAGTGGCAGCATGCCCTTCTGCAGAAGTTATTATCAGAGGCTACCGTAATCTCAAGGCTTGACTGGGGCCGGAGGACCTGCTTCCAAGCTCGCTCACATGCTTGCCAGTGTCAGGGGGCCTCAGCTCCTTGCTAGCTGGAGGTCAGAGGACACCACTACTTACCACGCGGTGTAGTGGTCCCTCCATAGACCTTTTGAATATCCTCATAACATAGCTTCCCCTGCAGCAAGTGATCCAAGAAAGTGCCCACCCCAAGGCAGAAGCCTGCCTTTTAGAAAAAGTAAGATTGTACAGTCAACACTCCAGCCAGTGGAGCAAGACCCATCAATCTAGGGCCTGTGTTAGGGATTAAAACAGAATTTCCCCTCTGCCCACTCGCTTGCTTGCTGGCTGGCTTTCAATAGTGGCAGCACACCCTTCTGCAGAAGTTATTAAAGTTGCCTTGCCAGGGTATTTTGTCTCCACAAGTCTTGCTTAATTCCATCTCTAACAGGTTGGCTGAGGACTGGTCCCTATCAGAAGGAATATTGCTGGTAGACAGAACAACCACCCTTAATTGATGAATAAATTGCCAAAAATGACAGTGATTGAATTCTGCCCCTTCTTTTCCGATCCTTTTGTGTGTGTGTGTGTGTGACAGAGAGTCAGAGAGAAGGACAGACAGATAGGAAGGGAGAGAGATGAGAAGTATCAATTCTTCATTGCGGCACCTTAGTTCATTGATTTCTTTCTCACATGTGCCTTGATGGGGGGAGGAGGGGACTACAGCAGACTGAGTGACCTCTTGCTTGAGCCAGCGACCTTGGGCTCAACCTGGTAAGCCTTGCTCAAACCAGATGAGCCCACGCTCAAGCTGGCGACCTCCGGGTTTCAAACCTGGGTCCTCTGGGTCCCAGTCCGATGCTCTATCCACTGTGCCACCACCTGGTCAGGCTCCTTTTCTGATCTTTGAGCAGAGAAGACTGGGAGAGTTTTACATACACAAGAGGATATTGGATATTTTACCCTTAGAGAATCATTTTGAATTAAAAAATAAAGCCATGGAGAATTCATACAATCAAATATTATTGAAAGCATATTAGAGCCTGTGCTGGTGCAGTGGATAAAGTATGAACCTAGAACACTGAGGTTGCTGGTTTGAAACCCTGAACTTGACTGGTCCAGGCACATATAGTAGTTGATGCTTCCTGTTCCTACTCCCTTTTCTCTCTTTCTCTTTCTCTCTCTCTCTCTCTCTCTCTCTCTCTCTAAGAAACAAAGCATATTGGACACTGAAGATTTGAAGTGTTTTGCTTTCAGTCTTAATTAGGGGGCTGTGAACCCTATGTCACCTTTCCTTCTCATCTCTTTCTGCTCCATTTTCTCAGCGTTTTATTTCCCCTGATTTGCTGCACACCCTTGGTTGCATACATTATTCTCTTCCCTCTTTTTCACTTAGAGATAAGTTGCAAAATTTCTTATTACCCCTTTTTGACTGTTCGAATTGTCACTTGAATTTATCTTCAATGTCATATCTATTTTACCTTTCATCCTGTCATCTACTTCTTGATCCCTCTACCACTTTATTTCATTCAGTCATACCTAATGATCTCGATACTTGGTTATAACCAAACACTTGTTATTTACTTACTTAGATCAAAGAGGGTAGTTCATTTCCTCAAATCCATGTACTTTTGTTACCGCTCCCTGAATATGACATCACAATAGGAAGTAATTTCGCATGAGTTTGCATAACTCATTTTATCTGTCTGTGTGTTTAAACAATTAAATGCTTGAGTTAGACTAGTTTTTAGACTAGTTAGGCTAGATTATTTAGAATTTAGTTATTTGGTTTACCATACTGGAGTACGTACAATAAAATGACCAACTATTATTTTAAAGATAGGATCTCTTTTTAAAACATTTTTGTAGCCCTGGCCGGTTGGCTCAGTGGTAGAGCGTCGGCCTGGCGTGTAGAAGTCCCGGGTTCGATTCCCGGCCAGGGCACACAGGAGAAGCGCCCATCTGCTTCTCCACCCCTCCCCCTCTCCTTCCTCTCTGTCTCTCTCTTCCCCTCCTGCAGCCAGGGCTCCATTGGAGCAAAGATGGCCCGGGCGCTGGGGATGGCTCTGTGGCCTCTGCCTCAGGCGCTAGAATGGCTCTGGTCGCAACATAGCAACGCCCCGGATGGGCAGAGCATCACCCCCTGGTGGGCAGCAGTGCCGGGTGGATCCCGGTCGGGCGCATGCGGGAGTCTGTCTGACTGTCTCTCCCCGTTTCTAGCTTCAGAAAAATACAAAAAACAAACAACAACAACAACAAAAAAACATTTTTGTAGCACTACTTTTAAAACTTTTTTTTTACTTTTAAAACTTTTATATAGGATTGATCTGTATAGGCTCAAGCTGAGATAAATTTTCTAGAGTGACAAGCCTCATGCTCAGGTTGGGACTGGAAGCAGAACTCCTGGTCATGATGTTCATAAAATCAGGAAATGTGTATCTTAATAAGAAATTTGAGCCAAAACCTGGATTAAATTTTTATTAATTTATATTTTTTCTTTTTCTTTAAATGTTTGTTTTATTGATTTTAGAGAGAGGAAGGGAGAGAGCATGAGAAGGGCAGAAACATTAGTCTGTTCCTGTATGTGCCCTGACTGGGGATCAAACCGGCAACCTCTGTGCTTCTGGACAATGCTGTAACCCAGGCATGGCCAACATATAGCCCTCGTAATGAGTTTATGCGGCCCGCGATTAAATTTTTAATATTCTCCGCACGACTCACTGTGGAAATGAAATAAGTGGTACTTTTAAATCATTATACATAAACTACGATATCTAACCATTGTACAACAATGAAAGTTAAAATCTCAGCTACTCAGAAGCGGAAGCATCTTTGATTATTGGAAATTGAGATATTTAAGAAGATAGTGATACGCGGAAAAGAATTCCACGTGTGACTAATCTAGGGTTAACTTCCAATAATTGGTCAAATGAATTCGTGATACTTCTTTATTTTTAAAAAAATTCCATTATAAAGATTTACACCTGGCCCTGGCCGGTTGGCTCAGTGGTAGAGCATCGGCCTGGCGTGCAGGAGTCCCGGGTTCGATTCCCAGGTAGGGTACAGGAGTAGCGCCCATCTGCTTCTCCACCCCTCCCCCTCTCCTTCCTCTCTGTCTCTTCCTCTCCTGCAGCCAAGGCTCCATTAGAGCAAAGTTGGCCCGGGCGCTGGGGATGGCTCTGTGGCCTCTGCCTCAGGCACTAGAATGGCTCTAGATGCAACAGAGCAATGCCCAGATGGGTGGAGCATCGTCCCCTGGTGGGCATACCGAGTGGATCCCGGTTGGGCGCATGCGGGAGTCTATCTGACTGCCTCCCCATTTCCAACTTCAGGAAAAAAAAAAAAGATTTACAACTTTTGTACTCGTCGTGCAATTTTTATAAGCAATTGAATAATGGAAAAGATGGAAATGTAAAAAAACTTGCCAAGGAATATTTAGTAATTTTCAGCTCAACTTATATTTGTGAACAAACTTTTTCTTTAATGAATCTAAATAAAAGTACAACAAGGTCAAGATTGAATGATTTACATTTGGAGGCTGTGTTAAGAATAGCTACTACAAGTATAGAGCCAGATATTAAAAAAATAATAGGCGATGCAAAGCGCCTCAACACGTCACATTAGTTTTTTTGTTAATTTGCTGTACTAAATTACTTACATTTATTCATAAACAAATTACATAATAAAATTTTGTTTACTTAAATGAATTGTTTTTGTATTTAACATTTTTAAATTTTAATATTTCATCCGGCCCATGAAAAAAGTTTTCTTTCTAATCTGGCCCAGGGGCAAAAACTATTGGCACGCCTGCTCTAACCAAATGAGCTATCAGTGCCCAATTTATATATTTTAAAAAGTCTTATTTTAGAAATGAAAAGTTAAACCCACTAGAGCTAATATTGTATTTTAACCCACATTTCCTGTTTGTGCTCATTTTTTTTTCATCCTAGACCAAGATTTCTTAACCTTTGAACTATTGACATAGTAGGCTAATTTCTTTAATTCCTTTTTTCCTGGGAGCTTGTCCTGTGTGCTGTAGGATTTAGCCAAATCCTTAACCTTTCTCTGCTAGATGCAGTAGCATCCCCACTCCCAATTGTGACAACCAATTCATGTTGTCTACGATCATTGCCTAATGTACCTTTGGGGGTAGGGAACAAACACCTCTCTCTCTCCTCTCACTTCCCACCTGAGAACTTCTGTTTTAGACCTTAAGACTTAGAGTAGGGTAAAAAAAAATTAGAGAGTTAAAAACAAACATTAATTGAAAATAAAACTTAAAAAAAATTGACTTTTTAGTAAATTTTTCTACTTAGAGAAATGACATATATAGACGTTGAAAAATACAGAAACAGCCTGACCTGTGGTGTGGCACAGTGAATAAGGTGTCAACTTAGAGCACTGAGGTTGCTGGTTCAAGACCCTGGGTTTGCCTGGTCAAGGCACATATGGGAGTTGATGCTCCTCCCCCCTTCTCTCTCTCTTTGCTCTCTTCTCTCTAAACTGAATAAAATATATATATATAAAAAATACAGAAACACATAGAAAGCGAAAATAAAAAATAAACTAATCGTACCACCCAGAGATAATTGTCAACATTGATTTATTTCCTTAAATCTTATCTATATTCGTAATTGTAATTTTTATAATTTTTAAAACAATATGTATTATGCAAATTTTTATATTATTATTTATTGAGAATGTTTTTAATGGCTGGATAATCTTTTATCTGGCTATACCATAATTTATTTACTGCTAGGCATTTTCACTATTTTAAGAAATGTACTATGATGTGAGCATCTTTGTTTATAAATCTTTGCTTGAATTAGTCAGTTTTAGTCTCCTGTTTATACTTATTTTAGATTCCAAATCTCCCAAGCAAAGATTGGCATTTACATTTATGCAGGGTAGGTATTCACACTTACTTCATTTTAAAAATAGCACTTTTTATGTACATTGCTTCAGGGCTAGGATGACCAGATGTCCCATTTCTGTGAGATGCTTTCTGCCATCCAGCACCTTTACTCTGTTTTGAGAAATGCTTTTAGAGTAGAAATATATAAATTTATTTCAAACTTTAACCTTTTGAAAATAAAAAATAATTGAATTAAGAAGAATTTTAAAAAGAAAAAACGTGAAGCGACTGTCTTGAGTCTAAACAGTGTAACTTGAAAAGTACCTGAAAATACAGTAGTATTAACTGGAGACAAATCTTCCTAATTAGAACAAATTACCGTTTGTTTGGAGTGGTCAGGATGAGTTTGCTTTCAGTGAGCAGTCAAGAACCTAAGAGACCTTCAGATCAGTAATTGCTTTAAAACAACTGGAATGAAGCAAAATACACTCACTGCTAAAGATAGCACCCTCAAATGGAATCTTACAGTGCTCAGGTGTTTGGGATTTGTGAGGCCTGCAGTTCATTGCTTTGTATAGTAGTCCTCCTTCATTCAGGACTGGTAGCCACAAATGTAGTAGAAGGTTGATGATTGTGTGGATATTTACATATTGAAGGCACAGGAAACTGATTTTGAAGCTTTAGCATCCTTTTAAGTTTCTTTGCTTTTCTTCCTTCACTAAAACCTTGATTTTTACCTTGTTAAATTGTCATTTGTTTTCTTCTAAAAACTGTAGCTTCCATAAATATGTGACTCCATGGTAGCAGCATTATCAAATAACAGTGGTTAAAATTTATTGAGGCCTTGCTTGACCAGGTGATGGCCCAGTGGATAGAGCGTCGCAGAGGCCCCAGGTTTGAAACCCCAAGGTTGCTGGCTTGAGCACTGGCTCATCTGCCTTGAGCACGGGCTCATTGGCGTGAGCACAGGCTCACCAGCTTGAGCACAAAGGTCGCTGGCTTGAAGTCCAAGGTCGCTTGCTGGCTTGAGCCCAAGGTCACTGGATTGAGCAAGGGGCCACTCACTCTGCTGTAGCCCCCCACCCCCCACCATCAAGGCACATATGAAAAAGCATTCAATGAACAACTCAGATGCTACAACAAAGAACTGATGCTTCTCATCTCTCTCCCTTCCTCTTTGTCCCTATCTGACCCTCTCTCTGTCTCTGTCACACAAAAAAAAAAAAAAAGTTAAAAAAAAATTATTGAGGCCTTACTGTGAACCAGAGAGTATTCTGAGACCTTTGTTACTACTGTTTCCTTCCTTGGTTCCACATCTAGTGCCTGAGGCAGTATATCATAGTAGTTAGAGACATAGTCTCTGTCTACACCTGGAGTTTGAATTCTGGTTTGAATCCTGGATTTACTATTTACTTTCTGTGTGACCTTGACCAAACTTCTTAACCTCTTTGTGCCTCATCATTTTTATAATTGTGCAGAGGTTTCAGGTATACAATTCAGGTATACAAATACATCATTTGTAAGAGTCTTTTTTTTTTCCTTTTATTTTTCTGAAGTGAGGAGCAGGGAGGCAGAAAGAGACTCCCACATGTGCCTGACCGGGATCCACCTGGCATGCCCACCAGGGGGCGATGCTCTGCCCATCTGGGGCCTTGCTCCATTGCAACTGGAGCGTTCTAGTGCCTGAGGTGGAGGCCATGGAGCCATCCTCAGTGCTTGGGCCAGTTGGGCCAACTTTGCTTCAATGGAGCTTTGGCTTCGGGAGGGGAAGAGAGAGAGAGAGAGAGAGAGAGAGAGAGAGGGAGAGAGAGGGAGAGGGAGAGAGAGAGAGAAAGGAGAGGGGGAAGCATGGAGAAGCAGATGGGAGGCGTGCTTCTCCTGTATGCCCTGGACGGGAATTGAACCTGGGACTTCCACACACTGGGCTGGTGCTCTACCACTGACCCAACCGGCCAGGGCCAAAATCTGCATTTTTAACCAACACCATAAGGGATACTGCTGCAGGTGATCCATGGAACTCTACCTGCAACATTGACTCAACCTTGCTGCTCAAGCCTCTGTTCTAACTTTGCTTTGCTTTGAACTTGCTTCACTATATTTCCGTCTTGCCAGAATGCCCCACCTAGTAAATGCTCAATAGAAATTAGTTGAATTGAACTGTTTATTGAGTGGGAGTGGTAAATCTTTTTAAAATTGTAAGATGAGGCCTTAGGTGGGTAGCTCAGTTGGTTAAAGCATTGTCCCACAACACCAAGGGGGTTTGAATCCCAGTCAGAGCACATAAAAGAATCAAACAATGAATGCATAAATAAATGGAAAAGCAAATTGATGTTTTTCCCTCTCCTTTCCTCTCTCTCTCATATCAATCAATCAATAAAATATAAAAATAAATAAATAAAATTGTAAAATGGTATTACTGTAGTTATATTGCTGGACAGTTTTTTTCCCCCGGCTATCCTTAATGTTCCACTTTTGTTAGAATGTGTGAAAAGACCTGGCACATGGTAGTGACCCAGTAAATTTTTTTGCTATTTTTAAAGGCAACTGGAAAAACTGCATCCCTCCTATTAAAACTTTTTTTTTTAATGCTATGATTTTATGTGATGCCCTTAAATTTATTTATTTATTTTTAGAGAGGAGCGGGAGAGACAGGGAGAGAGAGAAAGAGAGGAGAGACAGAGAGAGAGAAGGGGGGGAGGAGCTGGAAGCATCAACTCCCATATGTGCCTTGACCAGGCAAGCCCAGGGTTTTGAACCGGCGACCTCAGCATTTCCAGGTCGATGCTTTATCCACTGCGCCACCACAGGTCAGGACCTCCTATTAAAACTTAATGGAGAGTCTTCTATGGTGAAAGATGTTCCATTACCTTTACTAATAATAGGTGTGCAATAGTATAAGAAATAACTTACATAATTACTTTAGAAGCTGTTTCTCTTAAAAAAAAAAAAAGGGCTTTTAAAAATTTATAAATAGCCCTGGCTGGATAGTTCGGTTGGCTAAAGCATCATCCCAAAGCACAGAGGTTGCCAGTTTGATCCCTAGTCAGGGCACACACAGAAACATCGATTTTTCTGTCTGTCTGTCTCTCTCTCTCCCACTTCCCTCTCTCTCTAAATCAATAAAATAAACATTAAAAAATTAAAATAATAAATATTCAGTGCTGAACCTTGAAAAATTCAGAATTGCAAAAGAAAAAGTTGCATGTAATCCATTATCCTCAGCTACTCTTTAATATTTTGATGTATGTTCTTCTAGTCTTTTTTGTCTATGTTTTTTCTAGCAAAATGAGGATTTTTCTTTTTTAGACTGTGAGACAGAGATGAGAAGCATCAACTCATAGTTAAGTCACTTTAGTTGTTCACTTATTGCTTCTCATATGTGCCTTGACCAGGGAACTCAAGCTGAGCCAGTGACCCCTTTCTCAAGCTGGCGACCTTGAGCTTAAGCCAGTGACCTTTGGGTTCAGTCCAGTGACCATGGAATCATGTTGATGATCCCATGCTCAAGCCAGCAACTCTGTGCTCAAGCTGGCAACCTTGGTGTTTTGAACCTGGGACTTCAGCGTCCCAGGTCAATGCTCTATCCACTGAGCCACCACTGGTCAGGCTGCAATATGTTTTCTGATGGCTTCAGAGTATTATATTGCATGAATTAGTTATATGTTACTTAATAAGTCCCCTATGATTGTCAATTTTTTGACAATTTACACTTAACCTGAAGAGAATTAAAAGCCTTTATGTGTTCCTTTAAAAATAAATATAATTTTTCTATGTATTGGTACAAAAGGTTGGTGATTAAGCTTTTGGGGAGCCACTAAGTAGGGGTGGTGGAGGGATTGAGAAAGAAGAAAAAAAGGAAGAAAATTCATGTACATGAACAATAGTATGGTGATTGCCAGGGGGTGGGGGAGTTAAAGGAGGATAAAGGGGGATAAATGGTGATGGACAGAGACTAGACTAGGGGTGGTGAACACACAATGCAGTGTACAGATGATGTGTTGTAGAATTGTGCACCTAGAGTCTGTATAGTTTTGTTAACCAGTGTCACTGTAATAAATTCAATAAAAAGGAAAACATAGTTTGTGATTATCATATCGAGGTAAGGAAATTGATGAACTGAGTTTAGAAAGACTAAATAAAATTGGACTATCAAAGCACTCAGGAATATAAATTCTTACAAACAATTACAGTTTTGGTATCTCACAGTGTCAGTCAGAATAGTCCACTAGAAAAGAATTCTTCAGACGACAGAGATAAATAGATCAAGATTTTTAATCAGAGGGCCAGGTGAATCATGGTGTTGGGTAGTTCCAACTTGAGAGGACAATGGCCCTCTTCCTCCTGTTGTATTTTGGAAGCCATATAGTAGGGTGAATTTCAATATAATCTACACATCAATTTACCTGCCTTTTTTTGTTAGTTGAGGAGACTATACCTGACTAATAAAAAGCCACTTGGGACCTATCAAGCCCCTGTATCCATCCATATTTAATGGCAGGATAGTCTGGTTGCTCAGAAACTACTGGCTTTAGAAATGAAAAGGTGATTTAGGCCAGCAATTTTCAATCTCTTTCATCTCATGGCACACACATAAACTAATTACTAAAATTCTGTGGCACACCAATGAATGTATTTTTTTGCTGAAATGACAAAAAAAATAGGTATAATTTTGATTCATTCACACTAGATGGCTATTTGTGTTGGCTGTTGTGATTTTTTTTTTTTAATTTGACAATCTAAGGGAAAAGAGGTCAGTGCTGCTGACTAAAATAGACAGGGTATTACATGTTTTAATAATTCTAACGGGCCTGACTTGTGGTGGTGCAGTGGATAAAGCGTTGACCTAGAATGCTGAGGTTGCTGGTTCAAAACCCTGGGCTTGCCCCATCAAATTACATATGAGAAATAACTATGAATTGATGCCTCCCACTCCTCCCCACTCCCCTGCCTTTCTCTCTCTATATCTATATACTCTTTAAAATCAATAAAATCTTTAAAACATAATAAATTAAATAACAGTACGCTAGTGTGCCTGTTGTGGTACACCATTTGAAAATTGATGATTTAGCCTGACCTGTGGTGGCGCAGTGCATAAAGCATCGACCTGGAATGCTAATGTCGCCAGTTCAAAAAACACCCTGGTTTTGCCTGGTCAAGGCACATACGGAAAGCAACTACTGCAAGTTGATGCTTCCCACTTCTCCCTACTCTTTTTCTTCCTTCCTTCCTTCTTTTCCTCCTTCCTTCCCTCCCTTTCTCTCTCTCTCTCTAAAAATCAGTTTTAAAAAAAGAAATAATAAAGAAAATCATTGATTTAGGCTAAAGGCAGAAGATTACAGCAGAGACAGTCTTTCAAGAAAAAACACATTTACCGAATCAAGAGAAGTAATGCGGGAAATAGTCTCTGAGAGATATGACATTTTGAAAGTTCTGAAAAGGAGTCTTTTTATTCATGTATTTCAAATAAGCCCCCCCCCATCTTGGTTTACAAATACTGTAATTAAATGTCTCTTATATAACAAGTTTCCAACTAAAATATGTTTGGGAAACTGTCCAGGGGTCATTAGGGACCTGGTTATTTAGAATATGTCCAGTTCCCTTGGGGCAGAGGTGGTACCTTTTTGGGTCCAAGAGTTTTTTGGGGTCTGTGTCTAGAGCGTTGCCTTGGTCTCAGTAAATTTAGAAGAATCTGTCGACCATGTGAAGTTGCTTTCTCAGTCACTGCCCCCTGGAGTCATTGATGTCCAGGATGATCTCTAGACAAAACATGTAGAGTGCAATTTAACTGGTTAGAGTAAGGATTGGAATCTGAGTTCATGAAAAGTCTAAGTGATGAGGACATTCAAAAGAAAGTCAGTGCCAATTTAACAAATCTCTAAAACTGCTGTAATTTGTGCTAATCTGTGCATTAAACCCAAACAGAATAATTTTTGTTTTTTTTGTTTTTTTTTTCATTTTTCCAAAGCTGAAAACGGGGAGGCAGTCAGACAGACTCCCGCATGTGCCCGACCGGGATCTACCCGGCATGCCCACCAGGGGGCGATGTTCTGCCCCTCTGGGGCGTCGCTCTGTTGCAACCAGAGCCATTCTAGCGCCTGAGGCAGAGGCCACAGAGCCATCCCCAGCGCCCGGGCTATCTTTGTTCCAATGGAGCCTCGGCTGCGGGAGGGGAAGAGAGAGACAGAAGAAGGAGAGGGGGAGGGGTGGAGAAGCAGATGGGCGCTTCTCCTGTGTGCCCTGGCCAGGAATCGAACCCGGGACTCCTACACGCCAGGCCGACACTCTACCACTGAGCCAACCGGCCAGGGCAGAATAATTTTGTTTTTAAAGTTAAACATATTCTGTATTTTATTTGCCTTGCTCATCCTTTGGATAAGTTTTCAGGATTTTCTAAGGTAGCTATAATAAACTATATTGATATTTAATAAATCTGAATGAGTGGAGACTAAATTAATTATTTTAAAATATATATGGATGGATGCCTTGGCCAGTTGGCTCAGTGGTAGAGCATTGGCCTGGCATGCAGGAGTCCTGGGTTCGATTTCCGGCCAGGGCACACAGGAGAGGCGCCCATCTGCTTCTCCACCCTTCCCCCTCTCCTTCCTCTCTGTCTCTCTCTTCCCCTCCCGCAGCCAAGGCTCCATTGGAGCAAAGTTGGCCTCAGGCACTAGAATAGCTCTGGTTGCAACAGAGCAACGCCCCAGATGGGCATGCCGGGTGGATCCCGGTTGGGTACATGCGGGAGTCTGTCTGACTGCCTCCCCGTTTCCAACTTCAGAAAAATACAAATATATATATATATATATATATGTATATATATATATATATTTATATATATGGATGAAATAGAGTAGTACCACTGTATTGATTCCAGCTTTGAAAATTGCTTTTTTTGGGCAGCAGTTAAGGTTTTTTACGTCTGAAATTAATAGATTGAGTTTATTGAGACTGTGGTTGATATATAGACAAAGATTCTCAGCCAGAGCACTGGAACATGCATCTGTGTGAGCTTTTCATTTTAGTCAACTTAATTCCTTAAGTAGGCAGTTGTCCTTTGGTTTTCATTCTTCACTGCCTTAGCACAGTGACATCAGATGCAGCTGGAGCTTAAAGAAGAAGGGTCATATTAATTCCAGTGAAACACAAACTGGCCTCATAATTAATGGAATAATAGCCTAATTTAAAGACCTTAGACCAGGGGTCTCAAACTCAACTCAGCAGGTGGGCCGCAGAGCAAGATCACAGCCATTCGGCGGGCCGCACGCACTAGGTCTACAGAAGGCAACTGTTACGCAACACTTTTCTCACTGCAGTTGAAAACAAAAAAAAATCAGTACAACAAGCACAATCGTACATGCAGTTTACTCAGTGTCACAAAACGACCAGAAACTGTAGTTCGCATCACAACTGCTGTTAACTAAGCTAATATCTAGCTAGGATGCTAGAGAAATGAAAAATACAAGTAGGCCCCTAGGCTTACTTAATTTTATCGAAAATATTTTGAACTTCGTGGATTAGTCTGTGGGCCGCACAAAATTATTTGGCGGGCCGCGAGTTTGAGACCCCTGCCTTAGACCTTTTTTCCTGCTTTTATTTGTTTCAAGGGCAAGAGAAAGAGAACGGCACAGATTGTTCACTTGAGACTATTTAAAGCTATTGATCCATTTTACAGTCATCATCTGATGGTTCTGATTTCAACAGGAATCATTTAGCCCATGTAGTAATTTTCTCCTATTTTTCTTGAGGCTCTCTGCCTTTCATGACAGTTTTCAGGAGAGCAATCCATGAACTTTGGCTTTGTCAGAATATAAAAATGGTTGGTATTCAATGTTTTATTTATAGATTTCATAGTTTAGTTTAAATACAGTTGGCCTAGCAAGCAAACATTTTTGTGCACAAGTAGATGGCAAATACCAAGTCAGGTTGCCTGCTGGGTTACCGGAGGGAAAAAGAGGTATGTATGTTACCATCACTGTTTTATTCAGCTAATCATACTATCAGCTGATAGTGCTATTACGTGGTTCATAGCTACTTTATCTTCCAAATAGTTAAGGGAAGAGGGACTATTGGGAAGAGATAGACAGAATTAGGAAAAACCAGGTTGAGAAATAAGTAGGAAAATCCTTTTCCATGTGTAATTATCTCTGTTTTCCAACCCAACATTCTTGTAGTAAGTACAAGCTTCCATCTTGCGATCTAACCTTTGCAGACACTGCCTTCAAGCAAACTAGAAAGTTTAATCTACTTCTAATTTTAATAGCTGAAAAGAATAAAAGAAATTAATATAACATACAGTTTGCAGTTTTTTGACAGACAGAAAGGTATGGATTCCATTGTATTCTTTAAAATATGCCCAAGATCTTATGCATGTTCAAGGAGCTAGTTTTTGGTGCAACATAGCAATAAAATTGTAAAGAGAAAGGAAGTAAAAAAATAAATAAATAAAAGAAAACAAAAATGTAAAAAAAAGGAATGCTGAGGAAATGGTGGTGTGAGATTGACAGATTTGAGTATGATTACCAAATGTGTTACCGTGTGTGTGTGCGCGGGAAGACGTGGTCATGTGCTGGGAAAGGAAACGGCCTGATAAGTCAGGGGACCAAAGGCTTGTCTACAAATAATATTGACTATTGTGCTGTAGAGATAGCTGACTGTGAAACAGGAGGGCTTAGAATACATAGGACTAATATAAATGTATACTTACGTTTCTATTTTTCTTGTTTGTACATTGTCTTTGTGTTGTGATATCTTCTTTTGGTTGGTTGTTTCTTCAGGTTAGTTACAGTTTTTTGTTTGTTTTGTTTTAGTGTGAGAGAGAAACAGAAAGAGACAGAGAGAAAGGAAAGGAGAGAGATAAGAAGGATCAACTCATAATTGGCATCACTTTATTTGTTCATTGATTGCTTCTTATGTATGCCTTGATGGGGAGGTGGGGAGGCTCCAGCTGAGCCAGTGACCCCTTGCTCAAGCCAGTGACCTTGGGCTTCAAGCCAGTGACCACGAGATCATGTCAATGTTCCCACACTCAAACCAGTTACTCTACACTCAAGCTGGTGAGCCTGAGTTCAAGCCTGATGAGCCCATGCTCAAGACAGTGACCTAGGTGTTTTCAAACCTAGGACCTCAGTGCCCCAGGTCGACGTCCTATTCCACTGCGACACCGCCGATCAGGCAGGTTAGTTGTAATTTTTATCTAAGCTTTCTAAAACTAGCTACAAAATCTGTTTAGATTACCTGATTCTAGGTTTTTGAAAGTGATTCTAGGTGATTGAAGCATCTTTGGCACTTGAGGATTTATGTGAGCCAGATATACTATGAAAAGAAAGTAGAGAGAAGCTTAGTTACAATATATAAACAAGATTTAAACTTTATGAATCTGAATGATTAAATAACAAATACATAAAATGAATGGGAAATACTGAGAAATAAAGAAACTAACAAGTGGGATGTAGTTAAAAGCATGATCTCCAGTGTTAGGTTGAGCCTCTTACTGTGTGACTAGGCAAGTAAGTGAAAGAGATATATACATATATATATATATATGTGTGTATATATATATATATATATAGAGAGAGAGAGAGAGAGAGAGAGCGCACTTAGCTCAGTACTTTGCACACCATAATGGAGTCTATTAATGTTAACTTTTAGCTAGTATTGTTAGCTTGTGTATTTTAGATGATTTGTAAAACTTTGTCTCCTTAAAAAAAAAATCATAGCCCTAGGGATATCTCTCCTTACCAAGCTCTTAAAGCTTTTGGGAGGTTTCAGGACATGAGCTATGCACACTAATACAATCTTCCTTCATTCTAGATAGGGTTTAGCTAGAGATACTCTTTCAGTTTTAATCTAGCTGCAACTCAGCATTGCCAGCACCATCTAACATAGCTGTAGCTGTCATCCCAATCCTTTTTAAATCTGTCTCCATCAGCACTCTGAACCTTTTTTCTGCCAGAAAAGGGAACTAAACCAAGTCTCTTAAAGGTTCTGCACCCAGTTGTAATTAACTAGCATAACTAGAACTTTAAATACATATAATATAGACATGGGTCATAAACTACTGATTGAATCTCAAGTCTTTCCCACCCCATTTCTCTTGCCAATATAGAGGTTTAAAAGGCAAATACTCCTTTTTCTAACTTTGGTTGCAGTTAGAGCTAGCTGTATGATTCAGTTTGGGCTAATGTGATAGAACCAGAAATCTTTCAGAGGGCCTCCACAGGGAAAAGAAATTGTTTTTCTGATAAAAGGGACAGAAGCAGTATAACAGTTTGGATGTATATCTCCTTATTTCTTCTATTTTTAAGTGTGAAATAGGATGTATGGTATTGTAACAGCAAAGTTGCAATCATGAGGCAATGAGCCCGGGAATGGAAAGTTAAGCTAAGGAGGTAGCGCAGAAAGTTAGAGTCTGGGTTCTTATTGATATGGCTGAGCTGTCAGAACAACTCTGAGATAACCTTCTCTGGAACACATGTTTTATACATTATTAGAGTCTTAATAGCGTAAGCTGCTTAGACTTTTCTGTTCCTTGTAGCTGAAAGCATTCTTAATTTAAACAAGATGTAGGAACTTTAATATAAATGTAAATAAGGTTAATGTAAATTTCGGAGATTTGTATAGTGTATTACTTATGTACAAAATAAATACAGATGACATGGGAATATGAAAGGATTCAAGAGGTCAAAAATGAATTCTGGACAATGTGTTTGACATTGAAAAGCTCAACAGTAATATCTAGTAATCCATTCCCAGTTGTAATTCCTAGGCTCTCTGGCTACCTTCTGAGTCCTTTCCCACATTACTTATGGCTTTTTATTTTTTACTTAATTTATTGGGGTGACATTGGTTCACAAAATTACATAGGTTTCAAATGTAAAACTCAACAAAACACCATCTGCATACTGTATCTAGCACCCATTGCCCCAAGCAATCTCTCTCTTTCCCCATTTCCCTCCCCTACCCCTTGCTCACCTCCACCTAGCTCCACCCCTTTCGCTCTGGATATCACCACACTGTCGTCTGTGTCTATGTGTTACATATATACTGCTTACAAAAATTAAGGGATATTTTGTAGCTTCATATTAATTTTGAAATATCCCCTAATTTTTGTGAGCAGTTATATTTTGTTTGTTTTGCTTAATTCCTTCACCTTCTTATGGGTTTTTTTGTTTTTTTTTTTTACAGAGTCAGAGAGAGGAATAGATAGGGACAGACATACAGACAGGAACAAAGAGAGATGAGAAGCATCAATCATCAATTTTTCGTTGCGACACCTTAGTTGTTCATTGATTGCTTTCTCATGTGTGCCCTGACCGTGGGGCTTCAGCAGACCGGGTAACCCCTTGCTCGAGCCAGCGACCTTGGGTCCAAGCCGGTGAGCTTTTGCTCAAACCAGATGAGCCCGCGCTCAAGCTGATGACCTTGGGGTCTTGAACCTGGGTCTTCTGCATCCCAGTCCGACGCTCTGTCCACTGCGCCACTGCCTGGTCAGGCACCTTCTTATGGCTTCTTTTTTTTTTTTTTTAACAATTTATTTATTTTTTACAGAGACAGAGAGTGAGTCAGAGAGAGGGATAGACAGGGACAGACAGACAGGAACAGAGAGAGATGAGAAGCATCAATCATTAGTTTTTCATTGCACGTTGCAACACCTTAGATGTTCATTGATTGCTTTCTCATATGTGCCTTGACCGTGGGCCTTCAGCAGACTGAGTAACCCCTTGTTGGAGCCAGCGACCTTGGGTTCAAGCTGGTGGGCTTTTTGCTCAAACCAGATGAGCCCGCGCTCAAGCTGGCGACCTCGGGGTCTCGAACCTGGGTCCTCTGCATCCCAGTCCGACGCTCTATCCACTGCGCCACCGCCTGGTCAGGCTTCTTATGGCTTTATTTATTTATTTATTTATTTTTCTGAAGTTGGAAACGGGGAGGCAGTCAGACAGACTCCTGCATGCGCCTGACCGGGATCCACCCGGCATGCCCACCAGGGGGCGATGCTCTGCCCATCTGGGGCTCCACTCTGTTGCAACCAGAGCCATTCTAGCACCTGAGGCAGAGGCCACAGAGCCATCCTCAGCGCCCGGGCCAACCTTGCTCCATTGGAGCCTTGGTTACGGGAGGGGAAGAGAGAGAGAGGAAGGGGAGGGGGAAGGGTGGAGAAGCAGATGGGCGCCTCTCCTGTGTGCCCTGGCCAGGAATCGAACCCAGAACTCCTGCACGCCAGGCCGATGCTCTACCACTGAGCCAACCGGCCAGGGCCTTCTTATGGCTTTTTAAAGTCTTGTTTTCCTCAGGCTTAGAAGCCTGAACATGACAGAAGCAAGGACTAAAGTTTCAATAAGGGAAAAGCTGGGTATAAGAGCTTGAGGTACACAGTGTACAAATGTTGTGTTGCAAAATTGGGCACCTGAAACCTGTATAATTTTGTTAACCAGTGTCATCCCAATGAATTCAGTAAAAAAGGGGGGAAAAAAGCTGAGTATGAGTGAAAGTGAGTGGATGGAAGACATCAATTAAAAGATGAGACCATACCAGTCTTCCAGCTAGCTTTGTTCCTGAAACTCAATAGCTCAGTGCTCTTTTTTTTTTTCCCCAGAGAGAGACAGAGAGACCTGAAGGAAGAGAGATGAGAAGCATCAATTGATAGTTGTAGCACCTTAGTTCATTGATTGCTTCTCATACGTGCCTTGACTGGGAGTGGGGCTCCAGCTGAGCCCGTGGCCCCTTACTCAGGCCAGCGACCTCTTGCTCAAGCCAGCGAGCTTGAGCTTCAAGCCAGTTACTCCGCACTCAAGCCAGAAGAGCTCATACTCAAGCTGGCAACCTTGGGGCTTGAACCTGGGACCTCAGCATCCCAGGTCGACACTTTATCCACTGGGGCACCGCCAGTTAGGCAAAGTTCAATGTTCTTAAATTTCAACAAGGGAAGAAGAAAATAAGATATGAAGAAGACAAAGACACAATAGCAGCAGCACCAGCAGCCTTTGAAGTTTAGAAAAATTCCTTGCAAACATTAAAAGCCCTTTCAACTTTGAAATTCACTTCCACTTGGTTTCTCAATTCTTATGTGAAGTTTATGTTGAAGCCATGCCAATCATATGCTTAATTCAGTCCTGTTAAATTTTAGATTATTTAATGGTGTTAAGATGCTTGGTAAGTTTGCTGGTTTGTTATGAAAACAAAGTAGAAGTAGGCAAGAAAGGGAATACAGGTAAGAAAATACAAGGAGCTCTTGTGAAAATGAGTAGTTAGAAAAATTAAGAAAACTTTATCATATCATGAGGTAAATATAGTAACACTTTTTTTTTTTTTTTTTTCCATTTTTCTGAAGCTGGAAACAGGGAGAGACAGTCAGACAGACTCCCGCATGCGCCCGACCGGGATCCACCCGGCACGCCCACCAGGGGCAACGCTCTGCCCACCAGGGGGCGATGCTCTGCCCATCCTGGGCGTCGCCATGTTGCGACCAGAGCCACTCTAGCGCCTGAGGCAGAGGCCACAGAGCCATCCCCAGTGCCCGGGCCATCTTTGCTCCAATGGAGCCTTGGCTGCGGGAGAGGAAGAGAGAGACAGAGAGGAAAGCGCGGCGGAGGGGTGGAGAAGCAAATGGGCGCTTCTCCTGTGTGCCCTGGCCGGGAATCGAACCCGGGTCCTCCGCACGCTAGGCCGACGCTCTACCGCTGAGCCAACCGGCCAGGGCCTACTTTTTTTTTTTTTTGACAGAGATAGAGAGAGGGATAGGGACAGACAGATGGGAGGGAAACAGATGAGAAGCATCAGTTCTTCGTTGCAGCTCCTTAGTTGTTCATTGATTGCATTCTCATATGTGCCTTGACGGTGATGGTGAGGCTACAGCAGAGCAAGTGACCCCTTGCTCAAGCCAGCCTAGCGACCTTGGCTCAAAGCAGTGATCTTCGGGCTCAAGCCAGCAACCATGGGGTCATGTCTAGGATCCCACGCTCAAGCCAGCAACCCCACGCTCAAGCCGATGAGCCCGTGTTCAAGCCAATGAGCCCATGCTTAAGCCAGTGACCTCAGGGTTTCGAACCTGAGTCCTCCGTGTCCCAGTCTGACTATCCACTGTACCACCGCCTGGTCTGGCGATAGTAACACATTCTGTTAAGGAATTGCTCTTATTTAAATTTTATCATTTGCTACCTCATTCTGTCTCTGTCACAATAATAAAATTCTTTTGAGACTCTCAAAAATAAATAAATAAATTTTATTATTTGCTGAGACTCCCAAGGCAATGCCTATTTTGCATCTTTTTAAAGTTAATCATAAAGGAAAATGCTAATTCTTTGTGTAACTGAAGAAATAAACCAAAGTATTGTTTACCAGTTAATGTCACAAAGAGAGAATTATACTTTCAAAGGAGACTGACTCATGCAGACTCCTTATATATTCATCTGTCTTTTACATTGATCTACAAGCCTGATAGCCTCTCTTGTTTTGGAAATGACTGATATAAGCCAAGTGGACTTGGACATGCAGGTTCACACTGGATTTGGGCAGATGGTAGAGGAACTGTGGAGCTGGAAATTAGTGGGCCATTCCTTTTTTTCTTTTTTTAAATTTTATTTATTTTGTGACAAGAGACAGAGTCAGAGAGAGGGACAGAAAGAAGGGGAGAGAGATGAGAAGCATCAATTCTTCGTTGCGGCACCTTAGTTATTCTTTGATTTCTTTCTCATATGTGCCTTGACCCGGGGGCTACAGCAGACTGAGTGACACCTTGCTCGAGCCAGCGACCTTGGGCTCAAGCTGGTGATCTTTGCTCAAACCAGATGAGTCCGCACTCAAGCTGGCGACCGCTGCTCCTCGCGCGCTCTGTCTCTCTCTCTTTCTCTCTCTCAGGACTCACAAGCAAAACAGGTCATGGCAAAAAACCCCTTCTCTGGCAAACCATAGCAAACAATGGCCCCTCCCAATAGGGGCAAGAAGTACACAACTTACAATCTGCCACCCTGAGGACAAGCACCTGCAGCCTTACATAGACTATACACACGAGGTGCTGCCCTGTGCTCATGCCCAGTCAGGCAAAGTGCAAGCAAGCAAGCCTAACACATTTGTTTGCCCAACAGCTGGCCTTACTGATCACAAATTTCTGTAGATGCAGCATGGTCAGAGGAGATATTATTTCTGGTACAACTGCTGCACTGTTCAGTTTAGATCTCATTTACAGTGATGTGGAGTAATCAATCACAGCCTCCACTTTCCAGATCCTCTTCACTCTGTTGTTCAGTGTTTGACTTTGACTCTGAGTGCTTTTGATTATATTAGACTCCATTTTGTCTGTGTTTTGTGAATTATTTTGGAAAAGATTTTATTTATTGATTTTACGGAGAGGGGAGGGTGGAAAGGACAAGAAGTAGTTGCTTCACTCTAACTCTCTATTGGTTGCTTGTCCTATGTGCCTTGACCAGGCAAGCCCAGGGTTTCGAACCAGCAACTTCAACATTCTAGGTCGTCATTCTACCCACTGCGCCACCACAGGCCAAGCTGTGAAGTTTTTAAAATGCAGATTTTAGTTTACATATATACTTTATTGGTGCAATTAAAAAAGATAATTAAAACCCTAGCCAGGTAGCTCACTTGGTTAGAGTGTCATTCTGATATACCAAGGTTGATGGTTAGGGCGGATACATACAAGAGTCAACCACTGAATGCCTGTATCAAGTGGAACAACAAATAGATGTTTCTCTCTCCCTCTCTCTTCCTCTTTCTCTAAAATCAATAAATAAAAAATTAAAAAAATAACAGCATTTTATTTTATTTTTTTTATTTTATTTTTTCATTTTTTTTTTTCATTTTTTCTGAAGCTGGAAACAGGGAGAGACAGTCAGACAGACTCCCGCATGCGCCCGACCGGGATCCACCTGGCACGCCCACCAGGGGCGACGTTCTGCCCACCAGGGGGCGATGCTCTGCCCATCCTGGGCGTCGCCATGTTGCGACCAGAGCCACTCTAGCACTTGGGGCAGAGGCCACAGAGCCATCCCCAGCGCCCGGGCCATCTTTGCTCCAATGGAGCCTTGGCTGCGGGAGGGGAAGAGAGAGACAGAGAGGGAAAGCGCGGCGGAGGGGTGGAGAAGCAAATGGGCGCTTCTCCTATGTGCCCTGGCCGGGAATCGAACCCGGGTCCTCCGCACGCTAGGCCGACGCTCTACCGCTGAGCCAACCGGCCAGGGCCAGCATTTTATATTGATGTAGATAGGTGCTCAGGATATGTTGTTAAGTAAAAAATAAAAAAAAAAGTTCAATTTAGGCCACCTAAGACAATTTCACTTATATCACAGTTTTGCTCTTCTCTGGCTCAGCCCCACAAAGCCTAGAATCCAATAGTATCTCCAGGGTTTTTAAGAATCTCAGATGTGTCTGACCAGGCATTGGCGCAGTAGAGTGTCGACCTGGGACGCTGAGAACCCAGGTTTGAAACCCCAAGATCGCTGGCTTGAGCACAGGCTCACCAGCTTGAGTGCAGGATTACTGGCTTGAGCTTGGGATCATTGAAATGACCTAGTGCTCCCAGGCTTGAGCCTAAGGTCACTGCCTTGAGTAAGGGGTGACTAGTTCAGCTGAAGCCCCTCAGTCAAGGCACGTATGAGAAAACAATCAATGAACAACTAAAGTGCTGGAATAACAAGTTGATGCTTCTCATCTCTCTCCTTTCCTGTTTATCTGTCCCTCTCTCCCTCTCGCTAAAAAAAAAGAAAAAAAAAGAAAAAAAGAGCCTGACCAGGCGGTGGCGCAGTGGATAGAGCATCGGACTGGGTGCTGAGGACCCAGGTTTGAGACTACGAGGTCGTCAGCTTGAGCGCGGGCTCATCTGGTTTGAGCAAAAGCTCACCAGCTTGGACCCAAGGTCGCTGGCTCTAGCAAAGAGTTACTTGGTTTGCTGAAGGCCCACAGTCAAGGCACGAATGAGAGGGCAATCAATGAACAACTAAGGTGTCGCAGTGCGCAACAAAAAACTAATGATTGATGCTTCTCATCTCTCCGTTCTTGTCTATCCCTCTGTCTCTCTGTCTGTAAAAAAAAAAACAAAAAAAAAACACAACTCATAATATTTTATTTTTGATATGCTTTATAGAGTTTCAGACTAAGGGTTAATACAGGTAACTATTTACACAGTAATCTTGGTATAGGGCTGGTCTTTGCAAACATCAAGTGAAAGACAAATATTGAGGAAAAAATTGACAAGAATTTAAACAATTTAAACTTTTCTACAGCAACACTAGAACAAAATGCTCTGAATGAAATTATAGGTAAATTGATAGAATAGGAAAATATTTTCAACTCTTTGATTAATATATAAAAAAGTAATGAAGCTCTATAAAAAGACTAAAAACCCTAATAGAAAAGTAGATAATATTAATAGGCAATTCACAAAAGAGAAAACTTAAATAGCTCCAAATCATTGAGAAGGTATTCAACTTCATTAGTAACCTAAGAAATGCAAATTAAGATAATGAGATCTTTTTACTTATAAAATTTATGAATACCTTTTAAAAAATTATACTTGTTACTTAGGGACGTGAACACTATCATAAACTGTTAGTGGGAGTAAAATTGGTTCATTCTTTCCTTAGGGCAACTTAGCAATATATGCATTAAAAGTCTTAGATTTTTTTACACCCTTTGAGCCAAAAGTAATATATTTATAAGAATTTGTTTTAAGGAAATAAGTATGAATGAAAACTACAAAGGTGGTAATTTCACTGCTGTAATAGTGTATGCAGTTGAAGACAACAAAGTTGTCAACAATAGGAACCTGTTACATAGATTATTAGATACTACAAAGCTAGTATCTAATGTCTTAGAATTTTCTTTTTTTTTTTTTAACAGAGGCAGAGATAGACAGGGATAGACAGACAGGAACGGAGAGAGATGAGAAGCATCAATCATCAGTTTCTCGTTGCGCATTGCGACTTCTTAGTTGTTCGTTGATTGCTTTCTCACATGTGCCTTGACCGTGGGCCTTCAGCAGACTGAGTAACCCCCTGCTGGAGCCAGCGACCTTGGGTCCAAGCCGGTGAGCTCTTTGCTCAAGCCAGATGAGCCCGCGCTCAAGCTGGCGACCTCGGGGTCTCGAACCTGGATCCTTCCGCATCCCAGTCCGATGCTCTATCCACTGCGCCACCACCTAGTCAGGCTTAGAATTTTCAAATAATTAACTATTGACTATTGATTTTTCTTTGCTGTGCAGATATTATTTAGTTTGTTAATTGTTTTTATGTTTGCCTTTTATGTTTTCTTTTACTTTCTTTGAGTTTAATTTGCTTTTCTTTTTCTAGTTCTTGGGATAGATGCTTAGACATTAATTTTCATTCCTTCTTCTCTTGCAATATATGATTTAAGGAAATAAATTTCCCTCACAGCAGAACTTTGGCTGTATTCCTCCATTTTTGTTTTTGTTTTTTACAGAGGCAGAGAGAGAGTCAGAGAGAGGTATAGATAGGGACAGACAGACAGGAACAGAGAGAGATGAGAAGCATCAATCATCAGTTTTTTTGTTGCGACACCTTAGTTGTTCATTGATTGCTTTCTCATATGTGCCTTGACCGCGGGCCTTCAGCAGACCGAGTAACCCCTTGCTCGAGTCAGCGACCTCGGGTCCAAGCTGGTGAGCTTTTGTTCAAACCAGATGAGCCCGCACTCAAGCTGGCGACCTCGGGGTCTTGAACCTGGGTCCTTTGCATCCCAGTCCGACGCTCTATCCACTGCGCCACCACCTGGTTAGGCTATATTCCTCTGGTTTTATGTTGAATTTTTATTATCATTCATTCCAAAATACGTTCTTATTTCCCTTGAGAATTTCTCTCTGACTCATGGTTATTTAGAAATATATTACTTCATTTACAGAAATTTGGCAATGTTCTAGTTCTATCTCTTGTGTTGATTTGTAGCATAATTCCATTGTGGACATTGAAGTTACTCTGTCATCTGTGTTATGTTCCTTGAAATTTGTTGAGACTCATCATCTGAAAACCCCATGCCCCATTCCACCTGCCACTATGCTTTTTAGATTTTTCTTTGTTTATGGAATTTAGCAGTTTCATTATGATGTAACTGCATATGGTTTTCTTTTCATTTATTTCATATGGGTCCTTATATTAATAGCTTTTTGCTAGGGCTTAATTTGTTTTATCAGTTTTGGAAAACCTTTGACCAGTATCTCTTCAAATATTAGTTATGCCCTATTCTTTCTGTTCTTCTGGGATTCTATTACATATGAGTTAGACCAGGGGTAGTCAACCTTTTTTTTTTTTTTGGTATTTTTCTGAAGTTGGAAACAGAGAGGCAGTCAGACTCCTGCATGCGCCCGACCGGGATCCACCCGGCATGCCCACCAGGGGGCGATGCTCTGCCCATCTGGGGTGTTGCTCTGTTGCAACCAGAGCCATTCTAGCGCCTGGGGCAGAGGCCATGGAGTCATCCCCAGCGCCCGGGCCAACTTTGCTCCAATGGAGCCTTGGCTGCGGGAGGGGAAGAGAGAGACAGAGAAGAAGGAGGGGGAGGGGTAGAGAAGCAGATGGGTGCTTCTCCTGTGTGCCCTGGCCGGGGGTAGTCAACCTTTTTATACCTACCACCCACTTTTGTATCTCTGTTAGTAGGAAAATTTTCTAACTGCCCACCAGTTCCACAGTAATGTGATTTATAAAGTAGGAAGTAACTATAAAATTTATAAAGCAGAGTTACAGCAAGTTAAAGCATATAATAATAATTACTTACCAAGTACTTTATGTCAGATTTTCGCTAAGTTTGGCAGAATAAATCTTTATAAAACAACTTACTATAGTTAAATCTATCTTTTTATTTATACTTTGGTTGCTCCGCTACTGCCCACCATGAAAGCTGGAACGCCTACTAGTGGGCGGTAGGAACCAGGTTGACTACCACTGAGTTAGACAATATCACTTTATTTCATATGTCTCTGAACTTCTTTTCACTATTACTTTATTTTTTTTTCTATTTTTGATTCAATATGATGATTTTCTTTTTTTTTTTAGCATGTGTGTGAGAGAGAGCAAAAGAGGCAGACAGACAGGAAGGGAGAGAGATTAGAATCATCAACTCATAGGTGCATCACTTTGTTTGTTGATTGCTTTCTCATACATGCCTTAACGGGGGTTGGGGGCTCCAGCTGAGCCAGTGACCCCTTGCTCAAGCCAGTCACCTTGGGCTCAGGCCAATGACCTTTGGGCTCAAGCCAGCAACTATGGATGGGGTGATGTCTATGATTTCATACTTAAGCCAGCAACCCCACACTCAATCTGGTGAGCCTGTGCTCAAGCCGGTGACCTTGGGGTTTTGAATCTGGGTCCTCAGTGTCTCAGGTCGATGCTCTATTCACCTGATTGGGCCAGGATGGTGATTTTCAACTGACCTATCTTTTACTTCACAAATTTTCTCTTCTTCTGTGTCTAGTCCATCTATTGAGTTCTTTGTTTTTAGAGAAAGAGAGACAGAGAGACAGGAAGAGAGAGAGATGAGAAGAATCAGCTTGTAGTTGTGGCGCTTGAGTTGTTCATTGATTGCTTCTCATACATGCCTTGACCAGGGGGCTCCAACAGAGCCAGTGATGCCTTGACCCCTTTGCTCAAGTCAGTGACCTTTGGGCTCAAGCTAGTGACCATGGGATCATGTCTATGATCCTGTGCTCAAGCTGGCGACCTCGGGGTTTTGAACCTGGGACCTCAGCACCCCAGGTTGACACTGTATCCACTGTGCCACCACCAGTCAGGCCATCTACTGAATTCTTGACTTTAGTTACTGTATTTTTTAGTTCTAAAGGGTCTACTGGCCTTTTCTAAATATTTCAAGTTCTCTGGTAAAATTATCAACTATTTGAATATATTAATGATAGTTATTTTATTTTAAATATATTTTTAAAGATTGTATGTATTGATTTTTAGAAAGAGGGGGGAAAGAGAGAGAGAAAGGGGTGGAGGAGTGGGAAGCATCTACTCATAGGACTTGACCAGGCAAGCCCAGGGTTTTGAATTGGCGACCTCAGCACTCCAGGTTGACACTCTATCCACCGAACCAACACAGGTCAGGCATAATCATAGTTATTTTAAAGTTGGTGTTTGAGCATGCCAATATCTGGGTTACCTTGTGTCTCCTTTTCAGTTGGCTGTTTATTCTCGGTTTTGGTCACTTAGTCTTTTTTCTTGTTATGCCCACTAATTTCTCAATAAATGGAGCACATTCTATATTAAAAATTTTGGAGGCTCTGGATATCTTTTTTCAGAAAAGGTTTAGTTTTATTCTGGTAGCCAGACTAACATTGTCCAGGTAGGGATTAGATGTTTCACTGTGTTACAGGCTTCATAAGGGTACTCAATTTCCAGTTTGGCCTTAATTTTAGCATATGTTTTAAGGATCTCAACTGAAAGCTGGGATATATTTAGGAGACCTTTCTGTCTTTCCGGCCCTGGAACTCTGATTTTTGCCTTTTTATCACTGAAGTTGTCAAAATTTCTACTCAGCTTTTTGTATTTGAGAGAGAGAGACAGGAAGGGAGAGAGAAGGAGGAGAGAAATGAGAAGCATTAACTTGTAATTGCTTCATTTTAATTGTTAATTGATTGTTTCTCATATGTGCCTTGATCAGGGGCTCAAGCCCTAGCCAGTGATCCCACGCTCAAGCCAGCCACCTTTGAGCTCAAGCTGACAAGCCTGTGCCCAAGCTGGCAACTTCAGGGTTTTGAACTAGGGACCTTAGCATTCTGGGTAGACACTCTATCCACTGCATCACTACCAGTAAAGCATTAGCTATTTATAGCTTTTTTTTTTTTTTGGTATTTCTCTGAAGCTGGAAACGGGGAGAGACAGTCAGACAGACTCCCGCATGCACCCGACCAGGATCCACCCAGCACCCCCACCAGGGGCGATGCTCTGCCCATCTGGGGCGTAGCTCTGCTGCAATCAGAGCCATTCTAGTGCCTGAGGCAGCGGCCACAGAGCCATCCTCAGCACCTGGGCAAACTCCAGTGGAGCCTTGGCTGCGGGAAGGGAAGAGAGAGATAGAGAGGAAGGAGAGGGGGAGGGGTGGAGAAGCAGATGGGCGCTTCTCCTGTGGGCCCTGGCCGGAAATCGAACCCGGGACTCCTGCACGCCAGGCCGACGCTCTACCACTGAGCCAACCGGCCAGGGCCCCCCTATTTAGCTTTTTAATGATTGCTTTTTGCTGTGGTTTCTCAGCCACTTTTCCTGCACATTGACAATTTAGAAATTGACAATATTGCTTCAAGGGGAAAGTATGAGCAAGTGGGACCACCTCTTTTACTCCAAGACTCTGGGCCCCTCTAATTGTGAAGTTTAAGGCTAGTTGTATAGCTGGTTTTTTATACTTAAACCAGCAAGACTACCACCTGTTTTTATTTATTTATTGATTGATTGATTGATTGATTGATTTTAGAGTGAGAGGAAAAAGAACCAATTTGTTGTTCTACTTATTTATGCATTCATTGGTTGATTTCTTCTATGTACCCTGACGAGGGATCGAACCCACAACCTTAGCGTATCAGGTCAACACTCCTAGCCAACTGAGCTACCTGGACCGGGCTTGTATTATTATTTATTAATTATTACATTATTTATTTGTATTACAACTGTAAACCTACTTTTTCCCATCCCTGTATTTATTTATTTCACATATAGATTTCAAGAATGACGATGACTGTCTAACATTGAGTTTTGTGAATAGTATAGGGAAAACTAATTTGCCAGTTGGAGATTGTTAAGAACTCTGTAACTGTGTACCTTTAGCATTTATGTAAGTCTCTGCAGTAGTTGAAGTGCTCATATAAATAAATTCAGCAGAATCATAAGTAGTTGCCCAGAGCTTGGCACCTCGATAACAGATAAGAAATAACATCCTACTTTTTTTTTAAATTTTATTTATTTATTTTTTACAGAGACAGAGAGTGAGTCAGAGAGAGGGATAGACAGGGACAGACAGACAGGAACAGAGAGAGATGAGAACCATCAATCATTAGTTTTTCATTGCGCGTTGCAACACCTTAGTTGTTCATTGACTGCTTTCTCATACGTGCCTTGACCGCGGGCCTTCAGCAGACCATGTAACCCCTTGCTGGAGCCAGTGACCTTGGGTTCAAGCTGGTGGGCTCTTGCTCAAACCAGATGAGCCCACACTCAAGCTGGCGACCTCAGGGTCTCGAACCTGGGTCCTCCGCATCCCAGTCCCACGCTCTATCCACTGCGCCACCGCCTGGTCAGGCCATTCTACTTTTTATTTAATCAGAATAACTTTTCTCTTGATAACAGTTATTTTGAAGTAACTCTGTAACTAAATAATGTACATTAGTAACACAGTCCTAAGTGATGATAATGTGTTTTATGGAGGTACCATGCTTTTCCATTGGCAGGAAAGATCTGTGGATTATAGTACTGAATCAAGGAGACCCTTGGCCCCTTGTACATCTGTAGGCTGTGTTCTGGTCCCAAGCCTAGAGATTGTATCCTACATGTTTTTTATATCGGCAATTGAATGAGAATGTGGAAGGATTAGTGAAAAACTATCCTCACTAATAAGAAATGTTTTAATGATGGCGAGTCAATGATAGTCAAAAACGTTTTTTGTATAGCATGGTATCGGCAGAAAAATAGACATTCAGACCAGTGGAACAGAATAGAGAGCCCAGAAATAAAACCACATATATATGGTCAAATAATCTTTTATAAAGGAGCCAAAAACACACAATGGAGAAAAGAAAGCCTCTTTAATAAATGGTGCTGGAAAAACTGGAAAGCCACATGCAAAAGAATGAAACTCAACTGCAGTTTGTCCCCTTGTACCAAAATTAATTCAAAATGGATCAAAGACCTAAAGACCTGAAACAATAAATTACATAGGAGAAAACAGGTATTAAACTCATGGACATGACCATAAAGAGCATTTTATGAATTTCACTCCAAAGGCAAGGGAAGTGAAGGCAAAGATAAATGAATGGGACTATATCAAACTAAGAAGCTTTTGCACAGCAAAAGAAACTGACAACAAAACAGACAGCCTACTAAATGGGAGATATTTTCAAACAACAGCACAGATAAGGGCCTGATATCCAAAATATACAAAGAACACATAAAACTCAACAACAAATTAGCAGCCTGACCAGGCGGTGGCACAGTGGATTGAGTGTTGGACTGGGATGCAGAGGACCCAGGTTCGAGACCCTGAGGTCGCCAGCTTGAGCGCGGGCTCATCTGGTTTGAGCAAAAAGCTCACCAGCTTGGATCCAAGGTCGCTGGCTTGAGCAAGGGGTTACTCAGTCTGCTGAAGGCCTACAGTCAAGGCACATATGAGAAAGCAATCAATGAACAACTAAGCTGTCGCAAAGAAAAACTGATGATCGGCCTAGCGTGCGGAGGACCTGGGTTCGATTCCCGGCCAGGGCATACAGGAGAAGCGCCCATTTGCTTCTCCACCCCTCCGCCGCGCTTTCCCTCTCTGTCTCTCTCTTCCCCTCCCGCAGCCAAGGCTCCACTGGAGCAAAGATGGCCCGGGCGCTGGGGATGGCTCTGTGGCCTCTGCCCCAGGTGCTAGAGTGGCTCTGGTCACAACATGGCGATGCCCAGGATGGGCAGAGCATCGCCCTCTGGTGGGCAGAGCATCGCCCCTGGTGGGCGTGCCGGGTGGATCCCGGTCGGGCGCATGCGGGAGTCTGTCTGACTGTCTCTCCCTGTTTCCAGCTTCAGAAAAATGGAAAAAAAAAAAAAAAAAGAAAAACTGATGATTGATGCTTCTCATCTCTCTTTGTTCCTGTCTATCTGTCCCTATCTATCCCTCTCTCTCACTCTCTCTCTGTCCCTGTAAAAAACAAACAAGCAAGCAAACAATCCAATAAAAAAATGGGAAGAGGACATGAACAGATACTTCTCCCAGGAAGAAATATAAATGTCCAATGGATATATGAAAAGATACTCATCTTCATTATCTATTAGAGAAATGCAAATCAAAACTACAATGAGATAACCACCTCATGCCTGTTAAATTAGCTATTATCAATAAGACAGGTAATAACAAGTGTTGGAGAGGCTGTGGAGAAAAAGGAATCCTCATCCACTGTTGGTGGGAATGTGAAGTAGCACAACCATTATAAAAGAAAGTATGGTGGTTCCTAAAAAAATTAAGAATAGAACTACCATATGACCCAGCAATCTCTCTACCGGGATTCTACTCAAAAAACTCAAAAACATTGACACATGACAAAAAAAGACACATGCAGCCCCATGTTCATTGCAGCATTGTTCACAGTGGCAAAGACATGGAAACAACCAAAAAGCCCTTCAATAGATGACTGGATAAAGAAGATATGGTACATATATACTATGGAATACTACTCAGGTATAAGAAATGATGACGTAAGATCATGGATCATTTACAACAATGTGGATAGACCTTGATAACATTATACTGAGGGAAATATGTAAATCAGAAAAACTAAGAACTGTATAGTTTCATACATAGGTGGGACACAAATTTGAAACTCATGGACATGAACAAGAGTGCAGTGGTTACTAGGGGGAGGGGAAGGGATGAGAGGAAAGGGGTGGGAGAAGGGAAGGGGCATAAAGAAAACCAAATAAAAGGTGACAGAGGACAATTTGACTTTGGGTGATGGGTATACAACATAATTAAATGTCAAAATAATCTGGAGATGTTTTCTCTGAATCTGTGTGCTCTAATTGATCAGTCACCCTGTTAAAATTAATTGTCTAAATAAAATTTAAAAAAAATGTTTTTTGTTTGGAGACCAGGGATAGCACCATTCAGTGGCGAATACATAGTTTCTTAACTTAAGAGAGGGATGATGTGTCAGTTATGTATTACTGATTTGGTCTGGTCCTCCCTCCCTCATTCTTTTTCGTCCTATACATGTTGAGCTGTCATATTGTGGGGTGTTGGGGTGAGGGGCCAGGTGGTGTGCTTGTTTGGCTGATAGTTCACCACCCTTGGGCTTTTAGTTGTTTTTTCTACCCTTTATATAATACAGCTAAAACATGGTTTCATTATATTTGTGTCACAAATAATTTATTATTGAATAGAAATTATTTGTAGCTTTAGAGGACAGGATATTTTTTTGCTTGTATTTCTCCCTACCTCTTTAATGCTCCTGTATGCCTCACTTAAGTAAAGCAAAATATAATGGTGTCTATGGAAGCTGTGTAGCAGTGATCAGACTAGCTCAGCAGCTCTAATGTTTGGAACTTGTTGCCAAGGTTTTAGTCACTCTTAGACTAATGTCTTCCAGTGTATAATATTATGTGAGTTGCATATCTCAGTGCTAAGGAATATATTTTTGAAATGAAAGAAACGTTTTTCATTCTTTCTTTAGTGTGCTGTGGGAAAGAATAGCTACATACCTTTTTTTTTTTTTTTTGTATTTTTCTGAAGCTGGAAATGGGGAGAGACAGTCAGACAGACTCCCGATGCACCTGACTGGGATCCACCCGGCACGCCCACCAGGGGCGAAGCTCTGGCCCTCTGGGGCGTCGCTCTGTCGTGACCAGAGCCACTCTAGCACCTGGGGCAGAGGCCAAGGAGCCATCCCCAGCGCCATCCTTGCTCCAATGGAGCCTCGGCTGCAGGAGGGGAAGAGAGAGACAGAGAGGAAGGGGGGGGGGTGTGGAGAAGCAAATGGGCGCTTCTCCTGTGTGCCCTGGCCGGAAATCGAACCCGGGTCCCTCGCATGCCAGGCCGACGCTCTACCGCTGAGCCAACTGGCTAGGGCCTACATACCTATTTTATGGTTAGCAATTAATGACTCAGAGTGTAATAAATGTGATTTGCAAAACTTTATAGATTGTTTAAAATCATTTGCCAGCCACTTAATCTGTGTCCACAGTTATATCATTTTCAAACTTTTGGCTCTGGGATATTCAGTTTGTCTTGGAGAAGAAGGTACCCTTTCTACCTCTGTCTTCCAGAATATGTTAACTGACTATTGAGTGTCAAGGTTCAAAGCCTACTCACACATGGCCTGGTCCGACCTCACTTCCTTGAGACCTTAGCAGCCCAAGGGTTCTATAAGCTCCAGCTCTCAGCCCCACTACCCCACAATGCTGTTGATCCACAGCCTAAGCACTGGCTCTGAGTTTTCTGCTATGATTAAAAAGAGAACAAACAAAACTTTTTATCTAAAACATATACTAAAGTAGAAATAACGGTACAATAAGTTCTCATTCCCCAGCTTCAACAATATCAACTCATGGCTAATCTTTTACCCACTTCTGTCCTCCCATATTACTTTGAAGCAAATCTCAAGCATACTGTCTTTCATCCAAATATTTCATTATGTATCTTTGCAGAAAAGAGTATTATATCAGGTCTGATTGCTGTTCTTTGAAAGGCTTTCTTACAAGTTTTGTCCTTGCATGGCATCTAGGAACTTGGATTTTGGGAGGGTCTCACCGCCTTAATTGACAGTGTCTTACTCTGCCTAAGGTTTGCGTACAAACAGTGTGGTTTATGCTGAATACCCACTTCCCTTCTGGAAGTCTGGATTCTTGGTACATGCTAGATAAAGCAAGCGAATGTAATCAGCCCCCAATAAAACCATGGGTGCTGAGTCTGTAATAGGCTTCTTTGGTAGACAACACTGTCATAACTTGTTGCTGGGGGAATTTAGCACATCCTTTGTGACTCCACTCGAAGAAGACTCTTGGAAGCTTGTACATGATTTTCTCTGGACTTCACCCATTATACCTTTTCCCTTTGCTGATTTTGCTATGTATCCTTTTGCTGTGATAAATCATAGCCTGGAGTGTGGTATATACTGAGTCCTGTGAACCTTCTAGGAAATCACTAAACTTGAGAGTGGTCTTGGGGACCCTTGACACAGTATCTCTAACACAAGTACTTTGAAAAGATTTTATATTTTATATATATATATATATATATATATATATATATATATATATATGGCCTCTGGTGGCACAGTGGATAAAACGCTGACCTGGAATGCTGATGTTACCCCTTCAAAACCCTGGGCTTACCTAGTCAAGGCACCTAAGACAAGCAATCAAAGAACAACCAAAGTGAAGCAATTAGGAGTTGATACATTTTGTTCTCCCCCCACCTCACTCTGTTAAATCAATAAATAAAATGTTTAAAAAAATAATATATATGTAATAATACATATTTATCTACAGTACCATTATTATTATGTTTTTGACAGAGACAGTGAGTCAGAGAGAGGGACAGATAGGGACAGACAGGAAGGGAGAGAGATGAGAAGCATCAATTGTTCATTGTGGCTCCTTAGTTGTTCATTGATTGCTTTCTCACATGTGCCTTGACCGGGGGGCTACAGCAGAGCAAGGGATCCCTCGCTCAAGCCAGTGACCTTGGGCTCAATCCAGCAACCATGGGGTCTTGTCTATGATCCCATGCTCAAGCTAGTGACCCTGCACTCAAGCTGGTGAGCCCGTGCTCAAGCCTGATGAGCCCACACTCAAGCCTCCGACCTTGGAGTTTCAAACCTGGGTCCTCTGCATCCCAGTCTGACACTCTATCCACTGTACCACCACCTGATCAGGCTACAGTACCATTATTATACATAAAAAGTCATAAGTCCTTACTATAATCAAATGTCAAGTCAGTGTTCACATTTCCAAATGTATTATAAATGTCATAATCCTTTTTACAATTTGTTTGTTTGAATTAAGTTTCAGATATTGCATTTGGTTGGTATTTCTTTAAATCTCTCTCTTTTTTATTTTTTTATTTGTCTGAAGTGAGAAGTGGGGAGGCAGAGAGATAGATTCCTGCATGTGCCCAACCGGGATCCACCTGGCAAGCCCATTAGGCGGCGATGCTCTGCCCATCCGGGATGTTGCTCTATTGCAACTGGAGCCAGTCTAGCAACTGAGGCGGAGGCCACAAAGCCATTCTCAGTGCCTGGGCCAGTTTTGCTCCAATGGAGCCTTGGCTGCAGGAGGGGAAGAGAGAGACAGAGAGAAAGGAGAGGGGGAAGGGTGGAGAAGCAGATGGGCGCTTCTCCTGTGTGCTCTGACCAGGAATCAAACCCAGGACTTCCACATGCCAGGCCAGTGCTCTACCACTGAGCCAACTAACTGGGCAGGACCTCTTTAAGTCTCTTTTAACCTATAGGTTTCCTCTCCTCTATCATTTATTTTCCTTGAAATTTGTTTGTTGAAAAAACTGAGTCATTTATTCTGTAGAATTTCTCGTTCTTGTTTTTGCTGATTATATTGCCTTGGTCACCAAGCGGCTTGGTGTAATGTAACATGTTCCTCTGTAAATTGGTAGTTGTAGTTAGAGGCTTTTTGTGTGAGTTTTTGAAAGCCCAATACCTTCATATATCCTGAGGCTAAGCCTTAATTTCAATTTGTTTAATGTTTGCTAAGCACTTTGAGGTACTTAGATAAAAGGGGGCTCTAACAGTAAATATCTTTGTTTTCTTTGGCATGAGAAGACTAGATCTTCTGATACTTGGATCTGACTCATTGCACTTTAGAAAATCCATTCAAAAGTGCATGGTTTAGTGTTATTACCTGTCTTTTGGGTATTAACCCTGGCAAAGTTCCCTGAGCTAAAGCTGACTTTACAGTTAGTACAGTGCCATTGTGACCAGATATTATGATATAGGTAGAAATGTAGTTTTAAAAAAAGTTTATCTTGCTATTTTTAAGGACCTAAAACTTAAGACAGAAAGCATCAGAACTGTACTAAAATCTGTAAATCCAACATGCATTAATTTGCTGTGCAGCAGAATACTTTGGTTCTTCTTAATTAATGAGTTATTAAGTTCCTCTTACTTCAACTCTATAGGAATAATCTGACAGCTAGAGTCCAATGACTGTGTATGTGGGCTTTTAATAATGATTTTGAAAACATTTTATTATTTATTTATTTTTAGGTCAGTGGAGGGGAGATAGTGAGATAGACTCATGCATTTACCCTGACCTGTATCCACCTGACAACACCATCTGGGGCCAGTGCTTGATAACCAAGCTAATTTTAGTGCCTGAGGCTGATGATGCAATCCAACGGAGCTATCCTTAGCACCTGGAACCATGCTTGAACCAATTGAGCCACTGGCTATAGGAGAGGAAGAGAGAGAGAAGGGGAAGAGGAGAGAAGCAGATGGTTGCTTCTCCTGTGTATCCTGACCAGGAATCGAATCTGGGACTTCCATATGCCATACTGATGCTGATGCTCTGTCCATTGAGTCTCTGGCCAGGGACAAAGACATATATTTTTAATATAAATAAAACACACAAAACGTAAAACTTCCCTATTTTATCATTTTTAAGTATACAGTTCAATAGTATTAAATATATTCATATTGTGCAACGAATCTCCAGAACTCTTATCTTGTAAAACTAAAATTCTATACCCATTAAACCAACTCATTCCGCCCCCCCAAATCTCTGACACTTACTTTTCTACTTCCTATCTATTAATTTAGCTACTCTAGGTTTATTATATAATTGGAATCATACAGTAGTTGTCTTTTTTTGTGACTGGCTTATTTCACTGCATATGTCAGAATGTCCTTCATTTTCATGGCTGAATGATATTACATTGTATATCCTGCATTTATTTGTTGATGAATACCCTGGATTGCTTTTACCTTTTGGGATGTGAGGGTGATCTGGCTGCAACATGTCACCCTATTGATTGCTAGGGTTGATTTGGCTGATCTGGCTGGCTAGGCGGGTGTCCCCTTCCTCCCTCACCGCTCCATGTGCGTCCCTCCTGAAGCTGCACACTCGGTCGAAGAAGACTACCTTTCTGGATAGAGGAGGGGTCCATTCTTTGGTCAAAGGTATATGAGTAGCTGCGCTCTCCTGCTAGAACCTCCAAACAAGTCTCAAGCTTTTACCTTTTGGGTATTACTAATAATGCCACTCTTAAAATGGGTGTACAAATATCTCTTAGACCCTGCTTTCAGTTCTTTGGGTATATACCAGAAGTGAAATTGCTGGATTAGATGATAATTCTGTTTAATTTTTTAAAGAGCTGCCATACTGTTTTCCAGCTGCACCATTTTACATTACCACCACAGTGCACAAAGGTTTCAGTTTCTCCAAATCCTTTCTAACACTTGTTATTTTCTGGGTTTTTTTTTTTTTTTTTTTAATGAGTGGGAGAAAGAGAGGGACAGACAGACAAGAAGGGAGAGAGATGCAAAGCATCAATTCTTTGTTGTGGCACCTTAGTTGTTCATTGATTGCTTCTCATATGTGCCTTGACTGGGAGGCTCCAGCTGAGCTGGTGACCCTTTGCTCAAGCCAGCGACCTTGGGCTCAAGCTAGCAACATTGGGCTTCAAGCCAGCGACCTTTGGTTTCAAGCCAGCGACCTTTGGTCTCAAACCAGTGACCATGGGGTCATGTCTTTGAGCTAGGGTCTTCAGCGTCCCAGGCTGATACTCTATCCACTGCGCTACTGCCTGGTCAGGCCTTTATTTTTATCATAGGCATCTTAATGGGTGTGAGGGTAATATGTTATTGTGGTTTTGATTTGCATTTTCCTAATAATTAATGATACTGAGCGTTTTCTCATGTTTCTTGGCCACTTGTATCTCTTCTTTGGAGAAATGTCTATCCAACTTTCTTTGTTCATTTTTAATCAGATTGTTCATTTTTGTTGTTGTTGAAAGATAGGAATTCTTTGTCTATTCTGGATATTAATCCTTTATCAAATACATGATTTGTAAATATTTTCTTTCATTCCCTCAGTTGCATTTTCACTCTTGCTTGTGTACTTCGATGCAGCGAAAGTTTTTAATTTTGATGTAGTCCAGTTTAACTTTTTTTTCTTTTGTTGCTTGTGTTTTTTTAGTGTCATAGCCAATAAACCATTGCCAAATCCTACATCAACAAGCTTTTTCTTCTAGGTTTTCTTCTAAGAGTTTTATAGGTTTAGCTCTTATATTTAGGTCATTGATTCATTTGATTTAATTTTTGTATGTTGTCTAAGGTTAGAGTCTAGCCTCACTCTCTACAGTTACACTTTTACACTTCGATGCAGTGGTGTGAGCAGGCCATCCTGAAGGTGCTATCAAGTCAGTTGATTATTGACAACTGCTTGCTATGGGAAAATGGCCTTAATTCCTCCTCCCTGTGCTGTGATCTAGCTCAGTGGTCCCCAACCTTTTTTGGGCCATGGACCGGTTTAATGCCAGAAAATATTTTCACGGACTGGCCTTTAGGGTGGGACGGATAAATGTATCACGTGACTGAGACAAGCGTCAAGAGTGAGTCTTAGACGGATATAACAGAGGGAATCTGGTCATTTTTAAAAATAAAACATCATTCAGACTTAAGTATAAATAAAACGGAAATAAGTAAGTTATTTATTCTTTCTCTGTGGACCGGTACCAAATGGCCATGGACCGGTACTGGTCTGCGGCCCAGGGGTTGGGGACCACTGATCTAGCTCATTTTCCTTCAGATCGTCTTTCTAAGCTTTAAAAAGGTAACAGAAATTATTAAATAGTATTTATTAACTATTAAGTAGTCATTATTTATAACTTTTAGTTTAGATTCTTAAAGTTTTTTTTTGTTTGTTTTTTTTTTTGTGGCAGAGACAGAGAGAGTCCGAGAGAGGGACAGACAGACAGGAATGGAGAGAGATCAGAAACATCAATTCTTCATTGCGGTTTCTTAGTTGTTCATTGATTGATTTCTCATATGTGCCCTGACCGGGGGCGGGGGGGGGGCTACAGCAGACCGAGTGACCCCTTGCTTGAGCCAGCGACCTTGGGCTCAAACCTGATGAGCTTGCGCTCAAGCTGGCAAGCTCGGGGTCTTGAACCTGGGTCCTCTGCATCCCAGTCCAATGCTCTATCCACTGCGCCACCGCCTGATCAGGCAGATTCTTAAAGTTTTAATGAAAAGTTCCAAAATACACAAAGTAAAGAGAATATTAAGATAAACTGCCAAGCCCTGGCCAGTTGGCTCAGTGGTAGAGCGTCAGCCTGGGGTGCAGGAGTCCCGGGTTCAATTCCTGGCCAAGGCACACAGGAGAAGCGCCCATCTGCTTCTCCACCCCTCCCCCTCTCCTTCCTCTCTGTCTCTCTCTTCCCTCCTCTTGCAGCCAAGGCTCCATTGGAGCAAAGTTGGCCCCGGTGCTGAGGATGGCTCTGTGGCCTCTGCCTCAGGTGCTAGAATGGCTCTGGTTGCAACAGAGCAATGCCCCAGATGGGCAGAGCATCGCCCCCTGGTGAGCATGCTGGGTGGATCCTGGTCAGGCGCATGTGGGAGTCTGTCTGACTGCCTCCCTGTTTCCAACTTCAGAAAAATAAAAAAAAATAAATAAATAAAATAAACTGCCAAGTACACAGCTTCAACAAATATCAGCATTTTGCACATATTGCTTCATCCAGTCCCTTTTCCAACTGTTTCTCTTTCTGGAGTATTATAAGGCAAAAATCAATTATTTTATTATTTTTGGTTATATTTATATGTTTAATGTAGACATACATATTTCTGATCAAGTATATATTATCTTGTAGTGTGATTTTCTATGTACATTATGGTGGAATACTTGTATAATTGATTTGTATTCCTTTAAATCCTAGGACTTGGACCAGCAGCATAATTTTGATATCTAAAATTGCTTTCGAGTTTTATAATTTTGCATATTTGCTTTATGGAATTTATTTTATTAAAAAATTAAGTGAGAGGCAGGGAGGCAGAGGCAAACTCCTGCATGTGCCCTGACCGAGATCCAGCTGGAAAGCCCCCTACCAGGCGATGTTGTGCCCATCTGGGTCAATGCTCTGTCGCTCGGCAACTGAGCTATTTTAGCACCTGAGGCGAGGCCATGGAACCATTCTCAGTGCTGGGGCCAACTTTGCTCGAACCATTTGAGCCATGGCTGCAGCAGGGGAGGAGGGGTAGGGTTAGAGGAGGGGTGGAGAAGCAGATGGTTGCTTCTTCTCTGACTAAGAATAAACCCAGGACTTTGACACACTGGGCCCATGCTCTACCGCTGAGCCAACCTGCCAGGGCCAGAATTTCTTTGATTATATGTACAACGAATATACCACCTAAGCCTCCGGAACCTAAACCTCAGTTATAACATTACCCTTTTGGGAACCTGTAAACTGCTTTACAGCCCTCCATGTTGACTATGTTTTCCAGAAACTTTTTATTTACAGATATCAGCTACATATATTTATAAACTGCTATAATGAGAACTCATAGGAAAGATGATAAAGATATGTGGGGTGTTTTGTTTTTAGTTTACTTTTACCTTTGTTGTTTTGAGTCCTAGTGGATATTATGTAATAAATCCATTATTCTTTCAACCTCTTACTTTTTTCTTAAGTGCAGAGTTAATAACGTTCAATAAATCGGGCAACTTTTTGCTATAGAAGAAGTGTTACACTGGAAATTAAGACTTTAGAAACACATGACCATTGGATTGAGGAATAATCACAGGCCTCATCCAAAATTAGAACGTTTCTTTGTCTTTGTATTGCCTAATTACGTACCCAGTGCTACTGGAACTCAAAGGTGGGTTCCAGATAGGTCATTTCAGCAGGTTGTTTGACATGGGGCAGTTTGGTAATTGAGAGTGAGGGTAGGTGAGGAGGGTCAGAGGTATTGAGAGGTGTTGAGAGCTCTTGCTGTACAAGTGAGTCAATTCTTTCAGTCAGGGAAGAATTAAGACTATAGGGTCTGAATATGGTTGGCAAGGATAATGCAGAATTGAAACTGGGACAAGCCATGATATAAAACCCATTATAGCACACTGTTTCATACATGCCTCAGATAATTTTGTGTCACATATTCTATTTCTCCTTTCTGAGAGCCCCTAAAATTTTAATATCAAGGTTAAAAATCTATCACAGAGTCTTCTGAAAAGATATTTAAGAAGCATTCATACAGTGCAAATAGTAATTCATTATTTTCTTAAGAAAGCCACACCCCATGCTGACATTTCAAACTCTGAATGTCTGTTTTCACCCATGTGCCTAAAGGGTTGTATCTTTGCGGGGAATCTTCCATAGAGACTTGATTGTGAGCATCTGATTACTCCATGGGGTGTGATAGTAGTCAGGTTGACCTTTAAAATTGGCTCCCACTCCTCTTAGCCTTTTAGTGAAGTGACAAGGGAGCAAGTAATTCTGCTTTCCTTTTTAAAATCATCCTTATTTTTCTCTTCCTGGGTCATTTCCTTTTTCTCCCCATTTTGAAAAATTTTATCTAAGTTACTATTTGAAAAAAATTTGCAAAAAGCTTTTGTTTGTTTTCAACTGGAAAAGACTCATGATATCCCCATGGGTCCAATCTCATTAAAGTGCAAAGAAAATAAAACTACTAATATAAAGTATGGCTTCCTGAGACAGTGATATTTGAGCTGAGGTTTAAATAAGAAACCTCCTAATGAAGGCTCTGGCTGGGTAGCTCAGTTGGTTAGAGCGTTGTCCTGTTACACCAAAGTTGCAGGCTTGACTCCTGGTCAGGGCACATATAAGAATCAACCAATGAGTGAATAAACAAGTGGAACAACAAATCGATGTTTCTTTCTCTCTCTTTCAAATCAATTTAAGAAAAAAGAAAGAAACTTCCTAATGAGTCTGGTGTAATGGAGAGAGAATGAAACTTGGAGCTAGACATTCTTGGTTAAATCCTGGCTTTACCACTTGACTAGTCAGGTCATCTTGGCCAAATTGCCTTACCTCACCCAACCTCAGTTTTTTCATCTGAAAATCAGGGATAATAATGCCCAATAAAAGGGCTATTCGAATTAACATGTACCATGGTTGTTTGACCTCCTTTTGACATTTTTTTTTTTTTTTGTATTTTTCTGAAGCTGGAAACGGGGAGAGACAGTCAGACAGACTCCCGCATGCGCCCAACCCGGATCCACCCGGCACGCCCACCACGGGCGATGCTCTGCCCACCAGGGGGCGATGCTCTGCCCCTCCGGGGGGGGGGGGGTCGCTCTGCCGCGACCAGAGCCACTCTAACGCCTGGGGCAGAGGCCAAGGAGCCATCCCCAGCGCCGGGGCCATCTTTTGCTCCAATGAAGCCTTGGCTGCGGGAGGGGAAGAGAGAGACAGAGAGGAAGGAGGGGGGGGGGTGGAGAAGCAAATGGGCGCTTCTCCTCTGTGCCCTGGCTGGGAATCGAACCCGGTCCCCCGCACGCCAGGCTGACGCTCTAGCGCTGAGCCAACTGGCCAGGGCCCTTTTGACATTTGATCAGAAAGAGAGGACTGGACCTTCAAGCAGAGCACAGACTATCCCAGGCATGGCCAACATGAGTTTATGCAGCCTGCGATTAAATTTTTAATATTCTCCGCACAACACACTGTGGAAATGAAATAAGTGGTACTTTTAAATCATTATACATAAACTACGATATCTAACCATTGTACAACAATGAAAATTAAAATCTCAGCTTCTCAGAAGCAGAAGCATCTTTGATTTTTGGAAATCAAGATATTTAAGAAGATAGTGATATACAGAAAAGAATTCCACATGTGACTAATCTAGGGTTAACTTCCAATAATTGGTCAAATGGATTCGTGATACTTTTTTTTTTTTTTTTTTACAGGGACAGAGAGAGAGTCAGAGAGAGGGATAGATAGGGACAGACAGACAGGAATGGAGAGAGATGAGAAGCATCAATCATCAGTTTTTCATTGGGACTCCTTAGTTGTTTATTGATTGCTTTCTCATATGTGCCTTGACTGCTGGCCTTCAGCAGACCGAGTAACCCCTTGCTGGAGCCAGCGACTTTGGATTCAAGCTGGTGAGCACTTTTTTTTTTTTGCTCAAGCTGGATTAGCCCACGCTCAAGCTATCAACCTCGGGGTCTTGAACCTGGGTCCTTCCATATCCCCATCTGACGCTCTATCCACTATACCACCACCTGGCCAGGCTACTTCTTTATTTTTTAAAAAAAAATTCCATTATAACGATTTACAACTTTTGTACTCGTTTGTGTAATTTTTATAAGCAATTGAATAATGGAAAAGATGGAAATTTAAAAAAACTTGCCAAGGAATATTTAGTAATTTTCAGCTCAACTTTTATTTGTGAACAAACTTTTTCTTTAATGAATCTAAATAAAAGTACAACAAGGTCAAGATTGAATGATTTACATTTGGAGGCTGTGTTAAGAATAGCTACTACAAGTATAGAGCCAGATATTAAAAAAATAATAGGCGATGCAAAGCACCTCAACACGTCACATCAGTTTTTTTGTTAATTTGCTGTACTAAATTACTTACATTTATTCATAAACAAATTACATAATAAAATTTTGTTTACTTAAATGAATTGTTTTTGTATTTAACATTTTTTAATTTTAATATTTTGTCCGGCCCATGAAAAATGTTTTCTTTCTAATCTTTCCCAGGGGCAAAAACTGTTGGCCACGCCTGGACTCTCCTGTGGTCCTCTTGTTCCACTCCCACCTTCACAAAAGAGAAATGTGATTTAAACAATTCATCAAAATGAGAAACAATTTACCTTGGAAATGTTGCTAGAACTGTGTCCTTCTGACTGCTTATTTATGGTGATAATTAGCAACTTAAAATAATTCATATAGTTGTTTAATACCAGGCTCTTGAAATCATTTCTAAGGAGTTTTTAACTTTGGAAATCAGGCACCTTCATGGAGGTATGGCCTAAAATGCTGGTGGCCAGTGACATCACATTTTTATCTTTTTTATTTAGCATCAACTCATTATTGCATAACTTTAGTTATTCATTGCTTGCTTCTCATACCTGCCTTCAGGGAGCAGGGAGGGCTCAGGCTAAACCAGTGACCCCTTGCTCAAACCAGGGACCTTGGGCTTGAAGCCAACAACCTTTGGGTTCAAGCCAGCAACCATGAGATGGATCGATCATGTCTAAGTCGTTGACCCTGTGCTCAAGCACCATGAGTACATGCTCAAGCCAGTGACCTTGGGGTTTCGAACATGGGTCCTCAGTGTCTGGGTCAATGCCCTATGCACTGCGCCACCACTGGTTAGGCACCATTTTGTTTTTAAGAGGACAGCATTCAGAGTCAACAAATCGATTTGCTTATTGTTACAGGAAAGATTTAAGAAATTTAATTATTTAGCATTATCATAATGCTAAAAATACAGGGCAAGAATCTGTTCTTGTCTTCTCAAAATTGTGAGACTTTTTCTACCAAAAATTTTTTTTTAAAATAGTCCACCCACTTGACTTACTAGCTGTGGTGTGTAAACTTATATAGTAGAAATAGTGTAAATCAAAGAGGTTTCTTAATAAATCTTAGAAAAGAAAAAGTGTAAAGATTATGCTGATTTATGTTTTCCTTATTATTTTATTTTAGTAACATTGGTCTGTGCTACCTAGAGTACGATTTCTGAAAAGAGTCCTTGTTGGCCCTGGCCGGTTGGCTCAGTGGTAGAGCGTCGGCCTGGCGTGCAGAAGTCCTGGGTTCGATTCCTGGCCAGGGCACACAGGAGAAGCGCCCATCTGCTTCTCCACCCCTCCCCCTCTCCTTCCTCTCTGTCTCTCTCTTCCCCTCCCGCAGCGAGGCTCCTTTGGAGCAAAGATGTCCCGGGCGCTGGGGATGGGTCCTTGGCCTCTGCCCCATGCGCTAGAGTGGCTCTGGTTGCAACAGAGCGATGACCCGGAGGGGCAGAGCATCGCCCCCTGGTGGGCAGAGCTTCGCCCCCTGGTGGGCGTGCCGGGTGGATCCCGGTAGGGCGCATGCGGGAGTCTGTCTGACTGTCTCTCCCCGTTTCCAGCTTCAGAAAAATACAAAAAAAAAAAAAAAAAAAAAGAGACCTTGTTTTTTGGACAGTCATTATCTCATGATCTCATCAGAGGTTTCATGGAGAGATCAACTGACTTCTTTTAAACAAGCTACTTAATTCATGTGACAGAAAACTTGAACTCTCTAGGAGTTCCCTTAACTCCAGTGGTATTTGTGAATGTGCTCTACATTGTTCAAACTCAATACCAAAACATTTTTTCCACCAAAACATTTTTTCCCCAAAACATCTTTTGATATTGAAATGATTCATCACCTGACAACCTGTTTTCACATAGCGAACTTTTTGTCTTTTATTCTTATTTAAAGATTAGTGTTCTATCATTTGCACATCATTAGTAGAGAGGTAAAGTAGTAGAAACTGTCAGTTGAAGATTAGTTAGAAATGAAGATCATTTTTAGTGACTTACTTTTTATTTGAAAAGTTCTGTAATTACTGTAAACTCAGTCTTTTTATTATGATCACTCAAAGACCCATTTATTCAATTTAAAAAAGATAGTATTAAATCAAAATATTTGGAGGAATAAGGAAATACCTACAATTTTTGGTTCTGTCTACAAAGTTGTTTATTAATTTAAGAACATAAAAATGCATTCTGTCTTCTATGGCATCTCATAGAATGATTACTTTGGAAAATTTAGATCTATAAAGCCTGAAAACTAAAATAGTGGTTAAAGTTCATCTTCAGACCTTTTTCTGATAATAAAGCAAATTAGGAGAGTACAATGTTTCCCACTGAATAGTCCTCTCCTCTCTTCCCAGCTGCTAAAACAGATGAACATTCTTATTTTTTTTCCTAAAAGGGGAGGTATGGCCTGATTGAGTAGCTCATTTGGTTAGAGTATCATCCCCATATGCCAAGTTGCATGTTTGATCCCTGGTGAGGGCACATACAAGAATCAACCAGCCTGACCAGACTGTAGCGCAGTGGATAGAGCGTCTGACTGGGATGTGGAGGTCCCAGGTTCGAGACCTCGAGGTCGCCAGCTTGAGCGCGGGCTCATCTGGTTCAAGCAAAGCTCACAGCTTGGACCCAAGGTTGCTGGCTTGAGCAAGAGTTTACTCAGTCTGCTGAAGGCCCACAGTCAAGGCACATATGAGAAAGCAAGCAATGAACAACTGAAGTGTTGCAATGAAAAACTGATGATTGATGCTTCTCATCTCTCTCCATTCCTGTCTGTCCCTATCTATCCCTCTCTCTGATTCTCTGTCTCTGTAAAAAAAAAAAAGAATCCACCAATGAAATAAATAAATGGAACAACTAATTGATGTTTCTCTCTCCCTTTCTCTTACTCTAAAAATCAATCAATTAAAAAAAAGGGGGGATGGGGGAGGTGTGTGTTTATGTTTTCTACTGTAGCTATAAAACTAGCCAGGGCCTTTTATGTTCCAGTTTTTTACAGTTTTATTCTGTTGTATTTTTGAGAAAAATGTGATGTGTAAAAAGCAAGCACACCTATAAAATGTTCACTGCCCTGTAATTGTCATAGAATACTTTTGATTCTGTTTGTATAGTCTGTTAGTGAATAAATTTAATCACTTTAATTTTTCTTAGAACTGGGCTTCAAAGATTGTCTGCCTCCCCACATCCCTACCTACTTGTTCCTGTGTCAGCGCTCAGCAGTTCCAGTTTATACTAACAAATCTTTAAAGAGAGATAAAGGAAGTGGCCTCTTTAGTCCGAACTGACTTCCTAGGGAGGCTTCCAGATCTCTAGCTACGCTAGCTGCTTCCTGATTGGGAGAGCTGCCTGCAGTTGCTTTCAGAAGGGATTAACGCCACCAGAAACAAGGCTTTGGGTCAGAACTACTCATTTCTGCAGTGTGACATTTGCTGTATAGACCAGAGAGTCTTCCAAATTACTGTGTTACAATGAAAAAAGTCATCACAGTTAGTTAGGGCTGTGATAAGGAGGATATGGGCGCAGCCACATCCTTATCACATAAGGAAAAGGCTAATCTAGTTTGGGAATGGACCTTCAAATACCTGCCACTGTGTCTCTTAAGATTTCATTTTGCTCAATTAAAATGTCTTCCAACCTGACCAGGTGGTGGCGCAGTGGATGGAGCGTCGGACTGGGACCTGGAGGATCCAGGTTCAAAACCCCAAGGTTGCCGGCTTGAGCATGGGCTTCTCTGGTTTGAGCAAAGCTCACCAGCTTGAGCCCAAGGTTGCTGGCTTGAGCAAGGGGTCACTTGCTCTGCTGTGGTCCTCCAGTCAAGGCACAGATGAGAAAACAATCAATGAGTAACTAAGATGCAGCAACGAAGAATTGATGCTTCTCATCTTTCTCCCTTCCTTCTGTCCCTATCTTGTCTCTCTCTCTGTCTCTGTCACTGAGAAAAAAAAAATGACTTCAGGAGCAGATATTTTTCTGAATTATGGGATTGGAGTGGGTGAGAAAGAATGCTGAGTGCTGAGAATGGATTTTTCAGGGATGTCTAGATGTGTCTTGGCTGTTAAAGACCTTGCCCATATACTTTTCAAGTTTTTTTAGAAATTAAATTTAATGTAATGACATTGATCAGTAAGGGTACACAGGTTTCAGATGAACATCTTTATAGCACTTGAACTGTTGATTGTGTTGTGTGCCCATCACCCAAAGTCAAATCGTTTTCTGTCACTATATATTTGTCCTTGACTCCCCCCAACACCTTTCCCTTGGTAATCACTTTACTTCTATCTGTGTCCATGAGTCTCAGTTTTATATCCCACCTATGTGGGGTACATATTTGTACACATATAATTTTTGTATTACTAAGTCTCTGATACCACCCAGATGTCACTTTTCCATCTCTTTTCATGAGACTTCTGCCAAGACATGCTGTCATTAGTGTATCATAAATGAATTCACAGTGCTTGTCGTTTCAAGGCTAACTTCCTCCTCACCACACACCTCTTGCTGAGGAACCACATGACCCATTCCCTGTGGCCAAGCTGACTGGACTAGGGGAAGGCCTGGTCCAAGGGTGGCTAACCCGTAGGTGGCAAGGGTTTTATGATGTTGCCTAGTCTCAAAAGTTCAGTGTTTAACTGAGTCATTCAAATGTTCTGTTTTGAGGATTGCAACTGAGGAGTATAAAGAAAAGAAAACAAGAGAAGAGTGATGTAGACATATGGATAATGAAGACTTCGTTTAGCGCTGGTATGACAGAAAAGGCCACCGATCCATGCTTGCTGAGCTTCCCGGCCACCCTTGGAATCAACACTAAGCTTAATTTTTGGCCTCTATGAGACTCAGCCCTTTTTTAGTTCCTTATTCTTTTATTTCCTTTGTATTATTAATATTTGCTCTTTCCCATCCTTTATTTGAGTGAAGTCTCAGCCCCTTCTAATCACAGGAGACCAAGCAAAGGCCCTTAGATGCCTGCAGGAGCAAAAGCAGGTACCCTGTTTCCCTGAAAATAGGACATCCCCTGAAAATAAGACCGAGCGCAATATTTTTCAAGCTTAGAAATATAAGGCCTCCCCTGAAAGTAAGACCTAGCGTGTCTTTAGGAACAAAAATTAATATAAGACACTGTCTTATTTTCAGGGAAACACAGTAGGTAGTCCAGAGATGTGAGGGGTCAGAATCACAATTCTGGGCCAGGGGATTAGGAGCATGGACCCCAGGCTCCCATTCTCAAGTTGCTTCAACCTCTATACTAATGGGCCAGTTTCACTTTCTTTTTTGTTACACAGACTTTATATTTTAGAGCAATTTTAGATTCACAGCAAAATAGAGCAGAAAGTACATAGAGTTCCTATATATCCCTGACCCCAAACATGCACGACCTCACTTTTTATTTTAAAAAAGATACATTGTGAACAGAAAATCAATGTTAGAGGTAGTAAAAGGATAAATTTCATCTGGTTGAGTTGTTTTGTTTTTTTCATTTTTTTTTCATTTTTCTGAAGCTGGAAACGGGGAGAGACAGACAGACTCCCGCATGCGCCCGACCGGGATCCACCCGGCATGCCCACCATGGGGCAACGCTCTGCCCACCAGGGGGCGATGCTCTGCCCATCCTGGGCGTCGCCATGTTGCGACCAGAGCCACTCTAGCGCCTGAGGCAGAGGCCACAGAGCCATCCCCAGCGCCCAGGCCATCTTTGCTCCAATGGAGCCTTGGCTGCGGGAGGGGGAGAGAGAGACAGAGAGGAAAGCGCGGCGGGGTGGAGAAGCAAATGGGCGCTTCTCCTGTGTGCTCTGGCCGGGAATCGAACCCGGGTCCTCCGCATGCTAGGCCGACGCTCTACCGCTGAGCCAACCTGCCAGGGCTGGTTGAGTTGTTTTTGATGTGTGATGAAAAATTTTTAGACTTTATAACCTGTAGTTGTGGTGTCTCCTTCCCATATTAATTTCATTGCTTCTGTGTTCTTACACTTATTGAAAATCTATTCAGACCTGACAGGCAGTGGCACAGTGGATAGAGTGTTGGACTGGGATGTGGAGGACCCAGGTTTGAAACCCTGAGGTCACGGGCTTAAGTGCGGGCTCATCCAGCTTGAGCACGGGCTCACCAGGTTAAGTGCAGGGTTGCTGGCTTGAGCGTGGTCACTGGCTTGAGCAAGGGGTCACTCAGTCCACTGTAGCTCCTCCCCCCCCCCCCCCGTCAAGGCACATATGAGAAAGCAATCAATGAACAATTAAGGTGCTACAACAAAGAATTAATGCTTCTCACCTCTCTCCCATCCTGTTTTTCTGTCTCTATCTGTACCTCTGTCAGTGTCTATCAAAAAAAAAAAAAAAAAGAAAAAGAAAAAAAAAATCTATTTAGGGCCAGAGTTTCTGTGTGTTTCCGTATGGAATTGTTAGGGACCTGACCTGTGGTGGCACAGTGGATGGAGCACTGACCTGGAATGCTCAAGTTTCCAGTTTGAAACCTGGGGCTTGTCATATATGAGAAGCAAAACTACGAGTTGATGCTTTCTACTCCTTCCCCACCACCTCTCTCTCTCTCTCTGTCTCTCTTTCTCCCCTCTCTCTTTAGAAATCAATAAATAAAATCTTTAAATAAATGGGATTGTTTGGATATGGTCAGTGCTGACTGACTTTCCTCCCAGCTCTGGATACCTTCCTCCCTCTGCAGCAGCAGTGAAGGGCTTAAGTCCACTTACAAAAAACAGCCATGAAGAATATGAGTTCTGCTTCTTCCCAGTTCAGACTTGCCTCCCTGTGATCCCTGAGGAAAGACAGAGTCACAGATACTTTGTTTATTTATGTTGGTTGTATCTAGGCAGTGTGTGTATGTGTGTGGGGGGGTGAAGGTGGTTGATAGATCCAAGAAGTTTCAGAGTCTGATCATCCACCTTCAGTCTGTGTCTTCTGTGCAGACCCCACCCTAGCTCTTTCCTCTCTTGTGGTCACAAGGATATTGAAGCTGTTTCCTTTTTTATTATTCCTGCATCTCAAAGCATCATGCTGAGTGAGCCATGTTCTTGCTGACTGGGTCATGTTCTTATAATTCTACTGATGCACTGTATTTTGTTTCTATCAACAAAATGAATATTTAAGACCATGCATAATATTAATATATAAGACCATGCATAACTAATGCTCATCTTTTCCTTGATGAAAGCTCTAGGCAATTTTTTCATCAAACAAGTATTTTAAAAACCTACTATGTGCCAGCTCTTTCATGATCTGAGCTTTGATTATCTCTGTTTTCCTCTCATTTCTTGCTACTGTGATTCTAAACTGCTCATTTTTCCTTGATGCCTTTTCTCAGGTTGTCTCTGTCTGGAACATGCTTCCTCCAGTCGCCTGGCTAACTCCTGTTCATTCTTCTAGCCCCTGTTCAGGTACTCTCCTTGAGTACTCCATTGCTTTGCCCCAAATGAGTTAAGTTTACCTTCCCTCACCTTCCATGATACCTTGTGCATACCTCCACCACTGCACTTACCACATCATAGCGACTATCTGTATATGTTCATTTCACCAGCAGACCTAAGGGGAGGGAGGACACCTTACTCATTTTTTTTTATTCATTTTAGAGAGGAGAGAGAATGGGAGAGAGAAAGACAGAGAGGGAGAGAGAGAGGAGAGAGAGAGAGAGAAGGTGGGGAGGAGCTGGAAGCATCAACTCCCATATGTGCCTTGACCAGGCAAGCCCAGGGTTTCGAACCGGCAACCTCAGCGTTTCCAGGTCGACACTTTATCCACTGAGCCACCACAGGTCAGGCACCTTACTCATTTTTGTTTCTGCAGTTCTTAGAACAGTGCATGTAATAGAATATACTCTATATATTAAACACTTAAGGAACCAAACAGAATCAGTCATGGTATAAATGTCAAATAGAAACTTTTGTAGACTCTCTAGGCAATCCATGGTTGCATTAAACATTATTTTTCATTGCTAGAGCCATTTACCCAAATCTCCAGCAAGGGCATTTCTAGTGTCTATTGCAGCAATATGTCAGTCATGTCAGACACACCACCTGTTTTTACTGTATAAAGGCTGACTGGGATTTTGACCTTGGGTCAATGTGCTTGAATCAAATGCTAGCCCTGGCCTCTGAAGTTAGTCAGTGGGCATGATTAAGAAGACTCTTAATGCAATGGGTATGTACAGTGTAGTCCAACACGCAATCAAATGCCATGGCTCTCACAGACCCTCCAGTACCCTAAGAGGATAGGTATAAGGGAACCCAGGCATAAGCCCAACTGCCAGTGCAGATGATGTATCCCAGGACCTAGACCTGTGCCTGGTATTGAGTTGGCACTCAGTAAATAGTTGTTGAATGAATGAGTGCATTTGGGTAAATGGATTCAGTTACACGTGAAGGAAGCTATGGTTTGGTGCTTTCTAGCTCTATAGATTTTGACTCTTCTGGAGGCAGCTAAGGGTTGAAGCTAGGAGGTGATGATGCCAAGGAAAAAGTTTTCTCAGAGATTCTTTCTTATAGCAGAGTATCTAGTGACTAACCTATTAGAAAAAGTGTATAAGGAACCAAGTTGTGCAATAGGAAGTGGAATTTTAGTTGCTCTTGATTTTGCTTTCCTGTTCCCATATCTGCAGCTGTATAATTTTTTTCTTTCTTGCTTTTCTCCTCCTCTTCTTCTTTTTCTCCTTCTCCTCCTATTCCTGCTTCTCTTTTTCCTCCCCCTCCTCTTCTTCTTCCTCCTCCTCCTTCTTTCTTCTTCTTCTTCTTTTTGAGAGGGAAAAGCGAAGAGAAAGAGAGAGAAAGCATCAACTTGCTGCTCCAGTTAGTTGAGCATTGTTTGCTTCTCTTATATGCCAGGGATCGAATTAGTGATCCCAGGCTCAAGCTGGTGACCTTGGGTGTCGAACTTGTGACCTTAGCGGTACAGATCAACTCTCTGTCCACTGCCCCACCACCAGTCAGACAGCTGTATAATCTATTACACGGAGCGAGAAAGAGCCTCAGGACTTTGGACTCAGGGCATGCTGTGTTAATGCTGTGCCTGGTCTGAGCTAGTTTTATATTCTCAATGTATTGACTCTTGGAACTTTAAGTTTCCTTGTGAAGAGGTGTTTGGACCAGATCATCTTTAGGCTCTCTTCTGGTTCTGAATTTTCACATTCTTAATGGAGTTTGAAATAGAAGTTTTCCTAAATTCTTCAGGTGTGTCCTGGGTGGGAATGAAACCAAAAAACTAAATAAGTAGAAACATTTCATGTTCAGTCTTGTCAAGATGTCACTTCTTCCTAACTTGAGCTATTGATTCACTGTAATGTCAGTAAAAATCCTATTGTGTTATTTTATGGCTATCTACCAACTGATTCTAAAACTTATATGGGAGCCTGACCAGGCGGTGGTGCAGTGGATAGAGCATCGGACTGGGATGTGGAGGACCCAGGTTCGAGACCCCGAGGTCGCCAGCTTGAGCTTGGGCTCATCTGGTTTGAGCAAAGCTCAAAGCTTGGACCCAAGGTAGCTGGCTCGAGCAAGGGGTTACTTGGTCTGCTGTAGCCCAATGTCAAGGCACATATGAGAAAGCAATCAATGAACAACTAAGGTGTTGCTAAGAAAAACTAATGATTGATGTATATGGTTGGAAGTGTCACTTTCAGAGACTCCTTTAAATAATTTTCACTTTCATCACAGGTGCAAACAGGTAGCTTTCTTTCACAGCTCTCTCCTACTAAGAAACATTTTTTGTTTGTTTGTTTGTTTGTTTTAAGTGAGAGGAGGGGAGTTAGGGAGACAGACTCCTGCATGTGCCCGGACCGGGGTCCACCTGGCAACTCTTGTCTAGGTCTGATGCTCGAATCAACTGAGCTATCCTTAGCGCCTAAGGCCAACGGTTGAACCAATTGAGCCAATGGCTGCGAGAGGGGAAGAGAGAATGAAGTGGGAGATGGAGGAGAAGAGAAGCAGATGGTCGCTTCTCATGTGTGCCCTGACCAGGGATTGAACCCAGCATGTCCACACACTGGGCTGACACTCTAATCGCTGAGCTAACTGGCCAGAGCCAAAACAGTTTTTTGTTTTTTAAATCTCTTCAGGAGGTTCTGGCCCATTGGCTCAGTGGTAGAGCATCAGTCTGGTGTGTGGATGTCCTGTGTTTGATTCTCAGTCGGGGAACACAGGAGAAGCAACCGTTTGCTTCTCCACCTCTCCCTCTCCCCTTCATTCTCTTTCTATTTTCCTCCTCCTGCAGCCATAGCTCGATTGGTTTGAGCGCATTGGCCCCAGGTGCTGAGGCCTGGCTCTGCAGAGCCTCTGCCTCAGGCACTAAAAATAGCTCTGTTGAGAGCGTGACCCCAGATGGGCAGAACATTGGCCCAGACGGGTTGCTGGGTGGATCCTGGTCTGGTGAATGCAGGAGTCTGTCTTTCTATCTCCCCTCCTCTCACTTGGAAAAGAAGAAAAAATAAATCTCTTCAGGAGTGCACACACTGACTAGTGGAGAAGAGCAAAGCCAGTTTGAGATGGAGTCCAGGGAAGGGCCAAGCCCACTATCCTGCTCTGGTCTCCCTTCCTTAGGAAGGTCCACAGAGAGTGTCATTCATTTATGACTGGGCAAAGGGATGAATGAATGTTCAGATGCCATAGACTTTCAGGGTTCAAAAGAGTGGACACTGTAAATGAAAATTAGTGATTGTCAAGCCACTGTATTATATGGATCTATAAATATATATTGAACAAAAGGAGAATTATAAAATAATGCTGTTTTACAACTTGCCCTTTTTCAACTAACAGCATCTTTCTTTTAGTACACACAGACTTACTTTGTTCTTTTTTAGTATTTGTGCAGCTATATTATAATCTATTAATTATATATTACTAGTTATGTTGACCTTTATATCAATATAGATATATATTAACATTTTGTCCTTTCTGAATTTTAAACTTTTACAAACACTGCTGCAGAACATCTTTGGAAATTCAGTTCAAACTGATGTTGTTCAAGGGTCAACTGTAATTATTTCTTATTTTGGTATGCATGGGGGAAGTTCCTAAATATAGACTTTCTGAGGCAAGGATATACATATTTTAAAAACTTTTGGTTTTATTATAAAATAATTATCAAAACCAGAAAATACAGGAATACATAAAGTATAAAATAAGAAGTTTACCCTCCAAATTTGGTATGCCTTTCTGACCAAATTGTAGTCTAATAAATTTGTGCCTGTTTATCCTATCAACAATATATGAAAATGCCTGATTTTCCACTTTCTCCACAACACGTTTTAATTTTGTGTGTGTGTGACAGAGATAGAGAGAGACAGATAGGGACAGACCAGAAGGGAGAGAGATGAGAAGCATCAATTTGTTGCAGCACCTTAGTTGTTCATTGATTGCTTTCTCATATGTGCTACATCAGACCAAGTGATCCCTTGTTCAAGCCAGTGACCTTGGGTTCAAGCCAGTGAGCTGTGCTCAGTGACCTTGGGTTCAAGCCAGTGAGCTATGCTCAAACCAGATGAGCCCGCGCTCAAGCTAGTGACCTTGGGGTTTCGAACCGGGGTCCTCTATATCCCAAGTCCAACACTTTGTCCACTGTGCCACCACCTGGTCAGGCTCTCTGCAACACATTATTATTAACCCTTTAAATCTTTTCAAATCCATTATACAAAATTCTGTGTTTGAAATTTTCATTTCTTTCATTGTTAGTAAAACTAGACATCTTATGTCTAATTTTTCTTTTAGTGGTGCTTCTGTGAGTTGCCTATTTTGTTACTTTATCTTTTTCCTATTTATTGGTCAGAGCTCTTTACACATTAAGAGAACTTATTTATTACAAGTTCTTTTTCCATTTTTTGCCAATTTATATTTTGACTTTGTTTATGATGTATTTTGCCACCCAGAAATTTTTAGTTTTCTTAAACAATTTTTGTGCTGGCCTTTTTCTAAATGTAGGGTCTAGGTCAAGTTTCACAGATGCTTTTCCCAGCTAAAATTCAGCTAAAAGGACAATTAAAAAGGAAGCAGTAGATGAGATGAGGAAGCAGCCTGCAGCCTAGGGTAAATAAGTGCTTCTATTCAGAAGCAGACCAGCAGGGTTCTTTTCTTTTGGTGACTGAACCTGCCTGCAAAGTGTCCTCATATGTCCCCTCACACCTAGCCTATTAAAGGGTTCCTCCTACTCCCACCTTACACCCGTCCCCTTTTACTCCCAGGGCTCTTATTTCCAGGGCAAGAATCTCTCCTCTAGCTCCCATCATGTCAATAGCAGCTGAACTGCTCTTCCAGCCCCTGCCCTTAGGAAAAGCCCACTCCCAGTCAGTCCCCCACCTAATATGGATTTCATTTGGGAAGCAATTATGTGTATTAGATAAATACTGTTTACAGACAGAATGTGATAGTACTTTACACATAACTGGGGGAGAGAAAAACTAGTACAAACAGAAACTGTACAAGATGTGCTTTAGATTATGATTAGAGAACTACTAATTAGAACTAGACTGTTAGAAACATCTGGTCACTCATTACCCTGTTGAAAAACCTTTGATGAATCCTCTGCAGTGTAAAGCCCATCCTGCCTAACATGATATGTGACATCTTTCACATCCCAGTCTTAACCTGTTTTTAAAGCCAGCTAAACACTATGCTAAGCACTTTGATTCCACACACATTTATTGAATGCCTACTAATTGCCAGGCATTGTTCTAGGTTCTGGAATTAGTGGTGGTCCCTGCTCGACTTATAGGACTTTCAGGCTAGTTGAGAAGGCAGATAATCCCAAATAAACAAAGCAATTTATAATGTGGCCAGGAATAACCTTTCTGAGAAGACATCGAAACTGAGACCTGAAGAGTGAGGAGGAACCAACTGTAAGAAGAGTGGAGGGTGAGGGATGAGGGTAGGACACTCTAACAGAAGGCATAGTAGCAGCCTTAAAGTCAGAAAGAGTCTGCAGTGTTTTAGGAACAACAGAAAGCTGGCACAACCAGAGCTCAGAGGAAGGCAGAATACCCCAGTGATATGTAACCCAAAGGCAGGGGCCAAATTGTACACTACATGGTAGAATATAATAAAGGAATTTAGATTAAGCAAAATGAGGTGGTTGGTGTGGGTGATGTGGTGACAGTATAATGTTATGGTCTTTAAACTTTATTTCATTTATCTGCATAACAACTCTCTGACATAGGTATTAATAACCAGTTTTATGGATGAGGAACCTTAGGAAGGAAAGTTGGTAATTTGCTCCAGATCATACAGTTGGAGAGTATTGGAGCCTGACTTCAAAGCTCGTGCTCTTAACCTTGACTCTCTATTCTATAATGTCTTAATTGCTTTATTTTGTGAGAAAATTCAAGTTTAGAGATTAAAAATAAGCTAGAATAAGTAATAGGATGTGAGGCACTGTTAAAAAAAAATGGACCTTCAATTTGGTAGGATAAAGAATGAACTATTCATCTGGTAGAAGTTCAGAAAGTTGTGAAGCATATGAAATGGCAACATGGACTTATTCACTGTATAAATAAGAACCTAGGAGCATCTCTTGAAGCCCCAAGAAGTAATTACAGGTCAAATAAAAGGAAGTACTTTTTACACAGTGGTTAGTAAGTAGAAAATGCCAAGTATCCCACATACAGATTGAAAAGAAAATAAATTTAGATGAGCTTTTATGAAGGCTAGAGTGAGCTAGCAAAACAGAACCTCTTTTGTATGAAGCACACTAAAATACCAACGAAATTCCCTGTAATAGAAGCTTAAATAACTACCTAAGAAAGTTGGGAAAAATGAGTATGTTAAATAAGTAAGGGGAAACTAACTTTATGTATAATAACAAAAATGAAAACAATTTTAGGTATAATCTTTAAATTTTTTAGTTTTTTTAAAAAAATATTTTATTTATTGATTTTTTAGAGAGAGAGGAGTGAGGGAGAGAGAAGGGGGAGGAGCAGGAAGCATCAACTCCCATATGTGCCTTGACCAGGCAAGCCCAAGGTTTCGAACCGGCGACCTCAGTGTTCCAGGTCGATGCTTTATCCCACTGCGCCACCACAGGTCAGGTCAGTTCTTTTTTTTCTTAAAAGGAAATACATAGCTGCCGGATTTTTTTCTCTAAGTGAAAAGCCCCTATAGAGGAATAGAAAGAAATAATATTTTTTCTCAGTCATCACAGACAGAGTGAGATTCTTATTTCCAGGGAAATCCATTTGGATATGCTGGACGCACGTTGTAAAGTCAGTGTCAGGACACCAGCTTGTAATTATGTGAGACTGTGGGTCTACAGTTTAATAGAAAAGTCTGGGCTAGAGATAGAAATTTGGAGATGCCCTGGCCGGTTGGCTCAGCGGTAGAGCGTTGGCCTGGCGTGCAGGAATCCCGGGTTCAATTCCCGGCCAGGGCACACAGGAGAAGCGCCCATTTGCTTCTCCACCCCTCCCCCTCTCCTTCCTCTCTGTCTCTCTCTTCCCCTCCCGCAGCGAGGCTCCATTGGAGCCCGGGCCGGGTGCTGGGGATGGCTCTGTGGCCTCTGCCTCAGGCGCTAGAATGGCTCTGGATGCAACAGAGCGACGCCCCAGAGGGGCAGAGCATTGCCCCCTGGTGGGCATGCCGGGTGGATCCCGGTCAGGCGCATGCGGGAGTCTGACTGCCTCCCCGTTTCCAGCTTTGGAAAAATGAAAAAAAAAAAAAAAAAAAAAGAAATTTGGAGAAAAATGTTATTTAAACTCAAGAGGGTACGTAGGATACAGTGTAGATATAAAAATAACAATGATCTCTAATAATAATTATAGTAATATTTATAAGGATAGCTAATACTTATTGACTTGTCTTCTATGTGCTAAGCACTGTTCTGAGTACATATATTTACTGATTTAATCTTCATGATAACTCTATATTGTAGGTATTATTATTACTCTCATTGCAGATGAGGCACAGAAAAACCATAGAGCTAGTAAACAATAAAACTCATACAGTCTGATCCTAAACCCTGAAATCTTATTGCTACATTAGAAGAAGGAAGATACAGGCCTGTGGTAGCACAGTGGATAGAGTGTGGACCTGGAATGCTGAGATTGCCTGTTTGAAACCTGGGCTTGCCTGGTTAAGGCACATATGACAAACAGTCAATGAACAACTAAAGTGAAGCAACTATGAGTTGATACTTCTTGCTCTATGCCCCCCATCTCTGCAAAATCAATAAATAAAATCTTTAAAAAAGAGAGAGAGAAGGAACTCAGCTCAGAGATCTGGGCAACATTTAGATGTTGGATAGAAAAGGTGGACCTGGCACAAGAAACTGAAAAAAGAGTGATTTGAGAGGTCGGAGGGAACCATGGCAATGGGGTGTCTCAGAAGCCAGCCAGAGTGTTCCAGATTGTTTGTTAAGGTCAGTGGTCAAATGCTGCTGAAAGGTAGGCTCTTAAAGGACACATAGGCATTAAATGGGTGATGAGGATGGGGAAAGGGTTTGCCAGACCTGGGGATAATGTGAGTAAAAGAGATAGATATGGAGGAAGCAGATGCTGTTTGCAGTTGTTATAGGGTCAAGTGCAAACCAGGAATGGTGAGAGATGAGACTGGAGAAGTAGGCAGGTACCAGAACCTGAAAGACCTGTAAAGTGCTCAAGTTAGCACCAGAGCATGCTCTCAGCCAGAACTTTCTGTACCCAAAGCTGGGAGCAAAATAAAGGGAGCCATTTGTTGTAAACAGAGGGAACTACATACTAGTGTCTGCTTATCTATGTTGTCTCAGATAATGTATATATTGTCTGATTTCTTCAAAATTTACCATGTTGGAACTTTTTTTTTTTTTTTGTATTTTTCTGAAGTTGGAAACAGGGAGGCAGTCAGACGGACTCCCGCATGCGCCGCCCGGGATCCACCCGGCACGCCCACCAGGGGGCGATGCTCTGCCCATCCGGGGTGTCGCTCTCTTGCAACCAGAGCCACTCTAGCGCCTGAGGCAGAGGCCATGGAGCCATCCCCAGCACCTTTGCTCCAATGGAGCCTTGGCTGCAGGAGGGGAAGAGAGAGACAGAGAGGAAGGAGAGGGGGAGGAGTGGAGAAGCAGATGGGCGCCTCTCCTGTGTGCCTTGGCCGGAAATCGAACCCGGGACTTCTGCGCGCCAGGCCGACACTCTACCACTGAGCCAACCGGCCAGGGCCCCATGTTGGAACACTTTGAGAATTAAATTACCCATGACTTCTTTTAGGACCATATCATTTATCAGAGTGATAGATATTTTGCATAGGAGAAAGATATCTATAGCAGAGGCCTGTTCATATTTAACATGACCCTTTTTTTATTTCTTTCTAAATTGGGAGCAAGTTTTGAAAAGGGTAGGAAAGTATGAGTTGTTTTGCTTAATTAGGCAACTTTGGTTGTAATGAGGAGAAACTGATTCATTGAGATTATATTTGTTTCATTATTTTTTTTTCTAATTACCAATTTTCATTGGGGTGACACTGGTTAACAAAATCATACAGATTTCAGGTGCACAATTCACAACACATCATCTGTACACTGCATTGTGTGTTCACCACCCCAAGTCAAGTCTCTGTCCATCACCATTTATCCCTCTACCCTCCTCCCTACCTCATCTCCCCAAGGCAGTCACCACACTGTTGTACATGTCCATGAATTTTTTCTCTTTTTTGCTCAGTCCCTCCACCCTGTTTTATTATTTCTTATACTGTGCATCTTAAGCATTTTGAAGTCAGATCGTTCTGGATTTGGATCCTGCCTCTCATTTATTAGCTGGTTGAATGGGGCTCATTATTTGTCAGACTGTTGAATGAAGAACTCTTTTAGTAATAACAATTATAAAGCCTATTGCAAGAGTTAAGTAAAGGAGAGGAAAGTTAGGAGTGTTCTTCATCCTAATCAAATAAATAGCCTTGCAATTAAGATGATCAACTTGAATTCTTTTCTATGTTGGTGATTCCACTTTACTTTTGATTATTTTACTTGTTTAGAATTTTGTAATTTATCCTCAAATGCCACTAGTGAATTGTAGATAGTAATAGTAATTTTTCTTTTTTTTTAATTTTTAAAAAATTTTATTTATTCATTTTTAGAGAGGAGAGGGAGAAAGAGACAGAGAGGGAGAGAGAGGAGAGAGAGAGGAGAGAGAGACTTAGAGAGAAGGGGGAGGAGCTGGAAGTATCAACTCCCATATGTGCCTTGACCAGGCAGGCCCAGGGTTTTGAACCAACGACCTCAGCATTTCCAGGTCGACGCTTTATCCACTGCACCACAACAGGTCAGGCAATAGTAATTTTTCTTGATGTGCTTCTTATGACTATGCTTATAAAGTGAGACCTCGTTATAAAAATAATGTTTACAGGAATATTACGGAATTACAGTCTCCAGAAATATTTATTCCAAAGCTTTGCGATCTCACATAAAATTTTAGAGAAGTAAGGTTACTTAATTTTTGCTACAGGATGGTGACAAAACATAAATATTAACTTGCAAAGTTATTGTTTTCTTCATGCATTTAAAATAATCTCAACATCTGGTGGAAGCTGACTTGAACTTAATTTTTTTTTAAATCATGCACGTTTTACTGTACATGCACGGTAACTTCAAGAGTTACAAACAAAATTAAGTGTCTTAAATCAGCCCTATCATTTTATTATAGAAGTAAATGGACCCAAAGTCACCCATTTATTAAGTTAGTTCTTGGCATCTTCATATTATTTTGCCATTATTCCCTAAACTGATTTTTGGCAGAGCCCTGTTGTATGGTCAGAGCCAAGTGGAATACTGCAGGGTGGATGCCAGGGTGATTACTGTGATTTTGACACATTGTCCTAGGTGATTTATTTTATTATTTTTTATTTTTTATTTTTTTATGGAGTAAAGGACAAACTCAAGTAGGACACAGGCACGAGCACTTCTTGACACTGTGCAGGGTAGGCCAGTGTGCACCCGGGTTGAGCACCCGCTGCCTTAGAGCAGTTCTCAGAGGCCGATTAAGGTCAGTTGAGGCCCTGGGCGTGGAAGAAAATATCGGGCCCCTTAATGTCCTAGATCATTTATTCTTAAGTCTCACTTGATGACATGAACCCGTTAAATAGCTGTGTCTGTTATGATACCAAGAGGAACAGTTTTGGAGTAGGGGAGGTGAGTTTCTTCATGAAACTGTTTTAACAAGGCGGTGAGTGTGGTAGAGTGAAAAGAGTATTTGGCTTTTAGACATAGATTTGAACCTCAGCTCTACCTCTTTTAAGATATTCACCAGCTCTACCACTTTTAAGATATTAAGGTCTACATCTCAATATCTGTTAAAATGGGTTAGTAATATGGTTATGGTGACAATTTAATGGAATTATATATGTAAAATATCTAGGCCTCTACTGACACAAAGAAAATGCTCAATAGATGTTAGCTGTCATTCCTCACAACCTTTGTCAAGTCACATAGAGTGGGTTGGAGTTTGTCATTTTGCTCAGCAGCATGCATTGCTAGAAAGCGAACCCATAGTTCGGCATAGAGAATAGTAGTGAGGGAAAAGGAAATGTTTAAGAATATAGTTCATTGAGGAGTTTCAGTAACAGTAATGTTCTATTTCTGAACCTAAGTGGTGGTTATATGAGAGTTCATTATATCATTCAAAAATGTGTGTCTGTGGGTGTGTGTGTGCGCGCATGTAAACCGTCTGGAAAGTTTGTTATGTGCTTTGGGGTAGGAGTTTCTGAATTTTTTAATACCAAAAACATGTTATAAGGTTATATGAATTACTTAGTAATCATGTGGAATATCGATCAGAATTTCTCTCCTGCTTGAGGATACTGAGTTTTTATCACAAAGTCACATAAGGCATTCATTTTTACAGACATTCACAATGGGGTATCAAAACTGAATCAAGGCAGATTCCATGATGCTAGGCTGCTTATGATTTAATATGAAAAATATATATGTGTGTTGTATAAGTGAATAATATATGTGGGGGTTTGGGAGAAGGAGAGAGCATCACATGGGTCAGATATTTTGGGGACTTGGGGACTGGTCATTTACTCTGTTAGTGCTGTCAGTTTTGTTCTCAAAGTGTCTCAGGCATCAGAAGCAACTGTTCATCCCAGGGTCCCTTGACTGACAAAATGCAAATTAGCAAAACTTCCAGTTAGTTATTAGCATTAATTAAGGATCTCGCGAGTGCTGTCATTGTGTAGGCTACAGAAAGAAAGATGACTGGTGCCTCTTGAAGGATGCAGGGATGGGTGTAACCTCTGAGAAGGTATTAGATCCATGCTAGGCTGAGACAACACTGTTTAGTGCCCCTTTTTGCCAAGTACTGTGCAAGCCTGACCCCCAAACCTGCCTTTCCAGTGCTCTTCCATTAATTCTATCAGAATTGCCTCTCACTGCCAGGCAGGCCTCATTAAATTGTATTGTAGAACAAATAGATAGTTTGTATTTTCCTTGCAAGCTATTATACAACTTAAATTTATGGTAGCATTATTTTATCAGATTTTGACTGTTATAAAATTAAGTTCATCTCCGTTTGTGCTTACTATTTTTCTAGTCAGATATTCCTTTCAATTATCATAAATCTTTGGTATGTGTTTTCATTTTCACATTATCTGCTTTAAGTTGTTTTCCTCTTTTCATTTCCTACTCCTTTCTTTTTTTTTTTTTTTGGCTTAAGTGATAGTACCTCAGATCCCAAATCCTTGTTTTCCCTTCTCCTACCAGTTCCTATATCAAATACTTTTTTTTTTTTTTTTTTACAGAGACAGAGAGAGAGTCAGAGAGAGGGATAGACAGACAGGAATGGAGAGAGATGAGAAGCATCAATCATCAGTTTTTTGTTGTGACACCTTAGTTGTTCATTGATTGCTTTCTCATGTGTGCCTTGACCGCGGGCCTTCAGCAGACCAAGTAAACCCTGCTCAAGCCAGTGAACTTGGGTCCAAGCTGGTGAGCTTTTGCTCAAACCAAGTGAACCCACGCTCAAGCTGGTGACCTTGGGGTCTCGAACCTGGGTCCTCCACATCCCAGTCCGACGCTCTATCCACTGCGCCACCGCCTGGTCAGGCTGTATCAAATGTTTATTCTTTCTTTGCTTATGCTTCGGGAATTTCTCTTCTCTAAGTCCCCCATCTCAACTGTGCCTTGTGGCTTCAGGAAATATTTCTGGGGTAGGCTGTGAAGTTTGTCATTGGTACCTTTCATCCCAGTTCTCCCATTTTTTTTCTCCTTTCCTTGCCCTACCTCTGTCTTAAATAGAATCGACACAAGTGTGCTGCCCATCTACTGTGGGCAAGCAACGTGGACAACCTTAGAGAGGATTCAAAGATGGCTTAAGGATATATAGTCTGGTGTGAGAGGCAGAAAGACTCATAAATAACCAAAATAAGGTTTGAGGTATCATGAGTGAGATAATCGAGGGACTTACAAGACAATAAAGAACAAAACTAGAGAGTAGTAAGAATGGAAAAGGGAATGAGGAGCATTGTAGGAAAGCCCCACCCTCTACTTGCTAATCATGATAGTTACAGGACATTGGGCCCTCCCTTGTCTTGTTGGGAGCTGTGTCCAGTCTGGGGTTATCTTGTGCTGTTTCTGTTTCACCAGGAAGCCTCTGAGCAGATTTCCAGATATGTGTGTCCACCTCTATTTCTGATTCCTGCCCGACTCTTGCTGCCATGTCCCATTTCTTTATTTCTCTGTGATCTTGGGTCTTGTCTTTTCTTCCTTCTTGCTGTCTTAGCATTAGATGTGGCTGGATGAGTTTAGTCCTATTCCTTAGGGATACCATGTGTATTTTCATAGGTGCACAGAGGGAGAAAGTAGAAAGTAGAATTGGTAGTGGCAGAGTTAATAGAAAGGGGCATTATCAGTTGAGATTCCTCTGGATTTCCGCAACTGCAGTATTTATACCTCCCACATTGACCCAGTTCTGGTATTGTTGTTGCTGCAGTCACCATTAAAGGTGAAAAAGAACCTTAAAATGACAGTGGTGATAATAGACTGAGTTTTAATAATAGACTATTTCTCCTTGGATATTTCACCAAGAAATAGAGTTAAAATAAAGGGAAGTTGGTTATTGGGGTGCTATTTGGTTTAAATATCTTGCCTCTAGAGAGTGCAAGGGCCTTTGTCTCCCTCTACTATCTGTTGTTAACACCTAGCTTTTGGAAATCCATTTTTTAGAAAAGTACCTGCTTGTTACCGTTTCCAAAATACACAAAAACTCTTCTTTCTAGATTTAGTTGAAAAATCTCATGTTTAGAGTTGGCTAGTCTTCCTCAAACTCACTTGGACCCCTTTTGCCTTTTTGTTTTTTTTGTGTGTGTTTTTTTTTTTACAGAGACAGAGAGAGAGTCAGTGAGAGGGATAGATAGAGACAGACAGATAGGAATGGAGAGAGATGAGAAGCATCAATTATCAGTTTTTTGTTGCGACACCTTAGTTGTTCATTGATTGCTTTCTCATATGTGCCTTGACCGCGGGCCTTCAGCAGACCGAGTAACCCCTTTCACAAGCCAGCGACCTTGGGTCCAAGCTGGTGAGCTTTGCTCAAACCAGATGAGCCTGCGCTCAAGCTGGCGACCTCGGCTTCTCGAACCTGGGTCCTTCGCATCACAGTCCAACGCTCTCTCCACTGTGCCACCGCCTGATCAAGTCCTCTTTTGCTTTTTTATGCTTTCATCAGTTAAGGTAGTAGGTAATTTTATGACTCTCTATCTCATATACTACATTTCATTTTCAAGACCCAATAAATCTTTCCTGAGAAAGTTATGGAAATACTGGCTTTCTCAGTAAACTTCAGAGTGGGAACAGTTGGTACACAGAAATGTTTATTGAATGAATAAGATTTTAGTAATGTTATTACTCAGTTTATGGGCTGTGTAACTAGGGAGAAAGTTATAAAACTAATTTTAGTAACATATTTAACTTAGAATATTAGCAGTCACTTTTTTTTTTTTTTTCATTTTTCTGAAGCTGGAAACAGGGAGAGACAGTCAGACAGACTCCCGCATGTGCCCAACCGGGATCCACCCGGCACGCCCACCAGGGGGGCGACGCTCTGCCCACCAGGGGGCGATGCTCTGCCCATCCTGGGCGTCGCCATGTTGTGACCAGAGCCACTCTAGCGCCTGGGGCAGAGGCCACAGAGCCATCCCCAGCGCCCGGGCCATCTTTGCTCCAATGGAGCCCTGGCTGTGGGAGGGGAAGAGAGAGACAGAGAGGAAAGCGCGGCGGAGGGGTGGAGAAGCAAATGGGCGCTTCTCCTGTGTGCCCTGGCCGGGAATCGAACCCGGGTCCTCCGCACGCTAGGCCAATTAGCAGTCACTTTTTATGGAAAAGATACTTAGTGACAATTCTACTTATATATTGGTTTATGTTTTCCACATTTTTATATGTGTAAGCACTTGAGATAAACTGGATGAGTACTGCTGTCCCCCACATTTTACAGATGCCCGAAATAAAGGCTACAAGGGCAATATGGTAGTTCCGGGATTAGAACCAACGACCTAGTTCAGTACTTTTTCCACTGCATAATAATATTCAGACAAAAAATTTGCTTGAATGTGTGATAATAAGAGAACCATAAAGCAAGGAGGAATTTATTTTACTATACTTTCTTGTTCATTTTAAGGAGATATCTTCTTTCAAATTATTTATTTATTTTAGAGATGAGAGAGAGAGAGAGAGAAAGAGAGAGAGAAAGAAAAGGGGGAGGAGCAGGAAGCATCAACTCTCACATGTGCCTTGACCAGACAAGTGCAGGGTTTTGAACTGGTGACCTCAGCATTCCAGGTCGACATTTATCCACTGCGCCACCACAAGTCAGGCAAGGAGATATCTTTTATTCTGAGATTTTTCCAACAAATACTAAGTGCACACAGCCATGTACGACGTACACAGGTATTCTATATTATGTTGAATAATACAGACATGGAGCTATATTCTAATGAAGAAAGAAAAGTAATAAATAAGTTTAGGTAGTAATGAGAGCTCTGAAGAAAATAAAGTCGAAAAGGCTAATGGTTGTATTTTTATATATTCCTGAAAATGAGCATCAGGGTATAGTGTACATATGTTTTTCTTTTTAAACACTTTTATTTTTAGATTTTATTGATTTTTAGAGAGAGGATAGAGAGAGAAAAAGGAATGGGGAGGAGCAGGAAGCATCAACTCATAGTAGTTGCTTCCCGTAGGTACCTTGAACAGGCAAGCCTGGGGCCTCAAACTGGCAACCTCAGCCTTCTAGGTCAACGCTTTACCCACTCTGCCCCCACAGGTCAGTCTGTGTGCATATGTTTTTTTGTTTTCTTTTTGTATTTTTCTGAAGCTGGAAACGGGGAGAGACAGTCAGACAGACTCCCGCATGCGCCCGACCGGGATCCACCCGGTACGCCCACCAGGGGCGATGCTCTGCCCACCAGGGGGCGATGCTCTACCGCGACCAGAGCCACTCTAGCGCCTGGGGCAGAGACCAAGGAGCCATCCCCAGCGCCCGGGCCATCTTTGCTCCAATGGAGCCTTGGCTGCGGGAGGGGAAGAGAGAGACAGAGAGGAAGGGGGTGGGTGGAGAAGCAAATGGGCGCTTCTCCTGTGTGCCCTGGCCGGGAATCGAATCTGGGTCCCCCGCACGCCAGGCCGACGCTCTACCGCTGAGCCAACCGGCCAGGGCCTGTGTGCATATGTTTTAAAGGGAGATTCTGCCCTGGCCGGTTGGCTCAGCGGTAGAGCGTCGGCCTAGCGTGCGGAGGACCCGGGTTCGATTCCTGGCCAGGGCACACAGGAGAAGCGCCCATTTGCTTCTCCACCCCTCCGCCGCGCTTTCCTCTCTGTCTCTCTCTTCCCCTCCCGCAGCCAAGGCTCCATTGGAGCAGAGATGGCCCGGGCGCTGCGGATGGCTCTGTGGCCTCTGCCTCAGGTGCTAGAGTGGCTCTGGTCGCAACATGGCGACGCCCAGGATGGGCAGAGCATCGCCCCCTGGTGGGCAGAGCCTCGCCCCTGGTGGGCGTGCCGGGTGGATCCCGGTCGGGCGCATGCGGGAGTCTGTCTGACTGTCTCTCCCCGTTTCCAGCTTCAGAAAAATGAAAAAATGAAAGGAAAAAAAAAAAAAAAAGGGAGATTCTTTCCTGAGGAATCCAAATAATAAAACACCCCTTCAACATGGCATTGGGAGATTCTTTCATGTTAATATATTCTGTACTTTTTTTCAACATTAATTGAAGTCCAAACTTGACTTAAGCATCTAGTTGAAGCTAAGGAACTGCTGCTTCAGGAACCCCTGACCATACTTCTTTCATTATGCTGAGGCTATGAGAGCCAAACTTATTGCTGGCTAAATAGCCATTTTCACTCATCTTTATAAAATAATGAAGGTAAAACACAGACGACAATGATTTCTTTTTTTTTTTTTTTGTTAGTAACAGAACCTTATTCAAAGAAAATCCCAGATACCCAGTGTATAAAGCAGCCATGGCTCCAAGTTACACACTTACACCCCTCTCCACACTATCATGGTCTCCAGGAATACTGAGAAACCACTAAGGCTTTGCAAAACACAGGATGAAAACCCCAATAAAAAATTCAACTAGTGCCCTGGCCTGTTGGCTCAGTGGATAGAGCATCGGCCTATCATGCAGACATCCCGGGTTTGGTTCCTGGTCAGGGCACACATGAGAAGCAACCATCTGCTTCTCTCCCCCTCCCACTCCCCCTTCTCTTCCTCTTCCCCTCACGAAGCCAGCGGCTAGATTGTTTCAAGGCTAGATTGTTTCAAGCACGGGACCCATCAGCCTCAGGCACTGAGGATCGAGGATCGCTTGGATGATAGGAACATCAAGCATCCGGCCCCAGATGGGGGTTGCCAGGTGGATCCCCATTGGGGCTCATGCGGGAGTCTCTCTCTAACTCCCCTCCACTCACTGAAAAGAAAAAAATATTTAAATGCAATAAAAAAGGTAGCTGGGTTGCTAAAACTGGCAGAGCCACCACACCAGTGATTCAAAATCATGTTTTGAAATTCCACATTTAGTAAAAAAATATATATATGTACATTTTAATGTAAAATTATATTTTCGAGGAGCATTTACTATATAAAGCAAAGTCATACTTTTGTTGTAGCTGTTTCTTCAGAGCGTAGATATTTTTTTGTTTTTTGTTTGTTTTTGTATTTTTCCGAAGTTAGAAGCCGGGAGGCAGTCAGACAGACTCCCGCGTGCACCCAACCAGGATCCACCCAGCATGCCCACCAGGGGGTGATGCTCTACCCATCTGGGGCGTTGCTCCTTTGTGGCTGGAGCCATTCTAGCACCTGAGGTGGAGGCCAGGGAACTGTCTTCAGTGCCTGGGCCAACTTTTGCTCCAGTGGAGCCTTGGCTGTGGGAGGGGAAGAGAGAGACAGAGAGGAAGGAGAGGGGGAGGGGTGGAGAAGCAGATGGGTGCTTCTCCTGTGTGCCCTGGCTGGTAATCCAACCCAGGACTTCAAAATGCCGGGCTGACGCTCTACTGCTGAGCGAATCTGCCAGGGCCCAGAGTATAGTTTTTATTCAAGTTTTATTGAGATACAGTTGACAAACAACCCTGTATAAGTTTAAGGTGTATAGCATAGTGATCTGACTAACAGATATTGTGAAATTATTACTACATTATGAAATATACTTTTTTATATTACGTGAACATGATGGTACTACTGGGCTAAAATACTTTTCATCTACTAACTTAAAAATTAAATTTCATATTGGCTAAGAGTTATTTTTACTTAAATTATTTAATTATTAAGAAATCCATGATTTGTTTTATATATCATTATGAAGTAATTGATTTGCTAGTTTAATTTTCTTTCTTTTTGTTTTCTAGTTTGCCAGGGTTTGGATACCTGATCCTGAGGAAGTTTGGAAGTCAGCAGAGCTGCTAAAAGATTATAAACCAGGAGATAAGGTCCTCTTGCTTCACCTTGAGGAAGGAAAGGTAAGAATTTTGCTTTATTTGTTGTCATTGGCATAAAGTGAGGGATTTCAAAAGTGTAAGTTTGCTGTGTACCTAACTGCAGTTGGAAGTTTTGAGCTGATCTAATATTTTTACTTATTAAATTGATTAAAAATGGCAAACTCAATTTTCTATACCAATGGGTTAGTGAAAATAGCAGATGCTTTAAAAATCTATATTCATATATAATCCTCCTAAATATGTGTCTGTTTATCCGTATTTTGTTTAGTCTAGCATTAAAATGCTTTCATGTTAATATATTTTATATCATTTAAGGAGCCAGTCAGATTTGGTATTTGCTGGAATTAGTCATTTGAAAAATATTTACTGATAGCCTTTAGTTTATATAAGCACTTTGCTCATGACCAGAAAAATTGAAAACCAATTGTATCTCTTTATTTCTCTGTCTGCATTCACTAGATGAGTGGACTTGTCTTAGTGCCACACTTTTTTTTTTTAATCAAGTGAGAGGCAGGGAGGTAGAGTGACAGACTCCCGCATGCACCCCCAAGGGATCTACCGGGCAAGCCCTCTACCAGGCGATACTCTGACCATCTGAGGCCTCTGCTCCATTGCTCGGCAATTGAGCTATTTTACCACCTGAGGGGAGGTCATGGAACCATCCTCCGTGCCCAGAGCCAAGTCACTCGAACCATTTGAGCCATGGCTGTGGGAATGGAAGAGAGAGAGGGAGAGTGAAAGAGAGATAGAGAAAGGGGGAGGGGGAGGGGTGGAGAAGCAGATGGGTGCTTCTCCTGTGTGCCCTGACTGAGAATCAAACCCAAGACTTCCACATGCCAGCCCATGCTCTACTGCTGAGCCAACTGGCCAGGGCAGTGCCACATTTTTTTTTAAACCTCTTTTTTTTTTTTTAAGATTTTATTTATTCATTTTAGAGAAGGGGGGAGAGAGAGGAGGGGGAGGAGCAGGAAGCATCAACTCCCATATGTGCCTTGACTGGGCAAGCCCAGGGTTTCGAACCGGCTATCTCAGCGTTCCAGGTTGACGCTTTATCCACTGTGCCACCACAAGTCAGGCAGTGCCACATTTTTTAATCTCTGTTTGACAGGGCATGCCACACTGTTTTCTTAAAAGCCTTTGTGACATACATTTTCTTTAAACAACTTATAGTCTAGCCAGGTTAGCTAAATATAAATACATGAAAAGTTGAGTAAAATATAGGATATATAGAATGGTTCAACTAAGTTGTCAAAAAGTAAATTTATGATTACCAACTGAGGAATGCTATCCTAACAGTTAACATGTATTGAGCACTTAGTGCTTTATTTGCTATAATTCATTCAACCCTTACACCAAGCCTATGAGGTGAACCTATTATTATTATGATTTATGGATGAAGAAATTGAGACTCCGAGTGCAGGACTTGCTCAGAGTTATATAGGTATTAAGGGATGAAGCTGGAATTTAAAGCCAAGAAGTTTGCCTTGATGGTCTGTGCTCAGAACCACTCTGCTATACTGTGAAGACAGTGGGGACTTTAGGGTCCCAATACAGGAATGTTTCATTATGGGCTGCGCTGTCAGGGAAGGCTTCAAGAAGAAGAAAGGATTTGAGTGGGTAGGTAGAATTTGGATTGGCAAAGAAAAGTGGGTAGACCCTGTGAGGATTGGAATGCATTTTGGATAGATTGATTATAGCAAGAATGGAGCAGAGATTTAGAAAGGTTTGTGTTCTAGTTCAAGGCTTGAATATTAAGGTACTAGCTATATTCTATGTTAAGAGGTAGCAAAAGGCATGTTCTCTGACATCAAAGTCAGGTAAGAGAAATAGATATACTGTATTTATGAATAGTGTGACACATAATAAGTATAAACAAGGGAAAAAATTAGAAGAGATTGGGGAGTGGTTAAGTGGCTGGGGAAGGCAGGGGGTCAGGGAGGTGTTGTCTGAAGAATGAGTAGACAAGGGGAGTGCATTTCAGGGATCTAGCAAAGGGCAAGACACAGTGGTGTGTGTTTGGGGAACTACGTAAGTTTCATGTTGTTGGGATGTAAAGTGAGAGTACAGAACTGGCAAGAGGATAGGAGTGGCAGCCAGGTCCCAGAGGGCCTGGTCTTCATGTTGAAACTCTTGTACTTCAACTGGTATGCTGTGGGGAGTGAATATAGTATTTATGAGTAGATGAGGGTGCCAGGTTTGTGTTTTAGAAAGGACTCATGGTTGTCAGCATGCGGGATAAATATCAGGAGAGCAACACAGAGGCAAGGAGATTAGTTGGGAAGCCAGTAGGGAAGAATTAGGTGAGATTAGGAGGAACTTGAATGCCAACCTAAGGAATTAATTTATTCAGCATTTACTGATCATCTACTCTGTTAGGTACACATTGGATGATATTTTCTTATGTTAATTCTCATAACAATTCTGTGGGTTGGTAGGTGGTATTATAACTATACTGCTCACAAAAATTAGGGGATATTTTATAGCTTCATCTTCATTTTTGAAATATTCCCTAATTTTTATGAGCAGTATATTTTCCAAATAAGAAAGCCAAGGCTTAGAGACATTAAGTAGTTCTGTCTGAGATCACACAGTCAGAGTGGCTTCTCTGTATTGCAGGGGCCAATGCAATGGCCAGTCAGCTTTGGGGAAGGACATTATACCCTAATAAACAGGCAGGGTGATATAGTGGCGCAGATTGTAACATTTCCTCCCCATTTAGCATAGTTTATTCCAACCAGATTTGAATATTTGGCCTCTGTGTATCTCTTCAATATTAGCAAAAGTGGCTTTTTACAAAACCAGCATGCCCCTCCCTACAATTAAATTGCATTTTTTTCTTTTCATTTGTCATATATTATTTGCCCTTAATACATATAATGCTTGAGTTTGCCATAAAGCCATATCCTCTTGGCTTTAGAGTAAGTAGTACTTCTTAATTTGGGTGGCCAAACACCTCATTAAAAATAAAATGAAAAAACTATGGACTGTTTTTCAAAAAAAAGTACATATGTGTGTATATATTTATACACACATACACATAAAGTATTACAGCTAATAGCAGGGGCTTCTTGGACCTGTTGGGGTTCAGTACGCCCAAGTATTTACCATGTACTGGGCATTTCCTCATTTAATTTTTACCACACCTCTGTGAGCTGTTTCTATTATGACCTTTTTACAAATGAAAGACTTAGGTTAAATAAAGAAGAAAGAGAGAGAGAGAGGTGGGGTAGGAGCAGGAAGTATCAGCTCATAGTAGTTGCTTCTCGATGTGCCTTGACTGGGCAAGCCAAGGGTTTTGAACTGGCAACCTCAGCATTCCAGATTGATGCTTTATCCACTGTGCCACCACAGTTTTAGAATTTGAAATGAGGTCAGTCTCACTCCAGAGCTAAGTTCTTTTTTTTTTTTTTTCATGACAGAGACAGATAGAGGGACAGATAGGGACAGACAGACAGGAAGGGAAAGAGATGAGGAGCATCAATTCTTCATTGCGGCACCTTAGTTGTTCATTGATTGTTTTCTCATATGTGCCTTGACGGGGGGGGTGGGGAGGCTACAGCAGACCGAGTGACCCCTTGTTCGAGCCAGCGACCTTGGGTTCAAACTGGTGAGCCTTGCTCAAACCAGGTGAGCCCGTGCTCAAGCTGGCGACTTCGAGGTCTCAAACCTGGGTCCTCCGCATCCCAGTCTAAGGTAGAGCCAAGTTCTTAATGACTCTGTTATACTGCCTTACTTATCATAGGTAAAGAAAATAAAAAAAAGATTAAAAAATGTATGGTCTAATATTTGGGTAAAAATATCTAGTCTAAGACTTCTATATTAGCAAAAATTGTTGCTATGAGTCAATACATCTAGTGAAAAAGACGACTTTTTTTCCCCAAGAAGTTTCTGTGGTTTTGGAAGGTGCCAGAAAAATAATTCATTTAATAAGCTAAGAAGCAAATCAGGAATAGGAAATAAGCAAAATGCATAGTTCTGTTTTACATTTACTGCCATGATTTATCTAGATACTGTACCTTGTGCATTTTCAGGATTTGGAATATCGTCTAGATCCAAAGACCAAGGAACTGCCTCACTTAAGAAACCCTGACATACTTGTGGGTGAAAATGACCTTACAGCCCTCAGCTATCTTCATGAGCCTGCTGTGCTCCACAATCTCAGAGTCCGCTTTATTGATTCCAAACTTATTTATACATATTGTGGTAAGTGTACCTTGCTGTCTGAGTGGACTGTGAATTCTTTCCTTTAATGACACAGCCAGGGAAATGTGCATGGCAAGAGGGAAGGCGGAGATCGCGTTTTCCCTTAGAGACAGTTTCACTTCCGAGTCATCAAAAAGATTTACCATTGTTCATTAGCTAGCTATACTTTATACTAAATAAGTTCTTATGTGAACTTAAATAATTTTTGTCAAAAAGAAATGGGCCCCTCTTTTGGATCCTCCTCCCCCGAATATATATGCCAAATTCAGTGCCAATTTGCCAGTTATATTCATTTCTTTTAAAAACTAGAACATGAAGAGTGGATATCCAAAGACTTATTTTGGGGGCTGGTTCAAGAAATTTAGTGTTCTTTTTCTCAATTACTTAAAAAATGCAGGACTGACTTAACTTGTAGCAGCTGTTCTTTTTAAATTTATTGGGGTGGCATTTGTTACTAAAATTATATAGGTTTCAAGTATACAATTCTATAGTACATCATTGTATATTGTACTGTGTGTTCACCACCCCAAGTCAAGGCTCCTCCCATCACCATTTATCCCCCTTTACCCTCTTCTACTTCCTCCTTCCCCCTTTCCCTCTTTTTTTTTTTTTTTTTTTTTTTGTATTTTTCTGAAGCTGGAAACGGAGAGGCAGTCAGACAGACTCCCGCATGTGCCTGACCGGGATCCACCCGGCACGCCCACCAGGGGGCGATGCTCTGCCCCTCCCAGGCGTCGCTCTGTTGCATCCAGAGCCATTCTAGCGCCTGAGGCAGAGGCCACAGAGCCATCCCCAGCACCCGGCCCGGGCTCCAATGGAGCCTTGCTGCGGGAGGGGAAGAGAGAGACAGAGAAGAAGGAGAGGGGGAGAGGTGGAGAAGCAGATGGGCGCTTCTCCTATGTGCCCTGGCCGGGAATCGAACCTGGGACTCCTGCACGCCAGGCCGACGCTTTACCACTGAGCCAACTGGCCAGGGCCCCCCTTTCCCTCTTGTAATCCCCATACTATTGTCAGTATCTGAGGTTTTTGTTTGTTTTTTTGCTTAATCCCTTCACCCTTTTCACCCAGCTCCCCAACACCTTTCCCTTTAATGTATGTCAGTCTGTTTTCTGTATCTATGAGTCTGTTTCTATCTTATTCATTATTTTGTTACTAGATTCTACATGTAAGTGAAATTATACGGTATTTGTCTTTTGCTGACTGGCTTATTCACTTAGTGTAATGCTCTGCAGGTTCATCCGTGCTGTTGCAAAGGATGTAGAAGCTGTTCTTGTTTGATTTGCTTGCCTAGGCTCCTGCTCCGTGCAGTATTAGCTGCCAGGGTCCCAGCTCGGGATTCTTTTCCTGTCTCTTAGAAATTCAGCATGCACATGTATGTATACTTGGGTTCCTTTCCTTCTTTCCTTCTTTTTTCTCTCTTTCTCTATTTCTTCTTTTTTTTCGTGACAGAGATAGAAAGATAGAGGGACAGAGAGACAGATAGGAAGGGAAAGAGATGAGAAGAATAAATTCTTTGTTGCGGCACCTTAGTTGTTCATTGATTGCTTTATCATATGTGACTTGACTGGGGGGCTATAGCTGAGCGAGTGACCCCTTGCTCAAGCCAGTGACCTTGGGCTTCAAGCCAGCGACCTTGGGCTTCAAGCCAGCGACCTTGGGCTTCAAGCCAGCGACCTTTGGGCTCAAGCCAGCTACCAGCTCAAGCCAGTGATCATGGGATCATATCTATGATCTCACACTCAAGCTGGCGACCCCATGCTCAAGCCAAATAAGCCCGTGCTCAAGCCGGCCCAGTTACCTGGTGTTTCGAACCTGAGTCCTCTGCATCCCAGTCCAATGCTCTATCCACTACACTACTGCCTGGTCAGGTTCTATTTTCTTTTTATCCTTTATTTTCTGTCTAATCCCTGGCTCTTTTTTTCTCTACTTTCATTCTTCTCTGAGACTCAGATCTGTGATATCCACTTGTTTCTACTTCTAAGTTTGTTTGCTTGGGGTACCTATCTCAGTGCTGGCTGTTTTTTCATAACTCTTCATTTTGGATAGGGACAGATATCTTTTTTTCCCCCCGGATATCTCCTTTTAAAAAAATTTATATCTTTTATGTCATTGTTATTGACTCTTTTCCCCCTGTGTATTAACTGAATATTTCTTTTTTTTTTCAATTATCATATTTTTTCCTTTTCTTTTTTTTACAGAGACAGAGAGAAAGTCAGAGAGAGGGACATATAGGGACAGACAGACAGGAATGGAGAGAGATGAGAAGCATCAAACATCAGTTTTTCGTTGTGACACCTTAGTTCATTGATTGCTTTTTCATATATGCCTTGACCATGGGCCTTCAGCAGACCTAGTAACCCCTTGCTCGAGCCAGCGACCTTGGGTCCAAGCTGGTGAGCTTTGCTTAAACCAGATGAGCCCGCACTCAAGCTGGCGACCTCGGGGTCTCAAACCTGGGTCCTCCGCATCCCAGCCCGACGCTCTATCCACTGCACCATTGCCTGGTCTGGCGTATTTCTTCCTTTTTTTATTGAATGTTACCTTACTGGTAAAGCTTTCCTAGCCCCACACTCCCATCTAAATCATAAAATCCATTGTCCCCTCTTTAGTATCAATCTTCCTTTTCTGTTTAAATTTTCTCCTTTTCCTTACTACTATCTAACCTATGATATATATGTATTTTTTTATTTATCTTGTTAATTGTTTGAATTTCCCACTATAATATAAGGTACATGAGGGTAATTAAAGATTTCTCTTTTTTTGTTTACCGCTATAAGCTGGCACTTACACTTGATACATAGGTGGAGCTGAAAAAATATTTGTTAAATGAATGACTTCATTAAGTTAATATACACCTACTGTAAATGTGAGAAAGTATAAATAGATATAAAATTGGTATCAATCTCTGTACAGTTTAGTGACATGTTTTCCTGTGACATTTAATATTCTTTAAAAATATGATTGTGTGCCTGGGCGCTGGGGATGGCTCCTTGGCCTCTGCCCCAGGCGCTAGAGTGGCTCTGGTCTCGGCAGAGTGACGCCCCAGAGGGGCAGAGCATCGCCTCCTGGTGGACAGAGCATCGCCCCTGGTGGGCGTGCCGGGTGGATTCTGGTCGGGCGCATGCGGGAGTCTGTCTGACTGTCTCTCCCCGTTTCCAGCTTCAGAAAAATACAAAAAAAAAAAAAAAAATTGTGGTGGTAGCACAAGAGTGTGTCATGCCGGTAACAAAATATATTTAATCACTCTGTTTTATATATTTTATTTGTTTTCAATATTATGAATAACATGATAAATATATATTTTTTTAAATCTTGCATGAATCTCTTGATTGTTTCATTTGGATAAATTTCTAGAGGTGGAATTTTTGGTTTAAATATTATGACAATATTTAAAATTCTTTTGACATTGCCACAATTGTCATTATTTTAAATAACCTAGTTCAATTTTTAAATGGTATTGTATTTAGGACTAGGTATAATGGGTTCAGAGGCAAAAGCTATAACATATTTTAATCTTTAACAATTTATATGTTCAGTACTAACTGAAATTGTAATTTTTGTTAACTGTGATTCTCACTTAACCAAGTTTGATATGCCTATTAGGATATCATTGACTTCTTTTGACTTTTCACCCCCTTTTCTAGGTATAGTCCTAGTAGCTATAAATCCTTACGAACAGCTGCCTATTTATGGAGAAGACATTATTAATGCATACAGTGGTCAGAACATGGGGGATATGGACCCGCATATCTTTGCAGTAGCTGAAGAAGCTTACAAGCAAATGGCCAGGTTGGTGGAAGCTCTACTTTTTATTTATGACTCTTATTATATGTGATAATTTCTTTTTTGCTGAGTCATAGATTATTATTATTATTATTATTTTATACAGGCACAGAGAGTCAGAGAGAGGGATAGATAGGGACAGACAGACAGGGACAGAGAGAGATGATAAGCATCAACCATCAGTTTTTCATTGTGACATCTTAGTTGTTCATTGATTGCTTTCTCATATGTGCCTTGACTGTGGGCCTTCAGCAGACTGAGTAACCCCTTGCTGGAGCCAGCAACCTTGGGTCCAAGCTGGTGAGCTTTTATTTGCTCAAACCAGATGAGGCTGCACTCAAGCTGGTGACCTCGGGGTCTCGAACCTGGGTTCTTCTGCATCCCAGTCTGACGCTCTATCCACTGCGCCACCACCTGGTCAGGCAAGTCACAGATATTTTTAAATGCAGTGAATGGCAACTTATAAGTTATTGTTAAATAAATAGTGTTGACTGGTTTGTCTCAGATGACCTGCATTATTATTAAAATAACCTACATTTGTAGCCTGACCTGTGGCGGTGCAGGGGACCAAACATTGGCCTGGAATGATGAGTTTGTCAGTTTGAAACACCAGGCTTGCCTGGTCAAGGCACATACAAGAACCTGTGAATTAATGCTTTCTGCTCTTTCCCTACTTCTCTCTCTCCCTCCCTCCTCTCTAAAATCAGAAGAACAAAAAGTCTACATTTGTAAAATGTGAGATATTTTTAAATTGCCATTGGAATCTCATTCTGATCCTGTGGCTATGCAAGTCTAGATGATCTGTTTTACGGATGAATGGATCAAGGATTGATGGTATTAAATGACTTGCCTAATGTTTTTCAGCTGAGTGGCAGACAAGAACTAAAGGGCCCAAAAGCTGGAAGAAATCTACCTGTACTTTAGAGACTTAAATATCAAGAAAATTGTGAATTTTAATGTTAGCATTATGTGGTAGGACATCACTGATCCTGAATAACATCAGCAAAATGTCTTGAGTATTAACCATGGAACATTTTAAGAGTGGAGAATGAGAGAAAAAAAGCTAATTTTAAGACTACATTGGCCCTGGCCAGTTGGCTCAGTGGTAGAGCCTTGGCTGGGTGTGTGGAAGTTCTGGGTTTGATTCTTGGTCAGGGCACACAGGAGAAGCAACCATCTGCTTCTTCACCACTCCCCCCTTTCTCTCTCTCTCTCTCTCTCTCTCTCTCTCTTTCTCTCTTCTTCTCCCACAGCCATGGCTCAAATGGTTCGAGCGAGTTGGCCTCAGGCACTGAGGATGGCTCCATAGCCTTACTTCAGGAGCTAAAATAGCTTGGTTGCTGAGCAATGGAGCAACAGCCCCAGATGGGTAGAGCCTCCCCGGTAGGGGCTTGCCAGTTGGATCCTAGTCAGGGTGCATGCAGGAGTTTGTCTCACTGCCTCCCACCTCCAATAATAATAATAAAAAAAGACTATATTCTACTTTTTTATTTTTACTATATTCTACTTTTTTATTTTTAAGAGAGATAGAAGGACAGACAGGGACAGACAGACAGGAAGGGACAAAGATGAGAAGCATCAAGTCTTTGTTGTGGCACCTTAATTGTTCATTGATTGCTTTCTCATATGTGCCTTCACCAGTAGGCTCCATCCAAGCCAGTGACCTCTTGCTCAAACCAGCAACCATGGGGTCATGTCTGTTATCCCACACTCAAGCCAATGACCCTGCGCTCAAGCCACATGAGCCTGTGATCAAGTCGGATGAGCCTATGCTCAAGCTGATGACCTTGGGGTTTTGAATATGGATCCTCTGCATCTCAGGCCTACACTCTATCCACTGTGCCACTGCTTGGTCAGGGACATTGTACTTGTAATAATCTAATTTTATGGGCCCTGACTAGTTAGCTCAGTTGGTTAAGAGTATTGTCCCAAAACAATAAGGTTGCGGGTTTGATCCCCAGTCAAGTCACATACAGGAGTAGCCCAATGTCCCTGTCTCTCTCTCCCTGCCTCTCTCTCTCTCTCAAAAAAAAAAAAAAATATATATCTATATATATATCTATATATCTATATATATATATAATGTTATGTAATGCAAAACTGTGGATGCTTAAAAGAATAGTATATATTTAACTTATTTCTCCAGTCTACAGGTAAGAACTTGGTATGTTATAAATATCTATGATACAGGAAATCCTCAAAGAGTTTGTGGAGAGAAAACTGATATTTCAGAGGTTTTTATTTTTTTCTTTCCAACTAGGGAGAGTTTTTATGTATACCATATTTTTTCGCTCCATAAGCACACCTTTTTTTTCCCCAAAAGTGGAGGGGGAAATGCTCGTGTGTCTTATTGGAGCGAAAAATACGGTATTTTATTAAATATTTTAACACACCATTTGGTTCAGAATATTTTATTCTTATTTTCCTCCTTAAAACCCTAAGTGCGTCTTATGGAGCGAAAAATATGGTAATTGGATCAGTGTGTGACAATTTTTTCAGTGACAGCCTGTAGAAGTCATTATATTCTTTTATTAATAAAATATTATTAATACTTCTAAAAGCTAACAGTTATTAAGTACTCTCTTGTACAAGACACTGTTTATTTGCCTGCCATTTATTAACTAATTTTATCCTCACAGAACCTTCTGAGATTTTATTACTGTTAATCTTCATTTTACTGAGAGGTTATATAACTTTCCCAAGGCCACAGAACTAGGAAGACTAGTTTTCAAATTCCATTAGTCTGATACTGTGAAATACATTTTAAAAATAAAATGAGTCTAACCTGTGGTGGTGCAGTGGATAAAGCATTGACCAGGAACGCTGAGGTCACCAGTTCAAACCTTGGGCCTGCCTGATCAAGTCACATATGGAAGTTGATGCTTCCTGTTCCTCCTCCCTTCTGTGTCTCTCCTTCTTTCTCTCTCTTTCTCCTGTCTCTATAAAAATGAATAAATAAAATTAAAAAAATAATAAAATGACTAAGCCTACGTTTATACTACATAACATCTCATGTTATATCAGATTCTATTATAAAATAATGAAATCCTGGTCAGGTAGCTATTTGTTTAGAGTATCATCCTAATAAGCCAGGGTTGCAGGTTTGATCCCTGGTCAGGGCACATCCAGGAGTCAACCAATAAATGCATGAAATAGTAATGAGTGTCAAAAGTTTAAGAAACTTTGTCTTTTTGTGTGTCTTTTAAGCTTAAAATTGAAAAAATTTCATCTATTAGTATAATTTTTTTCTGTCAAAGTTAGAAAAGCCCACTGGTATTTGATTTATATAGTATTAGAGCATTGCAGTACAGAGTTACACTATACAACTACAAACCTGAGAACTACTAGGTAGAGGGGGAATTTAGTGCTGAGAGCCTAAAAATAATCTCTGACAAATTTTATACTGCTAATAGAAAACTTGACTTTTTTGAAAATGCTCTTCTTAAATATGAAAGTTTGGCTCTTACCATCTTTTTTACTGGTAATCCAAATAGTATTAGATATATATGAATATTTATTGCTTTTTGCCCTTAGATTTACTTTTGTTTTCTAATATTTATCCTCTCATTATTCTCCTGTGGCTCAGCCACTCAGTGTGATTTGGTAACTTCAGGTTTCTTTGTTGGTTTTCTTTGCTCCATTTTGTTGTTTACATAGTTTTTCAATGTGCTTCAATCAGTTATATTGTGTTGACCTTTTATATGAATAAATCCACACCCATAACATGTGCCAAACAACTAAATAGATCACATCTGATTGGACTTATAGTTGAGAATTGATGTTGCAGGATCTTTTATTTATTTATTTTAGCAAGAGAGAGACAGAGTGAGAGACAGAGAGAGGGACAGATAAGGACAGACGGGAAGGAAGAGAGATGAGAAGCATCAATTCTTCATAGCAGCACTTTAATTGTTCATTGATTGGTTTCTCATATGTGCCTTGTCCAGGGGTCTATAGTGGAGTGAGTGACCCCTTGCTTAAGCCAGCAACCTTAGGCTTTAAGCCAGTGACCTTTGGGCTCAAGCCAGAGACCATGGGGTCATGTCTTTGATCCCACACTCAAGCCAGAGACCCCATGCTCAAGCTAGTGAGCCCCTGCTCAAGTCGGATGAGCTCATGCTCAAGATGGTGACCTTGAGATTTTGAACCTGGGTCCTCTGCATCCCAGTCCGATGCTCTATCCACTGTGCCACTGCCTGGTCAGGCCATTTTTTTTTCTTTTGTATTTTTCTTAAGTGATAAGTGCGGAGGCAGCCAGTATATGCCCAGCCAAGATCCACCTGGCAAGCCCACTAGTGGGCAATGCTCTGCCCATCTGGGGCCCTTGCTCCAATGCAGCTGGAGCTATTTTAGTACCTGAGGCAAGGCCATGCTGCCATCCTCAGTGCCCGAGGCCAACCTGCACAAGTGCATCCTTGGCTGCAGGAGGGGAAGAGAGAGAAAAGAGAGAAGAGGAAAAGTGGAGAGGCAGACAGTCGCTTCTCCTGTGTGCCCTGCCCGGGAATCGAACCCGGGACATCCACACACCAGGCTCACACTCTACCACTGAGCCAACCAGCCAGGGCCAGGACATTTTTTTTTTCTAACAAATGAAAATTTGCTATTTTTACTAGATGTGAATTCTGGTGTTTCACATTACCGGTGCTCCTAGAGGCCTCTTGTATCTTAAGGGAAGGTACAATGCACTGCTTGTTCAGTAGACCTTTCTTGAATACCACCCAAGCACTATTTGGGCCATGGCATACACAGCAGTGAACAAATTAGATAGATAAAAATTTCTGCCCTCATGAAATGAGGCATGATAAACAATAAAAATAAATAAGAGGCCCTGGCCGGTTGGCTCAGCTGTAGAGCGTCGGCCTAGCGTGCGGAGGACCCGGGTTCGATTCCTGGCCAGGGCACACAGGAGAAGCGCCCATTTGCTTCTCCACCCCTCCGCTGCACTTTCCTCTCTGTCTCTCTCTTCCCCTCCCGCAGCCAAGGCTCCATTGGAGCAAAGATGGCCCGGGCGCTGGGGATGGCTCTGTGGCCTCTGCCTCAGGCGCTAGAGTGGCTCTGGTCGCAACATGGCGACGCCCAGGATGGGCAGAGCATCGCCCCCTGGTGGGCGTGCCAGGTGGATCCCGGTCGGGCACATGCGGGAGTCTGTCTGACTGTCTCTCCCTGTTTCCAGCTTCAGAAAAATGAAAAAAAAAAAAAAAAAAAAAAGATACACAGGCTGTCATGTATTAATAAATGGTATTATGAAAAATAAAGTCAGAAAAGGAAGTAGGGAATACTGGGTGGGCTAGAGGTGTATGTACTAGGCTCAGGAAAAGCTTCATTGTAAAGCTACCTCCTTTTTGCTAAACTTTAAAAAAATTGAGATTTACAAAAAGGTTGGAAAATTGTATACTCCTGATCACCTATGACTTAGCTGTCATGTGGTACCAAGTATCTTATGTAAATAGACTTAAAGTAATGCATCCTACCCAATAAGTAAAGTTTTATGTATGGCATGTTAAGGTGTATTAACTTACATTAATCATTAACTACTATGTTTAGATGCCTACTGTATATGCCAAGCATGGTGTCAACTGTTATCTCTAGTCTTCATGACATCCCGGAGAGCAGACAGATGAGGAAAGTAACTTGTTTGGGTTATCATACTAATAAATAATGTCTGAGAACTGAGATTTGAGTCCAGCTCTGAGACTCCAAAGCTTTTTTTCTTTACCATTTAAATTTCTTACTGTCAGCTATATGGTCCTACTTTAACACATCCATTCCCTCAAATTTACATTGCATACTTCTATTTTTGTATTTTTGATTCCGCCTAGAATATCCTTTTTTGTGTTCCTTTATCTGCCTCATTTTTCTTTATTCTTCATGATTCCACTCAAATTTTACTTTTTTTTTTATAATTTTATTTTTTTAATGGGGCGACATCAATGAATCAGGATACATATATTCAAAGATAACAAGTCCAGGTTATCTTGTCTTTCAATTATGTTGCATACCCATCACTCAAAGTCAGATTGTCCTCTGTCATCTTCTATCTAGTTTTCTTTGTGCCCCTCCCCCTCCCCCTTTCCTTCTCCCTCTCCCTTTCCCCCCTCCCCCCGTAACCACCACACTCTTATCAGTGTCTCTTAGTTTCACTTTTATGTCCCACCTACGTATGGAATAATGCAGTTCCTGTTTTTTTCTGATTTACTTATCAAATTTTACTTTTAGACCACCTCAGCTCCCAGTAAATGATTTATTGCAGAATACTTTATTATATGAGTACTGTCTACCCCATAGGGTTGCAGTAGGAATAAAATGTGGTAAGTATAAGCATCTATAAGTTATAAACAAATATAATTAGCTATTTCTTTTGTGGCATCTTTATATTAATCTCAGAAGCTCTATACTAATGGAACAAAAATGTCAGATTGACATGAGAGGATCTGATAGCCATGTGACAGGCTTCTCACCTGCAATTAAATGACCTCAGCACATATCTCTAGGGAACACTTATATTCATTTTCATTTCATTAATAGTCTGTCTGCTTCTCTGAAGCACAACTTTCACCAGTGCCAGCACACTCTTTTATAGTAAATATTTACACTTCAAAAATAATACTCAGCCTGACCAGGCAGTGATGCAGTGGATAGAGTGTAGGACTGGGACCCAGAGGACCCAGGTTCAAAACCCCAAGGTCACTGGCTTGAGAGCAGGCTCATCTGGCTTAAACGCAAGCTGGCCAGCTTGAGCATGGGGTCACTGGCTTGAACATGGGATCATGGACATGACCCCATGGTCGCTTGCTTGAGCCCAAGGTCGCTGGCTTGAGCAAGGAGTCACTTGCTCTGCTGTAGCCCCCCGGTCAAGGCAATCAGTGAGAAAACAATCAATGAACAACTAAGGTGCCACAACAAAGAACTGATGCTTCTTATCTCTCTTCCTTCCTGTTTGTCTCCAGCTGTTCCTCTCTCTTTCTCTCTCTCTGTCCCTCTCTCTGTCTCAAAAAAAAATTGTCATTGTGAACTTATTGTCTAGTATACATTTATTTATTTTTAAATTTAAACAGTTAAATTTAACAGGGTGTTATTGGTCAATCAGAGTACATAGATTTAGAAAAAACATCTCCATATCATTTGGACAGTCGATTATGTTGTATACCCATCATCCAAAGTCAAATCATCTTCTGTCACCCTATATTTTGTTTATCTTTAAGCCCCTTCCCTTCCCCCTCCCCCTCCCTCTCTACCCTTCCCTTCCCCCTGGTAACCACTGCACCCCGTCTATGTCCATGAGTCTCAATTTTGTGTCCCACCTATTTATGGAATCAACAGTTCTTAATTTTTTCTGATTTACTTACTTCCCTCAGTATAATGTTCTCAAGGTCCATCCGTGTTGTCGTAAATGATTCTATGTCATCATTTCTTATGACTGAGTAGTATTCCATTGTATATATGTACCACATCTTCTTTATCCAATAGTATAATTTTTTTTTTCTTTTGTACCTTTCCGAAGCTGGAAACGGGGATAGACAGCCAGACAGACTCCCACATGCGCCCGACCGGGATCCACCTGGCACGCCTACCAGGGGGCGACGCTCTGCCCACCAGGGGGCGATGCTCTTCCCCTCCGGGGCATCGCTCTGTTGCGACCAGAGCCACTCTAGTGCCTGGGGCAGAGGCCAAGGAGCCATCCCCAGCGCCCGGGCCATCTTTGCTCCAGTGGAGCCTCACTGCGGGAGGAGAAGAGAGAGACAGAGAGGAAGGAGAGGGGGAGGGGTGGAGAAGCAGATAGGCGCTTCTCCTGTGTGCCCTGGCCGGGAATCGAACCCGGGATTTCTGCACACCAGGCTGACGCTCTACCACTGAGCCAACCGGCCAGGGCCAATAGTATAATTTTTTTTTTTTTTTCCTGAAGCTTGAAACAGGGAGAGATAGTCAGACAGACTCCCGCATGCGCCCGACCGGGATCCACCTGGCACGCTCTGCCCACCAGGGGGCGATGCTCTGTCCCTCTGGGGCGTTGCTCTGTTGTGACCAGAGCCACTCTAGCGCCTGGGGCAGAGACCGAGGAGCCATCCCCAGCATCCGGGCCATCTTTGCTCCAGTGGAGCCTCAGCTGCGGGAGGGGAAGAGAGAGACAGAGAGGAGGAGAGGGGGAGGGGTGGAGAAGCAGATGGGCGCCTCTCCTGTGTGCCCTGGCTGGGAATCGAACCCGGGACTTCTGCACGCCAGGCCGACGCTCTACCACTGAGCCAACCGGCCAGGGCCAGTATAAATTTTTTTAAATTTAAATCTTTTCTTCCTGAGATTGATCAAAAACAGAAATCACAGAGAGACAGCAGAGTAGTTTGATTTTGACAAGTGATAATAACATAGAAAAACTTAGAAGAAACTCTCTAATAAGGGAGATAAGGATTAGATTATCAAGTGAAGGTACATCTTTAAGTCACTGCACTAAAAACACAGCTTTGGAAGAAAGCATTATATTACACTAACTTAGTTTTTTCTTTTTTTTAACAAGGGATCAAATAAAGGGAGAAATCATTTGATTGATAATGCAAAAAAGTAAAACGCTAGGTTTTATTTCATAGAACATGTTCACTTACAAGCTAAAAATTAGACCTAAGTATTTGTACACTTTACCAGGGTAGGTGGCAACACCCAGTAGTTTATTATCAGAGTGTAAATATCTCCATGGGTGGATATATAAACTTGTATTCTTCATGAGTCAGGTATTAGGTTGGCATTACTTAATTTCCTCATTAATGATCTGGATGTGAATTGAAAGTATGCTTATTCAATTTGTAGAGGACAAATTGATGATATTGGAAGATATGAATAGTATTCAATGTGACTATGATAAACTAGATAGATTACATTTTTAAGGGGTAACATTTAGAAGGAAAAATCTATATTACACCTGATACAAAATAGAAACTTAATAAACAGCCTGGCCTGTGGTGGCGCAGTGGATAAAGCGTCGACCTGGAAATGCTGAGGTCGCCGGTTTAAAACCCTGGGCTTGCCTGGTCAGGGCACATATGGGAGTTGATGCTTCCAGCTCCTCCCCCCTGTCTCTCCTCTCTCTCCTCTCTCTCTCTCTCTCTCTCTCTCTCTCTCTCTCTCCTCTCTAGAATGAAAAAAAAAAAAAAATTAAAAACAAAAATTAAAAAAAAAATTAAAAAAAAAAAAAAAGAAACTTAATAAACATAAGGTAAGTCTGGACAGACCAAATAGATACAGATATTGATACTAAATAGATATAGATACTGAGGACCATAGAAGGAAAATAGACCAAAATGTAAAATGTAAAACCCCTTCTTTCCTCCCTCCCTCCCTCCCTCCCTCCTTCCCTCCTCCCTCCCTCCTTCCCTCTTTCCCTCCCTCCCTCCCTTCCTATTTCCCTCCTTCTCTCCTCCCTCCCTCCTTCCCTTCCTCCTTCTCTCCCTCCCTCCCTCCCTCCCTCCCTCCCTCCCTCCCTCCCTCTATCTCCCTCCTTCTCTCCCTTTCATCCATCTTTCTATCCATCCATCCATCCATCCATCCACCCATCCACCAACTCAGAGTGGATATTGTATCCATGAATAATTTTTTCCTAGGGTTTCAGATGGCTCTATATACATAGTTTAATTCTCATTTCCTTTTTCTTACACAATCTGGTTTCTCCTTTAACCATATAAGAGTCAATTCAGGCATCACCTACTATAGAAAGCAATTTCTCACATCCCCTTCATACATATTCCAGAAATTTCATACCCCCATTTTTCATAATAACCTGAATAGTCCTCTTTTCTAGTAATCACTTTATTCTTTGTGTGCTTTTTACTCTCTCTCAATAAGCTATAATCCTAAAGTCTTTCATCTTCATAAAATGCTTGGCATATTGTTTCTGCTCATTACATGTATGCTGAATAAAAGAACAAAGCAATATTTTTAGGTGGAGGCTTTTAGTTCACATAAAAGCTGATGAGCCCTGGCTGAATAGGTCAGTTGGTAAGGGGATTGTTCCAGTACACAAAGGTTGCAGGTTCAATCCCCAGTCAGGGCACATACACATACAGGACATATCAATGTTTCTATCGCTCTCTCTCTCTCTCTCTCTCTCTCTCTCAAATCAGTTAAAAAAAAGAACCTCTGAGCCACCATTGACTGAAACAGGTCAGAAGAGCTCACCTCTACTCCTGTGCACCTAGTTTTCAAGCTATTTGGAATCATTATAGGGCCTTTGAGAAGACTGGCTAAGCTTGAAATCATAAATCCTTGGTTTATACATCCCTAGGATGCTTCAGATTAATCTGTCCTTGATGAGGAGGGGAGGGGCTCTGTTCCTTAACTTGGTTTTTATCAGGCCCTCAAAGTGAGAGCTACATTCAGAATGGAGAAAGTAGGTTCTTACGAGGACAAAAGCACCCAAAATGTGCCTGACCAGGTGGTGATGTAGTGGATAGAGTGTTGACCTGGGATGTTGAAGACCCAGATTCAAAACCCCGAGGTTACCGGCCTAAATGCAGGCTCATCTGGCTTGAGGCCAGGGTTGCCAGCTTGAACATGGGATCATAGATATGATTCCATGATCACACTGGCTTGAGCTCAAAGGTCGCTGAATTGAGCCCAAAGGTTGCTGGCTGGAGCAAAGGGTCACTGGCTCAGCTGGAGTGCCGCTCCCAGTTAAGGCACGAAAGAGAATTAGTCAATGAATAGCTAAAGTACTGCAACTACAAGGTGATGCTTCTCATCTCTCTCCCTTCCTATCTGTCTGCCTGTTTCTCTGTCTCCGTCTCGTGTGTGCACTAAAACAAACAAACAAAAACCCCAAAGTATAAATATTATGAATAGTGGCTTATCAGCTGATCAATTTTTCTAGAGAATTATAAATTATTATTATAATCTAAAGTCCACAGCTCAGATGAAACCATACATTTTTTATCCCTGATGTTTTTGTCTGTTTTCTCCCCATCTTTATAGTACTCTTCCTGTTTTTCCCTTTGTGTGTCTTTATTATGTATTATCCTTCTCCTTTCTGTGTCTCTGCTTCACCTGTCTGTTTCTATTCTTGTGTCTTTTTGGTATTTCTTCCTATGTCCATGTAGAACTAGAAAACATTTTGAAGACCTTATTATACTTACTTTATAAAGATTTCTGATTCCTGTTCTTAATTTAAAAGCAAGTCAGTGGATTATTTTACATTTTTACCTTTGTAACCCTTTATTGATTTTGATTATCTCTAATTCAGGGGTTCTCCAGAGAGGAAATGTTACTCATCTCATATATGGCCATACAACACTGAGTATCTGTAGGCCTTTCCTGTTCCAGTTCTTCTAAGAGTTTACCCTGGCTTAGAGTACAGGCTATGGCCAATCCAACATCTAAAAATATCAATTGCAAAGTTAGTTTGACTTTTATTTTTATCTTTCAAGATTTTGTTGACTTATAGAGAGAAGGGAGAGAAAGAAAAAGGTGGTGGGGGCAGAGCAGGAAACACCAGCTCCTAATTGCTTTTCATGTGTGCCTTGACCCAGCAAGCCTAGGGTTTTCAACCAGCAACTTCAACATTCCCGGTCAGTGCTCTATCCACTCTGCCACCACAGGTCAGGCCAAGTTTGACTTTTAGATCATAGTTCTTCAGGGTTTTTTTTTGTTTGTTTGTTTGTTTTAGTTCTTCAGTTTTTAAGGGGGGAACTTAGATATCATCTAATCTTTTTTTTTTTTTAAACTTGATTTTAGAGAGAGACACGCAGGGTACATTGACTTGACTTCACTTAGTTATACACTCACTGATTGATTAGACACATACACACAGGATATGTTGATGTATATACATCCACTGGTTGATTCTACTATATACCCTGTCTGGGGATCAAACCCACCACAACTTTGATGTATAGGGGTGATGCTTTTACTTTTATTAGTACTTATTTTATGCTGAATTTAAACTGGGCCAGTTTCTTCTGGGTTATACTTTTCTTCTCTATGACCTCCTCTTCTGGTTTAGGAACAATCTGCTTTTTTCAGTAAGGATTATCCAGTGTGGCAGAGAGAGCTCATGTATGGTTTCCTCCGCCCATAAGCTCTGTAAGTTCTGCGCCACATCTTGAGAACTTTGTTCACCTGGATGTGCTCAACGATCAGAGAATCTACATCTAAACCCTGAAGTTCATCATTACTCTCTGCAATTTTAGTCGTGTGCAGGAAAAACTCAACACTTTTTTGGGGTCACTAACCTTGGGTCTAGCCCCATTGTTGTACAACTACCAACTCCACCATTGTAACAATGGATTGACCCACATTGCTTCTGTAAAGTGACATCCTTCAGATACTTGGTGACTTTTTGAATATGCATACCTTTGATGGCCTGAGCAGTTTCGTGAGTGTTCTGAAAATGAACACAAAGATTTGAACCTCTTGGTTTGCGTGATTTTGTGGGGTTTTCTGGGTCAACTGAATAACGAACCATTTTCAGAGGTTGCCTTTGGCCGCTTTCTGGAAGAGTGCCATTTAATCTTAAAGATGAGAAAACTGTGACCCAGAGAGGTCATGCAATTGCTCAAAGCCAGGAAAATGGTAAATGACAGAGCTAGGATTGGAAATCTGGGTTCAGAGAAGTTTATATAACAGAAGAATATTTATATATTGGAATGCCCCCATAGGCTTGGGAAAAAAAGAAGTATCACTGCTAAAAAGTCAGGAACAATAAAGTAAGAAATAATAAAGTCCCTTAAAACACTTAAAAACTGTTGATTATGTAAATACAAGATCATAAGTCATGGAAAAGAAAATGTGGCTGGCACATGCTTGACATCAGAACATTTATGTGTGTATTTGTACAAACCTCTGATTTGTTTGAAGAATTCTAGATTTTATTGCCTTTAATATTTTTCTTCTTCTTCATACAGGATGGGGCAAAAGTAGGTTTATAGTTGTGAGTATACAAAACACAGATTTTATTCTTGTATTATTATTATATTATCTTTTATACAAACAACTGTTAGCCTACTTTTGCCACACTATATTATAGGAAAGGGCTCTTACGTATGAGTTTTTAGGATTTTGATACAACATTTTGTCATTAAAACTTGAAATAGTTTTTCAAAGGCTGTACAGTTTAGGATAGCAGTTCCAATCAGTATTTTCCTTTTAGTCCGACCAGTGGCAGCCTCCTCAGCTTGTTTGCTAGTAAAAGTGTTGGGGGAACAGTGTGTAATGACAGGACTGATCATGCAACAATAGGGAGAATTTTTCTAACCATATTGTAGAAGGTAATCTGAAGATTGCTGATACTTTTTTATTAATGTATCAAAAAAGATAAATTGTGAGGACATTGTAAATGACAAAAAGAAAGGTCATTGGCACCACAATGAGAACTGTTTTACTAGAATGATTTATTTTGAAATCAGCCATGAACAGAAGCAATTTGAGTATCCAGTACACTCAAAGGAAATGAGATGGTATTTTGCACAAGGAAGTTTCATAAAAACAAGATTACGTGCAAGCTTGTTCTATAAGAATTAGACGTCCTTTAGTGTGTCACCAATGTTCTTCTGATTTTCCCCAGAATATGGGAGTCAGATTGTCAGAAACAGGCTGCTACATGTCCCTGGTAGTATGATATAAATGTGCTAATCAGGCCTGCACTGTATTCCTACTGTATTTTTTAAGGTCTGTAAAATAAGGCAGTGACCCTCATTTTCTCAAAGAAAAAAAGAAACTGTGTTTTTTTCAGAAAAGTTCTAAATTTTTACTTTGGAAATTTATTACCCACTTCTGTTGATTCCTACTACTTTTATATCTCTTAAACCATCTGCTTCTCTCAATAATGACTGCCACAACCTTTGTTCAGACTTTCATAATTTTTCTTCTGAAACTTTTGCCACCCATACTCCACATTGCTGCCAGAGTGATTTTTACTAATCAGGTTTTGTTATTTTCTGTTTATTTATTTTTCTTTTTTGTATTTTTCTGAAGCTGGAAATGGGGAGAGACAGTCAGACAGACTCCCGCATGCGCCCGACCGGGATCCACCCGGCACGCCCACCAGGGGCGACGCTCTGCCCACCAGGGGATGATGCTCTGCCCATCCTGGGCGTCGCCATGTTGCGACCAGAGCCACTCTAGCGCCTGGGGCAGAGGCCAAGGAGCCATCCCCAGCGCCCGGGCCATCTTTGCTCCAATGGAGCCTTGGCTGCGGGAGGGAAAGAGAGAGACAGAGAGGAAGGAGGGGGGGGGTGGAGAAGCAAATGGGCGCTTCTCCTATGTGCCCTGGCCGGGAATCGAACCCGGGTCCCCCGTACGCCAGGCCGACGCTCTACCGCTGAGCCAACTGGCCAGGGCTTATTTTCTGTTTAAAACTCTGCAGTGGCATTCCTTGACCTTAAGGTAAACTTCAAATTTCTTAACATCTCATGTATAACCTTTATGATCCAGTTCTTGCTAACTTCTGCAACCGTATCTGTCATTAAATCCATGTTCCAGCCAAAGTGAATTTGCTTTTTCCTCACCTCTCATGTATCTGAGGTTTCATTTATGTTCTCTCCTTTCCCTAGAATGTTCCTTTTCTAACTTTCTTATCCCTTGCTTGCTTTCTCATATTCTCCTTTCTAGACCTTGTTCATGTATCATCTTCAGGGAGTCTTCCCTGATAATCTCTTCCATCTCTCAGTGCTCCATCACTTATTTTATAATCTTGAAATAGTAGTCTGTTTTTCCTATTAGACTATCAACCACCTGAGAATGCAGATCATGGTTTATTTAACTTGTATCTCTAGTATTTAGCACAATGTTTGTCAAGTAGTAGGTGTTTGATAAATATTTGTTAGACAAACAGATCTCTTATTTTTATTATTTTTAATTTTTGTATTTTTCTGAAGTTGGAAACGGGGAGGCAGTCACACAGACTCCCGCATGCGCCCTACTGGGATCCACCCGGCACGCCCACCAGGGGGCGATGCTCTGCCCATCTGGGGCGTCGCTCTGTTGCAACCAGAGCCATTCTAGTGCCTGAGACAGAGGCCACAGAGCCATCCTCAGCACACGGACCAACTTTGCTCCAATGGAGCCTTGGCTGCGGGAGGGGAAGAGAGAGAGAGGAAGGAGAGGGGGAGGGGTGGAGAAGCAGATGGGCGCTTCTCCTGTGTGCCCTGGCCGGGAATCGAACCTGGGACTCCTGCACGCCAGGCCGACGCTCTACCACTGAGCCAACCAGCCAGGGCTAAACAGATCTCTTTTAAAAGATAAAAGAATCCTTTCTTTAGTGGAATAACCTTCCGTATCTTATGGCCTTATAGAATACCTCACTGAAAACCTTCAAAGTAATCTTACCACTTTGTACATTAAGGACACCAATGATACCACCTTTAATATACTTGCTCAGTTTTTTGATGAATTAAAGCGAGCTGCTGATTTTGTCTCAGGAGGTGGGAGCTTCCTGCTTTTGTCCTAGTAGAAATCATAGCCAACATAGAGAAATTGATTCCTAGGCTTGCTGTTTATTGAAGTACAGTTTACTTATAATCAAAACAAATTTATTGAGCATTTGTGATGTGACAGGCTCTGGACTAGGTGCTGGATATTGAAGGTAAAGATGACATAGATCCTAATCCTCAAAAAAACGATAGTCTCTGAGTAAGTTCATCATTCGAGTTTTTGAGTCATTGTGTGAATGTAGTAAAGATTTAATAATGTTTTTTTTGTGTTCTGACATATATGAACAAATCAGCCAATGAATAAAGCATTTCTTTCCTGGTAGTAAAGATATTTTAGAAAAGCTGGAGCTTGTGGGAGATACTACTTTATTAACTATCAGCTAGTAGATAGACAATTTGTCATTTTAATTAAATAGGACTTTTTTTCAAATTCCTTTGCTATGGTTCTCTCTTCTGAGGTGATTGACAATAGTACTATAACATACCAAAATAATTTTCTAGTAATAAAATAATATGTTTGATATATGTAGACATAAAAAATTGAGAAATCCTCAATTATAGATTTATCCTTAGATGTGATGCTTTCTAATTTAATCCTTGATGTCTTCTTTTTCCTCTCTGTTTATTGTTAAAGTAGTTATTTATTATTATTTTTTTCTGAGGCTAGACTCCCGCATGCGCCCGACCGGGATCCACCTGGCACGCCCACCAGGGGGCGACGCTCTGCACACCAGGGGGCGATGATCTGCCCCTCTGGGGCGTCGCTCTGTCGCGACCAGAGCCACTCCAGCACCTGGGGTAGAGGCCAAGGAGCCATCCCCAGCGCCCAGGCCATCTTTGCCCCAATGGAGCCTCGGCTGCGGGAGGGGAAGAGAGAGACAGAGAGGAAGGAGAGGGGGAGGGGTGGAGAAGCAGATAGGCGCTTCTCCTGTGTGCCCTGGCCGGGAATCGAACCCGGGACCCCCGCACGCCAGGCCGACGCTCCACCACTGAGCCAACTGGCCAGGGCCTAAAGTAGTTATTTTTATTAGGAAATATCATTCTTTTTTTTTTCTTTTTTTTGTTTGCAACAGAGATAGAGAGAGGGATAGATAGGAACACACAGGCAGGGAGAGAGATGAGAAGCATCAGTTCTTCGTTGTGGCACCTTAGTTGTTCAATGATTGCTTTCTTATATGTACCTTGACTGGGGGTCTACAACAGAGTGAGTGACCCCTTGCTTAAGCTAGCGACCTTGGGCTCAAGCCAGTGACCTTGGGCTTCAAGCCAGTGACCTTTGGACTCAAGCCAGAAACCATGGGGTCATGTCTATAATCCCTTGCTCGAGCTGGCGACCTTGGGGTTTTGAACCTGGGTCCTCTGCATCCCAGCTTGACACTCTATCCATTTGCCACCACCTGGTCAGGCAGGAGATATCATTGTTAACTTTTCTTCCCACATTGTTGCAGGTATGAACCCCCAGAAACTCACCATGGCTCATTGATGAGAACACAGAGGAAATAAATTTAATTATGTTCAGAAGTGGGCATCACTGTCAGTTACTCTTCTTTGTTTTGCAGAGATGAACGAAATCAGTCCATCATTGTAAGTGGAGAGTCTGGGGCAGGAAAAACAGTCTCAGCTAAATATGCCATGCGATACTTTGCAACTGTCAGTGGTTCTGCCAGTGAAGCCAATGTTGAGGAAAAGGTCTTGGCCTCCAACCCCATCATGGAGGTAAGACAGCAACAGCTTTGCCTTCTTACTATATTCTCTTGTTAAAAACATGTATGAAAAAAAGGAAGCTTGATACAGCACAGGTCAGAAAATCTGGGATCTCCCATCCACTAAAAGTAGAAAAATACTTCTTCACATGTTAGTAAGAGATCTAGAAAAAGTAAACATTCAGAAAGGCAGATATTTTGAGTAAAGTTCAGCTATGGAGCAATCTATTTTATTTAAGAATCCTGCATTTTAAAAAACTTATTCATTTTAGAGGGCAGAGAGGCAGGGGGGAGAAAGAAAGAGGAGAAAGTGGGAAGGAATAGGAAGCATCAACTCCCATATGTGCCTTGACCAGGCCAGCCAGGGTTTTGAACTGGCAACCTCAGCATTCTAGGTAATGCTTTATCCACTGTGCCACCACAGGTTAGACCATATTTCTTCATTTTTAACCTAGCCTTGAATTGTTGCTTTTCAGTAGCTGGCAGTGGTACTGCATGCATTTCCTGAAGTGTCTTCCTCCTAGTCAGTTGACTCATATCTATTGCTTCTTGTTCTACAAGTTTAATATACACTCAATCCTGGGTTCTTATTTTAGCTCCTTCTAAAACATAGGATTTACTATGTTCAAGCATGAATGAGTTTCATTATTCATTTACCCACATTTTCTGTATTTAGTCCAACCTGTGTAGCTATAAAATGTTAATTTTTTCCCAGATTTGAACTGTAAATTTTAATCATGATCGTATAAGTATTTTTCTTCTTGTTTTTGTCAAGGATGTCACACAATTTTAGGTTAGAGAAAGAAATTGAGTAACTAAATTCTTGAGAAAGGAAGAACTATGAAAGGCTGTCCTTTTAAAAGTAGAATATGTATATCAAGTAGAAACGCTTATGCCAAAGAAAATGGAGCTATTTGTGTGAGAATGAGTATTTTAGGATTTGTAACCAGAGAATTATTTGCCTAATATGATTTTAGGAAAATTACATTTTTGTAAATATTCCCATTAAATGGAGAAAAATAAGTCTTATTAATGCAGAGAAATTAGTTTGCAGAAACAAACCTTTCTTATTAAAATTCAAATCAGCATTTTTTTATTCCTTTTTTTCCTTTGTCAAGTCTTATTTGTCACCCAAACACAGATGGAGTTTAGAACTGACCTGGTACACCTGTGATACAAGTGGTTTTTGCAATAATCAGTCCAGAGGTAATTGTGCCTGGTTTGCAGTGCTGTGTGTGACACTTGAGAACAGAATGCTGTGACCCTTTACCTGTAGGGCTACCTCCTAGAGCAGCAGGACTTCTATTCTTGGGTTCAAGAGGGCAAGATGCACTGGGGAAGTCAAGAGGCCTCCTCAGCTGGATGCACTGTGGAAAGAGAACTGGAAGTTTTTTCTGAAACAGCATGGACAGGAGGAAACAGATGTTTGTGCCAAAAGAGCGTAATAAACATTTTAAACAACTATTAAGATGTTGAAGAATTCAAGCTACATTAGTGGATGCCAATATTATTAATATTGGGGAAATTTGGTCTGTAGAGCCAGTTTTGGGGTTTGGTTCAGGAAACAACAGGGCTTTGCTTCCTACCATTGTTTTGACTGTTTTTGGTCATAACAGTGAATTCTTGGTATTTGGGAATAGTTTAGGCCATTCTCAGTTCCTAATGTTAGAAGATGCCAAATTATTCATTGTGATAACATCAGGGAGTCACACCTTTTCTAGGCCTGCTCCATATAATAATGGAAGTCTGGAATGAACCACCTAGGATATGTCAAGTTGAATGAACTATTTTAGGACCTTGTTATATTCTCTTTGCAAAAATAGCTACATTAGGTTTTCTACAACACTGATTTGAGTTTATTATTAGGAGTGATATTAAAATTTTGGAATGGCCACAGATACTTTTTAATATGCTGTTATAAGAAATTTACCCTGTTTGCTAGGATGACCAAAATAGATAAAGGAATCAGTTATGTTTAGCTACTTCTTTCTGTATTACTGTTTAGTTTCTCTATAAGAATTTGGAGTAAGACAATTTGGTAAAGAGGACTAATTTTCAACAACTATGAGTGAAATCATTGCAGTTTGAAACATTGAAATGGAATATAGGGCTAAAGAGTGGTGACAAAGGTGTTACAGTTACAAGAGAAAAAAAAACAGGTAAAAATATTGACTGTGTGGCCCCCAAAATTCTATGTCTCTGTATCAAAGCCCTTTACTGTGATGTGAAGAACAGTGAGTCTGGGCCCTGGCCTGTTGGCTCAATCATAGAGCATTGGCCCGGCATGTGGGTGTTTTGGGTTTGATTCCCGATCAGGGCACACAGGAGAAGTGACCATCTACTGCCTCAACCCCCCATTCTCTCTATATCTCTTTCTTTCTCTTCACCTTCTATAGCCATGGCTGGAATGATTCAAGCAAGTTGGCCCTGGGTGCTGAGGATGGCTCCATGGCCTTGCTTCAGGCGCTAAAAATAGCTCAGTTGCCGAGCAATGGAGCAGTGGCTCCAGATGAGTAGAGCAGAGCTGGGTAGGGGGCTTGCTGGGTGGATCCCATTCAGGGTACATGTGGGAGTCTGTCTCTCTGCCTCCCTGCCTCTCACTTAAAAAAAAGACAGAAAGAAATCACCAGATTTGTATGAACTCATAAAAGACCCCAAAGAGCCAAAGCAATCCTGGGAAAAAAGAATGAAGGTGGACGTATCACACTGCTTGACTTCAAATTATACTATAGAGCTACACTAATTAAAACAATATGGTATTCACAGAAAAACAGACCTACAGACCAATGGAACAGAATCGAGAGCCCAGAAATAAAGCCACATATACATGGAGAAATAATTTTTGACAAAGAACCCAAAAAACACAGTGGAGAAAAGAAAGCCTCTTCAATAAGTGGTGATGGGAAAATTGGAAAGCCACATGCAAAACAATTAAACTTGACGACACCTTATACCCATGCACAAAAATTAATTCAAAATGGATCAAAGACCTAAATATTTCATGCAAATGGAAATGAAAAAAAAAAGCTGAGGTAGCAATACTTATATCTGAAACAATAAGTTACATTAAAGAAAACAGGTACTAAACTTATGGATGTTGGCTGTAGAGAACATTTTATGAATTTGACCCCGAAGTCAAGGGAGGTAAAGGCAAAAATAAATGAATGGGACCATATCAAACTAAAAAGCTTCTACATAGCAAAAGAAACTGACAACAGAACAAATAGCCTACCAAATGGGAGATGATACTCACAAACAACAGCTCTGATAAGGGATTAATATCCAAAATATATAAAGAACTCAAGAAGCTCAGAAACAAGCAAACAATCCAATTAAAAAATAGGGAGAGAACCTGAACAGACACTTCTCCCAAGAAGAGATACAAATGGCTGGCAGATATGTGAAAAGAAGCTCATCTTCACTTGCTATTAGAGAGATAAAAGTCAAAACTACAATGATATATTCACTCACACCTGTGAGATTGGCTACTGTCAATCAGACAGGTAATATAACAAGTGTTGGAGAGGCTGTGCAGAAAAAGGAGCCCTTATTCACTGGTGGTAGGAATGTAAACTGGTACAGCCATTATAGAAGAAAGCATGGTGGTTTCTCAAAAAATTAAGAATAGAATAACCATCTGACCCAGCAATCCCTTTACTAGGTATCTACCCGAAAAACTCGAAAACGTTGGTATGTAAAGACACATGCACCCCTTGTTCATCACAGCATTATTCACAGTGGCCAAGACATGAAACAACCAAAGAGTCCCTTAATAGAGGATTGGATAAAGAAGAAGTGGTACATATATACAATCAAAGACTACTCAGCTGTGAGAAATGATGACATGGTGACATTTATGGCAACATGGGTGGACCTTGACAACGTTATACTGAGTGAAATAAGAACTGCATGATTCCATACATTGGTGGGACATAAAAACGAGACTAAGAGACATGGACAAGAGTGTGGTGGTTACCGGGGGGAGGGGGAGCACGGGAGGGAAGGGGGGGAGGGGCACAAAGAAAACTAGATAAAAGGTGACAGAGGACAATCTATCTTTGGGTGATGGGTATGCAACATAAGTGAATGACAAGATAATCTGGGCCTGACCTGTGGTGGCGCAGTGGATAAAGCGTGGACCTGGAAACACTGAGGTTGCCGGTTCAAAACCCTGGGCTTGCCTGGTCAAGGCACATATGGGAGTTGATGCTTCCTGCTCCTCCCCCCTTCTCTCTCTTTCTGTCTCTCCTCTCTCTGTCTCTCTGTCTCTCCCTCTCCTCTCTAAAATGAATAAAAAAAAAAAAGATAATCTGGACATGTTTTCTTTGAATATATGTACCCTGATTTATTGATGTCACCCCATTAATATTAATAAAAATTTATAAAAAAAAAAAGTAAATTAGAAAAAGCTAAGAACTTTGTGATTTCACACATAGGTGGTATATAAAACTGAGACTCATGGACATAGATAAAAGTGAAGTGGTTACTAGAAAGGGGGAGGGAGAAGGGTCTAAAGAGGGACAAATATATGGTGATGGAAAATGATTTGACTTTGGGTGATGGGTACATGCACCATCAACAGTTCAAATGCTATAGAGATGTTCTCCTGAAACCTGTGTACTCTTATTGATTGTCACCCATTAAATTTAATTTCTAAATTAAAAAAAAGAAAATACATTTTCTTGGATGGATCAGAGAATCTAACATGTTGACTTTGTGGTTATGTGACTGTTTTTATCACTTATATTTGAATTGCTTTTTTTTAACACTCCAGAGCATTTTCACATCTTTCTGACTGCTATGGTTTTATTATACTAATCTTGATAGTCACAAGCTTTGTACAAGTGAAAGATTGTAATCTTGTGAAAGGATCATATTAAACATTTAATACATGCATTATATGAACACTTGCTTTTTTAACTATACCATATTCTTTGCTTAGCCTTGAAAGAAAAATATATAGAGGCATGTTACCTAAATCAGAAAGCAGTACATATGCCATTTTAATTTTTAAGATTATATTAAAAATTTAGAAGAAAGTTGATTTCTCTGCATTCTGTAGCAGATGTTTTGCAAGTTAGATACAACTATCAAAATCCAAAGCCAAATTTTACTGGCTCTGGTTTCTGACAATGGTTTTGTATTGAGTGAGTAACTACTAATTCTTTACAAATAAGCAGTCCAACCAGACCTTTGTTGTCACAGGATAAGATGATAGGAACTTCTGGCTAAAGACACCCTGAACACCAGAGCAACATTTTCAGGAGAATATTAATTTGGCTTAATGAGCTTATTTATATAAAGGAGACTAAGTTTTTCAAGAAATCAAAACCCTGCTGTTTAACTAAGGAGGTTTGTGCCCTGGCAGCTCCCCGTGCCATCCATTCTGTTCCTTTGCTGGCACAGTGAATGTGTTCAGATACCACAGGTGGTATATGAAGACCTTGACGCTGCTGGTTCAGGTTTGCTGTTTATGAACATAATTTGTGTGAGAATAACCAGGCAAATACATACAAACTATTAGTGTATATCTGTGTGGTTGTACAGTGAGCAAAACATACACTTGTGCCTGCAGAGGCAATATTGGTTTTGGTCTTACAAGAATCATTTTTAAAGGATTGCGTTCTGTTCTGTCCTTTCCTTGAACCTACTGTGTAAATGCCATGTCAATAATTGTAGTTCTAAAATCTTATTTTCCCTCCTTGCTTCTTAGTCAATTGGAAATGCTAAGACAACCAGGAATGATAATAGCAGCCGTTTTGGGAAGTATATTGAGATTGGTTTTGATAAGCGATACCGAATCATTGGTGCCAATATGAGAACTTACCTTTTAGAGAAATCCCGAGTGGTGTTCCAGGTAAGCTGGGCGTGTACACATAAGTACTTCTGTTAGTTTCCCATATAATTCCAGAGCTAATGATTGCTGGTTTGCATTTTATTTTGATACTCTTGAGTATATTATAATAATTTTACTATAAACCACACTTGAACTGAAACATGTAAAATGATGCCTGTCGGGTGGGGGATACCCATTAGACTAATGACCTTTGATGCAAGGCACTGGTTTAGTTTTGACTTTTTCCTGCAGATGCTTGTAGGAAAAGCTTTAGTTAAGAGGAGGTACTATTAGTTTTGTCCTGTCTCTTTTATATCTCAGTTGATAGGAAAGACATTGGCTTATGCCTTCAATGTGTTACAGTTTGAACTCAGTTCAAGAAAATAAAAATTTATCCTTGTTCTCTTTTCTTCTTTTCCTCTCTTAAAATATGATATTCTTTTGATAGAATAATGAGGGTTTAAAATTTTCACAACTCATTTGTGAACAGCTGTCAAAGAACACATTCAAGTCTATGTGTTTGTGCTCTTCGTTCTTTTATATCTGTAAGTGGGAAATATTATAGATTTACAAGATTGGCAGGCATGCATTTATATATTTACAGGCACCCTAAGGAAATGTGTTCTTATCATTAGCAAATAGCCAGTATGCGGCTCCTGGTGACTCGCTGCGTGCTCTGAGATAAGGGTTTCCGTAGCCCCTGACCTGGATGCCCACTGCACTGAAGTTCAGATTCCCCTGGCACTGCCAGGTAGCAGCACCTACAGTGTCTATTGCACAAGTTCGTTATGGTTTTGAAAGTGTCTAGAGCATACTGAGAGTCATGAGTTTCAGCAGCCTGCAGCTACCCTGGCTTTGGCTTTGGAGCTGTGCTTGATTTATGGCCACCTAAAGCATAATACTGATTTATATAGTAAAAGCAATAGTCACTCTCCTCCATTGTTTTAATATGTACATAGACATAGAGCAATATTTATATGTACACATATATACTTGAATAATTTTTTTTCTTTACATGTTTAGTAGCCAAAAGAAAGAATAGGGGAAATATGTAGATTTAAGAGAACATTGGGTTTAAATACTACAGATTTGATTGATAGGTAAATAATTAGATGTTAAATGGATATGGTGCCTGACCAGGCGGTGGCACAGTGGATAGAGCATCGGACTAGGATGCGAAAGACCCAGGTTCGAGATCCCGAGGTCGCCAGCTTAAGCGCAGGCTCATCTAGTTTGAGCAAAGCTCACCAGCTTGGACCCAAGGTCGCTGGCTCAAGCAAGGGGTTACTCGGTCTGCTGAAGGCCCATGGTCAAGGCACATATGAGAAAGCAATCAATGAACAACTAAGGTGTCGCCACGAAAAACTGATGATTGATGCTTCTCATCTCTCTCCGTTCCTGTCTATCCCTATCTATCCCTCTCTCTGACTCTCTGTCTCTGTAAAAAATAAAAATCATCTTTAAAAAAAAATGGATATGGTAACCAGAGGTTAGTAGTTCTGAAGACAAATGAAGGTCTAATCTTATCTTATCTAGAGATATTAAAGGAATTCTAGTTGTTTTCCAGCCCCTGATGCTAAATAATATTCACGAAATTTAGTATTTCAAAATAAGTCAGACACGGCATAATTAATAGCGTCCTTCATGTACAAAGGACCAAAGTATTTCTGTAGATCTACCTGCTTTTCTAGCTGTCTGTGAACTAAATTACTGGATCTTTTGCCTGATTATGCTTATGATCATTTGGTATATTGTTAATTTGTTCCATATCTTCTGCTCCTATAATAGGGTTTCTTTACTAGACATCAGCTGCCTTTGGGCATCAAACCTGACCTTGTCTTATTTGTAACATTCTTTTAGTCAGCTGAATACACTGCAGAATTCAAGGATTTGATAATAGAATATAAAGGTTCAACTTTGCATAAATATTATTACAATAGCATTATAACTATTTTAAAAGTATATATGTAGAAAAAAGACTCAAGAAATACTGAGAAATTACTTCTTCAAAATTATGTATGCCTGACCAGGTGGTGGCGCAGTGGATAGAGCATCGGACTGGGACACAGAGGACCCAGGTTCAAAACCCCGAGGTAGCCAGCTTGAGCACTAGCTTACCAGGCTTGAGCTCAGGATAGCTGGCTGAGCGTGGGATCATGGACATGACCTCATGTTCGCTGGCTTGAGCCCAAAGGTCATTGACTTGAAGCCCAAGGTTACTGGCTTGAGCCCAAGGTTGCTGGCTTGAGCAAGGGGTCACTCAGTCTGCTGTAGCCCTCCCCAACCCCCACCCCATCAAGGCACACATGAGAAAGCAATCAGTGAACAACTAAGGTGCTGCAACAACAAAGAATTGATGCTTCTCATCTCTCTTCCTTCCTGCTTGTCTGTCCCTCTCTGTCTCTCTCTCTCTATCACAAAAAAGAATTATACATGATTTATTTTCTAATTTATAAAATGTTTTATTGATATTAAATATATAAGCTAGAATTCAGAGGGTATAATGCTTTTGTGAACTTTTTTAAAATATATATTTTTTATTGATTGATTGACTTTAGAGAGAGGGAGAGAGAGAAATATTGATTTGTTCCACTTATTTATGCGTTCATTAGCTGAATCTTTTATGTGTCCTGACCAGGAATTGAACCAACAGCCTTGAAGTAGTAGGTTGACACTGTAACCAACTGAGCTACCTGGCCAGGGCATAAATTTCTTAAAACAACGACAGTAGATGACCTAGTCTAAATTATGGCAAAGATAAGATATTCTTTTTCATTGAAGATATTAGGAAGATCGTGAATCTAAGAGGCAGTCTAAGAAAATATTGAGAACTCAGAAAAAATGGTTTTAGCATCCCCCAAAGGCAGTGATCTCTATTTTTTTTTTATTTTTTTTTATTTTTACAGGAACAGAGAGAGAGTCAGAGAGAGGGATAGATAGGGACAGACAGACAGGAATGGAGAGAGATGAGAAGCATCAATTATCAGTTTCTCGTTGCGACACCTTAGTTGTTCATTGATTGCTTTCTCATATGTGCCTTGACTGGGGGGCTTCAGCAGACCGAGTAACCTCTTGCTCGAGCCAGCAACCCTGAACACAAGCTGGCGAGCTTTTTGCTCAAGCCAGATGAGCCCGCGCTCAAGCTGGAGCTCAAGATTTTATTTATTCAATTTTCAGAGAGGAGAGGAGAGGAGAGAGAAGAGAGAGAGAGAGAGAGAGAGAGAGAGAGAGAGAGAGAAAGGGGAGGAGCAGGAAGCATCAACTCCCATATGTGCCTTGACCAGGCAAGCCCAGGGTATCGAACAGGCGACCTCAGCGCCCCAGGTCGACACTTTATCCCACTGCGCCACCACAGGTCAGGCGGCAGTGATCTCTTATGACAGTGCCACATATCAAGCTGTTAACAAGCTCAAAGAGCATTACTATCCAATATATATATATATATTTTTTTGTATTTTTCCAAAGCTGGAAACGGGGAGAGACAGTCAGACAGACTCCCGCATGCGCCCAACCGGGATCCACCCGGCATGCCCACCAGGGGGTGATGCTCTGCCCCTCCGGGGCCTCGCTCTGTTGCGACCAGAGCCACTCTAGTGCCTGGGGCAGAGGCCAAGGAGCCATCCCCAGCGCCCGGGCCATCTTTGCTCCAATGGAGCCTCGACTGTGGGAGGGGAAGAGAGAGACAGAGAGGAAGGAGAGGGGAAGGGGTGGAGAAGCAGATGGACGCTTCTCCTGTGTGCCCTGGCCGGGAATCGAACCCGAGACCCCATGCACACCAGGCCGACACTCTACCACTGAGCCAACCAGCCAGGGCCTACTATCCAATATTTTATGTTGAATGTGACCAACAGATGCACAGTCATCCATTTGCATATGGCTAATAATGAATCATAAGATTTAGTAATCATAAATATTTATTAGAAAATTTGGGAAAAGACAATTTATTGAACCAGCATAATTAAATTTTATTTTATGATTGAATTTTCTGAGTTTTAGATTAAAATGCTGTAATTCAAAACTTCTATTTTAAAGGCAGAAGAGGAAAGAAACTATCATATCTTCTACCAGCTTTGTGCATCAGCAAAGTTACCTGAATTTAAGATGCTGCGATTAGGTATGAATATGGCATTAGATTTATTGCACTAGTATTGTTTTCTGTTAATTTATGTTACTTATGAGTTCATAAACTTACTTGTAAAAAGGAGATTATCTCACACTGAAATATTTATGAATGCTGTAAGAGGCTTACAGTGGCTTCAAGATAACCCATGGGACAGGGAGAGAGGAATGGCTATCTAAGTGAAACAAGATGGGTCTTGAGTTGATACTTGTTTAAGATGAATGGTGAGCACATTGGTTCTCATTATACTAGTCTCTCCCCTTTGGTATATGTTTGAAAACTGCATTGATGAAAGAAAAAACCATTAAAGAGATTTATCTGATGGAGGCCTGTGAGGTTTCTGGTGAGAGGAGTAAAGTGTTTGAAGTGTGTTGATTAGAATAAAACCAATTTAGGAAAGGACTATTTGTTTCCTCATTTAAGATCAATAAACTATAAACATTTCACTTTATTATTTAATTTTGAGTTTTGTAACTGAAAACACAGGCAGTGGAACTCCTGACTAGACACTCTACTGTGCTATCATTTCTTGTAATTCATAGTAGACAGAAGGATGGAAGTCTTTTTTTTTTTTCTCTGAAGTTAGAAGGCAGTAGGCAGTCAGACAGACTCCCGCGTGCACCTGACTGGGGTCCACCCAGCATACCCACCAGGGGGCGATGCTCTGCCCACCTGGGGCTTTGCTCCGTTGTGGCTGGAGCAATTCTAGTGCCTGAGGTGGAGGCCATGGAACTGTCCTCACTTCCTGGGTCAACTTTGCTCCAACGGAGCCTTGGCTGCGGGAGGGGAAGAGAGAAGTAGAAAGGAAGGAGAGGGGGAAGAGTAGAGAAGCAAATGGTTGCTTCTCCTATGTGCCCTGACCGGGAATCGAACCTGGGACTTCCACATTCCGGGCCAAAGTTCTGCCGCTGAGCCAACTGGCCAGGGCCTGGAAGTCTTTTTCCTAGTCTGCGAATCTTTTATCTTTCTTCTTATTTGCAGGAAATGCAAATACATTTCATTACACGAAGCAAGGTGGCAGTCCTGTGATTGAAGGAGTCGATGATGCCAAGGAGATGGCACATACCAGGCAGGCCTGCACTTTGCTAGGTAATGTGATTTTTATGCTTGAGCTCTTAACAGCAATAGATTTTGGATTCAAGCAGTATTTATTTTGGAATATTGGCTTAGCTTCATATTAAGTGGTGAGTATTGTTAAGAGATTTAACGTTAACTTATAAAACACATTTGGATAGCAAATGGGCATGAGGATTTGTAGGTGATGGGAAATATTTTAGAATTAGATTGTGAAGATGGTTGCACAGCCTTGTAAATTTACTAAAAATAATTGATTTACATACTTAAAACAGGTGAATTTTAAGGTATGTCACATAGTTAGCACATAGTGGTAAATATACTGTGTGCATTTTTTTGTTTAATGTTCATAAACTCCCTTTGAGATAGTCACAATTACTCCCATAAATCAAGTGAGAAGACAGAAGCATAGCAGGGTGAAGCTACCCGTTCATGTGAGATGGCAGGTTGGGAGCAGAGCCAGGCCTTCAGCCCAAGTTTGTCCACTCCACACCTCCTACTCTCAGCCATGATGGAAGTATTGTTAGCTATGATAAGTTACAATGTGCACAACATCTAGCAATATTTAAGAGTTAAAAATAGGCTTAAATTTTTAAAAATTGGCTTTAAATTTTCTGTTGTAATTGTTTAGTTCCTATTTTAAAAGTAATCATTTGTTCATTTACACTGTCGTTTCAGGAATTAGTGAATCTTATCAGATGGGAATTTTCCGAATACTTGCTGGCATTCTTCACTTAGGCAACGTTGGATTTACCTCTCGAGATTCAGACAGCTGCACAATACCTGTAGGTTTGGACAAGCTTCCTGTGATGGCAGTTGATTTGTGTTTTAGATTTGTTGATTCTTTTTGGAAGAAATACATTTGAAGTCTCTCCATTAACATTATCAGAGAGATAATTATCAGAGAGATGTGAGATCTTGAACTGAAAATAAATACAGATCTTAATTTCTGGTGCACAGTGATTGTGTGTGTGTGTGTGTGTGTGTATGTGAGAGAGAGAGAGAGAGAGAGGGAGGATAGGAGACTCTTGGATACATGCCTGATCTGTATAAACAAGAGGTGAGAAATAGATGTGAAAGTTGGATTGGTGAGTCTAGAGGGAAGGGTTTGAATTGATAACTTTATTTTTGTGTCTAGCTGTGGAAATGTGATATGGTTTAAAAGCTATTAAAGAAACTATTAGCAGTGGTTACTCCTGGGAAGAGGGACTAGATGGTTGTGAGATGAGGTGTCTTCAGTATGATTCACATACTCTTCCACACATAGTAATAACTGCACACTGAGAATTAAAACCCAATTTCATATGTGGAAACATTTGTTTAAACTGGAACAAACCCAGCAGTCCAAATTGTCTTGATTTGCAGTGTTTGTAGGTCACTATCATCAAAGGTAACAACAGAGATACACACATGTATACACATATATTTATTAGATATCTTTTAACTTTATTAAAATAGAGGAAGTTTAATATAATTACTTTTTCCAAACTGCTTCTTCAAGGATTATAATAGAAGACAATCATTTTTTGTTTTTTAATTTTTGAATTTATTGAGGTGACTTTGGTTAATAAAATTATGTAGGTTTCAAGTATACAATTTTATAATACAACTGCATATTTAATTGTGTTCACCACTCCACATCACGTCTCCTTCCATCACCATTTATCCCCCAGAAAACAATCATGAGGGGTTTGGGAGAGGGGAGTAAAGAGGGACAGATGTATACCCCACATAAGTGGGATATAAAACTGAGACTCATGGACACAGATAAAAGTGAAGTGATTACTAAGGGTGTAAAGAAGGACAAATATAAGTTGACCAAAAATGATTTGACTTTGAGTAATGAGCAAATAACAATTAACAGTTCAAATGCTATAGAGGTGTTCACCTGAAACCTGTGTACTCTTATTGATCAATTTCACCCCTTCAAATTTAATTTCTAAGTAAAAGAAAGCAATCTTGAGATTTATGTTTCACTTTTCAGATACCCAAGTTGATATTAGCACATTTACATGTAGATTAACTTGTATGACTTAAATTTGGGTGAATTCAACTTTAGTTTTAAATATATGCTTTAGAAAAAAAAAGTTTTTAAAGTAAATATATGCTTTAGTATCTCTGTCTGGGTTTAATCCCAACTCTACTATTTTCTCTGATTTTGGGTAGGTAGTAGCTTAGCTTCTCTGAACCTCAGTTTCTTTATCTGTGAAATAAAAGAGACTTTAAAATTCAAGTCTCTTTCATTTTACAGGTGAGGAACAACAGTTTTGTACTAGGTACTCTGATTGACTTTCATGCTGGATAAGTTATATTTAAAAATAAACCCATAAGAATTACTCAGAAACTAAACACTAGGTGAGAATAGGAACACAGAGGAAAAAGCAGAACTCTGAAGCTGGGACTCACCTTGAGAGAATTTGCATAATGCAGTGATCTTGAGCTTGGGTTTTTACATGCAAGTGGGGTGCAGAAGAGAAAAGATAAAGTCTAGGACTTACATAAACAGGGGAACAAATAAGGAAATCACCGCCTAACTGAGACCCTAATTCGGGAACTAATAAAAAACTTGTCTACCACCTACTCCAAGAGTACAAAGAAATATTAATCTGGCTCAAGCCTTGGTGCTAAGTAGAGGAGGAAAAAATAATTCCCTAAAACTTATAATAGTAAACTGACCATCACACATACTATCAACCCGATTTCATAGTTCCTGGGTGATCCCAGAAAGCTAGATACAAAAAAACTTAGCTTAAATTTGTCCTAGAATGGTAGTGCTCTAGATGCTTGGCAGAGCAAATGCAGATTTACTGTGGAGGATCCACCTTTAGTTGAGGCCTCAGTAGAGTTTTATGAGAAAAGTTACAAGCATATGGCCTCATACTCAACAATTATAAATAGCATGATGAAACAAAAATAGAAGGAACTAGGTGAAATAACAGAATAGTAAAGCCAAATCTACTAAGAAAGAAATGAATAGATTTGACACAAATGAGAGAACTGATGAGCTGAAAGATAGGTATGAAGAATTATCCAAAATGCAAGATAGCACCCAGAGATGAAGCACTTAAAAATAGTTTAGAGGAATGAAGGATAGAGTAATAAATTCTAATGTTAATCTAATGAGCATTCCAACAGAGAGGGGAAAAGAGAATAAGGCAGACCATAATTTTGAAGAGATAATTATTAACAAATTTCAAAACTTGTGAAATAACACTAAATCACAGATTTGGAAAGTCAAAAAAAATCCCAGTTAGATAAATAGAAGAAAACCCACCTTTAAGCACATCCTAATGATACTGAAGACAGAGAGAAAAATCTTAAAACAGGCAAAAATATAAGGCATATTACTCTCGAAGAAATAGCAATTAAACTGATAGTTCATTTCCCAACTTTAACAATATGAGACAGAAAATTATCTTTATTTTAGAATAAATTACTACTAACTTAATTGTATATCCATTAAAAATATCTTTCTCAGTGGTTCTCAACCTTTCTAATGCCGTGACCCCGCAATACAGTTCCTCATGTTGCGGTGACCCCAAACCAAAAAATAATTTTGGTGGCTACTTCATAACTGTAATTTTGCTACAGTTATGATTCGGAATGTAAATACCTGATATGCATTATGTATTTTCCTATGGCTTTAGGCAACCCCGCCGGGGTCTCGACCCACAGGTTGAGAACCGCTGATCTTTCTAGAATGAGGGGAAAATAGAAGTGTTTTTAGAGAAAAAGAAACCATGAGAATTAGTCACCTCAGGACATAGTTGAGGCAAACAGAAAATGATCCCAGGTAAAAGATCTAAATGTGGGAAGAAATGATGATTCAGTAAACTGGCAAATATAGATAAATTTTGGTTAATTGCAACAACAACAAAAACAACAACAATAATGAATCATGTATTGGGCTGCAAAAAATAGCACTCTACAAAAAATACTTATTAGTTACAAAGGAAACTAGTGGAGAAACCTAGCAGTCATTCCCTTAACTAAGTGACCACAGTTGACAAAGCTAGTACAGGAACAATCAACATCACATAACTTCTGATATGGAGCACTGAGGAGAGTGCCACATCTCCTCTTTGGTATTCCTGCTAAAAATGCATGACATACTCTTTCTGGCCCGGCTGCCTCCGTGTCTAAAAACATGACCCAGATCTAATCATGAGACATCATACTGACCCAAATTGAGGGACATGCTTTTTAAATATGTCAAGGTCACAGAAGACAAAAAAAAAAAAAAAAAAAGGTGAAGAAATGTTCAGACAAAAAGAGATTAATAAAACATGATAACTAAATTCAATGAATAAACCTAGGTTGGATCCTGGACCATAGACATTATTTGGTTAGTCAGCAAAAATTGAACTAGATCTGTAGATTAGATAACAAGGTTGTATCACTGCTACTTTTCTGGTTTTTTTATACCATAAATATGTTAGATATTGTTTGGGGTTTAGGAAATTAACACTGAAATATTTAGGATGAAAAGGCTATTACGGTTGCAACTTTGAAAAGGTACTGAAAAAATTCTGTGCATATGTGTGTGAAAGAATGAGAGAAAGGAAATGATACAAGCAAATATGGCAAAATGTTAACACTATATTTAGGGATTCTGAGTGAAGAGAATTCTTTGTACGGTACTTGCAATTTTTCATTAGTTTAAAATTAGTTCAAAGTAAAATGTTTAAAAAGATAAAGTCAGCCACCAGCCCCTCCTTTCTGCAAAAAGATAAAACAAGAGTAGTTGATAGCAAAGCATGCAGATTGGGTGGGGGTGTTTGGAGTTAGTGTACTTTAATCATGTTGAGTTAACTAGTACAAATTAATGCTTCTCTTATATAAGTAGAAACAGTAAACCTATCAAACTAGTAGAGAGGAAAATGGACTAAACAATTCAAATATATCAACAAAGAGAGAGAAAAGTTTAGAGCAGTGGTAGTCAACCTGGTCCCTACAGCCCACTATTGGGCGTTCCAGCTTTCATGGTGGGCAGTAGCAGAGCAACCAAAGTATAAATAAAAAGATAGATTTAACTACAGTAAGTTGTTTTATAGAGATTTATTCTGCTAAACTTAGCGAAAATCTGACATAAAGTATTTGTTAAGTAATTATTATTATATGCTTTAACTTACTGTAACTCTGCTTTATAAATTTTATAAAGTAAAGTTACCTCTCTACTTTATAAGTCACCATTACTGTGGAACTGGTGGGCAGTTAGAAAATTTTACTGCTAACAGAGATACAAAAGTGGGTGGTAGGTATAAAAAGGTTGACTACCCCTGGTTTAGAGAAAGTACAAATAACAGCACAAAAAGAGATAGAACTAAATAATTACAAATGGATATTTCAGTTAAAATTGTCAGGTTGGTTTAAGAATTCAGGTATAGCCTGACTAGGTGGTGGCTCCATGGATAGAGTGTCAGACTGGGACGTGGAGGACCCAGGTTCGAGGCCCCAAGGTCGCCGGCTTGAGTGCATGCTCATCCAGCTTGAGCGAGAGGTCGCTGGCTTGAGCGTAGGATCATAGACATGACCCCGTGGTCACTGGCTTGAACCCAAGGTTGCTGGCTTGAGCAAAGGGTCGTCACCCAGTCTGCTTTTCCCCAGGTCAAGGCACATATGAGAAAGCAATCACTGAATAACTAAGGAGCTGCAACAAAGAATTGATGCTTCTCATCTTCCTTCCTGTCTGTCTGTCCCTATCTATCCCTCTCTCTGACTCTCTCTTTGTCCAAAAAGAAAACAAAAGAATTCAGGTATATCGAGTACTTGTAAAAGAAGAATTCCTAAAACTTAAAAGTAAAGAAGGTTTGAAAATAAAAGGTTTAGAAAAGACACATCATAATAACTAGAAAAACTGGTAGAGCAATATTGATACTGGACAAAATAGAGTTTGAGGTCAAAGCAGATAGAGTGACTATGTAATCATAGAAGTTTTATTCACCAGGAAAATGTAACAGTTCTAGATTTGGCAGTAGACTTTAATGATGTAGCCTTTAAATACACTGCTCACAAAAATTAGGGAATATTTCAAAATGAATATAAAGCGATAAAAAAAGAATCATTTGATTTTCTTTATTAAACAAGAACATCAGAACAGCAAACAAGTCAAAGAAAATTGTTCAATTATGCAAATGAGATGCGAAACCAACTCTTATTTCATTGGTGAAAATGCACTATACAAAAGGCTGAATGAATGTACTGGAGTATCTTCACGTTCCCTGATTCCCAAATTTTTGTGAGCAGTGTATATAAAGCAAAGAACAGAAACCACAAGAAGAAATAAACAAATCTGTCATAATGGGATATTATTGACTCCTCTCAATTATTGGATAATGAAGAAGTTCAGAAATTAGTAAAGTATAAAAATTTTGAACAAAATAGTTAACAACTCTTATCTAATAGAACAATATAATAATACCATTCAAATAGAATATGTCTAGAGTATTGATTTATCTCTAAATAGTGTTAAATCATTTGTATACCTGAGTGAAATAAACTCCTTATTTAAGGTAGTTGAACCATCTGTTGGTAATGGTGCTGATTTGTATCTGAGATAATTACTTGGGAGGAAGGAGATGAAAAAAGGGACTGCTTCAGTGGGAAGGGCCAGGGGATGAGGGTGTCAGGAAACCCAGGTTCTCATGTCAACTCTGACATCAATTGGCCATCTGATTTTTTTTTTTTTTTTACACAGAGAGAGGGATAGACAGGGACAGACAGGAACAGAGAGATGAGAAGCATCAATCATTAGTTTTTCATTACATGTTGCAACACCTTAGCTGTACATTGATTGCTTTCTCATATGTGCCTTGACCGCGGGCCTTCAGCAGACTGAGTAACCCCTTGCTCGAGCCAGCGACCTTGGGCTCAAGCTGGTAAGCTTTTGCTCCAACCAGATGAGCCTGTGCTCAAGTTGGAGAGCTCGGGGTCTCGAACCTGGGTCTTCCGCATCCCAGTCCAATGCTCTATCCACTGCACCACCGCCTCGTCAGGCCCATCTGATTTTTGACAGGCTATTTTCTTGGATTTTATTTTCTCATTTGTTAATTAGAGATTACAATATTCATCCTGCCTGTTCCCCAGGAATGCTATCAGATTCATTTGAAACATGAGTGAAGATTTGAAAAATGCACTAACATGGATTAAATTAAATATTTATTGAATGCCTCCTTATGTAAGTGATTAAAGAGATTCTAACAAAGAGGTCACACAAATCACTATCAAGTTATCTTTTTAAAACCTTTTGGGATTATCAAAAACACATGTACACATAACACACAGACACAGAAACCGTGTGTTGAGAGCCAGAGGGAAAGGCGGTTGAGGTAGGTGGAGAGGGCAAAGCAGGGGACATGGGACAGAAAGAGGCTTTGTTTGGGTTGTGGGCACATGATGCAATGTGCAGATGATGTTTTATTGAGTTGTACACTTGAAACGTCTGTGGTTTTACAAACCAAGGTCATCCCTTAAATTCAATTAAAATAAACGAATGAATTAATTTTTAAAAACCCTTAGCGGCTTCCCATTGCTCTTAGGATAAAGACCAGGCACGAACACTGCCTGCTCTGGCTCCATCTCCTACATCATCTTCCTCACTCAACTTCAGTCCCTCATATCAATGCTAACCCTCCCGCCAACGAATTTTTTTTTAAGATTTTATTTATTGATTTTTACAGGGGGCTAGGGATGCGAGAAGTATCGACTCAAGAGTTGCTGCACTTTAGTTGTTCATTGCTTGCTTGTCGTACGTGCCTTGACCGGGCAAGCCAGGGTTTCAAACCAGCGACCTCAGTGTTCCCGGTCAGTGCTCCATCCACTGCACCACCACAGGCCAGGACACAAGATTTTTATATTAGCTGTTTCCTCAGCTTGGAAGAAATTTTCCTCCTCCTTTCACTGAGTTAACACCTTCTCATTTTCAGATCTGAACTTCATGTCTCAAGGCAGCTGTCTCCTGCCTCCTTGAAAAGAGCGGACTCATCTCACCTGTAATCTTAGTGTAATGTCCTTCTCCTTTAGAGAGCAATTATTTGATGACTATCCATTTCCCCTAGAGAGCTATAAGTTCTGTTTGTGTTTACTGGCATATAATAGGCACTCGGTGAATGTTGTTAGGCTAATTTTCTGATTGACTGAATGAATGTATCTGAAAAGAGATACAAACACTGAAGAAACAGGTATTTGTTGAAATGAGCCCTAGAAGAGATTACAAATTCTGCCTGATGGATGGTTTTGAGTGTTTATCACTAATCAGTTTTCAGTGATCTTGGGACTTGTTATAACAAAGAAATTGCTGGATTTCATTTGTTAGAACTTTGTTAGTAATTTTTCAGTAAATTCTTGCTTGATTGATCTGGTCATAGGAAATAACCCATTTCTTTTGGCAGCCCAAGCATGAACCTCTCAGCATCTTCTGTGACCTCATGGGTGTGGACTATGAGGAGATGTGTCACTGGCTCTGCCATCGGAAGCTGGCTACTGCCACGGAGACGTACATCAAACCCATCTCCAAGTTGCAGGCCACAAATGCCCGTGATGCTTTGGCCAAGCACATCTATGCCAAGCTCTTTAACTGGATTGTAGCTCATGTCAATCGGGCTCTACATTCTGCTGTCAAACAACACTCTTTTATTGGCGTGCTGGACATTTATGGGTAAGTATATTTGGTGTGGTGGCCTGCAGAGAGCATTATTTTTCTAGAGATTTTCTAGTAACTCTACACGGGTATTTGATTCTGTCTCCTACTGGTAAGAAGGGAAAATTAGAAGAGCATTTCTAAAAATCTAATTTCATGTACTAGTTTTCCTTCTCTAGATATCCTTTGTTAAAATCCAACCTGTACATTTGTGCTTTTTGATACCTCATTTTTCATTTTCTGGTTCAGTTTTTCAAAAGAACCCATGAGAGCTTATTCCCAATTCCCTTCTATGTGTGTACAGACGCTGAGTCAGTACATTGACAAGAGCAATGGCTTTACCATAATACTGAGTGCTCTCCACTTGGGGATGAATTAGCCCTTAAAAACTCATACTGTTGAATACATCTACACACTAGAATCCTTAAAATATCTCTCTGCCACTTGACTGATGCCTATCTCTCTGCTTGGTACATATCACATGTTACTGACTTATAAACCTTTATCTTCACCAATCTGGAAAGAAAGTTTTACAGTGTCGGAGAATTTTCTATTTCATATATTTACATTTTGAATAATTTTTTCAAGCTACTTGTTGCCTTTTCTCCTTTTCTCATATTATTTTTGGTTTTACAGATTTGAAACATTTGAGATAAATAGTTTTGAACAGTTTTGCATAAATTATGCAAATGAAAAACTACAGCAACAATTCAATATGGTAAGAATTTTCTTTTGTGAATTATATTCTGCTATAAATTATTCTCTTGAATTTCTAGTCTGTTTTTAAAGTCTGGTTCCTGAAATGAAGTTATGAATTACAACTATTATCTGGTGTTTAGAACCGCTAAAGTGCTGAGGAATTTATGATTCATAAATGATGCAACATGAGAAAAATGTTTATGGTTCAGATGGGTTTCAAGGTCATCCGTGGACTACTGTCTGAGAATAGGGAAAATTTTGAACAAATAAATTGAGTGAGGGAAGCAGAAAGTGTGTTAGTAACATAGTATGTATGAAGCTTTGAGGCTAGGGATATCCCATAGTTTGTTGTTCCTGAGACTAATTAAATGTGGAGTTGTGATTATTTTAATTCTTACTTGCTGTATTAGCAAGATGCCAGAACAAAAATTCAGAACATATTTTCTCTTCTACATATTTTTTGTATATTATCTTTTCAACATTTTGAGACATTCACCAAGACAATGGCAATGGGCACATTTTGAGAGTGCCTCTTGTGAAGTAGTAGTATCATCTACCTGACAGTAGTATCATAATTTTGAGAGATTCAGAGACACTTAAAAATGAGGTGTAGCAGATTGTAATAGTGAAGAGCACAGACCCTCTGAAGTGAACAGCTTGGATTAGACTCCTACTTTGCATTGATCCAGGGGACCTTGGGCAAGTTAATTGATCTTCCTGGTCATAGTCTCCTTGTCTGTATAATGAGGATAAATATACTGCTCACATAAATAAGGGGATATTTTATAGCTTCATATTCATTTTGAAATACGCCCTAATTTTTGTGAGCAGTATATAACACCTACTGCATATAGTTCTATGAATTCAATGAGCTGGGATATGTAAAGCGCTTACCATGTGCCAAGCACAGTTCTGAGTGCAAAATTAGGGGTAGTTACTAGTATTGATGAAAGAAGATATTAAAAATGAGTCACCTGTAGGAATTGGAAGATACCTGGAAGAGAAGAGAGCTGAAGGACAGGACAAGAACCCTTAATAAATATCTGTATCTTACAAAGAGAGAGGTCAAATGGTATAGTCTGTGGTTGATGAAGAAAAAAATTAGAAGTTTAAAGGTATTATTTTAAGTTATAAAATCAATACAAACCAGATTTAAAAATAAAAATATTGGGAGGATTAGGAGAAGCAATTAAGATGTGTATATGTGAATTATTCTCATCTCTCTTATCAAGAAATCAATAGATGTTTCAAATAAATAAATTGAAAAATAGCTAATAAGCATATTCTTTAAAGGTAGGTATCAAGATATATCTAAGGGAGTTATAAAAGTGATTGCCTCCAGGGAGTGAGACTGAGATTGGAGAGGGATTGGACAAGGGATTGTTGCTTGTCATCATAAAATCTTCAGACTGATTAGAGAGTGTGGTGGGAGGGGGAGGAAGGTATGGGGGGGATAAATGGTGATGGGGAGACTTGACTTGGGGTGGTGAACACACAGTAGAGTACACAGATGATGTGTTGTAGAATTGGGCACCTGAAACCTGTATAATTTTGTTAACTAGTGTCACCCCAATAAATTCAATAAAAAACTTTAAACCTTTAGACTTAGATTTTTTTTAAAGTATTGCATACATTTTGGTAAAAATTTGGATCATCTTTATTTAGTAAATTAAGCCACTTAACACAGTGAAATAAGTAGTACAGAGGTGATCTTAAAACCTTAGGCTTATGACTGTTTTTATAAGACTGCGTGTTTTTTTGTCTTTGCGTAAGGAGCATTAATAAAAACCTATGAGAGACTAAAGTGAGCATTATTTTTTCTCAAGGTTTTTCAGAGTTTCTGAATACTTCAATCATTGCCACAGCCTTCTGCTCTTTCGTATTATATTATATTTTTGGTACAAGGTGACTGAAAGGATAAGGAACCAGTGCCAGCTTCATTAGGGACTAGCTAGTTTGTCTATTTCTCAAGTTGTCTCTGGTCTCTGAATGTGTGTTTCTGACTCTTGTGTCTCTGTTTCTCATTCTTTTTCTGTACATCTGTTTCTCCTCTCTCTCTCTCTCTACACACACACCATACTGCATCTTAGCTTCTCAGCACAACTGCTCCACTTCCTGTTATTATCAGATGGCATATTCTTTTCTTCTATTCTGTATGTATTTTCTTTACCTCAAGGTTTCTGCTTACTCACTTCCAGCTTCCTATAAACCAGCCGTGGCTGGAGTGTGCCTCCCATTCTCTCTACTTGCTCAGCTCCTGTTTTTCTTCTTTCAGCTGCAGCTTCCACAGAAACCCCGTTCACTTTTTCATCAGAGGTTTCTGGCAGTAGAGTGCCCTCAAGTACCCACACTGGTCTAGTCAGTTGCCTAGGAACTCTGGGTCACACAGAAAGAAACTTGAGTGGTGAGGGGCTGTGGTTAGGGCAGTGGGCATGAAAACACGGTGACTGGCATGTTCAGTGTTTGGAGGTATTACCATATTGAACAAGATTCTCTTGCCATATTGAACCTCATGCCCACATTGTCTTTTTGACAGTTGAGCATCCAAAATTTTTGAGTCTCAATGGACTTTTCCAAACTTGGACATGGAGGGGTGTGTGTGTGTGTGTGTGTGTGTGTGTAAGTAAAAGCCCCGTTTAAAGCCTGGAATAGTGTTTCATATAAGTTAATGAATTAAAAAGAGTGCTCATTGTTTTAGAAAATATTGGTACCATCAGTCAGGACATCCTGCTGACACATTGTGCCCCATTTGCCTCCTCATTCATCAAAAAATAGAAAAAATTTGCTTTCTTATTAGCATGATATAAATATTTATACAGATACCAGGTTTGTTTGTTTTTTACTAAAGCTTACTGCAGCTGGTTTAGACTATAAATGCTGCAGATGAGCCAAGAACAGCATTATAAGAGAGTGTGATTTACTTGTTTATCAGAAATCTTGGTGACACCAAAGCTAATATGAGTCGTCTGGTCATAGCAACAGAGGGCTAATCTTCCCAGAAAAATGGCAAGATGTGTGTACAAACCAAGAAGACAAAAAAGACTAGTAAAAGAAAGCAGAAACCCCAGAGAACTAACAAGTAGAGGTTCTTAGCATCTGTAGAGACCAGAAGTTGTAGGTGGGCTGCGTTGGCTGGTGGCCTGAAGTAGGAGCCGCAGCAGAGGTGGGGTTGCCCTTCCCACCTGGACTGACTGACTCCCATCCATCTGCAGAGTAGAGCATGTGGCCTTTCCTCAGGGAAGTCTGCCCTCACCACTCCAGATGAGGACGCTTGCTCTCATAGTTCACATTATTTTCCTCTGCAGTTTGTAATTATATTCCTTGTGATTATCTGATTTCTGTTTTCCCCACTAGTCCCCAAACTCCATCAAGACAGAACCCACATTTGTCTTGTTAATGGTATTTAGTGACTGGCACATAGTAGGCAGTCAATACATATTCTTGCTTAAATGAATGAATAGAAATTAGAAGCAGTGGTGAAGGTGGTGGCTGAAGCACTTAGCAGAAATAGCATGAATTGGTAGTGGTTCTGCAGCCTGCAGAGTTGGATGTAGACTTCAGAAAAGTGAGTGGTAGATTTCCTGACTGGAGAATAATCACGGCAAACACAGAAGACCAACTTAGCTAATTTTGAGGCACACGAACTTCAACAGTCCCTTAAGAGAATTACTTTGTTATGCTGTAAGCATCATCCAGCATGGGTCAGTAGTCTGGGACATCTGCTCTACGTAGTTGTTCAAGGCCAGTTAAGGCATTTCTGTGCCCATGTTGTAACAGCACTATGTGATAATTTAAGAGGCCAAAAAGTGTATAATGCAGTTTTGGATGTATACATATCAGAAATAGAAGGCTGCTACATTTTATCAGCTATTTAAAACATTCATGCCCTGGCTGGTTGGCTCAGTGGTAGAGCGTCGGCCTGGCGTGCAGGAGTCCCGGGTTCGATTCCCGGCCAGGGCACACGGGAGAAGCTCCCATCTGCTTCTCCACCCCTCCCCCTCTCCTTCCTCTCTGTCTCTCTCTTCCCCTCCCGCAGCCAAGGCTCCATTGGAGCAAAGTTGGCCCGGGCGCTGGGGATGGCTCTATGGCTTCTGCCTCAGGCCCTATAATGGCTCTGGTTGCAACAGAGCGACGCCCCAGATGGGCAGAGCATTGCCCCCTGGTGGGCATGCCAGGTGGGTTCCGGTCAGGCGCATGCGGGAGTCTGTGTGACTGCCTCCCCGTTTCCAACTTCAGAAAAATACAAAAAAAAAAAAAAAAAAGAGAGAGAAAGAAAACATTCACATATTATATTTACTTGTTTATCAAGAACCCTATATAGCTGAGGTTTTACTGTTAGTGGTTTTTATTTGCTTTATTATATTAGTCTCTGTGTGTAAATTGTTTCTCCCATGAGATTGTTATTGCTAGAAGCCATGAAATAACTCAAATTATGTTGGTATCTTTGAGTGTTTTATATAAGTGTTGTTTCTTAACTAACATTATTTATGATAATAATCCAGTAATACCACTTTTTTCTTTCATTTCAGCATGTCTTCAAATTAGAACAAGAGGAATATATGAAGGAACAAATTCCATGGACTCTCATAGATTTTTATGATAATCAGCCTTGCATTAATCTTATAGAATCTAAACTGGGCATTCTAGATTTGTTGGATGAGGAATGCAAAGTACGTATGATTCCCTGATGTACTTAAGTCTATTAAAACATATATATAAAGGTCAGAAGGTAAGTGGGTTTAAACAGAGAATCATAGTATAAATGCCATGAGGTGCCATTGTGGAGATCACTCTAACTTGCATTCTGAAGGGTCACTGGACTCAAAGAGCTTTAAATACAAATGAAACTAGGAGAATTTCTTTTTTCACCTAATTCTAAGTTCTGTGAAAAATTGACATTTGATAGAACTACTACCAATTTTAGCCACTTTAGTTAACCATTATGCTTATATCTGGTACTTTTTTTGTTCAGTGGTGTAATATATTTAAGGAATATTTTGAAGCCTGGCTTGTGGTGGCACAGTGGATGAAGCATTGACCTGGAATGCTAAGGTTGCTGGTTCGAAACCCTGGGCTTGCCCAGTCAAGGCACATACAACAAGCAACCAATGAACAGCTATAATAAAGTGACTACTTCTTGTCTCCCTCTTCCCCTATAAAGTCAATAAATAAAATGGAAAAAAATATATATATTGAATAATAGTTCTAAATATCCATAATCTAAAATTTGACTAGTTGTTCTTTATTACTGATATGTACAGTAGGGAAGGAGTTTTCACTGTAACATTTTTTTTAAATTATTTATTCATTTTAGTTAGAGAGGAGAGAGAGAGACAGAAGGGAGGAGAAGCAGGAAGCATCAATTTTCTTTTTTTTTTACAGAGACAGAGAGAGATTCAGAGAGAGGTATAGACAGGGACAGACAGACAGACAGGAGGGAGAGAGATGAGAAGCATCAATCATTAGTTTTTCCTTGTGATACCTTAGTTGTTCATTGATTGCTTTCTCATATGTGCCTTGACCGTGGGCCTTTAGCAGACCGAGTAACCCCTTTCTCGAGCCAGTGACCTTGGGTCCAAGCTGGTGAGCTTTGCTCAAACCAGATGAGCCCGCACTCAAGCTGGAGACCTCGGGGTCTCGAACCTGGGTCCTCCGCATCTCAGTCCGACGCTCTGTCCACTGCGCCACCGCCTGGTCAGGCTCACTCTAACATTTGAAGATATAGCATGTTGGAAAACTAGCAGATCCTCTGCTTCACTGCTAACTGAGTGATCTTAGACAGGTAACCTATCCTTTCTCTTAATTTATATAGTTTTTATGCCATCAGTTAACATCTGAAACAAAGGTTGATCCTCCTAAGCATCCAAATTTTCTACAACACTCAGAATGCATGTCATGAAAAGGTTCTGAGCCTCACCCAAAATTAAATAAAATGCAAATCAAAACAAAAATTAGACACTGATTTTTACCTATCAGGGGAGTTTGAATTTAATAATACCTTTCATTTGATATTACCAAATGAATACTTATTACATATGTATTCTTGATAAAGGGTAAGAATTAGTACAACATATTTTAGAGGAAAATTGACAATATATATCAAAATTATAAATACATGTATATTTTAATTCAAAAACTGCTGGGAGTTTACTCTTTGAAGACTGCATATACTTGGAAAAGTACCCAAGGTATATATGTAAAAGAAGTTCTTGTTACCAAAATCAGTAACAACATAGTGGCCATAAATACAAGAATGCTATTATTAAGAAGAAAAAAATGCAATGAATTCATAGAATGATCCTATTCATGTATATGCTGAATTATATAAATATTTCACTATGTGAAAATATTACCTTTATTTGACAAGTTTTTATAAAATACATGATAATTATTATATTACATCTTTCATTTGTGAGGCTTTTATTGTTTTAAAAGCAAATTGAATATTTACTTGATGACTCCTGGTATAGCAGATTGAGTTGTCCATGGGAAGGTCTCAATCATTGTTCTTCGTTAATAATTGGTTTTTGGCCAATTTCTGTGGAAGAAATATGTTCCTAAGTTTAATTAAAAATACATATATAATTGGTAGGTGAAGCCAAAAAATGGTCTCTTAGTTAATGCATCAGAAATGTTTCATAACAATGTTCACCCTTTTTTCTCTTTTTCTTTGATTGAATGTAGATGCCTAAAGGTACAGATGACACTTGGGCCCAAAAATTGTACAACACACATATGAACAAATGTGCACTCTTTGAAAAGCCTCGTCTATCAAACAAAGCTTTCATCATCCAACATTTTGCTGACAAAGTAAGGAACTTTATTATCTTTTTTCTTTTTGAAAGAGGAAAAAAATCAGTAGTCAAGTGGTACCATTTTTTCTTTGCTGAACTTTGTATTCTTTGGGGCCTTATAGGAAAAATAATCTTTACTATTGGCTTGTTGTTTTTATTTTCCTTTAACCTAAATGGAATTATGAAATAAATATGGGTCTACAATCCTCTATCTGTAATCTTGAAATCCGAGAAACTCCAAAAAACCAAAAGTCTTTTCATAATTCATGTAGTGGCTAAACCTGATCTCTGACCTGAATGAGATTATTTGTAATCTTTACGGATCACAATCAGGCTGGATATTTACATATTTCAGTGAAACGATAATGTATTTGATCACGGATTGCTGCCTTGGACTTTGCTGAAAAATCTTGAGATCTAAAGCATAGCTGGCCCCAAGGGTTTCAGAATAGAAACTGTGGACTTGTGGCACCCTCTGTTATTAATTCAGTGGGTCCCTACTACCAAGGCAGGCAGACTTGCTGCTCCACAAGTTCTGTATAGTCTACTGAGAAAATTAGGAGCTGTAAGACTAATATATATTCCAAGGAGGTTGTAGGGTAGGCTGTGGAGTAAACTTCTCACAGCCTCCTTCAGGGTTTGGGGGCCTTCTGAGTCCTTCTTAATCCTGGCTGGAAATCTTGGAATGACTTTAGGGCTGACCTAAAGACTTTGTGGTACCAGCTGGGACCCCTTGAATAGTAGATAGCTGAAGTCACTGGAATTTTGGAAACAGGAATAGTCCATTCTTGAGTAGTTCCTTCTGATCATCTCTCTGTTTTAATCTCTCCTCTCCCAAGAGGAGAGTTACCCCTACTGGATGGTGAACTAGGTTAGAAGGAGACACATTGGGTCAGCTTTGGAGGAGCTGCCAGCATGGGGGAAGAAAAGTAACTTCAAGTGAGTCTGCTTACCCATGACTTGGGAGGATCTTCTAGACCAGTTACTCAGCACTGCTGCTGTTACTGAGGAAAAACTATTTGGGCAGTTTTACTCTCAAGTTAACATACTTCTTACCAAGTTTCTAGTTTCTTAAAACTAATGATAACCACTTTGCTGATTGCCAGTCATATAGCCTAAGCTTAATAAATATTTTGTTGTTGATGAATATGATATCTCTTCAGAAGTTTTATTAGTTAAGGAGATGTTTCCATGTATTTCAGGTGGAATACCAGTGTGAAGGCTTTCTGGAAAAGAATAAAGACACTGTTTTTGAAGAACAAATTAAAGTTCTTAAATCAAGCAAGGTAACCATGTACATGGTTTTCTTCAATCAGGATATATTCAATAAAATGTTAGTTAAACATTAGCTTTTTAACAATAATAGTGATCTTTGTAACAAAATCAGCTTTATTGTTTGTTTTTAACTTATCAAATATATAATGCTTACTGTGGGTTAGGTCCTGTTTTAAATGCCTTACAAATGTTAACTCATCTAATCCTCATAATGAGGTGACATTATCATTACTCTGCACCTTTTACATATGAGTGACCTGGGGCACAGAGACTTCATAGCTAAAGAGTTTTCAAGCCCAATTAACACCTAGGCTGTGGGGCTCAGAGTCTGTGTTCTTAACCATTGTGTAGTGTTGTCTTTCAGTCTTATGTGAAATATTTTCCTCCTCAGCAATTGTAGACTTTTCTTGTGCCTCTGTGAGAGACAGACTATGAGAGAAAACAATATTTTTGCCTTGTCATTTTGAAGGCATTCACTTGAAACATGGCCTTATGCACTCTGTTTAGACGGAGATTGATCTCTGGATCATTGAGTGCAATTTCAGGTGTGGCCTAAAGCACTTTGAAATGATTTTTCCTAGGCATAGATTCTAGAAGCACTGGTTTCTGATGGGAAATGAATATTCCAGATGGCAAAGAGCTGTGATGGTTACACTGCATTGACTGTGAGGTTGATTCCAGTCTTCATTCTTTGACTCAAATCAGGAAAAGACTGGAGGGGAAGCACAGCTTACTCTCATTCTATAGGGAGCAAACCAGGAATCCAGTCACTCAGTGTAGTGAAATGCATATTCAGATATGCAATAAAAAACTAGAAATGGTCATCAAATTCTTCTAGATGACTGGCACATTTTTTAGTTTATTGTAAAACTGACACAGTTTTTCTGGTTTATTCTGAGAGTCCTTTTAACTTCAATGGTATATTATATGAACATTTTGACTTTTGTTTTTTGAATAAAAACTTTTACTTTTAAGTATTTCGATGATAGAACGATCATTAAAAGACCAAGTTGCAGTTTTAACCCTCAGAAAATAATGTCTTAGTGTTTTTAGAAAAATCAGTTTTTTACTCATTCTCATAGCACTAAGCATTGATGCTTTATAGCTATTGGGACTGACGTATAAAAGAAAATTCTCTCACAGGGCCAATTCCTGAATATTATTCAGTTAAAGATTATAAATAATTTTGGTTTATGAATAGTGATGAAAACCATGAAATTCTAGTGTCACTACTCTGTCCAAGTAATTAGCTTAAATAGAATATTCACAGGTTCTCATTCCCCAGGTACCCATGATTAGTTGTGTCTTTATTCTGACTGAGGGATCATTTAGAGCAGTGGTAGTCAACCTGGTCCCTCCCGCCCACTTGTGGGCGTTCCAGCTTTCATGGTGGGCGGTAGCGGAGCAACCAAAGTATAAATAAAAAGATTTAACTATAGTAAGTTGTTTTATAAAGATTTATTTTGCCAAACTTAGCGAAAATTTGACATAAAGTACTTGGTAAGTAATTATTATTATATGCTTTAACTTGCTGTAACTCTGCTTTATAAATTTTATAAAGTAAAGTTACTTCTCTACTTTATAAATCACCATTACTGTGGAACTGGTGGGTGATTAGAAAATTTTACTACTAACAGAGATACAAAAGTAGGCGGTAGGTATAAAAAGGTTGACTCCCCCTGATTTAGAGTGACTGCCAGTCTGGGCAGCATAGTTGCTTTTGGAATAGGGATGGTGTGTGATTTACACAGTAAAGGCTGCCCCTGCTCCCAGTCAGAAATTCATTTCCTCAGAAACCCAACCCAAGGGTGTGAACTTTATATATATATTTGTTTTCTTGGATGTATTGGTTTTAAGAGGTTAGTATTTGTTATGTGTTTTAATTATTTATTTATTTGTGTGTGTATGACAGAAACAGAGAGAGTCAAAGAGAGGGACAGACAGGAAGGGAGAGATGAGGAGCATCAACTCTTCACTGCGGCACCCTACTTGTTCATTGATTGCTCTCTCACACGTGCCTTGACAGGAGGGGGGGCTACAGTAGACCGCGTGACCCCCCACTCAAGCCAGTAACCCTGGGCTCAAGCTGGCGAGCTTTGCTCAAACCAGATGAGTGTGCTCAAGATGGCGACCTCGGAGTCCCAAACCGGGGTCCTTTCGAGGTCCTTTGCGTCCCAGTCCAACACTCTATCCACTGCGCCTCTGCCTGGTCAGGCTGTTTTGTGTTTTAAATAGAATTATTGTTGTGGTAATACAGTGTAGGGCTGTTTGTGTGTTTATCTTTTGTCTTTTATTTTCTTTTTTTTTTTCTTTTAGCAAGTGAGAGAAAGAGACAGATAGAAAGACAGATAAACAGGAAGGGAGAGAGATGGGATGCATCAGTTCATAGTTGCGGCACCTTAGTTATTCATTGATTGCTTTCTCATCTGTGCCTTGACTGGGGATTCCAGCCTATCCAGTGACCCCTTGCTCAAGCCAGCGAACTTGGGCTTAAACCAGCAACCATGGTGTCATGTCTGTGACCCCATGCTCAAGTTGGCTACCCTGTACTCAATCAGCGACCTTGGGGTTTCATACTGGGTCCTCAGCATTCTAGGTCAACACTCTATCCACTGCGCCACCACCTGGTCAAACTGTTCTTTTTTTCCTTTAATTTTGCAGCCTGTAGCCAAATTTACAACTTGAAAAGTAATTAAAGTATTATAAATTTAACAAAAAGTCTTTATGGTGAAAAACTGTAAATTTTGTTGCCACATCTAATATCAGGGAGCACAGAAATGAATTACAACTCAACTAAATTGCAGCTCCACAAAATGTTATTTAAAAATGTTATAACCCCTACTTTCCATGTTGCTAATTGATGAGGGGAAGCACAATTCATCTACTGGGTTTATGCCTTAGATCTCTCATCTATAAAACAAAATCATAATAGTATCTAAGTGGTAGTAGAAGAGCTGGCTTAAATAGGTTTTATTAAGCCCTTAGAGTAGTGCTTTATGCCTAAAAGCTCTTAATGAATAATGTTATTGTTGTTATTGCTGAAATGATTTCCTACATCTTCATGAAGCTACTACCTGAATTCTTCTGTTTTCTTTAATACTTTCTTAGACATACAAGTTTAGTCTTAAGCCATTTAGAGCCCTGTCTTAGTACTAGACTTATCAAAGAAACAAGATGAAATGTTCAGGCATATCTACCTACTTATATATGTGTGCATCTATCTCTTTTTAAATAAAGTTGGCATCCTCAGTCAGTGGGGAATGGATAAATTCTTGAATAAATGATTTAAGAAAATTGGGAAGTTAGCCAGGTAAATAAGGTAAATGAGATAGGTAGAGGTCCCTGTTCTTCTGGAGAGTTAGGTAATAACTACTTACTCAAATATGTAGGTAACATTATATCAAAGTGGTAAATAGTATAAAGGATGTAAAATCAGGGTACCAAGCTAGAGAGTGACTAAGCTTGGGCAGGGGTGAGGTCTACATTAGCTAGGGTGGTCAGGTAAGGCCTTTCTGAGAAAGTGACATTTAGGCTGTACCCTGAAAAATGGGAAACACCATGTCAAAGCAGATGGAAAAACAGGTGAGGAGCATATAGACTGTATAAGATACTTGTGTTTGGGATCCAAAAAGAAGGCCCCATTGTGGCTGGATTCATTGTAGGTAAGTAAGTTGTGTAGGATGAGTAGACAGGGGCCACCTTCTAGAGGGGGGTATGGTACAGAGCGTGGGTCTTATTCCTATTGCAGGGGAAAGTCGGGAAGGTTTTCATGTGGAGAATGATCTGCTGCTGGGTGGTGACATGTTTTGAGTGAGTGGATGCAGGGCTGTAGTGAGAGATGATGGACTGAGGAGAGAGATGGCGGACTGTGGTACCGAGATTGTAGCAGTGGAGCTGGCATGTGGGCAGAGTTGACAGATCTTGATGGATTGAGTATGAAGAGTGAGAAAATGGGGGAAATTGAGGATGATTTCTGTGTTTTTGGCCTTAATACTGGATGGATGAGAGAGCCGTTTACCGAGATGAAGTCTTTCTTATAAAGCATCAGGTTTTGGGAAGAAGAATCAAGAGTAGTTCTGCTTTGGACCTGTTTTCCCGAGGTGGCAGTTAAGTGGTCCAAGTGGACATGTCACATAGGAAGTTGGAAATGAAAGCCAACTGATCCTGGGGAAAGTGAGAGTAGGTGATAGAAATTTGGTAGTCTTTAGAACTAGATGGTACTTAAAGCAGTGGGACTGGATGAGATTGCTCAAAGAGAATAAGTAGATCAAAAAGAGTAGAAAGTGAGACTAGAGTCCTTAGGCACTCCAACTTTGAGAGGCTGGCCCGAGGAAGGACCAGGGAAAGAGTCTGAGAAAAGGGGCCCATGAGGAAGCAGGAACAACTGCCTAAGGAAGAAATTAGAGAGCAGTTTCTCATACAGAAATGCAGAGTGTACTCTTTTTTCTTTTTTAAGAAAACTCAATATGGCGATTTTAAATTTATGATTTCTATAAGGAAGAAGCCACACACACATATATCCATATATGTATGTGTATGTATTCTGAACTCTGAACACTAAGGAGTTTCTAGTAGATGTCAAGTTAAATTGTAGCACCTACTGGTGAAATGATATTGCAGTCCAGCTTTATTAATCATTTCACACAGAAGAGATACAAAGTTTAGGCAGGCAATGCTAATGCAGAGCTAACACTCCCTTTATTTGGGAGTGATACAACATACAAAAGATTCTTAAGTATTTGGCCTATCACTGAACAGCCTGGCATCTTAACCATGTGTTGAGTTTTCAAGTCAAATCTATTAGGAACTGTTATTTTTCCTCTTTGGAACACAGCTTTAACATTGTCATTTTAGATAATGGTAAAAAATTTTTCCCTCCCTCTTTACAGCCAACCAAGCTAAAATATATTATTTATTCTGTAAAGCAAGGGCTACATTCATTTGTGTAGCAAGCAACCGTTATTGGTATGTTACATATAACATCATGAATTATTTCCTAATTACCCTTATGATTGATATAAAAATTAATAGCAAATGAAATGATCTGACTTTATTTTTTAATGCAAGAACCCTCCTATGAAAATTATCTCAGGCCCTGGCCAGTTGCTCAGTGGATAGAGCATCGGCCTGTCATGTGGACATCTCGGGTTCAGTCCTTAGTCAGGGCACACATGAGAAGCAACCATCTGCTTCTCTGCCCCTCTCTCTTCCCCTTCTCTCTCTCTACCTCGCTCACAGCAGTGGCACAATTGGTTCGAGCATCAGCCCCTGGCACTGACAATAGCTTGGTTGATTTGAACATTGGCCCCAGACAAAGGATTACCAGGTGAATCCTATTCCGAGCGCATACAGGATTCTGTCTCTCTCTCTCCCCTCCTCTGACTTTAAAAAAAGGGAAAGAAAAGAAAATTATTTTTTCTGGAGATATTCTGAGATTATAGACAAATAATTGATAGTCACAATTATAATTTCACTTCTGAGAAGGAATTCTTTTATGTATGTCAAATGGGGCACTGTTATAAAGATATGTACATATACAGAATGTTCCTATGGATTAGTTTGAAGTCTCTTTTGTTCTATAAAATTTCTCCCAATCATATTGACTAACACTATCCACCCGCTTACTAAGTACCAAACCTTTTGATAATCTTTCATATTGCTAACCTGGTAGAATACAAAGTTGATTACAGAAGTTATGCAATCAAGTTATAAATCATTTGAAAACATAAAAGTTTACAGGATAAGGACAGGGATTTTTTTATTCCCCCCATCCAACTTATTTATTTATTTATTTATTTATTTTACAGAGACAGAGAGAGTCAGAGAGAGGGATAAATAGGGACAGAAGGGAACGGAGAGAGATGAGAAGCATCAATCATCAGTTTTTCGTTGCAACACCTTAATTGTTCATTGATTGCTTTCTCATGTGTGCCTGGACTGCGGGCCTTCAGCAGACCGAGTAACCCCTTGCTTGAGCCAGCGACCTTGGGTCCAAGCTGGTGAGCTTTGCTCAAACCAGATGAGCCCGCACTCAAGCTGGAGACCTCGGGGTCTCAAACTTGGGTCCTCCGCGTCCCAGTCCAACGCTCTATCCACTGCACCACCGCCTGGTCAGGCCCATCCAACTTATTTTTGAAAAATTATTATGATTCATAATTATTTTTGACATTTTAATACTGTGGAACTAGTTTATTACCCCCTTCCTGCTGAGATTTTTGGTGACACTTTTCAGCTGGTGCTCACCATTTGAATTAGTGGGTAAACAAATGAAGCATGGCAGTAAACCATTTTTTGGAACTAAGGTAATAAGATAGGATAATTTATTCATTTTAGAGAGAGAGAAGGAGAAGGTGGAGGAGGAGCAGGAGGCATCAACTTCCATATGTGCCTTGACCGGGCAAGCTCAGGGTTTTGAACTGGCAACCCCAGTACTTCAGGTTGAAAACTTTATCCACTGTGCCACAATAGGCCGGGCTAATATAGGACTTTCAATTAGCATTTTGCTCATAAAGTAGTTATAGTTCACATTCAGTAATATGTTTAGAGTGGATTAGGATTTCAAGTCTTAGTGTCATAGTTTTGATTTTGTTTCCCCCAAACATGGTTGTAGAATTACTGCATTTTTCCACTGGATTTTCATAGCACATGTTACCTTCCTCCCATGCTTTTGGCTACCAACACAGATATTACTTCTGGAATGAGACTCTGAAAGGGTTTACTTAAGGAAGGAAATCACTGTGGATTGCAAATCTTCATTATGTTTCTATAAGGTTTACATTTGAGTTTGAATTTAGACTATAATTTCCTTTTGCTCTTTCTGATGCAGTTTAAGATGCTACCAGAGTTATTTCAAGATGATGAGAAGGCCATCAGTCCAACCTCAGCAATCTCTTCAGGGCGCACACCCCTCACCCGCACTCCTGCAAAGCCCACCAAAGGTCGACCAGCCCAGACGGCCAAAGAGCACAAGAAAACGGTGGGCCACCAGGTGAGTTTAGGTTTACCCTTTGGCTCAGCTGAGACTTCAGGTCTTCTTTTCCAGCCTCCCCGGTGGGATCCTCAGGTGAAGAGAGGCTATAGAACTTTCATGGTGAGAACATGAGACACTGTCCACTTCCACTCCTCTCCACCTAGCTTTAGATCTGTGACTGATTAAGCCCTTCACAAAATATGTAATATTCTCCACATCTTAACTCTTCTCTCTCATGGAGCACTGCTGTCTTTGTTTTATTTTCTGGTTGTTTTTGCTCTGGATGTCTTGTGCTCTGAGGAGTGGGAAATGTCACATGCATGCTTAGTGCCTGAACATTGCCCCTGGGCTTTGGACGAAGGCTGAGCACTGGTCAGCTTGTGTTCCTGTGCATGGGACTCTGTGCCCAGTGCAGACAGGAGGCAGGGCCTGTCACAGGTCCACTGCCTCCAGTCCTGACCCTGTGTCCCTAATGGTAACCCCACCCAAGCTGTGCTCTCCCATTCTCCTACTCATTTCTTTCCTATATGTTTTTAAGCCATCTGCTGCATTTTCAGTATTTTATAGCAAAACTCCTACTATATATAATTAAATGGCCTTTATAGTCTTTTTTTTTTTTTAACACAGAGAGAGTCAGAGAGAGGGACAAATAGGGACAGACAGAAAGAAAAGGAGAGAGATGAGAAGCATCAGTTCTTCGTTTTGCCACCTTAGTTGTTCATTGATTGCTTTCTCATATGTGCCCTGACCGCGTGCCTTCAGCAGACCGAGTGACCCCTTGCTCAAGCCAGCAACCTTGGGCTCAAGCTGGTGAGCTTAGCTCAAACCAGATGAGCTCGCGCTCAAGCTGGCGACCTTGGGGTCTTGAACCTGGGTCTTCTGCGTCCCAGTTCAACACTCTATCCACTGCACCACCACCTGGTCAGGCGGCCTGTATATTCTTAAAGCAACATTATATTTTTTAGTCAGAATTCTGAGTTCACAACAGAAAACAGCAGAACCTTGTATTAAAAGGGGAGAGGGAAGACTGAACTCTAGTGTATACCATGGGCTCTGGGAAATTATGATGTGTCATGTAGGTTCATCAGTTGTAGCAGACAGAGAATTCTGGTGGGGGTGTTAGTAAAGGGGAAGGCTGTGCATGTGTGGGGACAAGAGGTGAATGGGAAACCCTTGTATGTTTTCTTCAATTTGGCTGTGAACCTAAAACTGCTCTAAGAAAATACAGTTTATTAGAAAGGTCGAGGAGTGAGCCCTGGTCAGCTAGCTCAGCGGTAGAGCTTCGGCCCAGCGTATGAAAGTCCTGGGTTCCATTCCCAGTCAGGGCACACAAGAGAAGCAACCATCTGCTTCTCCACCCTTCCCCCTTCTCCTTCCTCTTGATCTCTCTCTCTTCCCCTGTGGGAGCCAAGGCTCCAATGGAGCAAGGTTGGCCTGGGCCCTGAGGGCGGCTCCATGGCCTCCGCCTCAGGCACTAGAAAGGCTCCTTGGCAGCAGAGCATCGCCCCCTGGTGGGCATGCTGGGTGGATCCAGGTCAGACGCATGTGGGAGTCTATCTGCCTGCCCACTTCCCACTTCAGAAAAATACAAAAAACCCCAAAAACCAAAAAAGTGGGGGGAACTGCATGGTGTTGAAAGTGAATATAGATTTAGCAGAGTAAGCATGTAAATGGTAGTATTTAAGCAAATTTTAACCCACAAGCCCTACCATTCTTGTTAAATAGCAGATCCCTTTTTGAGAGTGGTTCAATTTCTTCTACTGTCATTGGAAGAAAATTTTAAATTGTTTTAGATCATCTTTGGCTTTGACAAAACCTTGATGCCTCGTTCTGCTCTTTTCCATGCAGTTCCGAAATTCCCTTCACCTGCTTATGGAGACCCTCAATGCCACTACCCCTCACTATGTGCGCTGTATCAAGCCTAATGATTTCAAGTTCCCATTCACGTAAGTATTCCTCAGCTACTGAATTTAATTTAAAAGTATCCATATCTCATAGCATTACCAAACCAATAGGAGGAAAAAATATTTGGGTAATTCTTCATGTCTTCTGGAATTTACTAGTTAATAGAATTAAAAAAAATTATTTGACACCCCCGTACCCATTTCTCTTACCCACCAACCCCCACCTCTGGCAACCACCAAGCTGTTCTCTGAGTTTCTGAGCTTAGAGAGAGAGAGAGAGAGAGAGAGAGAGTTGTTTTGTTCTGTGTTTTTTAGATTTCATAGAGGGATCATATGGTATTTTTCTTTCTCTGACTTAATTTCATTTAGCATCATACTCTCAAGTTCCATCCATGTTGTTAAAATGGCAAGGTTTCATTTTCTTTTATGGCTAAAGAATATTCCATTGTCTGTGTACAATAGTTTCTTTATTCATTCATTGATTGGGTTGTTTCTGTATCTTAGCTATTGTAAATAATGCTGCAGTGAACATGGGGTGCATATGATTTTTTTCTTTTCTTTTTTTTTTTTTTTTTTTTTTGTATTTTTCTGAAGTTGGAAACAGGGAGGCAATCAGACAGACTCCCACATGCACCTGACTGGGATCCACCCGGCATGCCCACCAGGGGGCGATGCTCTGCCCATCTGGGGCGTAGCTCTGTTGCAACCAGAGCCATTCTAGCGCCTGAGGCAGAGGCCATGGAGCCATCCTCAGTGCCCGGGCCAACTTTGCTCCAATGGAGCCTTGGCTGGGGGAGGGGAAGAGAGAGACAGAGAGGAAGGAGAGGGAGAGGGATGGAGAAGCAGATGGGCGCCTCTCCTGTGTGCCCTGGCCAGGAATCGAACCCGGGACTCCTGCATATTAGGCCAACACTCTACCACTGAGCCAACCAGCCAGGGCCGCATATGATTTTTTGAGTTAGTGTTTTCTTTAATGAGTACCCAGAAGTGGACTTACTGAATCATATGATAGTTGTATTTTTAATTTTTTGAAGAATCTCCATACTGTTTTCCACAGTGGCTGCACGAATTTATATTCCCTCTGAAAATAAGTTTCCCTTTTTGCCACATCCTCACCAACACTTGTTATTTCTTGTCTTGTTGGTAATAGCCATTCTCACTGGTGTGAGGTGGAATCTCATTGTGGTTTTGATTTGCATTTCCCTGATGATTAATGATGTTGAACATCTTTTCATGTTCCTGTTGGCTATCTCTGTCTTCTTTGGAAAAATGTGTATTTAGATCTTCTGTTCATTTTTTAAATCAGAGTGTTTTTGCTTTTGAGTTGTGTGGGTTCTTCATATTAATTTTAGGTAATAAACTCATTTTGGATATATGATTTGCAAATATTTTCTCCCACCAGCAGGTTACATTTTTATTTTATTGATGGTTTTGTTTGGTGTGAGGAAGCTTTTTAGTTAGATGTAATCCTGCATGGTTTTGTTTGTTTGTTTGTTTGTTTGTTTGTTTTGTGACAGAGACAGAGAGAGTCAGAGAGGAACAGATAGGGACAGACAGACAGGAAGGGAGATAAGAAGCATCAGTTCTTCGTTGCAGCATCTTAATTGCTCATTGATTGCTTTCTCATATGTGCCTTGATGGGATGGGGGTTGTGCTACAGCAGAGCAAGTGACTCCTTGCTCAAGCTGGAGACCTTGGGTCTTAAACCTGGGTCCTCTGCATCCCAGTCCAACGCTCTCTCCACTGCACCACTGCCTGGTCAGGCCCTACTTGTTTAATTTTGCTTTTGTTGCTTTTACTTTGGTGTCAGATTTTTAAAAATTATCACCAAGACCTATGTCAGGGACCTTACTACCTTTTTTCTTCTAGGAATTTTATGGTTTTAGGTCTTAGGATCAAGTTTCTATTTCATTTTGAGTTAATTTTTGTGTATGGTGTAGGAAAGTTGTTCACTTTCACTTTTGGCATGTGGCTGTCCAGTTTTTCTAACACCATTTTTCTTTTTTATTTATTTATTTTTAGTGAGAATGAGACAGAGAAAGGGATAGACAAGGACAGACAGGAAGGGAGAGAAATGAGAAGCATCGACTCATAGTTGTATCACTTTAGTTGTTCATTGATTGCTTTCTCATATGTGCCTTGACCTGGGGGCTCCAACTGACCCATGACCCCTTGCTCAAGCCAGTGACCTTGGGCTTGAAACCAGCGACCTTTGACCTCAAGCCAGCAACCATGGGGTCATGTCTATGATTCCTTACTCTTGCTAGTGACACCACACTCAAGCTGGTGAGCCTGTAACCTCAGAGTTTCAAACCTCACCTCAACATCCCAGGTTGATGCTCTATCCACTGCAGCTCCACCTGGTCAGGTTCCAACACCGTTTTTGGAAGAGATTGTCCTCTCCCCATTTTATATTCTTGGCTTGTTTATATAAATTAATTGATCATCTATGTGGGGTTTGTTTCTGGGCTCTCTATTCTCTTCCACTGATCTGTGTTTCTGTTTTTATGTCGTTATCATGCTGTTTAATTACTATATATTTGTAATAGTGATTTAAATTAGGAGCAGGATGCCTCCAGCTTTTTCGTTCTTTCTCAGTCTTGCTTTGGCTTCATTTTTTCAGTTTTTGTTCCCTTTTGAGAATGTGAGAACAGATTAGCAGTTGTCTTTCTGAAGATTTTAAAATTAAAGGTTAAGTAAGCATACATAATTCTATTTTCTGTTTTGGGTTTTTTTTTTTCTCTATCATTTATTTAGCATTTACTGTGCACCAAGAATAATACTTGGTTTTAGAATACATTGTCTCTTTTTTTTAAAATTAAAGTTAATGCAGTGACATTGATAAATCAGGGTACATATGTTGAGAGAAAACATCTCCAGATTATTTTGACATTTGATTGTGCTGTATACCCCTCCCCCAAAGTCAAATTGTCTTCTGTCACCTTCTATATGGTTTTCTTTGTGCCCCTCCCCTCCCCCACCCCCTCTCTCCTTCCTAGCCCCATCCCCCCTCCCCCAACCCCCTCACCCCCATTGCCATCACATTCTTGTTCATGTCTCTGAGTCTCATTTTTATGTCCCATCTATGTATGGATTCATATAGTTCTTAGTTTTTTTCTGATTTACTTATTTCACTCCGTATAATGTTATCAAGGTCCATCCATGTTATTGTAAATGATCCGATGTCATCATTTCTTATGGCTGAGTAGTATTCCATAGTATATATGTACCAAAGCTTTTTAATCCACTCGTCCTCTGACGGACACTTGGGCTGTTTCCAGATCTTCACTATTGTGAACAATGCTGCCACAAACATGGGGGTGAAAGAAGCCATTCTATGGTGTTCTTGGGGTATATTCCTAAAAGTGGGATAGCTGGGTCAAAAGGCAGTTCAATTTTCAGTTTTTTGAGGAATCTCCATACTGTTTTCCACAGTGGCTGCACCAGTCTGCATTCCCACCAGCAGTGCAGGAGGGTTCCCTTTTCTCCACATCCTCACCAGCACTTATTCTGTGTTGTTTTGTTGATGAGCGCCATTCTGGCTGGTGTGAGGTGATATCTCATTGTGGTTTTAATTTGCATTTCTCTAATGATTAGTGATGTTGAGCATTTTTTCATATGCCTATTGGCCATCTGTATGTCCTCTTTGGAGAAGTGTCTATTCATCTCTTTCTCCCATTTTTGATTGGATAGTTTGTCTTCCTGGTATTAAGTTTTACAAGTTCTTTATAAATTTTGGTTATTAACCCCTTATCAGACATATTGTCAAATATGTTCTCCCATTGTGTAGTTTGTCTTTTTATTTTGTTCTTGTTGTCTTTAGCTGTGCAAAAGCTTTTTAGTTTGATATAGTCCCATTTGTTTATCTGTCTTATTTCACTTCCCCGTGGAGATAAATCAGCAAATATATTGCTCCGAGAGATGTCCGAGAGCTTACTGCCTATGTTTTCTTCTAAGATGCTTATGGTTTCACGGCCTACATTTAAGTCTTTTATCCATTTTGAGTTTATTTTTGTGAGTGGTGTAAGCTGGTGATCTAGTTTCATTTTTTTGCAGGTAGCTGTCCAATTTTCCCAACACCATTTGTTAAAGAGGCTGTCTTTACTTCGTTGTATTTCCTTACCTCCTTTGTCAAATATCAGTTGTCCATAGAGCTGTGGGTTTATTTCTGGGTTCTCTGTTCTGTTCCATTGATCTATATGCCTGTTCTATGCCCATACCAGCTGTTTTGAGTACAGTGGTCTTGTAGTATAACTTGATATCAGGAAGTGGGTATCCCTCCCACTTTATTCTTCTTTTTTAAGATTGCTGAGGCTATTTGTGTTCTTTTTTGGTTCCATATAAATTTTTGTAATATGTGATCTATATCTTTGAAGTATGTCATTGGTATTTTAATAGAAATTGCATTGAATTTATAGATTGCTTTGGGTAATATAGACATTTTAATGATGTTTATTCTTCCTAACCATGAGCACAGTATACACTTCCACTTGTTTGTATCTTCCTTGATTTCTTTTATCAATGCTTTGTAATTTTTCATGTACAAGTCTTTATAGTCTCCAAGGTTAAGTTTACTCCTAGGTACTTTATTTTTTTGGTTGTAATAGTGAAGGGGATTGTTTCTTTAATTTTTCTTTCTGACTGTTCATTGTTGGCATATAAAAATGCCTCTGATTTCTGAGTATTGATTTTTTATCCTGCCACTTTGCTGAATTCATTTATCAGGTCCAGTAGTTTTTTGACTGAGACTTTAGGGTTTTCTATATACAATATCATATCATCTGCAAATAATGATAGTTTTACTTCTTCTTTTCCAACTTGAATGCCTTTTATTTCTTCTTCTTGTCTGATTGCTGTGGCTAGGACTTCCAGGACTATGTTAAATAATAGTGGTGAAAGGGGGCACCCCTGCCTTGTTCCTGATCTTAAGGGGATTGCTTTTAATTTTTGCCCATTGAGTATTATGTTGGCTGTGGGTTTCTCATAGATGGCTTTTACCATGTTGAGGTATGTTCCTTGTATTCCCACTTTGCTGAGGGTTTTGATCATGAATGGGTGCTGAATTTTATCAATTGCTTTTTCTGCATCTATTGAAATTATCATCTGGTTTTCCTCCTTTTTGTTTATGTGATGAATCACATTGATTGATTTACGAATATTGTACCAGCCTTGCCTCCCCAGAATAAATCCCACTTGATCATGGTGTATGATTTTTTCCATATATTGTTGGATCCAGTTTGCTAATATTTTGTTGAGGATTTTGGCATCTATATTCATCAGAGATATTGGCCTATAATTTTCTTTCTTTGTGTTGTCTTTGCCTGGTTTTGGAATCAGAATTATGCTCACCTCATAAAAGGAGCTTGGAAGTCTTCCTTCCTCTTGAATTTTTTGAAATAGTTTGAGAAGGATAGGAGTTAGTTCTTCTTTGAATATTTGGTAGAATTCAGTTGTGAAGCCATCAGGCCCTGGACTTTTCTTTGTTGGGAATTTTTTGATAACTGTTTCAATCTCATTTGGTGTAATCAGTCTGTTTAGGTTTTCTAATTCTTTCATATTGAATTTTGGAAGATTGTATGTTTCAAGGAATTTGTCCATTTCATCTAGGTTGTCTAGTTTTTTGGCATACAGTTCTTCATAGTATTTTCTTATAATATTTTGTATTTCTGTTATGTCAGTTGTTATTTCTCACTCTCATTTCTAATTTTATTTATTTGAGTCCTTTCTCTCTTTTTCTTGGTGAGTCTAGTAAAGTTCATCAATCTTGTTTACCTTTTCAAAGAACCAGCTCCTAGTTTCATTGATCCTCTGTATTGTTTCTTTAGCCTCTATGTCATTTATTTCTGCTCTGATCTTTATTATTTCCTTCCATCTACTACATTTGGGCTTTACTTGCTGTTCTTTTTCTAGTTCTTTTAGATGCAGGGTGAAGTTGTTTATTTGAGCTTTTTCTAGCTACTTAAAGTGTGCCTGTAGTGCTATGAACTTCCCTCTCAGTACTGCTTTTGCTGTGTCCCATAAATTTTGAGTTGTTGTATGCTCATTGTCATTCATTTCTAGGAATTTTTTTATTTCTTCTTTGATCTCATTCTTAATTCATTCGTTATTTAACAACCTGCTATTTAGTTTCCATGTGTTTGAGAATTTTTGAGCTTTTCTGATGTGGTTCATTTCTAGTTTCATGCTGTTGTGATCGGAGAAAGTGCTTGATATGATTTCAGTCTTCTTAAATTTGTTGAGACCACTTTTGTGCCCTAACATGTGGTCTATCCTAGAGAATGTACCATGAGCACTTGAAAAGAATGTATATTCTGCTGCTTTAGGGTGAAAGGTTCTGAAGATATCTATTAAATCAATAGATATCTAGTGTGTCCAATAAGTCTGCTGTTTCTTTGTTAATTTTCTTTCTTGAGGATCTATCTAGTGATGTTAGTGAGGTATTGAAATCCCCTACTATTATAGTATTGCTGTTGATCTCGCCCTTAAATCCATCAAAGTCTGCTTTATATATTTAGGTGCTCCTATATTAGGTGCATAGATATTTATAATAGTTATATCTTCCTGTTGGATTACTTCCTTTATCATTATGTAGTGGCCTTCTTTATCTCTTACTATATCCTTTGTTTTAAAGTCCAATTTGTCTGATATAAGTATTGCTACCCCAGATTTTTTTTCATTTCCATTTGCATGAAATGATTTTTTTCCATTCTTTTACTTTCAATCTATGTGTATCTTTTGTTCTAAGGTGTGTCTTTTGTAGACAGCATATGTACGGGTCCTGTTTTCTTATCCATGCAGCTACCCTATGTCTTTTGATTGGATCATTTAATCCATTTACATTTATGGTTATTGATATGTAGTTGTTTATTGCCATTTTCTTCTTTAAAGGTGTATTCCTTTTTTGCTATATTCTTTTCCCACTTTGATCTGTTTACAACAGGCCCCTTAACATTTCCTGCAGCATTGGTATGGTTGTAATGAATTCCTTGAGTTGTTTTTTGTCTGGGAAGCTTTTTATTTCTCCTTTGATTTTAAACGATAGCCTTGCTGGATAAAGTAGTCTTGGTTGTAGGTTCTTGTTCTGCATTACTTTGAATATTTCTTGCCATTCCCTTCTGGCCTCAAGTGTTTTGTTGAGAAGTCGGATGTCATCCTTATGGGAGCTCCTTTGTAGGTGATAGCTTTTTTTTCTCTTGCAGCTTTTAATATTTTCTCTTTATCGCTTAGCTTTGGTATTTTAATTATGATGTGTCTTGGTATAGGTTTCTTTGGGTTTCTCTATAATGGAGTCCTCTGTGCTTCTTGAACTTGTGAGAGTTTCCCCTGCATTAATTTAGGGAAGTTTTCAGCTATGATATGATTGAACAAAGTCTCTATCCCTTGTTCTTTTTCTTTTTCTTCAGGAACTCCTATGATGTGGATGTTATTTCTCTTCATGTTGTCACAGAGCTCTCTAATAGTTTCCTCAGTCTTTTTGAGTCTCTTTTCTTTTTCCTTCTCTGCTTTCATGCCTTCATTCCAGTTGTCCTCCAACTCGCTGATTTGATCATCAGCTCTATCTATCCTGTTTTTAATTCCTTCCATTGTGGTCTTTATTTCTGATATTGTATTTGTCATCTCTGACTTATTCTTTTTTATACTTGCTATTTCTTTATTTAGGTGTTCATAATGACCATCCATTGTTGTTCTAAGATTCCTAAGCATCCTTACAATCATTATTTTGAACTCTGCATCTGGAAGTTTGATTATTTCCATATCACTCAGTTCATCTCCTGAAGGATTCTCTTGTGGTTTCATTTGGATTGCACTTTTTTGTCTTATTGTCGGTGTTTTGTTTGTAGAGTTGGTTGAGTCTAGGCTTAGTGTTGTCTGCCTCCAGTTTTCAGTTGTGTTATTTCTAGGTCTTCTTGGGTTGGTATCAGCTATTATTTGTAATCCACTTTCGGATTTGGGCAGGTTTGAAGTCTTGATTTGTTTGTTTTCTTAACAGGTGATAGTCTTATTTATGGATCTCAGCAAGGAGCTTCCTTGAAACTGTATCCAGGAATGCGATGGGTGTAACCTGAGACTCTGAAGGCCTCTTTCACCAACTAATCTCTCTGGAGGCAGGGTGTTTTCTCAGCTTCAGTAGGGGGAGGTGTATCTCAGATCTCCATGGAGACCTGAGTTACTGCCCCTCCTCCCCTTTTCTTGTTTTCAGCTGTGTCTTGTTGCGCTGATTGGAGCTGGAGAGATGTCTGGAGATCTCTGATCCTGAAGCAATTCAGTACTCTTTTATGGAAGGGTCAGTCCCTCCCCCAGCTATGGCCACCTCCAGCATGGATGAATCAGCTTTTTTAGGTCGTCTCCTGCATTCCTTAGCCCCCCCACAGTCTGTCCCTCTCTCTCTCCTTTCCACTTGGGAGATAAGCTGGTCTTTTCAATACACCTCGCTCCCTGGTTGCCAGGCAAGTGGCTGTGAGCAGTATTTTCTGCTCTTTTCCCTGGAGTGAGATCTCCTCTGGGCTCTCAACCTCACCCCCCCTCCGTTCCTGTAAGCAGGGGAGATTCAGGCGCTCCCTACCAGGTTTGTTGTGGCTTCTTCTTTGCTCCTTGGTTTTGTGTGTGTGTGTGTGTGTGTGTGTGTTTTGTTTTTGCTCCTTGTTTTTTGAGAGCTGTTTTTGTAGTCCAGAGTTGGTTTTTCACGCTGATTTTTCCTAAATTGATTTGTATTCCAGTTTGGTGGTGAGATCTGTGCGTCTGTGCGTCCACCTACTCCACTGCCATCTTCAGGTCTCCTCTATTTTCTGTTTTGAATTTACTTTTAAGATCTTTTGGGGCTTTTGTCAATTTGGGCAGTAGTTAAAACCAGGGCTGGGTGAGAGAGTACTTTGGCGAAGGCTCACAGTTGTCCCTGCTCCTTTTCAACTGTTGGACCATTGCAGAATGTCTAATTTTACCAAACATCTTGTTCTACATTAATTACCATATATGGAGGGAAAGGTATTTTTTTTCCCCAAAAGGGAAGTATTTCTTTAATTTTTATTTTAGTATTTCTTTAATTTTAAAAGTAATGTATGTACATTGTAAAAATAGGTTTCAGGAAATATAAACTAGTATAAAAATAAGTGAGAATGCATTTGTTACACCCAAAGAAATAAGTTGTATTAAGTATCCAACATTCTTCCTTCGCTAATGTGTGTGTGTGTGAGGGAGAGAGGGAGAGAAAAATTAAAGAGGCCCTGGCCGGTTTGCTTAGTGGATAGAGCATCGGCCCAGCATATGGACATCCTGGGTTCAATTCAAGGTCAGGGCACACATGAAAAGCCACCATCTACTTATCTGCCCCTCTCTCTCCCACCTCTTTCTCACCCCTCCTGCAGTCAGTGGCTCCGTTGATCTGAGAGTCAACACTAGGCACTAAAAATGGCTCTGTTGATTCAAGCATTGGCCCTAGACAGGGGTTGCTGGGTGGATCTCAGTTAGGGCGCATGCAGAAGTCTTTCTCACTATCTCCCCCTCCTCTCACTTAAAATAAACAAACAAATAAATAAAAGAGAGAATAAGTGAAAAACACTAATAAAAGGGATGGTCTCATGCTATAATTGCTATTTTATATCTGCCTTTATTAAAATAAATTGTGGATGCTTTCTGTGTTAGTAAACATTTACATCATCATTCTAATGACTATATAATATCCCATTGTATAGATATACTATCATTTACTTAAATTAATCCTTTGAGAGTGGATCAATTTTGATTGATTGCCTTTTAGGTTATTCCAACAATGCTGTAATAAACATTTTTATATTTTTGCCTGATTACCTCCTTAGGATAATTTAAAAAATGGAATGTGTGCTTAAACGATTATACGTTTACCAATGGTTATACGTCCAGTTACCACTCTATAGTGTAGGAGTACAACCCTGCCAACTCTGCCCTCTGGATATATTGCCTCAGACTGGAGGGCAGTTCTGAAAAAGTACTATATTCTATCAAGAAGCCCTTTCTGGAGGGAGTGGGAAGCAGGATGAAGCTACCACATCATGAGCCACTACAGGATAGCCCTAGCCAACCTCATCTCCACCATTACCAGAACACTTGAGAAAATAACACAGCAGAGGGTTGCAGAGGTGGCTTTGTGAGCTGCAGGCCTTACCGCTTCCCCTTTTAGAGTCAATTTAATATTGAAATGCCCATTGTCTAGAGTAAAATAAACATAAAGTATATAAGATATAATACAAACCAAAAATATTTTCCATTGATATAGACCCTTATAAATGCTTAGTATGTACACACTAAACTGAGTAGAATAGCTTTTAGAATACCAATAAGTTTTTTTAAAATAACTGAATGAGGCATGTTTAATTTGTCTTTGTTAGAGAAATTTCCTGAGCTGGCCAGTCTTTATTCCAGAGGAGCTTTGTACGGTGAGCTAAAGAATTATGAGACTGGCAAGTCAAGCCAAGCCATTTAATAAGTGTGGGCAAAGTACAAAGGAGGTTCTTTGTTTGTTTGATATCTGAATTCTCAATGGTAATTCTTCTGAGTTATGGTATGAATGACAGATAATGCTTATGGCTCTTCAGTTTTACTGCTAATTGGAGTTTTCCGTTTTGATCACTGCTACAACTTCTTAATGCTTCCTTTTCTAATATATCCATTTGGCTCTTTACAGAAGAATTTAATCTCTGAACTGAGGAGAGTAATTTGTGGCTGTAGCCAGGCTTCCTTGTGTGTTGATGGTTTTCTTCTGTACTGTAGATTTGATGAGAAGAGGGCAGTGCAGCAGTTGAGAGCATGTGGTGTCCTGGAGACCATCCGAATCAGTGCAGCAGGTTTCCCCTCACGGTGAGCTTAGAGGTTTTCAAATACAAGGGGTCCTAATGAAAAGGTTTCCACTACTTTAAGCTAACATGAGTTTCTTTTTATAGGTGGACTTACCAAGAATTTTTCAGCCGCTACCGTGTCCTAATGAAGCAAAAAGATGTGCTGGGTGATAGAAAGCAAACATGCAAGAATGTATTAGAGAAACTGATTCTGGTAATAAAAAATTTCACTTCTCTTTATCTGAACAGATTATGGCCAAAGGCCTTGTGTTTATAATCTGTGAAAGTCCTAGGAACATCCAAATTCCACTAATCCAGATTATTCAGGGCTGGGAGGGTGGAGGGTCACCGTCCATTTCGGATGCTCGGACTGACTGGTGAGGATGACGGCCCACCATTAGGAAACAGCGGGGGGAGGCCTGGACCCAGACTTGAGACACATTCTTTTTATAGTCTGATCATTACCAATAAAAATTTACCTAGTTCTTACTTATGGAAGATACCAGGTCAGATGCTGTGTGATTAGGAAAAATTAAGTCTTGTCCTCAGATAACAATCTATCTTGGAAATGAATGCATTTTAAAGATAATTATAATATACCTTAATGTCTATCAAATGCTGAGTGAGTGAGACAGGAAATCTAAGCAATGCAAAGCCACATGTGCTGTGGGAAAGTGGAACAATTTCATGGAAGATAAGTGTTTTGAGTCAGGTCCTGAAGAGTGGGTAAGTTTCAGTGAAAGTGGAAGGAGACTGTCCTAACAGGGAGCGTGGCATGAAGAGGTAGGAAAGCAGAGTTTTCTCAGAAAACAGGAATGTAGTTTCTTTGCAGTATAATATTGGTATATGGGACAGTAGGGACATGTTGAGGAACTGTAAGTTGGTGTTTGGAGAGACTTGCATTCCAAGCTAAGGAGTTCTCAAACTGTAGGATGTACCAGAGTCACCTGGAGGGCTTGTTAAAACACAGTTTGCTGGGCCCCACCCCCAGAATTTCTGACTCAGTAGGTCTGGGATGTGTCCAACAACTTGCATTTCTAATAACTTGCCAGGTGATGCTGAGCTGGTCTGAGAATAATACTTCAAGAACCACTGATCTAGGCCATGGAGAATTAAAGATTCATGAAAGATTTTAATAAACTTTTCACTTGTTTTGTACTAGTTTGGATGGAGTACCTCACTCTGAGTTAGTCATCATTAACTAAATGTAATATCTCTTTTAATAATATTTTTTTCTTCAAAAAAGCTAAGACCATCTTCTATAAATGTGGAAAAAAATTGAATACTTTTTTATTTGTTTGTTTGTTTTGTATTTTTCTGAAGTTGGAAACGGGGAGGCAGTCAGACAGACTCCCGCATGCGCCTGTTCGGGATCCACCGGGCACGCCCACCAGGGGCGATGCTCTGCCCATCTGGGGTGTCGCTCTGCTGCAATCAGAGCCATTCTAGCGCCTGAGGCAGAGGCCACAGAGCCATCCTCAGCGCCCGGGCAAACTTTGCTCCATTGGAGCTTTGACTGCGGGAGGGGAAGAGAGAGACAGAGAGGAAGGAATGGGGGAGGGGTGGAGAAGCAGATGGGGGCTTCTCCTGTGTGCCCTGGCCGGGAATCGAACCTGGGACTCCTGCACCCCAGGCCGACGCTCTACCACTGAACCAACCGTCCAGGACCTTGAATACTTTTTTAATTCGGCCCAACTCTTTTCTATCCTGAGTTCAGATGGGAATGTAGAGCAGAAAGTAGGGACAGTCCTACACCCAGCCTCCTCCCCCAGACCCTGCCAGGCCTGCTTCAGGGCTTTGCGGGACAGAGGTACAAATAGAGGAGTGAGTGCAGGGCTGGTGTGGGGTGGAGCTGGGGAGGCTGGGCTGGGACAGAGAGAAGGAGAGGGAACCATTTTCTAGCTCTTTCTGTTTCTCTAGCTAGGCTTCCTAAGTACATTTTATTGATTAAAATTGAAATAATTTTAGGTATTTCAATATTTGTGGAGAATTCTGATTTTCTGGTTTCATGTACCAGATAGGAAATATCTGCTTACAGTAAAAAGTAGTTTTCTGTTTTCTCACAATTTCAAATCACAGTCGTGGTTATTATAAATAAATTTTACTCTTTTTATATGAGGATAATAACCTACATCCTTCTAAATAAGGTGTATCAGAATGTAATAGATCAAAAATTGCATGCATATCTATTTACTGCTCAAGTCTGCTTATAATCAAAACTAAATGAACAGTATAAATGGTTATATTTTTGTGAAATGAGTTTTGAAATTTATATAAGTAATTTAAACATACAGGGTTTTATTTTCAGATACTGCTGATAGAGCAAAGATATAACAAGAAATTTAACTCTTTTAATATGAAGGCATAGGTTTTTGTTTTTTAATTTTTATTTTGTGTGCATTACTTCCAGCCTTATTCTTTATACTGGTGTTTTTGTCCCTTCAGCTTTCTCATGGAACATACAGCCCGATGTAATCCTTAACAGCCTGGGTCAGTCAAAGGGAGTGTCAGCATCTCCATTTCTTTGAGATATTTAAAATACAAACAAGCAAATAATAGCTGCCTATAATTTACAACCAAGTTTTTGGCCTCAGATAATAATTTCAGGTAGAATAATTCTGGAAATAACTTAAACTACAGTTTTTCTTAAAAGCCCTTCTATTGCTCAACTTGCATAGGATTAAAAATCTGGCTCCATTAGTTAATCATGATGTAGCCCAAGTTTTAGCTAATAGATTCGTGCCTTTACTGATTCTGCTTTTAGCTGTATTTTTTTCTCTTTTCAAATTTTATTTATGTGGTCATTATTTCTACTTCTGAGTATACAATTTCTTCCAAAAACAGGACAAGGACAAATACCAGTTTGGTAAGACAAAGATCTTTTTCCGTGCTGGTCAAGTGGCCTATCTAGAAAAACTGAGGGCAGACAAGCTGAGGGCTGCCTGCATCCGGATCCAGAAGACAATCCGAGGGTGGCTGCTGCGCAAGAAGTACCTGCGCATGAGGAAAGCGGCCATCGCCGTGCAGAGATACGTGCGCGGCTACCAGGCCCGATGGTAGGTTCTGGGCACCTGTTCATCTGCCTCGCGGCTCCTAAGATTACAGAGTTCAGCTGATTCATTGTCTCAACCAGGACAATTTTGAGTGGTTAGCCTACCTAGGAAGGCAATACCTCACCTCTTCTTAGATTCTTCTTAGATTAATTGCAGGAGCAAATTAACTCATAAGACAGTGAACTAGAATAAAATTTTACTCACCCTTGATGGTAATTTATTATACTTTTATATGGACTTGAAGAAATTATCTGTAAACTAAAACAGTTATGAATATGAGCTAGTTAATAATGACTCCATTGAGGAGTTTTCAGGAGCAAATGACTGTGAAGGTTTTTCTAGAATTATACTGCAGTGTGATTACATATTAGGATAATTTTAATTTGGAAATATCAATAGAAATGAACTACTGATAAAGGATTTATGCCCCAAAGAATTTGAAAAATATTGTACATTTAAATGGATAGATCTAAGAAAGCTGGTAGTAAGTAAGTGTGGGATTACTAGTATAGTCAGTCTGCTGTGCAAGGAGGATATAGCCTGGGGTCATGAGCACTGTCCCAGAAAGAATGAACCTCTGTGAGCTTCACTTTTTTATTTTAAAATCAGATAATATGGGACATCCTAAACTGTAGGGTGAGGAAGGCTCAAATAAGATAATGAATGAAAAAATATTTGGGTGAACTATTAATTGCTATACAAATATAAGAAATATAGATATTGATGTAATATTGTGTCATGGCGACAATGAACTACCCAGAGACCAGATGACATACTCCGAGGGGCGGAGGGTAGGGACAGCCCCAGTCAGCAGACCAAAGGACTGAAGCCCTGTCCCCAGCCTTACTCAGATATTTATTAGCAAGTACTTTATAAATAACTCAAGGAAACAGACAAGTTTTCAGGGGGTGAAGTAAAGGACAAAGAACATGCTGACTTCTAATCTCTGTTCTGAAAGCCTAAACATTTGTGTGTGTCTGAATCTTATCCTGCTGTGTGTGCTGTAGTAGTTCATTTCTATTGATATTTCCTGTTTACAGCACACTCTGTTTCCAGTACAGGTCAGAGAGGCCCCTGGACTCTTATCCGCTCAGGGCTTTCACCCTAGGGTGCCTTGCTGTTCGGATTGTAATCCTAACTCTGCATATTTTTATAGAATATTCCTACAATATTGTATCTTATTAGAATAATACAATGGAGGTACTACTTGTGCCAAAGATACTGGTGCTTTAAGTCTCTACCACATATATTCCCAGGCTTTTCTGATTACTGACAAATATACCATTTCTTCCTTTGGCTAGCTATGCTAAGTTCCTGCGTAGAACCAAGGCAGCGACCATCGTTCAGAAGTACTGGCGCATGTATGTAGCACACAGGAAGTACAAAATTAAACGAGCTGCCACTATTGTTCTTCAGTCTTATTTGCGAGGCTATTTGGCCAGAAATAGGTATCGCAAGGTGAGTCATTATTTTCAACTTTATTTATTCATTTCATTAATATTCATCAAATTCCATATCTGTACAAAGTTACAACTATGGACACAGGTAGCATATGGAAAACAATCAACAATTGAAATATATTTTAAAATATTAAATAAGTTCATATATTTATTGACAAGACAATAGAAAAAGGAAATTTACCTTCTTTCCCCCCCTTTGTCTATGTAATTTTAAAAAAAGTTAGCATATTAACTTCCTGTGGTTGCTGTAATAAATTACCAACAACTTGGTGGCATAAAACAATAGAAATTTGCCTGACCAGGCAGTGGCGCAGTGGATAGAGCATCGGACTGGGATGCAGAAGACCCAGGTTTGAGACCCCAAGGTCGCCAGCTTGAGCGCGGGCTCATCAGGCTTGAGCAAAAGCTCACCAGCTTGAGCCCAAGGTCCCGAGCAAGGGGACCTTATAGCTCCTAGGTCAAGGCACATATGAGAAGGCAATCAATGAACAACTAAGGTGTCACAACAAAAAACTGATGATTGATGCTTCTCATCTCTCTTCGTTCCTGTCTGTCTGTCCCTATCCATCCCTCTCTCTGACTCTCTCTCTGTCTCTGTTAAAAAAGAAAATAAAAATTTATTCTCTCACAGTTCTGGAAGTCAGAAATCCTCAATAAGAATCACTGAGCCCAAAATCAAGCTGTCAGCAGGGCTGCTCTCCCTCCAGAAGCTGAGGGGAGAGTCCATTCCTTGGCTCTTCCAGCTTCTGGCAGCTTCCAGTGTTTCTTGTGTTTGTGGCCACATCACTCCAAGTTCTGCCTTCCTCTTAACATCATCATGTCCTCAGTGTGTCTAACTTTCAAGATAATCCAGTATAACCCCTCATCTCAAGATTTTGTTTGTTTGTTTTGTTTTGTTTTGTTTTTTCAGGGACAGAGAGAGAGTCAGAGAGAGGGATAGATAGGGACAGACAGACAGGAACAGAGAGAGATGAGAAGCATCAATCATCAGTTTTTCTTTGCGACACCTTAGTTGTTCATTGATTGCTTTCTCATATGTGCCTTGACCGGGGGGCCTTCAGCAGACCAAGTAACCTCTTGCTAGAGCCAGTGACGTTGGGTCCAAGCTGGTGAGCTTTTTGCTTAAGCCAGATGAGCCCACACTCAAGCTGGTGACCTCAGGCCTTGAACCTGGGTCCTCGGCATCCCAGTCTGACGCTCTATCCACCGCGCCACACCTGGTCAGGCTCAAGATTTTTAACTTAATAACATCTGCAAAGACATTTTTCCAAATAAAGTGACATTTACAGATTCAAGAGGTTAGGATCTGATATCTTTGGGGACTTTTATTTTTCATTCCCTATGGGGGCCTGACCAGGCGGTGGCGCAGTGGATAGAGCGTCAGACTGGGATGTGGAAGACCCAGGTTCGAGACCTGGAGGTCGCCAGCTTGAGCGCGGGCTCATCTGGTTTGATCAAAAAAAAAAAAAAAAAAAGCTCACCAGATTGAGCAGGGGGTTACTTGGTCTGCTGAAGGCCCACGGTCAAGGCACATATGAGAAAGCAATCAATGAACAACTAAGGTGTTGCAGTGTGCAACAAAAAACTAATGATTGATGCTTCTCATCTCTCCGTTCCTGTCTGTCTATCCCTATCTATCCCTCTCTCTGACTCTCTCTCTGTCTCTGAAAAACAAACAAACAAACAAACAAAAAAACCCATTCCCTATGGGGATCTTTGAATAGGTAGAATATATGAATGACATATGGGTAGAAGATTGTTCCAAGAATAAAATAACCATGGACTGATTTACTGAGATGAAAAGGAGGTCAATAACATTAATGTGGTTGGACTTGTATTAACTGGATTACGATGCTCCAGAAGTTTTTGATGAGTAATCTCCATATCTGGCAATAATCTTAATCATCGCCTCTAACAATATATGATCAGTTGAAAGATTTTTCTCTTTCATTTTGGCAAGGTTTTGAGTCTTTCCTTTCTGATATATTCCTAACAAGCCAGTAGAACAGTCTGGGTCTTAGAGCTCTGTGGGTACCATTGTTAGAAAGAGCATCACTAGAGTGATTTGAGAGGCATGTCTCTAATCACAGGCAGCATGTGAGGGTGACCGGGGCCCTATTCATGTATGTGTTTTACTTTCTTATTTTGAAGTAATTTTAGACAACCAAGAAAAATGAAAAAACTAATGAGGCTTGAATGAACATATTTAATAGGTGTATTTTGAAGAAAATGTGAAGATAGCTACTCCAGGTCTTTCTTTCGGCCCAGGCCAGCTTTATAGTCTAGTGTTCTTTCTCTACAAGCATTAACTTTTAGTTTTAGGGGAAGGAAAAGCCTTATTAAACTTGACCTTTTAGATACACCAAACTGGTTACACTTCCATTTTATTTTTTTATTTTTTTTCCCCCAAGAGAGACAGAGAAAGGGAAAGATAGGGACAGACACACAGGAGTGGAGAGAGATGAGAAGCATCAGTTCTTCATTGTGGCACCTTAGTTGTTTGTTGATTGCTTTCTCATATGTGTCTTGAGTGGGGCTACAACAGAGTGAGTGACCCCTTGCTCAAGCCAGCAACCTTTTGGGCTCAAGCCAACGACCTTGGGCTTCAAGCCAGTGACATTTGGGCTCAAGCTAGCGACCATGCATCATGTCTATGATCCCATGCTCAAGCCAGGGACCCCACGCTCAAGCCAACAACCTCAGGGTTTCAAACCTGGATCCTCTGCATCCCAGTCCAATGCTCTATCCACTGTGCCACTGCCTGGTCAGGCCACTTATTTCTTAACATATCCCCTAGAATGGCACTTTTTATTTCATTGTTTTTTTTTCAGGTACATAACTTAAAATAATAACTATTATTTTAATGATTTTATTAAACTGCTATCTATTTGACTAGATGGTTTCAGAGATTTTTACATTTTAAGAGTTTTATAAGAGATACAGTGTAGGCTGCACTGCCTTCTCCCTCCCATTGACTCACTAATAAGCTCTCTTTCACTTTAAACTCCAAAAAGAGAGAGCTACATTGTGTCCATTTGTAATCATCGCTAATAAGTACGTAAGTGCATACATTTAAATATCATTTATATTGTATAAGAGTTGTTTTATGAAATCATAGACTTAGAAGGACATTGAAGGGTTTTGATAATTTCAAGAATTTCTTCATTTTGTCTCTATCATTCCTAGAAATTGTTTATACAATCTCTGCTTGATGGTCTTAGTGATAAGAAATTCATTTATAAGGAAACTGTTTTGTTATAGGTTGTTTATAAGTTTAGGGGAGTATCTATTTTTTTTTTAGAAAGTAAAACAAAATCAAAATAAATATTTGTTTACTTCCCTTGAGCTTTCCTTTTAAAGCTTTAGCCCTGCTACCTTTGAATCCCATAAGTAGATTTCTGTTATATTTGAAACAACAAAGGGAAATCCTCACCAGAATGGTATTCCTTAAATAGGGCAACCAACAGTGTCATTTTTTGTGTTATGGTGAAAAAAATCAATAAATCAGTAATAAAATGTGCAGTACTCCGAGTGCTGGCCTGTCTAGCTAGCTTACTGGCCATCCCCTGTGTCCTGAAGCATGGACACAGTGCACAGTGAGGTGGTGTCAGTAGTGAGGGTGGTAGCTGAGTCTTTTATTTTAATAGCACAGAATTCACAGGGTGCCAAGTTCTGTTCGTTTTATAGAGGATTGCTTATTGCTGACATATCACACACCAATAAGATACCAAATGGGTTTTTTCTTTCTTTTTAAAATTATTTCCTTTTAGTAATCTGGTGCCTTTTATGTAGACAACTTCTATGTATATACTCTGTTTTTCAAATCACCCTTTCTTTAAAGTCTACTGTTTAAATCACCTTTTAAAACTCTTTTGTGCTTTCATGTACAATTCATATGATACATTGTTACTTCAACTTTTGTCTCTTTCCCTTTAGGTTACATTTGGCTTTTCTGCCTGACAGCCATAGATTGATAGAGTTGAACCCTGAATCTAGTCTAGGGTTTGACGTTACTTGTGCATACCTTTCTCTGCAGATATTCCGTGAGCACAAAGCAGTCATCATTCAGAAGTGGGTCCGGGGCTGGCTGGCTCGCACCTACTACAAGAGGAGCATGCATGCTATCATCTACCTTCAGTGCTGCTTCCGGCGGATGATGGCCAAGCGCGAGCTGAAGAAGCTCAAGATTGAGGCCCGCTCTGTGGAGCGCTATAAGAAACTCCATATCGGCATGGAGAACAAGATCATGCAGCTGCAGCGCAAAGTCGATGAGCAGGTTTGTTTTAAACAGTCCCACTGCTAGTGAGCGTGCCTAAAGAAATCCACTGGGATTGTGGTCAGCATTTTCTCCCCTCAAGTATACCTTTCAGTATTAGCAGAAAAGTAAAATAATGATGGTAATGTTTGTGGAAATAGTGACAAGCCCATAGGACTAGGGCAGAAAATTATTTTTGAGAACACAGCCAGATTTCCTAGCACACCAAACATGACCAAGAGCCATCGTGTACTTTATACTTCACAAAGCTCTTTCATCATTTCCATTCATTTGCATGTAGTATAGTGTTCCTTTTGCAGATGAGTTGTTTAGCATCAAGGTGGCAAAAGAATCAGAAAAATCTCTATGCTTCTGAGGAATCTACAGCCTATTTGCAGAGATAAACGTTTGATTTCTTAAAGAGAGTTACTAAGTAATATTTTAGCACATGCAAATGAATAAAGGTAATTAGTAATACCTAAATACTATGGAGGGCAAAAACCCCACAAGGAAATACTGCTCATCAGAAAGATTTTCTTGGTGTGGCAAGGAGTTTTGAGGTAGTAAACGGAGATTTGTTAGGAATTTGTGATTTTGAGGCCATTTTATTATTCTTTTTTTTTTTTTTTTTTGTATTTTTCTGAAGCTGGAAACGGGGAGAGACAGTCAGACTCCCGCATGCACCCGACCGGGATCCACCCAGCACGCCCACCAGGGGCTACGCTCTGCCCACCAGGGGGCGATGCTCTGCCCCTCTGGGGCATCACTCTGCTGTGACCAGAGCCACTCTAGCGCCTGGGGCAGAGGCCAAGGAGCCATCCCCAGCGCCCGGGCCATCTTTGCTCCAATGGAGCCTTGGCTGCAGGAGGGGAAGAGAGAAACAGAGAGGAAGGAGGGGGTGGGAGTGGAGAAGCAAATGGGTGCTTCTCCTATGTGCCCTGGCCGAGAATCGAGCCCGGGTCCCCCGCACGCCAGGCTGATGCTTTACCGCTGAGCCAACCGGCCAGGGCCATTTTATCATTCTTATGCATTACTTGGCTAGCACATGATATTTAGTAGCACAGTAATTTGTTCTAAAAAGCAATTATAGATTTTCTTATTTCTGGATTAAGAATTAGGAAATTAAGAATTTACTCTAGTAACTGGCCTTGCAGCTATGAGAAAAATCACATCTATGTTGCTTGTTGCTCATCATGTAAAACAGAAATAATGGTATCTGTTCTCTTCTATCTTTGTATCACTAAGAAAGTATTGGTTGTGTAACTATAAATATTATGGTTAGATACTATAACAATGTTATGATGATACAGCAGGAATATGATGAAAAGTCTAGTTTCCTTACTAAAAACATTTGATGGGACATGTATTTACTTATTGTTTGTATGTGTTTAAAGAACAAAGACTACAAATGCCTCATGGAGAAGTTGACCAGTCTGGAGGGAATATACAATTCTGAGACTGAAAAACTACGAAGTGACTTAGAACGTCTTCAACTAAGTGAGGAAGAAGCTAAGACTGCCACTGGACGGGTCCTCAGTCTACAGGAAGAAATTGCCAAGCTCCGGAAAGTCCTGGAACAAACTCAGTCAGAGAAAAAATCCATTGAAGAACGTGCAGATAGATATAAACAAGAAACTGAGCAGGTAAGAAGGAGCTAAGTTCAATCCTTTCCACAAAGGAAATATGCTGTCATCTTGACATGGCCCTGTGGCTCAATGTAGGGTTTAGTCAAAGATGAAATACAAATTTTATTATTAGTGTTTCCCAGGCATTTCTCCCACATGATGAGTCAGTAGCTGTAGGTCTTTTAGTAGAACCTTTTGACTCTAGTGAGAGCAGAGGGAAAACAGTATTATAAGAAGAGAATTAATGGCCGTATTCTTACTATATACTCTTTCTTTAAATGTATAGGTCTGGATGGAGTGTAGACTCTTTTTTCTTGGGTTAACATGATTAAGAAGCAAATCAAACAGTGAACTCTCAATAGCTGATACTGGGGAGCTTAATGAAAATCTGAATTAAGACTGTGTTAAGAATTGCAAGGGAGCCCTGGCCGGTTGGCTCAGCGGTAGAGCGTCGGCCTAGCGTGCGGAGGACCCGGGTTCGATTCCCGGCCAGGGCACACAGGAGAAGCGCCCATTTGCTTCTCCACCCCTCCGCCGTGCTTTCCTCTCTGTCTCTCTCTTCCCCTCCTGCAGCCAAGGCTCCATTGGAGCAGAGATGGCCCGGGCGCTGGGGATGGCTCTGTGGCCTCTGCCTCAGGCACTAGAGTGGCTCTGGTCGCAATATGGCGACACCAAGGATGGGCAGAGCATCGCCCCCTGGTGGGCAGAGCATCGCCCCTGGTGGGCAGAGCATCGCCCCCTGGTGGGCAGAGCATCGCCCCTGGTGGGCGTGCCGGGTGGATCCCGGTCGGGCGCATGCGGGAGTCTGTCTGACTGTCTCTCCCCGTTTCCAGCTTCAGAAAAATGAAAAAATGAAGAAAAAAAAAAATAAAAAAAGAATTGCAAGGGAGCCTGACCAGGTGGTGGCGCAGTGGATAGAGCGCCGGATGGACATCCGAAACCTGGAGGTCTCCAGCGTCAGTGCGGCCACGCTCATCCAGCCTGAGCACAGGCTCACTAGCTGAGCATGGTGTTGCTGGCTGAGCGCGAGATCATAGACACGACCCCATGGTCTCTGGCTTGAGCCCAAGATCACTGGCTTAGCAAGGGGTCACTGGCTCTGCTGCAGCCCCTGGTCAAGGCGCATATGAGAAATCAATCAATGAACAACTAAGGAGACTAAGGAGCCGCAACGAAGAATTGATGCTTCTAATCTCTCTCCTTCTTCTCTGTCTGTCCCTATCTGCCCCTCTTTCTGTCTCTCACAAAAAAAAAAAAAAAGAATTGCAAGGGAGAAATCCAAACATCTGCACATTGATTGTAGCCAAGAATTGCTATGCAGGTAGAACAAAAAAAAAACAAAAGAGGGGGGAAAGTCCTTACAGATAGATCAGTTTCCACATTACAAATTTGTGTTAACTTATATCAAAACTTTACTGAATACAAAAACATACAGGTCCTCAAACAGTAATGAGATACATTGTTTAAAAATAATAGTACCTCAACATAAGGCTTACTGGAAAAAAAAAGTAATTTTCAAAGAATCACTGGTGTGACTCTCTTTAAATGAGAACAGAGTTGACTGTGTTGGTTGTAGCTATGTGCAAGAATCTCAATATGCTGTTTCTGTGCTAACGTTAACCACAGCGTGCAGAGTGAGAAACTCAGGGGGAGCTTAGATGCAGTTCAGGTTGGGTAGTGTAGCCAATAAAATGCAGTCCTTTCATGGTATTCAGCATCCTAATAAAATAATTCCTTCTATAGCTCCAGCAGATCTGGGCTCTGTATTATGGAAACAACAGTGCCATTAATACATGTCATTTTGACATGCTGTATCAGAATTCAAATATACATTCAAAGAAATACTTGAGGTTTAAGATCTTTCTGTCTCTTCTTTTTCTTTTTGTAATTTCCTGAGTCCACAAAAGCTTTCCAGATTCCTCTGAATCTAGAGTATTTAAGCTTGGTAAGAAAATTCTCTTTTTCTCTTCAAAGTCAAGTTCATCTTTCTAGTCTGATAGAATAGTACACATGGGCAGATTCAGATCTCCTTTTTTTTAATTCTCTTTTGCTTTTCTTTTTTTATTGAATTTATTGTGACATTGGTTAATAAAATTATATAGGTTTCAGGAGTACAATTCTATAATGCATCATCTGTAACCCTAAGTCAAGTCTCCTTCCATCACCATTTATCCCCCTATCCCTTCTCATCCCTCTCCTCACCCACCCCCCTTCTGCTTTTCACAGGATAGCTATAGGCACTGTCACTCATTCTTTTGGATGGAGTGTAGTAATGGGAGAGAATGAGAAAATATCACTATAACAGTCAGCTCTATGATCAGGAAAGCTACGTTTCCAACCAGCCTGATCAAGGAGCCTGGAAGGTACACTAGAACTGTGATAATCAACCAGGGTGTGTATCAGAGGCTGCTGAGAGTTCTTCTTAAAGATATCTGCTCAAGCTCTGAGAGTGTGGGCTAAGCACGTATGTTTTGAAAAAGCACACTCCTGACAAAGAACAGCTTCTCTCAGAGCACACAGAATACTCAGGCCTTTCCAGTGAGGGAAGACATTAAAACTGTGTCCGTGTGGAGGGAAGAGACTGGACCATCAAAAAGAACACCTTCTGGACGACTCTCCTGTGGCACAGTGTTGTTATCTAACCTCCCGGTCTTCAGCCCCACAGAGCCCTCTTTCTGTAGCTCTAAACTCCTGACACTTCTCTTTATTATTAGCTATCACTTTTAGAGTTCCTTGAACTTATGCTTAGGGAAGAAATTCAGATTTCACTCATCAGAAGTACACATTTTATTGCAGAGACTGAGTAAATGATGAACATTGCAAAGTTATCTTTGGTTTTGACTTTGCTTCCTGGAAATCCTTATCCAACTAAAAAGTTCAATCAATGCCTTTCTTTAATTGCAACTAAAATATACATAACATAAAATTTCCCATATTTACCATTTTTAAGTGTACAAGTCAGTGACATTAAATACATTCACTGTTGTAAGGTCAAAACATAAACATATGGAATAAAAGGACTCATTTACAACTTTTTAAAACTCTTGAAAGATGACTGGAAAATTCTCTTTTACAAGACAGACAGCAGAGTGCTTCAGAAAATCTTCTGTGAATTTCCAAAACCAAAGTGCTCTTTATATCTTAACCTCCTCAATGTCTACTTGAATCATAGGTACATATAACTTTGTGCTAGGCTATTGAGGTGAGAAGGCATTATCATTGCTGTAAGAGCAAATGTATACAAGGTGCCAGGCAATTGCCTAATGCTCAAGGGACAGAGTAAAGCAATAGCAGAGATCATCGTTGTCCTCCATGTATTTCTAGTCTACTGGGGAAGTAAAAGAAAATCATTTATAAGGGCTGTAGAGAGGTATATACAGGGTCCTCTAGTAGCCCAGAAAAGAGACATCTATTTGGAGGGAGTTTCCAGAAAGGCTTTCTGGAGTGGGTAATGCTTGAGCCAAATTTGAAAGATGATTAGACATAACTAGACAAAGAAATGAGGCACAGAGATGTAGAAGCAAGGAGTGACAGCTGTATGGTCTTTATACTTAGCATCTGCCTTACTCTCTCTGTGCAGCCACTTCAGTTTATTGTTTCATTTTACAGCTGGTATCAGTTCTGAAGGAAGAAAATACTTTGCTGAAGCAGGAAAAAGAGGCCCTCAATCATCTTATCGTGGAACAGGCTAAGGAGATGACAGGTAAGGCTCATGTGGGCTCAGACATATGCATGCCAACCAACCTCAGACCAAAGTTTTATAAGCTAAAACACTGTTTATAGCTTAAATATTTTTAAAAACTGAGGCTGTCATCAGTAAATATATAAAGTTTTCAGAGGCAAGTGCTTTAGTTATTTCAGTTGAAAGTAGTTGATGAATGCCTGACCTGTGGTGGCGCAGTGGATAAAGCATTGACCTGGAAATGCCAAGGTCGCCAGTTCAAAACCCTGGGCTTGCCTGGTCAAGGCACATATGGGAGTTGATGCTTCCAGCTCCTCCCCCCCTTCTCTCTGTCTCTTCTCTCTCTCTTTCTCTCTGTCTCTCCCTCTCCTCTCTAAAATGAATAAATAAAAAAAATATTTAAAAAAAATTAAAAAAAAAAAGAAAGTAGTTGATGAAGTAGTTGAAGTAGTTGGTGAACTTATAAATCGGATCTCTATGTACAAATGTGAATTTACATTTAGTCAATATCATATATGAAAAAATTTATTGTTCTTCATCTATGATTTATCAGTTTTGGCTTAAATGATTCCTGTTGATTTTGAAAGAATTCATGAGCTAAAATGTGTATGTGTATTTGTATCTATGTGTAGGATTTTTATTCATTTACTTTTTGCTAAACCAAAGGACATTTTTCTTCCAAGATCAACCATTCTTTGCCACCAAACAAACAAAAAAGCCCATTGTTTTTTTAAATAGAGAACTAAGTAGATTTAGGTATTTATTCTACATGCTCTTGTGAAAAAGATTAGAATGATGATAATTTACAGGAAATCCATATATATACATAAATGTGGTTAGGCAGATGCAGATCTAGACTACAGTAATTGGTGATGGAAACGGAAAGGATGAGATGTAGTGCAATGAGGATATATAATATGAAAAGAATCAACAATGTTGTTTTTGATGTGGTATTCAAAAAAGGAATAAAAAAATTCTAAAAATTTGTTATGAGATATCAAAACAATAATGGCTTATTATTAGTAATGAGGAAGTTGAGGGATAAAAGTACCTATTATGAAGAAAATTAGTGAGATCACTTGTTAGAGTTTTAAATGTTGGTTGTCAGCTAAGGCCTTCAGATAGAGATGTTGTGAAAACATACAAATTAAAGATTAGAGAGAAATGAGCCTTATGGTACCCATTAAAGCTGTGATGATAAGAGAACCCTGTGTACTTTCCCCCTTACTATCCCTTTCTTCCCAATGAAAGGGAATAATGTAAAGGAAAGAGAAGAAAGACTGGAATTAAGCCTTATGGGATGACCATAGGTAAAGGGTAAGATGAAAAGGAAAGAAAAAGGCCAGAAAAAAAATTAAGAGGAGAAAATAAAACAGTCACTGAAGACATGGAAATAAGGCTTCTAGAATGCAGAATGTGATGGAAGAATCCAGAATGACGAGAATACTCCTAGGAGAATATAAAATGTTATTTGAAACTGAATGATAAGAACAAAGAAATGATGATGGATTTGCCTAGGGAAATTTTGCTGGTAGGTCTGGGCAGCAGCTTTTGCAGACTGGTGGAAATAAAAGGCAATTTATAGAATGTTATAGACAGAAGAAATTCTTTCCTTTATCTGTTTACAAATTATCAGAGCATTATGATAGGGAAACACTGTGATGGGTACCAAGGAAGCAGTGTGACAAGACACTTGCAGCCCTTGCCCTCATGGTGCTGACAGAGAGAAAAATGGTGAGCGATAGAAGCAGGCAAGGAAGATTAAGATTTAGCAACAAAATATGAAGGCATAATTGGCCAGTGTGGTAGGAAGCTTAATATTTATAAATATGATTTTTTGGCTCTTTAAGTTAAAACATACAGCTGAAATTTGAGGCTTTATATTTTGTTATCTGCAGTCAGGTCTAATCTTCAGTCTCCAGGTGCTGTTCTAGTCATATGCAAGCCACTGGCAACAGAGGTTAGAGTGGAATGGGTAAACAGAAAGGTCATGGTTCCTCCAGCAGCACACAGGAAAAGTAACACAGACGACCAGGCATGGGAGCTTATTGGTTAGAAATGGAGAAGTACTCTGAGCAGGTGGTGGCACAGTGGATAGAGCATTGGACTGGGATGCATAGGACCCAGGTTTGAAACCTTGAGGTCACTGGTTTGAGTGCGGGCTCATCTGGTTTGAGTGTGGGCTAACCAGCTTGAGCACAAGGTCACTAGCTTGAGCATGGGATCATAGACATGACCCCATGGTTGCTGGCTTGAAGCCCAAGGTCACTGGCTTGAACAAGAGGTCACTTGCTCTGCTGTAGCCCCCCCCCCCATCAATACACATATGAGAAAAAAATTAATGAACAAGTAAGGAGTGGCAATGAAAGATTTATGCTCCTTATCTCTCTCCCTTCCTGTCTTTCTTCCCTATCTGTCCCTCTCTCTGTCTCTCTCTCTGTCACAAGAAATGGGGAAGTGATAGGACAGTAGGGAGTTCAGAGTGCTGGACAATTGTTAAATAGAACCCGGAGACTGAGATGAGCAGAGAAACTCAGTAGAGTAAAATAGTTAGGAGAAGCCACCATTCCCTCAGAGATGTGAGGAGTATCTGACTTTTTGACAGAGTACACTAATTTGGACAAAAGAATTTATGAATAGCCTGAAACAGAATACTATGGAATAAAAATGTATACTTGTGTTATTAGACAATGACTAATGGAAGTTTATCAAGGATGTGCTATAACCAATGAGTGAATTCATGGCACTAACTCTGTAGTACATGTAAGAACTCAGCAGATGATTGTTATTATTACCAATAAATTACCTCAATTTCTGGTCATGATATTTTCTCTTTCCCTACATTGACTATGAAGATACTCTTCATAGACCATACTGGTGCTAAAAGTAAAACCCCTTGCAGAGAAACTGGAAGTTAGTGTACACGTTTGTACTGTTGTAGTATGCAGGGCCATCTTTGATATGCTTTTCCCTATTCTTTTTTTTCAGAGACTATGGAGAAGAAGTTAGTAGAAGAAACAAAACAACTGGAACTCGACCTTAATGATGAAAGGCTGAGATATCAGAACCTTCTGAATGAGTTTAGTCGCTTAGAAGAACGATACGATGACCTCAAGGAAGAGATGACTCTGATGGTGGTGGGTCGAATACTTTTGCTTTTTGTTTTAATAAAGAATTTTAAACATATCCTAAAGTAGATAGAGTAGTAAAATAAACTCCCATGTATTCCATGTACTCATTACCCAAGTTCAAAGAGGCAAGCACTTTCCTATCCCTTCATCCCACCCCATCCAATGGATTGGATTGTTTTAAAGAAAATCTCAGGAATCATGTAACTTTATTTATAAATACTTTGTAAAGTCAAACACTTTAAAGACTGGACTATACAATAGTATAAAGTCAATATAGCTGGACTTTGTTTTATGTATGGTATAACTTAGTATAAAATTTGCATATAAATCAAATATTTATATAATTATTTTTCTCCACTGATTTTTATTGTAATTTCAAAGACATATTCCTAAAAAAAGAAAATTTAGCATCTGTTTGTAATGAATTGTCTATTTCAAGGACTCTCGCCTGAGCAGGCGGTGGTACGGTGAATAGAGCATCGGACTGGGATGCAAAGGACCCAGTTTTGAAACCCTAAGGTCACTGGCTTGAGCGCAGGGTCACTGGCTTGAGCGTGGGATCATAGACATGACCCACAGTTGCTGGCTTGATCCCAAAGGTCACTGGCTTAAGCCCAAGGTCGCTGGCTTGAGCAAGGGGTCACTCACTCTGCTGTAGTCCCCACCCCACCCCACCCCATCAAGGCACATATGAGAAAGCAATCAGTGAACAACTAAAGAGCAGCAATGAAGAATTGATGCTTCTCATCTCTCTCCCTTCCTGTCTGTCCCTATCTGTCTCTCTCTCTGACTCTCTGTCTCTGTCAAAAAAAAGGAAGACTCTCTGCATCTGTCAATGTACCTTTTAATAATTCTCCACACCCTCCCTGTTTTACTGAAACTGCTATCAGGAAACAAAAAGTTCCCTAACTCTCTTATTCTCTAAAAGTATCAGGCTTTAAAGTAACCTCATGGTAAAAATAGCCAGAAATGCTCTGAAATATCTTATAAAAAACCCTAGATAATTTCATATCTCTGGGGTGTTCAGTACTTGCTCAAATTTTGCTTCAATCTGGATCCTTTGACAAGTTCTTCAAAATGTGACATTTGAAAAGTCAAAATAAAAGAGATTATGGAACAAAAGAAAGAAAATTTACCACCTGCAAATGAGAAAGCCTAATTTCAAACAGCTTAAAAGCTAATTTAAATTCTACATTTGAACCATTATTTCAAACCTCACTACTTTACTCTGACTTACATGTTGACAAAGAGAAATTAGAGGCAGGAGTAGGTCACCATTATCCTTGCAATGGACAAAGTGGAAGGATCCTCATTAAGGTTTGTCTTCTTTGATCTTCCTGCTGCTGTACTTGGTCATGTAGAAACCTTCCTCGTTCACATTCTCTCATTCTCAGCTTTCTCTAGAATCCTTTTCCTCGTCTTTCAACATCCTGTTTCCCAGAGTTCTATTCTTGAGTGTATTTTTATTTTGTTTTTCTATATAACCGCAACATTTATGGTTAATCTGTGTTTCAGTTATGGCTAGAGCTAAGCTTTATATCCCACTAGTTGTTTCAGAGCCCACTAGTTCCTTGGTATGTTAAGAAGTAGCACTGAGAGCCCTGGCACAACAGCTCGGTTGGTTACAGCATCGTTCTAAGACATCATGGTTATGGGTTTGAGCCCCCCTCTCCCCCATCAGGGCACATACAGGAACAGATCATAGTTTCCTTCTCTCTCTCTCTCTCTCTCTCTCTCTCTCTCTCTCTCACACCCTAAAGTCACTAAACAATTTTTTTTTGTATTTTTCTGAAGTGACAAGGAGGGAGGCAGATTCCCACATGCACCCGACCAGGATTCACCCTGCATGCCCCTAGGGGGCGATGCTCTGCCCATCTGGGTTGTTGCTCCATTGCAACAGGAGCTATTCTAGCACCTGAGGTGGAGGCCATGGAGCCATCCTCAGCTCCCAGGCCAGTTTTGCTCCAGTGAAGCCTTGGCTGTGGGAGGGAAGGAGAGAGACAGAGAGAAAGGAGAGGCGAAAGGGTGGAGAAGCAGATGGGCACTTCTGCTGTGTGCCCTGGCTGGGAATCAAACCCAGGACTTCCACACGCTGGGCCAACCGCCCAGTGTTGGCTAACAATTAAAAAACAAAACAAAACAGTAGCACTGGGAAAGGAAATGATTGAGATTAAATAAATGTGGGGATCAACCAGCTTAAACAGAGATAAACAGACTTTTTTTCTACAGCATTTTTTGTATTCTTTAATAGTGTGTGCCTTGTGAACCTCAGATAATAAAACGAGAGAAGCGTGTGCTATTTTTAACACTCTCTGAGCACATTCCAGAGACATGTGTGTAGTTAATAGGTCTCCTTAGTCAGAGTGGCAGCCATGTCTAGAAAAGACCCTCCAGTTAATTTCCATCCTCCAGCTACCTAACAGGGCTAGTCCTTCCTGCTGAGCACATCTCTGCCTGCTATTTATTTTATTCCCAGCAGTGCTGTGGGAAGAAAAGATGTAAACAAGTTCCAGGGATAGTTTAGCAGTTTGATTTCTGATTTCTCAGCCTGTGACCCTCTCTGTTGGAAGCCTGTGACTCATTGTCATTCCTCTTGGGTAAAAAATGGTCAGAGGAAGGGAATGGGAAAATAGCAGAGGAAGGAACCACAGAGGTTGCTTGCTTCCTACTCAGCTCTTCTTTAGGTCTCATTTCCCAGCTCCGGGTGCAGTCAAGATTGCAGAAAGTGTGGGCTGAGAATAAAAAATTTGACTTTATAATTTAGGACTAATTAAAATATTAATAGCAGCATCTTATTTTTAATGTTTAGAAAGAATTTAGCAACTAACAGATGGGTACTTAGCTAAATTTCATTGACATTGTTCTGCAAGTGAGTTCTCACTGCCACAATGCTAATGAAGCATTTTGTAGTAAATAGACTCCTCAAAGGGGGTGGGGTGGGGAAAGTTAAGGGAGGGAAATCGATAGATTGCCTCAGGGCAGCCAAAGATAGTGCCACTGATTACTACCAGGGTCTACAAAGTGTTGTGGGATTTTTCTCCAGGAACATTCATTGTAGGGCAAAGGAAATGAAGAGCTAAGGAGTTTTAAGCCAACAGTAAAAGGAGAATGAGGCAGTGCATCCAGGATTGTGAGGTGTTTGAAGATAAATTAATTCCCAGTAAGGAGGGAATCCAGCATGTCAGCAATAGGGTCATTAATTTCAACAAAGGGAGTAAAAAAGGTTCTAGAAAAGAAGGAATTGTGGGAGAAATGACAGATAAGGAGAAGAAGAGGTTCTGCACACAGATATTGAAGAAGAACGTGATGGTCAAGTCAAATGTTTGTCCTTGTAGCGAATAGCCTATTGAATAAAACTGAAAAGTCACCAGGGAATTGAATTACTTCAGAGTCCTAACAATTATAGCAGCATCAGTTACCATTAAGTGAATCCTTTTTCTATCCCAGGCACTACGCCAGACTCTTATTTGCACTATTTTATTTAATCCTCACATAAACCTTATGAGGTAGATAGAAGATAGTATCCCCTTTTCCAGATGATGAAAATGAGGCCTGGAGAAGTTAGGTAAGGGACAGGTAAGTGGCAGAGCTGAGAATTCCACCCAGCTCTCTCCTCTTTCTGGCCAAGAGCACTTAACCACTGCCCTGTCTGCAAAAGTTAGGTTAAATAGCAAATCTATTGTATTGCTTCTATTCATACCTTAAGGCAGTGGTGGGCAAACTCATTAGTCAGCAGAGCCAAATATCAATAGTACAACGACTGAAATTTCTTTTGAGAGCCCAGTTTTTTAAACTTAAACTATATAGGTTGGTACATTGTTATTAACTTAATTAGGGTACTCCTAAACTGGCCTTTGCTAAACACTCAAGGGGCCAAAGAGCCACATGTGGCTCGCAAGCCATGGTTTGCTGACCAAGGCCATAAGGTATTAGCAGTATAAATATACATTTGTGTGAGAAAATAGGGGTTTCACTCAATAGGCTTATTAAAAATCTTTGTCCTGCCTGACCTGTGGTGGCGCAGTGGATAAAGCATCGACCTGGAAATGCTGAGGTCGCCGGTTCAAAACCCTGGGCTTGCCTGGCCAAGGCACATATGGGAGTTGATGCTTCCAGCTCCTCCCCACCTTCTCTCTCTGTCTCTTTCTCTCTCCTCTCTAAAATGAATAAATAAAATTAAAAAAAAAAATCTTTGTCCTAGAGTTTATGGACCTACCTGTTTTCTTAATGATGCAACCAGTTTATTAAATAAACATAATCCTATACAGTTGTTGCCTGGGGCCAGGAACTTGAAGTAAGAGTGTCTCTGTGTGTAAACAGAGTAAACCTGAGTACCTTTGACTTTTATTTGTAGCAATTCTCTCCTGTGGTGTACACCCTATTGCTAGATAGTTTCAGAAGTTCTGGTGTTCTTGTGTCTTCCCTATGCACTGGAGTCCAGATTGGGCTGGGCTGGGCTGGGCAGCTTTCAGCGTCCAGTTGCTGGCTTCACTTTGGTTGCACAGGGGGATCTGCCCCCTATAAACCTGAATGTTGGAAGGAAAAAAGTGAAGAAGCTCTTTGTGGCTTCTGACTCTTTTCCCATAGGTGGTGAAGGAAACTAGACAGATCAGAAAGCTCTGACGCCTTTCTGAAACTACCAGGATTGGTAATCCTGCAATGGACTTCTCCAACCTCTTCTGCTGAGGGCACTTTAGCATTAAAGGATTAAAACCCAATCTTTTTATTCCTTCTCCCTTCAAGTCATTCTCCAGCCCTGTAGGCCCAGTAGTCTCGGTCATCATCACTGCCAGGCAGGTACAGGTTCCCATTAGATTTGGACAATGGTAGAGAAACAGCGGAGCCAAAAACTGGTGGGTCATTCCTTTATTCTAGCTTCATACCCGACAGGCAAGTAAAAGCACACAGGGCTCCAAAACCCACTCATTCAGAACTCACAAAGCTACTGATAAATCCGAGTTTTCCTAGAATCAAAGGCCCCCCACCAGTCTAAGTCACCTCTGGCTTCCCATCTGCCAACATGGCTTCTTACTGTGCAAAACTGGTTTCTCTTCCCTTCCATCTTGGCTTCTTTTTCTTTCTTCTCCTTCTAAAAAACTACCTGGGCCCACAAAGACCCCTCCTCCAGCATACATTAGCATAACAATGGCCTTTCCCAAGCAGGAATGCAATTTTACAGGTCACATACCTGGGCAGCAGCCATTTCTAACAATTAAAGTGAGAAAACTTAAAAAATAGAGACTTTACAAACTTATTTGCCCAACAAGCCCCTTCTATAGAAAGGAAGAAACTGCAATTGTTTAGCCCCACCCCCACCCCCCGTGAGCTTTCTGAATACAAAATCATAAGTACTACATGTCATGAAAGTGTCACCTGTGTTAGTTAGGGCACTAAAGGAGGGACATGCAAGGCCTGATGATGAGTTTCATAGGAAATTTATTTGTGCATCTGCGAACGGATGGTCTGAGACCTTAGTGGCTTCAGCAGTGAGAAGGTGAAAAGCCTCATCCTATATAGGACTGAGATTGGTGATATTTACTGCCACAGAAGGAAAACTTCTGTTACCTGTGGCAGTTAAACAATGAAGGAAGTAATGACTAATGACCAAGCAACGAATATCCAGATAAGTGAAGAGGGGGATGACTACCTGGCAGGATGTCCGAGGGTCAGGCAGAGGTAAGATATCAATCAGGATTGCTCAGGTGGACAGTCACGGGAACTGCCCTGGTGCTCGGTCACCTTAAAGTTCCACCTGGCTAGTTGAGGCTTTTGGTAGGGAGCCCTGGACCTGAACCTAACGGCCTGGACTCCCTGAACTAATTACCTGCAGCTCTTCATAGCATTCTTAGAGCAGCTTTTTTTTCTTGCCTCTCCTGCACTTCTTATCCTTCCCACTGCTGACTCCAGAAAGTCAGCTGCATTCATAAAAGTGACAAATTATAGTCACTTTGTAGAAATACTCTATTTTTAAAAAAACTATTTAAACCCAAACACAGCACAATAAAATGACTATGCTGTCATTAAGCTTACGAATTTTTTAGTAAGGTTTATTTGATTCAACACTGAAGTCACTGTGGGTGCTGAGGCATCATACCTATGCTCCCCCACCGTGTGGCTGGTCACTCACAATTTAAAAACCCAAAGGGGACTCTGCTAATAATCACAGATGGTTTTCATCTGATCATTTGGTTTAGCCACTGTTCTTTTCATGCCTGGCTGGTGTATCTTCTTTTTCCTTGATTTGCTCAGAAGGTTACCCTTTTGTAAGGGATTGGTCATGCAACACGAAACAGATGGCCATGAGAACAAGTCAGTGAGGGGAGATTAAAACCGAGTTAAGGTGGATGCTGTCTTAACTATATCAGGTTTAATTTTGTTGTATTGATTATATCGGTTTATTTGCCTTGCAGAATGTGCCTAAGCCTGGACACAAGAGGACTGACTCTACCCACAGCAGCAATGAGTCTGAATATACCTTTAGCTCTGAAATTGCAGAAACTGAAGACATTCCTTTGAGGACAGAGGTACATTTTAGATATCTATCACTAAAAGTAGGATATGATCATGATGTTATTAACAGAGAACATTTCCATTGTAGAGCAGACCCTGTTTGCCCAGAAATGTATCATTTATTTTGAACTGTTTATTCTTTATAAATGCTTACAGATGCTTAATTAGCAGTGTACACACATACTTATTGCATATTTTTAATAGACATTTTAATTTTTTAATGAATTTTGATGACCAAATTTTAATTTTTTTAAAAACTCTTAATTTTTATTTAGAAAGTTAACTTTAACATGGTAACATTGATCAATAAAAGTACATAGGTTTCAGGTAAACATTTCTATAGCATTTAAACTGTTGATTATGCTGTATACCCATCACCCAGAGTCAAATAATTTTCCATCACCTTATATTTGTCCCTCTTTACACCCTTCTCTCAGCCCCTCTCCATCCCCCCTCTCCCACATCCCCTTCCCTCCAGTAACCACTTCACTTTTATCTATGTCCATGAGTTTCAGTTTAACCTATCTGTGAAATCATACAGTTCTTAGCTTTCTCTGGTTTACTTATTCCACTCAATATAATGTTCTGTCCATCTCATAAATGGCACTATGTCATCATTTCTTATGGCTGAGTAGTATTCCATTGTATAGAGGTACCACATCTTCTTTATCCAATCCTCTATCGAGGGACACTCTGGTTGTTTCTGTCTTGGCCACTGTGAATAATGCTGCGATAAACATGAGGTGCATGTATCTTCATGTACCAATGTTTTCGAGTTTTGGGGGTAGATACCCAGTAAAGGGATTGCTGGGTCATATGGTAGTTCAATTCTTAATTTTATTTTTCTTTTTTCTTTTTTTTAAAAATTTAATTTAATTTAATTTTTTTACAGAGACAGAGAGAGAGTCAGAGAGAGGGATAGATAGGGACAGACAGACAGGAATGGAGAGAGATGAGAAGCATCAGTCATCTGTTTTTCGTTGTGGCACTTTAGTTGTTCATTGATTGCTTTCTCATATATGCCTTGACCATGAGGCTACAGCAGACTAAGTAACCCCTTTCTTGAGCCAGCGACCTTGGGTTCAAGCTGGTGAGCTTTGCTCAAACCAGATGAGCCCGTGCTCAAGCTGGCGACCTTGGGATCTTGAACCTGGGTCCTCCGCATCCCAGTCTGACACTCTATCCCCTGCGCCTAATTCTTAATTTTTTGAGGAACCATCATACTTTCTTCCATAATGGTTGTACTAATTTGCATTCCTACAAATGTCAGTGTCGGTGTCCTGCTCTTGGATGGAGAGCAACAGCCGCGCTCACCATGCTTACATATGCATGAACTTACCATAGAGCCTTCGCCGTCCCACTTGTCACCCATCACCGGATCACACACTGCAAAGACAGAAAGGATATCTTAGCAACAAAAGCTGCGGCTGGTAAGAAAAGAGCCTTTCATGTGATTTTTGTTGTAAAACTTCACTTGCACCTGAAAGCCTGGGACAGCACGACCTCCTTGTAAGGTATTTTTCCCCGCCGAGAAGGAAGGAAGAGGGTAGAGCCGCAAAGTGTGGAATAATAAACGGCTTTATTGAGTACAGAGCGCACACCCCGCCTGGCAAGGTTCCCTGGCCCCTAGGAAAGAAACATGGAGGCTAGGGAAGTTGCAAAGATTAAACCACGTGGCAGATATTTAAAAGGTCCCTCTAGGGAAGTGGAGCTACTATGACGTGGTGAAATTTCACTGGCTGGCAGACAATCGCTTCTTTCCAAATGGTTCCTGGGAAGCCTCCTTTGGCAGGCTTGATTGTGGGCAGTCCTAGCCAAAGTGGGCGGGTCTGAATCCCTACGTCACCATCCCTCCATCCACCGACCTTACACTCCTGATCTCACGTATCTCAATGCTGAGTGGTTCCCATTGCATCATCGAGGCCATCCCAGACGTCCACCCCATGCCACCCGCACCACTCTCGGGTTGGGTTCCTTTTTCTCCACAGCCTCTCTAACACTTGTTATTATCTGTCTTGATAACAGCCAATTTAAAAGGTGTGAGGTGGTATCTCATTGTAGTTTTGATTTGCATTTCTCAAATAGCTAGTGAAGATGAGCATCTTTTCATATATCTTTCAGCCATTTGTATGTGCTCTTGGGAGAAGTGTCTGTTCAGGTCCTGTCCCCATTTTTTAATTGGATTGTTTGCTTGTTTGTTGCTGAGCTTTGTGAATTCTTTATATATTTTGGATATTAACTCCTTATTAGAGCTGTTGTTTGCAAATATTATCTCCCATTTATTTGGCTGCCTCTTTGTTTTGTTGTCAGTTTCTTTTGCTATGCAGAAGCTTTTTAGTTTGCTGTAATCCCATTCATTTATTTTTGCCTTTACTTCCTTTGCCTTTGGGGTAAAATTCATAAACTGTTCTCATAAAATTCATAAACTGGTCCATGAGCGTAGTACCTATATTTTCTTCTATGTAATTTATTGTTTCAGCTCTACTATTTAGGTCTTTGTTCCATTTTGAATTAAGTTTTATGAGTTGGGACAAAGTGTAGTCAAATTCATTGTTCTACATGTGGCTTTTCAATTTTCCAATTTTCTAGCGCCATTTATTGAAGAGGCTTTCTTTTCTCCATTGTGTGGTTTTGGTTCCTTTGTCAAAGAAGATTTATCCATATATATGTGGTTTCATTTCTGGGCTCTCAATTTTGTTCCATTGGTCTGTATGTATGTTTTTCTGCCAACACCATCCTGTTTTGATTATCGTGGCCCTATGGTATAATTTGAAGTCAGGTAGTGTGATACCTCCAGCTTCATTCTTTTTCCTCAGCATTGCTTTGGCTATGCAGGGTTTTTTATAGTTTCATACAAACCTGATAATTTCTGTTCTACTTCTTTACCCCTTTGAGTAGTGAGTTTTTTTCATGCTCGCTGACCCCTGGGAATGAGTTGTGTTTTTTTTTTAAATGAAATTAGTTCCAGTTCCAGTTTTATTAACTTAAAATCATGTTTGTTTGATAACCAATTTATGTAAATAAGAACATACATTTGCCTTTTTTTAATGTTGCCTTAACACATTTTTAAAATAAATCAACCATATTCTAGATGGTCAGGAGGCACTAAGACATACATGAACATTCATACTACTCAAAGGGTTAAAAAATGACATTGGGATTTTGTGGGGATTGCATTAAATTTGTATATTGCTTTGGGTAATATGGCCATTTTAACTATGTTGATTCTTTTAATTCATGGACATGGAATATTTTTCCATTTCATTGTGTCTTTTTCAATTTCTTTCAATAATATTTTGTAGTTTTCAGTATATAGGTCCTTCACATCCTTTGTTAAGTTTATTTCTAAGTATTTTATTTTTTTTGTTTTTCCAATTGTAAAAGGAACTGGTTTTTTTAGTTCATTTTCCAATGTTTCATTGTTGGTGTATAGAAAAATAGTGGACTTTTGTATATTGATTTTGTATCCTGCAACTTTACTGTACTGGTTTATTGTTTCTAATAGTTTTTTGGTGTAATCTTTGGAGTTTTCTATATACAGGGCCATGTCATCTGCCAAAAGTGATACCTTTACTTCTTCTTTCCTGATATGGATGCCTTTTATTTTTTTCTCTTGTCTGATGGCTCTGGCTAAAACTTCTAGAACTATGTTGAATAAGAGTGGAGAGAGTGTGCAGCCTTGTCTTGTTCCTGATTTTATAGGAAAAGCCTTCATTTTTTTCACCATTTAGTATGATATTAGATTAGCTGATGATTTGTCATATATGGTTTTTATTATGTTGAGATACTTTCCTTCTATTCAGATTTTATGGACCGCTTTAAACATAAAGGAATGTTGCATCTTATAGAATGCCTTTACTGCATCTATTGATAAGATCATATGATTTTTCTTCTTTGTTTTGTTGATGTGGTGTATTACATTGATCAATTTCTCTATGTTGAACCATCCTGTGTTCCTAGAATGAATCCCACTTGATCATGATGCATTATTTTTTTAATGTGTAGTATTTGATTTGCTAGTATTTTGTTTAGGACTTTTGCATCTGTATTCATTAGAATATTGGTCTGTAGTTTTCTTTTTTTGTGTTATCCTTGTCAGGTTTTTGTGTGTTGGGCCTGACCAGGCGGTGGCGCAGTGGATAGAGCGTCGGACTGGGATGCAGAGGACCCGGGTTCGAGACCCCGAGGTCGCCAGCCTGAGTGCGGGCTCATCTGATTTGAGGAAAAGCCCACCAGCTTGAACCCAAGGTCGCTGGCTCCAGCAAGGGGTTACATGGTCTGCTGAAGGCCCATAGTCAAGGCACATATGAGAAAGCAATCAATGAACAACTAAGGTGTTGCAATGTGCAATGAAAAACTAATGATTGATGCTTCTCATCTCTCTCCGTTCCTGTTTGTCCCTATCTATCCCTCTCTCTGACTCATTCTCTGTCTCTGTAAAAAAAAAATTAATTAAAAATTAAAAAAAACAAAAACGTGTTGGGGAATATTGCTACTTTTTCTGTTTCTTGGAAGACTTTGAGAAGGATAGGTACCAGATCTTCTTTGAATGTTTGGTAGAATTCACTAGTGTAGCCATCTAGTCGTAGACTTTTGATTTTTGAGGGGGAGGTTTTTGATAGTTGTTTCTATTTTCTTCCTGCTTATAGGTCTATTTAGGTTTTTCACTTCTTTGTGACTCAGTCAAGGAAGATCATATAGTTCTAGGAATTTATCTATTTCCTCAGGTTGTTTAATTTGGTAGCATATAATCTTTCATAATATTCTACTACGATCCTTTGTATATCTATGATATCTGTGGTAATTTCTCCTCTTTCATGTCGGATTTTGTTTATATGAGTCCTTCCTCTTTTTTCCTTAGTGAGTCTAGCCAGTGATTTGTCGATTTTATTGATCTTTTCAAAGAACGAGCTCTGTATTAATTTTTCTATAGTTTTTTTGTTCTCTATTTCATTTAGTTCTGCTCTTTTACTATTTCCATTCTTCTACTGACTTTGGGTTGCCTTTGTTATTCTTTTTCTAGTTCCTTAAGGTGTGGTTTACTTGGGATCTCTCTTGTTTCTTTTCTTTTCTTTCTTTTTTTTTTTTTACAGGGACAGAGAGATAGATAGGGACAGACAGACAGGAACGGAGACAGATGAGAAGCATCAATCATCAGTTTTTCATTTTGACACCTTAGTTGTTCATTGATTGCTTTCTTATATGTGCCTTGACTGTGGGCCTTCAGCAGACTGAGTAACCCCTTGCTCGAGCCAGTGACCTTGGGTCCAAGCTGGTGAGCTTTTGCTCAAGCCAGATAAGCCTGTGCTCAAGCTGGCAACCTCGGGGTCTCGAATCTGGGTCCTCTGCATCTCAGTCTGATGCTCTATCCACTGCACCACTGCCTAGTCAGGCTCTCTTGTTTCTTGATATAAGCCTGTAATGATATAGACTTTCTCCTCTTATTACTGTTTTTAGTGCATCCCAGAAATTTTGTATGTGTGTTGTCATTTTCATTTCTCTGTAAATATCTTTTGATCTCTGCTTTTATTTTTTCTTTGACCCAGTCATTTCTTTTAGAAGTATAAAATTTAATTTCCATATTTTTGTGTCTTTCTTTACTTCTATTTTTACTGTTGAATTCTTATTTTGAAGCCTTATGATCAGAAAATATGCTTGGTATAATTTCAATATTCTTTATTTTGTTGATGTTAGTGTTGTGACCCAACATGTGGTCTAAATTGAGAATGTTCCGTGAACACTGGAGAAGAATGTATAATATGACGCTTTGGGATGAAATATCCTGTAAATGTCTATTATGTCCATTTGGTCTAGTGTGTTGTTTAAAGTAATTATTTCTTTATTGATTTTCTGTTTGCTTGATCTAGCTATAGCCATCAATGATATATTGAGATCTCTAAGAAAGATTGTGTTTTTGTTTGTTTCTATTTTTAGATCAGTTGTAGATGTCTTACATATTTTGGTGCTCCCTGGTTTGGTGCATATTATTAAGAAATATTATGTCTTCTTGATACAGTGTCCCCTTTATCATTATTAAATGTCCGGGGTTTTTTTGTTTGTTTTATTTTGTTTTTTTGGGGTTTTTTTGTATTTTTCTGAAGCTGGAAACGGGGAGAGACAGTCAGACTCCCGCATGCTCCCGACTGGGATCCACCCGGCTCGCCCACCAAGGGCGATCCTCTGCCCACCAGGGGGCGATGCTCTGCCCCTCTGGGGCGTCGCTCTGCCGCGACCAGAGCCACTCTAGCGCCTGGGGCAGAGGCCAAGGAGCCATCCCCAGTGCCCGGGCCATCTTTGCTCCAATGGAGCCTTGGCTGCGGGAGGGGAAGAGAGAGACAGAGAGGAAGGAGGGGGTTGGGGGTGGAGAAGCAAATGGGTGCTTCTCCTATGTGCCCTGGCCGGGAATCGAACCTGGGTCCCCCGCACGCCAGGCCGACGCTCTACCACTGAGCCAACCAGCCAGGGCCAAATGTCCATTTTTGATTCTGGGTACCTTTGTTGTCTTGAAGGCAGCATTGTCAGATATGAGTATGGCTACACCTGCATTTTGTTGGATATTTTTTGCTTGGAGAATCATTTTCCAACCTTTCACTTTGAATCTAGTTTTATCCTTGCAGCTTAGATGTGTCTCTTGAAGGCAGCATATGATTGGATTTTGCTTTTTGATCCAGTCTGCTACTCTGTGCCTCTTTATTGGTGATTTCAGTCTGTTTACATTTATGATAATTATTGACACTTGAGGATTTTCTATAGCCATTTTATGTTTTGTTTTCTGGTAGCTCTGTGTTTTGTTTTGTTCTTCTCTTTCCTGTCTCTACCAGTTGTTTTTGTTTGGTGGTATTCCATACTTCTTTCCCCTGTTTTTTATTTTTTTAAGCTGTGTGTTTCAGTAGTGGCTTTTTCGTGGGTGTTTACCATTAGGTTTAGAGAAAAATTTTCATATGTACAAGAGTCCTTTGTCTTATGAATGATTCTGCACTCCATCCTCCTTTGCTACTGAAGATCTTTATCTTCTCCCATTTTATGTTGTTGTAGTAACAGATTATCCTTGTTTTTGTTGTGACCTTGTTGGAGCTTTTACTTGTAGTTTTGGTTTGTTTTGTTCTTTTTATCTGGTCAAATAACCTCCTTGAATATTTTCTGTGGTGAGCGTTTTCTGGTGATAAATTCTCTCAACTTCTGTATGTCTGTTAAAGTTTTTATTTCTTCTTCATATTTGAAGGATAACTCTGATGGATATATTATTCTTGGCTGGTAATTCCCTCTCTTTCAGTACTTTGAATGTTTGGGTCTATTCTCTTCTGGATGTATAGTTTCTGCTGAGAAGTCTGATGATAACCTAATGGGCTTTCTTTTATGTTATGTTCTTCTTTTCCCTAGCTGCCTTGAGGATTCTTTATTCATCATAGATTTTTGACAGTTTTATTAAGATGTGCCTTGAAGTAGGTCTGTTTAGGTTGCAGTAACTTGGCATTCTGTTTGCTTCTTGGATTCAAGGCTCTAACTCCTTTCATAGGCTTGGGAAATTTTCATTCATTCATTTGTTTGAATAGTCTCTCCATTCCCTTCTTCCTCTCTTCTTCTTCTTTCTTTATTTATTTATTTATTTATTTATTTATTTATTTTTTCATTTTTCTGAAGCTGGAAACGGGGAGAGACAGACAGACTCCCGCATGCGCCCGACCGGGATCCACCCGGCACGCCCACCATGGGGCAACGCTCTGCCCACCAGGGGGCGATGCTCTGCCCATCCTGGGAGTCGCCATGTTGTGACCAGAGCCACTCTAGCACCTGAGGAAGAGGCCACAGAGCCATCCCCAGCGCCCGGGCCATCTTTGCTCCAATGGAGCCTTGGCTGCGGGAGGGGAAGAGAGAGACAGAGAGGAAAGCACGGCGGAGGGGTGGAGAAGCAAATGGGCGCCTCTCCCGTGTGCCCTGGCCGGGAATCGAACCCAGGTCCTCCGCACGCTAGGCCGACGCTCTACCGCTGAGCCAACTGGCCAGGGCCTTCTTCTTCTGATATACCCATTATTGATATTATTGCTCTTTCTGATGGAGTCAGACAATTCTTGTAGAGCTCTCTCATTTTTTTAAATTTGTGTCTTTCCTCTTCTCTCTGTAGCATCTCTAGTTGCCTGTCTTCAATGTCACTGATTATTTCCTCTACCTGGCTTGTTCTGTTAGCTAAACTTTCTATCTCAGTCTTCAATTCCTGTATTGAGTTCTTCATCTCTGTTTTTAAATTTTCAATTTCCTTGGTGAAGTATTTGTTTTGTTAATTAATATGTTTTCTGAGCTCTTAAAGTTGCCCATTGGTGTCTTTTTGCATCTCATTGAGTATTTTGAGAACCTCAATTTTGAATTCTCTATCATTTAACTCCAAGGTTTCCATGTGATAGTGATTTTTCCTTGAGATTTTTTATTTTCTTCCTGAACTACATCTCTGTCTTCTGTAGCCATGGTATTTGATTTTTTCTTCCTTGATGGATTTGAGAGTGGTATTGTTAAGAATCCTAACATAAAAACAATTTAAAAATTAAAATTAAAAATATAAAAAAATACAGTGGTACCTTGCGATACGGGCAGAACAACAAATGAATTTTTTTAAGATATAAGCTGCGACTCAGTCTGTATTATTGTTCGAGATCCAAGTGAAATTCCAAGATACAAGTTGTGATTCAGGAAGCTGCCACTTCGGCACTTTTTTTTTTTTTTTTTTTTGTATTTTTCTGAAGCTGGAAACGGGGAGAGACAGTCAGATAGACTCCCTCATGCGCCCAACCGGGATCCACCTGGCACGCCCACCAGGGGGCGATGCTCTGCCCCTCTGGGGCGTCGCTCTGTTGCAACCAGAGCCACTCCAGTGCCTGGGGCAGAGGCCAAGGAGCCATCCCCAGCACCCGGGCCATCTTTGCTCCAATGGAGCCTCACTGCGGGAGGGGAAGAGAGAGACAGAGAGGAAGGAGAGGGGGAGGGGTGGAGAAGCAGATGGGCGCTTCTCCTGTGTGCCCTGGCCGGGAATCGAACCCAGGACTTCTGCACGCCAGGCTGACGCTCTACCACTGAGCCAACCGGCCAGGGCCCACTTCAGCACTTTTTAATGACACTTGTTTGTCACATTTCCATAACATTTTAAAAGGCAGGCAAAAGCAGACCTCTTTGGATAGATTTTTATTCAAAAGTCCTGCAAGTGAAAGTGCCAAAATTGCAGCCAAAAAGGCAAAAACAGGTGATGATTAAATAAAAAATACATAATGTTAAGCTTAGGTTAAGTTTAAAGTTCAGAAAGTGCATTTTTTTACAATTAAATATTTGTGGTTTCATTTTAAGTAAAGAAAGTGCAGTTTTAGTTTTGTTTAAAGTAAAGAAAATGCAGTTTTAGTTTACATTTAGTATTAATAAAGTGAAATTTTAGTTTACGTGTCTACAGTGCCTACATCCCTTCCTCCCTCCCTCCTCCTCCGCCATTCACCTCCATTAGCCACACTCATCTGTCTCCAAGGTAAGAATACAGTACTAAATAACACTTCTTTTCTTTTATTTCATATATTTTGTATGCATTGGTAAAGTATACATGTGTGTTTCTTAATTAAAAACATGTCTGTTTTCATAATTTAGGATGGTTTTGGGATGTTTCATAGGGCTGGAACGGATTAAATCTATTTCAGTAATTTTAAATGGGAGAAATTTATTTGATATACGAGTTGACTGACTTACTCGCTCGGTTACAGAACAAATTAAACTCATATCTCAAGGTACCACTGTATAAGATTATGACAGGAAGAAAAAACAAAAAAGATTGAAGGCAAACAAAAAAAATCAAAAACAAAACATCCACAAAAGTAAGAATAAAAAATATAAAAAAGTAAAGAAAGTGAAATTCAAAAGATAAAAAGAGAAAAAAATAAGGAAAAAGGGAACGAAAGGAAAAATAAATTTAATTTTTGAGAGATTTCCTATAGTAGGTGTCTCTGTATTACAACTTTTAGCTCTGTGAAGTTTCTGGGCTGTCCTCTTCTGAGATGTTGCTGTTGCAATGATGTAGGCAGGGCTGTAGTCATGGTGGTGTGTGGGGGTGTTGTGAGGGCTTTCTGGCTTCAGCCTTATAGCTTCAGCTTTCTGGTATTATGGCTCTAGCAATGCGATCTCAGGTTTCTGGGCTCTCCTTTCCACGTCTCAACAGACCTGTGGACCAGATGTGGAGCACCTTTGTGCTTCAGGGGAGAGAGTGGCTCTGGAGAGCTGGTTCTGAGGTTTGTCTCTTCCACTCTTAGTACTGTGAAGGCTGGAGTGTCTCACTTTAGCTTTTTCTGTCTCTGCTGAGTGCTAGATGCAGACAGACCACAGGAACACTGGCCTTGACCCCACAATCTGACCGCTTTCATTTATGTCCCTCTTCTGCCCCCTCTATCTATCCATGCTCCTCTATTCACTCCTTCCCACAGAAGAAGACTCAGTCACTTTGAGTTTCCTCTCCCTACCCCTCAGACAGAATCCATAGAACCCGAGCTATCCTCCTCCCTGTAGTCCAGGAGAGAAAAAAAAAAACTCAGTCATTCCAGGTTTGTCTCTTCTTCTCTCCAAAGCCCACCACAAATGTGTTTTATCTACTTTCCCCCTTTCCACCCCATCCCACCTTTAGTCTATTCAGTGCACAGATTTTTCAGGTGCACCTGCAAGCCCAGCTGGAGTTCCTTCACTGCATTATAGTTGTTAAATTTGTTGAAATTTCAAGGTGTTTGTCTCACACCGCTTTTACTCTGATGTCTTCTTTTTTTTTTTTTTTTTTTTTGTATTTTTTCCGAAGCTGGAAACGGGGAGATACAGTCAGACAGACTCCCGCATGCACCCGACCGGGATCCACCCGGCACGCCCACCAGGGGCGATGCTCTGCCCACCAGGGGGCGATGCTCTGCCCCTCCGGGGCGTCGCTCTGCCACGACCAGAGCCACTTTAGCGCCTGGGGCAGAGGCCAAGGAGCCATCCCCAGCGCCCGGGCCATCTTTGCTCCAATGGAGCCTCAGCTGCGGGAGGGAAAGAGAGAGACAGAGAGGAAGGAGGGGGTGGGGGTGGAGAAGCAAATGGGCGCCTCTCCTATGTGCCCTGGCCAGGAATCGAACCTGGGTCCCCCGCACGCCAGGCCGATGCTCTACCACTGAGCCAACCGGCCAGGGCCTCTGATGTCTTCTTTACACAAACACTTCACATTTTAATTTTTAATGTAATTTTGGTGACTAGATTTTCCCTTTTGTAATTCCCTTTTACACTGTTAATATATTCTAGGAGATAAAAAATATCTCCTGTTATGAATTTTATGAGGAAAATTATTTTAAAAATAAGCCCTTTGCCCTTGAATATTATACATACCAAGAGTTTAGTTAAACTACTGCCTCTGTTTGATGAGTTTTTATCAATGTAATTTTCTTCCATAAAAATACATGAAAAGGCCCTGGCCGGTTGGCTCAGTGGTAGAGCGTCGGCCTGGCGTGCAGAAGTCCCGGGTTCGATTTCCGGCCAGGGCACACAGGAGAGGTGCCCGTCTGCTTCTCCACCCCTCCCCCTCTCCTTCCTCTCTGTCTCTCTCTTCCCCTTCCGCAGCCGGGGCTCCATTGGAGCAAGGATGGCCCGGGCGCTGGGGATGGCTCCTTGGCTCCTGTCCCAGGCGCTAGACTGGCTCTGGTCACAGCAGAGCGACGCCCCGGAGGGGCAGAGCATCACCCCTGGTGGGCAGAGCCTCACCCCTGGTGGGCGTGCCGGGTGGATCCCGGTCGGGTGCATGTGGGAGTCTGTCTGACTGTCTCCCCCCATTTCCAGCTTCAGAAAAAATACCAAAAAAAAGAAAAATAGCTTATAAATTTGCCTTAGTGTTTTGTTTTATGTGGTATAAAACCAAACTGATATATTACTATAACTCCACAAGTACAGTGACTTTAAGTTAGATTGTTCCCAAACCAATTCTCAGATCTTCTTTTTAGATATGATATTGGTTTTTTGTGGGGTTTTTTTGTATTTTTCTGAAGCTGGAAACAGGGAGGCAGTCAGACAGACTCCCGCATGCGCCCGACAGGGATCCACCTGGCATGCCCACCAGGGGGCGATGCTCTGCCCATCCGGGGCATCTCTCTGTTGCGACCAGAGCCACTCTAGCGCCTGAGGCAGAGCCCATGGAGCCATCCCCAGTTCCCGGGCCATTTTTGCTCCAATGGAGCCTTGGCTGCGGGAGGGGAAGAGAGAGAGAGAGAGGAAGGAGAGGGGGAGGGGTGGAGAAGCAGATAGGCGCTTCTCCTGTGTGCCTTGGCTGGGAATCAAACCCGGGACTTCCGCACGCCAGGCCGACGCTTTACCACTGAGCCAACCGGCCAGGGCCGATACTGGTTTTGATAATGGGTCATTAAGGCAAAACTCTTCTATTTTTATGTCATATTCTGAGAAAATGGCCATGTCAGAAATAGACGGCTTCTGGTACAATAACTGAAAAAAATGGAATGATAGTTCCTTTTTTGTCTTAGTTTTCCTTAGGAATGCAAGATTCCTGCCTTCTCATTCTGTTCATTTTAAAGAAAAATATTATATAGTGAGGATGTCATATAGTTGGAATCATATACACAAGAAGGCTGTTACTTGTCCAAATTACAACTTGTAAATGGCAGAGCCAGTATTCTACCTGGAGCTGTGTGTTTGGAGCTCCATACTCCACCACCTCTCACCCAGGGATTCTATATTGCAGTTCCCCAGGCCCATTTCTATCTACTGCTGACGAGAGGCTGGGGACCCTTGATACAATAGTATGGCCAGTAAATAATATAGCAGGGTAGAGGTTGTTCCATGTATGTAGCAAATCATCCCAAACTTTAATGTTTCAAATGACAACAATTCATTATTGTTCACAATTCTTTGGGTTTTAACTGGATGATTCTTCTGCCCCACATGGTATTGGTTAGCATGCCTTCCTGCATTCAGCTGGGGTGCCCATGTTTTCTTCCTTGGGCCTCTCCATGTGGCAAGAGCAAAAGATGTCAGGTCCAGAATTGGTGCAGTGTCGATTCTGCCGCATTCTGTGGTCAAAGCAAATTACAAGTCCAGCCCAGATTCAAGAGGTGGGGAATAAACTCCATCTCTTGATGAGAGGAAAGGTATCTGTGTTGGGAGAAATCCTTGGTGGCCAGCTTTGGACATTCCCACAGAGTTAGACTTTGGAGACTTCAAAATTATAACTTCTGAGCCTCCAGTGGATATGAAGGTTTTAGGATTGCATTCTGTTGGTCTTAATGGGAGTACTCCTCCCAGTAGTCTGAGGGCAGTGTGTTAGCAAACTGTCGGTTTCAGTGTCATACCACAGAGCCACTCCTGCATGGGAGGGGGAGAGCCATGGCAGAAAGGCTGTGTTTGCTACACACTAATTTGTATTAAACTCAGGAGAGGCCTCTTGTTTCTAGTTATATATTTATTTCTTTTAATACTTTTCATAGTCGTTTTATATTGGAATATCTTCTAAATATATTGGAATATCTTCTAAACATAACCATAAGAACATGATTATACAACAGTAAAATGTTTTATTGCATTAAATTGAAGACATCTGTTTAATAATAAAAAGAAAATGTAGGAAATGTACTTAGAACTATTAGTTTCTAAGAACACAACACCTAGACCAGTGGTAGTCAACCTGGTCCCTACCGCCCACTAGTGGGCTTTTCAGTTTCATGATGGGCGGTAGTGGAGCAACCAAAGTATAAATAAAAAGATAGATTTAACTATAGTAAGTTGTTTTAAAAAGATTTATTCTGCCAAACTTAGCAAAAATCTGACATAAAGTACTTGGTAAGTAATTATTATTATATGCTTTAACTTGCTGTAGCTCTGCTTTATAAATTTTATAAAGTAAAGTTACTTCCCTACTTTATAAATCACCATTACTGTGAAACCAGTGGGCAGTTAGAAAATTTTACTACTAACAGAGATACAAAAGTGGGCGGTAGGTATAAAAAGGTTGATTACCCCTGCCCTAGACAATTCAAAGCATCTTAATCTCCATTAAGAACAAAAATATAGTAAAAATTTTTTCATGCTATTAAATTCATCATTAAGGATAAAACTGGTTCAAATTGGTCAAATGAGTCCAACAAACACTGATGTTTTAGCTGGCATATTGGCAACTAATATGTAACTGGTGGTCAGTAGAGGGTTTAAAAGATCTTCCCTTTCTTCTTCTTTTCCAAGGTTCTTTAAGAGTTCTTTGTTCTGATATACGTTGTTGGGCTTCCTATATAGTTTGCTTTCTCATCTTCAAACTGATGACCCGTTTCCTCTATGCTGTGCTTGCAGATGTATTTCCATTTGCTCATGGCACCATTGGAGCTCAGCTTCAGAGTCCTTCAGTTCCTGAACTTTTTCTTTGACCTTTATCTCAAACACCTTCTCCATATCCATCTCCAACTTCTTCATCCGTTTTCTTCCATTTGTGCCAGAAGTCTCTTAGTGAGCTGCCCTTTATTATTATTTTTAAATTTTTTTAGCAAGTGAGAGAGGGACAGATAGGGACAGATAGAGACAGACGGACAGGAAGGGAGAGAGATGAGAAGCATCAATTTTTTGTTGCAGCACCTTAGTTATTCATTGATTGCTTTCTCATATGTGCCTTGACTGGGGGGCTCCAGCAGAGCAAGTGACCTCTTGCTGAAGCCAGCGACCCCGCACTTAAGCTGATGAGCCTGCGCTCAAGCCTAATGAGCCCATGCTCAAGGCAGAGACCTCAGGGTTTCAAACCTGGGCCCTCTTCATCCCAGTCTGATGTTCTATCCACTGTGCCACTGCCTGGTCAAGCATATTCTTATTATCAACTCCATTATAAGTCACAGCTGCCAGTTCTCATAGTGTATATTATTAGTGACATCTTTCAAGTCCTGCATATGTGTTCTGATCAACATATTTCTTATTGTGAAATCACAATGGTCACCATTTTACCACTTTCAACTTCAGCAACACCACACAGATACCACCTTCGTCTGAACCTTTTGCTATTAACTTCAATGATTGTATTACTACCTGCCACAGCAAGAAGTAACGGTCCTTTATCTTGTTAACTAGCTTTTTTCTTCTTTACCTGTCTCTGGAAATTCATATATTTTAATTTTATGTTCTTAGATTTCTTTTATTATCTCTTTTAAATTCTATTGAATTTATTAGGGTGACATTGGTTAATAAAATTATACAGTGGTCCTTTGTCTATCGCGGGGGTTAGGTTCCAGAACCCCCTATGATAGGTGAAAATCTGTGAGGTAGTCATCTTATATTTATTTTATTATTTATATATATTTTAAGGCTTTATAAACCCTCTCCACACTCTTATAAACCTTTTCTACACTTATTTTGCTTATTTTACCCCAAAATAATTAAAATAATAAATATATAAAGATACTTATATACTGCAAAATCCACAAATATAGCAAAAATTCCACAATACAAAATTAGATATGTACAATTTAAAAATCCACAATACAGTGAGACCGCAAAAAGTGAACCGCCTTATGGCAAGGTACAACTGTATAGGTCAGGGGTCCCCAAACTACGGCCCGCGGGCCACATGCGGCCCCCTGAGGCCATTTTTCCGGCCCCCGCCGCACTTCCGGAAGGGGCACCTCTTTCATTGGTGGTCAGTGAGAGGAGCATAGTTCCCATTGAAATACTGGTCAGTTGGTTGATTTAAATTTACTTGTTCTTTATTTTAAATATTGTATTTGTTCCCGTTTTGTTTTTTTTACTTTAAGATATGTGCAGTGTGCATAGGGATTTGTTCATAGTTTTTTTTTTATAGTCTGGCCCTCCAATGGTCTGAGGGACAGTGAACTGGCCCCCTGTGTAAAAAGTTTGGGGACCCCTGGTATAGGTTTCAGGTGTGTAATTACCTGTTTTTTAAATTGTTGGCACTCCTTCAGTGTGAGTGTGTCTGCTTTGGTAATAAGTGGGATGATGTTCACTTTGTCATGCAAATGCTTCATAACTCTAATATGCAATGGTTTAAGTCCATGTCCTGAAGTGGCAATAAGGTATAAACAACACTGCACCTGTTATCAAGCATCTGATATCTGTTCACCTGAGATTCTGCATTTAGGTACTATTCAAATTTACTATCAATGTAGTAGGTAACAGGCTGCCAGCAATTGCTATTATCCACTGCATCTCCAAATCCTGGAGTGCCAACTATTGTGAGCAGCAACTAAAACCCCACCTTCTTTGATTAAAATTTAATATTGTTTCACCTGTACAGTCTTTTTTATTCTATGGGAAGGATCTGAATATCTGCAGAATATGAATCTGTGAAGAATAATGTGTTGATTAATGTTGACTTTCCCAATCCAGATTCACCCACAACCATAAGTGTGACTTCAAACCCTCTCTTCACTGGTTTTCTGCAGGGGGTCCTTGGGTCACAACACAGTTCCATAACCCGAATTTTGATGTTAAGTCGAAACACACCCTAGCCTGAGTCACTTACCTATCCTAGTAACTCTTGTAAAATCATAATCTAGAGCAGGGGTCCGCAAACTTTTTACACAGGGGGCCAGTTCACTGTCCCTCAAACCGTTGGAGGGCTGCCACATACAGTGCTCCTCTCACTGACCACCAATGAAAGAGGTGCCCCTTCCGGAAGTGCAGCGGGGGCCGGAAAAATGGCCTCAGGGGGCTGCATGTGGCCCGCAGGCCTAGTTTAGGGATGCCTGATTTAGAGCATAACACAACTAAGCCACAGAAAAAGGAAAAGTACATAAATATACTGTACTGTACACTGTTTGGTATTAACAGAAAAAAGGACAAAAAACTAAGTGTAAAAATATTTCCTTATCTTTATTCCTGCGGTTGGCTTGCACACTGTAAAGGGCATTACAAGGTAAGAGAGGGTGACTTATTGGGAGGAGGAAGCTGGAGGGGCAGGAGAACCTGAAGAAGGTGCTGGAGACACTGGGTCAGGTGAATCAGGATTGCCTAAAGAACATGCAGGAGACGCTGGAGATGATTCTACCTGTACAACAGGTATTTTATCTTGAGAAGCAGCTGATAGAGATGGTACAGGATCTGTCACAGGCCTCTCTACCTTCTTAAAGAATTGTTCCAGGCTAGTCTGGAACTAGATAGCCCATGTAGTGCACAAGTATAGTGCAAATGGCATAAGCTGAAACATTCATGTCTCAATTTTTTTAAGTTTTTATGGGAGAGAGCAGCGTAAACTTGAAACCTCGTATGTTGAGACTGCTGTAACCCGAGGATGCCCTGTACTTTATTTTGGAGATTTGTAAACCCCACATAGACTTCAAGGTCCTTCTGTTGAGCTGCCATGGTGTTGCTGTGGAACAACCAGTCTCCCACTTAGACACATCACCTCCCCCTCTGCCTACACCGCTGCCCAGCCTGGCAGCGGTGCGTACCCTGCTTGCTCAGCCAGCAGCTGACAGACTTCTCTGGCTCTCCCCAACTCCCCGGGAGTGTTACGTTTTTAAACACAAAAACTCTTCTATGCTTAACCTCATTTTAACTAGTACTGGAAGTTTTCTCCAAATCTTACAGGTTTGAGAGGAAGAGTAACCTTTTTGTTTCTAATTCTCGCCTGTTTTCTGCCAAATCTTTTCTCAAGTTAGGACATAGATTAGAATGGGAGTCAGTACATTTCTTGTATCTTTTGCATAATGAAGTATGAATTGTGCTCCAGAAATCACAGACGGATCTTGGAGTATTGTGTACTGTCTTTCACTGCTCTTACCACCAGCAGTAGGTCATGCACCAGAAGTTCTCTCTCAGGATAGGGAAGGCTTTTCACTGGACGTCATGCTTGTTCCTTGTGACTAAGTGCATGATCTGAAATGTGGCCTGTTTTGTTTGGGAGTGTTACGGTTACTATGGGACAGATGACATTAACTGAGTAGTTACTGGAACTGAGTTCACAACCTTAGCCTCAATTTCTCTGTGCCTTAATTTCCTCATCTGTGAAGTAGTAATGCTGTTATCTTACTTTAGAGTGATGTTTTGAAGATTAAATGAATTCATTCTTTTCCACTTGCAGCAGTATTTGATACATAGTTAAGTGTTCAATAAATAAATGTTTTGCTCTAATAAAGAGGCTTTCAGTGACCACGCTATAATTCTGACTGGGTGTGGTCAGGGTCAGAAAAATGGAAACTTCAATTGGAATCGTTGCTTCTCCCTGCTCTGTCATGCACCTTTCATGGTAGCCAGTGATTAATTATCCCAGTTTTGCTTCTGCTCCCAAGCTTCCTCACACCTGTCAAACCCAGGCAAAGGTTCACCATAACTTTCTCAGCTAGCATGAACAATAATTCCAGAATGACTCCCAGGCCTCTGGTGCCAATTAAATTCTATTACCTTCCTATTTTCCTCAGATGAGAGACTGTTGTCATTTTTTTTAGGTCAGTGTCAAAGTTTCACTCTCTTGGAAAAGCCCCATATGACAAAGTCCTTACTAAGAAAGGAAAGCTAAATAAAACCCCAGAAACTTCTCTGCGCCAGATAGCCCAGTCCTTCTTCCTGCCCATGTGGTATAAAGAGGACAAATGCTATCTCTTTAATTAGCTATGTCATTAGGGAGAAGAATGGGCATCCAGAGCAGTTAAATAATTAATATTCATTATATCTTAAATAATTTTAAATTGGTTAAGTGTTCTTTTTTGTGTTCTTCCATCTTCTGTTTTAATGTTCCTATCTGTAGAATTTTGCTGTTATCTAGTAATCAACTAATTATTTATGTGGTATTAACTGATACCTAAAGTGCTACCTATCCTATTTTGATTTTAAAAAGTCCTTTTATTTTTTTATTTTTTAAAAGATTTTATTTATTGATTTTAGAGAGAAAAGAGAAAGAAAGAAGGGTGAGGGAGAAGTGGGAAACATACAGGAAGTAGTTGCTTCTTGTATGTGCTTTGACCAGGCAAGCCCAGGGTTTCGAACCAGCAACTTCAGCATTCCAGGGGTCCCCAAACTTTTTACACAGGGGGCCAGATCACTGTCCCTCAGACCGTTGGAGGGCCACCACATACAGTGCTCCTCTCACTGACCACCAATGAAAGAGGTGCCCCTTCCAGAAGTGCGGCGGGGGCCGGAAAAATGGCCTCAGGGGGCCGCATGAGGCCGGTGGGCTGTAGTTTGGGGACGCCTGCTTTATCCACTGTGCCACCACAGGTCAGGCTTAATAAGAGAATTTCTTTTAAATAAAAATGTTCATTCAAGGCTGAGAGGAGTGATTCCTAAATGATGACATTTTAGGTACAATGAATGAAGTGGTAATTCACAGGATGAAGGCTTCTTTTATCATGTTAAAAAGCTGAAATAATTAAAATTTCCAAGGACACATACATTATTAACAGATAAACAAAAATTTAAAATGCATAAGATGAAATATTTACATTGTAAATAAACTAAAATATAAGTATAGGATATCTAGAAATGAGTTTTTATATGAATGAATTCTATTTATATAGAGTAAATTTTATGTTTAGACAGGATGTTATGTCTGTTCTGCTAAGTCAGGACAGACTTTGTGGTGAAGATCACATACCTATATTTTTTCTTACTGCTGAGCATTACAAAAGACAGTAAAAAAAGTCCAGGTCTACCTAGTTTGTGTAGATGTCCCTGACAGTCTATAAATGCTCCACTTATTAGTTTAGTTTATTCTTCTTAGGTATCCTTTATTATTATTTTTAAATTGATTTTAGAGAGACAGAGTGGAAGAGAGAGAGAGGGAAGCATTCATTTGTTCCACTTAGTTGTGCATTCACTAGTTGCTTCCTATAACCAGTGGATCAAACATGACCAAAGATAACTAATGAGTATAAAAATTATCAACTGTATCAAAAGACAAAGAAATCTAAATTAAAATAACAACAAAATATCACATGTTTTTTGAGAAAATTTTTTTATTATTTTTGTAACTGTGGTAAAATATACATAACATAAATGTGGTGTCTATTTTTAAATCACAGTCATTGCTATTCTAGACAAGGTGATGTTTACTGATGGAAGTGTAAACTGGCCCAACCAATTTATCAGACTTAAAATGTTAGTTTATATATTTATGTATTAGGATGTTTACTTTAGTATATTTCAATAGTAAAAAGTTAGGAACAACCTTATTGCCTATCACTAAGGTAATAGCTAGGCAAATGATGGTATCCATGTCAGAACAGCCATTAAAAATTATGGTTTCAGCCTGATCAGGCAGTGGTGTAGTGTCGATCTGGGACTCTGAGGGCCCAGATTCGAAACCTCAAGGTTGCTTGCTTGAGCATGGGATCATAGACATGATCCCATGGTCACTGGCTTGAAGCCCAAGGTTGCTTGCTTGAGCTCAAGGTCACTTGCTTGAGCAAGACATCACTGGCTCAGCTGGAAACCGCCCCTAGCCCCATCCAGGCACGTATGAGAAAGTAATCAATGAACAACTCTAGTGCCACAATAACGAGTTGATGCTTCTCATTTCTCTCCATTTCTGTCTGTCCCTGTCTGTGTGTGTCTCTCTCTCGCTAAATTAAAAATAAAATTATGGTTTCAAATATATTGTAAATTGGAAAACAGTTACAGTATAATATTATGCTAAGCTTAAAAGACAATACAAATTTTTAATGGAAATATTATTCCAGTTCTTTAAATCTGTAAAAAAACTGAACCAAAATTGTGAGATTTCTCTGAGTATGAGATTATGCCTGCATTTCTCTGTACTTTTCTTATTTCCTTAATTTTCTATAAAAAAAACTTATTTTGCTTTTATAATGGAATAAAAAAATTGTTTTAAAAATTGACCATTGGGCCCTGGCCGGTTGGCTCAGCGGTAGAGCGTGCAGAGGACCCGGGTTTGATTCCCGGCCAGGGCACACAGGAGAAGCGCCCATTTGCTTCTCCACCCCTCCGCCGCGCTTTCCTCTCTGTCTCTCTCTTCCCCTCCCGCAGCCGAGGCTCCATTGGAGCAAAGATGGCCCAGGCACTGGGGATGGCTCTATGGCCTCTGCCTCAGGCGCTAGAGTGGCTCTGGTCGCAACATGGCGACACCCAGGATGGGCAGAGCATCGCCCCCTGGTGGGCAGAGCGTCGCCCCTGGTGGGCGTACCGGGTGGATCCCGGTCGGGTGCATGCGGGAGTCTGTCTGACTGTCTCTCCCTGTTTCCAGCTTCAGAAAAATGAAAAAAAAAAATTGACCATTGGATGTATAAGATTAGCTAATCAGTTAAGAATTATATTTAATGCTTGCCCTGTGGTGGCCCAGTGGATAAAGCCTAGAATGCTGAGGTTGCCGATTCAAAACTGAACGCTTGCCCATGTCCAGATTAGGTACATATGAGAAGCAAGTACGAGTTAATGCTTCCTGCTCCTCTCCTTTTACCTTTCTTTCTCTCTCCTCTCTCTAAAATCAATAGATAATAAAGTCTTAAAAAATAATAATTATATTTCGACCATTTAGTTAAATAAATGTTATTACCGTTCTCTGTGTCTCAAACAAAAAGAGACTCCTTATCCATCTCCATTAAATCTAAGGATACATTTCTTTCTCTTCTACCCTCATTTAAAAAGTTCAAACCCAAAGTAAAACACAAGGTAAAACAATTATGTTACTCTTTGAACTTTCATGATGGTGGTTAGTTCTTTCCATTTGCTTCTCTTAGTGTGTCTTTAAAAATTTTTTTTTTTAAGATTTTACTTATTCATTTTAGAGAAGAGAGAGAGAGAGAGATAAAGTGAGAGGGTGGGGAAGCATGAAGCACCAACTCTTATATGTGCCTTGACCAGGCAGGCCCAGGGTTTCCATCAGGCAACTTCAGTGTTCCAGGTCAATGCTTTATCCACTGAGCCACCACAGGTCAGGTTAATCAGTGTATCTTTATTTATCCTAGTACTGTAGTTCTCACTGTGGTTCTGTTTTAGAACCAACTGCTGTACTTTTAAAATGCTACTAGGTTATTTCTCAGTTTATTAAGGGATATATATGTTTTCATTTTTCAGTGTTCAGTCCATCTGATCTCAGGATATTGTGGCATTTCACCTTTCTAAAATAATTTTTCCTAATTACAAAAGAATTAGAATATATGTGGAAATGTGTAAAGTAGAAAATAAAACTTGCCCATAGTACCTCCCATTCTCCAAAGTAACCATTGATGGCCTTTTACTTGTATGCTCTGTGCTAGGTATGTTTAAAAGTCACATATATTTGTTTGTTTTGTTTGTTTTTAACAAATAAAAGACCATAATATAAATACTGTTTTGCAACTTGTGTATTTCAATTAATACTTTTATCTAGGACATATTTGTTTACTCATATAGATCTATTGTATTCTTTTTAATAGCTATAAAATATGCCATAATTTGGGTATATCATAATTTATTTAAGAAACACTCCTATTAACTAATATTCAGGTTCTTTCCAAATTTTTGCAATTATAAAAAATGCTGTGTCTGACCTGTGGTGTCACAGTAGATAAAGCGTCAACCTGAAATGCTAAGGTCTCCAGTTTGAGACCCTGGGCTTGCCTGGTCAAGGTACCTACAGGAAGCAACTATGAGTTAATGCTTTCCCGCCCCTCCCTCCCCACCCTTTCTCTCTCTCTCTCTCTCTCTCTCTCTCTCTCTCTCTCTCTCTCTCTCTCTCTCCCCTTCCTCTTAAAAATAAAATAAATAAAATCTTTTTAAAAATGCTGCAATGAACATGTTTTTCTATATATATTTTTGTGTACTTGTTTAAGTATTTCTGTAGGATTCTTTCTTAAACATAGATAGCTAGCTTAAAGGGTATCACACATTTAAATTTTAATCGATACAGCTAACTTGCCCTTTTAAAACGCCTACTTATACTTTCACCAATATGTAAAACATGGTTACTAACACATGGCATCATTAGTCTTTTCAATTTTTGTCAATCTGATAGGGGGAAAATAGTACTGGACTGTTGTTTAACTTGTGTTTCTCCATTTATTAGCTAGGTTGGACAAATTACTTGTATATTCTTTGGCTCTTTATATTTCTTGTATAAGTAGCCTGTTTTTCTATAGAGCTGTTCATCATTTTCTCATTGGCTTATACAGCTTCTGCATTGTCTTGACTGTCTTATTTCTTCTGGGGTTTAGGAGCCAAGCGAGAAGAAGGTACCTCTGGACATGTCATTGTTCCTCAAGCTCCAGAAGCGGGTCACAGAGCTGGAGCAGGAGAAGCAGGTGATGCAAGATGAGCTGGACCGCAAGGAGGAGCAGGTGCTCCGCAGCAAGGCAAAGGTACACAGTGCTGCCCTGCCCCGGGGCTGTGGCAAACCTAGCGGGAGGCTGGGACTCACACCCAGGGCTGCAGTCTCTTCTTAGTGGAAACTCGCCCAGAAGTACTTTAACAAGTAGGATTTGGTTCAAGTAGTGATGGTTAACCTTTCCTCACTGCTTTCTGCAGAACAAGGAAATAGTCTAAGTTTTAAAATGTAAAAATTAAAATATAACCATTTATTTATAAAGTTTTTAATTTATATTTTCCCTAGGAAGAAGAACGACCACAAATTAGAGGTGCAGAACTGGAATACGAGTCCCTCAAGGTAATGGGAAGTTTCTACGCAAGACTTTGAATATCTTGTTTTGGCAAGAGAGCTGCTGAGAGCCTTTTTCCAGAGAACAGCTTTCAGGGCCCCTGAGGTCTTAGCTTAAGCCTTTTTCACGAATGACTTCTAGCCTTGTGTTACTTCCTTTTATAGGTTCTATTCTATATAAGAGAGTTCATTCTAAACAGAAACAGGACCAGTCTTTGTCTTTGAGGCTGTATAAGGTAGTAAAGGACATGAACTCTAGCATCAGATTGCCTGGGCTCAAATGCTAGATGCACCACTGTATGGCTGTGTGCAAGTTATGTATCCTTTCTGTGCCTCAGTATTCTCCATATAAAATGGGGAAAATTATAATATTTATTTTATAAGTCTGTCATGAGGATTATATGAACTAATCCATGTAAACTGCCTAGAGTAGTGCCCAGTGCTATATTTAATAGTACCCAACAGGCCCTGGCTGGTTGGTTCAGTGGACAGAGCATTGACCTGGTGTATGGATTTTCCGGGTTTGATTCCCCATTAGGATACACAAGAGAAGCAACCATCTGCTTCTTGCCACTTCACTCTCCCCCTTCTCTCCCATTTTCCTCCTGCAGCCAGTGCCTTGATTGGTTTGAGTGTCAGCCCCAGGCACTGAGGATAGCTTGGTTGGTCTAAGCCAGGGGTCCCCAAACTACGGCCCGCGGGCCACATGCGGCACCCTGAGGCCATTTATCCAGCCCCTGCTGTACTTCCGGAAGGGGCACCTCTTTCATTGGTGGTCAATGAAAGGAGCACATTGACCATCTCATTAGCCAAAAGCAGGCCCATAGTTCCCATTGAAATACTGGTCAGTTTCTTTTTTTTTTTTTTCTTTTTCATTTTTTTGAAGCTGGAAACAGGGAGAGACAGTCAGACAGACTCCCGCATGCGCCCGACCGGGATCCACCCGGCACGCCCACCAGGGGCGACGCTCTGCCCACCAGGGGGTGATGCTCTGCCCATCCTGGGCATCGCCATGTTGTGACCAGAGCCACTCTAGCGCCTGAGGCAGAGGCCACAGAGCCATCCCCAGCGCCCGGGCCGTCTTTGCTCCAATGGAGCCTCAGCTGCGGGAGGGGAAGAGAGAGACAGAGAGGAAAGCGCGGCGGAGGGGTGGAGAAGCAAATGGGCGCCTCTCCTGTGTGCCCTGGCCGGGAATCGAACCCGGGTCCCCTGCACGCTAGGCCGACGCTCTACCGCTGAGCCAACCGGCCAGGGCCTCAGTTTCTTGATTTAAATTTACTTGTTTTTTATTTTAAATATTGTATTTGTTCCCGTTTTGTTTTTTTACTTTAAGATATGTGCAGTGTGCATAGGGATTTGTTCATAGTTTTTTTTATAGTCCGGCCCTCCAACGGTCTGAGGGACAGTGAACTGGCCCCCTGTGTAAAAAGTTTGGGGACCCCTGGTCTAAGCATTTAGCCTCAGGCACTAAAAATAGCTTGGTTGCAAGTATCAGCCCCAAACAGAGGTTGCCAGTGGATCCCAGTTGTGGCATTTGTGGGAGTCTGTCTCACTCTCTCCCTTCTTCTTACTTAAAATAAAAAAACAAAACAAAACAATAGTACTGTACCCAAAAATGCTGGCAGCTATCATTATTTTTTATTTTTTTATAAGAGAGACAGGAAGATGAGAAACATCAACTCATAGTTGTGGCACTTTAGTTATTCATTGATTGCTTCTCGTACATGCCTTAACCAGGGGGCTCCCGACAAGCCAGTAACCCCTTGCTCAAGCCAGCAACCTTGGGCTTCAAGTCAGTGACCTTTGGGCTCAAGCCAGTGACCATGGGATCATGTTGATGATCCCACGCTCAAGCCAGTGACCCTGCACTCTAGCTGTTGAGTCCACACTCAAACCAGATGAGCCTGTGCTCAAGCCAGCAACCTTGGAGTTTCAAACTTGGGGCCCCCAGGTTGATGCTCTGTCCACTGTGCCACCACTGGTTAGGTCATTAACATAATCATTTTTAAATCATTTGAAATTTTACTTGTAAGCTCTAATTCTTACAATATTCCTGCAAGTCAGTGTTTTATTTCCCATTTTACAAATAAGAAAATTGAAGCTAAGAGATATAAGTATCTTCCCTAACATCACTCTACTAGAAACTGACAGAAATAGGATTTGAACTTTGGTACCTCTGGCTTCAAACCCCATGCTCTAACTACCAACCCCACTGAAACTCTGTATTTGTAGAGAAAGATAGCTAGGTATTAGTTTGCAGATTAAGAACATAGTCTCGCCTGACCAGGCGGTGACGCAGTGGATAGAGCATCAGACTGGGATGCGGAAGACCCAGGTTCGAGACCCCGAGGTTGCCAGCTTGAGCGCAGGCTCATCTGGTTTGGGCAAAGCTCACCAGCTTGGACCCAAGGTTGCTGGCACGAGCAAGGAGTTACTCGGTCTGCTGAAGGCCCACGGTCAAGGCACATCTGAGAAAGCAATCAATGAACAACTAAGGTGTCACAATGAAAAAGTGATGATTGATGCTTCTCATCTCTCTCTGTTCCTGTCTGTCTGTCCCTATCTATCCCTCTCTCTGACTCTTTGTCTCTGAAGAAAAAAAAAAAAAAAGAAGAAGAACATAGTCTCACTTATTTAAAAAAAAAAAACAGTTGGGAGAAAGGTGATGAAAATTGTGAATTATGTCTTCTTAATGGTTAAAGGCAATGTCTTAACTAGACAGGAATAGCTGCCACTATGTGTCCCAGAGCACTTGAACAAGGGAAAAGGCTCTGGATTAGGAACAGTAGTTCCTGCAGTGTACAAAGCATCCTGAGTAATACTGGAGTTAAAGTTTAGGGGGAAAAGACTCCATTCCTTTATACAGAGCAGATTGAGCCTTACGTTACCCTGACTTCTACCTCCACACCTGTCTCCTTCCTCTGTTTTCAGAATCAGAACTTTCTGAGTGCTGTAATGTTTGAACTATCGGGCTGTCAGCTCTCAAAACACCCCTAGATTCAAGAGTTTTCTAGGTTATTTATTAACTTATTAGTCTTAAATTTTTCTCAGATATTTTCTGCTTATGTCAATTTTTTACTATTTCCTGTTTTTGTAAATCATAGTCTTAGAATAATTGGAAAATTATATTAAGGTTTATGATTAAAACCAAACAAAGCTAAACATTAGAAAAAGCACAAAATAGCATAAGGAAACTCATTATTTTAAAGCCTTTATATATATTTGAGAATTCCTAGAGTCTCTGTCCTGAAGTGTTTTTTTTATCAGTAATACTACTTCCAGTTTAGTCCTGATATACTATTTCCTAATACTGTGATTTAGAACATAGTTATGCATATTAATAGGCCCCTATCTGTGGATTGCCACTTCCCAGTGTCCAGAAATGTTAATTAATTCTTCCTTTTCAAGCTATATGGCATCTTGGTATAGAAATGTCTGTCCTCTACCATGCCGAAACCTACAACTCTTTTATCAGCTCTTCCCCTGAAGATAGAATTTAACTGATATTTAATAAACACTTGACTAATAATAGCTGTATTTATAGTTTGAAAAGTTTTCCTATACCTTATCTTATTTGGTCATTGCCACAACTTCTGAGATAAAGTTTTTTTAAAGATTAGTATTCTGAGGCTTAATTAGAACAATTCAGAGATATACTATGAGGTGGTAGAGTCTGATCTTGAATCCAGGTCTTCAGACTAAGGAAACTTTCTCAATATCCTATCATCACTTGTTTGAAAACTAATTTTTATAAAAATATATAGTATTTACTTTTATAATACCCTAAAGGACCCTTTTGCTCTTTCTAATTTAATCTCTTGCTCCTTCAGTGATAGTACTACTTGAGTAGTATTTATCCTGTGGAAGGAGAAAAAGGGTGGCAGCAAATGATCGTCTCTATTACTCTTACTTTCAGTGCTTTTTGCATTCTTTGTCTAGAAGACCCCAAATTATGATGTGACTCATACAAGACAAGAATCCAACAGGATGGGATGGGATGGGATGGGTCAGAGGAACGGGGGTAGAAATCTGATCTCTAGCTCTTCTCTCTGCCAGCCTCACACAAAAATCGACAAATACATTCTCTATAGTATGTTAAAATGAAGCCCAGATCACAGAGTTCCTAAATATTAGCATGAGTGTTTCTCAAAATGTTGTCCCTGGGCCAGTAGCATCAACATAACTGGTCTTGTTGGAAATGCTGATTTCTGGGCCTTACACCAGCCCTATTGAATCAGAAATTCTGGGGATGGGGCCCAGCAACCTATCCTCCAGGTGACACTGATGCACACTGCGGTTTGGGAAACACTGCATCAGAGCTTATGGGTTAAAGTTAAGACAGTCATTTGTTTTCTGTTGCAGCAATGAAAATGGGAATCTGATTACCAGTTGGTGGGAGACTAGGGATAGGAAGGAGCATTCTTTTTCACATAAGAATGGATTAATTCAGGAAAGGTTATTCATTCTTAAACTAGGGGGAGAAAGACCTTAAATAGTTTTACTGTCACATGTTGAAAGGTCTGATGTGATGCTACAGACTCAAGATTGCCTCTCTGGAAGAAACAATAAAATATTCACATCCAGCCTGACCAGGCGGTGGTGCAGTGGATAGAGCATCAGACTGGGATGCAGAGGACCCAGGTTCGAGACCCTGAGGTCGCCAGCTTGAGCGCGGGCTCATCTGACTTGAGCAAAAAGCTCACCAGCTTAGACCCAAGGTTGCTGGCTCGAGCAAGGGGTTACTCGGTCTGCTGAAGGCCCGCGTCAAGGCACATATGAGAAAGCAATCAATGAACAACTAAGGTGTTGCAACGCACAACGAAAAACTAATGATTAATGCTTCTCATCTCTTTATCCGTTCCTGTCTGTCTGTCCCTGTCTATCCCTCTCTCTGACTCTGTCTCTGTCTCTGTAAAAAAAAAAAAATTCACATCCAGCCTGGCCTGTGGTAGCGCAGTGGATAAAGCGTCAACCTGGAATGCTAAGGTCACCGGTTTGAAACCTGGACTTGCCTGGTCAAGGCACATATGGGAGTTCATGCTTCCTGCTCCCTGCTCCCTGCTTCCTCCTCTCTCTCTCCTCTCTCTAAAATCAATAAATAAAGTCTTTAAAAAAATATTTATATTCACTATCATAAGGCCTTATCTCGTGCTAAATAAGGCACCATGGTGCTTTTATTTATTTTATTATTTAAATTTTTTTTCAACTGGAGTTTACATTCAATATTATTTTGTATTAGTTTCAGGTATAACCATGGTGCTTTTAAATGACTGTTGACTGTTTCTCAACTGACATTCTGATATTTGTGTTTTAGTGCCAGTAGATATAATTCAATGCCAGCACTCTGTTCTGGGTTCCCTTGTCAATGTTTGAGCAGACTGTGCAGAGGGCAGCACCAGCTGGTGGCATAAGGACAGCTGGTGGTGGTGCAAGTGTGGAGCAGTAAGCGTGTGTGTGGCCCCCTGATGGCTGGAAGAGGAGGTGGCCTGTCCTCTACTTCCACCTCCCAAAGCTGCTTCCAACAACTTGGCAAGCATGTCACACAAGAAACAAGTGTGAACAAATTTTATTTGTTCTCATTGAAACCCTAAAGGGAATTTTATTAATTTAAATGATGTGATAATTTTTTAAAATTAGAAGTTAAAAGCCTAAGATTTCAGTTGTCTTTCCATTTTGTTTTACAAAGGGAATAAGAGTATGCGACTCTTATTTTAGGTATCTGATCATTGAAACTGCTCATTTGAAATAACCTAACCGGCCCCTCCTAGCTGCCCTTATGTTTACCCACAAACAAAACCTGAGCTTCCTAGGACTGAGCTAAACACATGCCTTGGAACTCAGCAATCTCTCCAGGCCTGTGAACACACCCTGGGCAGGCCTGGAATAAATTTGACTCTGGAATTTGGGTTGATGAAGCAAACTACCGTTCATCTTGCTCAATTCTACTTGATGTCCGACTTCCTTAATTTGCAGAGCAGAGCTCCCGGTGGAACCTGGGAAACCATTCACTAGGTTAGGTCTGATGATCTTACAGCAGAATCCTCTTCCATCTGGAGGGGAAGGTGAGCATTCCAATGTAAAGTTGAGGATGAAAGCAATGGACTATTCTTTGTCTTTTCACACAGCGTCAAGAACTAGAATCAGAAAACAAAAAACTGAAAAATGAGCTAAATGAGTTACGCAAGGCCCTTAGTGAGAAAAGTGCCCCAGAGGTGACTGCTCCAGGTGCACCAGCGTACCGTGTCCTCATGGAGCAGCTGACCTCTGTGAGTGAGGAGCTTGATGTCCGCAAGGAGGAAGTCCTCATCTTGAGGTCTCAGCTGGTGAGCCAGAAAGAGGCCATCCAACCCAAGGTAAGCATGAGCTAAGGAGGTGTTTGGGTATGGGTACTGGCCTCTGCTTCTCTCTGTTCATTTCCTCTGATGTATAATGAAGCAAATACTTAAGAGTATTTTTACTCTCCATGAAGATATTATCATTTTTTAAAAATATGTTTTAAACTGTTGCAAACGTCAATTGGAGTGAGCAGAAAGCAAGTGAAATCCCAAATGGTTTTCAAAGTCTCATGAGCAAAGGGCTTAAAAAAATTTTTATTTATTTTTTATTTTTTATTTTTTTTGTATTCATTCCGAAGCTGGAAACAGGGAGAGACAGTCAGACTCCCGCATGCGCCCAACCGGGATCCACCCGGCACGCCCACCAGGGGGCGACACTCTGCCCACCAGGGGGCGATGTTCTGCCCCTCTGGGGCGTTGCTCTGTTGCGACCAGAGCCACTCTAGTGCCTGGGGCAGAGGCCAAGGAGCCATCCCCAGCGCCCAGGCCATCCCTGCTCCAATGGAGCCTCGCTGCGGGAGGGGAAGAGAGAGACAGAGAGGAAGGAGAGGGGGAAGGGTGGAGAAGCAGATGGGTGCTTCTCCTGTGTGCCCTGGCCGGGAATTGAACCCGGGACTTCTGCATGCCAGGCCGACACTCTACCACTGAGCCAACCGGCCAGGGCTAAAAAAAATTTTTGTAGTGATTTGGCCACAATAAATTTTGTTCAAAAATAAAATTTTATTAAGTACAAAAATCCATAAATTGTCTTGCTGTGGGGAAGGCATTACTATAATTTTAAAAGTAATTGTTGAAGTTAGCCTGTTTAACTGCAAAGGTACCATGAAAAGATTGGAAATGAGATCAGTGAGTGGAAGTTCATGGAGATGATTTCTGCTCACTCGAGAGAGTTCTGTTTAGGGGTTGCTGTCCCAGTAGGGAGGACTGTGTTCAGTGATTCAACAGAAGGAACCCCCACTGGAGGGAATAGATGGCCCCTGAAGTCCTTCCTGCCCATAGGTATTTGTGACCTAGCATTGCCATGTGCTGATCAAAAATGGGCCTTTTTGTCATTTGCCATCAGACAAAAATGATTGAATAGTCATCTTAAAGCCTAGCCTATGTCCCTCCTCCTGTTCATGCAGCAAACTGTCAATAAGACTTGAGGCAATCAACTATCCCAACTGTGTGACAGGCCATATAAAATATGACTGATATGTGATGAGCTGGGTGCCTGAAAGATCTGAGAGTGCTTCTCTTAGAAGTGGTAGTGTAATGTGTAGTTAAGATACCGAGCCTGGCACATAGGTTTGGATTTCATAACAACAACTCTCACTTAGAATTAACGCTGACCCAGAAAATGTCAAATTTTGAAAATTCCCAGTAAAAAAACAGAGTTATATAAAGAAATGGCCTTTCTTATTTTAAAACAAATCACAAACCCCTTCAGTCTGAAATGAGAAGATAGAGAATGGGATGGCCCTATATATACACATCTCCCTTCTCTGGGCTGTTTCAATTTGGTCCCCAGGATGACCGCTCAAGCATGCTAGCTTGAGCAGAGTCCACAATCAGGATTTCTTTCTCTGGTTCACTTGTGACAAATTAGTATTCTCATAAGAAACTTCAGAAGAAGTTAAGGGAAAGGAAAGAAAATGAACCAAGGGGCATAAAACCTCTCGCTAACAGAGCACATAGTTACCCCCACCCTCAGTGACCCAGCGCGCTCGTTCCATGTGACAGCTGCTTGCCAGCCCCTCCCTAAAGGGCTGGCACTGTCTGACAGGCTTCTGCTCTTCTGTCCCAGCATGCACATGGCAGCAACTTGTCCTCTCCCAGGAAAAATGCCCCTGATGCTGCCTGAGACTTTTCAAATACTCCAGGGCTGTTGGTCCCTCTCAGTTTCTAGTTATAGACACATCATTTCCCAACTTTGCAGGACAGTGGTGACACCCAGTGAGCAGGTGATGATCCAGCCCAGCCAGGTCTCGTTTATCCGCTCCGCCTCCATGAGTATTCCGGCAGGCTGTTGTGGGACAGATGCCCTAGTGGGTATTACTGTCACTCTCACAGACCTGGGAAAAGAATTTAACCCATACACACTAACAGGAGGGGCATTTTCTCATACACTCAAAAATATTTTACAATAGAAGAACCAAAAAACACAAAAGGAATTTCAAGCACTTGTTCCTGAGAATTAAGACTTACTATTACAGGCCCTGGCCGGTTGGCTCAGCGGTAGAGCGTCGGCCTGGCGTGCGGGGGACCCGGGTTCGATTTCCGGCCAGGGCACATAGGAGAAGCGCCCATTTGCTTCTCCACCCCCCCCCCCCCCTCCTTCCTCTCTGTCTCTCTCTTCTCCCGCAGCCAAGGCTCCACTGGAGCAAGGATGGCCCGGGAGCTGGAGATGCCTCCATGGCCTCTGCCCCAGGCTCTGGAGTGGCTCTGGTCGGCAGAGCAACGCCCCAGAGGGGCGGAGCATCGCCCCCTGGTGGGCGGAGCGTCGCCCCTGGTGGGCGTGCTGGGTGGATCCCGGTCGGGCGCATGCAGGAGTCTGTCTGACTGTCTCTCCCCGTTTCCAGCTTCAGAAAAATACCAAAAAAAAAAAAAAAAAGACTTGCTATTACATAAGTATATATATTAATGTCCACGTCATGTCAGTTCCGCAAATATTAACTTATTGAGTTAGTTTTAGGAAAAACAATTTATGGTTGTTTTTTACAGCTAGCTTATATTTGTTATAATGGGGACTCAATGACAGAACTCATTTATGGAACTAAGAGTTTATTGTTTTCTCCATTTGTTTTTTGTGCTTGCTGACTTGTGATTTTTCAGGATGACAAGGTAATTATAAAATTTTTAGTAAATACTATTTAATATTCATTTTAGTTTACAAATACTATTCTCAATATATGCAAATGATACTTTCTGGCTACCACATCTATTTTTATGTTTACAAACTGGTTTCCTGTTTTGATCCCTTATTGTTTGGGAGGTCAATGGGAAAGTATGGATGTAGTCGTCTCCAGTCTGGCTCACAGAGAGGTCCCCGTGACTTCGAATTCACAGTCATATCTGTGACTCACTATGGCAGTTGTGGTAGACCAGCCATCCACAGTGGGGGAGAGAAGCCCTTGACTTGGAGCACACTCAAAAGCACAGGCTCTGCTGTGCCCTCATGCGACCAGCTGTGGGTTTATTGGCCCAGGGAGAAGAGGAGCCTGGGTTGCTGTGCACACCTGGGAGGGTGGGATTTTCCTACATGATATAACCCTTTCAGGACTTTTGGCCACTGGCTTGGGGAAGACACACTGAGCAGTGAGTCATGAACTTCCTAGTGCTGGCAGTCTAAGTCTGACCCCCTGCCCCAGCCACCACTCCTTAGCTAAGATAGGCCAGAGAAGGGAAAGACTAGCTATATCCTGTCAGGACAGCACCATTTAAGAACCCTAGCTCTCCTTTGTATTAGTTATGAGATCAAGTTACCTAATTTACTAAAAGTTCAGGATACCAGAAATACATTTAGGATTATAGAACCTGGGCCTCTGAGAGTTATTACTTAAAACTTAAAAATCTGAGTATGGCCCTTTATGTAATAAAAAGATTTTCTGCCTTCTAGGGAAAGAGAAAAAAGAAATTTTCTATGAAATATATACTTAAATATTTATAAAAATAGTTAAAGAAGTGCTCTGTGATATTTATTGGAAAGTAATTCAATCAGTTAAGCTTTTGTTGATAGCATTTATCAGATTTTATTTGGTCTTCTCAAAGGATACATTTATAAACTTACAGTAAAGCAGCATTAGGAGAAAAGTGAGATTTTTTAAAAAGGGATATTTCTTATAAACACTGAAATTCAAAAGCAACTATTTGTAGGCCCCTAGTTGGCATTAAAGTCATCTTGAAACTGGTCTCTAAGATCCTGGTATTTGAAGTGTAATCTACTAACACCACTTCATTGTGAGATCCGGCTGTAGAGCAAATGCAGACTAAAGAACTGGACATATACTACTAAGACAAATTAAATGGCCCCTTGGGCTCTAAAGTGTAGTCTTCTTTAGAGACTATAGGACACTGGTTCTTACAGTTATTTTTTACCTGGTTTAGAAGAGATAAGAGAATAGCTGAGTAGAAGAAAATTTTTCAAATTACACTGGTCATCAAACAGATTAGATCAAAAAGGAAAAATTAAGATGGAAGTTAAAAATGTTAGCAGAAAAGTACTTTGACACAAAATCATTAGTAATTCTGATCTACCAGATACTTACTTCAGAAGCTTATACCATATAATACTGTAACAGAGGAAAAAGAATTGAATAACAGCAGATGGTAGAGATTTATAAGGAGCTAAATTTTTCCCATTTATATATATCTAAAGATGTGAGAAAAAGATTTTAATTCTGCTGAAGCATACATCTGAATGCCACCTTTTTTCTACTGAGTTTTTCATGGACGAATGAGTTTTATGTTAAATTTTTAATGTTATCAGGATTTTTGTTTTATTATAATTTACTGAAAAGTCATAGAAAGAACAGCTTTGTCATTTCACTAAATAGTGCTGCCTTGTTTTTGTTCTGATGCTGTTTGTTTTAAAATATATATATATTTTTATATATTTTTTAAATATTTGAAACCTATTTTATATGTGTATATGAAGTATATAGTATATATAGCACTAGAACAATAACCCTGGAAGAATACAAAAGAACTAAATGATGGAATACACACACACACACACACCCCAATACAAACACACATATTGTAAAACCCACATAACCCATCAGGTATTTTATTTACAGGGCTAAAGTATTCCAGATCTTACCACATTTATAGCAGAGCATTAAGGATTTTCAAGAGAAGGACTTAAGGTTCTTTTTCTTGACTGCCTGTGCCCTACTCTCCTCTATAGTTCTGCGGGCTGCAGCTGATGCTCTGCAGGGCAGAGTGGTGGAACACAGACAACCGAAATACGTTGTATGTGGTCCAAAGCTTTTGAGTTGATTCTTAATGTAAAACTATGTCATTTCCCCCTTCAGAATACAATGACAGATTCCACAATACTTTTGGAAGATGTACAGAAAATGAAAGATAAAGGTGAAATAGCACAAGCATACATTGGTTTGAAAGAAACAAACAGGTAAGTTGATCCTGTTTTTATTCCATTTTGGTTTAATCATATTGATCTTTAGTCTTAAGCTTTCTGTACAGTAAGTCAAAGTATTTATACATTGCTTTAGTAGACATCCAAGTTTTTCAATATATTCAATAAAATCTCATAACATAAGGTAGCGTTAGTGATGAAAGGTGTCAGGGAAAATGTTCTTTACATCAAGTCGATATATTGTCTGCATCTTTAAGGTCTTACTTAGCCTTGAGAAGTTACTCACTATTGGACTGTTTGGTAGTCACTTTCATTCATTATTCAGGCTGGTTATTTCTGAAGGTTTGTAGGGGAAACTGCAGCTTTCAGTAATCAAAATTTAATGTGAAGATACTTCCAGATAAAGTATCTGGAATCATGTTAATGTTAGTCTTAGCCATGTAATTCTAAATGTGTTCCATAATTTCTAGGCTGGGACCCTGATATTTGAGACAGTGTTTTTGTCATGTTTCCTAAAGTGTTCTAAGAAAATCCTAACTCTGGTTTTATTCCATTTACTCTAAATATGAATACAATTGCAGATGGCACTTACATTTAAGAAGTTTAGGTGGGCTGGCTGACAATGCAGGATTTGTACCATCACTAAAGGGCTGAACTTTCCTAAAGTCTTTTCTGTGCTTGAGATTATATCACAGAGTAAAGGCTCATTCATCTCTGGAATTCTGTCAGCCTTCCTCTAACCCTCTTTCCAATACAGCCTTAGTGGTATTCAGCTCTGAACTTAAAGACTACATGCTTAAAAGAATATGGCCAGTGATGATCACAGAGAAAGACTATTCTGGAGATTTTTGTTATCAGTGTGCAGTCTGGATCTCCTAATGTATTGTATCACAATTAGTATATAGGAATACTTCAAAACTAAAGAATATCTTCTTTTGGCCCTGGCCAGTTGGCTTAGTAGTAGAATGTCGGCCCAGTGTATGGACATCCCGGGTTCGATTTCCAGTCAGGGCACACAGGAGAAGTGACCATCTGCTTTTTCCAACCCTTCCCCTCTTCCTTTCTCTCTTTCTCTTCCCATCCCACAGCCACGGCTTGGTTGGAGCAAGTTGGTCCCAGGCACTGAGGGTGGCTCCATGGCCTCTCCTCAGACACTAAAATAGCTCAGTTGCCGAGTAACAGAGCAACAGCCTGAGATGGGCAGAGCTTGCCCAGTAGGGGGCTTGCCAAGTGGATCCCCATCCGGGTACATGCAGGAGTCTGTCTCTCTGCCTACCCACCTCTTACTTAAGAAAAAAAAAAAAGAATATCTTTTTTTATGAGAAAGGATGGAAAATGTTTATAAAAGTACTTGGTTAAACTTGAATTTAGTTTATGAGTGTAAATTATAAATAACATATCTTATATCTAAGAATGTGTAAGTATAAAAATATCTAGATTATACTGTTTGTTCATCCATGCAGGTATTCAATTACCAAATATGTATTGCATGCCTATGTCATGCCAGGCCCTTTGCCACATGTGGAAACATTAGCTATCAGCAAGGTAAATGCAGTCCTTACTTTCACAGAGTTTATAGGCTGTTGGGAAGACAGCCAAAAGAATTTGGACTGCACTCTAGTAATGGTGGAAGCTGTTAAAAGATTTTAAGTAGGAAAATGATATAATGACATTTGAATTTTATAAAGCTAACCCCAGCATTTATATTAGAGAATAGATTGTAGTAAAACAAGATTGAAAGCATAAAGACCTGTTTAGAGGCTATTACTGTAATCAAATGACTGATTATGGTGACTGTGACTTGGCTAGTGGCAGTTGGGATTGAGAGAAATGGGACACTTTGAAAGCTACATAAGACGATGAGTCAGTAAGCCTTGTGTTTTATTGGATGCGTCGGTGAGGAATAGGGAATTGTGAAGGTTGACTCTGAAGTATCTGCTCTGGATACTTGGTTGGATGTCATGATGCTATTTTGTAATCCTTGGTCTGGAGTGTAGGGAAGTATGGGGTGGAGATATTTGATAGATTTATAAATACGAATTTAAGGAGCTGGGAAGACATCCAAGGAGAGAAATTTATTACATATTTGAAAACATAGATTTGAAGCAGGAGAGCTTTGTGGCTGAAATATAAATGTCAAAGTCATCAGCATATAATATACTACAATTGAGATCATGTAAATAGATCAAATCTTCAGGGAGAGGTGATAGGTGGAAAATAGAAGAGCACGCTCTGGAATTTGTTTTGTGTAGACATAGTATCAACAACAGAAGTCTAGGAGGAGGACTGAGAACCTGGCCTACCCTGAGCTCCCCTCCTTTCCAGCTGTGTAACCTCCACAGGTATATTACTTCTAAGCCTCCATGTCCTTCTCTGCAATGTGAGAGATCATAGATAGTGGCATACTGGGAGAACTAAATGAAATAATATATACAGAAGAATATAGAACAGTACCTGACAATTAGCAAACACTCAAAAATATTATGTTAATACCCTTGGTAGAAAAAACCTGTAATCAAGCTTTATTATTTATCAATTATATATACTTTTTTTTTTTTTTTTAGGGGGGGGACAGACAGGAAGGGAGAAAGATGAGAAGCATCAGTTCTTCATTGCGGCACCTTAGTTGTTCATTGACTGCTTTCTCATATGTGCCTTGATTGGGGAGGGGGCTCCAGCTGAGCCAGTGACCATGGGGTTATGTCTACAATCCCACTCTCAAGCCAACAACCTACACTCAAGCTGGTGAGCCCACGCTCAAACTGGTGACGTCGGGGTTTTGAACATGGGTCCTCAGCATCCCAGGCTAATGCTCTATCCACTGCACCACCGCCTGGTCAGGATATATACTTTTAACAAAATGTGTCACATCACTAGTATAAAAAGTTTCTCCAAGTCTTAAAGTTAATTTTGACACAAATAAAAAAGTTTTTTAAAAGTTGTGTCATAGAGGTTGAGAACTCTCATTTATGTTATTCCTATAAGTTTTTTAAAACTAGGAAATCAGATTTTATTAAGTTAAAACAAGCTCTTTAAAACTTTATTTTGAAGTGGATTGTGAGTGTTGCCACATGAAAATAATAGCTGAAGTTTTCATTCCATATGTGTGTGACTGTCGTGATTAGTCTCTAATATAATATGTGACATATAAGATCATTCTACTAGCTGAATAAAATGTTAAAAACAGAACCTCTTTCTCACCTTTTTAATCATTTCTCATTTAGCAGGAAAAGTAACTGTAGATCCTTATTTTGTTTTAATTTCTACCCATTTACATATTACACATTTTTAAAAAAATTAATGAAAAATAATTTTTGAGATGTCTTAAAGTTATCTGTAATTAACAAAAACAATATACTGACAATAAAATATTGAAAGACTCTGTGATACTGTTGACCATCATCATCTCATTCCCACTCTGTGTCCTTTATGTTTTGCATTGTTGTTTTCTTTGCATGGAAGATCACCTGCTATGGATTGCCATGAGTTGAATGAGGATGGAGAGCTGTGGCTGGTTTATGAAGGGTTAAAACAAGCCAACAGGTTATATTTGTTTCCTCAAAATGGAATGTCATTAATTTGTTGTTACTAACAGTGGCCTCCTGACTTTAAATTCTGTATTTCTTTACATTAATTGTGGTAGAGCAGTCAGCCTTTCTAAAAACCCTCTCGACTAAGGGATGCTATTAAGCTGAAATATTGATGATGAGTATCAGAGTTTCTGCCCAGAAGTGAAAGACACTATCTGGAGTTCCCTTCAGACACTAAAATTTGTGAATATCTCATCTTACTAGGAGTTGAAAGAAAACCAAAACCTTTCAGCTAGAGTCTAAACTGCTATGAGGAAAGATTAATACTGTACCTATTAATTAGTGGCTTCTTGTTTGGAATAATGATCAGTCTAAAAGGATGTGTTGCCTATGGCAATGTGGCTACATTCTCATATATTATCATCATGCTGCCTAACAGCAGTATTAAGTACATGATTTGGCATTCTATGTAGTTATTATGAAGTTCAGATTTGTGAAACAGCTAATCAGGAGGGTTTCCTGCATTGCTGCAGTTCAAAATAATTACCCAGACTCAGCATGTTAAATGTGTTTAGAGCAGTGGTTCTCAACCTTTCTAATGCCGTGACCCCGCAATACAGTTCCTCATGTTGCAGTGACCCCAAACCAAAAAATAATTTTGGTGGCTACTTCATAACTGTAATTTTGCTACAGTTATGATTCGGAATGTAAATACCTGATATGCATTATGTATTTTCTGATGGCTTTAGGTGACCCCGCCGGGGTCGCGACCCACAGGTTGAGAACCGCTGGTTTAGAGGAAAGCAAATAAAATGGAAACAGCAACACCTTTCTAACACACTCTTCTGCTCTAGTGATATTTGTGTCTTAAAAATCTCATAAAAATACCATTTTATTGACTAAATTTTAAAAATACTTAATATGCTGTTTGTTCAAGGAGCTTCTGCTTTTTCTGCTTTGTTCTAGTTATAAACCATTGTCATTAACTTTGTGGTGTTACTGGCTCAAATGCTCTTGAAATTGTATACTCACTAAAATATCTTTAGCCTGCTGTTAACAGTTTGCTTGTAATGGCATCAATAAATTTTGCCCAGCAATTGATAACCAAGGGGATTAGGAAAGAAAGGACATCTTTTCTTTCTTTGTGTTAACTCCTGACTGTCACTTTGTGTTTAGAAAAGGGGTGAATGTGGAAGAGGGGGTGAAGGGTGCATGGTCAAGGGAGGATGCTGTTTCTCTTGCTATTCTCACTGCAGTGCCCTGGGCTACTATGGGCACAGCTGGTTTGTATGTTTGCTCAGAGAAACAGTAACCACTTCGTTGGTCCTATTAGTATTTATGTTCTAAAACCATGTCTTGTTAGGATTCTGTTACTGATATAGAAGTTTATGGGAGAAAGAAGATGACAAGTTTAAAATATTTGTATATGCAATTTCAGAACTAGCTGTCTGGATTTGGGTATATCTGTATACATTTCAGAGAAGCACTCCAGCCTTTCTGTTCTTTACAGATAAGAGCAGGAAGTAAAAATGGGATGCTGGTTGCACACTCTCTGCCTGCTGTTAGTAATGCTGAAATTCTTGAAGGCATGTTTAATTAGATCAGGAGTTTGTACTCTTGTTCTAGTGTGGATATTTGTGGCAAAGATACTGTCTTTGCCAGCTTGAAAGCTAGTTTGTAAGTGTAGTCAGCCAGATTAAAGCTGTCTTTTAATTGATTATTTTATTCATCATTCCTGTGAACCTCTTCAAAAGAGCTAAAACTTCTGCTTCTCAGGGCCTTTGAGAACCTTAAATTTGTAGCAGGATCCACAATTAAGAAAGACACAAATGTGAGAGCATTTCTGATCTTGTTTGAATTTCCTGACTTTAATCAAGTCAGAAGTTACACAGATGCTTGAGTCCCAGCTTTTCCTGCCCTTGCAAGTGCCCCACCAGGCATCTCTCTTTCTACCTGTGTGGCTTCTCCATAGGCTCCTGGAATCCCAGCTTCAGTCACAGAAGAGGAGCCACGAGAATGAGGCCGAAGCCCTCCGTGGGGAGATCCAGAGCCTGAAGGAAGAGAACAACCGGCAGCAGCAGCTGCTGGCCCAGAACCTGCAACTGCCCCCTGAGGCCCGCATCGAGGCCAGCCTGCAGCACGAGATCACCCGGCTGACCAACGAGAACTTGGTAAGGACAGGTGCCTGCGCCCGCACCCCCTCAGCAGGCCGTGCCCAGCTTTGCAGGGTGCTCCTAGTTTCTAGTTCATCAAACACACCTTCATGGTTGGGAAAGCTCACTGCCCCACCCTTGTTACCCTCTTACTCAATAGAAACAGAGTGAGGAAAATGGACTCTGTGGGAAAAAGTGAAAAAGGCACATGCACAGGTTGTGTTTCCCTCAGGAGGCTCCCAGACCTCACTCAGAGGGCCTGGAAGGTACCACCCAACTGTAGACCGGTCTTTTGAAATCCTCGAGAACTCAAGTGGCCACTTCCTCCATTTCCGCTGCAAACTCTGCCATTCTCTGTCATTTGGTTGTTGTGACAGAGACTAGGGTCAAGTGTGTTCACTTTTGGTTCCCAGACAGCCACTGAGGCCACCCCAGCCTCCACCTTGTAGCAGACACTTGGGGGTGGAGTTGTGGTCTGGGAAGGCAGTTGGGAGAGCCCAGGGGGACTTTTGGTTGCCACTGGATGGAGCTCCCAGGTCATGAGGAGAGACGTCAGGGTGCAAGTTTGTACATTTTTAATTCTTTTTAACAGAACTTACTCAGTGAATGAAGTTTTTTTTTCCTTGCCAGATTCTGAACACTGGCACAAGTTGTTTTTGTTTTTTTCTTTGTTTCTTTCACAGAAAGTATTTTCTAGAATATTTCTTTCTCAGTCACAAAATAACTTTTATTACAGATTTATAGATTTTATCTACTTAAATTTGATAAATGTATATATTAAATTAAAAGTCATTAGAAAGTAATAATTCTATGTTTCTATATAAAATCTATAGTGTAGTGTCAGCCTGGTTTTGAGAAAATCTGTTTAAGACTGGTAGTGTTTTGCTTTTTTTTTTTTTAATTCAAATGCAGGGTTTTAGTGACCTGTAATAAATAGTTTGGATTTTCTCTGAAGATATAACAATCTGAATTATCCCTCCATTACTTCATTAGTGATTATTTTACATTACAAATAGTTTTCTAGTGTTATCTCTTTAACCATCTTTTATATTAATCAAAGCAAAACCTAGAGGTGTTTTCACAGCCTGTCTGTCCCGGCAAGGACCGGAGGACACGTGTTGTCCATTGTAAGAGTGGGAGAGGTGGCTGAGGGGAACATGTGGACTCTCAGAGTGACTGAAATATTACTAATTTGTGGGGGAAATCTTTTGAATCATGGACTGTTTTTGAAGTGTCATTTTATTCCCCTCAAACATTTTGTTGCTTAAATTTAACTAACAATGCTTAAGTGTCTAAGAATTGATAAACATACTAAATAATATAATAATAATTGATCAGTGTATATTTTCTGCTTATGATGATTGTCTCCAAATATGAGGTGAAACCGTGAAATAAAGATGCTTCCGGGTGGCAGATTCCCAGGCTTTCCACCAAGTTTACTAAGCATTTCCCTTACAACCTGTCTACAGTATTAATTTTCTTGGTAATTTTTCATAGCTAATACGAAAATAAACTAAACTTCCAAATTCTAAGCTGGTAGTCTAGTTAATGAGTTTGAGATTTAGGAAGACCCTTTGTAGGTTAGCAACTTCTCCTGCCTCACTGGCTGCTAATCAGGAGAATGGACTCAAACGTAGATGCAGGGAATGATGCACCTTTTCAAAAGCAGTATAGTTTTTCAATCTTAATTTTGCGTTTCTTTAGGAAACACTTGAGCAGAATATTAAAGCAGATGTGAACCTAAGCTTAGTTCTTGGAAACGCTACCTATGCCCAACACTAACAGAGAGGGTTTTCCTCCCTCTAGTGAACTGCTTCACAGGCCCTCGGTGCTGCCTTTGGGGAAGGAAGGCACACGGCTTCTCGCCAGCCTTCCCACCTTCATCTGAGAGTGCCAGTACTGCCACTATTCTCATTTTATATGCTTTCCCTGCACTTGCCACAGCTTCTGGCAGCAAAAATACATGTAGCATGTTATAAGCAGGTCTGAGGAGTGAACTTATAACCGCCTTACCTGGGGACGAGGGACCACCACTTTGTTTACCTGCTAAACTATGGCTTTTTGACTATGGCCTGTTTCCTCTGAGCATGTGAAAATATATGTATATATATAAACTTGGAATTATCTATACCAGAAAGATCAGAAGACAATAGATGACAAATCAGGGCCCTTTGAATATATAGTTTCATTATATATGTCTTAAAATATTTTTTATTGATTTTGTTGAGAGCTAGCATTTCTTTCTAAGACACAGAAAAACAAATATCCATTGTGCCTGTTTTTTCAGTATTTTGAGGAATTATATGCAGATGACCCTAAGAAGTATCAATCATATCGGATTTCACTTTACAAACGGATGATTGTATGTAAACTCTGAGTGCTTTTCTGTTGTCTTCCTGCTATTTCTAGCTCTGTACCTGAGGAGCTGCCTGCTCCTCCCCAGGAAGTCTCTTCAAAACATTCAGGAAACCTGTTTCTCCCACAGCTGTCTTTCAGCCAGTCATGTAGCCTCTGTCGTTGTCCTGAGTCCACTGTCATGTTTGGTTCTTAGTAAGACTAGCCTTGCAGTGTGATGGAAGTCAGAAGTCTAAAGCCCCTACCTAAGTTCAGTTGTCTTTAAAACTTTCCACAAAACCTTTTTGTATATTCGCCAAAATTTATTTTCCCTCTCCCCCCTTTAAAAGAAAACATTCCAATGGAATAGCAGTGCATTTTATGAGCATTTAATTGTTTTACACACATGGAGTCTACTGGAAAAGACAGCCCGCTATCCATCACGCTGTAAAGGATTTTACTGCATTGTATATTTTAACATTTGGCTTTTACTGTAGTTGAATTCCTATGCCTGCCAGTTTTAGCCAGGTGGTGGCTCCACCGATGAACTTCTTTGTTAAACTAACAGTGCTCTTTCTGTGATTTCTGTCTGCTTTCATTCTGTGTATTTTAGAAGACCTATTTTGATTTGTTATGTTTCTCATTTTGATTTTTAGGATTTGATGGAACAACTTGAAAAACAAGATAAGACTGTCCGGAAACTGAAAAAACAATTGAAAGTATTTGCCAAAAAAATTGGTGAACTAGAAGGTATTTTAAACATGTTTTATGACAATTGCTGAATCTTGGTTTTCTATTGCTATACTAGTGGCCTAATGGGCTTGCATGAAAATATTGCAAACAATAACAAAAATGATTTTCAACAAACCTAGTGTCTGTGGAGTAGATGCTTCCGTTGCTAGGTAAGGGAAAATGTTCTTTTTATTGTGGTAAAAATTTACAAAGTGGGAGAGTCCATTTAAAAAACATCAATGGCCTGACCTGTGGTGGCGCAGTGGATAAAGCCTCAAAGTGTCGACCTGGAAATGCTGAGGTCACCAGTTCGAAACCCAGGGCTTGCCTGGTCAAGGCACATATGGGAGTTGATGCTTCCAGCTCCTCCCCACCTTCTCTCTCTCTGTCTCTCTCTCCCTTTCTCTCTCCTCTCTAAAATGAATAAATAAAATTAAAAAAAAAACAAAAAAAAAACATCAATGACTATATTCTATGTATCAAGCACTGTGCTAGTCAGTATAGCATAGAGGATAAGAGCATGGATTCTGGAGCCAAACTTCTTGGGTTCAAATCCTGGCCTTGTTCTATAAGTTGTCTGATATCGGACAAGTTACTGAACCTCTCAGTGCTTCAGTTTTCCAACCTGTTGAATGGGAGTGATAATGGTGTACCTAACATGGTTTGTAAGGATTAAATGAGTTCATCTGTGTAATGCATTAGTATAGTTACAACACACAGTAAATGCTATATACAACTTAGCCTGACCAGGCAGTGGCGCAGTGGATAGAGCGTTGGTCTGGGATTCGGAAGGACCCAGGTTCGAGACCCGGAGGTCTCCAGCTTGAGCACGGGCTCATCTGGCTTGAGCAAAAAGCTCACCAGCTTGGACCCAAGGTCACTGGCACGAGCAAGGGGCTACTCGGTCTGCTGAAGGCCCACGGTCAAGGCACATATGAGAAAGCAATCAATGAACAACTAAGGTGTCGCAACGAAAAACTAATGATTGGTGCTTCTCATCTCTCTCCGTTCCTGTCTGTCTGTTCCTGTCTATCCCTCTCTCTGACTTTCTCTCTCTGTCCCTGTAAAAAAAACCAAACAAACTTAGTTATTATTATTACTGTTAGTGTTAGGGGATACTAAGATGAAGAAGACAAAGTCTGTATCCTCAAAGAACTGACCCTCTAATGCAGATAAAAAGAGAAGTAAATAAGAAAAAATAATTTATGATTATAAAGAAATAAGATTTTAAGAAACATCTCATGATTTATATATGATGACGATGGGAAAACAACTTAAGAATGAATCAAATATCAGTTGTTATCGTTATATACAAATGAATCTGAGCTTTTGGATTAATGTGTTTATTCCTTCAAGTAGTATTTACCTAGGTGCCAGGAATATAGCAGTGAGCAAGGCTAAAGCCAAATTCTAAGCTTATTCTAACAATGCTCTCATTGTTCAAGCCAGTGACGTTGGGCTCAAGCTAGCAACCATGGGATCGATTATCCCACGCTCAAGCCGGTGAGCCTAAGCTTAAGCACACAACCTCAAGGTTTAGAATTTGGGACCTCAGTTTCCCAAGTCCATGCTTTATCCACTGCACCACCACTGGTCAGGATAAAAATATTCTTATATTTTAAAAAATATATAATATACTTAAATTCCTCTGGTTTAAAATAGCAAGACTGTTGCCTCTTGCTATGGGTTATACTTAATTATGGAGACTTTTTTAGAAAGCAATGAAAACATCTTTAAAACGCCAACATATATAATTTTAGCAGAAATTACATAACTAAATGGAGACTGCTTCAAAATTTAATCTGCTTTGTGTGATATTTTAATCCAGGAGTGGGTGTTTCATCTCAATTTTTATGAAGTCCAAGAATTTATACCTTAAAGAATTCTAGAAATGAGTTAATCATTTTATAGGAGAAAAACACTAAGGCCCAAAAACTATACATGACTTTCAGGGTCTCAGCTAGTCAGTGGCCAAACCAGGACTAGAACCCACTGACTTCTCTCCTTTGTGTCATATTTTCCAATAGAATCTCTATTTATAGGAATACATTTGACTCTCAATTAAACCTGAGATCAAGATCTTCCTGGTAACAAAGTGAGGAAAAAGAAAATTTAAAAATATTTCTAGCCTGACCTGTGGTGGCGCAGTGGATAAAGCATTGACCTGGAACGCTCAGGTCGCCAGTTCAAAACTCTGCACTTGTCTGGTCAAGGCACATATGGGAGTTGATGCTTCCTGCTCCTCTCCCCTTCTCTCTCTCTCTCTCTCTCTCCTCTCTAACATTAATAAATTTAAATATATATATATATATTTCTAGTGTCCTTTCCTTTTCTAGGACAAAATGGTTCAGCATTATATTTCCCTCAATTATAAAGAACCTTTGAAATAGAAATAAGGATTGCTTCAGGTCTTTCTGGAAGGACCTCAGATTAGATGGAGCATTGGAATGAATGACTCCCAATGTCTCTTGCATCTTTGAAAACTGGGGTGGTGTCCTGGGTTCTCTCTTTCATACTATATTCTCTAACATTTTAATTAGTAGATGATTTGCTAAATGAATTAATTATATTGAGCTGACATATATATTTTATCTGTGGGTTTTTGTAAAGACTAAATCTCTGGGAATAATTCAAAGGCAGAAAGAAAAATTTTAATTAAAGTATGGCAAGTTTTGTCTTTGACATTTTTATACAGAACCAAAAATACCTTGGTTAGAGATTTTGCAAAAGGAAAGTGAAGCTTTCTTTTAAAACATGATATCTCATAGTAAAAGTATTCATTATATTTTATAAAATCTGAGGCACAATTCTTGACATTTTAACATCTCTGAAGTCAGGATATATCTTACAACTGTTGATGGGTTATAGCTTAATTGTCAGTGTTTTCCTTCTTTAGTGTTATATAAAATAATGCTACTTCATAATCAATTACATCATAGGTATGATGAAATCAGTAGGTTTAAAGTGTTCTCTTTGCATCATATGGAGTTCAAATATGTACATTTATTGATCAACTTAATATGTTGAATCTATTTCCTCCCAGTTTCCCCTCTTAAATTGTTTCTGTGGCTGAAAGCAAACAATAATCCAGATAACAGGGATTTTATTATTTTGTATTTTACACACGGCATGTACGAGAGCCATGAAGGCCACTTTGTATAGATTTCAAGATCCTGGTGCTGTTGTATTTAAGCTGACTCCAGAAATAATTTATGTAAAACTGAGTCGTTTGAATCTTCAGTCTTTTGTGTGGAGGCATACATTTTACAATTAGTCCTGTGGCGTCCAGACTGCACCATGCACTTGAAGCACTAGATGCTACAGCCCTGATTTGTCCATTCACAATATGATCCCTCTTTAGATAGCGTAGTGTTGATGGACAGTGATGACTTCAGCACTGGTAGTCTTGATGTGTGAGGCTGCAGCAAGAAGTAGATGGGTGTCCCCAGGCTCTGCTACATAAGCAAGAGCTTAGACAGGTATCTTTATTCTTTCTGATAACCTCTTCCTGTGGGACTGGCTTCCCAGAACTAACACAGGAATTGCCCAGCAGTGACAGGACTAGCCCAACCAACACCTTGTGGAGTCAGGAACTTGAAACTTGCTAATGTGTCTGATCTGCATTTTGTTTGACAAGTCTCTAAACTCAAAATTAATCTACACCTTAACAGATTTCTTTTCTTTTTTTTAAATTTTATTTATTTACTTTTTACAGAGACAGGGAGTGGGTCAGAGAGAGGGATAGACAGGGACAGACAGACAGGAACGGAGAGAGATGAGAAGCATCAATCATTAGTTTTCCATTGCGCATTGCAACACCTTAGTTGTTCATTGATTGCTTTCTCATATGTGCCTTGACCGTGGGCCTTCAGCAGACCGAGTAACCCCTTGCTGGAGCCAGCAACCTTGAGTCCAAGCTGGTGAGCTTTGCTCAAACCAGATGAGCCCGTGCTCAAGCTGGCAATCTCCAGGTCTCGAACCTGGGTCCTCTGCATCCCAGTCCTACGCTCTATCCGCTGCGCCACCACCTGGTCAGGCCAGATTTCTTAGTTGCACCCTTCCCATAGATAAAACAACCTGCTTACTAGCAAGTGTCTCCACAAACACCACCATATATGTGTTCCCGTGCCCTCTCTTGCACTTCTAATTCAGTTCTCAGTTCTGAGATAAAATTGGAGACTTTTCTTGAATCCTTAGCATAATTCTTCTCTAGCAGCTGCTACTGACAGTAGTGACCACTTTTAACATCTCAGAGGGCTGTTAACCAGTGGTTGTGCTTTAATGGTTGCAGCTTCATGGTAGGACTTTAGCACTTTACTAAAAACAAAACTGAATAGTATTTAGGAAATCACATTAAATAAAGGTGGTTTTATCTGTTCAAGATTTCTTTGGTGCCTGATCAGGTGGTGGCGCAGTGGATAGAGCGTCGGACTGGGATGCAGAGGACCGAGGTTCAAGACCCCGAGGTCGCCAACTTGAGCACGGGCTCATCTGGTTTGAGCAAAAGCTCACCAGCTTGGACCCAAGGTCGCTGGCTCAAACAAGGGGTCACTTGGTCTGCTGTAGCCCCACGGTCAAGGCACATATGAGAAAGCAATCAATGAACAACTAAGAAGTCGCAACGCGCAACGAAAAACTAATGATTGATGCTTCTCATCTCTCTCCGTTCCTGTCTGTCTGTCCCTATCTATCCCTCTCTCTGACTCGCTCTCTGTCTCTGTAAAAAAATAAAAAGAGATGTCTTTGGTAATGAGGACTGCAGGAGAAAGTTAGGTCTTTGCCTTGGGCAGCTTCTATGAAATATAACACATTTCACATCAACACATGTGAAGAAACACTATCCTACCAACTATCTCAACGTGACTTGAACTGATGGCAATGATACATTGAAAGTAAATGTTCTTTAATGACTAGATTCATAAAGCTAAAGGTGAAGGGGCATCTTCTATACTTTTTTTCTCTGTGTTTTTCCTTCCGTGATTTAAACTCAAAATCTTTAACCATTTATGATTGATAAAGATTCATTAACCGCCTGACCAGGCGGTGGCGCAGTGGATAGAGCATTGGACTGGGATGTTGAAGGACCCAGGTTCGAGATCCCGAGGTCACCAGCTTGAGCATGGGCTCATCTGGCTTGAGCAAAAACTCACCAGCTTGGACCCAGGGTCGCTGGCTCTAGCAAGGGGTTACTCGGTCTGCTGAAGGCCCACAGTCAAGGCACATATGAGAAAGCAATCAATGAACAACTAAGAAGTCGCAACGCGCAACGAAAAACTAATGATTGATGCTTCTCATCTCTCTCCATTCCTGTCTATCTGTCCCTGTCTATCCCTCTGACTCTCTCTCTGTCTCTGTAAAAATAAAAAAAATAAAAAAAACAAAACAAAAAGATTGATTAGCCAAGAAGTTAAACCACTTACCATGGGGACATTTAATCTTCTTATAGAGTAAGTTTATTACCAAAAAAATGCTTTTGAATCAAGTAAAGCTCTCTGACAGTCATAGTAGCCAAGCACTGGTGGCTGTTAATGACATTACCATATAGTTTTGCCATCTGTAGCCAATTTTAGCAGGAACAGTATTTAAAGAGGGGACAATTAAGGGGCAAATATGGCACATTTCTGTTGTTAAAGAATTCATTATATAAAATTATAGGAACATGGAACCTTCTCATCTTTTCTAACTGAGAAACATCCCCTTCCCTTTTTGTTTCTTGTGAAGTGGGCCAGATGGAGAACATATCCCCTGGACAGATCATCGACGAACCCATCCGTCCAGTCAACATTCCCAGGAAAGAAAAGGATTTCCAAGGAATGCTGGAATACAAGAAGGAGGATGAGCAAAAACTTGTTAAGAACCTGATTCTTGGCAAGTATTTTCTTTCTTTTATGCACGCGTGTGTGTGTGTCTGTCTTAAACAACAGACGTTTATTTCTCCCAGTTCTCCCTGTTCTGGAGGCTTGGAAGTCCAAGATCAAGGTACCAATTAGGTTGGCTCCTGGTGAGACCTCCTTTGCTGGCTTAAAAGCAGCCCTCTTCTGGCTGTGTCCTCACATAATCGAGAGAAAAAGGAGGATGGGAGGGAGATTGAGAGAGTATTTTCTGCATGAGATAAAAGGTCTTTCTGATACATGTGTCAGTGGTAGGAAAAACTAGTCATTAATTTTTGAAATATTCCACACCGGTTTCTTTAGTTGTCACTACGTACTTTGCATGCAGTGCTGCAGAAACATCCTACCTATACCATGCGTTATCAGTCAGACGGCAGGGACACTGCCTAGGAGGCAAGTCTACCTGTAAGCATCCCTTGAGGCCAGGTCTTCTCAGCTCTAGCTGCATGTTAGACTAAGCTAGGAAGCTTTTGAAAAATACTATTGCATGGTCCCCACCACAAACTGATTACATCAAAATCTCTAGAGGGAAGAGCCTGGCTGTGTCTAATATTTAAAAAATCTTTCAAGGGATTGTGAAGTGTAACCACAGTTGAACACCACTGCTCTAGTCAGGGGTCCCCAAACTTTTTACACAGGGGGCCAGTTCACTGTCCCTCAGACTGTTGGAGGGCCACCACATACAGTGCTCCTCTCACTGACTACCAGTGAAAGAGGTACCCCTTCCGGAAGTGCAGCAGGGGGCCGGATAAGTGGCCTCAGGGGGCCTCATGTGGCCCAAGCCGTAGTTTGGGGACGTCTGCTCTAGGTCATTTAAATTCCTGAATTTGTTTTCCTTACTTCCCTAGAAAGTGTATGGCTAAATATATCAATAACAACAGTTCAGTAATGGGGAAAAGAAACAAAAGAATTAAGGAAGATATTCCTGCAATGGAAGAAGAGGGCTGGACAAATGAAATGGGGGTGGAAGAAGCATTTCAGAGCAGCCTACGGCCTTTAAGATTGGGTATGAGCCCATTGCCTCTGCAAGAATACCTTTTAGAGGAGGCTGGGAAATGATTAGGGAGTGTACGTAGCCTGAAACTTGTGAACTGAAAAAGCTGAAACCTCTCAGCCTTGTGCAGCGTTCCTCCCCCACCCCACCCCCAGGTGCCAGGGAGACAGCAATGTGATTGACAGTAATACCTAATTTAATGTTCCTAGGGTTCCTGGCATTAAATTTAGTACTATATATAGATGCAGAGGTGCTTAAGTTTCAACATGATCCTCCTTTAGCAAAAATGTTAAGGAGCCACTGGTTTTTAAGCATGGAGTTTAAGCAAAGATTCATCAGTTCAGTAAACATTTAGTTCAGTATATAAACATTTGGTTTAGAGTGTTAGAGTAACACTCTGACCATGAGCCAAGAATTTTCTAGGTAATAGATAACAAAGTAAAGTCCCTATTCTCTTAGAACTTATATTTCAGTGGGAGAAAATACAGGGGAAAAAAAGAAATATATAATGGAGTAAGAAGGATAAAGAGTAAAGGCAGGCATACTAATTTATATAAAGTGGTTAAGAAAGGCCTCTTTGATAAGGTGATCTTTGGACAGAGACCAAGGAAGTAAAGAAACAATTTATGCTGGTATCTGAGGAAAGAACATTACAGGCAGAAAATAGTACATAGGCCCTAGGGTGGGAGCATGCCTGGCGTGTTCAACCAACAGCAAGGAGACCTATTTTACTGGGGTGTGGTGACCTGGGGAAGGGGAACAAGGCCAGATCTCACATATCATGGTGAAGGTTTCAATTTGTAGTAAGTGAGGTGAGAAACTACTTAGAAAATTTTCATAACAAGAGTGACATGAGGCTCTGCCAGTTGGCTCAGTGGTAGAGCGTCAACCCAGCTTGTGGAAGTCCTGGGTTCGATTCCCAGCCAGGGCACACAGAGGAAGTGCCCATCTGCTTCTCCACCCTTCCCCCTCTCCTTCCCCTCTGTGTCTCTCTTCCCCTCCCACAGCCAAGGCTCCATGGAAGCAAAGTTGGCCCAGGCACTGAAGATGGTTCCATGGCCTCTGCTTTAGGTGCTAGAATAGCTCCAGTTGCAGCGGAGCAATACCCCAGATGGCCGAGCATTGCCCCCTGGTGGGTATGCTGGGTAGATCCCGGTTGGGCACATGCAGGAGTCTGTCGCCCCCCCTCCTGCCCCCACTCCTGCTTCTCACTTTGAGGGGAAAAAAAGTGACATGATCTGACTACTTTTTTTGTGTGTGTGAGGCAGAGGCAGAAAGAGGGACAGAAAGGGACAGACAGGAAGGGAAAGAGATGAGAAGCATCAATTCTTCATTGTGGCACCTTAGTTGTTCATTCACTGCTTTCTCATATGTGCCTTGACTGGAATGCTCCAGCAAAGCCAGTGACCCCTTGCTCAAGCCAGTGACCTTGGGCTCAAGCCAGCGACCTTAGGGCTCAAGCCAGCGACCCTAGGGTCATGTCTATGATCTCACACACAAGCTGGCGACCTAAGGGTTTCCAACCTGGGTCCTCTGTGTTCCAGTCTGATACTTTATCCACTATGCAATCGCCTGGTCAGGCTGACCTACATTTTCTTATAGAAATACTCAGGTGGTTATGTAGAAATGTACTGGGAAGCAAGGGGTGAATCAGACCAGCTGGGAAGCTCTCACTACAGCCCCTGAGACGATGATGGGGCCGTGGGCTAGGGCAGTTAGTAGTTGGATTCTGGATGTGTTTTCTAGATAAAGCCAACAAGATTTGTTGGTGGATTAGATGTATAGTGTGAGAAAAAGAAAGAAGTAAAAAATGATGACAAGGTTTATAACCTGAGAAGCTAGAAACCTGGAACTGCCATTTGCTGAGATGAGGACAACTCTTGGAAGAGCAGCTGTCATGGAGAATTGAGTTTGGTTTAGATGGGATCAGTCTGACATGTCAGAGCAGAGATGTCAAGAATGTAGTTGATACAGGAGATGAATTCAAGGGAAAAGTCAGGACAGGAGCCAGAAATTTGGGAGATGTCATTGTATAGTTAACTAAAATTTATATGTTCTCACCCTTAAGAACTTCTCTAAATGAGCTATTAAAATATATTTTTTTATAAGGTCTACCGGAAAGTTCTGTCCGTTTCTATCACAACAAGTTTTGACACGTAAGCACATGTTTATTTGGCGCATGTGTGCCTCTCTATTTTTATCACTTAATGTATACATACTGACATAGCAAATTAACTAAAACAAAGTTGATTCACATTAGTCTTATGTGTGAAGTGATAGTGTACCCATGGCTACTGATAAAGTTCATTTACTCCACTGTAATTTTTACAAATTTCAACAAGGAAGAAATGCTACAGAAGCATGTCTGTCACATCCACCATATTCCCCGGACTTAGCACCCTCTGACTATCACTTGTTTTTGTCCTTACAAAATTTTTTGAAGGGCAAAAAATTCAAAAATGAAGAAGATATCAAACAAGCACTGGTTCAATTTTTCACATCAAAAGATAAAACGTTTTTCAAAAATGGGATATACAGATTGCCCTCACGCTGGCAAGAAATCATTAATAATCATGGCAATTATATTATTTAATAAAGTTTATTGATGGTAAGAAAAATTTGTATTTTGTTTTATTCCAAAAACGAACAGAACTTTCCGGTAGACCTTATATATGACCTTTTAACCCTGAGTAATTGAACTCTTACATGAAAACTGTGCTTTTATTATCTCTCAAAGCATTTCTCATGAAGATTTTCAATTTATATAAGATTATTTTTTCTCTTTTCTTTTTTCAGAACTGAAACCACGTGGTGTAGCAGTCAATTTGATTCCAGGGTTGCCAGCGTATATCCTGTTCATGTGTGTTCGACATGCTGACTACCTGAATGATGATCAGAAAGTCAGGTCATTGCTAACATCTACAATTAACAGCATCAAAAAAGTACTAAAGGTCAGTTCACGTTCAACAAAATTCTCATAATGAATATTAACGGCGGAATCCGCACAGGGTGCTTTTCCTTCCGCAGCTGTGGGCTGAGGAGCCAGTTACAGACACTCTCCAGTCTCAACTGCCGTCTTCCACTGAAGGAGCATTCTTTCTTACAAATTTTGTATATACCTTCTCTCAAAGCAGGGCTTAGATTGAATAGTAACCAAATTAATCTTATTAGATTGCATTGAGTTGTAAATTATTTCTTCTTAGACAGAAGTAAGTCTATGAAGGTCTTACCTAGAAGTAAATTTAAAATACTTAGTGGAGTCCATTATATATAGGGAATATGATGCTGTAATTAAACTACATATTAAATAAGTAATATATGGCTCATTCATATAAAAAGATATTTGATAAAATATTAAAATTTTTCTTCCAACTTTTCTTCCTGTTTTTCTCCAAGTCACTCATAATTTTCCTTGTAACCTGAAATGCCCAATTCCATTTGAGAAGCAATACACAGATACTAGTCAGAAAGGAAAGACTTCGAAAAGGCAGCAAATTATGTAATAGAGCAGAAAGTCCTACATAATAACTCAGGAATCACTGAATCCAATGTGCATAATCCTCCTGACTCTAGAAAAACAATGAATATATTCTTACTTTTAACTCCAGTGTTTCTATGAGGAGCTAGGAGAATGTGCTCCAACTACTCTGCCTTCTGTTATCTGACCTAAGGAGACCTTTCAGGATGGAGATAAGTGGATAGTTAACATGCCCAGTGGGCTCTCATATCTAAGATGTCTTTTTTTTTTTTTTTTTTACAGAATGACTCCTCTAAGATGTCTTTTATGAAATATTTTTTTGTTGTGGTAAAATATACCTAACCAAAAATTAGACCACTTAACCATTTTTAAGTATACAATTCAGTGGCATTAAAGGCATTCACACAGTTGTGCACCCATCACCACCATCATCTCCAGAACCTTTCCACCTTCCCATCTAAAACTCTGCACCCAGGAAACACACCCTCCCGAAGAGCCTGATCGTGAACTTTTTTGTGTGTGTGACAGAGACAGAGAGAGGGACAGATAAGGACAGACAGACAGGAACGAGAGAGATTAGGAGCATCAATTCTTCGTTGCGGCTCCTTAGTCTCCTTAGTTGTTCATTGATTGCTTTCTCATATGTGCCTTGACCAAGAGGGCTGCAGCAGAGCGAGTGACTCTCCTTGCTCAAGCCGGCGACCTTAGGCTTAAGCCAGCCACTTTGGGTTCAAGCCAGCAACCATGGGGTCATGTCTATGATCCTGCGCTTAAGCCAGTGAGCCTGCACTCAAGTCGGCGACCTTGGGGTTTTGAACGTGGGTCCTCCGCGTCCCATTTCGACACTCTATCCACTGCGCCACTGCCTGGTCAGGCTGGTCATGAACTTTTGACAAATGCTAGTTCTCAATCCTTAATGCTAAGATATTTTATGTAATTACATTCTACAGTGATTACTAAAGCATGGAGTTTCTGAAGATTTAACATTAAAAAATTGATGAATATCTTCTGAATATAATTTATTTAATCTTTGGTGTTTTGATGCCATATAGTGCTTAAATGATAAGTTTTACTATTTTTTAAGTCAACTTTTACAAAGATAATAAAATCAAATCATAAGATTTTCTCCCTCTCATCTTAATTACAAGAAGGCATATATCTACTTGACTAATTACAGTACCAAATTGTTTCAAGATTAAAAAGAAGAGGTACTAAAACATAACAAACACCCTTTTGATATTTAAAATTGATGTACATTTGTCTCACATTCCTTATTTGAATTGAATATATTTGTCTTATGTTCCTGTTTTGATTTAGCAATGGTTTCTGGGGGGTTTTTTTGTTTGTTTTTTGACATGTGCCCAGTCCTGATGGAGAGCCAAGCAGCTTCCCCTGTCTGCTGCTCTGCACAGGACTTCCTTCAGCCCCTTTCTGATTCCTGCTCGTGACAAGATTTTTAACTAATCTGAATATCAGTGCTTCATAAGCTTTGTGATTCTCTTTTTTGCTTTTTTTAAAAAAAATATTTTTATTTATTTATTTTAAGACTTTTATTCATTTTAGAGAGGAGGGAAGGAGGAGAGAGAGAGAGAGAGAGGGAGAGAGAGAGAGAGAAGAGGGGAGGAGCAGGAAGCACCAACTCCCATATGTGCCTTGACCAGGTAATCCCAAGGTTTTGAACCGGCGACCTCAGCATTCCAGGTCGACGCTTTATCCACTGCGCCACCACAGGTCAGGCTCTTTTTTGCTTTTTGTCCCTTGATTCCCTTCAGGTAAGCCCAGGGCAGGTAAATTTGAATAAGCTGTGGCTTAGTGAATATTTTTCCTATTTAAAGAGACTCCTACTAAGCTAATATCAACTGAGTAACTGAGAATCATTTTCTAATGGAAAAGAATGGATACCAAGCAAAGTAACAAACAACCAATGAACCCAGTGGTTGAAATTTTCTATCAGTGATGTAAGATTTTAAATAGTTGCAAATCAATAAATGTGATTTATCATATATACAAAATGAAGGATAAAAATCACATGATTATATCAATAGATGCAGAAAAAGCATTTGATAAAATCCAGCACCCATTTATGATCAAAACTCTGAACAAAGTGGGAATAGAGGGAACATACCTTAATATAATAAAGGCCATCTATGACAGACTGACAGCCGACATCATACTCAATGGGCAAAAATTAAAAGCAATCCCCTGAAAATCAGGAACAAGACAGGTGTATCACCTTTCACCACTCTTATTCAACATAGTTCTGAAAGTCTTTACCAAGCAAGCAGATAGGAAGAAGAAATAAAAGGCATGCAAATTGGCCTGACCTGTGGTGGCGCAGTGGATAAAGCCTCAACCTGGAACACTGAGGTTGCTGGTTCAAAACCCTGGGCTTGCCCAGTCAGGGCACATATGGGAGTTGATGCTTCCTGCTCCTCACTCCCTTCTCTCTCTGTCTCTCTCTCTCTCTCCCCTCTCTAAAAATGAATGAATAAATAAATAGTTTTAAAAGGCATCCAAATTGGAAAAGAAGAAGCAAAACAGTCATTATTTGCTGATGACATGATACTGTACATAAAAAACCCTAAAGTCTCCTGATAAATGAATTTGACACAGTGGCAGGATATAAAATTAGTATTCAGAAGTCAGTGGCATTTTTTTTTAACAGAGACAGTGTGCGAGTCAGAGAGAGGGACAGATAGGGACAGACAGACAGGAACGGAGAGAGATGAGAAGCATCAATCATCAGTTTTTTGTTGTGACACCTTAGTTGTTCATTGATTGCTTTCTCATATGTGCCTTGACCGTGGGGCTACAGCAGACCAACTAACCCCTTGCTCGAGCCAGCGACCTTGGGTCCAAGCTGGTGAGCTTTGCTTAAACCAGATGAGCCCACACTCAAGCTGGCGACCTCGGGGTCTCGAACCTGGGTCCTCCGCATCCTAGTTTGACGCTCTATCCACTGCGCCACCACCTGGTCAGGCTCAGTGGCATTTTTATACACCAACAATAAACTGGCAGAAAAAGAAATTAAAGAAATAATCCCCTTCACTATTACAACCAAAAAATAAAGTACCTAGGAATAAGTTTAACCAAGGAGGTCAAAGACTTGTACTTAGAAAATTGTAAGACATTGAAAAAAGAAATCAAGGAAGATACAAACAAGTGGAAGAATATGCCGTGTTTATGGATAGGAAAAATAAATGTCATTAAAATGTCTAAACAACCCAAAGCAATTTATCGATTCAATGCAATTCCTGTTAAAATACCAATGGCATACTTCCCACATGTAAAACAAATATTCCAAAAATTTATATGGAACCAAAAAATAATCCAAATAACCTCAGCAATCTTGAAAATGAAGAACAAAGTGGGAGGTATCACACTTTCTGATATCAAGTTATACTACAAGGCCATTATAATCAAAGCAGCTTGGGCCTGACCAGGTGGTGGTGCAGTAGATAGAGCGTCGGACTGAGACGTGGAAGGACCCAGGTTCGAGACCCCAAGGTCACCAGTTTGAGTGTGGCCTCATCTGGTTTGAGCAAAAAAAAGCTCACCAGCTTGGACCCAAGGTCACTGGTTTGAGCACATATGAGAAAGCAATCAATGAGTGCTCGCTTCGACAGCACATATACTAAAATTGGAACGATACAGAGAAGATTAGCATGGCCCCTGCGCAAGGATGAGAAAGCAATCAATGAACAACTAAGGTGTCCCAAAGAAAAACTGATGATTGATGCTTCTCATGTCTGTCTCTATCTGTCCCCCTTCTCTGACTCTCTCTCTGTCCATGTAAAAAAAAAAAAATCCCAGCTTGGTATTGGCATAAGAACAGACATGTAGCCTGACCAGGCAGTGGTGCAGTGGATGGAGCATCAGACTGGGACGCAGAGGACTCATTTTCAAAACCCTGAGGTCACTGGCTTGAGTGTGGGCTCACCAGCTTGAGTGCAAGGTCTCTGGTTTGAGCATGGGATTATAGACATGACCCCATGGTCGCTGGTTTGGGCTCAAAGGTCACTGGCTTGAAGCCCAGCCCAAGGTTGCTTAAGCAAGGGTCATTCACTTTGTTGTAGCCCCCCACCCTGTCAAGGCACATATGAGAAAGCAATCAATGAACAAGGAGTTGCAGTGAAGAACTGATGCTTCTCATCTCTCTCCCTTCCTGTCTGTTCCTTTCTATCCCTCTCTTTCTCTGTCTCTGTCAGGAAAACAAAAAAAGAACAGGCATACAGATCAGTGGAACAGAACAGAAAACCCAGAAATAAACCCACACCTTTATGGTCAATTGAAATTTGATAAAGGAGGCATGAGTATACAATGGAGTGAACACAGTTTCTTTAATAAATGCTATTGGGAAAATTGGATTGGTTCATGCAAAAAAATGAAACTAGACCACCGACTAACACCATTCACAAAAATAAACTCAAAATGGTTGTAATTCTCAAAACCATAAAAATCTTGTAAGAAAATATAAGCATTAAACTCTCTGATATCTCTCATAGCAGTATTTTTGCTGATATACGGATCTCCACGTGCAAGTGAAATAAAGGACAGGATGAACAAACGGGACTATATGAAACTAAAAAGCTTTTGCACAGCTAAAGACACCATGAACAAAATAAAAAGACAACCCACACAATGGGAGAACATGTTCGCCGATAACGTCTGATAAGGGATTAATAACCAAAATTTATATATAAATAACTTCTAAATTCAATACCAAAAAGGTAAACAATCCAATTAAAAAATGGGCAAAGGATCTGAATAGACACTTATCCAAAGAGGACATACAGATGGCCAATGGGCATATGAAAAAATGTTCAAATGACTAATCATCAGAGAAATGCAAATTAAAATCACAATGAGATACCACCTCACACCTGTCAGAATGGCTTTCATTAACAAATCAACACACAAGAGTGCTTGCGAGGGTTTGGAGAAAAGGAAACCTTTTCCTACACTGCTGGTGGGAATGCAGACTTGTGCAGCCACTGTGGAGAACAGCGTTGCATTTTCTCAAAATATTAAAAATGGAACTGCCTTTTGACCCAGCTATCCCACTTTTAGGAATATACCCTAAGAATCCCAAAATCACTGATTCAAAAGAAGATATGCACTCCCATATTTATTACAGCATTGTTCACAATAGCCAAGATCTGGAAACAGCCCAAGTGTCCGTCAGTGGATGAGTGGATTAAAAAGCTGTGCTCCTGGTCCTGGCCAATTGGCTCAGTGGTAGAGCGTCGGCTGGTATGCAGGAGTCCTGGGTTCGATTTCCGGCCAGGGCACACAGGAGAAGCGCCCATCTGCTTCTCCACCCCTCCCCCTCTCCTTCCTCTCTGTCTCTTCCCTTCCTGCAGCCAAGGCTCCATTGGAGCAAAGTTGGCCTGGGCGCCGAGGATGGCTTCATGGCCTCTGCCTCAGGCTCTAGAATGGCTCTGGTTGCAACAGAGCGACGCCCCAGATGGGCAGAGCATCGCCCCCTGGTGGGCGTGCCGGGTGGATCCTGGTTGGGTGCATGTGGGAGTCTGTCTGACTGCCTCCCTGTTTCTAACTTCAGAAAAATACAAAAAAAAAAAAAGCTGTGGTACATAGGGGAGGGGGTAATGGGGGACAAAGGGGTAAGGGAGTTATATTGAGTGTGACACTTGAATCCATGTTAACCCAATAAATTGAAATTAATTTAAAACATTTTTAAAGGCATATACAGAATGGAATACCATGCAGCCATGAAAAAGAAGGAAATCTTCCCTTTTATGATGGCATAGATGGACCTGGAGATTATGCTGAGTGAAATAAACCAGGCAGAGAAAGACAAAATATCATATGACCTCACTTATACGTGGAATCTAATGAACAGAGTGAACTGAGGAACGGAACAGAAGCAGAAGCCGGGTCACAGGGAGCAGAGGGACAGCTGTCAGAGGGAGGGGGTATAAGGGGATGGGATCAGAGAAGATATAGGGATTAGTGAAATTATATATACATAACACATACTGGGAAATACAAATCTGAGCAAGATATCCCTAAGAAGATGGGACAGCATAACATAAGATGATACAGATAACAAGACAGCAAATCCCAGAGGGAAGGAGGGAGGGAGGGAGGGGCAAAAGGGGTCTAATAGGGGGCACGTTGTTGGAGGGTGAGAGGTTATATTGAGTGGGACACTTGAATCCATGGTAACACAATCAAGTTAAAATTTTAATAAAATATTTTTTAAATGATGTAAGACTTGACAACTACAATGTGAGTTATTTTTATAATTGTTTATAATGGTAACTGAAAGAAATGGGCCTTCTGGTACCTGTTCACCTATTTTCAGGTTGTTATTTCTCTAAGGAAAAAGCAAATGTATGCTCATTCTCTCTTTCAGAAAAGAGGTGATGATTTTGAAACTGTTTCCTTCTGGCTCTCTAACACTTGCCGATTTTTGCACTGTTTGAAGCAGTACAGTGGAGAAGAGGTGAGAAAACCCTGATTACAAAACCAGCATGCTATATTTTCTCTGATCTTTTTAAGGAAAATGTTTAAGCATTTATTAATTTAGAAACCTCAATTCAGAGGTGGCTTGAAAATCCATAGCTTTGTTTGATGTTTATTATTTTCAGGATAGTGACTATGGGAAATAACATACTGTATTTCCCCATGTATAAGACGCATCTTAATTTTGGGGCCTGAAATTTGAAAAAAAAATGTATTACATAAAGTTATTGAACTCAAGTTTTAGTCATCCTAAAATTCATACAACTCCTCATCTGTGTCATCAAATCACTGTCTTCATATACTGCCTCGTCCTCAGTTCCATATGGCATTGAAATGCCACAACCACTGTATAAGACGCACCCAGGTTTTAGACCCCAACATTTTCAAAAAAGGTTGTGTCTTATACATGGGGAAATACAATAGTTTACTCCCCTGAGAGTTTGTATTATGAGAGAACACACTAGAAATAAAAATAAGCATTGGTAAATGAGTAGTTGCAACAATGAAACTTGTCAATATTTGGAAGTAGACTATTCAAGGACTACTTTTTAAATTAATCAATTTCAGGTTAGTATAATGCATTAAAGCTGATTATTGAAGACATGTCTCTTTTATATTTATCTGGCAGGGGAGATACCGTAATTACAAAGGTGGTTTTCTCAGAGCAGTGCTTATCCATTGTACCTCAAATGTGCTGGCCCCTGAGATTTCCCCAAATGTGGGAAACCACCTGCATAATTTGTGTTAGTGGGGGACTGTGTTTACGTTTTTGCCTTTAAAAAAATAGTCTAAATTTGTCCAAAAATCTGTTTTGCTTTTGTTTGTAGTGATGTGTTCATCAGTTGTTTGACAAACTTTGTTTTTATTTTCAAAACTGTAACACAATAATTACTATTTATTAAGGACTGCTTAGTATGTATCTGGCAGCACTTACTATATACTATGTTATTTAATTCTTACAACATTTCTGTAAAGTAGAGGTTGTAAAGCAGTTTTACAGATGAGGAAACTGAAGTTCATCAGTTTGCCCAAGTCCTCTCAGCCATTGGGTCACAGCTGGGATTCTGGGTCTGTCTGCCTCTGAGAGCCTGTGCCCCTGACCACTACCCTCTGTGTTTCCCCATCCTTTGCCAGGAGTGTAGACGGAAGCTAGTAGCAGCACTTTCTGAGCACCCAGACGGAGGCTGGGGCAGAGAACTGTCCTGGCAAATGATGGGAAGTACAAATCTGAGCAAGATATGATCCCTAAGAAGATGGGACTGACAGCCCAGAGGGGCCATTAACTGTCCTGTCACTCCCACTGCCAGACCTTGTTGTTAAGTAGGTCATAGGGAGGCAGGTGCTTGGCTGTGGGCAGAATCCATCAAGTAGCCTGTTGCCTTTCTCAGGTGATTTCTGACAAAAGCACCTTCTTGTACAGTTGGCTTTCCATTTTAAGAAACACCACCAGAAGATGAAAATTATGTACAGATACCATGAAAGGGTAATGTTTAATTTATCCACCAGTCTCTGTAGAAATTGGTCTGTTTTAAGATTATGTAGCCCTGGCTGAATAGCTTGGTTGGTTAGAGCATTGTGCTGAAACGCAGAGGTTGTTGGTTCGATCCCTGGTCAAAACACATACAGGAACAGATCAGTGTACCTGTCTCTCCTTCCCTCCCTCCTTCCTCCCTCCCCCTCCCTTCCCCTCTTCCTCCCTCCCTTTCTCTCCCTTTCTTTTTTGCTAAAAATCAATAAATAAAAAATTTTTTTAAAGATATGTATGCCTTCTGGGTACAGTGTTTATCAGTAAGACTATATTTAATGAACTGAAGTTTCAGAAGTTAGTATTTTAGATAATTTAGTGTTTGGCAGTAAAACTCCTCTTTCATAAGTGAAAAGTAATTTTTTTTTAATTAAGTTCTCTTGTCTTATTTCACTGACATTGCTATTGGAAAGGCTTAAATGCTAGTTAGCCAAGTTACTATCTTATTCAAAAGCTAGTAAGAAGTAGAATTTTTAAGATGGAAACAAATACACACAGCACTGAAAATGATTATCCAGACATGTATGAGTGGGACGGATGGAAACTCTTTGAAGAGACAAAAAGAGCAGGAAGATGCTGATCAAATGAGTTAAACAGACAGAAGAGACAGCTTACTTCATGGGTGTCACTAACTCTGCATTGTGGCTCCAGGGCTTTATGAAACACAACACAGCTCGCCAGAATGAACACTGCCTCACCAATTTCGACCTGGCTGAGTACCGGCAGGTACTAAGTGACCTGGCCATTCAGATCTACCAGCAGCTCGTGCGGGTGTTAGAGAACATCCTTCAGCCCATGATCGGTAAGGCCAGGGCATCATGGTTCGTCTACCTCACGTGCCCACCAGCAGTTGACTACCAGTGGCTCATATTTCAGGGCATGTATTCAAATGGAGAACATAAAGTAGGAAGACTGAGTCCTAAAATTAGCTGAGGAGCCTGACCAGGCAGTGGCGCAGTGGATGGAGCATCAGACTAGGATGCGGAAGGACACAGGTTCGAGACCCCGAGGTCGCCAGCTTGAGCGCAGGCTCATCTGGTTTGAGCAAAAAGCTCACCAGCTTGGACCCAAGGTCGCTGGCTCAAGCAAGAGGTTACTCAGTCTGCTAAAGGCCCGCGGTTATGGCATATATGAGAAAGCAATCAATGAACAACTAAGGCATCGCAACGAAAAACTGATGATTGATGCTTCTCATCTCTCTGTGTTCCTATCTGTCTGTCCCTATCTGTCCCTCTATCTGACTCTCTCTCTGTCCTTGTAAAAAAAAAAAATTAGCTGAGGAGTCCCAAGACATGGGATGTTAGCCATGACTAACCAGGACTCATCAGAATCACTGCTCCCACGTGATCAAAACAGCAGTAGCTAGTTTCTCCCCCAGTGTGCAGTACTTGTCTATCAAGATTGGGTCGTGCTTTATACCCAGCAGTAGACCTCATCCCTTTGTCTGGTTTTCAAAAGTACTTTAAATTTTGGCCTAGGAAACTACTACACTACTCCATCTAAAATTAAGGAGGCTGGGGAGGGTTTGTGCTACCTAATTAATAGGTGATAGTAAAAGAGTTGGGAGGGTACCATGCCAGCAGAACTGTCTCAGACACCTCATGCTAAGCTGTACATCTCAGGGCCCCTCTGGAATTGTTAAAGGCAATTTAGTTTAATGCTGCAGTTTCTAAATCGATGAGGCAGTGTGTGTGTGTGCGTGTGTGTGTGTGTTTCTATATTCAGCTATATGTGTGGTATGTGTGGTCCTATGTACCTTTTATATGTGTGTACTCCATCTGGGTGTTTATTTATGTATTGTGCTCCACTTCGGAATGTATAGCATGTTTGAAGTAAGAGTTAGGAGGCATATACAAATTGCAGGCTGCTAATTTTGAATGCATTGAATTAAAGAAAACCTATTTTTAACTTACCAAACTCTTATCCTCAGGCAAATGATCAGCAGCCTCTGAAGATGACTCCCAGCTGCCCATTCTTGCCCCATTCATGTGTTTTCCTTTTCCACAACGTCTCTGTTTCCCTTCTGTGGGCTCATAGTATTCCATTTTCTATCATAATCCCATAATCAATCAACTTGAAACACAAAAGGCTGAAGGAAACAATGTGAGTCAGCAGTGACCTCTTCAGTTGTCCCATGAAAGGTCATGAATTTAAAGCAACCTAGGTCAACTGAAATGCGAGAGATGACAGATGAAAAGAAAGTCAGGCCCTGGTTGGTTGGCTCAGTGTATAGAGCATGGCCCAGCATGCAGACATCCCGGTTTGATTCCCAGGCAGGGCACACATGAGAAGTGACCATCTGCTTCACTTCCCCTCCCTCTTTCCCTTCTCTCTCTCTTTGGTTCTCACAGCCTGTGGCCGAACTGGAGGATAGCTCAGTGGATTTGAGCATTGGCCCCAGATAGGGTGTGCTGGGTGGATCCTAGTAGGGGCACATGTGGGAGTCTGTCTCACTGTCTCCCTAACTTGCACTTAAAAAAAAGATCAGCTTCACCCTGGCTGGTTGGCTCAGTGGTAGAGCGTCAGCCCGGCATGTGGAAGTCCTGGGTTTGATTCTTAGGGCACACAGGAGAAGCACCCATCTGCTTCTCCACCCCCTCCCTCCTCTTTTCTATCTCTTTCTTCCTCTCTTGCAACCAAGGCTCCATTGGAGCAAAAAGTTGGCCCAGGCGCCCAGGATGGCTCCATGGCCTCCGCCTCAGGCACTAAAATGGCTCCGGTTGCAGCGGAGCATCGCCCCCTGGTGGGCATGCCAGGTGGCTCCAGGTCGGGCGCATGCGGGAGTCTGTCTGCCCCCCCTTCTCACTTCAGGGGCGGGGGCGGGGGGAAGATCAGCTTCAGCCAACCTTTTTTCTATTTTTGCCTGTTTTTATTGGCTAAACAAGCCATTTATTTCTAGGATGTCCCACTGTAACCTACCACCTCATCACTCAGTGATGGAACAACAAGCATGTTCACTCTGAGGTTCTGTAGAAGCTGTGTTTGGTTTAGCACTAGGAGAAAGAACAGTGAATCAGGCTTGGCCCTTGCGCTCCAGGGGCGCCCAGTCCAGGAGTGGGCATCTCAAACCATCCTTAGAAGACACTTCAGTCACACGCTACAAGAGCACAAGAGAGGGGGAGCAGTAGCACTCCAGATGGGAAGACTGAACCCCGGGAGGCAGAGTCTAATCCCAGGTCTCCCTACCCTTGTGGGAAGCTCCTAGCAAGGGAGGGCTTAGCTCTCCAGCCCTGCACACACCCCTCCACTCCAAATCTTCTCCAAGACTTCTTCCCAGGTTCCTGCCTTTTTTGCTACTGGATTTGTTTGCCTCTGGGGCTTACATAGCACTGGAGAACACTTACCTCTCCCTAGCTGCTGCTCTCTAGCAGAAACTCGCCCAAGGTACTACACATTGGTGCTGTTACAAGGCTGCTGCTTCATATGTTAGAAAATACATCATTAAGATGTAACTCCAAAAAAAAAAGAGATGTAACTCCATGGTAAATTTTTGCATTTAAGAATTATTTCCGTTTTGATGTCCAGATCGTTTCTCTAAATTGATTGTGTGAATGTGAACGTATGTATGTTGGTATGTGTATGCACATGAAACTGTTTCCTTCTAGATCTTCTCTATTAAAAACTTCTGTTTTAACCTGAACTACTCCTGCAGTCTCAGGCATGCTGGAGCATGAGACTATTCAGGGCGTGTCCGGGGTGAAGCCCACAGGGCTAAGGAAGCGGACCTCCAGCATCGCCGACGAGGGCACCTACACACTGGACTCCATCCTTCGGCAGCTCAACTCCTTCCACTCGGTCATGTGTCAGCACGGCATGGACCCCGAGCTGATCAAGCAGGTGGTCAAACAGATGTTCTACATCGTGGGGGCTGTCACACTGAACAACCTCCTTCTGCGGAAAGACATGTGCTCCTGGAGTAAAGGCATGCAGATCAGGTGAGCTGACGCCAAGCCCTGTGATGGACTCTTCTCACTGCCGAGCTGCCTGCTGGTGTGCAGAGAGCTGACGGCTTGTTTGAGCTCAGTGCATCTGGTGTCCGCTGCCTAGACAAGCAGGGGAAGAGTGGTCATGGAGCCGCGTCCTCCCGCCCTGCGGGACCTCTCCACTCAGTCATTATTGCCCCTGGCTGTGCCTTCCACGGGTTCTACTCTGCTTGTTCTACCTGCTCCGCGGTGAAACTAACTCGTTTGCGGGATTGGAGATGATAAAAAATATATACAGATGAGATAGCTGCTTTCTTTTCTTTTATGTGTGTTTTAATTGTACAATAACAACATATCAAATGATAATGGTTTATAATGTTTGATTGCTTTTAGAAATTTATTTTAACAAATTATCTTTGTAGCCATGGGAACAAGAACATTAATATAGATCTCTCACTAACACTTGAAATATGCCTGTTTTAGGAAGAGCTGCACGCAGTTTCATGCCCAGCTACTCCTCAGCATAACCTCATTATCATAATAGAATTGATTTACCTTGAAAATTATTTTAAAACAGCTGGAATATTCACCAAGTGGGAGGGCAAAAATCTCAGGAAACCTTGGCAGTCTTTTCTGACCCATATCTGTTGTAGTTAAACTGTGTTAAGATAGTGCCTTGCACCCAGGTAGTAGACCTTCTCCATAAGCTTTGTTTATACATTTGAAGCACATGTTATAATTCCTCCTGTTTGCCTGATGCTTACCTTCTGATTGTGTGTCCATTTACCTCATTTTAGTTTGAGAACCATTGTTACTTGGTTGGCCACCTCTTGATACCCCGGCATCTGCATAGTTTCTTGGGGTCTTTGTCTTTTCCAGTGGCCCCCATTTATTTACCTTTGTCTCCTCCACCTGAGTCTCCTCAGGTTGCTGTCTCCATCACCAGGCTCTTCCGTCACCAGGGCTGGGGCAGTCTGCCTGAGGGGATTGTGTTTTGCTGTTTTGACTTAAGAGTGAAGACTGAAAGGATTAGCATTTCTCCCCTCTGAAGTTGTAAGAGAAGCTACAGAGTGTTTTCTGGTCAGCTGTTTAATAGGAACACAGCCATATGTGTTCTATTTTATCTTTTAGCAGGTCTTATTTCATAACTTTTGTTATTATGGCTACTTTTCTATCTTGCATTAAAGATAATTATATTCTCTAGTGTTTTATTCTACATAATTATAATTATAAACCTCATGACTTTTTCTAATGATAATTTTTAAGTACAGCTAATAAGATATAAGAAAAGTGAACAAGAATACTGCCTGTCATTTTACCTGAAATTCCTGACATTTATGACAACATTCAGTAAATGTGCATTCTCCCCGCCCCCGGCATAGGTACAATGTCAGTCAACTGGAAGAATGGCTGCGTGACAAGAATCTGATGAACAGTGGGGCTAAAGAAACCCTAGAACCTCTCATTCAGGCTGCTCAGCTGTTGCAAGTGAAAAAGAAAACAGATGATGATGCAGAAGCCATTTGTTCCATGTGCAATGCTTTAACTACTGCCCAGGTAAAGCAGCTTCCCCTAATTCAACTTTATCAAGATTAAAGTATATTTAGGCAAATAAAGAAGTCGTTTAGCTACCCGGTGGTGGCACAGTGGATAGAACACTAACCTGGGACACTGAAGTCCCAGGTTCGAATTCCTGAGGTCGCCAGCTTAAGCCCAAAGTTGCTGGCTTGAAACCCAAGGTCGTTGGCTTGAGCCCAAGGTCACTGGCTTGAAGTCTCCCCTCCCCACTCAAGGCACATATGAGAAGCACTCAATGAACAACTAAGGCGCCACAACTACAAGTTGATGATTCTCATCTCTCTCACTGGGGAAAAGAAAAAGTCTTCTATTGCTCTTGCCTCTGAAGCTCTGAGCTGACTTCATCAGCATCAGAGAAGATACAGATTATCTATACAGATCTTGAAGAAAGATTTTACCAGAAAGTAACACAGCACTAGTCATCTACATTCAACATTCAGTAAATGTTCAGAGTGTCTACAGCATTCTGCATGTTTCAGGTGCTGAAACACAACCATGAACAAAACGAAGTCCCTGCTCTAATGGGATATACATTCTATGCCTTCTATGGAGCTTGTATTCCAAAAATAATTTTCCATAATACTTTATGGTTGAATGACTTTACTTTTCTATTTAAGACAGATAATTCTTATTTCAACTCAATAAATGAGAATTGATTTTCTGTCTCAAGGCACCACCATGCTTATTGCTGGGGGAGACACTTCAATAAATAAGGAACAATCCCTGCTTAAAAGGAACATCAAGTTTAGTAGGGAAGACAGATGTACCCAGCTGATTCTACTATAAGAGATTCTAGCAAGTTCAGTGGTAAGATGTCTAAAGGAAGTGCTGAGGGGCGATAACTGTGTTCAGAGAAGCAGGGCATTGAATTTAAGGGGTGGGAAGAGGAGGACAGACATTGAGGACAATGGCAACAGCATGAGGGACAACGTAGGCATCAAGAGGCCCATTTTTCATTTGCCCAGTTGTTTCTGTGCTTACTCTTAGACTTGTTGAATGTTCATCATATATCTCATAGCATAGAGATCTTCCATAGAGTATGTATAGAAAGTAACCAGATGGATAAGAGGGACACTGTCAAAAATTGCCACTATGGAAGACTGGGAGGATGGGAGTGGGGGCACTTGAGTTTTTCATGTTGTGTTCTTTTGTACTGTTTGAGTGTTTTTCCAGATTTACAGTGCTTCTTAAAATGTACTAAGCGTAATACATTTTTATTATAAAATTTCAAGTAATAAAGGTACATGTGCCTTCAGACCATCTCCCATCTCCCCTCTTGTCCCAACCCAGCTCTGGGTAAAGCTGGAAACTGTATGCACGGATTCTTTTAGTGGGCAGATGACAAGCACCCAGTGTGTATTTGATAATATGCTGAGAACTCTCATTATTTTATTTCTCGCAGATTGTCAAAGTGTTGAATCTGTATACCCCAGTTAATGAGTTTGAAGAAAGAGTTTCTGTGGCATTTATTCGTACCATACAGGTAAGAGCTCACAGGCTCTTTCTCTTTGAATCACCAACACAGTATTTTGAGTGGAAATTTCACAATTTGTTGAAGGATATGTTTTTTATTAATCTATTATTTTATCTTATTTTTAAAGTGCATTAAGGTGTTTGTTTTTTATAACAGCTTATTGGGAAAATGAAGTGATTTTAAAGCAAATGTTAACATTTGTCATCAATTGGGGAATTTTTGGCAGGAGAAAAATTTCTTCATAGATTCAAAGAGTTGATGCTCTATTTTTATGAGTTGTTTTTTTTATCTTCTCAGCTGCGTTTACGCGACAGGAAAGACTCTCCTCAGCTGCTCATGGATGCTAAACACATCTTTCCTGTCACCTTCCCGTTTAACCCGTCCTCCCTCGCCCTGGAAACCATCCAGATTCCAGCCAGCCTGGGCCTGGGCTTCATAGCCCGGGTCTGAAAGTGATGTCAAGGCAAACAATGACAATACATTTCTTGCCTGAAATAAGAACACATTATTTTCAGTGAGCTGCTGAAAACACATTTTTAATGAAAATGTAGTAATTATCTTGCCAATAAGAGGTATTAACTGGAAATCTTCCTAGAAACTTCCATCACCTTGGAAAGAAAGTTGCACTTCTTCGCCCTGTGTTACCTTTACAACAACATTCACCTTTCGTCAGTTAGGTATCCCCCGTTTCTATGCAAGTGGGTGATGGGAGGAGGGGGAAAATGTGTCTTCAGCTGCTAGCATTTATTTTAAATCCTTAGTACTGCATCTAAATGTATAATAAAACATAAATTCCAGACATGAGCTGTTAGGGAGGTACCAACAGTGAACCTCCTCTGTGCTAACCAGAAGAAAAAATCACTGTTCAGTACAAATCATATCCGTTTAGGAATCAATGTTGATGTTGTTAAACTGGATCACAGACACAAACTGGCAGTGTGTATAGTAGTGGGTCAAATACCTTCCTTATATGTGTCGTTATGATGTAGAGATATGAAGAGAATGCTGGTTTGCTCTATAGCATAGAATCCATTTGTGCTGTAGTTTCCTGAGCATTTTAAATTGCTTCTCTATACTGTGTTCTTTAAAATGTAAGCGATATTATTACTAGGCATTACAAGAATAAGCTTCTCTTTTTATCAACTCTGTTTACAATTCAGTCAGATCACAGTTTTTAACTGGATTATGTTCAAATATCTACAGATTCACCTGCACAAATAACAGACACTGGGAAATCATGTAGTAATATCACAAAATGTTGGACATTTAGATAGGATTAGACAGAATGGCAATTGTTGATGTCACTATTTATTCAGGACATATTATATTGATGTACTCATTGTTTTTCCCTGAGTGGATATCACAACAGGGTCCAGTGTTTTGTGAGTGACTTATTTTTAGTTCCCAGATCTCATTTCTGCAGTGCATATATTCAGTCTTGACAGGTTTTCTTTCCTCTTCTTAATTTTTTAAGAATTAATCTCTATCACTATCTAGAGAGCATTGTCAGAATATTCATGATTCAGCTCTTGAAACCTTGATTATCCTATGAATTATGCAAAAGAAGCTGTATAATAAATACTTAATTATGATTCCATAGTTTAAGGCTTTGCAACTTATATAAATGTTCTCAGTACCACTAGGTACATTAAAGATCATGTTAGAAATACTTTGACATATAATAGAAAAAGATTGCTGAATTTTAGAGGATTTGGCTCAATAAGACCTAGATTCTACATTTCATTCTGAAATTCTAATTAAACATATTCTGCATTTTTTTCTTAGAAATCTTCTACAATCTTTCAGGTTATGCAAAAGCAACTTCTTAGCTTTCATTAGAAACTGGTTCTGTATTACAATCATAGATTTATATAATTTAACTTCTAGATGGTTTATAAAAAATGACATCTTATTAAAATATGTGCAATATTATTAATGGAAGCCAAACAGTTTCAAATCAATGATAAAGATTGTTATTAAAAGATAAATACTGTCTGTTAACTTATTTGGGCCCCAAACTCCTCTTTTATACAATAAGAGGGTTGGACAACTGATTGTTATGGTCCTTGTCTCACATGCTCTCCTTTCGGTGGTTGGATCCTGGACGAGTAAGCTGCAGTTGCTCAATAAGTTTATTCTGTGATCCAAAGGCCAGTGTTTGGGGCCTGTTAAGTCTGTGGGCCTAATAAAATTAATATCACAAGTCCATGTAGCTGTAACCTTTCCTCAGTGTACATGATTTACATCCATGCTCACAGAAAGTTAATTAGGTAATTTTTATTGGGTCACATATTGCTGTATTCAGTTTGGGTACATTTCTTTATTTGCAGAACCAACCTAAAGCACTACTAATTCCATCACATTCTCTCAGTTTTGCCTGAGTTGTCAATGTGGTTTTCAGTGAACAATGAACTCTTAACCATTAGGTTAATACTGAATGTGTCATAATCTTAAGAGCACAGATGGGACTTGGATGGGGATATGCTTTAAAAAAATGCCACCATGCGTAGGCAGCCCACCTCAGAGCCAGAAAGCTCCCTGCCCCGGTCCTCACCAGCTTAGTCCCGTGCAGCACATCCCCTGCACACTCTCAGTCTGGTCAGGTCTTCGAGATCACGCTGTAGCTCCCACTGCTGTGGCAGCCCTTTTCTCGCCCCCAGACAGTTCTTATTATGGAGTTTCTCTCCTCCGGCCTTTGTCTCTCTCCTGACTGCTGTCTTTTTGCTGGAAAGCCGGTCCCGCTCCTGGGCCAAGTCTCTCCTGTTCAGGGATGCCCACACAAAGAGTCTGCTACTCAAGGGCTCCCACTTCCTCCAGGACCTGCCCAGAACCCCAGATGGGATCTGAATTAACTACTATTAGCAGCCTAAAGGTCTTGACTCATAAGAAGAGTACCTTACAGCTGGGGAACCCCAAAGCCTGGTAAGGACTCTGTGTACTACTTGAGGATGCAACAGTATTCTGCTGACTGGGGGTATCCTTTGGCCACTTTGAGGACTGCTCACCCTTCCTTCTGTCCACCAGACTTTCTCATGCAGTGTCAAACACACCTGGAGCCCTCCACCCGCCCATTTATCTGTTCGCTCTTGCCCTTCCCTCAAGCACACTATGTATCCCATGGCCTGCCTACCCACTTGCTCTGGTGCACTGAAGGCCGTGGTTGCAACCAGTCCTCAGCTGCTCCTGGCCTGCAGGTGCCTCTCTGTCAGGCCAGTCTTCACACTTCTTGTTCTCACTTCTCTGTACTGAAACAGATTCTTTAACATTATCGCTAATTTACTTTTTCATAATTCCTCCATGGCACACCATAGGAACTCAAAGAAAGATCTGGAAAGAACAGCAGTTCACTGTCTTAATGGCACCTTCTCAACACTCTCCTCGCCACCGACAGATTCAGCTCACACCTTGTAATGCAAAGTTGAAAAATTCGAAGCAGTTTCCCTTCTTGTAGCTTTCCTTAGGTTAAGACTTTGATCTACTGAGAGTAACTGTAAAGATGGAGGAAGATGAATATGGCATGAGATCCACAGCTGTGGCTTCATGAGCCCTTTGGAAGTTTTGAGAAATCCCCATGTACCTGAGACTTCTTTTGTCAGGAGCAAAAGTACAAATGTATATATTCCAACACCAACTGAAAGGAAATTTGGGGTTTAGACCAGTTAGTATGATTTGCTTTATTTCAATGGATAATTGAGAGTTGGCTCTTTCTGGATAATTATGTTTATAGATCAAATCTCTTAATAACAGTGGAAGAGGCTATGAAAATTCTTCCTTTTATTAGGATTTCAGTACGGTGATTGTTGTGAGAAATTAGTTTCCTGGTAACCCTCGGTAGAGGGGCACCTGCCACTATCCTGAGAAGTTCTCACACAGTGTTTCTCTCTGTTCCCTTCTCTCTCTCTCTCTCTCTCTCTCTCTCTCTCTCTCTCTCCCTCCCTCCCTCCCTCCCTCCCTCCCTCCCTCCCTCTCATAAACCCACACACAAGTCTTCAATTCATAGTTTCCCAGGAGGCATACTTGAGTATCCTCTGAGTAACTTCAACTATTTAGGATAAAACAGAAAGCAAAAATTAGTGTTTGACTATTAAACTCTGCTGTTGAAAGTCGTACAGAACTGTACCTTGCGTCTGGCTATGCTTTATTCCAGCGTGCTTTCTCTGTGTTACCTCACTTATCCTCACAGCAGCACTGGAACGTAGACAATGTAGCTAGAATCATTGCTGATAATTTGAGAGAGAGGTAAGGTCAGAGACTTGCCTGAGGTCCACAGCCCTCCAGCCAAGCCGCTTTCCCACATGCAGCCTTGGCAGTGTGGGCCATGCAACTTGAACCAGTCCTTCGGTTGCTTTCTGTTCTTCATGGTCCCTGTGGGGTGCGCTGGGTCAGCGGAGGTGCTCTCTCTCCTTATCAGAGTTGGCACCTGGCATATGGGAACTGAGCAATGAGCAATACCTAGAGCCCAGTAGTTTTCTTGTTGTCCTAGTTACCTGCTATACCTAAGTTTGACTTTTGTAACGAATCAGTGCCCCCTTGGAGGGTGCGCTACTCAGTTTAGGTCATTAATTAGTAGCAGGCTGTCACAACCTGACCGAACGCATTGAACACCTCCCAAAAGTGCAGAGGAAGGTCACTCAACACACCCTCCAGGTGAGCAGTGCAGCCTGCAGGGCCCGCAGCTGCAGGCCCAGCCCGGGGGTGCCTACTGAGGGCTGTCCCCAGCCAGGCCATCCTCAAGTCAGGGTGTGTTTGGACATTACCGTGTGTGCATGCTGCCAGTGTTTACTTTGGAGCTAGGAGGTGTGCTGTGTGCATGCGTGTTAGAGAGGCTGTGTATTGCTCTGGCCTCTGTTCATGGATAAGTGCATTGTAATTTCTCCTCAGGCTGTGCTGTGAGAGCCGCCTTAACCCCTGCTCCCTTCCCTCCTGGAGCTGCCTTAAGTTCTCTGAAACTTTTCCTCTGTAAGGGGATATCTTGCCTGGAGAGAATATCAGGCCCTGTTTCTCAAGGTTTTGTGAGGGTTTTGGTTGTGTGTGGCCTCCAGCCACTATTCCTTTCTACCCTGTCTGCATGATCCTCCCCCACCTGTTACTTCTTCCCTTCTCTTTTGTTATTCCCAAACAGGTGTTAGAACTCTGAGGCAACAACAATCTCAGAGCCAATGAAATGTAGGCTGAGAAAGTGTTTCTGAGTTTTGGGGGGCTCTGGGTCATAGTAAGCAAATGAACATATGGAAGAAATACAGAGATAAGATAGAGTTTGGTAATAATTAAATAGCTTGTTTTACACTGACCTCTTCCTAATAAAGGTCAAGAGTACAACTGTAAAACTTTTCATGGACATTCTTTAAAAATAATTTTTAGCCCGGTACTAGAAGACTAAAATCAAGAAAGTGCTATAAATTCTAATCCATTGTATTACTCTAAATTAAATCAATCTGGAGTTAGTGGATTTTCAGTAAATCAGGAACTGAAAATACTATGTAACATATCTGCCCAACATGCATTTTATACATATTTTTAATTTTATAATTTGGTATAGCTTAAATGTTCTTTAGCTTAACTTAATGTGTATTATCAGATTCATAAATATCTGAAAATAACTGACTTTTTTTAGTACTGTAATATTGCCTGAAATATTTGAAAGAAAAATGTTTTTTGAATTGAAACTGGAATGTATAATTCAATGCTTGGTAGGCTGGTACATTTTTCATGCATTTTTCAGATTAAGTAGTTTCAAATATTTTTACCATATGTTTTAAAATATTAGTCTACATTTCAGGCTCTCTAAATCATTTGAGCCATTTTTATTTTCCAGAAAATGGTGATGTTTTTTCCTTTAAATGTGGATGTATGTTGTAATTTATGATTACTAGTTATGTATTTTTGTGGAATCCTGGAGTAATGTTAGCTTTTTTATGTGTTGGAAAATGTAAATTGCTCTAACAGTGTTGCACAGAAATGAATTCATGAGATTTAACATATTGTATTTTAATTATTAACTTTAATTGTTAATTTACTGTGAAATGGATATGCCTTTAAACTAAAATGAAGTTAAACATTGCAATTTTGAACTAAAATGAAATTGAACATTGCAATTTTCCAAATAGTTTTTCTTGTTGGACCTGGGAAAGGAATTCCATTTTGATCTACATAGAAAAACATGATATAAATAATCCTTGAAAAGTTGTTAGGTACAGGATTCATCCATTAAAAAGGAAGCAGAAGTACTGAGAAATGAGAGGCATTACCAACCCACTCTAGTTTTAAATGGAAACTATTACAGTGTATCTTACATGGAGTTTTTAAAAATAAGTTAATAATTCACCTCATATCAACAAAAGCCTTTGAAACATGGGTTTTAACTAGATGTCACCTAGTGCTAAGATGAAAACCAAAACAATATCAGATTGACATTTAAGCTCTAAATTTGTAGTTGTCTCATGTCTTAGTAAATGTACATCAGTAATGCTGTATTCTCCTAGCTATTATAGAAAATTGTTCAAATAAAGATATGGATATAAAAGATCGTTGTTGGTGTCTTATACATAAACACACAGTACATGGAACATAGAAAATACACCAACATAGACCACATTAAACTAGAAATCCTTGACAGAAAAATAGCTGAAAAATCTTCAAATATTTGGAGATTAAACAACACACTTCTAAGTAATGCATGGGTCAAAGAAGAAATTTCAAGAGAAATTTAAAAATATTTTTAACTATGTGAAAATGAAAATACAACTTATCAAAATGTGTGGGATGCAGTAAAAGCAGTACTTGGAGGGAAATTGATAGCATTGAATGCATGTATTAGGCAAAAAGAAAGCCCTAAAATCAATACTCTTTCTACTTTAGGAAACTGAAGAGAAAGAGAATTAAATGTAAAGCAAGCAGGAGAAAAGAAAGAGAAAATAGAGCAGAAATCAATGAAATTGAAGACAGGTAATCAAATAGAGAAAATTAGTGAAACCAAGAGCTGGTTCTTTGCAAATATCAATAAAAAATTGACAAGCCTCTAGCCAGCCTAATTAAGGAAGAAAGAGAATGACATATAGTAGATAAGTGGTTGCTTACCTCCCACTTAGGTTTAGACAGTAATGAGGGGATAGGGAATGATAACTACCGAGCATGAGAGTTTCTTTTTGAGATGATGACAAGGTTTTAAAATCGTGGTGATAGTTTAACATCTGTGAATATATTAAAAACCACGGAGTTGTGTACTTTAAATGGGTGTAGTGTATGGCGTAAGAATTCTATTGCAATTTTTTTAAAGTAGATTTTTGATATCTGGTATGGCAGACAGGAAGGAGCTCAAATTCTCCTCAAAAAAGCAAGCACAACACCGGACAAAAGTATCAAAAACAACAGTTTTAGGGCTTTATAAAATGACCAACAGCAAACAACAAATTAGTGGTGGTTATCCACAAAAAACCACTGAACTCTGAGTCAGAACAATGGGAGTCTGACATTACTGCCTGGGGCTTCCCCCATCACCCTCCCCACCCTCCCCACCCTCAGTTCAGATACCATGGTGGTTCTGCCTGAATTGGGTGAGCTGTGAAAACTAGCAGCTTTGCCTTTGGAGGGCTCACTTGATTGAAGTGGAGTGCAGTCAAACCCCAAACTGAGCAGTAAGAGTAGTGGTTTTAGAACTGTGAGAGAATACATTTCTGTTGGTTTAAGCCACCTAGTTTGTGGTACTTTGTTACAACAGCTCTAGGAAAGTAATACAGTATTAAACTAAAATATCTGTGATCTTTAAAGGAACCACTAAGGAATTAACTCAAGAAATACAGTTGTGTTTTTTGGTTGGTTGGTTTTTTAAGTGAGAGGAGGAGAAATAGAGAGACAGACTCCTGCATGTGCCCCAACCAGGATCCACCTGGCAGCCCCAGTCTGGGGCCATGAGATGCTCAAAGCAATGGAGCTGTCCTCAGCACACAGCCAGCACTTGAACCAATGGAGTCTCTGGCTATGACAGGGGAAAAGAGAGAGAAGGGGGAGAGGGAGGGAAAGAGAAGGAGATGGTTGCTTCTCATGTGTGCCCTGACCGGGGATCAAACCCAGGATGTCTGCATGCAGGGCCAATGTTCTATCACTGAGCCAACAGGCCATGGCCAAGAAATAGTATTTTGTTTTTAAGTTGAGAATTAAAATGGTCCATTAAAAACAAACAAAAAAAAAAACATCAGTAAAGGCGAAAGAAGAACCAAAAAGACATGAGCCATATAGAAAACAAGATGACATAAATTCGACTATATCATTTAATGTTATATTAAATGTAGATGGATTAAAGACTTCCACCAGAAGCAGAGATTGTCAAACTGTATTAAAAAAAATAACAAAACCATACCTGTAATGCTGGTGGCCGAGGCCAGGCAGGTCCACATTAGATTCAGGCAGATAGTAAAGAAACTGTTGAGCTGAAAAGCATTGGGCCATGCCATTTAATAAAGTCTCACAACAGCAGACGAGCACACAGGCAGGTGTAACCACCTCTCAGGCACACAAACAGCATAATGGCCCCTCACAGTGGCAGGCAGACAATTCACACATCCATACTCCCCCTCGAGTGCAAGCACTCATGGCCTTATATAGGCTATGCACACATGCCTCTGCCAGGTGTTTATGCACTAATCAAGCAAAGTGCTTGCAGCTGGTACACCAGTGAGCAAGCGCAACACAGCTGCCCCACAATACCCCACTATGTACTATCTACAAATTCAAAAACATATATAGGGCCTGAGCTGGTGGTGGTGCAGTGGATAGAGCATCAGACTGGGATGCAGTAGACCCAGGTTCGAAACCCCAAGGTCTTGGTTTGAGCGCGGGCTCACCAGCTTGAGCACAGAGTTGCTGGCTCGAGTGTTGGATTGTAGACATGACCCCAGAGTTGCTGGCTCGAGTGTTGGATTGTAGACATGACCCCAAGGTTGCTGACTTGAGCAAGGTGTCACTCGTTCTGCTGTAGCCCCTGGTCAAGGCACATATGAGAAAGCAACCAATGAACAACTAAGAAGCTGCAATGAAAAATTGATGCTTCTCATCTCTCTCCTTCCTGTCTGTCCCTCTCTCTCTCTTTGTCACACACACACAAAAACGTGTATAGGTAGAGAAAAAAGAAAAGATATATTAATCCCATTCAAGATTGGGAAAAACAAACAAAAACTCTTCATAATAACAAACTAGGAATAGGAGGAACTTCTTTATGTATGGAAAAACCTATGGCTAACCTTATAATTAATTATAATAAATAAATAAATAAGCATGAATGCTTACCCCTAAAATTGGGAACAAGGCAAGAATGTACATATATTAGTTTTTAATACTGCTATTCAACATTGTGCTGGTTCTAGCCCATGCAATAGGTTCAAAAAATTAAATGAAATCACCTAGATTGAAAAGAAAGTTTTTTTTTAAAAGTATTTATTTTCTTTCTTTCTTTCTTTCTTTTTTTTTTTTTTTTTGTATTTTTCTGAAGTTGGAAACGGGGAGTGACAGATTCCCGCATGCACCCGACCAGGATCCACCTGGCACGCCCACCAGGGGGCGACGCTCTGCCCACCAGGGGGCGATGCTCTGCCCCTCCGAAGCGTCGCTCTGTTGCGACCAGAGCCACTCCAGCGCCTGGGGCAGAGGCCAAGGAGCCATCCCCAGCACCCGGGCCATCTTTGCTCCAATGGAGCCTCGCTGCGGGAGGGGAAGAGAGAGACAGAGAGGAAGGAGAGGGGGAGGGGTGGAGAAGCAGATGGGCGCTTCTCCTGTGTGCCCTGGCCGGGAATTGAACCCGGGACTTCTGCACGCCAGGCCGACGCTCTACCACTGAGCCAACCGGCCAGGGCCAAAAGTATTTATTTTCAAATGACATATCTTGTATGTGGGAAATCCTAAGGAATCCGCAAAAAGTTTTACTGAACTAATATATGAATTAAGAAAAGGTCATAAAATAGAAAGGTCACATCAATATACAAAAATAAAATTTATATCTATATACATTGAAAAATGAAATTAAAAAAACATTTATATACATTCATAATAACAAAAGAGATTATGCCTTGGAGTCAATTTAATACAAGAAGTGCAAGATTTCTGCACTTAAAACTACAAAACACTGCCGAGCCATCTTGCAGAAGTTTGCCAGCAATTCACAAACTTTCCAGAGGGTTGGTGCTCAACCAGGATGGGACTTTATTCCATAAAAAACATCAAATCATTGCACAATTTTCCAAAAGTTTTGCTAGAATTTTTATTTTAGTTATATTAATCTTATATATTATTAGTTTGGGTGAATTGATAGCTATACAATACTAAATAGTCTCATCTATGAAAATGACATGTCTCTCCATTTATTCAGGCCTTCTTTTATGCCTGAAAATTTAAACATTTTCTCCACAAAGGCCAAGAGCATTTTTGTAAGTGTAATTTTCTGAACACTTTTAATTTTCATTGATGTTGTAAATATCTTATCATCCTATTTTACTTTGTCTTGTATTTTCTTTTTTCTTTTTCTTTTTTAACAGAGACAGAGGGTAGGGACAGACAGACAGGAACGGAGAGATGAGAAGCATCAATCACTAGTTTTTCGTTGCGCATTGCGACACCTTAGTTGTTCACTGATCGCTTTCTCATATGTGCCTTGACTGCGGGCCTTCAGCAGACCGAGTAACCCTTTGCTAGAACCAGCGACCTTGGGTCCAAGTTGGTGAACTTTTGCTGAAACCAGATGAGCCAGCGCTCAAGCTGGTGACCTCAGGGTCTCGAACCTGGGTCCTTGACATCCCAGTTCGGAAACTCTATCCACTGCGCCACCGCCTGGTCAGGCTGTCTCGTATTTTCTAAGTGGTTATTACTGATAAAGAGGAAAGTTACTTATTAAAAAATTTTTTTTCTATTGATTTGAGAGAGTGCGCACAAAAGAAAGGGTAAGGAGGAGAGAAAGAGTGAGAGAGAAGGAGAAACACCAACTCTTCATTGTTTCACTTAGTTATGTACTCATTGATTGCTCCCCCGAGGTGCCTGGGGTCAAACCTGTGACCTCTGGTGTGCTGGGTGGAGGCTTTATCCACTGAAACATCCGGCTAGGGCCACTCATTCTTATATTTGATTTTGCATATGGTCACCTGGCTGAACTCTCACAAGTTCTAATAGTTTGATTCTCTTGGGTTTTCTGTGGGCATGGTCAAATCACTCTGCTCTTCCCAGTAAACACGCTGCAACTTTAGGGATCTGACATTTGGGCCGAAGAGAGCCTCCGAACGCACCTGTTTCCGGCCAGCGAGTCAGCGCTGCCCGCGCAGGCCGGTCTTGGCGCGGCGGCGGCCAGGTGGACCCACCTTACCGAGGACAGTCGGAGGGGGAGGGTCGCGCCCTGCCCCGCCCCCGCCCCGGCCAATCGCGGCGAGGATTCGCCAGGTTGGCCCGGAGGGACCAATCCGCGCCTCCCTCCTCCCGGCCTCCAGCCCTCGGGAAAGTTTGCGGAGCGCTAGGAAACTTCTCCTGCAAGATGGCCCGGCTCTATTGACGCGGCGCCCGCGCTCGGCGACCTGCCCTCTGAGACCCAGCTCGAGCCTCGCCCGCTGCGGCCCTCGAGCTGTCCCGGTCCTCTCGCCCATGGCGGTGGCCGCGCTGTACACACAGGTAGGCAGGTGGCCGACCTGAGGGAGGACGCGCGGGAGGGACGCGGCCCCGCGCTAATGCTGACTGTACCTGGGGCCCGGGCCACACCTGTGCACCTGGCGCGCTCGCTGCGGGGCGGGGGTGGACCACGAGGGCTCGGGGCCCTGTCCATGGGGAACGCCCCCGGGAGCCTGGGTCCCCTCGGGATGGGAAGACCGAGTGTTACACCCGGTCTCCCACAGCACCAGTGGAATGGGAGCTGCCTGTGGGAACCTAGAAATCTCAGACGTGGGCGAATGATCGCATCCATAATCTTCCAGACCCCCCGGGCAGCCCCTTGAACAACTTGGCTCAGGACCACACTATTCGGGCAGCTTTCTAGAATTATTGGGTCTTAAAAAGTCCTGCACGTGCGTTAAGTTAATTTGACGCCGCAGCCGCAGCCGCCTGGACAAGTGGCCCAGGCCTCACCGGTAGAAACTGAGAGCTTCTGAGAACCCAGGGCTCGACGAGCAGTCACAGGCTCCCCACCTAACATTTATATGGTGCTTTACAGTTTATAAACACTTTTCTTATATACCCTTGAGTTTAGGAATCGCTAGAGCATTCCTCCGAAAGTTCATCTTCCATAAGGATGAGGGGTTCCACCCTTTAGGTAGGAAGGACAGACAGCATTCCCACATGGTGTCCAGAACCTTCTGAGATTACTTTGATTAGTAATTTGGATTAAAAGTGTGAAAGTGGTTTTTTTTTTGGGGGGGGGGCAAAATCCATTTGAATAGCCACAAAGCCAGGTGCTCCTACACCCTAATCTCATCCCCAATATTCAAACTGATGAGGTCAGAATCCATCCATTTCCCTGGACACATGCCGTACCTTCATATTTAAAGACACTTTTGCTGTAGATATAAACAATAGTTGTAAATAAATATTTCAATGGTTTAAGCAGACTTTTTCTTCTACCTTGTTTAATTAGTAATGGTATAAATTCAAATCAACCAAATAGTGTTTTCTTCTCTAATGCATTTATTTCCATTAATTAGCGTTATAAATGGACAGTGTTTGAATCGCCTCTAAGATAGTTTTACCAGCAAGAATATGAGCCATCAGATATCCGACAGTGCTTCTTTGGTCTTCAACTTTCTGAAGGTAAAAAAAAAAAAAGTTCTTGAACAAAACCATCCTTGGAAGATACTTTGGAGGACAGATAAAACTGTCGAGTAACCTATTTTAAGTAACACTCTTGCCCCACTCCCCCAGAGATACACAGATGTGAGCACCCCTATCATCAAGTGCCTCAGGCCACAAATATATAGGGGTTGGCAAAAGTAGGTTTACATCTGTGAGTATATGAAATACAGTTTATTCTTGTATTATTTATTATTGTATTCTTTATTTGTATTGTAACTGTAGATCTTCTTTTGCCAACCCCATATATTAAATACTAGGTTGGTACCAGGCACAGTTTTCTAGAGATGAGCTTGAGCGGACAGAGAATCTGAGACTCCCAGACGGAGAAAGAGCCTCCATGGCTATTCCTACCCATTTTCTGTTCAGCGAGGCGCATGTGTCTGTCCCTAGGCTGCCACCTTTATTCCAGGTGCCAGTCAGCTCTGCACTTTGTCAGTTCCAGAGGTGAGATGCTCCCCCATTTGTGTAGCTGCCTGTCTAGATTTTAGAAAGCTCACTTTAAGATTTCTTGTTTTAAAAAAATATACTCAACAAATATTTATTGAGCATCTACTACAATTTTTCTTTCTCCATACTCCTCTCACTAGGAAAAAAACCTACAAAATATATTCTGTACATTTTTTAGAGAAGGAAAATGATAATATATAGTTTTCATATATTCTTTGCTATTCTTTAAAAAAATTTTTTTTATTGATTAATTTTTAGTTAGAGTTGAGAGAAAGAGGGGAAAGGAGCAGGAAGCATCAATTTATAGTAGTTGCTCCCCATTTGTGCCTTGACCAGGCAAGTCTGGAGTTTCAAACTGGCGACCTCAGCATTCCAGGTCTGTGCTTTTATCCACTGCTCCACCATGGGTCAGGCAATTCCTTACTATTCTTTTTCATATCAGCACACACTTTGTTTAATTTCTTTTTTATTTTTTTCAATTACAGTTTACATTCAATGTTATTTTATATTAGTCCAGGTGTAGAGCATAGTGGTTAGATGATCATATATTTTACAAAATGTTCCCCCCAATATTTCCAGTACCCACCTGGGACCATACAAAGTTATTTCATTATTATTGACTGTATTCCCTGTGCTGTACTTTACATCCCCATGAATGTTTTGTAATTGCCAATCTGTACTTCTCACCTATCCTACCAACCACCCTCCCCTCTGGCAACCATCAGTCTGTTCCCTGTATCTATGAGTCTGTTTCTGTTTTGTTTATTCATTTATATTGTTCTTTAGATTCCACATATAAGTGAAATCAGATATTTCTTTCTTAGACAAACTCTGAACCCTCTCCCTTGCTTTACTACCATCCCCCCCAACCCCTACCCCACCCTCCTGAGTCCAGAGATCCAGCCAGTTGTCCTGGAACATCAGCACACAGGATTGGCCTAAATCAAAGTTTGGGACTAGGGACCTTAACCACACTTAACCCCCATTCCACAATCTTACCACACAACGTTTTAAAACAACCTGAAACTCCTTTCTGTGCCTAGGCAAACAGTGACCCTGCAGTAGGGCGGTGGGTGGGCTGTCCACTCAGGGAATCCTGTGTGGCAGCCAGTTTCTGTGTGACAGCCACACCTACCCTGTGATCGCTAGGCTGCCTTAGTCACCCACTTTTACACAGCTGTTACCTGCCTGGCCCATGTCTAATCTATCTTCCTGCATAGATCTTGAAGACTGGCATACTATCTCTCATAAAATATTTACTTGGCATTTTTTATATACAAAACTTTATGCTTGGGGGAGGTAAGAAAGTTTTTTGTTGTTGTTGTTTAAAGTCATAGTCTTACCTCTCAAGGAGTTATCTGATTAGAGAGAAATGAAAAATGTCAAGTAATTCAGTCTGCTGAGGTGTAGAAGGCCTGGAGGAGTGTGCTGGGCAGCAGAGCTGAGAGGGGGAGGGTTGCGGCCGCCAGAAGTGGTCTGGGCTCCATTCTCTGGTGTGGGTTTTAAGTGAGGGATGACAGCATCAAGAACGGTGCTTTAGGAAGTTGGGTGTCCAGCGATGCTCCTGGGACTCTGTGCCCATGGGAGAGAGGCCGGGTCAGGTTGCTGATTTGTCAGTTCATCCCAACTGCCCAGGGGAAGAATTGTGGCTGCAGTATTGGAAATGGAGGGTGCAGGAAGAGTCTGGAGAGTGTGTGGAGAGGTATGTGAGGATGGACACTGGACTGGGTGTGTGAGAGACAGGGAAGAGCCAGGGATGACGTGGAGGTTAGTGCCTGGACGATGGAAAGCAGAGTGGGGCCACTGACACCATTAGCAACATCAGGAGGAGGAGATGTTTCTTAAGAAGGTCGTAAGGCAAATAATTACCTGCAGGGGTTGAAATGGTGGGGGCTTCTAGACGGAGGTCCTCGGGTGGTTGCAGGTTTGTGAAAAGGATGGGCTAGTCTTCTGCCCAGAGATGGAGTTGAAGCCCAGGCAGTGAGGGCCTCTCCAAGGGAGAGAAGAGGGCCAAGACAGCGTGCTGGGGAATCGGTCTGGCCAGGGAGGGGGAAGAAGCAGAGAGGCCTGCCATAGAGCCACCGCAGGGAGGAGGAGGCAGGAGAGCTGGCATCAGGAACCACAGGAAGAGAGGTTTGGAGAAACCAGGACTCCGGGGAGGAAGTCTGGTGCAAGCAGCAATTGCTGCAGCAGGAAGCGTAAAGTGACCCAGCTCTTTTCAAAACCACTTTGGCAACATGCCTTCGAAGTGTCCAGAGCACTTGACCCAGCAGTTCCACTCTGAAATCTCTCTGAGAAAAACCAGTCTGGCTATTTTCTACTTGAGCCCTTCTGGAGCCTCCGTCACTTTCAGATTCACCAGCCAGCCACGAGGTCTCGCTTGCCTGCATCCTCTCCCATCCCCTGCCCACCAGCTCTACCTTGGCTCGTCCTCCACCAGACTTGTTGCTGTCCTTCAGTGCATCCCCGTGCCTTGGCATACAGGGCTCCCTCTGCTTGAAATGTCCGTCTGTCTGTGTCCGTGTCTCTGTCTGCTTTGCTCACCCAGGCCTGTACCTTCTAAATTCAGTGTGAGCAGTGCCTCTTCTGAGAGGCATCTTTGCCCTCCAGCCGGACACCTTTAATAATGACTGGTCACAGCTCTTTAGCTGTCTGCCCCTTCGGCTGACCAAGCGTTCCTAGAAAACAGGGAGCACTGGGGGCTCAATCTGATATGTGCGTGCACGAGTGAGTGAGTTTTCTTGCTTTCAGAAGAAGCTGTAGGGCATGAAGATGATGATGTTGGTAATGGTTAGTTTTATCTCGCAGTCACTGAGCACTTTTCATGTGCTAGACGCCATCCTCAGGACTTTATGTGCTTTCTTTCACATAATCTGAATAACCAGTACTCTTTTGTCATCCAAGTTTTACAAATGGCTCAGGTTAAGTTGCCTAAGGTTACATAGAAGTGATGGAGTCAGGATTAAAAACCTGTGTTTTTCACACCTCCCACTACCACCACTTTGGTTCAACTGCCTTATCCTCTTCCTCCTCTTCAAGCGACATGACCTCCCCCTGCCCTGCCCCGCAGAGGCCTGGTGGAAGGTCCATCCACTTCATAGCTGCCTTCCCTGACACCTGGTTGTTTATCATATTTCTTCTAATAACAAATGGAAACAAACCCAATTTCAGCACAAGGGGTAGAATTTGGTGAATTTTAGAAGACCCACAGAATAAAATAGAATGAAGCAGCATTAAAAATGTTACATAGGCTGACCAGGCAGTGGCACAGTGGATAGAGCATCGGCCTGGGCTGCTGAGGACCCAGGTTCGATACCCTAAGTCACCAGCTTGAGCACAAGCTTACCAGCTTGAGCGTGGGATCATAGACATGACCCCATGGTTGCTGACTTGAGCCCAAGGTCTCTGGCTTGAGCAAGGGGTCACTGGCTGAGCTGCAGTCCCCCGGTCAAGGCACATATGAGAAAGCAATCAATGAACAACTAAGGTGCCACAACAAAGAATTGATACTTCTCATCTCTCTCCCTTCCTATCTGTCTGTCCCTGTCTGTCTGTCTGTCTCTTTTTCTCTAAAAAAAAAAAGTTACTTAATGAAAAGTTCATAACAATATGGGGGAAATGCTTGTTATATTAAAAAATGAGGGCACAAAAATTGTATGTTGTGTGATCATAAACATATAATACGTGTGTTTACATATGGTCTTTTTTCCAAACCAAGGAAGGAGACCATATGTCCATAACTGAAGACTGGGGAGTCAGCTGTTCTACAGCTGCAGGAAAGTCAAGGATGAAGGCTGAAGAAGCGGCATTGGACTTGGCCTTTAGGGGATCCTTGACATTGCTTCTCTTTCAGCAGAACAGTGAGGGAGCAAGGGACACCTGGGCATGGCGACGGGCTGAAGGAGGGGACAGTAGAGGACTGGAATCTGGAGCTAGAAGACAGGCGCGAGGCATGGGCTAGCCTCCGAAAGGAGCGGGGACCTGAGGCTGCAGGGATGGGAGTAGAGGACATGGAAGTGTTTAGAACAAAGGAAGCCGGAGGGCTCCACGGCTGCTGAGGATGCCACACAGATAGGACTAAGAGCTGAAAAGAGTGACAATACCACCAACCTTTTCTCTTGCAGTGTCATTCCAGACCCTTCGTCATCAAGGCCACTCTCCTCTGGGTGACTTTCAGTACCTTGATGCCTATCTTAGTGACACTGTTTTCTGGATCTGGTCTGCTTGGCTCTGAGAACCGTGGAATGGTGTGGCTGCGACTTCCTGTGGGTTGCCCTCAGTGCAGGAGCATTGAGTTAGTGTCCGGTTTGCTTCACGCAGAGCTGCTCGTTGCTGCCGGTGGAGCACGCTGTAGGTCAGGGGTCCCCAAACTACGGCCCACGGGCCACATGCGGCCCCCTGAGGCCATTTATCCGGCCCCCACTGCACTTCCGGAAGGGGCACCTCTTTCATTGGTGGTCAATGAAAGGAGCACATTGACCATCTCATTAGCCAAAAGCAGGCCCATAGTTCCCATTGAAATACTGGTCAGTTTCTTGATTTAAATTTACTTGTTTTTTATTTTAAATATTGTATTTGTTCCTGTTTTGTTTTTTTACTTTAAAATAAGACATGTGCAGTGTGCATAGGGATTTGTTCATAGTTTTTTTTATAGTCCGGCCCTCCAATGGCCTGAGGGACAGTGAACTGGCCCCTGTGTAAAAAGTTTGGGGACCCCTGCTAGGTGATGGCTGGGGCTAAGTCTTGGTTCTGCCCCTTTCTAGCTGAGTGACACTGTGCAAGTTACTTAACCTCTCTGGGTTTCCACACCTGAAAATGAATTTAGGTTTTACTGGTCATTGTAAGGCTGAAATCATCTGTGTAAAATCCTTAGCAAAATACCTGATGCTTAATGAACATCAGTTTTTTCAATATTGATGCTATTATACTGTTGATTTTTTTTAATTTTTTTTTTATTTTATTTATTCATTTTAGAAAGGAGAGAGAGAGAGAGAGAGAGAGAGAGAGAGAGAAGGGGGGAGGAGCAGGAAGCATCAACTCCCATATGTACCTTGACCAGGCAAGCCCAGGGTTTCGAACTGGCGACCTCAGCATTTCCAGGTCGACGCTTTATCCACTGCGCCACCACAGGTCAGGCTATACTGTTGATTTTTGGTACCTATATATTGGACTTTACACTTATCCCTATTAAATTTTCTAACTTGTTGTTTAGTGTTCTGCAGCTTGTCAAAACCTTTTCCAATTTTGACCAGCTTTAGCTAATGAATATGTCATCTGGAATTTGATACATATGTTCTGTTCTCTTATCTAAGATATCGATGAAAGTGATGAGCCAGGGTGAGGCACTAGAGCTTGATGGCATGCCTCTGGAGACCTTTCTCCAGCTGTTCTGCCTGTGAATCAGGACTCAGGTTATGACTGGTCTTAGCCACGGATTCACAAAGTATATTCTCCTTGTTTCATTCACTTCTGCATGGGGAACTCACAAGACATCCTCACAGAAGTTTGGCTGAAATTCAGGTGTGCAGGGTCTCTGGCTAAAATAAGGTCAAAATTCAGTTTAATGGTTTTCCAAGTGGCTATTTTAAGCAGCCTTTAGATTTCTATATATCATTAACTGCTCTGAAGAATTTGATTTATCCTTTGTAATATATATAGATAGTTCAAAAGAGCTTTAAAAAGGGACATAAAGACTAAATGTCATTACTGAATTGCTATGAATTTAAATTTTTGATCAATAAATGTTTACGGAGTGCTAGCTCTGGGCAAGTCATTGTATGGGTTCCAAGGGCAAAAAGAAACGGCTTAGAGTTCAGGTGTCAGTGGGGGAGATGGAAGTGACCCAGAAACCCAGGAAAGGGGCAGAGAGATGGCTACAAAGGAAGCATTCAACTCTGCCCGGGGTAAGGGTGGCAGAGGAAGTCAGAGGAGTGGAGGGGAGTCTCGAGCTGACCTGACTGCTCAAAGCAGTTTGCTCACCGGCGGGTGAGGAGTGCACTGTGCAGAGCCAAGACAGAGCTCAGCACAGTCTAGAACAGGGGTCCCCAAACTACAGCCCGCGGGCCGCATGCGGCCCCCTGAGGCCGTTTATCCGGCCCCCGCAGCACTTCTGGAAGGGGCACCTCTTTCACTGGTGCTCAGTGAGAGGAGCACTGTATGTGGCGGCGGCGCTCACGTACAATACTACTTCCAGTGACGTGGGACGCACGCGTCATGGCTCTGGAAGCGCGTCATATCACTTGTTACGGCTAGCAGTGACAAATATGGAACTGGACATTGACCATCTCATTAGCCAAAAGCAGGTCCATAGTTCCCATTGAAATACTGGTCAGTTTGTTGGTTTAAATTTACCTGTTCTTTATTTTAAATATTGTATTTGTTCCTGTTTTGTTTTTTTACTTTAAAATAAGATATGTGCAGTGTGCATAGGGATTTGTTCATAGGTTTTTTTTATAGTCCGGCCCTCAAACGGTCTGAGGGACAGTGAACTGGCCCCCTGTGTAAAAAGTTTGGGGACCCCTGGTCTAGAAACTGCTAGTGCTGTGGGTAGAAGCAGACAGAGGGATTGACTAGGGGGAGGGAGGGTGACGATGAGGCTGAGGATGGCTCCACAGGCCAGGCTGCTCAGCAGAATCCATCAGGCGGAAATGTTAAAGCTTTCATCTTGCTGGGAATGACGGTTCAGGTGTGAGTGAGGGGCTCTGTGTGTGCACAGACATGGGGTGCTCAGAGATTCATCTGGTTGAGAAGCAGTCCGCAGGCTCTGGGGACAGGGGAGGGGAGCTGACTGATGCCGTGCTGTGGGGGTGGATAGGGCAGACAGATGAGACCTTTTTCCAGCACCTGGCAACCATTTGTTGTCGGGGGAGAGGGAGGGGGAGCCCCGCACATTGTCCCAGGTTTCCTACTTGAGAGGCAAGAGAACGGAGGGTTGGGGGAACAGGTCTGGGGTCTGCACAATGATCATACGGACCTGGGATTTGTGAGTGTCTGAGGACATAAAGGCTGACGTCTGGAAAGCAGTTGGAAATGTGGTCTAGACCCATTAAAAGATCTGGGCTGGAGGACACAGTGGTGCACAGGCGCCAGGGCAGTTCTTGGAAACCATGGGAAGGGATGAAAATCCCCAGAAATCGCCTGTTGTGAGAAGAGATTGGAAAGGACTTTGAGAGACCCAAGAGGGGGCCCAAGAAAGGGCCAGGGGAACAAGGGAAGAGGAGGTGGAAGAGAGGTAGCACGTCCCTCCAGCCTGGCTGACCTGGACTGTGTCGAGTCCCTTCCAGACCAGAGGGCGGCTAAGAAGGAAACTGGTGTCATTCTATATTCCATGTAAGGTCCTCAAGCCGCTTCTGTGGCTGATGCCAATAGACCCCCCTCAAATAGGTGAGCAATCTGAGAAGATGCTGCTCTTTCTCACCTGAGCATGTGGGGTGTGTGGATTGGGCACGTTCCTGGGAACACAGCACTTCCTAAGGGTCAGTGCACCAGAGGCCTTTGCCTCATTCCCGAGGCTCCCGTGGCTTTGGGACACCTCAATTTCCTGCCACGAGGGGACGTTCCCGGGGAAGGTGGGAAATGGGCTTGTCCCCAGAGGGTGGTCTGAGTCAGGAGGCCCCTGCTGCATGAATAGGAACCACGCTGGGGAGGTCCCATGAGAGCTAGTCACATTGTTTGCAGGGACTGCGTTTGTTTGTCTACACACTGCAAAGTTAGCTCTTCCTCGGGTTTGAAGAGCTGTCTTGTGGGTAAAGGAATATGAAAAAGAAGGGAGGGACTGAATGGGTGTAACTTAGGTGGAACTGGGTAAACTTTGGTGTGTTTACTTACCAGGCTGGGTTTCAGCTGCGGAGCCCTAAATGACTGGCAGCATTGCTGGTAGAGGCCCCAGACCCTGTGGGTGTGGGCAGCCTGGGAACTCAGGATGGCCAGGGAGGCCATTGTGCTCACTCCAGAAGAGAAGCAGACGTTTGGCTCCATGTGTCCTATTACTGCCAGTCATTTAAAAGTGCTTTGAGCCTGGCCTGTGGTGGCACAATGGATGACGTGTTGACCTGGAACGCTGAGGTCGCTAGTTCTAAACACTGGGGTTGCCCGGTCAAGGCACATATGGGAGTTGATGCTTCCTGCTCCTCTCCCCTTCTCTCCCTCTTCTTTCTTTCCTTTCTAAAAAATGAATAAATAAAATATTTTTAAAAATAAAAGTGCTTTGAACCAAAGTAAACCAATGAAACAAATCTAAAATACGTGCTGGAAGAGTCTGTGAGCCTTCAAGTAGGTGGTGGCACTGGAGAGCTCAGGACCATTTTCGGGGCCAGGCTCATTGTTCACAAGTAGTTCAAGTAGAAGTCCGAGGCCCTGGCTTGAGATCAGTAAAACAAAAGACTCAGATTGCTTAGGGATTTTAACATTACTTCTCAGACCCTGGACTTCTGTGAAAGGGCTTGAAAGGGCTCCCACCAGAACACCATTTTTATCTCTTCCACAAGTAAGCTGCCACTGTGTCAATGAAGTCAGCTTTCTGCAGCTATAAAAACAGCGTTGGCAAGCTACCTGCAGTAGACAATCCTCAAGGACCGTTTCAGCTCTGAAATCCTATAGTGGCCAATTCTTGATAAATTGGGATATTCTGTTAATGATTTCAGCTTTATGAGGTTTAGCAATAAGTATTTGCAGTAGCAGACCTGAGGTGGAAGATGGTAGCCTGCGGCAACAATGTACATGGGGTGTGGGCATGTGTGTCTGAGAGGTGGGTGTCTCTGCGTGTGCATTAGGCTTCTGGCCACCTATCTGCAGCAGTGTGTATATCTAAGTGTGTGGGGTTGCCTGCCATGTCATTCTTCTCTTCTCTCTCCCCTCCTCTCTCGGATCTTACCCATCCCATGCCACCTGTCAGCAACCTTTTACTCTTAGCTACCTTAGCTACAATAATTACAGCAACCAAAATAACTTAGGGAGTCATGATTGATATCCAACCAATTTTAAATATATACGTATATTGTTTTTGGTTAAGTGAGGCAATTTATAGTAACAGATTAATAGCTATGCTCCTCAACCAACTTTACCCAAGTCTAGCAGTGAAACCCTGAACTGTGTTTTATACTTACTTTTTATTTCCTCCAACATCTTGTTATGAAAATTTAAAGTATAAAGGTGGAAGAACTCCACACTGAGCATCCGTCTCACCACCTAGATTCTAACATGAACATTTTACCATATTCGTTGTATCACATGTCTATCCATCTTTCTACTCTTCTATCCAGCCCTCCACCCATCTTATATTTTGAAGCATTTTAAAGTAAATTATATAGTATGTCAATACATGTCCTAAATATTTTAGTATGTATAGTGAGTTCCACCTTTATTTAGCTCTGTGTATAAAATTTTCAGACAAGAAAACACAAAATTTTTTTAAATTTTATTTTAATTTATTGTGTTTATAGATTCTAGTGTCCCCCCGAATACATCCTGCCCTCCCCCATGTTCCCTGCCACACCCCCCTTGTCCCCCTCCCCGTAATGCCCTCCCCCTTCCCTCCAGGATTTGCTTTTCTGCTCTTATCCCATCCTATCATCCTATCATCCCCTTTCCCTCTGTCCACTTTACTCTGGTTCCTTTGATCCTGCCTCTGTCTCTATTCCGCTCCTCAGTTCATATTGTTCGTCGGATTCCTCAAAAGAGTGAGGTCATATATTTTTCTTTCTCTGCCTGGCTTATTTCACTTAACATAATAGTTTTCAGGTCCATCCATGTTGTTGCAAAAAGTAATATTTCCTTCTTTTTCATGGCCCCATAGTATTCCATTGTGTATATGTACCACAGCTTTTTAATCCACTCGTCCACTGACTGATACTTGTCTTTTCAGTAGAGTGGTTCAGAGAATTCTGAACCAGGACTCAAAGGGCCCCAGTTCAAATTCTGTAGCACACTAGCAGCGGGATCCTTGGGTAAGGGATTTAATGCCCTTTGAGCCTCAGTTTTCTCTTTTAATGTGAAGATCATTAATGTCTATGCTACAGAGTTACTTTAAAGATTAAATGGGAGAATATATGTGAAATTGCTTGGTATATGCTCAGTTAATACCAGGGTAGGTCTAAAATGACTGCCAAATATTCACTAACCCTTCTTTTCCCTTACAGTCATTTTTGTCTTCTCTAAAATTTTCTTGTTATAATATAACATATTTGCAAATGTTATTTGTCTATCAATTCTTGGAAGTGAGGAGAAATGAGAAAGTTTAGACCCTGATCAAGAGGCAATGTTGAGAATAGATACTGGAATTTAGATTTTAAAAAGCTCTGAGTCCTGAACTCTGGTCACTGAAATGTCCTTACACAACAGACGTTGTGTGGTTTAGAAAGATTCCAGAAGTAGCATTATCTTTCCCAGGGGGCAGGAATCAGGCCAGGACTGAGAGTTCAAAAAATTAGAAACTCTCCACACTGATCTAACTCCAGGACTAGAATTTGCAGATTCTAAACATTAGCATAAACAGCTGAAAAAAGGAAAAGACGCTTCAGACAATTAAAATTTAAAACATTGGAAAGACATGCCATCTTATTCTGAGAATATTTTCAAATAATTTGAGGAAAAAACTGAAATGACTTCTTGGATATTGCTGGTTATGGAGACAGTAGAAACCCTGAATTGTCATTCTTATTTACAAGCACAAAATAAATACTACTTAATGTAATATAGGCATGGATATTGGCATGACATGTTTATCTAGATATAGAAAATATACTAGTAAAATCACATAATTTTGATTTTGGAAGCAAACCAATTTTTTTTTTCTTTTTAGTTAGCAGCGGAAAGACCCAGATAGCTCGATGGGAAAGGGGCAAAGAATTGGCTGGGATGATTTCCTAAGTAGCAGGGGCAGTAGGAGGCATGGGCAGATAACAGCAGAGTTTGGCATTGGATAAATCAGTCTTCCTTGCTCTGCTCTTCCTGGATTATTCTCTCTCTCTAGTCTGTGATAATACAAAAAATAGAAAGGGAAACATTTTTGTACCCCTTGCCCTCAATATTTTTAAAATTGAATTTTATTGGGGTGACTGGTTAACAAAATTATACAGGTTTTAGGTGGCCAGTTCTACAACATATCATCTGTATACTGCATGCCCTCAACATTTTGTTTTGACATCCATGGGTAATATTTTGGACAAATGGCTCCTAGGGATATGTCCCAGAGTGTTAACTTCCTGAAGATACCAGTTTGTTTTTATGGGAATGCATGATGTGGGCTTAGGGAACTCTTATTTTCTACTCTTGGTCCTCCTGAGTGAAGGCAATGGGAGTTAGGCCATGAGGAGTTGCCCCCAAGCTCTTAGAAACATGGTGAAAAGTAATTTGCAGTATGAAAAACTTCACGTTTGCTTAGCCGTGTACTGCCCACTATGTGTCAGGCACCTTGCTGGGCACTGCGGTTGAGAGGAAAGAAAAAGTGGTCCCCGTTCCTAATTGTCAGGAAGTGACATATTTGGATGCTATTTCAGAGATCTGAAGAAAGCTGTGAGAGTAGAGAGTGTGGGTAGCTGCCCTGGGGTAGGAAGTTTGTCATAGAAGGCTTTACTCAAGGAGGCAACCCCTCAGACTCAGGGTAAATGGAGTTGGACAGGTAAAGATGAGGATGGGGGAAGAGCATAGAGGCAAAGAGAATGAATAATATGTGCAAAGGTATTACAGTCTGAATGCTCAAGGCAGCAGGTGTAAGGGTGTATAGACCAAGAAGAAAGTCAGCTGGGGCCTTTGAAGGGTCTTGTGGCCATGTTGGATTTGGATTTTATCATTTACTAAACAGGGAACTGATAGAAGTTTTTAAGCAGGCACATAAAATGATCAGATTTATTGCTTAGAAAAATAACTGGTGATAGAATGAGCAGATTGGAAACAGGAAGGCCAATATAAAAATGGGAAAAACCTGACTGGTGGTGGCACAGTGGATAGAGCATTGACCTGGGACGCTGAGGACTCAGGTTCCAAACCCCGAGGTTGCTGGCTTGAGAGGGGCTCATCTGGCTTGAACATAGGATCACCAGCTTCAGTGTGGGGTCCCCGGCTTGAGTGTGGGATCATTGACATGATTCCATGGATGCTGGCTTGAGCCCAAAGGTTACTAGCTTGAAGTCCAACATTGTTGGCTTGAAGCCAAAGGTTGCTAGCTTGAGCAAGGGGTCACTGGCTCAGCTGGAGCCCTCCCCCCTTTCCCATCAAGGCACATATGAGAAGCAATCAATGAACAAGTAAAAGTGATGCAACTATGAGTTGATGCTTCTCATCTCTCTCCTTCCTATCTCTGTCTGTCTCTTGCTAAAAAGAAGAGAGAGAGAGAAAACCAGTAAACCAAAATAAAACTGGTATTCATACTATTGGTATATGTAAAGCCCTAATTTATTAAATGATTGTCCAAATCTTCATTTTTTGAACTTAATCACAGAGAATTCATAGTATCAAATTTATCTGAGGAAAGTAAGTGTTATTTATTTTCTATTCACTTTTACTTTTGGTTAATTTTCTTTTTTATTACAATAAGTACCTCATTAGTTTTGCCTTTGAATGTGTTCTTCTTTTCCCTTGAACTTAATTTGCATGTTTTGGGTGGACAACCATTGTTCCTGGGCTTGCGTTCAGTGGTAGTGTGAGTTGATCATATTCAAACAAAACAAAAAGCAACTAAAAAAGCCTTGAAGAATGAAGTGAAGCTTCAGTCTCTTCCTGAAAGTATCTTTTTTAGTGAGAGACAGAGGGACAGACAGAGATAGACAGATAGGAAGGGAGAGAGATGAGAAGCAGCAACCTGTAGTTGCGACACTTTAGTTGTTCATTGATTGCTTTCTCATACGTGCCTTGACCTAGGGACTCTAGCTAAGCCTGTGACCTCTTGCTCAAGTCAGTGACATTAAGCTCAAGCCAGCAACCTTGGGCTTCAGGTCAGCGACCTTTGGGCTCAAGCCAGTGACCATGGGGTCATGTGGCAACCTTCCACTCAAGCTGGTGAGCTTGTGCTCAAGCTGACAACCTTGGGGTTTCAAACCTGGGTCCTCAGCATCCTAGAACAACATTCTATCCACTGTGCCACCACCTGGTCAGGAAAGATTTGTATTTTCTTATATAGCAATCCACATAATAAACTTTCTAAAGTTCACATTTAGATATCTCTTAATCTCCTCGAGATCTCCCCTTTCTTCCTTAGTAATGAAATTCCTATATTGTTGATGTAGCAATATGCCCAGATAATGCAATTGAATCTCCTAATCTCTCTTACAGAAATGGGTAGTGGTCCAAAAGAGGTAAGCAGGTGTGTTGCAGTGAAACTTTAAGAAATGTACTTTAAAAGAGGCTGAATCATCTGGGATGTGCAACCTTTTGTCCCTGCCTGTTTATTTTTCATGATGCCTAGATCATAGACTTGATGGCTGGAGCTGCGGTGATCATCTTGTAGCTCTGAGGGAATTTTGAGGATAAAAGCTATGGTATGTCTTAAAGATGGTGCAGCAGAAAGACAGGTCCTGGTTCTTTTCTTTTCTTTTTTTTTTTTCCTGAAGCTGGAAACGGGGAGAGACAGTCAGACAGACTCCCGCATGCGCCCGACCGGGATCCACCCGGCACGCCCACCAGGGGTGATGCTCTGCCCACCAGGGGGCAATGCTCTGCCCCTCCGGGGCGTCTCTCTGCCGCGACCAGAGCCACTCTAGCGCCTGGGGCAGAGGCCAAGGAGCCATCCCCAGCGCCCGGGCCAACTTTGCTCCAATGGAGCCTTGGCTGCGGGAGGGGAAGAGAGAGACAGAGGAAGGAGGGGGTGGGGGGTGGAGAAGCAAATGGGCGCTTCTCCTATGTGCCCTGGCCGGGAATCGAACCCGGGTCCCCCGCATGCCAGGCCGATGCTCTACCGCTGAGCCAACCGGCCAGGGCCCAGGTCCTGGTTCTTGATGATGATTGAGCCATAATTTCGGCACTTAATGTTGTACTTCTGGATTTTTTAAAAACGAGAGCAAAACAGGCCTTTATCATATTTCAATTAAGGCCATTTCAGATGTGTTACTAGAAGCTGAATGTATTTCTAAGTGATACAACCTCCCCAGACTTTGAAAGGAGATTCTAAAATCTGGCAATCCTGGCAGGGGTGTTACTGATATTATTAATCAGTCCAAAAAGTATCATATCAATTCCTCATTTTCTTCACTTTGACAGTTTTAACTTGTCACGACATATTGGTTATTTCCCTTTTTGTCTTATTGCATGCAGGTGCATTTTGATTTCTTGTTACTTACCCTAATGCTAGTTTTTATTCTATGCCATCCCATTCATATATCTTCTTATTTATCTCTGACTCTCATATGAAATGACTGGATTTTCTTTTCTTTTTATTGATTTAAATTTATTGTGTTTACATAGATCTAAGTGTCCCACCGAATACACACCCCAACTGCTGTGTTCCCCTCACCCCAATGCCCATCTCCCTTCCCTCCAGGATTTGCTTTTCTGTTCTTTATAATGCTGTGTTATGCATATATAATTTCACCAATCTCTATCCCTTCTCTGATTCCATCCTCTCATCCCCCTTCCCTATGACTGCTTTCCCTCTGGTCCCTTTGATCCTGCCTCTGCCTCTGTTCTGTTGCTCAGTTCACATTGTTCATTGGATTCCTCAAATAAGTGAGGTTATATGATATTTTTCTTTCTCTGCCTGGCTTATTTGACTTAACATAATAGTTTCCAGGTCCATCCATGTTGTTGGAAAAGGTAAGATTTCCTTCTTTTTCATGGCTGCGTAGTATTCCATTGTATATATGTACCACAGCTTCCCAATCCATTCATCCACTGACGGACACTTGGACTGTTCCAGATCTTGGCTATTGTAAACAATGCTGCCATAAAAATGGGGTGGATTTCTTCTTTTGAATCACTGATGTGGTGTTCTTGGGATATATTCCTAAAAGTGGGATGGCTGGGTCAAAAGGCAGTTCCATTTTAATTTTTTGAGGAATCTCCATAATGTTTTCCACAGTGGCTGCACCAGTCTGCATTCCCCCAGCAGTGCAGGAGGGTTCCCTTTTCTCCACATCCTCGCCAGCACTTATTATGTGTTGTTTTATTGATGAGCGCCATTCTGACTGGTATGAGGTGATATCTCATTGTAGTTTTAATTTGCATTTCTCTACTGATTAGTGATGTTGAGCATTTTTTCATATGCCTGTTGGCCATCTGTATGTCCTCTTTGGAGAAGTGTCTATTCATTTCTTTTGCCCATTTTTTTTTTGTTTGTTTTTTTGTATTTTTCCGAAGCTGGAAATGGGGAGGCAGTCAGACAGACTCCTGCATGCGCCCAACCGGGATCCACCTGGCATGCCCACCAGGGGGCGATGCTCTGCCAATCTTGGGGCATCGCTCTGCCACAATCAGAGCCATTCTAGCGCCTGAGGCAGAGGCCACAGAGCCATCCTCAGCGCCCAGGCAAACTTTGCTCCAGTGGAGACTTGGCTGCAGGAGGGGAAGAGAGAAACGGAGAGGAAGGAGAGGGGGAAGGGTGGAGAAGCAGATGGGCGCTTCTCCTGTGTGCCCTGGTTGGTAATTGAACCCAGGACTCCCGCATGCCAGGCCGACGCTCTACCACTGAGCCAACCGGCCAGGGCCCTTTTGCCCATTTTTTGATTGGATTGTTTGTCTTCCTGGTGTTGAGTTTTACAAGTTCTTTATAAATTTTGGTTATTAACCCCTTATCAGATGTATTGTTGAATATGTTCTCCCATTGCCTTTTTATTTTGTTCATATTGTCTTTAGCTGTGCAAAAGCTTTTTAGTTTGATATAGTCCCATTTGTTTATCCTGACCTTTATTTCCCTTGTGCGTGGAGATAAATCAGCAAATATATTGCTGCAAGAGATGTCAGAGAGCTTACTGCCTATGTTTTCCTCTAGGATGCTTATGGCTTCACAACTTAAATTTAAGTATTTTATCCATTTTGGGTTTATTTTTGTGAATGGTGTAAGTTGGTGGTCTAGTTTATTTTTTGCGGGTAGATGTTCAATTTTCCCAACACCATTTGTTAAAGAAACTGTCTTTACTCCGTTGTATGCAATTACCACCCTTGTGGAATATCAATTGTCCATAAAGATGCAGGTTTATTTCTGGGTTCTCAGTTCTGTTCCATTGATCTATATGCCTGTTCTTATGCCAGTACCAAGCTGTTTTGAGTACAATAGCCTTGTAGTAAAGCTTGATATCAGGAGGTGTGATACTACCCACTTTATTCTTCTTTTTCAAAATTGCTGAGGCTATTCGTGTTCTTTTTTGGTTCCATATGAGTTTTTGGAATATTTGTTCTATATCTTTGAAGTATGTCATTGGTATTTTAATAGAAATTGCATTGAATTTATCAATTGCTCTGGGTAATATAGACGTTTTAATGATGTTTATTCTTCCTAACCATGAACATGGTATATGCTTCCACTTGTTTGTAACTTCCTTAATTTCTTTTATGAATGTTTTATAATTTTCTGAGTATGTCTTTAACCTTGGTTAAATTTACTCCTAGGTACTTTATTTTGTTTTTGTTGCAATAGTGAAGGGGATTGTTTCCTTAATTTCTGTTTCAGACAGATCATTGTTGGTGTATAAAAATGCCTCTGATTTCTGAGTATTAATTTTATATCCTGCCACCTTGCTGAATTCATTTATCAGGTCCAGTAGTTTTTTTACTGCGTCTTTAGGGTTTTCTATGTACAATATCAGATCATCACCAAATAATGATAGTTTTACTTCTTGTGCAATTTGGATGCCTTTTATTTCTTCTTGTTGTCTGATTGCTGTGGCTAGGACTTTCAAGACTATGTTGAACAAGAGTGGTGAAAGGGGGCACCCCTGCCTTGTTCCTGATCTTAAGGGGATTGCGTTTAACTTTTTTTTTTCTTTTTTTACAGATACAGAGAGAGAGTCAGCGAGAGGGATAGATAGGGACAGAGAGACAGGAATGGAGAGAGATGAGAAGCATCAATCATCAGTTTTTCATTGCAACACCTTAGTTGTTCATTGATTGCTTTCTCATATGTGCCTTGACCATGGGCCTTCAGCAGACCAAGTAACCCCTTGCTCAAGCCAGTGACCCTGGGTCCAAGCTGGTGAGCTTTGCTCAAACCAGATGAGCCCGCACTCAAGCTGGCGACCTCAGGGTCTCGAACCTGGGTCCTCTGTGTCCCAGTCCAATGCTGTATCCACTGCACCACCACCTGGTCAGGCTGCTTTTAACTTTTGCCCACCTGGTCAGGCTTCTTTTAACTTTTGCCCATTGAGTATGATGTTGGCTGTGGGTTTGTCATAGATGGCCTTTATCATGTTAAGGTATGTTCCCTGTATTCCTACTTTGCTGAGAGTTTTGATCATGAATGGGTGCTGGATTTTATCTAATGCTTTTTCTGCATCAATTGATATATCATGTGGTTTTTCTCCTTCCTTTTGTTTATGTGATGAATCACATTGATTGATTTGTGAATATTGTACCAGCCTTGCCTCCCCAGAATAAATCCCACTTGATCATGGTGTATGACTTTTTTGATGTATTGCTGGATCCAGTTTGCTAATATTTTGTTGAGTATTTTAGCATCTAAATTCATCTGGGATATTGACCTATAGTTTTCTTTCTTTCTGTTGTCTTTGTCTGGGAAAACACACAAAGCTTAAGTCTGTGTTCTCTGACTTTTGAAAAGCGCTTAGCACCTGTGTAATGCAAACCTCATCCAGGCTTGGAGTGATGCCGTCAGCCCAGGTCATTTCTTCACGTCTTTCCCAGTCGCTTGTAGGCCCGAGCTGCCCCCAGATGCTCTACTGCTCTGATTTTTTCTGACTGTACATTAGTTTTATCTGTTCTAGCACTTCATTTAAAGCAGCGGTTTAAATGGACCCACTGATTTAAAGGGTCTTACACAGAATATACTTATTTGTGTAAATCTTTAACTAACCCTACTGCTTTAGAGATTCATTCAAGGCCTGCCTTTTATCAGTAATTGACTTTTTATTGGTTAGTTGTATTCCATTGTTCGAGTACACCACAGTTGTATTTTTTCTCTTTTTATTATTATTATTATTTTTTTGTATTTTTCTGAAGCTGGAAACGGGGAGAGACAGTCAGACAGACTCCCGCATGCGCCTGACCGGGATCCACCCGGCACACCCATCAGGGGCGACGCTCTGCCCACCAGGGGCCGATGCTCTGCCCCTCCAGGGCATCGCTCTGCCACGACCAGAGCCACTCTAGCGCCTGGGGCAGAGGCCAAGGAGCCATCCCCAGCGCCCGGGCCATCTTTGCTCCAATGGAGCCCTGGCTGTGGGAGGGGAAGAGAGAGACAGAGAGGAAGGAGGGGGGGTGGAGAAGCAAATGGGCGCCTCTCCTATGTGCCCTGGCCGGGAATCGAACTCGGGTCCCCCCACACGCCAGGCCGACGCTCTACCGCTGAGCCAACCGGCCAGGGCCTATTTTTAAAATTTATTCTCATATTAATGGACATGTAGCCTATTTCCAGTTTGGGGCTATTTTGGAAACTGTGGTGTTCATCCCAGCTCTTCTCCTGGGGAACCTGGAGGACAGTTTTCTCTGGAAAGTGAGGGTTAGATACTGCCGACCTCTCAGGCTTCATCAAGATCTGGTATCCTGGGCTATTGAGCCTCTAGATTCAAGAGCTTTCCTAAGTATTGCTGCATGTGTTCATCTGGTGCTTCCCAGTTCTTGTTCCTATTGGCCTGCTCATGTCCCAGGACATCAGGGTACCTGTAGGGGTGCCCTGTTGATAGAACTACTGATATATGAGCCAAGAGATGCAAATATGCTTATATGTACATGCAGCTATAGGTAAGTGATTGGCTAGGTTAGTAGGAAGACCACAGTGAACTATAAAAAGATGCCTTACCCTTTTGCAACCTAGCACTGTGCCAAACATAGACATCATAGATGTTTAGCAAGTGTTTATCGAATGAATGAATAAATGAATGAATGAATAAATGAATGAATTGAATTGAATGAATGAACAAATGGACAGATGAGTGAATTTACAGATTGTCACAGGAAACTTGGATGTGGTGCCGGGTGGGAGAGCAGACACAGTCAGTGCACAGTGCAGCAGCGTGCCTGGAGGGGAGAAAGGAACAAGTCACAGGGCCCTATGACGACAGCTGCAGTGTAGCACCTGGTAGCCGCTGTGTCTTTACCTTAAGCAGTACTCAGGTACCACTGATAAATTCTGGAGAGTGAGACCACCCTCTTTCTAATGTGTGAATTATTAGGCATGTGTATTAGTCTGTGTGGGCTGCCATAACAAAACACCACAGACTGGGTGCTTACACAACAGAATTTTTTTTTTTTTTTTTTTTTTTAGTTTTTTAGGTTTTTTTTACAGGGACAGAGAGAGAGTCAGATAGAGGGATAGATAGAGGCAGACAGACAGGAACCGAGAGAGATGAGAAGCATCAGTCATCAGTTTTTTGTTGTGTCACCTAGTTGTTCATTGATTGCTTTCTCATATGTGCCATGACCATGGGCCTTCAGCAGACTGAGCAACCCCTTGCTCGAGCCAGTGACCTTGGGTCCAAGCTGGTGAGCTTTTTGCTCAAGCCAGACGAGCTCGCGCTCAAGCTGGCAACCTCGGGGTCTCGAACCTGGGTCCTTCCGCATCCCAGTCCGACGCTCTATCCACTGCGCCACCGCCTGGTCAGGCACAACAGACATTTATTTCTCACAGTTCTGGAGTCTGGGAATTCCTAGACCAAGGTGTTGGTGGGGTTGGTGTGTGGTGAGGACCTTTCCCATTGGGTGTAGACAGCTGCCATCTCACTATTGACTCACACGTCCCTTCATCAGCTTCATTAGTGCATGCAGGTGAAGTATGTGCAAACTCTCTGGTATCTCTCTTCTTAAAAGGACATATCCTATATGATCAGGGCCTTATGACTTCATTTAACCTTAACTACCTCTTAAAGACCCTGTCTCCAAATACAGTCACACTGGACATTAGGGCTTTAACATATGAATTTTGGAGGGGACATAATTCAGTATGTAGCAGTATGGTTCTGCAGAAAGACTTGCACATGAGCACTGAGCCAGGGCTACCAACCGCTTGTTGGGACTGGAGCTCAGCAGCTGCATCCGGACTGCTGCATTCCCCGCAGCGGGAGGGACTCCCTGGCTGCTCCCCTGTGGTGAGACTGGGATAATGCTGCTGTGACATCACTTCTGTAGCACTTTGCAAAGTGCTTTCCAGTACATAGTCTAATTTGACCTCCCAGCAAACCTGTGAGGTATTGTCGTACCCATTTTATGAATGGGAAAAATGAGGCACAACAAGTTTATTGTCTGGCCATGCACCCCCAGTCCAGTAGTGAACCAAGGGTCTCTGCTCTAATTCTAGTAGACAGCACCCAGGTTGTCCCTTTAAAGGCACGCATGGGTTTTCTTCTCACTCCCGGGCTCTCAATTCTCAAGATGCATTTGGGAGGCTTTAGGGATTCCGCGGCCTAGAAAATGAAGAGCAGCTAAGCCTGCTGCGTTGCAGGTACACTGAAGATCACTTCATAAGCAAAAATGAGGTAGAAGTATTGCTAAGGAAGGAACTGATCTAGTGGACAGAAACAAACCCCCCTGAGTCTCATCGCCTGATGATCTGTGTCTTATTTTTAAAGCGCTGAAGTTAAGCCTGTCTTTTTGTGTTGGCCAGTACAACAGGGTTTGGATTCCTGATCCTGAAGAAGTTTGGAAATCTGCTGAAATAGCAAAGGACTACAGAGCTGGTGACAAAGTCCTGCGACTTCTGCTGGAGGATGGAACGGTAGGGTCCTTGCTGGCTGTGTAGCTACCAGGATGTATTAAGGTAACCAAGGCACAGTGGACAAAGTGTCGACCTGGAACGCTGAGGTCGCCGGTTCAAAACCCTGGGCCTGCCCGGTTAAGGCACATATGGGAGTTGATGCTTCCTGCTCTTCTCCCCCTTCTCTCTCTCTCTCTCTCTCTCTCTCTCTCTCTTCTCTCTCTTTGTCTCTCTTCTCTAAAATGAATTTTAAAAAGGGGGGTAACCAGGGTATGTGGTGGGTTGGGAAAATGGTCCTGGGGGAGCAGCCACGGAGGGCACATAAGGGGCACTCAGACTGGCCAGCTGCCTGTGAATGCACTCGTGTTTGTAACACCCCCCCTGCCCCCTACCCACCCTGCACTCATCCCATGCTGCCCAAATGAAGGCAAACGTTCCCTACCTCGCTCTGTAATAAGATGCAGCAGAGGGCTCTGTGCTTTGTGCTGCATTTCCAGGGATTCAGCCTGGATGGGAGAGTGCTGACAGGTGCTTGGCCATTTTGGTTTCCTATATCTCAGCACAGAGACCAAGCAAAGACAAGGCACTCAGAGGGAAGTGGCTTGAGCCCCAGGCATAAACTGTCGGAGAACAATATCAGGAGGGAAGATGAAGAGAAATAGAGGAGGGAGATGGAAAATGGGGAGGGAGAGGGAGGTGTGAGAGGGGAACAGGAAGAGCGAGTCAGGCTGTGGATGGATAGAAACTTGTAAGAATTGGGACCTCCAGGAGGGAGCACCGAGGGACGAGTAGGGAAGTGACGGGAGATGGTACAAGTGGAAAGTAATGTTCAGCTTTGTGTGACACTGTGAGGGGCCTCTCTCAGTGTTGGTGTGGCAAGAGGGAGATGGAGGTTGAGCAGGAAGATCAGCAGTTGTTCCCACAATGGAGCGTTGATGAGGAGTTTCTCTCAAAGGCTGGTTATGCCTTTTGATGACCAACTTCTGCAGATTTTGCCTTTGCTTTAATTATCCATCACAAGTTTTCCTATCCCTCCCCTAGTGCTGATGACATCCCACTAGATCCGTAGCTAAGGTGGCCCTGCCTTTTAGAATGAGGCATCTGGACACAGAGCTGGACAGAGGATTCTGGATCCATCCGGATGCCACATTTTGTCTGGGGAATATCATACGAATATTGAAATGCTGGAATTTCCAAAGCATGCAGATGGCCTCTGTAGAGATAGGACACAATGTTTCCAGTCAGAGTATCTTGGATGTAGGAGTCATTTCCTGAGAAACTAGAAGGAAAACAAACGTAGAAATTAAGGGCACATCCTCTAGAATCAGAATATCCGGGTTCAGAACCTGCCACCGCAGCTCACTAGTCTGTGACCGTGAGCCCTTTGATCTCATATGTAAGATGGAGTTAGGAACAGTACAGCATCACAGGGAGGGTCGGTGAGGAGCAGATGAGCTAATCCAGGTGGCGTGTGCAGATGCAGCAGGTGTAGCGAGAGGGCGCTGTGCCCGCACGCAGCCTTTCCTCTCCCACCTGCAGCTCCTGCAGGCTGTGTCGAGTGCGTCCTGTGCAGGCAGGGTTCTCATTAGGGATCAGACGGCTCTGGGAGAAAAATCTCAGCTGCTGCGGTGACATTTGCTGCTTTAGTAATATCAACAGGGCTTCAGGTAGCAACGTTCCTGGCCCTGATCCAGCCACCCAGAGGAGGAGGGACAGGCAGGTAAGATGGCAGGCAGCCAGACTGCTCTGTCACTGGACTCTTTGTCCATACCATGAAGGACAAAACCTGCTCTGTGTGGGAAAATGGCATCTCTGCCTCCTACCCTCAGTCCGGTGTTCTTCATGTTCTCTCCCCTCCCTTAGACTGTCTGTTCTGTTTGTCTTCCTCTCTCTCTCTTTCTTTGTTTCTTTCACACACACACACACACACACACACACACACACACTGGCTGAACTGGAAAATTTAATTAATTTAAAACAAATAACAGAAAAACTCATAGGGAGTGTAAAAATTATGTACGAGTGGCATTTTTATTAATTTTGTTCTCAGAATAAAAGTGTGTAGATGAAGACTGTTCTCTTAAAGCAGGCCCACAGATATATAATTGCATTGTCAATGGAACGGTTGTCCTGGACCGCCCTAGGCTGCTCTCCTTAAGCAAAACAGACCAAGCAACCAGCAGACTAAACCCTTGTCAGCATTGATAGGAGGCATCAGGATGGAGCCTCAGAGTCAGCCAGACCCATATTAGCTGTGTGACCTTGGACAAGGAGCTCAACCTCTCTGAACCTGTCTCCTTACCTGTTAATTAGGGTAGCCATGTTCTCCTTGGAAGGCAGTTTTGAGGATTAAATGAAATAACCAGTGCTGAGTGCTTGATATAGGGTCCGTATAGTGGTCACTCGCTAAGGGCCAGCTGAGCCACCTTGAGCTGGTCCAGGACCGTATATGGAAAGAAAGGCAGCCTGGGAAGGTGGGAGGGAAACAAGCTTGTTCAAGTCACTTCCCCAAGCTGTGAAAGGAAAGTGAAGGAGTGGAGGGCGTTGGAAGAGGTGGCCGTAAGATCTGAAGATGTCTGACACTTGGCAGGCCGAGCTGTCTGTGAGACAGACACCACAAGGCGTGCTGACCTGGCCTTTGTTCTGCTCAGGCCGCTGCTTTTGGAACAGTGGGTGAAGTCCAGCAGAGGAGAGGCCAGTCTGGGCAGGCGACTCAGCCCAGGGTGAGGAGGTTAGTGAGCCCTCAGGACCACATGTGGCCTCTTTCAGAGAGACCACCGCCTGCGTGGACCCCTTCAGAAGCTTGTCATCACGAAGCGTGTCAGCTGCCAACAGTGTTCTCCAGCCTAAAAGCTACAAAAGGACCTTAGGTGACTGTGTCATTTCCAGCAGCAGAATTCTGTTTTCAACCCAAAACTTCCAAGGCGCCCAATCTCGAAACCATGTACAAGTGGGGCCCCTGATCTGTAGTCTAGCCAGTCTTTTCACAGGTTAGAGAAGAGAGACCCTGAGAGGCCGTGACTCATCCTAGGGCATCCAGCCAATACCCGGTCCCCTGGCTCCCACTTTTTAAAAGTCAGCCGTGAAGATAATGTTCTCATTGCTCCAAATAAATTTGGTTTTCAGAGAGTCAGGGATCACTCTGAAAGCGGGTCAGTAGGGCAGAGACAGTGGTCCAGCAGAAACACCAAAAATCTTTTACTTCCAGAACTTTAATTCTTTCTTTGTCTGTAGGAGCTGGATTACTCCATTGATCCAGAAGCCCTGCCTCCGCTCCGGAACCCTGACATCCTCGTGGGTGAGAATGACCTCACGGCTCTCAGCTACCTCCACGAGCCCGCCGTGCTCCACAACCTCAGAGTCCGCTTCGCCGAGTCCAAACTCATTTACACGTACAGTGGTAAGGAGAGTGTCCATCCCTCGGAGGGCAGGGATGGCACCGAACTTACTGCCTGCTGTCTGGGTCATCCTGATCATACATTTCACATTACATTTCTATTAAGAATGTTGACTTTTGTCAAAAGGTGTAATCACACCCAAACATTTGCCCGAAGTTCTATCTGAAAGGTACAGACATTTGATCTTAGAGAGTTTATCATAAGAAGTGTCTAGGTGGGGAGAATTTTCAACAAGAGCTAAGATTAGACTACGAAAAAAATATGTAGATCAAGCTTGTGTTTGAGTTTTTCATTGAATTTGATAGACTTATTACTTCTTTGGAGTAATGATATTATCATTATATTTACATGGAGAAGTGCCAAAACCGGCCCTGGCTCAGTGGTAGAGTGTCAGCCTGGTGTGTGGATGTCCCAGGTTTGATTCCAGGTCAGGGCACACAAGAGAAGCACCCATCTGCTTCTCCACCCCTCCTCCTCTCACTTCTCTCTCTCTCTTGCTTTTCTCTCTTTCTCTCTCTCTCTCTCTCTTTTCCCCTCCTGCAGCCATGGCTCAATTGGAGCTAGTTGGCCCTGAGCACTGAGGATGGTTCCATGGCCTCTGCCTCAGGCGCTAAGAAGAGCTCAGTTGCTGAGCAATGAGGCAACACCCCAGATGGGCAGAGCATCACCCCTAGTGGGCTGGCCACGTGGATCCCTATCGGGGTGCATGTGGGAGTCTATCTCTGCCTCCCCTCTTCTCACTGAATAAAAAAGAAAAAGAAAGAATTGCCAAAATCTCTCGGTTTTAGGGCAATCTCACCTGTCAACTAACCCTCTCAGAGTAGCCCAGATATGCAGGTGGCATCAGCAGGGAACTGATTTGGAGCACGAAGTGACCTTTCCAAAGTCACACAGAAGGTTTAATAAGTGGCAGAGTTGAGGTTTGTCAAAAGAAGCTAGAGGAACGGGTGATAGTGAGAACCCCATCATTGTGTTTGACATCTTTTCTCAGGAATCATTTTGGTGGCCATGAATCCTTACAAGCAGCTGCCGATATACGGAGATGCCATCATCCACGCCTACAGTGGGCAGAACATGGGCGACATGGACCCGCACATATTTGCTGTGGCAGAAGAGGCATACAAGCAGATGGCCAGGTAGCCTCCTGCCAGGCGGGGCTTCCTCTTGCTCTCCTAATGCTCCTGCATTGCTGGGTCCTCACTGGGGAGGGGAGACATCTGGCTTGGTCTCATTAAATATGACCATCAGACCAGAGGGAGTGCTTGGTAGAGCAGACTACCTGTACCAAGTAGCAAATGATCCTCAGTATGTAACTGACCTTTTTAAACTGAGTTTCCTCGGTTTTATTCTTTCTAGGTAGTCAAAAGTTGGTCTTACCCATCTTGGAATAGCAAATGCTATTTCTATGATAGATGGGCACAAGTTTCAGCTGGAGGAGATTTGTGGGGAGGCTTTTTTTATTGTTTGTTTGTTTTTAAGGGAGAAAGAGACAAACAGGAAGGGAGAGATGAGAAGTATCAAGTCATAGTTGCAGCACTTTAGTTGTTCATTGATTGCTTCTCATACGTGCCTTGATGGGGGGGGGGGCTCTAGCTGAACCAGTGACCCCTTGCTCAAGCCAGCAACCTTGGGCTCAAGTCAGAGACCTTGGGCTTCAAGCCAGTGACCTTTGGGCTCAAGCCAGAGACTGTGGGGTCATGTCTATGATCTGGCATTCAAGCTGGCCATCCCATGTTCAAGCTGTTGAGCCCACGCTCAAGCCAGCAACCTCAGGGTTTTAAACCTAAGTCTTTTTCATCCCAGGTCAATGCTCTATTCACTGTGCCACCACCTGGTTAGATAAGAGATTTGTGGTTTTACCCTCATTTTGCCACATGTTTTTTTATGGCCTGTTGGAGTTCTTGTTTTGCTAGCAAACGTTGATTAAAAGCCTCCTGTGGGCCAGTTGCCATGCATACATTCCTGTACATCATCTTGGATGCCTCAGAACAGCCCATGATGAAGAGGCCTGGGAAGTAAGCAGAATTGAGAGCCGTCCACACAAGGTCACCCAGCACGTAGAAGGCTAGGATTTGCACTCAGACTTTTCAACACCACATGTGATTTCTTTTCCCCAGAGCCACCCTCTTTTGGCTTCAATGTCCTCATCTGTAGAGTGTGAAGAATAAAAACACCACCTTATCTTTGTCAATCACTGTACAGTTTGCAAAAGCACTGTCGCAGACAGTGGTCTTTGAGTCCTCCAACTCTCCGGAGAAACCAGCGGAGCTCCCCTCGCTGCCCTCATTGCGCAGATGAAAACCTGAAGCATGGGACCTGGGCCTGCTCATTAGTTACCATGTAACCCCGGGCACAGTGCCCCATCTCCTCAACCCCCGTGTCCTCATCAGTGAGCTGGAGGCTCGGAGAGCACCCATTCCAAGCGCCATTGCTTATACTCAGGAGAAAATAATGATGGCTTGAACCAGGCGGAACTGTGTGGCTCTCCTGTAGAGGCGTCTGCTGCGCAATCCAGGGCCGCACCGCGCTTCCTCCTCATCTTCCAGGACCCACTGCCTTGCAGCCCCCCCCCGTCCCTGTGGGCCTTCCCCTCAGGGCCAAGCTGAGACTTGGTTGTTTCCTCCATATGCAGAGTGTCCCAGGGGAAGTTGTGCCCCTCCCAGATAAGGAGACTTTCCAGAAGCCCCATAGAGCACTTCTGATCACAGCTCATTGGCCAGGACCTACTCACATGGCCATGCCTAGCCACAAAGGAAGTGGGGATATGTAGTTTTTCATATGGGTGGCACTGGTGCCACCTAAAAATCGGGGCCTTAGGAAGAAAGGGGTCAATAAATGTCAGGTAGGGAGTTACCAACTAATAACCAAATACCTTGGTTCCTGCCACAAGTTTCTTTCCAACCCTAGAACACTTGTGATTCTAGCATTTGCCCTGGTTCCCTGCAGGTCCAAGGGACCAGCGCTGCTCCCAGGCGTGTGAGCTGCGTGGAGCCACAGGCCTAAGTTGGGCTCAAGCTTGACAAGCCAGTTTTCTCCACAGGTCTATCTGTCTAACTGCCGCAGCGGGACAAACATGAGCCAGGTTCCTGTGGGGCTTGCCGAGACTAGACTGGAGTCCAGAGAGCCTGATATGAATAACCCAGCCCTGTCCCCCTGGCCGAGGGGCACCAGGGTGTCATTCACCTCAGGGTCACAGCTTCCTCCTTTGAACCAGGAGCTCTGCTCAGTCTCCCAGGTTCTCTCCAGTGTTCACAAGGGAGGCTGTGCTCCATGCCCTGGGTCAAGTCATTTTATCTCCAAATCACTCTTTTACTCGTCTGTAGAATGGATATAAGTGGTGTAGGATTTTTGTGAGGCTTAAATGAGAATCCTATAAAGTATTTACGAAGCCACAGACACATAAGCCGTGCTAGATATATAAAATGGCATTACAATGTTTTACTATCGTCAGGGGTAGTCAACCTTTATATACCTACCGCCCACTTTTGTATCTCTGTTAGTAGTAAAATTTTCTAACTGTCCACCGGTTCCACAGTAATGGTGATTTATAAAGTAGGGAAGTAACTTTACTTTATAAAATTTATAAAGCAGAGTTACAGCAAGTTAAAGCAAGTACTTTATGTTGGATTTTTGCTACGTTTGGCAGAATAAATCTTTATAAAACAACTTATTATAGTTAAATCTATCTTTTTATTTATACTTTGGTTGCTCCGCTACCGCCCACCATGAAAGCTGAAATGCCCACTAGTGGGTGGTAGGGACCAGGTTGACTACCACTCTACTATCATAATCTTATGAAAAGTTTAATGCATTTTTTAAGATCCTAAATTATGTAACAGCATTTTGGCTTACAGAACACTTACATTCCCAAGCATCTTTTGAATAATTGCTCTCCAAATAATGTCTTTAAAATATTTTTATATTTAAGTGGGTATATGGAGAAAGGAGTGTTGACATAGGCCGGAGACTGCTTTCTTTAGAGACCTGTTTGCAGAGATGGCCCTGGGCTGGCTCTGGGAACTTGGATTTCAGGAAGGTTCTCACCATTTCTTTATTGATAAGAGTGGCTCATTGTACCTAAGCTTAAATGGTTTACGTAAACAGTGTGGTTCATGCTAAACATCTGCTTTCTTCTGGGCATCTGGAATTTTTGTATCTGTTAAGGCAGGGGTCCCCAAACTTTTTACACAGGGGGCCAGTTCACTGTCCCTCAGACCGTTGGAGGGCTGGACTATTTAAAAAACTATGAACAAATCCCTATGCACACTGCACATATCTTATTTTAAAGTAAAAAAACAAAACAGGAAAAAATACAATATTTAAAATAAAAAACAATTTTTTTTTCAGTGACAGAGAGTCAGAGAGAGGGATAGAGAGGGACAGACAGACAGGAACGGAGAGAGATGAGAAGCATCAATCACTAGTTTTTTGTTGCGACACCTTAGTTGTTCATTGATTGCTTTCTCATATGTGCCTTGACCATGGGGCTGCAGCAGACTGAGTAACCCCTTGCTCAAGCCAGCGACCTTGGGTCCAAGCTGGTGAGCTTTGTTCAAACCAGATGAGCCCATGCTCAAGCTGGCGACCTCCGGGTCTCGAACCTGGGTTTTCCGCATCCCAGTCCAATGCTTTATCCACTGTGCTACTGCCCAGTCAGGCAAGAACAAGTAAATTTAAATCAACAAACTGACCAGTATTTCAATGGGAACTATGCTTCTCTCACTGACCGCCAATGAAAGAGGTGCCCCTTCCGGAAGTGCGGCAGGGGCCGGATAAATGGCCTCAAGGGGCCATATGCGGCCCACGGGCCGTAGTTTGGGGACCCCTGTGTTAAGGGATGCCTACATGCTCAGCCTCCAGTAAAAACTCTGAGCACTGAGTCTATAATAAGCTTCCCAGTGAGACAACATTTCTCATGCTGTCTCAGTTCTTTGCTGGAAGAGTTGTGTCCTGTGTGACTCCACTGGGAGAGGACTCCTGGAAGTTTACACCTGGCTTCCTCTGAACTTGGCCCCAGATGTCTTCCCCTGTGCTGAGTTAGTCTGTGTCCTTTTGGTGTAATCTTAGCCATGAGTACCACCAAATGCTGTGTCCTGTGAGTCCTCCCAGTGGACCATTGAGCCTGGGATTGGGCTTGGGGACCCTCAGCACAGGAGACAGCAGGAAACAAAATCGTGAGTTCAGCATGGTCACGTAGGAAAAAAGACTAGAAGGAAATTCACTGGAATGCTGAAAATATTAGTTACTTTAGTGCAGCAATTTTCAAACCTATTTCATCTCATGGCACACAAACTAATTACTAAAATTCTGCAGTACACCAACAAACATATTTTTTTTGCTGAGCTGACAAAAACAAAGTAAGTGTGATTTTGATTCACACTGGATGGCTGTTGCTATGTTGGCTGTCATTGTTTTTATTTGACAATCTAAGGGACAAGAGGTCAGTGCTCCTGACTAGTCAAGTATTACATGTTTTTTAAAAAAGATTTTATTTATTCATTTTTAGAAAGGAGAGAGATACAGAGAGAGAGAGAGAGAGAGCCAGAAAGGGGAGGAGCAGGAAGCATCAACTCCCATATGTGCCTTGACCAGACAAGCCTGGGGTTTCCAAACTGCAACCTCAGTGGTCCAGGCTTTATCTACTGAGCCACCACAGGTCAGGACAAGTATTGCATGTTTGAAAAAGTCTTGTGGTGCACCGGTATGCCACGCCACGCCACGCCACGCCACGCCATGGCACACTGGGTGAAAATTGCTGGGTTAGAGTGATGAATCAAAGTTTCCCTTCCAGATTGTCTGCATTTTCCTAAATGAGTAGACACTGCCTTTTTAATGGGGAGAAATGAACATTTTAAACACCCTTTCATTTGTTTTCTTTAGAAACAATAAAAATCAGTCAATAATTGTAAGCGGGGAGTCGGGCGCTGGAAAGACGGTGTCTGCTCGCTATGCCATGAGGTACTTTGCCACCGTCAGCAAGTCGAGCAGTACTGCCCACGTGGAAGACAAGGTTCTGGCATCTAACCCCATAACCGAGGTGCGTACCAGGGTGGGCTGGGGGTGGGCTGGGGCAGCGGCGTGTTCCCACCCTTTAAAGACCAAACAGGCGAGCGGAGGACAGAGTCTGGAGCGCTGTTCCCCAGTGGGCTCTGAAGAAGAGGGGGGCAGCTTGCTGCTTCTGAGGCTCTGCTCTTCTGCCTGCTGTGCCAGAAATTCTCCCGCCAGGTTTCAGGAGTCCCCTGATTCCATTTATATCCCAAGGGAATAAACCACAGACACCAGTCCACTGAGACCAGGACAGCTCTCTAGCTAACCGGCACCAGCTTTCCTGAGCTGATGGTTAAATATTCAGGAATTTTATTGTGAGCTATGTTAAATCTATGGTAGTTTGAAATCAGTCATGGTGGAAGTATCTACACCTTAAAAATTGGCAAATGCCACATATCAAGGCTCTTCCTCTTTCCCTCCAGGGGATTCATCAGCATAACACCAGTGGTCAGAGGTGTGGGCAAGGCCAGCCCTGTTAGCACTCAGGGGTAAGGGCACAGCCCTCTCAGAACAAGGGGCATCTGAAAAGCTCAGGGGAGGACCCAAAGGCCAGCTCTGGCTGCCTTGCAAAATGGGAAGAGGATTGGTTTGGATTTATTCAGAAGTATAGCAAGTAATTAAGCACATTAGATTTCTAGACCTCTCCTCTCTGTCTTCTCCTCCAGTGGCTATGTATCAGACCACCTATTTTGTTTAAGCCACTGTGCCAGATAATATGGGGCATAATGGAAAAGAGTAAGACCCAGTCCCCAAGTTTTAGAACTCCTCTAACATAACCGTATTTTAAAGTTAAATAGTCGGAGATAGCAATGGAGAAGAAGCCCTGCCCTGTTAAGTGCCCAGTGGGTAATTTCCTGTGCTTGCTTGTTCAGGCTGGCCCTGCCCACAGGCCTGTAAGCTCCCTGAAGGCAAGACCGTGTCTGTTTGGTTCACCTTTGCCTGCTGAGCCTGTGGCCCATCGCAGGGGCTCCGTAAATACACGCTGTAATAAAGTAGGATGACCTGAGCAAGAAGTACTACAGTCTATGTGCGTTAGAAGGGCACTTCTAGGTGAAGGTGCTCAGGGAGGGAGTTGGGCAGAAGAGATGGAGCTCAAGGATAGAAGTGAAAAAGCTAAAATCATGCTGAGTGTGGGAGGGATGGGAGAAGGCAGTTTTTTGGTTGAGTAGAAATTTTGAGTAGGAAAATGGTAAGGGCTAAGGATGGAAATAGAGGTTGAATGAAGGGTGTGGACTTTTAATTGAGCATTTATGATATTTGGAGTATGGATGAGTTGAGGCACTTTATAGTGTCTTATTTTCCTCCCTATTCTGTACAATGCTTATTTTTCCCATATTACAGAGAGATGAAATAACATTCGTAGCATCCCGCAGATAGTAAAAAAGGAACCCGGGGCCTGAAACGTCAGAACCTGTGCTCTCTCTGGTTCTGCTCAGGGTCCCCCAGCAAGAACGAGAAGAGCCTTGAGTAGCAGGCATTCCCTGTGAGCCTTTGGCTGCTTTCTCTGCACCTGCGACCTCCCCCCAGCACACAGGATTGGGTTTTACTAAAACTGCATCAATAATATTAACGCCAAGATCTTTTTAATGTGGTTATTTCAAGAGAGTCCTCTGTTTCGCAGGCTGTTGGGAACGCCAAGACCACCCGCAATGACAACAGCAGTCGGTTTGGGAAATACACAGAAATCAGTTTTGATGAGAGGAATCAAATTATAGGAGCCAACATGAGAACTTACTTGCTGGAGAAATCCAGAGTTGTCTTTCAAGTAAGGATAAAAATATTAAGTTTCCTGTTCCACAACTGTTTAAGTATCATTTACCTTCATATACTTATTAGACAACCTACATTGTCTGTGACTAAAATATATTCCTATCTTTCATTTGCAATTTGGTTTTCTTCTCTGTTTCTTAAAAAATATTTTTAAAATATTTTTCTTATTCCAAAGGTGCTGCCAAATGTTTTTTGGGTTTTTTTTAGATTTTATTATTCATCTTAGAGAGAGGAGAGAGTGAGAGAGAGAGAGAGAGAGAGAAGGGGGAGGAGCAGGAAGCATCAAATCCCCTATGTGCCTTGACCAGGCATGCCCAGGGTTTTGAACCAGCAACCTCAGCATTCCAGGTCGATGCCTTATCCACTGTGCCACCAGAGATCAGGCTTAAAGAATATTTTTTAATTTTTTTATTAAATTTACTTGGGAACCTTGATTAGTAACATTATATAAAGCTCAGGTGTACAACATAATATGACATCTGTATACTAAACTGTGTGCCCAATTCCTGAAGTCTAGTCTCTGTTCTGTCACCATATAGTTGACCCCCTTCACCCTTTTCATCCTCCCCTCACCCCCTTTCTCTCTGATAAACATCATTCTGTCTGTTTATATGAGTCTGGGTTTTTTGTTTGTTTGGGTGTTTGTTCTATTTGTTCATTTGATGCTTTTTTTTTATCCCACAGTTGACTGACATCATATTGTTCTTATCCTTTTCCATTGGACTTATTTCACTTATAATACATACTTTCAAGGTCCATCCATGTTGTCACAAATGGCAATATTTTATCCCTTTTATGGCTTAGTAGCATTCCATTGTGTACATGTACCACATCTTCTTTATCCAGTCTTCCACTGAAGGACATGTAGGCTGTTCCCACATCTTGGCCATTGTGAATAATGCTGCAATGAACATAGGGATACATACACTTTTTCTTTTCAGTTACAGTTTACATTCAACATTATTTTGTATTAGTTTCAGGTATACAGCATAGTAGTTAGATATTAATATACTTTAAAAAGTGATTCCCCTAATATTTCTAGTACCCACCTGGAACTATACATAGTTATTACCATATTATTGCATAGATCTCTGCTAATAAATGTTGTCAAATTTGGGGGGTAGATACCTAGAAGAGTTATACAGTAGCTCTATTCTTAAATTTTTTGAGGAAACTCCATACTGAGAAAAAAGAAAAGACAGGTGTGTGCAATACCAGTGGAGTTGTATGTCCTACAGAAAAGATTATGACTTTTGATTTGGGACACTTAAAAACAATTATTACAGTGTGTGCCTGACCCATGGCGGTGTATTTACCTGGGAACGCTGAGGTTGCCCGTTTGAAACTCCAGGCTTGCCAGTCAAGGCACATACGAGAAGCATCTACTGTGAGTTGATGCTTCCTGCTCTTCCTCCCTCTCCCTTTCCCCCCACTAAAGTCAATAAATAAAATCTTTAAAAAATTATTAGTTTAAAAATCAAGTTTATCTTTCTAGAACAAACAAACAAAAAAAACTGTTTTAAACAGCTGAAGCTGTTAGACTGGCTTTTTGATCAGGAAGAGGATGGGATTAGGGTTAGTGAGGTGGAGTTCAAAAAAAAGCCTTGACCTGACCTGTGGTGGTTCAGTGAATAAAGCTTCCACCTGGAATGCTGAGGCCGCCAGTTTGAAGCCCGGGGCTTGTCTGGTCAAGGCACATATGAGAGTTGATGCTTCCTGTTCTTCTCCCACTTCTCTCTCTCTCCTCTCTTACAAAAAAAAAGGGGGGGAAAAAACCTTTTTCTTTTTTTAAGTAAGATGGAAAAACTTCTCATTGTTTTGGCCCAGGAGGAGAGTGACAGGAAGCCTTGTATTGTGATGATTTTCTTAGAAATTTCAATGAGTAAAATTACAGTATTTCCATTGCACAGAATGTTTTCATTCAGTAATATTTTCTTTGGGGTCATTATTTGGAGGGCCAGCTTGGGCCACCTGTGCTCCCTGTATGAGGGGGAGGGCCTGCCTGCAGGCTGTGGAGGGAGCCTGGTGGGTCACAGCATACAAAGCGCAGCCAGAACACATAGATGCCAGGGACCCTGAGAGCAAGCAGAATTAGCAATGCAGATTAGCGTCTAAGACCCTCTGGTAGAAACTTCACATTTTAACTTATAAAAGGTGATGTAATTTGGGGACTTTTCTTTCTTTTACAGTCAGAAAATGAACGAAATTACCACATTTTCTATCAGCTTTGTGCATCAGCCCAGAAGCCAGAATTTAAGCATCTTAAATTGGGTACGTAATGGATGGTATGTTAAGTCGCTCTTTTATGTAAGGGTTTAAATCCTAGGTTAATTTTTTCTTAAAGTAACATCACTTTAAAAAAATGAATTCTGTGTAAAGATATAAAATCCTTGGGTTTTGGGGTAGAATTGATGCCTCTAAGGAAGTAGATTGGGGCTGAAGGATGGGGTGGGCCCAGGGAGGGGGAAGCCCCTCAATGTCAGGGTTCTTTTCAGAGGTCATGACAAAGGTGGTTGTATTCACCCAGCTAGAACCACCTGAATAAGCCTTCTGACAACCAGAACTTACTGCTCTTAGTCCTCAAACTTTTCTTTTTATCTGAACTCCTTGGAGGGCTGTTTTTCTAACATGTATGACATATTTCCTTTATGAGGCAGAGTATCTCTATGATAATTTAAACTTAATTGATGACTCAAGGTCACTATTATATGAAGTCACATGAGGGTAGTATCCATGCCTTGTGTGCTAAACAGAGTATAGATAGCGAACGTGGTAGAGCTTTCTGAGTGGTAACCTGCTGTTCAGATATTGGATGTCATTATACTGAGGTCATTATCTTGCTTGTGATGATGGCTTTATAAGAGTATACATCAAACTTATCAAAGTGTACATCTTTTTTTTTTTCTTTTTTTTTTGTATTTTTCTGAAGTTGGAAACGGGGAGGCAGTCAGACAGACTCCCGCATGCGCCTGACCGGGATCCACCCGGCACACCCACCAGGGGGCGATGCTCTGCCCATCTGGGGATGTGCTCTGTTGCAATCAGAGCCATTCTAGCGCCTGAGGCAGAGGCCATAGAGCCATCCTCAGTGCCAGGGCCAACTTTGCTCCAATGGAGCCTTGGCTGCAGGAGGGGAAGAGAGAGACAGAGAGGAAGGAGAGGGGGAGGGGTGGAGAAGCAGATGGGCGCCTCTCCTGTGTGCCCTGGCTGGGAATCGAACCTGGGACTCCCGCACGCCAGGCCGACGCTCTACCACTGAACCAACCGGCCAGGGCCCAAAGTGTACATCTTAATTGTGTGTAGTTCATTGTACATTTAATAAACCTCACTAAAAAATGTCTGTGGCGCAGACACTTGTATAGAAATTTGACACAGAAAGCTGAATGATAAAATTGTTAGGTGTGGGATCAAAACGCATGAGCTTTGCAGTCAGGCCGGTGTTTAAATTCTCGCCCTGCCATCAGTACGGAAAGTCACTTCGTGCTTCTCAGCCCCAGCTTCTGAGTCTGCCGTATAGAAGTCTAAGGAATAAATGGCATAAGGTGTGTAAAATGTTTAATATGGCTTATTAAGAACTACCCTGCTTTTGACACACACATGCATGTCCAAGTCTCTGTGTCACAGACATAACAGCCTTACTCTTGGTCTCAGGAAGTGCGGCAGAGTTCAGTTACACGAGAATGGGTGGCAGCACTGTCATTGAGGGTGTGGACGACAGAGCGGACATGGTAGAGACACAGAAGACCTTCACACTACTGGGTAAGTGCAAATATCCTCTCCAAGGTGTGGCCGTTTCCTCTTTTAAACAAATTTAAGAAAGAGGGGAGGCCCTGGCCAGTTGGGTCAGCGGTAGAGCGTCCGCCTGGCATGCGGGGGACCCGGGTTCGATTCCCAGCCAGGGCACATAGGAGAAGCGCCCATTTGCTTCTCCACCACCCCCCTCCTTCCTCTCTGTCTCTCTCTTCCCCTCCCGCAGCCAAGGCTCCATTGGAGCAAAGATGGCCTGGGTGCTGGGGATGGCTCCTTGGCCTCTGCCCCAGGCGCTAGAGTGGCTCTGTTCGCGGCAGAGCGATGCCCTGGAGGGGCAGAGCATCACCCCTGGTGGGCGTGCCGGGTGGATCCCGGTCAGGCGCATGCGGGAGTCTGTCTGACTGTCTCTCCCCGTTTCTAGCTTCAGAAAAATACAAAAAAACCCCAAAAAACAAAAAACAAGAAAGAGGGGGCAGGGATGCCCAGCATACATGTATTTTGAAGATTCCTAATAAATCCTAATTTTAGAATGAGCCAATCAGAACATAGAGGCCAAGTGATCGTGACTGTGCCTTTCCCTGAAAAGATCTAGCAATCAACTCTTTGACCTTGGCCTTGCTGGGTTGTTAGAAGAGGCCTGGGCTGTAAGCCCCATGGGTGTTTGTAAGCTCTTCCGGGCTGACCCAGAAGCCTGGTGAAAGCCATGGTCTCACTCACTTCAGAAGTGTAGTATTGACCCCCATAGCCTTTGTGGGTATGCTGATGATGATAAAATAGTGGAAACATATGGAACTTGGGTATCATCATTCTAAGTATTTTATTACGCTTATTAACTCACTTAAATCTTACCTACGCAGTAGATGCTAGTATTTCCTGTGTTTTACAACAGGGAAACTGAGGCACAGAGCTAATAAGCAATTTACTCAAAGTTACGTGGCAAGTATGGCAGGAATTGGAATTGGACTCAGGCTCTTCAAACATCTCGTTTTTAAATTTATTTTTAATTTTTTAAAATTACAGTTTACATTCAATATTATTTTGTATTACTTTCAGGTAGATAGCATATTGATTAGACAATCGTATACTTTATAAAGTGTACCCCCTGATACTTCCCAGTACCCGCCTGGCACCATACATAGGTATCACTGTATTATTTACTATGTTTTCAATGCTATACTTTACATCCCCAGGACTATTTTGTAACTTCCAATCTGTGCTTCTCAATCCCTTTACCTTTTTCACCCAGTTTTCCAGCCCTTCTTTCCTCTGACAACCATGAGTCTGTTCTCTGTATCTGGGAGCCTGTTAAACATCTCATTTTCTTATGGGAAACCAGTTTTCGATTGCTAGGAGTTTAACACAGGTGAAGCAAGTACTCTTCCCAATCTTTCTCTCCCTACTCTCTCTACATGGAGCTCATGTTTGAGAAGACTGATTACCAAATGGCATTTATAACAATAGTCGCTCTCTTTCCCATTTTGCATTACTCCACACACATCTGCCAGTCAAAGCTTCTGATCAGTGCAAGACCAGAGATAGCTCAGCAGGTGACGGGGTGTGGCTGGCAGAATGCCAGGACTACAAAGGAATCCGCACATGTTAACTTTCCATATGCCTGTTATTTAAAGATGCTGGCCCACAACCTCTCTCTCCTCTGATTGCCTGTGCATTGGCCATTAGATCTCACAATTTAGTACTTAATTATTTATCATTATATATTAGCTCCAATTCCTCATGTGTTATAAGATAGGTCCTTGATCTCTTGTGCAGGTCAATTATTATCTCTGGGCACCAATTTCTAAGTGTATTGTTCTCTACACTTGAACAATAATGACAATATTTAGTTCCAATTATCTATTGCTGTTCTCTAAATATTAATGGCTTATAATGACTTTTTTTTTTGTGAAGAGACAGAGAGAGGGACAGATAGGGACAGACAGAAAGGAAGGAGAGAGATGAGAGAGGCATCAATTCTTTGTTGTGGCACCTTAGTTGTTCATTGATTGCTTTCTCATATGTGTCTTGACTGGGTAACTCTAGCTGAGCCAGTGACCCTTTGCTCAAGCCAGTAACCTTTGGGCTCACTGGCCAGTGACTACGGGTCATGTCTATGTTCCCACACTCAAGCCGACAACCTCAGGGTTTCGAACCTGGGTCCTCTACATCCCAGTCCAACACTCTATCCATTGGGCTACCACCTAGTCAGGCTGACAATCTATTATTATCTCTTGTGATCCTAAGCTCTGGGCACTTCTCACATGGGAACTCTCATATGATGGTGGCAGGGGCTGGATCCTCTGCAGGCTCCTTTCACGTAGGCTGGGATGGCTCCAACTGCTAAGGGCCAGGTGTATGTCTGTCTCCCCATGCGGACTTCTTCACAGCGTGCTGGTCTCATGGTAAACGGACCGCACGTGTGTGGCCACCTTCTCCCAGAGCCAGTCCCAGCGGGCACAGGTGGACTCGGCAGGGCTTTTTGTGAACCAACCTCAGAGGTAATGCAGTCTCACTATTGCCGTGTGCTAATGATGAAAAGCAAGCTATAGGGCCAGCTCAGACTCATAACTTATGGGAGGAAACTACTCAGAACACAAATGCTGGGAGGGGTATTATAAATGTACTGGCCCTGGCACCATCTTAACATTTTTGAAGTAGCCACTGCAGTAGCTGTTAGGGGTGTTGTGAGGAGTAAGAGATAATGTCTAAAGTGGTTTATGCACTGTGGCATGCTATATCAGAGATCAGTACATATTTAATGAAGACATGATCTCACTGCATGAATCACTAAAACATGCCCTGGACCAAAGGTTAGCAGATTGCAGCCTATTTTTGTAAATACAGTTTTGCTGGGATACAGACACACTCATTTGTGTAAGTATGGTCTGTGGCTGTTTTCACGCCGTGGTAGCAGAGTTGAATAAATGTGACATCAACTGTACTGCTATAAAACCAAGTAAGAAAATATTTGTTGACCCTTGTCCTCGATGATAGAATGAGAATCGTTAATGAGTTCCTTAGAGTTTTCTTGCAGTGTGGGGAAAAGACTTGTGCAGTTCATGAAGACGCCTGGCTTTACCCCAGTGTGTCCAAACATGGAAGTAGCTTGATGACCCAGTGCCAGGCAAAGGAGATGTTGTGTTAGGATGCTAGAGGTCCACTTACTGTTGTGGAGTAGATTCACGCGTGGAACTAGATGACCTTGCTGTAGCTCTGAGATCGCTGTCATCCTGTGATCCTCACCACCGATGTATGCTATGAGTCGATTTCAGGTCTTTCAACCTGTGCCGTTCAACACCGCCACCAGCCACAAGTACTTTAATTAAAATTAAATTAAATTAAAAATTAGTTCCTCAGCTACACCAGGCATGTTTCAACTGCTCACAACCACACGTGGCTCCTAGTTCCTGTGTTGTACAGCACAGATAGAGGACCTCCTTTTGGAAAGTTCTGTCCAACAGTGCATTTCCTCACAATGTGCACACTGTTCAAACTGCCTGTCCCACTGGCTGTGCCTCAGTGGCCCCTTCGTTGGAGACCTCCTCAAGGGCAGACTGCGTAACTTGAATCTTCTGTAGGCTTATAACACACTTGGGCACATCACCCTTTTTTTTTTTTTTTTTTTTTTGCATTTTTCTGAAGCTGGAAACAGGGAGAGACAGTCAGACAGACTCCCGCATGCGCCCGACCGGGATCCCCCGGCATGCCCACCATGGGGCGACGCTCTGCCCAACAGGGGGCGATGCTCTGCCCATCCTGGGCGTCGCTATGTTGCGACCAGAGCCACTCTAACGCCCGAGGCAGAGGCCACAGAGCCATCCCCAGCACCCGGGGCATTTTTGCTCCAATGGAGCTTTGGCTGCGGGAGGGGAAGAGAGAGACAGAGAGGAAGGTGCGGCGGAGGGGTGGAGAAGCAAATGGGTGCTTCTCCTATGTGCCCTGGCCGGGAATCAAACCCGGGTCCTCCGCACGCTAGGCCGACGCTCTACCACTGAGCCAACCGGCCAGGGCCCCATCACCCTTTTAAAAGTATGATTGCTAAGTAAGAACTTGTTGGCTGACTAGCCCATTCCTGTATTTTGTTATGGAAACAATGCAGAGAAATGATCCTGGTTGACAGGGAGGTCATCTAGTTCGATACGCAAACCAGTTTCACAACATGCCCGGTCGGTGGGCCTCTGAAGCCTGCTCAGCCTTCTTTGCCTGGCATGGGGTCGTCAGGGTTCCTCCGTGGTAGACACCCCAGGAGAAGCTGAGGCAGCTTCACCAACTCCACAGGTTCTTTCTCGTGGCACCGTGGTCGCTGGCGTTAAACTGTATGACCTCGGGCAAGTTTCCTAACCCATCTATGCCTTAGTTTCCCCTCTGCTCAGCGGGAGTAATACTAGTCCTTACTTCATATAGTTGGGAGATTGGAGAGCAGGCACATGGAGAGGACTGGGGATGGTGCCTGGCAGAAGCAGGGTTCCATCACTCTCCCTGCCATTCTGCTCTGGAGGTACTCGGCCGACCCCGAGTCAGCCCCCGGGGAAGCGGAGGGCGATGCGTTCTGATCAGAAGCTCCTTTCCTTTGTTCGCCTGCTCACTCTCATCAAATCCATCCTTTGATCGCTGCCTGGCTGTTTAGATCTCTGACAGAAAGAACACCGTGGGAACAGTGAGATGAAGCCAGGACTCCAGCTCCAGACACTTGACTGCTGTGTTTCTTGTTGAAATCTAACTCTGGCCGGCAGTGCTTTTGCCAGACTTAGTCTCCGTCTCACTGACGGTCATCACTGAGCTGAGGGCTTCAGTTCTTCCTTTCACAGCATGGCTGTGGAGTCACTTCACGGTTGTCGATTCTGGAAGGCATGGATTAAGTGACTTACAGTAGTTTGGATCACAGGGAGAGGAGTAGAAGCAGAGATTCCCAAACTTCGTGTTTTCGGTTGCTTTTCCTCATCGCTTACCTGTCGTTTGTCACGGGCAGTGCGGGGGTGCATTTCCATTGGAGGAGTTTGTCCTTTGAATGAAGGTGTCAGCTCCAAACAGAAAGGTGGCAAATGCCTAGACCCAGTGCAGGCTGGAGTCATCCATGTATTTTTTGGTTTGAGATCTTGCGTGACTTTGATTTTGTTTTATCTTTAGAGAAGAGAAAACTCCCTAGGTCTTGAAATCATTTACAAATGTGACCTAGCTGCTATTAAAATACCCCGGGCGTCCTCGAGTGGAAGCAGCGGGGGCCATGGCAGCTCTTCTCCAGCATGGAGGGCCTACTGCTTTCTGCCGGGAGGGACTGGGGGCAGTCGCGGGCCTCTATTCCAGGTGCCGTCCAGGTGCAGACCGGAGAGCATGAACACGCGCCGGGCGAGCCTGCCCCACCTGCCTGACTCACCGCCGTGTCATCACCACCACCTGGTGCTTCCCCGCCCACCCCACGCCTGCACTGGGCTCTGACCGAGCAAAGCCCTGCTCACGGCTGGCAGGTTCCCCGCTGTAATTTATGGGAGTCACACACACAGTTTTTTCCTAGTAGCTGGTTTGGTTTATTTTCAGCTCCAGGAAATGTACTAATCCCTTCGTCATGACTGATTATGTTATGTATTTATAAATTCTATCCCACCCACATCAGTCAGGTTCTCGGCAGGAAACATGAGGCACACTCCAATTAGGATAGAAGGAAGGAGGTTTGTTTATGAAGGAGCACCTGTAACCAGGTAGACGGGGCTAGGGGACCGACGAGGGGCAGCAGCGGCCCGGGTGCAGCAGCAGACCTGCTCGCCGCTCCTTCCCGCTGAGGCGCAGGCGTGCTAAGGCCTGTGAGGAGGGCTGGGCAAAGGCGGTGTTGGACCAAGAGCAGTGACCCGTCTCAGTCGGCATCCTTTGATCGCTGGGGTGATGACAGTCAGTCCAGGGTGATGTTACAGGGAAAGAGATGTGATGGCCAGCCCCTCTCCCCCTACTCTCCGACCTCCTGCCACGGTCCTCACGGGTCAAACCCCGCCAGAGGCCAAGGACACGACAGCTCGTTGCGTTGGTCCAGACAGGCCAGGCCCCTGGGACAGAGAAGGGGGTGCAGAGCTGGAGGGGCAAGGGAAATCCATCCAGCACCCCACCATAAAAATAATTCAGGGAGCTTGTGAATAAAAAGAAAAACACGTGTTAAAAATAGAGCAAGTACGTCACAGAATCAGTGAGAGCTGACTCTCCCAGGAACCTGGCATGAAGCGGTTACCTGGATACTAACTTCTGTGTAAAACCTCATGGGTGATAGAGCTCACCTTTGTGTCTGCACAAGTCAAACTGGAAAGAACAGTGAGCCAGGTTCTCCTGGGGTCCACGTCATGTACCCTGTCCCAGCTCTCAGCACCAGGCGGGCTAGAGTGTTGTGAAAATTCAGATGTTATCTCACTAGTGACTAAGTAAGAGAAGACATGCAGTATTCCTGATTTGGAAAAATGTTTGTTTTCAGGTTTCAAGGAGGATTTCCAGATGGATGTTTTTAAGATCCTGGCAGCCATCCTGCATCTGGGCAACGTGCAGATTACAGCAGTGGGCAGCGAGAGGTCCATAGTCAGTGTAAGAAACTTGTTTGCTTCACCTTTTCTGCGTTTGGGGATCATAAGTAAACTGTCTCAGGGTTCCCCTGATTTTGCATTTTAGCACCAGGCACATTGAGCCAACTGGGAAGACCAGCTTAGTAGGAAGAAAGTAGGGTGTCCATGGGGGAATTTTCTGTTTGTTTTTATAAAGAGACAGAGAGAGAATCAGAGAGAGAGACAGATAGGGACAGACAGACAGGAAGGGAGAGAGATGAGAAGCATCAATTCTTCACTACAGCACCTTAGTTGTTCATTGATTGCTTTCTCATATGTGCCTTGACTGGGCGGCTACAGCAGAGCAAGTGATCCCTTGCTCAAGCTAGCAATCATGGGGTCACATTTATGATCCCATGCTCAAGCCAGTGACCCAGTGCTCAAGCTGGTGAGCCCACATTCAAGCTGGACAAGCCCGCACTCAAGCCAGCTACCTCGGGATCTCAAACCTGGGTCTTCCACATCCCAGTCCGACGCTCTATCCACTGCACCACCGCCTGGTCAAGCTGTGTGTGTGTTTTTAATTCAACAAATTTTTACCGAGTACTTACTATGTGCCGGCACTTGTAGTAGGTTCTGGAGAAACAGCAGTGACCAACACAAAACAAGATGACCCTCGTGGACCTTATGATCGGAGAGACAGAAACGAAGAAGACACAGTTAACAGTTATAGGCTTTGGCAGCTGGTGATGGCTGCCAAAGGGGAAAATAAGGCAGAGTAGGGGGTAGAGAGGAGCTGTGCTTTTTGTATAGGGCATTCAGAGAGATTTTCTGAGCCCTATGCAAAAGGCCTCCTCACACCTAGATCCTTATCTTTTCTCTCTGATATGGTGGCAGTGGGCAGAGGCCTGAAGGTAAGGCAGTGAATCGTGCCTGTGTCTTGGGGAAGAACATGTAAAGGACAGAGAGCAGCAAGTGCAAAGATAGCAAACCAAGTCAGTGTACCCAGAGGAGCGAGAGAGAGGGGTGGGAGGTGAGGCCAGAAAATGGGGGTTGGAGGCAGTGCAGCTTATGCTGGGCCTGAAGGGCACTGGACCCTTGGGAGCCGAAGGACACTTCCTACCTCCTGACACTCATTGGAATCAAACACTACTGGGGCTGACATCCTCTCTGGGAATACAGTGCCATGTGAGTTTTGTGACACATGTTTTTATTTAATGGATACCAGCTAAATTTATGTGGGTGTCTTCTTTGATTGATTCTATAGGTCAGTGGTCCCCAACCCCCGGGGCTGTGGACCAGTACCGGTCCGTGGGCCATTTGGTACCGGTCCGCAGAGTAAGAATAAGTAACTTACATTATTTTTGTTTTATTTATATTTAAGTCTGAACGATGTTTTATTTTTAAAAAATGACCAGATTCCCTCTGTTACATCCATCTAAGACTCACTCTTGACACTTGTCTCGGTCACGTGATACATTTATCCATCCCACCCTAAAGGCCGGTCCGTGAAAATATTTTCTGACATTAAACCGGTCCGTGGCCCAAAAAAGTTTGGGGACTCCTGCTATAGGTGATGCTTGGTAGGGGGTATGTGTTTGGTTAGTCTCACCAATATCCTGATGGGGAAGGAAAGAACACACACGAGAAAACGTTTCTATGAATACGAATGACACTGGTATCCGGTCAGGGCAAGGTGCTGGTTCAGTGCCACTGCGGCCTCTCCTGCCTCACTGCCAGGCCTGACCCTGTCCCCTGAGGCCTGGTCATTCTTCTGCCAGCTCGTCCTCATCTCCCACAGGCCCGAGTGGGGAGGTCAAGGGCCCTGGCTGGGTCGGCGGGGGCTGGTTTAGGTGGCTGAACAGCCCTGATGGGGCTTGTGTTTGTTTTCAAGGGGGATGACAGTCACCTGATGGTGTTCTGTGAGCTCCTGGGCCTGGACAGTGGCAAAGTTGCTCAGTGGCTGTGCAATCGCAAAATCATCACGACCTCTGAGACAGTGGTGAAGACCATGACCAGGCCCCAGGCTATCAACGCCAGGGACGCACTGGCCAAAAAGATCTATGCTCACCTGTTTGACTACATTGTGGAGAGAATTAACCAAGCGTTGCAGTTTTCAGGCAAGCAGCACACTTTTATTGGTGTTTTGGACATTTATGGGTAAGAATTCCTTCGGTGATCCTGTCTTTCTTTTCTTGAATGTCAAATGCCCATTACTTTTAGATCATTTTGTTTGTGTTTCTCCTTTCTGTTTCACATGATCAGAAAGATGGTGTTCTCTGGTTTTGCACAGACAGTGTCTTATTTAGTGTATTAAGTAAATGCTAACTTAATAATGGCCACACCAGAGGCCCTGGCCGGTTGGCTCAGTGGTAGAGCGTCGACCTGGCATGCAGGAGTCCCGTGTTCGATTCCCGGCCAGGGCATACAGGAGAAGCGCCCATCTGCTTCTCCACCCTCTCCCTCTCCTTCCTCTCTGTCCCTCTCTTTCCCTCCCACAGCCAAGGCTCCATTGGAGCAAAGTTGGCCCGGGCGCTGAGGATGGCTCCATGGACTCTGCCTCAGGCGCTAGAATAGCTCTGATTGCAGCAGAGCGATGCCCCACATGGGCAGAGCATCACCCCCTGGTGGACGTGCTGGGTGGATCCCGGTCGGGCGCATGCGGGAGTCTGTCTGACTGCCTCCCCGTTTCCAGCTTCAGAAAAATACAAAAAAAATAAATAAAAATAAAAATAAAAAATAATAATGGCCACACCAGGGCTCACCATCTGCCAACGACCCGCTGGGTGGTTCCCATGCACTTTCTCACTTCTCCCCGAACAACCCTGTAATCATCCCCGTTTTAAAGAGGAGGCTACCAAAGCTTAGAAAGGCCCAGAAATTTGTGCGCAGTCACAGGACCCAGCGCTGCGTGAGACTCTTGCCCACTGCATCTCCTGAGAGAGACCCTGTGAGGTGTGAGCCCTGATACACCGTCCCGTTTCACAGGGAACGACAGTGCCCGTGGTCCTGCACCTCGCCCAGGCTCACAGGCCAGAGGAGGACTCCAGCCCAGGCCTCTTACCAACCCACCTCCTCACCCTGAAGTCTTCATCCTTTCCTAGATAAGGAAGGGCTTGTTATTGCCCTCAGCCCTTCCCCAGGAGTTCCCACACTGGAGTCTTATTCTTCCTCCTTCTCTCTGTCCCGTCCTACTTTTCTAATCCCCGTGTTAGTCTCGTGCTAAAGATGCTCACGGAATAGCCAGAGGGAGCGTGCAAGGCCAGGCCGGCATGGAGGTGGGCTCTGAGGAGACCACTGCCTTTCGGATGCTCACGGAATAGCCAGAGGGAGCGTGCAAGGCCAGGCCGGCATGGAGGTGGGCTCTGAGGGAACCACTGCCTTTCGGGCTTTTATTTGTCAGCACTTGGCCTTCCATGGTAATCACGACCCCCCCCCCCAGGACCAGCCCTGGTTTCTCCATGGGAAAAGGGGGGAAATTGTCCCATGAAAGGTTGGGGAGTGGTCAGCCCCCCATGCCTGTGCAAAGCAGCTCAACCCCCCTCCCCGTGCAGAGGGGGGAGCTGGCTCTGGGCCTCCCCACCTTTTGAGGAAGGGTAGGCAGAGGAGCCACAGTGAGCCCAGGTGAAGAGGGTGCCTCAAGCGAGTTACTTTGTTTAATTTAGACCCTAAATTAATACATGTGATGACTAATTAATAGTGTATGTCAACAGTTATAAAATGCTGATAACATTGCTGGGATCGTCTACTAAATTATTTACCTTTCCTTATTCTAAAAAAAAGTATATGAGCAGCCAGTAATAATTTAAGAAGACTTGTAAAAAGAAATAGTCCTGCTTCACAATAGTTTATGGTGGAAACAGGTGATTGTTACATTATTTTCTGTTCTTTTCTGTGTTTTTAAATTGTCTTAAAAATAAATAGATCTTTATTTTAAGACTGTTATTTCATTCACCCAACAAATATCTATGTGCCAGGCAGTCTGTTGAGTGTGATTGGTGAACAGCATAGACATCTGGCCCTGCCCTTTTGAGACTGAAGTCTGAGTGGCCAGGCAGTGGATATTAGATGGGGTGATTCCTTTGAAGGAAACAGGGGAGGTATGGGAGGTAAGTGGGGATGGGGCAGGCAGGAGGGGCAGCTGAGTGCAAGGAGCAGTAAGTGAGGGAGGTAGGAGTCCCACCCAGGAATTTGAAGTGTTGGGCCAAGTGTGCACACCTGAGACAGGAGGAGTACTTATAAATTCACTTATAAATTCACAAGAACTTCTTAGAGCAGGGGTCCCCAAACTTTTTACACAGGGAGCCAGTTCACTATCCTTCAGACTATTGGAGGGCCGGACTATAAAAAAAAAACTATTAACAAATCCCTATGCACACTGCACATATTTTAAAGTAAAAAAACAAAATGGGGACGAATACAATATATAAAATAAAGAACAAGTAAATTTAAATCAACAAACTAACGAGTATTTCAATGGGAACTATGGGCCTGCTTTTGGCTAATGAGATGGTCAATGTCTGGTTCCATATTTGTCACTGCTAGCCATAACAAGTGATATGACACGCTTCCGGAACCGTGACGCATGCATCCTGCATCACCGGAAGTAGTACTGTACATGAGCGATGCCATGCTTTGCGGCGCTGCCACATACAGTGCTCCTCTCACTGACCACCAATGAAAGAGGTGCCCCTTCCGGAAGTGCGGTGGGGGCCGGATAAATGGCCTCAGGGGGCCACATGTGGCCCGCGGGCCGTAGTTTGGGGACCCCTGTCTTAGAGTATATGTTAAATTTAATTTTTTAAGTCTTTTTTTGTGTGTGTGACAGAGAGAGAGACAGAGTGAGGGAGATAGGACAGACAGACAGACAGGAAGGGAGATGAGAAGCGTCAATTCTTCATTGTGGCTTCTTAGTTCCCTTAGTTGTTCATTGATTGCTTTCTCATATGTGCCTTAACCAGGGGGCTACAGCAGAGCAAGTGACCCCTTTCTCAAGCCAGTGACCTTGGGCTCAAGCCAGTGACTTTGGGCTTCAAGCCAGCAACCTTTGGGCTCAAAGCTAGCAACCATGGGGTCATGTCTAGGATCCCATGCTCAAGCCAGTGACCCCACCCTCAAGCTGATGAGCCCGCGCTCAAGCTGGCAACCTCGGGGCCCCGAACCCAGGTCGTCCACATCCCAGTCCGATGCTCTATCCACTGCACTTCTGCCTGGTCAGGCTAATTTCTTTTTTTAAGTGAAAGGAGGCGAGATAGAGGGACAGACTCCCACATGTGCCTTGGCTGGGATCTACCCAGCAACCCTGATCTGGGGCCAATGTTTGAATCAGCCAAGCTATCCTCAGTGCCTGCGGCTGACACTCGAACGTACCGAGCCACTAGCTGTGAAAGGGGAAGAGAAAGGGAGGGAGAGAGGGAGGGAAGAGAAGCCGATGGTCGCTTCTCATGTGAGCCCTGACTGGGGATCAAACCTGGGACATCCACATGCTGGACTGACAGTCTGTCCACTGAGCCAACCAGCCAGGGCCAAATTTTAATTTTGAAATTAAATTCCTCTTCCAGAATTATAACACTGGATCCAGAGCTGTGAAGGCCTGGGACGGGGAGGTCAGATCCCTGGGAGTGAGCCCTGTAGCTCCCCAGTTGTGTGGCCCCGGGAGAGTCACAGACTCTCTCCCAGCCTCAGTTTCTGCGTTATGAGATGGGCCTTGGTTGCAGGGTTATTATAAAATTCAACTGGAAGAAATGGTAAAGACATCTTAAAAACCATAAGCAGCCTGACCTGTGGTGGCGCAGTGGATCAAGCTTCGACCTGGAACGCTGAGGTCGCCTGTTCAAAACCCTAGGCTTGCCCTGTCAAGGCACATACGGGAGTTGATGCTTCCTGCTGCTCCTCCCTCCCTCCCTCCCTTCTCTCTCTCTCTCTCTCTCTCCCCTGTAAAATGAATAAATAAATAAAAATTAAAAAAAAAATTAAAACAAAACAAAACAAAAACCCATAAGCATTGTTCCAGTGTGAAGTGTTATCAGAGCTATTGTGCTTCTAGCATTTTAAGTCATTGATTTAGCTCTTTCCATGGGTTTTAAACTTTAGCTCTGGGGAAGGTGGGCCAAAGGGCAGGAAAATAATAACTGATGCTTGGCATTCCGCCCCTGCTCTCCAAAGCCTGGCTTTGGCCGTGACTGTGGGCCAGGGAGCACAGTGAGGCCCTTTTGACCGTCCCCCGCGGGCCCTGGCCTGTCTGCGGTGTCCAGCCTCAAGACCCTCCAGAGAGCCTGTGGAGCGAGGCTGTCAGAGCTGTGTAGGTCCGGCTCCTGTTCCTCGTCACCCTGAATGTGTTAAAAAAAAAAAAAAATTGAGGCCCTTAATCTACCCAGGCAGCCTAAACTGAGCCAAAGTGGCTCAGTCAAGCGACACTCCCAGGGGACCCAGGGTTGGCACTGGCAGGAACCCTGGGGATTAGAGCAATTAAGAACCAAAGCTTCGGAGGCACCAAGAGCGGGGGTCAAATGACACGTCTGGCACCACTTGCTGGCCGCTTGTCTCAGCGATGGCCACCCTCTCCTCTGACCTGTGCAGCAGCAGGGTCTCTGTACCCCTCCACCCAGGTGCTGGTAGGGTGAGAGGAAATATGTGTATCCATGCTAATACCGCAGCACTGGGGAGCTTCCTCCTGGGAGCAGTGGTCACCTGGCCAGGTGGCGAATCTGGTGCCTCAGTTTTGTTCAGCCAACAACATGTTTTACAGAATGGGATAATTTACATAAAAGTCCAGATTTCTGGCTTCACTTGCAAATCAGGTGATCTAACACACCTGCCCTGCGTCACCTTGGCCACAGCTGGCGGGGGCCGAGCAGCAGCTGCCCCGTCGGACAGTCCTGTTGGCCGTGGTCCCCGCACTCCTCACTGTCGGCTGCTCTCTCCAGCAGGCTGGCCGTTCCGTCAGCCCTCACTGTGCAGCCCCAGGGCAGTTCCAGAGACAGCACTGCAAGACTCAAATGGAGGCTGTGCCATGTCCGTCTTGGACCTGACGGGGTCTTCTGGGCTATAGGTATCAAATGGCCTGAGCACTCCCCTGGGGGAGACAGAACTGTGCTGCCTCTCCCTCCAACAGGCACCGAGCAGGGAGTAGCAGAGCATCGGTGTGCGAGTCTGGCCGCTCACAGCAGTCTGACAGTAGCTGTGTGTGACCTTAGGCAAGTTTCCTAACCTCAGAGTCTCATCTCCTCACCTACAGAGTGATCACGCAGCTTTCCGTGTTGCGAAAATGAACAATGCACGTTATGGTGAGGGGCCCACTTCAATGTCTGCCTCAGGGGAGGTGTTTTGAACATACCAGACTCCTTCTGAGGCAACCTGGGAAAAGCTGGTTTATAAACCGACTGCCAAGCTCTCGGGTGTATTTACAGCTTTCAGAAAACGTAGCAAGCTTTTAAGCTATAATAAACATTGTCCAAACCTACTGACTGATATGTCCTCCAAGTTGTATTTTAACTTGTTTAAACTGTATTTCAGTTTTGAAACCTTTGATGTGAACAGCTTCGAACAGTTTTGCATCAATTATGCTAATGAAAAACTGCAGCAGCAGTTTAACCTGGTAGGTGACCTTTCTGCCTTCTGAACTCATTCCCGGCCCTGTGTGCAGGGGAACAGGGAAAGAGCCTGTCAGGCTTCCTTTCTCTGCAAGTCCTCATCGACGGAGCTGCATGCTGGGGCGCTCCACCCCCTTGTGGCTGTATCTTGACATCGCACTTTCCCACCCTCCTATTTTATCTTTTTGGAGCCGCCTGACAACTTTTCAGTTCCATCCAGTTCTTCATCTGTCATTCTTGGATCCAGACCCCCTATGCAGCCAAACCGTCTAATTTATTTCCCGAAGGCTTCACGTCTTTGCAAAACTTTGTATCTTTGCACCTGCTGCCCACCTGCTGCAGTAACACACCTGCTGTTCCCGTCCTTTCCCCACCCTCCCTCTTCACCTGGTGAACCCTCCTGCTTGTCTTTTGACATTCTGCTTCTCCCACACAACTCCAAAGAAAAGATACTGTGACATCATGGAGAGCATGGATTTTTGCCCAAACTGAACTGGGTTTGAATCTCAGGTCTACCACCTGCTTCCTCCACTGGGATCTTGGGCTGTCTGAGCCTGTTTCTTCACTTTAAAAATGGGTCAACAGTGTCCACCTAATATTGTTATGAGGAGAAGACCTAACATTGAATCATATTCAGTGAGTGTTTCTTTTCTTTCCGTTTCCTTACCCCAGAATTAATCCAGGTGTAAGCATTCAATTGCATCCCGCTGCAAATTTCCATTTCATTAGCACTTTCAAGGATTCCCTGGGCATTTAGCATTTAATAACCACAGCAAAGGTTTATTCCAAGGAGATACGCAACACAACTAAAATATATATCTGCAGGCCCTGCCCTCTGCTAGGACACCAGCGTCATGTTGTCCCCAACACTGACCTTTACTTCAACTTCAAAATAACACATATGCAAGACACCCCCTGTAAATATCATATCAGAGGCTGCAACTCCATTTTCCTCCTGCTCTTCCTCCTTTTCCCTTTCCTCCTCTTCCCCTTTATTTCTCTTCTTCTTCTTTTTGTTTTGAGTCATCTGTCAACATTCAGAGCCTCCTGGAAGGAGTAATACCTTAAAATATCAGCATAGAAGCCCTAGTGAGGAGCGTCTCCAGCTCCTGTCTCCTAAGTCTGGCTGCTGCTAAACAGCAGCACCTGGTGTCGACAGTGACAAAGCCTCCTCCTTCCACCTCCTTACCCTCCACGCTCCTTTTTGTGGCTAACCCGCCACCATTGACCTGGTGTCCTGCCTCACTGTCCTAACTTGTGGCTCTTGGTCATCTTCCTCCCCGAGTCCTCTGTGCCACCTCCCATGCCTCCTGCCACGCCAGAACTGAGTCCTGCCTGGCCTCTCCGCCTCTAGTCCTGCCCGCAAAGCCTTCACCCCCACCCCAAGCTGGCCTATCTCTCTAGGCCCCACGTGATCCTCCCTCACTCCTCTCCTTCCCGGGTCCTCACTGCCTCTAGGAAAAGGCGACAGAACCAGAGTTCTCTGGGCACGGGAGCGTCATGCATGTCCCCACCCCACCTTACAGTGCTTTCTGTCGCCCCCTCCCAGCTGTCTCTCTCACTGGCCAGTAAAAGCATCGTCTGCTTCTCAACCACCTATTCTGCACTCCTGTGTCGGCGCTGCTACCACTGGCTCTCCTGTGGGAGGCTCTCTCCTAGCTGCTCCCCCCACCCCACTCCTGCTGCTTGCAGCCAGGATGAGCCTGAGTCAGCCCACTGGGAAGCGGAACAAGTAGTGAACAGAAAGCTCTCCGAGTTGCTGGCTTCTCTTACGGGCCCCACAGCCAGCATTCTCAGGCAGGCTGGCTCTGTCCTCAGTAGCAGCAGTGGCCATGAGCAGGGAGGACCCCAGGCCCACCCTGAGTACCCGCAGTGGTGGAAGTGACAGGATGTGGGCACCCACTCAGACTGGGCGGGGGCGGCGCCGTGGTGTCTAAACCCATAATAGGAACTCGGCGGCATTGCTCATGGATGAGAGGCGTAGCCAGTACCTCTGGGTCTTCCGTAAACATTACCAATCTGTCACGTGATCCCGTTTTCCAAATGCTTATATCCTGCTCTTCAGAAGCACATTTTAACATTGTTTTATGTTCTGTGTTAACTTCTGGATTCCCAGCATGTCTTTAAACTTGAACAAGAAGAATACATGAAAGAAGATATCCCTTGGACTCTGATAGACTTTTATGACAATCAACCAGTTATTGACCTCATTGAAACAAAAATGGGCATTTTGGAGTTACTGGATGAAGAATGTTTGGTAACTTTTAAAACTAATTGGATTCCCCCCCCCCCCCCAATTTGTGAGTAGTAACAGATGAGCATATTGCAAAGTGGATTTTTAAAAACTGTACGTGTAAATTCCTGACGTGTTACCCGGTTGGTTGGATATTAATGCTGGAACAGCAGTCCGTAGGGAACCTGGGAAGGCCAGGGGAGCCTCCCACACTCAGCATACGTAGCCCTCCCTTGGGCAACATGCATGACATCTTAGGTCATGTCCAGCAAGGAGGCGCCCTTTGAGGCCGTCCCTGGGTGTGTCTAGAGAGAACATGGAAATAGCAAGTAACCCCATGCCAGTAATGACTAGCAAGAAGTGAGCTTTCTTCTACTTCCTGTGAGTCATCCATTGGGAGGTGTGGCTGAGAAGTCGCCCCACACACTTGCAGAGGAGAGGTCTCTGAGGGTCTCTCCAGCCTCATTTCCCCTGGGAGGGCGGCTTTGTAGTGAGTCAGCCTCCCAGCGTCTCCCCTGGCACCACAGGAACAAGTAATCCCCAGGACGCCATTCAGGTTGGGGTTTAAGGGTTGTATTTTGAAGTTTAAACATATTGGTAGGTTCTGTTTCTTTTCTAGAGATTTATTTGAACTAAAAAAATGATGATAAGGTTGAGGACTTAATGGCATTTGCACCCTAGAATTCTCAATCCCCTGGTGCTGCCTGTGCTTCAGCACCTGCAGTGATGTGAGATTCCAGGGCCAGCGTCAGTGCCAAGCATTCTGGAATGATCTACTTGGGGCACAGGGCAGAGGACAAGGAAGCCTCTAGGAAATCACAGGCATCCCCAGGTGACCAGGTGTCACAAAGAAGCATGCAGGAGCCATTTGAACACAATGGGGTATTAGAGTCACAGCATTCCGGCTGAATAGATTTGATAGCTTGAAAACCACCAGCATCAAGAACAAGTTTTGCAACTAGCTTTGTTTGAGGAGGGAAGGTCTCAGCGCAAGGAGATAGTTATTCGTTGGGCAGTAAAATAAAAGAAAACTGATTTCCTGGAGAGGGGACTACATTTAGGTGCCAGTCTTTCCCTAAAAAACTGAGAACAAAGTCACGTTCACATAATGGAATCCATGCTACATTTTCCTGAGACTTTGGACTTCTTTGGGGAATAAAATACAAAAATACTATATACTGCACCATGACTTTATGGACACACTGTATAATATCAAATCACTGGGTATACATTTGAAACTAATAAAGTATTGTTATGTCAACTGTAATTGAAAAATTAAAAAGATATTTTAAAAAGAGAGAATGAGCGCTTTTTCTTACCTCTACTCATCTTTCATCTCTAGTTTCTTTACTTGCTGTTTGGTTTGCTTTCTCTTCCAGTTACCACATGGAACCGATGAAAACTGGCTTCAAAAGCTGTATAATAATTTTATCAACAAGAACTCTTTGTTTGAAAAACCCAGAATGTCAAATACATCCTTTATCATCCAGCACTTTGCTGACAAGGTATAGTGAGAGTCTGCCGGGTGCTGCCAGCAGGGGCCAGAGCGGGCAGGCTCTTCCGGGTTGGAGCTTTGATGAAGGATGCGTGTATACACAATTCTTCATCTGTTCTGTTGGACTGCTTTAAGGATAAACGTGTTACTAATGGACCTCATTTCTGAGCTTGGATTTATCATGAATTCATTAACCTCTGATCATTTTATTTTCTCCACAAAACTATGATAATCAAGACAGCATAATTGTTTCTTATAATAAAAAAAGCTGTATCTTTTTTTTTTTAAAGGTTTTCCTTTTTATTAAGTTGCAATATATTGATTGGTAACTTAGGTTGGCTGAAGATGCTGGGTTTTCTAGGTGATCTTCATTTTCTTCCTGATACAACTTTTTATGAAACAAATGTGACTCTCATAGAAAGAAAATTGTTTTTAAAAAATCACATTGCAGAAACCTTGGAAAACACAGGGTGGGACAAAAATAGTGAGAACATGAAACAAGGTTTATTCTTGTATTATTTATTAATTACAGTATTATTTTCCATACAAACAATTGTAAACCTATACTGCTCACAAAAATTAGGGGACATTTCAAATTGAATATGAAGCAATAGAAGAAGCATTTGATTGTTTTTATTAAACAAGAGCATCAGAAAAGCAAACAACAAGTCAAAGAAAGTTGTTCGATTATGCATATTAGACGCAAAACTAACTTTTATTTCATTGGTGAAAATGCACTATACAAAAGGCTGAAAGGTCTGATCAGGCAGTGGCACAGGGGATAGAGCGTCGGCCTGGGATGCGGAGGATCCAGGTTGGAGACTCTGAGGTCACCAGCTTGAGCGCAGGCTCATCTGGTTTGAGCAAGGCACACCAGTTTGAGCCCAAGGTTGCTGGCTCGAGCAAGGGGTCACTCGCTTTGCTGTAGCCCCCCCACCCACCCCAGTCAAGGCACATATGAGAAAGCAATCAATGAACAACTAAGGTATGGCAGTAAAGAATTGATGCTTCTTATCTCTCTCCCTTCCTGTCTGTCTCTATTTGTCCCTCTCTCTGTCTCTCTCTGTCTCTGTCATACACACACACACACACACACACACACACAAAGGCTATAAGTACTAGAGTATCTGCACATTCCTTGATCCCCTAATTTTTGTGAGCAGTATATTTTTCCCCACCCTGAAGAAGGGGGGGAGATAAAAGAGCGTAACTACCTGCTCTAAACATGTGTTCTCATCTCATTTATCTTTTCCCAAGGAAACTCCTGCCCTCAGCCAGGTGTTGCTCTCGTGTCTGGCCCATGCCTGAGGACCCTGGGACTGGGCTGTGCTTGTCTGTCCCAGAGGCTGGTGCTGTCGGCTAGCATCTGCTGGCTGTGCCCAAGTGACGGAGGGCCTGGGAGGGGACAGGCTGGAACGCCGCGATAACCCTTGTGGCGAGAGGGGTGCTATTGAATGCGATTGCCTTAGTGCTTTAGAGAGCTCCAGATTTGGTTCCTGATGAACTGAATGATGATATATCAAGTGAAATTTTCAAGTTGTTCTTTACTTTATAATTTCACATTTGGAGTCCCATGGGGAAAAGGGAAAAAAAGGATCAGACTTCTTCCATAGCACATATGGGATTTATTTCAGGCAGCCCTCTTTATGGACACACAGTTTCTGTACATTAATTCTCTTGCCAGGCACTTCCAAGGAGTCCCTGCGAAAAGAACTATTGATACAGCGCTTTGGGTGGACTGCGGACTGGTGGACACACACACACACACACACTGTCAGGCTAGCATAGTTCCCCATGCAGCTAGTCAGGGCATTGCAGGCATTGTGCAACTGAGGCAGCTATGCTCGGAGGCAACACGTCAGCACATCTTCCCTCGGTCCCCAGAGCCCCCAACAGAGGCACTCAGCTCCCTGTGACACTGTCCCCACAGACAGTCTTCCTGGGTCAGGAATGCTCTTCATTTATTACAGCTTTGTCAGTTTAGCCCAATGGCTTACACCACCAGCCTGGAAGAATTTGTATACAAGAATCAGGTGCCCTGGCTGGATGGCTCTATGGAGCATCTTCCCAATGTGCAGAGGTTGACAGTTCGATCCCTGGTCCAGGCACATATAGGAACAAATCCACCTCTCTTTCTCTCTCTCTCCCTCTCTCTATCTCTCTCTCCCTCCTCTTTCTCTCTCTGAAATTATTATAATAATAATAAAAAGAATCCAAGTACTTTCTTCACAAGGGAGTATTTATAGATAGCCAACGATTCTGGCTTCCACCCCAAACTGCACCAGTAAGGACACTAGAGGGACAAAGCACAGTCCTTACTCAGGGGTCACTGAACGCCCTGTTCGCCTCGAGGGTACAACACCCCCAAAAGCCTGTTTCTTCACAGTTAATTTTTATATTTTATTTTTAACATGTATTTTTTAATTTATGAAGAGTATATATCACATATTAAAGTATACTGTATAATTGAGGGGCTTAAACCGTTGGGGTCTGAATGTTTACGCACCCCCTTGGGTGGGTTGTAGTTTGAGGGGTTCCAGGAGCCCTGTGAATCTGAAAGGGCTGCACAGGAGCTACTGTGAGCCAAATCTGAGTGGTGCAGACACTGCCCCCCCAAACCTGACTCTGTGGGCTCTGGTGGTCCTCGAGGCTGTGTGGGCAGGTGGGCAGGTGGACAGGGTTTTTTTTTCTTTCTAGCCCATTAATGCTGATTTAGGGAAACATTTCTGTTTGAACCCAAATAAATTTGAACCACTGAGATTTTTTTTCTCCTCCTGGTGGCTTCTGGGACCAAGTGAACACCACCCCAGTTAGACCTGTGTGTGTATTAACTGCCCGCATCACAGAGAATGGCCAGTGTGGCCAGAGGGTACTGACAGGTGAGAGTACAGAGTGACCAGCAGCCAGAGAGAAATCCAGGCAGTGGGCAGCCCCAGCTTTCTAAGCTGTATGGAGTAGGGTAGCTGTAAGAAACAGAAGCTCTCTTTGCTAGATTGCCTGCATAGCCCCTTCATTACTCTTTCTTTAAGAAGAATAGAAGCTTGTGGTACTTAGATGCTGTTGGTGCTTGTTCTGGAAATAATGAGTTCCTTTCTCTGCGTAGGTTGAGTATCAATGCGAAGGTTTCCTGGAGAAGAACAGAGATACTGTCTATGACATGCTGGTTGAAACCCTGAGAGCAAGCAAGGTTTGTCAAGTCCGAGGGGTAATTAATGTTATGCATTATGTACTTGACATGGACGTAGACACGGATCAGGAAAGACTGAGAAGGGTGAACGTGTGTGTGTAATGTCTTACAGTGGCAAATTAATTGTTAAGTCAGACGTACCAAAAACTATTTTAGAATTGGGACTAAAATATGTTTCTAGCTTCTGAAAGCATGCAAATCTGTGCTATATGCAAACTTGGAAATCAAATGTGCAGATGACAGAAAGGAAGGACAGCTGATACAACCATTTAAAGAACCACAGTTCACATTTTCATTCATTCAGTCACAGGCAGGGTGGGGCAAAAGTAGGTTGACAGTTGTGAGTATACAAAATACAGAGTTTGTTTTTGTATTAGTTTTTATTAACTATTGTATTATTTTCTACATGAGTAATTACCAACCTGCTTTTGTCCCGCCCTGTGTTTATGCAGCACCTACGCTAGGCCAAGCCCTGTCCTAGAGTCTGGGGAGACAGAAGGGTCCCTGCCCCGGGGGAGCTCACAGCCTAGAGGGAGCACCCTACGTTAAGCACTAGCCAGGCAATGGGGAGCTGTGCAGGAGGGAGAGAGAACGGCAAGGGGGGCAGCGGCTCCAGCCGGGTAAGCTCCTCTAATCCACGGCTCTGTGCGAGGAGCACTGTCACCAACAGAGTGACTTCTAGCTTTTTAACTTCCTCTTTAAACATTTTTTAATTAAAATTTGAGAGTGAAGGGTATTTTATAAGCCTTCATGTTTGTGAAGATTTGGTTATCATATTTATCTTTCTTCTTTTTAAAGATCCCTGTTCTTTGTTGGTGTTCAAGTATTTTGACCATTTCCCAGACAAGCATGGGTACCTCCACTAACGATCATAAATAAATCAGAGGCCATGGCACAACACCTCAGTTATTAAAATGTGGAAATGGCCTGCATCTTGTGTAAAAAATTATTTTTATTTTTTTATTTTTTATATTTTTCCAAAGTGAGAAGGGGGGAGGCAGACAGACTCCCACATGCACCCGACTGGGATCCACCTGGTGTGCCCACCAAGGGGGCGATGCTCTGCCCATCTGCGGTGTTGCTCCATTGGGGCCAGAGCCATTTTAGTGCCTGAGGCAGAGACCACAGAGCCATCCTCAGCGCCTCGGCCAGCTTTGCTCCAATGGAGCCTTGGCTGCAGGAGGGGAAGAGAGAGATAGAGAGGAAGGAGAGGGGAAAGGGTGGAGAAGCAGATGAGTGCTTCTCCTGTGTGCCCTGGCTGGGAATTGAACCCAGAACTTCCATATGCTGGGCCGATGCTTGCCACTGAGCCAACCGGCCAGGGCCATTGTGTGCAAAATTAGTTGACTTACTTGGCTAATTGTTTGCTCATGCCCAATCTTACCGTGGGGTCCTGTCTGGAAGATGAGGCAGATCGTGTGGAAACACAGACAGGTCTGTCTGCTAAGCACAAAGGCTCTTGGAGACATGAGAGTTTCAGATCCATTCCTCCATGGGGCACATGGATGCATCAGGCAGAGATTCTTCCCTAAAGGAGATCAGTGTCTGATTTAAAAGAAAAAATGAAAGGTTTACTCTATGATAGAAGATGTGGCATTTAAAGAAATAAATGCAAGGTAGAAATAAAATTTTAAGATAGTTCAGAGGAATTCTGCATTCTTTCCTGCTGGGCTACCAGGGAAGGTATTCTGAAGGGGGTGGGGAGAAACACATTTTAACAAAATCTTTTTTTTTTCTGAAGCTGGAAACGGGGAGAGACAGTCAGACAGACTCCCGCATGTGCCCGACCGGGATCCACCCAGCATGCCCACCAGGGGGCGACACTCTGCCCACCAGGGGGCGATGCTCTGCCCCTCCAGGACGTCGCTCTGTTGCGACCAGAGCCACTCTAGCACCTGGGGCAGAGGCCAAGGAGCCATCCTCAGCGCCCGGGCCATCTTTGCTCCAATGGAGCCTCAGCTGCAGGAGGGGAAGAGAGAGACAGAGAGGAAGGAGAGGGGGAGGGGTGGAGAAGCAAATGTGCGCTTCTCCTGTGTGCCCTGGCCAGGAATCGAACCCAGGACTTCTGCACGCCAGGCCGACGCTCTACCACTGAGCCAACCGGCCAGGGCCTAACAAAATCTTGAGTAATGCATCGGGTCTGGATCTGTGGGCATGAGAATGGGGGATGGGAGCGGGGAGAGTCCAGGTACAGCAACAATGTGAGCCAAGGTCCACAGGTAGGTGTTGTAAATGTTTCCCCTTGCCCGATGCTTTGACTGATACCCACATAGACATTCTCTGCACCCAGTCCTGGGAAAGAAGCCACCATCGTCCTTAGTGAGGGTGATCCACTTTTAGAATTGAGATTTGATGTAAAGATTGGCCAAGATTGTCGCTTGACCCTCCCCTGGTTTAGATGGGCTTGTTGTGACCACTTACTTGGCTTGTACCGGCTGAAGCCTGTGGGTGAGCATTTTCAGACACTGAAATTCTCTCTATTCGTTCCAGTTTCACCTCTGTGCCAAATTTTTCCAAGAAAATCCAGTTTCTCCTTCCCCCTTTGGTTCAGCGATCACAATTAGATCTGCAAAGCAAGTCATCAAGCCAAACAACAAGCAGTTCCGGACCACCGTGGGGAGCAAGGTACTGAGCAAGTGTGAGGGCGAGGGACCCACGGACACAGGCCAGGGCCCCCAGGTAGCCGGGCACTGGGAGGACCCACGTTCCAGGCCTGGACATGGGCACCAAGCCCCTTCAAATGTACTATAAACACGGGTGCCAAGAAAAGCAGTCGTTCATTGTTCTCGTACCTCAGCACATGGCACATTTGCTGAGTCAGTAACATGACTCACTGTATTTCCTGCTATGTGGGAATGTTGGACAGAGCAGTGTTCTGTCCAGAGCAGCAGGACACGCTAATAGTCACAGTCATGGGTTGAAACCTTTTATTCATGAAGTTAACTCTTCCTCTTAAGTTACCGAGGCAAGGCTTTTTTTTTTTTTTCTTTGCCTGTGTGTCAGCATTACATTTCAGCAGGATGTTTCTTGTCTGACCTTGTCTCCTAGTTCCGCAGCTCTCTGTCCTTGCTCATGGAGACCCTCAATGCGACCACGCCCCACTACGTTCGCTGCATCAAGCCAAATGATGAGAAATTACCCTTTGAGTAAGTGTCCTCGTGCGGCAGAGGGGAGAACGCTGAGCCGGCCACGTTTCCGTCATGATGTTGGAGAGTGTGCTTACCGTTGTCTGGAACTTTCCTGTTTATTGTTCAAAACAGTCCTGCCCTTTCCACAGAATGTTAGCACCACCCCTCTGGCTAGGCTTCCTTATCTTCAGCATTAAGTAGAGGGGCTAGATTTGAAAGAAGAGTTTAAACACTTGAAGTTTATGCAACCAAGGATACCAAAACATGTCCCTTGGTCATAAAAGAATTAGTATGTGTTTGAACAGGGGTCTCAAACTCCCGGCCGTGCGGCCCGCCCACCAATTTTGTGCGGCCCACAGACTAATCAAACTTCGTGGATTAGTCTGCGGGCCAGTCTGCGGGCCGCACAAAATTGGTGGGCAGGCCGCGAGTTTGAGACCCCTGTGTTTGAAGGAGAAAGGCTGGTAACAGCGGTCACAAGTTTCACCCTCAAGTGAAGAAGACACTAGACTAATTCCCTGGGGCCCCAGTGAAAGGACTCCAGACCCACGAGTGGAGTTCCTAGAGCCCCTCTCAGCTTACCTGAGCTGAGAGGTGTCTGGGGGGGTTGTGCTGCCCGTGAGGACGGTGAATGTGTCTGTGGGTCCCCCGAGGGTCAGGTCTGAGCCAGAGGGCCACCTGCTGGGTGCCCTGTGCAGGGAAGGCAGGCCTCCCGCGTCACCTGGATAGGGTCAGCTTGAACATTTCTTCCACTCCGTTGTCATTTGAAGCTCAGCCCAGTGGCCATTTCCCCCGAAAGACCTGCTCCCTGTCACCTGTGTCAGAATCAGTCGCCTCTTCCTCTGCGTCCTCCGCTTTCTGAACTGTTTCACAGAGATGCGATTTTCATATGACCTCGACAAGTATTTAATATCTGCTGTGTGTGTGGCATGTGGGTTACAGAGACAGAGCCCGCTCCCCAGGAGCTCACGGTCTAGGCAGCTCCGCTACACTATCTAGGGGTACTACCATCCATCACCGTGGCTTAACGCATTTTAAAATCATCTTCCGTAAGGTTTGACTCCAGAAGAACTGTTCAGCAGCTGCGAGCCTGCGGCGTTTTGGAGACGATTCGCATCAGCGCACAGAGCTACCCGTCCAGGTACGTCATCCACCTTGCTGGGGGCGGACTGCCCAACTGCAGGGCTGTGCCGGGAGCCGAGGGGACGGCTGCCATGTGTTTTGTCACATACTTTAGTAAGTGCCCCCATGATTTGTCCTACTGTGCTGTGGAAGGCCAGAAGAGGGTGACACACAGGCAGTGTGTGGGGCAGAGGCCGCTGTCACTACCACCCCATTACCCCTCTCAGCTGCCGGGGAGGGTCACCGCTGCCTCCCAGCGCACCTGGGAGAGGGAGCTGGGGTGGGCCCGGGAGGACAGTCGTTGGAGGGGAGTGTTAACAAAAACAGTCCAGGTACAGGCAGCTGTGCTGGGCATGAGGTTTGGGTGGTGTCCCAGCCAGGAGGCAGGTCAGAGGTCAGTGCCATCACCCCCGGAGCAGACTCCGCCCACCAGCAGTGACGGGAAAGGCTGCAGGGTCTGCAGACAGGGCGGGCTCCCTCTCCGGCACACCTCCTTAGCTCCGCTCTGACTTCCCAGGTGGACATACATTGAGTTCTACAGTCGCTATGGTATCCTCATGACCAAGCAAGAGCTTGCGTTCGGCGATAAGAGGGAGGTCTGCAAGGTGGTCCTGCACAGGCTCATCCAGGTCAGTGTCGCTCCTCCTCGGTCAGGGGCTCTCCCCGGGAAGCACGGCTCCCACACGCATTTCCTCGCCATCGCCTCGTCTCTCACCTGTCGTTGTCATGAACAGCTAAGGAGAAGGAAAACGTGCCCTAAGCATTTGCGTGCTGAGGAGGTCAGAGCAGACACACACCTGGGGTGTCGTCTCCTGGCAGCAGGAGTCACCTTCAGGGACCTAAATTCGGAACCTGGCTTTCCCCAGTGTCCTCCTGTCCTGCTTTGTTCTCCCACATCCTGAGGCTCTTCCATGGGCCTAGCTCATGTCACACAGTCAATTAGATGGTCACTAGGCCAGACGGTTCTGGACCTGGCACTCGGTGTGAGCTCAGATTATTGCTGAAGCAGTGAGTTATGATGGAAAAGAGAGGGAAGGAGTTTTGGCAGTTCAGAAAAGGTGCCCCGAAGATAAGCTGTTCCCGGTGCTGACGCCTCCTTGTGGAAGTCACATACAGGAGACTAAAGCTCCCCAGGCCCAACTGAGAATCACCCCTTCCCACCCCACAGATGGGCACCTCCACCCAAATCCATTTCTTCCCCCAAAGTGGCTTTAAGCAAACAAGTCAAAATCAAAATTTCTGAATCACGTTTGGAGTTTTTCTGCTTCGAGTCAGAGAGCAGAGAGGTAAAAATGTCAATGTTTTTGGCATCTTTGACTCTCTAGACATCTTTTCCAGATACGATAGGAAATCTGAAAAGATTGCGTTTCTGATTATCTTATTTTTCTCTTCCAGGATTCTAATCAGTACCAGTTTGGTAAAACCAAAATTTTCTTCAGAGCAGGGCAAGTGGCTTATTTAGAGAAACTCCGATTGGATAAACTGAGGCAGGGCTGTGTTGTGATACAGAAGCACATCCGTGGCTGGCTCCAGAGGAAAAGGTTCCTCCGAGAGAGGCAAGCTGCCGTGACCATCCAGCAGTACTTCCGGGGTCAGCGCACCGTGAGGTACGGGGGACCACGGAACGGGGGGGATTGTGCACCTTCCTGTGCTGGTCACTTCCTGTCAAGGGCAAAGGGCCTTTCTCCTGGGACCAGGGTGCATGTCCCTCAGGTGGCCATGAGCCTCCAGATGAGAAGGATGTGTCCTTCAGGGGCAGGGAGCGCTGACTCTGCCCGCTGACCCCATGTGGGACAGGCGACAGCCAGGACCCAGAAGAGAAGAAGCCCCAGTGCGGTGTCTGTCTCTGAAGAGGGTCAGAATACCCCCATGAGACCTCATAGAGGAACTGGACCCTGGGTCTGTGGGAATTGAAAATGCCTAAGAGATGAGGGCCCTGGTGAAGCTCTTGAGTAGAGATGTCATAAATAGCCACTGACCAGCCTGCCTGCCAGTGACCAGAGACACACCGTTCCTGAGGGGGTCGGTGACAAAGCCCTGCCAGCAAACACAGAACCCTGGGGCGTGGCTACGTGGTGCCCCCAAGGGGATGTCTGAGTGGAGGGCGGTTCCACCAGCCAGGCCCCTCCCACCCACCTTGAGTGCTACCAAGGCCGCACTGGGTTGCCCAGTGGGATGGGCACTCTTCCCCCAAAAAACATCGTGTACTTCTGTGTCTACCGACTCTGTCCTTGGCGTGCTCTTAGGATGGTTGAGAAGGCGGGTGTGCCACGTACCTGACCTCTGCCTGAGCTTGAGGCCTGACCTCCAGTAGCATCTGGGCTTCTTCACGTGGTGGGCGCACCACAACCTTTACCTCGGCACGCAGCCCCCGCGCCCCCAGACCACCCCCTCACACGCACGTGCAGCCAGGCTTGCCTCCCATGCTTCTGAGTTCAGTTAGTAACAGCTGTCTCCAGGGCAGGAAACCAGAGAGTTAGCTCCTTCCCCAAATGAGTGCTCCCTTTGCATTTGGGACTCGTGAGGGTCTGACTGTTCTGTGCGCCCTTTCGCTGTCTCTTGTGTCTGTCCCATTCGTTCTATTTCTGGGCACAGGCCCTGGATGAGGCCTTCATCATTGCTTGCTTTACACTCTAGAGTGTATCCCTGCCTTTCTTTCCATCTTCCTACAGCAAGGCCTGATTGACCCCCTGTCCTGCTCCTGCCCTTAGAGCCTCCAGTGGCCCCAGAGTCCTACATTAGAGCGTTCAGTCTTTGACATGGTTCTCAAGGGCCCCGTGGCCTAGATGCATTTGTAAGAATGGAAGCTCCGTGAGGATGGGGACCAAACTTGTCTGGTTCCCATTACATCCATACCTAGGAACTAGCACAGTGGCTGTCACATAGTAGGTGTTCAATAAATAAATATATATATATATTTTTAAATAAACGGTCCCATCTATTTTTCTAACCTTACTGACTACTAATTTTCTCCATGTAGCTTATATTCTGGCAATTTTAGACAGATTCCTTTTTCTGAATGTCTAAGGCACTGCTAGGCCTCCATGCCTTCATTAGTTTCTCAGTATGAAAGGCCTTTTCCAACCTTTGCTATTTACAGAAATCCTTTTCCATCCAGGGCTGGCTCACATATCAGCCCTTTCCGTGCAGTCTTGTACAATCTGTCTTATGGATCTTTTAGAAGTCATTTTATTTTTCACATACCCACTTGGCCATATATAAGCCTGTCTGCTCCACGAAGTTGTAAATCAGTGGTAGTCAACCTGGTCCCTACCGCCCTCTAGTGGGCATTCCAGCTTTCATGGTGGGCGGTAGCAGAGCAACCAAAGTATAAATAAAAAGATAGATTTAACTATAGTAAGTTGTTTTATAAAGATTTATTCTGCCAAATTTAGCAAAAATCCGACATAAAGTACTTGGTAAGTAATTATTATTATATGCTTTAACTTGCTGTAACTCTGCTTTATAAATATTATAAAGTAAAGTTACTTCCCCACTTTATAAATCACCATTACTGTAGAACCGGTGGGCGGTTAGAAAATTTTACTACTAACAGAGATACAAAAGTGGGTGGTAGGTGTAAAAAGGTTGACAACCCCTGGTGTAAATTGTGAAGGTAAAAACTTTGTCTTCTCCAGTCCTTTGGATAGGAGTCAACAAATTTGTTCTGTAAGAGCCAAATACTTTGAGATTTTGTGAAAGGTCCAGGGCTCAGCGGGAGTCACCTTAACCACGCAGAGGCCAAAGTGTAGCCAAGATTTATTGCAAACACCTGGGTGCAGGTGGGCTGAGTCCCATAAGAGTCAGCCCCAAGCAGGGGTGAGAGGGTTAGTATTATACTCTGCTGCCTCCTTCTGGTAGTTTCTGTTGATGCTGGTTACCTGGCCTCTGGCCTGGAGGTGTGGTATTCTTCTGTTCCGGTTCTTGCCTCCATTGGTAACGGGTCTGTTTTGGTTCCTGCCTCCATCGGTAATGCGCTCCTGTTTGGTCACCTTGAAGGTTAAGTATAGTTCATCATGTACTGACTCAGGAAGGGTAGGGAGGGGGCAGTTTTGATCCTTGAGGATACATTTTTCCCTAACATTTTGGGGCCCTGCAGTTTCTCTCACAACTGTTCTCCTCATTGTGGAATGACATCAGCAATAGGTGATATATGCAAATAAGAGGCGTGGTGTGTTGCCAGCCTCTCCCTGATCTGGAGCCTTCAGCACGATTCCTCATAAAAATGAATGAACAGATTAACAGGCAAGTGCGATACCAAGGCACGGGCTTCTTGTCACAGTCTCTGTGGGCCTGAGGTGACTCATCAGCCTGGCTATGAAAAGTGTGAATGTTCCCCATGGCTCCTCACGCCTGCAGCTCGTCCACATTCAGATCAGGGTATCATCAGATCAGGGTAAAACTGCAGCTAATAGTGGTTGGTCTCAAGTAGGCATTACAGTAAAACACAGAGTATAATGTGTAGATTTGCTAACCATGACTACTTAGTAGGAAAGAGCTGCACAAGCTAGTTAGGCTATAGCAGTCAGCGCTCTGTGGGTAACAGATTGACTCCATATTCTTCTTAACCAAGGAGAGCCGTCACTGCAGCAGCCTTGAAAGAGGCATGGGCAGCCATCGTCATTCAGAAGTACTGCCGGGGATATCTTGTTCGCAGTTTGTACCAACTGATCCGTGTGGCCACCGTCACCATCCAGGCCTACACCCGAGGGTTCCTGGCGAGGAGGAAGTATCGAAAGGTGTGGTTGACCCCCCCCTTCCTCTCTGTCTCTCTCTTCCCCTCCCGCAGCCGAGGCTCCATTGGAGCGAAGATGGCCCGGGCGCTGGGGATGGCTCCTTGGCCTCTGTCCCAGGGGCTAGAGTGGCTCTGGTCACAGCGGAGCGATGCCCCGGAGGGGCAGAGCATCGCCCCCTGGTGGGCAGAGCGTCGCCCCTGGTGGGCGTGCTGGGTGGATCCCGGTTGGGCGCATGCGGGAGTCTGTCTGGCTGTCTCTCCCCGTTTCCAGCTTAAAAAAAAAAAAAAAAAAAAAAAAAAAGCCCTGGCCGGTTGGCTCAGCGGTAGAGCATCGGCCTAGCGTGCGGAGGACCCGGGTTCGATTCCCAGCCAGGGCACACAGGAGAAGCGCCCATTTGCTTCTCCACCCCTCCGCCGCGCTTTCCTCTCTGTCTCTCTCTTCCCCTCCCGCAGCCGAGGCTCCATTGGAGCAAAGATGGCCCGGGCGCTGGGGATGGCTCTGTGGCCTCTGCCCCAGGCGCTAGAGTGGCTCTGGTCGCAACATGGCGACACCCAGGATGGGCAGAGCATCGCCCCCTGGTGGGCAGAGCGTCGCCCCTGGTGGGCGTGCCGGGTGGATCCCGGTCGGGCGCATGCGGGAGTCTGTCTGACTGTCTCTCCCTGTTTCCAGCTTCAGAAAAATGAAAAAAAAAAAAAAAAGAAAGGTGCGGTCAAGGCCACACGCTTTCCTAGGGGTCATGTTATTTTTCACCAACAGAACAAGCATACCTCCTTTTATTGCACTTTGCAGACTTTGTGTGTGTGGGGGGGAGGGTTATATATAAATTGAAGGTTTGTGGCAACTCTGTGTTAAGCTGGTCTATTGGCACCATTTTTCCAGTAGGCTCAGATGATGGATAGCATTGTTTAGCTATCAAGTATTTTTAATTGTTATGTGCTTTGTTTTTTAGACATAATGCTACCGCACACTTAATAGACTACCTTATAGTATAAACCTAACTTTTATATGCACTTAGAAACCCAAAAATTCACGGTACTTGCTTTACTGCGATATTCACTTTATTGTGGTGGTCTGGAACTGAACCCACAGCATCTGTGAGCTGTGCCCGTAGTGAGATAGTTTCTCTGCACGAAGGCCTTCCTACAGAGCAGGGAATTCTGGTATGTGAATGTCCATATATGTCTGCTACAGGTGGAATTTGGTTATTGTTTCAAATGCCTGCTGTGGGTCTCTGTGGGTTGATTACCAGAAATTGGTATTTCATACTGTGGGAATATTTTAGTAGTTACATCTCCCCAACACTGGAGGAGTTGATGAGAGAAAGAATGGAGATCCAGTCTGCATTCCACAAACCCTTGTTTTAAAGATGCTGGAGGAACACAAGGCTGTGATCCTTCAGAAGTACGCTCGGGCGTGGCTGGCCAGGCGCAGGTTCCAGAGCATCCGGCGGTTCGTGCTCAACATCCAGCTTACATACAGGGTCCAGCGTTTGCAGAAAAAGCTAGAAGATCAGGTAGGTGTTCGTAATACATCTTTCATATTTACTTTTTCTAATAGGTACATTTTATTCTGGCCAGTTCCTTAGCTAGGCAGTTAAAATGTATAACTATGTAGTCCTGGCTGGATAGCTCGGTTAGTTGGAACGTCCTTCCAAAGTGCAGAGGTTGCCGGTTTGATCCCCGGTCAGGGCACCTGAGGGAGCAGAGTGCTGTGCCTGGCTCTCTCTCTTCCTCCCTCCCTTTCTTTCTCTAAAATCAATTTAAAAAATTATCCCCAAGTCAGGAAGTTCAAACAGTTTACATAGACCCTGAGCTGGAAAACAGAAGGACATTTTAAAGGGCTGCTCCACATAGTTGTGTGGGTTGTACAGTGCACAGGGCAGCTGCCCAGGGGGTCAAGTGGGGCTTAGATCCAACCTGGTTCTGCTCCCAGCGCATGTGCCCTGACACGGAGCTGGGCTGCCTCGAGGCAGGGCTGTTCTTGTTAGTTTGCGCAAAGCTGCTGTTTACATGCAAAGCCACGTTCCCTCAGGACTCAGAGGAGCTGCCATTTTCTAATTTGCCCAAAAATCCACGTGGTCTGTATGCAGCACCCAGAGCTATAAAACTCACTCCTGGGCCTGCCTCCGTTTGTACTGAGATTCTCCTACAGTGAAGTTTAAAGCTAGCCTTAGACTATACCATACGGGTCCTTAATGAATGGATAGATGTGCATATAATAAACTTGAAATTTTGTTGCAATTTCCCCTGACTGCTCTGCTGTGTAGCAGGCCTGCCTATTATATGGCTTGGGCAAACAGCACAGAAAACCAGCTGGGAGCAGGGCCCCTGGGAGTCCCGACATTGTCTGAGTTCCATTCTGTGTGGTTAGTTTGCCAGGGCTGCCATAATAAGCTGCCACAGACTGGGTGGCTGATGCTGCCATTTATTTTCTCACAGTTCTGGAGACTGAAAGTTTCAAGTTCAAGGTATTGGCAGAGCTGGTTCCTATTGAGTTGCCTTTCCTTGGCTTGCAGATGGCGACCTCCTCCATGTGTCTTCACGTGGTCTTCCCTCTGTGTGTGTCTGTGTCCTGATCGCCTCTTCTTATAGAGATACCAGTAGTGCTAGATGAGGGCCCACCCATATGACCTCATTCTACCTTCATTGCACTGAAAGACCCTACCTCCAGTTCAGTCCCATTCTTAGGTCCTGGGTGTTAGGACTTCACCAGGTGAACTTTGGCGGGCAACAGGGAACAGAGTGCGGCCCGCACACACACTAGAGCAGTCCTGATGCTGCAGGAATGGACTGGCCCCGCTCTGAGAGCCGCCTCCAGCACGGGAACACGTTGCCCACAGGTCTGCCTCGCTGTTTCCCCTGGGATGAAGATACTCGTACATACCGTCACATGGTGCATGTGGTCAGTGGCACCGTGCCTCTGGGAGGTTAAATGCCGTGTTCAAGGCTGTGAGAGCCAGTGGGACAGCTTCTTTATTCGGGATAAACCCCTAAGCACCTGCTGTTTCTTTCCTCCAGAACAAAGAGAACCACGGGCTGGTGGAGAAGCTGACCAGCCTGGCTGCTGTCCGGGCCGGGGATGTAGAGAAGATTCAGAAACTGGAATCAGAACTAGACAGAGCAGCTGCCCACAGGCGCGACTACGAGGAGAAGGGGAAGAAACACAAGGCTGCCGTGGAAGAGGTCTGTGCTGGTTGTGACCTGGGCAACGCCTGGGAGTCTTTCCACAGAGCAGACCGCGGTGCACACTTTCCCACAAAGCCGGTTTCTGCAGAGCAGAGTAGACCTTGCTTCGGCTTCCATTATCAGAGGAGCCTCCTTTTTGGAAGAGAGGAGGGCAGAGCCCCAGAGTCTAGGGAAGGAGGAGGAGGTCCAGGCTTTAAGAAACGCCACATAAACTTTTGTAAAGCGACAGAAAGCCAAGAAAGAGCCCTGGCCAATGCTTCCCTCTGCCAGGATGGCCTTGTACCCTGTGGCTCGCCCATCTGCTGTGTGCCCTGGAGCACACTGCTGTCACCCAGAACAGCAGCGCAAAGCATGGGCAGGTTTTTGTCTCTGTGGTGTAAGAAGAGCAGCAGACGTAAAAACCCCATCTCCCAAGTTTAAATCTTGTCTTTGCTGCTGTCTGGCTGGGTGGCGTTGGACAAGTCACCCTTACGCTCTCTGAACTTTAGTTCCCTCATATATAAAGTGGAAATTAAAAGGGACTTGCCAGAGATATTGTGAGGATGAAATTATAAGATGAAATAATTTAGCCCACTGCCTGTTATAGAATCCTGCACAATTGTGAGCTAATATTTTCTAAGGAGATGGTTTTTGTTACTGTCCTTTCTCCTGCACTTTCCAAAGTCGTACAGCACTCAAGGTTGTGGCAGCCTGGAGTCCCAGGGTATCTTGCTGCCCCCCCATGGCCTGGTGCCTGGCTGCTGGCACTGCCCACACTGCCGGCCATCAAGCATCCAGCAGCAGCGGCATCTGCCGGCCCAGCAGCCACTTGACCAAGAAAAGCCAAAATAATAGAACTTCTGATCTGATCACACACCCTTCCTCCCTGAGTCATAATACTCTCAAAGTGTGAATTCACATTATATCACCAGTAATTTATGTCCTATTTAATGTATAAGTACCCTGTCTATTGAGAAGCTCAAGAAAAGGATAGAGAAGATTCCTTGCCTTGGAGGAAATCTTGGTTTAGTTCTTTCTCCCTGATTTTCAGCCATTGTAGGTTGGGAACTAATGTCTGCTTGAAGTCACATGGAGCCCTTGCATGTGAAAGTAAATGCAGTGTCTAATAGTGGGTTGGTGCTGGCTGTTATCAATGGCTAGGAGCTGAGATACACACACACACACACACACACACACACACACACACACGAATTTTAAAATATACAGCTTTTCACCAAGAAAGATAATGGTGACAAAACTTAAAACGAGGTTTTCAAAAAAGTTTTTTTTTCTTTCCCTTTGCTAGCAATTGGCAAAGCTTCAGAAGAATAACTCAGAACTGAAAACACAGAAAGAACAGCTACAGCAGAAGCTTCAGGAGCAGACTGAAGAGCTGAAAGGTAGAGCCCAAGGCGGCTGGTCCGTGCGTCCGTGCGTCCGCTGGTCCAGTCATTCTGGAAATAGCTATTGGCTCTGAACGAGTTTTAGGCAGAATCAGAAATCTCTGGTGTACACATAGTATAACAAGACATATTTTGCCCCACAGAGAATAACTATATTTAAAGTGTGGTAACTTTACCCTATAAATTCATCTATTTTATTTCCATCTTTTGTCAGATAACACAGCAATCCCTTTCTCAGACCCCCCACCCTGGGCCATTTGCAAGGTACAGATGTTTGGGCCATAAGCCTAGGGCTTTTTTTAAAATCACAGGTGGAAAACGCTATATTCCTGTCTGTGTGTGTGTGCATGCGTAGGCTAATATTGGAGTAGTGTTTGTTGTTTGCCAAGAATTTGTAGTCACACTTCAGATCTATCCAATTTACTTGGTCTAAGTGGTATCCACATCCTCTGCCACTACTCATGAGTCGCATCGCCCCCAGGCTGTCCGGCACAGACACTGGAACTAGTGGTGGTATCGCTTTAATTTAGGGTTACCAGGTAGCTGCTCTTAGCCTAGCTCTGTCTTTTGTAGCTTTCCAACTTGAATTCTAATTGCAAGCATTTGCTAAATCCCAACAGGCTCATGAGCCTGGTGGTGCCTGACCAGATAGTTGAAGTTACTACACTCAATTGCCTGTCTTTCAGGGGATCTTTTTCCTTAAGCTCTGACGTGGGGCATGTGACACTGCAGTCCCAGCAGGGGGCAGGTACACCAGGGTCCAGACAGAGCACAAGAGCCCTGGGGGTTTGGGCTAGAGTGCTGAGAAGCACGTGTCAGGAGGAGGAAGTAAACAGCTCGAGTCCCAGCCAGGAGAGCAGGAAGGGCCATCAGGTAAAACCAAGGGTGGGTGTGTCCTCCATCCTGTCTCTTTGGACTGATGATGAGCAAAGGAAGGTCAGAGGTCTACAAGTAAACCTTGAACCTGAATTAGGGAAGGCCTTACACACCATCACCTTTTTTTTTTAATTTAGTGATAGGATTTGGAGGCAGAGACAGACTCCCGTATGTGCCCCGACCAGGATCCACCTGGACATCCCACTAGGGGGTGATGCTCTGCCCATGTAGGGCCCTTGCTCCAGAAACATTTTTTAGCGCTTGAGGTGGAGGCCACGGAGCCATCCTCAGCACCCAGGGACAACTCGTTCCAATCAAGCCTTGGCTGCAGGAGGGGAGGAGAAGAAAGAGAGAAGCGAGAAGGGGAGGGGTGGAGAAGCAGATGGGCGCTTCTGTGTGCCCTGACCGGGAATCAAACCTGGGACATCCACTCGCTGAACGGATGCTCTACCACTGAGCCAACCAGCGCCAGGGCCACCTTTTTTTTATTATTATTATTCATTTTAGAGGAGAGAGAGAGAGAGAGAGAGAGAGAGAGAGAGAGAGAGAGAAAGGGGGGAGGAGCAGGAAGCATCAACTCCCATATGTGCCTTGACCAGGCAAGCCCAGGGTTTTGAACCTGTGACCTCAGCATTCCAGGTCGACACTTTATCCACTGCACCACCACAGGTCAGGCCCAGGGCCACCTTTTTTATTACAATATTCTCCTCTTGGGTGTTTGTTCTTTTTTTCTAACTTTAAGTGGAATTCCCTCCAAGAAAATGTAAATTCCCACAAGTTTGTCCTGAAAATTACATAGTTGATAGCATTAATATGCTTAGATAGATAATTTTATATCTTCTTCTAAAAAGTATGTAAAACTTTCAAACCCAGTATTTATAAACTGCATATCCTGAGGGTCTCCCTACACATGGCAAGCAATATTTTATGAAAAGCACCAGCCTTCGCTTACCCTGTGCCCTGATATTATCACAGTCATTTCCCCTTGTTGAGATTCCAGCTTGGACACCATTCCATTGCTCTTGGGAAGAAAGTCACACTTGAGCCTGTGAGGCCTTTTACAAAGGGCCCAAGGTGTTCAGCACTGAAGCTGAACTGAAAATCGAAATTATAACAAATATGCTGGCTTCTAAATTTAACCTTAGGCATCTTCCTCTTATTTTCTGGCTGACTCATGACATTCTAAAACAATCATTTTGATTCAGGGACATTTGACATTCCCCTGGACAAACTGTTAAACTGTTGGCTTTTTTTTTTTAACCAAATGATTTGGAGGGTTGCTATCATCGCTTTATCCCTGGGCTCCCCTCTGGGGCAGGACTCAGAAATGAGGCAGAACCCAAGACTGAGGTGTCAGCTAAGTACAAGCAGGGGCATCAGGCTTTGATGGGCTGCATCTGTCATCTTGTTCCTGTTTTGAAGGACACCTGTTGTGTGTGAACATCTTTTTTACACTTTCTCTTCCCCAAATGAAGACAGATACTTTATTGTTTTCTTGGTTATCATGAATGACTGGTTGTCAGTTGAGGTGCTCTTGTTCCTCTCTGTGCCCCAGGGAAACTTGGCAATGTCTGTAGACATTTTTGATTGTCACTGGGGCAGAGGTCCTACTGGCTTCTAGTGGGTAGAGGCCAGGGATGCTGCTCAGTAACCGACAACACGCAGGGCAGCCCCCTCTCTAATAAAGAATTACCTGGCTTGAGTGTGGCCTCAGGCACTGAGAATAGTTGGTTGGTCTGATCATCAGCCTCAGGTGCTAAAATTAGCTTAGTACTCAAGCATTGACCCAAGATAGGGTTGCTGGGTAGATCCTGGTTAGGATGCATGTGGGAGTCTGCCTCACTGTCTCCCCTCCTCTTACTTAAAAAAAAATTACCTGGCTTGAAGTATCAGTAGTGCTGAGATTGAGAAACCCTATCATAAATTGATCATTTTCTCCCCAAAGGATTTTTTATTTTTAATAATAATTTTTATTATCTCAAAGTCAGTGTGCCTAATTTTAATCAAACAAATGATATTTGGACCAACAAAAGTTCTGTAAATGAAACTATTTCTAGATTCCAATGTGAAAATATTTGTGAGAATTATTATTTGAACCCCCTTTCCCATATTTCTCACTTATAGAAGTGACAGTTTCACTCTCATTCTGTTAGTAATAAATACCCCCATGATTGTTCTCATTTTCACTTTCTTAAACAAGATGTGAAGCAGTCAAGGCATTGGTTTGAAGGCATATTTCCAAAAGCATTGTCTTTTCACAGGAAAAATGGATGACCTCACCAAGCAGCTCTTTGATGACGTGCAGAAGGAAGAACAGCAGAGAATGTATGATGTCTGGTTTGCCTCTCAGCAGTTGCTGCTTTCTCTCTGCTGTTTTATAGTTCGCTTCTCAGCTTGCAGATGGCAGATCACACACAAGAGAGAGCAGGGTGTGAATATTTTTAGGATAGGAGAGACTTCGAGATTTGTGAGAGCTAAGGCCCCCCTTGGGCACCTTCCAGACACTCAGGTTCTGCCGTTGTGGGCAGTGGAGCCCTGGGAATTTCTTGCTTTCCCTTTACTGCTAAGACAGCGTGGAGTTCAGAGACTGCCACAGCTTTTTACTTCCACCAGGTCTAAGAACTGAGATTGTTGACTAAGAAATAAACCTCCCTCCCTTCTCCCACCTGGTGTATCTGTTAACTCCACTCTTGTCCCTACAGACACTACGGCCGCTCCCCATGACCTTGTGCTATACCAGCCTTGCCTTCCCTATGTCAAGATCAAGCCGCTTGCTAATCTCCAAAAACTTCAATCTGGGCTAATCTCCAAACCTTCTCTTAAAAGAAGGTTTTCAGATCTTAAAGGAGGGATGTGTGGTAGGGTGTCGGGGAGAGACGGGACATTCCTGGCATGTCTCTGGTGGGGGCTAGAAGGCTCAGGGCTGCCTGGTAGGATATACAGCCTCCCTCCCCCCCCCCCCCCCCCCCCCGCAGTGAGGCAGGAGGCAGAACGCTGAAACAGTGGGGAGGAGGAGTCACTGAGGAGCTCCCAGAGCTGACAAATGAAATCAAGGGTCTCACGAGCCTAGAGCAGTTTTAAAATAGGGATAATTGACTCTACCTTGAAAAATCTATTTTTCAATGCATTCTTGACTCTAGGAGAAGAGCTCAGTTTTTGGCACCTCACCGAGTACTGGGGCCACTTGTGAGGGATCGATTCAAGCAGGGGGCTTGGAGGGCCAGGCTGAGGCCAGGTCACTGTGAGCTCCTTGCAGTCCTCAGCAGCACTCACCTGTCACTCGGGCTGGCCCCTGGTCAGCTGACAGGGGAAGTCTTGGTCACTGTAATAACCCTTCAGAGGCACAACGATGCCCACAATGTGTGGGCACACATCCAACTAGTTTAGGCTACAGATTTAAGATTCTTTATACATGTGACTTCTGGCTACGCTCTGCTTCAAAGATATTTTACTAGCCTCTTAGGAGCACTTCAGGTTTTTTTTTTAAACCTGAAAATAAAATTTAAAATCTTGTTACTATCTCTAAAAGGAAATGAAAGAAAAACCTATTGGGAATGAGACTCTCTTCCTTAAGGCTTTCTCCTTTGTGCTATAAAAGCAAGTCAGTCCTAAAATGACCTGAGTTGACTGCTTAGCAAGTAGAAGGATGATTCATAAACTTACAGGTCCCCAGGACTACGTCACCGCTGACTGGGCCCCTGTGGCCTGGTCTAGCTCACACAGCTCTTCAGTTGTTTTCTTGGTCAGCCATCCCATATTTGATTGAGCAGTTTTCTTACAAGAAATTGGGTTTTCATGGACTTTGGGACACCTGAATTTGCTGAAATTTATTCTAGCATGTTTGAGGGGCTGGGCTCTTTGGCATGATAAATGACTGTATTAACTTGTTTAGGACCAAGTCACCCCCCCCACCCCCCCAGGATCCTTGGAACTTGGCAGCGGCCGGGACTTGGCAGAATGTGCTAAGTGAGGTCTTTGCTGAGGAAAGTGTCCCCTTCAAGGGAACCACATGGAACGGGGTAGTACCCCAGCCACCACCCTCCTGTTCCGTGTGTCCTCTGTGCATCCTGTGCAGGGCCTTGGCAGAGCCACACTTCTCAGACCAGAAGGTGTGAGAAGTTTCCTTAACCCAAGGGGACAGGAGACAGCCAGCAGTAAGGCCACTGTCTGTTGGAACTGCCACAGTAGATCCTAACTAACCTGTCTCCTCCTTTCTGGAGTCTGCTCTTATTTTCAAAACTATGCAACGTGTTGTTCTAATTCAGGGTAAGGACTTTTAGAGACAAGTCTGAATTCTTCTTTCCTTTTGCTGCCTAGACTTCTTGAGAAAAGTTTTGAACTGAAAACACAAGACTTTGAGAAGCAAATATGCTCTTTGAAAGAAGAAATTAGCGCTCTCAAGGATGAGAAAACGCAACTACAGCATCAACTGGAGGAAGAGCGCACCACCTCTGAGGGCTTGCGGGGGGAGGTGGCCCGACTGAGCAAGCAGGCCAAGGTAGGAGCTGCTCCCGCCCTTAGGTGAGCTCTCCGGCTGGGTCGGTTCACCCGCACAGAAGGAGCGGTTTCATGTTCCCACAGGATCAGACAGCTAGAGGCAGCCCTGTGTCGGCCAAAAGCAAAGGGGTTTCTTCCGTTCTTCCAAGTATAGACCACTAAGCCACCTTTGATTTAGCAATAGTTGCTTTTCATCTTTTAAAGGTCAGCTCTCTTTCTGAAATTACATTTCCATAAAGTTACTCAAATATGTTGACCTAGAGAATATATACAAATTAAATTATAAATTGACATGAACTCTTATGCAACCCACCATGTTGTTATACAATATATCTATAAATATCTGTATTAAAATTAAATTACCTTACTGTCAGAATCTTACATTTTTAAAATGTTATCAGACAATCCCACAAAAGCAACGGATCCGTGCTTGGACACTCAAGGCTTAACTGAAATTCCTTCCCTACCAGAATACACAAACCTGTGCGTCCCTGTGTTCTTCAATGCAAAACATTTCAGTTTAAGGTTGGAAAGTTTTTAAGCTGCCACTAAATGTGTGAAACACATGTTAATAGAATATTTGTTAAGATTTTGCAAATATTCTCTGTGATTGTCGCGAAATTGCCACGTGTGGTTTAGAAGAGCGTTAGGAATCACATGTGTACTAGTCTCTGGGCCCTGATTTCCTGATGCTTAAAGTAGGAGATTGGACCACATAGTGCCATGCCTGCTTTATTCTTAGAAGTCACCTAAGACTATGATCAGTCTGTGAGAGTCATGTCATCTAGCTATGCAGTCTATATCTTGGGAAATCATGTGGCTGCTCTTGGAATGAGGCACCAATAGTTGTCACTTATTTCCTCATTGGTAACTAAACTTGGGGTCCAAACTCTCCAATGTGGTGGAAATTAATCTTATTTGCAAAATATGTAAATCTGTCATCATCAAGTTACATGTTATTATCCATCCATGTAAAAGTAAACACACTTAGGACTTGTAACGACTATTGAAATGTTACAAAGAGCAAGGATTTCAGATTGAATCCCTCCGGGGTCCCCGTCACATTGCCGTGTGACCCTGAACTTGCCATTTACCCTTCATGCAGCTTCAGTTTCCTAATCTATGAAAGGTCATGCCACTTACCTTATCGGCCTATTATAAGGAAGAGGCTGTATATGTAAAGTGATCGGTAAATGTCAATTTGATCTCCCTTCTCACTCCCTATAGAAACAGGAGCTGTAGCCCTTGAACACTTAGACTCACTGAGGAAATGTGAATGAGGGGTTATTCACCTCTGCACAGCTCCATAGCTCTGGAAGGATAACCCAACATCCTTACTCAGGCTGAGCCCACAGGCGAATCAAGGCAGAATAGAGCCTCTTCCCCGCAACCAGGGCTGCCCCTTCAGTGGACCCGGTCACGCTCATGACCACCCCCACCTCTTGGGTACTCCCTGGCTCTGCCGCTGTGCCACTTCTAAACCTAACTAGAGCCCAAACCCACCCTTCTGAATGTGATGGCCTTGCCCAGTCCCAATCCTTGCATCCAAGATTTCATCATGCAGGGAAAGATAATTTAGCCCCTTTGATTTTACTTCTCTCAGCCCCCTCTCCTCTCCATCCCACCTAAGCTTGTAGTAGGTAGTACTATTTCCCTTTAAGCAGAGAAACAAATTCTGTGGATACAAATTAGTAGATTTTGGAATTATTAACAATATTTTGAGCAGATAAACATGTTTCAAGGCCATGCTGTATGTGTGGGCAGTGATGGTTTAACAAGGGTTTAACTAAGAAGCTGCAGAGAGCATGCCTGCATAGACAGACAGTACTGTATGCGTATTCCCTTTGTCTGATTGAAGTAACAGTAGCTGTTTTCTTCTTCACCTGGTATGGTCATTGCTGTGATTCAGACAATCTCTGAGTTTGAAAAGGAGATAGAGCTGCTTCAGACACAGAAGATAGACGTGGAAAAACATGTGCAGTCACAAAAGCGGGAAATGAGAGGTAACAAAAGGACAAGTCCCTGGGCCTGTGGGGTGTTGACTGAATTATCACCAGTGCCAGTGCTAAGGAAATGTGTCCTTTGACTGGCCCGAGGCCAGTTGGTTGATTATGTGGTAAGCTGAATAGCTGGATGGCTTCATAGCTAGTTGGTTGGTTGGTTGGACAGCTGGTGGGTTAAATAGCTGGTAAGTTCTTTAGCTGATGGGATGGTTACCTGGAGACTGTGAAGCTAGAAAACTGGACCCTAGAAAGGGAACCAGAGAAGAGAAATTGTGTAAGAATGTGATTTACACCCGCTCTGCCTTTTTCCTCTCAGAAAAGATGTCAGAAGTCACCAAGCAACTTCTTGAAAGCTATGACATTGGAGATGTAAGAAGCAGGTAATTATTTTTGCATTATCAAACATTTAGAAACACATAGCAGATGAGAGAGACATTTTTTTTTTTTTACCCTTCTTATCCTCCAGGCTGTCTGTGGAAGATTTGGAACACTTAAATGAGGATGGAGAGCTTTGGTTTGCTTATGAAGGGCTAAAGAAAGCAACCCGGTGAGAAATGCCCCTCAGGATTATGTTGGGTTTTTTTTTCCCCAGAGATGATAGACCATTAGAAGGTCAAAAGTTTATCTTATATAGATTTTATACACAAAATAAATTTCTGGCCCTGGCTGGTGGCTCAGTGGATGGAGCATTGACCCAGTGTATGGATGTCCTCGGTTGGATTCCCAGTCAGGGCACACAGGAAAAGCAACCATCTGCTTCTCCCTCTCTCCCCCATCTCTCCTTCTTCCACTCCCACAGCCAGTGGCTCTATTTGAGCATGGCCCTGGGTACTGAGGATAGCTCTCTCAGAGCACGACAGCCTCAGGTGCTAAAAATAGCTTGGTACTCCAGTATTGACCCTAGATGGGTTTGCTGGGTAGATCCCAATTGAGGTGCATGTGAGAATCTGCCTCACTATCTCCCCTCCTCTCACTTAAATAAATAAGTAAATAAATAATTTCTTACAGTAGAATGACCTAATAATCACTGGAACTATTTATTTGAGAACTAAGTAATTAGTAACAAAGTACACTCCCTTTATAGGGTAAAATGATGGGTAATAAAACTCATAATCTATCCAGTGAAAATTTACTATATCCAATAAGTTAGCCAATGTTGCTATAGATGTGTTTAAATTTAAAGAGTTTGCTGCATTTTTTTACATTAATGAAATTTATTTTTTTACAACAGTTTTAGGTTTACAGCAAAATTGAGCAGAAGTTTAGAGGTTTCTCATATACCTCTAACCCTCACACCTACACAGCCATTATCAACATCTCTCACCAGAGGTTACAGCTGTTAAAACTGATGAACCTGCATTGTCACATAATCGCCCAGAGTCCATAGTTTACATTAAGGTTTACTCTTGATGTTATATATTCTATTTGTTTTGACAAATGTATAATGAAATTCATCTCCACCACTGTTGCATTATATTGGAAATAGTTTTAAACTATAAGAGTAAAACTATAATTTTAATATCTAAAAATAAATTTTTTGATAGAGACGGAGAGTCAGAGAGAGGGACAGGGAGGGACAGACAGACAGGAAGGGAGAGAGATGAGAAGCATCAATTCTTCATTGTGGCACCTTAGTTATTCATTGATTGCTTTCTCATATGTGCCTTCACCGTGGGCTACAGCAGAGCAAGAGACCCCTTGCTCAAGCCAGTGACCTCGGGCTCAAGCCAGCTACCATGGGGTCATGTTTATGATCCCGTGCTCAAGCTGGTGAGCCCATGCTCAAGCCAGATGAGCCTGCGCTCAAGCCAGATGAGCCTGCACTCAAGCTGGCAACCTCAGGGTTTTGTACCTGGGTCCTCCACATCCCAGTCTGACACTGTCCACTGCGTCACCGCTTGGTCAGGCAATATTTCTTAACTAAATATTAATGCCACATAATGCTTCCTACCTGGCTAAATAGATGTTATGATGCTCTGTTCCTAATTCCATAGCATGTAATGATGTGTACATAAGTGACCTTTCTGTGCTTAGTGCGTGGCTGTAGTTGTGGGTTTTCATAACTGCTGCATGTGTTCATGCTCACAGTCATCAGCTCAGCAGAGTAAAGACCATGTGGTTCATTTCCTGGCCCTTCCTCTTACAGCGTTTTGGAGAGCCATTTCCAGTCCCAGAAGGATTGCTATGAACAGGAGATTGAAGCTTTGAACTTCAAAGTGGTGCATCTAAGTCAAGAAATAAATCACCTGCAGAAACTATTTAGAGAAGAGAATGACATCAATGAAAGTATTCGTCATGAAGTTACCAGGCTAACATCGGAAAACATGGTATGGTCTCAGCCACAGGCCCCAGTTCTGGCCAGTATTCTAGAGATGTTATTCATTAGCAGTAAAATTTAGTTTCTTGGCAATAAAACAATAAATCAGACTTATGTTTTTAGGAGTGAAATAATTGGGTCAGAATAAAAACTATTATATTACCCCAGGCTAGAGAACACTTTGATCTGAGAATGTGGTTTGTATTTTTTTCATAGGATGGGTCCAAATCCTGTGTGTGTGTGTGTGTGTGTGTGTGTATTTAAATCTGTTTTTCAAATCTAGCTCTAACCTCTTAGAAAGTAACCATAAAAAAGGTAACTCCTGAGAGGGTGCACATTCAGGTCAGTCTCTCCTCATGCTCCTCACCCACCTTTTCAAAGACCTCCCCTTCTGCGATGCCTGTTCTTTCCACCCCACACGTCTCACCCTTTCTTCTCACCCGCGCCTCCTTGGCATGGAGAAATGCTTTAGAAATCCCCTCACTCAAAACCTACCTGTGTCTTGGCCCCACGTCCCCTGTAGCCACCACCCATTTCTTTGGGGGGAGTTGGCCACACTTCTCAATGGCCACCCAACTGTGTGAATTCTCCATTCACACCCCATGACTCTGTGGCCACCCCCTTTTGTCCTGTGCCCCTACCACTAACTGGAACTGTCTACATCAAGCTGAGCACACAGTGTTCATTTTCACCCTTGTCTTAGTCCCTCAGCAGCATTTGATGCCTTGATTGATTCCTTTCCTTCTCTGTTGTTCTGGTGGCTTCCCGGACACGATGCTCTCCTAGGCTCCTCGTCCCCGTCACTGGCGGCCCCTTCTCAGCCTCTTTACTGTCTCTTCCTCCACTGCCTATCCTGGAACTACTAGGGACTCTCAGGTCTGTGTCAACAGGTAAGGAGGGTGACCCTGGCACAGCGGACCTGTGGAACAGTAGTTAGGGCCCTTCATGTCTTTGTTTATTCCTTGGGTAAAACTTTCAAGGGGAATACACAGTTGCACAATCAAACAAGTATTTTTCATTTAAACTTTAGAGGCATGAGTGTTTTTTATCAACTTGGACAATAGAAAAACTGTTTTTACCTGCCTGAGAGCGGAGGTGATGAGCATTTTAAAAAACTATATGGGTAGTCTGACCAGGCGGTGGCACAGTGGATAGAGCATTGGACTGGGATGCAGAGGACCCAGGTTCAAAACCCTGAGGTCGTCAGCTTGAGTGCAGTTTACCAGCTAGAGCGCAAGGTCGCTGGCTTGAGCATGGGATCATAGACGTGACCCCATGGTCGCTGGCTTGAAGCCCAAGGTCACTGGTTTGAGCAAGGGGTCACTTGCTCTGCTGTAGCCTCCTGGTCAAGGCACATATGAGAAAGCAATCAATGAACAACTAAGGTGCCACAATGAAGAATTGATGTTTCTCATCTCTCTCCCTTCCTGTCTGTCTGTCCCTATCTGTCCCTCTCTCTGTTTCTGTCACAAACAAACAAAAAACTATACAGGTAGACAAAGTATTGAGAAACATACTGAGTGGTCCAGACCCCACTACCAGCGCCCAGCCTAGAGTTCAAAGAGGGAGGATGGCCCCTCTGAGATGACTTTCCTGTCCCTGGTGATGGTGAGGAGATGATGTCTCTGGGTCTGGATCAAAGAGGCTGCCTGCTGTTTTGTTACATCATCCCTCCCTCCACTGAACTCTAGGCACAGGATTCTCACACACCCTCCCCCAGACCCCATACTTCCTTCTCTCCCGGAGACGTGTGGTGTGGGGGTTGTGGCTGTGAGAACCGTTTCCTCTCTGCCTGCTGGTGTTTCTTGGGACTATATAGGACTTGAGATTAAAAAAAGTCATCATACCAACCCAGTCTACCGTCCTGGCTGGCCTTCTTACACACCTTACTAGACATACGTTCTGTGGGGGTTAGACACCAGGACACTTTTGTTTGCCTCTGTCTAGTCCTGAGACTTTAAAGTTCACAGTTGAAAGTATTTTATATTCTAATATTTCTAATTCTTCTCTACAGATGATCCCAGACTTTAAACAGCAAATTTCAGAACTAGAAAAGCAAAATCACGACCTCGAAACCCGCCTGAATGAACACACTGAAAACAGGAAAGGTAACAGGGACCCTCGTGAACCCGCTCGTAGGAAATGGTTTCCTCTATCCAGGGAGTCACAGAAAGGCCATCACGCCCAGAGCTCCGAACTATGATTTTCCGTGGGGCCAGGCAGGTGACATAAATGTGAGGAGTGGGCTGGGTGGAGGGTATGATAGAGTGCATGGGCAGTTAGAGGGGGAAGCTGCCTCCAAGCTCTGGTTAATTTTGCCAGGGAGAAACACAGGCCCTGGTGTTGCCCAGTATTCTTGTTTTTAAAAAGAAGCCACTTATATGTGAAATAAAAATTTTATGTGAAATAGCACGATTTAAGAATAATAGCTTAAAAATATTTTGAACATTGTTCATACCAAACAAAACCTAATTTCTCGCTGGATACCACTTAGGACCCCTGGTACCTATAAATAGGAGCAAGCCCCCAGCAGAATCCAGTGGCACAGAGTGAATCCTGAAGTGCTGACGGTTCTTCTCACTGCAGGAAAACTAGAAGAAGTGTCTGATCAGCTGAATCGCAGTCGCGAAGAAGGATTACAAAGAAAGTAAGTGTTAACGTGTGTTACCTCGAGTTCATGCTCATGTCCCACTTTTCTTTTCTGAAATTGTGGGAGATACCAAGATACGTTAAGCTAAAAAAAAACAACAACAAAGTGCTAATTATGGTGTGTAATATATTAGCATTCAGATGTGAAGAAGAGAAGGTGTGTACACATACACCCTGTGTAAGAGAATGTACAAGAGACAAAACAAAACGTTGTGCCCTCCAAGGATGGCTGTACAAGGGGTGTGGGTCGGGGGAACTTACTTTTCACTGTAAACACTTTTAAACCCTTAGAATGTTATACCACATGTCCCTAGATTGTCTGTCGAAAGAGCTGATTAAATAATGCTTGTGTGAGAGAGAACCGTTTTCTCAGAGCAGACCGTGGAGGGCCATGCTGACAGAGGACCTTCGCTGGGAATCCCTCCAGATTTGTTTCCTGACCAGCGGAGCGCCTGGTGCCCTGCAGGAGCCTCGTGAGGAAAGTGTTCTGTTTGGCTGCCAGCTTTCCAAGATACTTAATTTTCAGAGCAATGAACAGACACTATGTCCCAGAGAGCATTTTTAAGCCGTGTGACTTCATTGGTAGGATTAGGATGAAGTGAGTGCCCAAAACACTTTTTTTTTTAATGTTTATTTTATTGATTTTAGAGAGAGAAAGAGAGGGAGAGGGAGACAGGAACATCAATCTGTTTCTGCATGTGCCCTGATCAAGGGTTGAACCAGCCCACCCCGTGCTTTGGGATGATGCTCTAGCCAACTGAGCTATCCGGCCAGAGCTAATAATTACTGCTGAAAAAAAATTTGTTATTTTATTTTATTTTATTTTATTTTATTTTATTTTATTTTATTTTAGTGAGAGGAAGGGAGGCAGAGAGACAGACTTCTGCATGCGCCCGACTGGGATCCACCCGGCATGCCCACTAGGGGGCAATGCTCTGCCTGTCTGGGGCCATTGCTCCTTTGCAACCAGAGCCATTTTTAGCACCTGAGGCAGAGGCTATGGAGCCGTCTTCAGTGCCCAAGGCAAACTCACTGGAGCCAATTGACCCATGGCTGCAGGAATAGAAGAGAAAGTGAGAGAGAGAAAGGGGAGAAGTGGAGAAGCAGATAGTCACTTCTCTTGTGTGCCCTGACCAGGAATCAAACTTGGGGCTTCCACACGCTGGGTCGACGCTCTACCACTGAGCTAACTGACCAGGGCTTACTGCTGAAATTTAAGCAACATTTATTTATTTGTTTATTTATTTTTAGAGAGAGGAGAGAAAGAGAGAAGGAGGGGAGTAGCAGGAAGCATCAACTCATAATAGTTGCTTCGTGTATGTGCCTTGACCAGGCAACCAAGGTTTCAAACCCCAACCTCAGCTTTATCCACTGTGTTACCACAGGATAAGTGAGTGCCAAAAACATTAGGAAAATGATAAGACACCATTTTGGAGCTCTTTTTTTTTTCTTTTTTTGTATTTTTCTGAAGCTGGAAACGGGGAGAGACAGACAGACTCCCGCATGCGCCCGACCGGGATCCACCCGGCACGCCCACCAGGGGCGACGCTCTGCCCCTCCGGGGTGTCGCTCTGCCGTGACCAGAGCCACTCTAGCACCTGGGGCAGAGGCCAAGGAGCCATCCCCAGCGCCCGGGCCATCTTTGCTCCAATGGAGCCTTGGCTGCGGGAGGGGAAGAGAGAGACAGAGAGGAAGGAGAGGGGGGTGGAGAAGCAAATGGGCGCTTCTCCTATGTGCCCTGGCCGGGAATCGAACCCGGGTCCCCTGCATGCCAGGCCGACGCTCTACCGCTGAGCCAACCAGCCAGGGCCTCACTTTTTTTTTTTTTTGGAAAAACTAATGTATTTTTCAATCATAGTTAACATATAGTATTATATTAGTTTTATGTGTACAATGTAATGATTAGACATTTATATCCCTTACAAAGTGATCGCCCCAATAAGTCTAGTACCCATCAGACACCATACACAGCTGTATAGTATCAGTGACTATATTCCCTATGCTATATGTTACACCCATGACTGTCTTGTAACTCTTGAAGGGTTCCTTCTTTTTCTCTCTCTGATTCCTGGCTTTTTCGGTATGTTTACAAAGAAGGTAATCATCAGGCTTTTGGTCATGAGAGTCTGAGTGGGTGCAGATGTACCACGGGAGTGGGCAAGGGGTGTGGGTATAAGGGGGTGGGATCGAGAATCTCTTACCGGGTTAAGGAGACTGGGACAGTCCATAGACAATTTTTTAAAAACATTTCATTGACTGATTTTTTTTTTTTTAATTTTATTTATTCATTTTTAGAGAGGAGAGAGAGAGGGAGAGAGAGATACAGAGAGAGAGAAGGGGGGAGGAGCTGGAAGCATCAACTCCCATATGTGCCTTGACCAGGCAAGCCCAGGGTTTCGAACCGGCGACCTCAGCATTTCCAGGTCGACGCTTTATCCACTGCGCCACCACAGGTCAGGCCTCATTGACTGATTTTAAAGAGAGAGGAGGGCGGAACAAGAAGTATCACCTCATATACTTGTTTCACTTTAGTTGTTTATTGATTGCTTGTCGTATGTGCTGTAACCAGGTAAGCCCAGGGTTTCAAACCAGTGACCTCAGCGTTCCAGGTCAATGCTTTATCCACTGCGCCACCACAGGCCAGGCCATAGGCAATTTTATACCCTAGCCAACTGTGGTCTCTTTCCAGCCCCGTCAAGGACTTCCCTATTGAGTTACTATTCACTGTACACATGAATTGGCCAAAGTATTTTTTTTTATTTCATTGAATTTATTGGGATTACTGTGGTTCACAAAACCATGCAAGTTTCAAGTATACCACTCAACAAACTACCGTTTGCCCTCCACATTGTGCACCCTCTGTCCCTATAACGTGTCCTTCTGTCCCTATATTTCCCGCCTCTGCCCACCTCCATCTAGCTCCCACCCCCCTTCCCTCTGGCTGTTGCCCCCTGTTGTGTGTATGTGTTATGTACATATGTGTTTTGGCTAATCCCTTCACCTGCTTTCACCCAGCCCCCCAAGCCCCTCCCCTCTGACAGCCGTCAGTCTGTTCCATGTGTCCATGCTTATGTTTCTATTTTGTTCATTAGTTTATTTTGTTCATTAGATTTCACATATAAGGGAGATAATATTCACGTACTATTTCCTTTACACATAAATTGGTCAAAGTTGTTTTCTTTTTAGGTGAGAGGAGGGGACATAATGTGCAGACTCCCCCATGCGCCCTCACCAGGATCCACCCAGTAGCGAGGTTCAGCCGGTTCATACTGTTTCGGCAGAACCAATACCTAGTTTTTTGTTGAGTTTGGCGAAATGGTTGCTAAAATTGCACTTGTAATCAGGGTTCTCGCTAGGGTGGCAGCCTGGGCAGCCGCCCAATGTGGAAATCACAAATTTACATTCCTTACTCTTTTTTAACATTCATCTGCACAACAGCGTATTCTAAGCACCCCTAGTAATGTTCATTCCATCATAGGTGAAAAATTTGATGAAACTATACTTGTGATATTTATTTATTCATTTCATAAAACTCATTATACCTTTGATGAAATACTATATTTTAATTCCCTCATGTTTGTTACTTCAGTAAACAAACATATAACGTAAAGAGAAAAAGTGTCAAACAACCAGGGGGTGACAAGCTATCATTTGTTTCAGCTTTGTGTTATGCCCAAAATTCCCCCAAGGGCAGAGAACCAGTTGTTAAATTATTTGAATCCCACCACTGGGTCCACTCAATAACCCTCGTCTGGGACTGATGTTTGAATCATCCAAGCTATTTTTAGCACCTGAGGCTGATGTGCTCAGACCAACCAAGCCATCCTTGGTGCCCAGGGCCACGCTCAAACCAATTGAGCCACTGGCTGTAAGAGGGGTAGAGGGAGAGAAGGGGGAGAGAACAGTGGAGAGAAGCAGATGGTCACTCTGTATGCTCTGACCAGGAATTGAACGCTGAATGTCCATACACTGGGCTGACTCTCTATCCACTGAACCACCAGCCACGGCCCAAACTATTTTTCTATCTTTGGAAATATCAGTGCTAGTGATGACAATGAGTGATTTCTTCGTGATGGTAAGCCTGATACCAAAATTCCCTTTCTCCTTCTCTCAGGACCATAGAAGCCCAAAATGAAACACATACTGAGGAGAAGGAGAAGCTGGTTGATAGGAGTCAAGAAATGCAGGAGGCCAGCGAGCACTTGAAGAAACAATCTCAAGCTGTAAGTGAGGTGGAGACTAGTCTCTGGCAAGAAGCATCCCGTCTCACTATGGAAAACAGGGTGAGGCAACGACTAAGCTGTTGATAAATGACTGCCTGCCTGCCTGTGTGCAGATGCCACAGGAAGGGGGACATGCCACTTAAGGCACACGATGCACAACTGAGACCAAACGCCGTAGTCGGAAAAGTCTGTCTCCTTATCTCAGGAGGCAGGCGGTGTCGAAGGTGGAGCCCACTGCAGGAGAGGGTCAGGACTTACAGGGAGGTGCCTGATGAAGAAAGGGGGGCAGAGAGGGGAGATGAGGCGGTACGGCTGAGCCCTGTCTGCGGACGGCACCCGCCTGAGACGCCAGTGACGTTTTCTTCTGGGGTTATGTCCTTCTTACAAATTTTATAGTCAAAAGGTTCTTCTATGAAATGATCATGGTAGTAGATGACAGATTTTAAATCATTCAAGCCTTCATCAAATTGAAAATGCCCTTGTCATAATGAAATTTGGCAATTCTGTCAGTCCCCAGCAATTTGAAATGTTATTGGCGTGTGAGACCTATAAGACGGAGAAGCACCACAGAGCAGACGGGGTGCTTTCCTGGCAGGCGAGAACTCTCGGGCCCTCTATGGGCCTGGTCGGCTCTGAGACCATGACCTACTCCAGTGTGATATCATATTGCTCCTTAGTTTAATTACAACTACAAAGACCCTGTTTCCAAATAAGGGCACATTCTGAGGTTCTAAGTGGACATAAATTTTTAGGGGACACTATTTAACCCTATGTGTGATCTTTGAGTCAAAGAAAATCATTATTTAAAAAGAAATTTTAAAAACTTAGTGATCATCCTCACCACTTACACTGGGGAACAATTTTTTTTTCATTTTCTGTTGCATGAGGTTTTAGAACTTTTTCTATACATTTCTGCATCGCTGATTCCAAATCTGAAATCCATTTTTTGGTGCATGCTCTAGTTTTTATGCAATTTTAATTTCTTTTTGTTACAGTTAATGGCATGCATTGGTTTTTAAATTGGAGTTAAAGGGCAACAACTCTTGGATTGAACACAACCACAAGGCAATTAATGTTTTACAAACATCACTTTTACATAATTGTAGTTGTTTTTAAATGTAAAAAATTATTATCTGATAAAAACACCCTCTTATTTTGTTTTAAGATTGAATCTTGGCTTCTTCGAGTAGGCATAAATATAAGAATAGTCCTGACACCTTCTGTTATATACGTATATGTGGCTGTTACACCCTTCAATATCAAAGGCACAGTATTTCATCATTTGTGACACGTGCATATATTGCCTATTTTCAAGTTCCCCTTGGCGATCAAGACAAGAATTGGGCTCCTCATATTGTGTGTCATAATTGTGAGGAAATGCTTCATGACTGGACAAAAGGAAAATGCAAAGGAATGCCTTTTGGTATTCCCATGGTTTGGCATGAACCTAAGGACCACAGCAGTGACTGTTATTTCTGTCTGATCCGTACAAAGGGCATCGGCAAGAAAAAACGGCATATGATCGCATATCCTAATATTCCTTCAGCAATACGACCTATCCCACACTCTGAGACACTCCCAGTTTCAGTTTTCAATGGTTTTGTTTCTTCTAAGGATGAAGAAAGTGAACATGGTGATCAAGTGTCTTTTGATCAGATGTATGAGGAAATGGTTGTAGAATCTGAAGGGTCTTCTTCTGATGCCAAGCAGTCATTAACCCCTCAGCAGTTTAGCCAACCCGAATTGAATGACTTAGTAAGAATGACATAAAAATTGTCCTTGACTTTCTGAAGTATGAGGAGCATAACTGGATCATTTGTGTGGATCTTAAAATGGTAAATTTCCTGCTAGGACAACACAGAAGTTTCACAAAGTATCCTTGCTTTCTGTGTTTGTCAACCAAGCTTGGGAGAAACACTGGACACAGAATGAGTTGCTGAAACTTGAAGTTCTGGAAGTAGGGATGCAAAATATTGTGAATGAACCTGTAGTTAATTGAGACAGGATCATTTTTCCCGCACTTCACATCAAACTTGGCTTAATGAAGCAGTTTGTTCAGGCTTTGAATAGAGAAAGTGAATGCTTTCAACATATTATTTCTGCTTTTCCTGCCTTGTCTTTCGAGAAGATAAAAGCGGTGTATTCGGGCCCTGGCTGGTTGGCTCAGCGGTAGAGCGTCGGCCTGGCGTGCGGGGGACCCGGGTTCGATTCCCGGCCAGGGCACATAGGAGAAGCGCCCATTTGCTTCTCCACCCCCCCTTCCTTCCTCTCTGTCTCTCTCTTCCCCTCCTGCAGCCAAGGCTCCATTGGAGCAAAAGATGGCCCGGGCGCTGGGGATGGCTCCTTGGCCTCTGCCCCAGGCGCTAGAGTGGCTCTGGTCTCGGCAGAGCGCCGCCCCCGGAGGGGCAGAGCATCGCCCCCTGGTGGGCAGAGCGTCGCCCCTGGTGGGCGTGCCGGGTGGATCCCGGTCGGGCGCATGTGGGAGTCTGTCTGACTGTCTCTCCCCGTTTCCAGCTTCAGAAAAATACAAAAAAAAATAAATAAATAAAAAAAAAAAAAAAATTAAAAAAAGCGGTGTATTCGATGGACCTCAGATTCGAACCCTCATATGTGACAAAGAATTTGCCAGGAAGATGAATAAGAAGGAGAAGGCAGCATGGCAGTCTTTTGTGGCAGTTACAAAGAACTTCCTTGGCAACAAAAAAGAAGAAAACTATGAACTTCTGGTTCAAAGGGTGCTGTTGGCTTTCCGTGATATTAGATGTAACATGAGCGTTAAGATTCACTTCCTGAACAGTCACCTTGATAAGTTTCCTGAAAATCTTGGAGCTGTTAGTGATGAGCAGACTACTGCTGGAGCATCAAACGAGATTGTCCTCAACAAGTACACAAACGCAAGAGCTACAAACGCAAATTTTTGCCTGAATAGAATTTAAATTAGTTTTGCGCAAATTTTATGATTAAAATAAGTGTTTTAATATGTTCTATTTCGAAATTGTAGACAAATGCTGATGCAATCATATCTTTTAGTGTATTAGTATATTTATTGCATTATATAAGTTACTATATTTTCACAAAGATGATGCCCAAGAAGATATTCTACTTCATTATGTTAAATGTTGAAAATTTTACAATAAGATGAAAACCTAAAATCTTGAATTGCAAAAAAAAACTGTAGCTTACAGAGAAAAACTAATGTCAGATTTGAGATCAGCACACTCGAATTAGGTAAGAACAAATGTTTTTGTGGATGCAACAAAAATTTTGTTCCCCAGTGTTATCAAAGAAATTCAGAATTAAAACTAGATATTATTTTATCCTCTCAAATAGTAGAGATCTTACGGTGCTGGTGCAACTATCTTAGAGCGGGCAGTGTCAGATGTGGTTGCTGGGAATATAAATTGGCATAGACTTCCTTGGAGTGGTTTGGAGGCAAATGTCATGAACCTTAGGAAGTACATTCCCTTTCACTCAGTAACATAACCTCAGAGGTTCTGTTCCTAGTAAGTAATTAGGTATGTGGACAAAGATTTTTGTGAAGAGTGTTCAGAGTAGTGTTATTAATCATAACAAGTAGGGGGGACAAAATAGGTGTCCAATAAGAATGGGCAGGTTAAATTATTGTATATTATCTGACATCCATTAAAATGACAGTGTGGGTATATTATTAGACATGGGGAAATGTCTGCAATATAATTAGAGAAAACTATAGGATATAAAACTTCATAAGGAGTTTGATCCCAACTTTATAAAACGTATGTGCCATATTAGAAAAAAAAGAAAGAAATGAAATAAAATGTGAAGAGTAGTTTCCTCCAGATTGTGGACGGATGGGTGACTTTTTTATTTTTATTTTTATTTTTATTTTTTTAAGCTTTTTTTTAATTTTTTTTATTTTTATTTTATTTATTCATTTTTAGAGAGGAGAGAGAGACAGAGAGAGAGGGAGAGAGAGGAGAGAGAGACAGAGAGAGAGAAGGGGGGAGGAGCTAGAAGCATCAACTCCCATATGTGCCTTGACCAGGCAAGCCCAGGGTTTCGAACCGGCGGCCTCAGCATTCCAGTTCAACGCTTTATCCACTGCGCCACCACAGGTCAGGCTGACTTTTTTATTTTTATATGTATAATAGAATGGGCTCAGATTAGAGAGAAGACACTATCCCCACACTCTCACTTGAAAGGCCAGATAAAGTCCCTAAGGTGTTTAGCCGGGGACATGGGGCAGAAACAGCACAATTGCCCTTTGCCCCAGGAGCCCCCAGCGGGCACAGGGCTGCAGTCCCTCTGCAAGGTGGACGTTGCTTAACTGGAGAAACCTGAATCCTTCCTGTGCCAAAGCCCCTGGAGTCCAGGGAGAACCTGGCCACTCTGTGTCCTTCGTAGGAAATGCTTATAGGAATCTTGGACTCTTCCCAGTTCTTGAGCCAGAATCAACCTGGGCAAGACCACCCCTTTCCAGGAAGGCAAGGCAAAGCCAGGACCCCGATTTCTAAAGTTTTCCTGCCTCCAGCTTCTGACATTCAGAGAGCTTAATTTTGCACATTTATATTTGTAACTTCTCTACTATGGCATTACTTTATTAAGGGAGAAACAGATCAAGATAAAGTGTGGTATATCCACACAGTAGGGTATTATTCAGCCACAGAAAGGAATGGAATACTGACACATGCTAAAGCATGGGTAAACCTTGAAAACATTATGCTAAATAAGCCAGGCACAAAGGTAGATAAAGACAAAAAGGACAGTAGTGGTTGCTAGGAGCTGGAAGGGAAGGCGAGACTAGGGGATGACAGCTCAACATTACAGGCTTCTATGGATCTGATGAAAATGTTCTGGATTTAGATCATGGTGATGATTACACACAGACTATATAAAAACCATTGAGTTGTCGAGTAAACTTTAAACTGTACATGAATTGGATGTTATGTAAATTATAGTTCAATAAAGCTATTACTAAAAATAAATGCAGATGCTTCCAAGCTAATGTCCTTGTTTCTTTTGATCTCTGTAGGATCTTGAAGAACAGTTAGACATGAAGGACAGAGTAATTAAAAAGCTACAAGAGCAAGTCAAGGCTCTAACTAAGACAATTGAAAAAGGTAAGAAAAAGAACATTCACTTCCTTACTTCTTGAACTTGCAGCTAAGGTCCACATGCATTGTTGAAGTGTTTAGTTTTTGATGTGGCCCAAAGTCAAAGGAACGATTCTTAGCTGGTGGGGTTTGATGGCTGATGGAAAGAAAGGTCCTTTGAGGCAGGCAGATTGCTCACCACCCCTCAGACCATACCCATCTGCCCTTCCCAACCCCTCGCGTGTCCCCACGTTGGAATGGGAGAGTGAACTGCCACCTCAACCTGAGGACTTCCAAAATCTACCTCCCGCTGCTTTCCCCAAGTCTCAGTCCCTTCGCCTCTAGGATTACCTCCTAGCCTTTCTGTTACCACCTCCAACTCAGTATGTCTCAAGTGGGATGTAGCAGCTCCCCTTTCTGTATTAGTTATCTATTGTCATATAACAAATTACCCCAAGTTTAGCAACTTAAAACAACAAACACTGTGTGTTGTTACACACACAGTTCTTGAGGGTCAGGAATCCAGAAGCAGCTCAGCTCAGCGCTTCTGGCTCTGAGGTGCAGTCAAGCTGTCCACAGGGACACAGGCGCCCAAAGGCTTAACTAGGGCTGGAGGGGCTGCTTCCAAGCTCGTTCCCATGGCTGTTGGCAAGAAGCCACCAACTCCTGAACACGGCGTAGGTGGCATTAGCATCCAGGGTTCCTGCAAGGAACGTGCCCAGATGTAAGTCATCACACTCGAGAGTACCCAAAGTATGTTGTCCTTATCAGATATTTCTGTTGCATCCATTGTTTTTCCTGCTCCAAATGCAATTTACCAATCAGAAGCCATTCTTATCATTAACAATGTTGCTTAGTAAAACAGTTGGCACTCTATCATTGCCAGTCTCCAAGGGAACAGAGCTTGTAAATTGATAAGAAATTCTCATGCAGTAATAAAAGAGTTCTGTTCACTCTTTATCTGTACTACCTAATTTTTCACCTGCCAAAGGCTACTCACTTTTCTTGGCCCAACTGGAATGCTACCTACTTCAAGAAGCATTTTCAACAATTCCAATTCACCTCTGTGTGCATTCTTATAACTCCTGTATTAATTTCCTATGGCTGCTGTTAACATCGCCACAAAATTAGTTACTTAACAGAACACAGATTTATTATCTTCCAGTCCTGGAAATCAGAAGCCCAGAAGCGTTCACTGTGCTAAAATCAAGTATCAGCCAAGCTGCATTCCTTCTGGAGCCCTCAGGGGAGAACCCAGCTTCTGGAGGCCACCCACCTTCCTTGGCTTATGCGCCCCTTCCTCCCTCTTCAAATTCAGCAGCATAGCACCTTAGAAATCTTTCTGAGCTTCTAACCTCTGTTTTTGTCATCACACCTCCTTCTCTCAGAATGTACATGAATTTTGGGGGGACCAGAAGGCAGACTGTGTCCCCCACCAAAGCTGTCTCTGTCCCTGTCCCAAACCCTGGAATCTATGAATATATTAACCTTATGTGCAATAGAGATTTCTTTTTTTTTTTTTTAATTTTTTTTTTTTACAGGGACAGAGAGAGAGTCAGATAGAGGGATAGATAGGGACAGACAGATAGGAACAGAGAGAGATGAGAAGCATCAATCATCAGTTTTTCATTGCAATGCTGTAGTTGTTCATTGATTGCTTTCTCATATGTGCCTTGACCGCGGGCCTTCAGTAGACCGAGTAACCCCCCACTCGAGCCAGTGACCTTGGGTCCATGCTAGTGAGCTTTTTGCTCAAGCCAGATGAGCCCGCGCTCAAGCTGGCGACCCCAGGGTCTCGAACCTGGGTCCTCGACATCCCAGCCCGACGCTCCATCCACTGCGCCACCGCCTGGTCAGGCGGGATTTCTTTAGATGTGATTACGGATCTTGAGCTGGGGAGATGATCCCGGCTTGTCCACGTGGACCAGTATAATAAGAGAGAGGCAGGAATGTCCGAGTGAGAAAAGATGACATAACAGCAGAAACAGACGGCCTGGAGAAGATGGGATGATAGAAGCAGAGTTCAGAGTGGTGGGGCCACAGCCAGGGGATGCAGATGGCCTCTAGAAGCTGGAAAAGGTGACTCTCCCATACGTCTTCCAGAAGGAACGCGGCCCTGCCGACAGTTTGATTTTAGCCCCACAAGATCCAGTTTTGTCTTCCGACCTCCAGAACTGTGAGACTAAAATCTCGTGTTGTGTTAAGTCACTAAGTTTGTGTTCACTTGTTACAGCACCTAGGGCACCAATGCAGTCCCCTCAGGATCCTGTGGTTTTGTGACTCTTGCTTCCTTAACTGTAGTATCAGATCTTGAAGATAGGAGGTATGTCTTGGGTCACTTTCACATTCCCCCCGTGCTGGCTATGCGCCAGGCACTTGTAAGGATTTCTTCCAGGGTGGTTCGGCCTTTTCAGCAGCAGCTGTACTCGTTGCTATACTCACAGATAAGAATCACGACCGGAAGAAACTCTTCAAGATTCAAGAGAGTTCATTTACCCGAAAGCCTTAGGAGTTCATGTACAAACCAATCAGAATGGGGTAGAGAGACAGAGTAGTTCCATTATAAAGCCAGTGGAAGTCGTTTTTATGTATTTAACTGATTATTTACCTCTGTCTGCAGCCAGTGATGTGCACTTGTCCTCGGGACCCAAGGAGTACCTCGGAATGCTGGAGTACAAGAGAGAAGATGAGGCCAAGCTCATTCAAAACCTCATTCTTGGTAGTAAAACCTGGAACTTTGAATTTTTGCTTTATCTTTAAGAACCTGAACAGTAGCCACTGCCACAGTCCCGGGTCTTGGTAATCCCCTCTCTGCATTCACTGCGTCTTGCTCTAGCCCAGAGTCTCTCAGCCTCGGCCGTGTCGACCAGATAATTCCTTGTTAGGGGGTGCTAGGATATTGAGCAACATCCTTAGCTTCTACGTGTAGAAGCCAGTGGCAATTTCTAGTCATGACAATAAAAAGTATCGTGTTGCCAACGCCCCAAGTGGGCACATTGCCATCAGCGGAGAAGCACTGCCCTGACTTCCTCCCCAGTCTGGCCGGAGGTCCTGGATACAGACACCTCTCCGCAGCTCTGGGTCCCAGCACAGGGTCCATGTGGGAGTGACTGTGGCTCCTGGGCTCTATTGGACTTCTGCTGAGAAAGTTACTTGCAGGCAATCTGACTGGGGCTTCCTAGCCACACCTCGGCTACAGGAATGTCCATGCGCATGTCCCAGGGCTGGTGGCCTTAGAACTAATGGAACTAGACTGTCTGCACCATGAAAACCACATGGCTCTTTTATCAACTGGTCCCAAGAGCTCAAAGCAGAAAGCCAACATGTAGCCTCACTTCCTCTTCTCCTAAGTGACCTCTCCGAGCACAGGAGCACCCCGACCCTTTCCTTCCACACCCACTGGCGCACAGCTTTGGGGCCTCTTCTTTGTTCCCCAGTTTTCATTGCAGCCGTGGGGAGCTCTTTGTCTGCTTATCTTCATTTGTTCTATCATGTTTCTCTCTTCCCTCCTCCTCATCTGTCTCCCCAACATTCTCTTCTTTCTGAGGCCAGCAGGGCCTCCCCTGCAGGACTGTGGTGCTCTGGTTTTCCAGGTTCAAGGCAGGTGCATGTGGTCTCTGAGATCATCCTGGGTTGGGGTGGGGGTGCTTAGAAATGTGGTTCCTCTCTTACCCTGGAGAGTCCCCACACCATGGCACAGGTACTTCGCAAATAAGAAGAGGAGCAGGTAGCACCTGAATAGTTTTGCCAAAAATAGAGCCAAAATGAATTCCGCAAAGAGAAAAACATCCCTATGCATTCAGGCATTGCGTCAAGTAGAGAAAAGCAGACAGCCCTGCCCCGTAATCAGCAGGTCCTGAGGGGAAGAGCTGACCAGCGGCTGCAGTCCTTACCGACTCTTTCTGCTCCAGACTTGAAGCCGCGTGGCGTGGTGGTGAACATGGTCCCCGGGCTGCCGGCTCACATCTTGTTCATGTGTGTGCGCTACGCAGACTCTCTCAACGACGCCAACATGCTCAAGTCCCTCATGAACAGCACCATTAATGGCATCAAGCAGGTGGTTAAGGTAGGAACTGCCTTTGACATTGACCTTTGGAATTATAGGTACTTGAGAAACATCTGTGGGAATTACCAGATGCCTATCCTTCACATCTAGGCTTTGGTGAACCACATGATTCCTTGAACCAGTCTGAGGTCCAGTTGGTGAAAGAAGCCAAGTTGTTAGGAAAAGACAAGTTAGGGCAGAGATTCCCCAAGGGTAGATCTGCCAAGAGACCTTGAAGCTGGACCTGTGAGAATACAACCTGGTAGCCACCACCCCACTATGGTCCCCTCAGGGTGCCCGAGTCCTGGCTGTGAGGAGGGCGTGTCTGTTGCTGTAAGAATGTGAAGGGTGAGGAATGGGAAGGCATCAAAAATTACTCATCTATCACTCTCCCTGCTAGAGCCACACTAGGCGCTCTTATTTCCAACTCAGAGGCAAAGATGAGCTGCCTGTTAGTGAGGGAGCAGTAAGATACAGATCCAGTATTTTCATTCACCTTCTAAATGAGATGCAATGTTTGATGTTGAAATGGATTTGAATTTTTAATTGTGAACGGTCCTGTCTCACTTGTAGTAAAATAAATGTTCTTGTAGAGTCATGAGTAATTAAATACCCTAGGAAGAGAGAAGAATAAAAGCAGTGAATACAGGAGAAGTTACGGTAATTCTCCCTTCTCCTCCCAAGAACTTAGTACCAAGAGTTCATCAGCTGCCAAGAGGAGAAAATTAGCATTATTGCTTTTCTCTTCTTCGAAGTAGCCCCCAGAGTGTTCTGGAAAGGGCCTCCCATAAATCAATGTTTTCCCTGTCCATATCTTCATAAATTGGGTTTTCTTAGGACACACTTGCATTGTGTCCCAGGACAAGACGCAGTATTTGCCCCATCTTGCTGCTCTGGAATGTTTAAATATTTAGAGCCAAAAGATGCGTCACACGAAAAACATAAATCCTCTTGTCCCCAGCATCTTCCGCCTCAGCTTTCCCAGCGGCTCCCTGTCCCCGGCCTTTCTTGGTGCCCAGGACCTGCCCTTCCACTCCGGTGCACAGCCCGTTAACACGACCTCCCTGGGCCCACACGGCCCACAGCACACCGATTCCTCTCCCCCTGGGACTGCCCAAAGTCTTAACATTGTGCTCTCCATCAGCTCTCTTTTTCACCCCTGGCGAGGGGCTTGCACTCCTGTCATTCCACAAAAAGGTCACCAGTAATTCCCCTTGCTAAATCCAATGGTATTTCCATAATTTTAATTCTCTTTAAAGACTGAAGCAGGAGCACTATCTCTTTGAAACCCTTGTACCTTGTCTTTCAAACCCCAGGATTTTCCCAGTTTTCCTTTCACCTCTCAGATCACCACACCTCTCTGCCTCCTCTGCTCCTGCCTCTTCCTCCCAGCCCCATACGTGGGGTGTTCTCCCCAACAGCCCAGGGTCCCGAGCTCTTGTCTGTCCACCCCGTTCAAGGAGGACCATCCTCCTGCCGCTCTCATGAGCTGTTCTCAGCTGCTGTGGTTCCCCACCGGCCCTCTATCCTCTGAGCTTCCGTAGCACGGTCTATGTCCATCACGCGGGCAGTCGGCCCCCTAAGTCCTGTGTCTTAAATGTTATGTCCGTCCTCCCAGTCAGGGTGTGAGCTCTGAGGCAAGGACCAAAATGGACACTTGTCAGGCATTCCTGCACTGCAGTGCCTGTTTTAAACTTCATAACAAGTGGCACAATGTTATGAAATAACAAATACAGAAAGAATTTGCAAACCTTAACCTGCTAAATAAATATAAGGGCTTATCGTTATAGTACAAATTGAATAAAGGAAGGATCCATTTTGGGCAAAAGCCTCTAATTAATTGAACAGGTTAAGAGAAGTCTGATCCTGGCTTAGAGGCACCAGTAACACCAACTCCACCGTTGTCTTTTCTTGGTTTTGTTTGTTTGTTTGTTTTTAAGGACCATTTAGAAGACTTTGAGATGCTGTCTTTTTGGCTTTCCAATACTTGTCATTTCCTCAACTGCCTGAAACAGTACAGTGGAGAAGAGGTAGGGATACTTGCTCGGGATTCTGCGCTGACTGCTGCTCGGTAACCTCTCATGACCCAAAGCTCACTGCAGGTGTTAGGGATCAGGACACCCAGCGCCAGGGACAGCCTCTGCACCAGCTGGATTTCTGGCCTCCTCCTCGCCCTGGAGGCCAGCTTCATGTCACCAGGTAGACAGAAGTCACAAGCAGAAGTCTTCGAGAAAGAGTCTTAGACTTTGAGCATGGTACTGGGCCTTCGTTTCCTTGAATTTTAAATCAGTGGAGTAGCTTAGATAATTTTTAAGTTTCCTTCTGGTAGTGAAATTCTGAAGTTTTTAGTTTTATGGCTCTAAAACACAGCCTTTAATCCAACATGCCTGTTTCCCTCTGTAAGAGCTGTTCTCTCTGTAAGATTCTGGTTGTGCCGCTCTAGTCTATAAATCCCTTGCCGTTTTGACTTTGCTTCTGAGGCGCTGACATCGTAAAGGAGCTTTCCACCTTCAAGTACTCACAGAGCAAAATTTCATTGATCAAAAATAACAAAATGGATTTTAGGATTTTTAATGCTCTCTGAAATAGTTGCACCATTTTATAGTCACACTAGTAGCGTCCAATGTCTCATACCTTCACCAACACTTAGTATTGACAGACATACTATTTACTGATCTCATGGGATTAAAACAATACTTTGTTGACTTAAATTGAAATTACTTGATCACCAGTGAGATATCCTTATTGGTCATTTCATATCCTTATTGGTCATTTGGGTTTTCTTTTTTAAAAAAAAAATATTTATTCATTTTAAGGAGAGGAGAGAGAGACACACAGAGAGAAAGAGAGGGAGAGAGAGAGGGAGAAAGAGGAGGGAGGGAAGAACAGGAAGCATCAACTCCCATATGTGCCTTGACCAGGCAAGTCCAGGGTTTCAAACCAGCGACCTCAGCATTCCAGGCTGATGCTTTATTCACTGTGCCACCACAGGTCAGGCTTGAGTTTCCTTTTAAACTGCCTACTTACATCCATTCTTTATTTTTCTTCGGGCTAATTTTTTTTTCTTATTTATTTATAGAAGGTCTTTATATATTATGGCTAGATTATGGTATGTCTTCTAATTTTCTTTATGGAGTTCTTTGTCATGCATTTTTAAAAATATTTTATTTATTGATTTTACAGAGAGAGGAGAGAGAGGGTGTAGGGGAACAAGAAACATCAACTCATAGTTGCTTCACTTTAGTTGTTGATTGATTGCTTGTCATATGTGCCTTGACCAGGCAAGCCCAGGGTTTTGAACCAGTGACCTCAGCATTTCAGGTTGACTCTCTATCCATTGCTCCACCACAGGCCAGACTTATACATTATTTTTTAATTTTTAGGTACTTAAATCTATCCTGTCCTCTTATGTTATATGTTCCAAGAAATTCTTCCCTATCCTGAGATGGTGAAGATATTCTCTTACTTTCTTCTAAACTTTTACAGTTCAAATTTAGAATCTACATTTATGCTTTTACCTATCTAGAATTGGTGTGATTAACTATTCTACATTGATTTGTGAGGTGATGATCTCATATCTCCTTGCACATGGATAGCCAATTTTCCCAATGGAGAGAAAGTATAATAAAATATAAAAATGTTCCTGCTAGTAATATAGAACAAAGGGGGAAATGAGTAAAGAAGATCCAAGCTCTGACTAAAAGGAACAGTGAAGTGGAGAGGGGCACAGGCTGTCCATTTAAGACAAACTGGCATCTGTGAGATATTAATGGAAGAGAATATTACTCAACAGCATTCAGCTTTTAATCCTATATTTGCCCCGTTCAGCCATGTATACAATGTTCTTTTCCCTGAGTGTTTTTTCAGTTACTGTATTTTTTATTTCTAAAAATTTTAATGGTTCTTTTTTACCTCTGCCTTTTATCATAATGTCCTACTTTTGTCTTAACGGCTTCCTTTTCTTTTATCCCTTTGAACATGTTAAACATAATGAATTAGTCTGTTTGGGCTTCTATATACAAAATGCCATAGACTGGGTGACTTAAACAACAGAAACTTATTTTCTCACCGTTTTGGAGACTTGAAGTCCAGATCAAGGTGCCAGCTGGGCTGGCTTCTGGTGAGACCTCTCTTCCTGGCTTGCAGACAGCCGCTTTCTTGGTGTGTCCTCACGTGACCTTTCCTCCGTGCGTGGGAGCGGGAAGGGAGAGCTTGAGCTCTGTAGTGTTTCTTATTGTTAATGACACGAATCCTAACAGATGAGGGCCGTACCTTTATGATCTCATTTGACTCTAATCACTTTCTTAGAAGCCCCGTTTCTAAATATAGCCACACTGGAGATCCGGGTTTCAACATGTGGATTGGGGATCAGAGGGAAACACGAACATTCAGTCCATAGCACTCACTTTATAATATTTCAGATTAGTCTATCCTCTGTAATTATAAAGTATGAATCTCATTTATCTATAATACTAACCTCTTATAGCATTTGTTTCTTTGGGTGTTTTGCTGTTTTTTTTCCATGAATTTCCATGGGAGTGTTTTGTTTTGTTTTACTATAGTTTATCATTCTGGGGCACATATTTGAAGAAGGAGTAGGCAGTTCAGTGACATTTAGTTAGTTACAGAAAATACGTACTCCCCCAAATATCAAGAACTTTTTTGATACAAATCAGACATTAAGTTGTAAAGTGTGGGAGTAGATGCTGATTATAGTATCATTAGTAGAAATAGTATTTTAATTTCCTACATGTCTATATTACTTTAATATTTCTATGCTAAAATTACTTTCAGGAATTCATGAAACATAACAGTCCACATCAGAATAGGAACTGCTTGAACAATTTTGACCTGTCAGAATACAGACAGATTCTTAGTGATGTGGCTATACGAATATATCATCAGTTCATTATCGTAATGGAAAATAACATTCAACCGATAATAGGTAAGAAAAGAATTGATAACCAAAAATACTTATTGTAATATTGACACCTTAAAAATAAATCAGGTGTATGGAATATGTGGTTACAGAGAATATAATTTTAAAACCAAGAAAATTTAGTTGTGTATATGTCTATTTTTTAATCCTTTGATTGCTTGAAACCATTACATACCTAAAAGTACAGGGTCCATAGTTTTCTCTCAGTGAGGATGATTCGTACTGACCAGAAAACCTTGGGGGAATGGCTGCTACGCATATGGCTGATTCTGGTCTGACCCAAGTATTTTTAATATCCTTAAGTCCCTCTCAAATTCTTATATACTTCCTTTAATTTTCTGAAATTTAAATACTTTAGACTTTCAATGGTTCCAGACCATGAGTTACCATGCTAACCTGCTCGCTTCACCATGATTTTGAAAGAAGAGGTGCTCCATGCCTAGACGAGGGGCTTCTGCCCAGTTGTGAACAACCGTCTTGCCCATCACCCCCCACAGCCTGGTGCTCCCCAGGCCTTGATTCTCTTGCTTTCTCTGTCACAACTGAATCGGCTACTAACTCCTGTAGAAAATGTCACACCTCTTGAAACAGATAAGAGCAGTGAGCAATGTCCTCTGGTTGTCCCCACTGTGTGTGCAAGAAAATCATCCATTTTCCTCCATAGTACCAGGCATGCTGGAGTATGAGAGTCTGCAAGGCATTTCCGGCCTAAAGCCCACGGGCTTCCGGAAACGGTCATCCAGCATAGACGACACAGATGCCTACACGATGACGTCCGTCCTGCAGCAGCTGAGCTATTTCTACAGCACCATGAGCCAGAACGGCCTGGACCCCGAGATCGTGAGGCAGGCTGTGAAGCAGCTCTTCTTCTTGATCGGGGCAGTCACCCTGAACAGCCTCCTCCTGCGCAAGGACATGTGCTCCTGCAGAAAAGGGATGCAGATCAGGTAAAATCCACAGACCGCCGCTGACTCCAGACAGGCTGGCCGGGAAGAATGCTCATAGTCTGAGGCCGCCTTCTCCTGCCCCTCCTTCCACAAGAGCTGCACTGCTGGGGGGGGAGGGGGTGTGCAGCGGGTGCCTGTGTACAAGATAACCCTTAGAACCTTGGAGCTGTCTGCCCTCTGATCCAGTGCCTCCTCCCAGCACTCTATACCATGTCAACTTGACTAGTGATTGTATATTTTAAATTCCTGCCTTCTGTGCTTACCATGCATTCAGCCAATATAGCATTGATTGACCACCACCGCTGTGAGTAGTGCTGCCTGGTGAAGGACAGAGGAAATCAAGGGAAGGGCAATTGGAGCCTGACCCTGGAGAAGCTCAAAAGAGCTAAATAACTCAAGGCAATGTGATTAAGTCAGGAACAAGGATTGCGGAAAGTGCTTCAGAAAAGAGATTTGGCAGAAAAGTTAAGAAGTGCTGTTCACTGAGTGATTTAAAAAAGAGAGAAGCACATTCTAGGCAGGGGGAATGAGCGAGCAAAGGCATACGGTGGAACTGAGTGAGGGCCCCTCCTCAGGCAGCAGCAGGCAGCTCTGTCTAAATGAAGCAGAGGTTTGTTTGGGAGCAGGAGGACCGAGATAGAGCATTAGGTTGGATCCAGACTGGGAGGATCCGAATGCCAGGCTAAGGTGTTTGGAATACAGCGTGAAGAATGGTAATCAGTACTCAGCGGTAGAGGTAGAGCATCGGCCCGGTATGTGGAAGTCCCAGGTTCAATTCCTGGCCAGGGCACACAGGAGAAAGCACCTTTCTGCTTCTCCACCCTTCCCCCTCTCCTTTCTCTCTATCTCTCTCTTCCCCTCCCACAGCCAAAGCTCCATTGGAACAAAGTTGGCCCGGGTGCTGAGGATGGCTCCATGGCTTCTGCCTCAGACGTTAGAATGGCTCCGGCCGCAAGGAAGCAACAGCCCAGATGAGCAGAGCATCGCCCCCTGGTGGGCAGGCAGGGTAGATCCTGGTCAGGCACATGCTGGAGTCTGTCTGACTGCCTCCTCACTTCTAACTACTGAAAAATACAAAAATAAACAAACAAACAAACAAACAAATAAATAAATAAAATAGTAGTCACAATTTTGAGGTATGTCAATTTCTCTTTATCTCAAAATTGAGGAAACACAGACCCTGAGCTATTGTTTGAATTACTGCTGTTAAGTGATCAGGAAACACATAATATGGAGTAGATATTTAATATTTTTATACTATGTCTAGGGATTTGATACTGTATGTGACATGAGAAGCTGACAATGATGGAAGGGGACAAAGGAGCATGTTAAACCAATAAAGAAACATGAGGCGTCCATTACATCTTCTCACATTAGTGAAACTAGGAGCTGGACATCCCCATACACCAGACTGGCAAATTCCCGTGACGCCAGGTTGTGGTTTTCAGATATGAGGGGGGTAATCAGAAGGGTGGGCTTTGTGGACCTTTCTCTCTTCACTGAGCAAGGAAAGAGTCTGTTTAGTTCACGGACTCCAAGCAGATGCACTGTTGCTCCCTGAGGTAGGTTTCAGCCCTATTTCAAGTGAAGCCATAAACCTAAATGTGCCACCAGAGCCTTCACTAAACTCGTTCCATCAGTAGGTCCCTCAAGGTGTGTGAACATGAGACATGAGTGACAGAGGACATGAGTAAGGCTCACAATGCTAGATCCTGTAACAACTGCTTTGAGGATACGCAGCATCTGTTCCCACGGGTGCTCTGTACTCTTCTCTCTCCGACTGAGAGTGGCCATCAGAGAAGTAATGCAGCTGCCGTGTCTTGCTCTGAGTAGCACGTGCATTCATGAGGCGGTCCTTCACTCAGATATTTGTTAAGTTCCTGCCATGAGCAAGGCCCACGAGGATGTATAGTGGCTTTGCAATGAAAACACAAGCCACACAATTAAAAATGAATACAAGGAGGCAATCAAGACCAAAGAAAAGAAAAATTTAAACAGTGGACAGAGGAGCTTGAAAACTAGTGCTGGGCTTTTTGGCTGCCAGGACATCCTCAGCTCTCTGGTCTCACTGGGTGTGGTAAGGCAGATATATAAAGCTTTTCTTAGTACCTAATTCTGGTTTTGTTCCTAGTCCTGAGTTATAGAAATAGGATAGCCTATGGAACTTTGTCTCACAATAGCATTTTTACAGCAAGTTCCCTCATGGCTGCTGTGCCAGTGATCTATGATAATCACCTAAGTAGAGTTCACAGAAACGGGAACCAGAAGAATGGGCCTTCGAGCTTCGGGCCCTCAGCAGTGACAGCCTCAGAAGGCTTTAAACTGTGAACTGAATTTCTTTAATAGTTGTTGCGCTATTTAGGTTATATTTCATCTTGGATGAGTTTTGGTAGCTTTTGGTTTTCAAGGAATTGGTTCACTTCATCTAAGTTACGGTATTTATGTGCATAGAGATGTTCATAATATTTCCCTATTATTCCTTTAATTTCTGCAGAATTTGTAGTAATATTCCCCTTTCATTCCTATATGGGTAATCTGTATTTTCTTTTTTTTCCCTTGGTCAGTCATGCTAAAGTTTAGTCAATTTCACTGATTATTTAAAATAACCAGGTTTTGGTTTCACTCATTTTTGTTTTAATTTAATTGATTTCTGTTATTGTGTTTATTATTTTATTCCTTTTGCTGACTTTGGATTTATTTTGCTCTATTTTTATAGTTTTTTAACGTAGAAGCTTTGATTATTGACTTTGAGACCTTTCTTTTCTAGCATAAACATTTAATGCTAATAAATTTCTCTCTGAGCACTACTTTAACTATATCCTTAAATTTTATGTTGTATTTCCATTTGTGTTCAGTTAAAAATATTTTCTAATTTCCCCTGAGTCTTATTCTTTGACCTATAGATTATTTAGAAGTATATTGTTTATTTTCCAAGTGTTTAGAGACTTTCTTGTTACCTTTCTGTTATTGATTTTTTAGTTTAATTTTATTATAGTTAAAGAATATACTTTGTCAGTCAACTCTTTGAAACAGAAAGTAGAATGGTGTTGCCTTGGGGCTGAGGAGAGAGGGGAAGGTCAGTTGTCTCAGTTTTGCAGGATGAAAATGTTCTAGGGAGCTGTTGTACAACATAGTTCATATGTTATGGTACACTTAATAATGGTTAAGATGGTAATTTTTAAAATCGATTTGAGAGAGAGAGACATAGATTTGTTGTTCCACTTATTCATTGGTTGACTCTTCTATGTGTCCCAACCAGGGGTCGAACCTGCAACCCTGGTGCATCGGGATGACACTCTAACCAACCCAGTACCTGGCCAGGGCAAGATGATAAATTTTATGATATATGTTGTATACCATAATAAAAATAAATCTCAAAGTGCATAAAGATTGAAATCTATACTATATAGATGATGATACTAAAGTCACCAAGCATCCCACTTCACCCGAGACTTTCTCAGATTTCTTTTTAAAATAAAAACTTCTAAATTCTTTTACATTAAAAAATTCCACTTTGTATGGTTTCAATTCTTTTTAAGAATTTGTTAAGATTTGCTTTTATGATCCAGAAGATGGATTGTTTTCTGAATGTTCTACAAGCAGTTGAAAAGAAAGTATATTCTACATATTCTACAGTTGTTGGATAGAATGTTCTATAAATGTAAATTGTTGGTTTTTTTCACTTCTTCTATACTATGCTTGCTGATTCTCTGTCTTTTAGTTTTATTGATTACTTAGAGGAGCAGGAAAGTTTCCAATTCTATAATTATTCTATAATTATAATTCTATAATTATTATTATTATTTTTTAAAGATTTTATTTATTCATTATAGGGGAGAGAGAGAGAAAGAGAGAGATAGAGAGAGAGAGGAGGGGGGAGGAGCGGGAAGCATCAACTCCCATATGTGCCTTGACCAGGCAAGCCCAGGGTTTTGAACCGGCAACCTCAGCGTTTCCAGGTTGACGCTTTATCCACTGAGCCACCACAGGTCAGGCTAATTCTATAATTATTAAATAGAGTTAATCTATAACTACAATTATGGATGTCTGTTTCTTCTTTCAATCTGTCAATTGTTGATTTATGTATTTTGAAGTTCCTTTGTTGGATACATACACATTAAGAATTGTTGATGTCTTCTTGGTAAATTGACCCTCCAATCATTATGTAAGTTTCTTCTTTATTCCTTCCCTAGTAATTTTCTGTGCTCTGAAGTCTATTTTTTCTGAAAGTCTTTTTCTTTTGATTAGTACTTTCATATTATATCTTTCTTATCCTTTTACTTTTAACCTATTTATATCATATTTGAAGTGAATTTCTTTTTTTTCTTTTTTTTTCTTTTTTTTTTGGTATTTTTCTGAAGCTGGAAACGGGGAGGCAGTCAGACAGACTCCCGCATGTGCCTGACCGGGATCCACCCGGCACGCCCACCAGGGGGCGATGCTCTGCCCATTCGGGGGTCGCTCTGTTGCGTGCGACCAGAGCCACTCTAGCGCCTGGGGCAGAGGCCAAGGAGCCATCCCCAGCGCCCGGGCCATCTTTTGCTCCAATGGAGCCTCGGCTGCGGGAGGGGAAGAGAGAGACAGAGAGGAAGGAGAGGGGGAGGGTGGAGAAGCAGATAGGCACTTCTCCCATGTGCCCTGGCCGGGAATCGAACCCTGGACTCCTGCACGCCAGGCCGACGCTCTACCACTGAGCCAACTGGCCAGGGCCTGAAGTGAATTTCTTGTAGGCAGCATATATTTGGGTCTTCTTAACATCTAGTCTGACCATCTGTGCTCCTTAATTGGGATGTTTATACCATTTTAATTTAATGTAATTATTGATACATACTGCTCACAAAAATTAGAGGATATTTAAAAATGAATATGAAGAGATAAAAAAAGAAGCATTTGATTTTTTAATTAAACAAGAACATCAGAAAAGCAAACAAGTCAAAGAAAGTCTCATTATGCAAATGAGATGCAAAACCAACTTTTATTTCTTTGGTGAAAATGCACTATACCAGGGGTCCCCAAACTACGGCCCACTGAGGCCATTTATCCGGCCCCCGCTGCACTTCCGGAAGGGGCACCTCTTTCATTGGTGGTCAATGAAAGGAGCACATTGACCATCTCATTAGCCAAAAGCAGGCCCATAGTTCCCATTGAAATACTGGTCAGTTTCTTGATTTAAATTTACTTGTTTTTTATTTTAAATATTGTATTTGTTCCCGTTTTGTTTTTTTACTTTAAAATAAGATATGTGCAGTGTGCATAGGGATTTGTTCATAGTTTTTTTTATAGTCCGGCCCTCCAACGGTCTGAGGGACAGTGAACTGGCCCCCTGTGTAAAAAGTTTGGGGACCCCTACACTATACAAAAGGCTGAAGTACTGGAGTATGTGCACATTCCCTGATCTTGAAAGTGCACATCCTACAATTTCCCAGCCCTTGCAATGCCTTGCAACACAATTTGCCCAAATGCAAAGCCTGGAGAGCCATAGGACGTCTTGAAGCTGGTCAAACACAAACGACAGGGGCAACAGCACTTGGGACATCCCGAAGCGTGATTAGCAGACTGTGGAATCGCTTTCAAGAGCCTGGTAGTGTACAAAGAAGACGAGGGCAGGGTCACCCATCGGCCACAACAGCAAGAGATGACAGCTACTTGACCTTATTGGCAAGAAGGAACAGGTGCCTCAATGCAACAGAGCTGTGGGGACGTTTCTTGCTGCTACTAGACAATAGCTATGCACTCAGACCATACGAAATCTGCTCCATCATGTTGGACTGCATGCCCGGCAACCAATGGTGTGCATTCCATTATATGCTGAACACCGTAGAACCTGTAGAAGGTGGGCTGATGAACATTGTCATTGGACTCATGATGAGTGGTCAACTGTTCTCTGATGAGTCACAGTTCAGTCTGCAGCCTGACAATCATCGTGTCCTGATTTAGCGTGAACGAGGAACATGGGAGAATCCACATTTCATGTGAGAAAGGGACTCCTTTGGTGGTGGTGGAATCATGGTGTGGGCTGGCATCAGCATTGGTTGTTGTACCAACCTCCATGTCATCAGAAATGGATCGCTGACTGCTGTCAAATATCAAGATGAGGTCCTGTACACTTATAGTGGTACCCTATGCTGGAGCAGTTGGAAACAACTTTCTTTTCATGGATGGTAATGCAAGGCCTGACTCTGCGCATCTCATCAACAACATGCTTTGGGAGGCAGGAATCGAATGCATGAACTGGCCTTTATGTTCTGCAGACCTGAATCCCATTGGACATGCTTGGGATGCACTGGGAAGACGTCTGGCAAACCGTCCAATGCCTCCCACAACACTTATGAGCTGGAAGTTGCCCTGGAGCAAGAGTGGCAGAGGATCCCACAAGAACTGCTGGACAATCTGATCCTGTCCATGCCCCATCGCTGTCAGTGTGGTTTGGCAGTCTTGAGTGACCATACACCCTACTGACCAGTCAATGTGTGGTACTCTCGTCCAGTCTGACATGCTTCTGTTCACCCCCACTAATATGTCACTTGCTAATCAATCATGATAATTGAGTTTGCATCTCATTTTCATAATCAAACAACTTTCTTTGACTTGTCATTTGCTTTTCTGATGTTTTTATTTAATAAAAAAAATCAAATGCTTCTTTTTTTTATCACTTTATATTCATTTTAAAATATCCCCTAATTTTTGTGAGCAGTATATTTAGGTTTAAGCTTATCATTTTATTTCCTATTTCTTCCTTTTGGCTTTTATTTCTCTGACATCCATTTTTTGACATTATTTGGGATACCCTTTTCAATTTACCTGTTGTGTTTTTACTATATCTTTTTGTGTCTTTTTAGTGGTTGTTTTAGGAATTATAGTATACCTTCATAACTTTCTCAGTCTATTTAGAACCTATATCTTATCATGTCGAGTAGAATGTAAACTGTAGAAGCTTTACCATCACAGAGGCCTTTACCCTCTCTAGTGTACGTTGTAGCTGTCTTACGTATTATATCTACATACATCAAAAACTCTGCCAGACAATGTAATTTTTGTTTTCAACCATCCAATGTATTCTAAGAACTCAATAGGAGAAGAATAGTCTATTACATTTACTCAGTTGTTTACCATTTCTGTTATTCCTTTCTCATTCCTAAGTTCCAAGTCTCATTTGGATATCGTCTCCCTCTTTTCTCCATGAGGAAATTCTTTCAATAGTCCATTTGGAGCACGTTCACTGACAATAAATTCTCTTCATTTTCTTTCATCTGAAAATGTCTTCATTTCACCATCATTCCTGAAATATATTTTGCAGTCCTTTTTTTTTCTCACTTTAAAAATGTTTTACTTTTTTCTGGCTTTCATGGTTTCTGATGAGAAATGCACAGTCATTTGAATTACTATTTCCATACAAGGGATCCATAGTCTTTCTCTGATTGCTTTCAGGATTTTTTTTTTTGTCTTTAATTTTCTGCCATTTGATTGTGATGTGTCTGGATATGGATTTCTTTGGGGTTAGCTGTTTTGAGGTTCCCTGAGCTTCTAGAATTTGTAGGGTTTTTTTTACCAGATTTGGGACATTTTAAGCCATTATTTCTTCAGCTATTTTGTCTGCATCATTCTTTCTCTTTTCCTCTGGAACTTTGATGCCACAAATGTTAGACCTTTCATCATTGTTCCAAGGATCCCTAAAGTTCAGTTCATTATTTTTAGGTATTTTCTTTCTCTGTGCTCTTCAGATTGGATAATCTCTATTGATCTCTTCCAGTTTACTACCTTTTTCCTTTAAAATTTTTTAAAAACAGTCTCATAGAGATATAATTTACATGCCAGGTAGTTCACCTAGTTAAAGTGCATAGTTCAATGATTTTTGGTATATTTACAGAGTTGTGCAACCATCACCCTAATGTAATTTTAGAACATTTTCATCACTCCATAAAGAAACTTTATATTCAATGGTGGGCTTCAGCCAGTTCTGCACAGGTTTGGCGGATCTGATACCTAATTTTCATTGAGTTTGGCAAACTGGTTGTTAAAATGGCACTTGTAATCAGGGTTCTTACTAAGATGGGCGGCTGCCCAGGCGCAATGTGGAAATCACAAATTTACATTCCTTACTTTTTTTTTTTTTTTTACAGGGACAGAGAGAGTCAGAGAGAGGGACAGACAGGAACGGGGAGAGAGATGAGAAGCATCAATCATCAGTTTTTTTTTGTGACACCTTAGTTGTTCCTCATTCCTTTATTGCTGAATAACATCTCATTTATGGATATATCACAAATTGTTTATCAGTTGGTAGACATTTGTGTTGTTTTTATTTTTGGGGTAAATTAAGTGCTGTGAACGTTTGTGGACAGTTTTTTGTGTGGACATGTTTTCAGTCCTCCTGACTACATATCTAAAAGTTGAATTGCTGGGTCATAAGGTAGTTTTATGTCTAACAGTTTGAGGAACTGCCAAACTATTTCCTTTCCAGCTGTGTCATTTATATTCCCGCTAGCAACGTATGCATGTTCTCAACACTCTCATTTATCCAAAGAGGTTGCATAACTTTCCAAGCTCACACAGCAAAGGACTGGGACTAAAACCCGTGCCTCATAACTCATAGACCTATGATAATTAGTGACAGAGAGAAGAATTAAAAACTTCAGTGGACTGAAAGAAAGTCTTCTGCCAATTTAGGAAAAGAAATCAAACAGTTTTTATACCACTGTAAATCTTCTCTCAAATATCACTTAATTTTTTTCATTTAATAGATTTTTAAGTTTATTATTGACTACTTTAAAAGACTATTTTACTTTATAAATTATTGCAGTCACTGTTCTTTGCTCAAATTTTTCCCAAAGTGAATAGCTGTTACAGCCCCTCACCCAAACCATTATGATCCTTAGAACCATGAATCATGGTCCAACCTCTTCTGTTACAAATGAAGACACTGTGGGACTGTGGTCCTGGTACCTTCAGTGAACTCTGCTTCCCTTTCAGGACACACTCAGGAGTCAGCACCTCCCCTAACATGATCTAAATGAGTCACCTACTATTCTCTGCTCCTCTGGCTTTTACTGCAGGTGCAATATCAGCTACTTAGAAGAATGGCTTAAAGATAAGAATTTGCAGAACAGCTTGGCCAAGGAAACTTTGGAACCTCTCTCCCAGGCGGCCTGGTTGCTGCAGGTTAAGAAGACCACAGACAGCGACGCCAAGGAGATCTACGAACGCTGCACCTCGCTGTCTGCTGTGCAGGTAACCAGCTTGCTGAGTGTCTCCTGGATCTGCACCAGCAGATCTTATCATTGATATCACCTTTTCTGGTTGAGCCAGCCATGGGCTGCACCTGAGTCTCTGTGCTTTTTGGGGAGCATAGTATCTCCCGTAGCCCACCCTCCTATCTAATAAGCATTTATTAAATACTAACTCCAGGCCTGAAAACATAAAAGTGCATATGACACATTTTCCTGCTTAATAAACTTACAGATGTGCTTGGCTGGGGTGGGGGTGGGGAGGCTGGAAGTGGAGGATTGTCTTACTGTCATCTAATTGTGTGATTTGTCTTTGCTACCTTCTACACTCTTCTCACCTTGTTTTCATTTTTGGAAAGAAATAACACATCATTCCTAGAGCCAATCACAGTATAAAAGAGCTACTTGTGGTCCCCAGCTATTCCAAAACCACCAGAACCATTATTTCATGGTCAGAGTTGTATTTACCATGATCTAACACCATCTTCTGTATGGTTGGCAGATCATAAAGATCCTGAATTCATACACACCTATAGATGACTTCGAGAAAAGAGTGACTCCATCCTTTGTTCGCAAAGTACAGGTGAGATACTTAAGAATATCCTTTTAATTTTTAGTATAAGAAAGTGATATTTGGTCCTGGCCGGTGGCTCACTGGATAGAGTGTCGGCCCAGCATGCAGACGTCCTGGATTCAATCCTCAGTCAGGGCACACATGAGAAGCGGCCATCTGCTTCTTTTTCTCTCCCTCTCCCACTTCTTTCTCTCTCTTTCCCTCTCACAGCCAGTGGCTCGATTGGCTCCGGCATCGACCCTGGCACTGAGGATAGCTCCATTGATTCGAGCATCGGCCTCAGATGAGGGTTGCTGGGTAAATCCTGGTCAGGAAGTATGCAAGAGTCTGTCTTGCTATCTCCCCTCCTCTTACTTAAAAAAAAAAGAAGAAGATATTTAGTTAGCATTACAGAAATCCAAGATTAAAGTACAGCCACCAAATATGACGCAAAAAGCGCCCAGAAAAAGGAGCAGAAATTTTCCCTGTCAGATTCCCCAGTTTTTAGAATTCATGTTAGCCCTATGGAAAGGGCATGATATACCAGACATGACTCACATTCTTTGTTCCTTCAGCAGGTCTTGTTTCTTTCTTTTTTTTATTTTCTTTTTTTTATTTTTCTGAAGTGAGAAGCAGGGCGGCAGAGAGACTCCCACGTGTGCCTGATCAGGATCCACCCAGCATACCCACTAGGGGGTGATGCTCTGCCCATCTGGGGTGTTGCTCCATTGCAACTGGAGCCATTCTTGCATCTGAGGCAGAGGCCATGGAGCTGTCCTCAGCATCCAGGCCAACCTTGCTTCAGTGGAGCCTTGGCTGTGGGAGGGGAAGAGAGAGATAGAGAGAAAGGAGAGGGGGAAGGGTGGAGAAGCAAATGGGTGCTTTTCTTGTGTGCCCTGACCAGAAATCGAACCTGGGACTTCCACACGCCAGGCCAACATTCTATCACTGAGGCAGCTGGCCAGGGCTCAGATCTTGTTTCTTATCAGTCTTTGAGTGCTATGCAGGTGAGCAGGACAGAACGGATATAGAGACCTGTGCCCATTTTCCTTATTTTAATCCATAGAGTTTCTTCCCCAATGAACTAGGGCAGCAGTTCTCAGAGTTGGTTCAAGGATCCCTGGGGGTCCTTGAGACACTTAGGGAACCCTGCAAAGTCTTCCTTTTTCCCATTACATACCTGTATGAGGCCAACTTTCCCCCTATACTTCAACCGAAATAACATATCATAATCAGTCGAATGCAGTAGCAGATCTGAGATTATACCTATCATATTAAATCAGACATTTTTAAAAAGATTTACAATAATATAAGACAATACCACTTCTCACTAATCTTTTATGTTTTCAAAACATAGTCATTTTTAAATAAAAATATATGAACATGTATTGGGTTTGTTCTTGTTATTTTAATGAATTAACACATTTTAAGTTATTGTATTAATTACTAATATGGTAAATATCAATAATTAGACCTACATACATAATGGCTCTTAGAGTCCTCAATAATTTTTAAGAGTATAAAGGGGATACTGAGACCAAAAACCTTTGCAAACAATTAAATTTAAAAAAAAAGATGAGTGCAATAAAAAAATTTTTTTTTATATATTTTTTTATTTTTTACAAAGACAGAGAGTGAGTCAGAGAGAGGGATAGACAGGGACAGACAGGAATGGAGAGAGATGAGAAGCATCAATCATTAGTTTTTCATTGCGCCTTGCAACACCTTAGTTGTTCATTGATTGCTTTCTCATGTGTGCCTTGACCATGGGCCTTCAGCAGACCGAGTAACCCCTTGCTGGAGCCAGTGGCCCTGGGTTCAAGCTGGTGGGCATTTCCTCAAACCAGATGAGCCCGCACTCAAGCTGGCGACCTCGGGGCCCCAAACCTGGGTCCTCTGCATCCCAGTCCAACACTCTATCCACTGCACCACCGCCTGGTCAGGAATACTTGAGATCTACTTGTATGTGGGTTTACAATTATGCCATGAGACTAGATAAGAGAAAATAAAAATATGTAGATCAATCTAGTCAGTTCATCTCGTGGCAAATTAACTTCTCAGAGTGAAAGCAAGAAAGTTTTCATAAGAGCTGATTGGAAGCCCTGGGTGGACCATTTCACCTTGGAATTGCTCTCTAAAAAGTTCTAAAGTTCTTTTGTGTGTTACCTCACATGGTTTTGAAAGGGGTGCCTCACGAAGGATGGAGCTGTGTTTTTCTTCCCCTGACTTCCAGATAGCAACAGAGCAGAACGCCCAAGCTTCCTTACTCACTTCCCTCTGGTTCTCATTTCAGGCTCTCCTGAGTAGCCGAGAGGACTCCTCACAGCTGATGCTGGATACCAGATACACCTTTCAAGTCATGTTTCCTTTTACCCCCTCCCCCCACGCTCTGGAAATGATCCAGATCCCCAGCAGTTTCAAACTCGGCTTTCTCAAAAGAGTATAGCGGGAGAAAAGAGAGTAAATGCGCTTTTCCCTCAAAAGCTAAGTGAAGGTCGGTGACGAGGAATGTGGTTTCATTAATTGGAACTGGAAATTGTCTAAAATGTTATTTAAGGAAGAAAATAAGAATTCTCCCAAATGGATCACATCTTCTCTCGCTCACAGTGATGCCGTTGCCACTGTCATTGTGTAAATATTAACACACACCAGCTGTGGCCTTGTGGCTTTGGAACCTCAGCTGGCTTTTACTAGGGTTCCTGGAAGGCTTGTGTTTTCCTCCACGTGTCTCTTGGTCTACATCTGTCTTGTGACAGGTCTCCAGCCAGCGGGGCGTGAGATCCGGGGACACAGTGTCTCCCAAATTTTGTAAGGCTCATGTGAAGCCTGGGTACGCTTATGAAGGCACAGTAGAGTCCAGGGCTAAGCCTTCCAGAAAATAATACCGTTTGGCCACAAAGGTCTGCTCAGAGTTCTTTCACTGCATATCCGTGGTGGACATAGAGGCAGCGTGGGGGCTTACTTACTCTCTTTACTAAAAATGCTCCTGCAGAAAAAATATTTATTATTTCAGACCCCGCTAATTTTTAAGAGAATATTCCATCTGCAATGAATCATATGAAGTAGTTTGTGTATGTACCTATTTAAAATCAACATATTATTAAAGCTTAGTTGCCACACCATTTATCATCTTCTCCAAAAGAACATTCCTTCAGATTTCATCTGCCAACATATTTGCCATCCTTTTTCATTGTTTAATATCTTTCATACAATAACTTTTAAAAACTAAGTTTAAAAAGACAACCTAGCCTGACCTGTGTGGTGCAGTGGACAGAACATCGACCCTGAACACTGAAATCACCAGTTCAAAACCCCAGGCTTTGGGCTTGCCCGGTCAAGTTGATGCTTCCCTCTCCCCCCTTCTCTCTCTCTCTCTCTTCCCTCTCTCTAAAATAAATAAATAGGCCCTGGCCGGTTGGCTCAATGATAGAGCGTCAGCCTGGCGTGCAGGAGTCCCACGTTCGATTCTCGGCCAGGGCACACAGGAGAAGCGCCTATCTGCTCTCCACCCCTCCCCCTCTCCTTCCTCTCTGTCTCTCTCTTCCCCTCCCACAACCAAGGCTCCATTGGAGCAAAGTTGGCTCGGGCGCTGGGGATGGCTCTATGGCCTCTGCCCCAGGCGCTAGAATGGCTCTGGTTGCAACAGAGCGATGCCCCAGATGGGCAGAGCATCGCCCCCTAGTGGGTGTGCCGGGTGGATCCCGGTCGGGCATATGCGGGTGTTTGTCTGTCTGCCTCCCTGTTTCCAACTTCAGAAAAATACAAAATAAATAAATAAATAAAAATAAAATAAAATCCTTAAAAATAAAAAAGACAACCTAAATTATTTTCTCTCATCAGAATTCATATATGTTTTAAAGTTTTCTCATAAAAATAACTGAAGTCGCTTTCCCAAATTGTATAGGAATTGACTATTCTTTGTTTCCCTACACACACACCTCTCATCCCTTTTTCTCAGATCAGAAAATGGCATTTGATAAGCTCTCTTTGTGGCCTGTAGCTGGTGGCCAGTGCCCTTTGCAACATCCCAGGAATCCCAACCTATGTTTGTTTCCGACAGTTACAAGCAATAAATGTAATTCTGCAACACAGAATTGTATCTCAGAAGTGGAAATAATACACAATTATGAAGTAACATCACCCTACTAATATGTAATACTATCTTTTCCTATTATGAGTAATTTAATTCAGTTCATTTAGATGCATTATATGTGAAGAAATAAAAAGTGGAACTTTGTAATATTTTAATCAATTAAATCAATTCCAATATGAATTGGGTCCAGTTCTTTTCATTGCTAGGAGGTTATATTTTTCTTAAGTACACAAGTTTTAATGCCTTTCTTTAAGGATCATAATTAAAGATGCTGGAATTTTTACAGAGTCATAATATCTCATAAAGCACATATAAGAATTCTTAGAGAGGAAGTAAATGTGCCTAAAGTTCCGGCTCAGGTTGTCTTTCGGGGACTCCAGACGGTGCCAGAATGAGGGGCTACTTGGCAGAGTTGGCTGGGTTTCTGATCCACATGTGGTCTTCTTTGTGCCCCTCCCAGGCCTTTCCTATGCCGCGAGAACCCCATCTCCCCTTTTTTTGGCGCTCATAACTTGGGGTTCATGCATGGTTTACAGCACTTGGCCTCAGCAGTAAGCCAATAGCGTCGTCCATCTCCTCTGCTGGTCTGTGAGAGCAGGTCCACTTCTTACCTGGCCCTCCGTTCATCTTGACGCCGGCGAGGTCGGAGGGAACTGCAGGAGCAAAGTCCTAGGGAGGTGGCAGGATGTGGGGTGGGGTGGGGTGGGGTGGTGGGCTGGTCAGCCTTGGGAAGGAGTTGGTCTTGTTTGGGGACAAGACAAAGGACCTGCAGAGGCTGTGAAATGTATGCATGCTAAAGGGAGAAGTGGGGGCACTCAGCCCATAGGCTTGATTAGTTCCTCAACGCTGAAGGTGGGAGAGGTCGCAAAAGTTAATGAGGTGCTGCTGGGATGAGGACAGAGGAGGCAGGAGGTGCTGATAACGTCTGGTCACAGGTGAAGGTCAGCAATGCTCAGTGGGGCAGGTCATGGATTCACCAGGTCAAACCTGTAAACTCTGCCTCCTCAAAGGGCAGATGGAGAACTAAGCCCGAGAAACTGGTCAACAGGGGGTTCTGAGGGCACCTGGCAGGGCAGTGTGGACGGGCAAAAGGTTCAAGGGATGAGGACGTGGTGCACATGGTAACAAGTGCCCAGCAGTGAGCACGGGGCTCAGGTGGGCAGGAGGAAGCAGCCGAGCCGTAATGCCAGCTAAGGAGATTAGATGTGCAGTAGTTCCTGTGCGCCTTCTCGCCTTTCTTATCACCTTTCTGCTGACCGGTTCCCAGGCTTAACTCTGTGGAAGGTATGTACATGTTAACATTAAGTTAGAATGTTCAGGCCTTCTTCAGCGCTCAGAGAAGTGTTCAGATATGTACATAGCAAGGTGTTGACGGTGGTCTTTCTGTGTGGTGGGAGCACAGGTGAGGGCTGGCAGTGTGTTAATCTGGTATGCTCTAATTTTTCTCCAAGTCATGTGCATTCTTTTTGAAATAATAAGATATTTTAAGTATATATTCAGTATTGGCATCAGGGAAAAAGTTAATTATCTTTAAAATCATTTAATCATTTTAAAAAATTGATCTAGGTAACACAATGTCAACATAAACCTGAGTGCAACGTATGGACTTGAAAGAGGTTTTTGACCAAACGTTAGTCATAGTGAGTCTGAGATACACCCACATTGTCATGTGTACCAGTACTTTATTCTTTTTTAATGCATGAACACATCATAAATTCTCTATCTAGTCTCTATTAGTGAACATTTGAGTTTGTCCAGTTTGGAGCTATTATGAATAAAATAGCTATTGCATTCTTCTTATTATTTTTTTTAGTACCAATTTATACTCCTGACAGCAAGGAAAAAGGTTCATTTCTCCACATCCTCCCCCACATTTCAGATTGTTAGTATTTTTCATTTTTAGTATACTAGTGAGTATGTGGTAATATCACAGTGTGGTTTTAATTCACCATTCTTGGATGACTAATGATGTTGAGCTTTTTATGTTTATTGACCATATGAATATATCTGCATTTGTGAAGTATTTTTTAAGTCTTTTGCCCATTTAAAAAAATAATCTTTGTTGAGATATAATGCAGATAACAACAAAAACTCACAATCTAATTCCAGAGCATATTTATCACACCAGAAGGAAATCCGTATCCGTTAAGCAGTCACTCCTAAGCCCCGACCCACCTCCCTGGCAACCTCTAATCTACGTCTGTCTGTGGATTTGCCTCTCTCTCATGTTTCATGTATATGAAAACATAATTTGTGGCCTTTGTGTCTGGCTTATTTCACTTAATGTTTTTAGGGTTTGTGTATGTTATAGAACATATCAGAACTTTATTATTTGTATTGCCAAATAATCTTCTACTGCATGGATATACCACATTTTGTTTATCCATTTATCAGCTGATAGATATTTGAGTTGTTTTCACTTTTTGACATAAATGCTGCTACAAACATTCACCTACAAGTTTTTATGTGAACATGTTTTCAGTTATCTTGGGTCTCTACCTAGGAGTGGATTTGGTGGTTCATACAATAACAACCCTGTTTAACCTTCTGAGGAACTGCTAAACCGTTTTCTGCATCACTGCACCGTTTTACATTCTCCACAGCAAAGTCCGACGGTTCTTTTTTTCATTGGGTCAATGAAGTGTTATTTTGAAAGTAAAAACTGGAGATACCCTATATATCCAACAATAGGAGATTGGTTTAATAAATTATGATACTCCATAGTATAGAATAATACTAAAGCTATTACAAACAAAAAGAACCATAAAAACCACCACCCAGATAGATCTAAAGTACTAACAGAATAAGTTACATGAAAATAAACAAGCAGCCAGCCCCTTTCATATAACTAACAACGCTTTATCTAAGGAGTCAGAAAAGTCTGGAAGAAGATGCACCAACCTAGGTGACAGGAGTGAATGTGCAGCAGGTAATGGGGACTTTCACTTTTGACCTTTTATCTTTGGCATTAACTCTTTTTTAAAATGTAGGGGTTTTGGTAATTTTAAAATCATATATTTAGGTGAAACACTTCTAAGAGATTTTATGGTTGATGTAGGGCTTGGGGAAGGTTTAAGACGGTCTATGAACTTTTTCTGCAGAGCCATTTCACATCAAAACTTGTTAAAATAGAGCATTTTTATCTTCTTGTTGTCAAAATGCCCCTTGGAGCATCTGCTTTAGCTGTGAAGTGTTCCCTCATCATAAAAAGGATTATTGACAATAGACTATACTAAAATTAAATTTAGCTCATGCTTTAAATACTTAATGAAAAACATTAGGTAATAAAAATATAAACAGTATACATGAACAAAACGTCCTTAAAATCTATGCTTGCTTGTGCCAAAATGTGAACAGGAATCTCTCTGGCCGCTGGGGTTATAGGTGTTTCTTCCTAACAACTTTTTGAGTTTTCCAAACTGTCTACAATAACCATATAGCATTTATGGTTTTAAAATACTATAATTTTCTAATTTGATTTATAGCTTGCCCATGTTTAACCAACCAGATCTACAATGCTAGTTATATGATGTGATTTAAGATTGATATGACTCAAAACTTGTGGTCTCCATTAAAATATGGTGTTTTCCAAGATTGTGCAATGACATATGAAGACATAAACAATATTAAACAAAAAAGGTAATTTTTAAAATTGTATATGTCATATAATTCTAATTTTTAAAAAGCTATACACATATGTTAATGAAGATACTGGAAGAAAACATAAAATGCTAACCAAGGTCAATTATTTGTTAGTATAGAGTATGTAGGTGATTAATATTCCTTCTTCATGTTCTTCTGTTTCCAATTATTTATAATGAACATACGCAGCTCTTATAATTTGAAAGTTTTCAGTCTGGGAAGGAAGACATTGTCTCTATCCAGATTTGGAATTCTTTTTTTTTTTTTTTAATTTTATTTTTTTAATGGGGTGACATCAATAAATCAGGATACATATATTCAAAGATAACATGTCCAGGATATCTTGTTCAATTATGTTGCATACCCATCACCCAAAGTCAGATTGTCCTCTGTCACCTTCTATCTAGTTTTCTTTGTGCCCCTCCCCCTCCCCCTTTCCCTCTCCCTCTCCTCCCTCCCCCCGTAACCACCACACTCTTATCAATGTCTCTTAATCTCACTTTTATGTCCCACCTACGTATGGAATAATGCAGTTCCTGGTTTTTTCTGATTTACTTATTTCACTTCGTATAATGTTATCAAGATCCCACCATTTTGCTGTAAATGATCCGATGTCATCATTTCTTATGGCTGAGTAGTATTCCATAGTGTATATGTGCCACATCTTCTTTATCCAGTCTTCTATTGATGGGCTTTTTGGTTGTTTCCACGTCCTGGCCACTGTGAACAATGCTGCAATGAACATGGGGCTGCATGTATCTTTATGTATCAATGTTTCTGAGTTTTGGGGATATATACCCAGTAGAGGGATTGCTGGGTCATAAGGTAGTTCTATTTTCAGTTTTTTGAGGAACCACCATACTTTCTTCCATAATGGTTGTACTACTTTACATTCCCACCAACAGTGGATGAGGGTTCCTTTTTCTCCACAGCCTCTCCAACATTTGCTATTACCTGTCTTGTTAATAATAGCTAATCTAACAGGTGTGAGGTGGTATCTCATTGCAGTTTTGATTTGCATTTCTCTAATAACTAAAGATGATGAGCATCTTTTCATATATCTGTTGGCCATTTGTATTTCTTCCTGGGAGAAGTGTCTGTTCATGTCCTCTTCCCATTTTTTTATTGGATTGTTTGTTTGTTTGTTGTTGAGTTTTATGAGTTCTTTGTACATTTTGGATATTAGGCCCTTATCTGAGCTGTTGTTTGAAAATATCATTTCCCATTTAGTTGGCTGTTTATTTTGTTATCGTTTCTCTTGCTGAGCAAAAACTTCTTAGTCTGATGTAGTCCCATTCATTAATTTTTGCCTTCACTTCTCTTGCCTTTGGAGTCAAGATTTGGAATTCTGACAACTGTTTCTACTCCTCTTTTTCTCGGTCTTCCGTAACTCCTAGCCAGCCTTCTTGTTCCTTCTCTGCCCAGTTCCCGGGTTCCTCTCTCCTGCCATTCCTGCAGTTGCTGCTGCCCAGAGCTCACTTCCTCTTCCCCAGAACATGATTGCAATCTCTTACCCCAGCTGATTTTCCTGCTGCACAATCTGTCTCTGACCTACTTCTGGAAGCACAAATGCTGGAATAATCTGCTTGAATGACGTTGCTCCCTTGCTGACAAACCCATGGTTCACCTACCTAATGCTATTACTTGGAGTCCTCAGCATGACCTTGCAACTGACCGCCAGGGCTGGCTTGGGTAGTCAGGGGCAACATTACCAGGACCCCGCCACAGGCCTAGCTCTAGTGGGCAGGCCCTGTTGTGTTCTTTGCCTCGCTTGTGACAAAGCAGAGCAGCTCAATAGTAAAGGTGTGGAGTCCTGCTACATATTCAGGCTCCACCACTGACCTGAACTCGTTGAGTCCCTCAGCATTTCCTCAGCTGTGACGCAGTTCTCCTGCCTCCCTCCCAGGGTGGCTATGAGAGGTCAGGCCGAGCACTCTGTGGTGGTCAGTAGCTGGTTCCTTTCTGATCTCTCATCCTTAAGGGACTGTCCTCTATCCCTTTGTTACTTAGAGAGCCCAAAAACTATGCTAGCTGCCTCTTTGCTGCAGGAGTTCAGTCCAGTTCATAAGCTCCCCGTTCTTTCTCCAGCCCCATGGTGACCTCTGCATGACAGACATTCCCCGCAGGGATAGCCCCACTGCCACCTGCCCCACAAATACGTCCCTTGCAAATTCAGCTCTGTTGAAATGTTCAGACCAGTGCCTCAGAATATCTGTATCTTCAAGGGCTCATTTCTCTGAACCTTGACAAGGCCTGTTCTTTGGAACACCTATTTAATTGGCATGGCTACGATGGCTGCCCCCTCCTACCCTAACCTCCTGTCCTCCGTCTCCAACAATGACACCGTGACCCCTCAGCCTCCCAAACAGACACCTAAGAGACATTGTAGACATCTCCCTCTGCTTGTCCCCACATGTCACCAAGTCCAGCTGCTTCTCCTTCCTAAATGTGGTCCACATCCATCCTAAAGCATTGGTTTAGTCTAGGCCTTCATCACTTCTTGCCTGAACTGTGGCCACAGGCTCTGTCCACATCTCCAGCCTCCCCACCCCGCTCCTGCTGCTGCTGTTACAGCGAGTCACAGAGCAGCACAACCTCTCTGGAGCACTCACAACATTCCGGGCTTGAGCTACGTGCTTCAGCACTGTCGCTTAGAATTCCCCTGACAATGCTATGCGGTGAATTTTAAGATCCTCATCTTCCAGACTAGCAAACAAAGATTCAGGGAGGTTAAGTGACTTGTGTAAGTAGTAGGGCCAGGAATTGCTCAGCCAGAGACAGCACCTCTAGACCCTAGCTGGTTTTGCTTTGAGGTTGCTCTCTCTTCAGTGGCCTGGGCCTATCAACTTCTGGGTGCACAGGCAGTGACCCTGGGTCTGTGGCTGCCACATGTTTAATGAGTAAGTGGGATGCTGCATTTCCACCAGGGAACCAACACCACATTTACTGGGCCCCATCGCATTGGTTGGAGGCAGGCTCTGCCTTTTTCTGACTCTTGTCTTTACTCCACAAGTTTACCCAGAAGGGAGAAGTTTTTTTTTAAGTTTCAAATTATATTATTCATTACAACAATGTTTTCCATTTTGAAGCCCCACAGAATTAATATTGTGTCACCAAGGTCAATTGTGTCCATGTTTGCAAGCTGCCAAAACAACCAGTTAGGCATAAATTCAGAAAACCTACTGTCTGGTGCCTTCTTGCTGATTAAATAAATGAGTCGGCATTGGCCCAGCATGCTGTAATAAACCAAAGGTTCCAGATGAACTGCAGATGCTTTATATCACAGGCAGAGGTCTGAACAACTACCACAATAAGAGGAAAGTGAGCATTAAACACTTTTTCTGTTGGCTTTTCTCACACACTTACCTCCTTTTCTCTCTTTTTCAGCTTCCTCTTCTGTTGAAGATGTGTGATCAGACCTTTCTAGTTAATGTATTTGGCTCCTGTGACAAATGTTTCAAACAAAGGGCTCTAAGACCAGTTTTCAAGAAATCTCAGCAGCTCAGCTACTGTTCAATATGTGCAGAAATTGTAAGTAAAACTTTTAAAAAATTTAAGTAGGAGAGTCCTGTGGTAGACAAGTTGCTATAGAATCAGTGTGCACACACACACATTTTCAGCACAGCCAGGCTGGGGTGTTAGGTTATGGACCCTGGCCTCTGACTCCCCGGGTTCAAATCCTAGTTCTGTTCCCTGGTGGTAGTATATCTACAGAACGCATCTCTCTCCGAAGGTCTGTTGCCTCATCCGGAAAATAGGAATGATAGGGCTTTGTGAGAACCAAATGAGTTTATTTGATAAAGTGTTTAAAACATACTCTGGTTTCTCTTCACATTGCATAAGTATTTTGCCTTTTACTAAAACAGTACCCAGCAGAGGAAGTGCCCAATGAATGTTTTAGCTAGTATTATTTTTTAGAGCTCATGTTTTTTCTTTTGTCTTCTATCAGTCTGCTTGGCAAGCAACCAAGCTGGAAGAAACACTAGCAAATAGACAGCCTGGGAACATCTTTCCAAAGGCCCTGTGCAAGCTGCCCCTAGGTACAGCTCTCTTGAAGACTGAATCACGCGGGACCTCAGTAATGAGCAAAATTAAGCTGAAGGAGTAGTATTTTTTGGCCTAAGCCTTCAGTAAGAGCTAGGGACTGCCCACAAATCCTGGCATTTTTCAAAGTACACAAAATCAATCCTATGCACAGGTCTTATATTCAGATATTTAATTATGGAAGATCCATGTTCAGATTTTGCAGCAAAAAAATGCCCACAGCATGACTGAAGCCCTAGGAATTAGTCCTGTCTCACAGGATTTGCAAAACAGCGAGGCTGAGCAGAGTCCCCACCTGGTCAAAAGTGGCAAATCACTCTTCCCCAAAAGCCTAATAGGAAGTGCCCGATTATTAACAGAGTTTTTTAAAACCCTGTATCAAAGGGAGGAAAAATGACTTTTATATTTTATTTAGCTAAAGAGGAAAAGGCAGTATTCACTCTCCTGGTTTCATTGTAACCTCTGACAGCAACCTAAAAAAATTACTCCTATAAAGTAAATGGCAAGTAAATAGCCCAGAGTGACACATAGGCTTTGGTACAGTTTAGTAATCCTGTCATTACAGAGTTCAGGCTCAGTGTAATCGCTTCCTGCAGCACAGAGTGCTTTAAACTTTGCTCTGCAAATTGTCAAACTGAGGACATTCAATGCTTAAAATAAGGCTGCTTTCTGGTGGCCTTCTTACCCTTGAGCAGAGCTATTTATTAATCTAGCTCTTCTGTTTTTTTTAAACAACTTCCTCTGTAGAAAGAAGCCCAGAATCCCAGATGTCATGTAATCTGTAGCATGCTAGAATCTTCCCCAATCAGAGGCCCTGCCTGGAGATAGTCCTCAGAGGACTGTTGCCAGCTATCTCCATCACACGCACTTCGGGGTTCCCAAATATCAAGACAGCCTCCTTTGGCTGAGACATTCAGATGACTGACAGCTACCTTTTCTCCAGGTTTTTGGGATTGTGTAGACTCAGCCTCCAATGGACCCTTTTCCTGAATAGAGGAAACTTTGTATCTTTACCACTGCTGAAACGCAGTAGATCTGCAGTGTCCTCACTTTAAAAAAGTAGTGAACACCAGCCTAACCTGTGGTGGTGCAGCGGATAAAGTGTCGACCTGGAAACACTGAGGTTGCTGGTTCAAAACCCTGGGGCTTGCCAGGGTTTTGAACCAGCAACCTATTCAAAAGACACATATGAGAAGCAACTATGAGTTGATACTTCCCACTCCCCCTGCTCCTCCCTCTTCTCTCTCAAATCAATAAATAAAATCTTATAAAAAAAAAAAGTAGAGAACACCAAATTTTTCCAGATATTAAACAATTACATGGCCTCATCTCCAGATGGGAAGAGATTTGGAATTTCTCTCACACAGAGAACCTTCAGAGGAGGGCACACACCAGTGTAGAGCTCTGTTCATCCCAGGTCTTCTCAGACGGGCAACCTCACATGTCCCGCCGTGGTCCAGGAGGAGTCGGCCTAAGAAGAGGATGAGAGGGTGCTGCTTTGCCCAGACCTGAGATGCCCCTTGTGAGAAGTGTCCCATGACCTAGTGTCTCCTCATTTAAATTACTTCATGTGAATTGCTCAAGAGTATCAGGCAGCCTTAGTAATATCAACAAGCACATACTGTGTGCCACACATGGCTCTGAATGCTCTACATGGTCATTCCAGACAAGGACCCTATGGGGAAGGTATCATTCCCAATTACAGATGAGGAGCCTGAGACACAGAGAAATTCAGTAAATCACCCAAGGCCACACAGCACTGCCAGGATTTGTCCCCCAGGTAGTCTGATCTAGATAGAGCCTATGCTCTTCACCTTTTGCTCTTTGAAACAGATCTATAAATAGTAGAATGTATCTAAAACATTTATATATTTATATATGTACAATATTTTAATTATGTTTTATATAGTATATAGTTTTATACATCCATTTAATTAACATTAACTGAGCACCTAAGATAGTAATATTAATAATAATATCAACTATAAATAACTTCCAACTTTTCTTAGAGAGGATTCAAGATAGGAAGTTAAGCTGGATTCCTCAGGAAGGGAGTGGGTACAAAGAGGATGGGATTGGCACCCAGATTCTGCTTGGCGGTGTTTCTCTTAGAATTTGTAATTTGGATCTGCCTTCCCAGTCTGTACACAAACACACATGCAAGGCAGTGAAGAGGGAAAGAGGAAGAGCCGTGGGTTGGGTCCTCCACACCGAAGTCCTGAGGCATGTAACTCAAAGGAGCCAGACTGCCTGGGTCCAAATCTTGCCTTTGCCTCCTTCTGTAAGTATGAACTGAGCAATCATTTAACCTTTCTGTGCCTCAGTTTTCTCATTTGTAAAATGGGAATGATGATAGTACCATTCAGAGTGACTGTTCAGTCATTAATGTAAAGCATTTGGAATAGTGCCTGGCACTGTAGGGGACTGAAAAGAGGAGTTGCTTGAATGCCATAAAGTCACTAAATGTGCGTTCTTGAAATCCCCGCTTGGCCTAAGTGCGCGTCCTCCACCAAGTCACGTATCATCCCAAATCTCAAGTTTCCCCACCGGCGAAATGGGCACCACACTCCCCGCTTCTCCCGGGCAGCGTGCGCAGCGGCGCTAACCCGCTTGCCCCCGGCACTGCGCCAGGGCGCGCGCCGCAGGTGCGGGGCACGGGGCGCGGCGCCGGTGGCCCGGCGGGCCGGGGGGAGGTCAGCCGCCGCAGCCCCGCCGGCAGTCGCCCAGTCGCCGGCGTCAGCGCCGGGGGGCGGGGCTGTGCGCGGGAGACGGCGGCCGGCGCTGCGCCCGCGGCCGCTCGGGCCTCCTCCGCTCACCGGTGTCCCGACTTTCCGTTTCGCTCCCCGCCGTGTCCCCGCACGAAGATGGCCACAGACGGGCTGCACGAGAACGAGACGCTGGCGTCGCTGAAGAGCGAGGCCGAAAGCCTCAAGGGCAAACTGGAGGAGGAGCGGGCCAAGCTGCACGACGTGGAGCGTGAGTGCGGGCCCGGCGCGGGCTGCTCGCGGGGAGGCGGGCGGAGGAAACGGGACCCGGCTCCGAGGGGCAGGGTGCGGGCGGCCTGCGCCCGGGGCGGAATGCGGGCCCCTGTCCCCACACCAGCGGAGGCGCAGAGAGTGGCCGCGAGCCCCCGGCACGAGGATGGAGGATGTGCGGCGCGAGCTGGGCCGCCCTTGGAGGCTCCGGCACCTTGCGGAGCCCCGCCCGCCTCTGGGCCGGGCGCTTGCTGGTGGCAGCCCCTGGGCGCTTGCTGGTGGCAGCCCCTGGGCGCTGGCCTCCCGACGAGGAGCGTGGGACCAGTTACCACCGTCACCTGCCTGGGAGATGCAAGCTGATGGCCTTCCTGCCTTTCCCAGGCCGAGCGAGTGGGGGCTAGCGCGGCGAGCTCAGGGGGCGAGGCCCAGGATAATCTGTTTTGGTTTTTAATTATTTGGCTTTCTGCATCACTTTTGTGTCTTTTCTCAATTTTGCTTTTACCCTGAACCAGACTGATTTAAAAGCTCATTTTTCAAATCTGCCCCATCTACTTGGGGGTGGAGAGCAGGATGAGGGAAGGAAAGTAGAGGAGTTTACCAAATCCAACCATTTAGTTTATTTGAGGCTGTTTTAAAAGCTTTGGATGGATGTGGTATGATTGGCATAAAAGAGCAATAGCAATCTTAAACTTACATTACTGACCACTATCATAATTTAGAACCAGCTCTGTTTGTTTGTTTGTTTGTTTTGGGGGGGTTGTTTGTTTTTTTTGAGTGAGCAATTAAATAGCCAGGTGAAATGACTTGGCTGGATCAGCTTCCCTTTACTGTATCATATGGTTCCTCCTTGGCAGAGCTTGGGCTCCGGGCCAAGCTTGGGGAAGTGGCTTTATCTGCTTGCTTTTCAGCTCAGAGGGTGGGAGCCCCTCTTTGCTGAGCAGTACCTCCCCTTGGAGCCCTCAGGCACAGCTGTACATTGTACTCCTGCCATTCCTATTTGGTTGCGTCCCCTTTAAATTCCATTTGGAAAAGAGAGATGGAATCCATACTAGATCCTTTAGCACCTAAAATTTTTCTTTTTTGAAAAATTTCTTGATAGAAGTCGGTGACCTGAATCTAGTGCGTGCTGTGCTTTTGCAGGGGCCTCCTTTAAATCGGAGTCACACTCAGCCCCTGTATCATTTAGAAACGTATCCTGCTACAGTGAACTATAAAGCTCCAATAAAGTAGTTAAGCAAATTGGGACTTGTTTTTCTTACATACCAAGAAGAAAGGTAGGCAGTCACCAGCTTTGGTCCAGCTGCCCAGTGTGCCGTCAGGGATCCGCACTCCTGTCTTCACCACCCTGGGAGCACTGGCATTTACCTCCTGACTGTAATATCACTGCCACAGCTCCAAACATCACCCCTGTATCCAGGACAGGAAGAGGAGGGAATGTGGTTACCAGCCTCTCCTTTTTATTAGGAAAGCAAAAGTTTTTCCCTAAGTTTTCTTTTCTTCCCAACAGATTTTTGCTTGCACTTCATTGGTCAGAATTAGGTTACATGGCTGGCTACTACAAGGGAGGCTGGGAAAGGCAGAACTGAACTGGGCGCATTGCCATCCTCAGAGCTGGGTTTCTGTTGTCAGGGGAGAAGCGAGGCATGATATGGGGAAGCATAGGAGAGAGTATCCCCCGTTCCCCTCTGCAAGTTCCCACACTCTGCAGATGATAACTATGTTGCTGTGAGCCAGGTGTTATCTGAGGTAGGTCTGATTTATCCCATTTTACAGATGAAGAAACTGAGGCACAAAGTGGTAAAAGGACTTGTAGAAAGGGGGTTTCTAGAAACTCTCTTACTCAATAGTGCAGGCTGCCCAGTGTGGTATTTTTCAGCTTTTTCTTTGAATTTGTAAACTGCCTTATGGCAGGGAGATAGTCAAGACTCAGCTTTTCAACAGGGAGCCCCTGTCCTGCTAAAGATGCAACACCCTCAGAGGTATGGCCAAATTTGGCACACTGGAAGGATCTCTCCTCACCTGTCTATAAGTCAGAATTTTTTAGTTGAAAAGACCAGAAGTCACATGGTCATGTTCCCCTTTATGCCCACTGTAGCTTCCGGCCACTGCTCCACTCCTGTATAAACCCTGGCTCCTCTGAGGCTCCTGTCATTCAACTTCCAGGCCTATTCTCCTCCCCCCATGCCGCTGTCTCCTGACCTCCCAGCCAGGCTTTGTCATTTCCTATGGACTTTGGCACGTGGCTTGAGCCTTCCTTTTGACCCTACTCTGCGCCCCTACCTGGTGTCTTCAGGGTTCACAGGGTGACCCTCTTGACATGCTGGGCCCTCACTCATTGCAGCCCCCTGGGATCTTGCTGGCAAGCAGAACAGCTCTATCTCCTCTGACCACAGTCTCTCCCACAGAGTTCTCCCTGATCTGGGACTGTGGGGCTCTATTCTCTCCCACTCTCTCAGCCCTTTCTGTAGGTTTTTACATAGTTGTTAGATGGTCCTATGACCCTTAGCCTAGTTGGGGAAACCTCTTTAGGCCATAAATTTAAAGTGACCAAGTCATTCCAGTTTGCCTGGGACTCTTCTGTTGTAAAATGGAGAGTCCTGCATCGTGGGGAACCTCTCAGTACTGGGCAGGCGGGGACAGTCGGTCAGCCTTCTCTTAGTAATGACTTGCCTAAATTCTTGGCTTAAGAAAGTCAACACAGGCCTCAGCCAGGTGGTTCAGTAGATAAGTGTTGACCTGGCATGCCAGAGGTTATCGGTTCGACCCCTGGTCAGTCAGGACACACAGGAGAAGCAATGAGTGAGTGCACAACTGAATGGAAGGACTAAGGGAAACACTGAGTTGTTGCTTCTTTCCCCCTTCCACTCTTCCTCCTCATCCCTCCCTCCCTCCCTCCTACCCTCTCTAGGGGACAATCCTCTCTTCCTCTCCCTCCCTCTCTCTAAAATCAATGGAAAAATTAATTTTTAAAAAGCCAACACAACAAAATTGTAGAAAATAAACTTGGAGGAAAAGTGAACCTTTCCCAATTCCAGACTCTCATCTCTTTGACTCAGACAGCGTACATTTGTTGTGCCCTCATCCCCAAGTCGGACCCTCAGACAACATTGCATACAGGAAGTGGCTTATGTGGGTGGTCTGAGGGGAAGCCAGCATACTTAGAACTCCAAAGCCTGAGGCCCATGCCCTGTCCCTGCCTTTCCTGTCATTCCTCCAGAGCTGCCTGCCTGGATATTTCTCCTTATCCCTTCTGCTTGCCTGCTATCATTTGTAAGTGCTTCCTTGCTTGAGTCTAAGGCGTTTTAGAATCATGAGGTTATGGCTGTATTAGTTTCCTATTACCTTGTACACATTTCCACAAACATAGTGGCTTACAGCTACATAAATTCATTCTGTTGCAGTTCTACAGGTCAGAAGTCTGGAATGACCCAGCAGGGCTGCATTCCTCCTGCAGGCTCTAGGGGACAATCCATCCCTTACCTATTCCAGCTTCTAGAGGCCATCTGCATTCCTTGGCTTGTGGCCCCACATCACTCCACCCTCGTTTCTGTCATCATCATCTCCTTCTTTAACTCTGATCCCTCCTTTTATAAGGGTCCTGTGATTACATTGGGCCCACTTGTATAATCCAAAATAACCTTTCCATCGGAAGGTCTTTAACTTAGTCATGGCTACAAAGTCTCTTTTGCCATATAAGGTCACATATTCACAGGGCCCAGGGATTAGGATGTGGACACCTTTGGAGGGCCTTTCACACAGCACTAAAAATTAGAGGGATCAAAACACTAGAGGGATCACATGCTTCAGTCTTTTTCTCTTCATGGAAAAAATGTTTTCTTCTGCCAACAACCCCATCCCTTTCTTTATGGATGAGGCCGGAGTCCAGGGAAGGGTTCAGGGATTTCCCTAAGGTTATGCAGCTACTCTAAGGGAGCATGGGGGGGTAGGCACCAGGGTTTAGGTTCCTAGTACAGTTTTCCTCCTCACCGTGCCAGGCCATCTCTCAGAAAGTTGAGATTTACATTCATAAGGAAAAAAAGTAAATTTGTGTGTGTGTGTATGAAAAGGTATCAGTATTGGGGGGGGGGGAAGCAAGATGCAGAACTGTATGTATAAGAGGATTTCTTCAGCTTAATCAAGGAATGCTTTCAAGTGCATTAAGTTTGTGGCAGGGTACACAAGAAACTTATCTCACGAGGGGCCCAGAGGAGTGAGGAAGTAAAGGTACTTTTCAGTTTAACCCATCTGAGAATGTACTGCTTTTTTAATAAAAAATGAGTACAGGCAGTCCCTGGATTATGAATAAGATAGGTTTGAAAATGTTTAAGTATTTATACGCACAGAAAGGTAAAAATAAATACTGTGTTAAGACAAACATCTGTCTGAGTTGCATTTAATAGGTCAATATCCCTGTTCCAACTTAAATACAAATTCAACTTAAGAACAAACCTATAGAACCTATCTCGTTTGTAACCCAGGGACTGCCTGTACTAGAGTGGGAGTCAAGGTCAAGAACAAAAGGAGAGTGTTCATCTATAAAGAGTCCTTAACTTGAAATTAAACTTGCAGGCCCTAGCCAGTGGCTAAGGGGATGGAGTGTTGGCCTGGCATATGGACATCTTGGGTTTGATTTCTGGTCAGGGCACGTAGGAGAAGCAACCATCTGCTTCTCTCTCCCTCCCCCTCCCCCTTGTCTCCTCCTTGTCCTCCCACAGCCAGTGGCTTGATTGGTTTGAGCATCAGCCCCAGGTGCTGCTGAGGATGGCTCTATTGAAGAGCATCAGCCCCAGGCACTAAAAATAGCTTGGTACTCGGGCATTGGCCCCAGAAGGGGTTACCAGATGGATCCCAGTTAGGATGCATGCTGGAGTCTGTCTATCTCCCTTCCTCTCACCTAAATAAATAAATAAATAAAATAAATTAAAATGAGGAATGGTCTCAAAGACAGGCTAGAAGCAAACAGCAGGACAAGCGCTGGGTAAGTCCAAGTCCAGAGGAAATTTGGGCAAATCATAGGATTAATCAGCAGATATTACTCACTATTCTGTCTGTTCTAAACATAACCTTGTGAAAGGTTTTATTCTCAAAAGCTTGTTAACCTAAAAATAAAAAGGCCTTTCAAAGTGAGAAGCAACAAACATTTATTTGAGATCAATAAGAATAACTATTCGGGAAACACTGATTCAGGCAGAAGCCCAAATATTTAATGTCTTAATTAGAAGATAAAGGCAGTGGGTGTTTATGACAACAGTAAGGGGAACAATTACATCAATAGAAGGAACACATTCTCATTGGTGCAAATAATATGCATATAGCACAGTGATGTCCATTCTAGACAGTGTTTTTAATTTTCAGTCTGGTAGTCATCAGTCCAGTAGTCATAATAACTGCTTTCTCATTATCTTTGCAAACAGTTCTTTGGAGCACAGTGTTGCTTTAGGCCAAGCCTAAAGGTTCTTCTGCCCTGTTTTTACATTCCAGAGCTTTGAGGCATAAGATGTGCAAGGCAGTTCCTCTGGGCTGGCAGCCCCAGCTCCATTTTCAAGTGGCTCCATTTATTTATTTGTTTGTTTTTGCAGGCTTAATGGCTGGAGCCTTGGACGATTCTAATTTTATAGTGTAAGGAGAAATCTAGGAAAACGAAATTTCTGGATTAGTCTGAAGCAGATGTGGTGATTCACTTTTTCCATGTCCTAAGGAAATACGCTGTGCGTACTGAGGCTCATGGAAGTGAGTTTTCTTGCAGAGTAATCCTCCTTCAAGTGCTGCCTGCAGCCAAGGGAGCAGAAAGCAAACCTGCCTTTCACTTCCTCTCCCTTCCTTTTGCTCTGCATTCATAATGCGCCTGAACTAGCCCATGAAAGTGTCTCTAGAATACATCATAGTAAAGCTGTGCTCTCTAGCAGACTTAGAAATACAGAACCCATCCATAACCACACCAACTAGAGGTAGCCACTGCTTATATTTTGATGTATTTCATAGCTTTTGCTTTTATATTTGTGTAGATATTTATGCACATAATTAGGACTGTGCTAGGTATAGAGTTGGAGCCTAGTTTTAATTTAACACAATGGTTTAAAGAGCTCCTGGTATTACCTACACTCCTTTTTGATGTCAGCATTTAAAAACTGTTAGATGGTATTCTACCTGGTATCCCACCTTACATGCTGTACCATAGCTTAACCCTTCCAGCTTTTCACCAGGGAATTCAGGGTAGGATTTTTCTGGGTGTGGCTAATGCGTGGTTTTAAAGAAATGCAAAAAATCTGTGGCAGAAGCGATGAGGTAATGTGATTGTAGATGTTTTCCTTCCACCCAGGTGTTGGAGGGCTTGTATACCTCTACCATTCTACCTCGGGGTAGAATCGGAATGAGTTTTTGAAAATTAACTTTGGATAATGTTCCTTCCTTGAATCTTTTGATTTACCAAATGGCGGCTATCAAGACTGTGTATTGGTAGAAAATTTAGAAAGTGATTGAGTCAAGATAATTTTTTAAATGGTTTTATTTTTCTGTTTATGACAGCTCACTTGTCTTTGATCTTCTCTTTGGTATTTATAATGAACCGCATAATGCTTATTTTCAGGGAGATTTTAGAGCTTGTCCATGCTTAGGCCGTTATTTTCTTTTTTTTTTCTGAAGCTGGAAACAGGGAGAGACAGTCAGACAGACTCCCGCATGCGCCCGACCGGGATCCACCCGGCACGCCCACCAGAGGCGATGCTCTGCCCACCAGGGGGCGATGCTCTGCCCCTCCGGGGCGTCGCTCTTTTGCGACCAGAGCCACTCTAGCGCCTGGGGCAGAGGCCAAGGAGCCATCCCCAGTGCCCAGGCCATCTTTGCTCCAATGGAGCCTTGGCAGCGGGAGGGGGAAGAGAGAGACAGAGAGGAAGGAGGGGGGGGGGTGGAGGAGCAAATGGGCGCTTCTCCTATGTGCCCTGGCTGGGAATCGAACCGGGGTCCCCCGCACGCCAGGCCGACGCTCTACCGCTGAGCCAACTGGCCAGGGCTAGGCCGTTATTTTCATAGCCTTTTGGGAATGACGAGAAGGACCCTTGTGTGTATTTTCACTTTATGAATTGACATGGTTTGAAATCTTGTGTATTGACCTTCATATTATACCATTTACTTTAAACTCAGATTTACTTTAGGTTTAGATTATAAAATAAATAGCAAAACTATTCCCTGAAAAGTTGAGAGGAAGCCACATCTTGGTGAAGAAGTAATCTTTGCCTGAAACTCGAGGTCGAGGTGATTTCTAAGGCCCCTTCGAGATGAACTCTTCACACCCTGTCTTACAGAGCAGGGCACAGGCTCGGAGGAGACGTTTGTTTACCACTAACTTATAAGTCATGCCCTCCCCTCAGGCTTCATTTCCTTCTCTGAGAAGTGACAGGGCTGGGGCAGCTCACTGCTCCTCACACTTGTTTGGACCCTGGGGGACAGTGGGCATGAGGCATGCTGGACAGATAGATGTGACTCTGAGCCCAGCGTCGTCCCCTGTCCTCCCCCACCGGTCACCAGCTCTGCTCTGTTTTGTGCAGGGCTTCTAGTAAGACTTTGTGTGTGAGAGAGAGAGAGAAAGCAGAAGAAGGCGGGGGTGGGGGTGGGGAGGCTTCTACAACTCAAATCTGAAAGTCGCTGCTTTGCCCTTGGCCAGCCCTGCACTCTGGAGCCCCGCCCGGGACAGTGCTGAGCACGGCTTGTTGAGTCGCGTGGGTCTCTTCCGGCTGTAACTTCCATCACTCTCCCAGTCACGTGGTGGCCGCTCAGGGGCAGTGCAGGTTTCTTGACTCCTGACTGACCCATCAAGGAATATGGGGAGTCCACGGTCGGGGTGTCTCCTGAACTAAGAAGCCACTGTCACTGCCTCACCTAATCCTTGATTGTCTAAAGACTTCCAGCTTCCTGCCCCAAGCTCATCCTTCTGTGGAAGGTGTTTATCTGTCCTTGAGGGTCCAGTGTGTGTGCATCGGGTCCTTAGCCTGTCTAAACCGGTTTTCTTTTTCACAGAAATAGGGGTGAAGCCTGTGTGTGGTCTCAGGCTGGTGTAAATCTTCAGGCCTTCACCTGTCACCCAGGAGACATGCAGTTCATGGTGGATAATGGTAACATGCATGGAAAGCCTTTAAAAACGTGCTTTCCCTTTGACTCAGCAAAGCCACGGCTGGAATTTATCTCAGGGCTAACGCAGTGAGGCAGGCAGCACGGCAGACCTGGAACACAGTGTCCAGCAGGAGGGAGCTGGGGGTGGGGTACATCCATGCAGTGGAATGTTGTGCAGTCACTTAAAGTGACAGGTAATTACATTTCACGTGGAAAGACATCAGGTGAAAAAAAACACCAGGCCTCCAGAATTATACATGTAATGTCATCTGCTTACATACATGTGCACACACAGAGAAAAGGTCTGCAGTGATATACATTGAATGTTATGAATGGTCAGACTAAGCAGAATTATAAGGGATCATATGTTCCTATTTTCTGGTTATTTTCAATGAGCATGTGCTTCTATAATTATATTAAAAGAAATCAAGAAAAACACTCTCCCTGTCCATAACCTCTTTTCATTCTCCCCTTTTCTCCTTTCCTAAACACGATCTCTAGTTTTCATGGTCCTTCCATTTCAGAAGCTTTCTCTCCTCCGTTATGCTGTTTCTTCTAGGACCCAGCCCTTAGCCCCCCAGCTCTGTATTTCTGATTCCTAGCCTGGCACGTAGTTTGCTTTCCCCCTTAAACCTCAGAACACCCCCATGGATTAGGTCATTCTCTTCCAGGTGACTGGACAAACAAAATAGATACTAAGAAGCTAGCTTCCGCTTTCCTTTCCCGCCATCTCCTGTGCAGCCCTCAGAACCAGGCTTCTGAGACGTCTCCTCTGATGGCCACAGCTGCCTCCTCAACCACAGACTGGAATCCTCCCCTTCTCTGACCCTTCCCCCTTGTCCAAGACGCTGCCTTTCTGCTCCTTCTCAGAGCGGCCTCCACCTCCACCTTCAGTGGGCATGACTCACGGAGGGAGCGTGTGGGGGTGCAGGGCCCCCAGCTCCACCCTAGGTTCTGCCTGCTTGGATCAGGAAACAGGTGGGCCGCCCACTGCCGTGCAAGGAGTTTGCCCTGATCAGTGGAGGAATTCCTGGGCAGCTGAAGCAGAGAGGATAGACTGGAGGTAGGGAGAGGTACAAAAAAGAAAGGTGCTGGCCCTGGCCGGTTGGCTCAGTGGTAGAGCATTGGCCTGGCGTGCAGGAGTCCCGGGTTCGATTCCGGCCAGGGCACACAGGAGAGGCGCCCATCTGCTTCTCCACCCCTCCCCCTCTCCTTCCTCTCTGTCTCTCTTCCCCTCCCACAGCCAAGGCTCCATTGGAGCAAAGTTGGCCTGGGCGCTGAGGATGGCTCCATGGCCTCTGCCTCAGGTGCTAGAATGGCTCTGGATGCAACAGAGCATCGCCCCCTGGTGGGCATGCTGGGTGGATCCTGGTCGGGCGCATGCGGGAGTCTGTCTGACTGCCTCCCCATTTCCAACTTCAGAAAAATACAAAAAAAAAAAAAAAAAGAAATAAAAGTGCTTAAAAATTATGCTTGTCCACCAAATCCTGCTGTTTAGGATTACTACAGTTGATTAAAATTTAATACTTACTGAGCATTTCATTTATTCTTTCAGTAGTTACCTGGCACCTGCTGTGTGCCAAGTTGGAGAATAATAGCTAACACTCATTAAGTGTTCCCTTTGTACCAGGTTCAAATAGTGGTCCCAGCAAACCCCCCAGGGAAGGGAAGGAAGGGAGGCAGGAGGAAGTTAAGTAGCTTGCTGGGGGCTGCACAGCTGGCGTGGCCGGCCGGCCCAGCCGGGCTCTGAGCCCTGGCAGCCTAGCAGAGCAGAGCCAGTTCCGGGTTCCCGGGATCCCTGACTGCTCTGTGCCAGTCCTGCTCTAAGGAGATAGAGCAAGACATGCCCTCATCCTTTTCCACTTACCTTCTAGTGGGGTTTCTTAACTGGTTATCATTATATGCAAGTAAGTTCTTATTATAGAAATCAGCTGGTTGTGTGATTTCTTTAAAAAAAGAACAGAAGGGAAGTCCTGGAGCGGTGGGTGGTCCATGAGAAGGCAAAGGAGAAAGCACCATCAGCTCTGGGCGAGTTCCCACAAATTATTTACAGAACGTAACTCATTTCCAGTTGTTTTTAAAAAATATTTTAGGGGCCCTGGCCCGTTAGCTCAGCAGTAGAGCGTCGGCCTAGCGTGCGGAGGACCCGGGTTCGATTCCCGGCCAGGGCACACAGGAGAAGCGCCCATTTGCTTCTCCACCCCTCCGCCGCGCTTTCCTCTCTGTCTCTCTCTTCCCCTCCCGCAGCCAAGGCTCCATTGGAGCAAAGATGGCCCGGGCGCTGGGGATGGCTCTGTGGCCTCTGCCCCAGGCGCTAGAGTGGCTCTGGTCGCAACATGGCAACGCCCAGGATGGGCAGAGCGTCGCCCCTGGTGGGCGTGCTGGGTGGATCCCGGTCGGGCGCATGCGGGAGTCTGTCTGACTGTCTCTCCCTGTTTCCAGCTTCAGAAAAAAAAAAAAATTTTAGTATTAAATTTGTTTTAATGGACAAGAGTGTGGTGGTTACCATGGGTGGGGGGGGGAGGGAGGACATGGGAGGGAGGGAGGGAGAGAGTTAGGGGGAGGGGGAGGGGCACAGAGAACTAGATAGAGGGTGACGGAGGACAATCTGACTTTGGGCGAGGGGTTTGCAACATAATTTGATGACAAAATAACCTAGACATGTTTTCTTTGAATATATGTACCCTGATTTATTAATGTCATCCCATTACCATTAATAAAAATTTATTAAAAAAAAAAAAAAATTTGTTTTAACTCTTTAGTTCAACAGATGTGAGATTTGGCAGGTAGAAACAGGAGGGAGTGGATTAGAAGTGAACCAGATGTGGGAAGGGAAATGCAGTGAGAAAAATAATTAGTAGTTGAGATATGTTAAAAATTCTCATTATGTAAGGGGAGCCTATTTTGGCTGGTGAGTCATCCTTTTTTCTCTTTTTTTTTTTTTTTTTGTAAGAGGAACATTAACTAGCTGTGACTATCCTAATGCTGAATTGAGGGGAGCAGCAGTAATATCAGTGTGGTGTTTCAAAGTGGAATATACTCACAGCTCTGAGCTGGTATAGATTTGTATACAAGGCCTATAAGAATTCAGAAAATTTCTGTCTGTTTTTCAACTCCATCCAGAATGTTTTTGTTCAGACCGTGTCTGTAAGAGACCAGTGTGCTATTTTTTTTTATTTATTCATTTTAAAGAGGAGAGATAGAGAGAGAGAGAGAGAGGAGAGAGAGACAGGGGGGAGGAGCTGGAAGCATCAACTCCCATATGTGCCTTGACCGGACAAGCCCAGGGTTTCGAACCAGCGGCCTCAGCATTTCCAGGTCGACGTTTTATCCACTGCGCCACCACAGGTCAGGCAGTAAAGAACGTGCTGTTTTAGCAGAAGCTATGACGTGATCCTTGTAGGTTCCTGGAGCACTTTATTGTTCATCACATACTTTTTTGCAGTTTAGGATGTCACAAAGGCTTTTGACCTGTTCACACTTGCTTCTTCATCACAGGGAAATAGGGCAGCCAAAACGAAGACTTTGGAGATGTGGCTTATTCCAGGGCTGGGGCAGGGAAAGCCTGCCGTGACAGGTGCTTAGAGGAGGATGGGACATGCTAGGTCTCCTGAGCCTGCCTGAGGCGGCTCCCTGAGCAAATCGGGACTGTGTGAGCAGCAACGTAAACAACAATAGTAAAGGGCTTATCACATCTCCAGTAAGGTAAGAATCCATGAGGCCATACTAGTATAAATGAGTGAATCAATAAGTTGAGGCCTGACCAGGCGGTGGCGCAGTGGATAGAGCGTCGGACTGGGACGTGGAGGACTCAGATTCAAAACCCGAGGTCACTGGCTTGAGTGTGGGCTCATCTGGTTTGAGCAAGACTCACCAGCTTGAGCCCAAGGTCACTGGCTTGAGCAAGAGGTCACTTGGTCTGCTGTAGCCCAACCCACCTCCAGTCAAGGCACATATGAGAAAGCAATCAATGAACAACTAAGGAGCCACAACAAGGAATTGATGTTTCTCATTTCTCTCCCTTCCCGTCTGTCCCTCTCTCTGTCTCTGTAAAAAATAATAAAAAATATATAAATAAATAAATACGTTGGGGAGAAGGGAAAGTTCCTCTTTATATTAGAAAACCAATTAAAATGCAGAAGGAATGATGGAATTAGAAAAATCACCATTACCAAGTATCCTAATAACAAGCTCAGGCAAGAATCAATGGATGTTAAAACCAGGGTGTGCAAGTTTGAGGAGTAAGAGGATGTTTATGTAATCTGAGTACATCTCCACAAAATACTTTTTCATTGCAAAAGGCGAAGTGGTAACTGCAGTAGAGACGCCTGGCAGATGCCACCTTAACCAAGTGATCACAGCAGGTGCCTCCTGCTGGCTCACACTGACAGGAAGTTAGCGTCAGTCTGCTGTGTTCCTGCAGACATGTGTGACCCAAACCTAATCTGAAGGAAACATCAGATAAGCCCAAATTGGGGAACGAAATATCTGGAGACTAGAGAAACATGAAAACTGAATGCAGCACAGGGTCTCGGGGTTTCTTTTGCTGTAACAATATAAATTAGTGGGACGTTAGAGAGTATCTCTATCAGCTCTATAGATTAGACATAGTATTATTGTTTCAGTGTTAGTTTTCTGGCTGTGGTGATTGTACTGTGGTTATGTAAGAGTTCGTTGTTGGTGGGAAATATACACTGAGGTGTTTAGCGAAAAGGGAGGGAGGGAGGGAGGGAGGGGGGGAGGGAAGCAGGAAGGAAGGTGTCCCCTAGAGGGGTGCTGTTGACCCAGGGCTGAGACCACAGGGTCTGCCTGTCTCAGCCCCGACTTCCCAGCAAGCCTCAGCAGCTGCTGGTTGAAGAGCAGCCCACCGAGAGACAGCCTCTGCCAGAGAGGCCTGGTGCTCGCATGAGCCCTCACCTGCGTCTCCTCACCTGCGTGGTCAGGGCCTTCACGAGACAGTCTCTGCAACCCTTTGAGCTGCTTCACGGGAACTTGTCTTCCTCCGAGACTCAGCACTGAGAGCCTTTGAATAAGCCCCTCAGGAAAGAGGCTGTGGCCCCAGCCCCTGAAAGACTGGTTTTTGGAGCTTATCCTGATGTGGGTACCTTCTGGAGAGCATGTGTTCAGACTTTAAAACATTGCATTGCTCTCTGCCACTTACGCGGTAAGTTTTCAGTAAACCCACAGGTACACTGTTCGGTGGTTTGCTCATTCATCCTTTCCTGCAGCTTGTGAAGGGATCACCAGCTCTGCCCCAGGCCCGTGCTAGGCACAGGGGGGTCGGTTAGGAGTCACGGCACCGGCCCTGGAGCAGGATGGGTGCACACTGTGGCACCTGCCAGGGTAGTTTTTGTAAAGTCACTTTTCCTTGTGACTAGAAAGTGGTGGATAAAAGAACCAGAAGCCCCAGCTTCCTCCTAGTTGGTTATATGAACTTGTATTAGCCAGATAACCCCTGTGAGCTTCAGTCTTCCCACTTGTGAAATGGAAATAGCAGTCTCACTCCGCTGCCACCCTGCCCACCTTGCAGAGCTGTGGCCCTTCGACCGGAGCATTCTGTACAGTGCTCTGCAAACATGAGGTCATCTTGTCATTGGTCCCTCGATGTGCATATATGGCAGTGCTTTGAAAAACACAGAGAACGAGTGTTGTCTCTGCCCTCCACCAAGGAATCGACTGGGAATCAAACCCGGGACTTCCACACACCAAGAGAGCATTGCAAGCATGTGGGGGACCGAGGAGACCTGAGCTGGGGCTGCAGAGAAAGCCCAGTGTCTCCCCTGTGCCGACGTATGGCTCAGGCCTGGTCCTTGGTACTAGTGTTGACTGTGGCCTGTCCTTCCAGTGCACCAGGTGGCGGAGCGGGTGGAAGCCCTGGGGCAGTTCGTCATGAAGACCAGGAGGACCTTGAAAGGCCATGGGAACAAAGTTCTCTGCATGGACTGGTGCAAAGATAAGAGGAGGATCGTGAGCTCATCACAGGTACGTTACCTGCCTCTGGCAGAGAGCAGGGTTCTGATTTTACAGGGCAGTGTACAAGAGCTGTCCTTTTCAAAAAAGCCTTTCTGATCCCTAGGACACTGCTTAGTCTCCAAGGGACAGGAGTTTAACAGGGTTAAGAATTCTTTTATACTGCAGAACTTCACTGATTTAGGGAGATTTTGAATTTGTAATACTGCAACACTGTAAATTCTGTTTAACAAACCATTTAGAATTCTTTCTTCTTTTTTTTTTTCTTCTTTTCCAAGTGAAAGTAGAGGAGACAGAGAGACAGACTCTGACTTGTGCCCTGACCAGGATCCACCAACAACCCCTGTCTGGTGCCCATACTCTGCCCAGCTGGGGCCATGCTCATAACCAAGCTATTTTTAGCACCTGAGGCAGAGGCTCCATGAGCCATCCTCAGTGCCCAGGGCCAGTGCACTTGAACCAATCAAGTCATGGCTACGGGAGGGAGGGAGGGAGAGAGAGAGAGAGGGAGAGAGAGAACGAGAGGAGTGGTGGAAAAGCAGATGGGCGCTTCTCCTATGTGCCCTGACCAGGAATTGAACCTGGGACTTCCACATGCCAGGCCAATGCTCTACCACTGAGCAAACTGGCCAGGGCCCGTTTAAAATTATTTCCTCCTGAGCATATTTTATGGTCTTATTTGTGAGTAAAGTCAATTTTAAAACAGTGGGGTTTTTTTCCCCAAATTGAGGGCATAAGTGGTTGAGAGGCCACCATGGCTTCTTTCAGTTTAAGAGTCTAGCAATTTGTATGCCTTAAAGAACAATTTTAAGATATATATAGATTTTGTGAAGTCTAATTTTTCATGCATTTTGTATAGTTGCATAGTTTATTTAAAAGCTTATGTTAGTTACCTATTGCTACATGACAAATTATCCCAAAATTTAGCATCTGAAAACAACAAATATTTATTCTCTTCTGCGGTTTCTGAGAGTCAGTAATCCCGAGCAGCTTAGCTGGCAGGCTCTGTCTCAGCGTCTCTCATGAAATTGCAGGCAAGGTGCTGGTCAGGGCCACAGTCATCTGCCAGCTGGACTAAGGCAGAGACTCACTTCTAAGACGGCTCACGTGGCTGTTGGCTGGAGGGCTTAGTTCCATGCCATGTAGACCTTTCCATAGGGCTGCTCAGGACTTGGTAGCTGGCCTCTCCCAGAGCAGTGATCCAAGAGAGAGTGATGGAGGTGGGAGCTGTGCTTCTGTGGCCAGGTCTTCCATGAGCTGGCCTCAGAAGTGAAATCCCTTCACTGAATCTGTATTCTGTGTACATCAGACCAGCCCTGTTACATGAGGGAGGGGCCCACACACAGGTGTGAGTGTCAGGAGACTGCGGTGCCTGGCACTCTGTTGGAGCCTGGTAACCACTGCTTAGTATTTGATGTTTATTTTGATGTTACATGCATTGAACATGAAACTATAAACTGAAGTTACATATTTTTATTGCCAGTTTGGACTACCTTTCACCCCAGCCTTCATCCCAGCTTTTTCAAAGGACAATTTGGACATTTTTATAACCCTTTTAAATATAAAAACTGTACATATTCTCAATAATCCACAAGCACTAATATCTATGTCAGTGTTGCATTTGATAGGACAGGTGTTACTAATTTCCTTGTATTAGCTACAAATCGAGTATGTCACATAGCACTTGCTTTTCTTATGTTCACAAAAAGTTGATCACTTTTGTGTTTTACCACATTAAACACTGGAGAAGAGAACACATAAAAGGTTTTCATCCCCACCACCCCATCACAACCATTTTCATTTCAGAGCATTTCTTTTAGATCAGCGGTTCTCAACTTGTGGGTCGCGACCCCGGCGGGGGTCGAACGACCAAAACACAGGGGTGGCCTAAAGCCATTGGAAAAGACACATTTTTTTCTAGAACAGATGTTGGTTTTTCACAACTAACTTATTTTTACAAAGTGGTTATTGAGATGTATATGTTGCCACCTAGCCTTCTAGACTTTTCTATCCTTAAAAGTGTAATATATGTTGGGCTTTCTGTCACTCATGCACCCCTGATTGGAGAGGGAGGGAGGAGGTTGACAGGCCCCATCCACCCCTCCCTGCTGCAGAGAGAGTGGGGTGGCGCGTGGGAGGAAGCTGGGGACAGCAGGCAGGCTCTGGAACAGATTGGGAGTGACTCAGAGCAGCCCTTCTCCCTTAAAAGGCAGATTAATCAGCCTGACTGTGTGGGTTAGGGTTGGGGTGGAGGCACCATCTCTCGGTACGTAGGCCCCCGGTGTACAGACTGCTCACGGAAGGGACCACGTTGAGTTTTATCACACTGATTTTAGCCTCTCCGTGCCGTTTCCTCCCCAGAGCGCTCAGTGGGTGGGCAGTGAGGACAGGCAGGGAGGTGGTGTGGAGGAAGCCACCGAAATGAGTGCTGACGTGGGCCATGCACTGGGTCGGCACCCCTGCCCAGCACGCGGGGGCTCCAGGCACGGAGGACCCTCAGACACAGACCTAGAGCCCCTGCTCTACTCTCTGCACTGTTACCTAACCTGCCCCACACATCGTGTTCGGGAGAGTAGCCAGAGAAATTACACCAGAACATCCAATGTACTGTGGAGTCTTGAAAGGCCCCAAACTCTCGACTTTGACCTTGCTTCAAGGGCGCCTCAGCCACACTCAGCAGGAATATAGAAATCTTCTGCCTGATCACGCAAAGCAAGCAGTTGTATCACTTTAGGTAATCAGACCTTGCTCGGGGCATTACCCCTCCCACCCCCATCACCTCATTCACCAGATTTGGCTCCATATGGCTTGAGTGATTAAAGAAATCAAGTCTGTACAGAGTCTGCAGATTCCCTGGGGGACCCGTGTGCTGAGGAGGTCAGCGCAGCCACCCTCTGCCCCTGTCTCCCCCAGACTCCACACACCACGTCTGCATGGTAACTGTGTTGCAGGACCAAAGCTCCCAGATTTATCCTTGGGGCGTTTGTATTACAAACAGAGGGATCGTAGTCACTCCCCACACCCCCAGTGTGGGCTGTAGCCGTGGTTACAGCGAAAGTGGACTTGTTGACAACTCCTGAACTGCCTACCCTTTTCCCTCCAGGACGGGAAGGTGATCGTTTGGGATTCCTTCACAACTAACAAGGTAAGGTGTCCCCAGCGCACCGAGGTACCTCAGAACCCCAGCCTAGCGTAAGGTGCTCTGGTCCAGCACCCCAGCCTGTCCTCATTCCCTGCCTCTCGGGGAGCCTGGCTGGGGACAAAAACCCCACAGTCACCCACCTGTGTCGGGACAGCCCAGCGCCCACTGGAGCAGTCATTCCTCTCAAGCTGGGCATGCAGAGCTGCTCCAAGACGTCCTAACACTGAGACAGGAACGGCGTGGCCTGGGACACTGGTCACATTCACATAGACAACTGCATTTCTTCTTCTGAGTGATAATAGACGTACCCAAGTCCCCTGCTTTCTCTCCACCCCACCCCACTCCGTCCTTGACCAGACTCCAGAGCACTGTGGACGTGAGCAAATGGGCGGGCAGCCAGGCTGCAGTGGGTTGTCCAGCACTGCCCAGGGACGCAGTGGAGCCTGAGCCCCTGGCAGCTGTGGGCTGAGCATGCACAGCTCCAAATTAGACCTAAATTGAGACTCTGCTAAGGAGAAAGGCTTAATTAAATCTGTGTGTTAGGTGTACTTGCATGTCTACATCCTGTTGGCATTTATAATAACGAGTATTGTGTATTAAATATGGATTCCAGTCTTTACTTGGAAGAAAGCCTTCCTTTTCACTATATTAAAAAGGAGACCTGTATTTGTCATAAGTTGAGAGTGTCCATATTCTGCATTTATTTTTTAAAGATAGAAAAAGTGATAAAGAGGAACAGATAGGGATAGATAGGAAGGAAAAGAGATGAGAAGCATCAACTTACAGATGCAGCACCCTAGGTGTTTATTGATTGTTTTGTCATATGCACCTTGACTGGGGGACTCCAGCCAAGCCAGGGACCCCTTGCTTGAGCAGTGACTTTGGGCACAAGCCAGCAACCTTGGGGTCATGTCTGTGATCCCACATGCGAGCCAGCGATCCTGCACTCAAGCTGAGCCCACACTCAAGCTGGATGAGCCTGCACTCAAGCTGGCTACCTCAGGGTTTTGAACCTGGGTCCTTAGCATCTCAGGTCAATGCTCTATCCACTGCACCACCGCCTGGTCAAGACATATTCTGCATTATTGAATACATTTAGTAAATGTCATGGTTGGCAGCTATCACGTGACCTGATCAAATGAGGCCCGAGAACCATATTAGAGAGCAAGTCCCTGATGGCCAGGCCCCTGGGGAATAAGGAAAATGAACCGAACAGTTCGCAGAGGGCTTTACTGGACTCACCTCCCTCCATGGAAGGCTCTGCCTCCCCCAGCACTCTTCAGTATGTGGGCTTTTGTTGCTGCTTGTTTACACCTTAGCACAGCATAGAGCACACACTGGCTGATTTCTGGGGAGCGTGGAGTTGTGGCCCCGGCAGGGAATATAGTCATTGCTTGTAAGGAAAGGGGTCTGGGTGCTCTGGGCTGAGAGAGCGGCCACCGCACCTCGCTGGAGGGCAGCAGGTTGTTATGTCCTCTGAAAGGCTGAGGCACTGTGAATGACAACAAAATCTTGCTGACCGTTTTGAGGCCCATATTTTCTCCGCAAAAAAAAAAAATTGACACAGGAAAGACCAGTACTTGAATGTCCTGTACAGATATGGCCCCGTTTCCTGGCTTCACAGATGAAGAATAGGACTGAGTTAGTACCAGTGGCTGGTTTGTGGGGGGCGGCACATCTTGATGGTGTTAGAGCCAACATGGTGTTACTGAGTCATGGCTTTGTTGTTTGCTCATCTGCACGCAGGAGGACGGGGGTGACTTCACCACCATCCAGAAGCCAGGGACTGTTAGGCCTAGTTCTTAATGCTTCTGTTTTGTGGGTTCTCTTTTATCCCTGAGCACAAGTCAAGACCACCCTCCCCACCCCCATTCACACCTTCCCAGGCTTGGTATTAGGACCCATAGGGGACAGAGGCTCTTGTATACTCACAAGTAAACAAACTTATAATATACATGTAAAAGTCATTCAAAAGTATATTTTGAAAATAGGGAGAATCAGAGTAGATAAGATGAAGTACATACTGGAATTGAAATTCAGAAGGACCTTTTTTTTTTTTTTCTTTTTTTGTATTTTTCTGAAGGTAGAAACGGGGAGAGACAGACAGACTCCCGCATGCCCGACCGGGATCCACCCGGCACGCCCACCAGGGGGCGACGCTCTGCCCACCAGGGGGCGATGCTCTGCCCCTCCGGGGCGTCACTCTGTTGCGACCAGAGTCACTCTAGTGCCTGGGGCAGAGGCCAAGGAGCCATCCCCAGTGCCCGGGCCATCTTTGCTCCAATGGAGCCTCGGCTGCGGGAGGAGAAGAGAGAGACAGAGAGGAAGGAGAGGGGGAGGAGTGGAGAAGCAGATGGGCACTTCTCCTGTGTGCCCTGGCCGAGAATCGAACCCGGGACTTCTGCACACCAGGCCGACGCTCCACCACTGAGTAGAAGGACCTTTTGAAGAAAAGCAGCACCAGTCTTAATTCAGAGAAATGGGGAGTGTAACATAAAGAAGTAAAACATTAAGGATTTCTTCTGCCAGTTGAGATTTTTAACTTTTAGAGTATATGACAACGTTTGGTTGAATTATATGGGGCTGAGTAAGTCTCTTCACCAGTCTCAAGCTAATTGTTACCCCGCTCCACTGCCCTGAGAAGCTATAATGTAATTCAGTAAGATTGCCAGTGACTTTTAAAAATTAAATGTTAAGATGTTTCTGTAGAAGCGGCCCTTGTTTATTTTATGAACGGTTCACCCTGTGTTTCAGGAGCACGCGGTCACCATGCCCTGCACGTGGGTGATGGCGTGTGCGTACGCCCCCTCGGGATGTGCCATTGCGTGTGGGTAAGTAGGGCCTACAGCAGCTCTGCAGATTTTCTGTCAGCCATGAAATAGTGTTGTACAGGGAAAAACACACAAGCAAACAAGCACTTGTAATTTTTGGCTCTTGCCTGGCCAGTGAGCTCAGTTGGTTAGAGCATCGTCCTTTAACACCAAGGTTGTGGGTTTGATCCCCTGTCAGGGCACATCTGGAGAAGCAGCCAGTCAGTGTACAGCTAAGTGGAACAACAAATGAATACTTCTCTCTCTCTCTCCCTCCTTCTCCTCCCCTCACTCTCTCCCCGTCTCCCTCCCTCTCCTTCCTTCTTCCTCCCTCCCTCTTCCTCCCTCCTTTTCTCCCTCCCTCCTTCCCTCTCTCCAGTTCTTCCTCTCTCTCTTACCCTCTCGCCCTCACACCCTCTCTTCCCCCTTCCTCTATCTCTCTAAAGTCAATAAAAAGAAAAGCACTTGTAATTTTTGTTGTTTGCCTGTTAAGCAATGTGTTAAATTCCTCCCTGAATTTTATCAAAGGGGGAAAAAAGCACAAAAATCTCTTTCATAATTATTTTCATTACAAACTAACAGTAGTGGAAGTTTTTTTGTTTTTTTTGTTTTTTTAAACCAGCTTCTGAGTGTCTTCTTAAAGCTTTTTTTTTTTTTTTAATTTTTTTTTATTCATTTTAGAGAGGAGAGAGAGAGAGACAGAGAAAGAGGAGAGAGAGACAGGGGGGAGGAGCTGGAAGCATCAACTCCCATATGTGCCTTGACCAGGCAAGCCCAGGGTTTCAAACCGGCGACCTCAGCATTTCCAGGTCGACGCTTTATCCACTGCGCCACCACAGGTCAGGCCAGTAGTGGAAGTTTTAAACCTATCCCTCCTACTTAGATGCTGTTGGTGAGGACTATAAATTGGTGCATTTTGGAAAGCATTTGGTAATGTGTATCAGAAGCCTTGAAAAATTTATAATTTTTGATCTGGTAATTTTACATCTAAGAACTTGTTTGAAAAGAATGATCCAAAATATAGGGAGGGGTGTATGAATAATAACATTTTATTGTAGAATTATTTAAAATAAAGCCAAAAACAAGGGAAACAATGTCCATCAAAAATTATTAAATAATTGTGATATATGAATTGAATGGAATATTATACAGCTATTAAAAGGAAAATGCTTATTTACAGAAGTGAAAAGAGCATCCAGGTTACTAGGAAGACTGTGCTTTATTCTCTGTTCTCCTGGAGCTCGTTTTAACAGGGTTGGCAATGAGAACGGCAACCAACGCGATTCCCTGTCTGTGTGTTAAACAATGTGGGGCCATTCAAAGTATCTCTACAGTAGCATCTCAGCCGTGATTAGAAAAGAGGCATTAGTATAAAGTCTGTGATGAACTAGACCAAAAATGTAATAGTAGCTCTTTCTGGATGGTGGGACTGTGGGTGTTTTTCTCTTCTTTATCATTTTATTTTCAGTTTTTATACATAAGCACATATTTTTATAAACAAGAGGAAAGAGTTTTATTTCAAATAGGAAAACCCTGGGCCTCCAAACAAAAACTCTGGAGCCTTCCCCAGCCGGAATCACACCAGCCACCATCCCCAATGTCCTGCCCTTTGGGTGACTACTTTGAGGGCACCGTCCCCTCTCCATTTGCCAAGACTGGCATGCCTGTGGAACCCATGTTCATGTACATGTATATCATAATTTTGAATTTTATAAGTAATTGAACAGTAGATTGTGTCTCCATTTTATAACTGGAAGATGATAAATAAAATTCATGCCCCATCTACTTTCTGAAAGGACCTGCACTGACCGCAGTATAAGTGTGCACGCACACACATACGTGTATTTATGTATATGCCACATATGTAAGACATTTGTTTTTATATATAGACACTACAATTATAAGGTAGGTGCAAAGGTCCAGCTGTACAGTTAGAAGGCACAGTCCCCACAAGACTTCTCTCTCTTCAGATACCAACTGCAAATTCAAGAATTCCCACAGCTACCTTCGGGCTCTGTAATTTGCTAGAGTGACTCATAGAGCTCGGGAATGTGCTGACTGAGGCTCTCAGTCTTATCACAGTGAAAGGATACAATGAGAAACAGCCACGGGAAGAGAAACACAGGGCAGAGGCCAGGAGCGGTCCAAACATGAAGCTTCCATGTGGCCCTCCCTGTGCCCACACGGCTGACCTTCACTTACTCGAGAGTCTCTCCAGGAGTTTAGACTAAGACCTTTAGTCTAGTTTCTTCAGGTAGGTTGTGTTCCAAAACCCCCATCACAGATCACACAGTTCGACTGTCCAGTGGCCAGAGCCCCAAGCAAATAAAGGCACTCCCATAAGGTAGAACATCGCAGGGGCTCAGAGATCGTCTCCCAGTAGCCAGGGGGAAAAGCCAGACCTCGCATTAGGTAAGGTCAAATCCTCACTTGATAATATGTTTCTAACTGGGCAGTAATTCTAGCAAATGCATAGAGTTGGATCAGTTACATAATTTTTCAATACTTGATGTTGAGATATCTGGTGAGATAGCGGGTATCTGGTTCTAAGCTACGGAAAGACTAGATAGAGCCTTCTGCATATGCAGTGAATATAAGAACATAGCGAACAGTGTCCTCAGGGGCAGTTTATAAAACGATGCTGCCCCTACTTTCTTATTTTAACTCTCACGAAATGGAAGAATGGGGGCTGGGGAGCTGTCAGGAAGAGAATAAATCTAAGGCCCAGATAGCCAGCTTTCTGGTGACACCCTGAGGGTTCCGAATGGAGGGATGGGAAGCGCCGTACCTCAGCCTTCCCTGTTGCCCTGGGCCTGGGCATGTGGTGGCCGCCTCACAGGTTGTGATGAAAACCAAACCAAGGAAAGTTCTTTTAAAACATTTTTTTAAAATATGGGGTCCAGCGGTTGAGGAGAGAGCATCAGACACTGAAATGAGAGAGACTGAACCTCCTCTTAGATAAAAGCACCTCTCCTGTACTCAGACCTTTCCCTAGAACTGCTAAGGGCCGCTGCGGTTAATGTGAGTTTCTAGTGATCATCTAATGTAGGGTTTCCCGGCCATGGCTTTGTGACACCCATGTAACTCCATGATCACACAGACCCAGACCCATACCCATACCACATTTTCTCAGTGTCTTTGTAGGTAATGATGGGATTGTTTTTAGGATACTTTACCTTCATCTGCCTGACTACTGGGTCTGTCTCTCGGTTCCAAACTTGAAAGCTAAAATTCCAACAGTATGACACAATCCCCTTCTCAAAATAGTGTGCTAATTGATTTTATATACACACACACACAAATTACACGTATGTATGTATGTATTTTTAACTTGAGAGCCATAACCGCCAAGAAGCCTTCATACAGGTGTGGTATACTTGCTCTGAGCAACCTCATACAAGGCACTTTCTGGGTGGCCTAGGGGATTCAAAGTTGAATAAAATACAGTGCCAGCTTCAAGCAAGTAGAACATAAGAGTAATGATAGTGACGACTTACTGAGCATCCGTCATGTGTCAAAGGCTATTCTGAACTCTTGACAGTCTTGACAACAAGCCCCTTGAGGTAGGTGGGTGGGATCTACTCACTTTATAGTTGAGGAAACTGAGGCTCAGAGAACTTTTAAAAAACTGTAACCGAGATCACAAAATGAGTTGGATACTGAAGTAGTGGTTTAGTACTGGTTTAGTAGTGGTTCAGCCCAGATGCGTCACACTGTATCTCATAGCAGTGCAAATAATCCTAAGCGACGCACAGCCCAACAGAGCTACAAAAATTACTCGGCAGCTTCAGTGTGGGTCATCTCAAGGGTCAGGGAAGCCCCTGGTCCACAGCATGCTGGTTCATTGCCACAGCCAAGTGCAAATCCTGCTCACCCACATGATCTATAAACAGTCCTGCCGAAGCTGATTACTAGTGATAGACCACCCCAGGCTACACCTGCAGTTCCGAGCAGTTGGGAAGTCAAAGGGGTCAGCGCCCAGGGCCTCAGGAGAGAGTGTTCTCCTAAATATCTTTCCCCATGGAAAGGAAGCAGGGTTCCTGGGAGTAAGGCTTATTGCAGGTCTGGGGCAGAAGAATAAAGTGAGCCTAGGATATTTTCTTGTTCCAGAAAGCAAGGAAGTGCCCAGGAACCAATAGGGTTGTATCAAAAGGAAATAGGAGCTGCTTGAAGGGGCCCCCACTGTGCAGATTTGGGACAGTGTGAGCCTTGCGTGGAGTAATGGTAGTGATGGGTCGTAGCACAGGTGAAGAGAACCCAGAAGCCATGGATGCACAGTGTCCTGGTGAAACGAGGCTGCTGCTTTGCAGAGAAACAGCTGTAAGCACAGGAGGAAAGACCAAATACCATTTTGTGCCCCTAAAGCACTATTTCATTAAATAAGCAAAGGTAATCATGCTGAAGCCATTATATGGAAGGTTGTTGGGGAACAGGGTATTCACATGCTCTCAAAGTATCACACCACAGATTATTGCTAATTAATAAACCACCTTTCCCATGGAGAGATCTGATTGTCCCCCCTTTAACCAAATAATCAAGGTTGGCATCAGCACCCTTGACAAGCCTCCTGAAGTGGAGCTATAAGAAAGATGCACACAATGTCACCTTTATATGTACTATTGCCGCCCAAAATGCTGTACTTGAATCTAACCAGAGAGACAGTGTGACAGATCCAGAATGGGCGCCATTCTATAGAACCAGCCTAAGAGCTGTTGTTACGGACACCAAACACCAGGTGGAGGGGCTGTTCTAGGGTAAGTGATCTTCACGAGAGACAAAAACTGAACATGATGTGTGAACCTTGTCGGGGCCCTGTGTTCTGGGGATAATTGGGAAAGATTGAATATGGATGGCTTACTATGTGGTGGTGTGGAATTTTTGTTAGTTTTCTCAGTTGTGATAATGATGTAGTGGTTACATAGGAGAATGTTCTTAGATGTAAATTTGCAGATTGGAGTATTTAGATAGAACATATCGTGTTTGCAATTTGCATTCAAGCGGTTCAGAATTTGCTTCCTTAAATATGGCAGAATGCTAAGTTAGGTGTTTAGGTGACAGATTGGGTGTACATTGTACTGTTTTTCTTTCAGTCTTACTGTACATTTGAAAATCTTCAAAGTAAAAGTATGGGAAAGAGTTATAATATGTGATGCTGCTCAAGGGAAAACTTTTTCAGAAGTTTGTGTGAATGAGAAAGTACACACATACACTTCTCCCTCTCTCAACATCGGACACTGCTTTCTCTCCATGCTAGTGGTTTGGATAACAAGTGTTCCGTGTATCCACTGACATTTGACAAAAATGAAAACATGGCCGCCAAGAAGAAATCTGTTGCTATGCACACCAACTACCTGTCGGCCTGCAGCTTCACGAACTCCGACATGCAGGTAAACGGGGCCGCGTGAGGGCTCAGCCGCCGGAGGGCCGGGAAGGGAGGAGGCTTCTCCGGCGTTCCTCTGCACAGGAGTGGGGGGCTCAAAAGGAAGCTCCTGTTGTTCCTCACTCGTTATTACTATTATTTTAAGTAAAATCAGAAATGAGGAAAGCCAGGGTCAGTGGCCATTGACAGAGTTGAGATAAACTACGCACCATATGGAACATCCTTCTCTGACTGACTTGCTGGGGTGGATCAGGGAGCCTTCTGCGACGGTGGGGATTCTGTCTCCCAGTCTGGGAGGGTATGTCTGTGTGTCAACCGTCCCCGAGCCTGGGCCTTCGAGCCGCACACTGCAAATACCTCACTGAGTGTGCTCTACACTCCTGGGTGAACGAATGCCAAAAGAAGCTTTAGATAGGACATCTGTGCCCTACTTTGAGTAATCCTCAAAGTAGAAACAATACTTTAACACTTCAACAAGGTGTGAAAACATGCTGTCGTTTGTCCACATCTACTCAGCAGACCTTTCTAGGCGTCCGCCACCGCGGTGCCAGATGCAGCCTGGCTCCGGGGCTGGAAGCACACTCGGGACAGCGGGGAGGCTGGGAGCTCGGAGTGGAGGGGCGGGCACAGGCTTGCTGCAAGGCGTTTCCTGGGCCAGCCTTGGAGGACAAGGGTGCTGCCAGCGACGGGGAGGCGGCAGCCTGAGAAGTGGGCAGAAACATCACGGGGAGCCCTGAGTGCCCTGTAGAGGGAGGGCAGTCGTGCAGGGGCTGCGTCATGTTTGGATTTGTTTTAAGGAGAGTCTGAGTCAGATTAAAACCTTCCACAGCCCTCCGTGGCTTCAGCTGACACACGTCAGCGGGGGGGGGAGCTGGTGGAGGAGAGCCCAGGTGATAGGTCATGGTTTAATTGCTGACAGTAAGGGTGTGCAGACTTTTGCGACCAGGAGTCTTACAGACCTGTACAGTAGGGGGCACTGGGGCCCCACCTGGCTACAGAGGCCAGAACTAGGTGTCTTTGCGCCTGAATAGTACCCAGAGCAACAGAGTATGCTTCGTCTGGAAGAAGGAAGTCACAGAGGGATGCAGGAACAGTGGGTTTTCAGGCACCTGAAATGTCTCTGGTGGAGACCCAGCACCGCAGTGCTGGAGATGGGGATTAAAGGGAGCACTGGTAAGGCAGAATGTGCTTTTCTGCTAACAAGTAGCTAGAAGGAGGTCGAGGGAGAGAACTCCAACCTGATTAAATGCTCATCTTGTTGGATGTACACTTAGGGGAAGTGGAGGCTGCCGGGAATCCCGTGGACAGCTGCAGGAGCTTTGCAGCCTTGGAAATTTCCCAAACTTGAGAGCTACTTCCCAGTGGGGACTTTGAAGAGGACCTTGGGGACTAGGCCCAAGAAGCCTGAGAGCTCCGGGACTCGCCCAGCTCTTGTTCCAGGGAGGTGCTCCGAAGTGGCCTCCGAGCTGTGAGGGTCCTGGGCCTCCCCCGACGTCCCAGCAGGAAGCCCGGGCCCTGGTGCAGCCTGTGGACGCACACCCAGGGTGGGAGCAGACTCCCCTCCTTGTAACGGGTCCCCTCCCTGCAGAAGAGAGGGGATTCTTCGTGAGTGCTAGGACTAGCATGCAGGAGAGGAGGGAGAGAATGGGGAGGAGGGAGAGGGAGGGAGAAGCCCGCCAGCACGTGGAAATCGGAGGTGCAGCAGGTCAATGGTGTGTTGGAAGCTAGCAGTCCTTAAGGCCTGATTCCTATTTTCTTTCCTCAGCCATCAGAAATTATCACCCACAGAGGGTTCTCTCTGTTGTGGGCACTTAACATTGTAAGAGCCACTTCCTGCATTGTGCTATCACCTTGTCCAGGCCCTGGGAGCAGCCAGAAGCTGGGGCAAAGGGAGGTTCTGCTGTGGCTTGTGGTTCCCCCATGGCTTCTCATGACCAGGTTGGCCCCAGGGTGCTGCAGTGCAGTTAGCTGGGCCTCTGCGCCCATGAACCGTGGGTCCCCACTGCCTCCCTCCCAGCCCCACGAAGGTGTGCTCGGCCGGAGCCCAGGCCTCACGCAGCCCAGCTCTGCCCCGTGCTGCTCCCAGGCACCCCGGGCTCCTCTCCGGTGGGCCAGCCTCCACTTGTAAGCAATACGGAGGCTGCTGAGGGGGAGCCGCAGTGCCCTGGCAGTCTTCAAAACCGTGCCCTTGGCCTCATCATTCTGCTTGGAAGCTTTCCACAGCTGTTCTGTGCCTACAGGCCAGGTCCCCCCCTCCCCACAGGCACACCTCTCATCCAGTGCTGAGGTCGGGGGTCCCTGCGGTGCCCGCCCTCTCACCCGGCCAGCTCAGGTGTGGCCAGAGCGTGGCTGGTGCCCTTCCCTCGGGCCTGCCTGTATCTCACTCAGCACTTCGCACGCTCGGTCGTAAGTGGTCATTGTCTTGTCTACCAGACCGTCACTACAACTTGCTGTTCAGAAATGCTAAGTTTCTTAGACCTACTGCAGCGAGGGAGAGAAAACCCCAACCCGAGAATCTCTGAAGTGTTTCCAAGTGGAGAAACCCGGGAAGGATACTTGGAGGGTTTCAAGGACTGGGCGGGGTGATTTGAAGGTGGATCTCTCCCAGTGGGAGACTGGCTGATGACATAATAACTTTGAGCTGGTGAGCCCAGTGAGGTAAGGGTCTTAAAGCCAGTCTTGATGGGCAAGCTATTAGTCCCTTTTTTTCTCTCTTTTAAATTGAATTTATTGGGGTGACATATGTTAATAAAGTTACATAGGTTTCAGTGTTGGCAGTAAAAGCTGAGACCAACCTAATTCCATCTCCGTGTTAATCAGTTCTGGGACCAGGCACACTTTCCGGGTGCTGTGCTGAACAGTACTGTGACCAGATGTGACTAAACAGCTCATCCAGAGTAATGGCTTGGTTAGAGCGTCGTCCCATTACACTAGAGCTATTGGTCTTGGTAAGTTGCTTAGTTGGTTCACAGTCTTATTTTGCAGGAGCAGGTGTTCCCTGAGCAAGCAGGTAGGTTATTTTTACTTGATCACAACATTGTTTAGCATGGCACCAGAAAAGTGTGCCTGGTCCTAGAATTGATGAACATGGAGACAGGGAATTAGGTTCTTTCAGCTTGTACTGCCAAGCCTGTTAAACTGAGTGAGCTTCAGGAGAGGAGAAGCCAGTACCCGCTCATTCTGCACACCCCGATGCCTAGCAGACTGCCTGCACGCCCTGAGCGCACAGGGAAGCTTGTTGGCACTGTGCGTGCCTGTCCTCGCCTCTCACCGGCCCTGTGGAGCCTCTGCGGCTGCCCCTGACCTGGGAAGAAGCAGCGCTAGGAGAGTGTGCCTAGCAGAATGCTGCCTCAGCCCCTGTTGCTCAGACGGGGCGTGACTAGCGTCAACATCACCTGAGAGTTTGTGGGAACCACAGGACCTCACACTCACCCCACACTCTGTTAACAGGCAGCCTGGTGACTGGAGTGCTCATTCATGTCCGAGAAGCACGTTCCGTGTCTGACCTGTTCGGCAGTGGGTGTGGCTGCTTGTAGGTGCCCACCAACATTCTGGCCAGCAGACACGCGGAGCGCTCCTTGCGTGCCCCGAGGGTTAGAGCCCGGCAGGTGCGGCAGGGAGGCCCCCGGGTTTTGTTCCCTGGAGAAGGACAGGCCCGAAAGCACAGCTCAGTGACCGAGGGTCGGCATGGACTTTGTCTTTCTCAATACCGGAGAAACATTTGTGTGCCTGAATCCTGATTTGGCGAGGATGGGTGTGTGTGTGTTTAAGAAGTCTTCTTTTCCCTGATGACTTGCCCCTGACAGAAGCGATAACAACAGCGCTCTTCCTGTCCTTTCCTCCGGGCAGATCCTGACGGCCAGCGGCGATGGCACATGCGCCCTGTGGGACGTGGAGAGCGGGCAGCTGCTGCAGAGCTTTCACGGGCACGGGGCTGACGTGCTCTGCCTGGACCTGGCGCCCTCGGAAACAGGGAACACCTTCGTGTCAGGGGTAAGCACCTGAGGAGAATGTCTAGGGCCCTGTGTTCACTAGGGAGGTTTTGGGTGTCAATTCTTGTCAATTCCTGGGACAAGATGGGATATGTCCCTAGAAGGCGTTGCAGGAACTGTCCTCAGCACCCCCGGCTCCCACAGCAATGGTGGTGTTTTGGGGCAGCTGCAGTGCTGAGCTGTGAGGGCCTCCCATTCTGCCCCTGACCTTCAGCAGGCTACAAAAGGATCTGGAATGTTCTCTTGATGTGACTGCTATGACTTGTGGTGTATATCTGCCACATTTAAAAATGTCATTCCTCAAATAAATAGCAGAATTGGCATCTGACAGCATCAGAGTCAGCCACAGGGGCACACACTGGCCAGACGGCTGCTGAGCTGAGGCCGCGTGCTGTGCTATGACTCAGGCTTGGGGGCTGGCCGGACACTCCTTCCAGCCCCACCCCTTCCAGCCATCATCCCTGTGCCACCCCAGCACACAGGGAACAGTGTACAGTATTTGAAGGCTCAGCGTTGGGCAGACAGGCCACGGGGACACAGAGGAGCACTAGACTAGGAGTCAGGATAACTGGGTCCCAGCTTTGGTATCTGACTCTAAATTTCATCATCTGTAAACTGGGCATAATGCATAATAGTACTTGCCTCCTGCTTCCCCAGGATATTATGAATAGTAGGTTTATGTGTTATGCAAATGGTAGGGCGAGTATTTCTGTGGACAGCTGGGAGTAACAATGGAGAACTAAGCTGGCTGACCTGACCCTGAGTCAGGAGAGTGGTGAGAGAAGCAGGTGATGCATATACTGTCAAATGATGTTTGCAGCTGGAAGACAAAGGGCCGTTTGCTCTGAGCTGTCCACATCTTAGTCCCGTGAGGTGAGGACTCTGGTCTCTAAACAGCAGGGACCTCAGTTTTGTTCTTGGGTATTTGTATATGTTTCATTCCTGTGCCTTGGTATAACTGTTTTTATCTCTCCGCAACTACACTGTTTACTCAAAGTGTCAGTATCATTATAGGTTGTATTCTCTTTCAGAGCACAAAACTCTATCTGATTTAGTGTCCCTCTAAAGATTAGAAGACAGCCCTGATTCCTTCGTCCACATTCTGAACCAAGATGCTCAGAGTGCTGAACCCCCAGCAGGTCTTTCTTGAGATACAGTTATGGTACTTTGTCCCCCCTTCCCTGAGTTGAAACCAACAACTCGGACACTGGTTTTAAGCCATTACTACTTCTCTTTGACAAGTGAGAGTTCCTATCATAGTCCCAAAGCCTGACAACAGGACTGCTCTGCGGGAATTTATCAAAGTGCTCCTGGAACCGTGATAGTATAATGTGAGAACCTCCTGTTGATGACTCTCTGGGTCATGTTGACAATCCAGAGAGAGTGTTTACAAATCTTAAGGTGTAAGCCCGGACAGATGACTTGCCCGAGAACCAGCTAACTTCCGGCAGGGCCGTGGCTGGGCTCTGACTTTGCTGACCCTCAGCCGGGCGTGCTGCTGGGGTGCAGGTGGCCGAGGGGCCCGTGGAGGTCCACCTCTGCTCAGGGCTGCCCGAGACACTGAGACAGCTGGCAGGGCCCACCAGCAGCCACTGCCTGCGACACTCTTCCCCAGGCGTGAAGAGGCAGGGATACGAAGGAGAGGCAGGGATATGAAGGAGAGGCAGGGATACGAAGGTAGGAGGAAGGAAAGGGGGAATGAAGAGATGGCACCGCCTGTGGAGAGGGTGAGAAGCGGGCTCTGGAGAGTCTGCACCCACTCGGAAAGCTGCCGGAGAAGAAAACACGCTGCGGGGTAGCTGGCTCCGTCCCTTGTGTTCCTCCCACTCCAGGATCTCGTCCTGGCCGCCTATCATTTGAGGAAAGTCGCCCTCAGTAAGGCTAGTCTCTGAAAAGCGTGTTGTCACCATTAGCTAATGGACATAAATGGTCTCTGTTACACAGCTGGAATGCATGCCTGTCTGTAGGAAATCCTTGCATCAGCCACAACTCTGGGTAACTTTGCATTTGCAGGGATGTGACAAGAAAGCCATGGTGTGGGACATGCGCTCCGGCCAGTGCGTGCAGGCCTTTGAGACACACGAGTCAGACATCAACAGTGTCCGGTCAGTGAGTAGAATGTTCGCTTTACTTCTCTGCTGTCCTGTGCTCCCTGGCCTGGGCTAACACTTAGCCCAGCAACCACCGCCAGGCTTAGTTTACTTGGCTGAGAGAGGCCTCCCCAGCAAGAATGGCTGATTTGTGGTGGAACTAGCACTCCAGGTGCCTTGGATAATGTTAATGTGATTGTACATTGATAGTATCTTCTCTATTGAGTCAGTATTTCTCATTCATTCATTCAACAAATATTTATTAAGTACTTACATGCTATACAGCCATTATTCCAGTAACTGAATACAGTTATGAACAAGATAGACAAGGTCTCTACTTTCCTGCAAGAGATGAGACAATACACACATAAACAAATGTACAACTTAATTTAAGATACTGTTATGTGATCAGGAGATTAATGGGATGGGTTATTTCTTAGAATGGTGAGGGAAGGCCTTTCTGAAACAATATTAAATTGAGGCCAGCATGATACAAGAGCCAGGCTTGCGAAGTACCAGGGGAAGAGAAAATGTTAAGGGACCAAACAAAAGGCCAGGTTGTTGAACTGGGGGAGAGCTGTGGCTAACATCATCGCTGTTTTGCCTTTGAAAAAAAATCACTCTGACTGCTGTGTGGAGAATAGGCTCTCGGGGAGCGAGAATGGAAGCGTGATCACCAGTAAGAAGATAGTTGTGTGAGTTCGAGAAAGGATGGTGGTTGGAAATACAGAACACATAGTGGAGACAGAAATGTGCAGAATTGGGAATGTCCTGAGATTTTACCCCCCTGCACACTGTCAGGTTAGGCTGCCGCAGTTTCACGGTGCTAGGTCCGAGATGAAGGACAGCTTATTACTCAAGGTTATGGCAGTAGCCAGAGTGTCAGCATTTTTGTGCTGGTACCTGAGTCCCATTTCCACAGGTGACATGAAGAAGGCCAAATGACATTCAGAATCTATGAACTGGGTCCCAAGAGAGGGGTCAGGACTTGGCATATACATTTGGAAGATGGCACTGTCCAGACAGGATATGAAATATCACCCAGGAATCTTCATTATGCCTCGTGGGCAATACTAGACTTGTTCCCCTTAAAAGCAAAAACAAAATAAGAAGACTTAATTACTTTAGTAAAAAAAAATGTTAAGAAGAATTGTCAGCTCTCTGTCCTCAAATATGGGATAAGGTGAAAGGAAAAAGAATTTCACTTTTTTGCAAATATTCAGCAAATACCTAGAAAATAAATACATCTAGATTTTACTACAGGGAGTAAATGAAGTTATTCGAGTGCAAGATAGAATATCCACAAAAATAAATTCAACCCTTTGTATTCATGAAATACAGCTTAAACTTTGCCCTTTGCCCTTTGCCCTTTGCCCTGGAGCCTCTTTCCATCAGGTCAACTTAGGCTTCCCTTTGAAAAGAGAATGACTGTGACAGAAATTATCATTATTTATTGCATGCTTTTTATTTGACACTATGCCACATTCGTAGCACATTCTGGCTTATTCCATGTTGACAACAGGGGACATGTATTCTTATCCTCAGTTTTCAGATAAGGAAACTGAGGCTGGGCAAGGTGCAGTCACTTGCCACAAGTATCCCATGTAGTAAGTCAGTGCAGACATCTGCATGTGGCTCTGTGTATCTGATTCGAGTGCGCTTGGAACCACCTCCTTGTCCCTGAGCTCTGAGCTGTCTTGGGAATGCAGTATGTGGTCAAGGGAAAAGCCGTGTGCAGGGACTACCCTGTGTTCGTGCCTGGTGCAGATACCGTGTTATCTCACTTTCTCCTCACCAACACTGCCAGATGAGCTTCCCTTCTTGGCCTCTGTAACAAGTGGTCCTTATGTCCCCTGAAGTGGAGATTCTGATTCTGAGGGCCTTGCATGGGACCGCCGCCCCTGCTGGGCCGCCAGCATTGGGAGTCACCACTTAATAAAGTGCTTTCCCCCAAACTTCCTCTGCAGATACTACCCGAGTGGAGATGCCTTTGCCTCAGGATCAGATGATGCTACGGTATGTTTCCAAGTTACTGAGAGCTTTTCCTATTTAAAAGAGAGATATGCTGACTTCATTTCTCTGATTATACAGATAATGTGTATTCCATGAAAAAAATGTGGGGAAATACTAAATTACCTTAATCTTCCTACCCAAGAAGAATCATAATTGGGTGAATTCCTTTCTGTCTCTCTTTTATTTATTTTTTATTAAAATTTTATTTATTGGCCCTGGCTGGTTGGCTCAATGGTAGAGCATCAGCCTGGTGTGTGAAAGTCCCAGGTTTGATTCCTGGCCAGGGCACACAAGAAGTGCCCATCTGCTTCTCCACCCTTCCCCTTCTCCTTTCTCTCTGTCTCTCTCTTCCCCTCCCGCAGCCGAGGCACATGGGAGCAAAGTTGGACTGGGCACTGAGAATGGCCCCATAGACTCCACCTCTGGCACTAGAAAGGCTCTAGTTGCAATGGAGCGATGCCCCAGATGGGCTGAGCATTGCCCCCTGGTGGGCATGCCAGGTGGACCCCAGTTGGGCACATGTAGGAATCTGTCTCTCTGCCTCCCCAATTCTCACTTCAGAAAAATAAAAAATAAAAAAAATTATTGATTTTTAGAGAAAGTGAAACATCAATTTGTTATTCCACTTATTTCTGTATTCGTTGGTTGATTCTTTTATGTCCCCTGACCAAGGGTCGAATTCACAACCTTGGTATAAATATTTATATATAGGAGTGATGCTCTAACCACCTGAGGTACCCAGCTGGGGCTTTTTTCTTTTTAAACAAAATGCTTTATAATTTGCATTTTTCTCTTAGTAATAGATTGTGGACATTTTCCCATGCCAATAAACTTTTTTCTGTATTATATTTTCTTAATGATTAGTTTCCCATGTTTTAGACATGGTATCATTTACTTAACCAGTTTTCAACTTTTGTACATTTAGGTTTTCAAGGTTTTTTTTTTCCTGTTAACGCTACTATAAGTAAATATCTATACTTTTTTGGCCCTGGCCAGTTTGCTCAGGGGATGGAGTGTCGGCTCGGTGTATGGATGTTCTGGGTTCGATTCCCGGTCAGGGCACACAGGAGAAGCGCCCATCTGCTTCTCTCCCCCTCCCTCTCTCTCTTCTGCTCTCACAGCCAGTGGCTCAGTTGGTTTGAATGTTGGCCCCAGACACTGAGGATAGCTCATTTGGCCCCAGACAGGGGTTTCTGGTGGATCCCAGTCAGGGCACATGTGGGAGTCTGTCTCACTATCTCCCTGCCTCTTATTTAAAAAAAAAAAGTCAATATTTTTGTAACCTCTCATTATTTGCTTAGAATTCATTCTCAGACATAAACTTAGTGAGCTAAAAATAGGCCTAGTTTTGAGGCTTTTGATACTAATTGAAACATTATGTTGACTGATTTTTTTTTAAGAGAAAAAAATTATTCTCTTGAACTCTGAAAATACCAAACAACTTATTAAATAATGGTTTCCATAAAAAATGGTTTGATTTACTACTGTGGAAGAAATTACAAAGAACTAGATTGAGGGATTTGATAATAATGAATATTTAAAACTTCTGTATGTCAAAAAATATATAACAAAATATAATACATACATTTTGGAAAAATCCTTGCTACATATATGACAGACCAAAGCTGAAATCCTTTAGATATGAATGGGGTTGCCTAATCAATAAGATAAATACTCCAATTTTTAAAAAGGATCCAGTGCAGACCTTTTACAGAGCAATATGTCCAAAACGGCAAATAAGCTTAAAACGTTTTCCAAGTTACCTCTAATCCAAGAAATGTGAATTTCAGCGATCAGCTGCTCAGTTGCTAGAGAAATGCTCAGTGGCGGAGACAGTGTGGCCGAGGAGCCTGGGACAAGCCTGAGTCAGGACCCCTGGTACCAGCCTTCTGAAAAGCAGTTCTGTGATACAAGAGCTTTCCAAATATCTCTACCCTTAGATCTGGACATGCTATTTCTTGGAAATTCTATTCTAAAGGTTCTATTCCTTCACTATTGTAAGGAAAATATCAAGGATTTTTACATAAGAATGGTCATCACCATGGTAGAGACAAAAAAGTCTTTAATTAGCCAGGGAGGAATTAGACCCAATCAAAACACTTAACAGGGAATGGCTAAATAAATTCTGATATATCTACATAAAGAATATTTAACAAACCCATGTTAACCATGGGGTTTTTTTTAAGATTATTTAATGCTATGAGAAAATGCTCGTAACATAAAGCTAGAAGTAATAATGAAACATCCACCCCATTTTAATTTTTTTTTAATTTTTTTTAATTTTTAGTTTATTTTTTAATATACACACAAAATAGAAATGAGACTGAAGGAAATAGATGTTAGTGAATACTTGTAGGATTTGGGATGACTTCTTTTTTATGCGTTTCTGAGTTTTTATGAATTTCCTACAATGAACACATTCTTCATCAGAGAAAAGAAGGGTTTCGTTTTTGTTTTTGTATCCGAAGAAATCTACTTTCTGTTTCTTTACATCTCCACTGATTTGTAGAGATTCGTTGGAATTGGGAATGAGGGAGAAAAGACTACAAGAGGAAACGAAAGCAGTACTCTTATCTCTCAAACTACACAAGCCACGGGCACCTGCCTACGGCTCTGTGGTCATTGCTTGACCAAACTAGAGCCAGAAATAAGTACTTCTTTGTTCCTTTGCACTCCAGTGTCGCCTCTATGACCTCCGGGCAGACAGAGAGGTCGCCATCTATTCCAAAGAGAGTATCATATTTGGAGCATCCAGCGTGGACTTCTCCCTCAGTGGTAAGATCTCATTTCAGAAACTTTCCCAGAACTGGAAAACAGGACCTCTGAGAAACCCAGCTCTGTGTCAGGTGGCCCGCAGCTAAACTTCCTATGGGCCAATACACTAAGTAGTCTGCACCTGTGCCAGTTTACTCCCCGGGGCTTCCGGACCCCACTCTGCCCTGCCCTCAGCGGCTTCTCCCAGTGCTGTCCACTTCAGGAGAAGTGAAGGTTGTGCCCACCAAATACTGTTCTTTGAGAAAGTGATGGAACTCGACACTTTTCCTCCCTAGCCTTCCATTCTCCCATACCTGAAAAGGGACTTTTCTCCAGAAGTGGAGAGTCCCTTTCTCAATGCCCTGAAGTTCATGGCACCTCTGCCTGCACAGCTGGGGAGGATGCTAGTGAACATTAAGGCAGCTCTGGGGTCACTGGACCATTCCGTTTCCCCAGACAACCCACCCCATTCTGCATCTGAGCCTTTGTGCATGCATGCTCTACTGCAGCCTGAAACCCCTTTGCTCACCTTTCTCTGCATGGCAAACTCCTATTCAACCCTCAAGAGCGAACTCAAGTGTTGCTTCCTCTGCAGTGTCCTCCTTGATCCTTCTTCCTCTGTGCTAGCATAGCACATTACACATAACAGTACTTCCATTATAGCCCTGACCACATGGTGCTACGATGATTTATGTGTCTGTCTGTCCACTACCACCCTGCTTAGGGGGCAGCAACTGTGCTTTCTACTCTCTGAATCCCCAGGGCAAGGCACAGTACCTGACACATAGAGGCACTAAATCACTGTTTGTTGAATGAATGAATGAATGAATGAATGAACAGACAAGTGAATGAATGAACAAATGCGTAAACAAACAAATGAGAGTCACAAAAAGAAAAACAGGAATGAAGGAACTGGTTTAATAACCATCATAGCCTCCTGCTTCTAGGTCGCCTGCTGTTTGCTGGATACAACGATTATACCATCAATGTCTGGGATGTTCTCAAGGGGTCTCGAGTCTCCATCCTGTTTGGACATGAAAACCGTGTTAGTACTCTACGAGTTTCCCCTGATGGGACTGCTTTTTGCTCAGGATCATGGGATCACACCCTAAGAGTAAGAGAAGAGTTTTTCTATTTTTATTGTGTGTGAGAAGAAGAGTGATTGGCCTTTCTGAAAGTGAGCTTGGTTAGGCCCAGACAGCCATGTGGAGCTCTAATTTCAGCTCTGCTTATAACCACAGAAGGAATGAATGGCCTGGTAAGGTAGTGAGTTCCCCATCAATGCAGGTGTTCAAGTATAGATTACACAACTAAGTATCAGCATGTAGTTGAGGCAATAGTTGGAGTAGGTGATCCAAAAGGTTCCTTTTGACCCTAAAAGTCTGATTCTCTGAGTCTAGCCTTTGACAAACCACAGATGGCCAGTCTTGCCTCCCAGAAGTATAAGGTTCTTCTTTTGTGGTTACAGACCCCTGTGAAACCCACAGAGGGGCTTTAGGAGGTTCTTGAAGCCCCTGAAATTATATGCCCAATTTTGTGTCTGTGCATTTTTCTGGGAAGTATCCTCGTGGCTTTTTTTTTTTTTTAGATTCTCAAAACATTCCATGATTTTGTCAGATTTTGGCTCCCCAGAAATACTACGAAAATAGCCTGTTTATAAAGCACAGCTTACCTCAATGTGGAAGACCACAAACTTGACAGTGTTAGTAGTGTCTTAGAAGGGGAGAGCAAAGGAAATGTTTCAGGTTTTAGAGGTTTAAGGCAGGTCTTTTGATGGAGGGACTTAATTAGGATTGGACGAATTTGTGGCATAAGAGTTTAAGATTGCTGGACACAGGCTCAGGGGAGGGGGCAGATTCGAAAGATGGCTTGAAAAGTGACCAGTCATTCATTCAATGCCCTGTATTCTGAGAAGTGAGTCTTTTCTAAAGAGGCTACTTGAGTAGTTTATTCATAAGATATAAAGATAAAAGGATTTTTGCGAAGTTCCCGAAACAAACAAGTCATTTGTGACTTCATCTTTCTGGGCAGGAGTTGCCTAAATTAGTCAAGTTGGGTTAATGTACCCAGGGAGCTGCGTGAACACAGAGGGTTTCAGCTGTCAGTCTGAGAGTTGCCAGTACCTAGTAGGAGGCCACAGATGCCCTTCAGACAGTTAACTAAGGGGGAGCGGTGTCAGGTCCATACAAGCACCTCTGAGCAACTAAGAATAAAGTGTTATATTTCCCAAGACATGCAAGTGCTCTATTTTGGATAGATTGGCATGTGTGCGCGCGCGCATGCGCGCATAATGAGATTTTTATTTTTATCCCTTTAAACTCAGGTTTACAAGTTGTTAACTACGAAGGAACTAACAATTATCTGTCTTTGCAGGTCTGGGCTTAATCATCTCCTCGCAGTACACACCTAGGTACCCGAGGTTAGAATTTGAAATCGGCACTTGTAAATAGATCTTATTTCTAGAGGATTGGAGAGTTTATTGCAACTTGGCTTAAGGAAGCAACTCCGTGGCTGAAAGTTCACCAGACATCTCCAATATTACTATTAACACTACCACCCTGGGAAAATACCACTGTGAGCCTTCAGCACTACAACACCTTCACGTACACTGGTTTGTTGTTTTGTTTTTTCATTTTGAACACTTTTAAGAATTTATTTATTTTAAGATAATTCTTAATTATGCCATCTCAACTCAGCATTTAATGTTTCATATTATTTCCTTGAATTGAATTTGTTTTCAAAGCATTTTACGATCTGATTTTTCTCTGTGCACTGGCGTTTGGAGCCCTCCCTGGAAGTGCTGATTGTGGTGCGCTCTGACAGAAGAAAGTTCCGATTCCAAATGTAATTAGACAGAATCACTTTTTTTTAAATGTGTTTTTATTGTAAAAGTATCTTTCCCAGTGTTGCATCATATTGTCTTTTTTTTTCAGATGAAACACTTTCATCTCTTATGAACTTTTACAAATGAAGCACAGATGTGCATAAAGTGGACAGGATAATTTATGAATTATGTGATAATGTGATCTCAGTGTTGTCACTTGGACAGGACAGTTTCTTTCAAGAGAAAAGCTGAATGCTATTTGTGACACAGATGCTTCTCAGAGCAACCACACCCTGTCTGTGTGGGAACAGAGGACAGTAAACTTATTTATAAACCTATCACTATAAGTCATATTACGATTAGTAGTATCCCTTCAGCCTAAAGTGGGTCTTGTCCATGTCCATTATACTCAATTATTGCAGTATGAGTGTAATTGCATATACAAATTGATAGATCTTGAACAATAATGTCTTTGTCTTATACTGAGAAAAATAACATAAAAGATGTCTTTATTTGAAATTCTGCAATTTCTTCTAGAGGATACCAAGTGCTTTTGTTATAGGATCCATTCTTTTCTTTCTTTTTTGGTTGATACTGTTTTGTTTTTTAAAGGTATAGAGGCTTATTCTTTGTTTTAGAATATTCCTTACTCATAGAGGTGGCATGCTGTAGGGAAGTAAACAGTCACCTTAGATACCAGAAATCATTCCAGGGTGAGGCTTGCCCAGTGGGTGGCCCCGGGTCTGCTGGGCCAGGTCCTGTGGTGCCCCAGGGCTGTGTGTGCTGTGTACCCCGGGTCTTCTGGCCTCCTCCCAGCCCTGCTCCAGCCTGGCCCTTCCCTTCTTGGTAGTTCTGGCTTTGCAGGCCCTGATGCTCAGAGAGGCCCTTACGGAGCTGGAGCCGCACAGCTGCCGGACAGGCCTGGACCTGGCCTGGCCCTCCTGTCAACCTCAGGTGCCGTACCAGGGCCACCCTGAAAACCACTTGGTCAGGTAGCATGATGGACCAATCAGAACTCATTCAGGCCAGCTTTTCCATCAGTTTTTTAAAAATAAAATGGTTTTATTCGGTTATTTATGAGGGTTTTCCTGCACAACAGACCCTGACCTAGAGAGAAATATAAAAGGTCCCTGCCTTGCCTCTGAAGAGCCCAGAGAGACCGTGTCCATAGGGACCGTTTCTCAGTCACCTTCTCCCCTCTCCCCCAGAGGGCTCGTCTGGGCAGGGGCTCGGGGAAATGGCGGAAGGATCTACCCAGCCCCTGCCCACTGCTGGAAGGGGCAGGCCCACAGTGTCCCGGGGAGTCTCTGAGCTCCACTCTCGGAACACTCCAGGGCTTGCTCCTGGTCTCCTCCCCCCGCGCCCACAGACCCTTTCATGCCTCTGCACTCTGACCTGGCCTTCTGGACATGGAGCAAGACAGGGCAAAGGAAAAGTCACCTAGACTGAGCGGCAGCAAATGCAAGCTGCATGCTTGGAGGGGCGGAGTGCATCCCCAGTATATGTGCAAAATAGCACATAACTTTCCAATTAGAAAAGCGACTTGAAGGGCCCTATGAAAGTATTTCATAGCATACGCACCTGGTGGGCAGCAAGCCACCTCCCCTGTGTCGTCTCACTGTGGGTGTGTGGTATTGATTGATGAGATACTTGGTGGGGAATACACTACACTGCGTGGAGACTCAAGGGTAAATACTAAGTAATAAATTGTATTTTGCATATTGAAAATAATGTAGAGTGGAGTTTTTTAACCAGTTTTTCCTTTTTTTAAGAGTACTTGGGGGCAAACCTACCAAACTGATTGTGGCTAAGGGGCCAAATGGATATGCCCCCAGGTGTGCCTAGTCTTGGACACCCTCCCCCCGGAGTAGAGGAGGCTGGGAGGCAGATGGGGAGGGCGGTGATGGGTGTCTTTGGGGACCATGTGTGAACTGGAGGACTCAAGGCAGCTGCTCGGGGGAGGGCAGCCAGCCGCGGGAGGTGGGACCCTGTTCTGGAAAGAGCCGAGGGCAGCACGGGCACGCCCCTTTCCTCTTCCCACCCTCGACCTCTCTACACCCCCCTAGATTGTAAGTGGCTTACTAGCAGCACAGGGTTGTACAGGCCTCTGCACCCTGAGCTGTGGTAGTTGTGTGGCCAGCTGGCTGGAAGGTGGCATCACTGATACTTAGGACTCTGTCAGTTAGAAGGGGACAGCAGGGTGACAGTAGGTTCAGACCTACAGAATACATAACATCCAAGTGGCTCTCAGCCTCACTTTCCTCATCTATGAAATGGGACAGCACTGAAGCATGTAAAATACCCACCTCAGCCTTTAGCACATCTTCAACAAGGGTTAGCTCCCTGCTCCTGCCATCCATCTGTCCACCCACCCTCCCTTCCCTTCCACCTTTCCTGTTACCTTCCTCTCCCTTCTCTCTTATTCTATCTCTCTCTCTGTCTTTTTTCTTCCTTCTCCTTACTTCCTCCCTTGTCTCCCCTACCCCCTCCCTTCCCCCCGATTCCCCATTCCCTTGCTCTTTCTTTAAAAAATAAATCACTGATTTTAGAGGAGAGAGAGAGAGACAGAAACACCCATCTGTTTCTGTATGCACCCTGCCCGGGGATTGAACTGGCAACATTTGCACATCGGGTTGATGTTCTCACCGGCTGAGCTGTCCGGCCAGGGCCCTTGCTGTTTCTTCTGCCCCCACTTCCTCCCTCTCCATAAGCAGCCCCCACTCATGTATCAAATTAGTAATTGTCATCGGTTAGAAATACATCTGGGCCAGAGTTTTCAGTGTTACGATTCCTCTATACCCTTAAAAACTGAGGACTCCAAACAGTTTTTTGTTTATGTGGATTATATATATCAGTGATTTGTTATTAGTAATTAAAACTGAGAAAAAGTATAAAACACAAGAATACAGAACCTGGCCCTGGCCGGTTGACTCAGTGGTAGAGCGTTGGCCTGGCGTGCAGGAGTCCCGGGTTCGATTCCCGGCCAGGGCACACAGGAGAAGCCCCCATCTGCTTCTCCACCTCTCCCCCTCTCCTTCCTCTCTGTCTCTCTCTTCCCCTCCCGCAGCTGAGGCTCCATTGGAGCAGAGTTGGCCCGGGTGCTGAGAATGGCTCTGTGGCCTCTGCCTCAGGCGCTAGAGTGGCTCTGATTGTGGCAAAGCAACGCCCCAGATAGGCAGAGCATTGCCCCCTGGTGGGCGTGCCGGGTGGATCCCGGTCGGGCACATGCGGGAGTCTGTCTGACTTCCTCCCCGTTTCCAACTTCGGAAAAATACAAAAAAAAAAAAAAAAGAAAGAATACAGAATCCCCCACTCCACTGGTGGAAGTTCCATCACTTATCAGTAGCCTCTAGAAAACTGAAGGAGCATTTAAAAAGCCACACATACAAAAGTAAAAAGTCATTATTATCATGAAAATAGTTTTGACTTTGAAGAACCTCTTGAAAGTCTCTCAGAGACCCTCAACTCAGGGTGGGGACCACATTTGGAAAACATGGTCTGGACTAATGAGCCCTTGTTAAGCACCTCTGTGTGGGACCGCCCTGAGGCCATTAGGGGCCCTTGTAAGAGCTTGGGAGGAGGAGGAGGAAGAAAAGAGGGCAGTTACATCGGGGCTTGAGGAGAGGGCATCAGAGGAGAGGCTTTGGGATGACCACAGGGCACATAAGAGCCCCTGGAGGGGCACAGAGAGGCAGTGGGAAAGGCCAGAGACCAGCTAAGGCCTGGGAAGCCCTGAAAATCCTTTCAGAGGGAGACACATGAGACCCTGGCCGGCCCACCTGAGCGGTTAGAAGAGGTTGGGCTTGGGACCACGTCGCAGTTGTTTCTCCCCCAAGTCCAGGAGCGCTGACTGAGCCGGGAGCGTAGCTCTACATTTCCCAAACATGGCTGCTGGGTCAACAGCTGGTTGAAAATACAGCTCCTCACGGCCCTTCCCCTGGAGCTCTGGGCCGGGCAGCACTGAGGCGGGCCAGGAACTCTGCTGAGGCAGCTGGAGGCAGGCTCTCGGGACACCTCCCTGTGGGTCCTTTGTGAGAACAGGAGGCTGAACCCTTTCACGAGAGGAGAGAATCAGGTCACCTTTCAAGACACGCCTCAACCCCCCATTCTCTAGACAGGATCTGGTCGTTCTCCACAGCAACTGACTTAGGACCATTTCTGGTAAAAGAAACAAATGCTTTTGTGTCATTGTACAAAGGATGCAGACCCTCTATTGAGAGAGGATTAGGAACGAGGCTCTGGATTATTTAACCAACTGAGCACATATGAACATCTACATGTAAGTACGGTATGAGCCTTTGTGTGAAGACTGTGTATGACAACAGGAAATGCCTATATTTGATTGAACCCAAGGTTATCTGACCAACACACCACTGGTGAACATTTAACTTTGTCCATAAATAGGGATCCATGAAGCATAGGTCACTGTGCTCCCCAGTGACAGGTGACCTCCTACCCCTAGGTCTATACCCAAGAAAAATGAGAACATGTCCACACAGCAACTTGAGCACAAATGTTCATAGCAGCCCTGACTGGAACAACTCATATGTTTATAAGCTGATGATGGGATCACCAAAATATGGTATAGCCACACAATGGAGTATTATTTGGCAATGAAAAGGAGTGACCTACTGACACATGCTACAACATAGATGAACCTTGAAAACATGCTAAGTGAAAGAAATTAGTCACAAGAGGCCACATTGCATGATTCCATTTATATGAAATGTCCAGAATGGGCAAATCAATAGAGACAGCAGATGAGTGGTTGGTTAGGGCTGAGGCAGGACGAAGGGGGAGTGACAGCTAATGGGTATGATATTTCCTTTGAGGTAATAGAATCGGATAATAGTGGTGGTCAAACACCTCTGCGAATAGACTAAAAATCACTGGACTACCGTATAAATACATAAAACGGTGAATTTTATGGTATGTGAATTATAATAAAGCTATTAAAATATATATGGTAATTAAAATTGTATGAATTTTATATAAATTCAATATAAAAATAGGCTTTCAGTCTCTAGCTTTTTTTTTTTTTTTTTTTAAAGAAAAACATAGGTAAGTTTCACCGAATGTCCTATTTTGGTTTTGGGTTAAAAGTGGGTCAAGTGAGCATGGTAGCCCCAGTTCATACTACTAATAAAAGCTGCTTCGTAAAGAGCTTTTACTATTGTATATTCCAGGCGCTGTGATAAGCCCTTTGCATACACCAACTCATGTAATCTTAAGATGCAGTGTTTTTCACCTCCCTTTATTGAGGAAATTGAGGCTAGGAGAGTTGAGAAAGTTGCTCATTGTTGCACAGCTTCTAAGTGGCAGAGCAGGATTTTAATCAAGTCTGTCTGCAAGCTGCTTCCTTGCATCATGTGCGTCAGAAATTTGGTGTGGCGGTTATTTATTCATTTATGTGTGTCACAGAAACAGAGAGAGGGAGAGATAGGGGCAGACAGGCAGGAAGGGAGAGAGATGAGAAACATCAGTTCTTCGTTGCGGCTCCTTAGCTGTTCACATTGATTGCGTTCTCATATGTGCCTTGATCAGGGGCTACAGCAGAGCGAATGACCTTGGGCTCAAGCCAGCGACCATGGGGTCATGTATAAGATCCCATGCTCAAGCTGGCGACCTCGGGGTTTCGAACCTGGGTCCTCTGCAACCCAGTCCAATGCTCTATATCCACTGCGCCACCGCCTGGTCAGGCTATTCATTTGTTGTTTAATTCAACTGACAATTGTTCAGAGTTATCAATGGAAGGGCCAGAAGATTTGTCACCCCCAGGATACTCCACATCTAAGAAAAAAACTGTGCTTGCTGCGAAAATATAATGTTTAAAAAGGTAAAATCATGACTCTGTTGCAAATAAAACATGAACATCTGTCAAAATGTTTATTTAATTCAATGAGAGAACGTGTAGATGTCAAAACCAGTTCAAATGGGAATTTGGTGTACAATGACTTATATTCCCGTCTGACAGAATTCATTTGGTTGTGAAGGAATCACTGGAGCCGGCAGCTAGGCCCTCAGTAGCGTTGCCAGCTCAGCCTTCGTGGGGAGAATTCTGAGGATGCCATACCCTGTCTCCCAGCTGCCTTGGCCTCGTTGCTCGCAGCCCATAATCAGGCGGTATGGTGACCAGGTGAAGAAGCTCTCTGGTACCACAGAGCACAGAACTTTGTCTACCTGATTATTAAGTCTCCTCTGCAGTGGCTTCCCTTTGGTGGCACTTGCATGGGACACAAATACTTCAGTCTGTGCCCGTTCAGAGGTCCAGAGACCTACCTCTTCCCAAGATTTCCTTGTCACCAGTCTTCCAATCTTGTTTCTTTCAAGGCCCTGACCATCCTGCCAACCATCAGCAACTGCCCATAAATCAATGTAGATCTGGACTCTGGCCATCTCTAGCCCCAGACACAGTGGACAATAACATCTGGCTTGACAGCCCTCTGGGAGGATTTTCCTTCACTACTGTGTTCATAGTCACCCCCGAGTGGGGCTGTAATGCTACAGCTGTCCACTTTCATGTGGTACCAGCATATCATATAGACCCGTCTGTAATCCAGCCTTGAGTTTTCTTCCCCTCAGTCACCTGGCTAAACGCAACCCCCTGGAGGCTGCAGGTACGGAGTGAGGGAGGAGGCAAGGCAACCTGCTCAGGCAACTTACTTGTACCTAATGGACCTGCGTTCAGTCTCCTATCTACCATTTCCACTTGCTGCTGTGCATGCCCCACCTTATGACTAGGTACATCAGACAGGATCCATATCGTGATAGCAACTCAAGATGCGTAGTCACCTGATGTGCCTTGGTTAGGCATTTAGCCTCTACCAAGGCCCAGTGGCAAGCCAGAACCTGCTTTTCCAAAGGAGAATACTTATCTGCAGAAGACATGGATTTGCTTCTAAATCCCAGAGGTCAGCACTATAATTCTGTTGGTGTTTGCCAGAGGTTCCACACAGCAACCTATTTGACAAGTAACGCTGGATGAGCTGGCTCAGCAGACCCAAGTGGCAGAGCAGTTTGTACTGCTGCCTGAATGTCCTGCAGAACCTTCTCTTGTTCTGCTCCCCAATCCGCCAGCCTGTAGATGGGTTGAGTCTCACACTCAAATGTAGTGTATGTTGCCTCCGAAATCCAAAATGACCTATCAAGCATTGTGCCCCTTTTTTCTTGTAGGTCATACAAGATGCAGCAACTCATCTTTCCCCTGGATAGGATATTTTAACGTGCTCCACACCACTGGACCGCCAGAAATTTCACTGCTGGTACCAATTCTGTATCACCTGTGTCCAATTAGGTCCTAGGTCCTAGAGTGAAATAGACCTCCAGCTTCTAGAGCAGGGGTCTCAAACTCGCGGCCCGCGGGCCCAAGTTTGAGACCCCTGTTCTAGAGCAATAACTAAACTTACAGTGATGACCTGTTTCTTTGTACCATCACTAGACGATATGGTCCTTGAAAGCAGGGACCACGTGTCTTATTCTCCATTATTTCTCCAGTGCTAAGAGCACTTCCAAGGGCTCTAAATAAACGAGTGAATAAATGAATGCAGCCAAACTTTGGCATTCTAGTAGCCCACAGAGAATTATCCTGCCACATATGCCAGACCCAAAGAGAGGTACCTCTCACACACACCTGGATGCTTCGGCCCAGTTGAGAGGGGCTGATCATCCTCACAGGTGAGCCGCCAGTGGAGACTGTGAGTAGCCCTTGTCAACCTCTCCTTAAGAGAAGGTAAAAGTCTAGCGCAACTTCCCAGGCTTTCCCCGCCAGGTTCTTAGGCCTAACAACCCAAGAAGAGTCTCACTCTACCCTTGACTATTGCTTGAATACGTGCACACCAATGAGCTTCGTGTTTCAGGATCCGCACAGGTGCGGGTGGGATTCCCATTAAAGCCTCCCCTTGTGTAGTAGAAAAAGCCAATGTCCGGGCCGGGCGGGGCAGGGCCGGGTAGCCAGGCGGAGACGCAGCGGGGCCTAGAAAGCCGGCGGCTGACCGGCGAACGGCGGGCTATGGCGGACGAGCTGCGGTCGCGCACCGCGCGGCTGCTGGCCGACTACCTGGAGTACTGTGCCCGGAGGCCCGGCGCCGCCGCGCGGCTGCCGTCCTCGCCCGAGGCCGCCGTGCTGCGCTTCTTGGCCGCCCAGGCACAGCAGCTTTACCAGCCCGTCTGGTCCCGCTTCCGCGGATATCGGGGAAACCGCATCGCCTTGGTGGCACAGGTGGCGCGGGAGATGCTTCAAGACGGAGTCCCCAGCTGGGGCCACGTGGTGGCGCTCGTGGCTTTCGCGGGAACCCTGCTAGAGAGACCGCCGCCCGGCCACACGCGGGCACTGAAGGAACGGGACGCCCAAGTTGACCGGGACTGCCGGAGGCTGGTGGCCTTGCTGTGCGATTGGCTCACGGGGAATCACCGCGCCTGGCTGGAGGCGCAGGGCGGCTGGGTAAGCGGGGCGGACCGGCCGGACAGCGGGGAACGCGCCCACGCGGCTGGCACCAGAGGGACCCAGCGCCATCCCCTGGGGGCCGTTCGTTGTGAATTCCGGCCCCTTCCTTTCTTGGTGGAGTCAGGCAGAAACCACCCCTTCTAGATAGCTTTCTTGTTAACCCATTCAGAAGCAGCTGCGCACTACTTGGGTTTGCGGGTCTTGAGTGTTGCCTCTGCCTACCCTCCAGGTTTTAGGATGCGCCACATTAGGTCTGGATGCTTTGCTCGTGGTGAGATCTCCAAGGTGTAAAGTCAGCAGTGGGGTGGTCCAAGCCAGGTGAATTCTTTCTTCTCCACCTATTAAGCGCACCTTTGGAGTGACTCATGCTCGTTGACCCCACAGCTCTGCAGGTTGGAGAACACCAGCCTAAAACGTTGGAATGAAAAGCCATTTATTTCTCTCGCTCTCATACCTCTCAGGAAGAGCCGAGGCCGCAGGTGTTGGAGAGTGTGCACTGGCACTCGGTGGTGCTGACTCAGGGTTCCTTAACTTCTAATCCACTCCACCCAGCCATCAGTTGGAAGATATCCATGCTCCCTTGCTTTCGGCTGTACTCATTTGGTCTCTGGAGCAGGCCCTTGGCTCCTAAACCCAGCTTAGGGTCAAGTAAAGCCCTGCCACCCTCCAGTAAGAGGGTAGCTTGCCTCTTGGATTCAGAACTAGATCTCTATTACTTTCCTCTCTTCCTTCCTGGAGTTGAATCAACAACTGAAGTGACCCAGATTATAGAGGACAACAGCCAAACGATTAACACCAGCCATTAAAAATAAATAAATCAAGGGACTAGGGAAGACACTGGGAAATCTAGCCTCCTGTTAGCAGTTTCCCATTAGACCTGTGGTGATGAATTGGGTTCCATTTGTGGAGGACAGGTAGTATCTAAAGCAGAACCTTGACCTTGCATGAACAGTTTGAGAGGTGTTAAGCATTAACTCCTGCATTCTTTGTGGTGAATGTGTTAGTCCTCAACCATCCAGGCCTGTGAATTCTAAGGAACTCATCTGAGCCCTCTGTACTTAAAGAAGAAATGGATGGGGAGGGGTGCAGGAGGAGGGGATGGCATTGTTTTAATTTTTTTAGCTAATCAACAGTAGCAACAGAATAGCCTTTTAACAAAGCAAAAATTCTCCAATTGAATAAATAAGACATGCCCAGATGGAGTTAAAATGCTAAAGTCTGTACTTCAATTTCCTCCCTCTCCATTTTTCTGAATGCAGCTGCTTGCTGTAGTGTCTCAGGTGATAACTTTCAACCTAGTGATCTGACAGTTTCCCAAGTGGCATCTCTCCTTTGCTTAAGAAAACATGAGGCCTGACCAGGCGGTGGCACAGTGGATAGAGCATCAGACTGGGATGCCGAGGACCCAGGTTCGAGACCCCGAGGTCGCCAGCTTGAGTGCAGGCTCATCTGGTTTGAGCAGCTTGGACCCAAGGTCTCTGGCTCAAGCAAGGAGTTACTCGGTCTGCTGAAGGCCCACGGTCAAGGCACATATGAGAAAGCAATCAATGAACAACTAAGGCGTCGCAATGCGCAACGAAAAACTAATGATTGATGCTTCTCATCTCTCCGTTCCTGTCTGTCTGTCTGTCCCTGTCTATCCCTCTCTCTGACTCTCAGTCTCTGTAAAAAAAAAGAACATGAGTTCCTGGCTGGTGGTTCAGTGAATAGAGCATCAGCCTGGCGTGTGAATGTCCCGGGTTCCATTCCCAGTCAGGGCACACAAGAGAAGCGACCATTTGTTTCTCACCTTTCTCTATCCCCCTTCTCTCCTTCTTCCTCTCCTACAGCAGTGGCTCCATTGGTCCCAGCGTGGCCCCAGGGCTAAGGATAGCTCCATTGGAGTGTACCAGCCTAGGGTGCTAAAAATAGCTTGGTTGATTCAAATATCAGCCCCAGATGGGGGTTGCCAGGTGGATCCCGGTCTGGGCACATCCAGGAGTGTGCCTCACTATCTCCCCTCCTCTCACAAAAAAAAAAAAAAAAAAAAAAAAAAAAAAAAAAAAAAAAAAAAAATCCAACAAAAAACATGTGACATACAAGCCTAACTCGGAAGTCATGTAGATTCTGTTCTAGGGAACAATAATAAAATGAACATAATCTTTCTGTGGTGGAGGGTCTTGCCTTCAACTTGTGTTTAAAAACAACAACAACATCAACAAAAAGACACAACACCTGTGAAGTGCAATAAAGCAAAGCACAATAAAACGAGGCAGGCCCATAGTAGTCTCCCTTCCTCTTAGGCTTTGAAAGAAGTGAGTCAAAGGAGTAGAGTATTATTCCTGCTATAAATGACAAACTGAAGTGTCCCCTATGTCATTTTCTACACCCCATAAAGGACTACTTGCAAATCCTAACTCATCAAAAGCTCCTATTTGCAGGTTGCCTATTGATGAGTATTTCACTTTTTACTGTTTCATCTGGAACCTCCAGTTTATTTTATTGAGTTCAGGCTTTGAGCATTACAAGATAACTTAATTCTTTTCTTCTCCCTACCCCTTGTAGGATGGCTTTTGTCACGTCTTCAATCCTGCACTGAAATCTTGGAGCAGACTGCTGGCCCAGATTCTTCTGTCATGCTTTACAGCAACAATCTTAACCTATTTTTGGACAAAGTTATCATGAGTTCCAATTTTTTTAACCCATTTCTACCTGCCTAACTGTGAACTGTGATCAGCCAAGTGAATTTGACATGTGAAAGAACAGAACAGAGTCAAGCACCTTCTGAGACATTGTTACCTGCATTCTTAGGAGTCCCGATGAACACTCAAAGGTGTTAGGACAAAGGAACTTCAGTGGCTTTACTCTGACTTGGGGAAATGGGAATCTAAAGGCTTATTGCTCCAAACAATTATAAGAGGAACTGCATTTCATTAAATGGGAAACTTGGTTCTTTTGGCTACATTTAGATAAATATGAATGATACTCTCATCTGTCCATAATTTCATGTGCTACTGCTGACTAATTTACCAAGGCACTGGGTCAAGGGTGAAATGGTAAAGTGATATCAAAAGTGCTCCAAGTAACAGTCTTAACAAAGAATTTCATATTAATACCTCTTAGAAGGAACTCTTTTAAAGCCTTTGAAATTGAATTACTGGGTCTTTTTGGGTTTCTAGAGTAAATACTGAAATTTTATATTTCTGGCCCTGGCCGGTTGGCTCAGTGGTAGAGCATTGACCCGGCATGTGGAAGCCCTGGGTTTGATTCCCAGCCAGGGCACACAGGAGAAGCAACCATCTGCTTCTCCACCCTTCCGACTCATCCTTCTCTCTGTCTCTCTCTTCCTCTTCCTCTCCTGCAGCCATGGCTCAGTTGGTTCGAGCACATCAGTTGAGGGCACTGAGGATGGCTCTGTGAAGCTTCCGCCTCAGGGACTAAAAATAGCTCGGTTGCAAGCATGGCTCCAGGTGGGCAGAGCATTTACCCTAGATGAGGGTTGTTGGGTGTATCCCAGTCAGAGTGCATGCAGGAGTCTGTCTCTCTATCTCCCATCCCCTCACTTGGAAAAGAAAGAAAAAAAACCGAAAAGATTTTATATTATCTTTTTTTTTTTTTTTTTTTGGTATTTTTCTAAAGTGAGAAGTGTGAGGCAGAGACAGACTCCCACATGTGCCTGACTGAGATCCACCCAGCATGCCCACTAGGGGGCGATGCTCTGCTCATCTGGGGCTTTGCTCCATTGCAACCAGAGCTATTCTAGTGCCTGAGGCAGAGGCCATGGAGCCATTCTCAGTGCCTGGGCCAATTTTGTCCAGTGGAGCACTGGCTGCGGGAGGGGAAGAGAGACAGAAAGAAAGGAGAGGGGGAAGGGTGGAGAAGCAGATGGGCGCTTCACCTGTGTGCCCTGGCTGGGAATCGAACCCGGGATTTCCACACGCTGGGCTGACGCTCTACCACTGAGCCAACCAGCCAGGGCCAGATTTTATATTTCTGACTTCAATGTATTGTTAAATGTCTTCAAAATGTTAATAAATTTATATATCTGTTTTTTTAAAAAACTTGGTTTTTCTTGGAATTCAATAAGCCTTTATTCTTAGGAGTAACTTGAACTGTTGACATTTTTCTCTCTTATTGTCTCTTTAAATACAGCATGTACAATTCTTTATTTTTCAATTACAGTTGACATACAGTAGTATATTAGTTTCAGGTGCACAACATAGTGATTAGACATTTACATAACTTAAGAAGTATTCACCCCAGTGAGTCTAGTACTCGTCTGGCACTATCCACAGTTATTACAGTATTATCAACTATATTTTCTATGCTGTACTCTACATCCTGGTCACTGTTTTTATAATTGGCAGTTTGTACTTCTTAATTCCTTCACTTTTTTCACCCATCCTGCCAAATCCTTCTCATTTAACAACCATCAGTTCTCTGTGTCTATGAATTTTTCTATTGTTTATTTTTTCCTTTTTTAAAAGAATTACAGTTTACATTTAATATTTTGTACTGGTTTCAGGCGTACAGCCTAGTGGTTAGACAATCATATTCTTTATAGAGTGCTCCCCTGATATTTTCAGCACCCAGCTGGCACCAGACACAGTTATTACAATATCATTGACTGCATTCCCTCTGCTGTACTTTCATCCCCATGACTAGTTTGTGACTACCTATTTGTACTTCTCAACCCCTTCACCTTTTCCACCCAGTTCCCCCCCGTACCCCTCCCCTCTGGCAACTATCCTCTCTGTGTCTATGAATCTGTTTCAGTTTTGTTTGTTTTGTTCTTTTGATTCCACATATAAGTGAAATTATACGGTATCTGTCTTTCTCTATCTGACTTACTGCACTTAGCATAATGCGCTCTAGGTCCATACATGCTGTCACAAATGCTGAAATGTCATCCCTTTTTATGACTAATACTCCATTATAGATCCATGCACTACATCTTCTTTATCCAGTTGTATGTTGATGGGCACCTGGGTTGCTTCTCTTGCTATTGTAAATAATGCTGCAGTGAACATGGGGGTGCATATATTCTTTCGAATTTGGGGTTCTTGGGATATATACCCAGATGTGGAATTGATGGGTAATAAAGCAGTTTCATTTTCAATTTTTTAAGGATCCTCCATACTGTTTTCCATAGTGGCTGCGCCAGTCTGCGTTCCCACCACCAATGCATGAAGCTCCTCTTCTTCCACACCGTTGCCAGCACTTGTTGTTTGTGAATTTACTGATAATAGCCATTCTGACAGGTGTGAAGTGATATCTCATTGTGACTTTAATTGGCATTCTCTGATTAGTGATACTGATTAGTGATATTGAGCATCTTTTCATATGTCTGTTGGCCATGTATATCTCATGGGAGAAGTATCTATTCAGAACCCTTGCCCATTTTTTTAATGGAATTGTTTGATTTTTTGGTGTTGAGTTGTGCCGTATTACCCCATGTATAAGACAGTCCCTTTTTTGAATATTTTGGGGTCTAGAAACTGGATGCATCTTATACAGTGATTGTAGATATTTTTACTTGCATTTCTCACTTTTTTGTGCTTGTTTTTGCACTCGTTGTAGGTTTTTTTTGTTCGTCAGTTTTTTTAATTTACTGTGTTAATACAGATTCAAGTGTCCCGCTCGATATAACATCTTCACCCCCCACCCCTGTGTCCCCCGCTACACCCCCTTTGTCCCTTCCCACTAACTCCCTCCCCACTTCTCTGGGATTTGCTGTCCTGTTATCTGTATCTCTGTGTTATGTATGTATAGTTTCACTAATCCCTTCACCTTCTCTGATCTCATCTCCTCATCCCCCTTCCCTCTGACAGCTGTCCCTCTGCTCCCTGTGACCCCACCTCTGCCTCTGTTCCTTCCCTCAGTTCACTTTGTTCATTAGATTCCACATATAAGTGAGATCATATGATATTTGTCTTTCTCTGCCTGGCTTATTTCACTTAGCATAATAATCTCCAGGTCCATCCATGTTGCCGCAAAAAGTAAGAATTCCTTCTTTTTCACGGCCGTGTTGTATTCCGTTGTGTATATGTACCACAGCTTTTTTTTAAGTTTATTGTGCTAACATGGATTCAAGTGTCCCACTCAATATAACTCCCTCACACTCACCCCCTTGTCCCCCATGACCCCCCTTTACCCCCCAACCCCTATGTACCACAGCTTTTTAATCCACTCGTCCACTGATAGACACTTGGGCTGTTTCCAGATCTTCGCTATTGTGAACAATGCTGCCATAAACATGGGGGGGGGGCATTTCTCCTTTTGAATCAGTGATTTGGTATTCTTAGAATACATTCCTAAAAGTGGAATGGCTGGGTCAAAAGGCAGTTTCATTTTTAAGTTTTTGAGGAAACGCCATACTGTTTTCCACAGTGGCTGCAACAGTCTGCATTCCCACCAGCAGTGCAGGAGAGTTCCCTTTTCTCCACACCCTCACCAGCACTTGTTATGTGTTGTTTTGTTAATGAGCACCATTCTGACAGGTGTAAGGTGATATCTCATTGTGGTTTTAATTTGCATTTCTCTGATGATTAGTGATGTTGAGCATTTTTTTATCTGCCTATTGGCCATCTGTATGTCCTCTTTGGAGAAGTGTCTATTCATTTCTTTTGCCCATATTTTTATTGGATTGTTTAGCTTCCTGGTGTTGACTTTTAGATGTTCTTTATAAATTTTGGTTATTAACCCCTTATCAGATGTATTGGTGAATATGTTCTCCCATTGTGTGGTTTGTCTTTTTATTTTGTTAATGGTGTCTTTTGCTGTGCAAAAGCTTTTTAGTTCCATATAGTCCCATTTGTTCATCCTGTCCTCTATTTCACTTCCTGTGGAGATAAATCAGCAAAAATATTGCTACAAGAGATATCAGAGAGTTTACTGCCTGTTTTCTTCCAAGGTGTTGATGATTTCATGACTTACATTTAAGTCTTTTATCCATTTTGAGTTTATTTTTGTGAATGGTGTAAGTTGATGGTCTAGTTTCATATTTATGCATGTACCTGTCCAATTTTCCCAACATCATTTATTAAAGAGATTGTCTTTACTCCACTGTATGCTCTTATCTCCTGTGTCAAATATCAATTGACCATAAAGGCATGGGTTTATTTATGGGTTCTCTCTTCTGTTCCATTAATCTATATACCTGTTCTTATGCCAGTACCAAGCTGTTTTGAGTACAATGGCCTTGTAGTATAATTGATATCAGGAAGTGTGATACCTCCCACTTTAATCTTCATTTTCAAGATTGCTGAGGCTATTTGGGTTCTTTTTTGGTTCCATATAAATTTTTGGAATATTTGTTCTATATGTTTGAAGTATGCCATTGGTATTTTAATAGGAATTGCATTGAATTTATAGATTGCATTGGGTAATATAGACTTTTTTTTTTACAGGGACAAAGAGAGTCAGAGAGAGGGATAGATAGGGACAGAGAGACAGGAATGGAGAGAGATGAGAAGCATCAATCATTAGTTTTTGTTGCGACATCCTAGCTGGTCATTGATTGCTTTCTCATATATGCCTTGACTGCGGGTCTTCAGCAGACCAAGCAATCCCTTGCTCGAGCCAGCGACCTTGGGTCCAAGCTGGTGAGCTTTTTGCTCAAGCCAGATGAGCCCGCGCTCAAGCTGGTGACCTCGGGGGTCTCGAACCTGGGTCCTCCACATGCCAGCCTGATGCTCCATCCACTGCGCCACTGCCTAGTCAGGTAATATAGACATTTTAATGATGTTAATTCTTCCTATCCATGAACACGGTATATGCTTCCACTTGTTTGTATCTTCCTTGATTTCTTTTTTCAATATCTTACAATTTTCAAAGTATAAGTCTTTTACCTCCTTGGTTAAATTTACTCCTAAGTACTTTATTTTTTGTTGTTGTTGCAATAGTGAAGAGGATTGTTTCCTTAATTTTTCTTTCAGACAGGTTATTATTGGTGTATAAAAATGCCACTGAGTTCTGAATATTAATTTTATATCCTGCTACCTTGCTGAATTCATTTATCAGGTCCAATAGTTTTTTTACTGCGACTGTAGGTTTTTCTATATACAATATCATATCATCTGCAAATAATGATAGTTTTACTTCTTCTTTTCCAACTTGAATGCCTTTTATTTCTTCTTCTTGTCTGATTGCGGTGGCTAGGACTTCTAGGACTATGTTGAATAAGAGTGGTGAAAGGGGGCACCCCTGCCTTGTTCCTGATCTTAAGGAGATTGCTTTTGATTTTTGCCTGCTCAGTGTGATGTTCACTGTCGGTTTGTCACAGATGGCCTTTATCATGTTGAAGTATGTTCCCTGTATTCCCACTTTGCTGAGAGCTTTGATCATGAATGGGTGCTTGTATTTATCTAATGCTTTTTCTGCATCTATTGATATAATCATGTGATTTTTATCCTTTGTGATGAATCACATTGATTGATTTGCAAATATTGTACCAGCTTTGCCTCCCAAGAATAAATCCTACTTGATCATGATGTATGACTTTTTTAATGTATTGCTGGATCTGGTTTGCTAATATTTTGTTGATAATTTTAGCATCGATGTTCATCAGGGATATTGGCCTATAATTTTCTTTCTTTGTGGTGTCTTTACCTGGTTTTGGAGTGAGGATAATTCTTGCCTCATAAAAGGAGCTGGGAAGTCTTCCCTCCTCTTGAATTTTTTGAACTAGCTTGAGAAGGATAGGTGTTAGTTCTTCTTTGAATATTTGGTAAAATTCGCCTGTGAAGCCATCCGGTCCAAGACTTTGGTTTGCTGGGAGTTTGGTTTTTTTATATAAATAAATTTTTATTTTAATGGGGTGACATAAATAAATCAGGGTACATATATTCAAAGAAAATATGTCCAGGTTATCTTGTAGTTCAATTCTGCTGCATACCCATTACCCAAAGTCAGATTGTCCTCCATCACCTTCTATCTAACCCTCTTTGTGCCCCTCCCCCACCCTCTCCCTCTCTCCTTCCTTCCCTCCCTCCACCCCCTGCAACCACCACACTCCTGTCCATGTCTCTTAGTCTCATCCTCATATCCCACCAATGTATGGAATCCTGCAGGTTCTGCTTTTTTCTGATTTACTTATTTCACTCCATATAATGTTATCAAGATCCCACCATTTTGTTGTAAGTGATCCGATGTCATCACCTCTCATGTCTGAATAGTATACCATGGTGTATATGTGCCACATCTTCTTTATCCAGTCTTCTATTTTTTTTTACAGTGATTAAAGCCTTTAAGCAAACTCTTGGCCAGTACAGCAAAAATCCATAAAAGAGTAGTGTCCTTAACATGTTCACCAAGTCCAAGTTGGCCCCAACACCATGCCAAATCCCTGAAAAATGCAACCCAATCCCAGTTCAGTCTGTTAGGAGCTGTCACAGGGAGCAGGAGTCCAGGAAAGTTCCCCACAGGAAAAGTCCGCATGGCACTGGAATTGTTGTCACAATTCTATACTTTGCAGCTCACATCCAAGTCCCAATGACCGCTGCTTCTAGCTGGTAATGATTCAGGTAGACTGAAAAAGCCATCTGCAGCATGTGTGAAGATGGAGCTTCTGTTCTCCTCTGCCTGGAGAGATGAGACCAGGTTGCTTTTCCCTGGAGCTCTGCACCTGTGGCTTGGTAAAGAGAACCTTGGGATACACTAAGCTGGGTGGCAAAGGTAGATTCATAATAGAAGTTGGCAAAAGGGGGAAAGAGAGCTCTAAATTAGGAGTAGGTCCCAGACTGAAATATGAGTGGGGCATTGAGGTAGGAGGAATAAAGGAAACACTATATATTAAACAAAGCAGCAGAAAATAGGACTATCAACACCCACAACAGAGATCTTCGAGGGAAGAATAAAAAACCTGACTATTCAGGCAAGACATAGTTAAGTGGCCCTTGTGCAAATGAGATCAGTTTACCTGCTTCTTGGAAGAAATACCCTAGGCTCGTCCACAGTGTCGTAGATGGGGCCAATGGCCCTGGGCACCTTCAGCCTTCAGTGGCAAACCCCAGCATTCTGGGCAAGGTTAGGTCATAGGTGGCTGGAGCAGGGCTGGAAGAGACTGAACCCTCCCTTAGAGGAGCGAGGGAGAAGCCTATCTTCCAGTGTCCCTGTTTCCTCACAGCAGAGGCATGTAAGTCTGGTAGGCTTTAGCTCAATGACCTTCCTTTCCACTATTGAAGCAAGACCCAGATGGCATCCTATGAGACCCCTTTAGGGCGTTGGAGCCTTTAAGGGTGTATCCTAAAAGCTGGTAGTTCCCCTGATCTCTATTGGGCTTTTCTGCCTCTTGGTATCTTAAAAGCCATGCTCAGAAGATCTCACTGAGGGGTTTGAGGATCCCCATCTGCCTATATAAATCTTTTCCATATATCTGGAGCTATTTGGAAAAAGACAAAACAGTGTTATTAGCTGGATCTAATAAAGAAGGTAGTAGTTTGCAGGAGAAAAAGATTTGGCGTCTCCTGTTCATCAGCATTCAAAAGAAATTTTAAAAAATTTTTAAGTAAAAAGCATGATATGGTAGACCCATAGGAGTTCCAGGATATGACTCCCCCTTTTAAATTTTTTTAAATTGACCTTAAAATATTTGCTGGGTACACTTTAATAATATCTTGACTTTAAAGATTGTAAGAATGACAAAATACAGTAAATGCTTTTGCTTCATATGCAGGAGCATTGTCAGTCTAACCAGTTTAGGAAATCCAATAATAGAACAGTGCACTTCAGAAAAATACAAAAAAAAAAAAAAAAAGCATTCCCTTGTGCTAAAGCTTCAGGGAGCATGGAGTGAGCTCGGGTATGTCCTATAAAACATGGAGCTCTATGTTGACACACAAGTCTTTGAAGAAGGAGGAACTGCTGAAATAGTTCATCTGCATTTGTCCGTAAGACAGCAGTCTTTATAGTGGAAACATCATAAGTAAATATTTGCTGTCTGTATATAGATTAAAGGGGAAATATGGCAAATGCTGAAAAGCCATGATAATGGCATATAATTCTAGACTTTGAGCTGATTTTAAGTTGACGGTTTCAATATAAAGTTGTCCATTGATTTGCAAGAGCGATTTACAATTTAGTGGAAGTTTCCCAGAGCCATTGTTGATCCTTTGAAAAAAGGAACAACAATAATTTTGAGGCTCAAAACCTATAAACTGTAAGGGTCGCCTATGCCCCTTGATAATCCAGGAGGCAACAAGATAAAAATATGGAAGTGTATTCCATGGGCTATTAGATGGTTCAATGTGCCCAAGCTGTAGCTGCTCTTGTACCAGTTGAGCAGCTGCCCTAAGTTTCTCCTGAGAAAGGGGCCATTGGTCTACCCATACAGGATTATCTGATTTCCAAGTAATTGGGTCTGCACAATGCATTATTGAGGTAGCAGGAGCTACCGAGGCCCCTATGCTAATTTTTGATATCCTAATCCACACCTTCTGGTATTGGGTGTCATCTCTATGGGGGTGAGAATTCCTCGATGTTCTTTCCCTAGTCTCTTGGTGGGCAAAAATCCCCGATTAATCATCTGAGTACTGACTAAACCATTAGGACTGACAAGCAACACTCCCATATTTTTCAAAACATCTCTACCCCACAAATTAACTGGCCATCCAGGGAGCACATAAGGCTTAAAAAATCCAGAGTGACCTTCTTAATCTTACCAATGTAGAAAACTAGAACTTTGTTGAGGGGATTTACTCTGCCCTATACCTTGTAGTTCTGTGGCTGCTGCATGAGTGGGCCAGGAAGGAGGCCAATGTAGCTTAGCAATAACAGATACATCAGCTCCAGTATCTAAAAGTCCTTTAAATTTATGCTCATATATTGTTAGTTCCATTTCAGGGCGTTCCTGACCTATTTTTTTTTTAAATCCAATTGGCAAAATCAGAGGAGCCAAATCACCAATTTTCTTGGGGTCCCTTTTGCAGGATGTGGCCTGAGAAGCAGAATTAGCATCCTTATACTATTCTTCTAACTGCCTGAATTAGCTGTGAGACACATTCTTCTTTTTTTTTTTTTTTGATTAATTTTGATGGGGTGACATTGATAAAATTGTCTTCCGTCACCTTCTAACTGGTTTTCTTTGTGCCCCTCCCCTCCCCCAACCCCCTTCCCTCTCCTCCCCCCCACCCTGTAACCCCAACACTGTTGTCTATGTCTCTGAGTCTCATTTTTATGCCCCACCTATGTATGGAATTATATAGTTCTTAGTTTTTTCTGATTTACTTATTTCGCTCAGTATAATGTTATCAAGGTCCATCCATGTTGTTGTAAAAGATCCGATGTCATCATTTCTTATGGCTGAGTAGTATTCCATAGTATATATGTACCAAAGCTTTTTAATCCACTCATCCTCTGATGGACACTTGGGCTGTTTTCAGATCTTCGCTATTGTGAACAATGCTGCCATAAACATGGGGGTGCATTTCTTCTTTTCAATTAGTGTTATGGTGTTCTTGGGGTATATTCCTAACAATGGTATAGCTGGGTCAAAAGGCAGTTTGATTTTTAATTTCTTGAGGAATCTCCATACTGTTTTCCACAGTGGCTGCACCAGTCTGCATTCCCACCAGCAGTGCAGGAAGGTTCCCTTTTCTCCACATCCTCACCCGCACTTATTCTGTGTTGTTTTATTGATGAGCGCCATTCTGACTGGTGTGAGGTGATATCTCATTGTGGTTTTAATTTGCATTTCTCTAATAATTAGTGATGTTGAGCATTTTTTCATATGCCTATTGGCCATCTGTGTGTCCTCTTTGGAGAAGTGTCTATTCAGTTCTTTTGCCCATTTTTGGATTGGATTGTTTGTCTTCCTGGTATTAAGTTTTACAAGTTCTTTATAAATTTTGGTTATTAACCCCTTATCAGACGCATTGTCAAATATATTCTCCCATTGTGTAGTTCGTCTTTTTATTCTGTTCTTATTGTCTTTAGCTGTGCAGAAGCTTTTTAGTTTGATAAAGTCCCATTTGTTTATCCTGTCTTTTATTTCACTTGCCTGTGAAGACAAATCAGCAAATATATTGCTGCGAGAGATGTCGGAGAGCTTACTGCCTGTTTTCTTCTAAGATGTTTATGGTTTTACAGCTTACATTTAAGTCTTTAATCCATTTTGAGTTTATTTTTGTGAATGATGTAAGTTGGTGGTCTAGTTTCATTTTTTTGCAGGTAGCTGTCCAATTTTCCCAACATCATTTGTTGAAGAGGCTGTCTTTACTCCAATGTAAGCTCTTACCTCCTTTGTCAAATATCAGTTGTCCATACAAGTGTGGGTTTATTTCTGGGTTCTCAGTTCTGTTCCATTGATCTATATGCCTGTTCTTATGCCAGTACCAGGCTGTTTTGAGCACAATGGCCTTATAATATAACTTGATATCCGGAAGTGTGATACCCCCAGCTTTATTCCTCCTTTTCAAGATTGCTGAGGCTATTCGTGTTCTCTTTTGGTTCCATATAAATTTTTGGAATATGCGTTCTATATCTTTGAAGTAAGTCATTGGTATTTTAATTGGTATTGCATTGATTTTATAAATTGCTTTGGGTAATATAGACATTTTAATGATGTTTATTCTTCCTAACCATGAGCACGGAATATGCCTCCACTTGTTTGTATCTTCCCTGATTTCTTTTATCAATGTTTTTGGGGTTTTTTTCTTGTATTTTTCTGAAGCCGGAAACCAGGAGAGACAGTCAGACAGACTCCCACATGTGCCCGACCGGGATCCACCCGGCACGCCCACCAGAGGGCAACGCTCTGCCCACCAGGGGGCGACTCTCTGCCCCTCTGGGGCGTCGCTCTGTTTCGACCAGAGCCACTCTAGCGCCTGGGGCAGAGGCCAAGGAGCCATTCCCAGCGCCCGGGCCATCCCTGCTCCAATGGAGCCTCGGCTGCGGGAGGGGAAGAGAGAGACAGAGAGGAAGGAGAGGGGGAGGGGTGGAGAAGCAGATGGGTGCTTCTCCTGTGTGTCCTGGCCGGGAATCGAACCCGGGACTTCCGCACACCAGGCCAATGCTCCACCACTGAGCCAACCGGCCAGGGCCTTATCAATGTTTTATAATTTTCCGAGTACAAGTCTTTAATCTCTCTGGTTAAATTTATTCCTAGGTACTTTATTTTTTTGGTTTAAATGGTAAAGGGGATTGATTCCTTAATTTCTCTTTCTGACAGTTCATTGTTAGTGTATAGAAATGCCTCTGAGGCCCTGGCCGATTGGCTCAGCGATAGAGCGTCGGCCTAGAGTGTGGAGGACCCGGGTTTGATTCCCGGCCAGGGCACACAGGAGAAGCACCCATTTGCTTCTCCACCCCTCCGCCGCACCTTCCTCTCTGTCTCTCTCTTCCCCTCCTGCAGCCAAGGCTCCATTGGAGCAAAGATGGCCCGGGCGCTGGGGATGGCTCTGTGGCCTCTGCCCCAGGCGCTAAAGTGGCTCTGGTCACAACATGGCGACGCCCAGGATGGGCAGAGCATCGCCCCCTGGTGGGCAGAGCGTCGCCCCATGGTGGGCGTGCCGGGTGGATCCCGGTTGGGCGCATGCGGAACTCTGTCTGACTGTCTCTCCCTGTTTCCAGCTTCAGAAAAATGCAAAAAAAATAAAATAAAATAAAATAAAATAAAAATAAAAATGCGTCTGATTTCTTAGTATTGATTTTATATCCTGCCACCTTGGTGAATTCATTTATCAGATCTAGTAGTTTTTTTACTGCAACTTTAGGGTTTTCTATATACAATATCATATCATCTGCAAATAATGATAGTTTTACTTCTTTTCCAATTTGGATGCCTTTTATTTCTTTTTCTTGTCTGATTGCTGTGGCTAGGACTTCCAGAACTATGTTGAGTAAGAGTGGTGAAAGGGGGCACCCCTGCCTTGTTCCTGATCTTAAGGGGATTGCTTTTAATTTTTGCCCATTGAGTATGATGTTAGCTGTGGGTTTGTCATAGATAGCCTTTATCATGTTGAGGTATGTTTCCTGTATTTCCACTTTGCTGAGAGTTTTGATCATGAATGGGTGCTGGATTTTATCAAATGCTTTTTCTGCATCTATTGAAATTATCATGTGGTTTTTCTCCTTCCTTTTGTTTATGTGATGAATCACATTGATTGATTTGCAAATATTGTACCAGCCTTGCCTCCCAAAAATAAATCCCACTTCATCATGGTGTATGATTTTTTTCATATATTGCTGGATCCAGTTTGCTAATATTTTGTTGAGGATTTTTGCATCTAAATTCATCAGAGATATTGGCCTATAATTTTGTGTGTGTGTGTTGTCTTTGCCTGGTTTTGGAATCAGAATTATGCTCGACTCATAAAAGGAGCTTGGAAGTCTTCCTTCCTCTTGAATTTTTTGAAATAGCTTGAGAAGGATAGGAGTTAGTTCTTCTTTGAATATTTGGTAGAATTCACTTGTGAAGCCATCAGGCCCAGGACTTTTCTTTTTTGATAACTGTTTCAATCTCATTTGTTGTAATTGGTCTATTTAGGTTTTCTGATTCTTCCAGATTAATTTTTGGAAGATTATATGTTTCAAGGAATTTGTCCATTTCATCTAAGTTGTCTAGTTTTTTGGCGTGCAGTTCTTCATAGTATTTTCTTACAATATTTTGTATTTCTGTTGTGTCAGTTGTTATTTCTCCACTCTCGTCTCTAATTTTATTTATTTGAGTCCTCTCTCTTTTTTTCTTGGTGAGTCTGGTTAAAGGTTCATTGATATTATTTACCTTTTCAAAGAACCAGCTCCTAGTTTCATTGATCCTCTGTATTGTTTCTTTAGCCTCTATGTCATTTATTTCTGCTCTGATCTTTATTATTTCCTTCCTTCTACTAGCTCTGGGCTTTACTTGCTGTTCTTTTTCTAGTTCTTTTAGATGAGGGTCAAGTTGTTTATTTGAGCTTTTTCTAGCTTCTTGAGGTATGCCTGTAATGCTATAAACTTCCCTTTCAGGACTGCTTTTGCTGTGTCCCATAATTTTTTTTATTTTTTTTTATTTTAATAGCCCCAGGATGTGACTTATTTTTTTTTTGTATTTTTTTTTTTTGTATTTTTCTGAAGCTGGAAACGGGGAGAGACAGACAGACTCCCGCATGCGCCCGACCAGGATCCACCCGGCACGCCCACCAGGGGGCGACACTCTGTCCACCAGGGGGTGATGCTCTGCCCCTCCGGGCGTCGCTCTGCTGAGACCAGAGCCACTCTAGCGCCTGGGGCAGAGGTCAAGGAGCCATCCCCAGCGCCCAGGCCATCTTTGCTCCAATGGAGCCTCGCTGTGGGAGGGGAAGAGAGAGACAGAGAGGAAGGAGGGGGGGTGGAGAAGCAAATGGGCGCTTCTCCTATGTGCCCTGGCCGGGAATCGAACCCGGGTCCCCCGCACGCCAGGCCGACGCTCTACCACTGAGCCAACTGGCCAGGGCCAGTGTCCCATAAATTTTGAGTTGATGTATGCTCATTATTGTTTGTTTCTAGGAATTTTTAAATTTCTTCTTTGATCTCATTGTTTACCCATTCATTATTTAGTAACATGCTATTTAGTTTCCAAGTGTTTGAGTATTTTTCAGTTTTTCCATTGTGGTTGATTTCTAGTTTAATGCCATTGTGATCAGAGAAAGTGCTCGATATGATTTCAATCTTTTTAAATTTTTTGAGACCGCTTTTGTGCCCCAACATGTGGTCTATTCTAGAGAATGTACCATGAGTGCTTGAAAAGAATGTATATTCTTCTGTTTTAGGGCGAAAGGTTCTGAAGATATCTATTAAATTGAGTTGATCTAATATGTCCTTTAAGTCTGCTGTTTCTTTGTTAATTTTCTTTCTTGAGGATCTATCTAATGATGTTAATGGGGTATTGAAATCCCCTACTATTATAGTATTGCTGTTGATCTTGCCCTTTAAATTCATCAAAGTCTGCTTTATTTATTTAGGTGCTCCTATATTAGGTGTGTAGATATTTATAATGGTTATATCTTCCTTTTGGATTGCTCCCTTTATCATTATGTAGTGACCTTCTTTATCTCTAACTATAGTCTTTGTTTTAAAGTACATTTTGTCTGATATAAATATTGCTACCCCAGCTTTTTTTTCATTTCCATTTGCATGAAATATTTTTTTTTCCATCCCTTTATCTTCAGTCTATGTGCTTCTTTTGATTTAAGGTGTGTCTCTTGTAGACAGCATATGTATGGGTCCTGTTTTCTTATCCACACAGCTACCCTATGTCTTTTGATCGGATCATTTAATCCATTTACATTTAAGGTTATTATTGATATGTAATTGTTTATTGCCATTTTATTCTTTAAAACTGTATTCTTCTGTCACCTGACCTGTGGTGGCGCAATGGATAAAGCGTCGACCTGGAATGCTGAGGTCGCTGGTTCAAAACCCTGAGCCTGCCTGGTCAAGGCACATATGGGAGTAGATGCTTCCTGCTCCTCCCCCCTTTCTCTCTCTCTCTCTCTCTCTCTCTCTCTCTCTTCTAAAATGAATAAATAAAAATTTAAAAAAATTTAAAACTGTATTCTTCTTTTGCTATATTCTTTTTCTCCTTTGATCTGTTTACAACAGGTCCCTTAGCATTTCTTGCAGCCTTGGTTTGGTTGTAGTGAATTTCTTGAGATTTTTTTTTTGTCTGTAAAGCTTTTTATTTCTCCTTCAATTTTAAACGATAGCCTTGCTGGATAAAGTAATCTTGGTTGTAGGCTCTTGTTCTGCATTACTTTGAATATTTCTTGCCATTCCCTTCTGGCCTCAAGTGTTCCTGTTGAGAAGTCAGAAGTCATCCTTATGGGGGCTCCTTTGTAGGTGATAGTCTTTTTTTCTCCTGCAGCTTTTAATATTTTCTCTTTATCACTTAGCTTTGGTATTTTAATTATGATGTGTCTTGGTGTTTATTTCTTTGGGTTTCTCCTAAATGGAGTTCTCTGTGCTTCCTGAACATGTGAGATGTTTTCCTGCCTTAATTGAGGGAAGTTTTCAGCTATGATATGCTTGAACAAAATCTCTATCCCTTGTGCTTTCTCTTCTTCTTCAGGAACCCCTATGATGCAGATGTTATTTCTCTTCATGTTGTCACAGAGCTCTCTAAGAGTTTCCTCAGACTTTTTGAGCCTCTTTTCTTTTTTCTGCTCTGCTTCCATGCCTTTATTTATTGTGTCCTCTAACTCACTGATTTGATTCTCTGCTTCATCCATCCTGCTTTTAATTCCTTCCATTGTGTTCTTTATTTCAGATATTGTATTTGTCATTTCTGACTGATTCTTTTTTATTATTTCAATGTCCTTTTTTATATTTGCTATCTCTTTATTTAGGTTTTTGTAATGACCATCTATTGTTCTAATATCTTTTTTTTTTTTTAGATTTTTTTTTTTTGTATCTTTCTGAAGCTGGAAACGGGGAGAGACAGACTCCCGCATGCGCCCGACCGGGATCCACCCGGCACGCCCACCAGGGGCAACGCTCTGCCCACCAGGGGGCAATGCTCTGCCCCTCCGGGGCATCGCTCTGCCACGACCAGAGCCACTCTAGCACCTGGGGCAGAGTCCAAGGAGCCATCCCCAGCGCCCAGGCCATCTTTGCTCCAATGGAGCCGTGGTTGTGGGAGGGGAAGAGAGAGACAGAGAGGAAGGAGGGGGCGGGGGTGGAGAAGCAAATGGGTGCTTCTCCTATGTGCCCTGGCCAGGAATCGAACCCGGGTCCTCCACACGCCAGGCCAACGCTCTACCGCTGAGCCAACCGGCCAGGGCCTGTTCTAATATCTTTGAGCATCCTAACAATCGTTATTTTAAACTCTGCATCTGGTAATTTGGTTATATCTGATTCATTTAGGTCCTTTTCTGGGGATTTCTCTTGGTTCATTTGTGTTGCATTTCTCTGCCTCCGCATTTTCCCTATGTAAAGGAAGGTTTTGGCCCCTGGAGTCCACTGGGTATGGCCTCTGTTCCCTAGGTATGGTCTGTCTGCAGGCCTGCCACCCCCTCTTCTGTTGCTGCCTAGGGCTTTTGGGTTTGCGTGTTGCTGGTGCCTACCCACTGGGGCTGTTGCTGTGGTTTCACCTCTCCTTCACGGGAGTGGCTGTGCTCACATGCTTGGGTGCACAAACCTTGGTGGCCTTGGCCTTTGCCCTGCCCCCGTGGGTGGCATTATGCTTGGTCCTGAGGGCACTGGCAAGCACCTTTGCTCAGCTGTGGGTCTCCACCTGTTTCTGGGCTTTTTCCCCACCCTTGCAGGAGGAGCCCACTCGTGGAACAGCTGCTAGCCTTGGCTATACTGGCCAGACAGGACTGCGTGCCCACGCTCAACTCAGTAGCAGAACTCTGCCTATTCTGGGCTTTTGGCTCCACCCTCATGGGAGGAGCTGGCTCCCAAGTCAGGCCACAAGCCTCGGTTCCACAGGCAGGGCAAGGCTGTGCTCCTGTGCCCTTGCTCAGGGGCTGGTCTCCACCCCTTCCGGGGTTCCCACCCTTGTCCCGCGGGCTGGATTACGGGCTGCCGGCAGCTGGGCTTGACCGCTTTTGCACGCCTACTCCTCCCCAGCCGGGCAAGACTGAGCTCACACGTGAGCCCAGTGGTGGCCAGCAGGCTTCCACCCCTGCCAACAGAACCGCCCCTTTGCGTCCCACCGCCGCCTGCCCTCAGGCAAGCCCTCAGCCATATGGGTGGTGGCGCTGCAGCTCAGACCCTAACACTCACTACTATAGCCCTGAAAGCTCCCTCTTTCTAAGCAACTTTGCTCTGAGTGCCATGGGAGAGCTTGTTTGGCTGGTGTCCTGCTTCCCTTTGCTGGTATTGCTGTTTCCGGGGGAAATATTCACTTCAGATTTGGGGAGTGACTCAACCCAGGGGTTAGGGTGGCTGTCTCCCAAAATGTTTCTCCCTGTGCCTCCTAGATTACACTCTTCCTGCTACTCTGGTATTCTCCTCTCTCCTCGTCCCCTGGAGCCCCGGGTGAGTGGTTGTGAGAGAGGTGTTCTGCGCGGTCCCTTTAAGAAGAATCCTGAGTCTGAGAAATCAGTCTCTTTCTCACAAACAGTATCCTGACTTGTTTCTAGCTAAATACTGTCCTTAAGCCTCTTCTGGGCTCTGGGGATGCAGGCTGGGGCTTTGTTCCTGGGACTCAGGACCTTCCCCTCTCTGCTAAACTCAACTTCCCACCATGTGGGTCTCTCCCGGCTGCCGTTTGCTCTGGGGAGCTGGGCAGCCCTCTCTGCGTTTCCACTTTTCCTACCGGTCTCAGTGTGGCTTCTTCAGTGCTCCTTGGTTGAAGAGTCCTCTTAGTTTAGTCCAAACTTGGTTTTTCCAGATGAGAGTTCTTAAAATTAGTTTGTAATCCACTTTGGTTCTGGGAGGTGGAAGTTGGTATGCCCGCCTACTCCAGTGCCATCTTGTCTCTTTTGCTGGGAGTTTTTTGATAACTGTTTCAAATTCATTTGTTGTAACTGATCTGTTTAGGTCTTCTGATTCTTCCATATTGAGTTTTGGAAGATTGTATGTTTCTAGGAATTTATCCATTTTGCCAAGGTTGTCCAATTTTTTGGTATATACATCTTCATAGTATTTTCTTACAATCCTTTGATTTCTGTGGTGTCAGTTGTTACTTCTTTACTTTCATTTCTAGTTTATTTATTTGGGTCCTCTCTCTTTTTTTCTTGATGAGTCTGGTTAAAGGTTCATCAATCTTGTTTACCTTTTCAAAGAACCAGCTCTTGGTTTCATTGATCTTTTGTGGGTTTTTTTTAGCTCTGTGTCATTTATTTCTGCTCTGATCTTTATATTTCTTTCCTTCTACTTCCTCTGGGCTTTATTTGTTGTTCTTTTTCCAGTTCTTTTAGGTGCAGGGTTAGGTTGTTTGAGATTTTTCTTGCTTTTTTTTTCCTTTGTATGCGTGTGTGTGAAAGAGACAGAGAGAGTCAGATAGGGACAGACAGATAGGAATGGAGAGAGATGAGAAGCATCAATTCTGCTTTGTGGCACCTTAGTTGTTCATTGATTGTTTCCTCATGTGCATTGACTGGGGGGGCTACAGCAGAGCAAGTGACTCCTTGCTCAAGCCAGCAACCTTAGACTCAAGCCAGCGACCCTGTTGTCATGTCTATGATCCCACACTCAAGCCAGCAGCCCTGTGCTCAAGCTGGTGAGCCCACACTCAAACCAGCTGAGACTGCACTTAAGCCAGTGACCTCAGGGTTTTGAACTTGGGTCCTCCAAGTCCCAATCTGATGCTCTGCCCTCTGTGCCATTGCCTGGTCAGGCTTTTTCTTGCTTCTTAAGGTATGCCTATGATGCTATAAACGTCTTTCTCAGGACTGCTTTTGCTGTGTCCCATTGATTTTGGGTTGTTGTATATTCATTTTCATTTGTTTCAAGAAAATTTTTTATTCCTTGATCTCATTATTAATCTATTCATTATTTAATAACATGCTATTTAGCCTCCAAGTGTTTGAATGTTTTTCAGTTTTTCTATTGTAGTTGACTTCTAGTTTCATGCCATTGTGATCAGAGAAGATGCTTGATATAATTTCGATCTTCTTAAATTTATTGAGACTTGTTTTGTGTCCTAATGTATGGTCTATCCTAGAAAATATTCTATGAGCACTTGAAAAGAATGTATATTCTGCTGCTTTGGGGTGAAATGTTCTGAAGATATCAATTAAATCCAGTTGATCGGGTGTGTCATTTAAGGCTGTTGTTTGTTAATTTTCTATCTGGAGGATCTATCAACAGATGTCAGTGGGATATTAAAATCTCCTACTATTGCCTGACCAGGCAGTGGCACAGTGGATAGAGCATCGGACTGGGATGCAGAAGACCCAGGTTTGAGACCCCGAGGTTGCCAGCTGGAGCACGGGCTTATTTGGTTTGAGCAAAGCTCACCAGCTTGGACCCAAGGTCTCTGGCTCAAGCAAGGGGCTACTCGGTCTGCTGTGGCCCCCCAGTCAAGGCAAATATGAAAAAGCAATCAATGAACAACTAGGTGCCACAACGAAAAACTGATGATTGATGCTTATCTCTCTGCGTTCCTGTCTGTCTGTCCCTCTCTCTGACTCTCGCTCTGTCTCTGTAAAAAACAAAAACAAAAACAAAAAAAACCTCCTACTATTATAGTATTGCTGTTGATCTCATTCTTTATGTCCATCAAAATCTGCTTTATATATGTAGGTGCTCCTATATTAGGTGCATAAATATTTACAATGGTTATATCCTCCTGTTGGACTGCTCCCTTTATTATTATGTAATGACCTTCTTTGTCCCTTACTATAGTGTTTGTTTCAAAGGTTATTTTGTCAGATATAAGTATTGCTACCCCAGCTTTTTTTTTCATTTCCATTTGCATGAAATACTTTTTTCCATCCCTTTACTTTCAGTCTATGTGTATCTTTTGTTCTGAGGTGGGTCTCTTGTAGACAACATATATATGGGTCCTGTTTTCTTTTTTTTTTTATATATATATATATAATTTTATTTTTTTAATGGGGTGACATCAATAAATCAGGATACATATATTCAAAGATAACAAGTCCAGGTTATCTTGTCGTTCAATTATGTTGCATACCCACCACCCAAAGGGGTCCTGTTTTCTTATCCATGCAGCTACCCTATGTCTTTTGATTGGTGCATTTAATCCATTTACATTTAAGGTTATTATTTATTTGTTGTTTTGTTTGTTTTTTACAGAGTCAGAGAGAGGGATAGATAGGGACAGACAGACAGGAACGAAGAGAAATGAGAAGCATCAATCATCAGTTTTTTGTTGTGACACCTTAGTTGTTCATTGATTGCTTTCTTTTTTTTTTTCCAATAGCATTGACTTTTATTCATTCATGTTAAGTCACCTGAAATGATGTTTGCATTTAAATGCTCATTAATGTAAATGGCTGAACAAATCCATTTCAATGGATACTCAATATCCCACATAGTTAAGTCACTTCAACACAGCCTCATGACAACTCCCACACCAAAACAGTACTTTATTTTGTAAATTTAACCCATTATTACTCCCATATTATGGTTTGTTTTTAGCTGTCAAGTGTACAAGGTGAAGAAAAAATTTAGTTAGAAGGGGGTTGCACCTGGAAAATAAAGTTCTTAAAACTCCATATACATGTTTAAAACTGCTGGGTCCAAAGTCCATCTATGAACTCCAGGGTTGCCAGTATCATGTGCAGCATATTAAAGCTACACTATCTGGATAGCTTATTAATTCTGCATAAATCAGGTCAATCAATGTGTCAACCTGTAACAGACTGTGCACTTTTAACTGAACATGGCAAAATATTCACTCTTTTGAAGTTTACATCATCATTTGATGTCAAACAATGAAGCAAATCCCAACAGTATATACAAAAACAGCTTTGCATTTACAAAAGATTGTTTCCCATACTGATTAATCCAGGCAGCTAACTCATTGGTTTATGCAACTTTATTGAAGAAAAATAAATCAATTACTAGCAGAGCTATTAGTTGATCACTCATCCATTGACAACTTGCATCATTTATTCAGTGCTATATTAAACAGTGTATTGGAAGATAGATTAACTAATAGCTCCAAGCCTCCTAAAAATTTAAATGAAAATTACAAAAATGTTTGAGACCCTATTTTGGAATACAAAGGGTGTTTGACTTCCAATTTCCATTCTCTGTAGAACAAGAACAGGTCATTCCTTTATTGACATGCATAAAATACATCACATTTTCTGTTCTGCTGATGCTATAAATTCAATACCAATTCTCCAGCCACATCAGTTATGAGCATAAAGTATATCATGTAACCTCAGATCTCTAACAGTGGAAGGCTTAAACAGAATGGATGCTGCTAGAATAATGCTGCTTCCTTTGATGCGACAACTGAGCATCCATCTCCCTCCCCCTCAGATGATTTCTTCAGCATGTTAGAGCAGTGAGGAATGGTTTTAGTCTCATAACCAAGTTAGAGTGAAGACATTGGCCACATAATACACATGCTCCATTTTTAAAAAATTCTGAATCTTGGGCAACTGTTCTCTTGTAACTACTTTACAGTTTCTAAAAGCAGTTATTGTCCAAAGCTGGAAGAACTTAAGTCTTCTCAGATGAGCATGTGAATGAATGGAGGGAGGTAAACAAAAAATAAAATTAAAAAAGATGAGGTCTGATAGGGGAGCAGCCGGATAAGAAAATCAAAAAAGGAACAGTAATTTAAAGTTTATTCCAGCTATAATGCAGGTTATTCTGACTTTAAGGTAGCATCACATGGCATACTTCTGAGTCCATTCCCGAGATATTCTGTTGTACTTATCTCTGTCTGTTTTATAGATCCGTGCAATCTCTGGCACTAGGGGGTCATCTGGGTTTGGATCACATAGCAGTGAACAAATGGATAAAAGAACTTTAGAAATAGTTAAAGCAGGAGACCACTGTGATCTTAGAATATCGAGACAAATGCTGCCATTACTGTTAATATTTGGATGATAAATTCTTGTTGTAAATGCAACCTTAGGTGATTTGAAGGGGTAGTCTGTAGGAAAATGAATTGTCAAAAAGAATACACCGCCTTGATATGGGCTGTCATTAGGTCCCATAATTGTGGCTTGCCAATGAAACATATCATCCCCAACTGGACCTGCAGAACATTGTGCTGGAGGGTCACGGGCCAAATCACTAAATTCCTTATTAATCCGTTTCAGCGCCATAGTCTGTGCTTTGAGTCCGGCTCCTCACTATCTTGGTGTGTGCTCAAAGGTCCGGCCAAAACTCTTGATTATCCCGGCGGCAGGGAAGGATTGTCTCTTCGTCTCACGCCGGCTCTGCCAGACACAGGCGCTGAGGGGCCGGGGCCTCCCTCGAGCTGCTGCGGCCTCGGCCTCCACGCGCGGCAGCTGGTGCCTCCCCTGCCCTATGGGGCTCACGCACACCACACAGCCACAAGATGTCCACTCTGACGGAACTCGATTGCTTTCTAATATGTGCCTTGACCGTGGGCCTTCAGCAGACCGAGTAACCCACTGCTCAAGCCAGCAAGTTTGGGTCCAAGCTGGTGGGCTTTTGCTCAAACTAGATGAGCCCGTGCTCAAGCTGGCAACCTCCGGGTCTCGAACCTGGGTCCTCTGCATCCCAGTCCTACTCTCTATACACTGCGCCACCGCCTGGTCAGGCTTAAGGTTATTATTATTTTTTTTTTTTTTTTTCATTTTTCTGAAGCTGGAAACAGGGAGAGACAGTCAGACAGACTCCCGCATGCGCCCGACCGGGATCCACCCGGCACGCCCACCAGGGGCGATGCTCTGCCCACCAGGGGGCGATGCTCTGCCCCTCTGGGGCGTCGCCATGTTGCGACCAGAGCCATTCTAGCGCCTGGGGCAGAGGCCACAGAGCCATCCCCAGCACCCGGGCCATCTTTGCTCCAATGGAGCCTTGGCTGCGGGAGGGGAAGAGAGAGACAAAGAGGAAAGCGCGGCGGAGGGGTGGAGAAGCAAATGGGCGCTTCTCCTGTGTGCCCTGGCCGGGAATCGATTAAGGTTATTATTGATATGTACTTATTTATTGCCATTTTATTCTTTAAATCTACAATCCTCTTTCTCTCGGTTTCTTTTTTCCCTTGCTCTTTTTATAGCAGGCTCCTTAGCATTTCTTGCAGTACTGGTTTGGTTATAATGAATACCTTCAGTCTTTTTGTCTAGGAAACTTACTGTTTCTCTTTCAATTTTAAATTATAGCTTTGCTGGATAAAATAGTTTTGGTTGTAGGTTCTTGTTTTGCATTACTTTGAATATTTCTTGACAATCCTCTCTGGCCTGTAGAGTTTCTGTTGAGAAGTCGAATGTCATCCTTATGAGGGATCCTCTGTAGGTAATTAACTGCTTTTCTCTTGCAGCTTTTAGTATTCATTCTTTGTCTCTTAACTTTGGCATTTTAATTACTATGTGTCTTGGTGTAGGCCTCCTTGGGTTTCTCTTTAATGTCACTTTTCCTTTATCAATTTAGGGAAATTTTCAGCTATGATTTCTTCAAACAAGTTCTCTATCCTTTGTTCATTCTCTTCTCCTTCAGGAACCCCTATGATGCGTATGTTGTTTCTCTTCATGTTGTCACAGAGCTCTCTTAGAGTTTCCTCAGTCTTTTTTTTTTTTTTTTCAGAGACAGGGAGAGGGATAGACAGGGACAGACAGACAGGAATGGAGAGATGAGAAGCATCAATCATTAGTTTTTTTTGTTGTTGTGCATTGCGACACCTTAGTTGTTCATTGATTGCTTTCTCATATGTGCCTTGACCATGAGGCTGCAGCAGACCGAGTAACCCCTTGCTTGAGCCAGCAACCTTAGGTCCAAGCTGGTGAGCTTATGCTCAAATCAGATGAGCCCACGCTCAAGCTAGCAACCTCAGGGTCTCGAACCTGGGTCCTCGGCATCCCATTCCAACACTCTATCCACTGCACCACTGCCTGGTCAGGCTCCTCAGTCTTTTTGAACCTCTTTTCATTTTGCTGCTCTACTTCTGTGCTTATGTTAGTCTTGTCCTCTAAGTCGCTGATTTGATCCTCTGCTTCATCCAACCTGCTGTTGATTCCTTCTAGTGCAGTCTTCATTTCTCATATTGTATTTGTCATTTCTGACTGGTTCTTTTTTACGATTTCAATGTCCTTTTTGATACTTGCTATCTCTTTAAGTTCTCATTGTGACCATCCATAGTTGCTCTAAGATCCTTGAGCATTATTAAATCATTATTTCTAAACTCTGTATCTGGTAGTTTGGTTACTTCTATTTCATTTATTTCTTTTTCTGGCAATTTCTCTTGTTGATTCATTTGGGTCATATTTCTTTGTCTGCTCATTTTGTCTGTGCATTAGGAAGCTCTGCTATGACTTTGAAATTTGTTGTGATGTCTTTATGAGGAAGATGGGCTCAGTGGTACTGACCTCTAGATCACCTGACTTCCTTGCTCTAGGAATCCTTCTTGAGGATGGTATTTACCCTTCTGTTGTGGATGGTATTTACCCTTCTGTTGTATGTGAGTATTGAAAGCAGTTGATCCTTTTGTGGATGTGGTTATCCCTTCAGGTTGGCTGGCTCTACAGGTCAATCTTGATCATAGGTATTAGATGCTATGCAGTGTCTTTCCTGTTGGGCGTATTTATGCTTCACAGTATCTGGTGCCTGCTGGACTCCTCCTTTGGGAGTGCTGCTTGTGTAGCTAGCTGAGTCTAGTGTTGGTACTATCTGCCACCCACTACTGGTTGTGCTGGTTCTAGGTCTTCTTGGGTTAGTGTCAGCTGTTGTTTGTAACCTGTGGTGGGCTCCCTGTCTAGAGCTACTGTTCTGTTCGCTGTTTGTGTCTGCGTTTACTGTGCCTGGGTAATGTGGGAGGGGCCAACCTGTGTATCAGGATCAGCTTCCTCCTGCTTAGAGATGCCAGCAGCTCCATAAAAGCCCCAAGCTCTGTAATATTTGTCCCCATTTTTCAGCTGCTCCTCCTCCTCTTGCAGCTGCCTGGTCTTCCCACAGTGTCTTCTGTAGAGAGACTGTGGTGTGGGCTCAGACTGGCCTCACCCCACCTGCCCCTCTACAGGTTGAAAGCTTGGTGGGTTAGGGCAGCTGAGGTTGGGAATACAATGTTAGTGAGACCCATTAATTCAGGGGTCTCTTGGTCAGGAGCTTGGTATGGGGAAAGTGGCCCCTATTCCAGAGCCTAATCCCTCAGACACTGCTGGAAACTCCAATTCTATTTCTTCCCAGTGAGGTGAATTAGCAGGTTCAGATTGGGTGGGGCCAACAGTCCCCTTTGCAGAAGTTCTTCCAGCTGGTGAGCCCCAGATGTTAGGGAGAAAGGCTGAAAGAATCCTCCCCTGGGACTGACTGCCCCCCAAGAAAGTGGCTAAGCCGCTCAATGGGATTCATCAATAGGCTTGCAGGGTCCCACACTTTGAATGTCCATGCTCCAAGCCTCTCTCCCTTCCTGGTGTGGCAGGGCAGGACATCCAGAACCTGGGCCGGAAGTCTCTGAAGCTCCACCCTGTCCAATGCACACAAGCCACTATGCCAGTGCTGATCACAGATAGCAGAACTTGCCTCAGCTGGGTCCAGTGTCCAATGAGCCCTCCCTTAGGATACACTGCCAGCAGGGGTCTTTCGGACCTAAACTGATGCTCTCTGCAGCTGGCTTCTGGATGTGCTGGCCCTGGACCTCTCTAGAGAGAGCCCGGCACAGACCAGTGGGGGGTACTGCCTGTGATTGGCCCTCAGCAACCTTCTTAGAGCCACAAGCAATCCAGAGTTTGTGGCTGCCTCTGCAGGGCCCAGGTGCACATGGAAATACCAGGCTGCACGCCGAGGCTGGCTTTTACTCACACTGAACCTGGGGGAAGGTCAGCAGAAGGCCAGGGTTCCCTGAGTTCTGCCTCCTGCAGCCTCTGTCTGCTGACAACTTGTTGGGCTCAGCCACAGAAAAAAACTTCTGGTAGAGTCTAGAGCCTGGGGAATTTCAGGGATTAGGAAGTATAGTAGGTGTGGCTCCCACCCCTCAGCCCCACATATCAGTCTGTCCAGACTTTTTCACAGACCTCAGTACGGTGCGGCCACCAGGTGTCTAGTGGGTGTGGCCTCTGAGACCCAGAGATCTGCCCACAGTCCAGACAGTTTCTACTGAGTCTCCTGTGAGGCAGAAGCACCAGTAATAGACTCAGGAGTGCACAGGCCTCAATACCAGAAAACTGACTCACTGACATGCCACCTGCTACCTGGCTGACTTCTTAGAGCCGCCCAGTCTCCATAGGTTGGGGCAAGAGAGAGTCCCGATGGTGAGGCTATTGCTTTCCCCAGGCTGATGCCACGTGGAGGGGACTGCTCCACCCAAGAAAGATGGTGACCACAGTGTAGGAGAATGACTCAGCACAGGGGTTCCAGTGGCCATGTCCCTCAGTGTCTTTGCCTGGGCCACCAACTTCACACTCTTCACGCGACTCTAGACCTCTGCCGGAGCCCCATGTAAGTGGCTGTGAATAAGATTTTCTCCACCGGCCCTTTAAGATGGAGCCTGTCTCCAAGAGCTCCATCCTTTCAGACAGAAACTTCAGCTCTTTTCACTGCCAAATGCTGTGTGGGTGCCTTTTCTAGGCTCTGGGGTTCTAGGCTGCAGTGCCGGGCCTGGGGCTTAGGACCTGCATCTCTCAGGGCGAACCTCCCTACAGTGAGAGTCCCTCTGGACCCTCTGCCACCACTTGCTCCTTGCAGCCCTTTCTATGTCTCTGCCCTTCCTATCAGTCTTGGTGTGGTTGCTTCTGTCGTCCTTGGTTATAGACTCCTCTTTATTTATTCCAAAGTTGATTTTTCAAGATGATTGCTCTTAAATTAAGTTGTAATCCAGTTTGGTTCTGGGAGGTAGCAATTGGAACATCCTCCTATTCTGTTGCTATCTTGAATCTCTTGAGTTTATTCTTATATATGGTATAAGAAAGTGATTGTTGGTTTGTTTGTTTTTTGCAAGTGTCTGTCCAATTTCCCAACACTATTTACTGAAAGGACTGCATTTACCATATTGTATATTCTTGTCTTTTTTTTTAAGTGAGAGGAGGGGAGATAGTGAGACAGACTCTTGCATATGCCCTGAATGGGATCCACCTAGCAACCCCTGTCTGGGGCCGATGCTCAAATCAAGCTATTTTTAGCACCTGAGGCTGATGCACTTGGACCACCAGAGCTATCCTCAGCACCAGAGGCCAATGCCTGAATCAATTGAGCCCTGACTATGAGAGGGGAAGAGAGGAGAAGGGGGGAAAGGGAGGGAAAGAGAAGAAGACAGTAGCTTCTCTTGTGTGCCCTGACTAGGAATCTGCTTCTTCATTCCCCCCCCTTCTCTCTTTCTCTCTCTTCCCCTTCTACAGCCATGACTTTATTGGTTCAAGTACATCTCCCCCAGGTACTGAGGATAGCTTGTGCAGCCTCTGCCTCAGGTGCTAAAAATAGCTCAGTTGCGAGCATGGCCCCAGATGGGTAGAGCATCGGCACCAGACAGGGGTTGCCATGGTGGATCCTGGTTAGGGCACACGTGGAAGTCTATCTCTGCTCCTCACACTTGGAAAAGAAAAAAAAAATCATAGTTCTCTCTGCTCTTCCACCTGACTCAGTTCTAAATTCTGATCCTCCAGCTAGCTAGTTTCCTCTTCCATCTGATCTTCATTTTCAATGCTAATACATTATCTCATTTATTGAGTTCTTCAGCTCCAGAATTTCTGACTAGTTCTTTTTATGGAATTTCGGTCTCCTTGGTAAAGTACGCTTCTCTTCATTAATTTTATTCCTGAGTTGATTGAACTAGCTTTCTGAGTTTTCTTATAACTCACTGACTTTCTTTATAACAGCAATTTTGAATTCTTTGTCAGGTTTCATTATTCCATGTTTTGGGGTTCAGTTACTAGAAAATTGTCACTTTCTTTTTGTGATATTACCATGATTTTTCATAGTGTTTGTTGAAATGCGCCTCTGCTGCCACATTTGAAGTCATATTTAGGTAAGGCTTTAACTTTGATTCTCACAGTTCATCTGATTGGCATTAATCAGCCTTTCTCTTGTTGCCCAGAGAGTGGCACTGTAGCACAAGTTTTTGGTTTCTCTTACTGTAGCTGACTAGCTGCTAAAGTTAGGACCAAGCCCGTGAAAAAGCTGGTGTAAAGAAATATGGGGGGAGGAGGCAGCGCGGGGGCAGGTGTGTGCTTAGCACTTGGGGCTTTTGGGGTAGCCAGGGCCTGGGCGGAGGATCCTGAGGTGGAGGAGTCCCAGCAGTCCGTGGGCAGACCTATTACTGGAATCCCAGGGCAGAGCAGGAAACGCATTGCTTCCGTTGTCTTTGCCTGCCTTCCTCCCTTTCCTTTCCTTCCCGCCCCTCACAGAGGGTTCTCTAAAGCACGAAGTTCCTTCATGGATTAGTCTGCGGGCTACACAAAATTGTTCCGCGGGCCGCGAGTTTGAGACCCCTGCTCTAAAGGAAGCTGGGTGTTACTGAAGAGCAGTGAGACCCTCCCTACAGCTGCACCTCATGCGGCTGGACAGACTTTCACCGGCCGCTTCCTCCTCTGCGGCACAGGGCACCGCGCCACTGCCGCCCTCGCCTCCGCGCCACTGCCGCCCTCGCCTCCGCTGCTCCCTTGGTTCCGTGGCCTCCTCTGAGGTCCAGTGCACTTGCTTTCGGATCACAGATGGACAAATCTCTTGGTTGTCTTGATGTGCCGCGCAGCAGCACATTGTTCGGTTAAGGATGTCCTTTTTGTTGCAAGTCATGGGGAGAGGAAAAAGAAACAGCTCACGCTGCCGTGATGCTAACATCACTCCCAGCCTCACTCTTGTGACCAGCTTGCCAGCATTGCAGTCTGCCTTGGAACGCCTTTGTTTGTGCAGAGTACAAGGTGGGAATCAAATCTGTGCTCTGGGTTTCAAGAGTAATACTCAGTGGAGTCAATGAGGTAAGAGCATCAGTACTGTGGACAACTGCAAATTCCTTATCAGGCTGCAGTCCTGGAAGTCAGAGAAAAGAGTTTCAAGGAGGAAGGGGAGTGATCAGCTCTTGAATCTTCCTGACAGGCCGTGTAAGATGAGGCATGACCATTGGATTTAACAACGTGGAGGTTGTTAGTGATCTTAAGAAAAGCCTGAATGAAGTGGGTTCAAGAAAGAATGGGAGCCTGACCTGTGGTGGCACAGTGGATAAAGCGTCAACCTGGAATACTGAGGTTGCCAGTTCAAAACCCTGCACTTGGCCCTGGCCAGTTGGCTCAGTGGTTGAGCATCAGCCTGGCGTGCAGTTGTCCCAGGTTCGATTCCTGGCCAGGGCACACAGGAGAAGCACCCATCTGCTTCTCCACCCCTCCCCCTCTCCTTCCTCTCTGTCTCTCTCTTCCCCTCCCGCAGCCAAGGCTCCATTGGAGCAAAGTTTGCCAGGGCACTGAGGATGGCTCTGTGGCCTCTGCCTCAGGCGCTAGAATGGCTCTGATTGCAGCAGAGTGACACCCCAGATAGGCAGAGCATGGGGTGGATCCCGGTTGGGTGCATGCAGGAGTCTGTCTGACTGCCTCCCCGTTTCCAACCTCAGAAAAAAACAAACAAGGCCCTGGCCGGTTGGCTCAGCGGTAGAGCGTCGGCCTGGCGTGCGGGGGACCTGGGTTCGATTCCCGGCCAGGGCACATAGGAGAAGCGCCCATTTGCTTCTCCACCCCCCCCTCCTTCCTCTCTGTCTCTCTCTTCCCCTCCCGCAGCCAAGGCTCCATCGGAGCAAAGATGGCCCAGGCGCTGGGGATGGCCCCTTGGCCTCTGCCCCAGGCGCTAGAGTGGCTCTGGTTGCGGTAGAGCATCGCCCCCTGGTGGGCAGAGTGTCACCCCTGGTGGGCATGCCAGGTGGATCCCGGTCGGGCGCATGCGGGAATCTGTCTGACTGTCTCTCCCCGTTTCCAGCTTCAGAAAAAACAAACAAACAAAAAAACAAACAAACAAAAAAACACTCCACTTGTCTGGTCAAGGCACATATGGGAGTTGATGCTTCCTGCTCCTCCTCCCTTTACCTTTCTCTCTCTTTCTCTCTCTCACTCTGTCTCCTCTCTAAAAAATGAATAAATAAATAAATAAATAAAATTTTTTTTAAAAAAGAAAGAATAGGAGAGGAAAAAATCAGTCAACATGTTAGAAAATATTTCAAGGAATATTGCCATAAAGAAACGGAAAGCGGCCCTGGCCGGTTGGCTCAGCGGTAGAGCGTCGGCCTGGCGTGCGGGGGACCTGGGTTCGATTCCCGGCCAGGGCACATAGGAGAAGCACCCATTTGCTTCTCCACTGCCGCTCCCCCTCCTTCCTCTCTGTCTCTCTCTTCCCCTCTTGCAGCCGGGGCTCCATTGGAGCAAGGATGGCCCGGGCGCTGGGGATGGCTCCTTGGCCTCTGCCCCAGGCGCTGGAGTGGCTCTGGTCACGGCGGAGCGATGCCCCGGAGGGGCAGAGCATCGCCCCCTGGTGGGCGTGCCAGGTGGATCCCGGTTGGGCGCATGCGGGAGTCTGTCTGACTGTCTTTCCCGGTTTCTAGCTTCAGAAAAAATACAAAAAAAAAAAAAAAAAAGAAAAAAAAGAAACGGAAAGCATGTAATAGCTGGAGAGGATGTGGAATTAAGGGAAGAGTAAAATGGACCCACCTGTACTCATTACCCAGTTCCAACAGCTATAGATATATAGATGATATAGATATAGATATAGATTTTTTTTTCCTGAAGCGAGAAGTGGGGAGGCAGGCAGACAGACTCCCACATGCACCTGACCAGGATCCACCTGGCATGCCCACTAGGGGGTGATGCCCTGTTACAACTGGAGCCATTCTAGCGCCTGAGGCAGAGGCCACGGAGCCATCCTCAGCACCGGGGCCAACTTTTGCTCCAATGGAGCCTTGGCTGCAGGAGGGAAAGAGAGAAATAGAAAGAAAGGAGAGGGGGAAGGGTGGAGAAGCAGATAGGTGCTTCTCCTGTGTGTCCTGGTCAGGAATCAAACCCAGGATTTCCACACGCTGGGCCAACACTCTACCGTTGAGCCAACTGGCCAGGGCCAGCTATAGATATTTTTATACTCTTTCATCTAGAACCACATCCTTTTTTGAGTGGGATATATTAAAGAATCATTATTTCATCTTATAATTTTAGTATGTATCATTTATAGATGAGACCAAAGATTATAATCATAATACTATGATCTCAATAGCAATATTAACAATAGTACCCTAATATATATATATATATTTTTTACAGAGACAGAGAGAGAGTCAGAGTGAGGGATAGACAGGGACAGACAGACAGGAACAGAGAGATGAGAAGCATCAATCATTAGTTTTTCATTGCGCATTGCGACACCTTAGTTGTTCATTGATTGCTTTCTCATACATGGCTTGACCATGGGCCTTCAGCGGACCGAGTAACCCCTTGCTTGAGCCAGCGACCTTGGGTCCAAGCTGGTGAATTTTTTTGCTCAAACCAGATGAGCCCACGCTCAAGCTGGCGACCTTGGGGTCTTGAACCTGGGTCTTCTGCATCCCAGTCTGATGCTCTATCCACTGCGCCACCGCCTGGTCAGGCTTTTTTTTTTTTTTTTTTTTTTTTTTTTTACAGAGACAGAAAGAGAGAGTCAGATAGACAGGGACAGACAGACAGGAACGAAGAGATGAGAAGCACCAATCATTAGTTTTTCATTGCGCATTGCAACACCTGAGTTGTTCACTGATTGCTTTCTCATATGTGCCTTGACCACGGGCTTTCAGCAGACCGAGTAACCCCTTGCTTGAGCCAGCGACCTTGGGCTCAAGCTGGTGAGCTTTTGCTCAAACCAGATGAGCCCACACTCAAGCTGGCGACCTCGGGGTCTCGAACCTGGGTCTTCCGCATCCCAGTCTGATGCTCTATCTACTGTGCCACAGCCTGGTCAGGCACCCTAATATAATTTAATAATACATCTGTGTCTAACTCTTTTCCAATAGAGGAGAGGATTTTTTTTTTAAAGGGTACGTTTTTTTGTTTTTGTTTTTTATTCATTTTAGAAAGGAGAGAGAGAGAGAGAGAAGGGGGGAGGAGCAGGAAGCATCAACTCCCATATGTGCCTTGACCAGGCAAGCCCAGGGTTTCGAACTGGCGACCTCAGCATTTCCAGGTCGATGCTTTATCCACTGCGCCACCACAGGTCAGGCCGAGGAGAGGATTTTTTTAAAGGGAGAAGTAACATGTTGGTATGCTGAGGGGAGTGAGCACAGAAGAGATGGAACACTAACTGCCGGAAAGAGAGAAGATGGACCCTGGAGCCCGTGTGCAGGAGTGCCAGGCTCAGCGCTCACCCACGTTAATGGGAGAGAGGCCTAGTGTGCACAGACGCACAGTGTTGGGAGGTGCAGTGGAGGTTCTGCTCAGATAGTTTCATTTTCTCAGTGAAATAAGGAGCAGGACTCTCATCTCAGACCAAGTATGGAAGAGAGAAGGTGTTGGAAAAGGAAAAAAAGTGTGCACTAGCAGGGCCAAGTGTGAGTTTCCTAGAACGTGAGCCTTAGAGGAGGAATGGCAGAGGGGAAAGGAGAAGGCAGGCAAGTCACTCCTCTTGGCTGCCATATCCTTGGCAAGTAGAAGCAAAACACTGTTCCTGGAGTGAAGAATTCATCTTTGCTTTGGACACAATCTGAATGCCAAGTTACTCAACATTCTTTTTTTTATTTTTATTTTTTTGTGACAGAGACAGAGAGAGGGACAGAGACAGACAGATAGGAAGGGAGAGAGATGAGAAGCATCAATTTTTCACTGCGGCACCTTAGTTGTTCATTGATTGCTTTTTCATATGTGCCTTGATGGGGGGGGGGGTGGCTAAAGCAGACCGAGTGACCCCTTGCTCAAGCCAGCGACCTTGGGCTCAAGCTGGTGAGCCTTGCTCAACCAGATGAGCCCGTGTTCAAGCCAGCAACCTCGAGGTCTTGAACCCAGGTTCTCCGCGTCCTAGTCTAATATGTACTCTCTTCACTGCGCCACCGCCTGCTCAGGCAAGTATATAAATGTTGAGTCACAATGTTGTACACCTAGCCTGACCAGGCAGTGGCATAGTGGATAGAGCGTCGGACTGGGATGTGGAAGACCCAGGTTTGAGACCCAAGGTTGCCAGCTTGAGCGCAGTCTCATCTGGTTTGAGCAAAGCTCACCAGCTTGAGCCCAAGGTCACTGGCTTGAGCAAGAGGTCATTTGGTCTGCTGGAGCCCCCAGTCAAGGCACATATGAGAGAGCAATCAATGAACAACTAAGGAGCCACAACGAAGAATTCATGCTTCTCATCTCTCTCCCTTCCTGTCTGTCTGTCCCTATCTGTCCCTCTGTCTGACTCTCTCTGTCTCTGCCACAAAAAAACAAACAAAGAACAATGTTGTACACCTGAAATATAATATTGTATGGCAACTAAAGAAAAAAATGAAGTGCTAGATTTTTGTGCTTTGAGGTGTTACACCTCATTTCAACTTGTCTGAAAGTTACATTTGTCTTCAAGTCAAAAGCATGAAAGTCTTTGTCTTTCTTCAGGAAAGTGTACGGAGAAAACTAACAGGGCGTATCCATTCCCTCACCAGTTCCCCAGCCCTTTGACCTTTAATGTCCATATTCTTTGAGCCAGTTTCCTCACAGCTGGCTGTGAAATTAACATGAGCTCATATGAAAGTTACCAGCTGTTCTTAGTATTTCAAAATAGGAAGAAATTGGAATTTATTTTAAGACATTTGGGTAAGCAGTTGACCGTTTCTCTATTTGTGCTGCAACAAACACATCCAAACCGCCTAAGAACATGGTTCTCTTCACTCAGGTATCACCAAGTGTGACCCAGTGGTGGACTGGGCAACGTGGCTAGAAGCATGTTAAAAAGCCCCAGTGCTCATTTTTTATGAATTTATTTATTGGATATTTCATTTAGACTTCTAAATACTGAGGGCAAAATGCTTATTAAAGGTATTGTTCTAACCAGTACAGTTGTAAAGCTACTCAGCTGAAATTTCAATTTCATGGTTCTGTATTTGCATCGTTATTTGCTCACTTTTCTGACCAAGTTTGTGACAATTTGAACGTCAAATAAGTTATAGTAAAGAATTAGAGCCTGACCTGTGGTGGCGCAGTGGATAAAGCGTTGACCTAGAACACTGAGGTCGCCTTTGAAACCCTGGGCTTGCCTGATCAAGGCACATATGGGAGTTGATGCTTCCTGCTCCTCCCTCCCTTCTCCCTCTCTCTCTCTGTCTCTGTCTCTCCTCTCTGAAATGAATAAATAAAATAAAAATTTTAAAATAAATAAATAAAAAGTTTGTGGAAGACCACTCAGTGGTTTGTCCTCAACCTTAAAAAAAAAAAGAATTAGAACCTGTTGAATAAAGTTAAAAAAAAAAAAAGAGTTCATGCTGATATAAACAAAATGAAGAAGAGAAAGCCATCTCTCCAAAAAGACCTAGTTCCTTTTAGCAGGAGATGGTACTAACGTGCTGCAATGCATTTTAAGTTTTTACTTCTGTATTCATCAAACTTTTAAATTTTTTATTTTGTTAGGTAGACTAGGTTTGATGGAATGAATGGAACAGCTTTTTATCCTTTGGTGTTCTATCATTTTTATCACAAAAATTACTTGAAATATTGGTAATAAGAAATCAACTATATTCAATATTTTAAAAATATATTAGCATATAATTTAGCATATTAGCATATTAGAAGGTAAATTTGAAGTGGTGATAGGAAATCAACTATTCAAGGTTTTTTTTTGTTTGTTTGTTTGTTTTTTCATTTTTCTGAAGTTGGAAACGGGGAGAGACAGTCAGACAGACTCCCGCATGCGCCCGACCAGGATCCACCCGGCACGCCCACCAGGGGGCGACGCTCTGCCCACCAGGGGGCGATGCTCTGCCCATCCTGGGCGTCGCCATATTGCGACCAGAGCCACTCTAGCGCCTGAGGCAGAGGCCACAGAGCCATCCCCAGCGCCCAGGCCATCTTTGCTCCAATGGAGCCTAGGCCGTGGGAGGGGAAGAGAGAGACAGAGAGGAAAGCGCAGCGGAGGGGTGGAGAAGCAAATGGGCACTTCTCCTGTGTGCCCTGGCCGGGAATCGAACCCGGGTCCTCCGCACGCTAGGCCGATGCTCTACCGCTGAGCCAACCGGCCAGGGCAACTATTCAAGGTTTTTAAAACATATTAGCATATAATTTAATATGTATTTTGAAGCTTTAGTTTAAAGCATAGTGTTCCCTTCTATCCCAAACTCTTGAAAAGACATTACCATTTAATAATCAATAGAAACATTAGAAAATTGGGAGGATGTCAGCCCTGGCCGGTTGGCTCAGTGGTAGAGCGTCGGCCTGGCGTGCGGGGGACCCGGGTTCGATTCCAGGCCAGGGCACATAGAGGAAGCGCCCATTTGCTTCTCCACCCCCACCCCCTCCTTCCTCTCTGTCTCTCTCTTCTCCTCCCGCAGCCGAGGCTCCATTGGAGCAAAGATGGCCCGGGCGCTGGGGATGGCTCCTTGGCCTCTGCCCTAGGCGCTAGAGTGGCTCTGGTCGTGGCAGAGCGACGCCCCGGAGGGGCAGAGCATCGCCCCCTGGTGGGCAGAGCGTCGCCCCTGGTGGGCGTGCCGGGTGGATCCCAGTCGGGCGCATGCGGGAGTCTGTCTGACTGTCTCTCCCCATTTCCAGCTTCAGAGAAATACAAAACAAAACAAAACAAAAAAAACATATTAGCATATAATTTAATATGTATTTTGAAGCTTTAGTTTAAAGCATAGTGTTCCCTTCTATCCCAAACTCTTGAAAAGACATTACCATTCAATAATCAATAGAAACATTAGAAAATTGGGAGGGTGTCATCAGCAGTGTGGAAGTTCCAGATTTCATGTCAATGGGAACAAACTGAAAGTAGAACCCAGCGGAGCTGACGAAGCTTTATCCCACTTCAGGCAATAAAGAGCATCTTTTAAAAAAATGGTTTTTCTCTCACAAAACTATGGAATAATGCCAAGATCAGAAGCAGTAAAGGCAGCAGAGGAGGGAGCAGGCCCTGGAAACCGGCTGGGCATTAAAGAATGGAGCGCTGGGCCAGTTTCCCACCTCCAAGGTCTGGCTCTCACTGGTTTCCCAGTGCAGTAAGGCACAACTACAGCTTCCTGAACAGGAAGCGTCCCGGCGGCGTGAGACCTGGAGCCTCAGAAGCATCGGGGCTGAAGGTCACGACACATAGGAGTGCCCTGGAGCCCCCGTGCAGAGACAGGCTTCCTGAACCCCTTATCTAGGTGCCCCCCTGCATCCTGCTCCCCACAGCCACCTGAGGTAGGACTTCCTGGGCCCTCACAAACATAAGGGTGACTTTACTAGTCCAAACCATTACCTAAGGTCGATTTTTACCTGGAACCCACAATCATCTAAGAGTTTCCCAGTCCCCAACAAGCCATTTAACAGAGTTTCATGGGCCAACAATATTAGAAGGTAGAATTTCCTAGCCTCCCACAATCTCACCTAAAGTCCAGTTTGCTGACTTAAACAATCACCTGAAGGAGAGTATCCTGTTCCTCAAAATAAACTAAGGTAGACTATGCTGGCCTCCACAATCAACTCAGATAGACTATTCTGCCCCCCCCACCTGGTCCCTGATAATCACCTAGTGTAGAAATTCTGCCCCCTCCCAATCACCTAAGATTGAAATTCTGGCCCCCATAATCACCTAAGGTTGAGTTTCCGGGGACCCCACAATCTAAGGTCAAGATAACAGACCCTCACAAATACCAAGACAGTTTCCTGATCCCCCACAATTACCTATGCTAGTTTCCTCCCCCTACCCCACCTTTAATCAAAAAGGTAGACTAGCCTGACCAGGTGGTGGCACAGTGGATAGAGCGTTGGACTGGGATGCGGAGGACCCAGGTTCAAAACCCTGAGGTAACCAGCTTGAGCGTGGGATCATAAACATGATCCCAAGGTCGCTGGCTTGAGCAAGGGGTCACTGGTTCAGCTGGACCCCCCACACACACACCATCAAGGTACATATGAGAAGCAATCAATGAACAACTAAAGTGGTGTAAATATGAGTTGATGTTTTGCATCTCTCTTTCTTTCTGTCTCTGTCTGTCTCTCAAAACAAAACACAAAAAAACAAAAGTAGACTAGGTAACCTATCTTGATCCCTAACAATCAACTAAGGTAAAGATTCCTGGCCCTCTTAAGTCACCTAAAGTCGAGTTTCCTGACCCCCTTCCAGTCGCCTAGGTAGAGTTTTCTGGCCCCATAATCACCTAATGTAGAGTTTCCTGAATATTCACAATCATATAAGGCATAGTTTCTTTGTCTCTCACAGTCCCTAAGGTAGAATTTCCTGGACCCCTCTGATGAACTAAGGTAGAGGTTCCCTGCCACAATAGCCTAAGATAAAGTTTTCTGGACCTCTATAATCACCTGTCCTCCTCTTATACCCCTGAAATCACCTTAGGTTGAGTTTTCTGAGCCCCAACAGTTACCTAAGGTAGAGTTGCTGGGCCACCAAATTCAGCTAAGACAGAGTATTCCCTTGATTCTGTATCACCTTAAGAGGAGTCTCCTGGTCTCTACAATACCCTCGGGTAGAATTCCCTGGCTCCCACAATCAGCTAATGTTGAGTTTCCTGGCCCCACACCATCACCTAAGGTGAAGCTTCCAAGGCCCCACAATTACCTAAGGTTGAGATTCGTGAGCCCCCACAAACAACTGAGGTCAGGTATCCTAGGCACCAAGTCACCTAAGGTAGCATTTCCAGGGCTCACAATCACCTTAGATAAACTTTCCTGGGCTCTCATAATCACCAAAGGTAGAGATTTGCAGACCCATAGTCACCTGTGGTCAAGATTCATGAGCCCTCACAAGCACCTAAGTTCTAGTTTCCTTACCCCCACCCCACCCCTGTCACCTCAGGTAGAGTCTCCTGGACCCAATCAGCTATGGTCAAGAGTCCTGGGCCCATGGTATCATCTAAGATAGATTTCCTGAGCCCCCACATCAACTAGGTTGAGTTTTCTGGGGTCTCACAATCACTTATGCTCAAGTTTCATGACCCCCCATAATCACCTAAGGTCAGGATTCAAGGACCCCCACAATCAACTAAGGGCAGGTATCCTGAGGTCCCCAGAGTCAGTTAAGGTTGCATTTCCTGGGGCCTCAAATCACCTAAGGTATAGTTTCCTGGGCCCTTTATCACCTAAAATAGACTATCCTAGCCCCCCAAAATCACTTAGAGTTTCCAGGGCCTCTACAATTGCCCAAAGTTCAGATTTGTGGGCCCCCACAATCCCCTAAGGTCAAATCTCCTAAGCCAATCACCTAAGATCAGTTTTTCTGGGCTGAATCACCTACAATATAGATTCCTGCATCCCACAATCACTTAAGGCAGAATTCCCTAGGTCCATATTCATCTGTGGCAAAGTTTCCAAGGCCTACAATCAACAAAAGTAGACTTTTTCTGGCCCATAATCACCAAAGGTCAAGTTTCCTGGACCCCTCAACCAACTAAGGTAGATTATTCTGACACACACACACCCCCAGCCAATCAACTAAGGTCAAATTTCCTGGTCCAGCCCTGGCCGGTTGGCTCAGTGGTAGAGCGTCGGCCTGGCGTACAGAAGTCCCAGGTTCGATTCCCAGCCAGGGCACACAGGAGAAGCACCCATCTGCTTCTCCACCCCTCCCCCTCTCCTTCCTCTCTGTCTCTCTCTTCCCCTCCCACAGCCAAGGCTCCATTGGAGCAAGGATGGCCCGGGCGCTGGGGATGGCTCCTTGGCCTCTGCCCCAGGCGCTAGAGTGGCTCTGGTCGCGGCAGAGCGATGCCCTGGAGGGGCAGAGCATCGCCCCCTGATGGGCAGAGCGTCGCCCCCTGGTGGGCGTGCCGGGTGGATCCCGGTTGGGCGCATGCGGGAGTCTGTCTGTCTCTCCCCGTTTCTAGCTTCAGAAAAAACAAAACAAAAAAATAAATAAATAAATTTCCTGGTCCCCCACTATCACCTAATGAAGAATTTCCTGGGCTCCCACAATTAGCTAAGCTCTACTATCTCAGTCCCCTACAATCACTTAGGTCAAGGTTCCTGGGTCGTCACAATCACTTAAGGTAGAGTTTCCAGTACCCCCAAAATAACCTAAGGTAGAATTTCCTGGACCCCATAATCAATTAAGGTAGGGTATCATGGCCCCAACATTTATCTAATGTGGAACTCCTAGGCCTCCTCAGTCTGCTAAGGTTGAGTTTCATGGTTCCTCAAGATCAAATCGTTTCCTTGGCCTCCAGAATCACCTAAAGTAGTTTCCTGGGCCCACATATTCACTTGTTGTACACAATCCTGGCCCCTACCATGAACTAAGGAGACCTTCTTGTCTGCCCACAATGATCTAAGGTGTAGAGATTTCTGGCTCTCCCCCATCACTTTAAGTAAAGTTTCTGAGGCTCCTACAAACAACAAAGAGTTTGCTGGACCCTCACAATCACCTAAGTTAGAGTTTCCTGGCCTTGACAACACCAAATAGAGTTTCTGAGGCCTTCAAACAGCAAAGGTGAGTTTCCTGGATCCTCTAATCACCTAAGGTCACATTTCCTAGGCCTCATCAATCTTCTAAAGCTGAGATTCTTGGGATCCTGCAATCCAATAAGTCAAGCTTCTTGGATCCCCACAATCAACTAAGTAGAGTTTCATGGTCACCCATAATCATCTCAGACTATTCTGAGCCCCACATTCACCTAGGGTCTCTTCCTGGGCCCCACAATAAGTGAAGGTGAAGCCCCCCCACAACCACTTAGGTAAAAATTTGTCCCCTCAACAATCACCTAGGATAAGTTTCCTGGGGTCCCATACCACCTAGGGTGGAGTTTCTTGGTCCTCACAGTCACATAAGGTAGGGTTTCCTGGGTTCTCAGTCACAAAAGGTGTAGTCTCTCAAGACCACGTTCACCTAAGAGTTTCCTGGTTCCCCAAATCATGTAAGGTTAAGTTTCCTGGGACCTCACAATCACATTAAGAACAAGTTACCTAGGACCCCTCAAACTCCTAAGATTGAGATTCTTTTGATCCAATAAAGTCAAGTTTTCTGGCACCCAACCATCGCCTAAGGAAGAGTTTCCACGGCATTCACAATCACCTAAAGGGAGATACATGGAGCCCCCACCCACATCACCTAAGGCCGAGTTTCCTAGGCCCCAACAGATATCTTAGTTTCAATTTCCTGGGCCCCTACTCCTAAAGCCAAGGTTCTTGGGCCTCGACAATTATCTACGGGCTAGATTCATGGTACCAAATAATCACCTAAGGTCAAGTATCCCTTGCCTCCAATCTTATAAAGTCCAGTTTCTTGGTCCTCACCGTCAGCTAAGGTAGACTTTCCAGGTGGCCCCAACTATCACCTAAGATAGCGATTGCAGGCCCACGACAATAACCTAAGGTCTAGTTTCCCAGGACTCAACCATCACCTAAGGTCAAGTTTCTTAACCTCAGCAGTCATGTAAGGTAGAGTTTTCAGGCTCAACACCAATCACTTAGTTTCCTGGCCCCTCCATACTCTCCTAAGGCAGTGGTCCCCAACCCACAGGCCGCGGGCCAGTACCGGTTCGTAGGCCATTTGGTACCAGTCCACAGAGAGAGAATAAATAACTTACATTATTGCCTGACCAGGTGGTGGCGCAGTGGATAGAGCATCAGACTGGGATGCAGAGGACCTAGGTTCGAGATCCCAAGGTCGCCAGCTTGAGCGCAGGCTCATCTGGTTTGAGCAAAAGCTCACCAGCTTCAACCCAAGGTTGCTGGCTCGAGCAAGGGGTTACTCAGTCTGCTGAAGACCCACGGTCAAGGCACATATGAGAAAGCAATCAATGAACAACTAAGGTGTTGCAACGCACAATGAAAAATTAATGATTGATTCTTCTCATCTCCCTCCTTTTCTGTCTGTCTGTCCCTGTCTATCCCTCTCTCTGACTCTCTGTCTCTGTAAAAAAAATAACTTACATTATTTCCGTTTTATTTATATTTAAGTCTGAACAGTGTTTTATTCTTAAAAAATGACCAGATTCCCTTTGTTACATCCATCTAAGACTCACTCGTGACACTTGTCTCGGACACGTGATACATTTATCCGTCCCACCATAAAGGCCGGTCCGTGAAAATATTTTCTGATATTAAACCAGTCTGTGGCCCAAAAAAGGTTGGGGACCACTGTCCTAAGGTACAGTCCTGACCTCCAGTCAAATAATGTAGAGTTTTATGGGCCCATAGTCACCGTCAGCTAAGGTAGACTTTCCAGGTGGCCCCAACTATCACATGGTGGAGATTTCTGGGTTACATCACCTAACATAGATTATGGGCCCACATTCACATTAGGCAGTTTGTAGGGCTCCATAATAATTTTACTTCTACTTTCTTGGGTCCCAACAATAACCAAAGGTCAATTATCATGGCCCCCCACAATTGCCCAAGGTAGAGTTTCCCCAGTCCACTGTCTCTTAAGATACTGTTTCCGGGGTTTCCTCAATATCCTAAGATTGAGATTCTTAGGAACCCATAGTCATCTCAGCTAGGGTTTCCTGGGCCCCTAATCTCCTAATATAGAGTTCCTTAGTCCCCCTGCAATCATCTGAGGTAGAATGTACTAGGTCCACAATCAGCTAAAGTAAAGTTTCTTCAGCCCCCAACCATCTAACAAAGTTTCCTAGGCCCATAAGCACCTAAAGTACAATTTCCTTCATCTCCACAAGACCCTAAGGTAGAATTTCCTAAGGCAAGGCCATCCTTCCTGTCCATAATCACCTAATCTAGAATTTCCTGGACCACACAATCACCTATGACAGACAGTCTTTGCCTCCCCCCCGCCCCATAATCAACTAAGTTAGACTATCCTACTGCCCCACATTCACCAAAGGTCTAGTTTCCTGGACCCCCACTATTACCAAAGACAAGTTTCCTGGACCCCCATAATCACCTAAGGTAGAGATACTTGCCCCCCTATAATCACTTAAGGATAAGTTTTCAGGGACCCCAAAATTATGTAAGATAGAGGTTCCTTGCCTACCACAATCATTTAATGTATAGTTTCTAGGGCCCCCACAATCTCCTAAAGAAGAATTTCCAGGGCCCCCACCATCACTTAAAATAGAATTTCCTCGTTCCCCACATTCAACTAAGGTCAAGTCCCCAAGGCCCACAATCACCTGAGATCTAGTTTGCTAGCACCCACACAACTAAGGTCAAGAATTGTGTTCCATACAGTTGCCTAAAATTGAGTTTCCTGGCCCTATAAAATGACCACACATAATTTTATGGACCCCCACAATCACCTAATGAATGGTATCCTGCCCACCCCACCCCCAGTCAGATAAGGTTGAATTTCTTGAGACCCCACAATCAAATAAGGTAGAGTTTCCTGGCTCACAGTCACCCAAGTTAAGCTCTCATGCCCCCTACAAACAACTAAGGTCAACTATCCTGTGCCCCCACAATCATCTAAGTTCAAGGTTCCTGATCTCCCATGATCACCTAAGGGCAAATTTCCCAGGGCCCACAATCACCTAAGGTAGATTCCTGGGCACTCACATCACCTAAAGTGGACTTTCCTCAGCCCCCACCATCTAGGTAACATATTCTGATACCTCACATCACATAAGGTAAAATTTCCTGAGCCCCCTTTGAGGTATTAGAAAGTATATATTGGTTTCTGCCCCCAGTTCTCGGCCCTGAGCTCCTGAAACTCTGTAATTTCCTAAGTGATTTAAGAGTACTAGGAGTATCATTTGTTCTAATATTTGGTCTTTGACCTCAACTCCTGACCCAGGGTTCCCAAAACCCTTGCGATTTCTTGGGTGATAGCAGTGTCTTTTGTATTAATGAAGTGCTCTCGGTGGGCTCCGGGATGGGGTCTGGCGACCAGGAAGACCCAGCCTTTGCCTGAGAGTTTGACAGGAATGCCTATTATATCTGGCTGGGGAACTCGTCCCCCACCAGGTATTGTGAACCAAAACCTGTTGACGAAGTCCTACGAGAGGCTACAGTTAGGAACGTAAGAGTCAATGGAGTTAGGATAAAAGTGTGCAGGAGGGTTGGTTCACTTCAATGGGCTTTATGTGCAGTGGCTGCACCTCTTTTACTTGGTTGTATTATGGAGATGGGCACTGTATCTCCACGGGGAACATTCCCCCCTCCTAACATTGTGAATCAGAAGGCGTGTACATCACCCCTCAAGAGGCAATATTAATTGGACATGCTAAACGGGAACCAGCAAGGTTGTCCAAGCCCACAGTGTAAAATAGAAGCTGGCCTGCCAGGAGGGACAAACACCCGTGAGATAGCTTATTGTGGGGCGTTGGCCGGGGCTTATGGCAAAAGCTTGTGTGTGCCTCCCAGACTGGACTAGAGACTTTCCGTCTGAGGGACATTTACTACCTTGCCATCCGACATTAAATGAAGCTACCCTGATGACGAAGGGTATAAAATGATCTTAAAACCTGAAATACCCATAACATCTTGGATGATGTTGGCAAAGTCCACAGTACAATGAAAATGGCTTAAATGGAGTCACGCTGCCTGGGAATGCGAGGAGGAGATACTCCCAGGGAGCCTCTTTTCCCCTAGGATGGGCTCTGGAACTGTGGGCAGAGCTGCCGGCTTCGATCACCGTGTGGGCAGTGCCTGATACACAGCTCTCAGCTGAGCAGCACGCTGCTGTTTGGTTTATGGGTGGCAGTCCACGGTGAATGGATGGCATCCTGTTTGGAAAGTGGCTGCATTTGAAACCAGCAGATAGATACTGATTGAAGAAGGTAAGAACAGATCCTCTCATGGGCGGATCTGCATGCTGTTTCCCTAGCGGTGATGGAAGAATTAATTGCACAGTGGAAAAAGCTACCGTGTCTGGGTTTTTATAGACTCCTGGCCATATGGTGAGGTAGAAGGGCAATGGAAACCTGGCCTGTTACCAGGATGCCCATATGGGGCACAGCCCTGTGGAAATCACTATGTAAATTTGAGGGGTGCGTTAAAGTGTGACACGTAGCCGCCCATCAGAAGACTACCCTTCCAGGTTCAGAAGGTGGTAGCCTGTGTGCTTAAGGTGGCCACTGGGCCCCTGACACGAGAGGGTGTGAGGGTGCTGCAGCCACGCAGAGTGGACTGCCTCTAGACGTCCTCCTTGAACCCCGCGGCACAGCTGCCAATAACTATTCTGTCTTCCAGCAAGAGAGACAGAGACCACAGATGGCTTCATGGCAGATCCGCTGGTGGGAGGCCCTGATCGGAGCTGGCAGGCGTGGCTAATTCTAGTAGCTCTGAGGGGCTACAATGGGCCCTAATTAGAATAGACACTGACTCTGAACTGGGCTTTGCTTAACCAGTGATAGTGTAAATGCTCAAAATACTTTAAAAGAGCTGGAACAGAGATAGTGCCCCAGTTTGGACAGCCAGCCATCAGTTTTTCAGACTAAGGTTTACAGCCCAAAACGTCCAACAAAGGGCAGAGAGATACTCTCCTCAGAGTACTAATTTGATAAAAAATTGGAGTGGGCAATTGAAATATTGTCTAAAATGGGCACAAATAAAGGCACAGAGGCTGGCTTACACACCTCCATGAGTGTGTGCTCACACTCATCATGAGAACTAAAGGAGTGTCCCCCTGGGTAAATTCCTCTATTTTGGGGGTGGGTCTGGGGAAGAGGAGGTGGGGAAGGATGTCCCTGGATAAATTCCTCTATTTGGGGGGTGGATCTGGGGAAGAGGAGGTGGGGAAGGATGTCCCTGGATAGATTCCTCTATATGGGGGGTGGATCTGGGGAAGAGGAGGTGGGGAAGGATGTCCCTGGATAGATTCCTCTATTTGGGGGGTGGATCTGGGGAAGAGGAGGTGGGGAAGGATGTCCCTGGATAAATTCCTCTATTTGGGGGGTGGGTCTGGGGAAGAGGAGGTGGGAAGGATGTTGATAAGACCTTTTTACCAAGGGAGGGGGATGTTGGTATAATGACTATCCTTTTTCTTTCCTCTTTCTTCCCCATCCCCTCAACTTCTTTCTGTTTTCCCTAGCTGGTGCAGTGGCTGTAGGACAGAGCTGGGACTACGAGCTGGAAATAGTGAAGATTCCTAAGCAAGAAATTGCACTGTGTTTTAAACATTATGTCAGAATTCCTAAGGGCCTGGTGGAGCAGGATGTGCCTCCACCCATCTGGAAAAATTGGGGCCATTAATGAATGCAACTATACTGCATGGTCGTAAAGACAGGCCCCCCCCCCCCCGCCCCAGTTCTGCACCTGTGTAACCTTAACCTGTCTGAGTGGAGTGGACTGGCGGGGAGGCACTTGCTACACTGCTATGGCTCCTTCCAGTCTAGACCAGCAGAGTGGCCAAACCTTTTCCCACCTTCCAAAGGTGGAAATGTTCAGGTATAAGTGGAGAGAAGAAAAGAATGTAGTTATGGGTAAAGGAATGAAAAATGAGTTGTGTAATAAGGGAAAGTCAATAATACATTAACAGCAGACGCCTGAAAGTGTGAAGCCGTGTGTTCGCTGAGACCACTGCTTCATTTGCACCTGATAAGGTCGAACAGAAGCCTACAGACCTGAATGGCCTTTCCCTAGTAGACATTTTTCTTGTGATATGATGGATTGAGATGATTATTAATGACTACATGGGATGCTAGTAATGCACCAATATCTTTTGACTTATGTATCATTTTGCTTTAAGAAGTCCCTGGCCAGAGACCAGGGTGTGGGCTGTGAGATAGTAGAAAATACAGGGTGGAGCAAAAGTAAGTTTACAGTTGTTTGTATGGAAGCTAATGCAATAATGAATAAATAAAATACAAGAATAAACTCTGTTTTGCATATTCACAATTGTAAGCCTACTTTTGCCCCACCCTGTATATATTGGTCTATGCCCCCCAGTTCCTAGCAAAGGCTTTGAAACCCTTATAATTTTCTAAGTGATAAGAGCACTAAGAACATGCTTTGTTCTGATTTGGTCTTCATGATACTTTGATTTATAATACACATCTATTTGGTCTTCGTCCCCTGTTCTGGCAGTGTTCCCCAGACCCTTGGATTTCCTAGTGTTGAGAGTGACCTAGGAGTCATTTGTGTTAATGAAGTGACTTTTGGGAAGCATCGAAGGGGCGGAGGATTGCCAGTAGGAGCCGACCACATGATTACAGGCAGTCCTGCCCCTTCATTTCCAGGGAGGGGAGAGTCACTTGAGGTTGAATCCTTCACCGATGGCCAGTGATTTAGTCAATCATGACTAGGTACTAAAGCCTCCATAAAAACCCAGAAGGACAGCTTGTTGGACTCTCTTCAGACAGCTTCCACACTGGGGAGCCCAACGGTTCGGCTGGCCGCTGTGCTGGGCCCGGGCTCCGGGAAGACAGAGCCCCTTCATTCGAGAACTCGCTCTGTGTGTCTCTTCATCTGACTGTTGCTTTTATCCTTTAATATTCTTTGTAATAACTCAGTAATCTAGGAAGACAGGTTTTCCTGAGTCCTGTGAGCTATTCTAGCAAATTAATTGAACCCAAGTTAGATGAAGTATGTGGCACAACAGCTCTAACTGATAAGAGCTACAGGGACTGTCAAGGAGATAGTAAGACCAACCCCCAACAGATTTACGCTTAGAACCAGCAGAGACCAGCTCAACCAGCAGGGCAACTCCTTTCACCTTGCAGTACCCCGAGCCTCGTTACATGCTTCACTGTAATGCTAGCATACTCAGCAACATACCCTGAGCCCATGATCGAAAGAAAAGCCCACAGAAGAGCACAAAGAGGTTCTTCCAAGAAGTCTCCACCCCTTTCTTAGAAAAATCCTGAATATTCCTTCCCCTTATTGAATGCCCTACCCCTCAATGAAATGAGCCTCAGTAAAAGAAGTAAGTCTCCCGAGGAAGGGGATGCTCTGCCTGTAGAGTAGCCCGTTCTCTGTCTCACAGCTTCACTAATCAACTCACTTTCACTTTAAACTCTACTCTGGCTTGTATTTGAATTCTTCCTGCACAAAGCCGAGAACCCACAGTGGGTCACAGAGCATGGGTTTCAGGACCCCCAACATGCCTGCATCACAAGGAGCGAGTTGTGGGAATCTGATTTGTAGCTGGTAGGTCAGAATCACAGGTAACAACTGGGCCCACAATTGGCATCTGAAGTTGAGGCCTGGTGTCTTGTGAGACTGAGCCCTTTACCTGTGGAATTTGAGTCTGTTTCAGGTGCGCGCGCGCACACACACACACACACACGAATCACGATGGTCCAGGAACCCCCTTTCAGTCTTTGACCCCGGTTTCTGACACAGGGCTCCTGAAACCCTTGTACTTTCCTGGCTGTCCCAATGAGATGACCTTGGGTTGGCTCCTGGACGGGGCTGGTCACTGGAAAGACCACACTATGACTAGAAGCTTAGAATTTTTAGCCCCACCCCCATTCCCTTGAGAAGGGCTGAGAATGAAATGAATGCTCGAGCATGCCTGTGTGATGAAGCTCCATAAGATTCCAGAAGTACAGGGTTTGGAGAGCTGCTGGGCTGGTGCGCCCACAGAGGTGCTGGGAGGGTGCTCCGCCGGGACAGGGAGTGGAGGCCACAGTCCCCTTCCCGCCAAGCTTGCCCTGCACATCTCCTCTGTCTGGATGCTCACCTGCATCCTTCGTCACACTCTTTAATAAACTGGTAAGCCGAAGTAAGTGCTTCCCTGAGTTTGTGAGCCTCTAGCAAATTAATCAAACAGAGGAGGGGTCACTGGAACCTGTGGTCTACGCAGCTGGTTGCCAGGCGTAGTATAGGTGATAACCTGGGCTTGCAATTGGCATCTGAAGTGGGGGCCTGGGTCGAGGACCCTGGGGGACTGAGCCCTTAACCTGTGGGCTCTGACGCTGTCTCTGGATAGACAGTGTCAGAATTGAGTCCATTGTAGGACACCTAATTGATATGACACAGAATTGCTTGGTGTGGAAAAAACCTGCACACACTTGGACACCAGAAGAGTCAGAAGTGAAATACACTGTGTGAGAAGTAAAGGCGGGACACACAGGAAAACAGACCTAATAGGAGAGAACTGGGCTTTTCAGTAATGGGAAGGAGGGAATGAGGTTTTTCCCATACGTTTCCCCGCTATTCAAAAATAGAGCATTCCTATGAAACCTTTCATAAGCCAAAATGGCATAAAGCGAAGAAGCAGTTACCTTAGGACACATCTTGCTAACAGATACACAAAGTAAATCAAGATAAAGCACAGGTGCTCCCAGACAGTTCAGAGCTCGGGCCCTTGGTGCCGAGAGTAGTTCTGGGAAAGGAGCTTGGTGGTGCCGCTCTCGCTGCTCTGTAAGCTCGTTGCGAAACAAACACTGAATGCTATGATCACTTTTGCCCCCCCTTTTTTTTAAAGTGAAATCCTCTTCAGATTTCTTTCAATTAGCAAAAACAGGCACTAATGTAGGTTTTTCATAAAAGTGATAAAAAGCAAACTTTCACAAAGTGAGGGATAGCTGTCCACTCCCTACAGGACCTAAGGGGCGCTATCCTGGCCTGCACATCCACAAGAGGTCCACATTCCTGGGCCCCAGAATCACCTAAAGTAGAGCCTTCTAACCCCACTATTATCTAAGGTGGATATTACTTCCCAATAATCACCAGAATAGAGTTTCTGGGGCCCTACCATCCCCTAAGGTTAAGATTCATGTTTCCCAACAATCATCTAAGGTGGAGTTTCTTGGACCCCACAGTCATTTGAAAAGAACTTCTTCGGCCCCTACGGTCACCTAAGGTAGAGCTTCAGGAACAACAATGATCAACTAAGGTCAGGTTCATGGGACCTGACAGTCACATAAGGCAGTTTTCTGAGCCCCAAAATATACCTAAGGTAGCTTTCCTGGCCCGCCATAATCACCCAGGTGGATTATGCTGTCCCCCCTCATTCACCTAAGATCAAGTTTCCCTGGCACTCAGTCACCTAAGGCTGAGGATCCTGGGCTACCAAAATCCACTGGGGCTGAGTTTACTGCCCCCCCTAAAATCACCAACAGAGAAATTCTTGCCCCTCCCCACCATTAGCACCTAAATTTGAGTTTCCCAAACCCCACAATTACCTGAGTTCACGTTACTGAGCTCCCACAATCACCTTAGGTAGAGTTTCCTGGGACCCACAATCAACAAAAAAAGCTAGTTTCCTGAGCTCCCTAAAATCACCCATGTAGAGATTTCTGGGCCCACAATTATCTAAGGTAGACTTTCAAGGGTCTACAATTACCTAAGGTTGACTTTCCCTGGCACCTACAATCACCTAAGGTCAAACACCCTGGCCCTCAGCAATCACTTAAGGTAGTTGTTTCTTGCCCCTAATCATCACCTAAGGTAATCATTACCAGGCTCGAAATCAACTAAGGTAAAGTTATCTGGGTTCACAATCACCTAAGATAGATAGACTTTCACAGGCTCACAATTGTTTTAGGTAGACTTGCTTGGGTCTATAATCATCTAAGGTAGAGTTTCCAAGGCCCTCAGTCACCTGGGGTCAAGTTTCCTGGGCCCCACAATCACCTAATGTAGAGTTTTCTGCATCCACACAATCACCTTAATGTAGTTTCCTGGGCCCAGAGTCAACTATGTTTGTGCTTCCTGCCCCCACAATCAGTTATAATTGTTTCCTGGGCCTCCACAGTTACCTAAGAAATTATTTCTTGAGATTCCACAATCACCATGCTGGAGTTTCCTGGGTCCCCACAAGCACATAAAGTAGAGTCAAATTTCCTGGGCCCACTAACACCTAAGATCAAGTGTTCTGGGCCCCAGATCACCTAAAGTCAAGTGTTCTGAGCCTACAATCACCTTAGGTAGAATTTCTTGGGCCCCCACAATCAGCTAAACTCCCTGCTCCCCAAGAATAAAAGGTAGACTTACCTGGCCCCCACAATCACCTATACTAGAGTTTCCAGAGCCTCTGTGTCACTCAAGGTCCATTTTCCTGGGTTCTCACAATCACCAAAGGAAGGTAATCCTGACCCCACATCACCTAAGGTCAAAATCCCCTCCCCTTATAACTTACTATCAAGATTCATGTGTCCCCATAGTCCCCTAAACTAGAGTTTCCTGAACCCCACAAAGACCTAAGTAAGAAATCCCTAAACCCACCAACCACCGAGTTAGTCTATCTGTGAACCCCACAATAACCTAAAGTAGAATTCCTGGGCCCACAATCACCCGACATTGAGTTTCCTGAGCTCCCTCAATTATCTAATGTAGGGATTCCTGAAACCCCATATTCACCTAGGTAAAGTTTCCAGGACCCCCACAATCACCTAAGATAGGGTAGCTCGGTCCCACAATAACTTAGATCAACTTTCCTGGACAACCAAAATTATTTAATGGTAGTTTCCTGGCTTCCCACAATTAGACAACAGAGAGATTCCTCACATCTAATAATTTCCTGGGCTCCCACAGTCATCCAAGGTGAAAACTCATGGGACCTAGGATAGAGCTTCCTGTGTCTACGATCACCTCTGGTAGTGTTTCACTCTCCCTTCCCCTGCCCCCCCCCCATAATCACCTAAGGTAGACTTTCCCAGGTACACAATCACCTAAAATGGAGTCTCCTGGGCCCATAATCACCTGAAGTCAAGTTTCCTGAGCACAAATGATCTAAGGCTGGTTTTCTGGAGTCAAATCACTTCAGGTAGAGTGTGTCACTAGCCCCCGACACCCATACCTAATGTAGAGTGTGCTGGGCCCTACAGTCACCTAAGCTGAAGTCCCTGGGACCCCGCAAGCACACAGGTAGACTTTCCTGGGTCTCCAAATTAGCCCAGCTAAAGTTTCCTGGTCCCCAAAGTCACAATCACCTAAGTCAAGACTCATGGGCCCTCACAGTTTCCTAAGGTCAAGAGTTCCGGTTACCCACATTCCATAAGGTAGTGTGTCCTGGGCCTCAACAATCATCTAAGACAGTGGTTTTCAACCTTTATACACTTGGAAATAGAGAATTATTTCAGGGACCACTAAAGCAGAAATCACGCTGAGCATAAGTGAATTCGACCAAGATGGCTGGGTCTGTAACCTTCATACAACATCAGGATGGTTACCTCTTTTGCAAACTGGCGGTTGAAAAACACTGATCTAAAGTGTAGTTTACTGGGCCCACAATTACCTAAATTAGCATCTCCTGGGCTTATATTCACCTAATTTAGAATTCCCTTGACCCCCACAATTACCTAAAGTAGATTAGCCTGGACCAACCACTCACCTAAGGTAGGTTTCCTACCTCCCCACCCCCACCCCATGCCCACTTACCTGAGGTTGAGTCCCTGGCCATACAATCACCTAAAGCAGTGTTTTCCAACCACCCTGGTCCTTGGTCCAGTCTACCAGAAATTTCTTGCAGGTCTATGAAACAGATAAGAACCCTGATGTTATACAAAGACAATGATCTCAGTCAAATTTGCTTATTCAGGGTGATTTCTTCCTTAGCGGTTCCCAAAATAATTCTATTTTTACCAATCTCCAAGTGTAAAAAGGTTGAAAATAATTGACCTAAAGTATACTTTCATGGCCCCCAACAATCAAAGTCGAGATTCCTTGGCCCCCACAATCACCTCAAGTTGCGTATCCTGTGCAATCACAGTTACCTAAGGTAAAGTCACCAGGGCCTCCACAGTCTCCTAAGATCATGATTCACGGCCCTCACAATCACCTTAGGTAGAGTTTCCTGGGCCCCCACAATCACCTAAGGCAGGAGTTCCTTCTAGGAATCAGGGACTCAGACATGGCTGGAGCCAGCACGTCAGTTCATTGAGATTACTGGCTGTCAACTCCACTCACACATAGCTCCACTTGGGGAAGAGTGTGGGCGTTACACTAACGGCCGGGGCGCCTCTCGCCTCCTTGACATTCTGATGTAGTTGGTTTGCATCCCAGTTGTAGCATTTCCAAGGGATTCTAATCAGCAGCCAGAATTAAGAAATACTGACCTAGACTCTCACCAGTAACTATTAACTAATGACCTCCAAGGATTACCGAACACTGAAGTAACCCAATTGCATGGGAGAAGTAACAAACTCAGCAGAAAGAATATTCCCAAGGCCCTGGCTGGTTGGCTCAGCGGTAGAGCGTCGGCCTAGCGTGCGGAGGACCCGGGTTCGATTCCCGGCCAGAGCACACAGGAGAAGCGCCCATTTGCTTCTCCACCCCTCTGCTGTGCTTTCCTCTCTGTCTCTCTCTTCCCCTCCCGCAGCCAAGGCTCCATTGGAGCAAAGATGGCCCGGGCGCTGGGGATGGCTCTGTGGCCTCTGCCTCAGGCGCTAGAGTGGCTCTGGTCGCAACATGGCGACGCACAGGATGGGCAGAGCGTCACTCCCTGGTGGGCAGAGCGTCGCCCCATGGTGGGCGTGCCGGGTGGATCCCGGTCGGGCGCATGCGGGAGTCTGTCTGACTGTCTCTCCCTGTTTCCAGCTTCAGAAAAATGCAAAAAAAAAAAAAAAAAAAAAAGAATATTCCCAAGGAAGCATCAGGCCAAGTAGAAACTAACATAAAACTTGAGCCTGACCAGGCGGTGGCACAGTGGATAGAGTGTCAGACTGGGAGGTGGAGGACCCAGGTTCGAGACCCCGAGGTTGCCAGCTTGAGCGCAGGCTCATCTGGTTTGAGCAAAAGCTCACCAGCTTGGACCCAAGGTTGCTGGCTCTAGCAAGGGGTTACTCGGTCTGCTGAAGGCCTGCGGTCAAGGCACATATGAGAAAGCAATCAATGAACAACCAAGGTGTCGCAATGCGCAACGAAAAAATAATGATTGATGCTTCTCATCTCTCCGTTCCTGTCTATCTCTCTCTCTGTCTCCGTAAAAAAAAACAAAAAAAAAACAAAAAACTTGAAAGTAAACATTAATCCGTCATATTTGGAAGTGTCTCCAGCCATTAAAAATCTTCCTGTGGTAACTGTTCTTGCAAATTAAAAATATGACTGAAATAAATTTGCTCAGTATTACTCTTATAACAACTTTGTAAAAAACAAGGTATCTTTTAATATTGTTTTTTCTTCCAGTTTAGTTTTTTATTTTATTTTTTGCAATTTTTAGATAAAATTTACCATTTAAAGCATTTTAAGGTGTACAACTTAGTGGGTTTTAGTATATTACCCCTAACTGCTCTCTGTCTCTATGGATTTGCCTGTTCTGGACATCTCCTATAAATGAAATCATTCAATAAGTGGCTTCTTTTGACTGGCTTCTTTCACTTAGCATACGTCTCAGGGTTTGCCCATGTGTAGCATGTTGTCTGTACTTCATTCCTTTGCATGGCTGAGTAATACTCCACCGTACGGGCTCTATGTATTGATGGGAATTTGGGCTGTTTGCACTTTTGGATGTTATGAATAATGCTGCCCTGTCCATTCTTTTACAAGGCATTTTTCAATTCTCCTGGGTATATTCCTAAGAATGGAATGACTGGGTCAGATGAGAGTTCTATGTTTAACAGTTTGTGGAACTGCAAACTGCTTCCCACAGTGATTGTACTTTTTAACATTCCCACCAGCAATCTATGAGGGTTCCATCTTCTGCTTTTAAACCTCTGGGTTTCAAAAAGGAAAGGGCAGGAAACCTGCCTGGAGACGACCCGAGGAAGGTACAACTTGGGCCTTTACAGGACAGAGAGGACTGAGCTCAGCACCCTGACCTGTGCTTCTCTCAGTGCTACACAGCCCCCCGTCCGGACCTGCCAATCCCACTGCTGGAGCGGGGGTGCCTCTCTAGACGAGGTCAGAGGTCAGCTGCTGTCACCCTCACTCAGCTCTGCACAGAGCAAAGGTGCTTCTGTTAACCCACAACCCGAGGCCACTTCCCCCCAAGGCCTCACCCCGATGTGTCGGCCATTCAGCGGCTGTTACAGGTGCTGCTCAAGGAGCTAACGTAGTGTGTCAGTTTCCGTTTCTCTTCCTACTGGAAGAGCCATAGCTCTTCTGTCACTTGAGCTGGACCTGTGGTGGCGCAGTGGATAAGGCGCTGACCTGGAACGCTGAGGTCGCTGGTTTAAAGCCCAGGGCTTGCTCAGTCAAAAACTCATATGAGAAGCACCTATGAGTTGATGCTCCTTGCTCCTCCCCCACTTTTCTCTCTCTTTGTCCCTCCTCTCTCTAAAAATCAATCGACAAAAGATTAAATAAAAACAAAAAATAATATCACTTGAAATACACAGGAATTGACAATGCGAGTGACCACAGTTGGTAAAAACCCCGAGACAAGGGTCTATGGTCCTTATTAGGCTTGCTCTTGGGGATATGCTCATGACTTACCAGCTGCAGTTGTCAGAGTTCAATTGCCAGTTTAACGAGGTACCCTCCGTCTAAATACCTAAATCCAGACTGTGCCTTCCTCTGCGCTGCTGACCTCACAGAACTGCATTTTAACCTCATTCCCGAGTTTCCACTGAGACCCAAAGCTTTGTCAAGCAACCACTCAGCTCTGCTCGTCACATCACTCTCCGCCCCTCACACGAGGTGCTCTCGAACCACAAGATGCCCCTCTTCCCAGTCTGCTGGCCGGTGGGTCCCGGCCCCAGGTAGGAAGCATGCGCCTTCCACTGCACATTGAGACAGCCATGCACACGAGGCCGGAGGTGTGCGTCAACCCTGCAGCGCTACAGGCCTCATCTGGCCTCCGTGCTTTTTCCAAGGAGACAAGAGGCGGCAGAGATGAGCCGAGAAGGGCGGGTTGAATGAAGGAGGAAAGGGAAGCCAAGTAGGGGTGGTCAGTTGGCACCAGCATCACCTCCACCTTCTTCCACCTCACAGTAGCCCTCCTGGTATTTTTCCAGGGTCCCTTTTGTCCTATGGGTATTTAACCCAGGCCTGTCCTGGCACGAGCCTTCTGCCTTGGATTGTGACTCTTATTATAACTACCTGAAGTTCTTCCCACACACCTCAGCAATGATAATATGCACAAAGCGCTAAGAACAATGCTATTATATCTCCACCCTGATCCCAGGGCCAGCTGCAGAGAGATCTAGCAATGCCTAGAGGGAAGCAGGGGAGTTTGTGTTGCAGACGTGGAGGGACTCTTATTTTGCTTATAAGCCAGTTTCCTCTCTATACTTCAGGTAGAAGCACTCCGTAACTACAGAAACTACCTCCTAAGAGTTGAGCCCAATGAGGCCATTGTTCTTGATTTGAGTGGTAATGATAGTGACTTTGATTTTCTGATACATCTCGGTACAATCTTGCCTCCAACTATTTCTTGAATTGGATTTATGAGGAGTGGCAAGTGGAAAGGATGTTTCTTTTATGACCTAATGCTTGTCCATAAAATGTTCTTAAAAACAGGATGCAGACCTGATGAATCATGAAATCATCCTGCCTGTAAGACTAATTAAAGATGGTCTGTTAGCCCCAAAAGAAGCACAGATCTGTAATGCGGTCGTCAGTGTACACTGAACCTCTGCTGAAAATCATTGTTTGGGGACCTGGCCGGTTGGCCCAGTGGTAGAGCATCAGCCCAGCGTGTGGATGTCCAGGTTTGATTTCCAGTCAGGGCACACAGGAGAAGTGGCCACCTATTTCTCCATCACTGACCTTCTTGCTTTGCGCTCTCTCTCTCTCTCTCTCTCTCTCTCTCTCTCTCTCTCCATCCCCTCCTGTAGCCATGACTCGATTAGAGCGAGTTGGCCCCAGGCTTTGAGGATGGCTCTGAGGATGGCCTCCACCTCAGCGGCTAAGAAGAGCTCAGTTGCTGAGAAACTGAGCAATGCCCCAGAAGGGCAGAACATCGTCCCCCAGTGGGCTTGCCAGGTGGGTCTGGGTCAGGACACATGTGGGATTCTGTCTCTGCCTCCCCTCCTCTCACTGAATAAAAATAATGATAATAATACGCGTTTTGAAGACTTGACTTTATGTGTTTGTATTCTCAAGGGTCACTGGCAAGCTTGTGCTCTGGTCACCTGCTGAACAGGAAATCTTCCAGCATTTGGTTTTCAGGAGAAGTTGAAAATGCAAAACGAAAGGATAAAGTAAATACCTCTGTGATCTGTACCCTGCAACCCTTCTGCTGTGCTGAGACCAGGGAGGCCACTGCTCTCCTGACCTCAGGATCATGGTGACATTAACCTTGAGCTCTCCATTCAGCGTAGATATCCTGGTCTGGTCCCGCCTCTGTGCTGGGCCTGCGGGTCACCCTCCACTTACATCTTCCACATTTCCTCCTTCTTCTGGAAGTCAGGCCAAACTCTTTTTTTTTTTTTTTTTTTGTATTTTTCTGAAGCTGGAAACGAGGAGAGACAGTCAGACAGACTCCCGCATGCGCCCGACCGGGATCCACCCGGCACGCCCACCAGGAGCGATGCTCTGCCCACCAGGGGGCGATGCTCTGCCCCTCCGGGGCGTCGCTCTTCTGCGACCAGAGCCACTCTAGCGCCTGGGGCAGAGGCCAAGGAGCCATCCCCAGCGCCCGGGCCATCTTTGCTCCAATGGAGCCTTGGCTGTGGGAGGGGAAGAGAGAGACAGAGAGGAAGGAGGAGGGGTGGAGAAGCAAATGGGCGCTTCTCCTATGTGCCCCAGCCGGGAATCGAACCTGGGTCCCCCGCACACCAGGTCGACGCTCTACTGCTGAGCCAACCGGCCAGGGCCAGGGCCAAACTCTTCAATAGATTCTGTGCCACTGATTAACTATCCTGTAAGCTGCACTTAAAAAAGAAAATAGGGTACATTTTAAAATATACACTTCAGGATGTCATTAGACCATGATTCTCCATCTTGATACACATTAGAATCATCTGAAGTACTTTAAAAACTAGGGGTGCCTCTGCCGGCTCTGGAGGTTCAACTTGATCAGCTTAGGTGGGACAGGCTCGAGCAGGGTCTAAAAGTTCCACAGGTAATTCTAAGGTGCACCTGAGCTCACAGCCAGGGTTGGGAACCACTGCAGTAAATGAGTAACCTTGCATGATCATACACTTCTATCTGAGCTCAATCAAGTTAATTGACGTGATCCTGATTTCAATTAAATGTTAAGATACTTAAAATCAGATGTCTACTGCCCTGGCTGGTTGGCTCAGTGGTAGAGTGTCGGCCTGGCATGCAGGAAACCCGAGTTTGATTCCTGGCCAGGGCACACAGGAGAAGCGCCTATCTGCTTCTCCACACACCCCCCTTTCCTTCCTCTCTGTCTCTCTCTTCCCCTCCCGCAGCCAAGGCTCCATTGGAGCAAAGTTGGCCCGGGTGCTGAGGATGGCTCTGTGGCCTCTGCCTCAGGCGCTAAAATGGCTCTGGTTGCGACAGAGCGATGCCCCAGATGGGCAGAGCATCGCCCCCTGGTGGGCATGCCGGGTGGATCCTGGTCGGGCGCATGCGGGAGTCTGTCTGACTGCCTCCCCATTTCCAACTTCAGAAAAAGACACACACACACACACACACACACACACAAATCAGATATCTACTTGAATTAGATAAATGTCAACTTTCTTTTCTTTTTTTGAAGTTCTACATAGTTGAAATGTAAAGAGTCCAACAGTTCAGGAAGACCCAGCAAGAAAAACAGCAGTTCCCAGTCCCCCTCCTTTTATTTCCCAGCCCCAGAGACAGCTTCGTTTAGACCTCTCAACTGATTCTTTCAGTATCTGCCTCTATATCGTTTAGAAAATGCTTGGATTACTATTTCTTGCTTTTCAGTTGGGGACATTATCTATTGTCTTCGCAACTATGAGAGTTGAAGATATATTTCTTCCCCCATCTCCTGCCACCCAGGTTTGTCCTCTACCCCACCCAATATAGTTGTATCATAATTTTGTTTAAATCAATAATCATTTTTTGCCCTGGCTGGATAGCTCAGTCGGTTAGAGCAACGTTCTGATAAAACCAAGTTTGTAGATTTGACCCTCAGTCAGGGCACATACAGGAACAGGTTGATGTTCCTCTCACTCTCTCTCTCTCTCTCTCTCTCCCTCCCTCCCTCTTCCTCTCTTGCTAAAATCAATAAATTACATTTTTTTAAATATTCATTTTTTACATTTTGTGATTTTGTGTACCACCCAGAGTTTAGCCATGTAACAAACTACGATTACTTCTCCTTTCTGGTACATTTAATTTCTGGAGTTAATAATTGTCTTAATTTTTCATCTGATTAGTTTTTTATTCGCTTTCTATTTACTTTTCAGTAATCCATCCTTGAATTCTCCATCAGTTGTTTAAATCTCTTCTCAAGACATTTCTTAACATTTATTGATTGATTTTAGAGAGAGAGGAAGGGAAAGACAGACACATTGACCTGTTCCTGTATGTGCCCTGACCGAGGGTCAAACCTACAACCTTGGTGTTTCAGAAGAATGTTCTAACCAACCGAGCTGTCTGGCCAGGGTTTCTCAAGACATTTATTCACACCAGGTATTTTATGAAGCTCGTCTTCCTGCAGCATGTCTCCCAGAGCCCCTGACCTCTCAGACCTGAGTCCTCCTTTGTGCCCGGTACACAGTTGTCACCCCGCGCTGTCCTGGGGGGTTCCCTTCGCTTTTCTGCCCTGTTTGGATCCCTTGTTTTTGTATTCCTGCCTTTTCCTTTCCTGGTTTACTCCCTCATTTTGCTAAAATGAAAGAGCATGTAAAACCCGACCACACACAAAACTATTTTCTCTCCACAAGCACAGAGAATTACAGTACTTGGTAGTAAGGGTGGCTCTTGTTAAAGTAGCAAAAGAGGGAAAAGACCGGAAAGGTCTGGGAGGGAACACTGGTTTTTTTGTTGTTTTTTTTTTTACAGAGGCAGAGATAGACAGGGACAGACAGACAGGAATGGAGAGAGATGAGAAGCATCAATCATTAGTTTCTCGTTGCGCGTTGCGACTTCTTAGTTGTTCATTGATTGCTTTCTCACATGTGCCTTGACCATGGGCCTTCAGCAGACCGAGTGACCCCTTGCTGGAGCCAGCGACCTTGGGTCCAAGCCGGTGAGCTTTTTGCTCAAACCAGATGAGCCCGCGCTCAAGCTGGCCACCTTGGGGTCTCGAACCTGGATCCTTCCGCATCCCAGTCTGACGCTCTACCTACTGGGCAACCGCCTGGTCAGGCGGAACACTGGTTTTATCTAAAATACAGGCAACTCCATTGGTGCGTTTTTCCTGTTGTATTTTTGAACCAAAATAATAATTACTCTGTAGACTGTGCTCCCACGGTAGACCATCCTGGAATCAGTGTCTTAATAGGAAGCAAACAATGGCATAAAAATAAAGCTCATTTCATGAAGCTGTACAGAAACAAATGGACTTCAGTATGATTGTAATTATGTTTTCATCACCCAAAAAATCAAGCAGTTAATGCAAGAGTAAATTTCATTTAAAAGAGATAGAGCCCTGGCTGGTTAATTCAGTCAGTTAAGAGCATCGTTTCAAAACAACAAGGTTGCGGGTTCAGTCCCCAGTCAGGGCACACATGGGAAGCAATCGATGAGTGCACGACTGAGTGGAACAACAAATGAATACTGGCCTGACCAGGCAGTGGCGCAGTGGACAGAGCATCAGACTGGGATGCGGAGGACCCAGGTTCGAGACCCTGAGGTCGCCAACTTGAGCACGGGCTCATTTGGTTTGAGCAAATCTCACCAGCTTGGACCCGAGGTCGCCGGCTTGAGCAAGGAGTTACTTGGTCTGCTGTAAGGCCTGCGGTCAAGGCACATATGAGAAAGCAATCAGGCTCTGGCTGGTTGGCTCAGCGGTAGAGCATCGGCCTGGCGTGCGGGGGACCCGGGTTCGATTCCAGGCCAGGGCACATAGGAGAAGCACCCATTTGCTTCTCCACCCCCCCTCCTTCCTCTCTGTCTCTCTCTTCCCCTCCCACAGCCAAGGCTCCATTGGAGCAAAGATGGCCCGGACGCTGGGAATGGCTCCTTGGTCTCTGCCCCAGGCGCTAGAGTGGCTCTGGCCGCGGCAGAGCGACGCCCCAAGATGGGCAGAGCATCGCCCCCTGGTGGGCAGAGCGTTGCCCCCTGGTGGGCGTGCTGGGTGGATCCCAGTCGGGCGCATGCAGGAGTCTGTCTGACTGTCTCTCCCCATTTCCAGCTTCAGAAAAATGCAGGAAAAAAAAAATCCACAAATGAATACTGCCCTTCCCCCTCTTCTCTCTCCTCTTCTCTCTGTCTCTCCAAAAATCAATCAATCAGTAAAAAAATAATAAGTCCTGACCACATAGCTCGATTGGTTGGAGCATCTTTCCGAAGCACAGAGGTTACTGGTTCCATCCTTAGTCATGGCACATACTGGAACAGTTTGATGTTCCTGTCTCTCTGTCTCTGTGTGTCTCTCTTTAAAAATAAAATAAAATAAAATGAGATATATTTACCACCACTTGCACATCCAGAAAATGCCTAGTTTTGCTAAGAAATTGGTTTCCTGCTGGAAAGTCAAGTAGAGTCAGATTCATGGAGGCTGTCACCCCCACAGGCTTTCCTGTACCTTTAAGGAACTGGAGTTCCCCACCCCCATCCTGGCTGGAGACAGGCCAGCTATTCAGTTGGAGAAGACTATTTCTCAGAAGTCAGTTTTAGGAGAGAGAAGTTGGGCTCCCTGTGGTTTGACAGCTCTGACCACAGCCATTACACAGCTATTTATATCTTTAAAGCTGCTTTCCAGTAACTGTGAGCAGTCCACGGGGCTGGTGATTGTCCTAGGGGGCCTGAGGCCGAGAGACCCTGCTGCTGAGACCCAGGGCCTGCCCCAGACGGCAGAAGGGGGAGGGTGGACTGGGTCAAAGAGGGGGGCCACAAGATAGCAAGTGATATTGTGGAGAGGTAGGGAGAATGTACCTGGTGGGCTAAGAACAGCTGGGTGACCTTGTGCAGTTTGAGCCACAGGGTGGGGCGTGCCCGGCATCTAGGCTGCCCTGAGGAGGGCACTCAGATGCAGCCCTGCTCTCTCCACCAGTGTCCCAACATGACCTCCTCATGGGCAATCAAGAGAAGAGAGACTCTAAAAAAGCAATTCGTAGTAATCCTGGCTCCACTCTTTATGAAGGAAGGGGTCAGTAATTCACCTTAGGTTGTGGCTTCAGGTTGCCCCCTGGTGGTGAGATGGAGCCATGACTTGCCCCAGGAGCCCAAAAGACACGGAGAGGCTAGAAGGTTGCTTTTGCCCCTAGACTCATAGTATTGGTCTTCTGGGGACCCAGGGTCCTTGGTTTGCCTCCTCTGTGTTCCAAGGGGACAGAAGAGAGCACAGAGGAGCAGGCACCCCATGATTGCCAATGCAGTTCCTCTGTCTTATCTTCTTTTGAATAGAACTTCCACTCTTACCCTTAGCTCTTTTCCCACCGAAGCTAGATTTTCAACTACTTATTCTTTTAACACTACGTACAATTAAGTCCCTGCAATATTTTACAAGTTGGTTCTTTGTATACTCAAAGTTTTCAAACCCCAAGTCTAAATAACAATTTGTCTTTTAAAGTGTATTTTAAGTAATAGGAGGATGTATAAATAATTTATAATACTTCACATTTGTGTGGCCATTTTAACTTGTGATTTTACAACTCCTACTGAAGGGAATAGAAATGAGCACAGACACTTTTTGTTTTGTTATTTTTAGATTTTTATTATGGACAATTTCAAAAATACAAATTTAAAAGAAATGATATAATGAAGCACCCCATACTCAAGACCCAGCTGAAACAATTGTTGCCTCACAGCAACTCCTGTTCCATCTGCACCCTCCCTCACCCTAACTCTTCTTAAAAGCAAAACCCAGTCTCTCCAAGCAAGCTCCAGAGTTCTTTAACATGAACATGTCGTCCTGCTTTCTGGCATAACAAGATGTCCTAGTTCATCCTGTATCTTTGCTGTCCCGGTGGAATCGGACTTCTCCTTTAAATAAATCCTATTTAGAGACCACAGTCTGGGCTCTTGGGGTGTTTTGCTCCTGAGCTGGTCACTGTTTCCACGTTTCAATGCCCACTTTGGCCTTCTTTCCAGTTTCTAATAGACGTTTGGACTCACAACTACCATAGGCCACACTTGGCATTGACTTCACTTAGAATGAAGATTTAAGGGCAGGAAACGCGGCACACCAGGTCGCTAGGCACCTCCACCCCCACTGGGTTGCCAGATAAAACACAGGACACCAGATTAAACTTGAATTTCAGATAAACAATGAATAAAAGTCTCATATCCTAATTAGGAACCAATATCTCTAGTAACAATTCTATTGGATTAGCTTGCTTCCACCGCCCTCAGGGACAGGTCCAGTTCCAAGGGTCATCATTCCCAGAGAACTCCAAAGCCACAGCTTCTCACCTGGTCCTTGTAACATACTCATTGTCCTTTCTGTCCAGATGCAGTGGGTGATTTCTACCACAAGCAGTGTTGCCTAGTAACACCACTGGCATTTCACCTTTATCAGATTACCAGGAGATCAGAGCTAGAAAGCCCTGAGCAGTATGGTCACAAATTACCGCTACAAGGACTCCTCAGAGCTGCAAGGTGTTAGATTGAAATGTAACTGTCTTCTTGCTCAGGATCCAACAATAATTCCCTTGGTATCCAAAGAGGGAAGTTCAGACTTAGAAGATTGGGAAAGCACTTTTACCAAGAGGATGGTTGAAGCAATCAGAGAATGAAAGCAATCCACTGAGAATGAAAAAGGATACTTTTAGCCCTTTCCAGAGATAGGCCTTTTCAGTGGTCTGGCCTTTTCAGAGCTAGGACAATATATAGAGATAGATAATGACAGATAATAGTGTAAAAGTATAAGAATATGCTATGAAGACTTGCAGAGTTAGGAAAACAATTAGAGACAGCAAGACACCCTAGGGCAAAAGCCCTGAGCAGTCAAGAGTCCAGAAGCCTCTCTGATCCTGTAGTGGAAACAGCAAAACAGCAGGATAAGATTCAGTAACAGAAATGTTTAGGCTCTCAGAACAGAGATTAGAAGTCAGCATGTTCCCTGTCCTTTATTTCACCCCCTGAAAACTTCTGCCTGCTTCCTTGAGTTATTTGTACTGGCTAATAAATATCTGAGTAAGGCTGGGGACAGGGCTTCAGTCCTTTGGTCTGCTGACTGGGGCTGTTGCCTCCCCTCAACCCTCTGGAGCATGACATCTGGTCTCCGAGTGGTTCATTGTCACCACAAGTGGTGCCCTGTGTGAGGATCGGGAACCAAACATAATAAGGTTTGCTACTTGGAGTCATTCACTGTTGCAGTGACAAGTGGTTCCTCACCTGAGGAACCAGACGAAATGACCTCCCAAAGCCTGGCAAAGGAAAAGGACATCCACTCATCCCTTCTTATTTGGTAAGGGACACAAGCAGCAGGGGACTAGCCATTAAATGCTGCGGCAAGGTCACTTTTAGGATCAGGCCAGGAGATTTCCCCTTCCCTTCATCCCTCCACCTTTTTTCCTTCATCGTGGGGATTCCCTTTCCCCTGAGCAGTATGGTCACAAATTACCGCTACAAGGACTCCTCAGAGCTGCAAGGTGTTGGATTGAAATGTAACCATCTTCTTGCTCAGGATCCAACAACAATTCCCTTGGTATCCAAAGAGGGAAGTTCAGACTTAGAAGATTGGGAAAGCACTTTCACCAAGAGGATGGTTGAAGCAATCAGGACAGGATATGAAATGACCCCTTGGGATTAGAAAGGGTTTGTAAAAACTGTTTTCAGCCTGACCTGCGGTGGTGCAATGGGTAAAAGCGTTGACCTGGAACTCTGAGGTTGCTTGTTCAAAACCCCGGGCTTGCCTGGTCAAGGCACGAATGGGAGTTGATGCTTCCTGCTCCTCCCCCTTCTCTCTCTCGGCTTCTCTCTCTGTCCCCTCTCTCTAAAATGAATAAATAAAATCTTTTTTAAAAAAGAAGAAAAAAACTGTTTTCATCGCCTGACCAGGCGGTGGCGCAGTGGATGGAGCGTCAGACTGGCATGTGGAGGACCCAGGTTCAAGACCCCAAGGTCACCAGCTTGAATGCAGACTCATCTGGTTTGAGAAAGGCTCACCAGCTTGAGCCCAAGGTTGCTGGCTCGAGCAAGGGGTCACTCGGTCTGCTATAGCCCCTCAGTCAAGGCACATATGAGAAAGCAATCAGTGAACAACTAAGGAACCACAATGAAGAATTGATGTTTCTCATCTCTCTCCCTTCCTGTCTGTTTGCTCCTCTCTCAGACTCTCTCTGGCTCTGCCACAAAAAAAACTGTTTTCATCACCAAGCCCAAACCTCAGACTAACCCCTCCCCCTAGATATTTCACCAACCCTAACCAGCAGGAAGTAGCTACAGAAGAAAAGATCTTCGACCCTTTTCCTTAAACAACTAAAGGCTAGAATGTTAAGTTTGGGTCCAAGGTGCCTTTAAACTCAAAACAGGTTATAAAAATGGGAAGGGTCATGTCCCCCCCCCTCAATGTAAAGGGGGGGGAACACTTTTAAAATGCAAGCGGCTCCGTAGCCCATCCCTTCCCTTCTTCTCAGTGATCCTGGAAGGCTGCCAAGAGCAAATAAAGAATCTTGCTTTCTCTGTAAGTATTAATAACACAGTAAAATATAAAGTTATGTCAAATTTTTTTAAACCAGGTGGTCTAGAAAAGCATTTGCTCTTACTACTACTTTACTACTAGGTTAAATTTGATTCATATCTTTTGACGTTCTTAACAAAAAATATGTTTGTTTTCCCTAGTTTTACAATAGGTTCCTGTTATCTCTGTTATTTATGTCTTTTAAAATATGAGTTTGTTTGCCAATGAAAGAACTTGTTTCTAAAGGTCGTGAAATATGTTCATAAAAGTATCGATCTGAAATTGCTAATTACTAACTTGGTACTCACTGAAAGTTAAGGTTTTTAGATGTTGACAACTCTGATTAATTAGAAATAAAAATTGTATGGTTTTCTTTTCTTTTTTTGTGTGACAGAGACAAAGACAGACAGAGAGAGGGATAGGTAGGGACAGATAGATAAGAAGGGGAAAAGGTGAGAAGCATCACTTCTTCGTGCGGCACCTTAGTTGTTCATTGATTGCTTTCTCATATGTGCCTTGACCTGGGGGGCTACAGCAGAGCAAGTGACCCCTTGATCAAACCAGATGAGCCTGTGCTCAAGCTGGCAACCTCGGGTTTTGAACCTGGGTCCTCTGTGTCCCAGTCTGATGCTCTACCCACTGCGCCAAGGCCTGGTCAGGCTAAATTGTATGGTTTTAATGATAAAAGGTATAAGGTATGGAGGTACTTTTGAAAGGAAGAAGAAGGATATAAATAAGTTCTAAAAGCTAGTTATTTCTGAATAGATAAGAAAGTTTATGAAAGTTGCAGAAGGTTTGTATAGGTTGTAGAAAGTTTGTACAGAGAAGAAAAAGAGAGAAGGAACTGAGAAAGTAGACAAAGAAAAAAAAAGTAGACAAAGGTAAGAAAAGGGGGGGGGGAGCCTGACCTGTGGTGGCGCAGTGGAAAAAGCATCAACCTGGAAACACTGAGTTTGCCGGTTCAAAACCCTGGGCTTGCCTGGTCAAGGCACATATGGGAGTTGATGCTTCCTGCTCCTCCTCTCTTCTCTCTCTCTCTCTCTCTCTCTCTCTCCCCCTCTCTATAATGAATAAATAAAATCTTTAAAAAAAAGAAAAGGGGGGAAAAAAGGAAGGGGCTTTAGAAATAGGATTGTTCTGAAAGGAAAATAAAAAGGAACATTAGAACATTCTTAAAAGCCTCAGGAGCTTGAGAAATTCACCCAAACTTACAAGTATTACAGAAGAAGCCTTCTTAAGCCCCCAAAAAGGGGGAGCCAGGAGGAGAGACTCACCCAACAAGAACAATTGTATAAGGATCTTTTTTACTCTTAATTTTTTGAACATTTCCTCTCTGGACTTACTGCAGCCGAGAGGCATTTTATACCAACTGAGCAACCGTCTAAGCCAGTGGTCCCAACCTATTTTGGGTCACAGACCATTTTAATATCAGAAAATATTTTCACGGACCGGCCTTTAGGGTGGGACGGATAAATGTATCACGTGACCGAGACAAGCGTCAAGAGTGAGTCTTAGACGGATGTAACAGAGGGAATCTGGTCGTTTTTTTAAAATGAAACATCGTTCAGACTTAAATATAAGTAAAACGGAAATAATATAAGTTATTTATTCTTTTTCTGCGGACCAGTACCAAATGGCCCATGGACCGGTACTGGTTTGCAGCCCAGGGGTTGGGGACCACTGCGCTAGCCTCTCGCGTTGTACCAGGATATATTAGCTGGCCCTGAGTGGCAGAATCCAGTAAAATGATGTTGGGCAGATAAAATGTATTATGCTCACTTCGTTAAAGATTACGCCGCCCACGTCACCCAGGTGATATTAATGTGTGTTGAAAATCCTTGTAGCCTGGGGCTTGGTTTTGGGATTAAGCCTTTCCCACCCTTTTTGATGTAGGGCGGTACAATCCAATCATGCCTCAGAGAAGTGAGTTTGTATTAGAGACTTCCCTACTTTGTATATTGGATTAGAGGTTGTGAAGCTACAGTATAAAGTGGGGGCAAAACGGGAGTTTGGTCTCTCTTGGTTCCTGGGATGATTAGAGGAGAGAATAGAGCCAGCAGCAGAAGGAGGCCGTGTGGAGGAGGCCAGGAAAAGCAGCCAAGATGGCGGAGTGCTGAGTGAGAGGCCAGTTTGTGTAGAGTTTGTATCTGGGATAAGGAAGGAGATGGGGAACAGAGGAGAATAAGGCTGGTGAGCTAGAAACCTTTGATTCTAGGAAACTCGGATAAGTCAGTGGTTTTGTGAGCACTGAGTGTGACTGGGTTTTGGAGCCCAGTGTATGTTTTTACTTGCCCGCCGGGTGCGAGCTAGGATTAAAGACTATGGCCCACCAGTTTGTGGCTCCATTGTTTCTTTACCGACTGTCCGAATCCAATGCGAACCTGCATGTGAATGGCCACGATGGTGGCTCCTGGCTTTACAAATGACTAACCTGGGAGCGAGGGTATGTTGCAATTTTGTCATCAAAAGGTCCTTTTTTAATACCAGCAAGGAACATGAAGCCTTACCATGAGCTGGCACCACCCCTAGAAAGCAACTTGGTTCTAGAATCCAGAAGCTGATAGTGAATCCAGCTCCAGAAGTGAACCTGAAAAAAGGAAGGACACCTACTTCACTCCCAAGCACTCAGGGAGTGCCTGACATCACCTGGGTGTTGGGCAGATAAAATGTATTATGCTCACTTTGTTAAAGAGGCCATTGCCCAGGTAATATTAATGTGTGTTGGGGTGGGCTAAAGGCAGGGAGAATCCTTGTAGCCTGGGGCTTGGTTTTGGGATTAAGCCTTTCCTACCCTTTTTGATGTAGGGCAGTACAATCCAATCATGCCTCAGAGAAGTGACTTTGTATTAGAGACTTCCCTATTTTGTATATTGGATTAAGGGTTTGGATTTCTACACTATAAAAGGGGGTGGAACGAGAGCTTGGCTCTTGGTTCCTGAGATTAGAAGAGAGAGCAGAGGAGAGCAGAGAAAGGCCACGTGGAGGAGGCCAGGAGAAGCAGCCAAGATGGCGGAGTGCTGAGTGAGATGCCAGTTTGTGTAGAGTTTGTATCTGGGATAAGGAAAGGAGATGGGGAACAGAGGTGAATAAGTCTGGTGAACTAGAAACCTTTGATTCTAGGAAACTCGGATAAGTCAGTAGCTTTGTGAGCACTGAATGTGACTGGGTTTTGGAGCCCAGTGTGTATTTTTACTTGCCCGCCGGGTGCAAAGCTAGAATTAAAGACTATGGCCCACCAGTTTTTGGCTCCGCTGTTTCTTTGCCGACTGTCCGAATCCAATGCGAACCTGCATAGGCCTGGCTTCTCTGATGGTGGCCCTAGCCATGCCTCCTGGCTTTACACTGGGAAACTATAAAACATCTAATCAGGCATACTAAAAAAGTTTTGCTTCATGACCAGGCGGTGGCGCAGTGGATAGAGCGTCAGACTGGGATGCAGAGGACCCAGGTTCAAGACCCCGAGGTCGCCAGCTTGAGTGTGGGCTCATCTGGTTTGAGCAAAAGCCCACCAGCTTGAGCCCAAGGTCGCTGAAGGCCCGCGGTCAAGGCACATATGAGAAAGCAATCAATGAACAACTAAGGTGCCGCAATGAAAAAGCTGATGATTGATGCTTCTCATCTCTCCGTTCCTGTCTGTCTGTCCCTATCTATCCCTCTCTCTGTCTCTGTAAAAAAGAAAAAAAATTTTTGCAAAATACAGACACACCTGTACACCTAAAAATCTGTTTCTCTCTATGCTCGCCCTTCACCTTCCCTGCAACCACCTACCTTCTTCCTCTCTGTTCATCTTTACTAAAACAAAAAAGGGGGATAGGTAGGAATATGCTATGAAGACATGCAGCATTAGGAAAACAATTAGAGACAGCGAGGCACCCTAGGGTGAAAGCCCTGAGCAGACAGAGAGCCCAGGGGCCTCTCTGACCCTGTAGTGGAAACAGTAAAATGCAAGATAAGATTCAGCAACAGAAATATTCAGAACAGAGATAAGGAATCAGCATGTTCCTTGTCCTTTACTTCACCCCTGAAAACTTCTTCTGTCTGCTTCCTTGAGTTATTTGTACTGGCTAATAAATATCTGAGTAAGGCTGGTGTTGGTCAAATAAGTTTGTAAATATGATATATAGGTTTGCTTGCTTATAGTTTGCATTGGGTGTGGGGGACAGGCTGTAAGCAGGCAGGGTCATTATACCCTAAGGTTTAGTTTTAAGACTAAGCTTTTCCCACCCTAAGTGACTTTGTATCAGAGATTTCCTTGTTTGTATATTGGATTAAAGGTTTTGATTTCTACACCACAAAATGGGGCAGACCGGGAGCTTGCTCTCTTCTCTGTTCCTGAGATTAGCATTAGAGAGGAGAGCAGAGAAAGGCCACATGGAGGAGAGGAGAAGCAGCCAAGTGCTGAAGAAGCCAGTTTGTGCAGAGTTTGTGCAGAGAGGAGATGGGGAACAGAGGTGAATAAGGCTGGTGAGGTAGAAAGCTTTGATTCTAGGAAAACTCAGATAAGTCAGTGGCTTTGAGAGCCCTGAATGGAAAGGGAAGTGTTTTCCCACTGTGTGTATTTCTTGCCTGCTGGATGAAAGCTAGGATAAAGATGATGGCCCAGCCCTGGCCGGTTGGCTCAGCGGTAGAGCGTCGGCCTAGCGTGCGGAGGACCCGGGTTCGATTCCCAGCCAGGGCACACAGGAGAAGCGCCCATTTGCTTCTCCACCCCTCCGCCGCGCTTTCCTCTCTGTCTCTCTCGTCCCCTCCCGCAGCCAAGGCTCCATTGGAGCAAAGATGGCCCGGGCGCTGGGGATGGCTCTGTGGCCTCTGCCCCAGGCGCTAGAGTGGCTCTGGTCGCAACATGGCGACGCCCAGGATGGGCAGAGCATCGCCCCCTGGTGGGCAGAGCGTCGCCCCTGGTGGGCGTGCCGGGTGGATCCCGGTCGGGCGCATGCAGGAGTCTGTCTGACTGTCTCTCCCTGTTTCCAGCTTCAGAAAAATGAAAAAAAAAAAAAAAAAAGATGATGGCCCACTAGTTCTTGGCTCCGTTGTTTCATTATCATCTGTCCGAATCAAATGCAAACCTGCATGGGCCAGGCAGCTGTGATGGTGGTCGTGGCTACTGGCTTGACAGCTGGGGACGGGGCTTCTGTCCTTCAGTATGCTGACTAGGGCTGTTGCATCCCCTCGGCCCCTCAGAGCATGCCATGTGGTCTCTAAGCAGTTCATTGTCACTGCGACATAAAACAAAAACTCAGTTTTCTACCTGTATGGCCAGTAGCCATGGCCACTATCACAGCCACCTGGCCCATGCAGGTTCGCACTGGATTCGGACAGATGGTAATGAAACAATGGAGCCAAGAACTGGTGGGCCATCATCTTTAATCCTAGCTTGTACCCGGCAGGCAAGTAAAAACACACACTGGGCTCCAAAACTCACTCATTCGGTGCTCACAGAGCTACTGACTTATCCGAGTTTCCTAGAATCAAAGGTTTCTAGCTCACCAGACTTATTCACCTCTGTTCCCCATCTCCTTCCTTCTCCCTGCACAAACTCTGCACAAACTGGCTTCTCACTCAGCACTCCACCATCTTGGCTGCTTCTCCTGGCCTCCTCCATGTGGCCTCTCTCTGCTCTCCTCTCTGCTCTATTCTCTAATTCTAATCACAGGAACTGAGAGAGCAAGCTCCCGGACTGCCCCACTTTATAGTGCAGAAATCAAAACCTTTAATCCAATACACATAGTAGGGAAGTCTCTAATACAAAGTCACTTATCTGAGGCATGATGGGATTGTACCACCTCACATCAAAAAGGGTGAGAAAGGCTTAGTCCTAAAACCAAGCCCCAGGCTACAAGGATCCTGCCTGCCCACAGCCTGCCCCCAACACTCAATATCACCTAGGCGACGGGCTTCCACTGGGGCAGCACCATCTTTAACAAAGTGAGCATAATATATTTTATCTGCCCAACACTACCTATGTAGGGAAAATCCAGTTCTTCCCTACTGTGTCTTTCCTTCCTGGATGTCACTATATTACTCCTACAGAACACTTCACTTCTGACCTTTCTGGTCATCATATGTTTAAGTCTTTCCCCCACCGAGCAATTCTCCGCAACACCAACAGTTCAAATCGATTCTGACACTAACTACTGAGAGATAATGAAAGTTCTCACAAGTTAAGGGCTTGGTCCTACAAGACTCCCTCCTCCCCCACTCACACACTTCAGACGCTAGTGGCAAACCCAGGTTGTAACCTGGGCTTTTGACCAACCAGCTGTACGTAGGAAGTTCCAATGACCCTCTTTTTGGGTTGTATTAATTTGCTAGAGCCACTCATAGAATGCAGAAAAACATTTTACTTACTAGGTCACCAGTTTATCATAAAAGGATATAACTCAGGAACATCCTGATGGAGAGACGCATAAGACAAGGTTATGTGGGAAGGGGCGTGGCGCTTCCATGCCCTCTAGGGGGCACCATTCTCTTCAGATCTCTATGTGTACACCAATCCAGGAGCTCTATGAGTCCCATCTTTTTTGGGTTTTATGGAAGCTTCATTGCACAGGCATAGTTGATTAAATCATTGACCATTGGCAGTTGAATCAACTCTCCTCTCCCCAAAAGTCAGGGAGTGGTACTGAAAGTTCCAACCTTCTAATCACATAGCTGATGCTTTCAGCAAACAGCCTCTATTCTGCAGTGGGGTCCAAAAGTCACCTCATCAACAAAACACACCTTTATCAACAAAGACACCTTTATCATTCTCATCAGTTAGGAATTCCAAGGGTTTAGGACAGGCGTGGCCAACAGTTTTTGCCCCCCGGCCAGATTAGAAAGAAAACTTTTTTTCACCGGCCGAACGAAATATTAAAAATTTTAAATGTTGCCTGACCAGGAGGTTGCACAGTGGATAGAGCATCGAACTGGGATGTGGAGGACCCAGGTTCGAAACCCCGGGGTCACCAGTTGAGTGCGGGCTCATCTGGTTTGAGCAAAAGTTCACCAGCTTGGACCCAAGGTCGCTGGCTCGAGAAAGGGGTTATTCGGTCTGCTGAAGGCCCGCGGTCAAGGCACGTATGAGAAAGCAATCAATGAACAACTAAGGTGTCGCAACAAAAAACTGATGATTGATGCTTCTCATCTCTCTCCGTTCCTGTCTTTCTGTCCCTGTCTATCCCTCTCTCTGACTCTCTGTCTCTGTAAAAAAAAAAAAAAAAAAAAAGTTAAATACAAAAATGATTTGTTTCAACAAAATTTTATTATGTAATTTGTTTATGAATAAATGTGAGTGAAAAAAATTTTAATATACAATATTATTTTAATTAAAAAAATATATATTTTTATTTTTCTGAAGTTGGAAACAGGGAGGCAGTCAGACAGACTCCCGCATGCGCCCGACCGGGATCCACCCGGCATGTCCACCAGGGGGCGATGCTCTGCCCATCTGGGGCGTCGCTCTGTTGCAACCAGAGCTATTCTAGCACCTGAGGCAGAGGCCAAAGAGCCATCCTCAGCGCCCGAGCCAACTTCGCTCCAATGGAGCCTTGGCTGAGGGAGGGGAAGAGAGAGACAGAGAGGAAGGAGACGGGGAGGGGTGGAGAAGCAGATGGGCACTTCTCCTGTGTGCCCTGGCCGGGAATCGAACCCGGGACTCCTGCATGCCAGGCCAACACTCTATCACTGAGCCAACTGACCAGGGCTAAAAATATATTTTAATAAAAATATAATTACATACTGTATAAATATCCAAACTGTATTGCAATCAATTGAAACAATATTTAATTAATAGAATGAGTTTAAAGGGGTTATATTGCAAATAAAACAATTATTTCATTTTACAAACAGCCTGGACACATTTTCAGTTATCAACTGCAGCTACTGTCTATGCTACAGTGCCAGTTGATTCAGCACACTTGACCACAAAAATAACAAATTGTTTGACCTTGGGTGCGCACTGGCAAACTCTGCCTAAAAGAATGTGGGCTTCACATCGCCACTAAACGTCAGACAGTTCATATCCAGTACAAAAGTTGTAAATCTTTACAATGGAATTTTTTTAAAAAATAAAGAAGTATCGCGAATCCATTTGACCAATTATTGGAAGTTAACCCTAGATTAGTCACACGCGGAATTCTTTTCTGCGTATCACTATCTTCTTAAATATCTCGATTTCCAATAATCAAAGACGCTTCCGCTTCTGAGTAGCTGAAATTTTAAAGTAGTGGAGAATATTAAAAATTGAATTGCGGGCCGAATAAACTCATTATGTGGGCCGGATTCAGCCCGTGGGCCATATGTTGGCCATGCCTGGTTTAGGAGCTCTGTGCCTGAAACGCAATGAAGACCAAATATATATATATTCTATTATACAACACAATATCAGAGACAGATAGATGTAGATGATACAGATGATTCATAGATATACACATTGATAAACATAAATAAATAAAACATATTAAGAGTTAATATTGATAATTCCAATTTCAATACAGGCTTATAAGGTTTTTAATTTTTTTTTCTTCTTTTTCAAGTGAGAAGAGGGAAGATGAAGAGACAGACTCCTTCACACACCCCAACCAGGATCCACCTGGCAACCCCCATCTGGCACCAGTGCTCAGTCCTTCTGGGGCCATGCTCACAACTGAGCTATTTTTAGTACCTGAGGTGGAGGCTCCACGCAGCCAGCTTCAGTGCCCAGGTCCAAGGCAGTCAAACCAATTGAACCATGGGGAACAGAGAGAGGGAGATAGAAGGCAAAGGGGGAGGGTTAGAGAAGCAGATGGTCAGTTCTCCTGAGTGCCTTGACTGGGAACCAAACCCAGGACATCCACACGCCAGGCTGATGCTCTACCATTGAGCCAACTGACCAGGGCCCAGGATTATAAGGTTTTAACTTAACTTTATTGATCTTCACCTCCACTTTCTTTCTCCCATGCTAGAAATCCTAATTTTAACATACATTCATTTACTTTTACACAATATACACCCATTAGTCTTGAGATAAGAACATCAATGCAGCCTGACCAGGCAGTGGCGCAGTGGTAGTGTCAAATTGGGAGGCAGAGGACCCAGGTTCAAAACAGCTAGGTCACCAGCTTGAGTGTGGGGTCATTGACTTGAGCATGGGATCATAGACATGACCACCCATGGTCATTGGCTTGAGTCCAAAGGTCGCTGTCTTCAAGCCCAAGGTCACTGGCTTGAGCACAAGGTCGCTGGCTTGAGCAAGGGGTCACTGCTCTGCTGTAGCCCCTCCCCCAGTCAAGGCACATATGAGAAAGCAATCAATAAACAACTAAGATACCACCATGAAGAATTGATGCTCCTTATCTCTCTCCCTCCCTGTCTGTCCCTATCTGTCCCTCTGTCTGTCACACACACACACACACACACACACACACACACACACACACACAAAAGGACACCAATGCTATCACTAACAGTATAGTTCCTGAGACCAAATTAGGATATTTTTGCAGTCCTTTTCATCCCAGGGGAACAAAAAGAAACATATAGAAGCAAATAACTCTGTTTTAAAGTTGCCAGCAGATGACATTAGAGTAATGGTAGCATGAGAGATACTCCTGATCTCTGCCCTTGAAATTTCAACAACTTGAACAATTATCACACAGTGCAGGAACCCCAGCTGGGCTCAAAGGCATGCCTGAAAGATCTGTGCTCTGAAGTCACCCTAGTGTGTGGAAGTCCAGGGTTTGATTCCCAACCAGGGCACACAGGAGAAGTGCCCATCTGCTTCTCCACCTTTCCCCCTCTCCTTTCTTTCTATGTCTCTCTTCCCCTCCCACAGCCAAGGCTCCATTGGATAAATTGGCCTGGGCACTGAGGATGGCTCCATGGCCTCCACATCAAGAGCTAGAATGGCTCCAGTTGCAAAGGAGCAATGCCCCCAGATGGGATCTGGCAGAGCATCATTCCCTGGTGAGCATGCTGAGTGGATCCCAGTCATGCACATGCAGGAGTCTGTCTCTCTGCCTCCCTGCTTCTCACTTTAGAAAAATACAAAAAAAGAAGAGAAAAGAAAAGAAAAAAGATCTGTGCACTGAAAGGACTAAAGGTCAGAAGGGTTGAAAAGGGGACAAAAGATGAAACGCATTAATGGTCAACTCCAGAGAGAAGCCTGGAGTGACTGGATATTTTTTCTCAGGACTACAGGGAGTAAGGAAGCTTAGGCTGTCTGGGTTTCATCTGTTGGGGATACAGAGTGACTGGGCCTTTTTCTGCTGGGAGAAGCAGAGAGGTTGAGGGGCAGAGGGGGTGATACTAAACCAAAGCACTGGCAGAGCATGGGATCACAACCACTGTTCCTGTGGTCTTCCCACAACCTATACTGGGCACAGAGACAGAAAAAAACAAAGTGTGGCCTCCAGCCTCCTAGATCCTACCTCCCTCACCTCGTGGGTAAAGAGAATGGCAGAGACAGACCCCACAGCTAACTCTCTAGAACCACTCTCTCCCCTGAAGGACAGAGGTGCCCTGTGTCTGGTCCTGTGGTCTGTTGAGACATGGGGAGGAGCACCTGGAAGCCTGAGATCACCATTGCTAAAGCCATAAAGCTGCAAAGCCCTCACAACATACCCTATCCACCAGTGCAACTGTAGCCCTGTCTACATCATTGTGAGAGCAACATCTCAGCAAAGGTCAGCCCAGGAATTTCACAGAGCTAAAACTTGTAATATAGTGACATCTACTGGAAGAAAACAGGAACCTCTCAAAACTCAATTTTTTTTATTTTTTTGTTTTTGTTTTTCTTTCTTTTTTTTATTATTTTATTTATTTTTTTTTTATTTTTTATTTTTTTGTATTTTTCTGAAGCTGGAAACGGGGAGAGACAGACAGACTCCTGCATGCGCCTGACCGGGATCCACCCGGCACGCCCACCCGGGGGCGATGCCCTGCCCACCAGGGGGCGATGCTCTGCCCTTCCGGGGCATCGCTCTGTTGCGACCAGAGCCACTCTAGCGCCTGGGGCAGAGGCCAAGGAGCCATCCCCAGCGCCCGGGCCATCTTTGCTCCAATGGAGCCTCGCTGCGGGAGGGAAAGAGAGAGACAGAGAGGAAGGAGAGGCAGATGGGTGCCTCTCCTGTGTGCCCTGGCCGGGAATCAAACCCAGGACTTCTGCACACCAGGCCGACGCTCTATCACTGAGCCAACTGGCCAGGGCGTTTTTTCTCTTTCTTTTCTTTTTTCTCTTTTTCTCTTCTGAATTTCATTTTCTTTGACTTTTGCATTTTTTAATTCTCATTTTTTGTGGGTTTTTTTTGTTTTGCTCTTTGTTTCATACGGTTTTCTTTTTTACTTATCATTATTTTTAAATTTTTTATAGTTTTTATTGTATTTTTAAATTTTTTATTTTTTATATTTTAGTTGTATGTGGGGTTTTTTAAAGAATTCTTAACAATACTACTCTCAAATGCCATTAAGGAATAAGAAATTGAATACCAAGGGATCACAAGAAAGAGGCATAGTTCAGAAAAAAAAATAAAAAATCTCCAGAAAGCAAGCTCAGTCACACAGAAACCTTGGAGCTAAATGATTGAGAATTCAAATACTCAATGAGATGCAAGAAAACACCAATAGGCAACTTAATGAGCTCAGAAAAGAAAGAATACTTCACTAAAGCGATTGAAACTTTAAAAACAGAGAAGAACTCAGTACATGAACTGAAAACTGAAGTAGCAAATTTAGCTAATAGAACAAGTCAGATAGAGAAAAGAATCAGTGACTTCAAAGACAGGCAACTAGAGATGCTATAGAAAGGAGAGGAGAAAGACTCACAGATTTAAAGAAATAAGGGAGCTCTACAAGAATTGTCCGACCCCCTCAGAAAGAGCAATATAACAATAATGGGTATATCAGAAGAAAAAGAGAGGGAGAAGCGAATGGAGAGCCTATTCAAAAAAGTAATTGATGAGAACTTCCCAAACCTATGGAAAGACTTGGAGACTTGAATCCAAGAAGCAAACAGAACACCGAGTTACCTCAACTCAGACTTTCTCCAAGAGACACATCATAATAAAATTGTCAAAAATCAATGATAAAGAAAGAATCCTGGCCCTGGCCCACTGGCTCAGTGGTAGAGAATCAGGCTGGCATGTGGATGTCCTGGGTTTGATTCCCAGTCAGGGCACACAAAAGAAGCGATCATTTGCTTCTCCACCCCTCCCCCTTCCCTTCTCTCTCTCTCTCTCTCTCTCTCTCTCTTCCTCCTTGAACACATCAGCCCCAGGCAATAAGGATGGCTCTCCCCCATCCTTAAATGCTAAAAATAGCTCGGTTGCAGGCATAGCCCCAGATGAGCAGAGCAGCAGCACCGGATGGAGGTTGCTGGCGGATCCCAGTAGGGGAGCATGGGGGAGTCTGTCTCTCTATCTCCCTTCTCTCACTTGGAAAAGAAGTAAAAGAAGAGAAAGAAAGAAAGAAAGAAAGAAAGAAAGAAAGAAAGAAAGAAAGAAAGAGAGAGAGAGAGAAAAAAAGAAAGAAAGAAAGAAAGAAAGAAAGAAAGAAAGAAAGAAAGAAAGAAAGAAAGAAAGAAAGAAAGGAAGGAAGGAGGAAGGAAGGAAGGAAGGAAGGAAGGAAGGAAGGAAGGAAGGAAGGAAGGAAGGAAGGAAGGAAGGAAGGAAGGAAAGAAGGAAGGAAGGAAGGAAGGAAGGAAGGAAGGAAGGAAGGAAGGAAGGAAGGAAGGAAGGAAAAAGAAAAGAAGCCCCAAGGCAGCTAGGGAAAAGCAGAACATAACATTTAAAGGAAAGCTCATTAGGTTATCATCAGACTTCCTAGCAGAAACTCCACAAGCCAGAAGAGCGTGGACCCAAACATTCAAAGTACTGAATGAGAGAAATTATTAGCCAAGAATAATATATCTATCAAAGTTAACCTTCAAATATGAAGGAGAAATAAAAATTTTTGAAGATGTACAGAAGCTGAGGGAATTTATCGCCAGAAAACCCCCACGCGGGAAACACTCAAGGGGGTTATTCGACCAGATACAAAGAGTGAAACAAATCGAAACTACAAGTAAAAGCTCCAACAAGATCATAATAAAAAACAAGGAGAATCTGTGATAGCAATAACATAAAAGGGGAGAGGATAAAAAGCTGCAGTAGTAAAGGAGGATGGAGTACAGAAGTACTCATAAGACAAAGGATTCTTGTACATATAAAAATGTTTCTCTTAATAACCTAATGGTAACCACCCAGAAAAAAGTCACTACTGAGACACATAGCTTAAAAGAAAAAAGAAACAGGAAAGAAGTATGAAATACCACCAAACAAAAACAACTGACAGAAACACAAAACAGAAGAACCAAAGGAGTCACAGAGCTACCAGAAAATAAAACATAAAATGGCTATAGGAAATCCTCAAATGTCAATAATTACCCTAAATGTAAATGGACTGAACTCACCGATAAAGCGGCACAGAGTCACGGATTGGATCAAAAAGCAAAACCCAATCATATGCTGCCTTCAAGAGACACATCTAAGCTGCAAGTACAAAAGTAGACTCAAAGTGAAAGGTTGGAAAACAATTCTCCAAGAAAATAATATTCAAAGAAAAGCAGGTATAGCCATATCATATCTGACAATGCTAACTTCAAGAAAAAAAGGTAACAAGAGACAAAGATGGACATTTCATAATGATAAAAGGGACATTGTATCAAGGAGACATAACACTTCTTGTCTGACCAGGCAGTGGCGCAGTGGATAGAACATTGGACTGGGATGCGGAGGACCCAGGTTTGAAACCCCGAGCTCGGTCTCTGGCTTGAGTGCGAGCTCATCAGCTTGAGCACGGGGTCGCTGGCTTGAGTGTGGGATCATAGACAGGATCCCATGGTCACTAGCTTGAGCCAAAAGGTCACTGGCTTGAAGCCCAAAGTTGCTGGTTTGAACCCAAGGTTGCTGTCTTGAGGAAGGGGTCACTCATTCTGCTGTAGTTTCAAACCCCCCCTTCGGTCTAGGCACATATGAGAAAGCAATCACTGAACGACTAAGGAGCTGCAACAAATAATTAATGCTTCTCATCTCTCTCACTTCCTGTCTGCCTGTCCCTATCTGTCCCTCTCTCTGTCAAAAAAACAAAAAACAAAGAAGACAGAACACTTCTTAATACACATGCACTAAACGAATCAGGAAGCACCAAAATATAAGACATCTACTAACTGATTTGAAAATAGAAACAGACAAAAACACAATTTACTTGGAGATCTCAACACAAACAAAAAATCAATAAAGAAATATCGGCCTTAAGAGATACACTGGACCAAATGGACATAATAGACATTTATAGGACATTTCATCCCAAAACATAAAATTATACATTTTTCTCCAGTGTGCATGGACCATTCTCAAGGATAAACCATATGTTGGGCCACAAAACTAATATCAACAAACTCAGGAAGATTGAAATTATACCAAGCATATTTTCTGACCATAAGACTTTGAAATTAGAATTTAACTGCAAAAAGGAAGTAAAAAAAAAACCCCAAAATGTGGAAACTAAACAACATACTACTAAAAAATGACTGGGCCAAAGAAGTAATAAAAGCAGATATCAAAAAATATGTAGAGATAAATGAGAATGACAACACGACATATCAAAATTTCTGGGATGTGGTACTGGCAGGTTGATTTAGCGGTAGAGTGTTGGCCCAGTGTGTGTAAGCCCCAGGTTCAATTCCCAGTCAAGACACACAGGAAAAGCGGCCATCTGCTTCTTCACCCCTTCCTCTTCTCTCTATCTCTCTCTACCCTCCTACAGCCATGGCTTAAATGATTTGAGTAAGTTGACCCTGGGAACTGAGAATGGCACCATGGTCTCACCTCAGGCCCTAAAATAGCTTGGTTGACAAGCTATGGACCACCAATCCCAGATGGGCAGAGCATCCCCGGGAGGGTGCTTGCCAGATAAATCCTGGTTGGGGCCCATGTGGGAGTCTGTCTCTCTGCCTCCCTGCCTCTCACTTAATAAAAAATTTTAAAAAATATTTCTGGGATGCAGGAAAAACAGTAATAAGAAGGAAGTTTATATCATGATAGGCTTATATCAAGAAACAAGAGTGATCCCAATAAACAACCTACATCACATCTTAAAGAACTAGAGAAAGTAGAACAAAGGCAACCCAAAGTTAGCAGAAGAAAGGAAATAGTGAAAATTAGAACAGAATTAAATGATATAGAGAACAAAATAACTGTAGAAAAAATTAATAAAACAAAGAGCTGGTTCTTTGAAAAGATCAATAAATTGACAAATTCCTGGCTATACTCACTAAGGAAAAAAAGAGAAATGACTTGTATAAACAAAATTGAAAATGAAAGAGGAGAAATTACCAGACATCATAGGTATACAAAGGATCATACTAAAGTAGTATGAAAGATTATATGCCACCAAATTCAACAACCTAGAAGAAATGGATAAATTCCTAGAACTATACAATCTTCCTAGACTTAGCCACAAAGAAGTGGAAAAACTAAATAACCCTATAAGCAGAGAGTAAGTACAAACAATTATCAAAATCCTCCCCCAAAATTAAAGTCAAGGACCAGATGGTAACACCAGTGAATTATACCGAACTTTCAAAGATTTGATACCTATCCTTCTCATAGTCTTCCAAAAAATAAAAGAATACTCTCTAGCACATTTTATGAGGGCAACATAACCCTCGTACAAAAACCTGGCAAGGATAACAAAAACAAAACAAAACAAAACAAAAAAATATATATATATATCTTTAATATCAGACCAATATCTTTAATAAGTACAGATGCAAAAATCCTAAACAAAATATGAGCATATCAAATACATTAAAAAAATAATACATCATGACCAAGTGGGATTCATTCCATGATCAATGTAGTACACCACCACATCAACAAAACAAAACTAAGAACAAAAATTATATGATCCTATCACTAGATGCAGAAAAGGCTTTCTATAGGATGCAACATCCCTTTGTGTTTAAAACACTCAATAAAATGGGTATAGAACAACATAATAAAGGGCATATATGACAAACTATCAGCTATTATCATACTAAATGGTGAAAAATGAAGGCTTGTCCTCTAAAATCAGGAGCAAGACAAGGTTACCCACTCTCTCCACTCTTATTCAACATAGTTCTGGAAGTTTTAGCCAGAGCGATCAGGCAAGAGAAAGAAATAAAAGGCATTCATATTGGGAAAGAAGTAACGGTATCACTTTTTTCAGATGACATGATCCTTTATATAGAAAACCCCAAAGACTCCACCAAAAAACTATTAGAAACAATAAACCAATACAGCAAAGTTGCAGGATATAAAACCAATGTACAAAAGTATATTGCTTTCCTATATGTCAATGATGAAACATTGGAAAATGAACTAAAAAAAAAATTCTTTTAGCAATTGCAACAACAACAAAAATACCTAGAAATAAACTTAACAAAGGATGTGAAGGCCCTATATACTGAAAGTTATAAAACATAATTGAAAGAAATTGAAAAAGACACGATAAAATGGAAAAATAGTCCCTGTTCATCGATTAGAAGAATCAAAATAGCTAAAACGGTCATATTAGCCAAAGCAATACACAAACTTAATGCAACCAGCATTAAAATCCCAATGTCATTTTTTAAAGAAATAGAACAAAAAATTACCAGGTTTGTATGGAACCATAACACCCCCCCCCCCAAAAAAAAAAAAAAAAGCCCTGGCCAGTTGGCTCAGTGGTAGAGCATCGACCTGGCATGCAGAAGTCCCGGGTTTGATTCCCGGCCAGGGCACACAGGAGAAGTGCCCATCTGCTTCTCCACCCCTCCCCCTCTCCTTCCTCTCTGTCTCTCTCTTCCCCTCCCGCAGCAGAGGCTCCATTGGAGCAAAGTTGGCCCAGGCTCTGGGGACGGCTCCTTGGCCTCTGCCTCAGGCGCTAGAATGGCTCTGGTCGCAACAGAGCAACACCCCAGATGGGCAGAGCATCGCCCCCTGGTGGGCATGCCAGTTGGGCGCATGCGGGAGTCTGTCTGACTGCCTCCCCGTTTCCAACTTCAGAAAAACAAAACAACAACAACAAAAATCCAAATAGCCAAAGCAATCCTGAGGAAAAAGAATGAAGCCAGAGGTATCACACTACCTGACTTCAAATTACACTACAAAGCCATGATAATCAAAACAGCATGGTATTGGCAGAAAAACACACATATAGACCAATGGAGCAGAATCGATAGCATAGAAGTAAAACCACTTATATATGGACAAATCATCTTTGACAAAGGAGCCAAAAACACTCAATGGAGAAAAGAAAGCCTCTTTAATAAATGGTGCTGGGAAAATTGAAAAGCCACATGCAAACAATGAAACTTGACTACATGTTGTTCCCATGCACAAAAATTGATTCAAAATGGAACAAAGACCGAAATATAAGATCTGAAACAATAAATTACATAGAAGAAAACATAGGTACTAAGCTCATGGACTTTGGCCATAGAGAACAATTTATGAATTTTACCCCAAAGGCAAGGGAAGTAAAGACAAAGAAAAATAAATGGGATTATATCAAACTAAAAAGCCTTTGCACAGCAAAAGAAACTGACAACAAAACAAATAGACAGCCAACCAAATAGAAGATATTTGCAAACAACAGCTTCAATAAGGGGTTTATATCCAAAATATATAAAGAACTCACAGCCTGACCAGGCGGTGGTGCAGTGGATAGAGCGTCAGACTGGGATGCAGAGGACCCAGGTTCAAGACCCTGAGGTCGCCAGCTTGAGCGCAGGCTCATCTGGTTTGGGTAAAATCCCACCAGCTTGAACCCAAGGTCGCTGGCTCGAACAAGGGGTTACTCGGTCTGCTGAAGGCCCGCGGTCGAGGCAAATATGAGAAAGCAATCAATGAACAACTAACGTGTTGCAACGGGCAATGAAAAACTAATGATTGATGTTTCTCATCTCTCTCCGTTCCTGTCTGTCTGTCCCTGTCTATCCCTCTCTCTGACTCACTCGCTGTCTCTGTAAAAAAAAAAAAAAAAAAAGAACTCACAAAGCTCAGCAACAAAGAAGCAAACAATCCAATTAAAAATTGGGGAGAGGACCTGAACAGACACTTCTCCCAAGTGGACATAGAAATGGCCAAAAGATGCTCATCTTCGTTACCTATTAGAGAAATGCAAATCAAAACTACAGTGATATACTACCTCACACCTGTTAGATTAGCTATCATCAACTAGACAGGTAATAACAAGTGTTGGAGAGGCTGTGGAGAAAAAGGAACCCTCATTCACAGCCAGTGGGAATATAAACTGGTACAACCATTATTTTTTATTTTTTTTTAAAAAAAATTTTATTTATTATTATTATTTTTTTTTTACAGAGACAGAGAGAGAGTCAGAGAGAGGGATAGACAGGGACAGACAGACAGGAAAGAAGAGAGATGAGAAGCATCAATCATCAGTTTTTCGTTGCGCGTTGTGACACCTTAGTTGTTCATTGATTGCTTTCTCATATGTGCCTTGACCATGGGCCTTCAGGAGAGTGAGTAACCCCTTTGCTGGAGCCAGTGACCTGGGGTCCAAGCTGGTGAGCTTTGGCTCAAACCAGATGAGCCCGTGCACAAGCTGGTAACCTCGGGGTCTCGAACCTGGGTCTTTCTGCATCCCAGTCCGACGCTCTATCCACTGCGCCACCGCCTGGTCAGGCTTTTTTATTTTTTATTTTTATTAATTGATTGTAAAGAGAGAAGAAGAGAGAGACAGACAGAAAGACAGAAATATTGATCTGTTCCTATATGTGTTCTGACTAGGAATTGAACCAGCAACCTTCGCATATCAGGACAATGTTCAACCTACCATGCTATCTGGCCAGGGCAGGGATTTATTTTTTAATTTGTTTTCTAATTGAAAACATGTTTATGGTTCCAAAACCAAATCTATACAGTCTGTTCAGAGAATTCTAGCTTTTATCTTTGACCCTCTAACCCCATCCCTCTTTCTCCCCATAGATAACAATTTATTTTTATTCTATGGTTTCCCCTTTCATTGTGACATTTTTACTATAGTTTTAGACTTCATCTTAGGGAAACAGTAGCATATTATGCACTTCTGTACCTTGCTTACTTTTTTTTTTTTTTTTTTCTGAAGCTGGAAACGGGGAGAGACAGTCAGACAGACTCCCGCATGCGCCCGACCGGGATCCACCCGGCACGCCCACCAGGGGCGACACTCTGCCCACCAGAAGGCGATGCTCTGCCCCTCCGGGGCGTCGCTCTGCCGCGACCAGAGCCACTCTAGCACCTGGGGCAAAGGCCAAGGAGCCATCCCCAGCGCCCGGGCCATCTTTGCTCCAATGGAGCCTTGGCTGCGGAGGGGAAGAGAGAAACAGAGAGGAAGGAGGGGGAGGGGGTGGAGAAGCAAATGGGCCCTTCTCCTATGTGCCCTGGCCAGGAATCGAACCTGGGTCCCCCGCACGCCAGGCCGACGCTCTACCGCTGAGTCAACCGGCCAGGGCCTACCTTGCTTACTTTTTAAATTCGATTTTTAATTTAAAATATTTATTGAGATATAATTCACAACTCACATTTAAAGTGTACAACTTAATGTTGTTTTTAGGGTACTCAGAGTTGTACAACCACAGTTTTAGAACATTTTCAGTACTCAGAAAGAAACTACCCACTAGCAGTCACTCTCCACTTTCCCCAACTCCCAACCCTAGCCCTAGGCAAGTGCTAATCAACTTTCTTTCTCTATGGAAATGGCTGTTGTGGATAATCCGTATTTTAAAAAACTATACAGGCCCTGGCTGGTTGGTTCAGTGGTAGAGCGTCGGTCTGGCGTGCAGGAGTCCCCGGTTCGATTCCCAGCCAGGGCACACAGGAGAAGCACCCATTTGCTTCTCCACCCCTCCCCCTCTCCTTCCTCTCTGTCTCTCTCTTCCCCTCCCGCAGCCAAGGCTCCATTGGAGCAAGGTTGGCCCGGGCGCTGAGGATGGCTCCATGACCTCTGCCTCAGGCGCTAGAGTGGCTCTGGTTGCAGCAGAGCAACGCCCCAGATGGGCGGAGCATCGCCCCCTGGTGGGCATGCCGGGTGGATCCCAGTTGGGCGCATGCGGGAGTCTGTCTGACTGCCTCCCCATTTCCAACTTCAGAAAAATACAAAAACCATACAATATGTGACTTTTTGTCTCTGGCCTCTTTCACTTAGCATAATGCTTTCAAGATTCATCCATGTTGTAGCATGTATCGGTGCTTTATTTCTTTTTATCACCAAATAATATTCCATTGTATGGCTATACCACGTTTTATTTATCCACTTTGCTTTGCCTTTTCTACATAATCACACATTTTGGGGCTTACTCTATGGTACTGCATCATGTTATCCAACATTAGCACACACTAGCGTAGATTTGCCATAGTTCATTCAGCCAGTCCACGGTTAACGGATATGTGGGTTATTTCTAGTGTATTACAAATAGAAGTGCAAGAAAAAACCTTATGCTCACATCTTTTGGGAGCAAAAGAGAGCTGACTCCTGCCTTACTCACGTGGGTTGGCCTCAGTAACTGCTACGGTATCTTTTAGCTTCAAAGATCTCATACTGATCCAAATAATAGCATTCTCTAGTAGTGTCCTGGGGGCCATGATGCTGGCTGACTCCCCTTGATAGCCAACTCTGGATACTTAGCCTTTGTTTGTTCTCATTTGGGTAGTCTTAGTTTATTTCTATAGAATCAATGGCAGTACTTTTATGCTAGGAAATCCCATGAGTTTAAGGGTCAAGGAGAGCTGTCATGCCGAAACCACTTCACCTTCGAGGAATAGAGGCTTGCTTTTATAGAAATATTCAAAGTCCTGTGAGACATCAGCAGCAAGAGCTTTCCTTTAGCAAGAGCCTCAATGTCAGATGTGGATGTTCCTTGGGACCTCACCCACTGAGCCCAGAAAAGGCAAGCTCACTGCTGTCTAGCACAGAGCAACGCAAAGTCTGGGGTGGGACACTAGAAGGCCACAAGGAACCCAGCCCAGGAAGGGCAAGAGCTGTGAGGACCTCACAAGGGACTTCTCAACCAGACACATGTGCCCTTGTTCAAACCGATGGAGTCAATGAAGTGGGGGCTGAATAGCTCCGTTTCAGGTCCCCAAGCTTCTGGGTTGTCCCCTCAGATAACCTCCAAGGCCAGGGAACAACTGCCCCCTCAGATGACTGCTGGCCAGTGACACAGGCCAGAGAACACATGGCTCATCTAAAAGTAGTGGTTCCCACTGATTTTTGCCAGGTGAGAATATCTACCTTTCCTGGGTTTTGGAAGCAAAGTGAGAAATCTGGATTTGTATGTAAAATGCCCCGATATTCTTCCCAAGTTTGGCAAACATGTTCGCAAGTTGCATTCAAATATCTCTGTAAAAGTGGAGAAAACTCAGGGAACTGACCCAGGTAAGGATTTGACTCAGGAAATCCATGAACATGTGTCCTGGCTCACGGCGCCTCCTGCAACCAGAGCCCCACTGCTGGCTTTGGAACCCAGATTCTCCCACCACCCTGTCTCCAACAGCTCAAGGGGACATTCCCAGAGGTAGAATAGAGTCTGACATTATTTCATCTTTGCTTCCTCATCTTCAAAAGGGAGAGAATAAAGTCATTGACCATGGCTGTGAGCTGTAATCTACAAAGTACAGTGCAAGTGGGAAGTGTCATTAAGCTTGAACATGTTCAAAATATGTGGTAAATTAATTAAATTAAATCATATTCTTGGAGCCTGACCAGGCAGTGGCACTGTGGATAGAGTGCCGGACTGGGACACAGAGGACCCAGGTTCAAAACCCAGAGGTTGCTGGCTTGAGCGCTGGCTCATCCAGCTTGAGCACGGGATCACTGGCTTGAGCATGGGGTCGCAGGCTTGAGCCCAAGGTCACTGGCTTGAGCAAGGGGTCACTCACTCTGCTGTCGCCCCCCTGCCCCGTCAAGGCACACCTGAGAAAGCAATCAATGAACAATGAAGGTGCCACAACAAATAATTGATGCTTCTCATCTCTCTCCCTTCCAATCAGTCTGTCTCTCTCTGTCCCTGTTTGTCTCTCTCTCTGTCTTTGTCACAAGAAAGAAAAAAAAAATCAATAAATAAAAAATCAGATTCTTAGAATCTCATTAACATTTTGGGAAATAAAGAGTAGTTAAAAATATTTTGAAAAAAAAATATTTTGAGAGATAGAGAAAAAGTTGAAAATACAAATATTAAAAGTATTTCGATGCTACAATAACCTAAACAGTATAGTACTACTGCTACAACAAACTGGCAAATCAATCACTAACGCAAGAATAAATTTAAATGTACTTATATACTTTACAAATGATAATAAAATAATCAGAAGTAAATCAGAAAGGCATTAATTATTTAATAAGTATCATTGGAAACTTGATCATTTAGAAAGAAAATCAACTGATATCCACCCTATACTATATATATACCAAGACTAATTTAAGAAGTAAATATAAAAATTAAGATCACAAAAAACCTTTCTATGCATTTAGAACTTTCTAAGCGTAAAAACAGTGAAACACAAAGAAAAAAAAAGCCAATAAATCTAAGTACAAAAAAACCTCTTTACCTCCTAGATTTTTTTTAAAGCCATCATTAAATTAAAAGTTAAATACCAGGCAAAATATGATTGACAAAGAAGCAAAGGGTGATACTCAAAGATATACTTATTTAATTCAAAGAGCTCATATGTTTTAATTAAAAATAAATCCCTGAAAAATTGTGCAAATATATAAACTGACATATCACGGGGGGAAAAACCAAATGGCCAATACCTATGACAAGTTTTATAACTTCAAAAATCAGAGACATGGTGCCCAGGTGCTGAGGATAGCTCAGTGGGTCCAAGTGTTGGCCTCAGGCACTGAGGATAGCTCAGTTGATTCAAGCATTGGCCCAGATGGGGGTTGCAGGGTGGATCCCAGTCAGGGAGTATGCGGGAATCTATCTTCCCTCCCCTCACTTAATAAAAAAAAATTTTTAATAATAAATAATTAAAATAAAAATCAGAGACATTAAAATTAAAAAAAATTTTTGCTTGGAAATTAACCAAGATTAAAAAAAGAGGATCTATTCAATGCCAGCAAAATTTGGATGAGACTGAGAGTCTATTAACATATAGTACAAGCCTTGTGGAAGTCAACTTGGCATTGGCCATCAAAAAAACTTTAAAAGGTTGCTATCACACAACTCAGAAATTAACCTTCTAGGAATATACTCTATGGAAATAATAAAAAAAAGGAACAGAAATTTAAGTACAAAGAAGCCTATCAAAATATTACCAGGATGGAAAATTATAATCAGCCTAAATGACATATAATAGGGGAACAGTTAACTAAATGATGATATAATCATAAAATGAGATATTATACATTTTTGTTTACTATATGTGTTCAAAAGTTCACAAATAATTTTTAGTAATGAATAATAAAAAACATATGATCTTAAGTAATCCTTCCACAAAGAGTTTTGTAGCACTACTGTGTGCGAGGTACTGCTCTAGGCATTTTGGATACATACATCACTGAGCAAAACTGACAAGACCCTGCCTTCCTGGAGCTCACTCTGCGGTGTGAGAGAGACACACACAACAAACAACCGTACAAATAAGAAAACTGTGTAGTAGGTTAAAGGTGATGTAGTAAAGAAAACAAAACAAGAGCAGGATGGGGGGCCGGAAGTGCTGAGGTGGGGGGGTGCGGGGGCAGGGCTGAACAGGGGCTCCGAGGCTTGACAGCATGGGGCTTAGTTAGCTATACTGCTACCAAGAGGAGGAGACATCTATGTGCAAAAGTATATCTAAGACGTCACCCATTAAACTTATATTTTAACTTTTATATTACATATGTAGCCATATTTACATATCTCATATATATTTTTTTAGATTTATTTATTCATTTTTATTGGGGGGGGGAGAGAGAGAGAGAGAGAGAGAGAGAGGGGAAAGAGATAGAACAGGGGGAGGAGCAGGAAGCATCAACTCCCATATGTGCCTTGGCCAGGTAAGCCCGAGGTTTTGAACCAGCAACCTCAGCATTCTAGGTCAATGCTTTATCCACTGCACCACCACAGGTCAGGCACATATCTCTCTCTCTCTCTCTCTTTTTTTTTTTTTTAGACAGAGAGAGAGTCAGAGAGAGGGATAGACAGGGACAGACAGACAGGAACAGAGAGAGATGAGAAGCATCAATCATCAGTTTTTTCATTGTGGCACCTTAGTTGTTCATTGCTCTCTCATATGTGCCTTGACCGCGGGCCTTCAGCAGACCAAGTAACCACTTGCTCGAGCCAGCGACCTTGGGTCCAAGCTGGTGAGCTTTTTTTAATTTTTTTTTTTTTTTTTTAGATTTTATTTATTCATTATAGAGAGGAGAGAGAGAGAGAGAGAAGGGGGGAGGAGCAGGAAGCATCACTCCCATATGCGCCTTGACCAGGCAAGCCCAGGGTTTTGAACCGGCAACCTCAGTGTTTCCAGGTTAACGCTTTATCCACTGCGCCACCACAGGTCAGGCTGGTGAGCTTTTTTTGCTCAAACCAGATGAGCCTGCGCTCAAGCTGGCGACCTCGGCGTCTTGAACCTGAGTCCTTCTGCATCCCAGTCCGACGCTCTATCCACTGCGCCACCGCCTGGTCAGGCTCATATATTTTTATAGAAAAAATATATATACTAAGATGACAACAGTGGCTGCCTGTGGAAGGTAGGATTGTGGTGATTTTTTATTTTATCTTTTTATAGTTTGCTAAACCGTGTAACATGAGGCGGCCCAGCGTTTTTTTTACAGGAATAAAACAGTGTATGCTATTACATGTTTTAAAAAGCAGAGCTGATCTACCTTTTAACCTCAGGAAGGGCTTTCCAACAGGGACAAGATGTTTCAAGGTGGTGGTGAGGTGTCTATACCTTTCTGAGGAGACGGCGTTACAGCATTCTGCCATAAGGGGGTGCCGAGCCCTGCGTGTGCAATGGATTTTAAGGGAGCAGTGTGTAAAGAGTAAATCTTGCAAAATTCCACTCCCACGCTTGGGAACCATGCTCAGAGTCGCTCAAAAAAGCTTCTGGCTCTCTAACGCTTGCCTCCTTGGGTCAGTAATAATATAATCTATTTTCCCTGAAATCAATTAGCAAGTAGTTTAGCAAAGCATGAGCTCAGCAAAAAAAAAAGAAGAAAATGTTCCTTTCCCTGGGGAGTGAACCCAACCAGACAGGCCAAACTCACAGTTACCGTTTCACAGCGTACCAAAGCGTGAGCGCTGGGACAGGAGGAGGAGACCTGGGGTGGGTGGGTGGAAAGATCCAGCAGAGATTAACCGAGGCAGAAGCAAATGTGAGTCAGCTGGATGTTATCAGACAGAGACTTGAAAGATGGGTGCATAAAAAAGGGAGGGGGAAGAGAGACAGAGGCGGGGGGGGGGGGGGGGGGGGGGGAATGGGGCACAGGTAGTGCTGGGAAAAGCCTTTGACCTGGACAATGCTGGGAATTTTGCAATTTAATGACCCCAGGAACTGGGTCACCAGGAGTTGCATGCCTGATCCCAGTCTCAGCAAACCCGACTTATCTCAAATTAAAGATCAGAGACGTCTGGGGCTCACAGCGCTGACGCAGCCACTCTGTCAATGCCAGCCAATCTGGTTTGCAAGTGTTTACCCAATTGGTCAGAGCAAAGCTGGATGCACCCCCACTTCCAACACCAAGACTTGCTTCCCTGCATGCCTGGGAACACAGTGGCCAGAGGACTGGGGAGCAAAGGTGGATAAGACAGACTCCTGGGGAGGGGGGGATGTACCTTGCTTATCTCAAAACACAATGTAATGGGAAGAGAAAAGAGGACCACCTAACTGAACCTGGGGGTCAGGGAAGGCTTCCTGGAGGAGATGGTACTTGAGCTAGTCTGGAAGGGCATATGGGAGTTTGGGAATAGGAAAGGGTTCCGGGCAACAGCACACGGGCAAGAGATAATGTGATGCCTATCCATGCAGGTAGCTCCCATGGCTGGAGCCTGGGGTCTGTGTGGGCGTAGTAAGAGGTGATAATTGAGTGAATTGAAGGCCACTTTATTTGGAGGGCCCTGGGAAGCCTTGGACTACCAGATCATTGACATAGAAGTTTGCAAAAGCCACCAGTGACCTTTGTGCTGCCAAATCCATGGGTACATTTCAATATATCTTATGCAAGTTCTCTCAGCGGTATGTTGTACTGCTGCCTCTTCCTCCATCCAGAGCATTCTCAGGTCTTTTTTTTTTTTTTTTTTTTTTTTTTTTTTGTATTTTTCTGAAGCTAGAAACGGGGAGAGACAGTCAGACAGACTCCCGCATGCGCCCGACCAGGATCCACCCGGCACGCCCACCAGGGGGCGATGCTCTGCCTCTCCGGGGGCGTCACTCTGTTGCAACCAGAGCCACTCTAGCGCCTGGGTCATCTTTGCTCCAATGGAGCCTTGGCTGTGGGAGGGGAAGAGAGAGACAGAGAGGAAGGAGAGGGGGAGGGGTGGAGAAGCAGATGGGCGCTTCTCCTGTGTGCCCTGGCCGGGAATCGAACCCAGGACTTCTGCACGCCAGGCCGATGCTCTACCACTGAGCCAACCAGCCAGGGCCAACGTTCTCAGGTCTTGACTTCTCATCACCACGTGCTCTTCCTGGCTGTCTATCGACCTCTTGTCACTTTTCCTCAACTTCCACACTGACTGCTCCTCCCCTCTCTGCCTTGGAGTGTTGGTGTTCCATACTCGGTCTCTTCTCACCCATTCATTCTTGCTCTCCACCTCCTTATTTGTTCCCATGGCTTCACATGCATCTGTGATGTATAATCCTACCAGGGGAGAGCAGGGGGTCCAGAATCAAGGGGAAGGTCATACGTCCTGGGTGTCAGTGCTGAGTGAGCATGTTCATGCTGAATCACGAGCAGCTGCGGGATGAGTCAGGGTGGAGTCAGGATGAGTATTTCGGGATAAGCAGAGGCATGCACTGGAGTAGGAGGAGTTGCTAATTACTGTAGTCAGTGTTCTGGATCTGGAAGAAAGCTGAATCCAGGGCTCGCTGTTCCCAAGTGTGGAGGGAGCGGTAGACACTCTGGAGTGTGTTAAAAGGCCAAATCCAAGGTCTAAGAAGAATCAGAATGCCGGGAGGTGCGGGGAAGATGGGTAGGTCCCAGAGGGCAAGCTGATTCCAAAGTCCAGGAAGTCACTCAAGGCAGTTGGTTATCCAAGCCACAAGAGCGAGGCCAGACGACTGGGGGCGGACGCTGGCCTGGCTTGGCTCTCTGCTGCAGTTTAGGCAGGCAGACATCCAAGGACACGCTCCCAGCCCGAGGGACAATGGCGCAGGAGTGTTGGTGGACTCTGTGTGCTGTCCAGACCACACTGACAGCATAGCCATAGTGAGGCAGGGAAGTCATGAGCCATTCCTGGCCCTTCTGTTTTCCAACCTCACATGCCAACAGGACACAGAATTGCTCAAGAAGCCAACAATACAGCCACTGATGAAGCAAATCCTTTTTGGGTTTCATCAGGAGAAGGTTGCAATCAAGATTCAAAATGGTCTTAAGAAATAGCCTTTACAAGTAGTAAAAACAAGTAGATTACTCAGTAAATGGTGTTAGAATATTTGCTTTCTATTTTTTTAAAATGTAAGTTAGAGTCCTACCTTAACATCACATGCAAAAATAAATCTATTAATTAGAAATTAATTTAAAACTTCGCACAAAGAAAAGTCCAGGCTCAGATGACTTGATTGATGAATGCTACAAAACATTAAAAAAAAAAACCCACCACCACAAATACTTATCCTTCACAAAGTCTTCTACAAAGTAGGAGAGGAAGGAATATTTTCTAACTCATTCTATGAAAATACAACCCACAGAATGGGAGAAAGTATTTGCAAATCATACATCTGATAAGAGATTTGTATCTAGAATGTGTAAAGAACACTTAGAACTCAATTTAAAAAACTAATTAAAAAGTGGGCAGGCCTGACCTGTGGTGGCGTAGTGGGATAAAGCGTCGACCTGGAACACTGAGGTTGCCGGTTCGAAACCTTGGGCTTGCCTGGTCAAGGCACATATGGGAGTTGATGCTTCCTGCTCCTCCCCCTTCTCTGTCTCTCTCTCTCTCTCTCTGTCTCTCTCTCTCTCTCACTCTTCTCTCTCTAGAAATCAATAAATAAAACATTTTAAAAAAAAGTGGGCAAAAGATCTGGATAGACATGTCTCTAAAGAAGACATACAAATAACCAATACACACATGAAAATACCTCAACAACATTAGTCCTTAGGGAAATGGAAATCAAAATCGCAGCAAGACACCATTTCATACTTACTAGGACGGCTAGAAGGGAAGTAAAATAGGCAACAACAAGCACTGGCGAGACGCAGGGCAGTTGGAACCCTCACACTTTGCTGGTGGTATGTAAAAAGAGGCAGCCACTGTGGAAAAGAAAGTGGCAGTTCCTAAAAAAGTTAAACATCGAGTACCATATCACCCTCCTACGTATACTCCTAAAAGCACTGAAATAATACTTCCATACAAAAATTGGATGTTAACGTATATAGCAGCATCACTGATAATAGCCAAAAGTGAAACAAATCAAGCGTCTACCAAGTGGTGAATGGATAACCTATTATTATCCTGTGGAAAAAAAGGACTGACAGAAGCTACAACATGGATGAACCTCGAAAACAATATGCTAAGTGAAATAAAGTCTTCCTAAAAGGCCATACATTGTATGATTCTGTATTATATGTCCTGAGTAGGCAAATCTAGAAAGATGAAAAACAGATAAGTGGTTGCCAGGGAATGGAGAGGGAGTGAGAGCAGAGCGTGACTGCTACCGGGGATGGGGTTCTGCAGAGCAGAGGAGAATGTGCTGAGATTAGAGCGTGGTGACGGGTGCACAACCTTCCGAAAATAGTAAGAAGTATTTCACTTTTAAAAGGGTGAATTGTATAGTGTGTAAATTATATCAAAATTAAGCTGCTAAACATATAAATCTGAGGTTGATTAAAGATATAAATGTAAAATAAACCTGCCTGACCTGTGGTGGCGCAGTGGATAAAGTGTCGACCTGAAACACTGAGGTCACCAGTTGGAAACCCCAGGCTCGCCTGGTCAACGCACATACTGGGAGGAACTACTACGAGTCGATGCTTCCTGCTTCTCCTCCCTCTTTTTCTCTCCTCTCCCTCTCCTCTAAAAAAATCAATCAATAAAAAAGTCTTTAGAAAAATGTAAAGTAAATCTTAAAAATAAAACATAGAAGACTGGTTCAATAATTTTGGTGTGGGACAGGCCATTCTAAATATGATACAAAACTCACAATATATAAAGGACAATATTGACAGATTGAGTGTATTGAAATAATCTTCAATGGGAAGATAATATAAAATTTAAACACAAACACACACACACGCAAGAATCATGAAGGACTTTTGCAACATGTGTAACATATATTTTGAGAACAGTCTTTATAACCATAATGAAAAAGGTGAACTCCACAGTAGACTGCAGGGCTGGCCAGAGTGAAGGGAAAGGGGCACTCGTGTGGAGAAATAGAGTACACTGCAGCCATCTGGAAGACAACTCAGCATCTAGGAGTGACCTGCAAAACATTTCCAGTGGGCACAGCACAGTCTGAGTCAGAAGCACCAGCTGAGAATGAAAGGTCAGCCTTTGCAGGATCTGCTGACATGTTCAGATAAAAGTAGATTTTTATCCCAGGATTTCTACTTGAAGAATTGTATCCTCAGAAATGCTTCAAAGGCATATAAAGCATGTTTGCTACAGCTATGTTTGTAATAGTAAACAATTAATGGCCATTCACAGGAAACTGGTTACATAAATTCTGCATCCTCATTATCAGATACCATGCTGCCATTATAAAGACAAACATAGCTCAAATACTACTGACATAGACAGATGCTTGAAATGTATTGTTAGGGAAAAGTAGTAGTTGCAGAACAGTATGTTTAATATGATCCCAGTTTTGAAAAAAATACTTGTATGTATGTTTATATATGCATGGAAAAAATTCTGGATTTTTCCAGAATTTGTTGTACTGTTGTAGCAGTACAACAAACTGCTAGTGGTGGTGACCTGTGAGAACTGGACTATTTTGAGGGGAGTACAGGAAGAGGAAAAAGAAAATATTATCTTATAGACCTTCAAATTAAATTTTTAAATACAGAAAAATAGAGGCTCTGGCCAGTGGCTCAGTGGATAGAGCCTTGGCCCAGAGTATGGATGCCTGGGTTTGATACCCAGTCAGGGCACACAGAAGAAGCAACCATCTGCTTCTCTCCTCCTTCTTGGACCCCTTCTCATCTTCTTCCCTTCCCTCAACCAGCAGCTCCATTGCTTTGAGTGTGGCCCAGGGTGCTGATGATAGCCTGGTTGGTCTGAGCATCAGCCTCAGGCACTAAAAATAGCCCAATACTTGAGCATCAGCCCTAGATGGGTTTGCTGGTTGGATCTCAGTCAAGGCACATTCAGGAGTCTGCCTCACTATCTTCACTCCTCTCACCTATAATTAAAAAAATAAATATAGGGAAGGGTGGGGGAGGGGAGTAAAGAGAGAAAATATACAGCGACGGAAAATAATTTGACTTTGGATGATGGGGACATAATGCAATTAACAGTTCAAATGCTATAGAGATGTTCACCTGAAACCTATGTGTTTTGTTTTGTTTTTAATATTTATTTATTTATTTATTTACAGAGACAGAGAGTAAGTCAGAAAGAGGGATAGACAGGGACAGACAGACAGGAACAGAGAGAGATGAGAAGCATCAATCATTAGTTTTTCATTGCTCATTGCAACACCTTAGTTGTTCATTGACTGCTTTCTCATATGTGCCTTGACCGCGGGCCTTCAGCAGACCGAGTAACCCCTTGGTGGAGCCAGCGACCTTGGGTTCAAGCTGGTGGGCTTTTCCTCAAAGGAGATGAGCCCGCACTCAAGCTGGCGACCTCGGGGTCTCGAACCTGGGTCCTCTGCATCCCAGTCCAACGCTCTATCCACTGCGCCACCGCCCGGTCAGGCTATGTGTTCTTATTGATCAATGTCACCCCATTAAATATAATTTCCGTATTTAAAAGAAATGCCTTTGAAAATAAGTGGAAAACATTCTGAATTGACAGAAAAGACTTTGATTCTCTCCTGGAATTTACTGTACAAAGAGCTACTGGTTGTAATCTTGGCGAGATAGGACAAAGGCAATGTTGTGAAAAGTGGAGCCAATGACACCACTGAGGATGGAACTGGAAAAAGGCTAGCCAACAAGGCAACTCTCTCACTTCCTCTGGGCTTCTCCTTACAGGACAGAAAAAGCTGTAGCAAATCATGCCTCTGTCTTAATTCAGAAAAAAAGAAAAGGAAAAGAAAAGGAAGCAATTAGCTTTGGAGAAAACGAGGAAGGAGAGCGTAGTAATTAACAGTGATCATACCCTATAAGATGGGAATATGGAGAATTTTCACCATTTCCTTATCTGCATTTTCTAATTTTTCAAAAATAAGTTTTTATTACTTGCTTTAAAAAGAAGTAGTAAGAGCCCTGACCGGATAGCTCCGTTAGTTAGAACATCATTCCAATATGTAGAGATTGCAGGTTTGATACCAATCAGGGCACATACAGGAACAGACTGATGTTTCTGTCTCTCTCGCTCCCTTCCTCTCTCTCTAAAATCAATCAATAAAAAAAAATTTTAAACTATCAAAAAATAAAATTTAAAAAGGAGTACAAAATAATATCCTCATGCCTTTCTGCTTACCAGGTGGACAGATAAAGCCTGGTGATGTCAGTGCAAAAGGAGAAAGATTCTAAACAATGAAGTCATTTAGAAGATAATGCTAAGAGAGTCAGTGATGGAAACATTGATAAGAATGAAATCCTAAATCTCCTATGTAGTTATCATGAATGTGTCACCAGGACTTCAAATATTTATTGTATATTTTGTGAAACATAGATTTGAACCTATAAAATTCTCCTCTGCTAATTGATCATTATGGACAGCAGAATTCAATTGACATCCTTGCGTCCAGATGGTATATAAATTAACATTTTAATGTTAGAAGTCTTAGAATTCCTTAGTCTTTTCTCCTGCTGTGCATGAAGGTAGCTAAATCAATGAGTCAGGTAGGTCCCCTCTCTTAAAACATTATGTATAAGAAAGTTTATTCCAGCAATCTGGCATTTTTAAAAAACAATCATTTGTTTAAACTTTGAAGTACACATGCATGTGTGTGCATGTATACTGTGTGCATATTATAGGTCTATATAAAATAGGAACGCTATGTAAGGATACACATAATTACCTATTGGGTACGGTGGGGCTTTCTGAGAGGGAGAAGGATTAGAGAGCTGGGAAGAACCAAGCTAAGAAACTAAAATACATTAAAAATGCGTGAAATAGGCCCTGGGTGGTTGGCTCTGTGGTAGAGCTTCACCCGGCGTATGGATGTCCTGGGTTCAATTCTGGTCAGGGCACAGAGGAGAGGCGACCATCTGCTTCTCTACCCCTTCCCTCTCTCTTTCTCTCTCTCTCTTACTCTCTTGCAGCCATGGCTTGAATGGTTTGAGCAAGTTGGCCCCAGGTGCTGAGGATGGTTCCATGGCCTTGCCTCAGGTGCTAAAATAGCTCAGTTGCTGAGCAACGGAGAAGCAGCCAGAGATGGGCAGAGCATCACCCAGTAGGGGGCTTGCCAGGTGGACCTGGGTTGGGGTGCATGCTGGAGCCTGTCTCTCTGCCTCCTTGCCTCTCATTTAATAAAAAAAAATGTTTTAAGATATTGAATGGTGTGACACTTTGCAGACATAGGCACATTTTTATTCTACTAAAAAACAAACAAACAAACAAAAAAACCTGAAAAAGCACCGAAGAATTAGTTGGCCTAAATTCTAGTCTTTGGTTCCATTACTGCCCAAACTTGGGCAAGTTACTTCATTTCTCTATTTATGTATGCTTAACTTGCAGGTGTAGATAACATGTGCCCTACTTGATCTCTAAGGTTATTGTGAAGCTCACATAAAGTATTAAATTATGCTTTAAAAGTCACCAAACCCAATGCAACAGTTTAAAAATTATGACTAATAAAGCTATAGATTGATTTGATGAACCCAACAAAAGATAAGTTGGTAGGATCAATTGCTGGAGAACCCCAATGGGTCCAGTTGGAGAAGCAGTACACTCAGAATGGTCCATAGGTGACTAAAAATTAAGAGGAAAGAGAGCTTGTTCTCATGTGTTGCAAGTACATTTGGAAACAGCCAACTAAAAGCAACTCTGCTGTCTGCCTTCCACTCTATTAACAAGTGCTTCCTCAACATATATATTTCTGCCTCCTGGCCATAGTGAACTGAACTAGGGGGGTGCCAGTTAACTGATTTCCTTCCAGAGAAACTTTGAGTTGGGAGAGAGAAAGAGACAGAGGGATGGACAGCCAAACAGAAGAATTCTATATAGCTGCAAATTACATTTGCATTTGAGGTTAGAGCAATGAGCAGCCAGCCATCTTTGGACCAGGAAGCCTAGTTGGTCAAGAATGAATGAGGCAGAGATCTGGTTCTTGAATCCTGATCATTTCTCCTTTTTTCAAAGACTAGCATAAGATGGTTTCTGCTGCCAAAGATCCTTAACTAAACATATAATCTAGTCCTGGCTCATTTGGCAGCATTACAATGTACAAGAATAGTGAGAAGGCAGATAAAAAACAGACTACCCAGCATAGTCTTAACTGGGTAATGAACATATTGTGCAATCCTGACAGTCATTCCACAAGGAGAAAAGGAAGACAGGCCAGCAACTGAGTCAGGAGCAGTACAGTCATTAACTTAAACTGCACCCACATTTGAAAATGAAATTCAGGATAATAAACCTGCCAGACCAGACCACATTTTCTGAGGACTTCTAACAGCTCTTAGGACAGCAACTTAAGTGTGTGTTGGTTCTGGAGAGTCACACCTAAGGAACCCTAAGGTTAGAGTCCCTCCTGCACATTATGGAAAGTTGGAGAATCATGGATATCATAATTTAACCTCAAAGCTAATAAGCAAAACCCAGACCAATCAATAGAGTCTCACTGCTCTTGAGCCCATCAATCCAGAAGGAATTTAGAAAACAGCACCCATCATTCATTTTCTTCATGCCTTCATTCATCCAGCAAGTATCAAGTGCTTACTATATGCCAAGCACTTGTTAGGGGCTGGAGATAAGGCAGTGAACACGACCAGTGAGGCATTGCCTCAAGGAGCTTACATTTTAAGTGGAGGGAGAGAGACAATATAATATAAAATCTGTTGGTGTGCTGGGAAGAAAAATCAAGCAGGATAGGTGTATAATAGCGATGGATGTGTGTTATTCTATACACACTGGTCAGCCACCGCCTCTGAGATAAGGTGACACTTGAACAGACTTCGAAGGCAGGTTGGCCGTAATGCTGCTCTCTGGGCGGAGAACTTTTCTGGTAGAGGGGAGTTTCCTATTAAACAACCTGAGGGGAGACAGGGGGGCTGGAGCCACGTGAGCTTGGGAGAGAGCCATGAGGGTGCCTTGTGGGCTTTGGCAAAGACTTTCATATTTCCTTTAAGAAGAAGTCAATCAGGTTTTAACTAGAGGAGCAATGTGACATGAGTTAAAAAGATCACTCCAGCGTTTATATAGAAAATAAACTGTGGGGGGGGGGGGGCAGGGAGACTAGTGAAGTTATTGACAGATGTGTTATGGTGGATTAGATCGTGTTAGCAGTGGAGGAGGTGGTGAGAAATGGTCCAAATCTAACACTGCCACAGGATTCCCTGGGGGGCTGGATGTGGTCTTTCAGAAAGAGTATAAGATGATTCCATGATTCCCAGGCTTTGGCTTCCAAATGTTTAGGTCTGGGTGGTAAGGAAGACCAAACAACACTAGAGCCAGGAGTTGGGCAGAGCTGATGAGCAGTATGGCTAGAACAGAAGTTAAGTACTCAGATGAGGGGGTGCAATACTGAAAGCAAAGTCAAGGTCAGAGTTTCAGTCTAATTCGAGGAGCAAGGGCAGTAATTCAATCAGGACAGGTAAATGATAACTTATGAAATACTAGGCATTATGGTAAAAGGCTTTGTGTACAACCTTTCTATTTTTTATTTTATTTTAAAAATTGATTTGAGAGAGGAAGTAGGGGAGAGAGAAACACCAATCTGTTCCTGTATGTACCCAGACTGAGGATCGAACTGGCAACCTCTGTGCTTCAAGACGCTCTAGGTCAACTGAGCTTTCTGACCAGGGCAGTGTAGAGCCTTTTAAAAATCCTTATTTTACAAATGAAGAAAATCAAGATGTTGAATAACCTATACAAGGCTGGTAAGCAAAGCAGTAGAATGCGGTTTTGGGTTTAGTTTGGATCTGACCCTGAAGCATGTGTGCTTAAAGACTTCGCAATACCGCAAAGTTCAATGTCTCATTTGGCAGCTGAGGTCATCTCTAAGGTTCAAGTTAGGTAGGAGTGGGAACGGTAAGCACAGTCAGAAGCGAGGTCCAAGTATACAGACAAAAATGGATCCAAGTTTGTGGGTTAAGCTGGGCAGGAAGAAACAGGCTTGGGCTAGAGTGAGAGCCCAGGACCCGGCACAGCAACAAGGGCTAGGCGAGGCTCTGTAGGGGGACAGGGTCATGGAAGGTCAATGTTCTGCTTGGCTGGATTTGTAACACAACCACTGCCACCATCACCAAGACAGGAAAGGTAAACATGCAAACCTTTAGAATCTGCTGGACCTCTACATTGGAACTGAGCCAGGGATCCAACACAGGTGATCAAACACCCCTCTTCTGTAAGATACTTGTTCCATATCAACCACTGGAAGAGCTCACAAAGATTCCCCTCTTCCCTGGCTTATTCGGGGAGACTGCCCCAGGCACTACGAGGAAAGAGCCGGTGAGTTCACACTGCTCTTTCAAATGTGAACAATCTTGGGGTTCCAATACTTCTGTCTCTACCAGTCAAGTGGTAAGGGTGCACCCAATGAACACGTAATTTCATTCTCAATCTGCTTAAAAAGCACATTAATGCACCCAGTCCAACGTAACTGTTATACTGGTAAAGTCTAATCATTATGACAGGAGTTGCTGGGTGGATCCTGGTTGCAGCGCATGTAAGAGTTTGTCTCACTATCTCCCCTCCTCTCACCTGGAGGGGGGAAAATATATATATTATATATTATATATATAATACATATATAAATGGATACACTGCAACACAGCAATTAATGGAATTAGAGCTGTATGTATCAACATAGTTAGATTTCAGAAACACTGAAAATGCAAACTGCAAAAAGATATGAAAAATATGCCATAACATTTTTTTTTTGTTTTGTTTATTTGTTTTGGGTTTCTTTTTTTTTTTTTTAATTTTATTTATTCATTTTTGGAGAGGAGAGAGAGAGGGAGAGAGAGAAACAGAGAGAGAGAAGGGGGGAGGAGCTGGAAGCATCAACTCCCATATGTGCCTTGACCAGGCAAGCCCAGGGTTTTGAACCGGCGACCTCAGCATTTCCAGGTTGATGCTTTATCCACTGCGCCACCACAGGTCAGGCTGCCATAACATTTTAAAACACAAAATAGTATGTTTACAAAATCATATAAAGTAAATAATAAAACCATGCATGAGAATGATAAGCAGAATCAGAAAAGTATCTACCTGTGAGGAGAAAGGCAGAGAAATGAGACGTGGGAGGTTTCACTAAGGGGTTTAGCTGTATTCTGTGTTTATCTGATGAAAATCAAAATCAGATGAACTGACAAAGGAAGTGATGTATACTTTTCAAAATTTCATATTTTCGGCCTGACCAGGCAGTGGCTCAGTGGATGGAGCATCAGACTGGGACGCAGAGGACCCAGGTTTGAGACCATGAGGTCACCAGTTTGAGCGTGGGTTCATCTGGTTTGAGCAAAAGCTCACCAGCTTGAGCCCAAGGTCGCTGGCTTGAGCAAGGGGTCACTTGGTCTGCCGTAGCCCCTGGTCAAGGCACATATGAGAAAGCAATCAATGAACAAATAAAGTGCTCAATGAAAAATTGATGCTTCTCATCTCTCTCCCTTTCTGTCTGTCCCTATCTATCCCTCTCTGAGTCTCTGTCAAAAAAATTCAAAAAAAAAATCTTATTTTCTATATGCTTGAATCTCATTAAAAAAAACAACCAAGAAAGTCAGCCCTCGACACAAGGGTTTATAAAAAAGTTTTTTTATATAAAAAAAGAAAAAAAAAAAAACAACTAAAAGGGGGGTGGGGCTCCAAATTAAGCTTAATATCCAAGCTTCAGAAATAGCTCTAAAATTGCGATTGCCAAGCAAACCTATTGACAAAGACCATACCAAAAGTCTGAAAGCTTCATAGCAGCCGGACATTCCTCTAAGTCAGAATCAGTCATTTAAAAAGTAAATTATTTTTGGACATACGCAATACAATATCAATCTAATGGTATATGGTTCATAAAGCCTTTAGAACTCCAAAAACCAGTTAGGAAGTCACAGTAACCCAGACAACCTCAACGCCAAAAATAGATACATTGAAATGGGTAAGAAAAACTATTTCATTTCAATCATGTCAGCCCCTCCCCCAAGCCAGCATAGCTCACGATTAGGAGGAAAAGCCCACCTCACAGCTTCTTCCTAAGAAAGGAAAGAGAACTGTCCAATGTGCCAGGGTTTGGGAGGGCTTCCCAAGAGACTGATTTCAGTGTGACCTGACTCACAGCACTAACCTGGATGCCTGGGGACCACTGGGAAAAGTGAGCTCAGTAAGTTGTAGTGCCAGAGAACCCGAACTGTTTCCGATACCAGAAGAAGCAAGAGACTACAATCTTCAGAAAAAAGAAACTGTCAAGTCTGTTGGGGGAAAGTCATCTCTAAGGTTCGAGTTAGGTGCGTTAGGGGAGTCACACATACAAATACAGAGATGACACATCCCCATAAAAGGTTTGAAATGCTCCAAGAATCTCTAGCTGGGATGCTTGGCGATGACCTTCCCCAGTATAGAGCCAGTGTGTAAACACAGGCAGAAGTAGCTCTTTTTACAAATGCAAAAATCACAACAAAAAATGAGGCACATGATGAAATAGGGAAACACGGCCCAAAGAAACAAAATAAATCTCCATAAACTAGCCAAAAATAAATGGAGATTAATTACCTGACAATGAATAAAATATTCAGTTTAAAGAAGCTTAATGTGTTACAAGAGAACACATAAAGAACTACACAAGATCAGGAAAACAATGCATAAACAAAAGAATATAAAAGACACAGAAACTATTAAAAAAATAGATTAAGAACAGAACTTGGCCCTGGCCAGGGAGCTCAGTGGATAAAAGCACTGACCCAATGCACCAGACAGAGGTTGCAGGCTCTACCTACTGTCAGGGTACATATGAAAAGCAATTAGAGTACACAACTAAGTGAAACAATGAGTTGATGCCTCTCTCTCACTCTCAAATCACCAGAGGAAAAAAGAACAAAATGAATATTCTGCAGTTGAAGAAGACAAGAACTGAACTGAACTGAAAATTTCACTATAGGAGATCAACATCAGACTTTATTAAGCAAAAGAATCAGCGAATTCTCAGTTTATTTGAACTGTCAAGTTCAAGTAAGAGGAACAGAAGAAAAAAGAATGAACAAAAGTCAAGAAAACCTCAGGGACACATGAGACACAATCAAGTGGACCAATGCATATTATTCAGTGAAAGAAGCCAGTCTAAAAAGGCTACATACCATAGGATTCCAACTCTATGTATGACATTCTGGAAAAGGTAAGACTATGGAGACAGAAACAGATTGTTGGTGGTCTGGGGGTGGGGAGAAGGAAGGACTAATAGGCAGAGCACAAAGGATTTTTAGGGCAGTGAAACTACTCTGTATGATACTTCAATGGTGAATGCAAGCATTATTCATTTGTATAAACCTAGTTATGTACACCACCAAGAGTAAACTCTAATGTGAACTATGGACTTTAGGTGATAAGGTTATATCAATGTAGGTTCATCAGTTGTAACAAATGCACCACTCTGGCCTGACCTGTGGTGGCGCAGTGGATAAAACGTTGACCTGGAAATGCTGAGGTTGCCGGTTCGAAACCCTGGGCTTGCCTGGTCAAGGCACATACATATGGGAGTTGATGCTTCCAGTTCCTCCCCACTTCTCTCTCTCTGTCTCTCCTCTCTAAAAATGAATAAATAAATAAAAATTAAAAAAAAAAACACAAAAAACAAATGCACCACTCTGGTGGGAGATTTTGATAATGTGGGAGGCTATGCATGTGTGGAGGCAGTAGGTATACTGGAAACTTCTCTACCTTCTGCTTAATCTTGCTGTGAACCTAAAACAGCTCTAAAAAATAAAGTCTATTTAAAAATAAAGATCTGCCTGAACTGTGATGGTGCAGAGGAAAGAGCGTTGACCTGGAATGCTGAGGTTGCTGGTTCGAAACCCTGGGCTTGCCTGGTGCTAGGCAAACAAGTGTGTTAGGCTTGCTCGCTTGCACTTTGCCTGATTGGTGCATGAGCACGGGGCAGCACCATGTGTGTATAGTCTATGTAAGGCTGCAGGTGCTTGACCTCAGGGCAGCAGATTATAAATTGCAGATTGCATTTTGGATCCTGGTCGGGCGCATGCGGGAGTCTGACTGCCTCCCATTTCCAGCTTCAGAAAAATACAAAAAAATAAATAAATAAATAAATAAATTGCAGGTTGCACCTGACCAGGCAGTGGCGCGGTGGATAGAGCGTCAGACTGGGATGCAGAGGACCCAGGTTCGAGACCCTGATGTCGCCAGCTTGAGCACAGGCTCATCTGGTTTGAGCAAAAGCCCACTGACTTGAACCCAAGGTCGCTGGCTGGAGCAAGGGGTTACTTGGTCTGCTGAAGGCCCGCAGTCAAGGCATATATGAGAAAGCAATCAATGAACAACTAAGGTGTTGCAACGCGCAATGAAAAACTAATGATTGATGCTTCTCATCTCTCTCCGTTCCTGTCTGACTGTCCCTGTCTATCCCTCTCTCTGACTCACTCTCTGTCTCTGTAAAAAATAAATAAAATTAAAAATAAATAAAAATAAATTGCAGATTGGCTGCCACCATTGGGAGGGGCCATTGTTTGCTGGAAAAGGGGTTTTTCCTGAGCCTATTTTGCTTGTGAGTCCTGAGACAGAGAGGGAAGTGGTTTTCCCTGTTACTTGCTCATCTGCCATTGCAAGACTCTAATAAACAGAATGGCCCACCACCCTCCAGCTCCACAGTTCCTCTACCATCTGCCTGAATCCAATATGAATCTGCACAGCCACAGCCACTGGCCTTACACCTGGTCAAGGCACATACGAGAAGCAACCAATGAACAGTTACAATGAAGCAAGTACTTCTCTACCTCCTCTCTGTAAAATCAATAAATAAAATCTTAAAATAATAAGACCTCAAATCAATCATCTTAATTTACATACCAGGGGTCGGCACAGTGGATAGAGCATCTACCTGGGATAAGGAAATACCAAGTTGGAAATCCCGAGGTTGCCAGCTTGAGCACGGGCTCACTCAGTTTAAGCACAAACTCACCAGCTTCAGTGTATAGTAGGCAGCTTGAGCATGGGATCATTGACACGACCCTAAGGTCGCTGGCATGAAGCCCAAGGTCGCTGGCTTTAGCAAAGAGTCACTGGCTTGGCTGGAGCCCCCTGGTCAAGGCAGGTATGAGAAGCAATCAATGAACAGCTACAGCTATGCAACTACAAATTGGTGCTCCTCATCTCCCTCCCTAAAAACAAAACAAAAAAAACAAACAAAGAAACTAGCATGACCAGTTGGTGGCACAGTGAATCGAGTGGCGGCCTGGGATGCTGAGGACCCAAACTCTAAACACCAAGGTTGCTGGCTTGAGTATGGGCTCATCCAGCTTGAGTGTGGGGTCACTGGCTTGAGCATGGGATCAGAGACATGACCCCATGATCACTGGCTTGAGCCCCAAGCTTGCTGGTGTGAAGCCCATGGCTGCTGGCTTGAGCAAGGGGTCACCGGCTCGGCTGAAGTACCCCCAGTCAAGGCACATATGGGAAAGCAATCAATCAATGAACAGCTCAAGTGCTGCAACAAGTGATGCTTCTTGTGTCTCTCCCTTCCTGTCTGTCTCTCTTAAAAAAAAAAAAAACTAGAAAAATGAAAGTTTTCAGAAGAAAGGAAATAATAAAAATTAGAGCAGAAAGAGAATAGAAATCAACAAAATCAACAAATCTTTAGCCAGACTAAGAGAAAAGACTCAAATCAGAAATGAAAGAGACATTACAACATATAAAAAGACCATAAGAGACTATAATGAATAATTTTATGCCAACAAATTGGATTATCTAGAAAAAGAAAAGAATACATTTCTAGAAATATATAACCTAGCAAGAGTGAGTTGTACGCCTGACCAGGCAGTGGCACAGTGGATAGAGCGTCGGACTGGGATGAGGAAGGACCCAGGTTCAAGACCCCAAGGTCGCCAGCTTGAGTGCAGGCTCATCTGGTTTGAGCGAAAAGTTCACCAGCTTGGACCCAAGGTCCCTGTTCGAGCAAAGGGCTATCAGTCTGCTCAAGGCCCGTGGTCAAGGCACATGTGAGAAAGCAATCAATGAACAACTAAGGTGTCGCAATGCACAACAAAAAATAAATGACTGATGCTTCTCATCTTTCCGTCCCTGTCTATCTCCCTGACTCTCTCTCTGTTAAAAAAAAAAGTGAGTTGTAAAAAATTAAAAATCTGAACAAACCTATAACTAGTAAGGAGATTAATAATCAAAAACCTCCCACAAAGAGCCTGACCAGGCGGTGGCGCAGTGGATAGAGCGTCGGACTGGGATGCGGAGGACCCAGATTCAAGACCCCAAGGTTGCCAGCTTTAGCGCGGGCTCATCTGGTTTGAGCAAAAGCTCACCAGCTTGAACCCAAGGTCGCTGGCTTGAGCAAGGGGTTACTCGGTCTGCTGAAGGCCCGCAGTCAAAGCACATATGAGAAAGCAATCAATGAATAACTAAGGTGTCACAATGAAAAAAAAACCCACAAAAACCTCCCACAAAGAAAAGCCCCAAACTAGATGGCTTCATTATAGAAGTCTGCCAAGCATTTAAAGAATTAAACCAATCCTTATCATACTCTTCTCAAAAACTAAAGAGAAGGCCTGACCTGTGGTGGTGCAGTGAATAAAGCGTCGACCTAGAATGCTAGGTTGCCGGTTCAAAACCCTGGGCTTGACCGGTCAAGGCACATATGGGAGTTGAAGCTTCCTGCTCCTCCCCCCTTTCTCTCTTTCTCTCTCTCTCTCTTGCTCCTCTAAAATGAATAAATAAACAACAAAAAACTAAAGAGTAGGGAATACTTCCAAACTTATTCTATGAGGCCAACTTTATACTGATAGCAAAATCAAACAAGGATATGAAAAGAAAACCAAAGACCAATATACCTGAATATATCTAAAATCCTCAAAACAAACAAACAAAAAACTAGCAAACTGAACCCCACAATACATTAAAGGATTATACATCACAACCAAGCAGGATTCCTGCAATACAAGGATGGTTCAATATATAAAAATCAGTGTAAGACAACATATTATCAAATTGGAGGACAAAAACTATATGCTTCTCTCAATTGATACAGAAAAAGGTTGACAAAATTCAACAACTTTTCATGAAAAAAAAAGAAAAACTCAACATAATAGGAATAAAAGAAAATTACTTCAACATAATAAAGGCCATATGAAAATCTGTATCTAACACTCCTAATGGTGAAAAACTTCAAGCTTCCCCTCTAAGAGCTTGCCTATTTAAGGTAACTATATATTTTTTAAATTCACAACGTGATAATATTTGTCCAGAAAATATTTGCATTTTTTAAAGCTTGTGAATTCAGATGAAATCAATGAATAGGTCTTAGGCAGGAAGAAGTCCAGGTAACAGAACAGGCTCTATACAAAGTAAAGATGGAAGGCAAACAGAAAAGTGAGGTTAAAGGAAGAATGGTTTTATATTTGGATAGGTAAAAGGATGTTCTTGAGCAAAGGAAAGATGTACTGTAAAACAAACACATTTAAAGTAGTTTCCTGACTGTGTAGCTCAAAGATTCCACACATCTTACACTGAGGTTTTGAAATATAGTCATGTGCCATGTAACATTTCAGTCAACGACAGACCGCATGGAAGTCAGTGGTACGCCATACAACCTTAGGTGCATAGTAGCTATATCAGTTAGGTTTCTAATATGGAACTCTACAATGTTCGCGCAACAAAATCACCTAATGACGCATTTCTCAGAATGTATCCCTATCGTTAAGTTGCACATGACTACAGAAATCTTTAATTTTATTTAATTATGTGATGGTTAGTAACAAAAGATTTTTACAAAGAGACAACCTCTTTCTTTTAAGCCTTTTAGCTTGATATAATTTAAACTATAGCCACAATTCAGACACTGAGAATTGGAACTAGAAAAAGATTCTGCTAGTAATGCTCATTCTAGCAGGTAATTTTAATTATAATTATCTAAAGAGTTATACAGGAGCCATATTTGCTGGCCATGTTTTATTTGTCCTTTTTCTTCAAACAGGATAACCAAAGATACAGACAGTATTCAATAAAATAAAATGGATGAAACAAATTCTAAGAGACTGCAATGCCACATGCTACATTTAACCTAATTTTATTCATGCTTGCCTTGGGATGGAAATAGATCATTCAGTAAAAACATACAGTAAAAACAAAATAAGTCTTATCATGTACAACTTTTAAACTACAATAATGATGTACCTTAATTACTTCCATGCACACAAGTCTAACATTACAATTTTTTTAAAAAATAAACACAATTAAGACTTCTAGGAGCATTTTATAATAAAGTAATTCCTAATTTTTCTTTGTAGATAGATCAAGCACCTCCAAAATACAAATTCCTATACACAGTGAGCACTTTACTTAAAATGAATACTTAAGTAAATTAAGTACATGGACAGCCTCAGGATAAGCTGACATTATATATTCAGCTAAGTAGGCAACAAACCATAGTGCCAAATGGAAAAAGTATATTTGCAAATAAATTTCAAAAACTAAGTTACCTTTTTATAATTAAATACAGAAAATATACTGATTTACTAAAATAAATAAGATGTGATGTAGTAACACTTCACTATAAAGAATGCATACCAGAACATTTATTAATGGTGAGTGACTCTTATTAAGAATAGTTTACTACAATAAACGCTGGCTAAATAGAAGTGCATATTGTGAAGCACTATGGGTGGTATATGTTTTGCCACATACTTTTGTTACCTTGAGGTAGATAACACATGTGTACCAAATTCGGCATTCATTTTCAGTTGCTGCTGGTATCATGTGTTTTAAGAAATGTGTACAGTATGAAAAACTTGAAAATACTCATGAATGAAAAATGTTTTAGGAAAAAAATAGATATTTTCATGCAATTATGTACAGTCTCACTGTGTAAATTTCAAGGCAAGATTTTTGTTTCCTGTAAAACAGATCATTGTTCTATGAGAGAATGTTTTTTACTTGTCTTAGTGCATATCTGTTGTTTCCTCCTGCATTGCATTATTTTGCTCTATTCTTTATTCTGTGTGCAAACGACATGCCAGTTAAAATGAAAACCATCTCACATGTAGAAAAAAAGTCTGGATTTTAAAAACCAAGAACTAATAAAATCCTTTCTAAATGACACCATCAGATTCAAGTAAAAAAATGACTTAAACACTAGTAATAAAAAAGACAAACACATTTCATGAATACAAAGAGAAATGTCTGCTGAGTGTTTTAGTTCAGATGTTTCAGAATGCTGCTGTATGCTTTATGAGGAATCTGAGGGGAAGATTTCATAGCAGAAGGTGTTAATGTGGCCTGTATTGACTTAAGTGGTGACCCAACTGGACTGTGAAACTGAGGGATGCCTATGGATTCAAGCTGCTTGTTAAAGAGGAACTCACCACTGTTATTCAGAAATCCTTCCTCATTTCCTCTCTCCCCAAGCTTCCCATCTTCTATAGACTCAGTTTCTAGCATTTCAGCATCTTCTCTCCTACTAAAGAACTTGTCTAAGTAACTGGTATAAGTGTTTTCCTTCTCAATTTGTTCATCCTTCCTTACCTCGCAACAAAACTGATTTATGAGAAAACAGTCCTCCCCACCACCCACAAACTGGCTATCCCAAGAAGATTGGTACAAGGCCTCTAATTGAGCCAAATTTGCCATTCCCTTTTCCTGTTTTTCTCGGCTTACCGACTTTGGTATCAAACCTTTCAATTCTAGTTGGGTCACTGAGCTATTCAAGTCATTTAACTTATCAACAACATCAGTAGGTTCATGTTGTGAACTAAGCTGAATAGTTCCTGCAATAAAGGAATCAAAGTCAAATCCCTGGTTCTTTTCCCTTTCTTTTCCAGCCAGTTGCTGTGATGCTTCCTCTAGAGCTATCTGGGCTTTAACCAATCCATTCCTTTCACATTTTGACTTGCCTTTCTTATCAGATTTTTCTTTGCTTTGTTCTTTCCAATTGGAAAGATCTATAATAAGCTTGGGTTCATAGTAATGGTTAACTTCACTCTCTCTCCAAACTAAGTTATCTAAATATGATGATGACCTCATTTTGTAGTTACAAGTATGGCTACACTCTAGATCACAATATTTGTTTTCATGATGATCTGGGTACTGCCAACAAGGCTCAGTAGAGTAATTGGTATCAAAAGCAGGATCCTCCAAATACTTTTCACGATCACCATCCAAATATTTTCGAGGGTCAACCTGTCCTTCTTCTTCATCAGTGACATCAGACAGAGCTCTTGGGTCACGCTGAACTTCATCAATATCAAAATTGTTGTGTATTGGCCAATCATGATCTGAAAATTGACAATCATGGTACCTAAAAAAAAAAAAAAAAAAAATCAAAGTATTGCTGTTAGCCCAGGTGTCTTATTTCCTTTTTTAAAATGTTTATTGGTTTTAAAAAGAGGAAGGGCCCTGGCTGGTTGGCTTAGCAGTAGAGCATCAGCCTGGCATGTGGAAGTCCCGGTTTTGATTCCTGGTCAGAGCACACAGGAGAAGCAACCATCTACTTCTCCACCCCTCCCCCATCTCTCTCTCTCCCTCTCTGTCCTTCCTCCCGCAGCCATGGCTTGAATGGTTCAAGCAAAGTTGGCCCTGGGAACTAAGTATGGCTCTGTGGCCTTGCCTCAGGTGCTAAAATAGCTTGGTTGCTGAGCAATGGAGTATCACCCAGGTAGAGGGTTTGCCAGGTGGAACCTGGCCAGGGTGCATGTGGGAGACTGTCTCTGCCTCCCCTTCTCTCACTTAATTAAAAAAAAAAGAGGGAGGGAGGGAGGGGGGGAGAGAGAGAGAGAGAGAGAGAGAGAGATAGATAGATAGATATGGGAACATCAATCTGTTCATGCATGTGCCTTGACTAGGGACCAAACCAGCACTTTGGGACAATGCTCTAGCCATTGTCCAGCCAGAGCCCAGGCATCTTATTTTCAAATTCACTGAATGCCTTTTATGTGAAAGCACTGTGATAGGCCTATGAGGGAATAACAGAAGTCTAAGTTATGAGCCTTTCTCCTGCCCTACAGGAACTTACTATAATCTTAATAGATAGGTATAGTCTGTAACCATATACAACAAAATGAGGCAATATTTGGTATTACTGATAAAGTATGTAATAATAAAACTGATTCTTCCATTCTTAAATAAGACCAATTATCATTTCACATTTATTTCCTCTTCATTCTATTTTTCACACACCTCAAACACAACTGCAGATAACAGATGAATGGCTGGTATGTCTATAGTTTAATTCTACAAGTTTCACCCACAGACAAAACATTTTACGGCCACAAAATGCAGATTTCTAATCTCAATCAGGTCTCTTACAGAGCTTCATTCTACTGGTAACAGACACACTAGAAAGAGAGGAAGGCTTCTCATCACCAGTGAATAGGAAAAAAACCAAAAACAACTCTCCATATATATGGAGACACTGAATGCAGTGTCCTCTACTGATACATCACAGCAAGGTGACCACCCTGTGCCCAGATTGAGGCAGATGGAGACACATGTATGAAAACTGTTGGGGATGAGAAGGAAAGAACAGAAGAGAGATTAGATGACTTAACTGAGTATGATAGGAAATGTAGAGATTAGAACACATCTGGGTGCCTATGGGAAGAACTATATTCATGTGGTAAAAATGTTCATATGAAAGAAAAAGAAGTGGTTGGCAGATGAGTGTAAACATATGCACAAATACCTCCACATTCTAGGAGAAAAAAAATGAAAGGAGTAAACAAACATTTCAACAATAACTCCTTTAATTATTAACTGGCAATCATTTTTCTTTTAAAGACAGAAATACTTAAAATCCTGAAGTTAAGACTGTCATTAGTGATTCTCAAACCAGTCTAAACACCAAAATCACCTGACAATTTTAAATTATATTGATTCATTATTATATGCCACCACCCCACTTTGAAGCTGAATTATATACCAACTTGCTTAGAAAAGAAGAACTTAAAGGAAGGAGGCTGAGGAAAAGAAATTCTTTAAACTGTATAATAATCATTTTGATGTTTTATACTGCTCACACTAGAAAAGTTCCTTATACTAAATCTATGTTAAACATCTCCAAATTAATTTATGTCATGAAAAAGATTAAATATAAATATAATTGATATCCTAAGACATAATGAATTATATATAAAAATTTGAGACACTATAGAGATACCTTATTATATAAAGTTGAGTTTTCTCATCCAACATCTTAAAAAAAACCCTGTGACACTCATAAAAGGAATAGTTAACAATGGTTTTAGACTTTCAACCTTCAACCCTCACATTTAAAAAGAACATATAATTTCATTAACGTGCCTCAATGGCTTTGAAAATGTTTCAAAGTAGCATTTAGCTTTTCCTATTATGTATATCCAAACCAGTAACTATTAAATAAGTTTAGCAGAAACCCAAAGAGACTTTCACTAAATTTTTTTAAGAATTCTGATTGTAATATACAATTTAAAATTAAAACTCATTGTATTGTGGTTTATTAAAAATACAATAAATATTTTTCTAATTTAGGATCAATTACCTTTCCCAGTTATAAATGTGACTATGTGTTTCATCCATAAGCAAAATATCATCAACTTCATCTTCAATATGGAAAGGATGTCTGGAGATCGGCTCGTCCGTTGGATAGGAGTATATGCTCATGTAAGAGTGGGAGAGCGCTTTCTCTGCTGTCAGCCGGTCCATGGGGCTAAATGTCAGAATCTGTTCCAGGAAATCCAGTGCTGCAAACGAAAGGGATAAAAGTCCTTAACAATCCCGAAAGTCCACCATGTATACAGGGGGAAACAAGGACTATACAATTCAAAGGTAAGTTAATTTAAGTTTTGTCAGAGAAATAAAACTAGCTTATCTGATTTATAGATTTAAAATAAAAATACATTTATTCAATAAACATAGCAAAAATTTGAAATGTACCCTGATCTCATTTTATGGCCAGTTATAAAAGAAAAGGAATATATTAATTAGAACCATATGAACCTACCATTTTTGTCGTCAAAAATGGTCAAATAACAGCAATTTCATGTGGCTCAACCTAACAGAGATGTCCTAATCCCAGCTCTGCAACTCACTAACTACACTCAATTATTAGTTACTTAAATTTGCTGAAATTCACCCCTGGCCAGAAAGCTCAGTTGGTTCCAACGTTGTCCTGATACTCAAAACTCATTCAGTCCTGTCAGGGCACATACAGGAACAGATCAATGTTTCCTTCTCTCTGAAACCAACCAATAATTTTTTTTAATCTGCTGAACTTCAGGTTCTTCATGTATAAAAGATATCTAAAAAGATACATATCTTATAAGGCATAAAAAATTCAAACATAGTCTCTAGTACTTATTAAAGACTTTCTCCTTTCTTTCCCTCATCTCACCAGATGTGATACTAATTTGTTGATCTCTGTTCACACCAAGCTCAAACCAGCATCTCATACAATGCACTTGATCATTTTAGGGCCCTGGTGGAACTACCATACACCCAATTCTTCCCACTAAGTCTGTCAGATCTTCCTATGCTCCATACTCAGCCTGAACTACCTCCTTACTCAGTTCCTCACAAGCCCAAAGGTTGCCATTACCCCACCACACATTCGTGTAGGCTTTTTATACCAGTCTTCAACTCTGAATCATTTCCACCATCTAGTATGTCTAGGTAGCAAAGAATACTGATGAAAGCTAGACAGAAAGCCACATATATTATATATCAAATCCATACTGCAGAATTTCAATCTGGCCTTTGCTATTTTGCTCAGCCATGTTCCACATCATCCTTTCATGCTCTCAATCTTCTTTATCACTTTCAACAGATAAACCTACTTCATTCACATTTACCTCAATTCCTAATTCTTTATTATGGTCTGTCACATATCCTCTTATTCTTACCTTCTATCTCAAAGAAAAGATAGCCCTTCTTTCTAAAACTAACTCTAGAAAAGACCCTATTCCCATTATCTCATTCAACCCTTTAATCAGCCCAATAAGACTGAAGAACTCATTGAACTCATGTCCCTCAGTGACTCAGGGCTGAGTTTCCTTCCTATGCTCTCTCCCTCTATTATATTACTCTAATTTAGGAGGTCATTTCATAATACATCAAGCTGTTCTTGGCTTTCCTTCCAAAAAAAAAAGTCAGTCTTAATTAGTCCAGGGCCCACGTGGCTCAAGGCAAGAGAGACTTGAAGGCACAGTTATGGATGGCTGACCCAGCAGAGTCATCATTCTCAGAAATAAGGAGGAAATATATTCAGCTACACAAGTGGAATATATTGTAAAATCCCTAGCATTTGGAAACTGTAGGCAGCAAATAAAAAGAGAAAAAAATAAGAAAAAAACAAGCCAGGCTAAACTCTCAGTGTATGCATATATAGCATATTTCCATCACTGTAGATAGTTCTGTTGGATAGCACTGCTCTAAACCAAATGGGTCTATCTGCAACAATGGTGTTGAAGTGTGCTAAGATATAAAAATATGTGGTAAACTAAAGAGAAAGGGAGGATGAGAGGTGAGTGTGGAGGGAAATGAAAAAGAGGTTATTCATCTAAAGAATTAACCACAGAAGGGTTCCTAATAGTCTTAATGTGTTGATTCATTTAGAGCACATCTATGAAGTAAATCTTTAGTCTCAGAAACTTTAAACACTCTGCATTGCACTTGTATGTGAGTATAGTTCTGTCACTTGTGAATACCAAGGATCTTTGCCCAATGGTTAACTTAATGAATCCATTATCAAAGATACTCTTTAAACACATTATGAATAAATGCCAGTCATAAGCCAAATATATAGGTTAGTTTGTAGCTGACTGAGACATGGTCCCCACCCTAAAGAGTGTAGGAAAAAAGAAGATTCAAATTTAGCTAATTACAAACGTTCAACAGAAATACCCTGTATTTCTTCTAGCTTGTCTCTTTTGATAAGACAGAGCAATAGAGGGAATGACTCACTCCAAAGCCTAACCATCTCATCCCTAAGCAGTATCTTTCAACCTTGCCGAGCAGGGCCACACCTGTAGAGGGTTTTAAAAATACAGATACCTGCCCTGCTCCCCATCCCACCTCTGGATTCTGATTTAATAGTTTGTCTTTTTAAAGAGTTCCCACAGAAAACTGAGGCACAGTCAAGTACTATGTGGCTGCTATCCAGTTATGAACAGGGATGCCATGACAGTGGCTATGAAGTTAGAAGCCTGAGAGCAAGCAATGGAATCCAATTTGTGAAGATAGACCCAAAGATCATAGGAACATAGAACTACTTAAAAGGAAGCCCACATAACCTGCTGAAATTAAATACAGCTGCTTCCTTTTTATTTAGGCACTTACTATATGAGTTCCAAGCATATATGGGGGAGGGGGAAGACATCAATATGATTTTGCATCTAGTGCTTAACTACTTCTCAAAACACTTGTTACTTTAAAACACTTGGACACATACTCACCTGAACCATATAGAATGATCAGAATTGGCGATATGAATAATGAATGTATTATATAATTCAGAGAAAGTTTAAGATGTTTAGGGGACTATATATCCACTAACTTTTTGATTCATAACAGAATTATTCAATCCTGAGATCGATGTATCTTAATACAGTATAATTTTAAAGATGTAAAATACAATCAACACTTTTGGGGTTTTGTGGGGTGGGGGTGGGGGGGAGAGAAAGAGAGAGAGAGAAAGAGAAAGCATCAATTTGTTGCTTCACTTTAGTTGTTCATTGATTGCTTCTCATGTCTTAACGGGATCAGACCAGTGACCTCAGCTCAACTCGAGCCAGCAACCCCTTGCTCAAGCCTGAGACCTTGGGCTCAAGCCAGTGATCTCTGAACTCAAGCCAGTAACCTTGGGGTCATGTCGACTACCCATGCTCAAACTGGTGACCTTGGGTTTTGAACCAGCAACCTCAGCATTACAGGTCAACACTCTATCCACTGTGCTACCACCAATCAGGCAGACACAATCAACTTTTTTTTTTGAGAGAAAGAGACAGGAACATCAAGCTGCTCCTGTATGTGCCCTGACCAGGGAATCAAACCAGCAACCTCCACACTCCAGGATGACACTCCACCCAACCAAGCTATCCAGCCAGGGCTTAATTTTTATTTTTTTATTTTTTTTTTTGTATTTTTCTGAAGCTGGAAACGGGGAGAGACAGTCAGACAGACTCCGCACGCGCCCGACCGGGATCCACCCGGCACGCCTACCAGGGGCAACGCTCTGCCCACCAGGGGCGATGCTCTGCCCACTAGGGGGCGATGCTCCGCCCCTCCGGGGCATCGGTCTGCCGCGACCAGAGCCATTCTAGCGCCTGGGGCAGCGGCCAAGGAGCCATCCCCAGTGCCCTGGCCATCTTTGCTCCAATGGAGCCTTGGCTGCGGGAGGGGAAGAGAGAGACAAAGAGGAAGGAGGGGGGGGGGTGGAGAAGCAAATGGGCGCTTCTCCTATGTGCCCTGGCCGGGAATCGAACCCGGGTCCCCCGCACGCCAGGCCGACGCTCTACCGCTGAGCCAACCAGCCAGGGCCTTTTTTTTTTTTTTTTTTTTTTTTAAGAGACAGGGGAGAGGGGTCCTGGCCAGTTAGCTCAGTCAGTTAAGAGTATCATCCAGCCCTGGCCGGTCGGCCCAGCGTGTGGAAGTCCTGGGTTTGATTCCCAGTCAGGTCACACAGGAGAAGCACCCATCTGCTTCTCCACCCCTCCCCCTCTCCTTCCTCTGTCTCCTCTCTTCCCCTCCTGCAGCCAAGGCTCAATGGGAACCAAGTTGGCCCAGGCGCTGAGGATGGCTCTGGTTGCAGTGGAACAACAGCAACAGCCCAGATGGCAGAGCATCGCCTCCTTGTGGGCATGAATGGTGGATCCCAGTCAGGCACATGTGGGAGTTTGTCTGCTGCCCCCCGCTTCTCACTTCGAAAAAATACAAAAAAAAAGTTTCTTCTCAAAATGATAAGGTTGTGGGTTCTATCCCCATTCAGGGCACACATGGGAAGCAACCAAAGAATGCACAACTGAGTGGAACAACAAATGAACGCTTCCTTCCCCCTCCCTTCTCTCTCTAAAATCAATAAAAGTCAACCCCTGGCTGGATAGCTCGGCTGGAGCATGGTCCTGACCACGGAGGTTGCAGGTTCAATTCCCCGGTCAGGGAACATGGAGGAGCAGCTTGATGTGCCTGTCTCTCTCTCTCTTTCTCTCTCTCTCGCTCCCTGCCTCTCTCAAAAATAAAATATAATAAACAAATAAGTAAAATAAAGACAGAAAGGACGGAAGAGAGAGGGGAGGGGGAAAGGAAGCACTCAATTTTCATTCCACCCAGTTGTACACTCTTTGGTTGCTTCCTCTGTGTGCCCTGAATGGGGATAGAAGCTGCAATCTTGTTGTTTTGGGACTGACACTCAACTGACCGAGCTAACCACCTAGGGCCAACAAAGTTTTAATTCTCTCACGTTCCTAATTCTTTCAAGCTTGCACAAACTCTCTCTTTAGCACTCCCATCACCAATCCACAAACTCGAGTAATGTGTTTGCTCATTATGGAGTTTTGCTCATTCCTCCACCTCTTCCTGTCCTGAAGCCTTTGCCTCCCCCACTACACCCAACTCAATTCACTTTCTTATCTCTAAATCACATTCTTACCTACTCATACCTACACTTACTTATCATATATCCCACACAGAACTCCATTCCAGTTAAGTGAGACCTAGGGATTCAGTATGTTCACCTATGGTAGATAATCAGAGAGATAAGCTGGAAAAGTAAAAAGAGTTAGAACTAGAAGAGAGGGATATTCTTTTTCAAATCTGAAAAATTATCCAAAGGAGCAAAGAAACAGATCCAAACCTAAGTGCCAGGCAAAAAAAGGGAAAGTGAGAGTTTAAATGTTAGGTATACCTCAAGTATCTAAAGACTATTTGAGAGAAAGCCATACATCTAAGGATAAAAAGTTAAAGTGTCCTACACACACGCACACACACGCTCATTTCATGATGGTTATTCTTGAGTCACAATACCTTCTCGACTAATTCCCGGAAGCAGCTGAGTTAAAGGTTTGTGTGGCTCAGTCATGTCATTTCTAATGTAAACTGGAATTACGTTGAGAAGCTCCTGACGATCTTCCTCATGTACAACAGGAATAGATTCTAAAATCAGCTGCATCTGTTCAAGTTCATGTGCACCTAAAAGAGATAAAAAAACAAACCACAAAATAGAATGTAAATAAGCATATTCCTCAATTTTACAGATGTGGCAATAAACATCCTAAAGCTAAAGTAAGTAACCTAAATACTGTAATTACCACTAATTGGTTTCAGTCAGTGGTTTTAATGAAATTAATCAGCAAATTTCATTGTTTTTGAATATCATCAATCTTCTCAAAAAGCCTATCTATTTCCATTTCTACTCATTATTTAGTTTTAGTTCCTTGTTTCCATAAGAAACTTTTTTTTTTGGTATTTTTCTGAAGTTGGAAACGGGGAGGTAGTCAGATACACTCCCACATGCGCTCACCCGGGATCCACCCGGCAGCCCACCAGGGGGCGATGCTCTGCCCATCTGGAGCCTGCTCTGTTGCAACCAGAGCCATTCTAGCGCCTGAGGCAGAGGCCACAGAGCCATCCTCAGCGCCCGGGCCAACTTTTGCTCCAATGGAGCCTTGGCTGCAGGAGGGGAAGAGAAAGACAGAGAGGAAGGAGAGGGGGAGGGGTGGAGAAGCAGATGGGCGCTTCTCCTGTGTGCCCTGCCGGGTATCGAACCTGGGACTCCTGCACGCCAGGCTGACACTCTACCACTGAGCCAACCAGCCAGGGCCAAGAAACTGACTTTTGACATCTGGTATATTAAGTTATCACAAAGTACTGAAAAAATCAATGAGTTGGAATTCAAGGGACTTGGAGTCTAGTTTTAGCTGTACTGCTACCTGTCTATAACTTTGGGAATACATACTTAACTTGGTGATGACTTGATTTCACTATCAATAAAATGAAAGGTCAAACTAGATTTTCAGAACAAAAAGTTTTCTAGTTATGTGTTACGCAGTAGCATTTCAGGACCTCTATTAAAGAAATAAAGGAGGAAACTTTAGGCTAAATGGGCAACCAAAAAAACCAAAAAACATTCAGTTTGCTTTTCTGTCAACTTCTAGAAATTCATCCAACATTCAAATTTTTCTTTAGTGCCTATTCTGAGCAAGGCACTTTAGAATATAGCTGTGAAACAAAACAAACCAAATCCTTACCTTCATGAAGTTTACAATCTAGTAGAGGAAAACAGGTAACTGTAAACATTTATGTCAAATGGTGACAAATGCTATGAAGAAAAACAGAGTAAGCTAAGGGGTACAGAGGATGATTAATACAGAGATGATCAAGAAAGAACTCACTAAGAAGTTGAAAATTGCCTGACCAGGTGGTGGCACAGTGGATAGAGCATTGACTGGTACATGGAGGATCCAGGTTTGAAAATTCGAGGTCACTGGTTTGAGTGCAGGTTCACTGGCTTGAGCATGGGATCACAGACATGACCCCATGGTTGCTGGCTTGAAGCCTAAGGTTGAGCAAGGGGTCACTTGCTCTGCTGTAGCCCCCTGGTCAAGGCACATATGAGAAAGAGATTGATGAACAACTAAGATGCCACAACAAAAAACTGATGCTTCTCATCTCTCTCCCTTCCTGTCTGTCTGTCCCTATCTGTCCCTCTATCTGTCCAAAAAAAAAAAAAAAAAAGGAAATCAAGGAACACTCCACACATTCATATGGAGGAAGGGAATTCCAGGCAGATGGGAAAAGGCACAGAGGCCCTGAGGAGAGAGTAGGCTTGGCATGTCTAAGAAACAATTAGGCAAGTGTGACTGCAGCAGAGTGGCTGGGGTGAAATAACAGATGAGGTCAGTGTGGTACCAGAACACAAGGGTCTGCTTTATCCTGAATTGGATAGGAAGCCATTATAGTTATAGCAGGAAAATAACATGATCAGATCTCTGCTTTCAGAGAACTACTATGGCTGCTATGTGGTAATGAGACTTAGACAACAAATACTGAGGCAGGAAAGCTAGTCAGAAGGTCGTGCATTAGACCAGGAGAGACATAATTAATGGTTGACTGAACTGGGGCGAAGGGGTGGTGACACAGATAATAATAAGCAGTTAAGATTCTGGATATATTTTGAAGGGAAAGTCCACAGGATCTGTACTGACAATGGTGAAGGACAACTTGTCAAGATTTTGGCCTGAGCAACTAGAAAGTAGCTCTGGTTTACTATGATGAGAAAGACAGCCTAAAGACAAAGTATGAGGGAGAACTAACTATCAGGAGTTCCATAATTTGAGAAACTACTAGAAATCAAAGTGATATATTAAGTTGTACCAAAAAATAAGGCTAGGACACTTTCTATAGGTTAAAAATACACAGATTTCCAATGAGTGCTTATCCTTGCCATTTATTGCTCAGTTCCTTTGAGGCCCATACCTAAAACACTTAGATCTCCCTTCATGCCACTTTTATTGAATGGTTCACAAACCTACCAACAAAGCATTAGAAGGAAACTATAACTGAATTTTTCAAATAATTTCACAAACAATTCCATTAAATGTTTAATGTTTACATGATTTTATAATCAAAATAATATTATTTAGGGGTGGTTTTTCTAATCTAATTCTTTTTGTTGCTATGCATAAGCAATGTCTGAATATGCCAAATGAACATTTAAAATATGCTACCTTTTTTTGTATAATAAACACAGCAGTAAATTCTGACCACATTTCATACACCTTGAAGCATGATCTAAATGACTTAAAATTAAACAAGTTAAATTTTTGCTTTCTTGATACAATACCATTGTGGTAGCCTTTAACTATGTCCATAAATGCTTTGATACTCTTCCCTTCAAAGGATGGAATCTAATTCCCCTCCTCTTGAGTGTGAGGTGTACTTAGTGACTGGCTTCTTCATTTTTTTTTTTAAGGTGAGATGAGAGAAGATAGTGAGGCAGACTCCCATGCACCCCCATCTGGGGCTGATGCTCGAGTTCCAAGCTATCCTTAGCACCCAGGGCCATGCTGGAACCGTAAAGCCACTGGTTGTAGGAGAGGAAGAGGGAAAGAAGGGGGGGGGGAGAATATGTTCACATCTCCTGTGTGCCTTGACTGGGAAGTGAACCCAGGATGTTCATACGACAGGTCAACACTCATTCACTGAACCACTGACCAGGGCTGTGACTTGTGAGTCTAAGTCACAAAAAGGTATTTTGCATTCATGGTCAACTGATTTTTGACAAGGAGCTCAAGGCAATTCAATGGTGAAAAAAATAATTTCTTCTACAAATGCTGCTGGAATAACTAGACAGCTACATGTAAAAGAATGAAGTTGGACCCCTACCTCACACCATACATAAAAATTAACACAACAGATCACAGATCTAAATTTAAAAGTTAAATCTATAAAACTCTTACAGAGGTTAGCAACAGTTTCATAGATATGACACCAAAAGCAGAAGTGACAAAAGAAAAACACAGATAAACTGGACTTAATCAAAATGAAAATCTTTTGTGTTTCAAAACATACCATCAAGAAAATAAAAAAATGATCTACAGAATGGGAGAAAATAACATGCAAATCATGTATCTGATAAGTCATTTGTATCCAAAATATGTAAAGAACTCTTACACATCAATTATAAAAAGGCAACCCAATTAAAAAGTAGGCAAGGAGGCCCTGGCCAGCTAGCTCAGCAGTAGAGCATCGGCCTGGTGTGTGGAAGTCCCAGGTTCAATTCCCAGTCAGGGCACACAGGAGAAGCGCCTATCTGGTTCTCCACCCCTCCCCTCTCCTTCCTCTCTGTCTCTCTCTTCCCCTCCTGCAGCCAAGGCTCCATTGGAGCAAAGTTGGCCCAGGCGCTGAAGACGGCTCGGCTCCATGGCCTCTGCCTCAGGCGCTAGAACGGCACTGGTTGCAGCGGAGCAACGCCCCAGAGGGGCCAAGCATCGCATCCTGGTGGGCAGGCCGGGTGGATATCGACTGGGTACATGTGGGAGTCTGTCTGCCTCCCCCCACCCCCAGCTTCTCACTTCAGAAAAATACAAAAAAAAAAAAAAAAAAAGTAGGCAAGAAGTCTGGACAGATATTTCTCCAAAGAAGATATAGTCAATAAAAGTATGCTCAGCATCATTAGTCACTAGGGAAATGCAAATCAAAACCACAATGAAATACTACTTCATATTGCTACTTCACATCCAAAAAGACAGACAATAGGACAGGCTACACTTTAAATAAATATTGGTAAGAATGTGGAGAAACTGGAATTCATATACTGCAAAGGAGAATATAAAATGGTACACCTGCTTTGAAAAATGGTATGGCATTTCTTCAAATAGTTAAGCACAGAGTTATTAGATGACATTACTAATGTTTACAGGGTATCTTCCAGGACGCAAAAAAGTGTTCTAAAATTAGATGGTTATAAGACCTTGTGAATACACTAAAAATATATTGAACTGTATATTTTAAATGGGTGAACTGTATGGTATGTGAACTATTATCTTTTTTTTTTTTTAAGGAAGTAGGATTTATTTAGCTGGCGGAGCTGCATGACCCCAAAAGAGGCAACAAAACAAGTGCTCTGTGAATTATTATCTTGATAGAACTTATTAAAAAAAGATATGTTAACATTCTTTGCTCTCTCTTTTGGATCATCAATTCCGGGGAAGCCAGCTGCTATACTGTGAAGAAACTCAAGCCTTCTGCTAAAAGTCATGTGAGTAAGCTATCTAGAAGCGGAACCTCCCACCTCAGGCAAGATGACTATGGATGACTGAAAGATGACTGTAACCTGAACCAACGTCTTGACTAAGCAAATCTGAGCTAGAACCAGCTAGCTAAGCCACTCACAAATTCCTGACCAACAAAAACTGTGAGAGCCTGATCAGGCAGTGGCGCAGTGGATAGAGCGTTGGACTGGGATGCGGAAGACCCAGGTTCGAGACCCAGAGGTTGCCAGCTTGAGCACGAGCTCATCTGGGTTGAGCAAAAAAAACTCACCAGCTCAGACCTAAGGTCGCTGAGCAAGGGGTCACTCGGTCTGCTGTACACCCACAGTCAAGGCACATATGAGAAAGCAATCAATGAACAACTAAGGTGTCACAACGAGAAACTGATAATTGATGCTTCTCATCTCTCTCTGTTCCTGTCTGTCTGTCCCTATCTATCCCTCTCTCTGACTCTCTCTCTGTCCCTGTAAAAAAAAAATGTAACAAAAAAACCCTGTGAGATAACTGTTGTTTAAGCCACTAAGTTTTGAGGTAATTTGTCACATGGCCATGAATAATACAGTAATTATTTTATATAAGCCAGAAGGTACTTAAATATTAGGAATATATCCTCTAATTATAGTGTTGTTCCTTGGGAAAAAATTTATTTCACTTAACAATTTATAGTTTCCAGTGATCACTGGTATTTTCTCAGTTTTCTACAATGAAATTCAATCACTATTACACATCATGAAAGAAAATTTCAGATGAATTTAGGGAAAAAAATTACAAAGTATTGGTGAATGTTATATAAGCTGAGTGCTATAAGTATCAATATTTAAAAGATATTTAAGAGTATCCTTTCTTCAACAATGCTGTTATGCACCCTGATCTTTCTTTCATTAATGCTTTTTTTGTATGCAGACTGTTCCAATCCCTTCATTCTGCTCTTAGCACAAACTGGGAGGGCCACTCAAAGATTGGTTACAATGAAAAAAAAAGTAAGTCAAAAGAGAGAAAAAGACCTACATCATCATCATATCACTTCTCTAACCAAAAAAATCACCAGTAACCTACTAGATTCCTAGTTTTTAAAAGAAAACCCCTTTGCCTACTTTCTAAGTATTCTGGCCCCATCAGATTCATAAATATATTCATTATTTAGCACTCTGCTTTCATCAAACTTTTCTCACTGATTCATCAACATACCAGGCTCATGCCCTTATTTATACACATAACCTTAAATAGATTCCACTTTTTCTCTCTCTTTTCACCTATCAAAATTCTTCACTATTCCTATGTAGTGAAAAACCCTTTGACTCCTTTATGTCTTCTGTGCTAGCCATCACTAATTAGCTCTCTAAGCTTGCAGTTCTCGTAGTCTGTGCTACTAATTTTATACATATACAAACTCATACTTCGCTTTATGATACTTGGTGGTTTTCACGGGTTGTTTGCCTCTTCCCATCTTAACTAAATTCTCTCTCACATTTTTAGACTCCTTCATAGCACTAAACTCAGCAAAGAATTACTTGTTTGGTTGTTTCTGAAAGGTCACACACAGTACAGGCAACGGGCTATGGCAGCCCAAGCAACAGGGATGACTGAGCAGCACAGGCAACGAAAGAATTATTAGGTTTTCAGTAATAGCTAAAAATTTCACCAGGAAGTGATGAAAACTGACAGAACTAGGCAACTCACATGTCATTTAACACAGATTACCAACAAGTATTATGGATCTATGAAACACAAAATTATATTTATTAATGGTATACAAAACATTAGAATTCTGACTAAATGTACTGAGTGAGCAATTCAGTGAACATGTGAATAAGTTCTCTCAATTTTTTAAATATTAAACACATCATTTTATCTTTATAATTTAATACTATATAACAAATTGTTTCAAATCTTATATCTTTCTTCAGAGACATGCAAAATTATTTCTCTTACGAATGTTCCCCATATATTTTAAATTTCTAACCTGCAAAGAGGGTTTTACCAGTCAGCATTTCAGCAAAGATGCAGCCTGCGGCCCACATGTCAATGGCTTTAGTATAATTATTAGGAGAAAGTAAAAGACGTGGAGATCTGTACCATTTAGTAACCAATCCTTCAGAAAGATGACCCTGCAAAAGAAACAAAAACATACTTTAATTTTTTATTTTAGTTGAAGAATAATACACAAAACTTGATTCATTAAATAATCCTTGGCCCTGGCCGGTTGGCTCAGTGGTAGAACATCAGCCCAGTGTGCAGAAGTCCCAGGTTCAATTCCCAGCCAGGGAACACAGGAGAAGCACCTATCTGCTTCTCTACCCCTCACCCTCTCCTTTTTCTCTGTCCCCCTCTTCCCCTCCTGCAGTCAAGGCTCCATTGGAACAAAGTTGGCCCGGGCGCTGAGGATGGCTCCATGGCCTCTGCCTCAGGCGCTAGAATGGCTCTGGTTGCAACGGAGCAAAGCCCCAGATGGGCAGAGCATTGCCCCCCGGTGGGTTTGCCAGATGGATCCCAGTCGGGGTACATGCGGGGGGAGTCTGTCTCTCTGCCTCTCTGCTTCTAACTTCAGAAAAATACAAAAAAAAAAAAAAATCCTTGATCTACAAAAAAATAACTGGGAAATCCTAAAACAATACTGTTAATTTCTATATCTTTTTTCAAGGCTCTTGCACTTATGAGGTTAAATGGAGATTAAACTCCCCCTGGGATATACCATCTATAAGATGATGTTCACATGAAGTCTGCTGACCAAAATACACGATAACTCTAGGCCACACATTCAAAACATGTTTCAGAAAAATGAGCTGTTTTTCACTTTAAGACTTAAGTTAACAAAGGAGCAGGCATGCTTCAAATCAGTGAGAGAAAGGTAGGAAAGTGTACCAGAGGTGCTACTTATAAGCCAGTGCCAATCTCCTTACTGACAACCCAAGGACCAGGCTCTACTACATATCCCATTCCTAACCAACTTTATTACTTTGCGTTTATAAAGCATCTGACAAAAACAGTTATACGTATGTTGCCTTATTTCATCCTCAAAGCCCTGAGAAATTGTGAAGGTAGGTATATTAACTCCATCTGCAAGGGTGATAGAAAGATTAAAGAATCTGTCTAAGGTCATAGAGTTTAGTAAAATTGAACTTAATTTTAGATAGTATAACTCTGCTCAGTGTTCTATCCACAATACTTGTTACCCATCCATTTGATTTTAATACACAATTTCTGTGTTAAAGATTTTTAAATTATATATCAGTAAGAGAGCCCACATTGTCTGTTAACTGGCTTCCACTAGGACCAAGAATTTCAAACACTTAATGTGACTGAAATGATTTTAGACACGTGCTAAGGGAAGCCAAGCAAGCAGGGCTTCTGGGGCTACTCTATAACCAAAGCAGCTCCACTTGCATATTTTAAACATCAGAGTCCTATAAATCACTTAACTTGAAAACTAAAAGACCAAGATTTCACCTGGAAAATACTAACTTCTTATACAAAGGGAAGTCCTTTCGGCTAGTCTTACTGCCTATTTTATCTTTGTATATTTAGATTTCAAACTAAATTAAGTTTGCCTAAACAAGGCATAACAGAATAGTATAGACTCAAAAGAGACAAAAGACCTAAAATTTGAAATAGCAACCTCTCTTACTTTCATAGGACATTTCTGCCCTAAACACATATTCCATTTTTAAATTAGGAAGAATTTCAATTACAATAAATAAACATACACTTTTAGAAATTTGTATTTAATTAGGATCCCACTCGACCTTCATTTTAAACACAGAGGATTGTGAGTGGAAGATCTATATTAGAAAAAAGGTACTATGTAAAATTTAATACAACTAAAAATTCTGCCACAATATATGAAGGAAATACAAAAGTACCTATTCCTAATGATGTATATCAGTAAAGGTCTGTCTCAGCCGGCTTTCCACATACCTTATGGGAATAATGGGGATCCATGATCCGCGCAAGACCAAAGTCACCTATCTTCAGCACCAAGTCTTCAGTATTAATGAAAAGATTAGCTGGTTTGAGATCTCTGTGCAGTACGTTTGCAGAATGAATATATTTGAGCCCACGTAGCAGCTGATACATGAAAAGCCGGGCATGCTCTTCCAGTAAAGGGCCCTGCTCCAGCACATTAGCCAAGTCTGTCTCCATGTATTCCTGAACAATGTAAACACTGTTCAGTTCAGTAAGAGAGCCCACATCGTCTGTTAACTGGTTTCCACTAGGACCAAGAATTTCAAACACTTTCACAATGTTATCATGGTCAAGTCTTCTAATAATTTTGATTTCACGCAGAGCATGTTTGACACTCTGGGGATCAGTGAGGACAATTTTCTTGATGGCTACTCTTTTGTCACAGTCATTGTCTACAGCAGAAAAAACCAAACCATTACCTCCACAACCCAATGGTTTTAAGTCCATATATCTAGAGCCCAGATCAAAACCATGAATGTTCATGAGACTTTCAAATTTCTCTGCCATTTTGAAACCCTTACTATTGCCTTTTCCTTTCGAATTGTTGAACTTGTGTAAACAAGAAAGAAAACTGGCATTAAAAGAAAAGATCTTTCAAAAAGGGAGAAGAAAAATAATTTTACTTCCACAGCAAAATGGTTTCTTGACGTTCATTGCATATGCCAACCAGGCCCATCGAGTTCCCCTTAGATGTAAAGCTCAGGAAGCTCTCCCCATGTTGAGAATTAAAAAGATTGTAGTACTCATAGTTCAAAAAAGGGGCAGCAACTCTGCAGACATTTAAAAAAACACTCGAGAAACTCAAACGGAATGAAATGACATACTATGCACTCAGATTTACTGTGCTAAACGATTTAACATTTAACAAAAATGTGAATAAATATGCACACAACAGGCTTCTATGAACATTCTCCTCACAGTGCAGATACATTCAGTGTTGGACTGGTCCTGAGCAGCATCATTCTAAGGTGCTGGTAAGCACTATTTCCGTTTTGCTTCTTTCTTCCTTTGTTGCTGTATATTTCAACAGGAAGCCCTGGCAGCTGTTGGTTAACAGATGTCTTTTGTTAGTGATCAGGTGGCTCCAGCTCACCACAATCACAATCAAAGCTACCGTCCATCTTACTCTGATACAACCTAGGGATGAGAAAAAAAGAAAATAGTTACCATTGCAGGAAATGCTCTTGTCTTCAACTCTGTAAAATGACACAAATGGGGCATTTAGCTATAAACGACTACCGGTACATTGAACTTCTTTTATAGTCACTATATGTTAAGAATACTTTCAAACAAAACAGCTACCCATGTTGTAAGCAATTCCAATGCGCTGGCTTAAACTCCAGATCCCACACTAGAGTCTTCACAATATGTAGGATCATTAGGTTATATCATTTCCTAACTACCAATGAGAAAGGGAAATTCAAAATATTTTTACAAAATTCTTTAGAATTGAGGGTTAAAACATTAGTAACACAAAAGAATAGCACCCCTGTGAGTTGGCAATTTTTCTTCAAGAAAACTTCCTTGAAGTTTCAAGGAAGCATTCTTTCAAGCAACAGAATGCTTGAAAATTAACTAACATGCAAAATGCTCACTTTTTTTTGTAACAGCAAAGTATTAAAAACAGCTAAACCTTTAACAACAGAATAATGAATTATAGTCATTTAGTGCAGTGGTCCCCAACCTTTTTTGGGCCATGGACCGGTTTAATGTCAGAAAATATTTTCACGGACAGCCCTTTAGGGTGGGATGGATAAATGTATCACGCGACCGAGACAAGCGTCAAGAGTGAATCTTTTTTTTTTTTTTTTGTATTTTTCTGAAGCTGGAAACGGGGAGAGACAGTCAGACAGACTCCCGCATGCGCCCGACCGGGATCCACCTGGCACGTCTACCAGGGGCGAAGCTCTGCCCACCAGGGGGCAATGCTCTGCCCCTCCGGGGCGTCGCTCTGTTGCGACCAGAGCCACTCTAGCGCCTGGGGCAGAGGCCAAGGAGCCATCCCCAGCGCCCGGGCCATCTTTGCTCCAATGGAGCCTCGGCTGCGGGAGGGGAAGAGAGAGACTGAGAGGAAGGAGAGGGAGAGGGGTGGAGAAGCAGATGGGCGCTTCTCCTGTGTGCCCTGGCCAGGAATCAAACCCGGGACCCCTGCAAGCCAGGCCGACACTCTACCACTGAGCCAACCGGCCAGGGCCAAGAGTGAGTCTTAGATGGATGTAACAGAGGGAATCTGGTCATTTTTTAAAAATAAAACATCGTTCAGACTTAAATATAAATAAAACGGAAATAATGTAAGTTATTTATCCTTTCTCTGCGGACCAGTACCAAATGGCCCATGGACCAGTACCAGTCCGCAGCCCAGGGGTTGGGGACCACTGATTTAGTGGACTGCTATATGATAGTAAAAATAGAGATGATTGAAATCACTAAATACACACAAAATTTGAAAAGCAAATTGCAGCCTGACTGGAGGTGGCTCAGTAGACAGAGCATTGACCTGGGATGCTAAGGTCCCAGGTTTGAACCCTCAAGGTTGCCAGTTGAATGGGTCTCATCCAGCTTCAGTGCAGGTTCATCAATATGATCCCATGGTTGCTGACCTGAAGCCCAAGGTCTCTAGCTTGAGCAAAACAACTTGGCAGGAGCCCTGTACAAGGTACATATGAGAAGCAATCAATGAACACTAGCGTGCCACAACTACGTGTTGATGCTTCTCACCTCCCTCCCTTCCTGTCTCCGTGTCTCCCCTCCCCTCCCCTTGGCTAATAAATAAATAAACAGCAAATTGCAGTTAAAAATGTGCGTGCTGAAAAAAAAAATGTGCGTGCTGAAATCAGTTATAATAGGTTCATAGACAAGCAACATAATGCTATTTTGGGGTGCATATGTACGTATCAAAAGTATAAAAACCATATTAGATTGATAACATTTATAATTTCCTTAAAGGATGAGAGAAGGGATTAGGATCAGGGTGAGATTACACAGTATGCTTCAATATATCTTTAATGTGTTATTTCTTTTGGAAAAACTGAAGTGTAACAAATTATTAGAATTTTATAGAGCTGAGTGGTACATATATGAAGAGCTCATACCATAGTGGGGGAAGACAGGCTGACAAATAAGCAAAACATACAGGTCAGAAGGCAGAAAGTGGTGTGGAAAAAATAAAACAAAGAGGACAAGGAGGGTGGCTAGGAAATAACTATTCCCAACAGAGGGGCTACTAGCACTGGGGGTGAGTATGCATCTCATGTCTGAGAAACTACTACAGATGTCAATGTAGTAGCTCATTTAAATGTTTGTGTAAATAATATAGCCTAACCTCTAAATGGAAAGGCTTCCTGTTGCTGACTTTTGATCTAAAATGTGGTACAGGGGCAAATTCCTTTATTCGAAGGGCCAATCATTTAAAGACAATGAGAAACCATATCAGAGTACAAAATAAAGCAGCCCATTCTGAACATGAAGATGTGACAACTTTAATCTGTGGCTTAAGAGAACAGCTAGGCCTCTCAAGCGCATCAGCTGTTTCAGTAGTAAAGCTTTTGTACAACAGGGAATCTGACTTAAATTTCCCCTGCTTCATATTCCTACATACTTCACATGTGGAAATACAAGATTCTAAAAAAATATAATAAGGTAACAGCACTTGCCTCAAATTGAGTAAATCTTCAATTCTGTGAAATCAACAAACATGAAAAATTACACATGAAAGAGAAATTGATGATACTAATAACTCAGAACAAAGTAAATAAATGATCCTTATGACAAAAGCTTTAACAAAAATTGACACTATTCTCAAGTCTTTTAATAAATGAGCACTTCTTGTATCTGCTTTAATATTGTGAAGAAAAGCAACAGCATAATAGCTTTCTTTGTTTTACTATAACAGATGGTTTCTTACATTTATTTGCAAGGCTGTCTGCTTCTCAGAAATCAGAAAAAAAAGCAGACTCCTAAAAATTCTGTAGCTTGTCAATTTGTAGTAAAAAGTTTAAAAGTTAAATACTTCAGACTTTAAAGGTTTTTTATTAATACTGTGTTCCCTGTCAATTTTTTCTATTTGTATACATGTTGATACTTGTATTCCCTAACAAATATCCTAGAAAAAGTTATTTTTCAAAAGCTCCAGTACTTCTGAAAATTTTTTTTTAGTTTCCACCTGAAATAGAATGATTGTTCTACTTTCCTGCCCTACTGTAGAAAATTCCTTAAAGCTCAGTCAAGCTTTTACATTTTATAAATGTACATTTTAAGTCAAAGTTCTATAGACTTAACATAAGAAAAATAAAATCTCTAAGTACTCGCTTAAATTTCTAGTTCACTAATAGAGCAATTATAATCCAAAACAAATAATGCTTTGTCAAAAATGACACCACTAATATCTGACAGAATAGCAATAGTAGAAATTGCAGCCAGATTAGAGAGAGCCATGAGAATGAGATCTCTGCTCAAAAACCCCTCTCATCCATATATGCCCCCTTTAAATTTTAGTGAAACCAAGAAGCATTATAGACCAGAAATAAGTAAAAGGGTGAAAACATTTTCTTTTCAGAAATCTCAGTGAGTGATCAGCACTAAAAGGGGTAGACCGTGGGTAAAAATTCATCTTTGGGGCCCTGGTTGGTTGGCTCAGTGATAAAGCATCAGCCTGGTGCGTGAATGTCCTGCGTTTAATTACCAGTCAGGGTACACAGGAGAGGCAACTATCTGCTTCTCTACCCCTCCACTTTCTCTCTCACTTCTTCTCCCACAGCCATGGCTCAATTGGTTCAAACACATTGGCCCCAGTGCTGAGGATGGCTCCATGGAGCCTCAGGCACTAAAAATAGTTCGGTTGTGAGTATGGCCCCAGATGGGCAGAGCACTGGACCCAGACAGGGGTTGCTGGGTGGGAGTCTGTCTCTATCTCCCCTTTCACTTGGAAAGGGGTGGGACCATCTTGGGGAAGATAGGAGTTTGTGCTTATGCTGAGAACTGCAGAGTCTCGTTATAGATTCAGATGAGGACTACATTGAAAGCCCTGAACAGACTTTAGAAATATGAGACCATTCTAAAGAGAGAAGGTAATCTTTATCAATATAACTGTAATGCCAGGCTCTGGCCAGCTTGCTCAGCAGCAGAGTGTCAGCCCAGTGTGTGGAAGTCCTGGGTTCGATTCCTGGCCAGGGCACACAGGAGAAGCGCCTATTTGCTTCTCCACCCTTCCCCTCTACTTTCTCTCTGTCTCTCTCTTCCCCTCCTGCAGCCAAGGCTCCAAAGGAGCAAAGTTGGCCTGGGCATTGAGGATGGCTCCATGGCCTCTGCCTCAGGCACTAGAATGGCTCCGGATGGAAAGGAGCAACGCTCCAGATGGGCAGAGCATCACCCCCTGGTGGGCGTGCCGGCTGGATCCAGGTTGGGCGCATGTGGGAATCTGTCTCTCTGCCTCCCCGCTTCTCATTTCAGGAAAAAAAACAACCAAACAAACAACAAAACACACACACACACACACACACACACACACACAAACTGTAATGCCACTAGACAGTGAGGACTGCACCAATAAAAATATTTGGGAAAATAAAGAACCCATTATTTACAACAGCAGTGATCTGCCTCATTGTTCTATGAGTAGTATTCTTTAAAATCCTTCTTATCCATTAGACCAGGGGTTCCCAAACTACGGCTGGCAGGCCGCATGCAGCCCCCTGAGGTCATTTATCTGGCCCCCACCGCACTTCCAGAAGGGGCACCTCTTTAATTCGTGGTCAGTGAGAGGTCCACATCCTGTGCTCCTGGAGTTCTGTGTGTGGTGGTGCCGCAAAGCTCAGCATCGCTCACGTACAGTACTACTTCTGGTGACGCGGGACGCAAGTGTCACGGCTCCAGAAGTGCGTCATATCACTTGTTACGGCTAGCAGTGACAAATATGGAACCTGACATTGACCATCTCATTAGCCAAAAGCAGGCCCCTAGTTCCCATTAAAATACTGGTCAGGGCCCTGGCTGGTTGGCTCAGTGGTAGAGCATCGGCCTGGCGTGCAGGAGTCCCGGGTTCGATTCCCGGCCAAGGCACACAGGAGAGGCGCCCATCTGCTTCTCCACCCCTCCCCCTCTCCTTCCTCTCTGTCTCTCTCTTCCCCTCCCGCAGCCGAGGCTCCATTGGAGCAAAAGATGGCCCTTGGCCTCTGCCCCAGGCGCTAGAGTGGCTCTGGTCGCAACAGAGCAACGCCCCAGATGGGCAGAGCATCGCTCCCTGGTGGGTATGCCAGGTGGATCCTGGTCGGGCGCATCCAGGAGTCTGTCTGACTGCCTCCCCGTTTCCAGCTTCAGAAAAATACAAAAAAAATAGAAATACTGGTCAGTTTGTTGAATTTAAATTTACTTGTTCTTTATTTTAAATACTGTATTTATTCCTGTTTTGTTTTTTTACTTTAAAATAAGATATGTAGCCCTGGCCGGTTGGCTCAGCGGTAGAGCGTCGGCCTGGCGTGCGGGGGACCCGGGTTCGATTCCTGGCCAGGGCACATAGGAGAAGCGCCCATTTGCTTCTCCACCGCCCCCCCTCCTTCCTCTCTGTCTCTCTCTTCCCCTCCCGCAGCCAGCCAAGGCTCCATTGGAGCAAAGATGGCCCGGGCGCTGGGGATGGCTCCTTGGCCTCTGCCCCAGGCGCTAGAGTGGCTCTGGTCGCAGCAGAGCAACGCCCCGGAGGGGCAGAGCATTGCCCCCTGGTGGGCAGAGCATCGCCCCTGGTGGGCGTGCCGGGTGGATCCCGGTCGGGCGCATGCGGGATTCTGTCTGACTGTCTCTCCCCGTTTCTAGCTTCAGAAAAATACAAGAAAAAAAAAAAAAAAAAAAAAAAGATATGTACAGTATGTATAGGGATTTGTTCATAGTTGTTTTTATAGTCTGGCCCTCCAATGGTCTGAGGGACAGTGAACTGGCCCCCTGTGTAAAAAGTTTGGGGACCCCTGTATTAGACCAAAAGCTATTGGAGCACCTTTTCATCCAGGAGCTTGGCAATTAACCCCCACCTTCATCAGTAAGGTGGAGTTAATGTTATAACTCTGCAGGATGAATAAAGTAGATCCAGTAAATGTTTCAAATTTAGTCACAATCCCTCCATTCAGCAACTATTTGCTAATTATATATTATGTACTGATCGATATACCTGGGATAAAATGGTAAGTAAAAATAGACTTGAGCCCTGCCCTCATGGAGTTTATGGTATGCCTAGAGACAAACAATAAAGTAACACAAGAAAAAGAGGAATGCTTAGGGGGCAAGTGGTACCAAGGAATGGTACGAAATGCTGTGAGAGCATACATATTCAGGATCTGTCCTAATTGGGGGGGGGGGGGGTGAGTCAGGATGTGTGTGTGCCTCTAAGAGCCATAAAAAAAGGCAGAAGCTTCCCATGCTCAGTTAGTGAATGACCATGAAAACAGCTTGCTCCTTATCCAATTGACCCTCATAGTAGTTACATTCCAAATCCTGATCTCTCCAACCACCTCCAATTTTCACATCAATCAGAGCTCCTTGGCATCACTAAAACATGCAGATATGACTCAACTGTACCAGCAAGTTACCAATCGGAGCATTCTCCATCTATATCAATTTCTAGAAATGTCCCCACCTCCTTTCATGTTTAACTTCATAAAAGCAAAGTTCAAGGCTTACACTCAAGAAAATGTTAAGGCTCTGTATTACTTTTGCACTTTTCACACGTCAACAAGGAAAGAAAAGGAAAACTATGATGGCATAGTAACTTAAAATGACCCTTCCAGCATCTTTCCAATTTCTCTACCTCCAAATGTTATCCATTACTACCAACCTCAGTGCATATACCGTGCTGCTTGGAGAGAGATCATTAAGTTTTAATTAGCTAAGTCAATGTTGTTTTGCTTTTAACAATTTGGTGAATAAAATGAAGTGCAAGCAATGATTTTTAAGAACAAAGTTGGCTTTATACTTTACCAGTGGTCTTCTTTCACTGATCCACCACATGGAAATAAAAGCTCTCTATGAAGCCCAGTCTGGTTCCCAGCTTCCTATGTTTATAAGACAGTTCCCTGAAACTGTATTAGACACAACTATCTCATCAAGCACTCTTCTCTTCCCTAAATTACCTCCTGCTTTCTGTCATTTAGCATAGCCTCCAGACCAAGAGAAATACAGGTACTATGAGTCAAGCCTAATTGTATGAAGTAGAATTATAAAATGCAAAAGTAGTAAATAAAAGAATAACTTCACTCTGCCCCATCACCCCCAATCACCTCCATTCTATAGAAAAAGGCTTTTCTTTCCTCTCTTATCCAGTTACAACTTGGCCTGTAGCCAGTAAAGGAGACTGGATACGCAAAACAAATTTCAGATGAGGGCCTTAAACATAAAGGTTACTTTTCTGGTTCTCTCTTCCATCTTCCACTCTGGAGCTTCTCAGGTTAAATGCTGATATGGGTCATCTGGCCTGATCATACTCAGTGACAGCTCTCCCCCTCCTCCCTCAACAGCTCTTGCCTATTTTGCTCTTCTCCAGGGTCAAGTAAGTAATTTGAGTTAACTGGAATCCAGCCAGCTTCATATCTTCTCAGCCAAAATCCAGTTGCTATTAGAGAGAAGGGAAAGGTTGGGTTCTACGTATATTCACCCAGGACTATCTCCTAACCCTGGCACTGAGAGACGTTGTTACAGAAAATTTGTTCTTCCCTAAAATCATGTCTCAAGCTCTCATTAAAGTTGCTACGTTTCTAGGGCAGAGAAGGCAAAGGCTACAGCTTAACTGCTTGCTCATATGCATTCTTGACAAAGCTCTTGCTCTTAATGTAGAATAGTTCTAGGAGTTATCAGGAATCTCTCTCAGGATTTGGACCTCAAGGAGGCCCAGGTGCAAATCAGTTTTAGTGAATGATCTTAGGAATCTGGGGTGGCATGTAGGACCTTAAAATTAAAACACCAGCCTGGCCTATGGTGGCACAGTGGATAAAGAATCGATCTGGAACATTGAGGTCACCAGTTCAAAACCCTAGGCTTGCCTGGTCAAGGCACATATGGGAGTTGATGCTTCCTGTTCTTCCCCCCTTTCTTTCTCTCTCTCCTCTCCAAAATGAATTTTAAAAAAGTAAATGTGCAAAACTTAAAAAAAAAAAAAATTAAAACACCAGGCCCTGTGGCTGGTGGCTCAGTGGACAGAGCATCAGCCCAGTGCATGGACATTCTGGATTAAATTTCTGGTAAGGGCACACAGGAGAAAAGACCATCTGCTTCTCTGCCCCTTCCACTCCTGATTCACTCTCTCTTCCCCTCCCCTCCCACAGCCATGGCTCAAGTCCTTTGAGTGCATCAGCCCCAGGCACTGCGGATAGCTCCATGGAACTTCTGCCTCAGGTGCTAAAAATAGCTCAGTTGTGAATCTGGACCCAGATAGGCAGAGCATTGGCCCCAGATGGGGGTCACCAGGTGTATCCTGGTTGGGATGCATGCAGGAATCTGTCTCTCTATCTTTCTTCCTCTAACTTGGAAAAGAAGAAAAACAAAATTTCTGTAGCAGTCAGGATAGGCTTGTAACAAGTAACTCCAAAATCTCAGTGACTTAAGTCTAGTTCATGCAACAAGTCCCACAAAATGGTCATCCAGGCTGTTGAAGTAGTTACCATCTCTACCACTGCCACTCAATGTGAGGGAAAGAGACAGCGAAAATATCTCAATGGTGCCTAAAGCTTACATCCAAAAATGACACACCACTTCTAGTCACATTTTATTTACCTTTGGTCACACAGTCACTTCTACTTCCAGGGAGTGGGGAAATGCATTCCCAACATGGTCCCAGAAGCAGAGAAAACCAAGATGTTTTCAACAACTTTTAGTAAAACGGCTTTAATTCTTCTATCCATCCATTACATATTTTTATTCAAAAAACTTACTAAGTGCTTACCATATGCCAGATATTGTTTTAGGCATTAAGCTATATAGCAAGGGCTAACAAAAAGCAAAACAGACAAATAAGCCTAACCTCATGGACTGCATAGTCCCAGAGCATCATAGCAGATTCCTCCCTGTCCCACTATTTCTTTCTCCTCTCTTTTCTAGTATTTTCCTTTCTTGTCTTTTGACATCTTCCCCAATTTAATTTAATCACCATTCTTCAGATCTTCTATTTTTCATTTTCCAGGGTACCATTCCCTCTCCCCTTTGTTGTAGCTCTATTTTAAAATGGTTTGGGATTAAGTAATTTTATTGACACTTTCTGAGCACAGTACCTGGTACTTGGTAAACAACTTAAAAACTGTACTGAATGAACTAATGTAAGAAGCGTATGCTTCTTTTAAATTATTATTGGTTTTAGAGAGAGAAGAAGGAAGAGAAAGAGAAACATCGATTTGTGTTCCACTTCTTTAGGCATTCATTAGTTGATTTTTGTATGTGCCCTGACCAGGGATCAAACTTGCAAACTTGGCATATCAAGATGGTGCTCTTTAATCAACTGAACTACCCGGCCAGGGCCAGCATACATTTCTTGACAGCAGGAAGTTTGGAAAAGACAAGCTCTACCCTCAATTTTTTGAGAATCTGATCATATTCTGCCTACCATGGGGAAACATTACTGATGACTTCTAGATATGGTATTTTCTTTTCCGGGCACTCCCCAGAAGCCACACCCTATGGTGAACACATATGTCTGCCACACATGAAGACAACAATTGATTTCAACCCCCTCAGACTGAAGAAACAAAAACATTACAGTTTGTTATAGCCCATTTGTTCCGTTGAGGTAATGGAGAAGGACTATGCCACTGAAATAGTCCTAATAATCAGACAAGTGGGATTCTATAAAAAGTCCTATCAGTGCTTGACCAGATGGTGGCGCAGTGGATAGAGCGTCTAACTAGGACACAAAGGACCCAGTTTCGAAACCCCAAGGTCGCCGGCTTGAACGCAGGCTCATCTGGTTTGAGCACAGCTCACCAGCCTGAATCCAAGGTCGCTGGCTTGAGCAAGGGGTCACTTGCTCTGCTGTAGCCCCCCAGTCAAGGCACGTATGAGAAAGCAACCAATGAACAACTAAGGTGCCACAACAAAGAACTGATGCTTCTCATCTCTCTCCCTTCCTGTCTGTCCCTATCTGTCCCTCTCTCTCTGTCTCTGTCACACACACAAAAAATAAATAAAAATCCTATCAGTGTTTGTTATATCAAGTAGGTATCATGAAGACACATAAGACCTTGGCATTACTGATTTTACTATTCTTCAGTTCATCCTAGCAGGGTCTAGGGCAGGGGCCAAACTACGGCCCCCCAAGGCCATTTATCCGGCCCCCACCACACTTCCGGAAGGGGCACCTCTTTCATTGGTGGTCAGTGAGAGGAACATAGTTCCCATTGAAATACTGGTCAGTTTGTTGATTTAAATTTACTTGTTCTTTATTTTAAATATTGTATTTGTTCCCGTTTTGTTTTTTTACTTTAAAATAAGATATGTGCAGTGTACGTAGGGATTTGTTCATAGTTTTTTTTATAGTCCGGCCCTCCAACTGTCTGAGGGACAGTGAACTGGCCCCCTGTGTAAAAAGTTTGGGGACCCCTGGTCTAGGGTATCTAGCATCACAGCTTTCCAGACAGCAAGCATGTCAAATATAATTTTGAGCCAACTCTGGTGAGGATCTAAAGGCTACATTGTATAAGGCTACAAAAAACATTTCTGAACTCTGATCAAATGAACAGAAAGAACCACCTGCTTGGTTGGAGAGTCCCCTATTTAAAGATTTTTTTTTAATTTTATTTATTGATTTTTAGAGAGAGAGGAATGAGAGAGAAAGAGAGAGAGAGAGAGAGAGAAAGGGGAGGAGCAGGAAGCATCAACTCCCATATGTGCCTTGACCAGGTAAGCCCAAGGTTTCGAACCGGCAACCTCAGTGTTCCAGGTCGGCGCTTTATCCCACTGCGCCACCACAGGTCAGGCAAGAGTCCCCTATTTAAAAAAAATAATTTAAAAAACGGCATATAACTTTTCTGGAATATCCTTCTTCCTTTGTTTCTTATTTTGTCCAGATCTGATAAAAGCTTGCAAATAACAATAATAACAGTTGCCTCTCAGATTCACACTAGAATCTGGTGCTTTGAAAAATTCCTGTCTGATTTCACTAAGCCCATATTAAAAGAAAAAAAAAAGAGTCAAAAAGATCTGCCATCTAGGCCAGGATCTGTGACTAGTAAGCTGGCAACAAAAACATTTCACATTCCTAGGTCTCATTTCCTCATCAGATCAAGTATGTAGCTTAAGACTATATGATATCGTCTGACCAGGGGTGGCAGAGTGGATAGAGTGTCTACCTGGGAGGCTGAGGATCCAGGTTTAAAACCCTGAGCTCGCTGGCTTGAGCACGGGCTCATTTGGCTTGAGCATGGAATCACTGACATAACCCCACAGTCACTGGCTCAGCTGGAGCCCCCTGGTCAAGGCACGTATGAGAAGCAATCAAAGAACAACCGAAGTGCCACAACTACAAGTTGATGCTTCTCATGTCTCACTCTTCCTGTGTCTGTCTGTCTCTCTCTCTCCTGTAAAAAGTATATATAAAAAAAAAAGTAAAAACTATGATTTCTACAGTTTCTTCTAGCTCTAAATTTTATGACTTTAATGAAAGACTCAGGATTCCCATTTCTAATTAGAACGCTGAATGGTGAAAGACACCATTACGCTCACCTTATTTACGCTCACCCTTATCATGACAAGATAAGTAAACTACAAAATCAATTTTGTGCTCTAGCCGGTTGGCTCAGTGGTAGAGCATCGGCCTGGCGTGCAGAAGTCCCGGGTTCGATTCCCGGCCAGGGCACACAGGAGAGGCGCCCATCTGCTTCCCCCCCCCTTCCTCTCTCTGTCTCTCTTCCCCTCCCGCAGCGAGGCTCCATTGGAGCAAAGATGGCCCGGGTGCTGGGGATGGCTCCTTGGCCTCTGCCCCAGGTGCTAGAGTGGCTCTGGTCGCAACAGAGCGTCGCCCCCTGGTGGGCGTGCCGGGTGGATCCGGTCGGGCGCAACCCTGGCCGGGAATCGAACCCGGGACTTCTGCACGCCAGGCTGATGCTCTACCACTGAGTCAACTGGCCAGGGTGTTTGTTTGTTTTCAGGGACAGAGAAGAGAGTCAGAGAGAGAGGGATAGACAGAGACAGACAGACAGGAACGGAGAGAGATGAGAAGCATCCATCATCAGTTTTTTGTTGTGAGACCTTAGTTGTTCATTGATTGCTTTCTCATATATGCCTTGACCGTGGGCCTTCAGCAGACCGAATAACCCCTTGCTCGAGCCAGCGAGCTTGGGTCCAAGCTGGTGAGCCCTGTTCAAACCAGATGAGCCCGCACTCAAGCTGGCAACCTCGGGGTCTCGAACCTGGGTCCTCTGCATCCCAGTCTGACGCTCTATCCACTGCGCCACTGCCTGATCAGGCCAAAATCAGTTTTTTAATAAATCTTTTTTTTTAAAGACTTTATTGATGTTTTAGAGAGAGAGAGAGAGAAAGGAAGGAGAAAGAAGGGTAGAGGAGCAGGAAGTACCAACTCCCATATGTGCCTTGACCAGGCAAGCCCAGGGCTTTGAGACAGCAACCTCAGTGTTCCAGGTCAATCCTTTATCCACTGCGCCACCACAGACCAGGTACAAAATCAGCTTTTAAAAAACCCTAGCATGGGCCTGACCTGTGGTGGCGCAGTGGATAAAGTGTCAACCTGGAAATGCTGAGGTCGCTGGTTTGAAGCCCTGGGCTCACCCGGTCTAGGTACATATGGGAGTTGATGCTTCCTGCTCCTCCTCCCTTCTCTCTCTCTCTCTGTCTGTCTCTGTCTCTCTTCTTCCTCTCAAATGAATAAATAAAATCTCTAATTAATATATATATATATTTTTTTTTAAACAACAAAAATACCCTAGCATGTGGTGGCATATGGACAGTGTGTTGACCTAAAACGCAGAGGTCACCAGTTTAAAACCTTAGGCTTGCCCAGCCAAGGTACATATGACAAGGAACAAGCAAACAACAACTAAAGTGAAGCAACCATGAGTTGATACTTCTCGCTCCCCGTCCCTCTCCTCTCTCTATAAAATCAGTAAGTAAATTTAAACTAGTACAAAGAAATAAAAATAAAACAGCTAAGGATGCAAAGAAATCTAAATAAAATTTCAGAAAATGTCAAGTTCTTCATAAGAGAAGAAAACATGGCTATTCTCATTCTTAGCAAAGTGGCAAGAGAACAAAGAATTTCCACTAATAGAATTAAGAAGAAACCAGACAACCTGACCTGTGGTGGCGCAGTGGATAAAGCACTGACCTGGAACACTGAGGTCACCAGTTCGAAACACTGGGCTTGCCTGCTTAAGGCACATATGGGAGTTGATGCTTCCTGTTCCTCCATGCCCCACCTCTTCTCTAAAATGAACAAATAAAATTAAAAAAAAAGAAGCCAGACAAATTTATAACCAACTTTTAATGGCTACATGTAAATTCAGGTAACACATTACAATTCAATTCAGAGAAGGACCAGTTACAAGCCACCCTGCCAACTATTCCCCATGGGTCTTCAGTGAGTACAAAAGGCTATAGGTGCCTGGTCTGTGGTGGTGCAGGGGGACAGAGCACCAATTTGGAATGCTGAGGTCACTGGTCCTTGGGCTTGCCAAGGCACACACAACAAGCAACCAATGAACAGCTAGAGTGAAACAACTACTTCTTGTACCCTACCCCCCAAAATCAATAAATAAAATCTTTAAAAAAGAAAGAAAAAAAAAACAGTCTAAGGGCATGGCAGGAAAGCTGAGGGCATCTCATGAAGCATAGGAGCCTCCACCATGTCCAAGGCAGATACCCCCTAAAGGTGGGGGAAAGCAAAAGGAAGCAGGAGATAACCCCCTTGAGGCACTCTGAAAAGGCAAAGAAATACACTGACTTGGGAGGACAAACATACAATACAAACTACAGATGATGTATTATAAAGTTGTACACCTGAAACCTATATAATTTTACTAATCAATGTCACCCCAATAAATTAGTAAAAAGGAAACACTGCAAAAAACGTGAGGTAAAGAAAACCTAAGGTGGGACTGGAAAACAAACAAACAAAAAACCTGTCTAAGTAGTCCAAAGAGCTGATAGCTGAAAAGTAGAGTCCCAATGTTCAGAAAGCTGATGGAGCAAAAGTATATAAGTATATAAAGAAAAAATAAACAAAAACTATCCAAAACTGATAAAGGACATCAACACATACACCCAGAAAATCAATGAACCAAACAGGATAAATACAAAGAAACCCATACAATAAGCACATCATAATCAAACCTGAAAATGGGGGAAGGGCAGAAAAAGCAACTCAAAAGCAATCAGGGAAAACAGAAAAAGTACATACTAGGGAAAGACAATAGGAGTGACGACTGACGCATCACTAAAAGTAGTGAACATCAGAAGACAATAGAACATTACCGTTTAAGTGACAAAAAAAAAAAAAAAAAAGAAAGAAAAAAAAAAAAAAAAGAAACCGTCAATCCAGAATTCTATATCTAGGAAAAATGTTTCAAAAATGAAGAATTAAAGATATTTTCAAAAACACAAAAGCAGAATTTGTCTTCAGCAGACTTTCACTACAAGAAATGCTAAAAGAGCCTGACTAGGTGGCGCTGCAGTAGATAGAGCATCGACCTCGGATGCTGAGGACCCAGGTTCGAAATCCTGAGGTCACTAGTTTGAGCACAGGTTTGAGCATGGGATCATAAACATGACCTCCATAGTCACAGGCTTGAGCAAGGGGTCACTGGCTTGGCTAGACCCCCCAGCCTCCAGTCAAGACACGTTTGAGAAGCAGTCAAGTACAACTAAAGTGTCACAACTGCCTGACCAGGCGGTGGCGCAGTGGATAGAGCATTGGACTGGGATGCAGAGGACCCAGGTTCGAGACCCTGAGGTCACCAGCTTGAGTGCGGGCTCATCTGGTTTGAGCAAAAAGCTCACCAGCTTGGACTCAAGGTCACTGGCTCGAGCAAGGGGTTACTCGGTCTGCTGAAGGCCCATGGTCAAGGCACATATGAGAAAGCAATCAATAAACAACTAAGGAGTCACAACGAAAAACTGATGATTGATGCTTCTCATCTCTCTCTGTTCCTGTCTGTCCCTGTTTATCCCTCTCTCTGACTCTGTCTCTGTAAAAAAAAAAAAAAGTTACAATATCTAAAAATAAAGTTTAAAAATGAAAAAAATAAAGTGTCACAACTGCCCTGGCTGACTGGCTCAGTGGATAGAGCATCAACCCAGCATATGGATGTTCCAGGTTTGATTCCTGGTCAGGGCACACCCGAGAAGCAACCATCTGCTTTTCTACCCCTCCCTTCCTTTCCCCTTTCTCTCCTTCTTCCTCACCCATAGCCAGTGGCTCAGGAGCTGACAATAGCTTGGTTGGTCCAAGCGGGTCAGCCTCAGGTGCTAAAAATAGCTTGGCTGATTCGAGCATCTGCCCCAGATGGAGAATGCTGGGTGGATCCCCATAGGGGTGCATGCAGGAGTCTGTCTCACTATCTCCCCTACTCTCACTTTTTAAAAAATGTATTATGTGTGAAGATTTGTGCTGTGCATATACTTTTTGAAATTTATTGAATTTGTGAGAGAGACATTGATTTGTTGTTCCACTTATTTATGGACTTTTATTGGTTGATGCTTACATGTACCCTGACCAGGTATCAAACGCTCAACCTTGGTATATTGGGACATTAACCAACTGAGCTAACCAGCCAGGGTCTGGGCATATACTCTTAACACAAATCTTCCTAACAACATTGCAAAATAAGTCTTAAGATCTTTATTTTAGAAAATTTAGCCTGATCAGGCAGTGGCACAGTGGATAGAGCATCAGCCTAGGATGCTGAGGACCCAGGTTCAAAACTCCAGGGTTGCTGGCTTGAGCACAGGGTCTCCGGCTTGAATGTGGCATCACAGACATGACCCCATGATCACTGGCTTGACATGGGATCATAGACATGCCCCCATGATTGCTGGCTCAAGCAAGGGGTCACTGGCTCGGCTGGAACCCCCCCTCCTCATGTCAAGGCACATATGAGAAAGCAATCAATGAACAACTAAGGAGCAGCAACAAAGAACTAATGCTTATCATCTCTCTCCCTTACTGTCTGTCTGTCCCTGTCTGTCCCTCCATCTCTTTTCTATCTCTCAAAAAAAAAAAAAAATTAATGCATTCAAGAGCAAGCAACTGTGAGAGAGACAGAATTTGAACCTCAGGTTTTTAACTCAAACCCCATGATCTTCTCTCAAATAATGTAACTTTTCTCAAGCAATAATGTATTGACAAATACAGTACAAACACACAACCCTTTGAGAATAGAGTATATTTCCTACAGGACATTCATCTGCATAACCAAATATAATCAATCAAAATCAGGAAATCAACACTGGTATAGTACTACCATCTAATACTCAGATCCTATTTAAGTTTCTGCCACTGTACCAATAATGTACTTGAAAGCTAAAAAACCTAATCCAGAATTACATGTTAATTAATTACAATGCAATTTTTTTTTTTTCAATTAAGAATTTTTCTTGCCTGACCAGGCGGTAGCACAGTGGATAGAACGTCGAACTGGGATGCGGAGGACCCAGGTTCGAGACCGTGAGGTCGCCAGCTTGAGCACGGGCTCATCTGGTTTAAGCAAGGCTCACCAGCTTGAGCAGCAGGTCGCTGGCTTGAGCAAGGGGTCACTCGGTCTGCTGTAGTCCCCTCATCAAGGCACATATGAGAAATCAATCAATGAACAACTAAGGAGCCACAACAAAGAATTGATGCTTCTCATCTCTCTCCCTTCCTGTCTGTCCCTCTCTCTGACTCTGTCTCTGCCACAAAAAAAAGTTTTTCTTTCCTTTTCTTTTTTTAAATTATATTTATTGATTTAGAGCAGGGGTCCCCAAACTTTTTACACAGGGGGCCAGTTCACTGTCCCTCAGACTGTTGGAGGGCCAGACTATAAAAAAACTATGAACAAATCCCTATGCACACTGCACATATCTTATTTTAAAGTAAAAAAAAAAAAAAAAAAAAAAGGAATAAATACAATATTTAAAATAAAGAACAAGTAAATGTAAATCAACAAACTGACCAGTATTTCAATGGGAACTATGGGCCTGCTTTTGGCTAATGAGATGGTCAATGTGCTCCTCTCACTGACCACCAATGAAAGAGGTGCCCCTTCCGGAAGTGTGGCAGGGGCTGGATAAATGGCCTCAGGGGGCTGCATGCGGCTTGCGGGCCGTAGTTTGGGGACCCCTGATTTAGAGAGAACATGGGGGAAGAGTGGGAAGCATCAATTCATAGTTGCTTCTCCCGGGCAGGCCTGGGGTTTGAACCGTTGACCTCAGCATTCCAGGTGGACACTTTATCCACTGCACACCACCACAGGCCAGGACACAATGCAATCTCTAACTACTTTTTCCCTTCAGAAGTTTGAAGGAATCAAACTTTACAAAAATTTGTCCACAAAAATTTACTGAGTTCTTGAAATAGGCAAGGCACTGTTTGATGGTATCGTGGAGAGTAAGATAGTTAAGGTTCTTCTGCTTTCAAAGAGTTCACATTTTAGTAAAGAAAGACTAACAAGCCTGACTAGTCGGTGGTGCAGTGGATAGCGTCGGACTGGGATACGGAAGGACCCAGGTTTGAGACCCCAGGGTCACTGGCTTGAGCGCGGGCTCATCTGGTTTGAGCAAAAAGCTCACCAGCTTGGACCCAAGGTCACTGGCTCAAGCAAGGGGTTACTGGGTCTGCTGAAGGCCCGCAGTCCAGGCACATATGAGAAAGCAATCAATGAACAACTAAGGTGTCGCAATGAAAAACTGATGATTGATGCTTCTCATCTCTCCGTTCCTGTCTGTCTGTCCCTATCTATCCCTCTCCCTGACTCTTTCTCTGTCCCTGTAAAAAAAGAAAGAAAGAAAGACTAACAAGTAAAATAACATAACATCAGATATGATCAAGTGCTGATTATGTGGCTGGGAAATTGCCATCTAAGGAGTTGAAACCTAAATGAGAAGGTACTAGCAGTGCTAAGAAGTGGGAGAAGAACATTCCAACAGAGGAAGCAGCAAAGACAGAACCTGGTATTTTGAAGAAAAAGAAAAGATGCCAGTGTAACCACAGCAACTTGAAGAAAGGGAGGGTGGACTAATGTGGAGGTAAAATTGGATAGGCTGAAAGGAAGACGTGGGGCAGGAATCTAAATTTTATAACTAAGAGATAGGGAAAACTTATTAAAGGGCTTTAGGCAATTGACATGGTTTCATTTACATTTTTAAAAGATGATTCTGGCCTGACCAACGGTGGTGCAGTAGATAGAGCATCATCCTGAGATGCTGAGGTTCCAGGTTCAAACCCCAAGGTTGCCAGCTCTAGCGCAGGGTCACCACCTTGAGAGTAGGATTATCGACATGTTCTCATCAGGGTCGCTGAATTGAAGCACAAATATCAATGGCTTGAGCAAAGGGTCACAGGCTTGGTTGGCAAACCCTACGTGTCCCCCCACCCCCATCAAGGCACATACATATGAGAAGCAATCAGTGAACAACTAAAGTGATGCAACTACGAGTTGATGCTTCTCATCTCTCTCCTTTTCTGTCCCTCTCTCCAAAAAAAAAAAGAGTCTGGCTACTGGGCAGAGAATGAACGGAAGATAGTTTAATGAAAGCAGAAACCAGTTAAAAGCTCTTTCAGTAGGCCCATGAGATGATGGTGGCTGAGACTAGGCTGGTTGAAATAATGATGTCAAATAGGAGACAGATTCAAATGATATTTTGGAGATCAAGAAAACTTAACAATCGAGACTGACTGTGGTGGCACAGTGGATAAAGCGTCGACCTGGAAATGCTGAGGTCGCTGGTTCGAAACCCTGGGCTTGCCTGGTCAAGGCACATATGGGAGTTGATGCTTCCAGCTCCTCCCCCCTTCTCTCTCTCTCTCTGTCTCTCCTGTCTCTCTCTCTCTCTCTCTGTCTCTCCCTCTCTTCTCTAAAATAAATAAAAAATAAGAAAAAAAGAAAACTTAACAATCAAGTAGATAAGAGGAATAAGAGATCAAAAGGATTGATTCAGGTGTAACTCCTGGGTGCCAATTACTGAGATGGGGAAGACAGGAGAAGAACAATAGGGAAGAAGATCTATTTTGGAAATGTTAAGTCTATTTAGATAATGTCTATTTACATAACTGAGTGGTAAAATCAAACAGGCAATCAAATACTGCAAGTGTAGCTCAAGCAAGAAGTCTAAACCAGAAATAAATTTGAGAATTATCCATGTGCATACTATATTTAAAACAATAAGTTGAATGAGACCACCTGGGAAAGAATTTAGAAAGAGAAGGGACTAAAGCCCAGGATTGAACTCTAGGATATACCAATACTTAGAAGCAGGAAAGGAGAGAAACCTCTTAAAAAGTATGACAAGGTAGTCTGACCTGTGGTGGCACAATGGATAGTGTCGACCTGGAACGCTGAGTTCGCCAGTTTGAAACCCCAGGTTTGCAGGATCAAGGCACATACGACAAGCAATCAATGAACAACTAAAGCAGGGGTCCCCAAACTTTTTACACAGGGGGCCAAATCCCTATGCACATATTTTAAAGTAAAAAAACAAAATGGGAACAAATACAATATTTAAAATAAAGAACAAGTAAATTTAAGTCAACAAACTGACCAGTATTTCAATGGGAACTATGCTCCTCTCACTGACCACCAATGAAAGAGGTGCCCCTTCCAGAAGTGCAGCAGGGGGCCGGATAAATGGCCTCAGGGGGTTTCATGCAGCCCGTGGGGCCATAGTTTGGGGACCCCTGAACTAAAGTGAAGCAACTACAAGTTGATACTTCTATGTTGATACTTCTCATTCCCTCCACCTCTTTCCTCTCTGTAAAATCAATAAATAAAATCTTTTAAAAAAGTTGATGCCTGACTGGGCGGTGCCTCAGTGGATAGAGAGTAGGACTGGAATGCGGACGACCCAGGTTCGAGACCCGACGTCGCCAGCTTGAGCGCGGGCTCACCTGGTTTGAGCAAAAGCTCACCAGCGTGGACCCAAGGTCGCTGGCATGAGCAAGGGGTTACTCGGTCTGCAGTCAAGGCACATATGAGAAAGCAATCAATGAACTAAGGTGTCCCAACGAAAAACTGATGATTGATGCTTCTCATCTCTCTCTGTTCCTGTCTGTCTGTCCCTATCTATCCCTCTCTCTGACTCTCACTCTGTCTCTGTAAAAAAAAAAGAGAAAAAAAGTTGACAATGTATGAGGTAAGAGAAAAACAAGAAGACCAGTCTCAAAAGCTAAGAGAAGCAATAAATAGGCAGAAAACAGTGGTCAACTATAATGAATGCTGCAAGATCCTGCAATGTGGATTTGGTTAATGTAATTCACTGCTAACCCTGACTAGAACAACTTCAGTGGTGAGATGGTGCTAGAAGCCAACCTAGAGTAGGCTAAAGAGCAAAGAGATGCGGAGAAAGCATACAAAGACAACTCTTGAAAATGTACTTGAGGCCCTGGCCAGTGGCTCAGTGAATAAGAGCATCAGCCTGGCATATGGAAGTCCCAGGTGTGAGTCCCAGTCAAGGCACACAGTAGAAGTGACCATCTGCTTCTCCCTCCCCCACTCTTCTCCTCCTGCAGCCAGTGGTTCAATGCTTGGTACCATTTTACCAATAGAATGAAATATCAAATTTAAATAAAAACCAATGGAAAAAAATGTTATTTACTATATAAATATTCAATCTCTGTACAACTTTTCAGAAATGGATTTAAAAGGCTGGCATGCATGAAAGACAAACATTTAAAAAACTATCAGAGGGGCACACTGAAGTTTCCAAATATGCAGTTCACGGAGAAAAAAACAATGCAGATGGCAGCCTACACTGCTACCTTAAAAGCATCAGCTCCACATAAAAAACAACTCCCTGGAAAAAACCGTTAACTACAATAACATTATTGTTGTTTTTGCCATCTCAGTAATGGCTCTGAGCAATAAACTGACCAAAATCCCCATAACACTAGTAGACTATAGAGTGATGTAACAACAGCCCACAAAACAGGCTGAAGGAGCTGACAGGAGTCAGCCAACAATGCCACAAAGAATTTACTTTTGAGGCATCTTCTATTTTAACAGAGGCCCTAGAAAAACACATGATTCAAGTAGGCAACTGGAACAAGGAACCAGATAGCAGTGGTAAGGCTCACCATTTCATAAGGCAAAATACCTCACAGAAAAGAGAAAGGCTATGAATCCAGTTTGTTTCTGAATTCTGTATTATGCATACAGCTAACGACCTATACTCTTAAAACACAAACAATGGAAGTAGTTGTTTAATCTCTAAGTGACAGGATGCTTTGAAAATCTATAATGCTTTTATGTTTGTATTTCCTTTAGTAGGAAATATATTTTAAAGTATGAGTTAAACTGGCCCTGGTCGACTGGCTCAGTAGTAGAGTGTCATCCTGGCTTGTGGATGTCCTGGGTTCAATTCCCAGTCAGGGCACACAGGAGAAGCAACCATCTGCTTCTCCACCCCTTTCCCTCTCACTTCTCTCTCTCTCTTCCCATCCTGCAGCCAAGGTTCCATTGGAGAGGTGGCCCCAGGAACTGAGGATGGCTCCCAGCCTCCATCTCAGGTGCTAAGAAGAGAGACTGGTTGCTGAGCAACTGAGCAACGCCCCATATAGGCAGAGCATTGCCCCCTAGAGGGCTTGCAGGGTGGATCCTAGTCAGGGTAGAGTGGGAGACTCTCCGCCTCCCCTCCTCTCACCAAATTAAAAAAAAAGGTTTGTGTTAAACTTTATTAAAGTTCCTCTATACAAATCATACAATGCTCTTCCAGAATCTCTCCAAAGTTTTAACAGACATTAAAAATACACAGACAAAGCCCTGGACAGCTGGCTCAGTGGTAAAATGTCGGCCCCACGTGTGGAAGTCCCAGGTTCGATTACTGGCCAGGGCACACAGGAGAAGCACCCATGTGCCTCTCCACCCCTCCCCCTCTCCTTCCTCTCTGTCTCTCTCTTCCCCTCCCACAGCCAAGGCTCCATTGGAGCAAAGCTGGCCCAGGCACGGAGGATGGCTCTATGGTCTCTGCCTCAGGCTCTTGAATGGCTCTGGTTGCAACAGAGCAGTGCCCCAGACAGGCAGAACATCACACCCTGGTGGGTATGCCGGGTGGGTCCTGGTTGGGCACATGTGGGAGTCTGTCTCTCTGCCTCCCCACTTCTCACTTCAGAAAAATTAAATAAATAAATAAATACTAAAAAATTACACTTTATTGCCCACAAAACTCTTTAAGTCACTTTGAGAAAACATAAAATGAAAAATGAGGAAATGGGGTTTTTTTCTTTTCTTATTTTTAAAACTGCTATTCTTAATTTTTTTTCCCTCAATCTTATTTTAAGCCAACCTGCTATATAATTACTTTTTTTAAAACCAGTCAAATGTCATAATTACCAAAGTTGGGTGTATGCCCTAAATTTGGAAACTCTACATTCAGCTTATCTTTTAAAAACACTGATGAAAACAGTGCCACCTGACCAGGCAGTAGCGCAGTGGATAGAGCGTCGGACTGGGATGCAGAGGACCCAGGTTCGAGACCCCGAGGTCACCAGCTTGAGCACGGGCTCATCTGGTTTGAGCAAAACCTCACCAGCTTGGACCCAAGGTCGCTAGCTCAAGTAAGGAGTTACTCGGTCTGCTGAAGGCCCACGGTCAAGGCATATATGAGAAAGCAATCAATGAACAACTAAGGTATTGCAATGCGCAACAAAAAACTAATGATTGATGCTTCTCATTTCTTCGTTCCTGTCTGTCTGTCCCTGTCTATCCCTCTCTCTGTTTCTGAAAAAAAAAAAAAGAAAAAAGAAAAAGTACCTATAACAATACCCATTTCAAGCTGTTTTTATTAAAACTGAAAATTCATATAGATTAGGAGGAAGTACTATGTATCATATAAATCCATCAGAATGAAATGCTCATGTTTGGATTAAATACTTCTGTACTTACACTACTTAAACGAATTCCTAAATATTATAAAGATAACTTTTACATTACCAATGAAAACATAAGATTAATTTCTACTCACACCATAAAAGTACTATCTGTCCTTTGTAAATACAAATCTCTCTCAATAATAATCAAAAGAACTGTTAGGATCCAACATTTAATTGTAGCAACTGACCAGCAATTTTATCTTTCTTCTCAACAAATGTTACAAAATTCCACCTGTGGGATATACCATAACCTCCTAAAATGCAATTTAAGAAGCCATTTTTTTTTTAAAGAGAAACTGTGGTTCCTCGCTGTGTGAGAATTATAATGTGGACAGAAACATTTTAGCCTATCATTAAAAAACAACAACTAGAAACCCAGTGTATTTTAAAAGAAGGCCAGTAGCAGTCAGTTGCGTGATGAGTCATCACGCAACTCAGACTTACAGCACTTCAAGTTTCCTCCTACCTGACCCCAATCCGTTCAGCAATGTACCCTGAGACAGCAAACTTTACCATTTTGTCAGTTATGAATTCTCACAATGCTTAAATGAACTTATGCAAAACACTGTAAAACATTTAGTACAAGCACTTGTTATTAGATCATGTGCTTTTTCTATTGCAAAATTAACTGATCTTCAAATTGATCTTCTCTAGATTCTTACACAAAGTAGTCAAACACTACTCTTAATCTTCTTTTGCAAATGAGTGAACTCTGGCCCTGGCCGATTAGCTCAACGGTAGAGCATCAATCTGGTGTGTGGAGGTCCCAGGTTCGATTCCCGGCCAGGGCACACAGGAGAAGCACCCATTTGCTTCTCCACCCTTCCCCCTCCTCTCCTTTCTGTCTATCTCTCTCTTCCTCTCCTGCAGCCAAGGCTCCACTGGAGCAAAGTTGGCCGGGGCGCTGAGGGCCGCTCCATGGCCTCCACCTCAGGTGCTAGAGTGGATCCAGCCGCAGCAGAGCAACGCCCAAGATGGGCAGAGCATCGCCCCCTGGTGGACATGCCAGGTGGATCCTGGTCAAGAACATGCAGGAGTCTGACTGCCTCCCTGCTTCTAACTTTGGGAAAACACACACACACACAAAAAAAAATACCAAAAAAAAAAAAAAAAAAAAAAGCAAATAAGTGAACTCCAAAATATGGTGATATATAAAGGTTTCTCCATTTCCCAGAGGGTATTTTTTTCTCTCTTCTGAATGGTAATACCTGGATGATAATACACAACCTGCTCAAATCTGGCATTTCCTAGATTTTAGGATACCAATAGCAATTTTACAAGTTTCACAAGGCAATACTTAAGTGATGTAACATATATACATATGTGAAAGGATTTTACAGATCTTGGCACACAGCGAGCCCTTCATAAACATGTTTAAACAACTATGTGCTAAAGATATGTGAAGTTTATTCCACCCAATTCAAACTTATTTTCCCCAGTCAGGGAACATACAAGAACCAACCAATGAATATATAAGTGGAACAAAAAATCAATGTTTCTCTCTCTGTGCATGCATCTCTCTCTCAAATCAATAAATAAAAATTTTTAAAAGATGTTCAATCTCCTATTTGGACCCTACATTTATCTAGTCAGATTACTTTTTCCATCTGTTTCCCAACGTTGAAAGAGAGGTTAAGTCCAATCAGAACTTTAAAAAATATCAAGGCAAGAATCAAGCAATCAGAAAACTATTTTGAAGCTGTTTGCACTCCATTTTGTTTCCTGTTAATTTTTTTAACCAACATATCATCTTGTAACCGTAAAAAAAAAAAAAGTTAATATTGAGACTTATTTTAAGGGCATGTTTATCATTGATGGAAAGAATACGAATTTTTCTGCAAATCTGCGCAGTAGGCTTTCAATTCCACATCACCAGTTCCCTCCACTGGAGTTTTTCCCAATAAGCAAGCAAAGGAAAAAAACAGAAAAGGCATCGAAAAGATCGTGCTTCACAGAGCTCCTACCTAACCTAACACCTGAACCAGTCGAGTCTTAGTGAAACGAGGAACAAAGGGCGGCCAAACACCTCTACTTTTCAACGCACCTCACCAATCAGATAAAAATGCACAGCGAAGGCCCTTTTTATAGAGAACTGACAAAACAAGTTTCATTTGGATACTTTCACAGATACGCTCAAGGTCCCCAACGCGGCTACGGAAAGGCTGCAGTAGAGGGCAGGGAGGAAATTAAGAATTAAGACTCACGAGTTTTCTGGATCGCATTTAGGGACAGACTCAAAACTTGGGCAGAGGACCTCAGGGCTCTTAAGACGAGCCGGGTAAGCAGCGCGCGCTACGCAGTGTGCCGAGTCCAGTGGAGACTTTGCCCGGCAGGAGTCAGCTGAGGCCGAGTCACCGGAACGGGATGGGGGAGGAGACGCGGGAGCCTGTCGACAGGCAGCATGCCAGGAAGGCGAGACTCCGCGCCACCTCATGCTCCCCGGGCCACCCCTCCCGGCCGCCGCCCCTAGCCCGCCGGCCAGGCCGGGCTTCGAACCTGCGGAGCCGCCACAGGCAGAGGTGCCCCAGCGAGCACGTGGGGCTCCAGGGCCAGCGGGCGCGGCGGGGACCAGGACCGGCTACCGGCGAGGGGCGTGCCGGGTGGGAGGGGCGCGCCGGCCGCTCTGCCGGCCCCACGCGGGGACCCCGGCCCGCCGGCCCGCGCGGGGATGCGCCGGCCAGGCCCAAGCGGGCGGGCTAGCGGGCGGGCTGGCGGGCGGGCAGGGAGTGCGCGGGAGATGGAACAAAAGCGCCTTTGTTGAGCGGCGGCCGCCGGAGGGTCACACACAATGGAGGAGGGAGCCGGCTCCGCCGCCGCCGGGCCCGCCGCGGCGCCCTCCCGAGCCGCACGGCCAGCGCGCCCCAAACACGTACACACACACACTCACGGGACTTCTCCGACTCATCCGGGGAGTGCGGGGCCCGCGGACTGCCCCCAGTGTCGGCTCAGGTCTCCGGCTGTGCTGGCGGCAGCGGCGTCTCCGAGGCTCTCGCTTTGCCGCAGTCGCCGCCATGTAACCCCGAACCGCGAGAGAGGACGAGGGGAAGGGGCGGGTCTCCTGGCGCCACGCCCCCCCCACGTCACAGGCTCACTCCACGGGTTCCCCCGCCCCCGGCCAGCCTCTCCTGTCTGCACGCGCTGGAATTTCCAACGCCGGTGACTGGGCCTCGCGCGCCGCGGGGGTAGCGGGAGAGGCACGCAGGCCGGTCAGCCACATGGGCTAGGGCTGGGCTAGGGCTGGGCTTGGGGCTGGGACTGGGCGAGAAGGTGGAAAGACGGGCCTTCTCTGTGCTGCTAGTTCCCCCCCGCACTAGAGCACGGGGTTCCAAACTCCTTATGACACTTTACTGCGCAGCATGCAAGGCACTGGTCATCCAAGAAGCATGGGCCTTCGTCCCAGTACCGGGGATGGGACGGGAACAAGAAGGCTGGACTGGGAAGATGGATTGGCTACAAGGCAACAGCCGACTTACGGGCAAACGTGTTAGAGACCAAGTGCTAAGAAGGCCATTAATTCTGCCTGAGGGTATGGAGGAAGGCATTAAGTGAGGTCGCCACGGGTGACCTTTCAGCTGGATGAAAAGGAACCCATACTGAGGAGGTGAGGGGGAGGGTATTCCTGCGATGGAACAGGGTGAGCAAAGACAGGAGGAGAGCACTTGGGGGTGGGGGTTGCGGGTACTGGACTAGGCTAGTTTGACAAAAGTGTAGAATTTGCAAAGAGGTGTACTGGAAGACGTAACGAGAAGTGGGGATTGGTGACTTCTTGGGCCACTTGGATAAAAAGCAAACTTACTTTATCATGGCTTACCGAGTCCAAGGGGTCTTTCCAGTGTTTATGTGAAATTTATGTAGGTGTTTATGAAAATAGAGACGGTCAACATAGATGTTTTTTTCAATGACTTAATCACCATTTCCTGAATGAGAACCAAGCTTGGCAGCCCTTATCCATTATTATGCCCATCTTCAAATTTCAAACGTGAGGTTAAGATCGCTTCATAGGCCCTGGCCAGTTGGCTCAGCGGTAGAGCGTCGGCCTAGCGTGCGGAGGACCCGGGTTCGATTCCCGGCCAGGGCACATAGGAGAAGCGCCCATTTGCTTCTCCACCCTTCCGCCGCGCCTTCCTCTCTGTCTCTCTCTTCCCCTCCCGCAGCCAAGGCTCCATTGGAGCAAAGATGGCCCGGGCGCTGGGGATGGCTCTGTGGCCTCTGCCCCAGGCGCTAGAGTGGCTCTGGTCGCAACATGGCGACGCCCAGGATGGGCAGAGCATCGCCCCCTGGTGGGCAGAGCGTCGCCCCCTGGTGGGCGTGCCGGGTGGATCCCGGTCGGGCGCATGCGGGAGTCTGTCTGACTGTCTCTCCCTGTTTCCAGCTTCAGAAAAATGCAAAAAAAAAAAAAAAAAAAAAAGATCGCTTCATAGATCACATAGTGTTAAGTGATTGGGATGGAACTGAAATGTTTTATATAATTTATATGTATATATAATGTTATATATATTTTTATGTATTTTTATATGTACATAAAACAACACCATCTGAGTATCTGATGGTAAGAGGAGATGGTGAGTTGATAAAACCAAGAGAAAAGGGAGGCTTGTCTGACCTGTGGTGGTGCAGTGGATAAAGCCTGACCTGGAATACTGAGGTTACCAGTTGGGAAAACTTGGACTCGCCTGGTCAAGGCACATACAGGAAGCAACTACTACGAGGTGATGCTTCCTGCTTCTCTTCCCTCTTTTTCATTCTCTTTCTCCCTCCTCTATCTAAAAATCAATAAATAAAAATTTTTTAAAAAAGAAGGGGAGGCTTGTTCCAACTGCAAGATTGCTAATTTGTGAATACAGCCTCTGCTACAAGAGCTCCTTACCTACCTGCAATCACTATGTATCCATTACTGCCTCTGCTCAAGGCTCCCCTCATTACCAATACACCTTTCCTCCCTCCACCATCAATATTGGATGACCAGGAGGAAGTGGGGAGGAAAATAAATAACAAGCACTGTGTCTTTCCTCAAGGAGCTTAAAATGAGCCCTGAATGGTTGGCTCACTGGTAAGAGTGTTTGCCTGGCATGTGGATGTCCAGGGTTTGATTCCCAGTCAAGGCACACAGGAGAAGCGCCCATCTGTTTCTCCACTCCTCCCCCTCTTGCTTTTCTCTCTCTCTCTTCTGCAGCCATGGCTTGATTGGAGCAAGTGTGCCTCCGCCCCGCCATGCTGGAAATGGCTCTATGGCCTCTACCTTGGGCTAAGAAGGGCTTGGTTGCCGAGCAATGGAGCAACACCCCAGATACACAGAGTATCGCCCCTTAGTGGGCTTGCTGGGTGGATCCCAGTTGGGGCCTACGTGGGAGTCTCTCTGCCTCCCCTCCTCACTGAATAAAAAAAAAAAAGGAGCTTAAAATGTAGTGCCAGCTCCTTGCAACAAAGACCACCAAAATAACCCGTTGATCAAGCAAAGCCAGGTTTATTGCTCACCAAAGAGAAACTACTATGTTGATAGTCTTAGTAGTGTCTCAAAGAGGGAGGTCAAGAAGCAGGCCTGGAAGAGTAAACAGTTGTTTGATAAACATAGTGGAGTAATCTTGTTGAGGAGGAGACTCTTTACCCTGATGAAGGTGAGGTCAGTCCGCATTCTATTGTTCAGAAAAATGGGCTTAGAGAAAGTTCCTGAAACTGCAATTGAATTATTTGCAATATCTTGAGCAAGAACTTCTTGAAATTAAAGTCATGTTTATGCAGATGGTTGCATTGTAAAGTATGTAGTCATCTTATTTTTTAATTCTATTGTACGGCTGTAAATAATTTCAGTTCTCAGTAATTTTCCACAACTTCATTAGTGAGTAATGAATTTATTTTGGTGGATTATGACCTGCATTTTCTTCTTAATGAAACAGAGCAAAAAACTAGAGTGCATGACCCATAACAAAGGGTAAATGGTTTTTGTTTGTTTGTTTTTTTGTTTGTTTTTTTTACAGAGACAGAGAGTGAGTCAGAGAGAGGGATAGACAGGGACAGACAGACAAGAATGGAGAGAGATGAGAAGCATCAGTCATTAGTTTTTCATTGCACGTTGAGACACCTTAGTTGTTCATTGATTGCTTTCTCATATGTGCCTTGACCGCGGGCCTTCAGCAAACCGAGTATCCCCTTGCTGGAGCCAGTGACCTTGGGTTCAAGCTGGTGGGCTTTTGCTCAAACCAGATGAGCCCACGCTCAAGCTGGCAACCTCAGGGTCTCGAACCTGGGTCCTCTGCATCCCAGTCTGACGCTCTATCCACTGCGCCACCGCCTGGTCAGGCCAAAGGGCAAATGTTGTTTTGAATAACTTTTGTTTCAGTCATGTACCAATTTCAACAACTCTACAGCGTCATAAATTATGATAATGCCATTATTTTATGTGCTATTGAGGAAGCTAAAACTCTATCAAAATATGATAGCCTATTGCTACATTCCTGACTTCAGAGATATTAAAATGGAAAAAGTACTTAATATTAATGAAATATAAGGTATATACAGGGTGAGGCAAAAGTAGGTTGACAGTTGTGAGTATGCAAAATAGTTCATTTTCATATTATTAATAATTATTGTATTATTTTCAGACGAACAACTGAAAACCTACTTTTGCCCCACCCTCTCTAAGTGTGTCAGTCAGATCACAACATAAAGTGTATTTCTGTTTATTGCTAAGTACTGCTATGTTACAGTGCTGTTGTTAAAAGAGTTTGAGCCTGGCCTGACCAGGTGGTGGCGCAGTGGATAGAGCGTCGGACTGGGATGCGGAAGGACCCAGGTTCGAGACCCCGAGGTGGCCAGCTTGAGCGCGGGCTCATATGGCTTGAGCAAAGAGCTCACCAGCTTGGACCCAAGGTCGCTGGCTCCAGCAGGGGGTTACTCGGTCTGCTGAAGGCCCGCGGTCAAGGCACATGTGAGAAAGCAATCAATGAACAACTAAGAAGTCGCAACACGCAATGAGAAACTGATGATTGATGCTTCTCATCTCTCTCCGTTCCTGTCTGTCTGTCCCTGTCTATCTCTGCCTCTGTAAAAATAAATAAATAAATAAATAAATAAAAAATTAAAAAAAAAAAAAAAAAAAAAAAAAAAAAAAAAAAGAGTTTGAGCCTGGCCTGTGGTGGCGCAGTGGGTAAAGCGTCGACCTGGAAATGCTGAGGTTGCCGGTTCGAAACCCTGGGCTTGCCTGGTCAAGGCACATATGGGAGTTGTTGCTTCCAGCTCCTCCCCCCTTCTCTCTCTGTCTCTCCTCTCTCTCTGTCTCTCCCTCTCCTGTCTAAAATGAATAAATAAAAAAAATAATAAATAAATAAATAAAAAATTAAGAAAAAAAAAAAAGAGTTTGAAAGCCCTGTTTTAGTGGAGGAGAGCAGGAGAGGAACAGATAAGTATACCACAAGGCAGCTTGAGATGAGTGCTTCCTGAGCAGAGATGCAAATTACTTGCTCTTTTTGGAAGGAACAATTGTCGACAACTGGAGACATCAGGAAAGCTTAGATGGGAAGAGAGAATATTTGAGCTGGGCTTGATTCCATCAGGAAGTATCAGGAAAAAGACGTTTCTGGATGAGAGCGCAGAGTATACAAAGGCATAAATGTGCAGGGCACACTTTGGAAAAAGGGACAGGTCTGACAGGTCCCAGAGAATGAAGACAAGTTAGCACTAGACTGAGAAGGCCTTGACTGGATGCCAGAACTTTTGGATTCATGCTAAAGGTAGCAGGAGAGGAATTTAGATGATATAATTAGTTTTTTAGAACAATAATTCTGGCATGAATGGGATAGATAGATTAAATTGGAGACAGGGAAAGGGTAAAAGAATTCGTTTTTTTCTACCCTGCATCCAGTCTACTTACCCTGGTAACAATACTCTGATGTTCTTTAAGGAACCGCCCTTTTCTGTGTACAGTAGCCCCTCCTTATCCACAGTTTCACTTTCCACGGTTTTAGTTACCATGCTCCCAAAAATATTCAATGGAAAATTCCAGAAGTAAATATTCATAAGTTTTAACTTGTGCACTGTTTTCGAGTAGCATGGTGAAATCTCGGGTCATCCTGCTCCATCCTGCCAGGGATGTGAATCATCACTTTGTCCAGCATATCAATGCTATATATGCTTCCAGCTACCCACACTTTAATCACTTAGGAGCCATCTAGGTTATCAGAGGCACTGTTAGGGTATCACAGCGCTTGTGTTCAAGTAACCTTTATTTTACATAACAATGGCCCAAAAGCTAGTCACATAACTTTTATTACAATAGATTGTTAGAATTGTTCTATGTTTTTATTATCTTTTACTGCACCTAATTTAGGAATTAAATCACCATAGGTATGTATGTATAAGAAAAAACAGTATATATAGGGTTCAGTATTATCTGTGGTTTTAGGCCTCCATGGGTGGTCTTGGAATGTATCCCCTGTGGGTAAGAGGGGACTACTTTATGCTACAAAACTGGAATTGTGTCATTTGGGTGATTTAAAATTTTTTTTGCCTGACCAGTGGTGGCGTAGTGAAGAGAAGGTCGACCTAGAACGCGGAGGTCATCCCGCTTGAGAGCAGGCTCACCAGCTTGAGCACGGGTCGCTGGTTTGAGCGTGGAATCATAGACATGACCCCACAGTCACTGGCTTCAAGTCCAAGGTACTGGTTTGAGCAAGGGGTCACTGGCTTGGCTGGAGTCGCCCCCCCCCCCAGTCAAGGCACATATGAGAAGCAATCAATGAACAACTGAAGTGATAGAATTATGAGTTTATCTTATTTCTCTTCCTTCCTGTCTCTCCCTCCTTGCTCCCTCTCTCTCTGTCTCCCCACCTCTCTCTCTCTAAGATAAAATTAATATATATATTTGATTTAGAGAGAGAGATAAAGAGATATCAATTTGTTGTGCCACCTATTTATGCATTCATTGGATTGAACCGCAACCTTGGCATATTGCGATCACTCTCTAACCTACTTTCACAGACCCGCAGTTGAAAACCACGGCTTTAACCGACTGAGCTACCCGGCCGGGGCCAGGCCATCATTTGGGTGATTCTACATGGGAGTCAAGTGCTCTTATAGTTAGTTATATTTCAAACTGACATTGTCCAATTAAAAAATTAATTCTAAAATTCATGCTAATAACTTAAATTTTTCTTTTTTCTTACTTAGAATATTAAATAGTTATCATAGTTATCACATTTATAATACGTCAAGAGAGAAACTGGAAGGAAAAAGCTCTATATTTTCATTCTTCAGCCACATTTTTTACTACTTTTTGAACAAGGTGCCCTGAACCCCCCCCCCACACACACACACACACACGCCCTTCCTGGAAGAATCTCAACAGTTCTACTCTGAAGAAGGTGGGTCAGGGAAGCATTCCCACCAGCGTTCATCCCCCTCACTGATGGGTAGGGGCAGCGAGGTAAGAGAATGGATACATCTTTGTCCAGTGAATAAGGTGTCCAAGGCCACAGCGCCCAGCTGCCCACACTCAGGTGCTGCGTTTCCTCTAGTAAACACACTAGAGCCATTCGCGGAGGTAGGAGGTGGGGGAGGAAGGAAGACCTTGTTCTGCTGCTGGGCACATTTTCCCACGGAAACAATGTTCTGGGTCACAGTTCTCGTCCTCTCACGGTCAAGCTGCTTGTGGGCTAAATAGGCTTCTAAGAGTTGGCCTGAGCATTTATCACATTGTTTCTCTGGGGAAAATGGATTTTCACTTTCAAACAACCAAGTTAGAAATCAACTTTTGGGAGTGTAACTCAGACACACAGGGACTCTCTCTACCTTCCTAGCTCAGAGATGCTGAGACCATAGAGAAGAATGGTGTCTGCAGACCCAGGTAAACAACATTAAGGTTATTAAAAGCCATAACTTCACTTTATCCTCTGGGGGGTACGAGGAGTCCAGTCCCTCAGATCATACCCTGAAGAACTTGACTGCAGGTTCACCAGGGTTTATTGATCTCTGGCCACCAACACCCACCAGCCAAATCCCAGAGACTATGCACTATAAACCAGATGCAAATCCATTAAGAACACAAGAAAAGCTATGCTGAATTGGACAAAAGATTCATCCAGCCTGGTATTCTCTGACAATGACTGTGAACTTCCGTTTTACTCATTGTAAGCTCTGGTATTAAAACATTGTGCCTGAATATAATGTTCTCTCAATAAATGTTTGTTGGAAATTAAGTGTTTTTTGTCACTGCAATTGCTTTCTATGACATAAACTTCAAAAAGGCGACTAAGGATTTCCTCCAAATATTCACCTTTCTGAATTTTTTTTTTTTTTTTTTTTTTTTTGTGACAGAGAGAGAGAGAGAGGGACAGAATATGGACAGACAGAGACAGGAAGGGAGAGAGATGAGAAGCATCAATTCTTCATTGTTGGCACCTTAGTTGTTCGTTGATTGCTTTCTCGTATGTGCCTTGACCAAAGGGGGGGGCGCTACAGCAGAGCAAGTAACCTTGGGCTCAAGCCAGTGACCTTAGGCTTCAAGCCAGCGACCTTTGGGCTCAAGCCAGCAACCCCACACTCAATGGTGAGCCCACATTTCACATTTGAGCTGGTTGGGCCCATGCTCAAGCTGGCACCTCAGGGTCTCGAACTTGGTTCCTCCGCATCCCAGTCTGACACTATCCACTGCGCCACCGCCTAGTCAGGCTGAATTTATTTTTTTTAATGTTTATTTCATTGATTTTGGAGAGAGAGGAAACATCAATATATTCCTGTATGTGCCTTGACCAGGGGTTGAAACAGCAACCTCTGTGATTTGGGATGATACTCTAATGTACTGAGTCATCCAGCCAGGGCAACTGAAATTTATAGTACTATTTTTAAAGCAGCTTCCTGCTTAGGTTATTTTAGTTGCCCTTTTCTATGACCTGGTGTATTTAGTAGACCTTTTTTTTTTTTAAGGTTTTGGGGCAGAATTATAGAAATGATTCCAGGTACAGCTTCATTACCATTTTGTCAAATACAGGACAAAACAATTTTGTCAAAAGCTTTCAGTTTGTTTTTCATGTTTTTAGCAACACAGCCTAGCATTTTACTGTTATATGCAAACAACAATAACTCATGGTTCTCTTTCTTGGAATAAAACAGCTCCAAGCTCATCTTCATTTAAGTGTACTTCAGACTAACAATCCTAAATGCATTATCCAAAATCAGGGCAAAATCAAACTTATTTGCTATACTTTGTTCATCCACATAGCTTTGTGCAATTATCTTTAATTTAGATACATCTGTTTTGTATTTACTACTGTGGAGAGCTTAAGGACATCCCAGCCCAGTGATTTTTCCTCTATTGAGTCCGCATTCAAACAGCCCATGAACATTTTAAATAAGACAACCCCACCAGCAGCAACCCCTGAGGGCTGCACTCTGAAACGGAAAGAATCCTGTCCTGTTCTGGCACACACAGTAGTCAGCAGACTTGGGGACTGGCCCCAGCTCTGCCACTTAGTGGTTAGACTCCAGGCAAGTCATTTAATCTTATCTTTTCAATGTTATAAAATTTATACTATAATTAACACCTACCTCACCTCCCGTGCAAGATTGTTCCAGGGATTACATGAGATAATGTGTTTGAAAGCACTCTGAAAATGCTTATCAACTATACTGTATAAATAAGGGGTGTTATTAATGTTTGCATTCAGAGGCTTGCCTACTTAAACCCTGATTTCCTACAGCTAAGCCAGCTCGCTCTTCTTTCATTCAGTTTTTTGCACAGATATTCTTTAAGAGCTTTTTTTTTTTTTTTTTTTTTTTTTTTTTTGTATTTTTTCTGAAGCTGGAAATGGAGAGGCAGACAGACTCCCGCATGCGCCCGACCGGGATCCACCTGGCATGCCCACCAGGGGGCGATGCTCTGCCATCTGGGGTGTTGCTCTGTTGCAACCAGAGCCATTCTAGTGCCTGAGGCAGAGGCCATGGAGCCATCCTCAGCGACTGGGCCAACTTTGCTCCAATGAAGCCTTGGCTGCAGGAGGGAAAGAGAGAGACAGAGAGGAAGGAGAGGGGGAAGAGTGGAGAAGCAGATGGGGCTTCTCCTGTGTGCCCTGGCCGGGAATCGAACCTGGGACTCCTGCACACCAGTCCGCTGCTCTACCACTGAGCCAACCAGCCAGTGCCTTTAAGTGCTTTTATCCAAGATAGAACTTTCCTGAGGTCGCCGGTTCGAAACCCTGGGCTTGCCTGGCCAAGGCACATATGAGAGTTGATGCTTCCTGCTCCTCCCCCCTTCCTTTCTCTCTCTCTCCCTCTCTCTGTCCTTTCTCTCTAAAAATGAATAAATAGCCTGACCAGGTGGTGGCACAGTGGATAAAGCATCATCTTGGATGCTGACGACCCAGGTTCGAGACTCCAAGGTCACCAGCTTGAGTGCGGGCTCATCTGGTTTGAGCAAAAGCTCACCAGCTTGGACCCAAGGTCGCTGGCTCAAGCAAGGGGTTACTCCATCTACTGAAAGCCTGTGGTCAAGGCACATATGAGAAAGCAATCAATGAACAACTAAGGTGTCACAATGCGCAACAAAAAACTAATGATTGATGTTTCTCATCTCTCCATTCCTGTCTGTCTTTCCCTGTCTATCCCTCTCTCTGACTCTCTCTCTGTCTATGTAAATAAATAAATAAAAATGAATAAATAGCCTGACCAGGCGGTGGCACAGTGGATAGAGCGTTGGACTGGGATGCGGAGGACCCAGGTTCGAGACCCCAAGGCCACCAGCTTGAGCGCGGGCTTATCTGGTTTGAGCAAGGCTCACCAGCTTGGACCCAAGGTAGCTGGCTCGAGCAAGGGGTCACTCGGTCTGCTGTAGCACCCTGGTCAAAGCACATATGAGAAATCAATGAACAACTAAGGAGCCGAAACAAAGAATTGATGTTTCTCATCTCTCTCCCTTCCTATCTGTCCCTCTCTCTGTCTCTGCCACACACACAAAAAAAAGAATAAATAAAATCAAAAGAAAATAAACCACAAGATAGAACTTTCTTCATACTTTCTTGGTAGCTTAGGGCTTATTTTCAACGTTTAACGTTCAAATTGGTAGAAAAATTTTTTGAAAAGTGTAGTATTCCCTGTTTTCATGCTTATTTATTCCTCAACGAAATGTGGTCAAATAGTGAAACTTGAGACGCGCTCAAGCATGTTACTGCAAAGATAGAAGGCCTCCATCTCCCCACAGAAAGCCAGAGTGCCTTCTACTTTCAGCCTAGGAGAGGGAGAAGGGGGAGCCCCGAGGGGACCCAGCTAAGAAGACAGCAAGAAGGGGATGAGGAGTAACTGTATCTAACCTCTCAGACCCCAGCAATCAGGATTATCATTAATACATTTACTTACATGACAGCAGTTTAAGTCAATCTCCTTTCATTTAGCCTGTGGCCCATTCATCAAAGAAAAATGTCTTTTATTTTTTAGAAGCCTCAGATGAAGGTCTGTACTCTATACAATAGATACTATTCCAAAGGAAAAATAAAAGGCAAACAATTCTGAAAGAAGAGGGAAAAAAACAATTTTAAGAATGATTTTGCCCTGCCGGTTTGCTCGGTGGTAGAGCGTCAGCCTGGGTACATACCAGTTGACGCTTCCTGCTCCTCGCTGCTTTCTCTCTCCGCTCTCTAAAAATCAGTAAATAAAATCTTTAAAAAAAAAATAAAAAGTGGCCTGACCTGTGGTGGCGCAGTGGATAAAGCGTTGACCTGGAAATGCTGAGGTTGCCGGTTCAAAACCCTGGGCTTGCCTGACCTGTGGTAGCACAGTGGATAAAGCATCGACCTGGAAATGCTGAGGTCGCTGGTTTGAAACCCTGGGCTTGCCTGGTCAAGGTACATATAGGAGTTGATGCTTCCAGGTCCTCTCTCTCTGTCTCTCTCTGTCCCTCTCTGTCTCCTCTCTAAAATGAATAAATAAAATAAAAAATTAAAAAAAACAAAAACAAAACCCTAGGCTTGCCTGGTCAAGGCACATATGGGAGTTGATGCTTCCAGCTCCTCCCCCCCTTCTCTCTCTCTCTCTCACTCTCTCTCTCTCTCTCTGTCTCTCCCTCTCCTCTCTAAAATGAATAAATAAATAAATAAATTTTAAAAAAAAGGAAAAATAAAGATAGTCCGGAGCCCTGGGCAGGTAGCTAGGTTGGGTAGAGTGTCATCCCAATAGGCAAAGGTTGGTCCGATCCCTGGTCAGGATACATAGGGAAACAAACAGACTGATGTTTCTGTATCCCTCTCTGCCTCCCTCTCTCTCTGAAGTCAATTTAAAAAAAAGAAAAAAGATAATCTGGAAAAGACTTGACTCAGAAGTGGTGAAGTGAAATTGGAGCCCGGTCTGTGATGCAATGGGCATTTTCTCTTCTTGTCCTATTCTGAGGTATGTTGCATCAGCAAGGATGCAGCCTCAGCTTGCCTTTCCCATCTTACCTCCCCCTGACTCTCCTGGTGATCCATATTTTACCCATTCAAATGAATTTTCATCTCCCAACACCATACCCCTTTCTTTGTATCAGCAGCAGAAGGTTCTTTCTTTAGGTGTTTTCTTAGTCACAATTTAAGTACGTTCCTTTAAAACAAAGTTCCTTATTTTGAAAGTATTTCAAACTTACAAAAAAGTTGCCTGACCAGGCTGTGGCACAGTGGATAGAGCGTTGGACTGGGATGCGGAGGACCCAGGTTCGAGACCATGAGGTCACCAGTTTGAGCGTGGGCTCATTTGGTGTGAGCAAAACTCACCAGCTTGGACCCAAGGTTGCTGGCTCGAGCAAGGGGTTACTTGGTCTGCTGTAGCCCCACGGTCAAAGCACATGTAAGAAAGCAATCAGTGAACAACTAAGGTTTCATGACAAAAAACTGATGATTGATGCTTCTCATCTCTCACCCTTCCTGTCTGTCTGTCCCTATCTATCCCTCTCTCTGACTTTCTCTGTCTCTGTAAAAAATAAATAAAAAAATAATACCAACCTTACAAAAAAGTTGTACACATAACATAATTAACTTTTTTTCTTACCTGACAATTTGAGAGTAAGTTGTTAACATGGTACCTGTGATGGACATTGAGATGCATCAACCAACTGCCCTTTAAGGAAGGACTTGTTGCCCAGATGTGGGAACTGTGGTCCACACACAACTGTCAGCTGTCATTTCCCTCATGGTTTCCCTCTCTGCCTCATTTGCAGAGAGTCATCTTGCCCAAGGAGATGCCACTTTCCCAGGTGGCCCAGATCTAACTGCTGACCAAGACAAGGACAGAAAGGCCTGGCTATGTCAGCCCTGTGCAGGACGACTTCCATGGGCCATTTCTGCTCAGAGCTCTGATTGGGGTTACCTGACGTTATCAGCCTGCATCTCAGATCAACTTCTTCCGTTACCCAATCCTCTTTCTTTCCCCACCCATCCACAGATATTGATCTACCAAATAATTATCCCGAACACAAGTCTATACTAGAGTCTGCTTCATGGAAAACCCAAACTGCCTCAGTTGGAGGCAGGAGAGGTCTGAGAGAGCAGGCATAAGATGGGGTTCTTGAGCTAAATCATTTACCATTCATCTGGCAGGAGAACTTTGTCACTGGTGACAAATGGAGCATGGATAGCCCCTTTCACAAGGTGGCAGTCAGTTAGAAAAACTCACCAGTGGTGAATTGAGATAGCTCACTAGTGAAAGTATGTATGCTGGAACAGTATATGAAGGAAATAGTAACTATAATAATGGGACTGGATGCTTATCGCTTAACTCTCTTGAAGCTTCAGGAAAAGAAAACAAAATGCTGAGAGCGGACTAGCAGGCAGCTGAAAACCAAGTGTGAAAGCTCGAGGGTCTCACCCCTGCTGGATAGCTTAGCTGGTTAGAGCATCACTGCGATGAGCAGGGGGTGCCGGCTCCATTCCTGGTCAGGACGTCCACAGGAGCACATCGGTGTTTCTGCATCACTCTCTCCCTCTCTACAAAATTAATTAAAAAACAAACAAACACTATCCTGACCAGTGATGGCTTAGTGGATAGAGTATTCAGCTGGGATGCTGAAGACCCAGATTCTAAACCCCAAGGTTGCTGGCTTGAGCACAGGCTCATCACCATGATTCCAAGTTTGCGGACTTGAGCACAGAGGTTGCTGGCTTGAAGCCCAAGGTCTCTGGCTTGAACAAGGAGTCACTTGCTCAGCTTGAGCCCCCAGCCTTCTCCATCCTAGTCAAGGCACATATGAAAATCAATCAATGAACAACTAAAGTGAGGCAACTACAAGTTGATGCTTCTCTTTCTCCCTGTCTCTCTCTTTCTCAAAACCAAACAAATAAATAAATAAATGGCTAGAAGTTCTCTTTGGTAGCATGTAGGGAGGCTTTCTAGCCTGCAGTGAGAGGGCAGAGAAAAACTGAACTAAATGTTTAATGTGTAAATTGTTGAAAAAGTTAAGCATAAAGTTACTTTTGACCCAGTAATTCTACTCTTAAGAATATATAGTCAAGAGAAATGAAAATATATGTCCACACAAAAATTTGTACACAAATATTTACAATGGCATTATTCATAATAGCCAAAAAGTGGGATAAAAAACAAATGTTCATCTACTGATAAGGGATAAATGAAATATGCTAAATCGATACAATGAGATACTATTCACTTATAAAAAGGAATGAGACTCTGATACATGCTACAACATGGATGAACCTTGAAGACATTATGCTAAGTGCAAGAAGGCAGTCATAAAAGGCCACATACAGTATGATTCCATTTATACAGTATGTCCAGCATAGGCAAATCTGTAGAGACATACAGTAAATTAGTTGTTTCCAGGGCTATTGGTAGGGGAGAATGAGGACTGAATGACAAGTGGCACAGGGTTACATCTTGGGTTGATAAAAATATTCTGAAATAGATTGTGGTGATAGTTGCACAACCTCATGAACATACTAAAAACCACTGAGTTGTACACTTCAGAATGGTGAATTTTATGCATGTGAATGCTATCTCAAGTTTTTGTTTTTTTAGATTTTATTTTTATTGATTTAGAGAGAAGAGAGAGGGAGAGAGAGAAAGGCAGGGAGAAGGAGAAACAGGAAGCACCAACTTGCAGTTGCTTCTTGTATGTGCCTTGACTGGGCAAGCCAGGGGTCTTGAACCAGTGGCCTCTACATTCCAGGTCAATGCCTTATCCACTGAGACACCACAGGTCAAGTACTATCTCAAGTTTAAAAGAAAAACTCAGAAATGGGTATGCTGGTGTGGCTATATTATATGAGGCCATAAAACACACCAGATTGTTCCACAGGAGGACCTGGAAGGTACACCATCTACCACAGCAATAAAGAATGTTGGTGAGCCTGACCAGGTGGTGGTGCAGTAGATAGAGCATCGGACTGGGATGCAGAGGACCTGGGTTCGAGACCCCAAGGTCGCCAGCTTGAGCGTGGGCTCATCCAGTTTGAGCAAGGCTCACCAGCTTGAGCCCAGGGTCACTGGCTCAAGCAAGGGGTCACTCGGTCTGCTATAGCCCCCCGGTCAAGGCACGTATAAGAAATCAATCAATGGACAATTAAGGAACCGCAACGAAGAATTGATATTTCTCACCTCTCTCCCTTCCTATCTGTCTGTCCCTCTCTCTGACTCTCTCTGTCTCTGCCACAAAAAAAAAAAAAAAAAAAAAAAAGAATGTTAGTGAGCCTGATCTGTGGTAGCACGGTGGATAAAGAATTGCCTTGGAGCCTGACCTGTGGTGGTGCAGTGGTTAAAGCGTCAACCTGGAAACGCTGAGGTTGCCGGTTCAAAACCCTGTGCTTGCCTGGTCAAGGCACATATGGGAGTTGATGCTTCCTGCTCCTCCCCCCTTCTCTTTCTCTCTCTCTCTCTCCCCCCCCTCTATAATGAATAAATAAAATCTTTAAAAAAAAAAAAAAAAAAAAAGAATTGCCTTGGAATGCTGAGGTCACCAGTTCAAAACCCTGGGCTTGCCCAGTCACGGCACATACAATAAGCAATCAATGAACAACTAAAATGAAGCAATTATGACTTGATATTTCTTGTTCTCTCCCCTCCTCTCTCTATAAAATCAATAAATAAAATCTTAAAAAAAAAAAAAAAGCCTGACCTGTGGTGGCACAGTGGATAAAGCGTCGACCTGGAAATGCTGAGGTCGCCGGTTCAAAACCCTGGGCTTGCCTGGTCAAAGCACATATGGGAGTTGATGCTTCCAGCTCCTCCCCCCATCTCTCTCTCCTCTCTGTCTCTCTCTCTCTCCTCTCTAAAATGAATAAATAATAAAAAAATAAAAAGAAAAGAAAAAGAATGTTGGTGAAAGGGCACCTGAATTACCATGAAGTTCAGTGGTGTCTCTTTTGCAGACTGGACTCATGATAGGTGATGCTATTATAAAACTGAGCTCTTATTATCAATGGAAATAATACAACCCAGAAATAATTGAGCCAGATGGCATCACACATTTGTCAGAAACCATGTGGACATAATTATGATAAAGAGTGGCAAAATTAAAGTGACAGCCAGGGGCACTGACCTGCAGAGAGTTATGGAGATAGTTAAAAAGGGGTGTCATCCCAGGATGGGCAGAGCGTCGCCCCTGGTGGGCGTGCCGGGTGGATCCCGGTCCGGCGCATGCGGGAGTCTGTCTGACTGTCTCTCCCTGTTTCCAGCTTCAGAAAAGTGAAAAAAAAAAAACAAAAAAAAAACACCCAAGGTGATCCCAATATAGTCATCCTGCTGTCCCTAACCCTTCACTCCCCTTTAAGAAAAAAGAAAAATAAAAAGGGGTGTCACTTGTTGAAAAATAGACAGCCAATAAGGTCACTGTTCAGTCTGTACCTGCAAAAGGAAGACAAAGAGGGTGAAGAATATGAAACTATTTGGGAGCAAAGCTGTTGTATACTTATAAAATTAAGTTGGTATTAATTTGAACTACATTAAGAATTAAGATTTAATTCATATGTATAAAGAAATGACAAAGGAATTAAAGTGGTACATTGGGAGATACCTTTTTAACACAAAAGAAGACAACATTATAGGAATAGAGGAACAAAAGGACATGGAATATTGAAAAGAAAGCAAAATGTCAGATGTAAATACTTCATACATAAAATGACTCAGCCAGTTGACTCCGCCTCTGTCACTGACCACTCCATTGCTGGCACAATGAGTAAGTGAATGAACTGGCCACAGTAGAAGAGATTGAGGTTATTCTGGGCCCAACAGCATGGGTTCCTACTTCTCAGTGCTGGTCTAGTTATTGCCACTGAGCTCCAGATATGACACTCTATTCCTCAAGAATGAGGGAAGGCCTGACCAGGTGGTGGCGCAGTGGATAGAGCGTCAGACTGGGATGCGGAAGGACCCAGGTTCGAGACCCCGAGGTCGCCAGCTTGAGCGCGGGCTCATCTGGCTTGAGCAAAGAGCTCACCAGCTTGGACCCAAGGTCGCTGGCTCCAGCAGGGGGTTACTCGATCTGCTGAAGGCCCATGGTCAAGGCACATGTGAGAAAGCAATCAATGAACAACTAAGGCATCGCAACGAAAAACTAATGATTGATGCTTCTCATCTCTCTCCGTTCCTGTCTATCTGTCCCTATCTGTCCCTCTCTCTGTCTCTATAATAATAATAATAATTTTTAAAAAAAGAATGAGGGAAGTGGAGGAGGGTAGAGAGGTAATACCAGATGGTGATGAAGGGAGACTAGATTTGTGGTGAAGAACACACAATGCAATATACAGATGATGTATTGTAGAACTGTGCACCTGAAACCTGTATAATTTTATTAACCAATGTCACCCCAATACATTCAATAAAAGAAAAAGACCAACCAATTATTTGGTGGCAAGTTGACTACTCAGGGACCCTTCTACTCTGAAAGAGTTTGTGATTCATTCTTACAGGAATGAAGACATATTCTGGGAAAGGGTCTTACCTTCAGGCCTCACCCTGAGCTTGTACAATGTTTGATAAGGGACCTCACATAACATTGCATCAGACTAGGGGACCCAATTTAAAATAAAGAAAGTGTGAAAGTGGACTCATGACCATGGTGTCTACTGGCATTATCACCGACTGCAGCCCCCTAAAGCTCCCGGCCTAATAGAGCATTTGGAGTGTCTCGCTGAAGGCACAGCTGGTGTTAGCTCAGATGCAATCCTCTGTGAGTGCCATCTTCCAGGATGCACTAAACACATCTAACCAAAGCTCTTTATATGATGCTGTGTCCCCAACAGGGAGAACATAGGGGTAGGCAAACACAGGTTTATAGTTGTTCATATGGAAAATAATGCAATCAATCAATAATAATACAAGAATAAACTGTTTTTGTGTACTCACAGCTGTAAGCCTACTTTTGCCAACCTCTGTACATTGGTCTGAGAAGCAAAATATGGAAGTAGGCCCTGCTTATGATCACTCCCAATGACCCCTTAGGGCCCTGGTCGGCAAACTGCAGTTCATGAGCCACATGCAGCTCTTTGGCCGCTTCAGTGTGGCTCTTCCACAAAATACAACGTGCGGGCGCTACCTCAATAAGGAATGTACCTTCCTATATAGTATAAGTTTTAAAAATTTGGCTCTCATAAGAAATTTCAATCGTTGTACTGTTGATATTTGGCTCTGCTGACTAATGAGTTTGCCGACCACTGCCTTGGGAATTTATGCTTCCTGTTCCTGCTATTCAGGACTCTGCAGGGTTAGAGGACCTGGTTTCTACAAAGGGAATATTTCCACCAGAGTGTACAGCAAAAGTCCTTTTGAATTACTGGTTAAAACTGCTGCCTGGGTACTTTAGGCTCCTAGTATCCAGGGACAAGTGGGCTGAAAGTAGAGAAACAATCTTTTATCTTTTTTAGATTTTATTTATTTATTTTTATTGGAGAGAGAAAGAGAGAGAAGAGGGGAGAAGCAGGAAGCATCAACTCCCATATGTGCCTTGACCGGGCAAGCCCAGGGTTTTGAACCAGCAACCTCAGCATTTCCAGGTCGACACTTTATCCACTGCACCACCACAGGTCAGGCTAGAGAAACAATCTTGACAGAAGTATTAACCCGAATCAGAAGGTAGGTCTACTGTTATACAGTGAGGTAGGGAAGAATGTTTTAGCAACCAGACAATCTACTTGGTTGCTTCCTGTTACTTCCTTGCCCTGTTACAATGGTAAATTGATAATGTAACAAGGACATGCCCACTAGGAATTTAAACCTCTTTGGGCTGAGAATCTGGATTATGCCCCCAAGTAAGTCACCAAATCTAAGAGTAGGGTGACTGAGAATGAGACAGATTTAGAAAGGATGGTGGAGGAGGGAGGCTGTACATTTTAACTGCAGCTCTAAGACCAGCTGTAGCAATGAGGGCTTCACTTCTAAGTTCCTCCAGGAGGAGAGGCCAATCAGAAACTTGGAGAGGCCCTGGCCGGTTAGCTCAGCGGTAGAGCGTCAGCCTGGCATGTGGAAGTCCCGGGTTCGACTTCTGGCCAGGGCACACAGGAGAAGCGCCCATCTGCTTTTCCACCCTTCCCTCTCTCCTTTCTCTCTATTTCTCTTTTCCCCTCCCACAGCCAAGGCTCCATTGGAGCAAAGTTGGCCCAGGCACTGAGGATGGCTCCATGGCCTCTGCCTCAGGTGCTAGAATGACTATTGCAACGCAGTGGAGTAACACCCCAGATAGGGAGCATTGCCCTCTGATGGGCATGCTGGGTGGATTCCGGTCAGGCACATGTGGAAGTCTGTCTGACTGCCTTCCCGATTCTAACTTCAGAAAAATTAAAAAAACATTTTTTAAATAATTTTTTTTTAAAAAAAGAAACTTGGAGAAGCTATTTCTCAATATATATGAAGAAGTGGATCTGAGAGCAGCCCAAGGAATGACCATCGAGATGAGCCACTGAAATTTCCCTTTGCAAAAGGACTTCTGTTTTTTTAGAAAATTAAATTTAACAGGGTGACACTGGTCAACAAGAGTACAGAGATTTGGGGCACACATCTCCACAACAGAGGACTTCTTGTTCCAGCTACTAGGAATACCATCTGGCAGACAAACTTCAGTTATCAGCTTCTGCAGCTACAGAGAGCTGCCTCATCAAAGCTCACACACACTCTTTTGAGGACAGCCCATATCCAATGACTAATCAGGCATGGTTTTAGAGCCTAGACATTTCAGCCCAGTTTGGCACAGCGCTAATGGGCTACTTCAGCTCCACAGCTCCTCGTGGGGTGAGTTGAGGCTGCTGAGCCCTCCTTCCACACAGCTTGCTTTTCCATCTGTCTAAACTTGCTTCCTTCTCTTCCTGACCACAGGTGTTGATCTCAAAGGCACTCCCTAATAAACATCCTGGACACCAAATTCTGACTCAGAGTCTTCTTCCTGCAAGGACTAACCTGAGAAAATGCCTTGTCATCTCAAATACTTTTATTTATTTATTTATTCATTTTAGAAAGGAGAGAGAGAGGGAGAGAGAGAAGGGGGTAGGAGCAGGAAGCATCAACTCCCATATGTGCCTTGACCAGGCAAGCCCAGGGTTTCGAACCGGCAACCTCAGCATTTCCAGGTCGACGCTTTATCCACTGCGCCACCACAGGTCAGGCCCCCCAAATACTTTTAATGTGTGTTTCTTACTAATGATAGCATTCATGTACATCAGTGGTTTTCAAACTTTTTACACTTGGGAATCGGTGAAAATAGAATTATTTCAGGGACCACTAAGGCACAAATCACCCTAAGCATAAGCGAAATCAACTAAGATTATTGGGTCTATAATCTTCATACAGAAGGATGGTTAACTCTTTTGCGGACTGGATGAAATTTCTGAGAGACCAGTTTGCGGACTGGCAGTTTCAAAACACTGAACAGCTATCAAAATCAGGAACTTAACACCGATCTATTATTACTGTCTAATCCTCAGACCCGATTCAAATTTTGTCAGTCATCCCAATAATGTTCTTATAGTGAAAGGATCCTGTCCAGAAGTTAAGCATTGCATTTAGCTGTGTCTTCAGTATTCTTCAGTCTTGAACAGTTCCCTAATCTTTACTTTTATGACCTTGACACTCATCATTTATTTTTGTAGAAGTCTCCTCCAATTTGGTTTTGTCTGAGGCTTTTTCATGGTCAGATCCAGGTTACACATCTTTGGCAGAACTATTTGAGAAGTGACACAGCCTGACCAGGCGATGGTGCAGTGGATAGAGCGTCGGACTGGGATGTGGAGGACCCAGGTTCGAGACCTCGAGGTCGTCACCTTGAGCGCGGGCTCATCTGGTTTGAGCAAAAGCTCACCAGCTTGGACCTAAGGTCGCTGGCTCGAGCAAGGGGTTACTCAGTCTGCTGTAGCCCCTAGGTCAAGGCACATATGAGAAATCAATCAATGAACAACTAAGGAGCCACAATGAAAAATTGATGTTTCTCATCTCTCCCCCTTCCTGTCTGTCTGTCCCTATCTGTCCCTCTCTCTGACTCTTTTGTCTCTGCCACACACACAAAAAAAGATGTGATGCAGTGTTCTTCTCATTGCATTCTGTCAGGTGGCACATGATTTTAATTTGTCCCATTATTTGTGTTAACTTGATAAGGGTGATGTGCGCCAGGCTTTTCCATTCTAATGTTACTCTTTTTCCTCTGTAAGTAAGTATTTTGTTGGGGAACACATACTTTGAGGCTATGTAAATATCCCATTCTTCACCAAACTTCCTCTTTTATTTATTTATATCCATATTGGCTAAGGAATTCTTATTTTAGTCAATGGATTATAATCAATTACTGTCATTATTGTGGATAGAAGCCCCTTCAAATTGACTTCTTTATCCTTTTTGACATGTTTCCATCATTCTTTTTGTATTTTCTGGCTTGTTGCACAAGACAGTCCAAGGTTATTTTGTACCTTATCTGCCCAGCCTTGCAATCAGCCATTTCTCCAAGGAGCTCCTGTTCCTTTGGTGGAGAATGGCATTTAGAAACTAAGGCACCAGCCTGGCCTGTGGTGGCGCAGTTGGTAGACGTCAGCCTGGAACGCTGAGGTCACTAGTTTGAAATTCTGGGCTTGCTCAGTCAAGGCACATACCACAAGCAATCAATGAACAACTAAAGTGAAGCAACTGTGAGCTGATACTTCTAACTCCCCCACCCTTCTCTCTGTGTAAAATCAATAAATAAAGTCTTTAAAAAAGCAAAAAAAAACTGGCCTGACCTGTGGTGGCGCAGTGGATAAAGCGTCGACCTGGAATGCTGAGGTTGCCGGTTCAAAACCCTGGGCTTGCCCAGTCAAGGCACATATGGGAGTTGATGCTTCCTGCTCCTCTCCCCGTTCTCTCTCTCTCTCTTCCCCAAAAATGAATAAATTAAAAAAATAAAAATAAATAAAGCAAAAAAAAAACCTGCCTGACCAGGCGGTGGCGCAGTGGATAGAGTGTCAAACTGGGATGCGGAGGACCCAGGTTCGAGACCCCGAGGACACCAGCTTGAGGGTGGGCTCACCAGGTAGGACCCAAGGTCGCTGGCTTGAGCAAGGGGTTACTCAGTCTGCTGTAGCCCCACGGTCAAGGCACATATGAGAAAGCAATCAATGAACAACTAAAGTGCCACAACAAAAAACTAATGATTGATGCTTCTCATCTCTCTCCGTTCCTGTCTGTCTGTCCCTATCTATCCCTCTCTCTGACTCTGGAAAAAAAAAAAGCAAAGAAACTAAGATATCTCCTGTGATTGCCTCTTTCCACCTGTGTGAACACCCTCCTCCATCTGCATTGGGCTATTCTGCCCAGATATCTTCTGCATCTTGTTTTGGTTCCACTGCCTTAAGCTGGAGCATCACCTACATAATCATCCTTCTCACCCTGGTCTGACACCCTGTGCCAGATTGCCTTCCTTCATGGATTTCCTAGTCACCCATCTTGATCTCTGGACCCATGCAAGGCCTCCTCTCATTCTCTCCCCTTCCCCGCCCCACGTGGATATAGCTATCTTACCCCACCTTGGGCTTCAACACTTGGTATCAAGCTTCCCCTCTGCAGACACTCTATTCGCACTCTACTCAGGATACCACACTGGTATCCCCCTCCTTGTAGAGATACCTTCTTCGTCCCAGCCAGGCCACATGCCATACAGATGCCTTCTCACACTTCTTAGGCTCTGACATCGGCACCAGGCTGCCCTCCTCACACCTCTCGATCACCATGGCTTCATACTCCAATCACAGACACCCACCTTTCATGGCCTCATGTAATTTTGGATTAAATTGTCCATGAAGGAGAGGGCAGGAAATGGGAAGGTGAAGGAACAAGTGACAGACCATTAATTCATTTTTTAGTTTTCTTTGTTCGTTTGTTTATTTTTTTTGTGACAGAGACAGAGGGACAGAGAGAGGAGAGATAGGGACAGATAGACAGTAAGGAAGAGAGATGAGAAGCATCAATTCTTCATTGCAGCTCCGTAGTTGTTCATTGATTGCTTTCTCATATGTGCCTTGACCGGGGGGATACAGCAGAGCAAGTGACCCTTTGCCCAAGCCAATGACCTTAAGCCCAAGCCAGTGACCTTGGGCTTCAAGCCAGTGACGTATGGGCTCAAGCCAGCGACCACAGGGTCATATTTATGATCTCATGTTCAAGCTAGCGACCCCGTGCTCAAGCTGGTGAGCCTGTGCTCAAGCTGTATAAGCCCTCGCTTCAGCTGGCAACCTTGGGGTTTCAAACCTGGAACCTCTGCATTCCAGTCTGATGCTCTATCCACTACGCCACCCCTTGGTCAGGCCATTTTTTAGTTTTTTTTTAATAGAAGCATTTTTTGAGCTTCACTTCCATTTTTGTTTTTTGGCTAGATCTATTTCTGCCATCGTGTCTGTTAAATTCATATTTGCTGGGAGAACCAAAGCTGTCTGCTCAGCCCATTTTTATCTATCATGGCCACCATCACATTTATCAGAACACTTCTGGCTCACAGAGGTCAATACATAACAGGTTGCTCAACTGAGAATTCACTTCTCTCACCATTCTTTTCAGTTGGATTTTCAGGATAATATATAGATAAGGGCATACATATTTGGGAAACGGGTATCTTGCTTCAATACTTCCAACTTCTTTCATTTTATTTAGTTATCTATCAGAACTCCGTTAATCTTGCTACGTTAGTTTAAATGGAACCTCAGGTGACCATAACGTTGTTAGACTTTTTCCCATAGGGAGATACTTCAAGTGTCCTAAAGTTGTATAGACCCCCAATGTCACTAAGAATGAATTAATCACTTCTCTCTCTTTTTAAAAGATTTTATTTATTTATTTTACAGAGAAGGGTGGGGAAAGCAAGAAGTATCAACTCATAGTTGTTTCACTTTAATTGTTCATTGGTTGCTTGTTGCTTCTCATATATGCCTTTACCAGGCAAGCCCAGGATCTATAAACTGACAACCTCAGCATTCCAAGTCAATGCTTGGAATTAACAGGCCAGGTTAATCACTTCTTTTAAAATGTGTGCAAGCTTGTCTACTTGTATGCTTTATTCATCCTGGTGCTTCTGCCAGATCAATACTCTCATTGCTTCTATAAAGGTCAAAGTCTTACATCCTGCAAAATATATTTCACATGCTCCCTCCCACCGAAACCTCTGCCAATATTCCAAGCTCTGGACCCCCATATAGAATTCTGGATGTATCCATGACATATTCCATTCCTGACATATTCTGATGATTACTCCTAGGAGACTGGAAACTAGTTCCTTGGGTATGGGTACTACTTCTTTCTCATCTCTACTTCTTAGAGGTCTTGCACATAGTAGAGGTTCTAAACATATTTGTTGACTTGAAACATAATAAAGGTTTATATGCTTTATATTAATTTTTCCTGACACAGTATTCAAAACCCAACTTCTGTTTGGCCTGTGGTGGCACAGTGGATATAACATCAGCCTGGAATACTGATGTCGCTGGTTCAAAACCCTGACTTGGCCCTGGCCAGTTGGCTCAGCGGTAGAGCGTCGGCCTGGCATGCAGAAGTCCCAGGTTTGATTCTCGGCCAGGGCACACAGGAGAAGCGCCCATTTGCTTCTCCACACCCCCCCTCCTTCCTCTCTGTCTCTCTCTTCCCCTCCCGCAGCCAAGGCTCCATTGGAGCAAAGATGGCCCGGGCACTGGGGATGGCTCCTTGGCCTCTGCCCCAGGCGCTGGAGTGGCTCTGGTCGTAACAGAGCGACGCCCCGGAGGGGCAGAGCATCGCCCCCTGGTGGGCAGAGCATCGCCCCTGGTGGGCGTGCCAGTGGATCCCGGTCAGGCACATGCGGGAGTCTGTCTGACTGTCTCTCCCTGTTTCCAGCTTCAGAAAAATACAAAAACAAAACAAAACAAAACAAAACAAAAAAACCCTGGACTTGCCTGGTCAAGGCACACACAACAGCAATTAATGAACAACTAAAGTGAAGAAACTATGAGTTGATATTTCTCATCACCGCCCACCCCTTCTCTCTATAAAATCAATAAATAAAATCTAAAAAAACCCAGCCTGACCAGGCAGTGGTGCAAATAGAGCATTAGCCTAGGACCAGGTTTGAAACCCTGAGGTAGCCTGAGTGTGGGCTCACCAGCTTGAGTGCAGGGTCACCGGCTTAAGTGTGGGGTCATAGACATGACACGGCTTGCGCCCAAAGGCTGCTGGCTTAAATGCCCAAGGTCACTGGCTTGAGCAAAAGGTCACTGGCTTGTCTGGAGCCCCCTGGTCAAAGCACATATGAGAAGCAATCAATGAATAACTAAGGTGCCACAACTATAAGTTGATGCTTCTCATCTCTCTCCCTTCTTGCCTGTTTGTCCCTGTCTGTCTGTCTGTCTCTCTCCCCTGCGCGTGCGTGTGCACATGCGCGCACTGAAAAACAATAACAATAACAACAAAAACCCAACTTCCTGTCCTTTCTGGCCTGAGACCTAAATTTCCTGCCTTATAGAAGAAAAAGATGTTTATTTTTATTATCTAAAGGGCAAGGAAGTGAAGGTGTTTATCTTTTTCCAACATGATGCAATATGCTGTGTTAGTATACCAAGAAATAAAAATCTATTCTCAAAGCAAATTCATACTTGCTTATATTTTATCCTGCCCAAATGGTGCACCATTTGAAAGTTATTAAATACTGACATTGTATTTAGAACATATGCATTACTTTACACAGTGCATAAAATCATGTTTTCACTTGCAGAGAGATGGCCTCAATTCCTCACTCCCCATAGGAATTATGTAACTACAGTGGGAGACCGACCTGCTTCTTTTGTGTCGGTCTTAGCCTGGATTCTCATAATCTGTTCCAAAGTAGGGCATTGTATGAAACTCTAGCCTGTTCTGTCATACTTTTTTCTCCATTGTGACTGTTTATTGCAAGGGCAATCATTAGATTGAAACTCTGACTCAGAGGTGTCTTTTAACTCTTTTGTAGCCTTCTTTTATGTCTGATAATAGCAAACTACAGATGTGCAATGAATTATTTCACCAAGTTAGTCTTAAGTGTGCTTCACTTCCCTAGGTTGTCACCACTAATCTTGCTGTGTTCACTAGGCAAATATATAAACTTTGTGTTCTCCTCATGCTTGATCCTACTGAGAATTTTAAGTTTCTCTTTCTCTATCATGCCTTGAAATTGGAAGAACTGAGTTGACAAAGAAGTATTGGGGACTGTGAAAAGCTTTTCCTGTATGCTAATAGAACTCTTTCTGACAAATATCTGTGGTAGCCTGAATCAGTGGGCATTTTGTCCATATATATTTGCATATGTGTCAAGTTATTTTCTCAAGATAAATTTCTAGACATTGTAATGCTGAATCAAAAAGTACAGTATACCCATTCATAATTTAGACAGATAATATCAAGTTGCCCTTTCAATAAGTTGTCCTTTTCATATTCCCTTCACTAGTACATGACAATGCCCTGAAAAATACGATTTAAGTGGTTACATAGCATATCAGTTTATGAACGTCTGATAATTTGCTCAATTCCCTATGATCTTTCCAGTATTTCTCTCTTTTTTTTTTTTAAAGGGACAGAGAGGGATAGATAGGGACAGACAGGAACGGAGAGAGATGAGAAACATCAATCATTAGGTGTCGTTGCGACACCTTAGTTGTTTGTTGACTGCTTTCTCATATGTGCCTTGACTGTGGGGCTACAGCAGACCGAGTAACCCCTTGCTCTAGCCAGAGACCTTGGGTCCAAGCTGGTGAACCTTGCTCAAACCAGATGAGCCCTCACTCAAGCTGGCAACTTTGGGGTCTCGAACCTGGGTCCTCCACATCCCAGTCCAACGCTCAATCTACTGCGTCACCGCCTGGTCAGGCATATTTCTCATTTTTATAAAATGTAATAAACACCCTTGTAAATCTTCATGTGAATATGATTATCCTAAGAAAATTCTTTGATGTTGAATTATAGAATCAAAGATAAGAATGTTTCTATGACATTTGATACACATTATCAGCTTCAGGTCAACATTTAGAACCTGGCTGGTTAGCTCAATAGGTAGAGCGTTGGCCCGACATGCAGACATCCTGGGTTCAATCCTGGTCAGGGCACACAGAAGTGACCATCTGCTTCTCTTTCCCTCCCTTTCCCCCTTCTCTGTCTTTTCCTCTCCCATAGCTTGTGGCTTGATTGGTTCGAGTGTCAGCCCTGGGCACTGAGGACAGTTCCCAGTGTCAGCCTCAGGTGCTAAAAATAGCTCGGTTGATTTAAGGATGGGCCTCAAATAGGGATTGCCAGATGGATCCCAGTTGGGATGCATGTGGGAGGAGTCTGTCTCGTTATTTTCCCTCTTCTCACTTAAAAATAAATAAATAAATAAATAAAATAATTAAGGTTGTTTGAAGAATTTACTTGATGCTGAATAGAAAAAAATATTTCTAACGATTAATATTGCTTTGGGGAATAAAGTCTTATGCTTTCAAGTAAACATTAGGCTGTTTTCCCTTTAGTTACTTCTTGGCATTTTAGGCCCAGGATTCAAACCTATTGCCCCATCCAAATTTTGTTTCTTTGTTAAGTAAATGATAAAAGTATGTGCATGTATATTCGCCTATTGAAAAGTTAAATGTACCCATATGTCAGTATGAATCATTATTAAACTAAAATGTAACACCAATTTAAGGTAAGGGATTAACCCTTAATGAGTAAGTAAATAAATTGCAGTCAAGGAAATAAAATCTTCAGTGGACTCTTGAAGTTTATTTTATGCAACTGGAGAAAAACTTGAATGTTTCCCCAAAATGTAGCAGATACTTTAAAAGTATATCGCTTTATCAGTAGATACATAAAAATCAGAGTGCTATAGCTCAAAAATATTTTCTTAGTGTTTGCCAGTTAAAAGTACCATTTTTGGCCCTGGCAGGTTGGCTCAGTGGTGGAGCGTCGGCCTGGTGTGCAGGAGTCCAGGGTTCGATTCCCGGCCAGGGCACACAGGAGAAGCACCCATCTGCTTCTCCACCCCTCCCCCTCTCCTTCCTCTGTCTCTCTCTTCCCCTCCCACAGCCAAGGCTCCATTGGAGCAAAGTTGGCCTGGGCGCTGAGGATGGCTCAGTAGCCTCTGCCTCAGGTGCTAGAATGGCTCTGGTTGCGACAGAGCAACGCCCCAGATGGGCAGAGCATCGCCCCCTGGTGGGCATGCCGGTGGATCCTGGTTGGGTGCATGCAGGAATCTGTCTGACTGCTTCCCTGTTTCCAACTTCAGAAAATACAAAAAAAAAAAAAAAAAAGAGAAGTACCTTTTTTTTTTTATGGGGAAAAAAAGATAAACCAAAAAGAAAAATACTTCTAAGTTTTGTTATAAGAAGTGTTTTGATCACTAACATTAGATTTTTCAAACCTCTTCTCTCCTTCACACCACCCCATTCCCCTGAGCCAATTTTTTGCTAAGGGAAATTGGTAAGAGGGAGTGTGTGTGTGATGATGAATGAGATCCTTTTGGGTACGCTATCACCATCTTGTGGCCTTTGCCATATTACCATTAGGGTTTTAATACTGCAATGCTTTTTTTGCAATTGTAAGAATGAAATATAGTGTAATTTCCTTTTAGAAATACCTTTGTGGATTAGATGAAATACAACCTGCATGTCAAGTGTTCCTATCATACAATGAGATGATATTTCTGCATTTATGCTGTGTTCTTACATGATTCAAAAATCACCAGCTGAATAAGTATCACATGGGTACTGGATTTATCAGGGTAATCACTTTATAAGTTATAAAATGTTCGATCACTGGGGTGTATACCTGAAACTAATGCAATATTGTATGTCAACTGTAATCGAAAAATAAAAATATATTAAAAATAAAGTAAAAAATTGAAATTTGTTCATTAAAAATAAAATAACAATTGATAAGGATATCTAGTGACAGATCTAGTAGTTTTGTTGTAAAGTGAAAATTTCAGGGCCCTGGCCGGTTGGCTCAGTGGTAGAGCGTCGGTCTGGCGTGCAGAAGTCCCAGGTTCGATTCCCGGCCAGGGCACACAGGAGAAGCACCCATCTGCTTCTCCACCCCTCCCCCTCTCCTTCCTCTCTGTCTCTCTCTTCCCCTCTCGCAGCGAGGCTCCATTGGAGCAAAGATGGCCCGGGCACTGGGGATGGCTCCTTGGCCTCTGCCCCAGGTGCTGGAGTGGCTCTGGTCGCAACAGAGCGACGCCCCAGAGGAGCAGAGCATCGCCCCCTGGTGGGCAGAGCATCGCCCCTGGTGGGCGTGCCAGGTGGATCCCGGTCGGGCGCATGCGGGAGCCTGTCTGACTGTCTCTCCCTGTTTCCAGCTTCAGAAAAATACAAAAAAAATAAATAAATAAAGTGAAAATTTCAGTTTTGTTTTATGTTGGAGCCAAATCTGTTTTAGTGGTTCCTTTATATATATATTTTTGTATTTTTCCAAAGTAAGAAGCTGGTGTGGGGGTGGGGAGGTGGGAGGCAGACAGACAGACTTCTGCATGTACGGGACCAGAATCCACTCGGCATGCCCACCAGGGGGCAATGCTTGGCCCCTCAGGGGCGTTGTTTCGCTGCAATCAGAGCTAGAAGCCATTCTAGCACCTGAGGTGGAGGCCATGGAGCCGTCCTCAGCATCCGGGGCCAACTTTGCTCCAGTGGAGCCTTGGCTGTGGGAGGGGAAGAGAGAGACAGAGAGGAAGGAGAGGGGGAGGGGTGGAGAAGCAGATGGGCACTTCTCCTGTGTGCCCGGCCGGGAATCAAACCCGGGACTTCCACACACCAGGTGGACGCTCTACCGCTGAACCAACCGGCCAGGGCCTAGTGGTTCCTTTTGATTTGTAAGAATATTGGTTGGGCCTGACCTGTGGTGGTGCAGTGAATAAAGTGCTGACCTGGAACACTGAGGTCTTTGGTTCAAAACCCTAGGCTTACCTGGTCAAGGCACATATGGGAGTTGATGCTTCTTGCTCCCCTTCTACCTTTTCTCTCTTTCTCCTCTAAAATAAATAAATGAAAAATAAAAAAACAATATTGGTTGGCAGGGGAGTCTGTAAAACCTAACTTTTATCTGTCTTTTTGGTTATGTTGTTGGAATGTTTCTCATTTTTGTTTCAATAGTCCTCCATTTTAGTACAATTTTAATGTGTTCTTTTTAAAAAAAAAAAATTTATTTATTTATTTTTTTATATTTTATTTTTCTGAAGCTGTAAATGGGAAGGCAGTCAGACAGACTTCCGCATGCACCTGACCGGGATCTACCCGGCACACGCACCAGGGGGCGATGCTCTGCCCATCTGGAGCATTGCTCTGTTGTGACCAGAGCCACTCTAGCGCCTGGGGCAGAGGCCATGGAGCCATCCCCAGCGCCCGGGCCATCGGCTGCGGGAGGGGAAGAGAGAGACAGAGAGGAAGGAGAGGGGGAGGGGTGGAGAAGCAGTTGGGCACCTCTTCTGTGTGCCCTGGCCGGGAATCAAACCTGGGACTTCCACACGCCAGGCTGATGCTCTACCACTGAGCCAACCGGCCAGGGCTAAAAATGTTTTTTCTATCCTCTTCTCTTATGAACAGTTTCTCCTTTTCCTTTTTTTAGATCTATTTTTCCTTTTTTTGTCTCCTTCCTCATACTTCTCCTTTTCAGTTTCTTTGTTTCTTTGTAGCATATCACTTTACTCACTCAGCTTCCTCTACTAACACCCACACCCACAGCAGCCCTGCCCTCCCCTTTCTGCGTCCTCCTTTCTTTGTTCCTTCCAACTCCTTCCCCCAGAAGCTGACGTTCCAGCTCTGCAGTGTGGAGTGCACTGACCTCATCCGGTCTGCTGCACGGGTCCTGTAAGGACATAGCTCCCTGGTAACCCTTAAGCTTCCTGAAAGAATATAAATCTTGCCTATTCAAGGAAGCTAGTCCCTAAATCTAACCCTATATTCAAGAGGAAAGGTTTCAAAGCCAACAACCTTTGCCTCAGTCCTAAGAAATAGATTCTGGCTTGTTACCTTCTGTTCTTTTTTCTCAACATTAAGTGCAAATTTTTATAGGACGTATACTGGCCATTTTCCAAGTTTGTATTTGCCTGTCCAAACTTGTATTTGCATAGAAAGAAATTATGTACCAGTGCTTTGGAGCTGACACTTGACTCTTATAAAAATGAGTTAGATTAATAATGAGAGGAAAAAGATTTGGGAAAAAGACTTGCATTGTTTTTTTTTTGTTTTTTTTCTGAAGCTGGAAACGGGGAGAGATAGACAGACTCCCGCATGTGCCCTGTGGGGATCCACCCGGCTCGCCCACCAGGGGGCGATGCTCTGCCCCTCCGGGGGGTCACTTTGTCGCGACCAGAGCCACTCTAGCGCCTGGGACAGAGGCCAAGGAGTCATCCCCAGCGCCCGGACCATCTTTGCTCCAATGGAGCCTCGCTGCGGGAGGGGAAGAGAGAGAGAGGAAGGAGAGGGGGAGGGGTGGAGAAGCAGATGGGCACCTCTCCTGTGTGCCGTGGCCGGGAATCGAACCTGGGACTTCTACACGCCAGGCCGACGCTCTACCACTGAGCCAACCGGCCAGAGCCGACTTGCATTGTTTTGATGCACAGTTTAAATTTTATTATGAGATGTTTGTCTTTTTATTGACAGCCTGAAAACTTTTCCATGAGTTAATCAGCTTTATATTTAGGTAGTTTTTTAAAATTCAATTAAGTAAACAGAGCTTCTATATAAAAATTATTATTTTGGCCCTGGCCGGTTGGCTCAGTGGTAGAGCGTCGGCCTGGCATGCAGAAATCCCGGGTTTGATTCCCGGCCAGGGCACACAGGAGAAGCGCCCATCTGCTTCTCTACCCCTCCCCCTCTCCTTCCTCTCTGTCTCTCTTTTCCCCTCCCGCAGCTAGGGCTCCATTGGAGCAAAGATGGCCCGGGCGCTGGGGATGGCTCCATGGCCTCTGCCTCAGGTGCTAGAGTGGCTCTGGTAGCAACAGAGCGATGCCCCGGATGAGCAGAGCATCACCCCCTGGTGGGCATGCCGGGTGGACCCCGGTCGAGCGCATGCAGAAGTCTGTCTCTGCCTCCCCTACCTCTCACTGAATAAAAAAAAAAGAAAAATATTTTGTTTGTTTCTTTTTTCAGTGAGAGAGAAAAAGAGAGACAGACAGACAAGAAGGGAGAGAGATGAGAAGTATCCATTCTTCATTGCAGCACCTTAGTTCTTCACTGATTGCTTTCTCAGAAAAATATTGTTGAGTGCTCAGCAGTACATATACTAAAATTGGAGCGATACAGAGATTAGCATGGCCCCTGCACAAGGATGACATGCATATTCATGAAGCGTCCCATATTAAAAAAGAAGAATAAGAAGAATACCTGACCTGTAGTGGTGCAGTGGATAAAGCGTTGACCTAGAACACTGAGGTCACTGGTTCAAAACCCTGGGCTTGCCGGTAAAAGCACATATGGGAGTTGATGCTTCCTGATCCTCTCCACTTCTCTCTCTTTCTCTCTATAGCAATGAATAAATAAAATCTAAAAGTAAAAGAAAAACAAAAATGTAATTGAATAAAGGATATACATACTCCCTAAAGAAGGTTTTTCCTGCCTGACCAGGTGGTGGTGCAGTGGATAGAGCATCAGCCTGGAACGCAGAGGACCCAGGTTTGAAAACCCAAGATCGCAGGCTGGAGCACTAGTTCATCCGGCTTGAGTATGGGCTCACCAGCTTGAGCATAAGGGTCGCTGGCTTGAGCCTAAGGTCACTGGCAAGGTCACTCTCTATAAGGTCTATGGGCAATGGGGAAGGTCACGTGAGGAGCCAGGCCCGGGAATTTTAGCTGGAATCACCCACACCCATGCTTGCCAAAAGAAACTTCCCAGTAGTCCTTTGGAAAAAGAGCGACTGTCTGTCAGCCAATGACATTTCACCTCGTCATATTACCTCGACCACCCTAACAACCCTTTAAATTTCCCCCACGCTGTTTCCTCCATGTAACTTCTCTGGCAACCTGTCCCCCGGACTAGAGAACCTCGTTGGGCGGGATGCTCTGTACTAAATAAAGCTTTTGCTTATCCACACTTCGTGGTTACGCCCTTCCTTCTTCCTTGGAGGGGAAAAATACCTTACACTTTCTCTGCTGTAGCCCTGCGGTCAAGGCACATATGAGAAAGCAATCAACGAACAACTAAGATGCCACAACAAAGAATTGATGCTTCTCATTTCTCTTTCTTCTTGTCTGTTCCTAGCTGTCCCTCTCTCTGTCTCTGTCACAAAAAAGGTTTTTCCGCCTCCAATTCTAAAACTAATCTATGTTCATTCTAAAACTAATCTATGTTCCAGGGTTAACTAAGCAGTACTGACATTTTGGTATCTATCTTTTTACTACTTTTAAATTTATTTATTTATTTATTTACATCTTTCCGAAGCTGGAAACGGGGAGAGACAGTCAGAGAGACTCCCGCATGCGCCCGACCGGGATCCACCCGGCATGCCCACCAGGGGCGATGCTCTGCCCACTAGGGGGCGATGCTCCGCCCCTCCGGGCATCGCTCTGCCGCGACCAGAGCCACTCTAGCGCCTGGAACAGAGGCCAAGGAGCCATCCCCAGCGCCCGGGCCATCTTTGCTCCAATGGAGCCTCGGCTGCAGGAGGGGAAGAGAGAGACAGAGAGGAAGGGGGGGTAGAGAAGCAAATGGGCGCTTCTCTTATGTGCCCTGGCCGGGAATCGAACCCGGGTCCCCTTCACACCAGGCCGACGCTCTACCGCTGAGCCAACCGGGCAGGGCTAAATTTATTTTTGAACCCAGTTACTTGGGACAAAATTCAAACAGTACAAAAAGGTACCAATACAAAGTGACATTTCTCTTCTATCATCCTTCAGTTCCCTAGCTCCTCTCCTCCGGGGCAGCTGATTTTTCCAGCTTCTGTTGCATCTCCCAGAGAGTCTATCCACTTACATGTCACACATGCACATACACACATGCATGCACACATACACATATTTTAATGGCAGCTTTATACATATTATACAGTAGGAATCTTATATACCTTGGATCCTTACATATCAAAATATGGTCCTCACTAAAATTATGAGTGTGGGTGACATTATAAAAGTCAAGTAGGCCTGACCAGGCGCTGGCGCAGTGAATAGAGCGTAGGACTGGGATGCGGAAGGACCTAGGTTCGAGACCCCGAGGTCGCCAGCTTGAGTGCGGGCTCATCTGGCTTGAGCCAAAAAAGGCTCACCAGCTTGGACCCAAGGTCGCTGGCTCGAGCAAGGGGTTACTCAGTCTGCTGAAGGCCCACGGTCAAGGCACATATGAGACAGCAATCAAAGAACAACTAAGGAGTCCCAATGAAAAACTGATGATTGATGATTCTCATCTCTCTCCGTTCCTGTCTGTCTGTCCCTATCTATCCCTCTCTCTGACTCTCCCTTTGTCCTTGTAAAAAATAAAAATAAATAAATAAAAAAATTTTAAAAGTCAAGTAGTACTACTAAACTTAAAATATTCAGTTTTTACAATATTATGACTAAGTAACTCTTATTAGCTATGTGGCCTACACTAAGCCACCTTGCTTTTCTGGGCTTCCTTCAGGTTCTTTATAAAATAAGAATATAATAGGACTTATCTTAGTGGGTTGTTGTTTGGGTTGAGTAAGTTAGTATTGGTACACAAGCCCTTATTAAATTTTTAAATTTTATTTATTTTTTTGTATTTTTCTGAAGTTGGAAATGGGGAGGCAGTCAGACAGACTCCCGCATGTGCCCGACCGGGATCCACCCGGCACGCCCACCAGGGGGTGATGCTCTGCCCACCTGGGGCGTCACTCTGTTGCGACCAGAGCCATTCTAGCACCTGAGGCAGAGGCCACAGAGTCATCCCCAGTGCCCGGGCCAACTTTGCTCCAATGGAGCCTTGGCTGCGGGAGGGGAAGAGAGAGACAGAGAGGAAGGAGAGGGGGAGGGGTGGAGAAGCAGATGGGGGCTTCTCCTGTGTGCCTTGGCCGGGAATCGAACCCGGGACTTCTGCACGCCAGGCCGATGCTCTACCACTGAGCCAACCGGCCAGGGCCCACAATTTTTTTTTTTTTTTAAGTAAGAGAAGGGAAGATAGTGAGCTAGACTCCCACACGTGCCCCAACCGGGATCCACCTGGCATCCCCATCTGGGGTCAATGCTTGAGTACCAAGCTCTTTTTAGCACCTGAGGCTGGCTCTCGAACCAATAGAGCCACTGGCTGCAGGAGGGGAAGAGAGAGAGAAGGAGCAGCGGAAGCAGGGGAGAAGCAGATGGTTACTTCTCTTGTGTTCCCTGACCAACAATCGAACCCAGGATGTCCATACACCGGGCCAACACTCTATCTACTGAGCCATGACCAGGACCTAATTCTCAAATCCATAAAGCTCTGAAATAGAAATTCTTTCATAATTCATTTGGTGGCAAATACTGCTCGGAACTGACCTAAAAACTTTATTTAAAGTTTTGTTTATCTCTTTTAATTTGGATTTTTATATTTATGCCATAGAAATAATTTTAATTATAGGATACTGCTCAGACTCAACTGGGTATATTGTTAAATAATAAAATAATAATGCCATGTATTTCCTTCCTACATTCTGGGTAAATATCTAACTTTTGAAACACATATATCTCCAAGGTTTTTGAATCAAGGACTGTGGACCTGTATATAAAAAGCACTTAAAACAATGCCTGGCACAAGATGCTACCGGTTATTATTATCATCTTAGCCCCCTAGTATGCTGTACGTACATTCATTTTGTTTTTCTTGGAGTTGATAATTGCCTTGGTTCTCTGTTTGCTTAGTTGTTTTTTTGTGTTTTTTTTTTCTGAAGCTGGAAACGGGGAGGCAGTCAGACAGACTCTCACATGCACCCGACCAGGATCCACCTGGCACGCCCACCAGGGGGCGACGCTCCACCCACCTGGGCCATTGCTCTGTTGCATCCAGAGCCATTCTAGCACCTGAGGCAGAGGCCATAGAGCCATCCTCAGCACCCGGGCCATCTTTGCTCCAGTGGAGCCTTGGCTGCGGGAGGGAAAGAGAGAGACAGAGAGGAAGGAGAGGGGGAGAGGTGGAGAAGCAGATGGGCACTTCTCCTGTGTGCCCTGGCTGGGAATCAAACCTGGTACTCCTGCATGCCAGGCCAATGCTCTACCACTGAGCCAACTGGCCAGGGCCTGTTTGCTTAGTTTTAACGTGTCAGTTACAAATATTATGTACTAATTACAAAAATATACCCATTCAAAATATTAAAAAATATCAGATATAAATATACAAAACCCAAAGTATATGTAAAGCCACTAGTCGCAGCCACCATCACAGTCGCCTGGTGTAAAGCCAGTAGACACAGCCACCATCACAGTCGCCTGGTGTAAAGCCAATAGACACAGCCACCATCACAGCCGCCGGGCCAGTGCAAGTTCACATATGATTCAGACAGATGGTAATGAAACAACGGGGCCAAGAACTGGTGGGCCATCATCTTTATCCTAGCTTGCACCCGGAGGGCAAGAAATACACACAGTGGGAAAACATTTCCCTTTCCATTCAGGGCTCCCAAAGCCATGGACTTATCTGAGTTTCCTAGAATCAAAGTTTTCTACCTCACCAGCCTTACTCACCTCTGCTCCCAATCTCCTTCTCCCTGCACAAATTCTACACAAGCTGGCTTCTCCTTCAGCACTCCAGCATCTTGGCTGTTTCTCCTCTCTTCCATGTGGCCTTTCTCTGCTCTCTTCTCTAATGCTGACCTCAGGAACCAAGAGAGCAAGCTTCTGGACTGCCCTACTTTATAGTGTAGAAATCAAAAGCTTTAATCCAATATACAAACAAGGAAGTCTCTGATACAAAGTCACTTATCTGAGGCATAATGGGATTCCTCATGAGAGTGCACCACCCCACATCATGCAATCAGTCAAGGGTGTGGGGAAAAGCTTAGTCTTAAAACTATGCCTTAGGGTATATCTACCCTGCCTGCTCATAGTCTGTCCCCCACACCCAATGCAAACTATAAGCGAGCAAACATATATCATATTTAAAGACTTATTTCTGACCAGGCGGTGGCACAGTGGATAGAGCATCGGACTGGGATGCAGAAGACCCACATTCGAGACCCAAGGTCACCAGCTTGATCGAGGGCTCATCCGGTTTTAGCAAAGCTCACCAGCTTGAGCCCAATGTCCCTGGCTCGAGCAAGGGGTTACTCGGTCTGCTGAAGGCTCGCGGTCAAGGCACATTAAAGAAAAAAAGACTTATTTGACCAACATTCCACTACTTTTTTGCTCGCTTACAATCTAAAGCACAGATATTCCAGCACAAGAAAATTAGGCACATTACACAAATTACAACAGCACAAATCATCATACAGTTTCAACAGTTACAAAGGTACATTTCACCAGTCTCTGAGCAAAATGTCCTCGGCCTTCTTTCTAGCCATGGGAAAAGCTTCCTGGGGCAGGGGGAGGTCCTCCAGCAAAGCCACCCCCCAAGCCCATCAGGGTATTTTACATTGTCCAAAATCTGTGAGTCCATCCAACAACGGAGCCAGTGCCCACTACGGTCATAGTCCAGGAATCAGTCCACGCACATAACGCCTCAGTCCCCCCCCCCTCATCCCTGCCATCCTGGCAGGTCTTATTCTGTCCCAAGGAGGAGCATGTGGCCATGGCAGTCAGCATTTCCATCTCTGCTCCAGAGAGCATGATGGCATCCACCCCTATTGCCCAAATCGTAGACCTACCAGGAGTGTAGTTAGTAGGTACTCCTTGCTGCTGGGCTCTCATCTTCTGGAGACTGCGGATCGCAACTCCAGCTCAATTTCCTCCAAAGAGAAACTGAAAACACCAGCTCCTGCCACCGGCTCAAACCCCGGGCTGCTGCCGCCTTCTGCTCTGCGGGCCTTGCAACCCCAGCTCCAGCCTCAGCCCCGGCCTCTGGCCACTGCTGGCTCTCCACAACCTCCAGGGCAATCTGCAACTCATAAACCTGTGATTCCTTCTCCATTCCTGCTCCAAATGGAACAGCCAATGGAGTGGCTGCTCCATTTCCAAGCGAATTTCACGAACCTGGTCAGCCTCCTCTGGTGCTTGCTCCAACTCCAGGGACACTTCCCTTTCCATTCAGGGTTCCCAAAGCCACTGACATATTTGAGTTTCCTAGAATCAAAGTTTTCTACCTCACCAGCCCTATTCACCTCTGTTGCCCATCTCCTTCTCCATGCATAAACTCTGCACAAACTGGCTACTCCTTCAGCACTCCGCCATCTTTGGCTGCTTCTCCTCTCTTCCACATGGCCTTTCTCTGCTCTCCTCTCTAATGCTGACCTCAGGAACCAAGAGAGCAAGCTCCCAGACTGCCCCACTTTATAGTGTAGAAATCAAAACCTTTAATCCAATATACAAACAAGGAAGTCTCTGATACAAAGTCACTTATCTGAGGCATAATGGAATTCCTCATGAGAGTGCACCACCCCACATCATGCAATCAGTCAAGGGTGTGGGGAAAAGCTTAGTCTTAAAACTAAACCTTAGGCTATAACCACCCTGCCTGCTTACAGCCTGTCCCCCACACCCAATGCAAACTATAAGCAAGCAAACATATATCATATTTAAAAACTTATTTGAAGGCCCTGGCCGGTTGGCTCAGTGGTAGAGCATCGGCCTGGCATGCAGAAGTCCCGGGTTCGATTCCTGGCCAGGGCACACAGGAGAAGCACCCATCTGATTCTCCACCCCTCCCCTCTCCTTCCTCTCTGTCTCTCTCTTCCCCTCCCGCAGCGAGGCTCCATTGGAGCAAAAGATGGCCCGGGCGCTGGGGATGGCTCCTTGGCCTCTGCCCCAGGCGCTGGAGTGGCTCTGGTTACAACAGAGCATCACCGCCTGGTGGGCAGAGCGTCGCCCCCTGGTGGGCGTGCTGGGTAGATCCTGGTCGGGCGCATGAGGGAGTCTGTCTGACTGTCTCTCCCTGTTTCCAGCTTCAGAAAAATACAAAAAAACCCACCAAAAACCTTATTTGACTAACACCTGGCCATGTAGGTTCAGGTTTGATTTGGACAGATGAATAAGAAACAATGGAGCCAAGAACTGATGGGATTCCTCATAAGAGTGCACCACCCCGCATCATGCAACAGTCAAGGGAGTGGAGAAAAGCTTAGTATTGAGAAGATCTTAGTATTAAAGTGTGGGAAAGGCTTAGTCTTAAAACTAAGCCTTAGGCTACAAGGACCCTGCCTGCTTACAACCTGTTCCCCACATCCAATGCAAACTATAAGCGAGCAAACATATACATTATATTCGCAAACTTACTTGACCCACAGTTCATTTCCTTCTTAGCCTGATTTCTCTTGGAACCTTCTGTCCTCTTGCTCTAATCTGGACTAGCAGCCCTCTTGGCCTACAAGCCCAACTTCCATCCTTTTCATTTCTTCTACCTCTTTCCAGTCTTGAGTTTACTGCCTGTAAGGCCAGGAGCCGCCATCGTGGCCATTCACATGCAGGTTCCCAATGGATTTGGGCAGACGATAAAGAAATGGTGGAGTCAGAGGATGGGGGGCCATCCTATTTATTGGTGTCTCACCAAGACTGGCAAACCACAAAAGAAGACAAGGGAAAAGCAGAAAACCAGCTCTTCCCATGAAGGGCAAGGGATCAGGGAAGCCCCTGCAATTGTGATAGCAGGAACTGTGTGTCCAAGCTCCTGGTCTGTCCCACTTTATAGTGTAGAAAACCAAAATCCCTTAATCCAATATACAAACAAGGAAGTCTCTGATACAAAGTCACTTATCCAAGGCATAATTGGATTCCTCATGAGAGTGCACCACCCAGATCATACAATCAGTCAAGGGTGTGGGGAAAAGCTTAGTCCCAAAACCAAACCTTAGGCTACAACGACCTGGCCTGCTTATAGCCTGTCCCCCACTTATATTGTGACCCAATATAAGTCACAAGCGAGCAAACATATATATCATATTTACAAACTTATTTGACCAACACTGCCTCTAAAGCTTTTCTTTTTCTTAGTCCCTCATTTTGGAGGACTACAATTCACATATTGTAAAATTTCTGAGTAATTCTTCCAATTAGTATTGCTATGTAACAAACCTACTCAAAACTTAAGAAGCACACCCACTTACTGTCTTTTGGTTTCTCTGAGACAGGAATAGAGTCACGGCTGCACTGGGCATTTGTGGCCTGGGGTGTCTCACTGAGGTTGCATTCAGATTGGAGCTGGAAAAGCAAGAGGTCTATAGCTGCTGGGAGCTGTCAGCCTCTCCCCTATGTAGTTTCAGGGCCTCTCCATTTGTTTTCTCAGCATGGTCTACTTGGGCCTCTTCAAAAAATTGTAGCCTCAAGGTACTTAGACTGCTTACATACAGGCAGTCTTTGCCCAGTAACATTATTCTTTCCTTGTACTTAATGATAATTTGATGGGTATAGAATTCTAGAGTGAATCATTTTCCTTGAGGATTTTGTTTTTAATTATTTTTTTTTAATTTTTCAGAATTGTGGTTGAGAAGTCTAATGTCATTTTAATGCCAGATTCTTTATATGTCAGCTGATTTTTCTCTCTACAAATTTTTTTTTTTTTTTTTTTGTATTTCTCTGAAGCTGGAAACAGGGAGGCAGTCAGACAGACTCCCGCATGCACCCGACCGGGATCCACCCGGCACGCCCACCAGGGGGCGTAACTCTGCCGCAATCAGAGCCATTCTAGCTCCTGAGGCAGAGGCCACAGAGTCATCCTCAATGCCCGGGCAAACGCTGCTCCAATGGAACTTTGGCTGCAGGGGGGGGGGGGGGAGACAAAGAGGAAGAGAGGGGGAGGGATGGAGAAGCAGATGGGCGCTTCTCCTGTGTGTCCTGGCTGGGAATCGAACCTGGGACTCCTGCACGCCAGGCCGACGCTCTACCACTGAGCCAACCAGCCAGGGCCTCTCTACAAATTTTTAAATGTTTCTCTTTATCCCCAGTGTTCTCAAACTTCATATAAATAGATTTAATAAACTAACTGATCTTGCTTGGTTGAATTTTAGGTTCTGCTCAATTATATGTCCTGAAAACTGGGTTTCCTCCCATTACTTCATTAATTTAGCTTGAATTATCCTGTCTGTCTTAGTCCATTTGGACTGCTATAACAAAATACCACTGACTGGGTAGCTTATTAGTAACAGAAATTTATTTCTCACCATTTTAGAGGCCAGAACATTCAAGATCAAGGAGCCACTAAGGTTGCACTTCAGTGAGAGCTTGTTTAAAGTCAGTCCTTTCTAATTGTGTCCTCATAGCTAGAAGTGCTAGAGAACTCTCTGATAAGAGTATTAACCCTATTCATGATGGTTCCATTCTCATGACCTAAGACTCCCAAAGGCCCCACCTTTTTTTTTTTTTTCTTTTCATTTTTCCGAAGCTGGAAACGGGGAGGCAGTCAGACAGACTCCCGCATGCGCCTGACCGGGATCCACCTGGCATGCCCACCAGGGGGCGATGCTCTGCCCCTCTGGGGCATTGCTCTGTTTCAACCAGAGCCATCCTAGCGACTGAGGCAGAGACCACAGAGCCATCCTCAGCGCCTGGGCCATCTTTCCTCCAATGGAGCCTCGGCTGCAGGAGGGGAAGAGAGAGACAGAGAGGAAGGAGAGGGGGAGGGGTGGAGAAGCAGATGGGCGCTTCTCCTGTGTGCCCTGGCTGGGAATCGAACCCGGGACCCTGCACACCAGGCCAACACTCTACCACTGAGTCAACCGGCCAGGGCCAAGGCCTCACCTTTTAATACCATCATTTTGGTATTAAGGTTGAGGAGGAAACAAACATTTAGACTAGGGGTCTCAAACTCGCGGCCCGCCGAACAATTTTGTGCGGCCCGCAGACTAATCCATGAAGTTCAAAATATTTTGGATAAAATTAAGTAAGCCTAGGGGCCTACTTGTATTTTTCATTTCTCTAGCATCCTAGCTAGATATTAGCTTAGTTAACAGCAGTTGTGATGCGAACTACAGTTTCTGGTCGTTTTGTGACACTGAGTAAACTGCATGTATGATTGTGCTTGTTGTACTGATTTTTTTTTGTTTTCAACTGCAGTGAGAAAAGTGTTGCATAACAGTTGCCTTTTGTAGACCTAGTGCGGCCCGCCGAACGGCTGTGATCTTGCTCTGCGGCCCACATGCTGAGTTGAGTTTGAGACCCCTGATTTAGACCATTGTCTAAGCAACCCTTCCTGACTAATCCCCACTCATAATGATCATTAGCTGGCCTTTTTTTCCCCCCAGAGAGAGGAGAGAGGGAGAGACAGGAAAGGAGAGAGATGAGAAGCATCAATTCTTCATTGCAGTACCTTTGTCATTCATTGATTGCTTTCTCCCAGTGACCCCTTGCTCAAGCCTGCGACCTTGGGCTTCAAGTCAGCAACCTTTTGGCTCAAGCCAGCGACCATGGGGTCATGTACGGTCCCATGCTCAAGTCGGATGAACCTGCACTCAAGCCAGCGACTTCAAGGTTTTGAATCTGGGTCCTCAGCATCCCAGACTGACACTAGCCACTGCACTACTATCTGGTCAGGCCTTTAGTACATAATTTATACTTTACTGATGAAACTAAAACTCTTTAGCTATTTTAAATTATTTGTTTCATTTCTCTTAACTCTTTTTTATATATAAAGAAATTATGTTTGCTATTATATTTATATCCTATTTTTTAATATCTCTATAGCTCCCATTGCAGGAACTCAATCAGTAAAGAATCGAATAAAGGCAGAAATGCTTGGTGTCTTCCAAGAAATGAGCTTCCCCACTGTTTACTGTCGGCCTTCTCTCTTCCTTTCTTTAATTCAGATCAGCTTGCCCTTTTTAAAGACTATCTACTTCTGCCCTGGCCAGTTGGCTCAGTGGTAGAGCATTGGCCTGGTGTGCAGAAGTCCCAGGTTCGATTCCCAGCCAGGGCACACAGGAGAAGCACCCATCTGCTTCTCCACTCTCCTTCTTCTCTGTCTCTCTCTTCCCCTCCCGCAGCGAGGCTCCATTGGAGCAAAGATGGCCCGGGCGCTGGGGATGGCTCCTTGGCCTCTGCCCCAGGGGCTGGAGTGGCTCTGGTTGCAACAGAGCAACGCCCCCTGGTGGGCGTGCCGGGTGGATCCCGGTGGGGCGCATGCGGGAGTCTGTCTGACTGTCTCTCCCTGTTTCCAGCTTCAGAAAAATACAAAAAATAAAAAAACAAAATAAAAAAAATGACTATCTACTTCTACAGTACTCAGGAAGCATCAACTCATAGTTGCTTCTCATATGTGTCTTGACTGGGCAAGCCCCAGGTTTCGAACTGGTGACCTCAATGTTCCAGGTCAACACTTTATCCACTGCACTGTCACAGGTCAGGCATAAATATGTTTTAAATTTTTATAATATCTTAAAGACATAGAGGAAAAAAGCCAGCAGCTTGATTAAACAATACATTAACTGAACATTCACTCCATTTATGGGAAAACTGTCATTCCATAGGAAGGCCATGTGATTTCTTTCTCAGGGATAGACAGACACAGACAGAAACAGAGAGATGAGAAGCATCAATCATCAGTTTTTCATTGTGCATTGCAACACCTTAGTTGTTTATTGATTGCTTTCTCATATGTGCCTTGATCACGGGCCTTCAGCAGACGGAGTAACCCCTTGCTCAAGCCAGCGACCTTGGGTTCAAGCTGGTGAGCTTTTGTTCAAACCAGATGAGCCCGTGCTCAAGCTGGCGACCTTGGGGTCTCGAACCTGGGCCTCGGCATCCCAGTCCGACGCTCTATCCACTGCGCCACCGCCTGGTCAGGCATTTTTAATGAATTTTTAAAATTTATGCTTTGATTACTAATACAGTAAGTAGCAATAAATATAACTCCCCCTCAAATAAGAGCTTTGGAGTTCTCAACCATTTGAGAACCCCGGGTCAAAGGACTTAAAGCCTGACTCCTGGGAAGTCTAACAGGGTCAGAGATCCTGCCGGGAGCATGCCAAGAACCGTCCACTCCACCGACACTCAGAAGGTGAGTTGCCTCGCGAATAAGAACAGATAAGGAAGAAGGGGCAGGGTTTGTTTACAGAGCGTACCGGATAAACCAGGTCACAGAAGGACAGGATCCTACGAGTTAGTCTTTGCGACACTGTCGCGTTTCGTTGGCTTAGTGCCGTAAAGAGAGTCGCGGAGCAGTGGAAAGCGGAGGCAACGGCAGATGTGTGCGGCAATGGCGGATATGGAGGATCTTTTTGGGAGCGACGCTGACAGCGATGCTGAGCGTAAAGGTGGGGTCGACTGGGCTTCACAGGAGGGGCGTGTGGCTGGCTTACTGCGGCCCGAGTTGCTCCGCAGTCCTGTTCCGGGTCTGCGAACGGTGCGACGCTACGTGCGAATGGTGGCGCTTCCCCCACACCTGCCTCGACTCCCTCTACCCTACCGGCGGTGCCAGTCTTCCCAAAGGGCGGTAATGGAGGGAGCAATGTGGAGTGTGCGCCTCCAGGTGCTTGGTGTCGTGGAGCCGAGGGGCGCGGGGGCGCACAGGTGGAGCCGCGGAACCTTGGGGTCCTGCTCTGACCTGTCTGCACAGGCTTCCGCAGAGCGAGGGCTGTTTGTGAGCGAAAATGGAAGTTTGCTATTCGAGAATATGAGGAATAGGTGGACGAATTTACCGAGGGGCTGAGAATGCCCTCTTGAATGAAACCAGACCGCCCATGGTGTGATGGGAGTTTGAGATGTCTAGGTGAGGAGGCGGGGGAGACCGGGATAGGGCTACGTATAGGTGTTGCGCACCGGAGAGAATGTGACCTCCCAGAGCCTGTGCATAAACTCTAGAATTTCTTGTGTCTGTGGTATTAGATTGAGGAGCAGATGGAGTTTATGTTTGGAGAGGATATGAAAAATTTGTTGAGGAAGTGGATGAAATAAGTGTTTATGGTGCATATAAGTATTTCTGGCACGAGGACTTGTGGATATTGGAGTTTAAAATACGAATAGGAGTTATTTGAAGTCAGAGGGGCCCAAGACCAATTTCAGAATTCTTGCACCCCTCCAGCCTGAAAGTAATGTTACCTACATTTTTTCCTAAGCAAAATACATTATTGTATTTTTTTCCTCCCACTTCAATTTATTCATGTTTTTAGAGCGAAGTAAAGGGAGCACCAGGTGGAAATCTAGTCTGAGGGCTCTATCCAGGAGGTTTTTATTAAGGATGAGGCTGGAAATATAGAACTCTATATATGACTTCTTGTTCCTCCCCTTTGCTAATGTTTTCATTTTCCCTTCATTTTTGCTTGTTCATATCCGATTTGCCATTCAAATCTGAGTCCATGTGAACCCACCCATGACTCAACTTCCATAAAGTTAATTCATTAAATAAGTTTTTATTGGGGAAGGAGTGGAGGGAAGGATGTAAAGAGGGACAAATATAAGGTGATGGAAAATGATTTGACTTTGAGTAATGGGTATACAACATAATCAATAGTTCAAATGCTATGGAGATGTTTACCTGAAACCTACCTATTTTCCCATATATAAGACGCACCCTTTCCCGAAAATTTTAGGGTCTAAAAACTGGGTGCGTCTTATACAGGGGTTGTGACATTTCAAATGCTATAGATCAGTGGTTCTCGACTTTTCTAATGCCGTGACCCCGCAATACAGTTCCTTATGTTGCGGTGACCCCAAACCAAGAAATAATTTTGGTAGCTACTTCATAACTGTAATTTTGCTACAGTTATGATTCGGAATGTAAATACCTGATATGCATTATGTATTTTCCGATGGCTTTAGGCGACCCCGCTGGGGTCGCAACCCACAGGTTGAGAACCGCTGCTATAGATGGAACTGAGGATGAGGCAATTAATGAAGACAGTGATGAGGAGTTGTATGAATTTTATGATGAATAAAATGAGTTCAGTAACTTTATGTAGTACTTTTTTTCCCCCCAAATTTCAGGCCCCCAAAATAGGATGCATCTTTTTTTTTTTTTCATTTTTCTGAAGCTGGAAACAGGGAGAGACAGTCAGACAGACTCCCGCATGCGCCCGACCGGGATCCACCCGGCACGCCCACCATGGGGCGAAGCTCTGCCCACCAGGGGGCGATGCTCTGCCCATCCTGGGCGTCGCCATGTTGCGACCAGAGCCACTCTAGCGCCTGAGGCAGAGGCCACAGAGCCATCCCCAGCGCCTGGGCCATCTTTGCTCCAGTGGAGCCTTGGCTGCGGGAGGGGAAGAGAGAGACAGAGAGGAAAGCGCAGCGGAGGGGTGAAGAAGCAAATGGGCACTTCTCCTGTGTGCCCTGGCCGGGAATTGAACCCGGGTCCTCCGCACGCTAGGCCAACGCTCTACCGCTGAGCCAACCGGCCAGGGCCTAGGATGCATCTTATACATGGGAGAGTCTTATACATGGGCAATATGGTATGTTTTCTCATTGATCAGTGTCACGCAGTTAATTTTCTAAATAAAATTAAAATAATAAGTTTTTATTGATCCCCTGTCATGTTCTAGCTACTTTGGTAGGTGTTGGGGATGTAATGATGAAAAGATAGTCTCTGCTCTCCCCTCTTTGCCAGTTTACAGTGATGCATAATGTGTATTTGATAAAAATTAGATGGGTAGAGGCAGTAGTTTAGTAACGTATTCTACAGTGCTTCCCTATTGCAAACTCAGTGTATGTGGAAGTGATGTGTGGAGGTGGCTGCTTTGCTGGGCGCCATGTTTTACCTTCTTGTAAGTCTGTTGCTGCTTTCTTTGATCTTATCATTAGATACTAGCACTCTAGGATTTACTTCCAAATCTGCCCTTGAAGGTTGCTATTGGTCCTTGGTAGTGTGGAGGTGACAGGGTAACTCCTGTTATGCCTAGCATGTTTCATTATCTCCCTGTGCTAAAAGAGGTGTGGGAAACAACTATGCCTGACAAATTTTGTGGCATAACAGGATAGAATCCCTGCCTAGGCCCAGTTGGTTCTTTCATGCATAAATGTGCCCAGGTAGTCTTTTAATTTCTTTCAACAATGCTTTGTTGTTTTTATTTTATAAATCCTGCATCTCCTAGATTCAATATATTAAGTATTTTTTTATTTTGGATACTATTGAAAGTGGAATTGTTTTCTTAATTTCATTTTTGGACTGCTCATGGCTAGTGTATATAGCTAATTTTTGAATGTTAATCTTGTGTCTTGTAGCCTCGCTAAATGTATTAGCTCTACATTTGTGTGTGTGTGTGTGTGTGTGTGAGAATTCTTTAGGATTTTCAACATATAAGATTATATCATCTGTGAATAGAGATAGTTTTACTCTTCCCTTTTAATTTGGAACCTTTTTATTTAAAAAAATTTTTTTTACAGGGACAGAGAGAGAGATTCAGAGGGAGGGACAGACAGGGGCAGACAGGAACAGAGAGATGAGAAGCGAAGCATCAATCATCATTTTCTTGTTGTGACACCTTAGTTATTCATTGATTGCTTTCTCATATGTGCCTTTACCGTGGGCCTTCAGCAGACCGAGTGACCCCTTGCTCAGGCCAGCAACCTTGGGTCCAAGCTGGCGAGTTTTTTGCTCAAACCAGATGAGCCCGCGCTCAAGCTGGTGACCTCGGGGTCTCGAACCTGGGTCCTCTGCATCCCAGTCCAACGCTCTATCCACTGCGCCACCGCCTGGTCAGGCTGGAACCTTTTATTTCTTTTTCTTGCCTAATTGCCTTGGCTAGAACTTTGTGTATAGTGTTTAATAGAAGTGGTGAGTGGACATTTTTGCCTTTAGGGAGAAAGCATTAATCTCTTCACAATTACATATGATACAGGTGTGGGGATTTCACAGATGTTTTTTATCAGGTTGAGGAAGTTCTCTTCTATTCCTAGTTTGAGTGGTTTACATGGAATATCTTTTCCATTCTCTCTCTTTCAACCAATTTGTGTATTTGATTGTAAAGTGAATCTCTTGTAGACAGCATGTAAATAGATCATTTTTTAAATCCTTTCTTCCAATTTCTGCCTTTTCATTAGGAGAGGTTAATCCAGTTTCATTAAAAGTAATTACTGATAAAGGACATCTGCCACTTTGTTGCTTGTTTCCTTTTTAAAATTTGTATTGAATTGGGTGTCATCAATTCATAAAATTATGTAGCCTCAGGTGTGTAGTTCTATAATACACCATCTGTGTATTGTATAGTGTGTTTACCGCCACAAGTCAGGTCTTTTTCCATCATGTTTTTGTCCCCCCTTTATCCTCTTCTATCCCTCTTTCCCTCTGGTGATTAACATACTATTGTCTGTGAGGATTTTTTTTTTCTTAATCCCTTTACCTTTTTCACCCATCTTCCCAGCCCTCCTCTTCTCTCATAGCTATGTAAGTCTCCTGTTCTCTGTATCTATGAGTCTGTTTCTGTTTTATGGTTTTGTGTGTTTTTGTGTCTAATCTATTTTGTTCATTAGATTCCACATATAAGTGAAATCACATGGTACTAGTCTTTCTCTGACCGGCTTATTTCACTTAGTTTAATACTCTCCAGGTTCATCCATGCTGTTGCAAAAGATAAGATTTCCTTCTTTTTTACAGTGGACTAAAGTTGGAAACGGGGAGGCAGTCAGACAGACTCCCACATGCGCCCGACCAGGATCCACCCGGCATGCCCACCAGGGGACAATGCTCTGCCCATCTGGGGCGTTGCTCTGCCACAATCAGAGCCATTCTAGCGCCTGAGGCAGAGGCCACAGAGCCATCCTCAGTGCCCGGGCCAACTTTGCTCCAGTGGAGCCTTGGCTGTGGGAGGGGAAGAGAGAGACAGAGAAGGAGAGGGTTAGGGGTGGAGAAGCAGATGGGTGCTTTTCCTGTGTGCCCTGGCCAGGAATTGAACCCGGGACTCCTGCACGCCAGGCCGACGCTCTACCACTGAGCCAACCGGCCAGGGCCCGTACCATAGCTTTTTTATCCACTCATCTACTGATGGGTGTTTGGGCTTTTTCCAAATCTTAGCTATTGTAAATGATGCTGCAATGAATGTAGGGGTGCATATATATATATATATATATATATATATTTGTATTTGTATTTTTCTGAAGCTGGAAACGGGGAGAGACAGACAGACTCCCACATGCGCCCGACCGGGATCCACCCGGCACGCCCACCAGGGGCGATGCTCTGCCCACCAGGGGGCAATGCTCTGCCCCTCCGGGATGTCGCCCTGCCGCGACCAGAGCCACTCCAGCGCCCGGGGCAGAGGCCAAGGAGCCATCCTCAGCGCCCGGGCCATCCCTGCTCCAATGGAGTCTGGGCTGCGGGAGGGGAAGAGAGAGACAGAGAGGAAGGAAGGGAGGGGGCTGGAGAAGCAAATGGGCTCTTCTCCTATGTGCCCTGGCTGGGAATCGAACCTGGGTCCCCCGCACACCAGGCCGACGCTCTACTGCTGAGCCAACCGGCCAGGGCCCATATTTTCTTTTGAATCAATGTTTCGGGTTTCTTCGAATATATTCCCAGAAGTGGAATTGCTGGGTCATAAGGCAGTTCCATTTAAAACTCCATACTGATTTCCACAGTGACTACATCAATCTGCATTTTCATCAGTAGTGCACAAAGATTCCCTTTTCTTTTTTTTAATTAAGAAAAGTACATTTAACAGGGTAACATTGATCAATAAGAGTACATAGGTTTCAGGTAAACATCTCTATAGCATTTGAACTGTTGATTGTGTTGTGTGCCCCTCACCCAAAGTCAAATCATTCTGTCACTGTATGCTTATCCCTCACTGCATATTTGTCCCTCTTTACTCCCCTCCTGTGTTCCTTTTTCTTCATATCCTCACCAACACTGTTGTTTGTTGAATTTATTGATGATAGACATTCTGACAGGTGTGAATACCTCATTGTGGTTTTCATTTGCATTTCTCTGATCATTAGTGATGGGGATCCTGATGGCTGTCCCTTCAACTCTCCCCAGAGCTGCGAACCCCAGTATGTGTCTCCTCATGCAAATTTAGTCAGCTGTGCCCTCCCTCCACCAGAGTGACCCTGCAAACGTGCGCTGGCCCTTTAACAGGCGGTCCTGCAGACTTCTCTTTCCCCCTGCTGGACAAAATCCCTGCTGATTTTCACAGTGTCACCTTCCAGCTCTGGTGCTCTGAGTGGGGGAGCCTGGTTTAGGATTGAGACCCCATGCTTCTCATGGGGTTCAGAGCAGCTGAGATATCCCTCCAGAATCTCAGCCGAGGATTGTGGGAGACCAGTTCTTTTCACATCTCCACCCTTTCCATTAGTCTTGATGTGGCTACTTATGTAAATCCTTGTTGTTGTTTTTTTTAATTATTATTATTTTTTAATTTTTATTTATTTATTTTTTACAGAGACAGAGAGTGAGTCAGAGAGAGGGGTAGACAGGGACAGACCAACAGGAACAGAGAGAGATGAGAAGCATCAAACATTAGTTCTTCATTGCATGTTGCAACACCTCAGTTGTTCATTGACTGCCCTCTAATATGCAGACCGAGAAACCCCCTGTGGAGCCAGTGACCTTGGGTTTAAACTGGTGGGCTTTTTGCTCAAACCAGATGAGCCCGCGCTCAAGCTGGCGACCTCGGGTCCGGAACCTGGATCCTCCGCATCCCAGTCCGACGCTCTATCCACTGCGCCACCACCTGGTCAGGCTCTTGGTTTTAAGACTCCTGTTCAACTAGTCTTCAGTTGGTTATTCAGTTGATTGTTTTAGTTTTTAGTTGTATTTCTAGTTTGGTGCTGGATGGAGGTGAGTGTAACATCTACTTACTTTGCCGCTGCCTTGGGTCCTCTGCTGCTTGTTTTGTGACTGTCTTATTTCTGTCTTTTATGACTTTTTTTTTTTTTTTTTTTTGTATTTCTCTGAAGTTGGAAACTGGGAGGCAGACAGACTCCCGCATGCACCCGACTGGGATCCACCAGGCACGCCCACCAGGGGACGTGCTGCAATCAGAGCCCTTCTAGCGCCTGAGGCAGAGGCCACAGAGCCATCCTCAGTGCCTGGGCAAACGCTGCTCCAATGGAGCCTTGGATGCGGGAGGGGAAGAGAGAGAGAGAGAGGAAGAAGCGGGGGGGGGGGGGGGGTGTGTGGAGAAGCAGATGGGCGCTTCTCCTGTGTGCCCTGGCTGGGAATTGAACCCGGGACTCCTGCACGCCAGGCCCACGCTCTACCACTGAGCCAACCGGCCAGGGCCTGACTGGTTTTCTTCTAGTATGCTGTTTTTATTCCTTCTTGTTTCTTTCTCTGTATAGTTTTTCTGGTTACTCTGGTGATTATAATTAACATCTTAATTTTTAACCATCTAGTTGTGATTAATACCAACTTAATTTTGGTACTGTATAAAAACTTTTTAAAAATATAGCTCCATCTTCTCATGCTTTATGTTGTTATTGTCGTAAATTACATCTTCATTCTTGTCTGCCCAGTAACATGGAGTTACAATTATTGTCTTATATAATTGCCCCTTTTTTTTTTTTTTTTTGTATTTCTCTGAAGTTGGAAACTGGGAGGCAGACAGACTCCCGCATGCGCCCGACCGGAATCTACTTGGCATGCCCACCAGGGGGCGATGCTCTGCCCATCTGGGGCGTTGCTCTGTTGTATCCAGAGTCATTTTAGCGCCTGAGGCAGAGGCTACAGAGCCATCCTCAGCGCCCGGGCCAACTTTGCTCCAATGGAGCCTTGGCTGCGGGAGGGGAAGAGAGAGACAGAGAGGAAAGAGAAGGAGAGGGGTGGAGAAGCAGATGGGCGCCTCTCCTGTGTGCCTTGGCTGGGAATCGAACCTGGGACTCTTTTTTTTTTTTTTTTTTTTTAATTTTTTATGTAGCTGGAAATGGGGAGAGACAGTCAGACAGACTCCCGCATGCGCCCGACCGGGATCCACCCGGCACGCCCACCAGGGGCGACGCTCTGCCCATCCTGGGCGTCGCCATGTTGCGACCAGAGCCACTCTAGCGCCTGGGGCAGAGGCCACAGAGCCATCCCCAGCGCCCGGGCCATCTTTGCTCCAATGGAGCCTTGGCTGCGGGAGGGGAAGAGAGAGACAGAGAGGAAAGCCCGGCGGAGGGGTGGAGAAGCAAATGGGCGCTTCTCCTGTGTGCCCTGGCCGGGAATCGAACCCGGGTCCTCCGCACGCTAGGCCGATGCTCTACCGCTGAGCCAACCGGCCAGGGCCTGAACCTGGGACTCTTGCACGCCAGGCCGACGCTCTACCACTGAGCCAACCGGCCAGGGCCCTTATTTTAATTTTTTACAGAGACAGAGAGTCAGAGTGAGGGATAGACAGGGACAGACAGACAGGAATGGAGAGATGAGAAGCATCAATCATTAGTTTTTCGTTGCGCATTGCAACACCTTAGTTGTTCATTGATTGCTTTCTCACATGTGCCTTGACCGTGGGCCTTAAGCAGACTGAGTAACCCCTTGCTTGAGCCAGCGACCTTTGGTCCAAGCTGGTGAATTTTTGCTCAAACCAGATGAGCTCACGCTCAAGCTGTCAACCTCGGGATCTCGAACCTGGGTCTTCCGCATCCCAGTCCGACGCTCTATCCACTGCGCCACCGCCTGGCCCAGCTATAATTGCCTTTTGAATTTAATTGAAAAAGAGGAGTTACTAACCAGAAACATTAATACTGAGTTCTATACTTACCTATCTAGTTACCTTTACTGGTGTTCTTTCTTTATTTTATGTGGATTCTGGTTACTGTCTGTTGTTTCTTCCTTTTGCCTATAGTACTCCCTTTAGTATTTCTTGGAGGGCAGGTCAACTAGCAGTAAATTGTTTTATTTATCTGGGAATATTTAGATTTTCTAGTTAGTTTTTATTGAGGTAAAGTTCATATAACATAAAATTAACCATTTTAAAGTGAATAATTCAGTGGTATTTAGTTCACTTACATTCACTTAGTGTTTTACAGCTACTGCCTCTACCTAGTTCCAAAACATTTTCATCATCATGTACCTATTAGGCAGTTACTTCTTATTTGCTTTTTTCCCCTGGTCCCATCTACAACTGGTCTGCTTCCTGTGTCCATGGATTTACCTACAGTGTGTCCGTAAAGTCATGGTGCACTTTTGACTGGTCACAGGAAAGCAACAAAAGACTATAGAAATGTGAAATCTGCACCAAATAAAAGAAAAACCCTCCCAGTTTCTGTAGGTTGATGTGGCAGCATGTGCGCATGCGCAGATAATGACGTAACACCGTGTATACAGCGGAGCAGCCCACGGCCATGCCAGTCGAGATGTGGATGGTACAGAGGAAAGTTCAGTGTGTTCTGTGGCTCGCTAAATTCGAATCCGTGACCAAAGTGCAATGTGAATATCGGTGCATTTATAATGAAGCACTACCACATAGGAATAACATTACTCGGTGGGATAAGCAGTTGAAGGAAACCGGCAGTTTGGTGGAGAAACCCTGTACTGGTAGGCCATCAGTCAGTGACAAGTCTGTAGAGGCTATACGGGATAGCTACCTAAGGAGCCCTAAAAAATCTGTGCATGAGCCCACATTGAACTGCACTGAATAGGTATGAAACTAGGACAGTTTTCCTTTTTGGTGCAGATTTCACATTTCTATCGTCTTTTGTTGCTTTCCTGTGACCAGTCAAAAGTGCACCATGACTTTACGGATACACTGTATTCTGGATATTTATATAAATGGAATTGTATACTAGATGGGCCTTTTGTGTCTGTGTTCTTTCACTTTCCAAAATGTTTTCAAGGTTCATCCACATTGTAGATGGATCAGTACTTCATTCCTTTTTAATGACAAATTAATATCCCACTGTATGTATCATATATATCTGAATTTGTTTATCCATTCAACTCTTGATGGACATTGACTTGTTTCATCTTTTAGCTATTGATTGGTGCTGCTGTGTACATTTTATACATGTATTTGTGAAGTACAGGTTTTCAGTTATCATGGTATATACATAGTGGTGGAATTGCTGGTCTTATGGCAATTATTTTGTTTAAGTATTTGAGGAACAACTAAATCAGAAATTTTTGTTTTGTTTTTGTATTTTTCTGAGGTGAGAAGTAGGGAGGCAGAGAGACAGACTCCCGCATAAGTCCTGACCGGGATCCACCTGGCATGCCCACCAGGAGGCGATGCTCTGCCCATCTGGGGCATTTCTCTATTGCAATGGGAGCCATTCTAGAGCCTGAGGCAGAGGCGAAGGAGCCATCCTTAGCGCAGGGGCCAACTCTGTTCCAATGGAGCCTTGGCTGTGGGAGGAGAAGAGAGAGATAGAGAGGAAGGAGAATGGGAAAGGTAGAGAAGCAGATGGGTGCTTCTCCTGTGTGCCTTGGCTGGGAATTGAACCCAGGACTTCCACATGCTGGGCCAATGCTCTACCACTGAGCCAACCAGCCAGGGGCTGAACCAGCAATTTTTCATTGGTATGCTATAAGAATTTTTAAAATATGCGATACATGACTAGTCAGGGGCACTAACCTCTTTTCCCTTAGATTGTCAAATAAAAAAATGGCAACAGCCAATACAACAATAGCCATCGGTGTGAATGTTTTGTCTTGAGTGATGAACTCATAGGTCATTTATAAAAAAGTTGCATCTTATAGGTCCCATCACATAAGTTTGCATCTGATTGATTGATTCTTGGTAGCAGAAATTCTGATATATCAGGATAGGCACCTGATTTTTTTTAAAAATTCACTTTGGAGGAAAAGGTTAGGTAATTACCATTGTTATTTTTTGGAAGTCAATCAAAATTATACCTTTTGGTCAGATTGGCACAAAATATATTTTTGGTGTGCCACATAATTTTAGTAATTAGTTTATGTATGCCATGAAATGAAAAAGGTTGAAAATAGCTGAATTAACCAGTTTCCCCAGCAACTACCAGTGGTCGGCAAACTCATTAGTCAACAGAGCCAAATATCAACAGTACGATTGAAATTTCTTTTGAGAGCCAAATTTTTGAAACTTAAACTATATAGGTAGGTACCTTCCTTATCGAGGTAGTTCCCGCACGTGGTATTTTGTGGAAAAGCCACACTCAAGAGGCCAAAGAGCCGCATGTGGCTCGCAAGCAGCAGTTTGCCGACTGGGGTAGACCATTTTAATCTACCACCAGCAATGTTTGAGGGCTCCATTTCTTTACATCTTTCCTTAACACTTGTTATATTTAATTTGTTTAATGTAGCCATTCCTGGTGGTGTCGAGTGGTTTCTCATTGTGGTTTTGCTAGGCATTTCCTTATGGCTAATGATATTGAACATCTTTTTATGTGCTTGTTGGCCATTTATATAACTTTGGAGAAATGTGGATTCAGAGGGGTTTCCTGTCCATTTTTAAGTTGGTTTGTGTTTTTATTATTGAGTTGTAAACATTCTTTTTATATTATGGATACTAGAAACTTATTTAGAAATATGGTTTGCAGGCCTGACCTGTGGTGGCGCAGTGGATAAAGCATCGACCTGGCCTGACCAGGCGGTGGCGCAGTGGATAGAGCGTCGGACTGGGATGCAGAGGACCCAGGTTCGAGACCCTGAGGTCGCCAACTTGACCGCGGGCTCATCTGGTTTGAGTGAAAGCCCACCAGCTTGAATCCAAGGTTGCTGGCTCCAGAAGGGATTACTCGGTCTGCTGAAGGCCCATGGTCAAGGCACATATGAGAAAGCAGTCAATGAACAACTAAGGTGTTGCAACGCTCAACGAAAAACTAACGATTGATGCTTTTCATCTCTCTCCGTTACTGTCCGTCTGTCCCTGTCTATCCCTCTCTCTGACTCACTCTCTGTCTCTGTAAAATAAAAAAAATAAATAAATAAAAAAAATTTTTTAAATTAAAAAAGCATCGACCTGGAACGCTGAGGTCACTGGTTCAAAACCCTGGGCTTGCCTGGTCAAGGCACATATGGGAGTAGATGCTTCCTGATCCTCCCTTCCCTCTCTCTCTCTCTCTCTCTCTCTCTCTTTCTCTCTCTCATCTCTAAAATGAATAAATAAATAAAGTCTTAAAAAAAATATTTTCTCCTATCCTGTAGGTTGGTTGTATTTTTTGTTTGTTTTTAGAGGGAGAGAGAGAAACAGAGAGATAGGAAGGGAGAGAGATAAGTATTAACTCATAGTTGTGGCACTTTAATTGTTCATTGATTGCTTCTCATATGTGTCTTGATTGAGGGGCTCCAACTGAGTCAGTGACTCCTTACTTAAGACAGCAATCTTGGGCTTCTAGCTAGTGACCTTTTGGTTCAAGCTTGTGACCATTTGATCATGTTGATGGTCCCATGCTCAAGCCAGCAAACCCCATGCTCAAGCGGGATGAGCTTGCACTCAAGCTGGGACCTCAGCATCCCAGGTTGATGTTCTATCTACTGTGCTACCACCTGTCAGGCTTTTTTTTCCTTTCACTTTTTTTTTTTTTTTTTTCAGAGACAGAGAATCAGAGAGAGATATAGGCAGGGACAGACAGACAGGAATGGAGAGGAGAAGCATCAATCATCAATTTTTCGTTGCGCGTTGTGACACCTTAGTTGTTCATTGATTGCTTTCTCATATGTGCCTTGACCGTGGGCCTTCAGCAGACCAAGTAACCCCTTGCTCGAGCCAGCGACCTTGGGTCCAAGCTGGTGAGCTTTTGCTCAAACCAGATGAGCCCATGCTCAAGCTGGTGACCTCGGGATCTCAAACCTGGGTCCTTCTTCATCCCATTCCAACGCTCTATCCACTGCGCCACCACCTGGTCAGGCTCTTTTCGCTTTCTTGATAATGCCCTTCCTTGCACAGAAGTTTTTTATTTTGAGGAAGTCCAGAGTTTTTTTTCTTTTATTGTTCATATGTCCTTCATTTATGGTTGACAATCTTTTCTTTCAGCACTTTGAATAAGTCATTCCACTGTCTTCCGGTTTTCATTACTTCTGATGGGAAATAGCTGTCATCCTATTGAGAATCCCTTGTATGGGACAATTTGCTTTACTTTTGTGGTTTTCAGTATGCTTTCTTCTTCTTTTTTTTTGTGTGTGTGTTTTTTCTGAAGTGAGAAGCAGGGAGGCAGAGAGACAGACTCCTGCATGCACCCGACTGACCGGGATCCACCTGGCAAGCCCATTAGGGGGCGATACTCTGCCCATCTGGGGCGTTGTTCCATTGCAAATGGGAGCCATTCTAGCACCTGAGGCGGAGGCCATGGAACCATCCTCAGTGCCCTGGGCTAACTTTGCTCCAGTGGAGCTTTGGCTGTGGGAGGGGAAGAGAGAGACAGAGAGAAGGGAGAGGGGGAAGGGGGAAGCAGATGGGCGATTCTCCTGTGTACCCCGGCTGGAAATTGAACCTGGGACTTCCACACGCTGGGCTGATGCTCTACTGCTGAGCCAGCAGGTCAGGTCCACTTTCTTTGTTTTTGTTATCACAGTTTGATAGTGATGTGTCTAGGTGTTGATCTCTTTAACTTTATCCTCTTTGGCATTTGAGCTTCTCAGATACGTAGGTTATTAAATTTGAGAAGTTTTTGGTCATTATTTCTTCAAATATTCTCTCTGATCTTTCTCTTTTTCTGGGACTCCCATTGTGTGTATACATTGGTACACTTGATGGTCTCTCACAAGTCTTTTAGATTTATTTTTCTTCATTTTTTTTTCTCTTTATGTTCTCCACGTGTGATAATTTTTTTTTTTTTCAGAGACAGAGAGTCAGAGAGAAGGATAGACAGGGACAGACAGACAGGAACGGAGAGATGAAAAGCATCAATCATTAGTTTTTCGTTGCACATTGCAACACCTTAGTTGTTCATTGATTGCTTTCTCATATGTGCCTTGACTGCGGGCCTTCAGCAGACCATGTAACCCCTTGCTGGAGCCAGCGACCTTGGGTCCAAGCTGGTGAGCTTTGCTCAAACCAGATGAGCCCGTGCGCAAGCTGGCGACCTTTGGTCTCGAACCTGGGTCTTCCGCATCCCAGTCCGACGCTCTATCCACTGCGCCACCGCCTGGTCAGGCTAAGTGTGATAATCTTAATTGACCTATTTTCAAGTTTGCTGATTCTTTCTTTTTGCTTATATTGCTGTTTAGCCCCTTTAGTGAATTTTTTCATGTTAGTTATTGTACTTTTCAACTCCAGAATTTATATTTGTTCTTTTTTTTTTTTTTTTTTTTTTTCATTTTTCATTTTTCTGAAGCTGGAAACGGGGAGAGACAGTCAGACAGACTCCCGCATGCGCCCGACCGGGATCCACCCAGCACGCCCACCAGGGGCAACGCTCTGCCCACCAGGGGGCGATGCTCTGCCCATCCTGGGCGTCGCCATGTTGCGACCAGAGCCACTTAGCGCCTGAGGCAGAGGCCACAGAGCCATCCCCAGCGCCCGGGCCATCTTTGCTCCAATGGAGCCTTGGCTGCGGGAGGGAAAGAGAGAGACAGAGAGGAAAGCGCGGCGGAGGGGTGGAGAAGCAAATGGGCGCTTCTCCTGTGTGCCCTGGCTGGGAATCGAACCCGGGTCCTCCGCACGCTAGGCCGACGCTCTACCGCTGAGCCAACCGGCCAGGGCATATTTGTTCTTTTTAAGTAATATGTCCTTTTATTGATATTTCATATTTGGCAAGATATTTTCATTGTCTGGGCTTCTTCAGAGACAGTTTGTAGCACTTTTTTCTTTAAATTTTTTTTTTCTTTTTAGGGAGATAGGGAGACTGACTCCTGCATGTGCCCTGACCAGAATCCACCCGGCAACTCCTATCTGGTGCCAGTGCTCAAATCAGCCAAGCTATCCTCAGTGACTGAAGCCAATGCTCGAACCAGTTGAGCAACTGGGTGCAAGAGGGGAAGAGAGAGAAGGAGGAGAGGGAGGGGAAGAGAAGCAGATGGTCGCTTCTCATGTGTGCCCTGACCGGGGATCAAACCCAGGATGTCCACATGCTGGGCTGACACTCTATCCACTGAGCCAACTGGTCAGGGCCTGTAGCATTTTCTTATATGTGTGGGCCACATACTTTCTTGTCTCTTTGCTAACTTTGTAATTTTTTGTTGATAACTGGACTCTTTGAATATTATAAATGTGGCAACTCGGAAAATTGCATTCCTCCCTCTCCCGAATATTTGGTATTGCTATTTGTCATAATAATTATTGTTTAGTCTTTGGAACTAATTTTGTAAAGTCTGCAGTCTTTGTTGTGTGTGCCAATGAAGTCTTTTCCATAAGCTTAGTGGTCAGCTAGCGATTGGACAGAGATTTCCTAAAAGGCCTAGGATCCCCCCCCCATATCTTCCCTGTCTTTACAGAACAGCTCTGTGTATATGTTGGATCATGTTTTCAACACTCAACCAGGCTGTTTATAACCTGTACTTGCCTTAGTTTCCTGCTTGTGCTGAGCCTGAGGTCAGCCAGCAATGAGAGCTTAGGGCTTTCTCAGTTCTTTCCTGAGTGTGGGCACAGCCCTGGGCGAGTGTGTGTTCTTCCTGATCTGTAGGAAAATGTGGGAGCTTTTAAAAGCCCTTACTCTCCATATTATCATTACCCATCCTTTTCTCCCAGGCTTTTTGTTTAGTCTGTTATTTGCTCCAACACTATCCATTGTTCCAGGCAGAGACAACTAATACCTTTGCCTGTAAATGTTTTGACAAATACTCCCAGGTAGCTGTCTCAACAGTGAGAGAGTTCCCTATTAGGTAAGATGAAGGCAAGCCCTCTGAGCCAGTCTTCAGTATTCTGCCAGACAGATGAAAACTAACCACTGTGACTCTTTTTGAATGAGGTCCCTTCTACTCCCTCCAGTAGTGGTGGGTGTACCAGAAATTCAGGCTGTTATGTTCAAGGCTTCATTGAGCCCTGGGAAGTGGGTTGTCAGGGGTGTGTGTGTGTGTGGCTTGTATGTCTAGGGTACTGTAAAACAAAGTTCTTTCTCCTTTTTCTTTCTCTCTTTTTTTAAAAATTATGTGAGAAGCAGGGAAACAGGGAGGCAGAGACAGACTCTCGCATGCGCTCAGACTGGAATCCACCCATCAAGCCCACTTAGGGGGCGATGTTCTCCCATCTGGGGCTGCTGCTCCGTTGCTTAAAACGGAGCTATTTTAGCACCTGAGGCAAGGCCATGGAGCCATCCTCAGCGTCCTGGGCCAACCATTCGAGCCATGGCTTAGGGAGGGGAGGGCTGGAGAAGCATATGGGCGCTTCTGTGTGCCCTGACCGGGAATTGAACCTGGGACTTCCACAGGCCAGGCCAACACTCTATTGCTGAGCCAATTGGCCAGCGCTTCTTTTTCCTTTCTAACAATTTAGCTGGTTTTTCTTGTTAAGCATTCTCCTGGTTGCTGCAACTTTTGGTTAATTTCCAGAGTACTAAGAAAATTGATACTAACAGTTTTTGACAAGTGTTTTCATTGAATTTTGTTGGGATGGATATTTGGTCTTCTTTATTCTTCCTTTTTTTGCTGACATCACCCACTGTTGATATGATTCCATAGATTCTGATTCGGGATCGGACTCAGATTCTGAGCAAGAGAATGCAGCTTCTGGCAGTAATGCCTCTGGAAGTGAAAGCAATCAGGATGAAAGAGATGACTCAGGAAAACCAAGTAATAAGGAACTGTTTGGAGATGACAGTGAGGATGAGGGAGCTTCTCATCAGAGTGGAAGTGACAATCGTTCTGAGAGATCAGACAATAGATCAGAACCTTCTGAGCATTCTGACCATGAAGACAATGATGCTTCAGATCTAGATCAACGTAGTGGCTCAGAAGCTCAAAATGATGATGAAGATGAAGGCCATGGATCAGATGGAGGGAGCCATCACTCAGAAGCAGAAGGTTCTGAAAAAGCACATTCAGATGATGAAAAATGGGACAGAGAAGATAAAAGTGACCAGTCAGATGATGAAAAGATACAGAATTCTGATGATGAGGAGAGGGCCCAAGGATCTGATGAAGATAAGTTGCAGAATTCAGACGACGATGAGAAAATGCAGAACACCGATGATGAGGACAGGCCTCAACTTTCTGATGATGAGAGACAACAACTGTCTGAGGAGGAGAAGGGTAATTCTGATGATGAACGTCCAGCAGCTTCTGATAATGATGATGAGAAACAGAATTCTGATGATGATGAACAGCCACAGATGTCTGATGAGGAGAAAATGCAAAATTCTGATGATGACAGGCCACAGGCCTCAGACGAAGAACGCAGACACTCAGATGATGAAGAACAGGACCATAAATCAGGTAATTCATTTATGAGACTCAAAATAGGTTAGTAAAAGCATCTAGATACAGATACTTCCCATTTGTTTACTTATTGCAGTCTCATCTTTAGTACCCTATTTTTTCTCTCTACCTCCATTTCAGTTTTTTCTAACTAAACATTTTGCTTTTTAAAAATTTTCCTAATCTCTGTGTTATTTCTATCCCCCTTCCATTTGATAATTGATGATAAATTAGAAAGAATTTACAGAGGAAGGTCTTAGAGAAGGATGTAGGGTGAAAGTAGTTATATAATGAATAGAGGTGGTTCTATTTCTGTGGGTAACAGAAGAGCATGCCTCAGGTGAGAATAGGTTTGTTTGGTGGAAAAAAAACAATACAGTACCATTGAAACATCCCCATAGGGTAGTTGTACTGAGGTGTGAACAACACGTTTCAGTTCAGTTTATTGAGAGCCAGAATTTGATCATCCAGAGATAATCAGGCTCCAAGTTGACTCACACTAATTAAATTCACATGAAACTAATTTATAAAAATTGCTTTGCAAAACTGTTTTAAGAGGATCAGTTATTTCTCTTATCATTGTATTCTTCCCTTGGGGAAGATCTGCATTAGATGCCAATTTATAATAATCACAAAGTTGCCTGGGCAACATAACATGCAGAACATGGAAAACCAGCAGGATGGTCTCAGTGAGCTGTGATAGATTGATGCAGGTGTTCTCTGCCCAGGAAGATGTGCTTGGGTCCATACTCATTCCAGAATCCTGGAAACATACAGAGGTCCTTTGTCCCTGGACCCCCTTTATAACAGTTTTTACACGGTTCTGTTAAAGTTAACACATTCTTTATGTAGAATTCTTTTTCAATGTAGAGATCTTGTTTGTTTTTTATATTATATAAAAGTCACCTTGATTAGGCTGAAAGTTTTCCAGAAGTAATATCTGGATTGCTTCATTTTTGTAGGTGATTGATTATAATTATATAATAATCCCATTTTCTTAGCTTACCTATGGGGAGGATTTTTTTTTCTTCTGTAATATACTGCTCATAAAAATTAGGGGATATTTCAAAATGAATATGAAGTGATAAAAAAAAGAGGCACTTGATTTTTTTTTTATTAAACGAGAACATCAGAAAAGCAAAGGACAAGTCAAAGAAAGTTGTTTGATTATGCAAATCAGGTGCAAAACCAACTTTTATTTCATTGATGAAAATGCACTATACAAAAGGCTGAAAGTACTGGAGTAGCTACATGTTTCTTGATCCCCTAATTTTTGTGAGCAGTGTACACACTTCACAGTAGTATTCAAGACCAAATTTTGGCATTATTTAGGAGAGGAGGTCAGCAGAAAATTTTAAGAAATGAATGTAGGTCTATGTAGACCAGGGGTCCCCAAACTACGGGCCGCATGCGGCCCCCTGAGACCATTTATCGGCCCCCGCGGCACTTCCGGAAGGGGCACCTCTTTCATTGGTGATCAGTGACCATCTCATTAGCCAAAAGCAGGCCCATAGTTCCCATTGAAATACTGGTCAGTTTGTTGATTTACATTTACTTGTTATTTATTTTAAATATTGTATTTGTTCCTGTTTTGTTTTTTTTTACTTTAAAATAAGATATGTGCAGTGTGCATAGGGATTTGTTCATAGTTTTTTTTATAGTCCGGCCCTCCAATGGTCTGAGGGACAGTGAACTGTTTGGGGAGCCCTGATGTAGGCTATAGGACTGCAGTAAGTATTCAGTAACTAGTGCTTGGGTAGAGTTTTTTCTACTGTTGTCAGAATCATTAAGGCTCATGTACTACTTCTCAAATATATACTAGCAGACTAACCTAAGACTAGGGTCATAGTAGGGGATCTTGTAGGTAGCTGGTCATTCTGCTTAATTCTTAACTAGTTCTATAGTGGTTCAGTTGATTTTCTCAAAGTTTACAATTAGGTAAACACTGGTACCATCCAGAAACACGATGTGTTTGTTTCTTCCATTGTAATATTTTTACCTTTTTTTTCTATGATGAGTTATAGATTTTTTTTTTTTGGTATTTTTCTGAAGTGAGAGGCAGGGAGGCAGAGACAGACTCCTCCTGCATGTGCCCAACCGGTATCCACTCAGGAATCCTGTTAGGGGGCGATGCTCTGCCCATCTGGGGTGTTGCTCCATTGCAACCAGAGCCATTCTAGCGCCTGAGGCAGAGGCCATGGAGCCATCCTCAGCACCCAGGCCAACTTTGCTCCACTAGAGCCTTGGCTGCCAAAGGGGAAGAGAGAGATAAAGAGAAAGGAGAGGGCGAAGGGTGGAGAAGCAGATGGGTGCTTCTCTGTGTGCCCTGGCTGGGAATCGAACCCGGGACTTCCACACGCTGGGCTGACACTTTACTGCTGAGCCAACCAGCCAGGGCAGTTATAGATAAAATTTAATCATACATTACAGTACTGCTTTTCTCATTCTACCAGGTATTTTTGCTTATAGAAACCAATGTTCTTTTTTATTAATTTTTTTTAAAATTAACTATACTGATTTAGCATAGTGATTTTTGTGTATGTTTGTATAGTTCTTTTAATGGTAACACACATGTACATATGTGTAACCACCACCACAGTCAGAATACAGAACAGTATTGTCACCCTAAAACTCCCTCATACTATTCCTTTTGTAGTCACATCCTTCCCCCACTTCTGACCCCTGACAGCTGTCACAGATGTTTTGTCACAGATGTTTTGTCTTTTCGAGAATGTCACCTTATAAATGGAATCATACGGTATGTAGCTGTTTTTCTTTTACGTAGGCTTCCAGTTATCACAATGCATTTCAGATTTGTCCAGATTGTTTCATGTATCAGGAACTTCTTGTTAGTCAATACTGAGTAGTTTTCCATTGTATGGCTATACCACAGTTTGTTTATTCCCAATGTTGATTTTAAAACACAAAATTCAAAGTTATGACCATGATCATGCAGAACCTCTAATTTCACTCTTACAGAATCTGCAAGGGGCAGTGATAGTGAAGATGAAGTTTTGCGAATGAAGCGCAAGAATGCAATTGCGTCTGATTCAGAAGTGGATAGTGACAGTGAGGTACCAAAAGGTACGTTAATTTCTTCTTTGTTATATATATATTTATTTCCCTTCCTCTTTCTGCATATAACTGTAGTACATGGCTAAACCTGGGTGTTGAACCCAGACTGCAAAGGACCACAGAAAGAATGTGAATACACTCTGTGTACATGGGGAAGTGGTGCAGATATGAGAAACTTTATGCTCTATCACTTGACAAACCTGTTTCTTCATTTACAGTGTTAATGAATCTGTTGTCAGGGGCTGAAATAGTGGTCAGGTGGAGGCGGCAGTGTTCATCTTCAGTTTGAATGACAGTTCCAGGACAGCTTGTTCTTAAATTCTTAACAGGTTAATATCAGATGAAGAACCTGGTTCTTTGAGCTATAGTTTAGACCAGGGTAGTCAACCTTTTTATTTTATTTATTTATTTTTTTTTTTACAGAGACAGAGAGAGAGAGTCAGATAGGGACAGACAGGAATGGAGAGAGATGAGAAGCATCCATCATCAGTTTTTCATTGCGACACTTTAGTTATTCATTGATTGCTCTCTCACATGTGCCTTGACCGGGGCGGGGGGCTGCAGCAGACTGAGTGACTCCCTGCTCGAGCCAGCGACCCTGGGCTCAAGCTGGTAACCCTTGCCCAAACCAGATGAGCCCGCGCTCAAGCTGGCGACCTTGGGGTCTCGAACCCGGGCCCTCTGCATCCCAGTCCGACGCTCCATCCACTGCGCCACTACCTGGTCAGGCAGTCAACCTTTTTATACCTACCGCTCACTTTTGTATCTCTGTTAGTAGTAAAATTTTCTAACCGCCCTCTGGTTCCACAGTAATGGTGATTTATAAAATAGGGAAGTAACTTTATTTTATAAAATTTTTTTTTTGTTTTGTTTTTGCATTTTTCTGAAGCTGGAAACAAGGAGAAACAGTCAGACAGACTCCCGCATGTGCCCGACCGGGATCCACCCGGCACGCCCACCATGGGGCGATGCTCTGCCCACCAGGGGGTGATGCTCTGCCCATCCTGGGCGTCGCCATGTTGCGACCAGAGCCACTCTAGCGCCTGAGGCAGAGGCCACAGAGCCATCCCCAGCGCCCGGGCCATCTTTGCTCCAATGGAGCCTTGGCTGCGGGAGGGGAAGAGAGAGAGAGGAAGTCGCGGCGGAGGGGTGGAGAAGCAAATGGGCGTTTCTCCTGTGTGCCCTGGCCGGGAATCGAACCCGGGTCCTCCGCACACTGGGCCGACGCTCTACTGCTGAGCCAATCGGCCAGGGTCTTATTTTATAAAATTTAAAAGCAGAGTTACAGCAAGTTAAAGCATATAATAATAATTACTTACCAAGTACTTTATGTCGGATTTTTGCTAAGTTTGGCAGAATAAATCTTTATGAAACAACTTACTATAGTTAAATCTATCTTTTTATTTATACTTTGGTTGCTCCGCAACCGCCCACCTTGAAAGCTGGAACGCCCACTAGTGGTTGGTCGGGATCAGGTTGACTATCACTGGTTTAGATGAAGAGTTCATAAAAACCCAGTGTTAGATAAGGTAGATTTGTTATAGTAAGGATAAAAGATCTACCTGTTTATCTCTATGGATGACTATGTTTCCACTGGTAAATTACTATGCAGTTATGATGTTAGTATAAAAATTACAGCAAACAATTTTTTTTTTTTTTGTATTTTTCTGAAGCTGGAAACGGGGAGAGACAGTCAGACACACTCCCGCATACGCCCGACCGGGATCCACCCGGCATGCCCACCAGGGGCAACACTCTGCCCATCGGGGGACGATGCTCTGCCCCTCCGGGGCGTCGCTCTGCCTCGACCAGAGCCACTCTAGCGCCTGGGGCAGAGGCCAAGGAGCCATCCCCAGCGCCCAGGCCATCTTTGCTCCAATGGAGCCTTGGCTGCGGGAGGGGAAGAGAGAGACAGAGAGGAAGGAGGGGTGGGGTGGAGAAGCAAATGGGCGCTTCTCCTGTGTGCCCTGGCCGGGAATCGAACCCGGGTCCCCCGCACGCCAGGCCGACGCTCTACCGCTGAGCCAACCGGCCAGGGCCAACAATTTTGTTAGTTTGATTATTTACCATCATTATTCTGCTGAATGGTAGTTCAGCATTAATGTTAAATAGCTTATATAAATTATTCTAAGTAGCTTAAGTAAAGCAAACATTTAGAGGGTCAACTAGAGAGAAAAGGAGAGCTGGGCAGAACAGCATGCTCTCCAGATCAATAATGAGTAATTATGTGTGTAAACTTTGAAAGCAGATTATCCAAGGTAGAATCTTTGTAGCTCCATTTTCTAACTATATGATTTTGATCAAATTAATTACTACACTTCAATTTTCTGATCTGTAAAAGGGATATGATGTTAACCACCTTACAAGGTTGTTGGGAGAGTCAGATATGTTCATTCTTTCATTTTGTTCGCAGTTGTTTATTCAGACTCTCCTGTGTATTAGTACTGTTCTGGGCACTGGGAATATATGATAGCAATGATCAGAACAGATTAAGACCTCTTTCATGGAACTCAAAATCTGGAGGAGTCAGGGTAGTGTAGGGAAACTGATATAACACAGTAAGTAAATTAAACATATAGTATGTTGGGTGGTGGTAAGAGCTAAGAAGAAAATGAATCAAGAAGAGGCATGAGGCCCTGGCCGGTTGGCTCAATGGTAGAGCGTTGGCCCGGCGTGCAGAAGTCCTGGGTTCGATTCCCGGCCAGGGCACACAGGAGAGGCGCCCATCTGCTTCTCCACCCCTCCCCCTCTCCTTCCTCTCTGTCTCTCTCTTCCCCTCCCGCAGCTAGGGCTCCATTGGAGCGGGGATGGCCCAGGAGCTGGGGATGGCTCTGTGGCCTCTGCCTCAGGCGCTAGAGTGGCTCTGGTCACAACATAGCGACGCCCAGGATGGGCAGAGCATCGCCCCTGGTGGGCGTGCTGGGTGGATCCCGGTCGGGCGCATGCGGGAGTCTGTCTGACTGTCTCGCCCCGTTTCCAGCTTCAGAAAAATACACACACACACAAAAAAGAGGCATGAGTGTTGGTAGGTGGGTTGTAGTTTCGGTTATTTTTACCATAGAGATAAACTTTTTAGTACCCTAACCTTTCTCTCTTCTTTTTTTAAAATGATTAAGACAATGTTTTTTTTGTTTGTTTGTTTTTTGTTTTTTGATTAAGACAGTGTTTTTAGGCCAATTGAAGGTTATAGCAAAACTGAAGGGAATGTATGGAAATTGCCTGATATACCCACTGTCCCTATACATGCATAGTCTTCCCAATTATCAACATGCTCCACCAGAGGACACATTTGTTACAATTGATGAACCTACATTGACAGATTATAATCACCCAAAGTTTACAGTTTACATGAGAGTTCACTCATAGTGTTGTATATTCTATGGGTTTGGACAAACATATAATGACATGTATCCATTATCAGAGTATTATATAGAGTAATTTCACTGCTCTACAGATCATTTTGGCTCTAGCTTTGCCTATTTTTCTCTCCTCCCCGCTAACCCTTGGCAGTCACTGACCCTTTACTGTCTCCATAGTTTTGCCTCTCCAGATAATATATGTATCATATACATATATATCATATAGCATGTAGCATTTTCAGTTTGACTTTTTTGTGTGTGTGTGGCAGAGACAGAGAGTCAGAGAGGGGCAGATAAGGGACAGACAGGAAGGGAGATGAGAAACATCAGTTCTTTGTTGCAGCTCCTTAGTTGTTCATTGACTGCTTTCTTATATGTGCTTTGACCGTGGGGCTACAGCAGACCGTGTGACCTCTTGCTCAAGCCAGCGACCTTGGGTCCAAGCTGGTGAGCTTTGCTTAAACCAGATGAGCCCACACTCAAGCTGGTGACCTTGGAATCTCGAACCTGGGGCCTCGACATCCCAGTCCAACACTATCCACTGCACCACCGCCTGGTCAGGCTTAGTTTGACTTTTTTTGATTTAGTAATATGCATTTAAGTTTCTTCCACACCTTTTCATGACTTGACAGCTCATTTCTGTTTAGCGCAATGATATTCCATTGTCTGGAAGTACCAGTTTATCCAATTACCTTCTGAAGGACATCTTGGTTGCTTCCGAGTTTTGGCAATTATGAATAAAACTGCTATAAATAAGTGTGTGTAGGTTTTTGTGTGGACATAAGTTTGCAGCTTCTTTGGGTAAAGATACTAAGGAGCATAATTGCTGGAGCATTTGGTAAAAGCATGTTTAGTTCTGTAAGAAACTGCTAGACTCTCTCCCAAAGTGGCTGCACCATTTTGCATTCCCATCAGTGAAGATGAAAGTTCCTGCTGCTGCCCATTTGCCAGCATTTGTTGTTGTCATTGTGCTGGATTTTGGCCATTCTAATAGATTGCTTCTCTTTTAGTGATATGCCCTCCACTGTGCCTCAGTAACTCACAGTTTTATCCTAGACTATGTCATTATCAATAATTGTAATACTTTTATGATCTCAATTTCAAGCAGCCCACTTTCTGATCACCCTCCTATCTCTTCACCCCCTGTACTACCCCACCTTGGTTTGTTGGTTTATTACAGATTATTGTTGTTGTTTTGCCTATACCTAGGTGAAATTCTGCTTTGTACAAGGGGGGCTAGGTAGACATGGATCTGTAATTTTAAAACTTGAGGGACTTTGTAGCAAGTAGGCTAGTATGGACTGTCTAAGTCCCAAATTTGAGTATATAGACTGTAGGCGGATATTGGGGCTCCTGGGTTTAAAGGCAATAGAGGAGTAAGGATGCAGTGAGGGAGGGGAGGAAGAAGTGCCTCCTTTGCTGCTCTGCCTTCCCCTGGATTTGCCCCATTCCCCCCCCTAAGACGTTCTAGTGAAATTTTTAAGAGTCAGGCTCAGAGTTGTGTTCAGGTGATTTCCTGGTGTGGTCCAGAAACCTTGGGAATATGTTGAAGTCATAGCTTTGAAGAACCTTTATAGTTACAGATATTAATGCTGTGCATTTTTCCTCCTATATTGAAGAAAATAGTGGAGCAATGGATCTCTTCGGAGATGCAGATGATATATCTTCAGGGAGTGATGGGGAAGATAAACCACCTACTCCAGGACAGCCTGTTGTAAGTACAGTTACCAGTGTGAATTGGGCCCCTATTCAAGACTAAGTAAAAAGTTTCTGAGACTCAGGGTCTCTCATGTCAAGAAGGGAACTCTTGGTTTTAAGAGGGAGTAGAAATAACTGCCCTGGCACATCTACACCATGGAAGACGACTCGTCAATAAAAAGGGTTGAACTATTTTTTTTCTATATCTTTTTTTTTAGGGAGGGGAGAGAGATGAGAAGCATCAACTCATAGTTGCATCACTTAAATTCATTGACTGCTTCTCATACGTGCCTTGGGGGGATCAAGCCAAGCCAGTGACCTTTGGGTTCAAGCCAGTGACCATGGGATCATGTTGATGATCTCACACTTAAGCTAGTGACCCTGGGCTCAAGCCAGGTGAGCCTGCACTCTAGCCAGTGACCTTGAGGTTTTAAATCTGGGACCTCAGCATCCCAGATTGGCACTCTGTCTACTGCGCCACCACCAGTCAAGCAAGGATTGAACTATTGACATGTGCACCAGTTTGGGTAAAGTTCCAAGGAAGTATGCTGAGTGGATACAAAGCCAATCCCAAAGGTTACATTCTATATGATTCCACTTAGGTAACATTCTTGAAATGACAAAAATTATAGAAATGGAGAAGAAATGAGTGGTTATTTGAGATTAAGGAGGGAGGAGGGCAAGAACAAAGTGGCTGTGGCTGTGAAGGGCAGCCTGGATCTCGGGTATGGCAGTGCTCTGTGTCTGGCTCTAATGGGGTCAGTCTTACGGTTGTGCTGTTGTACTCTAGTTCTACAAGATGTTACCATTAGGGGAAGCTGGGTAAAAGAAAGAAGAAAGAAGAAAGAACTGCCCAGCATGAGGTTGGTGCCATGTTTTAAGAGACTAGACTTGCCTGACCAGGCGGTGGCGCAGTGGATAGAGCGTCGGACTGGGATGCAGAAGACCCAGGTTCAAGACCCCGAGGTTACCAGCTTGAGCGTGGGCTCATCTGGTTTGAACAAAAATTCACCAGCTTGGACCCAAGGTCACTGGCTCAAGCAAGGGGTTACTCGGTCTGCTGAAGGCCCACGGTCAAGGAACATAATGAGAAAGCAATCAATGAACCACTAAGGTGTCGCAATGAAAAACTAATGATTGATGCTTTTCATCTCTCCGTACCTGTCTGTCTGTCCCTGTCTTTCCCTCACTCTGACTCTCTCTCTGTCTCTGTAAAAAAAAAAACACACACACACAAAAAAAACAGACTAGACTGCAAGGACCTATGATTTGAGAACCATTGATTTAAATGTTTTTCTTGTTCATGCCAAGAAATGTGTGTGTGCTGTATTGATAATTTCTCATCTTAATTGATACAGTGACTTCATATTAAAGTGTTGATGAGTGTTGGTAAGTATGTGTAAGATAGAGTCATCACAAGAGACTCTTCTGATAATTTTAAACAGATTTTGTTTCCCATTAAATTAGGAGGCTCCTAGTTTTCTCCTCACCCCCTGTACTACCCCACCTTGGTTTATTGATTTACTACAGATTATTGTTTTATCTGTATCTAAGTGACATTCTGCTTGTGAGGAGGGGGGCCTGGGTAGACATGCACCTATAATTTTAAAACTTGAGGGACTAGCAGACGTCCCCAAACTACAGCCTGCAGGCCACATGCAGCCCCCTGAGGCCATTTATCCGGCCCCCCACCGCACTTCTGGAAGGGCCACCTCTTTCATTGGTGGTCAGTGAGAGGAGCACTGTATGTGGCGGCCCTCCAACGGTCTGAGGGACAGTGAACTGGCCCTCTGTGTAAAAAGTTTGGGGACCCCTGAGAGAATAAGCTGGTAGGAATGGGGATTGAGGGCTACTTTTGCTCTAAAGTGATGTCTCAGTGTGCTTCTTGCCTATCTAAGTAATTATAAAGTGTGGAAGTTGAGCTAGACCATTTCCAGGATCCTGTAATGCTCTAAATTCTGTGATTTTTTTACTAGGATGAAAATGGCTTGCCTCAGGACCAACAGGAGGAGGAGCCAATTCCTGAGACCAGAATAGAAGTAGAAATCCCCAAAGTAAACACTGATTTAGGAAACGACTTATATTTTGTTAAACTGCCCAACTTTCTCAGTGTGGAGCCCAGGTAAGGGGGTCAGTTAAAAGTGTTTCTAGCCTGACCAGGCGGTGGCACAGTGGATAGAGCGTCAGACTGGAATGCGAATAGACCCAGGTTTGAGACCCCGAGCTCGCCAGTTTGAGCGTGGGCTCATCTGGTTTGAGTAAAGCTCACCAGCGTGGACCCAAGATCGCTGGCTGGAACAAGGGGTTACTCGGTCTATTGAAGGCCCACAGTCAAGACACATAAGAGAAAGCAATCAATGAACAACTAAGGTGTCGCAACGAAAAACTGATGATTGATGCTTCTCATCTCCCTCTGTTCCTGTCTGTCCCTATCTATCCCTCTCTCTGACTCTCTCTCTGTCTCTAAAAAAAATAAATTAAAAAAAAGTTTTTAAAAAGTGTTTATAGATGTTGGATAGAAATTGGAATTTGATTTTTTTTTTTTTTTTAATTTACGTGAGAGGAAGGGGGAAAGACAGACTCCTGCATGCACCTGACCAGGATCCACCCTGTGACCCCTGTCTGGGGCTGACTGCCTATCTGAGCCCATGCTTGCAACCAGGCTATTTTTAGCATCTGAGACAGAGCCATCTTCAGCATCCAGGGCCAATGTGCTTGAACCAATCAAACCATGGCTACGGGAGGGAAAGAGAGAAGGGAGATGGGGAGGGGAGGAGAAACAGATGCTTGCCTCTTCTGTGTGCCCTGACTGGAAATCGAACCCAGTACTTCTGCATGCTGGGTCGATGCTCTACCACTGAACCAACCAGCCAGGGCCTGATATTTTTCTTATGTTATGTGAGTTGACTAATCACAAAATGGAAAACTGGTCATGTATCTGAAAAAATAAATCAAGCATATACTGTGATAGAAAAAGTATGGACAATTATATTGGTAAAGGAGACTTAATGCTTATAATTATTTTTAGCAGTCTGATAGTAATTAACTGACATCATAAGCTTTTGAGTATTTTTGACTAGTACAGCCCTGAAAATGCTGAAATTGAGAGTAGTAAAATTTGCTAGAGAAACAGCAAATGTCCACTTTAGTAGCCATTGCAGATCTAGAAAAGCTAGTGATTTTGAACAGTTAAATAATGTTTGTGGATATTATTCACTAATAACATGCAGGCTCTTATGTGGTTTAAACGTTTTTCCCCAAACAAAATGATATAGAAGGCTAGAGCATGTATGACCTATTCCTTGAAGACTTATACGTATAAGAATAAAGAATATTATGACTATTTAGCCTTGCTTATACTATGTTTCAAGCAACATGTATTAACACCAGTTAACAAACAGCAAATTTCAAGAAAGTACAGTAATTTGAATGCTTTCTTTTTTTTTTTTTTCTTTTCATTTTTCTGAAGCTGGAAACGGAGAGACAGTCAGACAGACTCCCGCATGCGCCCGACCGGGATCCACCCGGCACGCCCACCAGGGGGCGACGCTCTGCCCACCAGGGGGAGATGCTTTGCCCATCCTGGGCGTCACCATGTTGCAACCCTCCTGGGTGTCGCCATATTGCGACCAGAGCCACTCTAGCGCCTGGGGCAGAGGCCACAGAGCCATCCCCAGCGCCCGGGCCATCTTTTGCTCCAATGGAGCCTTGGCTGCGGGAGGGGAAGAGAGAGACAGAGAGGAAGGCGCGGCGGAGGGGTGGAGATGCAAATGGGCGCTTCTCCTGTGTGCCCTGGCCGGGAATCGAACCCGGGTCCTCCGCACGCTAGGCCGACGCTCTACCGCTGAGCCAACTGGCCAGGGCTGAATGCTTTCTTAAAATCGAACATGAGGACATTTGATCGTTATGGATTTTAATTATATTATACTTTTTTAGTACAGTGGTGTGTATTAATTGATATTATATAGCAGTGTATTAATAGATATTATATAGCAGTGATACTATTTTTTACAGAATATGATTAACAGTTTATTTTAAAACAATTTATAGACCTTTCGATCCTCAATATTATGAAGATGAATTTGAAGATGAGGAAATGCTGGATGAAGAAGGTCGAACCCGGTTAAAATTAAAGGTACCGTTTCATGCTTTACTCCTTTTTTTTTCTTTAATAAAGGAAAACCTGGAGACACTAGCTTGAGACTTGAGGTTTTCTGTTTTGTTTTTGTTTTATTTTAATTTTTCATCAGTGTGTGAGAGAGAGAGAGAGAACAGCATCAACTCATTGTTCCACTTAGTTCCATTTAGTTGTGTACTCATTGACTGCTTCTCGTACGTGCTCCTTGCCTGGACAATGCTTTATGCACGGAACCACCTGGCCAGGGCCAGGATTTGAGCTTTTGAAAGTGATTTTTGGCCCTGGCCAGTTGGCTCAGTGGTGGAGCGTCGGCCTGGCGTGCAGGAGTCCTGGGTTCGATTCCCGGCCAGGGCACACAGCAGAAGTGCCTATCTGCTTCTTCACCCCTCCCCCTCTCCTTCCTCTCTGTCTCTCTCTTCCCCTCCCGCAGCCGAGGCTCCATTGGAGCAAAGATGGCCCAGGTGCTGAGGATGGTTCTGTGGCCTCTGCCTCAGGTGCTAGGATGGCTCTGAATGCAACAGAGCGACGCCCCAGAGGGCTAGAGCATTGCCCCCTGGTGGGCATGCCGGATGCATCCCGGTCAGGTGCATGTGGGAGTCTGTCTGACTGCCTCCCTGTTTCCAGCTTTGGAAAAATGCAAAAAAAAAAAAAAAAAAAAAAGAAAGTGATTTTTGTTTCCTGGTTTATGAATAGATAAAGTCTTCCTTTTCAGATTATTTTTTAGGAAGAGAATATATAGCCTTTGCTCTCTAAATGTGTCACTTTTCTATCACTTTTCTTCTGTTTTACTTTTTTGGTGCTTTTAAAATATTATTAGCTACTTCCTCCAGAAAAAATAGTGTGTGTTTAGAACAAGTATTTCCATATGTACTGTGGGTTTTAAGTTGTAGCAACTTCCTGCAATAGGAAATTCTTCAGGCTCTTTTATCTATGGATATATTCAAGAAGAATTTGTTACTCTCGTCTGACACTCCGCCTTATGGCTCTTGGTTGTCTTCTGATTGCTGATGTTAACTCTTAGGAGACATTTTTATTGGACTAAATTCTTATTATTGCTTCTCTTTGATAGCTTGTACTGTCTTTTTACCTTTCTGCAAGGGGGACGCTCTAATCTTCCTTTAGTCAAGGTGAATGTAGATTAAGCAGATGCTTTAGAGCTGAATTGTACCAAAAAACAAGAAGCAGTTGCACTCATTATACTAACACTGGAGGTATGCGTTTTAAATTCTTAAATCTGAAAGAGTTTCTGCAATTACCTTATTTTGGGGTGGATATTGTACATGGTGTTAGAATGTTAAGTGGCAGTCTGGCATTCTTAGAATTCAGGGGCTGAATTTTTAGAACAGTTTCATCCCTTCAAGTGTGACAGCTCCACAGTACCTAAAGAACCTTGATATAAGATACTGTATGTAGTCTCTATCCAAAATGCACGGGCTTCCAAAGCTTTCCGTGCAATTTCACTGCCCCCCTCCAATGGAAATACAGATCAAGTGAGAAAATGAAGATAAACAGGTACCAGTAACTTGCTCTAGGTCATGAAAATAATAGGTATAGTTTTTAGAGTATTTTTTCTTCTTTGCTGTCCTTTCCTTGTCTGTACCCAGCTCCCATTAGCCCAATTGTTAATATTTTTCCTTGGAATGTGGGTCTATTTTTTCCACCTGTTTTAGTGTCTCTGGCATTATGCTACTGCTTTTCATTGTTTCTCATCATTTACATAAATTAGTGTGGTAGTTCCTTTTTTTTCTTTTTTTTTGTATTTTTCTGAAGCTGGAAACGGGGAGAGACAGACAGACTCCCGCATGCGCCCGACTGGGATCCACCCGGCACGCCCAGCAGGGGGGGTGGTGCTCTGCCCCTCTGGGGCGTCGCTCTGCCTCGACCAGAGCCACTCTAGCGCCTGGGGCAGAGGCCAAGGAGCCATCCCCAGCGCCCGGGCCATCTTTGCTCCAATGGAGCCTTGGCTGCGGGAGGAGAAGAGAGAGACAGAGAGGAAGGGGGGGGTGGAGAAGCAAATGAGCGCTTCTCTTATGTGCCCTGGCCGGGAATCAAACCCGGGTTCCCCGCACGCCAGACCGACGCTCTACCGCTGAGCCAACCGGCCAGGGCCTTTCTTTCTTTCTTTTTTTTTTTTTTTTTTTTAACAGAGACAGAGAGAGGGACAGACAGGGACAGACAGACAGGAACGCAGAGAGATAAGAAGCATCAATCATCAGTTTTTCATTGTGGCATTTTAGTTCATTGATTGCTTTGTCATATGTGCCTTGACCATGGGCCTACAGCAGACCGAGTAACCCTTTGCTCAAGCCAGCGACCTTGGGTCCAAGCTGGTGAGCTTTTTGCTCAAACCAGATGAGCCTGCACTCAAGCTGGCGACCTCAGGGTCTCGAACCTGGGTCCTCTGCATCCCAATCTGATGCTCTATCCACTGCGCCACTGCCTGGTCAGGTAGTGTGGTAGTTCCTTATTTGTTTACTTTTTATTGATTTTTGCATTTTTTCCTTACCTTCTATCATGATGCATCAGTGAGTGCTTCAGTATATTTATATTTTCAGATCATGTAACACCAGACTTTAGTAAGCATGAAAATTTATAAATAAGTATTTGTTCTAAAACCTTGATACTTAAGAGTACAAAATGTTGCCCTGGCCGGTTGGCTCAGCGGTAGAGCGTTGGCCTGGCGTGCGGGGGACCCGGGTTCGATTCCCGGCCAGGGCACATAGGAGAAGCACCCATTTGCTTCTCCACCCACCCCTCCTTCCTCTCTGTCTCTCTCTTCCCCTCCCGCAGCCAAGGCTCCATTGGAGCAAAGATGGCCCGGGTGTTGGGGATGGCTCCTTGGCCTCTGCCCCAGGCGCTAGAGTGGCTCTGGTCGTGGCAGAGCAACGCCCCAGAGGGGCAGAGTATCGCCCCCTGGTGGGCAGAGCGTGGCCCCTGGTGGGCGTGCCGGGTGGATCCCGGTCGGGCGCATGTGAGAGTCTGTCTGATGTCTTTCCCTGTTTCCAGCTTCAGAAAAGTACAAAAGAAAAAAAAAAAAGAGTACAAAATGTTGGTGTGTAATAGATTGATGTCTTTTGAAACCTTGGTATGTGATGGAAAATAACACTGGACCCTGTGTGTCTTGAGTGACTTTTTAAAAATTATTTTTAAGCAAAAGAAGGAGAAAGAGAAATAGGGACAGACAGACAGGATGGGAGAGAGATGAGAAGCATCAACTCAGTTGCAGCACCTTAGTTGTTCATTGATTGCTTTCTCATGTGTCTTGACTTGGGGGCTCCAGCTGAGCCAGTGACCTCTTGCTCAGGCCAACGACTTTGGGCTTTAAGCCAGTATCCTTGTCTGTGATCCCACACTTAAGCTGGTGAGCCCCAACCTCAGAGTTTCAAACCTGGGCCATCAGCGTCCCAGATTGATGCTCTGTCCACTGTGCCACTGCATAGTCAGGCTGGAGTGATATTCTTCTTTTCTTTTCTTTTTTTAATTAATTTATTTTTTACAGAGACGGAGAGAGTCAGAGAGAGGGATAGATAGAAACAGACAGACAGGAATGGAGAGAGGTGAGAAGCATCAATCATCAGTTTTCCATTGCCCTTGCAACACCTTAGTTGTTCATTGATTGCTTTCTCATACGTGCCTTGACCACGGCCCTTCAGCAGACTGAATAACCCCTTGCTCGAGCCAGCGACCTTGGGTCCAAGCTGGTGAGCTTTTTTTTTTTGCTCAAGCCAGATGAGCCCTCACTCAAGCTAGTGACCTCGGGGTCTCGAACCTGGGTCCTCCACGTCCCAGTCCGAAGCTCTATCCACTGTGCCACCGTCTGGTCAGGTGATATTCTTGAGACTAGACTGACCATTCTTAGAGTCACTTGGTGAAATTCTTTAATGAACAAGGAACTGGGCATAGTTTATATATGTACCTCTGTAACATCCTCTTTCCTTAAAAGTACTTTTTTTTGAGAGAGAGGCAGGGAGAGAGATGAGAAGCATCAACTTATAGTTGCAGCACATTAGTTGTTTACTGATTGTTTATCAAATGTGCATTGTCTGGGGACTCAGGCTGAGCCAGTGACCCCTTGCTCAAGCCAGCAACCTGGGGCTTCAAACCAGTGGCCTTTGGGATCAAGCCAGTGACCAGAGGATCATGTCAGTGATTCCATGCTCAAGCCAGCGACCCTAATGTCAAGCTGATGAACCTGCAGTTAAACCAGATAAGCCGGCACTCAAGTGGTGACCTTAAGGTTTTGAACCTGAGACCTCAGTGTCCTGGGTTGACACTCTGTCCACTGTACCACCACTGGTCAGGCTTATTTTTTAATTTTTAATTAAGAAATACTGGCCCTGGCCGGTTGGCTCAGTGGTAGAGCGTCGGCCTGGTGTGCAGGGGTCCTGGGTTCAATTCCCGGCCAGGGCACACAGGAGAAGCGCCCATCTGCTTCTCCACCCCTCCCCCTCTCCTTCCTCTCTGTCTCTCTCTTCCCCTCCCGCAGCCGAGGCTCCATTGGAGCAGAGATGGCCCGGGCGCTCTGCCCCAGGCGCCAGAGTGGCTCTGGTCGTGACAGAGCGACACCTCGGAGGGGCAGAGCATCGCCCCTGGTGGGCAGAGCGTCGCCTCTGGTGGGCGTGCCGGGTGGATCCCGGTCGGGCGCATGCGGGAGTCTGTCTGACTGTCTCTCCCCGTTTCCAGCTTCAGAAAAATACAAAAAAACAAACAAACAAACAAACAAAAACTTAAACATAGACAAATTCTAGTGAGAACAGTATAAGAAATGCTCACGCACCTGTCACTCACTCCACTGTACTCTGATTATTTTGAAACAAACTTCAGAATGATATCCTATTTTATTTATGCATATTATTAAAGTTGGTTGTTTATTTAGTGAGGAATAAAAAAGGAAAAGGGAAAAACTGGAAGGGGATGATTAGAAGCCAGTTGCACAGTCACATCTAACAGAGTGAAGATCCAGAAATTCTAAGTGGAAAAGGGAGCAGCTGCTTGTAGGGTTGATGGTGGGGGAATAGGACAGGGAGGCATGGCCTTCGATCTGTTTTCAGAATTTTGGCTTCTATCTACTGCGATCTTAACTCTCATTCTCTATCCTTGTGAGTGTATTCTGTTTTTAATTCTTTCCTGTCATGTTAGTGGGTTTGTAAGATGCAGCAGTGATAAACTACATGCATTTTGTGTATTGCATATTCCCAGAAGTCCCATTGAGTTTTTAGTTTTTATTTCTAAATTTTTCATGATTTGAGAGAGAATGAAACAGGGGGGAAGGGAGACAGAGAAGCATCAACTCACACTTCTACTTAGTTCCATTTAGTTGTACACTCATTGGTTGCGTCTCATATGTGTCCTGATGAGGGGTGGAACCCTTGACCTCAGTGTACCTAGATGACCCTCTATCATCTGAGCAAACCCGGGTAGGTCCCCAGAGTTTTTTTTCTTTTCTAAGTGAGAGGTAGAGAGACACACTCCACGCGTGCCCCAGCCAGATCCACTGCAACTCCCATCTTGGACTGATGCTCTGCCCATCTGGAGCCATACTTGCAACCGAGCTTTTTTTTTTTTTTTTTTTTTAGTGAGAGGAGGAGAGGCAGAGATATAGACTCCCACATGTGCCCTGACTGGGATCCACCCCACAAGCCCACTAGAGGGTGATGCTCTGCCCATCTGGGGCCATTGCTTTATTGTTTAGCAACTGAGCCATTTTTTAGCCCTTGAGGTGGAGGGCATGGAGCCATCCTCAGTGCCCGAGGCCTTCTCACTCGAACCAATCGAGCTATGGCTGCAGGAGTGGAAGAGAGAGAGAAAGAGAGGGAGAGAAGAGGAAGGGAGAGGGGTGGAGAAGCAGATGGTCACTTCTGTGTGCCCTGACTAGGAATCAAATCTGGGACATTCACATGCCAGGCTGGCACTGTACCACTGAACAAACTGGCCAGGGCCCCCATTGAGGTTTTTGTTTTGTTTTAGTGAGAGGAAGAGAGGCAGAGAGACAGACTCCCACATGGAACTCGACTGGAATCCACCCTGGCAAGCCCACTAGGGGGATGCTCTGCCCGTCTGAGGCCATAGCTTCATTACTCAGCAACTCAGCCATTCTTTAGAGCCTGAGGTAGAGGCCAGGAGCCATCCTTGGTGCTGAGGCCTTCTCACTCAAACCAATCGAGCCATGGCTACGGGAGTGGAAGAGAGAGAAAGAGAGCGCTCATGCGTGCATGAGAAAGAGAGAAAGTGAGAGAGAGAGAAAGAAGGTGGAGGAAGAGGGATGGAGAAGTACATGGCCACTTCTTCTGTCTTCCCTGACTGGGAATTGAACCCAAGACATCCACATACCGGGCCAACGCTCTACCACTGAACCAACCAACCAGGGCCTTTTTTTTAATTGAGAGGAGGGGAGAGAGGCAGACTCCCGCATGCACCCTGACCGACCGGGATTCACCCAGCAAGCCCCCTACAGGGAGATGCTCTGCCCATCTGGGGCCACTGCTTTGTAGCTTGGCAACCGAGTTACTTGAGGTGAGGCCATGGAGCCATCCTCAGTGCCTGGGGCCAACTTGCTTGAACCATTGGAGCCATGGCTTCAAGAGGAGAAAAGAGAGAGGGGAGGGGTGGGAGAGGTGGAGAAGCAGATGGGTGCATCTCCTTTGTGCCCTGACTGGGAATCAAACCTGGGACTTCCACATACCAGGCCAATGCTCTACCACTGAACAAACCAGCCAAGGCCCCCATTGAGGTTTTTTTTTTTTTTTTTTTTTTTTTTTTTACAGAGACAGAGTGAGGGATAGACAGAGACAGGCAGACAGGAATGGAGAGATGAGAAGCATCAATCATTAGTTTTTCGTTGCGCATTGCAACACCTTAGTTATTCATTGATTGCTTTCTCATATGTGCTTTGACCATGGCTTTCAGCAGACTGAGTAACCCCTTGCTTGAGCCAGCGACCTTGGGTCCAAGCTGGTGAATTTTTGCTCAAACCAGATGAGCCCACGCTCAAGCTGGCGACCTCGGGGTCTCGAACCTGGGTCTTCCGCATCCCAGTCCGATGCTCTATCCACTGCACCACTGCCTGGTCAGGCTGTTTTTGTTTTTTTCTAATTAGGTAAGAGGCAGGGAGGCAGAGAGACAGAGTCTCACAAGCATGAGATCCACCTGGCAAGTCCCCTACAGGGCAATAGTTGCTCTACTCATCTGGGTCCCCTGTTCCATTGCTCAGCAGCTGAGCTATTTCAATGTCTGAGGTGAGGCGATGGAGCCATTCTCAGTGCCTGGGGACAACTTACTCAAACCGTTGAGCCATGACTGTGGGAGGGAGAAGGGAAGAAAGAGAGTGAGAGAAAGACAAGGGGGAGGGATGGAGAAGCAGATAGTCACTTCTCTTGTGTGCCCTGACTGGGATTCAAACCTGGGATTTCCATACGCCGGGCTGACACTCTACTGCTGAGCCAGCTGGCCAGGGTACCATTGAGGTTTTTTTTTGTTTTTGTTTTTGTTTTTGTATTTTTCTGATGCTGGAAATGGGGAGAGACAGACAGACTCCCGCATGCGCCCGACCGGGATCCACTCGGCACGCCCACCAGGGGTGACGCTCTGCCCACCAGGGGGCGATGCTCTGCCCCTCCGGGGCGTGCTCTGTCCCGACCAGAGCCACTCCAGTGCCTGGGGCAGAGGCCAAGGAGCCATCCCCAGCGCCCGGGCCATCTTTGCTCCAATGGAGCCTCGGCTGCGGGAGGGGAAGAGAGAGACATAGAGGAAGGAGGGGGGGTGGTGGAGAAGCAAATGGGCGCTTCTCCTATGTGCCCTGGCCGGGAATCGAACCCGGGTCCCCTGCACGCCAGGCCGACGCTCTACCGCTGAGCCAACCGGCCAGGGCCACCATTGAGTTTTTAATTGCAGTAACGGTTTTCATTTTAGGAAGCTCTTGAATGTTTTTCGGATCTGCCTGGTATTTCCCCTTTGTGGAGTTAAGATAAATTTAGATTCTAAATGTGCTCAAGTCTGGGGTTTTAATTTTCATAGGGTGTTTTTTTTTCCTTAACCATATACAGGAAGCCTCCTTATCTCCCTAGGCTAGTAGGCATAGTGTTTTGGTCCCACATTTGTAAGCCCTTTAGTCGTATAAGAGAACCTGCTTAATATAGGGGATTGTAATTCTAAGTTGCTACCTCACGTGGCTTTAAGTCTTATCTCCTGTCCTGGTAGCTCTTACTGTGTCTAAAATCACCCCAGGGCTACTATAGAGTTAGCGTCTGTGCAGGTGCTCCACCACTCAGTTCCCTCTGTGACTCCAGCACGAGGAGCTCAGAATTTTTGTTGTTCTTGTTAAGTTATTTCATATTTGTAGGTGATTAAAATAAGAAGGCTTCAACGTTTTATGTTTTTGTCACTCCCTGTGCATGCTTATTGTATGGATGTGTGTTACTTGAGGAAAAAATAAGCATAAACTACAGTGTTCTAAGGCACTTGTGTTTTAAAACAGGTAGAAAATACTATTAGGTGGAGGATACGACGGGATGAAGAAGGAAATGAAATTAAAGAGAGCAATGCTCGCATAGTCAAGTGGTCAGATGGAAGGTGAGCACAAGATGCCTGAGGAACGTTGACATACCCAGAATGTGGCCGGGAGGGATCAAGTTTTGGAAAAAGACCTTATTTGTGGGCTACCTCTTATGAAAGAATTTCCAGCCCTGGCCGGTTGGCTCAGCGGTAGAGCGTTGGCCTGGCATGTGGAAGTCCAGGGTTCGATTCCGGCCAGGGCACACAGGAGAAGTGCCCATCTGCTTCTCCTCCTTCCCCCCCTTTCTTTCTCTCTATCTCTCTCTTCCCCTCCTGCAACCAAAGCTTCATTAGAGCAAAGTTGGCCCGGGCACTGAGGATGGCTCCATGGCCTCTGCCTCAGGCGATAAAATGGCTCCAGTAGCAACACAGAGACGCCCCAGATGGGCAGAGCATTGCCTCCTGGTGGGCATGCCTGGTGGATCCTGGTCGGGCGCATGCGGGAGTCTGTCTCTGCCTCCCCATTTCTCATTTTAGAAAAATTAAAAAAATAAAATAAAAAAAAAGAATTTCCGGCCCTGGCTGGTTCGCTCAGTGGTCGAGCATCGGCCTGGCGTGCAGGAGTCCCGGGTTTGATTCCTGGCCAGGGCACACAGGGGAAGCACCCATCTGCTTCTCCACTCCTCCCCCTCTCCTTCCTCTCTGTCTCTCTCTTTCCGTCCCACAGCCAAGGCTCCATTGGAGCAAAGATGGCCCGGCGCTGAGGATGGCTCTATGGCCTCTGCCTCAGGTGCTAGAGTGGCTCTGGTTTTAACAGAGTAACACCCCAGATGGGCAGAGCATTGCCCCCTGGTGGGCATGCTGGGGATGGATCCCGGTTGGGCGCATGCGGGAGTCTGTCTGACTGCCTCCCCGTTTCCAACTTCAGGGAAAAAAAAAAAAAAGAGTTTCCATTGCTTAATCCCTGCCATTGAAAGAAAACCCGAGAGAATTAGGTAGGTATTTGGGGGTCATACAAGCTGGTGGAAGACATTAAGTGGGGTGAAAAGGTGATCATCCTCTTTGGGTGAAGCATAGTATTTTGGAAAAGTTACACCAGGTCCCCTCCCATTGATTGCATCCTGCTCACTGTAAGCTGACAGTTTAGGAAAACTGCCTGTCGGTGGGGAGAGAGCAGAGGCTGAGTAAATGTCATGGCATGTTTCACCTCTACACAGGTGGTTTTTCACGCCTTCTTTACTCTCGGAGTTCTGTGTAAGGAGAGAACGCCGCAGTTGAATCACATTTTAAGTGAAGTGAAATGATGGGATGGAAGCTTTATGACTTTTAATAAGTAAAGTGTTCCTTCTTTTCAGCATGTCCCTGCATCTGGGCAATGAAGTGTTTGATGTTTACAAAGCTCCACTGCAAGGCGATCACAATCATCTTTTTATAAGACAAGGTACTGGTCTACAAGGACAAGCCGTCTTTAAAACCAAGCTCACGTTCAGGTAACTGCTCTTGTCAGTGTACTGTTTGTTACAGTAAAGCAACGAAATATAGACGTGTCCAGTGCCCGACTTCTGATTGACGTAATCTCACAGTATAGTTTGTCAAAGACCGAGATCTGGTTCTCAGCTGGCTCTCTGGGTTCAAAGGTTATTTTATCTAGTGCACTGAAAGTTGCTGTTTCACAGGGAAACAGATCATGCTAATCAGACTTACAGGGGACTGTTATGTGAACCAGAATGTCAGTTTACTAATTCAGGTGATTACTAACTGCCAAGAGGCCAAGAATACTTTGCTAGTCCGTGTGTCTTTTCTTTTTAGTAAAATGGACCTGGGAGACTAATAACTAGTGGTTGTTCGTGTGCATGCAGTCAGAGACCAGGTGATGAGTTGGCGGGTGTGAAGGCTGAGGTCATCCTGTCCGTTAGGCCTCTGCATCCAGTCCCACTCCAGGGTGCCTCTCCTGAGCACTCAGGTCAGCTGATGAGAGCTCCCCTCCTCCAGACTGTGTAGACAATACATTGAGATAGCTGTGTTTTTCTTCCCTTGATTCTGAGATCATCCTCAGGTAATGCATGTTTAAAAGAGTATAGATATCTTGGTTATGGCTTAGCTTTCTGAGAATTGTAATGGTCAACAGTACTGTATAGGCTTTAGAATCAGAATAACCCATTTTTGAGTCCTGTTTTCACTTTTGTGTCCTTGTGCAACTTTCTCAACCTCTCTTTGCCTCAGTTTTCTGATGTACAAAATGTGGTAATTATCCCATAGAGTAGCTGCGACAGTGATTCCGTGTAATGTATAAAACACAAAGCCCAGTTCCAGCACTGAGCATCCAGTAAATGCTGCTTGAGCCTGTCCGTGCAGTTTTTAGAAGGTGATCATTCTATGTAAAGTCTATGGGTTTTTTTTGTTTTTTCATGTTTTATTTTACTTGTGAGAGAAGAATGTTTCAGTGAGCCATAGAATAAAGACAGTTCAAAGTTTCCCACTTTTTTTTTTTAAATAAGAAAAGGGGAGATAGTGAGACAAACTTCCATTTGCATTCCAACCAGGATCCAACCGCAACCCCTCCCTGGGGCCAACGGTCTTCCCATCTAGGGCCATTGCTCGCAAATGAGCATATTTTAGCACCTAAGGTGGAGATTCCAGGGAGCCATTTTTGGTGTCTGGAGCCGTCACACTGGAGTCAATCAAGCCATGGCGGCAGAGGAAGAGAAGAGAGAGAGTGAATGAAAGAGAAAAGGGAGAGGGGAGAAGAGACAGATGGGCACTTCTCCTGTATGTTCTGACTGGGAATCGAACCTGGGACTTCCACACACTAGGTCAATGCTCTATCACTGAACCAACTGGCCATGGTCCTATTCCTATTTTTTCTAGAAATGAGGACGCGGTTGCTGGCCTTTTGTTTTTGTGGCATTGACATGACTGGCTCCCAAATGTATTTGGTAAATAGTGAGACATTTTTGTTCATTTCCTGCAGACCTCACTCTACAGACAGTGCCACGCATAGAAAGATGACCCTGTCACTCGCGGATAGATGTTCAAAGACACAGAAGATTAGAATCTTGCCAATGGCGGGCCGTGACCCTGAATGCCAGCGCACGGAAATGATTAAGGTATGTTTGCTGAGCCTGTTCTGGGGTTTTGGGTCTATTAAGACTAGCATTTCCCCAAAACTTTTGTTAGTCATCTCTTATTGACCCGTCTTCGTTCCTTCCAGCTGGCAGGGACGGGAGCTGCACTCATGTCCTGAGTATTGCCATACAGTGGGTGTATGGGGATGTCATAAAACAGACCTGGTGACTGAGAGAGCCTGCACTTCTGCACATACTATCAAATATGTATCATCTGTGTCTGGTTTAGAATCTATGTCAAAAATCAGTGGAAAGGCTAGAGATTTAGTCTAAAATAGAATAAAATAGGACAGAAGATTGAACGGGAGAGTGCCAACAGCAGAGTCAGACAAACAGGAGATGTGGTTTTTTTGTTTTTTGGGGGGTTTTTTGTATTTTTCTGAAGTTGGAAACGGGGAGGCAGTCAGACAGACTCTCACATGCGCCTGACCGGGATCCACCTGGCACGCCCACCAGAGGGCGATGCTCTGCCCATCTGGGGCGTTGCTCTGTTGCAACCAGAGCCATTCTAGCGCCTGAGGCAGAGGCCACAGAGCCATCCCCAGCGCCCGGGCCAACTTTGCTCCAATGGAGCCTTGGCTGCGGGAGGGGAAGAGAGAGACAGAGAGGAAGGAGAGGGGGAGGGGTGGAGAAGCAGATGGGGCTTCTCCTGTGTGCCTTGGCCGGGAATTGAACCCGGGACTCCTGCATGCCAGGCCAATGCTCTACCACTGAGCCAACTGGCCAGGGCCCAGGAGATGTGGTTTTAAGGGCAGTTTATAACATTCTACTTGGTAGGTTTCAAAGCTGACACAACTGTTAGGTGCAAATTCATCTGTGTGGCTTTGTCCCTAACTGATAGAGTGTACGTTTGAATTGACACCACTGGACTTCTGTGCAGTACGTGCTTTGAGAAGCTAAAGGCAGTGGTTCAGTCTCTCTCCTTCGTCTTCTCTGATCCCTGCTGGATCTCGGCTGTGGCCTTGTGGCTTCATGAGATGCCAGTCCTTAGTGCAGCAGGGCATGCTGGGGCTAAGATCTTTCTTAGTGATCTCACTGTCGGCCTCTGCTGAAGGGGTGGCCCCTTGCCTCAGCTTTTCACTCCTTGTGTTTTGTTCATGGAGGAAGGTGAACTAAACCAGATTAACTCAGAGGGGTTTAGTTAACGTGCAGGGGCCTTGCGTTGAAGTCTGACTTCTTGCTCTATTTCCCCACCTTTTCTCCTCAAGGAGCTGGAGGGGCTTACAGGCTCCCCTCTCAGTATTATTGGAAAACCCTGCAGGACCACCTTGAGAAATGCCCAGCCCCTCCACTCCCAGCTCCTGTGGAGGCGCAGAGGAAGCAGCCAGCTCGCTCTGAATTTCTGCCCCGCAGACAGTGACTTGCTCTGTACTCAGTGCAGCCGCCTTCTACTTAATGAGACGGTTTGCTGCACAGAACGTCTAGCAGCAGAATGAGAGTTGTATATAGTAATAAGAGCATAGGAATTGAGAGAAATGCCAGAATATCCCTGACCTCACACATCTTATCTCTGCCTTGAGAACCCCAACAGGTGGATGCCTGGCAGGTGGAAGGGCATGAAGGGTCCACTTCGGGGCTCAGGGCCCCTCCCCTACCAGCACCTTCCATCCTGCCTTCAGGAGCTGAGGGTCCCAGGCAGGACTATCGGGGCGCTCTGCTGGTTCTGTGGAGCCTGGGCAAGTCAGGGTCTGTCTCGGGCTGAACAGAAACAGCCTCCCTGAGGCGTCCGCTGCGCATGGAGGGTGTGGCTCAGGCGGTCGCTGCCCTCCGGGCTCTGACTGGCAGCACAGGGGACGTTGCACCTCCCAAGGCTGTGCCTGTGCCGGTTCTGACCAGACTGCGAGTGTGAGGGAGCCTTCTGCCTATTCACCCTCGTGGCCTTCACACCTTAGAACTAAACCAGGCGATCGCTGTGTGTGGCAGCAGGTGTGGCACGGAGAGGTCTGGGCTCCGGAGACAGGAAATCAGTATTATCCTGGGCTAGGCACGTGCATGTTCTTTATAGTGAAAGTAGTTACAAGTGAGCACTAAACTGGTTCATTTTTTAAAGTTCAGTGGTTCATTTGCTTCTTTACAGAAAGAAGAAGAACGTTTGAGGGCATCTATTCGTAGGGAATCTCAGCAGCGCCGAATGAGAGAGAAACAGCACCAGCGGGGACTGAGTGCTAGTTACCTCGAGCCTGATAGATATGATGAGGAGGAGGAAGGCGAGGAGTCCATCAGCTTGGCTGCCATTAAAAACCGATATAAAGGGGGCATTCGAGGTGAGCTTGTGCAGAAATTTCATTTCAGGGTTTGGGAATTTATCTTTGCATTGGGCAGGGCATGCTCTGAATGCCCACTCACTGGACAATTTATCTATCTGTCTATCTATCATCTATCTATTTCTTCTTTTCCAAGTAATAGGAGGGGGGATAGAGAGAGACTCCTGCATGTGCCCTGACCGGGATCCACCCAGCATCCCCCATCTAGGGCCAAAGCTCTGCCTATCTGGGGCCATGCTCGCAACCCAGCTATTTTTAGCACCTAAGGCAGAGGCTCCACTGAGCCATCCCCAGCACCCATGGCTGGTGCTCTCGAACCAATCGATCCGTGGCTGCAGGAGGGGAAGAGAGAGGGAGAGAGAAGAGGGGTGGGGAGGGGTGGAGAAACAGATGGTCGCTTCTCCTGTGTGCCTTGACCAGGAATCTAACCTGAGACAGCCGCACGCTGGGCCGATGCTCTACCACTGAACCATCCGGCCATGGCCTGGACAGTTTATATTTAAAGAGTGATATACATTGAGGTTTAGTTCATTGCAAAATTTGTTCAGGTGACTGAAAGAGAAGAAACTGCTGTTGCTCCACATTCAGACTTATCCCTGAGCCTCTGCTTCCTGGTTTGAAAGTTTGCCAATAATACTTGGAACTTTTCTAAATTTTTTTTATTACTAATTGGGAATCAAGAAGTTAAAATCTTCAGAGAATATATAGTGTTTCCTTTCAAAGTTTTTTTTTGCTTATTTTCTTCTTTCCCAAGAACCAGTGATTTTAAATGGTCATTTATTCAGAACATACTGAATTCCAGGCACTCACTCACTTTACATGCATCGTACTTGATCCTCAGAGCAACCTTATATGACCCAGTTGGTATTATTATTATATGTTATTCTTTTTGAGGTGTAAGTAACATATAATATAATAGTTTTAGGTGTACAACATAATAATTTTGTATTTATATATATTGAGAAATGGCCTGACCTGTGGTGGCGCAGTGGATAAAGCGTCGACCTGGAAATGCTGAGGTCGCCAGTTCGAAGCCCTGGGCTTGCCTGGTCAAGGCACATATGGGAGTTGATGCTTCCAGCTCCTCCCCCCTTTTCTCTCTCTCTGTCTCTCTCCCTCTCTCTCTCTTCTGTAAAAATGAATAAATAAAAAGAGATATATGTATTGAGAAATGATTAGCATAATAAGTCTAATTTCTGTCACCATATGTAGTTACAAATTTTTTTTCTTGTGTTGGAAACTTTTAAGATCTGCTCTCTGAGAACCTTTAAAAATGCATTGCAGTATTATTGGCTGTAGTCACCATGCTGTACGTTATATTCCCATCACTTATTTATTTTTTAACTAGAAGTTTGTGGCTTTCGACTCCCTTTGCCTAACTTTCCTCTGTCAGGTAGCATTGAATCCCTTCCTCCCTTCCTCCCTTCCTCCCTTCCTCCCTCCCTCCCTCCCTTCCTCCCTCCCTCCCTCCCTCCCTCCCTCCCTCCCTCCCTTCCTCCCTCCCTCCCTCCCTCCCTTCCCTCCCTTCCTCCCTCCCTTCCCTCCCTTCCCTCCCTCCCTTCCCTCCCTTCCCTCCCTCCCTCCCTCCCTCCCTCCCTCCCTCCCTCTGTCTCTCCCTCCCTCCCTCTTTCCTTCTCTCCTTCCCTCCCTCCCTTCCTCTCTCCTTCCCTCCCAGTGACAGACAGGAAGGGAGAGAGATGAGAAGTACCAACTTGTAGTTGGGGCACTTTAGTTGTTCGTTGCTTGCTTCTCATATGTCTCTAGCTGAGCCAGTGACCCCTAGCTCAAGCCAGCCACCTTGGACTCAAGCTGGTGAGCCCCCAGTCAAACCAAGACCTCGGAGTTTTGATTCTGGGACCTCAGCGTCCCAGCTCTATGCTCTATCCACTGCGCCACCTGGTCAAGCATGTTCTGTTTCTTTAGTCACCTTGCATACAGCCTTTTTAATTAAGTGGTCATGTGAACCATTCTTGTATTTTTAAATATAAGAAGGTAAGTGCTTCATTGCAACATATCTAAACTGGCATTTTTTTTAAATCAAAAGTTAACTTACTTGCTTCCTCTGGGAAAATATACAGAAGGCACTAAGGATATTTGTCAAAAGAGAAATCCAGGAATGGATAGATAGCTGTCTCGGACAGTCACCCACAGGTCTATTCCTTTGCTTTCAGAGGAGCGAGCCAGAATCTACTCATCGGACAGTGATGAAGGATCAGAAGAGGATAAGGCTCAACGATTACTCAAAGCAAAGAAACTCACCAGTGATGAGGTAAAACCAAGTTTATTCAATACTAGGGGAGTACTCTGTACCACAAGTCAGCTCCTGGAAGGGAGAGGAGCTGACAGCCCAGGAGCTGCACAGATGCCTGCACACTTCACTGAACTCAGTGCGGTCCTTGCCGTAACAGCACCGGGAGCGGCCCGGGGAAGGCCTGACACCGTGTGGATGGCTGTTCGTAGGCCCAGAGGAGGAGACCTCTCACTGGGTGTTCAGGAAGGAGGTAGTTTGTAGGGCACACGGGTCAGGCGGGCATGCCAGGTAGATGGACAGGCCTGTGAGGAAAAACACATGGCCCTGAAACACCAGGGCTCCACTAGAGAACTCTGAATGATTCAGGTGTGAGTAGATTAGAGGGTAGATCTCTTTTTTCTTTTTTCCTCTTTTCAGTGTATTTTTCTTTTTTAAGATTTTATTTATTGATTTTACAGAGAGAAGAGAGGGACAGGGAGTGAGAAGTATCGACTCATAGTTGCTTCATTTTAATTGTTCATTGATTGATTGCTTTTTGTTATGTGCCTTGACAGGCAAGGCCAGGGTTTCAAACCTGGGACCTCAGCTTCCCAGTTTGATGCTCTGTCCACTGTGCCACCATAGGCCAGGCCGTAATGTTCATGTCTTTGTCCCTGTGCGTTCTGTGATATTTCTTCAGATCGTACTTTTGATTCACTGTTTCTTTCTCCAACTATGTCTTATATGTTGTTAGTGCGTTTCATTGGTTTTTTCATTACCAGAGGTTTTTCCCCCACAATTTGTCATTTTTAAAATTCCTGCTCTTGCCTGACCTGTGGTGGTGCAGTGGATCAAGCATTGACCTAGAATGCTGAGGTCGCTGGTTTGAAACTCTTGGCTTGCCTGGTCAGGGCGCGTATGGGAGTTGATGCTTCCTGCTCCTTCCCCCTTCTCTCTCTATCTCTCTTCTCTAAAATGAATAAATAATTAAAAAAAAATTCCTGCTCATAACTCATATTTTCAGGTTCAACTCATATTTTCAGGTTCTCCTTTTTATGTCTTTAAATATTTTAAACTTATATATGGTCTTTTATGTCCATTTCCAACAACTGAAATCTTTACATGTGTGATTTTACTGCCTCAAATGATGTTTTGCTCAACGTATTTCATTGTAACATTAATGTGCTGCTATAGGAACTTAATTCTGGTGTGTGTCGGTTAAGCCTGTGCTAAAACTGGTTTGGTTGTGTGTCCTTTCACTTAAAGTTGCAGAATCTATTGACCTTAAGTAAGGACTTACTGTACTTCTGCTGGCTCTAGTTCATGATGACTTATTTCTCTGTGAGTTCTGTGATAAAGTAACTTTCTTAGCTTAGATCAATGAACATTTTGAGGCCCAGATTGATGGAGTCCTCCAAAATGGATTTATATTTCCCTCTGCCAGTGCCTGGGAGGCAGCTGCCTCGGCTTATTCTAGGAATAAGGTCTTTTCAGATTATCTGGAACTATGATTTCTGACTTATGGTTATGGATTTTCCTAGAATTCCTTTTATGTGGGAAATCCCCTGCCAATTAGTGTGGTGTCTGAGATTAGAAGTTACTCTCTCAGTCATTTAGGCCAGGGGCTGGCGCACTGCATCCCACTTTCCTCCCGGGCTTGTGTGATTGGAGCCCCCTCGCTCTTCTAGGTGTTGTCTGTGGATGTTTTCCTGCCATAGTGGCAGAGTTGAGTAGTTGCCACAGACACCATGTGCTTTCCAAAGGCTAGGACGTCTGTTATTTGGCCCCTGGCCTGCCTTGGAGACATGGGCCTGGGCTTGTTTGCGGTTCCCCACTGCACTAAGATGGAGTCCTTTGGGGCCTTCTGTTAATCTGCTCCACTTGGCCTTGTCTCCTGTCCTCAGCACCCTGCAAGGCATAGAAACCCAAATTCACGTTCAGAGTTTGGTGAATTGTCTTCCGGGAGAAAGCCTGCTTTAGCACTCTGCTTATCTCCGTGGGTCCTGCTTTCACTTAATTTTTGGCCTCTGATGATACTTTATTTTCTTGCCATCACATTGATTTGTTTATGTTTTCTCCTCATTGTTAGTTATTTTCAGTGGCAGGTTATCAAAAGCTTGTTCAGTTATCCAGGAAATAGGCTTATGTTCCTGTAACCCATGATTTTAATGTGTTTTGATCATCTCGGCCTCCTGTGAACTGAGCTCCTGCAAGCTCTTTTCTCATGTGAAGCAGAATTTCGTTCTGGGATTATTGTTTGTTAATCACAACATTTAATATTTCTCAGTCATTCTTGGAAGTGTCATGCTCTGGAAGATAATTGGACAGAAAGTGTTAAATTATTCTTTAGCATTTGTTTTGAATTATGTAGGAAATATCTCAATGATGCAGTTACAGTGTGTTGAACTTTTGGCAAATGGGAATCCTCTTCTGAACATATGCTGTTTTATATCTTGGCAAGCAGAAACTGGGAATGAAAGTTGAGAAGTGCCATAGAATTTCTCTTTATTCCTCTGAAAGAAGATTTTAAAACGTGACCCATCGAATGGCTTTCTTTAGGCTGGGCAGTTACAGGATTGTAACTTACGGATAGATGCCTCTGAGTGCCTCCTCGCTGTGTTTCAGGAACCACGCTCTGTCTTCCTCACCCAGATGCTCTCTGTTGGTCTTCCTGCGCCTTTCCCTCCCTGTTTCCCGACAACTCAGGTCTTCCTTCTTCCTGGGCCTCCCACTCCTGCCACTGTCTCCTCAGAGTGCTTCCAGTTCCCGTCCTGGCCGTGGATTATGTAGTGGGAGAGAGTAGGAAAGGGCTCATACCTGCTGTAGGCCCCTCTCCAGTATTTGCACAGGAAACCCCACCTAAATGCCATGAGCCTGGGGATGCCTCTGAATACAGGGGATTTTTCAGACCCTGATTTCCCATATGAAAGAACCACCATTATCACCCATCAGAGCATTTCTTGCTATATGGGGGAAAGCCGTGAGTCTAGCTTAGAATGAACTGGGTTATTGAATCTTGGGTCTACCCTGTACACTTACATGGCCTGGAGCAAGTCGTCTCACACACTTTTTTTTTTTTGTATTTTTCTGAAGTGAGAAGCGGGGAGGCAGAGAGATAGACTCCTGCATGCACCCGACTGGGATCCACCTGGCATGCCCACCAGGGGCGATGCTCTGCTCATCTTGGGCGTTGCTTCGCTGCGATCGGAGCCATGGAGCCATCCTCAGCGCCCAGTCCAACTTTGCTCCAGTGGAGCCTTGGCTGCAGGAGGGGAAGAGAGAGACAGAGAGGAAGGAGAGGGAAGGGTGGAGAAGCAGATGGGCACTTCTCCTGTGTGCCCTGACCAGGAATCGAACCCAGGACTTCCACATGCCGGGCTGATGCTCTACCACTGAGCCAACTGGCCAGGGCATCTCACTCTCTTGAGTCTGCTTCCTCATCTGTGTGGTGGGATTTGTGTTTGCTGTCTCGTGAAGTTGTTGTGTTACAGTAAGTGTCAGAGGTGAAGGTGGCAGCGCAGCAATGTGCTGGAGCTGAACAGGAAATGCCAGTTTCTCTTTTGCCAGGGTCTAAGTTACAAAAGACATGAAAAATAGAGATCTTGTCCTCCTTTATTTTTGTAAGCAGTAAAAACCTAGAAAACTTAAATTATTTCACAGGTAGAAAAATGGGTAGATGGAGCAACTGGGAAAGGGAAGAACCCATGAGGAAAGAAACAGAACAGTGGAGAGGAAAGGTATCATGGCCGTTCTTCGCTTTCTGTGCCTTCACAGTTTCTTTGTAATTACTCCATAGAGCTGAATTTCTGAATGCCTTCCGTTGTAGATTGGAGAACTAACTGGCCATGACCACTGTTTTTATTCATCTGGGGAATGTTCTTTTTAAAACAGTTTTTTTTTTTTTTTTTTTTGAGTTTTCAGTCATTCATCTTAGGGCTATTTTTTTTTTTAATTGGCCATTTATTTATTTATTTCAGAGACAGAGAGAGTCAGAGAGAGGGATAGACAGGGACAGACAGACAGGAACGGAGAGAGATGAGAAGCATCAATCATTAGTCTTTAGTTGCGACACCTTAGTTGTTCATTGATTGCTTTCTCATATGTGCCTTGACCGTGGGGCTACAGCAGACTGAGTAACCCCTTGCTCGAACCAGTGACCTTGGTTCCAAGCTGGTGAGCTTTGCTCAAACCATATGAGCCCTTGCTCAAGCTGGCGACCTTGGGGTATTGAACCTGAGTCCTCTACACCCCAGTCTGACGCCCTATCCACTGCGCCACTGCCTGGTCAGGCTGGAGCTACTTTTGATAAACCTTTCTTGATAAACCTTTCTAGGCATTCTCTCTCTATTGACGTTTAGATTTAAAAATTTTTTTGTTTGTTTAGGAAGGTGAACCTTCTGGAAAGAGAAAAGCAGAAGATGATGATAAAGCAAATAAAAAGCATAAGAAATATGTGATCAGTGATGAAGAAGAAGAAGATGATGATTGAAGTACAAAATGAAAACATTTTATATATTTTATTGTACAGTTTGTTTTATAAATATGATGTAAACATGAGTTATTTTGAATGAAATAATTGTGCTTTTCTGTAAATTTAATTATAATAAAATTTTTTTAAACAAGTCTGTGTTCAAGAAATCAACTTTTCCCAAGCAAGCTGTTTTTGTTGACGTGGAGTGTTAGGTTACAGTGAATTCCTGCTGCTGGGCCAGATGAGGCTAGTGAGGCCCTCTGGGCTACAGAGTAGAAGGGGCACAGAAAAGTCCGTAATCATTTTCGTTTGCTTGGCTCCTGTGAAAAGTACCACAAACTGGTGGCTTAAACCACTGAATGTGTCTTTCACTTCTCGAGCCTAGAAGTTCCAACCAAGCTGTTGGCAGGGCCGTGCTCTCTCTGAAGGCTCTAGGGAAGAATCTGTCCTTGCCTGATTCTAACTTCTCAAGACTCCCAGCTCTCCTTGGTTTGTGGCAACAGAACTCCAGTCTCTGCCTTTCTCTTTTTTTCTTCTTTTCCAAGTGAGAAGAGGGGAGATAGAGAGACAGACTCCTGCATGCACTCCAATCAAGATCCACCCGGCATCCCCTAAGGTGGATGCTCTGCCTGTCTGGGGTCATGCTCACAATGCAGCTATTTTTAGCACCTGAGGTTGAGGCTCCACAAAGCCATCCTCAGTGCCTGGGGCCAGTGCGCTTGAACCAATTGAGCCATGGCTGCGGGAGAGGAAGAAAGAGAGAGAGAGAGAGGAAGGAAAAGGGGACGAGAAGCAGATGCCAGCTTCTCCTGTGTGCCCTGACTGGGAATTGAACGTGGGACTTCCACATGCTGGGCTGACACTCTACCACTGAGCCAACCGGCCAGGACCTGCCTCTGTCTTCACATGAGTTATTTCTGTGTATGCTGTGTCTCTTCAGGCCTTCCTCTCCAAGATGAACACCAGTCAGGGGGTTTAGGGATAACCCTAATCCAATGTGACTTCATCTTAACAATTTACATCTCTTAAGGCCCAATTACCAGATAAAGTCACATTCTGAGGTTCTGGGTGGATATGAATCTTGCGGGGGATTCTGTACTGCAATAATCAAGATAAGTAATAATGTAGTGCAGCATTAGACAAGATCAGTGGACAAAAGCTCCATAATGAACACAATAACATTTTACATAAAGACGGGATCTGCTCCTTCTCCACTGTGGTGTGTGTGGTGGATTCTTGCCATGTCTACTCTCAAGACTTTCAGGCCCGTGCGGTTCCTGGCCAGGGAACAAGCAGAATTGACTCCTTCCCCATGGATTCTAATGAAACCTGATAATAACATCAGGTATGACTCCAGGAGGCGACGTTGGAGGAGAACCCAGCGGGGCTGTGAGGAACTGTACACGAGACAGCTCACACGGTTGTGCTGTATCCAGATGCCACGTCACTGAAAAGGTCCCTGCTATCGGTGTGTTTTACTGGGAAGTTATTGAAAGGATGATTTTTCTTTGTTAATATGTTTCTGCACTAGTAGGTAGCTTGGGCAGCAAATATGTGAGACCTTTAAAAAAAATGGGATGTGACAGCAGGGAGTAGGGTGAGAGTTGCAAGTACAGAGCTAGTTGGAGTGTCTCTTTAAAATCGGATATTTTGTGCGCGGGTTGCTTTTTTTTTTTTTTTTGCATGCAATTTAAAAAATATTGCGATATTATTTATCTTGATCACAGATTTTGGCACCTTGTATTTTTCACTGAAGGTGAGTCTCACTTGTTGCTTCCTGGTCCTGACCCTGCTTGCTCACAGCATGGTGGCCGAGTCCCACAGGTGGGTTGCAGAGGGAGGGAGCCAGGTGAGAGCTGTATTACCTTTTCTTGGTATTTCCTTAGCATCCCCTGCCGCCGCACACAGACACACACACACTTGTCTTTTCTGCTCTTCTACTTACACTATTCTTTCCCTTATGAGTGAAGTCTACCCCATTTCCTTCCTAGTGCTGATAGTAAGTCTGGGTATGGTGGCTGTGGGAGGCTTATGTGGTTATAGAGCAAGAAAAGTGACATCTGATTCACCATTGTGTCACTTTCCTAACTCAGAAACCTTGAGTCCCTTTGCTATTTTTTGGTTTCTCAAGTTGAAACTGCATGGCTTTCAAGAGCTTTCATTCTGACTCTCCTCTCCAAGGCAACAGTTTTATTTTTTTAAGAAAAAAAATGTTTTAAGAGTGTTTAATTGCAATAATGATTTTTCTTCTTTTTTTTGTGACAGAGAGAGGGATAGATAGGGGCAGACAGACAAGAAGAGAGATGAGAAGCACCAATTTTTCGTTGTGGCACCTTAGTTGTTAATTGATTACTTTCTCATATGTGCCTTGATGGGGGGGACTACAGCAGAGCAAGTATGACCCCTTGCTCAAACCAGCGACCCTGTGCTCAAGCCAGCGACCTCGGGGTTTTGAACCTGGGTCCTCTACGTCCCAGTCTGACACTCTAGCCACTGCGCCACCACCTGGTCAGATTATAATGATTTTTTTTTTATGGGGAAAAATCTATCTCCTAATAGCCTGTCACAGTAGTGAAAAATAAAATTATGGTTTCTGCTTCAAGACTTAACTTAAAAAACTTTTTTAATGTTTATTTTTGTTGATTTTAGAGAGGAAAGGAGAGAGATACAAGAACATTGATGTGTTCCTACCTGTATGCGCCCTGACTGGGGCTTGAAACAACAACCTCTGTTAGAGCAGCCTCTACCCAACCGAGCTATCCAGCCAGGGCTCTTTGAAAAAGTGGTCAATGATTTTGTGACATCTGAATTTTTATTTTTTAAAAGATTTTATTTATTGCTTTTGGAGAGAGCAGAGAGAGAGAGAGAGGGAGAGGGGTGGGGACAGGAAAGCAACTTGTAGTTGCTTCTTGTATGTGCCTTGACCGGGCAAACCTGGGGTTTTGAACCGGTGACCTCAGCATTCCAGGTCAGTGCTTTTTTGACTGCACCACCATAGATCAGGCACAACTGAATTTTTAAATGCATAATCATTTTCAACATAGATTTGTCAATTTTCATTAAGATTATCTGAGAACACTTGATTTATTTTAATTTCAAAAAATTCTTATAGCCTGACCTGTGGTGGTACAGTGGATAAAGCATCTACCTGGAATGCTGAGGTCACCGGTTTGAAACCCTGGGCTTGCCTGGTCAAGGCACATATGGGAGTTGATGCTTCCTGCTCCTCCTCCCCTTTTCTCTCTCCTTATTAAAATAAATAATTTTCCCCTTTCTCCATTCCCCCTTCCCCCTTTCCCATTTCCCTTTTTCCCCTTTTCCCATTTCCCCTTTCTCCCTTTTTCCCCTTTCCCCTTTCCCCTTTTCCCCTTTCCCCTTTCCCCTTTCCCCCTTTCCCCTTTCCGTTTCTCCCCTTTTCCCCTTTCCCCTTTTCCCCTTTTCCCTTTCCTTTTCCCTTTCCTTTTCCCCCTTTCTCCCTTTCCCCTTCCCCCTTTCCCCCTTTTCCCTTTCTTTTTCCCCCTTTCCCCTTTCCCCTTTCCCCTTATTCCCCCTTTTATTTTCTAGTAGACACTTGGTTATTAGTCTCTTGCCTCTCATCTCCAGACTCACCCTCATGTACCAAGCTTAACAATGTTGAGCCAATCACATTTCCGCTTCTCAGTTGTCCCCTGTTAGGGGGCGCTACAGAAAGACTGGAAGCCTGAATAGAAAAGCAAAGATAGCTCCTTCCTGTTTATGGAACTTTCTGGGGGCTTCCTGTTACCTTGCAGTTTTCTAAGGGGGCCAACACTTCTTCACCCTGCAGAGACGGTTCCTTTGCCCGGCTGGGCTGGTCCAGTTTGTAGTTCTGCCGACACCGGGAGAGCCAGCTCCGCTGTTCTCTCCTGAGAGTCTGCGGCACCAGCTCCCTCAGGTAAGTTTCAGTTCCAAGGGGCCGTTCCTGTAAGTTGTTTAATAGTTCCATTTTTGTTCCCTCACTTTAGGGGTGGGAGTTGCTCTCTGAATTTGCTACTTCTGTGATCCCTTCGACTTTTATACTTTTTGTAACTTAATCAGCAACTTTTAAAACTACTTTAAACTCTATCTGTATAGACAACCGGTATGTTTTCTGTGGCCCTGACTGGTCTGAGAGGAGATGTGGAGGTGGGTCTGGGTTTGGGTGCAGGTCTGGACCCAGCAGGGGACACAGGGTGCTCTGGCCCCTGCTGTGCAGTGGCAGCAGGAGGAGCCAGAGCACCCCCGACTCAGGGCTCCCGGGGCTGCCCCCCTTGCTGGGCAGCGGTGACTGGAGGGACCACTCTGTGGGATGGGTACTTTGGAGTGCTCCAGAGCACTGACAGGAAGAAATTCAGTGTTCAGCTCAAGTCATGGTTGGAGACCCAGGAAGTCCGTCACAGCCCTGAAAGAATCTCCTCTGTGTAGTCAGTCAGAGGGCGAAGGTAGCTGGAAACCAAACTGCATTTAATCATGTGGCTGCCAAATGGGCATGCCAGTTGGATTCACAGCCTCGTCAAGTCTTTTGTGTGAAAGGGCATTTGATTGGGACAGCAACTAGGAATGGGGAAGTCTGGGCTCAGGTGAAGCCGAAAAACGAATTTCCTGGGTTCTCGGCCTCCCTTGCCTGTGAGAAGCAGCTTACCTCCCTGTATCCGAGCAAACTAGTCTTTTCCTGTGAAAATGCTGCCATAACGTCACCTGGGTCAGTTTCCCTTTTCCAAGTGCATTCAACTGAGTGCTGACTGACCCACTTTTTTTTTCCACAGAGACAGAGAGTCAGAGAGAGGGACAGACAGGGATGGACAAACAGGAACGGAGACATGAGAAGCATCAATCATTAGCTTTTCGTTGCATGTTGTGACACCTTGGTTGTTCATTGATTGCTTTCTCATATGTGCCTTGACTGCGGGCCTTCAGCAGACCGAGTAACCCCTTGCTCGAGCCAGCGACCTTGGGTCCATGCTGGTGAGCTTTTGCTCAAACCAGATGAACCTGTGCTCAAGCTGGTGACCTCGGGGTCTTGAACCTGGGTCCTCTGCATCCCAGTCCGATGCTCTATCCACTGTGCCACTGTTCGGTCAGGCTGACCCGCTTTTTACCAGTAGAACCATCCCACTCTGGCAAAGCACAATCTGACTAGAAGAAATAGCTTATACAGAAACAAGGACAAGATTTTGCTAATAAATACAGGCAGAAGCCTGAAGGCTATGTGCGGAAGTTGGTTCTAAGAATGTGAGATGAAAGGTGGACTATGACACTAATTTGGAACAAATTTACTGGTCTGGGTGCACTTGTATATTCTGAATTTGAGGTGTTCGCACATATAGCCATGGCTCTATACTTGGTTGGCTTAACTAAAGCACACTGAATGGTTACCTCCATTTAATGAAGTTGAGATGTCAAAGCTTCCCTGGAATAATGGGGAGGGAATTCCAAGCCTGAGGGAGATAGGATTGTCAGAGTGCATATCTCATTTAACCAGCATACCTAACCCTTCACCTTCTTAAACTATCTCCAGTGAGGGCCAGCTAAAAACAAGAATTTACTATATTTCGCAGTTTCTGAGAGTCAGAGATGGCTTAGCAGTGTGGTTCAGGGTCCCTCACCGAGGTCGTAATTAAGACATTAAATAATGCTGAGACTATTATCTAATGGCCAGCTAGAGGCAGGAATGAGGAGCCATTGTGAAAGCTGTCTTCACAACTTTGCCTTCTACCAACCAAATTACGTATCACTTTTCTTCTCCAAAGATACTGCCGTCAGGCTTCTGAGGGCTGGCTCGGGGAGTCAGTTTGAGGGTAGGTTTGTTGAGATTTGGTCTGTGAATCTTGGGAGTACATTGAAGTGATAGTCTAAGAACTGTGTGAAGAATTTTTCAGAGAAATGAATACTGTGCATTTCCCCTCCAACACTGAAGATTGTAGTGGAACCATGGATCTGTTTGGAGACATAGATGACATTTCTTCAGAGAGTGATGACAATCAACCGCCTGTTGGAGGACAACCTATTGTAAGTACAGTCTCTAAGCTCAGCTGGCCCCACTGTTGAATACTAAAGACAAATTTCCACAGGCTGTTGGGTGTCTGTCCCATGTGAAGAGGGCACGCGGATAACTGAGTAGCAGTCTGAAACAGCTGATGAAGGGGAGACTCTCTTAGCTGTGTTGAGAATTTCTAGATATTACAGGGCACCGAAGGAACTGCTTAGAATGCGGTAGACATCAAACATTAGGGGCTAGACTGTGAGGACTCAAAAAAAAAATTTTTTTTTTTTTGTATTTTTCTGAAGTGAGAAGCGGGGAGGCAGAGAGACTCCTGCATGTGGCCAACCGGGATCCACCCGGCATGCCCACCAAGGTCAACACTCGGCCCATCTGGGGCGTTGCTCTGTTGCAACCTGAGCCATTCCAGCATCTGAGGCAGAGGCCATGGAGCCATCCTTAGCGCCCGGGCCAACTTTGCTCCAGTAGCGCAAATGGCTTCCCTTGACTGTGGGAAGGGAAGAGAGAGAGAGAGAGAGAGAGAGAGAGAGAGAGAGAAGGAAGAGAGGCCAGGACTGAATAACTTTTAAATAAAAGGTTTTTAAATTTTGAGTCCTGGTCCTGGCTGGTTTGCTCAGTGGTTGAGCATTAGCCCAGCATGTGGATGTCCCGGGTTCGATTCCTAATCAAGGCACACAGGAGAAGCGCCTATCTGCTTCTACAACCCTCCCCCTCTTCCTTCTCTCTCTCTCTCTCTCTTTTTCTCTTCTCCCAGAGCCATGGCTCGGTTGGAGCAAGTTAGCCCCCTGCACCAAGGATAGCTCCATGGCCTCTCCTGGAGCGCTAAAATAGCCCAGTTGCCAAGTAACAGAGCAACGCCCCCAGATGGACAGAGCATCACCCCCTAGTGGACTTGCCAGGTGGATCCTGATCAGGGTGCATGCAAGAATTTGTTTCTGCTTCTCTTCTCACTTAAGAAAAATTAAAATAAATAAACAAATACAAATTAAGTTATTCAAACCTGTGCCAAGTTGTATGCCCTATTTGATATTCTTCTCTGATTTTTTTTTTTTTTTTTTGTATTTTTCTGAAGCTGGAAACGGGGAGAGACAGTCAGACAGACTCCCGCATGCGCCCGACTGGGATCCACCCAGCACGCCCACCAGGGGCGACGCTCTGCCCACCAGGGGGCGATGCTCTGCCCCTCCAGGGCGTCGCTCTGCTGCTACCAGAGCCACTCTAGTGCCTGGGGCAGAGGCCAAGGAGCCATCCCCAGCGCCCGGGCCATCTTTGCTCCAATGGAGCCTCGGCTGCGGGAGGGGAAGAGAGAGACAGAGAGGAGAGCGCGGCGGAGGGGTGGAGAAGCAAATGGGCGCTTCTCCTATGTGCCCTGGCCGGGAATCGAACCTGGGTCCCCCGCACGCTAGGCCGACGCTCTACCGCTGAGCCAACCGGCCAGGGCCTCTTCTCTGATTTTAATAGTTACTTAACCTTGAGAGGTTGCATATCACACTTCTGTTGCTAAATACTGTATCTTAGGCAAACTCAATATGACAGCAAAATAATTTTTTGTTATGGTGGTTGTTTTTTGTAATGCAGGCTACCAACTCTTGTGGCGTATTTTCGGCAGGAATAGGATACAATTTTAGGGAGAGGCTTGGAGAATTGCTGACTGCTTTACCCCTAAACTGGTGTCTAAATGTACTTCTGGTCAAACCTGCCTCTGCCCAGTGTGAGGGGAGGGCTAGAGCATTCCTGATGTCCCTCCAAGCTCTCACGTTCTGTTTCTTCCCTTAGGATGCACGTGGCTTGCCTCAGGACCAGCAGGCGGAAGAGCTGAGTTCTGAAACCAGGATAGAAGTAGAACTGCCCAATTTCAATTCTGATTTAGGAAATGAATTGTACTTTGTGAAGCTACCTGAATTTCTCAGCATAGAACCCAAGTAAGAGAACAGATGGAAGCTCTCTTTTTCTCAAGATAGTGAATACAAATATGTAGACTGCAAAGGTTTTCTTATTCATCATGAGTTGGCTCATCACAAAAATGAGGACTTTCTCCTGTAACTGAGAGAATAAGCTCAGGATGGCCTGTGGTAGGAAAATGATGGATTCCTGTCGTGAGAGTTTCAATGCTCATCATTCTTCTAGCACTTTGGCACTTCCTTAGATGCAAACAGACATTGCAGCCGAAGAAGTGATTTTTCATTAGTGTAAAGCTTAAATATCAGAAAATGAGAGTGAGGAAGTTTGCTAGAGAAATCACAAATGTGCATGCAGTATGAAAGCCATCGTGAATCTAGAAAGGAATGATTTTGTACAACAAAATAGTGTTAATTGGTAGTGGTCACAAAGGTGTACAAGTAAAATTAAACACTGAGACTTCTCCTTAAAAATATGGAAGGGGGCCCTGGCCGGTTGGCTCAGTGGTAGAGCGTCAGCCTGGTGTGCAGAAGTCCCAGGTTCGATTCCCGATCAGGGCACACAGGAGAAGCGCCCATCTGCTTCTCTACCCCTCCCCCTCTCCTTCTTCTCTGTCTCTCTCTTCCCCTCCCGCAGCAAAGGCTCCATTGGAGCAAAGATGGCCGTGGCACTGGGGATGGCTCCTTGGCTTCTGCCCCAGGCGCTAGAGTGGCTCTGGTTGCGGCAGAGCAACGCCCCCTGGTGGGCAGAGCGTCGCCCCCTGGTGGGCGTGCCGGGTGGATCCCGGTCGGGCGCATGTGGGAGTCTGTCTCTCCCCGTTTCCAGCTTCAGATAAATACAAAAAAAAAATAAAAAAATGGAAGGGTAGATTACATGTCACCTGTATATTAGAAGACACATTTTATCAAGCAAAGAAGATTTTGAATTACTAGTCACATTTGGATTTTATTTCAAGGAATATGTCTTAAAATCAAATTTCAAGAAAGTATAGTCATTTATATATTTCCCTGAAGTTTTTACATGAAGTGATTTATCTACTGTAATTAAAAAAAACATTGGTACATGTTGTAAAGATTATAATTGATAGAATTAATCATATTTATTACTAAATATGGCTAATATGACATTAAAAAACTATTTTTAGACCTTTTGATCCTCAGTATTACGAAGAGGAATTTGCAGATGAGAACGTGCTCGATGAGGAAAATAGAACCAGGTTAAAATTAAAGGTACGGTGCACTTTAATTCATTTTTGGGGGAATCTTTTCCTTTTATAAAGTAAATGCAAGGATAATAACCTGAGACTTGAGCTTAGGAAATGATCTTTTATATTTACTGTTCAATCGACAACAGTTTTAGAATAAGGAATTAAATATTTATTCAGAAAAAAGGTACATTGTGTTTTTTAGAAGAATTGCCCATTTTCTAACCTTTCATTTGCAGTTGTAATTTTTTGACAGAAGAAAAGACAAAAATTCTTGCAAATTGTTAGTCACTTCTTTCAAGACAGATGGAAATGTAGGTAGGGACACAGAACCGCGGGCCCGTTTCCCAGTGGGTGGGTCCTAGCACCGTCCCACAGTGGAGTGCCTCGGCCCCGTATGGACATTCAGACTGCACACAGAAGAGCCCTTGTCACAGCAGTTCCTGTGGAGAAGGCCTGGTGTGGTGAACCCGCCCTCGCTCTCCAGGGATCTCGCTCGCGCCCTGCGGGGCCAGCAGGAGCCGTGAGCAGGACCCACTTTGATGCCCTGCGGGGCCAGTAGGAGCCGTGAGCAGGACCCACTTTGATGCCCTGCGGGGCCAGCAGGAGCCGTGAGCAGGACCCACTTTGATGCTACTTTTGTGACTTGGAGTTCCCCTCCATACGGGCAGGGCAGACTTGAACTGAAAAACAGGGCAAAGCACAAGTCTCACGTTTTCATTTGTTGTTAATTACTTAATTGTTTATTCTTTAAAAATATTTTTTAACGTAATGCCCTGAGTTTTTGGGGTTTTTTTGGGGTTTTTTTTAATTTTTTTTTTTTTTTTTTCATTTTTCTGAAGCTGGAAACAGGGAGAGACAGTCAGACAGACTCCCGCATGCGCCCGACCGGGATCCACCCGGCACGCCCACCAGGGGCGAAGCTCTGCCCACCAGGGGGCGATGCTCTGCCCATCCTGGGCGTCGCCATATTGCGACCAGAGCCACTCTAGCGCCTGGGGCAGAGGCCAAGGAGCCATCCCCAGCGCCCGGGCCATCTCTGCTCCAATGGAGCCTTGGCTGCGGGAGGGGAAGAGAGAGACAGAGAGGAGAGCGCGGCGGAGGGGTGGAGAAGCAAACGGGCGCTTCTCCTTTGTGCCCTGGCCGGGAATCGAACCCGGGTCCTCCGCACGCTAGGCTGACGCTCTACCGCTGAGCCAACCGGCCAGGGCTTGTTTTGTTTTTTAACTTTAATAGAGAAAGAGGAAGAAGGAGAGAGAGGAAATATCAATTCAATTTGTTGATCCACTTATTTATGCATTCACTGCTTGTTTTTTGTATGAGCCCTGAGTGGGGATCCCACCCATGACCTTGGCACATTGGGATGACACTCTAACCAACTGAGCTACCCAGCCATGGCACAGAGCTTTCTTATCTTTTTTAGTCCTTCTTTCATTGGGTTCAAGGCCCTTCAAGGGGCCTGCCCGCCTCCGGTGGACCCAGGGCCTCATCCTCTTGGGGTGCTGATAACAACTCCACCCTGCATCATATTCAGCTTTGGCTCCCACTGCTAGAACCTGGGGCTCAGAAAAGACTTCAACAACATGTCTGGTTAGTTTAATGAATATCTCGAGGTATTTGTAGCAGGAGGTTGTCAGTGTGGCCCTAATGAGCTCTTTTTTTTTTTTTTTTCCATTTTTCCGAAGCTGGAAACTGGGAGGCAGTCAGAGTCCCGCATGTGCCCGACTGGGATCCATCCGGCATGCCCACCAGGGGGCGATGTTCTGCCCCTCTGGGGTGTCGCTCTGTTGCATCCAGAGCCATTCTAGCGCCTGAGGCAGAGGCCACAGAGCCATCCTTAGCGCCCGGGCCATCTTTGCTCCAATGGAGCCTTGGCTGTGGGAGGGGAAGAGAGAGACAGAGAGGAAGGAGAGGGGGAGGGGTGGAGAAGCAAATGGGCGCTTCTCCTGTGTGCCCTGGCCGGGAATCGAACCCGGGACTCCTGCACGCCAGGCCGACGCTCTACCGCTGAGCCAACCGGCCAGGGCATGAGCTATTTTTTTTGTAAGCTTAATCTATCGCTACCTATGAATTCTTGGCATGTGATTGCAAGTCACTTGAGGGAAAGAGAACAAGCAGCTCATTACGCTTGTAATGGGTTTCTGATGCCTTTGTGTTTTGAAACAGGTGGAAAACACCATCCGATGGAGGGTTCGCCAGGATGAAAAAGGAAATAAGGTTAAAGAGAGCAATGCTCGGATAGTGAGATGGTCAGACGGAAGGTGAGCACACGACGCCCACAGAACATTGCCGCGCCTGAGGCAGGCCTGCGGCGAGCGGGACGTCTCCTGTGTAGGACCTTATTTCGGGGTCATCTTTATTAGACCGTGAACAAAGTCTGGGCTCTGGCATTACCTGGGAGAGCTGAGAGGAATGCACAGGGTTGTCATCCTGGTGCTGTGCTGGTGGGAGACTTTAGAAGTGGACCGACTGGGGTGGAGCCTGCTGCTGGCATCCATGTGGGGCTATCAGACATTATACTCCGAAGCGTTTTCAGAATTGTTCTAATGAAGTGGTAGAGATTAGGAAAATGACAAAACAGCCATATTTCAAGTTGAAAGGAGGATGGATTTTACTGCCTTTTGCTTTGAAAGGAGATAGGTTAGTCTTTACAGTCTCTTTCCTTAGGAATTGAGGATGAGGACAGGGCTCTGCAGGCCCACAGCATGTGGAGTAAAGCCACCACGGTAGGCTGGGAGCTGGAGGGTTGGTTCACTAGCAACCCTAATAACTGGCCTGCTCATTTCCAGCCTGTCCCTGCACTTGGGCAGTGAACTGTTCGATGTCTACCAAGCCCCACTGCAGGACAACCTCAACCACCTGTTTGTTAGAGAAGATACCGGTCTACAGGGGCAAGCCATTTTTAAGTCCAGACTCACCTTTAGGTAAGTATTCATACTGATGCATTGTTACTTGCCGATAAAGAGCAAGAAGGGAGAGAGGTTGTGCAAACAGCCCGTCTCGGCCCTGATGACCGAATCCCGAGGTGCAGCTCACCGAGGACTATGATCTGGGTCCGGGACTACTTTTCACCTTTGCTGTAAACCACCGTGTGACAACCATATAAACCAGAAGACCTGTGTGTTAACTCACCTTGACCAGTGCACCTCGAAAGAGGCCCGTAAGACTTGTCTGTGCAGTTCTGTGGTCAGTCTGCCTTTCCCTTCACTGAAGTTTACCTGGGAAGCCAGCTGATCATGAGAGAAGAGCTCGACGGCGTGACCGGCTGCTGCCTGGCCCCACGCGGGCAGGTGCTCGGCGCCTGCGAGCCTGTGTTGGGGTCCTTTCTGGGCGCCGCACGGTCGCCCCTTCTCATGCCTTCCCTCTGAGGGACACTGCGGCTGTCCTTGAGTGGAAAACCCTTTGAAGACTGGAGCAGTGTGCACAGGCCTTTCGCAGGGGCTCATGGAAAAGAGCTAATATCAGACTGCAGTAATGGTTGTACAGTGTTGTCAATTCAAAAATCATTTAGTTGTATATTAAATTGGGTGAATTTTACAGCATATAAAGTATACTTGATACATCTGTGTTGCTCTGCTTTAAAGCCTCATGGAGAGCCCTAAGTCTGCCCTTCATGTCTGTCCATGAAAGCTTGGGGAAGAGTCTCTCACTAATTTTTAGTCTGCCCATCTATAAAATGGAAATGCAACATCTGCCTCCCAGGGATGGTGCATCAGTTAAGCTATATAATGAATAGAATATCATGCAGTGCAGAGACAGGCACCATACATGCTGCCCGGCTCCAGCCTCCTGATGACCTCTTCTAGAACGGCACCTTAAAAGACAAAGGATTCCAGGCCCTGGCCGGTTGGCTCAGTGGTAGAGCGTCAGCCTGGCGTGCAGAGGTCCTGGGTTCGATTCCCAGCCAGGGCACACAGGAGGGGTGCCCATCTGCTTCTCCACCCCTCCCCTTCTCCTTCCTCTCTGTCTCTCTCTTCCCCTCCCGCAGCCAAGGCTCCATTGGAGCAAAGTTGGCTCGGGTGCTGGGGATGGCTCCTTGGCCTCTGGCCCAGGCGCTAGAGTGGCTCTGGTCGCGGCAGAGCGACACCCTGGAGGGGCAGAGCATCGCCCCCTGGTGGGCAGAGCGTCACCCCCTGGTGGGTGTGCCGGGTGGATCCCGGTCAGGCACATGCGGGAGTCTGTCTGACTGTCTCTCACGGTTTCCAGCTTCAGAAAAATACAAAAAATAATAATAATAATAATAAAAGACAAAGGATTCCAAATGTGCTCGTCTGTTGCACGCCACGCTCCCAGCGGGACAGTACTTTACTGTCCGGCACGGTGTCACTCCTTACGTCCCGACTCGCACAGAGACTCTCTCCTGAGGACCGTCCTTTCTTCTCTCTGATGAACTGAGACCTGCCTTCCTTCAGTGAGGCGTGCATTGCTTTCTGCACCAGGGCCTCCTGTTCCACTGTGGTCCCCCTGAGCTGTCATGAAGCCCCCATGCCTCTGTGACCTGCCCTCTTGCTTTGACCTTCCTTCTAATTTTATTCAGATAGAGGGACTCATCTTTAGTTCTTAAATTGTGTCTTCCAGCCTCTGTGCCTCCCTCGTGCAAATGGGATCTCATATCCCTTCTCTTCTGTGTGTGTCGTTGGGGTTTGCTTTGTAAAAGCCCCGACCCTGCCACGGGCCTCCCTGCCTTCCATTCCTCTCCCACTTCACCTCCTCACGCTCCCCATCGGGTGGGACAGAGGGAGGAACTTCTCAGGGAAGCAGAGAGGGAGGGAGGTTCAGAAGGACCAGGACCCGTGACCCTCCTCCCCTGCTCTGCTGGGGGGGGGGTGGTGGCCATTGTCCGCAGCTGTGTGTGCTGTGTGAGTGCCTTCAACTGCTCTTAGTAAACAGATGTTTTTGTTCATTTCCTACAGACCTCACCCTACAGACAATGCCACCCGTAAAAAGATGACCCTGCCACTTGCTAACCGATATTCAAGGGCACAGAAGATTAGGATCCTACCAATAGCTGGTCGGGATCCTGAATGGCAGCGCATGGAGATTAAGGTATGTTGGCTAAGCTTTATCCTGGGATTTGGGGATATTAAGAGCTGTGCTTTTTAGAATATTAATTCACCATCTCTTATTGCCACAGCCAGTTTCTCGCTTTTAGTTATCAGGGAGCCAGCTTAATCTTCTAAACCTGTGGTTAGCCACTGTAATGTCAGTTGCCACAGGGGAGATTCGGCTAACCAGATACTCAAGTGCTCTTTTTCCAATCTGTGAGATTTCAGGGGAAAACTGATCATTTAAAAAAAAATGTAGGCTGCGCTGTGCCTCGGCTGGATAGCTCGGTTGGTTAGAGCATGGACCTGAAGTGCAGAGGTTGCCTGTTCGACCCGGGTCAGGGCACACACAGGAACGGCTCGATGTTCCTGTCTCTCTCTCTCTTTCCCTCTCTTGCTAAAATCAATATATAAAAAGTTTTTTAAACGTAGCCTTCACAGTATTGCAAAATTGTGTTAGCCAGTTAGTGATAAAGAAAGGTCAAAGGGACATTTGTGATTCATTTGACACTGGCCCTGCCTTGTGAACCCCAACAGGTGGATGCCAGGCAGGTGGAAGGGGACGAAGGCTCCACTTCGGGGCTCAGGGCCCCTCCCCTACCAGCACCTTCCATCCTGCCGTCAGGAGCTGAGGGTCCCAGGCAGGACTATCGGGGCACTCTGCTGGTTCTGTGGAGCCTGGGCAAGTCAGGGTCTGTCTCGGGCTGAACAGAAACAGCCTCCCTGAGGCGTCCACTGCGCATGGAGGGCGTGGCGCAGGTGGTCGCTGCCCTCCGGGCTCTGACTGGTGAGAGGAATGCAGTCACAGCAGAGCAGTGGCCCTAGTCCTACGCTTGGGTGGGTGTTGGAAGGCTGATCCCGGAAGGTGACCTGTTGCTGGGTGTGGGAGTGTTAGCTTGTAGGGCAGACTGGCCAGGCTGGGCTTGTCAGGTAAATGGGAACACCTGTGAGAAAGGCTCAGTGCCATAAGACACCAAATCTTGTCTGGAGAACTGGAAATAGTTCAGTGTGGGAGAGCAAGGGGTCCACCATGTTCATCATGGTAACCGGGCATCTTTATTGTTTGGGTGTCATGATAGTGAAGGGTTATTTCATTTCCAGGTTATTAAAGTGTTTCTCTTTTAATTGTTTCCTTTTCCACTTACAAGATCACAAGTGCAAAGACATTTTAAGTCTCAACTATACAAGTGAATCACTGCATTACTGCGATAAGCCATGTTAATTCCTTCAGTGTTTTCTGAACACTTAACATGCTATACTCCAGGTTCTGGAGATAGAGATAGGAGTAAACATCACAGTGACAGAAGTTCTCAAACATCTGTCCCTTGTAGAAAGGAGGCATTCATTTTCACTTATTCATATAAAGATATATATTTAAACCTTTAAAAGCACACAAAACACTAGCAGTCCCTTGTAAAAAATGAACAAGCTTAAAAATACTAAGGAAGCAGAGGAATGTCTTTCAAATAGAACATGATAACCTGACCAGGCAGTGGCACAGTAGATAGAGCATCAGACTAGGAGGATGTGGAGGACCCAGGTTCGAGACCCCAAGGTCGCCAGCTTGAGCACGGGTTCATCTGGTTTGAGCAGAGCTCACCAGCTTGGACCCAAGGTCACTGGCTTGAGCAAGGGGTTACTCGGTCTACTGAAGGTCCATGGTCAAGGCACATATGAGAAAGCAATCAATGAACAACTAAGGTGTCGCAACGAAAAACTGATGATTGATGCTTCTCATCTCTCTCCGTTCCTGTCTATCTCTGTCTCTGAAAAAAAAAAAAAAAAAGAAGAAAGAAAATAGAACATGATAGAATCCTCGGCGTAGAGCGAGAAGGAAGTGTTGCCCAGCCCTGACCTCCTCCCAGTGGAAGCGCTGGTTCCCGCCTCCTGGCCTCGGGGAGACAGTGTCCACACACTTGTCTCCAGAGGGGGTTGAGTTCTAACGTGAAGACTGGCTTTCCTCTGTCAGCACCAGACTACTTTGACAAGGTTTCTAGAAGTGTTTGATACCGCATTTTACTTCTTATGTCTCCTATTTTTTTCAGGAGGCAAACCCTCCAGAAATAGGAAAGCAGGGAGTGAAGAGAAAGAGGAAGACAGAAGGGTAAAACGTGCATTCATTGTATATATATATTGTTTTCCAGTTTGTTTTAAAACGATGATGAAATGTCGTTCTGTTTCAAGTGATAAATTGAGTTGCTTTTACATGAACCTAGTTGTGAATAAAAAATGTTCAGAAGCAAGACTGTGTCATTAGAAAATCTGTTTGGCCTTCTTGCCGTTCCGCCTCACCCTGTTCCCTGGTGGGGCCGAGTTGAGCTTGGGTTTAGCTCTAGTAGCGCTGCCTCCTGGTCCTGCCTGCTCTGCTGAGCTGGGTTCAAGGCCCTCTGTGCTGTCGCCTCTGTCAGCAGGGCTTTAACTGTCCATGGACCACACCCCCTGTGGCCCGGGAGGGGCAGGTACCGCACGGGAGGGCCCGCTGGGCACTAGGTGCTGATGGGCCTTTCCAGTTCTAGTCCTCTACGGCTCCCAGGGCAGGGGCTCTTATTCCCATTTCACAGACGTGGAAGCTGAGGTGTAAAGAACGTAGGACTGTTGTCCAAAGCTTTTTCTTTCTGAGTAAAGAAATATCAGCGTTTTTGAGACAAGAGTCAGGATCTCTATGCAAGCACAATGCTGAGCAGGTGCATTGGTGACGGTATGGAGAAAGACACCCAAAATACCTACTTGAGATAAAAGCCATCGCAGGTTTACAGAAAAGAGAAGACTTTTCTGTAAACAGAAAAGAAACAGAACACTGGGTTTAATGCCTGGCTGTGACTGGGGCAGTCGCTGAAACGTACGTACTGAACGAACAAACTGTCAGTCATATTGCCAGTAAGTCACTTAATTTCTCTGAAGTCAGATCAGTGGTGTTTGGACTTGAGTATATAAATACTGTACTTCATGATTTAATGTTTGTTTCTCTACCTTTGAGAATTGAGTACTAATTAGATATTTTCCTTGAAATGTCTTGTTACATAGAAAGGGTTGAAGAAAAAGAAATGACCCATCATCTCATTAAATAGGAAAATCTGGATTTACAGGATCATGCCTGCCTTCCCTTTTACACTTATAAAGCCTAAGTTCATGGCTGTGTAGTAAACACATCCATAATTAGCACTAGCTCCCGAAAGGCCAATTAGAGACCCATCAAGAACACTGAGAGGTACTAGTGCAATTGTAAGGTCAGCTATTCTTTTTTCCCCCCAAAACTTAAAAAATTACGTTGGGCTGACGGTCAGTAACATGTTTCGGGTGTGTATCTGTGTACTGTATTTTGTACTGACCGTTCAAAGTCTGGCCGTCTCTGTCATCTTGTTTGACCCCCTCGCCTTCTCCACCCTTCCCCTCTGCTGACCACCCTGTTGTTTGTTTTGGTCTTGTCCCTTTGTTGCATTTATTTCCATTTGTTGCATTTTACGTCCCACATGAGTAAAATCATAGGTTCTTGGCCTTTTCCGTCTGATCTCACTTCTAATACATCCATGTTGTCACGAATGGCAGCATTTTACCTGTACTATGGTTGAGTAGTTGTTCCAGTGTATATACGTGCCACATCTTTATCCAAACATTTAGTTTTTTTCTATGTATTTGCTATTGTTAATAGTGTTTCAGTGAACATAGGGGTAAATATATCTTTATGTTCCAGAATTTGTTTGGTTCTATTCTATAGTTTCAATCTCTTTGGTATTTTGTTCATTAATTTTATTCCTGAGCTTCACTGAACTGCCTTTCTGAGTTTTCTTGTGTATCACTGAGTTTCTTCATAACTGTAGACTTGAATTCTCTGTCATTTAAATCACTGCCTTCCATGATTTTGAGTTTGGTTTCTGGAGACATTGCTCCCAAGTTAACTAACTTGGTTATTGATAGTACTTGATGGAGTATTTCTCTGCCGGCACATTTTAGGTAGTAAACCTTTTTCTTGTTCACTGTTTTGCTCTCAACACTCAGCAGGTTGACAGGTAGGCATGTTGCTTGGGGCACCTCAGCTTTCTTTACCAAACTCTACTGGAGAAAATGGGACAGGGAGGGCAAGTTCCCCGTCTCCAGGCTCCACCCCTTGCCAGAAAAGGCTGCTGGCATTGCTGTTAAAGCGTGCCCCCAGCCCTGGCCAATTAGTTCAGTCAGTTAAGAGCACTGTCCTGAAATGGCAAGGGTGCAGGTTTGATCCCCAGTCAGGGCACACACGGAAAGCAACCAATAAATGCACAACAAATGAATGCTTCTTTCTCCCTTTCTGATAGCTCAGTTGGTTGTGGCGTTGTCCTGGAGCACAGAAGTTGCCAGTTCGATTCCCCAGTCGGACACATACAGGAGCAGCTCGATGTTCCTGTGTCTGTCTCCCTGCCTCTCTCAAAAACAAACAAAACCCCTTTCACCAGGGAGTGGGTCAGGAAAGGCAAGTTCGTGATCTCCTGGCTCTACTTCCCACTCCCAGTAATGGCTGTTGGTGCCAATGTTTTCTTTAAAGCTTCCCAGCTTCCTCTACTAGGTTCTCCTGCGATGGTGAGGGAGGGATGCCTTTTCCTGGAGGAAACCACATTCGCCCCTCTCCGCTCCTGGCTTGGTGCTCATGAAGGCCGTAGCCCCACTTGCCCACGGCTACTGTGCTCACTGGAGCCGTTCAGGCACTGAACTGTGCTTGCGGCCACTATCCCAGCCCTTTCCCATCCCACCTCCCCTCCCCAGTCCATATGCCCCCTTCACATGTCCCAACGCATGGATCTTTCAGGTGTTTTCATGTTGAGCAGGGGATCCTTTGTTGAGTTATAACTGTCCGACTTACAAATCTAAGGGGAGAAACAATGGAGTCTTCTCACTCTGCCATTATACCGAGGTCAGTGAGGTGAGCTATTCTTTATAGGGGAGAGCCGTCACCTAAGTCTGAAAACAGGACTGGGGTGGCGGCAGACTGGCACCTCTAGGCCCTCAGCCTTTGAAGACATGCAAAAAAGCTTAACATTTTAAGGACAAACGATGCTTGCCAATTTTGGGCCCACGTGTGGTGGATCACTTCTTTTATTTGGTATGTAAGAGCAGGGTGCTACTAGGCTGAGCATGAAGGCACCATCTCCCCATGGCCACAGTTCCTGGCACCAGATACAGTGTGTCCGTAAAGTCACAGTGCACTTTTAACCGGTCACAGGAAAGCAACAAAAGATAGAAATGTGAAATCTGCACCAAATAAAAGGAAAACTGTCCGTTTCATACCTATTCAGTGCAGTTCGATGTGGGCTCATGCACAGATTTTTAGGGCTCCTTAGGTAGCTATCCCGTAGAGCCTCTACAGAGTCATCACTGACTGATGGCCTACCAGAACGGGGTTTCTCCACCAAACTGCCTGTTTCCTTCAACTGCTTACCCCACCGAGTAATGTTATTCCTATGTGGTGGCACTTCGTTATAAATGCGCCGATATTCACGTTGCACTTTGGTCACGGATTCGAATTTAGCGAGCCAGAACACACTGAGCTTTCCTCTGTATCGTCCACATCTCGACTGGCATGGCCGTGGGCTGCTCCACTGTGTACACAGTGTTAGGTCATCATCTGCGCATGCGCATATGCTGCCACATCATCCTACAGAAACTGGGTTTTTCTTTAATTTGGTGCAGATTTCACATTTCTATCATCTTTTGTTGCTTTCCTGTGACCGGTCAAAGTGCACCATGACTTTACGGACACACTGTACTTGGACTTGCAGGAGCTGAAGTTCCCTGACAACCCAGCTCCTGAGCAACCAACTCCTGAGCAAACCAAAGAGGACAGGCATCAAGGTTTCCTGTAAGTGAAGGTAGCACAACGGCCATCCCCAGCCAGCCAACTCTCAACATTCAAGGGGAATCTCCTTATTCACCTGTTTCAGAACTGTGAAAATTTTAAATTAAATTAACACTTATCCCCAAGTTTTCTCTCAAACCCATTATACAATTCACTGATTTTCTCTTCTGGTTGGTGGACACAGGTGACTGGTAAGAGATGCCTTTGCTTTACTATAGCAATCCTCTCTACCTTATTAGCAGGACAGGCTGCCAGTCTGGTCCAGAATGCACTGTATCGTTGGACCCTGCTTCACGTTTGTCAACTCAGTTCAGTGCTGTGGATGGCAGAGTTTGAACCATATGAAATCCTGTGTTTATGGGTAAAAGTGTTCAGGGATTGACAATTTTATATTTAATTTAAAGGAGGTGGGATAGAATAATTCAGCGAAACTACTAAGGTTGTTCTTGAAGAGGTGTGTAAGGAATGAACTTCAGAACATGCAAATTAGAGATTTTTAAAAAGTCAAAGTCTACAGGCTATTTGATAAACTTTATTGAAATTATTTATTCCAGTATGAAGTGGTAAGTTCTAAATGCCTATAGTACATATGCTTCAAAAGAAACTTCAGTGTTACTATGAACCAGGTTAATAATATTTTGTAATATTTAGACATCAGTATATAAAATTTAACTTTTATATTTATAAAAATTGAAAAAATAAAGCATCTACAGCATTTTGGATATTTTAGCATTAAAAATGTATTTAAATACCTATTTGATGTGACAAAGGATGATGCACTGTAACAAGGTAGTTTTCAAGCTCTTAAACAGAACTAAAACCAAATAGAATTCATTCAAAAGACTTTATAAAGTGAATTTCTTTGAAATTACAAAGTTCATGCAGTGTGTGCACGGAAGCATATGTGTATGTGCCAGATGTTTTTTTAACATTTTTTTTTTTTTTTTTTTTTTTTTTACAGGGACAGAGAGAGAGTCAGAGAGGGATACATAGGGACAGGCAGACAGGAACAGAGAAAGATGAGAAGCATCAATCATCAGTTTTTCGTTGCAACACCTTAGTTGTTCATTGATTGCTTTCTCATATGTGCCTTGACCGTGGACCTTCAGCAGACCGAGTAACCCCTTGCTCGAGCCAGTGATCTTGGGTCCAAGCTGGTGAGCTTTTTGCTCAAACCAGATGAGCCCGCGCTCAAGCTGGCGACCTCGAGGTCTCGAACCTGGGTCTTCTGCATCCCAGTCCAACGCTCTATCCACTGCGCCACCGCCTGGTCAGGCTTTTTTTAACACTTCTTAAGCAGACACGCGTAAAGGGGCCCCCGCCAAGGGCGGCGACAGGACCGCTGTGGCACAGCCGCGTTCAGTTTCCGGGGAGGCCGTGAGCTCGGTTAATCCTGGTCGGAGGTGCAGTGGCTCTGAGGGCATTATGCTAAGTCAAGTCAGACAGAGAAAGACAAACACTATGATCTCACTTACATGAGCATAAAAAAACCCTGAACTCACAGAAACGAGAGATTGGCAGTTTTCAGAGGCAGGGGTGGGGATGGAGGAAATGGGTAAGGTGGTCAAAAGGTACGGACTTCCAGTTATAAGGAGAGGAAGTCCTGGGGATGAAGTGTATAGCATGGTCACGATAGTTAACAATACTGTGTTATATGTTTGAAAGTTGTTAAGAGAGTACGTCTTAAAAATTCTCCTCACAAGGAAAAGAAAACCTTTTTAACTATGTAAAGTGATGAATTTTAACTTATTGTGGTGACCATGTCTTACTGTATTCATATACTAACATTGTGTTGTATGACTTAAACTAACACAATGTTAAATGTCAATTATATCTCAAATTGGAGTTTTTTTTAGTGAGAGAGCCAGAGACAGAGATGAAAGAAGAGAGATGAGAACCATCAACTCATAGTTGGGTCACTTTAGTTGTTCATTGACTGCTTCTAACATGTGCCTTGACAGGGGAACTCAAGCTGAGCCAGTGATCCCATGCTCAAGCCAGTGACCTCGGGGTTTTGAACCAGGAACCTCTGGACCCAGGTCAATGCTCTGTCCACTGTGCCACCACGGGTCAGGCTCAAATTGGAAATCTATATATTTTAAAAGTGAAGTAGCGCTGTGGGAAGGAACCAAGCTGGACAGTACTGAACTTGCAGAGAATGGAAGCCACTATGGACTGAGAAAAGCATGCTCCTCGGATCTGCTTGGAGACCATGGGGCTTCCTGATTTTACAAAGAGTGTAAGTGAGGAGCCCTGGGAACACAGCCAGAAATACAAGATTCTATGAAATCTCATGAATCCTTTCATCTATTTTAATGGAAGCAAGGGTTAAATATAATGTATAATAGAACATGACTAACATTTTATCAAAACATTTTTCTTTTATAATTTTTTAATACCATGGAACTCCTCTTAAATGGAAACACATCAGATACTGTCAATGGAAAAAACAATTTACAAAGTTCTATTTACATGTAACTTTTCCAGAGTGCACCTTCTGCATAAAGCAAATATGTGGGTTATTTCATTCAAATAATAAGAATTTGCAATTTAATGATGACGATAATTGTTGAAATTTCTAACAATCTCATTTTTTAAAAACACAAAATATTTATCTGGTCTTTTAAGTGACAGACACCCTTAGAAAATGTATTTCTCCTATACTTTAGGCTTCTACTAGCTATATATATATATATATATATATATATATATATATATATATATATATATATATAGCACCAGTAACTATTTTCATAAGAACATAAGTAATATTTTAAAAACATACAATTTCATATAGACATACTAGAAAAATTATAAATTTGGATAAGTACGAATATAAAATTTTATAAAATAGAAAGTTAAAAGCTTTCTAAAAACAGCAATTTAAAAATGCAATGAATGTTCTTTGAGTAGATAACCAGATAAGTTTAAATTGGTTAGACTACAGAACTTAAGGTCTTATAACATCTTTGGTTAAAAAAATCAAGGCTACTTCACAAACCTAATCTATTACAAAATTTTAGGGCAATGTAGAAATTCCAAAAGTTCCTAAAAGGTTGGAGGTGCTAGATTTTTAAAGATCAGTGCTAGATTTTACACATCCGTTTTCTCCCTGTAATTACAATTCTCAAAAGATTTTTCTGTATTTAATCAGATGATGTTCACCTTTAAAGTTATTTCTTGTAGAGATTTTTAATTCTACAATGAACTATTGCAGCTTAGAACTGGAATGGTATAAGCAGAGCACTCAACTTCTTCATACTCTGATAAATAACAAGTAACAGAGATTACCCATAAAGTCTCCGCTACCTATGCTTACAAAAAAAGAAAAAAGATAAAACTCATGGGAGGAAAAGGTAGCATACTTATCACTGTACTGACTGACGTGTGCCAGCGAGGCCGCCTGCTGGGTGTGACGGTGGCCTGCCAGGCCTGCCCCATGCCCCCCTCTCTGGAACAGTGCAGTCCCTAAACTCACGTACACTTTCATAGCTGTATATGAAAAGGAGAGAGAGAGAGAGAGAGAGAGAGAGAGAGACTTGCTAACTTAAAAAAAGGAATCAGCAGCCTATAACTGAAAGGAAATAGTGCAAAGTCAATCTTTGGCCCCTTTAGAACACAGATACTGGTTCAAAGAAACAAACACACCCTGTTAGGAAGGCTTATTACTGTAGTACACAAGAAGCTGCCTCCTGTCCACCCTAGGCTGAAGGAGGAGACATTCTGTAATTCAATTTAAAAAAAAATTAACAACAAACCTTCCTGCTACTCTGAAGTGAGATTCTTCCCTTTAGAAAAACCTGCCTGTAATGACCTGGGTGGGCCTGCATTTCTGAGGCCCGGTGACTCAGGCTCCTAGCCCTGCAGGGGAGGGAGGGGCCGGCCAGGCCTTCTATGCACCTGTGGTTCTGGAGTTGGTCTTCCCGCCACACTACACTGTTCAACTGTTCCCTTTGACATTTCAAGTAACAGGAAGACAACTTCTGTTATGAGAAATTTTACACGATATGGACAAGAAAGTACAAGATGAGAGGAGACATAATAAAAATTGGATTTATGATGAAGAGCAGTTTCCCTCACAGTTGGAAAATCTGTAGTGAGAGGTGACTACATACTGTTTGTAGAATCCTGCACTGTATATAGGAACTTCTCACTGCCCCGTGCAACACCCGATTCATGTGCATGCCAGTGTCTAACTCTACAGTCACCGTCAGTTTAAAGGATCGTTTCACATGCTCTGCAGACGTCCCCTGCATCACGTGTACTGTCTTTGCTATATAACCGAGAGTTAGTTATAGTTACGTGCTTTTTCACAGGAAAGAAAATAGCTTTCCTACTCAGATGCTTTTTACTCTGGGATTTCACAAAAATTTAATGTCCACATTATTAAAATGAAAAACTGTAATGAGTTTAGATATCACTATATTCTTAAAACTTTAGGTGTGGCTAAGACACAGCAGACAAGTGCAGTAACCTGGAATGAATTTTCTTTCTCCTGCTTTTACTTCTGAACAGATGACTAGATTTGAGTCGTCTATTTTAAAATTCTGGCATTGTGCTTTTTGGGGGTACTTTGTTGATAGAGGCGAGAGCACACTCTTGTAAGTGCATGTATTCTAAAACATGAAAAACGCCCTGTGTCCTGGAATAAGGAAAGCTGTGAAGTGCCTTGTACCCAATAGGTGCAACAGCAAATCTGGTATCAGCAACATCCCTTATTAACTTAAAAAAACCGACTGGTCCTTAAACTGCTCACATTATTCTACATTGTGACTTCCTAAACTTTCTTCCAATTGTATTCTTACCAAGACCCATCATAAACCACTCAATTAAGCTAAATTAAAATTGATTTTAGCAGAAAGTTGAAATGATGCTTTAAAATATAAAATATCACCTACTACTGATTTTACAATTTGAAACTGGTGACTTAAACTAGAAAAAAATATATTAAAACAAAACAAAACAAAAAAAAAAAACAAAGAAAGATTTCCAGTCTTTTCCCTCCTACCCAGGAAAAATTTGTATCTGATATCATCAACATGAGTCCTTGATGACTTTTCGAAATCTTCCAAAGGTTATACCCTGGCGGACTTACTGGTGGTCTCCTTCAACTCTTCTCTTGCGAACTATGAGAGGAAAAAAAAGTATGTTAGAAATCCTGTCTGATTATATAAACTCAACTGGCCTGTTAAAAACAAGTGTCTGTATAATCTGCTATAGCTATACAAAATGAAGTGTCCGTTTCCAGTTCCTATGGTCATTACAATAAACAAGTCACATCCCCTTGCCTTGTCATTGACCTGGAGAAGTGTGGGGCTCCAAATGAGAACGTCTTAGACTCACCTGTGCTGACACGCCACAACGTCAGAAATAGAAACAAAATGGTCAGCAGTCACCTTCAGGTCACTGCCTGTCTCATCTGTTTATGAACAAAGTTTATACCGCCATAAAAAATGAACATAAATTATTGTGTTAAATTTTGAAATGACACTGAGGCAACTGGGATTAGAAAGTATTAAAAGTATTTGCATGCTCTTCTGATTGGGCATAGTTTATTTTCTCAGTCTCTGAAAGAACACAACACAACCAGTTTTGTCATTCTTTTTTTTTTTTTTTTTTTTTTTTTTTTGCATTTTTCTGAAGCTGGAAACAGGGAGATACAGTCAGACAGACTCCCGCATGCGCCCGACCGGGATCCACCCGGCACGCCCACCATGGGGCGATGCTCTGCCCACCAGGGGACGATGCTCTGTCCATCCTGGGCGTCGCCATGTTGCGACCAGAGCCACTCTAGCGCCTGAGGCAGAGGCCACAGAGCCATCCCCAGCGCCCGGGCCATCTTTGCTCCAATGGAGCCTTGGCTGCGGGAGGGGAAGAGAGAGACAGAGAGGAAAGCGCGGCGGAGGGGTGGAGAAGCAAATGGGCGCTTCTCCTGTGTGCCCTGGCCGGGAATCGAACCCGGGTCCTCCGCACGCTAGGCCGACGCTCTACCGCTGAGCCAACCGGCCAGGGCCTTGTCATTCATTTTTAAAAGTGACTTGCTGTTGCTCTCCAAATTTCCCTTCTCGTCTCCTACAAAATGAACTGGCTCAGGGCTCTGACAGAACAATAAATGCAAAGTAATGAAAATCTAAGACCCTTAACGTGGTCAGGTCACGGCTGGCTACCATAAACTCTGACTGCCAAAGAGGTAGGCCAGCTGGTTTACCGGATGCAGTCAAAGTGCATGGACCTGAGGACCGCCCCGCCCCAGCCTCCTCGTGGACTGGTGACCCTACACCACTAGGCTGTGCTCACTAGTGTCAGGGCGAGGTCTTCAACTGCAGGATCTTGCTACCTTCACTCTTACCTATCAGCCAACACAGAGCATTTGCCACCAGCCACCAGGGAGCATTTGCCACCAGCCACCAGGCCAGGGCTCCTCAGCCTTGTGGCCAAATCCTATTTAGAGAAGACAAAAAGCATAGGTTCCAGTGTCAACAACAAATAGTGTGAATCATGGCTCTGTTATGTTTTTTTTCTGTTGTTGTTTTAAAGAGGAGAAAGAGAGAAAAGGGGGATAAGGGGAGGAACAGGAAACATCAACTTATAGTTGCTTCCTGTCTGTGTCTTGACCAGAAAGCCCAGGATTTTGAACCAGTGACCCCAGCATTCCAGGTCAATGCTTTATCCACTGCACCACCACAGGCCAGGCTCTGTCACTTCTTTGTAGTGTGCTCTTGATCAAGTAAGTTAACCTCTCTGAGCCTCAACTTATCCTCTATAACCGAACAGTAATGATACCTGTACCTCATGGCTGTGCAGTTAAAGGCATGGCGCTCTACTTAGCGCACTGAGAACATAGTACTCAGCTTCAGTACCTGGGGGATGTTGTTTAGGGTGTGGTAGGCCACCTTTTTTGGGGTGAGGAAAGCCAGTTTAGCTTTTATAATTTGAGGATTTATATTATGCATTATTGGTTTTGATACACTTATCAGTGAATTCCTGTTTAAATTAGATTTTTGGTCTATTAATTTTATACTCTTTTCTGTCTATGGAAGTAAGTAGGAAGTCAACTGCCTTTGTTTAGCCTGAACTAACTGTTTAACAGAGGAAAAAAAAGCCCACACATGCCCCTGGCCTTCTGGCCAGGCTACAGATGCTCTGCTCTCAAGCCTTTTTTTTTTTTTTTTTGGTATTTTTCTGAAGTGAGAAGCAGGGAGGCAGAGAGACAGACTCCTGCATGTCTGACCAGGATCCACCTGGCATGCCCACTAGGGGGCGATGCTCTGCCCATCTGGGGCGTTGCTCTGTTGCAACCAGAGCCACTCTAGCGCCTGAGGCAGAGGCCATAGCAGGGGTCCCCAAACTTTTTACACAGGGGGCCAGTTCACTGTCCCTCAGACCGTTGGAGGGCCGCCACATACAGTGCTCCTCTCACTGACCACCAATGAAAGAGGTGCCCTTTCCAGAATTGCGGAGGGGGGCCGGATAAATGGCCTCAGGGGGCTGCATGTGGCCCACGGGCTGTAGTTTGGGGATGCCTGCCATAGAGCCATCCTCAGTGCCCGGGCAAACTTTGCTCCAATGGAGCCTTGGCTGTAGGAGGGGAAGAGAGAGATATAAAGAAAGGAGATAGGTAAGGGTGGAGAAGCTGATGGGCGCTTCCCCTGACCAGGAATTGAACCTGGGACTTCCACACGCCAGGCCAACGCTCTACCGCTGAGCCAACCAGCCAGGCCCTTAAGCCATTTTTGCTGCTAGTTTGTTACTAGTCTTTAACAGACGAGGCCAGACATTCAAGTGATGTGCATACAAGCTTGTTCAGCCACAGGATGAGTGCTAGCTAGAAAATAAAAACCAGGATGAAAGTAGGAAGTTCCCATGAACAATGTTATCTTTATCTAATTAAGTACTCCCCTGACTTACCATTCCAGATGCTAAAATGCATGTTATAAAAAAAAAAAGTTGGCCCTGGCCGGTTGGCTCAGCGGTAGAGCGTTGGCCTAGCGTGCGGAGGACCCGGGTTCGATTCCCGGCCAGGGCACATAGGAGAAGCGCCCATTTGCTTCTCCACCCCTCCGCCGCGCTTTCCTCTCTGTCTCTCTCTTCCCCTCCCGCAGCCAAGGCTCCATTGGAGCAAAGATGGCCCGGGCGCTGGGCATGGCTCTGTGGCCTCTGCCTCAGGCGCTAGAGTGGCTCTGGTCGCAATATGGCGACGCCCAGGATGGGCAGAGCATCGCCCCCTGGGGGGCAGAGCACCGCCCCTGGTGGGCGTGCCGGGTGGATCCCGGTCGGGCGCATGCGGGAGTCTGTCTGACTGTCTCTCCCTGTTTCCAGCTTCAGAAAAATGAAAAAAAAAAAAAAAAAGAAAAAAAAAAAAAAAAAAGTTGAGGTCACTGGTTCGAAACCTGGGCTTGCCTGGTCAAGGCACATATGGGAGTTGATGCTTCCAGCTCCTCCCCCCTGTCTCTCTCTCCCCTGTCTCTCTCTCTCTCTCTCTCTCTCAAATGAATAAATAAAATAAAAAATAAAAAAAAAAATTAAAAAAAAAAGTTATAAACAAGACCTATAGGACAAAGTAGAGCAAACAAAAGTAATGTAGAATATTACATAGTTAGCTGGTGTAAAGATAGGAATGAGGCTCAGAGCTCAATCGAATACTGCATGTGTACCATATAACCTCTTTGCTGTTATAGCTGTAGCACTTCTTAGCTGGAGAGATGGTGATTAGGTAAGGATTATTTTAATGACTAGTTGAAACTAAGAAAACAATGACACAGGGAAAGACATTATCAAAATCAGACCATGGCCCTGGCCGGTTGGTTCAGTGGTAGAGTGTTGGCCTGGCATGCGGGAGTCCCGGGTTCGATTCCCAGCCAGGGCACACAGGAGAAGTGCCCATCTGCTTCTCCACCCCTCCCCCTCTCCTTCCTCTCTGCCTCTCTCTTCCCTCCCACAGCCAAGGCTCCATTGGAGCAAAGTTGGCCCGGGTGCTGAGGATGGCTCTGTGGCCTCTGCCTCAGGCGCTAGAATGGCTCTGGTTGCGGCAGAGCGACGCCCCAGATAGGTAGAGCATCGCCCTCTGGTGGGCATGCCAGGTGGATCCCAGTCGGGCACATGTGGGAGTCTGTCTGACTGCCTCCCCGTTTCCAACTTCAGAAAAATACAAAAAAAGAAAAATCAGACCATGAAAGATCTGATACAGCTCCATTTGCAAGGTGAAGAAAAATCACATGACTAAGATTCAGTACAAGCTCCAAGTCTTGTTCTTCGATAACTCTCTCTGGTGACTACATATTAGACAGTATTTAAGAAAACATGGTCTTCAGGCTTACCACCTTGATCCACAGACAGAGCTCTAAGTGTACGGCTGAAAATAAAACTCAAGCTGCAGGTGCAGGGGGCATCACACAGCAAAAGATGAGTCAATGAGCCATTCCTGACTCAATGTCAATATAAAACAGTCTAGGAAATAGTTTTTATCTGTTCATCTTCCAGTTGCCAAACCCCCACATCCCACTCACTTATTATTTCATAGAAATCTGGGCAAAGCACCTGCCACAGCGGGCTCGTCAGAAAAGCACGGCTGTGGGGGCCTTGCTCAGGCTGGCAGCCCTGCCGCTGAGTCTCACTGTGCTCTCTCCTGCAGGACAGCAGATGGCAGAGATGGCTGGGCCTACACATTTGTTGGTGGGATCCTGGGCTAGCTAAGATAGTTTTAGAGGATGCTTATGGCTTGTTTATGGCTATTTAGTTACTAGAAAAATGTAATTTTGAGCAGGGTTCAAATTCTATCACTTTCTTTATTCACTTAGTAAATCTTTATTAAGTACCTACTAGCTGTCAGGAAGCTTGGAGTCTGAAAATACACAAGAATAAAATATAACTAAATTACTAAATGAAAACTTTTTTAAAGCCAATAATCTATATGTTCTTGAAGCTCTGCAGTTATTTGTGGAGTTTAGTCAGACTCGAGAAATATTACTCTAAAAAGCAAAATTAAATACCTGAAAGAAAATATAGAAACCAACTAGTGAACCAATCCTAAATCAATTTGTGTGACTTAGCAAACTACATCTACAATAAAAAATACACCAAAACACACCAATTTGCTATTTCACAGAGCAAGAGGTAAAAATCTTCTATGGAAACTACAATCATCAAAGAATAGAAAGAGTCTCGCCTGACCTGTGGTGGCGCAGTGGGATAAAGCGTTGACCTGGAACACTGAGGTTGCCAGTTCGAAACCTTGGGCTTGCCTGGTCAAGGCACATACGGGAGCTGATGCTTCCTGTTCCTCCCTCCCTTCTCTCTCTCCTCTCTCTCTCTCTCCCCTCTATCTAAAAATCAATAAATAAAATATAAAAAAAAAGAAAAAAAAGGGTCTAAACTGACACCTTTCACAGTGTCCTGGATTAAAGGAATAAAACGATTTTTTCTATTCCTGCGACCTTTAAAAGAATACAAATTCAAATATGGCTGAAGCTTCAAAGAACTATATCACTCTGCAATGTTATTTCCTATAGGACATTTTTATTCTTGCCTGAATCCATCTTTTAAAATACTCCAATGACAAACACCAAACTTAAAAGAGTTGGTTTTTGGTAATATGTAGAAACAGAGTTATAAGCATCATATTCTGTAATTCAGCCTTGGTTGGAAATTTTATTTCAAGCAGAAGCCATGACCTCAGCAGCTCAGTGGGAGCCATGTGGGAGACTACTGACCTGGATATGAATGCAGTGAGAAGATCTAATGATAGCTGACTATAAAACTTGGGTTAAGGCCCTGGCTGGTTGGCTTAGTGATAGAGTTGACCCAGCGTGTGAATGTCCAGGGTTCGATTCCCAGTCAAGGCACACAGGAGGAGCAACCATCTGCTTTTTCACCCTTCCCTCTTTTTTCTCCCCCTCCTGTAGCCATGGCTTGAGCAAGTTGGCCTTGGGCATTGAGGATAGCTCCATGGCCTCACCTCAGACACTTAAAAAAAAAAAAGGCTTGGTTGCTGAGCAACAGAGCAACAGCCCCATATGGGCAGAGCATCACCCCCTAGTGGGTTTGCTGGGTGGATCCCAGTGAGGGCACATGTGGGAGTCTATCTCTCTGCCTCCCCTCCTCTCACAAAAAATAAAAAACTTGGGTTAAAACTATAATTATTCTATATTTTATCATATAAAATTGAATTTATGTTTGATAAAAAGGGCAAAAACTTTCCTATAATGTTGAAATCTCTCTTTTTTAAATGGCTCTAAGGAGTAACATGTAGCTGAGAGTAAAATATTTGTTATAGAGAGTAAAAATGCCTGTTGTAGAAACTATTCATTTAGGCTGACTGGCTGGCTCAATGGAGAGAGGATCAGCCCAGCATGCAGATGTGCCAGGTTCAATTCTTGATCAGGGCACAGATGAGAAGCAACCATCTGCTTCTCTTCCCCTTCCTCTCCCTCTTCTCTCTTCCCTTCTCACAGCCAGTGGCTTGACTGGTTCAAGCCTAGGGCCCAGGTGTTGAGGATAGCTCAGTTGCTTCAAGCATCAGCCTCAGGTGCTGAGCATAGCTCAGCTGATTTGAGCATCGGCCCCAGATGGGGGTTGCCGAGTGGATCCCGGTTGGGGCACATGCAGGAATCTATCTCCCTTCCTCTCACTTAAAACCAACGACAAAAAAAAAAACACTGTTCATTTAAAGCTGTGAAATATAATTTTCACAGGAAGTAGATTCACTCCTTTAGCAACCCAATATTACTACACCCTCATTTAAACTGAACTCTGATTCAATCAGTATAACGAGGACCATGCAAATTTTAGAAACAAAGGCCAAGTAATCTGTTAAAATTTATTTTAAAAGCTTTTACAATATATTAGTTTAATGGCAAAATTCAGAAGTTTGATTTGATATTGCATATGTCTTACCTAAGTCATTGTTTTTCGTTATAGCATTAGCTGCCCTGGTTCGGGGTCCCTGCTGTGTAAACTGATATCCAAATTTAAGAATGTTTGTATTTTCCTCAAGCATCTTGGCTATTTCCAATTCCACAGCTGTCCCCAACTGCTGCCTCTGGAATAGTTAGAAATAAAGAATTGTGTTAATAAACTAGATCAAACACCGTTCAAGGTAAGTCCAGACTAAGACATTGTGATACATACTGATTCTGTAGATCTTTAAAAAATTTCCCAATTCTTACAACATATAAAAGAGAAACAAAATTTTAAAGTTCAGATAAAAAAAATTATGGATTACCACAATGAGAGATAGCCTTGACACCCATAGGATGACTATAATAAAAAAGACAGAAAAATAATTAAGGGTTGGGTTGGCAAGAACGTGGAAACACTGGGACCCACAGACATGCTGGTGGGAATGTAAAATGGTGCCGCTGCTGTGAAAAAACAATTTGGCATTCCTCAAAAAGTTAAACACAGAGTTACCGTATGACGTAGCAAAGCCCTGCCTAGGTATATAACCACACACAAAAAATGCTAAATTCACATAAGAACTGTATATGAATGTTCACAGCAGCTTTATTCCTAATATTCAGAAAGTAGAAACAACCCAGCTGTAACAGCCATGAAAAAGAATAAGTACTCAGATATGCTACATCATGGATGAACCCCAGAACATTTTGCTAAGTGAAAGAAGGCAGACACAAAAGACTACATATTACACAATTCCACATATATGAACTGTCCCAGACAGGCAAATGTGTAGGGACAGAAAGTCGATCAGCGGCTGCCAGGGGCTGGTGGGAGGGTGAATAAGGAGTGACTGCTGGTGGGTATGGAGTTTCCTGTTGAGATGATGGATGTTCTGCAGTTAGACAGTGGTGATGGTTGCACAATTCCATGAATATACTAAAAACACTAAATTAACATTCTGGATGCCTTAAACATCCTCTCATCCACTTTCATGGCACCGCCTTCCTGAACAGCCCCCTCAAAGCCCCCTCCTATTCGCCTGCACAGCAGAGTGGGTGGGGGCTTCCCCAGTCACTACTGCGTAACACCAACCTGATTGTCAATCTTGAGCTCTGTCAGGGTCTCATTATCTCTTAAAGCATCAATCAATGCTAGAATCCCAGCTCCTGTAATAAAGTTGGACTCCACATTTAAACTCTTCAAGTTTTTGTTCACTCTCAGCATATCTGCAAAAGCCTAGAAATTAAAGAAAATATTTAGATATTAAAATTTGATAGCACCTATTACACATTTTATATGCCATCGGGAGACTAATTAATATAACTGCCTGAATGTTTCTCATTAGATTGTTTTAGCTTGACATCTACCTCCTGGGCCTCACATGTATCCACTCTGTACATGTGCTCTGTCACAATCGAGTCTTTTCTGTCACATATAACTCTGTATTGTGATTCTCCACTGCTATTTAACCCTTATGTTCATTCACACCTTTTGTCATGTCTCCTTCTCCTGTCCCTCACCCTTTCTGTCAGTGTCCGTGTGGGCTAACTTCTTCAGTGTCTCTCTGGACGTCTTTTCTATTTGGGTCCTGGTGCAGCTGCACTACTGCGAAGCCAATATGAGGGTAAATTATAGACTAATTTCCAAGTCAGAGACCAAAGAAATGCCTAAGGCAGAAGGCCAAAAATGGCCCCAGATAACTAGAGCTGCAGGAGCACAGAGACTACGGAGAAGAAGGGGCTCACTAATATTCAGTTCCCCAAGGAATGCTATCTTCACCTTGTTTCCGCTCCTATCACTGGGTATGGCAGTGCTGGGCTTGCCACCCAGTGCTCAATAAACACATTAACTAAATCGGTAACAGAAACCTGTGAGTGAGCAGAGGAGGAGAAGGAGAGGGAAAAGTTAGAATATAGTGATTTTATGTAAAATTCGCCCTTAGAGGGGGTCCAACTCCAGAAAACATGTGGAAGATCCAGCTTAAAGGTAAAGTCAACTTAAAGAAAAGGTAATGGGGTGAGAGGGCAGGGATTACAAAAAGACCTTGTGACAGATTATCTACACACCTGTACTTTCTTTTTTTTTTTAAGATTTTATTTATTTTTAGAGAGAAGAGAAAGAGAGAGAGAGACAGAGAGAGAGAGAGAGAAAGAAAGGGGGAGGAACAGGAATTATCAATTTCCATATGTGCCCTGACCAGGTAAGCCCAGGGTTTTGAACCAGCAACCTCAGCATTCCAGGTTGACGCTTTATCCACTGCACCACCACAGGTCAGGAACACCTGTACTTTCTATTAGCAACAACTAGGTGTTTGACCTGGACAAATCCCTTATTCATCCTGCTGTACACAATTTATTCAAGTATTATTTATGGCTTATTATTTGATAAGTCCTACTCTGTAGATTCAGAAATAAAACGTGTGATTCTACTTGGGTTTTACTGGGGGATGCCAGATAATAAGTAGCAAAATGTCAGGTCAGATGGTAAAAAGGGCCAGAACGGAATAAAAAAAAGGCCAAGTCGGGTAGACGGGGGGAGGGGCTGCTATTTTATATAAGTGGTCAGGAAAGGCCTCACCTAAAAGGTGCTGTTTGAGCAAAGACTCAAAGTGATAAAGTGAAACTTATGTGGAATATCTTAAGAAAGCAAGTTCTAGCAAAGAGGACCCAATGTGAAGTCCTCGAGTTGAGAGCATGCACAGCACATCTGAGGACGAGCAAGAAGGCTGTATGGCTGCAGTGGAGTGAAGGAAAGGGCAAGCAAGGGAGATGAGGACTGTTCACATCAGGCTGTGTAAAGCCACTGAAAGATATTGATTTTTACTTGAGTGAGACAGGGAGCTTCTGAAAGGTTCCGAGTATAGGAACAAGAGAATAAACTCAAGTTTTAAAAGAATCACTTTTTTTTTTTGTATTTTTCTGAAGCTGGAAATGGGGAGGCAGTCAGACAGACTCCCGCATGCGCCTGACCGGGATCCACCCGGCACGCCCACCAGGGGGCGATGCTCTGCCCACCAGGGGGCGATGCTCTGCCCATCCGGGGCGTCGCTCTGTCGCGACCAGAGCCACTCTAGCGCCTGGGGCAGAGGCCAAGGAGCCATCCCCAGGGCCCGGGCCATCTTTTGCTCCAATGGAGCCTTGGCTGCGGGAGGGGAAGAGAGAGACAGAGAGGAAGGGGGGGGGGGTGGAGAAGCAGATGGGCGCTTCTCCTGTGTGCCCTGGCCGGGAATCGAACCCGGGACTTCTGCACGCCAGGCCGACACTCTACCGCTAAGCCAACCAGCCAGGGCCAAAAGAATCACTTTTGATGTTGAGTAAAGAGCTGGCTTTGCAGTGGTAAGATGGAAGAAGGCAGCTCAATTAGGAGGTGAGTACAATAATCTACACTGCTCACAAAAATCAGATCAGGGAACGTGCAGATACTCCAGGACTTTCAGCCTATTGTGTAGTGCATTTTCACCAATGAAAAAAAATTGGTTTTGCATCTCATTTGCACAATTAAACAACTTTCTTTGACTTGTCCTTTGCTTTTCTGATGTTCTTGTTTAATAAAAAAGAAAAAAAAATCAAATGCTTCCATTTTTTATCACTTCATATTCATTTTGAAATATCCCCTAATTTTCATAAGCAGTATAGGTGAGAAGAGGCAGTGGCATGGTAGTTATGAAAATGGTGAGAAGTGGTTGGATTCTAGAAATATTTTGAAGACAGGGCTATTAAGTAGGTAGCTGGACAAGAGCATACAGTTCAGGACAGAGGTATGAACGGAACGTAACAACACTGACAGTCATCAGCATATATAGATAACATATAGCAATGAAACAGATTGAGATGGCCCAGAGAATGAATGTCAATAGAGAAAAGAAGAGGAACTGTGACCAAGCCCTGGGCTGTTCTAATGTGTAGAAGTTGGGGAGAAGAGGAGGAACCAGCATTGGGACAAGAGAAGGGACATCTAGGAGAGGCAGGAGGAGAATCAAAGGGAGTGATGTCCTCAAAGCCAAGCGAAGAAAAAGGTTCACACTATGATCAAGAGGGATTTACCTGAAGAATGCAAGGTTGACTTAACAAACAAGTTTTTTGTGTGTGACAGAGACAGGGACAGAAATGGACAGAGAAACAGGAAGGGAGAGAGATGAGAAGCATTAATTCTCCTTAGTTGTTCACTGATTGCTTTTTCATATGTGCTTTGACTGGGGGCCTAGGGCAGAGTGAGTGACCCCTTGGCTCAAGCAGAGACCTTGGGTTCAAGCCAGTGACCATGGGTTCATATCTTTGATCCCATGCTTAAGCCGGGGACATTGGAGTTTCGAACATGGGTCCTCTGCATACTAGTCCAACTCTACCCACTGTGCCACTGCCTGGTCAAGCAACAAACAAATATTAATCAATGTAATATACCATATTAATAGAATAAAGGACAAAAACTACATGATCATCTCAAAAGACAGAAAAAGTATTTGACAAAACCCAACATTGGGCCCTGGCTAGTGGCTCAGTGGATACAGTGTTGGCCCAGTGTATGGACATCCCAGGTTCGATTCCTGGTCAGGGCACACAGAAGTAACCACCGGCTTCTCTCTCTTTCCTCTCCCTCTGCTCTCCCTCTTCCCCTCCTGTAGCCAGTGGCTCGATTGGTTCGAATGTGGCCCCGAGCACTGAGGCTAGCTCAGTTGGTCCAAGTGAGTCAGCCTCAGGTGCTAAGATTAGCTCAGTACTTGAGTATTGCCCCAGACAGGGTTGCTGGGTGGATCCCGCTTGGGGTGCAAATGGGAGTCTGTCTCACTATATCCCCTCCTCTCACCTAAAAGGAACAAATAAACACTAACATTGTAGATCCATAAATGGACTCTTCTGCAGCTGTTAAAAAATTGGTGTGGAACTTTATGTACTGATATGAAAAGATCTCTAAGACATACTGCTGAGTGAAAAATTAAATTATAGAATAGCATTTATTGTATGATTCCATTTATGTTTTAAAAAATTACAGGAAGAAAATTCATAAAAGAGCAGTAAATCATGTACTGCCTAATAAAGAGGTAAACATCAATTGAAAGAAGGGAGTAAATTTTGTTCATAAAATCACAGTTTAGCCATCTCTATAACACCCTGGTGTGTAGTTATCATTTTGATATTATCAATAGTTAACTTACAGAAAACAAACTGATGGTTGTCAGATGGGACAGAGGTTGGGGGTGTGGGTGAAAAAAACGAAGGGAGTAAGATGTACAGACCGGTAGTGACAGAACAGTCGTGGGGATGTCAAGTACAGCATGGGGAGTACAGGCAATAACACTGTAATAACTGTGTGGTGCAGGGGGTACTAGACTTATCAGGGAGATCACGCTGTATGCTATTAAAATGTCTACCCACTGTGCTCAAAACTAATATAACATGAGATGTCAACAGTAATTGAAAAATTTAAAAAAAACATAGCTTACTTACAATAGCAACGGGGTCATTGCTCCGCGTGGCTGCAAGACTGAAACTTTTCACATGTGTGTTGGTTTCCAAAGCCTTTGCAAAATCTTTCAGGGTTGGAATCGGAATATTCTTGAAAGACAATAATATGAAACATTACATTTTAGTCCATTAATCAAGTAAATATTTATATTTACCTTTTTTTTTCATTAAAATGTTCTCAGGAATTTTTTTTTTTAAATATTTTATTTATTGATTTTTAGAGAGAGGGGGGAGAGAGAGAGAGAGAGAGAGAAGGGGGAGGAGCAGGAAGCATCAACTCCCATATGTGCCTTAACCAGGCAAGCCCAAGGTTTCGAACTGGCAACCTCAGTGTTCCAGGTCGATGCTTTATCCCACTGCGCCACCACAGGTCAGGCTTTTCTCAGGAATTTTATAAACACCTGACAGTCTACAAATGAAAACAAATAACTCTGCTTTCTCCATAGCTATCTGACTTCTCTGTCATGGTACATCTTATATAAACTGTTGACCTAGAGCAAAGAACAGATCACCATTTCTTTAGCATTTAAGAAGTTCTGGCTATTTTACATTTGATTGTTTATTTATTTATTTATTTATTTATTTATTTAGTGAGAGGAAGGTAGGCAGAGAGACTCTCGTATGCACCCCAACTGGGATCCATCCGGCAACTCCACTAGGGGGCGATGCTCTGCCCATTAGGGGCCCTTGCTCCATTGCAACTGGAGCAATTTTTTTAAGGCTTGAGGTAGAGACCATGGAGCCATCCTCAGCGCCCAGGGCCAACTCGCTCTAATTGAGCCATGGCTACAGGAGGGGAGGAGGAGAGAGAGAGAGAGAGAGAGAGAAGTGAGAGGGGGAGGGGTGAAGAAGTAGATGGGCACTTCTGTGTGCCCTGACCAGGAATTGAACCTAGGACATCCACACGCTGGGTTGACGCTCTACCACTGAGCCAATCCGCCAGAGCCTACATTTAATTATTGTTATTGTAAGAAGCCAACATTTGCCTAACTGGGTGGTGGTACAGTGGATAGAGCATCAGCCTGGGATTCCGAGGACCCTGGTTCAAAACCCCAAGGTCGCTGGATTGAGCAAGGGGTCACCTGCTCTGCTACAGCCCCCCAGACAAGGCAAATATGAGAAAGCAATCAATGAACTAAGATGCCGTAAGAAAGAATTGATGCTTCTCATCTCTCTCTCCCTTCCTGTGTCTCACTAAAAAAGAAAAAAAAGTAAACATTTGAATATTCAAAGTGGATCTATTTTCTACAAAGAGAAAGATATAGGAGCTCACCTCTACTAAGTGTGATTCCTGAGGCAGATGACATACTGATCCTAGTCCCTTACTTTAAGCTATAAGTATGAAGAGAGATTAACCCTACAGTACTTGAAATATGGAAAGATAACTTTCCCCTGAAGTTCCAAGACTTCAATTCCCTATAGCCTGGTTATTTTCAGATCATTGCCACTGATTAACAAAGATATATGAAGACTGTATTTTTAAAGACTGAATAAAATTAATGACTAACTAGGGATACTAGCTTTTCCCAAGGCTTTCTTTCTTCCACTCATAGAAAGGAACACCCACTCAAGGAGTCCAGAGGTCTTATTCTCCAGTTCTTATAATTTTTAGATGTTCCCTCCACCCTCAATTCAGATAAATCAAGATTTAATACTCAAGAGAAATAAAAACACGTTCATACAAAACATACTGACAGCATGTTAATGAGTACAATATTCATAATCATCCCAAACTGGAAGCAACCCATATGTCTATCAACTGATGAATGGATAAACAAATTGCACTATATCTAAAAAAGGACTACTCAACATTACAAAGGAACAAACTACAACTGAAAGCATAGATGAATTTCAAATGCATTATGCTTTTGGCCAGACTCAAAAGGTTATATAGTATATGATTCCATTTATATGACATTCTAGAACATGGGTCCTCAAACTACGGCCCGCGGGCCGCATGCGGCCCCCTGAGGCCATTTATCCGGCCCCTACCGCACTTCCAGAAGGGGCACCTCTTTCATTGGTGGTCAGTGAGAGGAGCATAGTTCCCATTGAAATACTGGTCAGTTTGTTGATTTAAATTTACTTATTCTTTATTTTAAATATTGTATTTGTTCCCGTTTTGTTTTTTTACTTTAAAATAAGATATGTGCAGTGTGCATAGGGATTTGTTCATAGTTTTTTTTTTATAGTCCGGCCCTCCAACGGTCTGAGGGACAGTGAACTGGCCCCCTGTGTAAAAAGTTTGGGGACCCCTGTTCTAGAAAATAAGGGAAGAGATCAGTCACTGTCAGGTGCTAGAGTCAGCAGAGAAAGATGACAAAGGGGTGTGACAAGGTCTACATCTGACTGTGCTAGTGGTTGTACAAATTTATTCGTTAGTCAAAACTCACAGAAATGTATATTAAAAAGGGAGAATTTTTCTATATGTAAATTATACTTCAAGAAACCTGATTAAAAAAGGAAACCCCAAAAGACTAAATGCTCTAAAAAGTAGGCAGTACTTTGAAAGCCAGAGAGTTACACTGACAGTCTGGTAGGGTTTACCTTTTTATATGATAGTCTTTTTTTTTTTTTTTTTTTTATATGATAGTCTTTTAAAAAGCAAGTCAGGCCCTGGCCAGTTGGCTCAGTGGTAGAGCGTCGGCCTGGCGTGCAGGAGTCCTGGGTTCGATTCCCAGCCAGGGCACACAAGAGAAGCGCCCATCTGCTTCTCCACCCCTCCCCCTCTCCTTCCTCTCTGTCTCTCTCTTCTCCTCCCGCAGCCAGGGCTCCATTGGAGCAAAGTTGGCCCAGGCACTGAGGATGGTTCTGTGGCTTCTGCCTCAGGCGCTAGGATGGCTCTGGTTGCAATAGAGCGACGCCCCAGATGGGATGGGCAGAGCATCGCCCCCTGGTGGGCGTGCTGGGTCGATCCCGGTTGGGCACATGTGGGAGTCTGTCTGACTGCCTCCCCGTTTCCAACTTCAGAAAAATACAAAAAACAAAAAAAACAAAAAACAAAAAACAAAAAAAAGCAAGTCAGGACCCTGGCAGGTTGGCTCAGTGGTAGAGTGTCGGCCTGGCATGCAGAAGTCCCGGGTTCGATTCCAGGCCAGGGCACACAGGAGAAGAGCCCATCTGCTTCTCCACCCCTCCCCCTCTCCTTCCTTTCTGTCTCTCTCTTCCCCTCCTGCAGCTGAGGCTCCATTGGAGCAGGGATGGCCCGGGCACTGGGGATGGCTCCTTGGCCTCTGCCCCAGGCACTAGAGTGGCTTTGGTCGCAGCAGAGCGACGCCCTGGAGGGGCAGAGCATCGCCCCCTGGTGGGCAGAGTGTCGTCCCTGGTGGGCGTGCCGGGTGGATCCCGGTTGGGCGCATGTGGGAGTCTGTCTGACTGCCTCCCCGTTTCCAGCTTCAGAAAAATACAAAAATAAATAAATTAATTAAAAAAAAAAAAGCAAGTCAGAAAAATACTATATTACTTTAATTTTTAAAATATGGAGGAATCTGTGTTACCACAGTGTTAGGAGCAAAAGCTTTACCTTCACGTAGAAAGAATTATACTATGTCAAAACTACCCACCTCTCATCCTAGATCCCCCCTGACTCAGCAATTCAAAACTTTGTTTGCTTAGCACACCTACTTTTATATTATTCAAATTAACTTCAACAAGGCGAACATCATTTTCTTTAATTCTCTTTAAACTCTCTTCAACGTTGGTTGGATTTGGTGGCTCATCAAATATTGGAACAATCTTTTCACCTTTTACCACATCTGTAGTAAGAAACGAGAAGAGCAAGAAACTAGTGGTTCATTCTATTACAGTGGATGCATATATTAAAGTGGTAACAAATAACATACATACATAGCTCAGTATAACTAATTTAAAAGTTTCTTCCCCACAATTTCTAAAATATCCTTTATGTGTTGACACATAATTAAAGTGCTCAAGTAAAATTTTATTAAATATATACCAAAAATAATTCAATACTTTATTTGCAATATATTAGTCTTCAAAAATGAATATTTTCACTGCCTCTTGGTGTATTACAAGATACCTTTACCACTAAACTGTATTTGACAATACAGCCCAACGATTCCATTTATTTTTGGCAATAAAGTTCAAATATGATCAAATCTAACATCTTGTATCATTTTCCGAGATCTGACAAGTAATTACTGTAAAGGTAGTAAAAGCCAGACTTAAAGAAAAACAGCCTTGATGAGAAGAATAAGGTGATGGTAGTACACAATACCTGTAGTACTGTAGGCAGTACTCCAGGGTGAGGAAGGGGTGAACTCTCTATTAGGAAGAAGAGTAGGAATAAGGAATGGGGAGACAAAGAGGTAATCCTACACAGAAGAGCTACCAAAGCAGACATCTCAAAAGTTCCTTCCTTTATTCCTACCTTCAATCTTGTGCCATACATACCACACCCACACACATGACTAGGACACACATGCAAAGTTGAAAGAGGACCTGGAGTCTTGAACTCTCTAATAAGATATATGTGCTTTGACGTGTGGAGGTCTATGAACCATTATTATAGGCAAACTTTTATAGATAAATTTTCTGGGAAGAACATCTGTAGCATCAGATTCTCAAAGAGTCAACTGACCACTAAATGTTAAGAACAGACATGGAAAGATCGACAGGATCAATGTCTGAGTTAGCTCTTCCCATCTGCCCTCCTCTAGCTGTTAGGAGCAAAATTCATCTTAGGACAAGGTATACTGCTTACTCATCCAATAAATTCCCTCTAAGAGTACCTTGTTCTTTTCAAACACACATACACCCACAAGCAGCAGCCTGAGATCAACTTAGACCAGGGTTCAGGAACCTATGGCTCACGAGCCAGATGTGGCTCTTTTGATGGTTGCATCTGGCTCGCAGACAATTCTTTAATAAAAATAAATAAAATAATAATGTTAAAAATATAAAACATTCTCATGTATTACAATCCATTCATTTCCTACTGCTTATGTTCATGGTTGTGGGTGGCTGGAGCCAATCACAGCTGTCCTCCGGGACAACACCAAATTTTTATTGGATAATGTGTAACGTACACGGGTCGTTCATTGTATGGCTTTCACGGAATTACATTTTTAAAATATGTGGCGTTCATGGCTCTCTCAGTCAAAAAGGTTCCCAACCCCTGACTTAGACAAAGATCTGAAAATTATTTTGCCTAAGAACAGTTGAAAGATCTAAATAAATTTAGCCTGAAAGTATATATTAAAAGAAAGTATACTCATTGTCTTCAGATTTACCTTGTATAAGAAGAGAGAAATTCCAGGCTGTTCTGAAAGGCTGGGTTAGAACAGGTGTAGACTGCAGGAAGGCAGGATCTGGTTCAGTACCAAGAACTTCCTAACAGAGCTCTGCTGAAAGGACAGAGTGGGCTCCCTCTCACTAAGTTCACCAGGGCAGGCTTCTTCAAGATGGCAGATCAAGCATAACCAGGCGGTGGCACAGTGGGTAGAGCATCGGACTGGGATGCAGAGGACCCAGGTTTGAAACCCCGAAGTCACCGGCTTGAGTGTGGACTCATCTGTTTTGAGCAAGGGATCACTCGCTCTGCTGTAGCCCCTTGGTCAAGGCACATATGAGAAGACAAACAATGAACAACTAAGGTGCCACAGCGAAGAATTGATGCTTCTCATCTCCCTTTCTTCTGGCTCTATCTCCCCCCCCCCCCCCCCCCCACATACAACGGCAGATCAAGGGGCCTGGAGAAGAGTTTCCTCACTGAATGGAAAGTTGAACAAGTTCTTCCTCAATTCTAAATGTTCTAAAAGCCAAATTATTTCTTTCCATACTTCACAGAATGTGTGTATTTAAATAGCCTTGCTCCCTAATGAAATAATGGGTCCAATGGGTTGCTGAAACCATTCTGAAAGATTCATGGGAACTTTAAATGGATGGATCAGGTTGCCAAAATTTGAACCCACTGATTACTCTTAACACATTTCTAAAAGATGTATGATCAGAGTTGATATGCTTCCTAATGTGATTCAATCACCACCTAGGAAGCATCCTTGCCAAAATATCGCACCTGATCAAGCCCCTAGAACAGTGGTCGGCAAACTCATTAGTCAACAGAGCCAAATATCAACAGTACAACAACTGAAATTTCTTTTGAGAGCCAAATTTTTTAAACTTAAACTATATAGGTAGGTACATTCCTTATTGAGGTAGTGCCCGCACGTGGTATTTTGTGGGAGAGAAGAGCCACACTCAAGGGGCCAAAGAGCCTCATGTGGCTCGTGAGCCTCAGTTTGCCGACCAGGGCCCTAGAAAATAAATAACAGCTTATAGAAACATAGGAGCTACACAAACATGTAAAATGATACCACAAGATTGCAATCAGCCAAATCCAGACTGCTGAAAAGTCTATGTAACTAATAGCTCAGTCTCTTAATCATGGCATGAAGAAAGGGGAGGGTGGCTGAAAAGGGGAACTATTAAGAAATTAAGAAAAACTGACACCAAATTCAATCTGTGGCCCTTATTTGGATTCTGATTTTAACAAACTGTGAAATAACGTTTTTGAGAACAGGGGAAATATGAACATGGACTATTTGATAAGGAATTATTGTTAATTTTTAAGTTTGATAATGGTGTATTAAATGGAAAGTATTTGGGAGACACATATGGGAATATTTATGAGTAAAGTAATACAAATGAACAAGTCTGCTATGAAATATTTCAGAAAAAAAGTAGAAGGGGTAGGGAGAGTGGCAGATGATGGATGATACAAGACTGGCAAAATATTAATAACAGCTGAAGCTAGGTGATGAATATATTATTCTCCCTTCTACTATGCATGCTTAAACATTTCTACAACAAAAAGTACTATGATTTGCAAATCATAGTACATTCACAAATGGAGTGTTCCACAGAGGTTTGGGTGAGGCAGCTATATATGTACATGATATATCGCTAAGAGATATACTATATAGCAGTGATTTTCAAATTTTTCATCTCATGGCACACAAACTAATTACTAAAATTCTGCTCTACACCAAAAAAATGTTTTTTTGCCAACCTAACAACATCAAAAGGGTATAATTTCAATTCATTCACATCGTATGGCTATTGTTATATTGGCTGCTGTCGTTTTTTTATTTGACGATCTAAGGGAAAAGAGGTCAGAGCCCCTGATTAGTCAGGTATTGCACGTTTTAAAAACTCTTGCAGCACACTATGGAAAATCACTGCTATATAGCATAAGTTAAAAGCCTCATCACTAACTCTGTGTGAAATTTAACTTAGTTACTTAATCATTCTAAAATCTAAGCTCCCTTACATGAAAATAAAGGATAATAATACCTATTTCATAGAACTGTTTTAAGGATTAAATGAAAACAATTCATATTCAAGAGCTATGCACAGAACATGACCCATAGTCAGCATCAGAAAACCAGCCAATAGCATTATTTTTGAAAAATTACATTATAAGTATCTATAGTATGATATGTTTTTTTAAACTTTTTTTTTTTTTTTTTTTGTATTTTTCTGAAGCTGGAAACGGGGAGGCAGTCAGCCAGACTCCCGCATGCGCCCGACTGGGATCCACCCGGCACGCCCACCAGGGGGCGATGCTCTGCCCATCTGGGGCTTTGCTCTGTTGTAACCAGAGCCAGTCTAGCGCCTGAGGCAGAGGCCATGGAGCCATCCCCAGCGCCCAGGCCATAATAATAAGGCCCAAACCTCCACCCTGGCCAAGTGGGGTGCATACTTGCAACAATGCTGTGCTCTCAGCACCAGCCCGCTGAGGGCAGAACTGCAGGAAGTCTTGGGTCCAGTCACCTTTGTGACCCTAGAGTCAGGTGCAGCTGGGGCTCAGGAGGCAGAACCTGAAGTCAGTCCCTACCAGGAGGGGCAGACATCCATCCCCAAAGATACCTGGTATCCTGATAGTTCTAGCAGGAGCTAACCTGCCAGGTGGATGGCCATAGCCTTCTATCCAGCCACTGAAACTATTTGGATAGACACAGGTACAGGCCAAAGTGGCTAATGGGTGGAATTAAGAGCCATATGAAAAGTTATGCACAATAAACCTTCACCTCTGGTGATCTGCACTGACAGCTGGGCTGGCTATCATGGAATGACCCTTTGGATTGCTACTTGGCACATTAACCAGTGGTTGATAATGCACCATCTGCTAGTAGGTCAGGCCACGTGGCAGGACTTATGGGAAACCAGACACCAGAAGCAGGTGACAGTATATCATGTCACAGGGCATGCCCCTCTAGCCCATCCTGGGAAGGATGAGGTAGACACCTTGGCAAGGGTGTGATGGTTGGAGACTGCACCCACAGGTGATGTGGTGCAGTGGCTCCAACATCGTCTGCTCCATGCAGGGCAGAAAATTACATGGGCTCCAGTCAAGGCATGGAACTTCTGTGTCCTATGCAGAGGTACCTACAGCTGTGGTCAATGTGCAGTGTGTTCCAAGGAGCACCCTTGGAGACAACCGGCATCACCTGGACAGATCCAGAGAGGTCATGTTTCGCTGACAAGGTGGCAGATAGATGTCACTGGACCCTTACCTAAGTCAGATGGGTACCAGTATGCAGTCACCTGTGTAGATACTGTCACCCGTCTGCTTACTGCTTACCCTGCCTGTAACCCAGACCAGAGGGCAGTCATATAGGCTCTGAACCACCTGAGTGCTGTGTACAGGTGGCTGCTGGTCCTTGAAAGTGACAATGATACCCATTTCACTGGTTCTATGGTGAAGCAATGGGCTCAAGACCTGGGGGTGGACTGGAAGTACCATGTTCCCTACCACCCCCAGGCTGCTGGTATCACTGAGCAGTACAATTGACTCTTAAAGCAGGGACTGTGACAGGAGGAGGGCACCAGCTCCCTTACTGGATGGACATACCACTTGTGGATGGTACTCTGGATTTTGAACAAAAGACCTTGACGGGGGGCCTTGCACTAGTGGAGGCCCTACGGCACCGGGCAACTGCTCCCATTCAGTTCAGATATGCACAAAGGACACTTGACTCAAGCTGAACTTTGGGCAGCAGGGCAATGTGCTTCTGCCTGTCCCAACAGCCCTCCTCAAAGATCAACAGCCTCAATGGACATGGCCCTGGACTGTACAGGCCCCCTCACCTACAATGGATGGCCTTGTTGGCACCATGGGGTAAAGGGCTAGAGGTGGACCTTCAGTTAACTCCCCGGGCAACTAGCACCGCGCCACCTAAGATAGAAGCATATTATCCCTTGAGAGCTCAGGGGGACAGCATTATAAAGGGCACCTTTGTAATCTCCTCATGGCCTATAGTGAGTTCTCCCATTGGTTGCACACAGAATCAGCAGATCTTGGTGTGCAGGCCAATAAGGTTTGGTACACCCACCTGAGGTGGCCTCTGGTACTTACTGCTGTGCTGTCAGCAGACAGAACTCTGGCCTGTATTCTGCCAGAAGGAAAAGATTTGTCTCTTTTGGTGTCGCTGACCACTCTCTCTTTTCACCCATAGCTTACAGGAAGTTGAAAGCCAGGCCTTGAATGCCTTGACGGAGGAGACCCAGGAGGTAGAACACCAAAGGGGGTTCCCCTCTAAGGATGATGGGCATCTCCAGCAGCAGGCCGGTACACCATCTTTGCTGTCATATAGCTTGTGCTTTTGTAATTCTGTTACTGTAGTGTAGTCTGTACTATTTCTGTTTATGTACTGTACCTCACTCCTCTCTCAGGGACCATCCCAGAAGATACCTGTTATGCAGATTATGAGGCGAGCAACCCTAAAGGGATGGAATGTGGGAAAAACAGCTGTGTTAGGCTTGCTCTCTGGTTTCCCGGCTGCAAGCACTTTGCACAATTAGTGCATGAGCACGTGGCAAAAAGCCACGTGTGTGTCTCTATGAAAAGCTACAGGTGCTTTCCCTGGGCGATTCTCCCAGATTGCTCTCCTGCCACCATGAGGCGTGGTTCCCAGATTCCCTCAGCTACCCCTGTGAGGGGCGGTTTTCCTCATCCCTTGCCCTCCACTGCAAAAAGCGGTTCTCCTTTGCTTATTCACTCGACCCTCTGTGAGCCTCCAGTAAATGGGAATGGCCCACCGCTTTCCGACTTGGCAGTTCCTCTACCGTCTGCCAAATCCACTGTGAACCTGCCTGGCCTCAGCCACCAGCCTTACATATCTATACACCGAAGCTGATGCACAGAGAAAACAAAATATATTTAATTAACAAAGGACTGGAATTCACAAAGCATTGTAAGTACTTACTTGAAAAATGTTCTTGGTCGACACCATTACTATTTCCCACTATATCACAGAGCTGGGTATTTGTTATCAAATTGTGCATCCCAAGAATAGCTACAGAGATAGAAAAAGAAAGTTATATTTCCATCAGTTTTAAACATAAAGAATTAATTTTACACCCAAAAATTTCTATCAATGATTTGAATGTTCTCTGGACATTTTCCTACTCAATTAAATACAGATTTACAGCCAAAAAAAGTGGAGATAATGTGATTAAGCACCCATAATCTCTTTCTCATCAATGCCTTTTAATATTTTCCCCACAGCTGAATTTAGATTTCTCCACATTTCTCAATTCAGACATACAGCTGGAACAAACCTAAACGTAAATGCAAATCCATGCTTAGTTCCATCTGGTGGCTAAAATCTATTTTTGCTGTTTGTCCTTCTCACAAGGTTTCTCTCAATATATGCAATAGAAGGCAGATTTTCACCTTAAACATCACTATTTTTACATTTGTTAACTCTATTTACATTCGTATCTTAGTTAAGAATATAGTATAGTTGAACTCTCACACTTAAGATTAAAGTAACACCCCTAAAAATGACACTTGGAGAAATAAATTTGGCTTTCTTTTTTGATGCCCTTTTGCATAAATAAGGCAGAAGCTACAGTGTGCCGGTGGCTCATTGCATGCTGATGAATTTACAAATCTATCAAGTCTCACTATCCCCCAGAAATAAGTCATCTGCTCTGGCTGTGGCAAAACACCTTGACTGTCCTTTTCCAGGGCCCTTCCCAAAAAATTATCATCGATCCTTTCAAACATATTAGTTTTGGGGATTACTTGGGACTAAGATCTCCCCACGTGTCATATTTCTCTCTGTAGGAAAATGGGTGTGTGAGAGTAGGTGGGGGAGATACTGGTCCTCATAAGAAACTGGCAATGGCGAAGGGAACAGGGAGGTTTGGAATGTTCCATATGTATCTCAGAGAAGTTGGGGAAGTGGTGAGTATAGCTCGGGGCTGTCTCCTCTGCTTTCCAGTTACCCACGTTGGGGTCTTTTTGATAAAATAAGACAGCAGTTGACCCTGGAGACTCTTTTCTGGTGCTCAGATGAGATGGGTTCTAGCTGAGCACCAGCTGATAAGAGATTTTTATAAGACCTTCAAAATGAACAACATGGGAAAAGATGTCAAATAATATGATAAATACAATTTAAAAACTTTACCACTAAGAGAATTAAAAGAAATGAAATTCTTTTGTGTCAGATTTAGAGTGTAAGATGCAAAGCCAAATATGTGGTCACGGATTTAATAGCACTTTGCTAACAAAGAAAACATCTGCATAATGTAAATAGGTGTGTGCTGATATTCCCCTCCCCGCCCTACTCATTCACAAAGTAACGTGTTTTAGGAGATACCTGCGAGGTCACACAATTCTGTATCAGAAGCACTTGTCAAAGCTTCTTCTAATTCTGGATCAAGAGATATCTTTTCTTCTGTAAAAGTCTGTATAGGTTTCTGTTTAGGGATAAATATTTTCCCTGTAAAATAAAGCAGTTGGTTAATTTACTACTGCCATTAACTCATTACCAGTTTATTCTCCTAATAAAAAATTACTAAAAGTATGCACAAGTGAATCTAAAACAAAAAGTCAAAAGTTAAGAAACAAACACAAAAATTTAATAAAAAATTTAAAAGTAAAAGAAATTTCACTTTCTTATTCTTAAGCAAACAACTGTTAACAGTTCGCAGAGGCAATTAGTTTTCCAGAAATTCAAGTCCCAATCACAAACAAATCCCTGTATGTCCTGAGGGTTAGTCTGAAACTTTTGATCACTATGTCTCTAAGGGTTGATGGACACTAACAAGGTTACCTATTAAGAAACTAGTTATCCTAGAAACCTACAGTCTTATTATGTGAAAAATCAGTATATTATTACCGTATGTTCAATGCATGATTAAAAATACGAAGGGACTAGTAAGTAATAATGGTACAGCCACAGCACAAGCTGACCAAACAAGATGTACTCACACATGGGAGAGACTAGGTTACTAAGACTGCTTCTAATCTCTTTCCCAAGACAGGTGAAAATGCTAACTAAATGATCTGGAGAGGCCTACTTACAGAAGTGCCAATTACTTTGTTTTCTATCAGGAAACTAACAAAAACAAATGAGAATATGTGGCCTAATGAATCCATGCAGTGCTCTATTAAAAGGAATGTTTGTGGGCTTATAATTAGTCCATTGAGTTACATACTTCTTGTTCAAGGTAAATACCAATTAGTGTAAATAAGAAATCCTTTCACAATACACATTGCTCCCAGAAATCTGGCCATGACTGGTTAAGTATTTTCTGTTAAGCCCATCAAAGGATCTTAATTTCTGATAGAGAGAGAGAGAGAGAGAGAGAGAGAGAGAGAGAGAGAGTGTGTGTGTGTGTGTGTGTATTTTTTTTTTGGTATTTTTCTGAAGCTGGAAACGGGGAGAGACAGACAGACTCCCGCATGCGCCCAACCGGATCCACCCGGCACGCCCACCAGGGGCGATGCTCTGCCCACCAGAGGGCGATGCTCTGCCCCTCCGGGGCGTCGCTCTGCCGCGACCAGAGCCACTTTAGCGCCTGGGGCAGAGGCCAAGGAGCCATCCCCAGCCAAAGATGGCCCGGGCCATCTTTGCTCCAATGGAGCCTCCCTGCAGGAGGGGAAGAGAGAGACAGAGAGGAAGGAGAGGGGTAGGGGTAGAGGGGTAGAGAAGCAGATAAGTGCTTCTCCTGTGTGCCCTGGCCAGGAATCGAACCCGGGACTTCTGCACGTCAGGCTGATGCTCTACCACTGAGCCAACCGGCCAGGGCCTGATAGTATATTTTTTATCTTTAGCATTTCCATTTACTTCTTTTTTTTTAATAATCAAGAAGTGGGGAGACAGAGAGACACACTCCTGCATGCATCCCTACTGGGATCCACCCAGCAAACCCCCTACGAAGTGATGCTCTGCGCATCTGGGGCCACTGCTCCATTGCTCGGCAACCAAGCTATTTCAGTGCATGAAGTGAGGCCATGGAGCCATTCTCAGCACCTGGGGCCAACTTGCTAGAACCATTTAAGCCACGGCTGCCAGAGTGGGGGGTGGGGGGAAAGAAAGAGAGAGAGAGAAAAGGGAGGGGGAGGGGGAGGGGTGGAGAAGCAGATGGTCACTTCTCCTGTGTGCCCTGACCAGGAATCAAACCCAGGACTTCCACATGACAGGCTGACGTTCAACCACTGAGCAAACTGGCCAGGGCCTACTTTGTTTTTTTAAAAAAAGTTTCCACATCTCCACCAAAATTCCTCATTTCTTCACATGTACTGTGCACCTTGTCCATCAGACTCTTTGATGTTTCTGTCATAGGAATCTTAAAATCTCTTCCTGATATCACCAATATCTGGGTCACCTCTGGGTCTTCTATTGATTCCTTACTTTCTTGACTATGGGTCACCTCTGTCTTAAGGTCTCTGACTATGTGCTGGGTGTGTTGTATAAAAGTATAGCAGAGACTGAAAGGAGCATGCCCCTTAGATCAGGGCTGAATCCACATGCTCTACATGCTCTATAGCGGAGCTAAATCCAGGCTTTGTCACTACTTTTATTTAATTCAGTTCCTCACTGGCTTCAAATATTTTGAGGACAGGACCAGAACTTTCCCTTGAACAAGACCTGGGAGTAGAAGCCTGGTAGGGTTCTGGAGATTCCTGAGCTGCCTACTTTTTTGAACTGTGAAATGTGAGAGACTTCTTCCAGTGTGTAACCCCAGTTGCCAGCTTTCTGGGTGACTAGGGAGCTGTTTTCCAGGCCCACCCCATACTTTCTGGGCCTTGGCTGATCCTTCAGCCCAGGGGTCCCCAAACTACAGCCCGCGGGCTGCATGCGGCCTCCTGAGGCCATTTATCCAGCCCCCGCAGCACTTCCGGAAGGGGCACCTCTTTCATTGGTGATCAGTGAGAGGAGCACTGTATGTGGTGGTGCCGCAAAGCGTGGCATCGTTCACGTACAGTACTACTTCCGGTGACGCGGGATGCACGCATCTCCCGAAGCGCATCATATCACTTGTTACGGCTAGCAGTGACAAATACGGAACCGGACAATGACCATCTCATTAGCCAAAAGCAGGCCTATAGTTCCCATTGAAATACTGGTCAGTTTATTGATTTAAATTTACTTGTTCTTTATTTTAAATATTGTATTTGTTCTTGTTTTGTTTTTTTTTACTTTAAAATATGTGTAGTGTGCATAGGGATTTGTTCGTAGTTTTTTTTATAGTCTGTCCCTCCAACAGTCTGAGGGACAGTGAACTGGCCCCCTGTGTAAAAAGTTTGGGGACCCCTGCTTCAGCCCAACTTTATCTTGTCTGCCCCATAGCTGGTGAAGCCAGGGATGGCCTGGAGGGATTTCTCTCATCTCTCCTAGCTCTCCCTTGCCCTCCCCCCAACCCCACCCAGCTGAAAACCTATGCCTTGGGAGTCTACTCTCAGCTCTGCTTCATTGCCTCTGTTCTGAGTAGTATCCCTAGCACTAAATGAAGACTGACGGCAAAGACTTGCTTGGTGGCTAGTGCAATCTCACTCTGTCTCTAGGGCTGCACTGTCCAATGTAGTAGCCACTAGTAACATGGGACCAATTAAATTTAAAATAATTCACACTATGAATTCAGTTTCTAAATATTTGTTTAGCATAGATACAGAATATTTCCATCACTGCAGAAAAGTCTAGTGGACAGTGCTGGTCTAGAGCTTCTCTGGATTCTTCTAATCTATCCTGCCAGCTCTTTTTTTTTTTTTTTGGTATTTTTCTGAAGCTGGAAACGGGGAGGCAGTCAGACAGACTCCCGCATGCGCCCGACCGGGATCCACCCGGCACGCCCACCAGGGGGCCATGTTCTGTCCATCTGGGGCGTCGCTCTGTCGCAACCAGAGCCACTCTAGCGCCTGGGGCAGAGGCTAAGGAGCCATCCCCAACGCCCGGGCCATCTTTGCTCCAATGGAGCCTAGGCTGCGGGAGGGGAAGAGAGAGACAGAGAGGAAGGAGAGGGGGAGAGGTGGAGAAGCAGATGGGCGCTTCTCCTGTGTGCCCTGGCCGGGAATCAAACCCGGGACTTCTGCATGCCAGGCCGACGCTCTACCACTGAGCCAACCGGCCAGGGCCTATCCCGCCAGCTCTTACTAGCAGAGATGAATTCTGCTAGTAGGGAAGAAGGAATCTAAGAACTGTCATTAAAGGTCTGTTAAAAGTTAGGCTGATTGCTCCTCATCCTCTCTATGGTGGTTTCCTCCTCTTCAGTCAGGAAAAAGAGCAAGAATAAATCACCTTTTTCATAAAGGGCTTGTCACTTTCTGGAGCCATTTAGATTTGTGTCCTCAGTTCTCTGATTTTCAACTATGATCACGCAGAGTAAACTTTGTTTTGGTTGTTGTGGTGAGAATAAGAAGTTTCTTGCAACTTTCTACATCTGAATCAGAAGTTTTTCTAGTCAAGTATTTCCTTATTTAAAAAACATCACTTGGTCCCTTCGATAGCTCAGCTGGTAGAGCGGAGGACTGTAGTTGATTCCTAAAAAACATCACTTGGTCAATCCACAATGTATTTACATTAAAAAGGATGTATTAAACTGCATATAACAGAATACCCAATTAAAAGTGGTTTAGCCTTGGCCATGGCTTGGTTGACGAGAGCATCATCTGAAGTGCAAAAGGTTGCCAGTTTGATAGTTTGATCCATGGTCAGGGCACATACAAGAACAGATTTATGTTCCTGTCTGTATCTCTCTCTCTAAAATCAATAAAATGAACATTTAAAAAAAAAAAGTGGTTCAAACAGGTGATTCTCAAGTTTTAATGTGTATTTCATCACTAGTGATGGTATTAAAGTACAGATTCTGATGCAGGAGGTTTGATGTGAGCTCTGAGACTGCATTTCTCATCAACCTGCCAGGCAATGCTGATACTGCTAATCCACAGACCACTGTTAAAGAAGCAAGGGTTCAAACCATAAGTATTTCTATCTCACTTAAAAAACCCACAGGTATGTATGTGGCTAGTTCAGCAGCTCAACAGTGACATCAAAGATCCAGGCTCTTTTCATTCTTCTCTTTGTCTATAACCAGTACAAGCCCGCCAGTCTCAAGATGACCTTTGTTGTTTTTTGTCTGTTTTTGTTATTTTTTGGCAAGAGGAAGGGAGCAACAGAGAGGGGGCCAGGCAGAAAGGAAGAGAGATGAGAAGCATCAACTCAGTTGCGGCACTTTATTTACTGATTGCTTCTCTTATGTGCCTTGGCTGGGGGTTCGGGCAGAGCCAGTGACCCCTTTCTCAAGCCAGCAACCTTGGGCTCAAAGCCAACGACCTTGGGCTTCAAACCAAGGACCTTTGGGCTCAAGTCGACCCCACGCTCAAGTCAGCAACCTTGGAGTTTCGAACCTGGGTCCTCAGCATCCCAGGTCAATACCTTATTCATTGTGCCACCACCTGATCAGGTTCAAGATGAACTTTGTAACACTAAGTATCATGTCCTCCCTCATGCAACAAGGACAGGACAGGAAGGAAGGAAGGAAGGAAGGAAGGAAGGAAGGAAGGAAGGAAGGAAGGAAGGAAGGAAGGAAGGAAGGAAGAGCACTTTTTTTTTAAGATTTTACAGAGAGGGGAGGGGGAGAGGGAGAGGGAGAGGGAGAGGGAGAGGGAGAGGGAGAGGGAGAGGGAGAGGGAGAGGGAGAGGGAGAGGGAGAGGGAGAGGGAGAGGGAGAGGGAGAGGGAGAGGGAGAGGGAGAGGGAGAGGGAGAGGGAGAGGGAGAGGGAGAGGGAGAGGGAGAGGGAGAGGGAGAGGGAGAGGGAGAGGGAGAGGGAGAGGGAGAGGGAGAGGGAGAGGGAGAGGGAGAGGGAGAGGGAGAGGGAGAGGGAGAGGGAGAGGGAGAGGGAGAGGGAGAGGGAGAGGGAGAGGGAGAGGGAGAGGGAGAGGGAGAGAGAAGGGGGAGAAGCAGGAAGCATCAACTCCCATATGTGCCTAGACCAGGCAAGCCCAGGGTTTTACACCAGCAGCCTCAGAGGGCCATGTTGATGCTTTAGCCACTGCGCAGATCAGGCTGGAAGAGCACTTTCTCAATTGTCAAGTTTTATAAGGAAAACCACCCAATAGATCTCTCCTCTAACCCTACTGACCAGCTCTGGGCCACATAACCATGCCCCAGCTATAAGGATGGTGAAGGAAATAAATATCTGGCACCATCAGTGTATTTCAGAAATGAGTTCTGCTAGTAGGGAAGAAGGAATTTGTGAATGAATGCATTTGTCTCAGTACTGCACCTGATGAAGTAGTTCTGTGCTTCCTTAGTTCCCTGGACATTTCACTACAGCTACACTTACACATCCTGCACATTTGTCTTCTGTGAGCTTCTCAATGTTCTGTTCATCCCTGCATCCTTCCCTGTACACAGCAGGCAATCCAATGGGTTGAATAATTTGATGATCACCTTCAGTTCAATTACTTACTTTTATAAAGAATAATTTAAATATTCTGGTTCAATGTTACACAGCAGAGTTAACACTAGGAACACAGACTCCCAAACTCTTAAATTAGTGCTTCTTCCCGTAAACTGGTGGCTTTCAACTTAACTCTTTAGCCCCGGACTCTTTCCCCTCAAACCAATGCCTATCTATATATATGGTGATATGCATAACTGATATTCTTAGTACCAAATTTTGGAATTCTGGTGATTATTAAATAATCTTTTATTATTGGTTCACAGAGAAAAGCAAATTCAAATCATTATGTTCTGATAATTCACAGCACTTTTCACAGTGGGTGATATTATTATAAGTAAAGTGCAATTCAGAGGCATACTTTTAACTTGCTAGGGCCAGAGGGCATACTTTTAATTGCCATTTCAGAATAATTACACTTTCCTGAGCTCAATATCATCTGCATTTTTGAATGTCTGTGGCAGTGGTTCTAATGCTGGCTGCACACTAGATTCACTCAGGAAACTTTAAAAATTCTAATGTCTAAGTCTCAGCCCCAGAGATTCTGGTTAAATTGGTCTGGTGTGCTGTAAGGGTCATCTGGTTTTTCAAAAGCTCTCTAGGGATTCTAATGCATACCAGCCAGGGTCAAGATCCACTGGATTATGGCATTCACTTACTAAACAAAACCACATAAGCTATCAAATAGCTGCCTATGTCTTATTCTAGGGACCAATGGAATCTAAAGCATTATAAAAATCTAAACTATTTTTGTTATCCTTATCCACATTCCACAGAGGTATTAGTCATATCTTATTTTTCTTCATACATGAACTTTTGCTAATACAAATACAAAATAAATCGCATCAAAAAACAACAAAACAATTCTCTAAGGGCTTATGGAATTTCTTCTGCGATATACAGTATTTCCTTTTGTGAGAGAGACAGACAGGACAGACAGGAAGGGAGAGATGAGAAGTATCAGCTAGTAGCTGCGTCACTTTAGTTGTTCATTGGTTGCTTCTCATATGTCCCTTGACTGGGATGGGGGGCTCTGCCAAGCCAGTGACCTAGGGGCTCAAGCCAGCAGCCACAGGATCATGTCTATGACCCCACACTCAAGCTGGCAAGTCTGCGCTCAAGCCAGAGACCTTGGGATTTTGAACCTGAGACCTCAGCGTCACAGGTCAAAGCTCTATAAACTGTGCCACCACCAGTCAAGGCAGAATTTTACTATTTTTTAATACAGTTCTTAAAAAGCTCTCCTGGCATTGCTCTTTATGATAATGTCTCTGTACAGAGAGATTTTTGTTGTGGATGCACGTAGCCTATACAATACAGGGGTTCCTGAGGTTACGATAGTCTCAACCTATGACGTTTCGAGTTTATGATACTCATATAAAAACTTAAAAAAATTCAGACGTGAGTGTCACAGCTTATGCCATTAGCGTCATACTTACGGACTACGTGGGATAACTAGTTTGGTTGCATGCAGCAGAATACAGCAGTAATGCGGTGTATGAGTGAGGGAGTTGGCATCCCCAGTACGCTTACCTACACCATTTTAGACTGTTAAAAGTGCAAGTACTCCTTCTGTTTTAGGTGAGGGCGTGTTTCGACTTACACCAAAATTCGGGGTTATGTCACTGTCGTAGGAATGGAAGTGTGTTGTAATCCAAGGACCCCCTGTACTGTATTTTTAACAATACAAAAAGTACTTTATATTTCTTCAGGGTAGTCTAATACAGTATAAAAATTATCTCTTAATGCATATAAAATCTAGTTATAGAAAATTACTTTTATAAGAAAGGATAAAATAAAATAATAAAAAAAAGGATAAAATAGGCAGAACTTAAGTTTACAAAATCTAAGGGGCTCTCCTTAAATTGACTGACAGACACAAACAAACCTTTAACAAATCTTACTATCTGCCTAAAGTGACAAGATGATGCTAAACTTCATGTGGAAATCCAAGGTAACCAGAATAGCCAAACACTGTTGAAAAAGAAGAACAAAGTTGAAGAACTCAAACTTCCCAATTTGGCCCTGGCCGGATAACTTGGTTGGTTGGAGCACTGTCCCGAAACACAAAGTTTGATGGTTTGCTTTCCAGTTAGATGCAGAGGTATTACATAGTTACCTGTGTTTTTCCAGAGGGTAAGAAATTTTGATATTGTTTTTAACCAAAACCATCTATTAACATACTTATTAGTATTCCATTTTATTATGATCATATTGCTTCTGATGTGTTTTTCCAAATTATGGATTATTCTTTACAGAAATCTCAATTTCATCCTGATAAAATGATTTAACATATATAAAGAAACTGGTATGTTCTTTATTGTTATTTCCCCTGGAATTTGTCTGTGCATGTGTGTGTACGTGAGATAGAGAGAGACAGAGTGTATTCCAAAACAAACGAGCAACCCAGGAGGACTGAACACCAGACACTAACAAGTAGATAAATCAGTGGTTCTTAAACTCGAAGTGAGGGTTGGCTAGGCATGGATATTATATATGGTTCTGATTCTTACCTTACTCAAGCTGACAAGCACTTACCTGTATAATAGCTCTGAAAATGATTAGAATGAGTCATCCTGTAGTGCTCTAATTTTACTTTTCCTCTCCTTGAAATACGGTAAAAACCCCTGACTTATAACTATTATATTTGTATTTATTTGAAAATAATGTCTGAGAAAGTAGTTATTCACTATTATTCTTCAGCAGACTATGTAACATAGGAAAGTCTAACACTGGAGTTTTTAAGCTGAAATTACGGTTCTTTCCATTGTAGCAAAATATGAAAATAAACAATGAATAGATCAGAAAAACAATCTCTCAGACAAGTATGAAATAACATACCCAGACACCCCACCACCACCACAATGAAACAAACAAAATCAGGGCTATTCCTCTTGGTTGCTAAAAATGTTAAGATAGTTCAGTAATGTTTCTGCAACTGTAAAATGGTACCTGAGGAAACAAAAAAGCAGGAGAGGAACTCATAAAATAGTAACTTAAATGCATGTCATTTATCCAAACCTGTGATTGTGTCAAGAGGGGGGAAAAAAGAAAAAGAAAAAAGGAGTATCTTGCCAAATCCTAATCATTGTTCCAAAATCAGTAAGAGATATTATGTGTTAATTTCACTGCCAGGACCTTTCTTCACTAGTTCTCCTCTTTTTTTTGTGACATCAATTCACAGCTATCACATTGTTAAGGATATCTCAGTCATAGCTATCAACCTTGCTGAGTATATAAAAAGTATAACAACTAGAAACAGAGATGGCTCTTAGTTATTTCATTTTCACAGAGGTAAAAGGTCCTAGTTTTATGTTTATATACGGACCTTGTTCCAGAAAAGATTTAAGGCAATTAGCCCACTATAATATCCACAGGTAGTTTTGCGCAAAGCACAAAAACTTCTAATCAACCCAACTAAAGGATGAGGTAACAGGTCCTAGAAAAGCATTTTTTGACCCAACAACACACATAACACCTGCTCAATACTGCAATGTGATCATCAATAAATATTCAACAAATATTTAGAGAGTTTGTGTATAGTAGACAATGAGCTAGAAAAACACTGTCAGGAAAATAAAATAAGAGAGCTTTTCCTTTGGGGCCCTATAGTCTGGTTGGGGATATAGGCTACCTAGAATATATAATTCTGGAGACTTTTACTTGAGGCCGAGATGGGAGTTTAGGGACAGGATTTATCCACATGACTAGAACAACCTGAAAATGGACCCAAAAAAATATTTGATGTTATCAAGACACTGATCCTGAGGTAAGAGAGGACATTGACCCTCTGAGAGATGAGAAATGAAGGGAGCCCTATAATCAATCACCCACCCTACTGCTTGGAGAAAGTGTCAAGGCTGTAGAACAGGAACAGGAACCCTGGCATGGTCTGGGGAACTCTTTGAACCGAGGAGACAGAACAGGGGTCCAGGAAGATCAAGGCAGCTAGCATTTGCAGGAGAGGACCAGAGAGGGAAAGTTAAGCAGAGAGTGAGCCCTGGAGATCTGCAGACCCACCTCTTAGCATTCAGCAGACTACTGATCAGCAAGTGTATGTGATGAAACTACCTTGGACCATGAAAAAAAATCTGAAAATATCAGAGATAACAGTGCCTGGGCTCATGCAGGGATGGGAATAGAACCTGTCCCCCCAGCCAAACTGGAAAATTTTATAATTCACCAGATTCTGGGTAGAAAACTCAGAAGGATCTCCCCTCAGAAGCAGAAAAATAATTAGCCCTATACTGAACACTGCTCTTACTCAATTTTAAAAGCAAGATCCAAAAGGATCAAACTGTTTCCCCCATGAAGTTCAAAAAACATTTGTAGGGAAACCAAACTATCCAGCACCCAAGAAGTTGATTCATAAGAGGGAAAAAAAATCAATCCATCAAAAGTGACTTAGCAATGACAGATGATAAAATTAGCAGATAAGGGCATTAAAAGTTATTGTAATTATATTTCATATGTTCAAAAAGTTAAGAAGAGACATGGAAGATATATATAAAAAAAGAAAAGAAACAAAGAACAGATGAAGCAAATACAGAAGATATACCATGCTAACACTAATCAAAAGAAAGCAAGGTTGATTGGCTGTATTAATATCAGACAATGCAGATTTCAGGGTAAAGAGCATTTCCCAGGGATAAAGGTCATCTCATAATAACAAAATGGGCACTTCATCAAGAGGGCATAATAACCCTAAGTTAATAATTTAAAAAAACCCTAGTAACAGAGCCTCCAGTATATGATTCTGGAACATTTAAAGGCCATATTCTATAGTACGTAAATTATATACAGACATGTTGGACAGAAAGAACTATCCATAGTGGGTACGGCTATCCAGGGAAAGCTTCCCATAAAACAAGGTCTTATAGCCCTGGCCAGTTGGCTCAGTGGTAAAGTGTCAGCCTGGCGTGTAGGAGTCCTGGGTACGATTCCCAGTCAGGGCACACAGGAGAAGCGCCCATCCGTATCTCCACCCCTCCCTCTCTCCTTCCTCTCTCTCCCTCTCTTTTCCTCCTGCAGCCGAGGCTCCATTGGAGCAAAGTTGGCCCAGGCACTGAGGATGGCTCTATGGCCTCTACCTCAGGTGCTAGAATGGCTCTGGTCGCAACAGAGCGACACCCCAGATGGGCAGAGCATCGCCCCCTGGTGGGCATGCCGGGTGGTTCCCGGTCAGGCGCATGCGGGAGTCTGTCTGACTGCCTCCCCGTTTCCAACTTCAGAAAAATACAAATAATAATAATAATAATAATAATAAAAAAAGGTGTTATGAGTGATGAACAATTCATCTGACTAACTCCTTATCCCAAAAGAGTAATGAGTGAGTCATTCAAAAGATACAATGACCGGCCCTGACCGGTTGGCTCCGCGGTAGAGCGTCGGCCTGGCGTGCGGGGGACCCGGGTTTGATTCCCGGCCAGGGCACATAGGAGAAGCGCCCATTTGCTTCTCCACCTCCACCCCCTCCTTCCTCTCTGTCTCTCTCTTCCCCTCCCGCAGCCAAGGCTCCATTGGAGCAAAGATGGCCCGGGCGCTGGGGATGGCTCCTTGGCCTCTGCCCCAGGCGCTAGAATGGCTCTGGTCGCGGCAGAGCGACGCCCCGGAGGGGCAGAGCATCGCCTCCTGGTGGGCAGAGCGTCGCCCCTGGTGGGCGTGCCGGGTGGATCCCGGTTGGGCGCATGCGGGAGTCTGTCTGTCTCTCCCCGTTTCCAGCTTCAGAAAAATACAAAAAAAAAAAAAAAGATACAATGACCAATCTGAAAAGGAAATGCTGGGCCCTGGCCGGTTAGCTCAGTGGATAGAACATTGGTTTGGGTTATGGACATGCAGGGTTCAATCACCATCAGGGCACACATGAGAAGTGACCTTCTGCTTCTCCTCTCCTCCCCCTTCTATCTCTTTTTTGCTCTTGTAGCCAGTGGCTTGACAACCAGTGTCGGCCCCAGGTGCTGAGGTTAGCTTGGTTGGTCTGTGCGTGAGCCTCAGGCACTGAGCATCGGCCCTGATGGCTTGCTGGGTGGATCCCAGTTGGGGTGCATGTGGGAATCTGTCTATCTCACCCTCGTCTCACTTAAAAAAAAAAAAAAAAGAAAAGGAAATGCTAACATCTGCATGACTAATTTAAGCAGCCCATTTCAAATATTAGCTTCAGTGCCTAGGAAGACCACCTTTCAGGGGTCTATAAAAGACAATTAGAACTCAGAAGATAGGAATACTAAGTAAGAGCCAGTCTGTGTCTTGAACATAGTGGAAAATAACTGCCCACTGACAGTATAATCCTGTTGATTTAGAAAGGTTGTAACTACCACCTTCCTGGTTTACTAAAGAATCAGGTCTGCTTTTCCTCCAAAGAAATCATGTACTCAGCAAGGTGAGGAAAGTCTCTTAAAAGAGTGACTACAGTGACTTCTAGTTATCTGGAAAGTTAAGGTTATTGTAAATAAATAACATGAAAAGTTTATAAGAAATCCTTAGTTGAAAGCAATCTGGTTCAATTCACCTTTAGTAAACAGGGTGGAGCATAGTGATTCTTGAGAAGGAAACCCAAGGGCATTCCTTTCTCAGGGAGGGGAAGGGAAAACAACAAAAAGCACAGAAGGCTCTACCTCCCAGGAAGGGAGGAGCCCAATCTGGGTGAGTCAGAAACTAAACAGAATTCACCAGTAACACATGAGTGTTGTGTACAAGGTACAGCACATTCCGTGAACTAAGTAAGGGACACCCAGGAACAAAGTCAGTCCATTTAAGGGTGAAAGTGTGATATTAGAAACAGGCAGGAAGACTGCTGACAAAGCAAAGCAAAGCAAAGCAAAATGAGAGTCAGTAAGAAATAGTAAAGCTCTAGCTGGGCAGCTCAGTTGGTTAGAGCGTCATCCTGACACGCCAAGGTTGCGGGTTCAATCTCCAGTCTGACATACAAGAATCAACCAATGAATGCAAAATTGATGTTTCTCTCTCTCTCATCTCTCTCTCAAATCAATAATAATAAAAAAAAAGAGAAATAGTAAAGACTGGGGCAAATTATTTCTCCAAGTATCAAAATCATGGCAAGGCTCTCATGCCTTATCCATTTTGAAGAGACTACTCAAGATATGAAAAACTATATGTATAATGGAAAATAATAATCAGCTATCCAATCAGCACTCTGCATTTTCACCATTTTGGGGAATGAGAAGAGCTGGATGCATACTCCCCTTCACCCTTGTCTTGCAAAATGCCTCAGTTACATATTTTGCAATATTTCAAAGAGAAAGAGGTAAAAAGCCTCCCAATATTTTAATATTATGTCTTCAATTTTACTTGATGTAAGTTGAAATTATGTTAGTTTTAATTTTCTCAACCCTTTGGTTTCTTTGAACAAGCAGACTAATAGGAAAGACATTTCCTTTAATCCTTGCCAAGATTCTCAACTAGAAATGGTGGGGGGGAGTGGGGTCTACAGACAGAGGGGAGGTCAGGGATAATATAAATAGATTATTATCCTGATATAGACCTGTGGAATGCCTAGTCTTCCTCTATTAGGGAGGCTGAAACGTTAGAATAAAATTTTCAGCTTCCTGCCTGACCTGTGGTGGTGCAGTGGATAAAGCGTCGACCTGGAAATGTTGAGGTCGCTGGTTCGAAACCCTGGGCTTGCCTGGTCAAGGCACATATGGGAGTTGATGCTTCCAGCTCCTCCCCCCCTTCTCTCTCTCTGTCTCTCTCTCCTCTCTAAAATGAATAAATAAAATAAAATTAAAATAAATAAATAAATAAAAATTCTAAAAAAATTTTTTCGGCTTCCTTATAGCTAAGGGGTAGGCCTTATGACGGAATTGTGGCCCAAGTACTGAAGAGGGCCTCCTTTGCAAACAAAAAGCTAAGGCCTCACTAGGAGAAAGCACTATGCTCTAACCATTCTTCCTGCCCAGACCATAAGGATTCAGATGTCAAGACAGTGCCTGAAAGGGCTCATCTTCATCTCTACGGCTGCTCCCACCATTCCCTAGTGTTCGTGCCTGATGTCCTAAGAGTGCAAGTAGAACCTGGCTTCTTAGGACAACCTGTACTGAAAACTGAAAAACTCAACCTATATCAAGTGTTACTTTTAATCAGGTTCTGCTGAGACTACCTAAAGTAAAAATTTGCAATGGGAAGGACTTGGGACTAGAAAATTTTCTGAAAATAATGATTACAAAGTATTGACAATTATAACTATGAATTACTAAGAAAAGCTACAAAATATCCTTTAAAAGGGTGTTTGCAAATACAGCCTGAACTGTTTTGTGGCATGTCACTGTACAGATAGGGTTAACAAGAAGAGCGGCACTTTGACATCACTTCCATTCTCTAATACACTATTGGTTTACAATTTTTACCTGAGGACATTTTCAATATTTGTCACTGTAGACAAATAAAGAGTGTTACATAAAATCACTGTATAATAAAACCTCACTAAAAATAATTAAGAAGAAACTTATCGACTAAATTGATGTAAAATATAAATAAAATGCCCAAATTACCTAACGATTTTTTAAATCAACATTATCATATCTTTTTAAGACTATCAATCAATGAGGTACCTCTAAAAAGAAAAAAAAATCAAGTGCTACTAAATGACGACTTCAAAGTTTTGTGTTTACCTTTTTTTTCTCCAGTGTAGGGCACATAGTCTTCCCGGTCCTTATGTTCCAAAGCTTCCTTCTCCAGATAGGACAGGAGGTGCTCTCTATCGAATGGCCCTGTGGCTGACTTTGAGGTCTGGTTCTTCTGCCGGAACCCTGCAGGCAGCAGTGCATTCTGCCAAAGAGAATGAATCAACTGTTATAACCACCAAAAATGCCAATGCTAGCCTTGGCTGGTCGGCCTGGCGTGTGGATATCCTGGGTTCAATTCCTGACCAGAGCACACAGGAGAAGCTCCCATCTGTTTCTTCACCCCTTCCCCTCTCCCTCCTATCTCTTTCTTTGCCTCCTGCAGCCAAGGCTCTACTGGAGCAAGGTTGGCCCGGGCGCTGAGGATGGCTCCATGGCCTCCACTTCAGGTGCCGGAATGGCTCTGGTTGCAATGAAGCAATGCTCCAGATGGGCAGAGCATCATCCCCTGGTGGGCATGCTGGCTGGATCCTGGTTGGGCGCATGTGGGAGTCTGTCTCTCTGCCTCCCTGCTTCTCACTTCAGGATAAAGAAAAAAAAAAAAAAGCCAATGCTATATGCCTGCATAGATTATAGACCAAAATGTGATGTAGGCATAAAACACCTGATTACAGGATTTTAGGGCTGTAACATAAAAGTGTTTCCCCAATTTTTAAAAATTAGGTAGTATTAGCCTGACTTGTGGTGGCGCAGTGGATAAAGCGTCGACCTGGAAATGCTGAGGTCGCCGGTTCGAAACCCTGGGCTTGCCTGGTCAAGGCACATATGGGAGTTGATGCTTCCTGCTCCTCCCCCCTTCTCTCTCTGTCTCTCTCTCCTCTGCCTCTCTCTCTCCTTCTCTCTCTCCTCTCTAAAAATGAATAAATAAAAAGAAATTAAAAAAAAAATTAGGTAGTATTCACTTACATTATTAAAATAGGCACAAACACATCTTCTTCAAAAAGTATTTTTTCTTTCTTTTTTATTTTAAGAAAGAGGATAAAGAAAGAGAAAGGTGAATAGAGAAGCAGGAAGCATCCACTCATAGTGGCTGCTTCTTGTATGTGCCTTGACTAGGTAAATGCCTAGGGTTTCAAACCAGTGACCCCAGCATTCCAGGTCACTTATCCACCACAGACCAGGCCAGAAAGTATTCTTCTACTAGCAGAAAACATCCTTTACTTTTAAAATGTTCTGGTCAGTAATAAAAAAGTTTTTAAGCTTATTAACAGCTCAGCATATATGTATATACAGAAAATTATACTATAAAAGAATGTTAAATGACTATATATATATCCTAGTCTTTCACATTGACTTTATTTTTTTGTGACAGAGACAGAGACACAGAGAGAGGGATAGATAGGGACAGACAGGAAGGGAGAGATGAGAAGAATCAATTCTTCGTTGAAACTCCTTAGTTGTTCATTGATTGTGTTCTCATATGTGTCTTGATGGGAGGGGGAGGGGCTATAGCAGAGCGAGTGACCCCTTGCTCTAGCCAGTGACCTTTGGGCTCAAGCCAGTGACCATAGAGTCATGTCTATGATCCCAAGGTCAAGCTGGTGAGCCCGCGCTCAAGCTGGTGAGCCCACACTCAAGTCAAATGAGTCCACGCTCAAGCAGGTGGCCTCAGGGTTTTGAACTTGGGTCCTCTGCATCTCAGTCTGATGCTCTATGCATTGCGCCACCGCCTGGGTAGGCTTTCATTTCACTATAAAGACTTTCTCATGTACACCACAACACAGTAGGATACAGGAGAGTTAATATTTATTTGTGTTTAAACGTGCAAGGTTCAACTTCTATGACTATGTATGTGCATACTGTGTTTCCCCGAAAATAAGACAGTGTCTTATATTACATTTTGCTCCTAAAGACACGCTAGGTCTTATTTTCAGGGGATGTCTTATTTTTTCATGAACAAGAACTCACATTTATTGTTGAACAAAAAAAAATCAACATTTATTAATATACTGTAGTCATGTCATCACAAACATCAGCATAACCAGCCAAACTCTGAATTCCACCAACAATTTCTTGTGACTCTATTTCCATGTACAACAATCTACCCTGTTTCCCTGAAAATAAGAGTGTCTTATATTAATTTTTGTTCCTAAAGACGCACTAGGTTTTATTTTCTGGGGAGGCCTTATATTTCTAAGCTTGAAAAAAATTGCACTAGGCCTTATTTTCGGGGAAACAGGGTATATATATAGATATATCTTACCACTACTGTACTTGCAGCAACCCGTCTGTTACTCATGCATCAAGGCCCCCTGAGATACTCATAGCAGAAGTTATGTCCCTTGGATTCCACATGGCTACCATCGGAGCGCATGGGGTGACTGAGAATGGGGGAGAAGTGGGAGACGACGGATTAAAGCTGTCTCCTGCACTCACTACTCTGACTTTTCACTAAGCCCAGGAAAGCAAGTGGTGACTACACAAAGTAAGTGCCATCCTTTTGTTTGTCAAAAGCAAAGAGGTGATCTTGCTTTATCTCACTATTCCTGGGTATTCCTTTGCTTTGAAAACAGGAGGCAGCCATTTGAAAATGGGAGACCAATCTTCTTTTGCATCACATTCCAATACTGGCAATGATGCTGTATCTTATGGTTGTTAGGAAGAGCAATCTTATATGGATAATAACAAATATTACTTTAATAACTAGAAAATACAGCACTTCAGCCTGACCAGGTGGTGGTAGCACAGTGGATAAGAGTGTCGGACTAGGATGCAGAGGACCCAGGTTCGAAAACCCCTAGGTCACTGGCTTGAGCATAGGCTTATCCAGCTTGAGAATAGGCTCACTAGATTGAGCATAGGGTCGCTGGCTTGAGCATGGGATCACAGACATGATCCCATTGTCGCAGCTCGAGCAAGGGGTCACTCGCTCTGCTGTAGCCCCCTGGTCAAGGCACATATGAGAAAGCAGTCAATAAACAATAAGGTAGCGTAATAAAGAATTGGTGCTTCCCATCTCTCTCCCTTCCTGTCTGTCCCTATCTGTTTCTCTTTCTCACTCTGTCAAAAGAAAACACAGCACTTCAACTTTTGCCATCTGCTGAGATCATAATTATTTTAATATTCACCTTTGTGTTCTCATGTAATTCTATGCATTACACAGAAAGCTCACCTATAAAGATGAAAACACAGAGGAGGTCTATTCCTAACCCGCATCAGAAATTTTTTGTAACACTAAATTGTCGATGGGCACACAGAAAAGAAACACAAGATTTCTACCTTTTGACTCTGAAATCAAGACAGAAGCTATAAAGAAAGAATCAATTTCCACCTGGCCAGGCGGTGGCGCAGTAGACAGAGTGTTGACCTGGGACGCTGAGGACCCAGGTTCAAAACCCTGAGGTCACTGGCTTGAGGGTGGGATCATAGACATGACCCCTGGTCACTGGCTTAAGCACAATGGTCGATGGCTTGAGCCCAAGGTCGCTGGCTTGAGGAAGGGGTCACTAGCTCTGCTGTAGCTCCCCCTTCCTCCCCTTCAAGGCACATATGAGAAAGCAATCAATGAACAACTACAGTGCTGCAACTATGAGCAGATGTTTCTCAACTCTCTATCTTCCTGTCTGTCCCCGCCCCCTCTCTCGTGCACACTTAAAACTAAAAAAGAATCAATTCCCAATCAACCATCATGTGCTATTTATTTTTACTTTCTAAAAATCCCACTATTCTGTTTACCAATTTTCTCTATCTCTAACACTATTACTTTGGTCCAAACTATGATCCAAGCTGGGATGAAATACCACATTAGCCTCCCAGCTGGTTTCCAAAAATCAGTTCCTAATATTCTTCTTCAGCCTTCCCTCCCACCCCACAAGGTTATTCGAGCTTCACCTCACGCCTTCTCCAATCCTGTCACATGAGACCTCATTCCTCCCTGTACTTGCTATATACTTTCTTTTATCACAGGCCTTCCCTAGACCACCTGACCATCCTTTTTTGCTACTCATTTTTCAGACTTCATCTCCATTCCCCCAGAGAAGCTTTTCCTGACTTCCCATTATATGCTTTTACATTAATATGGCATGACTATTTGATTAATATCTAACTCCCCCACTCCTATCAGCCTGCATCATGAGGGCTAATACCACATTTGTTTTGCTCATTCTTGTATCCCTAAGCCTAGAGTAGTACCTAATATCTATAGGTTGTACCTCCCACCCAAATACATTATTTATTGAATAAAGATTTGAGAATATTTTTAAATTAAAATGCTCATCAAGACAAATTAATAAAAGTCACTTCCCTTAGCCATAGAAAAGGCATTCATGTACACTTCTACTTCACGGAGGTAGTGAGAGTGGCCTTTTCCACCCACTTGCTCAAGCCCATGTGAAACATAAGAGTTTTAAATATGTCAGCTCAAATATATATATATATATATATGTCAGCTTCTTAAAATCCTGGCTCCTTAAATATAATCTTAGACCACAAAATAAATGACAGCTAACTGGTTTTCGAGGCTATAAACCCATGAAAAGTTTTATTAGAAGTACACTTTAAATTAATGGACTATAATTACCTAAAAAGACTTTTTAAAAGGCATTTAAAATGACTGCCACTTAACATTACATAGCCTTCCAAACTATAGCAAAGCTCCTTCTTCTGCTTTTATCTACCCTCTGAGACTTTGTAAGTTATAGCAGTGTTTCTTTGGCTGAAGCATCTACCATCTTTGCCCTTTTTTCTTCCCCTTCTTTTCCAAGTGAGAGGAGGGGAGACAGAGAGACAGACTCCTGCATGCACCCCAACCGGGATCCACCCAGCAACTTCTGTCTGGGGTCGATGCTCTGTCCATCTGGGGCCATGCTCACATCCGAACTATTTTTAGCACCTGAGGCAGAAGTCCACCAAGCCATTAGCACCCAAGGCTGATGCACTCAAACAAATTGAGCCATGGCTACAGAAGGGGAAGAGAGAGAAAAGGTTGAGGGTGAGGGGTAGAGAAGCAGATGGTCACTTCTCCTGTGTGTCCTGAGGAGGAATTGAACCTGGAACACCCACATGCTGAGCCAATGCTCTACCACTGAGCCAACCTGCCTGGGTCCCAATCCTAAATTTACTCAAACTCATCTACCTTGACTACCCCACTCATTTCTTCCCTTAGAAACAACAATAAAAGTTCTGGGCCATGCTTGTTCCTAGCTCCTTCACCTTCCTGACCCACTCGGTGCTTCCCCATGTGGCCCTGCATGGCTTGGTGTGCCATCTGCTGTTGGGAACTATAGGTAATAAACTCTTCTTTCAAGGCAGTTGTCTCCCTGGCTGTCATCATACCATAAACTAATTAAAACAAAATTCCAGGTACCTTTAAAAATAGAGGGGGTATGCTATTGGCCTTCAGTGAGTACAAGCCAGGGATGCTGCTAAACACCCTACAATGTACTGGACAGCCCCAACAATAAGAATTATCAAGTCCCAAAGAGCAATAGTGCTAAGGCTAAGAAACCCTGGACTAGATGAACTCTTTGGTTCCTAACATTTGATTCAAATAGGTCTAACAGGTTGAACTGCATGTAGAAGACATTGCTGAGACATGTCAAAACAGCACTGTTGCCCTGGCCGGTTGGCTCAGCGGTAGAGCGTCGGCCTAGCGTGCGGAGGACCCGGGTTCGATTCCCGGCCAGGGCACATAGGAGAAGCGCCCATTTGCTTCTCCACCCCTCCGCCGCGCTTTCCTCTCTGTCTCTCTCTTCCCCTCCCGCAGCCGAGGCTCCATTGGAGCAAAGATGGCCCGGGCGCTGGGGATGGCTCTGTGGCCTCTGCCTCAGGCGTTAGAGTGGCTCTGGTCGCAATATGGCGACGCCCAGGATGGGCAGAGCATCGCCCCCTGGTGGGCAGAGCGTCGTCCCTGGTGGGCGTGCCGGGTGGATCCCGGTCGGGCGCATGCGGGAGTCTGTCTGACTGTCTCTCCCTGTTTCCAGCTTCAGAAAAATGAAAACAAAAAAAACAAAAAAAACAAACAGCACTGTTATCCCAAATTTCCCCCCAAACTTAGGTGTATTAGAAACTTTCTTTATAATAACAATTATGGTGAAGGGATTTGATCTGTGGTATTAATATAAATACTTTATCCAAGTGCTAAAGTAATGGTGAAAATAAGAGTGTATTTTTTTTCTTCTTTTCTACGTGGGGAGATAGATTCCTGCATGCGCCCTGACAGGGATCCACCTAGCAACCCCCGTCTGGGGCTAATGTTCTGCTCATCTGGGGCCCATGCAAGCAGCAGCTGAGCTATTTTCAGTGCCTGAGGCAGAAGGCTCCACTGAGCCATCCTCGGCGCCTGGGGACAAAGCTCTCAAACCAATTGAGCCACTGGCTACAAGAGGGGAAGAGAGAGAGAGAGGGAGAGAGAGATAGAGAAGGAGGAGGGGAAGAAAAACAGCTGGTTGTCTCTCTTGTGTGCCCTGACAGAAAATCAAACCCAGGACATCCACATGTGTGGGCCAATGTTCTACCACTGAGTCAACCGGCCAGGGCCAGGAGTGTATTTCAATATATATTCCAAAAAGATTCCAGCAAGAAATGAATACATGGAGGTAACAAGAACAATTTTATTTTTATTATTATTATTATTTTTTGTGTTTTTCCGAAGCTGGAAACGGGGAGGCAATTAGACTCCTGCATGCGCCCGACCGGGATCCACCCGGCATGCCCACCAGGGGGCGATGCTCTGCCCATCTTGGGGCGTCGCTCTGCCGCAATCGGAGCCATTCTAGCGCCTGAGGCGGAGGCCACAGAGCCATCCTCAGCGCCCGGGCAAACTTTGCTACAGTGGATCCTTGGCTGCGGGAGGGAAGAGAGAGACAGATAGGAAGGAGAGGAGGAGGAGTGGAGAAGCAATTGGGCGCTTCTCCTGTGTGCCCTGGCCGGGAATCGAACCCAGGACTCCTGCACGCCAGGCCGACGCTCTACCACTGAGCCAACCGGCCAGGGCCCAAGAACAATTTTATATAACAAATTCTACCTCAATCCTAAAAAACACTAAAAATCAATTCTTGGCATAAAAAAACTTGGTAAAGAAAAGAAGATCAGCAACTATTACCTTCAGATTAAGTAGCCATAACCTTAGAGTTCTCCCCTTTCTGCCTCCTAATTCCGCAGTACATACCAAGTAATACCAATTCAACGGATAAGGATCTCCTATCTTAGCCTCTGTAATTTCTCAGACAAACAACATCCATTTTGCAAGTTAAATATATTCAGGTCTGCTCACATGGACTGCAGCATTGCTGAGAGTCTACTTAGATCTATTCTACCAATGACTACAAACTCATTCACTTTGGTCAGCATCTTTCAGAAAAGTAACAATTAGATTCAAAGTCACAAAGTCTCCTTCTGGAGACACTCTGCACAGTAGCCATCCTGATATAGATAAACTCTGAAGAGGCACAGAGGTTGGCATACATCAAAGAGCTAGTCACCTGCTGCATTTTACCAAAAACACTCCTCCCTGCCCAGACAGAAACAATTTCTTACAGTAGAGAAAACTTCGGGTGTTTGAAAATAAGGATGTTGAAGAAAGTTTAGAACAGTCATGCTAGTAAAGATATGGAGGTAGAAGTGGGGAACTGGAGAGGAGGCAAAAGGTTTATTTGGATAAAGAGATGCCATTGAAAAGTCCCAAAAAAGCTAACTAACTTGCTCAAAGGTAGCTACTTAGTTTCAATGGGTTTGAAAAATTATTTCATTTTTCTTCATCAGCTGGTGGCACCTACCTCAGGGTCAAGATCATCCAGAACTGTTTCCAGCTGTTTCAGTTCTATTTCTGATAGATTCCCAAGGAGCTCATCTTCATCCAGGTCCTTGTACTTCTCTAAGTCCTTCCGGAATGGTAGTGCCATGGTTTGAAGTGTCACGTTTTGCTATTCAATATTGTCAGAATTGATTTCTACTTTTTCTTAAAACTACGGAGAGAAAAAACATTTAAAACATCATTTCCACCTACTTAGTTTTAAGTTATATAAAATGTCATTTCCACATGCCATATATTCTTTGACCATATATCAGACATATACCTTTTTCTATGGATCATTCAATGCCTTTACCTTTTGTCTTCTGTTAACAACAAAAATAAACCAGAGCCTGACCAGGCGGTGGTGCAGTGGATAGAGCATCGGACTGGGATGCCGAGGACGCAGGTTTGAGACCCCGAGGTCACCAGCTTGAGCGCGGGTTTATCTGGTTTGAGCAAAAGTTCACCAGCTTGGACCCAAGGTCACTGGCTCGAGCAAGGGGTTACTCAGTCTGCTGAAGGCCCGCGGTCAAAGCACATATGAGAAAGCAATCAATGAACAACTAAGATATCACAATGCGCAACGAAAAACTAATGATTGATGCTTCTCATCTCTCCGTTCCTGTCTGTCTGACCCTGTCTATCCCTCTCTCTGACTCTCTGTCTCTGTAAATAATAATAATAATAAATAAAAATAAAAAAATAAACCAGAAAAAAGGGGGAAGAGGAAATAAACTTCAAATCCATTAAAATGTCTGATTGATAGAATTTAGATTTTCAGATAACTGAGTTTTAGGGGGAAAGAAGTTATAATTTGTGCAAAAATACAATTTCTTCCATCAATAGCATTCAAATGATTGCTACCAGGGTACTTTGCTTAAGCACAGTATGTTTAAGGTACACTTGTTTTGCTATAAATTATTTATAAGAACATTATTTTCTGACTCAATATTCACTTAGGCAGATACTAATGTATTCCCCATGTGTGGAGTGGCCTCTTGCCACTGAGAAAAAATGATTTTTTGAAAAGTGTATTAAAAAAAAAATTAAAGGCACCTTTAAAGGAAAAAAAAATACAGCATTCTGAAACAGTTTTAGTAAAATACTCAAAGCCATGCTGAGATATGTGATCCACTAATTGTCAAGGTGGGTCAGGAGAATCAGATTATAGAAAAGGACCTTCACCATTTCTTTACTGGGAGGCTCTCTCTCAAAAAGCTGTAAGCTGACTCAATAAGCAGTTATCACAGGACTGTTCTATAGAACAGAATACTTAAAATAAGTCCCACAAAAAGTGTGAAGCAAAAATAAAGTATTTTTCTAAGTTCTTGTCATATATATGGATCATCTGTCTCATAAAATGCTCCTATGGAAAAAAAAAATCCTTAGATTTAGTGATTTGGCAAAATCTTTCTTGGCTGCAAAACGCCCAGTACTTCAATGTTTGGATGCATTTCCTTTGCTATCATCCTCTCGCATGTTTTCCCAACCTAATATTTTAACTAATGTCTTTTCCTCTTCAAACCAGTAACATTTTATGAATCCTTTTACATATTTTCATCTCCTAAGAAGAAAGAAAGGTTTGCAGCAGGGGTCTGTCAGCTGATAACTCGACTAGCCACACCTGGGTCTAGTAAAAAGCAAATGAGTTCTCCCCTTTCTGCCTTCCCAATCCCCCAGTACATACCAAGTAATAACTATTCAAGGGTCAAGGATCTTCTATCTTAGCCTGTGTAAATTTCTAAGACAAACAACATCCATTTTGCAAATTAAATCTATCCAGGTCTGCTCACGTGGACTGCAGCATGTGGTCACGCTGGTGTAAACAAACCTACACCTACTGCACTGCCAGTCGTTTAACAGTACATCACATACAACGGCATATTGTACCACACTTAACAATGACAACGAACAACTGTTCCCGGTTTGTGTTTACTATATACTATATTACTTTAGAGCAGGGGTAGTCAACATTTTTATACCTACCACCCACTTTTGTATCCCTGTCAGTAGTAAAATTTTCTAACTGCCCACCGGTTCCACAGTAATGGTGATTTATAAAGTAGAGAAGGAACTTTACTTTATAAAATTTATAAAGCAGTTACAGCAAGTTAAAGCATATAATAATTACTTACCTAGTACTTTATGTCAAATTTTCGCTAAGTTTGGCAGAATAAATCTTTATAAAACAACTTACTATAGTTAAATCTATCTCTTTATTTATACTTTGGTTGCTCCGCTACTGCCCACCATGAAAGCTGGGACGCCCACTAGTGGGCGGTAGGGACCAGGTTGACTACCACTGCTTTTCTGTCTCTGTCTCTCTTTCACTTAAAAAGAAAAAAAGACACAGATTCTTTGCCCCACCCTCAGTTACCTGACTGACTGGTCTGCCTAGGGCTGAGGATCTTTCTAACATACTCCCAAGTGGCCTTGGTCAGAAACTACATTCTGAGATCCACGGCTCTAGAAAGCTCACATCATGTAACTCTGGTAACTAGGTCTTACACTCTTTGGCAGCCCATCTCGTCCTACTCACAGGCTAAAAACCTCTGTTAAAATAGACCCCAGAGTCTAGAGGGGCTATTGCCACAGTATGCTTTCCTTTCCACTCCACCATTGCTTCATCTGGCTGCAGTTTGTGAGGGTTCTCCTCTGGAACACTGGGAAATTCTTGGAATATTCTGTGCCAAAACCTTTCATTCTATTAACCAACCTCCTTTGCACGTATTACTTAATTCTAGAGTCCTTATTTTTTCACACCAGACTTCCAGGACCCTGCTAATTTTCAGCAATCTCATTTCACTGGGACATTTAAAATTTAAACTTTCTATTTGAATAATTTGTTTTTAGAGAAACAGAAAAGGAAGTGTGTGTGTGTGTGGCGGGGGAGAAAGATGAGAAGCATCAACTTATAGTTGCTTCACTTTCATTGTTTACTGATTGCTTCTCATATGTGCCTTTGTGGGGGACAGGCTCAAATCAAGCCACTGACCCCTTGCTCAAGCCAGTGATCTTGGGCTTAAGTTGGTGACCTTGGGATCATCTCCATGATCCAACAACTCAAGCCTGCAGCCTCGGGCTCAAACTGATAAGCCCATGCTCAAGCTGATGAACCTGCACTTTAACTGGAGACCTCGAGGTTTCGAACCTGGGACCTCAGTGTCCTGTGTAGTCACTCTATCCACTGTGCCACCACCAATCAGGCATCTATTTAAATATTTATTTTAATTTCTTTTCTAGATGTATTTTTCTGAAGTGAGAAGCAGGGAGGCAGACAGACTTCTACATGTGCCTGACCAGGATCCACCCTGCAAGTCCACTAGGGGGCGATGCTCTGCCCATCTGGGGCATTGCTCTGTTGCAACCGGAGCCATTCTAGTGCCGCAGGCACAGGCCATGGAGCTATTTTCAGCACTTGGACCAACTTTGCTCCAATGGAGCCTTGGCTGCTGGAGGGGAAGAGTGAGATAGAGAGAAAGGTGAGGGGGAAGGGTGTAGAAGCAGATGAGCGCTACTCTTGTGTGCCCTGGCCGGGAATCAAACCCGGGTCTTCCACATGCCAGGCTGACACTTTACCACTGAGCCAATCGGCCAGGGCCTGAATAATTTTATTTTTTTTTGTATTTTTTTCCCGAAGCTGGAAACAGGGATAGACAGTCAGACAGACTCCCGCATGCGCCCAACCGGGATCCACCCGGCACACCCACCAGGGGACTACGCTCTGCCCACCAGGGGGCGATGCTCTGCCCCTCTGGGGCGTCGCTCTTGTTGCAACCAGAGCCACTCTAGCGCCTGGGGCAGAGGTCAAGGAGCCATCCCCAGCGCCCAGGCCATCTTTGCTCCAATGGAGCCTCGGTGCGGGAGAAGAAGAGAGAGACAGAGAGGAAGGAGAGGGGGAGGAGTGGAGAAGCAGATGGGCGCTTCTCCTGTGTGCCCTGGCTGGGAATCGAACCCAGGACCTTTGCACGCCAGGCCGACACTCTACCACTGAGCCAACCCACCAGGGCCGGGCCTGAATAATTTTTTAAAATTAAAGCCACATCCTAAATCTTTTGGATCTCAACTTATTTTCTTCCACTTTGCAATTGAGAGTAATGTTTTGACACTGACTATATAAAAACAAGCTGGAATTACATGATTCTTTCAATATATGAGATGTTACCTCCATTTCATCACTACTTGAATAGGGCAGGCTCAAGGTCTGCAAACTCTTCTCTGCTCTCTCTTTAATGAACACATATAATCATGCTGTTCTCTGATTCAAAACCTTAAGTAGACTCATATTATCTACAACAGGGTTAAACAACTTATAGTGTCAGTGTACCAAATTTTGCCTGCTTGTGTTTGTAAATAATGTTTTATTGGAACAGTCTCATTCATTTATGTATTGTTCATGGCTGCTCTTTTTGCTACAAGAGCAAACTTAAATAAATGCAACAGAGACCAGATGGTTTGCAAAATGTAAAATATTCACTTATCTGGCTCTTTACAGAAAGAGTTTGCAAACCCCTGACCTAAAAGGTAATGTCCAAATTCCTCAGCATAAAAATACGAAGTTCAGAACCTGGTCCTAGCTAGCTCTCCAATATTACCTCCAGCTGCTCCCCATCACATAACCTACACTCCAGCTACGCCAAAAAATTTTAGGTCTCTATGCTTTTGCTTATTTTTGTTCCCACTCTCTAGAATGAAGGCATTCTTTCTCATTTACCTGTGTCCTCAATCAAACCTTTACACATTTTTCAAGGTCCCGCTGAAATATTGACACAGATGTGGAGCAATTGAAACTCCCATATTGCTGGTGGAGTGCAAACTGATTCAACCACTTTGGGAAACTATTTTGCAATATGTACTAAAACTAAACAGCTCGTACCATAATGATACAGCAATTTCACTCTTAGCTATATCTCCAAGAGAAATGCTTGTTTAAGTTAATAAGATGTAAAAAAATGTACACTGCAGCTTTATTCATAATATCCCCAAATTGAATATGACCCAAAGGCCCATTACCAGGAGAATACACAAATGAATTGTGTAACAGTCATAAAGCAGAATAAAGAGCAACTACTGATATGTGCAAAAACATGAATGAAACTCATATGTATTATGTTGAAAGAAACAGAAAAAGCAAGACAAAAGAATGCTTACTACATGCTTTCATGTATATACAATTCAAGGACAGGCAGAACTAACTCAAGGGAATGAAAACAGGAGTTAGAAGGTATCGACTGATAGGATAGGGACATCAGAGAACATTCTGGAGTGATGAAAATGTGCTATATCTTACACTGGGTGTTAGTTACACAAGTACATATATATACAAAAAAAGTTATTAAACTGTCCACTTAAGATTTTCTCCCTTTACTCTGAAATATACCTCAAAAAAATTTTAGATACAATAAATCCTCACCTAATGCCATTGATAAATTCTGCATCTTTAAGCAAAACTACATATAATGAAACCAATTTTACTATTAGGATAATTGATATAAAGAGTTAAGTTCCGCCTGACCAGGCAGTGGCACAGTGGGTAGAGCATCAACCTAGAATACTGAGGACCCAGGTTCAAAACCCTAAGGTCAGCCTGACCAGGCGGTGGCGCAGTGGATAGAACGTCGGACTGGGATGCAGAGGACCTGGGTTCGAGACCCTGAGGTCGCCAGCTTGAGTGCAGGCTTATTTGGTTTGAGGAAAAGCCCACCAGCTTGAACCCAAGGTCGCTGGCTCCAGCAAGGGGTTACTCGGTCTGCTGAAGGCCCGCAGTCAAGGCACATATGAGAAAGCAATCAATGAACAACTAAGGTGTTGCAATGCACAATGAAAAACTAATAATTGATGCTTCTCATCTCTCTCCGTTCCTATCCCTTTCTGACTCACTCTCTGTCTCTGTAAAAAATAAATTAAAAAAATTTAAAAAAATGTTTAAAGCCCTAAGGTCGCCAGCTTGAGTACAGGCTCATCCGGCTTGAGTGTGGGATCATAGACACGACCCTATGGCCACTGGCTTGAAGCCCAAAGTCTCTGGCTTGAGTCCAAGGTTGCTGGCTTGAGCAAGGGGTCACTGGCTCAGCTGGAGCCTCCTGGTCTAGGCATGTAAGAGAAGCAATCAATGAACAACTAAAGTGATGCAATGAGGTGATGCTTCTTATCTCTCTCACTTCCTGTCTGTCCCTCTCCTTTCTCTCTCTCTCTCTCTAAAAAAAAAAAAAAAAAGAGTTAAGTTCCTACGCACCTTTTTCAAAGTTATAAGAGAAATGATGGTGAACAAAACATTATTCAAGGACCTGCTGAATATGCTTGCATTGTGCATCTATAATAATTACAGGAAGTCCCCAGTTACAAACAAGATAGGGTCTGTTGGTTCGACCATATTTAAGCAATTATACGCACAGAAAGGTAAAAAGAAATACTATGTTAAAACAAACATCTGTTTAAGTTGTATTTAATAGGTAAATGTACTTGTTCCAACTTACATAAGAACAAAACTACAGAACCCATCTTGTTCATAACCTGAAGACTACCTGTATATGTATTTAATGTTGAGATTTAAGGTTCCCACAAACATAGAAAAGAACGATTTTTCTGTAGCCATTGCTTTAACAAGAAGTCACTAAAAAAAAAAAAAAAAAAATCAACAATTTGTCTTTGCAAGCCAAACAATCACCTTCAGCCTTCTAAAGGTCAGCCAATTAGGAAGTCTCACCCCAGTAAACACTACTCCAAGTGCCAGCCAACCAATCAACAGACTCACCCAAATAATCATGCTTATACAGATGGTGTTACTATGGCCTTGAAAAGTTTGCCAGTCTGGGAATTCCACGCTTTTCAAAAACTCAGTATAAGAAATTGGTCACCTTTGTCAGAGAAACTGTGCCTAACTAACATAGCTCTCACTTACTATAGTAAGTATTAAATTCAGCTTTGTCTTCATGATTCAGATATTGACTATTGGCTGGTAGTCTCATTTATTTTTTCAGGCAAAGGAAACTTTTGGTAATTACCTAAGTTTAATTTAAAATAAAAGTATTTCAGTGCTGATATAGATAACAGTAGTTAGCATCAAAATATTCCCTCTACATAAATATCCATGTAATCTTTTGAACTGGATATGGTGGTTCATCATCCAATAACTGCATAAGTATCTACTTCAATTTGCTTTGGTTAAAGAATTCAAATCAATTTTCCTTTTTCCTTTTTTGTCTGAACCTGGAAGAACTAATCTGGAAGTAATTTTAAAATAAGTGATCTCTACCTAGAGATTTTACATTTAAAACATCTAAATGCTCTCTTCTTTGATATTAAGCTTGAGTTTCATCTCTACTGGTCTGAGAAACACTCTTTGATGGAGATGGCTGGAGTAAAGAAAGTCACCTATTTATTCCTGGCACCGTTAAAAGCAGAGGCTAATCATGACTGTCAGTGACAATATGTAGTTGACTCCTCGACTGTAAGGGAGTTTTAAATCTCAAGGTTATTTCCTTTTTATAAGTTTATGCTTCTATATAACATTAATTATAACCAAAAAATGTACTTTGTGTCTACCACATCCAAATGTACACAGTATTTGACTTCTAAAATGAAAACCATCCTATTTTATTGTATATTATATGTATTACTTTCATAGTAAATAAGGTATTTTTTCAAGACTTTATTCATTTGAGAGAGAGAGGGAGAGAGAGGAGAGAAGGGAGAGAAGGGAGAGAAGGGAGGGAGAAGCAGGAAGCATCAGCTCTCACATGTGCCTTGACTAGGCAAGCCCAGGGTAAATTGGCCACACCTCAGTGTTCTAGGTTGACGCTTTATCCACTGCGCCACCACAGGTCAGGCCGATTATTTTTTAAAATAAATAAATTGGATGCTAAATCGATTTTTCTGTTTGATTCACAGACTCTTCTATACAATGAAGCCTAAAAGTCAGTACATTAAATAATGATTTCTGTGAAGTTCTTTGGATGTTATAGTTGACCCAAATGTGGGCACATCTGAGTGAGGTAGTTGCTTTGCACACAGAAATTTGAGAAAATGGTGGTTGATTATTCTGTGTAAAAGTTCCATGGAAACTAAACAACCCAACTATGAGGTTAGCTAAGTAGCCCTGTCTTTCCTGCCGTTGCTACTGACACCATCTTGAATAAAAAACAAGATAAAAAAAAAAAATGAGATCTACAGATATAAAGAGCATAAAGTAAGAAAATAAAGTCTGAAGTCTCAGAGGAGCCAAGAAAAAATTGCTAGGTCCAAAACAAAGATGAGATTTTACTTGGAAGCTGGTTACTGAGGGCAACCTTTATGTAGAAGGCAGTCAGATCATCTCTGTGACTATTACAAGGAAATAGTTAACACATTACTCATACCACTTCAAAAACACTCTTTCAGCAAGACTCCTCTGAGAGACTTTGTGGCTCCCATGTGAGCACCCCACTTCCTTTTCTGGCTCAGAGCAGCTCCTAGTTGTAGCCCACTCCTCTTTTTATTCTCCCGGTGAGGTTGCAGCAGCAGACACACAACGCAATGTCAGGGAAGAGCCCATTGGTACATACCAAAGACAAATGCTGCAAGAGCCACACCCTCAACATACCCAGTTTCTCATACCAAATGTTTTTCAGTTGTCTTTTCTTTTTCTTTCTTTCTTCTTCTTTTTGCTTATTTGTTTAATAGGCTGGGTAGATTAGAAAATGTTGAAGCTTTTCTAAAAGTTATTACAAACAAAAAAGTCTTAAAATAGAAATGACATCTATGAATGAGTCTCCCAGGGTAATAAAGTTACAGAACTCTGTATCTCACCGGTTAAACTAAAAGAGCCTTCTACCAGTCATACTGTGGACAAAACCAAAGATGATATGAGGTGGCTTGCAAGGAAAACGTATCAGTGCTCAACCATCAATCAAAATGCTGAATCCACTCCAAGTATAATGGGGAGACTAATCTAAGAAATTTCTTTCTCTTTCTCTCCCAAAGGGAAGTATCACTATGACTCATTCTCCTTTTACAAAAATGTTCCTGATCTACCAAGTTAGTAAGCACTGGACTATATACAAAATCCTAAAATAAACTAGGCTAGGTCAAGAAGAAACTATGAGAAAAGCAAGTTGAATTTTACGCAGTGAACAAAAGGTAAAATCCTAACATCTTTCCTCAGTCTCATCCCTTGTGAACTTCCTGGGCTTCAAACCCAGATTTTTCCCTTAATTCTGAAAAACTCTGCTTTTTTACCTTTATCAATTTTTCCACCTTCAAATCAATATATATATTTGTATACATTTATTAAGTGCCTCTTCATTCGAAGTACTGTTATGGGGGAGGGGAGGCATTTGACTGGAAGAGCAGGACATAGGGAGAAGAAAGGGACTGTGAGAATGAGGAAAAGAATTTGAGAAAATTGCATAGAACAGATTCTTGTTCTAGGTCCTCACTTTATTTTTACTTTTATTTTATTATTATTATTTTTTTTGTATTTTTCTGAAGCTGGAAACGGGGAGAGGCAGTCAGACAGACTCCCGCATGCGCCCGACTGGGATCCACCCGGCACGCCCACCAGGGGGCAACGTTCTGCCCACCAGGGCTCTTTTGCGACCACAGCCACTCCAGCGCCTGGGGCAGAGGCCAAGGAGCCATCCCCAGAGCCCGGGCCATCTTTGCTCCAATGGAGCCTCGGCTGCGGGAGGGGAAGAGAGAGAGAGGAAGGAAAGGGGGAGGGGTGGAGAAGCAGATGGGCGCTTCTCCTGTGTGCCCTGGCTGGGAATCGAACCCTGGACTTCTGCATGCCAGGCCGACGCTCTACCACTGAGCCAACCGGCCAGGGCCTTTACTTTTATTTTTCTCTTTTTTTTTTTTTGCACTTTTCTGAAGCTGGAAACAGGGAGAGACAGTCAGACAGACTCCCGCATGCGCCCGACCGGGATCCACCCGGCACGCCCACCAGGGGGCGACGCTCTGCCCACCAGGGGGCGATGCTCTGCCCATCCTGGGCGTCGCCATGTTGCGACCCTCCTGGGTGTCGCCATGTTGCGACCAGAGCCACTCTAGCGCCTGGGGCAGAGGCCACAGAGCCATCCCCAGCGCCCGGGCCATCTTTGCTCCAATGGAGCCTTGGCTGCGGGAGGGGAAGAGAGAGACAGAGAGGAAGGCGCGGCGGAGGGGTGGAGAAGCAAATGGGCGCTTCTCCTATGTGCCCTGGCCGGGAATCGAACCCGGGTCCTCCGCACGCTAGGCCGACACTCTACCGCTGAGCCAACCGGCCAGGGCTACTTTTATTTTTTAGTGAGGGAGATAGACAGACATCAATTCGTAGTGAGTCATTTTAGTTGTTCATTGATTGCTTCCCATATGTGCCTTGATGGGGGGGGGGGGCCTCAAGCCAAGCCCCACCCCTTGTTCAAGCCAGGGGCCTTGAGCTTCAAGACAAGTGACCTTTGGGTTCAAGTCAGTGAGTACGGTATCATGTCTGTGATCCCATGCTCAAGCTGGTGAGCCCGCACTCAAGCCAGATAAGCCCATGCTCAACATGGCAAACTTGGGTTTCAAATCTGGGACCTCAGTGTCCCAGATCGAATGCTGAATCCACTGCATTACCACTGGTCAGGCACTAGGTCCCCACTTTATAAATGATTCTCAAACTTGAATCTAAGAGATCATAAGAATCAAAGATATGGCACACAAAAGGCAGAGAGACTATACTACTCAATTGTAGATCTAATTCTCCCTCAGATGCTCCCCTGCCACCTTCCATCATTACAGTACAACCTGAGCAGTACACTAAAAAGAATCCATTACTGGGATGACTCTTCTCCTTCTCCACTTCCTTTTAACATCCACGGTATGCAGAACCCTATTCTCTAGCAATTCTACATATCAACATTTGTACCACAACAAAGATTAAGAAGTGTATCATTATTCAACTGAAAATGTATTTATTCAGAAAAATATACCTACCTCAAAATGAGGAAACTATCGCAGAAGAAATCAACTATTCTGAACAAAATGTGCCTTGACTAAGATGTTCATGATTGAAGTTAGCAATGCTTGTAGACCTGATTTTTAACAGTTAATAGGCATCACCCTGACCAGTGGTGGCACAGTGGATGGAGCATCAACCTGAGATGCTGAGGTCCCAGGTTTGAAACCCCAAGGCCACCAGCTTGAGTGTGGGATCACTGACATGACCCCATAGCCACTGGCTCATCTGGAACCTCCCCCACCCCTGGCAAGGTTCATATGAGAAGCAATTAATGAACAACTCAAATACCGCAACTACGAGTTGATGCTTCTCATCTCTCTCCCTTTCTCTCTTTCCCTCACTAAAAACAAAAACAAGACAAAAATAAAAACCCCAAACAACAGTTAATAAGGCATCAAATTTTTTACATGAAAGCTGTCCTAGCATTCTTGAGACTTTAAAAAGGTAAGGTTTTGTAAAACCTGGAAGAAAGTGCTCTGGGATTATGAGAACTATCTTAACCACCAAAATAAGCCCACAAGATGTAGAAAATGTCAGAAAAAAATTTTCATATGAAGATTTACCAAATCAATGATCATAAAATAAATACTAATATATGGCTATCATTATTAGTATATGGCTATCACAGTAGCCATATACTACTATGTGGCTATCATTGTCATTTGTGTGTGTGTATTGTTATTTGTATTTGCAAAATATTGCATGATTTTGGCCAAAACACCAAACGGTACAGTAGATAACCGCTGAAAATAAAAATTTCTTTTTTTTGAGAGAGAGACATAGAGAGAGTCAGAGAAAGGGATAGATAGGAGACAGACAGACAGGAACGGAGAGAGATGAGAAGCATCAATCATCAAGTTTTCATTGCAACACCTTAGTTGTTCATTGATTGCTTTCTTATATATGCCTTGACCATGGGCCTTCAGCAGACCGAGTAACCCCTTGCTCAAGCCAGCGACCTTGGATCTAAGCTGGTGAGCTTTGCTCAAACCAGATGAGCCCACGCTCAAGCTGATGACCTCGGGGTCTCGAACCTGGGTCTTCTGCGTCCCACTCCGACGCTCTATCCACTGCACCACTGCCTGGTCAAGCTAAAAATTTCTTAAAGAATCTCCCTATCCTGTGTCATTCTACTAAGTGTTTTAATTCAGTGGTCCCCAACCTTTTTTGGGCCATAGATCGGTTTAATGTCAGAAAATAATTTCACGGACCGGCCTTTAGGGTAGGACGGATAAATGTATCACGTGACCGAGACAAGTGTCAAGAGTGAGTCTTAGATGGACGTAACAGAGGGAATCTGGTCACTTTTTAAAAATAAAACATTGTTCAGACTTAAATATAAATAAAATGGAAATAATGTAAGTTATTTATTCTTTCTCTGTGGACCCGTACCAAATGGCCCACGGACCAGTACTGGTCCGCGGCCCGGGGGTTGTGGACCACTGTTTTAATTCTTCCAGGCCAATTCATATGAACCAACAATATATCTTTAATAAAATTCATTCTTTCTAATAAATTCAACCTTTCCTCTTTTGAAGAAGGATGAGTCCGGTTGGGGGGTAATGGATGTAAGATAGTATTGTTTTAAATATTTAAGCAGAAAACCTAGTCTTAAAAATAAAGGAAAAGTTCTAAATTTTAGCTAGATGCAACTCAAGCTGAAATATTTCCTTTGCTAGAATAACGAGAATCTTCTCTACCTTTAAGCTGCTTAATACTTCTGAGTCTTTTCCAAACAAACTGTGACCAACTTGAGTACCTAACAATTTAATTCTCACTCAAAAGAAGAAAGAAAAAAAATTCAGAAGGAACACCAGATTTCTTTGGAAGAAAAATCCCAGCACTTAGCTCCTAGCACTGAACTGGGAGTGAGAAGGTGAGTAGATCCATGGAATTAAGGGCTCTGTAACTTTGAGCAAGTCACTTCTCAGCTTACTGGGCTACAATGAAGAATAGCCAAATATAGCCCTGGTTCTGACAATGGGCTCCTCCATGTTCATGACAGACACTGCAAACCAGCCTTTTCCTGCCCTGGCCTGTGGTGCAGTGGACAGTGTCATCCTGGAGTGCTAAGGTTAGTGGTTTGCCAGCCTGGGGCCCTCGGCTTGACTGGCTTGATTCCGAGGGCGCCAGCCTGACCCCTGAGGTCGCAGGTTTGAGCTGGTCAGGGCGTGAGAAGTGAGCAATGACACACAACTAGGTGCAAAAACAAGTTGATGCTTCTCTCTTCTACCTTCTCCTCTCTTCTGCTCTCTCAAAAAAACAAAAAAACCCAAACAACAACAAAAAATATCTCAGCCTTTTCCCCAGTGGGTACAGACTGCTCCAGTCCTCAGGCAGCCATTGCAGGACAAATGAGAGCAGTGGCACAGGGATAACCTGTTCATTTTAGTCCTGGGCTCAACTGGCTCAGCTATCTTGTATCACTATGACCTTACGGAAACATTATTTCACCCAACCTTGGGGGGAAAACAGTAACATCCCTCATCACTGCCAAGATGGACAATGTTTAAGTAGAAAAGTAAAATATGAAAGCAGAATCATGCTAGAAAAGCACAAACAATAAAGTGATATACTCCAGGAAAGGGACCTGAAAACCAGAACAGACAGAGTAAACAACAACAAAGTTAACAAAGTCAAACAATGTGTTAAACACTTAAAAAAAAAGTTAAAATGGAATGACCATATTAATAAATGCTTTCCTGAAAAGTCACTAAATAAAGCAAATTTCTCCAGATGATTTACTATTTTCCCATAATCAAATTAGAAATGTTTTTATGAAAACATGAATTCTCACTACATTATAAATCATAGGAATGAATGCAAAAAAAAAGTCCAACCACAAAGTTAAATATAAATTTTATTAATACAGTAAAACACTAAAGTAGCACATTTACTTCTGCCTTACTTTATTTTATTTTTAAAATAAATGTAAAAGCATCTAATTACTGCCTTTATTTTAATTAAATTTGAAAACCAAGACACTCAAGAGTAGGATAATACTAGAAGATACATTTTTTAAAAACTTTAGAGTAAGGCCTGACCAGGCGGTGGCACAGTGGATAGAGCATCGAACTGGGATGCAGAAGGACCCAGGTTTGAGACCCTGAGGTCTCCAGCTTGAGTGCGGGCTCATCTGGTTTGAGCAAGGTTCACCAGCTTGAGCCCAAGGTCGCTGGCTTGAGCAAGGGGTCACTCGGTATGCTGTAGCCCCAGCGGTCATGGCACATATGAGAAATCAATCAATGAAAACTAAGGAACTGCAACGAAGAATTGATGTTTCTCATCTCTCTCCCTTCCTATCTGTCTGTCCCTCTCTCTGTCTCTGCCAAAAATAAAAATAAAAAATTTTTTTAAAAACTTTAGAGTAAGGAAAATAGTTGTGGAATTCAGAAAGAGGCATTTGGGAAAACAGGCTTCATAAAGGCGCTGGTTTTAGACAATGATATTCTAAGGAACTTTAGAGGGGCCACCCAACCCCATCATTCATCCACATCCATTACTCAAATCTGACCCACTTTTCTCTATTATTACAAGAATGTAATGGTAAAGAAATTAAGCCTAAGATCCTTCCAAATCTAAAAGTTTAAGATCACTCAACTTTTAAAAAGTGCCTCAGTAATAACTCTGAAAGGATCCATAAGAAACAGAGACAAAGTGGAGAGCTGAAGATACAGGGAGAGCATTCACTTTTGTTCACTACATATCCCGTGGTCCCTTTTGAGTTTTCTATCATGTGCATTTATTTTATTTTGAAGGACAGTCCAATCATTTGTTGCATTTTGATGCTTTGTATTTTAAAAAAAGTAACAAATATTGTCTCTGACTTTTGAATTATGCATACCACACCCAAATAATCGCAAAAAGTGCTTTGGTAGAAAAGCAAAACAAAAAGCATTAGCCGTGCCTGACTTGTGGTGGCGCAGTGGATAAAGCGTCGACCTGGAACGCTGAGGTCACCGGTTCGAAGCCCTGGGCTTGCTCAGTCAAGGCACATATGGGAGTTGATGCTTCCTGCTCCTCCCCCCTCCTCTAAAATGAATAAATAAAATCTAAAAAAAAAAAAAAAAAGCATTAGCCATCAGAGTTCTATTGAAAGACTTTCAGGACATTAATTAAGAAAAGGACTGATAGGCCCTGGCTGAGTGGCTCAGTGGATAAAACATCATTCTGGTCTTGGAGTGCCAAAGGTCGAGGGTTTGATTCCCAGTAAGGGCATGTATGAGAAGCAATCAGTAAGTACTCAACTAAACGAAAAAGTTGATGCTTCTCTCTTGCTCCCTCTCCTTTCCCCCCTCTCTCCCTTTCTCACTCTCTCAAATCAATGGAAACATTAAAAAAACAACAACAACAACAACAAAAAACAGACTCACAATCTATGAGACAAATAGTAAAAATCATTTAAAGTAATACACGATTATGTAGTATTCTCCCAAGTTCCGCAGCATGGAAACCAAAGTCCCTGTGTAACTGAAACTCTGGCCCTCTGCACTCTGATGATTTTAAAACATCGGATCCCTCTTGCTGAGTTGACTGTACTTTTTTTTTACTGTTTGTGGGAAGAAGTAAAAAAAAGATAATCAACCCCCCCCCAATAAAAACTCTGAAACTGGGACTGGGGCCAGATTTGGGGTGTTTTTTCCTTTTCCCTAAGAAAAAAACAAGAGAAACAACTTTAATTTTTTCTAATGTTCTAAGCAGGCCTTCAAAGGCTCGGGTCTCTGGACCCACCCTTTCCTAGGAAGGGTTCCAGTACCCAGAAAAATTTTTGGAGCCTCACAAAGACAGGAAGTAAAAACAATGTTTTACCAAGCTCTCCCATATAGGGACAAACTCCTCGCCTGACTCTAAGCTCTTGTCTTCCTGATCTAAAGATCTTATCATAGTCCCCTAACTATGAGTCCTGAAACAGTGCTTTTCACATTTCATTCCTTTGTTTAGAAACTTTTCTTATTTGTTAAGTGTCTGTATTTTGACAGTTTCTCAGGTGACCCTGATAAAATTCCACTTTCCTATTTTCAATAACAATTACTAAGAATATTCTGCTCTAATCAGCCTGGCTTCCTCGGGGTCTCATAAATACCCTAAGTTCAGCTTCACACCTTGGCTTCATTTGTTTCCCACAATGGTGTGCACTCCTCTTCACCAATCCTTCCTACCCTATCCCCAAATTTCACCTTTCCATCCTATCCAAACTCTACACACCCTTCAAAGACTAGCTCAAAACCATTCTCTCCAAAGCCTTTCCTAGCTCCTCCAACCCTAATTAATTACTATTTTCTATTCCAAAGGTTAACAATGTTCAGGGTGCACCATACCATTTTGCCCCAATACCTGATTCAGGTGTCCGGTGCCCTAACTGGTATGACTGCATGCTCCTCAATGGACCATGCCTCACTCCTACATAGGGAAGGCATTTTCCACACACCTGCAGAGAAGCAGCACACTTCTGACTTTTAGGGATGCCACTGGTTTCACTCTAAACAATCTCAAGGATCTGGGGACATACCAAGCTTTGCTATGGCAATTCAATTAATTTTCAGATTAACATGGAGAAGCAGTTAATGTTTCAAGGGGCACCTGCCTAGAATTTGCCTAATGTGTCTTTATATCTCACATGGGGAATATAGAACCAATCAAAGAAATTTGGTAAGCCCTGGAGTTAAGTAATTCTCACCAGTGGAGAATACCTAAGGAGGGAGAATGAGTCCGCTCAGTCAATCCGGCAGAGGGGTCTATTCTCCAAGAAAATGGCACCGCCTCACCACCCTGCCCCTGTGTCCCAACTGTAGAGAACCTCATCCTTAACAAGGCGCTATCATATGCAGGATGAATAACTGAAGCAATAACCAACAGACGGGGTGCGTGTAAGTAACCATGTGGCAGTCGGGCAACATCCATATAATCCACAAGTAATCTTGGGAACAAAAAGGAAAAGGGCAAGATGACTATCCCCTTATAGAACAAAAAGAACACTTAAGAGTGTTTTTATAGAGCCTGACCAGGCAGTGGCACAGTGGATAGAGCGTTGGACTGGAACACAGAAGACCCAGGTTCCAAACCCCAAGGTTGCTGGCTTGAGCACAGGCTCACCAGCTTGAGCGCAGGGTCGCAGGTGTGAGTGTAGGATCATAGACATGACCCCACGGTCACTGGCTTGAGCCCAAAGGTCACTGGCTTGAAGCCCAAGGTCGAAAGTTTGAGCAAGGAGTTACTCTCTCAGCTGGAGGCCTCCCCCCATCAAGGCACATAGGAGAAAGCAATCAATGAACAACTAAGGTGGTGCAACAAAGAAATGATGCTTCTCACTCTCCTTTCCTATCTGTCCTTCTCTGTCTCTGTCGCAAAAAAATAAAAACGTTTTTTATAGGAAAAGTTAATTTGGTATTACTGAACTGTATACTTAAAATGGATGAATTTTATGATATGTAAATATACCTTGATAAAATTGTTTAAAAAAAAACTCTGGTGATTTGAGCTGAAGTATTTGCACATGGTGAAGCATCCAACAACAGTACAGTACAGAGAGGGCATTCACAGGTTTTATTGGAGTTTCAAGACAAAAGACACAAAACCTCTGGTACAAACACTTAAAATTTTCATATTAAGATAGGATAGTTCACTACAAATGAAAATGAAAAATACCAAAATATAGCTTTTTAAGACTATATTTTGTGGCTCTCCTGATTTCCTTTATTTACTATCAAAGAGATTTAAAATGTCCTTTAGCCTTTTTTAGAAGAACCCGTGCCAAAGCAGACCTTGTGATCATGGGGGCTGTAAACCAAGCTTCTTGGTCAATAGCAATTTCTCAGACTTCCCTTCTTTCATTAGTTCTGCTTTTTTAGCATTATATCTTAAACATTTTCTTTCCTCCTCCAACCCTTCCATTTCCTTTTCCCCAGAAACTACCTCCACTAGCTGTAGGGTTCTCATTATTTCAGTAGTTTCATATAGTTTGGATTTTATTGTATGTGTATATGAAATATTGTATGTTTTGTCCCTCTGTTTTCTCACCTGTAAAGTGAAAATAATAGTTTCTATCTCATGGAGCTAATTATGTTCATTCGTTAAATGAATACACAAAAATACCTTAGAACAGTTCTTGACACTGAGCAAGTGTTCAAAAATGTTAGCTAATAAAATTATTAATTCTCTTCAAAGTTCATTTTTATTTATTTTAGTGAGGAAAGAGAGAGAGAGAAGGGGGGAGGAGCAGGAAGCATCAACTCCCATCTGTGCCTTGACCAGGCAAGCCTGGGGTTTCTAACCAGCGACCTCAGCATTCTATGTGGACACTTTATCCATTGCACCACCACAGGTCAGGCCAAACTTCATTTTTAAAGAATACTATCTTATCTTAGATCTTGCTAGGTAAAGGACATATTACTATACTGTGATCCATATAACAGACAATTAATTGCAGAAATTGGGTGATACATGACGACTAAAAAAGAGAATACAAAAAAGTGAGAGATAAATGTATACGAAACAGAAGTGAGGTGTTAAATCACTTTTTGCCCACAACTTTTTTAATGTTTATCTCACCATACTGTAATCAGTTGTGTAAATATCTATATCCTCCATAAGTTGTGAGGACTTTGAGGGCAGGCATTTATTTTTATTTTTATATTGTCAGCCCAACATAGTGTCTGTAACACAGTAGATCCTATATAAATGTATAATAGGATAACAAGGGAGGCTTAGGTTTGAGCTCAATGTTGGGAGTACCTAGTTTTACCATATCCTAAATGGACTGGGGGCAAAGTCAGTAAAGACCTGTTACTGCTCTTTGTTTGATTGATTATCCATGTTCTATACCCTCATTCTTTCTAAACTAGAAAATATGTTTATAATATATTTGACTTCCTCTAAAATTAGAAACCTGTCAAATTCTAATAAAACAAATTTTTATAATTTTAAATATTAAAAATATTGATCTGATTAGCCTATATGTCCAAAAGTTAATCCTAATGGTCAAATGGTCAGAGAGTCACAGCAATAAACAGACAATAATAAGAAACACACCTTTTTAGCTATTGATCTGCTAGATGCAGTGCAGATATGAAAAAAGACACCTAACCTCCATGCAAAGTAAGCATGTTTGAGGATGACCAACCGTAAATCCCCTTGTCTGGGACCACCCTACCCACAGGCCCTGTGAAGTATATAGCCTAAGCAACTGCATAACAATGCCCCCCCAAACACACAGATGTTTGGTACAGGAGTTATCCTCAACCCAAGCAAGATGGATAATATTTAATTCTCCAGGAATCTAGAAAGCTGGGAAACAAAACCTCAGTTGAGAGATCTATCAACCAGGCTGGAGGCAGCATCCCAGTAAGCCAAAGTCACATGTAAGCTAGAAGCAGAAGCCACGAGGAAGCCTGTGTGTCAAGGTGAGAATGCAGCAGAGCCAGGGTTAGGGTGAGGGTGGGAAGGAGGCACTTGCCTCAGGTGTAGCATGGGAGAGGGCAACAAAAACTCAATCGTCAAGATAATACTGTAAAGCACACTATGTTTAAAAATTCAAATTAACATTCTGGAAGGGAGCAGAGAGGCACACAAAGAAGCTGAGGACAGTCCACACAAGACAAAGATGGAGGAAACAGGATAGGGACTTCCCCACTACCTTCTCTAGGTCCAGCTATAGCTCATTTCAGGGAGCTGTCACCTTAAAGAAACCACCACTACAACTACCAGCCCTGCCAGCCTCTTCTAGCAGGCTAGCTTAAGTGGGTTTGTATCCCTGAGACCTAAGAACCTCGATTAATATACTCAATTTGGGAAAATGAAATAGGCACATAAAACTTTTTTTTTTTTTTGTATTTTTCTGAAGTGAGAAGCGGGGAGGCAGAGAGACAGAGTCCTGCACGCGCCCGACCAGGATCCACCCAGTAAAACCACTAGAGGGCGATGCTCTGCCCAGGACGTTGCTCTCATAGGAGTCATTCTAGAGCCTGAGACAGAGGCGGAGGCCATGGAGCCATCCTCAGCGCCCAGGCCTACTTTGCTCCCATGGAGTCTTAGCTGCCAGAGGGGAACAGAGAGAGTGAGAGAGAGAGAGAGAGACAGAGACAAAGACAGAGAAAGGAAAGGGGGAGGAGTGGAGAAGCAGATGGGTGCTTCTCCTGTGTGCCTTGGCCAGGAACCAAACCCGAGACTTTCACATGCCAGGCCACTGCACTACCACTGAGCCTACCAGCCAGGGCCCGGCACATAAAACTTGAAAAGAAAATCAAGGCAATGTATATATATATATTTAGATTTTTATTTATTCATTTTTAGAAAGAGAGGAGAGACAGCAAGAGAGAAGGGAGGAGGAGGAGCAACTCCCATATGTGCCTTGATCAGGCAAGCCCCAGGTTTTGAACTGGCGACCTCAGCATTCCAGGTCAATGCTTTATCCACTGCACCACCACAGGTCAGGCAAGGCAATGTATAATTAACTGGCAAAAGATGGTACTGAAATTAATGCTACAGAAGTTCAGAGATCACATCACTGTAGGTGATCACGGAATGAGAGATTTAGCTGGATAGAGGTGGGGAGAAGTATATACTAAGCAAACAGACCAAAGTTCATGCTAAAGGGGCGTGGGGGGACAGGATGGGAAGGGAGCCAAGGAAAGGAGAGGAAGAAAAGTGAAGATCCTGGCATACTCTGTAGTATAGCCAAGAAACTAAATACAGCCCCACACTCTTCTGTCTCCAGCCCTCGATCGCATGGCTCATTACATCTGATATATAGTACCCTTTCCCCCGTTTTCTCATGTTCAAATCCTTTCACATCTTCCAGTGACCAGTTCAAACAACACTTTTTTGAAGAGGTGTCCTACTCAAAAGCAGGTGTAGGCCAGCACTAAAGTTGTGGCAGTGGAAAAAGAAAGGCAGAAAAGAGGATATGGCAGGAGAGAAGGCTAAGGGGCTGAATGCAGTAACAAGCACTGTTCTCTGGTGGAGAGCAAACTACACCCACGTGTTTACTTGAGAAGTCACCCTACATCTTAGGTGAGTAGGACATGAGAGGGTTTGACAAGGAGGAGTGGGGGCTCAAGAAACTAGAGGCAGGTGTAGAGGGTGTGCTGAGGACAAGAAACGCCCAACTGCACCAAAGGTCTTGCAGAGGTGAAAATGTGCTAATCTGTTGTGGTCCATTTCTGTGCATCGTCCTTTGATTCTCTCCAAAGAAATAGTAAATAGTGTATTAGGGATAAACAGCAGAAAAATAGAGCAGGTGGGTGGGAAGGGGCCTTGATTTTCAAATAATCACATACTTATTGATATTTCCCAACTGAATGAAGCTTTCTTATCCACCCCCTACCTACTCCCATGTTCCTGCCATAGCACCCCAGTGGCCATATTAAAGAGACAAAGAGAGAGAGAGAGAGAGAGAGAGAGAGAGAGAGAGAGAGAGAAAAGAGCAATTATTTAAGAATACTAACTTGAATCCACCATGATCAAAAATAAATCTTGGTTTATCAATTGTGCCATGTTTGCCCCAAGGTGAGAGCTGCATGAATAGATGCCAGACTCCCCTCTTTTCACTGGTATGCATATCAAGTAAATATTCTTTAACAAGTCCTCATTAAAATAACCCCACACCCAGGGAACCAAAACATTTTGTTGGTTATAATTTTCCACATGCAAATCCTTTTGTTATAATTATGATTAATAATATCCTACTCAAAGAGCTTGCTCTATGCAATTGGCTAAGAAACCACCTGCAAGTCTATATACATATCTTTATATATATTAAATATATACCTGTGAAACAATTGCTACTGGTTAAAAAAACTTAACTGAAAACTTCAGGAACTGCCTTAAACACCAGAATACATACACTTTAAATAAATTTAACTTGCCATCACGCTTCTCTACCTAGCCTTCCTTTTTCTCCAAAATACGTCAAGAACTGTGTTTACCTGTGTGTACTTGTGCTAACAGTGCTTACGTATGCCCAGATATGAAACTGTTTAATTGCAAAGGGTTATCTACATCCATCAGTTATCTCAGTTTGTAAGTTTATCTTGGTGTGTTTGTGTTCCCTCTTTAGTGAATGTGTGTAGGTGTTTGAACACATCTACCAGAGGGAGTGTATATCTCTACAGGTAAGAAAGTGTTCACATTTGTAAAGGAACTTTGCCTGTATTTCAGTGATTCTCAAAACAAACTGTTAAGTGGACAAAGGTGAAAGAAGACAGTCACAAAAGACTGAATAGTGTATGATTCCACTTATATGAAATACTGTATAATGGAATTTAATTTGCCAGAATAGGCAAATTAAAACCATAATGAGTTACCATTTCATATCTGCTAGTGTGGCTAAAATAAAAATGGCTGATAACACTAAAAATTGGTGACATTAAAAATGTGAAGCAACTGGAACTCATATATAAACCACTTTAGCAGTTTTTTTTAATCTTTGTTATTTATTTTATTGATTTTAGAGAAAGGGAAAGAGAAAGAGACAAGAACATCGACCTGTTCCTGTCTGTGCCTTGACCAGGAATTGAACTGGCAACCTCTGTGCCTCAGGACGACGCTCTAACCAACGGAGCCATCCGGCTAGGGCATAGCAGTTTTTTAATAAAGTTAATTATACATCTACCTATGACTCAGTAATTCCCAATGGACTGTTAGAGGTCCAGCAGAACATTGTTTTTGATACCATTTTCCTCTCAATATGATTTTATAGTTGTGATTTTAAAGGCTTGAGATAAAAATGGAATGAAAATAAGGCACGTAAATCAAATGTGAGCAAGAAAGGTCAATGACAGAAAGAGGACAGTGCATTAGTTACTATAACAGTCTAGAGAATAATGCCCTCCTCAATTATTTTAATTAAGAGAAAACCTATGATATTTAAATTTAATGGGAACTGAAAAGCATGAAGAAACTCTGCCAGCTAATTTGATCTTTAAAAGCTGATAATGCAGCCTAAATAAGAAGAGCAGTGTACATCAGACTGACACCTGAAAACCTACTGAGCCCTTTCCTCCTACTGTTTTACTGGGTCCTCCTGCCTTCCCTCTTCTTTCCCCTCCCTCTGTTGGGCTCCACCCAGGTGTATTTTAATCCCCAACACCTCTCACCCTCCCTATGACAATGCGATTAGAATGATCCAATCGACGTTCATATACCCAGTTCACCCCAGGTTCCAAATAAACAAATTTACAAAAGTATACTGTATTCTATTATAGATATGGCACATACACTCAAAGTATAGCCTGGGAAGCAGAGATGACCAGTGAGTGGAAAAAGAATGACTTCATTTGTTTCCCATCCCCACAACTGTAAAAGATCTCTCCCTCTGAACTCCTACAGCATGTTTTTATTCCCTACAGATGGCTCTTACAGCGCTCTGAACTATAAACAAGCACACGTCTAATCTGAAAGAGAGTAAGTTCCCAGACAAAAACCGCATCTTAATGTCTGTATTCACCATGTGCCTAAGATAGTGACTTGTACAGGACCGGCCAAAACAAATGCTGACTCAGCAATTTATCGAATTAATGTGAATAAAAACAGCAGAAGGTGGAAAAAGATGAGGAGAGAAAAAACTGACAGGATTCAACAAAAAGACAGGAGAGAAGGTGAGAAAGTAGGGGAAAAAAGAAAAAACTTGTGAAAATTATTTCTGTTAAGAGTGAGCAGGATTTTTTTTTTAACTGAGAGCTGGAAAAAGCCATTACTATGCATCTACTATTACAGTTATCAGAACCTAGCTTTAAATTGTGACAAACACCTTGAAGTATCTCCCAACCCTTGACATGCACTGACAGTAACTACAGCATTCCCTGACATGCAGGTTCTAGAACCCAACTTCAAACCTACAAAACCCTGATTTATGCATGTTAAAGTTGCAGAAACACCACACTACACCATTTAAGTCATTTCTGTTGCACAGAACTGCCATTTATATTGGCCAGTAGCCCAGACTTGAAAATCTCTGATTAGAGTGAAACTGATCATTGAGATGAGATTTGACCCCAACATATTTAACTTTTTTTTTCTTTTTTTTTTTGTATTTTTCCGAAGTTAGAAGTGGGGAGGCCGTAAGACAGACTTCCGCCTGCACCTGACCAGGATCCACCCGGCATGCCCACCAGGGGGCGTTGCTCTGTTGAGGCTGGAGCCATTCTAGCACCTGAGGCAGAGGTTATGGAGCCATCCTCAGCACCTGGGCCAACTTTGCTCCAATGGAGCCTTGGCTGTGGGAGGGGAAGAGAGAGACAGAGAGGAAGGAGAGGAGGAGGGGTGGAGAAGCAGATGGGCACTTCTCCTGTGTGTTCTGACTGGGAATCGAACCTGGGGCTTCCACACACCAGGCCAACGCTCTACCGCTGAGCCAACCGGCCAGGGCCAACATTTAACTTTAAGTGAAGTTATTTACAGAGTAATCTGGCCTGAAGAATTTATAACAAGATTTTGAAATTAGTCATAAAAATACGATTAAAGGAAACTGAGCAGAGCAGGTCAGTGATACCCTCCAAAACTAAATTTTGTTCCTCCATGCTTAGCACAGAGTTTGAAATGACACATATGGCCAATGTTTCCTGAATGAATTAAATAAATGAATTTTTAATAATCCGAGATGTTTAGGATGGAATCATGTGGGGTCATCTGCTCCAACAAACCTCATTTTAAAGATGAGCAAACTAGAAATCCTGAGAAGTTCAAAAGTAAGCAAGCTGAAAGAAATAGAATATATTGGATATGACACTTTAATTCCCTTTTCCTTTTGTAGGAATGTATTAGAAAAAGGATTGTAAGTATTATAATAAAATGAGAGTTCTGAAAGAAGTGATGTTAAAAAGGCGCCTAGGACTAGGAATAAGAGACTGGCACAAATAAATAAATATAGCTGGCCAAAATTATTTTCCTAAGCTTAAATTAATTACTCAATTTAATCTAACAAAAAAAATAATCTAAAGGATTCTCAGAAAAAGAAACATGCGCCTCACGAAAATGTTACAAACCACGGGAGACCTCACATAATTTAAATCTCCACAGGCTTATTTCCTGTTCCAGTACGACCTCCTGGGATAAGTTTTACTGCAGTGTTCATTACCAGATGACTTCTGGTTTTAAGAGAAGCCAAGGGCAAGCTGGAAATGCGACTCTTAACTAAACATAAAACAACAACAAAACTTGCGGCTGTTTATCAGTTGTTTATAATCAGAATGCCGGCTTCCAAAGGAAACATACAACCTCCGTAGGCAAAACTATAACGACTCAGTCACGTCCTCAAGAAACCAATACACAAACTTAGCCGGATCCAGCTGCGCTGCAAGGGAGCCAGGAAATTTATTCTAAGACAGAGCAGAGAGATCAAAACGGCGAGTTCAAGACAAGCCAGATTTCTTTTTTTAAAGGGGTGTGGCGTTTTTTCCCCTCTTTCCAACTTTCAACAAGCATAATACTTTGAAGGAGAATTGGTGAGAAAACCCTATTAGGAGGATCGTCCCGAGCTTCTCCTGGGTGGGTGGGAGGGGCGGCTGGTCACCGCGAGCTCGCACGCCGCGGCGGGCGCGGGCTGCCGCCGGAGGGAAGGGGCCGGTTCCGAACCAAGGGAGGCCGGGCCCCCAAGTGATTCATCGACTCATGGTTCGCGCGTCTCCACCGCAGGCGACGCCCAGTGCGCCCCACGGTCCGCACCCGGGCCGGGTCGCTCCGAAGCAGCCCCCAGAGTCGCCCCGCTGCCCGAAAGGGACCCGTAGGGCAGGAGACCGGGCCGGCGACTGGAAGGCAGCAACCTCTCCCTCTTCCGCCACCATTGCCGGTGCGACTCCCTGCCCGCGCCCGCAGACGGACTTCCTGGAAAGCACCAGGTTGGACTTACCTGACTAGCGCCCGCTGGGGATACCGACTCCTTCACAGACGCGCGAGGACTGACTGTGATTCAGTTCCCTGCACCCGCCCGTCTGCCTGCGTCTGCCTCCCAGGGAGTTGCCGGATCCACCCGCCACCAGCACCCCCACCTCGACCGCACTGTATGTGCGGCTAGTTCCCCCTTCGTCACCCAGGCGCCTGCGCACTCTTATGTCCAGAGCATCCTGGGAGTTGTAGTTCGGGCGATGAGGGAGAGAAGCTCAGCGCAGGACCCCGGGTCTTTACAATCGGCAAGACATTGGAAGCAGTTGCGGATACCAGGCATTAACTCCAGCCTGGGACAACGCTCTCTATTCGTGGAAATATTTAACCTATGAGCTATGAGCAGCAGCTAGAGGCTCTTTGGTATAGATTTCCTTTTTACTTTGACTTTTACTAAAGATGCACAGAAGGCATGGCTTGTATTGTATTGTATACCCTTGGAGTAGATCATGTGAGCACATAACATTGAGTCTTGAAAAACTGATAGGTAAAAAAACAAAAGCTAAAGTACGAGAAAGGCATAAGTCAGGCGGATGTCATTTCAAAGGCATAGGGACCCTAGTGATTTCTTAAGCTTGCAACCAGGGATGTTACTGTAGGTATATAGTACCTATATTGCCTGGCATTTGGCAGTTTCGGCCCCATCCCTTACGGGCATTCTAACTTGAAGTTCTACAATGAGAGGTGTAGCTGGGCTAACGTGGGAGGGGACTGGGACAGATGGGTAGTCTGGAGGGGAGGACGAAAAGAACGGGAATATTTTAGAGGACAATCAATGGCTGCCTTTTGTAAATGTCTCAGGGAACAGCGATGGCCTTCCATTCATTCATTTACTCACTCACTGGGAATTTTTCTGGCCTGCTCTTCTGGAGTAAACCATTCCTAGGAGTAATGCTCAGCTTTGGTACACCTCTTTCAAAAATGTAACCAGGAAGAGGACTGAAATACCTCCGTGAGGTACATCCCAGCTACACCCAGTGTAGGAGCCGACTAATGACTGAACCTCTCCAGGCATCTCCTTCTTCCACTCAGAGTAGGGAGTGCCCTAGGTAAAGTAAACACCCTGGAATTTTATGCAACCGGTACCCCCTAATCCCAGCAATAAAGATAACTAAAATTTTTGAGTTTTTAAGAATAAAACCCTCCTAAATTGCAAATACTCTTAGAAGATCATCAACATTAAATCATTTGATAGTGTATCTTATTTTCTATTGCATCTTAGTGTGGATCGCTTTTTGAGAGCAACTTCCTACAGAGTTCAGGTTCGACCAATATTTATTGAGTACTTAATCCACACAAGGCAGTATGCCAACATGTCACTTATAATAACTATCCAATCCTCAAAATAACCCTAAAAAGAATGTATCAGTATCTTCCATTTCTACAGATGTGGAAACTAAGACCCAGAAAGTAATTTGCACAAGGTCACAGAGCCAGGAATTAGAGATTCAGAAATAAGGCACAGGAATCCTGACTCAAATTCTAGTGTGCTTTCCACTGTTAATCAGATTGAAGTGCATCCTAAACCTCATCAAATTCTGTAAAGTAAAATAATCTGTGACCATGCCCAACAGACATGAAAAAAAGTTCTCTAACAAAGTCTAGGGAGATGGTACTCTGACTGGATGAAATTAACATCTGGATTCATTGATAGTTCTATTTTTCATTAATAGTTAAGATATAGGTACTCTGCCTTGCTAGCAAATCGCCTGCAAATTCTTGCTACACCTTTGGACCACCACTCAAGGGGAAACTGACAGAATGGAGTTCCTGAATAAGCAAAACATAAAACCATGACTGTCCCAGATACGATCTGTTTTAAGAAGGACTTTCTTTTGCAATATGGCTCCTTTTGCTTTGCTTTTTAGGCAGAAATGGCTTTTAGTTCAGTGTCTGATTGAATTAACCTAAACATTTCCTTCCTGATCTTCCAACATGGGGTTTAGGCATACATTAAATATACATTCTCCTTTAGTTATTTATATTGTTTCTCCTATCAAATGTCTGAATTTTATTTTAGTTCTTTTTTTCTATATTATAATCACAAGGCTTACAAACATGAATCTCCTAAACCCATGTACATTCAATACCACATATGGGACCAGATGTGTTAAGAATAACATCGTAGGCCTGACCTGTGGTGGCGCAGTGGATAAAGTGTGGACCTGGAACACTGAGGTTGCCGGTTCAAAATCCTGTACTTGTCTGGTCAAGGCACATATGGGAGTTGATGCTTCCTGCTCCTCCCACCCTTTTCTCTCTCTCTCTCCCTCTCTCTCATTCTCTTTCCTCTCTAAAATGAATTTTTTAAAAAAGAATAACATCATAGCCTGACTGTGGTGGCACAGTGGATAGAGTGTCTGCCTGGAATGATGAAGTCGCTGATTCAAAACCCCGGGCTTGCCTAGAGAAGCAATTACTACAATGCTTACTGCTCCTCCTCCATTCCCTGCCTTTCTCTCTCTTTCCTCTCTCTAAAGTCAACAGATAAAATCTTAAAAAAAAAAAAAAAAAAAAAAGAATTACATTCCAGTGTCAGATAAAACTGTAAAAAAAAAAAAAAGGTAGAGCCTTTCTTGGTACTTTCACTCTTGCTATTCCCCATACCAGCAGCCAAAATGACCTTTTAAAAAACAAGTCAGCCTGACCTGTGGTGGCACAGTGGATAAAGCGTCGACCTGGAACACCTGAGGTCGCTGGTTTGAATCCTGGGCTTGCCTGGTCAAGGCACAAATGGGAGTTGATGCTTCCTGCTCCTCCCCACCCCCATCTCTCTCTCTCTTTCCTTTCTAAAATAAATGAAGTCTTAAAAAAAAAAAAGAACAAATCAGATCATGTCACCCTCCTTCTCCAAACCACTCATGGTTTCCCATCATATTTTGAATAAACTCCCAAGTTACCAGCCCTACAAGTCCTTGCATGACCATTTTATTTCCTACCACTCTCTCTGCTCCAGCCACACTGCCCTCCCTGAGGTTTCTCAGTCCTGCCAAAGGTATTCTACCTCAAGGTTTTTGTACTGCACAGGCGAAAGCCTTTCCTCCCAAATACTCATGGTTCATGCCTTCATTTTGATAAAAATTCTGCTCACTGTCACTTTTGAAAGGCCTTCTTTGACTTCACTCACTCTTTCTTTCCTTTCCTTACATTTTGGGGTTCATGGCACCTGTTACTACCTAACAACATTTTGCTTATACACTTAGCATAAGCTCAAAAAGGACTTTGTGTTGTTTACCCCTTGATCTCTAGCATTTGCAACAGTGCCTCACATACAGCAGGTATTCAATAAATGTTTGTAAATAAATACTAAATCCTTCTCCCGCCTCCTCTTCTCATCTTAGGACACAGAACCAGGTTCCCGGGTAGATGCCTGCCAGTGACCTGATGCAGATATAAACACCAGCTATGAGAGAACTGGCTCCACAGGACAAGACCCAGTGAAACTCATCCTGAAATGGAGACAGAATTCTCTTTAAAAGGACTATTCTTTATGGGTTGTACTTATTAGCTTTTACTTTGAAACATGCAATTAATTATTTTTAAGCGAGAGAGGCAGAGATGAGAAGCATCTCAAAGTGCTCATAGTTGCAGCACTTTAGTTGTTCATTGATTGCTTCTTATATGTGCCTTGATGGGGAAGGGGGACTCCAGTCGAGCCAGTGACCCCTTGCTCAAACCAGTGACCCTGCACTCAAGATGGTGAGCCTGTGCTCAAGCCAGATGAACCTGCATTCGAGCCCACAACATTAGGGTTTCAAACCTGGGACCTCAGCATCCCAGGTTAATGCTCTATCCACTGCGCCACCATCGATCAAGTGAAAAACACAATTCTTGAAGAGGAAAGTAAAAGGAAAACCCTGAATATTATAGTTACATAAATAAGTGAAAAGGTAAATTCCCTTGATGCCTGTGGTGGATTAAAAAATTGTTAAAAATATTTGCTGTCCTTTAAAGGAAAAGAGCCCTTCCCATTGCCATGTGACCTGCAGTGCCTCCCTGTTGACGTTTTCACACAAATGTCATATTGTAATTACAAAGCCTTCAAACAGGAATCTTGCTCAGGCTAATGAAATGTGAGTAGAAGTGACAATATGACAGCTATGAGTAGAAGCTTTTAAGAGTCATTGTGTTTCTCAAGTGTGTGTTTACTCTTCTTCCACCTAGAGAATGCCATGTCCCAAATAGAGGATGGTCCTTCTTCCTGGGCCCCAAAATGAGAAGTCACTGGATCAGAACCTCAGGTAAACACAGGTGCTGACATGTAATGTGAGCAAGAAGTAAACTGGGATTTAGGTCTGTTTTGACTATAGACTGACCCGGCAAAAGCTGAATACTGCATTGCCTATTCCATGAAAGGCGATCCTCTGAAATAGAAGTGGAACGGCACCACTCTGCCATGCATTTATCCCACTTCAAGTAATGAAAACCGGTTTAAATTCAACATTCTAAAGAAAACAAATCTGAGACTGTTAGGTAAAATTTCTGAGTGAGGGACAGAGTGCATACAGTTTTAGTTTTCAAGGTTGGCTTAGAATGAAAGTGATAAAATGACACTGGAATTCTACTTAATGTATTATTAGCCCTAATTAGTATTATCTTTAAACTCGCTGCCGGAGGAACTTATAAAGCAATGTTACACTGAATCATCATATGCAAATTAATGCCAGCAGTAACTTTCTTGTTATCAAAGCGTTCCTTTAGGAAATAGTTTTTCCTTGATACACTTGAGTATTTTTTTTTCCCAACATATTTTATAAAAGTGCTGAGAAAAGTTAAGCAAAAAGTATAAACTTGAAACTAAAAGGTAAGGATTTCATTCTGGGAGATTGGAGTTAAAGCAGCAGGAGGTAGGAATCAGAAGACAAACACAATGGCTGGGGCATACCATTTTTTACAAACGACTTCAAGCAAACTCTGGCTTGAAATACCCTTTCCTGTCACACCATCTGTGCCTGTTAGAAGCTTCATGTTTCATTGTCCATCTCAAATGCCCATTTCTCACTCCAACCTCCCTAATGCCATCAGGTGGAATTAATTTTGACATGGCTCAATTTTCATAACTTATTACGCCTCCACTGGAGGTGCACTAAATATACATCTCAGCCAAATTCCAAGGGACTGAGTAATTAACTTCTAGGATACACAAATAAACCTAAAGTATTAGGTCAAAATTTAAATTATTATTTTAATATCCTTATTAAAAGTGTTAGTGCTAGAGTTATTAAGTTGACCAATACATACGATACAAGTATAGAAACAATAATTCCCCAACACTGTTTGCTGTTAGACTCTCTCCTGCAGTCACTACTGCATCATATTTTAGCTGAGGTCGGTGGATGAACAAGATCAGGAATTAAATAAGAATTAAATTCTGGTTTCAAATTGTAAATGCTAGGTATACAATGTTTCAACAAGGCCAGAGTTACAATGTAACCTCTGCTTATTGTTCTTTGTATTATGTAAATTTTTGTAAATATTTATTGACTAAAAAAATACATAATGTTCTTCCTAAGTTATCTAATACAGTCAATCTAGTTCCCTATTTATCTACCTGAATGTTCTTAATAATTTTTTAATTATTTTGAATTGATTTTGAACATGAACCTTTATCAGCAATTATTACAGCATTTTTTAATCCAATAATTGCTATACATTTACACTTTGATAGAATTTCAAAAAAAATACATTCAATTTTTCACTCAGGTTACATCTAGAAAGCCTGCCTGTATCTGAACATGAATATTTGTATAATAATAACAAATCTAAATGACACACTATTGCTGATGAGATATGAGTAACCTTTATAAGTACTTAACCATGCCAAAGTTCAAGGATGTTGGAAATACTATTGAAGTCAGCATTCAACCTATCATGGAAAGAGTTCAACCACGGTGGCTCCTAAGCCCTTCTGCTTGAATTGCTTCTGTTCATAAGTATTTACTTATGATCAAGAGTCAAAAAGACTGTTTAAACGAGTCATTTAACTATTTAGCTGCACTGTTATGTAGCTCACATTTCTCAAGGATATTCTAAGTCTGTCAAACGTCTCGCTAAACCCAAATACAGTGTGTTCTTTTGACCAAATTCTCATGAATTCCTATCACTTATTCTAAGTGAATCTGTGCTGCCTCTTAGAGATCACTGCTTCACTTCTAAGTGTTTATAAACCACTAAAGTGGGTAATATGCTTTTCTAAAATTTTGCTCATGATTGATCAAATCAGTGGTCTAGGCTTTAAAGACACTCTCAAACACTCACGTTTCGAGCTATGCACCTGCCTGATTTTCCTCCATCATCTTCCTTCTTAGGTTGGTTACACCTGAAGCATAACCCAAACTCATTCAAGCACACATACATCTAGTTCAGGGGTCGGGAACCTATGGCTCGCGAACCAGATGCGGCTCTTTTGATGGCTGCATCTGGCTCGCAGACAAATCTTTAATAAAAAAATAATAACGTTAAAAATATAAAACATTCTCATGTATTACAATCCATTCATTTCCTACCGCTTATGTTCATGGTTGCAGGTGGCTGGAGCCAATCACAGCTGTCCTCCGGGACACCAAATTTTTATTGGATAATGTGTAACGCACACATGTCATTGTATGGCTCTCATGGAATTACATTTTAAAATATGTGGCGTTCATGGCTCTCTCAGCCAAAAAGGTTCCCGACCCCTGGTCTAGTTCCTGCTGAGGTCCTGTGACATGTGGGACACCTGATAGAGGCTGTGGAGCATCGGATCACGTTCCCTGAGTGGTAGGACAGGGAGGTGGGTTGGAGGCTGGGGCAGAGAGGGTATGGGGCGCCATTTCATACAGCAGAGAAAGGCTGAATGATTAAACTCAGAGGGGGTGGTCCATAGCAGAGTGAAGTGTAATCCACAGCAGACCCAAGCCAGACTCCCAAACCTAAAGGAGGGCACACAGAAAGCAGAGCAAGTACAAACAAGCTGGAACAGCAGGAAAGCCAGGAGGAGCAGAGCTGAGGGAGAGGGTGGGTCAGGAGGAACGAACTCCTGAGTCAGCTCTATCTTGTTTATATTCAATTCTCGGAGTGACAGGGGAGGGCCTGCCTGCCAAGGAAGCACAAACATGAGTAAAGATTCAGTCCTGCTTACATTCCTGATGTTGTAGATTAATTAATTTAAATTCCTAAAGCACAGAATGGAGAACTTTGTTGGCATTAAGATCCATGGGTATTTTTTTTTTTTTAATTTTAATTTATTTTATTTTTGTGGCAGAGACAGAGAGAGAGTTAGAGAGAGGGACAGACAGATAGGAAGGGAGAGAGATGAGAAACATCAATTCTTCGTTGCTGCTCCTTAGTTGTTCATTGATTGATTTCTCATATGTGCCTTGACCGTGGGGCTACAGCAGACCGAGTGACCCCTTGCTCCAGCCAGTGACCTTGGGCTCAAGCTGGTGAGCCTTGCTCAAACCAGATGAGCCTGCGCTCAAACTGGCGACCTCGGGGTCTCGAACCGGGATCCTCCACGTCCCAGTCCGACGCTCTATCCTTTATTTAGGTTAGAATTCAGGGTAGTAATACCTAAGTACCTTCTGTATGCCAAGCGCTGTTCTAAATGTTTATACATTAATCCTCATTACAGTACAACTGTGATTATGAGTCCTATTTTACAGATGAAGAAACTAGAGCTAGGTAATTTGCAGAAATCCATGCAACTAACAGAAGTGAGATTTGAACTAGGCAAGTATAACCCCAAAGTTCATACTTAACTCCTATTCATTATAGCCTATAGACTGAAAGAGAATCCTTTAAATAATTACTATACTCCCTTGTTCATGATAAGGTGTGAAACAGCAAACAGAAATTAGAATAGGCCTTATACGCTCCTTCGAGGACCTTGTCACAAGTTTAAGTGACAAAGAGTTAAGCAGAGTTCAGCAAGAGGGCAGGAAGAACAGGTATTCTTGTTTATCCAGGGCAAACCTTTATAGTGTAACTTTATGATTTTTATCTCCACATAGCTTTAGAAAAAGTGAATCCAAAGTTAATATAAAAATTCAAGGTGAAACACTTAACCCATCTGGGTTACCTATAATTCTTGCTCCCATTATTTTAATACATTTTAACTGTTTAGCTGAATGTGTGCATTTTTGTTATAATAACGAGTTCTCATTTCTCCCTCTGGCTACTTCTGGTTGTCTATCTACTCCTTATCTTCATAAGAAGGGCACTTTATAGTTCCTTCTGCAAAAGGGTTCATCTAACATGGTACCAACCATTTAAACACACAATGTGTCTAAAAATTAACCAGATTAAATCAGTCTTTACTTTCATTTTAAAAGGAAAGTTTATTCATTCCTAATGTTCTGTACATATTTTCACTTGAAAATTTCATTTCAGACACAAATGAATAGATTACATCTTTCAAAGCAAAAAGAGCTTGATTAAGTAAAACAGTACATATTTACTTTAGTATTAAGTCTGGCTGGCTAATTTCAAAGGGTCAAACATTGCACCCACTTGTGCCAACTGGGATCAGGGTAAAAGTATTTCATGCTTCATACATTTTTCTTTATCACACATTTAATTCCCTCACAATGTTCAATTTCACATTTAAAAGGCAAATTAATCATTAATTCCCTAATGAATAAATGTCTACCTCTGACTGGAAAGTTTCAAAATAAAAAAATAAAACAATGTAGATCTTTCAGTAACTGCTTAGCCAAATAAATATTGCCAATATAAGTTTAAAAAGGTGCCCTGGACAGTTGGCTCAGTGGTGGAGCATTGGCCTGGCGTGTGGATGTCCTGGGTTCGATTGCCAGTCAGGGCACACAGGAGGAGCAACCATCTGCTTTTTCATCCCTCCCCGTTCCCCTTCTCTCACTCCCTTCCCCTCCCCTCCCCCATGGCTCCATTAGTTCAAGCACAATGGCTCCAGGTGCTGAGGATGGCTCTGTGGAGCCTCTGCCTCTTGCGAGCATGGGCCCAGATGAGCAGAGCATCAGCCCCAGACGGGGCTGGCCAGGGGAGATACCAGTTGAGCACATGTTGGAGTCTGTCTCTCACTTGGGGAAAAAAAGTTTACAAAGTATTATTTCCTTTGTTCTCAGGTCATACTCCTGCTTCAATTCCCCATACTCTTCAAAATAATACAGCTACACATAAGGTCACACATTACAGGCAGGTAAACTGGTAAAATATTACAGATTGGTAGCATGCAGGTATTTTACATCTTTAAAAGCAATGAAAAATGCTTGTTTCCCTTGACTAGATGAAACAGAATTAAGATAAAGGTTTAATTAAAATATAAATATTAATACATGTGGAGGCCTATTTCTTTTTTAAAAAAAAGAAAAGTGGCAGAGATGAAAATTTTAGGTCAGAAAAATATCTTTCCTAACTAAAGATTTTCACTGGCAAAGTTTGCTACTAAAATAAAATTTCTTAAGATGGACATTTTCTACCCATTTTATTTCATGATATGGCCAATTGCTATCTATCCATTTAGATTATCCATGGGAAATTTTTAATCCTGGGCCAGCTTCTCTCAACTGAGCAGTGTGCATTTCTGATTGGTTCTGCTGCTCTCCAGTGAGCATGTGCTTGGAAGCGTGCAAACACACACACACACACATTCACACTCACACTCACACTTAAATAAAAGCCTATGAGAAACATGCTGTTTACTGTGCTCACTCTCCTTCTTTGCATCTTCCTTTTTTCTCTACCATTTTGAAGAGAAAATATTGTATCTTTTCAAATATCATTTCAGTAAAGGCTGTTCTTCAATAATGATTCTGAAGACAGTAAGATGCTGAAGAGGAACAGACAACTGTCTGTAGACAGTTCAGACCTCTTGCTCTGAACAAAGCCTTCTGAAGAAATGTTAGTACACACTTTATAACCACAAGATTGTGATGTGCAGGAGCTGGAAGGGACCCCAGGAAGCATCTAATCCACTCACATCACTTGAAGACAAGATAGATGGCAAGTCTTGTCCAAAGTTATGCCCAGTTGATAGCTAAGTCAGTGCTGTTTTCCAAAAATACCACATGGGGACAAATGAGTATTCATTTCTTTGGAGCTGGAGGACAACTCAATTCAAGCAACATTTATTAAGCACCTATTTTGTACAAGGCACCTTACTAGATGCTACTGAAGGTACAAAGATGGATGACAGTCCCTGCCTCCAAGTGCTTATGAAAGTCCTGTGAGGCCATGTTTCAAGATCTTTCTTAGAAGAACGTAATACTGACCAAGGCTAAGGTTGCTGGTGATAACAAGGTCGTTGCTGCCCGGGAGGGCTGCTCTCCCATATGACACTTTCTTCCTTCACTGTCAGAGCTCCAGCCTGTCACACAGCCACTGGGGCCCTAGGACAGTCTTTCCTCCCAGCCCTCCAGTCACCCTGCAGGTCACAGCCTGTCCCACCCTGGTGACAGAGCTGACAGGAAGGCAGCGGTACCCCAGACCCACCCCTCCAATCACTGTGTGCTTCCCCCTTGTGTCCAGCCTTAGGCTCTCTGCGAGGACCCTGCCCATGTCCCAAGGAACTGTCAAAGTGACCCAGGAGAATGCCCTAGCACAAACATCGCTGGAATATAACACCCACTGCCACCATCAACCACCTCTCCTGCGTCTATGTGGAAAATAAGGTAATTCCAGCCCCTGCCCCCCTGCCATACTCCTGCTTCAACTCCCCACACTCACAACAATATGGAAGATGTGCTTGTTGGTCAGAAGTAAATTCAAGAGGCATTGGAAAACAGTGAATAGATAAAAATGATCTCCCATTTTGTATGTCTTTTCCAGTATAGTATTTTCATACCACTACCTGATTAAATTCTCACTGCAACTCTGAGGTAGTTAGTGAAGATATTATTCCCATTGTAACATAGCTGAAGAACCTTAGGCGTGAGACTAAGTGGCTTGCCCCAAAGTCACCCAGCTAAGAAAGTGTAGAGCCAAGTGTCCAGGCTTCTTGACTCCAAATCCAGTGCTCTTCCCCCTATATAGTCTATAATTGGCAGGCAATTAAATGAATTGCCCATGATCATACCCCTGCTAAGTGTTGGTGATGGGATTAGGAGTCTGTCTCTAAACCTGTTAGTAGGGTGCCCTTCCACCATACCAACTAGCAAAGCCAGTGTGCTCAGAATGACTACCATGGAAGATCTAGAGAAATGTCTGGTCTCCGTCACCCTCCCCCAAGTCAATGATGCATCACAAAACTGGGATAACCTCTGGAACAGGTACAGTCCTTCTCGAACAATGCCAGAGGCAGACTACAAATTTAAATCTTAGAACTTCGCCTCCACCCATACTGAAGTTCAATCATCGATGTTATGGGCAAATGGGAAACAGGTAAGCTGAGCAGAGCTTACTTTTGCCATTACACAACTCTGAACCTTTAATTTCTATCTCCCTTCTCTACCTCATTCGGCCTCTCCACTTTACCAAACAAACTCCTGAACCACAAGACAAAATCCAATTTAATCCAGAACTGGTAGCAAGAAAACAATGAATCCGTCCTGGGTTCTGGGTTCTTTCCTTCCTCTAGCTTGTTGAACGGAGGGCCTCGTCATGTGATTTTCATTCAGAGGACTCGCCCGATGCTTGCAATCATTCCTACACCTTTTCTTTACAAATGTCTCAGTCCTTTAGCTTTGAGGATAGCACTGTATGTGGTGGGGAGATTTGAGATGCAGAGCAATAAGGAAAAACTGCTCCTGGAAGACAGAGCTAAAACATTTCATATCAGTTCTCTGCTCATTAAAATGAAAGTAGCTATTACTGAATCATTAGTGTGGGAGAGGAAGGAAGCTTCAGGATCATGACTTAAAACCCAATTCCAGAAACAGTTCCACTGAGTACAGGTAACGTATGCCACAGAACCCAGGATTCACAATTTAGTGCCCCTGCCTGCTATTGCTGATGCTATAAAAACTTGCACTAAAGATGGTATCCACTTTGCAAAAAGGCACTCCACCCTCAAAACCCAAGAAACACATATCAAATTATATCAGTCCAGAGTTCTTATATATACTTTCTCTGTCTCCTTCACAATGCCTAAGGGAGGGCTAAGTACACTGTATTCACAAAAAGAGGAAATGTGTGCAAACTCTTTTGTGAATTTCAAGATCTAGCTTACATTTAAAACAGGCTAATGCTTAATGCTGGTTTCAAGTTTGAGCATCTGAAACGTTCTCATGTTCTCACCGTAGTTATTCAGAGCACACTGGTTTCCCTAATGTCAGTGCCACGGTTCTGTCTGGGAGAGAAGCTGCTGTTGTTTTGATCTGGAATGCCAGGCTCCCCATAGGGGAATTGCTTTGAGGAGTATAGGCATATAGAATTCTGAAACGGAGATGGGCTTTTGCTGTACAAGGAAGTGCGTGCTCTCACATGGGTGAGCTGTGTGTGCCCCTCCAAGTTAGTGATGATCTATCTAACCTACACCTGCAGCGACTCAGAGGACTAACGGAAGAGAGGAGGAGCTTGGAGACAGCAACTCCCTTCAATCAGCTGTGCAGCTTTAGCCAAATAGCTCTTTACAGTATTCAGTATTTATGTACAAAATATTTATATATAGTATAACCTACACAGATGGAAGGGGCTCAGCTGTGTTGATGAAGATGAAAGCGCTTCTACTTACACACTTTAGGCATGTGCTGAAACAATGAAATGGTTTGGAGGTTTCTAATACTCATTTCCTAAGGTCATTATCCATATATGCTGTGAGATGTGGTGGTTGGTGACCTAAAATACAAACACCAGGCAGTAATTTCACACTAACCTGGGCCTGCAGCAACTCCAAGGACAAGGGACATGGGGCTGGGGAGAGAGCATCTCCCTTCAATCAGTTGTCCAGATGTAGCCAAATACTAGTTAGATATTTAGATATTTGGCATTACACACACACACACACAAACACACACACATTTATTTATTTACATTAGGCCCTACAAAGATGAAAGGAAGAGATTTAATCATGCCAATGATGAAACAACTTCCATTACACACTTCCGTAGGGGAGATGTAGTGCCAGAATAATGGTGTGATCTCCAGACTTGCAGAGTCTGTCTCCTCAAAGTCATCTTTTAGGAGTTATGCTGTGAGATGAGCCTGCAGGTCCAGGCGAATGATTTTGCATTTAATGTGGGCCTGCACAAGTCTAAAAGAGGGAAGGAGGTGGTGGGGGAGAGATTATCTCCCTTTAATCAGTTGTCCAGATGTTGCCAAATAGCTCAACATTATATTTGGCAAAATGTATACATATAAAAATATTTTATATATATTATGTACCATCATGATGGATGGTAAGGAATTAATCTCACTCATGATCATGAAAAACTTCTACTTGCACACTTTGGGCAGATGGAGAGATGAAGTCCTAGGCTAATTAAATGATTTACAGGCTTCCGAAAATGTAAATTTATCCTCTAGTAGTTATTTTTTTAATATGTGAATACTCATGAAAATGTTACCTCTCAATCTACTTTTAAAACACAGGTAATAGAGTAAGATCAGATGATTAGCAATAACTATATTGCTCACAAAAATTAGGGGATATTTTATAGCTTCATATTCATTTTGAAATACCCCCTTATTTTTGTAAGCAGTTTATTTGATTCCATAGCCTCTACTGCATATGACTCAACTATTTTACAAGCTAACACAGTGCTAAATTTTGATAACATCCCATTGCCTTGCTTTAATACTATCAACCACTGCAGCACAGTCACCATCAGATCCTGACTTTTTTCTTGCTTTCTGACAGGGTTTGGCAGAAACTGCCCTGGCCCCCAGTCACAGCACCTCGGGGCTGCAGAAAGCACTCTGTAGAATCCCAGACTTCTTAAAGGTGAAGGTAAGAAGGAGAGTGAGAAAAGAAAGGAGAAAGCTTACTTGGAGGAGTACCAGGGACTCAGCACTTATATCTGCAACAAATCTAAAGTGATAGGAGAAAGCCACAGAAGAGAAATGTTTTTCCCTTTGGCAACACAGTAACCAAAACACGTGTATACAAAAGAAAAAAGTAAGAGTTGAATACAAGCTAATGAATGTTTATAAACCAGCAACCTGGGGCGGGGGAAAGCCTTGATTTGTAATATTTGCTAATTTCCTTGGTATAAATACTCCCACCACGGCCAATTTCAAGCTACCAACAAAAAGTACTGAACATTTGAATTGAGAAGAGATGTAACTAGCACACCATTATAGTACATCTGCCATACAGACACACCAGATGCAAACAGTCTCAAGGACATTGGAAATAGCAAAATGTATTTTTGAGTATTACTTTTGTTTTTAATATAACAGTTAATTGTAAGTGCATGTCATTTAATTTTTAATAATGGCTGTGTTTAACAACCATTTTGCAAAATTATTGAAAATTTAATAATCAGTAAGCCTGTATGAGTTGGCTCCAACATACCATACCTAAAGTGGGAGGAAAAGTCAGGCTGAAAAATCATTGAATACTATTTACTTTTTTTTTTTTTTTGTATTTTTCCGAAGCTGGAAACAGGGAGGCAGTCAGACAGACTCCTGCATGCACCCGACAGGGATCCACCCGGCATGCCCACCAGGGGGCGATGCTCTGCCCATCTTGGGGTGTCGCTCTGCCGCAATCAGAGCCATTCTAGCACCTGAGGCAGGGGCCACAGAGCCATCCTCAGCGCCCCGGCGAACTTTGCTCCAATGGAGCCTTGGCTGCGGGAGGGGAAGAGAGAGACAGAGAGGAAGAGAGGGGGAGGGGTGGAGAAGCAGATGGGCACTTCTCCTGTGTGCCCTGGCCGGGAATCGAACCCGGGACTCCTACACACCAGGCCAATGCTCTACCACTGAGCCAACCAGTCAGGGCTATTTACTTTTTTTTGTATAGATAGGGAGACATAGTAGAAAATAAAAGAATTTCTATGATTCTTAAAACGTCAGTATGTTCTGTTCATTAATTCCTCAAGAATATAAAATATTCTCAAGAAAATGAGATGTTTCAAAGGATTTTAGAGCTATAAATGTGAATACTTAAAATATAGGTAAATGTCCAGTTTTATAAAGGCTATCTATCCTGAACAGTTTCCAGGAGCTCTAGAAGCCGACTAGAATAACACATGAATTATTTTACCATTAACTTGTTTTACCGCTATAAAGCCACTCAGAAACCCTCTTGGACTGGGGCTGCCCTCGGCCAGGGCCAGCAGCCTTTTTAGCTCCAGGTGTTACCAGCACAGGGGATGCCACTTTTAAAAGGCTCAGACTTACAGAGAGAAGAAAAAAACAGAATGAGCTGGAAGGAAGGGAAAGGAGAAGGGATAAGGGAGGGAGACGGAAAAGCTTTGTGGAGATGGAAAAGCATTATGTCCGAGTGCCACCAATTACTGACAGTTAGCACAGGCCTGTGAACTGGATTGAGCTAGAGGCTGGAGTCCCAGTTCCCTGTTTTAGCACTGCACTGTTGCACTGCTGGATTGAAAGATTAAAGCACACTACCACACAATCATCTCAGTTACACTCCCACAGCTTTCCAGCTTGGGATGACTTACATCTGGGTAAATGATAATTCACATTTTTTCCTGATGTTTGCAAACGTCTGGATGGATCATGCCATATAATCTGTATAATTAACCTGAAAGTTCACATTTCCTTGTTACAGTAAACAAAAAGCAATAAATGCTTCTAAAATTTGCCAAAGTTACGCAGTCACGTGTATCAGACAACCTTGATTAAGGTGCATTATTATTATTTTATTTAAGCATTTTACTGTTTTAAAAGCCTCCCTCTTATTAAAATTTAAAAATATCACATCATGTCTGGAAAACTTTAAAGCAGTTTTGTAAAAAGTTATCCATCAGAGAGTCATGTTAAAGATTGAATTTACGTTGAAAAATCAGTAAAGGTAGGTGTGCCAATTCATGTTGTTACCTGTGAATCTGGCTTGAAGCTATATTTGTGGGTTAATAAACATTTTATACTTGTTTACTCAGGCTGTGTTAAAATATCATAATGCTGTCTAGTTTTTAGGAAGATGACACCACTGATCTTTGATCAGTGGGGGCATGTGCATTTAGTGATGTTTCTGAAACTAAGAGAGAATTTGTGCTAAGCTGGGTCACACTTTCTCACCCAGTCAAAGATTGGCAATACTAACTTCTTCTGTGGTCAGCAGAACACTTCTGATGTATTTAGCCTAACTCAAAGCTATGCATGTAAACAGAGATAGGCCTCTATCATAATCACAGTTACAAACATACTTATATAATAAATTTCTTTCAGTGGCTAAAAAAAAATAGTTTTTGTAAGAAAAGCAAGACAACCCAATATGAAAGTGGTTAAATCATTTTCGACCGCTGTCACCCACTAACATCTGCATATATCCACTGGTGCAGGTGGCCAGAGGTGCCCATGAACAAATAAACCAATTGTATATATTTAAAAATCCAAGATAAATAAGTAATGCTAAGAAAGAATAACAATTAAATTATTAGTTCTGTGGCTAATAGAAATGAACAACCTTTGATAAAATAGTCCTGATGGGGAAGGAGAAGAGCTTTAGTTGTTTTTAAATGGCCGCCGTGGTGAAACTTCACCTCTTGTAGAAATTTATCTTCGGTCTCCTTCAACTCGCTTTTTACGAACTAGGTAAGAAAGAAATAAAGGTTGAAAAGACGAAGTGAAGGAATATTTCTTAAATTTCAGATAAACAACATTAATCACACGGAATAGCAATCCCACACACTTGAGGGTACTGTTACTATAAATTTCAACATTCAATTACCCAGTGGATTATTCTATCATTATTGGGAATATAATGATAGAATAATCTAGTGTCTTGTGGGGATTTACATGTAAATAAAGCTATGTCTGATAGTTGAGAATTTAAATGTTAGAACTTTCTCATTTCTATGGAGTAGAATAGATCCACAGCATAGTGAATTTCTAAATATTTTCTTGGTCACTTATCCACAGCCCATCTTCTCAGCTTTTGTGCAACTCAATCACCAACTGGCTTAAACTAAAGCCCCAGGATGACACATTCACAATCTATTTATTCTGATTATGGCTTGAAGACCAGGAGGATCTGCTATCAGAATTTCAAAGTTTCTAAACCAGTTTTAAATAGAACCTCCTAAATATCTACCTGAAGGTGTGATTCAGACAGCAGGCAAACTCAGAGATTAAGGTTCCTTTAAATTTGTTCTTAGTATCAAAGAAGTTGCCCAGCTACCTGCTCCCAGGTTCTGCAACCAGCTTCTTCCCCCTCTCATCTCCCCACCTGCAGGCTCTTCTGGCGGGTAGGAGGAGGGCTACTCTAACCTTCCTGGATCTGGGAAAACGGTGCCCTGACTGTGGTCCTGCCCCAACTCTCCACTTCATTAAGTAGCCCAGCCTACTCCTGCCGAGGCTGCCAAAACTGTTTGTTTTTTTAACAGAGACAGTGAGAGAATCAGAGAGAGGGACAGACAGGGACAGACAAACAGGAAGGGAGAGATGAGAAGCATCAATTCTTAGTTGAGGCACCTTAGTTGTTTATTGATTGCTTTCTCATATGTGCCTTGACCGGGGGGGGGGGGGGGGGCTACAGCAGAACCAGTGAACTTGGGCTCAAGCACCGACCTTTGGGCTCAAGCCAGTGACCATAGGGTTATGTCTATGATCCCACACTCAAGTCAGTGACCTCACGCTCAAACTGGTGAGCGCTCAAGCCAGCAACCTCAGGGTTTTGAACTTGGGTTCTCTGCGTCCCAGTACAATGCTCTATCCACTGCACCACTGCCTGGTCAGGCCTAGGCTGCAAAAACTTTAACCAAAGGTGTAGCCCACAGCTACTGCTCCTGGGCTCAGGACAGCCTCTCCATTTACTTCAAACCTCTTGTTGTGCCTGTTTTTCTCTGGCCTCCATGTTGTTCAGCTGTGGATCCCTCTGCTTTTCCTAGATACCTTCCAACTGTTGCCTCCACTTTTCCTTCCCCAAAGCCCTGTTTTCTGGGATGCCTCCTCAGCCTCACCCTGTGCACCCCAAAGGCAAGTGCTGCCAAATGCCTGGCCAACCTCTAGATGCCACACACTGCACCCTGGCTGGGCCTCAGGGTCTTCACTACTGAGCATGTGTGGGCAGGGAACTGAACACTAGCCATTACCTGCCCTCCTTTGATCTTGCCCACCGTCTGAATCCCTCCCCACGGCCAGCACTATAGTTGGTGGAACACCATGCCCAGTTCCCCTGTCCAAGGTCTGGCATTCTGATCCTGAACCTCAAACTGAGGACTGAGGCTGACTGCTTGCCAAGTGTACTGTCTGCACCCGAATGTCCTTTTGTCATGTTGTTTCAGGTGGCTGGGATGTCCCCAGACCAAGTCTTCCCAATCTGTCCCATTCTTCTGTACATGGTTAACTAGGACATGCCCCATCTCAGTCTAACAGAAAAAAATGCCACAGGTCCTCAGCAAAGAGTGGACAGCAGGAAAGATTAACGAGAGGCTAATGGAAAAGGCTACTTCTGAGTTTACCTTCATATCATAGTTCCATTGGTTCATGTCATATGTAAATTATCAAAGTATCAGACACAACCATATTTAAACCCAAGTACAGAAGCACAGTCATGACTCAAATGTAAGTGAACTGGGAATTTCCATGTCATCTATCTTTTGGTGTAGATAACAACATAGGGTGATTACATGTAATAAGTAAGTGAAAAAGAAGCAAATACATAAAGCAAATCAAGAAAAAAGCACAGGCTATCTGGAAAATAAACAAACAGTTCTTGAGGGAATGCTACAATAAAACGTAAACATTGTGAAGATGGTGAGGATTCCTAGGACCAGGTACTAGTGTGCCTTTGATGAAGGGCTGGCACTAAAGGCCAGCGGAATGCTGAGATGCAATGTGTGATGTGCAGAAATGAATGATCATCAGGCTTTTCTAACAGCTAACAATATGTATTATGACTGCATTACCCAGGTCATTATTCTTTGTGATGGCAGCTGCCACTCTTGTTCGTGGCCCTTGCTTCGTAAACTGATATCCAAATTTGAGGATCCTTGAATTCTCCTCGAGCATCTGGGCAATTTCCATCTCTACAGCCGTTCCCAACTGCTGTCTCTGGTGGCAGGTGAGACACATACCCCGGATGAGGAAGAAGAAAGAGGAAACAGTTACTTGTGTGGGAAAGATACATGGCTACATGTTGGACAAAAGATCCAAAGAGGCAAAAGTCTCCAATTAAATGGGACAAATTTGCTTGAGATATTTTCTCTCATGCAGTCATTTGTTCCTTGTCTAGAAGCAAAAACCAAATGTGCTGGCAAGCTAACCTGAGAAGACTAAGCCAATTATTTATGAAGGAAGAGATGACTCCAGATGTAAATTAAGGCAACTCTTAATATTTCAGGTTTCCAATTTACCCCAGTATCTGTGGTTTAAACAAATGGTGTTTTTTAATAGTGAAACTCTATTATAGCAATCAATCCAATTACTGAATTTTCTACTCCATATCTAAAAATAATTAAAGATCATCAGTCAATGGGCCATTCTTTCTCAGCAGAGTCTAAGAGATTGCCAAGAAGCTTTATTGTGGCTTGAACCCTAGCCAGGTGAATTCTCAAACACTAAAGGAGTTACTGGGCCACAGAAAAATCCCCAAGTTTTTTATGTTTGTAAAGAGATACTCTGTCTTTTAAGTTGAAACAGAATAATAAAAACATTAAAAATAGATCTAAAAAATGGCAGCAGGTAATTTAAATTTAAATAAGAATTTAAAATTACATTTAAGGGACACAGTACATTTTTTCATATTTAATATTTCATTACATTTAAAAAAATTATTTAATGAAAGAAGGGGAGGTAGAGACAGACTCCTGCATATGCCCCGACAGGGATCCACCTGGCAAGCCCATAAGAAGGCGAAGCTCTGCCCATATGGGGCCCTTGCTCGGTTGCAACCAGGGCCATTTTTTAGTGCCTGAGGTGGAAGCCATGGAGCCATCCTCAGCACCTGGGCCAACTTGAGCCATGGCTGCTGCAGAAGGGGAGGAGAAGAGAGACTGAGAGAGAGGTGAGGGGGGAGGAGTAAAGAAGCAGGTGGACACTTCTCCTGTGTGCCCTGGCCAGGAATCGAACCTGGGACAGCCAAATGCCAGGCCAACGCTCTACCAGTGAGTCAACCAGCCAGGGCCTCAATCAAATTTTTTTTAAATTTTTTAATTTAGATGATTAAATTTAACAGGGTGACATTGGTCAATTAGAGTACATAGATTTTAGGCAAACATCTCCACATCATTTGGCCAGTTGATTATATGTTGTATACCCATCGTTTTTTGTTTTTTTTTTTATTTTAAATTTTTAAATATTTTAAAGTGAAATGTTTAAGCTTGTTTAGAAAAAGCAAATAAAAAAGTATATAAAATGAAAAAGTTTCCTTCCTCTAATATTCCCATTTCCCACAGAGAAAACCAGTTTGGCACATAATCTAGTCTTTTAAACATTTTCTATGCATTCGCATGTCTATGTAATTTCATGTACATCTACGCTTTTTCACAGAAATGGATTCTACAAGTGGAATTCTACAAATGGATTCTGAGATGTTTTCATTTTTCATTTCACATTACTAACAGCTTCTCCTGTAGGTAAATATATGCTTACCTCATCCAATAGCTGCACAGCATTCCACTGTAGTAATGAAACAAATGTTAAGCAGGTGTCGGTCCTAATGACTGATTGTTACATTGCTTTCCACTTCTGCTAGTTCAAACAATGCTACAGGAACTTCCCTTGCACACACAGTATATCCTGGGGCATTTCTGCAAGTATGCCTGAAAGGCAAATCTTATCTGGGTCCAAGCATAAGCTTGGTTTCATTTTTGATATATTACTGATTTACCCTTGAAGGTAATGACGATCTTTACTCCTGCTAACAGTGTATGAGAGTTACTGTTTTCCCTACTCTTACCAACATGGGATATTACCAATCTTTTTATCTTTATCAATCCAACTCGGAAAAGTTATATTTCCCTTGTATACATTTAAACACTTTAATTTACCTTTCTGAAATTATGAATAAGAACAATTAATTTTCTAAAGCATTTGTATTTTGAAACTCCCAATCTATGTCATTTGCCCATTTTTTTCTCCCATGTTATAATTCCTAGGTTTATTTTAAAGTATTACTATTGATTTGTAAATTTTTTTATATTAGGAAATAGCCCTTTGTCAAAATTGCTGAAAATACTTTGCTCAGTTTGTCTTTCTTTTTGATTACTATAAAGACTTTTCTGCTTTCATACAGTCAAATTTATCAATCTAGATTTTATGTCATGTTTAGAAAGTCTCAAACTCCTGACTTCTTCCATCTCTTTCATGATTTTGTATATTGCAATATTTAAATCTTGATTTCTTCTGAAATGAATGTTAGTATAAGGATCAAAATAGAGCACCATCTTAATTTTGTTTCAAAATGCTAGCAAATTGTCCTCATCTTTTACTTCATTTTCCCTTCCATGATTTAAAATACCACTTAGCTGCAAAATTCTCAGGCATACTTGAGTCTTTCTGGACAGTATTACTCTGCCAGTTTATTTCTGTGCCAGTATCATGCAACTGGATTGTTTTACAATAGATTAAAATATATATACCTTTAAAATTTGGAAATTTTCGGTATGTTGCAGATGAAGGAGAAGGGTTTATGGACAGAGTTTTGTGTCCTAGGCAAGTTCTAAGGCTTCGTCTTTGTCATCTTTCTTTTCATCCAACAAGCTGTCAAATGAGTCTCTTAAAGATATTAACAAAATGTGGTACTTCCAGTAGCACAACATTTTGGGGAATCCACAGGGTAGAGATTAGCATTCTACTTAATGTGGGTCCATGGGAGGGAGAAGCAGCAAAATAGAGTCACCGAGCCCATAGTTTCATGAGCAACCTTAGCTCATGACATACGTTAGAACAATGGGACTGTATTAAGGATTGAGACCCAAGCTAAAGTTGGCTCTGCCATAGGTATGGCTTATGGCCTTGGAATGGGCCGAAGTGGTACTATCCAAGGGCTGCAGCAGCTCATGGTGCATGTGGCTGACTGAGAGGGATAATATAAGAGTCACTTTGCTTCTCCTCACAAATCTTAAGCATTTGGAGTCCTGCACTTGGGTAACTTGGAGGATGGTGTGATGATGGTGATATAAAGATGATAAAAGGTGATATAAAGGCTATAGGAGCTCAAGAAAATGGTACTGAGAGGGGGGCATATAACAGAATGGGAGGAAGTAATATAACGTAGGGCATCTTCTTTTTCAAACTTTTTTTCCCCTTTTCTTTGAGGTGTTTTGTGTTGTGTAAACCCAGGGCACCAAATGGGCACCAGAATTTTTTACAATCGAGATAGCATGTTTCTCTTTTTAAAGTTACTAAATACAAAGAAAAAAAGAAACTAAAGTTTAAGCATACATTTCTTCAGCTCGCCTTCTGTTTTTCAGTAACCTCTTTACTCAAATTTACTTATTCATGAATATGCAGCTCCAGTTGTTCTCACAAGGCACCTGATTAAGGCATGACATGTTTACCTGGGGTCCACACAGTGGCGGGTTCTCAGTGGCCTTCATTCTGGGGCAGCTGCCTGCTGCAATGATACTAAGTGGGTCTTAGCTGCTGGCCCTGCCTAAGGAGACTGACTTTATGAGTTTATTTCAAACCCTTCATTAGAGAGATGAAGAAACTGAGATTTACTTCTAATAGTGTACGAGTCAATGAACTAAATTGTGGATGGAAATCAAGTTTTGACTCTGAATGTCCTCATTCTTAGAATAAAGCAAATTTTTTCCAGTTCTAGAACTTAACCCTTTTTCTTGTCATGAGTAAACAGAAGTCATTTCAAAGGCATACTGGATGACTCAAGTTGAAAAATTACACAAAACAAGTCCTAAATGACTAAAGAAGGGTGACGAGGTTGATGCTTTAAAGGGGATTTAATAGACACTTTGTATTTCAGGGTCTTCTTCACATGCATTGTAAAAAGCTTCTCTATTCTAAATTTTCAGGATTTCAGCTCATTCGCTAGGTCTAAGGTTGTCAGATTTGGCAACTAAAAATACAGGACAACCAATTAAATTTGAATTTCAAATAAACAAAATAATTTTAATTATTGATTATCTGTAATTTAATTGTTGCTTATCTGAAATTCAGATTTAACTGTATTTTAGCTGGCAGCCCTAACTAGATGGTATTTTACAAGGAACTAGGTACAGAATATCTGGAACATTATTTCTCATATGGGGTTTCACTATGGCCTAAACCAATGCAAAAAATTAGACACTTAGATCTTTTGGGAATATTTACTAAGAGCCCTCAACTTCCTGATACTAATATATTCAATAAATATCCCTGAACCATCATTTCTCTTCTCTTTCGGATTTTTCTCTAGATGGTTTTCCTGCTCTCCTACTGTCTGATGACTCCTTCTCAGTTTACTAGCACCTGGACACATACCACAATACCAGCATCAAGCTTCTCCTGAACATGTATGGTCATTGCCTGTACTCCCGTCTACACCTCTGCATTTGGAAAGCTAATGTGGTCATGCATCCCTCCTGAGGAGGATGAGGAAGGCCCTGTCTCCTGCTGGGGTTCCCTGCTTCCCTGGCCACAAGCATCCGAGTACTGGGACTGCACCATCCTCTTGTTCTGGTTAGTAAAAATGGAGTAGAGTTGTTCATGGAAACTGTTGTGGGTCTCCAGGCTTGTGGGTCTCCAGGCTTAGATAAAAGTCCTGGGTAGGACCCTGGGACTTTATCAAATCTTAGGAGGGTCTAGACCAGGAAATTCTCCAGACAGGTAGGGGACCCTCTCAACAGGCACTGTCCCCCTGTTCCTTCCACCACCCCACAGGGGAATGCTCACAGTGCTAGTCTCCTCCCCCTCCCCTCTTTCTGTTCCATTCCAGGGCCCTTTCTTTTTTACTATACAGTGACTAGACCCCTCAGATTCACCAAATCCCACTGTAGCCAAAGGGGCAGAGCACAGGGTCATGCTGGGAACTGAGCCGTGCTGCCTGTGGCAGGGGTGTGCAGAAGCCAGCAGAGCAGCTCCGGAAGCACTGCAGGCTGACGCTAGGAAGAGCGGTCTTCCGGGGACAGGATGTAGCAGCTCCAGGGAAAGGCAGCTTGCTTTGGTTGTTGATGGGATCCCAAGAAATGCTGCCACAGAGCTGAGGCAGTGAGCACACACTGTGGGTGAGGCTAAGCCAGACCATCTTCTATAACCTGACTCCTTCAGAAGGGCTCTGTGGCCAACACCAGACTGGAGGGGCCCACTCTGCTCCTTTTCTCAGCTCTGGCAACGTCCATTCAGGAACAGGAAGTCTGTCTCTAGGAATGGCCACTCTGCTTTCTCTGTGTAGCCATGGCCCCAGTAACAGGCAACAGCAAGGTTGGGACAGGAATGGGCTGAGGTTCCTGCTAATAGGCAACAGTGATGATGGCTGAACAAAGCAGCTGTCATGCCTCTGCCCCCACTGCCTCTCCTCTCCTCTAGGGCTTGGCTAGCCCACAGCGGGGATCACTGGCTCTTCATGTCTTGGCCTGCCCCACTCTGTGCTGCTTAGTTATTAGCACACTCTCCCCCATCACCCCCCAGGCCAGCAGCTGTTACACTTACAGAAAAGCCAGAGCATCAGATCGAAAGATGAGTGACAGAGCTTTGTCTTTTCACTCGCTCATTGTGCCATTCCTGTCACTGTACCCTGTGAGTCAGCTCACCTGGTTGTCGATCTTGATTTCCGTCAAAGTGTCATTTTCTCTCAGTGCCTCCACCAGGGCCAGGATCCCAGTTCCAGTTATAAAATTGGATTCTATGTTTAGACTTTTCAAGGTCTTGTTTACTTTCAGCATATCTGCAAAAGCCTTATTTGCAAAAAAGAAATAACAGTTAGGGTTTCTAAAAATTTATTTCCTGAACTCCCCACACCCAAATTAAATACATATTTTTACAGTACTTAAAATTTTAGTTAAATCATACTTTCACCTCCAAGTAACAAAGATAGTAATTTAAAACTCAAAATAATCATTTAGTTCAGCAGCCCAGACTCATGAATTTCACATATCTGCAAAACTAAAGAAAAAAAAGAAGGATATTGATGTAAGATTACTAACTTTGTTAAGTAAGGACATTAAAACAACAACACTGCCATCTGTTATCATTATCAATTTTTTTTGAGAAAAGATTTTTTTTAACATTAAGAAATATGAACAAAGGATATAATTTCAGAATTGTTTTATTCTGTCCCTTCTAGTATGAATGGATTAAAAAAAACAAAAGAAAAAATCTTTACCACTGACTACCTCAGAGGTACTACTGATTTAGTCCTATTATTTCAGGCCATCCAGAAATCTGAATTCTACACATAACCTGGGAACAAAGTCATCACTCAGAGTGGCACACCCACTGGAGACTCCTAGCTCAAGCCTGCAGACAGCACACAGGTATCTGCTTGCTCCCTTTGCTCCCCAAATTTTTCACTTCATGAAGAAAAGGTATCATTTTTAAGCAACTGGAACTCTCATAGTGCAAGAAAACAAAAAATATGGCCATTATCCTAAAGAATTGCTAAAATACATAAAAGCAGAGACTTGGGGAGAAATCAGCACAGAGCTGCCTGAGATGCCAGAGGAAAGTCCCGCCTGGGTCAGGTCATGAAAGAACTGCCTCAGGAACAGATGGAGCAACCAGAGCAGGCGAAGGGCAGGTGGAGAGCAGGTGGAGAGCACACCACCACTTCCTGGGGCTTCCCGAAAAAGAGCACCTGCCGGCACAACTATCAGTGAAAAATCTCCCAGGAAGAGGCTCCAGTGAGGACGCAAGGACCTCAGAGAAGCAGTGTGGAAACTGAGGCAGTGCAGACCACCACCAGACACAGTGCGGGTGAAAGGAGGGGAGAAGCAGCCATTGCCCAGGAACGAAATACAGTAAAATCTACTCTCGCAGAGTGCGGCCCTCCTAACTGCAGCAGTTGGGGGTGACCCCAGCGGCCTGTCAGCTCCTCACACACTCGCGACAGAGAAGGTTGCTAGTCAATTCACCTTCCTGCTTACAAAAGCATTCATTCATTCATTCATTCATTCATTCATTCACTCATTTAAAAAAAGACTATTTATTGGTCTTCTACTATGTTCCAGTAGTAAAGGAAACAAAAATTCCTATCGTAGGGAGCTTATATTTGAGCAGAAGGGCAGAAGCAATAATAAATAAAATACATAGCCTGAACTGTGATGGATCAGAACTACACAATGTCAGAGAAAATGATCCTGGTTTATACAAATAAATCAAGCTTGTTCTCCACTAAGAAATATCAGTGGGCAATAAGCAATTACCAGACATGTTAGGAAAACCGACATCATGAAAGAGAGAAGTGTCATGAGATAGTAATGTTAAGAAATGTTAAGCCTGACCATGTGGTGGTACAGTGGATGGAGTGTCGGCCTACGATGCAGAGGACCCAAGTTTGAAACCCCTAGGTCACCAGTTTGAGCGCAGGCTCAACAGCTTGAGTGCGGGGTCATTGGCTTGAGTGTAGGATCACAGACATGACCCCACGATCACTGGCTTGAGCCTAAAGGTTGCTGGCTTGAGCAAGGGGTCACTTGCTCTGCTGTAGTTCCCTGGTCAAGGCACAGATGAGAAAGTAATCAATGAACAACTAAGGTGCCACAACAAAGACACGATGCTTCTCATCTCTCTCCTTTCCTGTCTGTCTGTCCCTATCTGTCCCTCTTTCTGTCTCTCTCTGTAAAAGAAATGTTAAGAGGTCAGCATTCATTCAGTTGGATAAGGACAACAACAAAAAAGAAAAAGGAATAAACTGTAAAATAATAAGAAAAAATTTCCTGGAGTTGAAGAAAGCTATAAGTCTTTATGGGAAATAACCCACTGAGGCTCAGAGGAATGAATGAAAAGGATCATAAGTGGGCATATATGTACAAGTGAAACTTCAGAACTCCAAGAGAAGAGAGTCCTCAAACTTTCCAGCACGAAAAAATAAGTTACATGGAAAGAAGAATCAGATAAACATTAGTCACTCAATTTCAAGGCCCTTGGGAACAGACATATATTTATATATCCTGATAATTGTAAATGCTAGTGCTAAGTTTTAACTTTTGGAGTCAATTTATATACATAACATAAAACATAAGGACATAGAATGTATAAAGTTCAAACATGTGAAAATAATAGAATAACTACAATTTGGTGACAGAAGAGGAAGGAAGGATGGAAGGCAGAGTAAGTTCAGAAATGCTCTCATCTATTATAATGAAGGATCAAAAATTATCTCCATTTAAAAATAAAAATGTGCCCTGGCTGGATAGCTCGGTTGGTTAGAACATTGTCCCGAAGCACAGAGGTTGCCAGTTCAACCTCCAGTCAAGGTAGAGACAGGAACATCTGTTCCTGTCTCTCTTCTGCTCTCTCCCTTTCTCTCTCTAAAATCAATAAAATATTAAAAAATAAAAATGTGGGCCTAGACAGTGACTCACTGGATTGAGTGTTGGCCCAGCATATGGATGTTCCAGGTTCAATTCCTGGTCAGGGCACACAGGAGAAGTGACCATCTGCTTCTCTCTTTTTTTTTTAAACAAATGTGTGTATGTAACACATGTAAACTCTAAAGCATTATTGTGTGCATACATACTCATGGTTTTTACATTTTTAAAAATTTATTTATTTGTTTATTTATTTATTTACAGGGACAGAGAGAGAGTCAGATAGAGGGATAGATAGGGACAGACAGACAGGAACGGAGAGAGATGAGAAGCATCAATCATCAGTTTTTCGTTGCGACACTTTAGTTGTTCATTGATTGCTTTCTCATATGTGCCATGACCGTGGGCCTTCAGCAGACTGAGCAGCCCCCTGCTTGAGCCAGTGACCTTGGGTCCATGCTAGTGAGCTTTATGCTCAAGCCAGATGAGCCTGCGCTCAAGCTGGCAACCCCGGGGGTCTCGAACCTGGGTCCTTCCACATCCCAGTCTGACGCTCTATCCACTGCGCCACCGCCTGGTCAGGCACCATCTGCTTCTCCCCCTCTCCCTCTCCCCCTTCTCTCTCTCTTCCCCTCTCACAGCCAGTGGCTCGATTGATTCCAGCATGGCCCTGGGCACTGAGGATAGCTCCTGTTGGAGTGCATCAGCCTCAGGCACTAAAAATACTGTAGCTCGGTACTCTAGCATTGGCGGATGGGGTTGCCCTGTGGATCCTGGTCCAGGCACATGCTGGAATCTGCCTCACTATCTCCCTTCTCTTACCTAAAACAAACAAACAAACAAATAAATAAAATATAAAAAAATAAAAGTGTCTGTATATTATTGTGTTTCTACTTTGCATATTAGAATGACCCAGAAGCCTTAAAAGCCATACCAAGGCTTGGGCCCCACCCAGATGAATTAAATCAGAATCCGGTGACCTGGACAGCTGCATTGTTGAAAAGCTCTCCAGGTGACTAATATTCAGCCAGGATTGACAGACACGTTAATTAAAGTCATAAAGACAACTAGAAGAATGAAAAAGTAATAGTGATTGCTCTGGGGTCTGGGGAATAGAACAAGGAACTCCTAATACTATTTAAATTGTTTTTTATGGAGGAAAAAGCAGGAAGAAGGAAGAGGAGAAGGCCTCCAACCTGGGGTTTTTCCGGCTCCGCACTGCTGACATTTGAGGCAGGGAACTCTTTATTGTGGGGGGTTGTCTTGTGTATTGTAGTAGGTTTAGCAGTCTCTGAGACCCACTAAAGGCCAACAGTACCCCTCCTGGTAATGACAACCAAAAATACCTCCAGACACTGCCCTGAGTTGAGAACCACTAGACTAGAATAATCCTGTGTATTAGTCAAGTGGTTGCTTGAACTACAAATAAAGTTCAAAGATTTGTACTGACATTATTGTATACCATGTAAATTAAAGTAAAGGCCTTTATTCAGCGTTAGGTCTTTAATAGAATTAAACGTACACATTTTAATTAGAACACCAGAAGGGGATGCATCAGGCCTTACCTTATGGAGGCTTCCAGCTTTGGGATTTACTTTCATTATTAGAATAACAAAATGTCAGAGCAATTACACCCTTATAGAAAGCTGCAGGATCTCCTGGCAAGCAGCCAGACCTTGCCAATTTCTTTTAAACTTGAGAAAACACTTTCCTCAGACTGGGCAAAACAGGGGAGTCCCAGCCAAACATAACCCTGGGCTGGAGGCCCAGGTTCATTTCAGTTCAGCAAATATTTGAGCAATTTATTATATGTGCTGGGGATGATAACATTGGTAAAACAAAGACTACATTTCTTCAATGTTATAGACATACGTAGAGTAAAAGTACACTTTTAAAGAGAAGGTTTTGCTTTTTGTACTTCACAGTGCTGTATGAAAATGCAGTTTTCTGCACTAAGTCTGTGTCATCCAAACGGTAGCCACCAGACACATGCGGCTATGGAGCCCTTGAAAAATGGCTGGTCTGAACTGAGACCTGAGACATGCTGTAAATGAAAAACACACGCTGGATTTCAGAGATATACAGGAAAAACAATAAGGTAAAAATACATCGTTATATTTTCAATGATGATATTTTGAATATGTTGGTTTACAGAAAGTACGTTAGCAATATTAAAATTAAGTTCACCTATTTCTGGCCCTGGCGTTTGACTCAGCGGTAGAACGTCGGCCCAGTGTGTGGAAGTCCCAGGTTTGACTCCAGTCAGGGAACACAGATGATGCGACCATCTGCTTCTCGACCCTTCCCCCTCTCCTTTCTCTCTTTATCTCTCTCTTCCTTCCTGCAGCCATAGTTCCATTGGAGCAAATTGGCCCTGGGTGCTGAGGATGGCTCCAAGGCCTTGTCTCAGGTGCTAAAATAGCTCAGTTGCCCAGCAACAGAGCGTAGGCCCCACATGGGCACAGCATGCTCGGTAGGGGGCTTGCCAGGTGGATTCTGGTAGGGCACATGTGACAGTCTGTCTCTCTGCCTCCTTGCTTCTTACTTAAGAAAAAAATGTTGGCCTGACCAGGCGGTGGCGCAGTGGATAGAGCATCGGACTGGGATGCAGAGGACCCAGGTTTGAGACCCCAAGGTCGTCAGCTTGAGCGCGGGCTCATCTGGTTTGAGCAAAGCTCACCAGCTTGGACCCAAGGTCGCGGGCTCGAGCAAGGGGTTACTCGGTCTGCTGAAGGCCCACGGTCAAGGCACATATGAGAAAGCAATCAATGAACAACTAAGGTATCGCATCGGAAAACTAATGATTGATGCTTCTCATCTCTTTCCATTCCTGTCTGTCTGTCCCTGTCTATCCCTCTCTGACTCTCTCTCTGTCTCTGTAAAAAAAAAAGAAAGAAAAAAGAAATGTTTATCTATTTTTTTATTGTTTTTTTAATATATATTTTTATTTATTGATTTTAGTGAGAGAGAAAGGAGGGGAGAGAGAGAGAGAGAGACAGGAACATAGATCTGTTCCTGTGTGTGCCCTGACCAGGGATCAAACCAGCAACCTCTGTGCTTTGGGCCGATGCTCCAACCAACTGAGCTATCTGGCCAGGGCTTTTTCTTTTTTCTTTTTATTGTTTTTTAATGTGGCTACTAGAAAATTTTAAATTATACATGTAGCTTACACTTATGGCAGTCATTTTATTTCCATTGGACAATGCTATACTAAACTCTTGATTTTTCTGGGGCATTGTTGTTAATAATAAAGCATTTTTTTTACATGCATTTGGGCCTTTACAGTGATGGCAAGTTTTTTTCTGTGTGTGTGACAGCGACAGAGTGAGAGAGAGACAGAGATGGGGACAGACAGATAGGAAGGGAGAGAGACGAGAATCATCAAGTCTTTATTGTGGCACCTTCATTGTTCATTGATTGCTTTCTCATATGTGCCTTGAGCAGGGGGCTACAACAGAGCAAGTGACTCCTTGCTCAAGCCAGTGACCTTGCAACTCAAGCCAGCAACCATGGGGTCATGTCTGTGATCCTACACACAAGCCTGCAACCCTATGTTCAAGCTGGTGAGTCCACACTCAAGCCAGATGAGCCCACGCTCAAGCCGGCGACCTTGGGGTTTCGAACCTGGGTCCTCTGTGTCTCAGTCCAACGCTCTATCCACTGCACCATCACCTGGTCAGGCTATTAATATTCACTTCCATATATGTGGTTATATATAAGTACTTGGCACATGGTGAACAAAACTTGATTATAGAGCACTTAAATTCACGTTGTGCCTTGAGCACATGCCATGTTATCTTAGTTAAGTTACTCAACTGCCTGAGCCTCAGTTGCCTCATCTGTAAAATGGGGCTAAAGCAATCTCACATACATATAATTTGTGTACATTCACAATGAATGTTTACATAGAAAAGTGGCTTGAAGCTCTTTGCTTTAATGCTGATTTTTACTTCTCAACAGTGAGGTATTCAACCATAAACACAGTCTGAAGCTCTCTGTTGCCTGTGGGATAATGAATCAAATTTCAACTTACAGAAAAGTCTTTTCCTGACTGTGGCATAGCTGAAAGGGGAATCATCTGGGGGCATCCAGGTGAGAGCTGGGCCATCCTGGCATACAGCCAAAAGAGGCTTTTCTCTTCACACCATGAGGGACAGCAATTCTTCCTCACAAATGGATGGTAGGCTTGCTGCACAGTATGCAACACAGTATGCAACATTGATTCAACACATAGTTGTTGTATTGAAAAGAGTATCCAAGAGATTATTATATTTGGAATTTATTTAGTTCACTTAGAAAGTTATCTATTTGACCTAGAGTAGGTTAAATTATTTTCTAGTAGTGTTGACAATAGATTATAAACTATTCCCATCCCTGCCATCTTACTCTAAATAATATATGAGAGTGACAAATCATTTATTTATTTTTGTTGTTGTTGTTGTTGTATTTTTCTGAAGTTGGAAATGGGAAGGCAGTCAGACAGACTCCCGCATGCGCCTGACCAGGATCCACCTGGCATGCCCACCAGGGGGTGATGCTCTGCCCATCTGGGGCATCGCTCTGCCGCAATCAGAGCCATTCTAGCACCTGAGGCAGAAGCCACAGAGCCATCCTCAGTGCCCGGGCAAACTCTGCTCCAATGGAGCCCTGGCTGCAGGAGGGGAAGAGAGAGACAGAGAGGAAGGAGAGGGGGAGGGGTGGAGAAGCAGATGGGCACTTCTGCTGTGTGCCCTGGCCGGGAATTGAACCCAGGACTCCCGCACGCCAGGCCGACGCTCTACCACTGAGCCAACTGGCCAGGGCCAAATCATTTCTTTAGTCATCCTTTTAGTCACTTACATACAAAATGCATTGTGCATATTTTTGCTTAATTGAAAACAATTCTACTAAAAGGCAAATATTATACAAAATCATACACAGATAATCAATTCTGTAGCTTAGTCCCTCTTTTACATGAGTACTTATGTGATCATGGAAATAGTCTCTATTGCTGAAAGGTTGGAGGGTATACTCATTCATTTAACAAGAGTTTTTCTTTTTTTTTTATTTAGAAAATTAATTTTAACAGGGTAACATTGATCAATAAATGTACATAGATTTCAGGCAAAGATCACTCAATCATTTGAATAGTCAGTTATATTGTATATCCATCACCTAAAGTCAAGTCATTTTCCATCACCTGATATTTGTCCCTCTTTACATCCTTCTCCCAACCCCCTCTCCCTTACATCTCCTCCCTCTGCTAACCACTGCACACTTATCTGTGTCCCTGAGTCTCAGCTTTGTATCCCTAACAAGTGCTTTCAAACATCTACCCTGTACCAGCAACATAACTTTTTTTTTTTTTTTTTTTTGTATTTTTCTGAAGCTGGAAATGGGGAGAGACAGTCAGACTCCCACATGCGCCCGAACGGGATCCACCCGGCACGCCCACCAGGGGGTGACGCTCTGCCCACCAGGGGGCGATGCTCTGCCCCTCCAGGGCGTTGCTCTGTTGCGATGAGAGCCACTCTAGTGCCTGGGGCAGAGGCCAAGGAGCCATCCCCAGCGCCCGGGCCATCTTTGCTCCAATGGAGCCTCGGCTGCGGGAGAGGAAGAGAGAGACAGAGAGGAAGGAGAGGGGGAGGGGTGGAGAAGCAGATGGGCGCTTCTCCTGTGTGCCCTGGCCAGGAATCTAACCCAGGACTTCTGCATGCCAGGTCGATGCTCTACCACTGAACCAACTGGCCAGGGCAACATAACTTTTATATTGTCTGGGATTATTTTTTTTTAGTGAGATAGAGGGTGGGGGACATACAGAGACAAACAGAGAAGAAGGGAGAGAGATAAGAAGCATCAATTCTTCATTGCAGCACCGTAGCTGTTCATTGATTACTTTCTCCTATGTGCTTTGACCAGGGACTAGGGGAGTACTCCAGCCAAACCAGTGACCCCTTACTCAAGCCAGTGACCTTGGGCTTAAGCAAGCAACTGTAGGGTCATGTCTATGACCCCACACTCAAGCAGGAGACTCTGTGCTCAAGCTGGCAACCTCAGGGTTTTGAACCTGGGTCCTCAGCATTCTAGGTGGACGCTCTATCTACTATGCCACTGCCTGGTTAGGCTCCTATTGTCTGTTTTTTGTTTTGTTTTTTTGTATTTTCTGTAGTTGGAAACAGGGAGGCAGTCAGACAGACTCCCACATGCGCCCGATCAGGATCCACCCGGAATGCCCACCAGGAGGCGATGCTCTGCCCATCTGGGGCGTTGCTCTGTTGCGACCAGAGCCATTCTAGCGCCTGAGGCAGAGGCCATGGAGCCATCCTCAGTGCCCGGGCCAACTCTGCTCCAATGGAGCCTTGGCTGCGGGAGGGGAAGAGAGAGACAGAGAGGAAGGAGAGGGGGAGGGGTAAAGCAGATGGGCGCTTCTCCTATGTGCCCTGGCCGGTAATCGAACCCGGGACTCCTGCATGCCAGGCCGACGCTCTACCACTGAGCCAACTGGCCAGGGCCTTATTGTCTGTTTTTTAATTTTTATTTTATTTATTCATTTTAGAGAGGAGAGAGAGAGAGAGAGAGAGAGACAGGGGGGAGGAGCTGGAAGCATCAACTCCCATATGTGCCTTGACCAGGCAAGCCCAGGGTTTTGAACCGGCGACCTCAGCATTTCCAGGTCGACGCTCTATCCACTGCGCCACCACAGGTCAGGCCCTTATTGTCTGTTTTTAATGGTATTTTATATCTTCCAAAAGACTATGCTACTTTAAATCACACCAAGTAATACAAACTTTTGTTTTTCTAGCTAGATTCAAGGGCTGAGCATTAGATGCTGTAGAACCACAGAGTGATGATTCTCAGATCCTTGAATACTAATACATTTTAGCAAAAGTCTGATAGTGAGGCATTGAGTGTAAACACAGCATAGCTTGTTGGTTAAGCATGCTGGCTATGGAACCAGAAAGACCTGGTGGTGAATCCTGACTCTATTGCCTACTGGCTGTGCCACCTTGGAAAAGTTAATTGACCTCTCTGAGCCTCAGATTGCCCATTTGTTAAAGTAGGAACTAATAATAATACATACCTCATAGTAATACAGTGAGGATTAGGTGAGATGATGTGTGAAAAGCAGAGAGATCAGTGCTGGAATTTACTAATTGCTCAAGAAATGTTAGCTACTAATAGGAGGAATAACGCTGATGATGGTGATGGTAGTAGTATTTAATTGGGTTAAGGGGCTTCCTTATCTAGCTGAATTATCTAATTCATAGATAGGAACAGGAAAATAAAGCATAGAAGGAACAGACCTTTGATTTTTAATTTGTTTCCATATTCTAGTTAATAATGTCAAACAAAAAACATTTCAAGATTTAGATGTTAAAATATTTTTGAAACACAATCCATTTTCAAGATTAAAATGAAATATACTTTAATATATTTATATGTGCCAAGTTCCTGTAGGATTTGGGGTTTTATAATATCCACTGATTGTGACAGAATGTTAATGTAGATGCAAAAGTTTCAGAAAATTTGTACTAAACCCAAAACAAAAATCCAAAATTTATTTGGCTAAATGCCTAACCTTATCCTGTTTCTTTCTACTAAAAGTGTATTGCTAACACAAATTCTACCTAATTCAAAGTGCTTGGCGACTGGATTCTGTTTCATCGCCTCTTTATAACTAATTTTATTACCTGTGTAGAAAATAAATTTACCAGATCTAAAAATTATTAATCAAACAATTTAATTATGAACTTAATTGTTTCCTGTTAGAATTCTAAGAATTCTACTCACAATTGCCACAGGGTCATTGCTGCGGGTTGCAGCCAGACTGAACTTCTTGACATGGGTGTTGGTCTCCAGAGCCTTTGCAAATTCCTTCAGGGTTGGAATTGGAATGTTCTAAGATGGGGAAGATACAGACAAGTTGACAAGACAATCAGTAGCACCCTTACCCCAAGCTAAGGATCCATAGCTTTTAAATACTTTATATATCTAGGTGACTAGTTGTATGCTATTCCCTCTAAAACAGTTATCACCCATCCTCCAGCAACCAAGCCATCCCTAGCCAACAGCAACAGTTAGTGTCTGATAAAGGAATGCACCCCAACCAAGAAATGATGCACATACCACGTTCCCCTTTTCTCTTTCATTCTCTATGTTCTAATTGGACTCATCGACTTGCTATTCTTTTAATATATTATGGTCTTACCTCCATACCCTTGGATTTGCTTTTTCCCTTTCCTTTGAAATTCCTTTATCCTATCTGTGATTAATTCTACTCTTCTTGTAAGACCCAGCTATATATTATTTCCTCTGTTTATTGGCTTTCATAGGCAGTATCAGCGTTTTCCTTACTTGCATTTCTGTAAAAATGGGGGCTTACCACATTGTGTTTTAATGATTTGTTTAGTGGTTTTCTCCTAATAATAAGTTCCTCAGAATAGACAAAATGAATCTACTCCCTATTCCACAGTACTTAGCACAGTACTGACCACTGGGGAGAGAGACAATATGGGGTGCGGCTAGCGGTTGACGTGAGTCCTACAAGTACTATAGACTTTAAGTGCCACTAAGGATTAAATGAGATCATAAATTTCAAGTATTTAGCAAACAGTCTGGTATACTGTTTGCTAAAAAGTCAGTTAGTACTAAATACTAGAAATTGGCCCAACAAGAATGAACAAAACAGATATCAGGCAATGCTCTCTCTCTCTCTCTCTTTCTCTCTCTCTCTCTCTCTCTCTCACACACACACACACACACACACACACTACATGCACACACTTCTCAATTTGCAAGAGATATGACCTATTGCCAAATAAAACAAAGTGGAAATGATAATGTGCGACGTCAGAGAATAAGTCATAAAACGCAGTGTGGCTTCCTGCCTGTTCTTCTTTTCTTGGATCCCTCACTTTGTGGGATGCCAGCTGTCATGATATGAGGACACGAAGGCAGCCTTATGAAAAGGACCTTGTAATAAGAAATTGAGGCTTCCACCTGACCATGTAGTGGTGCAGTAGATAAGAATATTGGCCTGGCACTCTGAGGACCCAGGTTCGAAACCCCAAAGGCCCTGGCTTGAATGGGGTTGCTGGCTTGAGCGTGGGATCATAGACATGATCCCATGGTCGCTGGCTTGAGCCCAAAGGTCGCTGGTTTGAAGCCCAATGTTGCTGGCTTGAGCTCAATGTCGCTGGCTTGAGCAAGGGTCATTGGCTCAGCTGGAGGCCCCCTGGTCCGGTCAGGGGATATGAGAAGCAATCAATGAACAAATAAGGTGCTGTGACTATGAGTTGATGCTTCTCGTCTCTCTCCCTTCCTATCTCTGTCCCTATCTCTCCCTCTCTCTCTAAAAAAATAAATAAATAAATAAATAAATAAATAAATAAATAAATAGAAACTAGGTAAAATAATAATTGTTCATCTCTTAATCCTATAAATTTTTAAATAATTTGCTATTTAGCAATAGATAACCAGTACTCTGTGTTTAATATACCTACTGTTATTGTTTTCAAAGAATTCTAGAAATCACTCTTTTTTTTAAGCAAGCGACCTTGGGCTTCAAGCCAGTGACCTTTGGGCTCAAACAGCAACCACTGGTCATATCTATGATCGCACACTCAAGCTAGTGACCCCATACTCAAGCCGGATGAGCCTATGCTCAAGCCGGCAACCTTGGGGTTTTGAATCTGGGTCCTCAGTGTCCCAGGTCAACAGTCTACCCACTGCGTCACTACCTGGTCAGGTGAAATTACTTTTTTATTTAAACTGACGTCTTTTGAATAGGATATCTTGCCTCAAAATCAGTGACTCAAAAGATTTCAGAGAGGTAATCAGTCATCTTCATTAAGTTTCTAAACTCATGATAAATCAAGTGACTGGCAACAATCATAATAAATACCTTAATGTTGTTGAGATTGACTTCTTGGAGGCCAGGATCATTGGCTTTCATCTGCTGCAGACTTACTTCCACATTCGTGGGGTTGGGTGGTTCCTCAAAGATAGGCTTGACCTTTTCACCTTTGACCACATCTGAGACAGAAGAATTAATTAAAAAAAAAAAAGTAAGGCCTCTCCTGTCAAAATCAGCAAAGATTTCCCCCCAAATCACCTTTCTTTCTTATGTTCTGATTCTAATAGTATTCTATTATCAACAACAGTAAGTGTATTCTTAACTGAGCAAGCATTGGAACAGTATGGCTCTGAGTTACAGTTTCAAAGGTTGATGTTTTTCAACCACAATGAGAAGAAGTCTCAGTGGCTGACTGCATGAAGCCCAAATTTCAGGAGATCTTAGAGCAAATTCAAACCTAAAAAAAAAGAAAAAAAAAAAAAAAAAAAGGAAGAATCTCTTCATTTCCTAAACCTTAATATCTTTCTGGCTTTTTGGCCATACCCTACCCTCCTCTGATTTGCACTGTGTGTTGTTTAGTTCTGAGGAAGGCATGGGAAGACAAAGGAATGGAAATCTTTTAATGAAAGAATTTTCAAAAACATTTAACAGAAAATGTTTGCAAGATATATATATATACATATATATAACATACAAGGAATTAACATTCCAATATATGCAGAGCTCATACAAATCAATAAAACAACCCAATTAAAAATAAACAAGTAGGCCCTGGCCGGTTGGCTCAGCGGTAGAGCGTCGGCCTGGCGTGCGGGGGACCCGGGTTTGATTCCCGGCCAGGGCACATAGGAGAAGCGCCCATTTGCTTCTCCATCCCCCCCCCCCCGCCCACTCCTTCCTCTCTGTCTCTCTCTTCCCCTCTCGCAGCCGAGGCTCCATTGGAGCAAAGATGGCCCGGGCGCTGGGGATGGCTCCTTGGCCTCTGCCCCAGGCGCTAGAGTGGCTCTGGTAGCGGCAGAGCGGCGCCCCGGAGGGGCAGAGCGTCGCCCCTGGTGGGCATGCCGGGTGGATCCCGGTTGGGCACATGCGGGAGTCTGTCTGACTGTCTCTCCCCGTTTCCAGCTTCAGAAAAAAAAAAACAAAAACAAAAAATAAATAAATAAATAAATAAACAAGTAGGCCCTGGCCAGCTGGCTCAGTGGTAGAGCGTCGACCTGGCGTATGGATGTCCTAGGTTTGACTACCAGTCAGGGCACACAGGAGAAGCACCCTTCTGCTTCTCCACCCCTCTCCCTCTTCCCTCTTCTTCCTTTCTTTTCTTTCCTTCTTCCTTTCTTTTCTTTTCTTCTTTCCTTCTTTCCTTCCTTCCTTCCTTCCTTCCTTCGCTTTTCTTTCTTTCTCTCTCTCTCTCTCTCTCTCTCTCTCTCTCTCTCTCTCTCTCTCCCTCACTCCTGCAGCTATGGCTCAACTGGAGCGAGTTGGCCGTGGGTACTAAGGATGGCACCATGGCCTCTGCTTCACGTACAAAGAGAAGCTCAATTGGAGCAAAGAAGGAATGGCTCCAGATGGGCAGAGCATCGCCCCCTGGTGGGCTTGCCAGGTGGATCCCGGTCGGGAAGCATGCAGGAGTCTGTCTCTGCCTCCCCTCATCTCACTGAATTAAAAAAAAAAAAAAAAAAAAGAACAGACTGACCAGGCAGTGGTGCAGTGGATAGAGTGTCTGACTGGGATGCAGACGACCCAGGTTCGAGACCCCGAGGTCGCCAGCTTGAGCGTGGGCTCATCTGGTTTGAGCAAAAGCTCACCGGCTTCAACCCAAGGTCGCTGGCTCGAGAAAGGGGTTACTCAGTCTGCTGAAGCGGTCCAGGCACATATGAGAAAGTAATCAAGGAACAACTGCCCTTGATGCAATGCGCAACGAAATGCGCAACGAAAAACTAATGATTGATGCTTCTCATCTCTCCGTTCCTGTCTGTCTGTCTCTGTCTATCCCTCTCTCTGACTCTCTCTCTGTCTCTGTAAAAAAAAAAAAAAAAGGGCAGTAAAAAAAAGAGAACAAGTAATATTACCAGAAGAATTTCTGTCACCCAACCAATGTAAAAAATAATTAAACTGAAATTTTAAAAAATGAGATACCATTTGATTAGCAAAAAATAGAAAAAAATGAAAGAACATAACATTCAGAGTTGGCAATCATGTGGAAGAAAAGGCATCCTCATATATTGTTGCTGAAAATGTAAACTAGAGCATGCTTTTTTGGAAGAGTAATTTGTCATTACCTATCAACATTTAAAATGTGGTAACTCAAAAAAAAAAATGTGAAAATTCGATGACTCAGCAATTCTACTCGATGACTCAGCAATTCTATTAGACTGGAAGTCTAATTTACAGAAAAAACAGCATTCATACATAAAGATATACATTCAGGAATGTTCACTGATGAATTACTAGTGACAATAAAACATGATAAAATGTACATCAATGTAAAAGTGGTTAAATAAGTTATAGCATCATCACATAATAAGATGTTATATATTCACTAAAAGAATCAGGCAAACCAACATGTGAGAGAAGCATAACTAAAAAAATGTTAATGAAAAATAAAATACTTAAGTAAAAACCTGACAAAATATGTACAAGATGAGTATGAGGAAAACTATAAAACTTTAAAAAAAATGTTTACTTACTGATTTCAGTGAGTGAGGAAGGAAGAAAGAGAGAAAGAGAGAGAGACAGAGACAGATCTGTTCCTGTATGTGCCCTGACCCAGGGATTGAACCAGCAACCTCTGTGCTCTGGGACAATGCTCTAACCAACTGAGCTATCAGGTCAGGGCAAAACTATAAAACTTTTTAAAAAATTAAAGAAGAATAGAGAGATAGTCCATGTTCATAGATAGGAAGACATTATCTACCTATCTATCTATATTTATATATGTATATTTATATTTTTTATATATTTCATATACATAGTTATAAATACATGTATAAAATATATATATTATTTTTAGCGAGAAAAAGAAAGAGAGAGAGAGAAAGAGAGGGAGGGAGATGAGAAGCATCGACTCATAGTTGCAGTACCTTAATTGTTCATTGATTGCTTTCTCATATATGCCTAGACCAGGGAGCTCCAGTTGAGCCAGTGACCCCTTGCTCAAGCGAGTGACCTTTAGGCTCAAGCCAGTAACCACACTGACATGATCCCATATTCAAGCTGGTGACCCTGCATTCAAGCCGGTGACCTCAGTGTTTCGAACCTGAGACTTCAGTGTCCCAGGTCGATGCTCCATCCACTGTGCCACCACCAGTTAGGCAGAAAGACACAATATTGTCAAGATGTCAATTCTTGACCAATTTGACCTCTAGATTCAATGTAATCCAAATCAAAATCCCAGCAAATTATTTTGTAGATATCCACAAACTACTTCTATATAGAGAAACAAAATACCCAGAATTGCCAATACAATACTGTAAGAGAAGAACAAAGTTGGAGGACTGACACTACCCAACTTTAAGACTTATTATAAAGCTACTACAATCCAGACAGTGTGGCATTGGTGAAACAATATACAGATAAACCCGGCTGGATAGCTCGGTTGGTTGGAGTGTCATTACAGAGTACAAAGGTGGCCAGTTTGATTCCCCGGTCAGGGCACATACAGGAGCAGCTCAGTGTTCCTGTCTTTCTCTCTCGCTTTCTCTCTCTCAAAAAAGAAAAAAAAAGAAAAAGAAAAAACAGAAAATACAAATAGATCAGTGGAACAGAATACAGCCCTGAAATAGACCCACATATATATAATCAACTGATCTTTGACAGAGAAGTAAAGGCAATACAATAGAAAAAAGATAGAACTGGACTTCCACATGCAGAAAAAAAAGAATCTAAATGCAGACCTTACACTTTTACAAAAATGAACTCAAAATGGATCACTGACTAAATAAATGTGAAACTATAAAACTCTTAGAAGATAACATAAGCAAAAACCAAGACGACCTTGGATTTGTTGATGAATTTTTTTTTTTTTGTATCTTTCTGAAGTTGGAAACGGGGAGGCAGCCAGACAGACTCCCGCATGCGCCCCACCGGGGTCCACCTGGCATGCCCACCAGGGGGCGATGCTCTGCCCATCTGGAGCGTTGCTCTGCCGCAATCAAAGCCATTCTAGCGCCTGAGGCAGAGGTCACAGAGCCATCCTCAGCGCCAGGGCAAACTCTGCTCCAGTGGAGCCCTGGCTGCTGGAGGGGAAGAGAGAGACAGAGAGGAAGGAGAGGGGGAGGGGCGGAGAAGCAGGTGGGCGCCTCCTGTGTGCCCTGGCCAGGAATCGAACCCGGGACTCCCACACGCCAGGCCGACGCTCTACCACTGAGTCAACCGACCAGGGCTTATTGATGAATTTTTAAGTATAACACCAAAGGCATGATCCATGAAAGAAAGAACTGATAGGCTGGACTTCATTAAAATGAAAAGTTCCTACTCTGTGGAAGATACTGTCAAGAGAATGAGAAGATGAATTACACACTGGGAGAAAATATTTGCAAAGGTCACAACAGATTAAAGGACTGTTGTCCAAAATACACAAAGAACTCCTAAAACTCAGTAAGAAAACAACCTGATTAAAAAATAGGCCAAAGACCTCAGCAGACACCTCATCAAAGAAGATATACAAATGGCAAATAAGCAAACTAAAAGATGCTGTACATCAGATGTCATCAGGGAAATGCAAATTAAAATGAGACACTACTTACTACATACCTATTAGAATGGCCAAAAGCTGGAACAATGACAAAACCAAATGCTGGTGAGGACGTGGAACAGCAGCAACTTTCAGGGAATGCAAAATGGGACAGCCACTTTGGAAGACAGTTTCTTGGTTTCTTACAAAAGTAAACATATTCTTACCATAAGATCCAGCAATCATGCTCCTTGATACTTACTCAAAGGAGATGAAAAGTTATAGCTACACAAAAACCTGCACATGAGTGTTTATAACAGACTTGTTCATAATTGCCAAAGATGCACTCCGGGGTGAATGAATAAACAAACTGTGGTACAGTCAGATGATGGAATACTATTCAGCACTAAAAAGTAATGAGCTATCAAGCCACGAAAAGACACGGAAGAACCTTAAATACATATTAGTAAGTCTGAATATGCTATATATTGTATGATTCTAACTATACGACACTCTAGGAAAGGCAACACTATGGAAACAGAACAAGATCAGTGGCTGCCAGGGGTTATCAGGGAGCAGAGATGAATAGGCAGAGCACAGAGGAATTCTAGGGCACTACAACTTCTCTGTATGATACTATTATAAAGGATATATGTTATGATACATCTGTCCAAACCCACAGCATGTACACCATCAAGAATGGACCCTAGGGGCCCTGGCCAGTTGGCTCAGCGGTAGAGCGTCGGCCTGGTGTGCGGGGGACCCAGGTTCGATTCCCGGCCAGGGCACATAGGAGAAGCGCCCATTTGCTTCTCTACCCCCACCCCCTCCTTCCTCTCTGTCTCTCTCTTCCCCTCCCGCAGCCAAGGCTCCATTGGAGCAAAGATGGCCCGGGCGCTGGGGATGGCTCCTTGGCCTCTGCCCCAGGCGCTAGAGTGGCTCTGGTCACGGCAGAGCGACGCCCTGGAGGGGCAGAGCATCGCCCCTGGTGGGCGTGCCGGGTGGATCCCGGTCGGGTGCATGCGGGAGTCTGTCTGACTGTCTCTCCCCGTTTCCAGCTTCTGGAAAAAAAAAAAAAAGAATGGACCCTAGGGCCAGGCTGGGTAGCTGTTAGTTAGAGTGCCATCCTGACATGCTGAGGGTGCAGGTTTGATCCCCGGTCAGGGCACACACAAGAATCAATCAATGAATGCATAAATCAGCAGAAAAAGAAAATTGATGTTTCTTTCTCTGTCTCTCTCCCTTCCTCTCTCTCTCTGAAAAATCAATTAAAAAATAGTGAGCTCTAATATAAACTATGAACTTTGGGTGATAATGATGTATCTGTCAATGTGGGTAACACATGTACCACTCTGTTGCAGGATATTGATAATGGGGGAGGTCATCTATGTAGAAAGGCAGGGGTGTATAAAATAGCCCTGTAAATCCCTTTCCATTTTATTGTGAACCTAAAACTGCTCTAAAAAATGATGTGGGTTTTTTTAAGTTAATGATATGTATGTGTATGTATGTATAAAAGTCAAGAAGGTTATGCACCCAGACATTTTTTTTTTTTTGTATTTTTCTGAAGTGAGAAGCGGCGAGGCAGAGAGACAGACTCCTGCATGTGCCCGACTGGGATCCACCTGGCAAGTCTGGTAGGGGGCGATGCTCTGCCCATCTGGGGCATTGCTCCATTGCAATCAGAGCCATTCTAGCGCCTGAGGCAGAGGCCATGGAGCCATCCTCAGCACCCAGGTCACCTTTGCTCCCATGGAGCCTTGGCTGGGGTAGAGGAAGAGAGACATAGAGCGAAAGGAGAGGGGGAAGGGTAGAGAAGCAGATGGGTACTTCTCCTTTGTGCCCTGGCCGGGAATGGAACCCAGGACTTCCACACGCTGGGCCGATGCTCTACCACTGAGCTAACTGGCCAGGGCCCTGCACCCAGACTTTTAATAGCAAACATGTCAGAATGTCACCCTCTGACGCTGAAATTAGCAATGATGAACACCTTTCATCTGTATGTATAAGAAACTAGAAAGAAAATAAAAGGAATATTGCCCACTGTCTGGGTAAATTATGCAAAATAAATAATGACTCACAAATTTGCTGCTGAGACTAGAAAGCATCTCTCAAGTTTTCATCAATGAGACTAAAATATAATTAATCTCAGAAAAGCTGTGATCTTTGGTGAATTTTCACAGCACCTAGATCACACTGTACCTAAACCACCTGATTACTAGTCTGTCCCTATCACAGGTAGGTAGTAAGTTCCTCTGGTCGGTGACCATTTTTTACCTTTGCACCTAAGTCTAGAACACCCCCGACACATAGTAGGTGTTTGAAAGGTGACTGAGAGTAAGTGAAAGTCTAATGGACTGACACTTCTCCAGGAAACGCTGACTAGAAGAGAGTGGTCTGGCACTCTCTGCCAGCGAACCCGTCCAGTGTGCCTTTCACGCCGCCTGGGGGAAGTGAGAATTCAAATTCTAATGACATATAACCATTATTGAGATTAAAAAAAAGACACTCAAATAGAGAAAGGAACTTATCTAAGATACTACAGTGGATCAAAAATTCCTTAGAAACATGACACACTGTTTGCATTCTGTGCTGACCATGCAACCTTTCTATCAACAACTTTATCTTTTGACTGAAGGGACCTACCAAGAGAGTGTTTTTTTGGACAAAATAACTGATTGTTACTAGTTACATGGCCAGACAGAGCTCCTATTATCAGCTATTCTATTCTAGTTTGATTGCTCCTACCCCAGTGATTCTTGGAGAACGGACAAAAGCCACCTTCAAAGCCTTCAAGACAGAAGTCTGGATTCACTAAGAGGCGCTGTCCAGGCCTCTCTCCTCCCCCGAGAGGCTCCCAGGTCTCACAGAACCATAGATTCCCCATCAACTTACTTCTCACAGGCCCTTTGCCACCTTTAGTGTTCGGTGTTTCTTCATCAAACTTTGGATTATTGAGCAAATTGTGTACTCCAAGAACAGCTGAAAGCAAAGAAAATCAGTGAATAAACATTAAGTTTGGGGAGGCATGTTAGGATATCCATATTGTTAATTTGCTCCTTGAAAAACAATTCTTTGTATCCTAAAGATAAGTCTCCAGCCCTGGCCGGACAGTTCACTTGGTTAGAGGACCATTCCGAAGTGCAGAGGCTGCCAGTTTGATGCTTGGTCAAGGCACATACAGGAACAGATAAATGGTCCTGCCTCTCCCCCACCCCCTGCCCTTTCCTCTCTCTCTAAAATCAATACAGTAAACATAAAATATATATATATAAGTTTTCAGACCCCCATTCCCTTGCACAGTATGTGGTACATGTATCGTGTTAAATAAGCTCACACACACACACACACACACACACACACACACAAAACCTCCTTCCAAGACCACCAGCAAACTTCATAGATTTCCCCACATCTATACCTGTGACACCATTTAGGATTTGAAGGACAACAGTCTAGATATGGATCCAAATTCTTGAAAATCTGCTGAGACCTCCTAGTTAAGTAGATTAAACTTTTCAGCTTTCTCATCTGTAAAATGTGAGGGTAGGACTGAGTCTAAGGATATTGTAAGATCTAACATCATGGCATGTATTTTTCCAGAGACAAAGAGCAGACCTGTAGTGGCGCAGTGGATAAAGCATCGACCTGGAAATGCTGAGGTCACCGGTTCGAAACCCTGGGCTTGCCTGGTCAAGGCACATATGGGAGTTGATGCTTCCAGCTCCTCCCCCCTTCTCTCTCTCTCTGTCTCTCCTCTCTCTCCCTCTCTCTCTCCTCTCTAAAAATGAAAAAAAAAAAAGAGAGAGAGCAGAAAGATCATGGGTCTCTTTCAATGTAAGCCTCACCAAAATAAGTTGTCCTTTCTTTGTGCATCCCAGGGTGGGAAATAAAAGAGATACCAGCAATGGAAGAGATACCAGCATGCTGAGATTTTGAGCCTCCTGTATTACACGACATTTACACCAGGGGGCAGCATAGAATGTGAGAAACAGTACCGGGGCAGAATGAACACCAGGCAGGCCAAAGCTGCAGCAGCACACCCTGCTTCCCTCACTAACAAAAATACAGGTGAGACATTATCCCAGAACAGATAATCTGTTAACAGGTGGTAAAGGTGCACCTCTGAGGTCCTTGTCAGCTGTACTGTAATCTGCACATTAGAGGAGGGAGGCAGCCAGCACACCACAAGAAAGAGCAAATGTTCAGAGCTAGCAAGACTAGGGGTTCAGAGGGGCAACCAAGAATAGTCAGCTCGAGTTTGAACCCTGTCATGTACTTCTGTGTGACTGGAGAAGTTACTAAATGCCTCTGAGCCTCTGTTTCCCCATTTGTAAAGTAGGGATAATTATTATTTACTAGAAAGATTAAATGACTTCCCATGTATCAGGCACTGTTCTAAGTGCTTTATAAATTCTTGCTCATAAATGAGAAGTTGTCACTATGTTCCTGGCACTGTCTGGGGAGAAGATGCTGTATTTGATAAGCACAGGCCACTGAGACCATCTAAAAAGCCTATCTTGCTTTGGCCCCATACTCACTAATAACTCCTAATTAAAATTTGGCTCTCATTGTCAAGTTTTAATTTTTGTGTTATCTGTTTCCTGTGAGCCTGGCTAGTCAGTTCCCACCGCCTGGCTCCAATCTGACTGCTGCTAGGTGCACCAACAGGATCAAATCTCTAGAGCAGCAGAGCTGACCACTAAACATGTAATGGCAGTGACCCCCATGAAATATGGCCATGGTGAGGGTGCTGTCTTGGAGGTCGACTGCTGATCCCCTGAGGAACCATCTGTCTTCCTGCTCCTGGTCTGCTGGAATAACGTGGGCTGGCAGCCTGACCAGGTGGTGGCACAGTGGACAGAGTGTCAAACTGGGACGCGGAGGACCTGGGTTCAAGACCCCGAGGTTGCCATCTTGAGCACCAGCTCATCTGATTTGAGCAAGGCTCACCAGCTTGAGCCCAAGGTTGCTGGCTTGAGCAAGGGGTCACTCGGTCTGCTGTAGCCCCCTGGTCAGGGCACATACTGGAAGGCAAACAATGAACAACTAGGGTGCCACAACAAGGAATTGATGCTTGTTGTGCTTCTCATCTTTCTCCTTCCTGTCTGTCCCTATCTGTCCCTCTCTCTGTCTCTGTCATATACACACACACACACACACACAAAAAAACAACAACAAACAAAAAAACAAACAAACATGGGCTGGCAGCCCATTCACTGGGGGCTGGCTGCTCCACATCTTCCAGAGAGAGCCATCCTGGAGAAGATGCTCCACCCACCCTACTGGGGCTCGCTCTGAGTGCTGAGGGAACATTGCTGAGGGAGGGAGGCTAAGTACAATGAACAAGAGAGTTTTCTTTTGGGATTATCCCCCTGGTTTTGCTGCATGAATTTCAGGAACTAGTACCTGATAGATAAAATGGCTACTCAGCCACCATTTTAAGAACAATGCAGGCCTGAAGGAGGAAGAAAGACTTCTTACTCAGTAATCTGGCTCAGACCTTGCAGCTGGATGTGATAGGGACTGTTCAGTCAGATGCAGCAACATCAACTGCCTTTGCCCAAGGCCCTTTGACTAATCCATATAAACCCTGCCCTAACCCTCCCTCGGGGCTGACACCCTTCGCTGGTCTCAGCCCGCTTGCACCCAGGTGCTTTTTTTTTTTTTTTTTTTTTTAATTTTTTTTTAATTTTTATGAAGCTGGAAACAGGGAGAGACAGTCAGACAGACTCCCGCATGCGCCCGACCGGGATCCACCCGGCACGCCCACCATGGGGCGATGCTCTGCCCCTCCGGGGCGTCGCCATGTTGCGACCAGAGCCACTCTAGCGCCTGAGGCAACGGCCACAGAGCCATCCCCAGCGCCCAGGCCATCTTTGCTCCAATGGAGCCTTGGCTGCGGGAGGGGAAGAGAGAGACAGAGAGGAAAGCGCGGCGGAGGGGTGGAGAAGCAAATGGGCGCTTCTCCTGTGTGCCCTGGCCGGGAATCGAACCCGGGTCCTCCGCACGCTAGGCCGACGCTCTACCGCTGAACACCCAGGTGCTTTTAAAATAAATTTTCCTTTTGGAACACACTAGCCTCATGTTTTCAGTTCAGCCGTGGATTCTGCCTTTCAGTACCTTTCAAACGATGGGTATTTATCTCTTTCTTCCTTCTTAGGTACTTCCTGGGAATTAAAGCCCAGCCCTGCATTCTCCCTTTGGGCAATGTCAGTACAGATCAGGAGGCAACCTTCTAGAGCAGTGGTCCCCAACCTTTTTTAGGCCACGGACCAATTTAATGTCAGAAAATATTTTCACTGACCGGCCTTTAGGGTGGGACAGATAAATGTATCAAGTGACTGAGACAAGCATCAAGAGTGAGTCTTAGACGGATGTAACAGAGGGAATCTGGTCATTAAAAAAAAATAAAACATCGTTCAGACTTAAATATAAATAAAATGGAAATAATGTAAGTTCTTTATTCTTTCTCTGTGGACCAGTACCAAATGGCCCACGGTCTGGTACCGGTCTGCGGCCCAGGGGTTGGGGACCACTGCTCTAGAGGAACCGTAACCATAACATGATCCATCCACAGCAACCACAGCACTAAGAAAACTGGTCACTGCTAAACACCTTCCTAACTGCGTGGCACAGGTGCCTCGACTGCTGCAGTGCCTTCTGAGAGGGGTTCAGTTATACAAACTTAGTACTGACCACTGGGATCACAGAGGAATAAAAATGTAGCTAGAATGGTTTATATGCTGTTAGAATATGGCATAGCTAGTTCTCCTGGGAGGAAGGAGATTATAACAATGTCTTCCAATGGAATAAAAATGGGAGAATTCTTGCTAAAGCCTTGGGCTGTTTTTTTAAATTTTTTATTATTTTATTATTTTTTAGTGAGAGGAGGGGAGGCAGAGAGACAGATTCATTCATGTGCCCTAACCAGGATCCACCCAGCAAGCCCACTAGAGGATGATGCTCCATTGCTCAGCAATGAGCCATTTTTTTTTATTTTTTGTGACAGAGAAAGAGACAGAGAGAGGGACAGGCAGGGACAGACAGATGGTAAGGGAGAGAGATAAGAAGCATCAAGTCTTTGTTGCGGCACCTTGGTTGTTCATCGATTGCTTTTTCATATGAGCCTTGATGGGGGGGGCACTATAGCAAAGCGAGTGACCCCTTGCTCAAGCCAGCAACCTTGGGATTCAAGCAAGTGACCCTGCTCTCAAGCTGGTGAGCCAGAGCTCAAGCCAGAATGAGCCCGTGCTTGAACCCGCACTCAAGCCGGCACCCACAGGGTTTCAAACCTGGGTCCTCTGTGTGGTAGTCCAATGCTCTATCTACTGCGCCACTGCCTCGTCAGGCCAATGAGCCATTTTTTTAGCACCCGAGGCGGAGGTCATAGAGCTATGCTCAGAACCGTAGGCCAACTCACTTGAACCAATCAAGCCATGGCTGTGGGAGGAGAAGAGAGAAAGAAAGTAGAGGAGTGGAGAAGCAGCTGGTTGCTTCTCCTGTGGGCCCTGGCTGGGAATTGAACCTGGGACACGCCAGGCCGATGCTCTACCACTGAGCCAACAGGCCAGGGCCATGGGCTGTTTTTTAAAGCAGCTCTCTCCCATGATGACCGAAAGGCCCTAATCACATTTTCATCCCATTAGGAAGAAAGTGCATCCCATTAGTACACAAATATGCTGGTTTATTGCATGGACTCTTTCCCAAAGGCACACAAGAAATGGGAGGGGGCTTAGGTAACCAGGGTGAGAGACTTACTTTCATTGCACATTCTTTTGTACTCCTTGCGCTTTCCTATCTGCATGTATAACCAATTCAAATAATAATACCAATGTTTATTACACTGTTGCTATTGTTAAGAAAACTAGGGAAAAGGGAAGCCGGTTGGGCTGAATGTGCACTTACCACACTGGGTGAACAGAACAGTAAATTACTCGGTTCCATGGTTAGCTTTAACAAACCTCTTAGTGGGGATCAAAATTGAACATCAACTGGGAAAGAGCAAGAAGTTCATGGAAAGTCTGTGGTAATAAAGTGCCAACTGCGAAAGCTCTTTAGAAAGCCTCAGGGCTATTATTTTATCGTGTAAGTTCTCAGCACTTCTTCATCTTTATGCTCTTTGATTTCTCACAGAAACTCTTGAGTTTGGTAGGATGTGCATGATTGGGGCATGTTATAGCTGAAATACAGCAGAATGTTTGCTCAAAGAGCAACATTCAAGTATCAAGTTCTACAGCTACATAAAGGCTGAAGTCGACCAGGAATTACAATAAAGATCAGTAGCTGCTGCCATGCATGATGGCCTGGAGGCCACAGAGCCAGAGAGGAAATGAGCTAGAGCCGAGGACTACTAACCTGCCAGGTCGTAGAGTTCAGTGTCGGAGGCACTGGCCAAAGCTTCTTCCAGTTCTGGATCCAGGGTCACTTTCTCTTCCTTACGAGTTTCTATGGGCTTTTCTTTGGGGATAAAGACTCTCCCTTTAAATCAGAAAAGAAAAAAAGCATTGTGTGCTGCTGCCTTATTGTAAGGTAAGCAGACCCACCAGCGAATGCAGCTCTGGACATTACAGAGCTGATTCATTAAGCCATTACACATCCAACTGGGATCCCTTAATTGCTGGGATGATGTCAATATCAATGATCCACAATCAGAGAGGGAAGGAAGGTCAAAGGAGGAATATTGCAGTCCCCAACACCCAGAGCTAAGGAGACTCTAGTCCTTAAACACAGAGAGGAATGGCTTCTCCCTCCCTCCCTCTCACCCATCAGCAGCACTGCCTTAGACCTGGGCAAGGAGGGCTCTCCATGGACCCCACACTTGAAAGCATCCAACTCTGGTCTCTTCTGGCTGCACCGCCCCACACCATGCTTCTGCCCTACCAAGGGAGGAGTCATGAGACAAAGGGACATTCCCATCCAGGACAGAGGCTGCCTGCTAGGCCACACTCAAGGTACCTAGGACCCTGGAATTCCCTGACTCTTTGAGCCCTGCTTCCAGGGCCTGCAGGAATCCCTTCTCCACACCCACCCTCCTGAAAGCAGGCCACACTGCTGGGAGGTACACCCCCCAAGGCCAAGGGGAGGATGCTTGTGGGTGCATACGAATGAAATTTGGATATGTAGGCTGAGGTGTTAATCATATGTGCTTGAGGTCCTAGCAGTGAAGGATAGACATCCCTGCGTGGAACTCTTAGAAGTCCAAGAATATTGGCCTAAGGCATATTTGTAGGACATATAACATATTTTCAGTTTGTTAACTTTCAAATATGTATTTTAAAAAATGGTACATGGGCTTCTATTTGTGTTCTTGTCTTGGACCCTGCAAACATTTGGGCCAGATTCATCCAATGGCCCCAGGAATTCCTGAGGGACAAACTGGTGATAATCCAGTTTCCTCTTACCAACTGCGACTGGAGACCAGCAAGATGCTGTATCTAGGATCACTCTACCACTCTACTTGTAGGGACCTGGGGACACAGCTACTTCTCTAGAGCATGCCAAAGTAAGCCTGATTTAAAAGAAAAAAATCAAGGCTGTCACACTTAGAGATGTGGAGGTCTGAGCAGTAGGGCATCTGTGCTACACACACATTCTCTGCCACCATCTCCTGCTTCCTCCTGTCAGTTGAACCGCAGTCATTTTACCCATACTCACTTCTGAATATGCCGATATCCACAACACACCCACCCCAACCCACCCAAACCTCTGGACTAATAATCACACTGCTGGGGAGATGGTGCATTTCCTGATCCTAACTTCCAGCCAGGCCAGCATACCCCCATCCCACACGGGCTTATAAAGGTGACACAAGACACTCCAGGGCCACTATAGCAATACCCCAGACCTACTCATATTCTTTTCAATTCCTCCTGGCTCTGACTCTTGGTTTCCCTCTTTTTTGGAGCTGCTCTTACTTCTTGGCAGGATATCTGAAATTGGTCTCCTCCATTTTGATCTTTAGAGTTTCTCCAAGATTCACCCTTTCAAACCTTTTCCTCTCTGTCACCTTGGGTAGAACAGACAGCCGGTTCCAGCTTCAGCCAATTGGGACCCAAGTTCCTTCCAGGTGTCCTTGGCTAGTCTGGCCTTCCCCACTCCCACAGGAAAAAGAAAGGTCAAACCCAAAGGCAGTACCTCTCCCTTGTGAAAACCCTCCAAGAGATGTCCCTGGTAACAGGGGCTGCATACTTCCTGATGGCTCACCAGATCTTCAAATGGCTGGATAAGGAAATACAGGCCAGGCAAGGCTGGGCACCTCAAAGAGGCCCCACTCCTTGTGGACAGGCTAGGGAAGGGGTCCCCAAACTATGGCCCCCTGAGGCCATTTATCTGGCCCCCGCCACACTTCCAGAAGGGGCACCTCTTTCATTGGTGGTCAGTGAGAGGAGCACATTGATGATCTCATTAGCCAAAAGCAGGCCCATAGTTCCCATTGAAATACTGGTCAGTTTGTTGATTTAAATTTACTTGTTCTTTATTTTAAATATTGTATTTGTTCTCGATTTGTTCTTTTTACTTTAAAATAAGATATGTGCAGTGTGCATAGGGATTTGTTCATAGTTTTTTTTATAGTCCGGCCCTCCAACGGTCTGAGGGACAGTGAACTGGCCCCCTGTGTAAAAAGTTTGGGGACCCCGGCAGGGGCTAGGGTATCTTGGCCACAGGTCTCTACCTTTGATCATCATATAAGTTGCCATATTTCCAAGACAGAAAGAAAACACACCAGGAAACAAAACAAGAGAAAGGCCAGAAGATAGAAAAGAAAAAAGAAATCAACCAACCAATAGCATCTCAGACACTGAGACTCTCCAGACTTAACTTGCACAGAATCTGCAGCCTGGAGCACTTTCTTTCTGGCTTGGACGAGCTTGGGTACAGGGTTAAAATAGGATTTCTAAATTCCTAGTGTCTGGTACTATTTAAGGTTACTCTAAACCAGGGGTCCCCAAACTTTTTACACAGGGGGCCAGTTCACTGTCCCTCAGACCGTTGGAGGGCCGGACTATAAAAAAAACTATGAACAAATCCCTATGCACACTGCACATATCTTATTTTAAAGTAAAAAAACAAAATATTTAAAATAAAAAACAAGTAAATTTAAATCAACAAACTGACCAGTATTTCAATGGGAACTATGTTCCTCTCACTGACCACCAATGAAAGAGGTGCCCCTTCCAGAAGTGCGGTGGGGGCTGGATTAATGGCCTCAGGCGGCCGCATGCAGCCAGCAGGCTGTAGTTTGGGGACCCCTGCGTCTAATCACTAGTTGCAGAGGTGGCCTATGGCTATCAGCATTCAGGACAACTGCTGCTGCACATTCATTTCCGGGGGGGGGGGGGGGTCTGATTGAATCACAAGTTTCCAGTGAACACAGCTACAGTGGAGAACTCAAGGCAGTCCAGGAGCTGAGGGCCCAGGGCACACGGGATTCAGGACTGAGCTGTGTGGCTCCTCTCCTGAGGCCCTCACAATAGCCTCCCACTACTTCTAGACTACCCACTGGTCCTTCCTGGGGCCCTGCAGACTGCCCACCCCGCTCCCTCTGCTCTGTTTGGAAAACTTGCTCTCTGCTCACTTTTCTCCACTGTGTTGCTTCTCAACCTTCTCCTAAGTCACCCGTGATGCTGTCCACCCCTCTCATATCCCCACCTCTTACTCAGACTGCTTCCACACTCCTAACTCCCTCGCGAACCATCTGTAGATTAATCGGGATTGGGAGGGAATTTCCTGCAGCCTCTCCTCAGACCTCTACTCTGAGAATGGAAAACCACCGCTCTTCTCTTATTATGCTCTCACTACCCTAATACTGGCTGTTAACTGAAATTTTATTGAAAATTTGATACAATTTATTTTTTCTTTCACAATTAAATTTGTCCAATAGCAACTATGCTGCCATAGAAAGAGTTCTATATTTCTAGGGCAATCCTTAGTTATTTGCTCAGCTTGTCACTGTTCAACTTTACTTTCTTAACACAATGACATTACCACTGGTGCATGATGCATCGCATGTGCATGGTTCAGAGGGGGCCCGAAGGCCGCACTGCAGTGACTCATGCCAGTGGGAGAGCCGTGTTCCTACTCACCATGGCCAATGATGCAGAAGCTCAGAGGTGGCATTCATTTGAATTTGTATTTATCAAGTGCCTCCCCTGTGTCAGTTTCTGTGCCAAGATGCAAGAGAGACACAGCCTTAGCCTGACCTGTGGTGGTGCAGTGGATAAAGCGTCAATCTGCAATGTTGAGGTCATCAGTTGAAAACCCTGAGGTCGGCCCTGGCCGGTTGGCTCAGTGGTAAAGCGTCGGCCTGGCGTGTAGGAGTCCCGGGTTCGATTCCCGGCCAGGGCACACAGGAAAGCGCCCATCTGCTTCTCCACCCCTCCCCCTCTCCTTCCTCTCTGTCTCTCTCTTCCCCTCCCGCAGCCGAGGCTCCATTGGACCAAAGTTGACCCGGGCGCTGGGGATGGCTCTGTGACCTCTGCCTCAGGCACTGGAATAGCTCTGGTTGCGACAGAGTGATGCCCCAGATGGGCAGAGCATCGCCCCCTGGTGGGCGTGCCAGGTGGATCCTGGTTGGGCGCATGCGGGAGTCTGTCTGACTGCCTCCCCGTTTCCGGCTTCAGAAAAATACAAACAAACAAACAAAACCCCTGAGGTCACTGGCTCTGAGTGTGAGCCCTTCAGCGTGAGGTCACTAGCTTGAGCAGGGGGAATCGTCCAAACAATTTCAAAACTCACTAGCTTGAGCCCAAAGGTCGCTGGCATAAAAAGTCCAAGGTCACTAGCTTGAGTAAGGGGACACTGGCATAGCCCTGGTCAAGGCACGTACGAGAAGCTCAATGTACAACTAAAGTGAAAGCAACTACGAGTTGATGTTTCTCATCCTCTCTCACCCTCTCTCTCCCTTCAGAAAGAGAGAGAGACAGTCCCACTGTTCCACTGTGGAGATCTCATTCTAATGTGGAAAACACACAAAACCCAAAACAAACAAACAAAAGGACAAACACCGCCGCAGTGCTGTGACAGTAGGAACGAGTGCCACGCCGGAAGGAAGGGGTCTGTGTCAGACAGCAAGGTCCAGGGCAGCTGGGAGCCCGGAGAGCTAAGCTGAGGCGCAGAAAGTGAAAAATGGGGCTATGGATCTAAGGGAGGAGTCCACGAGAAGACCCTGAGGTGGGAAAAGAGCTCAGCAGGTTGGGGAACGGAACGAAGGTCCTGGGGTTGAGGCTCAGTGAGGGAAGGCAGGCAGAGAGGTGAGCAGGGGCTCTCCCGGGACTATGAGGACCACAGCAAGGATTTGGGGCTTTTAGCAGGGAAGCAACAAGATATGACTTGTGTTTTAAAAGATTGTGGTTGTGATGAAGTTATCAATAGTTTTATTAGTACTTATGGGCTGTCTATAGCTGAAGAACCTGGACAGGCAATTGGTACCCATTTTTTCCTCCAAAGGAGCTCAGGGTCAAGAGCTGAGGAGGAGGGTTTTCCTATCTTACTTCTGAGCTGGCTCCTGGTACGGAGAGAGCTCAGAGCTTCTCCTCAGAACCTTCCCATGTCTATCACAGTGTTTCTCTCAGTAAACCACAAGCTCCTTGAGGGCAAGGCAGGGTCATACCCACTGTGGTCCTAGCACCTGGCATGTGGCTCTGCACAGAGAATGAATGAATGAATGACTGCACTGACCTCTAATGGTAGCACCTAAAGGAGCAGAGCCACTGTCTAGCTGAGGCTTAGACTCCTGTAAGGGGGTAAAGCACCTGGCTAAGAGAAACCCCTCATGCCTATGGGACCCTTTTTCAGGTACAACTCTACTTCACACTTCTAAAACTTTTTCTTCAGGAGTGAAAGTTTGTTTTTTGGTGTGTGTTTTTTTCAGGTGAGAGGAGGGGAGATAGTGAGGCAGACTCCCACATGTGCCCCCAACCAGGATCCATCTTGGGCCAATGCTTAAATCAACTGAGCTATTTTTAGTGCCTGAGGCTGATGCACTCGGACCAACTGAGCTATCCTCAGCACCCAGGGCCACACTCTGGCTATGGGAGGGAAAGAGGAAGAGAAGGGGGAGAGGGAGGGTGAAAGAAGCAGATGGTCGCTTTTCTTGTGTGCCCTGACTGGGAATCAAATCTGGGACCTCTATACACTGAGCCACCAGACAAGGCCTTGTGTGTTTTTATTTATTTATTTAGTTTGTTTGTTTCTTATAGAACTAATTTGAGTACCATCACACTCTAAGCATTCATTTAATTTTCCTCTATGATTATTTTTTATTTAGTTAATAAGCTTTATTTTTTGGGAGCACTTTTTAGGTTCACAGAAGAAAGTACCAAGAATCCTCACACACCCCTGGCCCCACACTGACAACCTTCCCTTCTACTGATATCCCCCAGCAGAGTGGCACATGTGTTACACTCAATGAACCTACACTGACATCATCACACCCAAAGTTTATAGCTTACACTAGAGCTCACTTTTTTTTTAGATTTTATTTATTCAGTTTTTAGAGAGAGGAGACAGAGAGAGAGAGAGAGAGAGAAGAGGGGGAGCAGAAAGCATCAACTCCCATATGTACCTTGACCAGGCAAGCCCAGGGTTTCGAACCAGCGACCTCAGTGTTCCAAGCTGACACTTTATCTACTGCGCCCCCGCAGGTCAGGCTAGAGCTCACTCTTGGTGGTGTCCATTCTATGGGTCTGGACCTACGTCTACACTGACATGTGTCCATCAGCCATTATTCTTTTTAACACTGAATCCTGTTCATGGGGTTACTTCCCATTTCCAGGTCAGTTCGCTTGCTCGACCTTCCATGACAATACATTTGTCCCAAGACATGCTGCCTGTGGGCCTTACCTTTCTTTTCTCCAGTGAAGGGCACAAAGTCTTCCCTGTCTTTCTGTTCCAAAGCCTCCTTCTCCAGGTACATGAGGAGGTGCTCGCGGTCAAACGGGCCGGTGGCTGCTTTCTGTGTCTGGTCTTTCTGTCGGAACCCAGCAGGCAGCAGGGCACTCTGAGAAGACAGAAGCGTGAGCAGGAAGGAAGGGTCAGCCCAAATGATACTTTGTTCCCCTTCCGGCCCACCCCCTGCTATATATGGGAGAAGCATGGAGAAGGACACCCGTGCAGAACAGTGGGGGTGGGGGTGGGAGCTGAGGGTGGGCTCTCTGGCATATCTGAGACCCTGCTTGCTCTAAGATCCTGTGCTGAGAGGAGGGCTCCCAACGAGTGTGGGCAGAAGACAGATGGCCGGAGCAGCCTCTGGGTCTTCTGCAGATGCCTTCTACAATGTGATGGCAAAAAGCCAGCCTCCCTTCACGGCCTCAGGGTTCCCACTCGGGTTTGGCCAGATCTGCACCCAAGGTACTCCCAGGCAGGCATATGGAGATCCTACAAAGGAGCCGACGTGGCTACACTCTCTCATTTCTACCCCCTCTCCTGGGGAAACAGCCAAGCAGGTCAGTGAATATTATGGTAGATGTTGATACCAGCTTTACTAAGCTTAGAGATTCCTTTCTTAAGTTTTAAAAAATACAAACAGAATATTTATATTTTTAAAAGTAAATACAAGATCCAAAGTATTTGGCATATCACAATATCATATAAATACTTTTTAGTGACATTTCTACTTACAGTAAAATCATTATTTTGGATACCACTGATTCTAAGTTAAAGATAACATCAGCAGGGCTGAAGAAAGTGCTTGCAAAACAAACACTATAAGAAGCTACTTAGCTTTCCAAGAGCTCATAAAAATATTAGAAGCTCCATCTAAATGTACTTATTATGGTTATAGTTATCCTAATCTACCTATTGTTGTGGGATCACCAAAGATTTCAACTTATTTATACATTAAAAAAAACCACTAAACATAAAAAGATCTGCCTTTGGAGTTAAAAACCTGGTCTTGCCTGACTGGTGGTGGCACAGTAGATAGAGCCTCAACCTGGGACACTGAGGACCCAGGTTCAAATCCCCAAGGTCGCCGGATTGAGCGCAGGTTCACCAGTTTGAGAGCAGGGTTGCTAGCTTGAGCACAGCGTTATCAAAATGACCCCATGGTCGCTGGCTTGAAGTCCAAGGTTGCTGGCTTAAAACCCAAGGTTGCTGGCTTGAGCAAGGGGTTACTGGCGGCATGAGCCCCTCCATTCCCAGTCAAGGCACATAAGAGAAGCAATCGAAGAACAACTAAAGTGTCACAACTACAAGCTGATGCTTCTCATCTCTCTCCCTTCCTGTTTGTTTGTCTATCTCTGTCTCTCACTAAAAAACAACAACTAATAAACAAAAACAAAAACATCTGGTTTAAACACCATCTCTGACATTTACTAGTATGAGATCTTAGGTAAATTATTTCTCCTGGTCAGTTCCCTCGTTTATAGAATGGGGATAATACTATTTACCTAAGGAGTTTTTGTGCCCAGCAGACTATGTGACTCTAGAGAAACTCGGTAAGACTTGCTCTCTTTCTCTCTTTCTTTTCCCCCAAGTCAGATTAGTCCCTAGTCAAACCATGGAAACTAGTTTTCCCCATTTACATCAAACTGGTTTTTGAGAAATACCATATTATAGGTGTGGTTACTGAGGTTCTCCATAAATTTGTAACAGTAAGTGGCTCCGAGCCAATCAGGGAAGAACACAGAATCTGGATTTGGAGCTGAGGGATTTGTGTACTGTTGTTTAAGAGCCACGCCACGCCACCATCCCAGAGTATCATTAACCACACTGCTTCCCTTCCAGGTCACTAACCTCGGGATCTAGGTCATCAAGAACATTTTCCAAGTGTTTCAGTTCCTCTTCTGAGAGTTTGCCAAGAAGCTCATCTTCGTCAATGTTCTTGTATTTCTCCAACTCTTTTTGAAAAGGGAGCGCCATGGTTTCTCATATGCCTTTCTCATGGGCATGAACACTCACAATGGCCAGCTTCCTGAGACTTCAGAATACTACTAATGAGAAAGAAACACTGTTATTTCCTTTCTGTCAACAGGGCTTATTAACAGGAGACAGGGCTATGCTATCTGGCAGTGGAGTCTTTCTAGTGGACGAATAATTCAACAAAAAAGGTAATATTATCTCCATTTGCAGAGCCACCTGACCATTTACATAGTGTTTCCATCTATATTATTTTACTTACTTACATCTTTACAACAACCTAGACAGAAAGCCTGGGCTTACATTAATAATCCGTTTTACAGATAAAGATGCTGAGATGAAAAGTGCCTAAGTGCCTTGCTGGAGGTTCCAGAACTGAGACGTGGAAGCCCTCTGATTCCCAGAGCAGTGAGTTCCTGCCCACTGTACTACTCTGCCTCCTCTAGCTTTTCACAGAAAACAGCACAGCACAATGCACTGATTGTAAGGCAGTTGTGAGAAGCACATTTGAGTCTTTTCAGAGAAAGAGTGATGTGAAGAATACAAAATTGGGTTCATTCAGGAAAGAGAGTTTGGAACGTCCATGTGAGAAAGCATTGTCCAGTGACTCCCTGCCTTTAGCTAGTAACCCATGCTAGCTGCATGATCGCCCTCTCTACTTTTCTCCTCTTTTTTTCTTCTTTCTTCCTCTCCCATTCTCTTTTTAGTCTCATTTTCTTTTTGTTTCCTGGGTCATCCTGCTTAGTTCTTATTTATTTATTTATTTTTAAAATTTATTTTAGCCAGAGAAGAAGGGAGAGAACAGATCAAGAACATTGATCTGTTCTTGTATGTGCCCTGATCAGGGATCTAACTGGCAACCTTGGGACAATGCTCCAACCAACCCAGCTATCTGGCCAGGGTCATCTTGCTTAATTCTTTTATTTTTTATTTTTTATTTTTAGTGAGAGGAGGGGAGGCAGAAACAGACTCCCTCATGCACCCTGACCAGGATCCACCCGGCAAGCTCACTAGAAGGCAATGCTCTGCTCATCTGGGGCCCTTGCTCCGTTGCAACCAGAGCCATTTTTTAGTGCCTGATGTGGAGGCCATGGAGCCATCCTCAGCACCTGGGGCCAACTCGCTCTAATTGAGCCATCACTATATGAGGGGAGGAAAAGAGAGAGAGAGAAAGAAGTGAGAAGGGGAGGGGTGGAGAAGCAGATGGGCGCCTCTCCTGTGAGCCCTGACTGGGAATTGAACCCAGGACTTCCACACACTGGGCTGACGCTCTACTACTGAGCCAACTAGCCAGGGTCCATCCTGCTTAATTCTTTATACCCCTAGTCCATTCTCTTTTGAACCCCATCTTTTTATACCACCTCACCCCCAAACTTCCACTCACAATGAAATTTTTACTGAATCCCTTCTTTTTTGCAGAGGATTTTATGGGTATTCCCTAGAAAGATAATTCTGCATTCAGGCAATTAATATTTGCTGTATACCCACTAACTGCCAGGCAGAGTTCTAGAAAACAGGAATACAAAGAGAAGCAAGGTGTAACCTCTTCCCCGAGGAGATCACAGCTCCGTGAGACACACAGATAGAATAGGACTTGCTACATGTTAGAACAGAAATAATGTATAACGTAGGTTTAAAACACACAAGGAAATAATTATTGGATAACGGGGCCTAGGGTTTGAGGGGATACTGTGAAAAAGAGGTTGAGTTTGAGACTTGAGAGGAGAGGTCATAAGGTAGACAAGAGTGGGGAAGGGTAATTCTCAGGAAAAAGAAATAGCATAAACAGAGGAACAAAGATAAGAAAGCACATGATAAGTTAGTGAACGCTTGGTTTCCAGATGGGTTTGCAGAGAGGGGCGGGGAAGGAACTAAAGACAAGGAAGACATCTGTAAATGGCCTTTCCTATATGCCTTGCCAATGAATGTGGGTTTTATTCTGTTGGGAGAAAAGAAAGCACTACAAATTTTTCAAGTAGAGAAATGATCTGAGAAAGCCCTCTTTTTAGTATGGTAATTCAAACACTAAGAATGAAAAACGAGCCTGTTCTTATTAATTCAACCATTCAGCATAGTCAAGTTTGTGGTTTTCTATATTTGTGTCATTTCCATACATAATGTAACTCACTTTCCCCTTCATCAGTCCACCTTCTTTTAGCTTCAATTGCTATATTCCAGTAAAAACAAAACAAGACCCATCCCACTAAAGTCAGAGAAACCAACTAGACCATATTTGTTCTGGTCCCAGCTGCCCCAATTTCCTGTGTGACTCTGGACAAGGATCTCAATCTCCAGGCTCTTAGCCATCAAACGAATGGCTAAACTGCCCTACCTAATAGATTCTAAGATGCACAGTCTCCCACATTTAACATTCTGAAATTGAGGTCTGTCTTACAAATTATGGCCCAACAATAACCACTGATGCAGCAGCAGCAGTCAAGATGTTCTTGTCACTGCCTACATATGCAGGAATATCAAAAGCATCAGCTTCAAAGCTAGCAGAATAAATGTCACGGATTTGGAAAAACTTCCAGGGATTCTTTTAAAACCTAGCAGGGAGGGAGTGGGAGAGATGGCGACTCAGGTGTATTTAGCAACACTCCCAAAGGAAGGTCTAGATTAGGTCAGTTCCATATAATTACAGAGTGGCTTAAGAACCAACATCAATGACTTTTATATAACTACCATTCTTGATGGCAAAGAGGAGGTAATATGTGGAAAAAAACCAGACATGATGACTGTGAATCAAAAAATGGTTCAAAAAGTTGGAATCTGAAAATAAATAAGTTTTAAAGATATCAACCAATTCATTTCACTTGCATTTTCCCTTTTAATGTATGCACAGGGATATGTTATTTTTAAAATCTATGTGTATTCATAGCAGCTTTATTTCTAATTGCCAAAAACTGTAAACAACCTGAATCATCATTAGGTGGATGGATAAACAAATTGTGGTATATCCACCTAATGAAATCTACTCAGAAATAAAAACAAATGAGCTACTGATACAAACGATGGCATAGATTAACCCAAAATAATTATACTGGCCCTGGCCAGTTGACACCTCAGTAGAGCATCAGCCTGGTGTGTGGATGTCCTGGGTTTGATTTCCAGTCAGGGCACACAGGAGAAGCGACCATCTGTTTCTCCACTCCTCCCCCCAACTTCTCTTTCTCTCTTCTCCTCCCGCAGCCATGGCTCGACTGGTTCGAGCCCATCGGCCCTCAGTTGTGAACATGGCCCAGACGGGCAAAGCATTGCCCCAGACATGGGTTGCTGGGTGGATCCTGATCAGGGCACATGCGGAAATCTGTCTATCTCCCCTCATCTCACTTAGAAAAGAAGGAAAAAAATGAAAATTATTATACTGAATGAAAGAATCCACAACAAAAAGAATATATATAGGGAGTCCTCAGGTTATGACACAGTTCCGTTCCTACTACAGTGATGTAACCCGAATTTTGGTCTAAGTTGAAACACGCCCTAGCCTAAGTCACTTAACTATCCTAACACAGTTGTAAAATCATAATCTAGAACATAAAAACACAGCAAAGTCATAGAAAAAGGAAAAGGATATAAATATACTGCACTGTATACTGTATTGTAGTAACAGCCAAAAATGGCGTAGGTAAGTGTGCTGGGGGATGCCAACTCCTTTGCTCATATGCCGTGCTACTGCGTATTCTTCCACCATGTGCAACCAAACTAGTTCGTCCACGTAGTCTGTAAGTATGATGCTAGTGGTATAACCTGAAACACATCACAACTTTTTAAAGTTTTTATGGGAGTGAGGGTCATAAACTTGAAATGTTGCATGTTGAGACTGTCAAACCCAAAGACCCCCTATAGATGGTATAACTCCATTTATCTAAAATTCTAGAAAATGTAAACTGATCTATATGAGAGAAAGTAAGTCAATAGTTGCTTAGAGATTGAAGAGAGATAGGGAGAGACAGAGGAAGGGACTCCAAAGGGGCATGAGGAAACTGGAGGGTTATGCATATATTCACTACCTTGATTGTGGTGACAGTTTCACAAATGCGTGCGTATGTCAAAACTTATCAGACTGCACACCTTAAATGTGTAATTTATTGTTTGTCCATTAAAGACTTCAGAAATCTGTATGCCTAAAATAGCTCTTTCAATAAAGTAAAAATTATATATATATATATATATATATATATATTTAAGAAGGCATGTCTCATATTTTAATTTTTTCTTAGCACATAAAATGTTGGTGTGTTTTACAATCGATGGTATCTTAGAGTTGACAAGATTCTATTTGTACTTCTATTCTAGGATTCTATCACTATATCCTGACTCCTCATCTTCCCCTGAAACAGATTTGCTCTCCTAATTTTCTAGATCATAGCATTATTCTACGATTCAGTCCCTTCCAAAGCTTAGACTCCTCCTCTTGGTTCCAAGTCCACTTGGTTAGTACTTCTTGGAGAATCTTACAGCACAGTACTTTTCAGATCATCCCTTCCTGTCACTCTTGTTTTAGACTTTTGTTCCTCTGGGCAAGGACTACTCTAATTGCATCCTGAAAGATTTCTGTTCTTCCCTATAACCCACCCAGAACACCATGATCAGATCACTTTTTCTTTTTCTTTCTTTTCTTTTCTCTCTCTCTCTTTTTTTTTTAGCAAGAGAGAGAGGAACGAACAGACAGGAAGGAATATAAAAAGCATCAATTATTCATTGTGGCACCTTACTTGTTCATTGATTGTTTTCTCATATGTGCCTTGACTGAGGGGCTCCAGCAAGGAGAGTGACCCCTTGCTCAAGCCAGTGACTCTGGAGTCAAGCCAGCAACCTTGGACTCAAGCCAGCAACCCTGGACTTCAAACCAGCGGCCTTTGGGCTCAAGCCAGTGACCATGAGGTCGTGTCTATGAACCCATGCTCAAGCCGGCAACCCCACACTCAAGCTGGTGAGCCCTCTCTCCAGCTGGCGACCTCAAGGTCTCGAACCTAAGTCCTCAGCATCCTAGGCTGATGCTCCATCCATTGCGCCACCACCTGGTCAGGCCAGATCATCTTTCTTAACACGCTAACAAACCACTACCCAGGTGAAAGACTTCCAATGGCACCCTCTTGTTTATAGAATAAAATTCAGACTGACCAGTGTCCAAAGCTCCCATAATTTAGCTTTGATCTTCACTTCCTGTTTTCATTGCTTTCCGAGGGGACCTTCTAATCTAGTTAAAATGGTTTATCTTCAGGACCCGGGTTCGATTCCCGGCCAGGGCACACAGGAGAAGCGCCCATTTGCTTCTCCACCCCTCCGCCGCGCTTTCCTCTCTGTCTCTCTCTTCCCCTCCCGCAGCCAAGGCTCCATTGGAGCAAAGATGGCCCGGGCGCTGGGGATGGCTCTGTGGCCTCTGCCTCAGGCGCTAGAGTGGCTCTGGTCGCAATATGGCGACGCCCAGGATGGGCAGAGCATCGCCCCCTGGTGGGCAGAGCGTCGCCCCTGGTGGGCGTGCCAGGTGGATCCCGGTCGGGCGCATGCGGGAGTCTGTCTGACTGTCTCTCCCTGTTTCCAGCTTCAGAAAAATGGAAAAAAAAAAATGGTTTATCTTCCTGGGGCACAGAGGAAGTTGACGGAAGACTATATGACTTTGGGTGAGGGGTATGCAACATAATCAAATGTCAAAATAACCTGGAGATGTTTTCTCTGAACCTATGTACCCTGATTGATTAATGTCACCCCATTAAAATTAAGTTTTAAAAATGGTTTATTTACCCTTTGTGGTAGGCAGAATAATGTCATTCCAAAGAAATCCACATGCTAATCCCCAGAACCTGGAAATGCTACTTTATATGGAAAGTAACCAGTGTGATTACTAAATAAAAAATGTTAAAACAGGGACATTATCCTGGATTATCTGGGTGGGCCCAGTCACAAGGGCTCTTACAAGAGGAAAGAGAAAAGTGGAAGTCAGAGAACAAGATGTACCCGCAGAAGCAGAGGTTAAGAGCGATGCAAGTGCTCTGAAGATGAAGGGGCAGAAAGCCAAGAAACGTGCTGGCTGGGCCAGGGAGTGGGTGCTCCTCTAGGGCCTCCAGAGAGGAGTGCATTGGGCCCAGTCCGGGTGGTTCAGTGGGTAAGTGTTGACCACTGGACCCCTGCACCAGAGGTCACGGGTTCAACCCCCAGTCAGGGCACATGTGAGAAGCAATCAATGAAAACAATTCTCTCTCTTTCTTTTCTCAAATCAATGAGGAAATTAAAAAAAAATTTTTTTAAATAAAGGAACGCATTGATTTTAGCTCAATGAAACCTGATTTGTACTTCTAACCCCCCTAAACTGTAAATTAATAATTTTTTGTTGTATTAAGCCACCGAATTTTTATCAGCAGCAATAGAAAACAAATATGTATATTCTCTTATCCATACACTTTCACTTTCCAACATAATTGTTCCAGATATCTTGTTTGCCCCTCCACATCCACCCCCATCCTGCTCTGTGCCCCCAGGAAGAGAATGTATTTACTCTGCATCAATGGGCTCTTGCTCTCTGGCTTCTGTTTGGCCAATAGGAGGAACTAGCAGGAAACTGGAGGGCCGGGGGAGAGGAGGGGAGGCTGGGCAGAGGCTGCCAGTTCTCTGGGCAGCCTTCTCTGCACAGCTGCCCGCCCCGTGCTGGCTTCAGTCCTGGGGTGGTGAGGGTCTCTGTGGCTAGGGCCAGATTTCTGCCTTATTGGATTCCTTAAACCCTCCCTACATCTTTGTAAATAGCCCTTTATTAAAATTCCTTCCAATTATTCAGACTGAGCGTGTCCTCTGTTTTCTTATTGGGACCCTGGCTGATACAGTTATATTACTTGGAATGCCCTCCTTTGTTTACACGGCTTGTCCGTGTGCTCTGCTTTTAAGACCTGGCTCCAATTCCAGCTGTGTGGGACCAGACTGTCAGAGCTGACTGAGGCCTTAAAGATCAGCCAGTCCGGCAACGTAGACAGTTTTTCTCCTACTTCTCTAATCACTCCATCTTGGTCTCTTGACAATCCCTCTCCCTTCACCTTAATTACTGGCAGGTGGCACAGTCCTGTCTTACAACTTCTTTTCCCACACTACACATTTTCCCTGGGGGAACGCATTGCCTCCCAAGTTTTAATTATTATCTATACTCCAAAGATCCCCAGATCCATATCTCTGTCCTAGACTTTGTTCCTGAGGGCTAGATTTATATATTTCCAATTGCCAAACTTCCATCTCTACTGGCTGCCTCAGGCTCCTCAGATGTCAGAAGTACTCTCATCATCTTCCTTTCCAATAGCTTCTCGACCGCTAGGATTGCCAATTTCAGGAAGTTGGCCCAGAAACCAGGGAGCTATTCTTGACACCTTCTCTTCCCATCTCTTCTCGACCCATCAACCACCAAGTCCTGCCTTTACCTAAATCTATTATGAACCCGCCTACTTCCCTCTACTGAACTCCCTCATCCTTCTTCCCCCCTTTTCAATCCATTCACCATACAAATGACCAAAGTGATCTTTTTAAACAACTCTGCTCTGGTTGCTTAAAATTCTCCAGAGGCTTCCTGTTGCCTAGAGGATACGGGTTTAAATCCACAGTCTGGCTTCTGTCATCCTCATCAGCCTCACCCTGCACTGCATCCCCCCCATCCTCTCCTGGCTGCAGCCTCCTGGACCACGTCCAATTCCTGGATCATGCCTTCTGTTGTTCCCTCTGCTCAGAGCAGTTACCCCTCCCTCCTCTTCCTGCTCACTGCTGTTCCTCCTCATCTTCCAGTTTCAGTGTAAGCTTCAGCTCCTCAGAGAGGCCTGGCTCTCTAGACCCCCAAGCAAGGTCTGAGTCACTCTGTATCCCTGTGACACATCCCCCCAACAGAGCTTTCCTTGACTTTATTGCAATTGCTTATTTTATCTTTGTCTTCTTTGCTAATCTCAGCAAGAGTGGGTGGGGACTGTATCAATTTTAGTTACTGTTATGATCCTGGCTTTCAGCACGGCTCTTAAACCAGAGCAGGCATCTAACAAATATTGTGCAACAAATGTCAGATGAAGGAAATGAGCTCAGAGGCGGTGTGACCCACTGGTCCAGGGCTCATTGCACTATATTGACTGCCTCTGCCTCCGCTCTCTGTCACAGAATTTTCTAACAGCACTTGTGCTCACAGAAGTTGCTCTGCTTCAATTCAAATTGCCTATGATGGTAACAACTTGCTCTTCATCGCTTGCTCTTCCATTATATTTTCATGTATGTTACGTATATGGTTCTCTCCCCAGTTATACCACAAACTCTCAGAAGACAAGGACAATGTAGAAATTCTTTATACTCCTCCTCTAGCTCAGGTTTGTATGTTCATTCACCAAATACCTATTGAAAGCCCACATTTTCTAGACACTGCTGGGACAACAGGAGTAAACAAAACAGATGACATCCTGTGCCCTAACCGAGCTTATGGTTTAGCAGTGAGAGACACATCAATTAAGCAGTTAAAATAACATGTTAACAGTACGATACTATGCAACAACAGTACCTGGTAAAAAAAAATTGCATGTGCCAATGTACTAGGGGCTCTTAAAGACGGAGGTAAAGAAATAGAAGGGGGGCCTGACCTGTGGTGGCGCAGTGGATAAAGCATCGACCTGGAATGCTGAGGTTGCTGGTTCAATACCCTGCATTTGCCTGGTCAAGGCACATATGGGAGTTGAAGCTTCCTGCTTCTCCCTCCTTTCTTTCTCTCACTCTCACTCTCACTCTCTCTCTCTCTCTCCTCTCAAAAATGAATAATAAAAAAAAGAAAGAAATAGAAGGTGCATCCTCCTGAAGCACAACCTTGAGTTGAAGATTTGGGGAAAAACTAGTAATTATTATTTTTTTAATAACAAATACAGATATACTATGGAGAAGAATGCAGTATCCACACAGCTTTTAAAAATCAAGTGGCAGGCTTCCGGCTCATGGCTGGCCTGCTTTAGCCCCACCCAGGCTCCAGAAGGGTTCACATTTGTCCTTTCCTCCTGTTAGTGATGCCACAGTGGAAAGTTTGCAAAGCACTGCCACAGCCTCACCTCCGGAAGAGCGTCTGTCCCATGGGGAGCATTCAACAAGCCCCGGAAGGAGGCAAGACCCAGTCAGGGTTCGGGAGCCTGGGTGGGCACGCACACTGACCTAGCCAGGTGGAACACAGAAAATAGGGGTAGGGGCTTGAGCTGAAGGGAGAAATATTCACAAAAGAGTAAATAAAAGCTATGCAGAAAAACCTAGTGAAAAGTTTTTTAAACGGGCAAAACAGTGCTACAAATTGCTTTGGAGCACAGACTATCTTGGAAGGATACAAAGGACTCCTCATGGAAAGGACAGATTACCCTGGAAGAGGGGAGGAGAGAATGGGGAAGAGTGCAGGTGAGTTGGGAAGAGGGGAGAGGAGAGAAGAGGGGAGAGGAGAGAAGAAGAGGGGAGGGAGGGGAGTGGGGGAGAGGAGAGGAGAAGAGAGGAGAGGAGGGGAGAGGAGGGGAGAGGAGGGGAGAGAAGGGGAGGAGGGGAAAAGAGGGGAGAGGAGGGGAAAAGAGGGGAGAGGAGGGGAAAAGAGGGGGTAGGAGAGAAGAAGAGAGAAGAGGGGAGAGAAGGAGAGAGGAAGGGAGAGTAGGGGATAGTGGGGGAGAGGAGGAGAGAGGAGGAGAGAAGAGGAGAGAAGAGGGGAGAGAAGGGGAGAGAAGGGGAGAGGAAGGGAGAGTAGGGGAGAGGAGGGGAGAAGAGGGGAGAAGAGGGGAGAGGAGGGGAAAAGAGGGGAGAGGAGGGGAAAAGAGGGGAAAGGAGAGGAGAAGAAGAGAGAAGAGGGGAGAGAAGGGGAGAGGAAGGGAGAGTAGGGGAGAGTGGGGGAGAGGAGGGGAGAGGAGGAGAGAAGAGGGGAGAGAAGGGGAGAGAAGGGGAGAGAAGGGGAGAGGAAGGGAGAGTGGGGGAGAGGAGGGCCTTTGACTGAAGAAGGGGAATCTGGGCTTCAACTGTACTCGTGACAATTCAATCTCGAGTGAGGGTAGTCAGCAAATGAGTTGTTTTTTTTTAATTGTTTGATTTTAGTGAGAGAGGAAGGTAGGGAGAGAGAGACAGGAACATCCATCTGTTCTTGTATGTGCCTTGACTGGGCATTGAACTAGCAACCTCTGTGCTTCAGGATGATGCTCTAACCAACTGAGCTATCTAGCCAGAGCAAGAAGTTGTTATTCTTTATCACATATCTTCATTTCTACAATAGCCAATTTGTACAGAAGTCAAATCTACATTTTCTAAAACAAACAAATAGAATTAAGTCAGCATATTAACACATCCCTCAATAAAACTTGATCTTATATCTTTAATTCCTTTCTAGCTGTGGGTAAATACAAAAATGTGCACAAGACATACAGCCTGTGTTCTGGAATCTACCTATTTGAAGATGGCATAGTCAAGTCTATTTCCTTTTTTTAGACAACCAAATGGCCCCTGCCATAGTCTAGAAAGCCCTTGCAGGAGATGAAGGACAGAAAATAGGTTGAAATAAGGAGCAATTTCATACCAAAAAAAAAAAATGTGACAAATAAATTGGAGAGAACAAACTGAAAGGGGAATGAGGGATAGATCTTATCACATGAAGATTCTGTATCTGAGACTGTTGGTTTTTAACTTGCCAATCTTACAATGCAAAAATTGGCATAGCTCAAAATGTGCTTGAAAATAGTCTCTTTTTTTTGTGGATTTGTTGTTACATTTATTTATGAATTCATTGATTTTTTTTTTTAACAAGGACAGAGAGAGAGTCAGAGAGAGAGATAGATAGGGACAGACAGACAGGAATGGAGATGAGAAGCATCAATCATCAGTTTCTCCAGTTTCTCGTTGCGACACCTTAGTTGTTCATTGATTGCTTTCTCATATGTGCTTTGACCGCGGGCCCTCAGCAGACCAAGTGACCTCTTGCTCGAGCCAGTGACCTTGGGTCCAAGCTGGTGAGCTTTTTTTGCTCAAGCCAGATGAGCTCGCGCTCAAGCTGGTGACCTCAGGGTCTTGAACCTGGGTCTTCCGCATCCCAGTCCGACGCTCTATCCACTGCGCCACCACCTGGTCAGGCGAAAATAGTCTCTTTCTAAAACAATGTACCCACTAGTGATCATCTTCCTCCAGGTTCAGAACACAGAGGCTAAAAGTATGAGCCCTGGAGTCAACCTGGGTCTGAGGCTACAGACCCATGAGTGATGACAACCTCTCCAAGCCTCTTTTCCTTCCTCTATGGGCAAAAAACAGTACTTAGAAGGCAGAAGTGATGCTAAATGTGATAACGTGCATAAAAGGTGAAGTGCCTACCACATACAAACCTCAGTCAAAGCCATTCCTCATTTGTCCTTGATCTGGGGATAATCTTCTATTTCGGGTATTTGTTCTGTTATTTTTTTTGTCAGGATCTGTTGAATATACAGAGGCAGTGTCTTATAAGTGCCCTGAGTCAGTGTTGCCAGGTGTAGTAGCAAGCCACCATGTGTAGGCTTTCAAAAGTGTGAGATAGGTTTCCACCAGAGCAGAATAGTAGCCAAGAAACTTCCCGGCTGGGGCAGAAGCTCTTTAGCATGGAAGCCTAACTGTCTGCCCAGACTGCCGCTGTTTTCTAATTCTCTTGTCAGATTCTACTTCCTGCTGCTGCCTTATCCCTTTGCTTGGCCTATTCTCTGTTTTCTGAGGAGTCTCTGTTTCTGTCTCCTTGCCTTCCACTTGGGTATCTGCATCTTTTCAGTACTTAACTGCTTATTGGTGCTAGCCATGTCCTTTCATCTTGCCTTTAGGAAGTCATGAGCTTTTCACTTCCTGGCCAGCACTATAGGCTCCCTACTTTTTGTCTGTTGACTCACGTACCCTCCTGGGTTCTGCCTGCTTATGTAGTTTTTGACCCATCTAGCTTGTCTCTTTTTCTGGTACCTGTATCCCAGGTTTTGACAAATGCTTGGTTATGACTTATGGGTATTGTGTGCACCTTGACTCACAACTGATTAGTAAGATGATAAGCAAGATATTTAGCAATTGGTATGGAATGGGCACTGCCCAAACAGAATGGCTGTCAGCTATACACAACAGAGATGGTCGGTCGTTGTTGTGTATAGTGGCTGAACAGCAGCCCAGCTTGCTAGTCTCTAGATTCCTCCAACCACTGTGATGAGAGGACTCCTGTTTCTTTCTTAGGTCTGGGGCCTCAGATTGCTTCTTACTTCTTGTGCTCAGGCTTAGTATGGCTAGCCCTGTGCCCCACTTCATGAACTCCTGTTAGCTATGGTCCTAAAGCTGATCTTCTCATTCCCACAGTATTCAGCTGTCACTAGGGGAATCCAGGATACTGGTGACACACATGAAAGACAGGGAGTAGTCTTGATGCCAAAACATGAAAGCAGTAATATATATATTTAACGTATAGAAAAAATATCCTTGTAGCAAAACGCTGTGTATAATATTAAGCGAAATCTCTTAAGACTTATTTCTGCTTTCTTGGTCTGGAAATAGGAAGTCTCTTTTGCACCTGCTTTCTATGAGCCTTTTCAAACTACTTATAGTCTATAAGGAAACATTTGGTTGTATGTGATTTACCCTACAACTTCTGTTCTATCAAAAAGCTGGACCTGCTCTTTCTCCAACACTTCCCTAACTCAAAATAAAAAGAGCCACAACCTGCCCTGGTCTGTTGGCTCAGTGGTAGAGTGTTGGCCCGGCATGTGGAAGTCCCAGGTTCGATTCCTGGTCAGGGCACACAGGAGAAGCACCCATCTGCTTCTCCACCCTTCCCCTCTCCTTTCTCTCGCTCTCTTCCCCTCCTGCAGCCAAGGCTCCACTGGAGCAAAGTTGGCCCAGGCTCTGAGGATGGCTCCATGGCCTCTGCCTCAGCCGCTAGAATGGCTCTGATTGCAGCAGGGCAATGCCCCAGAGGGGCCGAGCATCGCCCCCTGGTAGGCATGCTGGGTAGATCCCAGTTGGGTGCATCCCGGTCGGGCACATGCAGGAGTCTGTCTGTCTGCGTCCCCTGCTTCTCACTTTGGAAAAATACCAAAAAAAAAAAAAAAAAAAAAAAAAAAAAGAGCTACAACCTGAAACATCCTACATTTACACAGATCTTGAACATAGAGAGGAAGGGGACAGTGCTTCCAGGATGGTTCTTGGGTAGGGCTAGAATTTCTAAGGTTTGGGAATTAAAACTTGAAGTTAGAGTTAGGAGATGGGGTGTCCTAAAAAAATAACTAATAGTAGCCAAAATGAATCAAAGAAGGGAACTTTCTGTGATCCCACTCATACCTCCAATAGGATTTAAATGCTGGGAACTCAAAGCCACAGGTTCACTGTGAGTGCCCCACAGACTCATTACAGTTGTCTGTCTCCAACCACACAGTCCTCTACAATGCTTTCTCTTTATTTCCATATTTATCGATATCCCCTGATTTTTTTTTATTTAAAAAGTTTCAATGTATAAAAAGGTAAAAGAGGAACACAATAAGCACCTATACGCCATAGTCTTTGATTCACCAAATGTCATTACTTTGCTGGATTTCTGAGCTTAGTCCTCCACTCTTTTACTTTTTTTTCCTGAACCAGCTGAAAGTTGCAGATGTCATGACACTTTGCCACTAATGCCCACATCTCAAAAGAATGAGGACAGTGTCCTACATAACCACAGTAGCACTACTGCATTTAAGATTTTAAAAGTAATTCCATGATATTAAGTCCACAGTCAACTTTCCCCAATTGTCTCCAAATCATGTCATTGCTCCCCCCGCCCCGATCTAGGATCCAAAGTTCACACACACCCCAACTGGTTGTTACATCAGTTGAGTATTCTAATCTACAATATCCCCCCCCCCTCCAGTCTTTTTGGCAGGAACACTCAATAGGTGAAGTTATGACCTTATGGCATCCTGATAGGAGACTGATTCTAGGTACTGGTAAGCCTGCTCACTAAGCTCAAGTGATAACCCCCTCATCTCTACACTGTAAGGACACATTTCTCCTAGGTAATCTGTGGCGAGATATTTTTTGAAATAATGTGAAAAATCCTGTTTTCCAACTATCTTTCACTCAAAGGTTTTGTACCTGTGCATGAGTCCTTGTCTGAATCTGTTATGTTAGGGTTTGCACTGCACTGGTTTTCTGGTTCTCTCATGCCTCCTACTGCGTAGTACTTATTATTGAAATAAACCCATTAGTGCCCACCCTCTTTTTCCTCTGTATATACTCTCTGGGTACTTCTTGCTGGGGCTGCCTCTCTTATTGACCACATCTGACCACAGCCCAGCCTTGGGGAGCCATTTGCTTCTCCCTTTACCTGCTGATCTTATCACTCACTTTTGGCAAATTAAAAACAAACACAACACGTTGCCAACAAATTTACAGTAATCTACAAAAATTAAAACAGTGGTAATGCATATTTATTGGGTTAAACTAAAGAGAGTATATAGAGAAGGGAAAAAAATTAGATTGCCTAAACCCTGAAAAATCTTTCCTCCTCACTAGGGTAAAGCCACTCGTTTGGTCACAATTAGGCTTTTCATAATGGTGTTAGAGCACTCTTCAGTCCCCTGATATGAGAATCTTAGAAGAACAGAGATTTAGAAATCATTTACCCAAACGTCCTATTATACAATGAGGAAGAGGCTCAGAGAAGTGAAGGGACTTGTCCAGAGTCCCTAGCTTCTTACTGGTAGAGCCAGACAGGAGCTTCTCTTAAAAATACCTGCTCCAATGTTCTTTTCACTCCAAGTGCCTCATGATTCCGAGGTTTCATGGGCAAGATGAAGCCTGGCATTTCATTGCTAATTTGCATTTTGCCTGCATCGTCTTCCCACCTTTGAAAACTTTAAAAATTCCCATTAGAAGTCTTTTGTTAATAATATTACCAAAGCACTTAAAAATCAATCATTTCTGCAGGTCAACAGGGAAAATTTAGGAAGACTCAAGGGAACAGATACTACCATTTCTTTAACCAGTAAAATTAGAAGGGTCTCTAGGCCCTGCATCAGGGCGTTCTCAAAATGCTGCTTTCCGGGAGGATAAACGCCCTGCGGGTGACAGCTCCGGGGATCTTAGAAAAAGACGCCAGCTGGAGTCTACCCTTCCCCATCCTTCCCCATCCCCCGTTTTATCGATGCAGCGAGAGGCATCAGTTAGGCTCCAGGAGCCTGTCAAACGTTCACCGGAGAGGAAAAGTGGGGAACAAAGCCCAGGGTGAAAAAACCCAGCCCCGCAGCCCGGGGAGGACAGAAGACCGCACCCTCACTGCAGCAGCCGGGCGGGCTGCAGGGGCTGCAGAGGCTGCAGAGACTGCGGAGCTGCAGCGCAGGGCGTGGGACCCACACCCCGCAGGCGCCTCCCGACCGCACAGCCCCGCGCAGCCCATCGGACCGGGGAGAAACGAGACCGCCAGGCTCTCCGCGCCCAGCCGGCCGAGCGCCAACGCCGCGGAGTGTCCTCCTGCCGCAGGGAGGGCGCAGCCGCCCCCGCGCTGCGAACCGGGACTGCAGACAGCGCCCGGCCCCGGCCGGCCCCCACCTACCCCCGGCGCGCTCACCCGTCCGTGCATCCATCCCGGAGCCGGCGGTGCGAGCCGTCAGTCCGTCAGCCCCGAGGTGGCGGGGCCACAAGCAGGGGCGGCGCCGTGGCCGGGAGAGCACGGCGATCAACAGGCGGCTCCCGGCTGGCGGGTGCGGCGCCCGGGCGCGTGGCGGCAGCGGAGCAGCCTGGGAAGCGTAGTTCCGGCGGCACGCCGCGGTCGCGCGGAGGCGGGACCCCCTGTCTGGTCCCCGCGGCCCCCGGCTCTCCACTCCTATCCATCTCTGCAAGTGTCTTCCCCGAGAATCTCCTTTCCGACCCCGTAACCGCTGCGGGCGAGGAGAGCCTCAGCCTTGGGGAAAAGCTGTGCAGGCTCCTTTGAGAAGCTAAGGGCTACTAATAGGGTGGGTGGCAGGGACTCTTCAAGCCAGTGGGGAGCTGTTGGGTGAGTGAGCATCCATCCTTACAAGGACTTCTTGTCAAGATCCAGTTCAGATATACAGACCAGGCTCAGATACTGACCAGGCCTGCCCTGGGTCTTAGTGGCTTTACAGGTCCCTGGGGCGCAAACGTGGGAAGGAGTACATGCTGGAGTGTGTGCTTGGGGGTAGGGAGGTAAGCAAGCAGATGTAGTTTGGGGGCGACAGTGTTTGAGAGCCCACGTATATGCAGTGGCTTCGTTAGAAGTGAGGCTGAACAATTTAGCCTCTGAGAGCCTTATTATCCTCATCTGTAAAGTAGGCTTAAAGCATGAGTTGTGAGGACCAAACCCGGATTAGGTGCATTAGAGAAAGCGCCTATGTCTGGCTCTTAGCACATGCTCCATAAAGATTCCTTCCTTGGAGTTACAAGGACCTTCCCAGGCACACTTTTTACCTGGAAAGCTAAACTAAAAATAGTTGGGCCTTGTTGAGCTGGGTAAATAAATGTTAAAACCCACCGGGTTTGTGACTGTCAGCTGTTTAGCTGGTTCACTTCATCTCTGAACATGCACTGAGATGTCCTCTCTGCCGGGTTCTTGAAAGCTACAAAGATAAAGAAAATACTGTCTTGTCTAAAGCATGGAAGTGGATGCAGTGACATAGGAACAAAGACCAAAATTATAAAATACATGGCATGATGGGATTACTTTCCAGAAGCTGTTTCTGATTAGGTCTGATCTCCTTTTAGAACCCTTGGTGTATACTTACAGTGTAACTCTTGTTTATAGCACTTACCTCAACAGTTTAAGGTAGTTGAGTTTCGTAAGTAGCTACAATGCAGCATTTCACTCTTTATTGAGGTTTGCATCTCAGAGATGTGGTGGAAGAACAATGAACCAAAGGATGGATGCAGCATTGCTGGTGTAATCTCTGAAATAGGCAAAGGGTAAATGGAGGTGAAACAGCATCATAATCTGGCATGACCTGTGCAGTAATCATGGGACCAAAAAAAAAGTGCTGCAGAGGAAATTCCTTGTTTGAAAATAATAACATTGCTTTGCAGTCATGAGCATACTTTCCTATTTATGTTCTTACTTAATTTTTGCAACAACCTTTGAGATGCAGTGAAGATTTTTCTCCAGTCAGAGTTCTAAGAGGCATAGAGCAGTGATATAACTTATTTAAGGTCATCCAGCTGGTCAGTAAACCTATCTTTTCTCTTTCCACCATGGATACTCTGGGTTTTCCTGAAAGAAGCACCCTCGGAAGAAAGAGCAGCAAAGGTTTGATATAGCAAAGATACTTAATAGTGTAAAATGTCGGTTTGTGATGAAATTAATGGAGCATTATTCAGACAAAGACTTTGAAAGAAAGCAGGGGTAAAATGATTTAAGTTAAAGTCATAGTTGGCAGCCAGAGCAGAGATAAAAGAGCTATCTGACAGTCCCTGAGCCATGTATAAGCTCCAGGAGGATGTTGATACCAAACTAAAGAAAAAAGTTGTGAAAAGAAACTTCTAATCAATCTGTTTGTACCAGGAGGGCTAGAGCTAGTAGGTGTTAATGAATGAATGAGTAAGGAAGGTAGAGCACTTAACTTAACCTTTGTATTTTTTTTTTTTGAAATTTTTTGAATTTTTCTGAAGTGAGAAGCAGTGAAGCAGAGACAGACTCCCACATGTGCCCGGCCGGGATCCACCTAGCAAGCCCACCAGGGGGCGATGCTTTGCCCATCTGGGGCATTGCTCCGTTGTAACTGCAGTCATTCTAGCGCCTGAGGTGGAAGCTATGGAGCCATCCTCAGCACCTGGGCCAACTTTGCTCCAATGGAGCCTTGGCTGTGAGAGGGGAAGAGAGAAATGGAGAGAAAGGAGAGGGGAGAGGGTGGAGAAGCGGATGGACACTTCTCCTGTGTGTCCTGGCTGGGAATTGAACCTGGGACTTCCACACACCAGGCTGACGTTCAACCACTGAGCCAAGCGGCCAGGGCTAACCTTTGTATTTTTAATGTTGGAACTTAATGGAGCCTGACCGGTGATGGTGCAGGGGATAGAGTGTCACGGGTTCAAAACCTGGGCTTGCCTGGTCAAGGCACATATGGGAGCTGATGCTTCCTTTTCCCTTCTGCCCCCCCCTTAAAATGAATAAATAAAAAAATCTTTAAAAAAAGGTGAAAATTTAAAATTGAAACAGACATCCTAGAGTTGGAAGGGACCTTGAAGATGATCTTGTCTAGTCTTTTCTTCATGCAGATAAGGAAGCTGATACATCAATAGTAAAAGTCACTTGGTAGAAAGTGAAAAATTCTGTGTGGTAGTTATAAAGAAGTGTTTTTGTTTTCACCATGGTAAGTGTAGCATACTTCATTAGAAACATGTAGTAGATAGGTTTTCTTGCTTTTAAGCAGAGAGTTGCTTGACTACTCAACATTCATTCCACCCTCTTCTTCTTCACAGGAGCCAGTACAAGTGTTCACCCAGTAGGGAAGGTGACCCTATTACCATCTCAGAGGTATACTCCTAAATCATGGGCAAGGGGACTGGCTAGTGAGAGATTAGAGGTGGGAATGTGACCTCATTCTGGCCTGGGAGACTGAGGAGAGGCCTGCTGAAGGCCTTCAAGGAAAGGTTTTCTTGCTTTTAAGCAGAGAGAGATACAGGGAAATATGCCACCATCTCCACTGGATGCTTTTGCATATAGCTGTCTCATCTGATACTGTAATAGCCATCCTAGAACCATCAAGGGATCTAGCCTTAGGACGAAGTCAACACACTGGTGATGGCAGAGTAAAGAGATAGAATGAACCTGGGTCTGTGATGTTGTTGTTGAGTCAGTAAGTCAATCAGCCCTGATCTGCCCTACTTCTGGATTTCTTGTTATGTGAGATAATAAATATCCTTATTGTTGAGTCAACTTGAGATGGAGTTTTCTGTTACTTGAAGCTGAAAGCATCCTAAGTGTTACAGATGAAATGTGAAAGTAAGTTCTTTGGGTAGACTGAAAGACTGCTTCCCAGAGTTGATAAAAAACAAATAAGAACCACAACCCACAGGCAAAAGATGGGGATATTATCATGTAATAGAGAGAGATATGGGTTTTAACATTAGTCAGACCTGGGTTTGAACCCAGACATTTACTGCTTGCTTGACTGTGACCAAGTCTCTTTAACCTCTCTATGCCCATTTTCTTCATCTCTAGACTGGGTATAATAATATTATACTTACCATATAGAGTCAGTACACAGATTCAGTTAGATAAATTGTGTCAAGTATGCTACAAAGAATATGGTAAGCACTACAGCATTGGTGACCATGTTGATGAACCATGAATTAAGTCATATTTATAGTGTAATTGGCAGCAAGCATCTAAAAGTGAATCACTATATCATGTTAAATGATGTCACAGTAATGCAATCAGCATAAAACCAAAATTGAAGAAGGAAAAATAAATATACAAAAAATTCAATATAAGACACAAAATGTAGATAGTAACTTTTATTTTTTGGATTAGGGAGAAATCAATATAAGAGTCACAGGAAGACTAGATATTTGGAAACAGCCTAGGTATCTAGGGGGATACAACTCACAAAGAACCCTAACTATAAAATATCAACAAAGTATTAGTTCAAGCTGATTATTTTCTTAGATTTAGAGAAAACTCCAGTGAAGATCACAAAAAGGAATTACGGAGAAAATTCTGAGAACCGTGTAGGATTTATTTCAGAATGTTTTATAATTGTTTTGGGTATGTTTTATGACCCAGGATTTATTATGACTAGAGAAATTGAAAATAACTAGAGGCAGCTTAGAAATTAGCCTAATAAAGAAATGGGATGGCTTTTGAGTCTCTATACATGTTTGGTGGTAACTTCTTCCTGCACTTTTACAGAGGCCTTGGTCATTTCTTTAAAGGAATTAAGTGACCATTACCTGGACTTTTTCCTACTTGGCTCATTTTCTGCCCCTTAACTTTATTTAGATACATACTGTTCTGTCTTTTGGTAATCTCTGACTCCTCAAAATCACTTTCCTGGTCTCTTATTTAGGCCTGTCTCCCCCTTCCTTTTAATTTAGCATTTCCTTAATTATACTAATTCTGAGGGGGGAAAAGGGGTTCCATGGTCAAATGAATTTGGGAATTAAGGTGTCAAGCAAAATTTAATAGCTTACTTTACAGTAGGACTTCTAGAGCCTTCAGTATTCTTATATGCATTGTGAATCTCCAAAAGGAAAATAAAGCTTGCAATGTTTTACTGAATAGATGCAGTTGTGTACAAAAACCAACTCTGTCTTTGTGTTCTGGCTCATACTGTGATCTTTGTGTTCTGGCTTATGCTGTGATCTTTAACCACCCTTACTGTCCTATGTAAGCATATCTAAAAAGTCTTCTAGTTGATGATTATCTGTGTTCCATACAATGTAGCCATAAATATGTTTGTTAGTAATTGCCAGAATAGCATCAAAACCAACCTAAATATATTATATTAAACTGGTGATAGAATTGATTATAAATTATTCTCTATCATAAGACCACCAGGAGGTATGGCCCCTGGTGCATACTGCATTCTCTGTCCCTTTGTCTTGTCAATCATCAGTACTTGAGTTATATTGTTAAAAATATATATATATATCAATATATATTTATATATATGGCCTGTTTGGTGGCACAGTGGATAGAGTGTTGACCTGGGATGCTGAGGTCCCTGGTTCAAAACCCTGAGGTCACTGGCTTGAGGCACAGGATCATCAATATGATCCCGAAGTCGCTGACTTGAGCTCAAAGGTTGCTGTCCTGAAGCCCTGGGTCGCTGGCTTGAGCAAGGTGTTGCTGGCTCATCTTGAGTGCCCTGTCAAGTCAAGTAAGTCATGTATGAAAAGCAATCAATAGATAACTAAAGTAAAGCTACTATGAGTTGATGCTTCTCACTTTCTCCTCTCTCTTTTTTCTTTCTCTTTCCTTTTTTCCTTCCTTCTTTTCTTTCTTTCTTTCTCTCTTTCTCCCCACCTCTCCTTTTCTTTCTAAAAAAATGTACTGTAATAGGGGTCTGTTAGAGGAGAATAATTTGTACAGAAATGCTGGGTCTGTCTGCTATAACCCTACATTCTTGTATATAAAAATATATTGTACAAATAAATTCTATTATATTTTATGGAGTTGTCTGCATTGTTCTTCAATCTGAAAATACCTTATAATAGCTGCAGAGGCTATTATACCTTTGCCCCACTGTTGGACATTATCCAATTAATTGATCATGAAACACTTTCCAAAGAATACCTAATGACACATCATATAAATAAGTTCATTAATCTTCAAATAAAAACATCAAAGTTCGCCTGACCAGGCGGTGGCCAGTGAATAGAGCATTGGACTGGGATGCTGAGGATCCAGGTTCAAGACCCCGAGGTTGCCAGCTTGAGCACGGGCTCATCTGGTTTGAGCAAAAGCTCACCAGCTTGGACCCAAGGTCGCTGGCTCAAGCAAGGGGTTACTCGGTCTGCTGAAGGCTCGTGGTCAAGGCACATATGAGAAAGCAATCAATGAACAATTAAGGTGTCACAATGAAAAACTGATGATTGATGCTTCTCACCTCTCCATTCCTGTCTGTCTGTCCCTGTCTATCCCTCTCTCTGACTCTCTCTCTGTCTCTGTAAAACAAACAAATAAACAAACAAAATCCAAGTTCTTCAGTAAACTTTTCCTTAGTGGAAGACATGTTATATGCTATCTCACTACTAATTTGTAAACTCTTAAGGCAATTTCTTCTATTTTCTTGAAGTATTACCTTATCTAATCTATATATCGAAACTCTGGGGTTCTCTTAGGTCCTGAGATGGGCTCCCTGAGTACCACCCGAGAGTTGTATGGAAGATCCTTGCTAATTTAGTTTTCATGATCTTTTTACTACACCTCAAGTCAACTAGTTTTGAAGCTTAATTCAAGGCTTTAAGCTAGACACTGCTGAGTTAAAAAGATGACTAAGATCTAGTTACACCTTCCAGGAGCATTATAGAGGCGATAAGACAAGTATATGACACAAAACACAAGTTAAATGCTAAACAAGAGGTACAAACCACCTTGGGATTCAATGGAAAAACCATAATTGAGTAGTAGGGAAAGGGCACAGGTGAGATGGATCGGAAACTTTCATGACGAATGTATCATTTGGGGTAAGCCTTAATTTAAAAAAATGTACACAGAGAACATTGGAATAATAGCATTAGAAGTGGAGGGTATAGTAAATGCAAGGCATGAAGATAGAAAGAGGGGCAAGTCCATGTGTGTTTGGCAGGAGCATATGGAGTGTACAGGATGAGCTGTAGGTTGGTGATGACCAGAGCATGGAAAATAAAAATGTAAAGAATAGCTCGAATGCCACTGAGAATTATGTTAATTCTGACCACAGGGAGCCACTGAAGAACTTTTGCTTGGTAGGGTGATGTGGGGACGACTTGCTCCTTTCCCATCCTTTACTCTGTTTCCTGAGTTCTAGGGCATTTGTCTCTGTCCAGCACTGGAACACAAGGAGACTTCAGCCAATGAAACAAACTTCCAGTCTCCTAACCTGCCTCTGTGTGGAATACTATCGCGTGCCAGAATATTGAGGAGAGTGTGTTCAAGATGAAGGATACAGATAAGAGGTCATTGGTAGATTTGATGATAATACTTTGGGGAAGTTATGATTTCAGTATTAAAGAGGAAAGCAAACCAATGAAAAAAAATGTGTGCAGATAGTAAATTTTAAGCACTGAGCCGGTAAAATAGACACTACCTAGTCAGACTTTAAGGCAGCCCAGGACTAAAATTGGTACTGGTGTGCAAAGACAGGTGAAACCCAAACAACTGGAGGTCTTAGAAGCACTCTCCTCCTGGTGTAATGTTGAAAGGACCGGACCGTCCAGGTTGTTGACATGGCATGGAGAGGATATTTGTTTAATGGAGTTAAGGTTTTCTGAAATATACTTAGAGGTCACCAGGTAATCGAGTGGGGAGAGGGAAGTAACGTTGGCATGGAGAGAGCCTGAGATCTGAGAAAGCTAGCGCCTGCTGGGGAATCAATGAAGGGGGCAGAGCAAAGCTTGGGTTCTTTGCTCTGGTCAGGGCAGGGCTCTAACCAGGCTCAGTCGGCCTGGCGCAGGTTCCAGATGGGGCCGAGGACACCTAAGGATTGGCCGCTCAGAGCTCGGTTTCTTCGCACCGCAGGGCCTCCCGAGGCCCGGCGGGAAGGGTGGAGCGCAGCAGTCGGCAGGGCGCTGCGGGAGCTGGTTTCACCCTTCCCCCCGCAGGTGCGCCGAGGGGAGGCGGGACGCGGGGGGGGGGGGGCGCCCGCCATGCCAGGCCTGCATCTTCCCGCCGCCGCATCCACCCGCCGCCCCCACAGCACCGCCAGCCGCAGCCTCAGTGAAGAGGAAGCAGGGGCGGCCGCGGCAGAGGCGGAGGCACCGCCCTCTTGGCCCGCTTCCCGACCCGGCGGCCTCCGCAGGACCCATGGCGGATTCCTCGCCCGCGCTGGCTCTGCTCCGGGAAGGCGGCCCCCGCGCGCCCCGACCCTCGGCCCCCTTGTCGCCGCCGCCATCGTGCACGGGCTCCGAGCCGGAGGAGGCCGAGCTGTCGCTGAGTCTGGCCCGCACCAAGACCCGCTCGTACGGCAGCACCGCCAGCGTGCGGGCGCCGCTGGGCGCCGGCGTCGTGGAGCGCCTAGTGGAGCACCGGGTCCGCGCGGGCGACACGCTGCAGGGCATCGCGCTCAAGTACGGAGTCACGGTGAGCACCGCGCCGGCCGCAGCGATGGTGGTGCGGGAGCAGCGGGAGGAGGGAGGAGGAGGGAGAGGAGGAGGAAGACAGGCTCGGGGCGGGGCATACGAGTAGTGGGGGTCGAGGAGGCTGCCATCTGTCCCCCGAAGGCTCGGCCTCAAGCGCTGGCCCTGTGCGCGCTGCCGGCAGCAGCAATGGTTCCCAAAGCTGGCCCTGTAGCCAGAGGGGCGGGCCGCCCAGGCTTCCTCCCCAGGTAGGTGCATCGGGTTCTCAAACTCGGACCAGATCTGTCGCGTGAGGAGGGCCAAAGAGGACCGGCGCTTTGGCATCACCGTCAACCAGGGTCACCCGATTTCTAGTTTCATTTATACCACCGCTTACATAGTTCGTTACGTAAAGCTGAACTGTCCTGTGGACTTGGGCAAAGAATTTTGTTTTCTGGTGTAAACAAGCACTGTGATGAGTCACGAACGGTAGTTGTTCCCGCAGGATGCCCTGGTTTTATCGATTATGCTTCTTTATTTAGAAGTGAAATTACACCCCCGGCAACTGTGAATGTGACACCTGTCGCTAAGCAGCAGCCAAGACCTGTGGTCTAGGTGAGCTGGAGAGCTGTGTTTATTATAAATTTATAAGTGTGTGTGTCTTGGGCATATTCCATTACACTTCTGGGAAGAACATGGAAACCTGAGGGAACATATTGTTTCATTAAAATTACTTATAATTAACTCTGAGCTATGTGATGGCCTTTTTGCATTTGAGTTCTGTATCAGTTTTCAATGTTCTTTCCTGAAGCACTTTAGTCAGTGATGGGAAGAAAGGTGATCTTACCTATATCTTTCTCTTAAAGTGAAACTCTTTCTGGCCTTTCACTGAAGTACAGAAACTGAGTACTCGCTTTTGCACATTCAAGCTGGTATGTGTTTACCAAGCAGGTCCTTCCATCATTTAAACATTTTGAGAGCAGGGATCCTGCTCTGCCTGTGTGTACTAAAATTTTCATAGTCCCATTGTACCCTCTTGGGAGTTTCTAAATGTGAACTTAAAACTATTATTCTAATGTGCATTAATGGGGCCTGGTTTGGGTCAAAGCCAGAGGAAAGCAGAGTTGGCAAATAAGAGTAACTATCTTCTGCTGAATGCCTGCTGTGTGCCAGGCATTGCATTTGTCCTGTCCCATCTTGTTCTTATTCAATTTGATTTTCATAATAAGCCTTGAGATAGGTGCAATTAATCTCCTCTTTACAGATGAGATGCTGGATGAGAGGTAAGGATGTTCCAAGTATGCTTATTCACTGAGACTAGCTTGAATCCGCACAGTGCTAAAGCATTTGCTTTTCTCTGGGTATTACTTCTGATTTCCATACATATTTTTATCCTAGTTTTATCAAGGTCTCTCTTAACATCTCAGTGACTGAAGAAGGATCGTCTTTTCTGTCTGGTACCTACGGTCTTACCTATTAGGCCAGGATGACTGCACCCTAGGAATTTATGATATCCAGAAAAGTGATATTTTTCTGGTCACTACCCACATCAATCTCTCTGCCACCCACCTTCCTCCATGGTTTCACTTGAGTTACTTAGAGCTTCTAAACATCTGCTCACTGCAGGTCTCCACCTTAGATCAAATGCTTTCTAACTTATGCTTTTTGTTAATATATTTCTTGTTGTTCATAACCCTATCACCCCTTTCTGTTAAAGTATAAATCAGATTTTTCATTACTTTTATAAAGACTTGATTTTAAAATGTTAAGCTCAAGTATAATGAATTGAGGATTATAATCTATAGCCACGAATAGTCTGTTACAGGGTTTCTCAATTCCAGCACTATTGATATTACAGACTGTATTTATAAATATTTTATGTTGTTGGGGGTAAGGAAGCTGTTCCATGCATTGTAGGATGTTTAGCAGCATCTCTGACCTCTGCCTATAGATGTCAGTAGTCCCCCACCCCCATCCACACATTGCCAAATGTTTTCTGGGAAGAAACTCACTCTTGTTTGAACACTACTGGTTTATGACATATATATGTCATAAACTATATAGTTGATTAAATTTTTAGAGACTCATCCACTGATTATGTAGAACCAGCGAAAGGGATAATACTGTAACAGTAAAGTGATATTCTTTTGGATTAAAAAGCAGTGGTACATATATACAATGGAATACTATGGGGCTATGAAAAAGAAGGAAATATTACCTTTTGCAACAATATGAAGGGACCTGGAAACTATTATGTTGAGTGAAATAAGCCAGGCAGAGAAAGAAAAATATCATATTACCTCACTCATTTGAGGAATCCAAGGAATAATGAGAACTGAGGAATGGAATTGAGACAGAGTAGGGATCAAAGGGACCAGAGGAAAAGAGGACAGAGGGAAAGGGGATGATAGGATGGGATAAACCTGAACGGAAGGGGGGAGGGCGCAGTAGGGAGGAGGGCAAGGAGATGTTGAAGGGAATAGGGGGGAGGGGGATGCATTTGGGGTGACCCTAGAATCTATGTAAACACAATTAATTAAATAAAAAATTTATAGTGAAAAAAGTGATATTCTTTAATTACTATCAGTAGATATTAAATGGATTCACTCATTGTAAATTGAGATTTTAGGTGGATGCTAAAAAAGCAGTAAAGTTTTCATCTTTCACTGAGCAGAAAGAATTTGAGTAAGTTTCTAATATTGACCACCAAGATCATCAATACTGTATATTCAAACTATTGTAAAGAAGTAGGTGGTAAGGTGTTGGAGATTTAGAGACCCAAGGCATTGCTCCTGGAATTTAAGAGTAAGCCCTCCCCCCCCCCCCCCCGACACACATACAAAATAGTGATCCTAGGCAAACATTTGATTTGAACATTTCATGTCTGGCAAGAGCAGAGCACAGCTCCACGATCTTACTCAGTAGAGCAGGAACTCTCTGGGAAGCCTGTCTGCCAATGTCAGCTCCCCAGCCACCCAGCTGGGAGCCCAAGCAGGACCTCAGTCCCTCCATGGGGGAGACTGGTAAAAGCCTAGTATTTTCAGTATAAGAAGGTTCTCTGCCCTGGCTGGATAGTTCAGTTGGTTAGAGCATTGTCCCAAAGTGCAGAGGTTGCCGGTTCAATCCCTGGTCAGGGCCCATACAGGAACAGATTGCTGTTCTTCTCTCTCGTTCTCTCCCTCCCTTCCACTCTCACTAAAATCAATAAGTAATTTTTTTTAAAGTGGTTCTCAGAACAGAGCCTCTGACATGAAGCAAAGATGGAGATGTGGTTGCCAATCCTGGATTATTAGGGAAAAAACTTGGAAACTGGTTCTCTGAAGTAGAACTCAGTGGCTAGCAATGTACATCCGAGATGTGAAAACAGGTGTGTTCCTCAAACTTGCCTGGGAAGGAAAATGCCCTGGGACAGTCTAAAAAGAAAGGTTCTAGTTGACCATGAACATACTGGATCAAAATATCCAGAAAAAGGACCCAGGCATCATGTTTTATATGCGTGGCCTGTTTGCTTTCTTTTGTGAAGGACGGTCCCTTTTAGGGGCCTTTGCATTTGCTGTTCCATCTGTCTAGAATACTCTTTTTCTGAGAGCTGCATGCAGGGCCCCATTCATGGGTGTGTGACCTGTGCAGTCAGAGAGGCCCCATGCTTCCAAGAGCCCTGCACTTGGTTTAATGCTCTGCTGTTAACATCTTGAAATGTTTAATAATTTATGAACAAGAGCCCCATACTTTCACTTTTCACTGGACCCTATAAATCATGTAGCTGGTCTTGGCTGTGCAACTTCCTCCCTCGTTGCCTTCAAATCTTTGCTTAAATGGCTCCTCCATGAGATCTTTCTGACTACTATGTCAGATTGCAACCCTCCATCCCTTCCTGCCCCATTTTCCTGACAGTATTTATCACTCATCTAATTTTTCTTTTCTTTTCTTTTTTTTCCAGTTTCTATGTTTCTGGGGATACATTAGTGAATAAATAAAAACCCATGCCCTCATGGAGCTAATATTTTAGTCAGTGGAGACAGTAAGTAAACAACATATGTTATATTTCAGATATTGATAAGCAAAAAAGAAAAGAAAAAAAATATTAAGCAGAGAAAGGAGATTGGAAGGGCTGGTGGAGGTGGCTGCTGGCTGCAATTTAAAATAGTATGACCGTGCCTAACCTGTGGTGGTGCAGTGGATGGGGCTTCAACTGGGAGTGCTGGGGTCACTGGTTCGAAGCCCAGGGCTTGCCCTGTGAGACACTTACAAGAAGCAACCATTACGAGTTGAGGCTTTCCACTTCTCCCTCCTTTTTCTCTCTCCTGTCAAAATAAAATATAAAATAAAATAATAAATAAGATAAAATAAAAATAATAAAATGCCATGGCAGACCTCACTGAGGAGGTGAAGGAGGAAGCCACACAGATATCTGAACACTCTAGGCAGAAGGAACAGCGAGTGGTGCAAAGGCCCTGAGGTGGGAATATGATTGATGAGTTTCAGGATTAGTTTGGCTGGTGCTCAGAATGCAACAGGGTATCTTTGGACTAGATCACTTAGGACCTTGAAGGCAATTGTAAGAACTTTGGCTTTTTCTCTGAAAGTGTTGAGAAGCATCAGAAAAGTTTGAGCAGAAGAGTGACATGATCTAACTTATGCATTAAAATAAGGTGACCAATCGTCCTACTTTAGGGAGGACAGTCCTTCTTTTGTAAGTTCCATCCTCCCTTGAAAAGTGTGCTCCTACATGTCCTCCTTTCTGATATTGGAAGACTAATCTGTAAATGTCCGTATTTGATCGATGCAGAGTCGACCCATTGCGTGTGAAGTGATGTATTTGTATCTAAATGAGTACTTTTTTCTTACAATTATTATTAAAAATTAATAGACATGTAAGCATAATTACAATATAAAATATTACAAATGTTTTTATTATGCATTTATCATATTATAGTGTATTATTGTTACAATGAATAAAATGTTTCTTTTATTTACGATATCATTTTCTTCTATTTATTTTTGTCTTACTTTTCATTGTAAAAAAGTTTGTCACCTTAATTAAAAGGATCAGTCTGGCTGCTGCTTTGAGAATAGCCTGGATGTGAGGTAACAGTTGGGGTGAGGGTAGCAGAGGTGGGGGCGGTAAGTGCCAAGGCAGGGAGACCAGATAGGACGGAGGCTTTGCAATAATGTAGGTGAGAGCATTGTAGTGTGGACCAAAGCAGTAGGGAACGAAGTGGTGGAAATGGTTGGATTCTAGGTGATTTGTTGCTATACATTTTCTGCTTTTCTGTTTACTGTTTCATTTGAGCATCTCTGCTTCAGAGATGGGCCAAGGGATCCAGGAGACTTCTTTGTAGGAAAGAAAACTGTGGACGTTTAATAAGCTGGCCAGGTATGACTCCTGATAGACACTAGTTCTTCTGCCAGTGACTTAGAAAATATCTTTACGTTTCTTTCCATCGTCCCCTTAAAGTCATTCATAGTTACTAATGACTGACATTCATTATTTTTTTAACCAGCTTTTGTGGGGCCTGGTTTGTCTGAGACCTTGTGCCAGCTGCTGAAGCTACAAGATAATATATGCTGTCCTCTTTTCAATCATAGTGAGTTTATCAGCGATTGTTTTCTCTCAGCCTAGAGCTACTTGAGAAGCCAGGTTGCTTGTGTGGTTTATCTCTGTATATTCAGTCTAGCCTAAGTCTGGCACATGGTGGGCCTTACTCATATGTGTGGATTTAATTTACAGGAAAGCCTGACTGGTATGAAGTCACTAGGCCCTGGAGTTGAGCAAATGCTTAAAGATAGGGACCAGAGTGCATGTTACGTGAGGGGGTGCAGCCTGCTTGACTTGAACTGTAAAGTCTGATGTGAGGCCAGCTCCCTACCCTGCAGACAGGAGGCACTTGGTGCCTCTTTCCTCCCCTGCCCCCCCCCCCCCCCCCCCCCGAGCACTGGGTCTTTATCTTGAATTATATGTGGATTTAGAATTGAGCATCTTTATCAGAGTAAGAGGCATTTGAGAAAGTGGGTCTGGGAAACTGAAACTCTTTGGAGTGAGTTGAGAAACTATTGAAGTTCAGACCTCAGACATGAACTTGCTTGGGCTGGAATTTCCCTGGCTGTGCTTATCTCTACTGAGACATGAAGTCCCCTTACCTAACCTGGGTTTACCTATGGCTTTGCAGTGATCCTACTCTTAGTTGGAGGCAAGCCTCTGGAGGGAAGTAACCAGCTTCATACAGCCACTGAACTGTTTGGAAACCCTGGAAAAAACGTTCCCAGAACAGTACAGAAACTGAAAGTGGGTAGGAGGTAGTGAGGGGATGGACCTATTATTTGCATAAACATTTTCTTCGTCTCTTAGCTTTCCCCTGGCAAGTTGCCAGTCCTCTGCCCTCTCCAGAGGCCTTATTACTTCAATGCCCTCAGTCACTTCCTGTCTCATTTTATTAGCAGAGTCTTCTCTTTCTCCTCCAATGAGCTGCTACGCCCAGTCATTTCTTAACACTTCCTCTAACAGAAATCACCACGCTGAGAAAAGGTGAAATGATGGTCATTTTAGAAGGAACAGTGTTGGGAGTTAGAAATGTAAATGTATGTAAATCTTTCCTGTTTATAACTTTAGCCCCTGCTGCTGTTAGAAATTGTTGATCCTTGCTGGTCAAAAGAAAGAGAACCATAAATGAATAGTGCCACTTGTAGTGAAAGGCATGGTAAAGCAGCTTTTGGGACTTTGGGGTTTTAATAGATTCTCTTGTATTCTTTTTTTTAAAAAAAAACAGCCTTATTGAGGAATAATTTACATAGCACAAAATTCACTCATCTTGCGTGTGCAATTCAAGGACTTTTAGTAAATTTACAGAGTTGTGCAACCATCACCAGAATCCATTTTTACACCAGTTCCATCACCCTGAAAAGATCCCTGTGCCTATTGGCCTTACTCCCTGTTTTCTTCTTCAGCCCAGGCAATCATGAATCTACTTTCTAAACATGTAGGTTTGCCTGACCTGTGGTGGTGCAGTGGATAAAGCCTTGACCTGGAACGCTGAGGTCGCCGGTTTGAAACCCTGGGCTTGCCTGGTCAAGGCACAAATGGGAGTTGATGCTTCCTGCTCCTCCCCACCTTCTCTCTCTTCTCTGAAATGAATAAATAAAATAAAAATAATTTAAAAAAATAAACATATAGGTTTGCCTTTTTTGGATGTTTCTTGTACACGGAATGCCATGTATTCTTCTGCAGTAGCATGGAGAAGATATAAATTCTCCTCCCCATTAGCACAGGTCAGTGGATGAGTCTGGTTGCCACCAAAACCTAGAATTTAACAAGAGACAGTGGGTTGGTGAACCTAGCACTTACTAGAAAATGACCTGAGAGAATCCTATAATATTTAACTCTGCTTTCTTTTCTATAAAATGATAATCAAATGAGAGTTGTATGTAAATGAAAATAATCTGCAAGCCACACATTTACATAGTGCTATCTATGTAAATGTTAGTTATTCTGTATCCTGAAATGTCTTTGGAAGGGTGTGTCATTTTTAAGAAATGGAGAGTGTTAATCTAAAAACAAAAAGGCCTTTCAAAATGAGAGGCGACATGCATTTACTTGAGATCAATAAGAATATCTATTATATTTGGGAAACATTAGGCCCTAATAATGTTTCAATTAGGAGACAGAAGCAGTGGGTATTTATTTATGAGAACCGGAAGAGGAACACTAATGTCAGTAGGAGGAAGGTATTCTATTGATGCAGAAAATCTAACATAGTGATGTTAGTCTAAAAAAGTTATAGACTTTTAGTCCAGTGGTCATCAGTCCAGTAGTCATAATAATCATAATAACTGCTTTCTTGTTATCTTTGCAAACGGTGTTTTAGGAAACAACATTGCTTTAGGCTCAGTCCAAAGGTTATTTGGCCCTGTTTTGAACATTCTAAGGTTTGAGACATACGATATGCACAGCAGTTTCTCTGGCATGGCAGTCCCCAGCTCCACTTTAAAGTGGCCCTATGCATATCACTGTTTACAACAGGAAGAAAAAGAAATTGTGAATGTGGCATTCACCACTAGGCAGGTGGACTGATGACGCCTACCAGAGTTGCTTTTGGGGAGAGAGTTCTTGGCTATGCTCAGCAGCTGCTGATAAGCTACCTTTTGTGGGGGAAATCCATAGTAAATTCACCTTTACCAAATGCATTCACAGGAGAGTCATTTTAAATAAACTGTTGTTAAGTTGTTGATAGCACTCATTCTACCTAATTTCATCATGGCCGATCTTGTGACCATCCTGTTAGCTCTCAATTATCCCATAATCTGTTTCTTGATGACCAGACAGTAAACTTTATTGAGTCATGCTATTCAATCCTTATGAGAAAAGTGTTTTGAAATGAAGGCATTTGATTGCTAGACCTCACCCCTACTCATCTGCCCCCAAGAAAACAGAGGCTAGTTCTGTGTCACCTTGAAAAGGTCATACTTTCTATTCCCTGCATTGATTGAGTATTAGAGAATGTTGAGCCTAGAGCAGGTGAGACAGCTATAGAGGTTTCCAGGTCTTTCCGTGAATTGGGTCATGATTTGTCTTCATTTTTGTTTAAGTGAGAGGAGGGGAGATAGTGAGACAGACTCCCCCGCATGTGCCCTCACTGGGATCCACCTGGCACATACACACCCCCCCCCCCCCCTTGCTGTCTGCTGCCAGTGCTCGGTCTGCTTGGACCAACTGAGCTAATCCTCAGTGTCTGGGGCCAACACTCAGACCAACTGAGCCACTGGCTGAGAGTGGTGAAGAGAGAGAGAAGGGAGAGAGGAAAGGGAAGAGAAGCAGATGGTTGATTTTCATGTGTGCCCTCACTGGGAATTGAACCCAGGACGTCCGCAATGGCTTTTCATCGTTTTACGTGAGGTGAAATTCCCAGGACATTAGACCAATCTGAGCTCGGATAAAAGTATAAAATGTGCTACTGCCGTGTCCTCCATAACTGGGCCTCCTTGTTTCCACTGATGCTGATCCATTTTCCACAAAGCTGCTGGAGTGATCTTACCTAGGATCAGATCATGTCACTCCTTTCCTTCACCATCCAATGGCTTTCCAGCACTTTTAAAAGAAAATCCAAATTCCTTACTTTAGCATCCACGGCCCTGCATGGCCTGCAGTGTGTTGTTCACCAGCACTTCAGCCACACTAGTTTTTCCTGCTCTGGGGCATTTGCAGTTATTCTTTCTGGCTGGAATCCCCCCCCCCCTGCATTTTGTAGGGCTGGTTTTATTCCTTCGCTTCACTATAGGTAACAGAGTTTAGAGCCTATGTAGTTGGTTCAAGTCCCTGCTTGTAAAGGAGAACAAGTTAAGATCAAATTAATTACCTTTGAAAACAAACAAGGTCACACCTCAGGGCAGTGACAACATACACTTATTCATCCAGGCTTGTTTATATGAAATTAAAATTTTTTTTTTTTACTTTGTGGGAGAAATATTTTTTATTGGGAGAAATTATTACTTTTTTCTCATTTGGTGAATATATGTTAGGATCTGCTCTTACCTGTTGCTTTCTCACTTTTAACCAAATTTAATGATAATAGTTGCTAACATTTTTGAGTGTTTCCTGTGTGGCCTGCATGCATTGCTCTAAATGCCTTATATGAATTAAATTATTTAATCCTCATAATGATCATTTTGTGTGTGAGGTACTATTATCCTTACTTTACAGGAAGGAAAACAGACATAGAGAATGGTTAGAAAGTAGCAAAGCCAGGATTTAAAACCAGGACGTGTGTTCCCAGCACCTATGTTTCTAAGACTCATTTACCCTTTTCATCTTCAGACTCAAAACTGCCCCTCCTTAGATTGGTTCCTACCTTGATGCTAACTATGTTGGATAACTCTAATGTACTTGATGTTGGTATCTCATGTGTCATTTTAGAATCTAGATATAAAGGTCAATATGGACCTTAAATGCTTGCTGACAATGTTGAGATGATGCCAGTGCAGTCCCCAACATAAAGAAGATTATGGATTAAAGAGGCGATTCTGCCTGACCAGGCAGTGGCGCAATGGATAGAGCATCAGATTGGGATGTGGAGGACCCAGGTTCAAGACCCCGAGGTCGCCAGCTTGAGCGCAGGTTCATCTGGTTTGAGCAAGGCTCACCAGCTTGAGCCCAAGGTTGCTGGCTTGAGCAAGGGGTCACTCACTATGCTATAGCCCCAGGTCAAGTCACATATGAGAAAGCAATCAATGAACAACTAAGGAGCCGCAATGAAAAATTGATGTTTCTCATCTCTCTCCCTTCCTGTCTGTCTGTCCCTATCTGTCCCTCTCTCTGATTCTCTGTCTCTGTCACACAAATAAAAAAGGATAAATCCCTACTCTTTAAAAAAAAAAAAGGCGATTCAATCTGTGAACCAATTGTACAAAACACGCACAAGAGCCAGAGGAGCCCTGCCCTTTGATCCCTGTGGACTCCTTGACCATACCCCCTCCCCAGCCTTTGACTTGGTCATCTTCTTATGCTCCCTGTAATTGTGTCCTTGCTTGGCTGTGAATGATGGATGTATCAGGCAGAATACAGATAGTGGACTCAGAGGGTGTGGCCAAGAGAGTTTAATAAGGGTACATTTACAGATGCATGAGCAGGGTTAAGGAAACCAACCTTAGAATGGTGAAGCATCTGAGACTGACAACAGTAGGGACATACTCTCCCTAGGTCCGAAGGCCAGAGGAAGGAACAGTGTACCAGACACCAATGGACGAGGGGCTGCCTGGCAGGAACTCTGCCACAGAGGGATGCAGCTACCAGAGTCAGGTTGTGGTTGCTCTGCTGGGGCCTTCCTTTGGAACACCAACTGGAATTCCAAGAAAAAGGGGGCCTGGGTAGTGCTGTGAAAAGGTCAGCCTTCTGGGGTTCAGAACAGGCTCAAGAAGAGTAAGAAATATTTGGGAGGTCAGAGTGGGTATAGAGAATAATCAACACAACAGATAACTTACTCTCCCTTTCTGACTAGTTCTCTGGGTTCATCTATTACGCCTTTTCCTCTGACCTGTATCCATCCATCCACCCAGGAATTCAGTTTACGGATTCCCAGCTCTGCCTCAGTGGTCAGATCCTGGTGTTTCTGACTATTTCTGTCTTCCATCATGATTCCCAGACTATTAGCAATTGTAGGTCCCTGCTAATAAACATTTCAAAGGGCACTGGATGAATGAGGGCTCTTTCATTGGCAAACGACAGAAAACCTAACTCAAATTGGCCTAAACAAAAAAACAAAAAACAAAATGGCATTTATTGGCTAATGGAGCCAAAAGATCCTTGGGTATTCCAGCTTCAGGCTTTCATGCAGAGATCTGATTGCTCTCCTCCAAGATGGCCTCCTTGTCAGGTTCCAGGAAGTGAGAAGGATGATTGCTGGCAGCCCTAGGACCATCTCCTTCTAGCAGAAAAAATAAAGGAGCTTTCCCCTGCCAGACCCAGCATCTGTGAATTGTTCGAAGATGGGACTGTGACCTATCATGAAAGCCAAGGCACTGTGACGCACCAAAGGGCAGGAATGAGTCACGTGCTCACCCTGGAGCCAGGGGAGAAGTCAGTGTCATTGGCTAGAGAGATGGAGGAGGTGGATACTAAGTGGTAAATACAAGGGATACTAAAGGCAGATTAGACTATATGGGAACCTGCTGTAGATCAAGTATTCAAGTTATTCAACTCTCAAATCTAAGCCTAAACTAGACCAGAGATACTTAGGATTTTTAGATTTTAATTTTATCTCTAAAATGCAACAGCCCATTCTCCTTCTTTCTTTCTCACTCTTGCCTTCTCACTTTTAACTAAAAACTAGAACACAAAAGACCACCCACCCTTTACAAAAGATACTTTTTTTTTTTCAATCTTTCTGAAGCTGGAAACGGGGAGAGACAGTCAGACTCCCGCATGCGCCCGACCGGGATCCACTCGGCACACCCACCAGGGGGCGACACTCTGCGTCGCTCTGCCTTGACCAGAGCCACTCTAGCGTCTGGGGCAGAGGCCAAGGAGCCATCCCCAGCGCCCGGGCCATCCTTGCTCCAATGGAGCCTCGCTGCGGGAGGGGAAGAGAGAGACAGAGAGGAAGGAGAGGGCGAGGGGTGGAGAAGCAGATGGCTGCTTCTCCTGTGTGCCCTGGCCGGGAATCGAACCCGGGACCCCTGCACGCCAGTCCGACGCTCTACCACTGAGCCAACCGGCCAGGGCCCAAAAGATACTTTAATGTAATGTCTTTAAAAGAAAAAAAAGGCAGCCTGACCAGGCTGTGGTGCAGTGGATAGAGCGTTGGACTGGGATGCTGAGGACCCAGGTTCGAGACCCCAACGTTGCCAGCTTGAGTGTGGGCTCATCTGGTTTCAGCCAAAGCTCACCAGCTTGGACCCAAGGTCTCTGGCTTGAGCAAGAGGTTACTCGGTCTGCTGAAGGCCCGCTGTCAAGGTACATATGAGAAGGCAATCAATGAACAACTAAGGTGTTGCAATGAAAAACTGATGATTGATGCTTCTCACCTCTCTGTTCCTGTCTGCCTGTCCCTGTCTATCCCTCTCTCTTACTCTCTCTGTCTCTGTAAAAAAAAAAAGAAAGAAAAAAAGGCAGCTATAAATGTACTATTTGTGTGTATTCAGCTTATAGTAAAAAAACAGGAGGAACAGAATCCATTTATTTAACTAATTTTTTTTCAGGCTCTTTGAAGTAGAAATCTTTTTCACTCAATCAGTTTGGCATTAAAGGAACTTTGTAATTTGTTTCCATTAGTCATGCACTTTAATTTTGGTGTTGTATAGACCTCAGAGTCAGATGAAAATTCTGGCTCATGCATTTAAAGGGCCATATGCACTTGGCCCTGTTGTAAGGTACCAAAAAGCTGGAAATTGATATTGATATTCTGGGAGGAAAAGTAAGGCTTTCCTATTAGGCTTTCCTGTCCTGTCCCTCCTTTAGGGAGGGGAGGGAGAAGAATGTAGAAGTTTATGGCTTGCAAGAAGAATGGGTCATTCAGTTTTAAATCTAAAATAAAGGTTAACCTAGAAACAACTTCTCTTTTGGTAGGAGGCAGAATTTACATACCACCTTGCATTGATTGTAGTTCCTCCCTCTTCCTGGAATCTTGAGGGTAAAATACCTCTAGGCTAGTGAGGGAAGATGAACCCTGAAAGATTTGTAAACATCTTCCATAGTGTTACCTTGAAAGTCTTAATGTTTCTGTGTATCCCCTAAACAAATGTTGCCTGCTTGTACCGTGAAGTCATACTCTTCCCCGCCCGTGTGTGATCAAAGGGTATATAAGCAGCTCCTGAGCTATTTTTGGGACTGCACGATTTGAGTCTGATGCCCTGTGTCAGCCATATGCGTGCGGCATATTTGGTAAATCTCCTCTGATAAAACTCTTCAAAATTCATCTGGACTGGGTGTCTCTACATGAACTCGATGAAATGAGGTACAGTGCCTTTCTGAATCTGGGGTGCGGTACTTCATAACAGCCCAATCAGTCATCTCTTGTGTGCCTTTATTTCTTCACTGGGAATGGAGAGGAGTAAGTACCATCCACTGCCAGGCGCTCTGCTAAAAAGTCTCTATCTCTATTCTGTCTCTATCTCTATCTATCATCTATCTATCTATCTATCTATCTATCTATCTATCTATCTATCTATCTATCTATCTATCTATCTATCTACTTATCCAACTATCTTCCCTGGCTCGGTAGCTCAGCTGGTTAAAGCATCATCCTTATACATCAAGGTTGCCGGTTCAATCCCTGATCAGGGCACATGCAAGAGTCAATCAGTGGATGTATAAATAAGTGGAACAACAAATCAATGTTTCTCTTTCTCCCTTCCTCTCTCTCTCTCTCTGAAATCAATCAATAAATAAAATTTTTAAAATCTGTCATCTATCTACCTATCTATCTATCTATCTATCTATCTATCTATCTATCTATCACCTATCTCCTCTCTGCAAGTATGTGTATAAATTCTCATTTAATCCTTCCGATACCCTGTGAAGAGTAGATGATACCTATTTTACATGAGGAAACAGGCTCAATGAAAGAAATGACAAACTCATGTTCACATATATTCTTGTTGGTGGAGCTGGGAGTTGAAACCAAGTCTGTCAGATTCCCAAGCCTATGTGTGTAACTATTGTACCAAACTGTCTGAGTTACCTACCTTACAAGAAAGAGTTGTGGTGACAAAATAGATGGTTAAGTGAATGTAAACAGCCTAGCATGGTGTGAGTCCCAGGCTAGTTGGGTGGAGAAGTCTGCAGATACCTTATAGCAGTGGTTCCCAACCTTTTTTGGGCCATGGACCGGTTTAATGTCAGAAAATATTTTCACAGACTGGCCTTTAGGGTGGGATGGATAAATGTATCACGTGACCGAGACAAGCGTCAAGAGTGAGTCTTAGATGGATGTAACAGAGGGAATCTGGTCATTTTTAAAAAATAAAACATCATTCAGACTTAAATATAAATAAAATGGAAATAATGTTATTTATTCTTTCTCTGCGGACCGGTACAGGTCCATGGCCTGGGGTTGGGGACCACTGCATTATAGTATGGTGGGATGGACAAAAGAGTAGGCACTTCTACAAGGTGCTCAGTACCAGCATAGTTTGAATCCTGTGTTCACTTACCAGCAGTGGGGTCTTAGACATGCCACTTAACTCTCTTGACTCTCTGTTTCATTTGTAAAGAGGACAGGCTAATATCTAGATTGCAGAGCTTTTATGAAGGTTAAATCATGTGTTTATAAAAGGGAAATTCCATTTCCCCTTTCACCCCTCAGCTTCTATCCCCATTTCTGTGGTTTGCGGGAGGCAGTCACAGGATATGAAAGAGTTTGAGGGTATAGAAACCTGTAATAAATTCTAGCTTCTTCATCTGCCAGTTGTATCATGACTCCATGGGACATAACCTCTATGAACTTTGTTTCTTTTATTTGTGAAGTGGATCCGCAGGGTAAAAAAAAATGAGATATTGTATGTGAAGTGCTTCCCACCTCCTTTCCTTGCCTGTCTGATTTCTACCCGTTCTTCAAGGTCCATTTAAAGTTAAGAGACTCTAAATCAGAACTGCATCTTCTGTATGAGTCCTTTCTTAATGACTGCAGCCCTAGCCTACACCATTCTTCCAAAATCTCTTCGTACTTATCTCTGTACCACCTCCTACATCCATTAGGTTTACCAAATATAATTCAAGAGGCACAGGAAACACTCCCTAAGCAAAATAACAGCACTAGTAAGATTTTTAAAAATCAAATAATAGAAATGGTAAAATAAGGATGGAATTTATTAAATAAGTGCTAAAAATTCTCTCTCTCTCTCTCTCTCTCTCTCTATATATATATATATATATATATATTTATTTATTTATTTATTTTTGCACTTTTCTGAAGCTAGAAACCAGGAGAGACAGTCAGACAGAGTCCCACATGCGCCTGACCGGGATCCACCCGGCACGCCCACCAGGGGGCGATGCTCTGCCCACCAGGGGGCGATGCCCTGCCCCTCCGGGGCCTCGCCCTGCAGCGACCAGAGCCACTCTAGCACCTGGGGCAGAGGCCAAGGAGCCATCCCCAGCGCCCGGGCCATCTTTGCTCCAATGGAGCCTCGGCTGCGGGAGGGGAAGAGAGAGACAGAGAGGAAGGAGAGGGGGAGGGGTGGAGAAGCAAATGGGCGCTTCTCCTGTGTGCCCTGGCCGGGAATCGAACCCGGGACTTCTACACGCCAGGCCGATGCTCTACCACTGAGCCAACCGGCCAGGGCTAAAAATTCTATATATTTTTAAGGCTGCTTGGTAAAAGCTGCCTTGTAGGGCAACTAAGGTAATAGAGGGAAAACTAGTTTTTCTTTTTTTAAAATTGGGAGTCAGAATTTCTTCACATCTCTTGAAATAACTGGGGGTTTCTGGGGAGATGACAAAACCTGAATTAAGTATCTCAAATCCAGAGAAAGCATCACACACATTTTGCTCCTGAATATTTTTAGTTCTGTGTTGTGTAACAAATCCTACTTTCGGATTTATTTATATGTAATACTGTGTTTCCTCTTTTATATTTTAGATGGAGCAGATTAAAAGGGCAAATAAACTGTTTACCAATGATTGTATATTTCTGAAGAAAACGTTGAACATCCCAGTTATCTCAGAGAAGCCTTTGCTGTTTAATGGACTTAATTCAATTGATTCTCCAGAAAATGAAACTGTTGATGGCCATTTTTCTCATGAGGAAGAGCTGGTAGTGGCGGCAGAAGACCTGTCTCCTACCAGTCCTCAGACATCTGAGGTTCAGCCTGTGCCACCTGAAGAAGTGTCAGCCAGAGATTTCCTGCAGAGACTCGACTTGCAGATTAAGTTATCAACACAGGCAGCCAAGAAACTAAAAGAAGAGACCAGGTAAAAATATGTTAGTGAAACGTCAGAGGCTGAATAAATCACTCTTAAGATGTATTTCACTTGGCCAAATTTTCTTTCCTTTTCTGTCTATAAAAAACTATATTTTACTTCCAGAAAGGCATTTTTTATAAAGTCTATTCAAAGCCACTGTATTCTGCATAAGGCTTTATATGTTGTAATGCTTTGTCTCTGTGATTTATTATAAAAAGTTTTCTTCTTTGATTTAATAGTGTAACTGCCTAGCTAGCAATTCTAGATACCAGCCAAGTAGAGACATCTAGTTGACACCTTCAAAGGAAGCAGTGCCCTAGAGAATACTTTGTAAAATACTGATCCTTATAATATTTGTCAAGGACATTGCCCATTGGTTGTTCCCAGATGTTTCTTACATAAGATCTAGTGTGAGTTTTCTTCTTTGTTACTTAATTTGGTACTGGGGCAAACCTTCCTTTCTTGTATAGAATTAGTTTCCTTCTTCCTTTATGATTCCAAGAATGGCACAGTGTTTACTTTTTTGCCTTGACTACCAGAAAGGTTGTAACTAAAATTGATGCTTGGTTCAACCACAATAATATTTCTATGGTTAATATATTTGTATCCTTCTCTCTCCTTAGTCTCATTTTTTTTTTATTTGTTTGTTTTTTTAGTGAGAGAGAAGAGAGAGAGAGACAGAAAGGGAAAGAGATGAGAAGCATCAGCTCCTAGTTGTGTCACTTGGGTTGTTCATTGATTGCTTTCTCATATGTGCCTTGACAGGGGGCTCCAGCCGAGCCAGTGACTCCTTGCTCAAGACAGTGACCTTGGGCTCAAGCCAGCAACCTTTGGGTTCAAGCCAGTGACCATGGGATCATTTTGATGATCCCACGCTCAAGCTGGTGAGCCTGCACTTAAGGCAATGACCTTGGGGTTTCGAACCTGGGACCTCAGAGTCCCAGGATGATGTTCTATATACTGCACCACCACCAGTCAGGCTGTTTTTAGTCCTGATTTTTAATTTCTATTTTATTTAAATTACTATATGTACCCCTTTGTTGTAGACATTTCAAATTCTTTTGAGAAAAAGGTGAAATATTAAAAATATAAACAGTATAAATAATATAATTTATAATTTAATATAAATTTCATTGTCTTATTTAAATGTAATATACATAAATATGAATATATAGCAAGTACCATTCTTTCTTCCTATAACTGAGACACCAATAAAATGGAGTCAGTAAGGTAGACTTAAACAACTATTTGTATTTTGTGCAATAAGTTGACACATACCTGCACTTCTTTGGCAAGTGGATATTAAGTTGTATAAGCATATGTGTTAGTTTTCTGAATACAGTTTTTAAACAGTGGTTTATGCTATATTTCTTTTATTTTTTTTCTTTCCAGAGATGAAGACAATCCCTATGCACCTTCACTCTATCACAGTTAGATGATCAGGGGACATCATCTTCACCTAGATTAAGAGATGGTTGGGTCATAAAGAAACCAACAACTGAAGGTTCAAAAACATCCCTTTGGATTCTCAGAGTGTGCATCTTTAAGTCACAATTAAGTAGTTCCACCCACTGCTGTTGCATTGAAGTGATTCTTTCCCTCTGGCTTTCTGTCCCTCTGGCATTATGGCATGATAACAAAACTGTATCCTGAAGCTCATCACTTTTGTAGGTGATGGTAGTTTTTAGACTAGCTGACTGACATGCAGCAACGAAGACTACAGAGTCAAGCTAAAAACAATGTTTATCTCTTGAGAATTCCTAATTATGTGAAAAACATGGTTGCTGTTTAAGTGATGCCGATTTTGCTATGTGTTTATAATTAAGTGCGATATATATATTTCGATATGTATTACATATTGTGTATTAATATAAAGAACCAAATTTTGTCTGCTATTTTGTAAAAATAAACTACCAAAGCCTGAAAAAATAAACTATGTTTTTATATTTGGAGTCTCCAATATTTTTTTAACAAATGAGAAAAAATTGATTTTAAGTTATACATTTTTTTATTTTTTTATTTTATTTCATTTATTCATTTTAGAGAGGAGAGAGAGGGGAAGAGAGAGAGAGACAGGGGGGAGGAGCTGGAAGCATCAACTCCCATATGTGCCTTGACCAGGCAAGCCCAGGGTTTTGAACCGGCGACCTCAGCATTTCCAGGTTGACGCTTTATCCACTGCGCCACCACAGGTCAGGCCTTAAGTTATATTTTTGAAAGTGACAGATTTACCTTCACTTGTATGTTTTTTATTTTTATTTTTTATTTTAATGGGGTGACATCAATAAATCAGGGTACATACATTCAAAGAAAACATTTCCAGGTTATCTTGTCATTTAGTTCTGTTGCATACCCATCACCCGAAGAAAGGTCGTCCTCCGCCACCCTCCATCCAGTTCTCTCTGTACCCCTCCCCCTCCTCCTCTCCCTCCTTCCCTCCCCCCACCCCCCGTAACCACCACACTCCTGTCCATGCCTCTTAGTCTCGCTTTTATGTCCCACCAATGTATGGAATCCTGCAGTTCCTGTTTTTTTCTGATTCGCTTATTTCACCCCGCACAATGCTACCAAGACTCCACCATTCCGCTGTAAGTGATCCGATGTCATCATTTCTCCTAGCTGAATAGTATACCATGGTGTATATGTGCCCCATCTTCTTCATCCAGTCCTCTATTTTTTTTTACAGTGATTAAAAGCCTTTAAGAAAACTCTTGGCCAGGCCTGACCTGTGGTGGCGCAGTGGATAAAGCATCAACCTGGAACACTGAGGTCGCTGGTTTGAAACCCTGGGCTTGCCCGGTCAAGGCACATATGGGAGTTGATGCTTCCTGCTCCTCCCCCCTTCTCTCTCTCTCTCTCTCTCTCTCTCTTTTGCACTCTCCGCCCCCCCACCTCTCTAAAATAAATAATTAAAAAAAGAATGAACTATTGCCTAACCTGTGGTAGCGCAGTGGATAAAGCGTCGACCTGGAAATACTGAGGTCGCCGGTTTGAAACTCTGGGCTTGCCTGGTCAAGGCACATATGGGAGTTGATGCTTCCAGCTCCTCCCCCCTTCTCTCTCTTTCTCTTTCTCTCTCTCTCTCTCTCTTCTCTCTCTCTCCTCTCTAAAAATGAATAAAAATAAAAAAATAAAAAAAAAGAAAACTCTTGGCCAATACAGCAAGAATCCCTAAAAGAGTAGTGTCCTTAACATGTTCACCAAGTCCAAGTTGGCCCCATCACCATGCCAAATCCCTGAAAAATGCAACCCAACCACAGTTCAGTCTGTTAGGAGCTGTCACAGGGAGCAGGAGTCCAGGAAAGTTCCCCACAGGAAAAGTCCACATGGCACTGGAATTGTCACCATTCTATACTTTGCAGCTCACGTCCAAGTCCCAATGACTGCTGCTTCTAGCTGGTAATGATTCAGGTAGACTGGAAAAAGCCATTTGCAGCATGCGTGGATATGGATCTTCTGTTCTCCTCTGCCTGGAGAGTTGAGACCAAGTTGCTTTTCCCTGGAGCTCTGTGACTGTGGCCTGGTAAAGAGAACCTTGGGATACACTAAGCTGGGTGGCAAAGGTAAATTCATAATACAAGTTGGCAAAAGGAGGAAAGAGAGCTCTAAATTAGGAGTAGGTCCCAGCCTGAAATATGAGTGGGGCATTGAGGTAGGAGGGATAAAGGAAACACTATATTTTAAGCAAAGCAGCAGAAAATAGGACTATGAACACCCACAACAGAGATCTTTGAGGGAAGAATAAAAAACCTGACTATTCAGGCAAAACATAGTTAAGTGGCCCTTGTGTGACTGAGATCAGTTTACCTGCTTCTTGGAAGAAATACCCTAGGCTCGTCCACAGTGTCGTAGATGGGGCTGACGGCCCTGGGCACCTTCAGCCTTCAGTGGCAAACCCCAGCTTTCTGGGCAAGGTTAGGTCATAGGTGGCTGGAGCAGGGCTGGAAGAGACTGAACCCTCCCTTAGAGGAGCGAGGGAGAAACCCACCTTTCAGTGTCCCTGTTTCCTCACAGCAGAGGCGTGTAAGCCTGGCAGGCTTTAGCTCAATGACCTTCCTTTCCACTATCGAAGCATGTGGAAAGAGTAGATGGCATCTTATGAGACCCCTTTGGGGCGTTGGAGCCTTTAAGGGTGTATCCTAAAAGCTGGTAGTTCCCCTGATCTCTATTGGGCTTTTTCTGCCTCTAGGTATCTTAAAAGCCATTCTCAGAAGATCTCGCTGAGGAGTTTGAGGATCCCCATCCGCCTATATAAATCTTTTCCATATATCTGGAGCTATTTGGAAAAAAGACAGAACAGTGTTATTAGCTAGATCTAATAAAGAAGGTAGTAGTTTGCAGGCGAAAAACATTTGGTGTCTCCTGTTCATCAGCATTCAAAAGAAATGTAAATTTTTTTTTTTAAGTAAAAAGCATGATATGGTAGACCCGTCGGAGTCATTGGCCTGGTGTGCAGGATTCCCGGGTTCGATTCCTGGCCAGAGCACACAGGAAAAGCGCCCATCTACCTCTCCACCCCTCCCCCTCTCCTTCCTCTTTGTCTCTCTCCTCCCGCCCGCAGCCAAGGCTCCACTGGAGCAAAGCCACCCTGGGCACTAAAGATGGCCCCATGGCCTCCGCCCCAGTCGCTAGAATGGCTCCGGTTGTAACAGAGCAACACCCCAGATGGGCAGAGCATTCCCCCCTGGTAGGCATGCCAGGTGGATCCCAGTCAGGCGCATGCAGGAGTCTGACTGCCTCCCCATCCCCATCCTCAGAAAAATACAAAAATAAATAAATAAATAAAAGAAAAAATACTAAAAAAAAAAAAAAAAGTGGGCCTTCCCTTGTGCTAAAGCTCCAAGGAGCATGGAGTGAGCTTGAGTATGTCCTATGAAACATGGAGCTCTATGTTGACATATAACTCTTTGAAGAAGGAGGAACTGCTGAAATAGTTTATCAGAATTTGTCCCTAAGACAGCAGTCTTTATAGTGGGAATACCATACGTAGATATTTGCTGTCTGTCTATAGATTAAGGGGGGAATATGGCAAATGCTGAAAAGCCATGATCTTTGTGCCCCTCCCCTCCCCTTTCCCCCTCCCTCTCCTCCCCCCACCCTGTAACCCCAACACTGTTGTTCATGTCTCTGAGTCTCATCTTTATGTCCCACCTATGTATGGAAACATATAGTTCTTAGTTTTTTCTGATTTACTTCTTTCACTCAGTATAATGTTATAAAGGCCCATCCATGTTGTTGTAAAAGATCCTATGTCATCATTTCTTATGGCTGAGTAGTATTCCATAGTATATGTATACCAAAGCTTTTTAATCCACTCGTCCTCTGATGGACACTTGGGCTGTTTCCAAATCTTTGTTATTGTGAACAATGCTGCCATAAACATGGGGGGTGCATTTCTTCTTTTCAAACAGTGCTATGGTGTTCTTGGGGTATATTCCTAACAGTGGTATAGCTGGGTCAAAAGGCAGTTCGATTTTTAATTTCTTGAGGAATCTCCATACTGTTTTCCACAGTGGCTGCACCAGTCTGCATTCCCACCAGCAGTGCAGGAGGGCTCCCTTTTCTCCACATCCTCGCCAGCACTTATTCTGTGTTGTTTTATTGATGAGCGCCATTCTGACTGGTGTGAGGTGATATCTCATTGTGGTTTTAATTTGCATTTCTCTAATCATTAGTGATGTTGAACATTTTTTCATATGCCTGTTGGCCATCTGTGTGTCCTCTTTGGAGAAGTGTCTATTCATTTCTTTTGCCCATTTTTGGATTGGATTGTTTGTCATCCTGGTATTAAGTTTTACAAGTTCTTTATAAATTTTGGTTATTAACGCCTTATCAGACGCTATGTCAAATATATTCTCCCATTGTGTAGTTTGTCTTTTTATTCTGTTCTTATTGTCTTTAGCTGTGCAGAAGCTTTTTAGTTTGATAAAGTCCCATTTGTTTATCCTGTCTTTTATTTCACTTGCCTGTGGAGACAAATCAGCAAATATATTGCTGCGAGAGATGTCAGAGAGCTTACTGCCTATGTTTTCTTCTAAGATGCTTATGGTTTCACGGCTTACATTCAAGTCTTTTATCCATTTTGAGTTTATTTTTGTGAGTGGTGTAAGTTGGTGGTCTAGTTTCATTTTTTTGCAGGTAGCTGTCCAGTTTTCCCAACACCATTTGTTGAAGAGGCTATCTTTACTCCATTGTATTGTCTTACCTCCTTTGTCAAATATCAGTTGTCCATAGAGCTGTGGGTTTATTTCTGAGTTCTCTGTTCTGTTCCATTGATCTATGTGCCTGTTCTTATGCCAGTACCATGCTGTTTTGAGTACAATGCTTTATAATATAACTTGATATCTGAAAGTGTGATACCTCCCACTTTTTTCTTCCTTTTCAGGATTGCTGAGGCTATCCATGTTCTTTTTTGGTTCCATATAAATTTTTAGAATATGTATTCTATGTCTTTGAAGTAAGTCATTGGTATTTTAATCGGTAATGCATTGAATTTATAAATTGCTTTGGGTAATATAGACATTTTAATGATGTTTATTCTTCCTAACCATGAGACTTGTATGGTTTTTATTATTTTAATTGCAATTTTGAAAGAAGTTTCAATAATCTAAAAGCAGATCAATTGCAGTTAACTGCAATAGTGAGAACACAGAATGCGATCAAAGAAAAAAAGCAATACCATGTGCTGACACATTGAAGAATCCTAGTTTAGAGTTCATTGATAAATCACTTTATAGAGTGTTTTGTAGTCACTGTGCTTATTTGAATTGAAGGTTAGGTTTTTATTCACATAGTTTCATCTTTTATTATCTGTATGGGTCACAGCAGGAAACCTTAAGCAATATATTATTTATAGTTACTGTATTTCCCTATGTATAAGATGCTCCCATGTATAAGATGCACCTTAATTTTGGGGCCTAAAATTTGAAGTAAAATGTATTACATAAAGTTATTGAACTCAAGTTTTATTCATCATAAAATTCATACAACTCAACAAGCACGAAAAAGCGGGAAATGCAAGTAAAAATACTACCACCACTGTATAAGATGCACCCAGTTTTTAGACCCCAAATTTTTTTAAAAAGCATACATCTTATACATGGGGAAATACGGTAAATATTTTTTGGTCTCAATTTCTATTAAAATGCTGGATTAAATAAATCTTTAAGCTTCCACAAAAATTCCTCATATTTATTCTTCCCCAACATCCCCAAAGGGGCCTGCTTTCTGAGAGGCAAAGAAGACCTTTGTTTCCTGTCTTCTTTCCCTTTTTCTCTTTCCTCATCTTTTTCTTCCCATCTCAATCCTCCAGTTATTCCTTCCATTAAGCAGGAAACAAGTGCCCTCAGGTGTTAATGCAGCAGAGCTTGTAGAACCAGAACAGCACGTAGCCAACCCTTGATGCATGAATGGGAAACAGTAGCTGTCTCTCCTTGTCTTGAATTTCTTGTTTGTTCATAATGTACGTGATTGCTTGTGGGTTTTTTGTTTTGATTTTAGTGAGAGGATGGGGAGGCAGAGATAGACTCCTGCATGTGTCCTGAGAAGGATCCACCTGACAAACCTACTAGGGGGTGATGCTCTGCCCATCTGGGGCCCTTGCTCCATTGCAACCAAAGGCATTTTTTTAGCACCTGAAGCTGAGGCCATGGAGCCATCCTCAGCACCCAGGGCCAACTTGGTTTATTGAGCCATGGCTGTAGGAGGGGAGGAGAAGAGAGAGAGAGAAAGAGAGAGAGAGAGAAAAGGGGGAGGGGAGGATTGGAGAAGCAGATGGGCACTTAACCTGTGTGCCCTGACCCAGAATGGAACTGGGACATCCATACGCCAGGCTGATGCTCTACCACTGAGCCAACTGGCCAGGGCCTTGTGAGGTTTTTTTCTCATTTTTTCCCTTCATGTTACCATCTTTGATAGAGGGTGACCTCTTGATCATGCTTTGCTGTTTTCTTGTATCCTATTACCTGAATGATAGAAAGTTAATTGGAAGAGGAGAAAACTAAAATAAATGAATAAATGAAGGAAGGAAAACAGCTGTGTATGTAAGAAAACGCTCAGGCCTCTATAGAGGCTCAGGAACTTTAAAAGTTGTAAAGTTATCATGCTGTTCAACATAAAATTATCTGAAATTTGAGAGTTATCCAAAAGGCATAAATCTAAAACCACTATCCAAAAGATATAACAAAAGCTGGAAGGTGAAATGAAGACCACAACCTCAAACACATTTTTCTGAGTATATTTTATTTTTGCCTGTCTCTCTTAGCAATTTCTAGCCAAAACATCTCTCCCCTTTTTTAAGTTGTTAAGAACTTTGAATTTGTTATGGCCACAGTGAAACTGTCTGGAACTAGATCTCTGGTCCTTGCCTTGCACATGGAATCACTGTGGAAGAATGGATTGAGATAAACCTGGGTTACAGTTTTACCTTTACCACCTCTTGGCTGTATGAGTTTGAGTGTATCCTGTATCCATGTTTGTTTATTTATTTATTTTGTGAATCAGTTTTCATATGTATAAAACAAGACTGATGATCTTTCTTTTGTCTTGGTTATCAGTTGGAGCTAATGAATGTCATGCTCAGAAAGCTACAATAAACTAACTAAATGAATTTTTTATTTTTAAAAATACTGCATAAATATTTAGCTAAATTACAGAAAAGCAAATGGATAAGATGCTTTAGTCACAGCCAGTGTTTTATCTCTGATGTAGAAGCAGCCTATATGGACTACAGGGCATAGGTGAAGTACAGTCAGTCACGTTGCCAAAGGTGACTCATCAAGCCTGACCTGTGGTGGTGCAGTGGATAAAGTGTTGCCCTAGAATGCCGACGTTGCCAGTTCAAAACCCTGGGCTTGCCTGGTCAAGGCACATACAACAAGCAATCAATGAACAACTAAAGTGAAGGAACTACATATGAGTTGATACTTCTTGCTCCACCTCCCTCTCTCTTTCCTCTCTACTAATAAAATCTTAAAAAAAAAAAAAGATGACTCAAAAATAAGTCTGATTCATCATGTTTTGGCTAAGTGTAGTTTGGGCAAAGGTGTTTTTAGCTACTTCCCACCACTTACCAATGAATGCTGGCTTCTCTGAAATTTACTTATTTATCTAGTATTTTTCTGAAGTGAGAAGTGGGGAGGCAGAGACAGACTCTCGCATGCACCAGACCAGGATCCACCTGGCATGCCCACTAGGGGGCGATGCTCTGCCCATCTGGGGCGTTGCTCTGGATTTTTTTATTGCAACTGGAGCCATTCTAGCACCTGGAATGAGGCCATGAAACCATCCTTAGCACCTGGGCCAACTTTGCTCCAATGGAACCTTGGCTGTGGGAAGGGAAGAGAGAGAGATAGAGGGAAAGGAGAGGGGAAAGGGTGAAGCAGATGGGCACTTCTCTTGTGTGCCCTGGCTGGGAATCGAACCTAGGACTTCCATATGCTGGGCTGATGCTCTACCACTGAGCCAACCAGCCAGGGCCCTGGAATTTATTAAGAGTAGGTTTTTTGCACATAAGGCCTTGGTCTTTATTTATTTTTGCAACTCTAGGGAGGATGTGAGGAGCAGCAGGGGTCTCCTACTCATGAAAAAAAGCCTCTTTCATTTTCCCTGTAAGTTCCCAGTCCTTACAGAAAAGTGAATGCCAAGTAGGGGCATTTAAGATAGGTATTAGAAGGTCGTTTGAAGTAGTGGCAGCTAATACACAAAGTGTTATATTATTTTTATAATTTTCCAACTGAAATAGTCAGAAAAATATCTAATTAATTTATATGAAATAACACATTTTCAAGGCGTTCTTTGGTTTGGGAAGATTCCCTGTTAACGTTTCAGAAGGACCTTGTGTGACTGTGTGTTTCCAGGGCTTGTTTGTGGTGGTGGCTGAGGAAGAGGATTTGAAGGCACACCCAGCTGGTTGTCCTCTTCCTGCAGGGAAGCTCCTCTACCAGTGTCAGTTCACAGGGAAGGGAATGGTTTTTATCTGTTTCTACCCTGCTGTCTGGTCCTCTTGCTCACTGTTGAGAAATCTTGGCTTGAATCAAGTCCAGTTTATATAACTCATATCTGGCATACATTTGAAACATACTTTATGTAGAGTTTATGACCTTGTTTTCTGTTTGGAGAGTATGTAGTTGTCCCTCTTAATAAACAAAACCACTGTCTGAAAACTCACTAATAGAAAATATTAAGAGTGGAGGAAACTGATGATAAATCCAGGAAATCCAATGCCCATTTTTCACGTTCTTTTTTTTTTTTTTTTTTTTTGCCTTTGGGCGTGATAGAAAACCAGCAGGAACTGCCTTAAGAAAAAAAAAAAAAAAAAGCAGATAGCTTCCTTCAAGCTATAGAGGCTTTGAGGAAACATGAATTTATTTCAACCAAAAAGGATTGGTAGTGGAAAGGACATCGTGACAGATACATGCTATGAGGTGTTTAAGTAACTGGCCTGTCTTGAAAACAGAACCCCCCCAAATCTTCAGGGGTGCTTATCTGTATGACACAGCGGGAAAAATGGAAGTTTTATAGTCAGTCCATTACAGGTTTTTCCAAAGCAACATATCTCTGATTATAAAATGTAAATCTACTTGGAAATAAGGATTCTATATGCAAAATCTCAGCTTACATACAACTTTACTTTTCAGATGTTTTTACGCCAAGAAAGCTATGTTTTAACCACTTCTAGAGGGTTACCTACAGTAAACCCAGCACTTTCTAATAATTCTTGGGTCAAAATAACTTTAATCACAGAATTAGGTGAGTTTTAAGCTATATCATGTTTTCTGAAGTAGTGGAAAGACGCTTGGACCTCTCTGCATTGTTACAGGCTGCTGTAAATACGCTTGATGGCCTCGGCTTCGTCTTTATCAAGGATGCCTTTCTCCACATACGCATCGGTTTGCTGGTTGATGAAGTCCCTCATCTTTGAAAGGTCATAATCTGGAAAATATCATTATGGCAGCATGAGAAAGATCAGGAAAGAGCAATCTCATTAGGGTGATTAGTATTTACCAAGAAGTGCTTTGTACAACACTGCCACAACCAGCTCCATCTTTCACATCAAGTCTTGGCATTTGTGCAGTTTTGCAGCTTAAAATCCCATGCATATGCATTATATTAGCTCATCTGCTGTGGAGCATCACACTTGCTAGGTGTTCTGGTGGGAAGTACCACCATAATCTGACTACTTTGGGAATGGGCTTGGAGACCAGGGCTTCACAAACTTGACTGTTTATACCAATCACCTGGGGCTCTTGGGAAGTTGCAGATTTGCATTCAGTAGATTCGGGACAGGGGAGCACAGATTCTACTTTTTTAAAAATTTATTTGTTTATTCATTTATTTAGAGAGAGAGAGAGAGATGAAGGAGAAGAGAGAGAACTAGAGAGAGACACATCTATTTGTTGTTCTACTTATTTATAATGTCATTGGTTGATTCTTGTGTGTGCCCTGATCGGGGATCAAACCTGCAACCTTGGCATTTAAGGACAATACTCTCTAACCAAATGAGCTATCCAGTCAGGTCTTTGCTTTTTTTTTTTTTTAATTTAAATTTTCAATTACAGTTGACATTCAATATTATATTAGTTTCAAGTGTACAGCATGGTGGTTTGACATTTATATAACTTATGAAGTACCCCCCTGCCACCACACATATTTATTACAATATTATTAACGATATTACCTATGCTATAATTTATATTCCCGTGACTATTCTGAAACTGCCAATTTGTATTTTTTAATCCTTTCACCTTTTTTACCCAGCTCCCTAACCTTCGCTCTGACAATCATCAGTTTGTTCACTGTATCTATGAGTTTGTTTTGGTTGCTCATTTTTGGTTTTGGTTTTTAGATTTCACATATGAGTGAAGTCACATGGTATTTGTCTTTCACTGACTTATTTCACTCTGCACAATATGCTCTAGGTCCATCCATGTTGTGTGAATGGTAAGATTTCATTCTTTTTTTTAGGCCAGATAATATTTCAGGGTATATATGAATATAGGTACCACATCTTCTTTATCCAATCGTCTATTGATAGACACTTACATTGCTTTCATATTTTGGCTATTGGATATGAAATGTCCTTCTTTGTCTCTTATTATAGCCTTTGTTTTAAAATCTATTTTGTCTGATATTCTGATATAAATATTGTTACCCCAGCTTTTTGTTTTCATTTCTATTTGCATACGGTATCTTTTTCTAGCCCTTTACTTTTAGTCTGTGTGTGTCTTTCAATATCAAGTGAGTTTCTTGTAGGCAGCATATGTAACAGTCTTATTCTCTTTCTTTCTTTTTTTAAACTGGTTTCAGAGAAAGAGGAATGGAGAGAGAGACACCAACACTGATCCGCTCCTTCCTATATCAGGATGATGCTCCAACCAACCAAGCTACCTGGTCATACGAATCATCTCTCTCCTCCTGTCTCTTTCTCTCTCTCTCGCTAAAACAACAACAACAAACTTATGACACATATCCCTCATGGGTGAGCACGTAGGTCTTCCATATCATAGAGTACTCAGGGAGACCCCTCCAGATGTGAGTTGTTTGAGGCTGAGTTCCTTGAGGACAGTACCATTCTCTTGATGGCTGGCAGCCCCTGGACAAGAGCCCCGCCTTTCAATTTGTAAAGGGAAGAGAGGAAAGAATGGGGTAAAAGCTCAGAGCCTTTAACCCCTTTACCTAGCTTGGGTCCCTTGGGCATTTTTAAGATCTTGCATTAAAAAAAGAAAGGAAGGCCCTGACCAGGCGGTGGCGCAATGGATAGGGCATAGGATTGGGATGTGGAAGACCCAGGTTCAAACCGCTGAGGTCGGCAGCTTCAGCACGGGCTTCTCTGGTTTGAGCAAGGCTCACCAGCTTGAGCCCAAGGTCGCTGACTTGAGCAAGGGGTCACTCGGTCTGCTGTAGCCCCCGGTCAAGGCACATATGAGAAAGCAATCAATGAACAACTAAGGTGCCGCAAAGAAGAACTGATGTTTCTTATCTCTCTCCCTTCCCGTCTGTCTGTCCCTCTCTCTGACTCTCTCTCTGTCTATGTCACCAAAAAAAAAAAAAGGGAAGGAGGGAGGGAGAGAGAGAGAGAAAAGGGAAGAAAGAAAGAAGAAAGAAAGAAAGAAAGAAAGAAAGAAAGAAAGAAAGAAAGAAAGAAAGAAACTAAGCATGAAGGACCACGCTACAAGCACCATGTGTTCATCACATCAAGATGACTGAGGCTTAGAGAGCTGGTTTCCACCAGGGAAGGCAGTGGCTCCTTGAGGATTAAAGAGATAACTCTTCATTGAGCACTTCACAACCATCATGCAATCTGCTCCTCACAAACCCCCATGAGGTTAGCATGAGTATGTCCACCTCAGAGGTGAAGAAACGGGACAGAGGAGGTAAGTCCCGTGCTCAGGTCATGGTAGAGTCAGGTTCTGAACCCACGCCAGGCTGTAGTCACTGCTTTGACCACTCTGTGGCCTCTATTTAAGTCATGAGTGGGAAGCATCTACTTGGTGCAGAACAAATGGTCCGTAGGTGCTTGGGGTTTCTGTTTTTGTTTGATTTTCCCTTTCTCTCAGGTACAAAATAGAGAACCAAGCTAAACATGCATTATTATGTGTGCACCTTACAAGCTGATTCCTGCCCAACTCACTAGTTCACATTAACACCCTTCAGACTTGGTTGCAGGGTCAACATCTTTAGTGGGACACAAGGCAGTCTCCCAAGGACAGATATGAAGAGGTTGAGGCGATTGGAATGGACAAATGGAAAAATACTGTGCTTTCTTTTAAGTGGAAAACTATCTTTATGATGCAGCTCTCCCCTTGTGCCAGGAGAACCAGCCTGGGGCAGAGGAAAGGCTGTTGGCTGGTTGTGAGAGTACACAAGTCAGTACCCTCTTTGCTGATCTTAAAACAGTTCTTAAGGATCTTAGGTACAAAAGAGACTGTGCTGTGATTTACTTTTTAAAAAATTTTTTTTATTTTTCTGAAGTGAGTAGTGGGGAGGCAGAGAGACAGACTCCCACATGCGCCCAACCGGGATCCACCTGGCATGCCCACTAGTGGACAATGCTCTGCACATCTGGGGTGTTGCTCTGTTGCAACCAGAGCCATTCTAGTACCTGAGGTGGAGGCCATGGAGCTATCCTCAGCGCCCAGGTCAACTCTGCTCCAATGGAGCCTTGACTGGCGGAGGGGAAGAAAGAAAGAGAGAGAGAGAAAGGAGAGGAGGAAGGGTGCTTCTCCTGTGTGCTCTGGCCAGGGAATCAAACCCAGGACTTCTACACGCCAGGCTGATGCTCTACTACTGAGCCAACCAGCCAGGGCTGGGATTTACTTTTTTTTTTAAAGTATTCTTAAAAAAAAAAAAAAGGCTGCTTAAGATTTTATCATCCTTACTATCACATGACATGCAGCTTTCTTTCCTGGATTTGGGAGGAGATTCAGGTCCTGGGGGCCGCTGCCAAACTAAGGGCATCAGCAGACATTAAGGAAGTCAGAGCTAATACTAAGACTTGCCACTCGGATAGCTGCAGCCATTACATAGGCCTGGGACTTACATCCCCACAGGCTTTGACAGACACCCCAAGTCTAACTGAGCATATACGAAGGCAGTGGAGACAAAGCTCTGTGCTTCTGCCTTCACAAGGGTGTGCTGCATGTCACCCTCACTTCCTGGAGTCAGAAGGGAGTATCAGACTCAACCTTGTCATTCTAAGTCTGCTCGCAGAGCCTTCAATATGCACGTACCATAGTTCTATGGTTTACTAGGTTGGTTGGTTCTTTTTTTTTTTTTTTTTTTCATTTTTCTGAAGCTGGAAACAGGGAGAGACAGTCAGACAGACTCCCGCATGCGCCCGACCGGGATCCTCCCAGCACGCCCACCAGGGGCGATGCTCTGCCCACCAGGGGGCGATGCTCTGCCCCTCTGGGGCGTCGCCATGTTGCGACCAGAGCCACTCTAGCGCCTGAGGCAGAGGCCACAGAGCCATCCCCAGCGCCCGGGCCATCTTTGCTCCAATGGAGCCTTGGCTGCGGGAGGGGAAGAGAGAGACAGAGAGGAAAGCGCGGCGGAGGGGTGGAGAAGCAAATGGGCGCTTCTCCTGTGTGCCCTGGCCGGGAATCGAACCCGGGTCCTCCGCACGCTAGGCCGATGCTCTACGGTTGGTTGGTTCTTGAAGTGAAAGATTGAATTGCAAGATGTTGCTGGTTATGACCAGGAATTTGATTCATATGTTAATTAATGAAAGAAATAACATCAATAGTCCCATTTGTTGAACCATGTAATTTACATTTGTTTCAAAATGCATTTTGGTGCCTACTGTATTATTATACTGATACTAAGATAAACATTTTTTTTTTTTTTTACTTTCAAGTCTTTGCAGTCGTTGATGGCTTGTTATACTTTTTTTTCCTTAATGGGGCATTAAACAATTGTGCATTTTCAAATCAATGACAGATTTGATGAAACACAGTTCATGTGAATTTTAATCGAACTGACAGCTGGGACATTCACACTATGTTGAGCCAAATAAAATGAGTATGTGTTAAGACCTGATCATTGTTTCCATTTTGCTCCACTTAGAAGACCACAGACTAAAGCGGGCTGAAAATACCGCTTCCGCCCCCTGTGCTCTCTCAGTGGTTCTCAAAGTTGGCTGCACAGTGGAAAGATGGGGGGAGGTCGAAAAATTTGGATGCCTGGGTCCTGCTCCAGGATATACAGGAGCTCTGTGTGTGTTTTGAATGCACTTTAGGGTTTGAGAAGCACTGCTCATCTCATTTTTAAAACATCACTTTGCAACTGCTCTGGCCAGACACCCGGGAGTCATACTGGACTCTGTCCACGTAGTTCTGCAGTTTCTTCCTTCTTTATTTCCTCTGCCTTGCCCTGGTTTAAGCCCCATCATTTCTGCCCTAGATCCTTGCCTATCTCTCTCCAGCCTTCTGGGGTCTTATTTTTCAATCTGTAACCACACTGCATGCCAGACAGATTTCTCGGTTCTTAACTGAATTCTCAGGGTTTAAGTAAGCCCTAATTTAGGCCCTCCTGGCTAAAACGAGCCTCCTATGCAAGGTACACAAGCCTGTTCCTGACCTGCCCACTTGCCCAGCCCTGTCCATGGCCCGCCCCACAGATACTCAGTGTTCCTGGGAAACTGAATAGCTTCAGTTCCCAGAGTGCATCACTCTCTTGTGTCCCTTTACTGCACATGTTGGCAACCAGCATCCCTTCTGTCTCCTTTTCTCCTCATTTACCTTTCCAGTGAAGGCTTCTGGCAAGCCCTTTCTCCTAGTGATTGCTGTCTCTGTAAGATATGCCTCCTTTGCAGCCCCTCGCCTGTCTGGGCTAGCACCAAGTAGGACCCACCCTTCTTTACTGAGGCTGAGTGACTTGGAGGGCGGTGTGCTGCATTTTACTGTGCTTCACATTTCTGGCACTTGGAACAGAGCCCCGTTAGTGCCGTGTTTTAAGTGAGTTAGTGACTGCCTCGTATACCCAATATGTGTTCAGAAAATGCCTCTCTTTAAAATACTCCAAATAACGACTGGAGTAGACAAAACAAGATTGGCAAAATGTTGTTTTGGGTTTTTTTAAGATTTTATTCATTCATTTTAGAGAGAGGAGAGAGAGACACACACACAGAGCGAGCGAGAGAGAGAGAGAGAGAAAGACAGAGAGAGAGAAGGGGGGAGAAGCAGAAAACATCAACTCCCATAAGTGCCTTGACCAGACAAGTGCAGGGTTTTGAACTGGCAACCTCAGCATTCCAGATTGACGCTTTACCCACTGTGCCACCATAGGTCAGGCAAATGATGATAATTATTGAAGGTAGGTGAGGGACACATGGGGATTCATTTTGTTATTCTCTCTACATTAGTTTGACATTTTTTCATCATAAAATGTCAAAGCAAGGGGAAGTGCCTTTGCTTGAAAGGCTGGCTTGAAAAATAAGGGAACGGAGGTTCCCTTCTGTATCCGAGAAGCGCTAGAATCTTCTTGGGCTCTGAGAGGAGACTTCAACCTAATTCGATTGTAGGAATACTTATTTAAGAAGAGCCCTGGACAATGAGTGATGTTTGCAATATATAACCACACTAAAGACTTACCTTCTTTATTTCCTTTTGTGTTGTGTTTCTTCAACCACTCAATATTTTTTCTGATGGCTTCCAAATAGGCTTCTGTTTTCCCTGGAAAAGGCAACAGAACCCATATCAAACACTCATAAAATTTCACTGCATCTCTTTTTAAAGACTGCACTTATATTTAAAACAATACACAAAATATTGGAATTATCAGCCCTGGCTGGTGGCTCAGTGGATAGAGCGTTGGCCCCGTGTATGAACGTCCCAGGTTCGATCCCCAGCCAGGGCACACAGAATTAGAGACCATCTGCTTCTTTCCCCCTCCCTCTTCTTCTTTCTCCCCTGCAGCCAGTGGCTCAATGGGTTTGAGCATCAGCCAGGGGTGCTGAGGATAGCTCAGTTGGTCTGAGCGTTGACCTCAGGTGCTGAGGATAGCTAGGTTGATTCAAGCATCAGCCCCAGATGGGGGTTGCTGGGTGGATTCCAGTTGGGGCACATGCGGGAGTCTGTTTCACTATCTCCCCCTCTTCTCAGTTAAAAAAAATTGAAATTATTGAGCACTTGTGAGGTGGTATCCCTAATGAGGTAGGGTGCAGATTTGTGTGTGTAAAGGTGGGGGGAAATGTCAAGGAGAATGGGTGGAGATAAGATTCTAGGAAGCAGGGCCATCAAGCTTGTAAGTGTCAAGGAGCCATTATCCCCCTATGCAAATAACTATAGTTTGCTGTCCTAGTGGAGAAGTGTTTCAATTAAATTCACTAGAGAGGTGGGTCCTTATAACTGTAAGATTGGGTCATTTACGGTTAGGGATGGTTCTTCCAAACCAAGTAGCATTGTCAGGTCAAGACCTGAATCAGAGTTGCACATACTTAAAAGAATTCATCACTGAATAAGTGATGTTATGTAAGTCCAAATATGTGGCTTTGTATAAGCTGTTATGCAAGTCTTTAGCTCAATTCTGGTAGGAACTATGTAAAAATCTAAGGAAAAGATGGCAATCCAAACCTAATTTCAAGGTTTTGATGTAAACTTTATAACTCATTCTAGAAAAACTCTCCTGGATGTAAACCATTCTCTGATGGACCTCAACTGTGGTGGGAGAATACCAGGTAACACCTGCTGTTTGATGGCCTTTATGAGCCTTGGTGCCTGCAAATCGGTGTTTTCATCAACTTAGAGATAAGCAAACTAAGGCACAGAGAGGCTGAGTGACTTCACTGAAGCCACACAGGAAATAACATAGCTGGAATTTGGATTCTGATCTTGCTAAGTTTCTGCTACTGGGACCATTTTGAAAGATTACATCTGTAATCAGACATGAACATTGATGTATCCTTGTCCTGTCTCAAAGAAATCAACCATTCCCTTAACCAAATGAGGTCCCTAATACTCAGAGTGCCTGCACCAAGAGACCAGGGCGTCTGGAGAGTACCACTGAATGGCCTAAGAAAAGAGGCTTTCAAAGTCTAGGGCCTCTGTAGAAGCAATGGGATGCCAAGGCTTAGTGTGAGCACCTATTCTGAGCCCCCTTTGAGCCTATTACCTCTAGTTTATTGCTTAGACTTCTTGGTGAACTACCTGTACTGTGTGCTTTTTATGTGCCAGGGGTAATACATTGTGCTCCAAAATGCATTATCTCTTTTACTCTTCACAGCAACCTTTTGAGGCATTCCTATTTCACCCCCGTTCTACAGACAAAGGAACCAAGGCATAACAAATAAAAAATAATAAGCTGAAGATCACATGGCTAGTAACTAGTAGATCCAGGTTTGAACATAGCCCATTGTAATATTGTGCATCTGAAACCTATATGATTTTATTAACTAATGTTACCCCAATATTAAAAAAAAAGATTTGTCAATATTCTAAACAGAATATACTCATAGATACAGAGACTTAGACTGATGATGGTAGTCAGGGGGAAAGGGGTTGTGGGACTGGGTGAAAAAAGTGAAGAGATTGAAAAGTACAGATTGCTAGTTAGAAAATAGTCGTGGGGATGTAAAGTACAGCACAGGGAATATAGTCAATAAATTTGTAGTAACTGTGTATGGTGCCAGGTGGGTACTGGAAATAGCAGGAGGAACAGTTGGTAAAGTACATGATTGTCTAAGTCAGGGGTAGTCAACCTTTTTATACCTACCGCCCACTTTTGTTTCTCTGTTAGTAGTAAAATTTTCTAACCACCCACCGGTTCCACAGTAATGGTAATTTATAAAGTAGGGAAGTAACTTCACTATATAAAATTTATAAAGCAGAGTTACAGCAAGTTAAAGCATATAATAATAATTACTTACCAAGTACTTTATGTCAGATTTTCACTAAGTTTGGCAGAATAAATCTTTATAAAACAACTTACTATAGTTAAATCTATCTTTTTATTTATACTTTGGTTGCTCTGCTACTGCCCACCATGAAAGCTGGAACGCCCACTAGTGGGCGGTAGGGACCAGGTTGATTACCACTATGGTGTATTCCTGAAATTAATACTAAATAATACAGAATGTAAATTATAATTGACAAATATTTTTAAATTTTTAAAAATTAAAAAGAAAGTTCAGATGTCCTGATGGACACCTTAAGGAACTAAAATATCTGTGACTTCGAGTTCCAGACTATAGAAATTACAAACCTACCACGTGATTAACAAAAAAAAAAAAAAAAGAAAGAAAAAAAAAAAGAAGAAGGTTTGATGATGTTCTAATTGCCACCTTTGCATTTACCTAAATGACTAGATGAGAATCTTTCTTCTTGATCTTATAAACCCAAGCCCTCATCACTGGGGCTCCATGTTATCTGGTCCCTAAAGAAGCACAGAGACGCTTTTGTGCAAAATTTGGACAAAAGAAGATATTTGCCATTTTAAGCTTCTATTTGCTTCAATTGCCAGTGTAGGGAAAGCCTTGGTTTCAGTGCCTTGTTCTTAAGAACATTAGACCATGTGAAACACCGATGTTGCCCGGGTTGATGTTATATAATTACAGCACAATGAATATAGAGATTTTCATTGTCTGTTGTCTATTTGCTGAGAAGGTCAACCAGATTTGGTAATATAAAAACTCTGTTCTCTATTTCAAATTAATTCAGTTAGAGAGGCATTTGAAAGAAATCTTAGTGTAGACTATTTCTAAAGAATGTAGCTTTGTTATTTTTAGCGTTTAAATCAATTTAGTGGATCTCATAGGGCTTGGTTTAATGAAAATAATAATTTGTTATTAGCACATTAGGTAATTAGGGTTTCTGAATCTTTTGAGAATGTGTGAAAATACAGGTAGTCTCATTCTTTAAGTAGGTTTAAGCATTCTTTCCACAATCTTATCTATGATACTGGGTCATAATGTGGAAACTTTATCTGAGAAAGGAAAACCAGAACTTAGACTCTACGTAAATACTGTAACAAAAATTCTGAATTAGGAGCATAAAAAATAAATATAAGGGTTTTGCTACAGTGTAGCAGACATTATTGGTTTCTTACTGTGATGCCTCCCTTATTTACATATGCTAATAGAGAGGTCCTTAATAGATGATGAACACAATTGGTAAATACTCCAGCTTCCTGACTCCTCATAGTCTCTCAAAGGCCCTGCATGGGACTGAGCCCCAACTGTCCATAGCTGAAGACTTTAGTAACATACTTTATATTGGTCTCTTTCCCAGTGGTGGGATTCAAATAATTTATAACATTTTTTTTTTTTTGTATTTTCCTGAAGCTGGAAACGGGGAGAGACAGTCAGAAAGACTCCCACATGCGCCTGACCGGGATCCACCTGGCATGCCCACCAGGGGCAACGCTCTGCCCACCAGGGGGCGATGCTCTGCCCCTCCGGGGCGTCGCTCTGCCGCGACCAGAGCCACTCTAGCGCCTGGGGCAGAGGCCAAGGAGCCATCCCCAGCGCCCGGGCCATCTTTGCTCTGATGGAGCCTTGGCTGCAGGAGGGGAAGAGAGAGACAGAGAGGAAGGAGGGGGTGTGGAGAAGCAAATGGGCGCCTCTCCTATGTGCCCTGGCCGGGAATTGAACCCAGGTCCCCTGCACGTCAGGCCGATGTTTTTCCGCTGAGCCAACCGGCCAGGGCCAACATTATTTTTTTTAATTAAGTGAGAGGCAGGGAGGCAGACAGACTCCTACACGCACCCTGACTGGGATCCATCTGGCAGGCACCCTATGGGGTGATTGATACTCAGCCCAGCTGGAGCCACTGCTCCGTTGCTTGGGCAAATGAACTATTTTAGTGCCTGAGGCAAGGCCATGGAGCCATTCTCAGCGTCCAGGGCCAACTTGCTCGAACCATTTGAGCCATGGCTGCAGGAGAGAAAAGAGAGAGAGAGAGTGAAAGAGAGAGAGAGGGATGAGGTGGAGAGTTGGAGAAGCAGATGGTCATTTTTCCTGGGTGTCCTGACTGGGAATTGAACCCGGGACTTCCACATGCCAGGCTGACGCTCTACTTCTAAGCCAACCAACAAAGGCCAAGGGATTCAAATAATTTAACAACTGGTTCTCTACCCTAATGACTGTTTTAAGTATAAAAAAGTGATATACTGAAAGGTAGTTTATTATTTCTTGCATTTAATACTTAAATAAGAACAATAAAAGAGGTATACAAAACTAAATTGTTATAAGAAAGTCAATCATCAGATTTATATGGAACTATAAAAAACCCCAAATAGCCAAAGCAATCCTAAAGAAAAAGAATGAAGCTGGGGGCATTACAATACCTGACTTCAAACTATATTATAGAGCCACGACAATCAAAACAGCATGGTATTGGCAGAAAAATAGACACTCAGACCAATGAAACAGAAGAGAAAGTCCAGAAATAAAACCACATATATATGATCAAATAATTTTTGATAAAGAGGCCAACAACACACAATGGAGAAAAAAAAGCCTCTTCAACAAATGGTGTTGGGAAAACTGAAAAGCCACATGCAAAAGAATGAAACTCGACTACAGTTTGTCCCCTTGTATTAAAATTAATTCAAAATGAATCAAAGACCTAAATATAAGACCTGAAACAATAAAGTACATAGAAGAAGACATAGGTTCTAAACTCATGGACCTTGGTTTTAAAGAGCATTTTATGAATTTGACTCCAAAGGCAAGGGAAGTGAAGACAAAAATAAATGAATGGGACTACATCAGACTGAGAAATTTTTGCTCAGCAAGAGAAACTGACAACAAAATAAATAGACATCCAACTAAATGGGAAATTATATTTTCAAACAACAGCTCAGATAAGGGTCTAATATCCAAAATATACAAAGAACTCATAAAACTCAACAACAAACAATCCAATAAAAAGATGGGAAGATGACATGAACAGACACTTCTCTCAGGAAGAAATACAAATGGCCAACAGATATATGAAAAGATGTTCATCTTCATTAGTTATTAGAGAAATGCAAATCAAAACTGCAATGAGATACCACCTCACACCTGTTAGATTAGCTATTATTAACAAGACAGGTAATAGCAAATGCTGGAGAGGCTGTGGAGAAAAAGGAACCCTCATACACTGTTGGTGGGAATGTAAAGTTGTACAACCATTATGGAAGAAAGTATGGTGGTTCCTCAAAAAACTGAAAATAGAACTACCTTATGACCCAACAATCCCTCTACTGGGTATATACCCCAAAAACTCAGAAACATTGATACGTAAAGACACATGCAGCCCTATGTTTATTGCAGCATTGTTTCACAGTGGCCAAGACATGGAAACAACCAAAAAGCCCTTCAATAGAAGACTGGATAAAGAAGATGTGGCACATATACACTATGACTATGGAATACTACTCAGCATAAGAAATGATGACATCAGATCATTTACAACAAAATGGTGAGATCTTGATAACATTATATGAAGTGAAATAAGTAAATCAGAAAAAACCAAGAACTGTATTATTCCATACATAGGTGGGACATAAAAATGAGACTAAGAGACATAGATAAGAGTGTGGTGGTTAGGGGGGGGTGGGGAGAGAGGAAAAGGGGAAGGGGGAGGGGCACAAAGAAAACTAGATAGAAGGTGACAGAGGACAATCTGACTTTGGGTGATGGGTATGCAACATAATTGATTGACAAGATAACCTGGACATGTTTTCTTTCTTTTTTTTTTTGTATTTTTCTGAAGCTGGAAACGGGGAGAGACAGTCAGACTCCCGCATGTGCCCGACCGGGATCCACCCGGCATGCCCACCAGGGGCAACACTCTACCCACCAGGGGGCGATGCTCTGCCCCTCCGGGGTGTCGCTCTGCCGCGACCAGAGCCACTCCAGCGCCTGGGGCAGAGGCCAAGGAGCCATCCCCAGCGCCCGGGCCATCCTTGCTCCAATGGAGCCTCGGCTGAGGGAGGGGAAGAGAGAGACAGAGAGGAAGGAAGGGGGGGGGGGGTGGAGAAGCAAATGGGCGCTTCTCCTATGTGCTCTGGCCGAGAATCGAACCCGGGTCCCCCGCACGCCAGGCCGACGCTCTACTGCTGAGCCAACTGGCCAGGGCCTGGACATGTTTTCTTTGAACATATGTACCCTGATTTACTGATGTCACCCTAGTAAAATTAATTTTTTTAAAAAAAGGGGAAAAAAAAAGAAAATGTCTAAAAAAAATAAAAAAATAAAAATCTGTATTATTATAAAAAAAAAGTTAGGATTTTTTTTTAATAATTTGGTTTCTTTTTCTTTTTTTTTTTTTTACAGAGACAGAGAGAGTCAGAGAGAGGAATAGATAGAGACAGACAGGAATGGAGAGAGATGAGAAACATCAATCATCAGTTTTTCGTTGGGACACCTTAGTTGTTCATTGATTGCTTTCTCATATGTGCCTTGACCGTGGGGCTACAGCAGACTGAGTAACCCCTTCCTTGAGCCAGGGACCTTGGATCCAAGCTGGTGAGCTTTGCTCAAACCAGATGAGCCCGCACTCAAGCTGGTGACCTTGGGGTCTGGAACCTGGGTCCTCTGCATCCCAGTCCGATGCTCTATCCACTGAGCCACCGCCTGGTCAGGCTGTTATAAGAAAGTTTTAAAATATTAATAAAAAAATATTAAATAATACCTGACAAAAAAATAAAACTGTTATCTAAGATATTTCCAATGACAGCTTGTCACCCCCTGGTTGTTTGGGACCTTTTCTATTTATGTTATATGTTTGTTTACTACAGTAACAAACACAAGGGAATTAAAATGTAGTATTTCATCAAAGGTATAATGAGTTTTATGAAATTAATAAATAAATATTACAAGCATAATTCCGTCAAATTTTCCTACCTATGGATGGAATGAACATTTCCACGGGTGCTTAGAATATGCTGTTACACAGATGAATGTTAAAAAAAGTAAGGAATGTAAATTTGTGATTTCCACATTGGGCAGCTGCCCAGGCACCCACCTTAGAGAGAACCCTGATTACTGTAGGAATATGCTATGAAGACATACAGGATTAGGAAAGCAATTAGAGACAGCAAGGCATGCTAGGGTGAAAGCCCTGAGTGGACAGGAGTCCAGGAGCCTCTCTGACCCTGTACTGGAAACAGCAAAACAGCAGGATAAGATTCAGTAACAGAAATGTTTAGGGTCTCAGAACAGAGATTAGAAGTCAGCATGTTCCCTGTCCTTTATTCACCCCCTGAAAACTTCTAGCTGCTTGCTTGACTTATTTGTACTGGCTAATAAATATCTGAGTAAGGCTGGGGATGGGGCTTCCATTCTTTGGTCTGCTGATTGGAGCTGTTGCCTCTCCTCGGCCCCTCGAAGCATGACATCTGGTCTCCAAGCAGTTCACTGTTGCAGTGACAAGTGGTTCTCCAAATGAGGAACCAGACGAAATGATCTTTCAAAGCCTGGCAAAGGAAAAGGACATCCGCTCAATCCTTTTGATAAGGGACACATGCAGCAGGGGAAAAGTTTGCAGCAAGGTCACTTTTAGGGAATTTCCCTTTCCTTTCATCTCTCCTAAATCATAGGGAATTCCCTTTCCCCTGAGCAGTGGAGTGTCAAGTTACAGCTACAGGTACTCCTTTGATCAGATCAGAATTTAACTGCCTTCTTGCTCACAATCTGACAATAATGCCCTTGGTATCCAAAGGAGGGAAGCTTAGACTTAGAAGACTGGGAAAGCACTTTCATGAAGGAAATGGTTGAAGCAGTCAGGATGGGATATGAAATGACCCTTTGGGATTAGAAAGGGCTTGTAAAAACTGCCCTCACCACCAAGCTCGAACCTCAGACTAGCCTCTCCCCCTAGACGTTTCATCAACCCTAACCAGCAGGAAGTAGCTATAGAAGAAGAGACCTTCGACCCTTTTCCTTAAACAACAAAAGGCTGGAATGTTAGGATTGGGTCCAGGGTGCCATTAAACTCAAGGCAGTCTATAAAAATGGGAGGAGTCATGCCAGGAGCTCAATGAAAAGAGAAAAAAAAATAAAGGGAACACTTTTTAAATCTAAGTGGCTCAGTCATCCATCCCCTCCCTTTTCTTCAGTCATCCTGGAAGGCTGCCAAGGACAAACAGTCTTGCCTTCTCTGCAATTATTAAAAATACTGTAAAATATAAAGTTATGCCAAATTTTTTAACCAGGTTGTCTAAAGGTCTAGAAAAGCATTTGCTATTACTATTAGTTTAAATTTGATTAATATCTGTTGGGCAGATGGAATGTATTATGCTCACTTTGTTAAAGAGGCCGTGGCCCAGGTGATGTTGATGTGTGTTGGGAATCCTTGTAGCCTGGGGCTTGGTTTTGGGATTGGACCTTTCCCACCCTTTTTGATGTGGGGTGGTACAATCCAATTGGAGGTTGTGAAGCTACAATATAAAATGGGGGCAGAGCGAGAGTTTGCTCTCTTGGTTCCTGGGATGATTAGCATGAGAGAGCAGAGGGAGCAGAGCAGAGAGCAGAAAGAGGCCATGTGGCCAGGAGAAGCAGCCAAGATGGCGGAGAGCTGAGTGAGATGCCAGTTTGTGTAGTGTTTGTATCTGGGATAAGGAAGGAGATGGGGAACTGAGGAGAATAAGGCTGGTAAGCTAGGAACCTTTGATTCTAGGAAACTCGGATAAGTCAGTAGCTTTGTGAGCACTGAATGTGAGTGGGTTTTGGAGCCCAGTGTGTATTTTTACTTGCCCGCCGGGTGCAAGCTAGAATTAAAGACTATGGCCCATCAGTTTTTGGCTCCGCTGTTTCTTTACCGACTCTGAATCCAATGCAAACCTGCATGAGCCGGGCTGCTGTGATGGTAGTTCTGGCTTCTGGCTTTACAATATCTTTTGAAGTTCTTAACAAAAAATATGTTTGTTCTCCCTAGGTTTACAAAAGGTTCCTGTTATCTCTGTTATGTCTTTTAAAATACGTTTGTTTGCCAATGAAAGAACCTGTTTCTAAGTAAAGGTAATGAAATATGTTCATAAAAGTATCAATCTAAAATTGCTTATTACTGATTTAGTTGTCACTGAAACTTAAGGTTTTTAAAAGTTGAGAATTCTGATTAATTAGAAAAACTGCATGGTTTTAATGATAAAAGGTAAAACGTATGGAGGTATTTTTGAAAGGAAAAGGAAGAAAATAGATAAGTTCTGAAAGCTAGTTATTTCTGAATAGATAAGAAACTTTATGAAAGTTGCAGAAGGTTTGTGTAAGTTGCAGAAGGTTTGTGCAGGTTGTAGAAGGTTTGTTCAGAGAGAAAAAGAGAGAAAAGGAACTGAGAATGTAGACAAAGGTAAGAAAAAAGGGGAGTAGGAGGAGAGACTCACCCCACAAGAACAATTGTTTAAGGCTCTTTTGACTCTTTATTTTTTAAACATTTCCTCATCTGGACTTACTGCAGCCAAGGGGCATTTTATACCAGCCTAAGACTCTTGTGTTGTACTGGGATGTATTAGCTGGCCCTGAGTGGCAGAATCCAGTCCAATTACTAACCTGGGGATGAGGGTACGTTCCAATTTTGTCATCAACAGGTCCTCTTTAAATATCAGTGAGAAATATGAAGCCTTATCATGAGTTGGCATCAGCCACTAGAAAGCAGCCCAGTTCCAGAGATCCTGAAGCTGATAGTGAATCCACCTCCAGAAATGAACTCAAAAAAGAGGAGAACTAACTTGCTCCCAAGCACTCAAGGAGCGCCTGACATCACCTGGGATCTTTAAAACATCTAACCAGGAATGCTAAATAAGTTTTGCAGAATGCAGACATGCCTGTAACCCCTAAAAACCTGTTTCTCTCTATGCTTGCTTTTCATCTTCCACTGTAACTACCTAACCTCTCTGTTAATCTTTACTAAAACAAAAAAAGGGAATATGTAGGAATATGCTATAAAGACATGCACAGTTAGGAAAACAATTAGAGATATCAAGGCACCCTAGGGTGAAAGCCCTGAGTGGATGAGAGTCCAAGGCCTCTCTGAACCCATACTGGAAACAGTGCATGCTGGAAACAGCAAAACAGCAGGATAAGATTCAGTAACAGAACTGTTCTGGCTCTCAGAACAGAGATTAGAAATCAGCATGTTCCATGTCCTTTACTTCACCCCTTGAAAACTGCTAGCTGCTTGCTTGACTTATTTGTACTGGCTAATAAATATGCGAGTAAGACTGGGTTGGGACTTCAGTCCTTCAGTCCCCTGACTAGGGCAGTTGCGTCCCCTCGGCTCCTCAGAGCATGTCATCTGGTCTCTGGGTAGTTCATTGTCACAGTGACAGATTGCAAAACAACCAGTTCACCAAACTCAACAAAAAATTAGGTATCGGTTCTGCCAAACCGGTGCAAGCCAGCTGAATCCCACCACTGCTCTTTCCCTTCCCTGTGTGAAGTACCTATACCACCATTAGTGCTTCCTGGGGTCACCTCTCAATTCAGCTACTTGCCCTCAAATCTTTCTTACATGCTTTGCCTTGGAGGAAACCCAACCTAAGACAATTTGAAGTAGGGAAATCAGCATCATCTTTTTGGTTGCTTTTTGCTCAGGAGACAATTACCTATAAAAATAATGTTGAATATATGAATGCATGAAAAGTAATTTATTCACTATGTTGATTGACATTATAAACGCACAACAGAGAGTGAGTTTACTGCAACCTAAAGAAAACTAGACTGCAATTTACAAAAAAACAAAAATGAAAAATCTCCACAAACAAACTAACTTAAAAAATCCACTATCTTGTGGATCAAAACATATCTAATTAGGGAGTATCTATAATTTGATAGAATCACCCCCAAACACCTTCACCCTCCCTTTTCTGCTTTATTTATTTATTTATTTTCCAGTTTTTTGTATTTTTCCAAAGTTAGAAGCAAGGAGGCAGTCAGACTCCTGCATGCACCAGACCAGGATCCACCCGGCATGCCCACTAGGGGACAATGCTCTGCCCATCTTGGACATTGTTTCATTGTGGTTGGAGCCATTCTAGCACCTGAGGCGGAGGCCATGATGTTGTCCTCAGTGCCTGGGCCAACTTTGCTCCAATGGGGCCTTGGCTGTGGGAGGGGAAGAGAGAGAGAGAGAGAAAGGAGAGGGGGAAGAGTGGAGAAGCAGATGGGTGCTTCTCCTGTGTGCCCTGGCCAGGAATCGAACCCAGGACTTCCACATGCTGGGCTGACAGTCTACCACTGAGCCAACCGGCCAGGGCTCTGCTTTATTTTTATTCATAGCACTTAGCACTTTCTACCGTAAAATATAATTTATTGTTTGTCTTCCTCCCTTAGAAATATTTCTTGTTTCCTGATATAGTTCTATGCCTAGAATAACACCTGACTCATAGTAGGCTCTCAATAAATATTAGTGGAATGAGTGACTGGATAAAAGCTTTTTATGTAATAGCCAAAATTGTAATCAGAAAACTGCTTGGTGAGCATGAAATCAGAACTAGAGAAAAAAAAACAATTTTTAAAGTATAACTTGTATCGATTTCTTTCTTTTTTTTAAATAAAAATAAACTTTATTTGGAAGACTTGAAATTTAATGAATTCTGAATTCAAATGAGGTTATAGCAGAAACATTTAAAAAATACCTCTGATTGCGCTAGATATCATAGACATCCCTATGTCAGTGAATCTCCACAGAGCTCTATGAAATACGCATTGTTATTCCCACTTTACTCATGAGGGAGCTAGGGCTCAGAGAGGTTAAGCGATATGCCCATGGAGACACAGCTGAGTAAGGGTCCGAGTCTGGTCTTGAAACAGAATGAGCCTCTAATAAGCAGAGCTGGGGAAAATCCACCTTTTAGACCAATAAGGCAGCAAGTCTCAGACTTAGCTGCACATTAGAATCATTTCGGGGAACTTTCAAAAATCCTCACGCCCAGGTCATCCTTTCCCTATACCAATTAAGTCAGAATATCCGAGAATAGAAACTGAGTATCTTACCCCCACCCCCCTCCACAAACAATCCTGAGATGATTCCAATGTGGGCCAAAGTTGGGGACCCGCTGCTGCTGGTACTGGACCTCCCATTTACAGGATCACGGCAACAATGGGAGTAAAGTCAGGTATTCCTCTGCTCCTGGAGAGAAGTAGTTGGTTCCTATTTACATTTCCTCTTCTCAGAAGCTGGAAAGCAAATCCTTTATTTACACAGTGTGTACTGAAAGCCCATGAGAGTCCACTTTGGAAAGTTGGACTATTTTTTTTCAAATTTATTTCAGCTTCCTTTGGGAAAAAATAGCTCATGGCTGAGGTAATATGGCACAAGCCTTAAAACATAAGCTGAAGCAGATGGGAAGAGGGCCAGAGTGAAGAAGCAGCCCTGCTTCCTGGCTGTTCTTGTTCTCAGCACTGCAAAAGAAATATCCTTTTATATATGAATTTGTTCTGACCCTGATATGCATCCTCATCTAGACCCCTTTTTAAAAACTGGAGAAATCAGTAGAGTTAACTATTGAATACTGGATGTACTAAATATATTACACCTTCTAAATGAGTGTTTATAAAAATTAAGTTTACTAGATGATGCTTAAAATTCATATAGTAAAGATTGTGATTACAGTTTTGGACTGCATTAAGCAAAGCAATTGATATTGGTATTATGGATGCCAACATGGGCCCGAGAGCCATTCAACTCAAGAATTTCTGCACAATGATAAAATTTTTTTATGCTCAAAATATGCAACTTGAGATACTGGGGTGAGCACTGAATGAGGGTCAAGGGATAGGAGTTCAAGGCCCAGCTCTTAGAGTCTCGCAACAGCAGATGAGCGAGCAGGCAGGGAAAACTGCTTTTGTCTCTCTCTTTTTCTCTCTCAGGACTCCCAAGCAAACCAGGAGGTGGTGAGGGACTCCTTCTCTGGCAAACAATAGCAAAAATGGCCCCTCCCAATGGCAGCAGGCAATCTGCAATTTATAATCTGCCGCCCTGAGGGCAAGTACCTGCAGCCTTACATAGACTATACACACATGGTGCTGCCCTGTGCTCGTGCACCAATCAGGCAAAGTACAAGCGAGCAAGACTAACACACTTGTAACACACTTGCTTGTCCAACAAATATGATTTTAAATATGTCTTTAAAAATAAGTACACCCATGTGAGTTAGTCAATTTATTAATTTATTAATTAAGCAGGCTGCCTTTTCTTTTCTGGCTTCTGTAAAGGCATGGTAATGATAAGAGAGGTGAAAGGGCCTGACCAGGCGGTGGCGCAGTGGATAGAGTGTCAGACTGGGATGTAGAGGACCCAGGTTCAAGACCCCGAGGTCCCCAGCTTGAGCGTGGGCTCAGCTGGTTTGAGCAAAAGCTCAACAGCTTGAACCCAAGGTCGCTGGCTCCAGCAAGGGGTTATTCGGTCTGCTGAAGGCCTGTGGTCACATATGAGAAAGCAATCAATGAACAACTAAGGTGTTGCAACGTGCAATGAAAAACTAATGATTGATGCTTTTCATCTCTATTCGTTCCTGTCTGTCCTTGTCTATCCCTCTCCCTGACTCACTCTCTCTGTAAAAAAAAAAATAAATAAATAAAATTAAAGATAGGTGAAAGGTATCTTAGAGGTCACTTTGTAAGCCCAATTTCACTATCTGGCCATAAACTTGACAAACAATAGCACTGGAATGAGTTTATGGGTATTATAATGTTTATTTCATTCCTTAGAGGACTTAAAAAAATTTTCAGTGACTCATAAAGCACAAGAGAATGAGTAAGCATCAAACTGGCAAAAAAAAGAGCAAGCTTAGATAATGGAATAAAGTTTTAAAGTACTTTTTTTTGGTTTTCAGAGAGCAATTTACTTGAAAAGTCAAGCAACTTTATAGATAGCATTGAAATTTGAATAAATTTGATTTTATTGCCACATCCCTAAGTTTAGGAATAATAATTGAATCATTCCAATATCTGCACCAATTAGAAATCAATATTTTTAAATATTCTTGATGTGAGCCTTTATAGAAAACAAAAGTTTAAATAGTTTAAATCAACAATATTCAAAAGTGAATGTGTCATTTTTCATCATTGGTAATTAAGTTGGATTTTTTTACATTGTCTGCCTGAAATTAGATATGTGTAAACATGCTCTGTAAGTTGAAGAGTGATATAAATATAGGGTATTATTATTATTATTATTCCTTTTCCAGAAGGGCCCAACATATACCTCGTATGCTTAATAAATATTTGCTGTCACACCTCACATTGCAAGACCAAAACAGACTCCTTATAGACAATACTGTTGAAATGTCTTGCTTATGATTAATTCCTTAAGTGATTTAACTGCGCCATTACCGCATCCCCTGCTCTGCTCTGTGATGTCCTCCAACTTTTTCTAGAGGGAGCCTGTTCTCATCCTCCTGGTTCATCAATAAGGGATATGACTTGTGCTATTTGCCCACACATGGGTAAAGAACTATCTGAGGTCATTTCAAAGCTTGCTTGAGTCCTCCAAGTCAGGCATTGGTTCTTATATTTCTTCTGTAGCTCTACTTCCTTAATACAGTGCAAGGCAGGCCATCAGAATAAATGTTTATTTGTTGATGCATAATTGCCTCAGAAAACCCAGTGAACCCTACCTTCATCCACATGGATGCTTTTATTTTTCTGCCTAAAAGCAAGCATTTCCTCAATTGGGTTTTATAAATAGTTTTTGAAAAAAGTGCAAATAAAGCATTTGTGAATACAAAGGCATATATCATAATATGTCCTTTTGAGGATTAATTACATTTTTTCAAGAAATGTTTCTGTTAGGTTTAAGTTGGCTCCTTTAAAACTCAAATTCTCCTTACCCAACTTCCACTAAGGCAACTTCTTCAGTAAACACCTCCCTCACCCAACCTCCCCCTCTCTTTTTTTTTTTTCTAATTTTATTTTTTTAATGGGGCGACATCAATAAATCAGGATACATATATTCAAAGATAACATGTCCAGGTTATCTTGTCGTTCAATTATGTTGCATACCCATCACCCAAAGTCAGATTGTCCTCTGTCACCTTCTATCTAGTTTTCTTTGTGCCCCTCCCCCTCCCCCTTTCCCTCTCCCTCCCCCCCTCTCCCTGTAACCACCACACTCTTATCAATGTCTCTTAGTCTCACTTTTATGTCCCACCTACGTATGGAATAATGCAGTTCCTGGTTTTTTCTGATTTACTTATTTCACTTCATATAATGTTATCAAGATCCCACCATTTTGCTGTAAATGATCCGATGTCATCATTTCTTATGGCTGAGTAGTATTCCATAGTGTATATGTGCCACATCTTCTTTATCCAGTCATCTATTGATGGGCTTTTTGGTTATTTTCATGTCCTGGCCACTGTGAACAATGCTGCAATGAACATGGGCTGCATGTGTCTTTACGTATCAATGTTTCTGAGTTTTTGGGGTATATACCCAGTAGGGGGATTGCTGAGTAATAAGGTAGTTCTATTTTCAGTTTTTTGAGGAACCACCATACTTTCTTCCATAATGGTTGTACTACTTTACATTCCCACCAACAGTGTATGAGAGTTCCTTTTTCTCCACAGCCTTTCTAACATTTGCTATTACCTGTCTTGTTAATAATAGCTAATCTAACAGGTGTGAGGTGGTATCTCATTGCAGTTTTGATTTGCATTTCTCTAATAACTAAAGAAGATGAGCATCTTTTCATATATCTGTTGGCCATTTGTATTTCTTCCTGAGAGAAGTGTCTGTTCATGTCCTCTTCCCATTTTTTTATTGGATTGTTTGTTTGTTGTTGACTTTTATGAGTTCTTTGTATATTTTGGATATTAGGCCTTTATCTGAGCTGTTGTTTGAAAATATCATTTCCCATTTAGTTGGCTGTCTGTTTATTTTGTTATCAGTTTCTCTTGCTGAGCAAAATCTTCTTAGTCTGATGTAGTCCCATTCATTAATTTTTGCCTTCACTTCTCTTGCCTTTGGAGTCAAATTCATAAAATGCTCTTTAAAACCCAGGTCCATGAGTTTAGTACCTATGTCTTCTTCTATGTACTTAATTGTTTCAGGTCTTATGTTTAGATCTTTGATCCATTTTGAGTTAATTTTAGTACAGGGGACAAACTGTAGTCCATTTTCATTCTTTTGCATGTGGCTTTTCAGTTTTCCCAGCACCATTTATTGAAGAGGCTTTCTTTTCTCCATTGTGTGTTGTTGACCCCTTTATCAAAAATTGACTATATATATGTGGTTTTATTTCTGGGTTTTCCATTCTGTTCCATTGGTCTGAGTGTCTATTTTTCTGCCAATACCATGCTGTTTTGATTGTCGTGGCCCTATAATATAGTTTGAAGTCAGGTATTGTAATGCCCCCAGCTTCATTCTTTTTCTTTAGGATTGCTTTGGCTATTTGGGGTTTTTTATAGTTCCATATAAATCTGATGATTTTTTGCTCCATTTCTTTAAAAAATGTCATTGGAATATTGATGGGAATTGCATTAAATTTGTATATTGCTTTGGGTAATATGGCCATATTGATTATATTTATTCTTCCTAACCAAGAACAAGGAATATTCTTCCATCTCATTATATCTTTTTCGATTTCCCTTAACAATGGTTTATAGTTTTCATTATATAAGTCCTTTACATTCTTTGTTATGTTTATTCCTAGGTATTTTTTGTTGTTGTTGTTGCAATCGTGAAGGGGATTATTCTTTTGAGTTCATTCTCAAATGTTTCATTGTTGGCATATAGAAAGGCTATTGACTTCTGTATGTTAATTTTGTATCCTGCGACCTTACTGTATTGGCTTATTGTTTCTAGTAGTCTTTTTGTGGATTCTTTGGGGTTTTCGATGTATAGGATCATATCATCTGCAAAAAATGATACCTTTACTTCTTCTTTTCCGATATGGATGCCTTTTATTTCTTTGTCTTGTCTGATTGCTGTAGCTAGAACCTCTAGTACCACATTAAATAAGAGTGGAGAGAGTGGACAACCCTGTCTTGTTCCTGATTTAAGGGGGTAAGACTTCAGTTTTGTGCCATTTAATATGATGTTAGCTATTGGTTTATCATATATTGCCTTTATCATGTTGAGATATTTTCCTTCTATACCCATTTTGTTGAGAGTCTTAAACATAAAATTGTGTTGTATTTTATTGAAAGCCTTTTCTGCGTCTATTGATAAGATCATGTGGTTTTTGTTCTTTGTTTTGTTGATATGGTGTATTACATTAACTGTTTTACGTATGTTGAACCATCCTTGAGATTCTGGGATGAATTCCACTTGATCATGATGTATTATTTTTCTAATATGTTGTTGTATTCGATTTGCTAGTATTTTGTTTAGTATTTTAGCATCTGTATTCATTAGAGATATCGGTCTGTAGTTTTCTTTTTTTGAGCTGTCTTTGATATGAGGGTTATGTTGGCCTCATAAAATGTGTTTGGAAGTATTGCTTCTTCTTCAATTTTTTGGAAGACTTTCAGTAGAATAGGCACCAAGTTTTCTTTGAATGTTTGATAAAATTCGCTGGTATAGCCGTCTGGCCCTGGACTTTTATTTTTGGGGAGGTTTTTAATGTTTTTTTTTTTTATCTCTTCTCTACTAATAGGTCTGTTTAGGCTTTCTGCTTTTTCTTGACTCAGTCTAGGAAGGTTGTATTGTTCTAGGAATTTATCCATTTCTTCTAGGTTGTTGAATTTAGTGGCATAAAGTTTTTCATAGTATTCTACAATAATTCTTTGTATATCTACGGTGTCCATGGTGATTTCACCTCTTTCATTTTGGATTTTGTTTATATGAGTTCTTTCTCTTTTTTCCTTGGTAAGTCTTGCCAAGGGTTTGTCAATTTTGTTGATCTTTTCAAAGAACCAGCTCCTTGTTCTATTAATTTTTTCTATAGTTTTTCTGTTCTCTATTTCATTTATTTCTGCTCTGATTTTTATTATCTCCTTTCTTCGGCTGGTTTTGGGTTGTCTTTGTTCTTCTTTTTCCAGTTCCTTAAGGTTTTAAGTTAAGTGGTTCACTTGGGCTCTCTCTTGTTTGTTCATATAGGCCTGAAGTGATATGAACTTCCCTTTTATCATTGCTTTTGCTGCATCCCATAGATTCTGATAAGTCGTATTGTCATTTTCATTTGTCTGTATATATCTTTTGATCTCTGCACTTATTTCTTCTTTGACCCATTCATTTTTTAAAAGTATGTTGTTTAGCTTCCACATTTTTGTGGGATTTTTTTCCTCTTTTTTGCAGTTGAATTCTAGTTTCAAGGCTTTATGATCAGAAAATATGCTTGGTACAACTTTGATTTTCTGAATTTGCTGATGTTGTTTTTGTGGCCCAACATATGGTCAATTCTTGAGAATGATCCATGTACACTGGAGAAAAATGTATACTCAGTCACTTTGGGATGAAATGTCCTGTAGATGTCTATCATATCCAGGTGCTCTAGTGTTTTGTTTAAGGCCACTATATCTTTGTTGATTCTCTGTTTGGATGACCGATCTAGAGCCGTCAGCAGTGTATTGAGGTCTCCAAGTATGACTGTATTTTTGTCAGTTTTTGTTTTAAGGTCAATAAGTAGCTGTCTTATATATTTTGGTGCTCCTTGGTTTGGTGCATATATATTAAGAATTGTTATGTCTTCTTGATTCAGTGTCCCCTTAGCCATTATGAAATAGCCATTTTTGTCTCTGAGTACTTTTGCTGTCTTGTAATCAGCATTATCAGATATGAGTATTGCTACGCCTGCTTTTTTTGGATGTTATTTTCTTGGAGTATTGTTTTCCAACCTTTCACTTTGAGTTTGTTTTTATCCTTGTTACTTAGATGAGTTTCTTGTAGGCAGCATACAGTTGGATTTTCTTTTTTAATCCATTCTGCTACTCTGTACCTTTTTATTGGTGAGTTTAATCCGTTTACATTTAGTGTAATTATTGACAGTTGTGAGTTCCCTATTGCCATTTTATAGATTGCTTTCTGTTAGTTTTGTGTCTTGTTTGATTCTTCTCTTTCGTTTTTCTATCTTTTGTTTTTATTTGGTTGTATTCCATACATCTTTCCTCTGTTGCTATCTTTTTTAAATCATGTGCTTCTGTGGTGGTTTTTCAATGGTGGTTACCTTTAAGTAATGCAAAGGGTTCCTACCCTGTTAATTGCAGTGCACTATTTTGTGCGTACTTTTGTACTCCATCATCCTTTGCTACTGTTAATCTCCATCCTCTCCCCCTCCCTTTCTTTTTGTTGTTGTCACAGTTTAAATTTGGTTTTATTGTGTTCTTCTTGGAGCTTTTACTTGTGGCTTTGTTTTGTTTTTTTTTTTCTTTGTATCTGATTGGAGAACCCCCTTTAGTAATTCCTGGAGTGGGGGTTTTCTGATGATAAATTCCCTCATCTTTTCTGTATCTGTGAATGTTTTTATTTCTCCTTCATATTTGAAGGATAGCTTTGATGGGTATAGTATTCGTGGCTGAAAGTTCCTCTCTTTCAGGACTTTAAATATTGGGGTCCACTCTCTTCTAGCTTGTAGAGTTTCTGTTGAGAAATCTGATGATAATCTAATGGGCCTTCTTTTATATGTTGTATTCTTCTTTTCCCTGGCTGCCTTGAGAATTTTTTCTTTGCCATTGGTTTGTGCTAATTTCATTATGATGTGCCTTGGAGTAGGTTTGTTGGGGTTAAGAAAACTCGAAGTTCTGTTTGCTTCTTGAATTTGAGGCTTTAGTTCTTTCCACAGGCTTGGGAAGTTCTCATCTATTATTTGTTTGAGTATGTTCTCCATTCCATTTTTTTCTCTCTCTTCTCCCTCTGATATACCTATTATTCTTATGTTATTCTTTTTGATGGAGTCAGATAATTCCTGTAGGGCTATCTCATTTTTTTAAATTTTTGAGTCTCTTTCTTCTTCTCTCTATTGTGCCTCAAGTTGCTTGTCTTCTTTTTTTTTTTTTTTTTTGTATTTCTCTGACGCTGGAAATGGGGAAAGACAGTCAGACAGACTCCCACATGCGCCCGACCGGGATCCACCTGGCATGACCACCAGGGGGCGACACTCTGCCCACCAGGGGGCGATGCTCTGCCCCTCCGGGGCCTCACTCTGTCGCAACCAGAGCCCCTCTAGCACCTGGGGCAGAGGCCAAGGAGCCATCCCCAGCGCCTGGGCCATCTTTGCTCCAATGGAGCCTCAGCTGCGGAAGGGGAAGAGAGAGACAGAGAGGAAGGAGAGGGGGAGGGGTGGAGAAGCAGATGGGTGCTTCTCCTGTGTGCCCTGGCCGGGAATCGAACCCGGGACTTCTGCAAGCCAGGCCAATGCTCTACCACTGAGCCAACTGGCCAGGGCGCTTGTCTTCTATTTCACTAATCCTACCTTCTATCTGGCCTGTTCTATTAGCTAAGCTTGTTACTTCGTTTTTCAGCTCGTGAATTGAGTTTCTCATCTCTGTTTAATTTGTTTTTATAGTTTCAATTTCCTTGGAAATATATTCTTTGTGTTCATTGAGTTGTTTTCTGAGCTCCCTAAATTGCCTTTCTGTGTTTTCTTGTATATCTCTGAGTATTTTTAGGATTTCTATTTTAAATTCTCTGTCATTTAACTCCAAGGTTTCCAATATATTAAATTTTTTCTCCATAGATTTTTCCTCATCTATCTGTGTTACCTCTCTTTCTTTTGTATCCATATTTGATTTTCTCTTCCTTAATGGCATCTGAGGGTGGTTTTGTTGATAGTATTAATGAGATTTAATAAAAAATAAAAAGTTAAAAAAAAATCGAAGAGTTGTTTTTTTTAAAAATTAATAATTAAATAAAGAAAAATAAAATAAAATAAAAATTAAAAAAAAAGAAAATTATTCCCCCCTTCCTTTTTTCCTCTCCTCTCCTCTCCCCTCTTTCTTGAGAAAATGTTGTGAACTGTGAATTATATTGTACTAAATAGAACAAACAATGCCTGTAATGGAGGGCCTGAGTTGGGGAGAAGTAATAAAGGGGCAAAAAAAAAAAAAAAAGAAAAAAAAGGGGGTGTGGACCCACAAAAAGCAAATAAGGAAAAAATTTGGGTCAAGAATAAAATGATTTGCTTTTAGGTGTTGGTTGACTAAGAGTTATGATGAGAGGAAACAGGAAAATGGGGGGACAAATTAAAAAATTACTATTGTATTTAGTGGAACAAGAACTAGATAAAATGAAGAGCCAGGGATGGGAGCACTGCTAGTGAGTTAAAAAGGTGAAGTAAAAAACTCCTAAAATGCCACAAACATAAGTTTGAGTCCCAGATAAGGTAATTTGTTCATTATTGAGGTTTTAATGAGAGGAGACGTAAAGGAGAAAGGAAGAAACTAATACAGAGGAAGAAAAGAAAGAGAGAGAGAGAAAAAAAGAGGGAACCACTAAAAGAAGAAAAAAGAAAAAGGAGGAGAGAGAGAGAGAGTTAAGGGTTTTGGAGTGCAACCCTCATAGAGAGAAAAGAAGAAGAAAGAAAAGATAATGGGAGATGTAACACTTATGGGTAGTGTAGTTCAAGGAGAGGAGAGAGTAAGACCGGCAGAGAGTTAAACGACCAAATTGGAGGATGAAAAAAAAATCAAGAATGAAGATAAGAGAAACAAACGAACGAATATAATAAAATGGGATAGGTTATAAAGTCTGCGGATTATTCTTGATTTTGAGAGGTTATCTTCTTGCTTTCTCTTTTCTCTTCCTCTTCCTGGTTGGTGACTCTGTACCCCGGGTTCTGCCCCTTTGGCACGCTCAGGTGGAGGTTTACAGTTGATAAGTCTCTATGGCGATGTCATGTATTGTGCTTCAGTCTCATTGGCAGTCGAGGCTCATTAGCATTTATAGGCTCCGACAGTGAGAGAGTCCGTGTTCCTGGAGCCTCTCTCCTAGTCTTTCCTTCCTCAATTAGTAGCCTGATAATCCAGCTATGGGGTTGCTGCTGCCCCTGCCTGGATAGTAAGAGGCTCAAAGAGCTGGCAACTCCCCACTCTATTCCCACTCAGCACAGGGCTCTGGGTAAGGCTCAGTCAGTCAGAGCTGTTAGCATAATCAGGCGGGGCTTCTGCCCACTCAAAAACCTCTGGCTCTGCCACTCTGTCCGGTAACACTGGCGGGCACCCACTCCTGGGGCGCTTGGAGGAAACTCTAGCTCACTATCTGCGGGTGCAGACCAGGATATCAGGCCGGAAGATTCACACTCTGAATGAAATCCCCGCCCACACGGAAAAGTTCCAGCGTTGGAATTGGCTCTCACTCCCTCCGCGTGTGTGGCTTTTTCAGGGCGCTGGGGCAGCCCGAGATTTCGCCTTTGGCCCACACAATGGCCTCTGACTCTGCCCCTCTGTGGGATAACACAGGCGCCCACTCCCAGGGCTTTGGAAGGAACCTCTCGCCCACTATCTGCGCACACCGACCAGGAGATCGGGGAAAATGGCTGCCCCACTTGTCTTTCTTTGTCTGGGTTTGGCGCGAGTGTTAGCTTGTATTGCCCGGGTTGCCACAGGCACAGGTTTTCCTCGGCTTGGATCTCCATACCACAGCCTGGTTCGGCTGTTTGTGCCACGGCCTGGATCTTTTCACCCCCTTTGCCCGCCTTAGTTTCTATATTCTCAGTTCCCAGTGAAAGCAGCCCTGTTTAGGTTAGTGAGGAAGGCGGAGCATTTCTTATTCCCTATTTCCTTCGGGGTTTGATTATATATTTAGCCAATTTTTCGCTCGACCATACCTTCGAGTGTATTGCGAAACATCTGGAGGCTCCAAGGATAGGTTTTTCTGTTTCTGGTTGAAGATCTTGTTGTGTTTTGGGGGAGATTTATCGGTATTGCTTCCTACCGTGCCATTACTCTGATGTCATCTCCTCCCCCTCTCTTTAAGTAACTCCCTTTAAGTACTTTAAGCAAATGTACTTGACACAAAGCAATCATGAGGGGCTTGAGGGTTGCGAAAAGGAGACAGTCTGTAACCAAGGCAACCAACCCCGATATGCTAATCTAAGTATGTCTAGGTACAGAAAACCCCATGCCAGCAAATACCTGAACCCCTTTATCTACTGCTCCCTCCTGCAGCTCACTGCTGACACCCTTTTGCTGGCTTAAGCCCACCTGCACCCAAGGGCTTTTAAAATAAACTTTCCTTTTGGAACACACTAGCCTTGTGTTTTCCGTTCATCCCACGGTTTCTGCCTTTCAGTTCGCCCTTGGCTTAGAGTTCAGTTTGGTATTTTCTACACTGTGCTAGGATCACTTTTCCTTATCTCAAAGTAATAGGGATTATGAGTAGCATGAATATATTAAATCTCTAAATAATGGGGTGGAAGGGGGGCTAATTTGAGTCCCAAATCCCTACCCTTGTTTTAGTGTTTCAGGAGAGCCTTCACAAAGAGTAACACTAAATGGATAGTTTTACTATCCTTTCTGCCCATTATTATCTGATGGAAATCTCATCATCATTCTCTAAACAACCACATCCTAAATAGGCAATAGTTGGCTACCAAGAATAAACTCCTTCGTATTCCTTTTTAGCACAATATTTTCTTAAAACAAGCAAAGAGAGCTGTCAGCAACCTTTCCTAGGAGTATTTATTTGCACAGCGATATAAAGTGTTGTCTTAGGCACCAGGCATGCTGCCTCAGCAAATCAAAAGACCTAGATGATTGCTTGCTGTATTCTAGGGAAATATATTCATTACACACGGGCGGCTCTTATAGGAGACGATTCAGGCATACTGGGTTTCTGTTGGGGTGAGCTGGAGTGCTCTGTGCTGCCCAATTCTGGGCTCTATGTTTCAGGCCAGAGGACCACTCTTTTCCTGGTTAGCTATCTTTCAGAAGTTGCCACTCACCTTCCACTTCATATTCATTATAATGGCTACCATCAAAAAAAAAAAAAAAGAAGAAAATAAAAGTGTTGGTGAAGATGTTGAGAAATTAGAACACTTGCACACTGACAATGGAAATATAAAAGTGTGCAGTTGCTATGGAAACAGTTTGTATTGGCTAAAACAGGGGTCCCCAAACTACGGCCCGCGGGCCACACGTGGCCCCCTGAGGTCATTTATCCGGCCCCCGCCACACTTCTGGAAGGGGCACCTCTTTCATTGGTGGTCAGTGAGAGGAGCATAGTTCCCATTGAAATACTGGTCAGTTTGTTGATTGAAATTTACTTGTTCTTTATTTTAAATATTGTGTTTGTTTCCGTTTTGTTTTTTTACTTTAAAATAAGATATGTGCAGTGTGCATAGGGATTTGTTCATAGTTTTTTTTTTATAGTCCGGCCCTCCAACAGTCTGAGGGACAGTGAACTGATCCCCTGTGTAAAAAGTTTGGGGACCCCTGGGCTAAAAGAATTAAAAATAGAATTACCATATGATAATAATTTCACTTCTGAACTATTCTCCCCAAAATTGAATGTAAGATCTCAAGGATATATTTGCACACCCACATTCACAACAACATTATTCACACTATCCAAAAGATAGAAGCAACCCAAGTGTCCATAGACAAATGGATGGATAAACAAAATGCATATATATACAATGGAATATCATTCAGTCTTAAATAGGAAGGAAATTCTGGCACGTGTTACAATATAGATGAACCTTGAAGACATGATGCTAAATGAAATAAGCCAATCACAAAAGAACAAATACTGTATGATTCCACTTATATGAGATGCCTAAATTAGTCAAATTCAGAGACAGAAAATAGAACGGTGGTTGCCAAGGGTGGGGGATAAAGGGAGGAATGAGTAAAGTTTTAGTTTTGCCTGAAAGGAGTTCTGAAAATGGATGGTGGTGATGACAGCACAAGAATATGAATGTACTTTACACCATACTCTGAATTGTACATTTAAAAATGGTTAAGGTGGTAAATTTTATGTTATATGTACTTTAGCACAATTTCCAAAAGATATTAAAGAAAAGTTTATCATTGATCCAAAGTACATCTAAGGTTGAGTAGAAGTGTCAAGACAGTGTGACTGATCTATAGAGCCAGCAAATATGACATGTATCTCATCATTTCGCCCTTCTACTGCCTACAACAAACATTATTATTCAATTATTCCAATATTCTTTCCTCTTGAGCCCAGAAACAATGTCATAATTTTTCTTAACATAAGCTACTGCCAAACAATTAGAGTTGATATGTCAGCTATGCCAACAGAGGAGATAATTGTCTTTGAACCATGCCCGAGAAAAGGAAGGTACAATTATATAAAATTTCATAAGGTAGGAAAAATCAACATGAACTTGATATATTAAGAAAAAATTTCTTTTTCAGCCCTGTTTCAAAAAAGTCCCCAAATAACTGACATTGAAACAGTACCTTTGGGCAAAATCACCACTCATTTGAACCCATAAAACTCAGATTCAGATCTCCATATTTTTACAAAAAGGAACCAGAACACCTTGAAGGGGAATTGATTTCAAATCTTGGGACAGGAAAATTCAAAGTGGGTGAAGAATATTCTATTTTTTTCCAGAGAACAAAGATGCTTTAAAAAACCACTGGATCCTGACCTGTGGTGGTGCAGTGGATAAAGCGTTGACCTGGAAATGCTGAGGTTGCCAGTTCGAAACCCTGGGCTTGCCTGGTCAAGGCACATATGGGAGTTGATGCTTCCAGCTCCTTCCCCCTTCTCTCTCTCTTCTCTCTCTCTCCTCTTTCTCCCTCTCTGTCACTCTCTCTCCCTCTCTCTCTCCTCTCTAAAAATCAATAAATAAAAAATAAATAAAAAAACAAAACAAAACGAAACAAAAATAAAAAAATAAAAACCATTCGATCAGTGCTAAAAGGACAAAACATGAATTTGAGGAGGGGAGACTCTACTGCCCAAGCTATATGCATGTAAACATAAAATTATCATCATCATCATCATCATCATCATCATGATTTCTAGAACAACATACACAAATGGAAAAAGTTAATATAAAGTGTGAAAGGTAGCAGCAATATAAAAAAGAAATTATAGTTTTATTGCTCTTAGGTTGCAAAGTATTGACTACATAGTTAATTTGTTTCTTTTCTACGTAATACACAGGCACTATTAAGCATGGATTTATCAAGTATGAATGTGGGCCTGTTTCTATCTATCTGAGCAGGAAAGATTGGTAACTGTAAGTGGGCCAAACAGTCACTTCAAAATTAAGAGCTATAGCCTGACCAGGCAGTGGCGCAGTAGATAGAGTGTTGGCCTGAGACGTTGAGGATCCAGATTTGAAATCCCAAGGCACTGGCTTGAGCACGAGCTCACAAGCTAGAGTGCAGGGTCGCCAGCTTGAGCGTAGGATAGTAGACATGACCCCATGGCCGCTGGCTTGAGCCCAACGGTCACTGGCTTGGCTGGAGACCCCCCCGCCCCCATCAAGGTATGTATGAGAAAGCAATCAATGAACGACTAAGGTGCTACAACAAATAATTTTTTTTTTTTTTTGTATTTTTCTTAAGTTGGAAACCAGGAGGCAGTCAGACAGACTCCCGCATGCGCCCGACCGGGATCCACCCGGCACACCCACCAGGGGCGACGCTCTGCCCATCTTGGGGCGTCGCTCTGCCGCAATCAGAGCCACTCTAGTGCCTGAGGCGGAGGCCACAGAGCCATCCTCAGCGCCCAGGCAAACTTTGCTCCAATGGAGCCTCGGCTGCGGGAGGGGAAGAGAGCGACAGAGAGGAAGAAGAGGGGGAGGGGTGGAGAAGCAGATGGGCGCTTCTCCTGTGTGCCCTGGCCGGGAATCAAACCCAGGACTCCTGCATGCCAGGCCAACACTCTACCACTGAGCCAACTGGCCAGGGCCAACAAAGAATTTTTTAAAATAGATTTTTTAAAAGAGGAGAGGGAAGAGAGAGGGAGAGAGAGAGAAAGAAAGGAGAAGCAGGAAGTATCAACTCATAGTAGTTGCTTCCTGTATGTGCCTTGACCAGGCAAGCCCAGGGTTTTGAACCAGGCGACCTCAGCATTCCAGGTTGATGCTTTATCCACTGCACCACCACAGGTCAGGCTGCAACAAAAAAATTGAAGCTTCTCATATCTCTCCCTTCCTGTCTGTCTGTCTTTCTCTCTCTCTCTTGCTAAAAAAATAAAAATTAAGAGCTATACTGTAAATCATATAAATCATATACAGGGGTCCTCAGGTTATGACACAGTTCTGTACCTACGGCAGTGACATAACCTGAAGTATGTTGTAAGTTGAAACACACCCTAGCCTAAGTCACTTACCTATCTTAATACATTTGTAAAATCATAATCTAGAACATTAAAAGACAACTAAGCCACAGAAAAAGGAAAAGGACATAAATATACTATATACTATACTGTAGTAACAGAAAAAATGACAAAAAATGAGTGTAAAAAAATTCCTTACCTTTATTCCTGTGGTTGGCTTGCACACTGGTAGGGGCATTGCAAGGTGGGAGAGAGTGACCTATTGGGAGGAGGAAGCTGGAGAGGCAGGAGAACCTGCAGAAGGTGCTGGAGACACTGGGTCAGGTGAATCAGGATTGCCTAAGGAACATGCAGGAGACGCTGGAAATGATTCTACCAGTACAACAGGTGTTTCATCTTCAGAAGATCTGTCACAGGCCTCTCTACCTTCTTAAAGAATTGTTCCAGGCTGGTCAGGAAGGTTGATGACTTCTTCTCTTCCAAAATCTGCCTATAGCATTGCAAGGCATCCATAACAGCTCTGTAGACCTTACTGAGTCTGTCAGCACTGGAGTCTTCAGCTTAAAATTTCACCAACCCATCCTCTACCATAGAAAAACCTTCTGCCAAACCCTTGGTAGTAAATCTCTTGGGTTCTGGGGTTTCTAACTCTTTCTCTTCAATCAGCTGCTTCTCCAGCTGAATGAGGTCCTCAGGAAACAGCTCCTCTCCAGGTGATGCCAGTAGCTCTGTGACACCCATCACGATGGCTTTTCTCTTTTTGGAAGCACTACCATCTGAAGACTCTGACTTTCACTTAGGAACCATGATAAGGGCCCAAAAGTCACCAAACAAGCAACAAAAATGAACACTTGCACTTTTAACCGTCCAACATGGCGTAGATAAGTGTGCTGGAGGACGCCAGCTCCCTCACTCATATGCCGCCTTACTGTGTGTTCCTCCACCATGTGCAGCCAAACTAATTCACCCATGTGGTCCATAAGTATGACACTAATGGCGTAAGCCGAAACACTCAGGTCTCAATTTTTAAAAAGTTTTTATGGGAGTGAGCGCAGTAAACTTGGAACGTCATATGTCAAGACTGTCATAACACGAGGACCCCCATAGTATGATATAAAGTCATATGATCGGCTCTATGACCTCATATCATACTATAGCAAGAAATAAGCAGAGCCCATCACTTTATTGCCCTTAATAATGATACATAATAAACAACAAAAAGAGAACCCAATGGTGTGTTTAAATGATAAATTAGCTGTTTGTCATGCCCACTCCCCAAGAGAGAGCCTTGATCCACCCCTTCAACTTTCAGGAGAAAAAACCTTTAGGTGACCCTACTGCTGAGACACTGAAAAGACATAAGTAAAGTTCTAATTATTCCAAAGAGGTCAACATATCACAGTAATAGAAAAATAAGGTAAGCTTTTGCCATCCATTCACAATTCTTGATAAAAAAACACTGAATTTCGGAAAAAGGATATCTGTCTGAGAGACTGGGCTGTAAATGTTCCATGATTTAACTAGCACACTTTTTAATAATTGAAGCTTAAACTACTGGATTATGCAACCAGATCCTATATAGCCTGTCCTAAAATCAAAGGTTAACAACTTATAACTTGCAGCATTACAGGGTCTTTTTCTTTCAGGGTATGAAAAAGTTTCTAAAATCTTAGGAAGATGTAAATTTTATATTTTGTAGACTTATTAAGGTAGAGTAAAAAATTGAACCCCAGGAACATGGGAGAATAAAGATGAAAACATAAGGTTTGTAATTATTGAACTAGTTTAATATGATCTTTTGCTTAGTAAGATATTTAGCCTATTTAAGGAAATTTGATATAGCGAGCTTATGATTTTTAATCAAGTCTTTAAAAATGTTTTTATTTATTTATTTATTTAATTTTTAAAAAATTAAGTGAGAGCAGGGGAGGCAGAGAAACAGACTCTGGCATGCTCCAGGATCCACCCTGCAAGTCCCCTATGGGGTGATGCTCTGCCCATCTGGGGTGTTGCTCCATTGCTCGGCAACCAAGCCATTTTTAGCCCTGAGGTGGAAGTCATGGAGCCATCCTCAGCACCTGAGGCTGATGCACTTGAGCCAATTGAGCTATGGCTGTGGGAGGAGGTGGGGGGAGAGGAAGGGGAAGTAGAGAGGAAGGGGTGGAGAAGCAGATGGTGGCTTCTTCTGTGTGCCCTGACCAGGAATTGAACCTGGGACATCCACACACTGGCCAACACTCTACCACTGAACCAACGGACCAGGGCCTAAAAATGTTTGTCAGGTTGCAATAACTAAATATACAATTAAGGAAATTTGCTTTGTTAAATCCACAAATTTTAATAACTTTGTTGAATAAGTAGAATGTAACTTAGAAGAGTGTCAACAATTACATTTAAAGAAATATTGTTTAATAAATTCCTAAGATTATAAACTGGTCATTAAACAATACACAAATGGTCATGAATATTCCTCTCCAAGCACAAAAGACAACTGGACACTAAACATCATCAAAAGGATAAAACCAATTTGCTATCCCAGGAGACTCAAGACCATTAAAAAAAAAAAAAAAGATTGCTATTTAAATAAAGATACTACATGCTCAATCTTTTCTATGCAGATTGTGTTAATTTCTCTGATTTGGTGGGATTTGACTTTTGGATCACCCATCCAGGTGTGGTGAAAGTTTTGGCTTCCCCAATTTCATTGCCAGCCTAGAGCTGTCAATTCCATACCTTTTGGCTCATCTGTTTTTCCTCTCGGGTTATCATCTTTTGTGGAATCTTTCAAGGTTACGTATTCCTTTTCCATCTTAGCTGCTTCTTCCTTGGTACTATCTGTTTCTTCATGACCCTTCATTGATGGCGCTGTAATCAGATTATGCACTGTTGTTATAATCCTGAACTCCCTATCTGTTAATTAATTCCTCATGTAGACATAAACACTATTGAAAAGGTACAGTTTGAGCTCAGATCAATTTTTTTGAACTGAAATAGATCTTAGCGATTATCTACTCCAGTTCCCTCCTTCCATTTCACAGAAGAGGAAACCGAGGCTCAGAGGCAGAAGAGATATATGCCAACCTCTCCAGTGAGTTAGGAGAAGAGCTGGGCCAACCCACCAGCTTTCTGGATTTTGGTTTAGTGTTCTTTTTATTGTGCTACACTGTGTCATTACAGCATAGATTACTTTTTTTTTTTTTTTTTTTGTATTTTTCTGAAGCTGGAAACGGGGAGAGACAGTCAGACAGACTCCCGCATGCACCCGACCGGGATCCACCCGGCACGCCCACCAGGGGGGGCGATACTCTGCCCCTCTGGGGCATCACTCTGTTGCGACCAGAGCCACTCTAGCGCCTGGGGCAGAGGCCAAGGAGCCATCCTCAGCGCCCGGGCCATCTTTGCTCCAATGGAGCCTCGGCTGCGGGAGGGGAAGAGAGAGACAGAGAGGAAGGAGGGGGGTGTGGAGAAGCAAATGGGCGCTTCTCCTATGTGCCCTGGCCAGGAATCGAACCCGGGTCCCCCGCATGCCAGGCCGACGCTCTACCGCTGAGCCAACCGGCCAGGGCCAGATTACTTTCTTTATTGTAATTAATGTAGGCAATCAAGTGGGATATGTTAGGTCCCAAAGTAAATTTGAGTTGTGATTCTAAATGAAAATATGTTTATAGTTGCCCTCATCTCTTCTTTATGTTGTATTTTGGAAGAACAGTTTATTACTCAGAGAAGCACCTAAGATTTTGGGACTATGTCCTGGCCAGATAGGTTGATTGGTTAGAGTGTCATCCTGAAGCACAGAGGTTGCCTGTTCGATCCCCAGTTAGGGCACATACAGGAACAGATCGACGTTCCTGTCTTTCTCTATCTCTCTGTCTCTCCACCCCTCCCATTCTTCTCTTGCTAAATTCAATTAAAAAAATAATTTGGGATTATGGCAGCTGTCTGGGGCTATGGTCATCTCCTAAGAATCTTCAGTAAAGGTGTATACATTGACTTTCAATGCTTCTTGGGATCAGATTTCTGTGCCAAGATTGGCCACAAAATAACCAAAGGTGTAGCTATTTAATCCTATGGTAGGATTTCAGATTTTAAAACCTCTAAAATCTATAATTCTTTATCAATGCGTATTGAAGTTAATTATCACTCAAAATGGCTGTTGTGCTAAATGCTAGAAAAATCATTAAATAAGTGATACCTGGGAAAAGCTTGCTTTTATTGTCAGTAACATTATTTTCTAGCTTATTCTTGGTCTGAAGAGCAATCGTTTCATCCAAGTTTTCTGGAGGGAGGAAGGAAAGAAACATAATTTTATTTCTTGAAAGATTATGTCAAACTTCTACTATAAATGTTTAAATTTCACTAGAAACATCACAATAGCAATTCCATAATATTAACACCATTAGAAAGATGCTTTGATGTGGAGTATAGTTCTAGAAATCATAGCTTCTAAGGATAAAAAAGAATACTATTTGAAATCCTCAAGTTCAGCCTCCTACTCAGTTAATTGCTGAAGTTATTTCCTTTTTTTTTTTTTTTTTTACAGAGAGAGAGAGTCAGATAGGGACAGACAGGCAGGAATGAAGAGAGATGAGAAGCATCAATCATCAGTTTTTTGTTGCAACACCTTAGTTGTGTATTGATTGCTCTCTCATATGTGCCTTGACCATGGGCCTTCAGCAGACCAAGTAACCCCTTGCTCGAGCCAGTGACCTTGGGTCCAAGATGGTGAGCTTTGCTCCAACCAGATGAGCCGCACTAAGCTGGTAACCTCAAGGTCTCAAACCTGGGTCCTCTGCATCCCAGTCTGACAATCTATCTACTGCGCCACCACCCAGTCAGGCTATTTCCATATTTTTGTGGCAACTGCTAGTAGAACATGCCCAGGGTTGAAACTAGTAATGGACATGTGGGGTTTTGGCCTACTCAGCACCTTCTGGGAATTACACCTTGATTTCCTTTGGAGAACCCAGGTCTCTCCCACTCCTAGCACATCTGGCTTGAGTGGGGGCTGAATTACACAGGCCTGGATGCTTAGAGTCTTCCACTTCCTAGGATACAGTGATTGACTCAAGCCAGGCCAATGAGATTCAATGCTAGAATCACTGGGAGAAAGAGGTTGTCTTCCCATGAGGATTATTATACTATGAGGATGTGAGATTGGGACCACACTAGCCATCTTGTTCCTATGAGGGAACAGCTTGTCTGGAATGAATCAACACATGGAAAGTTAGACCTGTAGCTGTGAGATGGGTAGGGATAGATTCCTCACACTACTGGTGGACTTCACAAACCTGAAGCTAGACTACCTCCAACTCTGGATTTTTCATGTACAAGAGGCAATTAAAATTTTTTTTTGTTTGTTTAAGCCAAAGAGTTGGATTTTCATCATTTAGGGTCCTCATTAATTCAGGAGGCAGCCAGTTCTGTTGTTAGGTAGTCTTAAGGTGAGAATTTCCCTATTCCTATCAAGATAAAATCTGTACCCTTGTCTTTATTCTAACTTTGTCTATGGAATAACGTCTTATGGGTGTTATTAGACATGAATCTAGACTGCAACTACCTCAAGGAAGACAATGCATTAGACTCTACACTCTTTGTATTCAGCTATTCAACCAGCCATATAGCCATATCACTAATAGGGAAGGCCTTTTTTGCTATTTGCAAACAAGCATTTCTTTGCAATTAATCTGTAAAGAATACATTATTATTTTGCATTATTTCTCCCCAAGTAAACTCCTTGTTCCACCCTATCCCTTTCTCTTTTGAGATGACAACCAGCATATTCTCTTGTGTGATGCATTCAGCTTTGTTTCAGATAATATTTTGGTATATTTTCTTCCAGCTTTCTATACATATATTCATTTTTTTAAATTAATTTATTTTTAGAGAGGAGAGGGAGAGACAGAGAGAGAGAGAGAGAGAGAGAGGAGAGACAGAGAGAGAAGGGGGAGGAGCTGGAAGCATCAACTCCCATATGTGCCTTTGACCAGGCAAGCCCAGGGTTTCGAACCGGCGACCTCAGCATTTCCAGGTCGACGCTTTATCCACTGTGCTACCACAGGTCAGGCCCATATATTCATTTTTTAACACCAAAGTTGAGGTCACATTCTAAATGGCTTTAAGCATTCAACAGCATATTATGAACATTTCTTCTTGTCATATATAACATTATAAACATTATAAACAATATTTATATTGTATATGTAATAAACATACAATTACTAAAAAAGACATTAAGAAGTAAAATTTAAATAGTCTAACTCAGGGGTCCCCGAACTACAGCCTGAGGGCCGCATGCGGCCCCCTGAGGCCATTTATCCGCTCCGCCCCGCACTTCTGGAAGTGGCACCTCTTTCATTGGTGGTCAGTGATCTGAGAGTAACTGAACGAGAACGAGGCACCACGCAAAGGATTATGTGGCTGCACAATGGAAGACGTCCAAAAGCAGCCCCATAGTTCCCATTGAAATACTGGTCAGTTTGTTGATTTAAATTTACTTGTTCTTTATTTTAAATATTGTATTTGTTCCCGTTTTGTTTTTTTACTTTAAAATAAGATATGTGCAGTGTGCATAGGGATTTGTTCATAGTTTTTTTTATAGTCCGGCCCTCCAACAGTCTGAGGGACAGTGAACTGGCCCCCTGTGTAAAAAGTTTGGAGACCCCTGGAAAATTTATTTTAGATACACTCCTCTTGTGGAGTATCTAGGTTGTTTCCATTGTTTTTTTCCTATAAACCAGTATTGTCCAATAGAACTTCCTGTAGTGATGGAAATATTTATTTCTCTGTTGTATAATGTGGTAGCCACCAGGTATGTGCGGCAACTGAGCATTTAAATTGTGCTTAGTGTAAATGAAAAACTGTATTTTAAATTTTGTTTAATTTTGATTACTTTAAGGTTTAATAGCAACATGTGGTTAATGGCTACCATATTGGAAAGCACAGACATAAATAATAGTAGAAATATCTACCTTGTACATACACCTTGTAGCATCTCTAATTTTTTTCCATAGGATAAATGACTAACCTGTAGAAGTTCTGAGTCATGGGATATTGATTTAAAACAATGTCTCTGATCTACTGTTAAGTGAGTAAGTAGGCCATGAAGCAATGTGTGTGACATAAATCCATTTCTTTGTTGTTAAATAAGATAAAAGAAAAGAAAATGACATAGGGATACATACATATGTGCCTGTGTGTGCACAGACACACACAAACAAAATATCTGGAAAGACATAAACCAAAATGTTAACCTGAATGCTGGTATTGTGAGTGATTTTTACTTCCTTTTTTGCATTGACTGATTTTTAAAAAATAAATATGCTCTTTAATAATCAGGAAAAAAAACCCAGTAAAATTCTTATATAGAAAAAAATGGAGTTCATATAAAATAATTCTACATTACTTTGTCTTATGAGATTTTTCTCTTCTGTTTAATTCTCCCTCCTTCATCAGAGATCAGAGTAAAGGGTTATGAAGTCATCCTGCTCAGAGGACATCAAGGATGAATGTTATTTGTAAATTAACTAAACCAAGCAGGAAAATAAAAGACTTTAAAACAACAACAACTTACATGCAAAATCAAAATAGTATCTAAGCTTATTTATAAAGTTTCAGGAATCAATGGTTGATAAACTTTTTCTGTGAAAGGCCAGATAGTAAATACTTTTGGCTTTTCAGGCCATATGGTCTCAACTAAAAACTCTTCCATCGGATCACAAAGGCAGTCATAGACACCAAAACAAACATGACTGGTTATGTTCCGATAAAACTTTAATTACGAACACTGAAATTTGAATGTTACAGTTTTTTTTCATGTCAGAAAATACTACTCTTCTTTTGATTCTTTTCAACCATCTGAAAATGTAAAAGCCATTCTTAGCTTGGGTGCTATACAAAAATAGGTCATGGGCCAGATTTGGTCCATGTGCCATAGTTTACTGGCCCCTATTATAGATAACAAAGTCCTGTATTTAAAAGATGCAGAAACCAAGGCATTTGCCTTCATTCACATGACAGAGCTGGTCTGAGACAGAACTCTGATTTGCTGTCCAGTGCTTTCCTTCTTATCACACACATGCTTCATGAGTTAAAATCAAGACTCTCTTAGCCCTGACCATTCAAGTGCAACTGAAAAAAAAAAGAAGTCCAATTTTAATAAAATTTTCTCCATGGATATTATTAGAAAATGTTAGTAAGACAAAATATAACAAATGTGAAATGTTTGTACTCAAACTAGTCTGTAAAGATCAAAAGTTGAGCCTGACGGGTGACGGTGTGGATAGCATGTCCATCTGGGATGTGGAGGTCCTGGGTTCAAAACCTTGAGGTCCCTGGCTTGAACTGATGCTTCTCAGCTCTCTCCCTTCCTTTCTCTCTCTCACAAAAAACTATTAAATGTTGAGAACTTCTGGGTTAATTTTATTTGTATGCATTATCAAGCTGGGCAATTCTGGTTACCCAGATGATTCAGGCTATTTTGGTGTAAATTATCAGATTAGCGAAATAATTATTGCCAAATCCCTTACTCACTTTGGACGATAAAAACTAACCACAGTAAAAGCAAAAAGGATAGGACTCTCACCAAGGTAGGAAACACCTTCTTCTGGAGATATTGTGCCATACTTGACCATCATCTTCACAAAGTCAATCAGTGTTTTCATGATAGTAATCAGTGTTTCTTTCTCCTTTGCCTCTTTTTCTATGTAAAAGGACAAAATAATTATAAAAAAAAACACTAGTAGAGCTTCACCTTCAATGTCAATTTATGAAATACAGTACTTTATTAAAATATTTTCCCCTAAGTTTATACCTAAAACTACTTATATTTAATCTACAAAAAGCCTTGATTGGGAATACAGGACAATGCACAGGTATACTAAACTTTTCCAGAAATGGACAATTATAACTTCTCCAAGAAGATTTACTTTAATAGAAAACATTTTATTAATGGAATAGATGATACAAACAGTTTAGTGCCTGAGACAATATGAACTCAAAAGGAAAGTTAGAAAATTGTCAACCCAACAACAATGCTCTACTCAGGTTGGACATTTTTGAGGGCAAGAACAGCTTGTTTTCATTAACCAAGCATAATATTTTAAATAAGAACATACATGTATCTTTATTTTTTAAATATAAGGTTTATTATTAACAGTAGTATATATTACTTTCTATATTTTATTTGAAAGAATATACATATACTGTAGAAATATTCCAATAGTACAAAAGTAAATATGGTCAAAGTAACATTCAGTTCCTCCTCCCAACTCTTACTCCCTATAGATAACTACTAGTAAGAGTTCCTTGGGAACACTTCCTACTTGACATACTGTTTTTATTTATTTATTTATTTATTTATTTTCATTTTTCCGAAGCTGGAAACCGGGAGGCAGTCAGACAGACTCCCGCATGCGCCCGACCGGGATCCACCTGGCATGCCCACTAGGGGGCGATGTTCTGCCCCTCTGGGGCGTCGCTCTGTTGCATCCAGAGCCATTCTAGCGACTGAGGCAGAGGTCACAGAGCCGTCCCCAGCGCTTGGGCTATCTTTGCTCCAATGGAGCCTCGGCTGCGGGAGGGGAAGAGAGAGACAGAGAGGAAGGAGAGGGGGAGGGGTGGAGAAGCAGATGGTCTCTTCTCCTGTGTGCCCTGCCCGGAATCGAACCTGGGACTCCTGCACGCCAGGCCGACCCTCTACCACTGAGCCAACCGGCCAGGGCCCATTGACATACTGTTTTGCATCTTGATTCAACAAGATAGCCAATGACTCCATAGGAGTTCAATAGATATATTAATTCCAAAACTAGAAAATCTATTTCCATTTTTGAAGAAGAGGAAAACTAAGATGCTAGAGGAGAGCTCATTTTCCCTATTCTTTTAGCTGCTATGAAGTATTTTCTCTCATACTTCCAGCCTTTTCCCCACCTTTCCATCCTTCCCACCCATGAAATTAGTAGCTAATAGACATTAGTTTACATTTCTCTACCAATGTGGATGGGAACTTTTTCTTCTTTCCGCTCCCCTGGATCAGTGGAAGGCAGAGACTTGAGAAAAGCACCTGATCTGCAGACTCAAACTACCCGTTGGATTGGCTGTTTCAAGAGCTAGAGTGATGGGGTGGGAGCGAGTAAGTCCACCATGGTCTCTCAGAGTGAGCTACATTCTACAACCCAGTCTTTATCACTGTCACAGATAGTCTGGGCTTCTACCTGCTTTATTATTTCTCAATTGGTTCACACCTTGGGTGAGAAAAATGGATACTACCAAAGACCTCAGTATAAATATTTAAATTAAAAGTCTATCAAGCCCTGGCCGGTTGGCTCAGCGGTAGAGCGTCGGCCTAGCGTGCGGAGGACCCGGGTTCGATTCCCGGCCAGGGCACACAGGAGAGGCGCCCATTTGCTTCTCCACCCCTCCGCCGCGCTTTCCTCTCTGTCTCTCTCTTCCCCTCCCGCAGCCAAGGCTCCATTGGAGCAAAGATGGCCCGGGCGCTGGGGATGGCTCTGTGGCCGTTGCCTCAGGCGCTAGAGTGGCTCTGGTCGCAACATGGCGACGCCCAGGATGGGCAGAGCATCGCCCCCTGGTGGGCAGAGCGGCGCCCCTGGTGGGCGTGCCGGGTGGATCCCGGTCGGGCGCATGCGAGAGTCTCCCTGTTTCCAGCTTCAGAAAAATTTAAAAAAAAAAAAAAAAAAAAAGTCTATCAAAATAAAAGCAATGCAGAATGAGGTAAAAGAAACTAGATTAAAAATAAACAAAATAAGGAACATGTCATACAGTGGAATCTTTAGAATACCGTAAAAGTTAAAGGTTGTGAGAGAGGAAAGGCAGGAGAGGTGGTGCGGGGAGAGATCTGGGAAAAAGGGCTGGTAAATAACTCAGCCATCCATCCTGTTATTTGCTCAAAGTCGTATCTATATAAATATTTGGTATCATGCTGATGTTCTTCACTGACAAAAAGTGAATCACCAGGATAACAGAGGTTCTGAGTTGGGCACCTGCCAACCAATGGGGCAAAATGGCTCAGAACGGACCTTCAAGATTACAAGCCCTGAGACACCAGCAGAGGGGCTGGTGCCATGTGGCCAGTGTCTGGAATTGAAGGACAAGGGATGTTCTCTAGTAATGAAAGCTCAACTCTCAGGTTACTTCTTGGGGGAATATTGTTACAATTACAGAAACTTTTATCACAACTGTTCAATCTGGGACTGGATATTTGAATAGGGAGAGGAAAAGCCATTATGACGCTGCGGGGCAGTTGTCTGGACGATAAGGACAACAGAAAATTTGCCCAATACTATCCTCTTCACAGATTAGCCAAAAATAAACATAAAATGAAATCTTCAGTTAACTTATTTTGGTACACATATAACAGAAGAGATCAAGACACATTAAGGACTTTGTTTTTAAAAAACAAATTGCGCCTGACCAGGCTGTGGTGCAGTAGAAAGAGTGTTGGACTAGGATGCCGAGGACCCAGGTTCAAAACCCCGAGGTTGCCAGCTTGGTCATGGGCTCATTTGGCTTGCAGGGGTCCCCAAACTTTTTACACAGGGGGCCAGTTCACTGTCCCTCAGACTGTTGGAGGGCCGCCACATACAGTGCTCCTCTCACTGACCACCAATGAAAGAAGTGCCCCTTTTGGAAGTGTGACGGGGGCTGGGTAAATGGCCTCAGGGGGCCGCATGCAGCTCGCGGGCCGTAGTTTGGGGACGCCTGGGTTGAGCATTAGCTCACCAGCTTGAGTGCCGGATCGCTGGTTTGAGCATGGGATCACAGAATGACCCCATGGTCACTGGCTTGAGCAGAAGGGTTTCTGGCTTGAGCAAGGGGTCACTCACTCTGCAGTAGCACCCTGGTCAAGGCACATATCAGAAAGCAGTCAGTGAACAACTAAGGTGCTGCAGCAAAGACTTGATGCTTCTCATCTCTCTGCCTTCCTGTCTGTCTATCCCTAACTGTCCCTTTCTGTCTCTCTGTCACACACACACACACACACAAAAAAATCCCTTTCCAAGTGTGTTTTGTGCTCCTGACTTCCTTTAGTCCGATGTTATTTCGCTGTAACTCATTTGAAGACTGAATTTGAAAATGTCTAAAAAAAAAAATTCAGAATCATTTTAAAAATAATCAATTATGTTCTACACACTGTTCCCACTAAGAGAAGAAAATAAACAAAGCCTTTAAAAAACATTTGCAATAAGAGTTGAGGCTGAGCTGCATCCGGCTGGGACACTGATTCATCTATACACCTGCACAAGGTTCACTCCAGGACCATGAGTGCAGCTCGTGTTCCATAACTGTGTGTTGAACAAATAAATGAGCCCTCTGCTAACAAGAAGATGAAATTGTCCAGAAACTCCACCTTTCCTGATTACCCTTTCCTAAATATTTCCATGACTATTATAATTTGTTTTTTTTAGAAAAAATTTGATATGAACTATTGTCCCCAAGGCCACACTATACGTCATTGAGGATTGCATTTGGAAACTGAAAACAGGAAGAAAAAAAAACCACCCACACATTTCCTGGAATTACTGTTTTGGTTTGGTTCCACAGGGTCAGAAAAACAGTTCTTACCTGAATCAATACTTTTCAATAGTGCATAGAAGTTTGGGAAATATTGGAGTTCCTCAAAGTTGTCTTCACTGTAGGTTTTAGTTCTCCTTTCTAAGCCATTTGTCAAGGTTAAGGTGTTAGATACTGTTTCATCATTTTCTCCATTAGCGAAGCCATCTTGAGTTGCTGCCAGTGAAGTCTCCAGTGGGAATAAAAAAATCAATAAAAAATAAACACTTTGTTAGAACTCATGGCACTCCAGCTTAATTATTTTACTCTGTTGTGCCCTTGACTGTCAAGTACAGGACTACCTCCTCCTTTGCCTGCTTCCACAGGATCAAACCCTTTTCTAGGTATGAGGGTGGCCATCTAGTCACATAGAAAAGTCATTTAGACATCGAGACCGAAGACTCTGGATCTTGGAATTTCTGGGTTTCTACTCCAGCAGAGTTCCCCTCCATTGATTCTCATGTGTCTCCTGGTAAAACTGCCTTTCACCAAGGAGGGGAGCTTTGAGTTCACAGACTCTACCAAGAAAGACGGTGCAAGGAATAGGAAAGCTTGTTAAAATACCTAACACAAGCAGAGCAGTCACACCCTGGAGATTTCTGGGTGACATTTTAAGGGCTGTCTATAAGAGAGCACAAGACTCTTTTTCCTAGATCTGATCCATGTGCAGGGTTCCTCATGTTAATAATCCATTCTCCATTTAGTGAAATAGACAGAAATGTATGAGCTTCTTTTACTTCTTCTTCTTCCTTTTCTTCCATTCAATCCATCAGTAGCCCTTTTGGTCCTACTTTTTAAATTTATCCCTAATTCATACATTTCTCTCTTTCTCTCTACCCAACTCTAGTCCAAGTTGCCTTCATTTCTTGCCTTCTAACTGGTACACAGCCCACCTCCAATCTATTCTGAACACTGTATTTTCACATCTGTAGCCAGAGTTGTCTTTTTAAAAAACTGATCGTGTAACTCCTTTATTTATACTCCTTTAATGTTTTTCCATTGTTGTTATAAAGATCAGAATCCATGCCTGGCTCATAAGGCCCTGCCTGGTCTGGGCTGGGTCGCCCTCCCCAGTCTCATCTCTCATTGCTCTCTGTGTGCCAGCCACATGGGGCTTGCTTTAGTTGCTTGGATACTCCACACATCCTTATTTACATGCTGCCTCTCATGGTCACAAGCTAACTTCTACTCAGCCTTCGGTTTCCAGCTCAAGACACTTCTTTGACCCTAACTCCAGGACAGGTTCTCTTTTTTATAAGGACTCATAGAACCATGTTTCTCTCCTCAGAGCACTTAGTGCAATTGTACTTAAAATACAAGACTATTTGAAGACCATCTACCTCTTCCATTAGATCTTAAGCTTCTTGGGAGCAGGAATTATGTCTTTTGAAATGAGCATTAAAAAAAAAAAAGAAAAATGAAATGAGCATTGTATCCCCAGTGCTTTGATATATAGTTGGTATCTCAATATTTATTACAAGAATATTATATTTACATTTTATTAGCATTGATGCATTTAGATAACATGAGTGAACAGGTAGAGAACCTGGACATTTTAGAGATGGGGAATAAGGAGTACATAATTGGAGTGAAAATAGTTATGTCAGTGTCAGTTCAAATTGGTAAGCTTGAGTGAAAGTTGTAAGTTCTTTGATAAAGTTAGAATTTTTTATAGTAAGTAGATTTTCAAAAAATGCTTTGAAAGATGACATCTTTTTTTTTTTTTTTTTTTTTTTTAAAGAATGAGATTGGGAGGTCTTCTTTTTTTATTTTTTTATTTTTTTTATTTTATTTATTCATTTTTAGAGAGGAGAGAGTGATAGAGAGAGAGGGGAGAGAGAGACACAGAGAGAGAGAAGGGGGGAGGAGCTGGAAGCATCAACTCCCATATGTGCCTTGACCAGGCAAGCCCAGGGTTTCGAACCAGCGACCTCAGCATTTCCAGGTCGATGCTTTATCCACTGCGCCACCACAGGTCAGGCAAAAGATGACATCTTTTAAACTTTGGGGGCATAGGATATCCACAATGCACAGAAGTTGGATACCAAAAGAGCTGTAAAATGTTTAATTTCAGTATACTGAAATTATACAAATAGTTGTTATGTGAAATAATCATTTTATATAATATAGTATTATTATACTGTGGGGTATAAGATGAAATCTTTACTCTGTAATATATCACATGTATTTCTAAATTATTTTCAAACTAGAGTTCATTTATATCTTTTAACTTATTGGTTTTCATATTTAAGTGGGCTAAAAATTTCACATACCCCAAACCCTTTTGGCAACACATGAGGTAGCAATTATATACAGATTGTATTAATTATATTCAAATGTGAGCATACATATGCACACACACTCATGTACATGTCCGTGCACACACGGCGCATTCAGGTACGTTCACATATACATACCACTTTCTCTGGTATATTTCCAGCCTGACTCTCCGTCTTGCTTGTGGGTTTACTGGGGTTCTCCTCATAACTGTTGGCTTCTTTAGATATTAATTTTTGTAAAACCTCTGCCACTTCATCTTCCAGTGTGTGTGCCTGGCTTTCTGTGATCTGTTATAAAGAGTCAAAACATGTATAACTGTTATTCTCACTTTTATAGTAAAAAGAAAAATCTAGACTAAACTCTGTAGTTGAAGACAAGAAAATCTTCTGATCTCTCTTCTGGACTATGCTTGTTTATGCCTCCATCCGTGCTGGTCCTCACAGGGACTGACCAGCCTCCTGGCAGAAGACTCTTTGGGCTCACTGCACAAGTAGTAGGCCTATCTGTCGCAACCCACAGAACACTTACTTTGAGACACATCTTGAGGATCATTTCTCAGCCCTCAGCTGTCATGGTCAGGTAACCCTGGAAACCTGCAAATTTAGCACCTTTCTAAAGTCTGCCAGGGCTGTGAAGGGCTGCGAGCCAAGCTGAGGCAGGGGCAAATTGGGTTGCTTGGGTTTCCCAAATACTGTGTGACTCCGTTCATGTTACTGCTTTCTCACCTCACACATGTCTTTCACTTAAGTTAGTTAAATCCTAACCATCCTTTTAAGCTCACTTCAAACACCTCCTTCTCTGAAGCATTTCCTTATAACTCCGCTGCATATAATTTGTCCTCTGGCAAACTGAACTGATCTTATAGTTCTTACACAGCTTCCACTATATGTATGTGTGTACTTGTCTAAGCCCTCTGACAGACTATACATTTCTGGAGGGAAAGTATGGTGCCTTACTTGTCCTAGAAAACCGTGGTGCCTGAATAAATAAAATATACTGCTCACAAAAATTACAGGATATTTCAAAATGAATATGAAGTGATAAAATATCCCCTAATTTTTGTGAACAGTGTAGATGCATGATAAACACTTGGCTACTTGAATCAAACGGCTTGGCTTCTTAACATATCCCAAACCTTACTAAAAAGTTGGTTTACTCTCTTGCGTGTGACTCACTAGGCCAAGATTCAGGAGTTTAGAAACAATCTTGTCAAATACTCCTCTGTCGTTTTCCTCATAAATCCTGGTAGCAATTTTCTGCACAATGTCTTCAGCGGTTAAAGGAGTTCCGTCCAGCTGATGAAGACCATCAGGATCATCTAGACAGAGCAATCACGAGTACACATCATGGCGAGAACATAGATCAATTTCTCGGATCATATTAGATTTCTAATCAATACCATGCTCTTGTACACTTAGATATATTTGCAATATGTTTATAGTCGTGCTTGATTCACATAAACTCTTGGTTTGAAATAAAACCAGACTTCAAGTGAAGAACCTAGGATGACAATGAAAATTCTGAAAGCCTCTTACGCGATTATAACAGGCAGGAAAATCTGAAGTCAACAAAAAGCCCTGTCTATTTTTTATTATCGCTAATAATACAAACAATATATTATTATACTTTTTATTTGTATAGTATGTCATATTGTTTAAAGCACCCTTCTACATATTATATAGTGATATTCCATTTCCACGCGAGGAGTAGATTAGCAGTATGCATACATGCACTTCATTTGCAGGCAAATTCCTGGCCGAGGGTGAGGGAACTTGCCTCACAACCAGAATCAGAGATTGTGTACTGAAGATTGTATGACTAACCTAGAATAAACATTTACTTCAAAGTGAACGTATGCCAGAGTGCCTTTATATAAAGCAGTTTAATACGACAAGCCTCTTTCTCCAGAGAATAGGGAACTTATTTTATGTGCCTGGAATTAAAACTTTTAACATGTGACGACAGATTTGCACAAAGCAGTATGTAAATCTATGTAAATCTCTGCAGAGAGGATTGCAAATATATCTGCTTGGCTCTCCTGGGAATACTTTGGGCAGCACTACTTCAGGGAAGAGGGATGCAGTAGGGTTGGTGACAAGGAAGCACTGCACCTCATCCACAGAGAACTCCCAGGAGTCAATCAGTCCTTTCAAGCCTTATTGCATGGAGCAGTATATTCATATGTGCAAGTTTACGAGGCACTTGACTCCCCTTGTCACCTCTAGGCAGATTGGAAAGATCAGAATTTTAGCCCCAGTATATGTCTTGCTATCTATATAGCCTTGGACGGCTGTAGCGGCATATATGAGTATCTATTTCTTGGGATTGTGAGGATAAAATGAAATAAGATGTAAAAGCGCCTTTTTAATTGCAAAAGCATTATGGGAAAGTTAATATAGCATTATTATGACAGTGGATTTGTACCTAAAATAAAAGAACTGCAGTTATCTTCTAGAGAAAATAAACATTGAATCCCTGGCCAGATTCTGCCCAAATAATTCTGACCATATTCACTTAAAGAAGGAAGAACCTAGTATTTCTATTCTGATTCTGTCTTTTCCCCCCTTGGCTTCTGGGGATGCGAACAAGAAATTTCGTCCGTGAACTTTCTTCCAGATTCTATGGTGATGGAAGTATATGCAGCCTCAGACAGATTGTTTTCTTGTTGTTTGGAAAGAAACTGAGGAAAACAAATAGGGTGATGATGTGCAGAGGACTAGAAGTTTCCCGGCACTATGTCGGGTTGCTTAGCTGCGGATCTCCCATGAACTCTGATTCCTTTGAGCCCTGGGAACCAGAGTGACTGACGAACACAAAGCCCTGACAAAATTCCGTAAAACCAGTTCCCTCCTGTCTGACTGAAAATTGGGTTCATCATCATTTTATTTTTTCAGGAGCAGATACTCATTATCAGTTAGGTATGATTTTTTCCATTTGCGGGTTGCAGGTCAGATTCTTAGGAACAGGTGGAGTGGAAACTGCCCAGATCTATGCAGAGGTGGAAGAATTTTCTTCCTTTCCCACTTAACCCTCAGGATTAAAAAAAAGGAAGACTATTCTATTTGTTGCTGGCTGGAGCTACCAATAATCTTCCTTTCCCAGATATCAGGGGATAAGTGGGAAGGGAAAGAAACAACCGGGTGACTGCCTTTCAGTTCATTTACATCTAACAGGGAGAACATTAGCAACGCTGAAGACATGGCCAGTTTCTTCTGCTTCACTGCTGTCTTGTCTTGGACCAGGAACTTAGGCCTCCCCTAGCAGAGCTTTGCCAGATGCGGTTAAAAACTGAGCACCTGGGCCTTGTTCCTTACCTTCCACTGATTTCCCCTAGTTAAAATGGACAGAATTTCTGTCTAAAATGCAGAATTTCTGTTTAAGATGGACAGAATTTCTTAGAATGACTTCTCTAACACTCATGAAGAGTTATTTCACCCTCTTGTACAGACCATCAGGAGGAAGCCAAACATGAGTTCACATTTATAACTTTTTTAAAGCTGCTATAACATTCTAAGGTGATGTAAAAGGGCTATGTTCTGTGTGCTCACGTTTTGCCCAGTTGTGTTTTGAATCTGCAGCATCTAATACAGCACTTGACATTCATTTGCTCAATACATTTTTTTTTTTTTACAGAGACAGAGAGTGAGAGAGAGGGATAGACAGGGACAGACAGACAAGAACAGAGAGATGAGAAGCATCAATCATTAGTTTTTTGTTGCAACACCTTAGTTGTTCATTGATTTCTTTCTCATATGTGCCTTGACTGTGGGCCTTCAGCAGACCGAGTAACCCCTTGCTGGAGCCAGCGACCTTGGGCTCAAACTGGTGGGCTTTTGCTCAAACCAGGCAGGCCTGCGCTCAAGCTGGCGACCTCGGGGTCTCGAACCTAGGTCCTTCCGCATCCCAGTCCGATGCTCTATCCACTGCACCACCGCCTGGCCAGGCTGCTCAATACATTTTAATGAGTGTCTTAATATGAACCAGAACTGAAAATAGAGTGATGAGTAGTTTAGGCTTGGCCCCTAACTGCACAAACCTTATTGTCTAGTTCATGGTGTGATATAGATTACTTGCTCAATAAACATTTGTTTGGTGAATGTACACAGGAGCCTGAAAGCACTACTTCATTAAAAAAAAAAAAGCCACAAACTTGGCAAAAATCCTTAATCACACATACTGCAGAATACACTGCAAAGGAGAACTGATGGGCCCTATAACACAAGCCCATCTGGAGGTTTCCTAAAGATGTGAAAACACCCTGCAGAAGTTAGGTTCCCTTGCCCCATTGCCTTTCTGGGATGTTAGTGTGCACGCCTCTGAGTTCTAGTCACCTTGGTGGAATCGAATGCTCGTGCTCCAGGATTTCCAGGGTATGAGAGGAGACCAGCAATTCACTCACAAGTCATTTCTCTCTAAAAATCTTCTCTGTGATCTCAAGTGGATTTCAAATGACTCCTAAGGGAAACCTAGAGCCATTAGGACTAACACTTGGTAGTTAGGAAAACCCATCTGTGATGGTAATAAAATTTTGAGGAATTTAAAAATAAGTTGCTCAAGTTAGTGATCAGATTACAAATAGATCTGTGCCTCTGCCCGAATGTATAACATTCAGTGAAACAAGCATTAGACCATTTTTTATTTTATTAAATCAAATGGTCAGTTCAAAGTTGTTGAATCATTTTTGTATGCAGCTGTGCCCAATGTCTACATCTAGCCAAAATATTTTAAGCTAAAGTGTAGAATTCAAGAAAAAAAATTTCCCAAGTTATATAAATATGTCAAAATATAAACCATCTTTGCCACCCTATTACATGCACAACATACTTCTGAAATCTCCTTGGGCTGTTATACCCTGTAAAAGTAAATTTTAATTGCCAGTTGTTTTCTGGTAGAGATAATTGACATAATTCTCTTATGGTCATGGAGCAGAACAAGGACATGTAAGAAAACCTGCATTCACTTCCTTAGTACTGTATTCAAGATAGAAAACAATCTCTTCCTCCATGCCTAAGTAAATAGTTCATTTATTCTCTCATGTATTCTTTTATTTGTTCATTCACTCATTTATCAATTCATGCAATAAATTCATGACCATCCAGACACTGGGCTTACAATGTCTCTGTTCTTATAAAGGTTTTCAGTTCCATTTAGGAAAAAGAAATAAATTGTTAGTCACACTTAGGAGCGTAAAATTACAAACTGCATTAAAGTGCCAGTTTGTAAGAAGGAAAGAAACAAGGCTTTTTATCAGATCACATGTGCAAGGTAAACTTAGAAAAGTAGAGGAGAACCAGTCTATGCAGGACTGTAGAAGTTATGTTAAGGATTCTGGTTTTTATCCCAAGAGAAATGGTAATCTATCAATGGGTTTTCCTCAAAAGAGTGACATGTTTGTGTGTTGAAAAGATCACTCTGGCTGCTACATGAAGAATAGTTGGAGAATGGAAGAGTGGATGCTGGAAGATCCATTAGAAGATTTTGCTGAGTTCAAGTAAAGACATGATTAGAGAGTAGTGATTAGAAATAGAGAAAAAAAATTTGACAGATACAGGAAGTGAAACTGATATTATTGGTGGATTACAATTTGAGAGGTGAAGAAAAAGAGAAATAGTTTTATTTCTAGATTTCTGTCTTGAAAAATTGCATAAGTAGTAGTGTCTTTCTTAGAGAAAGATCACTCTAAGAGGATTAGGTTGTAAGGTATAGAGAAATTATAAGATTAATCTTGGCCATGTTAAATTTGAGGTGCTTCTGAGACTTCTAAGGAAAGATATTAAGTAAATAGACAAATATATGTATCTACACATCTGTATATAGACATATGTATGTATGTATGTATGTATGTATTTATCTAGCTATCTGTAGCTCAGGAAAATCTAAGCTACTGATATGTATATCAGGCTACAGATGACCTAGGGAGAAAGGTTATAGCTAGAAAAAGAACCCTGAAAAGGAGGTAATGGGTATTTCACCTTAGGGACGAGGATATTTTATGGCTTTAATTATTTAAGAATTATAACATTTTGTTGGTACTAATAGTCAAAATAGTAACTGCTAAGTATTAAATAGTATAAAATATAGACAGAAGATTTAATTTTTTTTCAAGTATCAGTAAAGTGACCTTTAAAGAAAAAAAAACTGGGCTTCTCTGGGGTTTGGACTATGTCAGTAAATTTGGGCTTTATTGCAATTTTGGACCTGACTAATAGAGGATTTAAGAGATATATTTTTAAATATAAGACTTTCTCCTAACCCATAATGGGAAACTCTAAATTAAAGAAAATAAAGTAGTAAAGTGTTTTTCTTCATTTACCTTGAAATTTATGGTCCAGTCCACTCTTAGTAGAATCATAATCATCGATCAGTCTTCGATTCTTGGTTGAATCAACATCTTCCATGTTCAATTTATTATCATATGAAGAGCTTTTTATGGATTGTCTTTCTTTCTCAATTTTTTCCTTTTCTGTTATTGCCTTTAGCAGGTTCAAGTTATCAACAAAGGAATAATTGCTTTCACCTGGCTTGTTTTCTGGAAGAGAAGCCCCCAAACCCAAAACATCCATTTTAGTTAAGATTCTCATAGCCTATATCACTTAAATTAACATCAATATAGTTTCTTTTTTACCTGGAGGGTATGTTTTTTTAATCGTGTCTGCTTCTGCTTCAGCAATCTGTGAAATAAACAGGGGATAGACCAGGTTATATTTTATTTTATTGAATTTATTGGGGTGATACTGGTTGACAAAATTATTCAGATTTTAGGTGCACAATTCTACCATACATCATCTGTACACTGTATTGTGTGTTCACCACTCCAAATCAAGTCTCCATCCATCACCATTTATCCTCCCTCTACCCTCTGCCTTTCCCTACTCCCCCTTTCTGGCAATTACCACACTGCTGTCCCTGTCCTTGAGTTTTTTCCTTCTCTCTCTTGCATGTGCTCTCTTTTTTTTTATTCAATCCCTCCGCCATCCCCCAGTAGACCAAGTTTTAAATCACTGCTCTACCACTTACCAAATATGACAGCTAAATGAGTCAATCTCCACTGGATTTAGTTTTCTTGTTTGAAAAATGTAGATAATTTCTATCTCAAAGCATTGTCATATGGATTAAATGAGATAAAATAAAGGGCAGATGGTCTATAAGTATTAATCTCCTCTTACAATATTGGTGAAAAATAAATCTCTGATAAATTAAACAAATTTACAATAGAGTAGATTTGATATGGACTTTACTGGGTTATTATATAGTCAGCTTTATGTATTATACAGATATTACATAGATATTACTGAAATTATATTTCCTATCCTAGTTTCTGTCAATTTATTATTAATCTACTAAAAGTTTGTGAATTCAAAATGGCTAAAATGTCATAGCATAAATTATATTAAATTATAGTTTTAACTAAATTAAATTGATATAGCATTTATACTTTTATTTTTTACCTACCTGTTCATTTAGAGGTCTTTCTGCACTTAATTCTCTATTATGCACTGATTTGTCTAGAATAAACACACAAACAGAAATTTAATTGTTCTTTTGAAAGACAATATATCTTTTGTGAAGTTAAAATATTCATAAAAGAAAAACAATTATTGGGAGACACATTTGGGTAACAGTGAAACAAAAATAGATATTAACAAAGATTATCAAGATTGTACAACAATGACCATCATGTTGCCTTGCTTATTATCCTGCTGTATTTCATGAGTTAATAGAACTTTTTTTTTTTGACCAGAAACTAACATATACTTCTAACACTTGGCTTAACAGCTGTTTCAACTAGACAGAGCATAATTTGGAATGGTATTATTAGCACATTAAAAGCTCTTTTATCATACACTGAGCTGGTAGGAACAGAGTATCTGAGTAGGATTGTAAGACAACTAAGAAAAACAAAATAAAACAAAACCCCAAGCCACTTTATTAGGCAGAAAAGTTACCCTCTCCCAATTTTAAAAGAAAATATTTTAAATCAACCTAGGTTATTCCTCTACCATATAAAAAGTGTCGGGGGGGGGGGGACCTGTCTCTAAATTCGAACTGATTTCTCTGTCAATATGCACGGATATGATCTGATCAGAAAATGAGGCAAGGTGATTTACAGCTCATGTATTATTCCAACATTGACCTTTTCGTGGTGAATAAAAGGGAGGCGGGAAGGAAAGTGTTTACATACCTTGGCTGCTTTCCGGTTTGGGGAAAGCTTGAATTGGGCTGCTGTGGACCATCAACACCAGAATCCAAGTGCCGGTCCAAAGGAGCCCCATTTTTCCACTCTTGGCTTCAGAAACAGCCTGCCGTCAGGCTCCCGGAGCTGTAGTTTTTGTTATGAATGAAAAAGAAGAGTAAAAACAGGAAGAGCGAGGAGGGTGGGTACGGGAAGGAAGAGTGGTGGGAACCCAGCGGCGGGCGGAGCTTGACGCGGCTCCGCGTGAAGGGATTAGAAAGGTTTAAGGCGCTGGGGAGTCGGGGAGTCAGGTCCTCAGGTGGAGGAGAGCGCTGTCCGCCCGTGGGTGCTGAAGTTGCTGTGACGCGGAGCCGGCGGATCGGGGCGTCGCCGTACTCTCTCTCCTCGAGAGGAAGTGAGGACGGAAGCGCATGCTCCCTGTAAGCCAGAGGCGGGAAAGGATGGCGTCAGTGACTCCAGCGCTACTCCAATCCCCTGGGAAAGGAAGGGGGAGGGGTGACAGATGGGCTGCTAGCGTATTCTCTGTGCCGCAGTCTGAGGGCTTCTCCTGTGCTCAGGGTCACCTGGATTGCCGTAAACGTGGGCATCATTGTCGTAACTCCCCAAGTAAACGCTACTTCAAGGACCAAATCCCTTCTCTGTCCGTGTACCTTTCAAGGAAAACTACATAACCTCCGTGAAGGGCTTTGCTCTGGGATTATTCTGGGTTATCTGCTCCAGAACCCCTTCTTTCCATTCCACCTTTTGTTGAAAGGTAGAAATAATCCTCAGAAAAGCCCTAAGGGCCTTTTGTGATTTGGGTTGACATATCAAGGGTCCTTTGATGATCTTTGTTGTCTCAGTTCTGTGGAACCTTTTAAATTGGGAAATTCCAGCAACATTCTTTCAAATAGATTACTGCAACACACCCTCACTCTGAAACAGAACTAAAACAATCACTGCCTGTTTCCCTAAGAGTGAATGTTCTCATCAGTCCTGGGTAGGTGAGCAACAAGGGCCAGTTTTATTCTAAAATTTCCCATTCCCACTAAGGAGGACAACTACACCTTCCCCACCATCACTACGAAAAACTAAACAAGAACCACAACAACAGAAGAGCTGCACTTCTGTAAACTTCTTCCTCAGGACTCAATTATGCTTAAAAGCCTGGTTGTTTCAGGGGTCTTTGAAGAAAGGAGATAGTAATGAAAAGCATTTTTCATCATAATTAGGTGAAGAAGGTGCTTCTTATATTCTGAGAATATTCTCAGAAATTTAAGATTAATGTATAAAAGACTTTTAAAGATGAAAGCAAGCAACACTAATGTGAGCAGGGTGCTGCGTAAGCTCTTTAGTCTCTGATTTTTAAACAGAGCTTGGACCCTTTCCTTTGGACTGCAGCATGCTGGGAACCAGTCTGAATAATGACAAAAGAGAAGGAGTCAGCACAATCAGGCCTTTGATTTCTGCACCCATGATTTTAAAGGAGCAAGTTAGTCATTGAGTACCTAAAAACAAACAAACAAACAAACAAACAAACAAGTTGACAGACAAATATCTCTTCTTCTGGAGGTTTTTAAGTTTGGAAGTCACTCAAATACTTCCTTTAAGAATCTAAAGAGTATTTTTACTCTAACAGTTACTTTAAAACAAATAGTTGTTTCTTGGCAGGAATAACACAGCATTATTATTCCAGTATACTGTGTTAAAAAATTTTAGATCACAGTTTAAAATCCCAGCTGAGTTAAGAGTAAATTTCCTGTATTCTCTTCTTTAAAATAGAGATGGCAGGCTCTGTGTACCTTACAATGTTATTGTGAAGTTCAAATGGATACATGTTTAGATCAAGTAATTCTCTCTCTCTCTCTTTATATATAAAGAGAGAATGTGTACTAATGACACATTTATATATATAAAGAGAGAGAGAGAGAGAGAGAGAGAGAAATAGGCAGAAAGGGAAAGAGATGAGAAGCATCAGCTTGTAGTTGCAGCACTTTAGTTGTTCACTGATTGCTTTCTCATATGTGCCTTGATGGGGTGGGGGGGCAGGGAATGGCTCCAGCTGAGCCAGTGACCCCTTGCTCAAGCCAGTGAGCTTGGTCTTCAAGCCAGCAACCATGGGGTCATGTATATGATCCCCTGCTTAAGCTGGCCACCCCGCACTCAAGCCAGATGAGCCTGCACTCAAACAGGTGACCTCAGGGTTTTGAACCTGGGTCCTCAGCATCCCAGGTTGATGTTCTATCCACTGCGTCACTGCTTAGTCAGGCTACATCAAGTACACAATTCTGATGCCAGGAATATCTTGACATAGCCTAAAAAATAAGTCCTGAAATGGTTTCAGCTTTTAAGAAACATTTCTAAATATGTGAAATAGCCATTACTGACTCTAAATATCTATCGCTGACCTAATCCCTCAGCCTTGCTTCATTCTTTGTCCTGTTCCTAACTCACCTCTCCCCTCTGCAGTAGGGAGAGGCTCAAGATGGAACGATGGCTATTGAGGACACCGTTTTGCTTGCCAACAATAAAAAAGGTATTTAACTTTTTTCTGTCATTTGAACTCAAAGTGACTGGGTTAAATAGACACTAAATCTAGGAATATATTATGTTTCTGATCAAAATGAGTTAATTGGAAGGTGTGAGTTAGTACACATTCTCAGTCTTTAAAATGTTTTGCTGAACTTAGTATGGGTCTATCAATGGAGTAATTCTAAATTTTATTTATTCACTCATTCATGCAACAGATATTTATTGAGTAGTTGAAATGTACAAGATATTTAGACAATTTCTGTATATACAAAAACAACTAAGATATGATCACTAGTCCTATAGTTTAATAGAGAGAAAGGACTGTGATTATAACAATAACAACCACAACTATTTACCGAATGGGTTTCATGTGCTACACATTGATCTCATATAAATATAAATGAACAAATAAGCACAAGGGTGTGTTATATGTTCTCTGTTGTACATATGTGTGAAGTTCAGGTGAGGTGCAAATAATGAAATGAGTGGTCAGGAAAGATTTCAAAGAAAAGTTGCCTATTTTCTTAATAATAAAAAGATTAAAATATTTAATTATTGTGTGCAAGCACACTATAAAGTTGAATAATAAAAAAACAAGTGTTGAAATTATAACACAAGTGTCATTGACACTGGTCAGATGATCATAAAATAGACAACATACAATGCCCAGTGAGTTGACTGTTGCTTATATATGCATCAGCACACACAGGGATGCTGATGACTATTGTTTGCTCATTCACTCATAAAGATGCCTTTTGAGCTGAGACTTGAAGATATATTTGAAGGATGCTTTTATTTATTATGGAAAATATTATTATGTCAATTATTATTATTGCATATTTTACTATAAAAAATTTCAAACACAAAGTAGATAAACTATTGAAATATACTCTCATGAATCCATTACCCAACCTCAATAATCATTAACTCATGACAATTCTTTTTCTTTTATATTTCTAACCACTTTGCACCCCCAGTGGATATTTACCCATAAAAATCCAAGACTTCATATCACTTCATCCATAAGTATGTCAGTATATTTACCTACAAGATAAGGATTCTTTTTTCCCCAACATTATTGTAATATCTTTATCATACCTCATAATAATAATAATAATAATAATACTATCTTAGTATCATCAGATGTCCAGTCAGAGTTCAAATTTTCCAACTTGCCTTATAAATATTTTTACAGTTGGTTTGCTTGGACCAGGAGCCAAATAAGGCCATGCATTGCATTTAGTAGGCATGTGAAAGACACATATGAATGTAAAATGTTAAAGGCAGATATTGCCAGGTTTTCTTTGACTTCCCCAGACAAATTAGTTGTTTCATCACAATACTGTAGACACTTCCAAAATAGCATGTATCCCATTGTGCTGCCTCTGGTACATGTTTTTTGTCTTCTTATTTCAAAAATAAGCAATGTACATCAAAGGGAAAATCTGAAATACAGATGAACAAAAAGGAAAAAAAATCATCTACCAGAGATAACCACTGCAATATGTAATATGCAGTACTGTAATATGTACTGCAAAATACTGTAATATGTACTTTTGGTGCACGTATTATTTTCTAAGAAATTATTTTATACATATATCTATAAAATTGTATCTATCACTGTAATTGTCTGCTTACATATCTTGCTATCTATCCCACTAAACTGTGAACTCTTTCAGGGAAAGAATCTTGTCTTACTTATCTTTTATTTCTCAGCCCTTCTTACAGCATCTGGAAATCCATTTGCTTAAATCAATGAAGTGACAGGAGCTTGTCTGTTTACCTTTGGTCTCCAAATGCTGAAATTATTTTGGCTGTCTCACACTGGAGAATCATGACAGTCTTGCAGTGCCAGGAGTGGCTAGCTCCTTAGAGAGCTATTAGCTACTCTGCCAGTGATTCTCCACTGGAATGCCTTATTATCAGGGCTCAGTCCTTTACATACATATTTTTGCTAAGAAGGCATGTTTTTAGGAAGGACTACTGTCTGAGGCTGGGTTCCCCAGGAAGCAAATCCTGAAATGGAGATTACGATGCAGAGAATTTATTAGGGTGTTCTTGAACCAACAACTATGGAAGGGAAAGAATGGGAAAGATGTAGGATTCGCAAAGGGGGAAGATAAGTTGGAACATAGTTTCAGTGGAAACTTCAGCCAATCTGTCCTGTGTTGGGGCTAGAGGTTTAGGCATTTATACTCTTGCATATATCAGTCATTGGGTATGTAAGCATTCCCAGGAAGAGGTCACAACCTTGGATGAAGTGGTTCTTTCTTTTTTCTTTCCTTTTTTTTTTTTTTTTTTTTTTTTTTTTTACCGATACAGAGAGAGAGTCAGCGAGAGGGATAGATAGGGACAGACATACAGGAATGGAGAGAGATGAGAAGCATCAATCATCAATTTTTCGTTGCAACACCTTAGTTGTTCATTGATTGCTTTCTCATATGTGCCTTGACCGCGGGCCTTCAGCAGACCGAGTAACCCCTTGCTCGAGCCAGCGAACTTGGGTCCAAGCTGGTGAGCTTTTGCTCAAACCAGATAAACCCGTGCTCAAGCTGGCGACCTCGGGGTCTTGAACCTGGGTCCTCCGCATCCCAGTCCGATGCTCTATCCACTGCGCCACTACCTGGTCATGCGGATGCAGTGGTTCTTTTCAGCATCTGGGGGAATAAGTCCTTTGGTCCAGAAGTGAGATCTCAGCAGTGTATTCTAAAGTTCAGCACATATAATCCGACCCCCTTATTTAAAGTTGTAACCCCTGCACCTGCATTCTCCCTCCTCTCCCCTGCCTTATATTTCTCCATTGCACTTATCAGCTAACATACCATACCATTCATTTATTGATTTTATTTTTATCTCTTTCCCCGACTAGACTGTGAGATTTTTGTGGACAGAGATTTTTGTCTTTATACTTTTTTCATTGCTGTATTTCGAGCATCTAGAATAATCTCTGACATATAGTAAGTACTCAACACATATTGATGCCTAAAATATGCTGGGGGAAAAATTAGATGTAGTTAGAATAATAGAAAAATATAATTGGCCATTAGTTGATAATTATTGAAACTAGGCAATGAGTACCCAGAAATTCAATATATTATTCTCTCAAATTTTGTATGCCCTTGAAATTCTTCATAATAAAAGTCTTTAAATAAAGGCTTACTTTAAATTTACTACTCTCGCCTGACCAAGCGGTGGCACAGTGGATAGAGTGTCGGACTGGAGATGCGGAAGACCCAGGTTCAAGACCCCGAGGTTGCCAGCTTGAGTGCAGACTCATCTGGTTTGAGCAAAAGCTCACTAGCTTTCACCCAAGGTCGCTGGCTCGAGCAAGGGGTTAATCGGTCTGCTGAAGGCCCGTGGTCAAGGCACATATGAGAAAGCAATTGATGAACAACTAAGGTGTTGCAATGAAAGACTGATGATTGATGCTTCTCATCTCTCTCCGTTCTCGTCTGTCTGTCTCTGTCTAAACCTCTCTCTGACTCTCTTTCTGTCTGTAAAAAAAAAAAATTACTACTCTCAAGTGGAGAGAGTAATAAGAGAGGCTGTTTTTCTTCTCTCTTTTTCTCCCAAAGGTATTCTGAAAATACAATTAAACATCTTCCTCAGTGGAACAGAAAATCAATATCTTTGCTCTCGTGCTCCAAAACTGTCCTCCAGCCATCCCAGGAGGCATGCTCTGCTTCCATAGAGTCCCCCAAGTCACTGAGCCCCTGTAGGGGGTTAATGGTGCAATTTTAGTTTTCTTCTCTCAGGATGCCAATATTTTACAGATATTAGAGAATTAGGCCAACCTTTTTTTTTTTTTTTTTTTTTTGCTAGACACTGCATAGATACAATTAGACAGGACTAATGCATTCTGAGAAACTAAGAGTGATTATCGTGCTTCCCCTCTTGTCAGTCATGGAACAGTGGATAGAAGGCGACTGTGTGAGAGTGCTTACCCCTCTCCAAAGTGGAAGGTGAGTTGACCCACCACGTGGAGGAGAGGGGAGAAAGGAGCAGTAACCCCTTTTCTGCTGCTCTTCCCCAAACAAAGACCGGACATGATATTGCTTCTAACCTTAATTCCTTCCACTCGCCCTGAGGCCCCTGAGTTCTAGCTACACTGGCCTCTGCTGCTCTGACATGGCCAGACACGCCCTTGAGTTGGCGCCTTTACAGTGACCTCCTCCTCTGCCTGTAACAGTCTCCACATGGCTCATTCCCTCACCTTGTCAAGCCTTAGCTCAAATGTCACCTTCTCAGTGATGAATTATTTAAAATTGCACCCACTTCTACCATCCCTGTACTCCCAACCCCATTACATTGCTTTAGTTTTCTATTATTCCTTGCCACTTACTCTTGCAAATATATAATTTATCTATTTCTTCTTTTTTTTTTTTTTTGTATCTTTCCGAAGCCAGAAACGGGGAGGCAGTCAGACAGACTCCCGCATGCGCCCGACCAGGATCCACCCGGCACGCCCACCAGGGGGCTATGCTCTGCCCTCTGGGCCGTCGCTCGGTTGTGACCAGAGCCACTCTAGCGCCTGAGGCAGAGGCCACAGAGCCATCCTCAGCGCCTGGGCCATCTTTACTCCGATGGAGCCTTGGCTGCGGGAGGGGAAGAGAGAGGCAGAGAGGAAGGAGAGGGGGAGGGGTGGAGAAGCAGATGGGCGCTTCTCCTGTGTGCCCTGGCCGGGAATCAAACCCGGGACTCCTGCACGCCAGGCTGACACTCTACCACTGAGCCAACCAGCCAGGGCTCTATTTCTTCTTTTTTAAAAGACTTTATATATTCATTTTAGGGGAGGTGGAGCAGGAAGCATCAACTCCCATATGCAGAAGAGGATTAAGATCAGTTGAGGCCCTGGGAGCAGAAGAAACTTTTGGGCCCCATAAAAGAAAGAGAAAGACAGGGAAAATAAAAATACATTTTAACCATTGTTGGGCAAATGAATTTGTAAAATTTGTATTTTTTGAGTTTGCTTACTTTTATTGTTAAAAAATGGTGCTGGGCAGCCACGTGTGTACTTGCCCTCAGAGCAGGGCAGGTGATTGCAATTGTAGATGGCATTCCTTCTTGGGAGGGGCTGTTGTTTTGGTAATGCTTGCTGGAGAAAGGGTTTTGTGGCCAAGTCAGTTTTGCAGGGAGAGCAGAGAGAATGCAGAGTGCTGAAGAAGCCAGTTTTTAAAAAAAATTTTATTTATTCCTTTTTTATAGAGGAGAGGGAGAGACAGAGAGAGAGAGAGAGGAGAGGAGCTGGAAGCATCAACTCCCATATGTGCCTTGACCAGGCAAGCCCAGGGTTTCGAACCGGCGACCTCAGCATTTCCAGGTCGACGCTTTATCCACTGCGCCACCACAGGTCAGGCCAGAAGCCAGTTTTTTTGCAGAGAGAAGAGAAAGTGTGCAGATGGGGAACCAGAGCTGAGGGGCTTTGGGAGCTCCACTGAGACTGGTGGGGGTCTTTGATTCTAGGGGAACCAGAGAAGATTCTCCTGGTTGTGGCACCATATAACACATTAGGGCTTTGGGAGCCCTGAATGAAAGGGAAGTGTTTTCCCTGTCTGTTTTCTCATTGGCTGGTGTGAGGCTTTAAAAAAGGAATAGCCCACCGTTTTTTGGCTCCACTGTTTCTTTACCATCTGCCATAATGTGAACCTGCATGGCCACGACGGTGGTGGTCACTGGCCATACACTCCAGTTTATACTTTAAAACAACCAGAGTGATCTTATAAAAATGTAAGTCTGACCACAGGTAAGGGTGGCAGTGGGCGAAGCAGCATGGAAGGTGCAGCGCCCTGTGCCTAGTCACAAACAGAAGCCATAATGCCACTGTAAGGTATTTTTCCCGCCAAGAAGGAATGAAGGGGGCTCAGAGCCACAAAGTGTGGAATAACAAAAGGCTTTATTAAGTACAGAGCGCATCCTGCCCAGCAAGGTTCCCTGGCCCCGAGGAAAGAAAAATGGAGGGGATGGAGGCCAGGGAAGTCGCAAGGATTAAACCACCTGGGAGATATTTGAAGGGTCCCTCTAGGGAAGTCGAGCTAATATGACGTGTTGAAATCTCACTGGCTGGCAGATGGTCGCTTTTTTCCAAAGGGTTCCTGTGAAGCCTCTTTTGGCACTCTTGGTTGTGGGCGGTCCTAGCCAAAGTTCGCGGGTCTGGGTTCCCCATGTGACCATCCCCCATTATCCACCGACCTTACAGCCACCCATGGCTGGAGAGCTACACAAGAAATCTGCTTGACAGGAGCTGTAGCCTTCAGTAAAAGATGAAGCCAAGAAAATAAATCTGACCACTTTCTCCCTTCCTCTCATCTCCCACCAGTGCCCCCTGTGGCTGAACTCAGCCAGAAACCAGACGGTAGGGGAGCCACTGATGCAGTCCTTAGAAGTCAGCCTCCCTGGGCACAGGGAGGATTTGGATTTGGATGGAGGGAGAATATTGAAAATACCCAGTTTTTTTTATCTTCTTTCATGCTGTTTATATCATTCCTAAAATATGACAAGTTTTCCCTCAACTCAGGACTTTTTTTTTACTTGCTTTTCCTTTTGCCTGGAGTGCTCCTTCACATAGCTAGCTCCTTCTCATCCTGGTACAGGTCCCTTCCTCAGACAGGTGTTCCCTGATCAGTGTCCTGTCTGGAAGAAATCAGCTGTAGCTGGAGTTCAAAACAAACAAAAAAAAATTAATAAAAAATTAAAAAAGAGAGAAAGAATTATCCAAACATTTTTCCAAGAGATAGTTTAATAAATGAAGAAATATAAATAATTTTTAGAATTTCTGAATTTCATAAAAAAAAGTTATCAAGTTCTACAGTGTACAAGAAAATGACAGCCCAAATATTACTGAATTTTGTATTGCATTTCATAAAACATTGTTCTTTTTAAAATAAAGGTAATTTAAAAAATATACAGTGTGTCCATAAAGTCATGGTGCACTTTTGACCGGTCACAGAAAAGCAACAAAAGACTATAGAAATGTGAAATCTGCACTAAATAAAAGGAAAACTCTCCCAGTTTCATACCTATTCAGTGCAGTTCAATGTGGGCTCATGCACAAATTTTTTAGGGCTCCTTAGGTAGCTATCCCGTATAGCCTCTACAGACTCGTCACTGACTGATGGCCTACCAGAACAGGGTTTCTCCACCAAACTGCCGGTTTCCTTCAACTGCTTATCCCACCGAGTAATGTTATTCCTATGTGGTGGTGCTTCGTTATAAATGCACCGATATTCACGTTGCACTTTGGTCACGGATTCGAATTTAGCGAGCCACAGAACATACTGAACTTTCCTCTGTACTGTCCACATCTCGACTGGCATGGCCGTGGGCTGCTCCACTGTATACATGGTGCTACATCATCATCTGCACGTGCGCACATGCTGCCACATCATCCTACAGAAACTGGGAGGGTTTTCCTTTTATTTGGTGCAGATTTCACATTTCTATCGTCTTTTTTTGCTTTCCTGTGACCGGTCAAAAGTGCACCATGACTTACGGACACACTGTATAACCACGTATCTAATTTCTATACCTATGTGTAACTTCACACACATAAATTCACAAGCCAGGAAAAATCCTTTATTATATTATGATCCTTACATTGGGATCACAAAAGATGATAATTTTAACCATATGTAAAAGTTAAAAAAGCATTACATTTTTGAAATTCTAACAGAGGTCAACAGACAGCAGTACGAAAAAGGGAATTTGTTATGAATTTCCTGACATACTGATCAAGTGTTTTCTAGTCCAGTTGCCTCTCTTGTTCTCTCCACTCAAAGATGTCCATCTCATTTCTGGTTTCTTATCATTCATATGATCTGGGAAGCAGAGGCACATGGTCAGATGATCTCAACTGTTAGTTGTAAATGATAAATGAATGGCTTTTTTACCTTACTTCTATTCGAGCCACTGCTCTTACTGAAAGACAGACTTACTGTGAAGTCAATGAAATATACTTAAGCTTATAGAAGCCTCTTCCAAGGACCAGAGAAAACACCTAGCTCTTGTTCACATATCCATAAACTTTTGTAAAACATGAAATGTCTTTAAAATACAATTGGTTGAGATCTTTGCCTTTGCACTACCAACTTTGTATCAAACTTCCCATCACATTGATGGATATTTATGGAAGTCAAATAAAGGAAAGTTGAGTTGAGGATTCATTGAGTTTAGTGAAATATGTTAAGTGATTCATAGTCACTTCCATGTAAAGTTATTTCTAGTCTGCCCAATATAGGATCCAGGAACACACCTACTGCCAGCTGGGCCAACTGATCTGGTGTTCTGACCTGAAGGTGCAGGGACAGAAGTCCTATCACAATGTAAATGTGTCCTACAGCTTCTGGCACCAAAGTATGTCAGTAGTGGATGAGAAACAAAGTCATCGGTATGATGGAGTGACTTGGGGATGATCAATGCTGCTGAAAGTACAACCTGAAGAACATGCACATAGAGTCAACCCTTCAATTAAAAGGCGAAGATGATCAGACTGGGTGAAAAAAAGCAACCCAACTATATGCTGCTCAGAAGATACATGCTTTAAATATAAAGACATAAAAAGGTTGGCCCTGGCAGGTTAGCCAGTTGGTTAGAGCGTTGTTCCCATATGCCAAGCTTATGGGTTTGATCCCTGGTCAGGGCACATAAGGAATCAACTAACGTGTGCATAAATAAGTTGAACAACAATTTTCTCTCTCATTCCTTTCTCTCTAAAATCAATCATAATAATAAAAAGACATAGAAAAATTGAAAGTAAAAAGATAGAACCATACTGAGCCAGAGCTGGCACTGAGAAGTGTAAAATTATAAATGGAATATTCAACCTGACCAGGTTGTGGCACAATGAACAGAGTGCCAGCTTAGGACTCTGAGGACCCAGGTTTGAACCCCAAGGTCACTGGCTTAAGCGCAGGCTCATCCAGCTTGAGCATGGGATCATAGACATGACCCCATAGTGGTTGGCTTGAACTCAAAGGTCACTGGCTTGAAGCCCAAGGTTGCTTGCTTGATCAAGGTGTCACTGGCTCAGCTGGAGACCTTCCCCCCCATCAAGGCACATATGAAAAAACAATCAATGAACAACTAAGGTATTGCAAGTATGAGCTGATGCTTCTCATCGCTCTCCTTTCCTGCCTGTCTGTCCCTGTCTGTCTGTCTCTTTCTTTTGCTTAAATGAATAAATAAATGAAAATTTCAGTTCTCCATATCTAGTCAAAATGGAAGCTTTCTCTTTTTCATAATATACTTGCTAATGCTACATAAACAGTTTTACATATATACCTTTTTTCCTTACACAATAGATTTTATTAGAATCCCTGTTTGTGAGGCATAAAATAAATCTGTAGCAGTACTAAGAGTGTATGTGTGTGTGTGTATGAAAATGTATGTGTCATGTATCACAATCAAAAATAAAAAACAAGTTTTGATCATCATGCCATAGGAAAGATTGACTGCTCCTCCCATTTTCTCTATAGAAATTGATACTATAAAATTAATGTCACGTTCCCTGGCTGGATAGCTCAGTTGATTGGAGCGTTGTTCTGGAGCATGGAGGTTGTACCGAGGTTGCTGGTTTGATTCCCCGGTCAGGGCACATACAGGAGCAGCTAGCTCCATGTTTCTGTCTCTCTCCCTTCCTCTCTCTCTCAAAAAAAAATTTTTTTTTAATATCATGTGAAAAACTTGAAGCCCATAAATATGCAGAAGAAAGATTATTACAGGTATGCCAGGCAGTTAATGAAAATGTTATGTATTTTTTAAAATTTTATAATGTTTTTGGTATTTGTCAGCTTTTCTAAATGTGTAATTTTCTATGATTTCTTTGCTCATTCAAGTAATTATTCACCTTTTGGTATACAACAATACTACAATTTCATATTGTTATTCTTTTTTTGAAAAGAGGGCCTCAAACATTTAAAAAGTTTTAGGTGCCACCTTCCCAAACCGGTTCCCTCCCTGCCTATATGCCTATCAATGAACTGTATGTACATTTAAATTAAACAAGTCAGACTGATTTTTTACTTGAATCATGTAATTAAACAGCTTTCACAGTTGAATAGGCTGTGTTACTCTGAGCATTCAGCTTAGCACAATTCCTCTGAGAGGCTGAAAAATATTGTCTTTCCTGTAGACTTGCAAATACGAAATTCTTTGCACTAATTGTTGAAGCCATGTCCAGAGCCTCTTCCTACACTTCTCATTATAGTTGTACTCATCTGATGTGATGAAAGCAGACAGTGGACAGTAACAAGGGTACAGCTGGTTTCTCACCTGCATTCATACTCAGAATGAATATGGAAGCTAAGTAGGTTCATGTTACCCCTCTTTCTCTCATATGCCCAAAGTTGGTTTCATATTTTCTTTCTTTTTTTTTTTTTTACAGAGATAGAGAGTGAGTCAGAGAGAGGGACAGACAGAGACAGACAGATAGGAACGGAGAGAGATGAGAAGCATCAATCATTAGTTTTTCATTGCGCGTTGCAACACCTTAGTTGTTCATTGATTGCTCTCTCATATGTGCCTTGACCGCGGGCCTTCAGCACACTGAGTAACCCCTTGCTAGAGCCAGCGACCTTGGATTCAAGCTGGTAGGCTTTTTGCTCAAACCAGATGAGCCCGCGCTCAAGCTGGCGACCTCAGGGTCTCGAACCTGGGACCTCTGCATCCCAGTCCGACACTCTATCCACTGTGCCACCGCCTGGTCAGGCTATTTTCATATTTTTAAAACAAGTTTTTATTTTATTTTTTTACAGAGACAGAGAGAGAGTTCAAGAGAGGGATAGAGGGATAGACAGGGACAGATAGATAGATGAGAAGCATCAATCATTATTAGTTTTTCGTTGCGCGTTGCAACACCTTAGTTGTTCATTGATTGCTTTCTCATATGTGCCTTGACCGCGGGCCTTCAGCAGACCGAGTAACCCCTTGCTCAAGCCAGTGACTTTGGGTCCAAGCTGGTGAGCTTTTGCTCAAACCAGATGAGCCCACGCTCAAGCTGGCGACCTCGGGGTCTTGAACCTGGGTCCTCCGCATCCCAGTCCGATGCTCTATCCACTGTGCCACCGCCTAGTCAGGCTTCATACTTTTTAAAGTATGAGAGCCTTGAGCCTGACCTGTGGCAGCACAGTGGGTAAACCCTCGACCTGGAATGCTGAGGTCTCTGGTTTGAAAACCCTGGGCTTGCCTAGTCAAGGCACATATGGGAGTTGATGCTTCCTGCTCCTCTTCCCTGCCTTTCTCTCCTCTCTCTAAAATCAATAAATAAAATCTTTTAAAAAATAAATAAATAAAAGTGTGACAATCTTGGAAATAGAAAACCATTGTTAGAGCACAGAAATCCTTCCTTTTTAGGGTTTTTTTTTTTTTTTTTTTTCAGAAAGAGAATCAGACAGGGACAGACAGACAGAAACAGAGAGATGAGAGGCATCAATCACCAGTTTTTAGTTGCGCATTGCGACACCTTAGTTGTTCATTGATTACTTTCTCATGTGTGCCTTGACTGCGGGCCTTCTGCAGACTGAGCAACCCCTTGCTCGAGCCAGCAACCCTGGGTCCAAGCTGGTGAGCTTTTGCTCAAACCAGATGAGCCCGCGCTCAAGCTGGCGACCTCGGGGTCTTGAACCTGGGTTCTTGGCATCCCAGTCCGACGCTCTATCCACTGCGGCACTGCCTGGTCAGGCGAAATCCTTCCTTTTTAAAAATTATTTTTTAGAATAAACAGACAGCCAACTATATGGGAACTGATATTTTCAAACGACAGCTCAGATAAGGGCCTAATATCCAAAATTTACAAAGAACTCATAAAACTCAACAACAAACAAACAAACAATCCAATAAAAAAAATGGGAAGAGGACATGAACAGACACTTCTCCCAGGAAGAGATACAAATGGCCAACAGATATATGAAAAGATGCTCAGCTTCATTAGTTATTAGAGAAATGCAAATCAAAACTACAATGAGATACCACCTCACTCCTGTTAGATTAGCTATTATCAACAAGACGGGTAATAGCAAATGTTGGAGAGGCTGTGGAGAAAAAGGAACCCTCATTCACTGTTGGTGGGACTGTAAAGTAGTACAACCATTATGGAGGAAAGTATGGTGGTTCCTCAAAAAACTGCAAATAGAACTACCTTATGACCCAGCAATCCCTCTACTGGGTATATACCCCAAAAACTCAGAAACATTGATACGTGAAGACACATGTAGCCCCATGTTCATTGCAGCACTGTTCACAGTGGCCAAGACATGGAAACAGCCAAAAAGCCCTTCAATAGAAGACTGGATTAAGAAGATGTGGCACATATACACTATGGAATACTACTCAGCCATAAGAAATGATGACATCAGATCATTTACAGCAAAATGGTGGGATCTTGATAATATTATAAGGAGTGAAATAAGTAAATCAGAAAAAAACAAGAATTACATGATTCCATACATTGGTGGAACATAAAAATGAGACTAAGAGACATGGACAAGAGTGTGGTGGTTACCATGGGTGGGGGGGAGGGAGGACATGGGAGGGAGGGAGGGAGAGAGTTAGGGGGAGGGGGAGGGGCACAGAGAACTAGATAGAGGGTGACGGAGGACAACCTGACTTTGGGCGAGGGGTTTGCAACATAATTTGATGACAAAATAACCTAGACATGTTTTCTTTGAATATATGTACTCTGATTTATTAATGTCATCCCATTACCATTAATAAAAAATAAAAAAAAAAAAAAAAAAAAAAAAAAAAAAAAAAAAAAAAAAATTATTTTTTAGGCCCTGGCCAGTTGGCTCAGTAGTAGAGCATTGGCCTGGCGTGCAGGAGTCCTGGGTTCGATTCCTGGCCAGAGCACACAGGAGAAGCACCCATCTGCTTCTCCACCCCTCCCCCTCTCCTTCCTCTCTGTCTCTCTCTTCCCCTCCTGCAGCCAAGGCTCCATTGGAGCAAAGTTGGCCCGGGCGCTGAGGATGGCTGTATGGCCTCTGCCTCAGGCGCTAGAATGGCTCTGGTTGCAACAGAGTGACACCCCAGATGGGCAAAGCATCGCCCCCTGGTGGGCATGCCGGATGAATTCCGGTCGGGCGCATGCGGGAGTCTGTCTGACTGCCTCCCCGTTTTCAACTTCAGAAAAATACAAAAAAAAAAAAATTATTTTTTAAAGATATGGAATGATTCATGAATTTGCATGTCATCCTAGCACAGGGGCCATGTTAATGTTCCCCTGCAGTGTTCCAGTTTTAGTGTATGTGCTGCCAAAATGAGCACCAGAAATTCGTCCTATTTAAAATGAAACATTAGAAGATCAGTCTGTAGGGTGGCAAGGGATCGGAGTAGACTCAGCTGGCCTCTCTGTCATTTGCATTTCAGATTTCCCTGTGGATCTCTCAGATTTAGAGGCCCACTTCCTTCTGAAAGCTTTAAATGTGCACAGGAACCCCTGTGTGTTTTGGTTAAGAGCTAGGAGTATGGGCACTGGAGGGAGAACCGTGGAGACCCAGCTCTGCCACTCACTAACTGGGAGACCATTGGCAGATGCCCTAAACTCTCTACACTGCTCTTCATTCAATATTTAACAAAGGATTGTTTATATTTGTATTTATATCTATATATTAATGAGCAAATACTGGAAATACTAAACAAGACAGATGAGGCTTCTGCCTGTATGGTGCTTCCATTTTAGGGGTGATACAAATAATATCTCAGTAAATGTACAGTAGACTAGTGCCCTTCCTAGATTGCCATTCCCCCTTCACTGGGAACTGCCTTGCCCAAGTGTGCACCCCCTCTGTGGGGTTGGTCCATGGCCAATGACTAGGTCATGTGGACATGCAAAGGCCTGGCCCCCTTATCTCAATTTTGGACAAGTCTTAAGAGCGTTCTTAGCTCCAGAGCTCTGATAGGCTTGGCTGAGGCCTCCTCAGCGTTGCAGCCAGCTTCTCCCTCAACTCAAAGCTGCCTTCTTCTCTCTCTTTTTTCTTTTTTAAAAAAAATTAATTTAGGCCCTGGCCGGTTGGCTCAGCGGTAGAGCGTCGGCCTAGCGTGCGGAGGACCCGGGTTCGATTTCCGGCCAGGGCACACAGGAGAAGCGTCCATTTGCTTCTCCACCCCTCCGCCGCGCTTTCCTCTCTGTCTCTCTCTTCCCCTCCCGCAGCCAAGGCTCCTTTGGAGCAAAGATGGCCCAGGCGCTGGGGATGGCTCTGTGGCCTCTGCCTCAGGCGCTAGAGTGGCTCTGGTCGCAATATGGCGACGCCCAGGATGGGCAGAGCATCGCCCCCTGGTGGGCAGAGCGTAGCCCCTGGTGGGCGTGCCGGGTGAATCCCGGTCGGGCGCATGCGGGAGTCTGTCTGACTGTCTCTCCCTGTTTCCAGCTTCAGAAAAATGAAAAAAAAAAAAAAAAAAAAAAATTTAGTAATTTTAAGGAGAGAAAGGGATAGAGAAAGAGAGAGAAACATTGATATGTTGTTTCACTCATTCATGCAGTCATTGGTTGATTCTTGAAGTGCCCTGACTGGGGATCAAACCCACATATGGGGATGATGCTCTAACCAACTAAGCTACCTGGCCAGGGCTTGCTTTCTTCTCTTCTTTACAGTCCCTGATAAACCTTCTCCACACAACTGTACACTAGAGCTTGTTTTCAGAGAATTTGAACTAAAACAATAAAATACATCAGATAGAAAAATATAGATTGTGATAAGTGAAGGAAAACCCCAGGGGCTTAAGTTGAGCCCGGAGGGTTAACTCAGACAGTTGCTCATATTTATGTGAGCCAGGGAGGAAAGATGAAACCCCAAAGGGGTGATGTGGTAGAGAACAGGGAAAACCACTTTAATTAACTCTCTGGGATAATCACTTTTAACCACCTCTCTTAGAAATAAGTCTTTTTAACATTTTAATACATTTTATTTCAATATATTAACTTTCAGTGTGATTAATGCTAGGAGGAAATAGAAGTTAATTTCATGCACCGTTTAATTACAACTATAAAAATACGCTTAGAGAAAGAAGGATCAGAAAGGAATATAATATATTAACGGGTTACATGAGTAAAAATATGTGACTTCTTTCCTCTATTTAAAAAAAAATGTCTGCAACTTAATATTTTAATGAGAAAAATTAACGTTAGCTTTTTAAAAGAAGCTATTTGTTGAAGCAACCCCTTAAGAAACGTTCTAGAATTACCATACCTCTGTACTGACCTAGTGAGTATCTGCTGAAACAATCCTACCTTTTTCCATTCATGTGACATTGGACATCACTTTATGGGATTGTGTTTACATGGAAAGTACTCTTGAAATAAGAGAAGGTACTTATTTCTTCCCGGATATCATTTAGGAACATTTAGGAAATACTGCCACCGTGTGGATGGTAGAGTTTATTTTGAGTTCCTGTTGCTTAGATTCTATGTAAGAAGACTAGCAAAGGGTATATGTACATTTCTGGGGCTTGGGTTGAAACAAGAGGGTTAACTCAGAGTGTTGCTCATGTACATGTGAGCCAAGGAGGAAAGATGAAATCCCAAGTAGGCGGGAAGTTAAAGTAGAAATCTTCAAGAGACTGAATTGCGCATCTGGTACACGAGTAATAATACATCCTGAATAATCATGGACGTGCAAAGTTTTAACGTTGCTGTGTATCATGTTTTCTTTTTTCATAACCAGAAAAAACAAGATTGTAAGTGTCCAATTATTGAAGATGAATTGAATAAATAATGATACACTTCTACAATGAACTACTTACTCTTTGACCTTTAAAGTGATACTGATGCCTGACCTGTGGTGGCGCAGTGGATAAAGTGTCGACCTGGAAATGCTGAGGTTGCCAGTTTGAAACCCTGGGCTTGCCTGGTCAAGGCACATATGGAAGTTGATGCTTCCTGCTCCTCCCCCCTTCTCTCTCTCTCTCTCTCTCTCTCTCTCTCTCTCTCCTCTCTCTCTCTCTCCCGCTCTCTCTCCTTTCTAAAATGAATAAATAAAAAAATAAAGTGATACTGAAAATGTGTAGTGACAAAGAATGATGCTTATCATATGCAGTTGACACTTGAACAATGTGAAGGTTAGGGATGCCAAGCTTGCACACTCAAAAACCTGTGTGTAATTTTTGATTCCCCCCAAATTTATGGTATCTGAGGGAGATTGGTTAAAGGACCCCCTGCAGCCTGACCAGGCGGTGGCACAGTGGATGGAGCATCGGACTGGGATGCAGAGGACCCAGGTTCGAGACCCCGAGGTCGCCAGCTTGAGTGTGGACTCATCTGGTTTGAGCAAAAGCTCACCAGCTTGGACCCCCAAAAAAGTCACTGGCTGGAGCAAGGGGTTGCTCCATCTGCTGAAGGCCCATGGTCAAGGCACATATGAGAAAGCAATCAATGAACAACTAAGGTGACGCAACGAAAAACTAATGATTGATGCTTCTCATCTCTCTCCGTTCCTGTCTGTCTGTCCCTATCTATCCTTCTCTCTGACTCTCTCTGTCTCTGTAAAAAACAAAAAACCAAAAACCCCCCAAAAAACAAAAATAAAGGGCCCCCTGCAGAAACCGAAATCCTTGGTTGCTCAGGTCCTTATATATGGTGTAGAACAATGCATACAGTTGGCTCTTTGCATCCCTGGATTCTCAACAATGGATCAAAAAGACTGTTTCATGTGTGGTTGATTGACTCTTCTGATATGAAATCTAGGAATATAGTGGGCTGACTGTACATTTACTGAAAAAAATCTACATATAAGTACACTTGTGTAGTTCAAACCCATTTTATTCAAGGGTCAAATGTATTTTTTAGTAAAAAATGCAGATCACAAAGTAGCATGTATCACACACAGCTATAACACTACAAGGCTATACATCAAAATGTTAATAATAGTAATAATAATTTACACATATTTAGTGATTACTATGTGCCAGGCAGATTAAAATAGCTATGTTGGGTCCATTGACTCCTCTTTTCTCCAATGTAGTCTTTCTAATGCTTCCCTTTCCTTCCATCCCTTGCCTCTCCTGGACCTCTTTAGCAGGCTGGTCATGCATATATAGTCCAGAAGAATGGTTTTAAATACATGAACTAAAACACATTGCATTGAACAAGGAAAAATTACATATGAAACAGTTTAAAATAACTAAAAAACAAATTTGTGATATAGTAATATGTATGTATAGTATAGATATATTATATAGTATAGTAATATATATCTATATATTTTATTAATGCATACATAATCTATAGTAGAAAGTATAGTAATAATTTCTATGTAGAGATATTAATAAATAATGTTTCAAGATAATTGCAGCAACTGTGATATGATATGAAATATTTGTCACACAACATAATCAGCAGTTCAAATGCTATAGAAATGTTTACCTGAAACCGATATACTTATTGATCAATTCACCACATTAAATTTAATTTTTAAATTAAAAACAAATTTTTAAAAAAGAATTATTTGTGATTTCTGTTGGTGAAAATGTCACTGTGTTTTGTAGGCTATATTCATAATTGAATTAAATATTAAATTGCAGTTAAAACTTAGTGATAATATATATATATTTTATCTATCCATAAGACATTGGTTAAAGAACCCCTGTCCTTCAGTCTATTAAGCAGCCAACCATCAGATCATGTCATTCCCTTTTCAAACCCTTTAAACTGCTTTCTATCTCACTTAAAATCCTTACGCCAAGAAGGTTTGGCCCATATGTCCTTTCTGCTCTCACTTCCTGCCATCTTCTACCAGTCTCCGCTTGCTCACTGCATGGTTGATTGACTCTTCTGATATGAAATCCAGGAATATAGTGGGCTGACTGTACATTTACTGAAAAAATAAATCTACATATAAGTACACTTGTGTAGTTCAAACCCATGTTATTCAAGGGTCAAATGTATTTTTTAGTAAAAAATGCAGATCACAAAGTAGCATGTATCACACACAGCTATAACACTACAAGGCTATACATCAAAATGTTAATAATAGTAATAATAATTTACACATATTTAGTGATTACTATGTGCCAGGCAGATTAAAATAGCTATGTTGGGTCCATTGACTCCTCTTTTCTTCAACGTAGTCTTTCTAATGCTTCCCTTTCCTTCCATCCCTTGCCTCTCCATACTGCCTTCTGTACAGTTCTTTGAACACAAGTCAACCAAAGTCCTGATCTTTGCTATTGCCATTCTCTTTCCTTAGATATTGGCAGGACTTGTTGCCTTATATCAGAGGTCAATATTTTCCATAAATGGACAGGTAGTAAATATTTTAGGTTTTGTGGGCCATATCATCTCTGTGGCAACGACTCAACTCTACTGTGATAGTGCCAAAGCAACCATTGACAATGCATAAATGAATGGGTGTGATGCATGTCACTAAACCTTTGTTTCTGGACAGTGAATTTTTTTTAATTGTTCTTTTTCTTTTTTGAGAGAAAGAGAGAGAAAGGAGAGAGATGAGAAGTATCAACTTGCAGTTGCTTCACTTTAGTTGTTCATTGATTGCTTCTCAGATGTGCCTTGACCTGGGGCTCACCAAGCCAGTTACCCCTTGCTCAAGTCTGTGACCTTGGGCTGCAAGCCAGCGACTTTGGGATCATGTCGATGGTCCTGTGCTCAAGCTAGCAAGCTCACTCAAAATGGTGACCTTGACATTTCAAACCAGAGACCTCAGTGTCCTGGGTTAATGCTCTATCCACTGTGCCACCACCAGTCAGGCTAAACACTGAAATTTGAATTGCATATAATTTCCACATTACAAAATTATCTTCTGTCAAATTTTTTTTTTGCATTTTGATGATGTTAATTAGCTCCCTTGTCAGCTACCCTAGCCATCTACAAATTTGACAACTTTATTATTTTTTAGTTTTTTTAGTGAGAGAGACAGAGACAGGAAGGGAGAGAGATGAGAAGCATCAGCTTGTAGTTGTGGCACTTTAGTTGTTCAATGATTGTTTCTTATACATGGCTTGATGGGGGCTCCAGCCACACCAGTGACCCCTTGCTCAAGCCAGTGACCTGGGCTCAAGTCAATGACCTTGGGCTTCAAGACAGTGACCTTTGGGCTCAAGCCAGTGACCATGGGGTCATGTCTATGATCCCACACTTAAGCCAGCAACCCTGTGATCAAGCTGGTGAGCCTGCACTCAAGCCAGATGAGCTTCCACTCAAGCTGGTGACCTCAGGGTTCTGAACCTGGGTCCTGAGCATCCCAGGTTGATGCTCCATTCATTGTGCTACCACTTGGTCAGGCAAATTTGACAATGTTAATAACATCTTCTTCCAAACCTTTCAGAGTAAGGCAAAGAGGGGGGCTGACTTCACATGATTCCTCCAGGTGGCTGGAGAACCATCAACCCATCCTTATGGGTTAAATTCTGTAGGTGATGCTTTAGGTGAAGGTAACAGGGAAGTCCTCTACACTAGAACTGGGAGAAGAAGGAAGGTGGCACTTCAGATAATTTAACTAAATATCAACAGCTGAGACAGTCAGAGCATATTCTTAAAGAGGAAAATGCCTAAAATTAATATGTCTAAAGAGAAGATGTGTCAATCATAAGGATCTAGAATCAGTTGTGGAGAAACGAAGGAGAATCTCTGAGCCAGTATTGGCCTAACTCACCCAGCCTAACGTCAAGTCTCCTGACAGAATATCTCTGTTGAGAGTTGGCTATTTGAATCATGTAACAAATTCCCTTTGTTGTTGGATTCCAGACTCATACAGACACTTTCTGAAGATTTAACTTCCCATGTAATGAATCCACGAGGAGAACACATGCTGGTCAGATTGACTCCACTGTCTGGGCCACCAGCCTGTCACATTTCTCACTGAAAATTAATAAAATGGTGTCTGTTCCAATAAAGTATATGTTCATCAACAAAGTATATAAATTCCCAAATTCATGCATTGGAGAACTGCTTAGCAGTAAAAATATAACAAATAAACAAAAGGCACTTAAAAAATCACCACAGACAAGGACACAATGCACAGAGGCTTGTTTCCCCAACTGTGGCAAACTGGAACCAAGGGATACACCTTCCTGTCTGTGACACAAATTTAGGAGAAATACAGGACCCACCACAAGATGAAATGAAAACAAAACAAAGCAATCTGAGAAGCTGCAACAAAGAGTTGATGCTTCTCATCTTTCTCCCTTTCTGTCTGTCCCTATCTGTCCCTCTCTCTGTCTCTCTCTCTCTGACTCTGTCACAAATAAAGAAAAAAATTAACACATATAAAACACCTAGAACACTGCTAAAACAAACACCTAGAAGTGAGCAAAAACAAAACAATCCCAATCTGAAGCCAAAAGCAAGGCCCCTGCCTGCTGTGGGGACTGACTCTCACATAAGAAGCCTGGCATTAAGCATTCCAATCACATGCTGTATTAAGTGAAGTTCTATCACTTTAAAAGATATACAGTGTTTAAAAAAAAAGATATAGAGTGTTTGCCTGAGAGGGCTCAGTGATATGGACACCTTTTCTGCTGATCTAATTAGGAGGCAAGAACTAGATTACAGTTTTAGTATAACTTTCTATTCAATTCTCCAAACACATGAGGCAAAGGGGAAATGCCAATTTTTGAGCACTTGGTTCATAATAAATGGTCCTTTGATTACTTTTATGGTATTCTCACTAGGCTTTCTATGTGTCCTTAGTGATACAGATGTATTTGTTAGGTGAAATTTAATACTTTTTTGAATTATTATTAAATTTTATCTGAAACACTTATATAGCACTTACTCTGTGCTAAGCAGTGTTCTAGGTGTTTTATATGTGTTAATTTTTTTCTTTATTTGTGACAGAGTCAGAGAGAGAGAGACAGAGAGAGGGACAGATAGGGACAGACAGAAAGGGAGAAAGATGAGAAGCATCAACTCTTTGTTGCAGCTCCTTAGTTGTTTATTGATTGCTTTCTCATATGTGCTTTGATTGGGGGGCTACAGCAGAGCAAGTGACCCCTTGCTCAAGCCAGAGACCATGGGGTCATGTCTATGATCCCAAGCTCAAGCCAGCAACCCTGCGCTCAAGCTGGTGAGCATGTGCTCAAGCCAGTGTCCTTAGGTTTCAAACCTGGGTTCTCTGCGTCTCAGTCCAACTCTCTATCCACTACGCCACTGCCTTGTCAGGCAATTTATTTAATTCTTACAATAACTCATCATATAGGTGCTACTATTGCCCCCATTTTACAGACTAGAGAACTAGGGTGTGGCATAGTTAATTTGCTCAAGATCAAGTAACCGGCAAATGGTAGGTAGACCTAGGTTTTGAACCTAATATGTTTCACTAGTCTTTGTGTTACTTGCCTAAATACCAGGGGAACCTTACATGAGCCTACTCAAAGACAATCTCTAAGAGTAGGACCCATATAATCTTAGATTTTAACTAGCTCTCTAGCTGATGTTTCTGCAATGGACTGACATGAAGGAACCAGAGCCCCAGGTTCCTCTTGCTTCCTATTGCCACTGTTGCTCAGGCAACTATCATGACATAGTTGTTGTTGCCTGAGCGTGTGCATCAATTCTTTACAATGGGTTTCAGAAGCTTGGAGAAAATCCCAGAGACAATAATGAAACAGCCTGACCAGGCGGTGGCGCAGTGGATAGAGCGTCGGACTGGGATGCAGAAGGACCCAGGTTCGAGACCCCGAGGTCGCCAGCTTGAGCGCGGGCTCATCTGGCTTGAGCAAAGAGCTCACCAGCTTGGACCCAAGGTCACTGGCTCCAGCAAGGGGTTGCTCGGTCTGCTGAAGGCTCGCGGTCAAGGCACATGTGAGAAAGCAATCAATGAACAACTAAGAAGTCGCAACACACAACGAAAAACTAATGATTGATGCTTCTCATCTCTCTCTCCGTTTCTGTCTGTCTGTCCCTGTCTATCTCTGCCTATGTAAAAAAAAAAAAAATAATAAATAAATAAAATGAAACAGTATTGTAGCAATTCTGCAACACTAATGCTTTTGATGGCACAGAGAATGATATGGTGGGGGGAAACCCAATACTGACAATTCTGAGTTAAAGAGTGATTTGAAAGAGTTGAAGTCTGAATAAAAGTGAGTTTTAGAAAATTCTCACTTGTTAATTTTACTTATATTTTCTTTTTGGATGTATGCCCAAGAGAGATAAATTTGATAAAAATAAAGAGATATTTCAATAAATTAAAATACCCTTAGTCATAGTTTAATTGGCAGTTTTTGTTTTTTCCTTGTAGTCGATAAAATAACCATAATCTTAAAATCAGTATTATCTTAGATGACATGAAATAAAAAAAAATTCTCTAATCTTTCAGAATTACCCTTTTGTTTCTGATAAATAAATGAGAGATCCAGATTCCTTCTCAGTAAACTTGGATTTTCACTTGGAAAGAAACCAAAACAGTGAATTACAAAGTGAAAAGAAATGCCATGAATCCAAAGGACTAGATAGTAGAGTCTAGAATACGTCTTCATCTCCATCCCTTTCTTCTACATAATTTCAATTTGGTCGAGGTGTTTAAGATGGAGCTGGGACAAGGGAAATTGAAGGTAGAAGTAACACAGGCATACCTCGGAGATATTGTGGGTTTGGTTCCAGACTGCTGCAATTATGTGAGTCATAATGTTTTTGCTGGTGGAGGGTCTTGCCTTCAATTTGTAAAAAAAAAAAAAAAAAAGAAAGAAAGAAAGAAAGAAAACAAATAAAGAAAAAGCAGCATCTGTGAAATGTAATAAAATAAAGCTCCAAAAAATGAGGTAGGCATGAAACTGGTCCTCCACCCACCATGAATCAACTGAAGGTCTCTGTGTCCCAATTTTCTATTCTCAGCTCAGAGAGGAACCTGATTGGCTCTGCCAGCCAGTCTATATGTTTGTTCTTATTTGAGTAGGCATATAACCTTGACCCAACCAGCTGCTGCAAGCCTTTGTGGCGATCAGGTGGAACAAATGCGGTCAGTTCGGTTTTCCTTTATAGCAGAAAAGGTAGATGGAGACATTTTTGCAGAAAGGTGTATGACTTGGATTGGCAACCCAAAGTGGGTCTATTACATTTGTCGTAATTAATTATTTACCTGTAGTTCTTAATACCATTATCGTAGTGTCTGTGACTATGTGGTTTTTGTATTTTTTCTACTTCATTGGAGTCTCAGCTCCTAGAAGCCAAGATTTTAGTATTGTATGACCTCAATGTACTCTGTTTCCTCATTTATATAAAGGAGTTCAGAAAAAAGCATGTAGGTAGTTAGGTAGTTGCAAACATTAAAGATAATGTACTCTGTGACTATTACTATAAATATTATCTCAGCTTCTTCAGTCTTCCTGTTCCCCATATTCCTATAATGAGTGGCTCCCAAACACTTTTTTGTGTATGTGGTTGAACTGAATTATCAGTAGGTAAGTCTTGAGTGGGTTTTACCTTAGGGATGTATGGAATCACTTCTCTCCTAAGAATAATTCTAATTGTTCCCCTCTCCTAATTCTGTTTCACTTATAAATGTCACAGATTAATCTTCCTAAACTACATCACATATATTATATAAAAATATTTGTTTACATACCTTTAATATGTACTAAATAGGTCCCTGAAATCAGAGAAGATATTTTTCTGCCTTTGTATTATGTCCGTAGCCCCAGAATCTTCTTGGTGTCTAGCAAGAGAAACTTAGTATTGAACCAGTATTTAAAAATCTAGTTTTGAGCTCATATTCTAGCAGAATTGTACACAGATATCCAAACTATAATGGTTCAAGAAATATTGTCCAAGACATGGAAGTGGTCAAAATGAATTATTGGATGTCTTTCAGTGGAGTGTTTGGTATTAGCTAGAAGAAATTTATGAATTATCTGATTCTATTTGATTAATTTCTAGTTTATTTTAAAACTCGGTGACAGTAGAAGTTAAATTTTAGAAAACTGATAGAAATACAAATAATTCATGCTCATAACAATGCAAATGAACTTTGTCAGACAGAGAACATAAATCTCTGTAAGTCAAATTCTCATTTGAACTAGTTTTAACATCTTCCTAGTTTTCTTTCTTTCTCTCTCTCTCTTTCTTTCTTTTTGCTGCACTACTCTGCTTAACATCTTATTGGTTTTCTCATTAATGAGTGAATTGAATAAAATCTGTGGCAAAATTTCATTTTATATTTGCATGGGGGTATCACTTTGAACTTTGAAAAAGTATACTTTAATAGAAACAATGTGATAAATCCTTTAATGCAGGGGACCCCAAACTTTTTACACAGGGGCCAGTTCACTGTCCCTCAGACCGTTGGAGGACCGGACTATAAAAAAAAACTATGAACAAATCCCTATGCACACTGCACATATCTTATTTTAAAGTAAAAGAACAAAACGGGAACCAAATACAATATTTAAAATAATGAACAAGTAAATTTAAATCAACAAACTGACCAGTATTTCAATAGGAATTATGGGCCTGCTTTTGGCTAATGAGATGGTCAATGTGCTCCTCTCACTGACCACCAATGAAAGAGATGCCCCTTCCAGAAGTGTGGCGGGGCTGGATAAATGGCCCCAAGGGGCCACATGTGGCCCGTGGGCCGTAGTTTGGGGACCCCTGCTTTAATGGATGCAAAAGGATTTGTAGAAACACAAGGTGGGATCAATTTATTTGATATCACAGGGAAGGGAAGATTTCACTTAAGATGTGATATTTTAAGCTGGGGTTTTAAGAAAGAGTTGAATTGAGAAAGGGAAGAAAAATACTACAGATACTGGAAAGAAAAAAAAAGATACTGGAGATGTGGTGGGTCTGTCTTTTTGTCCACCAGTGCTTAAAAGGAATATAAGTCTGAGAACTACACTGGCTCCATACCAACCACTTTTCAAAGGTGATGAGATCTTGGGGTTAGGTTGCCTGACACTGATTTAGGACTATATCAGCTCTAAGATCAAAACCTAGTAGAGTCTCTGAACCCTTTACGTATCCCAACATATACTCTTGGTAGGCTTATTCAGAATATAAAGAAACCACTGAAATGTTCATGTTTAAAACCAATTTAGATATGGTATTAGCACTGCTGTTTGAAATTTTGTACGTTTGTGAAAAGTGTTGTATTTTAAAAATAGTGAAACATTCTATAAGCCACTTATCTTCACACTTAAAATTTAATTCTGCAATAGGAAAACTGTCATAGGTTACAAAATACTAATCATGAGCACAATTTCCTAGTTTCTATTTATTTATTAATTATTAACTGAAAGGGGGGGAGGCAGAAAGACTCCCGTATGCGCCCCGACTGAGATCTACCCAACAAGTTCCCAAGGTGCGGTTCTCTGCCCATCTGGGAGCCATTGCTCTTTTACTTAGCAACCGAGCTATTTAGGTACCTCAGGTGAGACCATGGTGCTATCCTCATTGCCTGCGGCCAACTTGCTTGAATGAGCCACGGCTATCGTGTTGTAAAGTACTGTACCTTAATCCATGGGTTACATAGAGACACCAGGCAGGTTACATAAGAAATTTGAGGAGTTTATTAATTAGCTGGTGTAAGGCCAGTAGCGGTGGCCACCATCACAGCCGCCTGGCCAGTGCAGGTTCGCATTAGATTTGAACAGTCAGTAATTAAACAACACAGCCCAAAACTGGTGGGCCATTATCTTTAATCCTAGCTTGCACCCGGCAGGCAAGTAAAAACACACACTGGGCTCCAAAACCCACTCATTCAGTGCTCACAAAGCTACTGATTTATCCGAGTTTTTTAGAATCAAAGGTTTCTAGCTCACCAGCCTTATTCATCTCTGTTCCCTATCTTCTTTTCCTGCACAAACTCTGCACTAACTGGCTTCTCCTTTAGCACTCTGCCATCTTGGCTGCCTCTCCTACTTCCTCCACGTGGCCTTTCTCGGCTCTCCTCTAATGCTAATCTCAGGAACCCGGAGAGAGCAAGCTCCCAATCTGGCCCCACTTTATAGTGTAGAAACCAAAACATTTAATCCAGCGATTCTCAACCTGTGGGTCGCGACCCAGCGGGGGTCGAACGACCAAAACACAGGGGTCGCCTAAAGCCATCGGAAAATACATATTTCCGATAGCTTTAGCCGCTGAGAAGCCGCACTGCCACGCTACCGTCTGCAGCAGCGCTATTCAGCTTGAATGCACGCTGTTATGGACCTGCGTTCCAAACTGAATGCCTGCGGTCATGCGCAGACATGATTGCATCATCCGACCGGGGCCTAAGGGGCAGCAGGGGGAATGCTCCACAGTCCATAGCAGCGCATTACGTGTGTCCGGCGCTTGCTGACGTCATCAGTGGGCGGGTGCAGCAAGCGCCGGAGGACAGAAGCCTAGGAGGCAGGGAGGCAAGAAGCGGAGAGCCAAGAGAGCCTGCGAGACAGCCTGCTGGTGTAAAAAAGGTTAATAATGTAAGAACAGTACACAGACCATACACACAATACTGTGTAAGTGTAAGGTGCTTTGTGTGTAATCATTACACAGTACACAAAGCAGCTTACACTTACACAAAGCACCATACATTTACACAGTGTGAACTACATCAGTCTTATACTATAAGAGACCACTGTAAGATGTAGTTCACACTGTTCCCCAATGTATAATTATCTCCCATATCTCCCACTATTTTCCCATATTCTGAATGAGGAAACTGCTGAAATCAGCGGTTTCTGGCATTGAATCTGCCTCCTATTGATTTCATTGGGAGTGCGGAGGATTTTGTGGAAGAGAGCTCCCGAGAATCTCGGGTTACCCCACAGTCTGCCGCAGCCTCCTTTTGATTTCAGTAAGAGGCGGAGAAATGACAGTTTCCGACACATTTCTTCCCCTCCTATTCAAGTCAATGGGAGGCCGCAGCAGATTCCGCTCAAATATAGAGCATGTTGCTGAATTTTTTCCATGCTAGAACTTTTCCTAGAGCAGAAAAATTCCAAAGGTGGAATCCGCCACCCCCAATAGACTGAAAGAGGCCTCACACTGAGGAATCTGCTGTGCGGATTCTGCAGTGTAAAAGATCTGCCTCCTATAGAAGTCTATTGGGGGTGGCGGATTCCACCTTTGGAATTTTTCTGCTCTAGGAAAAGTTCTAGCATGGAAAAAATTCAGCAACATGCTCTATATTTGAGCGGAATCTGCTGCGGCCTCCCATTGACTTGAATAGGAGGGGAAGAAATATGTTGAACTGCATTTCTGCCATATAGGGGATCGCTCTTCTGCGAATCCACCGGTTTCCCATTGAAATAAATGAGATGTGGATTCCACTGCAGAAACCGCTGCTTTATAGTGTGAAAGAGCCCTGAAAGATACCATGCTGTGCAGAAACTGCAGTGTATCCTATGATGTAGTTCACACTGTTCTATATAGAAAACTTGCCACTAATCTGGAAAAAACAGATCTATTAGTTAAGCAGCTATTTACGGAATGGTAGCCCCAATACACTAGGTAAGGAGGTCCATTAGTAATAAATATTTCTCAATATATAATTAAATATTGTTTTTGTGATTAATCACTATGTTTAAATTATGTTTGATTTGTAGCAATGAGAATACATAATGCATATCAGGTATTTACATTCCAAATCATAACTGTAGCAAAATTACAGTTATGAAGTAGCCACCAAAATTATTTTTTGGTTTGGGGTCACTGCAACATGAGGAACTGTATTGCGGGGTCACAGCATTAGAAAGGTTGAGAACCACTGTTCTAGACTGATTGTTTTAAATTCCACTCCTGGAAGAGGACGAAACTACAACTTGGTTAGTTTATTAAGTTTTGGTTTGGTGATATGACTTAGCAAGTGACTGTTTGTAAGCTAGTTGTTTCTTTCTTCTTCTTTTTTATTTGGAAGTGAATATACTCTCAAGGTTTTATTGACACATAATAAAACAAAATATGAAGCCTAAAACTGGATCACTTGGCTCTTTCTCTTCTTATCTCCTCCCAGTTCAAAATGCTTGCATTTTGGAATAGCCAGCGACCTCTTAAGTTGCAGCTGGGCTCAATGCATCCAAGCCTCAGCACAGACTTCTTTCTAGTTTTAGCATTTTTGCAAAACAATGGCTTAGTCTGCCCACCATAGCCACTCTTCCTGTCATAACACTGCTTTCCATGTGCATACAGACAATCCTTGCCCTTCTTGCACTGTGTTATTTTGTGGAGACAATGCTTGCCATACTTCTTACAGAAAGTCTGGTGGGTTTTAGGAAAAACTCACCATATTTGTGAGAGTGCTATTGGCACAGAAAGTTGTTTCTTTTTTCTTTTCTTTTTCTTTTTTTTTAAGTGATAGGAGGGGAGTTAGTGAGACAGGCTCCTGCATGCACCCCACCTGGGATCCATTTGGCAACCCCCATCTGGGGCCATTGTTTAATTCAACCAAGCTATCCTCAGCACCTAGGGCCAATGCTCAAACCAATCGAGCCACTGGTAAGAGAAGAGGGAGAGAGGAGAAAAAGGGAGAGAAAGAGACAGGAATATTGATCTGTTCCTGTATATGCCCTGACCAAGAATTGAACTGGAAACCTCTATGCTTTAGGACAATGCTCTACCCAACCAAACTATCCTTGGGGCAAACTGTATTGCAGAGGAAATCATACATGTAAGTTATTTGCCCTGCCGAGAAAGGAAGAAGTGCGTAGCCATGAAGTGTGGAATAGCAAAAGCTTTATATAGTAGAGCACATCCCGGACGAGGTTCTCTGATCTGCAAGATGGGCCAGAGAAGTTGCACTGCCTTCCCTGTTTGGGGGTAATTTATAACATCAGCAGGGTGGTCGGGTTGATATAATATGGCGAAATTTCATTGGCTGACAGACAGTTCTTTTTTAAAGGGCTCCGGGCAGTTTCTTTTGTGACCTTCACCCATTGCCAACTGACCTCACAATACAGACAGTAGATCTCAATATTTATTTTTTTAGATTTTATTTATTTATTTTTTATAAAGAAAGAAGAGAGAGAGAAAGGCATGGGGTAAGAGCAGGAAGCAGCAACTCATAGCTGCTTCTCATATGTGCCTTGACCAGACAAGCCCAGGGTTTCGAACTGGCGACCTCAGCATTCCAGGTGGACACTCTATGTACTGCACCACCATAGGTCAGACTCTACTCTTTAAAAAAACACAACAAACCTTAATATATCCCGAATATTTATTTGTTCATGGACAATTTTTAAAATCTTGCTTTATATGTGATCACAATAATATTCCTATACAAATATGCTTGCAACATTTAGAACTAGATTAAAAGGAAAATCAAATAAGAACTTCAGTTTTTTTTGTCAACCTAATACATGTGGGTACCCGCCCTCCACCAGGCACATGCATATCTATCACTACCATCACTATCGGAGCAAGACCTCTTAAACTTTCTTTCTTGTTTATGTCCCAGAAATGAATTCTTTCATACAGGAAGGGATATCACGAGGAGGTGCTGATTCCTGCCCCTTTCACTTCTCTTCAGGGGTGTGATGTTAGGGAGTCCAGTCCTCTGACCATGTCAGTCCATCCCTAAGAGTGCTGCATAGGACTTTTGGTGATCTCAATACCATATTGCCTGGCATTAACATAACTGATTTTTCTCTCAACAACCAGAAGAACATAGTGTTAAGAATTGAAATTCAACTGAGTAAATTTGGAGATTTAATTGGCTTCATTAAGTGATTGGACAGCATGAACTGGGCGGCATCTAATCTAGCAATTAGAGGGTGCTCCAAGGGGTTGTACAAAATGGAAGGTTTTTAAAGGAATAAGAGGGGGGCAAAGAAGTTATTAACAAAAGAAAAGAAAGGATTATTTTGGGGCAGGACATCAGGCAGGGTTCTTCTTATTGTGCAAATTGCTTCTTTCTATAGGTCAGGGGTCCCCAAACTTTTTACACAGGGGGCCAGTTCACTGTCCCTCAGACCGTTGGAAGGCCGGACTATAAAAAAAACTATGAACAAATCCCTATGCATACTGCACATATCTTATTTTAAAGTAAAAAAACAAAACGGGAACAAATACAATATTTAAAATAAAAAATAAGTAAATTTAAATCAAGAAACTGACCAGTATTTCAATGGGAACTATGGGCCTGCTTTTGGCTAATGAGATGGTCAATGTGCTCCTTTCATTGACCACCAATGAAAGAGGTGCCCCTTCCAGAAGTGCAGCGGGGGCCGGATAAATGGCCTCAGGGGGCCACATGTGGCCCACGGGCCGTAGTTTGGGGACCCCTGCTATAGGTGGTGGTGGTGGTGGAGAATGAAGAGGGCCCAAGGAACAGATTACCTTTCTGGTGCTTGACCAGAAAATTTCAGACTGGTTGACTAAGTTTATGTTTCTGGGAAAGGTTGAAACTACAATTAGATCAGTTACTAAATCTAGATTTAGTATCATGGGCTTTTTAGCACAAGCAACACCATTTTGGGCCTGTGGTTTCTCTCTCTCTCTCCCTCCCCCCCTTTTTTTTTTAGTAAGAGAGAGAGGAAAGAAGAGAAGGATCAACTTGTAGTTGCTTTACTTTAGTTGTTCATTGATGGCTTCTCATACGTGCCTTGACTGGTGGGGAGCTGCTTAGTCCAAGCCAGTGACCCCTTGCTCAAGTCAGTGATCTTGAGATTCAAGCCAGTGACCTTTGGGCTCAAGCCAGCAACCACGGGATCATTTCTTTTTATTTATTTATTATTTATTTTTTGGGTATTTTTTGTATTTTTTCAAAGTTAGAAGCAGGAAGGCAGTCAGACAGACTCCCGTATGCGCCCGACTGGGATCCACCCGGCATGCCCACCAGGAGGCAATGCTCTGCCCATCTAGGATGTTGCTCCTTTGTGGCTGGAGCCATTCTAGCACCTGAGGTGGAGGCCCTGGAGCCATCCTCAGCACCTGGGCCAACTTTGCTCCAGTGGAGCCTTGGCTACAGGAGGGGAAGAGAAAGACAGAGAGAAAGGAGAGGGGGAAGGGTGGAGAAGCAGATGGGTGCTTCTACTGAGTGTCCTGGCTGGGAATCGAACCTGGGACTTCCACACGTCAGACAGACACTCTACTGCTGAGCCAACCAGCCAGGGCTACAGGATCATTTCAATGATCCCACGCTCAAGCTGTCAACCCCATGCTCAAGCTGGTGAATCTGCACTTAAGGCAGTAAACTCAAGTATTCAAAGTAGGGACCTCAGCATCTTAGGTCAATACTCTATCTGCTGTGCCATCACCGGTCAGGCAGTTTTTCTCTTTAACAATAGTAAATTCATTATATTCTCTAAGTGTAAGACTAGATTAATTTATTACTCCCTATTGAACATTTTATTTTTTTCATCTACCATGCCAGAAAAACTAATTCCTTTCTCTAGAAGAATAAAATGGTCTGTTTACTACTTAGCAGGCCATACTTAGCTTTGCTAACTGTTAAGAGAAGACCACAAGGTTTTGGCCAGTTTGCTCAGTGGATAGAGCTTTGGCCCAGCATGTGGATGTTCTGTTTTCTCTTGTGGTCAGGGCACACAAAAGAGGTGACCATCTGCTTCTCTACCCCTCCACCTTACCTTTTTCTCTCTCTTCCTCTGCTGCAGCCAGTGGCTCGATTGGTTTGAGCATCGGCCTCAGGTGCTGAGGATAGCTCAGCTGATTTGAGCATTGGCCCCAGATGGGGTTGCCAGGTGAATCCTGGTCGGGGTGCATGCAGGAGTCTGCCTCTCTGCCTCCTTGCCTCTCACTTAAAAAAAAAAAAAAAAACCCAAACAAACTGATATATGTTGTATAAATAGAAATTCTCTCATATGTATTTGATATTGTGGCTTGCTTTTTAGTTGCTAATACCAAGATGCTAGAACCAGTATTTGTAAGGTGACCAACTTTTTTTTGTGTGTGTGGCAGAGACAGAGTCAGAGAGAGGAACATATAGGGACAGACAGGAAGGGAGAGAGATGAGAAACATCAATTCTTCATTGCGGCTCCTTAGTTGTTCATTGATTTCTCATATGTGTGTTGACCCGGGGGGCTACAGCAGACCGAGTGACCTTTTGCTTGAGCCAGTGACCTTGGGCTGAAGCTGGTGAGCCTTGCTCAAACCAGATGAGCCCGTATTCAAGCTGGCGACCTCGGGGTCTCAAACCTGGGTCCTCCACATCCCAGTCCGATGCTCTATCCACTGCGCCACCACCTGATCAGGCGGTGACGAACTTTTTTACAATGAAAAGGAGAACAAAAATAAATTGAAGAAAACAATATCATAAATAAAAGAAATATTTTATTCATTGCAACAATAATACACTATGATAAATGCATAATAAAAACATTTGTAATATTTTATGAGTACTTTTCCATTGAATGAATACTTTTTGTCAATGTATCATTTTGTAACAATATATTGGAAATATCTGAAGAAATATCCTTCATATTGAATTTTAGGGCAAGTGCTGCAGCTAGAGTATCAACATTCAATCTCGATTTCTCACTTGTCCAAAAATCATTAGCAATTGAATAAATTCTTTCAACTGATGCATTAGTTCCAGGGCAGCACAATGTAAATTAAACAAGAATAAATAAATTTTCACATGGAGTATGTTCATTTTTTTTAAAGATTTTATTTATTTATTATAGGGGGGGAGGAGCAGGAAGCATCAACTCCCATATGTGCCTTGACCAGGCAAGCCCAGGGTTTTGAACCGGCAACCTGCGCCAGCCACCACAGGTCAGGTAGAATATGTTCATTTTTGAAATGGCTGAATATTTCCACCCATCTTTTATCAGTTTCAACGTGTTCATTTTCCCATTGTATTAATTTTTTAGAATTTAAATATACATTCAGTCTTCTAATTTCTTCAAAGAGATAATTGTCGTCTGTTTTGATGTTTAGCATTTCTTTAGATAAAAACTCAAGGCAAGATTCAATACCTGTCCAATATACTTGTGGTGTAGTAAAAAATCACCATTGATGTTTGTTTCAGACCATTCTTCGATATATTGAAAACATGTCTGGTAAAAATTCTGCACTTCTTTGACAAACTTTTCTGTTATGCCCAGGTTTGATTCCTCTAAGTCTGACAAGTTTCTTTTTATAATTAAAGGAAGAAATTTTTCTTGAAAACAAGATTTATATTGAAGAATAAAGTCATTCAAAATAAGACTAACTTCTGTAGCTGAAATGTGATCACCTTCAATCTTTTGAATCGCTTTGTGAAAAATAGATGCTTGATTATGTACAAAATACATTAATATCTCAGATATTTTATTATTGAAAAATGATTCCAGGATTTTAGGACATTTGTCTAAACTTAAAAAATATGAATGGAGAGGCTCAAATAATTGTAGAACACGCTCTATAGCAGGTGTTAGAGCAGGGGTTGGGAACCTTTTTGGCTGAGAGAGCCATGAACGTCACATATTTTAAAATGTAATTCCATGAGAGCCATACAATGACCCATGTACATTATGCATTATCCAATAAAAATCTGGTGTTGTCCCAGAGGACAGCTGTGATTGGCTCCAGTCACCCACAACCATGAACATGAGCAATGGATATGAATGGATTGCAATACATGAGAATGTTTTATATTTTTAATGTTATTATTATTATTATTTTTTCTTTTTTATAACTTTATTTTTTTAATGGGGTGACATCAATAAATCAGGATACATATATTCAAAGATAACAAGTCCAGGTTATCTTGTCGTTCAATTATGTTGCATACCCACCACCCAAAGTCAGATTGTCCTCTGTCACCTTCTATCTTGTTTTCTTTGTGCCCCTCCCCACCCCTATCCCTCTCCCATTCCCCCCTCCCCCCCTGTAACCACCACACTCTTATCAATGTCTCTTAGTTTCACTATTATGTCCCACCTACATATGGAATAATACAGTTCCTGTTTTTTTCTGATTTACTTATTTCGCTTCGTATCATGTTATCAAGATCCCACCATTTTGCTGTAAATGTTCCGATGTCATCATTTCTTATGGCTGAGTAGTATTCCATAGTGTATATGTGCCACATCTTCTTTATCCAGTCATCTATTGATGGGCTTTTTGGTTGTTTCCATGTCCTGGCCACTGTGAACAATGCTGCAATAAACATGGGGCTGCATGTGTCTTTACGTATCAATGTTTCTGAGTTTTGGGGATATATACCCAGTAGAGGGATTGCTGGATCATAAGGTAGTTCTATTTGCAGTTTTTTGAGGAACCACCATACTTTCTTCCATAATGGTTGTACTACTTTACATTCCCACCAACAGTGTATGAGGGTTCCTTTTTCTCCACAGCCTCTCCAACATTTGCTATTACCTGACTTGCTAATAACAGCTAATCGAACAGGTGTGAGATGGTATCTCATTTCCGTTTTGATTTGCATTTCTCTAATAGCTAAAGAAGATGAGCATCTTTTCATATATCTGTTGGCCATTTGTATTTCTTCCTGGGAGAAGTGTCTATTCATATCCTCTTCCCATTTTTTTTATTGGATTGTTTGTTTGTTTGTTGTTGAGTTTTATGAGTTCTTTGTATATTTTGGATATTAGGCCCTTATCTGAGCTGTTGTTTGAAAATATCATTTCCCATTTAGTTGGCTTTCTGTTTATTTTGTTATCAGTTTCTCTTGCTGAGCAAAAACTTCTTAGTCTGATGTAGTCCCATTCATTAATTTTTGCCTTCACTTCTCTAGCCATTGGAGTCAAATTCATAAAATGCTCTTTAAAACCCAGGTCCATGAGTTGAGTACCTATGTCTTCTTCTATGTACTTAATTGTTTCAGGTCTTATGTTTAGATCTTTGATCCATTTTGAGTTAATTTTTGTACAGGGGGAGAGACTGTAGTCCAGTTTCATTCTTTTGCGTGTGGCTTTCCAGTTTTCCCAGCACCATTTATTGAAGAGGCTTTCTTTTCTCCATTGTGTGTTGTTGGCCCCTTTATCAAAAATTATTTGACTATATATATGTGGTTTTATTTCTGGACTTTCTATTCTGTTCCATTGGTCTGAGTGTTTATTTTTCTGCCAATACCATGCTGTTTTGATTGTCGTGGTCCTATAATAGAGTTTGAAGTCAGGTATTGTTATGCCCCCAGCTTCATTCTTTTTCTTTAGGATTGCTTTGGCTATTCGGGGTTTTTTATAGTTCCATATAAATCTGATGATTTTTTGCTCTATTTCTTTAAAAAAATGTCATTGGAAGTTTGATGGGAATTGCATTAAATTTGTATATTGCTTTGGGTAATATAGCCATCTTGATTATATTTATTCTTCCTAACCAAGAACAAGGTATATTCTTCCATCTCATTATATCTTTTTCGATTTCCCTTAACAATGGTTTATAGTTTTCATTATATAAGTCCTTTACATTCTTTGTTATGTTTATTCCTAAGTATTTTATTTTTTTGTTGCAATCATGAAGGGGATTATTCTTTTGAGTTCCTTCTCAGTTGTTTCATTGTTGGCATATAGAAAGGCTATTGACTTCTGTATGTTAATTTTGTATCCTGCGACCTTACTGTATTGGCTTATTGTTTCTAGTAGTCTTTTTGTGGATTCTTTGGGGTTTTCCATGTATAGGATCATATCATCTGCAAAAAGTGATACCTTTACTTCTTCTTTTCCGATATGGATGCCTTTTATTTCTTTGTCTTGTCTGATTGCTGTGGCTAGAACCTCTAGTACCACATTAAATAAGAGTGGAGAGAGTGGACAACCCTGTCTTGTTCCTGATTTAAGGGGGAAAGCCTTCAGTTTAGTGCCATTTAATATGATGTTAGCTGATGGTTTATCATATATGGCCTTTATCATGTTGAGATATTTTCCTTCTATACCCAGTTTGTTGAGAGTCTTAAACATAAAATTGTGTTGTATTTTATCGAAAGCCTTTTCTGCGTCTATTGATAAGATCATGTGGTTTTCGTTCTTTGTTTTGTTGATATGGTGTATTACATTAACTGTTTTACATATGTTGAACCATCCTTGAGATTCTGGGATGAATCCCACTTGATCATGATGTATTATTTTTTTAATATGTTGTTGTATTCGATTTGCTAGTATTTTGTTTAGTATTTTAGCATCTGTATTCATTAGAGATATCGGTCTGTAGTTTTCTTTTTTTGTGCCATCCTTGCCTGGTTTTGGTATGAGGGTTATGTTGGCCTCATAAAATGTGTTTGGAAGTATTGCTTCTTCTTCAATTTTTTGGAAGACTTTGAGTAGAATAGGAACCAAGTCTTCTTTGAATGTTTGATAAAATTCGCTGGTATAGCCGTCAGGGCCTGGACTTTTATTTTTGGGGAGGTTTTTAATGGTTTTTTCTATTTCTTCTCTACTGATAGGTCTGTTTAGGCTTTCTGCTTCTTCTTGACTCAGTCTAGGAAGGTTGTATTTTTCTAGGAATTTATCCATTTCTTCTAGGTTGTTGAATTTAGTGGCATAAAGTTTTTCATAGTATTCTACAATAATTCTTTGTATATCTACGGTGTCCGTGGTGATTTCTCCTCTTTCATTTTGGATTTTGTTTATATGAATTCTTTCTCTTTTTTCCTTGGTAAGTCTTGCCAAGGGTTTGTCAATTTTGTTGATCTTTTCAAAGAACCAGCTCCTTGTTCTATTAATTTTTTCTATAGTTTTTCTGTTCTCTAATTCATTTATTTCTGCTCTGATTTTTATTATCTCCTTTCTTCGGCTGGTTTTGGGTTGTCTTTGTTCTTCTTTTTCTAGTTCCTTAAGGTGGGAAGTTAAGTGGTTCACTTGGGCTCTCTCTTGTTTGTTCATATATGCCTGAAGTGATATGAACTTCCCTCTTATCACTGCTTTTGCTGCATCCCATAGATTCTGATATGTCGTATTGTCATTTTCATTAGTCTGTATATATCTTTTGATCTCTGCACTTATTTCTTCTTTGACCCATTCATTTTTTAAAAGTATGTTGTTTAGCTTCCACATTTTTGTGGGATTTTTTTCCTCTTTTTTGCAGTTGAATTCTAGTTTCAAGGCTTTATGATCAGAAAATATGCTTGGTACAACTTTGATTTTTCTGAATTTGCTGATGTTGTTTTTGTGGCCCAACATATGGTCAATTCTTGAGAATGATCCATGTACACTGGAGAAAAATGTATACTCAGTCACTTTGGGATGAAATGTCCTGTAGATGTCTATCATATCCAGGTGCTCTAGTGTTTTGTTTAAGGCCACTATGTCTTTGTTGATTCTCTGTTTGGATGACCGATCTAGAGCCGTCAGCGGTGTATTGAGGTCTCCAAGTATGATTGTATTTTTGTCAGTTTTTGTTTTAAGATCAATAAGTAGCTGTCTTATATATTTTGGTGCTCCTTGGTTTGGTGCATATATATTAAGAATTGTTATGTCTTCTTGATTCAGTGTCCCCTTAGCCATTATGAAATGGCCATTTTTGTCTCTGAGTACTTTTCCTGTCTTGTAGTCAGCATTATCCGATATTAGTATTGCTACACCTGTTTTTTTTTGGATGTTATTTGCTTGGAGTATTGTTTTCCAGCCTTTCACTTTGAATTTGTTTTTATCCTTGTTACTTAGATGAGTTTCCTGTAGGCAGCATACAGTTGGATTTTCTTTTTTAATCCATTCTGCTACTCTGTGCCTTTTTATTGGTGAGTTTAATCCGTTTACATTTAGTGCAATTATTGATACTTGTGAGTTCCCTATTGCCATTTTATAGATTGCTTTCTGTTAGTTTTGTGTCTTGTTTGATCCTTCTCTTTCGTTTTTCTATCTTTTGTTTTTATTTGGTTGTATTCCATACATCTTTCCTCTGTTGCTATCTTTTTTATCTCATGTGCTTCTGTGGTGGTTTTTTCAATGGTGGTTACCTTTGAGTAATGAAAAGGGTCCCTACCCTGTTCATTGTAGCAAACTATTTTGTAAGTACTTTTGCACTCCATCGTCCTTTGCTACTGTTAATCTCTATCTTCTCCCCCTCTTTCTTTTTGTTGTTGTCACAGTTTAAATTTGGTTTTATTGTGTTCTTCTTGGAGCTTTTACTTGTGGCTCTGTTTTTTTTTTTTTTTTTTTCTTTGTATCTGATTGGAGAACCCCCTTTAGTAATTCCTGGAGTGGGGGTTTTCTGATGATAAATTCCCTCATCTTTTCTGTATCTGTGAATGTTTTTATTTCTCCTTCGTATTTGAAGGATAGCTTTGATGGGTATAGTATTCGTGGCTGAAAGTTCCTCTCTTTCAGGACTTTAAATATTGGGGTCCACTCTCTTCTAGCTTGTAGAGTTTCTGCTGAGAAATCTGATGATAATCTAATGGGCCTTCCTTTATATGTTGTATTCTTCTTTTCCCTGGCTGCCTTGAGAATTTTTTCTTTGCTGTTGGTTTGTGTCAATTTCATTATGATATGCCTTGGAGTAGGTTTGTTGGGGTTAAGAAAACTTGGAGTTCTGTTTGCTTCTTGAACTTGAGGCTTTAGTTCTTTCCACAGGCTTGGGAAGTTCTCATCTATTATTTGTTTGAGTATGTTCTCCATTCCATTTTCTCTCTCTTCTCCCTCTGATATACCTATTATTCTTATGATATTCTTTTTGATGGAGTCAGATAATTCTTGTAGGGCTATCTCATTTTTTTTAATTTTTTTTTTTATATATTTCTGAAGCTGGAAACAGGGAGAGACAGTCAGACAGACTCCCGCATGCGCCCGACCAGGATCCACCCGGCACGCCCACCATGGGGCCACGCTCTGCCCACCAGGGGGCGATGCTCTGCCCATCCTGGGCGTCGCCATGTTGCGACCAGAGCCACTCTAGCGCCTGGGGCGGAGGCCACAGAGCCATCCCCAGCGCCCGGGCCATCTTTGCTCCAATGGAGCCTTGGCTGCAGGAGGGGAAGAGAGAGACAGAGAGGAAGGCGCGGCGGAGGGGTGGAGAAGCAAATGGGCGCTTCTCCTGTGTGCCCTGGCCGGGAATCGAACCTGGGTCCTCCGCACGCTAGGCCGACGCTCTACCGCTGAGCCAACCGGCCAGGGCCCATTTTTTTTAATTTTTGAGTCTCGTTCTTCTTCTCTCTGTTGTGCCTCAAGTTGCTTGTCTTCTATTTCACTAATCCTCTCTTCTATCTGACCTGTTCTATTAGCTAAGCTTGTTACTTCGTTTTTCAGCTCGTGAATTGAGTTTTTCATCTCTGTTTGATTTGTTTTTATAGTTTCAATTTCCTTGGACATATATTCTTTGTGTTCATTGAGTTGTTTTCTGAGCTCCCTAAATTGCCTTTCTGTGTTTTCTTGTATATCTCGGAGGATTTTTAGGATTTCTATCTTGAATTCTCTGTCATTTAGCTCCAAGGTTTCCAATATATTAAATTTTTTCTCCATAGATTTTTCCTCATCTAGCTGTGTTACCTCTCTTTCTTTTGTATCCATGATATTCGATTTTCTCTTCCTTAATGGCATCTGAGGGTGGTTTTGTTGATAGTATTAATGAGATTTAATAAAGAATAAAAAGTTAAAAAAAATAAAAATAAAAAAAATAAAAAATCAAAGAGTTGTTTTTTTTTAAAAAAAAATTAATAATGAAATAAAGAAAAATAAAATAAAATAAAAATTAAAAAAAGAGGAAATTATTCCCCCCCTCCTTTTTTCCTCTCCTCTCCTCTCCCCTCTTTCTTGAGAAAATCTTGTGGTGGACTGTGAATTATAACAAACAATGCCTGTGATGGAGGGCCTGAATTGGGGAAAAGTAATAAAGGGTCAAAAAAAGAAAAAGAAAAAAAAAAAGGAAAAAAAAAGAAAAAAGAAAAAAAGAGCGTATGGACCCACAAAAAGCAAATAAGGAAAAAATTTGGGTCAAGAATAAAATGATTTGCTTTTAGGTGTTGGTTGTCTAAGAGTTATGATGAGAGGAATAAGAGGAAAACGGAAAAATGGGGGGACAAATTAAAAAGTTACTATTGTATTTAGTGGAACAAGAACTAGATAATATGGAGAGCCAGGGATGGGAGCACTGCTAGTGAGCTAAAAAGGTGAAGTAAAAACCCCCCAAAATGCCACAAACATAGGTTTGAGTCCCAGATAAGATAATTTGTTTGTTATTGAGGTTTGAATGAGAGGAGATGTAAAGGAGAAAGGAAGAAACTAATATAGAGGGAGAAAAGAAAGAGAGAGAGAGAAAGAAAGAGGGAACCACTAAAAGAAGAAAAAAGAAAGGAGAGAGAGAGAGAGAGAGTTAAGGGTTTTGGAGTGCAACCCTCATAGAGAGAAAGGAAGAGAAGAGAAAAGATAATGGGAGATGTAACACTTATGGGTAGTGTAGTTCAAGGAGAGGAGAGAGTAAGACCGGTAGAGAGTTAATCGGCCAAATTGGAGGAGGAAAAAAAGTATCAAGAATGAAGATAAGAGAAACAAACGAACAAATATAATAAAATGGGATAGGTTATAAAGTCTGCAAATCTGATTTTCAGAGGTTATCTTCTTGCTTTTTCTTTTCTCTCCCTCTTTCTGGTCGGTGACTCTGTACCCCGGGTTCTGCCCCTTTGGCACGCTCAGGTAGAGGTTTGCAGTTGATAAGTCTCTATGGCAATGTCATGTATTGTGCTTTAGTTTCGTTGGCAGTCGAAGCTCATTAGCATTTATAGGCTCCGACAGTGAGAGAGTCCGTGTTCCTGGAGCCTTTTTCCTAGTCTTTCCTTCCTCAATTAGTAGCCTGATAATCCAGCTATGGGGTTGCTGCTGCCTCTGCCTGGATAGTAAGAGGCTCAAAGAGCTGGCAACTCCCCACTCTATTTCCACTCAGCACAGGGCTCTGGGTAAGGCTCAGTCAGTCAGAGCTGCTAGCATAATCAGGCGGGCTTTCTGCCCACTCAAAGACCTCTGGCTCTGCCACTCTGTCCGGTAACACAAGCGGGCGCCCACTTCCGGGGCGCTTGGAGGAAACTCTCACTCACTGTCTGCGACCAGGATATCCGGCCAGCAGTCTCACGCTCTGAGTGAAACCCCCAACCGCAGGGAAAAGTTGCAGCGTTGGAATTGAGTCTCGCTCCGTCCCTGTGCGCGGCTTTTGCAAGGCGCTGGGGCGGCTCGAGATTCCGCTTTGGCCCACACAAAGGCCCCTGACTCTGCCCCTCTGTGCGATAACACAGGCGCGCACTGCCGAGGCACTCGGAGGAATTGCTCACTCCTTATCTGCGCGCACAAACCAGGATATGAGGCCGGCCGCGTTTCCCTCTGAGTGAAGCACCCTCCAGCACGGAAAATCTCCACCGTTGGAATTAGTTCTCACTCCCTCCCGTGCGTGGCTTTCCCAGGGCGCTGGGGCTGCCCAGAGTCTCTGCCCTCGGCCCACAGAAAGGCCTCTGACCCTGCCTCTCCATGGGGCAACACGGGCACCCACTCTCGGGGCCTAGGAAGAAATTCTCGCCCACTAACTGCGCACCGACCAGGAGACCAGGTAAAATGGCCGCTCCACTTGTCTTTCTTTGTTTGGGTTTGGCGCGAGTGTTAGCTTGTATTGCCTGGGTTGCCACAGGATCAGATTTTCCTCGGCTTGGATCTCCATGCCACAGCCTGGTTCGGCCATTTGTGCCGCGGCGGCCTGGATCTATTCACCCCCTTTGCCCGCCTCAGTTTCTATATTCACAGTTACCAGAGAAAGCCGCCCTGTTTAGGTTAGTGAGGAAGGCGGAGCATTTCTTACTCCCTATTTCCTTCGGGGTTTGGTTATATATTTAGCCAATTTTTCACTCAATCATACCTTTGGGTGTATTGCGAAGCATCTGGAAGCTCCAAGTATAGGTTTTTCTGTTTCTGGTTGAAGATCTTGTTGAGTTTTGGGGGTGATTTATCGGTATCGCTTCCTACCCCGCCATTACTCTGACGTCATCTCTAATGTTATTATTTTTTAATTAAAGATTTGCTGCCTGAGCAGGTGGTGGCACAGTGGATAGAGCGTTGGACTGGGATGCCGAGGACCCAGGTTCGAGACCCTGAGGTCACCAGCTTGAGCGTGAGCTCATCTGGTTTGAGCAAAAGCTTACCAGCTTTGACCCAAGGTCACTGGCTTGAGCAAGGGATTACTCGGTCTGCTGAAGGCCCGCGGTCAAGGCACATATGAGAAAGCAATCAATGAACAACTAAAGTGTCGCAATGCGCAATGAAAAACTAATGATTGATGCTTCTCATCTCTCTGTTCCTGTCTGTCTGTCCCTGTCTATCCCTCTCTCTTTCTCTCTGTCTCCTTAAAAAAAAAAAAAAAGGTATGCATAATTAAAAAAAAAAAGAGATATGTCTGCGAGTCAGATGCAGCCTTCAAAAGAGCCACATCTGGCTCACGAGCCATAGGTTCCCAACCCCTGTATTAGAGCAAGCCATCTAACTTTTGAATATCCTAAAATTTTTTTTGTATTCAACATTTATTTTTTTAGAATTTTTTTTTTGTGTGACAGAGACAGAGAGAAGAACAGACAGACTGGAAGAGAGAGAAATGAGAGGCATCAATTGCAGCACCTTAGTTTCTCAGTGATTGCTTTCTCATATGTGCCTTGACTGGGGGGCTACAACTGACTGCATGACCCCTAGCTCAAGCCAGCGACCTTGGGTTCAAGATGGTGAGCCTTGCTCAAACCAGATGAACCAGCGCTCAAACTGGTGACCTCGGGGTTTTGAACCTGGTTCCTCCGCGTCCCAGTCTGATGCTCTATCCACTGTGCCACCACCTGGTCAGGCACAAAATTGTTTTAAAGTAGCAACACGAATGGTAAAATGACTAAAATGCAAATAAATTGTAGTTATTATTACTTCTACATCAATTGGCATGGCACATGACGCTGTGTGATTGCATTTGACAAAATATGTGCATTACAATCTATTCCTAGTATTCTCTTTTGGAGTAACTTGTAATTTTACATACACATTATTCACCCTTTGCATCTTTGCTCATCAAAATTTGTATTTGTATTGTCAGCCATTAGCGCAACAACTTTGGATTTCAAATTGTTTACATTTATTATTCTGTATAGATGGTCTGACAAAATTTCAGAAGTTTCGCCCTCAATGTATTCTAAATGTAAAATTTTTACTTGAATGCCCTTGGTAACATTAAAATATCTTACTATTATTGGATACAATTTAATTTCATTATGATTTGATGCATCAGATAAAATTGTTACAAATGCTGAAGTTTCCAAGTCCTCTGTATTTTGTCACAGTAATTTTTAAATACTGATTTCAAAATAGCCTCGCATTTTGTCCTGACACATGAAAATTTTGCGTTGTGAAACTTTTTCAATAATTTAGTTGTACAATCCATACTAAAAAAACTTTGTGAATTATGGTATGAAATGCAAATGTTCCCTCCATTGCAGTCACCTGTTTTTCATCTTCAGAATAATTTGAAGTTTAAAAAAAACTTGTTATTTTACAACAGGAAGCTGATGCATCTAATGATTGCTTATGTTTGTTGGTGGTGAAGTGTTTCATTATCGCTGCTCTGCCCCCAACTGAAATACAAAATTCTCTGCTGCAAATATTGCAGAAAACAATGGTATCTTTCTCTGATATGAGGAATGGAAATTTCTTTTTCAACTTATTGTTGAAATGGCATTTTCTCTTTTTTGATTTGTCCATCCCTTAAATGAAATTAAAAATTAAAAATAAAATACAGAGCTACATGAATGATGCAAGCACATTAGGAACTGAAAATGTTACATCATGGTAGGTGAATTTTCCGGAAGCTAAATTAACAAAACTAAATATCAAACAAAACCACTAATTTGGAGTGATATTCGAGTGTATTTATCATTTTCTAATTTAAAAAAGTCTGTTTTATGCAACTTTTTAATCAAAATGCGTTATTAATAGATATGGTTTGAGGTTGGATTTCTACTTAAAAATTAAATTTTGGGAAAATACTTGTAAATAAAATTATACATATTTGGAAATTATTAAATAGATAATGAATTAATAAAATGTGAATTGTGCTTACCTGTCTATGATTGAATTTTCACTGAGAAAGAAATAATTGTGAGTCTACAATGTTGTGTGTGTTGTGTGCTCGGTATATCATGCGCTCTCTCAAGGTCTCCCGGGCAGAGCGCATTGGTCTCATAATCGCGTCTCGCTGCACTGTACTGATTCCCGATGAATCATCATGTCAAACACAAACACGTCACATCACACGCAATGGATCAACTTCACATTGATCGAAATTGGACATCTACAGATTAGTCTTCCAATATCAAAAAGGAGGACATGTAGGAGGACACTTTTCGAGGGAGGACAGAACTTACAAAAGAAGGACTGTCCTCCCTAAAGGATGGTGATTGGTCACCTTAGCATTTGCCTTCATGGTACTTCACGCATAATACAGGACTTCATTTGCCCATCATTTTGTGTGTGTTGTTGTAGTGTGCTATATTTCCACTATATGTTTCTTTTAACTATGAGACTTAGTACCTCTTTATTCATGGTTAATAGTATATAATTAAATACATAGAAACTGTGATTTCCTAGAGCCCAATATATTGTACATAGTACATTATATTAACACAAGCATATGATACTTTCCTCCACAAAACCACTGTAAAATCAATTAAACATTTTCAGAGATACAAATAAATGCATGTATAATGAAAATTACTTTTTAGCCCATAAATTTTTCTTGCAGAATTGGGTATTCTCAAATTCAAATTTTATATGTCAGCAAATAAGGTACATACTACAATTTAGGCACTGGGGAAACAGGAAAATAAAATACTGGTCCTGACTTGAAATTTCTGAAACCCAAGTAGAAGAAAACAGACAAATTGCTATGAGATATGTGTGTTTCAACAGGAGGAAGCCTCAAGGTATTTGGGGGTAGACAAATGGATGGCCAGTAGCTGTGGCCACCATCACAGCCACCTGGTCTGTGCAGGTTCGCATTTGATTCGGATAGATGGTAATGAAACAACAGAACCAAGAACTGGTGGGCCATTACCTTTTATTCTAGACTTGTACCAGCCAACGAATAAAAACAAACACTCGGGCACCAAAACCCACTCATTCAGCGTTCACAAAGCTACTGACACATCTGGGTTTTCCTAGAATTAAAGGCCCCACCAGCCTTATTCTCCTCTGTTTCTCATATCCTTCTCTTTACACAAACTCTGCACAAACTGGCTTCTCCTTCAGCATTCTGCCATCTTGGCTGCCTGCTCTCTCTGCAACAACATGGCCTCTCTCCCCTGCAACAACATGGTCTCTTCTCTCAATATGACCTCCTAGCTCCTCCTATGAAAACTTTTTGGTGAGACAATCCCTCCTCCAGCACACATTAGCATAACCAAGCCCCTTCCCAAGCAGAAAGGTAACTAGCCATATCACCTGGGCAGTGCCATTTTTAACAATAAAAGTGAACAAAACCAGAAAATATAGATTTTACAAACTTATTTGCCCAACAACAAAGAAGGCTTTAATGAATAGGTGACTTTTAAAGTAAACTGTGGTTTGCCAGGTCAAAAAGAGGATTTATACTATGATGGCTAATTTGATTTGCTCAAGGGCTCATTAAAAAGGAGAAGGGGAGGGGAAAGGCAGGAAGAAGAGGGGGAGGGAAAAGGAAGAAGGGAGAGGGAAAAAAGAAGAAGAGGAAGAGGAGGAAGAGGAGGAAGAAGAGGAGGAAGAGGAGAACTAGGAAGAGGAAGAGGAGGAAGAAGGGCATTTCAGACAGAGCAAAGAGCATGAACCAAGACAAGAAAGCATAAGAGAACTGTTAGTCAAATAAGTTTGTAAATATGATATATATGTTTGCTCGCTTATAGTTTGCATTGGATGTGGGAGACAGGCTGTAAGCTGGCAAGGTCCTTATAATCGAAGGCTTGGTTTTAAGACTAAGCTTTTCCCACTCTTTTTTTTTTTAACAGGGACAGAGAGAGTTAGAGAGAGAGATAGACAGAACAGAGAGAGATGAGAAGCATCAATCATTAGTTTTTCATTGTGACACCTTAGTTGTTCATTGATTGCTTTCTCATATGTGCCTTGACCATGGGCCTTCAGCAGACCAAGTTACCCCTTGCTTGAGCCAGTGACCTTGGGTCCAAGCTGGTGAGCTTTTTAAAATTTTTTTATTTTTTTATTTTTCCGAAGCTGGAAATGGGGAGGCAGTCAGACAGACTCCTGCATATGCCTGACCAGGATCCACCCGGCATGCCCACCAGGGGGCGATGCTCTGCCCCTCTGGGGCGTTGCTCTGTCGCATCCAGAGCCATTCTAGTGCCTGAGGCAGAGGCCACAGAGCCATCCTCAGCGCCCGGGCCATCTCTGCTCCAATGGAGCCTCGGCTGTGGGAGGGGAAGAGAGAGACAGAGAGGAAGGAGAGGGGGAGGGGTGGAGAAGCAGATGGGCGCTTCTCCTGTGTGCCCTGGCCGGGAATTAAACCCGGGACTCCCGCACACCAGGCCGATGTTCTACCACTGAGCCAACCGGCCAGGGCCTCGTGAACTTTTTTTTTTTTTCTCAAGCCAGTTGAGCCTGCGCTCAAGCTGGCAACCTCAGGGTCTCGAACCTGGGTCCTTCCACATCCCAGTCCGATGCTCTATCCACTGTGCCACCGCCTGGTCAGGCTCCCACTCTTTTAATACTAAGATCTTCTCAAAACTGAGCTTTTTTCCACACCCCCTGACTGTTGCATGATGTAGGGTGGTGCACTCTTACGAGGAATCCCATTTATGCCTCAGATGAGTGGCTTTGTATCAGAGACTTCCTTATTTGTATATTGGCTTAAAGGCTTTAATTTCTACACTATAAAATGAGGCAGACTGGGGCATTCTCGCTCAGATCCTGCCATCACCATTGCAGAGGAGAGGCAGCCAAGATGGTGGAGTGCTGAAGGAGAAGCCAGTTTGTGCAGAGTTTGTGCAGAGAGAAGATGGGGAACAGAGGTGAATAAGGCTGGTGAGGTATAAACCTTTGATTCCAGGAATACTCGGATGAGTCAGTGGCTTTTGGAGCCCTGAATGGAAAGGGAAGTGTTTTCCCAATATGTGTATTTCTCGCCTGATGGGTGCAAGCTAGGATTAAAGGTAATGGCCCACCAGTTCTTGGCTCCGTTGTTTCATTACCATCTGTCTGAATCAAATTGCGAAACTGCATGGGCCAGGCGGCTCTGATGGTGGCTGTGGCTACTGGCTTTACAAGAGCACAGCATGCTCTGGAAACAGCAAATAACTCAGTGGGGTTAGAGCAGTGGTCCCCAACCTTTTTTGGGCCATGGACCGGTTTAATGTCAGAAAATATTTTCACGGACTGGCCTTTAGGGTGGGACGGATAAATGTATCACGTGACTGAGACAAGCGTCAAGAGTGAGTCTGACGAATGTAACAGAGGGAATCTGGTCATTTTTAAAAAATAAAACATCGTTCAGACTTAAATATAAATAAAACGAAAATAATGTAAGTTATGTATTCTTTCTCTGCGGACTGGTACCAAATGGCCATGGACGGCTACTGGTCCGCGGCCCGGGGGTTGGGGACCACTGGGTTAGAGCATAGTGTCTTCAAGGGAACAGCTTCAGATGACAAGATTAGACAAACTAGAATGAACAGGTTTGTCAATCAAGATAAGGAGTTCAGATTTTAACCTGTAGGGAGTGCGGATTTTAAGCAGAGGAAAATTTTTCCTTTAAAAGACTTCTCTGGTGCTGGCCAGTTAGCTAAGTGGGTTAGAGCGTTGATCTTGATAAGCCAAGGTCTCAGGTTTGATCCCCAGTCAGGGCACATATGAGAAGCAACCAATGACTACTAAGTGGAACAACTAGATGGAACAAGGATTTCATGCTTCTCTCTCTCTCTCTCTTTCTCTCTATCTCAAATCAATGGTAAAATAAAAAAAAAATCAACCAATAAATGCATAAATAAATGGAACAACAGATTGATGTTTCCCTTCTCTCCTCCCACTCTCTAAAATAAATAAATAAATAAATAAATAAATAAATAAATAAATAAAATGTGGGTTTTTTTGGCTGCATTGTGATGTACTGGAGAGCAATAGATGGAAGGCAAACTAGTTAGGAGGCTATTATGGTAATTAAATGACAAATGATGAGATCTGAAATAAAAGGCAAATGGCAGTGGGGATGAGGGGTATGAATTAGGGACTTTGAAAATGAATCCTGAGATATGGGCAAGAGAGAAAGGAGCCAACAGTGGTTCTATGGTTTCTAGGCTGGCTGACTAGGGGAACAGTTAAGCCACTAAATGAAAAGGAAAATGCCCTAGCTCATCAGGATTATTTTTGACTCCTTCTCCTTTCCACGGAACAGATTACCAATTCCTGCGAAACCTTTGCCTCCAATCTTCCCCACCCTCCTCACTGTGCTGCAAAGTCATCATCTTCTTCTTCTTCTTCTTTTTTTTTTTTTTTACAGAGAGAGGGATAGACAGACCAGACAGACAGGAATGGAGAGATGAGAAGCATCAATCATTAGTTTTTCATTGCGCATTGCAACACTTTAGTTGTTCATTGATTGCTTTCTCATATGTGCCTTGACCGTGGGGCTACAGCAGACTGAGTAACCCCTTGCTCGAGCCAGTGACCTTGGGTCCAAGCTGGTGAGTTTTGCTCAAACCCGATGAGCCCATGTTCAAGCTGGCGACCTCAGGGTCTCGAACCTGGGTCTTCCGCATCCCAGTCTGACGCTCTATCCACTGAGCCACCACCTGTTCAGGCCAAAGTCATCTTCTTGAAGCAGTTTATGAAAGAACCCACCCTCCTCCCAAGCAGAATGAAATCTAAGCTTCTTAGTGGAGCATTAAAAACTCTACCTCCAAAATCAAAACAAAACAAATCAAAAATAAAACAAAAACAAACAAACAAAAAGACTCTACCTTCAAGCAGGCCACAAGCTACCTCTTGGATACCTGTATCTCCTTAATCATTTCTTTTCCCTACCTCAAACATCAATCTTAGTTCCTCTGACACATCCTTGTCAAAAATACTCTTCCTTTTCCATTATGGATAGACTTTTGGGTTTCAATCACAACACTTGGTGTTCTGCCTAATTTTATGGATAGTTGTGCCTTCCTATCTTTTCTACTCTTTTTCCCCTCTTTATTTCTTTGTACTACTGACTTATATATAATATAGGATAAAAAAATTTGTGATGAATTGACCTGGAGTAGGGATCCGATCCTTGTGTCAACTACTCAAAGTTTAGCAGTCTTGCCTGACCAGGTGGTGGTGCAGTGGATAGAGTGTTGGACTGGGATGCAGAGGACCCAAGTTCAAGACCCTGAGGTTGCCAGCTTGAGCGCGAGATCATCTGGTTTGAGCAAAAGCTCACCAGGTTGGACCCAAGGTCGCTGGCTTGAGCAAGGGGTTACTCGGTCTGCTGAAGGCCCCCGGTCAAGGCACATATGAGAAAGCAATTGATGAACAATTAAGGTCTCGCAAGGAAAAACTGATGATTGATGCTTCTCATCTCTTTCTGTCCCTGTCTATTCCTCTCTCTGACTCTCTCTGTCCCCGAAAAAAAAAAAAAGTTTAGCAGTCTGGAAAAACCAGGAGATTCTGCAAATCCATGGTACCACGCATGAAAAAATGAATCTACTCTAGAGGAATCAGTTGTCTCTAGGGGGCTTTTACTAGAACAAGGCTGACAAAAAGTGGGAGCAAAATAATTTGCTGTCAAGGTAGTATGGCACCTCCAGTTTCACGACACCTTTAATAGTTTATATAAAATAAAATATCTTATGCAATGTACTTTGAAAAAGCTCTTAGGAATCTAAGATTACCCGGGGTGGAATTTCCCGGTGACGGAAGTCTTCTTGAGTCAACTGCACTGACCATCACCCAATGCACTTGTGAGTGGATTAAACAGCAAAACACGCCCGGCGGTGTTTCCCCAGAGTTGGACAGCTGCCTGGCCCAGAACGGCCTTCCGCCCGCCCCCGTCCAGCTCCCGCCCCCCGCGGCTGCTGCCGGAGGCGCCGAGGGAACTCCCGCACGTCTGCGCGCGCAATCCCGGGCCGAGGATCCGCACGGCGCGCGCAATTGCCCTGGAAACCAGTGCGCGCGCACGCGCAAACGTGGGGCTGGGAAGGAGGGCTGAGCTAAAAGCTCAGGGGCAGGAGGAGGGGTTACCTTTTCCCTGACCGTCGCGCCCATCTTCCTCAGGCGGAGCGTCAATTCCAGCACGCGCCCGGCCCGCGCGCTCCCCCAGGCGCTCCCCCGCCTCACATGCACCGGTGTCCTCCTCCCGCATTTGTGCGCCGGTGCAGCAGACAGTGGGAGCATCCGGGCATTTCCGCACCCGAGCGGCGATCCGGGCGGCGTCGGCGGTTGAGGAGCTCCCATGGCAGGGACGAGGCGGGGGCGAGGGAAAGGGGAGTGAGGCGATAAGCCGGAGCCGCCGCGCAAGACGCTCTCGCGGACGGAGGAGGGCCAGGCGCGGGGCTCGTCGAGCCTTTCGTGCATTCTCCTGGTCGGCCCCGGACATGCATCTGCATCAGGTCCTCACCGGTGCTGTCAACCCTGGAGACAACTGCTACTCCGTGGGCAGCGTCGGGGATGTCCCCTTCACGGTGAGTGGCGGCCGGGAGCCCGTGGGGAGAGACCGGGGTCCGGACCCGGGGGCCGAAGCCCCTTTTCCCGGGCCCACGCTCCCCCGGGGGCCACGAGATGTTGGCGGGCCCCACCCGCTCTCCCTCTGCAGCCCAATTAAGGGGATGGGGTGTGGGCCTGGGAGTCCTGAGGAGGGTGTAGGTAATTACCAGTCATGGGAAAGGATTAGGAATCCACCCTCCTGTCCACCCTCAGCAGACGGGTCCCGGGGGTAGCTAGACGGGAAGGTTCCTTTTCTAGGGAGCTCCCGGGTCTGCGGTGGAGGAAGATGGTTGCAACCGCTGAAACCCCAGAGTTCCCGTTTTGCACCTGCTCTGGGCGTGGAGGCCAAGAGACTTACTTGGTCTTGTCTCGGAGCGTGGAGGTGATACTACTGCGCTTGGCTCCCCTTGGGCGCTCTGTTAGGGCAGCAAGGAGAGACGTTGGAGCCTGGGGCTTTAAACCCGATCCGAGACTCTCTCGCCCGATATGCGGAACCTTAATTCCCACTAGAAAATAGAAAAATTCTTTCTCTGCCCCTGAAAAATTTAGAATGGATGGGTTCGCGTGACAGTGGCCTGGAGGGCTCTTATTTATCACGAGATCAGTTTGGTAACCTTCCTAGGTAATATTTTAATCCGTTCGCAAGGTAGACTAGTTTGTCCTTAAGCTAAGGCAATGTGAAATTTTATGGCACTGCTTTTCTTGTTTGTGCGAGTAGAGTGTGTAAACAGTAACGTGTTAGAATCTCTTTAAAATGTAAATGAAAAGGTACGTTTCTCAAGGAATATGGATGGATCAGTCCTTTTTGCGAATGGGATGTTCTTATAGCTAATTCAAACTGAGCTCTAGAGCTTTCATCCCTAGACTCCCATGGATTGGCATGAGTTCCTTTTTTTTTGTATTAAATTTATACATGGTCCTCTTTAGAAAGAACTGTAGGCAGTGAGACCTCGATTAAATATACATTGTTATTGATACCATCTGCTTGATAAAATTGGAAATAGCATAATGGTATGCTTCTTAGACAAGGGAAACACTCTGATCTGATGTCTGCTTTCTAACGGTTTGTTTTTAAGGCTGCAGAAATCAGAAAAGCCCCAGCAAAACTGCAGAATCATGTAGCACAGTGCATTCTGGAACAGAATTTATCTGTCATTGTGATACATTAAAAATAACTATAAGATTGCTTTTTGGCCATTTTAATTTTTAAATGTAATTAACTCGGCTTTGTTCCAGTTGAGATTGAACCCTTTGAAAATATAATTTGCCTGACTTACATTGTTACACCTTTCTCTATCAATGCTGTCATCTGTGTTTTGTGTACAAGTGATCTAAAAGGTCCATATAGTACTGAGCTTGGATTTCAATTCTGTAGAGACTGTTTGAGGCATAGAGAATAAATTTTCCTCTCCCTCAATTGTGTAGGTGGGAAAGAAGTTCTTCAGGGTTAGAGGAGCAGACGTTAGGGCAGGGGTTGGGAACCTGTGGCTCGCAAGCCAGATGTGGCTCTTTTGATGGCTGCATCTGGCTCGCAGACAAATCTTTAATAAAAATAATAATAACGTTAAAAATAGAAAACATTCTCATGTATTACAATCCATTCATTTCCTACCATTCATGTTCATGGTTGTGGGTGGCTGGAGCCAATCACAGCTGTCCTTTGGGACAAAACCAAGTTTTTATTGGATAATGTGTAACGTACACGGGTCGTTGTATGGCTCTCACAGAATTACATTTTAAAATATGTGGAGTTCATGGCTCTCTCAGCCAAAAAGGTTCCCGACCCCTGGGTTAGGGGGTATTTCAACACTGTTGTGGCGGTAGTTTTCTGTTTTCATCTAAATTGGATCTGTGTCTCACTGTGGGCTGGTATATAGTACTCAGGTGGATTCAGATGCAGTCTGGGGAAGCCAATGCAAGAACTATGAGTGCTGGTTATGCTGGAGGCCACCCATTACCAGGTCCTTGGAATCATTTTCGGATCTTTTGCCACCTCCCTAATTCAAACCTGTCACCAAGTCTAGCTGTGTGCAGTGTTTATCAGATTTGCCCTTTCCATGTCCTTAATTACCACCTTATTATAGAACCTAATTTGTATTATTTAATATGAGAACTTCCAAACTGGTTTTCCTGACAGTCATCTGATCACTTCAGTTCATCCTTCACTCAGCTGCTGGGATAATTTTCTTTCAATACCATTTCACCATTTCACAATATGCAGTTGTTTTTTATAGCTGTATTATGAAATTTAAACTAGTCAGATAATCTGCCATCTTTATATTAAATTATATATGCTTCTCATTTTGCCTTACTATTATAGATATACTGATCTTCTTACTCTAGCCTACATTTTTATGGTGCAACAAGAGAATCCTGACCTTTTTTTTACAAATTTTTTTATTGATTTTTAGAGGGAGGTAGGAGGAAGAGCAGGAAGCATCAACTCGTAGTTGCTTGCTGTATGTGCCTTGACTGGGCAAGCCCGGGGTTTTGAACTATCAACTTCAGCGTTCCAGGTTGACGCTTTACCCACTACGCCACCACAGGTCAGGTGAATCCTGACTTTTTAATTTCCCAAATATGACTCAGAAAATTACCTGGGCCCTGGCCGGTTGGCTCAGTGGTAGAGCGTCGGCCTGGCGTGCGGGGGACCCAGGTTCGATTCCCGGCCAGGGCACATAGGAGAAGCGCTCATTTGCTTCTCCACCCCCCCCCCCCTTCCTCTCTGTCTCTCTCTTCCCCTCCCGCAGCCAAGGCTTCATTGGAGCAAAGATGGCCCGGGCGCTGGGGATGTCTCCTTGGCCTCTGCCCCAGGCGCTAGAGTGGCTCTGGTAGTGGCAGAGCGACGCTCCGGAGGGGCAGAGCATCGCCCCCTGGTGGGCAGAGCCTCGCCCCTGGTGGGCGTGCCAAGTGGATCCTGGTCGGGCGCATGCGGGAGTCTCTCTGACTGTCTCTCCCCGTTTCCAGCTTCAGAAAAATACAAAAAGAAAAAAAGAAAATTACCTGGTTTAGGAGGCCTGCTTGTAACACTGATTTCTCATTTAATATCTTAGTTTTGAGTGCACCGATCCAGTCATAATTTTGCCTTGAACTAGAAATGACCTTTTGGACTCTGAAAGAACAGATTTACTTTTTTTTTTTTTTAAAGTTTTTTTTTTTTTTTTTTTTTAAGATTTTATTTATTTATTATAGAGAAAGGGGGGGGGAGGAACAGGAAGCATCAACTCCCATATGTGCCTTGACCAGGCAAGCCCAGGGTTTTGAACCGGCAACCTCAGTATTTCCAGGTTGATGCTTTATCCACTGCGCCACCACAGGTCAGGCCAGATTTACTTTAAAAGAAAGGAGAACAAGCTGTTTTTAAGTACTCTAGAATTAACTAACAAGTATTTGAATGCCTATATCAGTATGGTAAAAATTAAAAAAATTTAACGGTAAAACTCCTTTACATAGAATGTGCCATAACAATCAGATGGAAAACCTTTCGTTCTGGGTCAGATGGCTAAAAATGGGGCCAGCCAGGACTGAAATGAAAGTCTTGTGATCTGGTCTGGTGGGCTTTTTTCTGTTGTGTTTCTTTTTCATTGGAGTTATTGCTTTGAAGGGTGGGAAAGGGTGGTGGTGGTGGTGATGGTGGTGGTGTGTGGCGTGTGGCCAAGATGGGCCATTGTAGAATGGAAGACTGTCTTGTAGTTAGCCAGTGGTTCTTAGCTAATGATATCCTGAGGACCTTTTCAAAATAGGGTAGATCATTTATTTAGGAGTCTCTAAACAGATGGTTTTTGAAAAGCAATTGTTCTAAGTGGATGTTGAAGAGTTTATGACATCATAATTGGAAAATAGTGTTATATATACTGCTCATAAAAATTAGGGGATATTTCAAAATGAATATGAGCAATAAAAATAGCATTTGTGCCTGACCTGTGGTGGCGCAGTGGGATAAAGCATCAAGCTGGAACACTGAGGTTGCTGGTTTGAAACCCTGGGCTTGCCTGGTCAGGGCACATGTGGGAGTTGATGCTTCCTGCTCCTCCCCTTTCTCTCTCTCTCTCTCTCTCTCTCTCTCTCTCTCCCCTCTCTCTAAAAATCAATAAATAAAATATTTAAAAAAAAATAGCATTTGTTTTTATTTGATTAAACAAGATCAGAAAAGCAAACGACAAGTCAAAGAAAGTTGTTCGATTATACAAATGAGATGCAAAACCAACTTTTATTTCATTAGTAAAAATGCACTATACAAAAGGCTGAAAGTACTGGAGTATCTGCCCGTTTCCTGATCCCCTGATTTTTGTGAGCAGTGTATATTGTGTTGTGCTTGGTGGGTGGTGGGTAGTGTGATGAATGATTGCTTGGTTATGTCACTGTGGCCCAATATGTGCTGTGTTGAAATGGTGGTGCAGTTTATAGTGGACAGTCTTAGTGACTATGTATAGCAGGGGTCCCCAAACTACGGCCGGCGCCGGCCCCCACCGCACTTCTGGAAGGGGTACCTGTTTTATTGGTGGTCAGTGAGAGGAGCATAGTTCCCATTGAAATACTGGTCAGTTTGTTGATTTAAATTTACTTGTTCTTTATTTTAAATATTGTATTTGTTCCCGTTTTGTTTTTTTACTTAAAAATAAGATATGTGCAGTGTGCATAGGGATTTGTTCATAGTTTTTTTTATACTCCGGTCCTCCAACGGTCTGAGAGACAGAGAACTGGCCCCCTATGTAAAAAGTTTGGGGACCCCTGATGTATAGTTTTCATGCTAACATATGAGTTATGGTGGTTTTCACTTGTGCTTTGACAGCAGGTTTTTTTTAAAACAATTGTGATTTTATGAATATAGTTGTATGTGTCACTTTTTTTTTTTTTTTGTATTTTTCTGAAGCTGGAAACGGGGAGAGACAGTCAGACAAACTTCCGCATGCGCCCGAGACCGGGATCGACCGGGCACGCCCACCAGGGGCGAGGCTCTGCCCACCAGGGGGCGATGCTCTGCCCCTCCGGGGCGTGGCTCTGCCGAGACCAGAGCCACTCTAGCGCCTGGGGCAGGGGCCAAGGAGCCATCCCCAGCGCCCGGGCCATCTTTGCCCCAATGGAGCCTTGGCTGCGGGAGGGGAAGAGAGAGATAGAGAGGAAGGAGGGGGTGGTGGTGGAGAAGCAAATGGGCGCTTCTCCTATGTGCCCTGGCCGGGAATCGGACCCAGGTCCCCCGCACGCCAGGCCAACGCTCTACCGCTGAGCCAACCGGCCAGGGCTGTATCACCTTTTGATCATTCTGTTATATTCAGTGTAGATCTAAGTTCTGGAAAAACTGTTATCCTGAAAAAGTCAGGTCCCAGATAGTCCAAGGAGACAATGATCTGTATGAGCTTTGTTGTATTGTATTTTCTTTTTTTTTTTAGTGAGAGAGACAGAGACAGGGAGAGAGACTGACAGGGACAAATAGACAGGAAGTAGAGAGAGATGAGAAGCATCAGTTTTTTGTTGTGGCACCTTAGTTGTTCATTGATTGCTTTCTCATATGTGCCTTGACTGGGGGGCTCCAGCTAAGCCAATGACCCTTCGCTCAAGCCAGAGACCTTGGTCTCAAGTCAGTGACCTTGGGCTTTAAGCCAGTGAGCAACCTTTGGACTCAAGCCAGTGATCATGAGGTCATGTCTGTGATCCCATGCTCAAGCCAGCGATCCTATACTCAAGCTGGTGAGCTCAGGGTTTCAAACCTAGATCCTCAGCATCTCAGACCAACTCTCTAACTATATACATTCTTACAGATAAGTGAATGTTAACGCTTAATGCAGCAGATAGTGTAGAGTTCTCATTTATGTTATTACTTTCCTGAAAAGTAGTCCTTAAATACTATTTTTTCTTTTTTGTAAGCATGAAATATTAATTAAAATAATGATGGTACATGATGATTATTAATCTTTTTTAATTTTCCTTTTATTTTTAAGTGAGAGGAGGGGAGATAGAGAGACTCCCACATGCACCCCGACCAGGATCTACCTAGCAGCCCTCATCATGGACAGATGCTCGAATAAACTAAGTTACCCTTAGAGCCTGAGGCCACTGCTCAGACCAGCTGAGCTATCCTCAGCATCCAGAGCTGATGCAAAACCAGTTAAGCCACTCACAGCAAGAGGAGAAAAGGGAGAGAAGGGGGAAAGGGAGAGGAAGAGAAGCTGATGGTCGCTTCTCATGTGTGCCCTGATGAGGGATGGAACCTGGGACTTCAGCATGGCCAGGCTGGGACTGAGCCAACTAGACAGGGCCATGATTATTAATCTAATTTAAAATTTTTTAACATCTGGCCTTAAGGGGTGCTGATTGTATTTTCAGGCAGATAGGCGCAGTTGATGTTATTCCAATAGGGGTAGTTGATATTGTTCTAATATGATATGAAATTAGCACATCAATCAATCAAAGTTTATAAAAATTAGTTCCACTCTCAGGGAGCTTATGATATACTGGCAGAGATAAAAGAAGATGTACAGAATTATATTGTAAGGCAGATGAAAGAGATCTCATGTCGTTGGGAAGATAAAAGATTTCACAGAATATTGACATTCAGAAAGACAGTGGTATTAGGTCTTCCTGGGTGGCAAGGATGACAAAAGCCAAGTAATGGTGTGATATAAAGGATAAATTCCATTATAAAAGTGATTAAAATAAAACAGAACTTCTTTATTAAATAGCAGACACTCTTAGAATGTTGAAAAATATAATCTGTAAACATTATTCGTAGTTGTTTTAGGAAAACATACTTGTATTCTGGTATTTCTTGACTTTTGTTGGTGGTGTTTTTTTCTTAGAGTCACCAAGTTAGTAATGAATGAAAAGACTTTAAAAGTTAGGCCTGGCCCTGGCCGGTTGGCTCAGCGGTAGAGCGTCGGCCTAGCGTGCGGAGGACCCGGGTTCGATTCCCGGCCAGGGCACACAGGAGAAGCGCCCATTTGCTTCTCCACCCCTCCGCTGCGCTTTCCTCTCTGTCTCTCTCTTCCCCTCCCGCAGCCAAGGCTCCATTGGAGCAAAGATGGCCCGGGCGCTGGGGATGGCTCTGTGGCCTATGCCTCAGGCGCTAGAGTGGCTCTGGTCGCAACATGGCGATGCCCAGGATGGGCAGAGCATCGCCCCCTGGTGGGCAGAGCGTCGCCCCTGGTGGGCGTGCCGGGTGGATCCCGGTCGGGCGCATGCGGGAGTCTGTCTGACTGTCTCTCCCTGTTTCCAAGCTTCAGAAAAATGAAAAAAAAAAAAAAAAAAAAAAAAAAAGTTAGGCCTGACCTGTGGTGGCGCAGTGGATAAAATGTCGACCTGGAAATGCTGAGGTCGCTGGTTCAAAACCTTGAGCTTGCCTGGTCAAGGCACATATGGGAGTTGATGCTTCCAGCTCCTGCCCCCTTCTCTCTCTCCTTTCTCTCTCTCTCTCTTGTCTCTCTCTCTCCTCTCTAAAAATGAATTAAAAAAAAAAAAAGACTTTAAAAGTTAGAAGATAATGTTGTATGACCTCTTTTTCTGGCATTTAGATATATTTTAATTCTATCATAGTATAATATCCCAGTCTTAGAATTATGGTAACTCCAAACTTTGAAAATGATCAGCCTCTTTATACATTTAGGAAATATTTGTTGAACACATAGGAGTGCAAGGCTCTGTGAAGATGAAAAAAAAGAAGGAACAAAAAAATTTAGTCCTGATTTCAGTGAATTTATTAAAGAAATGTAAGAACCTGGTAGTCATTAGAATTAAGACATGTACTTAATTAACCACAGCAGGCAAGCTGTGTGGTATTGTGAGGTATTTAAATTCTGGTGGGAATTCAAGAAGCATAATAGATTCCTTTCAGCAGGGAAATTGAGGAGAGATAGACAGAAAAGTGCTTCTGTACTGGCTGGTTATCAATAGGTTTAACAACTCTCACACCTATTGATAGCCTTTCTGAGAGTAAAGGGGTAGACGGAAGTCAAGAATTTAGAAAGGACTAGAGTTCAAAGAGTAATTGGCCCATTTTTCTTGGAGAGGAGCTTCTTATTTATATTGACATATTTTATCGTTTGTGGGCTTGTTTGGTGTTAGCCTGTAGGTGTCCAGGGTGGAACAAAAGTAGATTTATAGTTCTGAGTACTAAAACAGAGTTTATTCTTGTATTATTATCTATTGATTTTCCGTAGAAACAACTGTAAACTTACTTTTGCCCTACTGTGTGTGTGAGGTTATATGAATTCTTTCTTTATTTTAAAGAACTCTTTCTTGGGGTGTGGGGGGAGTTGGGAAGGCAGAGAGGACCTCACTTAGCTTGGCCCCAGTTGCTTTTTTGTGGCTAATAAGCTATTTTTAATTTTGATATGTACCCCAAATATAGGCTCTCACAGATACTGTCAAGTTTCGTCTTCTCTCCATGGCCTGAGAATGAGTATCTCAATAAAGCACAGGTTTACACCAAAAAAAGAACCTTTTAGGTTATTTATTTGAGAAAGAGAGAGAGAGATTTGTTGTTCCACTTATACATTTTTTAGCTGATTTTTCTGTGTGCCCTGAACAGGAATGAACCTGCAACCTTGGCCTGTCAGGAGGATTCTCTAACCCAGTGGTTTTCCACTGCTGGTCTGTGGACTGGTGCGTCTGCAATTTCTGGCGGATCTGTGGACCGGCAGTTGAAAGCCACTGCACTCAGCTGTCTGGCCAGGGCTAGAAATTCTTTCATATGTTCTCATGTAGGTTGTTAATTAGCTTTTCTCCTTATAGTGAGAAGACACCTAGCAGCTACCCAGAAACCCTGATATAGTCTCAAATAATGCCTCCCTAGAAATGGGAGGTCAGAGACCAACTACTTAATATGACCTTGGCTAAATTACTTAAACTTCTTTAGGTTTTTCATCTATAAAATCAGGTTCTTAAATTAGATTCTCTTTTTAAGTATTCAGACCTCAAAAGAGGATTATATTGACTTTTTAAAAGATTACCAAGGAGCAAGAGAGAAAATGGACCAGAGACCAGAAACACAAAGTGCTTGTGGTGAAGGTGTAAGTCCGGAGACTTGTGTACTTCCCCTCCACTTGTATGTACAAGACTGTTGGCCAGACTTGACAGGGAGCCTGAACTCCTCTCTGGCTCAGGGAATAAGCCACAGAGAGAGTTTATGAAGTAGTGTGGGTCCTTGGGCTCACAGTTGAGAAGGAGGCGCTTGTTTATTATGACTGTATCCTCAGCATAATTACTGAGGATGCTTGGGATCCTCAGTAATTGGTTAGTAAACTAACCATGCAGCAGCATGGTTACTGCTGGTTGCTTGGGATTGTCACATGCAGAATGGAGTGGAAGATGGGGCCTGTGTAATGGTGTGAATTCAGGTTCTCCAACCCCTAAATATTTACTCCTGTACTTTCTGTTCTTAAGATTTGGGGTATTTGAAAGATGGCTTTATAAATTATAATCAGTATATTAATTCGGATCTTGGGAAATTTTTAGAACAAATCAGAGTCTCAGTATTTAATCATCGAAAAGAACACAGGGTGTTGGGTTACAACCACAGTGGCAGAGTGGAAAAAGAAGTCATGCCTGACCAATTTAATTTCCTTCTATGATAGAAAGCATAGCAGTATTTAAAAAGGGATAATAATGGAGAATCTCTGTAATTCAGATTTAGTAAGTTTCTTCTAACTTGTATTTTATTTTTTAAAACAAGTTTGGAAGCCTAATATTTTAATAGAAGTTTTAGAATTTTCAACCTTTTTGAGTTTATGGAATCCCTTTGCATTATATTTTTGCTCTGGAACCCTGATTCATAATGTAACAGGATTGGATCTATTATTGAGAAAGCAGGTGCAGATTAGATTATCCAGGTGGTAAGACTGTATTTTCTTTTACTTAGATATTGTTTATGTAGCCTTAAGACTTGATGTATACATGTGAAACCAATTGCCTGCACTTTTTATTCTCAAGTCATCTCATTTCATGATTGAAATGGCTCCTTGAACACTCTCCTTTTCCCTCATCCTAATACCTAAAAAAATATGATGGTTATCTTATATTTCTCTGATAGAGAAGTTAGTACATATAAAGAGGTCAGCGAATAGAGCGAGACTCCTTTAAACACTGTACTATATGATAATTTTTTTTTCTATATGATAATTTGGTGGGATGATTAGAAAGCCATAAATAATATCCTCTTAGATTATCGTTGGAGATAAGTTCCTTTTGGGCCACTTCCTCTAAAATTTGAGCCCTCCCAGGAGTATAACATTTAATTTAATTTATCCTAAGTCATGATATTTTCATTCTGTGATTTTAGGAGAAACTCAGGAAACCTGAGATGGGTGCAAAAAACATAGGAAAATGCATCCCGAATCTGACCAGTTCTTATTAATTGTACTGCTACCACTCTCATCCAAAATACCATCATCTCTTTTCAGGATTATGGCAGTCGGCTCTTAACAGGTCTACTTGCCTTGTCTGCTTTGATGTTATCCTCCTTCAGTTTGTTCTCAACATAGTAGCCAGAATGATTAACAGAATGATTCTGTTAAAATACAGTATTACATACAACTTAATGTTAATGACAGGGACACATTTTGAGAAATATATCATTTGTGATTTTGTCATTGTGCCATCATATATTTACACAGACCTAGATGGTCTAGCCTGCAAAACACCTAGCTTATATGGTGTAGTTGCTACAAACCCATACGACATGCTACTATAGAAAACAGGAGATTAAATCAAGCACAAGAGTAAATGGTGCAACTGAGAGGTTGTAAATGCAAAAGAGGATGTCAACATAAAGATAGAGGCTGTTGCCAGCATAACATGGCAAATGTTTTAAACAAAATTTATAAGTAGAAAGACTATATTCTAAAATAACAATAAAAAGCATAGTAAATATATAAACCAGTAGCATAGTTGTTTATTATTATTATTTGTACTATATGTAATTGTACATGCTACACTATTATACAACTGACAGTGCAGTAGGTCTGTTTACACCAGCATCACTATAAACATGGCTCCAACATCACTAGGCTATAGGAATTTTTTAGCTTAATTATTATTTTTAAAATTAATTTTTAAAGTTTATTCATGTTAGAGTATGGAGAGAGAGAGAAGGGGGTGGCGCAGGAAGCATCAACTCCCATATGTGCCTTGGCTGGGCAAGCCTGGGGCTTTGAACCGGTGACCTCAGCATTCCAGGTGATGCTTTATCCACTGCGCCACCACAGGTCAGGTGAATTTTTTAGCTTAATTTTAACCTTACAGGACTACTGTCATATATTCAGTCTATCGTTTACTGAAATGTATGTGTCTCATGACTAAATCAAATCTTGTTAGTCCCTTGTTTAAAACTTTCAAATTCTATTTTTTCCAGTCAGAAAAAAGACCCACATGCTTTTAGTGCCCTTTACTGATGTTTCTTTAGCACCTAGAACAAAAATGTATTGGGTACAAAAAAAGTACCCAGTAAGTTAATAAAGGTAAAGGGCACTTAGTGTAATACAAAGTATTCTTATGGTAAACATAGTAACCACGATTTTTAATTTTTTTTTAATTTTGAGAGTATGTTTATTATAGCCGAGGATAGTAAAGCAAGGAAGGGCCTAGGATAGAAGAAGCAACAGTAGGGAGACTAGGTGGAGCTGCTTTGGCTCTTGAAACTTTATGGGGAAAGAACTAAGCCAAAGTGGGGCTGTCAGCTCACTGGACGGTCAGAGAAAAGGGGCCTTGGAGATAGCCTCAGCCAGTTAGCCCTAATGGAACTGGTGCTTTCCATTACTCTGGTTGGAAGTCTTGTGCAGTCTCTTAGAAATTAGGAGAAAGAAAATTCACTTGAAAAGGATATTTGAGTGGTTGTACCTCAAAGAGGGCATGCCCATAAGTGACCACTTTTATAGGGCTATTTTTTGTAATACCTGTTGATGGGTTGATGGCATCAGTCCTTATTTATTTATTTATTTGAGAGGAAGGGAGATAGAGAGACAGATTCCTGGGAGTGCCCCAACCAGGATCCACCTGGCAACCTTCATCTGGGACCAATGCTCAAATCAATTGAGCTATCCTTAGCACCTGAGGCCGATGATCAGATCAACTCTGACCAACCGAGCTATCCTCAGCGTCTGGGGCCATGCTTGAACTAATTGATCCACTGGCTGTGGGATGGGAAGAGAGAGAGAAGGAAGAGAGGTCAGGGAAGAGAGGCAGATGGTCACTTTTCCTATGTGTCCTGACTAGGGATTGAACCCAGGACATCTGCACACAAAGCTTACACTCTCTTCACTCAACCATCTGTACAGGGCCAAGTTATTTTAGATAAATGAATTTTATAGGATGGGTGCAGAGATAGCTGATATATCTAGGTGTAAAGCTTTGCTTTTCTGGTTTAATTCAAGGATGGAATATATAAATGTATTGAAAGGAATTGACACACTCCCTGCCCATCAAGTGGTTCTCAAATTTTCCTCAGTTATGATTTTGAAAGACTTTAATGCATAAAAGAATTGAAGATTAACCAAATACCTGGGGTGGAGTGATTCTGTATTTTAAGCGTTACATGTTGCGGGGCGGAAGGGAGTAAAGAGGGACACATATACGGTGATGGAAAATGATTTTACTTTGGATGATGGGTATACAACATAATCAACAGTTCAGATGTTATAGAAATGTTTACCTGAAACCTATGTACTCTGATTCATCAGTGTTACCCCATTAATTTTCTAAATAAATATAAAATACCTAGAAAAAAGAAAGTTACATGTTTTAACAGTCAGCTAAGTTGGGCCTGGAATTGAAAATTGAGGAGCCTGACCAAGACATGTTTGAGGCGATTTTCCCACTTGGTAGTAAACTGAATTCAACCAAAGGAGTATTAGTATTAGCGTAATATCTACATTCTAAAAAATTCACAATTCAAACAATGTTTCTATATGGAAGATAAAAAGGAAAGTGAAAAGGAAAGTTTCCATTTCCCAGTAGAATTTTGATTAACGTAACTTCCTGGTTATGATTTTCTTTTCTTTTTATTTTAGTGTGAGGAGAAGAGGCAGAGAGACAGACTCTCGCATGTGCCTTGACTGGGATCCACCCGGCAAGCCCACTAGGGGGCAGGGCTCTGCCCATCTGGGCCCATTGCTCCATTGCGACTGGAGCTATTTTTTAGCACCTGAGGTGAGGCCATGGAGCCATCCTCAGCACCTAAGGCTAACTTGCTCAAGCCAATTGAGCTATGGCTGAGGGAGGAGAACAGAGAGAGAGAGAGAGAGAAGGGGGAGGGATGGAGAAGCAGATGGATGCTTCTCCTGTGTGTCCTGACTGAGAATCAAACCTGGGACTTTCGTACACTGGGCCAACGCTCTACCACTGAGCCAACTGGCCAGGGCCTGGTTATCTTTTATTCAAAAATATTTGAGTACCTAGGCATTGCGTATACCTTTGAGGCAAACCAGCTATTAAATGTGCACAAGAAGACATGGTGTATATTATAAGCTCTAAACTGGTTAAATTGGGGGACATCCACCAAAGTGATGGCTTTGGTTATAGGATAATTGAACTGTAGCTCTTCTTTTAGAAAGTATTTAATAGTGCCATTTGTATATGATTGGTATATAGAAACAAGACAGTTTGTTATTTTGAAGTAGTAGGATTAATTTCCATCTTTATGTTAAATTGGTACATGAAATGAAATGTTTTACAATTTAGATCTACTAAAGGAATTTTATGTCTAGGAACTGAAGGAAACCTGTGGCAGAATTAAAACTAGGACTCAAGCCTTCCAGTCCTTTTCTCTTTTTCTTTCTTTAAAAAAACAACAACTCATTGATTGATTTTAGAGGGTAGCGTACAGGAAACATTAAGTCATAGTTATATGTGCCTCGACTAGGCAAGCCTGGAGTTTCGAACTGGCAACCTCAGTGTTCCAGGTTGATGTTCCATCCACTGCACCACCACAGGTCAGGATCCTAGTCCTTTTTTCATCCTTAAAATTTATAAAGTAACATATGCCACTGTAGATAATTTGAAACATGTAGAAGAAAGATAAATCTGTTAGGGTGCAATCCAGAGAAAAATCCCTTTTAACATTTGGTAAATTGGACCAAGAGCACATGGAGGTGGCTTATATTAATGATTTGAGAATGTTTATTTGTACTTTTTTCCTTAATGAATTTTGGGCTGTTATTTTTCTAAGAATTTATTCTTTTGCATAAATTTCCAAATTCATTAGTGTAAAATTGTCCACAGTAACCTCTTATCTTTTTAAGGTCTGCAGCATCTGTTGTGTTGCTTCTTTTCTCATTACTGCTGTTGGTTATTTGTGCTCTCTCATTTTCTTCAGTAGACGTTTATCAACTTTATTCATCTTTTAAAATAACCTCCTTCTAACTTTACTGTTCTCTATATTATATATTTATTTTCTATTTCATGAACTGTTATTATTATTTTTTAATATGGAATGCCTCATGAATTTGCATGTCATCCTTGCACAGGGGCTGTGCTAATCTTCTCTGTATTGTTCCAATTCTAGTACATGTGTTGCTGAAGCAAGCACATGACCTCTTATTTTTAATTCATTATTTTCTTATTTAGATTAATTTTGCTGTTTTCCTACAAACTTATTGAGATAAATACTTAGCTCATTCCAGTCATTCTTTGTGTGCATTTATGGATGTTTTACATATTTAGAACCTACTACTATATCTGCATACTACAAAGCTATATTTTAAATCCCTAACTCATAAATAATTTAGAAATATGTTTCTACCCTAGAAATTACAGCATGTGTTCTTTGGTTACCATGTGATTTATCAGTTTGATGAGGCTTTATAGTCTTTCCAGACAATATAAGAACCCTTTGCATTGTTTTTATCCTCTTCTTGATTATTATCTATCCTTCTGTGATGTTTGTCTATATTTATAAACACTGTAAGACATTATTTTACATAGTCAATGCTTTTTGTAGATTTACCTACATATTTACTGTGACTTTGCTCTTCATTCCTTCCTACATCACTCACATTCCATTTAGGATCATTTTCTTCTTAGAGAACCGAGAAATTTTTTTGGTGTGGATCTGTTGGCATTTGAATGTTACTTTTTTTTTGTATTTTTCTGAAGTTGGAAACGGGGAGGCAGTCAGACAGACTCCGCCCATCTGGGGCACTGCTCTGTTGCAACCAGAGCCATTCTAGTGCCTGAGGCAGAGGCCACAGAGCCATCCCCAGCGCCCGGGCCAACTTTGCTCCAATGGAGCCTTGGCTGCGGGAGGGGAAGGTAACAGCTGGCTGTTTGGCCGATCTATTGTTCTCTAGCTGCTCTTAAGATTTTTTCTTTGTCTTTCAGAAGTTTATGTTGTGTTCTTTTTTCAGTCCTGTTTGGGATTTTTTGAAATCTTTAAATCTGTGAATTGATATAATTCATCAAATCTGGAAAATTTTCAGCTAGTATCTATACAGCTATTGCCTCTGTCTCATTGGCCTCATGAGACTAGTATTGTCATTCATTCAATAATGACATTTCGTCATTGATGGACTGCTTATATGAAGGTAGTCCCATAAGTTTATAATGGAGCTGAAAAATTCCTATTGTCTTGTGATGTGGTAGCTGTTTTTTTTTTAAAAATTTTTATTCATTTTAGAGAGGAGAGGAGAGAGACAGAAAAGGGAAAGGGAAGGGGGGAGGAGCATCAACTCCCACATGTCCCTTGACGAGGCAAGCTCAGGGTTTTGAACTGGCAACCTCAGCAGTCTAGGTCGACGCTTCATCTACTGCACCACCACAGGTCAGGCCAGCTGTTCTGTTTGTAGTGCAACACAGTACTTATGTGTTTGTGGTGTTGTTGGTGTAAACAAACTTTTGCTGCCAGTTGTATAGAAGTATAACACATAGAGTTATGTACAGTACACAATACTTGGTAATGACAATAACTAACTTTGTTATTGGTTTGTATATTTACTATATTGTTTATTGTTATTTTAGAGTGTACTCTTTCTACTTATAAAAAAGGGTTTGTAAATAGGAGGCCGTGCTACACTGGCCGCATTCTGCTATGTCTTGTGTTTACTGCTTCTCTTGATTGTTGCATCATTTTCTCTGTGCTTGATTTAATCTGTGTTGTTTTGTGCAGTCACATATGTGCAGGTTTGTAGTCTAGGAGCAAAAGGCTAGGCCATACAGCCTACGTGTGTAGCAGGCTGTGCCATCTAGGTTTATGTAAGTGTACTCTATTATTTGCACAATGGTAAAACCACCTAATGATGCATTCTCAGAATGTATCCCTGTCCTTAAGCTCATATGACTGTATATTAAACATGTACCAGACTTAATTACTCTATTTCTGTGTCTAATAATGTCTCTTCTGTATTTTGGTTTTATCCTTCTCTGCAGCGTTCTGGAAGGTTTCTTCTAATCCAGGGGTCGGGAACCTATGGCTCGCGAGCCAGATGTGGCTCCCCCCAAAGATGTGGCTCTTTTGATGGCTGCATCTGGCTCGCAGACAAATCTTTATTAAAAAAAATAACGTTAAAAATATAAAACATTCTCATGTATTACAATCCATTTTCTACTGCTCATGTTCATGGTTGCGGGTGGCTAGAGCCAATCACAGCTGTCCTCCCGGACAACACCAAATTTTTATTGGATGATGTGTAACGTACAACGGGTCGTTGTATGGCTCTCACGAAATTACATTTTAAAATATGTGGTGTTCATGACTCTCTCAGCCAAAAAGGTTCCTGACCCCTGTTCTAATCCATTTGCTAATCCTTCATTCATGTTTAATTTGCATTATTGTATTATTGCACTGACTAGTGCTAGGCTTTGTTTTTTGTTTTTGTGGATGCCTTTTAGGTTGAGAATGTTTTCTTCTGTTTATTTTTTTGCAGAAAGTTTTTTATCATGAAGAGACCTTGAATATTGTCAAAAGTTTTTCCTTCATCAGTTGATACGGTCATGTGTTTTTTCTTCTTTAGACTGTTAATGTGGTAGGTTACATTGATTTTTGCAAATTGAATTACCTTTGTATTACTTGTATCAGCCCCTCTTGGTTATGGTGTGTATTATCTTTTTTACATATGCTTGGATTTAATTTGCTTATATTTTTATTGAGCATTTTTGCATCTGTGTTCATTAAGGATATTGATTCATAGTTTTTCCCCCCTTTTGTTTAATTTGGTTTCAGTATTATTGTAATAATTGGTTTTAAAAAAGGAGTTTGGAAGTGTTTCTTTTCTGTTTTCTGTCAAGGATCATGTAGAATCGGTATCATTTATCCTGTAAATGTTAGTAGAATTTGCCAATGAAACCATCTGGACCTGGAGTTTTTCAGAACGTTTTTAACTACACATTTTGATGACTTTCATAGTTAAAGGACTATATAGGTAATGTATTTCATCTCCTGTATGATTTTGTAGTTTCTGTTTTGGAGGAATTAATCTTTTCCAAAAATTTCATTTATTTATTTATTTATTTTAGAGAGAGGAAAGAGATAGAGAAGGGGGCAGTGGAGCGGGAAACATCAACTCATAGTTGCTTCTCGTATATGCCTTGACCATGCAAACTGGGGGTCTTGAACTGTTGACCTCAGCATTCCAGTTTGATGCTTTATCCATTGTGCCACCACAGGTCAGGCAAAATTAATCTTTTCTTTTTTTTTAATCTGTATATTCTTTTTTTAATTTTTCTTACAGAGACAGAGAGTCAGAGAGAGGGATAGATAGGGACAGACAGACAGGAACGGAGAGAGATCAGAAGCATCAATCCATCAGTTTTTCATTGCAACACCTTAGTTGTTCATTGATTGCTTTCTTATATCTGCCTTGACCGTGGGGCTACAGCAGACAACCCCTTGCTTGAGCCAGTGACCTTGGGTCCAAGCTGGTGAGTTTTTTGTTTTTTTTTTTCTCAAACCAGATGAGCCCGTGCTCAAGCTGGTGACCCCGGGGTCTCGAACCTGGGTCCTCCGCATCCCAGTCCGACGCTCTATCCACTGCGCCATCGCCTGGTCAGGCTGTATATTCTGTTTTTTAAAAACTTTTCATTTATTGATTATAGGGAGAGAGGAAGGGGGGAGAGAGAGGAGAGAGAGAGAGAGTACACGAGTGAGCAAGAAAAACAGGAATATCGATCTGTTCCTCTTGTATGTGCCCTGATCATGGATTGAAACTGGAGAAATCTTTAATCAACTGAACTATCTGGCCAGGGTGGAACTGATCTTTTTTATCTATTTTATTGTCACATTTATGTGTGCAGAGCTGTTTATAGTATTTTATTATTATCTTTATAATGCCTGCAAAATTAGTACTGATGTTCATCCTTTATTGTTGGCATTGGTAATTTGTGTCTTCTCTTTTTCATGATCTTGCAAGAGGTTTATTGATCTTTTCAAAGAACCAGATTTTGATTTTATTCATATTTTCTGTTTTTTAAAATATTTCATTGATTTCTGTTTTGATCATTATTTTTGTCTTCTGCATGCTCTGAATTTGTTTTGTTCTTTTCTAATTCGTTAAGATGGAAGCTTAGTGTCTGTTCAGGTTCTATCCCATTTTTTAATTGGATTGTTTGCTTGTTTGTTGCTGAGTTTTGTGAGTTCTTTGTGAAGCATCAATCTTTAGTTTTTCGTTGCAACACCTTAGTTGTTCATTGATTGCTTTCTCATATGTGCCTTGATCGTGGGGCTACAGCAGACCGAGTAACCACCTTGCTCGAGTCAGCGACCTTTGGTCCAAGCTGGTGAGCTTTTTCTCAAACCAGATGAGCCCACACTCAAGCTGGTGACCTCGGGGTTTCAAACCTGCGTCCTCTGCATCCTAGTCCGACTCTCTATCCACTTTGCCACTGCCTGGTCAGGCTTGTGAGTTCTTTGTATATTTTGGATATTAACACTTTATCTGAGCTGTTGTTTGCAAATATCATCTCCTATAAATTCTGCTCACAAAAATTAGAGGATATTTTATAGCTTCATATTTATTTTTGAAATATCTCCTATTTTTTGTGAGCAGTATAGTTGGCTGTCTGTTGTTTTTTTTTTTTTCTGAAGTTGGAAACGGGGAGGCAGTCAGACAGACTCCCGCATACGCCCAACCGTGATCCACCCAGCATGCCTACCAGGGGCGATGCTCTGCCCATCTGGGGCGTTGCTCTGTTGCAACCAGGGCCATTCTAGCACCTGAGGCAGAGGCCATGGAGCCATCCTCAGTGCCCGGGCCATCTCTGCTCCAATGGAGCCTTGGCTGCAGGAGGGGAAGAGAGAGAGAGGAAGGAGAAGGGGAGGGGTGGAGAAGCAGATGGGTGCTTCTCCTGTGTGCCCTAGCCGGGAATCGAACCTGAGACTCCTGCATGCCAGGCTGACGCTCTACCACTGAGCCAACTGGCCAGGGCCTGGCTGTCTGTTTTGTTGTCAGTTTCTTTTGCTCTGCAGAAGCTTCTTAGTTTGATATAGTCCCAATTGAGACTCATGGACATAGATAAGAATGCAGTGGTTACTAGGGATAGGAGGGTGTGGGGGAGGGGGAGGGGGACTGGTGTAACAGTATAAAGAGGGATGAATATAAGGTGATGGAAGATGGTTTGACTTTGAGTGATGGGTATACAATGTAATTGACTATCCAAATGATGTGGAGATGTTTACCCCAAATCTGTGTACTTTTGTTGATCAGTGTCAACCTGTTACATTTAATTTTATAAAAACCCCCAAAAAGATGGAAGCCTAGATTACTGATTTGTAAGTGTTCACATATATACTTTGAGCATTTTTATACTAGCCACTTTAATGTTTTTGATAATTTTAGCATCTGTGCAGGCCAGCCTATAGCTTTTGAATTATGAAATTCTTGGCTTTTGGAGTCAAATGTTAACCTTGGTCCAGTCAGTTGGCAAGTGAACGTTGGTCATGTGGTCTGCCAAGGCTGTCCTTTTGGAAGGACTGGGTGGAGCAGTTTTGCCTAGAAACATGTAAGATGGACAGTATACTTGACATACTAAAGCATAATTTTTCTAGAATGGGATGTTCAGGTGGTTCCCATTTTAAAAATTATTTTAAATAATGCTGCAATAAATATTTGAGTACCAGTTGTAAAGTTTGTTTGAATGTCTGAATGATTTTTTAAGCTAGAAACCTAGAAGTAGACTTAATGAATCAAAGTACTTAAATCTCTTTATAGTCTCTTAATTCATATTACCAAGTTGTTTTACAGAAAATCCATATGGTTTTATACTTGAGTGTATGAGAGTGACATGTGCACCATACTCTTCTTGCTCATTGCTTTTTGGCATTCTTTATTTAAGGCTGAAAAACTACATTTGGCTATCTGGTGCTCCAAAGCATTACTCTCTCGAGGTATGTATTCTGGGTCCCAAAGGATCTCAGATGATGTTAGTCCTGTGTCTCTATTATACATCCCATTTTGCTAGCTTTCCACCTACATCCTCATTGCAGGCCAATTTTGCATTTTCTTTGAAGTCCTGCTCTGAATATCCCATCTTTGTACCAGTTTTGGTTCCAGTCAAGGCAAGGGACAGATGAACTAGAGTTAAAAACAAGATTTACTTCAGGATACATGATGCATCATCAAGGAAGGGCAATTGGGTTTCAGAGTGATTGGAACTAAAAAGCTGATAGGATCAAGACTGCCTTTCCTTGTGGATTTTAAACTTCTTTTCTCAGAAGCTTGTTCTTGTTTTTGGGTACATTAAATTTTCAAGCTGGTGGTTTCAATGTCAAACTACAGCTGGGTGTTTTTTTTTTTTGTTTTTTTTGTTTTTTTTTTTGAGAGAGGATGAGAAGCATCAATTCGTAGTTGCTTTCACTTTAGTTGTGCGTTGACTCCTTCGATAGAGGTGAGAGAGAGTGAGAAGCACCAACTTGTAGTTTAATTGTGTTTTTTTTTTTTTTTTTGTATTTTTCTGAAGCTGGAAATGGGGAGGCGGTCAGATAGACTCCCACATGCGCCCCACTGGGATCCACCAGGCACGCCCACCATGGGGCGACGCTCTGCCCATCTGGGGCGTCGCTCTGTTGTGACCAGAGCCATTCTAGTGCCTGAGGCAGAGGCCAAGGAGCCATCCCCAGCGCCCGGGCCATCTTTGCTCCAATGGAGCCTCGACTGCGGGAGGGGAAGAGAGAGACAGAGAGGAAGGAGAGGGGGAGGGGTGGAGAAGCAGATGGGCGCCTCTCCTGTGTGCCCTGGCCAGGAATCGAACCCTGGACTTCCGCACGCCAGGCCGATGCTCTACCACTGAGCCAACCAGCCAGGGCCTTAATTGTGTATTGATTGCATCTTGTATGTGCCTTAATCAGGGCCAACCAGTGTCCCCTTGCTCAGAGCCAGTGACCTCAGGGCTTTGAACCTGCAACCTCAGAGTTCTGGGTCAACGCTTTATCTGCTGCATCATCACTGGTGAGGCTGCACATGTTTTTTTTTTTTTAAGTGAGTGTAGGGGAGATAGTGAGACAGAGTTCTGCATGCGCCCTGACTGGGTTCTACCTGGCAACCCTCGTCTGGGGCTGATGCTAGAATCAGTTGAGCTATTTTTAGTGCCCTGGCCAAGGCTGGAACTAGTTGAACCACTGGCTGCAGGAGGGGGAGAAAGAAGAGGGAGCAGGAATGGGACAGAAGCAGATGGTTGCTTCTCTTGTGTGCCCTGACTGGGAATCGAACCAAGGATGTCTGTATGCTGGGCCAATCTTCTATCCCCTGAGCCAACTGGCCAGGGCCAAGCACATGGTTTTTAATGGCTGCCTTATCCCTGACTATATATGACTTTTCAGCTCAACTCATCTCGCTAACTGTGGTTGTTTTGGTTTAAATTCCCTGGAGTGGACTTGGGTTGGCATAGCTCATCTTTTCCCAGCTGGCTGTTAGCCACTGGTCATTATTCTGGGCCATCGTGGTGTCCTGTCAGCTGTAGGTAAGGGATAGAGTCACAAAATAAAAAACACTAAGTTGAGCTCCATGTAAAATAGTGCACACTGTGTCATTTAAAATTTTATCAGGACTTTTTGAAGCAAATTTGTGCAAACTTATTAGAATTACAGCTTAAAAGTTGAAAGGGGTCTCAGAAGTGATCTAGTCATAATCTTTCATTTGACTGGTAAAGGAAACATCCAAAGAGAGATTATGAGTTGCCCATTGTTATAGTCACTGTTAGCACCACTAGATTTTCAGTAATGTATTTTTTTCCATTATATGGACTATATTGAAAGTTTAATTACAGGTCCTGGCCAGTTGGCTCAGCAGTAGAGCATCAGTCTGGCATGTGGAAGTCCTGGGTTTGATTCCTGGTCAGGACACACAGGAGAAGTGACCATCTGCTTCTCTACCCTCCCCCTTCTCCTTCTCTCTTTGTCTCTCTCCCCCATCTCCAGCAGCCATTGCTCATTTGAGCAAGTTGGCCCCAGGCGCTGAGGATAGCACCATGGCCTCCCCACAGGTGCTCAAGTAGCTCGGTTGCTGAGCAACGGAGCAATGGGCAAAGATGGGCAGAGTATTGCCCCAGAGGGGGCTTGCCAGGTGGATCCTGGTCTGGAAGCATGTGGGAGTCTCTCTGCCTCTCCACCTCTCACTTAATAAAAAAAAAAAAAAAGAAAAAGTTTAATTATAGTTTAATAGTGATATATTTGGGAAATATTTTTTGAACACTATCAGGACCATATCCCTCTAAATATTAAGTTTAAATTAAAAATAATTTTTTATTATTAGTTTTTAGAGAGAGGAGAGAGAGAGAGAAAATAGAGGAAAGTAGGAAACATCAACTCATAGTAGTTGCTTCCTGTATGTGCCTTCACTGGGCAAGCCCAGGGTTTTGAACCAACAACCTCAGCATTCCAAGTCAGTGCTTTATCCACTGTGCCACCACAGCTCGCGCAACACTTAGTTTAAGTGATTTTCTGGAAATGTTCAGTAGTTACAAAATAATTGGAAGTTGTCATAAACATATATTAATATTGGCCCTGGCCGGTTGGCTCAGTGGTAGAGTGTCGGCCTGGCGTGCAGGAGTCCCAGATTCGGTTCCTGGCCAGGGCACACAGGGGAAGCGCCCATCTGCTTCTCCACCCCTCCTCCTCTCCTTCCTCTCTGTCTCTCTCTTCCCCTCCCGCAGCCAAGGCTCCATTGGAACAAAGTTGGCCTGGGTGCTGAGGATGGCTCCTTGGCCTCTGCCTCAGGCACTAGAATGGCTCTGGTTGCAACAGAGCAACTCCCCAGATGGGCAGAGCATTGCCCCCTGGTCGGCATGCCGGGTGGATCCCGGTTGGACGCATGCAGGAGTCTGTCTGACTGCCTCCCCATTTCCAACTTCAGAAAAATACAACCCCCCCACCAAAACCCCATATATTAATATTGCTATATGTTAATAATATACTATTAACTTTTTTTTGTTTGTTATTTTGTCATTAAATTATGTTGCATACCCCTCACCCAAAGTCAGATTGTCCTCCGCCACCCTCTATCTAGTTCTCTGTGCCCCTCCCCCTAACTCTCTCCCTCCCTCCCTCCCATGTCCTCCCTCCCCCCACCCCTGGTAACCACCACACTCTTGTCCATGTCTCTTAGTCTCGTTTTTATGTTCCACCAATGTATGGAATCATGCAGTTCTTGTTTTTTTCTGATTTACTTATTTCACTCCTTATAATGTTATCAAGATCCCACCATTTTGCTGTAAATGATCTGATGTCATCATTTCTTATGGCTGAGTAGTATTCCATAGTGTATATGTGCCACATCTTCTTTATCCAGTCTTCTATTGAAGGGCTTTTTGGTTGTTTCCATGTCTTGGCCACTGTGAACAGTGCTGCAATGAACATGGGGCTACATGTGTCTTTACTATCAATGTTTCTGAGGTTTTGGGGTATATACCCAGTAGAGGGATTGCTGGGTCATAAGGTAGTTCTATTTGCAGTTTTTTGAGGAACCACCATACTTTCCTCCATAATGGTTGTACTACTTTACAGTCCCATCAACAGTGAATGAGGGTTCCTTTTTCTCCACAGCCTCTCCAACATTTGCTATTGCCCGTCTTGTTGATAATAGCTAATCTAACAGGGGTGAGGTGGTATCTCATTGTAGTTTTGATTTGCATTTCTCTAATAACTAATGAAGCTGAGCATCTTTTCATATATCTGTTGGCCATTTGTATCTCTTCCTGGGAGAAGTGTCTGTTCATGTCCTCTTCCCATTTTTTTATTGGATTGTTTATTTGTTTGTTGTTGAGTTTTATGAGTTCTTTGTAAATTTTGGATATTAGGCCCTTATCTGAGCTGTTGTTTGAAAATATCATTTCCCATTTAGTTGGCTGTCTGTTTATTTTGATATCAGTTTCTCTTGCTGAGCAAAAACTTTTTATTCTGATGTAGTCCCATTCATTTATCTTTGCCTTCACTTCTCTTGCCATTGGAGTCAAGTTCATAAAATGTTCTTTAAAACCCAGGTCCATGGTTTTAGTACCTATGTCTTCTTCTATTTACTTTATTGTTTCAGGTCTTATATTTAGGTCTTTGATCCATTTTGAATTAATTTTAGTACACGAGGACAGGCTGTAGTCGAGTTTCATTCTTTTGCATGTGGCTTTCCAGTTTTCCCAACACCATTTGTTGAAGAGGCTTTCTTTTCTCCATTGTGTGTTGTTGGCCCCTTTATCAAAGATTATTTGACCATATATATGTGGTTTTATTTCTGGGCTTTCTATTCTGTTCCATTGGTCTGAGTGTCTATTTTTCTGCCAATACCATGCTGTTTTGATTATCGTGGCCCTATAATATAGTTTAAAGTCAGGTATTGTAATGCCCCCAGCTTCATTCTTTTTCCTTAGGATTGTTTTGGCTATTCGGGGTTTTTTATAGTTCCATATAAATCTGATGATTTTTTGTTCCATTTCTTTAAAAAATCTCATAGGGATTTTAATGGGAATTGCATTAAATTTGTATATTGCTTTGGGTAATATGGCCATTTTGATTATATTTATTCTTCCTATCTAAGAACAAGGAATATTTTTCCATCTCATTGTATCTTAACAGTGCTTTGTAATTTTCATTATATAGGTCCTTTACATTCTTTGTTATGTTTATTCCTAGGTATTTTATTTTTTTTTGTTGCAATCGTGAAGGGGATTATTTTTTTGAGTTCGTTTTCTAATATTTCATTGTTGGCATATAGAAAGGCTATGGACTTTTGTATGTTAATTTTGTATCCTGCGACCTTACTATATTGGTTTATTGTTTCTAATAATCTTTTTGTGGAGTCCTTCGGGTTTTCGATGTATAGGATCATATCATCAGCAAAAACTGATACCTTTACTTCTTCTTTTCCGATATGGATGCCTTTTATTTCTTTGTCTTGTCTGATTGCTCTGGCCAGAACTTCTAGCACCACGTTAAATAAGAGTGGAGAGAATGGACAACCCTGTCTTGTTCCTGATTTAAGGTAGAAAGTCCTCAGTTTTATGCCGTTTAATATGATGTTGGCTGATGGTTTATCATATATGGCCTTTATCATGTTGAGATATTTTCCTTCTATACCCATTTTGTTGAGAGTCTTAAACATAAAATTGTGTTGTATTTTATCGAAAGCCTTTTCTGCATCTATTGATAAGATCATGTGGTTTTTGTTCTTTGTTTTGTTGATATGGTGTATTACGTTAACCGTTTTGCGTATGTTGAACCATCCTTGAGATTCTGGGATGAATCCCACTTGATCATGATGTATTATTTTTTTAATATGTTGTTGTATTTGGTTTGCCAGTATTTTGTTTAGTATTTTAGCATCTGTATTCATTAGAGATATTGGTCTGTAGTTTTCTTTTTTTGTGCCGTCCTTGCCAGGTTTTGGTATGAGGGTTATGTTGGCCTCATAAAATGTGTTTGGAAGTATTGCTTCTTCTTCAATTTTTTGGAAGACTTTGAGTAGAATAGGAACCAAGTCTTCTTTGAATGTTTGATAGAATTCACTAGTATAACCGTCTGGGCCTGGACTTTTATTTTTGGGGAGGTTTTTAATAGTTTTTTCTATTTCCTCCCTGCTGATTGGTCTGTTTAGGCTTTCTGCTTCTTCATGACTCAGTCTAGGAAGGTTGTATTGTTCTAGGAATTTATCCATTTCTTCTAGATTGTTGTATTTGGTGGCATATAATTTTTCATAGTATTCTACAATAATTCTTTGTATATCTATGATGTCTATGGTGATCTCTCCTCTTTAATTTTGGATTTTATTTATTTGAGTCCTGTGCCTTTTTTCCTTGGTGAGTCTTGCCAAGGGTTTGTCAATTTTGTTGATCTTTTCAAAGAACCAGCTCCTTGTTTTATTGATTTTTTCTATAGTTTTTCTGTTCTCTATTTCATTTATTTCTGCTCTGATTTTTATTATCTCCTTTCTTTGGCTGGTTTTGGGTTGTCTTTGTTCTTTTTCTAGTTCTTTAAGGTGTGAAGTTAAGTGGTTTACTTCGGCTCTCTCTTGTTTGTTCATATAGGCCTGAAGTGATATGAACTTTCCTCTTATTACTGCTTTTGCTGCATCCCAGAGATTCTGATATGTCGTATTTTCATTTTCATTTGTCTGTATATATCTTTTGATCTCTGCGCTTATTTCTTCTTTGACCCATTCATTTTTTAGTAGTATGTTGTTTAGTTTCCACATTTTTGTGGGTTTTTCCCCCTCTTTTTTGCAGTTGAATTCTAGTTTCAAGGCTTTATGATCAGAAAATTTGCTTGGTACAATTTCAATTTTTCTAAATTTGCTGATATTGTCTTTGTGGCCCAACATATGGTTAATTCTTGAGAATGTTCCATGTACACTAGAGAAAAATGTATACTCTGTCGCTTTGGGATGAAGTGTCCTGTAGATGTCTATCATATCCAGGTGTTCTAGTATTTCGTTTAAAGCCACTATATCTTTATTGTTTCTCTGTTTGGATGACTGATCTAGAGCTGTCAGCGGTATATTGAGGTCTCCAAGTATGATTGTATTTTTGTTAGTTTTTGTTTAAAGTCAATAAGTAGCTGTCTTATATATTTTGGTGCTCCTTGGTTTGGTGCATATATATTAAGGATTATTATGTCTTCTTGATTCAACTTCCCCTTAATCATTATGAAATGACCATTTTTGTCTCTGAGTAATTTTTCTGTCTTGTAGTCAGCATTATTAGATATGAGTATTGCTACACCTGCTTTTTTTTGGGTGTTGTTTGCTTGGAGTATTGTTTTCCAGCCTTTCACTTTGAATTTGTTTTTATCCTTGTTGCTTAGATGTGTTTCTTGTAGGCAGCATATAGTTGGATTTTCTTTTTTAATCCATTCTGCTACTCTGTGTCTTTTTATTGGTAAGTTTAATCCATTTACATTTAGTGTAATTATTGACATTTGTGGGTTCCCTACTGCCATTTTATAAATTGCTTTCTGTTAGTTTTGTATCTAGTTTGATTCTTCTCTTTTGTTTTTCTATTATTTGTTTTTGTTTGTTTGTGTTCCATACTTCTTTCCTCTGTTGCTACCTTTTTTAAGTCAAGTGTTTTTGTGGTGGTTTTTTCAAAGGTGGTTACCATTAAGTAATGAAAAGGGTACCTACCATATTCATTGTAGTACCCTATCTTATGAGTATTTCTGCACTTCATCGTCCTTTGCTACTGTTAATCTCCATCCTCTCCCTCCTTTTTTTCCTTTGTTGTCACAGTTTAAGTTTGGTTTTATTGTGTTCTTGGTGGAGCTGTTACTTGTAGTGTTGTTTTCTTTTGTTCTTTGAATCTGGTTGGAAAACCCCCTTTAGTATTTCCTGGAGTGGGGGTTTTCTGTTGATAAATTCATCTTTTCTGTATTTGTGAATGTTTTTATATCTCCTTCATACTTGATGGATAGCTTTGATGGGTATAGTATTCTTGGCTGAAAGTTCCTCTCTTTCAGGGCTTTAAATATTGGTGTCCATTCTCTTCTAGCTTGTAGAGTTTCTGCTGAGAAATCTGATGATAATCTAATAGGCCTTCCTTTATATGTTGTACTCTTCTTTTCCCTGGCTGCCTTGAGAATTTTTTCTTTGTCATTGGTTTGTGTCATCTTTATTATGATGTGCCTTGGAGTGGGTTTGTTGGGGTTAAGAAAACTCGGTGTTCTGTTTGCTTCTTGAATTTGAGGCTTTAGTTCTTTCCACAGGCTTGGGAAGTTCTTGTCTATTATTTGTTTGAGTATATTCTCCATTCCATTTTCTTTCTCTTCTCCCTCTGATATACCTATTATTCTTATGTTATTCTTTCTGATGGAGTCAGACAATTCCTGTAGGGCTTTCTCGTTTTTTATTATTTTTGAGTCTCTTTCTTCTTCTCTCTGTTGTGCCTCAAGTTGTTTGTCTTTTATTTCACTAATCCTATCTTCAATCTGGGCTGTTCTGTTAGCTAAGCTTGTTACCTCGTTTTTCAGCTCGTGAATTGAGTTTTTCATTTCTGTTTGATTTGTTTTTATAGTTTCAATTTCCTTGGTAATATATTCTTTGTGTTCATTGAGTTGTTTTCTGATCTCCCTATATTGCCTTTCTGTGTTTTCTTGTATATCTCTGAGTATTTTTAAGATTTGTATTTTAAATTCTCTGTCATTTAGCTCCAAGGCTTCCAATATGTTAAGTCTTTTCTCCATAGATTTTTCCACATCTATTTGTGTTACCTCTCTTTCTTTTGTATCCATAATATTTGATTTCCTCTTTCTTATTGGCATCTGAGGGTGGTCTTGTTGATAGCACTAATTAGAATTAATAAAGAGTAAAAAGTAAAAAAAAAAAAAAAAGTAAAACACCCCACAAAAAAAAAAAACAGTAATAATTTATTATTTCCCCCTTTTTTCTTTCTTCTCTTTCCCTCTTCTCCCCTCCTCAGGGAAATATCGTGATGACCTGTGAATTATATTATGCTAAATGGAACAAAAACTGCCTATAATGGAGGGCCTGATTTGGGGTGAAGAGTTCAAGGGGCAAAAAAAGGGAGTAGGGACCTACTAAATGCAAAAAAAAAAGAAAAAGGAAGAAAATCTTAGACAAGCGTAAGATGATTTGCTTGTAAGTGATGGTCGACTAAGAGATATAATGAGAGGGATAAGAGGGAACCAGAAAAAAGGAGGAAAAAAAAGAATAATAAAGAAGAAAAAAATAAAAATAATAAGTAAAAATCTGTTGTATTAAGTGGAGCGAAGACTAAATACAATGGAGACCTTGGGTTGGGAGGAATGCTAGTGAGTTAAAAAGCAACGTAAAACGTACCCAAAATGCCACAAAAATAAACAAACAAGAAAAAAACAAAAACAAAAGCTAAAAAGAAAAATAAAACCAAAAAAAAACCTTGAGTCCCAAATTAACTAATTTGTTCGTGATTGAGGATTAAATGGGAGGAAAGTAAAAGGAGAAAAGAAAAAACGAATAGAAAGGAAAAAATAAGAAAAAGAAAAACGAAGAAAAAAAAAGGAAGAGAAAAAAACAAAATAAAGCAAAACAAAAAAAAAAAAACAAAAGAGGAGAAAGTGAGAGTTAAGTGTTTTGGAGTATAACCTTAAAGGAGGGTGAAGATGAAGAAGAGAAATAAAATGTAACACTCATGGGTAGTGTAATTCAAGAAAAGGGAAGCATAAGATGGGCAGAGAATAGAAGGACCGAGGTGGAGGAAATAGAAATAATAATAATAAAGGCAATAAGATAGAAGAAACAAACAACAACAACAAAAAAATTAGTGGAACAAGTTGTAAAGTCTGTGGATTTTTTTTTATTTTGAGAGGTTAACTTCTTCCTTTTTCTTTTCTCTCCCTCTTCCTGGTCGGTGACTCTGTACCCCAGGCTCTGCCCCTGTGTCACACTTAGGTAGGGATTTGCAGTTGATGGGATTCTATGGCAATGTCATATAATTGGTTTTAGTCTTGCTGGTAGTCAAGGCTTGTTGGCGTTTGCAGGGTCCAACGATGAGAGAGTTTGCTTTCCTGGAGTCTCTCTCCTAGTCCCCCCTTCCTGAATTAGCAGCCTGGTGATCCAGCTATAAGGCTGCAACTGCTTCTGCCTGGGGAGTAAGAGGCTCAAAGAGCTGGGAAATCCCCACTCTATCCCCACTCAGCACAAGGCTTTGGGAGAGGCTCTGGCAGTCAGAGCCTCCAGTGTAATCAGGCGGGGGTGGGAGTCAATTGTTGTCAAGGTGACTGTTCAGCGCCTAGCATTCAGTTGGACCACTCAACCCAAGCTTTCCACACTTTGTAGCCTGTTTTGGCTGGGAAGAAGAGGCACTAGTTTCTGCTTGCGACTAGTGTAGTATAGATCTTATTATCTGCCAAGTCCCTCTTGTTAGCGTTTATCCCTGAATATGGAGGCTCTATCAATCAGAAGTTGCCCCCGCCCCTTTAGCGAGAGGCACTAAAAAATATCACGCCTCTTGTCTTGGATCGCTGAACTGAGAGAGATCTTATCAATTAGAACCCGTGGGTGCGCAGATTTCATGGGTTAAGCTAATTTCAGTGATTGGGTTCGCAGCTGTGCTCCCGAAGGTATTTCAGGCTGCCTGCGTGCCCCTCCCCCAACACTTGATTGTTAGCTTGAATGGCTGGGTGAGGTGCCCCGCCCATGGAGAGAATCTCCCAAGTAAGGAAGACCGCCCTGGCGCCTCTCCCGCTGGTCCCGCTGCTGGCGGCTGGGGCGCACCGGGCGCAGGATAATGGGGCACCCTGGGTGTGCGGGCCAGTAGGGTGCTCTGGGCGCGTGGAATGCCCAGGGCACGCGCGTGAATGGGGTGCTCCGGGCACCGGTGGCTGGGGACTCTCACTCGCAGTGCGCGGGCCGCTGGGAACGTTAGCGGTGCTCGCTCTGCAACCAGACCGGGCGCGCGCGGGCGGCTGCTCGCCGCTCCCGAGTGTGGGCTGACTCACCACAGGCGCACTCCCTCCGCGGCTTGAATGAACGTCCCTGCGGTAGCTTCCTCCACACCCTCGTCTCTCAGATTCAAGTGATAACAGTCCTTTTGCTTTCAGTTTGTGTGGAACTCCGGAATGCTCTGAGGATAAATTTTTCTGTTTCTAGTTGATAAATTTGTTGTGATTTTGGGGAGATCTGTGGGACGCGCTGCTCACGGCGCCATTTCCGTGACGTCACCTCTACTATTAACTTTAAAATTCTTTTAAATGTAAAATATATTAAGAACCAACTAAGAAACAAAATACTGGGTTCCTTATTTTCTCTCTTTTTAGTAATTTAATTTCTTTAAAGTAGCCATTTTATTTTATTTTTTAAAGGTCCTATTCATTTTAGAGAGAGAGAGAATGGGGGGAGAAGCTGGAAGCATTAACTCCCATATGTGCCTTGAACAGGCAAGCTCAGGGTTTTGAAACGGCGACCTCAGCATTCCAGGTTGACACTTTATTCACTGTGCCACCACAGGTCAGGCTAAAGTAGCCATTTTAAAAAGTAGTATTTTACTTTATTATTCTCTATGAGGCAAATTTTTGTACACTTGAAGCTTTAGAGAACAAATTAGAGGCTGAAAGGCGCCTCTAGGTTTTCTACATGCTAGCCAGTCCATGGGGCTTATTTTTATTTTACCAGTACTACTATGATTTCCTGTAGAAAATTTTGATAATTAATACTTCGTATGGTTTATTCTCAGAACTGACATAATGTATTTATAAGAGAGATGATTTTTGGTTTCTACTCCCAGACCTACCTTAATGGGAATGAGAATGCAGGCCAACTGGAATACAGAGCTGGTTTTGTAATGGTTAATTAGAGCAAATTAATTATTACCGATTTCTCTTTGCAAGGTCTCATTTTATTTTTAAATGATACTAGCATGAGTAATTTTTTTTTATTTTTACGTGAGAGGAGGGGAGATAGACAGATTCCCTCCTGTGCCCCACTGGCATCCACCCAGCAACGCCTGTCTGGGGCCAATGCTCAAATCAACTGAGCTATCCTCTGTGCCCGGGGCCAATGCTTGAACCAGTGGAGCCACTGGCAACAAGAGGGGAAGAGAGAGAGAGAAGGAGTAGAGGGAGAGGGAGAGAAGCAGATGGTTGCTTCTCATGTGTGCCCTGACCAGGGATTGAACCTGGAATGTTTACTTGCCAGACTGACGCTCTATCCACTCAGCTAACCAGCCAGGGCCACATGAGTAAATTTTAAAAAAACCATTCTTTCATCAAGGGTATAGAAATAGAATTAGTCTGGAATACAGGTGGCTTTGTTTTTCTTAGTATTTAGAAGTTGTTATAGCTCCATTTTGTTAGTAAGTTATCCAAATTGGCTAGTGTTTGACTAATAAATGTTTATTTTTAAATTTAAAGTTTTAATTTTTTTTAATTTTTTTTTTGTGAGAGAGAGAGAGATAGACAGAGCCAGACAGGAAGGGAGAGAGATGAGAAGCATCAATTTGTAGTTGCAGTGCCTTTGTTATTAATTGTGCCTTGACTGGGGGGTTGGAGGGCTCTAGCTGAGCCAGTGACCTTGGGCTTCAAGCCAGTGATCTTGGGCTTCAAGCCAGCGATCTTTGGTCTCAAGCCAGTGACCATGGGGTCGTGTCTGTGATCCCATGCTCAAGCCAGCGACCCCGCCCTCAAGCTGGATGAGTCCATGCTCAAGCTGGCAAGGTCGGGGTTTCGAACCTGGGTCCTCCACATCCTAGTCTGATACCCTATCCATTGTGCTACTGCCTGATCATGCTATAAGTAGTCTCTTAATTTTTCAAGTGATGTGAGTTGTTTTCTAAAAAAGAACAGTCCCCTTGGTTACGACACAAGTAGTCATTATTAGGTAATTTCTAACATTGCTCCACTTAGGTAAATTTTTTTGCTGTAAGATTTTTGAATATTATGTATTTAGTTTCTAATTTATTTAGTTTGGTCATTCAGCATTCTTGATTGAACTTTAGGTTACTAGAATTAATATCAGTAAACTGTGTTTTTAGTCATGTGGAAAGGAGAACTACTTATTCAACTACCCTCTGTGCCTTTTTCTAACTGTAGTGTAGACATATGTGAATGACAGGAGGCTTATTTATTTTGGGGGGTGATGGTGATAGCAGTAGTCGATAATGGTAAGGGTTTGACTTTCTTTTCTTTCTTTTCCAAGTGAGAGGAGGGGAGATAGACTACTGCATGCGCCCTGATTGGATCTACTTGGAAACCCCCATCTGGGGTCTACACTCTGTCCATCTGGGGCCATGCTTATAACCAAGCTATTTTTAGTGCCTTAGGCAGAGGCTTTATGGAGCCATCCTCACATCTGGGGCTGATACACTCAATCGAGCCATGGCTGTGGAAGGAGAAGAGAGAGGTTGAGAGAGACAGACAGAAGGAGGAGGGGGAGGGGTGGAGAAGCAGATGGTCGCTTCTCCTGTGTGTCTTGACCACTGGGAATTAAACCCAGGACATCCACATGCTCTGCCAATGCTCTACCACTGAGCCAACTGACCAGGGCTGGGTTTCACTTTGTGTAGAAACTTGTAGAAAGACAACTTGTTAAATATATATGACAAAAGATACATTCAATAAATAATGTAGAAGAAGAATAAGACTAAAGACCAGGTTGAAAATGGACCAATAATATGAGCAGATTGCAGAGAAATAACTATAAATGGCTGATAAATACATGAAAAGACGCTCAATATTTCTTCTAATAAAATACAAAGAAAAACAGAGAATTGATAGGTTTTGTTGGACTGGAAAGATTAAAACATTTAACAATGATTAGTTTTAGTGGAAAAGTGAAGTAGGTACTTTTATACCCAAGATAAGTATCTTTTTGGAGGCCAATTTGCAGTTAAATTTTAATCACTGACCCAGCAAATTATGTTTTAGGATTTATCCTGTGGGTATACTTGCACACATATGCCTAGTATATTATTATTATTATTATTATTATTATTATTATTATTATTATTTTGAGAGAGAGAGAGACAGGAAGGGAGAGAAATGAGAAGCATCAACTCATAGTTGTGGCACTTTTAGTTCATTAATTGCTTCTCATACGACCTTTGACTGGGTTGGGGGACTCCAGCTAAGCCAGTGACCCCTTGCTCAAGCCAGCGACCTTGGGGTCATGTCTGTGATCCCATGCTCAGGCTGGTGAACACATACTTAAGCTAATGAGCCCTTGCAGTTTTGAACCTGGGTCTTCAGCGTACTAGGTTGTCTGTCTATCCACTGTGCTGCTGCTTGGCCAGGCTATAAATAATTATTATTTATTGATTTTAGCAAGAGAGGAAGGGAGAGGAGGAAGGGAGAGAGATAGGAATATCAATCTGTTCCTGTATGTACCCTGGGAATTGAACCGGCAACCTCTGTGCTTTAGGACCACACTAGATATCTAACCCACCAAGATATCTGGCCAGGGCCATAATATATTTTAAACATAGATGTTCATTGAAGCATTCTTTTGTTTGTTTCAATGGTAAAAGACTAGAAACAACCTAAATTAGTTATGACAAAGCCACAAAATGGAATACTATGCAGTAATTAAGAAGAATGAAGTAATTCCTTCTTTGCTAATAAGGACGGTTTTCAAGATGTATTATTTTTTGGTGAGAGAAAGAGAGAAGAAGGGAGAGACATGAAGTGAGATAGATGAGAAGCATCAACTGGTAGTTATGTCACTTTAGTTGTTCATTGATTGCTTCTCATACGTTCCTTGACTGAATGGCTCAAGCCAAGCCAATTACCCCTTGCTCAAGCCTGTGACCTTGGGATCTTGTTGATGATTGCACACTTAAGTCGACGACCCCGTGCTCAAGCTGGCAAGCCTGTGCTCAAACCAGATGACCCTGTGCTCAAGCCAGTGACCTCAGGGTCTCGGACCTGGGACAGTGTCCCAGGTTGATGCTCTATCCACTGTGCCACCACCAGTCAGGCTCAAGATGTATTGTTAATTAAGTGGGAAAAAGTTGCAGAATTGTGTATAGCATAATCCCTTCATGTTGCAAAAAGATTTATACGTAGATACACTTGTGTGTACACTGAACATTTTAGGAAGTTTTATTTTTTATTTTATTTTTTAATTTTTCTGAAGTGAGAAGAGGGGAGGCAGAGAGACAGACTCCCGCATGCGTCCAACTGGGATCCACCCAGCAAGCCCACTAGGAGGCAATGCTCTGCCCATCTGGGTCATTGCTCCATGCAACTGGAGCCATTTTAGCACCTGAGGTGGGGGCCATGGAGCCATCCTCAGCACCTGGGCTAACTTTGCTCCATTGGAGCCTTGGCTGCTGGAGGGAAAGAGAGAGACATAGAGAAAGGAGAGGGATAAGGGTGGAGAAGCAGATGGGCACTTCTCCTGAGCATCCTGACCAGGAATCAAACCCGGGACTTCCACATGCTGGGCCAACACTCTATTGCTGAGGCCAGAGCCCATAGGTAAGTTTTAAATGATTGTTCCTTGGGAATGAAAAGAGGTGGTCAAGGATAAGAAGGTGGTTTTATTTTTCTATTTAGTTTTTAAATATAGTACATGTGTTATTTTCTTTATAAAAAAAATCTTGTTAATTGAAAACATTAAAATTAGACATTTAAAATGGTTTATTTACCTTATGGATGGCTTTAATTGATAATTAATATTTGAAAGTTCTAGCCTAATAAAGAAACCTATTTGTGCACTTTAGAAGTTACTTTTTAATTCTGAGAGCATCATAGCAGTTAATATTTTGATTAGGTGACTAAAATGAAGAGAGGGAAGGGATGTTTGCTTAGAAAATTTTTGTTAATCTGTGCTTTGTGTTCTTGGTTGTAGGATTTTTTATTGCCCCTTTAATATAAGTGTTTTCTCAAAGATGAGTTGGTACAACCAAGTAACTATCAAAGCCCTGTCTTCTCTTTAGTGTTTTGTTTGTGAATAGAGCAAAGATTACAGCAAAAATGAAGAATTTAAATGAATTTATATAATTAACTAGTGAGAAGAACAAAAATAACAGTATAAAGAAACCTGTATTTGCACCCCATGTTGGGGTGCATATTTACCTTATAATTTAGAACTTTAATTAAATCATATGAACTTTTATTTTCTTATATTTATATTAAAGTGGGATTAATAACCAACTTCTAAGATTATTGTAGTCTGAAATTAGGAATGCATAGTACAATAAACACCTCTTTTCAGTAATTATTTTTTTTAACTCTTAACATATGCCTTCATTTGTAGAAGAATGAACGCATTTACATGAATCAAAACTCATTCTCAGGGAAAGGTGGGAGTTTAATAGTAACATTCTTAGTGTAGAATATTCTTGCTAACACTACACTTTGTCAATGTAGATCAGGGGTAGTCAACCTTTTTTTGTTTTATTTATTTATTTTTTATAGAGACAGAGAGAGGGACAGACAGGCAGGAATGGAGAGAGATGAGAAGCATCAATCATTAGTTCCTCATGGCGACACCTTAATTGTTCATTGATTGCCTTCTCATATGTGCCTTGACCGTGGGGCTACAGCAGGCCGAGTAACCCCTTGCTCGAGCCAGCGACCTTGGGTCCAAGCTGGTGAGCTTTGCTCAAACCAGATGAGCCCGCACTCAAGCTGGAGACTTTGGGGTCTTGAACCTGGGTCCTCTGCATCCCAGTCCGATGCTCTATCCACTGATTCACTGCGCCACCGCTCGGTCAGGCAACCTTTTTTTTTTTTGTATTTTTCTGAAGCTGGAAACGGGGAGAGACAGACAGACTCCCGCATGCGCCCGACCGGGATCCACCCGGCACACCCACCAGGGGCGATGCTCTGCCCACCAGGGGGCGATGCTCTGCCCCTCCAGGGCGTTGCTCTGCCACGACCAGAGCCACTCTAGCGCCTGGGGCAGAGGCCAAGGAGCCATTCCCAGCACCAGGGCCATCTTTGCTCCAATGGAGCCTTGGCTGCAGGAGGGGAAGAGAGAGACAGAGAGGAAGGAGGGGGGGGGTGTGGAGAAGCAAATGGGCGCTTCTCCTATGTGCCCTGGCCAGGAATCGAACCCGGGTCCCCCGCACGCCAGGCCGATGCTCTACTGCTGAGCCAACCGGCCAGGGCCTCAGGCAACTTTTTTATACCTACTGCCCACTTTTGTATCTCTGTTACTAGTAAAATTTTCTAACCGCCCACTGGTTCCACAGTAATGGTGATTTTTTTTTTAACTCTTTTTTTATAATTTTATTTATTCATTTTTAGAGAGGAGAGAGAGAGGGAGAGAGAGATACAGAGAGAGAGAAGGGGGGAGGAGCTGGAAGCATCAACTCCCATATGTGCCTTGACCAGGCAAGCCCAGGGTTTCGAACCGGCGACCTCAGCATTTCCAGGTCGACGCTTTATCCACTGCGCCACCACAGGTCAGGCCAGTAATGGTGATTTATAAAGTAGGGAAGTAACTTTACTTTATAAAATTTATAAAGCAGAGTTATAGCAAGTTAAAGCATGTAATAATAATTACTTACCAAGTACTTTATGTCATATTTTTGCTAAGTTTGGCAGAATAAAATCTTTATAAAACAACTTACTATAGTTAAATCTATCTCTTTATTTATACTTTGGTTGCTCTGCTACCGCCCACCATGAACACTGGAACGCCCGCTAGTGCGCGGTAGGGACCAGGTTGACTACCACTGATGCAGCTAAACCTTTCGACATATTTGATACCACCTGATTCATCAGTGCTTTTTCTTTTAAATATAGACACACCTCTTAGCAGCTGTCAGTGACCTCAAACTTTGACCCTGTAACTACCAGGATGTTAAATATTCAGCTACTCCTTAGAAAATGCCAATATAATTATACCGATTTAATTAATCTCTTTGTATTCTTTATCTAATAGGAAAGGTCATGTTTCTTTAAGATTTAAAAAAAGATTTTATTTCTGCCTGGCCCGTGGTGGTGCAGTGGATAAAGCCTCGACCTGGAATGCTGAAGTCACAGTTCAAAATCCTGGGCTTGCCTTGTCAAGGCACATACGACAAACACTCAATGACCAATTAAAGTGAAGCAGCTATGAGTTGATAATTCTCACTTACCCCACCCCCTCTCTCTGTAAAACCAATAAATAAAATCTTTAAAAAAGTATTTTTTTTCTTTACACTTTATCTAAGATTTAAAGGAAATTTGATAAATTAGAACTGTGTCTGTAGAATATGAATATTTGCTTTTCTGAAAGTAATATAGTCAAGACAATTATATATAAAACTGTAGAGAAGACAATGAGTGTGTTATGCCTATTTGGATGCACTTAATTATTGTTCACAATAACATTAAACACTATAGAGAAGGCAACAATATGTTATTAAGATAATGATAGTATATATGTTAATTCAGAGTGCTTTATGAATTTAGAAAATATTTAATTTTTTTCATCAAGTGTAACATTTTAATGAGAAAAAAGAAGAGAGTTACTTTGTTTTCAGCCTCAACTACTTGGCAAGGCTCTTCTAATGAAGTTTTGGATATCACAGCTAAAAACAGAGAAGAGTCGTAGTAGTAACAAATATTCTAGTTTTTAGCTCCTGTATAATTATTGTGGGATAATATGACACACTTCATCTAAGGAAGAGATTGTTTTAGACAAACTAAGGAGATGTGGACCCAGGGAAAATAAATACATTCGTGTGACTTTAAATATAATTTCCAGGAATTCAGAGACCTTCTGAGACCATCTGTGACTTCTTTATTATCACAAGGACAGCTCAGTCCTTCTGTAATAGAAATCCTTGCACATGAATGGAAGAAAAGGGTATTTTATCCCCTCTTTTCTTAGGTTTTATCTATGTGTTTGGTCCCAACCTCCTTGACTTTGAGATAAAATATTTTATAGGTCAGTACTGTTGTAAGTGCAAGACACTGTTGCCTGACCAGGCGGTGGCGCAGTGGATAGAGTGTCAGACTGGAATGTGGAGGACCCAGGTTCAAGACCCCGAGGCCGCCAGCTTGAGTGCGGGCTCATCTGGCTTGAGCAAAAAGCTCACCAGCTTGAACCCAAGGTCGCTGGCTTGAGCCAGGGGTTACTCGGTCTGCTGAAGGCCCACGGTCAAGGCACATATGAGAAAGCAATCAATGAACAACTAAGGTGTTGCAACGAAAAACTGATGATTGATGCTTCTCATTTCTCTCCGTTCCTGTCTCTCTGTCCCTATCTATCCCTCTCTCTGTTCCTGAAAAAGAAAAAAAGACACTGTTGTTTTGTGCAGTGGCACAGGGGCAGTTCTACTAGGAACCCAGAAGTGCACAGCCTGCTTAAGGGATTCCATTTGCTCCAGAAAAGGTGTGTTTGGTGCCCATTTTTCTGCTTCCCTGTAATGAACCTGTGGCCTCTTTCCCACATGTGGAGTAGTTTAACTTAGCTAAGTTAGAGATATTTCATTTACCTGGTACAAAGGAGCCCACATCCCATACTCTCTGGGGTCATTTTAGTATTTGCTTGTAGTCTCAGTGAGCACTCTCTTCCTCCTGAACTATTAATTCTTTCTCTGGTTAAACTAAATTCTGGAAAAGGAGGATGGAACAAATTTGATTTTGACCAAAAATTGAGACAGTGGTAATCTCTTGAGGAATTATAGATTTTGTATAAACTTTCACAGTACTGGTCTTGACTGAGTGCTTACTCTGGCTGTGGTAAATAACTTAGGATACAAAGATGAACATGGGCCTTCTAGCCCTAATAAAACATCTAATTGAATAGAAGTGGGGTGTTGCAATGGGAAGAGCAAGGGCAAATGAAGCAAATGAATCCTCACTCACGGTAACTTGGGTTTATAACATCATTTTTCTCCATCTTTAAAAGGAGCCCTGTGAAGATACAATGTTATTAAAGACCGTGGCAGACTTTCTGTCATAATAGGTATTCAGTAACTGTTAGACTGAATAATCAGCCAAAATCTCTTTCCTGTTGTAGCTACTGTCATCCTTGGCTGAATTATTAGGTTATGTCAGCTTATCTGAACTCCATGTTCTTTGGCCAAGGTTCTAAGTACTTAAGCTTCTGGAGCCAGACATTAGGCAGACTTTGAATCATTTGCTTGTTGTTCTGTTACTTATTGAGGGCTGCTTATGTGCGAGGTGCTAGGACTACAATGGTAAACAAGGACATGTTCCTTGTTCTGATGGATCTTTCAGTATTGGGAACCAGACGGGCATTAAACACATGTTGGTATAGATCATTAAAATCTTATGAACCTTCAGTTGTAGAATGCATGTGATTCAGTATTGACTAATTATGAGTTCTCTGTTCTTCCACACTTGGGTTATTTGTGCCTTAGACTTTCTAGAGAAAGTAAAGAATAATGATATTATTCCTTTGTACTTTTATAAGTTCTTAGTGTTCAGTAGTTTGGGGGTTCTGTTCTAGTGACCATGGATATTATCTAAAATGGCAGGCATTGCCTAAGTGTAGTTCAATAGGAAACCAGTATCAGACATAATTGTTCCATTATGATAGTAATTACTAGTTTGATAAGGGATCTGAGACCATTTTAGACCATTGGTTTCTAAACTTTTTTTGAGAGAGAGAGAGAGACAGGAACATCAAGCTGCTCTTGTATGTGCCCTGACCTGGGTATTGAAATGGCAACCTCTGCTCTGGGACGATGCTCCAGCCAACCAAGCTATTTGGTCAGGGCTTAATTTTTATTGCTTTTTTAGTGAGACAGAGAGAGGAAGAGAGAGAGAGGGGTCGGGGAAGGAAAGCATTTGTTATTCCACTCAGTCATACATCTTTTGGTTGCTTCTGGTGTGTGCTCTGACTGGGGATCGAACCTGCAACCTTGTTTCCAGCCGACGCTCCTAATGGACTGAGTTAACCAGCCAGGGCGGTCTCTAAACTTTTAGTAGCTGCATAGTATTGCAGTGTATAGTTACTTATTTAACTACCCTATTGATGAATGGTATGGTTATTTTCAGTTTTTGCTGCTATAAATAATGAGACACTGAATATCCTGTGTATTTTTTGGTAAACTTTTTTAAGTGTGCTTGTAGAGTAAAATAGGGATTTACTTGATCAAAGGGTATATATATTGTATTTAAATTTTGATATATATATATATATATTTGCCAGATTCTTTTATGCATGAAGATTCTGATTTAGTAAGTTTGGGGTGGGACCAAACAATTAATGTATTATTATAATAAGTTCTGTAAGTGATTTTGATGCAGGCAGGTTTGAGAACTATTGCAAGATCAGAAAAATGGCAAGATTCCTTATAGGTAATAAGTATGGTACATGTCCTCTGGAAAAGATCTGGCAATTATGAATATCTAGGGAAGAGTAAACATCCTTTTTAATGACTGAGCAGTGAGAGCCTATTTGTCCTTAGTAGCAGTTGCTAGAGATGGCCCACCTTTAGTGAAGCAAGTGTACTAATAATTATCTGGAATACTTTGTGTCTTTTCACAAGTAATGTCGGGAGAGATCATAGGAATTGTAAGGACCTGAGTTTGAACATCTTCTGCTTCACTGTGTGATCCTGGGACAATCAGTGAACTTGACTTTTTTTTTTTTTTTGTATTTCTCTGAAGCTGGAAACGGGGAGAGACAGTCAGACAGACTCCCGCATGCGCCCGACCGGGATCCACCTGGCACGCCCACCAGGGGGTGATGCTCTGCCCACCAGGGGGCGATGCTCTGCCCCTCTGGGTCGTCGCTCTGTTGCAACCAGAGCCACTCTAGCGCCTGGGGCAGAGGCCAAGGAGCCATCCCCAGCACCTGGGCCATCTTTGCTCCAATGGAGCCTCGGCTGCGGGAGGGGAAAAGAGAGACAGAGAGAAAGGGGAGGGGGAGAGGTGGAGAAGCAGATGGGTGCTTCTCCTGTGTGCCCTGGCCGGGAATCGAACCTGGGACTTCTGCACGCCAGGCCGACGCTCTACCACTGAGCCAACCGGCCAGGGCAGTGAACTTGACTTTTTAAAAAAATTAAAAAAAATTTATTGTGTTGATACGATTTCAAGTATCCCACTCAATATAACACCCTCTACCCACCGCATTATGTCCCCCCATACCCCATTCAAAGTCTCTTTCCAACTCCGTTTCACTCCCTTTGTCTCCCATCCCCTTTTCCCTCTGGGAATTGTTACCCAGTTGTCTGTATCTATGTGTTATGCATATAAAATTTAGCTAATCCTTTCACCTTATTTGATTCCATCCTCTCTTCCCCTTCCCTCTGACACTGTCCACTTGCTTCCTGTGACCCTGCCCCTGTTTCTTTTTTGTTCCAGTTTATTGTGTTCATTAGATTCCACATATAAGTGAGATCATATGATATTTGTCTTTCTCTGCCTGGCTTATTTTACTTAGCATAATACTCTCCAGGCCCATTCATGCTGTTGCAAAAGATAAGATTTTCTTCTTTTTCACTGCCATGTAGTATTCCATCGTGTAAATGTAACATAGCTTTTTTATCCACTTGTCCACTGACAGGCACTTGGGCTATTTCCAGATGTTGGCTCTTATAAACAATGCTGCAATGAACTTGACTCTTTATACAATAATATTGGTCATATCTTCCAAATATGTTGTAAAGATTAAACCAGGGGTAATATTACATTTATTGAGGAACCTCTGTCTTCTGATAGTATTTTGTGTATACCTCTGTTATGGCAGTTTGTTATTTGGTTGTGATTGGTGAGTCACTTGGTCATCTTCCCATTTGATACACTGGGACCACGTGTTGTGGCTTTGTACTCCCAGCCTCCAGCCCAGGCCTGGGACATCATGTACTGTTTCTTTTCTTAATTGAATGATGTGTTTTAAGCACTATGCAACTAAATTTTCTATTTTAATTTTCACAATTATCCTAAAAGATAAGTATTAGTTATTCCATTTTACCACAAGGAAAAATGCTCAGAGAGCTTAAGTAACTTGCTTCAGATCACAGTACGTACTACATAACGATGCCACACCCTGCTTCTGAAATTCTAAACTAGATAAAGTCTATGCGCTTTCCATCAATCCACTTTACTGAGATAATGCTATAAAATAGTTTGGAAATTGTGAAATGTTGTTCAAGGGTAAGGTTATTTTGATAATATAGTTTTAAAGATTAACATAATGATTGATATAAACATTTCTTCTGCCTATCTAGTCAGTATTTTTTTTTTAGCGCAGCTTTTTTTGGTGTGTGTAACAACAGAGAGAGAGAGGGACAGACAGGCAGGAAGAGAGAGCAGGAAGGGAGAGAGATGAGAAGCATGAATTCTTCATTGCGACTCCTTAGTTGTTCATTGATTGCTTTCTCAAATGTGCCTTGACTGGGGGGGCTACAGCAGAGTGAGTGACCCCTTGCTCAAGCCCACTAGTTACCTTGGGCTTCAAGCCAGTGACCTTTAGGCTCAAGCCAGCGACCATGGGGTCATGTGTATGATCCTATAGAACCTGTGCTCAAGCCTAATGAGCCTGTGCTCAAGCCGGTGACCTCAGGGTTTTGAACCTGGGTCCTCTTTGTCCCAGTCTGACACTATCCACTGTGCTACCGCTTAGTCAGGCTGAGCTCAGCTTTCTTAAATGCATGGTATAGCACAGGGGTCGGGAACCTATGGCTTGCGAGCCAGATGTGGCTCTTTTGATGGCTGTATCTGGCTCACAGACAAATCTTTAATAAAAAAAATAATAACGTTAAAAACATAAAACATTCTCATGTGTTACAATCCATTCATTTCCTACCGTTCATGTTCATGGTTGTATGTGGCTGGAGCCAATCACAGCTGTCCTCCGGGACAATACCAATTTTTTTTTTTTTTTTACAGAGACACAGAGAGAGTCAGAGAGAGGGATAGATAGGGACAGGCAGACAGGAACAGAGAGAGATGAGAAGCATCATTCATCACTTTTTTGTTGCGACACCTTGTTCATTGATTGCTTTCTCATATGTGCCTTGACTGCAGGCCTTCAGCAGACTGAGTAATCCCTTGCTCAAACCAGCGACCTTGGGTCCAAGCTGGTGAGCTTTTGCTCAAACCAGATGAGCCTGCGCTCAAGCTGGTGACCTTGGGGTCTCGAACCTGGGTCTTCCACATCCCAGTCCAATGCTCTATCTACTGCACCACTGCCTGGTCAGGAAAAAAATTTTTTTTTTACCAAATTTTTATTAGATAATGAGTAACGTACACGAGTCGTTGTATGGCTCTCATGGAATTACATTTTAAAATATGTGTCGTTCATGGCTGTCTCAGCCAAAAAGGTTCCCGACCCCTGGTATAGCAAATACGCCTTGTGTATAAGAATGTAAGTGGCTGTTTACTCCTCTAAGTGATTTCCCCCCATATTTCCCTTGCTTAAAATTTTTTGTTTTTATTTTGGTGAACTTCTGGAAATTTGTAAATTTTTTTTTTAAACTTTATTTATATTTTACAGAGACAGTGAGTCAGAGAGAGGGATAGACAGGGACGGAGAGAGATGAGAAGCATCAATCATTCGTTTTTTGTTACATGTTGCAACATCTTAGTTGTTCATTGATTGCTTTCTCATATGTGCCTTGACCACGGGCCTTCAGCAGACCGAGTAACCTCTTGCTGGAGCCAGTGACCTTGGGTTCAAGCTGGTGGGCTTTTGCTCAAACCAGATGAGCCCACGCTCAAGCTGGCAACCTCGGGGTCTCGAACCTGGGTCCTCTGCATCCCAGTCCAACGCTCTATCCACTGTGCCACCGCCTGGTCAGGCTGAAAATTTGTAAATATGAGTTGAAATGGTTCGTAGTAGTTACAGCAGAATTTTGGCAGCATTGCAAGTTTTAGTAACCAGTAGAAGTAGTGTTATCTTTCTATCTGCTCTCAATCTTTATTTCCTTCTTTCATTAGCAGCCATATTTGGACCTCTTTAGGGCATAGGTCACTGACTTAGCTGTTCGGATATGTTGGCCCTGATTATTGGATTTCTATATTTTGTAGGACATGACCATATTGTTTAAGGGTATAGATATAGTGAGAAAAAATATTACCTCATAAATTTTATATATATGTTGCTTTTTTTTTTTTTTTATTTCTCCGAAGCTGGAAATGGGGAGGCAGCCAGACAGACTCCCGCATGCGCCCGACTGGGATCCACCCGGCATGCCCACCAGGGGGTGATGCTCTGCCCCTCTGGGGCGTCGCTCTGTTGCAACCAGAGCCACTCTAGCGCCTGAGGCAGAGGCCACAGAGCCATCCTCAGCGCCTGGGCCATCCCTGCTCAAATGGAGCCTCGCTGCGGGAGGGGAAGAGAGAGACAGAGAGGAAGGAGAGGGGGAGGGGTGGAGAAGCAAATGGGCGCCTCTCCTGTGTGCCCTGGCTGGGAATCGAACCTGGGACTCCTGCACGCCAGGCCGATGCTCTACTTCTGAGTCAACCGGCCAGGGCCTATATGTTGCTTTTAATGGCCTTTTTCACTTGCGAATTAGATTATTAGGTTGTTTGGAATATTTTTAATCATGAGTTGAGTTTAGAAGAAAAAAAATTTCCCACTCTCTATCCCTTATGTCATAAAATTCACAGTTTCAAAAACAGTAATAGTATACACCAAGAAGTGTGGCAGTAGGAAGAAATATGTGGTTATTTACTCATAGTTATGTTGAATGAGAATTTTCCCGGAACTTAATTTTGTGTTCTATTTTATTTTCCAGTCATATTTACCAACATTTTATATAAATCTAATTTATTTTAACCTTTTGTGTGTGTGTGTGAAACCACTTTGGGTTGTGTTCCTCTCTTTCTCATGCCTGGTAAGGCTGAGGGGAGGGGACAGGAAGGCTGCATCATGAATTCACTTTGTTGAGAAAAGGCTATAACTATAAAGCACTTTGGAAATTGTGAAATGATGTTCACCACTAGGCAGGGAGTTGGTGAGTTTAAGTTTGGTGTTTGCCTTGGTGCATGTAACTGTCTTGGGGGTTTATGTCTGTTTAGCTCTTTAAGCCATGTGGAATTGTGTTGAAAATGCGTTATTGACTTTATTGAGGTGGCATTGGTTCGCAAAACCATACAGGTTTAAGTGTAACTCAATAAAACGTCATCTGCACACTGCAATGTGCACCCGTTGCCCCAAGCAAAATCTCTTTCTGTCCCCATTCCCCTCCTTCCCTTGCCCACCTCCACTTATGCCCGACCCTCTTTCCCTCTGGCTATCACCACACTGTTGTCTGTGTCTATGTGTGTTATGTATGTATTTTTCCTTAGTCCCTTCACCTTCTTTCATCCAGTGCCCCAGCCCCCATTCTTTCTGACACCTGTCAGTCTGTTCTATGTGTCCATGTCTCTGTTTCTATTTTGTTCATCAGTTTATTTTGTTCATTAGATTCCACATGTAAGTGAGATCTTATGGTATTTATTTATTTATTTATTTTATTTCTTTTTGTATTTTTCTGAAGCTGGAAACAGGGAGAGACAGTCAGACAGACTCCCGCATGCGCCCGACCGGGATCCACCCGGCACGCCCACCAGGGGCGACGCTCTGCCCACCAGGGGGTGATGCTCTGTCCCTCCGGGGCGTCGCTCTGCAGCGACCAGAGCCACTCTAGCGCCTGGGGCAGAGGCCAAGGAGCCATCCCCAGCGCCTGGGCCATCTTTGCTCCAATGGAGCCTTGACTGCAGGAGGAGAAGAGAGAGACAGAGAGGAAGGAGGGGAGGGGAGGGGAGAAGCAAATGGGCGCTTCTCCTATGTGCCCTGGCCGGGAATTGAACCCAGGTCTCCCGCACGCCAGGCCGACAGTCTACTGCTGAGCCAACCGGCCAGGGCCGATATTTATTTTTGACTGGCTTATTTCACTTAGCACAATAATCTTCAGGTTCATCCATGTTGTCACAAAGGTAAAATTTCCTTTTTTTCTGGCTGAGTAATATTCCATTGTGTAAATGTACCACAGCTTTTTATCCACTCAGTTACTGATAGACATTTGGGCTGTTTCCACATTTTGCTATTGTAAATAACACTACAGTGAACATAGCGTTCATATATACTACTCACAAACATTAGATAGCTTCATATTCATTTTTGAAATATCCCCTAATGTTTGTGAGCAGTATATTCTTTTGAATAGTATTTCACATTTCTTGGGATATATGCCCTGAAGTGGGGTTGCTGGGTCATAAGACAGTTTCATTTTTAATATTTTGAGGAAACTTCACACTGTTTTCAGAGTATCTGCACCAGTCTGCATTCCCATCAGTGAGTGAGGTTTCCTTTTCTCCACATCCACACCAGCACTTGTTGTTTGTTGATTTATTGATGAGAGCCATTCTGACAGGTGTGGAGTAATATCTCATTGTGGGTTTAATCTGGATTTCTCTGATAATTAGTGATATTGTGATACTTTTCTGTTAGCCATCTGTATGTCCTCTGTGGAGAAAAGTCTATTCAGATCCTTTGTCTATTTTCTAATTGGGTTATTTGTCTTTCCTGTGTTAAATAGTATAAGTTTATTATGTATTTTGAAATTAACCCCTTATCAGATGTATCATTGGCAAATATGTTCTCCCATTATGTGGATTCCCTTTTCATTTTATTGATGGTTTCTTTTGCTGTGTAAAAGCTTTTTAGTTTGGTGTAATCCCATTTGTTTATTTTTTCCGTTGTTTCCCTTGCCTGAGAAGATAATCAGCAAAAATATTGCTATGAGAAATGACTGTGATTTTACTGTCTATGTTTTCTTCTAGGATTTTTATGGTCTTGTGACTTAAATTTAAGTCTTTTTATCCATTTTTAATTTGTTAATGTGTATGGTGTAAGTTGGTGGTCTAATTTAATTTTTTTGCAAGTACCCTTCCAATTTTCCTAACACAGGGAAGAGACTGTCTTTACTCCTTTGTATGCTCTTGCTTCCTTTGTTAAATATGAATGACCATAAAGGTGTGGGTTTATTTCTGGGCTCTTTGTCCTGTTTCACTGATCTGTATGCCTGTTCTTATATTAGTACCAGGCTCTTTTAATTACAGTGGCCTTGTAGTATAGTTTGATATCAGATATTTTGCTACCTCCATCTTTGTTCTTTTTTCTCAAGTTTGCTGAGGCTATTTGCATTCTTTTTTTGGTTCCATAATAATTTTTGGAATATTTGTTCTAGATCTGTGAAATACACCATTGGTATTTTTTTCCCCTCTTTTTTACAGAGACAGAGAGTGAGTCAGAGAGAAGGATAGACAGGGACAGACAGACAAGAACGGAGAGAGATGAGAAGCATCAATCATTAGTTTTTCATTGCGTGTTGCAACACCTTAGTTGTTCATTGATTGCTTTCTCATATGTGCCTTGACCGCGGGTCTTCAGCAGACTGAGTAACCCCTTGCTGGAGCCAGCGACCTTGGGTTCAAGCTGGTGGGCTTTTGCTCAAACCAGATGAGCCCGTGCTCAAGCGACCTCGGGGTCTTGAACCTGGGTCCTCTGAATCCCAGTCCAACGCTCTACCCACTGCGCCACCGCCTGGTCAGGCCACCATTGGGTTTTTATTTTCCCCCTGTATTTTTCTGAAGCCAGAAACGGGGAGAGACAGTCTCCCGCATGCGCTCGACCGGGATCCACCCGGCACGCCCATTAAGGGGCGACGCTCTGCCCACCAGGGGGCGATGCTCTGCCCCTCCGGGGTGTTGCTCTGTTGCGACCAGAGCCACTCTAGTGCCTGGGGCAGAGGCCAAGGAGCCATCCCCAGCGCCCGGGCCATCTTCGCTCCAATGGAGCCTCGGCTGCGGGAGGGGAAGAGAGAGACAGAGAGGAAGGAGAGGGGGAAGGGTGGAGAAGCAGATGGGCGCCTCTCCTGTGTGCCCTGGCCGGGAATTGAACCCGGGACTTCTGCACGCCAGGCCGACGCTCTACCACTGAGCCAACTGGCCAGGGCCACCATTGGTATTTTTAATTTTAATTTTTTTTTTTTACTGAGAGAGAGAGACACGGACAGGGACAGACAGATGGGGGGGGGGGGAGAGAGATGAGAAGCATCAACTCATAGTTGCGGCACCTTAGTTGTTCATTGATTGCTTTCTTATATGTGCCTTGCCCTGGGGGCTCCAGCCAATCCAGTGACCCCTTGTTCAAGTCAGTGACCTTGGGCTCAAGCCAGCGACCTTGGACTTCAAGCCAGCGACCTTTGGGTTCAAGCCTTTGACTATGGAGTCATGTCTAGGATCCCACACTCAAGCTGGTGACCCTGTGTTCAAGTTGGTGAGTCCATGCTCAAGCCGGCAGCCTTGGGGTTTCAAACCTGGGTCCTCAGTGTTCCAGGCCAGTGCTTTATCCACTGTGCTACTGCCTGGTTAGGCAGCCATTGGTATTTTTTTATTTATTTATTTATTAATTCTAGAGAAGAGAAAGAGAGAGAGAGAAGGAGGGAGGAACAGGAAGCCTCAACCCATAGTAGTTGCTTCTTGTATGTGCCCTGACAGGGCAAGCCTGGGGTGTTGAACCGGCAATCTCAGCATTCCAGGTCCATGCCTATCCACTTTGCCATCACTGGTCAGGCAGTAATTTAATTATGTTGAATCTATATATTGCTTTGGGTAGCATGGATGTTTTGTTTGTTTATTTGTTTACATATTTATTTATTTAATTCAGTGAGAGGAGGGGAGGCAGAGAGACAGACTCCTTCATGCGCCTTGACAGAGATCCACCCGGAAAGCCCACTAAAGGGTGGGCTCTCTGCCCATCTGGGGCTTGCTCTGTTGCTTGGCAACTGAGCTCTTCTTAGCGCCTGAGGCGGAGGCCATGGAGCCATACTCAGTGCCTGAGGCCAGCTTGCTCCATTGGAGCCATGGCTGTGGGAGGAAAAGAGAGAGAGAGGCAAGAGGGGGAGGTGTGGAGAAGCAGATGGGTGCTTCTCCTGTGTGCCCTGACCAGGAATTGAACCCAGGACATCCACATGCCAGGCTGACAGTCTACCACTGAGCCAACTGGCCAGGGAATTATGGACATTTTTTGTGTGTGACAGCAACAGAGAGAGGGACAAGTAGGGACAGACAGGAAGGGAGAGAGATGAGAAGCATCAATTCTTCGTTGCAGCACCATAGTTGTTTATTGATTGCTTTCTCATATGTGCCTTGATCGGAGGGCTACAGCAGACCAAGTGACCCCTTGCTCAAGCCAGTGACTTTGGGTTCAAGCTGGTGGGCCTTGCTCAAACCAGTTGAGCCCATGCTCAAGCTGGCGACCTCAGGGTTTTGAACTTGAGTCGTCCACGTCCCAGTCTGATGCTCTCTTCACTGTCCCACTGCCCAGTCAGGCAGTATGGATATTTTAATGATGTTAATTCTTAACCCATGAACACAGTATATGCTTTTACTTATTTGTATCTTCCTCAGTTTCTTTTTTCAGTATCCTGTAATTTTCCAAGTACAGATCTTTTACTTCCTTGGTAAATTTATTCCTAGGTACTTTATTTGTTTTGTTGTTGCAATAGTCAATGGGCTTGTTTTCTTTCTTTTTTTAAAAAATATTTTATTTATTGATTTTAGAGTTCATAGAGAGAGAGAGAATGATAGATGGAGGAACGGGAAGCATCAACTTGTAGTAGTTGCTTCTTGTACATGCCTTGACTGGGCAACCTGGGGTTTCAAACCTGTGACCTCAGCATTCCAGGTCAATGCTTTATCTACTGTAACACCACAGGTCAGGCTTTTCTTGCTGCTTGTAAGATTCTTCTACTGTTTTTAACCTGTGGCATTTTAATGATGTTGTATCTTGGTGTGGGCCTCTTTGTGTTCATCTTGATTGAGACTTTGTGGTTGCTGAACTTGTGTGCTTTTTTTTCCACAAAGTTAGGGAAGTTTTTAGCCATTATTTCTTCAAACAGATTCTCTTTCCCTTGTTTACTGTATTCTTCCTCTTCTTTTTAAAAAAGATTTTATTTATTGATTTAGAGGAGAGAAAGGAAAGAGGGGAGTAGCAGGAAGCATCAACTCATAGTGGTTGCTTTTTGTATGTGCCTTGACTGGGCAAGCCTGGGGTTTCGAGCCAGTGACCTCAGCATTCTAGATCAATGCTTTATCTACTGCACTACCACAAGTCAGGCACCTTCTTCTTTTTCTGGTACCCCTATGATGTGGATGTTGTTATACTTGATTTGTCCCAGAGGTCCCCTAGATTTCCTTATTTTAAAATTTTTCTTCTCTTTTTGATTCTTTGCTTGGGTGCTTACTGTTAATCTTGTTCTCTAATAACTGATTTTTTTTTTTTTTTTTGTATTTTTCTGAAGCTGGAAACGGGGAGAGACAGTCAGACAGACTCCCGCAATCGCCCAACCGGGATCCACCCGGCACGCCCACCAGGGGCGATGCTCGGCCCCTCTGGGGTGTCGCTCTGCCGCGACCAGAGCCACTCTAGCGCCTGGGGCAGAGGCCAAGGAGCCATCCCCAGCACCCGGGCCATCTTTGCTCCAATGGAGCCTCGGCTGCGGGAGGGGAAGAGAGAGACAGGAAGGAGGGGGGGTGGAGAAGCAAATGGGCGCTTCTCCTATGTGCTCTGCCCGGGAATCGAACCCGGGTCCCCCGCACCCCAGGCCGACGCTCTACCGCTGAGCCAACCGGCCAGGGCCTCTAATAACTGATTTGATCCTCTGCTGTACTTACCCTGCTGTTGATTCCTTCTAATGTATTCAGATATTAAATTCTTCATTTTGGATTGGTTCTTTTTTAATGGTTTTTCTGTTCTTTTTAGTGCTTGCTTATCTCTTTGTGTAAGTTCTCACTGAGATAATTTATTCTTCCCCTAAGATCCTTGAGCATCCTTACAACCATTGTTTTAAACTCTGTATGTTGTTTTTTGGTTGCTTTCATTTTCTGGCAATTTCTCTTGTTTGTTCATATGGGGAAAATTTCTTTGTTTCCACATTTTGTCTGCCTTTTTGTGTTTGTGTATTAGGCAGATCTCTGCTATGACCCTCAAGCTTAGGTGCCTGTGGGTCTCATTGTTGCAATCTTCTTCTTCTTCTTCTTTTTTTTTTACAGAGACAGAGAGAGAGAGAGAGGGATAGACAGGGACAGACAGTCAGGAACGGAGAGATGGGAAGCATCAATCATTAGTTTTTTGTTATGCATTGCGACACCTTAGTTGTCATTGATTGCTTTCTCATATGTGCCTTGACTGTGGGCCTTCAGCAGATCGAGTAACCCCTTGCTCAAGCCAGTGACCTTGGGTCCAAGCTGGTGAGCTTTTGCTCAAACCAGATGAGCCCGCACTCAAGCTGGTGACCTCGGGGTCTTGAACCTGGGTCCTCGGCATCCCAGTCTGACACTCTATCCACTGTGCCACTGCCTGGTCAGGCTGTTGCAATCTTCTTGATCACCTGAGTTAGGTGCTTCAGAAATGATTCATATATGGGTAATGTGCCCTCTTCTATTGTAGTTGAGTCTTGAATGCTGTTGGACCATTTGTGGTTAGTGTTAACTGTCAGGCTGGCTGAGTATAAGGACAGACCTCATTCACCATGTATGAGTTGCTGTTCAGGGGCTGCCCTCCTGAGACAGAGTTGTTCCTGGCTAGGTCTGTGTTTTCTGGAGTCCCCCTTTGGCTGTGCCATTTGTATCAGTGGTTGAATTGAGCTCTGGTGTGGGTTTTTTTTTTGGGGGGGGGTTTGCAAGAGAGAGAGACAGATAGGAAGGGAGAGAGATGAGAAGTATCAACTCATAGCTGTGGCACTTTTAGTTGTTCATTGATTGCTTCTCATGTGAGCCTTCACTGGGTGCTCCAGCTAAGTCAGTGACTCCTTGTTCAAGCCATTGACCTTGGGCTCAAGCTAGTGACCTTGGGCTTCAAGCCAGATGAATCTGTGCTCAAGCTACTGGCCTCAGAGTTTCAAACCTGGGACCTCAGCATCCCAGGGCAACCTTCTATCCACTGCACCACCACCGATCAGGTGAGCTCTGGTGTGGTTTGAAGAAGCCCACCACTGGGTATATCGGTTTTGGTTCTCCTTGGCCAAAGCTCTGGTGCAGGTTGATGACAGACACGGTGTGTAACCAGCCTTGGGCTACCTATCTGTAGCTACCTTGCTGCTGAATATTTGTGGTTGTGTCTACTTGGCTTGGGTGTGTGTGGGAGGGTCCAGGTGTATACTGGGCTCAGCTTCCTGAAACTCTCAGCTGGGGACATATCAATAAAAGTCCGACTCTCCCTGAGGTTGGTGGCTACCTGTTGGTTATTCCACAACCCTCTGAAGTGTCCTGAGCTCCCTCCAGAGTTTTATGAAGAAGGGTTGTAGAGTGGACTCAAGCTGTCTGTTCCCCATTGATCCTTCCAGATGGCTCAAGCTTGGTAGGGTGGGGCGACTGAGTTGGGAGAACGGGGCTAATGGGTTCCCTACTTAGGGCAGTGTGGTCAGGCACTCAGTGGGGAGAATCTGGTCTGTACCTCAGAGCCCATACCACCCAGTCTCTGCTAAAGTCTCCAGCTGTAGCTCCCCTAGGAGGAACACACCACAGGTTCAGATTGGGTGCAGCCAGATGTTCCCCCTGCAGAAGCAAGCTCAGCAGGATGGGGCCACTGGGACTTGGGCAAAGACATCAAGAAAGCCTTCCATTGGGGGTGGCACTGGCCCGGCCACAGGAGAGGGGAGGACCGCACTCTTCTCCTTAGCTCTGTAGCCATGCCTGTTCAAACCCCAGACTGGAGCCTCTGAGGGAGATGCACTCCGAATGTTCCAGCTCTGAGTGGAGCCACCTTACCCCCATGGAACTGACCCCAGCCGGCCAGGGTTAATGGGACGTATAAAAGTAGATCAAGGTAGTCTTTTGTTGTGAGGTGGCACTGGTCCACGGGAGGGTAGCAAGCTACACATCTTCCCTTAGCTCCGCAGCTGTGCAGCCAGTGACCCCAATGAGGCCTCAGCCAGATGTCCCAGTTCCAGACTGCACTCCCTTCCCTGCGGAACTGAGCCCAGCAGGACAAGGCCAGCAGGACTTGGAGGAAGAGATCAAGGCAGCCCTCCACTGAGGGTGGCCGTGGCTCTTGGAAGGGAAATGAGCTGCATGCCTCACCCTGTCTTTGTAGCCGTGCCACCAGAAACCTAAGAGGAGGCTCCAGAGGGGTCATGCTGAAGGTCCCAGCTCTGAGTTCAACAGGTCAGGGCCAGTGGGATTTGGGAATGCAGATCAAGGAAGCCCCTCACTGGGGGTGGCACAGACCCATGGGAGGGGAGCAAGCTACACATCTTCCTTTAGCTCCACAGCTGTGCAGCCAGAGACCCTGAAAAGGGAGTATTCTGTTGGGCATGCCTGCAGAACCCACAGGAGGTGGGAAAAATTTACCCCCATTCCAAAACCACACTGTTCAATGATCATCAGAGTTTGCCTTAAGTTTCTAGAGAAAAAACACACCACAGGTCCCTTTTGGGTGCAGCCAACAGTCCTTTCTGCCGGACTCGAACTTGGCAAGGTAGTGTTGCCAGTATTTGGAGGACCAGGTTAGCACACTCTGCCAGCATATGCTGTAAGTGTAGGAGAGCCTGATTTTGGGAAATGGCACTTGAGGGTGGTGTGTGTTGACTCAGGACCAAGACCTCAGTAGCCGACCCTCCAGATCTCTCCCTAGAGCCATGCCACCCAGATCTCTTCTCTTTATGGCTTTCATATGCCCGGAATTGCCTTCCCTCTACCAGAGCCCCAGGTGAGTGGAGTGCCCAAGAGTGGGCTCCTGTACACTGCCATTTAGGAGAGCCCCTGGAATTCTAGCAGACTCCCTCCTCTTTTCAACAGATACAGTCCTTGCTGATTTTTACTGCCCGATGCTATGTAGGCTTCTCTTCCCGGTCCTTGTGCTCTAGTTTGGGGGGGTTTCTTTGGGACTGAGACCCCACGTTTCTCAAGGGGGATCTTTGCAGCTGAGATCCCTCCAGGTTTTCAGCTACCGCACCTGGGTGCAGGGGCCAGCCTTCTTCATGTCTCCTCCCTTCTTACCAGTCTCTGTGTAGTTTTTTTAAATGAATCCTTGGATATAATTCTTTTGTTCAGCTGTCCTTCAGTTAGTCATTGCTCTGTAAGTTAGCTGTAAATGCAGTTTGGTGCCAGGAGGAGGTGTCTGTATCTTCCACCTATTCTGTGGCCATCTTGGATCCTGGCCCCACCCCCCTATCTGATTTCTATCTTTCTTAAGCTTGCTTTGAACCCTGGGAACACAGTTACAGCCTTCAATGTCTTATTACTTTCAGATGAATGTTTTATTTTTTAGGGTTTACTGAGATGAGCTTTGGCTCTTTAAACAGAATGATTTATGACCTGCAGGATAGAGGCTGTAGTGTTTCAGAACTGAAAGAAACCTTTTCCTGTTAGTAACAGTTGTTGAGTGGTAATTCATGGAGTGTTATTACCCCATTTTTTATGTGACTTTTAACATTCTTTTTTGGAAATTGATATTAAAATTGTTACATTAACTATTTCTGTAAAATGTGTCAAAGTATACATTACTATGGCAACAAAATCTAAGCTTAACTATTATATATATAATAATTCAAAAGTTACATATCTTACATAAATTTTTTTTTTTTTTTTTTTTTAGGCATATGGATCAGGCTGTGATATTGTTATTTTGGCAAGTGACTTTGAATGTGTGCAGATCATTCCTGGTGCTAAGCATGGAAACATCCAAGTCAGCTGTGTGGAGTGTTCTAACCAACATGGAAGAGTAAGGGATTTAATTACTTTATTAAATAGCTTTTAATATATTTAACAATCTCAGAATATTCTTATCTTTTTTTACAAGGTTTGCCTACAATTTTCTATAAATGTACCTTGCTTAGGTGGCTATTCTAGGAGGGGGCAGAAGTGATTGGTTGTATACGAATTATAAAGAGTGATTAAGTTGATGATGTGATAATTAACTGTTCTACAGATATATTCTATCATGAAAGATCTGTAGGCCTCACAATCCTGTGGGCACTGATATTCTGCCAGTTAATAATTCTAGCAGCTATTACAGTAAACCAATAGTAGGGAAGTAAACTTTCTCCGTCTAGTACCCCTTATCTCCCAAATTACAATAACAGTAAAGTTTTATCAAATTTAGCAAGTTGTTAGTGTCTAGTATAATATTTGTCACTTTATAAAGTTTCTATTAATTTAATAAAAGTTTATTTGTTGAGTGAAGAATCTTAAAATCCATTCTTTCAGACTTTAAAAGAGGGTTTGTTTTGAAATAGTTAAAATTTCACCACATGTATCCCTTCTCCAAAATTGCAAGCATAATGTACATCAAATTTTGGTTATATGTAAACTAAATAGAACATATTGTATACTCTAGCAATTCAGTAAGGCCAATAGCAGAGTTGAATGGCTCTACAAGCGTATGAAAATGAGATTTTTTTGCTATAATAATTGTAATAATTTAAACAGCCTTAGTGTTCTAGAAATTTTTCTTTACTGAGTAATAAATTTTATCAAGGATATGTTAAATCATAATATTCATGGTGATAAATAGTAATCATGCAAACATGTCAAATAATAAATTATGCCATTTCTACTGTCTCACTCTGCTGCTGGTATCAAGCTTTAGTATTTGTGTAAACGTACTGTAATATGACAATCCAGTGATACAGTTGACCTAATATTGAACACTGGATTTCCTATTGTTTTCTGATATTTGTTTATTGCTTTTCTGATTTTTTTTCTCATTTTTTTCCTTAAGCTAGCATTGTTTACTTTTTAGGGAACATTGAAAGTGTCAAATTTCTTTCATTACTTTTTTATTACTCATCTCCTTAGGGACAACAGGGTAGCTTTAAACCTACCTAGAGATGGACAATAGTTGTCGGAGATTAATTTTAGTAAATTATTTAGGTGATGATAATCACAATAAACATTATCTGCGAGCAAAGTTTTAAAGAGATATGTAAGACGTTGGTGTTTCTACTTTTTCTTACCTGGTTGAAAGTAAAGAAGGCAAAATTGTGACATCTTTGATGTATTATGTTTTATTTCCTTTATCCCCAGTCCTTGTGATACTCTCACATTTACTTATTTATTTAATTTATTTTTCTTCTTTTCCAACTGGGAGGAGGGGAGATAGACAGACTCCTGCACGTGCCCCAACTGAGATCCACCTGGCAACCCCTGTCTAGGGCCAGTGCTCTGACCATCTGAAGCCATGCTCTCAACTGAACTACTTTTAGTGCCTGAGGCAGAGTCTCCATGGAGCCATCCTCAGCTCCCAGGGAATATGCACTCCAACCAATCACTGGTTGAGCCATCGCTACTGGGGTGGGGAGAGAAGGGAGGGAGGGGTGAAGAAGCAGTTGGTTATTTCTCCTGTGTGCTCTGACTGGGAATTGAACATGGGACATCCATATGCCGGGCCAACACTCTACCTCTGAGCCAACCTGCCAGGGCCTTTCACATTTATAACCTGTGTTAGTCATCTATAATCATTCACTCATTCATTGACATATTGAAGTGATCATTCATAACCCTTTTTGTCCCTAAGTATTACCTCAGCCAGGCATTTTAAGTAGCTTCCTCCCACCATTGTGGATTAAAAGCTGTTTCTTGGAAAGAATGTCATATATTAAGTAACAGTTAAAATCACTTTTTGGCATGGGAGTAGCCTGAAAATACAGTAGACCTTTTGGCTGGCCTTAATATATATACATAATTTAGTTTTATGAGTTAACTGATAGGTCCAGATGTGTCAGAAGGGATGGTTTTTGGTCTGTTCCCTGTAGTTGATTTCCTCTTGTCAAGAGGAGGATGAACTGGGAAATGGCTTCAAGGAATTATTGGAAAGCAGGCTCTGGTAGTTTCTAGGAACAGAGGGATTTATATCCCTTCATAGCAGGTATATGACCTAGAGCAGAGTCCTCCCGGTCCCCAAATTCATAGCTAGCTAAGTCCACTGCAGATGTCTGTAGCAACTCTTTCTCCTGCAGTTGCAGCTGATATCTCTCTGATTTCTCCTTAGTCCATTTCTGTATTCCTTCTAGCTGGTTTTCCCAGTTGGTATTTTGTTTGATGTTATCATTAATGTCATTTTATTTGATATATTTTTAATACCTGTTACTTATATTTACTTTTTTATATTATATTTACTTAACTATAAAGTTTTTGACAGATGTACCATTGAAATGTGTTTTTGTTAATAAAGTTATTTCTATCTTGACAAGATAAAAATTCTTGTAGAAAGCAATGATTTCTTTGAGTAGGTCAACCTTGTATTTGATATGTGCAATAAAGCCTACTGAATTTATGGTAAGAGAGAAGAGTTTCTTAAGTTCAGTACTCTTCCAGTTATGTTTATGGAAAAGAATAAACCACGAATACTGTATTGGGGTTGTATTATACGTAATTAGTTTATACATTATTGTGAAAACAAGGTTATCTTTGTTTTTTCTTTTCCTAAATATTAATGCTTTGTCTATTCTTTTTTTAGATTGCAGCTTCGTATGGTAATGCTGTTTGTATTTTTGAGCCCTTGGGTGTAAATTCTCATAAGAGAAATTGTGTAAGTATTAAATGATAGTAGAAAACTTTAAGAATTAAGTTTAGAATGAAGTGTTAGCGAGAAAGAGCTCCTTAAGGGTTAGTGCTGAAGGTGATCTGGAATATCAATGTGAAGTTAGTCTGATGCTTTGGGGTAAGACCTTTTATATGCACTAGGAATATATCCCTATGCCTTGTAGAAAGTTAGTTTTCTGGAATATTGCTAATTGAAATTTACCTTGTTAATTGGGATGTACCCAAGTTGAACTACTGTTATCTCTTGTCTAGATTACTAGTCTCTGTTCTCTATCCTCCTCTCTATCCTTCTCTGTTCTCAACAGAGCAGATTATGATAGTTCTCTGCTTAAAATTCTATAATGGCTTCATATTGCCCTCAGATTCAAAGTCAGAAAGCCTTAAAATAGATTGCTGCTTTTCTTCCCCCCAGCACCCACTTACTACTAGTACTCACAGCTCATCTCTTACTATTCTGTCTTCTCTGATATCATTCCAGCCATGCTGGTGTTTTTACTGTTCTTAGAACAGTTATTCTCCTATCTTAGGGCCTTTGTATTGCTTGTTCTTTGTCTGGAATATTCTTTCTCTAGATAGCTCTAGGGCCAGCTCCTGCAGATAACTTTTAAGTTTTTGCTAATAATACCTTCTCAATGGGTTCTACCTTGACTACCCTTTTAAAGATTGTCACTTGCATTTACCACCTTTATTCTAACCTCCATCTTCTATTTTTAATACTTTTGTATAGTGCTTATCTTGTTTACTTATTTATTGTTTACTGTTTAGAATGTAAGCTCCATGGGGGTAGGGGGCTGGGCTTAGTTTTAGTTTTAGTTTTTTGTTCACTGATGCAACCCTAGAATCCAGATACTTTAGAACAGGGGTCGGGAACTTATGGCTCGCGAGCCAGATCTGGCTCTTTTGATGGCTGCACCTGGCTCGCAGACAAATCTTTAATAAAAAAAATAAGAACATTAAAAATATAAAACGTTCTCATGTATTACAATCCATTCATTTCCTACCGCTCATATTCATGGTTGCAGGTGGCTGGAGCCAATCACAGCTGTCCTCCAGGACAACACCAAATTTTTATTGGATAATGCATAATGTATTGTATACATGGGTCATTGTATGGCTCTCATGGAATTACATTTTAAAATATGTGGCGTTTATGGCTCTCTCAGCCAAAAAGATTCCCGACCTCTGCTTTAGAATGTATCTGGAGCATCAGAGTCTCATAAATATTTGTTGAATGGAGTTAGGAGCTTAGGTAAATTCACTTAGCAGCTCAGTAGTCTATCATCATTGAGAACCATTAAGGTTCATTCTGTGTGCTGTATTACTTAATATTCAGAAAATTATTAGGATTATTAACTTTAAAAAATCACTACATGAATTAGAACTCCATCATTACTCAGTCAAAACTGCCAATGTACAATTTGAATTCCAAGAGTATATATTTATCAGTAATTTTTAATAGTATATTCTTAAGTACATTAAAAGAAGTGGTTTTGATATTTCATTAAATGTACATATTTGAATTTCTTTTTGAACTTCTAAAAAATACCATTTAAAATATTAGTCTTTCCCTATGATAATGGATAATAAATTTTAGAGTGTGTTAAATAAGAGTCACCTAGAGCAGAAATGTCAGAAAATATTTTCACAGACCGGCCTTTAGGGTGGGACGGATAAATGTATCACGTGACCGAGACAAGCATCAAGAGTGTGTCTTAGACAGATGTAACAGAGGGAATCTGGTCATTTTAAAAAATAAAACATCGTTCAGACTTAAATATAAATAAAATGGAAATAATGTAAATTATTTATTCTTTTTCTGGCCTGACCTGTGGTGGCGCAGTGGGATAAAGCATCGACCTGGAACACTGAGGTCGCCGGTTCGAAACCTTGGGCTTGCCTGGTCAAGGCACATATGGGAGTTGATGCTTCCTGCTCCTCCCCCTTCTCTCTCTCTCTCTGTCTCTCTCTCTCACTCCTCTCTCTCTAAAAAAAAATCAATAAATTTATTCTTTTTCTGTGGACTGGTACCAAATGGCCCATGGACCAGTACCAGTCCGCGGCCTGGGGGTTGGGACCACTGACCTAGAGTACTTACTAAAAATTCAAATTCCAGGCCTCACTGTCTAAATTTCTGCTATGTATTTGGTTCACAGATTATATTCCAAGAAATACTAAAGGAAAGAGTATATTGGGAGGTTAATCATTTTAGAAATTATTTAATAATTACTTTGAAATACACCTGTTCAACAGTATTTAAAATACAATTGTGACTGTGGTAGAAAAATAACATTTTCCCTGAATAAAAAATATAAAATTAGTTTTGGATAATAAAATTCAAGTTGCAGTTATAATCTAAAATTCTGCTTCTGGCAGTCAAATCTTGAGTAAAATATTTAATTGTTAAATATACTAAAAATATTGTAAAGAGAGAAGGAATTACCATTTATTAATATTGTTGTCCAAGCAGTTAATGTATAATTTGCCTAAGGTCACATAGCTTTACATTGCAGAATACTTCCACAAAAGGTCATTTTATATTTATCTACTACAAAGAAATATCTAAACTTCTTTTTAACTAGATACTATATTTCATGGTAAAGGCCTTTGACTTTTAACCTTTAAATCTTCTCTCTACCTTTTAGAATGAAAATAATAGGGAAAAAGGATGGAAATTATTTAAATAAATATAAGTCAGGTTTGTGGATTTTATATATTAGATAATTCAAATTTTTTGACTTTATGGGAGGTATATCTAGTTTTATTTTAGGCATTGCACTTCTTTCTAAGGAGAATTTATTTTCGTAAACATTTTTGGAATATCTGCATACTAACCATTACAGCACAAAAGACATAGTTTCTGCCCTAGAGGAGTTGTGATGTCATAGGAGAATCAGACATATGAACAAATAATAATTTAGTGTGACCAATGTTATAATGATATATGAGTGCTGCTAGGATGTCAGAAAAGGCTTCACAGCAGAGGTGACGATTTAGCTAGATCTTGATGTAAGCATAGGAGTTGGCAGTTGAAGAGAGGATTGGATATTTTTAAGTGTAAGAATGTGTTTGTAGGTATGGAAGAAGGCCTGAGAGAACATGCTTTGTTTGGGCATGGCGAGCAACTAGATATGGTAGGATAAAAAGTAAGTGGAACCTTTGGAAGTTTTCTGTTTAAAACAGTATTTTGAAAATAATAGTGAAATATTGACATCTTTGTTTTAGATCATAAGGTCTTAAGTTGAAGAAAATGATGAAATGGTAGTGTTTGTGGATATTATTTTAAAAATATACCTTTTTCTTTCTCTTTATGTTTCAGCAACTCAAGTGTCAGTGGCTTAAAACTGGGCAATTTTTTTTGAGTTCTGTGACATACAATTTAGCATGGGACCCTCAAGGTATTCAGTGATTATATTTAAAAATTATGAAAAGTAAATAATTTGTTTTAAATGTATGATTACAATGTGATATAGTCTCATAATAAAAATGACCAATAGTATTTTTTTTTTTTTGCTAGTGTGAATGAGTATACTTTTTTCTTCTTGGTATAAACTGCTTCATACAGTGCTAAATTTATTTATTATTAGTTCTGGCCTCCCCCCCACCCCCGTCTTTGAATATTTATTTTAAAAACAGTGATGATTTGTTCCTTTAGTGAAAATGTGCTGCATTTTACCCTTAACTATATTTATTAAAAAAGAAAGTAAGAAATTAAACAGGATCAAAACAAAACAAAACCTATCTTGTGTTAGTACTTCAGGAAGTTACTGTCTTTAATTTTGAAAGATTAGAAATCTCTAATGATAATGGCCTTTGTCCCTGTTTATGTTCACAGTTAATGAGGGTGAATTTTATATATCAAGTAGAAAAACAAATGTCATTAATTTTTAATTACACCTTACATCTTGATATTTCTTGGTATTTCTTGGGCTTGTTTTTTTTTATTCTTCTGCTTTTTCTTTTTTAAAAGTTAACCTGATACATAATAGCTCTTCGCCAGTAAAGCAGTTTTTTATTTTCAGTTTTCTCCCAATAACTACTCTTTATTGTTTAGTGAATTCTTACAACTTTTAAATGGATATACCGCAAGTGTTGTGCAATATTGTTTATTTTTCAAAATATAATTTAGAAGACCACATGTATCTTTCTCTAGATAATCTTTGCTTATTCATGAGAACTTTCTTTAATTTTCAGATAACAGATTGTTGACAGCAACTGATTCTATTCAGTTGTGGGCTCCTCCAGGAGGTGACATTCTGGAAGAAGAGGAAGAAATTGATAATAAAATTCCTCTTGTTTTAAACGATTGGAAATGCATCTGGCAGTGCAAGTTAGTGTCTAACTCCTTTGTCATGTTTATTAATTTAAAAGTTTCCTAAAGTATGTGTATGTTCCCTTTCACAGTCATCTTAATATCCTGTCACAATCATCTTTATTTTTCTAAATTACCATTGCATTTAGAAGCCTATAGAGTAGAATTTTTCTAACAAGAACTCATTATAATATCATCCTTCAATCTATGCTATAGTTGATTAAGAAAAGGACAAAATATTTTTATAGTATAACCTCAGGACTTGGGTTGACAGGGTTGGTACATAGGAATTACTCCTTAATGGGAGAGACGTGATTGTGGTAGGAGAGAAAGACGTGAAAGTTGCCAGCCACTTTTTTAAGTAGATGGATGGCTGAACTATTAACAATATGCATTATGTGAAGGGGACCAATTAGCCAAGGAAGATGATGAGCTTAGTTATTAACATGCTATATATATTTAGGATGTTGGTGGGACTTGTAGGTAGAGATATCAGTTATGTTAATTGCACTTCTTTTTGGACACCCAGAGTGACACCATTAGTTTTAATTAATTTGTATTTTTAGGGAGGAGAAATACGTTATTTATTTATTTTTAAAATTTTTCTTAAGTGAGAAGCGGGGATGCAGAGTGAGAGTCCTGTATGTGCCCTGACTGGGATCAACCAGGCGAGCCCCCTACCCCGGTGATGCTCTTCCCATCTGGGGCCATTGCTCTTGCTCAGCAACTGAGCTATTTTAGCACCTAAGGTGAGGCCATAGAGCCATGGCTGCGGAGTGGAAGAGAGATAGAGAGAAGGGGAGGGGGAGGGGTGGAGAAGCAGATGGTCATTTCTCCTGTGTGCCCTAAGAATCGAATCTGGGACGTCCATATGACAGGCCAACACTCTACCACTGAACCAGCCCACCAGAGCTGAAATATTTTATTTTTAGAGAGTTAAAAATACTTTAGTTCTGATGATGTTAAAAATCTTATTTTAACTGTTTATATATAGTTTTCCAGATTTCAAAAATGTTAACTCTTTAATTTTTTTTATTTTTAGAACTTCAGTGTCTGTACATTTGATGGAATGGTCCCCTGATGGTGAATATTTTGCTACTGCTGGAAAGGTAAAAGGACCAAACAAAACATAAAAGAAACAAAACAAAAATGTTCCTATTTTTCTTTTTAGTTTTCTCGTCTGTAAAATTAGGATAATATTACTCTGCAAAGGTGGCCTGAGGAATAGTGATAGATTTGTAAACGATCAGGTATGCTTCCCATAGGCAGTAGGCACTTAGGAAATAATGGCTTTTATTATTCTTCTTATATAACCTTTTAGAAAAAGTCTGTTTTAAAAAATTAATTTTGTTTTGAAAATAGCGCATGTCTATAATTTAAAAGTAAAACAGAGTCACAATGAAAAGAATCACTCCCGTCTTCCTGGAGGCAGTTATTTGTCAAACTGTGTGTTTGGGTACTTCCTCTCATATTCCTAAACAACTTGCTTTTGCTCTCATTTCCTGGTTCTTCTTTCTTTATTTTTATGTATCACCTCTTGCCTTCCTCCTAAGGCAGCTGAGACTTCAGTTTTCTAGCTGATCATTCCAAACCTATCTTTACTTCTAACACATACACATATTCATTTCCCTTTTTCCCATCTACTGATCTAGGTATCTCATAATTTTGCATATATCAGTATGTATTGTTTACATTATTGATTATGCAGAATATTCTTCATAGAATAATTACTTTGGTGTTTATAATTACTTTGTTTTATTGTTTGCTTAGTTTTCTATGTACCTAATTTATCTCCTAAACCTCTGACAGTTTTTGCATCTTCTCATTATAATCCCAAAGAGGAGGTATCTTGGAGATGTGTGTTCTCTTTGTTCCAGCCTGGCTTAGTTCTCTCCAAGTCTAAGGTAGAGCTGTGATTTTGGGATTTACTTTTAGTAGTCTCCGGAAATTGTCTTTGATTATTTCCTTGGTTGAATTTCCTGTTTCTTAGTGTCATTTATCTTCCTCTTTCCTTATTTTGTGGGAATATCCTCTAGTAGATTCCTTATAAATGTTGAATGTGAAAAAATGCATTGAGGCCTTATAAATCTGAACAAAAATTTCTTCTGTTTTATGCTTGATTTGGCTGGGCAGAGAATTGGGTTGAAAATATCTTTTGCCCAGAATTTTTTAAGTCATAGTTCTATTGCCTTTTTTAGCTTCTTTTTTTTTTTTTTTTTTTTAAATTTTTTTTTTTTTAATTTTTTCATTTTTCTGAAGCTGGAAACGGGGAGAGACAGTCAGACAGACTCCCGCATGCGCCCGACCGGGATCCACCTGGCACGCCCACCAGGGGCGATGCTCTGCCCACCAGGGGGCGACGCTCTGCCCATCCTGGGCGTCGCCATATTGCCACCAGAGCCACTCTAGCGCCTGAGGCAGAGGCCACAGAGCCATCCCCAGCGCCCGGGCCATCTCCGCTCCAATGGAGCCTTGGCTGCGGGAGGGGAAGAGAGAGACAGAGAGGAAAGCGCGGCGGAGGGGTGGAGAAGCAAATGGGCGCTTCTCCTGTGTGCCCTGGCCGGGAATCGAACCCGGGTCCTCCGCACGCTAGGCCGACGCTCTACCGCTGAGCCAACTGGCCAGGGCGCCTTTTTTAGCTTCTAATGTTGCCATTCAAGGAGTAAAATGCCATTATGACTATATGTCCCCATCTTCAGCTTATAAAGGCTTTAAGAATCTTCAGATTTATCCCCAATGTTCTGAAATTTCATGATGATGTCATGGTGTAGGAAGTCATCTATAAATATTTTAGTGTGTATCTCTGTGGGATAAAGACTTTTATGTGTAGGTAATTTGGTGGGCCTGTTTAATTGGAAAACTCATATCCTTCAGTTTAGGGAGATTACTTTTTTATTTTTATTTTTTTGTATTTTTTTCCAAAGTTAGAAGTGGGGAGGCAGTCAGACAGACTCCCGCATGTGCCCGACCGGGATCCACCTGGCATGCCCACCAGGGGCGATGCTCTCAGCCCACCTGGGGCATTGCTCCCTTGCGACCAGAGCCATTCTAGCGCCTGAGGCAGAGGCCACAGAGCCATCCTCAGTGCCTGGGCCAACTTTGCTCCAATAGAGCCTCGGCTGCGGGAGGGGAAGAGAGAGACAGAGAGGAAGGAGAGGGGGAAGGGTGGAGAAGCAGATGGGCGCTTCTCCTGTGTGCCCTGACTAGGAATTGAATCTGGGGCTTCCACACGCCGGGCTGATGCTCTACCGCTGAGCCAACTGGCCAGGATAGGGAGATTATATTACTTCTTTTGTGTTGTTCTTTTCCTTTCATGTTGTCTTTTGTCTCTTTCTGGTTCTCCTTTTGTTTAGATGTGGATCCTCTGTACTGATCCTTCCTTTTTCCCCATCTCTTTTTCTATCTTTTCATTTTTTTAATTAAAAAAAAATTTTCAGGCCCTGGTTGGGCCGTTCAGTAGATAGAGCGTGGTCCTGGTGTGCTGAGGTTCCTGGTTTGATCCCCAGTTAGGGCACATACAAGAAGCACCCAATGAATGCACAACTAAATGGAATAACTAAGTGGAAAAATTAGTTGATGCCTCTCTCTCTCTCTCTGCTCCTTCTTCGACCCTCCCCCATTCCTCCCATCCCCACCCCATCTCAAATCAATGGAATAATTTAAAAAACCCAAATTTTTTAAAATTTCTATAAGTCTTTGTTTAATTTTGGGGTGTATTTTTCTAGCTTAAACTCTGGAATAATTATTTCCTGCTATTAATTTTTAAATTTCAAGAGTTTTTTCCTTATTCTAGGATTACTTTTTTTTTTCACCTTACCTACAGTAAAAAACCCCAACAGTTTGAATTGTTTATATATAATATTATACATATAAAACATATATAATATATATAATTGTTATATATCATGTTATATAACATATAATATATGTAAAAGTTATATATAATTTTACATATGTGCAGGACTTTTAGGTATATTTAAATGAGAAAAATAGAGAAAACCACATCTTCCCAGAAGTGTTAAGTCCATAATTCTTTTTTTTTATTGATTTTAATTTATTGTGTTTACATAGATTCTAGTGTTGCCCTGAATGCATCTCCCCCTCCCCCTATTCCCCTCAACATCTCCCTTGCCTCCCTCCACATAGCGCCCTCCCCCCTTCCCTTCAAGTTTATCCCATCCTATCATCCCCTTTTTCTCTGTCCTCTTTTTCTCTGGTACCTTTGATCTCTTCTCTGTCTCAATTCTGTTGCTCAGTTGACATTGTTCATTGGATTCCTCAAATGAGTGAGGTCATATGATATTTTTCTTTCTCTGCCTGGCTTATTTCACTTAGTATAATAGTTTCCAGGTCTATCCATGTTGTTACAAAAGGTAAGATTTCCTTCTTCCTCAGGGCTGCATAATACTCCATTGTGTATATGTACCACAGCTTTTTAATCCACTCCTCCACTGACGGACACTTGGGCTGTTTCCAGATCTTTACTATTGTGAACAATGCTGCCATAAACATGGAGGTGCATTTCTCCTTTTGAAACAGTGCTATGGTGCTCTTGGGGTATATTCTTAAAAGTGGGATAGCTGGGTCAAAGGCAGTTTGATTTTTAATTTTTTGAGGAATCTCCATACTGTTTTCCACAGTGGCTGCACCAGTCTGCATTCCCACCAGCAGTGCAGGAGGGTTCCCTTTTCTCCACATCCTCGCCAGCACTTACGCTGTGTTGTTTTGTGGATGAGCACCATTCTGACTGGTGTGAGGTGATATCTCATTGTGGTTTTAATTTGCATTTCTCTAATGATTAGTGATATGGAACATTTTTTCATATGCCTATTGGCCATCTGTATGTCCTCTTTGTAGAAGGGTCTGTTCATTTCTTTTGCCCATTTTTTGATTGGATTGTTTACGTTCCTGGTGTTGAGTTTTACAAGTTCTTTATAAATTTTGGTTATTAACCCCTTATCAGATGTGTTGTCGAATATGTTCTCCCATTGTATAGTTTGTCTTTTTATTCTGTTCTTATTGTCTTTTTTTTGTTCTTATTGTCTTTAGCTGTGCAAAAGCTTTTTCGTTTGATATAATTCCATTTGTTTATTCTGTCTCTTATTTTACTTGCCCGTGGAGATTAATCAGCAAATATATTGCTGCAAAAGATGTCAGAGAGCTTACTGCCTATGTTTTCTTCTAAGATGTTTATGGTTTCATGACTTACATTTAAGTCTTTTATCCATTTTGAGTTTATTTCTGTGAATAGTATAAGTTGGTGGTCTAGTTTCATTTTTTTGCAGGTAGCTGTTCAATTTTCCCAACACCATTTGTTAAAGAGGCTGTCTTTACTTCATTGTATGCTCTTATCTCCTTTGTCAAATATCAGTTGTCCATAAAGGTGTGGGTTTATTTCTGGGTTCTCTGTTCTGTTCCATTGATCTATATGCTTATTCTTATGCCAGTACCAAGCTGTTTTGAGTACAATGGCCTTGTAATATGACTTGATATCAGGAAGTGTGATACCTCCCACTTTATTCTTCCTTTTCAAGATTGCTGAAGCTGTTCGTGTTCTCTTTTGGTTCCATATATATTTTTGAAATATGTGTTCTATATCTTTGAAGTATGTCATTGGCATTGCATTGAATTTATAAATTGTTTTGGGTAATATAGACATTTTAATGATGTTTATTCTTCCTAACCATGAGCACGGTATATGCTTACACTTGTTTATATCTTCCTTGATTTCTTTTCTTTCCTTTTTTTTTTTTTTTTTTGTTTGTATTTTTTATAGTTGGAAACAGGGAGGCAGTCAGACAGACTCCTGCATGTGCCCAGCCGGGATCCACCGGCATGCTCACCAGGGGGCGATGCTCTGCCCATCTGGGGCGTTGCTCTGTTGCAACCAGAGCCATTCTAGCACCTGAGGCAGAGGCCATAGAGCCATTCCCAGCGCCCGAGCCAACTTTGCTCCAATGGATCCTTGGTTGTGGGAGGGGAAGAGAGAGAGAGGAAGGAGAGGGGGAGGGGTGGAGAAGCAGATGGGCGCTTCTCCTGTGTGCCCTGGCCGGGAATCAAACGCGGGACTCCTGCACGCCAGGCCGACGCTCTAACGCTGAGCCAACCGGCCAGAACCTTCCTTGATTTCTTTTATCAATGTTTTATAATTTTCCAAGTACAAGTCTTTAATCTACTTGGTTAAATTTACTCCTAGGTACTTTATGTTTTTGATTGCAATAGTGAAGGGGATTGTTTCCTTAATTTCTCTTTCTGACAGTTCATTGTTGGTGTATAAAAATGCCTCTGATTTCTGAGGATTAATTTTATATCCTGCCACCTTGCTGAATTCATTTATCAGGTCCAGTAGTTTTTTGACTGAGACTTTAGGGCTTTCTATATACAATATCATATCATCTGCAAATAATGATAGTTTTACTTCTTCTTTTCCAATTTGGATGCCTTTTATTTCTTCTTCTTGTCTGATTGCTGTGGCTAGGACTACCAGAACTATGTTGAATTAGAGTGGTGAAAGGGGGCACCCCTGCCTTGTTTCTGATCTTAAGGGTATTGCTTTTAATTTTTGCCCATTGAGTATGATGCTGGCTGTGGATTTGTCATAGATGGCCTTTATCATGTTGAGGTATGTTCCCTGTATTTCCACTGTGCTGAGGGTTTTGATCATGAATGGGTGCTGGATTTTATCAAATGCTTTTTCTGTATCTATTGAAATTATCATGTCTTTTTTCTCCTTCCTTTTGTTCATGTGATGAATTGCATTGATTGATTTGCAAATATTGTACCAGCCTTGCCTCTTCAGAATAAATCCCACTTGATCATGGTGTCTGATTTTTTTCATATGTTGTTGGATCCGGTTTGATAATATTTTGTTGAGGATTTTAGCATCTAAATTCATCAGGGATATTGGCCTATAGTTTTCTTTCTTTGTGTTGTCTTTGCCTGGTTTTTAAATCAGAATTATGCTCGCCTCATAAAAGGAACTTGAAAGTCTTGCTTCCTCTTGAATTTTTTGAAATAGCTTGAAAAGGATGGGAGTTAGTTCTTCTTTGAATATTTGGTAGAATTCACTTGTGAAGCCATCAGGTCAAGGACTTTTGTTTGTTGGGAGTTTTTTTTTTTTTTTTTTTTTCCTTCCATTTTTCTGAAGCTGGAAACGGGGAGAGATAGTCCGACAGACTCCCGCATGTGCCCGACCGGGATCCACCCAGCACGCCCACCATGGGGCGACGCTCTGCCCACCAGGGGGCGATAATCTGCCCATCCTGGGTGTCGCCATGTTGCGACCAGAGCCACTCTAGCGCCTGAGGCAGAGGCCACAGAGCCATCCCCAGCGCCCGGGCCATCTTTGCTCCAAGAGAGCCTTGGCTGCGGGAGGGGAAGAGAGAGACAGAGAGGAAAGCGCGGCGGAGGGGTGGAGAAGCAAATGGGCGCTTCTCCTGTGTGCCCTGGCCGGGAATCGAACCCGGGTCCTCTGCATGCTAGGCCGATGCTCTACCGCTTAGCCAACTAGCCAGGGCTGTTGGGAGTTTTTTGGTAACTGTTTTGATCTCATTTGTTGTCATTCAAATTTTCTGATTCTTCCAGATTGATTTTTAAAGATTATATGTTTCAAGGAATTTGTCCATTTCATCTAGGTTGTCTAATTTTTTGGCATACAGTTCTTCATGGTATTTTCTTAAAATCCTTTGTATTTCTGTTATGTCAGTTGTTATTTCTCCTGTCTCATTTCTAATTTTATTTATTTGAGTCCTCTCTCTTTCTTTCTTGGTGAGTTTGGTTAAAGTTTCATCGATCTTCTTTACCCTTTCAAAGAACCAGCTCCTGGTTTCATTGATCCTCTGTATTATTTCTTTAGCCTCTATGTCATTTATTTCCACTCTGATCTTTATAATTTCCTTCCTTCTAATACCTCTGGGCTTTACTGTCTGTTCTTTTACTAGTTCTTTTAGATGCAGGGTTAAGTTGTTTATTTGAGCTTTTTCTAGCTTCTTAAGGTATGCCTGTAATGGTATCAACTTCCCTCTCAGTACTGCTTTTATAACATGCTATTTAGTTCTCAAGTGTTTGAGTATTTTTCAGTTTTCTGTTGTGGTTGATTTCTAGTTTTATGCCATTGTGATCAGAGAAAATGTTTAATATGATTTCAATCTCCTTAAATTTGTTGAGACCGCTTTGTGCCTAACATGTGGTCTATCCTAGAGAATGTACCATGAGCACTTGAAAAGAATGTATATTCTGCTGCTTTAGGGTGAAAGGTTCTGACGATATTTATTAAATCGAGTTGATATAGTGTGTCCTTTAACTCTGCTGTTTCTTTGTTAATTTTCTTTCTTGAAGATCTATCTAGTGATCTTAGTGGGGTATTGAAATTCCCTACTATTATAGTATTGCTGTTGATCTTGCCCTTTATATCCATCAAAGTCTGCTTTATATATTTAGGTGCTCCTATATTAGGTGCATAGATATTTATAATGGTTATATCTTCCTGTTGGATTGCTCCCTTTATCATTATGTAGTCACCTTCTTTATCTCTTACTATAGCCTTTGTTTTGAAGTCCATTTTGTCTGATATAAGTATTGTTACCCCAGCTTTTTTTTTCATTTCCATTTGCATGAAATATTTTTTCCATAATTTTACCTTCAGTCTATATGCATCTTTTGTTTTAAGGTATGTCTCTTGTAGACAGCATATGTATAGGTCCTGTTTTCTTATCCATGCAGCTACCCTATGTCTTATGATTGGATCATTTAATCCATTTACATTTAAGGTTATTATTGATATGTAGTTGTTTATTTCCATTTTATTCTTTAAAGCTGTATTCCTCTTTTGCTATATTCTTTCCCCCCTTTGATCTGTTTACAACAGGCCCCTTAACATTTCTTGCAGCATTGGTTTGGTTGTAATGAATTTCTTGAGGTTCTTTTTTTTTGTTTTTTTGTCTGGGAAGCTTTTTATTTCTCCTTCAATTTTTTTTTTTTTGTATTTTTCTGAAGTTGGAAATGGGGAGGCAGTCAGACAGACTCCTGCATGCACCCAACTGGGATCCACTTGACATGCCCACCAGGGGGCGATGCTCTGCCCATCTGGGGCGTTGCTCTGTTGCAACCAGAGCCATTCTAGCGCCTGAGGCAGAGGCCATAGAACAGCGGTTCTCAACCTGTGTGTTGCGACCCCGGCAGGGGTCGAACGACCAAAACACAGGGTCTCCTAAAGCCATCGGAAAATACATATTTATTATACAATACATTTTAAAATAAAATATGTATTTCCCGATGGCTTTAGGCGACCCCTGTGTTTTGGTCATTCAACCCCCGCTGTGGTCATGACCCACAGGTTGAGAACTGATGCCATAGAGCCATCCTCAGCGCCTGGGCCAACTCTGCTCCAGTGGAGCCTTGGCTGCGGGAGGGGAAGAGAGAGACAGAGAGAGAGGAGAGGGGGAGGGGTGGAGAAGCAGATGGGCGCTTCTTCTGTGTGCCCTGGCCGGGAATCAAACCCGGGATTCTTGCACACCAGGCCGACGCTCTACCACTGAGCCAACAGGCCAGGGCTCTCCTTCAATTTTAAACGATAGCTTTGCTGGATAAAGAAGTCTTGGTTGTAGGCTCTTGTTCTTCATTACTTTGAATATTTCTTGCCATTCCCTTCTGGCCTCAAGTGTTTCTGTTGAGAAGTTGGATGCCATCCTTATGGGGGCTCCTTTTTAGGTAATAGCCTCTTTTTCTCTAGCAGCTTTTAATATTTTCTCTTTATCTCTTAGCTTTGGTATTTTAATTATGATGTGTCTACGTGTGGATTTCTTTGGGTTTCTCTTTAGTGGAATTCTCTGTGCTCCTTGAACTTTTGTGACTTTTCCCCACATCAATTTAGGGAAGTTTTCAGCTATGATATGATTGAACAAAGTCTCTATCCCTTGTTCTTTCTCTTCTCCTTCAGGAACCCCGATGATGCAGATGTTATTTCTCTTCACGTTGTCACAGAGCTCTCTTAGAGTTTCCTCAGACTTTTTGAGACTCTTTTCTTTTTGCTGCTCTGCTTCCATGCTTTTGTTTATCTTGTCCTCTAACTCGCTGATTCAATCCTCGGCTTTATCCATCCTGCTTTTAATTCCTTTCATTGTGGTCTTCATTTCTGATATTGTGTTTGTCATTTCTGACTGATTCTTTTTTATTATTTCAATGTTCTTTTTTATACTTGCTATCTCTTTATTTAGGTGTTTGTTATGTCCATCTGTTGTTGTTCTAAGATCTTTGAGCATCCTAACAATCATTATTTTAAACTCTGCATTCAGTAATTTGGTTATATCTGACTCATTCAAGTCCTTTTCTGAGGATTTCTCTTGATTCATTTGGGTTACATTTCGCTGCCTTCCCATTCTGTCTGTGTATAAGAAGGGTGTGGCTACAGGAGTTTAATGGGTGTGGCCTCTGTTCCCTAGATGTAGTCTATCTGTAGGCCTACCACCCCCTCTGCAGCTGTCTCAGGCGTTAGGGTATGGGCATTGCTGGCGCTGTCCTGCTGCAGCTGTCACTGTAATTTCTGCCTCTCCTCCACAGGAGGGCTGTGTTCACGTGCCCGGGCTGCAAGCCCTGGCAGGCTTCGGCCTTCTCCCTGCCCTAGTGGGTGGGGCTGCAAGCCTTGGCACCTCGGGCAAGGCTGCGCCCCTATGCTCAGCTGCAGGACTCCCCTATTCCCCAGCTTTCACTCCGCCCCCCTATGGCAGAGCTTTGCTCACTTGTTGGGCCACAAGCTCGGCTCCATGCTTAGCCAAGGGTCTCTGCTGTTCCCAGCCTTTTCTTTCCCTTCGGGCGAGATTGCAGTTGCGACCACTCTTGGTTGCCTGGCCCTGCATCCAGGCCGGACTGCTTTCGTGTGCCCCTTTCGTCCCCGCTGGGCGAGACGGAGGTCACACTGGGTCTCAGTTGTGGCTTCCTGGTTTCCACCCCTGCTGATGAGCCTGCGCTTCCTCGTTCCACCACTGCCCGCCCTCCAGTGAGTCCTCAGCAGTGTGGGTGGGGGCAGTGGAGCTCAGACCCTAACACTCAATACTGTATTCCTGATGGCTTCCTCCTTCTAAGCAACTCTGCTCTGAGTGCCGCGGGAGAGCTTGTTTGGCTTGTGTCCTGCTTCCCTTTGCTGGTTTTACTGGTTCCAGGGGAAATATTCACTTTAGGTTTGTGGGTGACTCAGCCCAGGGGTTAGGGTGGCTGTCCCTCAAAGTGTTTCTCCCTGTGCCTCCTAGATTACACTCTCTTCCTGCTACTCTGGTCCTCTCATCTCTCCCTGTTCCCCAGAGCCCTGGGTGGGTGGTTGTGAAAGAGGTTTTCTGTGTGGTCTCTTTAAGACGAATCCTGGGACTGAGAAATCTGTCTCTTTCTCACAGACAGTATCCTGACTTGTTTCGCAGCTAAATACTGTCCATATGCTTCTTCTAGGCTCTGATGCTGCAGGCTAGGGCTTTGTTCCTGGTGCTCAGGACCCTCCCCTCTCCACTAAACTCACTTCCCACCATACCAGTGTCTCTGGTCTGCAGTTCATGCCTGGGAGCTGGGCAGCCTTCTCTGCATTTCCACTCTTCCTACCAGTCTCAGTGTGGCTTCTTCAGTGTTCCTTGGTTAAAGAGTCCTCTTAGTTTAGTCCAAAGTTGGTTTTTCCAGATGATGGTTCTTAAAATTAAGTTGTAATCCACTTTGGTTCTGGGAGGTAGAAGTTGGTTACGTCTGCCTACTCCATCGCCATCTTGCCGCCCCCTAGGAGTACTCCTTTTTAAACTATAAATACTTCATGAATATATAAGATATAATAAATACACATGTATTCATTACCCGATTTGAGACAAAAAACATAATACTAATTGGCTCTTTATCTTCCTGCTTGCATTGCCTCCTTCCCTTCCCATCCAGGCTACCAGAATCCTCAATTTTATGTTTTATTTTATTATTTTTTTATAGTGTCACATGTATGAATTCTCAAATAATATAATGTTTAGTTTTACATAGTTTTGTATTTATAAAATGATATAGTTATTAAAATATAGCTTCAAGATATTAAAAATGTGTGATAATAGATATCATGTACTTTTAAATTAGTATAGTCAATAACAAAAAATTACATTTAAAATCATGAATTAAAGTGAATTTGTATTGTTGTTATGGAATTAAAAATTTTATATTACTCTTTATAATTATAAGGTGAGGATAGATTTTCTAAGAACACCAGGATTTATCCAAGGCTTTTGAGTTCATCTCTAGTTGTAGAACATTCAACTTTTTTTGGCTGAATACTTACTTGGTACAGAAGCAGTTGTTCAACAATTGATGACAGTACAAACAGAGAGAATGTACAACATTACAGAAAAAAAAACTGCAATCATGTGTAGTAGTTCAGCAGTAAATTAGGTAATAACTCACAATTTCAGAGTAGTGAGGAGTATGCAAAGTATTTTGAGATAGCTGAAGAACCATAATATAAATACTGTCATCTGTGATTTTTATTTTAGACAAAGTCACATGTACTGCTCATATTACTTTGGTTTGCTTATATCATAACTAAAGTTTAGCATTTAATTCATAATTAGCAGTTATGAAAATAGGAAAGTAATTGTTTTTCCCCCCACTAAAATTCATGGTAATTTTGGGTATTAGTTTTCTTGATTTCTGAAGAAGTAGATCCCAAAAGAAGAATTTGAATATAAATAATAAATATGGGAAATGATCACAAAGAAATATACTGGATTTGAGGTTGCAAAGTAAAGGTGCTTAGTAAAGAGTATGTTATCATGCAGGTGATTAATAAGCTTAAATCTCTGGATAACTGTGGGAGCCAGTGTTCTTTACAACATCATGTTCTTAACACATATTCTCTACCCATGTTAATCATTGGTTGAGGGCTGGTGAGGGCAGGGGGTTAATTCTCAGTACTCACACAGCTCCTAGAATACTTCATTCAGGGAGATGTAGATGCTGTTAGTTGGAATTAAAATGCTAAGGCATGAGAGTATATAGTTGATGTATTTTATATATTGAATTCTGTCCACTGGCCCTTTGGGTCAGAAGATCTCAGGTGAAGAGCCTCTGGTCTCTGGATATTTTTATTTTTTTAATGATTTGAGAGAGCGAGAGAGAAAGAAAGAGAGGGAAGGGAGAGATGAGAAGCATCAACTTGTACTTGATTCACTTTAGTTCATTGATTGCCTCTCATATATGCCTTAACAGGGGGCTTAAGCCAAGCCAGAGACCCCTTGCTCAAGCCAGCGACCTTGGGCTTTACGCCAGCAAACTTTGGGCTCCAGCTAGCGACTTTGGGATCATGTCAATGATCCCATGCTCAAGCCAGTGACCCTGTGCTCAAGCTGAAAAGCCCAGGCTCAACCCATATGTGCACGGGCAACCTCGAGTTTTTGAACCAGAGACCTCAGGGTTTTGAACCCGGGACCTCAGTGTCCCAGGTTGATGCTCTGTCCATTGCACCACCACAGGTCAGATGGACCTTTTATTTTTTATCTTTCACATTTTGGTCTAAAATCCATGCAGAATAATTTTTAGGTGTAGTTTAAAGAATAGATAAAGTTTCGGCCTGACCTGTGGTGGCACAGTGGATAAAGTGTCGACCTGGAAATGCTGAGGTTGCCAGTTCGAAACCCTGGGCTTGCCTGGTCAAGGCACATATGGGAGTTGATGCTTCCAGCTCCTCCCCCCTTCTCTCTCTCTGTGTCTTTTCTCTCTCTTTCTCTCTCTCTCCCTCCCTCCTTCCCTCTTCTCTCTAAAATGAATAATAAAAAAAAAGAATAAAGTTTCATTTTTACTATCTGGATATTCAGTTGTCCAACACAATTTATTGAAAAAGCCTCTTCTTTCTCCACTGCTCTGTATGACCACTTTTGTCCTAAAATCAGGTGCTCATATTGTATGGGTCTGTGTCTTGAGTTCTTTTCTTTAGTCCATTGGTTTTTGCTTGTACCAATGTCACCTGTCTTAATTGCTATAGCTTTTAAATTATCTTGCTGTTTGCTAGAGGAAGCCCTCCATATTGTTTTTCTTCTTTAAAATTATCTCTTCTTGGCCTTCTGTATTTCTGTATTAATCTTAGAAATAAGCTTGAAAATTTTACAAAACAAATGAAAAATCCCTTGTGCTATTAATTAGTATTGTATTGACACTATAGATCAGTTTGGGGAGAAGTGATTCTTTTTTTTTTTTTTGTATTTTTCTGAAGCTGGAAACGGGGAGAGACAGTCAGACAGACTCCTGCATGCACCCGACTGGGATCCACCCGGCACGCCCACCAGGGGCAATGCTCTGCCCACCAGGGGGCGATGCTCTGCCCCTCTGGGGTGTCGCTCTGCCGCGACCAGAGCCACTCTAGCGCCTGGGGCAGAGGCCAAGGAGCCATCCCCAGCGCCCGGGCCATCTTTGCTCCAATGGAGCCTTGGCTGCAGGAGGGGAAGAGAGAGACAGAGAGGAAGGAGGGGGGGGCGGAGAAGCAAATGGGCGCTTCTCCTATGTGCCCTGGCTGGGAATCGAACCCGGGTCCCCCGCACGCCAGGCTGACGCTCTACCGCTGAGCTAACCGGCCAGGGCCGAGAAGTGATTCTTTTCTAAGATTTTATTTATTGATTTTACAAAGAGGAGGGGGGGAGTGAGAAGTATCAACTCATAGTTGCTTCATTTTAGTTGTTCATTGATTGCTTGTTGTTTGTGCTTTTACCAGGCAAGCCCAGGATTTCAAACTGGTGACCTCAGCATTCCAGGTCAATACTCTGTCTCCTGGCCACTACAGGCAAGGAGAAGTGGTATTTTATAATTGAGTCTTCCCATCAATGAACGTGACATAGTCCTTTCATTTATTTTAGATCTTTTTATTTTTCTCAGTAGTGTTTTATTATTTTCTGTTTTCTAGAGAGAGAGACAGGGACAGATAGAAGAGATGAGAAGATGAGAAACATCTAGAAGACAGAGATGAGAAACATCAACTCATAGTTGCGGTACCTTAGTTGTTCATTGATTGGTTTCTCATATGTCCTGGGGGGCTCTAGCTGAGCCAGTGGCCCTTTACTCAAGCCAGCAACGTTGGGCTCAAGCCAGTGACTATAGGTTATACCTATGACACCATGCTCAATCTGATGAGCCAATGCTCAAGCCGGCGATCTGGGGTTTCTAACCTGGGTCCTAAGGTCCCAGGTCGACGCCCTCTCCACTGTGCCACCACCTGGTCAGGCTGTGCGGTTTAATTTAATTTAATTTAATTTTTTTTTAGGTTAGAAGAGGGGAGATAATGAAGCAGAATCCCTCATGTGCCCCAGATGAGATCCACCTGGCAACCTCATTTGGGGCTGATGCTCGAGTACTATTTTTAGCACCTGAGGCTCACATGCTCAGACCAACCAAGCAATCCTCAGTGCCTGGGGCCATGCTTGAACCAGTGAGTCACTGGCTGCTGGAGGGAACGAGGGAGAGAAGAAGAGAGGTGGAGAAGCAGATGGTTGCTACTCTTATGTGCCCGGACAGGGAATTGAACCTGGTGTCTGTATGGTGGTCTGATGCTCTGTCTACAGTGTCCAGGGCTGTGGGGTTTAATTTTTCTGTTTGTAATTTTATTTATTTATTTATTTATTATGGGTTTTTAAAATTAATTTTTAAAATTTATTGTGTTAGCATGGATTCAGGTGTACCACTCAATATAACACCCTCACCCCCCAACCATGTGCCCGCCATTACACCCCTTTTGTCCTCCTCCCCTTAACTCTCTTCCCCCCCTTCCCTCTGGGATTTGCTGTCCTGTTATCTGTATCTATGTGTTATGTATGTATAATTTCACTAATCCCTTCACCTTCTCTGATCCTATCCCCTCATTCCCCTTCCCTCTGACAGCTGTCCCTCTGCTCCCTGTGACCCCACCTCTGTCTCTATTCTTTTCCTTAGTTCACCATATTCATTAGATTCCACATATAAGTGAAATCATATGATATTTTTCTTTCTCTGCCTGGCTTATTTCACTTAGCATAATAATCTCCAGGTCCATCCATGCCATTGCAAAGGTAAGATTTCCTTCTTTTTCATGGCTGCGTAGTATTCCATTGTGTATATGTACCACAGCTTTTTTATTCACTTGTCCACTGACAGACACTTGGGCTATTTCCAGATCTTGGCTCTTGGAAACAATGCTTCAGTAAACATGGGGGTGCATATCTTCTTTTGAATCAGTGATTTGGTATTCATAGGATATATTCCTAAACGTGGAATAGCTGGGTCAAAAGGCAGTTCCATTATTAATTTTTTGAGGAAACTCCATAGTGTTTTCCACAGTGGCTGCACCAGTCTGCATTCCCATCAGCAGTGCAGGACGGTTCCCTTTTCTCCCCATCCTAGTCAGCACTTATTCTGTGTTGATTTGTTAATGAGCACGCCATTCTGACAGGTGTGAGGTGGTATCTCGTAGCTTTAATTGCATTTCTCTGATGATTAGTGAGGTTAGCATTTTTTCGTATGCCTATTGGGCCTCTGTATGTCCTCTTTGGAGAAGTGTCTATTCAGTTCCTTTGTCCACTTTTTAATTGGATTGTTTACCTTCCTGGTGTTGAGTTTTACAAGTTCTTTATAAATTTTTGTTATTAACCCCTTATCAGATGTTTTGGCGAATATGTTTTCCCATTGTGTGGTTTGTCTTTTTATTCTGTTCTTGTCTTTAGCTGTGCAAAAGCTTTTTAGTTTGATATAGTCCCATTTGTTTATTTCGTCCTTTATTTCACTTTGCCTGTGGAGATATATCAGCAAAAATATTGCTACGAGAGATATTGGAGGGTTTACTGCCTATGTTTTCTTCCAAGATGTTTATGGTTTCGTGACTTACGTTTAAGTCTTTTATCCATTTTATTTTTGTGAATGGTGTAAGTTGGTTGTCTAGTTTTATTTTTTTGCATGTACCTGTCCAGTTTCCCAACACTATTTATTAAAGAGACTGTTTTTACTCTACTGTATGAAATGTTAATTGACCATAATTGTGTGGATTTATTTCTAGGTTCTCTGTTCTGTTCTATTGATCTGTATACCTGTTCTTAGGCCACTACCAAGCTGTTTTGATTACAATGACCTTGTAGTATTACCTGATATCAGGAAATGTGATACCTTCCACTTTATTCTTCCTTTTTAAGATTGTTGAGGCTATTCGGGTTCTTTTTTGGTTCCATATAAATTTTTAGAATATTTGTTCTAGACCTGTGACGTGTGCCATTGGTATTTTAGTGGGAATTCCATTGAATCCATAGATTGCTTTGGGTAGTATAGACATTTTAATGATGTTAAGTTTTCCTATCCATGAACACAGTATATGCTTCAACTTGTTTATATTATTCCTGATTTCTTTTTTCAATGTCTTATAATTTTCTGAGTACAAGTCTTTTATCTCCTTGGTTAAATTTATTCCTAGGTACTTTATTTTTTGTCATTGTTTCAATAGTGAAGGGGACTGTTTTCTTAATTTGTTATTCTGCCAGTTTATTGTTGGTGTATAAAAATGCCACTAATTTGATTTATGAATATTAACCTTATATTCTACCACCTTGCCAAATTCATTTATCAGGTCTAGTAGTTTTTTGACTGAGACTTTAGGTTTTGTATATACAGTGTCATGTCATCAGCAAACAATGACAGTTTCACTTCTTTTCAAATTTGGATGCCTTTTATTTCTTCTTCTTATCTGATTGCTGTGGCTAGGATTTCCAGAACTATGTTGAATAAGAGTGGTGAAAGGGGGCACCCCTGCCTTTTTCCTGATCTTAAGGGGATTGCTTTTAATTTTTGCCTACTGATATGATGTTGGCTTTCAGTTTGTCATATATGGCCTTTATTATGTTGAGGTTTGTTCCCTGTATTCTCAGTTTGCTTAGAATTTTGATTATAAATGGGTGCTGGATTTTATCAAATGGTTTTTCTGCATCTATTGATATAATCATATGAATTTTATCCTTCATTTTGTTTATGAATGACATTTATTGATTTGTGAATATTGTACCAGCCTTGCTTCCCTGGAATAAATCCCACTTGATCATGATGTATATGATCTTTTTAATGTATTGCTGGATCCGGTTTGCTAATATTTTGTTGAGAATTTTAGCATCTATGTTCACCAGGGATATTGGCCTATATTTTCTTTCTTTGTAGTGTCTTTATCTCATTTTGGATTGAGGATAATGCTTGTCTCATAAAATGACCATGAAAGTCTTCCCTCTTGAATTTTTTGGAATAGCTTGAGAAGGCTAGGTGCTAGTTCTTCTTCGAATGTTTGGTAAAATTTGCCTGTGAAGCCATCCCATTCAGGATTTTGTTTGCTGGGAGTTGTGTTTTTTGTTGTTGTTGTTGTTGTTTTTTTTTTTTTACAGAGAGAGAGAGAGTGAGAAAGAGGGATAGATAGGGACAGAAAGACAGGAACAGAGAGAGATGAGAAGCACCAATTATCCGTTTTTCATTTTGACACCTTGGTTGTTCATTGATTGCTTTCTCATATGTGCCTTGATCGTGGGCCTTCAGCAGATTGAGTAACCCCTTGCTCTAGCGAGTGACCTTGGGTCCAAGCTGGTGAGCTTTTGCTCAAGCCAGATGAGCCTGTGCTCAAGCTGGTAACCTTGTGGTCTCAAACCTGGGTCCTCCGGATCGCAGTCTGACCCTCTATCCACTGCGCCATCGCGTGGTCAGGCAGGAGTTTTTTGATAACTGTTTCAATTTCATTTGTTGTAATCATTCTCTTTGGGTTTTCTGTGTCTTCCTGATTGAGTTTTGGAAGATTATATGTTTCTAGGAATTTATCCATTTTGCCTAGGTTGTCTAATTTTTTGGCATAGCATTTTCTTACAATCCTTTGTATTTATGCGGTGTCAGTTACTTCTCCACTTTTATTTCTGATTTTATTTGAGTTCTCTCTCTTTTTTTCTTGATGAGTCTGGTTAAAGGTTCATCAATCTTGTTTACCTTTTCAAAGAACTAGCTCTTGGTTTCATTGATCTTTTGTATTTTTTTTAGCCTCTATGTCATTTATTTGAGCTCTGATCTTTATTATTTCCTTCCTTTTACTTCTTCTGGGATTTATTTGTTGTTCTTTTAGGTGCAGGGTTAGGTTGTTTATTTGAGCTTTTTCTTCTTAAGGTATGCCTGTGATGCTATGAACTTCCCTCTCAAGACTGCTTTTGCTGTGTCCCATAGATTTTGGATTGTTGTACGTTCATTATCATTTATTTCAAGGAAATTTTTTATTTCTTCCTTGAACTCATTGTTTGCCCATTTGTTATTTAATATCATGCTATTTAGCCTCCAAGTGTTTGAATGTTTTTCAGTTTTTTATTGTAGTTGATTTCTAGTTTTATGTTGTAATTAGAGAAAGATGCTTGATATATGATTTCAGTCTTCTTAAATTTATTGAGACTTGTTTTGTGTCCTAACATGTGGTCTGTCCTAGAAAATGTACCATGAGCACTTGAAAAGAATATATATTCTGCTGATTTGAGGTGAAAGGTTCTGAAGATAACAATTACGGTAAATCCAGTTGATCTAGTGTGTCACATAGGCTGCTGTTTCTTTGTTAATTTTCTGTCTGAAGGATCTATTCATTGATGTTAGTGGGGTATAGAAATTGCCTACTGTTATAGTTTTGCTTTTGATCTCGCCCTTTATTTCCATCAAAATCTGCTTTATATATTTAGGTGCTCCTATATTAGGTGCATAAATATTTACAATGGTTATATCCTCCTGTTGGATTGCTCCCTTTATCATTATGTAGTGACCTTCTTTATCCCTTTAGCTTTTGTTTTAAAGGCTATTGTATCAAAGGTAAGTATTGCTACTCCAGCTTTTTTTTCATTTTCATTTGTATGAAATATTTTTTTTCCATCACTTCACTTTCAGTCTATGTGTATCTTTTGTTTTGAGGTGGGTCTCTTGTAGACAGCATATGTAGAGGTCCTATTTTCTTTTTTTTTTCATTTTTCTGAAGCTGGAAACGGGGAGAGACAGTCAGACAGACTCCCGCACGCCCACCAGGGGCGGTGCTCTGCCCCCCAGGGGGCGATGCTCTGCCCATCCTGGGCGTCGCCATATTGCGACCAGAGCCACTCTAGAGCCTGAGGCAGAGGCCACAGAGCCATGCCCAGCGCCTGGGCCATCTTTGCTCCAATGGAGCCTTGGCTGCGGGAGGGGAAGAGAGAGACAGAGAGGAAAGCGCGGCGGAGGGGTGGAGAAGCAAATGGGCGCTTCTCCTATGTGCCCTGGCCGGGAATCGATCCCGGGTCCTCCGCACGCTAGGCCGACGCTCTACCGCTGAGCCAACCGGCCAGGGCGGTCCTATTTTCTTATCCATGCAGCTACCCTGTGTCTTTTGATTGGAGCATTTAATCCATTACATTTGAGGTTATTCTTATTTATTGCTATTTTATTCTTTAAATCTACAATCCTATTTCTCTCAATTTCTTTTTTCTTTGCTCTTTTTACAACAGGCCCCTTAACATTTCTTGTAGCATTGGCTTGGTTGTAGTGAACTCCTTGAGGTTTTTTTTTTTTTTTGGTCTAGGAAGCTTTTATTTTTTCTTCCATTTTTAAATGATAGCCTTGCTAGATAAAGTAGTCTTGGTTATAGGTTCTTGTTTTGTGCCACTTTGAATATTCCTTGCCAATCCGTTTTGGCCTCAAGTGTTTCTGTTGAGAAGGTGGATGTCATCCTTATGGGGGCTCCTCTGTAGGTAATTCACTGCTTTTCTCTTGCAGCTTTTAGTATTCTTTTTTGTCTCTTAATTTTGGCATTTTAATTATGATGTGTCTTGGTGTAGGCTTCCTTGGGTTCCTGTTTAATGGGACTCTTTCTGCTTCTTGAACTTGTGTGACTTTTCCTTCATCAATTTAGGGAAATTTTCAGCTATGATTTCTTTAGACAGGTTCTCTATCACTTGTTCATTCTTTTCTCCTTCAGGAACCCCTGTGTCGTGGATGTGGTTTTTCTTCATGTTGTCACAGAGGTCTCTTAGAGTTTTTTAGTCTTTTTGCACCTCTCTTCATTTTGTTGCTCTGTTTTGGTGGTTTTGTATATGTTGTCCTCTAAATCACTGATTCGATCCTCTGCTTCATACAGCCTGCTCTTGATTCCTTCTAATAAAGTCTTCATTTCTGATATTCTATTTGTCCTTTCAGACTGGTTCTTTTTTATTATTTCAGTGTCCTTTTTGATGATTGCTATCTCTTTAAGTTCTCATTGTGACCATCCATTGTTGTTCTATGATCCTTGAGCATCCTAAAAAATCATTATTTTAAACTCTGAGTCTGGTAGTTTGGTTACTTCCATTTCATTTAATTCTTTTTCTGGGGATTTCTCTCATTGATTCATTTGGATTGTATTTCTTTGCCCATTTTGTCTTTTTATTAGGTAGCGCTGTCTGACTTTGAAATTTGTTGTGGTATCTTTATGAGGAAGATGAGCTCAGTGGTACTGACCTCCAGGCCATCTGATTTCTTTGCTCTAGCAATGGTTCTTGAGGGTAGTATTTACCCTTCTGTTGATGTGAGAATTGAATGCAGTTGGTCCTTTCATGGGTGTGGTTATCCCTTCAGGCTGGCTGGCTCTAACGGTCAACCTTGATCATGTGTATTAGACACTGTGCAGTGTCTGTCCTGTTGGGCTGGCTTATTTATTCTCCGCAGTGTCTGGTGCCTGCTGGACTTTTCCTTTGGCTGTGATGCTTCTGTAGCTAGCTGAGTCTAGTGTTGGTGCTATTTGCTGCCCACTACTGGTTGTGTTGGTTCTAGGTCTTCATGGTTTCGTACCAGCCATTGTTTGTAAGCTGCTGTGGGCTACTTGTCTGGAGCTACTGCTCTGTTTGCTGTTTGTGTCCAGCGTTTCCTGTGCCTGGGTAATGTGGGAGGGGCCAATATGTAAATAAGAATTCACTTCCTCCTGCTTAGAGATGACAACAGCTCTGTAAAAGCCCCAAGCTGTGTAAGATTTGCCTCCACTTTTCAGCTGCTCCACTTCCTCTTGCAGCTCTCACAGAGTCTTCTGTGGAAAGACTGTGGTGTGGGCTCAGACTGGCCTCATCCATCCAACCCATCTACAGGTTGCAAGCTTGGTGGGTTAGGGCAGCTGAGGTTGGGAATACAATGTTAGTGGGACCCCCTACTTCAGGGGTCTCTTGGTCAGGAGCTCAGTACAGGGAAAGTGGCCCCTATTACAGAGCCTAATCCCTCAGCCACTGCTAGATACTCAAATTTTATTTCTCCTCAGCAAGGTGAGCAGCAGTTTTAGATTGAGTGGGGCCAACAGTCCCCTCTGCAGAAGTTCTTCTAACTGGTGAGACCCTGGTCTCAGGGAGGAAGACTGAGAGAGTCCTCCCCTGGGGCTGACTGCATCCCCCCAGAAAGTGGCTAAGCCCCTTGACCAGACCCAACAATAGGCTTGCGGGGACCCACACTTTGAATGTCCATGCTCCAAGCCTCTCTCCCTTCCCCCAGTGGAATCTAGCCCAGTGGGGCAGGATATCCAGCATCCAGGGTGGCCTGTCCAGCGCACATGAGCTGCTGTGCCTATGCTGACCACAGTAAGTGGAACTCTCCTCAGCTGGGCCAGCTGTGAGGAGCCCTTTCTTAGGGCTTAGACATGCCACCAGCAAGGGTTGTTAGTTCCTGAACTGATGCTCTCTGCAGCTGGCCACTGGATGTGCCAGCCCTGAGCCCCCGTGGAGGGATCTCAGCATAGACCAGTGGGTGACCCTGCCTGTGACTGGCCCTCAGCAACCTTCTTGGAGCTATGAGAAATCCAGAGTTTGTGGTTGCCTTTGCTGGTCCCAGATGTACCTGGAAATACCAAGTCACACACCTAGGCTGGCTTTTACTCACTCTGAGTCTGGGGGAAGGTCCACAAAAGGCCAAGGTTCCCTGAGTTCTGCTTCCTGCAGCCTCTGTCTGCTGGCTGCTTGTTGGGATCAGCAGCTGAAAAACCTCTGGTAGAGTCTAGAGCCTGGGGAAATTCAGGGATTAGGAATGGTGGTAGGTGTGGCTTGGCTCCAGGTGTCAGTTTGTCCAGACTTTTTCCACAGACCTCAGTAGCGTGGGCCCCAGGAGTTTTGTGGGTGTGGCCTCAGAACCAGAAGTGTGGTCTGCCCACAGTCTGAACAGTTTCTACTGAGTCTCCTGTAAGGTGAAATCACCAGTCATAGACTCGGGAGCATGCGAAGGGAAAGCTCCAGCCTCAACACCAGGAAACTGAGTCACTGATGTGCCCCTGCTTCCTGTCTTCTCAGAACGACCAGGTCTTAATGGGGTGGGGCAGGAGAGACTCCTGAGGACAGGGCAGTTGTTTTCCTCCAGGCTGATGCCACTCAGAGGGGACTGCTCCACCCAAGAAAGATGGTGACTGCAGTACTGGAGAATGACTGTCCCAGTAGAGCTTGAGCTCTGTGTCGATCAGGCATCCCCGATTTGACTTCCCCATGCAGTGGAACACTCCTGCTTAATGGCAGGGCTGGCGGCCTCTTCGAGACTACTCTTGATTGGTACCAAAACCAAATGCCACCGGAGGAAAGACACGACTGTTACACAAGTTAGTTGCAAGAATCACACAGGGCCCTGGTCGGTTGGCTCAGTGGCAGAGCGTCGGCCTGGCGTGCAGGAGTCCCGGGTTCGATTCTCGGCCAGGGCATACAGGAGAGGCGCCCATCTGCTTCTCCACCCCTCCCCCTCTCCTTCCTCTCTGTCTCTTTCTTCCCCTCCCACAGCAGCCGAGGCTCCATTGGAGCAAAAGATGGCCCGGGCGCTGGGGAGGCTCCATGGCCTCTGCCCCAGGCGCTAGAGTGGCTCTGGATGCAACAGAGCGACGCCCCGATGGGCAGAGCATCGCCCCTTGGAGGGCGTGCCGGGTGGATCCCGGTCGGGCGCGTGCGGGAGTCTGTCTGACTACCTCCCGTTTCCAGCTTCAGAAAAATACAAAAAAAAAAAAAAAAAGAATCACACAGGAAGTTTATTATAGATCCTATGGTGTGCCTAGGTACAGCTTAATGGGGCCTCATCATGCTGCTCTCAGCTGTCCTTGGTCAGAGTGGTGTGGAGACAATCCACATTCAACATTGGAGTCTGGACAACTAACTGCAGCTGGGGCCCTCTCAGCTTAGGTACCCTTTCTGGCGTATGCCTTCTAACAGGTGTTAATGTATGGGATTATCACATCAAGCCCTCTTTAGGGAGTTCCTTGAAGGGAGCTCTTTCTTTCTAGGTATCATTTGACACACACACTAACTGGGCCCAGCACAGAGGTTGTGGCCTTGACTGTCATATCTCTACACACTAGATTAGCTCTTGCCCAGAGGGCGTAGCCTTATTTACTTGCCTTAATGGCTTTTAATATTATATCCTAACTTATTTTTCTATATTTTTTATATTTCTACATATTTAATTACTATAACATTATATTACTATAACAATGACTAGGCACAGGAGCTCTGGTGGCCATCCCCCACATTGTCTCTTCCTGGGTCACAACTTCACACTCTCCTCACATGACTATAGTCCTCTCAGCCCTCCCTCTGCTGCAGCTCTGGATAAGTGTCCCTGAACAAGATTTTCTTTGCTGGCCTTTTAAGATGGAGCCTGCATCTCCAAGAGCTTCCCTCTCACAGACAGAAACTTCAGCTCTTTTCACCGCTAAATGCTGTGTGAACTCCTCTTATACGCTCTGGGGCTAAGGACCCTCCTCTGTCAGGGTGAACCTCCCTGCAGTGAGAGTCCCTCTGGACCCTCTGCTCACCCCTGGGTGTGGACAGCCCTTTCTGTGTCTCCGCCCTTCCTATGGGTCTCAGTGTGGCTTCTTCTGTGATCCTTGGTTATAGACTCTTCTTCCTTTAGTCCAAAGTTGGTTTTTCAAGATGATTGTTCTTAAATTAAGTTGTAATTCAATTTGGTCCTGGGAGGTGGCAGTTGGAATATCTGCCTACTCTGTTGCCATCTTGGAATCCCCTGGGGTTTAATTTTTTAAATAGTTATAGGGCTATTCAGATTTTATATTTCTTTTTTTATATGTTAGTTTTGGTGAGTTATGTTTATTGAGAATTTGCCAATTTTTTCTAAATTTGCAAATTTATTGACATAAAATTTTACCAAACATCTTATTTTTAAAATATCTGTAATGCATATATGATTTAAAAAATTTTGATATTGTTTATTTGTGCCTTATATCTTTTTTTCTTGATTTATCTTACTAAGAGTTTATCAATATTGTAAGTCTTTTCAAAGAAATAACTTTTGGTTTGATAGACCTATATATTGTATGTTTGTTTTCTCTTTGCTTTATTTTTGTTTAGTTCTATTTTTATATATTTTTTTACAGAGACAGAGAGAGAGAGGGAGTCAGAGAGAGTGATGATAGGGACAGACAGACAGAAACAGAGAGAGATGAGAAGCATCAATCATCAGTTTTTTGTTGTGGCACTTTAATTGTTCATTGATTGCTTTCTCATATGTGCCTTGACGTGGGGCTTCAGCAGACCGAGTAACCCCTTGCTCAAGCCAGCGACCTTGAATCCAAGCTGGTGAGCTTTTTTTTTTTTTGCTCAAACCAGATGAGCCCGCGCTCAAACTGGTGACCTTGGGGTCTCAAACCTGGGTCCTCTGCATCCCAGTCTGACGCTCTGTCCACTGCACCACTGCCTGGTCAGGCCCCCTACATTCTTTTAGAGTAATGTTCAGCCTTTTTTTGTTTGTAGCATATACACCTAACAGTGTAGGTTTCTCTCTAAGTTTAGCTTTATCCCACAAGTTGTTTTTTGTACCATAAGATTTGATATGTATTCTTTTTATTATTTTAAACATCAATTTTACTAATTTTATTTTGATTTATTTTTTTTATGCATGGGTTGTCCAAAGAATAGATTAGAATTAAGTTTACCTATTTTTGGAGTGGGGTTAGATGGTGCAAGAGTACTTTATTGGTGGTGACAACTTTGATTTTGCGTTATTAAGTAAAATTTACAAGTAATATATAGTTAGAATAATAACTACTAATGCTGTAATGATAGCAATTACTAATTATTGAGAGTTATTATATATACCAGAAACTGAGCTTTCAAAAGCTTATGGGGTAGGCAATACTCTTCCTATTTTATAGAAGGGGAAACTGCTGCTTGAAAAATTCCCAGGGAACACAGAGTTAATAAAAAAGTAGAGCCAAGACTTTTATCCAGGTGTGTTGGATATCAAAGCACCATATAAACTAGCTTTATATTTCTCTGAGACAGTACTTATTGAAAGTACATTTGTGGGGATTCTTTGAGGCCTGTGTGAAGTGTACATTCTTTCAAAATAGGTTTATGTAGCTTGTACCAGGCACCTGGGGCCCACCCAGTTCAAACTAAATTCTCAGGTTGGAAGTTGTGCCACACAGAAAGTGTGAGTTTGGGTAGCCTGAGGCCAGTTTTTCAGCTATAATAGCCCAGTGCAGATGTTTTCCTCCACTCAGAGCTCAGGTACTGATGGACCCTTCCTTACCACAACATTTTTTCCAAGAGGTTTTTCTTATTTTCTTGATTTCATCATTTCATCTAGGGCTAGACCATAGCATTTATTTTTATTTTTTATTTTTGCATTATGCAAGTGCCTCTGATCTGACTTCTCACCTTGCATGGACTCTGTGTGTTCTCTGTAGCTATTTAAAAGTAGTGGAGACAAGGTGATAACAGCAAACTAAGAAGGGGCAGCCAGAGAGTTCATCAAAAGTGTGTGTTGTGCCCTAGAAGTAAAGTAATGAAAGTGTTCAAGGTGGAGAAAGTAACCAAAGCTCTGTGCCACTGGGTATTCATAGATTCCTATGACAGTCCACTCACCCACTTCAGCATTTGTTTACTATGGATTCTTGCCTGAAAAATAGATGCAATCAGAAGAGCACTTTGGTGAGTTCCCACCACCTACCTATGTTTGTTCATCTTTCTATGCTTGTGCCTTCCTTTGTGTTGCCATGGAGGAACCAGCTGTGCTTTTATACAAGGCCAGTTTCTTCTCTTATGTACTAGATGCCATTTGTTCTTGCTTACACAGGGGCATCACTGTTACACTTGTCTCCTCCCTTCTCAATTAGTTTTCTCCTCTGGGCATCACATTACCATATGTTATGGACGACTGAATGTTTATGTCCCTTCTAAATTCTTATGTTGAAGCCCTAACCTTCAATGTAATGGTTTTTGGAGGTGGGGCCTTTGGGAGGTAATTAAGATTGGATGTCATGAGGGTGGCTCTCATCATAGAAATAGGCCCCTTAAAAGAACAGACACCAAAGAGTTTATTTTCTCTCTACCACATGAAGATGACTTTCTTCAAGCCAGGAGGAGAGCTCTCACCAGAACATGACCATGCTGGTACCCTGACCTCAGATTTCTAGCCTCTGGGAAAATAAATTTCTTTGTTTAAGCCATCTAGTCTATGTTATTTTGTTATGGCAGTTCAAACGGACTAATATAGCATAGCATACCAATATGCTATAATCTTACTTATTCTAAAGCAAATAGCAACAATAACAAAAACTCTCTCCTGACCTCTCTCAGCTTCTGCCACATTTCCTGCCCTCCTCATAGCACCTTGAAAGGGCCGCTTATAGTTATTGTCTCCAAGATTTTCTTTTCATTTTATGTGGTGCTTACTTACCACCACTCCTCTGAAACGGCCCCCAGTGAGTTCCTGTTGCTGAATCCTGTGGTTAATTCTTACTTAATCTATTAGCATGATTTAACACAGTTGGTTACTTTCTCCACCTTAACACTTTCTCTAGTTTACTTCTAGGGCACAACACACACTTTTGATGAACTCTCTGGCTGCCCCTTCTTAGTTTGCTGTTATCACCTTGTCCCCACTACTTTTAAATGTTGGCATGCCCAGGGATTATTTTTTGGACCTCTACTCTGACCATATGGATATCCTTGGCAATCTCATCTTATGTCTTCAAATTTGTATGTATTGCCTGTACCTTTCTCTTGACCTCCAGACTTATATACACAGGAATGGGCAAAAGTAGGTTTATAGTTGTGAGTGTGTGAAACAGAGTCTATTCTTGTATTGTTTTCATATGAACAACTGTCTCTTTCTATTTGATAGTACATTTTGTAGGGAAAAGTAATTTGAAATTTTACCTGAAATGAGCAACCTTTACTGTTTGGCAAATATGTTTTTGAACACTACCACATATCTTGAACTGTTCTACATACAATTTAATAGTGAAGAGGACAGACAACGTTCTTGTCCTTATGGAATTTAACTTGAGAAAATACAGAAAAAACATCATGTTAATAAGTGCTATCCAGAAAATTAACACAGGATGGTGTAGTAGTGTGACTTGATGTCTGTAAGAGTGGGTGATCTTCAGAGAGATTTTTCTGGGGAAAAGACTTTAAATTGATAACTAAATAATAGAAGAAGATTGTGTGAAGTTCAGAGGAAAGTGTACTTTCAGCCAAGGGACACGAAATGCAAATGCTCTGATACAGGAATTAACGGGGCTTGTTAAAGAGCAGTGGAGGCTGGAGTGTAGTGGCTAGGTTAAAGTTTCAGGTGCTTCCAGGTTAAGATGTCATATAGGATAAGATAGGAGTTTCCTGGAGAGGTCAGACTTAGAGATAGGGAATGTGAATTCATTAGCCAAAAGACAGTGTTTAAACTTATGGGCTGGGTGATATTAACTAGGGAGAAAATGTATGATGGAAAACAGAATGAGGCTCAGGATGAAGTCCCATAATCCTCAAAAATTAAAAAGTAGAAAAAAACTGGCAAGAATCATATACAAAGGAAGCTGAGAGGAAGGCCCATTAAGAAGGAAAACAGGAAAATGTGATGTTAGAGAAATCAAAAGGTAAAAAATTCAAGGAGAGAATAGTTGTAATTTTGTCAAATGATCTAGAAAACACAGGAGAACAGTTTTATCCTGTGTAGAAAGGACAAGCCTACCTGTTTGGCATTAATTAAAATATAAACTTAACCACTTTTATGATCATAGGATTCTAGTGATCTTTGAGGTCATAGAAAGAAGCTGAGGTCTTCAAGGGGAAACTTCGCTTCTCTGCCTCTGCTGCCTCTGACCAAGTTTATATCTTTTTGCATCTGGACCCTAACATGAGTCTTTTAACTGGAAGTCCGGCAACCATCCTCTAATCCTGTCTTCTCACAGCAGCCAGCGTCACCTGAACATACCGCTCTCCTACTCACAACCCTTTCACGAGTGCTTTTCTCATAATAAAAGACCACAATCCTTACCATGTGTGAGGCTTTCTGTACAATGTGGCTCTCCAGCTCCTTCCCACCTTAATGCCTACTGATGACTTTTTATTTATTTATCTATTTGTTTGTTTATTTATTGAGACAGTGAGAGACACAGAGAGAGGGACAGATAGGGACAGACAGATAGGAAGGGAGAGAGATGAGAAGCATCAACTCTTCGTTGTGGCTCTTTAGTTGTTCATTAACTGCTTTCTTATATGGGGGGGGGGGGCCTACCTTTTAGAGCCTGGAATATGCCAAGCTCTTTACTGCTTTCAGGCTTTTGCACGTGCTAGTCTCTGTAGAGAATGCTCATCCTTCCTGATTTTTTGCCTGGTCATCTTACATGTATTTCAACACTCTGTTTAAATATCACTTTTTAAAGGAAACCTCTGACCTTCTGACAATGTCAAGTCTCTTAAATATTCTCATAGTATTTTTTTTAGCACTTATCATCATTATAATTAAAACAATAATTTGCATTTTTATTTACTGTAGTTTTCCCTTCTAGAGTAGAAGCTGTGTGCAAGTAGGCAATATGTATATATATATATATTTTTTTTCTTTTTCATTTTTCCGAAGCTGGAAACGGGGAGGCAGTCAGACAGACTCCCGCATGCGCCCGACCAGGATCCACCCGGCACGCCCACCAGGGGGTGATGTTCTGCCCCTCTGGGGTGTAGCTCTGTTGCATCCAGAGCCACTCCAGCGCCTGAGGCAGAGGCCACAGAGCCATACCCAGCGCCCGGGCCATCTTTGCTCCAATGGAGCCTTGGCTGCGGGAGGGGAAGAAGAGAGACAGAGAGGAAGGAGATGGGGAGGGGTGGAGAAGCAGATGGGCGCTTCTCCTGTGTGCCCTGGCTGGGAATCGAACTCGGGACTCCTGCATGCCAGGCCGACGCTCCACCGCTGAGCCAACCGGCCAGGGCCGCAATATATATTTTGTTGTCTTTGTTTATTCCCTTGTTTCACCGACCTCCCCAGCGGTTTCCACAGTGCCTGTATTCAGGGAATACTTTATTGGTTGTTTGAATCATGTGACCATTCTACAGTGCACAGGCAGTCCACCATGATCTATTTGTATGTTATAGAACGATTTTCTCTGAAATGCATCTGAAAGTCACTAAATTTGTTTAGTGAAATTTGGCTCTTTAATAAATATGTATCTGGACATGATCAAATGTAATGTAATTACTGGTTCTTATTAAATATGTTGAAATATATGTAATTGGGTTGAATTAAGAATAGTACATTGACCCAAATGACAGGATACCTACCCTTCCCTAAATGAGACTGATGGACTGTTAAAATACTTATAGAAAGTATTGTTTATTTTGTAGATTCTTCCCTTTCTGTAATTTCCTTCATGTTCTTCATATTTCTGATGACTTCCACTTGCTTCCCCAGTGTGTGATGTCTGCCTCAGTTGTGTATCACAGCTGGCTGGACTTTGAGACTATTTTAGGATACATGGTCTTTTAAAAAGGTCACTTGGTACTTTAAAAACAATTACTCATGAAAAGTGATCAGTATTCATTGTCTAAACATTTTCTAAATATTTGAACTTTTATTTTTAATGAATCTGAAAGATACTTTTGTAGTTCAAATAGAAATAATGACTAAAAGCACATCCTCTTAAATGAGGCAAATAGATCATAAGTGCCTTAAAAGCAATTCTGTGTACTTCATCTCCTTTCTTTGAACTTTTATTGCACACAAACTTAGCAATTGATTAGAATATTTCTTCATTGTACTAGTCATGTTTACCCAAGTTTCTTATAGTCAATTTTTCCTAAGCGCTAAGTGTTTGATAATTCTTATGGAAAGATAGGAAAGCCTTACTGGGGTAGTACTGTGATTTGAGGGGTTCATAAAGTGTGTTATGGATTTATAAAGCTTATTTCTTCATGTTTTTGATATGATACTATTTCTAATGAAAATTCTCTTGATAAAAAGAACAGAAACTAACTTTGTACTGTTGGTATGTTCCCCTCCACTATATGTTCTGCTTCTGTTAATCAAGTCATTTGTCTGACTTGATGAAACAGATGGTAACCAGTCTACCACTAGAAGGCATTTCCACCGCCTCTGCTCCACACGATAGGGTTTTGGTTCATGTTGTGGGACTCAAACCCAATTACTTGCATGATTTTTAGTATTACAGTTCATTGAGCACTTTCAGTGGTAAGATTCTATGTTTTATAAGTATGGTGAATTAAATTTTTCTTGGGCTTTAAGTTTTATTTATTAAAGTACCCTATTAAAGTATCCCTACAAGATATATGATTACATCTTTGGGTCAAAAATTATTTTGGGAGCAGTTTGCTTGCTAGGTGTTTATTTAAATTCTGTTTATAAAGTTTATGTCTGAACACTTTCTGTAACATTTGTTTTTTTCTAAAATTTGAAAGTGATATAAAGTATTGTTTGCTCCAAAAATGTATTTCTTTAATAGAGGATTACCCTTTTAAGTAAAAAACAGGGTTTCCTAAGGGCTAGAATGGGAAGAATTTGGGGGGAGAGTGATTTTGTTAGGAAGAAAAGGAGGAAGCTGCAGAATGTTCCCAGAAGCTTTCCCTCCTCTTGAGGATGCTTCTTTGTTCGTAGATTGTGTTTGGTTATTTCAGGATTAGCTTATCAGCCTTTCTCCCTGTTTAAAATGAAAATATCTTTACTTTTCAAAAAACATAATATGTATTTATTACAAAAAACACAGTGAAAGTGAATATCCTTTACTGAAAATGGCCCTACCCCAAATAGAAAAATGGCCACTGTTTTCTGTTTAATTTATTGTCTTTCAGACTTTTTGATGCCTTTGTAAGCCAGATAGGTATGTGTGTGTGTGTACGTACACACACTGCAGTAAGATCTTATTCTTTAAGCTGTTTTCTTCACTTAGTATATCATTTATCAATTGTTGTGTCTATTTATTTGCTTTCTATTTATTTTTATTTTTATTTTTAAGTGAGAGGAGAGAAGATAGTGAAGCAGATTCACGCATCTGCCCTACCAGGATCCACCGCCTAAGGCCAATTCTCAGGTGCTACTTTTAGCACCTGAGGCTCCCAGGGTGATGCTGTAACCCAGTGGTTCTCAAAATGTGCACCAGGGTGCACTGGTGTGCCCTTGAAGATTTCCAGGTGCGCCCTATGGCATTCCAGAAAAATATGTGCCTGTTGGGGACCAAAAAACCAACAGAGTTTTTGGAGTTTAGATTTTTGGGGGACAGAGGTGTGGGGAATTGGCTGTAAGCTGACAGTCTGCCCAACCCTTCACCTCATTTGCCTGATTAGGTTGCAAAAGGCTGTTAAGCTGTGGTGCTGGATTGTTTACACTACCCCCCATGTTCCCTGGAAAGACTGGAGGCAAGTTTCTTCTATCCTTTGTTTGGTGTAAAGTTAAGATGATACGTATGGTGGGGGATTTCTGCACTCAATTAAGAGTAAAAAGAGAGGAATTCTTCAATGTATTGATGAGGAAATGAGAGTTTGCTTTACAAATATATGCCCAAACATTGAAGAAATCGTTAGGACACATCAGGCTCATGTTTCTCATAAACACAAGAATGAAAAAACTTAACACGTTCGTGCCAGGACCTGCCGAATTTACTAAATCTTACTAAGAATGTATTTATATATATAAAAAGATAACTTTTTAAAATTTTTAACCCTTCTTTTCTGCAAATTCTAAAAAGCATAACTCAAAAAATGTAACAAAAATATTTTTTAATGCCAGAATAAATTTAATTTTGTCATATTTATTTTATTTAATTACCATAAAAGCATGCTTGGACTTTATATTTTTTCTTTAATATTTGACTTAATTATTATAACATATTTCTCAGAAATTTGTATATAGTGCGCCTCACAATTATTTGTAGGATTTTAAAAGCTCCCCGACTTCAAAAAGTTTGAGAACCACTGCTGTAACCAATGGAGCCACTGGCTGCAGGACGGGATGGGAAGAGGGAGAGAAGGGGGAGAGGGAGGAGAAGCAAGATGGTTGCTTCTTCTGTGTGCCCTGACTGAGAATCGAACCCGAGACATCCATATGTAGGGCTGATGCTCTATCCACTGAGAAAATTGGTCAGGGCCAGTATATGTATTTGTATTCTATAGATGATGTAATTTTCCATTATGAATGAATGTACTATAATTTAACTCTACCAACTATTAATGAACAGCAAAGTCCCAATTTTTCTATTGCTATTAAAAATGTACATTCTTGTAGATTAATCTTGAGCTATTCCCTTTTTATAATTAACTTTATTGAAGTATAATTAATATAAAATATTTTTAAAAAGAATTTATTAATTGATTTACAGAGGGAGGAGAGAGGGGGGTGGCGAGCGAGAAGATCAATACATAGTTGGTTCACTTCAGTTGTTCATTGCTTGCTTATCATATGTGCCTTGACCCGGCAGGCCCAAGGTTTGAAATGGCAACCTCAGCGTTCCAGGTTGATGCTCTATCCACTGTGCCACCACTGGCCAGCATACATGAAATGTATTTTTCTTTTTCTTTTTTTTTTTTTGATTTTTCCAAAGCCAGAAACGGGGAGGCAGTCAGATAGACTCCCACCTGCGCCCGACCAGGATCCACCCAGCACGCCCACCAGAGGGTGATGCTCTGCCCATCTGGGGCATCGCTCTGTTGCGACCAGAGCCACTCTAGCGCCTGAGGCAGAGGCCACAGAGCCATCCTCAGCGCCCGGGCCAACTTTGCTCCAATGGAGCCTTGCCTGCGGGAGGGGAAGAGAGAGACAGAGAGGAAGGAGAGGGGGAGGGGTGGAGAAGCAGATGGGCGCTTCTACTGTGTGCCCTGGCCGGGAATCGAACCCGGAACTCCTGCATGCCAGGCCGACGCTCTACCACTGAGCCAACCGGCCAGGGCCATGAAATATATTTTTAAATGTACAGTTCAATGAATTTTGACAAATTTATAGACCCACATAATCACCACCAGTATCATATTATAGGACAGTTCTGTGATCTCAGATAGTTTCCCTTTACCTCTTCCCAATTTACTCTCACTTTCACCCTTTGTGCCAGATAATAACTACTTTGCTTTCTATCATTACTGATTTGATTAGTCTTTGCTAGAGTTTTATATAAATGAAATCATATAGTAAGTACTCGTTTGTGTTTGGCTTCTTGTACTTACTGCAATGCTTTTCAGATTCGTTTATGTTCTGTGCATTAGTCGTTCTTTTATTGCTGAGTTGTAAGACTATACTTTCAGGGATCATTTCTATAGTTTGTTATTGCTGAGTTGTATTCCATCATATGGATTATTACAACTGTTTACCCATTTACCTTTTGATGGACATTTGGATTGTTTGGTGTTTTAGGCTAAAATGAATAAAGCTATTGTGACCATTTTTACTTGGAAGTCTTTGTGTAGATATTTGTTTTCATGTCTCATGAATAAAAAAACGTAGTAGTGAAATTGGTGGTCATATAGTACTTTACAAAAACGTGCCAAGCCCTTCTAAAGTTACATCATTTACATGCCACTAGCAACTGTATAATTTTAGTTGATCTACTTTCTTGCCAACACTTGGTATCATCAGCCTTTTTAACATTGGTCATTCTATCAATAATAGTTGTGTAGTGCGTTTTATAGTTTTAGTTTTATAGTTCCCCGACTTCGAATGATGCTATGCATCTTCTTATTGGCTATTTATATAATTTCTTTCATAAAATGTTCATTCATCTTTTGCCCAAGAAAAGATTGGGTTAGTTTTGTCATTATTATTGGGTTGTAAGAATTTTTTTTTGTATTTTGTATAATTGAAAGATCAATGCATTGCAGATGTTTTCTTCCAGCCTGTGACTGGCCTTTTAATTTTTTTGTTTGTCATGTAGAATTTTTCTTTTTTTAAGATTTTATTTGTTGATTTTTAGAGAGAGAGAGAGAGAAAGAGAAAGGCGGGGTGGAGCAGGAAACACCAACTCATAGTTGCTTCTCATATGTGTCTTTACTGTATGTACTGGGCAAGCCTAGGTTTTGATCCAGCGACCTCAGCATTCCAGGTCAACACTTAATCCATTGTGCCACCATAAGTCAGGTGCAGAAGTTTCTAAACAAAATTTTATCGATTCATTGATTTTAGACAGAGAGGAAGAAGAGGGAGAGAGAGAGAAACATCAATTTGTTGTTTCACTTATTTATGCATTTATTGGTTGACTCTTGTACGTGCCATGACTGGGGATCAAACCTGCAACCTTGGCATATCAAGATGACACTCTAACCAACAACTACCTGGCCATGGCCCAGATAAATTTAATTTTGAAGAGGTTCAAGTTTTTACTTTTTTGTATTAGTCTGCGCTTTTTGTATCCTAGTTTTAAGAAACCTTTGTATACCTCAGTCACAAAAATATTATATTATGCTTTCTTTTAGAAGCTTTATAGTTTTGAGGTAGTTTTTTTGTATTTGATTTGAAGTAAATTTTTTTTCCAAATGAATAACAAGATACTACAGAGAGATTTTTTGAAAAGGTGCCATTCTCCATTGAATAACCTTCAACTTTGTTGAAAACCAATTTTCCATATATGTGTGCAACTCTTCTGGCCTTTCTGTTTGGTTTCATTGATCTGTATACTTATCCTTATGCTAATAATATGCTGTCTTGGTAACTGTAGCTTTATAGTAAGTTTTGAAATTGGGTACTTTAAGTCCTATAACTTTGTTCTTCTTTTTCTTTCCCAAACTATCTTTGGTAGTATTGGTCCTTTGATTTACATATAAGTTTTAGTGTACTTGTCAGTTTCAGTGAGAAAGCCTACTGTGATTTTTTATTATGTTTACATTGAGTCTTTATAGATCAATTTGGGAAGAATTGGCACCAGTATCATTTGATCTCTGGATCCATATTTATTTAGATATTTTTTCTTAGTAATGTTTTTGGTTTTCACTGTACATGTCTTGTACGTAACTCATCAAGTTTATCTTCCTAATGTAAATGAATTTAAACAAATTACATTCCCAGTTTTTACTGACACAGAGAAATAGAATTTATATTAGAATTTTGATCTTTAGTCTTTTCTTTTTTTTTTTCATTTTTCCGAAGCTGGAAACGGGGAGGCAGTCAGACAGACTCCCGCATGCGCCCGACCGGGATCCACCCGGCACGCCCACCAGGGGGCGATGTTCTGCCCATCTGGGGCGTCGCTCTGTTGCATCCAGAGCCATTCTAGCGCCTGAGGCAGAGGCCACAGAGCCATTCCCAGCGCCCGGGCCATCTTTGCTCCAATGGAGCCTTGGCTGTGGGAGGGGAAGAGAGAGGCAGAGAGGAAGGAGAGGGGGAGGGGTGGAGAAGCAGATGGGCGCTTCTCCTGTGTGCCCTGGCTGGGAATCGAACCCGGGACTCCTGCATGCCAGGCCGATGCTCTACCGCTGAGCCAACCGGCCAGGGCCTGATCTTTAGTCTTATGACCTTGTTATTTGTTTTAGCTTTTTTTGGTAGATTGCTTAGGATTTTATGAATAAAGATAATTTCACTTCTTTCTTCCTAATAATGCCTTTTATTTTTTCTTCCTACCCAATTTGTTTCAAGTTTTAGGACCTCTAATACAGTGTTAAATAGAACTGGTGAGAGCAGACATCCTTGTATTGCTCCCAATTTTTTTTTTTTTTGTAACAGAGACACAGAGAGAAAGAGGGACAAACAGGAAGGGAGAGAGTTGAAAAGCATCAATTCTTTGTTGAGGAACCTTAGTTATTTATTTATTGCCTTCTCACATGTGCCTTGTCCCGGGGGCTACAGCAGACAGAGTGACCCCTTGCTCAAGCCAGTGACCTTGGGGTTTCAAACCTGGGTCCTCCACATCCCACTCCGATGCTCTATCTACTGCGCCACCACCTGGTCAGGCTATTGTTCCTGATTTTATGGGAAAAGCATTCAGTTTTTCACAGTTATGTGTAATTTGTAGATGCAATTGAACAAGTTGAGAATCTTCTTTTCATTCCTAGTTTGCTGAGAACATTTTTTCTCCCATTAATTAATGTTTACTTTTGTCAAGTGCTTTTTCTATATATACATTTGACCCTTGATCAGAATGGGTTTCAACTGCATGGGTTTGCTTACATGTGGATTTTTTCCAATAAATATACAGTCAGCCCTCAGCATCCCAGGGTTTCACATCCACAGATTCAACAAACCACAGATTGAAAACTGTGTATTTTCTTTTCTTTTTAAAACATTTTATTTATTGATTTTAGAGAGAGAAACACAGAGAAAGGGAGGGATGAAGGAGCAGGAAGCATTAACTCATAGTTGCTTCTCATATTGCCTTGACCAGTTAAGCCTAGGGTTTCCAACCAGCGATCTTAGCGCTCCAGGTTGACGTCCTGTCCAGTGGGTCACCACAGGTCAGTCTGTATATTTTCAACCTGCATTTGGGAATCTGCAGGAGGTGCACCTAGAACCAGTACTCCAGGGATAGTGAGGAAAACTGAAGTTTTAGGGGAGTCAAAAGTTATACAGAGGGCCCTGGCCAGGTAGTTCAGTTGGTTAGAGTGTCGTCTAAAAATGCTAAGGTTGCAGGTTTCATCCTGGTCAGGGCAGGTATGGGAAGCAGCCAATGAATGCACAACTACGTGGAACAACAAATGAATGTTTCTCTCTCTCTCTCTCTTTCTCTCTCTCTCTGTCTCTCTCTCTCTCTCTCTCTCTCACTTCTCCTCTTGCTGTCTCTCTAAAATCAATTTAAGCCTGACCAGGCGGTGGCGCAGTGGATAGAGCATCAGACTGGGATGCAGAGGACCCAGGTTCGAGACCCCGAGGTCGCCAGCTTGAGCACGGACTCATCTGGTTTGAGCAAAAGCCCACCAGCTTGAGCCCAAGATCACTGGCTCCAGCAAGGGATTACTCGGTCTGCTGAAGGCCTACGGTCAAGGCACATATGAGAAAGCAATCAATGAACAACTAAGGTGTTGCAACGCGCAATGAAAAACTAATGATTGATGCTTCTCATCTCTCCATCTCTCTCTGTCCCTGTCTAGCCCTCTCTCTGACTCACTCTCTGTCTCTGTAAAAAATAAATAAATTAAAAAAAAATTAAAATCAATTTAAAAAATGTTATACACTTTTTTTGTCTGTGAAGGTGGGTGTTGGCACTTTTAACCCCCATATTGTTCAAGGGTCAACTGTATTGAGATAATTGTATAGGTTTTCTTTTTCATTCTGTTAATGTGGTGAATTATAGTGTTTATTTTTCAAATGTTAAAGTGCTTTGCTAGAATAAACTCCACTTGATAATGATTTTTTGAAGTATATTACTGCTGGCTTAGGTTTGCTAATAATTCATTAAAGACATTTCAATCTATGTTCACGATATTCATTTAAAGTTTTCTTATGTCTATGTCTGGTTTTGTACTTCTACAATGGGTCCCTTTCCTCAGTTTTCTGAAACAGTTTCTGTAGGTAGGATTGGTGCTGTTTTTTCCTTAAATGTTTGGTAAAATTCATCACTGAAACCATTTTTAGGTCTAGGGTTTAATTGTAGAAACAATTTAACAAAACAAATTTCATTTTATTTTTTAATGAGAAGATCTCAAATTGTGAATTCAACATCTTTAATAGATGTGGAGCTATTCAGACTTTGTATTTCCTCCTTTGTCAGTTCTCAGAGTCGTCTTAAAGGAATTTGTCCATTTAACCTGAATTGTTGAATTTATGGGGATAAAATTGTACATAGTATTCTCTCATTATTCTTTTAACATTTTTAGGATCTGTAGTTATGTTTCCCTCTTTCATTCTTGATAATGGTAATTTGTGGTTTCTTTTTTTTGTAAATATTTTTGATCACTCTAGATAATTATCAATTTTATTGATTTTCAGAGAAAAAAACCTTTTCAATTTGTTGATTTCTCTGTATTTTTTGTATTTTATTTCATTGGTTTCCATTCTTCCTTACATCTACTTCCTGTGGGTTCACTTGGCTCTTTTACTTGCTGCTTCAGGTAGAAGCTTAGACCATTGATTTAAGACTGTGTTTTGTTTTTTTTGACATAAACACTTAAAGCTATCCATTTCCTTCTAAGTACTAATGTAGCTGCAAGCCCCAAATTTTGCTTTGCTTTAAATTTCTTTCAGTTCAATATATTTTAAAATTTCCCTTGTAATGTAAAAGTGTTTTGTTTAGTTTTCAAATAGTTGGGAGTTTTCTAGCTATCTTCCTGTTAATGACTTTTGCTTGACTTCTGTGTGGTTTTTAAGTTTTAGGCGGTAACAGGTGAAAGTGGGGCTGCTTCCTTTGAGAGGGAGGCTGCTGGGAATGGGAGAAGGTGTCAGAGGGCCATCTGCCTGTGGAGTCTCTCTGTCTATACTTAATGACTCCTGGGGAGAGGGTGCTGAGGTACCTCAAGGGTTCTTATGGTAATGTAGTCTAATACCATTGCCATAGATTGTGCAGAAAATTTGGTCAGATGAAAATGATGCTAAGGTGAAGAAGGTATTTGGAGGAAAGCATCTAGTACATTAATTGATAAGTTGTTGTCTCAGAGTGAGCACTTGAGGAGACACTATATAATTAAAATATCCAAATAAATGAAACATTATTGGAAACATAAATTACTCAGTATAAATTGAGAATGAATAGCAAGGAGGAAAAAACAGAAGTGTTTAACTAGTCCAGATAAAATATTTGTACCCATACATACTTTCAGGAATACTATGTAATTTCATTGTTTCTTAGAGATGGATATTTTTGCTTAAATGATAACATTTTATTATTTTCCTTAAGGCACTTTTTACCACTGAGGATAAAGCACTATAAAGTAGAGTAGATGATAGTGTCTGTTAAATAAGGTTCAGTTATATAGGCCTCTGACAAAATTGTTACACTAAGTAAAAATGATTAAGTCAGTGCCTATTGTTATACCTCTAAATACTTAAGTGGGCATAGAGGTGATTCCTGACAACTGCCTAAATGCCTTCTCATCATTTAGAGTAAAGATCAGAAAACTATGTCCCATGAACTAAGAATGGCTTTGCATTTTTAAAGGGTTGTAAGACAAATCACAAAGAATTTGTGTCAGGCTGCGTGGTCCACAAAGGCCAGCTTACTCTGGCTCTTTACAGGAAAAGTGTGCTGATTCCTGACTTAGAGTAAGAAACAATTCATCCTTGAAAGGGGTTTGTTTCCCCTTTACAGATCTCTTTAAAAAGGAAAGGATGGTAACAGTGACTGATAATGTGGCATCTTTCTTATTTATCTTATCCAAGGGATTAGCATCTGGTTTCAGAATCTTTCCTCTATAGTTACCCATGCATATTTAAATGGTGGAATTTGGCTTTGGCCTCTACTTGAAAGCCACCATTATGCAGAGGAGATTGATACTGAGCAAATAGTCCATGTATTTTTCAAGAGTAGTATTCTTTAGAATAATAAATATCATTTTAGATTTGGTTTTGTACTATATACCTATAGTACACATTAGTTTTGTAGTAGTGCATATATATAGATCACACATTAGTATTTTTATATATACCTTAATTTTTAAAGCCTCTTCAAACCACTTAAATACTGAATTGTGTATGTACTAATTAATTTATACTGACCTGTATATTTCTGCAGGACGATTGTCTTTTGAAAGTCTGGTACCCTATGACTGGATGGAAGTCCTCAATCATACCTCAGGAAGATCACGAGAGGAAAAGGAGAGAAGTGTCTGCCCAGTTTTCCTTTGTTTACTTGGCACATCCTCGAACCGTGACAGGTTTTTCATGGCGTAAAACGAGCAAGTATATGCCCAGGTTAGAGAAATGTATCCTAAGACTTCAGTTTGTATACTTACATGTTTATACAAATAATGAAAACAAAGTTTCTTCTACTGAATTGACATGGTGGCAATTAAGAGCAACTGCCTGGATTCAGATCCTGCTGCTCTCATTGCTAGCCTCATAAACTTTTGACTAAATGTTTGAAGTTCTCTCTGCCTCAGTTTTTCTCTCTGGAGAATGAGGGTAGTAATAGCACTTACCTCAGGGAGTTGTGAGACTAAAACGTGTTAGTGCACCTGAACACTAAGTACAGGCCTTTGTGCATAGGATGTACTCCGGCAGCATTAGCTGGTATTGTTAATAGTAGCAGCAGTAGCTGAAGATTTTAGGAAGGAAATGTTTGCAAGTAACAGGAAAGCACACATTGAGGGGAAATAAAACAAATAAATCGTGAGTAATACACATGGTGGGAAAGCTTGTCATACAGTGTGTAAAATGGACAAGTTTTTCATAGGGCTATAAACAGAACCTTCTCAAAAGATTTATTGTTATAAGTTTTTCCTCATTGTTGCAGCATCTTTTGAAAATATTTAGAAGATTAAATAAACTACAAAACAGCTCATACAAATGATTTCTGTATCATATATACAATTCTATAAAAGCTTGCTTAGAACTCTGTATTCTTTCTTGGGGGAGGGTTATTTCATTTGTTAAATATATCTGAGAACTGTTTACAACTGATGGAAAATACAGCACATATTATAGAAGTGCTCAGTCAATGGTAACACGGGAAATTTTTGCATTTTTAGCATCTAAATAAAAGGTTTATTGTTATTAGCATCTATCGAAAACATAAAAAATACTTTTACTTTTGACTGACTCAAATTCTATGTAAACTTTTTTTTTTTAAGTGTGAGAGGGGAGATAGTGAGACACTCCTGCAGGTGCCCCGACTGGAATCCACCTAGCAACCTGGTCTGAGGCGATGCTCAAGTCAGCTGAGCTATTTTTAGTGCTTGAGGCTGGCACTGGGACCAGTTGAGCTATCCTCAGTGCCTGGACTGATGCTGGAACTAATGGAGCCACTGGTTGTGGGAGGGGAAGAGGGAAAGAAGGGGGAGAGGGAAAGGGAGAGAAATGGATGGTCACTTTTCCTGTGTGCCCTGACTGGGAATTGAACCTGGGATGTCCATACGTCGGGCCAATGCTCTGTAAATGTTTTTTAAAAGGAAGAATTTTTTTGTTCTTTCATGACCAGGAGTTAAGTCATGTCAGCTGGTTGATGCTGTGACATTTTTGCTTATTTTAACTTAATTGAAATTGATTTATAGTTTGAAATTATATTCTCAAGATGTCCGTTTGTTTATTTGTAATCATCTAGATTATAAGGATGATGTAAATGATGCAACTACTACCCTAAACCATAGAGTTTAATTACTTTTTAAAATTTTTATTGAGAGGCTGGGAGGCAGAGACAAACTCTTGCCTGTGCCCCAGCTTGGACCCACCCAGCAAGCCCCCTACCAGGCATGCTCTACCTGTCTGGGCCGCTGCTCCATTGCTCAGCAACTGAGCTATTTCAGCACCTGAGGCGAGGCTATGGAGCCATCCTAGGCCCCCGGGGCCAACTTCGCTTGAACTTTGAGCCATGGCTTGAAGGGAAGGGAAGAGAGAGAGAGAGAGATTGTGGTGGGGTGGGGGAGGAGTGAAGAAGCAGATGGTTGCTTCTTCTGTGTGCCCTGACTAGGAATCAAACCCAGGACATCCACATGCTGGGCTGATGCTCTACCGCTGAGCCAACCACCCAGGGCGGAGTTTAACTACTTTTAATAATCTTTTATTATGGTCTTTCTGTAATTTGAAATGATTAGGTTTTCATATGCTTTTTGTTTGTTATGTGTAGAAGATACTAATATTTCTCCAGCCTCATTTTCAAGCAGCACATTTATAATCTGGCATTAATTTCATTTTCCTTTGACAAGACCATTTCCTAATTTGTGTGATGTTCACAGGTAATACTGTGTATGATTTTAGGCTCTTTAATTGACCACTCTTTTTCATGCAGTATTTTTTTCTAAAGCAATTGAAAGCATACTGTACTGTCATTTAGCTTACAGTTCAAGGTGTGATTTTAGTGAATTAAGGTGAATGTCAGGGATATATCGGTTGTATATATACCTATTTTATGGTAACTGATTGTAGCCCTATATCCAACTTCCCACCTTACAAATATGAGCAGGTAGTAAATGGGGTTTGATGAAAGTGTGTAATAGTGGAAATCCATTCCATTATTGGAAAAATAGTTACACATAGGTCATACATTTAGTTTTGCGCTGATGTCATTTTATATGTGAAGAACCAAATATCAATAGCCTTTAATTAATTGATGGTGTTGATATTCCAGGTAACTTTTATTTCTCTTCCTCATTAGAGGTTCTGTCTGTAATGTGTTGTTAACGTCATGCCATGATGGTGTCTGCCGGCTCTGGGCAGAAACCTTGTTACCAGAAGACTGTCTTTTGGGAGAGCAGATTTGTGAGACTACCACGTCCAGCATTGCCAGCAACCTCACTCATGCTGGAAAGCACCAAGACAGAATACAGCATGCCCTTGAGGTACTGTATTATTTAAGATAGGAAATGAATTTTGAAGATATGTGTATCTGGTGGGAATTTATAAACTAAGATGCAGATAATGTACAGAGTACATGTAATGATAAAATTAATAGCAAAGAAATCTCACTTATTTTGTGCTTGTTAAATTACTCATTTTATGCCACTTCAAAGCCAAATACAGATAATAATCATCTCAGATTTGTAATCTAGGTAAATAATATAATTTTAATTCTTTCATCTTGTGTGTCAAATGTGAAAATCTATAGCAGTAAGCAGCTTTAATTAGTAAAACATGTAAATGTCGTTTCTCATCATTTAAAGCATAAATTAAAAGAAGATGTTGGCACAGTTTAAGTTGTATTTCGTTTTGATATTGACATTTAGTGGGACAGTACTTAATTTACATGGTTATAATAATTTATAATGTATTTTATCTTAAATTATATATGAGCTTTTAGGGACTGAGGACTTTTAAACTTCTTTGTATCCTCTATGGTACCTAATATATTGCTTTATAAATGTTAGTTAAATTGAATTACTAAATGCTATATAAACTAAAAGCAAAAATATAAGCCCTGACCGGTTGGCTCAGTGGTAGAGCGTTGGCCTGGCATGAGGATGTTCTGGGTTTGATTCCCCATTAGGGCATACAGGAGAACAACCAACTGCTTCTCCCTCTCTTTCTCCAGCCTCTCACAGCCATGGCTCAACTGGGTTGAGCGAGTTGGCTTAGGGCACTGATGATGACTCCATAGCCTTTGCCTCAGGCACTAAAAATAGCTTGGTTGCTAAGCAACTGAGTAACACCCCAGATGGGCAGAGCATCACCCCATAGGGGATTTGCCGAGTGGATCCAGGTCGGGACACATGTGAGAGTCTTTCTTTCTGCCTCCCCTGCTTTCACTAATTAAAAAAAAAAAAAGAAAAAATATATAAATATGTATGATCAGCGATTTGACAAATTTATGCTACACTTTAGTAATTTTATCAATAATGTTAAAATTGTTCTTAATAGTAAAAGCCTAATTATGTGACTTATGATCTGTTTTGCTTTCTGACATCCTTTCCTATGAAACTCCTAACTGCATTCTTAGAGGAGAAAATAAGCAGTCAATGTTACACCAGCTGTACCAAATCTAATGATAACTAATGATAAATGTCAAAGACTTGAGATGATGCTACATTTTATTTGATTGGATGTGAGGAACAGAGGAATAGAATGGCATGATATTGGGGAAGGTGGCTTAAGTGACAGGATAAGGAACTACTATGAGGTAGGGTTATGGTATGGAGAAGAAATCAGGTCAAGAGTGAGAGGGCCCTGTGTCAAAATAGTTCAAATGATTGACTATGTTAGTAGAGAAATTTTTTTTTTTTTAGATGATAGGAGGGGAGATAGTGAAGCAGACTCCTGCATGCACCACCTGTTTTAGCACCTGAAGCTGATGTGCTCCAACGAAGCTATCCTCAGTGCCCGGGGCCATGCTCAAACCAAGCAAGCCACTGACTGTGGGAGGAGAAGAGGGAGAGAGGGGAAATGGGGGAGAAGCAGATGGTCGCCTCTCCTGTGTGCCCTGACTTGGAATTGAATCCGAGACATCCAGAAGCTGGACTGAAGCTCTACTCACTGAGCCACCAGCCACGGCCGAGAATTTTTATCATATAGATATATCTTTTTTTTTTTTAATTTTATTTATTTTTTACAGAGACAGTGAGTCAGAGAGAGGGATAGACAGGGACAGACAGGAACAGAGAGAGATGAGAAGTATCAATCATTAGTTTTACGTTGCGTATTATAATACCTTAGTTGTTCATTGATTGCTTTCTCATATGTGTCTTGACCTCGGGCCTTCAGCAGACCCAAGTAACCCCTTGCTGGAGCCAGCGACCTTGGGCTCAAGCTGGTGAGCTTTTGTTCAAACCAGATGAGCCCGCGCTCAAGCTGGCGACCTCGGGGTCTTGAACCTGGGTCCTCTGCATCCCAGTCCGATGCTCTATCCACTGCGCCACCACCTGGTCAGGCTAGACATATCTTAATTTAAACAAATTCATTGGACAGCACTACGATGAGGTCTTTCCTGGCTAGGTTTGCCTTATTCTGTATTTTTGTACCCTCTTCTTTATAATAGAGATTATATGTTAGACTGTTTGGCTATTTAGTTCTAAATGAAATTTTGAGGAGAAATATTCTCTTTTTTTTTTTTTTCTGTATTTTTCTGAAGCCGGAAACAGGGAGAAACAGTCAGACAGACTCCTGCATGCGCCCGACCGGGATTCACCCGGCGCGCCCACCAGGGGGCAACGCTCTGCCCCTCCGGGGCATCGCTCTGTTGCAACCAGAGCCACTCTAGCGCCTGGGGCAGAGGCCGAGGAGCCATCCCCAGCGCCCGGGCCATCTTTGCTCCAATGGAGCCTCGGCTGCGGGAGGGGAAGAGAGAGACAGAGAGGAAGGAGAGGGGGAGGGGTGGAGAAGCAGATGGGCGCTTCTCCTGTGTGCCCTGGCCGGGAATTGAACCCGGAACTTCTGCACTCCAGGCCGACGCTCTACCACTGAGCCAACCGGCCAGGGCGAGGAGAAATATTCTTCCTGGTGGGAAGATTGATGAAAATTTCTTTTCTTTTATGAATTATAAATTTCATCTTAGTACTGAAAACACTAGATAGACTTTGAACTCCTAATTTTTTTTTTTTTTTTTACAGAGACAGAGAGAGAGTCAGAGAAAGGATAGATAGGGACAGGCAGACAGGAATGGAGAGAGATGAGAAGCATCAATCATCAGTTTTTCGTTGTGACACCTTGGTTGTTCATTGATTGCTCTCTCATATGTGCCTTGACCATGGGCCTTCAGCAGACCAAGTATCCCCTTACTCAAGCCAGCGACCTTGGGTCCAAGCTGGTGAGATTTGCTTAAACCAGATGAGCCCATGCTCAAGCTGGCGACCTCGGGGTCTTGAACCTGGGTCCTCCGCGTCCCAGTCCAATGCTCTATCCATTGCGCCACCTCCTGGTCAGGCAAACTCCTAATCTTTTTTTTTTTTTTTGTATTCTTCTGAAGCTGGAAACAGGGAGAGACAGTCAGACAGACTCCCGCATGTGCCCGACCGGGATCCACCCAGCACGCCCACCAGGGGCGACGCTCTGCCCACCAGGGGGCGACGCTCTGCCCCTCCAGGGCATCGCTCCGCCGCGACCAGAGCCACTCTAGCGCCTGGGGCAGAGGCCAAGGAGCCATCCCCAGCGCCCGGGCCATCCCTGCTCCAATGGAGCCCCGGCTGCGGGAGGGGAAGAGAGAGACAGAGAGGAAGGGGGGGTGTGGAGAAGCAAATGGGCGCTTCTCCTATGTGCCCTGGCTGGGAATCGAACCCGGGTCCCCCGCACGCCAGGCCGACGCTCTACCGCTGAGCCAACCGGCCAGGGCCCAAACTCCTAATCTTAATAGAGGTTTTTGTAGATAACGTCAAGAAGTATTTTTGGGTGCTACTTCTCCCTTGAACTATAAAATATGCAAGAACTATGGAGAATATACTTGGAATTGTTCTATTGTAGGTAAGAGAGTTCCCTTTAAAACAAGTTTTATAGAGAGGAAGATTATAAAATCCTTAGTAATCGAAAGTACTTTGGTTGGCACTTATTAGATTTTCCAAAGTTGGATTTAGCAATGATTTTTCTATTTTAGACAATACACCATTTGAAAAATTTAAGAAAAGGGCAAAGGAGGTCTTCTGTTCTTGTAACTCACACTGAATCAATGCCTGATCAGATGACAATGCATGAAGTGCAAAGACACATTTCACACCATGCAAACGCCCTGTGCCATTTTCACATTGCAGCAAGCATCAATCCTGCCACAGGTAAAGGATAGTAAAGCTTTTTTTCTTATAAATATGCTGAAATACAGTAAATAAATAGAAAAGTGGGTCTGTTTTTATAAACCTGTTCTTTATGTTAATATTCCATGTTTTCTTTTAAAATATTTATTATTGGACTAGAAATGTAATATAAAGTACCATTTCTTAAATATAGACTATGTGATTCTCAGGGTATAATTTCAGATAATATTTTTAAACACCTTGGTCTGTGTAGAACTGTGATGGCGAACCTGTGACATGTGTGTCAGCATTGACATGCATAGCCATTTTCAATGACATGTGGCTGCATACCAGAGAAGTATGGGGCCACATGCTGAGAAGGACGTTTCATCCTTGGCTCATACATGGCCAGGTGCAGTAGCCGAGGATAAAACATTTGCTGTAGTGTAGACACTGTGCCGGAGGTCTGTAGGCCAAAACAACAGAACTCCTGCACAGAGCGTCTAGTTCTGGGATTTCCGGTAAGGCCGTTAGGAAATCTTTGACCTCATTTCCGGCTGGTGGAACAGGAAGCAGTGGAATGCCGGGGACACATCTCTGGAGACCCTGTGATCGCCATTACCAGCAACCACATAACCGCAGCAACCATCATCCAATCTACTGTTCTGGGGTGTCGTGGATTTCTAATTGACCGTCATTACTGAGATAAGTGAGGGAGAGGCGAGGGCCTGTGCTATGGGTGCCGTTTCCCGCTATTAGAAATAGCGGCAGCCATTTTAATTTACATAAGATGCAACTTGCAGAGTTTCAAGACAGCATCCGGGCTCAGGTGTTTGTCGACTTTAGGTCAAAGCTTGAGAATCTGGAAAGGTGCCGCTTGGAGAATCAAGAGGAGTGCCACTACGAACAGGAAATTTGGAGTGCCTGGAACTGATTACCAGACACTTTTAGCACCCTGAGAAGTATAGCAATGGCTTTACTCATAATTTTTCCCTCTACATACTTTTGTGAGAGACCTTATTCTCAGCATTAAATAATATCAAAACCAACAAAAGAAACAGACTGACTGATGAAGTTAGTAGCGCTTGCTTGGGCTTGAAGTGTACAAAATACCAGCCTTCAGTTGAAGATTTAGCCAATGAAATTCAGCAACAAAAAAGTCACTAATAGGCAGATTAGTTAGAAAATTCCCCTCTCCCTCACTTATCTTAGTTCACAGCACCCCACACAAGTTAAATAATATCAAGACCAACAAAAGAAACCAACTGACAGATGAACAAAGAAGTCACTAAACAGGTAAGTTAAATAATTAGTTTTTGGTTTATTAAATACAGTTATATATTACAATTATACATTTTTTTATTTAAACTATAAATATTGCGAAATTATGGGTTTTGTTCTCGAAGTGACACACCACCCGAGTTATGCTCGGTATTTTGATACACCAACTTCAAAAGATTGCCCATCACTGGTCTAGAATATAGCAAGGGTTGGTTCTAAGTAAACTGAGCTTTATTTGACCCTGAAACACAAGTGGTGGCGGTCTGGTTAATTACTGTGATTTCACCCCTTTATATATTCACTGTTATTCTTTCTTCTCAATTTTTCTCTATGACTTTATCTAAATATATTTTTGCATAGTTTTCCTTATATCTCAGCATATCTTGTTTTTTCCTGTCTTAGACTTTCTTGTCTTATGCTGAGGGATAGATAATTTTCTTTTAACCTGTATATTTTCTTTTTGTTCTTTTTGTCCCTTGTGGCTGAGAACTATTTTGAGGTGGGTCTACTGTTGGTGAAAGCATATTTGAAAGCTTCTACAGGGGGTCGTCGGGTTATGACACAGTCCATTCCTACAACAGTGACGTAACCTGAATTTTGTTGTAGGTCGAAACACACCCTAGCCTAAGTCATTTACCTATCCTAACACAGTTGTAAAATCATAATCTAGAACATAAAAACACAACTAAGCCACAGAAAAAGAATACTGCGTAGTCTTCCGCTGCGTGCAACCAAACTAGTTTGCCTACGTAGTCCATAAGTACGATGCTAATGGCATAAGCTGTAAAATCCAGTCTCAATTTTTTAAAGTTTTTATGGGAGTGAGTGCCATAAGCTGGAAAGATTGTATGTCGAGACTGCTTTAACCTTAGGACCCCCTGTATTTAAGAGCATTGTTTTCTTTCTGCATGAAAAACATATGAGAAGGCCTATAAATTTCATTTCATTGCTGGTAGAACTATAGTTATAAAAAGTTACAGTCATGGTTTATTGAAATGGAAATCTATTGCTTCAGAGTGTACATTTTATTTTTAAATGTTTATAAAAAGAGAATATTCAGTAAATACAATTCCAAAAAGATGATCTATAGTATGGTTCCTCCAACTATAGCAGTGGCTTTAGATACGTGCCATCCCATATGGTAGCCATTAGCCACGTGTAGCTGTTTGAGCACTTGAAATGTGGCTAGTCCAAATAGAGATGTTCTGTAAAATACACACTGGGTATAAGACATTAAAAATTCTTATTGAAATCTTACCTTTTTTGTTTTTACAGATATTCCAAATGCCTTGGTTGGCACTGTATTTAACATTGATGATGGAAATGGCGGCTTTGTCGTTCATTGGTTAAACAACAAGGAATTTCATTTTACATTGTCTACTGAGATATTTATGCAGCAATTACGAAAACTTTCTGAGAAGCCGGAAGATCATGAAAGTGATGATGCAGATAGAGAAGATGAGGAGCATTCACAGGAGAGAGAGATGGGTTTACATATGAAATTAGACCATGGTTAGTGTCCTGTGTTTAGGTTTTTCTTGTTTTCAAGTTAACATGTTTTTGTGGTGCCACTTGTAGTTTGTAATTCTTTCTTCCTGTTCTTCTTCTTTATGACTTTTTCATTCCACAAATATTTATGAAATATCTATCATTTAATTCTGTATGCCTTGTTATAACATATTGCTTTGAGTAATGTATTATTTTGGAAAGCATATCCCTTTTTGGGAAATAGGCTTTGCTAATGGTAATAATGATAGTGTGAATTAAATTTTGGTTTTATCCAAAAGTAAGAAATAGAGGCCCTGGTTGGTTGGCCCAGTGGAAGAGCATCTGCCTGTGTGGATGTCCTGGGTTTGATTCCCAGTCAGGGCACACTGGAGAAGTGCCCATCTGATGCCTCTCCACCCCTCCCCTTCTCACTTCTCTCTCTTTCCGCCTCCCATAGCCATGGCTTGATTGGTTTGAGTGCATCAGCCCTGGGCACTGAGGATGCTTTGTAGAGCCTCCCCTCAGGTGCTAAAAATAGCTCAGTTGCAAGCACAACCCTAGATGGGCAGAGCATGGCCTCAGATAGGGGTCGCTGGGTGGATCCCAGTTGTGGTGCATGCAGAAATTCTACTCTTACTTGGAAAAGAAGAAGAAAAAATAAATATAGTAATTTTTCAGTTCAGACCAGAAAATAGTTTCCTTCTTTGTTTTTTCCTTGACCATAGTTGGAAAAGGAATTTATAATATGTAAAGATGGTATACTATTTATTTATAGTCTAGTATATAAGTAAATTTATATAGTATTACTAATATGTACTGGTAAATTCTTATATATTGATATATTTATTTTCTGATTCAGAGTTATCTCTGGACAGAGAATCTGAGGCAGGTACAGGATCATCAGAACATGAGGATGGAGAACGAGAGGGAAGTCCTAGAACCTATTCACGACCTAGTGCACCAATGCCACTGCCTACTGTCCTGCTTGATCGGAAGATTGAAATGCTGCTAACTGAATGGAATAAGAATCCTGACATGCTTTTTACTATACACCCTGTAGATGGTACCTTCCTAGTGTGGCACATAAAGTATTTGGATGAATATAATCCTGGAATATTTAGACAAGTCCAGGTATATTTTATTGATAAAGCAATTAGTACATTTCATATATTGATAAAAGGGTATGCAGATTTAGCAGTTTTTCAGAATTATTAAAAGATTTTGTTTTTGATAAGCAACTAAGAAGAGAATACTTATATTGCTATCATAATATGTGATCAATGACCACAAATTTTACAAACCTGGTTAAGTCAAAGTAAAATGAATTTGACTTTGAAATGTGATACTGAATATTTGAATATAGGTTTTGTCATATTTTTTTGCAATATTTTGAATAAACTAAAAATGTAATTCATGATGAGTCCCCCTCTCCCCAGGCCCTGGATTTATTAACTAAACCTAGCTGGCTTTATCTGTTATCTCTTTCAAGTTTAGATTTGTAGTTGTGATCATTTATATGTGCTCCTTTTTTTTCTTCAGTCTCTTTCTGCACTATGAATATCAATATATTGCATAAATCCAGGAAAGGGATTAGACCAGGGGTCCCCAAACTACGGCCCACGGGCCGCATGTGGCCCCCTTAGGCCATTTATCCGGCCCCCGCCGCACTTCCGGAAGGGGCACCTCTTTCATTGGTGGTCAGTGAGAGGAGCATAGTTCCCATTGAAATACTGGTCAGTTTGTTGATTTAAATCTACTTGTTCTTTTTTTTTTTTTTAATTTTTATTTTAATGGGGTGACATTAATAAATCAGGGTACATACATTCAAAGAAAACATTTCCAGGTTATCTTGTCGTTTAGTTCTGTTGCATACCCATCACCCGAAGAGAGATCATCCTCTGCCACCCTAAATCTACTTGTTCTTTATTTTAAATATTGTATTTGTTCCCATTTTGTTTTTTTACTTTAAAATAAGATATGTGCAGTGTACGTAGGGATTTGTTCATAGTTTTTTTTATAGTCTGGCCCTCCAACGGTCTGAGGGACAGTGAACTGGCCCCCTGTGTAAAAAGTTTGGGGACCCCTGAATTAGACCATAAAAGGTTGAAAAAGATACTTTTTGCTAGAAAGCTGAGATTTAGCTTTTGAAAATAGAAGTATTTTTGGAAGACTTTTTGAGAGGAGGCAGACGACTACTGACACTGAATCATTGTGTTTTTCAGGTTTCTTTTTCTTCTCGGATTCCTGTTGCATTTCCTTCTGGTGACGCAAGCTCTCTTAGTAAAAATATCATGATGTATGCCTGTACAAATACTACAAAAGAGTCTCACTCCACTCTGTTACACCAAGAGATGATGGCTGTTGGAAGTCCTCACAGATCACAGTCACACTATAGTTCACGTTGTACAAATATGAACATTTTAGCTCCCACAGTAATGATGGTTTCTAAACACATAGATGGTTCTTTAAATCAATGGGCAGTCACTTTTGCTGTTAAGTCTGCCTTTACCACTGTTCTAACTGTATCTCACAAATTTAGATATTGTGGTCATCGATTTCACCTCAATGACTTGGCGTGTCATTCAGTTTTACCACTGTTATTGACATCATCTCATCATAATGCTTTGTTGACTCCTGAATCAGATTGTCAGTGGGACTCAGTCAATAAATTAAGTAGATTAACAGATCCTATAAAACACATAAAAGGTTCCTTAAAACAACCTCTTAGAAATGCAGCCACGCGTACATTTCATGACCCAAATGCAATCTACAGTGAACTTATTCTATGGCGTGTAGACCCAATAGGACCTTTGTCATACACAGGAGGAGTTTCAGAATTGGCTCGAATTAACTCCTTACATACATCAGCCTTCTCTAATGTAGCTTGGCTTCCAACTCTTATTCCCAGCTATTGTCTTGGTAAGTTCATTTTAATTGTGAACTTAATAAAAGCTTTAAACAGTTGTTATCCATAGAATGGTTTATATTTGTCATTATTAGGAGGATTTTAAGTAAGTATTCAGAATGTAGGCACCAGACTTACATTTAGAATTTCTAGATGTTTGTTTTTAATCTTTTCCCTCTCATAATTTATTTTCTGTTGAAATTTTTTGCTAATAATTTTGTGTCCATTTATTATATCTGTTTAATTATAATTCTTGAGCATGGTTATTCCTGAAAAGAAAAGTATATTTGTTTTTTGTACTTCAGCCAATGATTAAAATAAACTACATTATAACACAAAATGTTTATACTTTCTTAGGCACATACTGCAATTCTGCAAGTGCTTGCTTTGTTGCTTCTGATGGCAAAAATCTCAGACTCTATCAAGCTGTGGTAGATGCAAGGAAATTACTAGATGAATTGTCAGATCCAGAATCTTCAGTAAGTTATTTACTAATCTTTATTAACATAGCTAATCTGATAATTCTCTTGTATAAATACTTTGTCTAGAGTCTTTATTTGTTAGTTGGTGGTTAGAAAGTGAACGTATGTTCTGGCCTCTGTATGACAAATTTTTTTGTTTTTTATTTGTGTTCTTAGTTATATGAATTAAAATTACAGTCTGCATATCGTACATCAGTTCTTTTTTACATTTAAAGAAATAAATTTTTCTTTTTCTAAAATATGACAATTTCTTCTTGACCTTTATATTTACTTTTTTTAGTTTGGTTTTGTTAATCTTTCTTTGCTCAAAAATGGTTTTAAGGCAGCTTTACCAAGATCTATGTTTAGGTTGAAACATTTGAACTTTCATGAGCTTGATTCATTATTATTATTATTATTATTATTATTTTTAAGTGAGAGGAGAGGAGATAGAGAGGCAGTCTCCTGCATGTGCCCTGAGTGGCATCTGCCTGGCAACCTCTGTCTGGGGCCAGTGCTCAAGTCAGCCAAGTTATCCTTAGCGCCTGGGGCCGACGCTGGAACTAGTCGAGCCGTTGGCTGCAAGAGGGGAAGAGAAAGAGAGGAGGGAGAGGAAGGTGGAGAGAAGTAGATGTTCGCTTCCCATGTGTGCCCTGATTGGGAATCAAACCTGGGATGTCATATACTGGGCCGATGCTCTGTTCACTGAGCCAGCTGGACCAAGGACTTCTTTTTTTTTTATTATTCATTTTAGAGAGGAAAGAGAGGAGAGAGAGCGTGAGAAAGATGGGGGCGAGGGAGAGGAAGCATCAACTTCCTATGTGCCTTTACCAGGCAAGCCCATGGTTTCGAACTGGCAACCTCAGCATTCCAGGTCAATGCTTTACCCACTGCACCACTATAGGTCAGGTGTTTTATTGTTTGTTTTTGTTTTTTTAAAGATTTTATTTGTTGATTTTAGAGAGAGGAGAGAGAGAGAGAGAGAAAGGGAGGGAGGAGGAGCAGGAAGCATCAATTTGTTTTTTTTTTTAATGTGCCTTGACCAGGCAAGCCCAGGGCTTTGAACTGGCGACCTCAGCATTCCAGGTCAACAATTTATCTACTGCACTACAGGTTAGGCTATAGGAATATATCTTTTTTTTTTTTTTAATTTTATTTATTCATTTTAGAGAGGAGAGAGAAAGGGAGAGAGAGAGACAGAGAAGGAGAGAGAGAGGAGAGAGAGACAGAGAGAGAAGGTGGAGAGGAGCTGGAAGCATCAACTCCCATATGTGCCTTGACCAGGCAAGCCCAGGGTTTCGAACCGGCGACCTCAGCATTTCCAGGTCGACGCTTTATCCACTGCACCACCACAGGTCAGGCAGGAATATATCTTTTTTTTAAGTGGTTTTATTTATTGATTTTTTAGAGCGAGAGAGTGAGAAAGGGAGAGGGGCAGGAACAAGAAGCATCAACTCATAGTAATTGCTTCTTGTATGTGCCTTGACCGGGCAAGCCCAGGGTTTCCAACCAGTGACCTCAGCATTCCAGGTCAACACTTTATCCACTGTGCCATCACAGGTCAGGTGCTTGACTCATTATTTAAAAAAAAAATGCTATGAGAGTATTTTTTACTCTCATAGAGTATATTACAGTGGGAGGCAGTATTGCACTCTGGTTATTCTGTATCTGGACTGGAAGTTAGTCTGAATTAGTTAATATTCATATTTGAATAGTAAAATTTCTATTTACCTATTAAACATGGCTTTTTATAAAACAACTGTTCTAATAAAAATCTTTCCAATATTGAGAACCAAAGACTATTTTTGAGTGTCTACCTTGTTCCTCTAGCTGTGTAGGGGATAGAGTATAAATTTCAGGGTCTGCCTTTAAGGAGCTTTTAATTTAGTTGAGGAGATAAATGATTAAAAATGTTTAAATAACAGTTTAAGACAGAAGAAGAGGTGTCTGAGGATAGTTTGTAATTTATTGTCACATAGATGGCACTAGAAGTATTTCATGATTCAGAGAATAGAGATATCAGTTTAGGGTAGGTATAGAATTCTTTATTAAGAACACTGTTTGGATTCATTTGTGATGGATAAGATTTAGAAAGACAAATTCTTACTCTTTTCCTGAGTGGGAGAGTGGCTTGAAAGTAATTGTGGATATAGGAAAGAACATATATAAATAAGGTTGGTCCAGAAACAGTGAGAAAACCAGTTAGACTAGAGCCAAAGGTTGGCATAGAGAAAGTCTAGCACCTTAAAATTATAGAATTAGAAGATGGTTTAAAGGTCACCTAATCTAACCAGCCATCTGGTGCTTTATTTCCCTCTACCACATTCCAGCCAATTTGTCGTCTGCCTTCCAAGAAGGGAAGCTTAACTCTAAAGGCAGCTCATTCGGTTTTTGAATTACCTTCACTATTATATCGAAATTACATTTGTATTTCTTAAATTCTATTTGTTGGTCCTGGTTCCGTTTAGAATGAGTGTAATATTATTTACATATGAGAGCACCTCACATATTTGAAGACAGCTCTCTTGAACCTTTGTATTTCTCTGTAAAAACATCTGACCCTGATTAGGTTTCTTCTTGGCAGGTTTCAGTGTGTCTGTATTCTTTGGGCATTTTAAGAACACTAGAGTATAGTGGTATTACAGCTTCTTTCATCAGATACTATTATGTTTTGGCAGTCACGCCACATTCTTTGTATGTTAATGATTCATATTGAGCTGGCTCTCAGTTAAATATCCCAAAGTTTTTTGTTTTTGTGTTTTTGGCCAATAAGCCATTCTGTGTTTGTGCATTTGTACTAGGGACCAAATATAGGCCTGTTTTTCCTGTTACATTTCATCTCACTAGGCTCCACTTAACAACTTTTAGTATATTTTTGAAACCAGATTCTGATATTTGTTATTGTTTTTTGACTTACAGGACCAGCCTATTTGATGGATGTTGTAACTACATATTTATCTAAGTCAGTTATTGCAATGTTAACCAGGGCAGGTGTGAAGAGTCTAATAGTGTACATTTGCTATCCTCCATTTTTATTATCTGGAATATTTCTCCAGCTTGTCCCAAGGATTTTCATGAGACAGCTTGTTATGTACTTTGTTGAAATTAAATACACCCTGTCAAATCTGCTGCTGCAGTGAAAAAACAAGTCAAATATATATGTTATCATTGTTTTAATAAATAGTTGGTTGAATGTATGTAACTGATCTCTCTTGATGACTAAACATTGTACTAAGTAGACATTAAGCACTTTTTGTTTTCCTTTTTGAAAATTGGAACACTTGCCTGTTTTTAGTCTTTTGGCGGTGACATTCCCCATGATCTCTCAGAAAACAACCTCTGTTGTTCGTTGATCTCATTTGCAAAATTTCTCTAACCTGGGTAATATTTTTTCAGAAAATATAAATTCATTTAGAGCAGTGAGATTCATTGTTGAATTTCTTTATCTTAGTGTTCTACTTTCACTTTACCAAGGTACTTTTTTCCTTAAACCTTCCATTTTTTATTTTTTGTGACAGAGACAGGGAGAGACTGAGAGAGGGACAGATAGGGACAGACAGACAGGAAGGGAGAGAGATGAGAAGCATCAATCATCAGTTATTCGTTGTGACACGTTAGTTGTTCATTGATTGCTTTCTTGTATGTGCCTTGACCAGGGGGAGGGGCTACAGCAGACTGAGTGACCCCTTGCTCAAGCCAGCGACCTTGGGCTCAAGCTGGTGAGCTTTTGCTCAAACCAGATGAGCTCACGCTCAAGCTGACAACCTCAGGGTTTCAAACCTGAGTCCTCCGCATCCCAGTCTGACACTCTTATCCACCGCGCCACTGCCTGGTCAGGCTCCTTGTTGTTGTTTTTTAAGGTTAAGAAGTAATAGTTATTCTTGTAGAAAATTTTTGGTTCTTTCTACTTTAGCAAGCTAAATTCTTAAAATGGAAGATCGGAGACAAAGTAGGAAACTATTTCTTTATTCTCTGGACTTTATTAACATTCAACTATCAGCCTCTGTTAATCTTATCTTTTCCTTTTTGTCTGTACTCTAAAAACAATAATTTATTCAATACCTTAGTTAATTTTTATATATTTATTTATTTTTAAAGATTTTATTTATTGATTTTACAGAGAGAGGAGGGGAATGAGAGCGAGAAGTATCAACTCATAATTGCTTCACTTTAGTTCTGTGGTTCCTTATACGTGCCTTGACCAGGCAAGTCCAGGATTTTGAACTGGCAATCTCAGCATTCCAGGTTGTTGCTCTATCCACTGCACCACCACAAGCCAGGCATCAGTGCCTTAGTTAATTTTTAAATAAAAATTTTATTTTAGAATAGTTTCAGATTTACAGAAAAGTATCAAATAGAGTTCTTAGAATACCCCACAGCTGGTTTCCCCTACTGTTAACATTTTATATTGCCAGGATACGTTTGTCACAACTAAGAAACCATTATTGGTGTGATATAATTAATTAAACTCCAGCCTTTATTGAGACTTAACTGATATTTCCACTAATGTCCTTTTTGTGTTCTAGGATTTCGTCCAGAAAACCATATTATTTTTAGTATCATGAATCCTTAGTCTTCTCTGATCTGTAAAAGTTTCTTCATCAGTTTTCTTTCTAATGACTTCCATAGTTTTGAGTAGTACTGGTCAGATAGTTTATAGAATTTTCTCTCAATATGGGGTTGTCTGCTATTTTTCTCATGGTTAGACTGGATTCATGAGTTTTAGGGAATACCACAGATATATAGTACCCTTCTCATCACATTCTAGAATGGGTACATGTTATCAATGTGACTTATCACTGATGATGTTAACCTTGATCATAGGGCCAAAGTAGTGTTTGCCAGGCTTTTCCACTATAAAGTTACCTTCCTTGTCCTTAAAAAAGACCTGGGAGCTAGTTGACAGAGTTCAGAAGTTAGCCTCTTGTAGTACAGAACAAGGCAGATGAGGGTGGAGAATAGATCAAGGTTTAGATGCAGACAAAGAACAGCCAGCAAAGTCCACAATTTTTGTCTCTTAGCATCTATTTCTAGTCTTTAGATGAAGAAACTTTTATCTCCAAGATAGAGGAGATACGCCTGACCTGTGGTGGCGCAGTGGATCAAACGTCAACCTGGGCTTGCCTGGTCAAGGCACATATGGGAATTGATGCTTCCTGCTCCTCCCTGCCTTCTCTTTCTCTCTCTCTATCTCTCTCTCTGTCTCTCTTCTCTAAAATGAATAAATAAAAATAATTAAAAAAAGAGGAGACACAAAATTCCGATTTGGTATTGTATCATTTATGTAGTGATGCCAATTCAGGCATAATAAATACTACTCGAAACCTTAATTGTAGCTGTCCCATCAGTACTTGTCACAGTAGGCGAATTGGGGAAAAAGAAACACCACAAAGGAAAACTGTCCTAGCCTCTGTGTTTATAGATAGTCACAAAGTCAACATTGAATAATCATAGCATTCTCTGATACTTTTTAGTGCCTCAGGTGTTTTGTTTTGTTGTTCTTTCATTTAAAATTTTATTTATTTATTTATTTTTGGAGAGAGAGGAAAAGAGAGAGAGAGAAAGACAGGAACATAGATCTGTTCCTGTATGTGCCCTGGCCAGGGCTTATTTTTTCCTTTTTAAACCTGGTGGAGTGGCCCAAACATTACCATGGGATTCAGGTCTTTTGAGGTCCTGTTTTTATTTTTGTTGTTTGTTTGTTTTGTTTTTTTACAGGGACAGAGAGAGAATCAGAGAGAAGGATAGATAGGGACAGACAGACAGGAACGGAGAGAGATGAGAAGCATCAATCATCAGTTTTTCGTTTGCGACACTTTAGTAGTTCATTGATTGCTTTCTCATATGTGCCTTGACTGTGGGCCTTCAGCAGACCGAGTAACCCCTTGCTCAAGCCAGTGACCTTGGGTCCAAGCTGGTGAGCTTTTTTTTTTTTCTGCTCAAGCCAGATGAGCCCACACTCAAGCTGGCAACCTCGGGGTCTCGAACCTGGGTCCTACACATTCCAGTCCAATGCTTTATCCACTGTGCCACCACCTGGTCAGACGAGGTCCTGTTTTTTTGTTTTCCTTTTTTAGTTGCTGCTGTTTCCTGTCAATTTTTTTAATAGGTTATGGGAATACCAAAAATTTCTTCAGTGTCAGTCTTTCTTGTCCTCATTTTGTAGTAACAAACCAGGATCAGTCACCCTGACCACTCACTCTTCTCTGCATGTTGGTTAAATAGCAGGAGTTAAAAAAATCATCAAGGGCCAGTCTCAGCTCTTTCAGTATAATGGACCTCTGATCATGTTCCCTGACAGAATATTTTGTTCTTTTGAGCACTAGCATTCTCTAGACACATTGAGCCCAAGACTGTGGAGACAGGAATAAAAAATTCTATAGGTAGGGTATTAAGTGTGATAGAGAAGAGTTACTTCTATCTCCACCCTTTGATTTGCAGACTTAGCCATGAAGTAATGGCATCCTATTGATCATCAGCATGGACACAGAACGCCTCATATAGGCTGTTATCCCCTGGCTGGTGCTGTTCCTTGAAGGGCATTCTGCTGTTCTGTTAAGTCACCTCCTTTTAGATGAAGAGCTACTTGGTTAAACCCAAGCAAGTTTTGTGGGATTAGACCTAGTGCCATATTTCTTCCAGATGGGCTGGAATTAGGGTGAATGAGGCGCTCACCTTGGGTAAAAAACTTAAGGGAGTGCCAAAGAACAGTAATCAAGATAAATCCTAATTTAGCCTGACCTTTGGTGGTACAATAGATAAAGTGTCCACTTGGAATGCTGAGGTCAACATTTCGAAACCCTGGGCTTGTCTGGTCAAGGCACATACAAGAAGCAACTAAGTTGATGTTTCCTGCTGCTACCCCCCATTGTCTCTCTCTTCTCTCCAAAAATCAGAAAAATCTAGAAAAAAAACTTATTAACAACAAAAAAAGAGACATACCAATTTAATGCAATATTTTAAACAATCAAAATTAAAGCAAAATTTTCATGATGAAGAAGATGCCAATATTTTGAATAAAGACAGGATCTAACAGTGCCATAATGAATCATGTCAGATCCAGAGGCAAAAGGAAGACTATTTACCCTATAATCTGTTTCTGTGTTTATTTTATTTTATTATTTTTATTTTATTTTAATTTATTTTATCTTTTTTATTATTATTATTATTTTTTATTCAGTGGAGGGGAGGCAGAGATGGATTCCTGTAAGCACCCGGCTGGGATCCACCCAGCAGGCCCACTAGGAGGCAATGCTCTGCCCATCTGGGGTATTGCTCCATTGGTTAGCAACTGAGCTCTTCTAGCACCTGAGGCAGAGGCCATGGAGCCACCCTCAGGGCCGGAGCCAGCTTGCTCCAACTGAGCCATGGCTGTGGGAAGGGAGGAGAGAGAGAGAGACAGAATCAAGAGGGGGAGGGGTGGAGAAGCAAATGGGTCCTTTTCCCGTGTGTCCTGACCAGGAATTGAACCCAGGACATCCACACACTGGGTGGACACTCTACCACTGAGCCAGCCAGCCAGGGCCTCTTTATTTAAATTTTTTTTTTTTTTTTTTTACAGAGAGAGTGAGTCAGAGAGAGGGATAGACAGGGACAGACAGACAGGAACAGAGAGAGATGAGAAGTATCAATCATTAGTTTTTCGTTGCGCGTTGCGACACCTTAGTTGTTCATTGATTGCTTTCTCATGTGTGCCGTGACCACGGGCCTTCAACAGACTGAGCAACCCCTTGCTGGAGCCAGCGACCTTGGGGTCAAGCTGGTGGGCTTTTGCTCAAACCAGATGAACCTGCGCTCAAGCTGGCAACCTCAGGGTCTCGAACCTGGGTCCTCTGCATCCCAGTTCGATGCTCTATCCACTGTGCCACCACCTGGTCAGGCTCTTTATTTTTTTAATGGTTTATTTGCCCTTAGAACATTAAAGTAGTTAGATAGAATTTCAAATTCAAAGTAAATGTAGTAAAACTGACATTATTATTTTAAGTTTAAACATTTATACCAAAAACAAAATTCATTATAGTTTTTATTTTTCTGGCATTAATGAAAGCAGTTTCTTCAGGAGTAGTATCTAAATGTCTGTCTTGGAGCTTTAAGGTTGCAAAATGGAGAAGACACATTAAGATAACTACTACAGATGCCTTGAGCTTATACACTATTTACGTAAACCTACTGATTTTTCTAACTGCTAAATTTACTTAAAAAATGAGAATAAGACTGATTATAACAAGTTGAAATATTTCTTTGAATGTTTGAATTGTCATTGTTAATCAGTTAATTTAGAAGGGCCTTTAATGTCTGAGATGCTATATCATGTTGACAGTAGATTCATACATTTTTTATTATTAACACTGTGTTTTTTATTTACAGAAACTTATTGGAGAAGTGTTTAATATCGTGAGCCAGCAATCTACTGCTCGACCTGGCTGCATTATTGAGCTCGATGCAATAACCAACCAAGTAAAAAAACATGCTTCTGAACTGGTGATATTAATAATACTGCATCCCAGTGTTTTATATGCCATATGATATATTTCATTCTCAAAATAATTTTCTTGTTTGATATGAAATACAGCCAGCTTCTCTTGATTCTTATAGTGAAAAAAATCTAATGATCTGAGAATTATTCTATTCCAGCTGAATTGTATCTATAACCATATTTTCTTATGTAGAGATCATTTGATTCAGTTAGGAAAGCCGTGAGGGAGAATACAGGACAGCTGCACAGATGCTTGATTTGCAGTTTCTCTTTTACTATATCATTACTCATTTCAACTCAGTTGAGGGTGACTTCATCTTTAGAGTGTTTGCCTTGTTAGGCTGAATATTAGGTATTTCCATGAGGTCCATTAAAATGCAGATTAAAATGGGATCAAAATATACATTTATTTTTGACCCACGGGTCTATTTGTGTAGCCAGTATTCTTCCCCAGCTCCTACTGAGGGAATGAGGACCTTCTCCTTATAGGGAGTTTGTGAATTCATTCTGGCTCTCAGGATATTTGTTTCTTCAGGATCATGTTTATGGACTAAGAGAGAGAAATAATGTATTCATTCTAAATATATAAAAAAGATTACTTTAGTGAGAAAGTTACCAATATTTTCAAACAGGAAATGAACAAAGAGCCAACCATATTTAGAAACAACTATAGTGATGTCATTAGTTTTCCATGGTGCCTTGCACATTTTTAGGGGAAAATGTAATAATTTTCAATGTAGAAAAATTACCACATCAGTTCTTGGCAACAGAACTGTGGATGTCAGGCACAAATTACTAAGGCCTCCTAGGAAATCCTTAACTTTTATGTCCCTTAGTATAATGCCTTACAAATTTATCCTGTGATTTCCTTTTCTGTTCTATAGGGATATATATATGATATATATATATGATATATATATATAGAAGAGTGGACTGGCTTCATTCCCATAGATGTCTTAATTTTTAATGGAGTTTGTACTAAATTCATCCCCCACTTTAGCTCATTCTTTACTCTTTACTATAGAATCTTAGACTGTGAATTGATGATAGTCACTGGCATTCTGCTTTTCACTTCATATCTGCTCACAATTTTTTCCTTCCTAGTAGTGACAGTCTTTTTTTTTTTTAATTTAGTGAGAGGAGGGAAGGCAGAGACAGAGTCCTGCATTTGCCCCAAACGGGATCCACCTGGCAAGCCCAGTAGGGGGTGATGCTCTATCTAGGGCATTGCTCTGTTGCTCAGCAACTGAGTTCTTCTTAGTGCCTGAGGCAGAGGCCATGGAGCCATCCTCAGTGCCTGGGGCCAACTTGCTGTAATCAAACCATGACTGCAGAAAGGGAAGAGAGGGCAGGGGAAGGGTAGAGAAGCAGATGGGTGCTTCTCCTGTGTGCCTGGCCAGGAATTGAGCCTGGGACATCCACATACTGGGCCAATGCTCTACCACTGAGTCAACCGTCCAGGGCAGCAGTGGTTACCTTTAATACAAGGGCTGGTACAAGTGTCCGTCAGTGGATGTGTGGATTAAAAAGCTGTGGTACATATATACAATAGAATATTATGGAGTCATGAAAAAGAAGGAAGTCTTACGTTTTGTGACAACATGGATGGACATGGAAATTATTATGTTAAATGAAATAAGCCAGGCAGAAAAAGAAAAATATCATATGACTTCACTCATTTGAGGAATCCAGTGAACAATGTGAACTGAAGAATGGAATTGAGACAGAGGAGAGATGAAAGGGACCAGAGGAAAAGAGAACAAAGGGAAAGGGGATGATAGGATGGGATAAACCTGAAGGGAAGGGGGGAAGGCACTATGGGGAGGGGGGCAAGGGAGATGTTGAGGGGAATACAGGGGAGGCGGGATGCATTCGGGGCAACGCTAGAATCTATGTAAACACAATAAATTAAAATCAATAATAAAAAATACAAGGGCTGGTAGCCTTAAGTACTGATAAATGACTTAGGCTTTTTATAAAAAATAAAGTTTAAAATTCATTCTGGGTTTGTGCCCAGTATACTATACGATTATGTAGTCGTGAAGACAGTAGTACCTCTTTCCCTTTATTTCATTTAATCTTTTTCTCTGAGTAAGGGACCTTTTATCCTATGAATATGAAGACTTTTTTCATATTTCTACTTAACAGCTATCTAACTGTTCTTACACACTTCTACAGTAGGCTTTTGTTTGGATCTAGCCTTTTCTTAATTTCTGTTCATTTTTGCGATTCTGAGTCGCCATTTGTGATTGTCTTCACTCTTCTCTGGTCCAAAAACACGACCGTGTAGCACAACTACTGACAGTGATGCCTTCCACCTTCTAGAAATCCTAGTTATGTGTAAGTACGTTTCTCCAGACATGTGTCATCCCTGCCTGTTAGGATTCCTCATCATTCCCACCAGGCAGATTTACTGGTAGAACTTTGAGAACCTTTCTGGGTTTTGGTTTTTTATAAATATTTTCAGAGTAGAATTAGGAAAACCAAAGAAGTTCTGTATTAGTGTGTCTAATGTAGTTAGCTTTGCCTCCTCCAGACTGGCATGAGTGAGACCTGATACTTCTAGCCCTGAGTGGTATAGACCACTAAACTATGTTTTGTTTTGTTGTTTTTTTTTTTGAGAAGCAGACCTGTTGTTTTCATTTGAGCCTCCTCATTCTGCTATTGGCTCTAGCATCTTTGAAAGGACTTTTCTCTCCCCAGACAGTTCTAATGATTTTTCTTTGTTTTTTCTCTCCAATTAGTAGATAAAGAGTAAGAGTTGTTAGAGATTTATTGCTTCTTCATTAGTGTTCTTGGGGTAGTGGTGTATAGGAGTTAAGGAATTTCAAAAATTAAAAACTTCACTTTTTTCATATTTGTAGTGTGGTTCAAATACACAGTTGCTTCATGTGTTTCAAGAAGACTTTATTATAGGATATAAACCACATAAGGAAGATTTGGAGAAAAAGGAAACAGCAGTATTTTTCCAGCCATCACAAGGTATTTTAATAGTCTTGAGTTTACTAACCTTAATCTTAAAAAAAGATCTCCAGAAAGCTTTTGATTACAGATTTTTATATCACAAGATTTTCACATCATGCTCATAATTTTTAGCAAATATACCAGTTCTGTCAGAATTGCTTGTTTGTATATTTAGAAGGCATGTGGCTGAAATTACATTTTGAAAGACAGTTTCACTGAAGAAATGTTATTTATGGAGTACTACTGGGCCATAAAAAAGAAGGAAATCTTAACTTTTGCAATAGGATGGGTGAACTTGGATGGTATTAATACTGGGTGAAATAAGCCAGTCAGAAAGACAAGTACCATATTATTTCACTCATGTGGAATCTAATGAACAAAATGAATTAACAAACAAAATAGAAACAGACTCATAGAGAATAGACTGACAGCTGTCAGAGGGGAGGCAAGGGAAGGCGGGTTGTGGGGCTGGGTGAAAAAGGTGATGAAATTGAGCAAAGAAGAAGAAAAAAACTCATGGACACAGTCAGCAGTGCAGTGATTGCCAGAGGGAAGGGCGTGTAGGTGGGTAGAGAAAGGTGAAAGGGGGATTGATGGTTATGGGGGGAGACTTGACTTGGGGTAGGGAACACACAGTGCAATATACAGGTGATGTATTATAGAATCGTACACCTGAAACCTATAAAATTTTAACCCCAACAAGTTCAATTAAATTAAAGAAATGTTATTTATGAAATCTAGTTTAATTCTTTTAAAAAGTAATTGTAATTGTTTAACTCTACAGTTAAATTGTTCTGAATGGTAATAAGTTCCCTATGGTATCTCAAGCAAAACAATTAATATTAGTATAAGTGCAAAATATAATAATAAATTGCTACAGACTCTTGTTGAGTATAGGGTGTAAGATACGTTGTTTGTATGCTAGAAACTTCGGGTATGCTGTGAATTAATGGTACTGTCTTACCGTTTTCTCTGAATATGTAACATTTTTCTTTTTGTTCTCCATAAGCCCTTTCAAAAACAAACCATATGAAGTTTACTTTAAACTTTAATATTTTGCATAAAATGTTCCTTTAGAAGGTATAACTCTGTGATTATAAAACTACCATATTCTGTATTGAATAGAATACTTTCTACTTAAAAGTAGGAAAGACATATTTTACTTTAATAATTCACTTTCTATGGTGAATTTTTTTACTTTATAAAGAGTTTTCAGATAGTTTATTTCATTTGGTTATGGACATATTTAATTTTCCTAGTGTAGCTTTTATTGTGGAATTGTGTATACACATTTAAGGAAAGTATTTCTAATGAATTTGTACAGATAATTTCCTTTAGTGGAAAATCAGAAAGAGTTCCTATCTTCTATGAGGCTTATTAGCTCAAAAATCTTTTCACCCTTCAGACCAGTAATTTTTTCCCTTTTGTGTATTTTTTATATAGTATATCAAACTTTTTCTTCTATATAAGTTATTCAGTTTTCTTTCTTTCTTTCTTTCTTTCTTTCTTTCTTTCTTTCTTTCTTTCTTTCTTTCTTTCTTTCTTTCTTTCTTTCTTTCTTTCTTTCTTTCTTTCTTTCTTTCTTTTTTTCTGAAGTTGGAAACGGGGAGGCAGTCAGACAGACTCCCGCATGCACCCGACCGGGATCCACCTGGCATGCCCACCAGAGGGCGATGCTCTGCCCATCCGGGGCATCACTCTGTTGTGACCAGAGCCATTCTAGCGCCTGAGGCAGAGGCCATAGAGCCATCCCGGCGCTCGGGCCAACTTTGCTCCAATGGAGCCTAGGCTGCGGGAGGGGAAGAGAGAGACAGAGAGGAAGGAGAGGGGGAGAGGTGGAGAAGCAGATGGGTGCTTCTCCTGTGTGCCCTGGCTGGGAATCGAACCCGGGACTCCTGCACGCTAGGCTGACACTCTACCACTGAGCCATAAGTTATTCAGTTTTCATGTTTTATTTTACTATCACTATAGCTTAACAGTATTACTTTATAGATTATTTTCTACTATTTTATAGATTTAAAAATTTTAAATTAAAAAATATGCTTTTCCTTAGCATTTTACCTTTATCTGGGTTTAACTTTTTTATATGCTTTCCAACAAACCTAGCTACCATTCATCATGCTATTTCTAACAGTATGTACATGTCAACTTACTAGAAAACAATAGTTATATAAAGTTGGTACGTATTTTTATTCATCCCTCTATGGGCCCGTGTAACTTTCAAGTCTCATATTAATATATTGATATTTGGCCTGACCTGTGGTGGCGCAGTAGATAAAGCATCAACCTGGAAATGCTGAGGTCGCCGGTTCGAAACCCTGGGCTTGCCTGGTCAAGGCACATATGGGAGTTGATGCTTCCTGCTCCTCCCCACCTTCTCTCTCTGTCTGTCTCTCCCTCTCTGTCTCTCTCTCTCCCTTTCTCTCTCCTCTCTAAAATGAATAAATAAAATTAAAAAATATATATATTGATATTTTATTAATGTATTCAATCTTTTACCACAAGGTGGCGTATACATCTTGGTATATAATGTCTTAGTAACCATTAATATTCTTAGTAGCAGTTATCTACTCTAACCTGAGATATCAAAAGTAAATGCTTTTGCAAGCTGTCTGCACATAGAGGCCATAGGAACCATCTTGTGCAATTGTCATTATTTTTTCTTCTATTGGTGTTTGGTGAACAAGAAAAAGCCTATATAATAGCTATTGGTTTATATAGCAATAATCTCTTATTTGTTTGCATTTCAACAATCATTTTGTTATTATTTTCATCTGATCACAATGAGCTATAATGGCAGGGTTTGGTGTATTTGTGATAATGCTGTGTTTTCTTTGCTTTTTAGTTTTATATATCAAAAGGCCTAGCCTGACCAGGCGGTGGCACAGTGGAGAGAGTGTTGGACTAGGATGCAGAGGACCCAGGTTTGAAACCCTGAGGTTGTCCGCTTCAGTGCGGGCTTGTCTGGCTTGAGCGCGGGCTTGTCTGGCTTGAGCACGGGCTCACAAGCTTGAATGAGGAGTCACTGGGTTGAGCGTGGGATTGTAAACATGACCCTATGTTCGCTGGCTTGAAGCCCAAAGTTGCTGGCTTGAGCAAGGGGTCACTTGCTTAACTGGAGCTCCTGGTCAAGACACATACGAGAATGCAATCAATGAACAACTAAGGTGCCACAGTGAAGAGTTGATGCTTCTCATCTCCTCCCTTCCTGCCTGTCTGTTTCTATCTGTCCCTCTTTCTATCTCTGTCTCTCTTGCTAAAAACAAACAAACAAACAAACAAAAAAACTTTCTCTAAAACAACTCAGTGTTAATGAGAGCATAAAGGGGGCCTGCTTTAGATTAAAACACTTTTTTTTTTTTTGTGACAGAGAGGGACAGACAGGAACAGACAGGAAGGGAGAGAGATGAGAAGCATCAGTTCTTCACTGAGGCACCTTAGTCATTCACTGATTGCATTCTCATATGTGTCTTGACCAGGGGCTCCAGTTGAGCAAGTGATCCCTTGCTCAAACCCGGAACTTTGGGCTTCAAGCCAGTGACCTTTGGGCTCAAGCCAGCAACCATGGGGTCATGTCTTTGATCCCACACTCAAGGCAGCGACCCCACGCTCAAGCTGGTGAGCCCACTCTCAAGCCAGATAAGCCTGTTCTCAAGCCAGTGACCTTGGAATTTTGTACCTGGATCCTCTGCGTTCCAGACTGACACTCTTATCTACTGCACCACCACCTGGTTAGGCTAGAGAAAGTTATTTTATAGGAATTTCTCTGACTAGTTAGTTGTTATGTTATATTACTCACGGATATAGATGTTCTTAGTATATTTCAGTCAGTTTACAGTCATTGTTTTCATTGCTCACATCTTCCTGTATTAGACTGGTGAGGGTTCTTTCAAGCTGGTCCTCGGAATCCTTTTGGCACAGCCTTGTTGGTCTTGGTGGTTTACTTTCTTTCAGGCACAAGTGTATGTTCCTGGCTCCTCTTGTAGATGTCCTTAACAGGAATGGAATCTTCGCTCCAAACTGTTTCTTTTAATGAGGAATGCGATTTAGAGACAGTCTGAGCCCAAGCACTGCTCATTGCCACTGAATTGTCATTATGGATTTTCATTTTTAAGGAAAGTTTTGTTGTCCTGTGTAGATCTCATTTTTATATATGAAGAGTACTACTTATATATATATGAAGAACAGGGAAAATTATGCCCCTAAATAATGTCTTTTTCTGGGTTTGACTCCTGATCAGGGCACATAGGAAAAGCAACAATCTGCTTTGCCCTTCTCCCTCTCCCTCTTCCCCTGCAGCAGCCAGTGGCTCGATTGGTTTGAACATGGCCCCAGGCACTGAGGATAGCTTGCCCATCAACCCAAAATGGGGTTGCTGCGTGGATTCTGGTTGGGGCTTATGTGGGAGTTGGCCTCACTATCTCTCCTCCTCTCACCTAAAAAAATAATTTTAAAAAATATCTTTTCAAAAATATTGTCTATTTCTGAAATGTCCCTTCTGTATCACTAACACTGTCCCTCCCACCATGAATTTTTTAAAATGCTCTTTTATATAGGAAAAACAAGATAAATGTTTATTTTTTTCTCTTAATTGCCAATTTTTCAAATAAGGAGTTAGTGTCCCAGGTATGTGGGGGGCGTGCAGTGAAACTGGCATGGCACGTGTGCCACCCAGCCCTTGTGGCTCTCTGTGTGGCTGTCACTTTCTTACCCTGCTCTGCCTTTCTCTCCTCTTTTCATTTTTTTCTTCTTCTTTTCAATTTTTCTTGTGTGCCCTCTCTTTCTTGTTTGGTATTTTTATGAATTCATGTTTTCTTTCTTTTTTTTCTATAGTCAATGTGTTTTAATAAAGTGTATTCATTTTTACTCTCTGATGCTCATATTGTCCCATCTTTGACCAATAGGTGTGCCTTCATGTTTGCTTTTGTATACTTTTTTTTATTCATTTTAGAGAGGGAGAGAGAGAGAAGGGGGGAGAAGCAGGAAGGATCAACTCCCATATGTGCCTTGACCAGGCAAGCCCAGGGTTTCAAACTGGCGACCTCAGCATTCCAGGTCAACTCTTTATCCACTGTGCCACCACAGACCAGGCAGCTTTTGTATACTTTTGATGTAGCCCCATTAGTATTTGATAGCTACCTAACTGTTGGCACAAAGATTATATAAAACAGCTTCTAAATGTCTATTCTTCCTTCTTCCTCCCAACCTCTATGCATAGTAAGAGATGTTTATAAAAATGTCTGTTTTTAATGTTATAGAAATGTATTAACTTAAATATTGTTTTCCTTTAAACAACAGGATATCGCCCACCACCATTTTCAGAAAAGTTCTTTCTAGTAGTAATTGAAAAGGACAGCAATAATAACTCTATTCTCCATATGTGGCACCTTCATCTTAAATCTGTACAGCCATGTTTAAGTAAGTAATTGTACCCTAATTTTTATGTAGAGATGATGTGAAATATTATTTTATTGAATATTCTTTAGTTTACTTAATTTTTTAAAATTATTTTTATTTATTTATCCTTTTTTAGAGGAGAGAGAGAGAGAGAAGGGGGGAGGAGCAGGAATCATCAACTCCTATATGTGCCTTGACTGGGCAAGCCCAGGGTTTTGTTTCGGGGTTTTTTTTCACAGAGACAGAGAGAGAGTCAGAGAGAGGGATAGATGGGGACAGACAGACAGGAACAGAGAGAGATAGAAGCATCAATCATCAGTTTTTCGTTGTGACACCTTAGTTGTTCATTGATTGCTTTCTCATATGTGCCTTGACCATGGGCCTTCAGCAGACCAAGTAACACCTTGCTCGAGCCAGCGACCTTGGGTCCAAGTTGGTGAGCTTTGCTCAAACCAGATGAACCCACGCTCAAGCTGGCGACCTCGGGGTCTTGAACCTGGGTCCTCTACATCCCACTCTGACGCTCTATCCACTGCGCCACCGCCTGGTCAGGCAAGCCCAGGGTTTTGAACTGGTGACCTCAGCATTTCAGGTCGCTTTATCCACTGCGCCATCATAGGTCAGGCTTAATTTTTTTTTTTTTTTTTTTTACAGGGACAGAGAGAGAGTCAGAGAGAGGGATAGATGGGGACAGACAGACAGGAACGGAGAGAGATGAGAAGCATCAATCATCAGTTTTTTGTTGCGACACCTTAGTTGTTCATTGATTGCTTTCTCTTATGTGCCTTGACCGCGGGCCTTCAGCAGACCGAGTAACCCCTTGCTTGAGCCAGCGACCTTGGGTCCAAGCTGGTGAGCTTTTTGCTCAAGCCAGATGAGCCTGCGCTCAAGCTGGCAACCTCAGGGTCTCGAACCTGGGTCCCCTGCACCCCTGTCCGACGCTTTATCCACTGCACCACCACCTTGTCAGGCTAGTTTACTTAATTTTTTAAAATGAAGATCTAGAACTGTAAATTGAGGTTGATGAACTGAAGTATGTGTATGCTGAACTTTTAATCACGTCGTAAATCATTAATGAAACAGGTTAATCTAAAACCATGGACACATTAGGCATAAAGAAATACTGACTTATTTCTTCCATCAATACTTAATGTTTACTATGACTCTGTTCTAGATACTGTGTCTCTATAAGTCCCTTTAGCTATAGAATTACTATTGTATATACTTTGTTGTTAGATAATATTGATACATAATGCCTTCTGATACAATGTACATTAGCTTTTGCATTAAGAGAAGCAGATTTGGCCCTGGCCGGTTGGTTCAGCGGTAGAGCGTCGGCCTAGCGTGCGGAGGACCCGGGTTCGATTCCCGGCCAGGGCACACAGGAGAAGCGCACATTTGCTTCTCCACCCCTCCGCCGCGCCTTCCTCTCTGTCTCTCTCTTCCCCTCCCGCAGCCAAGGCTCCATTGGAGCAAAGATGGCCCGGGCGCTGGGGATGGCTCTGTGGCCTCTACCTCAGGCGCTAGAGTGGCTCTGGTCGCAACATGGCGACACCCAGGAGGGTCACAACATGGCGACGCCCAGGATGGGCAGAGCATCGCCCCCTGGTGGGCGTGCCGGGTGGATCCCGGTCGGGCGCATGCGGGAGTCTGTCTGACTGTCTCTCCCTGTTTCCAGCTTCAGAAAAATGCAAAAAAAAAATTAAAAAAAAAAAAAAAAAAAGAGAAGCAGATTTGCTTTTTAGAACAATATGGTTGAGCATCTGAACTGAAGCTCATAAGTAGAACTGTTTTTGTAACACTTTAGGAAATGCAACCTTGATAAAAAATTATTTCAGGCATGCTTTTTAACATATATATTAATTTCTTAACAACGTAGAAAATGTATAGTATGAAGCAAAAAAGAAATGATCATAGATCTTTTTAAAACAAACTTTTACTTTCTGAAAGATAATTCTTAAAGAGCTACATAGATAGCCGTATCAAAATGAATCTCTTATAAACTATTTAATGCAAAATATTTGAGTCATTAAAAGAATTTATTTCATGCCCAACCTGTGGTGGCACAGTGAATAGAGAGTCTACCTGGAATGCTGAGGTCGCTGGCTCGAATCCCCAGGCTTGCCCGGTCAAGGCACATATGAAAGGCAACTACTTTCACATCCCAGTCCGATGCTCTATCCACTGCGCCACCGCCTGGTCAAATATACACTATGGAATACTACTCAGCCATAAGAAATGATGACATCAGATCATTTACAGCAAAATGGTGGGATCTTGATAACATTATACGAAGTGAAATAAGTAAATCAGAAAAAACCAGGAACTGCATTATTCCATACGTAGGTGGGACTTAAAAGTGAAACTAAGAGGCATTGATAAGAGTGTGGTGGTTACGGGGGGGGGGGGGAGGGAAAGGGGGAGGGGGAGGGGCACAAAGAAAACTAGATAGAAGGTGACAGAGGACAATATGACTTTGGGTGATGGGTATGCAACATAATTGAACGACAAGATAACCTGGAGTTGTTATCTTTGAATATATGTATCCTGATTTATTGATGTCGCCCCATTAAAAATAAAATTATTAAAAAAAAGAAAGGCAACTACTGTGAGTTGCTGCTTCCCTCCCCTCCCCCTACCCTCTTCTCCCCTCCCCCCATCAATCTAAAAAAAAAGAAGCCCAGTGATTTGATAGAACATTTTTTACCTGTGGCTAGTATAGGCTAATCTTGAGACAGCAGGAATCCAAAAATTATTTCAAAGCCTTTGGAGTTCATTCATGGCATTACATGACAGAAAGCAACTATCTTTTGGTTCTAACACTCACAGCAGTTTACTTAGTGTATATTGCCGTTCACAGCTAGAACTTGAGTTTATCAGTGTGTTGAAAATCCTGGCAGAGTTTAAAATGATAGGCTTAAATTTAGATGGGGAAGGAACATGTTGCATTTCTTCTAGGTGCCAGTCACTGAGATAGATTCAGTATAAATGTAAGATAGATACTGTTCCCACTTTACTGATGAAATAATGTTAGGTAACTTGACCAACTCCTGCATTTAGCTTGTCACAAAACCAAGTTTCAAAATCAGGTCTCTGGCTCTAAAGCCTTTGCTTTTTTTCTGCTCTTATTTTCTTTCTTAATATTAGATATATATTAGAAAATTGCCTGTTTTAGGAAGAGAAATGTAGTTCAATCTTTTTAGCCGATGAGAAAATAGCCAGAGATAGTGAAGTGCGTTGCCTAAGGAAACATATCTAGTTAGTGATGGAGCCAGGAATAGTACTTCTGTCTTCTGACTACTTATTCAAGTTTGTAGTCTTATTCTATTTAACAAAAAAAGTTTTCATATTTCTTCTTGAATGGTCTGCCGTTATAAAATAGAGTGACATATTTAATGTTTGCCAACAGCAAAAGGGGATTGATTATTATCTCTTGGTATTCTGGTGCTTTTTAGATGTACAAAGCAGTAAGACATCATCCTTGCCCTTGATGAATCCAGTCTAATGGGGGCGGGGGGAGACACACATACAAATAAATATAATGCAAAATAGCCCTCATATGTAGCAGAAGCAGAGGTGATAATCTGCTTAGAGATTTACACTTCACTCTGATGTGAAAGGTTGAAACTCTTTGGAAGAAGCCAGTCAACTGATACTTCTATTTTTTTGTATTTGTTCTTGAAATCATTATTTTGTTTCAGCACTTAATATTTAAGAGGCTGGTATTTTAGTATTCTCTTTGCCACAGCTAATTATATGACCTAAGGAAATTCACTAAGGTCTTCAAGTTTAAATTTCTTTATTTATTAAGGAAGGCAGTAACCTTGTTATTTCTCCAAGTTTGAGTCCATTTGTTTCAGCAACACTTGGCCTGCTTATTCATATAGATTTCTGGGATCTACCCCAAAGTAGCTGAATCAGTGTCTCTGTAATTAGGCACAGAAAACTTTTATGTTAACAAATTCCTCAAGCTTTTTATGTGTTTTAAAGGTTGAAGCCCTGGTTGATTAGCTCAGTGGTTTAGAGCCTCATCCCAAAACGCCAAGGTTGTAGTTTCGATCTCTGGTAAGGGCACATACAGGTAGCAACCAGTGACTGTATAAATAAGTGGAACAAGAAATGAAAAGGAGAAAAAACTCTCTCCTCTCTCTCCACCCTACCCTCTCTGTCTCTCTAAAATCAATCAATTAAAAATAAGGTTGAGAACATTATATTAGAAACTTAAGGTTTTTTCTAGTTTTTAAATGTGATTCTTCCCTGACAGTGTCCCTGTGATGGAGATGCTAAGAAAGAGTAAAAGAGTTAAAAATATATACATATATTTTTAATTATCAAAGTAGCTGAGCAAAGTCTGAAAAGTAACCTTGTTTCCAAAGTACTTTTAAGAAACCGTGTTTTTAAAATGATAACAAAATGTATTCTATTTGATGTGTATAGTGATGATAGTAATATATTTCATAATTTTGTGATTTAAAGCTAAAGCTTCAGAAGGTATTTCATCAGAGAGTCTACTTTCTGTCCCGGGACAGAAGAACACAGACTCTGTTCCAGAAGCCTCTCCCAGTATGAGCCCCATGTCGCATTCTTCCTCCATTGCCAATCTCCAAACTGCTAGTAAGCTTATTCTGAGTTCTAGACTGGTGTATAGCCAACCTCTTGATCTCCCAGAAGGAATTGAAGTAATAAGAGCAACACCTTCAGCAGGTAAGGTACCTTTAAGACCAGGGTGTTGTACCTCAGCGTGATCTTCATTGGATAAAATGCATGGACTCTTCTGAAATACTCTATATTAACATTAAAATAAAGATTTAATTTTTAGGAATGATATATTTGTTTAGAAACATCTTTATAAGGAATAATTTTCTGTTATTAATGTAATCAACTTGACAAAATGGTGTGAATATTTTAATGTGAAGTTTCTTGTCTGCAGTATGACTTTGTGTAAAAAGAAATACTATGATAGCAAAATTGTAAAGAACAAATATGTTAATTTGTGAATCATTGAATTTTATTTTTTTTTAATTAAGGCTTTTCCTCTACCATATGCTAATCGTGTCTCACTTTTATTAAGTATGTTTGAACTAGAGTTGGCAGATACTTTGGTGAAAAAAGGTAGGATACAAAACTATAGTTTGGCTAGTCCATAATTGTACTGACTTTAACAAGGTGTAGGAGATAGTTTGTAGGGCAGGGTTGGAAGACAAATTTTAAAAGATCTGTCACTTGAAGAATTATAATGGAGGAGTTCCCAGAGTAGTATTTTTGGGGAACTGAAATTGGAGATTCAAGACTATATTCCAGTTACTGGTAAATGATTTTGAGTGTGAGGGTTCTCTTATTCATCCCTAAGACAGTGTTGAATTCAGAGTTGGAAAGATCACATTAAGTGTTAACTCAGGACTTTTGTGGCAGGTGCAGATCTAGGCCAGTTTTTTAATCTTTAAAAATATTTAGTAAGTTTGGGATATACTTAAATAAGTTTGTTAGCATTGATAATAATAAATTATAATTTTCAGGAGCTTTATAAAATACTTTTAGATATGTTATTTGACAGTAACACTCCAAAAGAAATAGTAACATTATTTAGATGGAACAAGCTCAGATGTTTAAGTTGCTTTTCCTCTGTTACGAAGATATCAGTGCACTGGAACTTGAATACAGGCCTCTGACCCCGATCTTAATCTCTGTTACCCCTATATTATTATATTGCTATTACATCTCAACTCTAAGATGATAGATAGGCAGTCTTAGTCTTTGGCAGCCAGGAATAAATGTGAGGGTTCTGGTTCATTGTTAAGAGAGTGTGAATTAAACCTGGTAAAAAGGGTGAGATCTAGTGGTCCGTTTAGCTGTCTGAAAACATTTTCATGGTAGGGGCTGGTCTAGGGTCTGTATTATTTGAGGACAGGTTGGGGACATTTGAAGAGCAAATCGTGAAGATTACATAAGCATCTATGATGAAAGTGATAAAAGCTAGAGAATGACAATCCAGTGGGGCCTGCTGTGGCAAGGGCATATCAAAATTATAGCAGATCACAGACCTATTTATTAAGGATTAACTGGAATTTACTTTAATGAAATATTTGCCTCATTTAAGCTTAATTACCTTAAAACAAATTAAGTTATTATTATTGCATATTTTTATTTCATAAATGGGCTGTTCAATACTTCTGTAGATACCTTGAACAATGGACATTGTGTCGGGCACTAGTTAAGGGGGGTCTGCAGAATTATTCTGAAGAAGTTCATATTGACTTTGGATTGATCACATTCCAGAATTTGATTATTGGCATATTATTTTTGGTTCTATTATTTTGACTGACTGTATGCTTTTTCTTTTTTAAGGCCATCTGAGTTCTTCTTCAATTTATCCAGTGTGCCTTGCACCTTATTTAGTGGTTACAACTTGTTCTGACAATAAAGTACGCTTCTGGAAATGTAGTATGGAAACCAACCTACAATGTAGAAGTGATGAGAAGGAAACTTATCACTGGAAGAGATGGCCCTTGATGAATGATGAAGGGGAAGATAATAGCAGTACAGTGAGCATTGTGGGAAGACCAGTTGCTGTTAGCTGTTCATACACAGGTCGCCTTGCAGTGGCTTACAAACAACCTATCCAGCACAATGGTTTTGTTTCCAAAGAATTTTCCATGCACGTTTGCATATTTGAATGTGAATCTACGGGAGGGTCAGAATGGGTTTTAGAACAAACAATTCATCTTGATGACTTGGTCAAGGTAGGGAGTGTACTTGATTCAAGAATCAGTGTCGACAGTAATCTGTTTGTGTACAGCAAATCAGATGCCCTTTTGAGCAAGGATAGTTATCTCATTCCCAATATCAAGCATTTAGTGCATTTGGATTGGGTATCAAAAGAAGATGGCTCCCACATTCTCACAGTGGGGGTCGGTGCTAATATCTTCATGTATGGGCGGCTTTCAGGGATTGTGACTGAACAAACCAACAGTAAAGATGGAGTAGCCGTCATCACTTTACCACTAGGTGGTAGTATCAAGCAAGGAGTTAGGTCAAGATGGGTTCTTCTTAGATCTATAGACTTAGTATCTTCTGTTGATGGTACACCTTCACTGCCTGTATCTCTCTCTTGGGTAAGAGATGGAATATTGGTAGTAGGAATGGATTGTGAAATGCATGTATATGCGCAGTGGAAGCATAGTATCAAATTCGGAGACATGGAAGCTCATAGTCCTGATGCAGAAGAGACTGCAATACAAGATCATTCTGCTTATAAATCTAGTATGTTATCAAGAAAAAGTATTGTTGAAGGAACAGCTGTTACTGATGATGTTTTTTGTTCACCAACTGTAGTTCAAGATGGTGGCTTATTTGAGGCTGCACATGTACTTTCCCCTACTCTCCCACAGTATCATCCAACTCAACTGTTAGAACTGATGGACTTAGGGAAAGTTCGCAGGGCTAAAGCTATTCTCTCTCATTTAGTTAAATGTATTGCAGGTGAAGTTGCAATAGTTAGAGATGCTGATGCTGGAGAAGGAACTAAGCGACATCTTTCTCGAACCATTAGTGTAAGTGGCAGTACAGCAAAGGATACAGTCACCATAGGAAAAGACGGTACTCGAGATTACACTGAGATAGATTCTATTCCTCCACTACCATTACATGCATTGCTTGCTGCAGATCAAGATACAACCTACAGAGTCTCAGAAGAAAGTACAAAAATACCGCAGAGCTCTGAAGATCATACTGAGAGCCAACCAGAGGATCAGTATTCAGAGTTGTTCCAAGTACAGGATATAACAACAGATGATATTGATTTAGAGCCAGAGAAAAGAGAAAATAAATCCAAAGTAATAAATCTTTCCCAATACGGACCAGCTTACTTTGGCCAAGAACATGCGAGGGTGCTTTCAAGTCATCTTATGCACTCGAGTCTGCCGGGCCTTACCCGTTTGGAGCAGATGTTCCTGGTAGCCTTGGCTGACACGGTGGCGACCACTAGTACTGAGCTCGATGAAAACAGAGATAAGAGTTACTCAGGTAAATATTCTCACTAAAAATTTATGAAGTTATCATTAGTAAACTACTTGTATTACCCACTTAAGCAATGATTCATATTAAATTGCAGTCTTTCTTTAAGAGACCTTTCAAAGACAGTTACTGCTATATTATTCATTGTGATTAGTTGTGAAAGGAAGGACAGTTGGGGTAGGCTGTGACATACACATATGACTTCATGGGTCCGTGATATCTGTGTGCATTTCTGCATGAGTTTCACCCTGAAACCTGTGTAGGATTTTGGATATAGTCTTCTGCTTTTTCAGATTGATTTCTATGGTTTATTTGTTTATTTACTTTTAGTCCTATTTATAGCCCATTTGTTAATTTTACAGTTGAACCATGAGGTTTATATATACTTCATGGGTTCAACTTGTTCATCTTATCATTCTAGATATAATTTTTTCAATTACCCAGTTTTCTCCAAAAAGTCTTTTTTGATAAAGGAGGATTTTGCATATTTTAATGTAATGTATGTCTTGCTTAACTCATTCTGTAACCAGAAGATTTTTGGCTGCCTCCTGAAACTAGATTGCATTTTCTTTCATGCACATAGTTGAAGGTAACTGTTCTGATGCTAAATAGTGGCATTAACAAAGGGAACAATTAATATTGTGGAGATGTTTTATGTGCTGGGAGTTTTATGTACTTTATCATATTTAGTTATCACAACAGTCTTCTAGGAGGTAGTTATTATTATATTTAATTTTATAGATGAAGACTGATTCTTGGGGAGATTATGTGACATATAATATCACAGTGATATTAGATAAGTTGAAACTGGGGTTTATATGTAGATAAATTGTTGTCTTCAAGCCTGTATTCTTTAACTATTTTATAAAATTTCCAAATTTAAGTAAAAAAGATTGTTCCTCAAAGCCACCTGGAATATATATCTTTAAGGAGGCTTATACTCTTAAAATATATCCCCAAAGTTTTCCCTTGTATAGATGAAAATAACTGGAGACCTTAGAGGGTTTTATCCATACTTATTTCCTAACCATGTTAATTTAAATAATCCTAATCATTATGAATTTGTATGCAATAGAGCAACATTTTTCCTAGAGTAGCCTTAAGCTTTTGGTACAAACTTAACGTGCATTAGAGTTTTTACTCTGGGACATTAAGAAAGCAGGCATGCTACAATCTATGAAAAATAGTTTAGACTTCCTGATACAAAACTGTATCATTGGCTAGGCAATATGAAAATGGCTCATCTTGGTCACTAGAGTATCATTAGGTAGTTAAGCAGAGTGAATATCTCTGTTTCACAGATGGGAAACTGAAACTCAGAGATTAAGTTGTACATTTCATTAAATGGATTCTAAGTAAATGAGTTCTTCCATTTGTTCTGGTGAGACAGCTCAGAGGCATTCTTGACTCTCTCTCTCATACCCCATATCCAGCCCCCTGGCGAATAATGGTCAGTTCTACTGTATCTAGAATGCAGTAGTTTCTGAGCACCTCCCCTCTTACCACACTGGTCTAAGTCACTGTCACCTCCTGCTTAATTATTGACAAAGTTTCCTGAACTGCCTCATTTTTGTTATCTCAGTCTGTTCTTCATGTAGGAACCAGTGATTATTCTAAAACAAAATTACATTAAATCTCTTCCCCTGCTCAGCATATACCAGTGGCTGCCTATCTCACTTTAGAGTAAAAGCCAAATCCTTACGATGGTCTACAAGGCCCTATGTGATCTGTACTTCTTTCCACTCTACTATATTGGCCTCTGCTGTCCCATAAACACACTAATCACATTCCTGTTCCAGGCTCTTTGTACATATTGTTTCATTTGTGTAGAATGCTCTTCCAGATTTGTGCATGTTTTCGCAGTCCCTTGCCTCCTCAGATTTCTGCTGAAATGTCATCTTATTGAAGTGTTCTTCCCTGGTCACACTATGTAAAGACATTAAAGTACTCACAGAGGAATATACTCAAAATTATCTTATATATTTTGTGTGAATTACCAATAATAAATTTATTCATTTTCTAACTTTTGTTTGGTTTGTGACCTGTTGCATTCCTTTTCCTTAAACATATTTTCTGTTTACATTACAGGAAGAGACACGTTAGATGAGTGTGGTTTGAGATACCTATTAGCTATGCGCTTGCACACATGCCTTCTGACATCACTGCCTCCTTTATACCGAGTACAGCTACTTCATCAAGGTATTTACTTGTTTGAACCTTTGCACAACTTTTATTCAGAATGTGATTGGTGTGTTTATATTTATGTAGAAGCATCATGTAAATCATATCTATATACCTATCACTAGACCTAAGACCTTCCAGTCACATAGTACCCGCTTACTATTTTTTTCCCCCTTTTTTTTTTTTTTTTTTTTTGTATTTTTCTGAGGTTAGAAGCAGGCGGGGAGGCAGTGAGACAGACTCCCGCATGCACCTGACCGGGATCCACCCGGCATGCCCACCAGGGGGCGATGCTCTGCCCATCTAGGGCGTTGCTCCGCTGTAGCGGGAGCCATTGTATAGTGCCTGAGGCGGAGGCCACAGAGCCATCCTCAGAACCCAGGCCAACTTTGCTCCAATGAAGCCTTGGCTGCGGGAGGGGAAGAGAGAGATATAGAGAAAGGGGAGGAGGAAGGGTGGAGAAGCAGATGGGCGCTTCTCCTGTGTGCCCTGGTCAGGAATCAAACTTGGGACTTCCACACGCCAGGCCGACGCTATACCAGTGAACCAACTGGCCAGGGCTCCACTTACTATTTGTATGTATTTTTCAGCTCTATTCTGTGACTTTTGCTCATCCATTTTAGTTTCTTAGACTCCTCAATAAAGTTTTAGTAGCTTAGCAGTAAACCTGATAATACCTGATGTAACCCAACGTGGTCCTGAATTTCTTTGACATTTGATGCCTTTTCTTTAAAAATTCTGTAAATTTTGCCCAACATATTAATTTTTCTGTTTATTTTAATATAAACATTATGTTCTAAGTTATTTACTGACAAGTAAAGCTGTTGTTTCAGGACTGTCTTCCGTATAGTAATCCTGCATAGTGCCACACACACCGCTTTGAGACATAAGGATTTATATCAACTCTTAATTACAGGTTAAAAAATTGAAACAATTTAAAATGACCTGCCCAAAATATAGGGCTATTCATTAATAGAGCTTGAATTAGAGTTTCAATTCAGTGCAGTGTTTTCATTAGACTACATTCCTTTTGAAATCAGCATTCTGGACTGACTTACCTCCTTCAAATATGTGTTATAGTATTGTGGGACTTAGAATACCAGGCTTCACAGTTTATTATTCTTGATAATAATAAACTAGGGTACTAGGGAGTACCCTTTATCCTCAGTACAGGTACTTTGAAAATACAGTAGTCAAATACTCTGTCATTTGTCTAAACTATATTTAATCTATCCAGTTACTTGTTTTTGAACACATTTTGCTATTTTTTTTCCATTTGAATTATCACTGTAATGAATGACCTTATTACATCATATAAATATTTATGTATATATCTGATTATTTCATCACATTAGTTTACTAGTAGTAGAATTACTGAATCATAGGGCTTGAAAATTCTTTTTTAAATTTTTTTTGTATTTTTCTGAAGTGAGAAGCAGGGAGGCAGAGAGACAGACTCCTGCATGTACCTGATTGGGATCCACCTGGCAAACCCACCAGGGGGCAATACTTTGCCCATCTGGGGTGTTGCTCCATTGCAACAGTAGACCTTCTAGTGCCTGAAGCGAAGGCTATGGAGCCATTCTTTGCCTGGGCCAACTTTGCTCCAATGGAGCCTTGGCTGTGGGAGGGGAAGAGAGAGACAAAGAGAAAGTAGAGGGGTCAGGGTGGAGAAGCAGATGGGCGCCTCTCCTGTGTGCCCTGGCTGGGAATCGAACCCCAGACTTCCACACGCCAGGCCAATGCTCTACCACTGAGCAACCAGCCAGGACAGGGCTTGAAAATTACTAACTTTTGATAAGTATTGCTAGTTTGAAAGACTGCTAATTTATTTTCTCAGAAGCAGTGTTTGATGATGCCAGAACAACTCATTGCCAATACTTTGTTATCATTTAAACAATTTATGCCATTTGGATGGGTTTAAAAAATGTTGTCTTAATGTTCTTTTAAATTTTAATCTTAAATGGTAGTCAGATGGTACCGACTCATTTAATGCCAACTGTGTGTGTTGTCTAGGGAGATTTAAAACACTTTAAATTTCTAAAGCTTTGTCAAATTTCATTTTCCCTTTAATACAGTTCAAACACTGGAGATGAGAAAGGACTGGGATAGGTGATGGTACCGGAAACAGTTTTCAGGGAAAACGATAAGTAGCCAATATATAGGTAGAAAGGCTAAGAAGAACAGAGATAAAGTGCAAAGAATAGCCTGCCTTTGGTCAACAATTAAAAATGGATGCCTCTGTCTTTTTCTTTCTAATACCTTTTTTCACCTCTAATAGTTAGGTTTCCAAATACATTCACTGCTCTTTTTATGACAAAAAAAGTATGCATTTGCATTGCTATATAATAGCAATTTCTAAAGCAATGTGTCAGTTATTTGATTTAATAATTCTATCTTAACTCAGACAAGATTTAAATAATGAGAAAATTAATCTGCCTTTTAGGTTCTGAAAAACTATAAATTGATATTATTAAATTTTGTTAATTTTTTCCTCTAAATTTATAGTGGCAGTCAAGGCTTTCTGCATTGATTTTTGTGGTATGATTTCAAAACAGTTGTATATGAATGTTAGCAATAGGAAATTTAAAAGGCAAGATTATTCAAAATGGTCATAACAGTTTTTTCCATTAGACTTTTGAAAGGAATTATTTTGAAGTAGTAATTGTTCAAAAAGCTATAAACTATATAGTTGTTAATGAAAAAAATTGTATGTAGTAGTATTGATGGCCTGTAGTATTATTGAGAGACCAGTGTTGGAACATGACCAACATTGACCCCAGACAGTTCTTTGTTTACAAAATGGCTTCATGTAGAAGACTACTTTGACTAATTTGGCTTCTTTCCTAGGCTTTTCAGGGTTCTTCCCAGTATTCTCAGTATCTGTTACCACTCTGTGTGGTCCAGTCCCCTCATGTTTCCTCTTCACTCTGCTCTAAGCAGAATAATACAGTGTTATCAAGTCTAAGGTGATGGAATATATAGTGACAGAAAATTATTTGACTTTGAGTGATGTGTGTACAACAACATAATCAACAGTTCAAATGCTGTAGAAGTGTTTACCTGAACCTTTGTACTCTTCTTGATCAATTTCACCATTAAAGTTAATTTTCTAACTAAAATTTAAAAATTAAAAAAAAAAGTTAAGTGTCATCAGTAGTTAAACTATTAATAAACTCATTTGTACTTCCAAGTCTAATGGTGTCACTAAACCCATTTTGTTGCCTCTTAATATAGCCTGGATTGCTGTCAGCCTTCTACTAACTAGGGCAAAAAAGTTTGCCATGTCCTATCAATATTAGGCAGCTTTAAACTACTTTCAATCAAGGTGCTAAATGCAGAGGACTGTGCCTCCTCACTGTTACTCCCTAGAACTTGCATGAAGTTTAGAGCTTCCTTTAAAGTGATATTTAGCTCTTTGGCCAGGGGGATGAAGAGGGCAGTTTTCAATATTCAGTACTAAAGGATATGGTCCGCAAGCAAGCGAAATTGAAAAACCCACCCAAGCATATAGGCCAAGATACTTTGACTTAACCAAAGCTTTCACTGTTGATAAATTTGGTCTGTGTACATGAATGGCTTTGTATTCAAATATCTTTCCAATGAGTAAAAGTTTTTGTATTTCTCTCCTGCAGGGGAACAAAAGCAAGTCTGTTTAGGAAAGAGAGATTTTGACTTTGTATATTCCTATCCCTCATACTATATTTAGAAGCTTATAGTCTAAAATCCTGAAAGATGAAATACTTCCTTTCCTTCTTTTTTCTGCTTGAGAATTTCCAAATGAATGAATACATGACTATGTGAAGAATTGTTTTTGCTCTGTTTTGACATAGTTCTGAAGGTTATTATTTTATATTTCTAATTTAGGTGTGTCTACGTGCCACTTTGCTTGGGCTTTTCATTCTGAGGCTGAGGAAGAACTGATTAATATGATTCCTGCAATTCAGAGAGGAGACCCTCAGTGGTCTGAGTTAAGAGCTATGGGAATTGGTTGGTGGGTCAGGAATATTAACACTCTTCGAAGATGCATTGAAAAGGTAAGTTTACTTCATTGGATTTTTAAAAAATTGAGAGAGAGACAGAGAAGGGAGAAAGAAAGAGAGAGAGGAGAAAGAGGAGAGCCATCAACTCACAGTTGTGTCACTTGAGTTGTTCATTGATTGAGTCACTTGAGTTGTTCATTCTCCTACATGCTTGACTGGAGGGCTCCAGCAGAGCCAGTGGCTCCTTGCTTAAGCCAGTGACCTTTGGATCATGTTGATGATCCCACCCTCAAGCTGGCCTCTGGCTTTCAAACTGGGGACCTCAGTGTCCTGGGTCGATGCTCTATCCACTATATCAACACTGATCAAGTTACTTCATTGGATTTTGAACTTAAAAAGTCTTTTCTTGAAGGATAAAAAATAGTATCTTTCAGAAAACCTGTAATGAGGAATTATTTTGTATATCTTGAGATCTTGAAAATTTCTTAAATAAAAATTTTTTGGAAATTTCAAAACTTGAATTTTATAAAATGTTATATAATATATCAATTATCTTTTGTCATATATACTGAGTTTATAATACTTATGGAATAGCAATATTTTCTGCTATCCTTTAAGGTGTGTTCTAATTTAAGAAACTACAAAAACCTAAATTTAGAAAGTAAATTTAAGTACTTGTCAGTTATATACATTGCGTAGAAAACTCATTCCTTTTGTATAAAGGATTCTCTGCATGGCTAGGTTAATAAACAGCAAACTTCTTGTGCATATGTAAAATAGATTCAATAAAAAATTTTGGGGCCCTGGTCGGGTGGTTCAGTGGACACAGCCACCATACTGGTGCATCAAGGTCACATGTTTAATCTCTGGTCAGGGCACATACGAGAAGCAACCAGTGAGTGTACAACTAAATGGAACACATAAGTGGAACAGTGAGTTGATGCTTCTTTCTTTTCCTTTCTCTCAAATTAAGGGAAAAAATTTTTTTTAAGTTTTGATTTGTGTGTACTTGAAAAACATACCTATGGCAGCAAATAAAACATGCTATAAATTTTTAAATGGGTATTTGGAATCAATTTTCTGGTATATTCCTTTTAGGAAAAAAATTGTTTAAAAATTGTTAGTGGAAGCTGAAAGTTCTTTCAGTGTTGCAGAAACTGTTACTGAGCACCTACTGTGTGCCAGGTTTGGCTCTGGTTGCTTTTCAAAAATTATTTCATCGTCTCGTCAGTCCCGTCTCCATTTTTCACCTGATGGTACTAAGACTCAGAGAGGCTAGGTAACCAGCCCAAACCCCATTAGTTATAATTGTTAGATTTAGTTTGTACCCATTCGACTCTGTCAGGGTTAGGAAAGTGGCATTCTCATTCATTGTTTACTTTTAAGAGTCCATTGAAATTCCTGAAGTAAAATGGATGATTCTATGTTTATGAAATATCAAATGTATTTCTCCCAAGAGGAATTTATTCTAATATAGTAGTAATTCTCAAATTTTAGTGTCAGAAGAATCACCTGGCAGGCTTATTAAAAATGCATATCCTTCAGTTCTGCTCCCATTTCATTTGGTAGGCTGGTGGGACTGTGGCCGCTTCCTCTTGATTAATGTCCTGTGATTCTGGTATTCATGGTTTTCAGATCACAGTTTGAAGTGTGAGTAGAAAAGTGTCATTTTCCTCGTACATGCAAGGTAGCAGTATGATATCTGTATTTCTCCTCTCAAAATAGGCACAAATGTCACAAGGAATTTTTCTCACACCAACCAATAGATCTTATTTCTGGTATATAGGAAAAGTTAATGTTTTAATATATAAATAACACAGTATCTGCATGACATTTTTTATGTCCCAAAGCAGTGGACAAAAAAAGGGCATATTTTGTTTGAAATGTTTCAGATACTGCCTACAGAGATCTCTTCAATTTTTTGTCAACTATGTGTTGTGTTATTATAATTAAATATTTCTGATATATACATATGATTTATTTCCACAAGTAATTTCTCTCAAAATTAAATCAAAAGGTTATATAAATTTTTTGCCTTGAGATGTGTATTATAAATCCTTAGCTGAAGTTGAATAAAAATTTCTCTTAATATTACAAAACATTGAAATACTAAGTTAAGTGATTAAAGGCAGAGAAAATACTAAAATGGGGGAAGAGAAAAGAGTATTGAGAGTAAAGCATTTTCATGGTACAGTTCCCCTCTCTCCCATGCCTCGGTAGCTTCCTGCTTCCCTATCAATGTGAGCTAAAAAAAATCCATTGTTTTTATTATTATGCCTCTCAACTTAGTGATTTACATAGTAGGTTTGAAAAATAAGATGTGGTCTATTTGATATTGTGTTCGAAACAATATAATTATATATAATGTTACTAACTTAATTTTTAAACTTACACTGAGTTGATTGGGTCTGTGTATACTCAGCAACTTTGCTTATATGGCTCAAAGGAGCTTATCAGTTATAATACAAGGAAAATTATATGCTCATTAAGACTTTTTCTCATGACATTTTTAAGAACTAAAATCTATAATCCCTTTAAAGTAATGGAGCTTCAACCTTCTGTTGTTTAATTACATGTCAGAGAGAATGTAGCAATCCTTCAGAATTGTTAAAATTTGATTGAAAAATACCAGAAAAGCATGCTTGTAATATAAATGTGTGTATGTAATTGATATTTATTCACAGATGTCTGTATTAGTATTGGGTGCAAGCTTTAAATTGTGAAATCACATATACCATAGAAGTTACCATTTTAACTTTTATAAACATTAAGAAATATAATATGTTGCGTGACCAGCCAGTGGCGCAGTGGATGGAGCGTCGGACTGGGATGCTAAGGATCCAGGTTCAAAACCCTGAGGTCTCCAGCTTGAGTATGGCCTCATCTGGTTTGAGCAAGGCTCACCAGCTTGAGCCCAAGGTCGCTGGCTTGAGCAAAGGGTCACTCGGTATGCTGACCCCCCTCCCCGTCAAGGCACTTATGAGAAAGCAATCAATGAACAACTAAGGTGCCCCAATGAAGAATTGATGCTTCTCATCTCTCTTTCTTCCTGCCTATCTGTCCCTCTCTGTCTCTGTCACAAAAAAGAAAAAAAAATGTTTAATTTTCAAGAAAAAGTCATATCTATTGAATATTCATTCTGCCTTCTTTATTGTTTCCTTTGTTAGTTTTATTACTGTCAGGGTTCTGATCCCTTTTCTACCCCTTACTTTGTGACTTTAGGAATTCAGTTAACCTCTCTGTGTCTCAGTCACCTCATATGTAAAATGGTGACAATAGTGCCTCATGGATTGTGGTAGTTCAATAAGATAAATGAAAGGTACTTATTTTTTTATTTTATTATTACTGTATGCAAATGATTGTCTGGAGGAGCGTATATTATAAAATACTGTAGACTGTAAGATAGAGCCAACTTTTCCCATCTCCATAGTTTGTATCAACCATGGAAATAGCAAGGAAGCATTAATTGTTTAATTGGTTATAAGATTTTAGTCAAATGGTTAATTTAATATAACATTTTATTTACCATTTAGGTTGCCAAAGCTTCTTTTCAAAGGAACAATGATGCCTTGGATGCTGCATTATTTTACCTTGCGATGAAGAAGAAAGCAGTAGTGTGGGGTCTGTTTAGGTAAGTTGCCTCAAAGCTTAATATTTAATTGAATGAAGATTATGCTATGAGTCAGAAACCTTAAAGCTTTGAAAGTATTTAGATATATAAGCTTGATCAGATCAGCTTACTTGATGCTTTGGTTCCTTTACTTTAAAAAAATTGGTAAATACTGTTTCAGTTTACCTAAAAAGTGAGATGTTATTAAAAAACAAGTTGATAGCCCTGGCTGGTTGGCTCAGTGGTAGAGCATTGGCCCGGCGTGTGGATGTCCCGGGTTTAGTTCCCAGCCAGGGCGCACAGGAGAAGCACCCATCTGCTTCTCCACTCCTCCCCCTCTCCTTCCTCTCTATCTCCCCCCCCCCCCCCCCCCGCAGCCAAGGCTCCATTGGAGCAAAGTTGGCCTGGGTGCTGAGGATGGCTCCATGGCCTCTGCCTCTGGTGCTAGAATGGCTCTGGTTGCAATGGGCAGAGCACTGACCTCTAGTGGGCATGCTGGGTAGATCCTAGTTGGGCCCACCCAGGAGTCTGTCTCTCTGCCTCCCCGCTTCTCACTTCAGAAAAAAAAACCCACAAGTTGATAAAAAGTACTTTGGAAAGTAAAAAATGCTCTTGCTTCCTATTTATGTAACCTAGGATGAGCTTATTAGAAGTGAAAGAAGCTTGATAATAAATACTTATCACTGAAGTATTGTTCTTTTCTTTCCTTTTTTGTATTTTTCTGAAGCTGGAAATGGGGAGGCAGTCAGACAGACTCCCGCATGCGCCCGACTGGGATCCACCCAGCATGCCCACCAGGGGGTGATGCTCTGCCCATTTTGGGGCGTCGCTCTGCCGCAATCAGAGCCATTCTAGTGCCTGAGGCAGAGGCCACAGAGCCATCCTCAGCACCCGGGCAAACTTTGCTCCAGTGGAGCCTCGGCTGCGGGAGGGGAAGAGAGAGACAGAGAGGAAGGAGAGGGGGAGGGGTGGAGAAGCAGATGGGTGCCCCTTCTGTGTGCCCTGGCCAGGAATCGAACCCGGGACTCCTGTACACCAGGCTGATGCTCTACCACTGAGCCAACTGGCCAGGGCCTATTGTTCTTTTTTTAGGTAGATATTTGAGGTTTTTATTTTTCATTTTCACACATTCTGTAAAAGATTCAAAATATTTAAAATTTGGCCTGACCAGGTGGTGATGCAGTGGACAGAGCATCGCCCTGGGACACTGAGGTCCCAGGTTTGAAATCCTGAGGTCACCGGCTTGAGTGTGGGCTCATCTGGCTTAAGTGTGGGATCATAAACATGAACCTATGGTTATTGGCTTGAGCCCAGTGGTTGCTGGCTTGAAGCCCAAGGTTGCTGTCTTAAGTTCAAGGTCACTGGCTTGAGCAAGGGTTCACTGGCTTGACTGGAGACCCCTGTTCAAGGCATTCATGAGAAAGCAATCAATGAACAACTAAAGTGACACAATATGTATTGATGCTTCTCATCTCTCTCCCTTCCTGCCTGTCCCTCTCTGTCTCTCTCTTGCTACAAAAAAAATTTAAATGATAAATAAAAATAAAAAAATTAAAATTTGATTTAACTACTGATGTTTATGCTCTGATTTCCAGGTCACAGCATGATGAAAAAATGACAACATTTTTCAGCCACAACTTTAATGAAGATCGGTGGCGTAAAGCTGCTTTGAAAAATGCTTTCTCTTTACTTGGAAAACAACGCTTTGAACAATCTGCTGCTTTTTTCTTGTTAGCTGGTTCATTGAAAGATGCTATAGAGGTATAAATCAGAAGATATGCTATACAGTACTTGCATGAGATTGAAAACCTGAAAAGGTTGTAGAGGAGACTGTAATTTTTTTGTCATATGTTTGTAAGAACAGAATAACTACAGAAGTTATTAAGCTTAAATGGTGGCACTGTGAAAAATGAAATTATAAATAGAGAAATGAATAAAAATTTTTATATAGGGAATATTTCATTTTAAGATAAGTATATGTATTTCAAGTATAAATGTATGAAACAATGGCAGAAAATGGTTTATGAATATCTTCTTTCTGGCCATCTTGTGATTCTGAACTAGTTTTAAAGTATATATAGATCACAGTCTCCTTATCTGGCAGATACCTTAAGTTCTTTTTCTTTTAAATGTATTCATAGATATGGAACTGAAATTGTAATTCATACTGTTTTATATTGTAGGTGTTTTAGATATTGAAAAATAAATGTGAATAGTAAAACTGCATTTTTTTGATACAGAATCATGGCAGCTGGTTAAGAGAGTAATTATAGATGTTTTGTTTGTTTATGATATCTTCCTCTCAGAATACTTACTATCATTATTTTTTGTTTGTTTGTTTTTTGTTTTTTTCTGAAGCTGGAAATGGGGAGAGACAGTCAGACAGACTCCCTCATGCGCCCGACCGGGATCCACCCGGCACACCCACCAGGGGCGATGCTCTGCCCACCAGGGGGCGATGCTCTGCCCCTCCGGGGTGTCACTCTGCTGCGACCAGAGCCACTCCAGCGCCTGGGGCAGAGGCCAAGGAGCCATCCCCAGCACGCCCGGGCCATACTTGCTCCAATGGAGCCTTGGCTGCAGGAGGGGAAGAGAGAGACAGAGAGGAAGGGGGGGGGGATGGAGAAGCAAATGGGCGCTTCTCCTATGTGCCCTGGCCAGGAATCGAACCCAGGTCCCCCGCACGCCAGGCCGACCTGGCTCCACCGCTGAGCCAACTGGCCAGGGCCCTTACTATCATTATTAACAATGCAGATGGGTGAGGGAAAAACAGAACTGGAAATAATACTTGATAAAAGGAATAGGAAATACCCAACAAAGTGAAAGTACTTCACATTTAGAATTAGTCCTATTTTCAAAATTACCTCAGGTGAAATAACAAATGTTTATTTGAAACATAAATGGCATGCACTTGCACCCTGCCTCTTGACTCCAGAGCTGGTGCCTGGATGCTGTAACACAGGGATCGGGAATCTTTTTGGCTGAGAGAGCCATGAACGCCACATATTTTAAAATGTAATTCCATGAGAGTCATACAATAACCCGTGCATGTTATGCATTATCCAATAAAAATTTGGTTTTGTCCCAGAGGACAGCTGTGATTGGCTCCAGCCACCTGCAACCATGAACATGAGCGGTAGGAAATGAATGGATTGTACTACATGAGAATGTTTTATGTTTTTAACATTATTTTTTTTATTAAAGATTTGTCTGCGAGCCAGATGCAGCCATCAAAAGAGCCACATCTGGCTCGCGAGCCATAGGTTCCTGACCCCTGCTGTAACACATTGCAGGAAAATTAGCAATGTTCTACTATGCATGGCACCATGCAGATGCCTTCCAATTCTTATGAAAGTACATCTAGTTTATGAACCCTAAATCACATCCAAAAACCACTGCTAAGAAATCTTTCCCATCTGCCCACTCTTCTTACCAGGTATAAATGCCTTTAAATTAAACATCCCTTTCCAGGAAGCCCTCCTTGATTTCCTTAAAACTATATTAAATTGGCTTTCCATGTACACTGTCTGCATTCTTGGCTCATTTTATTAAATTTATTTAATCTTAAAAAAAATAACAAAAACAAATGTTTATAATTTTAAAATGGGAAGTTTAGCCTAGAAAGTACTCAGGCAAAGAAGAGACATGTTGATTGAGATAAGCTCATATTGACTAAATGACCTCAAAATCTCAAGATGTGTAGTTATAATAGAATATAAACTCGGAGTAAAATAAAATATGTAGCTTTATTTCCTGCATTATTTGTTATATAAGTAGAAGGTTCTTTTAAAATATTAATAATTATGTCTAAGTGTAAATATATTTGGAAATTAAGAGGAACTGATGTATATAAATTCAAATATCATAATAGGCATTTAATTTAAAAATGAATGTTACAAATTTAAATTGACCTAAGTCTGAGACAGGGGTCCCCAGACTTTTTACACAGGGGGCCAGTTCGCTGTTCCTCAGATCGTTGGAGGGCCAGACTATAAAAAAAACTATGAACAAATCCCTGTGCACACTACACGTATCTTATTTTAAAGTAAAAAAACAAAATGGGAACAAATACAATATTTAAAATAAAGAACAAGTAAATTTAAATCAACAAACTGACCAGTATTTCAATGGGAACTATGGGCCTGCTTTTGGCTAATGAGATGGTCAATGTGCTCCTCTCACTGACCACCAGTGAAAGAGGTGCCCCTTCCGGAAGTGCGACGGGGGCCAGATAAATGGCCTCCGGGGGCCGCATGCGGCCCGCGGGCCGTAGTTTGGGACCCCTGGTCTGAGATAATGTTGATATACCTTGCTTTATGCTTATTTTATAAATAATTTTTCTAGATTGGAAGCTACTAAGTTCAGATTTCTTACTTTTCTTGTTATTCTTAATCTCCTATCAGGCAATCATTTAACTACCCTTCAACCTCTGGACTCTGTCCTTTCACTATGAAATATAAATGATAGATAATTTCAGGATACTATTGGTGGGATATTTTATATCTCTAAATAACTATCTTAAATAAGTATTTCTTAATATTAAAATTTACAGGTGTGTCTTGAAAAGATGGAAGATATTCAGCTAGCCATGGTTATTGCCCGTTTATATGAATCTGAATTTGAGACTTCATCCACTTATATATCCATCCTAAATCAGAAGGTTTTGGGTTGCCAAAAGGATGGCTCAGGATTTGATTGCAAAAGGTTACATCCTGACCCTTTCCTGCGTAGTCTTGCCTATTGGGTAGTGAAAGATTACACCCGAGCCTTGGATACGTTATTGGAACAAACACCAAAGGAGGATGATCATCATCAAGGTAGGATATTTTATAAGTTTCTTTTATTCTTTCTTAAAAGAAGACAGTTTCTGGCTAATGTTCACTTGGATCAAAACCTAAACCAAAAAAACACAATTATTACTAGATTTACTTTTCAACTGAGAAATTATCAAAATTTCTTGTGTGACTAAAGGGTTAGTCACTTACTGTTTGCAATTGAATCAATCATTTTTAAAATTATATTGAGTAGTGCTGAGGATTTTATGCATGTTTTTACTCTCAGATAGATTGAGGTTTATAAAATATGATTATCATGCTAATTCTAATTTTATATCTGTTGCACTGAAGGATTATGTAGCTTTTTCCATTTTATTACATCGTCAGGTTTTTTTCTTTTTTAATAGAAAAGATTTTTACTGTTACACATATTGGTTTAGAGGATGGCCCTGGAAAAACTTTATTCTTATGAGCTAAACTTCCTTTACTCTTATTTATTCCAAATAATTTAGATTTTTTAAGCACCCAGAAGGTATTTATCAGATTATTGGGAATAATTTAAAAAATGGAACTTTCTAAGTATTTATCAATAGAATAGCTCAATAAATTATAATATAGCCATAGTATAGAGACAGTGCCATTAGAAATGAGATAAATTGATATGAAAATATGTGCTATATTATTAAGTGGAAAAAGCAAAATGCAGAGCAATGTGGGTCTTGTTGCATTGTACATACATGTATCACATATGCATGCATGAATGCACTCACACAGTGTCTGGTCTCCCTCTCCTTTTCGTGTTGCTTCCTGGAACAAATCACAAGAAACAATACTGGTCATTGGTTACGTTTTGGGAATAGGAATAGAGAGATTTAAAATTTTACTTTTTATTTTGTACTTTGTGTAGTTATAATTTTCTAGCCGTATATTTTTATTACTTGTTTTTAAATGCTAAAATAGCTTATGTGGAAGATACTAAGGCCCAATATTTACTTCTTTACAAAGAAATGTTTAAAGGAAAGAAAATAAAAAGAAAACCTTAAGAGGCAAACTAAATATCTGAGTTACCCAGGTAATTTTTATAGAAGGAAGGCTCAACTTATTAATGTTTTCCAGTTAATTTTTAAAAATGTATTGTGGAAAATTTCAAATATATGTAAAAGAGTGTATAATATAATGTGAAAATCTAATTCATCATTCAGCTTCAGTAGTTATCAACTTATAACCAGCATTGTGTCATATATACCTCATCCTTTCCACCCTTTCCCATTCTCAACATATTTTATTTTAAAGCATATTCCAACATACCATCTGTAAATATTTCAACATGCATCTCTAAAAATTAAGGGCTCTTAAAAAACATAAATAGGCCCTGGCTGGTTGGCTCAGTGGTAGAGCGTCGGCCTGGCGTGCAGCAGTCCCGGGTTCGATTCCCGGCCAGGGCACACAGGAGAAGCGCCCATCTGCTTCTCCACCCCTCCCCCTCTCCTTCCTCTCTGTCTCTCTCTTCCCCTCTCGCAGCCGAGGCTCCATTGGAGCAAAGATGGCCCGGGCACTGGGGATGGCTCCTTGGCCTCTGCCCCAGGCGCTAGAGTGGCTCTGGTCGCAACAGAGCAACACCCCGGAGGGGCAGAGCATCGTCCCCTGGTGGGCAGAGCATCGCCCCCTGGTGGGGCGTGCCGGGTGGATCCCAGTCGGGCGCATGCGGGAGTCTGTCTGACTGTCTCTCCCGTTTCTAGCTTCAGAAAAGTACAAAAAAAAAAAAAAAAAAAAAAAAGTGAAAAAACATAAATAAAATTATAAAGAAATTCTATTAGTAATCATAAAATGCAGTGTGCAGATTTCTCTGGTTATCTCATTAAATGTTATACAGGTCATTTATTTGAATCAAGATCTAAAATGAGGCCTCTATATTGTGATTGGTTATGTCTACTTTAATCCATAGTTTTTCCTCTATTTACAAGGAGTCTTCGGGTTACAACACAGTTTTGTTTCTACAACAGTGACGTAACCCAAATTTTGGTGTAAGTTGAAACACACCCTAGCCTAAGTCACTTAACTATCCTAACACAGTTGTAAAATCATAATCTAGAACATAAAAACAGAACTAAGCCACAGAAAAAGGAAAAGGACATAAATATACTGTATACTGTACTATAGTAACAGAAAAAAATGACAAAAAATGAGTGTAAAAAAAATTCCTTACCTTTATTCCTGTGGTTGGCTTGCACACAGGAAGGGGCATTGCAAGGTGGGAGAGAGTGACCTATTGGGAGGAGGAAGCTGGAGAGGCAGGAGAACCTGCAGAAGGTGCTGGAGGTACTGGGTCAGGTGAATCAGGATTGCCAAGGAACATGCAGGAGACGCTGGAGATGATTCTTTCTGTACTACAGGTGTTTCATCTTGAGAAGCAGATGATATAGGGGGTATAGGATCTGTTGGAGGCCTTTCTACCTTCTTAAAAAATTGTTCCAGCCTGACCTGTGGTGGCACAGTGGGATAGAGCATCGACACCTGGAACACTGAGGTTGCTGGTTCGAAACCTTGAGCTTGCCTGGTCAAGGCACATATGGGAGTTGATGCTTCCTGCTCCTCCCCTTCTCCCTGTCTCTCTCTTTCTCTCTCACTCCTCTCTCTCTAAAAATCAATGAATAAAATATTAAAAAAAAAAAATTGTTCCAGGCTAGTCTGGAAGGTTGATGACTTCTCTTCCAAAATCTGCCTGTAGCATTGCAAGGCATCCTTAATAGCTCTGTAGATCTTACTGAGTCTGTCAGCACTGGGGTCCTCAGTCTGAAATTTTGCTAATCCATCCTCCACCATAGAAAAATCTTCTGACAAACCCTTGGCAGTAAATCTCTTCGATTCTGGGATTTCTATCTTCCTCACTCATGTACCACATTACTGTGTATTCTTCTACTGCGCGCAACCAAACTAGTTCACCCATGTGGTCCATAAGTACAATACTAATGGTATAAGCGGAAACACTCATGTTTCAATATTTTAAAGTTTTTATGGGAGTGAGCGTTGTAAACTCGAAACAATGTGTGATGAGACTGTTGTAACCCCAGGATCTCCTGTATCTGTAAGTCAGGTTGTTGCCTGACCAGGTGGTCTTGCAGTGGATAGAGCGTCGGACTGGGACGCAGAGGGCCCAGGTTCGAAACCCTGAGGTCACTGGCTTGAGTGCAGGCTCATCTGGTTTGAGCAAAGCTCACCAGCTTGAACCCAAGGCCGCTGGCTTGAAAGGGGTCACTCGGTCTGCTGTAGCCCCCCAGTCAAGGCACATATGAGAAAACAATCAATGAACAACTAAAGAGCTGAAACAAAGAATTGATGCTTCTCATCTCTCGCCCTTCCTGTCTGTCTGTCCCTATCTGTCCCTCTCTCTGTCTCTGTCACACACACAATAAATCAGGTTAATTTTGTAGTTTCTTGGATTTTGCTGATTGTGTCCCTATTGTGTCATTTAACTTTTCTTTTTCCTATGTTCTATTTCCTAGAACTTGGCAATTAAGGTTCTAGAGGCTTTTATCAGATATTTTGGCGGAAAATATTTCATAGGCAGTATCCATCGGAGTCAGTTTATTTTGCTTTTTGTGATATTAACAGCCATCACTGATCATTGCCCAGATTTTTTATTTCATTAATGGTTGTAAATGATGATGTTCTAATTATGAGCTGGTATACTTCTCAGAGTACCTTCTCCCTTAGCTACTGTTCGATTATGCTCAAGTCCAGTAGTATATATGGTGAAGGGGACATAAATGTTTGATTCTTTTTATCAATTTTCAAAATAATAGCTTGGCTCCCTAGCATCTTACAAAGCAGACAAATTAGATTTTATGTTTGTAAAGGTTATTTTGAACTCACAGATTTAGGTAGATTTGTGTTTTAATCCATCGCAGTTATTCTCAATGCTCGGGTTATCCCATCTATAACCAATGGGAGCTTCTTCAAGCTTCCGAATCCTTTTGACATTATTCCCTGATACTTTCTGTGTTTCCTGTTTGCCAAGATGTTTCTCACTTTGTACATTTCCTGCATGGCCATTTCTTCAAAGAATCCTGGTTCCTTTTAGTGTGGAATAATATATATTTAGAGACCACGGCCTGGGCACAGGGATTCTCATTGCTATTGATTCGGTCATTATTTCTAGGCTATTTCAATGAATGGAGCTAGGAGAAAGGTTTTTTTCCCTTGAGAATTCATGAGTTTACACTAAAATTTCAAGTTGAAATATAGATTATAGTGTTCTTTCTCCTTCAATTTAAAATTTGTGTCTTATAATGAAAAACTTGGATTCTCATGGCATTAACATAACTACCTGCTACTTAATATGCATATAATAGTTTCAGAATGATGATACAAATATTTTCATAATAACATTACTGAGAGCAGTTAAAGCTTTTTCTTTTTTTTTTTGCAGTTTTTGTTTTTATGAAATATGCCACTAGGGATGTATAGTTAAATGACTTGTTTTAAAGTGACCTTATAGTTTCTCTCTGGTTAATGCTACCAACTTGATACACAGATCATTAATTTTGCTTTTGTGTGAATTTTTTTAAAAAAATGAATTTCTTTTAAAGTTATATAAAATATTAACTTGGTTTTAATGTAAAATACATAGTACCAACTTATTTTCAGATAAATCTAGTCTTTCCTGATCTCTCTACCCTGTTCTTCCTTTCCTTTTTTAGGGAACAAATAAAAATTGTGTGTGTGTGTGTGTGTGTGTGATTCTTCCACTTAAATGATATGAGAGTGTTTGTATTGCCTCTCTACTTTCTCAAATAAAGGTAGTTTACAATATATCATTTTTAGTACCATCTCTTACTTGAATATACCCTGGGTATCACTCCATAGCAGCACATAGGAAAATTCTTTTTGTTTCAGCTATGTAGTTTTACTTTTACTGATTATGTGGATGTACTATAGTTGAACTTACCCTAATTTAATGTTTCCAGTATCCTTTATTTTGAGGAATGCTGACATATTTAATTCTTTAATAAATACAGATTAACAGTACCTTGTGATTGATTGTTCTGTTTGATTTCTATAGTTATCATCAAATCTTGTAACCCAATGGTGTTTAGTTTCTACAACTACCTTCGAACTCATCCTTTGCTTATTCGAAGAAACCTCACCTCTCCTGAAGGGACTTTGACAACCTTAGGTCTCAAAACTGAGAAAAACTTTGTTGATAAAATTAACCTCATAGAACGAAAATTATTTTTTACCACTGCAAATGCTCATTTTAAAGTTGGATGTCCTGTTTTAGCCTTGGAGGTACTCTCCAAAATTCCCAGAGTTACCAAACTATCTGTTTTACCTGCAAAAAAAGATCAGCCTGACTTCATTTCTAAAAAGATGGGAGAGGTACCCTCAGAATCAAAATCTCTGAGTGATGGTGAGAGCAGTTCCGGCATTGATTGGTCAAATGTCACTTCATCACAGTTCGATTGGAGTCAGCCAGTGGTAAAAATTGATGAGGAACCTCTTAATCTTGATTGGGGTGAAGATCATGATAGTGCCTTAGAAGAAGAGGAAGAAGTTGGAGGTGGTTTAGTAATGAAAAGTACAGACGTTAGGGGAAAAGATGGACAAGATCAGAAAGCATCAGACCCTAATATGTTACTGACTCCTCAGGAAGAGGATAGTCTTGAAGGCGACACTGAAGTTGATGTGATTGCTGAACAGCTCAAATTCAGAGCTTGTTTAAAGATCCTTATGACGGAACTAAGAACACTGGCTACAGGTTATGAAGTAGATGGAGGAAAACTCAGATTTCAACTCTATAACTGGCTTGAAAAGGAAATTGCTGCCTTGCATGAAATATGTAATCATGAAACAGTTATTAAGGAATATGCCAGCAGAACATATTCTAAAGTAGAGAGTGATCTACTGGGTCAGGAAGAAATGGTGGACAAACCAGATATCGATTCCTATGAGCGCCACCAAATAGAAAGACGAAGATTGCAGGCTAAACGAGAGCATGCGGAAAGACGAAAGTTGTGGTTACAGAAAAACCAAGATCTCCTGAGAGTGTTTCTTAGTTACTGTAGCCTTCATGGGGCCCAGGGTGGTGGTCTGGCCTCAGTCAGGATGGAACTCAAATTTTTGCTACAAGAATCACAGCAGGTATGAACTTCCATTTTTTTTTTCAATCTTGCTTATTTGAACAATTTCAATAGCTCTAAAGTTATAGCTCTAAAAGCTCCTTTTATTAGTTAATCTAAATATGTTCAACTCCTCTGTTTATGGGAGATAGATATTTATAATCTACATAGGTCTTTTTAGACTAAAGTTTTGGAAATTAAGAGTAGGCTTAAAAGATTGAGAGCACATCTATGTCACACTCATCTTTTCTTCTGTGCCTAGCATAGCACTTGGTATGTAATCGGTGCTCTATAAATTTTTGTGGACTGGTGGAATAAGTACATTATTATGCATCTTATATTTAAATATTAATCACCAGCATTTTTATCAGATGACTTTAATTTTTTTCTCCTTCATTTTAACTGCCTTGAAAAAAATAATCTGTTACCTACAGGAAACGACAGTGAAGCAGCTGCAGTCTCCACTGCCGTTACCTACCACCCTACCTCTGCTTTCAGCAAGTATTGCATCAACAAAAACAGTCATAGCTAATCCTGTATTGTACTTAAATAATCACATCCATGATATATTGTATACTATTGCTCAGATGAAAACACCACCTCATCCCAGTATTGCAGATGTGAAGGTAATGTAAATTTTATGATCATTTGGTATTGCACACCCTGAGAAGGTAATTATATTTACCTGTCTTTCAATCTGAACTTAGAGGAAATATTGTAAAGTGGTCTTATGTGCTACTGACTCACTCCTAATCACTTTAAGACTATTTGTTCAGTGAATGTAATTTAAGATTAAGATTCTTCTTACTTCTGGAGTTGTCTTCCTTTGAGGCAGGCAGATTCTCTTTTGGTAATAAAATTAATTCTCTAGATAGTATTCTTGCCACTTAGTATTCCTGTAGATCCTCCATTTCCCTAAAGTGGACCATTAAGTTAGAAATTTATGACTATTTGCCTTCGCCATCATATTGTGAAATCATGATTGTCATAAGTAGTCCCAGAGAAAGTATCTTTGTAATTCTTTTCCTGATGATTGTGTTTGCTGTGCGGTAATTAGGGGCAATCAGAGTTTTGGCAGAGTTATTACCCAAAATTAAACCTATACCCCGTTTTGAAAAAAATACATTAAATGCATATAAATTCTAAGTAAACATTTCTAATTCCTAAAAAATCTGGATAAGGCTTTCAGAATATGAAACTTTTTCTAAAGTCCCTTCAAATTTTAAGATTTTATGAGTCTGAAGATGTTGATTCACTATGGCATTTTAGGATGTGGATTTTATATTATGTTGATAATTTTTAAACTTTCTAAAGACTATGCACTACTCATAAATATTAAGTAAATTATTTATTTGCTTCTGGAACATCAGCTATTTATAGAGTGGTTGATATATTTCATAAATGTTTAATTCATTCTGATTTATAAGATCAAGTCTTTTCCTCAAGGGGAATTTCATAAGGCAGGTTTAAATAAAAGTTTTGAAATGTCTATACTTATTTTGGTTCTTTATTTTTTGCATGTTACATTTTAAGCTAATTGTCAGCAAGTTAAATTAATTAGCCTTGTTTGGGCATGCATATAAACTTGGGTGAGTCTTATTTTAGAAGTTTTAAAGTACAGTTAGTAGTCTCATATAGGAAGATCTAGTCTTATGATATTGCTAGTCTCCTGGGTATTTTATTATTTTTAAGATGTTAGTGTTGTGTAGAAATGTTAGTAAAAAATGTAATTTTGGCTGTTTTGGTTTTAGGTGCACACACTTCATTCATTAGCAGCATCACTTTCTGCATCAATTTACCAAGCGTTATGTGACAGTCATAGCTACAGGTAAAAAATATCACCCAAAATAGTGTTAATACAGCAAAAATATTAAACTGCTCCAGAGTTCTTAAGGTTCTATTTCCTGGGACTGAAAAAATCCTCAAATATGACTGCCATGTTTACTTAAACAGATGAGAGAGAATGAAAACAAATTATTTGTTTAGTTTAGCTGTCATTTAGTAACAACAAAGACATAGAAAATGACAAATAGTAAATGGAAATTATCACCATCACCATCTTTTTGTTTTCAAAAAGAAAAGTACTATCAAAAATAATTTTTATGTATTTTTTTTTTTTTTTTGTATTTTTCTGAAGCTGGAAACGGGGAGAGACAGTCAGACAGACTCCCGCATGCGCCCGACCGGGATCCACCCGGCACACCCACCAGGGGCAACGCTCTGCCCACCAGGGGACGATGCTCTGCCCCTCCAGGGTGTCGCTGTGCCGTGACCAGAGCCACTCTAGCGCCTGGGGCAGAGGCCAAGGAGCCATCCCCAGCGCCCGGGCCATCTTTGCTCCAATGGAGCCTTGCTGCGGGAGGGGAAGAGAGAGACAGAGAGGAACAAGAGACAGGAGGTGGAGAAGCAAATGGGCGCTTCTCCTATGTGCCCTGGCGGGGAATCGAACCCGGGTCCCCTGCACGCCAGGCCGACGCTCTACCGCTGAGCCAACAGGCCAGGGCCAAAAATAATTTTTAAAAATAAGTTTTCTAATTTTTTTCCTTAGGAAATATTTCTTTTAGCATTGTATTGACTTTATTTAACTGGTTTTAACTTGAAAGAGGAAGTACTTTTAAAAAACAAAAAGGGGCCTGACCAGGCAGTAGTGCAGTGGATAGAGCGTCAGACTGGGATGCGGAAGGACCCAGGTTCGAGACCCCGAGGTCGCCAGCTTGAGCGCGGGCTCATCTGGTTTGAGCAAAGCTCACCAGCTTGGACCCAAGGTCACTGGCTAAAGCAAGGGGTTACTCGGTCTGCTGAAGGCCCATGGTCAAGGCACATATGAGAAAGCAATCAATGAACAACTAAGATGTTGCAATGCACAACAAAAAACTAATTATTGATGCTTCTCATCTCTCCGTTCCTATCTGTCTGGTCTGTCTATCCCTCTCTCTGACTCTCTCTCTCTCTGTCTCTGTAAAAACAAACAAACAAAAAAACCCAAAACAAAACGAAAAGGTACATTCCTAACATTGAATTATTAAAATCAATTTTACTTACTCATTTACATATAACATAAAAGCCTGTGGAAGTGATATCAATTAGAAGTAATGGCTTGAATTTTTTTAAATGTCAGATTGCCTTCATCAGTGTATATTTTGCATTTTAATAACTAGGATTGTGTAGGTAATAAAAGTTGTATCACTTGGAAAGATGACCCACATTTAAATGAGTTAAATTAATAAATGAAATGTTTGTAACATACATAGATGTACTAAATTTATATTAAACATATGTCTAGATTTTTTCCTTGTAAATTCAGCAGCCTTTTATGGAAAGATTTTTATTGCATAAGAAATTACTCTCTCAAAATGGCCTGTATTCTGGTTTTAGCCTAATGAGGTCATGTCTAAGTATTCCACAGACTTGGAAATGTAAATAAAGAAAAAGTGTTTAGTTCACTGTGGTCATCTTGATGCTCAAAGACAACTTGTTTGTTACGAATCCCTGGTTAAAATGGCACCAAATGAGAATTTAAATAATTTTTTTAATGTGCATTTTCTATCCCTTAACTATGATTAACTCTCAAGGGTGTCAGCTTTACTTTTGCTTTTGTATTTTCTTCAGCTCTTTAAAGATGAGGGAAACAAGTATTTAGGTATATTTTGGCTTTAGAATTAAGTATTTCTAAAATATGATTCTCCAGAGTTTAGTGCATATTTTAATTCATGGTTAAGCTTTCACAACTTTGCAGAGTTAAGAAATGCATCAAAATTGTACCCTGAAACTTTCTCATATATACTAGTACCAACAGCAGTCTCCTTACCTCAGACTTTAAAAAAATACAAATCAATGACAGTAGGAAAGATATTGCCTAACATAGTAAAATTTTGTATTTTGTTTTTTAAAAATCTATAAACATTTGAAACTAATTTCAAGAACTTTTTTTTTTTAATTCAGTGAGAGGAGGAGAGGCAGATAGATTCCTGCATGCGTCCCGACCGGGATCCACCCAGTAAACCCACTAGGGGGTGATGCTCTGCCCATCTGGGGCGTTGCTCTTTTGCTCAGCAACTGAACTCTTAGTGCCTGAGGTGGAGGCCATGGAGCTATCCTCAGCGCCCAGGGCCAACTTGCTCCAATCGAGCCATGACTACAGGAGAGGAGGAGAAGAGAGAGAGAAACAAGAGGGGGAGGGATGGAGAAGCAGATTGGCAGTTTTCCTGTATGCCCTGACCAGAAAGCAAAATCCAGGACATCCACATGCCAGGCTGATGCTCTACCACTGAGCCAACTGTCCAGGGCCAAGAACTTTCTAAAATTCTTATTAGAGCAGTGAATTGAGTTTTAAGAATATTTTTATTATAAATATGTATAAAATGCAGTTGCTTATTATTTTGGCTAGGATGATAAATAACTGAACCCTTATATTGATTTTAGCAGTCAAACGGAAGGAAATCAGTTTACAGGAATGGCATATCAAGGACTTCTTTTAAGTGATCGTCGAAGACTAAGAACAGAAAGCATTGAAGAACATGCAACACCAAACTCTTCTCCTGCTCAGTGGCCTGGTGAGAATTTAAATGTTTTCTTTTTTAAAAATCTTCTATTTGGCAATTCTTTTTTTAAAAAGCTGCCAGTTGTTTTCCTAAAAGTTGTTTTTTGTGGATTTGGTGAATGGTTTTTGTTTTTGATGATGTTTTCTGCCACAGATTAAGTATTGTAATGTTATCTGAAGACTCAGAAAGTTGAGAAACTTAAAAAGCAGCTGTGTTTATTAGCATTAATAAAAGCAAGGTTTAACCTGACTGGTGGTGGTTCAATCTATCGATAGATTATTGACTCAGGACACTGAAGTCCCAAGTTCAAAACCCTGAGATTGCTGCCTTGAGCACAGGTTCATGCAGCTTGAGCACGGGTTCACCAGCTTGTGTGTGGGATCATTGCCATGATCCCATGGTCACTGGCTTGAGCCTAAGGTTGCTGGCTTGAGCAAGGGGTCACTGGCTTGGCTTGAGCCCCCTGGTAAAGGCACATATGAGAAGCAATCAATGAACAATGAAAGTGATGCAACCATGAGTTGATGCTTCTTCTTATCTCTCTTCCTTCCTTCCTGTTTGTCTCTTCCCCCTCTCTCTAAAACCAAACTAAATAAATAATAAAAAAGCAAGGTTTACTATCTTTCATAATGGTGAACACACTATCTTTCTTATGCTTAGAAATTCTGAATTAGGGTCATAGAAAGCAATATTACAGAGATATTCTCATAGGTATATTAGAGAGAATACAATTACGAATTTATATGTTAAGATAGAATGATCATTCTGTGGCATCTATGTTATGCTGTTAGTCTGTTTTTTTTCTGATTAACATCTCAAATCATCGCTACGGTCTTAATAGCCTTTTCTGGTCTGCTGTGTCCTTTTTTTTTTTTTTTTGATTTTTTTTTCTTTTTCCATTTTTCTGAAGCTGGAAACAGGGAGAGACAGTCAGACAGACTCCCGCATGCGCCCAACCGGGATCCACCCGGCACGCCCACCAGGGGCGACGCTCTGCCCATCCTGGGCGTCGCCATGTTGCAAACAGAGCCACTCCAGTGCCTGAGGCATAGGCCTCAGAGCCATCCCCAGCGCCCGGGCCATCTTTGCTCCAATGGAGCCTTGGCTGTGGGAGGGGAAGAGAGAGACAGAGAGGAAAGCGCGGCGGAGGGGTGGAGAAGCAAATGGGCGCTTCTCCTGTGTGCCCTGGCCGGGAATCGAACCCGGGTCCTCTGCACACTAGGCCGATGCTCTACCGCTGAGCCAACTGGCCAGGGCTTCTGCTGTGTCCTTTAAGTTTTACTCTATTTGCGTTATGACTCTGAGTTTACATGTAAATGATCATTGTGAAGAGTGGCTGGAGAAGTGACAAACTCCATGTGTGTATTTAAAATTCATTTATATATAAGTTTATAGAATATTTTGTTTTCGTGTTCATTTTTATTAAAATAATTTTAGATTTTATAAAAAGTTTCAAAAATAGTACAAAATATTTCTCTATAACCTTTACCCAGAATTCCCCAAATGTTAACCTTATACATCTTTATCATTCATTCCTTTCCTCTCAGTCACTCACTTTGTGTGTGTATATATGTGTATTTTTTCTAAATATTTGTTAAATTTCAAACATGGAGACCTTTTAAATCTAAATGTGTCAGTCTTTCCTAAAAACAGACATTCTCTTGCATAAACATAGCATATCATAGCCAGCATCTTAATATTGATATAATACTGTAATCTATAGATTTTTTTTCACATTATACTGTATGTCCCACTAAATGTCCATACAGCATGTAGTTGTAATTTCTCATGAGTTTCCTCTAATATGAAGTAGTTCCTCATTCTTTCTTTGTCTCTCATGACTTTGACACTTTTGAAGAGAACTAGGTCAATTATCTCCTAGAATGTCCCTTGATTTTGTTTTTTCTGATGTTTTCTCTTTCCTTTTTCTTTCTTTTCTTTTTTTTTTTAAGAGAGAAAGAGAGAGAGGAATGGAGATAAAAAGCATCAACTTGTAGTTGTGTCACTTTAGTTGTTCATTGATTGCTTCTCCTATGTGCCTTGACTGGGGGGCTCAAGCCAGCAACCTTTGGGCTGTAAGCCAGTGACCTTGGGATCATGTTGATGATCCTGTGGTCAAACCAGCAACCCTGTGTTCATGTTGTTAAGTTTGAACTCACGCCAGATGAGCCCCCACTCAAGCCTCAGGGTTTTGAACCTGGGACTCCAGTGTCCCAGGTCAATGCTATATCCACTGTGCCACCACCAGGCAGGCATCTGATGTTTTCTTATTATTAGATTCAGGTTATCTGTTTTTGGCAGATAATACTACAAAAGAGATATTGTGCCTTTCAAGGAACACATAATGTCATTTGGTCCATTACTGGTGTTATTCACTTTGATATTTTAGTAAAGTATATCTTTTGCTAGATTTCTCCTTTGTAAAAATTTCTGTTTTTTCCCTTTGCAATGAATAAGTATCTTTTGAACAGACAATTTGAGTATGTGTAAAATGTCATACTTTTACTCATGAATTCTAGCATGTAGGGATGATTCTTACCTGAATCAGATATTACTGTGGGAGTCACTAGATGGTAATTTTCTAATTTTTATTATTCCTTCTACTTATTAGTTGAAATTATGCAGAAATTGTAGGTAAGGAAGAGCTTTCCCTTCTTCCCTTTTAAATTATTTTTCTTGCTCATTTCTTATACCAGCATAGAATAATGGATTCTTATTTTGTTTTATAGATTTTAAGCCATTCCTATCATTATTTATTTTGTTGCTCAAGTTATGGAAGTACATATTCCATATAACATAGGTACATCATTTTGGTTATGCAAATTTGGAATTTTTTTTCATTCTGGAGCTTTATACTGATAAACTTTTTGTGATACCTTAACCCTTACAGGTGTGAGCTCTCTTATTAATCTTTTGAGTTCAGCCCAAGATGAAGAACAGCCAAAATTGAACATCTTGTTGTGTGAAGCTGTTGTTGCTGTTTACTTAAGTTTATTGATACATGCTCTTGCCACAAATTCCTCCAATGAATTGTTTAGACTTGCAGCCCACCCGTTAAATAATCGAATGTGGGCTGCTGTTTTTGGAGGAGGAGTGAAACTTGTTGTGAAACCTCAAAGACAATCAGAAAATATTTCAGGTAAGATTAATGTATGTAAATGTGACTACCATTGTTAAAGTAAAAGATTTTTTTTTTAACATTTTAAGATTTTAAATTTTTTTATTTTGAAATTCAGCAATGGTTAAAGTATAATCACTCTTGTTAGGATGGTAACTAACTAAACTCATGTTAGAATAAGATTTAGTACAATAAGATACAGTAATTTCAGGTGAATAATTTCTGATACCAGGAAAAATTTAAGGATAAAAAAGAATTAGAAGAACGGTAAGGTAAGTGAGGAGACAATGTTAGGGAGCAAGACCATAGAGAAAGGATAGTTTTTAATTAGAGAAAGAAGATTTCTAAAAATTGTTTTATTTTTCAAATTATAGTTGATGCATAATATTACATTAATTTCAGGTGTACAACCTAGTGATGAGACATTTCTATAACTTACAAGTGTTCACCTCAATAAATCTAGAACCAATCTGATACCATAGTTATTACAATATTATTCACTTGATTCCCTGTGCTGTACTTTACATTCCTGTGACTATTCTATAACTACCAATTTGTACTTTTTAATCCCCTTACCTTTGAGAAAGAAGGTTTTAATAAATCCTCCTAATCATTATAGATCATACCAGTAGTTGGCTTCAGATTAAGTTTATTATGGTCATGTACAAGGTAGCTGTTTCACTCATGCACCTGGTTTATTTATTCCGTGTGTGTGTGTGTGTGTGTGTGTGTGTGTGTGTGTTTTCCTTATGGACTAGAATATATTCTCCATCTTAATTTTTAAGATGGTAGGATATGGTGAGATGAAGACTAATGCCTAGGAAAGGTTTCCATCTTGGTGCTGAAACATCAAAATCATATTAATTTATCCTTAGGAGTGCCCATATTACAGGTGAGCAATCAGTGGCACAGTTTAATGGCACAGATTATAACCTGTGCCCTTACTCCCAAGGTCGATTTAAATGACTACGTTGGTATGTAACTCAAAATAAGGGAGGAGATCTCACCAACTCCCATTGTTTCTCTTCCATTGTATGTGGATGACTTTATCTTCCTACTTTGCTGTAATCTACTTTGTACTTAAAAGTTTTCCCCCCAAATCACTTCTTTTACTGAAATATTTATTCTTTTTTATGGTAATTCATTCATCAAGTTTAAAATCTTGAGTATGCATTCATATTTGCATTCATTTAACACCTATCTGCCACACAGTTTTCTCTACTTTGGAGACACAGAGTGAACAAAACAGACAAATTCTTTACCTTCAGGAAGCTTACATCTAGTGGAGGTTAAGTTAAATAAATATTTCAGGTATGATAAGAACTCTGATAGTGGAGATAGATGAGGGAGGAAAAGGAGAGGAGGGCACTTTAGTTAGGGTAGTCAGAAGACACATTTCTGATTAGAAAGCATCTGAGCAGAGTCTTAGGGAAGTCAGTGATCACACCATGCAGAGCTTCCAGGCAGACGGAGCAAGGAGGGCAATAGTCATGAGGTGGGACTGAATTTGGCCTTTTCTAGGAACTACAAAGGAGGCCAGATGGCTATTGTGTGTGTGTGGGGGGGGGCGTTCAGAAATAACAGCTAGCTGGGGGCAAGGTCATTTAGGGTCTCATGGATCACAGTGTGGACTTTAGTTGTTCTTCTAAAGAAAGATAGGAAACTACTGGAGGTTTTTAAGCATAGGGGTGACATAATTTGATTTAGGTTTTCAGAAGACTCAGTCTAGCTACTGTGTGGAGAATAGACTATGAAACAAGATAAAAGTAGGAAGTCTGGGTGGAAGGCTATTGTTACAGTCCACTTAAAAGATGATTGTGGGTTACCATAAAGAATGAATGGATTTTATCATTTCACAATATGTGTAAATCAGAGAGACCATCATGCTGTACACCTTAAACTTATATAATGGTACATGTCTATTTCTCAGTAAACCTGGAAGAAAGACTGGTGGTACAAGCGTTAGCAAGGATGCTTAGCTGCTGGAACTCTCATATATTACTGGTGGGAGTGTTAAATGTACAACCACTCTGGAAAACAGTTTGAGAGATTTTTATAAATTTATCTTATGACCCACTTTACCTTCAGTCCCAACAGTTCTACTTTTAATTATTTACATAGAAGAAATGAAACCATAGATTCACACAGTCTTGTAAATAAATCTTTATACAGCTTTATTTAAAATAGCTCCAAACTGGCATTAACCTAAATGTCAGCCTGACTAGGCGGTGGCGCAGGGGATAGAGCATTGGACTTAGATGCAGAAGACCCAGATTTGAATCCCCAAGGTTGCCAACTCGAGCGTGGTCTCACCAGCTTGACCAGAGGGTTGCTGGCTTGAGCATGGGATCATAGACATGACCCCATGGTCGCTGGCTCGAGCCCAAAGGTCTCTGGCTTGAGCCCAAGGTCGCTGGCTTGAGCAAGGGGTCATTCGCTCTGCTGCAGCCCCCTCCCCTCCATCAAGGCACATATGAGAAAGCAGTCAGTGAACAACTAAGGTGCCATAGTGAAGAATTGGTGCTTCTCATCTCTCCCCCTTCCTGTCTGTCTGTTCCTCTCTGACTCTTCTTTGTCAAAAATAATAAAAAAGAATATACAGTGTGTCCGTAGAGTCATGGTACACTTTTGACTGGCCACAGGAAAGCAACAAAAGACTATAGAAATGTGAAATCTGCACCAAATAAAAGGAAAACTCCCAGTTTCATACCTATTCAGTGTAGTTCGATGTGGGCTCATGCACAGATTTTTTAGGGCTCCTTAGGTAGCTATCCTGTATAGCCTCTACAGACTCGTCACTGACTGATGGCCTACCAGAACGGGGTTTCTCCACCAAACTGCCGGTTTCCTTCAACTGCTTATCCCACTGAGTAATGTTATTCCTATGTGGTGGCGCTTTGTTATAAACGCGCTGATATTCACGTTGCACTTTGGTCACGGATTCAAATTTAGCAAGCCACAGAACACACTGAATTTTCCTCTGTACCGTCCACATCTCAACTGGCATAGCCGTGGGCTGCTCCGTTGTATACACGGTGTTACGTCATCATCTGCACATACACACATGCTGCCACATCATCCTCCAGAAACTGGGAGGGTTTTCCTTTTATTTGGTGCAGACTTCACATTTCTGTCGTCTTTTGTTGCTTTCCTGTGACTGGTCAAAAATGCACCATGACTTTACGGACACACAGTATATATATAACCTAAATGTCAGTTATCCAGCACAAGTGGGCTTAAAAAAAAAGGAATGGATAACCAAGATGTGGCATGCACATATAATGGACCGTTATACAGCCAAAAAGAAGACCAAAGTGCTAAATCATTCTACAATCAGCATGAACCTCAAAAATATTATGCTAAGTGGAAGATGCCAGACACAGAAGTCACATATTGTAGGATTCCATTTATATGAAATATCCAGAGAGACAGAAAGCAGATTAGTGGTTGTCATGGGCTAGAGAGAGGGAGGGATGGAGAGTGACAGCTTAGTGGGTATGGGGCTTTCATTTGGGGTGATGAGAATGCTTTGGAATTAAATAGAGATTGGTTGCATAACAGTGTGAATGTACTAAATAACGCTCACTTATATGTTTTAAAATGATTAATTTTATGTGAATTTCACCTAAATTAGGAAAAAGTTAAAGGAAGTTTAGTTTAGGGTCGTAATTCTAGGCAGAGTGAAAAGTGGTCATATTCTGAATATAATGTGGAGTTACTGATGATTGTTGATGAATTGTGTGGGATGGGGTGTGGAAGAAAAAGGAGTTAAGATAGAATTGTCATCTATGCTGGGGAGCTGTATGGGTCGCGTGGTTGGCTTCTTTCTGCCTCTCCCATATCTAGTGAGTTCTTGAATTCTTTTGACATTTCTTTGATGTATTCTTTTTATCTAATACTTGCTCTCAGTCTTTATCACCCACAGTACTAGTTCAGGCCCTTATGTAGTCTTGGTCCACATTCCTCTTTCATTGATCAAAAAGACCATATCTCATCCTGTGACTAGATGTTTTTGTGCGAATGCCCATAGGATAAGCTTCCAACTTCATTTCCACAAGCTAGTCCTGGCCTAACTCTAGATTGTCATTGTTATTGCCCTCCCTGATGCCGGTCTGGCAAAAGTAGTTTGCTCCTTATTTACCCAAACCGTTGATTTCTGGTGTCCTTTTCTCTCATCACGCTGAACTTCTCCTTCTTTTAAGCATGTTTTATGTCCTACATATTCAGTGAATCTTTCTTGAACACTTGCCAGAAATAATCACTCAGGCACTTTTCTTATGACTTAGTGAATATACCCGTTATTTAGTACCTAGAATTACTTTAATCCTTATTCTGTATAGCACAAAGGCTGTTTCATGGGAAGATATCCTTGTGTGCTGGAACACTGGTGCAGTAACTAGAAGAGTTTAGAGCAGGGGTCCCCAAACTGCGGCCTGTGGGCTGCATGCGGCTCCCTGAGGCCATTTATCCGGCCCCCACCGCACTTCCGGAAGGGGCACCTCTTTCATTGGTAGTCAGTGAGAGGAGCATAGTTCCCATTGAAATACTGGTCAGTTTGTTGATTTAAATTTACTTGTTCTTTATTTTAAATATTGTATTTGTTCCTGTTTTGTTTTTTTACTTTAAAATAAGATATGTGCAGTGTGCATAGGGATTTGTTCATAGTTTTTTTTTATAGTGCGGCCCTCCAACGGTCTGAGGGACAGTGAATTGGCCTCCTGTGTAAAAAGTTTGGGGACCCCTGGTTTAGAGGCACTAAACTCTTTAGATGCAAGTGAGTAATTTAGTCTAAACTAAAACTTGCCAAAAGTGGAAAGAAAATAAAAGCTAAGTCATTAAGTTAGTTAATCATGGAAAATAAAAAAAAATTTTCTTTTCTTTTTATTCAGCACCTCCTGTTCCTTCTGAAGACATAGATAAACACCGGAGGAGATTTAACATGCGAATGCTGGTCCCTGGAAGGCCTGTAAAAGATGCTACCCCACCACCAGTACCTGCAGAAAGACCATCTTACAAAGAAAAATTTATTCCTCCTGAACTTAGTATGTGGGATTATTTTGTTGCAAAGGTAAAGCATGTGAGGAAAACAGGTTTTAAGTGTGTCTGTTTTGTTAATTTTTGTACACACATCACATAGGAATGATGGCGCAGCTTCTGGACTGAGTCACCCTAGCTTAGACATTTAATCTCTCAAGTCCAGAAATTGAATAGTCATTCAGGGACGATCAGATACTTGATGATGATTAGATACTTGATGTGGATGAGACAAATTAAAATCATATGGGATTTAGGTGTAAGTCAGAAATCAGTTTATTTTCAGTCGTTGTTGTTGTTGTTGTTGTTGGTTTTTTTTTGTATTTTTCTGAAGTGCAAAGCAGGGAGGCAGAGAGATAGACTCCTGCATGCGCCTGACCAGGACCCACCCAGCAAGCCCACCGGGGGGGGGGGGATATTCTGCCCATCTGGGGTGTTGCTTTGTTGCAACTAGAGCCATTCTAGCACCTGAGGTGAGGCCATGGAGCCATCCTCAGCACTCGGGGCCAAGTTTGCTCCATTGGAGCCTTGGCTGCGGGAGAAGAGAGAGAGAAAGGAGAGGACGAGGGGTGGAGAAGCAGATGGGTGCTTCTTCTGTGTGCCCTGGCCGGGAATTGAACGAAGGACTTCCATATGCTGGGCCTACGCTCTACCACTGAACGAACCGGCCAAGGCCAGAAATCAGTTTATTAACATGTAGTCAGCATCATCATTTTCTCATGCCTGGTATACTTGTATCTACCATCTCAGTTCCCTTTATCTGATTATCATAGTTCCCTTGGTCAGCATGGAATTAGAGCAGGAGGAGATATTTGGGGTTTTACTGTTACCAAAGTCTGATGCTTCAAAAGGGCAAAACTCAACATCAGAGTTTAAGATTACCTGATCAAGAAGGTGCCAACTGAGAAGATGGTAGCCCTAATCCTTAAATTCATCTTAAGAAAGTACAGAGTTCAGGCTTTTTTATGTCAAGGGAAAGGAAAACAGGAGGTGCTATTTAATTTAATATATAATTTAAAATCTCAAGCCCCAAACTGGATTCCTCTAATGATTAGCTTGTCTAAGGCAGAGCTGTTAGCCTGAAGGCCTTGAGAACAGAAGGCCCAAACAAGACGGAGTCCAAGAGACTGCACAGTTCACCTGTTAGACTCTCAGGACATGGTGTGGCTCTGTGACACATCTCTGTTTCTCCAGTGCAGAGGAAACATCTCTGGGGATTGGAATCTGCACAGGGACTAGATCCATTATATCCCATTTAGGATCATGTTGGGTGCGTCACTTGCTTTTCAGCACTTTCCTTTTTTGAGTTCATCACCATCCATCCAAATTTCCCTCTTTATGTGTTAGTACTGTTGCCACCTGGCTGTGAGTGTGCAATAGGGAATCCATCTCCTGTCATGCCTCCTCCCAGTGTTGTTAGGACAAAAGAAACCTAACTATATATATTTAAAAACACCTTTACCTTTTATTGCAGCCGTTTCTCCCTTTGTCTGATAGTGGTGTTATATATGATTCTGATGAAAGCATTCACAGTGATGAAGAAGAAGATGATGCTTTTTTTTCAGACACACAAATACAGGAGCACCAAGATCCAGACTCCTATAGGTAAATAAGGCTTTTCTTTTTTTCTTATTTTCTTTTTCTTTTGTAGAAAATCCTCATATTACTAATTTAAGTAACATTATCATGTACTTATACAAAAACTTACTTGTGTTTTTAGCCTATGGATTCTGTACCTTTTAAATAAATAAATTTCCAGACAGTACAGCATGTCTTTCACCTTTAGTTTCAAAGACTAGCTTACATTCAGATGCAAACACAAACATTTTTAGTGAAGGAAAAATATGAAACCTATCGTTTTGTTATTAGAACTTATATATAATTTATTGGTGTGCTATTAGATTCCCTGTGACTGTGGTAATTTTTTTTTTTTTTAACAGAGACAGAGAGAGTCAGAGAGAGGAATAGACAGGGACAGAGACAGGAATGGAGAGATGAGAAGCATCAATCATTAGTTTTTCATTGCGACACCTTAGTTGTTCATTGATTGCTTTCTCATATGTGCCTTGACCGTGGGCCTTCAGCAGACCGAGTAACCCCTTGCTCGACCAGCGACCTTGGGTCTAAGCTGGTGATCTTTTGCTCAAATCAGATGAGCCCGTGTTCAAGCTGGCGACCTCGGGGTCTTGAACCTGGGTCCTCGGCATCCTAGTCCAATGCTCTATCCACTGCGCCACCGCTTGGTCAGGCTATAGTAAATTTTTTTTTTTTTGGTATTTTTCCGAAGCTGGAAATGGGGAGACAGTCAGACAGACTCCTGCATGCGCCCACCCGGGATCCACCCGACCGGGATCCACCCGGCATGCCCACCAGGGGGCGATGCTCTGCCCATCTGGGGCATCGCTCTGCCACAATCAGAGCCATTCTAGCACCTGAGGCAGAGGCCACAGAGCCATCCTCAGCGCCCGGGCCAACTTTGCTCCAGTGGAGCCTTGGCTGCGGGAAGGAAAGAGAGAGATAGAGAGGAAGGAGAGGGGGAGGGGTAGAGAAGCAGATGGGTGTCTCTCCTGTGTGCCCTGGCCAGGAATAGAACCCGGGACTTCCACACGCCAGGCCGACGCTCTACCACTGAGCCAACCAGCCAGGGCCCAGGCTGTAGTAAATTTTTTACATCAAGTAATTTCCAGATATTTTAAGTGTAATATATTGTTGCATATCTTTTCTTCTCAAAGACTATACATGTGCCTTTGTAAAATTATGAGTTGTTAGAAAAAGCCAGCTTTTTTCTGTGGGGGGCGATTGGTCTAAACTGTCAACAGGGATCATTACTGTGCTTTTTTTCTTATTCAATTAAGTATAACTTTTTTTGTCCCCCTTGAACCAGCTGGGCTCTTCTGCATTTGGCAATGGTTAAGCTAATACTTCACAATATCAAGAATTTCTTTCCTATTGCTGGATTGGAATTCTCTGGTAAGTTTGGAATTTGAAAATTAATGTTAATAAATATAATAAATTACCGTCATGTTTTTCTTTACAAAATTCTAAAAAAAATTTCTGCATTGGAGATTTAAGAGGTCTCGTTTATTTTAGGCTCCAGTCTATGGTTTTAAATATTGCAATACATAGCAAGAATTGCCGTTTTCCTAGAAGGTCAAAAGATAAAGCAAAAAAGTAGAATGGAGAAGCTAGACATTTTCTCAGCTCATTTTAGAGAGCCAGCTTTCTGCTTTGTTGAAAGAATTAAGAATCCAAATTAGATTAACATTAGATTAGAATTAGATTAATTAACTTTCAGATTTATTTGTATTTTCAGAAGTTTTGAGTATAAGTTCAGATTTGATAAATATATGATGATCAACATTTTTTATAGAAATAAAATGACCTATTCTATCACTTTTTAGAGTTGCCTGTAACATCACCGTTAGGTATTGCTGTGATCAAAAATTTGGAGAATTGGGAACACATCCTGCAAGAGAAAATGAATCAATTTGAAGGTCCACCCCCTAACTACATCAACACATATCCAACTGACCTTTCAGTAGGAGCTGGCCCAGCTATTCTTCGAAATAAAGCAATGCTAGAACCTGAAAATACGCCATTCAAGTAAGAATGCTTTTTTTTTTAGTAAGAATGCTTTTTTAATGCTGATGAGTGTGGCTTGGTTTAATCTTTCTGGAAGACACTTTGGTGTCTACAGCCATGCCACCCTGAATGCACCAGATCTCATCTGATCTTGGAAGCTAAGCAGGGGTGGGCCTGGTTAGGACTTGGATGGAAGACAGTTTGACAAAATATGCCAGTAGCCTTCCAAACATTCATAACTTTGAACCTGTAATTCTGTTTCTAACAATATATTCTAAGGGAACATAAGAAATCTTGTTGGAAAACTTTTTCCCAGTATTACCTATAATTCAGTAAACATTTTGTATTCGGGGAAAATCTTTATTATCTTTTATTATTTTAAAAACACTTACAGAAATTCTTTGAGGTATTGTATTTTTCGCTCCATAAGATGCACCTGACCATAGACACATCTAGGGTTTTAAGGAGGAGAATAAGAGAAAAAATAATCTGAACCAAATAGTGTGTTAAAATATTTAATAAAATACTGTATTTTTTGCTCCATAAGATGCACGGGCATTTTCCCTTCCACTTTTGGGGGGAAAAAGTGCATCATATGGAGCAAAAAAATACAGTAATTTACATATGCAAACAAGGTACTTCTTACCTTTTGTCAGTAATTTAACAGTAAACACATTGTTTTTCATTGATGTTTTGATCAATGAAATGTTCATACGGGCTGCTATCGATAAACAGCATGCTTTCTTTCTTGAAGCAGCTGGTCATGATTAGAGTATTGCTCAGAAGATTGAAAGAACAGGGCTTTTTAGCTTGTTAGGATGCTAGAAATGATACCTGTGACTTCATTGGCGATATGGTTTAACCAACAGAACCAACCTAGAGTATGATTTAAAAAGAGAATAAGAGATTCATTTGACTCTCAACTCAATCTGTTCATTCAGGGAACCTGTAGTTAGAGACTTAATTGCTAGATTTTTTAGAAGAACTAAAAATTAAAAGTGAAATTGTAAAATTTGTTAAGTTTAATGCTGTATCTTCTTTACCATAGATAATGGAGGTTTTTCAAAATAGTACCTGCAAATATGAAACACATTTCCTATAAACTAAAAAAGCATGCTATGTTGATTGTCTTTATAGATCCCGGGATTCTTCTGCACTTCCAGTCAAACGACTTTGGCATTTCCTTGTTAAACAAGAAGTCCTTCAAGAGACATTTATTAGATATATTTTCACTAAGAAAAGAAAGCAGAGTGAGGTATTTTGAAAAAATATTTTTCTATTGTGATTTTTGTTTAGTTTTCTTTAATATTTCTAACAAACTCTGTGCTTGATTTATTTTGAAACTTACTTTTTGGTTGGAACTTACTATCTTTCATACATCATAGGTAATAGTTTACCAAACTACAATAAATTTTTTTAAGGTTAAAAACTTACAATTTCCATTTCATAACAATGAAATAACATAGGTCCTTGATAAATCATATAAGGTCTACCGGAAAGTTCTGTCCGTCTTTGGGATAAAACAAAATACAAATTTTTCTTACTGTCAATAAATTTTATTAAATAATATAATTGCCATTATTATTAATGATTTCTTACCAGTGTGAGTGCAATTTTTATATCCCATTTTTGAAAAATGTTTTATCTTTTGATGCAAAAAATTGAACCAGTGCTTGTTTGATATCTTCTTCATTTTTGAATTTTTTGCCCTTCAAAAAATTTTGTAAGGACAAAAACAAGTGATAGTCGGAGGGTGCTAAGTCCGGGGAATATGGTGGATGCGACAGACATGCTTCTGTAGCATTTCTTCCTTGTTGAAATTCGTAAAAATTACAGTGGTGTAAATGAACTTTATCAGTAGCCATGGGTACACTATGGCTTCACACATAAGACTAACGTGAATCAACTTTGTTTTAGTTAATTTGCTACGTCAATATGTATACATTAGTGATAAAAATAGAGAGGTACACATGCGCCAAATAAATGTGCTTATGTGTCAAAACTTGTTGTGATAGAAACGGACAGAACTTTCCGGTAGACCTTATATATACACAAGTAAAAGTTTGTACTTCCTTTATATTTGCCATTGGGCTTTTTACATGTAGTAAGTGTTGTGATTGGATGGTTTGGGGAATTTAATATATAAATGAGTATACTCTGTAATAGGATACTCTGAATATCATTTAATTGAAAATATAATATAGCCCTTTAAAAGTATATTATTTTAGTTTTTAGAAATGACCAGGATATACTTTAGAAGCAACAAATTCAGAATATTTTGTGTGAGAGAGTAAACTATAGAAATACCACATTCAAAATGCAGGAAGATTGCTTTTACAAAATGAAGCAGAGATTTCTACATTGCTTAGTGATTTTTAACCTAAGTATAGTGTGTCCGTAAAGTCATGGTGCACTTTTGACCGGTCATAGGAAAGCAACAAAAGACGATAGAAATGTGAAATCTGTACCAAATAAAAGGAAAACTCTCCCAGTTTCATACCTATTCAGTGCAGTTCGATGTGGCTCACACACAGATTTTTTAGGGCTCCTTAGGTAGCTATCCTGTATAGCCTCTACAGACTCATCACTGACTCATGGCCTACCAGAATGGAGTTTCTCCACCAAACTGCCGGTTTCCTTCAACTGCTTATCCCACCGAGTAATGTTATTCCTATGTGGTGGCGCTTCGTTATAAACGCGCCGATATTCACATTGCACTTTGGTCACGGATTCGAATTTAGCAAGCCACAGAACACACTGAACTTTCCTCTGTACCATCCACATCTCAACTGGCATAGCTGTGGGCTGCTCCGCTGTATACATGGTGTTACGTCATCATCTGCGCATACACACATGCTGCCACATCATCCTACAGAAACTGGGAGGGTTTTCCTTTTATTTGGTGCAGATTTCACTTTTCTATCGTCTTTTGTTGCTTTCCTGTGACACCGGTTTGCACTGGTCAAAACTGCACCATGACTTTACGGACACACTGTATAAATTAGTAATGTAATACTGTTCTGGATTTAAGAAGAATCAGTAATTTGGGAGACTGGCATTGTAGAACTTAAAATGATATCTTATTTATAAAATGAGGGGTACGTAGATCTTTTACATGAGCATTCCAGTTTATTTGGCCATTCAGTGAGATAATGGGCAGCTGGAAGAGTGTTCTCAGGGTAGAGTATCAGATGGGATTAAAGGTTTGGCAAACAAAATTTATGAGAAAAGAAAAGTGAGTTATATTTCACTTAGGAAAGTGAAAACCGAGAGGGACAGTACATGATTTCAGTTTCCAAGGTGAATACAGAACTACTTCTCAGTTTCCCCCATGCCTAGGGCAGCGGAACCTCCCCAACTCATTCTTTTCTCTAGTCACCCACTTACCTGGATGGTAATTGTGGTCACCCCTTGTGAACAGTCATTTATTTTCTTTGTGGATTTAAAAATTATGTAGTTAAATGAGGAATTCAATGATTGAACTATCTAAATTATTTTGTATCTTATAAGCTTTTTTGATGACAAACAAAAAATCCCCTGATGATATTGAAATAATTGATGCAAGATTTGTTAGAGGAATCACAGAGCCAAATTTATTTCCTCTTTCATTTACTCTACTGTTTACACCATTTCCTATAGTGATGCTGAGTCCAAATGCCATAAAACAAGATACAGAAATCTAAGAAATAGATGTAAAATAAAAGATATTTGCCTGACCTGTGGTGGTGCAGTGGTTAAAGTGTCAACCTGGAATGCTGAGGTTGCTAGTTCAAAACCCTGGGCTTGCCCAGTCAAGGCATGAGAAGCAACTACTATGAGTTGATGCTGCCTGTCCTCCCCCCCCCCCCTTCTCTCTCTCCTCTCTCTCAAATTGATAAAAATCTTTTAAAAAATAACAATAAATTCCCGGCCAGGGCACACAGGAGAAGCGCCCATTTGCTTCTCCACCCCTCCGCCGCGCCTTCCTCTCTGTCTCTCTCTTCCCCTCCCGCAGCCAAGGCTCCATTGGAGCAAAGATGGCCCGGGCGCTGGGGATGGCTCTGTGGCCTCTGCCCCAGGCGCTAGAGTGGCTCTGGTCGCAACATGGCGACGCCCAGGATGGGCAGAGCATCGCCCCCTGGTGGGCAGAGCGTCGCCCCCTAGTGGGCGTGCTGGGTGGATCCTGGTCAGGCACATGCGGGAGTCTGTCTGACTGTCTCTCCCTATTTCCAGCTTCAGAAAAAAAAAATAAATAAAAATAACAATAAAAAATTCTTGTTTAATTAGAGCTCTCTTACTCACAGAAAGCCAGTTCATTGAAGGATTTTCTGTTATTCAGAATACTGTGAGAATCCAGGTGATTAGATTGTTAGGGCCCTCAGACTCTTGTCTTACCCTTCAGGTTCTGATCTCTCCTCTCAGCTTCCCTCTTCCTTAACTAAGCCTCTCCCTCTTCCTGCCCTTTTGCTCCCTTTCTTTACACCCTATCAGTCTCTGTGCTCTTGGGATCAGCAGCCAAGCTTGTGTTCTCTGCTGTGTTTCTACTAGCCTAGAGTCTCAGGGACAGGGAGGTAGGACAGAGATAAATAGGCCATTTCTTAAAATACTCTGTAAGCGTTGGTTGGCTCTAAGGAAGGGAAGTACATGCTGGGGAGTTTGGATAGAAGAAGAATTATCATGTACCCTTTTGTACCTTTTGAATTTTAAATTGTTGAATTGGTTCTTGTCCAGTGCTGTTAAATAGAACTTTTTGTGACAATGGAAATTTATATCTGTTCTTTACAATAGAGTAGTCATCAGCCACATATGGTTATTGAGCAGTTGAAATGTGGCTAGTGTGACTGAAGGACTGAATTTTTTTATTTCAATATATATTTAAGTAGCCACATATAGTTGGTGGCCACTGTATTGAATAGTATAGATCTGCTGAAAAGTTGTTTTCATTAGGGAAAAAAATGTTAAGACAAAATATAAACTGGTCACTAAGTTCAGAAATGTGCAACATTATTAAATCTACCCATCTACTAAGAGAATTTTATATTTTTTAATTATTAAATATGACTTTGATAATAAATTTGGTAAATTCAGTGAATTAATTTGTAAAGTTGGCAAACTAATCATAAAAGTGCTAATGTATTGGCTAATTAGAAAAATGACTTTAAAAGAACATTCTTCTGAGAAATGCTGAAATTCTAGATGTGTTCTTCTGAAAATTTAACCCATTGACTATATTAAAGAAGTCTGTTTCATAGAACAGGTTTTTGTGAAATCGATAAATGTGGCAAATGCAGGTCCTCGATGACAGGCAAGCAAGCTGTTTGGCAGTTTGGCTGCAGCCCATGGCTAGCGCTGAAGGCATGGCCAGAGTATTTGCCCCTCGTGGCTTTCAGTAAAATAGCCACTTCAAGAGGCATTAGAAGGAATGTATTGATCTGATCAAACCTTCAGAGGTTTCCACAGCGGAGCAGAAATATTACTTCTGATTGTAGCCATGCCTGAACCAGGAGCAAGTTATTGGTGTGATTTTTTTCCCATTACTCATTTTATCAAACATTTACTTCTAACAAGGAAAAAGTCATATGATTATGTAAATGGTTGATGTGAATTCTAATTTCTGTCTCTTCATATACTCTTGTAAGAGTGAATAATTATCAGTGTGTTCAATGTGTGTTTAGAAATAAGTAGTTTTAATTTGTAGTTGAAAAAAACCCTTTAGAGCAGTGTCCCCAACCCCCGGGCTGCGGACTGGTACTGGTCCGTGGGCCATTTGGTACCGGTCCGCAGAGAAAGAATAAATAACTTACATTATTTCCGTTTTATTTATATTTAAGTCTGAACGATGTTTTATTTTTAAAAAAGACCTGTAACAGATGTAATTCCCCTGTTACATCTGTCTAAGACTCACTCTTGACACTTGTCTCAGTCACGTGATACATTTATCCGTCCCACCATAAAGGCTGGTCCGTGAAAATATTTTCTGACATTAAACCGGTCTGTGGCCCAAAAAAGGTTGGGGACCACTGCTTTAGAGGATAGGAATCTATTATAGAATGCATCTGCTTATACATGTTTTATTTTTAGAGATTGCAGTTTAAGTTAAAACTTTGTTATATAACTGATAGACAAATAACTGAATTTTATTCTAAAATAGCCTTTATATATATAATAGTCACATTAATTTTGCCTGGTTTGCTTTGTGTTGTGTTTATCTGATGACATCACATTTTACTCAGTTTAATTTCTTGCATGATATTTTGCTTTTCAAAGAAAAGCTTGCAAACTCATTTCTACCATCTTAAAGTGATGGAATGGCCATTTCAATTTGAAAATTTTCATTCTCTTTATAACTTTGTTTCATGCATGTGTTTTGTGTTTGTGACGGTGTGGTGTTACTTAGTCTGTAGAAGAACATGTGGAGCAGGTCAAACAAAACTACGTAGCAGAAGATTGCCACATCAAGGTAGTATTCCACGCTCTTGTATTTAGCTTATTCTTTCAAGTTCAGGGGGCTAATGCCTCATCTTATTACTAACCATGACTTGTCCAACTGGCTGACTAGTCAGGATACTCGTTGCTCCCACACGTTAGGAGACACTGCACTGCATCTGGCCTGCTCTTCCTGCCATTCTTTCTTGCTTCCTGTTCCATCTCCACTTAAGCCACTTTTTCCAGTCTGACCTTAAACATGATTATTTCTCTTTTTTTCCTCTTTGATTCTGCCTCTTTCCTTCCCATAACCTTTGACCCTAAGCCCTGCACCTTCCTCCCATCAATCTCCTTCATTCCTTTCTGTTTTCCTTTCACCTTCTCCTTATTCCCATCTCATCACCCTTCTTTAAAAATGTTTAATTTCTTTTATGACTTCTTTGTCTTCCTATATATTTTTCTTCCACTCTTGCATCTTATGTATGCACATTCTCACAATAGCATCTTTGCACTCTTTTGGAAAAGGTAAGAGGGATGCATTACTGTCATAAATACTAGTGAAAACTATGCTGGCTTTTATGACAGTATCCTATAATCAGAATGAAAATATTTATACTTGGGGTGATTACTGGGCATTAGAGAATTAAACCTAATTCCAAAGCTAATTTTCAACACACTAAAATTACTGGTACCTTTTTACTTGGTGCTGCTGCTGCATTTCTTCCTACTTACACTTCCTGTAAGGCTGGAGGGGTGCAGATCTCTGCATGGAGCTGTGCTGCAAGACTGAAATTGTTACAATGTCTTTTAGGTTGAAGCTGATCTGGGCTATCCAGGTGGGAAGGCAAAAGTCATTCATAAGGAATCAGATATGATTATGGCGTTTTCCATTAACAAGGTAAAAGCTTTAGTCATTATAAAGAATGTCCTTCTTTTTTAGTGAAATTGCTTAAATTATTGACTCTGCTTTTACTTTACAGGCAAACCATAATGAAATTGTTTTGGCTTCTACACATGATGTACAAGAACTTGATGTTACTTCTCTACTGGCCTGTCAGTCATACATGTGGATTGGAGAAGAATATGACAGAGAATCCAAAAGGTTTGATTGTTTTATGTAGTCAGTTTTCAATGTGGTTTTCTTCAAAGGGTTATATTGGTTATATACATTGAATTATCTTCAGAAGTATATTTGTATCTTCCTTCATTTGGGTAGGAAACAAACATAATTGATTTTTTTTTTTTTGTATTTTTCTAAAGCCGGAAACGGGGAGAGACAGACAGACTCCCGCATGCGCCCGACCGGGATCCACCCGGCACGCTCACCAGGGGCGATGCTCTGCCCACCAGGGGGCAATGCTCTGCCCCTCCGGGGCCTCGCTCTGCCGCGACCAGAGCCACTCTAGCGCCTGGGGCAGAAGCCAAGGAGCCATCCCCAGTGCCCGGGCCATCTTTGCTCCAATGGAGCCTCGGCTGCAGGAGGGGAAGAGAGAGATAGAGAGGAAGGAGGGGGGGGGGGGTGGAGAAGCAAATGGGCGCCTCTCCTATGTGCCCTGGCCAGGAATCGAACCCGGGTCTCCCGCACGCCAGGCCAACGCTCTACTGCTGAGCCAACCGGCCAGGGCCCAAACATAATTGATTTATCTGCAAATAAAAGGCAGTGCTTACATCAGGGAGCAAATTACTCACACTTATCCCATTAGACCCTGAACTATTCATAGTGTTTGAGTCATAATAATCCCCAACACCAAAGTCCAGTGCTGACAGTTGCCACTTTGACATTTAACCCCAAAGAAATGTTAGGAATAACACAATATTCAGTAAATTCAACTAATCTGGATAATTAAAACAAAAAGCATTATACACAAATGTATTCTTTAGACTGATTGATGAATCACATTTACTGAGTAAATTCCAGTATTTCTTCTTAGCTCCTTAAGCATACCCTTTTTACAGGTAAAAATGTAGGCAACCTGACTTTTCAGTAAAGCTGTGGACACTGCCCTGTGTTCTGCATCTTGCAGCTTCTCCTCCACATTTGCCTTCCCTCTTGCTTTTCTCCAGACTCTTGAAAATTTTATATGCTTGGAAATGGTGCCATGAGAACTTCTCTCCTTGTTGTGTTGAATTTTCTATATTGTCAGTATATAATATAACTAGATTTCAGTATCACACTTCAGGGAGGGTAGATATAACTATATAATATGATATAGCTCATCATAAAAATTAACATTTTTTATGTGATAATCAGCACCTTACATTAAGAATCTTTAAAACTTCTTTAAAATGTATGAATGGGATATCTGTACTTGAAGAGAGCATATAATCTTTTCCTGTATATGATAAATCTAAAATATCTGTTAACTACTTCAAAATAAACATTTGTTCCAACTTGTACAGCAATAAAATTACCACCAAATGGCATTAGACTAAATTATATTTTGCCTAAAGGAAAAAAATTACCCAGTAAGGTAATTGCTAATGATTAGTACATATACCTAGGTTTTTCTCATGGATATTTATTAAGAAATAAAGACTGTCCTATGTAGCCTGACCAGGCGGCAGCACAGTGGACAGAGTGTTGGACAGGGATGTGGAGGACCCAGGTTTGAAACCCTGAGGTCGCTGGCTTGAGCGCAGGCTCATCCAGCTGGAGCATGGGGTCACTGGCTTGAGCATGGGATCATAGACAAGACCCTATGGTTGCTGGCTTGAGCTCAAAGGTCACTGGCTTGAGGAAGGGGTCCCTCACTCTGCTGTCGCCCTCCCCCCACCCCAAGTCAAGGCATGTATGAGAAAGCAATCAATGAACAACTAAGGTGCCGCAATGAAGACTTAATACTTCTCATCTCTCTCCCTTCCTGTCTGTCCCTCTCTCTGTCTCTCGATCTCCGTCACAAAATAAATAAATAAAGAAGAAGCTCTGTAATTGGAATTTGTGTTAAGATGGAATTTTCACAATAACATAAATGTTTTTCACAGTTCAGATGATATTGATCATCGTGGTTCCACTACAGCTCTTTACCAACCCAGTGCATTAGCCCACTCAGCAAACCAGGTGCATCCATCTCTGCCGTGGCTGGGCAGTGGACAGACTAGTACTGGCGCTAGTGTGGTATGTTACCTACTGTTAGGTATCGTTTCTAGGTAGGGACTCCCTCAAAACAAGTTGAAATCACTGTGACCTAGGAATGATCCATGGTTGGGGCAGTGAGCAGTTAGTAGACCATAATAACAATAGTTAACATACTGTGCATTGAATGTGTCAGGTGCATGCTTTTTCTCACAACAGCCGTAGATGGCAGGCGGTATAATCCCCCCCCACTATCATTTTATAGATGAGCAAACCGAGAGGCACAGAGTGGTAAAGCAGAGTCAGAGAGGAGTTCATAACTACTGGAAGTGTGTGAGGAGTGTGTCAGTAACGTTGTTAGTCCCTGGTGGTGAAGGGGTCCCATTCTCATGTTCTGCTGTGAAGACTCGAGGTGCTCCTGCTTGTCCTCAGGGAGAGTTCCCTTGACCACAGGACAAAGCTGCACACTATCTTCCCAGTCCACACAGGCCAGGCTCTGCCAGTAAGTGGCTGTACTTCCACAGGCTGTTCAGACAAGGGTCATATGTTAAGTGGTTCAGAAAATCCACTAAGGAGTTTATTTCAGTAATTAGCCAGTTGTGAAAGAATATATGTTATCAGAATTAGAGTTGGCTTTAAACATATCTCTTCTCACCTCTTCTGTTCTGCACACAATAAATTTCTTTTTATTATCTTCTTTTAAAGCTTATGAAAAGAAATCTACATAATGTTAAGAGAATGACCTCACACCCAGTCCATCAATACTGTAAGTATTTTATTTGTGATCCAAGGATTGTAAACAGACTATCATTTTGAAGTTGATTTATAGAATGGAAAACATTGGAACTCTCTGGCTGGGCAGCTCAGTTGATTAGAGCAGCATCCCAATACAGCAATATTGTGAGTTCAGTCCCTGGTTGGGGCACATATAAGACTCAACCGGGGAATGCATAAATAAGTGGAACAACAAATTGATGTTTTATTCTTTTTTACTGTTCCTTCCTCTCCTTAAAATAAATCCATCAATTTAAAAAATTAAAATAAGAAAATATTGGAACTCTTTCTTTAGCATTTTGACTTCTTATTTTCTGCTTTTCCTCTTGTGTTTCAGATCTCACAGGTGCTCAGGATGGCAGTGTACGAATGTTTGAATGGACACGACCTCAGCAACTTGTCTGTTTCCGCCAAGCCGGCAATGCGAGAGTTACCAGATTATATTTTAATTCTCAAGGCAACAAGGTTTGTTCTTGGGGGTTACTTCTATCCTCATCTGAAAATAATTGTGGAATTTATGAGTAAAGGTTAGTAAAAACTACATCTAAAAGCAAATTCAATGACACCGTATTTAAGCTGAGCAAGTAGTCTATTGGTATTTGTTTATATAAACCCTTGTCTCCTAATAAAAGGATAAACCCACGCAGTTTGCTATGGGTTAATTAATTATCCACTTAAAGATACTAAATATTGCCTGACTGAGTGGTGGTGCAGTGGATAGAGCATTGAACTGGGATGCGGATGATCCAGGTTTGAGACCCCGAGGTTGCCAGTTTGAGGGCAGGCTCATCTGGTTTGAGCAAAGCTCACCAGCTTGGACCCAAGGTCTCTGGCTTGAGCAAGGGGTCACTCAGTCTGCTTGAAGGCCTCCCCCTTCAGTCAAGGCTCATATGAGAAAGCAATCAATGAACAACTAAGGTGTCACAATGAAAAACTGATGATTGATGCTTCTGATCTCTCTTTGTTTCTGCCTATCTGTCCCTCTCTCTGACTCTCTCTCTGTAAGAAAAAAAAAAAAAAAAGATACTAAATATTCTGTGAAGGTAAAGAACTCTGTTGAATGTTTGATGGTGCTTGTAAGTACAGCCAAGGACGTGAGAGAAAACTTGTAGTTTCTTACTAAATTGAACTACAGAAGATTGGAGGAAAACAGTAAGATAAGTGTGGAAACACATTTAAAAGGTGGCAGTATATTTATATTACTTGCACTTTCTTAGGAACTATAGCAACAGAAATATAGGTATAGACAGACTGTTAGTTAAGAGGGGCCTAAGTGACTGCTTTCCATAAATGTTTTTACCTTTGATACAGATATTAAAAATCCATGTTTAATATTTGTGCCTTTCTTACAGTGTGGTGTTGCAGATGGAGAGGGTTTTCTGAGTATTTGGCAAGTAAACCAAACTGCAGCAAATCCTAAACCTTACATGGTAAGTATCACTCAGCATTCCCAGAGGACGTAGAGGCTGCTTGTTTATGAAGTGTCTGTTTCAGACAGTGAACCTCAATGGTGGACCTGGTGGGAAAGGGACGGTTTTGTCTAGCAGTCATAGCCCAGAGCCCATCATTGCCCTGGTTTTACACTGAAATGACCTAAAAAACAAAAAAACCTTACTTTTCACAGCTTGAAGGATAACCATTATATTTGAAAATTATCAGGAGCTTTCCCTGGGTATAGCCCTACATAGGATCCATTTTTACTATACTTGTAATCCATTTTGTATTTTTAATGATAGAATTTTGTAGCGATTCATTGTAGATACTTATATTAAGACGCAGACAGGCTCCATGTAGAGTCGTCCCTTGGTGTCTGTGGGGGATGGGCTCCAGGACCCCCGCAGCTTCCGGACCTGTGGTGCTCAAGTCTTTTATGTAAGATGCCACAGTACTTGCATATAACCCATACACATCCTCCTGTGTACTTAAAATTACTTCTACCTAATCCAACCTAAATTCTGTGTAAATAGTTGTTATGCTATTTGTTTAGGGAATAATGACAAGACAATAATAATCTGTACAGGTTCAGTACTGATACAACCATCTCTGGCCTAACTACATATACATGTCAGCAACAGGGTGACATTTAGAAAATTTTTTTTGATCTGCAGATATGGAGGGCCAACTGTATTCCAGTATTTTCCAGAATTTTGTTTACTAGATTATCAAGTAACCAATTCCAATAGGCCGCTTTAGTCATTAATCCAAATCATAGTGAAACCCTTAGCAGTACAAACAAGCACACTTTCCCACAGCAAGGTGAGGCGGGCAGAGATGGGAGGTGTTACTCTCCTCTGTGGAACTCCTGGCTTCATATATTTGGTTTTATAGGAAGTCTTGAACTGCCTGACCAGGCGATGGAGCAGTGGATAGAGCATCAGACTGTGATGTAGAGGATCCAGGTTCAAAACCCTGAGGTGTCTGGCTTGAGCACAGGCTCACCTGACTTGAGCAAGGGCTTGCCAGTTTGAGTAAGAGGTCACTCACTCTGCTGTAGTCCCAGTCAAGGCACATATGAGAAAGCAATCAATGAACAACTAAGGAGCTGCAACGAAGAATTGATGCTTCTCATCCCTCTCTCTTCCTGTCTGTCTGTCCCTATCTGTCCCTGTCTCTATGTCTCTGTCTCTCTGTCTCTCTGTCTCTCTCTCTCTCTCTCTCTCTCTCTCACACACACACACACACACACACACACACACAGCAAGTCTTGAACCTCCAGGGTTTGGATAAAGTACAAAATATTTTCACATTTTCTTTTCTACATTATACAGATGTTTTTATGTATATGAAATATTTCTCTTAAATCAATACACTATAAACTTTATCATAAAGTCTTTATAGAAATGGAAGTGATCTTGAATCTGTCCTTTACCTTCAGTCAGATCTGTACCATGATCATTTCAAACTGAAGAACATTTTTTTGTATTAAAATACCCTGACATCCTCCTCCTTGGTCCTCACCTCCAAACTTCTACTCACTCAGCTTATCCAACAAGAAAAGTTCTGCCTGGCCCAGTAAATGGTTTTCCATGGTGCTAGGACATCCTTAGGGGCTGCTTGGGACAGCCTAAGCCCCTGGATTATTTGTAGGACCACTTTTGATCTTGTTTTTTTTATGAGTACTAAACTCTTCACCTGGCAGTGAGGGCCAGGAGCAGAGACAGTGAGGAAGGCAGTGGTTATGGTCACTTGACCAAGTCCTGCATGCTGTGCTTTCATGATAGATGTGTGTGTAAGAGTTTTTGTTCTTGAGTTGTTGTTCATTTTGATTTACATTATTATTTTAAATGTATTAAGTATCTTTGAGCCTGACGAGGTGGTGGCATAGTGGATAGAACATCAGTCTGGAATGCTGAGGACTGAGGTTCGAAACCCCAAGGTCACCAGTTTGAGCATGGGCTCACCAACTTGAGTACAGGATCATAGACATGACCCCATGGTCGCTGGCTTGGGCCCAAAGTCAGTGGCTTGAGCAAGGGGTCACTCACTGTGTTGTCGCCACCTGGTCAAGGCACATATGAGAAAGCAATCACTGAACAACTAAGGAGCTGCAAGGAAGAATTGATGCTTCTCATCTTTCTCCCTTCCTGTCTGTCCTTCTCTCTCTCTTTGTATTTGTCTCTCTCGCTAAAATAAAAAAAAAAAAAAAAAAAAAAAAAAAAAAAAAAGTATCTTTGAGGTCATTAGCACTAGAAATCATTGATTGGGCCTTTACTTAACCAAGCCATTTAATTATATGAAGTACATGTACTTGGTTTCTTATTCCTTTATTATGTATTCTAAAAAATATAACCTCTCACTATCCCTTTCCAGTTTTAAAATATTATTGGATGTTAGCCAAGTAATATGCAAATGACAGCTAATCCTCTTAATATCTCTTATTTTTTATCCTAGACTATTTAAAAAAACTGTTCTTAGCTCGTACATATAGTATATTATTAGCAGAACTGTGTGTTTTTACTTTAACACATTTTACTGCATTTTTAGATAACATCAGTTGCATTTTGTTTTCCGTAGAGTTGGCAGTGCCACAGTAAAGCCACAAGTGACTTTGCATTTATTACCTCTTCAAGTCTAGTTGCCACATCTGGACAGTCCAATGACAATAGGTAGGTTGATAGAGAAGCAAAATAAGAATTAAGCAATTTTTAGACAGACAGGTGTTCTTAGGAGGCTTCCTTCTCCCTGCCCCCAGGAATACAAAAACTTTTTCTGTTCCTCAATTCTTAGATTTCCTTACCAAAGAGAAACACAGAAATTACTCCTAATTTAGTCTGTCAATAAGCATGTGTAATTATTGTGATAAAGCTACCAAGTCATTTCTTTGTATTGCTGTTGATACTGTCATGTTCAAGAGAACTAATACATATTTGACCCTGTGTAGCCATCATTCTTACATTGTTTTAGTTGACAGCACATGCCTATGAGTAACATCTCGCATTCCCCTGCAGTTGTTCCCCCGTGGGTGTAGCAGCATCCCTTCTACTCAGGAAATCAAGTCTGTTTCCTGGAGTGGTAACAGAAGAGATGGGGCTGGGGGGTGAGATGGGGCAGCGACAGACAGGACCATGTGAGACAGAACTGTGTAGTGTGAACAGACAGGATAGACTCTTAGATGAGACACAGCTGTCTCTACCCTCATTGTAGCTGGGAATCACTGCTTTATAAATGTGAGTGAACAAAAAAGTTAAGATTCAATAAGATATTTGACTTGAATACAATTTGCCCCTCGTGATGACTTTGAACAGTTGTTTATGATGTATTTGTTATTGTTTCTTTATAAGAAATGTATGCCTCTGGGACACTTTGATATCACCTGGAAACAGTCTCATTCATGGTGAGTTAAGAGCTGTGGTTTTTAATATACTCTGAAAGAATTCTTTCCTGGTTTTATTTTAACAAGTGAATCAAGTTAGTGTTTTATTACATGAGCTAACAATGGAGAAATATTTTAAATGAATTTTAAAATTTAATTAGACTATCTGGCTACCTTGCTGAGGTGCACATGTATGGGCATAGAAATCCAGCTAGCTTAGAGTAATTTTTAGTTGTAGTCTCCTCAGAAAGTATGGTGTGGAGACCATTGTCACTTACAAGGCTGTGTAAGGAATTAATTGCAAAGTATTTTTTGAGCTCAATAGAAATGAGGTATTTTAAAGAATTAAACCTAACCACAATATAAAAGTTAACCTTACTGTAAGGTTATATATATATATACACAGTAATATAGAATGAACATTACCATTTAAATGTTTTTTAAGACAGTATTTTCCAAATTGATGTTCTAATGATCTGTCTTCCACATAATGCTGTTGAAAGAGTGCTCCATGCTTCGTCTAGGCAGTCTTGGTGAAAGCTGGGTGGTTTTTTGTTTTTTACAGAAAGATTTCTTCTGTCTTTTACTATGCTGATGTGGATTTTGAAACATGTAGTTATTTCCCAGTTTTATTTAGCATCTTTTAAAGATTTGCCACTTAGTGTTTGTGGCTTTAATCATGTTAAAATGCAGAGATCCACCCAGCAACCCATCTGTTATGTACCCTGACCAGGAATTGAACCCAGGACATCCATATGCTGGGCCGATGCTCTGTCCACTGAGCCACTGGCCAGGGCCTCTTGACATCGTTTTTAATACTTTGATTATAGAATTACAGAAATTAGAATGAGAAGTGTGTCAGTAATTTCTATATTATTTAAATGTGCATTTTATACATTATCAGAATTGCTGAGAGAGAAATCGTTTGGGAACTTATTATAGGATTACAGAAATTAGAATGAAAAGTGTGTCAATAGTTCCTACATTATTTAAATGTGTATTTATACATGATCCGAATTGCTGACAGAGCAATGTTTTCGGAACGGCTCTTGCTTTTCCTCCTCAGGTTTCACATGCCATGATCAGGGAGCCACGGTACTCCAGTATGCACCAAAACACCAGCTCCTCATCTCGGGAGGCAGGAAGGGATGTGTCTACATTTTTGACATCAGGCAGAGACAGCTGATTCACACCTTCCATGCACACGACTCAGCCATTAAGGCTCTGGCCCTGGATCCCTGTGAGGAATTTTTTACTACAGGTTCAGCAGAAGGTAACATAAAGGTGAGTCAGGAGGAGAGGTTACAACGTGCTGCTGTATGTTATCTGTGTCTGCTGCCAAGACTAATAGGGAAGAAAACCCCCCAAAACCCCCCACCGTGTTTGAAAGGAGGGTAGAAAGTAAAGCTTTGTGGAGATACCAATTGTCTCCCGACACCCTTCCTTCCATGTGGTTCTTTCTAAACTAGGTCATTAACCTCATTAGACTTTCAGGTTAAAGAACTCTGTCTTCAGTAAAGTATACATATGAGTTTAATTTACGCCTGGCTTTGTGGTGACATGAGTTCTCCTCAGTGCCTCGCCCTCCTTGCCTCTGCCCGCAGTACTGTACTCTGCTGTATGTAGTTGAAGTTAGGTTTCCGGGTAAGTGACGTGGTACTGTTCTTCTTTTCTGTTGCCAGGGCCTAGCTTAGCACTAGGAACATAATTAATTAACTTAAATATGTAATTGAATTAGAAATGGGGTATAGGTGGTTAATATGAAATTACAAGAGGACATGAAGAGAGAAATTTGAACTAAGGGACAGTGAAGTGTAAGGACATTAAGTGAATCATCTGCATGGTATTATTTCCAGTTAGATCAGCTGTTAGGAATGAGCCAATGGATGGGAAAGTTGGGCTTGCACATGATCAGATGGGCCAACGGAACAAAGGGAAGGCCATGTTTTTGCTTCTGGTCTATTTTTTTGTGTGACTTACACTTTTTGTTTTTATTCTGTTTTTATTTTAAACCAGGTTTGGAGACTGACAGGCCATGGTATAATTCATTCATTTAAACATGAACATGCTAAACAGTCCATATTCAGAAACCTAGGGGCAGGAGTCATGCAGATTGACATCATCCAGGGCAATCGGATCTTCTCCTGTGGGGCAGACGGCACTCTGAAGATGAGGGTTTTGCCCAGTGCTTTTAATATCCCTCATAGAATTCTCGACATTCTATAGACTTAAAGATTGGGGCTCTATTTTTATAAACATTTCAATTAAAAAACACACTGCAGTAATTATTAGGCATTTCTGCTTCCCAAGCAGTGAACCCATTGAAAACAACACAGAGAATCTCTGTAGAATTTGAATCTGATTGAAGACGAGAATGTTCTCCTGAGTATTGCCTTCAAGGGTTGGTAGAATGACTGCATGTACTGTTTATCATGCTGACATACTTAAAATATCAAACCTAGTAATGTGTGAAGGATAGCTATTCTTTACAGCATTTATAACCCAATTCAGAAAACATTATTAGTAAGTTATAATAATGAGAAGGACCTTTGTCCCAAATTAAGGGAGAAAGTGTTGCTGGTTCAGGTTTTTCTTCCTATTCTCACTGCCGATCGAAGCATGCTTGCAGCCCTTTTCTGAACGGAGAGTAGTCGTCAAGTGGTGGCAGCTCTTGATCACCAGAAACCCCTCCTAAGCTGTGGCGGTGTGCAGGGACTAGCTCTCTGTCCACAGGGTCATTTCCATTCTTTCCTGCTGAATACTTTTCCTGTTAGTGTTTAAACTGAGCTGGTACTGTAACTTGCAAATGAGTGGAAATTTAAATGCAATGTTTTCCTCACAATTTGCACATTCACATTTTCTTTTGGACTGCTAGTTTTTCTATTTAAACATTTGCCTTTATGTTAGAATGTAATAACATGAAGATGACATATTTGTAGTTAATCTAATCATATCAGTTCAGTAATTTTTCTTTTCATGTTTATAGTTAAATGCCCACAGCATTTAAGGCTACATTGAAACTACACCAATAGAGCATTTCATATCATAATTAAAATGAATGTTAAGGCTTTTTGTAGCCAGTTAATAGTTGGTGAGATTGGTGATACTATTTATTACCACAGCCTATTGTATAAACTATGCAGAATAAAATATTATTTGCTTGTAAAATAGTAGCCAGTATTGTCATATTTTGCTGTACCTCCTTGGTTATGACCAAAAATATGTTGAGATATTGAAACCAATGTCTATGTGTTTAAATGTTTACCAGAAAATTGTCTTATCGTGTTAATGAGAATGCTTAATGCCTGTGTGGTAAATAGTAAAATATAATGGCATAAAAGCACCTTTCTCTGAAGGCATTGTGATGTTCAGGCTGTGAAATACAAAAGTAAAAGAACAATAAATGTTATTTGGTAGAGTTTTACCTTCCTTTGGTGTGGCATTTTTTGATAATATTTAAACTGTTGAGATCATTTTACATTTGATAAAATGTTTAACCTGCTTCCTACCCTAAACTCAAAAATCTGAGTCTGGGCTCTCATGTTGCTCCAAAGTAAGGGAGGTCAGAGCACGTACACTGATAAGAGGGCCCAGAAGAAAAAACTTGCAAGAAACTATTATCCTGCTCCCTAAAGCAAAACTGACCCAAGCTACCAGCCAGGTGGATACTTTAAGCCTACATGCTTTTTGGCCTTGGCCAGTTGGCTCAGTGGTAGAGCTTCAGACCAGAGTCTGGATGTCCTGGGTTCAATTCCTAGTCAGGGCACACAAGAGAAGCACCCATCTGCTTCTCCACCCCTCCCCTTCCCTTTCTCCCTCTCTCTCTCTCTCTCTCTCTCTCTCTCTCTCTCTTCCCCTCTTGCAGCCAGGGCTCAATTAGAGCGAGTTGGCCCTGGATGCTGAGGATGGCTCCATGGCCTCTCTGCCTCAGGTACTAAAAGGTGGCTCTGGTTGTAGCAGAGCAACGGCCCTAGATGGGCAGAGCATCGTCCCCTAGTGGGCTTGCCAGGTGGATCCCGGTTGGAGCGCATGTGTGAGTCTATCTCTCTGCCTCCCCTCTTCTCACTGAATAAAAAAGATAAATGGAAATAAAATAAAATTTATATAAAAGGGGGGAAAAGCCTACATGCTTTGAGAGAATGAGAGCTTTCAAAAGGATGGAGAGAAGTTCCTCTGTCAGGTAAAATCAGTAAAAGGCTCTTGATTCACCCTCTTGCTTGAAACAGACAGACTATATAAAACAATGGTTCTCAAGACACTGGACATCAGGCAGTGAAGCACAGTGATTCCTGAGGTGTTAGCATTGTTATTGTCCCAACTTGCAACTTAGGGAGGGGAAACCAGGCAGACCCTGGTGGCTTCTCTGAGCGGCCAGTAGAACTGGCCGTCTGCGGAGTGCGAGGTAGCTCGAGTTCAAGGCTAGAAAGAGAGCTGCATAGAGAGAACCGCAGATGCCTGCTGAAGTGCTCTGCTGAAGTCAGTGCATGTGTGTGAAAAACTAGTGGCTGGTAAAAGAGCCACCTAAAAGGATCAGAGTTGACAATCTCACTCACAAAGCGAGGGATAAATTTTCACCAACAAAACTGGAAAACCTAATTCATAGGCATAGGTATAGGATTCAGAAGAGTTTTGCTGCAGTAATGGGCCAAAATTAGTCCTGGATAAAATACTGCTCAAGTTCCACCTAGGAAAGCTAAAATTGGAAAGGATCAAACTGTTTTCAAATAACTAAGTTGCAACTCACAGCAAAGTAAAATTTACAATGTATGACATTCAATTAAAATTACCAGCCATGAAAAGAAGTAGGAAAATATGAGCCATAATGAGAAAAAAAAATCAATCTCTCAAAAAATTATCCATAAATAATACAGGCAATAAAGTTATTAGAAAGGCATTAAAATAGTTATATCTATTTTGAATGTACAAGAAGCTGGAGAAGAGTATTTAACATGTTACTGGAGATATGAAAGACATTTTTAAAATCACACTTTTAGTAATAAAAACTTCTGTGTCTGATATGAAAAATACAGTGGCTGAGATGCACAGGTTAGACATTGCAGAAGAAAAGATGAGTGAATGTGAAAATGGCAATTGATACTATCCAAAATGAAATGAAGGCTGGAACAAAATGAGCAGAGCATCAGTGAGATAAGGGATGACTTTAAGCAGCCTAATACCTGTGCAGTTGGGATCTCTAAAGGAGAATGAAAAGGTAAAATTGAAGAACGGCAGATAAGTTTTCAGTTTTGATAAAAACTATATACACTCAAGTGTTTTGACATTGTACATCTTGACATAAATCTTGACTCATATACAGTATGAGATGTCATGAAATTCAACTCAGCATGACATAAAATCAAATAGGTTAAAGTATGTAGTTCAAATAGCAATCATCCAGGTGACTCTAGTGTCCAGCATACAATAATGCTACAAGTTTGTGGCAGAATAATATTATTATCATGCCAGTATTCATGCAATATTTATTGTGTACCTACTATGTGTCAATGACTATGTCAAGGACACAAAAATTAATAAAATGTTTCTCATTCTTGAGAAGGAAAAAAACCTCTAAACTGTAGATCCATGAAGTTCAAGGAAATTCAAGCATAGGAAACATGAAGGAAATTACATTCATCACATTATAATCAAATTACTTAAGAACCAGTGGTAAAGTGAAAAATCTTAAGTGCAGCAAGAGAAAATAGACACATTATATACTGATGGACAAAGGTAGGGGAGCAACATTATCTCCTGAAAGAAACTAAAACTTTTAACCCAGTGAAAATAATTTTCAAAAGTAAAGGTGCCTGACCAGGCTGTGGTGCAGTGGAAAGAGCATCAGCCTGGGATGCAGAGGACCCAGGTTCAAAACTCTGAGGTCTCTGGCTTGAGTGTGGGATCACAGACATGACCCCATGGTCACTGGCTTGAAGCCCAAGGTTGTCGGCTTGAGCAAGGGGTTACTGGCTTGGCTGTAGCACCCAGGTCAAGGCACATACAAGAAAGCAATGAACAATTAAGGTGCTACAATAAAGAACTGATGTTTCTCTTTCCCTTCCTGCTTGTCTATTCCTATCTGTCTCTCTCTCTTTCTCTCTCACTAAAGTAAATACAAATAAATAAAGGTGAGGCCCTGGCTGGTTGGCTCAGTGGATAGAGCATTAGCCTGGCATGTGCACATCACAGGTGTGATCTCTGGTCAGGGCACACAAGATAAGTGATGTTCTGCTTCTCTTCCCCTCCCTCTCTCACTTCTCTTGCATCCAGTGGCTTGATTGGTTCGAGCATTGGCCCCAGGCACTGAGGATAGCTTGGTTAGTCCAAGTGACAGCTTTAGATGGGTGTTGCCAGGTGGATCCTGGTTGGGGCGCATGTGGGAATCTATCTCCCCTCCTCTCACTTAAAAAATAAAAATATATAGTTGAGCCCTGGCTGGTGGGCTCAGTGGTAGAGTGTCGGCCTGGTGTGTAGATGTCCCGAGTTTGATTTCCAGTCAGGGCACACAGGAGAATCAACCGTCTGCTTCTCCACCCTTCCTCTCGATCTTTACCCCCCTCCCACAGCCATGGCTAGACTGGTTTAAGCACATTGGCCCTGGGTGCTTAGGATTGCTCCATGGAACTTCCTCCTCAGGCGTTCAAAATAGTTCGTTTGCAAGCATAGCCTCAGATGGGCAGAGAGCGTCAGCCCCAGATGGGGGTTACCAGGTGGATCCCAGTCGGGTACATGCCGGGATCTGTCTATCTCCCCACATCCTCTTACTTGGAAAAGAAGAAAAAATAAAGGTGAAATATCCTTCTCAAACTCTTCCATAGAAACAGAAGAGGAGCACTTCCAAAATCATTTTATGAGGCCAGCATTACCTTTATATTAAAACCAGACAGGGACACCACAGAAAAGGGAATCACAAACCATTATACCTGTGATGAACATAGATGCAAAAATCCTTTACAAAAACATTAGCAAACCACATTCAATCTACATTTAAAGGATTATACACCATTGATAAGTGGATTTACTTTGGGGTGCAAGGGTGGTTCAACATCTGCAAGTCAATGTGATATACCACATTAACAAAATGCAGGGATAAAATTATATTTCAACAAATGCAGAAGAAGCATCTGACAATTCAACATCCATTTATGATAAAAACTCAATCACATATAAAGGAAACATCTCAACATAATACAGGCCATGTATGACAAGTTCATGGCTAATATCATGCTCAATGGTGAAAAATCGAAAGCATTTCCTCTAAGGTCAAATCAATGCCACTCTTACCACTTTTATTTGACATAGTACTAGAAGTCCTAGCCAGAACAATGAGGCAACAAAAGAAAAGGCATCCAAATTGGAAAATAAAAAGTAAAACTGTCTCTGTTTGCAAATGATACAATACTATATATAGAAAACCCTAAAGACAAAAAAGAAAAAAACAACCCTAATAAATTTAGTAGAGTTACAGGATACAAAATCAATATACAAAAATCTGTTGGCGTTTCTTTTTTAAAATACATTTTCACTTTTTACTGAAGAAAACCTATGTAGACAACCTTTGCTGTGATCAGTCTTTATTTTTTTAAAGGTTTTATTTATTGATTTTTTTGAAAGGGGGGAGTGAGAGGGGAGGGGAGGGTAGGAGTCATCAACTCATAGTAATTGCTTTTCGTATATGCCTTGACCAGACAAGCCTGGGGTTTCAAACTAGTAACCTCAGTGTTCCAGGTCGGCGCTTCATCCACTGCACCACCGTAGGTCAGGCTGCTGCATTTCTATACACTAATCACGAACTAGCAGAAAGAAAAATGTAGAGCCCTGGCCAGGTGGTTCAGTGGACAAAGCATCTTACTGGCATGCTGAGCACGCAGGTTTTACGTAGGTTTGACACAGGTTTGACGTGGTCGGGGCATGTAGAGAAATAATCAATGAATGCATAACTAAGTGGAACAACAAGTTGATTCTCATTCTTTCTCTCCTCTATCCCCTCAAATCAATGGAAAATTTTTTGAAAAGATAGTTTAGAAAAACAGTCTCACTTTGAATTTCATTAAAAGGAATGAAATACCTTGCAATAAGTTTAACCAAGTAGATGAAAGGTATATAAACTGAAACTAAGACATTTATAAAAGAAATTGATGAAGCAAATAAGTGGAAAAATATACCATGCTAGTGGACTGGAAGAATCAATATTGTTAAAATGTGCATACTACCCAAAGCAATTCACAGATTCAATGCAATCCATATAAAAAATTCCAATGGTATATTTTATAGAAGTAGAACTTCCTAAAATTTGTATGTAACCCCTTAATACCCTAAACAGCCAAAGCAATCTTGAGAAAGAAAAACTAAGATAGAGACATTATGTTCTCTGATTTCAAACTATTTACAAAGCTATAAATTAAAACAATATGTTACTTGCCTAAAAACAGACACATAGGTCAATGGAAGAGAGTGTACAGCCCAGAAATAAACCCATGCGTATATGGTCAATTAATTTACAATGAAGAAGCTGCTAAAAATATACAGTGGAGGAAAAGGACTGTCTCTTCAATAAATAATGTTGAGAAAACTGGACAGCACATGTGAAGAAAAAGAAACTTGACCACTATCTTACACCATACACTAAAGTTAACTTAAAACATTAAAAACTTGAATGTAAAACCTGAAACCATAAAACTCCTAGCAAAAAATATTGTATAAGGGGTAATCTCCTTGACATAGGTTCTGGTCCTAATTTTTTTGAATCTGACACCAAAGGCAAAAAAAAAAATAGGACTCCATCAAACTAAAGAGCTTCTGTACAGCAAAGGAAACCATGAATAAAATGAAATAACAACCTACTGAATGGGAGAAAATATTTGCAAATCATATATCTGATAAGGGGCTAATTATCCAAAATATATAAAGAACTCATACAACTCACTAGCAAAAAAAATAAACAATTAAAAAATAAGCAGAAAGTCTGAATAGGTATTTTTTCAAAGAAGATATATAGGTGTCCTGCAGGAACATGAAAAGAAGCTCAACATCATTAATTATCAGAGAAATGCAAATCAAAACCATATTGAGATAACACCTCACATTTGTCAGAACAGCTATTATCAAAAAGACAAAATGACAAGTGCTGGCAAAGATGTGGAGAAAAGGGAACACTTGTGCACTGTTGGTGTGACTATAAATTAGTGCAGCCACAATAAAAAACATTATAGTGTTTCCTCAAAAAAATTAAATCTAAAACTACCACTTGATACAGCAATGATATTTCTGGGTACAGAAAAACATTAACTCAAAAAGATATATGCACCCCTATGTTCATCGCATTCTACCATTTTTATTCATTTTTAGAGAGATAGAGAGGAGAGAGGACAAGAAAGAGAGAAAGAGAGAGAGAGAAAGGGGGGAGGACCAGAAGCATCAACTCCCATATGTGCTTTGACCAGGCAAACCTGAGGTTTCAAACCAGCAACCTCAGCATTCTAGGTCGACACTTTATCCACTGTGCCACCACAGGTCAGGCTATTGCATAATTTTTTACAGTAGCTAAGATATGGAAACAACGTAAGTCTTCACTGATGGATGAATGGGTAATGAAATTGTGGTATAGATATACAATGGAATATTACTCAGCCATAAAAAAGAATGAAATCCTGCCATTTGCCACAATATGAATGGACCTTGAGGGCATTATGCCAAGTGAGGTAAGTTAGAGAAAGGCAAATACCATATGATCTTAATTATATGAGAAATATAAACAAGAACAAAACGCCAAGCTCACAGATAGAACAGATTTGTGGTTGCCAGGGTAGGGGGGTGGGAAAATAGATGAACGGGGTCAAAAAGTGAAATTCCAAGTTCCAGGGATGTAATGTATAGCATAGTGACTATAGTTAAAAATACTGTATTGTATATTTGAAAGTTTCTAAGAGTAGGTCTCAAAAATTCACATTATAAGAAAAATGTAATTATGTGAGGTGCTGGATGTTAACTTATTGTGGAGATCATTTTGCAACATATACATATATCATTATGTTGTACATCTAAAGCTAATTCAATGTCATGTGTCAATTATATCTTAATAAAACTGGGAGGAAAAAAACAACTGATCACCTTGTAAAAAAAGAAAACTGAACAACTTAAACCTGTACAAGTGAAAGAGCCCATCCCAGCAGACCCGCACTACGGGAACTGTGAACGGAGCGTGAGAGATCGTCATCGAGTCAAAGGAAATGAGTCCAGATGGAAGTCTCGCTATCCACAAAGGAATAAAGAGCACCAGTTTGGTAACTACACAGGTAAATTACAGAAAAACTTTTCTCCTTATTATTTAAATCTCTCACCTGACCTGTGGTGGCACAGTGGATAAAGTGTTGATCTGGAATGCTGAGGTCGCCGGTTTGAAACCCTGGGCTTGCCCAGTCAAGACACACATGAGAACCAACTACTGTGAATTGATGCTTCCTGTTTCTCCTCTCTCTCTCTCTCTCTCTCTCTCTCTCTCTCTCTCTCAAAATCAAAAAATAAAATCTAAAAAAACCCTCCAAAACACCTCTTTACAGAAAAATGACTGCTTGAATCAAAATAATGAAAATATATTGCTGGTGTGCAACCTGATGTGGGTGAATATATGATGGCAATAACGCCAAGGCTGAGAGAGAGAAGGGGAGGGATGCTGTGAAGCTGGCACACAGGTGCAGTGCTGTATCCCTCGAAGGTCCTCTGGATAAAGATGCATACCTCATTCTACTGTGAAGTAACACCACAGTAAGTTAAAACTAACAAGCCAAGAAAGGAAATAAGGTGGAATTATAAAAAATATCCAGCGCAAAAAAACAAAGGAGAAAAAAAGTGTACAAAGACTGGATGAGACAAGAGCAAGAGTAGATTTAAACCAATCATGTCAGCAATCACATCCAATGCAAATGGACTACTAGCTAAACCAAAGGTCAGCAAACCTTTTCTTAAAGGGCTCTATAGAGTAAATATTTTCATTTTGCAGGCTATAAAGTCTCATGGCAACTATAAAACTCTGGTGTTGTGGCACAAGAGCAGCCATAGATAATGCATACATGAATGAATAGATGTGGTTGCATTTCACTAAAACATTATTTATAAACACAGGCAATCCACCAGGTTATAGTTTACCAGTCCCTTGTTTAAATACCTTAATTAAAAGGCATACAGAGTCAGACTGGGGAAAAAAAGCAGGACCCAAATATATGCTGCCTATAAAAAACAAATGCATTTTGTAAGGCACCTGGCACATCGTAAGCACTCAATAAATGTGGTCATGATGATTACCTTGATGTTGCCACGGCTATGGTATTCCTTTTCTAGGCTTTGAATAAAATGAAAAACTATCATACCCTATGTGTGCGACAATCCTTAAGTTGATATGGTGACCCCACCCTCTAGGAGTGGGCAACAGAATATTCTTAAATATAAGCACCATTGGAAGGAGCACGAGCTTAACCCAGGTAAGGACAAATTCAGTTTCCACCTGTGTTTTCTCCTTTCCTCTCACACTATAAAAACACTCACAGTAATTCTGACACCAGATGGATGGAGGCATTTCCCTACACCAAACAATTTTTGGACACCAGCCGAGTGACCCACAATTCCTCTCCATTCCGACACCCTCTACAGAGAGATAGCACAAGCTGCCCCAGGTTAAGGGCTCAGTCCTATAAGACTGCCCTGCCCTCTTCTTCTGCCACCATTCAGATGCCAATCACAAGTCCTGGTTATCACCTGTGCTTCTCACCCTACTGCTGTAGATCAGAGGTTCACACAGCCTCATTCTCAGGTTCAATTATTTTGTTAGAGCAGCTCACAGAACCCAGAGAAACGTCTTACTAGATCATCAGCTAATTACAAGAGGCTATATACCTCAGGAACGGCTGGGTGGCAGAGCTGCATAGGATGAGCTATGGGGAAATGTATGGAGCTACCACACCCTCTCCCAACGCAGGACGCTCCCTGCACCTCCACGTGTTCACCACCCAGAAGTTCTCTGCACCCTGTCCTTCTGAGGTTTTATGGAGGCTTCACTGCACAGGCATGATTGGTTAAGTCATTGGCCATTAGCAATCTATTCAACCTCCAGCTCCTCTTCCTTCCCGAGGTCAGGGGGTGGGACTGAAAGTTCCAGCTCTCCAATCGAGTGGTTGGTTCCTCATTAACCTAAGAAAAGACACATTTCTGACTCTCATCACAGGAAATTCTAAGGGTTTTAGGAGGTCTGTGCCAGATATGGGGAGGAAGACCAAACATACTTCTTACTAATCTGTAACACACCAGGGCTTTGGCAAACTGGTCTGTAGGTCAGATTGGGCGTACTACCTCTTTTTGTACAGTCTACAAGCTAAAAACAGTTTTTACATTTTTTTTTTTTTTTACAGAGACAAAGTGAGAGTCAGAGAGAGGGATAGATAGGGACAGACAGGAATAGAGAGAGATGAGAAGCGTCAATCATCAGTTTTTCATTGTGACACCTTAAGTTGTTCATTGATTGCTTTCTCGTATGTGCCTTGACTGTGGGGTACAGCAGACTGAGTAACCCCTTGCTAGAGCCAGTGACCTTGGGTCCAAGCTGGTGAGCTTTGCTTATACCAGATGAGCCCGCGCTCAAGCTGGCGACCTTGGGGTCTCGAACCTGGGTCCTCCGCATCCCAGTCCGACATTCTATCCACTGTGCCACTGCCTGGTCAGGTGGTTTTTACATTTTTATATAGCTTATATAGCTAAAAAAAATAAAAATAAAAGACATTTTGTAATTCCTGAAAATTATGAAGTTCAAATTTCAGTGTCCATAAATAACTTTTTTTTTTTTTTTTTACAGAGACAGAGAGTCAGAGAGAGGGATAGACAGGGACAGACAGGAATGGAGAGATGAGAAGCATCAATCATTAGTTTTTCGTTGCACATTGTGACACTTTAGTTGTTCATTGATTGCTTTCTTATATTTGCCTTGACCGCGGGCCTTCAGCAGACCAAGTAACCCCTTGCTCAAGCCAGCGACCTTGGGTCCAAGCTGGTGAGCTTTTCCTCAAATCAGCTGAGCCCACGCTCAAGCTGGCGACCTCGGGGTCTCGAACCTGGGTCCTCTGCATCCCAGTCTGACGCTCTATCCACTGCGCCACCTCCTGGTCAGGCCATAAATAGTTTTATTGAAATGTAGCCATTCACTCATTTACTATATATATATATTGTCTATGATTGTCTTCAGCTACAACAGGGTTAAGCACAGTAAGTACCCGAGTTACAAATGTCTGATTTAGTATAACACGTATTTATGAACAAAGCTCCATAAGGCTCCAAAGGCAGAGGAAGTGGAGGCAAAGATAAATGAATGGGACCACATCAGACTAAGAAGTTTTTGCTCAGCAAGAGAACCTGACAACAAAATAAACAGACAGCCAACTAAATGGGAAATGATATTTTCAAACAACAGCTCAGATAAGGGCCTAATATCCAAAATATACAAAGAACTCATAAAACTCAACAACAAACAAACAATCCAATAAAAAAAATGGGAAGAGGTCATGAACAGACACTTCTCCCAGGAAGAAATATAAATGGGCCTTGGCCGGTTGGCTCAGTGGTAGAGTGTCGGCCTGGCGTGTGGGAGTCCCAGGTTCGATTCCCGGCCAGGGCACACAGGAGAAGCGCCCATCTGCTTCTCCACCCCTCCCCCTCTCCTTCCTCTCTGTCTCTCTCTTCCCCTCCCGCAGCCAAGGCTCCATTGGAGCAAAGTTTGCCAGGGCACTGAGGATGGCTCTGTGACCTCTGCCTCAGGTGCTAGAATGGCTCTGATTGTGGCAGAGTGACACCCCAGATGGGCAGAGCATCGCCTCCTGGTGGGCATGCCGGGTGGATCCCGGTCGGGCACATGTGGGAGTCTGACTGCCTCCCCGTTTCCAACCTCAGAAAAATACAAAAAAAAAAAAAAAAAAAAAAAAGAAATACAAATGGCCAACAGATATATGAAAAGATGCTTATCTTCATTAGTTATTAGAGAAATGCAAATCAAAACTACAATGAGATATCATCTCACACCTGTTAGATTAGCTATTATCAACAAAACAGGTAATAGCAAATGTTGGAGAGGCTGTGGAGAAAAAGGAAGCCTCATTCACTGTTGGTGGGAATGTAAAGTAATACAACCATTATGGAAGAAAGTATGGTGGTTCCTCAAAAAACTGAAAATAGAACTACCTTATGACCCAGCAATCCCTCTACTGGGTATATACCCCCAAAACTCAGAAACATTGATACGTAAAGACACATGCAGCCCTATGTTCATTGCAGCATTGTTCACAGTGGCCAAGACATGGAAACAACCAAAAGGCCCTTCAATAGAAGACTGGATAAAGAAGATGTGGCACATATACACTATAGAATACTACTCAGCCATAAGAAATGATGACATCGGATCATTTACAACAGGGGTCCCCAAATTACGGCCCGCAGGCCACATGCGGCCCCCTGAGGCCATTTATCTGGCCCCCGCCGCACTTCTGGAAGGGCACCTCTTTCATTGGTGGTCAGTGAGAGGAGCATAGTTCCCACTGAAATATTGGTCAGTTTGTTGATTTAAATTTACTTATTCTTTATTTTAAATATTGTATTTGTTCCCGTTTTGTTTTTTTACTTTAAAATAAGTTATGTGCAGTGTGCATAGGAATTTGTTCATAGTTTTTTTATAGTCCGGCCCTCCAACGGTCTGAGGGACAGTGAACTGGCCCCCTGTGTAAAACGTTTGGGGACCCCTGATTTACAACAACACGGTGGGATCTTGATAACATTATACGAAGTGAAATAAGTAAATCAGAAAAAAACAAGAACTGCATTATTCCATACGTAGGTGGGACATAAAAACGAGACTAAGAGACATTGAGAAGAGTGTGGTGGTTACGAGGGGGGAAGGCAGAGGGGAAAGGGGAGGGGTAGGGATACAAAGAAAACTAGATAGAAGGTGACGGAGGACAATCTGACTTTGGGTGATGGGTATGCAACATAATTGATTGACAAGATAACCTGGACATGTTTTCTTTGAACATATGTACCCTGATTTATTGATGTCACCCTAGTAAAATTAATTTAAAAAAAAGAGCAAAAATAAAAAAGAGAGATAGACTCATGGACACAGACAACAGTGTGGTGATTGCCAAAGGGGGTTTGGGGGTAGAGGAGAGTACTGTATATGAATGATAAATGTTGATGGACAAAGACTTCAGTTGGGGAGGTGAACACACAATATGAAGTACAGAAATGTGCTGTAGAATTGGGCACTTGAAATCTGTTTAATTATATTAACCAATGTCACCCCAATAACTTCAATTTAAAAATAAATAAATAAAAATAATTTTTTAAAGATTAAAAAAATAACCCAAAAAACTCCATAAGGGCTATTGGTAATCAACTGCAGCTGGATGTCAGTGAAAATGATGTCATAGAGCTACTTGACTTTCAAGGCAAAGAACTAACCAATGAAGTCCTTATGGAACTAGAGCAGTGATGAAAGCATTTAGGGAAGAAAATAAGGACCTGGAAACTCCAGAAACAAAAAAGTTTTCCACATAAGAGTTAGCTGATGCTTTTTGTCTCAGTGAAGCAGGAATGGCAAACTTTGAGGAGCAAGATCCTGATACAGAGAGGTCCATCAAAGTTTAACATACAGTTACCAAAGGTCATTTATGATGAGAAAAAGAAAGCTCTGTACAAAGCTTCCTGATGCCTACTTTAGGAAACCAACTCCAGCAGCAGAATCAAACCCTGACTCTCTAACACCTGTTCCATCTTCTCCAACAAGTCCATCATCTTCTGCATCATCCAAGATTGTTTAAGGTTGTATTTGAAATGTTTAAGTATTTATATTCATAGAAAGGTAAAAATGAATACTATGTTAAGACAAACATCTGTCTAACCTGTTCCAATTTACATACAAATTCATCTTAAGAACAAACATACAGTCTATGTTGTTTGTAACCAAGGGACTGCCTATAGTTGCAACAAAGACACTGTGGCCCACAAAGGTTAAAATATTTATTACCAGGCCATTTATTTATTTATTTGTTTGTTTATTTGAGACAGAGAAGAAAGAGAGGAGAGAGAGAGAGTGTGTGTTGGGCAGATAAAATATATTATGCTCACTTTGTTAAAGATGGCGCTGTCCATGTGGAAGCCTGTCACCCACGTGATTGCTTGGGATGAGCGTGATTATGTTAATATGTGCTGGGGGAGGGCTTTCGTGCCAAAAGGTTGTAAAAGGAAGAGAGATCACGTTGTTTGGGAGAAGAGTGATTATGTTCTAGGAGGAGCCCATACTAGAGGAGAGCAGAGAAAGGCCACGTAGAGGAGGCCAGGAGAAGCAGCCAAGATGGCAGAGTGCTGAAGGAGAAGCCTGTTTGTGCAGAGAGAAGAAGATGGGGAACAGAGGTGAGTAAGGCTGGTGAGGTAGAAACTTTGATTTTAGGAAACTCGAATAAATCAGTAGCTTTGTGAGCACTGAATGAGTGGGTTTCGGAGCCAAGTATGTGTTTTTACTTGCCTGCCAGGTGCAAGCTAGGATTAAAGATGATGGCCCACCAGTTCTTGGCTCTGTTGTTTCATTACTGTCTGTCCAAATCAAATGTGAACCTGCATGGGCCAGGCAGCTGTGATGGTGGCCATGGCTACTGGCTTTACAGAGAGGGAGAGAGGGAAAGACAGACAGGAAGAGAGAGAGATGAGAAGCATCAACTCATAGTTGCGGCACCTTAGTTGTTCACTGGTTGCTTCTCATATGTGCCTTGACCAGGGGTGCTCCAGCTGAGCCAGTGCCCCTTTGCTCAAACCAGTGACCTTGGGTTCAAGCCAGTGATCTTGGGCTCAAGCCAGTGATCTTGGGCTTCAAGCCAGTGACCTTTGGACTCAAGCCAGTGACTATGGGATCATATCCATGATCCCATGCTCAAGCTGGTGAACCTGTGCTCAAGGTGGATGAGCCTGCACTCAAGCTGATGACATTGGGGTTTCAAACCTGGGTCCTCAGCATCTCAGGCTGATGCTCTATCCAGGCATCCCCAAACTATGGCCCGTGGGCCACATGCAGCCCCCTGAGGCCATTTATCCGGCCCCCTGCCGCACTTCTGGAAGGGGCACCTCTTTCATTGGTGGTCAGTGAGAGGAGCACTGTATGTAGCGGACCTCCAACAGTCTGAGGGACAGTGAACTGGCCCCCTGTGTAAAAAGTTTGGGGACCCCTGCATCCACTGTATCACTGCCTGGTCAGGCACCAGGCCTTTTAGAGAAAAAGAATTGCCAACAAGCTTGATTTAACCCATCCCTAATTTACCCTTTATTTCTACATGACCACAAACACTATACTGCAGAGGCCCTGGATAGGAACATAGAATAGGGACAGCGTTCAGTGCCCTGAGGCAAAAGCCACTGTGGCGTCTCTGACGGAAAGTACTGAACACAGTACCTTGCTGAACACAGCACAATAGGAATAAAATGAGCAATTCTGGTTAATCAGTAGGCGGGGTAGATATCTCAAAAGGGAGCTACTTCCCTTGCCCTTTTGTCTGCTCTAAAGAAGTTCCCCTTCCTGACTACCTCATTCTCATCCCCACTTCTGTTTGTGTGTACAGTATTAATAAATACCCCTGAGGACTGGGGGTCATGACCATTTTCATGAAACCTGCATAGGGGATTGTGAGGCGGTCTCCCCTCGGTCCCTCAGTGCACGCCTTCTGGTCTCTGAGTAGTTCCTGTCTCCACAACACTATACAAACTGCAACTTTTCAAGCCGCTAATCCAGATATCCCCATCCTAAATGGCTGAGTCCCAATCTGCCCTTGCCCAGGTTCTCACCTCGGTTCAGTGACCTTCTTTTGCTAAGTGTTTAACTTTTTTTGGAGTGTGGCAACTTCCATCTTCAAGTCCAGCGTCCGGTCCGCAGCGCCCTCTGCCCTCGTGTGGCGGCGGCTGCAGCCCCTCTGGATGCTGCTGAGGAGGCCCCGGGCTTTCCCACGCAGCTTCCGGTTAGCAACTGATTGCTCTCAGCTTTTCCCTATGTTTTTCCACAGGGTCAATCAAGCTTAGCCGTAACTACCTGATTTCACTATGCTCTTGGTCCCTATCTCCACAGTTCTCAAACATCTGATGTATGATATATAGCATTAGTGAATGTATACACCACTGCAGATTATCCCCAGTAATAGATTTAACAGTTGGACCACCTCGTTGTGATCAATCTACCACCAGTGATGGGGTCCTCATTGCAAACAGGGTGGTGAATGATCCGACTACAAAACCCCATATCAGCGTCTTCTCTCTGGGTTGCCTAATTTATCAAATATAAATACAGGACTCTCAGTTAAAACTAGATTTCTTTAAACAAACAAACAAACAAACAAAAAACTAGATTAATTTAAAAAAATTTTATTTATTCATTTTAGAGATGAAAGAGAGAAACAGAAGGGGAGGAGCAGGAAGCATCAACTCCCATATGTGCCTTGACCAGTGTTGGGCAGATAAAATGTATTATGCTCACTTTGTTAAAGAGGCCGTTGCCCAGGTGATATTAATGTGTGTTGAGAATTATTGTAGCCTGAGGCTTGGTTTTGGGATTAAGCCTGTCCCACCCTTTTTGGTGTGAGGTGGTACAATCCTATCATGCCTCATAGAAGTGATTTTGTATTAGAGACTTCCCCATTATGTATATTGGATTAAGGGTTTGGATTTCTACACTATAAAATGGGAACGGAGCGGGAGTTTGCTCTCTTGGTTCCTGAGGTTAGCATGAGAGAGCAGAGAGAATAGAGCCAGCAGCGGGAGGAGGCCACGTGGAGAAGGCCAGGAAAAGCAGCCAAGATGGCGGAGTACTGAGTGAGATGCCAGTTTGTACAGAGTTTGTATCTGGGATAAGGAAGGAAATGGGGAACTGAGGAGAATAAGGCTGTTGAGCTAGAAACCTTTGATTCTAGGAAACTTGGATAAATCAGTAGCTTTGTGAGCACTGAATGTGACTGGGTTTTGGAGCCCAGTGTGTATTTTTACTTGCCCGCCGGGTGCAAGCTAGAGTAAAGGCTATGGCCCACCAGTTTTTGGCTCCATGGTTTCTTTACCGACTGTCCGAATCCAATGCGAACCTGCATGGGCCAGAAGGCTGCTGTGATAGTGGCTCTGGCCTTGGCTCCTGGCTCTACACCACGTGAGGCCGTTGCCCAGGTGATATTAATGTGTGTTGGGGATCGTTGTAGCCTGGAGCTTGGTTTTGGGATTAAGCCTTTCCCACCCTTTTTGATGTAGGGCGGTACAATCCAATCATGCCTCAGAGAAGTGACTTTGTATTAGAGACTTCCCTATTTTGTATATTGGATTAAAGGTTTTGAATCTACACTATAAAATAGGGGCAGAACGGGAGCTTGCTCTCTTGGTTCCTGGGATGATTAGCATGAGAGAGCAGAGGGAGCAGAGCAGAGAGCAGCGGAAAGAGGCCATGTGGCCAGGAGAAGCAGCCAAGATGGCGGAGTGTTGAGTGAGAGGCCAGTTTGTGCAGTTTGATGCTGGAGAAGGAAGGAGATGGGGAACAGAGGTGAACAAGTCTGGTGAGCTAGAAACCTTTGATTCTAGGAAACTCGGATAAGTCAGTAGCTTTGTGAGCACTGAATGTGAGTGGGTTTTGGAGCCCACTGTGTGTTTTTGCTTGCCCACCGAGTGCAAGCTAGAATTAAAGACTATGGCCCATCAGCTTTTGGCTCCATTGTTTCTTTACCGACTGTCCGAATCCAATGCGAACCTGCATGGGCTGGGCTGCTGTGGTGGTCCTGGCCCTGGATACTGGCTTTACAACCAGGCAAGCCCAGGGCTTTGAACCGGCGACCTCAGCATTTCCAGGTCGACGCTTTATCCCACTGCACCACCACAGGTCAGAGCTAAAACTGGATTTTAAATAAGTAATTTTTTATTAAGAATATATTTCATTAAGTAAATCAGAAAAAAACAAGAACTACATGATTCCATACATTGGTGGAACATAAAAACGAGACTAAGAGACATGGACAAGAGTGTGGTGGTTACCAGGGGTGGGGGGAGGGAGGACATGGGAGGGAGGGAGGGAGAGAGTTAGGGGAGGGGGAGGGGCACAGAGAACTAGATAGAGGGTGACGGAGGACAATCTGACTTTGGGCGAGGGGTATGCAACATAATTTAATGACAAAATAACCTAGACATGTTTTCTTTGAATATATGTACCCTGATTTATTAATGTCATCCCATTACCATTAATAAAAATTTATTTAAAAAAATAAAATAAAATAAAATAAAAGAATATATTTCATGCCATATCTGGGATATATACTAAAAAAAAAAAATTACTATTGTTCTTCATCTAAAATGAAATTTTAGCTGGGCAACCCCACAACAGGTTGGGTTCCCCAGGAAGCAAATTCTGAGATGCTTTAGCCAGCAGGGTGTCATTAAAGAGTGTTCGTAGTTCAACACCTATGGAAAGGATGAGAGAGGCAGGGAGGGCAGAGGGAAAATCAGGCTGCTGTGCAGGCCTGGTGGCACCCCTGGCTGGACCACGGGGAGCTCTGGCACTGAAATGCTTGCTCCTTTAGAGCAGTCCCAAGATGAACTGAGCTGTCCAAGCCTTGTATTCATACACAGAGCAGTCATTGGATGAGGGATGTGTCCTAGGTGAAGTGGATCTCTGCCCCGAGGCACTTCCCGCAGGGGCCAACAGCTGACGGCTATATCCTGACAGCACTCCCAGCAGCCAGGCAGAAGGGCTTCCTGAGATGAACCCCAGGCAGTAGCGAGGGCATCACAGCGTCCACTACCTTTGTGGAGAAGATTAAGACATCGAGTAGAGACTGACCAGGCGGTGGCGCAGTGGCGCAGTGGATAGAGTGTCAAACTGGGATGCCGAGGACCCAGGTTCAAGACCCCGAGCTTGCCAGCTTGAGCGCGAGCTCATCTGGCTTGAGCAAAAAAAAACAAACAACAAAAAACTCACCAGCTTGGACCCAAGGTCGCTGGCTCGAGCAAGGGGTTACTCGGTCTGCTGAAGGCCCGCGGTCAAGGCACATATGAGAAAGCAATCAATGAACAACTAAGGTGTTGCAATGAAAAAATGATGATTGATGCTTTTCATCTCTCTCTGTCCCTATCTATCCCTCTCTCTGTCCCTGTAAAAAAAAAAAAAAAAAAAAAAAAAAAAAAGACATCGAGTAGAGAGAACAGATGATATTTAAGAACTTTTCCACTTGAGTGTCTATGATTAAGTGGAATGATGTGTACAAACTGAAGATGCCTGAGAGAGACATGGCATGCAGACAGACGGTAAGCCCCAAGTAGCAGCTACTTTGATGGCTCTAGAGCTTTGGGCCTGGACGGGTCATCCAGTGGAGGTGGTAGCTTCCAGAATAGCACGTGGTGCTGGACTCCGGCAGGTGTGTCTGCCTCCCAGAAGGTGATGACTGACAGCATTGTTAACAACTTCTTTGTAAAGTGTGTTCTTTGCCTGGTTAGGCTGGGTTTGGCTTGTTCCTCTAGATACAGCTTTGAAAAGAGGAATGCGTTTAAAAAATATTCAGGCCTGACCTGTGGTGGCGCAGTGGATAAAGCATCGACCTGGAAATGCTGAGGTCACCGGTTCGAAACCCTGGGCTTGCCTGGTCAAGGCACATATGGGAGTTGATGCTTCTAGCTCCTCCCCACCTTCTCTCTCTGTCTCTCTCTCCTCTCTCTCTCCCTTTCTCTCTCCTCTCTAAAATGAATAAATAAAATTTAAAAAAATTCAAAGTTAATTATTTTCACTTCTTCATTACAAGGACCAGATCTTTATTTGGAAGTGGAAGAGGGAGAAGGAAAACATGATCATAAAGTCAGGATACAGTGTCTCCTGCTGCCACATGCTGGTGCCTAAGCTGCCTCGTAGAGGGAGTTATTGCCTCTGGCTTCACTTGCTTAGACTTTAAAATGGGAAGGTTGGATGGGGTGTTCTGTAAAGATCCCATCTAGTTGACCTGTTGTAATCCTGTGATTATGTATGTGGCCTCTTGGCAAATGAGTTTGGGACATTGACCATGCCAGATTGCTAGATACAAGAACCTAGCAATTAAAAAAAAAATTTTTTTTAATTTTAGAAGTAGTTTAACCATAATTTCTTAAGTATCTCAGTTTTTGAGACTGATCATAGCAGATTGCTTGGAGGGAAAGTAGTGATGCAGATTAATCTCATTCGTATATTAAATCTTAGAGTGAATGACTGTAAGATTAGATAGCTTAACATCACAAGCAAAGCAATTAAAGGGGAAAGACTAGCCCTGGTCAGTTGGCTCAGCGGTAGAGTGTCAGCATGGTGTGTGGAAGTCTTGGGTTTGATTCCTGGCAGGGCACACAGGAGAAGCACCCGTCTGCTTCTGCACCCTTCCCCCTCTCCTTCCTCTCTGTCTCTCTCTTCCCCTCCCGCAGCCAAGGCTCCATTGGAGCAAAGTTGGCCTGGGCGCTGAGGATGGCTGTGTGGCCTCAGGTGCTAGAATGGCTCTGGCCACAGCGGAGCAATGCCCCAGATGGGCCGAGCATTGCCCCCTGGTGGGCATGCCAGGTGGATCCTGGTTGGGTGTAAGCGGGAGTCTGTCTGACTGCCTTCCTTGCCGCTTCTAACTTTGGAAAAATACAAAAATAAAAGGGGGGGGGGATACTTTAACTTTCTTAGTGGACTTTTCTCTCTCTCTCTCTTTTTTTTTTGCTTTGTTTTAATGACAAAAGTCAGCAGTACATGGCTGATGGCTGGGTTACCACTGACAGAGACCCTTCTAGAGAAAGTTATAAAGAAGCTCTATAGCCTGACCAGGTGGTAGCACAGTGGATAGAGCGTTGGATTGGGATGTGGAGGACCCAGGTTCGAGACCCCAAGGTCGCCAGCTTGAGCACGGACTCATCTGGTTTGAGCAAAAAAAAAAAAAAAAAAAAGCTCACCAGCTTGGACCCAGGTCGCTGGCTCGAGCAAGGGGTTACTCGGTCTGCTGAAGTCCTGCGATCAAGGCACATTTGAGAAAGCAATCAATGAACAACAACTAAGGTGTTACAATGAAAAACTGATGATGATTCTTCTCATCTCTCTCCGTTCCTGTCTATCCCTCTCTCTGACTCTCTCTCTCTGTCCCAGTAAAAAACAAACAAACAAACAAAAAAACAAAAAAAGAGAGAAGCTCTATAGGCCAAAGCAGTATGTTCTTGAACTCTGTTTTTTGCCCCTGTTTTTTGGTGGTGTGAAGTGTTAACTACTTAATCAAACAGACCAGCAGATAGAAATTGATGCTGTGTCCCTGGCCAGCCCTGAATAAAGCCTTAGGAACAGCAGGGTCACCTGGTTTCCTATGGGAATGAGCTATAAAAGTAAGAACTATAATTTATCAAGAGTACATAATTTTCAGAGCATTTCTTATTTCACATAGAAAAATCAAAGAAGCTTAAGTAATATTATTATCCAAATTTTACACAAAAGAACAGAGGTTCTGATGGATCAAGAGACTTGCCCAAATTAATACAAATCTAGTTTTTAAAATCTGTTTATTTTAGCCCCAAATGTTATGTCCATTTCAGTTGCCTTGCCCATGCCAATAAACTAGCTAATCTAGTTCTAGTTACTAGTTTTACATTTTTCATGTTTTTCTAGAGAGAAAACATCGTCCATATCAGTGAGTTTTCAGTATTCAGAAGGAGCTAGCAAATGGCAGAAGCTTCAACAGAGGTGTAGCCAATATAATTCTACCACAATGTTGTTTTTTTCTTTTGAATGTTGTATATAAATTAGCAGTTAAAAATAACAGTACAATTTCAACATGTGATTGTGTTCAGCAATGATTATTTTATTGACTAATTACATTAAAGTTAAATAAATTGCAACAACAACAGAAAGGAGGCATTCACCTGTACTTATTGTTCAGAAATGTTCAGAATCTGTGGTTACAGACGGGAAACTATGGCTTTTAAGGATGTGATACACACAGTCACAGCAACTGGGTGAAAACAAAAAAGCCCTATCACACCCTTCTCCTTTCGGTGGTTTGACATCCAACAGCTGCGGTCAAGGTGTACTCTGCTGTCGGAAGCTGGAAAGGTCACCTGGCTTTTCAAGAATTGCTGTGTCTTATTTCACCTTTCACCTTGCGACCTTGAGGGGAATAAGACTGTCAAAATGCCTAAGATCAGAACTCCTCATTTTAACACTTTCACCCAGAACTCTTTCTCTGTCAGAACACCTGTACTCAGTGACACAATGAGACCATAACCACCTGCATGACCTCAGCAGGACATGGTTGTTATCAGTTCAAAGACAATGCTTTGAAGTAGGGTCTAACCTATCTTTGAGGTTGGGATGGGAGGTTTTATTTACTTTCTAGTGGGAAGCTATCTGCTTTAAAGAATTAGAGAATTATCTGGTTTGAGTCTGACATCAGAAGTGCAGATATTGGGAAAGTGTTTGATGGTGGAAACTGCTAAAATGATTATCTTAAAAACATTTGGTTGTATGTTCTATTTTAGCCGTGAGCCCAAACTTTTTTTTCCCTTTAATCAAGTATTACTTGCAGAAAAGAATGGGTAAAAATCTTAATTATTTTCACTCTGTAAAGACAAACTTTCAACCATATAAAATTACCCATTAGGCCTTGATAAAACTCAGTTGTCTTTATATTAGTCTGCCATAGCAAAAACAAAACAAAACAAAACAAAAAACACAACCCAGTATAAGCTCTAGTAGTGAGTATATAATTCCTGCCCACAGTTAAGGGAACCGTGACAGCTCAGATATCAAGCAAGACAGACAGGGGTTTCTAAAACTTTTTCATATATGGAATATGGGCCAATTTATAACCAACCCCTTTGGTTGCTACCATACATACAATTAGTGTTGTATACATTACTATTACTAATATGGCTATTCCTATGAAGTTATATTCATATCCAGGTCCCCTGTGTCCAGAAACAACAACACATATATTTAAACACTTTAAGAGAAGACTGGCATTCATTAGAGATATTGAATTTGAACATGAAACTCTGTTTTACTTTTTTTACAAAACATGAATCTGAAAAGAGTATTTTTTAAAAGCTGTGATGACATATTACACCCAATCTAATTAAAAAGTAGCGGTGGGGGGATTTAAATACCCTTATTTTGAGAACAAAAGAAATTCCCTCATAGCTGCCTAGGTATTTTCAGGAGTGGAGAGATTTAAATATTTAAACCTGCACATCCCCTAAGTTTTAAAATGCATCTTTTAATAAGGTCCAAACCAGGACTCAGAGTCAGTGGGAATGGATTTGGCCCCAGTCAAAAAGCTGCAGAAGCTTTCCCGCAAACACACCTGTATTCAGTGAGGGCAAACTGGTGAAAACTCTGTGTAAGATTTCCCCCAGGTCCTCCTCCTGGCTGCAGGACCCTAGTACCTTTCTAGGTTCCTCCCTGCTCTCGGTGGCCCTGCCTGGCTGAGCGATGTTTGAAGAACTGAGTTGGCAGAAAATATACATATTTAATGGTGTTTAGGAGCAAGTTAAACTGGATTTCTTCTGGCTTTCAAGGAGACCAGATCACATCCTTTAAAACTACATTAGAGAAAGAATTGTTCACTAACTGCTTTTTTTGGAAGGCCACTTGATCGTATGTCCACCCTTTTCCTCTGTCAAAAACTCAAACCATGTACATGACCACTTTTTGGTCTGACACAAAACAAAACACAGCAGACAGGCCCTGATGAGTGGGCCCGTCCAAGGATCAGGCTCACTTTATATCACAGATCAAGGGTGGGCAAGCTTCTGCTGCAAAGGGCCAGAGAGTCAAAGTTTTAGGTTTTGTAGGCCACCCTTCAACTTTCTTGCAACTCTACCATTACAGAGCAAAACAAGCCGCAGACTATAAAACATACCCAGATTTGTGTAACTGTGTTCCAATAAAACTTTATTTATAAAAACAGTTGAGGACCCTAGTGTGCCCACCCCTGACTTTAAGTTAAACACAAATGGTGCCTGTCTTCTGAAAACTGCAAAGTGCTTCCCACAGTTCCAGCTAGCTCATGCCCACTCACACAGTATTGAATACTCCGACAGCGGCTCCACAGCTGTGATGGGAGAGGCCAGTGGGACCTGAGGATTCAGTATATGACCCACAGCTGCAAGTCAGTATGACCCGAAGCTGACAGAAACCTGGAAGGGCCTGTTTCCGTCTGATCAGAAAACCTGGGCATGGAGCTGTTGCTGGCTTTTGCTAATCTTGGATCGGCAATCTGAGGATAACGGCCACTTGGGTGTCGTGGAGGCAAATGCAGATGCAGAGGAAGGTAGTAAGTTATGGAGAATAAGGAATCTCAGCAGCCTTAAAGGGTCAGTGCAGCTTTCTGAGGCACCAAATGTAAGTCAGCACTAAGGACTTCCTTGTTCAAGCAATTCGGCTGGTCAGCTCAGAGGTAAATTTGCTCAGCGCATGGCTAAAAACAAAACAAAACAAAAACCTCCAAATACATGAAAGTTGTAAGAGCAGCAACAGCCAAGAATCACAGAATTCACTACAGGTAGGGAAAATCCTACCCATCATCTTAGCCAGCTCTTTCATATTATCCATGGGGAAAAATGGCCTGAATTGGGAGAGGTACCTTCCCCAGCTAATCTGTGGGGGGATCACCAAATCTCAGCCATTTGGATTTCCAATCTGCTATTTTCCTCTAAAGAATTTGAATTTAAAGGGCATTTACCAGAGGGCATATAAACACTTATGTCATGAAATAACAGCTAAGGACCTGCCTACCCTTAAAGACTGATTTCTGTTTGGATATATATGGTACCAGAGAACATCTGAGGTTTACAGAGGCGAGCAGAATGCATTCCATCACTGGTGTAGTGTAGCTGATAAAAACCGCACAGGGTAAAGCATTAAATGGCCGTCTTCCCAAGAATATAAGTGCTCGTCTCTCATGTTGTATGATAACATGGCAAGAACAGACTGAGTAGTTCTTAAATCAAAGCTGGCGTTGATCTGTTTCCCTCCTAACAAATCAAAGGCAAATGTTATCCTCATATCTTTGGTGTCTGTGACGTAGAGGATCCCTCGCGCGATGAAGGCGTTGCCGGCCTTGGACTTGGGGTACGTGGTGTTGATGTTCTGTACCACAGTGAAGGCTCTCTCATCCAGTCGTGCTACAAGAATGCTCGAGCCGTCCACACTGGAAGCATAGATGATCCAAAGGCCCTTTTCATCTACTGCTAAATTGAAGTAAGTCTTGGAATTGGCAAAGAGGTATTTTCGATCAAAATACAAGGCATTTTCAAGCTTCAGAGTCTGGGATGTTCCTTTGCCAAATTCATATCTGAAACGTGTAAAAATGTAGGCATGAGTCACCATTTTTGCAGACAAGGGTGGTTTTTTTTTGTTTGTTTGTTTGTTTTTTTCCCAGAGAGAGAGAGAGTCAGAGAGAGGGATAGATAGGGACAGACAGACAGGAACGCAGAGAGATGAGAAGCATCAATCATCAGTTTTTCATTGCGACACCTTAGTTGTTCATTGATGCTTTCTCATATGTGCCTTGACCGTGGGCCTTTGGCAGACCGAGTAACCCCTTGCTCGAGCCAGCGACCTTGGGTCCAAGCTGGTGAGCTTTTTTTTTTTTTTGCTCAAGCCAGATGAGCCCATGCTCAAGCTGGCAACCTCGGGGTCTTGAACCTCGGTCCTCCGCATCACAGTCTGACATTCTATCCACTGTGCCACCGCCTGGTCAGAGACAAGGGTGGCTTTTTATGCTCCTCTATTAAGTTGGGAGAGGGGCTGTGATTCTGCAATTCTAGTCAAGTTCCCAGGTCATGTCCGCTGTGCTGGGCCATCCCGACGCTGTGAGCAGTAGGGGTGTAAAGCACAGTGAGTACATCTAAGTGTCCACCTACTAGCCATGTGACCTCAGGAAAATCCCTTCACCTCAACAACCCTCAAGTGTTTGCCGACCTCCTGCACTGCCCTGTCAAAGATTCCTAGAGCTACAGGAGCCGCCAAAGACGATCTAGCCCAGTCCTTCCTTGATACAAATGAGAAAAAGAAGCGACTGGTTCAGGAATACAAGTAACTGGCAGAGCCAGGGTTTGAATGTAGGATTTCTAGCTCCAAGTTTGGGGGTTCTTCTTGCACTCCATGATGGAATTTTAAGTAAAGTATTTCACAGCCACCCAAGAAGAAAGTCACCAGCTGGAAGAGACATAGCAGTCAGGCTGTGAAATCGTGTCTGGTGCGCGACTGGGTAAGTAAAGCCACACACGGAATCCCATGTCCTCGGCTCCTAGGGGCTGACTATTTGATCGACTCCAAATCTAGACCGTATCATAAAGTGAGTTTATGATTCAAAAGGCACCTGGCTCCAGGAATGAAAATTCAGACATTAGAAGAGAAAAAACACTAGAGGGCACCGTTGAGCAGCAGAAATGTGCAGTGTGTGGATTGTGTGGATCTGGGGGGATGTGCACGGGAGCATAACAAATATGAAGCAAATTAGAAAATCCTACAGTGAGTTTGAAAAGAAACCGGAGAACAGGGGGCTTGAGAAGGCCCTGCCGACCCCTCTCAGCTCACGTGGCCCTCCCTCCTCCGAATACCTGGAATTCAGGACTGCCATTGCCCCTGTCTGGTACTGTACTGGCAGGGATTTGGGGTGTGACAGCTTCCTGCCAGGGGGTGCTCTGGGCTCTGGCTGCTTCCTTTCTCAGCGGATGAGAGACCCGCAGCCCTCACCACTGCAGGTCTCCTTCTCTCTCGCTCCCACCTTCCCCTTAGCGTCAGACCAGCAATAGAGACAGACCCCAGGCAGGCGCTGGCACATGGGGCTCACTCATCGTGCCCTGTGGTTTATTCAGTCAGCAAACCCTGACTGAACTCTGACTGTGTGCCAGGCCCTGGGGACATAAAGTAATAGAAACACAGCTTGTGGATGACTGACAGTTTGTGGATGACTGATGTGCCACAGCAGGTGACTGATGCACCCGTGACTCACCTCACTATGGTGTTGGAGCCTCCTTTGTGGTAGTAGAGAGAGTTGTTGTAAACAACGTGCCCACAGCCGTGGAAATAATATGGGAGATGGATGAGCAAGTAGCTGCCGTTCAGCAGGGAGGGCTGGTCTTTGAACTCCTTCACCCTGATGCCTGCCGGAGGAAGCCGGGAAAGGCTGTTACCGGCCCTCTGGTCGGGGAGGGAGAGTGAAGGGAGGGACGTTGGGGCAAGATGTCCTTGCCCAGTTTGAAGAGTCTCAGATTCCCAAACCCTAAGTCCAGTTCTCTTCTGTGGATTCTGATTTGTCTTTTGAATGCAGCAGCCACAGAGCCAGCTTTGTACCTCCCTCACCCCCTGCCTCAACCCCACTCGAGATTGTTTATAAGATCTTCTATCAGACTGACATAGGCCTGGAGCAGGAATAGCAAATACCTGGGGGTTGCTCAGTGCCCGCCTGCCTCCTCCTGCCCTCCACAGCACCTGCCGCTAATTCACATTCTCCCGTTTCCTTTGGGGCCACAGAGTGCCCTCAGCTGGTGATCTGGGCAGGCACTATCAGCTGCACAGGCGCCTTGATGAAACAAAGCAGCACGTCTTAGCTATTGCTCTGACCAGTGAGAATGGCCAGAGCCCTTCAGGAGTGAGGCCACGATCAGCAACTCCTCACCACATCCCTTTGGGGCAGCAGGACGAGGGACATGCTCAGAGGCAGTGTTCCTGCCACATGCACTTCCCCTTCTCCCCTGGGCTCTCGCCCAGCAGATACCTGAGAACAATGACCAAAATGTACTCCCCTGGGGGGAGAGGAGGTGCCAACCCCAGAGACAGATGGAGAGTGCAAAAGACTCTCCCTGACATTGTACCCCATTATGTTTTGGGGGTGTAGGAGGCCCTCAGTCATACCACTATGTTGTTTCCTTCTGGAACCTTTGCCTGAAATTGGATAAGCTACACTGGGGGTTCCCCGGTCATGTCCCTGTGACCTCACAGCAAGGGTCACCATCAGAGGGCTCAAGGGAGAAAAGCATCCCGTCCGCTCATTTGTGCTGTCTAAAACAAAGAGTAACTGTTATACCAACAACACACACAGAGAGTCGACTGAAGACGGGTCACAGAGGAAAGACACTCTGACAGCACAGACACAGAGCAGCTGCCAGTGACAGTACCTGAAAAATGTTCAGTGACCCAGATCCGTTCATCACTCTTGTTAGCAGACTCTCTTATCCAAGTCCCAAATGTCTCTCTGACTTGTAGTACTTGTGTTGCATTTCCAATGGACGTGATCATGGATTCTAGCAAAAGAAGAGGAAAAACAGCTACTCAGCTTCCAATGATGACTTTAAGGCATCCAAATTCTGAATGTCAAAGTAGGATGCTTTTTTTTCTATACCCGCCTGTGGGGAATGGTGTTCACTGATTTTGTCATCGGCTTTTCCAACCAAGGTGTCATCATTGGGGATAACACATGTCTCACCTAAAACAATGACGACAACGACAGTCAGAGACATGCAGCTGGCACCGTGAGCTTTGTTAACTCTCAGCTGGCGTTCCCCCCAGCTCACTCCGGACTAGGGCTGTAAGGGGATGCTAGGCCCTTAAGCACCCCTTACAACAGGCCCACCAAGTTTTTGGGTTTCTTGCTTTTAAGTCATACACTTCCAGATTTCCCCCCTTATTCAGTGAGTTCCCAACAAGCTTTCCTTGGCTGTAGTTGATAAGATGGGACCATCCCCAGAGAGTGTCAGTAAAAGGGGAAAAGTGGCCCTGCCCAGCCCTCTGCAGCCTGAGCCAAGGAGAGGCAGGCACTCTCCAGGCCCCTGGGGGCAGGTGGTGCTACTCATCTCATTTGCAACTTTCTAGAAGAACTTTCACTTTCAGGGAAGCTTCTTGGGAGGTGTGAGGGAGCAGCCTGAGGAGGGCGGGACAAGGCCACAGCCAGGACCAGAGGGAGTGAGTTGGCTACGGCAAGGACCCTGGTCTGAGGCAGGCTGAGGCAAATGGGGCTTTCTGGACGAGGCCACGCCCTTCCTGATGGCTTCATGTCACCCCGTGGCTGCTGGTCAGAAAGCAGCACCCCGTGTCAGTAGGGAAGCGCACAGAACAATCCGGAGAGGTTTATCTGTCAGAGGGGGCGGCCCTCCCCGAGCTCTGAGATTCTGAAGAGCCAGTGTGTCTGTGAAGTCCTGTCGCCCCTGGGAGCAGTTTTAGGGCTCTGGGCTGACTCCCCCACACGTCGTCCTGCTGCCTCTGAGTTCCGCCTGCAGCTTCCCCGAGGAACCGGGGCTTTGCACAAGACAGGGACAGGGGGACCCTCCTGTTCTTGGTCTGAAGGAAAGGCTTTCATTATTCCTGTCAGACCCACCAGTTTCTGAAGCCGTGGGGGCTGGGCAGGAGGTCCAGAAATGGAATTGGAGCTGGACAGAGGGCCAAGCTCAGATGCAGTAAGCCTGCCAACTGAGGACTCACTGCTACGGGGCAGAGTAGAAGACAGTGGCCTCTCCTTTCAACCTTCACAGCTCTGTCTTCACACCCTGCCCACCACCAGCCTCAGGAGACAGGCCAGGCCAGGAGCTGCCTCTCCAGGCACCGCCACTGGCTGACAGGGCCTTGGCCTTAGGAACCCTACAAAGCTCAGGTCGGCCTCTGCTTCTCCCAGGCGCGGTTCCCGGGTCTGCTCACGCTCCAAGGGGAGCTGAACAGAGGGCTGATGCTCACGGAAGGGGTGGTGCTGGGTGCTGGGTGCCGGGGAAGGAGCAGCTACTGCCAGGGAGAATGATAATCAGGCTCCATTTACTGGGGGTGAGGTAGGAAAGTGGGGCATGTGAGACGTCTCTGAAGGCACAGATTTGCTCACTCTGACAGCTGAGTGCATGCCCCCAAACACCTTCCAGAAAAAAACAGTGCACCAAAGAGAACTAATGACTGTTTAGGAAAGTGGCGATGAAACCCTCAGCAAATGTGACAGACACTCCAGTTGGGGCCCTCCTGTGCGTCACTAATGGCAAAGCATCAAGCTGTGCCTCTCATGGCCTAAGCAGGCGAGCAGGTGCCAGGTCACTGCCTTTGGGGAGACGTTCTCGTATCTTCCACTAGTATGGGTCTTAATTTCTAAGCAGCTTTCGATCCCATGGCCAACCCTATTGCAAACTGGCCAAAGACCAAGTCCTCTTCGCCTATCAGGGATCGGGTGTGAGTTTCGATCTCTGAAAGGAAGCTGCTGTCAGAGCAGGCTCTTTACAGACAAGCACACCTGGGTTTGAGTCCTAGCTCATCACCTGCTATTGAGTGTTTCAGTTTTGTGTGTGTAAATCGGTGACAATAACAATTCCGATATCCTGGGACTGCTGTGAGAACTGAGTGAACCAAGTACTTAGCTCCACGCCTGGCCCACTGTCGGCACTCAAAGCTTCGCGTCTGTGGGAAGTTAATGAACCTGAACTGCCCCGTCATTTCCTCCAGTATCAGTCAAGCCCTGCACACCCCAGAAGTGAACAGCTTAGCCCTCGAGACTCGTCGAGGGGACAGGGTGGTGGATTGGGCAGGGAAGAGGACAGTGTGGTGAGAGTGAAGGGAGAGGGATGACGAAAGCGGCGGGAGGCCCAATTCTAAACCTGCTACCAGTCCTCACCCCCAGGACAGACTGCTCCGGCCTCCCACAGATATGTGGCAAGGGGGAGCTCCGTGGATAAAATCTGGCTTTGGATAAAATCTCTTCTCTCTGTTTAAAAAATCTGGTCCCAAAGCCTGGGTGAAGCCTGAGAGTTGGGGCCGTTAACGGAAGAGGCAGGTTCCCTGGGGTAAGGGTTGGTGACCTGGGCACTGGCCGTTGAAGATGCTTGGCTGTGGACGGCCTTTGGATCTTCTGCTTCCAGGGGGCCCTGGGGGACCCGGAGGACCCGGGGGCCCAGCTGGGCCCGGTGGGCCTGGTAGGCCTGGGTCACCTTTGACACCTGGAGAGAGAGAGAGAGAGAGAGAGAGAGGAAAAGGTGTGTGTGGGGGCATTGATTAGAGAGCCATAATCGGAGCTGGGTTTCACACAAAGGACAGAGAGAACGAGCAGCCCCTCCCACAGGTGGCTGTGCTCTGGCACCTGTCCATGCACAGCTGAGGAGGCACCCATAGCAAGGGTCGAGTTCCCACTATGTGCCAGGAACTGTGTTAAGAATTTTATATTCTCCTCATGGTTCCTCCCAACACGCTATGAAGGAGTCTCCCAGTGACTTACGTCTTAGGGAAGTTTAGTGCTTTGCCCAAGGTCACAACTTGAATAGGGCTGGACCTCCACTGCGGGCATGTCTCACTCCAAAGTATATCCTTATTCCAGTGGCCAGTGTCAGTGGGTCCCGATCCTGGCTTAGCAGAGTCGCCCAAGGAGCTTTAATACAATCTAAGGCCTCGTCTCCCTCCAGAACAATTAGATGAGAATTGTGGGGAGTGGGGCATCTGCACTTTTTAAAAAAATTTAAAAATTTGGCCCTGGCCAGTTGGCTCAGTGGATAGAACATTGCCAGGCATATGGATGTCCAGGTTTGATTCCTGGTCAGAGCACACAGGAGAAGCGACCATCTGCTTCTCTCTCCCTTCCCTCTCCTCCTTCTTTACTCTTCCCCTGCCACAGCCAGTGACTTGATTGGTTCAAGCTTCAGCCCTGGGAACTGAAGATAACTTGGTTGGTCTGAGCACGTCAGCCTTAGGTGCTAAAAATAGCTTGGTTGATTCTAGCATTGGCCCCAGACGGGGGTTGCTGGATGGATCCTGGTAAGGCAGATGCAGGAATCTGCCTCACTATCTCTCACTTAAAAAAAATGTTTGTTTTTTTAAAAAAAATTTCTATTATAGTTGACATTAAGTTCAGATATACAACATATAATTAGATATTTATATAACTTACAAGTGATCAACCTTATAAATCTAGCACCCATCAGACACCATACACAGTTATTACAATATTATTGACTATATTCTCTATGCGCTATACTTTATATCCTTGTGATTGTTTTTATTCATCTGTATTTTTTAAAGTTTCCTACTATGCAGCCAGGTGTGAGAAGCACTAGTCGGTGTGGCAGAAGAAACAAGGTCCAGTTCTGTGACCTTGAGCAGGCAGCTTAACCCAGATAAGCCTGTTCCTTTGTCTCCAAATTGAGTCTCATACTCCCTACTCTGCCTTTTGAGAATGACTGAGGTCACCGGGGTGAGTGACAGCTGGAACCCCGACACACACCTGAGGGCAGCCATTCTTCTAACTTCAGGTGGCCCATATGGGTGTGGTCCTCTGCAGAGCCTATTGGTTCTGGAGGTTTCATAAAGATGCCACCAGACTGGGCCATTCAGCCTTTTGGTCCCACCCCCCTGGGCAGGGCTGACACTGGTGACTTCAGGTCTCTGTAGCTGCCTGTTCCCAGCCTCCTTTGAGTGGGCAAGCAGGGGTCACAGAGGCTAGAGGCAGGGGCAGAGATCTGTGGGCAGGGCAGACATGACCCAACCTGACGACGCCTTCCCTGCTCTCTGACCAGGGGACACACTCAGCTCTGGCCTGGTCTCATGAACTGGGGTACACTCAGGGGGTAGCTTTTCGGAATGGTTTGTCATTGCCCCTCACTTGTTCAGCAGTATAGGGGGATGCAGTATTCTGGATGTACAGATTGCCCATGTGACTGAAGTGTAACATGATCTTATTATTTTTTTTTTTTTCATTTTTCTGAAGCTGGAAACAGGGAGAGACAGTCAGACAGACTCCTGCATGCGCCCGACCGGGATCCACCGGGCACGCCCACCAGGGGCGACGCTCTGCCCCTCCGGGGCGTCGCCATGTTGCGACCAGAGCTACTCTAGCGCCTGAGGCAGCGGCCACAGAGCCATCCCCAGCGCCCGGGCCATCTTTGCTCCAATGGAGCCTTGGCTGCGGGAGGGGAAGAGAGAGACAGAGAGGAAAGCGCGGCGGAGGGGTGGAGAAGCAAATGGGCGCCTCTCCTGTGTGCCCTGGCCGGGAATCGAACCCGGGTCCTCCGCACGCTAGGCCGACGCTCTACCGCTGAGCCAACCGGCCAGGGCCACATGATCTTATATTTTAAAAGTATATGCATATCTATTACTCCGTCAAAATACTTCTTAAATTTCATGCATTTTGCATAGTATCCTCCCTGTTGATGAAACACAACATGCTTACTATAATTTGATCTTTCCTTGATGCTTTTGGTCTCAGCACAGTGTCTGGCAAGTAGCAGGTGCTCAGTAAATTTTCAGTGGATTCAGGGTCATTATTCTGAACATCTATCATCTTAGCTTTTTGAGGACAGATGTCATGTCTCACTTATTTTCATATTCATAGTCTCAGCTTTTAGCAAAGTCCCCAATTCATATATGCTGCCTTCTGATATTCAACAGCTATTTACTGAATACATTAAATACATTATAGGATAGTTACATTTTTATGATATAAATAGTGTCCCAAGTGTGGTGCTTTTAAAATTCTTCTGCCTCATCCTCCTCCATGACCATCAGCTGTCACCTACTCTTTCCACTACAAGATTGTCTTTCTGTGGCTCACCTCCTCCCCCACAGACACCAACTATCTGCTTTTAGTCTGGGCTGAAAACTGGGAAAAGAAGATCAGCAACCATGTTTGCCCTAATTCTCTATGTCAAAGGCTTGGGACAAGGGCCCAAGGATGGCCCTGTCTCACCTGCTAAGAGAATGCCTGTGCTTTCTCTCAGTTGTCCTCTGAGGCATCTTACATTGCTTGCTGACACGTATTATTCTGGACTGTGCTGGATTTAATAGATATTTGGAAAAAAGAAGCTTCCCTCATCCGAATTCAATCCAACCACAATGTTTAGACCTGAATGATTGAACCTACTTCTGCTTAGATCCCAGATTTGACCTTGCCAACAAGGGGAGAGCACGCAGTCTTCCCCTTTCCAAAAGCACAGAACTCTAAAACGTGCTGCAGAACAAGGTGGCCACCTGAGGCGTGTGCGGGGAGGGCCGGGGGGGGGGGGGAGGGCGCAGAGCAGCCCCCGCATTCACCCGGGCAGCTCGCTGGGCCTGTCTACCCTGGGAGATGGCCCAAGCACCTGCCTCTTACCTGTGAGGAGCACATCATTGGACACGTCCCCCTTGTCCCCCTTTTCACCCTTCTGCCCTGCCGGGCCCTCATTGCCAGTCAAACCCAGTTCACCAGGGTCTCCCTTTTCCCCTGGGATTCCCGTGGCTCCAGGTGGACCTGAGAAAAAACAATGACATATTAGCCCGTAGGCAGGAAACTCTGACACACTACTTTGTGATAGCATACTGTGTACTCTAAATGTGAAGCAGCTTCAAAAACTAAACACCCACACATCTAACCATTTTAGGACAGCGGTGTGGCCATCACTAAAGAATAGTATTTCCAGGTGGCTCTGATAGAATATTTTTAGGCATTTGATTGGAGCAAAAGGCTGAAGAGAGGACTGACTCACAGGAGGGACAGTTGCAGGAAGAGTAGAGAGAAGGCAAGGCCTGATCAGAAGTCTGATCCAGCCGCCCAGGCTGGCTGGAGCACTGTGGGGCGGCGTGTGTCTCAGTGCTGTAACAGTGGGGGTTGCCCGCCCCATTCTTTGGTTGATCCTCATAACACACCGGAGTAGAGGCTGAGCACTTACCCTTATTGTCATTTTCAGACATGGGAACTAAGGCCTACCGTGGTTATCGCTGATGCTGCTAAGCGAGCAGCAAAGACCTTTCGATCCCATCACTAATGCCCCTTTCCGTGGCATTCCCATGCAAAATGCTTTTACTCAAAGTAGCAAAACAAGTAAGGCTGCTTCAGGACAGGCATTAAGATGAATGGTTACAGTGTGAACACACTGCGGTGGGTGAGATTTCTGCCGCTGCTCCCAGGGAGCCACTACTACAGGCACTGCAGGCACTGCAGCCCCGAGGCTGCGGCACACAGCAAGGGGCAGGTGAGGTGTGTGGCGTGACCCGTCTCAGCACTGCGCTGTGGTCCTTGGGAGAAAGAAAGCAGCTTACTGCTGGTGGGCAGTTTCCCGACAGCAGCACAGGGAAGGGCATCCCAGACAGAGCCTGGTGATGTTGCTATGGTGAAGAAACAAAATCAAGCGTTTGGGGACACAGAGGTGGCTAGAATTTGTGAGACACGTATGAGGCAGGAAGTAGCTGTGTATGAAAAAAACATCATCCCCCCCAAGGAACCGTAAGATGTTGATCACTATTAGAAAATGAAGTGAACAAAAACATATTTGCTAGATTTCACCCAACCACGAGGAAAAAAAAATTCTCAGTGAAAACCCTGAAGGTCAGCTGTAACTGGGACTCAGAGGTTTGGGTTCCCCGCCAGTGGAGATCCGAGGCGGGTGTCATGCACTGAAGGGGGGGCTGTGACACAATAGAAGAGGATGAGGAGTGGGAGCCGCCACCCCCATTGTCAGCATTTGCTCTGCCATGGATTCAGTAACATGGGGCAAATCACGCCTCTTCAGTGGGTCACGGCTCATTACACATCTCTCAAAACAGCACTGGAAACCCATCAGTCTGGGTCATCCCTGCTCAGGTCATCAGGACATCTTGCTGGAAAGTGGCTTGCTCACTTAAGGGAGTCCTTAATCAGGAACCTTTTACACGAGAAGTTCTTTTGTCAGTATTTTAAATAGGCAATTTGGTACATTATCTGCAGGACACAAAAGACAAGTCTGTTGCCATAGAGTCCAGCAGGCACAATGCAGCAATTATACTTGATACCTTCTAAAGGTTTCACACGCCAAGATTTAGCAAAGCTCAGGGAAATGATATCTGCTATTACTTCAGGGTTTTCTTTTTCAGGCATTTATTCTAGTCACAAAAAGCCTTTCTGCATCGTCATTCTATTTTCCCTTCTTCTCTTTTATTCCTTCCTCATAAGCCTTTTATTTTCTTTTTCATAAAGGCCATGTGTGAAGCAGGAAATTGTTCATACTGTAATGCAGCTGTTGTAAGGCAGCCCCCACAGGGGCGGGCGTTTAAAGCTAAGGATATTAAAGATCTTAGCTTAAAGGTGTATTTTGATACTTATCTGGGCATGCATGATTATTTTTAAGCTTTTGTTAAGAAAGAGTGGAGGCACAAGGGACATTTCTGGATCGCAAAGCTCAGGTGATCGTGGACACTAAGCTCTAGGTCCCACAGAACACCTACTACACAAGGCCACCCTAACAGGACTGGGAGTCATAGCAGACCTACCCAGTACATAGAAACAAACACAAAGAGGCAGCCAAAATGGGGAGACAAATAAATGTGCCCCAAATGAAAGAAGGGGAAATCCTCAGAACTAGAGCTAAGTTAAATAGGCAAGCAATCTACTAGATATGGAATTTTAAAAAATGGTTATAAAGATGTACAAGAAACTTAATAAGAACTTCAAGAAAGAGATAGCAAGTGCCTGACTGGTGGTGGCACAGTGGATAGAGTATCAACCAGGTATGCTGAGGTTGCCAGCAGGAGCATGGGTTCATCTGGCTTGAATGCAGGCTCGCCAGCTTGAGTGAGGACACCAGCTTGAGAGTGGGATCATCAAAATAATCTCAAGGCCACTGGCTTGTGCCCAAGGTCACTGGCTTGGGCAAAGGGTCACTGGTTCAGCTTGAGGTCCCACCCCTTCCCAGTAAAGGCATGTATGAGAAGCAAGCAATGAACAACTAAAGTGACACAACCATGAGTGGATGCTTTTTTATCTCTTTATGTCTTTTTCTCTAAAAAAAGAAAAGTGAGAGGGATAGCAAGTACAAAAAACCCCACATAGAAACCAGAAGAAAAAAACAGTAAAAAATGAAGAATACAATATCTGAAATGAAGACTTCACTAGAAGGAATAAACAGTAGGTTGAATGAAGCAGCAGATCAAATAAGTGACTTGGAAAACAAGATAGTAGAAAACACCCAATCAGAGCAGCCAAAGGAAAAAAAGATTTTTTTAAATGAGGATAGTTTAAAGGACCTTTGGGACAACATGAAGCATAACAACAGCTGCATCATAGAGGTAGCAGAAGGAAAAGAGAGAGAGTAAAGGACCAAGAATGTATTTGAAAAAATAATGACAATAAACTTTCTTAGCCTGACCAGTGGTGACACAGTGGATAGAATGTTGACTGGGGATGCTGAGGACCCAGGTTTTAACCCTGAGGTTGCTGCTTGAGCAGAGGATTGCCAGCTTGAGTGTGAGATCATCAACATGATCCTATGGTTGCTGGGTTGAGCCCAAAGGTCACTGGTTTTAAGCTCAAGGTTGCTGGCTTGAGCTCAAGGTCACTAGCTTGTGCAAGGGGTCACTGGCTCAGCTGGAGCCCCCTGGTCAAGACACATATGAGAAGCAATCAATCAACAATTAAAGTGATGCAACTACAAGTTGACACTTCTCATCTATCTCCCTTCCTCTTCTCTCTCTCTCACTCTCCCTCAAAAAACAAACAAAACAAAACAAAAAACTCCTTTAATATGGTGTAGGAAAAAGACACAGAAGTATAAGAAGCACAGAGTCCCAAACAAGATGAATCCAACAAGACCCACACCTAGACACATCATAATTAAAATATCAAAGGTTAAAGACAAAGAGAGAATTTTAAAAGCAGCAAGGGAAAGACAGGTAGTTACCCACAAGAAAAATCCCTTAAGACTGTCAGCTGATTTCTCAACAGAAACATTTTAGGCCTAAAGGGACTGGCATGAAATATTCAAAGTGATGAAAGCAAGGCCCTACAACCAAAACTACTTTACCCAGCAAGGATATAATTTAGACTTGAAGAATAAATAAAGAGTTTCCAAGACAAGAAAAAACCAAAGGAGTGCATTACCACCAAACCAGTATTACAAGAAGTGTAAAGTATCTTCTTTAAGTAGAAAAAGAAGAAGAAGAAGAAAAGAACAGTGGAACATAGTTATAAATACATACCTATCAATAGTCACTTTAAATGTAAATGGCTTAAATGCTCCAATGAAAAGACATAGGATAGCTGAATGGATAAGAAAACAAGATTCACCCTGGCCAGTTGGCTCAATGGTAGAGCATTGGTCCAGTGTGTGGATGTCCTGGGTTTGATTCCCGGTCAGGGCACATAGGATAAATGACCATCTGCTTCTCTATCCCTTCCCCTCGCTTTGCTCTCTCTCTTCCCCTCCTGAAGCCATGGCTTGGTTGGAGCAAGTTGGTCCTGGGTGCTGAGGATGGCTCCATGGCCTCGCCTCTGGTGCTAAAATAGCTTGGTTGCTGAGCAACAAAACAACAGCCTCAGATGGGCAGAGCATCACCCCATAGGGGGTTTGCCAGGTGGATTCCGGTTGGAGCACATGCAGGAGTCTGTCTCTTTGCCTCCCCACTTTTCACTTAAGGAAAAAGAAATAAAAAACAAGACTCATAAGAGACTCACCTAAGAATGAAAGATACACACAGATGAAAAGTAAAAGGATAGAAAAAGATATTTCACACACATGAAAATGGAAAGATAAAACAAAAACCTGGGGTAGCAATACCTATATTTGACAAAATGCATTTTTAAAAATTGATTTTACAAGGGGGTGGGGAGCAAGAAGTATTGACTCATAGTCACTTCACTTTAGTTGTTCATTGCTTGCTTGTTGCATGTGCATTGACCAGGCAAGCCCTCAGCATTCCAGGTTGATGCTCTATTCACTGTGTCACCACAGGCCAGGCCAAAATACATTTTAAAACAAGGGCTATAGTAAGAGACAAAGAAGGACACTATATAATGATAAAAGGATCAGTCAAACAGGAGAATATAACCCTTGTAAACATTTCTGCACCCAACATTGGAGCACCTAAATATATAAAACAAATCTTGATTGACATAATGGGGAAAGATGAACAGCAATATAATCATTGTAAGGGATTTTAACACCCCATTCACATCAATGGCTAGATTTTCCAGACAGAAATCAACAAGAAAACAGTTGCCTTAAATGACACGGAGTCAGCTGAATTTGTTATCTTCAGCATTTCACCTCAAAGCAGCAGAATATACATTCTTTTCAAGTGCACATGGTACATTTTCTAGGATAGACCACATGTTGGGACACAAAACAAGTCTCAATAAATTTAATAAGATTGAAATTATATCAAGTATCTTCTCTGACCATAATAAAAAGAACCTAGAAAATAATCACAAGAAAAAAACAAACAAACTGAAAAACACACTAAGACCTAGAGGCTAAATAATGTGTTACTAAACAATGAATGGGTTAATAATGAGATCAAAGAAGAAATCAAAAGATACCTTGAAACAAATGCAAATGAGAACACAACAACCCACAGTCTATGGGACACAGGGAAAGAAATCCTAAGAGAGAAATTCATAGCATTACAGGCCTATCTCAAGAAACAAGAAAAATATCAAATAAACAATCTAACTTTACACTTAAGGGAACAAGAGAAAGAACAACAAGCAAAGCCCAAAGTGAGTAGAAGAAAATAATAATGATCAGAGCAAAAATTTAAGAACAGAGTCTAAAAATAAATAGAAAAGATAAATGAAACAAAGAGTTGATTCTTTGAAAAGATAAACAAAATTGACAAACCTTTAACCAGGCTCATCAAGAAAAAAGGATAATACCCAAATAAATAAAATAAAAAACAAAAGAGAAGTGACAACTGACACCAAAGAAAAACTAAGGATTATAAAATAATATTACAAACAATGATATATCAACAAATTAGATAATCTGGAAGAAATGGATAAATTCCTAGAAACATACAGTTTTCCAAAACTGAATCAGGAAGAATCAGAAAATCATAGTACACAGATACAACTAATGAAATAGAAGCAGTAATCAAAAAACTTCCAACAAATAAAAGTACTGGACCAGATGGCTCCTCAGGGAAATTTTGTCAAACATTCAAAGGAGAACTAATACTCACCCTTCTTAGACTTTTCCAAAAAATTCAGGAAGGAAGACTCCCAAGCTCATTTTATGAGGTCAGAACTACCCTAATTCCAAAATCAGATAAAGACTTTACAAAGTAAGAAAATTATAGGCCAATATCCCTGATGAACATAGATGCTAAAATCCTCAACAAAGTATTAGCAAACCAGATCTAGCAATACATTAAAAGGATTATATGCCATGATTAAGTAGAATTTATTCCAGGAATGCATGGTTGGTACAATAACCACAAATCAATTAACATGATACACCATATAAACAAAAGGAAGAATAAAACCACATGGTTATATCAATAAATGCAGAAAAAGCATTTGATTAAGTCAAGCACCCATTTATGATAGAAATTTTTAGCAAAATGGGAGGCCATATATGACAAACCCACAGCCAACATCGTACTCAATGGGCAAAACCTATAAGCATCCCCTAAGATTAGGAACAAGGCAGAGATGTCCACTTTCACCACTCTTTTTTTTTTTTTTTTTTCTTTTTCCATTTTTCTGAAGCTGGAAACAGGGAGAGACAGTCAGACAGACTCCCGCATGCGCCCGACCGGGATCCACCCGGCACGCCCACCAGGGGGCGACGCTCTGCCCACCAGGGGGCGATGCTCTGCCCATCCTGGGCGTCGCCATGTTGCGACCAGAGCCACTCTAGCGCCTGAGGCAGAGGCCACAGAGCCATCCCCAGCGCCCGGGCCATCTTTGCTCCAATGGAGCCTTGGCTGCGGGAGGGGAAGAGAGAGACAGAGAGGAAAGCGCGGCGGAGGGGTGGAGAAGCAAATGGGCGCTTCTCCTGTGTGCCCTGGCTGGGAATCGAACTCGGGTCCTCCGCACGCTAGGCCAACGCTCTACCGCTGAGCCAACCGGCCAGGGCACTTTCACCACTCTTATTCAACAAAGTACTAGAAGTCCTAGCCACAGCAATCAAACAAGAAGAATAGAAGGCATCCAAATTGGAAAGGAAGTGAAAAACTGTCATTATTTGCAGAAGACATAATATTATATATAGAGAACTCTAAAGACTCCACCAAAAAAACTACTAGAACTGATAAATAAATTTGCTAAAGTAGCAGGATACAAAATAAATACCCAGAAATCAGTTGCATTGTTATACACCCATAATGAACTATCACAAAGGGAAACTAAGAAGACAATCCCATTTACAACTGCATCAAAAACCAAAACAAAACAGAATCTGAGAAATAAATTTAACCAAAGATGTAAAAGACCTGAACTCAGAAAAATTATATGACACTAAAGAACAAAATGGAAAAAGATAAAACTAAGTGGAAGTATAATACTATGTTCATGGATAGGAAGAATTAAAATGTCCACATTACCCAAAACAATTTATAGATTCAACACAATTCCTATCAAGATACTAATGGCATATTTCTCAGAACTAGAACAAATATTCCAAAAATTTATATGGAACTGCAAAAGACCCCAAATAGCCACAGCAATCTTGAGAAAGAAAAACAAAGTAGACAGAACCATGCTACATGATATCAAACTATACTACAAGGCCATAGTAATCAAAGCAGCATGGTACTGGCATAACAACAGACATATAGATCAATGGGACAGAATAAAGAGCCCAGAAATAAACCCATGCCATTATGGTCAATAACTATTCAACAAAGAAGGTAAGAACATACAATGGAATAAAGATAGTCCATTCAATAAATGGTGTTGGGAAAATTGGACAGATACATATAAGGAAAATAAAACTAGACCACCTTCTTGCACCATACACAAGAATAAACTCAAAATGGATTACAGACTTAAATGTAAGATTCAAAATAAAAAAATCCTAGAAGAAAACATAGTCAGTAAAATCTCAAACATTTCTTGTAATAATATTTTTTTGATGTATCACCTCAAGCAAGTGAAACAACAGAAAAACTAAACAAATGGGACTACATCAAACTAAAAAGTTTTTACACAGCAAAGGAAACCAACAAAATGAAAGACAACCCACTGAATAGGAGAACATATTCGCCAATGAAACATCTGATAAGTGGTTAATATCCAAAATCTATAAGAACTTATACAGCTCAACACCAATGAAACAAACAATCCAATTAAAAAATGGGCAAAGGATCTGAATAGACACTTCTCCAAAAAGGATGTACAGATGGCCAACAGAATACAAAAGTTGTGCAATGTCACTAATCATTAGAGAAATGCAAATGAAAACCACGATGAAATATCACCTTACACCTGTCAAAATGGCTATGATCAATAAATCAACCAACAAGTGCTGTGTAGATATAAGAAAAGAGGACCCTTGTGCAATGTTTGTGGGAATGCAGACTGGTGCAGCCACTGTGGAAAGTAGGATGGAGTTTCCTCAAAAAATTAAAAATGAAACAGCCTTATGACCCAGTGATCCTACTTCTGGGAATATATCTGAAGAAACCCAAAACACTGGTTCAAAATAATAGAGAAGGAAATCTTACCTTTTGTGACATCATGGATAGACCTGGAGATTATTATGCTAACTGAAATAAGCCAATCGAAGAAAGACAAGTACCATATGATTTCAGTCATAAGTGGAATCTAATGAACAAAATAAAGTAACAAACAAAACAGGAATGGACTCATAGATACAGAGAACAGACTGACAGCTGTCATAGGGAAGTAGGGCTGAGGGATTGGGTAAAAAAGTTGAAGGGATAAAGCAAAAAACAAACAAACAAAAATCTCATAGACACAGACCACAATATGATGACTGCAAGAGGTTCCAGTGGGGTAGGAGAGGCAGAGGGGGGAGAGGGGGGATAAATGGTGACAGAAGGAACCTTGACTTTGGGCAGTGAGCACACAATACAATATACAGATGATGTATTATAGCATTACACACCTGAAACCTATATAATTTTATTTAACCAATGTCACCCCAATAAATCCAATAAAATATTTTAAAAAGAAAGGGTGGGGAACATTTTGTCTATGGAGAAAATATTTTGTCTTTTCCCTCTCGTGACTATTGCCTCTGACAAGTTTCCCTTTGTGTCTGTTGATAAAAATCTCCTTGGCCATGAACTGGCCATGCACTGGTGTCAGAGCACACTGCTTCCTAATCATGTTCACCATCAGAGGACCCGTGTGTGGCACTTTCTACTCCACCCAACTCAGTTGTACTCAGTCACATTATCACACGATGTCGCCTGGACTCTGGTATCATTTGTCCCATGACTCCTGGAAGGCTTCGAGTCAGCACATTCTGCCAGAGAAGAAAGGCCAGATTTCTGCTTGCCGAACTTGTGCACTAGAAGCGGCTCTGCTATTTTCCTTCCCCCGTGGCGCCCACTCAAAACAACCATCTTACCAGCTTTAGAGCTGGGGGTTGTGTGATGTTGCAGGGGTCAACTCCAACATCTTCACAGCAGGGGGTGAGGGAGGATGCTATATTTTTGGCAGGACCATCTGTCACAGACGGAGGGTAGAGAAGGGGACTGCAGGGTGTTGACAACACCCAGTCCCAAGACTGGGATGAATAAGGAGCAGGGTGTTTGTTTCTGTTTTTATATAACATTAACTCTTAAGTGAGAAAGTGAAACAGATGGAGAAATAAAATGTTTGGTTTTGAGGCAACAGAATGTCAAACTAAATAGAAGGTGCTAGTTGCAAAATGACATTTAAGTTTCTTTTAGGTTCAACCCTTCTCTCCAAATCTAAGTCAGTATTTTCCTTTCTGTTGATCTAAAATCAAGTTTCTCCTTCCCCAATTTTGGAAACAACAGTTAGCTTAATATATAACCCTTACTATGTGTCAAGCTCTATTCCAAGTGCCATATATATTATATTATATATATTATATTATATTATATTATATTATATTATATTATATTATATTATATTATATTATATTATACTTATTATATTATATTAATATACATGTTAACTCAATCTTCCTAACAATGCTATGAGTTGGCAACTATTATTGTCCCTATTATACCAATGGGGAAGCCAGGGCACAGAGTGGTTAAGTAACTTGCCCAAGGGCACACGGCTAAGTCGAAGAGCCAGAACTCAAACCAAGCCATCAAGCTTGGGCTCCATGTTAGTCCTCCATCGTGCTCTGCATTACTAAGGTCAGACACTGAGGGTTATCTTTGGAAATTCAAGCTCCTGGAAATGACCGTTAGGCTAGAGCTCTGAAACTCTTATTTCATCAGACTATCTCAAAACACTCTGTCCTTTTCTCCAAATGTGTATCTCATATTGTGATTACAGATGTATCAGATTGTTGACTGTTAACAATCAAGTGGAAAGTTTCAGAATAGGGGCTGCACCTGTTTTGCTTCCCCAGTAGTATTCTGAATGTTTGCTGACCCACCCTCTCCTGCTCAGTGCTGTCCTCAGCCTCCTCTGTAGGCTTCTTACCCAGGCCACTAGACGCTGTTGCTCCGCAGGGCTCCGCCCAGGCTCTCCCTGCACCCATGCCCGTGTGCCTGTGCTTTCTGATCCTCCCTGATGTAGAGTCCTAGCCCCACGGTCTCCTCTGACTGCAGACCCGCACCCCCCAGGCGCCCTGACATCTCCTCCCGCCATGTCTCAATATCAGCACATCCTGTGCTGAGCTCCTGGTTCTCCTGAACCCAAGTCCGTGCAGGGCTCCCACCTTAGGGAAGAGCAGTCAGGCCGGGCAGAGTCCTCTGAGTCTGTCTGGGTGCCTCTTTCCTCCTTCCTCTGTATCTCCACCTACCATCACGGACCGCTGATGTCACCCCCATTTCCCTCTCCAGACCCCTATTAGCCACCCTTCTGCCTGCACCTGAGAGGCTCCCGCCTGCCTCCCGGCCTCCTTTCTCACTTGTCTCCCGTGCTCATTTCAGTGTGCTCATTTCAGTGTGCTCTCACGCGGCCACTGCAGTGAAATTTTATATAGGGACACAGCTCTGATCCTGTCACTCTCTCCTATTTGAAATCCCTCCAAGGCTTCTTTCTCACTGCTCTCAGAATAAAGACATTTCCCTCTGTGGTTCGGCCAGTGCTGGTCCCCCTGCAAGAAAGCGGATTGCTGGATAGGATGGACATTCATTCTAGGGCTCAGGTAGGGAGCAGGGAAGAAAAGCACAGCCCTGAGGCCATTAGCAGGGTAACTGGGGACAGCACAGCCCTTGCTCTGGAGTCTGACAGTCTGAGGTAGGAGTCTGAGCTGACCCAGAGCTGAGCAAACTTTTCAACAACCTCTTTCCATAGGGCCGGGCTCTTCGAGATAGCATTTGTCTATCACCTAGAAGGGTGGTTAAGTTCCCCTTCCCCTGGCCTAGGGTAAGGACCCCCTGCTGGGCCCTTGGCAGCTCAAGTTCTCACCTCAACCTTGGTGGAAACTTCTTGTTCTAATTTCTAACATAGCTGATCCAGGCAGGCCTCTCACTGGGCAGGTCTGTATTTCTATGGGAGCCCCTGGCATGGAGGACCTGGTCAGCCTCCACAGAGAAAGAGAATCCAGCACCTTCTCACCCAGCTGCTGCTGCCCCTCACCCTGGCCCGCAAGCCTCCTTCCTTCTGTCCCCAGCCTCCTTCCTTCTGTCCTGCAGCCTCCTTCCTTCTGTCCCCAGCCTCCTTCCTTCTGTCCTGCAGCCTCCTTCCTTCTGTCCCCAGCGTCCTTCAGCGCAGCCTCCAGGGCAATAGTGTCAGCAACGTGGCAGGCCGGTCTCTGCTCGGCTATAAATCCTCCCCTTTTGAAGGAAACCACAGTTCTTCAAATGCCCAGGGCCAAACAGACTTGGCCTGTTGCCTCTCTGGTCTTCACTTGGCCACAGTTATCTCTCATCCTCTCTGTCCAGCCACCCTGGCCTCCTTGCGACTTTTCAGACTCTGCGGACAAGCCGGACTCCCACGCTCAGCTGGAACCCCCTCCCCAGGTCCCCGGGGAACCCCACTCTCACCCACTGCTCAGTCAGACCCTACCTCTTACAGACTCCCCACTCCCTCTCTTGGCTGTATTTGTTCTCTTTAGCACTTAGCACCATGTAACAGACAATATATTCTACTTATTTATTTTGTTCATTGTTCATCTTCCCAGATTAGAACGGAAGCTTTATGAGGCAGGGATTTTTGTCAGCTTTTCCATTTCTGGATCTCCAACATCTAGAACAGTACCTGCCAGTAAATATGTGTTACCTGAATGAATGAACTTCTTCTTTCCTGCCCTCAGTTGGGGGTGGGCTGCTGGCTGAAACACACCCCTACAAAGCCAGAGATTTATCTCAACCCTTGAGGGGGGACCACGCCTTTCTCACCCGCCCTACTCCAAATGCTAACACAGGGACTCCCTTCCCTCACAGCTGCCCCTCGAATACTGCTGAGTCCTTAGGACTGGGTCATATTTCTGGGGCTATCTTGGGATAAACCAAATGTCTGCACATTGACTGGCATCATTATTCAACACTGACGTTCATTTATAATTATAATTATTATCCAACACATACGATCCATTCTTGCTCTGTAATTCTGGCTGTAATTGCTGGCCTTCTGAGGACTGAGCTGACTTGGACCATGTTATCCATTTTCACAGAAGTGGCCTCCTGGGAATGTGAGCATGTAGGTTTTGCTAAATGGCAGATCCCCTTGATGATTTTCTCCTTCTACATTAGCTCTCACTTACACTGCTATGGGAATAAGAGCTGAGGTGCTAGCAGGGGTTACTGCGCTGTCTAGAAGAATTTCCTGGAAGTTCTTCTAGCCCAGGGCCTGTTCAGGTGAGTTGGAGTAGCAGAGCCAAGAGGTTGAAAATAAACAAGAAGGTGTGATGGAGCCTCCACCCTGCACAGTGGCAGAGAGCCAGGCCTTCCTGGAGCCTCCTGAGCAGTCTCTACCCCCTGCCCTCCAGCTCTCACCATGCCACGTGCCAGCTTTCTCCAGTGAGTCTGCCCGGGCCTTCTTCATGGCTCCCAGGACTGGCGCTCAGAGCCCTGTAGAAGAACTCGCCCCAGCCCATCACCCAGCCTCCTACCTGCGCTATGCAAGCCCCTGCCTGCTTTTCACTGATCCCTGGACACGTCTGATGCCTTGGTGCTTCTGGGCCTCTGCCCGGGTGATGGCAGTGCTGCTGTTCCCAGCAGGGCAGAGGCAGTCTCTTGAGGATGCCACCCCCATCTTTGTAATCACCCTGTGACCCCTGGACAGGCGACTCTGCAACCCCGGGGCCGGCCTCAGGGATGTCTGGAAGCTGCCACTCCATCGAAATCATTCCAGCTATTCCTCTAGCCAGGAAAACCCGGGAGCTGATATCGCTCAACTGATTTTCAATCAGTTTCTGAGCAGGAGAAGGCAGTGAGAGGGCAAAGCCAGAACTGACCCTTGAAAGAACTTGGGGCGTGGCACACACAGCCTCGCCCCTGGGCTCCGGCTCCCGCCCCTTCCGTCTGTCAGTCTGTGTCAGAGCAGTCAGTTCCCAGGGAGACTGCGTCTGGAGTGGGAGCTAAACGCAGTACCAAAAAGAATGCCCTTGGCGCCCCAAACACAGCATCTTCCAGGCAAGAGTAACCACAGCATGCACATTAGCCCATTCGAAATACAGCAACAGAGACAAGTAACAAGGAAAATAATGAAAGAGTTGCCAAAATACCCATTTTTCCTCTTTTTCCAGTTGCTCCTTTTTCGCCTTTTGGGCCCGGGGGACCAGGCTGCCCATCTGATCCATTCTGTCCTGGTAACCCACCGACTCCTGGAGGTCCTGCGTCAAAACACGGGAAACAGGAACGTTAAAAAGAAAAACACCTCTCTTCATTGAAGTTAAGATTTCCTTTAGCTAGTCAAACTGGGCAGGCAGCAACACCTTCTCCAGATCCTTTCCTGCTTCTTCCCTTCTTTCTCTACTTTTGCTGCTTTGGCCTGAAACAATGGCAGGTGGGGAATGGTGATGGCGGCTTTCTAAGTGGGAGGGGCGGGAGAGCTCACCGTTGGGGCAGAGAGGAGGGGACACAGTGATGGTCCGGGTTGCCTCTAGACTCTTCTCCCTTCCCCACCTCAATCCTTTCTGAGTGATGCTGGGGAGTTAGCCACCCGCGCCCCCCCGCCCCCCGAACTGGGAAAATCCATGGGCTCTTACCTGGGGGGCCAGGTGGTCCTACAATAGAAAAAGAAATTTACATGATAAACTATAGGTAGAAGAAAGTAAAGTCATACCCAAAAAACACCTTCCCATCTTAAAATGTGCTGGCAAGGAACCACCCCATGCCTTTTGTTTAGAAATCAGTATAGTTGTCCAAGAGATTAAAGTCAGTTCCACACAGACCCACTTGCTAACCAAAACCACTGCTGTTTAAGTTTCAGTGGACCAAGAGTAATTTTATTGATTCAGAAATCAGTCATCGGCTAATCAATCAACTTGATTAAATGAGGTTGGGTGACATGACAGGCAGGCATTAGTGCAGCCTGGAGCAGGCCAGCATCAGCGGATGGCAGTGCTGTCTCTGAGGCCGTGGTCTAGCTGTTCTGGGGCAGCTCCGAGTGCTCCCCCCAGTCAGTGTGGCCCCTAGGCAGATGCGGGGGAATTGAGAGGAGCAGGTTCACCAGGTCTCTATTGTTAGGTCTAGGTTCAGGGCTCCTTTAATTCCAGAACCCCATTTTTTTTTATTAATTTTTTTTTATTTATTCATTTTAGAGAAGAGAGGGAGAGAGAGAGAGAGAGGAGAGACAGAGAGAGAGAAGGGGGGAGGAGCTGGAAGCATCAACTCCCATATGTGCCTTGACCAGGCAAGCCCAGGGTTTTGAACCGGAGACCTCAGCATTTCCAGGTCGACGCTTTATCCACTGCACCACCACAGGTCACACCAGAACCCCTTTAAAACTCAAATTTCCTTCACCCAACTTCCCACTAGGGCTCAAAACAACATTCTCAGCCCCCACTGTGAGGTTGTAGTTAATGTGCTTGCTATTCTCTCTTAATGGCTTCCTGACCTTTACTTTGAAATGTAGCAAAAAGTTGACCTTTGCAGGAATGTCAGGGAAAGCTTACATTGGGGAGGGACCTGACCATTAGGGGAGTTTACATCACAGTAGTTGTTTGTGAAAGCCTAGCCACAGGCCCGGGGACACCAGGACACAGCTGTTCCTGGGAGATTCCTGACCTTGGCTATCTTCAAAATTTACCAAGGACACCAGATAGGATCATGCTGGTTAGGCCTGTGCTACATCAGAAAGAACTTGTGTTTCTGCAGCTGAATCCCCCTCCTCCTCCTCCTCAAGTCAGTGACCAGGGGACAGACCCCGATATGATATGCTAACCTGAGTAAGTCCAGGTTCAGGCAACCCCATGTCAGGGGACAGACCCCGGTATGATATGCTAACCTGAGTAAGTCCAGGTTCAGGCAACCCCATGTCAGCAAATACCTGCAGTCACTCCTGTATCTAATGCTCCCTCCGGTAGCTCGGGGCTGGCACCCTTTGCTGGTCTCAGTCTGCCTGTACCCAGGTGCTTTAAAAATAAACTTTTGGAACACACTAGCCTCATTGCATGAAACAGCCTGAGAAAAATTGAGGGCTCAGGTCAGGTAACAACTACTTTTTTTAGTGTGTAATTACCCAGAAAATCTAAGGAGTGGGGTCAGATGAATCATTTACACATAATCTAACAAAAAGATTTTGCTTCCATAGAGTCGTACTATCAATCATTGCATTTGAGCACTCAGGCAAGCTGATGAGGCTATAATAGGAGCAGACAAGGTCCTTCAGTTTCTCCAGACTACGTGCCATCGCAGTGGAAAGGTCTTTCCATAAATCCAAGCTTGTGCCTCTTCCAGAAAAATCATCATTTACTAAGCACTTACTACGCACACCCAAATTTATTAAGAAGCAGAAATCTTGGCCCGTGTCTGTTACGTTTACCTGGGGAAGGTAGACACACTGAAACCACAATGAAATGTGAGGGAGCTACAGAGAAGCAATGCCCCACAGGAGTACTGGGGCAGTCTGGGCCCACGGCTGCCTGAGAAGGCCTCCAGAGAGAGTCAGCCTTGCCCTGAAGAAACAACGGGCCAGAGACGGCTGCGGGAGTGGGGGTTAGACATCCCATGAAGGGGACCAGAGGAGCAAAGGGACAGAGGCAGGAATTTGCACGAGTCAGGATGAGAAAGGAAGACTAACCAAGTTGGTGTGTGGGGATGAGGCAGAGTAAGTACTTGGTGGGGCAGATATCTGAACTTGGTGCTACGTTTATCTGTGAGGCGGTAGGAAGCTATAGTATATTCCTAAATGGGAGTGGCGTGGGGTGGGGTCTCTGTGAAGTCAGTGTACTTGAGATCTTCTCCGTGGATGATAGTCGAAGAGAACTTGGAATAAGATAAGAGAGAGAGATAGGAGAAAGGAAAAGGATGGGGAGAAAATACCCAGAAGGTCTTTGTAGTTAAAATTAGAGGCAAGGTTATGGGTAAATGTGGCTGGTGGCTGTAGAGTTGTAGAGAAAGCTAGAAATTCCAGAGATATTTCAGAAGAATGAGCAGGGTTTTGTGTCTGCTCGCATAGGAGGCAAAGGAGACCTAGGATAGTCATGCAAGGAGGCTCTCATGGGGACTTTTGAGAGAACACGTGTTTGAAGGCATGCTTTCAATGCATCTAGTCTTTGGGCAAAAATGATTTGCTGAAAATGGCACCACATTTTGTGGGATTAGTGTAGCCTGTGGTGACACGACTTTACCACAAGATGGCGCGCGCACACACACATTGGTAAGGAGGTGGTGAGGCTAACTGAAAGGTCCAGGGAGATCAATCAATCATCATTCTCGACAGCATATGGAGCCAAATTCAGACGTGCAGGTTGGTAAGGAAAGAAAGGTAAACAAGAAAGAATCAACTGTCTATAATAGGCTTCAAAGTTCCCAGGACAGTCTCATACCCATTTCCATGCAGCAGGGCTATTGGAGAGAGGTCCTGCCTGGAACTGTAGTATATATTTAGGACACATTAGCCATGGCCAAGGGTGTCACTATAATGAAGTGTTTAGATTAGGGTTTCCTGACAAAAGGTCCAAGGCTATGGTGGCTTTGAGTCCACAGAATCACCTGGAATGTGTGTTACAATGCAGCACCCTGGGTCCCCTCTGGAGGTTCTATAATAATTCAGTTTGGAGACAGAGGCTCATGAACCTGTATGTTTACCAAGCGTGACAGGTGTTTGGGAGGCAGATGATCCTGGGTTCCCTTCCCCACCACCACCTGATGTGAAAATTTTCTAGGAAAAGAATCAGTCAGATCCTTGAAGGAGTCCCTGACCCTAGAAAGGTTGAGAGCTAGCTATTAGTTTTGAGGAAAGGGTAATTGCCTGGGTCAGCTAAGTTGTAGAGTGCAGAGGGGTGGGGGACACACCCTATCTGTGGGGACAGGGGGACAGGTGAAGAAGAGACACCAGGAAAGAGAGAGAGAGAGAGAGAGAACATGATCTGGAGACCTGGGGGGGGGGGAGATCCAGCAGCCTCCGTGCCCTGAAGCTACCGGAGAGGAGAACTGCAGAAGAGAAAGGGGGAGCCAGACAGCTCCAAAGAGGCCAGAAGCAGAGTGCTAGCTTGACGACAAGCTTCTGTCCCACTGTCTTCTCAGGATGCCACTGCGCTGCCCAAGGGCTCCTCACACCTGGAAGGAGCCCCCATATATGTGGCATTATAATAATGTCAGATGTCGCATGATGTATCTCTGCCAGCTGGGCATTTAGTGCAGTTTCTCAGGGTGTTTTCCAGCTCCTGGCCCTTCTCATCTTTTGAGCTACAGATCTAAAGGAATTCTTGTGGATAGCAACATTCCTGCCACCAGAGCAGTTGACAGGGCCCCACACTCAGAAGGGGCCCTGTGGCTGGGTATAATGCTCTGTGGTTGCCACCTAGTAGTTCTTAATAATTTTATCTTTGAATCTGTGTTTTGTGAATGAAGTCCAATGGGACAATGAAATGTTCCAGGGACTTGGAGCTTTGGTTTGTATGTGGTGCTGCTTCCCCAGGATGGGTTTTCTGCCTGCTCCTCTGCCCTGGTGTGGATGGGTTCTCCCTGCTCCATGCCCCAGCAGTGACCGCTGCCCCTTCAATCCTACTGGGGACCCAGGGACCGGTGCAGGGAAGGCTGGGGTTGGGTGGGGCGCCCTGCATGTTGGAGTCACAGGGGGAGCCCCATGCCTGTGAGGATCTGACTCACTAGGTAAGTAACACATGTACCAGGGAGGACGGCATTAAAGTGCAAACAAAATAAGCCCGGCTACAGCAGGTTGCGAGTGAGACCGTGGAAGAAAGGAGAAAAGCCTTTCTCCTGTCTTTTGAACAAGGGCTGCATTTGCATTTTTCACTGGGCCCCGTACATGACGTGGGTAGGTAGCTCTGACCGTCCCCACCCACACTCCTGGGCAGAGTCCAGTAGAGTTGGCTAATTGCCTGATAGCAGCTGAGCCACTCTCCTTTTCTCCTTAAAACCTAAAATTAACCCATAATGTGCCTAGTTTATAAACTACAGGTCTGTGGGTGGCCATGTCCAGTTAAAAAAAAAAAAGGTCAGTCTTCAGAGAAGAGAATGAAGTAGAGAGCAGAGATGAGAGACGGGGTGTCTCCAGAGAGTCAGAGCGACAGGGAGAGGAGCTGTGTGGGCTCCTGGCAGCATTCCGTCTCTCAACTCCACCCTCCGGGGGCCTGGCTGCCACCCCTCCACCCAATCGCGCAGCAAGCGACCCTTGTGATGGAGCAAGCTTTGTGTTCACCAGACTCAGCTTCAGGGTCCTCTTTCTTCCTGGACCCGCAGAGAGACCGGTTCCCAGCCTTCCTGGAGGCTAGGTTGTGGCAGTGTGGGGGTGGGGCTCTGGCCAGTGGGATCCATGGAGTGGAGGTGGTGAGACACTTCCAGGCCTGGCCTTTTAAAGCACCTTTGGTCCTCTCTTTTCCTTGGGGAAACTTTGGTGCCTGGTGTTGAAATGACAGAGCCACACAAAGCAGCGGCTTGGAGCTTCAGGTCACCAGAGCTACCTTGGGTCAGCCAAACATTGCTGGACTTTGTGGAATCAGAAATAAGCCTTTTCTGTGTTAAGCCACTGAGATTTTATAGTTTCATTGTTAGCAGAGCATGGGCTAAACTATTTTGACAAATACTTCCCTTTATCCTTATAATAATTTGTGACCCTATACCCCCTTTTTCCCAAATAAGTTCTAATGGGGTCCTGCTACTGCAAACAGAAGGCTCTTAACTGAAACAGGGAACACAGGCACCACAGTTACGGGGAATGAGTGATAATGAAGTGTGAGGCTCAATTCCTGTCTTCATGGATGGCCCTGGTCAGTGGCTAAAGCTACGGGCCTCTGGGAAGCCTGCCCACCTGTGTCCTCCCACCACGGTCATTCCAAATCACTGGGGAAGACGCCTGTCTGATTTCCTTTCACCCTGGGATGGTGTCAGAACTGGTGTTGCCTGACCCAAGGCACTTGCTTTTAACAGAAATGACCACAGAGGAAGTGCCTATGTATTTCCTGAAGCCCTGCTGATTAAAGGAAAGAAGAAGCCAAAAACCTCAAATAAAAACATTTTAGAAAGTGAAGTCTAGGCCTGGCCTGTGGTGGCACAGTGGATAAAGCGTCGACCTGGAAATGCTGAGGTCACCAGTTCAAAACTCTGCACTTGTGCCTGGTCAAGGCACATATGGGAGTGGATGCTTCCTGCTCCTTCCCCCTTTCTCTCTCTCTCTCTCTCCTCTCTAAAATGAATAATAATAATAAAAAAGTGAAGTCTGATTCTGCTGCTTTAGGAAGAGCTAGTAAAAGCTGCAACTTTACGAACCCAATGCTGGCAGGCCTGGAGCATGTCGAGGAGCTGAAGCTGGGAGCCCTGCTTCTCTCCCACTCTTAGCCTAGCAAGGACTTCCTGGGGCTCGGGATTCAGGCCAGCCACAACTTCAGGGCCAGCCAAGAGCCCTGGCCAAAGAAGGCATGGCCTCTCCTCCCCCTAGGAGTCGTACATGCGTGGCTTTTCTTTCTTTTCTTTTCTTTTCTTTTCTTTTCTTTTCTTTTCTTTTCTTTTCTTTTCTTTTCTTTTCTTTTCTTTTCTTTTCTTTTTTTTTTACTTTTCCGAAGCTGGAAACAAGGAGGCAGTAAGACAGACTCCTGCATGCGCCTGATCAGGATCCACCTGGGATGCCCTCCAGGGGGCGATGCTCTGCCCATCCGGGGCATCGCTCTGTTGCGACCAGAGCTACTCTAGCGCCTGGGGCAGAGGCCAAGGAGCCATCTCCAGTGCCCGGGCCATCTTTTTGCTCCAATGGAGCCCTGGCTGCGGGAGGGGAAGAGAGAGACAGAGAGGAAGGAGGGGGGGGGAGAATGGAGAAGCAGATGGGCGCTTCTCCTGTGTGCCCTGGCCAGGAATCGAACCGGGACTCCTTCACGCCAGGCAGACGCTCTACCACTGAGCCAACCAGCCAGGGCCTGCGTGGCTTTTCTTAAGGGAGGGCCTGTGAGGACCTAAGCTCTCACACTTGGAGCCGAATCTAACAACTGGCTGGTTTGCTCAGGGAAGCCAGTTCAATGAAACATGATCAGCTGCACTAGCTAAGAATGGTCTGTCCATCCATTGACCAGAAATTGCACCGGCTGCAGCTTTGAGGCCTCGGTTCCCACCCTGGATGCTGGTACACCCTCTAGGGCCACTCTGCCACCAGCTATTGGGCCAGTCCAAAAGCACCTGACATAGAAAGTTATCTTTCTTCACAAGCTCCCATTAAACTGCAGCTTTGTATTATAAAAATGTATACTTGAAACCTATTTAATTTTATTAACCCACATTTATGTCACCCCAATAAATTCAATGAAAAATTTTTTTAAAAGCTGCTGCTTTGGTCCAATCCCATTTATTTGGTGACTTTCATCTTTGAACTATGGCCATAGCAACCTTAAAAATTATAATAGGGATGGCAAATAGGTTTTACTTCAAGTTTCAATTCTAACCAATTAGTACAGCTTTCTGGAGCACAAGAATGACATAAGGCCATGCTCAGCAGCAACTGTGATCCATTCATGATGTCTGCCTGGATATAGGATAAGGAGTAGTGACAGGTGTCATCCCTGCGTTGGAGTCACTTGGCTGTAAGGAGAATGAATATTGTGGATCTCAAGTGTGTCTTCCCTGACAAGCAGTTCAGCAATGCGATGCTTTAGAGATTTTCCTACAAGTCCTATGGGGAGGCCACCGGGAGTGAAGAACCCACCTTCTTCAAGACACCTGCTCTCCCAGAGGATTTGCTTCTAGGGTTCCCAGGGAATCTGGGCACAGGGGTAAGTCACACCCGGAGAAGCCATGGTTGTTTGACAAGCTGCACTAGCAAAACTCCTAACTATGGTAGCCAGTGAAATGCCACCATCTTCACCTGGGATGTCACAGTCCGCACAAAGCTACACGGCACCTGTTCTTGTCCCCATAGCAACCACAGCTGAGTCCAGGAAAAGGGACAGGAATGTGGTCTCATGGTCACAGCTGGACTAGCCTCACGTCACAACACCTGCTTTTACAAAGATGAACCCAGTGTAGCGTTAGATCTTGTTCTCAGGCCCCGAGCCCAAGGTGTGCCCTGGTAGCCCTTCCTGCCCACCTCTCCTCGGGGCTCTGGATGCGGCTCTCTCCCCTGCCAAGGAAGTGGCCAATTCAATCCTGTCACCTTACCACCCCCAGCCCAGACAGCTCGGCCTATCCCAAGGCACCATCTCGCTTTGTAACTTGTACTTTTCACACTGAAGATTTAATGGAAGAGCCTTCTGTGTAAAAGGAGGCCCAATTTCCAGCTGCTGTGAAAAGGAGAAGATGCTGGCTTTTGAAAATCATTCTGAGGTGCCAAAGAATAACCTCCTGAACCCACTTCCCGGGCAGCTGCCATCCCCGCCCGCTGTCAACCTCCCCTAAGTGTCTCAATAGCTCCATCACACATCCCCTGGAGAGTGTGGCTCTTCTAGCACTATAAAAATAAAAAAGGAAGAGGCTTTTCCTGTGCCTCTCAACAGGGCTTTTGTGCCTGTAATTCCATCCATCTGAGCATTTCTCCAGCACTCATTACTGTCACACGTGGGAACTCTGAAAAGGGACTTCCAGCGATGGAAGAAAGGTGTTTAAGCTGCAAGAGTTTCAGAACAAAGGACCAAGCTGTTCCGAAGATACTTAACTTTCTGTGAGGGCTGAAATGTGACTTGAGTAACTCAATTATCATTTCCCAAGAAGTCACAGGATTATAGCTTTTCTCTCAGAGGCCAAACTAAGTGAATGAGAGTCAGACTTGGATGCAGGTTCACCACCCCATTTAATCATTTACATGAACCCCCTGATGTAGTCCCCCCGCAGATTCCCACTGAGTGCACACGGGTAATGGGAGGTCCTGGGGAGAACACTGATCAAAGGGGCAAAGCTTCCCTCTCCTCAGTAGACACGGGCTCCATCAGTGCAGCCCTGGGTGTAAGGAAAGCTGAATGGGACCTCCCCAGAGCCTGGGGCCATAGACTGAGGTGGCCCAACAAAGCTTCAGAGGGCTCCAAAGTCTTTGGTTATGTTGTAAAGTCCACAAGAGCATGCATTTATAATGGAATTTTAATGCAAAAATAATTCTTCCTGTTTCCTCAGAGTCCTAGTCTCCCTTCGGAGAGGCAGGAGATGCGCTGTCTGAAACCAGGCTTGACAAGCCCATCCTGGGGTGGGGCTACACATGAATTCCTGGCTCCGGCTGCTGCAGGTGGGAGGCAGGTGCCCCTCCCCTCAGGTGCCATGCAGGACCCTGTCAGACTCAGGAGCCGGAGGCACATCCAAACCACTCCCCTCCTCCCCTGCCCCACCCACCAGCCATTCCTTGTCCCAAGGCTTGCTCTCCTTTGAGGCTGAGTCCCTCTCTCCTGTCTATTTGTTTTTGAATCATTGGGTACAGGGAGGTCAGCGTGTGACCAACTGCCAGTCCCACCTAGCACACAGTAGGCACCACACTGACCACTCTTCATAAAAAGTGTTTTCTTGACTAATTAGCAGTTTGCTTCTGCAGCTTCACATTCATGCTATATGCATCATATATGGATGATGTAGGGAAATAATTATTCCTGGTAAGAGAATGCTACCACTTAAGGTCTTTGCCCTTTCTTTGCCCTTTTAAAAACGAGTGGGAATAGCCTGGCCTGTGGTGGTGCAAGCTGACTTGGGAGGCTGAAGTCGCTGGTTCTAAACCCCACAATTCCAGCTCAAGGCACATACAACAAACAATAACAATCAGAAGTGAGTGAAGCAACTATGAGTTGATACCTCTTGTTCCCTCCTCCCCATTTTTCTCTTTTCTCTGTAAAATCAATAAATAAAATCTTAAAAAAAAAAAACTAATGAGAATAGGCAAACATCTACAACACTGGTTCAAGATACCACACATTTCTAATGACCCAAGACCTCATTATTTTCCATAGCTATATTTCTATGGCAATATCAAAATTATTACTTTTCATATTTATGTTACAATTGATTCTCATCCCATTAAAAACATCTGGTAAAAGTAAACCAACATATAGTTTTATAACCTAAAGTGTGACAAGGTGTTTGTTCATTCTGCCCTAGCCTCTGGCTAGCACATATGTTTGCTCTGTGAGCAGCCGTCAGTCAGTGGCCAGCCCGCCTACCTGTCAGACAGATTCCCTTGGTGCTGTTGCACAGGTCCACCATCACCCGGATCTGCAGGGAGAGAGATTGTGAGTAATCGCAGCACAGTAGGCAATGGGTCCTGAACTTGCCCTTTATTCAGACAAGAAGAAAGCAATTATAGCCCTGGCCTGATAGTTCAGTTGCTTAGAGCATTGTCTCAATATGCCACGGTTGCAGGTTCGATTCCCGGTCAGGGTATACACAAGAACCAACCAATAAATACATAAATAAATGGAACAACAAATCGATGCTTTCTTTCTTTCTCTCTTTCTCTAAAATCAAATAAAAAAATTTTAAAGAAATTATAGTAATTATAAAAAGTAACTTCAAGAGATTATGCAGAAGTTTGAGGAAAAAAAACTAAGATAGAAAAGAAACCTTTTAAAGATCTAAAGAACCTGACCAGGTGGTGGCACAGTGGATAGAGTGTCAGACTGGGATGCAGAGGACCCAGGTTCAAGACCCCGAGGTTGCCAGCTTGGGTGCGGGCTCATCTGGTTTGAGCAAGGCTCACCAGTTTGAGCCCAAGGTCTCTGGCTTGAGCAAGGGGTCACTCGGTTTGCTGTAGCCCCCCGGTCAAGGTACATATGAGAAATCAATCAATGAACAACTAAGGAACCACAACAAAGAATTGATGTTTCTCATCTCTTTCCCTTCCTGTCTGTCTGTCCTTATCTGTCCCTCTCTCTAACTCTCTCTGCCACAAATAAATAAATAAATAAAAAGATCTGAAGATACTTGATATCAGAAGTTCATCTATCTACAATGCAGATAGAATATCCTTGATTTCTATCAAATTCTGAGAAGACAGGATGGTGAAGAGATTGCCAAATTCAATTCCCAAGGCTGTGCTGAGCCAGGCCCCCAGCGTCTACAGGTCTCTATCTGTGGGCCCCAATAAAGAGGGTCAAAAGGCTGAGAGGTTAAGGAGCAAGCACTTACTAGCTGGGTGAGCAGGGGAAAGGTACTTAACTCTTACCACTCTGTTTTTTTCTGAAAACATAAATCATATAAGAGCCTGTCTTGAGCTCTGACCCTGAACCCAGAAGGTGGTAATCCTCATGCCTTCCGGATGTTGCCTACTCACTGCTGGATGGCCACCTATGGAGGGGGGGTGTCACTGCAGTGTGGTATTAGCCTGATATCTGGTTCCCTCACACCCACCGTGCAGCCCCACCCCCCACCATTCTCCACACTGCTAATGAGCTTCACAAAACCAAATCTGATGGGGTCAGTCCTGATTCAAACACTTCTATGATTCCTCCTCTAGCGACGGAGCAAAAGTCCTCCTTGCCTGGCCTCACCTTACACTACTCTCCTTCCCTATATGTCCTCTAGTCATACTCTGCCTCAGTTTGCTTATCTGTAAAACGGAGAGAGTGGTAGTGCTTCCTTCTTAGGATTGTTGTGAAGAGTGAAAACAATGAGTATATGTGAATTTCTTAGAACAGTGCCTGGAATGTAGGAAGCATACACAAAAGTGTTTTCCATTTCATGGAGGCAGCAGAGTATGCGGGTAGAAGCGTGGATTCTGAAGTCAAACTGCCTGTGTTCACATCGCGACTTTGCCATTCACAGTAGCATGACCTTGGACAAGTTACTTAGCTTTTCTGTGCTGTAGTGTCCTTGTCTGTAAATAAAGCTCATAGGCCCTCCCTTATAGCATGGTCATGTGGATTAAATGAGCAAATACATGCAACACACTTAGAACAGGCCCAGCACATGATAAGCACACTCTATTTATGCTGTTGTTTTGATAGTTCCTTAAATGTACTAAGAAGGATAGTTAATTTATCAATTTCCCATCTAAGAATTTTCAATTTCTAGATACAGCAATTTTTAAACCTAAATAATGTGGCATTTCAAGACCGTGGGGAGAAAACTTACTAGTTAAGAAATAAAGTTGACACAGCTAAACAGATATCCTGGGAGAAAATAAAGAGCTGAATCCCTGCCTTGCTCCTTACACTAAATAAGTTAATTAAATGATATTGACCAAAAATTTAACAGTTAAAAAAAAACCAATGAAAGTACTGGAATAAAACTTGGAGAAAATATTTATAACGGCATTAGAATAGGAAAGACTTTTCTAAGAATGAGACAACCCCCCTACTGTATATATAGAGAAGCTGAATTGATATATTTGACTATCTAATAATTTAAAGTTTTTGCAAGAAATAAAATACTACAGGCAATAACAAAGGAGAAACACAAATCTAGAAAAATAATTGCAAAAGACTTGTATAGAAAGAGCTGTTACAAAACATTCTGTAAGAAACCAAAGAAAAATGGACAATGGACCCAAACTGGAAGTTCAGAGAAGGAAAAAAGAATGCCTCATCTTCACTTAGAGTTAAAGAAATAAATCCAGAGGATGAAGTACTATTTTCACCTCTTAGATTTGCAAATAAAGACCGACAGAGCACATACCACAGGCACGTCAGGAGAGCAGCACTGGTGATTGAGCTGCGAAGGGGAACTCTGTCTCTTTGGAGGGGTTTGGGAAACAGCTACTAAAATGTAAATGGAGGCATCTTTTGATCCATTACACTCCAGGATTACTCTACAGATGCGCTCATACGTGTAAGAAGATGTAAGCATAAAGATGGTTATTGCGCAAATGTGGGCGAGAGCAGAAACTGAAAACAACCTAAATATTGAGCAGTGAGGTCTGGTTAAATAAAGTGTAGCATAGCCACACAAGGAAATACTGTGGGGAAAAAAAAGACTTTAAATCCACGAGGCTGATACTGAAAGCTCTCCAAGAAATGTGAAAGATGCACAGTACAGAGCTGCGTGTGCGGCATACTCCACTGACGCGGGAAGGCAGTGTGCACACCACTGCCTCTGGGTGCTGCTTCCGCTCCTGCCACTTTCGGGGTCTGCTCTTTATCTTTGGCTTTCCAGACTATTTCTGGGGAAAAACATAAAAAAGCCCTTAAATGAGGAGAAATGGTGGGTTGGGTGGGAGGAAGCTGTACTGAGCATAATATATGCCCTTTGGTTTTATTCAACATTTTCACTTGCGATTAAACTGGTTTTCTAAAAGAACTTGTTTTGATTTGAGGGGAAATTGGTTTTGTCTTCTGTTCAGGTTTATTCTGCTCACTAGGAGGTCCACAGGAGGACTCGTATTGCATTTACTTTCTGTCAAGTCTGTCAGCAAGTATTTACTGACTGAGTTAGAAATGTATTGTGGGATATATCATACACTTCACAAATACAGAAAGTGTGTGCAAACAATTTAAAGATGAATAATAAAAACAAACACATATGTACCACCCCTCCCCTAGCAATGCCTGGGAACATCCACGTGCCCCCCCGTAAAACACACCCTTCCCTCTGTACCCCGACCACTCTTTGAGCTCAAGGAGATTGGGTCCTGTTCCTTTTGCTCTAATACGGATAAGAATGCGGAGGCTTTTAGAGGTGGCGTCATTTATTCAAGGGCACACTGCTGGCTCACAGAGGAGCGGGCTCACCTCCAGCTCTCCTGACTCCAGGTCCCCTGTGCTTTTTATTATGGCTTTGATGACTATCTTAACACAACTAGACAGAAGAAATTTCGATGCATTGTTTTCAGTCATTTCATAAATGTATGTAATCAGCTGCATGACCAACAAAATTTATTGTCTAAAAAATGTGTAATTGCCCATTGAGAGGACCATTAAAGACTTTACAATGCCTCATTGGTTGCCTAGGGGATCACAGCAGAAGGAGGAGTTTGAAACAACAGAAACATCAATAGGGAAAATTAGTCTTTCTCTTTTATACTCATATTGGTCTGGGTAGGCCCAGATTCTGTTAAAAAAAATGAGGAAGATTTCATTTCCTGACTTTTTGGATTAATTTATATGCTAAATGTCAGTGTGGATATTTACCAGAAGCTGTGTTACTCTTCACTTGGGACTATCACTTGGGAATATTCTTTTAACAAATGTGGGCTGCACAAGATTGTATCAAGGTGAAACATAGGGTATGAAAAGGTGAGGCCACGAGAAAGTCAGAAACATTTGTTTGCCTGAGAGTAATGATTAAGAATTTGAATGAGCCTGACCAGGTGGTGGCGCAGTGGATAGAGCGTCGGACTGGGATGCGGAAGGACCCAGGTTCGAGACCCCGAGGTCGCCAGCTTGAGCGCGGGCTCATCTGGTTTGAGGAAAAGCTCACCAGCTTGAACCCAAGGTCACTGGCTCCAGCAAGGGGTTACTCGGTCTGCTGAAGGCCCACGGTCAAGGCACATGTGAGAAAGCAATCAGTGAACAACTAAGAAGTCGCAACGCGCAACGAGAAACTGATGATTGATGCTTCTCATCTCTCTCCGTTCCTGTCTGTCTGTCCCTGTCTATCTCTGCCTCTGTAAAAAAAAAATAATAAAATTAAAAAAAAAAGAATTTGAATGAAAATAAGAAAATCCAAAATTGGAAGTCACAAAAATCTAGATTTTCAAATTAGGGAGTTACATTTGGCGTAGAGGGCTTCCTAAATCTTGGTTTAGGATTGGAAAATGATAAAAGCTGGAAGAGGCTTTAGAGCTCCTTGTCCTGGGGGGTGTTGGCATGATCCATCTGTAGTGTGGCCCTGCCTGGAGGCCATTCCCCACCACTCTGCTCCTGTCACATTGGCCGTTATCATGCGAGGGTCTTTGCCATGCGCCCACCTTCACTGAGGCCTCCGCTCAAATGTCAGCTCATCAGAAGGCTTTACCTGGCTCCCCAACTCCAAGTAGCCTCAGCAGCTACTCCCCATCACCTCAGCTGGCTTTCTGTCTTTGTGACACTTAACACTATCTAATTCTGTCTTGTCTAAGCATATATGTATTTATTACCTGCCCTTGCTCCCCAAAGAATGGAAGCATTTTGGGAGCAGGAGAACTTATTCTCTCTTTTGTCTGTATCTCCTGTGCAGAGAACAGTGCCTGACTGCAGGCCCAGAACTTCAAGGGGGAGATAGGGTCTAAGTGAGAAAGCATATCAGCTGTCTCCCAGGGAGAGCTTGCCTTGAGAGCCAGTGAAAACTAACTGCTGGTCTGGGTTTATGAAATGAGAATTCGATAGTGTTGGGAAGAGGGTGGATGAGGCACAGGAAAGGGCCACAGCACTGATGGGAAGCCCTCCAAACCGAGCTACACTAGCTTGGGGGACACATTCTCTGGGAACAACATCTGTCACCCTTAGTGCAACACAAAGACAGTACCCCTGAGAGCTCAGTTTTAGTGTGCCCCCGCTCAATACGTCACCGAGGAGCCAGAATCATCTCCCCAGAAGGAACACTGTGGTGTGTCAGGGCCATCTCCCCATCGAAAAGATTAACGCATCAATGAGCAAGGACACATCACACTGCATGGGGGCTTGTCAGCTCTGACAACATAGTGTCGTAATGGGAGAAAAGACAGCCACAAGGGGTCCTGCCAGCAGCCTGACCAAACCTTCCATATTCTTCTCTGAACTCGGAACTGGTATCACTGAATTAGTAGAACTCATGGGATTCACGGGCAAAGAAGGGGCCCCAGGGGAAACGTGGTGGACTTCTTGCTGACCTGGAATCATTTGGCATAAGCTGCCTTTAAATCCAATGAAAAAGACATAGGACATAATTTTGCTGTATCTATTAGAAAATGCTATGAATGAAAAAATCTCACTTGTAAGGAGAATATATAAGGATATCTGGCCAAGGATGCTCATGCAACATTCTGATGATAAAAGCATGCAAATGACCTAAATGTTCAAACAGGCCCTTGTTAAACAGCAGATAAAGAAATGATGTAGCCTGACCTGTGGTGGCACAGTGGATAAAGTGTCGACCTGGAAATGCTGAGGTCGCCGGTTCGAAACCCTGGGCTTGCCTGGTCAGGCACATATGGGAGTTGATGCTTCCTGCTCCTCCCCCCTTCTCTCTCTCTCTCTCTCTCTCTCTCTCTCTCTCTCTCCTTCTCTCTCTCCTTTCTAAAATGAATAAATAAAATTTTAAAAAAATTAAAAAAAAAAAAAAAGAAATGATGTAGATGTGTATGTACTGTTCTGGAAAGATGGCCTTCGCACATTTGCCAAGTGATAAAAGCAAGGTGCAGCTCAGGCCACGTAACACAAGACACCGTGTTGGCTGATAAAGAATACCTAGATATGTCTGAATGATCAGAGACAAGTTGGAAGATCATGAACCAAACCATTAACCGAGATGTGTTTCCTCCTGGAGACGAAGATTATGAGATAAAATGAAGCTTTTTGCTTCTTAGTGTATATAGTTTTAAAAGATATGTTGGAATAATGAGTGATTTGTTTCGCTGTGTTTTTAGTAATTCCAAGAGACAGTATGTTGCGAACCTAATGACCCACCTTTCCCTGCAAGCCCAAATATCTCACCTCACAATTACCCCCCATCACTTGGAATAATGTAGACAGACCTTGCTGCTTCTAGGCAAATAAATATAGAAGAAATTAGAACAGTTGTCTAATCCAGTAATTTTAAAATCGTTCGTGCCTGGCCTGTGGTGGCACAGTGGTGAGAGTGTTGCCCTGGAAGGCTGAGGTTGCCGGTTCAAAGCCCCGAGTTTGCCCAGTCAAGGCACATATGACAAGCAACCGATGAACAACTAAAGCGAGACAACTATGAGTTAATTCTTCTGGATTCACCCCTCCTCTCTCTGTAAAATTAAAAAAAAAAAAAGGTAAAGCTTTAAAAAAATTATTCACTATTAGTCATAAGAGTTTTATTTTTCCCACATAAATTGCCAACCCCCCAAATATAAAACAAATAAAAATAGAGTCACACTGAGTGAGCTGGGGTGGGGCTTGGCCTTAGTTACCTATCTGTAAAATGACAGATAGATGTAGACTAGACAGATGATTTCAAACTCTGCTCCCATGGCGGGGTGTGGGGGGGTGCGGGGGAGGAGATGGGGAGAAACACCCAGAGCCCTAGAGTCAGCGGAATAAGGAGGAGAGAGCTGAGGTCCAGAGAAAGCCAACGGAGTAGGTGGTCTGAGCTCCCCCGAGCTTCCAGAGCTGGGGTTCCTTTCCCCCATGTCTACTCCTCTGTACTGCCTCAGGCGTCCCCAAACTACGGCCCGCGGGCCACATGCAGCCCCCTCAGGCCATTTATCCGGCTCCCTGCCGCACTTCCAGAAGGGGCACCTCTTTCATTGGTGGTCAGTGAGAGGAGCACTGTATGTGGTGGCCCTCCAACAGTCTGAGGGACAGTGAACTGGCCCCCTGTGTAAAAAGTTTGGGGACCCCTGGTAGTTGTTGCAAAAGGAATTGTCTAAATTCAACCTGAAATGCTCATTTTTGCTTTAGTTTTACTTTGAATGTGAACAGTATCTTAGATTTTTACTAGTTGAAAATGTGTCAGTGTTGAGAAATCTTTTTTGTGTGAAAGTGAAAGGTTAATCAAAGGTATTTTTCATCAGAATGAATAGAGCTAAATGCGGTGAGCTGCCGCTATTCATCTGAACACAAAACCTCACGGCAGGGGGCTGGCTGCCCCCTTGATCTCCCTTCCTCTCACATTTTACTCTCTGGACTGATTCATGAAAAAGTAAGGGAGCAAACCTGCCCGATGTCGCCAGCTTGTTCTGGTGTGCACGTTGCGAAAACAATGTGTCCTGCCCCAGCTTCTCTAAAGTTGCCCAAGTACAGAACACTGTTTAAATGCTAAGTCACCTTTCAGACCCGACCTGTTTTGTAACTTAAATTCCATTTTTTTAGACAATTGAATACTCTTTATCACTCTCCCTAATTATGCAAATTGCTATTATTATGTGCATGCAAATGATCCTTTAGAAACAGCTCTAATCAGTCTGCTATTGACTGAGTGAGATTCCTTGTCCTGCAGAGACGGGGCTATGAATGTGGTGGCCCAGCTGCCTGTACCTGAGGGTTAGATGAGAGGTGTTGGAGGACCCTCACCAGGGTCTGAAGCTGGGGTTAGCTCATCCCTGGGGAGGCAGGAATTCACACTGCCGATATGGTGACAACGATCTGCAAACCCCAACAGGAGCTGGGGTTTGCCCTGTATGGTGGTGAATTGTGGGACCTGATCTCCTACTTACAGCCCCACAGGAAGATCAGCCAAAGGTCCCGGCATTTGTCAGCTCAAGTGAGCAAGCCCTGCCCATCCCACATGGATGGCTGGGGGCTGAATGCTCATGTTGGTTCATCCTGCTTGGGGTCCTCAGAGCCTAGCTGAGTCCTTCCCAGCCTTCCCCAGAGACCCTGCTTCCCACCGACTGCCCCTCCTGAGCAGCAGCCCTGTGTGGCTGGGGGCTGGCACACATTTTTTTGACATTATTCTGGCTTCTAACCAGATTGAATTTTATCGGTAGGGACTGTTTCATCCTTTTTCCGTTTGGCCCTTTCACTGATCCATTCCTCTACCCCCCATTAGAACAAGCACACAATCGGTACACAATAAATACTTCCTTATCTATCACTCACTCCACTGGGTGGGAAATGTGCTCCTCAATCAATGATGCTCCTTTCTGATTGGCAGTTACATTGTTTGTGGGAACTGAATGTCTAGCCTGGGGCTGGCTACCTGTTTCTCTTAGAGCCTGTTTGCTTAGGATAATTTTCCTTTGGTAGACATTCCACTAATCCCTGGATAATAGGAGCTTGGGGATGCTAGGGTTCTCTCCTATTAGGGCGCCTGAGACCTGGCTGTCCTCCTGCTACACATCAACATGAATACAAACCAGAAACCATGGACGTGTCGCTGGGTTGCGGGGCAATAGCATAAACCTTACACGTTCTCTTGAGAACGGCACCTGCATGAGTTCTCCACCCGGGACTGGTTAGGGCTGGCTCAGCCAGGCAGAGACTGGGTAAAGGAGACTCAAGCATCACTGGAAGCACAATGCCATGCGGAAAACATGGTATTCACCAGCTCCTCTTGCTTTGCTGATTGGATGACGAAGGGGTGGGGCCAAACTGCCGAGGGTTGAGGTCAGACTCTTTATACCCAAGGCATTTATCTGGCTGAGTAGGTTCTACCCAGCTGAGCTGTATGATGGAGCCTGACTGCAGACTCCCAGGGCTCTCCTCCCCCTGCCTCAGGCATTGGCTGGGCTCCATAGTAAAGCACTGCATAAAAATATTAATGAGTGTTAGTCTGGAGTCCACCCACAAGCCTTGGCCAGTTCTCTTGCACGCAAAGGCTGGAAAGTCACAGCTTCAGAGACTGCTGTTCTGGGCTCAGGACTCCTCGACCATCCCAGTGGCAGGGGCAGTTCCAGCAAACACCCTCACCCAAGGTCTCCGGCAAAGTTAGTTACAGCTGCGATCAGGGCCTCGGGGAGCAGCCCAGCATGACATTTATCAACACTAAAGACACCCAAGCCTGACCAGGTGGTGGCGCAGTGGATAGAGTGTTGGCCTGGAATGCAGAGGACCCAGGTTCTAAACTCTAATGTCGCAGGCTTGAGCACGGGCTCACCTGGCTTGAGCGTGGGGTCACTGGCTTGAGTGTGGGGTCATAGACATGACCTCATGGTTGCTGGCTTGAGCCCAAAGGTCACTGGCTTGAGTAAGGGGTGCTTGCTCTGCTGTAGCCCCCCTCTCACCCCCCACTCAAGGCACATATGAGAAAGCAATCAATGAACAACTAAAGTGCCACAATGAAGAATTGATGCTTCTCATCTCTCTCCCTTCCTGTCTGTCTGTCCTTATCTATGCCTCTCTCTGTCCCCCCCCCAAAAAAAAGATGCCAAAATATGCAGGACAGAAGTCTCTGGAGGAGCTTGTCCTCCACCAGGTGCGCTCTGGGCTTTCTTTTTTTTTTTAAATCAAATTCTTTTTTTTATTTATTCATTTTAGAGAGGAGAGGGAGAGAGAGAGAGAGAGAGAGAGAGAGAGAGAGAGAGAGAGAGGAGAAACAGAGAGAGAGAAGGGGGGTAGGAGCTGGAAGCATCAACTCCCATATGTGCCTTGACCAGGCAAGCCCAGGGTTTCGAACTGGCGACCTCAGCATTTCCAGGTCGATGCTTTATCCACTGCACCACCACAGGTCAGGCCGCTCTGGGCTTTCTTTAGGCTCTAACTCCAGGTCAAACAGGGGTGGCTAGTGTTGCTTGTTGACTGCACAGGACCTTGAACAAGCTCTCAGCCCCTTGATAACATAGGACCCATGACAATACCCCAGGGAGCGACTGTGAGGAGTAGGGAAATAATCCTTATAAAAACAACTGTGTATGTTGGTACAGGTATTATATAAACATGTGTTTCATGATTTGAATGTAAATCAGCTGATTCTGCTTTTAGAAAAATCAATTTATACTAGTTTATAGAGATATTTAACCAAAGTCTACTTACCAGCTCAACTACCAACCGAATTAAAATGTATCACAGACTAGGATTTATATAAATAACCAGACACTAAATACAAGCCACCGTTGGTCATATAATCCTGTTCCCTAAACCTTTCCCTTTTCCCACTGGGAGTTCCTCGGGTGCTAACAAGCGCAGGTGCTTGGCCTTGTCCCGTCTGCAGTTCAAGCAGCTGCCTCTTGGCTGCATCTTGAGAATGGCCAGTCCTTTTGTGTTTCCTCCTGATGCCTGCTTACTGGAGAGTCACTGGCACCAACTGGCTGACCCAGCTTAAGAACCAAAACCATTGGGCCACTCCCAGAGGAGGCTCAGATGCAGTCTCCCACTACTGCTTGTGCTAGGATCTTTCTTCCTCCAAGACAGATATAAATACAGAGACAACATGGGTCACATCTATCTACTCATACTGCGTCTCATCTTGAGATGGTTCTCCTCCCGTCATAAAAAAGTAGCAGCTAATTACCAAGTTTCTATTCTCACTTCCTTGTCTGCACTTTATTTTTAAGAAGTTGTTTTGTCATGAATGGCTTATTTTTAAGTCCAGCAATTTTACAACTTATTCTGGCTAATTGTTTCTTAAAGGGGAAAGGCTTTTTAATCTCCGTATCTTTTAAACACATACTAAAAAGCAATGGAATAGTTCTCAAATGAAACTATGTGCAGCTATGAGAAAATATCGGTGACTCATAGATATTGAGATCTTGAAGTAGGAAAGAATATTCTAAGCAAGAAAGCAAAAGAACCCACAGAGGAAAGGCTTAATAGATTCGATGACATGAAAATAAAACCTTTCATGTGTAAAAATGAAAAGACCTAGGAACAAAAAAAGTAAAAGGCAGCTAACACCCAAGGCTGAAGAACATGGACTTTGGAGTCAGACTCGTTCCATCTGCTCTGAGTTTCAGTTCCTTCACTCACTGGCTCTGTGACCTCAGACAGGATGCTTAATCTCTAACTCTCAGTGACCTGTCTGCAAACAGGGAATAATAATAATGACAATAATGGTGACTACCTTATAAGCAAGGACAGTTCTGACATACATAGCTAGAGCTCTCAGCATGGCATCTGGCAAGTTGTAAGTTCTCAAAAAATGTTATAAACATTATTAAGGGGAAAATATGGCTACACGTGTATACGGCCAGTAGCCGCAGCCTCCGTCACAGCCGCCTGGCCTGTGCAGGTTCACATTTGATTCGGATAGATTGTATAGAAACAATGGAGCCAAGAACTGGTGGGCCATTATTTTAATTCTGGACTTGTACCGACCAATGAGTAAAATACAAACACACGGCACCAAAACCCATTCGCACATTCTCCGGTTCCACAATCAGGAGAATCTTTCCAGTTTTTTCTAGAATCAAATGCCCCACTAGCCTCAGCCACCTCCTTTTCCCCATCGGCATGCCTCCATCTTGCTCCCTTCTCTCCAAGCACCGCATGGCCTCTCTCCCCCTGCAACCACATGCTCTCCTTCTCCAGTGCTTCCTCCAGTTCCAAGACCTGCATCTCTTCCTTCTGTGGCCATTCCAACTCCTTCTGCTGCTCTATTTTCAGGCCTTGGGCAGCCTCGTGCTCAGAGCTCTTGGTTTCCTCATGCACAGCTTTACAAATCAGCCAGCCTATGGTCCTCAAAAGAACACCCATGGGGAACCATGACAACAGCCAGTTCTCTACCCCACCACTCAAGGGTGGCAGCGGCTCCATACTGATCTGATCCAAATTCTGCCACAAAATATGCTAAATGTAAGTCCAGTAGTCACAGCCATCACAGTCGCCTGGCTCGTGCAGGTTCACATTTGATTCAGATAGATGGTGATGAAAGAACGGAGCCAAGAACTGGTGGGTCATTACCTTTAATCCTAGCTTGCACCCAGCAAGTGAGTAAATACACACAGCAGAAAAACACTTCCCTTTCCATTCAGGGCTTCCAAAGCCACTGACTCATCCAAGTTTTCCTAGAATCAAAGGCCCTCACCAGTTCAGCGGAGTTTACAAAGCCCCTCACCTCTGTTCCTTTTCAGCATGCCTCCATCTTAGCTACCTTTCTCCTCTGCAGCCACACGGCCTCTCCCCCCCTGTAACAATGTGGTCTCCTCCAAAATGGCCTCCTAGCCCCTCCTTTTAAAACTTTTTGGCAAGAAAGCCCTCCTCCAGTGCACATTAGCATAACCAAGCCCCTTCCCAAGCATGAAGGAAATTATCAGTATCATGTGGCAGCATCATCACATGAGCAGTGGCCATATTTAACAATAAAAGTGAGCAAAGCCAGAAAATACAGATTTTACAAACTCATTTACCCAACAATGTACAATACACAAAAAGCTAATAACTTTTTATAAACGGTACAGTGGTACCTTGAGATACGAGCAAACCAACATACTTTTTTTTTTAAGATACGATCTACGACTCGGTCTGTATTTTTGTTCGAGATCTGAGTGAAATTCCCGTGATCCGGGAAGCTGCTGCTAGTTGGCACGTAGGCGCACGGGTCCAGTGTCGGCAGCACAACACCAGCATCTTGTTCCTTCTCATGTGTTACCTGCAGAATCAAGTCGAATCTCATGTGCACTACTTGTTCTTGCATCATTTTTGCATTTTTTAACTAACTTTTTTGTGTGCTATCATGGGGCCAAAGAAAGTGAGTGTAAAGGACAGTGGTGAGAAGAAGAGAATGATATTGATATAAGTAAAGCAAGAAATAATAGAAAAATATGAGCGTGGTGTACGAGTGATTGAACTGGCAAGGCTGTACGACCACAATACATCTACAATTTGTACTATCCTTAAACAAAAGAATGCCATCAAAAACACAAATCTAGTGAAAGGAACTAAAATTCTGTCCCAATTAATGACAAATATCCACAAAGAAACGGAGAAGCTTCTGCTGGTGTGGGTGAAAGAGCTGGCAGGAGATACAGTGATGGAGACTGTAATATGCGAAAAGGCACATATTATTTACGGCAACTTGAAGAAGAAAGAACCATCAACCTCAAAAGAGGCAGCAGAAGATATGTTTAAAGCAAGTCACAGCTGGTTTGAAAATTTCAAGAAGAGAACTGGCATCCACTCGGTGGTGAGGCATGGTGAAGCTGCGAGTGCTGACGTTAAGGCAGCTGAGGAGTACATCGCACGTTTTGCTGTGCTTATCGCAAAGGAAGGCTACATCCCCCAACAAGTGTTCAACTGTGACGAAACAGGATTGTTTTGAAAAAAAAAAATGCCCCAGAGAACTTTCATCACCGCAGAGAAGAAGAAACTGCCACGCCATAAACCCATGAAGGACAGTCTGACCCTTGCATTGTGTGCAAATGCTAGTGCAAATGCTGTAAAACAGGGGTCCCCAAACTATGGCCTGCGGGCCACATGCAGCCCCCCGAGGCCATTTATCTGGCCCCCGCCGCACTTCCAGAAGGGGTACCTCTTTCATTGGTGGTCAGTAAGAGGAGCACATTGACCATCTCATTAGCCAAAAGCAGGCCCATAGCTCCCATTGAAATACTGGTCAGTTTGTTGATTTAAATTTACTTGTTCTTTATTTTAAATATTGTATTTGTTCCTGTTTTGTTTTTTTACTTTAAAATAAGATATGTGCAGTGTGCATAGGGATTTGTTCATAGCTTTTTTTTTATAGTCCAGCCCTCCAACGGTCTGAGGGACAGTGAACTGGCCCCCTGTGTAAAAAGTTTGGGGAACCCTGCTGTAAAGTAAAGCCACTGCTAGTGTATCATTCCGAAAATCCTCGAGCTTTTAAGACTCACAAGATTCTTAAAGAAAAACTGCAGGTTATGTGGCATGCCAATGCTAGGACATGGGTTACACAGCAGTTTTTTATTGAATGGGTAAATCTCATCTTTGGTCCTGCGTGAAGAAATATCTTCAAGAAAATAAACTTCCGATGAAAGCATTACTAATCCTTGATAATGCTCCAGCCCACCCACCTGGTCTTGAAGATGACATTCTCGATGACTTCAAATTCGTGAAAGTCCTCTACCTCCCACCCAACCTGACTTCAATCTTGCAGCCTATGGATCAGCAGGTCATTTCCAACTTTAAAAGGCTTTACAAAAAGCACTTGTTCCGCCACTGCTTTGAGGTGACTGAGACTACAATTCTAACCCTTCAAGAGTTTTGGAAAGATCACTACATCGTGATATGTTTACATATTATTATTGACTTGGCATGGCAAGAGGTTACAAGAACCTTGAACTTGGCATGGAAAAAGTTATGGCCTGATGTTGTTGCAGACAGGGACTTTGAAGGACTCGAACCAGAGACCGAGACCGAGGTAGAAGCGTTGGAGGAGATTGTGTCCCTCAGAAAATCGATGGGTCTGGAGGTAGATGCAGGTGACGTAAACGAGCTCATTGAGGAACATGAGGAGGAACTCTCAACTGAGGAGTTGAAGGAGCTACAGATAATGCAACATACGGAGCTTCTGCAAGAGATTAGTAGTGAGGAGGAGGTAGAGTTGGAGGAAGTGATTTAAACAAGTGAAATTAAAGCATGCTGGCAATGTGGGAGAAGCTTTCAAGTTTCATTGAAAAGAAACACCCAGAAAAAGTTTCAACTGGTGGTGCTCCAGCACTTTTTAATGACACTTGTTTGTCACATTTTGTAACATTTTAAAAGGCAGGCAAAAGCAAACTTCTTTGGATAGATTTTTATTCAAAAGTCCTGCAAGTGAAAGTGCAGCCCAAAAGGCAAAAACAGGTGATGATTAAACGAAAAATACCTAATGTTAAGCTTAGGTTAAGTTTAAAGTTAAGAAAGTGCATTTTTTTTTTTTACAACTAAGTTTCTGTGGTTTCATTTTAAGTAAAGAAAGTGCAGTTTTAGTTTTGTTTAAAGAAAATGCAGTTTTAGTTTACATTTAGTGTTAAGAAAGTGCAGTTTTAGTTTATGTGTCTGCAGTGCCTGCATCCCTTCCTCCCTCCCTCCTCCTCCGCCATTCACCTCCGTCAGCCGCACTCATCTGTCTCCAAGGTAAGAACACAGTACTAAATAACACTTTTTTCTTTTATTTCATATATTTTGTTATGCATTAGTAAAGTATACATATATGTTTCTTAATAAAAAACACGTCTTTTTTCATAATTTAGGATGGTTTGGGGATGTTTCACAGGGCTGGAATGGATTAAATCTATTTCAGTTATTTTAAATGGGAGAAATTTGTTTGATATATGAGTTGACTGACTTATGAGCTCGGTTATGGAACAAATAAAACTTATATCTCAAGGTACCACTGTATGTGTAAAAAGGCGAAAGATTTATGCGATCTGAAGAGAAACGAGAGCATTCCCACTGTATGTGTAAATCAAAAAAATAGTTAAAAAAAATTTAAAGCTAAAACATACATGAACAAATCTCACAAAATGCAAAACTTCAAATAACCAATAAACATGAAAAAAATCCACCCTCACCATAATCAAACACCTGCAGATCTAACCTGTCCCCATCCAAACTGTCCCAGGGCCGAGCCCTCCTTTTTTAAACCTCTGACTACCAACCCTCTACCCCCTTCTCCCACCCAATCTGGTTTAATTCCAGGCCTGTGATTCTCCAATTAGAATCACTTAGGGAGCAATTTACATATAGATTCCCAGCCTCAACCTCTATCATTTTGAACTCAGGAGATCCAGCATGGAGCCCAGACATTAGCATTTTTTAATCTTATTTTAATTAATTTTAATGCAGTGACATTGATAAATCAGGGTACATATGTTCTGAGAAAACATGTCCAGATTATTTTGACATCTGATTATGTTGCATTCCCCTCACCCAAAGTCAAATTGTCTTCCGTCACCTTCTATCTGGTTTTCTTTGTGCCCCTCCCCTCCCCCACCCCCCCTCTTTCCTCGCCCCCTCCCCCCCCTTACCATCACATTCTTGTCCATGTCTCTGAGTCTCATTTTTATGTTCTATCTATGTATGGATTTATATAGTTCTTAGTTTTTTCTGATATTTCACTCCGTATAATGTTATTGAGGTCCATCCATGTTATTGTAAATGATCCGATGTCATTATTTCTTATGGCTGAGTAGTATTCCATAGTATATATGTTCTAAAGCTTTTTAATCCACTCGTCCTCTGATGGACACTTGGGCTGTTTCCAGATCTATGCTATTGTGAACAATGCTGCCATAAACATTAGCATTTTAAACAGATTCTTCCAGGTCTTTTTGACGCGGATGATCCCTACCCACAGTTGGGAAGTTCTATCTTTGCTATCAAAATGAGGGCCTGTTTCACTATCTTCCAGGTTTTGCATTTCCTCCCTCTCTCCTCCTCCCCCTCAGAAAACTCCCTGCTAGCTCAGACTTTGAGAACTGAGCCCTGACTAAAGAGGTGAGGATATTTTTGTTCTTTTCCTGATGATTCCTTTATTATTATTATTATTTATTTTTTTAGCGAGAGAGACAGAGAGAGGGACACATAGGGACAGACAGACAGGAAGGGAGAGAGATGAGAAGCATCAGTTCTTCATTGTGGCATCTTAGCTGTTTATTGATTGCTTTCTCATATGTGCCTTGAGGAGGGGGGAGGTTCTACAGCAGAGGGAGTGACCCCCTGCTCAAGCCAGGGACCTTGGGCTTCAAGCCAGTGACCTTTGGCCTCAAGCCAGTGACAAGGGGGTCATGCTTATGATACCACGTTCATGCCAATGACCCCACGCTCAAGCTATTGAGCCCGCGCTCAAGCCGGATGAGCCTGCACTGAAGCTGGTGACCTCAGGGTCTCGAACCTGGGTCCTCTGCATCCCAGTCTGACACTCTTTCCACTGTGCCACAGCTTGATCAGACTCCTGATGATTCTTTATAAGTTAAAATAACAAAGTAAAATGGATCACAGGGTAATTTCTCCATAAGTTATGTACACCAACTCATTAATTTGCAAAATAATTTTAAAATGACATTTTTTTTTCCTTTTTACCTTTCTGTATTTACTATCTTACTGCAATGGACACAAAAAGTATTTTAAAAACACTGAACTTAAATTTCTAGAAATAAAAATTACAGTGCGTGAGATGAAAAGTCCACTGAATGGGACTGAGAAGAGATTGGACATCGCAGGTTACTGAATGTGAATGCATCGCTACAGACACCAGCAAAAATGAAACACATGGAGAAAAAAAGATTTAAAAAGTGCACAGATTACCAGTGAGCTGTGGGACAACTTCAAGTAGCTCGATACACATTTAACTACAGTCTCTGGTTGGCAGGGAGGGTGGAAAGATATTTGAGAAAATACTGGCAGAAAACTTTCCAAAATTTAATGAAAATCACAAACCTGTATCTCCAACAAGCCCGGCAAAACCCAATCCCAAGAAACATTAAAAAAAATGACTCTATGGCATATCATAATAAAAATGCTAAAACACAATAAAAGGAAAATCTTCAGGGCATTTCTGGAAAAGAAACATTTTCAATTCTATACTCAAAATTATTTTCACGAATGAAGGCGAAGGCCCTGCAGGCATTTTTCTGTCTACCTGTACCATGCTCTCGCTAAAGGGAACCACCTGCTGTTCAGGGCCTTCCCCCCTCCTCCCGGTCCTGGCTGCTGAAATCCTGCCCATCCTTCCAGCGGGGCTCAAATACCACCTCCTGCTGGAAACCTTTCCTGATCGCCCACTGGATTTTTAATTCTTCTTCTGTTAGGATCCTATTATCCTTCTCTTTGTGTCGTAAGCATTTGAGGATTTGTCTCTCCCCGCCCCCTGCCAGCACATTCCTGGGGGCTGCTGTTCTTCCTCATCGCCCACCACCTGCACCCACACTGCCCGGAACAGGCGCTCGGCATTTGCTATATTGACTTACATGTTGCTTAGCTGGTAAAAGGTTTCTTTTAAACTCCTTTCCAAGATATTTCTTGATTTAGAAGTACCTATTCATTCATCAGCAAACACTTCATAAAGCCAGGCCCTGTGCTTATAACGGTAAGACAAAATCCCTGGTACAAAAGGCTCACAATACAGTTAATTGATTCAACTTGGTTGTTTATGAAAGAAGTTTAATTATTGTTTTTCTTAAAGTTTGGGTTTAGTAAGGAGTAGATGGACTCTTGGTTAGAGCCTCTCTGTGTCCAGGGAATGAATATTTTCAGGTTCAGCATCTCCACTGTTTTCGGGCATACTTCCGACCAGGACCGCCTCCCAGACTCTGGTATGCACCTGCCTCTTTGACACCTTCACTTGGACAGCTAATGGAAATAATATTACCATGCCCCAAACTGAACTGCTGGTATTCCCCTCAATACTATTCCATCTGTAGTTCTGCCGCCTCTGCTAACAGCAATTCTATCTTTCTGCTGCTTGGCCACTAACCTTGAAGTCATTTAACTCCTTTTCACCTCATCTCATCCCTCACATTAAAGCTGTCAGCAGATTTTATACACTCCACTGTCAGACATATCTGACACTGACCCTTCTTACCATCTTTACTGCTACCACCTCGGTCTAAGCTACTATCTTCTTTCACCTGGATGACTGCAATAGCTGTATTAATGGCCTTTCCGCTTCCACTGTCCACACAGGGAGTCTAGTCTCACAGTGATTCTTTGAAAAGGCAGGTCAGATCACGTTACTTCTATGCCTAAAATCCTTTAAAGACTCCCCGTAAAGGCCAATATCTTTACAACAGTGTGGAAGGTCCTACATGAACTGGCTCCCTTGTTCCTCCTCCCTCCACTTATCTTTCTGACTTCCTTGCCTCCTACCCCCTCCCATACCCTCCCCCGCACTCTGGTCCAGTCTCCTTGCTGTTCTCGGAGCACTCCAGACACAGCCCCACCTCAGGGCCTTGGCACTTGCTATTCCCTTTACCTGAACAGCCCTCCCCTAGATATCCACATGGCTCAATTCCTCCCCCTTCAAGTTTTTTTCTCAGATGTTACCTTTACCTTCCCAGTGTGGCCTTCCCCACCCACATGACATAATTGTTTCTTCCCTCTCTCCTCCTTAAACCTCATTTCTGCTTTATTGTTCTACATCAGTGATAGTCAACCTGGTCCCTACTGCCCACTAGTGGGCATTCCAGTTTTCATGATGGGCGGTAGCAGAGTAACCAAAGTATAAATAAAAAGATAGATTTAACTATAGTAAGTTGTTTTTATAAAGATTTATTCTGCCAAACTTAGTGAAAATCCAACATAAAGTACTTGGTAAGTAATTATTATATGCTTTAACCCGCTGTAACTCTGCTTTATAAATTTTATAAACTAAAGTTACTTCCCTACTTTATAAATCACCATTACTGTGAAACTGGTGGGCGGTTAGAAAATATTACTACTGCCCTGGCCGGTTGGCTCAGCAGTAGAGCGTCGGCCTGGCGTGCGGGGGATCCGGGTTTGATTTCCGGCCAGGGCACATAGGAGAAGCGCCCATTTGCTTCTCCACCCCCCCCTCCTTCCTCTCTGTCTCTCTCTTCCCCTCCCGCAGCCAAGGCTCCATTGGAGCAAAGATGGCCCGGGCGCTGGGGATGGCTCCTTGGCCTCTGCCCCAGGCGCTAGAGTGGCTCTGGTTGCGGCAAAGCGACGCCCTGGAGGGGCAGAGCATCGCCCCCTGGTGGGCAGAGCGTTGCCCCTGGTGGGCATGCCGGATGGATCCCGGTCGGGCGCATGCAGGAGTCTGTCTGACTGTCTCTCCCCGTTTCCAGCTTCAGAAAAATACAAAAAAAAAAAAGTTACTACTAACAGAGATACAAAAGTGGGCGGTAGGTATAAAAAGGTTGACTACCCCTGTTCTACATAATACCTCCTTCTAATATTGTAGAGAGTTTACTTTGGTTTTTGTCTGCCCTTCCTCCTGTCCAGAACATAAAGTCCAAGTTAATGAAGATTTGTATGTATTGTTCATACTGTTTCTCTTATACCCACAATAGTACCGGGACATAGTAGGTGCTCAGTAACTATGTGTTGAATGAATGAATGAATAAATCTCTGACAGGTAGAACTCTGTCACCTATTTGGTGCATGGCATGAATTCTGAGCAAGGAATTTAAAAACTGCTCCAGGACCAACCTTCAAAACTCTTAGCATGTCAAGAAACCAGATTCAAAATTGGGCTTAGTTTATATTTGCACTTGCTGAGTTGTGGATGAATGCATCTGTGAAGAGGCATTCATCAAATATCTCATTAGAGGCACAACAAAGAATAGTAGTCTACATTTAAAGAGACAAGGTGACTATATTTAAAGAGACAAGGTGACAAATTAAAGATCAAAACTATAGAGAAACAGGATTTTAGTTATAAGATACAGACAAGTAAGTACAGAAGGAGTTAGGGGAGAAAATATGATGAGTGTTTTGAAGTGAGCTGAGAATCACTTGTCTCCCCCCAGGCTTTTAGGGAGCTTTCTGAAGCAGGAGTGCTACTAGAATAATCTTTCACTAACTGTTAATAACAACATTCTATGTTCACATTGTTCCCTTCAACAAGCATCTTTTAAGAATTTCTGATTCTTACCTAAGCATTCTTATCCTCACCTTATAATCAGAAAAGTGTACATAAACTATAGTTAAGTAACTTATCCAATGATGGGGGGATGGAGAAAGAATTAAAGCATTATCCCCAAGCTCTGCCCTGTGGCATTCTTTGCACATAGCAAACACATTTGTGAAGATGCTTTTTCAACCTACTCCCGGCTTAGCCCCCTCCTCCCTCAGCCCAGTCAATAGCTATGAGTGGTCATTACAGAAAACATTTGGAGGAGGTCCTTAGGGTAAACTGCTCGCCCACAAAATAATTGTTGATGCTGTAAGCATCAGAATGCTAGCTGGATGGGACCATGGGAATGACAAACATGTCATTCCTATGAGTCTTGAAAAGATTTGGTCGCTGAAAAAATGAATGCATGAGATCACATTGGGCATTAATACAAATTTTGATGAATCATGAATATAATTATTTTCTCTCAATCTGATATCATATATACATATTTTTTTTCTTTTTTCTTTTTGGACCCATCAACCAGAAAAACAACTATCTGGGAAACAGCATTCTTTTTAGAAGTCTGTGTGTTTCCCCAGTTACCAGAGATTCCAAACTTCAGAGTCATCCTAGATTCTGCCCTTTTGCTAGCAAGTTCTGTTGATTCCATCTCCATTGTTTTTAGTACAAGACTCCAAAATTCCCTGAAGCACAGAAAGGATGCATTTGAGAAACACTAAAATGATCAGTAACAGTCAGCTGACACATACTGAGTTCTAGGAACCATGCTAAGGACTTTCCATGGATGATTAAATGGAATCCTTACAATTGATAATACCTAGGCTATCACTGCCCTCTTAAGAAGGAGGGAACTGGGACACAGAGAGGTTGAGTGACCTGTCAAATGTCACATAGCTAATGGGGGGCGGGCAGAGGAACATATACAGTATAGGATGATTCCAGCACTAATTATAAAGGTTTTGGTGTCTGCCTTTTACTTTTTAAACTTGTGAAGATCTCACTCATGAAGAGGAGAGAATTTTTAGAAGCAAGATGTTGTCTCTCTGAATACTCTTTCGTTCCTCAGTTTTCTTCCTCCCTTTTTCCTCTCTTTCCATCTGGATTTAGTCTCATTATTCCACATCCTCACCTCCAAACTAACCCCCTTCTGTGTTTCCTCAGGTTTGTCCATGATGCTACCACCCTTCTCAGTGTCGGTCTGGACCAGATGGACCACGTCTCTTTCTTATATCCAAGTACTTACCATGAGCAATTCCTTCTTCTCTCCTGGTATTTTGAGGATATATACATTTTTCTCCATTTCCGATGCCACTACCTTAGCCAGACTTGAGTTCTTTCTTACCTGGACTAACGTGATAGCTTTCTAACTTTCTTTTTCTTGCCTCTGGTCTCTCTGCTAGCCACTCTTTTCTGTATTTGCATCACTAAATAAATCAGTCCTATAAAACCACCTTTCTCTTGCCTGGCCTGTGGTGGATAGAACAGTGAATAGAACCTCACCCTGGAGCGCTGAGGTTGCCAGTTTGAAACCCTGGGCTTGCCTGGGCAAGGCACATATGAGAAGCAATCAATGAAATTAAAGTGAAGTGACTATGAGTTGGAACTTCTCGCTCCTTCCTCCCCCCTTTCTTCTCTCTATGTAAAATTAATAAATAAAATCTTTTTTAAAAACCCAACACTTTTCTCATACTCCCCCTGGTAAAGGGCCTACAACACTCTCAGTTGGCTATCAGGTTCATCTCTCAAAAGTGGGAATGCAAAGCTCTCATGTATCCAGCCAACCTTAGTCCTACCCCACCCCCGGCCGGAACTCCCAAGTGCAGGAAGGCCTGCTTGGCACTTGCTCTTCCAGGCCTGTGCAACCTTCATTCCAGTACTTAGTCCTTCGGTCAAGTTATTACTTGGTCTTAAAATGATTTGCCCTTGTTGCCTGCTCAAGTCTTCCCAACCCAATGTTGCCCATTTCAAGTCCTGTTTCCTCCACGAAACCTTCCTTTATCACCCTCCTGAGGATCATCTTTTCATCTTCTTGACTGCCCTTGTCACACACCCACAGGTCTTCCTGCTCAGAGGGATTGGTTCCAAGGTCCTTAAGTGTTGCATATAGTAAAAGGACATTTTTTTTTTCTTTCAGTGAAAAGAATTCCAGACTCCAACACCTACCCAGTAGAGTTACTGAAAAACAAGAATGATTTTGCAGTTGCCAGCCCATCGTTTTAGGCTGGGTACAGTTGTCCACACGCCCCCCCCACCCGAGTAGATGGGTACGGCCGTCCGCACCCCTCCCCAGTAGATGGGTACAGCCGTCTGCACCCCCCCCTCCAGTAGATGGGTACGGCCGTCCGCACCCCCCCCAGTAGATGGGTACGGCTGTCCTCACCCCCCCAGTAGATGGGTACGGCTGTCCTCACCCCTCCCAGTAGATGGGTACGGCCGTCTGCACCCCCCCTCCAGTAGATGGGTACGGCCGTCTGCACCCCCCCTCCAGTAGATGGGTACGGCCGTCTGCACCCCCCCTCCAGTAGATGGGTACGGCCGTCCGCACCCCTCCCCAGTAGATGGGTACGGCTGTCCTCACCCCTCCCAGTAGATGGGTACGGCCGTCTGCACCCCCCCTCCAGTAGATGGGTACGGCCGTCCGCACCCCCCCCCCCAGTAGATGGGTACGGCCGTCCGCACCCCCCCCCCAGTAGATGGGTATGGCTGTCCGTACCCCCCCTCCAGTAGATGGATACGGCCATCCACACCCCTCCCTAGTAGATGAATACGGCCATCCGCACCCCCCCCAGTAGATGGGTACGGCCGTCCACACACCCCCAGTAGATGGGTATGGCTGTCCGTACCCCCCCTCCAGTAGATGGATACGGCCATCCGCACCCCCCCCCCCCAGTAGATGGATACGGCCGTCCGCACACACCCCTGAGTAACTGAGTATGGCCGTCCACACACACTCCTGAGTAGCTGGGTACGGCCGTCCGCACACATCCCCGAGTAGATGGGTACGGTTGTTCGCACACATCCCGGAGGACTGTACAACCTCTACACGGCCTAGGTAGGGTCTCCAATTCCCAGCACTTGAGTGAGCACAAGAAACTTTTTCTGAGTGGCAGATGAAGGGGTTGCTTTATCTATTGCATTCAGAACAAACTCCACAAATTACATTTTAAATGATCTTTAGTTGGCCTTGTTGTTTTAACTCTACCTTTCAGTAAAGAAAATTATGTCCTGAACTTTAGTGAAACTAGAAGTAAATTATATCTACTTAAAATACAGAGCTGTTAAAACCCAAAGAGCTACATAAAAGCCACTGATGGGCTGGAAAATGCTCCCTTTGTAGGAGAATAGCAAACCTAAAAGATTCAGCTTGTTTCATACAACATGACCTTTAGTCTGCAGATAAAATGCATGCAAATTAAGCATGAATGTCAACTAGATTTGGCCAAGGATTTCTCTTTAGGGGAGGAGGAGAGGGGAGTTTAAGGAATGTAAAGCAAAAATATGTCTTCTAGATAAATGTATTTCATCACATCTGAAGACTGTTCTGATAGTTTCCATACAAGTAACCGTATCCTAGAGAACATGAGACCCCAAGAAGTAAATTGTTCTCCTTTCTTAGAAGTTGTTTTTGTTCTATCTTCCACTTACATTTTGTCATTTTTTTCAAATAAAAGTATGATAAACTTTTTTTTCCCCCCAGAACTTCTACCCAATAAGAATCAACAGAATTTAACAACAGCTGAGCCGGTCAGAATTGGGGTCAAGATGACTCTGTGTGGGTGCCCACCCTCATCATCAGTGGCCCTGAAGAAGGGGTGGGGGCCCAGGGAATCCAGACTACTGAAGAAGTCCTGTTACCATATCAAGGCTAACTCTTGTTTTCAATGACATGATAACTTCGGTTGGTGCTAATCTAGGCTTTAAGAAGCCGAATACCCCAAAACGGCAGCCGATAGAAGCACATATGAACAACTTGGCATTCTGAAGGAATTGGAGATAAAGAGTAAACCCCAAAATAAAATGCTGAGAGCCTGGGCAAGAAGGGTAGATAGTGATTAACCTTAACACCAACAGTGAACACTTACTGGGCCCTGAAGAAACCAGGTACTGTACTTTACCAACAGCATTTCCCTTAAACCTCCTAACAACTCTGTGAGGTGTGCACCATTATCTTAATCTTATGGGGAAGCAAATGGAGACTTGGAGAGTTAAAAGACTTGCTCAACATCATCCAGCTACTGAGCTGTGAGACCAGGATGTGAATCTGAGTCTCGAGTCCACACGACTTACTACCACAACATGCCTCAGGAAAGCATCAGGCAGAGAGAATTTGGCTGGGAACCTAACAGTGAAGAAGGACTCCCAGGTTGCTCAAATTAAAGGAAGGCACACAATGGCCGAAGTCAGCACCAGCACCACATGGAGGTAACCCTGGGCCAGCTATAGAGAGATCCTGGGACAAGGGCAATCAGGAGTTGAATAACTCCTTGGTAGTGGATGACCCAAGATGTGAGAAGTGGTTCTGGAACTCAGAAAGGGCCCTCTGCCCAAGGATCTCTGAGCCTGTAGGCTAGTGGTCAGTGCCACTAAGTGATGGGCTGGTCCAAGGGGTTCCACTATCTCCCCAGAGACACGTGGTTTTGGTTTCCAAAGGGAAAACCCATTTTGTCCCTGGCACAGTGGCAGTGAAGGTTGAAGAAGAGGTAGGAATACAGCAGATAAAGAGTAGACAATTCACCAGGCCCCTGAAGATCCACACTGCTCAGGTTGCAAAGGCCCAGGAGGCTTGTTCCTACTGCCTTCACCTCTGCTGTTTTGGCCAGAAAGGAACTAGGGGCTTGTTGACAACTCTGGGATCTGGGCACAGGTCCAAACAGTTTAATGACATTCATGTGTTCAGTACAACTGCCCTGTTCTCAAGGTCCAGATGCTCAGTCGTGACCCACTTGTTTCTTACATATATTCTTAGAGAATCATGACTATATATCTACATGGAATGTTTTATTTGCATGTGTGCAAAATATGTGTTGATGCAGCAAGTGTCTGAAGAATGTGCTAAAGGGCCAGCTCTCTCCTGTCTCCCTCAATACGCCATCTGACCTGACACGTGAGTTAGGTTTTTGGGCGGGTCCACAGTACCAACACCAGACACAATCTGAGAGACGTAGCTTCCAGTTCTCCCCCGCCCTTAACTGACCCCTTCTGACAGGGAGACCAACCACACAGCAACACGTATGTCCTCCCAAGTGCCCGTGTGCTCCTGCTGCTACGTGGAAGGCCAGGGAAGTCCTGCTCTTGAGTTTATGCTCTGTCTGTTTTTGTTGTCAACATAAGAAATGTCCAAACCTGTAAGAATTTTTCTGAGTTTATTTGAGCCAAACTGTCAACAAGTGCCAGAAAGCAAAGTCTCAACGAATTGAGAAAATGTTCCAGAAAATGACAGTTTCACCACTTATTTTATACAGCAGACTCAAAGGGGAAAGTGTCAGGGGGTTACATGAAACCCACTGGTGACAGATTAGGGAGGAGAGAAAAAGCAAAGCAGGGAAATCTTTGGGACTGGAGAAAAAGTAAAAATATATAGACTCAAACTTCTTTTACATAGGCAGGAATAAGATAGTTAACAGTTAACAATTAACACGATAGTATCTATGAAGGGATTTGTGGTTTCTGCACTGGTGGGTGGCTGCACCCCAAGGGGCAGGAAAAGGAGATCACTCTTACATTTCAAAGGTATGTCCAGGTACATTTGGAGACACAAAAGACAACAGACAGGCTTGATTCAAGTAAACATTGCCCTTTGCTTAGAAAAAAATACCATTCTAGAGCTTGACTACCTGCCATGAACTGCTTTTTTTTTGTCTCTTTGTTTGTTTTTAAGTGAGAAGAGGGGAGATAGAGAGACAGACTCTTGCATATGCCTCAACGGGGATCTACCCAGCAAACACCCCCCTCTCCCTGTTTGTGGCTGTTGCTCGAATCAACCAAGCTATCCTCAGTGCCTGAGGCCCACACTTGATCTGATCAAGCCACTGGCTGCAGGAAGGGAAGAGAGAGAGAAGGGAGAGACAGAAGGGAAGAGAAACAGATGGTTGCTTCTCACATGTGCCCTGACCAGGGATCAAACCTGGGACATCCACATGCCAGGCTGATGCTCTATCCACTGAGCCAACCAGCCACGGAAGTTAGAAAGTTTTCATTTCAGACCATCCTGTGGGGTTACTTTAGGTCTCTGAGTTTGCAAGGCCACCATGTGGGCCTCCCCTGAGCTGGTCAGGTTCAGCCTATGGCTCCTTTTTTGTCCACACTGTCCCCTGCATCAGACCTCTGATTTCTCATCAGGGCCCACTCTATACTGCAGTTCCTATGGGGTTCAAATTATTCCCCTTCAACTAAAGAGAACAGATGAGGTCTGAAACAAGACCTAGATATAGGGTGCATGGGTGGTTAAAGCTGTTCTAACGCTGACTGCTCTGACTTTGGAAGTCATCCTAGAGCAGCGGATCTCAACCTGTGGGGTCGCGACCCCGGCGGGGGTCGAACAACCAAAACACAGGGGTCACCTAAAGCCATCGGAAAATACATATTTATTATTATAAATAAAATATGGTGGGCCAATTGCTGCGTCATTTGGTTGCTCCGCTACCTACCACCATGAAAGCTGGAATGCCCACTAGTGGGCGGGAGGGACCAGGTTGACCAGCACTGCAAAAGTGGGTGGTTTTTATAAAAAGGTTCGCCATCACGGGTCTAGATAAAGGGTCAACAAACTTCTTCTGTAATGGACCAGAGGAAAAATAGTTTAGCCCTTGTGGGCCATACGCTCTCTGCTGCAACTACTTGATTCTGTTTTGTGTGAAAGTAGCCATCGACAATACATAAACACACGGGCATGGTTATAGGCCAGTAAAGTTTTATCTATGGTTAATGAAATTTGAATTTCATATAATGCTGATGTGTCTTGAAATATTATTCTTTTGATTTTTTTCCCCCTAACATTTATAAATGTAAAACCATTCTAACTTCATGGGCTGTACAAAAACAAGTGGCAGGCTGGATCTGGCCTGCAGGCTAGAGTGTGTTGACTCTAGGTCTAAATCCTCAGCTTTTATAGCTTCGGGAAGTGACCCAGTCCAAGGGGTGGGAAAGGGAGGTGGACCCTGGCACAGCCAATTTAGGGCCTTCAAGGGAATATAGTGTCCATGCAAATAGGAACCGTGACAACAGATATATGTTTATTTAACCCTTTGAACAAGATAATATATAGATCCACATACAGTACCTCAAAGCAGTCATCATGAAAAGCCGTTTGTTACAATAACGTGTTACTGCTCAACACAGCTGGAATCTCCTCCTTGAGAACCACCCTCAGAATTGGAGCACATGCTTTTGAAAAACCACAGTGAAGGGAAATCTCCATCTAGTGAAGGTGGAGTCGATTTTTAGGAACAGCCAAAAGAACAAAACCAATGCCAAACCAAACCAAATGCAAAAAAGACATCCCCACTCAACCAACAGTCACAATAGTGATGGCCCCTCTCCTACTGTACTATCAGAATCAGGCTGGGAAATAACCTGGTGCCGGGGGCAAGGAGTTGTGGTTGACCTAAAGACAAACATTTCTGTTTAAAACGACCCAAAATTATAAGATGAGACTGCTGCAAACTAAACTTGGAAGTCCTAACATGGCCCCTAACAATGTGAGTGTTGTTTGGCCAACACACTGTCAGCCAATCAAAAAGATGTTTTTGGAATTTTTGTTAATATAAAAGCCAAGCGGTTTCACAGAAAAAGTCAGATATTTTTTCCCCCACCTCTCTTGACAAAATCAAAACATCAGGCACACTGGCTCTCATTCTTACATGGCAACAATCGGCAAGAGGCTCCCTATTAGACAGAGCACACGACCTCAGGCTGGCGGTCCCTACCACACACTATCTTCCCTCAGCCTGGTGGCAGCCGTCATGTAACCTTATGCTTATGGCCTTTCCACTCACAAAAGAGTAATATGATCACATGGTTTAAAAATCAAAATAATACACAAAGCTATTCAGAGAAAGGGGTATTCCCACCATATTCCTACCCTCCCTAAGTACTTTGTAAATTTCATTTATTCCTCCTGTTTCCTTACATAAATCAATACTATATATATTTGTATTAATCTTCTTCATTTCATGATTGTATTTCAAGATATTTGATTTTTGCCTTGTTTTCTTCAATTAAAATACATATATACCCTGGGGATTGTTCCAACAGCAGTACAGAGAGAATTTTCTCATTGTTGTTTTACAGCTACACAGTATCCCAGCGGGTGTATCAGATTATTTAACTAGTCCTGTATTGGTGGCCATGGATTGTTAGAAGTCTTTTGCTTTCACAAATATTGTGCGGTGAATATGTGTTGATGTCATTTCATAGGTGATAAAGTCTGTTGTAGGGGATAAATTCCTATAAGTGAAATTGCTGGGTCAGATCATAAATGCATTTTTAATTTTTTTTAGATATTGAGAAATTGCCTTTCACATGGATTGTACCGTTTTGCACCCCAAACCACAATGCAAGAGCATGTCCATTCCCCTTCAGCTTCCTCCAAACTATAGCTTTATCATTCTGAAAGGAAGAAATTATTCAGGGCAGTTGCAATTTGCATTTTGAAATCAAGAGATCTTTTCCTACATGTTTAAGAGACATGTGCATTTCTTTTCCTGAGAACCGTCAGTTCCATTTTCCTATTGGATTTCTATTGCTGTTACTAACTTACCTGTTATTCTTGGGGTTTTCCCTTATCATTTTCATTATCAGAAGATTAGCCCAGGATCTATGATATGAGCTGCAAATATTTTTTTTCCAGTATCATTTATCTTTGCCTTTGTGGTATTAGTTTCTTTTTGTTGTTATTTGCTATACAGAAGTGTTGTTGTTGCTGTTGTGTGCTTTTTAACTGTAGTTTATTTATTTATTGTTTGCTTCTGGCTTTTGAGTTATAGTTTGAAAAACAGATCTTCCCCATTGCAGGATTTAAAGTGAAGTTATTCACATTTTCTTCCTGTAATTTTAGAGTTTCTTTTCTTTTCAATGTAAATTTTCTATCCATTCAGAGCTTGAGGTGTACCTTGTGGGAAGTTAAACTCCTGGGTGCTCAACCCTAGATTTTGGACAGTATGCTAAAGCTCCCAGAACATCAGTGAGGGTGAGACCTGGAGCCTGGAGTGAGACGAAGCAGCCAACAGGAGACATGAGAGAGAGGTGGGGCGAGGGAGTTCCTGGCAGATAGGTTTCCATGATGGTCTAGCTGGGTGGTCCCAGGGCCCCTTTTATTACCGGTGCTTCTCCAAAGCACCCAATTACTTTTAAAAATTTGATGTGTTTGGCTGTACCAAACTAACTGTACTTAAGTAATAATTAGTTATGTTGCCCTTTTAACAAAGTCTCACAGCTGCCAACCAGTCTCTGGTCAGAACGGGCTAGCCAGAATGATCATGCTGAGTACACGTAATTTTAGCCAAAAGAACAGAACTCTGAATTATCTGCTCTCTTGCGGAGGCTCATCGTGGATAGATGAGCCCTCTTGGAGGACTTTTGGAGATGATATTAGTCTGCGTATAGCTTATTGCATGTTCCTGGATCTCAAAGCACAGGGGACCTCAGTGAGGGGGCCTCTGCTCTCACCCTCGCTGAAGACCTGCTGGTGCTGCATGTATAAAAGGAGGCGGAAGGTGGAGACCTCAGTCTTAAGAAGCATGCACACCCACTGTCATGCTGCCTACTAACCAGTTCTCTGTGCAGCTTTTCTACTAGAGGTGCCCTAGCACAGTTCTTTTCAAAAAGTTGTTGCTTGCTGTGAATGATTTTCTGTTCTGAGAAAAACGGAGTAAAGATGAGAAATTTTGCAAAGGTGAAAGGTGAGGATGTTGAAAAAAAAATAAAAGGACTTTTCAGTAATAAAATTGGTTCCTCTGCCTGAAGCAGAAGGCTCTGGGGGACCCAGTGACAGTGAGGTGCAGAAAGCAGCTCTCTGTCCTCAGGAAGGCAGGCCCCTGTCCTTTCTGCCCGCGAGGGGGCGCCCACTCCCAGGCTACACCCCTAACAATTAACTCAGAATCTCTGGGGGCGGGGTCTACACAGAGTCGCATCTGAAGATCCCCATCTGATTGCAATGTGCAACTACTGCTCTGGGACCATGGACTCAAAGTGTGGTCCTCAGACCAGCAGGCTTGGTATCAGTGGAGGCTTGTTAGAAAGGAGAATCTCAGGCCTCAACTTAGGCCTTCTGATTCAGCGTTTTAACAATATTCATATGCACATTGAAGTTACAGAAGCAGTGGTCTAGATGAGCACTTCTCAGAGTGTGGCACCTGAACCACCTGCATTAAACGCACCCAGGGGGTAGAGGGGCGGGGAGATTATGATTCTATATATCTGAGGGGGGAGCCCTGGAATCTTCCCAAGAGGACAACCAGCAACACGACGGTTGCTTTCCCCTGGCCCACGTGGAAATCTCCTCATTAACCCTAAAAGGTCAAAGCATGCACATTGCAAGTGTGGCTGAGTTGGTAATAACCTATGGAAATGTTTCCTCAACCTGGCAGATGTGGCGTTTCTGCTCTCTGACCTGTAATAGAGTAGGTCGTAGTCATTAAATTCAGCATTCAGATTGACACAGAAATGAGTCTCTCTGTTCTTTTGAGTTAGTGACTGAACAGACCGGAATTTGGATACAAGGCCTCTACCTCAAAAGCAGCATCAAAAATATAAAATGTTGATGATTAGATTCATCTTTCTCGGATGGGCCAGGGGAAAGCAACCATCGTGTTGCTGGTTGTCCTCTTGGGAAGATTCCAGGGCTCCCCCCTCAGATATATAGAATCATAATTTCAAAAAAAACCTCTCAAAATACACAGTAGAGAGACAAGCCAAAGAGCAAATTCCCGTAATGATATTTCTTCATTTTATAGTGATCTGTGTTTGAAATTTTTGCTTGGGTCCAGATTTTTAAATGTTTATGAGAAAAAAAAAAAAAAGAAGAAGGAAGAAGCAGCTAGGGCTGGGAAATTTGATCTCTTAAAAGATGTGTTTGCAGTATGTAATACTTCCATGTAGCTTTGAAAGCATTTCAGCTCACATAAGATCTTTAAAAGCTTCTATGGTAACAGTAGCTTTACGAAGATTGATCTTCAAATACCTAGGATTCCAAAGTATCCTTCACACTTGACTTAAAGTGACAGAACTGAAATCTTTGTAATGATAAAGTAAAATAAGACCATTGGGAGTGTAATGGATAATAAAATGGAATGGGGAACTGCAATATGATCTACATGTAATTGTTAGATAATTACTGAGTTAAAATCAGCAAAAAGCAAAGAAACTTAAACCTGGAAAAGGTTTTTGGGGTTTTGCTTTAATGACGCTCCTTAGAATAGTGTTTCTTAAACCTTTTGGGGAAGTACAGAGGAGCTCCTTTGGCGATATAATGAAAAGCTATAGACTTCCCAGATGAATTGCCTGCAAGCAATTTCTGGAGTTATATTGACTCCCTGGAGCTCATATTAGAACCTCAGCTTTGACACTAATTTTTAATTTTTTAATTTTCTCATTGATTTGAGAGACAAGAGGGAGTTTGAGAATGAGAGAGAAAGGGAAGCATCAACTCATTGTTTCACTTAGTTGTTCCATTTAGTAGTGTACTCGATCGCCACCTGGGTGCGCAGGGCGCTTTATCCACTGATCCACCCTACTACGGCCTTGACACTGAATTTTAAGAAAATCGCTCTAGGCTTAGGAGCAACTTTATCAGCATCAAGGTCCTAGGTCAGGGGTCAGTATCTATGGCTCGCGAGCCAGATGTGGCTCTTTTGATGGCTGCATCTGGCTCGCAGACAAATCTTTAATAAAAAAAATAACGTTAAAAATATAAAACATTCTCATGTATTACAATCCATTCATTTCCTACCGCTCATGTTCATGGTTGCGGGTGGCTGGAGCCAATCACAGCTGTCCTCCGGGACAACACCAAATTTTTATTGGATAATGTGTAACATACACAGGTCGTTCGTTGTATGGCTCTCACGGAATTACATTTTAAAATATGTGACATTCATGGCTCTCTCAGCCAAAAAGGTTCCCCACCCCTGTCCTAGGTGGTTGGTAAAATTAGGGCTGATTATTTTCATTTAAACTGAGACATTTAGGTCAGCAATCTCATGAGCATGGGCTGAGGCCAAGTGAAAAACCAGACCACTAGATTATGCCAGGAAAAGTTTCCCCTTATTGAGGAAGCCTGATGCTGTCTTCCTGCTCTCAGGGAACCCCAGAGTTAGTTGCACGGGCAGAGCCTGGGGACCTCTCCAGCTTCCTTCACATCAGAAGGTGAAAACTTTTGTTTAAAGTTAGGAAGGAAACTAGGCTGTTAAAAAACACTGCCTATATACCCTCATTTACCTGTGTACTCTAAGACGTCCGAGGTGGAAGACTTACTCCTTCCCCGTTTCCTACTTACACTGATGAGGACCGACCCCAGAAGGCCAAGGTGGCATTCTCATGGCCCTCTCTCCACAGCCTCCTGCCACTTGGCCAGAGCAGGAAGCGGCGTCGGTGCTTTCCCCACAATGCCCGCCGCCCACCCTGGCAGGGAGCCACGGGATCCGAGCCCCGCCTACCGGCACCATGGAGTAGGTCATCATCATCATCATGTCTTGGCTTTCCGCGCGGAGGTGCGGCACCGGCTCCCCAGCGTGGCTGCGCTTGTTGCGCGCAGCGCCTGCAGGGTCCGCGGGTGGCGGGGGCACCCGGCGGGGCGCGCGATTCAACTCCTCCAGGAAGGCGCGCACGGCGCTGTCCTGGCTCTGCTCCCTGCCCCGCTGCACCTCCAGAGCCCGCAGCGCCGCGCTCAGCCCGCGCCACTGGCACAGCGCAAACACGGTGCCTGCGGCGTTGAGCGCTGAGAGTAGGGCCAGGGCGGCCAGGGCACCGCGCAGCCCCCAGCCCGCGCCCCCACAGCTTCGCTCCGCGCTTGGGGCCATGCTCTGCGCGCCTCGGGCCAGTGGGCAGGGCTGGACCGTCTCCCGCCCGGGCAGCCTTTATACACCACGGGCAAGCCGTGGGCTGGTGGCAGAGCCGTGAGTCACGTTGCCCTTTGGCCTGGCTGGCGGGGCGGGCTGGGTACAGTAGCAGTGGCGCCCGAGCAGCCCGGAGGGACAGGCAGGCGGTGATGAGTAGAGGGGAAGAGGAGTGCAGACAGCCAGCGTAGGAGGGGTAGACAGGGCTCATGCTCCCGGTGCTGGCCAAGCAAACCATCAAACCCGCCTGTCCCTCCTTTCCCTGCTGCCTTGCCCGTGGGTATGGGTATTGCCTGGCCTAGACGGGCAGATGAGGGTCAGACTGAGGGGGAGAGAAGGAATTTTTACCGCTGGGAAGTTGCTGTATTCTTCCCACTGTTCCACCCCTCCCCCTTCTACTCCCCACTGCCCTCCCTGGAGAAAAGGACCAGCATGCCCTGATGCCAAGGCAATGGCCACTGTCTCTGGAAGGGCAGTTGCTGGGCCCGGTACAGGCTGTCCATCACACCTCCCACCATCTCAGGACCCTGTATAGCCACGGAAGACCCCACTAGATCTTGCCAATGAAGAGGATGGATAGAGACAGGGAGATAACTGACATTGGAGGGTTAAGAAGGCCACTGGTCAGAAACAGAAAAGCTCTGCCTGGCAAGCAGGAGTCATCTGTGAAGGGAGATTCCCAGGATTTCACAGGTCAAGAACTCTCCCATGAAAACTACTCGTGGGAAGTGGCAGAGTGAAAAGAGAAAAATTCAAGAGTGGGAATCAAGAGACCTGGTTCTAATCCCATTCTAATCCACTACCCACCTGGGGTGGGGCCTTTACACCTGTCCCTAGACAACTCCGGACCGATTCTGAGTTGCTTTCTGGCTGAAGGGCTAGGACTCTAGCCAGGCCTCTTACTTAGCCTGCTTTGCTTGAGGGGCCAGATGCTGAGTTATTATTCCTTTACAACCTCCCTTTTCTGTCAGCTCAGATGCCTGCTGTGCCTCAGGGGCCACTGTTCCCCAAACTCAGAGTCGCTTCTCCACCACTTTGCTCTCTCAGCTCTCCCCAGAACGGGTCTGCCACACTAGGGCCCCAGGGCCTACAGGAAGCCCTGGGGGTGTGGGGGTACTCCAACCAGAAACCATGATTGCTGTTTCCACAGCCTCTTAGCTCAGAGGAGGGGGTGGTTCATCGAGCCAGTTGGAATTGTCAAGGAGAAAGGACTTTCGTTAGCATAAGGGGTCACAGCTGTTTCAGCACTGAGGGAACCAGTGGGATGACAGGGAAGCAAGCACCTTACGATAACCATCTCTTCCTCAAAGAGGTACGGTAAATTCTAGTTCTCGTCAGTGGCTTTTGTTTTGTTTACACAGAAGCAAGCCCAGGGAGTCTCATGCTTCTTGCCTACTACTCACCAGTGTGGGCCAGGGTAGAATCTCTGAGGAAGCACAAGAAAACCAAAGTTACATCTCAGAAGGTCTGTGTTAAGGTCTGGATTCCTCGGGTTTTTTTTGTTGTTGTTGTTGTTGTTGTTGTTTGTTTGTTTTTTTGACAGAGACAGAGAGAGAGAATCAGAGAGAAGGATAGATAGGGACAGACAGACAGTAAGGGAGAGAGATGAGAATCATCACATTTTCGTTGTGGCACTTTAGTTGTTCATTGATTGCTTTCTCATATGTGCCATGACCGTGGGGCTACAGCAGACTGAGTAACCCCTTGCTGGAGCCAGCGACCTTGGGTCCAAGCTGGTGAGCTTTGCTCAAGCCAGATGAACCCGTGCTCAAGCTAGCGACCTCGGGGTCTCGAACCTGGATCCTCCGCATCCCAGTCTGATGCTCTATCCACTGCGCCATCGCCTGGTCAGGCATGGATTCCTGAGTTTTTTAATAGGGACACTGACCACCTTGAATATTCTTAGAAGACTATGTGGATGAGGAGCCTAGGAAAGCATGAAAGTCCAAGTGGATCATGAAGAACCCACCTATAGGGACAGGATGGTTGGGAGGGGAAGGAGATGATACAGACAACTTTGTCCAGTTTTTCCCAAATCTCACACGCTGTGACCTGATTGAAGAATTGCCATGTGTCCTTATCTCTTGTCATCCAGGCTTAGGATGCCAATGGTAAGGCTTGGGACCAATGGAAGAAGACACAGAGAGACAGAGTTGGGGGTCAGCTCCAGTGAAATCTTCGTACTGGAGATTACTACTGAGCACTTACTATCTGTTGGGCACAGTGATGGGCTTTAGAGTTTTAAAAATACACAAGACAAGCAACTTGTAGTGTGAGCAGTTGGAGAGCCACAGAACCTCCTGATCTTCTCTTTATGTTAACATTCATTGCATTTACTGTTGCCTGCCCACCACTGCCCACCATCAATAACAGAATATACTGCTCCTGAGGTTAGGGACCACATCTTGTTTAATCCTGACTCACCCAACACCTGGCACAGTTCCTGGCTTGAAACAGCCATTCAATAATTGCCTTTGAATGAGTGGATGAACAAATGAATGCATGAAAGGCTGTTTAGTGAGGGTATTTCTGTGTGAAACGTGTGTGTGTGCAGTGGTGGTAGGGCTTAAGAATAAAACACTGCTTATGCCACAAATGTGCCCCCATCTTCCTTGGAAGGCTGCCTGTCTAGTGGTCAGGAGATGAGGGTAGCCTGACATACATACCTCCACCTCCTCTGGTTCAGAATTCAGAGCCAGCAGAAAGAATCGAGTTCCACTTCCACTTGGAACCAGCCAGGCTCTTCCCGACAACCTTGAGCCAAGACGCTGGCCCTCTAGGGCTGTAGGACTCCAAAGGCTTATGGCACAGACAGTGGGCGGGGTGAATGCAGTGCCTGACATACTGCACTGGGGCCAAGAGAGGGGCAGAAAGAGGGCAAAAAGGAGCCAGAGTCTTTTCCACCCAACCCTTCTCCTTGTGTCCTCTCCAAGTCTTTCTGTGTAAGAATATGATATTTACAAGGAAGGAGAAGGTGGGACATGTTGTATGACCTACAGTGCGGATGATCTTCACTCATCCCTCACTCCAAAATGTCTGTATCCAAACAGCTGGCCTTGCATTGTTCTCTCTCGCCTTTCTCCTGTCCCCTCTCTTCACCACATATCAACCTTTCTCCTTCTCTGGCCTATCTCAGGATGGCCCGTGTAAGGTCTAGCTGCGAGTCCCCTTCCTCATCAAGCTCTGCCTTCTTGCCAGCCTCAAGCTCTCCCTGTCCCTGAACTCTGCAAGCCCCAGGGACTCAGAGATTATGAGTATGGGCTTTAGAATCAGAGAGACCTGAGCTTGGAACCACCTTTTAACTGTGACATTGGGTATGTTGCTCAGCTTCTCCAAGAAGACTATAATTTTATCTATGTTGTAGGGTTGTAAAGGTTTAATGAAAAAATACATGTAAAGTACTTGGCACTCAGTAAATGCGCAGTGAAGCTTAGTGCTGGTGGCGGTGGGCTATCTGAACTTGCTAACACCTATTTAGTGCTGTAAGGCCCGTGGCCATGGCCATGCAGGTTCACATTGGATTTGAGTAGACGGTAAAAGGAACTGTGGAGCTGGAGGACGGTGGGCCATTCGGTTTATTAGTATCTTGCAATGGCTGATGAGCAAGCAGGCAGGGAAAAAATGCTTCTCTCTCTCTCAGGGCTGATGAGCAAACAGGTGGGGGGTGGGGGGTGGGGTGGGGGAAACCCCTTCTCCAGCAAACAATAGTAAAAATGGCCTCTCCCAATGGCAACAGGCAATCCACAATCTACAATCTGCCACCCTGAGGGCAAGCACCTGCAGTCTTATATACACTGTACACATGAGGTTCTGCCCATGCTCATGCACCAGTCAGGCAAAGTACAAGTGAGCAAGCCTAACACACTTGTTTGCCCAACATTTGATCGCTTTAGGGTTGCTTGCTTCTTCACAATCTACATGATAGGTATCTTCTGCGATGTTCTCTGTGCGAGGAGTGAGGCACATTACATAAACCGACTACAGCAATAGCACAAGTTATACAATTCCAATAATTACAAAGGTGCCCTTCACAATGTCTCCCTGAGCACTCTGGCCAAGGCACTGACTGGAGGCCCGTCTCTAGTCCCCTATCCCACAGTAGGTGGGAGGGCCTGTATAGTCCAGGGCTGTGTCCATGGAAACCATAGAGTGTCCTTGGTATGTCTCTGCAACTGGATGAGAGCAGCTTCCCGGTGCAGGAGGCCCTTCACCAGAGCTAGGACCTCCCCGCCCCCCACAGTCAGGGTCTCTCATACTGTCCAAAAGTGGCATGACCATCCAATAAGGGAGCTGGTGTCCCCTTCTGGTTGCAGTCCAAGAATCCACTACACTACTCAATGATCAGTCCACAATAGACAGCCCAGTTCTCTGTGCAATTCACCGAGGTAAAAGTCCATTACAGGTAATTAGGCATACAGCTCTATTAATGGACCTCAGCACCTTTCCATAAGTGCTCTGTCCATTATCACAAGCCTCATCCAAACCCCTCAGCAAGCTTACAGGTCCTGGAGGGGTCAAACACATTCAAGGCCTGTGCTGCCTTAAGAGTTCTTTTATCTGTTGCTGTTGCCACTTCAAAAAAAGCACCTATTATCTTCTAATGCCAACACCTGCTGCACATTAGAAGGTGATCAATAGATTGTCAATTTCACATGGAGCCTTCGGCCCCCCCACCCATCCCTGATAGCGGGTCTCTCCTCCTCCCCCCTATTCAAATGGGAACAATGGGTCTTCGGGAGGATCCTCCTCTCCCACAGCTGTCTCCAGCAAGCAATCCTGCAACTGTGCAACCTGAACACCAACCATTTTCTTGGCCACTGCCTGGGCTGCCCACTTCTTCAGTGGCTGGAACTTCTGTTCCTGCTCAAGCTGCCGCCAAAGCTCTAAAAGGATTTTATTAGATCTGCTATACAATTTCTTCCTATCTGCCCCAGCCGCAATCAAATCTACCCAAATCTGTGTTCGGGTAACCTTTATAGCAGGGGTAGTTAACCTTTTTATACCTACTGCCCACTTTTGTATCTCTGTTAGTAGTAAAATTTTCTAACCGCCCACTGGTTCCACAGTAATGGTGATTTATAAAGTAGGGAAGTAACTTTACTTTATAAAATTTATAAAGCAGAGTTACAGCAAGTTAAAGCATATAATAATAATTACTTACCAAGTACTTTATGTCAGATTTTCACTAAGTTTGGCAGAGTAAATCTTTATAAAACAACTTACTATAGTTAAATCTATCTCTTTATTTATACTTTGGTTGCTCTGCTACCACCCACCATGAAAGCTGGAACACCCACCAGGTTGACCACCACTACTTTATAGGCCCATTTCCCTTGTTAGTCGGGGCTGGGGGAGGGGGGCAGCACAGGCAGTGGCCCTCCCTGCTTTATGATTCTGTACTGCCTCCAGCTCCTCCAAATCTGCTACCTTCTGCAGAGGGGGTTGTGGCTGCCCTGGAGGGACTCTTGGTTGCTGGGTTTTTACCCTCTGGGCAACTACTGGACAGGCTTTAAGCCTGTGGACAGCAGCTTCAGCCCAAGACTCCTCTTCAGAAGAGGAGAAGTTGGAAACGCCTGCTCCTGCCAACTCAGAGCCACTCCACTAGAATGAATGCTATTCCTTCTTCAGTGACTATTTTGGCTCCTGTGGCTGCCGGCTCTCAGCCTGAAGCTGAGACTCAAGCTCTTGAACCCACAGTTGTTTCTCCAATAGCTGTAGCTGCCAACGTTCAGCTTCCAGGGCAAATTGCAACTCGCAAACCTGTAATTCTTTCTTCAGAGACCATTCTAGTTCCAGGTGCTGTTGACACTCAGCCTGCACCTCACACTGCAGCTCTTGAACCTGGTTGGCCTCTTTCTCCAGCGCTCGTTCCAGTTCATGCTGTCATTGGTGCTCAATCTTTTCTTGCAGGGTTGTAAAAAGTACCCAGCCCACTGCCCCCAAAATGACAGCCACAGGGAATTATATGCTGGAGAACAACTACCACTCCTCTATTACACCCTTCAAGGGTGGTGGCGGCTCCATACAGATCTGATCTGAATCCTGCTGGCTGCACCAGAGGTAAGACCAGTGTCCATGGTCATGCAGGTTCACATTAGATTCAGGCAGATGGTAAAGGAACTGTGGAGCTGGAAAATGGTGGGCCAATCCATTTATTAGTGTCTTGCAATGGTGAATGAGCAAGGAGGCAGGGAAAAACAGTTTCTCTGTCTCTCAGGGCTGATGAACAAACAGGCTGGGGTGGGGTGGGGGACCCCTTCTCTGGAAAACAATAGCAAAAATGGCCCTTCTCAATGGCAGCAGGCAATCCACAATTTACAATCTGCCACCCAGAGGACAAGCACCTGCAGCCTTACATAGACTATACACACATGGTGCTGCCCCGTGCTCATGCTTCAGTCAGGCAAAGTACAAGCGAGCAAGCCTAACACACTTGTTTGCTCACAGGTGCCTTGTGCTGTTGACCAGTATCTTAGTTCTTCCAGATCTTAGTCCTTTAATTGGGTAATAGTATGCTTAAAGGAGGGAATGCTCTTCACTGTGTCCCTCACAGCAAGGGCTTGTGCCAAGTAGGAATATTTGATTAATCAATCGATTAACTAATCATACTTTGTTGATGCTTGTTAAAGAACAGAACTTTTGAATGCATCATAAACTTGGCTGTCTGAATATAGCGGCTTTTAAAAACAAAACAAAACAAAACAAAACGAATTAAAGTGGCTTTGAAGTTGATTATGTGGGGCCCTTCAATCTCTAGTTTCCTATGCTGCCCGCCAATTCTTGAGAGGCTGATATGTCGTCAACATAGGCTGTCCTGCCTAGTATTTCTCAGGATGGGCTGACACTTTCTACTTACTATTTTTTTTTAAAGTTAGCTATTAATCTGACCTGTTTTGTGGACAGAGAGGGTTCAAGAGACAGTGAGGACATGGGGAGAGATTTGAATTCCCTCTTCTGGAGACCAGAGAAGCCAAGAACATTGTGTGCTATCTTTACAATGAGAAGTAGTTTTTCTATTAACAGGCAGATGCTCCGTTTCCAAAGGTTAGACAGGATGCTCCTTAGAAAATGATTCCATCTGGTTAACTTTAGGGCCCCGGAGAACGAATTCAATTCAGAATATATTCCGACTTTCATTCCACAGCATTTCTTCCTGATTGTGAAGTGAATGATGTTCATTTACTCGGTGCCCTGGGTATTTTTACTTGGCCCCCATGATGAGGTTGGCAGCGACGCTGTGACCTCTGTAGGCACTTTGCTACCTCCCCCCACCCTTCTCTCCTGCCAGTGGTTAGGGACAAAGTTTCTCTGCTGGTCGCCACCGTGTACATCTTCCACTCAACCACCTCTGGTTTTAACTCCCCATTTCTACATTTTCACCCCAAGAAGTTTCAAGCCAACCAACCAAAGTCAGTAATTCTCTTTTTCTTCGTTCGCTCACTCATTCATTCACCCATCCATTCACTTATCCATTTATTCAACTAATTGGGTGCTTACTATCTGTCAGGAACTGTGCTAGATAGTTCTTCATCCTATGAAGAAATAGAATGAAGAAGGAAACCAGACACATTCCCACCTTCCTGAAGCCTACAGTCCAAGTGGGAGATGAGATTAACCAAGTAATCACAGATGTGAGAGTATAATTCTAAATGAGATGATGAAATAAATGCCCTGGAGGAAAGGAGTGTGATTTTGTGAGACATCATCACTGAGGAGCCTGTCCCAGATGTGGGGTGTGGGGTCAAGAAAGGCTACCCTGAGGAACTAATAATGGTGCTTGGTCTGGGAAAGGCTGAGTCGTTATTAATAAGGTAGAGTGTGGGTGGAAGAGTTGCAGGCAGAGGGAACAACATGTGCAAGGCCCTATGGCAGGATATACTATGGCTTATTTTAGGGACCATAAGAAAGTCATTGTGGCTTCAGCATAGAGAGAATGGGGGTCAGAGAGGAGAAGGGAATGAAGTAAGGCTGGAAACTGAGTGGGACCTCAGAGGGTTGGGATCTTTACTGTGAGATCAATGGGAAGCCAGTGAGGAGGTGTGTGTGTGTGTGTGTGTGTGTGTGTGTGTGTGTGTCTGGAGGGACTGGGTTGGTGGAAGACAGAGTTTCTTTTTAAAAAATTACCTTTTATTGACAGGATTTGTAGTGGCTTCTGTCACTATGGAAACTATTTATATATATATAATCTCTGACCTCCACCAAGCTAAATTTTAGCCTTTAAACCCACCTTTCCAAATGAAATAAAGGATTGAGTTCTAGAAAATATCACTTTGTCTTTAACTGCACATTTAAAGGTACTTGAAAAATAGAATCATGACTAACATTTAAATGATTTGCCAGCTCTTGATACTAGCTGAGGTTTTTGTGTGATATTCAGCAGGCATTTGCATTTTCTGAGAAATCAGCCTTTGGTGCTTTAAGGCGAGAGCACCAAATCAGATTATCTGTAGGGCTAGGAATAAGAATAGATGATATGCATGACCTGTGGTGGTGCAGTGGGTAAAGTGTTGGCATGGAATGCTGAGGTCGCTGGTTCCAACCCTGCGTTTGCCTGGTCAAGGCACATAGAAGAAGAAATTACTACAAGTTGATGCTTCCTGCTCATCTCCACCCCCTTATCTCTAAAATAAATAAACAAGATCTTTTTTAAAAAAATGAATAGATGATATTGCTTCCCTTGTGAGATTTGGTCTAAGTTGAGCAGGTAACAACAGATTTCCATCTCTCATAGTTCGTAGAGTTTCAAGTCACCCAATCATTGTTAGACAAGGAGCTGTCCAAGGTTGTTCAGTAGTGTTATTTCAACTCTCCACTAGGCTTTCTTTGTTTCCTTTGTTGGCAATAAATGTACCCCTCCCCATCTCACTTCATCCAGCTCTTCTAGTGCATCACAGCAGTTGTCACAGGTTGGGTTCTCTGCAGTAAGTGCTGAGATGAAATTTGGGGTGCAAGATATTTATTAGGGATTACTCCTATGAAGAAAGGAAGAAGCAGAATTAAGGAGAAGTAGACTCCCACTCAGTGCAGTCCTGCAAAGCCTCAGCCCAATCTCTCGGGAGCTCTGGATTGAGTATTGCCCATTACAGTGTGCTGTGTCAGCTGGCATTTCTGAGTCTGTCAGGGGGCAGATGTGGGCATTCTCCAGAAAGGTGTGACCTTGGGCCAGGTGGCACTTGCAGCTGTGGTACACCTTGACTTCATACACTACAGATCCTTTATGAAAGAGGATGGGGCACATCTCTGTGTACCACATCAACCACCTGATTAATGTCAAAGATAGGTCTGCAAATTCCAACATTAATAGACTTTAAATTGTGACCTTGGCCCTGGCCAGTTGGCTCAGCAGTAGAGCGTCAGCCTGGCGTGCGGGGGACCCGGGTTCGATTCCTGGCCAGGGCACATAGGAGAAGTGCCCATTTGCTTCTCCACCCCCCCTCCTTCCTCTCTGTCTCTCTCTTCCCCTCCCGCAGCCAAGGCTCCATTGGAGCAAAGACGGCCTGGATGCTGGGGATGGCTCCTTGGCCTCTGCCCCAGGTGCTAGAGTGGCTCTGGTTGCGGCAGAGCGACCCCCCGGAGGGGCAGAGCATCGCCCCCTGGTGGGAAGAGCATCGCCCCTGGTGGGCATGCCGGGTGGATCCCAGTCGGGCGTATGCGGGAGTCTGTCTGACTGTCTCTCCCCGTTTCCAGCTTCAGAAAAATACAAAAAAAAAAAAAATTGTGACCTTGTCAGACTATAGAGATAAGTCATGTTTTTCACCTGGAGTTATGGCTTTTCAGTAAATAAAAAGAGTGATTTTGAGCCTTGCCAGGAGGTGTCGCAATGGATAGAGCATTGCCCTGCGATGCTGAGGATCCAGTTCTAAATCCCAAAGTCACCAACTTGAGCGCTGGCTCACCAGGCTTGAGATTGGGTTTATGAGCTTGAGCATGGGCTTGTGGGTTTTAGCATGGGATCATAGACATGACCTCATGGTCACTGGCTTGAGCCCTAAGGTTGCTAGCTTGAGCCCAAGTTGCTGGCTTGAGCAAAGGGTCGCTTGCTGGAGCCCATCCCCCCTACCTCCCCCCACCCCTGGTCAAGGCACATACAAGAAAGCAATGAAGCACCTGAGGTGTTGCAATTATGAGTTGATGCTTCTCATCTCTCTCTCTTCCTGTCTGTCTGTTCCTGTCTGGCTTTCTCTCTCTTTCTTGCAAAAAAAAAAAAAAGTGCTTTTGAGAAACTGAATGAAAATATAAAGAAAACTTCTATGAGTGTCTTTGAGACAGCTAAATCCATGAAAGTAAGTTAATACTGCAAAGCCTCACTTAAGAAACGTGAATCACTTTTTAAAAGGACAAACAAAGCCTTACATGTTTAGGCCTTCAGTTTTTAAAGTACTTTCTCACATCAGTTGAGCCTCATAACAAACTATAGAAATGATCCCTGAAAGTATAGTCTTAGTTGAGCCTCATAATAAGCCTGTGAAGTGAGCAGGGCAAGTCTCACAACCATTTCATGGATGAGAAAGCAAAAGGCTCAGAAGGTTAAGTGACCTACTCAAGATCATACTATTGAAATCTCATTAGCATTCATCCATCCTTCTTGATCAAAAGTGGAGACCTTCTTTATTTAAATTTTATTTATTTATTTACTTTTAGTGAGAGACAGACAGGAAGGGAGAGAAATGATGAGAAGCATCAATTCATAGGTGCACCAATTTATTTGTTCATTGATTGCTTCTCATACATGCCTTGATTGGGGGAGGGGGCTCACGCAATGCCAGCAACCCCATGCTCAAGCCAGCAACCTTGGGCTCAAGCCAGTGACCTTTGGGCTCAAGCCAGCAATCATGGGATCATATCGATGATCCCATGCTCAAGCCAGCAACCGTGCACTCAGGCTGGCGACCTCAGGGTTTCAAACTTGGGTCCTCAGCATTCCAGGTCAATGCTCTATCCATTGTGCCACCACTGGTTAGGCAAAAGTGGAAACCTTCTTTTCCTAAATAAGAAGGCCAGTTAGGAATGTTCAAGTTGATGGACAGGAAGTAGAAAAATAGGGCTGGGAAAGGATTCAGCTGAGAGCGGCACTTGGCTTCAAGGCTTAAAAACAAAGGAGGGGCAAGCACTGAATGCTAGAATGTGTAAGCTTCAAGAGAAAGGAATCCAGTCCCCAATCTAGCATTTTATGGAGGGTTCAGAGAAAGGAAGGGTTTCAGATCATGATTTCCTGGAGACCAGGCAGGGAAACCATCATCTGTGCATCTCAAAGATGAATAGGGAATCTGAAAAAAAGGTGACCTGGGGACCTGAGAGCCCAAGACCTATCCTTCCCAGGGTCAGAAGGCAGATAAAAGCGATATGCCTCCCCGCTCCAGAGGCTATGTGGGAGGGACCAAAAAGATTCCTGTCAATTGCAAGCCTGGAAAGGATGGAAGTTCATTTGCAGAACGAGCGGACTAAAGCCAGGCACAGGAGCAAGCCAGCCAGGGTGAATGCAGGTCAGATACAGATGCTGTACTGAGATGACTTCTTTTTTCTTTTCTTTTTTTTTTGGTATTATTCCGAAGTGAGAAGAGGGGGGTGGGGAGGGGAGGGACGTGGGGGAGGGCAGACAGACAGACTCCCGCATGTGCCCTACCAGGATCCAGGATCCAGGATCCACCCGGCATGCCTATCACAGGGTCAATGCTTGGCCCCTCTGGAGGGTTGCTCCACTACAATTGGAGCCATTCTAGCACCTGAGGCAGAGGCCAGGGAGCCATCCTCAGCGCCTGGGGCCAACTTTGCTCCAATGGAGCCTTGGCTGTAGGAGGGGAAGAGAGAGACAGAGAGGAAGGAGAGGGGTAAGGGTGGAGAAGGCGCTTCCCCTGTGTGTCCTGGCCGGTAATCGAACCCGGGACTTCTACACGCCAAGCTGATGCTCTACCGCTGAGCCAACCAGCCAGGGCCATGATTTCTTGTTTTGTTTTTGTTTTTTAAGATTTTATTTATTCATTTTAGAGAGGAGAGAAGGAGGAGAGAGAGAGAGAAGAGGGGAGGAGCAGGAAGCATCAACTCCCATATGTGCCTTGACCAGGTAATCCCAGGGTTTTGAACCGGCGACATCAGCATTCCAGGTCGATGCTTTATCCACTGCGCCACCACAGGTCAGGCCCATGATTTCTTGTTTTAAAGAGATGTGCACAGTTGTGATATTAGACTATACCTTCCCTCCTTCCTTCCTTTTTCTTTCTTTTCTTTCATCTCAGAAAACAATTAGAAATGTGTCATTTTACTTTATTTTTTCTTCCAAATTTTGTTTAACTATAGTAAGAATACTTAACATAAGGTTTAACCTGTTTACAAATTTTCGATATATTATACAATGTTGTCCATAGGCACAGAGTCAAACAGCTGCTCTCTAGAGCTTATTCGTCTTGCTTAAGCAGAACATCATGTCCTTTGATTAGTAACTTGCCATCTCCCCCTTTGCCCCCAGGCCCTGGAAACCACCATTCTACTCTTTGATTCTATGAATTTGACAATTTTAGATACCTCATGTAAGTGAAATCATGTATACATACTATTTGTCTTTCTATGACTGGTTTATTTCACTTAGCATAATGCCCTCAAGGCTTATCCATACTGTCTCATACTGCAAAAAAAAAACATTTTTAAAAGCAAGACCCAAGAGAGAGAGAGAGAGAGAGAAAGAGAGAGAGAGAGAGAAAGGAGGGAAAGGAAGATGGGAGGGGAAGGGAGAGAGATGAGAAATATCAACTTGTAGTAGCATCACATTAGTTGTTCATTGATTGCTTCTTATACATATCTTGATGGGGAAATGGAGGCTCAAGCTGAGCCATTAACTCATTCATTGCTCAAGCCAGTGACCTTGGGCTCAAGCCAGTGATCATGGGCTTCAAGCCAGTGACCTAGGCTTCAAGCCAGCGATCATAGGGTCATGCCAGATGAGCCCGTCCTCAAGCCAGCAACCTCGGGGTTTTGAAACTGAGTCCTCTGCGTCCCAGTCCAATGCTCTATCCACTTACACCACTGCCTGGTCAGGCTACAATTTCAGGTCTTATGTGTAAGTCTTTAATACATTTCAAATTTATTCTTTGTGTATTGTGAAAGATAAGGACCCAGTTACATTCTTTTGTATATTTATATCCAGTTTTCTCAACATCACTTGTTGAAGAGACTAATCATTATCCATTCTGTATTATTAGCAATCTTGTCAAACATTGGTTAATTGTATATGCATAAATTTATTTCTGGGTTCTTTATTCTGTTCCATTGGTCTATATGTCTATCTTTATGCCAGTAAACTACTATGCTGTTTTGATTACTGTAGCTTTATATATAAGTTGAAATCAGGAAATGTAATGCCTACAGCTTAATTCTTCTCAAGATTGATTTGACTATTCATTTATTTGGTCTTTTGGTGGTCTATCTGAATTTCAGAATTGTTTTTTAAAAAAACTACAATTGAGATTTTGACAGAGATTGAATTTGAAGATAAATTTGGATAGTATGGACATTTTAACAATATTACATCGTCCGATCCATGACCACAAACTGTTTTTTCTTTTGTTTCTTTTAATTGATTTTTAAACATTCTTTAATCAATGTTTTGTATGTAAGTCTTTCACTACTTTAGTTAAATTTATTCCTAAGTATTTTATTTTTTTGGTGTTATTGTAAATGAAATTGGTTTTCTAAATTTCCTTTTTAGATTTGTTTGCTTTTAGGTTTGCTGTTACTGTATAGAAACACAACTGATTTTTGCATGTTGATTTTATATCCTACAAGTTTACTGAATTCATTTGTTGGTGATAATGATTTTTTTTATGGAGTCTTTAGAGTTTTTTATGTATAAGATTATGTTGTTTGCAAACAAGGACAATTTTACTTTTTTCTTTCTGATATGAATACCTTATATTTACTTTTCTCATCTATTTTCTCTAGCTAGGACTTTCACCACTATGTTGAATACAATGGCAAAAGTGGGCATCCTTGCCTTGTTCTTGATCTTAAAGGAAAAGCTTTCAGTTCTTCATCATTGAGTAGGATGCTAGCTGTGGGCTTCTCATACATAGCTTTTATTACATTGGGGTACTTTCCTTCTATTCCTAGTTTGTTCAGGGGCTTTTTATTTTTATTTAATTTTTTAAGTGAGAGAAGTGGAAATAGAGAGGCTGACTCCCACATGCGCCCTGACCAGGATCCACCCGTCAACCCATGTTGAGGCCGATGCGTGAATCAACCAAGCTATCCTCAGCACCTGGCACCAATGCTCGAACCAGTCAAGCCACTGGCTGTGGGAAGAGAAGAAAGAGAGAAAGGGGAGAGGATGGGGGAGAGAAGCAGATGGTTGCTTCTCATGTGTGCCCTGACCAGGGGTTGGACCCAGGAATTTCTAATGCTGGGCCAATGCTCTATCCACTGAGCCAAATGGCCAGGGTTGTTAAGGGACTTTTTAGTTTTTTTTTTTTTTTTAGCAAGAGAGAGAGACAGGAAAGGAGAGAGTAGTTGCAGCACTTTAGTTGTTCACTGATTGCTTCTAACTATGTGCCTTGATGGGGGGAAGGGGGCTCCAGCTGAGCCAGTGACCCCTTGCTCAAGCCAACAACCTTGGGCCCAAGCCAGGGACCATGGGATCATGTCAATGATCTTATGCTCAAGTTGTTGACCCTGCACTCAAGCTGGTGAGCCCGTGCTCAAGCTGGCAACCTTAGGGTTTCAAACCTGGGACCTCAGCATCCCAAGTTGACACTATTCACTGTGCCACCACCAGTCAGGCAATCAGGGGCTTTTTAAAAAGTCATAAACAAGTGATGAATTTGTTAAACTTTTTGTTACAGTTATTGAGATGATCATATGATTACTAATGTGGTATATCACACTGATTGATTTTCATATGCTGAACCATCCTTGGATCCAGGGATAAATTCCACTTGGTCATAGTGTATGATCCTTTTAATGTACTATTGGATTCATTTTGCTAGTATTTTGTTGAGGATTTTTTGCCTCTGTACTTATCAGGGATAGTGGCCTATAGTTTTCTTTTCTTGTGTTATCTTTGTCTGCCTTTGGTATTGGGATAATGTGGCCTCATAAAATGAGTATGGCTGTGTTCTCTCCTTTTCAATCATTTGGAAGACTTTGAAGATGACTGGCATTAATTTTACTTTAAATGTTTAGTAGAATTCACCAGTGAGGCCATCTAGTCCTGGGCTTTTCTTTGTTGACAAGTTTTTGATTACTGGGGTTAGGAATTCTGGCAAAAGGGTTTCCTGAACTTTCTTACTGGTTTCAGTGAGTGTGGCTTCATATTTACCTGGGGTACATGAGTCTTTCAATTGGCCTCTATATTTCTCAGAGGGAATTAGTCCATGAATTTTTGCTGAATTAGTGTGTCCACTGGGAGAAGGAGGGTTCTGATTTTCCTACTCTGCCATCTTGCTTATGTCATCTGAAATGACTTTTTTTTTTTCTTCCAGAAAATGACTTCTTGAATGGGACTTATGCTGCTTTCTTTTTCTTTTAAATTTTTTAAAAAATTAATGTTTAGAGAGAAAGAGAAACATTAATTTATTGTTCCACTTATTTATGCATTCATTGTTTGCTTCCTGTATGTGCCCCGACTGGGTATCAAACTCACAACCTTGGTGTATTGGGAAAATGCTTTAATCAACTTAGCCAAGGCTTCATGTTGCTTTATTAGAGCTATGCATGTAAGTATGTGATCTCTACAAACTTCCCCTTCTTCTGTGATTACAAGAAGGCACTAGTATATGGAAGCAGTGGGTATTCTGGCAAAGGGACCTGGCTGGATGAGAGGGCGGGGAGTAGTACAGATGCACTGAGCTCTTTTTATACTCCTGAGACTGGAAGGATGAGAACACTGGAGAGTGAGAGTTTTCCTCCTAGGGCCTTGATAGGGGGATGAACACCCACTACTTGTGGCTAGCACTGAGCCCAGAGAGCAGACAAAAGAAAACACTACCATAATACCCAAGAAGCCCAGCAATACTCTTAGAAGAGGGTCACATGAAATCAAACCACTAGAGATCAATGATAACTTAAAAAAGAATAAGAACATTGGAATATAGCCTGACCAGTGGATAGAGTGTCAGCCTGGGACGCTCAGGACCCGGCTTCGAAACTTCGAGATCACTGGCTTGAGCACAGGGTTGCTGGCTTCAGCATGGGGTCATAGACATGACCCCATGGTCACTGGCTTGAGCCCAAAGGTCATTGGCTTGAAGTCCAAGGTTGCTGGCTTGAGCCCAAGGTCACTGGCTTAAGCAAGGAGTCACTGGTTTGGCTGGAGCCTCCCAGTCAAGGCACATATGAGAACACAATCAATGAACAGCTAAGGTGCTGCAAATATGAGTTGATGCTTCTCATCTCTCTTCCTTCTTGTCTGTCTGTCTCTCTTTTTCACTAAAAAATAAATAAATAAAAAAGAATATTGCAATATAAAGATTCTAGTAGAGTACAAAAAGTCTTTCTGGGACCAAAACACAAGATCTGCAGATACTTAAGTAATAGGAAGTTAACTTCCCAAGCTAAATAAAAGGTCTGAGTCTGCTGATTTGCTGATTGAAAGGTTTGAGCAAGACAAATGAGTCATAGTTTGGTAAATTCCTGAAGTCTAAGGATAAAAAGAAAATCTTATTAATCTTTCAGAAAGAAAGTACAATTTATTTACAGAGGATAACAGATCATGGGGTTTTCAACTTTCTCTTCTATAACACTTGAATCAGAGATGATCGAGGTGGATCATTTGAAGATTACTGAGATAAAAATATTGCATGCCAAGAACCCTGTGGCAAGACCTTACGTTTCTGTCAAGGTGAAAGAAATATAGCTAAGGATATTCAAGCATTCAAAGGACATGTCCTACATCTTCCATCAGAGAAAAAGGTGTTAAAAAAGATATAACCAAACAATAAATGAATCAGTCTAAAAGCTTTAGGATGGAAGGAAAATAAAAAGGAATAAAAGAGTGATGAGCAAGGATCTATAAAATATATAATTAGTTACATTTGGATGGATAATAATAGATCATTTAGGAATGTGTAATAGAAGAGCTCAAAATAGAAGACACATATATCAGAGGAAATGTTAATAATAGCCTGGAACTAAAAATACCGAGGGAGAAAGAGAAGTAAAATTTCCCCCTCAGTCTCATGTTGGTGTGTGACATAGAGAAGTGAAAGCATTCTAAAGTTTTCATCCTGCAGAGGAGGAAGAACAGAAGAAGAATACGGAGTTTTGAAAAAATAGTGAACTCTCATCTTCATATAATGGAAGAAAAGTACAGGTCTGACTATGAGTGACAGAAAGGAGGAGGCAGCTAGTAGAATGGAAAAAGTAGAGCTTCCAAATTAAAAAAGAAAATAAATAAATTGGATAGCAACTTGAAATAACTAATTAATAGACAGAAAATGGACAAAGGGGTGAAATAAGTAATAAAAATTAAGTAAAATAGAAGAAAAACATCATTGATCGCCTTATTTGCTAAATACAGTGTGTCCTTTTCAGTCTGAAAGTCAATCTCATTGGACTTCTCTGCAAGCTTTGTTGCTCTTCACCACTCCCTCCTTGACACTCCTTGCTCTCTTGGCTTCCATAACATTACTTTCTTCTAGTTTCCTTCTACTTCTCTGACCATTCCTTCTCAGTCTCCTTCAACTGCTCTTCCACCTCTCTCCACCCTGATTATCAGCGTTCTCCTAGGTTTTAACCTACCTCCTCTCTCTATAGACTTTCCTTATTGACCTCCAAAACTTCTGCCTGTCACTTACCATGGGTGACTCCCAAACTGTCTGCAGCCTAGGCCTGTCTTCTAAGCTCTACATGCACAGGGCCAACTGCCAATGACATAGCTCCACTTGGAGGCCCACAGGGACCTCAAACTCAACACATTCACACTTTTTTCATGCCTCCTGCTCCTGTATTCCCTAAAATCAAAACAAAACAAGACCCTTATCAAGTTGATAGAAGAAAGTACCATATCACTTTATTTTTTATTGCTTTATTAGTGATAACACATAATAATATTTTTCAAGTTTATTTATTTATTTATTTATTCTTTTATTTGGTGAGAGGAGAGGAGATAGTGAGGCAGACTCCCTCATGTACTCTGACCGAGATTTACCTGGCAACCCCATCTGGGGCCTATGCTTGAGTACCAAGCTATTTTTAGCACCTGAGGCTGTTACGCTCCAATGGAGCTATCCTCAGTGCCCATGGCCATGTTCAAACCAATCAAGCCACTGGCAGTGGGAGGGGAAGATGGAGAGAAGGGGGAAAAGGAGGAAAAGAGAAGCAGATGGTCACTTCTATGTACCCTGACTGGGAATTACACCTGGGGTAACCATGTGCCAGGCTGACACTCCATCCACTGAGCCACTGGCCAGGGCCTCAAATTTTCAATGAATTTTTTCATATTTTATTGACCAATTGTATGTGCATATGTGTGTGTATGTGTTCAAATAATTTCATTTGATATTTTATCCTTTTATCCTTTCTTTCCTCCCCGCCCTGTGACTTGATTGGGTCTTCATCAGGCCTCAACCAGATCCTGCAATACTCTCCCCAGTGCTCCTCTTGCTCCCGAGGTGCTAGCTCATGCACCTAGTTCTTTGGTCTGAGTGATATGTTTACTACACAAATCTGATCATGTCACTCCCTTGCTTAAAATACTTCAATGGCTTCCTATTGCCTTCAGAGTGAAAACCAAGGCACTGGCACAGTCCATACAGTGTCCTCCATGATTTGACCCCTGCCTATTCTCTCCTGCTTGTTTCTCACCACCCACTCTTGTGCCTTATATTCATTTTTCCAGTTTCTGGGAGGTGCTTGCTCCTTCCTCACTTCATACCATGGCAGTGCTTGTCTCTCTGCCTTTTTTTGTCCTTTTCCCTTTCTTTATCATTCTTCACAACCTACCTCTGGTGTTCCCTCTAGGGAGCCTTCCTCAACCCCACTTCCCTGGGAGAGTTAGCTGCCCAACTGTGTGCCCCCTCTGCAGCTGTTTACTCCTCCTAGTGAACCTCCCATCATTTTATCACTGCTTTTTTTACATACATCTCCCTGCCAGGCTATGAGCTCCTTAAGGACAGGCCTACATCTTGTTCATCATTATAGTCTCAGAACTTGATGCATGCTTGGCGAATAGAAGAAGGTCAGCACATTTTTAAATGACTGAATATATGATACAATGAAATAATGTTGCCATGGTTTCTTTCTGAGACCTCCTTTCCTGAACATGGACTCACTCACTGAAAGGGGAGTAATCAAAGTTTCATACCACCAGTGCCTTTGCCCAGTGAAAGAAGATGCTCCCTTGAGGACTCTCCAGCACAGGTGGTGTTTAAAGGGAGCTCTCTATATCTGCTCACCTTGTAACATTTCCCTACCTCTGGCCTGGCCCGGCTGATCTTCCTGATGCATTTCTTGGGAAGTGTAACTAATAGTGATGTCTTCCCCAAAGGCTATCCTTTTTTCACAAGCAGCTTCAAGCCCGAATGCTCAAGCAGATACTGAAAAGGGGCCAAAGTCCCAAGGGCCAGTCAACTCGAGAGGGTGCCTTGTTCACATCCCCTCTCCTTCTTGTTTGCCATTGCCTGGTTCATGCTGAGTTTGAGGGGATGTCCCATGCGTTCAAGCTGGAGCCTCCTGATATACAGGGTGGGACAAAGGTAGATTTATAGTTGTTCATTTGGAAAATAGTACAATAATTAATAAATAAAACAAGAAAAAACTCTGTTTCATGTACTCACAACTGTAAACCTACTTTTGCCCCATGCTGTAGTGCCTCAGGGTATCATATGCTGGACTAAGGGCTGTAATGGCAACAGCCCAGCATCCTGAAGTGGGGGACCAGAGGCAGGAGACAGGCTAGGGAAGGGACATGACTTGTATGGGAACGTTCTAATCAAGGCTCTGCAGAGAAACAGAATCAATACCATGTATAAGTGGATTAGTATAGATAGTATATAGAGATAGTCTCTTTCTATTTAGATACACAGAGATTTATTATAAGGAATGGGCTCACATGGTCTTGGAGGCTGACAAGATGTGCAGGGTGAGCTGGTAAGCTAGGGACCTAGGAGAGCTGATGGGATGCCTCTAGTCTAAATGCCGGCAGGCTCGAGACCCAAGAAGCACCAGTGTTTTACTTTGAGTTCTAGGGAAGGGAAAAAGCAAATGTCCTAGTTCAAAATCAATCAGACAGGAGGAATTCAGACTTGAGGGAGGGTCAGTTTTTTTGTTTTGTTCAAGCCTTCAACTGATGGGATGAAGCCCATCCTCTTTAGGGAGGGAAATTTGCCTTATTCAGCCTGCTGATTTAAAGGTTAATTTCATCCAAAAACAACTCACATAAACTCCCAAAATATTGTTTGACCAAACATCTGGGCACCTCATGGCCCAGTCAAATTGAAACATAAAATTAACCATCATAGGGGACAATAGGACAACAATAGGTGACACCTAACTCCAGATTTTGGAAGGCAGATATGACTCTCTCTCTCTATCTCTCTCTCTCTCATACACACACACACACACTGCCGTCTAATCCTCTAGAGAGGGTGATTCCACATCCTAAGAGGCATTTTTGGGAATCTGTTGAGGCATTTGGCATTTGTCACAGCGATGGGAGTGGGTGTGCCACTGGCATTTTGGATGGGGGCAGAGATGTCAGATGTTCTGCAGTGATAAGGACAGTCTACACCACGAGGCTGTTCTGTATGCTTTCAACTATCCCACTGAATACTGATGCCTATGAAAATCCCATTTATAATTAGCAGGGTCTAGCATCCAACACCATTTTTTTTTAGAGAGAGAGAGACAAGAAGGGAGAGAGAGATGAGAAGCATCAACTCATAGTTGCGTCACTTTAGTTTGTTCATTGATTGCTTTTCATACATGTCTTGATCAAGGGAAAGAGGGACGAGGGCTCAAGCCAAGCCAGTGACCCCTTGTTTAAGCCAGCAATCTTGGACTCTCTCCAGGGACCTTGGCTTTCAAGCCAGCAACCTTGGCCTTCAAGCCAGCGACCTTTGGGCTCAAGCCAGTAACCATGGGATCATGTCTATGATTCCACACTCAAGCCGGCAAACACGGACTCAAGTTGGTGAGCCCATGCTCAAGCTGGTGAGCTTGTACTCAAGGCGGTGAGCTCACACTCAAGCCAGTGACCTCAGGTTTCGAACCTGGGTTCTCAGAGTCCCAGGCCAATGCTCTATCCACTGTACCACCACTTGGTCAGATCCTCTATTAATTTTTAAAAAAGATTTTATTTATTGATTTTAGAGAGAGGATAGAGAAGGAAAAAGGTAGGGGGAGGGGCAAAAAGCATCAACTTGTAGTACTGTAGTTGCTTCTCCTTGACCTTGATCAGGTAAGCCTGGGGTTTCAAACTGGTGACCTCAGCATTCCTGGTCAAGACTCTATTCACTGCGCCAGCTCTTCTATCTCTTAGGCAGATAGCTTTACTAATTTCATCCCAATGTCTATGAAAATCAAATAGAGGCAACTGTTTCATGCTTTCTACTCAGCCAGCTTACCAGCTGAACCCCTAGTGGTGACTTGGGCTTTAATCAGGAATTTAATTAGCCCTGGCACCTGCTTCTGGAAGAAATGGAGAACAGAGATGAGAACAAGCAGGAGAGATCTGGGCTGTCACGAGCCTGACATATGGTGCCATATATCACCCACCAGCTTTCGTTCAGGGCTGGACTATGTCCTAGGCTACTTTACTTCTAAATATTAGACCTGTTTGTTCTTTCTAGATGCTAGATAATTAAGACCTTTTATCGACTGCCTGAAACCAAAACTCTGAGCTTTTTTTGCATAAGTATAAGTGTATACAAAGTACGTAAGGGAGATGTAGTGAGTGTAAAGAACACAGTTCTGAATTTGGATTTAAAAGACTGGGCTTGATCCCTGGCTTTTCCATTAAATACCTGTATGGCCAAGGACAAGCCAGTCCATCTTTGTAGGTTTAAAAGTCTTGGTCAACGAAATGCAGGAAACAGCTACTTAAAGGAATTACACAGTGATGCATTGCACAGCAGTACATATACCATGAAGCTAATGATGCTTAGGCTTTAAAGCCCCTCATTGCACTGGCTCTTTCCAAGGCCCTGAGCCTCATTTTGTCAAATGGATTTATTACCCTAAACCTGGTCCTCATGAAGGTTTCTCCAAGGTTCAAAATTCTAGATTTCTGGCCAATGGGCTTGAAGAAGGGCATTTTCTGTTATACAACTCTTCTGTTTTACAACTTGCTATTTCTGAGTTTCAAAGGCAATGCTGTATCATTTATAAGCACTTTTCTTCCTTTAGGTACTTAGCATGATTTTGAACAATTCTGATAAATAAAAAATAAACCTAGGTAAACACCTAGATCCCTGGGATTTACTAGTGAGGCATTAAAACTTGAGCCACATTGTTCATTTCATTGTAGTTGAGAATTCTACCAGTAGGAATTCTTTTACTGGAAGGTCCATGTCATGTTCTTATTAGTTTTTGCCCTACTCTCATTTCTCATTGTCCAGAAGGTCTGGACATTCGACTTAAATACTACAGATGCATTTCTTTTCCTTCATTTTCCTAGATGAGCTTTGCCTCTGGCTCTTGGATGTCATGGCTGGGAGGTAATTGGTAAACTGTGCATTGAGCTGACAGTATTCAGGAAAATAGGTCCTTATCTTGTAGCAACCTCATTTATTGGACACCTACGCTAATCAAACTGAGAACATAGGGAGGAGGGTGGTTCAAGAATTCTCTTAATCACTCATTGGATAAGTATGAGGCACAAACCCCATGATTTAGCATCATACTGCTAGCCCAAGATGATACAGCAGAGAAAGCAGATGGTGGAGGAGGTGAATATCTTTAGGCTAAAAGTTGAAACCGTTACAAAGGAACCTTTCTTCCCAGCCTTCTCAGTCCTCACAACCTCTTCACCCTGCCAGCAACAAGCACCCACAGAGCATCTGTCCTCAGCTTGCTTTTCAGAGCCACTATGAGGGCCTTGTCCTGCAACAATCTGGTTTGGGCACCCACCCTAATCAAACTCAGAAAGTTTATCTGGGCCCAGAAATTCTCTTAATGATGTTGTTTTTCTTGTTACTGGCATTTAATTCCCTTTTGTGGGAAGGGAAGAAAAACCTGTTTTCCTTCTCTGTTTATTCTTCCACATCATTTTCACCAAAAATGAGGTTACTGCTCCATGTCTGACTTCAACTTGTATGACACACAAGCCCCAGCATTTTGCTACTGTACTGCCTCTGAGCTTTGTTTTCCCAATATTTCATCACTTCTCTTTTAGGATTATGATCCACTAGGATGCCTATGGCTAATAGTAAACATTACAGATTACTCCAGCTTCAATGGGTCTCTAGTTACATTTACTGTTCCTGTCTGAAATATTGCATTTTCCATTCATGTATTTTTTTCCATTTAAATTTAATTTCAAAAAAAAATTAATTTCCATGTATGTGTTAGTTTGATTTAAATTGGTCTTTAGTTTTGAACCAGCTTTCAATTTGCCCCTTTATTGGCTCATAATGATCTTTTTGTATTATTTTCCTGCTGTTTCATTCTGAACGGCTCACGAGCTGGACTAGAAGGCCTGGGCTCTCCCCCAGCCGTGGTCAGTGTGTGACCTTGTTACCCAGCATGCATTACTTCATTTCATCAGATGGGGGCTGAACAAACACGACAGTCCCTCACTTTACAGTGTCCTGGTGTCCAATGAATTGACTTTGTTTGCTCTTATTTCTATGTTAGCATTTTTAGAACAATTCCCAAACTTATTTGGGAACACATTGTTATCATGTGAGCTTAATGGTAATGAAGAATAGCTAGAATAATTCCCAACAAGTTATGACTTTATAAATGTTATATGAGCTTAATGGTAATTAAGAATAGCTAGAATCATTCCCAACAAGTTATGACTTTATAAATGTTAATCTTTGGAAATGACAAGAAATGTCTGCATTTATATAAAGTGAGTGTCCACTCTGTTGGGGGCTGGAGGGCTGGCCTCTGACTGAGAGGAACACACGGGGATAGCCTCTCCATGTGCCGGATGTTAAAACGGCACCAAGTCTGTCGTCCTACTGACCACTCTCCCAAAGGCTCAGAGAGGCTGTGAATAGTGCCAGAAGAGACACGTTTTCATGTAGGATAAAAACAAAAAGCAAGACGCTCTTATGTCTCCTGGTTTTGCGCTCGAAGCAGAAATGTTCTGCACAGATCCTCCTCCCTTCCGCCCTGCGCACCAGTCTCCTGTTGTCCTATTACAGATGGTGTCAGAAACCCTGTGGGGAACTTCAGCCTGTGCATTTCAGAAATTTGGAATGTTTTCTTGGGGGGCGGGGACACTCACACAAAAGACAACACTTGGTCTCCCTGTGGTGATTAGGAGGTAGGGAGGGGATGAAGCGTGGGGAAGTTTGGAAGGAAAAACTTCAGCATCTTTCTCTCCCTCCCTCTTCTCTGCAGGGCTCTTAGAGTTGGAGCTAAGACAGAGGTGACTTAGGGAGTGGAGTGGTACCAGATACTCAGGCAGAGGGGCGGGGAGAACATGAACATGGAGATCTGTACTGAGCTCTACAGTGTGCAAGTGCGTTCACATTATCTCATGGGGGTAGGTCATTGGCTCCAGAGCCATTTTACAGTCATAGAGATTGGATTTTAGAGTGGTTAAATAAATTGCTTAAGAGCACAGTTAAAAAAAAAAAAAGGGTAGTGCCGCACTCAAACCCAAAAATTTGGTGTTGGAAGGTCCACATGCCACAAAACATTTCCCTTTCTTGGTTCACCTTTGATGTCTCAAGTTCTATTTTTTAAACTAAAGTTTTTTGGGAACTTAATGGATTTGCTATCACTTCTTATATTTATACATAGTTGATTACCACTGGCAAAGGGAAATACAATTTTTATTTTTTATTTTTTTTTTATTTTTTACAGGGACAGAGAGAGTCAGAGAGAGGGATAGACAGATAGGAACGGAGAGAGATGAGAAACATCAATCATCAGTTTTTCCTTGCGACACCTTAGTTGTTCATTGATTGCTTTCTCATATGTGCCTTGACCGCGGGCCTTCAGCAGACCGAGTAACTCCTTGCTCGAACCAGCGACCTTGGGTCCAACCGAGCTGGTGAGCTTTTTGCTCAAACCAGATAAGCCCGTGCTCAAGCTGGCAACCTCGGGGTCTCGAACCTGGGTCTTTCCGCATCCCAGTCTGATGCTCTATCCACTGTGCCACCGCCTGGTCAGGCAATGGATTTGTTCTTCCATAGGACACCTGTATTTTAATTCTTTAGGAAGCATTATGCCTGAGTGTTAGTCAGTTGGCTGCTATCCACCTGAGAACAGCTTTCTGCAGAAGCAGCTTCTCAGCAGGTAGGGAGGGCGAGGGCTGGAGAAGGCCAGGCGTGGTGGGCAGCTGTAGGCCACCCACGGGCCTGGACTCTCGGGTGGTGATGGCACGGTGATGGGTTGTGGGAAGGGGTCCAGAGAAGGCGGCCTAGGAAGCCGCTGGAGGAGAAAGCAAGAGGGCGGAAAGTCAATTTCCTTCTTTTTCCACCGGGCCAGCTAAGGCCTGTCCAGGGCCCTGCGGTTCCAGCAGTCATTTGGTACAGAAGAACAAAGAGAATTCCTTGGAGTCATTTTGGAAGCTTGGAAGTTTGGAACCTCTGTGTGAGCAGTAGTGTAGGAACAGCTCAGCCAGGAGCGGGGCGTGTTTTCTGCAGACCTCTAACTTCAGGAACTGCATTGTTTCCTAATTGGATCACTGGTTAAGGATTCATGGAACTGAAAGGGGTTTCGCATCAGGAAGAAAACTTAGAGGTCCTGCAACTGAGACCCAGAGGGACAGGACCTGCCCAAGGCCACACAGTGTGTTAGTGTCACCCAAAGTTGTTGCAATCCAAACTACCTGCAAAACCCTAATGAGGGAAGTTGGGAGGGAAGGTAAAAAAACATTGTGTCAGCCATTAGATTATGACAAGTTCTCCTTAGAAAGTTCTCTATTCTTTCAGAAATTTAAAAGGTGGTGACTGAAGGGGGTGCCTAGGATATATTTTGAAGCGATTAGGGGTGTTGCTGACATTTGAGTATTTCCGGTTTGCTTGTACTGTTTAGGTGGTTAACTGCAGCACCGGCCGCACGTTTCACATGAAACCTCTATCTGAATGCTGGAGTAGTTCCTGTCTCTAAGGACAGTATAAAAAAAGAGGAAGGAATTTGCATAAAGTAGCCCTCTAATAATTTTCTCTTTGTGCCCCCAATCAGGTAAGGGCTGCACAGTTCAGAGAAGGCCCCTGCTTGTGTGTGCGCACTCAGAGGAGGTCAGGGGAGGACTGCAGCCCTGGCATCAGGCTGGCACCCTGTCTCCGGTCTCTGGGGCCCGAGGATGAGCCCCCAGAGCCCCCAGAGCTGGCCGGGGCTCTGTGGGGGCGCTCAGTCCCGTGGACGTTCACCACGCACCAGCTCTGGATCAGGCCCGGAGCGCGGAGCAACCGCAGTGTTCGCTGTCAGCTCGCTGACCTGGCGGAGCCTGCAGGCCCGAGGGGGAGATGGCCTCGCGGACAGGACGGCACAGGGCTGCAAGGGACCTCGATACCGTGTACCCCGTACTGAGGCAACTCTCGGGCCACAGATGACTTTGGGAATTATTACCAGCATCCCCAGATGAAGCGCCTGGGAATGTTCCTCTGTCCTTCCCATTCCCTCCGGCACCTGACTGTGTGCTGTTTGGTGCTTGGTTGTTGTTTACCTGTGTGTCGAGTTCTTGCCTCTGCCAGACGATGAGCCTCCTCGGGGTGGTGCCGTGGACCCTCCCGGCCCGGCGGGGGGGAAGCGGGTGCTCCACAGTCACTTGGCAGATGGCTCACGTTGGGGGAGTCAGGGTCAGGCAGCTGGAGGTGGGGGTGGGGTTCAAGGACATGACTGGTGTCTGTACACCAAAATTAAGTTTACACGGTTAAAAGAAGCACTCCCTTGAGCCAAAGGAGTTGGGAGGGGCAGATTCAGGTAGCAGCCCAAACTGTGCCCCATTCCGGAGGGAAGGAAGAAAGTCCGAGCTTCCAAGGGCAAAAGCCACAGGCCCAAAACGAGGTGAGCGAGTCCCCGGACGTACTTCTACGCCAAGCACCGAAGTCCGAGGTCCCAACCTCATCGGGCTGCCAAGGTGTGTAAGTCTGACTTCCCTATTGACCTCACACTCCATGTAGGGCCCCCTGATATTAGTTTTAGTTCACACTTCCCTTGATCCCCCTCTCCCCAATGCGTCACTCTTGACAATTGATTTGCTCCCAGACTTAAATTAAGGTTAACAGCTTGATGATGAGCTGCTCATGCGGGCACTTGGTACAGCGGTGCGCAGAGAGGAGACCACGGAAGGTGCCTTCTCACAGGAAAGAGCACCAGATGGGGAGATCTGGGCTCAGGCCTCAGTCCCTCCAGTATTTCTTCACTTGAGCTGCCACATCTGTAAAAGGTTGGGGGAGGGGGGGTGACGGGGAGGGTGACATCTACCTCCTAGCCTGTGAAGATTAAAAGTTAACATGTGAAAAGAAAAGAAGGATAACATTTGAGTTTTCCTTCCTGGCCTATAAGGAACTCTGCATCCATAATCTCATTTGAGCCTTGCAGTAGGGCAGGCATTCTTACCATTTCTATTTTACAGATGAAAAACCCGAGGTTCAGTGAGTGTAAGTGACCTACTAGAGATTATGTAACTATTAAGAGGTAGAACTGGGCCTGGCTTCAGCCGCCCTCTGTTGCTGTCTATTGAAAAGGACAGCTGGCACCTGCACAATATTTCAAAGTCCTTTCATGTGCACAGACTGCTTATTCTTCCTAGGGGACACAAATGCAAAGTGTTGTCTACATGAAACGTCTAGGGCATGATTTTCATGAGATTGCTGCAGCCAATGAAGCAGTGAGCCTGTGGTGGTCATGTGGATTCAAGCACTCAACTGGCCAACACGCATGGGCGACAATGACAGGTTATGAGGATTGTGTGAGAACTGTTTATAAGAATGTCTACAAGGTATAATGACATGCTACAATGCATGAGTCTGTGAGAATTATATGTGCTTTTTTTGTCTGACACTCTGCATATGTCTTCAGACAACTTTGTTGTAAGCAGATTTAAATTACTTTCATGTCTAATTTCAGATGGTTTCAGAGGTGCATCTGAATAGTAATATTGATCAGTGTTTGCAAGGAAATGGATGCACATTCTATTAGTAATTATTAAAATCTGCTAGATTTAGACTAAGCTTAATATAGCTAGTTATAATAAAGAAAGGTGAACACATTCTATCTTCAGCCTGATAAGGGGAGAGGGTGTAGCGGTGAGTCTTAGGCTGAGCTTGGAAAGGAATAGTGGTAGTTTTGCCAATTGGAAGGGAAGTTGCGCAAAACAAGAATGGGGTGGACCGGGGAGATGATCCAGAGAAAAGCCTGGAAAAGTGCTTGGCCCCTAGTGGTTGGGCAGTGAATGGAGAGAGACCAGGGTGCATCCCTTGCCTTCAGCACTTCAGGCTACACCTCAGGGTGTTCCCTGGGAAAATTCCAGAAGAAAACCAGTGGGGTCAGCTTAGGGGACTATGTGGTTCATGTTGGAACACTGGACATACCGCATTACTGGAAAGATGCACACTGGATGACCAGCAAAAGGAAACTCAACTTTCCAAATGTTGGCAATGGTGGGAGATTCAGTTCCAGTGACCAGTTGCTTATTGAATGTCAGCACAAATAATAACAAATGCATTCTAACCATGACAGCCACAGAAAGGACACAAAGAACAGAGTGTCCTGGATCCCTTGAAACAGCTCATTGGAATCTGTGAACTCCAGAACCTAGCATGGGAGGACTCTGATATTCTTGCCCCATGACCATCCAAGACTAAGAACTCTGGGAGGCCTGAGGCCACAGAGGTCTGGGCATCAGCAGGCACCCCCCTTCCCCCAGGAGTTCGTCACCCACATGGGGTTTTGTGCAAGGAGTGAGTGATGTAATTCCTGGCTGGGACACTGTCTCCTGACTGCAGGTGGGATGCACACAGCTGCAATCTGACAGGAGATCCTGACGCTGGTCAACCCAACCAAGTAGGTAAGTCCTTGGAGTCTGAGCAAGAACCACAGACTGTTCCATGTTTTGGCAGGAACTGGGAAGACATTAAAACAGGTCTTTGGAGCTAAATAAACATGGCTTTGTACCTCAAGTTTGTTATCAACTGAGTGACTTTGGGTAGGTGGCTTAATATCTTAGAGCTTTAGTTTCTTCATTTTCATTGTAAAATAGGGGTGGTATATGACTTTCCTGTTAGGCTGTTGAGGGCAGTTAGATAGTATACATAGAGTGCTATGTCTGGCCTATGAGCACTTACTACATAGCAAAGCAGCACCCTGGCCACTATAGCCTCATGGGGTGGCTAAGCAGGGGGCCCAGTAAGTGTCCTCTGACTTAAAGGTCAGTCTGGATCCTAGACTTCTGGAAACCTCTGAAACCTTCTTCTTAGAGGTTTGAGGGTACATTGGGGTAGGACATGCAGTCTAGTTCCCTGGTTATGACAAAATGCAAAACCTCCATCCTTTCCTTTCCTGCCCCAGATCCTCTCAAAAGCAGTACCAAACTGTGGGGTGGCACTGGGCCAAGTTTCGGGAGAGCTCAGATTGGCTCTGCCACTCCCTGGCTGGGGGACCTTGGACAAGGCCTGTAAGTAGCTGAGGCCTGGGTTTCTTCATTTGAAAATCTGGGACAAAGTTATCTGTTCTCTGTTTGTCACAAGATCAAGTTCAACCTCATTAGCCTCGTATTCAAGTTCCTTTCCATCATATCCTCTGGCCTCATCTCCCGTATCTCCTCTTCATGTCCACGCGGCCCTGCCAAAGCTAACATTTCTTAGCATCTCCATACCCAGACAGAACCTTCTTGTCCAATCTTTGGGTCAAAATCATGTACACCTTTGCATCCCCTGCAGCACCCAGCACAGGCTCTTGCATAAAATAGGTCTTTATTTTATCAATTAGAATTAGGTTTGGTTACATATGACGGAGAAACTAAAATAATAGTAGTTTTTTTTAAAATTATTTTTATTTATTCATTTTAGAGGGGGGAGAGAGAGAGAGAGAGAGAGAGAGAAGGGGGGGAGGAGCAGGAAGCTTCAACTCCCATATGTGCCTTGACTGGGCAAGCCCAGGGTTTTGAACCAGCAACCTCAGCATTCCAGGTCAATGCTTTATCCACTGCGCCACCACAGGTCAGGCAATAATAGTAGTTTAAAGAGAAATTATTTCTCTCTATGATAAAGAAGTCCAAAGAAGATAGAGCAGGGCTGGCACTGTGGTGACTTGAGGTATCAGGATCCCGTGTTTGTTCTGTCTTGCTGCTCCACCCTTCTTAGCACATCCCTCATGGTCCACTATGGCTGCCAAGTTTGTGACATCTTTTTTTTTTTTTTTTTTTGGTATTTTTCTGAAGCTGGAAACGGGGAGAGACAGTCAGACAGACTCCCGCATGCGCCCGACCGGGATCCACCTGGCACGCCCACCAGGGGCGACGCTCTGCCCACCAGGGGGCGATGCTCTGCCCCTCCGGGGCGTCGCTCTGCTGCGACCAGAGCTACTCTAGCGCCTGGGGCAGAGGCCAAGGAGCCATCCCCAGCGCCCGGGCCATCTTTGCTCCAATGGAGCCTTGGCTGCGGGAGGGGAAGAGAGAGACAAGAGAGGAAGGAGGGGGGCCGGGGGTGGAGAAGCAAATGGGCGCTTCTCCTATGTGCCCTGGCCGGGAATCGAACCCGGGTCCCCCACACACCAGGCTGACGCTCTACCGCTGAGCCAACCGGCCAGGGCGTTTGTGACATCTTATGTCACTTAGCCAGCAGAACGTAGAGGAGAAAGGGGGCAAAATATGTATCCTGTTCCCTCAGGGAGGCTTCCTGGATGTTATACAAGTCACTTCTGCTCATATCTTATTGGCTAAAACTTAGTCACACGGTCATTATAGCTGCAAGACAGGTGGAGAAGATAGCTTTTTAACCGGGCCATTTCAAATAAAGGAAAGTGGTGGGTAAGAATGAATACTGGCATACCCAAATGGTTTCTCTGCTACAGTTATTTAAACAAATAAAAATTATGATAGTTTGCTATCAAGTTAAAAGCCCCATATAATGTATGAGATTATTACAAAACACCTATTTTAACAATATATGGGTGTTGCCCTGATTGGATTGCTCAATTGGTTAGTTCAGGGGTAGTCAACCTTTTTATACCTACCGCCCACTTTTGTATCTCTGTTAGTAGTAAAATTTTTTAACCACCCACCGGTTCCACAGTAATGGTGATTTATAAAGTAGGGAAGTAGCTTTACTTTATAAAATTTATAAAGCAGAGTTACAGCAAGTTAAAGCATATAATAATAATTATTTACCAAGTACTTTATGTCAGATTTTTGCTAAATTTAGCAGAATAAATCTTTATAAAACAATTTACTGTAGGCCCTGGCCGGTTTGTTCAGTGGTAGAGCGTTGGCCTGGCGTGTGGGGCACCCGGGTTCAATTCCCGGCCAAGGCACACAGGAGAAGCACCCATCTGCTTCTCCACCCCTCCTCCTCTCCTTCCTCTCTGTCTCTCTCTTCCCCTCCTGCAGCGGAGGCTCCATTGGAGCAAGGATGGCCCGGGTGCTGGGGATGGCTCCTTGGCCTCTGCCCCAGGCGCTAGAGTGGCTCTGGTCGCAGCAGTGCAAAGCCCCAGAGGGGCAGAGCATCACCCCCTGGTGGGCAGAGTGTCGCCCCCTGGTGGGCATGCCGGGTGGATCCCGGTTGGGCGCATGCAGGAATCTGTCTGACTGTCTCTCCCTGTTTTCAGCTTCAGAAAAATACAAAAAAAAAAAAAAAAAAAAAGAAAACAATTTACTATAGTTAAATCTATCTTTTTATTTATACTTTGGTTGCTCTGCTACTGCCCACTGTGAAAGCTGGCTAGTGGGCGGTAGGGACCAGGTTGACTACCACTGGGTTAGAGCATTGTCCCAATATGTAAACACTGTCTATTCGATTCCTAATCAGGGCACATACAGAAACAGATTGGTGATGTTTCTGTCTCTCCCTCTTCCTTCCTTTCTCTCTCTAAAACCAATCAATTAATTAAAAAAATATAAAAAATAATAAAAGCTAAATGTCTAACTCTTGAGTTTCCCCCATTATTATCAGGATCAGTATTATTATTCCCGTCTTACAAATGAGAAAACTGAGACTCAGGGAGGTTAAGCACTTATTCCAAGGTCACACAGCCAGGGAGTGGCAGAGGCAAGATCCAAACCTAAGTATGCCTATCACCAAAGCCTCCTTTCTCTACCTCTTCAGGTATCTAAGCCAGGTGAGAGCTGAACCTCCTTTCCTGAATCAGAGTCCCAGTGCCCAAGTAAGAAAGCACTGTGATTCAGGAAAATAGCGAGGTTGTGTACTGCCATCACAACCAACTCCTGTGTGACCCTTTTGAGACTTTTACAGAGGGGAAAACAGGTCCAGAGACAAGCAAGGCCCTCACGTGGCACCTGCTACCACTTTATTTTGTCGGTCCCTTCTGCCCACTTCATGCCACATGGACCCGGCTCCTGGAGTTTGGGCTCATGGCCACAGCTTGGGTGATGCCTACACTCTGCTCCCTCCGTTCCCAGCATCCTGTTCCATGGCCAAGACTACTCAGCTTTGATTCAGGTTGAATGAGTCATTAAGAGAAAACAGAGGCCTATTCCCTTGCTAGATAATACGAACCCACCCACCTTTTGACTTCTTTTTGTTCTAATGACAGTATGCAATGATTCAGAATTATCACACTCAGAATGACTACTTTGTATTTTTCTTGAAAATGAAAAGACATTGTGTGAGTAAATGAGCTGAAAATGGCTCTGTAGGGAGGGAAGGATGGCCTGTGGGCACATCAATGCAGAGTGGAGGCTGAATGGACGTGCAGGAACGGGAGGGAACAGCAATTCCTTGGCAGAAAGGAGAGCCAAGAGGAAGCAGATGTGGAGCCTCGCAGAAAAGCCTTTCAAGGCCCCCCAATGGCAAAACCTGAAGCAACCACCAATTTCCGAGCCTACTTGACTTAAAGCCAAGTACATTCACAGGCAGCTGGAGGCAGGGAGGAAAGATATTTTCAAAAGAGCCACCATACACGAGGTGTAGGGCTGGAGAACTTTCTGTGTCTCTCCATGCCAAGCAGACTGATTAGGGGCAAATGAGGGAATGGGAGAGGGACAGAGTGTCTTGCAGCAACACAGCACTGTGTTCCTCTCACACAAATGAGCTGTGAGGATCTCATCTACCACAGCCTGCCCTTCAAACAAGGGCTAACAGGTCCCTTGCCCAGTGGCTGCTGCTCATAGCTTGGCTCTGGCATTGCCCAGGGCTTCCGGTTCTCCGTGGTAAGAAAGGAGGACAGAATTAACAGTCAGAAGGGTTGGTGCTTTCTCCAGCTTAGTGCTGGGTGGTCTGGGGTGAAACTCAATCTCTTTCAGGCTGTTTTGCATGCAATGAGAGCTGCTCTGCTAACAGTAAAATGCTATACAAGGAGCAGTTATTAGTGTGCTCACAGACGTAGGAGAATTAATGTATTCTGACAGACGTGACGTCAACCTGGGAATCTGAGGCAATGGGGACATTCCATTCCATAGCCTCTGATAAACAGGATGAAATTGGAAATGCATTCATTGGGAGTGAAATTTTCTGCCGGGCTTCCTTTCCTTCACGGTGAATTTCAGGTTTCCTATGGTGCTTGAAGGGTTCTGTAGGGAGCTACTAGGGAAGGCTGACCTCCATTTTCGTTGCTATAAACTCTATTTTTGGTTGTGTTCTGTGAACATCTTCATTTCAGTCACTTGCACCATTGGTAGGGAAGTGCTTTCTTTTTTATAGCATTAAGTTGTGATGAGCATTGTGTCATATATATATATATATATGAGAACTGATATATATATATGAGAACTGATATATATATATTGTGTGTGTGTCTGTGTATTTTTTTTTTTACAGATTTTATTTATTGATTTTACAGAGAGAGGAGGGGCAATAGGAATAAAAAGTGTCATCTATATTTGCTTCGTTTTAGTTGTTTGTTGCTGGCTTGTTGCTTGTCACATGTGCCTCCACCAAGCAAGTCTAGGTTTTAGAATCAGCGACCTCAACATTCCAGGTTGACACTTTATCCACTGCACCAACATAGGTCAGGCAAATGCTATTGTAATTACTTTTTTAGTAATTATTTTAAAAATATTTTTATTTTAGCAAGAGAAGAAGGTAGAGAGAGAGAAAGAGAGAGAGACAGACAGGAATACTGATCTCATCAACTCATAGTAGTTGCTTCTCATATGTGCCTTGACCAGGCAAGCCCAGGGTTGTAAACCGGAGTCCTCAGCATTCCAGGTCAAGCTTTACCCACTGTGCCACCACATGCCTTTTTTTTTTTTTCAGTAAAAAAAGTCCACATAGGAACTTCTCATGGATGATATTTTAGAGCTAGAAAGGAATTAAAAGACCGTCTAGTTCAACCCTGCGCTTTTCCCGACGAGGAACTGAGGGCTCGGCAGGGAGCTGTTTCTGGATGGATCTCACACTAGTCAGTGAGTTGAGATTAGTCCCCAGGTAGCTGCTCCATTGACGTGCTCTTTCCCTTACTCTGTGGTGCAAAACCTGGATGTCTTCAGGGACCAAGCAGGTAAGGAGGAGGAGGGCATTGAGGGGTAAGATAATGGGAAGTGGTAGGACCTCCAGTTCAGTTTTTTTATGTTCATCTCGTTTGATGCTTTCTGAACTACTTGAATCTGTAAGTTTATATGTTTCAACAAATTTGCGAAATCTTCACCAACCATTTTTTCAAATATTTTTTTAAATAAATTTGGGAAATCTTCACCCACTATTTTTTAAATATATATATTTTTATATCAGTCTTTTCCTTCTTCCTGCGATCTGCAATGATGTGAATGTTAAGACCATTTGATACAGCTCCACAGATCCCTGGGGCTCTATTTATTTTCTTTTTCAAATCTTTTTCTCTGTGTTCTTCAGGCTGTATAATTTCTATTGATCTGTCATCCAGTCTATTAACTGTTCCCTCTGTCATTTGAATTCTGCTACTTGAGCCCATCCACTGATTTTTAAATTTCAGGTACTATATTTTTCAAGTCTAAAATTTCCATTTGGTTTTTTAAAAAGTTGTTTCTATTATTTCTCTGCTGAGAATTTCTGTCTTGATATTTATTTTTAAATATTTGTTTACTATTGCATCATGAAGGGTGGTTATACTAGCTGCTTTAAAATGCTTTTTTCTAGTTTTTTGTCTATCTTATCCCTTGAGAACTGATTAGCTTTTCTTGGTTTTTATCATGTTGGATAATTTTACATTGTATCCCGGGCATTTTATATGGGATGTTAGGAAACACTGGGTACAGTGAAATCAGATGTTTTGTTTCAACATACAAGTGAACCAGTTGAGTTCAGACTGCAAGTTCTGTCTCCCTTTCTGCAGGCAGTGGTCCCGTTGTCAGCTCAGGTTATAAAGGCTCTGAAAGCTGCTTGTGTGTGTTCTGCCCATGCACAGCTTGGAGGTTGGCCCAGAACTTATGTTGGTTCGTACATGGAATCCCTTTCTCCTACTCTTTACTCTGCGGGTCCCTTCACATTATTCAGCTCTCCAGACCCCATTGCCTGGTCTTCGGGCTTGAAAGATGGGGGTCTCTCTCAGAATTATAGTCACTGATGATGTTGCAAAGTTTCATGACATGGAGCTGGCTTACGAGGCAAAATGGCAAGAGACAAGAGGAAAATTGACTGCTGTTGTACTCCTCACACAGTGGGGGCCCTCTTCTAGGTTCCTCTGTCCAGAGGTCCGGGTTTGTCTCAGGGGTTTCAGGTGCCCGAGCTGCTGTCGTGGTGGAGGCAGCGCAGCCTCAGGGCTGTGTCTGGCCTGAAGGCTGAGCTGGGAGAAAAATAAGTGAGGAGAAAGCACAAGGATTTTCCCCACACTCTCTGGCTTGCAGGGGACTCATTTCCAGGTCATCTGGACAGAAAGATGGGCTGCTCCTTGCAGTTGTGTCTATGACTGCTGTGCACTTTCACAATTCAGCTCACCATGGGTCAAAGCCAGGAGAAAAATTCCTGGAAATTCACTGCCTTCATATTGATCATTCAGATGATTGATTTCTCTTCCCAATCCACCTGCGTTTGTTTACTTTTCAGAGTCCTCTATAAATTAACTTTTTTTTTTTTTTTGGTATTTTGTTCTGAGTGATTAGTTGTAATCAGTGGGAGACAGAGTACAGTGTGCCTCATCCATTTGGTTGGAGCTGGCAGTCTAGCAACACACTTGGAATCCATATCTTTTTGGCTGGTGCTACTCTAGGTTTTACAGGCAGCCGCCCACTGGCAGAACCTGTAGTTTGGTATCCTATATCTCCTGGTCTACCGGGGCCACGTTCTCTGCCTTTATTTGGGGTAGATACTGATATAGATGCTCACTCAACAAAGATATATTGGATGCACCTTTGTGCTATATCTTGGGGATACAAAAATGGCTAACACATGATCCCTGCCCTAGAGGGACTCATGATTTAGTGAGACAAGAATTTGGACAAGAAATTTAGATCTAAGCTTAGAACCTTTCTCAAGACTTCTTGTGTGCCCCTGAACCACGTGCATTGTTAGAGAGCATTTCCCAGCCTGATTCTGGGGCTTTGCCTTTCTAGAAACATTTTTTAATTGCCTCCCTTTTTTGAGGGGAACCAACAGTAGAGCACTTCTACAAAACCTTTTATAAAGAGCTACTTTTAGTTCTGTACACTCTACAAAATGCTAAGATTACTCTGTATGACAATCTTCTCACCTATTAAATACAGTTTTAGAAAACACAGTCTGATTTGGAGCTCTAGAACTTAAAAGGGAAACAAAGTCACTGAGAGTATCCAGAATAGCACTTAAAGTGGAAAAAGAATGGAAGTGATGTTTTTAAAACAAGTAAGAGTAGAAGAAGCTGTGGCCATCTGCCAAGGAGATAACCCTCCTACGGAAGATTAACAGTCTCCTCAGCCCATCTCTGCTGCTTTCTCTCTTTGAAAGCACTTACCTTTTCTTTCTACATTGAAGTAGTGCTGGAGTGTTGAATCTGGGAGAGGAGATGAAAAGTGGGAGGAAGGAAAGGGGTCCTTCTCTTAGCTTGCACAGGTAGGCACCATGCGTCAGTGAGGGTGTTCTGAGTGCCTTACCATCCTCACACCAATCCAGCGAGCCTTGGTGATAAGCTTTAGTGATTCCTGTATGGTAGACAAGGAGATTGCGACTCAAGGGTGACATGATTTTCTCAAGGGCTCAACAAACTAAACATAGACTAGAACCCAGCCCTCCCAAGTATGGATTCTGTTTTCTCCATTGCATCAACCTCTAAGACTTTGGGCTCTGAAAATATTCCCCTTGCACACCATTAGAACCATAGCAGTCTTCTGTGTGACAAGTGGATCACTGGGAGGATGGGTTTGGGGAACAGAGACACTATCACCTATCCGGGGGCTCATGAGAAAGGAAGATGTCCACTGGGAAGCCAGATCTAAGTTCTCTAGACCTGTCTCCCCTTAGAGTATAATTCAAGCAAGTGCTTATCCTCTTGTCTAAAAAAAAAAAAAAAAAAAACTCAGAAAATGATCATAAGACAGAGAGAAAAGGTGAGCTAAGAAAGCGATCATTGTCCAGGACATCTTGCTCTAACCAAGAGGGTGAACTAGGGACGGAAGACAGACTGCTCGGTGGGGATCAGAAGTGGCAGAGTAGCAGGGCCACTCATTCTAGCTTCCCCGCCCCACCCCGGGTCTCCATGCCGGCCCTGGCTCAGGGGGGAGCTGGAGCATTGAGGGGAAGGGTTCTTCCCTTCCTAAGTGGTCAGTGAGAGACAGCTTCTCCTCTTCCTGCCAGAGGGCCGGCAGACTGGCAGGCTGCATTCCAGAGCAGCCAGGGCTTCTCTTTGCCAGTCTCCCCTGTGGCTCCACTTCTCTCACCAGCTCATGCTTTCTTTCTAATTTGACAGCAGAAAGAAAGGATATGAATGTTCATTGAGACGTGACTGTATCAGGCACCATGCTAAGCACCTTACATTTAGTAGCCTCTAGCAGAGGACTTAGTACATATCGGTTAATTACACACATTTCTCAGGGTGCACCTCTGTGACTAATTTTTTAATCTCTGAAGTTTTCAGTTAGTCATGAGCTAATTCTGTAAAAATGTCAGAGTAAGCCCACATACAATTTCATTTCTCTGCAAAGAGAAAAGATGCTTGCCTGAGACCACCTGTCCCCACCAATCAAGCAATGTCCCAGCCTACACCTTTGAAGGTTTGTGATGCCAATAAATTCCACAGAGAAACACCACATCCTTTTGTTTATTCTGTATATTATATTTTGAATGCCATTTTCTCCTCTTCTTTCCCCCTGCCACTGCCCTAGCTGGGTATTTGCCTCTTTTTCCATAAATGCCCATCAAGCTCCCTGCTACCAATTCAAATAAACAAAACTGACCATGGATCTTCATGAAACATTTGCTTTTGTTGGATCCAAGACTTCAGGGGCTTTCTATTGCATATAGGAGAGGTCTAGACTCAGTAATCAAAACTTTTCACAGCTGCTTGCTTTTCCAAACGTCTTCCTTACATCCTACTGTAAATCCCATCTTCAATCCAATTGGTTTACTTATTGCTAAACAAATATACCTAGACTCTTTGAACCTTCCCAACTTCTTCCTGCCCCCTGTCAGCAGTTCCCTGATTAGTCATCACCATTCATGGGAGGTCAACCTTCCTTCCAAGATGAGCTCAAGGCTATTCGCCTGGGCAATTCCTCCATCCTCTGCAATTACTCTTTTGATTGTCTGGATTATATATGTCATGCCACATATAATCATCCTGTTTTTTAAAATTGTCTTTATAACTCTGTAATTGCTTCTGCATGCTGACATGACAGCAGCACTGTGCCATACTTTTCTCCCAAAATAGACACATAATATTCTATTACACAATCTACTAAAGCTTTGAAATTTTATTTAAAGATAACTTTGTCATTAAAAATATTTTATTGGGAGGCAAGAGGACAGCAGAGTAGCTGGATGTTACACTCACCTCCTCCTAGAACCAAACTGAAATTACAACTAAAATATAGAGCAATCAATCTGAATAACCGAGTGAAGACTAGCAAAAAAAGGTTTTATTATTTTCAGTGGAGATTTTCAAGGTAGAAAAAAAAGAGACGGAGGGTTTTCTTTTTAAAGCTATCTGTCCTTTCTGTGCATATTACATAACTTTTAATTATTTTCAAAGTTAAGGAAATAGTCCATCTGAACCCTTTAAAATGATTCAAATGTTGAAATGATTCACCAGTTCAAAAGAAAGTGGTGCGACCCTTCCAAAAATATTTTTTAAAAGAGGAAAAAGATGAAAGAAAACCCAAATATTGGCCTTTTTGAAGGAAAAATAAACTGGCTACCCTTCTATTTTTTTTAATATTCTGAAAGAGCCCCTTCCGCTCTGTGGGAATATAGTGAGAAGGTGTTGGCTATGAACCAGGAGGGGGTGTCTTGATCTTGGACTTCCAGCCTCCAAAACTGACAGTATATTCCTTAAGAGCTTGGACTGGGACCTGCAGTTTTTGTTTTCTGAGTGACTAAAACAAGGTGGCAAGATGGCAATGGAGTAGGTGGACGTACCAACTTCCACCTCCCAGAACCAAAGTGGATTACAACTTAATTTTAAGAAAAATCATCTGGAAAAACCAACTTTGGACTAAACTAAGAGGACTCTTTAACCAAGGAACACTGAAGAAGCCACACAGAGTCTAGTAGGAAAAGCAGAAACACGGAAAGGGCTGCCCAGCTCCCAGCAGCGAATGGCAGCCTGGAGGGACTCGTGTGGTGGGAAGTGAGTTTAGTGAAAAGGGGAGGGTCCTGGGCCCCAGGAACGAAGCCCCAGAGCCTAGAAGAGGCATATGGACAGTATTTCGCTGTGAAACAAGCCAGGATACTGTTTGCAAGAAAGAGACAGATTTCTCAGACCCAGGATTCTTCTTAAAGGGACTGCGCAGAAAACCTCTTTCACAACCACTGACCTGGGGCTCCGAGGGACATGGAGAGATGAGAGGACCAAAGTAGCAGGAAGAGTGTAATCTAGGAGGCACAGGGAAGAAATACTTTGAAGAACAGCCACCCTAACCCCTGGGCTGAGTCACTCCCCAAATCTAAAGTGAATATTTCCCCTGGAATCAACAATACCAGCAAAGGGAAGCAGGTCACCAGCCAAACAGAAGCTCTCCTACTGCACTCAGAGCAGAGTCGCTTAGAAGCAGGGAGCCATCAAGGATACAGTATTGAGTGCTAAGGTCTGAGCTGCATCGCCATCCCCACACTGCTGAGAACTCGCTGGAGAGCAGGCGGCAGTGGGACATGAAAGCACGGTCCTGTCGGTGAGGCAGAAGCGGGGGGCTGGCCGTGGCTGTGGCCTGGGCACGATCGGAGTCCTGCCTACAGGGGTGGAAGTGGGGGCTGACTGCAACTTAGGCCCGGCACAAGCGTAGTCCCAACAGGTGGGGGCAGAGGCTGAGGGTGGCTGTGGCAGTGGAAGGGGTGTACAAAAGTGGTCCGACCTGTGGCTGTGGGTTGGGCATGTGAGAGCGGTTCTGCCTGCAGTCCTACCTGCAGGGGCAAAGCAAAAGCCGGGGAACTGGCGGAGACCTGCAGCTGAGTTCAGGAGTGCAGCCCCACCCACAGGGACAGGGTGGAGGCGGGGGGCCAGCCAGGGCCTGCAACCCAAACACGTAAATGAAGTCCCACCCACAGGGCAGGACGAAGGCCGGGGCTGGCCAAGGCTTGCAGCCCAGGCACACGAGCGCAGACCCACCCTTGAGAGAGGTGTGGAGGCCAACCCAGCCAAGGCTTGCAACACGGGCACAAGAACACAATCTTGCCCATGGAGACAAGGTGGAAACCATAGTGACTGCCACAGCAGGCCAGCATCGGCAATGCCCGTGCTCGAATGCCCGAGGTGGTGGCAAAGGGGGTGGTGAACCTGCAGACAGACCACACCTAGGGAACACAAAGGCCACACCCTTTGGACTCCTATGATCACACCATTCTTATACACAGACAAAATGGGAAGGCAGAGAAATGCAACCCAAATGAATCAAGAGAAATCCCCAGAAAAAGATTTGAATGAGTCAGAAATAACCAAATTACCGGATTCAGAGTTTAAAATAATGATTGTTAGGATGCTTAAAGATCTTAGAGCAACAATGGATGGACATAATGAGCACCTAAATAAAGAGATAGCAAGTATAAAAAAGGACATTGAAGTAATAAAGAAGAATCTGTCAGAGATGACAAATACAATATCAGAAGTGAAGACCACAGTGGAAGGAATTAAAAGCAGGATGGATAAAGCTGAGGATTGAATCAGTGAGTTAGAGGACAAGCTAAATGAAAGCATGGAAGCAGAGCAGCAAAAAAAAGAAGAGTCTCAAAAAGTCTGAGGAAACTTTAAGAGAGCTCTGTGACAGTATGAAGAGAACATCTGCATCATAGGGGTTTCTGAAGGAGAAGAGAAAGAACAAGGGCTAGAGAATCTGATTGAAGAAATCATAGCTGAAAACTTCCCTAAATTGATGAAGAAAAAAGTCACATAAGTTCAAGAAGCACAAAGAGTTCCATTAAGGATAAGCTGAAAAAGGCCAACACCAAGGCATACCATAATAAAAATACAAAAATTAAGAGATAAAGAAAACTAAAAGCTGCAAGAGAAAAGCAGTCTATTACCTACAGAGGAGCCCCATAAGGATGACATCTGACTTCTCCACAGAAACATTACAGGGCAGAAGGGAATGGCAAGAGATATTCATAGTAATGCAAAACAAAAGCCTGCAACCAACCAAGACTTCTCTATCCAGCAAGGTTATCATTTAAAACTGAAGGAGAAATAAAAAAGCTTCCCAGACCAAAAAAACAAAACAAAAAAACTCAAGGAATTCGTTACAACCAAACAAATACTATAAGAAATGTTAAGGGGCCTGCTGTAACAGAACAAAGGGGGAGGGGAATCTAGTAAAAGAGGAATGTAGATTTAAAGAATAAAATGGCAATAAACAACTATATATCAATAATAACCTTAAAAGTAAATGGACTAAATGCTCCAATCAAAAGACATAGGGTAGCTTCGTGGATTAAAAAATAGGACCTATACATATACTGTCTACAAGAGACACACCTCAAAACAAAAGATACACATCAACTGAAAGTAAAAGTTTGGAAAAAAATATTTCATACAAATGGAAATTTAAAAAAAGCTGGGGTAGCAATACTTATACAGTGGTACCTTGAGATACAAATTTAATTTGTTCTGTAACTGAGCTCGTAAGTCAGTCAACTCATATATCAAACTGCCGATACTGGACCCATGCACCAACGTGCCAACTAGCGGCAGCTTCCTGAATCACAACTTGTATCTTGGAATTTCACTCAGACCTTGAACAAAAATATGGACCAAGTTGCAGTTTGTATCTTAAAAAATTAGTATGTTGGTCTGTTCATATCTCAAGGTACCACTGTATCTGACAAAATAGATTTTTAAACAAAGGCTATAGTAAGGGATAAAGAAGGTCATTACATAATGATAAAGGGAGCAATCCAACAGGAAGATATAACCATTATAAATATCTATGCACCTAATATAGGAGCACCTAAATACACAAAGCAGATTTTGATGGGCATAAAGGGTGAGATCAACAGCAATACTATAATAGGAGGGGATTTTAATACCCCATTAACATCATTGGATAGATCCTCAAGAAAAAAAAATAAAGAAACAACAGACTTAAAGGACACACTAGACCAACTGGATTTAATAGATATCTTCAGAACCTTTCACCCTAAAGCAGCAGATTATACATTATTTTCAAGTGCTCATGGTACATTCTCTAGGATAGACCCCATGCTAGGACACAAAATGAGTCTCAACAAATTTAAGAAGATTGAAATCATATCAAGCATCTTCTCAGAGCACAATGGCATGAAACTAGAAATCAACTACAATAGAAAAACGGAAAAACACTTAAACACTTGGAAACTAAATAGCATGTTATTAAATAATGAATGGGTTAACAATGAGATCAAGGAAGAAAAAAAAATTTCTTGAAACAAATGAAAACAAACATACAACAACTCAAAATTTATGGGACACAGCAAAAGCAGTCCTGAGAGAGAAGTTCATAGCACTAAAGGCATACCTTAAGAAGCTAGAAAAAGCTCAAATAAATATTTTAACCCTGCATCTAAAGAACTAGAAAAAGAACAGCAAGTAAAACCCAGAGGAAGTAGAAGGAAGGAAATAATAAAGATCAGAGAGAAAATAAATGACATAGAGGCTAAAAAAACAATATAGAGGATCAATGAAACCAAGAGCTGGTTCTCTAAAAAAGTAAACAAAATTGATGAACCTTTAACCAGACTCACCAAGAAAAACAGAGAGAGGACTCAAATAAAATTAGAAATGAGAGAGGAGAACTAACAACTGACACAGCAGAAATACAAAGGATTGCAAGAAAATACTATGAAGAACTGTATACCATAGAATTAGACAATCTAGGTAAAATGGACAAATTCCTCGAAACATAATCTTTCAAAAATCAATAATCAGAAAACCTAAACAGACCAATTTCATCAAATGAGATTGAAACAGTTATCAAAAAACTCCCAACAAACAAGTCCTGGGCCAGATGGCTTCACCAGCGAATTTTACCAAATATTCAAAGAAGAACTAACTCCTGTCCTTCTCAAGCTATTCCAAAAAATTCAAGAGGAGGGAAGAGTTCCAAGCTCCTTTTTTTTTTTTTTTTTTTTTTTACGGAGACAGAGAGTTAGAGAGAGGGATAGACAGGGACAGACAGACAGGAATGGAGAGATGAGAAGCATCAATCACTAATTTTTCATTGCACATTGTGACACCTCAGTTGTTCATTGATTGCTTTCTCATATGTGCCTGACAGCGGGCCTTCAGTAGACTGAGTAACCCCTTGCTTGAGCCAGCGATCTTGGGTCCAAGTTGGTGAGCTTTTGCTCAAACCAGATGAGCCTGCACTCAAGCTGGCGACCTCGGGGTCTCGAACCTGGGTCCTCAGCATCCCAGTTTGATGCTCTACCCACTGTGCCACCACCTGGTCAGGCCCAAGCTCCTTTTATGAGGCAAGTATAATACTGATTCCAAAACCAGGCAAAGACACTACAAAGAAAGAAAACTATAGACCAATATCCCTGATGAACTTAGATGCTAAAATTCTCAACAAAATATTATCAAACCGGATCCAGCAATACATGAAAAAAATCATACATCATGATCAGGTGAGATTTATTCTAGGGATACAAGACTGGTACAATATCCACAAATCAATCAATGTGATTAAACACATAAATAAAAGATAGAATAAAAGTCACATGATAATATCAATAGATGCAGAAAAAGCATTTGATAAAATCCAGCACCCATTTATGAGCAAAAATCTCAGCAAAGTGGGGATACAGGAATCATACCTCAACATGATAAAGGCCATCTATGAAAAACCCAAAGCCAACATCATATTCAATGGGCAAAAATGAAAAGAAATCCCCTTAAGATCAGAAACAAAGCAGGTGCACCCCCTTTCACCACTCTTATTCAACATAGTTCTGGAAGTCCTAGCTATAGCAATCAGACAAGCAGAAGGGATAAAAGGCATCCAAATTGGAAAAGAAGAAGTAAAACTATCATTATTTGCTGATGATATGATACTGTACATAGAAAACCCTAAAGTCTCAGTCAAAAAACTATTAGACCTAATAAATGAATTCAGCAAGGTGGCAGGATATAAAATCAATATTCAGAAATCAGTGGCATTTTTATATATCAACAATGAACTGTCTGAAAGAGAAATTATGGAAACAATCCCCTTCACTACAAGAAAAATAAAATACCTAGGAGTAAATTTAACCAGAGAGGTTAAAGACTTGTACTTGGAAAATTATAAAACATTGTTAAAGGAAATCAAGGAAGATACAAACAAATGGAAGCATATACCGTGTTCATGGAGAGGAAGAATGAACATCATTAAAATGTCCATATTACCCAAAGCAATCTATAAATTCAATGCAGTTCCTATTAAAATACTAATGACATACTTTAAAGATATAGAACAAATATTCCAAATATTTATATGGAACCAAAAAAGAACACGAATAGCCTCAGCAGTCCTGAAAAAGAAGAATAAAGTGGGGGGTATAACATTTACTGATATCAAGTTATACTACAAGGCCGTCGTACTCAAAACAGCTTGGTACTGGCATAAGAACAGACATACAGATCAATGGAACAGAACAGAGAACCCAGAAATAAACCCACACCTATATGGACAATTGATATTTGACAAAGGAGATAGAGCATACATTAGAGTAAAGACAGCCTCTTCAACAAATGATGTTGGGAAAATTGAACCGGTACTTGCAAAAAAATGAAACTGAATGACCAACTTACACCATTCACAAAAATAAACTCAAAATGGATAAAAGACTTAAATGTAAGTCGTGAAACCATAAACATCTTGGAAGAAAACATAGGCAGTAAACTCTCTGGTATCTCTCATAGCAATATTTTTGCTGATTTATCTTCACGTGCAAGTGCAAGTGTAATAAAGGACAGGATGCACAAAAGGGACTATCTGAAACTAAAAAGCTTTTGCACAGCAAAAGACACCACGAACAAAATAAAAAGACAACCCACACAATGGGAGAATATATTTGCCAATACTTCTGTTAAGGGGTCAATAACCAAAATTTATAAAGAACTTGTAAAACTCAACACTAGGAAGATAAACAATCCAATCAAAAAATGGGAAAAAGAAATGAATAGACACTTCTCCAAAGAGAACAGACAGATGGCCAGTAGGCATATCAAAAAATGCTCAACATCACTAATCATTAGAGAAATGCAAATTAAAACCACAATGAGATATCACCTCACACCAGTCAGAATGGCGCTCATCAACAGAACAACACATAATAAGTGCTGGTGAGGATGTGGAGAAAGGGGAACCCTCCTGCACTGCTGGTGGGAATGCAGACTGGTGCAGCCACTGTGGACAGTATGGAGATTCCTCAAAAAATTAATAATGAAACTACCCTTTGACCTAGCTATCCCACTTTTAGGAATATATCCTATGAATACCAAATCACTGATTCAAAAGAAGAAATGCACCCTCATGTTTATTGCAGCATTGTTTACAATAGCCAAGATCTGAAAATGGCCCAAGTGTCCATCAGTCGACGAGTGGATTAAAAAGCAGCGGTACATATATACAATGGAATACTACACAACCATGAGGAAGAAGGAAATCTTACCTTTTGCGACAGCATGGATGGACCTGGAAACTATCATGCTAAATGAAATAAGCCAGGCAGAGAAAGAAAATATCATATGACCTCACTCATTTGAGGAATCCAATGAACAATGTGAATTGAACAACAGAACCTAGGCAGAGGCGGGATCAAAGGGACCAGAGAGAAAGTGGTCAGAGGGAAAGTAGAAGAGAAGATGGGATCAGAGAAGGGAAAGAGATTAATGAAATTATATATACATAACAGCATTATAGAGAACAGGACAGCAAATCCTGGAGGGAAGGGGGGAAGGCATTGGGGAGAGGGGGCATGGGGGACTGAGGGGTAATAATGGGGTGGGGGGAGGTATATTCAGTGGGACACTTGAATCTATATAAACACAAATTAAAATAATAAAAAAATAGAAAATAAATAAATAAATAACCTATGAATATAACTTATCCTTTTACTTTTACCACAAAAGGCGAATGTGTCAACCTTTATGTAAATGTTTAAAGACAGCACAAAATAAAAACAAGGGACTTTGGAGTTAGAACTAGACCCAAGGATGGGAGAGCAGGCTCCCTGCTGAGTTTTCCATGAGCTGGAACGCAGAGGCCATGGTACCGCACCACGTGTGCACCATGCTTCTTCCAAACATCCGCCTCATTTCAGTACTTAATGCTTCTTATTTTAAATGGTCATTCAAAACGTTGCAGCGGCATGGTGCTAATTTGAAAGCAAGCCATGTTGTAGTACCGTATTTTTCTCTCCATAAGATGCACCTGACCATAAGACAGACCTCGGGTGTTAAGGAGGAAAATAAGAAAAAAAATATTCTGAACCAAATAGTGTGTTAAAATATTTAATAAAATGCCATATTTTTTGCTCCATAAGATGCATGGGCATTTTCCCCTCCACTTTTGGGGGAAAGAAGTGCGTCTTATGGAGTGAAAAATACAGTATTTCAAAGAGTGATATTTAAAAGGCTAGGAACCTGGGCTTTATATTTTTTTATTTTTGGTTTGAAAGTTTATCTTCCCTTTAATAATATCTTTAGTAAGAATCACTAGTACAGCAATACTAAAATCTGTAAATATTTATATTATTGCTTTACAAATTCTTTTTTTTTTTTGTGACAGAGACCGAGAGAGAGACAGAGGGACAGACAGACAGGAAGGGAGAGAGATGAGAAGCATCAATTCTTCATTGCGGCACCTTAGTTCAGTGGTTCTCAAACTTTTTGAGGTCGGGTGCATTTAAAATCCTACAAATAATTGCAGGCACACTACATACAGATTTATGAGAAATATGTTACAATAATTAAGTCAGATATTAAAGAAAAAAACATAAAGTCCAAAAAAATATTCTGAAAGAATTGAGAACGCACCACAAAATGGGGTGGGGGGCTTGTTTTTGTTTCCTTGTCATCAAGTAACAACATGAAAGAAGGTTCTAGGAAACAACTAAACTTCATGAAAAAACCTCAGAGGACAAAGGTGAAGTCTCTGTCTTTGACTGAAACACATTGTGGATGCCCCCTCAAGATGTAAATGTCATCTCTCTCTGAATTCTGCTCTGTCCACCAATTGTTCGCTAGACAAGAGAAGTGATAGAGCTGCAGCCAGCACCACTCACTTATCTGAGCATTCCTCCTGCAAAGGAAAGATTACGGGTTTAGTACCTACCACGGGGATCCTTAGGAGGAGGGTAGGGCTTCTTTGCCCCACTTCTTTCAGCACTGCTCACTGAATGACTCCAGACCAGAATGCTCCTGGCTTCCCAGCTTCACAAAGGGCTTCAGCTCTTACCTCTGCCTCTGTCTTCTTTATCCACTATATCAGTTTTCTTTTGCTATGTGACAAAGAACCACAAATTTAGTAACTTAAAACAACATCTTTATTACTTCACGTGAATCTGGAGTCCAGGTATGGGTTAGCTTCATTCCATGCTCAGCAGATGGAAATCAAGGTGTTGATTAGGACTGTAATCTCACCTGTGGCTGGGGTTCCTTCCAAGCTCACTGTTTGTTGACAGAATTCAGTTTCAGCTCCTAAAGGCCACCTTCTGTTCCTTGTTACATGGCCCTCTCCACAACATGGCAGATTGTTTCTTCAAGGCCAAGAAGAGCATCCCTGCTGCTTGGAATCACTATAACTTCTAGGAAGGCCTAGACCAGGTGTGGCCAACAGTTTTGCCCCTGGGCCAGATTAGAAAGAAAACTTTTTTCACGGGCTGGACAAAATATTAAAATTAAAAAATGTTAAACACAAAAATGATTCATTTAAGTAAACAAAATTTTATTATGTAATCTGTTTATGAATAAATGTGAGTGAAAAAATTTTAATATACAATATTATTTTAATAAAAATATATTTTAATAAAAATATAATTACATACATATAAATATCCAAACTATATTGCAATCGAAACAATATTTAATAGAATTAGCTTAAAGGGGTTATATCGCAAATAAAACAATTATTTCGTTTTACAACAGCCTGGACACGTTTTCAGTTATCAACTGCAGCTACTGTCTGTGCTACGGTGCCACTTGATTCAGCACACGTGACCACAAAAATAACGACCTGTTTGACCTCGGGTGCGCACTGGCAAACTCCGCCTAAAAGAATGTGGGTTTCACATCACCGCTAAACATCAAACAGTTCATATTGAGTTCAGACGAGTACAAAAGTTGTAAATCTTTATAATGAAATTTTTTTAAAAAATAAAGAAGTATAGCAAATACATTTGACCAATTATTGGAAGTTAACCCTAGATTAGTCACACGCGTAATTCTTTTCCACATATCACGATCTTCTTAAATATCTCGATTTCCAGTAATCAAAGATGCTTCCGCTTCTGAGTAGCTGAGATTTTAAAGTAGCGGAAGATATTAAAAATTTAATCGCAGGCCACATAAACTCATTACACGGGCTGGATCCAGCCCGTGGGCCGTATGTTGGCCATGCCTGGCCTAGAGCCTTAAAAAAAATTCTTTTTAATTTTTTCAATTACAGTTTACACGCAATGTTATTTCGATGGCTTAGAACCTATTAAAGGGTTCACCTGATTAGTTCAGGCTCACTCAGGATACTCTCCCTTTTAATAAACTCAAAGTCAACTGATTAGGGACTCTGATTACATCTACAAGATCCTTTGTACCATATAAGGTATCATGGCAATGAAATTATATTCACAAGTCCTGTTCACTCTTAAAGGGAGGGAATTATACAGGCATATGCCTCAGTTGGAATCCATCATAGAATTCTGCCTACCACCTTGACCCCTCTCATGTCCTCTAGATCAGTGGTCCCCAACCATTTTTGGGCCCGGACCGGTTTAATGTCAGAAAATATTTTCACAGACCGGCCTTTAGGGTGAGACGGATAAATGTATCACGTGACCGAGACGAGTGTCAAGAGTGTCAAGTGTCTTAGACGGATGTGACAGAGGGAATCTGGGCATTTAAAAAAAATAAAACATCATTCAGACTTAAATATAAATAAAACGAAAATAATGTAAGTTATTTATTCTTTCTCTGTGGACTGGTACCAAATGGCCCATGGACCGGTATCAGTCCGTGGCCCGGGGGTTGGGGACCACTGCTGTAGATGAATGAAGCTCATTATTCCATTTAACTTTTTGGCAGAATAGGCTCCAGATAACTCCCTTCGTTATTCCCAACCCCTTCTCTTGATGTGCCTTCCTGGCTTTCCTCTCTGGCTCCCTACCCCAGCTCCTCTCTCCTCACAGACCTGGTGAACTGATGCAAGTTTTCCCTCCTTTGTGACCCCTTTCCCTTATTTCTTTCCCAACCTCTTCCCCTAGGCAGAATTGGAGTTCTCTGTGCTCTCTAACACTCTACGCAGGCCCCTGTGTGCCAGTAGTCATCTCCTGTACTGTGACCTTGGCACAGCTGCCTGTCCTCTTGGCGCATGGGCTCTTCAGAATCTGTCATATCCATTTCTGTCACTCAGAGCCAAAGCACAGTACAAGGCATATACTAAGTGCACAGTAACATTTGGATCAGTGAATGAAGGCCCAGCAGCAAGCCTGCAGAGAGTATGTGGGGGACACAGGGAGAGTTTTCAGAGTATGGGAACATGAAGACAACAGTGGAGAGCAGTGAGCAGCACCTTGTGCTTCATGGGTCAAGTTCATATCATCTGAATATGATTTTGAGGCAATCCTAACCACATGACTATTTTCTCCATTCTTTCCTGCTGCCTATGTTTCTCCTAGTCATATGAGATAGGCCCTACCTTTACAATTATATTCTCAGGAATCTTTCAAAACCATGTTTTCTGTAATGCTTTAAAAAGTTGATATTCATGGGTGATTTTCTAATACATTGAAAGGCAGAGAAGCAGTCACTTGGGAAGATAGTAAACTATCTATTTTGAAATGCAATCCTAAAGCTTACCTGGTAGAGTTTGTGCTCGTGAATCTTTTTTAAATCTTTTAAAATTTAGATATTATGCTGACAGTGTTCTCTTGAAAGACACACAGAAAGAGATGTTGCTATGTCACTGGGAATTTTAGGACCTAAGGGCAGTGGTGGGATTCAAGTAATTTAAGAACTGGTTCTCTGCCCTAATGACCGTTTTAAGTATAAAAAAATGATAAACCAAAAGGTAGTTTATTATTTCATGCATTTAATATTTGAATAAGAACAATAAAAGAGGTACACAAAACTAGATTATGTTATGACTTTAAAAATATTAATGAGAAATATTAAATAATACCTGACAAAAACAATAAAACTGTTATTTAAGATTTTTCCATATTGCATCTTGATTGGCATCCTCAGCTGTAATATTTTTTTCACTTTTGGATGGAATGAACTTTACTATGGATGCTTAGAATACGCTGTTGCACAGATGAACATTAAAAAAGAGTAAGGAATGTAAATTTGTGATTTCCAAATTGGGCGACTGCCCAGGTACCCACCTTAGAGAGAACCCTGATTACAAGTGCCATTTTAACAACCGGTTCACCGAACTCAGCAAAAAATTAGGTATTGGTTCTGCTGAACTGCTGTGAAGCAGCTGAATCCCACCACTGTTAGGCGGGTTCTCTTAGGAGACTTCTAAGAGTTATAACTCTAATCATTGACTTTTCTTTCAAAACAAACAAAAAATTTAACTGTGAAAGTATTATTTGGCCTGACCACATGGTGGCACAGTGGATAGAGCATTGGACTGGGATGCAGAGGACCCAGGTTCAAAACCCCAGGGTTGCTGACTTGACTGTGGGCTCATCTGGCTTAAGTGCGGGCTCACTGGATTGAGCACTGGGTCGCTGGCTTGAGCATGGGATCATAGATATGACCCCATGGTCACTGGCTTGAAGCTCAAGGTTGCTGGCTTGAGCCTAAGGTCACTGGATTGAGCCCAAGGTCACTGGTTTGAGCAAGGGGTCACTCGCTCTGCTGTAGTCCCCTGGTAAAGCCACATATGAGAAAGCAATCAATGAACAACTAAGATGCTGCAACGAAGAATTGATGCTTCTCATCTCTCTTCCTCCTGCCTGTCTGTGCTAACTGTCCCTTTCTCTGTCTCTCTCATGAAAGAAAACAAGAAAGACAGGAAGGAAGGAAGGAAGGAAGGAAGGAAGGAAGGAAGGAAGGAAGGAAGGAAGGAAGGAAGGAAGGAAGGAAAGAGAGAGAGAGAAAGAAAGAGAAAGAAAGAGAAAGGAAGGAAGGAAGGAAGGAAGGAAGGAAGGAAGGAAGGAAGGAAGGAAGGAAGGAAGGAAGGAAGGGAAAGAAAGAAAGAAAATTATTTGGGAAATGTAAGGAAAATAAACATTTCCTATAATCTTACCACCCACTGAAAATCATTGTTGACTTTGGTTGGAAAAAATAGGGAGAGAGGTTTCCTCTTGGACAGGATTGTTGCTTCCCTTCAGAACTCTCCAGCAAACATTAACTTAGTGATGCCAGTTGGAGGAGAAGCACAACTGGTGTGAAAATGATTTTATTTTGGAAGATTTACTTCCTGGATGGCACCTAAAGGGAGCTGAACAGGGAGGAAGTGATGGTTTACACAACAATCCCAGGACAAGGTGTGCGCTGTGCAAACCAGCATGGTTTGCAGAGGGCCACGTGGCACTTCAACTCAACATTTACTGAGCTCTTAATCTATCTCCCAGCTCAGAAAAACAATAAAAATGTCAATATTTAAAGTTAGGAGGTAAATAAATGTCAGTATTTATTTTAAACAAGTTATCCTTCCAACACAGTTAAGATTTCTAATGACTTCTTCTTCCCTCATCCTATGTTTTTCTCCCTGGCTTTACACAGGGGTGAGCAAAAGTAGGTTTACAGTTGTGAGCCCACAAAATGCAGAGTTTATTCTTGTATCATTATTTATTAATTCTTATGTTATTTATTTGTATTACAACTGCAAACCCACTTTTACCCACCCTTGTATTTTCGAACTTTTTTGCTGCACTTGGTGAGCTCAGAAGGGCTGAGAGCCCTACTGCCATTACGACCATCATCCCCCTGCCCAGCTTTTTTCTTTTGAACACTGCCTGCTTCCTGCACTCTGCCCTTTTCTTTGAACTTGCTGCTTCGCACAATCTGTTCACTCTCTGAGACCTTAGGCCTCACCTCTCCACACTCAGCCTGGGATCTTCCAGCTCCCAGGGGACATTTCCTGTAACTGAGCTACCAACACATAGAATTGCAACTCCAAGCTTAATTCAGTATCATGTCTTCCCTCACCTTGACCCCTCTCACCCCTCCACTTCCTTCTGCCATCTAACCAGCTTCACCAGTTGGTCTCTTAGAAGGATGCTCTCTTCAGTCATTCCCTGTGCACATAAACCTCTTGATTTTCAACTCCTTATCTTTGCTCAGAATGTTTCCACCACCAGCGAGGCAGATGCTTCAAAACCCATGTTGGCATTTCCTTTCCAGAACCCTAACAAAACCCATCCACATCTCCAAGCACTCATATGTTTAGGGTGGGCTATGTGTGTTTTCATGTGTCTGAGAATGATTACTACGTATTTAAGGGCTACTGTGTGCCAGGATATATATATATATATATATATATATATATATATATATATATATATATATATATATATATATATATATATATATATGGCATAGGCAGAAAGAGAAGGAAAGTCTCTTAGAATAGGGGCTATGATTGAAGGTTGTCAAGAAACAGCCTTTTCAATCCTCTAAATTCTTCCCTTGTCCAGCCTGCTATGCCTAAATTCACTAATAGGAGTACATGTCATTGTGGAGTGGAAGTCCTCACCCTTACCTCCTTCAACCTCACCTTCCCTGCCTCCACACTATTCAGTGCCAAGACTTCTGGGAGCAGCAATATTCTAAGCTGTTAACAGCAGGAGCCTTCCAGAGGATTCTGTCCCATGGTGACAGTTGGCTGAAGACAGTGAAAGAGAGCAGTCTTGCAGGAGTGGGTGGGGAGTGAGAAGAGAAGGGAAGCAGTATGGCCGGCCTTAGGAGCGGGGAGACTCCAGTCCGAGCTCCTCCCAGCCTCCTGTCAGAACATGCTGAGCCATGTTCAGAGCCCACGCCTTCCTCAGCCATTCCTACATGCTTCTGAGAGGGTCCACTGGGCTCAAGCCTGCAGGGGACCCAGAGAAGAATCAGACATAAATCCTCCCTTCAAGGAGCTTGCTGTCTAGTGGTAGAAAGTGCCAAGTACCAGAGCAAAGGCAACTCCAAGAGCCATGGGCATTTAGAAGAAAGATGTAGATTAGGCATCAAGGAAGGTGTGTCAGAGGAGACTACATTTGACATGAGGTTAGGATGATGATAGAAAACTTGCCACAGGCAGGTTCAAGGTGCTGCTGGTTGTAGGGACAGACACGTTCAGTCCAAGACTGATCTGGAGAAGTAAGGGGGAGTGGGGGGAGCTGAGAGTTTGGGTTGCTGGTACAAGGTGAGAATGAGGCCAAGAGACTCTGGGTATGCTCTGTAGTAAGACCATGTCAAGGATGATATCTTGCGTGTGCTTTAACATTGTGTCTGATGTTGACCAGATGAAAACAGGCCGTTGTTTATAGGCAGTACTGGCTACAAGTTGAGGACTCTCTTGTTCTCAAGGCAAGTGCTCTCTGAAGGTGGTTAGGCTGACTCTCAGCCCCATTATTTTATGAATCTGTGATTTGGAGGAGGAGCCAATGACATACCTTTGGGCTTAGGCAAGATTTCTCAGTTAGTGAATGCCCTCATTTGAGCAATGATACTTCACAGTAGAAAGGGAGATGGGACTTCAAAACGTAAATAAACTCAAGACTTCTCACTTGAATTTGCACAAGTGTTGGGTCGATGTTTAGCTCATGTCTGCCAGCAGATATGGTATGGGCTCATGTTCTGAAGAGGCTGCAACCCCACCCTCCCAAAGGAGAGGACTGAAGCTGACGTTGGTGGGGAGGAGATGGCATTAAGTTGCTTGATAACAACAACAACAACAACAAAAAATGGTCAAGAAGGGGCAACTGGATAACATAAAGACAAAAGAGGAAACTTATTTAAGAAGTTTACACTTTAAATATTGAATCCAGTTTTCGCCTTTGTTGCTGTTTTAGAATTGTAGCTCTACCACTTTGTGGAAATTACATAAGGAATCTTGGAAAAGTTTTTCTTTGGCAGGGAAATCATTATCCAAATATTACTCTTGAAAAAATGTTTGTACAACTTTCAGGAACAATTTTTTTTTGTTTAAGCTTTGGTGGTATCACACCCTTTGGATTTTTGTTTTTAAGCCCAAATGTAACCAGTATTTCCCTAGGATTCTAGTCATTCCTGATGGGCTGAATTTAGCCAGCAGCTACCGTAGCCTTGGAAAAACCAAGCAACCCAATGATACTTTATGGAAAAGAAGCTGCAAAATAAGTCAGATCTAGTTAATCAAAAGATGAAGAGCAGAAGAAGCTGGCCTGAGAGAACATATCTTGGATGGTCAGATAAGAAAAGGAAGAAAGGAAAGTATGGTGCATCACCAAGATTAGGATCAGCAGGCAGTCCTGTGACCCCTAATCCTCAGAGCCCCGAGAAAAGGGGAGGAGACGTTCATTCTCTGCTTGACCTTTTACTCACCTAGCTGGCAGGAACAGTCTTGGTCCTGGAGGTGTAGCCCCTGTATCTATAATGAGGTTAATCTTGCCTTTGGTCAACTCAGGACCAGAAAGGCTAAATTTACCTAATTCAGAAAGGAAGCTTTGTGCCTGAGCTCCAGTTATGCTCAGTGTCTGTCCTTGTTGGGCCAGTACTACCATAGAACAGTGAAAATTCTCTCAGGGTGTCAGAGAGGGGGAAGCAAATGACAAGGGGGCTATATGACCAAATCCAGTGTGAAAAATTGCCTTTGGGGATTCTCCCACAATGCTATTCTTTTAGCCTCCAAACTCAGTGGTTTCAGCCTCTGTGTATCTCTTAGAGTTTGCCTCAAGAGTCCAGCTTTCCTTGGCCTGTTCCAAGCCTAAGCAAAATGCCTCTTTAACCCTTAGTGTGAAAGGTCCCTTGGGGTCTGATTCCTCTTCTGACAGCATCCTTATCCCCTAAGTCGAATTATGTCTTCCCTGGGACCAGGGTTTGCTTTCTTAGTTTTCTGTCCTCTCTCTGCTTCTCTCTTTTTTTCCTGCCACTTCTCCGATCATACTTTGGTGGCCTTCAATCCTTGTGTCTAATTTAGTTTGTCCCTAAATTTGGTTTGGTTTTCTGGGGGGTAAAGATCTTCTTAAGGGGGATGTTATTATTTTCTAAACAACGATAACAAAATAGCTAACAGGGATCTCCAATGAGTTGATACACTGAAAAGGTACAGAAGATGGATATAATTTTAGGGCAAGGCTGTCCTTTGCAGGAGGGAAAAGCAGCAGGAGCCTGTGCCCGGTGCGGGGCTAGAGAGGGGTTGGGGGTGGTGCTGCTCAGACTGCAGGTCTCGGCCACAGCAGGTTCTCAGCTCCGGGCCTGACCAGGATGGGAGCAGGCCCTTTAGGGTCTTAGTCCTGAAACTTTCTGCCCTTACTGTTGGCAAGGGAACAAGGGGTCATTGTCACCTGAAGCTGTCTCAGTGACCCAAACCTCTAGTGCCCTGCAAATGATAATATGAAAAGAGTTGAAAAGCACCAAAGTAATTTCTAAGTCTCAATTACAAGGTAGTCGGCTGCTTGTAGAACTTGTCATTCGTTGCGGTTTGGGGTGCGAGCACCGAGTACTCAGTAACCTACGTAGAAAAATGTTGGGAGACTCCGCAGGGGCCCAGACATGGGAGGAGTCAGTTGAAATGATGAAGCTGCCTTTTGAGGACTCCTTAGGGGTCATTTCTGCCTCCAAACCTTCTTTAGGAAGGAAAGGTTCCTTCTGTGAAGGAAAGGGTCTAGAAAGTTTTGCTCAAACTGGGCTCAGGACTCTTGGTGTTCAGGATTCATAGGCAGGCTGATTGATGAACTGGGAGGAGCATATCTGTGGCTGTGTGGTCCATCCTGCCTCATGGACTGTGGCTCAGCCCTCCCCGCTGCTCTGATTGGCTCTGCATTCTCTCGTCTTTATACGGAGGCAGCTGCATAGACAAGAGCCTTCGTCTCCTTTGTGTCCAGTGAGATCCTACCTCTCCTTCAGCCCAGCTCAAATGTCACCTCCTCCGTAGAAGCTTCTAGGAGTGCCCTGTTGGAAGTCAATGCTACCTCCTCTTGCACCATGACCATTTGGTTGGGTGCTCCCTTAGACTCCAAAAGCTGGCGAGCATGTTAGTGAAGGTCTTCTCTCCCTCAGCTGGGTCAGAAACTACAAATCAAAGGAAGATCACTGCTCCCAAGGTCATGATAAGTCAGAAAATTGTTTTTTCAGCCATTAAATTTCTCTAAAGGGGCATCTCACTGCACTCCGTGTGAGGTAATGCCTGTAAGGGCTCCTCGCGGCCTTGACTTTGCAAAAACACAGTCAGGGCTGCGCATGTAGGATGTGAGCAGCTGTGGCCAGGCAACCCTGACCACATGGCCTGTCTTTCTCATTCTTCAGCTGACCTGACCAAAGGCCACTTTGGGAACAGTTCTGTCCTAACAGCCTCTAAGAGCTGTGGAGGCAGGAGTAGGGGAGGAAAGACAAATGTCAAAATTCTTGGATGATCCCGGGTAATGACTGGCCAACTGGGGGATGAGAATGAGTGGCGGAGCCTTTCACCTTTGGGGTCAGAGGTCTGCTCGGCTGTGGGGCAAGGAGGCCAGAACATCTGTCAGCTGGGCAGCAGCTATTCTGAATGAATTGCCTTTGTCTTGTTGGGGGCAGGGATGAGTATGTGTTTTTTGTTCAACAGAAAACCATATAAACCAGGAAGCCCAGGTGATGGCAAGAAACCCCGTCACCAGGCAGAGACAGGACACTGACAATGGAAAGAAGGGGTGGGGGAGGAGGGTTAGGAGGAAGGGTCCTTGCCTCTTTCTGGATTTTTCTGAGGCAGAGGATAGAGAAAGCCAGAAAATATCCTTGCTGGCCCCAGGAACTTACACAGTGCTGGCAGATGGGAGCCCCGGCCACCTCCCTTCCCAGCTCCCCACTAACCATGTGAGCAAGCTTAAATCTGCAGTCAGCTCAGACCTCGTTTTCTAATTTGAAGAAAAGCAGTGATCCACTATCCCAGTGGTAATTCTTTGCCCCAGACTCAGCCCCTTTTTCTCACTTTCCCCAGCCCTACTGGCTCTTCCTCAGCAATAGCTAAAATGGGACCACGGTGATCAGCAATTGACTAATTTTTGAGTCAACAAACTACCAATGAGAAGAGTTATGGAGAAAGGATTCAGGGTTTTTATTAAAACCAAATAATACACAACAGTGATAGAATAGACACGGAAAGGCTTGTTCTGGACCACTGTTCAATAAAGGAACGCCTGAAATTTTGGCATAGAAATGGAAGAGCTGAAAAAGTCCTTAGAATCCATCTATTCCATTTCCCCCTCTTTAGGCAACCGGTTCCCTTCTACAGACGAGAAAGGAAAGTGGATGGTAGTCAGGGACGAGACCTGGTACCAGGCGCTGAATCAAGGCGGGAAGCCAAGCCCTCCTGATCCCCACATGAATACTCTTCTGACTCCTTTGTGTTAATTTCAGTTATACACATGAACTTTTAAGACACAGTCTCCAGACATAATTCCTGCTAAACGCCTTAGCATAATATGCACCATGAAGCGGTTATATTATTACTTTTAATCTTCAGCTAAGGGCATAAATGGTAGGGAGATATCAGTATAACTTGTCAAACTTGTCAGTATAACAGATAAACTTAATTTTTTACAGTTTATTTTTCATGGCATGGGCTCCATGAAACTTTATATTGTTCTACAAACTCTAAAAAAGATAATTAAATAAGCCAAAGATAGAATAACTTAAATGGCATTGGGGCATTAAATCTCAGTTTACAGTCAGTGGACAGATAACCTTATACTATCAGCTGGGGCATAACTCGAACCAGTCAGACTCTATATTAACCCAAAGAGCAGCTTCATGCTGTCTGGTGGGTTCTCCCTGGTACCTAATGCAATTCTTCTCTCTAGCTCCTGCTTTGCTCTCTGAGATTGGTTCTATAACTAGAGACAGGGTGATATTTAGAAGGTCCTTTCTCTGCCTCTAATTCACTCTTTAAGGCCCAGCTCAAATGTCTTCTTTGTGAAGCTTTCTTGAGTCCACCATTCTTCAGAGTGGCACCAACCTTTATATATCCTAATGCCCCCATGTTGCCTTGTTTACAGTGTCCCTTATGGCCACTGTATTAAAGTGACTCTGCTAGGTTTCTGCCAGCTCTTGAGGTGTTTTTGTAATTCCTCAAAGGTTACTATGAGAATTTTTGTGCCAATTGGTAAAACTGAGATTCCTCCAAGGTCCGGTTCACTAGAGATGAGCTACCACCTATCGAGTGGTCACTGAACAAGGAGGTGAGGAAAGGAGCAGGCAGCGGAGGTGTCCGAAAAAGAGCCTTGTTGACTTCATGGGGGCTGAGGCCGTCTCTGACAGCCTGGGCCTTGGAACTGACCTGCGTTGTTTCAAGAGAAGTCCCTCAGGGAGGGAACTGAGAGGCTAAAGCAGCAGCCGCTGTGAGTCAGATAGTCACTGTACCCACTTGTAGGCCCAGCATGCTGGGCCGGGGTTTCCACTGTGAGGAAAGAGAGGGTCGCCATATCCTGAGCCTGGGACAAGCAGAGATGGGAGAGGGCTGGCTGAGGCTTTGGAAATGGGCCTTGCTCTGGTTTTGCCTTCACCGCTAGTTGGTTGTGTGGTTTTAGGCAAATTGACTCCCTTTGATAAGGCCTCAAATAGAACAATCCAGATTAGATGAGAAGATGAATTGTAAAGTTCCTTCTAGGCTTCAAGGTCTGGGATTCCAGGGCTACACGAGCTCACTTCCCACCATAAGCCTGCTGACCGGTATCTATGGAGGGCTGTGTACATAAAAGTCGACACTTGGTCCTTCTGGAAATAGCTGAGTCAAAAAAGACTTGGTTTCCTCCTCATCTTTAAGGTGGGCCTTGCAGAAAACCATTCACCATTTGGTGACAATATTAGCATGAGGTTGTAAATCCTAAATGGAGAGCCCAAACCAAAAATGTGTTTCCTCAGGTGCTCAAAAATACTCAAAATAGTTTTTTAAAACTGTATTTTGGAGGCATATAAACATTAGTTTCAGAACGATGGTTCCGCTAGTTTTTTTTATACAAACAGGAAAATGAAAAATAAATGGTGGTGGTGGCAGAGGGGGGACCCACCTGGAACAGCATTTTTTTTTTCTTTTGGCTAAGTAAAGACATGGAAAAACCCAAGCTTTGATCTAGTATCATTGTTTCATGTTCAGCAAAGAACATTTTAATATCCAAAATGGGAAGAGGATATAATCTCAGTACAAAGGACAGTCCTTTACACTGAATCTAACTGTATGAAAAAAGTACCTTGCCTGAACTATGGTGACGCAGTGGATAAAGTGTCGACCTGGAATGCTGAGGTCACCGGTTTGAAACCTTGGGCTTGCCTGGTCAAGGCACATAGGAGAGTTGGTGCTTCCTGATCTCCCCCTTCTCTCTCTCCTCTGAAAATGAATAAATAACATTTATAAAAAAATTTAAAAAGAAAAGAGTACCTCGATCAATTTTAGGTCAGAAACGTGCTAAGAAAATACAATGTGGGTTGGCCAGATGATCAGCAATTTAGAGGTGCCAGTGCCACTTCACGGTGACTGGGTGCACAGAGATACTGTGAAGGTCTCCATCCCTGTTACACATACCTGTGTGCCATCCTGACTCGGGAGAGGGATAGTCACAGAAGCGTATTGAATCTGCATCCATTCTTTGCTACTTCCCTCTAGTCTCAGAGGAAGAATATACATGAACTCTGCTCATCAGATTCTTTCTCTTAAAGGCCTCTTCTGCCACAACCCCTGCCCAGAGGGTTGTTGCTAAAATAAAACTGCAGCATCTGTCTGCCCCACACCCCCTAGCCCAGGGGTCAGGGACCTTTTTGGCTGAGATGCCATGAACGCCACATATTTTAAAATGTAATTCTGTGAGAGCCATACAATATGTTTAACACTAAATACAAGTAAATGTGTGCATTTTATGTAAGACCAACACTTTTAAAGTACAATAAGTCTCTGAATTCTTTTTAATAACGTTGTTATGCTGTTGCTAACCAATGATGAATAAAGTACTTTTTACCATTAATGTGACTTCTGGTGCTGCATGGTTTTGCTGATGGCTTTGTAGTCTGGTTGATATGTGGTGAGGTTAAGCTTCATGCAGGCGTTGAGACTTCTATCTGTTCAACGTGATCGTAGGTTGATCTTAACATTCTTTAGATGTGAGAAAGATTGCTCATGTGCATATGTAGAGCCAAACATTGTCAGTACAGCAATACTCACACGCTGCAGTGTGTGGTATGTGATGGAAAGCGCGTTCCAAGTTTTGACAATCAGCTGGTCCGCGGTTTGAAGTTTTTTCATTTTTCCCCACTTGTGTTTGCTCACCAACTCTGCTTGCTGTCGTGCAAGTTTTTCCAAATCTTCATTCAGTGACTTGAACTTATTCACCCACATGTCTGAGGCCTTCAGGTCAGCAGCTTGTAGCTCAAAATCTCTGATGGAGACACCGGGGATGTAACTCAGGTCGGTGCTATCCACTGCACACTCATGTGGATGGGTGATGAACTTAAAAAGATGAGTGTGCTCACGAAATTCTTCAAAGCGTGCTTTAAATGACTGCAGGAGATTAGATGTGAACCCCGCTAGCTGCTGGAGATCAATATGTTGAGCAGGGTCACTTGCTGTGCATGCATCTTTAAACTCTCCCAGTTTTTCAAAGTATAGTAAACAACCTGTTTCAATGTCAGCAATGAAGAGTTCCGGCTTGTTTTCAAATGCAAACACTGCTTGTTGAAGGGATAAGACTGTATTTCCAATGCCTTGCATTTTCACATTGAGCTGGTTCAGATGTTCAGTCATGTCCACGAGATAGTAGAACATCAGGAGCCACTCAGTGTTAGCTAACTCAGGATGTTTGACATTTTTCATTTCAAGAAAAGTCCATATTTTGCTCAGACAAGCCGTGAAACGGCTGAGCACCTTCCCTCTTGACAACCAACACACATTGCTGTGCAGAAGCAGACCAGGATAATTATTCCCAACTTCATCCAGCAGTGTTTTAAACTGGCGATCATTTAAAGGCCAGGGAACAATAATGTTGACCACCCGAATGACCAGTGACATCACCTCACCAAACTGCTCGCCACACATCTGAGCACAAAGTGCCTCCTGATGTAGGATACAGTGAAAACTTAGGATGGGTATCTTTTCATGTTCACGAAGAAGTGCTATGAATCCTCTGTTTTTCCCCACCGTGCACGGAGCACCATCAGTACACACCGAAATAAGTTTATCCATCAGTAGGTTTTTTTCCTTAGCGAACTCAGTGAAAGACTTGAATAAATCCTCCCCTCTTGTTGTCTCTTTCATAGGCAAAACAGCAAGACTTTCCTCACGTAGTGTGTCACCGACAGCATACCTTGCAATCACGCTGAACTGGGATAAATGGCTTACGTCTGTTGACTCATCCAAAGCGAGAGAAAAGAATGGTGCTGCATTTATGTCCTTCACTTGTGTTGCCTCAGTTTGATTTGCCATCATGATGGTACGATTATGAACAGTTCTTGCTGACAGAGGCATGTCTTTTATTTGTTTGATTATCTTGTCTTTATTCGAAAAGTCATCAAAAAGTTCATTGGCAACATCAAGCATGAATGTTTTGGCATACTTCCCATCTGTGAATGGCTTTCCGTTTCTCATAATTGCTAAAGCACCAGCAAAGCTAGCCGAATTCCAGTCACCTTGTTGGGTCCAAACATGGAGTTGCTGCTGACTAGCTTGCACTCTGCACAGTAGCTCTTGACATGCTTTCTTCCTGCTGTCCCCCGCTGGATATTTTGATACAAATGTAGTATGGCTTGTGTCGAAGTGCTGCTTTATATTTGACTGTTTCATCGATGCAATTTTATCATTGCATATTAGACACACTGCAGAACCTGCTCTCTCCACAAAGGCAAATTCCTCTGTCCTTTCCTGCTGAAAAGTACAATACTCTTCATCTTTTTTCTTTATAGCCATCTTCTTCGTCAAAAGGGTTTCTGCAACTAGCTAGCTGACTACTTGATTAAAAGGAGGGAAGTTTACTTCCTGACCTCACAACGACCCGTGTATGTTATGCATTATCCAATAAAAATTTGGTGATTGGCTCCAGCCACCTGCAACCATGAACATGAGTGGTAGGAAATGAATAGATTGTAATACATGAGAATGTTTTATATTTTTAACATTTTTTTTTATTAAAGATTTGTCCACAAGCCAGATGCAGCTATCAAAAGAGCCACATCTTGCTCGTGAGCCATAGGTTCTTGACCCCTGCCCTAGCCATAGTCTGACATAGACACGCCCTCCCCCAAGACTCTTATTCACTGCTGTTATAGAAATGAGTAATCTTTGTCCTACCCCCTCACTCCTCAATCCTTTATTGCTCCTCTGCTATCTGGCTTCTAGTCTCACCTCTCTGGAAAAAACCGAAAAGTCAAAAAGCAACTTCCTGAAATCCAGGGGCCTTTCCTTGGTTGTCTTCAAACTCAGCCTGTCTCTAATCTGTAAAATGCTCTCATGCTCCTTGAAATGTCCTTCCGCCTGCCTCTGTGGGTGTGGCCAGGTTTCAATGTGTCCCTTTTCTCTTTTATCCAAACTCTTCTGCCGTGGGAACTTGGTAATTGTAATAGACAAATTGATGGGTACAGCCAGCTCCCCTAAGGCCAGCCAGAACTGGTCAAGATGGCCCTGACTTGGAGGACTCTTCATTTCCTCTTCCCAGGAAGTGGGAAGAAGTTGAGACTGCCTCAGTCATTCCAGTGAGATGGAAGAAAGATTAGTCTTGCTTAGTTTGGCTTGGTTTTTCCATTTTTATTCCAGTCTTTCACCTAACTCTAGCATTCTATACCCAACACCAGTGCCTTCCTGAGAGCCTCTGGGTTTATAGTCCTCTGCTGTGTGCTTTTGAGGACTGAAAAATTAACACAACACAGTCTCTGCCTTCACAGGGTTCCCAGCTCAAGGGGGAGAACTGGTGCTTCAGTTTCCTGGGGGCAAGGCAGTTTGTCAGGAACTCTGAGACAGTGGCAGTAGTAGAGGACCCTTGGGAGGAACCTAGAGAGGAGTGGCCAGAGTGAATCTGGTCTGTCCTCCTACGTGATGCTTTGGCTATGGTCTAACTTGTCCTTCTGAGTCACCTGGCATTATCAGACTAGATCGGGCGCGTTCAGGGTGGTATGGCCGTAGACCCCTGGCATTATCAACAAAGAATAATGCATGATCCTTCTTGGGGTAAAAAGCATTTAGTATCACAGCACAAAAAAAAAAATTCTATTGTAAATATTGTGTCCTGCCTCAAAATTATTATTTTTCTTAAAAGGACATTGTTAATTCACTTCAAGCCCACTCAGCTGCTGAAGAATTCAGAGTATTCAATTAGAGAGCTTTGCAATGAACAAGTAGCTCAATTATTCTAGTTTCATTATACAATGTAGTAGACATTCTTTGGCATGAAAGAATTAAAGCACATTTTCTCTGGCAAAAGGCAACAACTTCTGATTTGAAGACATATCTTACACAAGTGGTTCTTGACTAAATGTAGTTCCATTTAAAATAAGGTTTTTCACATGATTTAACCTATTGTAGTCTGATCTCAGCTGGCTCATTCAAAGAGGGGGAGGTTAGCTCAGACTTGCTAATTTTGTGTTTAAAATAATTTGTGCAAATTCTGAAGTGGACACTATTTTGCACCAGGCATTGAGCCCCTAAGTCTTATTCTCACAACTCAACAGACTGTCTGGGTTATTTTATCCAGTGCTCCCCCCACTAAGGCAGGGCTCTCTTCCCAAGACCACCACGCCTGTGGGGCACTCCATCCCAGCTCTCCCGGCTGGCCCTTCAACTGAGCAGAGGTTAGGAGTTGGGCACTACACTTATTACCCCAAAGGACCCCCATCAGAGAAAATGGCTTCTCTTAAGAAGAAAGAGTTGCTCTCTACCCATGCAGGAAGACCCCGCCCTTCACCCAATGGAAATGTGTAGGCCAGCCAGGCTCCTCTGTGCAATTTAGGAAAAGATGTCTCATTCAGATAGACACAAAGCTTGGCAGCAAGGCAGTGGGGCTGTGGATTTTACTCCAGCCTGACCCCTGCATGTGTGGCCCGAAGTAGAAAGGAGCTCTCCCCTCAGCTTTTAACACTGTTTTCCCAGACAGTCCCTGTCCCAATTCTAAGGCTGAAAAATGGGCAGATGCCAAGGAATAGGCTACATCTGTAAAAGTCAGATATGGTTTACCAGTATGTAAAAATGTTCAAAGCTTTCCACAGATTTCTGGATCTACAAGGCCCTTTACCAGTCTGAGCCACTCCCACTGCTGCTTGGAGTGGAGGGCTGGGGAGGCGATTGCCTAGATTCTAGCATCATGTTACATATTCGCTACTATTGATAAATCTGTGATGGTGGCAAATTTGCTACTGGGTTGGGGGACTTGGGGTTAAAAGGGAGGTGTCATAAACTGTTGCTGCTAAAGCATGGTCTGTTGAGGGCCAAATAGCTCTGAGTATTGCAGGGATTATGAGTTGAGGGACTAAATTTGTGCGATTCCCGTTAGACCAGTCCCAAGGAGAGGTCCCCCACCCTGCCCTTGCATTTTCCAGTTCTCTTTCTTTTACTGCCCAATTTCTTGAGAGAAGAGTCTGTCGACAGCTCTACAATGGCTCTGTCGACTGCTCCTCTGCTCACCCTCTGACTGTCAGACTTGTGGGAGGAACCAATGTGTTTAATTTCTGTAGCTGCTGACCTCTTGTTTTGAGGGTTATTTTTTTGTCTTTGTTTTTCTTTTTCCCCCCAACCTGTTTGTCAGTGTAAAGTGTTCTAAGCTGATGGCTTCTTTTCCCTGTTTTTACACTGCTCTCCTTGGACTCCAGTTAAACAATCTTCTTCTGGTTTTCCTTCTATTCTTGTGGCTTCTTTTCTGCTTCCTCATTAGTTTGTGGCTGAGGGCACCTCTCAGGGTTCCAACCAGAACTGTCTTCCCTGATCTTGATCCTCTGTGTTGGAGTTGGGATGTAGCCTGGAGTTTTCCTTATAACGGCTGTGTGGCTGACTCCCAGATTTATAACTTCCAGTTCTGATCTATTTCCAGACCTCACGCTCACATTTCTAACTGCCAGCTCCTCCACATATTTAAATCCATTCTTTCCCCTCTAGTTTGCTCCTCTTCCTGGCTTCTCTAGAGTCTAGACAGACATCCTGTTGTGCAAAAGGCAAGCACTCTGGGGTCACACTCATAGGTCAGAATCCTGGTTCTCCACTTTTCTATGTAGCCTTTGAAGCAAGGGCCTTTTTCCCCCCTCATTTCCATGAATGCTACCAATGCTCTTACTTCAATAAGCACTTATTAAATGCTGGTCCCTTTGCCCATTTATTAGCATGAACATTTTCTCTCTACAGTGGGCTTGCCTCCTTCCCAGTGGCTCCTGGGAAACTGAGCAGGAACCTTTAATGAGAGGATGAGAGGTAGAAACTCTGAGAAGGCAGGGGACTGTGAGCTTGTAGCTGCTGGCAAGATGCTCATAAGATGAGTTTTGTTTAGTTTTAGTGTAATAATGTCCATTCCTATCCTTGTACCTCCTCAAATCCATGCCAGTTCTTCTGAACTACCTCTGACTTGGTCCCCTCCTTGACACCTTGAAGGGAAGTTATCTGCGTCCATGCAACCAGTCTCTTTGCCTTCAGGCCCTAATCTCCTTATTCACCCTCTCCACCTGTTCTGATCACATGAAGTCCATGCTTAAAAACGGTGCTCCCACCCTGATCCCTTCACTTTTAAGGGTTTTTGTTTGTTTTGTTAATTCACTAAGAGGAGGGGAGGCAGAGACAGACTCCTACATGTGCCCTTACCAGGATCCACCTGGCAAGCCCACTAGGAGTAATGCTCTGCTTATCTGGGACATTGCTCCATTGCTCAGCAACTGAGCTCTTCTTAGCACCTGAGATGGAGGCCATGAGCCATCCTCAGTTCCTGGAGCCAACTTGCTCCAACTGAGCCATGGCTGCAGGAGGGAAAGAGATATATAGAGAGATGCAAGAGGGGGATAAGTGGAGAAGCAGATGAGTGCCATTCCTGTGTGCCTGACCAAGAATTGAACCCAGAACGTCCATACGTTAGGACAATGTTCCACCACTATGCCAACTGGCCAGGGCCTTAAGGCTTTTTATAATCTGCTTCAAACCTAGTTTTCTGCCAATCTTAGGCTGGCTCAATCAAAGGCATGCTTGGGACCAAAGTGACATCAAGTTTGGGGTGAAAGATGGGGAAGGCAGCCAGTGTCATGTTCAATGGCATCCAATTTAGAGCTTGAGGGCAATGCTTTTAGGCCCTGGTGATGCTCAGAGTGAAGTGTGGGCTTTCACCTGCACCTGGATGCTGGGTTCTAGCCTTCAGGTCAAGTCCTAGAGGCAGAGGATCAAATCCTGTACCCTAGCTACGTAGTTTTAGGAGTCAAGGCACTGCTAGAAGATCAGCTGGAAATCCAGAGAGAGTCAGGAAATGGAGGCAAACTTCCACCCCAGTGTGCAGAGCCACGTGGCAGGGGAAGAGGAAGAGAAGAAGCAATTCTGTGATCCTGGGCTCAAGGCAGCAAGTTATTTCTGGACTCTGAAGGCCTTATCATTCTATTTCCTGGCTTTAGGTGAGAATCTTGCAAATGGTGCTTACTTAATTGGTTTAACACCTCACTAGCCTCATCTTCCTCCACCAAAGGTCCTGGGTTCTATGAAAGTTCTCTACATCACTGACTGGAATCCTCTCAGCCAAGACCGAAGACAGATGGCAGGGGTGTGTTTGGTCATAAATCTCCATCTTAGGTATTAAGTAGAATGTTTAGGCAGTTTCAACGCTTTTGGAGATTTAGGAATAATGAAGGATCCTTCTCATGATCATTTGGCCAAAAGCCTTTGTTTTTCCACTTGAAAGAACCGAAAGTCCCCCCAGTTCAGAAACATTAAGTGAATGGTTCCTGCGTGTAGAGAGCAGAACTGCTCTCGACTGTCCTGGTCCCCTGACCTCTCCCAGCAGCTTCTAACCATCCCATGGGTGCCATTCTAGACTTGAATTCTTTTTATTATTAATAGCTAACATTTACTGAGTGCTTACTACATGCCAGGCACTGTGCAAAGAAAAACGCATTGCCTCATTTCTAGGCGATTTCCTGCGAAACTGAGTAGGAATATAAAGTAAATAGAAACTCTGAGGAGCTAAGAGTACTGTGGGCTCATGTAGGCTGAGACCAGATGGGGAAGATGGACGTCAAAAGATTGGGTTTGCAGCCCAACCTCAGTTTCACACCTGCTGACTGCCCTCCACTCCCGCCTGTTTCTTCATGCTGGTCCCTCAACTGCTTCTACTGGGTCTGGTAACATGAGTGTTGTGTGGGGGCACTGAGGCTAAGGCTAAAATTCCTCTGATGGGGCAAGCTTTCATCCGGGAGTCAATGGGAAAAGGCTTAAAATACAAATAGCTCTCGGGAAGTGACAGAAGGGGGTTGCCTCCTATTTACAAGAAACCAAGGGAGGAATGACTGGGAATCACTCAGGAGAATTTTCTGGCGATGGCTGGAGGGGACACCCAGGGATCCTGGCTTGTCTGAAGTAGAGTGGGCAGGAAAGGGGTCAGGCACAGTGAGCCGCTAAGCCCTCTGCAGGCAAACCTGTGTGTGGGGGGGAGCCCTAGCCAGATAGCTCGGTTGGTTGGAGCATCGTTCGGAGACACGATTTGTAGGTTTGATCCCCGGTAAGGGTACATCCAGGAACAGGTGATGTTTATGGATCTCTCTCTCCCTTACTCTCTAAAAATCAAGAAATAATATTTTATTTATTTATTTATTTTATTATTATTATTATTATTTTTGTATTTTTCCGAAGCTAGAAACGGGGAGAGACAGTCAGACAGAGTCCCACATGCGCCTGACCGGGATCCACCCGGCACGCCCACCAGGGGGCGACGCTCTGTCCACCAGGGGGCGATGCTTTGCCCCTCCGGGGCGTCACTCTGTTGCGACCAGAGCCACTCTAGCACCTGGGGCAGAGGCCAAGGAGCTATCCCCAGCACCCGGGCCATCTCTGCTCCAATGGAGCCTTGGCTGCGGGAGGGAAAGAGAGAGACAGAGAGGAAGGAGAGGGGGAGGGGTGGAGAAGCAGATGGGCGCTTCTCCTGTGTGCCCTGGCCGGAAATCGAACCCGGGACCCCTTGCACACCAGGCCGACGCTCTACCACTGAGCCAACCGGCCAGGGCCAATATTTTTTTAAAAGCCTGTGATCAAAGCGCTGGGGAAAGTCCCAAAGCACCCACCCAGCCAGAGATAGGATGGTAATTTGTAGCCACACATGGCAAGGAGCCAGGAATGATGACAAGAAGAGCCAAATTCACATTCCTGTTGAGGAAAGCCTGACTCTTGGAACATGAAGCTGGAGGTAGGAGTCAGGTGCAAGGGCACCTTGGGAGAGCTGTTCTTTCTTTTAATTATCTCAGGAATTGCACACAAGCAGTGGCCTGGCCCCTTTCACCCAAACTCATGACTTGAGAAGAAAAAAATTCATTTAAAATGTTTTTGGAAATGTGTATAAAGTCTAACAAAGCATTTGAAATGTAAAGATTTGTGTATTTAGTAAAGCACAAAATAAATTAACTTCATTGAAAAGAATAAAACACAGTGGAAAGTGGGAGGGACTATTCCAGATAATTCCATACATCAAATTGTCAGAGACCTCAACCCCTCCTTTCATGAAGAATATGAATGTAACTAACCAAAAACCCTAATTCTATAGCAATAAACCCATTTCAGAACAACCCCTCCCGCTTAGTTCACCATTCCTTTCTCCTGATTGTGCAAGAAGAAATGTGGAATGTGTGTGTGTGGGCTGCCAACATTGTGTTGCAGATCCCTTTGTCATGTTGAAGGTTTGCAAGAAAGGCTGGGAGATGGTAGGACCCTCTCAACAACAGTGAGCCAGGTACTAAGCAGAGGGCCAGCTGGGAGGGCAAAGGGCACAGCAATCCCTTATGTTGAGATAAACAAACGGTCAGTACCAGGGGTTTGGGAAGTGGAGGTGTGGGTGCTTCCCAGGAGGAGGGCTAAGCGGAGACCAGACCTAGGCCAGAGACGTGGCTGTCATCACTGAGAACAGTCTGGATGTGACAGTGAGCTGTTCAGAGCAGGACTTCAGCTTCCAAAAAGGAATGGGGATGGAGAGTAAGGACGGAGTGGAACGAGAGCAGAGGGGCAGAATAAGGGGAGAGTGCATGATGTCTCCGCAGTGGGCTGCAGGAGCAGCAAGAGTGTGCCAAAGGGTGAGGGGCTGGGCTGCTGACTCGAAGGCTGACCCAGAGTGAGGAAACATGGTCAGACGAGGTCGAGTACCGAGTGGTGAAGCCTTAGGTGGGAGGGTCCAGGTTTCAGCAGGGGAATCCTAAGGGGTGTGGGATGGTGGAGAATCCGTGACCTGAGTTGTGAATGTGCAGCACTAAGGGTCAGCTCCAGGGCACCAAAGCCCAAATTAGGCCATGGGGGATGGGCAGAGACTTGGTACCACACGTTGGATAGTGGGTGGAACTGTGGTGGTTTGAGTAAGAATTCCTGCCTCAAGAAAAGATGGGTCTGGGAATGTGGCAGGATTGAGAGCTCAAGTAACAGCTGTCAGAACCTGAGTGCTAGGGAACGCAGGGGCTGGGGACATGAGGCAAAGGGTTAGCAGTGTCCTTAATTCAAAAATCACTGTACAACTACAAAGTGCTATAGGCATCAGCAGCCTCGGGATCAGTAAGACATGGTCTTCCTTCTTGAGAGGTTTGTGAACTTTTAGGGGAAAGAAGCTGGGAGGAAACAGAGACTACAGGGCTGTGAGATTGTCTGGTGGAACTCACGGTGCTTTTAAACCAGTGTTTCCCAGCCTTTTTTGTGCCATGCCCCACCTTAACCTTTCTAAAATTTTTATGTCCCCCCCTATGTAACATACATAATTTTTAACATTAAAAAATTGATTTGTGGCCTGACCTGTGGTGGCGCAGTGGGATAAAGCGTCGACCTGGAACACTGAGGTCGCCGGTTCGAAACCTTGGGCTTGCCTGGTCAAGGCACATATGGGAGTTGATGCTTCCTGCTCCTCCCCCTTCTCTCTCTCTCTGTCTCTCTCTCTCACTCCTCTCTCTCTAAAAAAATCAATAAATAAAATATTAAAAAAATTGATTTGTTCACTTAATAAACATAAATGATAGGTTCTAGGAAGAAATCACTATGAAATTGTTAACAAAACACAGTAAGTAAAATTTCAAGACATATAATGAAAAACAGAAATTTAAATTCCAAATAATTTTAATACAGATTTTTCTATATTAATTTATTATTTTAATTTAGTGTGATCCTTGCGCTTGATGCTTGCTGCACAGAGATTTTATATTAGGTTCCAATTTGGTTAGCTTTAGTCTCAAGTCTCCACGTTGTGTTATATCCAGGCGATTTCTTTTTTTACCAGTAAATCATTTACAGCACTAAATCCACATTCAGCTAAAAATGAAGATGGAAACGGTAGCAATAGTTCTCTTGCACATTTGGTTGAATTTGGGTATTTGATTTCTGTTTCCTCACAAAGCCATGCCATCGCTCCTTTGATATTAAATAAAACTTTAACTGACTCATCATTTTGCAATTCTGCGAGTTCTTCTTGATACTGCATATTTGATATATCAGACAAATCCACTAACATTGGCTGCATCATCCATGTTGGGAAATCAATTTGTTTTAAATCAGAAAATCTTTCTTTTAAATCAGCCGATAAAATATTCAAATGATTGACAATAACAAGTAAAGCGGTATCAGTTACTTCACATTTTTGGAGCCAATGAAACTGTTTAAAGTTTTTGTTGTTAATATGTTTCTGACATAACTCAATATTGGTAATGAAACCAAATATCTTTGCTTTTGCATCGACAAGAGTTTTATTTGTTCCTTGAAGTTGCTTATTTAATATATTTAGTTTTTCAAAGATATCGGTTAAATAACTCACAAATGCTTTACCATCTATTGTTAACAGATACTTCATTTCAGGTTTGTCGCTTAAAAAATCACTAAGAGTATCAAACAGTTCCATAAATCTTTTCAAACAGTTTCCTTTAGATAGCCATCTTACTTCAGTATGAAGTAAAAGTCTCACATGGTCTTCATTTTGTTCTTCACAAAATAGCTTGAAAAGACGCTCACATTTGGCACTAGCTTTAATAGCATTAACACACTTTATTACTGTATGTAATACTTCACTCAGAACAGGCGAGATGTTTTTAGCTACCAAGTTTTCCCTATGAATAATACAATGCACAAGAATCATTTCTGGATTCGCATCTTTCATCAATTTTAAGCAGCCATTTTTCTTGCCCATCATATTGGGAGCACCATCTGCAGCACAAGATGTTATATTTTTCATTGGTATATCATTGACATCTAAGTAGTTTTTTAGCTTATTATATATATCTTTGGATATCTTTGGAGGTAGTGGTGCTTTCTAATCTTTTACAGAACAACATTTCTTCAGCAAAATGTCCTTTATCAATATATCTTACGTAAGTTATCAATACTGCCTCACTGTCTTTCAAAGTTGATTCATCCATTTGCAAGGAGAATTTTCTTGTTTTCAGCTTTTCAATAAGTTGTTTTTCAATATCCTCACTCATTTCGTCTATTCTTCTGCTAACAGAATTGTCACTGAGTGGCATAGCTTTTACATCTTTGTCATCTTTTTCAAGAACCGTTTTAAGAAATGCTGATATTGACGGTTTTATTAAATTCTCTCCTATAGTGTGATTTTCTCCAGTTTTAGTGATGAATAAAGAAATTTGATAACTAGCCTCAAGAACACGATTATTAGTTGAAGTATGAGCAGTAAATAGAGACTTTAATGTTGTTCTTTTTTCAAAATTTTTCTTTAAAGTTTTAAAGTAACTCAAATCTGAATTAATATGAGCACTATGTTTCGCCTTCAAATGTGCCTCAAGACGACCTCGTTTCATTGATTTGTTGGTCAAGCATTGCTGGCATAAAAGACAAAAAGGAATCCGCTCATCGTGAACAGCGGGTATGAACCCAAATTTTAAATATTCCTCCGAATATTGACAAGTTTTTTTCTTGCTTGCACCACTCATTTTACTATGGGCTATAATAAAAATAAGATCAATTAAAAACTAATATTAAATATGTGTTAAAATATATTCAATGTGACATAGAGTAAATGTATACTAAAAATTCATATTTATTTAAATGTATATAACACATTTACTACACTACCACTGCAAATCAAAAGATATCTATATTTTTTCCACTTGACAAAATTTTCTGGGAAGTTATGCTTCTAAAATTAAAATTGTCGTGCATGCACTATTATAGCTCCAATGATATTTATAAAATATTATTGCTTTCTAGCCCCGATGCAAGAAGTACTTAATAAAGAGTTTAATATTGATAAAAATAAAATCAAATACTTACCAATTATATCTATACAATACATATATGTATATTTATTAAATCAACGAGCTTTTACAACAGTTTTGACTGACACTTATTTCAAATTAACACCAACTGAATGATGTGAAACACTACAGAAGTTGCAATGGGCTAATTAGGTGAGAATAACTGCGTTGTTTAGCGAGTTTTAAAACGTCCGGGGTTCCTGCGGCAGACGGCACTCCATGCTTACAAATCAACAGATCTGCAGAAGGAAAAGTGTTAGAAAACCCTGAATGGAGGATGGTGATAGCGTTAGCATATGATTCAGTAATTCCACTTCTCAGTAGAGACCCAAGAGAATGGAAAACATATCCACACAAAAACTTGTATGTGAATGTTCATAACATCATTCTTCATAAGAGCCAAAAATTGGAAACAACCCAAAGGTCCATCAGGTCATGAATGGATAAACAGATTGGTGTTTCCATCAATGGAGTATTATCCAATCACAATAAGGAATGAAATAATAATACATGCTTCATGGATGACCCTTGAAACATTTTGCCAACTGAGGAAAGCCAGTCACAAAGACCACATATTGTATGATTCCATTTATACAAAATGTCCAGTCAAGCAAATCTATAGAAACAGAAAGTAGTAACAAATGGGGGAGGGAAGGATGGAGAGTGATTGCTAATAGGTGTAAGTTTTTTTTTTCAGGGTGATGAAAATGTTGTAACATTATTATGGTGATGGTTGCGTAACTTTGTACATACGCTAAAAACCACTGAATTTTATACTTAAAAAAATTTTTTATTTGAACTGTACACTTTAAATGGGTGAAGTGTATGGTGTATAAATGGTATCTCAATAAAAGCTGTTATTTGAAACAAACAACTCCCCCCCCCCCCCTCAAAAGCCTGAACAGCAAGAAAACACTCCCTTTAAGCTATTGAAGACCTGGTGCCCTTACACAGCGGGCTTTGGACGTGTCTGGTGGGAAGGGCACACTTGGCTTCTCAACGCGATGCGCTGAGTGGAATGAGAAGCACTTTATACCCTGCTGGTTGGAGATGCCAGTTCAGACATGAATCAACCAACACGGGTGAGGGTGGGGCAGATTCCAGCAAAACAAGTACTTGAAGGCAGAGCAGTTTACTTCGTGCTTCTTGGTCTCTATCTTGGCCCACCTCCTTTAGAGACCTATGGTATCTGTCCCAGGCCTGAGCAGTAACGCAACGGGGGTGGGGGTGGGTGGGAGTGAAGGTGCTTACCTGCAGAGGAGAGCTGGCTGGGTGGGACCTACAGGTAGAGAGAGGAGGGAGACAGGGCCAGATGGACTCAGAGGTGGGTCAGAAGAGAGGGAGAGGAGGGTGGTGACTAGTTTATGAGAATTTTGCTCAGTTTAATTGTACTTGGCCAAAACAACACTGTTGACTTATAATTGTGTTGCGATTAGTAATTATCCCCAATTTTTTCTCTTGAGGCTTAGAAGATGCCAGTTAGTAGGTTGCTGTGCAGATATGAAAGTGTGCGCCTTGTGGGGCCACATTACTTCCTGAGTTCAAGGACCCTTGGCTTCTCCGGCTGCTCCCCTCCCCCGCCACCACATCCGGTTCCTGTTTCCCCTCCTTCTTCCCAGTCTTTCCTCACTCAGTCAACTACTTAACAGATGGGTATAATTAATAACGTGAAAGTTGTTAGAGGCCGTGACTGGAGGTAAATTACCAGCTCTGGAAAGGGCCAGCCAGCGACAATTTGAGAAGAACATCATGGTTCTTTCTCCAAGGAAAGCAGTGAAACTGGATGGTGGTGGCGCTTATTAGGCTGTGTTTTTTTTTGTTATGTTAATCACGACACAAATTACAATTGAACGTCCTGTAACTAATAAGATGAGCTGGACCCATGAGCTTGATCTGGAGCCCGGGTTGGTTGGCGGAGTCTGTGGTAGTCTTCAACCTGTCAGAGCAAGGCATCTCTGGGGCCTTCCTGGAAGGGGCCAGCGGCAGCTCCCCCAGCGGCAGGCTGGCCGCAAGTGTCGCTATGATCGGAGAACTGGGAAATCTGTTGTGGGCAGAACCCAAATCTACAGCAGGGAGAGAGAGAAAGAGGGCAGGGAGAGGAGGGGCACAGAGTTGTCACAGGTAAAATTTCCTTGTTGGTAATTGGTGCAAGGGCAAGTCTTTCCTGGGCGCCCAGGAAATAAACTGCGCCTGGCCTTGTCCTTCAGGTAATTACTGGAGACGTGGTATGTGGACAGATGTATACCCCACGGAGCTGGGATACAATCTAGACGGGGGAGCAAGGTGTTTAGAGAGATTTTTGCTGAGTAGGGCTGTGATGAGGTGGCCAAGGGGGAGGATGAAACAGGGCATCTGAAGGCCCCCATCGCTGCAAGGAGGAGGTGAAACCAGGAGGGCGGTGTGCGATCAGGAAAGCCAACTCTAATCGCGTATTCTGAAGTCTGTCGCTCTGGAGCCAGGCTTCCTTGTCGCAGGTCTTAGCACGCCCCAAGTCCCGGTGGACTTGGACAAAAATTTGAGTCCGGAGGCGCAATGCGCAGGAGGGCAGACTTGGCTGCAGTGCCTGGGGCCAGGCTGAGCCCCGCCCCTGGGAGAGGAGCCCCTCTGCCTGCTCACTCCGGGCCTCCCAATGCCGTCTCAGCGTTCAACTCGCGGCAGCTGTGCTTTGCTGCCCTCTGCTGCTCACACTGTACCCTTTCATAGTAGCCTCTAGGCTGGCTGCTGGAGGCAGCTTTTCCAGGGCAGGCCATCATCATCCTCCGTGTGCCCCCGGTGCGCTGGCTTTTTGCCTCACATATGGCACTCTGGCAAGGTAAAACTGCTTGGAAAAAGTCACCTTGTTTGGTACTAGTCAAGCTGCTTGCAGAAGTCTTCTACTAGGTACACACCCAGGTCTTTCTGGAGAGGACCCCCAAACACTTGTGTAGCTGCCATTTTTACCTAGAGCAGTTGCTTTTCTCTCAGCTCTCTAGCCTCTTCTGGGAGCATTTTCCTGGAGAAATAAGACGAGAGTTGCAGCTCACTCCACTGGAACCTCCGAAGATAGATGTGGATTTTCCTAGCTGCTGGTTAAGGGGGCGGGGGGCTGTGTGAGCCTTTCTAGAAATGGTATACTGGATTTTCAGCCAGGGAAGGCAAATCTGGGGTAATTATTGGCAACTGGGCAGGAGGCAACAGCATCGGATCTTGGGTACTCAGTTGGGAGTAGCATCGGGGAACACTCTTTTTCCCCAACCAAAGGGCACCTGCAGTGGCAGCCCCTTCTCCAGAGGATGCTTAGGGGCTTGATGTCTCTCAGAATACCACCTCCTGATCTGGAGGCAGAAGCGCTCAGTTCAGGGATCCCAGCTGTGTCCTCACTCCTGAGGTTGGGCAATGGAACTTCCCAGCAGTGGTGGCGTCAGGGTGTGACAAATGGTTTGCTGCACTGCAGGACCCCAAATAACACTATAGTGCATTCCCCAGTGCAAACAGTTACATCTATGCAAAAAATTTCCTTTCAAATCTTCAAGGTGGCAGAGCCTTCATGGATCCAAACCTATTTCCTTTAGCCACACAGTGGCGACATCAGAAGGGGTCCTTCACCAACAATTGCACCTTCCCACCTTCACCCCGGCAGGGGAAAGCCCAGAGCCTGCCAAGGACTGGTGTCCAGAATGGTGCCTGAGTCACCTCTTGGTAGGTAAGGGGGGCCTCATGTCCCAGAGGTAGAAGCTAACAGTCCAAAGCCAATGGCCACAACACAGGGTCAGAGAGCCAAAGGAGTAGAAAGATCAGGATGGAGGGATAAGAAGCGCAAGCTTTTAGATTGAAGGCCAAAATACATATGTATGCAGATCACCTCCTTTGGAGGGAACCAGGCATGAGAGGTCCCACTCTCCCCACCCCCAGGGAACTAGGTCCACCCCTTCTGCTCTTTTCTTCCTTTGACTTAGAATTAAACAAAATTATTGGTGCTCTAAGTGCAGAAGCCCTGTGGAAAAGCTTGAAATTGGGGGGAGACAAGTAAAAGCTGGTTTCTGCCTTGAACAGACAGTTGAGTTCCTGGCCTCTGTCCCTCTTGGCTTCCTCTCCCTCTCTCTCATCCCTTCAACAAGCATTTCTTCCTAGGTTCCCTCTATGTAGTCCCCAGTTTTTATTTCTCTTGCCTTTTTTTTACCCCAAATTCCTCTATCTCAGATCCCTTCCATTTCTCTCTCAAAAAAGTAGGCAACAAAGTGACATTTGAGGGATTAGAAGGAAGAAAGAGACTTGAAGGGAAATTGTATGCTTGGCTGGCCCCCTGTGTTCATTCTGTGACACTCCAGTGCTAGGCATCCATTTTACTGTAGCCTGGGCTGAGGAAAGTTGTTTTGCTTCCTCTTGTAATGAGTTTTTGCTGAGCACTAGTCCCCCACCCCGATTTGCATGCATTATATATATATATGTTTTACTGCTATATATCTCTAAGTAAATTCAAATTGGTAGTGGGTCTTTCACCTGTTTTGTAAATGAGTGATGGAATGATGCTAATCTGACAGTGACCAGATCTAAAGAGTGAGTAAAAACTTAGCCCTCCCATCTGGCACTCCACCCAGCCTTCAGCCCTCGCCCACCTGCTCCTTCCCTACAGTGTGTTCATCACAAGACTATCAAGGCAAAGGCATGAAGCCTTCTATAATGGCCAGCACTTTGGAGACTAGTAAAGGGAAAAAAATCTTCTATGATCCTAGATACTATTATCTTGATTTTTAACTCCAACTCTTTGATTCCCTATTTCAGGGGTCGGGAACCTATGGCTCGAGAGCCAGATGTGGCTCTTTTGATGGCTGCATCTGGCTCACAGGCAAATCTTTAATAAAAAAAAACAAACAATAATGTTAAATATATAAAACATTGCCCTGGCTGGTTGGCTCAGTAGTAGAGCGTCGGCCTGGCGTGCGGGGGACCCGGGTTCGATTCCCAGCCAGGGCACATAGGAGAAGCGCCCATTTGCTTCTCTAACCCCCCCCCCCCCTTCCTCTCTGTCTCTCTCTTCCCCTCCTGCAGCCAAGGCTCCATTGGAGCAAAGATGGCCCGGGCGCTGGGGATGGCTCCTTGGCCTCTGCCCCAGGCGCTAGAGTGGCTCTGGTCATGGCAGAGCGACGCCCCAGAGGGGCAGAGCATCGCCCCCTGGTGGGTAGAGTGTTGCCCCTGGTGGGCATGCCGGGTAGATCCCGGTCAGGCGCATGCGGGAGTCTGTCTGACTGTCTCTCCCCGTTTCCAGCTTCAGAATAAAAAAAATAAAAATTAAAAAAAATATAAAACATTTTCATGTATTACAATCCATTTATATCCTACCGCTCATGTTCATGGTTGCAGGTAGCTGGAGCCAATCACAGCTGTCCTCCGGGGCAACACCAAATTTTTATTGGATAATACGTAACATACACGGGTTATTGTATGGCTCTCACAGAATTACGTTTTAAAATATGTGGCGTTCATGGCTCTCTCAGCCAGAAAGTTTCCCGACCCCTGCCCTATTTGTTTTCTTCTTACCTAAAATGAGACCAAGAAGAGATGAAAGAAGATGTGTTAATCAAGTTACACAATGAAGGGTTGTGTCTACTTTTATTTAGATCCCAAACATATCCCATCCTACCTATTAAAAAGTTTGGAATGCCACCATTCCTTTGTATTTTAAAGAAACTTAAGTCTTTCATTTAAAAATATATTCCCCAAATGCAAAAATCCCTGGGAGGGGAAATACTTAGATGATAGTTAATTTGAGAGGAGGAAGTCTCAGTGGAGGGAGATAAAGAACCCCAAAGCCAAACCTTACCACTTAACCAATTGTATTTACTCCTGTCCCCTGGTCAATGCTGTATCTGAGTACAGGGGAGAAGCCTGAAGGCAGGTTTGTATGCAAATCCTCTCTCTCCAGCACGTACACACCTGGACCTGAATCTGGGACAGTTGTTCTCACACGAAAACATCTGGCTGAAGGCTAAGATCACTCACTTCACATTAAAAACTTACATTTTCGTAAGTGTAACATTTTTCTCCTATTTTTCTTTTGGAAAAATGACTAAAGTAGCTCCACAATTTTCACATGTCTTCATACTCCACAATTTTCACATGTCTTCATACTCCAAACTGCACTCAAGTTTGCCTGGACAGGAATATGTGTACACGTAAATCTATATTCCCAGCATATGTCTGCTCCCCCTAACACCCCCAGGAGTCAGAGTTTCAGAGAGCCTCCCGACAATGTAACTCACCGGGAATCCGAGGCATTACTCTCTGTCCATGGGAGTGTACGCGGAGATCTTTTCTCCTCCTCATGGTCAATTTTCTATTTGCGATTAGTAATTGGCTTCTCGGTACGTTATGATCTATTACAAAAGCCAAACCTTCAGAGGGCGAGCTGAAATGACAGAATTTGGCTATAATTTATGTTGGCCCCTGACATATATGTTTTTTTTTTTTTTTAAATGATTTAGTCTCTAAGCAACTGATCTCTTAGCAACAAGAAGCACCTTTATAAAAGATGGCACACAAAGAGTGATTGCCAGAAAAGCCGCCCGGTTCTTAAACAGCCGCACATCATTAGCAAAACTCAGCATCTTCAAGAGTCCAAAAACTAGAAGTGACCAGCAGATCCAGGTAACCTTGATATTTGCGCATTTTCCTGAAAAAATAAAAAAAAACTCATGCAACTATTGAAGAGAAGGAAATTCTTTAAAATATGTTCATTGTTTGAGGTCTTATTAGTTAGTCTTGGCTAACTTTTAATAGAATGTATTCTATTAAATAACTGCTTCTTGATTTTAAAAAAACTGGCACATGAATTTTGTGATCAAAATACAGTCATTCAAAATATTTCATTGACAGAGGATGGGAGGGAAATAAGTCTTTTTAGGGTTTATTTCTGCAGGTTTTCATTTGAAGTGGGGGGAATTCTACACTGTGGCAAAAGAGATGAGCATGCAGAATTTTACCCCGAGTGGTGTGCACAGCTAGGGGAGGGAGTGTGGGGGGTTTTCCAATGTATTTTTCAATTGCTAAAATATTTAGAATGTGAAATTATTTTACTTCCAAACTTCAGGTTTTTAGTCCAGTATCAGTTCTAGTAGCAAGTGACGGTCTTTTCTTACAAATATTCAAGGACTTGTTTTTCTTTTCTCTTTCATAGCACAAAAAAAAAAAAAACCCCAACAAAAACAACCCAACAACATAAAAACCAAGCATTTTTCTATTTGTTTTCATTGCCATAAGAAAAGATTCATCCCCAAACTAAAAATAGGAGAAATCCCAGCCATCTGTGCTTTGTTTCAGGTAGCCAGGAGTTCAAGACTTAAACGTCTTTCTAGAGAATTGGTTGGAGATGAAGAACAATCGTTTTTCATCTGTACCCCTTCAATTAAGACTGTAATTATAAGCCCACTTGCGGTATTCAAAGTACATAAACAGGAGATGTTTTGTAAGAGAAAAAAATCTCTCTAACGGACCTTGGAAACATTACATAGAGATACCACAGATCTAAGCAAAGGGACTTTAGAAAATCACAGTTTCAATAAAGACAAGTTGGGACGGTGATACTTTTTGTTTTTTTAAAAAAGAATTGCATGTGCCACTTATCTTTAAATTGAGCTGTATACTGACATCTTCTCGGAACCAGAAAATGGGATACTTTGTCTAAATACAGAGTTTGGCAATGGGTCAGGGCATTCAAAATCAGGACTATCTCAGAAAATTTGGGACTCACAGTTGTTCTGCTAAGAAAAGACTCCTTATCAGTACAATATGATTACAACTTCATTTCAAAAGCTGCTTATGAATTGTATTTCTGTTACTGTTACCAACTTCAGGCAGGTAATTCTTTCTTGTGATTGCTTTGTTCAGAAGTTAGCAACTTGGGTATCTTAAGTAGGATGGCAGAAAAAATAATATTTAAGCCATGTACCATGGAAGCTCAGAGAAATATACAGTTTTGTCATTTAGAGCTAAAGATTCAATATATTTATATTGCAGTGTGGTCATTATTATAGAAACATGTTTGTGGCTTTAAGGAACTTAGATAAATAAGATATGTCTTGTGTTGGCTGTGTCTGGATGTGTTTCCAATTTTAATTGTACCATAGTCTCCTAAATATAAAAGGGGAAAAAAATAAGCAAAGAGCCTGACCTGTAGGGGCACATGGATAAAAGGTCCACCTGGAACACTAAGGTTGCTGGTTGGAAACCCTGGGCTTGCCTGATCAAGGCACATATGGGAGTTGATGCTACCTGCTCTTCCCCCCCCTTCCCCTCTCTAAAATGAATAAATAAAATATTTTTTAAAAATAACCAAAGATATGGTGACATTATATCACAAGTGGCAGCTAAGTTTTTGCAATGGTTCTTTATGATTTTCCTAATCTAGTCACTATGTACTTTGAAATTCATGTCTTGTAAGGTTTGTCTTTGCATAAGGTGACAAAGGGGGCCCACAGCACTGTAAAGCTTGTCATTTTGGCTGTCTTACTGAGCCATCTGACCAAGATGGAAAACAGTTACAAGATTTGATATATACAATGAAAGTAGTCCAGATAGATGGTTACTATATGCTAAGCTGACTGTGATGTGTTGGGATTAGTTACTTCTGAGACACACACACACACACACACACACACACACACACGCACGCATACACAAATAGTCTCATTGTAACTCATAAACCAGGAAATCAAAATGAGCCTTCCCATTAGTGAAGGTTTCCCAGGAAAAGGGATAGTTTTTAGTTTCCAATAATAATCCTTATTTGGTGTCTAAAAATCCGAGATAAACACGGTGTACAGAGGTATGTTGTAGAATTGGGCACCTGAAACCTGTAGAATTATGTTAACCAGTATCACATCAATAAAATTCAATCTAAAAAAAACCCTAGACAAACTTAATGCTTTTTCCCTTGAAACCTTAGGCAGGGGTTGGGCTGGTGGAGCCGAGGGCATGTGGCAGGGGTGGGGGGTGGTAACAGCTGGCAGACCCACTTCCTAACGGTTCTGCTGTGTGGGAGACCCATGCTGCAAGTGGATCTTAATACCAGAACTGAAACGACCAGGTAGAAACTTGATCAATTACCACTTTTAACAGAAAAAATTTAACCTTTCTAAATGAATCACACTTGGGATAATTTGGTCCTTCTCTGGTGAGAGGGAAGCAGGAAAAAACCTTCAGAGTGCCGCGCTGAGCCAGGCACGTCACGCTGCACAGCTCCCCTTAGTCTCAGAGCAGCTCTGCAAAGCTTAATCAGCACCTCCACTTGATACCTGTGCAAACCAGGTTTGGCAGTTTCCCAAGATGTTATCTAAACAGTGAATGGCAAATTTGGGGTCTAAACCCAGGGCCAGTCAGATCCCCAGCCTATGGGCTTTCCTTGGGCCACAACGGCACAAGCAACTATCTTAAATTGATTTTCAAATAGTCCTCCTGGTCTTAGTAAAGCAAAAGCTCTGATTTGGGCTTCTCACGGAAAAGTCTCCTTAACACCTGGCTCTATTGGCTGGGAGGACTCAGATCTCACATTTTCAATGACTGCCACAGGCTATGAACTGGAGGCAGGCACTCTGCTGGGCAGAGGCAGCAGTGCCCGCAGGGCGTGTCACCTTTCTTTGCCATGATGCACATCTCAAATGAAGTGTGTGTGGGGGGGAGGTTGCTTTGGTGCACCCTCTCTGTGAGGAAAGAGCCTGAGACAGGGCTGCCCAGGGGGTGTCCTCGGACCACAACAGTTAGGGGCTGCATGGGTAGAGAAGGAGAAAAGCGAAGATCCAGAATGGGTCAAGTGGCATGCCACCGAGTTAGGGTGACTGGGAGGAGAAACCAGGTGTAGCTGGGGCGGGGGGGGGGGTAAAATGATGCTACAGAAAACAGAGCTTTCTCCTAAGGACGTCCCTTCAAGGCTGCAGGACTGCAGTGTCCTGTCCCCTCTGGTTCTAAAACCTCTCTGGCTTATGTTTGGCCCCTCTTCCAATTTCCCTGGCAAAAGGATAAGTCTTAGAGGGTTCTTTTTAAAATTTCCCTAAACTATTTGGGTAGGAGAAAATTTGAAGCCCAGGATCAGCGTAACTAGCTTTGGAACAAGGCACTATACACCCCCATTTCTTTTGATCCTTAACAAAAATCAGCTCAGGGACCTGAAATGTCTTGCCCAAAGCCAGAGAATTCATGTAGGTGGGAAGTGAATTCAGGTCTTTTGATTGGAAACCCTGTGGCTCTTTCCTCCAACTAGAAAATATGATATATATATATATATATATGCATATACAGATTCTAAGGTGTGCTACGGATCCAGAAAGGTTTAGGTCTAGAGGTGATCTGCCTTGAACTTGGCATGACCATCAAGTGAACGTCAGGGACCGCTCTCGGCCTGCTACACTTGAGTCCACTCCAGAGGCTCACACTCTTATAAGAGGCAGCCTCCCATTTCTTTTTCCCAGTCCCTCTCTTCTGGGGTATATTATGAGTAATCCCTCTAAGCATAAGTCAGAGGGCTGGTGGGTGGTTTAGGAGGCCTGAAAAGAATGCATAGTAATAGGTTCTGTTTTTGTACAAAATATAATAATCATCTTTGCCAAAAGTATCCAAGAAATCCGTATGTCTCTACTTCCCCAGGGTTCTTGTTTCTAGTCCAACATGCCCATCCTCTTTGAGGTCTTGCCTGGCATGCAGTTCTATAGCATACATGGTTGGCATAGAGATGCCACGTACTTATCACGGGCAGTACAAGCCAAGTTCCCTCTATATAGTGCAGGGGTCCCCAAACTACAGCCCGTGGGCCGCATGCGGCCCCCGATGCCATTTATCCGCCCCCGCCGCACTTCCGGAAGGGGCACCTCTTTCATTGGTGGTCAGTGAGAGGAGCATAGTTCCCACTGAAATACTGGTCAGTTTGTTTATTTAAATTTACTTGTTCTTTATTTTAAATATTGTATTTGTTCCCGTTTTGTTTTTTTACTTTAAAATAAGATATGTGCAGTGTGCATAGGGATTTGTCCATAGTTTTTTTTTATAGTGCGGCCCTCCAACGGTCTGAGGGACAGTGAACTGTCCCCCTGTGTAAAAAGTTTGGGGACCCCTGATATAGTGCATAGAAAGTCTCCTCTCCTCTGGCATCCTGGGGTAGAAGAAGAGAGTCACTCAACTTATTTCATTTCTTTAAGAGCATATCATGCTTAATTTGGGAGCTGGCTTAGAGTTTGCTTAATTTAGACTCCTCATTTTGGAGGTGAGGGAAGCGAGCTGAAATGATTTGCCCAAGGTCTATGTCGCTAGTCATAGCAAGGGATCAAGTTTACTTCTCCTGACTCCCAGTCCAGTGCTCTTTCCTCTGTATCATAATAATTGTTAGTACTAAGAAGAGGGTGGGAAAACAAACTATTACCCCTATTTTACAGATAGAAAAATAGAGGGCATAATTCAATTTAGCGACAACTGCCACTCTGAAAGTTATGAAAATGATTAAATCTGTGAAAGTGATTTATCAGCTCCTTGGGATTAACAATTTTCCTTACTCCTGCTAGACACAAATATGCAGGGCTTGGTGTTACAGTGAATGTACTGGGAAGCCCAAAGGCTTTGCAGCTTGCAGATTATATTATTTCACCCTGTACAAAAGTAAAAAAGGGGAGGAGAATGTGGTCCCTATTGGTATGAAGCCTAGTATCCAAACAGATTATACATTTATGGAATCTCTTAAGAAGATAAAGTGTGTATTTGTATGTCAGAATTGTCACAGCCAAGCCGCATATGAGAAAACTGATAACAGGGGGAACCGTAAGCAGCAGTCCTGGTGGATTTCCCTTCTACAGACCAAGATTTTTTTTCTTACAAATTATTATAGTTTCCACACTTGAATTTGGTACTACCCTGGAAGCAGCTCTAGCAAAAATACCCTGATGTGCAGGAACAGTTATGCGAACTATACAGTTTTGATGACAGTTCTAAAAACTTAATGGGAAAGTGGGAATTCACATGGATTGAGCTCTCTGTGCTGAGTTCTGCGCTAGGACCTTTCACATAGCTTTTCTTATTTAACCTCTGATATCAATGTTCTGAGCACTATCTTCCTGATGAGGAAGCCGAAACTCTTCTGCATTTAAGGAAATTACTGAAGGAGGCAATGCCAAAAAGTGGTGGTTTTTTTTATTCAACATATTTGACTGTACTTAAATGATGTGTCTGGCACTGGACTACATGCTGGTTATATCAAGTTAAGTAAGAAATGGTGTTTGTCTTGAAGAAGCTCACAGCCTAATGACATTCATTTCCACTTAATGTGGGAACTCTGTTCCTCAGAGATTATTTAATAGCAAATAAGCTATTTAAGAAGTGAATTCTAAAATATTTACTATAGAACACATATCTTAAAGGTTGGAAAGGGTTAGGGAAAAATAAATTCTAAGATAGGGAAATATAGGGCTAGGGTTTACAGAATGGGAAACTGAAGGAGACTGACCGAAAGTTGGCATTCACGACATGCAGAATAAAATGGGCGAGAGGATGGAAGAGAAAGTGACCCACATCAAAGGGCCAGCAAACCTGAACTCTTCTCTGGCTATAAGTTTCATACTGTATTGAGGGATAATGTGAACAATTATGATAACTTGGTGATACAGGACACTGGTATAAAACCTTAAGGGTTTTTGGCTGTAGACAAACAGATGTAGAAGACGGAGCCCAACCCAAGGCAAGTTCAGAACCAACAATGGGCTAGGCTTGGCCATTGGATGGGAGAGGGGAAGGAAGAAAGAAAAAAAAATGGGGGTGGTATCTAGAAGTAAGAGAATTCAGGAATTAGCTGTCCCTGTCTGAGTAGGTGGATTTATGGTGAGCTTGTTTTTCAAAGGTTTAGATATTGTAAATGTGCCCATCCAAGTTGGGGGGCATTCCTTGGAAATGTTATGTTCCTTAAAGAACAAATCAAGATACATTGGGTCTAAAAAAAGATTTGTGCTCTTCTGACAGTGGAGGAAGATGAAGGGAGGGTGGTCTGAAAAACATCATTTAAATGTTAAGCTATTCAAAGTTCCAAGCTATTTTAATGGTTTTATGGGGACAGTAGGGCTATCCTGGAAAACTCAGGAAGCCTGGGGACCATGTCTTCAGGGAACTGGCAGCCTGATGAGAGGGATCTTGCTCCTACAAGTATTTGAGAGAGCATCTCTAAGAATGAGTGTGAAGGGGGACAAAACAGAAGATCTCGGCAGACTGGGTGATCCTGGATGATTAATGAAGAGGTAGGAATCCGGGCAGATGACAGGTAAAAGGTGACCAGAGACTCTAGAAGAGAACCAGAAGCAAACTGGGTCACACAGTTCCAAGAAGATAGTCTCTGCTAAAAAGTAAAAAATGCTTAGGCTCGCAGACAGACGGGTCAGACGGGTGGAAGAAAGGCCACTGGTACCCTCAGAAAGCAGTGTGGGTGGAACAGGAAGCTGGGAAACCATAGTGGGTGGTGGCGCCATGGGGTGGAAGACCAGAGCCCGGACAGGCCTCCTGATCTCCATGCGCTCAGTGAACGCAGGACCAGCCAGCCGCAAGACCTGACCCTCGTTAGACATCCATTTTGAAGTCTAGCTGCCTGCCTGGGTCAGCCTGGGGATGGCCAGGGTGAAGAAGGAACAAAGCATGTGACCTTTGGAGTCGATGTTAATCCTTCCTCACACAGAAACAACTGGGTCCCCACGGGAAGGAGATTTCATTTTTAAAAATTTCTTTATTTTTAAAATGGAACTACTTCGACTAATCTCATAAATTGGTTTTTTAAAATTTTCCTTTAAGGACTAAAATGGGATAAAATATGGCTGGAGTCTTGGAATTCTTCAGAAATTTCTAGAAGCTGTCTTTGAAGATGTTGGTGGGGGGTGGGGGTCTGGGGAGATGGAACATGATAAAAGGAGCTCCAGCGACCCACACTCTACTCTTACCGGGTCTCATGGAGATTTCTGTTTAGCAAGGTTTCAGGCTCGGTTAATTCAGTATACAAAAGTCAAATTGGATTCTTATACACTAGTAGAAATCGATTGGAAAATAAAACCAATTCCAATATAGTAGTACCAAAACACATAAAATACTTGGGAATAAATCCAACAAAAAGTGTCTGAGACCTCTACCCTGAAAAGTACTAAGCATGGCTGAGAGAAATTAAATAAGACCTAATATGTGGCAAAATATAATTGTGATATGACTCAATATTGTTAAGGTAACAATTCTGCGCCGATTGTTCGTTAGAGACAATGAACTTCCAAATAAAATACCAGTAGGCTTTTGCTTTACTTTTTAAAATTATTATTATTTCTAAAATTTATATTGAAGTAAGGAAGACCTAGAATAACCAAAATATCATTTAGGGACTTCTAAGAAAAAGTTGTATACTCACAACTATAAACCTACTTTTGCTGACCCTGCATATAAATATTTGTGTATATATATTAGTACAATAGATATATATATACATATAAGTATATATATTTAGCATATATATGCTAAAACAAAGTTGTATATCTTAAATATTTGAGATCTATGTCATTTATGCCTCAATAAAGTGGTTCTAGAGGGATGGGGGCGACGGGGTCTGATGTATCTAATGCAACCCGCGGGCACAATAAAAATATTGAAACTGTCCTAGAAGGGGAGTTAGGGAGAGTGAGCCTGCACTTTGCTTTCCTGTTTGGCTGTTTAGTGTCTGCATTTCCCTCAGGCTGGGGGAGGGAGTGGAAGAAGGAACAAAGCCTAGTGCCTAACAGCTGTCTCATTAAAAAAAAAAAAAAGCAAAAAACAAAAAACAACCCAGAGGGTTCTTGCCCACGGCACAGAGCTCTAAGCAAAGAGGGACCTTCTCTGTGACACGGGCCAGCTGCATGGGCTATTGGCCAATGCACCACATAGGGCAAGGCACTCAAAGGGGGGCTGCTCTTGCAGTTTAATGCTCTGCAGCCAACATATTGAAATGCTTAATAATTTTACCTTTGAGTGTGTGTTTTGTAAGCGAAGTCTGATGGGACTTGGGATGCACTGGGAACTCCCACCCTTGGCTCATGCAGGGTAGAGCCTCCAGCAGATACCAGGCGAGGAGTTCTGGGCTGCTGGCCCCTCCCTTGCCCCTGCCCCGTGAACACAGCTGTCCTCCGGGGTCCTCCAGCAGGCGGAACTTACTGACAGACCCAGAACTTACTGACAGACCTGGGGAGGGGAAGCGCTGGGCGTACAGCCCCGCGACTGAGTCACGGGCTGGGGTCTGCCCCGGGTTCCTGCGAGGGTCTGAATTTGCCGGCGCGAAAATTCCTACATCTTAGGGATGACAAAATTAAATGACGAGTAAAACACACTATGACAGGTGGAGAGAAATAGCGCGGAAGAAAGGAAAAGGCCTTTCCCCTGCTTTTTGAACAAAGGGCTCCATTTTCATTGCGCGCTGGGCTGGGCAAATTCTGTCACAGAGCAGCCTCCTTGAGATGACCACACGCATTCCACACCCGGGCTGCCCGTGCGCTCCAGCTCTGGATTGCCACAAATAGAGGACCTGGTCTGGTTTTGCACCTGAAAGCTTCCACCCACCCCAGGGAAAAGATTTGGCTCAAACTACCCTGCCCTGCTGAGACAGAGACTAAAGTGGTTCTAGTGAAAGTCTGGAATGTAGGACCGACTTGCTCTCCAGAGCAGGATGTACATAGTAGGGTAGAAGCAACGAGAGTCCCTAGTTGTTCTCGATGCAGATCTCCCTGTTCTTTGATTTCCTCTACAGTGTGGAATGTAGAGGTGAAAGTCCCAATTTGGTGTTTTGAAAAAGTCACCATGACGACAGCCAAATCCATAGAGAGGGTAGTAAAATGAATCAAATTTGATTTCTTTTTCTACAAATATGATCCAAAAATACTTTTCTTTAACAAAGATTTCACACATCATGTGTTTAATGGGACACAAAATGTTATATAAAGCAATCCAGTAAATAAATTTTTACAATTTATGTTTCAGATCATAGAATTATTCTTCGAAATCTGTATATATTCTTGTGACATTTTCAAAAGCAGATCTTGACAGGAATTTGATCAACTGACCCTACAGGATAAGCTCTATAGCAAGGGTCGGGAAACTTCGGCTGAGAGAGCCATGAACGCCATATGTTTTAAAATGTAATTCCGTGAGAGCCATACAACAACGCTGTACATTACGCATTATCCAATAAAAATTTGGTGTTGTCCCGGATGACAGTTGTGATTGGCTCCAGCCACCCGCAACCATGAACATGAGCGGTAGGAAATGAATGGATTGTAATACATGAGAATGTTTTATATTTTAAACATTATTATTATTTTTATTAAATAAAGATTTGTCTGCAAGCCAGATGCAGCCATCAAAAGAGCCACATCTGGCTCTCGAGCCATAGGTTCCTGACCCCTGCTCTATAGGATTCAGATTCAAATTCAGCAGCATCTTCTTTTAGTTCTTTAGTTAGAATTTTTTCAAACTCCTGCTGCACAGATCTAGCTGCAGCAAAAGGAGCCGACCTGCATCTGCCCAGGCCTCTCAGAGATGAGTGGCTCCCCTTTGATTTGTCAGTTCTTGCCTCCAGCTTTCTCCACATAGTCCAACTCAGCTTTAAAAGCTTATTCTAAAAGGGCAAGAGCAGATAGGAGCTCTTTTTAGGAAACGTAATCCATAAATCTGTTCAATTTAGGGATTTAGAAATAAAAATAAACTTGGAAAGTTTCATTAAAATGAGTCAGGGTATGATAGAAATGTGGGACTAACATTTGACTCCATGGGCTGGAGAATGAACCGGCAGAAGCTTGTGCACCTCTATGTACACGAGGAGGAAAATGCTTTTCCTTCTGCCCCGTGGGAGGGCCTCCCACCCAGCTGTCCAGCTGTTCTTCAAGGCAGGATGCAGCAGTATAGTCTTCAAGGGCACTGGCTGGGCAATGAGGAGGCCTGGGTTCTAAACTCTCGTCTCTAATTACTGTGAGACTTTGGGTACATAGTTTAACCTCTGAGGAGATGCCAGTGTATGCCCTGCTCTATCAGCGTATATGCAAATGCCTCTTAATAAAAGTGTTGTGCACATATATGTGACATGTGAGAACATTATAACCTATCTTGCTCTTTGCTCCTCTCCGAACCTGGCAGAGAAGGGTCGGATCTGGCAGTTCTTTGCAAAGTGAAAGCTATGTCCTCAGCAGAGTCCGAGCTGTGCATCTGGGCAAACTCAGGGAGGGAACAGAGGCTTACTGCGTTTTTGCACAAAGGAAACCAGCTATATTCCTTAGCGTCGGGGAAACCAGGTTTATCAAGGCCAGACATGTTCGCTAGCCTGTAGGCTGGCACTCGGCTCATTGAGCAGAGAGCCCTGCAGCTCAAAGAGCCACAAAGTTCAGGCAGGTGAAATAATCACGGGGAAGGAAAAGGACCTGCCCTGTTGAAAGGCACAACAGATTGTTGCCACATGGGGATGTGAGTCCAGCTTGGCCCGATCTGCTGAGTTTTGCTCAGGAGAGACCTGAAATCTGGACTATTAACATTTAAAATATCAAAATTTTAAATTTATTATTTTTTTAGAGAGAAGAAGGGAGAGAGGAAGAGAAACATCACTTTGTTGCTGCACTCATTTATGCATTTATTGCTTGATACTTGTATGTGCTCCGACCAGGGATCAAACCCAGGATTGAACGTGCAACCTTGGTGTATCAGGAGGATGTTCTAACCAACAGATCTTCCCGGCTAGGGCCCACAATTTCAAATAATGCCAATCAAATCACACTTAAAGGACGGCATAATCCAAAATGAGACAGGTTAGGTGGGTCAATGACAGAAACTCCACTTAAGACAGGGGAGCATAACAGCAGCACAGCCGGTGCCCTGCTTCCTTCAGAGAGTGCTGGGAGGAGGCAAGCCCCTGGAGGTCTCTGTCCAGCAGCGTGTCTCCTGCCCCCAGCCTCACCTCGCTGTCTCCCTCCCTGGGGCCGGAGAGCCTTGTTCCTATAACCCATTCCTTTTCCCAAAACCATTCCTTTTTTTTTTTTGTATTTTTCTGAAGCTGGAAACGGGGAGAGACAGTCAGACCTACTCCCGCATGCGCCTGACTGGGATCCACCCGGCACGCCCACCAAGGGCGACGCTCCGCCCACCAGGGGGCGATGCCCTGCCCCTCCGGGGGTGTCGCTCTGTCGCGACCAGAGCCACTCTAGCGCCTGGGGCAGAGGCCAAGGAGCCATCCCCAGCGCCCGGGCCATCTTTGCTCCAATGGAGCCTTGGCTGCGGGAGGGGAAGAGAGAGACAGAGAGGAAGGGAGGGGGGTGGAGAAGCAAATGGGCGCCTCTCCTATGTGCCCTGGCCGGGAATCGAACCCAGGTCCCCCGCACGCCAGGCCGACGCTCTACCGCTGAACCAACCGGCCAGGGCCCAAAAGCCATTCTTGTGGCTAGTCCTTACCCACGCTTCCAGGGCCTGGCTTTCAAAACTCAAAAGCCAAGAAAAGACATTTTTCCTTGTGCATTCTGCTTTCCCGAGGCCATGAAAAATGCTCAGCTCACCTAAGGAGAGGAGGGGATTAAGGGTAAACAGGTAATACTAGCTAATGGACACCCAGCCCAGGGCTCATACTGGAGGAAGGAACATCACACACAGCCTCAGCGGCCTGAAGGGGGGTGTTGTGCTTGAGAAGTCAGGACTAGTGTGGTATAGCTGGCTGTTGTCCAGGGCACATGGCAGGACAGGAGACTGGAAAGGCAGATGAAACAAAACTCAATATGAAAAAAATTAATTAGCTCAGATATGTGATTTTTGTAAAGTTAGTGACCCAATTCTGCATCTGTTCTATGTAATTTCTCATTTATGCACTTTAAAGTGACCTAAAGGGCTCAGAAACCATGATCTGGAAACCACGCCCACCCTAAGTTGGGTGGTCTTAACCTCTACAAAGCTGATACTGGTTGAACTCATTTGAAGGCATTAAATAGCCCCAGACTTCGCTGAGAGGCGTGCCACAGTTGTTAGCAAGCCTTCTTCTCTTCCAGGGACTGCTACTGCATTCCGCCTGCCCTCCCCCCATTCCAATGCCCTTCTTTAGTTCCCTAGGCTCCCCCAAATTCTTCTTCCCCAGTGAGCTTCCCAACTCCATCTTTTGTACTCAGGCAGACCCCTGAGGACCTGTTCTCCTGTCTGCCCTCTCAAGTAGAGGATATGTTTTCAATAACAAATCTCCTAAGTTCAGTACTGAAAACAGAGGCAGGGGCAATCCAAGCGATTCTGTTTCAGAAAGAGCTGATGAAAACCTTAGGTCAGAGGTGACACTGAGCATTGAGGAAGAGGGAGAGGTGAGACTTTCAGAAATAACCATTGGATATGTGGGTGGGATGGTGGGCAGTGAGAGGTTGCCCAGAATCGAAGGACTTTAGTATTTTACCCTCCACCTTCTTCTGTGGGCTTTTGCATACATGCTATTTTCTCTCCCCGGAAGGACGTGCACCCACACTTACCTCCTTGGAATCCTGGTCTTCCCTCGTGATCTCCATGAAGCCCTTCTTGATTGACCCAGAGAGAAGGGCCCTTTTCCTCCTCTTTCTCTCCATGGCATTTTGTCCACATGGTCAATATCACAGCCGGTTGTATATAACACAAGCATTCATGTAGTTGACCATATCAAGGCATTGTGCCATCTGTGATGAAATATCAATAGCTACTTCAAAGTAGAACAGTTGAAAAAAATTGTCCATTGAAGAAGCACATTTACTGTATTCCCTTGATTTATAATTAACCAAAGCATCTTCTCATTTTTTTTTTTAATCATAGTTCTGGTGGGGCATGTTAATAATTTTTACTACTCATTTCTCTGATAAGATTTATGTAAAGGTCTCAGATGATCCCGGCCTGCTCCTTCCTTTGGCTTCAGAGTAAACAATCTCTGAACTCCAGAATCTCCTGAGACACGACATCTGAGCTTCTAAAGGACTCATAATCTGAAAACCCGTGGTAATCTCACTCCAGCTCAGCTGGTTCCAATTAACCTCTTTGCCAGCTGTCTGTGTGTACATGCTTTAGTAATGCAGCCTATTAAAAGGGGCCAGGTGTCTCTAGCCGCACTGGACTCCTGTGATAACGTGGTGTAGCTCATATATGCTCTGGATTGACTTACACAGGCTTTTTCAGTTAAAGCTTTTTCTAAACATTCACCAGGGCTTCAGTAGCCCTTTAGGACCAATGCCTTTGTGAAAACACTCAGAAAAAAAAAATTCCGAATTCATGTTTTACACTATCACCAAGAGTACTCTACACCTAGTGCTAGAAGTCTAATGATTCTGTGCAGCCAGAGAGCCTGCCTTCCTGGAGACAGTTCCTGACTCCCACCTCCTTCCTCTGAGCAGCGTCAATCCCTTTGCTCTTCCGCCTTTATAATTTGCATACTCTTTCCTGTGGTGCTTATCACATAAAGCCTTGCTATTTTTATTTGTATTTGTGTCTTTCTCTCTAGCTGTATCATTAGCTCCTTAAAAGGCGGAGCTAATATTCAGTGTCCTTCCTACCTGCTCCCCTCCCCTAGTCCCCGTACTGGAATCCTAAATCCATGCTTTGCACTTAGTTGGACTTCAGGGTTCTAGAAAAGTTAGTGAACTAATCATATACAGAATTTGGGTCATTTTTTTTCCCATGAAAGCGTCACCTGTCTTTGCCCACATTGAAAGCCCTCAGCCTCTTTTCTACTCACTCCTACTTGCACCCGATAGTTTATCCCCATCGGTCTAGCATTTCCCTCCACTTCTAAAATGCTTCTCAATCTGCTGCAACCCTGGTACCTGCACCATCATTCCCTCTTTTGACTCATTCTTAAAGTTGTTTGGTCAGGCTAGTTGCTGAGTTCAGCACTCTTCCATTTGGAGAACTGTCCTATCTCTCCCGGTTTCTCCAGTCCTGATGACACACCCCCCCCCCCACGGGTCAGCACATGGTATCTCTACAAGAGAGAAAGCCTTACGAAGTCTCCCTCAGCAGAGGAAATGATTATTTCAGAACCAAAAGTAGCTATGTGCAGTGAGTGCCCCCTAAAGTCTCTCTTGAAACAGAAGCACAATGTATTTGCTCTCTCTCTGGGCTCTTTCCTTAGACCAGGGGTAGTCAACCTTTTCATACCTACGGCCCACTTTTGTATCTCTGTTAGTAGTAAAATTTTCTAACCGCCCACCGGTTCCACAGTAACGGTGATTTATAAAGTAGGGAAGTAACTTTACTTTATAAAATTTATAAAGCAGAGTTACAGCAAGTTAAAGCATATAATAATAATTACTTACCAAGTACTTTATGTCGGATTTTTGCTACGTTTGGCAGAATAAATCTTTATAAAACAACTTACTATAGTTAAATCTATCTTTTTATTTATACTTTGGTTGCTCCACTACCACCCACCAGGAAAGCGGCAACGTTTTCCCATTATTCCTAAATTTAAGTGTATGCCATAAATGAGTGCTTGTATAACGTGTGTACCCTGTTACTTTTCATGCAAAGTGTTCCTGGTGATAATCATCCTGAGTCCTAACTCTGCCCAGCACAAGTCTGTGGTGCTCTCACCACCATGTCCTCTACTGATCACGTCATCCTCTGAATGGCGGGAGGCCAGGGGTCATTAGCCCCATTTTACAGATGCACAATCTGTGGCTGGGAGCTCTCAAAACTGCCACGGATTGTAAATGGTTGTGGTGGGTGGAGGCAGAAGTACTCTACCCACAGCTTCCTAAGATTTTTCACTTTCTCAAGCTTTTGTCAAATTTGTCGTGAGCAGCATTGGCAGCAGGCCAACTTTAGTTCCTTGGACATTTACTCATCCACTTAATGAGGTTTCCCTATTTTTTAGGATTTAAACTCATTGAATACATCAGATTTACATTTTAAAGAGGAAACCACTCTTATAGTCTTGTTCGCTTTTGTTAATCTTTGTAACAATTTCAGCAGGAGGCTAACGGGTATATATCGAGCACTACTTTTTGGCCCTTCCGCTAGACAGAGGAAGCTGGCCCAGGCTGGGAGATGGTAGGGGATGGGGGAGGGAGGGGAGAGGCCTGGAATCCAGCCCAAGCTCTGCTGAAGGGGCGCCTTTTTCAAACTTTCATTTCCCAGAGGTGAGAAGACTTTTTCTAAATCACATAAATGAGCCACAGAGGTTAGTGGGAGTACAGCCAGGCAGGAACTGGAGGAGAGAGGCTGGATCCAGAGGTCCCCAAAATTTTTACACAGGGGGCCAGTTCACTGTCCCTCAGACCATTGGAGGGCCGCCACATACAGTGCTCCTCTCACTGACCACCAATGAAAGAGGTGCCCCTTCCGGGAGTGCGGCGGGGGGCTGGATAAATGGCCTCAGGGGGCCACATGCGGCCCGCGGGTGACATGGGAATAAAGACATGCTAGAAATGTCACCAAGGATGCACACCGAGGGCTAACTGTGGTTGAGGGCAATTAGAGGAAAACAAAGGCAGGAGCCATGACCTGGGCGGGGAGATATGGAAAGCTTTATGGAGAAGAGACAGGGATTTGGAAAGCGTGTAGCCCCAGCTAACTGAGAGAAGCAGTCCCATGCCCTGGCAGCCCCTACAGTCCTACCTAGCGATTGCTCAAGGAGCCTCCAGCTTTTGGAAGTAGGTCAGCTATAAAATGTTAGCTACCCGGTACAAAGGACAGGAGAGGGAAGAAAGCAAGAAGCAGTAGAGAGGATAAGAGTACGCTTCTGAGCCACAGTACCCGAGTCACTTGGGTAAGCTGCTCCTAGCTACCTTTCAGACCTCTGTAGCGATTAAATACTCTGTAGAGTATTACCTACAAAGTGCTTAGAATAGTGCCTGACATACAGTAAGTGCTCAGTGAGTGCTAGCTGTTAGTATGGGTTTCCATAATATTGTGCAATTTTTTTGTTTTGTGAGCGCATCAGTACTTTGTTGTTGGTCCCAGCTGTGTGGTTGCCTGCTGTTTTCAGACTTGGGAGATGAGGTGGCCGTTGTAATTGCTGACCTTGTCAGAATGTGAAACTGGATGATATATAAATAGCAAAATAAAAAATCATCCCTAAATAAATAAATATCTGCCTGTGTGTAAAGTTACTGATATGTACACATTTATACACAAAATGCTTGTTGTGATCCACAAGTAGTACTAACACCCATAGATTAAAAGTTGTTTGTTATATTCTAAGAGATACCATGAAAGGTCAGGGGAAGAGGGCATGAGTTGCTGCTGTTTTTACATGGTTTACCACTTTGGGATGACATTTAGAGGAAAATATTGCAAAGAAAATGGTGCTGTTTGGGACTGGCCTTGGTTCCCTGGGCTCAGGCACTGGGGCACAGTGTCTAAGAAGCCAAGGTCTGTTTGGATTTCCCACGTCACGGCAGAGGGGCAAAGCCCTGCTGGGACCAACCCAAGAGCCAACAACAGTCTTTGGAGCTGCACCCTTCCCAAAAGTGCTTATGGTTCAGGCTCGGGGGGTCCCAGAAGAGCAATTTCATTACTAAGGGAAACTTCCAGAGAGGCTCCCCTCACTCTTAGAGAATCACCCCCTGCTCTGCCCTGCTCCGGACTGAAAGACACACAGAGGCCTGTTATTGTGTCTCACCCTAAAGTGTAGGAGGTTGCGGCCATCACCCCCAATTTGACTCTCAGTAAAATTGGGACTTTTGGGCAAGTCACTTGATCTCTCCACATCTGTAAAATGGATATAAGAATAAAATCTTCATGGGACTGTGAAGGCTTAGCTGTAACCAGGCAAAGGTTGGCATTCAATAAAAGGTAGCCATTAGAGTCAGGACGCGTTGCAACCACTGATACTGCAGGTGGGGTGGGGGGGTGGGGGGCAGGGGCTGCTGCTGAAGGCCCATCCAAAATTCACATATAATGAAAGCGACCATAAAACTTAGTGTCTAAATCCCGGGCACTTTTGAGGGTAAAAGGAGTGCTCGTAATAATGGTGCTGGGACCACAGGCCCAAACTGGGACTGTCCATGATTCTCTACTCACCCCTCACTGCTCACCTCCAAGGCCAAGCTCTCCGACTACCTCTTTCTTTTCTCTCTCTCTCTCTCTCTCTCTTTTTTTTTTTTTTTGTATTTTTCTGAAGCTGGAAACGGGGAGGCAGTCAGACAGACTCTCACATGCACCCGACCAGGATCCACCCAGCATGCCCACCAGGGGGCAATGCTCTGCCCATCTGGGGCATTGCTCTGTTGCAACCAGAGCCATTCTAGCACCTGAGGCAGAGGCCATAGAGCCATCCTCAGCGCCCGGGCCAACTTTGTTCCAATGGAGCCTTGGCTGCGGGAGGGGAAGAGAAAGACAGAGAGGAAGGAGAGGGGGAGGGGTGGAGAAGCAGATGGGAGCTTCTCCTGTGTGCCCTGGCTGGGAATAGAACCTGAGACTCCTGCACGCCAGGCCGATGCTCTACCACTGAGCCAACCGGCCAGGGCGACTACCTCTTTCTTCAAAACATAGTTCTTAGTGAAATGTTTTTCTTTTTCTTGATGTCTTTCCTTTGAAGGATATTTATTTTACCATTAAGGTTAGCTATCACTTACTAGGGAATACACATGTGTTAGCTATTGTAGATTAAGGAAATAAGCTCTAAAATCCTCAACCACCATAGGAGTTAAGTGCTACCTCCATTACACAGTTTATAGAACCTGATGCTTGTAGGGGTTAAATAACCTGTCCAACTGAGGTAATAGGCCTTGTAAACGGTATGTTGGGGATATACCACATAGACTAAAGCCTATGACCTTTACTGGATCAGATGGATAGAGGTGAACCTAGAATGATTTATGTAGGGCCCTCACTCCTACCCCTCACTTGCTGGACTTACAGGGTGGGTGTATATCTTCCTCCCACATACACACTAATTCCCAAGCACTCAGGTCAGAGAAGTGGGCTGAAGAACATTGGCTGCTTTCTGATTTCCACAGAAATGGGGGCTTCATACATATAGGTTTCTTTGTAAATAGAATCCTGTGAAGTTTTCATAAGACCTAAAGATTATATAGCTAAGCTGACAAAAGATTTTATCCTTATTTTTTTCCATTTTAGATATTCCCATTGTGAGGGTAGCAAGCAGTCAAGTACCTCTAGACCCTGATGTTCTTTTTTTTTTTTTTTGTAACAGAGATGGAGAGGATAGGCTAGATAGGGACAACAGACAGGAAGGGAGAGAGATAAGAAGCATCAATTCTTTTTTGCAGCTCCTCAGTTGTTCATTGATTGCTTTCTCACATGTGCCATGACCAGGGGGGTGGGTGAGGCTACAGTAGAGTGAATGACCCCTTGCTAAAGCCAGCAACCTTGGGCATCAAGCAAGGAAACTTTGGGTTCAAGCCAGTGACCATGGGGTGATGTTTATGATCTCACACTTAAGCCAGTGACCCTGCGCTCAAGCTGGTGAGCCCATATTCAGGCCAGATGAGCCCATGCTCAACCCAGTGACCTCGGGGTTTCGAACCTGGGTCCTCTGTGTCTCAGTCTGACGCTCTACCCACTGCGCCACCCCCTGGTCAGGCTAGACCCTGACGTTCTTTATTGACAAGTTGTATGGAAACACTTCTTTCAAGGATGCTCATTCCTGAATCTGCCATGGTGAGACAGACACACTGCCCTACCCACTAAGTGTCTAAAGGTAGAAAACATTAACTCTGACTGTCTGGTTCCATGGTAGGGCTCCCATAAAAGTAGGGAATGGTACTCAGAATTCACCTAAATTATTTGGGTAAATTTATCATTTCTGGGGCCATAATTTTCAGGAGAAGGGTTTCAATGGTGTAAGAAAATGATTGCTTCCTGCAGTGCTGGCCATGTAAAATGAGCTCTTTTGCAAGCACATTACTTGTTCATCATTGCAGAGCTTGTCACCTCTGGGGTGCTCATCCAGGAGTTATCTCATTACACACATCATGTCCTTGCAAATGAAAAGTTTCCTCTGCACCTGCTGGCTGATTTCTTAGGATAATAATAATAGTGTCCATGTAGAACTTGGGAACAATGCCAGGGAAATCAATTTTTTTTATTTTATTTTATTTATTTTTTTTATTTTATTTTTTTTCATTTTTCTGAAGCTGGAAACAGGGAGAGACAGCCAGACAGACTCCCGCATGCGCCCGACCGGGATCCACCCGGCACGCCCACCAGGGGCGACGCTCTGCCCACCAGGGGGCGATGCTCTGCCCATCCTGGGCGTCGCCATGTTGCGACCAGAGCCACTCTAGCACCTGGGGTAGAGGCCACAGAGCCATCCCCAGCGCCCGGGCCATCTTTGCTCCAACGGAGCCTTGGCTGCGGGAGGGGAAGAGAGAGACAGAGAGGGAAAGCGCGGCGGAGGGGTGGAGAAGCAAATGGGCGCTTCTCCTGTGTGCCCTGGCCGAGAATCGAACCCGGGTCCTCCGCACGCTAGGCCGCCGCTCTACCGCTGAGCCAACCAGCCAGGGCGGAAGTCAATTTTTTGTCTCAACTAAACTTGAGCCTCAGGGATGGTTTCCATCCAGGAGATTAAGGGTTTCCAAACTTTCAACAGTGGCGTTGGTGCCAGTCCTGAGGAATGGGAACACCAGTAAGCCTCCCTCCCCACCCACTTTTAAGCATAACAAACTGAAAATAAAGTCTATTCTTAAATATTCTGTTGAGTAAAGATTCCCCTGAGTTACTTTAACTGGCGGTAAGTGTCCTTTATGTTGCATGTCATGAGTGACGTTTATGAGAAATGGTGGCAGTCACTTCAGGTGAGCCTACTTGCATGCACAGGGGCCCAGTCCCCCACTTCGTTCCCCCCGACAGGTCATGAAACGATGCGAAATTTACAGCCCAACTGTTCCAGATAGCCTTGGCACAAGTAACGCCCGCCCCAGACTGCTGGAATAGTGCCCACCCAATCAAGAAAGAGGGCATTTTCCCACTTTAAGTAAGAACTTTACCTTCTTAACCATCAAAGTCTTTGTAGATACTCCTCTCACCTCCTGGAATAAATCATCCTTTTCCCCTCTCTTCTGGAAAATACCTACTATTTTTAAGAGTCAGTTTAAGAGGGGGCACCTAATCTTATCTAGAAGAGGTTTTCTGTTACATACTCTCATAGGACCCTGCATGCTCCCTTTGATAAACCTCATCTCATTTTTATACTTATTACTAGATCAAGGCTGGCCTTCACTACTTGGTCACGAGCTCTAGGGAGAAGGCTTCCAGCCGTGTTCCTGCCGTGCGTACCACCTGGCCCAGTATCTAGCACAGAGACCCTCAGGGAAAGAGTGGAGCCCCTGGCTGTGCGGAGGACATGTCCAGTCCACTGCTGTGGCGTGCTTCCCTGAGCTGGAGATGCTTTTTCTCTTTCTCTCCAGGATTTTCACTCTTGATTTCAAGGACTGTGCACCTCTACATTGCTCTTAAACTCTAGAATTAAAAGGAACCTTAAGCAGAATTATGCCATTTATATCACATTCCAGTGTATATAGATATTTCACCTAAGTTATCACAAGGCAAGGAAGTTTCTAATACCTCCATATTACTGACAAAGGAACCGAGGGGTCAGAGTGGTGTAGTAAGTCACACAGTGTGGGGCAGAGCTGTAAAGTGAATTATCCCCCATTATGATAGTACAACTCCAGTGTCAGAAAAACTGTAACAAGGCTGACTGTGTTCTACTTCCAAGTTCCACTGGTCACAGATCATTCGAGCCTTCTTCAAATGTTACTCCTTAAGGATTCACCTATTGCTTCTTTGCAAGTTGCCCTGACTTATAGAAATTTTGATGATTTTATTGGCATTCTCATGGCTGGCCCCAAATCTCCCATGTTCTCTATTCCACCCGTTCTCTGAGAAGTCGTTTGCATGCGCTGGCCTTTCTGTTTGCTTCTCTGTCCTCCAGCTGAGTCACTAACTTCTGTATCTAATCTCTATTTGCCCTTCGGAGTCTCCAAGTATATCTCTTTCTCATCCCCTGAGGCCTCCTGTGTGTACCATATTCAACTTTGGAGCCCTCCTTAAGTAAGGTCTAGAGCACCTCTGACAGCAGCTATATCGTCACAGGGTCTTTCCCAAACCACCACCAAACGTGTGAGTCTCCTATGCAGCCTAACTGCTCATTTCAATGAAATCACCAAAACATCGCTTTCTTTGGAATTGCTTTCAGAAACCTGTGGACCCTCATTTTTAACAACTTCAGTAACTTCTGCTTCAAGTTGGTATATGACGCACAGGCTACAGCTTTGACTTATCACCACCAAATTTCCAGAACTGATAGATATTATTTTAAAATCTGTAACTGAATTACAAAATAAGAAGAGATGCCCTGATAAAGGGAGCAAATAAAAATACAGACAGGAAGTAAGAGTACCCCTACAAAGGCAGGACAAAACCCAAGGAAACTCTACACCTAGAGAAAGTGAATTTATAAGAGCAGGAGAAAACCAGGGGCAACCAGCAGATTTGGGGAACTGCCTTCAGGAGTTCGCATGCATCTTCTTTCCCCTTACCCAGCAGCAGCTAAAGTGGGGCTCTACCCACAGATACTATTGGTGTATATTGGTATAGAGGGAGGCGGCTGGAGATGCTGTGTGGACCCAAACCCAGAAGCCCAACTGCTGAGATATGCTGACTCGTGGCATGTTCCACCCTCTACTTACTGTTCCTGACAACAGGTTGAAGTATAACCTGCAGCAAAATATCCTGCCTCCTCTCATCCTCCTCCAAAAGATGAGCAAACAGAAGCAACCACCTGGCTTAAGAGGAAATTTCAGCCACAAAAATGAGCACATAATTAAGACCAAACATTTTGGTTAGCATTTTATTAATGCTAACCCTATGGAAGAAGTCACAAACTATAAGCAAACAGAAGACTTTAGAACTGAGGAAAGAGGTACTGATCAATCAAAATAACACCGTGGAACATGCTTAATTAATAGCCTCAGAGACACTCGCATATACTGCATCTATAAAATATTTTTTAAAAATTAATAGATAATAGACCTTAATATTTTGATTTTTTTTTTTGAAGAGAGAGAAACAAGAAGGGAGAGAGAGATCAAGGGAGGAATGAGAGTAAGCATCAACTCAGTTGCTTCACTTTGTTTTCTCATTGACTGTTTTTCATACATGCCTTGATGGGTTGAAAGGAAGGCGAGGCTGAGCCAGTGATCCATTGCTCAAGCCAGCAACCTTGGGCTCAAGCCAGTGACCTTTGGGCTCATGCTAGTGACCTTGGAATCATGTCAATGATCCTGTGCTCAAGCTGGTGAGCCCATGCTCAAGTTGGCAACTTTGGGGTTTTAAACTGGGGACCTCAGCATCCCAGGTTGATGCTGTATCCACTGCACCACCATAGGTCAAGCATTATTTTGATTTTTGAAATAAAAATTTGAATAAAACAACTAAAAAACAAACAAACAAACAAAAAACCAATTGAAGGTTGGGAGAGTCCATCAAGGAATTATCTCAGAATGCAGCACAAAAAGATAAGAGATGGGAAATATGAAAGACCAGGCAAGAAACATGAAGGATGGAACCATAAGATCCAATATTTGTCTAACTGGTATTTTTTTTAAATAAATTTTTATTAATGTTAATGGGATGACATTAATAATTCAGGGTACATATATTCAAAGAAAACATGTCCAGGTTATCTTGTCATTAAATTATGTTGCATACCCCTCACCCAGAGTCAGATTGTCCTCAGTCACCCTCTATCTAGTTTTCTCTGTGCCCCTCCCCCTCCCCCTAACTCTCTCCCTCCTTCCCTCCTGCGTCCTCCCTCCCCCCACCCCTGGTAACCACCGCTCTCTTGTCCATGTCTCTTAGTCAGGCAAGCCCAGGGTTTCGAACCGGCGACCTTGTTACTAACTGGTATTTTTAAGAAGCAAAAATGGAGAAGAAGCAATGTGTAAAGAAAGATTAGCCAAGAATATCCCATAACTTAAGAGGATTGCCTGAATGCTCGGAGTGTAAAAGAGTCACACACAGATATCTCAGTGTGGCCAATTCTTTCATCCACCGAAGACAGACTTGATTTGGGAAGCAGCGAAAGATCATTTGAAGGCAGATGTGGCAGAAAAGATGGGTGATCAAACTCAGTTCTTATTGACAATGAGATATAAGTTAAATTAGGTATAAATTCAAAATATTTCTGCAAGGCTCAAATTAGTTCTGAAGATGCCTGCCTCTACCATTAGCACCCACAGAGGCAGTTTAGCTAGTAGAATTTTCTATTTTCTCAAAATTTCTTCTAGTTTTCTTGTATGGAAGTATATGCATGCTAGTTTCCTAACAGAGAAATACATGATCAAACTGAAAGCCAGGTGTCAACTAAAAGAACAATGCCTCTCCCACATCTTCCCTCAGCCTCCCCATCCCTACTTACAGTAGTTAATAATGCTTTGCCTCATGGATGCAGCTGCTTCCGTCTCACCATCCACACCCGCCTTCCTCATTCTACCTCCTTCCTCAGACCTCCCAGTACTTACAAAGCCCCTCCTCCACTTACCATAGAAATGTCAACCACATCTCAAAGCACAGGACAAGTCCCACCTTTCACACCCCGCCTTCTTTGGCCACATCTCAATGCTAATATTTCTTTGTACTCATCAACAGTATCATGCTTATTTGTTTTTGTTTTTCCTTCTACTAGACAGCAGGCTCTCATAGAGCTGAGAGAGTGCCAAATATTTTTTTCATGCCCTCCAAAGAACTGCTCCAGGCACCTGTTAAAATGAAAATATCCCTGGAGGAAGAAGGAGCTGAAAGATGATCCCAGAGACTGTTTCCTCGGACTGGGGAGAAGGAAGTGGCAGGTGGAAAATGTGGGGAAGTGACACAGAAAAGGAAGTGAGGGTGAGGAGGGGCACTCGAGACAAATGTCAACCCCTCCACAATTCTATTCAGGCCACCTCAGTGTCTCTCTCACATGGCAAAAGGGTCATAGAATCAATGACCTCCAGGCCACCAAGGGAGCTTAGAGACGACCTTATTCCCTGGCACCCTCAGAGTACCCAAGAGAGGTAAATTGACCAGCCTAATAGTACAGTCTACAGTGTCTCCCAAGGACACGACTGCAGTCCGGAGACTGCTTCTTCCAGCTCTTCCCAGCTCCGTCCCTTCTCACCTCTGCTCCTGCTGGAGACTGTAGACCAATAACTCTAACAATGTTCACTGAACTCTTTTATGTGCTAGATACTCCAAGAAGCCCCCAGTATGCTTTATTTCATTTTCTATACTTTTCGTTACCGTGTCAAAAATCACTATTATGTCCCCGATTTTTCTGATGAAGAAACTGGGGTGAGGCTGTAGCAATGAATGTGTACAGTCTGTCTGAACCAGGGAAGCCTGTGGCACAGGGAGGGAGGCGGGAGCCCCCCTGAGTTTCCCTTGTCAATTTTCTCCTCATTCTCTCTCAACCTGCAATGCCTTTCCCTTATATCTCGTAAAATAATACTTCTCCTTCAAGGCCCGCTCACTGTTATCGGACAGGAACTGGACCGAAGTGGCCAGCAAGTGTGGGTTCTTGACTTTGTGTGAGAAAGATTTCACAACAAGAGTCCAGTTGATTTTTGAGAGTACATTTATTAAAGCTGGAGACAAAGAAACAAAGGGAGGGCTTAGGTCAGAAGAAGCCACAGGACAGAGCCTAGGTGGTGCGCTGCTTTGACTCTCTAGAGACGATATAGGAAAGCAGTGAGCCATGGCGGGGCTGCTGTCAGCTCACTGGGAAGTCAAAGAAAAGGGGGCCTTGGAGACAGGCTCACGGGGTTAGCCTGGGATGTGCTGCCACTGCCTACTACTCCCCTGGTTACAAGTCTCATGGGGACCCTTAGGGTTTAGGAGATGCATGCCAAGAGGGGAGAAAGACATGGGCATGCCTGGGAGGGGGAGTGCACCCTGGGTCCTTTGTCCTGAGGGTTTTTATTTCTTCTGTGACAGAGACAGAGAGAGGCAGAGAGAGGTACAGATAGGGTCAGACAGACCGGAATGGAGAGAGATGAGAAGCATCAATTCTTTGTTGCAGCACCTTGGTTGTTCATTGATTGCTTCTCATATGTGCCTTGACCAAAGGGCCCCAGCCAGTGACCCCTTGCTCAAGCCAGCAACCTTGGGCTCAAGCTGGTGAGCCTTGCTCAAACCAGATGAACCCGCACGCAAGCTGGCGACCTTGGGGTCTTGAACCTGGGTCCTCTGCATCCCAGTTTGATGACGCTTTATGCATTGCACCACTGCCTGGTCAGGCTGTCTTGAGGTTTTTAAAGGCTGGGAGTTTAGGGGTTGTCTTAGGGAAGGAGCTCAATAGAATATTCATCAGCTTTATTCTGATGTGCCAAAATAAGATTTATTCCCCTGACTCCATCTGTCCTCGGGTGTGGTTGGCACAAGTGGCATTAATTGTATTTCTGTTATCTATCTCCCTGGGTAGGGTGATTTAAGCTATTTACTCTCTGGTTGAGAAGTGTAAACCATTTACTCTTAAGTGCCCTTGGTTATGGAAGGCAGGATTTTGTGATTTACTAGATGGTTGTAAACTGCTTGGCCATTGAATTGTCTTAGTTTCCCTGTTCCACTTGTCTTGGCTTACTAGCCTGTCTCGATGAAGCCATACCTAACTTTCCCAGAATAATAATTTTCTCTTCTCTTTCCATGGTTGTTCATGGCTCTGGTTCAACACTCATAATCTGACTTATATTAATAGTAATATGGGTGTCTGAGTGTTGTCCAATTAACTTCTTGAGGGCAAGAACCACATTTTGTTGACTGCTATATTCCTACAGTCTGAAACAGCATCCAGGATATTAAAGACAACAAGGTTTTGAAATCTGCATGTATATGTGCTTTCAGTGAGATGGGATCCTCCATGGCAGAAGCCCAGGGATCCTGTGGGCCTTGATGTCCACCAACGGCTAAAGTGTGGCTATGGACAGTGTCGCTGGGAGGTGGGCCACAGATGGGACTTCAGGGTATCAGGCACACCCTTTTCTCACTCCTTAAATCTTTCCCACTGGTTCCATTGGCTGCAAAATCTATCACCTTATCATTAAACCTTCACCTGTATTCAGGGTCCAGGTGAAACATAAAATGCTTAAAGAAAATGACATTCACTTATAACCCGGACACCACAGTCGAAGGTGGTTTTGGTCCAGAAAGAGCCTCTGGGACACTGAGAACCTGAGGCAGAGGATAAGGAAAGGAACTTGAAAGCTGGCGGACTGCAAGTTCCCTTATATCCCGCTTTAGCTCTGGGATCTGGGCCCACAGGCACCGCTGGCTGGCCTAAGGCAACGGTGCAGAAGGAGGGATGGGGGAGGATGAAGAAGGGCAAAGGTACTGGGGAGGGCGGGGGGGGGGGGGAGATAAGATAAAAGGTAAGAATCTTGGACTTCAGATACAGAGCTTATTTTATAAAGAAATTGGGTCCAGAGAGGTTAAGCAAACCTACCACTTGGGGTCAATCATTGGCTCCTTTGCCAGAGACTGGCCTTGCTAGGCCATCTCTGTGGCTTCTCAGTTTGTTCATTAAACAACAGATAAGCTCACAAGAAAGGCCAGTAATGCTGCTGTTATCTGACTGTTTGGGTGGTAGCTCGGGGCCACTGCATTACTGAAAGATGGCATTTGGAATCGCAGGAAAAAGAAACATTCCTCTAGAATTATGTAAATGCGTCATTCTTTGATGACCCCAGCTCATCTATCATTGGCCAACATTTACTGAGCATTTACAGTTCAAGGCATTCCTGGTCGCCTCCAGGGTGGCCACAAAGATAAATGAGATGTGAGTATATGCTTGGGAGGATACCATGAAAGACAGCCCCTTGCAGAGGCAGCTGGGCATGTTCCCTACCGGGCTGGTTTGCTACCGCCCTGCCAGGGAGTGCTGCATGAGCCACAACAAGGCCTCTTGGGAGCTCAGTGTGATAGATCTGGGACACCAAGGCTCAAGAGTGGCTCTGGGTCTTGCCACAAGAACGAGGTTCAGTGGCCTCTCTGGCTGGTGGCTCTAGGGCTACCTTAAGCAGCCCTACTTGGGGACTCATTGTTGCTCTCAGTGTCATGAGTCACAGAGATCATAAAGCCTGAACAATGATAGCAAGCAACGCTGGTGTACAACTATGAAACTTGCACTTGAACCCAAAACCTCAGTGTCCTGAGGTAGAGAGAATTCACTTCCCCAGCCAGGGCTCAGGAAAGCTTGGGAAGTAAGTACATGAGGTCATAGAGCTGGTTAGCCACCGAGCTGAGACTTGGATTCAGGCCCCCAGCCCCAAAGCCTGCTCCCGTGACACTGTCACATCTGCCTTTTCTTTCCTTTGGGTTAAAAGCCAAAACTGGACTGCAGAATCCTTTTAGCTTGTCTCTTTTACATCAAGGCAAGAGGTTAGGTCTTGCAAAGTTGACTTGAAAGTTAAGGGGCGGGTGCTTGCTTGGGCAGCACATATACTAAAATTGGAAGGATGCAGAGATTAGCATGGCCCCTGAGCAAGGATGACATGCAAATTCTTGAAGCATTCCCTATATTTTTACAAAAAAGAGTGAAGGGGTGGGAAACCTCTCAGAGAAATGGCTGCTGCTTCTGGAACAATACCCAGCCTTGCCTTTTCTGCCTCCTCCATAAGACAGGCTCATCCTGCCGGCGAGAGAAAGCCTGGCTGTCAGGCAGCCCCTGCACAACAGTATCTGAGGACCCTAGGGTAGACCTCTGGCCCCACACCTGCACACCCTGGGTCCAGATAAAGATCCAGTACTCTTTTCAGGTGGTCATTGCTGACTATACTTTAAAACAAACCCTCTGAGGATAGGCTATCACATTCCATTTGGAAGAAAACAGATTAGGTATCTGAGGGACAATAAGGCACCTTCAGAGGGTTAAAAATAAAAGCTAAGAGAGAAAAGGGCATCCAGGCCCAAGTTCTGGTCTGCACGCTCACAGGAAACATGGGCTTTGGCCGCCTGCACATTTCCCTGAGTGGTAACTTGCCTTTTATGCACTGAGTCGCCTTTTCTACGTGGTTGCAATGCAGTGGCTGAGGCCTCCTAGCGGTGCTCTGAAGGGAAGTCCACTCCAATGACGCAACATTGCACATTTCCCTGAGTGGTAACTTGCCTTTTATGCACTTGGTCGCCTTTTCTACGTGGTTGTGATGCAGTGGCTGAGGCCTCCTAGCGGTGCTCTGAAGGGAAGTCCACTCCAATGATGCAACATTTATCCTTCTGGGTGTCCCTTATTGGTTCCTATTATGTTTCTCCTTCTTCAGAACAAGAAACTTCCAGTGATTCACTTGGAAGCTTTCTGGGAAGAGTAACTGGAACTGCCAGGGTTACCACTCCAGTGCCAGGGCACAGAAATCAAATCGCAGAATGAGCATGTGGGTAACTCGGTCCCACTTGTAAGTGACCACTGAAAAGTGACCTTATTTCCCTGGACCTCATGTGGTTAGTTTGTTTTCGAGGGAGAGAACTTTACTATAAGGAGATCTCAAAGTGTCTTATAACCTTGAAAACCCATGCTTCCTTAGTGTACAAGTTCACGGGCAGCTCTGACATCCTAGATTCCTGGCTTATAACCTTCCTTGGGACTTATACCTCTCATTTCTGAATATCAGCTCACTCAGTCAGGGTCTTTAGTAAATGTTTAATGAAACTCTCCACCACTCTAAGTTATAGAGTGACCTGGAAGTCAAAACAAGTGTCCTATATCAAACAAAAAGGAGGGGTACTTATATCAGGTAAGAGAAGGCTCGTGGAAGGAGGACACAGACCTCTCCCAGGAGACCTGTGGGGCTGAAGCAGCTGAGCCCGGGGGATAAGAGAAGAACTCCCAGGTAGGATGTTTGTGGGTCACTGAGGAGGCAGAGTTAGGGTGTGGAGAGCCAGGAAATAAGACTAGACGAGGATGAAGTTTGAACCCATGTACTCAACTGGAAGCAAAGCAGGGTTTTTAGCAGGGGATTGATGTGATAAAAACTGAGTTGAGAAGCGATCTAGCAGCAGTGTGTGGGATGAACTGAAGGGAAGGCCTGAGAGGAAGGGGCTTGGGGAACTCAAAATAGGGGGTGAAACCAGACGAAAGTGGAAACAGTGCAAACTCACGCAACAGATTTGAATTGACCAAGTATAAAGGTCTGAATGGGATGCAGGTGTTGAAGGAGACAGGGATGGATCCCTGGCCTTGGGGAGCTCACCTTCTAGGAGAAGAAACAGAGGGAGATGACTTTTAAGAATTAATGCCCAGTGGTAAAAACACAAAACAATATCCAAATGATGTATTATAGAATTGTACACCTGAAACCTACATAATTTTACTAACTGGTATCATCCCAATAAATTTAAAAGATTTTTTGTTGTTGTTGATTGATTTTACAGAGAGAGGGGGTTAGGGAGTGAGAAGCATCCACTTATAGTTGTTCCACTTGAGTTGTTCATTGATTGCTCGTGCTTGTTGTATGTGCTTTGAGTTGGCAAGCCCAGAATTTCGAATCAGTGATCTCAGAATTCCTGGTCAATCCATTGCACCCCCACAGGGCAGGCACCAATAAATTTAATGAAAAAGAAAAAAAAAAAGCCACCCCGGCCAGTTAGCTCAGTTGGTTAGAGCATCACACCAAGATACCAAGATTGCGGCTTTGATTTCCAGTCAGGACACATATAAAAATCAACCAGTGAATGCATAAATAAATGAAACAACAAATTGATGTTTCTTTCCCTTTCTCCCTTCCTCTTTCTAAAATCAATAAAAAATAAAAGTAGTATGTCTATCCAAAAATAAATAAATAAATAAATAAATAAATGATGTGGCCCTAGACCTCTGTTTAACTTGCCTGTGTGTCCCATCAGAATATCTTACTAAACAGGAAAAATAATGCACAAAGAAGAGATAATCTTTTTTCTGAGGTCTGAAAAGCTTACTGCTTTAAAGAGAGTCATTCTGAATAGCCTAGGCATAAACATGAGTGATTGAAGTCCCTGAATATAGGGACCAAATAAATCCCATAATAGGCAACAAAATGGCATGATTAAGAGCATGGGCTCTGGAGACAGACTCTACGAACTTCAATCCCAGTTTTGCAACAAATAAACTGGGTGCCCTAGGCCTAGGGCAAGGTACTTCCCTATGCTTCAGTTCCTTCATCTGTAAAATGGGGGTCCTCATACAAGTATTATGAGGATAAATGGCTTAATATTTGTAAGGTGCTTGAAATAGTGTCTGACATATAGCAAAATGCTTTGTTAGTGTTAAAAAACAATTTTTATACTGGCTCTGGCTGAGTCGCTCAGTTGGTTAGAGCATTGTCTCCACACACCAAGATTGCAAGTTCAATCCCTGGTCAGAGTATCTATTATTCAAGAATCAACCAATAAATGCATAAATAAATTAAACAAATTAATGTCTCTCTTTTTACTTCCTCCTTCTCTAAAATAAATAATTTATTTTATTTTATTTTTTGCAACAGAGACAGAGAGAGGGACAGAGAGGAAGGGAGAAAGATGAGAATCATCAAGTCTTCATTGTGGCACCTTAGTTGTTAATTGATTGTTTTCTGATATGTGCCTTGACACGGGGGCTACAGCAGACCAAGTGACCCCTTGCTCAAGCCAGAGACCGTGGGCTTCAAGCCAGTGACCATGGGGTCATGTCTATGATCCTACACTCACGCCAGTGACCCCATGCTCAAGCCGGATGAGCCCGTGCTCAAGCCAGTGACTTCGGGGTTTCGAACCTGGGTCCTCTGCATCCCAGTTCAATGCTCTATCCACTGTGCCACAGCCTGGTTAGGCAATAAATCAATAATTTTTAAAAATCTTATCCTGTTGGATCTTTAAGTCATACTTTTTAGGGCATCTTTATGAAAAACAAATTTTTTTAATTAATTTATTTTTTTTAGAGAGAGAGGAAGGGAGAGAGAGGAAGAGAAAGAGAGAGAGAAAGAGCGAGAGAGCTCTTGTATGCTCACAATCTTGATGTATCGAGATGGCTCAAACCGACTGAGCTGCTGGGCCAGGGCTATGACCTACATTTAAGGAAGACGAGGAGCAAAGCTTCTTAGCCCCATTAAACATTTAGACATAAAGGGAGGCCTCACTTCACACAATAGTGTAATACTGTAAAAATGACCATGCAGGCCGAAACTGTGCCAATATAATCCTAAAAATCAAAGGAAAAAGTACAACTGTTCTGTGACCTTTAACATTTTTTGTTCAAGCATTAAAAAGTCTTATTGTAGGTTTTAAGTGTATAGGAAAATGAAAAAAATAGTAAAACTAATATTTAAAACATTAGAAACACTGCAATTCTTAAAGTATTTTTTCTTTATATATATATATAAAAAAGCTTATCAAGAGTATTTAAACAGGTCTTACCTTCTCTGTATAACAGGATACCAAAGGAGCATCTTTTCTATACCTTGGTGAATTGTCATGCTCCCTTATCAATTCACATCAGCTGCCAATATTTTATCCTTTGTGCTTTCAATGTGAAATATCTAAGAGTTCCTTTAATGTGAAGCTTTTTTGTTTTTGTTTGTTTGTTTGTTTGTTTGTTTTGTATTTTTCTGAAGCTGGAAATGGGGAGAGACAGTGAGACAGACTCCCGCACGCGCCCGACCGGGATCCACCCGGCATGCCCACCAGGGGCGACGCTCTGCCCACCAGGGGGCGATGCTGTGCCCCTCCGGGGTGTCGCTCTGCCGCGACCAGAGCCACTCTAGCATCCGGGGCAGAGGCCAAGGAGCCATCCCCAGCGCCCGGGCCATCTCCGCTCCAACGGAGCCTCGGCTGCGGGAGGGGAAGAGAGAGACAGAGAGGAAGGGGGGGGTGGAGAAGCAAACGGGCGCCTCCCCCATGTGCCCTGGCCGGGAATCGAACCCGGGTCCCCCGCACGCCAGGCCGACGCTCCACCGCCGAGCCAACCGGCCAGGGCCTAATGTGAAGCTTTTTGCCAGCATCACTTCCTCTGTCCTCCTTTTTGTCACTATCACTTTCTCCACTTTTAACATTTTCAGCTTTCATCAATATAAATAGAAACCTGGAGGGTCCTGGCTGTCAGAAAGTCACAAAGAACTTACTCAGAATGTTATGAAATTCTACTCTGGAAATAAAAAACCTAGAAACTCAACCTGTTCAAAGTAGCACCTACTCACTAACAAAGGAACCACATAATGACAGAAACACTGTTAAATTTCAGTTTCAAATTTCAATATGTATTTTAAACTGCCCAACACATGTGCATGCAGTTTCAGTGCTTTGCACTTAACCATTAATAGTTATTTAAAAGGTGGAAAATAAGATGAATCAAGCAATTCAATGAATTGGACTATACTGAGAAATTTCTAGAGTTGCCAGCAATGAGTCTTTGACTGGATGATTAAGATCTCATCTGGATGTTTGGAGAATTACAAGTACAAACTCATTAAGACTGTGATAAGAATTAGGGCTTCTTTCCCCCCTGAAAAGGGCAGATGAGCAGATACATTTTATTCAGTATTTCAGGGAGTTCACAGAGCCCCTCAAATCCAACTAGAAGCCCTGGGCTAATAATCTAGAACTTTATTACTAGATGAAACCCAGCCCAAATCTGTTTCAGAGCCATTAGAAGCCCTGGAAACTTCAGGCACTCTCCCAGGGAAGGGAAGCCTTGAAGCAGTCATTGGCACCGGGAACTGCATTGAACAGTTGCTCTTTCCTCACTGTACAAGTCTATTCAATCTCGGTCTTTTCGACAAACCAGCATCTCTGTGACTCTCTCTTGAGAGTACAGGCATTAGAAAACCTTACTGAAAAGACAGACTCAATATTATGTTGTTGAAAAATCAGAACCAGCAAATCAAACAGAAAATCCTCTTGCACAGGAGGCTAGCCACTCTGAGGAGTGAGGTCGCTAAGTGTCACCCTAGCCTATTGCTGGTAGCATGCTACTCCGTCCTTTCTTTTCTTCTTCCTCCTTCCCATTCCTGCTCTTTCCCTTCTCCTTTATTTTTCCTCTCCCATTCTTCTTTCCTACTATTGATACCTCTGGCATTAGCCTGCATAGGCACTGCTTAATCCAGCCTGTGATGCAAGAGATTTTAAACCTTACTTGTCCTGAGTGAGTTGCATTGAATTCAATGGACCATGTAAAGGGGACTCTGAGAACTGCCTCCCTGATGGCTAAGAAACATGTTCTTGTTGGAGAAGCTTATTCTTTGGGGAAAGAAATGCTGAGCGAGGAAGCATGTTGGTGATTGCTTTTTTTTCTTCTTCTTTTGATTGATTTGGCTGCAAGGGGAAAAGTTTGCCTAAATAAAATCTGCTGATGAAGTCACAGAATGATCCCACCTCTGCAATGAGCTTCATTTCCTTGTATTTTGGTAAAAAAAAAAAAGAATAATAATAATAATAATTGGCTCTTAATTGGGAATTCAGTCACTCTGCCCACTCAAGGGCAAGATGATAAGGTTCTAATCAGACCAAGCGTCCAACCGAACGTGAGGCTGTGCAAGGTCAGACCTGCTGTGTGTCAAGCCGAAAGAGCTCTCTCGGGCTTGCTTGTTTTGACTTGTCCCCATAAGTCAAATTTGTCTCGTCTAAGTGTCCAATCACATTATAAAACAAAGTGCAGCTCTCTGTACCACAGCGTCCTCTGAAGCAACAGGAGTCCTGGTGGTACCTTTTCGGGGAATCTCTAATTTTTCGGCCCCTTGGTTCCCACAGGTCTTCCCTCGAGACCAAGGAGCACAGTATGGTTTGGGGAATGCTGAACCCAGTGCATTTTAACATCACCAGCATGGTGCCCGACGCCGTGCCTGTTGCCACCATGCCAATCCTGCTGCTCACTGGCTTTTTTCTTTTGGTTTGGAATTATGAGGGCTCCTCTTCAATCCCCGGTAAGTCGTGTACCTAGTTTTGTATCTAAGGAGATTGTTTACTTGGGTTTTGGGTCCATGAAGGTAAAGAAAGTTTTGTAAAAGGGTACGGAGCGAACCTGGGGAGATGGCTGAAGCCCACAGCAAACTTGGCGAGTGACGACTCAGACGGAAGCTTTTTCACCAGTTAGCTGCAGGTTTTGAATGAAAGCATTTTAAAATATCTCAGATAATCCCTTCTACTCTGCACTTAGCTTTGGTAAAGCAGACTTGGAACAAACCCTTTAAGGTAAGTTCGAGACAGGGAGGAACAAGGTAAAATTCCAGGTGTTATTTGTTTGTTGGTTGGTTTCAAATTCATTCCAATTTTGCTCTGAAGGTGAAAAAGCCTCTGGAATGCCATCTGTAATCCCTTTTCTCTCTTCCCATGCCTGCTCCCTGCTTCTCTTTATTCCACTCTTCATTTTCTTTCAATTGTTGGGGGGGGGGTGATGATGGGGCCACCATAAGGACTGGATGAGACCTGGGCAGTGGAAGAGTGGGGACCACTACAGTTCCCTGGATCATCATACCCTAATAGAATCTTCAGCAAGATCTGTGGGGCAATCAAAAAGTAGAGTATAATATAATTATCCAGATAAATCCAATAGAAACCCCTACCACTCCATCACTGTCAGATTAATTCAGAATTACTCAGAAATATCAGACTAGTTCTTTGGTTTTTAGTGAAAATTCCTCATGGCAGGCATCTGTCCCCAGGACCATAAGATATATGGTAAGGCTATATGTCTGTCTTTCAGGAGCATTGTCATGACACACTTCCCGATGTGGGGGGCTTCAGCATAGCTTGATTTAGAGCAGGAGTAGGGGCTGGTACCCTGTGTCTGGATTCTTTAAGAATTTCTGGAGAACTGCCTGTCTCTCTACCTGATTCAGCCTGGTACTTTAGGTCACTACAATGCCCAGAACATTTAATTAATCTTGTTCTCTACTCCCAGATGGAGTCTGAGAGAAGGTTCTTTCATGGTCTCTAACTTGAAATCCTTTCTCACTGGATTTCTTCTTCCCCGGGGGACTCCCAGGTCAGGGTCCATGAATAGTGGAGGTGAGGTGGGTGCATTTTTAAAAAGCACCCCCCGGTGTTTATGCTGCAGGTGGTGATAGAGCTGCCTCAGACTCCCGAGTGAGGAGGTCTAGGGGGCAAGCATGAGAGCTGGCAGCCCTGAAGCTCTGGGCCAGGAGTCTAGGTGGCAGTCCATTTCTGTCCACCACTCCTGGAGCAGGGACACCATGCTGTCATATACCAATAGGTCAATAGTCCTGTGGTTCTCAGCCAAAGGGACTTAAGAAGATATAATGATTCAAAGCTCTTATGTTTAAGTTACAGTTTACAACAAAGCATTTTCTCTGTGATCCTCACAGCACTCTGGTGAGTTGTTTGTGTTTATGCCTATTTTGCAGATAAATAAACTGAAACTTAAAGAGGGTAGATGCTGCATGGCTAGTAAGTGATGAAACAGGGACTCACACCTAAGATTGTTTGACCCACAGGTCCTGAGAGGCTTTGCTGGATCAGGTTCTGGGGGGTGAAGGAGACGAGGAGGGTGCAGAGATGACACACGCTGGCAGTGACTTCCTGCCAGGGAGAGCTCTGAGAGTCTGCGCCAGGAGAGAGGCGTTCCCACTTAGCGGCTTTGCGAGCTTCAATTCTGGGGAAATGCCTCAGGTTCACTGATATCTGTGCAGCGCTCACAGTTACCTGGCACCTGGCAGCTCTCCCTTCCCCTGAAACACACAGCCGCCCCCAGACTTGCACAGGGTCTTTTCCTACAGAGCCTCTCTCTGCCCTGGCCACCACATCCCCATAAGGGGACACAGGGTAAAGGACACGGCAACATATTTTCCTTTTTCCCACTAAGAAACTAAGTTACAGAATAGTGCACAGTGAATGTCATCACAGTCCAGGACAAGAACTAGGACGTTAGCAGGGTCCCACAAACATCTCTTGTGCCTTTTCAGTCACACCCCCTCTCTCGCCCCCAGAGGTAAACATGCTTCTGCTTGGTGACAATCACTCCCTGCCTTTTTTAAAAAACAGTTTTACCACCTTTTTTTTTTTTTTTTTTTTTTTTTTGTATTTTTCTGAAGCTGGAAACGGGGAGAGACAGTCAGACAGACTCCTGCATGCGCCCGACCGGGATCCACCCGGCACGCCCACCAGGGCCGATGTTCTACCGCTGAACCAACCGGCCAGGGCCTTACCACCTATTTTCACATCCTCAAACAATACAGTTTAATACTGCCTAGTTTTAAATATGTTAGCAATCGAATCCTACATTACTTGTCACCTCTATCTTGCTTCTTTTGCTCCATATTATACTTGTAAGATTCATCTTGGTGGGGCATGCAGCTGTAGTTCATATGGTGTGCAGTTCCATGAACATCTCATGGTTTAATCACTGATTCTACTGTTGAAAGTCATTTGGGGTATCTTCATTTGGAGGCTATAGTGCTGCTGTGAAATTTGTGAGTGCATGTTTCTCTAGCATGAAATACAACAGTATCTTGACTGGATAGCAAGCAAGGGGTTCCAGTCGTTGGCTTCACAAAGGTTGTCTCTATACAAAACTGCAGTAAGTACTGAACGTGGCTCCTGCCGTCACTGCGTGCCTAGATGAACATCCCTGAATCTGAGAAGCAGGGAGGAGCCGGGTATGGAGTTGCAACCACAGTATTTCCCTAATATTCTCCTAAAGGTTTCCCCTCCTGGAGCATCCTCCCTCCAGCTGGAAGGTGTTAGAGATACATATAAATGAAAGGATCATGCTTTGTTTTGTTCTTTCTCTTCACACACTCTCCTGCCAGGGACTCTGAATGGGGACCTACTTATACCCATCACACCATACCTAATTGGGTCTCAGGAAGTGTTTGTTGGATGAATTAAGCTGACATATGACTGATCACTAAGTATCCAAAACTCTGATTCTCTTCTGGTTAGAACACTCAGGTTTTCAAGCTAAGTAAAGTTCATCGAGATCTCCCTTTTCAATAGACACAGCCCAACACTGTCATCTTTTTTATTTGAATGGTGGTTCCCAAATATTAACATTTTTTACAAACTTTTATTTATTTATTTATTTATTTTTGTATTTTTCCGAAGCTGGAAACGGGGAAGCAGTCAGACAGACTCCCGCATGCGCCCGACCAGGATCCACCCAGTACGCCCACCAGGGGGCGATGCTCTGCCCCTCCGGGGCGTCGCTCTGCCGCGACCAGAGCCACTCTAGCGCCTGGGGCAGTGGCCAAGGAGCCATCCCCAGCGCCTGGGCCATCTTTGCTCCAATGGAGCCTCGGCTGCGGGAGGGGAAGAGAGAGACAGAGAGGAAGGAGAGGAGGAGGGGTGGAGAAGCAGATGGGCACTTCTCCTGTGTGCCCTGACCGGGAATCCAACCCAGGACTTCCGCACGCCAGGCCAACGCTCTACCACTGAGCCAACTGGCCAGGGCCACAAACTTTTAGATGAAAAATGAAAAGTGCAGCCTTAGTTGTCTTTGTTTCTCCCGAATCTAGGATGTTAAGTAAATGTTGAACAATATCTTCTCCCAAATAGTTAGATGTCTGACCTCATGTGAAATAAATGTATGTGATCCAATGATATATATCCATTGTATTAAAATGTAAATACAATCTAAAATATTCTTTAAAAGAATGATGTTTAAAAGTGTATTTTTCAAAATATACACACAGCTGATTAATTTTAAAAATTCATTCAGAAAGCATTTATTGAGCATCAACAATGTTTCAAGCTATAATTACCAGGAAAATATCCTGTTATTATGCATGTTTCTATTGATGGCAGGTTAGTATATCTCATGACATTTAAAGGAAATACTTATTCAATCAAATCTGCTTATTTAAATATTTTTAAGAACTTAATGAAATTATTTCATATAAAGTCAATCATCTACTTATCATATAGCATTATTAGAACATTCATAGGATTAAGAACACTTTAAAAATGTTTTCCTTCTACAGATATGAACAAAGTCTTTCTCATTAAAGCAAAAAAAAAGCTAACAATCTTGTTCACATTAATATAGTTACTGCATAGTTAAGGGCTAAACCTTGTTAGCTGAATTTGGAAATAAACATCTAATTTAGATGATTCAAGAAAAAGTTTAGATTATCTAGATCATTTCTACAGAGCACCTGCCCACAGAGAGAGAGCACAGCCTGGTACAACTGTGCATGTCCTGTTTTTATAAGTATTTCACCAACAGAATGGACATAAAGGAGAAAGATTTAGAAAAGCTTCTAATTTAGTAATAAACTCCTAAAATGATTCCAAAGCGTTTTTGTCTAACTTTTCACCACCACTGGTAAAATCAAGCTACCAAGTTCGGTCTCTGATAAAAGCAACAGCAAATTCCCTAGTTATTCACTGGATTTATGTCTTCAGAATTCTGCCTTTGTCTACATAGAAGCAAGGACGAACGTGGCTGAGTAAAACCACCTCCCTAAACTGAAACTTTAGTCTAAAAACTGATTGAACTCATTGTCTAATTCAAGCCTTAGCTTTATTTTGCCTATAGAGATTTAGCTTAAGATTTTTTTTCTTAAACTGAGTCCTTTTTGAAGGAAAAAAAAAATAGATGTTCTTTGTTTGGATATTATCTTTGCAGATCATGTTTCTCTTAGTTAAAAAGATTACACCAAAACTATAACTTCATTATAACCTACCCACTAGGTCATCTGAAAACATATCTGTCAGTTTGTCACTTTCCCTGGTTTCCATGCTTGTTACTAGATGAACTGACTGACTTGTATTTGAAACTCATTGACACCACTTAACATGGCAAGAAAATCGTAGACGCACATCCTGATTCATTCAGACTGAAATGACTGAGACAAAGTAGAACTAGTAGGGTGTGAACAATAAATTACTTTTTATTCATGGAAGGGTAAAGAGCTTCTAGTTAAGCGTATAGGTTTATTTCTTTATTTTATTTCTTTCTTTATTTTTTAGTGATTCACAGATACACACCAGAAGATGTGAAAGAACACTTAAGTATGAAAGAATAAGAACAGCAGCAACAAAGCAGTTGCTCTTTTCGGTATTATTGGAACGCTGATTGTGATTTGATGATTTTTCTAGGTCCTGGGTACTGTATGGGAATTGGGCCCCTCATTTCCCACTTCCGGTTCCTGTGGATGGGGATTGGCAATGCCTGCAACTACTATAACAAGATGTATGGAGAATTCATGAGAGTCTGGATATGTGGAGAGGAAACACTCATTATCAGCAAGTAAGCCTGTTAATAATCAGAGACCTACTTTTAAAGTCTAAGCTGGGTTTTTCATACTCAAAAAAAAGTTTTTTTGCTTTGTTTTGTTTTGTTTTTGAAGTGAGAGAAGGGGACATAGAGATACAGACTCCCACATGCACCCCAACCAGGATCCACCTGGTAACCCCCATCTGGGACTGATGCTTGAATAAACCAAGCTATCCTTAGCGCCTAGGCTGACATTTGAACCAATGGAGCCACCGGCTATGGGAAAGGAAGAGGGAGAGAAAGGGGAGAGAAGCAGATGGTCACTTTTCATGTGTGTTCTGACTAGATATCTAACCCAGGACATCTATTTGCATTCCAGGCCGATGCTCTATCCACTGAGCAAACCAGCCAGGGCCGAAAACAACATATTTTTTCTTCCCATGCAGTCTTTGTTCCTAAGTTTGTGTTTTACTCCTAGGTGAAACAATCTAACTATAATGGGCTTTGCCTGAAGCCAGAGGCACATCGAGAACTCTAGCCCTGGCCTGATAGAGTTGGTTAGAGCAGTGGTCCCCAACCCCCGGGCCACAGACCCGTACTGGTCCATGGGCCATTTGGTACCAGTCTGCAGAGAAAGAATAAATAACTTATATTATTTCCATTTTATTTATATTTAAGTATGAACGATGTTTTATTTTTAAAAAATGACCAGATTCCCTGTTACATCCATCTAAGACTCACTCTTGACACTTGTCTCGTAAGTTCGACAATTATATTTAAAAATACCACAGTTTTTACACCGGTCGCATAATTTTATTTTGTGCATTTATCCGTCCCACCCTAAAGGCCGGTTCGTGAAAATATTTTCTGACATTAAACCGGTCCGTGGCCGAAAAAAGGTTGGGGACCACTGGGTTAGAGCATCATCCTGAAGCACAGAGGTTGCTGGTTCAATCCCTGGTCAGGGCACAGACAGGAACAGATTGATGTTCCTCTCTCTCCCTTTCTTGCTAAAATCAATAAATAAAAAAAATTAAAAAAAAAAAAAAAGCACTCTGGAAAGATGGGAACGTATTCAAAGTCTCTCTAATCAGTGACTGTGGAGAATCCAGATGGTTTGGTTTTGACAAAAGATATTTTAGAGAGAGGCATAATCTTATCTGCTTTCCTAAGATTTTGATCTTATCACTACAAGTAAGCAATTAAAATAAAAACACCCCTAAGACAAAAATCTGACTGTACCAGTTTGCTAATGCCAGGCTACTGGGCACCTCAGGAAGGGTCGAGAGTAGACAGAAGCCATCGATATGATGCGATCCTACGACTGCCTGCCAGTGTCCGAGCTGAACGATCTGAACTAAAGGTACAAAATTGCCTATTAGAAAAAATGATGGCCGCCCCAATTATTATATTTTCTGGAAAACCTTAGCAGTTTGAATTCAGTCCATCCGGGGTTAACTAAATATGCATTGATAGTGCAGAACTAGCTTTGTGAAATACTTGCTAGTTTTCTTTATTTAGTAATCATAGAAAATGGAGAATTTCAGAGAGAGCATATTTGACTAGACTTTCAGCTATCTGTACTAGATTTTTAACAAAGCTATCTCCCAGCACTGCCTCATTAATGTATTTTTGTATTTATGATCCCCACTGGGGCTTCACCCACAAGCTAAGGCTCACCGAGGTGTTTTACTGAATGATTAGAATAATGTGAAGCATTTCTGGAAACTACATTGATTTTTTTTTTCAGGCCAAGTTTCCATACAGCATTTCATAAAAAAATCTTAGTATCCTCAAAGCCCAAGTTGAGTCAAATACCTAAAAGAAGGAAGTGAGAGAGAAAAATGTGTTACCCATAAAAATATTTTAAACTCTCCCGTAATGTTATTTTGAATCAATCTGACACCGCAATTTTTGCCTGAGTTTTTTCTGTTTCTTCAGTTTGATATTGCACTTTTTTTTTTTTTTTTTTTATTTTTCTGAAGCTGGAGATGGGGAGAGACAGTCAGACAGACTCCCGCATGCGCCCAACCTGGATCCACCCGGCACGCCCACCAGGGGTGACGCTCTGCCCACCAGGGGGTGATGCTCTGCCCCTCTGGGGCGTCGCTCTGCCGCGACCAGAGCCACTCTAGCGCCTGGGGCAGAGGCCAAGGAGCCACAAGGAGCCATCCCCAGCGCCCGGGCCATCTTTGCTCCAATGGAGCCTTGGCTGTGGGAGGGGAAGAGAGAGACAGAGAGGAAGGGGGGGTGGAGAAGCAAATGGGCGCCTCTCCCATGTGCCCTGGCTGGGAATCGAACCTGGGTCCCCCGCACGCCAGGCCGATGGTCCACCACTGAGCCAACCGGCCAGGGCCTGATATTGCACTTTTAAGGCAGACCCTGTTTATACCACTAAATATAAACAGCTTTGGGGGGAAATGCCATTGCATTAGGTTCAATGTGAAACCACTCTGATGCAATGGTCATCCAAGTGTGATCCCTTGGCCAGCAACATCACCATACCTGAGAAATTATTAGAAATGCACATGCTCGGGCCTCACCCTGACCCACAAAATCAGAAAGCCTGAGGGTGGAGCCCGGCTTGTCTCTTCACAAGCTCTCGGGGGACTCGGAGGCACACTCAAGTTTGAGAGCCACGCTCTCCTGGCTAGACCATAACCACTCTTGGGTTTCACTTCTCTTGGGCTCAGAACTCTGGTCAGCCGAACATAAGTGAATTTAATATGTCCTCATTTTAAAAATCCTTACTTTACTCACTTTTGCAACTGACTGCAGTTTCAGAAATGTCCCGAGAGTGATGACCCTTGGGCTTGGGGGATTGGGACACCGGCCCCTGCTCTTTCGTTCCCAGCACAGCAGGTTGCCTTCCAGCCCTCAAGTCCGCGTCTGCCTTCCTCCCCACCAGTTTCCCCCAGCAGACAGGCGAAGCGGCCCATAGGATATTTCTCCGGAACATTATCTGCCTGCAGCTCAGGGTCTGCAGCAGAGCCTGTGGTTTTCACCCAGGCCGCATATGAAAGTCACTCAGAGAGCTTTAAAACCCCCAAATCCCAGGCATCAGCAGTGTTTAGCACTCTCCAGGTAATTCCAATGTGCTGAGGAGCTGGAGAGAGGAAAGAAGGTCAGAAGTTTCCAGGGGAAGTGGGGTGGGGGGCTGTCCCTGGGGCTAGGGGACACAGCTAGGCGGAGCTGGAGTGGTATGTCTTACTGTGTTGCCCTTAGGTCTATCTCAGGCGGTGGCAGGGGAGCCTAGAACTGCAGTGAAGAATGATGCATGTGATGCTTCTAGATGCTTAGATCACCAGATACATTCCTGGGAAGCCCAAAGCCAGTTCCTGAAGTAGGACCCTCATTACAGAGAGGGGTGGGTGGAATCTGACCAATGTGCTGTCTTAATGAGGAAAGTCATCTTAGTGACCTGACCGAGGTAGACACTGATTCCCCCTGGAGACGAGGACACAGCCCATCCTGCCTGTCTCCCAGCTCTCCTAGTTCTTTCATTATCCTGTCCTCACAGGCTTTTCACTGGTTGGAGTCTTCGTGTTCTTTTTAATTGCCTCTGAGCCACTCAATTTTGTTAAGGGCTCAGCCAGCCCCCCCACCCCCACCCGGGAACAGGACCTGTTTGTCCCTATCTCCTTTCCTTGCCTGCTCTTCAGGTCCCTTCCAGAACTACTCGTACCTCTTGAAAAGACCCCATTGGACCTCAGAAAGCTTTTTATTTTTATTTGAGTAGTTTGCCAGATCTTTTGAAAAGTTTGAGATCTGTAGTCATTATAACTATGTAGAGATTATAGCCCAACTTTTCTAACCAGTTTAGTCTTGCAGTGGGGAGGGCTGGAGAACTTGGGGGAGGGGTGGGGAGGCAGGCATGAGCACTGCTGGGATGTGGCCTGAGGAACGTTGGGCTTTGGGGGAAGGTGCATCTAATCATCTGCAGGTAAAGGCTGCACAATTCCCTAAGCAGGTATGTGCTAAATTAATGAGGATCACAGAAGTTGTACATGACACTATATGTTGTGTATATATTATTTTTCATCATGAATACCAAAAAAGGAATGTGGATATCACTCACAAAGCAGAATAAGCAATTGATGTGCTAATTAGGGTCATACTTGCACATATGTTAGCAATTAACATATCAATTAGGGTGATAGTAGTATGTGTTTTAATATGTATAAATTTATAGAGAATTTATTCATTTATTCTTTAAACATATACTGTATTTACTGAGTATTTACTATATACTGTACTAGATACTAGATGATCCCAACTTACCATAGTCATTATTGACTTTCCATTTGTTTAATAAATAAATATTTATTAAGAACTTACTATGCACACTGAGTATTATGAACAAAGAAAAATCCCTATTGTCATAGAGAAATATATTGTTACTGTACTAACAATAAACAAGGAAATGTATAGTATATCAGTAGGGTGACCAACTGTCTCAGTTTGCCTGGGACTCTGGGGTTTCCCAGGATATGGAACTTTTAATGCTAAAGCTAGGATGGTCCCAGGCAAACTAGGATGGTTGCTCACAAAATTATCAGGTAGATATATGCTATATAGAAAATTAAAGTAGGTAAGAATGAGAGGGCTCATTGCAGGGATGGGTGCACAATTGTAAGTAGATAGTCAAGGAAGACCTCATTGAGAAGATAGCATTTATATAAAGACCTAAAGGAAGTGAGGGAGAAAGTCATGCAGAAACCTAGGGGAAAAACATTCCAGATAGAAGAAACAGCAAATGCAAAGGCACTGAGGTGGGATACAATATGGCTAATGAAGAGTAGGGGAGATGAGGTTGGAGAGGGAATAGGATACCCAATATTGGTGCGTCTTGCAGGCCTTTGTAATAACTCTGGCTTTTTCCCTGAGTGAGATGGAAACCCATTAAGGTGTTTAAGCAGAAGAGTGACATACTGGCTCATTCGTATTTCAGTAGAATCATTCCGGCTTCCCTGTTAGGAAGAGATGGTAAGGGGACAAGGGATGGATACAAAGACATCAGTGAGGCAAGAAATGATGGGTGATAGATGATGAGGTGAAATTCAGGGTATATTTTGAAAGCAAAGCCAATAGGGATGAACAGATTGGATACTGGGTGTGAGAGTCAAGGTGATGTCACAGGTTTTGCTTGAACACCCAGAATAATGAGGATACTGAGTTACCTGAGCTAGGTAGAACACTTAAGTATAAAAGAATAAGAACAGCAGCAACAAAGCAGTTGAAATCAGGATTCCATTTCAGACATTTTGACTTGACATGTCTAGTAGACATGTGAGTGGGATATTGAGAAGCCTTCAGACTGTCAACAAAACCTCACCAATCCAATGCCAAGATAAGTCCCCAGTCTATGGTACCATAAAAGGAGTAACTTATTCACATAAAATTTGTGAAACACTGAAAGACAACCTCCAGTGTAAACTGGAAGTGGGCTCCTCCAAGACAAAGAGGAGGCCCACTTATATAAAGTGCTCACCCTCATCCCTGATTGATCCATGTTATGCAGATATCCCAATTTGCATTGTTTGATATTTCATATAGCACTGTCCTGATTGGTCAGTCTAGCACATCCTGACTGGTTGTGATAGAGCTGCTTGGTAAAGATGCAAATGAGGATATATCTTATGCAGCTCTGATTGGACAGGGAAGGTCTCAGTCCATTGGTCAAAATATGATTCCAGTCACTTCTTTATAAGTTTGGCTCGGCAAGCAGAAACAGCACAGGTGGCTTGGCAGCTCCATCTGGCTTTTCTCTGATGTGCAGTGTGCATGTAAACAATGACTGTTAAACTCTGATTATGAATTTGGGGCCAGTTAACCACAAGGAGTCCTTCTTGGCAGACATATTCCTTCTTGAGGTCCACAAGACCCTCCACCATAGTCAGAAACTACCAAAGGAGGCTAGATAGAGAAAAGAAAACCAAGAGAGTATGGTGGTCTGAAAGCCAGGTGACAAATACATATCGGGGAAGAGGAAACTGTTAACCATGTCATGAGAATACAGAGCTGTGAGTGTTATATTTAGCAAAAGGGAGGTCATGGGTAACTTTACATAGCATGGTGGGGACAAGGGAGACATAGAGGCAAAAGTCTGACTGTTGTAGAAAGTGGGGTGTGAGGGGTGGAATTGGGGCAGCAGGTACAAATACTTCTCCAAGCCATTTGCCATAAAGTAGGAATTTCATCCACAGTAACAAGAGGGAAGATTGCATACCTGGTCCCAGATCCTGGTAGTGGAGCTCGCGGAGATTCTACATGCTTCTGCTTTCTCAGTAAAATTGGAAATAAAGTCTTTAGCTGAGACTGAGGGGGGAGGAAGTAGAATACATATTTGAAGAGAGAGGAGGCAGGATATAATAGTCATCTAGAAGAGTGAGTGAATGTACCAGGGAAATGGAGTAGAGTTGCCAGCTGCACTAAGGGCTCACTTATGTTTAACTGAGACCTATCAGCTAGTGTGTGTGTGTGTGTGGGGGGGAGTTCCCAGCCCCATTCAGTTGCCAGGTGCAAGCACAGAGTAAGCTAAGAATTAGATTTAGCTGCAGTTGAGATTTTACCAGGCAACTAGGACAAAGCAAGGAGAGGGTCAAAGGAGTTGAGGATGCATGAAAGAGAGTGATTTTAATAATTGACAAGAAAACATTTTTTCACGCTTTCTATTAAGAAAATGTTAAAGTGAACAGGAAAATTAAAAGAGCAGTCCTACCACTTTTCCCCCCATGACATTGATCCTATGAAGAGACCAGTTCAATTGTCTTATAGGATGCCCCACATTTGAATTTCTCAAATTGTTTCATTATGGTGTATTTAGCATATTTCTCTAGTCCTTGTATTTCTTCCTTCCTCCTTTCCTTTCCTTTCCTTTCCTTTCCTTTCCTTTCCTTTCCTTTCCTTTCCTTTCCTTTCCTTTCCTTTCCTTTCCTTTCCTTTCCTTTCCTTTCCTTTCCTTTCCTTTCCTTTCCTTCCCTTCCTTCCTTCCTTCCTTCCTTCCTTCCTTCCTTCCTTCCTTCCTTCCTTCTTTCCTTTCTCTCTCTCTCTCTCTCTTTCTTTCTTTCTCTTTCTTGCTTTATTCTTTCTTTTTAGTGAGAGGAGGGGAGACGGAGACAGACCCCTACATGCGCCCCAACCAGGAATCCACCTGGCAAGCCCAATAGGGGGCGATGATCTGCTCATTTAAGGCAGTTGTTCTGTTGCTCAGCAACCGGCCATTTTTTTTTTTTATTTTATTTTTTATTTTTAGCACCTGAGGTGAAGGCCATGGAGCCATCCTCAGCACTCAAGGCCAACTCACTCAAATCAATTGAGCCATGGCTGGGGGAGAGAAAGAGAGAGAGAGAGGGAAAGAGAGAAGAGGAGGAGGATGGCGGAGAAGCAGATGGGCACTTCTCCTGTGTGCCCTGACTGGGAATCAAACCTGGAACATCCACACGTTGGGCTGATGCTCTACCACTGAGCAAACGAGCCAGGGCCCCTGTATTTCTTATAAACTGAAAACTAGGTCTAAAGGCTTAATTAGATTCAGGTGAATCATTTTTGTAATAGTATTTCCTTGTTAGTACAGGCACTTTATACTGCTTCATATTAGGAGACAAGGAAAGGTTGTCCCACTATTAATGATACTAAATTTGATCAATTGGTTAGGGTGGTTACAGTGAGCTCTCTCTGTTAAAAAGACTTTGTTTTCTTTTGCAATGACCCCAGTATTTAAGCTGAATAAGTGAGGATATTAGAAGGGTAAAGGACAATAAGTAAAAAGGTGATAGGATTGATGGAACATAAACCTCAGGTGCAGAATAAGTCTAGACGAGGCAAGTATTTCTAAATGTTGGGGACCAATTATTCCATTAATTGTCTTCTCCATATTTCTAGTATTTATCACTTTTGAACCTGGCCACAGACTTGTGAGCCCTTTAAACTCAGAACAGAAGGGATGACTTCCTCCTTACCATTTAAGAACTTAATTTCCTGGCTCCTTTCTATTTTGAACAGACAATAGGTTTGCTATCTTTGGAGATATCTTTTGACTTTAGTTATGTTTAAAGAAGAACAATGATTCAAGTTACCAAACAACTTACACTACCCACTGTCTCCTCTGAGCTTGGGGACTCCCTCAGTCTCTCCTCATGATGAGAACTCCTCACTCTCCCAACACATCAGTATAGTATCTCCATCAACTGGTGTTACAGAGTGTGCACAAGGCAGAGGCCAGGTCTCTGCAGTGTTCCTGAGTGCCAGGAAAGCTCAGGGCCTGGGTTCCTCCTTCTTCACCAACCTCCTCTTTTTCACTTTCCCAGTTTACTTTGGTTAGATAACGCCAGTCTACTTTTGATAAAAGACCTGGTTGAAATTGGTTGTCTGCCAGCCTGTCACACATAGCTGGATGTGTTTCATTTCTGTCCTTTGCCAAGAGCTGAGCCTCGACTCAAAATAACTGAGATGTTGGTGCCCCCTAAAGGACACATTGATTTTTCAAGCTAGGTCTTGATTAACATTTAGTTGGCTTTAAGTTTGGGGCTTCTTGTCCTCTTTTTTTTTATTTATAATTCCTCAAAATAATGGACTGGCCAATATGATTAATGCAGAATACCAAAGCTTGAGGGTCAAAGCAGAAGCAATAGTGTTCTTTTTCTCTTCTAAGCACTAAAAAATTTTAGATACAAATTTGTGAATAAAGAGTATACAAATTACTTACTTTTTGCTTTAGTTATAAAATAAGGTAGGGGAAGGTAAGAAAAGCTAGAGTTCTGAAATATAGTAATAAGAATTTTAGTTTACTCTCATCCAAGTACTAACCAGGCCTGATTCTGCTTAGCTTCCGAGATCAGACAAGATCAGGTGCATTCAGGGTGGTATGGCTGTGGACAATTATAGTCTTCTCTAAATCAGGAATTTTCTATTCAGGACAAAATTTTAGCTGTTTTTCACTCAAATTAATTCCCTGAAATATAAATAGAAGCATCTGGATTTTTGATTTTGTTGCTAGGAAGAGGAAAACTTGTCCAAAACTTGGGATCATTCGATGAATATTATCTGGAATCAAATCAAGAGAATATTTTACTTAACACAGAGTGTTCTGATTTGAACATAAGATTTTTTTCACAAATAACTTATTCATATAATAATTCTGTTCTCATTTCTTGGCACTGCCATTTTTTCAGTGGCATTCTTTTAAAGTTTAAATAAGACTATAGAATCCATCACAAATATGAGGGTTTGGCTAAAACGTAGGCCACAGCCTAATCCACTTAGCCAGCACAGAGCTCATTTGGCCCAATGTCTTCTCTGAGAATGTGTTTTTCACAGGCATGAATGAAACAACCTCATTAAGCCAAAATCATCCTTTTAGGAGCCAAGCATCAACTTTGAAAGGGAGGAACCAGTGTTAGATGGCCATACCAGCCCAGCTTAAGAACTGGGCTGCACCAGGACTGGTGGCATGAACTGTAGCAGCCACATCCCATCTTTGAGGGTTACATGCTCAGAAAACCCTGACAGTAAGAGAATTTGCAGTTGAGAAACAAAATTTCAGTGGAGAAGTGAGGAAGAAGAAGCAGAGTTGCAATGAACACCTGAAAACTTGAATAAATATTGAGTTCACCAAAATAAATAAATAAATAAATAAATAACAACAGTATCTAAAATGAAGATAACACCAATGCTATTTTATGCCTCTTGAATTTGCACAGTTGGGCACCATGCAGTTACTTTCCATTTTCTATCCCCCGCACACCAGAAAATATCCAGTGTTTCCTCTTTTGCAATAGCAAAGAGATGTTTATAAATATATGTTGCTTTCTTGGAATAACATGCATATTTTTTTTCCCATTCCTCTGCTCAAATGTGTAGTCCCTTTTCAATTTTAAGATCACTGTCTCTGAACTCCATTCTGGTGTCAGAAACATGGGATAATTTATCATCCTCCGGTGGAAAAATAAACTCTGGGGGATCTATTTTAACTCTCCTAGCAGGCCCGTGCAGTTTAGTTCTCAAGCCCCAAAGTCAAAGTTAGATGGCTTCGGTCTGCGTGTGGCAGATCCCTGCTTGCACAGCTGAGACACACACAGACTCATGGCAGTCTGTCCTCCTTGGCTATCTTCACGTCTCCCATAGTTGCCCTGCAGAAAACTGTTGCTACACTTTCTCTAACCACTCTGCCAATTTCTATAATTCTCAAACCCGGATCCTTTCTTCTCATTATCTCCAAGAAAAATGGCTATCAAGTTGAATGTGGACATCTTTTGAAGTTGCAGAAAAATATATGGAGAGAAGTGGATTTGTCTGTGCTTACATTTTGCTGGAAATTTGCATTTGGCTGTGTTATCCACATATAAATACTGTGACATAGGCCTTGTAATTTAAAGAGCCTGTTGTCATGCCCCTCAGAGGAGTCTTGGAACATGCTTTGTTAGCATCGAGACCCGCTTTGTGTCCGAGCACTGACTCTGTGGCCCTCTGTGTACTCTGTGTTCCTACTGTCTACTCAGGAGCCCAGGGATGCTGAGGGCCCCACACCTCAGAGGTGGCATGCTCCGGATTTGTGTATGACAAGGCCTGGTCTTGGAGGCAGATGGCTGAGCTGTGACCCCTCTTTCTTTACTCACTCATCCACAGCCACGCAGCCCTGCTTTGTCTGCCTCATACGCTAATTGCACTGACTTTTTTCTTTCTTTTTTCTTTTTTGACAGAGAGTCAGAGAAAGGGACAGATAGGAATGGACAGACAGGAAAGGAGAGAGATGAGAAGCATCAGTTCTTCATTGTGGCACCTTAGTTGTTCATTGATTGCTTTCTCATATGTGCCTTGACTGGGGGAAGGGGAGCTACAGCAGAGCGAGTGACCCCTTGCTCAAGCCAGTGATCTTGGGCTTCAAGCCAGCGACCTTTGGGCCCAAGCCAGCGACCATGGGGTCATGTCTATGATCCCATGCCCAAGCCAGTGACCCCATGCTCAAGCTGGTGAGCCCACACTCAAGCTGGATGAGTCCGTGCTCAAACTGGTGACTTTGGAGTTTCAAACCTGGGTCCTCCGCATCCCAGTTCGATGCTGTATCCACTGTACCATTGCTTGGTCAGGCTTGCCAGATCCTTTAGATAACTCATTTGATAATATCTCCAAGTGGTGTTTGTGTTTGGCCTATGTCTACTATACCATATTGGCATTTATGAAAACAATGGACATAAAAACACCAAGTATGCTGCTTATTATCTTCTCTATCCTTTGACAAAATACCACACACCCTCCATCTATTCACCAGAGAGAGGGTTAGCCACATAGCTTATTAACTTATATTAACTTTGACCTCTGGTTTCCTGCCCCAACGGCCACAGCCATCACTTAGCCCTCGTCCAGGTAGCCTGCCTCCTTCTGGGCCCTGCACTAACCCATTTTCCAACCTTGGCACCTTTCCACAGAAAATGCAGTCATCCACAGCATTTCTTCATTTTTCTCTTGGTAGATGAAAAATAATTCATTCCATCTATCCCACAATTCTCAACTTCATAGAGTGCCCACAGACTCTTTCCTCCCAAGAGTCCTCTCCTCCCCAAATCCTCACACACACAACATTCATCCAGCTCTCTCCCCTCCTCCCTCCCTGTGCTGCGTGTGCCCCTGTCCAACAAACCCACATACCATTTACTCTAAAGATATCTTTTTGATTATTAAATTACTTAAATTCTTCACTTACCTTTCCAGTGCCACAGGTTAACATCTAAGCAGTCTTTTTTTTTTTTTTTTTTTTTTTTTTTTTTTTTTTTTTTTTGTGGCAGAGACAGAGAGAGTCAGAGAGAGAAACAGATAGGGACAGACAGACAGGAAGGGAGAGAGATGAGAAACATCAATTCTTCGTTGTGGCTTCTTAGTTGTTCATTGATTGATTTCTCATATGTGCCTTGACCGGAGGGCTACAGCAGAGCAAGTGACCCCTTGCTCAAGCCAATGACCTTGGGCTCAAGCTGGTGGGCCTTGCTCAAACCAGATGAGCCCATGCTCAAGCTGGCGACCTCGGGGTCTCGAACCTGGGTTTCCACGTCCCAGTCCGACGCTCTATCCACTGCATCACAGCCTGGTCAGGCTAAGCAGTCTTAATGAAATATCTTTTTAGCAAAATGAGCATCTCTACAGAAGAATTCCATACTGCTGTCCTCAGAAGATAATATTCTTCTCACATGTCAGGCCCCTATGACTTCTTCAGCTAGAATTTTATAACATTTTATTTTTAATTTTCTATTTATTGATTTTTAGAGTGAGAGGGGAAGGCAGGAAGGGAGAAAGAGAAAAAGAGAGAGAGAGACATCAGTTTATTGTTCCACTTAATTATGCATTCATTGATTGATTATTGTATGTGCCCTGACTGGGAATTGAACCCACAACCTAGGCATATGGGGATGAGGCTCTAACCAAGTGAGCTATGTGGCCAGGGCAAATTTTATGATATTTTAAAACTCTTAGTGCCTCATCATGCCCAAATGAGACTAGTAGGTGGGGGCAGGAAGCAGCTCCTAGAGAAGAAATGGGCCGAGAAGACAGAAATAGAAGAAGCTGCCTTCTTATTCTCACTTTTTCTGAAGGCTTTCCCCATGCCTTAAATGCTGAGCATGGTGGTGGGGATGGAGGTGGAACAGTGGAGGAGAGGCTGAAAACTTTCTAGGAAGCCTGGGTTCTTGGCGAGGTCCTAGTGTTGCTACATCTAGGGTTATCTCGTGGCTGCCCATGTTTTATATCTTGGGAGTACTCTGTGACCCTAGAGACCTTGATGAGTCATGATGGAATGCGGAGCCCCAAGATATCGACTGTCTCCACCACAGAGATATCGCTAGCCCAGCCCAGGGCCAGCAGTGCCCAGGAAATGTCCTTCAGGCCCAGAGTGATACCTCACTGAAGGGCCAGATCTGATCAGGGACTCTAGACTTATTGCTGGTTCCAAACTAAAGAGGAAAGACTTCAGCAATTCTGAGGCTCCCTCCTGCAGACCTGCACTGTCAGGAGTGGGGCTGGACTGCGCCTGAGGCCTGGGGGTTCTCAGGACTCTGGTGGTGTGGAGGATTCCGCTTCTTAACAGCTTTGCCGCTCTGACTTGGGTAGTATTTTGATGACTTGGGAATAGGAAAAGAAAAGAAAGAAATTAAGTGTGTGTGTGTGTGTGTGTGTGTGTGTGTTCTCTCTTCCTAACACTCAAACAGGAAGTCAGTAAATAGAAGAAGGATGTTCTTACGGTAACAGACCACTTATTTCACGTGAATACTAGAGAAATCATGCATGGCATTTACAGCAACATGAACTTATTAAGAGAGCCACGCGGTAGTTGAAATCATCCCGAGTTCTCCTGACCCTTAAACAATGAACACGGCTGGCTTTCCTTGCAGGTCCTCGAGTATGTTCCACGTGATGAAGCACAACCACTACATCTCCCGGTTCGGCAGCAAACTCGGGCTGCAGTGCATCGGAATGCACGAGAAGGGCATCATATTTAACAATAACCCAGACGCCTGGAAGGTTGTTCGACCTTTCTTTATCAAAGGTAATCCAAAGCCTGGCTGCATTCTGCTCTTACCTATGAATGTGCTTTCTTTGAGAAATCATTCTTCAATTCTGCTGCCTCACGGTTTTGAAATAATGATATGCACTAACCTGCATTATGTATCCTGCTCACAAAAATTAGGGGATGTTTCAAAATGAATATGAAGCGATAAGAAAAGAAGCATTTGACTTTTTTTTTAAAAAAACAAGAACATCAGAAAAGCAAATGACAAGTCAAAGAAAGTTGTTTGATTGTACAAATGAGATGCAAAACCAACTCTTATTTCATTGGTGAAAATGCATCATACAAAAGGCCGAAAGTACTGCAGTATCTGCATGTTCTTTAATCCCGTAATTTTAGTGAGCAGTTTATTTGCTATATAATGGGCACTATTATAAACACTTGATATTTTAATCCCACAGGCAAGTTCAGGAGGTAGAATACTCTAATCACTTATACTTTACCACTGAGAAAACTGAGGCATAAAGAAGTTAGGTAACTTGTCCATGATTCCAGCATTAGTAAATGGTGGCCCAGAAGACAAATCCAGAGCCTATTTTAACAGCCACAAATTCTGTTCCTCCTGTTAATGCACAAAGCAATGTCATGGATGTGAAGAGGAGATGGAGCTCTAAACTTAGGATCATTTCAATTAAGAATTGAGTTTGTCTGCCATATGTTTGATTTAAACATACCAAACAAATGTGTTTGTTGAATCACTGACTGACATCACAGATGTTTTAACAGAAAACAATTTGTAAATAAAATTAGAGAACCTTAGAACTGGGAAGGACTGTATAGGCAGGATGGGATTCAGCTGGTTCGCAAGGGTTTGTCAGAACTGATACCTAATGTTTTGTTGAGTTCTGCGAACCGGTTGTTAACATGGCACTTGTAATCAGGGTCCTCTCTAAGGTGGGCACCTGGGCAGCTGCCCAATGTGGAAATCCCAAATTTACATTCCTTACTCTTTTTTAACGTTCATCTGTGCAACAGCGTATTCTAAGCGCCGGTAGTAATGTTTGTTCCGTCCATAGGTGAAAAATTTGATGAAACTATGCTTGTAATATTTATTTATTTATTACATAAAACTCATTGTACCTTTGATAAAATACTCCATTTTAATTCCCTTGTGTTTGCTACTTCAGTAGGAAGTGAGGATGCCAGTCAAGATGCAATATGGAAATATCTTAACAGTTTTATTGTTGTTTTGTCAGGTGTTATTTAATATTTTTTCATTAATACTTTAAAACTTTTTCTTATAATCTAGTTTTGTATACCTCTTTTATTGTTCTTATCTAAGTATTAAATGCATGAATTGATATACCTTTGGGTATATCATTTTTATATACTTAAAACAGTCATTAGGGCAGAGATCTAGTTGTTAAATTATTTGAATCCCACCACTGTGTATATGTCACCTCAGTTAGCCTCTGAGTTTCATTTTCATAGTTGAGTTTTTCAGTCCTAGAGAGGTTGTGATTTTTGTCCAACATAGTGAGTATTGGATGAGCAGAGACCAGATGCCAAGCCTCCTTATTTAGCGAGTTCCTCCTTTACTAGATCCGGCTGAAAGTGAAGCTGTGGGGGATATACATGACCAGACTTTGACATTAACATTGAGGAACGTAATCATGACTTGGAAAGGTCAGTTTTGGAAACCAGGGCTAGAGGGATTTTGAGTCTGACCATGCACCATCACTATTCTTTCCTCCAGTCGGCCTTGCAGTGAATGTAGATGCCCCTGCGTGACTGCTGAGACAGGGGAAAGCTGTGCCCGTTCCCGCTGGGTGCTGCTTCCCCTGTGCAGAGTGGCCTACCACCATGACTTGGCACACCTCCATTACGGACTCTTGTATTAGTTCCCTATCATGGCTCTGACAGATTGCCACAGTGACTTAACGCAGCACCATCATCTTACAGTTCTGCATCAAGTCTGACATGGGTCTCATTGGGCTCAAACCAAGGCATCGGTTGGGCTGTTTCTTTCTGGAGGTTTCAGGGGCAGATAAATCCTCTTATGCCTGACAACATTGCAGAATAGATTAATAAAAAGAGTATAGGGTTTGGGATGATAGGTTGTGGATTCTATTTCCAGCTTTGACATTTTGCTAGCCATTTGACCTTGGACAAGTCATTCAGCCTCTCTGAGCTTCAGTTCCCTTGTCCATAAAAATAAACACCATAGAACTCCAATTCTAGGATCATAATAAAGAATAAATGAAATGATTCTGTAAGGCCCTATAGAAATATAAGTCTTACTGTACTCAGTCATTTGGTGCAGGTGTATTAGAAATATGTGAGCTCATATTTAGGAACAATTAACTGCCATATACCATTATTCTCTATTCTGACATTCAAGAACTAATAGACTCTTGTAACTCTCATCCATTTGTTTAACACACTGTTGTCTTATCATTATTGAACTAGGTGCCCAGAACACAATAAGAAACAAGAAATGTTCCCTGCCCCTAAGGAATTTATCATGGTGGAGGGAGCAGAGTGGTAGATCAGTACCTCAGCAGACACCATCCTCAGCGATGAGTTACGGCAGAGGTGTGTGCAGAGTGCTACAGAGCCCAGACCAGTGGGCTGTCTAATGCACACTGAGAGGTCAGGGAGGCTTTCCGGGGAATGTCTGCTTATGAGTTTTCAGAGAAGGTAAACGCTACCTAAATTAAGAAAGTGTGATGAGGATACATTCTACAGGAGGAAAAAATGGGACACTCCAAGGCAGAAAAGGACAGACCAGTATGCCCTGTACAGGAAATGGGAAGTAAGTCCAATGGGAATGGCCCTTGGACCTTGCATGGATTACATGCCTGCACCTAGCCGTGTAAGGCAGAGGCCACAGCGAAGGCAGGGCAGCCACCAAAGACTCCTGTGCCAAGGCAAGGAGCCGAGCTTAGCTCACAGCTATGGGAAATCATTCAAGATTGTAAGCAGGATGACACGAACACATTTGTGTTTTAGAAAATCTCCTCTAGTGGCAGAATGAATGATTAACTTGAAGGAAGCGTGACTGTGAGTAGTCAGAGCAGTTAAGAGCAGTGACTTAGGGTGGATGGAGGAGAGGGTACCCACGTCAGAGAAGTTAAAAAAGTAGAATCCAGAGTACTTGTAAGTTAATTAAAAAAATCTTTGTGACTTTTTTGAGATTAGCCCAACATATGGTAGATCATATTTTCTAATGAAAACATTACATCATTGTATCCAAATTAAGTGCCAAACATAGAAGGCTAATTGTTTATTGAATATTCACTGCTGTGTGTGACAATTTTTTAATAGTCATTGAGAGCCCAAAGCATTTCTTTGATGAATCTCTTTTTAGAGTTACACTTCTTGTTGGTTCTTCTGATACAGTAGAAAGTTTGGGGTAGATTTTGATATCTAAAGTAGTAATATTAATGAAGATATTGACTCACTGGGTGTGTCTATGGAGAAATAGTTAAGTTCAACTTAGGCAATGGCCCATCCTGGGGGATGAGGTGGGAGGGCCAAGAAACAGCCTGTGTTTCCAGAAACTGCCAAGAAAATAGTCTGCATTGATGGTTGCTTGCTCAACCACTGATTACTTGCTCAATTTTTTTTTAAACTGGATAAAATTCAGTACTTTTAAGCAGACTGTTAAAATTAAAATCATAGCAACATCATACCACTCCCTATAAGCAATTACATTTTGTTCATATGTTTGAAACTTGGCTTCAAGCTCTTGGACATAGAAGCAAATCATACATCAGCCTGGGAGAAAACCACCTGTGATGTTCAAAGCCAACCTTTACACGCGAAGGGCTGAGTCATTAAGGAGTTATTTGTCCCACTTGTGGATGTGATAGTCACTCAGGGAACAACATCCTGGCTTCTCACAACTGCCAAGTCCTTCCTACAGTCAGGAAGTATGCCACCAACCCAGCTTTTTATTTTACACATAAGTCTACTCACCAAGCCTTTCTTCATTTGCAAAGTCTGCCTTCAGGGAGTTCTGCAGCTGATTTTTTTTTTTTAACAACAGAGTGATGCCTACCAAAATTTCCAGTGTTTTTCATTGTATTTCAAGGACTCTGACTTTAACAGCAAGTCTGAATAATAAAAAGAGAGAGAGATTACTCTAAAGCTTAAAGAAACTTAGAACACACAGAGAAAGGGGGACTTGAAGAGTTAAACTCAAGACTGACCCCTTACCATCAACAGCCACCAGCTGCTCAGATGATCAGGGGCACAGCAAAGGTGAGGTCACAGCCAGCTCACTCTACCTCTTTTCATTCCCTCATTCATCCATTCATTCAGTCCTCTATCCGACAATGTGCTCTGAGGGCCACTATGTACTATGGACTTGCAGTACAGTGCTAATGGGAGGTTGTCACTGCCCTCAAAGGCTTCCCAGTCCAGGGGGGAAGACTGCTAAGCAAACAAAGAATTGCTTAGCTGTTACGACATTGACTGTGTGAGATAAATCTGGAAGTAGTTTGAAGAGAAACTGAAATGAAGAGAAGGCCACTTTTGGTAACTTATAAGACTAGCATTTTAAACCTATAAGCTATTAAAAAGGAAGCACCTTAGATAAAATGGTTAAGGTCCAATTTAACTAGTTCTGTAGCAATATCCTGCCACTTGTTGAAACATAAAATAGGTATCACCCTGGACAAATTCAAATCTTCTTTAGAGGAAAATATAAGCAGTAAATATGAAACAAACACTGATTTGTGATTTATGACCATTGTACTAAAGGTTTCACTGGCAATCTCACAAATGATCTGCTAGAATGTGAGGAAAAGATTAATTTTGAATAGTTTGTTTAAAATAAGATTCATTCATTCATTTTTTTAAACAATAAAGGTGATATATTTTTAAAGAAAATTAGGTGAATAAAAAAAAGTATAAAAGGAATATGAAAATTGCCACCCAGTTACTGAGTAAAAAAAATGTGGATAATTAAGCTCTAAGCATAAGAAGCCAAAATTGCCTGACTATGTGTCCCGGAGTTCACGATGGCTCTCTCTGCTGCATTCCCTTCAGCTCTGACTGGCCCTGGCCTCGTGCGCATGGTGACGGTTTGTGCTGAATCTATCATAAGGCACCTGGACAGGCTGGAGGAGGTCAGAAATAAGTCAGGCGCTATCGACGTGCTGACCCTCATGCGGCACATCATGGTGGACACCTCTAACATGCTTTTCCTGGGGATCCCCTTGGACGGTACTGAAATCTTCATTCTCATGACTTGACATTCTGTGCTCTGTAGAACGAGGGGAGGAGAGGGATAGCAGGCTCACGTAAAACTATGCCGTTTCCTACATTGTTCTTCTTCCAGCATCTCTAAGATTTCCTAAGATTTTTTTTTCCCTAGTGTGTCTTACAAGATATAAATTTCTGTAAACTAGGGGCCATCTATTTCTTTTGTACCTCTCTCTTTGTTGCTGTAGGAAATAGAATTTTACCCACAGTCAAAACTCAACCAATGTGATTAGTTCACTTGGTCATTAATATATCCTCCCACCAAACAAACTCATGCGTTTAACCATTTTTAACCATTCTTTTGGGGCATGATATATACACATTCTATACACACACACATATATACACACATATATATAGATATATACATGTACACCCCTCCTTCAAAGCTACTAAGTATGAAAACTTTGACCCTGTCTTTGTGATGATGGTTCTGCTTCTTGCTGCAGGAAACAGTTATGAGAGCTACCATTAGTTTAGTACCCACCACGCACCAGGCAGCATAAAAAGATGCTTTACATAGAGTTTGACATTTAGCATTTTTAACAACCCTGTACAGATGTCTCACCCAAGAATCTCCTTTCCTCACTGTACTATGGAAACAAATATTAAAACAGACACATGCAGCTCTACTACCACCTAAACACCAACATTACTCTTTGGGATTAATTCCATTCTACTATTGTCCAGCTTCCTGTAATTTTTCCTGAATTAATTTCTAGCAGTGCTCATAGACTCATACATTTATTCAACAGATATTTTTTGATTGCCTATTTTATTCCAGCACCGTTCTAGGTTCTAGGGGTAGAGCAGTGAACAAGACAGACAAAGTCCTTGCCTTCAGGGGTATGTGGATAGTAAACAAGTGAATATCTATATATATTTATTTGCCTACAATATATTAAGCAATAATAAGTGGTTTGAAAAAAAAAGGCAGGGTAAGAGGATAGTAAGGGGGACGAGGGGACAGTGGGATTGGACCTGGCTGGCATGGAGAGGGTGGTCAGGAAAGGCCTCTACAGAGAGGACCTCTGAACATACGCCTAAATGAAATGAGGCCACAAGCCCCACACAGATTTGAGGGGACCATCACAGGCATAAGAACAAGGCATAATTTTAACACTCACCCAAACCAGCTGAGTTCTAACACCTGCTGCCAGATTGGCCACATTTGGACAAATAGACAAGCTCTAACCCCTCCCCTTTGCTTCTCTAGCTCTCCTTGCCTTATCTCCCCTGTCTTAGTTACTCCTCACAAGAGCCAGAGAAACCTCATTACCATTCGGATGGGAGCTCCCATTCACTCTGATCCCCTTTTAGACAGGACTCTAATCCCAGCTTGCCTGTTCTTTACATATCTTTGCTTGGGTGAGGCAGGTACCTACTTTATAGGTTCCTGCTCTTTGGTTCCTTGCTAGCCTTGATGCCTAGGAAGGGTCATGTAAAGGGAATTGTAAATGTCTGTTAACTTATGCACACAGACTGTGATGCTAAGAACCTGCATAACTCATGCAGAGTTATTTTATTCCCCTCCTCCTCACCTGGTCCTTGCTAACCTCTATTTGTCCAAGGAACCCAGTGCAACAAAGAGGAAAGGTACATCATCCTGAAGTCAGATAAAACTGAGCTCTCCAGTACAAGGGTCTACCTGCCAACTAGCTATATGGTGTTGGGCAAGCTTCTCAATGTCTATAGACTGCAGTTTCTTCATTGAGCAAGTTTCTCAATGTCTATGGACAGCAGTTTCTTCTCTGCCAAATGATGACACTATCATTCCCCTAGAAAGATTGTAAAGATCAAGCAAAGTCTCTTTTGCAAAGCATCTTGCATAGTGGCTGGTATTTAGCAGTTGCAAATAAATGTATTCCTTCCCTTTTGTATAATGTGAAAAAAGCAGGGGTTTTCTCTTCCCTGATTTTCAATTTACTTTAAAAACCTATATTAAGAGCTGACTATGCATGAGGCTTGACAAGGCATTGAAGATACTAAGATGAATACATTCTCAGCAGAATATAAATAAGTATGAAAGTTATGTGATGAGTCCCATGAAAAAAATATGAATAAAGCACTATGAGGTGAAAATACTATTAAAAGCTATTAATTAGGTACATAATCCAAGTAGATTATTCATATAGTGGCTCTGCTTACCAAACACCAAATGAAGTTAAAATGTGGCTGTTGACTGCCTGACAGGAGGGTGGCATGGCTTTCTGCCCTGCCAGCTACCAGAATTGAGGCCACAACAGCCATGACTCCTAGTGCCCCTTTATTCCCCTCTGTCCAGAAAAGTAGGAGACATGGAGGCTCAGCCAAAGAACGGTATGTGAGATTCTAGGCTGTGTCTCTAACACAAAGTTGAAAACTGGCAAACCTCTGGTTAACTCATCTGATTTAGATGCCAAGTGAAATAAATTAGTGTTGATTTGTTTAGTGGCAATAACATGGCTAAATGCCCACTGAAGGTGGAACCTTGCCCAGCTTGGAACCCCAGATTGGTAGGAGAATCAATGGGGGATCTTCTCTTCTTGAGTTCACATTTTTGCTCAATTGTTCTGCTTTTGTTGTTTGTTTGTTTTTCCAGAAACTGCTATTGTAAATAAAATCCAGGCTTATTTTGATGCATGGCAAGCTCTCCTTCTCAAACCAGACATCTTCTTTAAGATTTCTTGGCTATACAGAAAGTACGAAAAGTCTATGTAAGTAACATAAATTTGGAAAACTTGTCCATGAGATTGGGTAGTTTTTTCATTGTCTTTGCTATTGTTGGGCTCTTCAGCAAGTTTTCTGTTCAGAGGAGTCCACAAGGGAGATGCTGATGTAACACTTTCTATATCAATTTGGTTGAATGTGGCTAGACAGAAGAGCAAAGGAAGCCTTTGGCCAAGGCAGCTTCTCAGCAAGGGGGCCAAGTGGTGGCCTGAGGGCTCCATATCTGGAACTGAAACATTGCAGTGTATTTTGAGTTGAACAGAAGGGCTGTCTGAACCCATCATTATTATCTGTCAAAATTCTCTTCGCATGTTTGGAAAAATGGGAACGTGAGATCATTTTATAGTTTTGCTGCTTCTGAATAAATTTAACTTAATTCAACTTGTAGGAATTGAGAGTAGTCTCAAAATAATTTTTTCATAATGAACATGATGAACTTCAATAAAATGTGTAGTTTTTAAAAATTATGTATCTTGTGTTTTTGAGGGATCCTGAAACCATCTTTAATGACTTTGCTTTGGTCTTAGACTAGTTTAGCAGAAAACTGGACAAATGCCCAATGGCCTTAGTTAATCAGTGGGTTTTTTTGTTTTCTTTATTTTGTTTTAGTGTAAGTAGCCAGCCATTAAACAGTGCCATTTTAAATCACCAGTGGAAATCCCATGGAACCTAGAGGCAGAGAGAGATATGGTTTGTACCCTGTCTCTACTATTTAGTAACTAAATGGCCTGGGGAAGTTATCTACAGTAAAATAGAACCTGCCTTCCAGAGCGGGGATATGGGTTAAAGAGATCCTATATGGAGGGCAATGAACACAGAGCGTGGGCCACATTAGGCGCTAAGTACCTTAGTTTCCCCTTCCCTCTGTTCTTACATTCCCCAGATGTTCTTGACCGTCTTAAATTCCCCATCTCTATAAGTTCTCAAACTTGATTAAAGACCCAACTTTATTCTGTTTGTATATTTTTAAATTTAATAATATTAGTCTCCAGGGAGGAAACCAACTTGATATTGCTTTATATATTATCGTGAATTACAGTGAATGAGTATTAGGTGGATGTTTAAACACTTCATTCTGAAACTTATTGAATGAGGCTGTATAACACTTTCTCTTAGGTTTCTGTAGAAATAGTTCAACAATGTTCTTATCTATATTAATCATTTGCCAATGGTTAGTGCACTAGTTTATATCTCCTGTCATAGAGCAGTGAAGTCCTTTAATCTAGAGAAGTCTTTTAATTTCCTCCCCTCCATGCCAATATTTTTACTGAGGTACAATTGACATATAACATTATATTAGTTTCAGGTGTACAACATAGTGATTCAATATTTGTATAAATATATATTGCAAAATGATCACTATAATAAACCTAGTAAACCTCTGTCACCATATGTAGTTAAATTTTTTTTTCTTGTGATGGAATATCTACTCTCTTGACAGCTTTCAAATATGTAATACAGTATTTTTATCTACAGTCACCATGATATACATTACAACCCTGGACTTGCTCTTTTATGAGTGGAAGTTTGTATTTTTTTTACCATCTTTACCCATTTTGCCTACACCCACCCCCACATCTGGCAACCACCAGTCTGTTCTTGGTATCTGTGAGCTTGTTTCTTTTTTTTTTTTAAGATATTTTAAATAAGTGAGATAATACATTATTTGTCTTTCTCTATCATGCTACTACTTTGAAATATGTTTTTATGGAAAGGATTCTGGAACATGTACTCCCATCTCTAATTTTGTATTTTTGCTTCTTTTAATTCCCAATATTATTGCAATACTGTTTTCTACTTTTTATTTTAGCAAGTGTAAAGCTTTTCAGTCACAGAATACCTTAAATAGGTGTTTGCATTACATTTAATGTAATATGGAATATTGTTTCCTGAGATCGAGGAACAGACACCCATGAACAAATACATTTAAAGACAAAGCCAAGAATGACTAAATTTAGATCTCAAGGTGGCCTTCTTGTTCATCTAGTATGATCCTTTTACTTTATTTATTTCATTATTTATTTATTTAGTTTTAGCGAGAGAGAGAGAGAGAGAGAGAGAGAGAGAGAGAGAGAGAGAGAGGAAGGGAGGGGCAGACAGCGAGAGAGATGAGAAGCATCAACTCATAGTTGTGGCACTTCAGTTGTTTATTGATTGTTATGTGCCTTGATCTGGGGGCTGCAGCCAAGCAAGTGACCCTTTGATCAGGCCAGAGAAATTGGGCTCAATCCAATGACTTTGGGCTTTAAGCCAGTGACCTTTGGGCGCAAGCCAGGGACCAAGGGGTCATGCCTATGATCTCATGCTCAAGCCGGCGACCCTGCACTCAAGTAGGTAAGCCCGCGCTCAAATCGGTGAGCCCACACTCAAGCCAGCAACCTCGGGGTTCTGACCCTGGGTCCTCAGCATCCCAGGCTGATGCTCTAATCCACTGTGCCACCATCTGGTCAGGACTGATCTCTTTACTTTGTTTATTTATTTTTTAATTTTTTTAAAAGACTTTATTCAATTTTCAGAGAGATGAGAGAGGGAAAGAGGGAGAGAGAGAGAGAGAAGGGGGAGGATCAGGAAGCATCAACTCCCATATGTGCCTTGATCAGGTAAGCCTGGGGTTTCAAACCAGCGACCTCAGTGTTCCAAATCTATGCTTTATCCCACTGCGCCACCACAGGTCAGGCTGATCTCTTTACTTTAAAAGAGACATAAGGCTCAGAGACTTAAAGTAGGTTATGTAGAAAGACAACATCCTGAACTAGAACCTGACACTTTGTCCAAGGAGTTCTTCCCTCCACCACACTGTCAAAATGCCTACACGTATTTATGCAGCCATTCACTCATTCAACAAATATTTACTTAGTATTTATTATGTGGCAGACACTGCAAGGTATGAGAATAAATATCAAGATTAATAAACAGGTGCTTGAATTTACTGTGTAGAACAGAAATCTCAAACTCAGTTGTCTTTAGGGCCAGGCAAATGCAAGTGGGTTGGGTGGCTAAGACAGGAGGAAGAGGAGGTGCCCTGGGCAAACCTGTAGGAGGTGCCCCCACTGAAGACAGGCACTGGTTTTGACTTTGTTTTCTTTTTTTTATTTATATACTGTGCTGGCCAAATAAAAAATCAGAAACATGATTGGATTTAGCTTTTGGTACTGGCTTTTGACCCTTAACTGGAGGTTACAGCAAGTTTAATGTATACGTACTTGAACGATATTTGTGAAGAATTAAGTATAAATTCAAATATTCATAAGCACTAATGGTTTCAATTAAAGCAGATAATTTTATTTAAACAAATGGCAAATGAATACATTTTTCTACATGACCTCTGTACAGATAAATTACGTTTTCACTTTTTTTTTTTTCCAGCAAGGATATGAAAGATGCCATAGAAATTCTGACAGAAGAGAAAAGGAAAAGGGTTTTCACAGCAGACAAACTGGAAGACTGCATGGATTTTGCCACTGAGCTGATTTTTGCTGAGGTACTGACCCAAACTAACCACAGTTCCCACACAACATGTATGTGTGTAGGGGTGTAGAGATTTCCTCTGGTGATCGTGTTGCCCATTTTTGCTTTTAAGTATTGGCTCCAGCTCTTTTATAACATCCAGTTCAAATGCCTCACTCCTTAGACATTCTGGTAAGTCTGACCTTTAAGACTGAGCTACTCTGTGTCTGCAAAACACAAAATAAGAACACAGGAGAGTCCGAAGTCACTAAACACATAGTTCAGCTTTCAGCAGAAGATAATGAAAAATGTTCAAAGTCAAGTACAAAAACATGTCATTTCTAATTTCATTTTGGTGAGATTGTTGATCCCGGAGTGTCACCTCCCCTCCTTTGGCAAAGTTTTGCTTCACTTTTCCAATTATTCTGCCCTCTTTCAATTCTTCAGAAGCGTGGTGACCTGACAAAAGAGAACGTGAACCAGTGCATCCTGGAAATGCTGATCGCCGCGCCAGACACCATGTCTGTCTCCGTGTTCTACATGCTGTTTCTCGTGGCAAAGCACCCTAACGTCGAAGAGGTGATAATGAAGGAAATCCAGACTGTTGTTGGTAAGAATTTATCAAATAAACAATAGATCTTAGAAAACAATTCCTTCTGAACACCAGCTTCTTGTGTTCTAAGCATAGGACGTCAAACAAAACCTTTATTCTAATCCACATAGAGAACAATGAAGTCATTTTGTCACACTTTCATTATGCCAGATCGGTTAACAATATAATTCTTTCTGTGTCTTATTTGATTATAATAATAAAATATGCTGTTCTGGTCTAGTAGCTCAGTTGGTTGGAGTGCCATCCCGGTAGGCCAAGACTGCAGGTTCAATCCCTGGCCAGGGCACATACAAGAGACAACCAATGAATGCTTAAATAAGTGGAACCAAAAATCAATGTTTCTCTCTCTTTCCTCATTTTTCTCTCTCTCTGAATAAGGTAGAAAGTGGCGCCCCCATCACTTCCACCCTGCTCCCCAGCTTCACCCCCTCCCCAGCGGAAACCACTGGTAGTAGTTCGCTGTGATTCTTCAAAGGCATTTTTATGTGCTCATAAACACATATATGTGGTTATAATTATTTGTGTTACAAAAATTTATCACACATAATTTTTTGCCTACCTTATCAGTGAAAAAAGGCTTTTGTGGGTTCAGCCAGGGAAATGGCTATCGTTTATAGCAGTGTTTCTGGTTTCAAGCAGTCCATTTGCAAATGAGCTTCCAGTTGATGGTAGGAGGAGGAAGAAAGGTTGACAGCAAAGGCTGGGGAGGGACCAGCTCCCCCCCCAGTCCAGTGATGCTAGTCTCTCCTTCCCCCAACCCTCTTTTCCACGTCTGCAAGGGTGCTCCCTGGGCTCCCACTCTGCAATCCTCCACACTGACTCTTCCCTCCGCTGCCTCGGCCTCAGCAAGCATCATGCTGCCCACTGCTCCTGACATCACCATCTCTCCATACAAATGTTACCACACACAGAAGTCAGAACTGCTTTCTGAGAGAAAACAGAATTCCTTATTTGGGATGTCCTTCACATGGGTAATCTTTTAAGGAACACACTTCTGACATGTGTGACAAGATGTCAATAATGATGTATACTTTTCTCTCTTGACCTTGCACAGTTCCCATGAAACAAGTTATTTGGCTGTAGAAAGATACTATCTTTTAGAAACCATTCCAGTGCTGCTTAAAATAGTTGACAAGGAGAGGATGTCATAGAAGAGTTAAGTACGTGAGAGAAGGGGTCTGCAGATGCATCACTGTAGGTAGGAAATTGCCTGGCAAGTAAGACAGAACAGCAAGGAGACAGAACAGCATCCAGACTCCAAATTCCAGAATGTTCCCTCCAAGTGCCCCCACCAAAGGTTATGGGTACTGTGCCAGGTGTAGGGGCAGTGACCAAGCCAGCGTCACCCCTGTACTCATAGGGCTCATTGGCTGGTGGGAGAACTCAACAACCAAGTTCAATGGAGTGAAGACAGAGGACCACAGAACACTGGTTCAGGGAGCAAGGGGGGGAAATGCTCTTGAGACCATAGCCTTTAATACAATTTCCTTGAGAAGTGAAGTGTTTGTGCCCCGTGATGTCCTGCTCCCCACCCCCTCGACACTTCACCAGACCTCTGCAAAGATAAAAAAGCAGTAGAACCATTTGTACATGTGTCCGTGCTGCCTGTCAATACATACTCAGGGTAATTTCTTTCCAGGGAACACCTTTGCTTACCTTCTCCCTCCTCTTCCCTTCCACCTCCTTACGCCAGATCAATATCCCATTAAACCCTTGAGTATACAAAGAGAAGTATGTGAGGGGCAGGGCTGTTAGAGTTCTCTGACCAAATGAGACCTTTTATGAATGGTGCAGTGTTCAGGCAATAGGGCTGCCTCAGGACCTTGGTCAGTGTTTGATTCTACAAAAGTGGTAGCCCATTTGAGGATGCTCTGAAGCTTTGCCAATTCTGGGAGTAAGCCAAGCTTCTCTGACCAGTGTCAGGCCAGTCTGAGACAGAGGGGGTGTCCTTCGGTCCCTAGCAAACCCGGGGATTATCTGAGGTACTCCATTTTGTTGTGGTAGGAAAGGGGGTTCCTGCCTCTCTACAACAGGTTGTTCTGGAGGAGATGGGGAGGAGAGGCCATCCGTGACACGTCCTGAACAGATGACTGCACAGGTAACCAGAGGAGAAAACGTTACTGAAACTGAGGAGAGTCCGTCTCAGTTTGACTAGAGAAAAGGTGAATGTCTCAGAGTCTTAGTGTCTCTGAGACCTCAGGGACCTAGCAGAAAAGTGTTGGACGCTGACTGGGTAGGTCTGCACGAGGCTGCAGAGGGACTGCCCCTGGAAGGGGCTCATCGGTCGCTCAACGTCAGCCCACTGCTGCCAGGTGGGGATGTGAGTCCAGTGCTAACCAGGATTTTTTTGTCTTTTTAATAAAAATCCAGGCTTTTCTATGAAATCTCCCAGCTTTTAAGATAACTGACTTCAAATCTGATTTTTTCTAAAACACTCTGTAGGCCAAACATAATATATTTGGCCCAGGTTGCTGGTTTGCATTCTGATTATAAATATAAAATTTTTTCCAACCAAGCACAAACTGTTCTGTGGAAACTATAGGAGTTTTAAGGTCCATCGGATGTTGAAACTAACATTACCTTTTTGTCCTTATCTGCTCCCACAGGTGAAAGAGACATAAAGATCGATGATATTCAAAAGTTAAAAGTGTTAGAAAACTTTATTTATGAGAGCATGCGGTACCAGCCAGTTGTGGACTTGGTCATGCGCAAAGCCTTACAGGACGACGTCATCGATGGCTACCCAGTGAAAAAGGGGACTAACATTATCCTGAATATTGGAAGAATGCATAGACTTGAGTTTTTCCCCAAGCCTAATGAATTTACTCTTGAAAACTTTGCAAAGAACGTAAGTGCCAATCTTGAAAACCAAGTACGTCACTCTTTACAGTGTCAGCTGTTGAATCCTCTCTGGTTCTGTTTGCACCATGTACATTTCATTCTATTTACTTGTCTCCTCTGTCCCCTCACCAGAAACACACATTTTCCCTAGCTTAGGCCATTTGTCCTCAAGCTAAGGATGCTAGGTCTCCAGCTCTAGGAAGTATCTACATAGTAGCCACCAAATAGGTAAAAAAATATGTAAAAAAGTCAGGACCCAAATTTGACTAAAATGAGGGGAATTTTGTTTAATTCAACCAACCGACTTGCTCATTTAGTTACCAGTTTGTCACCATGTAAATGTAGCTATAGCACTATCTAAGCAAAGGAAATTCCATTTCTGCTTCAGATGGAAATCAAGTGAGATCAAAAGATCTGATTTTTAGCCCTGGTTAGTTAGGTCAGTGGTAGAGTGTCAGCCTGGTGTATGAATGTCCTGGGTTCAATTCCCAGTTAGGGCACATAGGAGAAGTGACTATCTGCTTCTCTACCCCTTCCCCTTCTCTCTCCCTCCCTCTCTCTTATCACCTCCCACAACCATCTCTCTCCCTCCCTCTCTCTCATCACCTCCCACAGCCATGGCTCCACTGGTTCAAGTGAGTTGGCCCCAGGTACTGAGGATAGCTTCATGGAGCCTCAGCCGCAGGTGCAAAAAATAGCTCAGTTGCTGAGCAATGGCTCAAGATGTGCAGAGCATCTCCCTGTAGGGGGCTTGCTGGGTTGATCCTGATTGGGGCATATTCAGGAGTCTGTCTCTCTCTCCCCTCCTCTCACTTAAAAAATAAAAGATCTGATTTTTGCAGTTTGCCTTGTTCACCAAATGGTCCCACCAACACTAATTCCCATTATAAACGGGACTCAGTGACTGGAAGACCTCAGCCTTTTCTAGTCCCATCACCGAAGTGTACTTGAGATTCTGCTTCCCTTGTGTCAAATTTTAGACAATGATATTTTTAACCTGTATTATCCAGATAATTCCTTTAGTGCCTTTTCCATTTGGATACGGTATGGAAAAATAATCATTAATTCAGTTCTCTAGCAACCCATGCCATGTTGACATCTTGTCAGCAAAAACTTATTGGGAATCTGCTTTGTGACAGGTACTACGTAAGTCCAGATGTGGGCAACAGATGTGGTACCCATTAATTTTAACATAACTAAAACTATTTAGACGCTTGGCACCAATAGGTCAGGAATCTATATCTTCCCTAAATTTGTCCACTGTCGTCAAGTTATATGACATTTCACAAACACAGTCTTTGCTTTGGTGATTTTCAGAATAGCAGTAAGGCTGGGGCTATCCCAGAGAGCCAGCTGAGTAACAGTGGCGGTAATAGAGCGATCTGCATTGTTTGACTCAACACACGTTTATATGAAAAGCACAACTGGGTACTGTCCAGGGTTGGGTGTGTATCACAGGGGCTGAATCAGACTTATGGAGCAAAGGGCTTATCTGAGTTATAGCCATTCCTCTCAGTGAAGAAACAGTATGGCGAAGATCCCAAAACAGAGCGTTCTGACTGATGAGTATTTTTATGACAAATCAAACAGAGACTGCACAATTTTAGCCTCTAATAGTCTGGCTAATTTTCTGATCATTTTCACAGGTTCCATATAGGTATTTTCAGCCATTTGGTTTTGGGCCTCGTAGCTGTGCAGGAAAATATATCGCCATGGTAATGCTGAAAGTGATCCTGGTGACACTATTGAGACGATTCCATGTGCAGACATTGAAAGATCAAGAAGTTTGTGTTGATACAATGCGGAAAACAAATGACTTGGCTGTGCACCCAGATGAGACCAGCAAATTCCTGGATATGATTTTCATCCCAAGAAATTCTGACAAGTGCCTCGAATGCTGAACAAGATTGGTCAGTACCACCTGACCTGTGGTGGTGCAATGGGTAAAGCATCGACTGGGAATGCCGAGGTCGCTGGTTCAAAATCCCAGGCTTGCCTGGTCAAGGCACATATGGGAGTTGATACTTTCTGCTTCTCCCCCTTTCTCTCTCTCTGTCTCCTCTCTCTAAAATGAATTTAAAAAATATTGGTCAGTACCAATTCTAGAGTACTTCTCATCAGTAGTTCATAAGAAAACATTCATTTTTGCCGGGTAGTATCATCCTCATAGTGAACATTCAGTGGTCAATGGCATTTTATAGGCATACTTCCTATGGGCTGTCAGCAAACCAGGAAACATTGGTCATCTGATCTTGTCCAAACCAGAGAAAACACAGAGGCAGAGAGTTTGCAGGAAAAATGGTCAGTGAAGAAACTGCAGCCTTAAAGGCCCAATTCCACAAAACATGTTGGAAAAGATAGGCCAGTAGCAAAACTTCTATCCAGCTGGCCAATGTCTGGGAGCCTAAAGCCAAACACACCTACTAGTGTGAATACAAGTGTTTGATCTGGTTTTCAGTGGGTTTGGGGACTGTAGCACTCATAGTCTTTGGAGAAATACAAACTCAGCATTTGACTTTTCCTATGAATTATATTCAGTTAATTCTTGTTTATTCACATGTGACTTACCTGTAACTAAAGTTAAATCAGAGACTATCCCTTCTCAGTCTCCCAATTCATGCCTCAGCCACTGACCTCTGCTATAGTAGATGTAGATTAGGGCAGTACAAGGTAATACAACTTAGTAATTACTCAAGTAAAGTATAATTAGGATCTTATATCTGCTGTAGGAATAGAAAGTCACACAATTCATTTCAAATTCAAATTATTTTGTTGTTGTTGTTTGTTTGCATTATTGCTTAGCTCCATTAGTATGGCTAACCAAGGCATAACTTTAAATAATTAGTAACTCTTAGCCCTGGCTGGTTGGCTCAGTGGTAGAGTGTTGGCCCAGTACGTGGATGTCCCAGGTTTAATTCCCAGTCAGGGCACACAGGAGAAGTGACCATCTGCTCTCCACCTCTCCCCACCCCTCTCTCTCTCTTCCCCTTCTCCAGCCATAGCTCGATTGGTTTAAGTGCATCAGCCCTGGGTGCTGATGATGGCTCCATGGACCTTCCACCTCAGGCACTAAAAATAGCTTGGTTGCAAGCATGGCCCCAGATGGGTAGAGCATCATTCCCAAACCAGGGTTTCTAGGTAGATCCTGGTTGGGGAGCATGAGGGAGTCTGTCTCTCTATCTCCCTCTTCTAACTTGGAAAAGAAGAAGAAATAATAATTAGTAACTCTTACAGGAGCTACAATTATTTGGGGGAGGAGAATTCTCTAAATCTTTATCTAATTCTACAGCCCAGTGGGTTCAACCTCCTAAGGAGTGCCATTCCCATCGCATTGTTTTTCTCTCTTGATATTTCCCCCTCTTTCTATGATCCCAAAGCCAAGGGCAACAGATTAGTAGAGAACGTGATCAGTGTAGAACCCTTACAATCATTATTTATCCTACCTCAGATTTAATAGTTACCATAGAGATTTAACAACTGTCTAGTTTATTGAATCATTTATGTAGCCATGTATAAAATGTACACCTTAGAATTATCTCAGTAGTGTGAATCAAATAAATTAGTTAATTTTTTAAAATACCACTTGTGTTATAGAATGATTGTTTAAACTGAATGTCATTTAAAAGCTGAAAAATTAAACTCATTTAAAAAATGTAAATGTTTGCCATTGAGTCAACCGCCACCGTAACATTTGAATATTCTTTTCATTCTATTTGGCACTAGTATAGCTGCGTATAAATACAGAGTGTAAGCCCCTTGAGAGAAGGAGCTCTTTTCTTTTGTAATTCATTCCATATTTACTCTTAAGATCAGTACCGAATAGACACTTTTCTTCAGAGACACTCTCAACTGACCCTAGAAACCAAGTAAAGAAGAGGCAGGTATTCTAAAAATTCAAAGATGAGCATTAGTAAAGAAAGAAGTCTTTGAACGTAAAATTATTTGGATCATCTCTATAGCCTAAATGTACAGGCAAATGTGCCTATGTGCCTGGATATTTCTGTCTAGACAATCTAGACAGTCATCTAAATAATTCAGACCCCTGAAAGCAAGGCCAGTATCCAAATTAATTCACTCAGTGCCTATTAGCACACTGTTTAATTTGCTCTAGCTGGAGCTGCACAGTAGAGAAACACAGATTGGATCAGTGTACTTCACCCATCCAACTCCCTTGGCACATCTGCTGTACTTCACATGGAGCCAAGGCCTGTCTATATGGTCAAAGCAAAACGAAAGTTGTATATAAACAATGCTGATATAAAGATATGTTGTGTTGTCTCACCACTCTGGAGCTTAGTAGACCCATCCATAAATATGGATTATACCGGAGGCTCTCTAGTGTCATTTCTAATACTTTCTTCTGTTATTATTTTGCTTCATAAACATAAAGCCAATTTTTTCCCTTTGTATCTAAGCCCCAATAACAAATGAAGTGTATAAGACAATCTCACTTTCATGCGATTTGGTCACTGAATGGACAATTTGGGCATCCAGTACACATCAACTGGCAGACAATAAGCCCCCCAAACGCTAATACGTCTGCATATAGCCCTAACTTACTGCTGCAGGGTCATGAGTAAGTTTGTGGAACACATCTCACCCAGACAGTCACTTTATGCCCCATCTGAACTTGGGAACAAGCCAATGGATTTGCTGAAGCAAATAATTTTTTTTTTTTTTCTAAGTGGCCTTGGTTTCCTACTCAAACCAATCAAATCAACCTAAAGCTTAACAGTCCCTCCATTCCTTGGTAAAATTAACACTTTCCCTGACCACCAACACTTTTTCTCTGGCATGTTCACCACCTTCCCAGAATGCAGCTTGCTGCTTTTGCTACTCATATAGCTCCAGAAACGACCAAGAAGAGAAATGAACTCTTACTTAACAGAAATCCCTGCCCATGATAATGCAGAAGCAGCTGACACATCCTAGTATGTGGTCCTTGAGGCGAATGGGAAAAGGAATTGCTATGAATCATTAAGGTGCCACAATTGATGGCGGTTCATTCACCGAGTACTTACCATGGACCATGTTATTTCATCTAAACCTCACAACAGTCATGCAAGGTACAGATTATTCCTCATCCTGCATGATAAAACTGATTTTAAAGAGTAACTTGCTCCACCCACTTAGCTAGAAATGTGAACCTCCTGATTTATCTCAAAGTCTATGATTTTTCTGGTATGCTATACTAAGTAAAAGCAGGATGTGATTTTTTGTAAAATCAAATATAATGTAATGATAAATGACTGTATATTTTAATTGGTATAGGTATTAAAATTAGGGGTGGGGTAATAAATCAGGTATTGAGAAAACTGGTTAATTTTTGCTCTTATCCTCACCCGGAGTGGCCACTCCACCATGGGAGTAAGTCCAAAATCAACAACTTGGGACTTTAGCTTGTCTCTTTAATCATCAGCCCAGGGTGGGTCAAACTAGTTATATTGATTTGGCTATTTTAAAGAGTTAAAGTCAACAGATCAATAGGTGTAGTCTGGTCATCTGTGTTTGAAACCACATGAACTCAATAAATTTTTGGTGGGTGAATGAGAGAAGAATCTTTAAGCCAATAAGAGAAACAAGTTTTATTAAGTTTCACAAGAATAATTGTTGTCGCATGTATACATTCCCAAATATAGTCTTTGCAGACTACTAAATGCCACTGAACCAGTCTAAGATAATGAATAAACTGGATACGCACTTAAAACAAGAAAAAACGGAGCCAGGCAGGGGAAGTTGGATACCTCGCAGTCATTGTTACTAGGAAGGGGAGTTTCTACTCATTAGGGGGTTGGACCTTATGTACCTTAGGACTCCACCTGCAATCTGAGATTCCATAAGTCTATTGATTGACACCACCTTTACAACCAAGTGATAGTGATTTGAATACTTCCAAATGGAAGTCATAAAGTTGGTCCTGTGGGACACATATCAAAGAGTTCATCTTGTAACCTCCATTAGCTTAACCATCATATTCATATGGATCACAAACACATGGTACTTTATGCTTAATGATTATATTTGATATTCACCAGTTATCAGGAGAGGTAACACGATGCAATTTGCAAGTCTAGTTCATTTCCAAATAAATCAAAAAAGCACATTTCATTCTATTTCAAGGCAATTACTCCTGGTTCTCCTTAGTTCTCATTCTAGTCTCTTTTAGTAGCTTGTATTCCTACTTTTCTTAGATCTTTTGTGGGTCCCTCCACACTAGTCGTACTGGTAGCCCTTCCCTTACACAGTGTCCCTCAGCTTAGCTCAGGTCCCGTGCTCAGGAAATCCCTGCCCAGTCTCCTGGCCCCAGGCCTGCTGTACTCTCTTAGCACATTTGGTGTGTGTTTGCTTTTTGTCCTCTTTCTTCTTTCTCTGCAGATCTACCTTCTGTATTTTCCATATTTCCCACAGTCTTCCTAGACCTCTATTGTCTCCTTCCTTATTCTCTGACAATCCCCAATCATCTTCCCGAATTGCTCTTAGCAGAAGTCACTGGTTCAGTGGTTTCAAGAGCCTTATTATTCCTGGCTGGTGAAGCTAAAGTGCCTGCCCCTCTTTTACCACTGCAGACTCTTACCTAGATAAGGTGTAGCATTTCCTCCCTGGATCAGTTTCCTCGAATTGCCGTAACAATCTACCATGAACTAGGAGCTTAAAGTATAAAATATGTATTCTCTCATGGACCTGAAGACCAGAGTCTGAAATCAAGTCAACAGCAGGGCCGCTCTCTCTTGAAGCCACTAGAGAAACATCTTTTCTCTTCATCTTCTTCTTGGTCTCTTTGGCTTGTGGCCATATTTCTCTAACCTCTGCCTCTGTGATGGTGCTATCTCCCCCTGTCTGTCTCAAATTTGCCTCTGCCTTTCTCTCATAAGAACATTTGTTGTCCCTGGCCAGTCATTCAGTGGATAGAGCATCGGCCTGGTGTATGGACATCCTGGGTTTGAGTCTCGGTCAGAGCACACAGGAGAAACAACCATCTGCTTCTCTTCCTTCCCTCTCCCCTTCTCTCCCACTTCCCCTCCCACAGTCAGTAGCTTGACTGGTTCAACTGTAGTTGTGGGCATTGAAGATACCTTGGTTGGTTTCAGTGCATCAGCCTCAGGTGCTAAAAATAGCTCAGTACTTGAGCATCAGCCCAAGACAGGGGTTGCTGGGTAGATCTCAGTCAGGGCCCATGCAGGAATCTGCCTATCTCCCCCCCTCTCACCTAAAAAAAAAAAAAAAGAACATTTATCATTTGATGTGGCCCATCCAGGTAATCCAAGATAATCTCATCCCAAGATCCTTAATTTAATTACATCTGCAAAACCCCTTTTTCCAGGGATTTAGATATAAGCTTAGCTCTTGGGAGCCATCATTCAACAGTTTCCTTAACTTGGATGTACATCTGAGTCAGCTGGCTTTTGTGACAATGTGGATTCAGATCCAATAGGTCTAGGCGGAGCCTGAGATTCTGCATTTCTGACCAGCTCCTGGTCACACTGATGTTGTGGTAGGTGGTTCAAAGGGAGCAGAGTTTGCAGCAGTGTGGTTCAAAGAGCAGCAGCAGCACCTGGAACCTCATTAGAGCTCTCAGGTTCTACCCGCACCTGTTGAGTCCAGATCTGATCTGGATCCATACTGCAGCAAGACCCTGAAGCAATCTGTTTGCATGTTCAAGTCCAAGTAGCATTGATTAAACTAGAAGATTCTTCTTCCTAATGTATACCTAAGGCCCCACCCATTGCATTCTGCCCTGCCCTGTGGAGTCTTCATTAGGGCAGGTCTTCAGTTCCCTGCGTGGTGGTATTTCCCTGGGCCCCTGAGAGAAAGGCCCTGGAAATTAACTCTGTTCTCCCTTGCACTCAGTTCTATTGCACAAACAGTTCCACCCTAAGCCCCAAGCCAGACAGCCACTTTTCCCAAGACTAGTAATACCGTACTATATACTCTATGATTCCAACACAGCAGTTGTAATACACACAGAAGCTACCAAATAGGATCTTGTCCTGCTCAAAGAAACCATTATAAAACTTGCCAGAAATCCTGGTCCTTCTTCCTGATACAGAGATCAGTTGAATGTGCTTCCCCCACTCCTCTGATTTTCACATCAAACCCTTTATATTCAAGGAGTCAAACTATGAAATGTGTTCCTTCATGTATCCTAATGAATATAAGAAAGGACATCCCTACCACAAGAGTCTACTAGGCAGGAGGGTTCCCTTTTCTCCACATCCTCGCCAGCACTTATTCTGTGTTGTTTTGTTGATGAGCACTATTCTGACTGGTGTGAGGTGATATCTCATTGTGGTTTTAATTTGCATTTCTCTAATGATTAGCGATGTTGAGCATTTTTCCATATGCCTATTGGCCATCTGTATGTCCTCTTTGGAGAAGTCATTTCTTTCCAAAGACTATGGGTGAAAGAAATGACTATTCATTTCTTTCACCCATTTTTTGACTGGATTGTTTGTCTTCCTGGTATTGAGTTTTACAAGTTCTTTATAAATTTTGGTTATTAACCCCTTATCAGACATATTGTCAAATATATTCTCCCATTGTGTAGTTTGTCTTTTTATTCTGTTCTTATTGTCTTTAGCTGTGCAGAAGTTTTTTAGTTTGATATAGTCCCATTTGTTTATACTGCCTTTTATTTCACTTGCCCATGGATATAAATCGGCAAATATATTGCTGCGAGAGATGTCAGAGAGCTTACTGCCTATGTTTTCTTCTACGATGCTTATGGTATTACAGCTTACATTTAAGTCTTTTATTCATTTTAAGTTTATTTTTGTGAATGGTGTAAGTTGGTGGTCTAGTTTCATTTTTTTTTGCAGGTAGCTGTCCAATTTTCCCAACATCATTTGTTGAAGAGGCTGTCTTTACTCCAATGTATGCTCTTACCTCCTTTGTCAAATATCAGTTGTCCATAAAAGTGTGGGTTTATTTCTGGGTTCTCAGTTCTGTTCCATTGATCTATATGCCTGTTCTTATGCCAGTACCAGGTTGTTTTGAGTACAATGGCCTTGTAGTATAACTTGATATCCGGGAGTGTGATATTTCCCACTTTATTCTTCCTTTTCAAGATTGCTGAGGCTATTCGTGTTCTGTTTTGATTCCATATAAATTTTTGGAATATATGTTCTATATCTTTGAAGTAAGTCATTGGTATTTTAATCAGTATTGCATTGAATTTATAAATTGCTTTGGGTAATATAGACATTTTAAATGTGAAAAACAGTATGGAGATTCCTCAAGAAATTAAAAATCAAACTGCCTTTTGACCCAGCTATACCACTTTTAGGAATATACCCCAAGAACACCATAGCACTGTTTGAAAAGAAGAAATGCACCCCTATGTTTATGGCAGCATTGTCCACAATAGCGAAGATCTGGAAACAGCCCAAGTGTCCGTCAGTGGACAAGTGGATAAAAAAGCTTTGGTACATATATACTATGGAATACTACTCAGCCATAAGAAATGATGACATCGGATCATTTAAAACAACACGGATGGACCTTGATAACATTATACTGAGCGAAATAAGTAAATCAGAAAAAACTAAGAACTATATGATTCCATACATAAGTGGGACACAAAAATGAGACTCAGAGACATGGACAAGAGTGTGGGGGTTACAGGGTGGGAGGGGGAGGAGAGGGGCACAAAGAAAACCAGTTAGAAGGTGATGGAAGACAATTGGACTTTGGTTGATGAGAATGCAGCATAATCAAATGTCAAAATAACCTAGAGATGTTTTCTATGAACATATGTATCCTGATTTATCAATGTCACCCCATTAAAATTAATTTTTTTAAAAAGAGTCTACTAGGCATCTGTCATCATTAGTTATGTGGTTTCTTTGCTCGGAAAATTCTCCCTGAAGGAGTTCCTCCTACCAGCCTGCTGCCTCCACACGGTCAGTGAAGGCTGAACTTAGTCAAGCTAGAATCAAATCCTGGCTCTGCTAGTTAGCAACTATGTGTCCTTGGGGGAGCTGCTTAACATCCAGGAGCCTAGATCTACCCATTTGTAAAATCAGGAGCCTAGATCTACCCATTTGTGTAACATATGAACCCTGAGTGTTAGAATCCTGCATGTAAAGGTCAGCACGGGGGCTCAGAGAGGTCTGTGTCCTTCTCCACTCTTCCTTTGGTCCTCTTCTGTTCCCACAACCCTTAGGAAAATGAACAAACCCAATTGCCTTTTCCTTTTTTGCCTCCTCTTCCCTTATCCTAACTCAGTGGTCTTTCAAGTAGTTCATTTTGAAGATAAGACTGAACTTAATTTTTGTCTGAAGAGGTCTATCTATACCTATCTCCACATCAAAAATAAAACTATGTCAACTTAAAAATAATGTTAAAACCAATTTTATAAATCTCCAGAATTAAATCTTTTCCCTAACGCTCAAATAACCTCCGTCTTGCAACAAAAATGGTTTGTTCTCGCCCTGTGGTTAATTTCTTTCTTCAGCAAGCACTTATTGAGCACGTGCTATGTGCCAGGCTCTGTTCTAAGTGCCCGTTCTCTTGCAACTTATATGTTGAATGGAAAACAAGTTAACAGATAATGAGCAAGATCATTTCAGGTAGTGGTAAGGGCTATGAAGGAAATAAACAGAGTGGTGGGATATGAGGAGGGGAAGGGCTCTATTTTAGTGTTAGATGGTCAGGTGAGGCTTCTCTGAGATATTGAAGTTAAGATCAGATTGACAAACAGTAACACGTCAAGATCTGGAGGAAAAAAAGTTCTGGATAGGGGGCACAAACAGCAAGTAAGGAGGCCTTTAGGTGGGATCCAGGTTGGCATATTTGAGGGCTCACAGGAAGTGTAGCTGCAGACGTGGTTGGAAGGAAACATGAAACAAGGTTGATGAGGTAGGCAAGTGCTATAGACTAGACCGTATGCCCTTCAAATCCATTCATTGAAATCCTAACTCCTAATGTGACTATATTTAGAGACAGGACCTTTACGAAAGTAATGAAACTTAAATGAGGTTATAAGGTTGTGACCCTAACACAATAGCATTAGTGTTCTTGTAAGAAGAGACACCAGAGACTTCTTTCCGCCACCTGAGGACATAGTGAGAAGGCAGCCCAATGCAAGCCAAGAACAGTCCTCACCAAGAGCTGAATTGGCCAGACCTTGACCCAGAACTTGCAGCCTCCAGAACTGTGAGAAAATTCATTGCTATTAAGACACTCAGACTATAGTACTTTGTTATGGCAGAATGAGCTGATGAAGCAGACCATGCTAGGCCATGAGGGCCACAGTAAGAAGCTAGACTGTAAGCAGAGGTATGCTGAGTTTGGCTCATTTCAGCTTAAAAAGTCCATTGTTGAGTTTTCAGGAATTCTATAAGCTGTAAATATCAACTTGGTGCTTTGAGATTGGCTTTAGTGGGAATATTGAAAATTGATAGATGGCCTGACCAGGCAGTGGCACAGTGGATAGAACATTGACCTGGGATGCCGAGGACCTAGGTTCGAAACCCTGAGGTTGCCAGTTTGACTGCCAGCTCATCTGGCTTCAGTGCAGGCTCACCAGCTTGAGCATAGGGTAGCTGGCTTGAGCGTGGGATCAGAGATATAACCCCATGGTTGCTGGCTTGAGCCCAAAGGTCACTGGCTTGAAGCCTATGGTCACTGGCTTGAGCAAGGGGTCACTTGCTTGGCTGAAGCTCCCCCAGTCAAGACACATTTGAGAAAGCAATCAATGAACAACTGAGGTGCCGCAACTATGAGTTGATGCTTCTCATCTCTCTCCCTTCCTGTCTGTCTGTGCCCCCACCTCTCTCCCACTCACTAAAAAACAAAACAAACAAACAAACAAAATCTTTCTTACAGAAAAAAAAATTGACAGATGCTACAAATCTAGGCTCTTCTCCCTCGTCCCAGATACTTCCTCCCTTCCAAGAAAGTCTGTTTTTAAACATTTACGAGCATACTAATGAGGTATGTGCAATGTAAGTGCAATAAGAAGTCACTGGAAAGTTTAAGCGGGAGGACATCATTTAATTTACATTCTGAAATAATCACTCTGGCTGCTGCATGGAGAATGACCTTAGGGGATGAGAACGGAAGCTGGAGGCTCCAATAAGAGAAACTTGAAACCAGATCTGACCTCAGGTACTCATTATACTGTCATAACTGAGGCCTGCAATCCGGTTTTTGTTTTGTTTTGTTTTGTTTTAGTGAGAGGGAGAAAAACAGAGACAGACAGGAAGGGAGAGAGATGAGAAGCATCAACTCATAGTTGCGGCACCTTAGTTATTCATTGATTGCTTTCTCACATGTGCCTTGACCAGGTGGCTCCAGCTGAACTAATGACCCCTTGTTCAAGCCAGTGACTTTGGGCTCAAGCCAGCATCCATGGAGTCATGTCTATGATTCCACGCTCAAGCCACCTCAGGGTTTGAACCTGGGTCCTCAGAGTACCAGGCCAATGCTCTACCCACTGCACCATGACCTGGTCAGGAGAAACTCTGCCTTTTTAACATTTTGCGTCTAGGGATTGATTTCCTGAACCTTGGATCAGCCACCAGCTCTCCTCCTCACTCAAAATCACCATTGGTATCAGGCTTCACAGTGGAGACCGTCCCCCAAATGAATTGGAGCCTCAAAGAGCCTCAGAGCTGAAGGACCTGTGAAACCCAGTGGCTCAGCCCTTGCCCTACCCCCACTCTGCTCAGCGTGAAACTGAGGCCTGGAGTTTAATGCTTGCCCCATGGCTAAACAAATAGAAGGGTGGGGCAGCACGGGGATGGACGCTGGCTCCTTGTCCAGCCTCATTTCTACTACATGGAAAGGCTGAGCAGCAGTGAACACAGGAGACCTGTCTTGCTGTTACTACTTCAATTCAGGTCAATAAAAAGACGATCATTTGTTTTGATTATAATTATAATGCTCAGCCTTTATGAACCTGTTCTGCAGTAACACCACTTGGGTTAGAAACATTTAACAGCAGCAGATCAAGAAACAGTCCTTACGGAAAAGCCTGATCACTCAGCCTCGGGAAGATTGTACACTTAATGCTGACACAGTCTCAGAGCTTCTACTTACTCACGATCCAAATATAGATGATTTAGAAGTGACCATAAAGGCAATCAAAGAAGCTTCCTTTTCTTTTTTTTTTTTTTTAATTTTATTTATTCATTTTTAGAGAGGAGAGAGACAGAGAGGGAGAGAGAGGAGAGAGAGACAGAGAGAGAGGAGGGGGGAGGAGCTGGAAGCATCAACTCCCATATATGCCTTGACCAGGCAAGCCCAGGGTTTTGAACCGGCGACCTCAGCATTTCCAGGTCGACGAGAAGCTTCCTTTTCTTAATCACAAGAAAATATAAGAAAGAAAAGAAGTTAACTGCCTTTTTTCAAAAGATCTTGCAACTATAAATCATGGAAATAAAAGTGGCACACGTTCATGAGGATGAAACAATTGCATATTTTTAAAAATTCTTTTAAGAAATTCTTTATTTACTGATTTTAGAGAGAGAAGAGGGAGAGGGGGGGAGAGAGAGAGAGACAAGAACTTTGATCTGTTCCTGTATGTGCCCTGACCAGGGATTGAACTGGAAACCTCTGGGCTACACAAGATAATGCTCTAACCAACTGAGTATATGACCAGGGCTCCAATTGCATATTTTATTGTTAGGAATTAATCATAGTTCAGGAGAAATTCTTCATAGTATTTCTACTGTTTTCATAGATATGTGGAATGTTGTTGGAGAGGACACAACCCACCATCTATAAATCTTGAAGGCTCAGAGATTGAGGCCTCTGCCGAAAGCCTCACAGCTCATGGGCAGCCAGACAAGGAAGGCGCTCGGTTTCCTGACTCCTAGTTAGGCATGCTCACTCAACTCTCCAGAAGGCTCAGGATCTCCTCTGCCCAGCACGGCGGGCTGCTCACTGCCTCTGCAGTGCGGCTGCCACCCAGGAATAGGGTCTAAATTTCAGTTCAGCTCTGGAGGCTCCCTCCCAGGGCAGGGGCCCCCTACCCTCTGCTCCTGGCCTGACCTTGGCCCTCCCTTCCTGAAGTGTAAATAAAGCTCGATTCCCAGCCAGGTCACACCGGAGAGGCGCTCATCTACTACTCCACCCCTCACCCTCTCCTTCCTCTCTGTCTCTCTCTTCCTCTCCCGCAGCCCAGGCTCCATTGGAGCAAAGTTGGCCCGGGTGCTGAGGATGGCTCCATGGCCTCTGCCTCAGGCGCTAGAGTGGCTCTGGTCTCAACAGAGCAGTGCCCCAGATGGGCAGAGCATTGCCCCCTGGTGGGCAGAGCATCGACCCCTGGTGGGCATGCTGGGTGGATCCCGGTCAGGCACATGCGCGAGTCTGTCTGACTGCCTCCCTGTTTCCAACTTCAGAAAAATACAAAAAAAAAAAAAAAAAGTGTAAATAAAGCAAGACTGAGTCTCAGCCTGGCTGTGCAAAGCAAGGCAGAACCGGCAAAAGACATTTTGCCCATTGATGAATGCAGCCGACTGCTTCAACACTTCATTCCACCAAGGTCTGAATGTGGGCTGGCCACGCCCACTTGGCCCATATCCAAGTTGCTTTTCTTTTCCCCATGGACTGTGACTCTATTCATTACAGGGGAAATTGGAGAAAATGAATTGGCACATAAAGTTTTCAAGTCATTCTTGCCTTTCTAAGGGACTGCCATCAAGCCTGCAGCAACAACAATCATGAGATGCACAGACAGGGAGACATGAGTGGAAAACCCACTTTCCCCTCCTTTTTCCCTTTAAAAAATGTGTACTGCTGTAAGGTACACATGGTACAAAATTTGTCATCTTAATTATCTTTAAGTGCACAGTTCAGTGGTGTTAAGTACATTCAGATTGTTGTGCAACCATCACCAACATCCACCTCCAGAATTCTTTTCATCTTGCAAAACTGAAACTCTGTACCTATTTAACAATAACTTCCTATTTTCTCCACCCCCTGGCAACCACCATTCTACTTTCTCTCTCTATGATTTTGACTATGTTAGCTATCTCATATAAGTGGAATCAAATCAAACAGTACTTATCCTCTTGTGACTGGTTTATTTCACTTAGTATAACGTCCTCAATGTTCATCTACACTGTAGCATGTTCCTTCCTTTTCAAGGCTGAATAATATTTCACTGTAAGTGTATATACCATATTTTGTTTATTCGTTCATCTACTGCTGGGCACCTGGGCTGCTTCCACCTTTTGGCTATTGTGAATAAGGCTGCTATTAACATGGATGTATATCTCTCTCTTCAAATCCCTAATTTCAATTTTTTGGCTATATACCCAGAAGAAGAACAGCTGGATCATATGGTAGTTCTATTCTTAATTTGTTGAGGAACAGCTCAAAAAATTGATTGTTGCAACTACTATTTTCCATAGTATGTTCCAACTACTACTATGGAAAATAGTAGTTGCAACAATCTACATTTCTACCAACAGTGCACAGGAGTCCAATTTCTCTACACTCTCTACAACACTTGTTATTTTCCACAACACTTGTTATTTCTATTAGAATAGTAGCCATTCTAATGAGTGTGAGGTGGTTGAAACCCCATTTTTAATCCATGTTCTCTTATTGGACTCATCCCCCTGACTCTGCTTAGAGACTTGGCCTTCCATGGAAAGGATCAAGCAGGAGATTCTCTCAATTCTGATATCTGGTCTATGGAGTTCAAGTAAAATACAAACGTCAGATTTTTCTTTAATAGCAAGGGGCTTACCTAAATAGATCGGATATTTGCCCCAGGGCAGCAGGTGTGGATGACCATGGTCAAGGTCACAGATATGCAGAGTCAGCACTATGAAATTTTAAGGCAATGTAACATGACCACATGTTTCAAACACATAATCAGAGGGCTTTTCTCACTAAAGGGAGTAGAGACTGGTGTGGGCATTTTTAAAATTTTATTTTCTAGTATTTTAATTTTATTGAATTTTTTCTTAAGTGTTGGTTCATGATGGGTTGGAAATTAAGAAAAAATACTTTGTCCTTTGCCACAGAAGCCCTGTCTTAGACTCTGTCTGGGGCTGAACAAATGTCGATACTGTGTGTGCTCTAAGGTAAATAACAAAAATTCCTTGGGAACTCTCAGCTCTGCAGATAACACCAAGGTCATGTTCAGAGCAATAGCTATGTCTGGCTGCTTCTAGCTCCCAGCCCTGCTGGCAAAGGAACTCTGGCTTCCACAACATTTCTCTTGGGGATTTAGGGGCTCCTGGGGCCCCCACCACTGGGGCCACAACATCTTCATGCGCCTCTCCAAATTTCCCTGGCACCCACTTTCCCGAGGACCTTAGCCATGGGTGCAAATGGAAAGCACCAACCGTGGCCATAGCCTATTTCTCGACACCTCTGGCTATCTCTGCTTCCCCTGGTGTAAGGGCCTGGCATTAGCTCATTCTGCCACAGCCGGAGCGTGAGCAGCTCTGCACCCAGGCCCCGCCCGACCTGACCCAGACGCTCCGGCCCTGCCCACTGCTCCTGGATTTCTTGAAGCTCTCTAGTTAGGGCATGGGGTCCAGTTCCCCCAGGAGCTGCTGGAGGGGATGAGTGACCCAACCCAGCTGGGTCAGCAGGGGTGGAGCTGGCAGGTAAATTCTTCTACCTCCTGCCCTGCCAAGTTTGAACATGTGATAGTTCTGCACATTGTAAAAAGCATTTCTTTCTTGTTTTAATTCTTCGCTCTACCTTTGTGGTGGTTATTACCACTCCCATCAGATAGATGAGAAAACTGGGGTTCCAGGAAGATGACATAGATCCAAAGCCTGACTCCAGCTATGTCACACACAGGTTCAGGTCAGTCAGTGCGGGACAACACAGGCACAGCTTAGGAGCTGCACCAGGAGGCCCGAGCAAGGGACCTCCAGGCGAATGTAATAAATCCAACTGCAAAATCATTCCAAAGGAGAAGAGATACCCTCACTGGGTGCTCTCATCTGGAAGAAGGAGCGAGTAGGCCTGTCTTCACTGAGACCTCCTTCCTCTGGGACTAATTGCCAGTGTGTGGCACTCTCAGGCCTGGCACATTTCTGAGGAGGGAAGCCATGGGGTTGGTGTACACAATCTGGCCCTGGGTCCCATCCTAGCCACGAGGCGACTATGTGACTGTGGACTTCGTAGCTTTCTGAAATGCCTTTCTTACAGACTTGTCCTAAGACTCACAGAATGCCTGGCAAATTATCACATTGGGCAAAGGTTTCTTATTGCATCGAATTCTCTCTTTAGTGCCCCGCACCCCAATCTCATATAATTGGTTGCTTTCTGCTTCACTCTCTACATCCTGAGCTCGGTCTTGCCAGTGGGTAGGAGGCAAGCTGACTGACCCAAATACCAAGAAGTACAGCACAGTTTGTTTACCTTCTGAACCATAATTCCCACCCTTGGTTAACTTGGGCCTGAACACATCATGCAAAGGCCTGACGTGGGGTCAGGAGAGATGGGCGGCACCTGGTACGCGGCAAGTTACCTGGCCGCAGGGAGATGCGGGTCAGCAGGCCAGTGGGGGCTGGGGACGAGGTTTGGAGTGAGAAGGTGAGGTTCAGAAGGAGACCTGACCAAGGGGAATCTTTAAAGAACTTACAGGTGGAGGTCTAGGACTGAAGGACCATTAGAGAGTCCAACAGGCTAATGCCTTACTTTGCAAATAAGGAAACCGGTCCAAAGAGGATAACTACCACTCTGGTAGGCGGTCCTGTTGAGACCAGACTCCAGGTCTCCTGACTCTTATTCCAATGCTTTTAACACTTTCCTTTAGCTTCTCCATGCTGCCTCCACCCTTGTCAAGTACCCACACAAACTAGACTTGCCAAAGCAGCTACCAATTTTAAACAATCTATCCTAAGATATTCCTATTTATAAGAGCACTGGTCCCAATTTGGGGGTTGGAGAATACACCATTCCCCTAAATTGGCAAAAGGGCCAAGCAGAGTCCCCCCACCACCACACACACACACACACACACACACACACACACACACACACACACACACACATTGAAGATGCCCTTGCAACAGCCTGCGAGAAAGCCCTGTTATCCTCACGTCAGCCAACAGGGGGAAGACGTGGAAAAGGTTTGTCAGACTGGCAGTCTGGAAGCTCCCAGCAGAGGGGAGGGGAGGGGAGGGCAGGCAGCCTGCGGCTCACCAAATTGGGCTGTGAGCCAAGGACGAGCAGTAAAAAGCCAGCATGACTGGTTTTACTGTCTAGTAAAATGGAAATACTCATAAATGCTCATTTTTTCTATCATTTCAGATTCCTTAGTGTCTGGCTGGCTCCAGACAAAGCACTTAAATTTAAATCATCACCAGGCAGAGGGGCTGTGACATTGGGGAAATTATTCTCTACACTTGGTTACCACATTTAAATGAAGGGAAACACAGTGCCCAGTTTTTAGGGTCATTGAGCGGCACAGATTAGAATTTGCTCTCCACATGGAGAATTGCTTGCTCGATATATATTAGCCAGTAGCTAATAGTGATTTTACTTTATTAAGTCATCCCTTAAATACATGCTAGTTAAGTGCCTACTCTGCATAAGGCCCTAAGTCAGGTGTTTAGGAGACAGAATAATGAATTAGACACTTCTTCAAAATTATCACAATTATTATCTTCTATGTTGTGTCTAGTTTATCTTTTGGCTATTGTCTTAATAATAACTGTACATTTTTTTTTATTCCCTTGTTACGAGGAAGCTCAGCATCAAGTCTGAAGGCCAGCCTTGACCGCTGTGTTGTCTCTTCTGACCGACAGATATGCATTCTTGAATTTTGTTGGTTCTCCTATTATATTTATGGTATGCTTTACTAAGTTGCTGTATAAATCTTTGCCCCGACCTGCTCTGTCCAGAGGTACGGGCTTGCCTGGCCAGAGACCAGAGCGTTCTGGGGAAGGGAGGGCGCCAGCCTCCAGACTAATGCAACCTGAAGGGAAGAAGGACAAGCAGGAACAGCAATAGTCAAAACACCTCTGAGGATGACAGGGCTGGAGGCTCTGCGGGAAGAAAAAGAAATGTGGGTCCTGGCTGGTTGGCTCAGTGGTAGAGCGTCGGCCTGGTGTGCAGGAGTCCCAGGTTCGATTCCCAGCCAGGGCACACAGGAGAAGCACCCATCTGCTTTTCCACCCCTCCTCCTCTCCTTCCTCTCTGTCTTTCTCTTCCCCTCCCGCAGCCAAGGCTCCATTGGAGCAAAGTTGTCCTGGGCTCTGAGGATGGCTCTATGACCTCTGCCTCAGGTGCTAGAATGGCTCTGGTTGCAACACAGCAACGCCCCAGATGGGCAGAGCATCGCCCCCTGGTGGGCGTGCCGGGTGGATCCCGGTCGGGCACATGCGGGAGTCTGTCCTGACTGCCCCCTCATTTCCAACTTCAGAAAAATACAAAAAAAAATGTGGGTGACACTAAAGACACTGCCCAGGGCCACCTTCATTGTAGCCAGAGAGGGAAAAGGAGGGAAGGTAGAGGAGGTGTGCACTCAAGAGGATTGGTTAGAAAAGAAGTTGCCTAATATCCTTTTCAGGGGAGTGGGGGAGTGAAGACAACTAGCAAGAGGTTTTGCATCAAGAGATAAAGAAGAACAGGGAGCAGAAGTCACTGCTTCACCCCCACCTTGTGCCCAGAAGGGAAAAGTTCCCAGGGTCATCTGCTCACACAGCTGAGTCCCCAGGTTCCCCTCTGGTCATCATTAGGCCTTGGGTTACTGATGTTCACATCACTTCCCCACCAGTGGTGGGGTTCAAATAATATAACAACCAGTTCTCTGCCCTAATGACCATTTTAAGTATAAAAAATTGATATACCAAAAAGTCATTTATTATTTCATGCATTTAATACTTAAATAAGAACAATAAAAGATGTAAACAAAACTAGACTGTTACAAGAAAGAGTTTTAAAATATTAATGAAAAATATTAGATAATATCTGATAAAAACAATAAAACTGTTATTTAAGATATTTCCATATTGCTTCTTGATTGGTGTCCTCACTTGCAATTTTTTTTCACCTGTGAATGGGTGAATGGTGTAGGAATATGCTATGAAGACACAAAGTTAGGAAAACAATTAGAGACAGCAAAGCACCCTAGAGTGAAAGCCCTGAGTGGTCAAGAGTCCAGGGGCCTCTCTGACCCTGTACTGGAAACAGCAAAACAGCAGGATGAGATTCAGTAACAAAATTGTTTAGGCTCTCAGAACAGAGATTAGAAGTCAGCATGTTCCTTGTCCTTTACTTCACCCCCTGAAAACTTCTTCTGCCTGCTTCCCTGAGTTATTTGTTACTTGCTAATAAATATCAGAGTAAGGCTGGGGATGGGGATTCAGTCCTTCAATCTGTGCAGGGGCTGTTGCCTCCCCATTGGCCCCTCAGAGCATGTCATCTGGTGTCCAAGTAGTTCATTGTTGCCGCGACAAGTGGTTCCCCATGTGAGGAACCAGAAGAAACAACCTCCCAAAGCCTGTTAAAGGAAAAGGACATCTGCTCATCCCCTTTGGTAAGGGACACAGCAGCAGGGGAAAAGCCCTTAAATGTTTGCACGAGGTTACTTTTAAGAATCAGGTGAAGGGATTTCCCCTTTCCTTCAATTCTCCTTCATCATGGGGAATTCCCTTTCCCCTGAGCAGCAGAGTCACAAATTATCGCTACAAGGACTCCTCAGAGCTGCAAGGTGTTGGATTGGAATTTGACCTCTTGCTCACAATCTGACAACAATGCCCTTGGTATCCAAAGGAGGGAAGTTCAGACTTAGAAGATTTGGAAAGCATTTTTACCAAGGGGATGGTTGAAGCAATCAGAACAGGATATGAAATGACCCCTTGGGATTAGAAAAGGTTGGTAAAAACTGTTTTCACCACCTACCCTGAACCTCAGACCAGTCCTTCCCACTAGATATTCCACCAACCCTAACCAGCAGGAAGTAGATACAGAAGAAGAGACCTTCACCCTTTTCCCTTGAAAAACAAAAAGCTAGAATGTTAGGCTTGGGTCCAGAGTGCCTTTAAACTCAAGGCAGTTTATAAAAATGGAAGGAGTCATGCCAGGACTTCAATTTAAAGAGAAAAAAAAAAGACACTTTCAAAAATCCAAGTGGCTCCGTAGCCCCTCCCTTCTTTTCAGTCATCCTGGAAGGCTGCCAAGGGCAACTTGCCTTCTCTGCAATTATTAATTAATAACACTATAAAATATAAAGTTATGCCAAATTTTTTTAACCAGGTGATCTAGAAAAGCATTTGCTATTACTACTAGTTTAAATTTAATTACTGTCTTTTAAAGTTCTTAACAAAAAATGTTTGTTTTCTCTAGGTTTACAAAAGGTTCTTGTTATCTCTGTTAAGTCTTCTAAAATATGTTTGTTTGCCAATGAAAGAACCTGTTTCTAAAGGTCATGAAATATGTTTATAAAAGTACCGATCTAAAATTGCTTATTACTGATTTAGTTGTCACTGAAAGTTAAGAATTTTAGAAGTTGAGAATTCTGATTAATTAGAAAGAAATTGTATGGTTTTAATGATAAAAGGTATAAGGTATGGAAGTACTTTTGAAAGGAAAAGGAAGAAAGTAAATAAGTTCTGAAAGCTAGTTATTTCTGAATAGGTAAGAAAGTTTATAAAAGTTGCAGAAGTTTTGTGTAAGTTGCAGAAGGTTTGTGTAGGTTATAGAAGGTTTGTGCAAAGAAAAAAAAGAGAAGGAACTGAAAAAGTAGACAAAGGTAAGAAAAGAAGGACAGAAGGACTTTAGAAAAAGGATTGTTCTGAAAGGAAAATAAAAAGGAATGTTAGGATATTCTTAGGAGCCTCAGGAGCTTGAGAAATTCACACAAACTTACAGAAGGAACCAATAGCCTTCTTAAGCCCCAACTACACAAACAAAAAAGGGGGAGTTAGAGGAGGGACTCACCCTACAAAAACAATTGTATAAGGCTCTTTTTACTCTTAATTTTTTGAACATTTCTTATTTTGGACTTAACATAGCCAAGAGGCATTTTATACCAGCCAAGCAATGGCCTAAGCTTCTCATGTTGTACCAGGATATATTAGCTGGCCCTGAGTGGCAGAATCCAATCAAATTACTAACCTGGGGGCAAGGGTATGTCCCAATTTTGTCATTAGCAGGTCCTCTTTGAATACCAGTGAGGAACGTGAAGCCTTATTATGAGTTGGCATCAACCCCTAAAAAGCAACCTGGTTCCAGAGATGCAGAAGTGATAGTGATGCCACCTCCAGAAGCGAATCCAAAAAAGGGGACCTAGCTCATTCCCAGGCACTCAGGGAGCACCTGACATCACCTGGGACACTTTAAAACATCAAACCAGGCGTGCTGAAGAAGTTTTGCAAAATACAGTCATGCCTGTGACCCCTGAACCTGTTTCTCTCTTTGCTTGCCCTTTACCTTCCACTGCAACCACCTAACCTTCTTCCTCTCTGTTAATCTTTACTAAAACAAAAAAGGGGAATTTGTAGAAATATGCTATGAAGACATGCAGAGTTAGGAAAACAATTCAAGACAGCAAGGCGCCCTAGAGCAAAAGCCCTGAGCAGTCAAGTGTCCAGGGGCCTCTCTGACTCTGTAATGGAAATAGCAAAACAGCAGGATGAGAGTAGGCAACAGAAAATTGTTTAGGCCCTCAGAACAGAGATTAGAAGTCAGCATGTTCCTAGCCCTTCACTTCACCCCCTGAAAACTTTTTCTGTCTGCTTTCTTGAGCTATTTGTACTGGCTAATAAATATCTGAGTGAGGCTGGGGACGGGGATTCAGTCCTTTGGTCTGCTGACCAGGACTGTTACCTCCCCTCTACCCCTCAGAGCATGTCATCTGGTTTCTGAGTAGTTCATTGTTGCCACAACAAGTTGTGCCCCGTGTGAGGAAGGGGGACCAAATGACAGGTTTGCTACTCCGAGTAGTTCATTGTCGCCATGACAGGACAAAATAAACATTACTAGGGGTGCTTAGAATACACTATTGCACAGATAAACGTTAAAAAAGAATAAGGAATGTAAATTTGTGATCTCCACATTGGGCGGCTGCCCAGGCACCCACCTTAGAGAGAACCCTGATTACAAGTGCCATTTTAACAACTGGTTCACCGAACTCAGCAAAAAATTAGATATCAGTTCTGCCAAACCTGTGTAAACCAGCCAAATCCCACTGCTGCTCGCCACCCTTTCAACCCTCCACCCTTCCATTCCCACTTCCCATGAACTAAGACATATATAAAGAGCTAGTCACCACATATGCTAAAATTACAACAAGGCATCCATTGGCCTTGCTCAGCACACACTGAAGAGGCCTACAGATTGGCCTGCATTCTTGACCTGAAGGAAGAAAAGGAACAAAAAGAAAAATTGTTGGTTGTGGCAAAGGAGAAGCAGGTTGACCCCTCTGTTAAGAAAAATGTCTTAACCAGCTTGACCAGGTGGTAGCACAGTAGATAGAGCATCCAACTAGGATGCTGAGGACCCTGGTTTGAAACCTAGAAGTCATTGGCTTGAGCACAGACTCATCCAGCTTGAGCATGAGCTCACCAGCTTGAGCACAGGCTCAACGGCTTGAGCAAGGAATCATAGACATGACCCCATGGTCGCTGGCTTAAGCAAGGGGTCACTGGTTCAACTGGAGCCCCCCAGTCAAAACATGTAGAAGCAATCAATAAACAACTAAAAGTGCTGCAGCTACAAGTTGATGCTTCTCATCTGTCTCCCTTTCTGTCTTTTTTTATCTCTTACTAAAAAAAAAAAGAAGAAAGAAAAGAAAATGGCTAAACAACTCATAACGTTTCTCTTAGAAACTAAGCAGATCCCACAAAATATGAACCTCTGTGGGCCAAAAGGTATGTGCTGGAACCGTAAATTGGAAACTGTCAAACTGTCTACCAATTATAGCATGGATAAAGAAATTGTATTTTCATATAATAGTGAGAATGAAAAAACGACAAATCTCACAAACAGATGTTGCATAAAAGAGGCCAGACACAAAAGAATGCAGACTATAAGGCTGCCTTTACATAAAGATCAAAGACAGAAAACTATGGTGTTAGAAGACAGGGCAGTGTCTGGAAGGACACAAGTTGGTTTCTGTCATGTTCTTTTTCTCGATTTGCTGCGTACATACATATATGTTCACTTTGTGAAAATTAATTGAGCTGTGCATTTTTCTATATATATAAGTATCTTAGATTTCAGTAAAAAGTGAAAACAAACAACACAAGCAGATCCTTGGGTCTTGACACAGAGGGTCCCAGAGACAGCAGTGGGCCATGCGGCACCCCACCCTCGTGTCAAACAGCGGTAGAAAGTGACTGGGGAGGTCCATGATGGCGTTGGCGCAGGAGGACGGGCAGTCAGTCACCCTCTCTCATGAGCAAATTCACGTATGCTCATGGAGCCAGAGCAATTACTCCTGCCAGACAACTGAGCACTGAATGAACAGTCTGACAACACATAAGAGAGACTGAACTGAATTAGGAAGGCTGGGGGTTGGGGGGTGGGAGCTCCGGGGAGCTGAGGGAGCAATCTGAGCCAAGGAGCCGGGAGCACCACTGTCTACGACCCTTCCTCTACCTCGGTAGTCAGCAGTCCATCACCTGTATGCTTTGGCCTAACTGCAAGAGCACTATGATGCCTTTCCAGGAGTCTTTTCCATTCAAACCAAGGGAACAACAGGGCAGGAACAACAGGGCTTCACCAGCACACTTGGCTTTCCTGCGGAGAGCCGGCCCAGGTGCTGTAAGCGCAGGCCCAGCTCCAAGCAGCTTCCCCAAGCCACCTGGCACATACAGCCTGCGCAGAGGTCACCTCTACACGGGACTTTTCTGCATAACAAACCAGAAAGAGGCTGTGCAGAGAAGGCTGGGAGCCACGGGAAGAGGACAGGTTCAGATTTGTGGCTCTGGGGTTTCCTAAGGAAGGTCCGCACTTTGCTCTACTGAAATTGGCCCTAGGAAACAGGTGGCCCTCATGCAGCAAGCCTGAGGCCAGGGCAGGTGTGGCCCTGTGTTCTGCTTCCTGACGAGGGTTGGCAAGGACAGCGAAAGGCTGGCTGGGCTTTGGAAGGAGCTGAAGCCAGCCTGAAAGCTATCGACGGTGAGCGGGGAGGAGCTCTGGCAAAGCCAGGGTTGTCCGCACCTGCTCAGGCTGCTTAGTGGCTTGGGGACGTGGAAAAAAGAAAGAAAGAAAAAAAGATCTAAACAAGAGGTATACCCACTGGGTCTTGAAGTATTGGGGTTTATGTTCTTTTCTGTCCGTTTCCTAGATCTGTGACAAATTCTTTAAATACCCCAAATTTCATTTCTTCCTCTTTAAAACGTGGATAATACCACAGTACCTGCCATTCTGGTGGGGAGAGGGATGTGAAAATTAAGTAAGGTAATATATGTTTAATTCTCAGCACAGGCTCTGCCCTGAGCTTGTGCGAACATGCAGCTGTTTTCAATGATACTCTCAGTGGGAGACTCTGGCTCCTGGTGGAGGATGCAACGACGAGCTGTTTGTGGTTCTTGGGTTTTTGATCAATGGATCACTGTTTCTTACTATTATTTTGCCCTGACATAAAAGAGAGTTTGTAACAAAGAATTTTGTTAATTTATCAAAACATGTGGTGAATACTTTACAAGTCTTAACCATATGAACAAAACATTTGGAAAAAAATGTTTTTAAAGAGAGAAAGTAGCTAGAGATAGGAATTGTAATGGCTGACATTTATTGAACATTTGCTGTCTGTATTTCACTCTTCATGACAACCTCATAAGGTGGAAAATGTTATCTCTCTTTTCTGGTGGAGAAGTTCAGTGGAGGTGGGATTTAAACCTGGGCTAAGACCATTAACCCCACTGTACAGAGTACCCTGGGAGGCCCTGATTCCAGCTCCTAGACCAGGCATGGCCAACAGTTTTGCCCCTGGGCCAGATTAGAAAGAAAACTTTTTTCACGGGCCGGACAAAATATTAAAAATAAAAAATGTTAAATACAAAAATGATTCATTTAAGTAAACAAAATTTTATTATGTAATTTGTTTATGAATAAATGTGAGTAAAAAAATTTAATATACAAGATTATTTTAATAAAATATATTTTAATTAAAATATAATTATATAATGTATAAATATCCAAACTGTATCACAATCAATCAAAACAATAATTAATAGAATGAACTTGAAGGGGTTATATCGCAAATAAAACAATTATTTGGTTTTACAAACAGCCTGGGTACGTTTTCAGTTATCAACTGCAGCTACTGTCTATGCTATAATGCCACTTGATTCAGCACACTTGACCACAAAAAAACCAAATTGTTTGACCTTGTGTGCGCACTGGCAAACTCCGCCTAAAAGAATGTGGGTTTCACATCGCCACTAAACGTCAAACAGTTCATATCGAGTACAGACGAGTACAAAAGTTGTAAATCTTTATAATGGAATTTTTTTAAATAAAAAAGTATGCTAATCCATTCGACCAATTATTGGAAGTTAACCCTAGATTAGTCACGCGCGGAATTCTTTTCCACGTTATCACTATCTTCTTAAATATATGGATTTCCAGTAATCAAAGACGCTTCTGCTTCTGAGTAGCTGAGATTTTAAAGTAGCGGAGAATATTAAAAATTTATTCGTGGCCGCATAAACTCATTACACGGCCGGATCCGGCCTGCGGGCCGGATGTTGGCCATGCCTGTGACCTAGGGTGTGAGGATGTATACAGAGAATGTTGGATTTGGCAGGACCTCCAGGTGGCGCTGTCCAGCCAGAAGTTGAAAATGTAGGACTGAGCTTGGAGGGCTCAGATATTTTTTATCTATTCAACAACTATTTACTGATGGCCTATGATGTGTCTGCCACTGTTCTGAGTCGGTTAAACAGGCAAAAATGCCTGCTCTTGTTGAGCTGAAGCCTCAGTGGAGGGCAGTTAGATACTAACATAATAAGTAAAATATATATGTTAGATAAAGATAAGTTCGATAGAGGAATATCAAAGACAAGAAGAAGGATTTGGAGAGCCAAGGATGGGTACACATTTACTTAAGGTGCTCAAGGAAGGCCTCAGTCAGGGGGCATTTTTGTAAAACCTGGAGTTAGGTGAGACAGTAGGCCGTGCAGCTATGTGGGGGGAAGAGCATTCTGGATGGAGGCAAGAGCGCTGCAAAAGCCTTATTTGAGGGGGTGATTGACATGTCTAAGGAGCAACAGGAGGCCAGTGTGGCTGCACCAGAGTGGATGAGAACAGGCACATCAGAGACAAAGCTGACAAAAAGTGGCAGGAAGTGCCGACCAAATAGGGCCTTTTATGAGGGAGATGGGGAAGGTTCTGAGCAGACCAGTTGCATGGCCTGGTTTATATTTAAAGAGAACCACCCTGGCCACTTCATGGACAATGAAGGGGAGAAGCAGGGAGATCACTTAAGGTGCCAACTGCAGTAATTCAGATAAGACATGGTGGTGGGTGGGAACAGCGGGGTAACGACATGAGAAGAAGCGGTTAGATTCTGGATGCATTTTGAGGGTAAAGCCACTTGGGATCTGGGAGTCTTCAGAAACCTTGGAGACTGTCCTTTAAGGACTATTCCAACGTGGGCCCCAATCCTAATTTTTCTTGGAAAGCCCTCTCTTGATGTCTCCAAAATAATAGAACCCATCATCCATGAAACGAAGCCTTAGCCGAGTGTCAGGGCCCTGTGCCAGCTTTCCCTCAGTCCCCGTGCATTCTGGGCCCCTCTCCACGATGTGGAGAGCAGCAGGTAATGAGCATCACAGCTTCTCTATCTCCCCTCAACACTTCCCTCAGGATGGAGGCCAATGCCACCAGAAGCAATGCTGCAGTTCCTATTGTTTTGTTGAAAACCACCCCAAAACTGAGTGACAAAAAACAATATTATGCTCTTGCACTATGCGGGTCAGTAACTGTGACAGGGCAACAGGAGGATGGCTTGTCTCTCCCCCATTATGTCTGGGCCTTCAGCTGGGAAAACTCAACAGCAAGGGGAGCTGGAGCCATCTGGAGGTATCCTCCTCACATTCTGGCTTTGGGGGCTGGTTGTTGGCTGAGACTTCAACTGGCTGGTGGCCAGATCATCTGCACAGAGCCACTGCCTGTAGTGTGTCTGTGGGCCACATCGTGGTGGCGGCTTACAGTGGTGTGTATGTACACACACAAGACCTACACCTGCAGCAGCCGCCTTGTGAAGAAGGGAGATCTCTGAAAACAAGGTCAGCACACAAGATGGCAAAGTTGAGAGACAGAAAGGACTGGAACCGATGAATTGACCTGGAGTACTCTGCCTCCCACCTCCTGTTCGGCAAAATAAAATCAATTTTCTGTATGACTTAAACCTCTTTGGACTAGGGTTTTCTGTTATTGCTGTTAAAGGTGGTATAGCTGATGCCGGTATCCTAATCCACTTTTCCACTGGACTGTGCACTCCTGGGAAGGGGCCAAGGGCTGGAGTCACCACTGGTGACAACTGGAATTCTGCTGCCCTGAGTAGCTGCTGCCTCAGGAGTACCTCCATCTGTAAGGCAAGGGATCCATGTGTGGCCGTCATAAAGAACTCCTGCCCAGGTAACTTGATGGTGGCATACAAAAAAATAAAAAGTACCCTAGAGAGAAGAAACCCTTTCAGAGGTGGCTCTATCCCTGACTCCAACTCTAAAGGAGAAGCCTTCCTTAAGTCTGTGTGTGATGAGGTCAGACACTGTCAGCACCCCAGACACGTCCCTGGGACCTTCCAGGGCATGCTAGCCAACCTCAAACTGCAATCCATTCTCCTGTACCTGGAGCTCTTTTCCAGAACTGTGGAAAGCCCCTGAGCTCATACAAGGAAGTTCTTGAGGATTCCCAGGGCGCAGGTCTCAACACGTGCTCTGGTGGAAGCATTCTGGGGTGTGTGTCTAACACTGCTTTCCAGAGCTCCCCACAGGACCAAGCTCTGTCTGCCGGCTGTGACGGCTGGTGCAGTAGCGTATAACCTTGTTGACGGCATTCTTGACCTGTGCCTCTTTCTTACTGGTGACCTCGGCCCCTCCCAAACCAATTACCTGAGCTCAAATCTCTGGTTCTGGGGAGACCCATGCTAAGGCAGTGACCCTAGAGGGCTGGTCGGGGGACATAGGAAAAGAGGTAAACAGTGAAGTCCCTGAGGGATGCAGTGACAATCTAGCCACTACTGGGGAGTGCTGGAGGCAGGAAGCCAAGGTTTCTGATGAAGGCCAACCAAGAGATGAACCTCCCGAGTTCTCAAGGCCCACTGGTTGATCACAAGTGCCCAGCGGGTAAGGGCACGATTAATGTGGTTCTGACTAGATTCCAATCCCCGCGACACCCTTGGGTTGTGTTTCATATGGATGATCCACTCATCTACTCAACCCCCTTCTCCCCGCAGCTGAGGGAACCTCTCAGCAGTGATCAGCATGGAGAATGGGTCCTCTTTTATTCTTATCCATTCATTGTGTTTATTTTCAAGATTTGCACTTGTGGAAAGCATTTAAACAGCGCCATTTAGAAGAAAACAAAAGTCACCAGATGGAAAAATAGAATAAAAAGCATGCGCACTGCAAAAAAATCCCCCAAGCAGTCTAGGCAGGGCAGCGGGAGTTATTGCTGTCTTGCTGTTGTGGAACAATGCAGCTAGCTGTGTTGGAAAAGCAATCTGCTTTTGACAGCCTGGAATTTTCAAGACGGAGCTGAAATGCAGGTCAACAGAATTCAGTGCTGCAATTCACTTCTTGAGAAGTTCGACAAACCTTCTTCTTGTCTCTAGTAAGGACAGAGGATCAGTTACTAGGATTACCATATATAGATTGAATTATAAAGGGCACACAACTTTTTCTAGAAATAATGGCTTCTAGTTGGTCTATGTCTTATTTGGACAGGCCTTATTCTCAAGAGCCCAAGAAACAGCCGTAGCCATAGGCTGGCTGCTAAGCCAGACAGATGTGAGAGCGAGAGGTGGCAGCTGCTTCCGAGGCTGAGGCCAAGCCCACCTCCTGCCCCTTCAAGGGATCACGAGAACCAAACTGCATTCCCCATCTCCTCTAGCCCAACACAAACAACACAATTTTTGCCTACATGAGGGCTTGAAAAACTTCAGCAATACCCCAAGAGTGGCAGAAAGGCCAACTTTCTTTCTTTTTTTTTTTTTTTTTTTCCCCAGGAGATGGTGAGTTTTATTTTGTCTTGTCTGGATAGAGGTTTGATTTGCTCTCGAATGTTTCAGGATAGAGAGACTCAGAGAAAGCATAGGATGTAGAAGTCTATTCGGTGTAATCTTCTCCCTCATTTTCATCTTCACCATCAATGGAGAGAGCACCATACTTGCTTGCAGAACTGAACTTAGAGGCTGGATTTTCTTCAGGTTTCTTTGGCTCAGGTGCAGATCGAGAGTCTTGATCCTTTCTGCCATCTATCTGACTCTTTCCAGTGGTCTTTGTTCCCTCCATCTCCTGGACCACGGCTGGAGTTCCCACTTTGGCCTTTTGGAATACTCACCCCAGGAAAGCAGATGAAAGTAAAGTGGATGGGGTGAGGCCAACTTTCATTCACAAGTGAGCCCTGGCCATCGCTTCTTCGTTGTTTTGCACTCTCGCTACGGCCATCAGGGAGAAGAAGGACGGCGGTGTGAAAAGATGCTGAGTCAGAACTGGTGTTCTGGGTCCTGTGAGGAGGAGTCTTAACGTCAATTTCCTCTGGACTGATCTTACCCAGACTCCAGCCCTCACAGACAGCCATGCTGGCTGTAATGTGTCTGGGGCGTTCCCCCACCTGCCCAGAAGGGGAGTCTGGTCGCAGACCACAGCAACAGGACATCGTGCAGCAAGAGGGGGACATTGGCCCCGTAGTCAGGCAGTCCCCACCCTGCCACTTATCAACTCTGGCCCTCACTTTCTCCATCCATAAATAGTAGCTCCTAAATCTTGAGGATTTAAAGGCTATAAAACACTAGAGCCCAATGTGTCACGAGCTCTGTGTAAGCGGCAGCACCCACAGCTGCCGTGGGAGTACGGTGGCTGTGGTTTCTCACACTGTGAGCAAGTATGGGCTAGTAGCCGCTGTTTCCACAATTGTCCCTTGTAGGGGTGTTTATATGATTGTAGCTGTGGGTGTCAGCACAATGATGACTATTAGAAATCCAACTGGGATTTCACATTAAGAAACCAAGCCTGTTAAGGAAAGCATGGCATGTTAGGCCCTGGGTGGATGGTTCAGAGCGCAGGGGAGTGTGTGGAAAGTTCCTAGAAGGCCCGGCTGAGTCAGGAGGGCTTCCCAGGGAAACAGCCCGGTCAGCCTGACGCGCATCAGGAGCCAGAGGGAAAGGAAGGTTCCAAGGACTGAACTGAGTCCTGAAGCAAAACTGGCACACGCAATTTTCATTAACAGTAAGGTTACAAGAAAGAGATTTTACAGAGGTCAACAGTCTCTGAGAAGAAGAGAGGCTGAAGACGACAGGCAAAGACTACAGCCACCTCCGCTTCATACAGGTGTACTCCGCTGGCCAAGCCTCCCTGAAATCGGCTCCGAGAGCGAGAGCGGGGACAGAGCCCCCAGGCACTGGTCCCAAGCACTCCTCCCTTACAATTCGTATTTTCATTGTTGGGCAAATAAGTTTGTTACAAATGTTTTTAAATTTGCTTGCTTGTAATGGGGCAGCGCCACGTGTGCACAGTCTATGGAAGGCTGCTTGCCCTCAGGGCGGCAGATTGCAAATGTGGATTGCCTTCCTGCTTGGGAGGAGCCATTGTATTGCTGTTGTTTGCTGGAGAAGGATTTTTTCCCCCAGCTGGTTTTGCTGGAGAGAGAGAGAGAGAGAGAGAGAGAGAGAGAGAGAGAGAGAGATGAGGCTGGTGGGGGCCTGTGAGTCCAGGTTATGAGTCAGAGGGGGCCAGGCCTTTGGGGAGCCCTGAGTGAAAGGAAAGCGGTCTTCCTGCCCAAATCCAATGGGAACCTGCATCTGTATGGCCATAGCAGCAGCAGCAGCCACTGGCCTTACTTACACCCATGATCTGAATCTTAGTCAGACCAAGCACTTTCCTTCCACCCTTTTCAGACAACAAGATGGCCACACACAGCCAACAGTTGCCTTAGTGAGAACCTTTGAGGAAGACAGGTAAAATAGACAGAGATTTTGGTGGGGCTGTAGACAATGTGTGAAGAGGGGCATAGATACCATGGCATGATACTGTAATTTATCATAAGAAATATAAATTTACTCTTCAACCCCATTTTTGGCACAGGGCTCCTAAAAACCATTGGAATTGCCTAAGTGATAAATACAATAAAGGTGGATTAATATTTATTAAAAAAACTCCTTTCAGTCACACCTGAGTTTGTGTTAGTGAGCTGACTTTGAGAAAGCACCCAAGGCTGGGTGCTGGTTGCCAGGAGAACCAACCATGTGATTAGAGGGTTTTAGTTCCATCCCAAGCTTGTGCTGACAATTGAGCTCAATCACCAATGGCCAATGATTTAATCAGTTATGCTTGTGTAACCTACAAGATATCAAGGAAATTGTGGTAATATTTGAGGCCAGGTCATAAAAGATACAGTGAATTCTGCCTTGCTTTCTCTTGGATCACTCACTTGGAGGTAAGGCAACTGCTATGTCAGGAAGGCATTCAAACAGCCCTGTGAAAAGACCACGTGACAAAGAACTGAGCCCACCCCCCGAACAGCCAGCAGCAACTTGCCATGTGAATCAGTCATAGAAACAGGTTCTCTAGCTCATCAGACCTGCAGACAATTGAAGTCCCAGTCAACATCTTGACTGTAATCTCAACGGAGACCTGAGGTCAGAACCCTCAGTTGAGAGGCTCCTGAATTTTTTTTTTTTTTTTTTGTATTTTTCTGAAGCTGGAAACAGGGAGAGACAGACAGACTCCCGCATGCGCCCGACCAGGATCCACCCGGCATGCCCACCAGGGGTGACACTCTGCCCATCAGGGGGCGATGCTCTGCCCCTCTGGGGCATCACTCTGCCGCGACCAGAGCCACTATAGCGCCTGGGGCAGAGGCCAAGGAGAGGCTCCTGAATTTTTGACCCGTATAAATTGTGAGATAATAAATGTTTGTTGTTTTAAGACACTGAATTTGTTATACAACAATAGTACTTTGAGATACTCAATTCCTAACTGATACAGAACCTAAGGGGTCAATGTGGCATGACCACGTGTGACACCTGGATGATCTGTACTTTCCAACCTGTCAAACTCCCACTCTCAGAGGCACAGTGTCCCTCCTCCTCCTGGACTTTTCTGAAACATTCAGTACCCTTCCTGTGAATTAGACACTGATGCTCGCTGTAATTGAAGAAGCAAGTCTACCTCGTTCCACTTGAGTGATCTCTGCCAGACCTTTCTTCTCCCAACTTGCCCAGGTTTAGTTCCAACTTTCCCACCACCTTGCCCCTAGGCATTCACAGCCCTGCCATCTAGTATATTGAGGTCTTACCAGTATTTTGGGCCATGGAAACTAAGATGCACATGTGAATCAGCTGGGAGCTGAGACAGGGAGTCCCTTAGCTAACTGCCTCTGGTGGGCTATCCTCACTGGCCTCATTCACTAGACAACTACACTTGCTCATTATAGCTGGTTCCCTCAGGACTCATGGAACAGAGAGATTGAGCTGGAAAAGATAAAACTCCCCAGGTCTCTTCCTGGTGTTTCTGTTACAGCTGTCCTCCCCAAAGCTATAGAAGTTGTGTCCAATATGAGGGGTTGGAAAATGTGCTCACACGATGCTTGAAAACTCTTGTTCTGGCACTGAGACCTTTGAAAGCGATAACTGGGGATGTGCTGCTGCTCTTTCTCTGATTCTGCAATGTATTCTGTCCCTTCAAAGAAGGAGCTAACTCTTCTAAGTGCCATTTGAGCAGGAAAGAAAGATTTGTAGGATAGAAGTAGGAAAAAGTGATGAGCACAGGATGAGGTGAAGAAGATCAATTAAAATTTTGAACATAAATTGTATGAAATGATTTTCCAGAGAAACAGAATGAGATTTAATACCAGGAATTGGTTCACACAATTATGGAGGCTAAGAAGCCCCATGATCTGCCATCTGCAAGCTGGAGGGAAATGTCACTCAAAATCTAAAGGCCTGAGAACCAGGAATACAAAGGGTGTAAGCCCCAGTCCATCTACAGGGGAAAATCTATGTCTTACTCAAACAGTCAGACAGAGAGAATCCAACCTTCCTCCACCCTCTTGTCCTATTTGGGCTCTCAACAGGTTGGATGATGCCCCCTTACATTGGGGAGGGCAATCCGTTTTACCTCGTCCACCAATTCAAATGCTAATCTCTTCTGAAAACACCCCCATAGACACACCCAGAAATAATATTTAACCAGGTACCTGGGCATCCTGTGACACAGTCAAGTGGACATGCAAAATTAACCATCACATAAACAAAAGCTCCTTTATGGAGCACATGATACTCCCTGCCTTACACCCAGTGATCTGGGGACAAGGACCTCTATGCACATTCTATGCTGTTTTCTTCCTGTTTCTGTGCTCCACTGCACAGAATAATCTTTTCCCATCTTCATATCTGGCTAAGTCCTATTCATACTTTAAGACTCAGTCTAAGTCATGGCCGGTTGGCTCAGTGGTAGATTGTTGGCCCAGTGCATGGATGTTCCAGGTTTGATTCCCAGTCAGGGCCCACAGGAGAGGCAACCATCTGCTTTTCCACCCCTTCCCCTCTTGCTTCTCTCTCTTTCCCTTTCTTTCACTCCTGCAGCCATGCTGATTAGAGTGATTTGGCCCTGGGGGGGGGGGGGGCGCTGAAGTCGCCTTGTAGCCTCTCTGCATCAGGTGCTGAAAATAGCCTGAGTCACTCTGAGTTACATTTGGGGCTGTCAAAGTATAATTTTCAAAATGCTAAAAAATGTAATTTTTATATAAATATATAAGGAATACGTGAAGAAAGATTTACATAACTTATTAGTGAGGAAAGGCAGGACATAAAAGCTGGTTAAAGATGACACAAAAGCCTGACCTGTGGTGGAGCAGTGGGTAAAGTGTTGACCTGGAATGCGGAGGTCACTGATTTGAAACCTGGACTAGCCTGGTCAAGTCACATACAGGCAGCAACCAATGAACAACTAAAGTGAAGCAACTATATATATGTTGATACTTTTTGCTCCCTCCCCCCTCCTCTCTTTTTAAAATCAATAAATAAAATCTTTTTAAAAAATAAAAAAAAATGACACAAAAATAATATATAGAGTCAGTGATAAAAAAAAGGGGGGGGGGGAATAAGGATGTTAAATTAGATTTTAAAATTGGTTAATGCCATACACAGCAATAAAACTGTCACTCTTGGGGTTACCTTCTCTACCAAACAGAAACATTTACATTTCAACCAGGCAGAAAGTATTCCTCTCTTTTCAGTTTCTACAAGCTAACAGGTAACTTTATAGAGACCAGACCTCAAAGACTTTAAAGAGCATGATCAACAGAGTTAACGCCCCACAGAGAAAGCAGGTGAAGTCAATTCTGGAAATAATTCTACCAATAAAAATGTTAAAATGAGAGAGCATTAAGGTTAAAGTCAGGGATTTATACATTTAAAGCAAATGTGAAAATGAGACTAAACTCGGTTTAGGCACAATGAGTCCATTCCACAGGAGAGCGGTCCGTGGCAGTGTGACCTGGTGAATGAAGGACACAGTACCGAGAGACAGTAACAGTGTCGACAGTGCTAATGTGTGTGCAGAAAGGAGAAGAAACAAAAGGCCTGGTGTTTTCAGACAGTGGTCTGATGAACAGACTAACAAATCATATTGGGAAAGTTCCTAAAATGTGCCTTGATAAGGTATTAGCTAAGGAGTTTGTGGGGAGTTTAGGATATGTGTCCAGATCCTCCTTTTGGGATGCTCTGCTAGGACTGTGTACATGAGAGGGAACTCTGAGTGTGAAGTAACACAAAGCCTTGTAGTCCTTCCCCCACAGCCACTCCCCCAAACCTGAAAAGCAAGGCCCACCACACAGACTCACGTGGGCCAGCAGCCACTGGGACCTCAGGGGTCCTGCCTCTTGAAGAAAGCTCTTTCCACGCAAAAGTGGGAAATGCAAGACCTCTCAAAAAGATGTGGTGACAAAACTAGACTTGAATGGATGGGAACTGAGTTGAACTGAGTGGCTTAAACAACATGTTCTCATAGTTCTGGAGACTGGGAAGTCCCTAGTCATGGTGCCAGCAGGTTGGATTGTTGGTGAGGACCCTTTTCCTGAGGCTCCAGACTTACTGTGTCCTCATATGGTGGAGAGAGGAAGCTCTAATGTCTCTTCCTCTTCTTAGAAGGGCACTAACCCCATCCCGGTGACCCCACTCTCCTGACTTCATAGAAACCTATTATCTCCCAAAGGCCCAGCTCCACCTGGGCTTTAACATACAAATTTTGAGGGACATAAATATTCAATCCATAACAGCATCAGACCCCAAAGTTTTTAAATTGGGATTGTGATCTTATCCTATACCCAGAAATGACCAATGTTAATATTTGATATCTAATCTGACCTTTTAAATTTCCTTGTCATTGGATAGTTAAGAAGAGGTTTTTCAATTTTCCTTATTAAAAACAACAACAACAAAAACTCTGTAGTGATTATTTCCACATGATAAATTCCTAAAAGCAGAGCCAGAGTAAAGGGGCATGCATGTTTGAAGGATCTTGAAACTTGTTGCCAAATTACTTTCCAGCCTTGATAGCTAGTATTTAAGAAAGGCTATCTTGGCATCACTCACTGACACTGAATCTTACTGCTGAGGCATTAGTTTTTATTTCTAGAAAACCAGCAATGTGTGAATTATAAAGTATTCAAGTAGTACAGAAATGATACACTTTTGCTGCCAACTGTCAATCCCTTTCCCCAGAGGGAATGCCCACCATGTGTGACTTATTTCCCATAAATCTCTCTCAGCCTTTGTCACTGCGTCCTAACACTCTCCGACCCTGCGCTTTCAGAGGCCAGGTAAGGATAATGGTTCTCATTACATCCCAGACTCACTCTTCCATCAGCTGTTTAATTGTTGGACTTTGCTATTATTCTAAGGCCGTTTAAAAATTCCCTTTCTATCATCCATTTTCTTATTTGAACAGGATTTGACATCCCCTGGGTATCAGCCCTGGCTGAGAAACTAGAGAAAAGGAAGATTAAAATGCATAAACCCCATTAAATCTCTGACTACTGATGCAATCTGCTAGATCTTATCCAAACCAAATGGCTAGGGCCACATTTAACAAGACACCTGCTGCGAAGCAAGTCTCCCCTGGCTTCAGCAAAGTCTTTGCCCTCTAAAGTCTTTATCCCAGAAAAGGTAGTCTGTCTCCACTCTAGACTAGACCTTCTGGGGCTGGGGAACAGGACAGAGATAGGTCCTCTGTTGGTGCCTTATAAGTGCCACATGGTTGAAGTAAGGGCTGTGGGTGGGGGTAGGGGTGTTCTAAATAGACGAGGACAAGAGTTGTCCACCATAACAGCCACTGGTTCTGCCTGCTAGGGTCCTCACCTTCTGACATACCCACCTTCCCGAACCCTCAGAAGGTTGTTGTGGAAAGAAGAGGAAAACAAACAACCCACAAGTGGGTTTGTTATAATCCTGCTAGGTAGGTTGGATCTATTCATTTTGAACAGTGCATTTCTCAGTAACCACTTTGGGGTCACAGAGATGAATGCAACTCAGATACTGCCCAGCAGAGGACAAACCCTATGATAGGGTTCTTTTTAAAGCTCTTTCCCTTTAAATCGTAGTTGCCATTGTTACAAAGTCATGGTCTATGGTAAGAAATAGGTTCCATGTAATGGAGCAGTTTCTGTAAGTTGTAGCCCTTGCAGGGAGAACCAATCAGGCTGTGCAAACTTACCTGTGACGCTCAAACAACCAGCTCCACAGGAGAAAGAAAGTGAGAAATGGACAGTAAGGGGCCTCGGGCATCCTCTCTCAGCCTCCTACTCCTGGCTTTCTTCTGTGGCTCCTTAGCCCGAGGGTCCCCATGCTGTGCTGTGGTGCTGCCCCCCGGCCTGTCCCATGCAGAATGCAGTCATCCACAACAGCTCTATTCCTGGGGTTTTGATGACTGAGACTGCTTTACTCTGTCTTCTAGATTTCTCAGGTCCAAAGCCCTTATTTCTATCTCATCTCTAAGACCATTAACTTCCACTGTCTGAGACCCCCTACTGCATTTACCAAAGATATTAGAAAGACTATTGGCTCCATTACACTAATCAGGCTCAACACATTATTCAGATAGATGGAAGAAAGTCAGGACCTCCTTGAGCCCCCACCCTGCACTGTTTCTGCCAGGAGAGGCAGAGAGGCTCTATTTACACTGCTGCTTCCATCAATGCTCAGCTGAAGATATGTCTCCCTCTATGGAAAACCGACAGAGACATCTGCCCCTTCCTGGTAGTTCTGGGGTCTACCAGTCCTGCCCCTAACTAGATATAAGCATTCCCCATCCTGGCTGGATCCAGCCTTCTTGGCTGTTCCATGGTGTTTTTTAAATGAAGCAAGTTGTTTCTAGGGCCAGGCAACACATTGGGACATTGGGCTCACTGGGAGGCCCTGGCAACTCCTGGTGGAATCAGCATGGGCCATAAGACAGACTCGTTAGTTTTAATTCCCAATCTGCTACCAACTGCAAGGCCATAGGCAAGTCGCTAAACCTCTGTGAGAAGCCCATCTCTCCACCTGTAGAATGCAGATAATACCATGTGGGGACACGTGGGCATACTGAATACATGCACCAAAGAAAGTATTATGAAAACACCAGCACAATCATTGGTCTAGCAATATGTTGATGCTAGCCTTGAACAGTTTGTATTACTTTCTAAATATAAAAAAAGTTGCTAAGAAAACCTTATGAGAATTCATCTTCCACTTATATAATTTTCATAAAAACGCTGGAAGTGTTAGCATGTAAACAACGCCAGATACTCATTTTCTTTATAAATATCCATAATTGAAATCAGCTTTACAAAGCAGAACAAACACAACTAAATTATATGCACGTGATTAATTACAAAATTTTTGTCTTATTAACAAAAGCGTATGTAAATCTGAATTAGGAATGTAAAGAGCATCTTTGAACTTTTTGATCCATTTCTTCGAGCTTAATTGTGAAAATTTTAAGAAAAATACATACAACTACTCCCACTCCATGAACTAACTCCAACCCAAGAGAAAGAGAATTGGCCAAAACCTTGGAGATGCCCATGCTTAAAAGTGGAAGAGGGGGCTCAAAGTCATTGGCAATCCAAGAAATAGAAATTAAAAATATTAGGATGGCTAAAATTAAAAGTAATAAAAACACCAACTGTCGATGAGAATGAGAAGCAACTGGAACTCTCCTACGTTGCTGGCAGGAATGTAAAATCATAAAATTTTGGAAACAGTGGTGGGATTCAGCCAGTTCACACCAGTTCAGCAGAACCTGTGCCTATTTTTTTGTTGAGTTTGAAGAACCGGTTGTTAAAATGGCACTTGTAATCAGGGTTCTCTCTGAGGTGGGCGCCTGGGCAGCAGCCCAATGTGGAAATCACAAATTTACATTTCTTACTCTTTTTTTTAACATTCATCTGCACAACAGCAAGTTCTAAGCACCCGTAGTAATGTCCATTCTGTTCATAGGAGAAAAACTTACAAGTGAGCCAATCAATAAGCAATATGGAATCAATCAATAAGCAATATGGAAATATCTTAACAGTTTTATTGTTTTTGTCAGATATTATTTAATATTTTTCATTAATATTTTAAAACTCTTATAACAATCTACTTTTGTGTACCCCTTTTATTCTTATTTAAGTATTAAATGCATGAAATAATAAACAACCTTTGGGTATATCATTTTTTTTATATTTAAAACAGTTATTAGGGCAGAGAACCAGTTGTTAAATTATTTGAATCCCACCACTGTTTGGAAAGGATATCTCATTTTACTTGTAATTTCATTTCTACTATTATACATTGAAATTGAGCAACTTGTCATGTTTTAATCATTTTGTTTTGATCATTGTTCTTAGCATCTGTCCACTTCATATTTACTTGCAGGAGCCTTTTGATATGCAAATAACTAATTATGGAATAAATACATATATTATGGAAGATAGTGCTTTATAAGTTATACAAGTTGCAAGCACTTTCCCCAGTATTGTTTGTCCTTTTTCTTTCAATTTTGTTTGAATATCCTTTTTTATGCATAATTTTTTCATAGTAGAATTTACCAATGCGCGCATGCATACGTGTGTGTTTGTGTGATTTTTTTAGAGGAGACTTTCCTATTCTGGTATTATAAGTTAAATCATATTTTTTTTTAAGTGAGAGAGAGAGAGGGACGCACAGGGACAGACAGGAAAGGAGAGAAATAAGCATCAATTCTTCGTTGTGGCACCTTAGTTGTTCATTGATTGCTTTCTCATATGTGCCTTGACTGGGGGGGGGGGGGGGCTACAGCAAAACGAGTGACTACTTGCTCAAGCCAGCAACGTTGGGCTCAAACCAACGATGTTGGGCTTCAAGCCAACGACCTTTGGGCTCAAACCAGAGACCATGAGGTCATAGCTATGATCCCACACTCAAGACAGCAAACCTGCGCTCAAACTGGTGAGCCCACGCTCAAGCCAGATGAGCCCATGCTCAAGCAGGTGACCTTGGGGTTGCAAACTGTGGTCCTCTGCATCCCAGGCCTAAGCTCTATCTACTACGCTACCGCCTGGTCAGGCAAATCTCTCATGTTTTTACATACTACTTTTATGATTTCATTTTCTATGTTTGTATATTTGATCCATGTAGAATTTAATTTGGTGTAAGAAGTGAATTAGAAATCCAACTTCTTTATATAATGATCCAGTGTCTCAACACCATTAAATGAATAATTTCCCTTTTCCCTCCTGATGCACCTTTTATCACATACAAAACCCCCCTATGTATTTGATGTGACTTTCTAGCCTGTATTATTGACCTAGTTATGTGTTTTGACCATGTTGTTTTTATTATTGTTAATTTATAATATTTTATACCTGGTATGATCTGTATGTCTTCATTACTTTTTTTATTCCACATTTTTTCTGTCTAAGAATGTGCTTGTTTTTCATGTGATCATAGATTCAGTTTGTATGCTTAAAAATGTGATATTTATCAAAAAAGTAATATATTTCTGAGTTAATTTAGAGAGATCTCTATAATACTGAGTCTTCCCAACTATGGAAGCTCAACATCGCAGATCTTCCTGTTGTTTAAGGCTTCTTTTCATATTTCCTTTTTTGATGTGGCTTAAAATGGCATTTAAATGTGTTTTTTAAATAAATCTCTTTGTTTGATTAAATTTAATTGGGGGGAGTATTTCATCTATTTTGTCACTATTACAAATAGATTCTTTCCCCCCGTCATATCTTCTGATTGCTGCTTACATATAGTTAGATGTTAATACGTAGTCAAATAGTTCATAGATTCTCTATGCTTATATCACTTAATGGGAAGAAGAGAATTTTACTTCTTTCAATTGCCAACCCATAATAGTGGGAAGTGACTCTAGGGCCAAAACAACTTCAGGCAGTTCTTGCCCCACCTCCTTCTTTCTTTCCCTTGATGGAATGAAATACAATATTTAGCACACTGGCTTTTGGACAGTATGTATATATTTCCAATAAGTAAATATCTTTTTAAAAAATGCTTCAGCTGGTAAGTTAATATAAGCGACTGGATAGAGAGAAAGGAGAGACGGAGGGGTGAAATACGAAAGATTTTACAATGCTAGTCAAAGGTCATAACCAAAGGCTCTGCAGTTACCACACTGCCCTTAGGGAAAAAAAGAAAAGATTTTTAATGTGACTAGCATAATTCCAAGAACTTTTAATAGTCTAATTCAGAGGTTTAAAATTCACATGCCAGAAGAGGCCAGAGATGTCTCATAAATGAGTAATAAAACAGGAAACAGTGGGAACTGGGTCAAATCACCCACCTGGTGTTCCAGTGAAGGGCAGCACCCCTCAGCACCAATTAGTTGTTTTTCTGTGAGGCTTTAAGATCCATATTGCTGTATTTTCCAATTTTTAAAATGTTATTTATTTGTATGTGTGTGTGTGACAGAGACAGAGAGAGAGAGGCAGAGAGGGATAGACAGGAACAGACAGGCAGGAAGGGAGAGAGATGAGAAGCATCAGTTCTTCGTAGCAGCACCTCAGTTGTTCACTGATTGCTTTCTCATATGTGCCTTGACTGGGAGGCTCCAGCCAAACCAGTGACCACTTGCTCAAGCCAGCAACCATGGGCTTTAAGTCAGCAGCTTTTGCACTCAAGCCAGTGACCTTGGGCTCAAGCTAGTGACCATAGGGTCATGTCTATGATCCCACACTCAAGCCAGTGACCTTGGGCTCAAGCCAGTGACCCCATGCTGGTGAGCCCGTGCTCAAGTTGGCGACCTCGGGGTTTCAAACCTGGGTCCTCTGCATCCCAGTCTGACGCTCTGTCCACTGCACCACCACCTGGTCAGGCTATTTTCCAATTTTTTTTAAAGAAGCCAGAAATCCCAACTTAATATATGAAAGATCCCAGTTTTTAAATTCTGCCTCAAAGTTTTAAAAACAAAAAACACAGTGCAGACCAGATGTAACCCAGGCCCTCAGGCCAGCCAGTGTGAGCCCCTCCACGCTAAGAGGCAGACCCGCAGGGGACAGCGATCTGTGCACCACGGAGGTACTCAGCACAGGCTGCATCGGGCCCTACTGAGGCCAGCTGCGGACTTGACACTGAGCATCACCAACCCACTTTGACGGGATGATTAATAGTCTGCTTTGCACCAGAGACAGAATTAGAAAATTAGCATCTTCTTTTTCCTCTCAACCCCTTGGCTAAGATCAAGTTAAAATTAGCTTCTGAATTTTAACCTTACTGAACCACAGCAACAACCAAACCCAAGAACTGGCAAATTTCATGATGGTCTCCTCTCAATGAAGCCCAGGTGTGACATGCTATCCTGGGCAGACTGGACACAGGCAAGGTAGTGCCAAATAACATGAGGGCGGTCAAGTCCATGTTCTAGATCAGGGGTCGGGAATCTTTTTGGCTGAGAGAGCCATGAACGCCACATATTTTAAAATGTAATTCTGTGAGAGCCATACAATGACCTGTGTACGTTACGCATTATCCAATAAAAATTTGATGTTGTTCCGGAGGACAGCTGTGATTGGCTCCAGCCACCCGCAACCATGAACATGAGCGGTAGGAAATGAATGGATTGTAATACATGAGACTGTTTTATATTTTTAATGTTATTATTTTTCTTTATTAAAGATTTGTCTGCGAGCCAGATGCAGCCATCAAAAGAGCCACATCTGACTCGCGAGCCATAGGTTCCCGACTCCTGTTCTAGATGCCAAAGGAGGGTGGAGCACTGCTCTACACTCAGCACACATAGACGGTGCCACATTGTCATCTTGGTTGAAAGAATCCTCCAAAGGTAGCATTCTTTTAAAAATAGGCTACACTCGTGGATTGGAAGACTCAACCCTATTACCCAAAGCAATATACAGATTTAATGCAATCATCATTAAAATTCCAGTCATTTTAAAAATAAATAGTACCAAAAATCATTAAATCTTTATGAAACCGCCTGACCTGTGGTGGCGCAGTGGGATAAAGCGTCAACCTGGAACACTGAGGTTGCCGGTTTGAAACCTTGGGCTTTCCTGGTCAAGGCACATATGGGAGTTGATGCTTCCTGCTCCTCCCCCTTCTCTCTCTCTCTCTCTCTCTCTCACACACACACACACACACACACACACACACACACTCCTCTCTCTCTAAAAATCAATAAATAAAATATTAAAAAAAAATCTTTATGGAACCATAAAAGACCCAGAACTGCCAAAGCAATCCTGAGTAAAAAGAATGAAGCCAGAGGTATCACACTACCTGACTTCAAATAATATTACAGAGCCACAATAATCAAAACAGCATGCTATTGGCAGAAAAAAAGACATACAGACCAATGGAACAAAATAAAAAAACCAGAAATAAAACCACACATAAATGGGCAAATAATCTTCAGCAAAGGAGCCAAAAACACACAATGGGGAAAAGAAAGCCTCTTCAATAAACGGTGCTAAGAAAATTGAAAAGCCACATGCAAAGCAATGAAACTTGACTACACTTTTTCCCCTGTACAAAAATTAATTAAAAATGGATCAAAGACTTAAATATAAGATCTGAAACAATAAATTATGTATATAAAAGAAAACATAGGGCCCTGGCTGGTTGGCTCAGTGGTAAAGCGTCAGCCTGGCGTGCAGGAGTCCCAGGTTCTATAGGAGAAGCACCCATCTGCTTCTCCATCCCTCCCCCTCTCCTTCCTCTCTGTCTCTCTCTTCCCCTCCCGCAGCCCAGGCTCCATTGGAGCAAAGTTGGCCCGGGTGCTGAGGATAGTTCTATGGCCTCTGCCTCAGGCACTAGAATGGCTCTGGTTGCAACAGAGCAATGCCCCAGATGGGCAGAGCATCGCCCCCTGGTGGGCGTGCCAGGTGGATCCCGGTCAGGCGCATGCGGGAGTCTGTCTGACTGCCTCCCTGTTTCCAACTTCAGAAAAATAACAAAAAAAACCAAAAAGAAAACATAAGTACTAAACTTATGTTCTCTGTAGAGAACATTTTATGAATTTGACCCCAAAGAAAAAGGAAATAAAGGCAAAAATAAATTAATGGGACTGTATCAAACTAAAAAGCTTCTTTCTGCACAGCAAAAGAAACTGACAACAAAACCAACAGGCAGCCAACCAAATGGGAGTTGGTATTCACAAACAACAGCTTCAACAAGGGGTTAATATCCAAAAATACATGAACAACTCACCATGTTCAACAACAAACAAGCAAACAATCCAATTAAAAAATGGGGAGTGGACATAAGCAGACACTTCTCCCATGAAGACCTACAAACAACAAATAGATATATGAAAAGATGTTTATCTTCGCTAACTATTAGAGAAATGCAAATCAAAAGTACAGTGAGATACCACCTCATGCCTGTTAGATTGGCTGCTGTCATCAAGACAGATAATAACAAGTGTTGGAGAGGCTGTGGAGAAAAAGAAGCCCTCATTCACTGCTGGTGGGAATGGAAACTGGTACAGCCACTACGGAATACAGTATGATGGTTCCTCAAAAAATTAAAAATAGAACTACCATATAAAACTTGAAAACATTGGTATACAAAGACATATGCATCCCATGTTCATTGCAGTATTATTCACAGTGGCCAAGACATGGAAAGAACTCAAATGTCCCTCGATAGCTGATCAGATAAAGAAGATGTGGTACATATACAATGGAATACTACTCAACCATAAGAAGTGATGATATATCTTCATTTATAACAACATGGATGGACCTTGAGAACATTATGCTAAGTAAAACAAGAAAATCAGAAAAAGCTAAGAACTATATGATTTCACACATAGGTGGGATATAAAACTGAGACTCATGGACATAGACAAAAGTGAAGTGGTTACCAGGGGGTTGGAGGTGGGGGCTAAAAGAGTAAAGAGGGCTAAATATACGGTGACGAAAAATGATTTGACTTTGGGTGATGGGCACACAATACAATGAATAGTTCAAATGCTAAAGAGATGTTTACCTGAAACCTATGTGTTCTTACAAACCAATGTCACTCCATTAGATTTAATTTTGAAATAAATAAATAAATAACAAAACAAAATAAAAATAAGCTAAACTGCCTCTCTTCAAGAGCAGCATTTAAACAAAGAGAGATCTATGGATCTACACAGTGGTGCAGTGATTTGAAATTTTTGGAGTGTCTCCTGGCCTCTTCTTATCCAATCTTTAAATAACATCTTGTGGAAGGTGTTGTGATAGTCCTCGTTTTACAGGTGAGAAAGCTGAGACCACAGAGGTGCCATGGCTTGCCTGAGCTCCTCAAAATTAGTGCTTCTGTTCAGGCAACTAAAAAAGCCTTCTCTGGCCACCTTCAAAAGGTTGATCAAGTGACTGTACAGGGAGGCTTTGCCCTGGTTTTGTACAAAAATCTGTAAACAGAAGAGCCAAACAGTGAAGTTCAGTTTCTTTCAAACCACAGAGAATGGCAGAAATAAACTCTATAAAAAATCATAAGTCAGAAGCTGAGACCAATAAAAACTGAATGAAAAGTCAGACAATGCCTGGTCGGAGAAAAAAAAGGTCATTAGGTTTGTTTGTATACTTATTCTGAATCATTTCTTCCATGTACTTAAAGTTTCCACTATTTTAAATAATGAAGTTTTGAGTTGTTTTTTCACAAACAGGAATCTTTTTATAGAGCTGGATGGAATGTGTAGCTAATTTGATCAAAAATCACTGGCTCTGCAGGGAGGCAAGTGAGTCTCTGTCGCCACCTAGTGGTCATTTCTAAATGAGTGCCAGCGGAGAAGGCTCACGGAGGTGTCTGGAGTGCCCTACTTCTCACCAATGGCACTCATGAGACAGCCACTGAGAGGCCACAGCAGTCTTGGCAGTCCAGCCCACAATTAGGTGACATCTCTGATTAGAAGCACATTGCATTTAGAAGATCTTGAAAAATTGTCTGTAGCATTTGAAGTGAAGCATCACAAACTGATGTGTGTGTCATGTTCCTCGTCTGCTCTCAGTGTTATTTTCACATTCTTCTTTAGCCACAGTGTTACTTTGTTGACTTAATCTTTTTTTTTTTTTTTTTCATTTTTCTGAAGCTGGAAATGGGGAGAGACAGTCAGACAGACTCCCGCATGCGCCCGACCGGGATCCACCCGGCACGCCCACCAGGGGGCGATGCTCTGCCCACCAGGGGGCGATGCTCTGCCCATCCTGGGCGTCGCCATGTTGCGACCAGAGCCACTCTAGCGCCTGAGGCAGAGGCCACAGAGCCATCCCCAGCGCCCGGGCCATCTTTGCTCCAATGGAGCCTTGGCTGCTGGAGGGGAAGAGAGAGACAGAGAGGAAAGTGCGGCAGAGGGGTGGAGAAGCAAATGGGCGCTTCTCCTGTGTGCCCTGGCCGGGAATCGAACCCGGGTCCTCCGCACGCTAGGCCAACGCGACTTAATCTTCATATCCAGTATCTGGGCCGTTTGAGCTGACCACCCTCTGCCTCCCACCGTGACTGACTTGCCTCTTCCGCCATCGGACCTGCCGCCGCCGGTGCCTTCACCTGCCTCCTTGTTCTCAGCGGCTACCTCCTGCCACCCAAGCCTGGTGTGTCTACTTTCAAAATGTGTTTTAAACTAATCCTTTCCTTCTACTGCCACATCCCAATCCTGGTCTTTACCCCCCAATTCTGGATTCATTCATTTATTCAACATGTTTTGACTGGGCCCAGATAGAGAGGATGGCAGGCTGTGGGAGGACCGGGAGAGGGTCTACATACAGAAGGTTTCAGGTGACACTGGGCAGCTCAGGGCAAGGAGGAGGAGCAGCTTCCTGACACGAACTCTTTCTAATTCGGTCCACCATGCCTTCTCTTCAGCCTGACTTCGTTCCTCATTCAGAGGCCTACAAAGTTCCCGCCTCCATCCATTTACCTCATCCACAGAGTCTCCATCCATTTACCTCATTGCTCTGTGCTCAGGGGTACAGATGGGGTGAGATCTTGTCCAGGCCTTAAGTTGCTTATCAGAAGGAAGACAGACCAGCACACTCACAAGCACCAAGGGAGCTCCTTGAAGCAGGAATAACGGGTGCTCTGGGGGCCCAGAAAGGGGATGAGCAATTCCACTGGGCATGGGGGAGAGCTGGCCATGGGCTGTTTCCAAGAGCAAATGACATTCACACTGGACCTTGAAAGATAAGCAGAAGTTTACAGCTGGAGTTGGGGGAGGAGGAGGCAGAGAGCATCCAGGCAGAGGGAGCTGCAGGTGGAAAGCACAGAGACACGTGTAGAAGAGCACAGGGGTCAGGGACCGTGGCCCTTCTGCATAGAGGGAGAGCAGGTGCGTGACTAGTGTGACAAGGACCCAGATTCTGTCCGCATCACTGAATGTGATGGCCATATGTGAATGTATCACCGCTGAGGTTTCCTGAGGCAATAAGAACCAATAATAAGGTTTTAAATGAATGAAACCCCAGGCAGCCACTCCTGCCTCTCCTTTCTCACGGTGCTGCACTGAGCGGGCCGCGGTTGCATGGGGCCCTGTCGTCACTGTGAGTCCGACTCCGGGAGCAAGGCTCATACTCACAACCCACAGTGAGGGCTGGACTGGTGTGAGCTGCAGGACAGAGGTGCTGACTGCCTAGTTGCAGGAGTGTCAATAGACCATGGTTCACATGAGTTTTCCTCTAGGACTTGCTCCCGGGTGAAGGGAGTGGCCTCATCCAAAGCCACAAGCCTTTACCATAGAAAACCCACATCCAGTGATAAATAAATGGGGGAAAGCCAAGTGTAAGGGACTGCTTCAGCTCCAGGGCCTCCGAAGGGATTGGCTGAGACTTTGTCCTATCTGCATCGCAGTTCAACACCCTCTTCCCAATCCCGCTTCCTTGCTTTCCAGAGAACCTAGTCAGCAACAGCTAACTCGGGGGCCTGGGGCCTGTTCAAATAAGACCCCATGGCGTTCACATGGTTTGAGAAGGGCAGCGTCCATCCAGTCAGCCGTGGAAGCCCCGTGGAGGAAGTCACCGGTGGTGTTCACCCACGCCCCGTGCAGGGAAAAGCAGCCTTGCCAGGGCCTCACCGGCTCTGTTCCACCAGGCAGGACTCTTCCCTCCTGGGGAGGTGGGTGTGTGGGGCTGCTGGAATCCGGTGCTGTTAAGTGAAACTCCTCTTTCCTCCTGCTCATGCTCATCAACAGGCATTTTCTCGTTTGCCTGTCTGTGTACCTCATCTGCAAGGAGAGGGTGCCTCAATGGGCAGTCCCTCTGTCAGTTACAGTTTCTTATTTTTACCTAGCATGTTGACATTCGGGCTTGGAGTCAGTCTTGCAAACTGTCAGCCTGAGCAGACTGACCGGTGCTGAGACAGTGAGGAAGACATATGTCCAAGCCCACAAGGCAGAGTCCAAAACTTGGATGATGGCCAGTTCACCATGGCAATGACCTTCTCAGGGTTTTTTGTGGACAGTCCACTGCTTCTTATGATATCTCAGCCTTAACTTTCAAATATCTATAGACTTAGCTCAGAGGGACCTGAGAAACAGCTCTGCTTCCCCCACTAGAGCCGCTTCTCAGTCCAAATCCTCCAGGAAACAGATCTCTCTTCCCCCAGAGATGACGTCAGGGGAGATGACCGTCTGGGAAGCTGGGAGAGTTTTCTCACAAGCAAAGGAAACTAAAGGAATTGGGAGCCCTACCCCACCACCACTTGAGGGAAGCATGACCAAGACCCTATTGTGAGGAGACATTGTTGAGATACTTAAAAGCCACAATTTTTATAAATAATCCCTTTGGAATAAAGGAGATGATTTTGCTAGTAACGGCTTTCTGACTTCACTTTAAAATGTTAACAGTAAAGTAATTGATATCCTATGCAAACGATTCATCGAAACCATGTCTGTGCAGCTGGCTCAGTGCCACTGAGGAGCATCCACTCAACTTCCAGTCCCTGCGAGCAGGACGCCAGGCTGTTCCTTCCAGGCTCCATCAGGGCGGACTGGAAAGGTAGGAACTTGTTCCTATCTCCACGCCGCCTTCACAGCCTCCCGCATCCCCCTCCTCAAGCCCTACGTTATATCCCCACTGCTCTGCAGTGTGGGTCCCCAGAGGTCCACCACAGAACACGTCACCTCACTTGGTCAGTTGAGGTGACTTTCTCCAGGACAGGTCTGTGGTCAGCTGGACCTGGTGGCATTACTTTGGAGGTCCCAGCTAGGCCTGTCTCAGGATCGCAATGCTGGCAGAGAGCTCAGTGATCGCTCCAGGTCCCTCTCTTGCTCCTGAGGAAGAGGAGGGTCAGGGAAGTGACGTGGACAGAGCCCAGGGCTGATTCCAAGACCTGTGCCCCTTCCACTGGGGCACTGGGCAGGCTGCCTTCACTCATGCACCTGTCAATCACATATTTGCTCAACCACTTAGTCAACAAATGTTCCCTAAGCCCCCGCCGTAGGTAAGTACAGAGCTGGTTCACTAAAAGGAGCAGGAGCAAGCATTGGTGCTGGGTTAGGTGAGGCCATAGACAGGCCCACACAGGGGACGGGATGGTAGCCCTGGAGAAGCAGCGGTGGCTGCAGGAGGCCTTAGCTCCAAGATGACAGAAGATAAAAAGGAAAAATATGCCTCCTTGAAACATAAAACAAGGCCCTAAACGCCTGAAGGCAGAGCCCTGTGTCTCCCCTGCTCTCCAGACAGCACTGCTGGCTTCCTCCTTCCAGAGAAGCAGCCCAGGTCCCCCCAGGAAGCCTCTCTGGCGTCCAGCTGCACATGCATGGCACACGGCACTCCAGGCTGTCAGTGGCATCTTTCTAGGGTCTCCCAACCTTGAGGAGGGTGACAGGATGACCAGCCACAAATCAGATCATGTCATCAGTGGAAGGACCTCAGAAGAAAACAGAGCAACCCCTCCCCCATTTTATAGACAACAGGGGTCCCGAGAAAGGATGTGTAGAGTTGGAAGGAGAACCAGGATTGCCTGAGAGTTCCCCAAATGCCAGTCTCAGCTCAGAAACTAAATGTAACCACATTCCTGGCGGTGCTGCCTTCTTTACACCAAGGGGAGGTGGGCAGAGAAGAAGGTGTGATGGAAGGGGCCTCTGAGCCAGACAGACCTAGCCTGCTCCACTGCCAGGTCCCACTTGTGCAGACTGTGCTCTGTCATGGAAACCTCTGCGCTTCTGTTTCCCCATCTAAGCAGTGAGGATAGTAACATGTACCCCGAGGGTCAGGTTAAATGAGGTGGGTTGCCCAAGACGTGCACCTGCCATTGTAGCAGGTGCTCTACAGACGTGTCCTGCCCAGCTTCCCTCCCTTCCTTCCTCTGTCAGGAGCTCCAGCAGGGGCAACACTTGGGTTTGGACCCCTCTCAGGTGTGGTGTTGGGTGAAGTGGCTAAGCGTCTAGTTTATCTCCCAATATACATGGAACTGAGGAGCTTTAGAAAAGGTTTTAACTGTGCACACCACCGGGGTCCTAACATGTAGGGCAAACTGGGACTAGTGGGGAGAGAGGGGAAAGGCAGGACCCTCACTGTGAGCCAGCAGAGGCTTGGGGTCACATCAGACACCCCAGAATGTCCATAAATTCTTGAAGGAAGAAGGAAGCTTAAAAGAGTTGCTAAAAGCCTGTGGGCAACAGTGAAGGGCTAATAAGAGAGTAAAAGGTCAAGGGTTCCCCTGATGGGGTGTCCTGGGCCTCCCAGGTCTTGAGCCCTGCAGTGGGCCCCCTACACACACACCATCGTGAGGAAGTCTGCGAAGGCCCCTGAGAGATGGCACTTGAAAGAGAGGCAGTTGGGCCCTGGCCGGTTGGCTCAGTGGTGCAGCGTCGGCCTGGCGTGGGGAAGTCCCGGGTTCAATTACCGGCCAGGGCACACAGGAGAAGCACCCATCTGCCTCTCCACCCCTCCCCCTCTCCTTCCTCTCTGTCTCTCTCTTCCCCTCCCGCAGCCAAGGCTCCATTGGAGCAAAGATGGCCCGGGCGCTGGGGATGGCTCTGTGGCCTCTGCCTCAGGCGCTAGAGTGGCTCTGGTCGCAACATGGCGACGCCCCGGAGGGGCAGAGCATCGCCCCTGGTGGGCGTGCCGGGTGGATCACTTCCGGTCGGGCACATGCGGGAGTCTGTCTCTCCCCGTTTCCAGCTTCAGAAAAATACAAAAAAAAAAGAGGCAGTTGGTCATCCCTGTCAGCAAAGCTGCTCCCTCCTGGCTCTGACACCTGGCAGGTTCCCCTGAATGTGGCCAAAGCGTCCCCACTCCTGCCTTCTCACCTGCTCGTGGGACCGTTCAATGACAAAGCACAGCGGCTGGGGGCTCCCAAGCACAGGGCAACCGCTGGGGAGTCGGCCAGGCCCCCTCCCCGAGCCCTTCCGCTGGCTGCTTCCCAGGACTGTCCCCCACAAGGCCCGCGCTGCCCCTCACCCAGCCGTCCCGGCCCCGCCTACGCCTCCGCCTCCCACTTTGTCCCAGACACGCAGATCATTTGTTTTGTAATTATGACAAAGGGCATTGTGATTTGAGAGAATATACAGGGCGGGGCAAAAGTAAGTTTACCGTTATGCGTATGGAAAATAAACAATAATAAATAGGAATACAAGAATGTCCTCTGTGTTTCTCGTACTCACAACTGCAAACCTACTTTTGCCCCACCCTTATACCCACACAGATGTCTAATGGTGAGTGAGCATCATGACTTTGCTGACCCTTTAGGAGACGCGGTAGTGCTCCTTCCTCAGTGAGCGACAGCTGGACTCTCGGGAGGTCTGAACTCGGCATGGATCAGAGTGGCAGAGTAGTTCAGGGGAGAACATAAGACATACCTACCTCCTAACTCTGATTCTTCTGTATACCTGTTCAGTCCCCTAGGCAGGTGACTACTACACATCTCCAAGCCTCAGTGTCCTCATCTCCAAAATGGCTAGAATAGCAATCCCTTGTACAGAGGAACGAATGGGGGACATGAGTGAAGAACTCAGCATCATCCCTGATACACAAGGAGCACACAGTAGACATGCAAAGTGGCTGCCGCTGCTCAGATAATCCCCCATGGCCTCCTATCCAGTCCCTCATTGCAACTGCCCAGGAAGCTAGCCGTGCTTCTGCACTCGACACCCTCCACTCCTGGTTATCTGCTTACGCTTGACGGATTCACATCACTTCGGAAATCCTCAGTGCCTCCCCACTGTCCACGGGGAATAGCCATGCTTCCTAGCAAGCCCTCTGTGTGTCCCTTTCCGTGTCCTCTCCCTACACCCTCTTTCACGAGCATTTCATTTCTTCCTGTTCTCACACCTGCTAATCCTCAGCTTAAAGGGCCCCTTTGCACCCAGAGACGCCCTCTCAGTATCTGTCCTTTGGGAAGCTCTTCCTGCACCATCCACGGGAACATCGTATTCTTCTGTGGTCTTTCAGCACTAGGCCAGACCTCTCTTCCATAGCAGGCTTCTCACTGGGACTGCAACACAGGCCCACGTCCCCAGAGACTGAGCCTCTTGGAGTGAGGACTGTCAAGCTGGCCATCTCTGTACACTCTCAGTGCCTGACACAGTGTTAGCTGAGTGTTGTTGTGCCAGTGAAATGGAATAATTAGGTAGCTGTCTAACCATCCCATGTACATGCAGGTCTCCGCTCTCCACATTTTAGTCCCAGCATTTTAGAAAAACAGAAGAGGTAGAGAGGCCCAGATGCATACACACATTCCTGTGCTTAGACCAGCATTTTGGAAGCAACCCGAAGCAGGTGGCGCCCTTCCCTGCCCCCGACAGCACTCACACCGACCAGCACATGCACACTGCAGAGCCTCCACTGGGTCCTGTGCATTTCACTGTCTTTGCAGTTTTTCTGATGACTTACGGGGTCACAGGGAGCGGTCACACTGCAGGGCTCACAGCACTTCCCTGGGAATATCCGCCCTTGCAGATCCCAGCCCTTGCAGAACTGCCCTTTGCTTTCTCACTTCCCCAGGCACCTGGGAGCTTCCACGGAACTTCCCACAGCTTCCTTGTCCTGAGCAACCCATGCTTTTTGGAAACTCCTGCCACTGAACCTGTGTATCCAAACCTTCAGTCCCTGTGCAAGGCCAAGGTCTCTGATGATAGGCACACCTATTGGAGTCCTGGCAGAGGACGGTGAGATGTTTGAAACCACACACAGCCAGAATGAGCACTGAGTTCTGGAGAGTGGGCACTTCTGGGGAGGGAGGAGGGGGTGGCCGGGCTCTGACTTAGTCGTACTGTTTCATTCCTCTGAAGTGAGAGGCAGGCAATTCGGAAGCCAATACGGCAAATAGGAAGAGGGTCTTTGGTTTGTTATAACATCATATATGTATGTGTGTATATGTGTGTATTTCATAATTTAAAAAACATTTTTTTATTTATTCATTTTAGAGAGTGGGGGGGGAGAGAGAGAGAGAGAGAGAGAGAGAGAGAGAGAACAACTCCCATATCTGCCTTGACCAGTGTAGGGTCTTGAACCGGTGACTTCAGCATTACAGGTCAACGCTTTATCCACTGCGCCACCACAGGTCAGGCTTTAAAAGTATTTTTAAAAGAAGAAAAGCACTTGGGGGTATAAGCACAAAATACTGTAGGACCCTAAGCCAGCAGTAGTCTTTCCTGGGTCCTCTCCCTCATTCTTAGAGGTGGGGACCAGCCGTCCAGGACATGTCCCTTCCCTGGTGCACCCTGCACTCCCTGCTCATTCATTCTTCTAACCTCCAGCTTGTGTTAACCTCCAGCGCTCCTTGCCTCCTGGAGCCCAAACATCTTTCCTTTCAAGACCATGCCTGGCCCAACCAGCCCCAACTTCTTCCTAATTTCACACACCCTTGGCTTCTTCAGAGTGGCCCTCAGGCTGCTTAGCGCTGCCAAAGCACAGAGCCCATAGTGACAGTACCTAACAAAGGCAACACCTACACATTCCTTCACATCTCATAAGAAAATCACCCCCGAGGTTCCCTGGAATCAAACATGGGCCAAACCTGCCGCGCCACAAGAATTTCACTTGTGTTTCTGGTTTCTGAATCCTACCTTGTCGCCTTTTTACTTCCTGGGCTGGATCTCAGACTCACCTGGGAAAGGTAGACTGGAGGGACAAGGAAGAGCCTGTCTGTTTCCTGGCACCAGCTCCGCAAAGGCCAGTCGGGCTCACTTCTCTTGGGGACCCTCACTATCTGCCTCATCAGGAAGGAAGCCTTCCTTGAGAGCAGGGCCAAGTGAGAGGTGGTGTATGGCCAGTAGCCACGGCCACCATCACAGCCGCCTGGCCCATGCAGGTTCGCATTAGATTTGGACAGATGGTAATGAAACAATGGAGCCACGAACTGGTGGGCCATCATCTTTAATTCTAGCTTGCACCCGGTGGGCAAGTAAAAACATACACTGGGCTCCAAAACCCACTCATTCAGTGCTCACAAAGCTACTGACTTATCAGAGTTTCCTAGAATCAAAGGTTTTTTAGCTCACCAGACTTATTCACCTCTGTTCCCCATCTCCTTCTCTCTGCACAAACTGGCTTCTCCTTCAGCACTCCACCATCTTAGCTGCTTCTCCTGGCCTCCTCCACATGGCCTTTTTCTGCTCTCCTATAGCATGGGCTCCTCCTAGAACATAATCACTCTTCCCCCAGAACAATATGATCTCTCTTCCTTTTAAAACCTTTTGGCACAAAAGCCCTCCCCCAACACATATTAACATAATCACACCCATCCCAAGCAAGAAGGGCAACTAATATCATCACCTGGGCGACGGCTTCCACGTGGGCAGCGCCATCTTTAACAAAGTGAGCATAATATATTTTATCTGCCCAACAGGTGGGCTTTAGCTTCCTCCTCTAGGCCCTGCTTTTTCACATTCCCATCTTCTGATTCATCCTCTTCTCCCTCTTTTTATGAATTAAGATAAATTTTGCTGGCATCAAAAAGGAACTGTGGCCACCTAGTAGCAGAAAGGGATTTTATTATCTTTAAAAATAATTTTCTTTTTAGATTGGATGGGTGGTAACGCAGTGGATAGAGCATCAGCCTAGTATGCTGAGGACCCAGGTTCAAAACCCCAAGGTTGCCAGTGTGAGCACGGGGTCATTGGCTTGAGCGTGGTGTGAAATTGCAGAATTGCAAAAATTGTTAACATTAGTATTTTAAAAGGAAGAGTCAGGCCCCCTTACCCCTCTTTTCTGAGAAGATAAAAGCCCAGAGAAAGAGATTAAAAGGGCAAAAGTTAGTAACATAGTTTAACTATATTTCTCTGGAAAGACTAAGGCCACTTGCTAGACAGCAAAGAAGATAAAAGTTATCTGAAAACTTCCTCTTCCCCTTCAATAAGATCCTTTAAAAGACAATGTTTATATATCCTACACTGATTCTAACTCTTCCTCCCCTCCCTGGAGTCCTGAGAGTGACGTATAGCTCTAGACAAAGGGATCATGAGCCCCCTCCCTTTGCTTGAAAAACCTGCATTCTGTAACATTTTATATGCTAATAATCATTCCTTCTGAAATTCTTTATATTTATAAAACTTGTAAACTAAAGCAAGCAGGGACTAGCTTATTAGGTTTTCCAACATTTTTAGTAAAGGTAATTTCATCATTTAACTTCTCTCCTTATCCTAAGCTAAAACTTTTCACTGTGTGGCAACAAGGATAAATGTAAACCCTAGAAGATTTGGGAATGTTTTTGATATGTAAAACAACATTTACCACTCCTGTGTTGGGTATGTAAAACATTTATCACTACTGTACTATCTTGTAGTCAATGTGTAGGAATGTTTTTCCTTTTAATAGATCCTATAGATAAATGTTGTAAGCTTATCAGTAAATGACTTTTGTAACATGCTACCCCTCCATTTCCCCCCAACCAGTATGTGATCATGTCTATATAACCAACCTCAGGACTATAATCAAGGCTGCATGATTTGGGTTAGCTATACCCCGTGTCAGTCATATGTAGCCAGCTTATTAATAAATCTCCTCCTAAAATTTCTTCTGTGTCCTGCCTTGGTGTCTCTATGTAACCTATGATTTAAAGTAACACAGTTTATCACAGTGGGGTCACCGGCTTGAGCTTGGGATCATAGACATGACTTCTGGTCTCTGGCTTGAAGCCCAAGGTCACTGGCTTAGGCCCAAGGTCACTGGCTTGAGCAAGGGTCACTTACTTGACTGGAGCCCCTGGTCAAGGCACATATAAGAAAGCAATCAATGAACAATTAAAGTGACGCAACTACGAGTTGATCTCATCTCTCTCCTTTCCATCTTTGTCTGTCAGTCGGTCTGTCTCTCTTTCTCTAAAAATAATAAATAAGTAAGTAAATAAATAAATAAATTGTAACTTCTCAATGGAGAATAATTGACATGGGAAAAAGTGCACAAATCACACATGTTCAGTTCAGTAAGTTTTTACAAAGTGAGCACACTGTGAATGAAACCAGCTACCAGGACAAGAAACAACTCTAGCAAACCAAGGAGCCACCCCATGACCTCTTCCAGGCACTGTCCCGAACCCAAGGGTGAGTACCATCCTGACATAACAGCACAGATGAGTTATGCCTGTTTTCATACTTTGCTGAAGTAGAGTCACACAGAGAGAAATCTCTGGTCTCTGGCGTCTTTCACTCAACATTGTGCTTATGGGTATCGCTATTTTTTGTGGTTGTGGCTCTTCCTTCTCGTTGTTGTGTAGTATTCTATTGTCCACAATAGAATAGGACACAGTTGTCCACCGTCCCGTTAATGGACATGTGGATAGTTTCAGTTTGGGCTATGATGAATAACGCTATTATGCAAGAAGGGCTTTATTACTATTACTATTATTATTATTATTGTAAAAATATCACAACATAAATTTACTCTCTTAATAATTTTACGTGTATAGTATTGGTAAATGTATGCCCATTGTTGTACCACAGATCCCTAGAACTTTTCATCCTGTATGACTGAAACCTTGCGCTCATTGAACAAGACTTCCTTATTGCCCCCTCCCTCCAGTCCCTGGCAACCATCATTCTACTTCCGGTTTCCAAGAGCTTGACTACTTAGATGCCTCATATAAGTGGAATCAGGCAGTATTTTTTTTGTGACTGGCTTCTTTTATTTAGTGTAATATCCTCCAGTTTCATTCACATTGTATCATATGACAGGATTTCCATTTTAAGGTTTAATAATATTCCAGTGTGTGTTTGTATCACATTTTCTTTATCCAATCATCAGTCAATGGACATTTAGGTTGCTTCCACATCTTGGCTATTGTGACTAGCTCTCTGATGGACATGAGTGTGCAAATATCTCTGCGATTCTGTTTTCAATTCTTTGAGATATATACACAGAAATGGGGTTACTAGACCATATGATAGATTTAGTTTTTTGAGAAATTTTCCCACTGTTTTCCATAACAGCTACACCATCTTACAATCCTACCAACAGTGCACTAGGGTTCCAATTTCTCCACATCTTCACCAACTCTTGTATTTTTGATAGTGGCATCCTACTGATGTGAAATAATATCTTCCTGTGGTTTTGATTTGCATCTCCCCAATGATTAGTGATATTGAGCATCCTTTCATGTGCTTGTTGGCCATTTGTATATCTTTTTTAAAGAAATATCTATTCAAGTCTTTTGCCCATTTGAGGAATTTTATTGTTGTTACATTAAAGAAGTTTCTTTTTTTAAAAACATTAACCCCTTACTAGCTATATGATTCACAAATATTTTCTCTCATTCCCTAGTTTGCCTTTTCACTCTGTTGATTGTGTCCTTTGTTATGTGTAACTTCTTGTGTTTGAGGTAGTCCCATTCATCTATTTTACTTTTTTTTTTTACTTGTGTTTTTGGTGTTACAGCCAAGAAATCACTGTCAATTCCAATGTCAGGATGGTTTCCATGTTTTCTTCCCAGAGTTTTATGGTTTCAGGTCTTACACTTAGGTCTTAATCCACTTTGGGTTATGGTGTGAAAATAAGAGTTCATTTTTATTCTTCTGCATGTGGAAATCCAGTTTCTCAAAATCATTTGTTAAGAAGACCATCCTTTCACCCTAGTCAAAGATCATTTGACCCTATTTGTGAGGGCTTATTTCTGGGCTCTCTATTCTATTCCATGGGTTGATATATCTGTCTTTCTGTCAGCATCATACTGTTTTGATTACTGTAGCTTTGTAATATGTTTTAAAATTAGGAGTGTGAGGCCTTCAGCTTTATTATTCTTTCTCAAGATTGATTGTTTTGGCTGTTCAAGGTCCTTTGAAATTCCATATGAAATTTGGAATTGTTTTTCTGTTTTTGTAAAAACATGTTGTGATTTTGATAGAAATTGTACTGAAGCTGTAGCTTACTTTAGATAATTACAGACATTTTAATACTATTAAGTCTCCCATTCCATAAACACAAGATATACTTCTATTTATTTTCTCATTTTAATTAATTTATTTCAGCTACGTTTTATAGTTTATTCCTAAGTATTTTATTCTTTTTGATATAAATAGAATTGTTTTCTTAATTTCTTTTTCTAATTGTTCGTTGCTAGTGTGTAGAAATGCAACAAGTTCTTAAGTGCTAATTTTGTATCCTGCAACTTTGCTGAATTTGTTTATTAGTTCTTACAGTTCTTTTGTGTGAAATTTTTAGGGTTTTCTACATAGAAGTTGATGTCATCTATGAACAGAGATTACTTTATATCTTACTTTATATCTGGATGCATTTTATTTCTTTTTTCTTGCATAATTGCTTTAGTTAGGACTAGGGGGGGCTTTTTAAGGCTCTATGTCCCCTAAAAAGGCTGTCTTTCTTCCTTCCCCAAATTTCCAGTGTGCTAAATTTACTCTTTTGAGTTCACTGACTTGCCCAAGGTCACAGTTAATATTTGATGAAGGCAGACATTAGACTGAGATCCACCTGACTTCAGAACTCACAGGTCCTCCTCACTTTCCCTCTTAAACTAAGAGAGCTATCATTATTTAAATGACATTATTAAATGAACTGATCACACCCACTAACACCCCAACATAGATTACTTTAGAAAAAGGAGCCCTAAGATTGGGTCAATACTGATGTGATTTGGGAAGCAAAAAGAGAAGGGGGGGGTAGAATTGGGGCAAGGAAAAAAAGGGGCCTTTTGCAGAAAAAAAAAAAAAAGTAGCGAGGCCCCTAGTTAAGAGGTGGAGTAAAGGGGAGTATAGGTGATGGAGTCTGTGTAAACTCTGATTGACGTGGCTACCTGCTTCTCAAACTCCCATCCATGGCATATCACCAGCATGATTTTTTTTTGAAAATAGTTTTTTTTACTTATCTATTCATTTTAGAGAGAAGGAGGAGAGAGAGAGAGAGAGAGAAGGGGGAGGAGCAGGAAGCATCAATTCCCATATGTGCCTTGACCAGGCAAGCCAGGATTTTGAACCGGCAACCTCAGTGTTTCCAGGTTGACGCTTTATCCACTGCACCACCACAGGTCAGGCTCACCAGCATGATTTTTATTGTATTCTAGTACCATATGCACAATTACTTACACTGTTTTTCTAAAAATAAATATATTTTAAAGGAGACTTTACATGTCTACTTTAAATCACTACCAGAATCATTAGCCACAAATAGAATATAATTGTAGAAAATAAATACAATGAAAACAATAGCATGTTGTTAAATTCTAACTAAATGGTTGTCTGCCAAAGGATGCCAGTCTGAGGCCTATCTTCTCTGTTAAAGAGAGAGATTAGCATGAGTTAGGGAGGTGTGGAAAACATTACCACTGGGCTAAATTTATCCTTGATGCAATTAGAAAGATTCTAAAACAGATTAAAAGGGAATAACTTTCTCACTCCGTGATTCAAAGTTATTTTATGCTGGGTTGATGTACCACCTAAGAGTACCTCCCACACCTCCAGTGGGACATGTCCTTAAGTAAAGAACATCAGGTTTTGCTTTGTTTTTATCAAGAGCCCAAAGTCCCACCCCAGAGGAGCCACGGAATTGGGGGTTGTGGCTGAGAAGGGAATCTGAGGCCTTTCTAGAAGGGAGCAGGTAGGAGACTGAGAAATGCAAATATCCCTGCCCCCCAATCAGCTTTCCTAGGAGGATCTGTGGGGAAGCAAGAGCCATTTAAAGTTTAGAGATAAGAAAGGAAGCTGGGAGGTCTGCTGTGAATTCCTAGCTTCAGTTCTCTCTTCACTCTTCCCTCTTTCCTCTTCATTCTTCTCCCTTCTTCTCCTCCTCTTCCTCCTCTCTCTCTCTCCATCCTCCCCACTACCTATTAATGTACATAAAGTAGTTAAATAGGAAGCACTTAAGCAACTACAAAGAAAGAAAATGGTTAATGGTTAATCTTGGGAAAAACAGAACCTAGAAGCCAGAAATAAACAGACTGAAATCTTGACTCCTTAACATGAAAAGACTTCTTTCTGTATAGCAAAAAGCATGGTTAAATAACATTTGAACTTCCTCCAAAAAAACCCCACAAAACCCCAAAACTGAAAAATTTATAATACAGGTAACAATCCAGAGGTTAATATCTCTACTATGCAAAAAGAACTCCTACAAGTCAATACAAACAAACAGTTCAATAGAAAAATGGACAAGGCCTGACCTGTGGTGGCGCAGTGGATAAAGCGTCGACCTGGAAATGCTGAGGTCGCCGGTTCGAAACCCTGGGCTTGCCTGGTCAAGGCACATATGGGAGTTGATGCTTCCAGCTCCTCCCCCACTTCTCTCTCTCTCTCTCTCTCTCTCTCTGTCTCTCTCCTCTCTAAAAATGAATAAATAAAATAAAATTTAAAAAAAGAAAAATGGACAAAAGGAATGGACAGGAAACTTTTAGAGGAAAAAATGCAAATAGCTAATATATACATTAAAAAATGATCAGCGCCCCCTAGTTATCAGAGAAATTCAAATGAAAACAAGATGCTATGTTAGACCTATCATCCATGTACATATATAAATTATATATGAAATATGAACCTGGTCATATTTTTTTAAAAAGGGCACTTCCACAGATTGTGCTTTGTTTTTGTTGTTGTTGTTGGTTTTTGATTTTGTTTTTTACAGAGACAGAGAGTCAGAGAGAGGGATAGATAGGGACAGACAGACAGGAACGGAGAGAGATAAGAAGCATCAATCATTAGTTTTTCAATGCAACACCTTAGTTGTTCATTGATTGCTTTCTCATTTTTGCCTTGACCGTAGGTCTTTGGCAGACCGAGTAACCCCTTGCTCAAGCCAGCGACCTTGGGTCCAAGCTGGTGAGCTTTTGCGCAAACCAGATGAGCCTGCGCTCAAGCTGGCGACCTCGGGGTCTCGAACCTTGGTCTTCTGCATCCCAGTCCGACGCTCTATCCATTGCGCCATTGCCTGGTCAGGCTGTGCTTTGTTTTAATACCTTTGAAAGACAATCTGATAAAATCTACCAATATTTCAAATATCCATATGCTTTGGCTCAGAGACACACTTTTAATGAATCTACCTTATTCAAGGACAATTGTACAAAAATATTTGTTGCAACTTTATTGGTAATAGTACACCACCAGAGGTGACCTTAATGTCTACCAATAGAGAAATGGTTATATATAGTACAAATCATTCATTCTATGGGATAGTACGCATTCTATCAAAAGAATGAAATAAAACTGTTATGTACTATGGATATTGCTTAGTGAAAATAGCAAGTTCCAGAGTATTATGTAGATATCCATATATATTCCTAAAATGAGATCAAAACCATTTAGAAATGGTGAACTAAATGCTTTTTACTTAATAATCAGTGCTTACATGGTTAATATTTTTTCACGTATTTACCTTTGCATATCCACACTGTTCCAGCAGGTGTAGTGCCTGCTGAAATATTATTTGAACATCCCTTTTGAAAATTCCTTCAAATGGCTTGTTATGTTACATTTGATGACTCAGTTTGTGTCAAATCCTCTCCTTTCATGCATGGTGTGTTTCAGTCTGGAAAAATAGTCAAAAGTTCTACAGTGCCAAGCTGGTCATACACACAATTTGTTATGTTTTTATTTTCAGAATTTGCCAAGTGACAAGTGATGTGCTAAGCTGTATCCAGCTCAAAAGGCAAACTTCTCAGGGGCCTGTAAACACATAGGCCAATGCAAGGGATGCTTACCACGCCCTGGAGAGTGATGACCACCGAAAACTCTGGATGCTCATGAGAGAGGATTCTTGTAATAAGCTTGGCCTATGGACACTCTCCATCCCATACACCTGTTGGCTCCACTCTCCAATCCATTTTAGCTTACCTCATACACATAGGAAGAGATGGAGGGAGGTACCCCAGAATGCCATTGGGGTTATACTTGATGATTGATAGTGGAAAGAGTGGGCTTGATAGGGACTTTATTTCATGTTCAAACTTTTGTATCACTTAAATTTTTCAATGATTACATACCAACTCAATTAAAATATTTGTATGAATTGGACAACAACCAAAAATTGTATGGCTCAACTCTGGCCAGATAGTACAGTTGGTTGGAGCATAGTCCCAATGCACAGAGGTTGTCAGTTCAATTCCCAGTCAGGGCACATACAGAAACAGATCGATGTCTCTCTCTCTCTCTCTCTCTCTCATTTTCTCTTTCTCTAAAAGCAATACAATAAATTGAAAAATGAAAGTATGTCTCAACAAGCTTTAGGATAACTGCACTTTTACTTAATGAGAGATATGTTTTCTGTTTAGGTTCAATATGGAAGTTACTCTTTTCACCAAAGAAACCAAGTTCCATGTATCACCATTACCACCACATTGGCTGCAGAGCATGCAGTGTTCAAATTAAAGAGGTGCAGGAGCAAAACTGTAGCATCACAAATGAAAAAAAGGGAAGCTGTTGGAGAGTAATAAATTGTAAGTAGCACACAGTTAGCAAAAAAACATACTGGAAGATGCAGGCTCTTTTAAATGCCAATGTAGAGGATGCATTTAAAAAGAAATTTCAGCAAGTAAAAGCAAATCATTTTTTAAGTGCTTTTGAAAGTAGTTTTCACCATTATTTTCTAGATTCATTCCTTACTGCTTTTTCATGTATTTATCACAATTTGAAATTGTTTTAATTACTTGTCCTTTTACTTTTTGTTTGTCTCTCCCCTCCACAGACTATAAGTCCACAGGAGTAGGGACCATTATCTGCCAATCACAGTCTCTGGCAAATTATAGGTGCTCAACTAATTTCTTGGATGAATGAATGAATAAATGAAAATAATAATAAAGATCCTTACATAAGGAAATAACAATCTCAGAACAGTCTATTTTGGGACAAAAAATAGAATAGAATAGAAAACTTAGAGATCAAAATGCCTGCAGGACATAGGAAGAGAAATTTGGCAGAATATAAAGAGAATACTTGGCTAAGGGTTTTCACCAGTTCCTTAGTAAAGAGAAATTGATTAATACCTTAAATTTACTTTCCAAATAAATACCTAAAACTTATAAATTGTTGTATATCCATATGCTCAAGTGAACTGTTATATAAAGAGTATAGATTTTTTCAATTCATAATGTGAGTTTAAGGCAGACCAATCTGGGTATGAATTCCAACCCCAGCAATGTGGGGGACTGTGTATGCTCCTGACTCCAATAAATGGGAAATATTTATGAGACAATTGGGGAGATTTGAACACTAGTAGAAAGTAGGCAGTGTTAGAGAATTGTTCACTTGGATGAATGGTTCCAACTATTGTGTTTACATTTAGAAAGGTTCATCATCTACGAAGACATGCATTGTGGATGAAATGGCAGGATGTCTGGGATTTACCTTAGAATAACGAGTGAGAGCTGGCTCGGAAAATGGGTAAAACAAGATTGTGAAGTGATGGTTGTTGAAGCTGGGAATTGGCTGCACAGGACTTCACCATTCCATTCCCTTTACTTTTGTATAAATTTGAATATTTTTCAGTCATTTTTTGATTTAGAAATTAAATTAATGGGGTGAGATTGCTCAATTAGAGTACATAGGTTTCAGGTAAACATTTTTATAGCATTTGAACTGTTGATTGAGTTGTGTGCCCATCACCCAAAGTCAAATCATTTTCCATCACTGTATATTTGTCCCTCTTTATTCTCTCTTGACATTTTCATAGTCAAAGTTTAAAAACAAACCAATATGTAGGTGTAGGCTAGAATAACACACCAGTTCAATGATCTGGGTAAATTTCAAACCTTTTCTATGCTTCCGTTTTCTTACTTGCAAAGTTGGGATAATAATAATAACTATGTTATAGATTGCTATGGGGTTTAAGTAACATAATACATATATAAAACAGAACAGTGACTGGCACGAAGTAAGGGCTCATAAATATTAGCCGATGTTGATATAAATTTTATTAGGAAAGGAGAGAGCATAGATAAAGTCAAAACATATATGTACCAAAATGTTAATGTAGGCAGAGGGATTATGGGTAATTTTAATATTCTTTCATTTGTTTAACTATATTTTCTGATATTTTTCTAAGTGAATGTGGATTCTAGCCCTGACCAGATAGCTCAGTTGGTTAAAGCACTGCCCTAAAACACAGAGGTTGCCAGTTTGACCCCTGGTCAGGGAACATACAGGCATAGATCTATGTTCCTGTCTTTCTTTCTCTCTCTCTCCTTTCCTCTCTTGCTAAAATCAATCAATAAATTTTTTTAAAAAAATAAAAAGTGAATGTGGATTGTTTGTGTAATAATAATTTAGCCGAATATTACCTCAAATCTTTTTATTAATAAAATGAAATTGTCTAATAAAAATATAATAAATGCAAAATTGAATTAATCATTAATTGGAAGCTAGCAAGGATCAAGGAGAGAACAAGTCAGAGAAAGGGAGGCGGGGCCAGGCCCAGGGAGGTAGACAAGGCTGCATGTGTCAGAGAGCCCTCTCCAGAGGAGAGAGGCCTCTGAAGGCTCTCCAGAGACAGCCTGCCCACACAGCAGTCCTTTCTGCTCGCTTGTCCTTCCCCTCCATTACAAAGATTCAGTTCTTGCCTGGCCTTTCCACTCAACATATTTTCTTCTTAGAAGAAAGTACTCTATAACAACCACAATGATCATTCTCCCAAGGTCGGCTCCAAAACCTACACCTCCAGCCCCCACTGTCTCCCAGCAGCCTACTGAGCAATTTCAACTTGGTGTGCTTGTTTTCACCTTTAGTCTCAAGATAGATATAATAGCATGAATCCTCTCCCACCCCCACAATAACACTCACTAATATCTGTCCATTTCACTAGGCCTCCACTCTCCGGAGAAAAAACCTGCCTCTCTTTCTGCTCTCGCAATTGATTCCATTTGACATTATCTACATAGTAGCCTATTCAGGGCTGGGCACTGAAGTTAGAAAGATGAAATATGGGCTTTTCTCTCAGGAGTCAATGCTTATGACAATGCCTCTGCTTGGCGTGCTCTTTGATCATTTTTCATTCAATGTACTCTAATTCATCCTTCAATATTAAGTCAAATATTACTTCTTTTGTGACATCTTTTCTAACTTCTTTCTCTGAGGCTTCAGCTTGATATATGCTGCCCTGTATTGTGCTTACATGGTGTGGAAGAGTCTGCTAATTGTTCCCCAACGTTTAGCATACCCCTTTGCTTCCCAGCAACAGACTTCCTAAATGTTAGCCCACAAAGTGACCTTCCAGAGGAAAGACTACATTTCCCACCACCCTTTGCAGTTAGTTGAAGCCACATGACCAAATTTCAGGCAATGGGATGTAAAAGAAAGTGAGATAGGTAACTTCAAGAGAGAAACTTTGGAGGGAGGGGTTATGGTGTTCTTTCCCACTTCTTCCATCCTTCTGATTGGAGTATAGATATACTATAAGCCATCTTGGTTCCAGAAGATGAGGGTATCACCCAATGGAACATAGCCACCATACCAAACCTTAGATACCTACCATCATTCTGTCATGTAAAAGAGAAATAAACCAACTTATTTAAGCCACTGTTATCCTGCATCTCTGAGAGAGGCAGCTAAACCTATTTCTTAAATAATATACTTGCTTACCTCCAACTGCCCCTCTGCCCACCTGAGCTGTGAATCAGAGGAGGAAAAGCATGAGGCAGAAGGAATATTTGAAGATGTATGAACCCCAAGCAGAGTAAATTCAAAACAACAACGAATATACCTACACACATCATAATGAAACTGCTGAAAACCAAGACAAAGAGAAAATCTTGAAAGCAGTTAGGAAAAAAACCCAAACAGAAAACACATTTATTTGCCCAGTGCTTGACACTGAACATGTCCTTGAAAAACATCCATTGAATGAATGAATGATGGCTTGTGCGAGTGTTTGATAGACTCAGATGACTTTGTTACTAAGCATGTTGTGATAGAAATAACACTGGGATGGGCGTCAAGTGGTGGGAGTTCTAATTCCAGCTCTGCCTTCATTAGCAGCATGAAACCAGACAGCCATTTCCTCCTCCAGACCTTGTTTCCTCACTATAAAATGAGAGAGCCAGGTTTCTGCCCCTGATAATGGCAAAGTAGTTTTTTACAGATCAACCCTCCTACTGAGAACATCTCAGACAGCTAGACAAAAATATGAAAGGAAAAAAAAATGTTGGTTTAAGGTATTAGAGAGAGACCTTGGCAGCCAGGACTTGAGGAGACTGGATTCAGTGAGAAGGGATCAAACTGAAGTGAGTTCAACAATCTGCTGACACCTTGCCCCACAGTGTTCTTGCTGATTCATAAGTAGTTCAGAATGAGTGGATAAGAAGTCAGCAGACCAGGAAACCTAAGAGTTTAGCACGCTACCCTCAGCTCTCACTGGCTGTACAGACTTGAAAACACAAAAATGGAGTGCGTCTAAAACATTTCCATTGGCCTGGAAACAATAAAAGTACTAACTTAAAGTAAAATCTAGTAATTTGTGAATATAGATTATAACCTCTGAGGTAACTATTTAAAGAAGAGTAGAAATATATATATAAAACAGACTACTGCAGGAGGAAGTAGAGAGATAAATATATTTGATATGTCCACAATCCGTGGAGGCAGAATGCACATTTATGGTTACCAAGGACAAGGGGAGGAGGAAGTGGAGAGTAACCGCCTAATGGCTCTGGGCTTTCTTGGGCTGATGAGGTCTTAGAACTAGATAGATATGGTATGGTGGTTGCACAACAGTGTGAATGTACTAAATGTCACAAAGTTGTTCACTTTAAAATGGTTAATTTTATGTTATATGATTCACCTTAATAAAAATTTTAAAATACCAAAATATTGAAAATACTACATTTATCCTACAGAAGGCAAGAAAAAAAAAGGGAAAAAGGAATACTGAACAGGTAGGATAAAAGCAAAAAGTAAGATGGTAAAATTAAACCCAGTGAATAGTTACATTAACTATAAATGATCCTAATATATCCATGAAAAGACAGAAAGTATCATAAAACTCAACTATGTGCTGTTTATAAAAGACACACTTTAAATATCAAGATATATGAAGGTCATGTGAAGGAAGAAAAAGGATATACCATATAACCATAAGTCTACAGAAAACAGTAGAGCTGAAACTAATACCAAAGTAGACTTTGAGGCAAGAAGTATTACTACAGACAAAGAGAAACAACTCATACTAACAAAAATTCAACCCCCAGGAAGCTATAGCAATTCTAAATTTAATTGTACGACTCAAAAATATGAAGCAAGCCCTAGCCGGGTAGTAGTTCAGTTGGTTAGAGCATTGTCTCATTATCCTAAGGTTGGGGGTTGGATCCCGTCAGGGCACATACAAGAATCAACCAATGAGTGCATGAATAAGTGACACAATGAATCGATGTTTCTCTCTCTCTAAAGTCAGAAAATTAAAATTTTAAAAATATATACGAAGCAAAACTTGACAGAATTAAAGAGAAACCAGCACTCTAGAGTAATGGTAGAAGATTTAATATACCTCTCTTTGTAACTGATAGAACAAACAGGAAAAAAAAATCACAAAAATATCCAAGATTTGAGCACCACAATAAACACACTTGATCTAATCAACTTATAAAGGATGTTGCACCCAGCTACTGTAGGATGCACACTTTTCTCCAAGTTTATCGAACTCTTACCTTTACTAACATTGATCGTTCTTGGGGCCATAAAGCAAATCTCAACACAATTCAAAGGATTGAAATTCTACAGAGTATGGTCTCTGACCACAGCAGAATTAAGCTAGAATCAGTAACAAAATGATAACAAGAAATTTCTAACAGTTTGGAAATTAAGCAACATACTTCTAAAATGAGGAGGCCAGACAGATGCTCTCAAGGGTCCCATCAAGGTCTGATTGTCTCTGAGTCTGAGCGCCTCATTTGCCAAGTTTCCACTTCATGCTGAGCAGTGCAGACCCAATGGCAATCTTTCCTCGTGTCTTTGGAGGCTAATGGGATTATCAGCCTCTGCCTCATTCTTTCTGAGAGAGAGAAAGAGTAATTCCCTGGGCAGATCAGGACAAGCTCCTACTTGCTCTTCTCCCTCCCTCTGCCTCCTGGAGTTCTGCAGGCAACAGTCATGCATCTCAAAAATTCCCAACTTGAGGACTATGTCACATTCCAGATTCCCTTGAGGCTCTACCAGCCCAATGCCACTCCATTTCCAAGGCTGCTCACAGGAGGGGCTGCAGCAGTGACCTAGAAAATCATGCCTGAACTATGTGCAGACTGCTCAGACAGAACCCAGGGAGAGTGAGACACCAACAGCTTGGGGGCATCCTCCTGTCCTGAACTCTCAGCCTGGGCCACTTGTGGTCACCTCGTATGGGCTCCTGAAGATGGCTCTAAGCAAGTTTTATTAAACTGGCATCCCCTGATTGGAGGCGTAAGTAAGACCTAGTATAGACTGACTCCCAAACTGCCAAGAGCTCTCTTCAGTGACCCTGCCCAGCCTCTCCACACGCTTATTTACTGGGAAACATTGTATGCTCCGTTATGCTAGAGTAACATAACTGTTATCATTTAACAGGCATCCAAAACTCATTCATTCAACATTAAGCTACTACTAAGTGCCAGGTACTCTGCTAGACATTAGTGTTACAAAGAAGAATCATAGAGATTTGTAACTAAGAGAATTAAGCTTCAAAGTGTTAGCAGGAGTATTTTCAGAGGTATCCACTGGGACTATCCCATGGAAGGTCTGAAGGCCAGTATCTTCCTGAAATCAGCCTGGGCTATGGCCAGTCCTGGAGCATAGAAGGGTCCAGGTCTTATAGCTCCACAGTCAAAACCAGTAAGTGGCCTTCCCCCAGCGCCACCCCCAGCATCAGGGCCCCTGCATCCTAAATTATAGGACACAGACATTTCTGAAGTCCCTCTCAAAGCAGACAGATGGTTATCGGGCACATGCACTTGGTAACAATAGGCAAAGCCACTATTACCCACAGAGGCAAGTTACTAGTGTTGTAACAGAGCCTCCTGGTCCCAGGGATGAGGCCTAGAGAGGGCTCTCACAGTCTCACGTAGCACTGTACTTGCATATTCACAAACAGACAAAATGAACAGAAGACATGTTCCTGTGGGAGAATGAGTAGGAGAGCTGGTGCTTAAAGTGATGACTAACTATAAGGACCAGTGTGAGGAGCGGGGCCAGCAGCATAGATGTGGCTGAGATAGGTGCTAAGGGACTAGCAGTACTCCATGGAGGTCTGCTGGCTCAGCTCTGGGCTTCCATGCAAACAGCTGTGATGTCTGGGGCACCTTACCCAAGTGCTGCACAAGAGATGTCTGTCCGAACCGCTGCACCGCCAGCTCCTTGTGGCTTTGCACTCAGAGACAGGAGCATGCACAGATCACTAGCAGGCTGACCACCTCAGCTCTGATCCAGGCCAGCCTCCAGGTCTCCAAGCTGACCTGCAACCCTGCTGCCCAAACGAGGTGACTGACAGCCAGCTGAGCGCAAGTCCCACGGGCATCACAGAATCAAAGTAGAAGAGGTCATTCGGCTAATCCCCCATGGCTGGGAAAGGAGGCAGAGGTCTGCTGGCTCCCCAGACCTGCACGAAATCCTTCTTCTTTGCCTTCCCGGTCCTCCATCTGGCTGGATCCTGGAGCACTGAGAAAACACACACATGCACACACATGCTCGCATACATAGGTAGGTCCACACATTCGTGTGCTTACACACACAGGTGCACACAGCAGATGCAGAGCGGAGCCCTGAGCCCTGGCTGGTGGTTCTGGGTGTTGCTGACGTGACAGTGTTCACTTCCGGTTTGGCTTCCATGAGGCCTGGGATAAAGAACACAGGGTATTGGGGTCCAGAGAAGGTCCACAGTCATGGCCTCCTGCTGGGTGAGGCAAAGGTGCCCTCAGAGAACAGCAACCTGTCCCCACATGCAGAGGCAATTGGTCAACTTCTTCCCAGGGCCCCCCAGTCTCTGCGGAGTCCCTCAACACTATTCCTCATGCTGAGAAGAGGGCCAGACCCAGCTTCTCAGTGCCAACTCCCGATCCTGGCATAAAGGGTGAGGGACAACATTCTAAAACAGAAAAAGGAAGATGGCTGCTCCCTTCTATGCGAAGAGCTCCTTTCCGAACAGCTAACAGGGAAGAAAATGAACATTTACTACATACATGCCACATGTTTTCACATGTGGTCTCAACAACCAGGGAGATGGGTAACAGTTTTCAGTTTTACAGAAAGAGAAACGGAGGCCTACAAATGCTAGTTATGTCGCTTGCTCAGTCACAGACTCACTGAAGGGTGGGGCAGGAATTCAAACGCAGGTCTCATTAATGGGTGGAAAATAAAGGCTTGAAGGGCAAGGTGGTGATTTGGGAAAGAAACATGTGGACAGGGTAGAACTGAGTAGAAGCACAAGACACGAGGAATCTGAGTTTACTTTTTAAAACCTGACTTTCTAAAGAGAGGAATGTATATATATATATGGACTATATGTCATTTGTGGTAAGTTTTCAAAAAGTAATAGATTGCTTTCCCTCTGAGTTAATCCATTTCCAGTCTAATCTAAAGACTTGAGCCCGTGGCAGAATTGCCGAGTAACCTTGGACAAGCCACTTAATCCTCTGGAAAGAGGCAGACTGGAGATAGCCCAGAAAGAGGCTGGCAGAGGGAGAAAACTGGAAGCTGCCACTGTGACTGACAAAGGCTAGGAACGTGGATGTGGAAGCTCAGCGGGAATAAGCAGATATCTGGAAGAGGGGGCGAGCAGAGAACATGGGGGGCCAGAGGACAGAGGAGGGCACTCAGTTATGATCTCCATGTTGCCAAGACCTCATCTGATTCTTCCATCACCCCTAACAGGGCCTGGGGCTTAGGAAGTATTCAATGATGAGCTAAGAAAAGAGCCAAGAAAATGGAATCTTCTGCTCAAATAGAGAAGATAGGATTCTCAGAGGGCCCTGCAGGGCTTGTGTCTGGGCGCCCAGAACAGTGCTGGCACAAAGTAAATGCCCAATATCCATTTATTGGACAAATTAATAAATCAGGATATCTAGTGTCTGACCCAATTCTGCTTCTCTGTGAATCCAAACAAATCAATTTAGCCTCTCAGAATCTCACTTTCATCATCTGTAAATTGAAGAGCCTGGACTGCACAAGCCCCCGCTCAGGGGCATAGCCCCAAGGCTAAGGGTCCCACCAGCCAGAGCCCACCCCCTTAAAGAGGTGAGTGGGATCAACACCAATAGACCAAGGGGTCTATAAATGGCAGCCTGGGGTCAAGAATCCTCTGGAGGAAGAGGCGGAGTAGCCCCTTTGGCTGGAACATAGGAGACAGTGTAGAAATTTATTCTCTCTCTCTCTCTCTCTCTCTCTCTCTCTCACACACACACACACACACACACACACACACACACACCACTCTTTCTCATCTCCCAAGCCACCCTTATCAGCTTAGTAAACATTTTGGTTTGATATGTCAGTCAGGAAAATTGAATCTCTGGCCCCCAACAACTTCTCACAGACCCCACCACCACCACCACCACGTAGCCCTGTGTTATATCAAATGTGAGCTCCATTTCCATCTCTTTCCTCTGCATCCCATCCCTCATCTGTGCCCACCACTCATGAGGCCCCCCACAGTACCAGAGGGACCTGGTCATGGGTTCTAGCCTCCCCCACCCCCCGGCACTTATGAGCTGATTGACTTTGGGAAGTCATTTAGCCATTCTGCCTCCAGCTTCTCATCTCTGAAATTAGGTAATAGTGCTTAGCCGCAGGCTTTTGGCAAAAATTAAATGAGAGTGAACAGAAAGAACCCTGTATACTGCAATAGGGTATACAGAGGAGGGCACTCAGTTATGATCTCCATGTTGCCAAGACCTCATCTGATTCTTCCATCACCCCTAACAGGGCCTGGGGCTTAGGTATCTGATCATCCTAGCCTGCACTTCAGCAAGAATCCTATTAAGTCAATTTAGCTGCCATGATGGTCCAGCTCACAGTTATCAAGCCAGGCACTGGGCCTTAGTGTTCTAAGTCTTCAAAGTAGCCCCAGAAGGCAGGGATCAGAATCATCATCCCCTTTCCACTGATAAGAAAATGAAGGCACCAACTGGTTGAGTGTCTTGTCCAAAGTCAGGCAGCTAGTCAATGACAGAGCTGGGACTTGAACTCAGAAAGTCTGGCTCCAAAGCCCATAGCCTTAACCACCAGATGACATGACTTCTCATCCTGTTCATTCTCTGATGGATTTCATGCTTAATTACTCTCTCCATCACCAATTTGGGGGTACAGAGAACCAAAGAGACAAGGCTCACATACAATCCTGCTTTTCAAGGGAGCATCCCTTTGCATCCTAATAGTCACTTTGGGGCTTACAAAGATAAGCCATTGTAATGGGTGCTCCGTAATGTGATTTGACCAACAAAAACATTGGTACACAAAAGAAGTAACTGGCGCAGATTTCTGCATTAGCATCTATTTTTGTTGTGTTCTGCTTTTGTTTAATAATAAGGGGGAGGAGACCAAGCTTGAGCACTCATCTGCAGCAAGAATTGCCAGGGCCTAGAAAACAAAATGAGTTTTAATTTCTTCCAATTTTATTGCAACTTTGCCAGTGGACATCTGTGCTCATGCATTTGGAAGCCATCATACACGGCTAACACTTTCCCATAATTGTCTTTTGAAAATTCCTCTGACAGTGTGAAGGAAAGGGCCCAAACACGGATTAAACATCACATGACAATACTTTCCCAATTCTATGTGGCAAACTGATACTTTTCTTTTTCTGTCAAGATAATAGGAGGGGGGAAAATGACTTATCAGAGTGGAATAGCAGTACACTAGGGCTCAGGGAACTTAGGCTTTCATTGGGCTCTGCTACCTACTCTCTAGCTGTGTGGCCTGAGGCAGGTGACTTCACCTCTCTGGGATTCTGCTTCCAAATTAGAAAATGAGATGTTTAGACCACCTGATAGCCAAAGACCCCCTTCCGAAATTTTCTGTGTCTCTGATACAATGTAGTGCCAGGTGACCTTCATAGCATCAGCATTTTGGCTTTGGATGAAATTTAAGGTTAACAGGGTGAGTGAGGGGAGAATCTGCAATTAATTGTACATATTCATAAGCATAAAAAAGCCATTTTATGTCAGCAATCCCACATACACGATGTAAGTGGGGACATCAGGCTGAGCAAGTAGACAACGTGGAGCAGCGGACAGTGATGAACAGTGTCTCTGAAGGTGTGGACGTGCAGGTCGCATGTGACCAGAGTTGTGTTTTTCAAGAGAAGATGGAAGTTTATATTTTTACATATGATTTCCTAATATTGAATACCTACTGGGGCCAAAGAAAACATACTCAGGGCCCCTGGTGGCCACCCCTGCCTCGCAGCCACGGGCTCTTCAGCCCTTCCCTCTGCTCCCCCAGCACCTGTTCTTCCTCTGGCAGGCAGAGCAGCCACTCTGCTTTCTCATCTGTCTCCTCTGCGGGCCCAGAACGTTCTGAGAGTCATCAGTTTAAGTCAGTCTTGAGTCACACATCATCAATAATCCATAGACTAAAGCAGGGGTAGTCAACCTTTTTATACCTACCACCCACTTTTGTATCTCTGTTAGTAGTAACATTTTCTAACCGCCCACCGGTTCCACAGTAATGGTGATTTAGAAAGTAGGGAAGTAACTTTATTTTATAAAATTTATAAAGCAGAGTTACAGCAAGTTAAAGCATATAATAATAATTACTTACCAAGTACTTTATGTCAGATTTTCGCTAAGTTTGGCAGAATAAATCTTTATAAAACAACTTATTGTAGTTAAATCTATCTTTTTATTTGTACTTTGGTTGCTCTGCTACCGCCCACCATGAAAGCTGGAACGCCCACTAGTGGGCGGTAGGGACCAGGTTGACTACCACTGGACTAAAGGAACCTTATTACTTACAACTAACATGGCTTGAACAACAGAAATACATTTTTTCACAATTCTAGAGGATGGAAAGGCCAAGAGCAAGGTTCCAGCATGGTTCAGTTTATGGAGAAGCCTCCCTTTCTGGCTTGGAGATAGCTTCCTACCACAATGGAAGTGATTCTGAAGGGTAATCGCTGGCCTTATTGTCCATTGATGCCTCTGTGGATAAGCTTACCTGTCTTTAAAAAGTACATTCCTAGAGGCAACTGGAGAGAGCCTTACCCAATGCTATCTATGTATTAGCCCATCATTGCAGGGAGGTCCTGAGTTCAAATCCTGACTCCTCCACTTACTAGTGTGTGCCTTTGGACATCTAAGTTCTCTGGGCTTCCTTTCTCCTTCCCTACAAAATGGGGCGTTTATTATTCCTACTTTGTGATATAAATACCAACTTAACTTTCAGTATCAAAGCAAAGAGACCCATAAAAACACTTGATCTTAAACCTCACAGATAGGGGTAGCCAAAGAAAGTGTTGCTATTAACTCTAGGTTAGAGAGATTCTTTGCCTCATTTATACATAATTTGCCTGTGGATAGTTCTGTCGGACATCTTTAGACACTAAGTCTTTTCAGTTAAAGAAATGCACATTAGAAACATCATATATATTAAAATTAAAGAGCAGTTAGCTTTATAAATATAGAAATGTTCCAGAAATTCTCTGAACCTCTCAAATCTTGCTTGGTTCTATGTGCTTTACTATCTTATTCATATATGTGTGTATAAGTCTGTGAGGTATGGTGTGTTGGTGTATCTGTGTGTATTTGTGCAAAAAGCAGTAGGTTAAATGCAAAGACTGCAAGCTTTCAGAAAAAACGAATGGATGCTGTGATAGTGATTCATGAATAACTGCTCAGGATGATTCCTGACTAAATCTACATAAAAACAGCTGCCAACATTAATTTAGGGAACTGGAATATATTAAGGGCCTACGCTGTGCCAGACCAGATGCCAAAAGTGTTATTTGGTATCTCATTCATCCCTTAAATAAGCCCATGAAACTGTGTGTCACCGTTCTCACCTATAAGATGAGAAAACTTGGGCTCTGAGAGGTGAAGTAAATTGCCCAGTTACACAGGTATGAAAGGCTGAAGTCAGGATGGGCGCCCAGGCACAAGGTTTCTTTGCAGGATGATGAAAATGTTCTAAAATTGGGTGGGGGTGATGCTTGCACAATTCTTTGAGTATATGAAATATTGCTGAATTATAATACACTTCAAAAGGATAAACTTTATGATATACAAATGATATCACAATAGAGCTATTACCAGTTTTAAAAAGTGCATCCAGGTCTGCCTGACTCCAAAACCCAACTTGTGTAAGGGTTATTTTGAGCTAAAAACAACTGAGGAGCAGATAGAAGAAAAACTCCCCACCCTCCCATTATTTGCCTAAAACCAGAACAGAATAAAAGTTATCTTTTTTTATGAAGGACTAAAGTAAATCACTAGAGACAACTTTAGACTGTTATCAGCTGGAAGACAACACCCAAGGCATCTGCAGAACAAGCTTTACTAACTAGCCCTTACTTTCCATTAGTCTCCTCACATGTTTGCCTTCCCACAATTTGCTGCCCCAGAAACTTAAAGTCCTTTTCTTTTGCCTTGTCTTGTTACTTCTCTAAAATTTATTATTCTTTGTTAAGATGCTATATAAACCCAAATTCTAAACACCCCTTTGAGTTATTCATCTCTGGGTACCCCCATGTGTATACACACTGCACAAGTCAATAAACTTTTTTTCTCTTGCTAATCTGTCTTTTGTCAGTCTAACTGACAGGGCCCCAGCCAATGGACCTAAAATGGGTGGAAGGAAAGAAGTTGTTTTTTTTTTCTTCCCACCCCTATAAAGGCCAGATCTGATTACATGATCTTGTCCTCCAAACTGGACTCTCACTGCTTTTAGCACACCTGCCATTCTATTACATCTGCCAGAAATCCACAAGCAGCACAGGCAGCTTCTTGTCCCTCAGCTCCATTTCCAACTCATCACGGAGTCTTGTTGATCTCTTTTCTACAGGTCTCTGGAGGCTGCCTCCTTCTCCTCAGCTCTGCCACACCATCTAGCTTATCATGTCTAACCTGGACAACTGGTTTTCCCACATGAGACACCTCTCTGCAATGACTGTGGTATCAGGTACAAGAAATACGGCACCCGGTGCTCCAGCTGTTGGCTGGTGCCTAGGATAGGTGCCCAGCCCACGAGGTTATGTGGCAGATGGGGGTTGTCCCTCGGCCCCTAGCGAGGCCCAGCCCAGGAAGGGGACCTGAGACAGACCTAGGCCTCAGGTCCCAGAGGTCCTCCTCCTTGGTCCTTGCTCCAGTCAGGCTTGGCTGAGCTCCCACTCAGAAGGTGTTCTCAGTAGTGACAGTCATACTGTTTGTTAATAGCAGGGCCAAATAAAGAGAACTACCCAAAGAATTATAAAAAACAACAACAAAAAGCTTTCCCCCTGCAAGCTTTCTCCACACAGCAGCCACAGTGGAATTACTGGCGGGGAAAGCTCTGCTCATGGATACTCACTCCTACTTAAAATTTCCACTGCTCTTAGGAGGAAGACAAAACTCCTTACATCGCCAACCACAGTGGATACCAACCACCCTTTCTCTCTCTCTCTGAGACCAGCTACTACTAACCTTTGGCAGTGGTGGGTTTCAACCGGTTTGCACCAGTTTGGCAGAACCAATACCTAATTTTCTGTTGAGTTTGGTGAACCAGTTGTTAAAATGGCACTTGTAATCAGGGTTCTCTCTAAGGTGGACACCTGGGCAGCCACCCTACATGGAAATCATAAATTTACATTCCTTACTCTTTTTTAATGTTCATCTGTGCAACAGCGTATTCTAAGCACCCGTAGTAATGTTCATTCTGTTCATAGGTGAAAAAATTGCAAGTGAGGACGCCAATCAAAAAGCAATATAGAAATATCTTAAATAACAGTTTTATTGTTTTTTGTCAGGTATTATTGAATATTTTTTCATCAATATTTTAAAACTCTTTCTTATAACATAATCTAGTTTTATGTACCTCTTTAATTGCTATTAAGTATTAAATGCATACAATAATACACTACCTTTTGGCATATCCTTTTTTTATACTTAAAATGGTCATTAGGGCAGAGAACCAGTTGTTAAATTACTTGAATCCCACCACTGCCTTCTGGGTTTCTTTTAATAAGCCACACTCCCTCCTACCACAGAACCTTGCACAAACTACTCTTTTGCCAAGGGCTTTTTACATCCTCCTGAGTTTCCACTCAAATAGTTACCTTTTGCCTTTCTTTGAGATCTAGCTTGGTCATAGCTTCTTTAAGAAAGCCTTCCCAGCCATGGCCTGCCTCTCTTGTTAGGTCACTTCTCCCTGACCAGGGCTCTCTAGCACCATGTCCCTCCTCTATGATGTCAGTGAAGGGCACTTGGTGAGGATTAAGTTTAGTTGTATATAACAGAAACCCACTTACAGTGGCTTAAACAAGATAGACGTTTCTATTTCTTTCACAAAATGGAAGTCCAGATGTAGAAAACTCGGGCCTGGTATGGGAGCTCTACTTTGTCACCAGGAACCCAGGCTCCTTCTTACTCCCCACTCCACCATCCTAACAAGAAGCTTCCAAAATCACCTTATGGTTTGATATCTGCTGGAGTTCCAACTATCATATTAGCAGTCTAAGCACCAGGATAAACTGAAAACAATGAATTTGACCGCAAAGGCAAGGGAAGTAAAAAAAAAAAAATGAATAGGACTATATCAAACTAAAAAGCTTCTGCACAGCAAAAGAAACTGACAACAAAACTAACAGTCAGCCAACCAAATGGAAGTTGGTATTCACAAACAATAGCTTTGATAAGGGGTTAATATTCAAATTATATAAAGAACTCATAAAGCTCACCAACAAACAAACAACCCAACTGAAAAATGGGGAGAGGACCTGAAAACACATTTCTCCCATGAAGACATACAAACAACAGATAGATACATATATGAAGAGATGCTTCATTAGCTATTAGAGAAATGCAAATCAAAACTACTATGAGATACCACCTCACACCTGTTAGATTGGCTGTTATCAATAAGACAGGTAATAACAAGTGTTGCAGAGGCTGTGGAGAAAAGGGAACTCTCATTCACTGCTGGTGGGAATGTAAACTGGTACAGTCACTATGGGAGACAATATGGTGGTTCCTCAAAAAATTAAGAATAGATGATCATATAACCCAGCAATCCCTCCACTGGGTATCTACCCCAAAACTCAAAAGCACTGGTGCACAAAGACATAAGCACCTCCATGTTCATTGCAGTATTATTAATGGTGGCCAAGACATGTAAATGACCAAAGTGTCCCTCAATAAAGGATTGGATAAAGAAGATGTTGTACAATGGAATACCACTCAGCCATAAGAAATGATGACATATTGCCATTTACGACAACATGGATGGACCTTGAGAACATTATAGTAAGTGAAATAAGTAAATCAGAAAAAGCTAAGAACTATATGATTTCACACAGAGGTGGGATATAAAACTGAGACTCATGGACATAGGTAAAAGTAAAGTGGTTACCAAGGGGAGGGGGTCAAAGGGAGGGGAGTAAAGAGGGCCAATTATATGGTGACAGAAAATGACTTGACTTTGGTTGATGGGTACACAACTCAATCAACAGTTCAAATGCTATAGAAATTTTTACCTGAGACCTATTTACTATTATTGATCAATGTCACCCACTGAATTTAATTTCTAAATAAAAAAAAAAGAGCCCTGGCCGGTTGGCTCAGTGGTAGAGCATCGGCCTGGTGTTCAGGGGTCCCGGGTTTGATTCCTGGCCAGGGCACACAGGAGAAGCGGGTCCCGGGTTTGATTCCTGGCCAGGGCACACAGGAGAAGCACCCATCTGCTTCTCCACCCCTCCCCCTCTCCTTCCTCTCTCTCTCTCTCTCTTCCCCTCCTGCAGCCAAGGCTCCATTGGAGCAGAGTTGGCCCGGGCGCTGAGGATGGCTCTATGGCCTCTGCCTCAGGCGCTAGAGTGGCTCTGGTTGCAACGGAGCAAAGCCCCAGATGGGCAGAGCATTGCCCCCTGGTGGGCATGCCGGGTGGATCCCGGTCGGGCACATGTGGGAGTCTGTCTGACTGCCTCCCCGTTTCCAACTTCAGAAAAATACAAAAAAAAAAAAAAAAACCCGAAATAAAAAAAAAAGAAAATGAGACCTAAAAAAGAAAGGTATTGCAGTCTTTAATTAAGAAAGATGCCAGAAGAAAATAAGCGCAACAAAGCATCTATTATAACCAAAGAAATAATTAGAGAAAGTTTTCCAAATCTGAAGATGTTCTCAACAAGGCTATGGAAAGGAGCTATTAGCAGCTATACAAGAGTAGTCCTTAGAGAAAATGGTTTTTAGAAGGCTTTTGGACAAAGAAAGCTGAGCACTTAAACCATTGCCAAGACGTCACTCAGGGCAACCTCAGCTTGAGCCAGGAAAGGCTTTGGTTCCTGATAGAGAGGAGACATCCTCCCAGTGTAGCCGGTCACCCTGTGAGTCAGAGGACCTGCGTTCCCATTTTAACTCAGTCACTGACTCCCTGTGTGACTTGGGATGAGTCAACTAAACTCAGTGTCTCTATTAGAAAAATGGGGAGGGAGTGTTGAATGAGGTAATCTAGACTCCCCTCCAGCTCTGCTGTCATATAATTTTAGGATTCTAAAGCAGGATCTCCCAGAGAGTGGCCTGTATTAGACCACCTGGATTAGAATCACTGGTATTAAAAAGGCAGATACCTTGGCCCCACCCCAGACCCAAAGAGTCAGACCCTCTGGGGATGGGACCCTGGAATCTGATTTTTTAAGGACCCCCATGTGTTTCTAATACACACTAGTTCCAAGGCCATTGTTCTAAGGTATTATGTAGGTAGAAAGTGGGTGGGAAGGACCTCCCACCTATTAAACCCCTCCTATATACCAAGCACCATGCTAGAGCCCTTTAATATTATATATACATGTAAAATAATACATCATAATTTTGTATTATAACTCATTTAATTATCAGAGCTATCATGCAAAGAAGGTGCTATCCCTGTTCTACAGATGAGAAAAAGGAGTCTCAGAGAGTTTCAGCTACAGAGCTAGTAGGAGACATCTGTGTGAAGGGAGGGGTCTAAAAAATTAGAGAAAGAGGGAGGAAACTAAATCCACTGAGAAAGCAGGTGGCCCTGTTATGTTTCCAGTACAGGTACACACTATACAAAACTTTCTTTCTTTTTTTCAAGTGAGAGGAGGGGAGATAGTGAGGCAGACTCCAGGATGCACCTTAACCAGGATCCTCTCAGCAACTCCATCTTGGGACGATGCTTGAGTACTGAGCTATTTTTAGCACCTGAGGCTGATGTGCTCAGATCAACCCAGCTATCCTCAGCACCCAACACTAATGCTTAAACCAACTGAGCCACAGGCTGTGGGATGAGAAGAGAGAGAGAAGGGGGAGAGGGTGAGGGAGAGAAGCAAATAGTCACTTCTCTTATGTGCCCTGACTGGGGATCAAACCCAGGATGTCCATAAGCCAGGTTGACTCTCTGTCCAGTGAGCCAACCATCTGGGGCCTATATACAACTTTCTATCTTTCGGCCCTGGCCGGTTGGCTCAGTGGTAGAATGTCGGCCTGGCGTGCGGAGGTCCCCGGTTCAATTCCCCGCCAGGGCACACAGGAGAAGCGCCCATCTGCTTCTCCACCCCTCCCCCTCTCCTTCCTCGCTGTCTCTCTCTTCCCCTCCCGCAGCCGAGGCTCCGTTGGAGCAAAGATGGCCCGGGCGCTGGGGATGGCTCCTTGGCCTCTGCCCCAGGCGCTAGAGTGGCTCTGGTCGTGGCAGAGCCACGCCCCAGAGGGGCAGAGCATCGCCCCCTGGTGGGCAGAGCGTTGCCCCCTGGTGGGCGTGCCGGGTGGATCCCGGTCGGGCGCATGCGCGAGCTTGTCTGACTCTCTCTCCCGGTTTCCGGCTTCGGAAAAATACAGAGAAAACAAACAAACAAAAAAAAAACAACAAAAAAAATCCTTTCTATCTTTCCTTTGATATGCTAACAAGAAGGGAGGGGATGTAACAGGAGGAGGGGTGATGTGGAGAGAGAAGGGTAAAGTGAAAGATCTTCCCTTTTGAGTAACTTGGAAGCCATCAGAAGACATTTCAACACTTGAAGTTTCTGGTGTAGAATGAGCTTAACCCTTTGAGTAGTACAAACATTCACATACATTCTCACTCAAAGGGTTAACAAAAAACTCACTACTCAAAGGGTTAAAGCCAAGTGGCCTAACCATGGGGAACAAAACAGCCAGGAATAACTTGATTCCTGGAGTTGAAATGGAAACTTACAATAAAATATACCAACATTGATTTCTTTAAAAGTTGCTGTAAAATATGGTCTTATATACAGCAGATCCACAAATTAAGTCTTTCATGCAATGTTGTTTCATTAGAACATTTATGAGATGCTATAAGAACTTATCCCTTGTTTATATCAATTAGCCTATTGTAAAATTAGTTATAAAGTTTGTAATAAAAAGTCATTACACGTTGTTTCTTTGCAGTTCCTATCAACGGCTTTGAGTGAGGACTTACTGTATAAGGATTATTTAATATATTTTAAATGTCTTAATAAAGAAAAATTGTTATAAAACAAGGACTAAAGATGTCATGACCAGAAGCAAATCTCATACAGACTTTGCCTTTGAGTACAGATCATGTGTTTGAGGCACTACTGCCTGAGGACAGCATACCCAGTACAGGGAGAGAAGATGACGATCTTCTTAAAGGTACAAGCACAAAATGAGCCAAGTCCTAGCCAATGGCACAACCATGAGGAAGGGGAGAGGAATCTGCTTCCGAATATCTGTTCAAATTTTAAAGTAAATCAAAGGATGGAAGGGGCTGCAGTGCAGGTGGTAGTGCCCCGCTCTCTGAACAGGGGAAGCTATAGAGCTCAGAAAGCCAAAGTCAGGGTGAGGAGAGTGGGACACATGGGACAGCCCCTAAGCTGGTGGGAAGGTCTGTAGACTACTAGTGCCAGAAGCACTTCCAGGAAAGGGAGTTTTCAAGAAGAGAGGCTTGTAAGCCAGACTCCACATGCTGGGGAAGATGAGCAAGGGTGCAGTGTGCACACCATGTGGCAGAGTTGTAGGACGGCAAGTGGGCCAGTTTAGTTGGAGAGAAGGTTCCCACGAGGGATGTAAATTTGCAAAGCCAGATGGGGTGGAGTCGGGGGATCAAATGACATGATTAGAGAGCTTGTAAGTTATCTTACAGAGAAAGAGTGGAGAGGGGGAATAGGGAGCAAACAGGGAGCAAACGTAGCAGCATAAAGGCTGCATTTTCCTTATCAAAAAGAAATAAGCCAATCCTCAAGTCTAAATGGATTTTCTCCCATCACTGCAAGACGGGGTGACGAGGAAAATGTGGAGTTGTAGGGAAATGTCTGCAATTGTTGATCTGACACTGAAATGTTACAGATACACACAGGATCATGGTCAGGTAGATAGGATATGACAGCGATTTGATGTTCGGGAGCCAGTGAATGAGAGGAGGATAAGCGTGGGAGAGAGTGGTGAGCAGAGAGATTGTGTGTCATCAGGACCAGGCATAAAAGATGGTGAGTGATCAGCAACACTGACAAAGAAAGCAAAATTTCTGTGATTTTTCTGAAGGTTAATGAGTCATGAGTCAACCATTTCCAAGGAAACATTTCAAGCTGCGTATCTAGGTCTTCTGGCAATAATAAAAATGAAAGACTTTACATTCAAATTTTCATCCAAATTTATTTTGTTTTATTTTATTTTATTTTATTTTAGGCACAATTCCAGACTCACAGAAAAGTTGTAAGAACAAATAGTTGTTTTGTAGAATGTCTTCAATTTAGGTGTTTTGGCTATTTTGTCATCATTACACTCAGATTATGCCCTTTTGGTGGGAATGACACATAAGTGATGCTAAGTTTTTCCCAATGTCTCTTATCAGGAGGCAGTATTTTTTATTTGAAAATAAAATATAACATGCTCCATGGAGGGACTGCACTGAGAACGATTCTGCAGAAATTATGAATAACTATAAACACAAGAACAAACAGCTCCTCAAGGAGCCATCGTAGGAATGCAGAAATGGAGTTGTTTTCCGAGATGACACCCCATCCTGTGACCGTCTTATTTCTGTCTTCAGAAATGTTTCTGTGTCTAGTCCTTAGTGCAAAGAACCCCATTTGGCTTTTAAAACTTTTAAAATCATGTAATTTAAGGAACAGAAGTCTTTCTGATACATCCAGAAAATGAAAGGCTATGTTGTCATTAAAATGATGAAACCATAGGAATCACATGAATAGAGCAGAAAAAAATGTCCAAGGTGCAAAGCAGTAGGCACAATCCTGTTCTTGTTAAAAACAAAACAAAACAAAAAACCAACCCACAAGAGAATGAGATTATTTCTGGGATGTGGGATTATGGGCAATTTCAATATCACTATCATCTGTCTTATATTTCTGAATATTTGGAATTTTTATAAGTATTATTATTGTTATGGTCAACACAAGCCATAAAGATGTTTCCATCTTGGAAAATATTTTTTGCTTATAAAACAAGCCGTGGCAGCTCGTGGCATCTCCTCAGAAGCACTTCTCTTACACACACCCCTGCCCCCCTGCCTCCTCACCAGTGCTGCTGTCTGCATCCTTCAGAAGACAAAGGACTCCCTCCATTGTCCTGCCTGTATCTCACAGTTTATCTGCACTACTCTCAACACTGCCTGTTGCCCTCCTGTCCGAGGAAGGGGCCTCCTGTCCCCTCTTTCAGGTCACCTTTCTCTGGTGTCTTCTATCTCCCTTAGCTCTGACTCCCTTCCTTACAGAAAGATTCAGAACTCTCTCCCATAAAATCCTTCCCCCATATCCTCCCACCTAGCCAGACTTCTGGGACATGCCTCTCTAAGCCTGCAGGTCAGCTTCCACTCCTCCATCCTATAACACTGTGCCCTTAAGTCCAGGTCAAATCCAGTGCTTTTTCCTTTCCTTTCCTGGAAGACTCTTCCACATCACTTGTTACCTGTGACAGCCTTCTTCCTCCCTCCCTCCTCCTTTTCTTCTCCTCCTCCTCCTCCTCCTCCTCCTCCTCCTCCTCCTTCCTCTTCTTCTTCTCCTCCTCCTCCTCCTCCCTCCTCCTCCTCCCTCCTCCTCCTCCCTCCTCCTCCTCCTCCTTCTTTTCTTCTTCTTCTTCTTCTTCCTCTTCTTCTTCTCCTTCTTCTTCTTCTTCTTCTTCTTCTTCTTCTTCTTCTTCTTCTTCTTCTTCTTCTTCTTCTTCTTCTTCTTCCTCTTCTTCTTCTTCTTCTTCTTCCTCTTCTTCTTCTCTTTCTTCTTCTTCTTCTTCTTCTTCTTCTTCTTCTTCTTCTTCTTCTTCTTCTTCTCCTCCTCCTCCTCCTCCTCCTCCTTTTTTTTTTAAGTGAGAGGAGGAGATATAGTGAGACACACTTCTACATGTGCCTCAACCAGGATCCACCCAACAACCTGTCTGAAGCCGATGCTCGAATCAATTGAGCTATCCTCAGAGCTCGGGGCCAATGCTCAAACCAATTGAACCACTGGCTGTGATAGGTGAAGAGAGAGAGAAGGGGAAAGAGAAGCAGATGGTCACTTTTCTTTTATGTTCTGACCGGGGATCGAACCTAGGATTTCCATATACCAAGCCAAGATCTGTCCACTGAGCCCACTGGCCAGGGCCTATGACAGCCTTCTTGAACTGAGTTCTTCCATGGTTCTTCTACAACATGCTTCAGCCCCAGCCCTCTTCTCTCCTCTATGACTGATCATCTCCAAACCCTCCCAAATAGGTGGTTCTTCAAGAGTCTGCCCTGAGCTTTCTGCTCTGCAGTGTTGATGCCCTCCCCCTGGATGATCTTAGCCATCAGTTTCCCTCCAAACCTCCAAGACCCAGGCTTCTCTTTCACACGGTATAGACACGCTGACATTTCCAGTTCCACAGTCACTTACATGCTAAGTCCAAGTAATTCTACTGCTGAAACGCCTTGTTATGGACTAAATCAGGGGTCCCCAAACTACGGCCCGCGGGCCGCATGCGGCCCCCTGAGGCCATTTATTCAGCCCCCGCCCCACTTCCGGAAGGGGCACCTCTTTCATTGGTGGTCAGTGAGAGGAGCATAGTTCCCATTGAAATACTGGTCAGTTTGTTGATTTAAATTTACTTGTTCTTTATTTTAAATATTGTATCTGTTCCCATTTTGGTTTTTTACTTTAAAATAAGATATGTGCAGTGTGCATAGGGATTTGTTCATAATTTTTTTTATAGTCCGGCCCTCCAACGGTCTGAGGGACAGTGAACTGGCCCCCTGTGTAAAAAGTTTGGGGACCCCTGGACTAAATGCTTGGTAAATCCATATTTTGAAACCCTAACTCTCATCATGATGTTATTTGGAGGTAGAGTCTTAGGGAGGTGATTAGGATCAGACCAGGATAGGAAGAGCCAACAGAGATTTCTCTCTCTCTGCCATGTGAGGATGTATCAAGAAGGTGGCTATCTGCAAGCCCCCAGACAGTCCCCCAGAACCACACCTGCCAGCATCTTTATCTTGGACTTCCCAGCCCCCAGAATTGTGAGTAATAACTCTCTGTGGTTCGAGCCATCCGGCCCATGTTGCTTTGCTATGGCAGCCCTAATGGACTAAGACATGTCCCTTAAGTCTCCCTCTTGTCCCACTCCACTGCCACTGCCCTAGTGCAGGCCTTTGTCATTGTCTACATTGTGACAAAAAGCCTTCTCCTTGAGTCTAATCTTTCACTTTTACAAACTATACCTTAAGCTGAGACTGGAATTCTCTTCCTAAAACATAGGCCTAACCATGTCATTCCTCCGCTCAGAACCAAAATTCAGAATTCCCAAACACCACTCCTCAGGACACCACTCCTCAGAACCTATACATAGGTTAGGGTACATTTTTTAAAAAGGGGAGGAAAATGCCCAAATAAGTGTGACTAAGACTTGTTTGACTTATTGAGAAACAAAGTTCAACTGGTTTCTTTTTTTTTTTCTGAAATGAGAAGCAGGGAGGCAGAGAGACAGACTCCCACATGTGCCCAACTGGGATCCACCCGGCATGCCCACGAGGGGGCAATGCTCTGTTCATCTGGGGCATTGCTATGTTGCAACTGGAGCTATTCTAGCACCTGGGGCGGAGGCCATGGAGCCATCCTCAGCGCTCCGGCCAACTTTTTGCTCCAATGGAGCCTTGGCTGCAGAAGGAGGAGGGAAATAGAGAGAAAGGAGAGGGGGAAAGGTGGAGAAGCAGATGTGTACTTCTCCTATGTGCCCTGACTGGGAACTAAACCTGGGACTTCCAAACACTGGGCCAACACTGTACCACTGAGCCAATGGGCCAGGTCCTCAACTGGTTTCTTTACTGTAGAACTCATTAGAGTCTTTCATATGCTAATGGTATATTAATTTTCCAAGAAAGAAGTTATAAGTGAATTATTTCTCAAATGTATATTTAAGCCCAGAAGTCTTTCTTTCTTTTTTTTTTACAGAACATTTATATTCAGGAAAGATCCTTGTGGAGGGGCCACAAGATGGAAGGAACATAGGTCCCTAACTCATGGCTTGGAGCAAACTTCAGGGTTGTTTGTTATGGCAGTAGCCTGTGCCATTTACTAATGCAGCTATTTTAGTTATGTCAAAGAATAGATGATCTTCTTCATCATGGAAAATTATTGTCACAATAACAGGCAATGTGGGTTGTAGTCTTATTAAGTACAGGGGGTCCTTGGTTTATGACAGTCTCCACATACAATGTTTCAAGCTTATGACAGCGAGTGTTTTGGCTTACACCATTAGTGTCGTACTTAAAGACTACATGGGAGAACTAGTTACAGACTGGCCTGGAACAATTCTTTAAGAAGGTAGAGGGGCCTGCAACAGATCCTATACCCCCTATATCAGCTGCTTGAGATGAAACACCTGTAGTACAGGTAGAATCATCTCCAGCATGTTTTTTAGGCAATCCTGATTCACCTGACCCAGTATCTCCAGCACCTTCTGCAGGTTCTCCTGCCTCTCCAGCTTCCTCCTCCCAATAGGTCACTCTCTCCCACCTTGCAATGCCCCTTCCAGTGTGCAAGCCAACCACAGGAATAAAGGTAAGGAATTTTTTTTTACACGCATTTTTTCTTTTACTACAGTACAGTGTACAGTACAGTATATTTATGTCCTTTTCCTTTTTCTGTGGCTTAGCTGTGTTTTTATGTTCTAGATTATGATTTTACAACTGTGCTAGGACAGGTAAATGACTTAGACTAAGGTGTGTTTCTACTCACACCAAAATTTGGGTTACATCACTGTCGTAGGAATAGAACTGTGCCATAACCCGAGGACCCTCTGTAATTTGTTTTCTGTTACTGTTTCATTCAGGTCTCCGGGGAGAGGGTCGGCCTTCCCCCAGAGGGCACTGCGGAGAGATCCTCCCTTCAGGTGGCAGCTGTGAGGCACCAGGAAGGAGCCAGCTGCCAGCAGGAGTGTGATTTTGAAGGTGCCAAAAGGTCCCCTCTGCCTCCAAGTGTAGCCCCTGTAACCTACTTATGGTGCCTACAGTTCCAGCATTGGAGGTTTAGTCCCTTTGACGACGTTGTTTTCAGACTTCTTCTGAAGGGACAATGGGAATGCAATGGAGCTCTTTCTCACATGAACTCTCTGTACCAAGTTCCAGATGCACATAACTTCGTGTGAATGAGGGATCTCTCTTTACATTTTTGGTGAAATTCCCAAGACATCTCCCTCTCCTTGCCATCTTACCTATTCCCACAGCCTGATGAAGCCCTGGGGCGTGACAGTCCTGTGGTCCCCTCAGCTTTTGGCTCGTGTGACCCGTTTTCCCCGGCATCCACCCTGACGCAGAGCTCAGCCACACTCCAGTTTCCCCGCGACCTCCATTATGGCAAGTGTTCTGTGAGTTTCAAAAATGTCCCTGAAAATTTTGTAAAGATCAAATGAGACTTTCCTCTACCAGCAGGCTGACCCTTCGTCCTCTGTCTTCTTGCACACCCCGATTCTCCTGCAGCTCCAAATTCTTCTCCTAGCACGTAGATTACCAGTTGGTAGCCCAAGCTCTACCTGGACTCACTGAATTCCCCTCCTCTCCACTGAACATGCTCCTTCTACTGGCTCCTGAAAGACTCCATCATCTTCCTGCTGCTCCAACCAGAGATCAGAGTTATCCTTGCTTCCCCTCCCTCTCTGTGTCCCAAGTCCAAATATCCAGATCTGCCTACTATAAATATACCCATTTCTCCAGGGCAGATAGAATTCACTAGGCAGGGGATGGGAGGGGGTGGTGGTAACTGGGTGTCAGAGAATAATCTGCTGGTGGAAGAGAGGTGGGACTGGGGGCTTATTTCCTAGTTACAGGGGCATAGCCAATGCTCTGTTTTAAATTGAGTATCTGTTTACTTGGGGTAATTTTTGGAGATGTATTGATAGAAATTATAGGCAATGGCTGAGGTCCCCCAGCCCCTTCACCACCACAGTTACTTTTCTCAATACCCATGGGAACCATCCCCTCTGAGGGACACAGAATGACAGAATGACAGCATGACTTTCCACCCAGACTCCCTGGCACTCTGCTCCTTCTGACCCATTCTCCACACAGACTTCTAGGTGGGCTTTCTGAAAGCTAAATCTGGTCCTGTTGTTCCCTGGTCTCAGTGGTCTTTACTGCCCTACAGCTAGAGACCCAGATTCTGTACGTGTCCTGCGCGGCCCCCCAGTCTAGCCTCGCTTCTCCAGCATCTCTCTCGCCTCCCCCAAATCCTTGCTGTCCATGCCAGCCAGATGGACCTGTTTGCAGGACCCTGAGTGCATCCGGGGTACTCTCAAGGCTATTCCATCTGCCTGTGACACTCCGTTTTTCATCACCTGGGTAGGCTCTCTATGTCTCAGCTTAACCTCCCAGGTAGACATCACTTCAGGGATCGGTCCCTGATGTCACAGGCTACCTTATAGGGTGCTGGCCTGGGAATTTTTTCCTAGAGATGATAATAATAATAGCCACTCAGATTAAGGGCTTCCCTTGCCGACAGTTGGTGGTAGTACTGCTGTCCTAAGAGGAAAACCTGCCCACAGTTGTATCCCCAATATCGGGCACAAGCCTGACATATCAAAAGTGATCATGGACTACAATCTGAGTGAATGAATGAATGAATGAATGAATAATGAACATGGTGCCAAAGGGATGTTTTTTGTGTGAAAATAGATCTCACGATACTTCATCTGGAAAAGAGAGAACAGGCAGGGCGGGAGGCTGTGCGTGATCGTCAACCCCAGGCTGCTGTGAGATCAGAAAGCATATGCCTAAAGTGCTGAGCACAGCACCTGGGACCCAGTAAGATCTCACTGACGGACCCTTTGCATCCCTGCTTGTCTTCTGCACACCCATTGTGCCCAACCCCAACCTTCAACAAAGGACTGAATTACAGGCAACAAGCGGAGAGTTCAGCGAATCACGTTTCTGCCCCGGAGAAGGAGAACTATCTAACAGAATATTCTGGAAAAGAATGGGATCCTTTCCAAAGTAACATGGTGGTGAAATCCCTGGCATGTAATCATAGGATGTGGAAACAAGGGCAGCATACATCAGAGAAGGGGCAGGCGGGGGGGACCATGTGTCTTTTGGGTGTCCCTCCCTCCCCAAGAAGCTCTGATTCTACTTATCATCTCTTTACATTTATTTTCATTTGTTTCCCTGATTCAAAATAGGTGTGGAGATGCTGCAAATTCAAATATTAGAGACATCCCAGGAAAATTCCATCACTAAGAAACAAAAATGTTTTGGCATTTGTTCAAGAGAATTTCTATTCTGTCACCATATCTAGTTTTATAGGTCTTGTCAAACCAAACTCTTCATCTGCGGTCAGTCTTCTTTGGGCTGCACTCCTTCCCACAACGAACCTCGACTACCGAGCACCAAAAGCCACTTGCTGGCTCCCTGTCTTGTCCTTTTAGGTATTAAAGCAGAAAGCAGAGTTTGGAAGCATGTGGATTTATTTTGGATATTTTGGACTTATTCAAAATGTGGATTGTGGATTTATTTTGGACATTTTGGACTTATTCAATAAAATATATAAGACATCTAGGTCAGAGTTTCTCAATCTTGACACTTTGGGCCAGACATTATTTGTTGTGGAGGGCAGTCCTGTGCATTTTATGATGTTTTAGCAGCATCCTTGCCCTTTACCAAGTAGATTCCAATAGCACCTCCCTAGTAGTGACAACCAAAAATGTCTGCAGGTATTGCCAAATGTCCCCTGGGGGAGCAAAATCACACCTGGTGGAAAACCACTGCTCTAAATAAAATTTGGAAATAAGTCCATCATTTAGATGTTCTGTTGGCCTAGGGCAGTGGTCGGCAAACTCATTAGTCAACAGAGCCAAATATCATCAGTACAATGATTGAAATTTCTTTTGAAAGCCAAATTTTTTAAGCTTAAACTTTATAGGTAAGTACATTCCTTATCGAGGTAGCGCCCACACGTGGTATTTTGTGGAAGAGCCACACTCAAGGGGCCAAAGAGCGGCAGTGGCTCGCGAGCTGCAGTTTGCCGACCAGGTGCCTAGGTAACTTACACACCGAACTTGAAACCCAGCTTTCCTAACCTCAAAACCTGGGTTTAGGAGCAGGACCTCAGTGTAATCCAGGATCTACAAGCCAAATGGCCTGGATTCAAATCCTGAACCTCCTAGGTCTAAGTTGTTAAGCTCTGTAAGCTGTAGTTTCTTCATCTATGAAGTGGGGCAATGATGGTACTTACCCTTGATGTGTATTTATATAACTTGATGTGAATCAGGGATCTCTCTCTCCTTGCATTATGAATGGTCAAGAGGATTAAATGAGATAATATCATTTAATTGCAAGGTATTTATCACAATACCTGATACAGGAGGTCCTCAGGTTACGACACAGTTCCATTCCTACGACAGTGACGTAACCCAAATTTTGGTGTAAGTCGAAACACACCCTAGCCTAAGTCACTTACCTATCCTAACACAGTTGTAAAATCATAGTCTAGAACATAAAAACACAACTAAGCCACAGAAAAAGGAAAAGGACATAAATATGCTGCACTGTACACTGTACTGTAGTAACAGAAAACGTGACAAAAAAAATGAATGTAAAAATACTCCTTACCTTTATTCCTGTGGTTGGCTTGCACACTGGAAGGGGCATTACAAGGTGGGAGAGAGTGACCTATTGGGAGGAGGAAGCTGGAGAGGCAGGAGAACCTGCAGAAGGTGCTGGAGATACTGGGTCAGGTGAATCAGGATTGCCAAGGAACATGCAGGAGACGCTGGAGATGATTCTACCTGTACAACAGGTATTTCATCTTCAGAAGATCTGTCACAGGCCTCTCTGCCTTCTTAAAGAATTGTTCCAGGCTAGTCTGGAAGGTTGATGACTTCTTCTCATCCAAAATCTGCCTATAGCACTGCAAAGCATCCATAAGAGCTCTGTAGACCTTACTGAATCTGTCATCGCTGGGGTCCTCAGCCTGAAATTTCACCAACCCTTCCTCTACCATAGAAAAATCTTCTGCCAAACCCTTGGTAGTAAATCTCTCAGGTTCTGGGGTTTCTATCTCTTCCTCATTAATGAGCTGCTTCTCCAGCTGAATGAGGTCCTCAGCAGACAGCTCTCCAGGTGATGCCAGTAGCTCTGTGACACCCATCATGATGGCTTTTCTCTTCTTCGAAGCACTACCATCTGAAGACTCTGACTTAAGTTTAGGAGCCTTGATAAGGGCCCAAAAGTCACTAAACAAAGCAACACAAACAGAACACTTGGACTTTTCACAGTCCAACATGGCGTAGGTAAGTGTGCTGGGGGACGCCAACTCCCTCACTCATATGCCGTGTTACTGCGTGTTCTTCCGCTGCGCACATCCAAACTAGTTCACTCACGTAGTCCAAAAGTACGACGCTAAAAGCATAAGCCAAAAACACACGTCTTAATTTTTTAAAGTTTTTATGTGTGTGAGCATCGTAAACTGGAAACGTTGTATGTTGAGACTGTTGTCACACGAGGACCCCCTGTATACTGAGACATCTGACAGTGAACCCAGGGACATTGTGAATAATTCTATGCTTTTGTCATTACTCCTGGAAATGGGAGTCTGCCTTCCCTCTGAGTTTTATATCTGGGCTGTAGGAAGCGGACCTAATGGCACGGGAACAACATTCTCCCGGAAATCTCTTGGAAAACTACGTGAGGTAAACGTGGAAAAATTTTTAAAGTTTACTGAAAAATAATTTGCAGTTTGAATGTTCTATGAAAAAAATGTTTTGTATCCTCTCCATTCTCGTTACAGGCGCATCTTGTTGAAATAGCATTGCCCTTATTTAATTTTTGTTTTGTTTTGTTTTCAAGAGCATAGCTAAGCAACAAGGGGCCTCTGTTCTGCCTGCTAGTAGAGTTCTTTGGGTGCTTGTCTTGGACACACCCCGCTTCTCCACACCCCAGGCTAGCTGAGGCCTTAAGACTGAGAGGCTCACTTCTCACTCTATCCTCAGCAGGTCTGAGACCGCACCTCACAGGTAGTCAGTCGGTGCTCAGCAGGAACCTGCAGGTCTGAGGGCTCCTTGCATATTCTGGGGAAGGCAGCAGTATGGCCTTTTCCTCAGGAAAACAAGATCATGGTGCAGCCAGCTCAAGAGGTCACATGGCCTTCTGTTCTGGGTGCCCTATGACAGCAGGGACCAGGCCATAATGAGCTTTGTGTCTCCTGCCCCCGGTACCTGGAAGGCACTTGGCAAATGTCAGGTTTACAAAGCTAGGCATTAGGGCCAGGAAAAGAAACATTTATACATGGTGAGAAATACCAAAAATGCAGGCTTTTTCCCTTCGCCCGCTCCGGCCCCGAGGAGCAGCACTGCTGTGGATGCCGGCACAGCACAGCCATCACTGGGCATGTTTAGCAGGATTGCTTCCTGGACCTTCGTTCCCGGCGGGTAAACACCGTGAGCAAGATGCCCTGACCAGCTTCTCCCTGCCTGCAGCGACAGGGTGTCCCTCTGGCAACTCTCTCTTCAGAAGCTCTATCTGAGCAATTCAACTACAACCATTTTCCTGGGAGGGGCTCTGGGGAAAGACGGATTTGGGTTTCAACCAAAACTTGACCACTTAGCAGCTATGTGACCTTGGGCAAGTGACTTAACCTTTCTGAGTCTCCACTTGCTCATCTATAAAATACAGATAAAAAAATTTTTTTTATTTTTTATTTTTCTGAAGTTGGAAACAGGGAGGCAGTCAGACAGACTCCCGCATGCGCCTGACCAGGATCCAACCCGGCATGCCCACCAGGGGGCGATGCTCTGCCCATCTGGGACGTTGCTCTGTTGCAACCAGAGCCATTCCCGCGCCCAAGGCAGAGGCCATAGAGCCATCCTCAGCACCCGGGCCCAGTTTGCTCCAATGGAGCCTTGGCTGCGGGAGGGGAAGAGAGAGACAGAGAGGAAGGAGAGGGGGAGGGGTGGAGAAGCAGATGGGTGCTTCTCCTGTGTGCCCTGGCCGGGAATGGAACCCGGGACTCCTGCACGCCAGGCCGACGCTCTACCACTGAGCCAACTGGCCAGGGCCTAAAATACAGATAAAATTTAAGAACATCTAACTTGTTGGGGAATCTTGACACGTGGAAAGCACAACGCTTAGCAGATACCAAGCACTCAGTAAATCCCCAAGGGTAGGAGAGGCCTGTCCAGGGTTGGCACAGGCCAAAACTGCAAGGTGGGAGGTGCTGTCCACAGCCTCTCTTCCTGTGCATTGGGACCGTGCAGCCAGGACCAACCTCAGCAGTGGGTGGAGGACTGCCTGGGGGAGGAGGGGGTTGCACGGGAGCTGGGACAGGGCAGGGCTGAGGTTCAGGAGAACCAACCTGCAAGGTGGCCTGCTCCCACCCTGGTGTCAGGGTAGGGGGCAGGGGTGGCCGATTGAAGGCTGTAGGGCCACCCCAGGGAGAGTCTCCAGACAAGAGCATGTAGAGGGATGGTACTTGCTGATGCAGAGGGGAGGAATGGGTTACAGCCCCAGAGAATGGGCAGGGAGTTTCCAGGGCCTTGTCCAGGTAAGCTGGGGCCCTGGATGGAGCTCCTTGGCCCTCTGGAAAAGAAGCTGCTTCGTGTCAAGGGTTTGCTTCAAATCTTCCAGGCACTGAGACTAGGAATCAGCAATAATGACTCCTGCCCAGTCCCTCTCAGCCCCGTGTCCTCACCGACTGCCTTCCCCATGCCTCCTCCAGCACCCAGATCCCTTGCTGGTCCTGCAGCTCACCACACATGCTTCCTGCTCAGGCCCTTCACCCCAGCTGGGGCCTCTGCCTGGGACAGTGGAACTTCAGGCACCATGGGCAGCAGGAACTTCAGGCACCATGGGCAGCAGGCAGAAGGTGTTGAGCCATTTGGCTTACCCATTGAGTCACTTCGCACCTACTTATAAAGCTAACTCCTACAGCAACCAAAAGACCATTTATGCAGACAAGTCTTGAGAAAAATTTGAGAATTTAAGTCATAGTTTTAGTGGCATTACCCAGAAAAATGTGGCTAGAGCTCGGATGAAGTTCTTGCTCACAGGTTGGGGTTTCTTCTCCCTGGGGCTTCAAATCACTGCCTAGTAAAGGATGCAGCAAGCAGAATGTCATTGCCATGAACAACTCCCAGCATCAAATACAAGAGTGTCCAAGCCCCACCCAGAAACCCATGGTCATGATGCTCGCCCCATCTTCTCATGGCTGAACCCATTGAGAGGAATTATTTTGGTACCAAGAACACATTTCTCCAGTTCCTGTCCATATGTGGGGAGAAATGGCAAACGCCTCTGTATGTCACAGCATGCAGAAGCAAGCAGACTCTCACCGGTAAGTGTGACAGAAACCTCACCCACAACCATGGCCAACATCTGAGAGGTTTTCTGGGGAGTTTCCTTAAAGAAGCAAGATATTATCCAGAGGAGGGTGGGGCACGGTGGCAATAATGTGAAAGGGGAAAAAAAAAAACTAAGCATCCCGTTCTGAAAGCGCAGCAAGTGGTGGTTGTGTAAGAGGCTGTCTCTTGCAGGCGAGTCACTGTTCCCTGTCCTGGGGCTCAGCCTTCCTGCCTGCTGCACCACAGGGCACAGACTCCCTCCTCAGCCATGAATGGTTACAACAAAGTCCAGTTCCCATGAAAGAGATGCATCTGCACAGCATTCACTTGAAAAGGATTTGGCATACCTGGGGAAGTATTCTAACTTATGTGGGCCTCAAAGGTGTCATTGTCACCCACCATAAGTGGAAAGGAAATAGGGTTTGAATCTCAGCTCTCTCACTTAGCTCTGTGACCCTGGACAAGCTTGTTAACTTCTCTGAGCCTCTTCATTTGCAAAATAAAATACCCATCGGGTGGTTTTATCAGAATAACTATGATTAAATAAAATCATGTACATAAAGGATGTAGAAAACGCCTGAGAGTTCTCTATCAATATTACTTTCCCTGTCTGAGTGCCTCACTGTGCTGCTTACTAAATGATGTTACAGTCTCTGTGATGGATATTTTTTATTTTTAACTTCTGATCTAGGCTGCTCTTTTTAGCTTCTTCCATTTTGTTTTAGAGAATGTAGATTATGTTTGATGGTTAGTTGTAATAAAATTGTATGTCGCAACTAACTTAGTCTAATAATACTCTCAGATACTAGAACGACTGGTGGCACATTCATCCTCCCATTAATTCATTTATATCCCACCTTATTCTAAAAGCATTTTGAGGGAGTTTACAAAAACAAATACAAAGAGATATAAAGAAATAAAATTACTTGTTACAAGTTAGTCACAAAGTTGGTCCTGAGCTTCCCAGAAACCAAAGAAAAGAGGGAAAGTTGAGCAAAGGTAAGATTCAAAGTGCAGCCCTGGCTGGTTGGCTCAGCAATAGAGCATCAACCCAGCCCGGTTTGATTTCTGGTCAGGGCACACAGGAGAGGTGACCATCTGCTTTTCCCCTCCCCACTCCCCCTTTTTTCTCTCTCTTCCTCTCCCACAGCCATGGCTTGATTGATTCGAACACATTGGTTCCAGGAACTAAGAATGGCTCCATCCAGCCTCTGCCTCAGGTGCTAAAAATAGCTTGGTTATGAGTGGCCCCAGATGGGCAGAGCATCAGCCCCAGACAGGGGTTGCCAGGTGGATCCCAGATGGGGTGCATGCAGTAGTCTGTCTCTGTATCTCACCTACTCTCACTACAATAATAATAATAATAATAATAATACAAAAAATTCAAAGTGCAATATATCAATTGCTTCCAGGAAACACAATTTTTCCTGTATTAAGCTCTAAGTGAACCTTATCTGTCCTCAACAGTATCTCTGCAGAAGAGCTGCTTCTGATCCTGCCTGTTCCTATAAAACAGGGCACTACCCAAGGGCTGCTTAAGAAAGATCTAAGGAAGAAGGGTTTCTGTTGGCTTGACTTGACCCAGGAGTGGGATTTTAGTCACAGAGGAATCAATGAAATACACATCCATTCCAGTTACTATAGATGCGTAACAAATTATGCCCAAACGTACAATTACCATTTTATTTTGCTTCCAGTTTTGTGGGCCAAGAATTTGGAGAGGCTACAACATGGATGGCTTATTTCTGCTCCACAATGTTGGAAGCTTATGTAGGGGTCCACTCAAAAGCTGGAATATAAAGCCATCTTCACTGACATGTCCGGTGGTTGATCTGGCTGCTGGCTGGGGCAGGAGGGCTCACACATGGCCTTTCCACTTTACCATGGCTTCCTCACTGCATGCAGGCCTAAGCGCAGTAAGAATTCTTCTATGGCAACTCAGGACTCCACAGGGGAGTTCCCTAGATAACTAGCCGGAAGCTATATAATCTCTTCTGGCCAAGCCTCAGAAGTTATACAGAGTCCCTTTCACTAAATTTGGTTACAAGCAAGTCACAAACCCACTCAGATTGTGGAAAGAGGACACAGACCCCAGTTCTTAATAGGAAGCCTGTCAAACTCACATTGTAGACAAGTATGTGGGTAGGAGATATTGTTGCTGCCATCTATAAAAAATGCAATCTGCTACAACGACGTTTATGCAACCACAGGTAAATGACATATCTTGCAACCAACATTTTGATAAGAATTGAGTAGATCTAAAGGGTTAAAGGGTGTCTTTCATGTGCCAAACATCAGTTGAAAAGATCTTGGCTTGGTCCAAATGGGTATACAACAGGTTTGAGAGTTATAGTAACCATATGCTAAATGGATTGACAGATTTGGGTCCCCATGTGTATTATTCTACCAGACTGCCCTAACATAATACCATGAAGTGGGTGGCTTAAACAACAGAAATTAAAATAAATTTCTCACAATTATGGAGGCTAGAAGTCTGAGATCAAGGTACAAGCATGGTCAGGTTCTGCTAGGCCTCTCCCTGTGGGCTGCAGGTGGCTACTACCGTCCTGTGCGCTTGCTCTCTGGTGTCTCTTCTTATTTGAGCACTAATCTCATCATAAGGGTTCCACCTTCACGATTTCATCTAACCCTAATGACCTCCCAAAGGCCCAATCTTCAAATACCAGGAATTGGAGCTTCAACGTATGAATCTGAAGGGGGCACAAACATTCAGTCCCTAACCCCATACCTATAGATATGCCAGCATTCAGTGAAAAATGATGTCAATTCCTATTTCTAAGTATCTGGAGTCTTCAATCAAGTAGACAAATCACCCATACACATGAGTTTTCCACTTTTTTCTGACTTAGTCTTATAGCTAAAACTCAAGCCAGAGACTAGGAGATGAATATAAATAGACCCAGAGCATCATTATGTATCATTTGGAAAGGACTGCATTGGCGTACATCTGTAAGTAGTTCAGGAACACTTTCCAGCTGTGTTTACATGATATCAAACATCTGGCTGAAAACCGAAAAAATAATCAATTTGGATTGGAAACAAAACAGAAGTACAAATCTCAGGGTACTGGCCTTTGGAATACTGAATGCAGAGCAGATCCCTGTACCCCAAGAATGAGATAATGGTGCACAAGAAGGGCCACGGAGGTGGCCAAGAGGACAAGGGGGCTTCTGTGGGAAGGCAGACTTTTTTTTTTTAAAGAACTCCATTATGCAAACTGGGACGGAAGAGGATAAAATCAAAGAAACAAAAACACATGAAGAATACAAATCTACAAGAACAAAGCTGCTGGAACCAGGGGTTTTGAAGCTTGAAGGCAATGATTTTAGTTCAACTGAAACCCTAAGAAATTAAGGAAAGGGGTGTGCAGGAAACACAAGCTTCTCAATAGCCAATAAATTATTCCTTTAAACATCACAACCTATTGTCACTCTTCTAGGCAAAACCTTTTCTAAAATGTGGTACTTATTCCCCAGGACTCCTAAAGAGAACACACTAGACCCAGCTCGTGAGAATAGCCATCAGTCATTATGTCACAGACCCTTGAGTTCCACTGGTCCTCGCTAAAGTCCCAGGGCCCCAAATACTTTAGTTCTTATCTCTACTTTTTCAGAGTTCTTCTCGTTTCTTTACCCATCATTTCTCAGCTTTTTGTTCTTGTGTCGTGGTTTGGGATAGGTTCCCCAGGCACAGCCTCTGAGATAAGGATTTGAGGGCAAGTGGCTTGTTTCAGATGTGATTCCAGGAAGCAGCGGCGGGGGCTGAGAACCTGACAGGAAAAGGAAGGCAGCCCAGACAGGTGCACTGGTTACAGGTGCGAGTTATCTTCCCCGGTCTGCAGCCGCGGGGGCTCACGGGCACCAGGACCTCTACCAGACTGTGCAGAACTGTCCCACTGGAGGAACAGAAACCTGGATTTCATCCCCAATTCCTGTCCATCACTCTTTGAGAGCTGCTCCCCCTGGCACTTCCGGAAGCCTGCAGTCGTCCTCAGTAGGCAGCCAGCAGGACGTAGGGGAAGGTGGGTGCCGAGGGGATGTGGGCGAGGCCAGATGCTCCTGCGCTCGGGCTCCGGTGCTGTCTGCAGTGGCTGCTCCACCCCTTCCTCTTGTTCTCACACCAGACAGAATTGGGGGGTAAAGAAAGAAAACCAGTCTATGAGTGAGAGCCTAAGGGATTCTCCCCTGAGTCAAAGATACCTTTCCCAATAGCTCAGGGGCCTTTACTTCCCGGCTTCTCCTGGTTTCTGATTATATGCTTTCAACTGGTGTTGTAAGATGAGACTACTAGTAGTTTAAAAAAGTTGTGTTTTTTTTTGACCACTCAAAAATACCAAATGAAATTAATATTTAAAGTAAAGTAAGAGTCCACAAATGGCAGATTATATTAGGTAAACTCTCTGGAGATGAAAATTGACTGTTTGTGTTACCTCAAGTAATAGGAAATAGCCAAACCTCAGAAAGAATCAATGTCCAGGAGGACCCAAGAGTACAAGTGGCAAAACTGAGGCAAAGCCTAACCACACTGGTTTACACACTCTGCGAGGCACAGCCAAGGGAAACCCGTGGATCGGTAGACATGGAAGGTTCCCAGGCACGCAGGACACCAGGTTACAAGACTCATCACCTCCCTAGTCTTGTAGGTGGAAGGGGGCTTGGTCAGTACATTAGCAGGGAAGTGGGGAGGGGGACATGTTCAAGGCATGCAAAGTGTAGGTCTTCGAAACTGGCATCTGAAGAGGGCTGGGACAGGCAGCACTGACTTACTTAATGTCACGTGTCAAGTTTATGAAGAGCCAGGACAAAAATCCAGGTGTCTTCAATCCACCACAGGAGAAATTACCCAACACTGAGTAGTCCAGAGGCAAAGCCAACTACAGGATGAGGGCTGCAGGGACACCAGGGCACACGGGCCAAAAGTTCCCATGAGGATAATACCGGGCAGAAGGGACCAACGCCAAGCCAGTCAAAACCTCAAGCCATCACAGCAAAGCACACCCGCCGGCAGGCGGGAGACAGGGAGACAGTGGGGTAAGCAGGGCAAGGAGGCCATACCCCAGGGATGGGGCTGCCACAGAGAGCCAGAGAAACTAAACATGGGGCAAGGCAGGAAGTAAGGACAAACTGAAATGGGGTGGACGTGGGACAAACCCAATACTGCTTAGACTGGCTACTTCTTTGTTTTGATACATAGTCAGGGCTCTGCCATGATGGGAAGAGCAGAGCAGAGGGTAAAGATACAAGTTCTCAGGTGAAAAGAGGGACCTTGAGCTCTGGCTTGGGAGTAGGGGGATCTGGGCAAGGATGGAGAAAGTGTTACACCCGCAATCAGGACGTAAGTGAAGAACCAGGAGAGGGAGACTGCAGATTTGGAAAGAAAGGGGTAAAATCAAGAGACTTGGGAAAAAATGAGCAGTGGAATTTGATAGGACTATGAATGCCAAAGTAAGAATAATACAAAAATCAGGGAATTAATTTAGAGTCTACAGCCTGAGGAACTGGGAGCCTGTTGGCACCCTGCGTGATGATGGAGTCTTTGGAAAGATGTGACTGTTTAGAACTGAGAGTCAGCATTGCTCTGACCCCACCCTCCTCCCTGTATCTAAGACAGGAGAGCATTATGGTGTCCAGAACTGTCCTCTTCCCTGTGGGTCACTCCCCATTCCCGTTTGCAGCACTGTCATTATACTAAGGAAGGAAACAGGCGTCCTCAGCACTTATTTCTGAAACAGAAATCCAGTACTTGATCCCTTGATCTTTAGACTTACCAACTTCATCAAGAGAAATTAAAGTATAAGTATGTGAAGGGTGAACTGAGTTCATGGAATCTGACAATCATGTGACTTGACAGACTCCACATTGGAAGAAAGCAACACAGAATTTGGAAGAATATAATTAAGCCAACTGGAAATATGGTGTCAATGTGTCTGTTTGTGGAGGGGGGGGGAATTTGTTCATTTAAACAAGGTCATTGTGACTCAAATATTGCATTATAATGACATTATCAGAAAGAGCCTCAATAAATCTAATCACTCACAAATGCCTAAACAAACAAAATTTGGAACGATCTAAAGACCAACTGTGATACTACAGCCAAAGGAGAAAGCTGTTGAAACACTGGAAACTCCCATGAGACCATATGTGTTAATGGTATAAACTAAAACAAATTAGATATTCTTGCCATGGGAGGATTGACCATCTATATATATTGCTTGAGGTATTAAATGTTTATATCCACCGTGGAGAAACCAGGGAAGTAATAGAGACTGGACCAGGGCTCCTGCCAAGGGATGACATTAATTTATGGCTGTCCTCAGAGAATGAGCAAAAGTTTATGGCAACCAGAAATCATATTCAGTACTTGAAAGATTCCTCCCTCACAAGTGTTGACAGCTTCAACCAGGCAGATTAGCTTTGAACACAGAAGAGAGAGATCAATTATTAAAGAACAATGCCAATGGAAGACTGGGTGGGAAAGAAAATGTTGGCTAGAGGGGAGAGAGGAATAGAAAGCTTGAGAATCCAGAAGAGGAGGGTGGGGAGGAAGAGAAAGAAATAGAAGGAAGTCATGGATGAGATGAAGAAATTAAAAAGAGGAGTTGGTCAAGTCCTGCATTTGATCATTCCATTTCAGGTGAAGATAGGCTACTGCAAACTGGCGTGCAAGAGGTAAAAGAGGGTAAGGATTAATATTGGGGAAAGAGATTTGGGCACAGAAGACAGAAGCAGATTGAAAACTGATGTAGTGAAGGAGAGTAAAGGGCCCACAAAGGAGCCTGATGGCATGATGGGTATCCTGAATTAGAGCCGGAGACCTGGGCTCTAGTCTCACTTTTGCCTTTAATTTTGGCAAGCTGTTCCATCTTTCTGGATTTGTCTTTTTTGTTGTTGGTTGTTTTTTTTTTTTAGTTTGTTTGTTTTTTTAACTATACATCAAAAGTGATGGAGTTAGTCAAGGTGACCTTGAACAGCCCTCTTCTTCTACAGCTCTCAATTCAATACAGATGTTATGAAATCAGAGACTTACATAAATGAAGTCTTCCAGACTGAAACAACTATTTAGCTTTTCTAAGGAGCAAATGTTTTGAAGGGAGGAAAAGGTTTCCACTCAACACTTGGCAAGTATTTGTTCTGTAAAATAATTAGCAAGCAAGCATTATTGAACTGGGTTGTGACATCATTACAAGAGAATTAAAAGAAAAAAAGAATTTAGGAGACTCAGTTTTCCTTTCTATAGATTAAGCTAAACAGTAGGTGGATAATTAATAAAGATACATGCAGGAGGAGAGAAAAGAGTACTGGTGAGGGGTCCAGCGCCTTGAGTTCTAGTCCCAACTTTGCCACGTGAGGATTTGAGCATGTCATTGGCCTCTATTCCCCAACTTCCACAAGAATCCTAAAGATCATGGACTCCAGCCTCCACATGTGGCCATCCACCTGTAATCATTAAAATGCTCTTTCTTCTTTCTATGTGTCCATACTAATAAGGTCCAACCAGGAAAGCAGAAGCTATGTTATATTTTTTCAAAAGAGTAACACAAGAAACTGGCTATAGTAACACAAGAAACTGGTGACGGAAGAGCTGAGAAGCCAAACAGAGAACAATGTGGCAACCTAGATATTAGCAACAGCAGAAAGCCAATGCCACCTTGGGGTGGAGGTACGAAAGGGAGGAAGTATTGTGACTTGGGACTCAGGGGCTGTGGTCACCAGATGGACCAAGATCTGAGGAAGAGAGGATTGAAGAGAATATTTTGGCTCTTCTTTCCCCTGCTCTCCAATCCTCTGTCAGCACCTCATGTTGGCTGGATCCAGCTAGCAACCAGCTTACAAACACAACCTGCAGGGGTCAGCCCTCTTCCATACAAAGCTGAGAAAGGGCAAGGAATAGATCTGAGGACAAGCAGGCTTGTCCAAATTCTACTTTCTTATAATACCTACCCATAAGTCCCCTGTCAGCATAAAGTATAGTTCTTCACACATGAGGACATCCATCTTGTCATGCCTCATTTTCTTTCTTACACAGCCTGATACTCAAACTTCATGCAGAATGCTTTCTGAGCCTCCTCCTTCATTCTGGTTCCACTCCTCCAGGAGCTCCCTGGTATGGCTCCTTAAAATGTGGCACAGCATGTTCACTAGAGCCCAGGTGTCCATAATACCAGCCCAGATAGAGGAGGACTATTTCTGCTCTCTTCTAGCAATGCAGTTATTCCACTGTTGACTATGTTGAGTTTATAGACAAGCAAGACCCACATATCTTCTTCATATAATCCCAACTCTTTCTTAACCTGTCCTAGCAGGGTCATCTACACATTTGATATGTACAACAAAAGTCATCCTTTAAATCACTGATTTTCTTTATTTACTTATTTAGTTTTATTTTCTATATCACTGATTTAAAAAATAATAATAAAATAGACCACATCTAAGGACAGAGCTCTGTGTCACTCTTCCGGAGACCTCCCACTACTTTAACTAAGAACCATGAGTCAAGGTTTCCTAGGTAGGGAAGCCTTAAAAACTGGGGCAATATGGCTCCTATCCAGTCTTTGGATACATTTATCTTCCTAAAAACTTAAAGGACTCTAGTGGCTGCTTAAGCCTCATGGGTATTGACCCCCTCTTCTGCCCAGTATGAGTAATTATTGACCCTTTCCATGTCACAGATCTGTGTAAGGATCCAGGAATATGGGAAGACACATGGCACAGCTAAAATAGTCACTTAGGTGCCCTTATAAAAGGCATATGGATCCTTGTAAGAACAGCTCCAGTTCAGCACAGACGTATCCTGCAGCTTCCAGCGTGAATGCCACAAGCGGGACCAGACACCATATGTCAGCAGGGAGACTCCCAGCAGGGCTAGACCTCTAACGCTGGTCCTGCTGTTTAAGAGGCTTACCAACAACCTGAGAAACTGAGCTAAAGCACAACAGCGATTGGACCTACAGAGTTATTTTGTCTCTCTCCCTCTTTCCCTTCCGCCTCCCTCTGTCTCAATTTCCCTCTCCCTCTGAATCAGTGCTTTAGAATCACTATAATTGCATTAGCTGCTCAGGAGGCTGTCCCATAGGCAGCTAACCAGTGCAGAAATAAGAACCTGGGAGAACAGCCTGATATCCAATTTGCCCGCCTCATCCACCCCCTGCCTCCCACAAGGTGTCTGGACTTGAATGGGGCTCTTCAGAGGACACAGCATCCACAATAAAAACATGGAAGGAAATTTTCCACCCCTCTACACATCCTACAGGAACCCCCTCTGGGCTCAATCAATGCTTGATAAAAGCAAAAATGAAGTCAAATAATCCACCCTCTGCCAAGAGGGTATCACGTCCACAGAAATTCTTTATAACTTTAAAGTCTCAGGACATTTACAATTATTTTGTTAGTTACAATTTTCTCTTGTTTCTCTCTCCCAGGACCAAATGAGGCGGCTGAAAGTACACAGACGGTGAGTAAAGAGGCCTGCAAAGATTTAGACATGATGACATTCACCGATGCTATTATAACAGAAAATTCGAAACAACCTCTATGTCCAACAAAAGAAGAATGTTTAAACACACTATAGTATACCCACACAACAGAAATACTGTGAAACCATTAAAAATCAATGATGTTTACAACATACTTTTAAAAGAAAAAAGCAAGTTACAAAAGTGGAATGCTATACACCACAAAGGGAATTATTTTCAAACAATATGTTGCCCTGGCCGGTTGGCTCAGTGGTAGAGCGTCGGCCTGGCGTGCAGAAGTCCCGGGTTCGATTCCCAGCCAGGGCACACAGGAGAAGCGCCCATCTGCTTCTCCACCCCTCCCCCTCTCCTTCCTCTCTGTCTCTCTCTTCCCCTCCCGCAGCCAAGGCTCCATTGGAGCAAAGATGGCCCGGGTGCTGGGGATGGCTCCTTGGCCTCTGCCCCAGGCGCTGCTAGAGTGGCTCTGGTCGCGGCAGAGCGATGCCCCAGAGGGGCAGAGCATTGCCCCCTGGTGGGCAGAGCATCGCCCCCTGGTGGGCGTGCTGGTGGATCCCGGTCGGGCGCATGCGGGAGTCTGACTGTCTCTCCCCGTTTCTAGCTTCAGAAAAATACAAAAACAAACAAACAACAAAAAAAACCAATATGTTTATGGTTATTGCAACTGATAGAATTATGAATGAATTTAAATTTTTTCTTTTTTATTGTTTGTATGTATTTTTCAGTTTTTCTAGTGATGTGAATTGCTTTCAAATAAGGGGAGGCAATAAAACTTCTTTTTACTAGCCAGGAAGAAACAGGAAAAGCCCATTCTTTAAAGGCTGTCTTCTGGCACCTCGTTCTTCCAGATGGACATGAAGCCAGCTCAGACTCCCTGTCTGGCTTGCCCAGAGGCCCATGGAGGTCAGCTTGGCTCTGGGCAGAAGCCCCCTTCAGACAAATTACTACAAATGGAGCTGTCCTGGCCAACCTCTCCTCCTGAAGTATCAAGGGCCACTTCAGCCCAGAGAAACAGCAGTTCCAGAGCCCTGTGGGTTTCTGAAGCAGAGCAGCTGCCCTCGCTTGAGAGAGGAACCTCCCTTCGAGCTGCCTGCCGAAGCTTTGCAGACAGCTCCCTTTCCATCCCACAAGAGGGGACAGGCAGATGAGTCATAGCACGGGCTGGGACTAAAGAAGTATTATTGTGTTAGCAAAAAAAATGGATCTATTTTATTATCTGTTCCTTGACACTCTACAAATAGATATGTTTTCCCCACCAGACAGGCAAGTTCCTTAAAAAGCCAACAATTTTGTTAAGCTGAAGCAAAGAAATGACGAATAACAGAAACCCCCGTGTGTCTGAAGAGCAGCCAGACTGAAAAAGATGTAGTGGAAACACTGAAGAAAGTGGTTTATAACCCTCAGACTCTAGATTCAAGTCTGCAAAGTGATGCCACTCTTCTAAAAATATACGGAGGGACTACGGAAATCCTTTCCTGTTTTCTAAGAGCTTTTTCTCTCTTTCCTTTTTTTTAAAGAAATATACCAGGATTTGGTTTGTAAAGGAGATTCGCCACCATAGATTTCACTGTTTTTGTGGGGCTGAGGGTCATATGATACTATTTTAAGCGCTTCCTTCTCTTGTACAGATTTTTCCACACTGGGAGAGAACAGATAAGGTATGCCCCACTAATATTCCTCATTAAACGCGCAGCCTCACCAGCAGTCATTTCCTTTTGTCTTGCTGTCCCATGACAACAGATTGCGTGTCATCGGAAATTGGAATGGAGACCTTGTTTAGTTTGGATCTCTCTTCTCCATTGTTTAATTCCACATTCAGTTTTCATTCTAAGTCTGAATCTTCTGCAGAAATACACTATGATGGAATATAGGAACAGAGAAATGAATAAGTGTTACTTATTAAAGACTCACTTCATAGACTTTTCAGGAGCACTTTGACCAGCAGTCCTCAGCCTCCACTTTATTTCTGGGCTCAAATGGACTAGGTACTCAGTCAAGAGCTGATGACTATGGGAAGATATGTGAGTTCCTAGTACTTTGTTTACTATTGACCACATTCCAGCAGTGAGCTTCCCTGTTTCCTTCATTGCCGTGATGCATAGATGTTTTGGTGGTGTTTATAGGAAGCTGGATGCCTTTTCAATCCAGTATGCTGTATTCTCTGATGCTATGATCATTGTTCTTCCTTAAGAGGGCAAAGCTATGAAGGCAACCTTTTAAAATGATCCCACCTATTTGTTTTTTGAGCATTAACTTTAATCCAAATGTTGCTATGTCTTTTTTCTTTTTGTTTAAAAAATGTGACTTTAAATATTTTGTTTTTCTAAATAGGATCCATTACATCTAAGAATGAGTGTTCTTTCCACTTATCAAACCCTAACTGTGTGCCAGATTGGGTAATCGCTTCCACACTCATTATTTCATTTATTCCTTTACAACCACCCTATCAAGGAGATGCCAACACATGAAGAAACTGAAGGAGGTTAAGCCATTTGCCCAAGGTCACACATCTGGAGTGGAGCTCTTTCCACCCTTCATAGAAATCCATCTAACTTTTTATCAAAGTCCATGCATTTGGTCATCCAGGAAACATTTTCTGACAATACTAAGTAGGGCTGTATTTGCACTCCGTGAAACCCATACCTCACTAAAGGAAACAGCCTCCAGGTAAAAGGCCAAACTCACTTGTGACATTAGACCTCATCTCAACATTAGGAGAAGGTCTGGACATCACATATCCCTATTTCAAGTCCCTGCTCACCCACTTACTGGGCCTGAGACCACAGGAGAGTTTTCTACTCTAAGAGGAAAGTCATCTACTCTCTCTGAAATTCAGTTTCCACATCTATAAAATGGAGATAACAATATAGATTAAATTCTATAAAGCATTTTGACCTCCAACAAAGCATTTTCAAATGGCTCTACTTATATTTTTCACTGGGTCACTGTAGGAGTGCACATAGGAAACACTCAATAAATTGTGCGTTTTAGAGAACTTTCTCTTCCTGGTTTCATTTTCATCAGGTCACTCAAGTCAGTCTGTATTTTCTGCCTACATTTCATATGAAGAGAAGTTGGCCTAGGGTTAGGCACATATGGGAGCTGATAATTCAGGGAGACAAATGCGAATGTGTGGATTGTCAAGAATTAACAACAAAGTATCAATATCTCCTGAGGCCCCACTGCTCCATGTATTGTTTTTCCTTCGTCTCTTAATTACTGAATAAATCTACAAATGCTTTTTATTTTTAAGTGGAAAGAGGAGGTATTGAGGAAGTTTAGCACTTTATGTTAAACACAAAGGAAATGTTTTAAAATCAATTCTTGCCCCTTGAGTCTGGCAGGGCGGTATCCGCCTTTGACGTGAACCAGGGCTCCCAGTCCTCGGAACCAGCTCCACAGCAGCTGGTCCACCTGCCCCGCCCGCGCCTGGAGAAGAACAGCCAGAGCTGGCATTACCTGCCGGATGCTGTTGACCTTCTCTCTGGGTACCAGGCCCTGCTCTTGGACGCTCGCTTGCATTCTCATATTCGCTCCCAAAACATTCCGGACAAAAAGGAAACTCTCATTTTTCCCATTTTCCAAGTGGGAAAAAGGAAGTTGAGTCACTCGCCCAAGGTCTCCAAGCGGTGGAGTCGCACTCAAACCCGAGCTGCCCGGACTCCCTCTCACTCAGAACCTCACCTTTTCCTACTTGGGTAGAGGCACCTCTTCACCTAAGAATCCTTCCATACTTGGCCACCCCCAAGAGGAAGAGCTTGGCTTCGCTAGCCTGCAACCTCGCAGCCGCGCTCCGCAAGTCCCGGGCTCCCCACGCCAGGCACGGGTAGGAGGAGTGGCACCGCCCCCAGGGTATTTAACCCCAGTCTGGAGCCCGCGGGGGCGCCGGCAGCTCCTGCTCCTCCGGCTCGCGCCTCCTCCCCTCTCTCTCCTCCCTTCTCTCTGCCGGCGCACCCTCCCTCCGCCCCACGCTTGCCTTTCGCGCAGGCACGGGCGGGCGGGCCGGCGGGCACCCGGAGCGGGGCGCTGGAGGCTCTTGTCTCTGCGGAGCCGCCCGCTGGCCGTAGACGCCGCAAACTGCCCAGACCGCACCACCCCGGCCGCCGCCTCCCGGCTGACCGCACCGAGTGTGCGGGACAGCACAGGCCGGGACGTCCACCCCGAGCGCCCCGCAGACGGGCGGGCGGCTGTGGACGTCCAGTCACCATCCCGCAGCATGGATTCGGATTCTGGGGAGCAAAGCGAGGGCGAGCCCATGACCGCTGCAGGTACTGAGGGGTCGTGGCAGCCCAGCGGGGGGCCTGGGACCGGGAGGAGAGGTGAGGGCAGGAAATCGCAAGTATTTCTCGGAGCTGCCAGGCTGGAGACCGATCCCCATCAGCTTGGTCCCTTCCAGGCCAAGACCGGCGATTGCTCCGTGCTGAGTTTGCTTTCGGGCTTTCTCTCTCTTTGCACTTGGGCACGCAGGAGGCAGAGGAGGTGCATTTGCGTGTGGGTCTCCGCGCTGCAGGACTCCTGCAGCGAACTCGGGTCGCCCGGGCTAGGTGGGGGTGGGGAAGGGTTCAGGAAATTCGTGTCCTGTAGTTTGCGGCCGCGAGGGTTGCAACACATTTGCCTTTTGAAATAACTTTCCGAGCTCTGGCCCCGTCCTCGAAGCCGAGGCGCCGCGGACTCTGGGAAACAGGTGACCCAGGGCGCTGTTATGAATGGGAACTCGGGAAGGAAAAGCCCCACGGGTGGACAAGCAGGAGTCAATCCACAGCTAGTGGCTGCGGTTCCGGAGGCTGCTAGAACCAGCCGGTGCAGAAGCGTTTGCCCATCGCTTGTCCTGAACGCGCGCAAAAGGTCCCCGCGGAGGGTTGCTGGAACACAGACGCGGGGGCGCACGGGAGCCGGGCTTCGCCTTTAAGAGGCGCCACCGGCTTTTCACAATCGATAGTTATTAAAGCAATGGGTGGATGCTTACTTAAGAAAAAAATGAATGTCCTCCCCCGCCTCTCTCCGATACTGAGCAACAGGAGGAAGCCACCCACAGCCTTGGGTCGAGTTACTGCTGCGTTCTACCCGCCTTCACTGGCCGACTGCACCCTCCGCCCTGGGTCCACGCGCCAGAGACCAGAATGCCCGCACCACGTGTCCCTTTTTTTTCTTTTCTTTTTTTCTTTTTGCGGCTCCCTCTGTGACCCTAAAGGCTAGCCCTACCCAGCAGACCTGTGACCTGAGAGCTTGGACCCACCTGGTATAGACCCGAGGTCTTGGACGAGTCCCCACTCTTCCCAGCATCAGACTAGTGTTTTAAGGGTGGGGACCAAGTGACCAGCACTGGATTGAATGTAGGAAAGGCAGGCTCTGGAACCAAGCAGGACAGTACCAGGCACTGTGCCAAGGGCCCTACAAGTGCTATTTCCTTTTATCTTCACAGCACCTAGCCAAGGATTACGGTGGGTTGCCCACATCTCACAGTGAGGAAGTAGCCAAGGGCGGAGTGAGTCCCTTTACCCCGCATCATACCCCTCACCCTCTCACAGGGCGGCTGTGGTCAACAGCTTCAGATGGGTGGGAAGGGAAGAGGCCGCAGAAATAAATGGTGGCATGGCCAAGACGCCTGTGAGGATTCCTGTGTGTGTGCAAGGGCCACTAGCTTTGTGTAGGTATGTGCAGATATAATTAATAAACATGAACGCTTTGCCAACCTATATGTGTCCATAACTATATAACACCAATATTTCATTTCACTGGTGGCTTGTGACCTTCCTCACATCGTTTAAAAGTTCCACTGGGTGTTGTGTGTATCCATCTTCAGAATTCCGGGGGTGGGGGCAGTAACACTGACACTTCACTCTCAAAATCCCAGGAACTAACAGGCTCTCCCTGCCCGCACCCTCAGATCTCCTTTGGCATTGATGTTGGGGAAGGAGAAGAAGAAGGGTGAAGGGAACATTCTAGAAGAGTTGAGTTGACGCTTGGGTGAAAGGGGAGGGAAGGTGTTCTTAAGGGCCATGTTGCTGCTCCTTCCAGCCAGCACAACACTGCATGTCTGCATGTGTTATGTCTGTGTCAGAAGGCCTTTGCACAGCTAACAGCAAACATTCCCACTGAGGTCAGACAGTCGGATGAAGAATGGAGCAGCCAGCTCTTGTGAGCTGCTAACATTTGTTTTACCTTGCTGTTTCTCTACAGTCATTTCTTCTTTCTCTGTGTGCGTGAATCCCACAAGTTGAACATTTATTTGACTGTCACAAGCCATTCTGCTAAATGGCATTCAGTCTAACTCATCATTTTCAGTATTAAAATATTCTTCATGACAAAGCCTCAAAGCTTGATGTTAATTCACCACCTTGTTGTGGCTGCACCCTGTCAAATGGAGACTGTGGCAGCTTCAGATAGATACAGGTTAAATGACAGGTATGTTGTATCCATTGGGGCTGACCTTTGTCCCTGTAAGGAGTGTGGCATTCAGCTGGACCTGTATCTGTGCAAGCTGGATGGGTGTGTAACTAACAAGGACAGGAAAGCAAGTGGAACCTTTTGGAACATTTGTGTGTGTGTGTGTGTGTGTGTGTACTACTTCATAGGGAGTTGAGATATAAGGGCTCCTTTCTCCTCAATGCCTTGCCCTTCCTGAACCTGTGAGAAAGCCCTGCCCTAAGATGGGCCTCACAAGAGCCTGGACTGTGGAATCAGAAAGACCTAGATCCTTTCCAAACCTCAGTTTCCCTCTCTGTAAAATGGGGATTAAAAATAGTCCACAATGGGGTTGTAAGAATTAAATAACACATGAAAGTGTTCCTGATACTCATTCAGTAAATAGCAGCTATTTTGACTGTCACCTGATTGGATTATGTGTTGTAAAACTAATGCTAAATAATGCACCTCAGTGCTTTGTAAAATGTAAACCACAGGCATGTATAAGAGAATTAGTACTGTCATTATTTTCACACTAATATAATTGTCTAATGAGATTTCTTTTTTTTTTTCAGAGACAGAGAGACAGTCAGAGAGAGAGAGAGAGATAGGGACAGACAGACAGGAACGGAGATGAGGAGCATCAATCATCAGTTTTTCGTTGCGACACCTTAGTTGTTCATTGATTGCTTTCTCATATATGCCTTGACTGTGGGCCTTCAGCAAACCAAGTAAGCCCTTGCTCAAGCCAGCGACCTTAAGCTGGTAAGCTTTTGCTCAAACCAGATGAGCCCGTGCTCAAGCCGGTGACCCTGGGGTCTCGAACTTGGGTCCTCCACATCCAAGTCCGACACTCTATCCACTGCACCACCACCTGGTCAGGCTGAGAGATTTCTTTTTTAATTTTCTCCTTTACACTCTCATTCTCTCCCGTGTGTGTGTGTGTGTGTGTGTGTGTGTGTGTGTGTGTGTTTACCTGTTTGTTTGTTTGTTTTTGTTTTTGTATTTTTCTGAAGCTGGAAACAGGGAGAGACAGTCAGACAGACTATCGCATGCCCCCGACCGGGATCCACCCAGCACGCCCACCAGGGGCGACGCTCTGCCCCTCTGGGGCGTAGCTCTGCCGCGACCAGAGCCACTCTAGAGCCTGGGGCAGAGGCCAAGGAGCCATCCCCAGAGCCCAGGCCATCTTTGCTCCAATGGAGCCTTGGCTGCAGGAGGGGAAGAGAGAGACAGAGAGGAAGGAGGGGAAGGGGATGGAGAAGCAAATGGGCGCTTCTCCTATGTGCCCTGGCCGGGAATCAAACCTGGGTACCCCCGCACGCCAGGCCGACACTCTACCGCTGAGCCAACCGGCCAGGGCTACCTGTTTGTTTTGGGAAGATTATTTGTAATTTATGCTTTTTCTCCATCATCTTCCAGCTCAAGATATGAAGATGGAGACATTTTTCAATTTTATTTTTAAAATCAGAAGATCTATCTTTTTAAATTATTTTTTATTTTATTGATTAGCGAGAGAGGCAGGGAGAAAGAGATAGATAGGAACATTGATCTGTTCCTGTATGTGCCCTGACCAGGAATCAAACTAGCAACTTCTGTGCTTCAGGACGATGCTGAGCTATCCGGCCAGGGCTGGGACTTTTAAATCTACTGCTTTCCCACCCCTTTCTCTTTCACTAGGGAAAGTTGTGAAAAACAGAGAACCCCTTACCCAATCCATCTGCTAACCTGGAGGTTAGCCACTTTCACAGAAGAGGGTGTAACCCTCTCCCCAAAAACACATATTTTTCTTCAAGGTAACAAGAGGCACAGAAGGTACTCACCATTCTCACTTCCATTTTTGCCCCATCTCACCAGAGATGAGTTGGCAGAGAAGTGAGGAAATCCCTGAGGCCCACCTACTCTTTGCCCCTTTACAAAGACTTTCCCAAAGATCTCCTCGGTGCTGGCTGTATAGATCTCTCATCTAGCAACACCCTGCCTAGGAGGGTGAAGTGAGAATGAGATTTGTCTCAATCTGCATCTTCTGTTTTTCAGGAAGCACAGGATGATGCTTCTGTCATTCTGCTGCCTGCAGCTCTGCCTTTTTTGTTGTTGTTTTATGGTTCTTTCTATGATTAGGAGAGAGGCGGGTTTATGGAACACTGAATTCATTCCAGAGACCCAGCTTGGCAGTCTCTCCTTTGGCAAACCCACTCTCTATCACTCAGAAATCCTAGGGCTTGGTGTATTAACTTGGCAGTGATTGAGAATCCTTCCAAAGATGCAACAAGAGAGTAAACATTAGCAGTATCAGCTCTTTTCCCTTTCTGGCTTGTAAAACTGATAGTCTACACAGCTGGAGGAAGACAAGCTCCTTCACAGCTAGCTGGTCCAGGGCAGCCAAGCTGATGAGGCTTCCCTGTGGCTGGGTAGGTACTGCAGCAAAGCATTTCTGTGCCACAGTGTGAGGATGAGGTAGGAGAACTTTAAGACAGTAAAGTAAGTGGGAAAACAGCAGATTCCTAACATTGACCTTCCTGGTCTCCCCACCACCTAGGTCCTAAGTTTGGTCCATGTAAACAACGTGGCAAGGAGCGCATAGGATTTGATTGGTGGCCAAGAAGAGGAAAGGTGTCAGAAGTCAGACACCACTTGAGCAAATGCACAAATAAACAGGGAAATGACTAGAGTGGTGAGCACATACTAGACTAAGGAATGCTGGGAAATAAAGTTAGATGACTGTAGGAAGCGCTACTTATAAGAGGTCTTACTAACTTGATCCTGATGATGATTCAAGAGCCCCCTTAAGCTGACTGTTGAGCAGAAATGTGTCCAGCTGAGAGCTGTGTCTGCAGAAGCCACATGTGACAGACACGAAATGTGGGGATGACCTAGGCAAGGCAGATGAGAAAGAATGCAGATGCTATTTCAGAGAAACAAACAACAGAAGTTGATGACAGATTGGATAAATGCAGCGAAAGGGAGAGCGAGGAGACTGGTATGTGAGTTAGGGTGAAGGCAGGGAAATGCAGCCCCTCTTTCCATCAGGCACTTAGTGATGTTTGGGCTAAAGGTACTTTCCCCCTGTAGACAGTTAATCATTCCAGGGCATTGGTTTTGGGGGATGGTGAGGTTCTCGAGTTTGTTGATTCTCTCAGGTTCCTGGAGGAGGCTGTTCAGTAACCTTTGTCAGCTGACAGATTGATGATTGAAGAACTGGCCAACCGAAGGCAGGGATCTCCTGGGGATGATGCACGACTTGGCTCTTAGTCCCAGTCCCATGTCTTATTCCTGTTTGTGGACATTTCAGGGGCCTCTGCCTTCTCCACACAGTGGGCTGTAGCTGCTTTGAGAGTCAGAACCATGTCTTGTGGTTTCATGTTCCTGAGATTTTTATGGACATAATAAATAACTGAGCATCTTGACGAGCTTCCTGAGAACTTTGCGCTGAAAGGCCAGAGAGACAACCAGAAACCTGTTCAATGAAGTAGAGCTACCAAAGCTTTCTTTTCATATTTGGTTTGCTTCATTGTTTTAAGCTTTCTTGCACTGTCTGGGACAGTATATTGGAAAGTATAGGGGTTGTGAAGAGAGATAAGGACACAGTCCATCCTGTCCTCCAGGGCTTGAGATCAGATGGGAATAGAGGGCACAAATGCCGATTGCCTCAGCCTGAGCCGGTACATGAAGATTCCTGACTCCCTTGCCTGGGATTATACCTCAGCCTCATCTCTGTTTATATGTTCTCTCAACACCAGTCATTGTGTGCTATTTTTTTTTAATCAAGAGAGAGATAGAAAGACAGGAAGGGAGAGAGATGAGAAGTATCAACTTGTAGTTGCATCACTTTAGTTGTTCATTGATTGCTTCTCATATGTGCCTTGACCAGGGGGCTCAAGCTAAGCCAGTGACCCCTTGCTCAAGCCAGTGACCTTGAACTTCAAGCCAGTGACCTTTGGGCTCAAGCCAGTGACCATGAGAGCATGTAAATAATCCCACATTCAAGCTGGCAACCCCACGTTCAAACTGGTAAGCCTATGCTCAAGCTGGCAACCTCAGAATTTTGAACCTGGGACCACAGCATCCCAGGTCAACACTCTGTCCACTGCACCATCACTGGTCAGGCTTCTTTGTGTGCTTTGTGGTTATTTCTGTACATGTCTCATCTATTGTCCTGGACTGTTAGCTCTCTAAAGCCCAGGAATGAGTCTTTTTCTGCTGTATCACCTCCCACCAACACCACCTATGTACCAACACAGTGGTAGGTTGCTAGCTGGCCGGCTGAATAGATATATGGATGGCGTTATAGGTTGTTTCCCCAGGAAGCAAACTCTGAGATGGAGGTTTATGTAGCAGGTTTATTTGAGACGGCTCTTGAGATCAATACCTGGGGGAAAAAAGGGAAAGGGAAAGATACTGGACTGCAATGCAGACCCAACAAAGCCTCATGGTCTGGATCTGGAATGGCCCTTCAGAGCTGTTTTGAATTGGGGTGAAGGGCCAAGCCTTTATATATAATGATATAAAGATCAGTCATTATGTGCAGGACATCCCAGGGAACTGGTGTGACCTTGGATGAAGCTGTTCCCTTCTGCTGAGGGCTGTCTGGAGGCAGCGCTCCCAACAGCTTGTGCAGTGTTTGGGCCTTCATTCCCAAGGGAGAACCTGGGAAGTACATTTCAGCATCCACCACAGGTGGCCTCCAAAATTCTTCAGCACTGTTTCATTAGGGATGCCAGCCATCTCTTCCAGCAATGTACAGTTGTTGGTAGTTGTTGAGTATAGTACAATGGATAGTTGTTGAGTTGTAAACTTTATCTAGACCTCATTAGGGAAATTTAGATTGCCAGATGAATTAGCCATTCTTTTTTCTTCTTCTTTTCCAAGTGAGAGAAGGAGAGACAGAGAGACTCCCGCATGCACTCTGACTGGAATCTACCTGGCAACCCCTGTCTGGGGCCCATGCTCTGCCCACCTGGGGCCATGCTTCCAACCGACATATTTTTAGCACCTGAGGCAGAGGCTCCATGGAGCCATCTTCAGCACCTGAGCCAGTGTGCTTGAACCAATTGAACCATGACTACTGGAGGGAAAGAAAGGAGGGGGAGAGATGGAGAAGCATATGGTCACTTCTCCTGTGTGCCCTGACCAGGAATTGAACCCAGGACACCCACACACCAGGCTGATGCTCGACCACTAAGCCAACCAGCCAGAGCCAAATTAGCCATTCTAGACCTCATAGCACCACACCCAAATCTTTAATCTACACAATCCAACAGATAATTGGTGGATTGTCTGCTTTTTCTTCAGAGTGTGCAAGGTAATCTGGTGGCATACAGATATGGAATTAGATGTGGTTCCACACTCAATAGGCATGGCTGTGTTAATAAAACAAAACACCCACTCAAAACTGAATTTGTAAAATTGGGTGGCATCAGCAATAACTAGTATATGATTTGGAGCATGGGGTATGGTGGTTTGGAGTTCTAGTAGGTATACTTCCTGGAGGGATAGGCCTTGGTGGTGGGCCTGGCCCAGTGGGGGCCTGTGATAGGCCACCTGGCAGAAAAGGGCTGCCATCCTCAAAATGTATGACTAGTTGCTGTGGTGGTTGCTGTAGCCAACAGGTAAGTTTCTGGAGCTAAAGAAAGTGTATGAGAATGTAAATATAAAGGCTCTGTTCCCACGTTATAGCTCTCTTTAAAAATATGGCACCTGCTTTTTTATTTGTCAGCAAAACCAAATTATAATCACACTTTCTACTCGCACTTTCTCTAACTGGTTTATTTTCTTCCAGAGTTACCATTGGCTCCCACTTGAATTCATGTGTAAATCTCTATGAAAAACACTATATATAATACATAATTTTGTTGTGTTTTTTAGTCATTTGGCTTCCAACCCTTTATGTAAAATGCCTGTGTAGGTGGGTGTTTGGGCTGTATTTTGTACAAATATAGAAATAAGGAATAGAGAACAATTAAAAAAAAAAGTTTCCCCTAACAACCCAACCCAGAAAGCATTTAGGGAAAGTAAATACCCTTTCCTGCCATGTATATTAAGGCATGCCAAAAATATACATCATTTTTATATACATCAGAAATACTCTTTTTAGGCAACTGCATGGCACAAATTCTGAGACTGCTTTAGAACAGCCTTTACGTTCATATTGGGCTTCCTAACATCATTGCCTGGGAATAAATCTGAGCCTGTTCATGGAAAATCTACTAGTGTGCAGACTATAAAAACGGAAGGCTTGGCGGCACAGAAAGTGCTAGACACACCCTAATAGAAACCAGCATTTTATAACTCATTTCTCCAGGAAAAAAGGACACACTTCAACCGAGTCCAAGTATTGGCTTAAACTGTTGAAAAGCCACAGGAGCAGCCACTAGCGTGTAGGTTCCCTTCTCAGAAGTAAAATATGCTTTCTGTGAAACTGTTCTATCCCTGAAAGGAAGCATTTTGGTAATACATAGCTTTATGGAGACTCTCACTTTCTTTTTTATAGTAGAGGCAGCTGATTTTATGCACAGGAGGAAATTCTGTGAAGGGCTGTTCTGGTGAGCACACACGTCCCACCTTCCTGACTTGGGGCCTGTCGGTTACGCTGAGGAGGTAAACTGATATTTCAGCGTAGAGTACAGGAGGAGATGACGAGGGGGGTGGGGTGGCTATTCACAGGGCAGGCCTCTTTCCTACCGCATTTGAGTTTGGTTCCTTGGTTTCCTGGGGACAACAATGAGAAACTCGGGAGAGAGGCTAGGGTTGAGGTTACAGGGTAAGAGAAAGGAGGCTTCAAGAAGTTGTAGCAACTATCAAACAAGATGAAAAACTGTGGGGATTGTCTTTGCCAGCAAGAGTCCAGCCCCAGAGGGCTAGTACTGTATGTAAAATAATAGTGATTTTTTAAAATTGTTTTAAAGATTTTATTTATTCATTTGAGAGAGGAGAGCGAGAGAAGGGAGACACAAGGGGGGAAGAGCAGGAAGCATCAACTCTCATATGTGCCTTGACCGGGCAAGCCCAGGTTTTGAACCAGCAACCTCAGTGTTCCAGGTCGACACTTTATCCACTGCACCACCACAGGTCAGGCCAATAATGATGTTTTAAACTCTTATTATTTTATTTTAATTAAGTATGCACAATGTATTTGAGACTGAGTCAATTGTTTATATGGTATTTAACCCTTATACGAGCCTTCTGGGCTAGGTCCTATAAATATAATAAAACCAGGAAACTGAGGCACAGAGAGGTTAAGTAAATTGCTCAGGGATGTGTACCTTGTCAGTGGATACGAAGCCAGTCTAACTCCAAAAATGGTGCTGTTGTACCAGGTAGACTACGTAGTTAGGTCAATGATGACACCAGACTTCTTTGTATCTCCTACCAGCTCCCATGAGACCCAGAACCCTGACCATTAGATTCCTTCATTAGGCTCCCTTTGTCTGGTTAGGACATTATGGCTCCAGAAGGCCTTGTTTTAAGCTGCAGATATTACCTGCATTAGCCTAATAGCACTTGGGCAAGGATGGCTGGCACGGGCTCTGGAACAGGGACTGGTGAGGGCTGGTTTGGGAGGGAAGATGGAGAGGGGAGCGTAAAGCTGCTGCCAGGGAGAGAAGGTCCTGGAAGGACCCTGCAGCTGCACGTGTCACCAGGGTGATGGGGACCTAGTGGGTGGTGAATGTGGCAAACACTGAGAGGAAAGAAGGGTTGAAAAACAGAGGCAAGAGAGGTGCCCACAACAAACCAACATTCTCTTTACTAGATTGCACTTAAGCTCACTCCAGCATTTATTTATTTATTTGTTTGTTTGTTTGTTTGTATTTTTCTGAAGTTCAAAGTGGGAAGGCAGACAGACAGACTCCCACATGTGCCCAACCAGGAACCACCCGGCATGCCCACTAGAAGACAATGCTCTGCCCATCTGGGCCGATGCTCCATTGCAGCTGGAGCCATTTTAGTGCCTGAGGCGGAGGCCATGGAGCCATCCTCAGTGCCTGGGCCAACTTTGCTCCAATGGAGCCGTGGCTGTGGGAGGGGAAGAGAGAGAGAGAAAGGAAAGGGGGGAGGGGTAGAGAAGTAGATGGGTGCTTCACCAGTGTGCCCTAGCCGGGAATTGAACCTGGGACTTCCACATGCCAGGCCAATGCTCTCCTGCTAAGCCAACTGGCCAGGGCCGCTCATTCCAGCATTTAGTTCATTTCTGCTGTAGCATCCCCAGGACATGGTGACCAGTTAAGATTTTAGGGGGAGAGCAAACTCAAAGATGAGGCGGCAGCACAATGACAAGAACTTGAGATTTAGAGCTAGACAACTTAGGTTTGGGTTTTCAGAGCTATCTCTTACTGTTTTTTAGTAACATTATTTTCTGACCTAAAGAATGGGATAAACCTGAAGGGAAGGGGGAAGGGTGCTATGGGGAGGGGAGCAAGGAAGATGTTGAGGGGAATATGGGGGAGAGGGGATGCATTCGGGGCAACACTAGAATCTATGTAAACACAATAAAAAAAAAAAAAAGGAATGCAAGCTCTTGGTAGAAAATGTGAAAACAATACAAGGAAGAAAATTAGATTGAGCCTCAATAATAGATGTGAATTTCCAAAGAAATAAGTGTAGTCCAAAAGCAGCTTTGTAAAGATGCTAGCCTGACCTGTGGTGGCACAGTGGATAAAGTGTTGACCTGGAATGCTGTGGTCACCGGTTTGAAACCCTGCGCTTGCCTGGTCAAGACACATATGGGAGTTGGTGCTTCCTGCTCCTCCTCCCACTTCTCTTTCTCTCTCTCTCTCTCCCCTCTAAAATGAATGAATAAAATCTTTAAAAAAAATAGATGCAAGGCCCTGGCCGGTTGGCTCAGTGGTAGAGCGTTGGCCTGGCGTGCAGAAGGCCAGAGTTCGATTCCCGGCCAGGGCACACAGGAGAAGTGCCCATCTGCTTCTCCACCCCTCCCCCTCTCCTTCCTCTCTGTCTCTCTCTTCCCCTCCCTCAGCCAACGCTCCAATGGAACAAAGATGGCCCGGGCGCTGGGGATGGCTCCTTGGCCTCTGCCCCAGGCGCTAGAGTGGCTCTGGTAGCGACAGAGCAACACCCCGGAGGGGCAGAGCGTCACCCCCTGGTGGGCGTGCCAGGTGGATCCCGGTCGGGCGCATGCGGGAGTCTGTCTATCCCTGTTTCCAGCTTCAGAAAAATACAAAAAAAAAAGAAAAGAAAAGAAAAATTGATGCAAAACAGCTTTATTTGGGAAGGGAGGGGACTTTATAATAGAATCATAGTCCCCCTTTCTGAAATGTTAACTTGGGGACACTAAGTAAACATTTCAGAAAGCCAAGCAGTGTCATCAGAACCAGAACTAGAAGCCAGATCCCCTGGCTCCTCTATCCTTCTCTCAGAACATATGTAATTTTAAAAAAAGGAGCAGTTATTCTGGCCATTGGGATATCAAGAGGACCCCTGATATGTGTCCTTTCATCATTTTCTATGTGTTCTTGCTGTCCTCTCCCCTCTTTTTTCTCTCCTGAGGCTTCTCCCTCCCGGACACATCTGCCCAGAGGTCAGACCACCCCAGGCCCATGATGAACCCTTCCATTGTGCCTGCCTCCTCCTCCTTCTCAGTCAGGAACTGCCCTACAACAAGTACTCAGAAGATTTTTGTTTACTATTTTTTAATACCCAAAAGGTATTTGATAGGTTTTACAGAATCCCAGTGACAGTTGCAAAAGTTAATTTACTTTGAGTTTAAAAGCTACCAGCTTCAGGAATAGGTTTATTGGCCTCTGGTTCTCCAATCACGTTTTATCTTATTTTAGACTCATTTTTTATTTTTGTAAGGAAACAAGAAAATTTGTTCACCTGTTAGCCTCTCTACCCTGAGGATTTAACTGCAGAATTCAGTGATTCTGTCTCAGTCAAGACAAGCAGAGCTAAGTTAATACACAGTCAACTTTTAGAGAGCCCAGAGCAGTATCTGATCGCAATTAAACCTGGTTCTTGCATATTTTTTCCTGTTGACTTCTCCGTATATAATTCTGATTTCCCTGTACCCATCCTCAATTTCTCCTACATCCTTCATTACTTTTTCTGCCTGTGTCTCCTACGGCCAAGCTCTTAACCTTGTTCTTGTCTGACAATACACCTTTATTTGGAAGAGATCACCTATTTTAACAGCATAAAGCTAAAGATTCTCAAAGCTACCATCTAGCCCAGCCCTCTCTCCCCAGCAAGAATCCTGCATTTCAGAGGCCTTGGGGCCTCTTCTTCTCACTGTCCAAGAATCATCTCCACACCGAGACCATTACCGCTCCTTTACCTTTTTCCAACTCTTCCGGTGGCCTCAATAGCCACAAAGTCATTCCACGTCAAACAGTTGTGAAGTCATGTGAACAATGAAATATCCTATACACATGATCTCATAGCAAAAAGAGGACAAGAATAAAAGCAGGTATTCTTCTTCTCAGTTTACAGATAAAGAAACAGATTCAAAAATATTAGATTACCAAATCTATAAGAAATGGATTAATTTCTAAAAGTATATACCCTTCAAGACTGAGCCAGGAAGAAATATAAAATCACAAAATAAGTGATGGATTTCCACTTTTTAAAACTTCCCTCACCCCCTCACACTGGCCAGACAGCTCAGTTGGTTAGAGCACGGTCCCCATAAGCAAGGTTGTGGTTCCATCCCAAGTCAGGGCACATACAGGAACAGAATAATGTTTCTGTCTCTCTCTCTCTCTGTCCCTTCCTCTCTCTCTAAAATTAATAAATAAAATTTTAAACTGCCCCCCCAAAGGGGGACAGAAACAACCCTAAATATTCAACCTAAACAACGTATTCAGTGAGAGGAGGTGCAGGAAAGCAGCGGCACAGGAAACCGGGAGCTCTCCCCTTCGCTGAGCAGATGCTAGTGTACTCCTACTTGCCAGGCACCTGAGGGCAGAACGAGCAGCATCCAGCATCTGACAGCAAAAAGGAGAAAGGGATGGAATAGGGGAAACTGGGGCGAGGGAACTCAGGGCAGCCCGGGAGCTCTCTAGAGGAGGAGCCAGAGTAGTGAGCACCATTGTTTACACCCCTCACTCCTATAGAGGTCTATTCTAGCTGCTGGGGTGCTTCCGCCTATCTGCAAATCACCACTCAGCGTTTGCGAGACATTGCCTGGAGACTTTCCTCTGAACAAAGGGAACAACAGGGGTCTCTCTGCCTGAGCCCCAGCCCACAGGCTAGTGCCCCAGCTGCTGCAAGTGCAGCCCAGCTCCAAGTGGCTTCCCCAAACCACCTGATGCATACAGCCTACAACAACCCAGAGGGAGACTGTGTAGAGAAGGCTGGCAGCCACAAGAGCCTTTCAAGGGCTGTGGGAACTCCTTGAGGTTGGAGGGGCTGGTGAGGACCATTGTTTATGTCTCCCTCTACCTCCACAGGATGGGTGGGGACCTATCCAGGTGCTCTGGCCCTACCAGTAAGGTTATTGCAGTGGGTTCCCAGACTTATGGCAAAGTTCATTTTGGCCTCAAACAATACAAGCAGCATCAACAACACATTGGTTGCTAAAGGCATCTTGCTTCTCTATCCAGAGCCACTCTGGCTGAGTAGGCTAGTGCCCTTCATGCCAAAGGCACCCACTCATCTCCTACCCACATGCCGAAATCATCTAGCACACACAGCTTACACAGTGACCACTTCTACATAAGGCCACTTTTCAAAACTGGAAGAGATAGCTATTTTGTCTAATCATATAAACAAATATAGAAAGTCAAACAAAATGAAAAAATAAAAGAATATCTCTCAAATGAAGGAACAAGAAAAATCCCCAGAGTGGGGGAAAAAACATAAGGAAACAGCAATGACTAATTTGCCTATAAAGAATTTAAAGAAATGGCATGAGGATGCTGACCAAACTTGAAAGTGGAGCAAAGGAACTTAGGGAGAACTTCAACAGAGAGTTAGAAAATATAATAAAGAACCAAGCAGACCTGAAGAACACAATAACTGAAATGAAAAACACATTGGAAAGAATCAACATTAGGTAACACAGAAGAACAGATCAGAGACTTGGAAGGCAGACTAGTAGAAATCAACCAATCAGAAAGAACAGTACAAAGAAAAAAGAATTTTTAAAAAGCAAGGCTAAACATCTCGATAGCATTTGAATTATTCATTGCATTGTGTGCCTATCACCCAAAGTCAAATCATTTTCCATCACAATATATTTGGCCCTCTTTATTCTCTTCCCCCAACCTGTTTACCTGAAATCTATGTATTCTTACTGACCAATGTCACTCCATTAAACTTGATTCCTAAATAAATAAAGAAAGAAAGAATACTATAATTTAAAAAAAGAAAGAAAGTATTTCAGGGTGTAGCTTGGTTGTGCTTCAGTAGTTCTGGTCCTGGGGTACTGATGGCCTGCTCAGGTTTTACAGTAGGTCAGGTTTCCTCTAGGATTTCTGCTGCTTTGTAGCTCCCCATGGACCTAGAAGAATGTTGTGAATAAAACGCTTCTAGCTTTTCCTCTTCCCTTTTCCACCTTAACCAGGATTCTTGGCTCTCAGAGCCAAGCTTTTCTGTAATTGGCTTACTATTTGTGATTGTTTTCTCCACTGTCACTACAATAGTATATATTATATTTTGCTCCCCTAAGATATATTGTGGGAGAAGGAAATATAACTTATCCTTTGTTATATTTTATGCCCTTTTATGTAAACTGTATAAATGGTTCCTCATGCATTTTTCACAATTTGTACCAAAGAAAAGTTTTCATTTGGTTGTGTCTTCTAATGACTCCACACAGTTCCCTTTGATTTGGAGCCAGATCAATTCAATATTATTCCATAAAATTTTATTAAGCACCTACATGGTCCAGGCACCGTTCTAGGTGTTGGGGACACCACAATGAATGAATTAAAAAAAACATAGAAATTTTAAAGAAGCAAAGATAGTGTAAGGAACCTCTGGGAATAACATCAAGCATTCAAACATTTGCATTACAGGGATTCCAGAAGGAAAAGAAAGAGAAAAATGAACAAAAACTTTATTTAAAGAAATAACGACTGAAAACTTCCCTAACCTGGGAAAGAAAATGGACATCCAAGTCTAAGAATTAGAGTTCCAAACAAGATGAACCCAGAGACCCACACCAAGACCTATTGTAATTAAAATACAAAAGTTAAAAGAGGAAGCAAGACTGAAAGAAAGCAAGAATGAAACAAGATAAATAAAAATTGACAAAATAATAAAATTGACAAATCTTTAGCCAAACTTATCAAGAATGAAAGTAGAGAGAACCTAAATAAATGTAGTCATAAATGAAAGAGAAATTAGAACTAACACCACAGAAATACAAGGAATCATTGAAAAATACTACAGTTGTATGCCAACAAATTCAACAATCTAGAAGAAATGGGTAAATTTCTAGAATTACATAATCTTGCAGGACTGAGCAGGAAGAAATACAAAATCTAACCAGATCTATTATTAACAATGAAATTGAAGCAGTAGACAAAAAACTCCCAACAAATGAAAGTCAAGGACCAGAACACTTTACAGTTGAGTTCAACCATTCAAAGAAAAATTAATACCTAGCCTTCTTAAGCTATTTAAAAAATTGAAGAGGAAGGAATGCTTTTAAATTCATTTTATGAAGCCAGCATCAATTTGATACCAAAACCAGACAAAGACATTATAAAAAAAAATTACAAGCTAATATCCTTGATGAACACAGATGCAAAAATTCTCAACAAAATATTAGCAAACTAGATTCAACAATACATTAAAAGGATTGTACACCATGAGCAAGTTGGATCCATTCCAGAGATGCAAGAATGGTTCAACAGTCTCAAGTCAATCAACATGATATATCACATTAACAAAATAAAGGATAAAAACCACATGATCATCTCAAAAGATGCAGAAAAAGCATTTGACAAAATTTAAAATTTTTTTAATGTTATTTTTTTTAATTTTTATTTATTTATTCATTTTAGAGAGGAGAGAGAGTTAGAATGAGAGAGAGAGAGAGAGAGAGAGAGAGAGAGAGAGAGAGAAAGGGGGGAGGAGCAGGAAGCATCAACTCCCATATATGCCTTGACCAGGCAAGCCCAGGGTTTTGAACCGGTGACCTCAGTGTTCCAGGTCAACGCTTTATCCACTGCGCCACCACAGGTCAGGCTAAAATTTTTTTATGATAAAAACTCAACAGCCTGACCAGGTGATGGGGCAGTGTAAAGCATTGACCTGGGATGCCAAGGACCCAGGTTCGAAACCCCAAGGTTGCCAGCTTGAGTGTGGGATCATAGGCATGACTCCATGGTCATTGGCTTGAAGCCTAAGATCACTGACTTGAGCCCAAGGTTGCTAGCTTGGCCAAGGGGGTCACTGGCTCAGCTGGAGCCCTATGGTCAAGGCATGTAGGAGAAGCAATCAATGAACAACTAAAGTGCTGCAACTACAAGCTGATGCTTCTCATCTATCTCCCTTCCTCTCTATCTGTCTCCATCTGTCTCTGTCTCTGTGTCTCTCTATCTCTCTCTTGTTTAAAATAAAAGTCTCAACAGAATGGGTATAGAAGGAATGTATCTCAACAAAATAAAGGCTATATGTGACAAACCCACTGCTAACATCATACTCACTGGTGAAAAGCTACAAGCCAGTCCCCTAAGATCAGGAACAAAACAAGGATGTCCACTATCACCACTTCTATTCAGTATAGTATTGGAAGTCCTAGCCACAGAAGACTAGAAATAAAAGGCATCCAAATTGGAAAGGAAGAAGTAAAATTCTTATTATTTGCAGATGACATGATACTATATATAGAAAACCCTAAAGAAAACCCTACACAGACAACTGTTAAAACTAATAAATTCAGTAAAGTTGTGGGATTCAGAAATCTGTTGCATTTCTATACACCAATAACAAATGAAAAGAAGAAGAAACCAAGAAAACAATGCTATTTACAATTGCATCAAGAAACATAGAGTACCTAGACACAAATTTAACTGAGGCGGTGAAAGACCTATACTTTGAAAATTATAAGACACTGAAGAAAGAAATTGAAGTAGATACAATGGAAGAATATACCTTGTTCAAAGATTAGAAGGATTAATATTATTAAAATGTTCTTACTACCTAAAGTAATACACGGGTTCAATGCAATCCCTATTAAAACACCAATGACATTTTTCTCAGAATTAGAACAACTAATCTTAAAATTTTCTATGGAACCACAAAAGACTCCAAATAGAATCTTGATAAGAATGAAGTGTGAGGTATCATGCTTTGATAATCACACTATACTATAAAGCTACAATAATCAAAATATATGGTACTGGCATAAAAATAGATGTATAGATCAATAGAATAGAACAGAGATCCTCAAAATAAATCCTCATTTAATGGTTGATTAAACTGGAACAAAGGAGGCAAGAGCATGCAGTTGGGTAAAGACAGTCTCTTTGATAAGTGGTATTGGGACAACTAGACAGATATAGGCAAAAGAATAAAATTGAACCACTTTCTTACACCATATACAAAAATAACCTCAAAATGGATTAAAAACTTGAATGTAAGATCTGAAATGATAAAACTTCTAGAAAAAAACAGAGGCTTAAACTCTTTGACATCACTCTTAATATCTTTTTAGACATCACTCCTCCTTAGGCAAAGACAGCAAAAACAACAACAACAACAACAAAAAACCCAACAAAAATGAAGAAGAAGAAGCAGCACATGGGACTATATCAAACTAAAGAATTTTGTGCAGCAAAGGAAGTGAACAAAACAGAAAGACAGCCTATTGAATGAGGGAAGGTATTCACAAAGGAGACATCTGATAAGGGGTTAATATTCAAAATATGTAAGAAACTCATACAACTTAACACCAAGAAAAACAAACAACCCAATTTAAAAGTGGGCAGATGACTTGAATAGACATTTCTCCAATGAGTACATACAGATGGCCAACAGACATATTAAAGGATTCTTATCATCACTAATTACTAGGGAAATGCAAATTAAAACCACAATGAGATATTACATCACACCTATCAGAATGGCTATCATCAATAAATTAACAAACAAGTGTTGGCAAGAATGTTAAGAAAAGGAAACACTTGAACACTGTTGGTGGGATTATAAATTAGTGCAGTCACTATGGAAAACAGTATGGTAATTCCTCAAAAAACTAAAAATAGAGCTGCCATATGATCCAGCAGTTTCTGTACTGGGTATTTATCCAAAGAAAAGAAAACACTAATTCAAAAAATTTATATGAACTCCTGTGTTTATTGCAGTATTACTAGTAATAGCCAAGATATGGAAGCAACCTAGATGCCCATCAATAGATGAATTGATAAAGGAGTCCATAGATAATGGAATATTATTCAGCAGTCAAAAAGAATGAAATCTTGCCATTTGCAAAAACATGGATGTATTTAGCGGGTACTAAGCTAAGTGAAATAAGTCAGACAGAAAAAGATAAATACTGTATGATTTCACTCATATGTGGAATCTAAAAAAATAAATAACAAGCAAATAAACAAAGCAAACAGAAACAATCCAGAGAGAGAGAGAGAGAGAGAGAACAAGCTGGTGGTTGCTAGGGAGGGGGTTGGGGAAGAGGGTGTGAATAATTTGTTTTAATTAAAAAAAAAGACTTGAAGCTGGCCTATGGTCACACAGTGGATAAAATGTCACCCTGGAATGCTGAGGTCACAGGTTCGAAACCCTGGGCTGGCCCAGTAACAACAAGCAAGCAATGAACAACTGAAGTGAAACAACTATGAGTTGATACTTCTTATTCCCCACTACCTCTCTCTTCTCTCTGTAAAATCAATAAATAAAACCTTTTAAAATATAAAAAATTAATTAAATAAATAAATAGCCTCGCCACTTTCCCTAGTGCATCTACCCCACCACACCCCCCACTCTGAGCCCGCCTGGGCCTGTGGGCCCTCATGCCATGAAGAAGTGTAGACAGGATTGGTAATGAGCTTATAGATTCGAGGCCTATAGATGGGCAAAGACATGAAAGCTTCAGGGCCAAACAGACCTGCCAGGGGAGCTTGCTGACCCAGCCGTTTTGGCCCTGGAACGTGGCCTTGCTGCTGCTTGCTGACCAGCAGTATGTGCAGCTGGTGTTCCTGCCCCGCACTCTCTCCGGGGCCCTTTCTCCGTTCCTGACACCCATCCCAACCATCCCAAATACAAGTGACTTTTGTTTTTCACTCTCATTTACACATTGATTTTGTGTTTTTATCAGTGAAATGGGGGGGGGGCACTTAAAATGCTGTTTTAACAGGGTTATTAGCTTTTAGGAGCTGTTGGTCTGCTACAATACCACCCACATTGGTCTGTCATTCCAAAGAAATTCATAATTGAGGAGTTGTATGATATAAAGTATACTATATAGCTATTTTTGTAAGAATTAGTAATTTTCTTTTTCTTCTTTTCCAAGTGAGAGGAGGGGAGATAGAAAGACTAACTCCTGCATGTGCCCTGACCAGGATCCACCTGGTAACCCCCATCTGGGGCCCATGCTCTGCCCATTCCTGGCTATGCTTGTAACCAAGCTATTTTTAGCACGAGGCGGGGGTTCCACTAGAGTAGCGGTTCTCAACCTGTGGGTTGTGACCCCAGCAGGGGTCGAACGACCAAAACACAGGGGTCGCCTGCACTAGAGCCATCTTCAGCACTCAGGACCCATGTGCTCAAACCTGTTGAGCCATGGCTGTGGGAGGAGAGGGGAAGAGAGAGAGAAAAGGGGGAGCAGGAGGGGTAGAGAAGCAGATGGTCACTTCTCCTGTGTTCCTTGACTGGGAATTGAACCTGGGACATCCACATGCTGGGCCAAAGCCTTACCACTGAACAAACCGTCCCGGGCCCGAATTAGGAATTTAATTGAGAATTTCTTGTGAATCTTGGAGCTAAAAATAAGAGATATCATGGCCTCAATATTCTTTACTGCCTCCCTATCTCTACCCTAGTCTTCTCTAACTCCGTCAAATAGAGGTAGTTCAGTCAGGAAGTTTAGGACACAGAAGTTCTCGCCCTTTAGATTCACATGTATCAGATTTTAAATTTAACTTAAAATTAACCCCAACCACTCTTAACGATTGGCATTCCCCATCAGGTAGGATGTTATCTATTTTTATTTTCCTGGCACATTTTCACCCTTCTAGTAAAGTTTTCTTCCTATTTAAGAAAAAAAAAAATCTCTTTCTTAATTTTTTTTTGTTTTGTTTTATTTTAATTTTTTTAATTTATTTTTTAGAGAGGAGAGGGAGAGACAGAGAGAGAGAGAGAGAGGAGAGACAGAGAGAGAGAAGGGGGGAGGAGCTGGAAGCATCAACTCCCATATGTGCCTTGACCAGGCAAGCCCAGAGTTTCGAACCGGCGACCTCAGCATTTCCAGGTCGACGCTTTATCCACTGCGCCACCACAGGTCAGGCCTCTTTCTTAATTTTTAAGAGGAAAGCAGCATCTGTTTCCTTATTTAGCAGCATATCTCCCCATTAATTGCAAGTGCATGAGTGTGACCACTGTGACTTTTAAAGGAGAGATCAGAGAAAATGAAAGGCAGAGTGATCGAAATAGGAGTGAATCCTTAGAGAAAGGCGGTATTTATGCTGAGAATGATGGACAGCACATCCTGAGACCAGCAAGTGTGTGTATTACGCACCTAGGAGTTTCTCTAGAGAGCTGTCCCCAAATACCCCCACTCTGGGCTTTCTCTTCACCCCAGCAACAAGGTCAGTGATGGGTGGAGGCTCATGGGTCGGGCAAAGAAGTCAGGTTCCAACCATCCTTGAGTTTTTATTTGTTTCATTTCTGTTCAAAAAAACCCAAACCTCTCCACATAAAAATAGGTCTGTCAAATGGTCGTAACCCAACAAGAATAGCTGAAGTCTAAGCCAAGTCTGAAGATGGGTGAAGGTTGGTGGTAATTAGGAGCCAAGACCATCGTACAGGCAGGATGGAGATCGGACAAGGATGAAGAGCAGCTGGTCAGATCATCAGGAAGTTGGGCCAAGTGGCAGGGAAGCCAGAGGGGCAGAGGGCCGAAGGACAGCCCCATTCTCTTGAGAGTCACTGGCCTGCAGGAGATCTGCCACTCATGGCTGCGCTAGCCTTCTTGGGCATCTCCACTTGGAAAATAACACCTCTTAATCTTAAAGAGGCCGAAATTTAGAAATGCTGGCTCTCCAGCAGGGGCCGCTAACCTGTCATTGCCACCCCAGAAGCAGGTCCTACTGACTTCTCCCCTTCCACTCTGTCTCCCAGATTTCTGCTTTATCCTAAACTCCTGTTCCTTGCAGCCCCTGGTGCCCAGATGCTCCTCTCCACTTTCTGTGCTTTAGCCTCCCAGCCAATCCCACAGCCCTCCTGGGCAATAGAGAGACTAAGGCCATGGAAGCTCCAAGACCAGTGGCCATAACTGCAGACTGGTCATGAAGCAAAGATATTAAAGGCTTCCAGAGAGACAAACCAGCCCTTATGAATGTACTAGTTTTCTAAATAGCAACATCAAAAGCTAAACACCAGCGGCACGGAGACTTTGAATTCTCTGGGTAAATGATTTCTGACATAAGAGTTCTGAATCCAGTCAAAGCATCAGTCAAGTGTGCAGGTGGAATAAAGTTGTAGTAAGACATGTTAAATCTCAAAAAGATTACATTGCCATATTGCCGTCCTTAAGGAGTTGCTAGGTCAGGAGCCAGCCAACGGAGACCCCCCGGCCAGGTCCAGCTTGCTACCTGTTGTTGTTTTTCATAACCCACAAGCTAAGAGCATTTACTTTTTTTAAGGGTTACATTTTAATTAGTTATATAAGTACCTTGATCTCTTTTGCCTTTGGCCCTGTGTTCTTTATCCCCTTAAGGGGGTTTGCTGGCACTGTGCTAGACAAAGTGTTCCGCTGAAATGGGGAGTCAGTTAAGAAAGAAGAAGTCATGAGAGCCAAGAAACAAGAGACGGACGTGGGAGAGGAGGGATGCGGAATGAAGGGAGAGCTGGGAGTTCAGCCCCGCGCAGGCTCAGAGGGCGGCACACCCAGACAGACGGGAGCCAGGGCACAGAGCGCTCCCCAGGAGTCTCCCAGAAGGCCAGTGGACGTGGTACACTCGTCAGTGAGTTTGAAATGATGGAGAACAACTATATTCTGCCAGGAACTTTGAGATTGGATTAGTAACAGATAGATAGCAAACGAACAAAACAAAAACAAGGCAGTGTTTAACTTGGGGAAAAGAAAATGATTACAAAAGGAAACGCAGTCATGGAATTGATGGATCATCCGTGACTCAGCCGTGAATGGTATCTAGAGTATAGTAAGTTCAATTTAATCAAATATTAAAATAGAACCAAACAGGAAGGTGGGAGGGGGGAATGAGAGGAGAGTTAAATTCTCATCTTTCATAATAGGAAATTAAGAGCAAATAAAATCAGGAATTAACATATCAGCATATAATTTATATATAGAAAAGTAATTATAAATTGAAACAGCTAAAATATTTATAGTATTCTGCTTTCAAAGAGCCAGCATCAGAAGCAGGCCAGAAGATGCTGGATTTAGTTATAAGCCTTACAGAATGGCTTGACTTTTAAAATAATGTGTCTATATTACTTTTTAAACAGATTTTTAAAATAATAAAACAAAAAAAAGGAAAGCGGCTGGTCAGCCCAGGAACTGATGTCCTGGTCACCATGCCCAGGTGGGGAAGAGGCACAGTTGGGGTGACGCCAGGCTCCTAGGTGGGGGTGGCTGGCTTCAGTGAGACCTTGCTAACTTCAGTTATCACTGTTGTTCCTGACTGGAGTGTGAAAGCATTTCAGTCAAGTGTCAGTACTGATAGCCATTCCTTCCTGTACCGAACATGCTCTGTGTTTCATCCCTAGCTGTTGTTGCTGGGATGAATACATCATGATTCTTGCCCTTAAGGAGTTCACACAATGGTGAGATATAAAGTCACTCATTCAACTAATGGATGATTGCTCTACATGGTAAAAAGAATATACTGGAGAGAAAGGTGCCTGCAGAGAAAAGTCTCAGAAGTCAGAAGCCCTTCAGTGGAGCCCTGGAGGTGAAATAGGAATTGGGGGAGGTGGGTGGGGGAGGAACTGATGTTCAAGCACAAGGGAACAGAATGTGCAAAGGCACAAAGGGGACCCAAGCATGACAGAGCTTCCTACAGGTGATACCTCCATGTGGCCTGGAGTCAAGAGCTCAGAATTTAGAGGATGAAGCTGGAGAGGTGAGCAGAAGATAGATAATCAGCTCAGTGACTCCTCATGCCATAATAAAGAATCTGGACTTTGTTTTCAAGGTTACGCAAAGCCAGCTCTTACCAGAGCAATAGCATGAAAGCCAGCTCTCAGCCCCGTGGAAAATGAAATGGAAGCTGGAGTAGAGAGATGAGTGAGGATGCAGTCTATCCTTTGGGTGAGAAATGAAGAGGGTCTGTTCTAAGGCCATGTCAGTGAGGCCGAGAAAGGAAGATGCATTTGAAGATACTAAGGAAGCTCAGTCGACAGTCTGATGCCCCATTAGATGGGGGAGGTGAGGGAGAGAAAGGAGGCAAGGACAACCCCCAGGTTCTTGTCCGGACACTGAGCAGGCAGCCGAGCCACTTACAATACAAGGAGGAGGGTTGGAGAAAGGAGATGAGTGATGTTTGAGCATGGGGAGGTTGAGGGGTTTGTGGGAATGTTGGTAGAGGTCTAGTAAGTAGTAATATATATCGCGTGGGCATCAGGAGAGATTCCTGGGCTGGGAGACATATCAGAATCAGCTTCTGGACAAGGGGCAACATCTCACTCGGGTGAAGTGAGATAGCAAGAGAGAAGAAGGCCCTAGTAAACTCAGGAAAACACCAGATTTCAGGTGCAGACAGAGGAAAAGTCGCCCTGGAGAGGCTGAGGAGATAGGCGTGGATCAGGAAACAGAGACCGATTGAGGCCCCATGCCACTAGAGGCCAGGTAAGCCGAGGACTGAGGTGTTTTTAGGGTGCTACTGGCATTACAGACTAGTTAGCACATTACAGAATAGTTAGCATATTTGGCCCCACCCACTAATAGCCTATAGAAACCTCCACTCACATCCTATGACAACAAAAATGTCCTTCCATGTTTCCAAACACTCCTCAGGGACAATTAGCGATTGGGTGACCTTGGTGAGAGCAGTTGCCATTGAGTTTGGGGTGAAGCCATGGAAGGAGATCACGGCTCCTCTGTCCTACTACAGTCATCCCTCCTTAGGCCTCTTCCTGCACTCTGGGGCTCTCCTCTTTGCAACCCCGTCCTATCCCATGTGACATCACTTCCTGGGCTGGCCAGTCACTGTGGAGTTTTTGAGCTTTTAAAAAAATTTTTTTTTATTTTAGTGAGATGAGGGGAGGGGGAGACAGACTCCCACATGTGCCTCGACCGGGATCCACCCAGCAAGCCTCCTAAGGGTGATGCTCTGCCCATCTGTGCCCTTGCTCCATTGCATCAGAGCCAATTTTTAGTGCCTGAGGCAGAGGCCATGGAACCATCCTCAGTGCCCAGGGCCAACTCGCTCTAATGGAGCCATGGCTATAGGAAGAAGGGAGGGAGGAAGGGAGAGGGAGGGAGGGAGAGAGAGAGAAGGGGAGAGAGAGAGAGAGAGAGAGAGAGAGACAAGAAGGGGAGGAGTGGAGAAGCAGATGGGTGCTTCTCCTGTGTGCCCTGACTGGGAATCAAACTTGGGACCTCCATACACCAGGCCGCCACTCTACCACTGAGCCAACCGGCCAGGGCTGAGCTTTAAATTTATTACTGAGCTTCTACGATGTTCCAGGGATACCACAGTCGATAAGGTGGTCTGGGTCCTCTCTCTCCTGGAACTTGCAGTGAACAAACAAGTATAGCCAGGTGGGAGGGGCTTGAATAGGCCCCAGGGGGGGTTTGTTCTAGATAGAAGAAGGGGGAGGGCAGAGGGGCACTTGGATCTGGGGAGAAGATGCACAGAGCAGAACGAGGAGACTGGGGAAAGGTGGGGTGCCTTCCTCTGGGGACAGAGAGGTGGGGTGACAGGGCTATAGGATGGGAAGAAGGGGCCCATGGCTTTTGGACACGACTCCCATACCTGGTGTGTCCTCACAGGGCAGCCTGCTGGGGCTGGAGTCTGCAGCGTGGTCTGTGGGTGCTGGAGACGCCATGGGGAGAGCCTGCTGACCACCTGATCTGTGGCCAGTACAGGGGCCCAGTGGAGTCAGCAGAGGGAGAGCATTTTGGAGGGATGCCACAGAGAAGGAAAGCTGGAGGCTACAAGGCCAATGCCATGGGCTTTGCAGAGGGAGAGAGAAGCGGGAGCCATGCCCCTGCGGGAGCTTGACAGTCACAGTTCTGGCAGAGCTGTGTGGATGGAGAGGAATCCCTGTGAGGACAGAAACTGGTAATCCGTTGGCTCACATCTCAAATATGCCCAGGGCTGGGTCTTTTTAATAGATTTAAATACTCAATTTCTAACTGAAGAAGTTCATATTACACTGAGACTACAGAAGAAATTAGAATCATCTAGTTTAGTTCCCTCATTTAACAGACCTAGAACCCTGGAAGGTGAAGACAGGGCCCGCAGCGCATGCCAAGCGCACTGTGGTCAGCCGGGGAAGGTCCGGGGCGAGCTCTCTCCCACATGCCTTGCTGTCCCCTCTGTGGCTAGAGACAGAACCAGGGATGGGCTCTCCAGTTTCCCCTGTATGTGGAGTCTGTCCTGTATGTGGGGAGTGATTCTGTGGCCACAGCAATGGCATCCTGACTCCACAAGACAGCCACTGTCAGCATCTTGGCGTGACCACACCCAGTGACTTGATTTGAAAGCTTTTGGTGGTACTGTCTTTTTTTTTTTTTTTTTTAAGTGAGAAGAGTGGAGATAGACAGACTCCTGCATGCAACCTGGCCAGGATCTACTCAGCAGTCCCCACCTGGGACCGATGCTGGAATCAAATGAGCTATCCTCAGTGCCTGAGGCCGACGCTCAGACCAACCAAACTACTGGCTATGAGAAGGGTAGAGAGAGAGAAGGGGGAGAGAAGCAGATGGTTGCTTCTCATGTGTGCCCTGACCAGGAATCAAACCTGGAATGTCTGCATGCCAAGCCCACACTCTATCCACTGAGCCAACTGGCCAGGGCTGACACTATCTTATATTACCATGAAGTATGAGTAATTTTATTTGGAGACAGTTACTGCCTTTGAGACAAGTATGGGGAAAGTGTAATGTAGAAAGGAAGCCTCAGAGAAAGACACATCTATGAGTAACCTCCAGGAAGGCGGGTCACCACAGCCAATTGGCTGTTCTTCTTGAGTGATGTGAATGGGACTCCCAGCTCAGAGAGGTTCCACCAGAGTAGGGCTCCCAGCAGAGCTGAGGAGCCTAACCTCAGACCTCGCAGATGCCCGCCTCCTGTCTGCAAACTGCACCCCCCCAACACTGTCATTCCACTGGGCTGGATATTGACCGTGGCACCAGCAGCTGGCCAAAATGTGGCTTGATTCATGCCTCAGATCTTAAATCCATGAACAAAAAAGCAATTACGACAGAATATACGTAAGGGGTATTATAAGTGATATATTATGTGTTCCTTTCCTGCTGTTCCACTTTCAAATTGACTGAAATCCAAAAATGTCATTGTACAAAATTGATATTTCATTAAAAAAATTAAGTAGAACATTGAGTAAGGCATGGTGCTGTCTGCCAAATTGTCTCCCATCCAGAAGTACCTTCTGGTTCCTTCTCCCTTGTGCATTCCAACCTCTCTAGTACAGCTAGTGGTTTATCTTTTCTTTTCTTTTTTTTTTAATGCTGACTAAGCTGAAGGTTAATGCATGACTATATGAATTATCTAATTCTAGCACTTTCCAAGAACCTCCGTTCTTTAGGCTCAAACACCCGCTGTCTCAGGCCAAATTTTTTTCAATATAGACTGGATTTTTGTTCCATTTTGTTGCTTGCTTTTTTATTTTTATTTCTTTTTATTTATTTATTTTGTGGCAGAGACAGAGAGAGTCAGAGAGATGGACAAATAGGGACAGACAGGCAGGAAGGGAGAGAGATGAGAAACATCAATTCTTCGTTGTGGCTCCTTAGTTGTCCATTGATTGATTTCTCATATGTGCCTTGACTGGGGGGCTACACAGTAGACCGAGTAACCCCTTGCTCGAGCCAGCGACCTTGGGCTCAAGCTGGTGAGCTTTGCTCAAACCAGTTGAGCCCGCACTCAAGCTGGTGACCTTGGCGTCTCGAACCTGGGCCCTCCACATCCCAGTTCGATGCTCTATCCACTGTGCCACCACCTGGTCAGGCTGTTGCCTGCTTTTTAAAAAAACATTGTCATTTTTACATCTACACTCCAAAAACTGAAGAATTCCAAAGACTGACATTTTTATTGCATTGGTCTATTTACTAACTTCACATGTTACCAAGTTGGCATCCTCCCACAACTCTGAATTCGGCATCCCACTGGTGTCCTTGTGAGCAGTCTGGTGGCCTGGGCCTGGGTGTGTGGGCGCCTGCTGTGCTGAGCAGTGAGAGCTAACAGCAGAAAGAGAGGATCACCTGGAGGGACAGACGTGGCCTGTGCTATTCTGATCCCCAGCAGCTCCTGAGTATTAAAATACCTGGTGAGCGTGAGTGGGGAGGCTCTGGGGGTGACAGGAGGGTTGGGGCTGCTGCGGTGGAGAGCAGCTCCTGCTGGAATCGAACACTGAAGGTGTGGTGGGCGATGCATCTAGTGCCCCCGGTGATGCTGCCGTTTGCCAGGATGCAGACAGGCAGCTGGACCGAGCCAGGCCAGTGGCTCCATATGAAAGACGAAGAATGGACCTCGTGCTGAGTACAGAAGGTGTCTGAGGGCCTTTAGTTCGCCTGTGCTCATGAATACACACATTCCAGTGTCATCCTGAACAGACAGAATCTGGGCCTTAAAGAATAAGAACACACTTAGTCATTCAGTCCTTCATTTAACAGACATTTATGGAACAGCTTCTACATGGCAGACACTGCCTTAATGTGAGGCTACACAGGTCCTCTGAGCATCAGTCCTGTAAGAACTCAGTGCAACTGAATGCAGCACGGGAGAGGGACTGTGCTGGCATTGGGTCCGAGGGCCACCTTTCCTGGGAGGATGTGAGAGTTGGCCAGGGGCTCACTGTGGGAAGAGCCCTCCAGCTGGAACAGACGGCTGTTCCTCTGCCTCATCTACCTGGGCACGGGAGTCAGCCCTAGGCACGCAGGGCCAGGGCAGCGCCCTCAGCAAGAGCCAACTTGATTTGGGGTACTGTTTGGCTCTCACCCACCCATCTTCAGCAGTTTGGGCTACACTGGAGTGATCCTTGTGAAGGGGTGAGCTGACCTTTGGCTTCTGATTTCAGCACGTCCTCTGACATGGGAGAAGTAGGTGTCCTGTGGGAGTGGGAATGGAGTCAGAGACTGGGGGTCTGTTCGTGGGGGCTCCTCTTCAGTGTGTCCTGCCATCTGGCTTCAGAAGGGGCATTAGAAGGGATCTGATATGTGCCAATAGACACCTTGGGACACCCTTTCCCCTGAGGCTGGGTTTGTTACTTTCTGCTGACTAGAAAAGAGTGTTCATTGATCCCATGTTTGTGGATATTAAAGGGCATATACCTGGGAGAATGTTTGGAAAAATATAGATACGCTAACCATGATGCATGGTGGGATGGAGGGGACTCATTTTCTTCCTTTAGCTCATCTTTTCTGATTTTTCTCAGTACTCAAATATCATTTTTTATATAATAAAATAACTGGAAGAAAAAATATTTTGCGAAATAGCTCCTCAGACTTCCCTTTCAAAATAAAACAGGACAATATTGAACATGATACCAGGGGATGGTGTTCATCACGTCATTTCTGAGGAAGATCTACCATTCAGAGAGACTGCCTACTTTGTGGATGGTAGGGGAAAGAAAAGAAAACGCTAGAGAGCTTAAAACAGTTGTTAAAAAATTGTAAGTTTTTGTTGTTTTAGGGGATTATTGCTCTTCCATACATGAATAAACAATAGAAAAATTGATTCTCCACTCTTAAAATACACACTAGTCACAAGTTGCTTTATGGGCAAGTTTTACTAAACCTTCAGAAAACAGTTGACCCTCATCTTACATGGTCTCAGAGAGTAGAAAAAGAGAGCCACCCAATCTATTTCATGAGGATAGTAAATCTAATGAAAGATAGGCAGTAGCTTTATGGAAATAACTATAAAACATTATTGAAGAACATAGAAGAAGATCTGACTAAAGAGAGAGATATCATGTTGGGAACTTAATAAAAAGATTCCAGTTTACCTCAGGTTCATACAGGCTATTCATGGCATTTGGTCAAATGATCCTAAAATTCATATGGAAGAGTGAAGGCAAGAATAGACAAGATAGGCCCTGGCAGGTTAGCTCAGCGGTAGAGCGTCGGCCTGGCATGCAGGAGTCCTGGATTCCATTCCCTGCCAGGGCACACAGGAGAAGCGCCCATCTGCTTCTCCACCCCTCCCCCTCTCCTTCCTCTCTGTCTCTCTCTTCCCCTCCCGCAGCCGAGGCTCCATTGGAGCAAAGATGGCCCGGGCACTGAGGACGGCTCTGTGGCCTCTGCCTCAGGTGCTAGAATGGCTCTGGATGCAACAGAGCGACGCCCCAGAGGGGCAGAGCATCGCCCCCTGGTGGGCATGCCGGGTGGATCCCGGTCAGGCGCATGTGGGAGTCTGACTGCATCCCCGTTTCCAGTTTCGGAAAATGAATAAATTATAAAATAAAATAATAAAATAATAAAAAAAAAGAATAGTCAAGATAATTTCTAAGAACAAAATGGGGGAACTTCCCTATGGCTTATTAAGATTTATTATGAGTTATAATAATTAAGACGGTATAATACTGGTTTTTAAAGTAGACATTGCTCAGTGGAACATAATAAAAAAACTCAGACCTGTGCAATATTTAAACTTGACCAGAAAATTGTGGCCTAACAGATTAGCAGCAGAAGGATTAACTATTTAACAAATTAAATTAATTTCAAGGAGAAAAAGGTACCTCATACAATATGCACAAATAAATTCCAGGTGAATTAAAGACCTAAATGTGAAAAGCAAAATTAAAACTTTTGGAAAATATGTAAGACTCATTTATCACCTCATGACAGGAAAAGATATTTTTTTAATTTTTCCATTGATTTAAAAGAGTGAGGTGAGGGGATGGGAGGGAGCGAGAGAGAGAAAGAGTAAGAGAGAAGCATCAACTCATTTCACTTAGCTATTCCATTTAGTTATGCACTCATTGGTTGCTTCTCATATGTGCCTGACTGGGGGGCCAACCTGCTATCTCAGTGCTCTGGGATGGTGCTCTATTCACTGAACCACCTGGCAAGGGCCCAGAAAAGGATTTTTTTGGAGGGGGGGGGAGAGAGGAAGACATTAACTCATAGTTGCAGCACTTTAGTTGTTCATTAATTGCTTCTCTTATGTGCCTTGACAGGGGGCTCCAGCTGAACCATTGACCCCTTGCTCAAGCCAGCAACCTTAGGCTCAAGCCAGCAACCTTTGGGCTCAAGCTAGCGACCATGGGGTCATGTCAGTGATCCCACATTCAAGCCAGCGACCCTGTGCTCAAGCTGGTTAGCCCACACACAAGCCGTGACCTTGGGTTCTTGAACCTGAGACGTCAGTGTCCCAGATTGATGCTCTATCCACTGTGCCAGCACCGATCAGACCCAGGAAAGGATTTTTAAAAACATGATACAAAAACCACTAACTATAAAGGAAAATATTCATAAACATGACTATGTTAAAATTTTTTATTTCTGTATGACTCAAGACACCATCTAATACATTAAAAGATAATGCTACAGACTGGGAAGAGAAAGTGTGATCAGCAGAGGATTAGAATTCATAATATATTAAAAGCTCCTACAGATTAGCTGGAAAAAGACATACATTTGAGTTGTGAGAGAAAATGAGTAAATTATATAAATGAGCAATTCACAGAAAAAAGACCTGAATGCTCAATATATTGAATCCCACTAGCAGTCAAAGAAATTTATATTAAAGCAAGAGGCCATTTGGTACTTATTAGATTGTCGGAACTTTAAAGGTGGACTATTGGAAGTGTTGATGAGGAAGTGGAACCACAGGGACTCATACTCTGCTGCTGGGAGTGAAAATTAGTGCAGTCTCACTGGAAAGTAATTGGCAGCCTCTGGTACAGGATCTGGCGGTCACGTTCTAGGTATGCTGTTGTGTGTGCGCACAAAGAGACACGTCTGTGGGCTTTCTTGCTTGCAGGAAGTGGAAAGAACTTAAATGTCTGTCACCAGGGAACATGGATATATAGTATATTCATATAAGCATTAGATAAATATTGAAAGCATGATGTTGAATGAAGAGTTGCACAAGAATCTGTAGTATGACACCTTTATCTGAAGTTTCAAAACACTGTGATCAATGCAGTGTTGATGCATGCATATACCTGAGGCTAACGTAGGAAAGCAAGGATGAGAGAGAGACACAACAACTTCTGAAATGCATTAAATCTGCAGAGATAGAAGGGAAAGAGAAAGATTTGAAAACAAAGAGGGCTTTACCTCACTTCTGTGTCTGAGGACAAAATGTTAAGATTTATTCCAACTGGGCGGTGGCCACCCAACTCGAGTTGGTTATTTTATCTTCTGTTTTGTCTATATATTTGAAATATATCATAGTTTTAAAAAAATTAACTTTACTGAGGAAAATCACCTGCTCAATCTCCATCATAAAGTGTGCTATAATTGGAAAAAAAAAAACATTTAAAGTCATTGATGTTTATCACCTCGCAAATAGCCGTTTAGTGTGGTGGGTTGAAGCACAGGACCCTGGGACAGCCTGTGGGTCTGACCCAGCTCTGCCACTCTGAAATGGTGGCTTTAATCAAGCTACACAATCTCTCTTTGCTGTGGTTTCTGTGGATGTAAAGTACTTCTGCTGCTGCTGCTGATGATGGTGATGCTCTTAGTGCCTACTCATAGACGTGCTGCAAGGATGATGAGTTACTGTGGTGAAAGCACACATAGGTGGACTCTGTTATTATGATGCCTAAATGTGAGTTACCATTCGGAGAGACACCAGAGTATTTGTTAGATGCAAAAGAGAGGGGGCTAGAGGGGAAGTAAGTGTTGTTTAAAGAAACCATGTTAAGTAGATGTTTTTTAGTGATGGTTGCTCTTCTCCTGCAGTGAGACAAAAATATCTCTCAGATCTCCAAAATTAGCTTGCTGAGTTGGAGATGATTCACCCCCCAGTGTCTTCACAGTTAGCTCTGATAAATAAAATAATCACTCATTCACTTTTCAGAACCGGCTATAAAATCAATATGAAAAACAAAATCAATATGTACCTCTGTTAAAATATGTAAAGTTTCCTTTGAAAATTAAAGCTTTGCCTGACCTGTGGTGGTGCAGTGGATGAAGCGTCAACCTGGAGTGCCGAGGTTGCCGGTTCAAAACCCTGGGCTTGCCTGGTCAAGGCACATATGAGAAGCAACTATGAGTTGATTCTTTCCACTCCTCTTCCCCTTTTTTATTTCTCTCTAAAGTGAATAAATAAAATCTTTTAAAAAATTAAATCTTTATGTGTCTTCCAGTTTTGATGAATATGTAGTATTATTTGATTGTATCAGACTGGGTTTTTTGTTTTTTAAAAAAAAGAGGATGAACTCTAACTCTCCTTGTTAGATGGGGATTTAAATTGAGGCCTATTTAATGTCTCAAATAAGTGAGAAATCACAGTCATTAGGGAACAAAGAACAATTTTCTGAAAGCAGATGCATGCATACAGGGATTGCAGACTTCAGAGCCAATTTGAAGTACAACTCTGCTACTCACTAGCCTCACAGCTTTGAGTGAATTACTGAAATCTGCTGTGCCTGTTTCCTCACCTATAAAATGAGACCCACAGCCATGCTCTGGCGGAACTTTTGTGAGGATCCATTGCATGGTGGCCACTACCTTGGGTTCATAATCTGTGCTCAGTAGTTAACATTGTCTCTGACGTGATTGTTATTCATTGAGTTAGAAATTCCTCAGTGCTGATGGGTGGGTGGATTGCGGAGAAACTAAGACAGATGAGATGATGAGCTAGAAGCTCTTAAAGCCAACCCTGCCTGTGTTTCTTCACTTCTCCTGCAACAGTAAGTTTTTTCAAGGTCCAAGGTTCTATTTTTGAAATGAATAAAAGCTTGGCCTTGCCTGACCAGGTGGTGGCACAGTGGATAGAGTGTTGGACTGGGATGCAGAGGACCCGAGTTCGAGACCCCCCCGAGGTCGCCAGCTTGAGCGTGGGCTCATCGGGTTTGAGCAGGGCTCACCAGCTTGAGCCCAATGTCGCTGGCTTGAGCAAGGGGTCAATCGGTCTGCTATAGCCCCCAGACAAGACACATATGAAAAATCAATCAATGACAACTAAGGAACTGCAATGAAGAATTGATGTTTCTCATCTCTCTCCCTTCCTGTCTGTCTGTCCCTATCTCTCCCTCTCTCTGACTCTGTCTCTGCAAAAAATTAAAAATTAAAAAAATAAAATTAAAAAAAAAACCACTTGGCCTTCATCTTGAAGATGGTCAAATGCTGCTTTTAAAGTATAATTATTTAATTTGAAGTGTTGCAATGACCCGATCTGCTTTCCTGTAAGAAGCGCCCCACTTGACACCACTGCTTTCATAAATGTTTGCTCAGCACCTGAAACACCCAGCACAGCTGAGGAATTTCATCACGCCTGGGCCCCCCAAAACAGTTTTATCCTCATTCCAGACTACTAAATAAATGGATCTCTAGGACTTAGCAGCCACCAAGGGCGAAGGCAAGACTCTCTACCTGCTCGCAGGCCAGAGCCAAAGGCAGAATTGGAGGAGGAGGGATGACTGATAGCCACATGGCAAAGGGAATGAAGACTTGCTAATGCAACACCACCACCACCACCACCTCGCATTTGGTTGTTTTTGGCAAGTCATTCCTTTCCAAGTATCCAAGCTTGCCTTTCACAGCCAACCCTTATTTTTAAATAATTCATTCTCTTAGTGGGAGGATGGCAAATGGGTTGTTGGGTGGTGGACCACCCAGGGGAGAGAGACACATAGGGAGGATACAGTGTGGCTCTGACTGCGTGATCTACAGTGATGCCCAGCAGCTGTGACTACACTTGTCACCATTAAAACAGATGTTTGCCTTTTAAAGGAAGAAGCTCGTTATCCCTCAGGATCCTTAATTGGCTAATTATTTAGGGAAGATGGGTCTTTTCACCATGTCTTGCTTGGGTGGAAAAGGCCAGGGTTTGGATGGGGAAATGGGAAGCTCAGCGGAAGACAGGTTGAGTTGGAGGTGCCTACTGCACAGCCTCATGTGGCCCAGATGCTCCCTAGGGGCCTCCAAATTTAGCATGCTCAGGACCAGAGAAGTCATCTTCCCCACCCCATGCTCCCAGATGCCTGTTGCCATGGCCCCCACCCATCTCCCAAGCCAGGAGAAGCACTCAGCAGCATCCTTGACTCATCCCTCTCCCTCAACAGCGTGCTGTGCCTTATTGGCTGTCTCCATCACCCACAGGACAAGCCAGGATTGGAATCACAGTGTGTTTAACTGCCTTGTTAATTGCCATGGCATCCTACTGCCTTGGGGATTCCCAGGCAAGTAAAAATGCCTGAAATCCATATTCAAATCATCTTATTAGAATTTTTGAAATTTATATGGCCCGTTTCTTGTCAGATCTTATTAGATCATTACATTTACCTTATAACTGGATACAGGAAAGCTCTTGCAATGAGAATCAACGTCAGCTCTGCCATTTTCATACTGTTCACTTGTGCGGGCATGATTAGCATATTGTCTTCAGTCCTCAGTTGTGTTTCTCGCAGGAATCTTTTGAAATCACTGGGTCCATTTTGTGAGGATTAGTTTAGTTAAAACTAAATATATTCAGTGAGTATGTTTAACCAAGCATACATACACATATGCTGAAATTAAGCAAAATTGCTGAAAGGGAACAGGCATCCCCAAACTACGGCCTGCGGGCCGCATGTGGTCCCCTGAGGCCATTTATCCGGCCCCCCACCACACTCCTGGAAGGGGCACCTCTTTCATTGGTGGTCAGTGAGAGGAGCACTGTATGTGGCGGCCCTCCAACGGTCTGAGGGACAGTGAACTGGCCCCCTGTGTAAAAAGTTTGGGGACCTCTGCTAGATACCCACTCCCAGGTGGGGGACCTTCCCCTCTTCCCTTACAACACCACACACCAGTGGTCTGTTAATGACAAACAGCACAAATGTTAGACCTCGATCCTTGAATATGGCTAAGAAAAGAATTCAGAGCTAAGGCACTAAGGGAAGTCAGAGAGGTAGAAGAAGTTGTTGAGGAAACAAGTTACAGAGGCAAAAGAAGGACCGTTGGAGCTTAGGAGAAGGCGAGGTACACACCTTGAGGGAATAAAGTCACAGATAAACTCTAGATAGAGAGAGTGGGCACGCTTGCTGGGTTCTTCATCTTAAGGGGTTTTATCTGTTTCCAAGGACAGGGATTAGGGGAGATCTCAGGGGAGAATCTCAGCAGAATATTCATCAGCGTCCCCAGGTGTGTCCTTTCAGGGTCATGGTCTCTATTGACTGGTCAGTGCCGGCAGGGGGTCATCAGTCGTTGCAGCTGGTCCTGATGTCAGTGATGACATCTGTTTCAGCTGGTTTTGCTGCTTTTCTGAGCCTGGAGCTGAAACACAACTGAAGCCAAGATGTTATCTCTAGTTTGACCAAAACTCTGTCTCTGATCAGCAGACCTGAGGCTTTGTTTCTAAGATTCTATGATGCAGGTCAGAACCTCATTGTCCTGACAGCTTAATGCTTAAGGGAATGATTGTGCAAGGGAGTCATATGAGGCTGTTCTCTGATTCTGTTGTTCCTCCTGTAAGAAGGGCTACCACCTGATTAGCAACATGCCAGAGGAGAAACGATCAGGGGAGATTCTGAACCACATGACTAATGATGCGAAGATCAGGGGGTCTAAACTGAATGACCAGCTAGGTAGGAAAGGTCACCTTGGAGGCAAGGCCCCACCCTACAATATTTGCCCTCCCAGTTTTGCTTGTTGCTAGGCACCCAGGGCTTTTCACCATGGTGACCTTCTGTACTTGGTTTATCATTCCTACTCTGCTCATGTCTGTCTAACTGCCTACTAGGGTCAGCCTGTATATTAAATATTAGTAAAGCTTAATTTATTCCATCTGAGAACAAAGAAACAGAATAGAGCAGTGGTAGTCAACCTGGTCCCTACTGCCCACTAGTGGGCGTTCCAGCTTTCATGGTGGGCGGTAGTGAAGCAACCAAAGTATAAATAAAAAGATAGATTTAACTATAGTAAGTTCTATAAAGATTTATTCTGCCAAACTTAGCGAAAATCTGACATAAAGTACTTGGTAAGCAATTATTATTATATACTTTAACTTGCTGTAACTCTGCTTTATAAATTTTATAAAGTAAAGTTAGTTCCCTACTTTATAAATCACCATTACTATAGAACTAGTGGGCGGTTAGAAGATTTTACTACTAACAGAGATACAAAAGTGGGCAGTAGGTATAAAAAGTTTGACTACCCCTGGGATAGAGGTTCTAATATTTTCATTATACACACCCACTAATGGTACCTGGTGAGGCTGCTGTCCTCCAGGTCATGGTGACCTTCCCCACAGGACCCACAAGCTGCTTACTGCAAATGGTGGAAATGTGGGGACCTCTCAGCAGTAGAGGGGAGCCCAGGGATAGGTCCTCAAGGCAGGTGGCTCTCTTGGAGTGTAAGGATGAGCCAGACCTAAGAAGGCCTTCAGGATGTGCTGAATTAAACCTCAGGCAGAAAATTCCCTTTCCTATCCTTCCCAGGCTATCTAAATTTTACTGTGATGCCTTTTAAATTATCTTAAAATACCTTTCTTAATGCCTTAAAAATGCCATCGCATTCAAGTATGAAAGGGATTAGACCAGGAGTCGCCAAACTACGGGCCGCATGCAGCCCCCTGAGGTCATTTATCCGCCCCCGCCGCACTTCCAGAAGGGGCACCTCTTTCATTGGTGGTCAGTGAGAGGAGCACAGGATGCATCCTGTGCTCCTAAAGTTCTGTATGTGGCAGCACCGCAAAGCACACAGCATCACTCGCGTACAGTACTACTCCGGTGACGCGGGACACTCGCGTCATGGCTCCAGAAGCGCGTCATATCACTTGTTAGGGCTAGCAGTGACAAATATGGAACCGGACATTGACCATCTCATTAGCCAAAAGCAGGCCCCTAGTTCCCATTGAAATACTGGTCAGTTTGTTGATTTAAATTTACTTGTTCTTTATTTTAAATATTGTATTTGTTCCCGTTTTGTTTTTTTACTTTAAAATAAGATATGTGCAGTGTGCATAGGAATTTGTTCATAGTTTTTTTTATAGTCCGGCCCCCCAACGGTCTGAGGAACAGTGAACTGGCCCCCTGTGTAAAAAGTTTGGGGACCCCTGGATTAGACCAACAACAGGCATTTTTACTGAGCTTTTAAGCTTTGATCATTTCTCTGTGGGGGGAGGGAGGATCGAGGTTTTGGCATGTCCCTAACTCAAAGGTAGTAGTCCTTTGATGACTTCATTTCATGGTGCCTCCACCAGTGCTGTGTTTTTCTTTAATATCCCAGCAGTATACAAACCACAGTTTTACACAAGAGAAGGAAAATGTTTTCCAGTTTGACTCTGGAGATGCAACAACTCAATTAGTTTTTCGGGAAACCATAACTGTGGGAGGTTTGCATTTAGAAACACTACTTAATCGTTTCTTAGTAGTTTTGTTCCCACCACTGGAAAGGGACAACCAAGAACTAAAGCAGAGGCAGCGTCTCCTCTCGGAGGTGTTTTATCATTGTCATGGAGATCCCATCCAGCAGACCACCTTACCCCTACAGTCAACCCCCATTCCTCATCAGTCACCCAGCACACAGGCAGAAAAGCAGGGAGGGGAGAGGGTGTCAGTCTCCCCACTAGGATGGAACATGAGGAACAAGATGCTTCGATCAGCTTCTCTGAGTGCATGTGCAACCAAGCAGGGGATGGGTACACATCGTGAAAGGTCAAATTCTAGTAGTGTGTGAGGCTTCTCCACCTCAAGGAGGCTTGCTTAAACTTTTCTTCCAACATTTAAGTGTAAGTGATTGAGTGCCAGAAATGGGACTACTATAGCTCACTGCCCAGGGTCTTAGCCCTCTCAACCCCACGCCCTGGAACTCCCCTCCCACCTTGTACTCTGGGTCTCATGCCTTGATGGATGGCACTTATTAAGCACCACAGATTGTTTCTCTCTGGGTACTGTCTCTACTCCTAACTTCTAGTAAACACCGTTAGCTAACTCTTTTCCTTGCCAGCATCTTAAGCTTTTGACAGGAATGAATCCTGTGTGAGTGCTGGCTATTACAGATAATTTCCAATGTTATCATTTTGACATAGGTCTCCATACCCATATACAAGTTTTCCACACCTTAATCAGAGGTAGAAAATTACCTAGTCCTGTGAGTAGGAAGAGAAGAGTTGAGTCTGTCCCCAGGCCCTCTCTGCCATGCCACATCGGGGTTGATGCTCAAAGCTCTATCCCGGGCTGTAGCTAACAGCTCAGAGACCATCATCGTCTTTGATTTTCCCAGAATGTATCACCCCATTCTTACCGTGCTGCAGTTCATCTGCCTCTTTTCTGCCCACTCACCCAGCTCCCTGCTGTTTATCACTGCCAGCTTGGCATTTCACCATCTGGGAGAGCTTAGTGTTTTCTAGAAATGTAAAAACATACATCACTTGTTCTATGGCTGAACATCATTTATAAAAACATCAACTCAGTCTGGCCCCGGCACTTTTCCATGCAGTGAAGGATCCACTCAAATTATGTTTTTCTTTCTCTTGCCAAACTAGTTCACAACCATGATCATGCCATTCTCCCAACATAGTTATGGTACTCTTGCTTCCTTGTAAATGGTCTAAGGGTGCTTACTCTCAGAGCGCTGACGTTTTAGTTCTTTCACTTGATCTTCTGTCAGTCTTGGTTCAAAGAAGCCCCTGGTTTTTTCCTTATACAAGGATGAATTTTGCAGCTTCCTCAATCTTGTCTCATCATGCTAGTCAGGTGAGATAGTGTTTTTAATCTCCATTCTCAGAGATTCTGAGGTACTGTAAACAATCCATTGCTTTTTATGGCTAGGCAATGGGAGCTTTTGTTCAAATATGGGTAAGAGAATTATCCCTGGCTAAAAGAGCCTTCTTAAGCCTGTACACGGGAATAAGAGAATAGTTTTTGCCAAGACCTATTCTAGACCTCGTGGTGTTTCCCCAAAACAAACCTGCACCCTCTTGCAAGGCCTGCCTCCCCAGATATCCCAAGTGCACTCCCGACCTTCGATTCCAAATCTCACACTCTGCTCAGTCTGCAGTGTTTCTCCTGGAAGTGGGTCGCCTCCAAGGTCCCCCCACAGAAAGCTGAGACAGAAGGATAGATGGTTGGAAACAAGCTCAGGATTTCCATGAGCAAAAAGTCTTTTGAATAGGACTGCCCCTCCACCTCTCCGTTAGTGTATACACGCTCCTTAAATCATGCGTGGATGTGGGAAACCGCAGTGTCTTCCCACCCCTCCCCCACAGACCCCTGGGAGTTGTAAAAGTTGACTAGAGTGGTATCTTGAGGTTATTTCTGTCAACCTTTCCCCCACATTTCCCATCATGTATACTACGGGATATTGTTGTAGGGATATACCTATGTGTTTGTATATATCTCTAGCTAAGGTTTTCTAAGTTTTAGAGTTCGTAGGCTAAATGAAACTACACAGATATCTTTACTGCAGAACTTCTCACGGCCTTTACTAAGTCACCCAGTATGGCAACTCATCAAAAGCCAGTCACGGCCCTGGCCGGTTGGCTCAGTGGTAGAGCGTCCACCTAGCGTGCAAAAGTCCCGGGTTCGATTCCCGGCCAGGGCACACAGGAGAAGCGCCCATCTGCTTCTCCACCCCTCCCCCTCTCCTTCCTCTCTGTCTCTCTCTTCCCCTCCCGCAGCCGAGGCTCCATTGGAGCAAAGATGGCCCGGGCGCTGGGGATGGCTCCTTGGCCTCTGCCCCAGGCGCTAGAGTGGCTCTGGTTGCAACAGAGCGACCCCCCAGAGGGGCAGAGCATCGCCCCCTGGTGGGCGTGCCAGGTGGATCCCGGTCGGGCGCATGCAGGAGTCTGTCTGACTGTCTCTCCCCGTTTCTAGCTTCAGAAAAATACAAAAAAAAAAAAAAGCCAGTCACAGTATTATAGTCATCTACACACTCATCCGAGTGACCACAGAACCTTCTTTCCATCTAACAGACTAGTATTCTAAAGCATACATGTTGGGGTATGTCATGATCGGTGAGCCCTACATCCAGCAGGTCGGAATCACTTAGGGAGCTTATGATTGCTGGCCCTGCTCCTTAAGATGTCAGTACTGGCGGTCTGGGAGAGAGTATGGGAATCTGCTTCGTGGTTGTTTGTTGTTTTTTCTTAAAGCTTTTCATGTGATTTGGGTGGTGACTATTGATTTTTAGAGTTTCAGAGATGCTATACCTGTGACGCTCCTGGGCCCTCACCAAAGAACTTGCACCCAAGTCCTGGTGTAGGTAAATAACACATGTTTATGCAAGAGAGATGCCAAAAACTTATGAGGGCCTTTGGGATTTAGGGGAAATTATGGGCCTGTCTCTACGCCTTTAGAAACCACCTAACATTGTAGCCGTCCCCATCTATCCACATTCGAGCCCACCGTCAGAGCCCACAGAGCTTTCCCCACCTGTTGTCACTCTTGCCAATTTGGGCTCTCTCACATGTTTCTCTATTTTGTTTTATTTGTCTATATCTCACCTCCCTGCAGGGCCGTATTCAGAGTAGGAGCCAATTAAATATTTGAGGGGGGATAATTCCCCATAGCACTTCATACAGAGTTGAACAAATAGTAAATACTCAATAACTGCAGAGAAGCCAAAGGACAAAAAGGACTTTGGCCCCAAAGTGGCACCCCTCCAGCGTTTTTAAATGGACAACAATGTGCTATGTATGTTACAGTGGACATATTTAAAAGAATAATTTAAAATACCCATATTTACCATGTCTAGAAGTTTTATCTATTTAGAGGTCTATTTAGAGATATAACTAGTTAACCATGAGGCAAAAAATACTTGTTGTCAAGTTAAAATATAAATATGCAGGGAGGTTTGTAGTTTTTCAAAATTTTTATGGAGACTTATGAGCAAAAGCTGTGATGACCATTGCTCTAGAGAGAACAGCATTGGGAAGGCTGGTGGTGGAAAAAGGAGGCTTGGAATCAGGCTAGCGGGGAAGCCTTGGTCAAAATGCCAGTTTCACATAGCTCTGAGGGGTAAAACCACACAGTGCCTGGCACAGAGCCAGCGCTCCTCCGTTCAACCAGTAGTTGCTACATGCCGCTGACGCACTAGGCTCTGGACGTACAGGAGGGCTGAGACGCAAGTCCCCGCTCCCGCGGAGCTTACATGCCAGTGAATGCAGTGGATTCGCTGCTTCTATGTAAATGCACATTTGCTGCCTTTCCGGAGAGCCTCTCAGAGTACTTTACTCTAGGCAATTTTTAGGAATCGTTTCTACAAAGAAATGACTCATTTTTCTAATATCCCAGAACGGATCTATCTAGATTTCATTGTTCGCATCCAGACAGTCACTGGGGGAGACATACACTTATTTCAGTAACAGGACCATTACGCAAAAGTCTTTAAGCTTCTGTGAAATTGACCTCAAAGCATACAGCACAATCCTTTGCACATCCTAAATACTTGTAAATATTTGTCTTTGAAGGACGAATTTGATGTTTTTGGAGCAAAGGTTATTGACACAGAGGTCTGGTGACCATGGTCGATGATCAAACGAGGCAAGAATATTATTTGTCTCAAACTCTGGAAAAGCATAATTCAGAAAGTCGTCTTTCTTGTGGTAAAGAATCAAAAGATACCGTTTATTCCCTTGGCACCGAGGCTGAAGGGGAAATCCTGGCCGGGTCAGGGTTGCTTGGCCGTGAAGTTGCTTAAAGAGTTGATGGTCTCGAACATTAGGCAGCGAGAACCCTGGAGCTGCGAGAGGCCCATGGCAGCCACTGCTTTGGTTCTGCTCATTCCCTACAGCAACCCCACTCCAGGTAGTGCCCCCCCCCCCGGGGCCTACAGCTGGGAGAGCCTCAGAGCTGAAGTGGCTGTCCTGGAAGAACCCAGGGCTGAGAGAGCAAGGCCTGGCCAGTCCATGAGGGGGCAAGCGGGTGGAGGAAGTGCTGTGTCTACATTGTGTTTGAGTGTTTATTGAGTCTGTGTCTGCAATACAGAGATTAATCATGGTCCACTGAAGGAATGAGCCCAGGGTGGGCAGAGGGAGTGGAATATGAGATGGGGAGGAGCCAGACGAGGATTGCAGAACTGGCAAGTGTGGCTGGCAGGCTGTCCACTCTGCATGACACATTTGTCCTCTCTGCATGGTCACAGAGCCACACTGGCCAAAAGCTCTAGGAATCCTAGAGGGCCCTTGATTCTTACAGGAAAATTGCCGGAGGATTTTAAGTGTAAGTTTGCACCATGTTTTACTACTTTCTTATTCCTCTGCAGTGTCTCTTTGGTACTTTACTGAACAGACACCATCCCATCCCTGTGCCCAGAACTGAGCGAGGTGCCATGGGAGACATGGTCTCTGTCCTCAGGCAACTTGAATCTCCTTGGGAAGATAGCATATAAATTGTTGAGTAAGGCTAGCCAGGAGGTTTCATTTCAAATGTCAGCTCTGGCTAATTAGTGACTTCCCGGAGTGTTTCATCAGATCTAAGACACCGTTGACTGTAAGGTGATGTCTCATGTGTTCTTAAGAAGGAAAAAATGCTGCCAATTAAATTGTGATGGCTTTCTTGTTACTTAGAATTTTTATTTTATACTTATTGAGATATCCTTTTTAGACTTACTTAGACATAGTATTATTTTTTTTATTATGTATCACTCTTTTTCATTCATAAACTGGGGAATAAGTTTTCTGTGTTTTTTCTGAACTTCTTCACACTCAGGGTATTGCCGATTGACGCACATTTGACTTGGATTTGTTGATATCTTGTTTCCCACACAGTGCAGTTCTCTATGTGTCACGATCCCTGGAAAGGTAGCTTTTCTTACAAGAATACTCTTGACTTTTCTCCCAAAACTCTGGCTCCTACTGTGTAAACCGATGTGCACACAGGTAGCGACAACCATAGCACAGCTGCCACCTGGCAACAATGACTATAATGAACCTCAGTTTTCAACATATCAAACTGAAAAAAATATATCTTAGATTCAGTAAAGTATGGAGTCTGAGACTCAGTCAAAACCAGACTACATTCTTGCCATTAAGCAATAATTTCCTCCTGTAAAACCTGCAAAACTGAATGGTTTCCAGTGCAACAGCCATGGTAGGGAGTCCTCTGTGATTACATAGAGTCTGGGAAGCTGTATGCATGACGTAAGTCTAAAAAAGTGAGATTTGGCCTACACAAGAGGAGACCACTTCTAGAGAGGGAAGAGGGCAATTTAGAAGTTTCAAGTGAGTAAAAAAGCAGGTTAACAGGACAATGTAGCCAGCAGGCATGAGTGGAGTTGAGTTAGGGAGTGTGGGCTATAAAAGCATGAGTTTTTGCTCTAAGAACATTAAGGTCAAATTAATGTACTTCACTTACAGAAAAACAATAAAGCGTTCTCGTATTGCCATGACTTTCATTTCTTTTCTTACCATAGGTCCCGATGTTTTTAGTTCAAAGAGCCTTGCCCTTCAAGCCCAGAAGAAGATTCTGAGCAAAATAGCCAGCAAAACCATGGCCAACATGTTGATTGATGACACCAGCAGTGAGATCTTTGATGAGCTCTACAAAGTCACCAAGGAGCACACCCACAACAAGAAGGAAGCCCACAAGATAATGAAAGACTTGATTAAGGTGGCAATCAAAATTGGGATCCTCCACCGGAACAACCAGTTCAACCAGGAGGAGGCTGTTATAGTGGAGAAGTTCAGGAAGAAGCTGAACCAGACCGCCATGACCATCGTCAGCTTCTATGAGGTGGACTACACCTTCGACAGGAACGTGCTCTCCCAGCTCCTGCATGAATGCAAGGACCTGGTGCATGAACTGGTGCAGCGACACCTGACACCCAGGACCCATGGGCGCATCAACCATGTCTTCAACCACTTTGCTGATGTGGAATTCCTCTCTACCCTTTATAGTCTGGATGGAGACTGTAGACCCAACCTCAAGAGAATTTGTGAAGGAATCAATAAATTGCTAGATGAGAAAGTCCTTTGAATATCTTCCCCTCCTCCTGAACTTTGCTGTGTTCACGTTACAGCCCCCAATGCGGTCTGGGTGAGAATCAAGAAAACAGGAAGAAACCTTTGTCCAAGATGCCCGTGTTCTGTCCTTGTCACCCCTCTGATGTTAATACCAAATTGAGCTCAGGTGTGTTTTTCCCCTGAGCTTGCTGATGAGGTCTGTATTTAAAATCACCTTTTGTTTGCAAGCCCAAAGGACATTTCATCTGTTCTAAGCAGAAAGGCTGCCCTGCTCATCATGGAGAGCTCAGTTCACCTTGTGTAACAGAAGGAGCCCTGGACCAGGAGCCAGAGGACATGGCTTTGGTTCCCAGCTTCACCAGTTACAACTCAGTCCTCTGGATCCTGAAACCATGATACCCACCTGCCTGCCTCCCAGGGCTGCTGTGAGGATCAAATGAAGCAGTGTAGGTCCAAGCGTTTGAAAATGCTAATGTAGGCTCTTACTTTCTCTTCAGAGTGTGAGAGGGGTCAACCCGGATCTAGACCATTAAGCAGCACAGAACAATAGCCTTTGATGGGCTGGGTTTGTCGTGTCTCTAGAAGTGTTATTTCATGCAAATGAAAAATGAATCTAAAGGTGTGAAAATTATAGCTGCAAATTGGGAAAATGTTTTTCACGGCTCTGTTTTTTAGATCTTAGGTGTGCAGGTTTATGCTCCTCCAGCAGGCAGGCAGAGTTTCCCATGCATCTTGCGAAGCCGAGAACTGTGCTCCCCCTGCAGGACCAGCCTTCCCTCATCTACGAGGCCCAGGCTGGGAGGCGCAGGGAGGGTTTATTCCAGCATGCGCAGGAGAGTCGGGTAAAATGAACCCCTGTCTGTCTTTCTTGGTCTTTCATACTCATTCTGTGCTGTTTTCTCTGGTTCGTTATTAAATTGAAACTACTCTTCTAACAAGAGGTTTTGAAATTGTGATTCAAAAATAAAATTCCTTGGAGTCAGATACAGAGTTAAGAACAATGGGAAGAGGAAAATGAAGAGTAAGACTTCAGTAGTTAGACCCGAAGGGGAAGCAGTGCCGGCAGGGCCTGTGTCCCTGGTCCAGGGGGAGCTAGCTCACGGACATGGAGACTGCCTTCTCTGAATGTCTCACAGCCTTGCTTTCACACTGTGGCTTCTGACATCTTTTTATCCTACTCTTAACAAGCATCAGGACAATGTACTGTCTTACAGTGTTGTCTGGACGACACCAAATTGAGAGACGTGCTCTTCCTGCATGACCTCCTGTTCCCATTATGCTGCTTTTGTAAAATACCACATTAGCTCAGCCCCGTGGTTCCTCCCACCCCATAGTCTCTCTAGCAGGAGCATCAGCGCTGGTTTATGGGAACATGTGAAACAAATCCACAGTGGCCATTTAGCCTCAGCTGGCCCCATGTCAATACTGGTGTAAACCATGCAGTTAAGCTCTTCAGCTACCAGCAACTCAAAATTAGTTCATAGGAAGGATGTCCAGGAAAAAATAAGGAATAGTTAAGTCAGTCCCTTTTCTCCATATTTGATTAGCAAGGCCTAGTGCCTCCTCATAGACCCGAGGACTAACAGTGATGCCCTGTGCACACCTGGGCTGGGGAAATCGTTGCTTATTTGGGCAGAGCTGGTGGAAACGACAGGCAGACGGCCGCCCTGCTCATCTACCAAGTAGGCAGCAGGCACTCCAACAGGAGCCAAGTGAATTTTCACATACAGAGTCCTCAATGCCTCCCTTGGTGTGTTCATCTGGTTAAGGACTGTGTGCTAGTACGAGGGCCGGTTCTTTTTTCACTAAGCAGGTAGACCTATGCAGAGAACTGAAACCCCCAAAAGAATAGGTGGATCAGTCTTCTATCCATCTGAGACACAGCAGGGAGGAAGGGGGGACCCTTAACCAAAGAGGGTCGCCTGTTCTCCCCACTCCACAAGCCAAAGCACCGCATGGCAGCAAAGATTCCAACAGCCCGTGAGGCTCTACAGGAACTGGGTCTTCCTTGCTCTGCTCAGGGAAGGATCAGTTCTTCCACCAGCAGGTCTCAGCAGGTGCAACAACAGAGTGCAGAGCAGAACAAAACATCTTCTCCACTGCGGCAGCCACAGGGCTCTCTTTACTGCAAGGCCAGCTGGGTGTAGCTCAAGCTTATCAACACAGTCAGGGGGAGCTGGGCCACCCAGGCACAAGTAACCCACCATTCCTCTAAACGTAGCCAAAACCAACCCTAGCTATACATTTCAGCATACCATTGGCATATAAATTCAAGTGATTATCAAGTTTCATCAACCAAATGAAAAGCTTACAAATTTCAAATACTTTCCATAATAATGTAGTAACCAAAGAAAGATGATCATTATTGGTTTATCGTCAGAATTCTAACAATGTCACTTAGTGGCCCTGAAAAATTATTTTGTCTGGGAAAAAAAAAAAAAAAAAAAAAAAGATGTGACAGGCTAGCAGATGCTTTCTGCTTTCCAAAACAGAGCTCTGTGGATGTGCATCTCGCTTAGAACTCGATACAAAATTTTCAGTAATGAGAACCCCCAGAAGCAAGGTTAGCATGTCTACATGGAGGTGGTACCCGGAATAAAACTGATTTCAAAACAAACAGCAGTACAAAATAACTCCATTGCTCAAGCCCCACGCGCACCAGAGAACAACACGTGCTGAGCAAGTCCAAGGCAGGGACAGGATTCATTCTTTTAGGCAGGTGAGAGGGGTGGCAGGAGCAGCTTGTCTGTCATCTGGGGACATCACCGGGTCTCCATCCATCCCCAAGTGCTCAGCAGTGTCCCCAAGTAGGACGCCAGGGACTCGTGCTGAAGTTCCCACCCCACTGAGCCCTGGTAATGTGTCCGCCATGTGGCTGAGCCCTGCAGACTCTGCGTGCTGTGTGTCGGCATCACTCTGCCTCCCTGTGTTCGCATCTGTGAGCCTTGACACCCTCAACAACGACAGGTCTCTGCTAAGTGACAAATCAAAATGAAGGGACTTCTCCATCTGTGCGTCTCCTCCAAACTCCCATCTTCCCCATTGGTACATCATTTTTTTCAGAAGTAAATCAGTGCATTCCCTGGCTGCTCCAATGAACTTCATGGAATTCATTTATATATATATCGATAAAAAAAGAAAGCTCATATAAGGGCCTACACACCCTCTGCCCCAATATCTTTGGGGCGTTATTTATTTTAACATGGTCTCAGATGTCCAGAGCAAACCAATCATGAAAATTCTAGATCAGCCAACTGGCTGCCAGATGCGGGAGCTTTCCAGTAATGGCCTGGGACATTGACAGTCACGAATCAGATGGCCTTGAAGGGTAGACAGGGTCGCCAAGGTCCTCTCAACTCAGAACTCTGTGGTCAGTGGGTCTCCCTTATTCAGGCTGACCCTGCTATCAGGGTTCAAACCTAGACCAGCCCCCCTCCCTGCTCTTTTCTTAGAGGGAGCTCTTGCTTGTTAGAGGAAAGGCTCTTCAACATGCTGCTTCTCAAAATGGCAGCTAGGAATCTCTGAAAGTTCTGGGGTGCAGTGGAGTCCATGAGTGCTAAAAGGATTTTAAAGATTTTTGTTTCATTCTAACTTTTCAAAAATCAACCTCAACATCAGTCCCTTCTGAATCATGTGAGGATAGCTACCTTATAGCCGCATAATGCCATCTGGCTTCTGGGTTTGAGTGTCTCTTTATGTTTACAATGTCATTCATGCTGATTGATCACCTCATATGAGAAAAAGAAAAAACTGAACTTAATGTGTTTCTCTAATGATGCCTGGGCATCCCCTAGGGGTCTGCAGGCATAGTTGGCTATCTGTGAGTTCTCAATTTTGAGAAATGTTGCTACAACACAGGAAAGTGTAAGGCTTGTAGAGAATGAGTAAGGGTCACCCTGCCCTTGATGGTGACTCATTTGTGGGGCCTCCAAGGTTGAAGGGTAAGCTTGTGTCTGGGGGACACAGAGGCCAGCTGCAGAAAGAGGCAAGCTCCCACATGTCCTGCCTGCTCTTTGAAAACTGACTAGGTATAACTACCATACATAAATCAAAGAATTTACAAACTTGTCTTACAATTCTAATAGTAAATCTCAAAGGTACAAGAGAGGGCATCGCTGGACATACCAGGCACTGTTGCGCCCAAGAAATGGATAGTGGAGAAAGCTTGCAAAGCTCCTTGCTAAGAGAGGTCACCTGGGTCCGCCCACACTGTCCTCGTTCCAGCTTCGCCTGCTGGCATGCAGAGTCTCAGGCATCAAGAGTGTGTGTGGTTCCGGGATCCCCACAGCTTAATCTTTGACTGAATTGAAGAATAAGATATGTGGCATTCAGAATCCTTCCCAGTCCCAGAAGGAGGCGGTCTCTCACACCCACCCCAGCAGCACCTCAGGGCCACCCTTTTTCGTTCCTTTCATGCCTTTTCCTTTTTTCATTCTATTTTTGCTGAGCTGGGGCTGGTCTCTGCCGGGAAAGTGTCCTGGCCGCCCACCCAGGCAGCTGGAGCTTAGTCAGAGGGACCCCCCACCCCCCCAGGACACGGTATAGAGCTGCTCCTTACCGACTGCAAAGGCCTTTCTGGACCAGTTCCTGGGACAAAGGGGTCTGGGGATTGGCTCCGCCTCAAGGAGAGGCTGGGTGGGAGCCAGAGCTTGGCACAGAGTGAATGCCGAATGCCCAGGCGAGCAGGGAAGCAGCAATTAGGTTATGTTAGGAGGGAGCGAGCACTCTCTCGGCCTCTGGCACTTGTGAAGGAAGAGCCTATGAGCCGGCCCCTGAGAGTGCTGGAGTGACTGGGCTCCTTCCACCTCTCAGAGCAATGTCTTCCCTACCAAAGGGCTCCTACTTCCTCAGTGATGGGAATGGGCTGCCCTGCCCTGTTCCAGAAACAGCTACAGCTTGATTTTAGAAATAGATTGCCATGGCCCTGGCCAGTCGCTTCAGTGGATAGAGTGTCAGCCCGGCATGCAGACGTCCTGGGTTTGATCCCTGGTCAGGGCACACATGAGAAATGACCATCTGCTTCTCTTCTCCTCCCTCTCCCCTTCTCTCTCTCTCCCCCTCCCCAGCCAGTGGCTCAGTTGGTTCAGTGTTGGCCCCAGGTCCTGAATATAGCTCAGCTGAATCGAGCACCAGCCCCAGACAGTGATTGCCAGGTGGATCCTAGTCAGGGCATATATGGGAGTCTATCTCACTAAATCTCCTCCTCTCATTTAAAAGAAAAAAAAAGAAAGAGAAAGAAATAGATTGCTGGGTTTGGGGAGACAGGGGAGATACATAGTTGGGGTTTTGCTTTCAGCCTTCACAGGCAACAAAGTGAAGTGAGCTGTGAGGTAGGGGATTTGGTCTTATCTCACCCAGAACCTGGCAGTTTCCTTACACTTGACCTCTTGGCCCTCAGTTTCCTCAACTATAAACACAGAGAGTTGCACAAGGTCTCTAAGAACCCTTCCAGTTCCATAGTTCCATGTCCTGAGAATCACAGGAGAGCAGCTCTGGAAATTTTTCATTGCAGGTTTCTTAGAAGGGAAGCTATTCATTATTTCAATGAAGCAATAGATTCCAAAAAGACTGAGGAGTGACTCCTCAATGATTCCCATCGGGCTTTTTTTTTTTTTTCTTTTCATTTTTCCGAAGCTGGAAACGGGGAGGCAGTCAGACAGACTCCCGCATGCGCCCGACCAGGATCCACCCGGCATGCCCACCAGGGGGCGATGCTCTGCCCCTCCAGGGCATCACTCTGTTGCACCCAGAGCCATTCTAGTGCCTGAGGCAGAAGCCACAGAGCCATCCTCAGCGCCCGGGCAAACTTTGCTCCACTAGAGCCTTGGCTGTGGGAGGGGAAGAGAGAAACAGGGAGGAAGGAGAGGGGGAAGGGTGGAGAAGCAGATGGGCGCTTCTCCTGTGTGCCCTGGCCGGGAATCGAACCCGGGACTCCTGCACGCCAGGCCAACGCTCTACCGCTGAGCCAACCGGCCAAGGCCCCCATCAGGGCTTTTGATCATAGGTCTAAGTTCATGACTTCAACAGGGAAAAGCTTTAAGTCAGAAAATGCAGGGTAAAATGAATCCATAAAGATCAGTGGAGCAGCTCATTGTGGGCCCAGGCAGTGACTAAACCAGGTGTGGCCAACAGTTTTTGCCCCCAGGCCAGATTAGAAAGAAAACTTTTTTCACGGGCCGGATGAAATATTAAAAATAAAAAATGTGGCCCTGGCCGGTTGGCTTAGCGGTTCAGCGTCGGCCTAGCGTGCGGAGGACCCGGGTTCGATTCCCAGCCAGGGCACATAGGAGAAGCGCCCATTTGCTTCTCCACCCCTCTGCCGCGCCTTCCTCTCTGTCTCTCTCTTCCCCTCCCGCAGCCAAGGCTCCATTGGAGCAAAAGATGGCCCGGGCGCTGGGGATGGCTCTGTGGCCTCTGCCCCAGGCGCTAGAGTGGCTCTGGTCGCAATATGGCGACACCCAGGAGGGTCGCAACATGGCGACGCCCAGGATGGGCAGAGCATCGCCCCCTGGTGGGCAGAGCGTCGCCCCCTGGTGGGCGTGCCGGGTGGATCCCGGTCGGGCGCATGCGGGAGTCTGTCTGACTGTCTCTCCCTGTTTCCAGCTTCAGAAAAATGGAAAAAAAAAAAAAAAAAAAAAAAAAAAGTTAAATACAAAAACAATTTGTTTAAGTAAACAAAATTTTATTATGTAATTTGTTTATGAATAAATATAAGAGTGAAAACAATTTTAATATACAATATCATTTTAATAAAAATATTTTTAATAAAAATATAATTACATACTGTATAAATATCCAAACTGTATCACAATCAATTGAAACAATATTTAATTAATAGAATGAGCTTGAAGGGGTTATATCACAAATAAAACAATTATTTTATTTTACAAACAACCTGGACACGTTTTCAGTTATCAACTGCAGCTACTGTCTATGCTACAATGCCACTTGATTCAGCACACTTGACCACAAAAATAACGAATTATTTGACCTTAGGTGCTCACTGTCAAACTCCGCCTAAAAGAATGTGGGTTTCACATCGCCACTAAACATCAAACAGTTCATACCGAGTACAGATGAGTACAAAGGTTGTAAATCTTTATAATGGAATTTTTTTTAAAAAAAATAAATAAGTATCGTGAATCCATTCGACCAATTATTGGAAGTTAACCCTAGATTAGTCACACGTGGAATTCTTTTCCGCGTTATCACTATCTTCTTAAATATCTCGATTTCCAATAATCAAAGATGCTTCTGCTTCTGAGTAGCTGAGATTTTAAAGTAGCGGAAAATATTTAAAATTTAATTGCGGGCCGCATAAACTCCTTACAGGGGCCGATGCGGCCCGTGGGCCGTATGTTGGCCATGCCTGGTCTAGACAATCACCAGCTTATTAGGTAACACATCTCTGTAGAGATAACACGATAATAAGCAAAGTCATGAATAAGTCATTACTGATTTGAGTCAAATACAGGAAATTATCAGAATTATGTTTAAATATAAATAAGGTCATTGCCCCAACAAATGAGACATTTTATGGAGTTCTCAGAACTTTTCCCCCACACTGTTTGAAACATTTTTAATACAAGTCTTTACATAGTGTATTCCATGCACCCCAGTGTGGTAAACACATTATCTCACTGAAATAATACTGTCCTATTCATATATACAAATAGCATTCTTTGAAATATCCCTAGCATGTGTCTTTACATAGTGTACTGTATACCATGCACTTCAGTGTTTTGAACTCACCTTTTTTACTGAACAACTTTATTAATAAATCATTCACATAACATACAATCTATCCATTTAAAGTGTACAATTCAGTGGATTTTGGTATAGTCACAGATATGTGTAACCATAACCACAATTTTAGAATATTTTAATCACCTCCAAAAGAAACATGGTACCCTTTGGCTATCACCTCTCTCTAGCAATAGAAAAGTTATACTCCCACATAGCACTCATTATAATTTCTCAATATTGGAATTGCACTGAAGGTATAGATTCTGAACAAACCGATCTAAATGACATACGTAATTAAGACTCATTGTGCAGAACCAAGTTGAGCCTCAGTATTCTCTGCGTTATTCCTGAAAAGACAAGCCTCACTTACTGGGTGGCCTCCGCAAGGAGGTGGTGTCTAAGTGTAAGGATGACAGGATATCGAAGTCTCCAACTATTACTGTAGAATCATCATTTCTCTCTTCAATTCTATCAGTTTTTGCTTCCTAGAATGTTGATGGTCTGTCATTAAGTGCATAAATGTTTATAACTGTCATGTCTTCTTGCTGTATTGAACCATTTATTAATATGTAACACCCTTTTTTGTCTCTTGTAATCTTTTGGATTTAAAGTCTACTTTGTCTGATATTAGTATAGCCATTCCTCTCTCTTTTGGTTACTGTTTACATGGAATATATTTTTCCATCCTTTCACTTTTAGTCTGTTTCTTTGGCTCTAAAGTCTCTTGTCAACAGCATATAGTTGGGTCATGTGGGTTGTTGTTTTTTTTCCATTCTGCCAATCTTTTTTGATTGGAGAGTTTAATCCATTTACATTGAAGTTACTGACAAGAATGGACTTCTGTCATTTTGCTATTTGTTCTCTACATGCCTTATAGCTTTTGTCCCTCATTTCCTGCATTTCTTGTTATTTTGTGGGTAGTTGGTATATTGTAGTGAAATATTAAAATCCTTTCTTATTTCCTTTTGTGTATGTTCTATTGCTATTTTCTTTGTGGTTACCATAAGGATTACATTTCGTGTCCTAAAGTTATAATATTCTAATTTGAATTCACACCAGCTTAACTTCAATAACATACAAGAACCCTGCTCCTTTACAGCTTTACAGCTCTGTCCCACCCCTTTCTGTTGTTGTCATCCACTTATGTCCTTCTACCTTGTGTGTCCAAAAAATAAATTAATAATTATTTTAAATGTATTAGTCTTTTAAATCGTGTAGAAAACAAAAAGGGGAGTTCTTGTACTAATACTTGCTTTTATAATTGTCTGTGCATTTCTCTTTATTGTGGTCTTTATTTCTTCATCCTTGCATTTCACTATGCAGGACTCCCTTGAGCATTTTTTTTTTTTTTTTTTGCAGGACAGGTCTAGAAATACCAAACTCCCTCAACTTTTGTTTTTCTGAGAATGTCTTAGTTTCTCTCTCATTTTTAAAGGACAGTTTTGCCAGACACAGATTCTTGGTTGACAATTTTTGTTGTTGAAAACTGGACATTTGGATCTAAACATGTGGTAACTCTGGATATCAGATTCTCCTCCTTCCCAGAGTTTGCTAGGTTTTACTTTTGTTGTTGTTGCTTTATTGTTGTTGGCTGTCTCTGTGACAAAGATCAGCCGGAGGTATAAATGTAAGGTCTTTTCTGAGCCTGCACCTCTCCATGGGCATGCACAGTCACTTGCTAATTATCCACACATGTGCAATTGCTTTTGAATAGCCTAGTCTTTAATATCTGGCTCCCAAAGGGGAAAGATGAAAACTACCAAAGGGTGATGCTGACTCTTTAAGTCCCCTGGAAGTCGCATCAGCTGGAGGGTGAAGTGCTTCTAAGAATAGTGGGAAGGGCAGCAACAATGACCATCTGCCTCTTTGCATTTCTGAGGTCAGAAGTGACAATCAGTGATCAGGACCCATACTTGGAGGACAAGGCCCTTTTTTCCCCAGTCTGATTCCTGCGAACTGTGTGCAGGCTGCCCCAGGAACACGTGCACAGCTGCCTGCCACATGGCTGGGGCTAGGGAGTAAGTAGGCCCTAAGGTGCTAAGCGCTGAAATTGACCAAAATTAATCATCCAAGCCTTCCCTTGGAAGCTGTAAGCCTTATTGGACAGACTCTAGAGTTACAAAATAGTTACATTAGACCAATTCTGCCAGTGCAATTATTGTCTAGGTGGGGAGACAGATTTCCTGTTACCTCTTACTCTATTATTCTCCCAGAATCCTCCTTGGCACATTCACTCTGAAGTCTCCTGCCTACTCACCCCATGCTCTATCACACAAACATGTAGGACCTCCATTTTACATGCTCTACCCCAGGGGTCCCCAAACTACTGCCGCGGGCCACATGCGGCCCCCTGAGGCCATTTATCCGGCCCCCACTGCACTTCCGGAAGGGGCACCTCTTTCATTGGTGGTCAGTGACAGGAGCATAGTTCCCATTGAAATACTGGTCAGCTTGTTGATTTAAATTTACTTGTTCTTTATTTTAAATATTGTATTTGTTCCCATTTTGTTTTCTTATTTTAAAATAAGATATGTGCAGTGTGCATAAGGATTTGTTCATAGTTTTTTTATAGTCTGGCCCTCCAATGGTCTGAGGGACAGTGAACTGGCCCCCTGTGTAAAAAGTTTGGGGACCCCTGCTCTACCCCATACTTGGGCATTCAGATCATCGGCCAAATGTCAGGATTCATCAGTGCAGGACAACCAAGAACCCACCTCTTTAGATCTCACAACTCCCCACCTTTCTGCAATGATGTATCCTTTCACATTTTCTCTGAATTTTCTACCAATGAGATCAAAATCCTAAGAAAAAGAAAGGGATCATCCTGCCGTGTTCGTGTATGTGTACACTTATGTGTGGATGTACAAGCACCTTCTTTTCTAACTGCCCAAACCATACACAATATACTTTTTAAGTAAAATCCTACTGACCAAGTTCCCCAAACTCTCCGAGTTAACTACAAACAGCAAGATTGCCTGAAAAGATTCTTGGCAAAATTTAACATCTCCAGAACTTGAACAAGGAAAACTGGCCTATGAACACACAAGCTTGATGCCTCTGAAGCTAGAATAGGTCCTCCGACCTCCACAGTGGAGAGAATGGTGACATTTCACCTCCTACCTGTCCCCTCTCTGCCTCTCACCCTCTGAATGATGTTGTTCCCATTGTCAACTGATTAACACAGGGTTGAGAGGAGATTGTAGGCCCCTTCACCCAGAAGGGAACTTGATTTGGCTGCTGAGCGGGCCTTTGTGAGGGGGTTCCTCCGGCTCTCCTCCCCCACCCAGCCCAGGGAGAACAGGCTCACAGGGGAGCGGGTGGCCCGCACAGTCCTGGCTGGCCAATTCCTCACTGGCCTGTGAGTTCCCAGAGGAAATACAAACAAATCAGACCACACTTGGCTGCTGACCAGTGAATCACTGAGCTTCTTCAGTAAGTCTTTAAAACTTTGGTTCTGACCCAAATCTTTTGCTCCAGCATAAAAACTGCTGGGCCTCAAGTCTCTCTGTTTAGGGAAACAGTGTGCCTGTGGCATTTGAATAAGGGTGTTTATCTGAGAAACGGTTCGCTGAGTTGTACCAGGTCTGTAATAAGCTCACTGTGCTCTCACCATCAGCCTTCAAACCTTCCTGAAGATCTAGTGTGCTCACCGACATCCTTTGCCTTGGTTGTTGAGGGTATTTATTTGTGAATGTTCCTACCTCCATCTCCTTTCTCTGTGAGCCCCTGACTGTGCTTTGTAAAAGGGCCCAGAGGTGACTGAGTTTCCACTGAAACCAGGACGAATGAGAACAAGCCATCCAGCGGGAGGCGTCTGAAAGATACTGGTCACTGGTATTCACTGTGCAAAGTGGTCTGGAGCCAACACTGTTAAAAAAAAATTTTTTTTTTAAGAAATTAATATATATAAGGTATAAGGTACAGGTTTTTTTCTTTTAAACTAAATGGTACATTCTTTTTTTTTTTTTTTTCTGATTTCATTCCCTCTTTGTTGCTGCTTACTTCCAAAGCAGATTATGTGGCAGATACCTACCTGCACTCCAAAGCCACAGCTCCTGCCCTTAGCGACAGAAGTCTCAGGAGAAGTGAGAACCAGTGTTCTAGACCTAGGCATCCTCTTCATCCTAAATCAATACCCTCACCGCCTCCCCTCCCACACCCTCCTGGAAATAATGTTGAGTTCACTTTAAGCCTTTGAAAGGAAGTCAGTTGCCCATGAACCACAAAGCAGCGGGTTTTGAACCCACCCTATCACCAAGTTACCTATACAACATGGACGTTCAAACAGCAGTGGAATCCTCCCCAGTGTGTCTCCCTGGCTTCTAGGCTTGAACCTCCTCAACCTGAAACCTGCCTGCTCCAAACCTACAGCAGGTCTGGGAGTGAAAGGCATCAAGGAAGTTCCCCAATGTTCTAAAGAGCTTGAGAAGTAACTGGGAGAAAAGAACATTCAGACTTAAAGAGAGGAGGGAACCACAGATCACACCCTAGGCCAAGGGTCGGCAAACTTTTTGGCTGAGAGAGCCATGAACGCCACATATTTTAAAATGTAATTCCATGAGAGCCATACAACGACCCATGTACATTACGCATTATCCAATAAAAATTTGGTGTTGTCCCGGAGGACAGCTGTGATTGGCTCCAGCCACCCACAACCATGAACATGAGCAGTAGGAAATGAATGGATTGTAATACATGAGAATGTTTTATATTTTTAACGTTACTTTTTTTTTTTATTAAAGATTTGTCTGCAAGCCAGGTGCAGTCATCAAAAGAGCCACATTTGGCTCGCGAGCCATAGGTTCCCAACCCCTACCCTAGGCATATTTTTTAGGAAAACTTTAGTGATCAGTGATTGTTAACCATTTCCATAATTGCTCTCTTAACACCTTCATAGAGTCAGGTCTGAACTGTTGTTTATTTCCACCTGAATGGCTTTTAGTGACAAAAGATGAAAACCAACTCCATTCCAGAATTAGTTTTCCATTATGGCATACTTCCAGACATGTCACAGGGCAACGAGTGTTGTAAAATTACATTTTGTGTTAGTCTTAAAGTGTCAGTTTAAATTTATATGTACATAAATGTGCTGGATCTAGGAGTTTAGGACACCACCACGTAATTTATAAAGATGGACACCATTAACCAGGGGGAGGAAAAGAGGTTCCAAAGATGCTTGGTCCCTGCATTCCCTATTTAGGCATCCTTTTTCTTTTTAGACTGTGGCAATACACACATCTTCCCGCCACCCCCAATAAGGATTTACTTTAACCACCCATAAAACAACTTCATATTCTATCATAATATTTGTGGATTAAATGTGATACTTGACCTCATTTTGTTCTGTTTTCATTTTTTTCTTACCACTATATTCATATATTTACATGGAAATTTCCAAAATTGGCCAGAACTTCTGATAGAGCAGGCAAGTTATGTGAGCAGATGAAATAACATAGTCATAGATATTTACGATGCTGTAACTTCCTAAAATGCTATGAAGTCAACTCCTCATAGGAAGATAATATTGCTAGTGCTGGGATTTGCGGCAAGTCATAAATGAACGTGTGGGGTGCCTAGTTTGGGTAATGGCTGCTTTTAGGGCTTTGGAGAAATCCCTCACTGTCAGTCACTTTGGCATGATTCCCTTCTATAGAGAATTTCGGGGTGGCAGTTAAAGAGCAGGCTGATCCTGGAGAGAGGCAGCCAAGACCTCAGGCAAAGGGGTGCAATCATTGTCACCAGCCCAGATAAAGAGTGGCGTCTGCCATTCTCAGGTTGTACCCTGTCCTGTTTCGGCCGCCTTGAGGCACCTGGGGATTCACAAAGCTGTGTGTTTGCATCTGCTTCTAGCCTTCTAGTTATCCCTACAAGGACAGGAACCTCACTGTTTTGGAGTTCAAACACAATTACAAAAATACAGAAAACCCATTCAGGGGTGGCTCCATATCCTAAATATGTAGATTACTATAATGGGATGAAGTGGGCAACATTAAGCACTCAAGGATTAGGACAAAAAAATAATAAGAGAGAGGTCTGAATCAATCAAGGTTCAACTGGGAAAACAGAAGGCACTCCAGACATGTCAAACAGAGAGAGTCGGTTCAGGGAACTGATTACTGAGTTAACCACAGTGCTGAGAAGCCTAACGGCACAGTAACACATCGCAGAGATCGGCAATAACCACAAACTCAAATTTCAGCATGCCGGAGGGCTGGAGGGATGGAGAAAGGGAGGCAATGCTACTTCCTTTCAGGAGCAAGGGCATCCAATTTTTTTTTTTTTTTTTTTCATTTTTCTGAAGCTGGAAACAGGGAGAGACAGTCAGACTCCCGCATGCGCCCGACCGGGATCCACCCGGCACGCCCACCAGGGGCGACGCTCTGCCCACCAGGGGGCGATGCTCTGCCCATCCTGGGCGTCGCCATGTTGCGACCAGAGCCACTCTAGCGCCTGAGGCAGAGGCCACAGAGCCATCCCCAGCGCCCGGGCCATCTTTGCTCCAATGGAGCCTTGGCTGCGGGAGGGGAAGAGAGAGACAGAGAGGAAAGCGCGGCAGAGGGGTGGAGAAGCAAATGGGCGCTTCTCCTGTGTGCCCTGGCCGGGAATCGAACCCGGGTCCTCCGCACGCTAGGCCGAAGGGCATCCAATTTGAAGTAGATTTTGGGTATATTCCAACGTCTGTTTCCATATCACCCCCTCTTTCAGGACTCCCAGCCTGGGGGGTCAAAGCTTGCTTTATAGATTACTTATAATGTTAAGAAAGCCATTGTACCCCACGTTACTCAGTCTAGATCTCATTAAGATCAAAGAACTGTTGGGTCTCTTCCAGTCTTTGAATAAACATAAAAAAGAAACAGCAAATACAGGGTGGGGCAAAAGTAGGTCTGCAGTTGTGAGTATGGGAAACACAGAGTGTGCTCTTGTATTATTACTCAAGAGTTATTGTATTATTTTCCATATGAGCAACTGTAAACCACACCCTCTATATATTATTAACATAATAATCATTTATAGAAACATATAAACATAAATCCTGTATATAAACATGAAAGATTTTATCAACCCTTGCCCTCCCCACCCCAGCTGGCTGTCCCCCACAGTCCGTTAGAAGTAGAAAGACCATGTATCATGGTTTGCCAGGGACAACTGTAATAATACACGTCTTGCCCTGGCATCCCATCGTTTTAATGTACATCCTGGAATTTTCATCCTTTTTAAGAACTGAAACTTTATAGCTCTTAGAAGGAAATATAGGTGAAAAGATCTGCATGACCGCGGGTTAAGCAAGGTTTTCTTGGATATGACAGCAAATGTACAAGTAACTGAAAAATAATAATAATAAACTGGACATCATTAAAATTAAAAACTTTTATACTTTCAAAGGATACTATTAAGAAAGTGAAAAGAGACCTTAGTCAGTTGGCTCAGTGGATAAAGTGTCAGTCCAGCATAGGGATGTCCTGGGTTCAATTCCCAGTCACATACAAGAGAAGCGACCATCTGCTTCTCCCCTTTCCTTTCCCACTTCTCTCCCTCTTCCTCTCCTGCAGCCAGTGACTCAGCTGGTTTGAGCATTGGCTCCCACACAGGTTTCCAGGTGGATCCCAGTTGGGGCACATACAGGAGTCTGTTTCACTATCTTCCTTCCTCTCACTTAAAAAAAAAGAAGAAGAAGAAAGTGAAAAAACAACCCACAGAATGGGGAAAATATTTGCAAATCATATATGTGGTAAGGGTCTAGTATCCAGAATATATAAATAACTTATAACTAGACAGTAAAACAAGTAACCCAAATTAAAAATAGGTAAAGGATTAGCTCTGACCAGTTAGCTCAGTCAGTTAGAGCGTCATCCCAAAGCAGTTACTAGTTCGATCCTGTTCATGGCACATACAGGAACAGCTTGATGTTCCTGTCTCTCTATCTCTCTCTCCCTGCCTCTCTCTAAAGAAAAAAAAATGGGCCCTGGCCAGTTGGCTCATAGGTAGAGCATCGACCCAGTGTGTGGAAGTCCTGGGTTGATTCCTGGTCAGGGCACACAATAGAAGAAACCATCTGCTTCTCCACCCCTGCCCCTTCCCCTTCTCTCTTTCTCTCTCTCCTGCAGCCATGGCTCATTTGAGTAAGTTGGCCCCGGGCGCCAAAGATGGATCCATGGCCTCCACCTTGGGTGCTAATGATAGATCGGTTGCCAAGCAACAGAGCAACAGCCACAGATGGGTAGAGCATCACCCCATAGGGGACTTGCCAGGTGGGTCCCAGTTGGAGTGCATGCAGGAGTCTGTCTCTCTGCCTCCCTAATTCTCACTTAATACTTTTTTAAAAATGGGTAAAGGATTAAAGACATTTTCTCTATGGTGTTAAGCACATGAAAAGATGTTCAACATCATTATAATTAGGGAAATGCAATCAAAACTGCAATGAGATATCACTTCACCAGTAGGATGGATATAGTTAAAACAACAAACGTGTTGCTGAGGATGTGGAGAAATTTGAATCTTCATACATTGTTCCATGGGTCGTGGCCCTTGTTCTGCAGTGGGAGGTCCCCATAAAAAGTCTGCTGCAGACAGCCAACTAAATGGGAAATGATATTTTCAAACAACAACTCAGATAAGGACCTAATATCCAAAATATACAAAGAACTCATAAAACTCAACAACAAACAAACAAACAACCCAATAAAAAAATGGGAAGAGGACATGAACAGACACTTCTCCCAGGAAGAAATACAAATGGCCAACAGATATATGAAAAGATGCTCATCTTCTTTAGTTATTAAAGAAATGCAAATCAAAACTGCAATGAGATACCACCTCATACCTGTTAGATTAGCTATTATTAACATGACAGGTAATAACAAGTGTTGGAGAGGCTGTGGAGAAAAAGGAACCCTCATTCACTGTTGGTGGGAATGTAAAGTAGTACAACCATTATGGAAGAAAGTATGGTGGTTCCTCAAAAAACTGAAAATAGAACTGCCTTATGACCCAGCAATCCCTCTACTGGGTATATACCCCAAAAACTCAGAAACATTGATACGTAAAGACACATCCAGCCCCATGTTCATTGCAACATTGTTCACAGTGGCCAGGACATGGAAACAACCAAAAAGCCCGTCAATAGATGACTGGATAAAGAAGATGTGGCACATATACACTATGGAATACTACTCAGCCATAAGAAATGATGACATTGGATCATTTACAACAAAATGGTGGGATCTTGATAACATTATACGAAGTGAAATAAGTAAATCAGAAAAAAACAGGAACTGCATTATTCCATACATAGGTGGGATATAAAAGCAAGACTAAGAGACATTGATAAGAGTGTGGTGGTTACAGGGGGGAGCGGGGAGAGGGAAAGGGAAAGGGGGAGGGGGAGGGGGAGGGGCACAAAGAAAACTAGATAGAAGGTGACAGAGGATAATCTGACTTTGGGTGATGGGTAAGCAACATGATTGATTGACAAGATAACCTGGACATGTTTTCTTTGAACATATGTACCCTGATTTATTGATGTCACCCTAGTAAAATTAATAAAAAAATAATAATAATTAAAAAAAAAGAAGTCTGGTGCGAAAACTGACACTTGCTCTCTCTCCCTCTAGGCTTCTGGGACTGCACCCACTTGGACCAGGCAGTAAAGCCTCATGCAACCTCAGACAGTCGCCTGATAGAGACACATCCTGAACTCCTGTCCTGCAGCCCTGGGCTTGTTCCCAGCACTCTGGACAGGAGCTGATAGTCTGATGATTCTATATTATGCCCTGTTGGGAACAATCAGGCTGCATTTGAGAAGCTTTACATTCAGAGGGTCTCAAATTGATGAAGCCAAAATAATTCATTAATTTAAAAAAACTATTTCATATATATAAATAAAAGAGCTAATAATTTCAAACCCTTGTATTTCATTAAATAATTATACATGTGCATATGTGTGTGGGGGGGATTTGGATTAATCTGCTTATCACACATTTTTTATGATGGTTGTTTTAATAGAAAAACCGCAAAAATACCGGTGAATAATTAATCATCAGTGACTGATTTGTTGACAAGTTTTCCTCTGGCTTCACAATTACCTGCTTCAATTAAAAAAAAATCATAGCATTATTTAATTTCCTGACCCACTGCCAAATTAATCTAAAATAAAAATGAATTACTATAATTTCTCAATTTTCTTCAGACTACCTGGACACTCAGCATTCAGGATAGCTTCAAATCTGGAAGTATCCAAGAAAATAAAATACCAAATATGTATCTCTCTTGTAGAGAAAGAATCCTCCCCATGACAGGCTTGTCAATCTGCTCGCAGAAGTTATAGCACCTTCTAATTGGCAGAACTCCCAAAAGGCCAGCTGCTTCTCACCAAAGCCAAGAGGTGTGGAAGGAAAAAAAAAAAGAAAGAAAAAAATGAAATAAAATAGGCAGAGGATATTTAAGGACAATCATAAAATCCTAGTCTAAGTAGTAACTCCACTGAAAAATACTTGTGTGACCTTAGGTAAGTCACTTTGAGGCTCAGAGAGCTTAATTTTCTCATCAATAAAATAGAGAATGGGATCAGGGAAGGGAAAGAGATTGGTAAAATTATATATACACAACACAGCGTTATAAAGAGCAGAAAAGCAAATCCTGGAGGGAAGGGGGGAGGGCGTTTTGGGGAGGGGGGCAAGGGGGATGTTGAGGGGAACACGGACGTGGGGGGATGTATTTGGTGGGACACTTGAATCTATGTAAACACAATAAATTTAAATCAATTAAAAAAATAATAAATTAAGTGGTGTTCACCCCCCCCCCAAAAATAAATAAAATAAAATAAAGTAGGAAAAGACCCTGGCTGGTTGGCTCAATAATATAGCATCCACTCGGCATGTAGAAGTCCCAGGTTCAATTCCCAGTGAGGACACACAGGAGAAGTGACTATCTGTTTCTCCCCCATTCCCCTCCCCCTTCTCTCTCTCTCTCTCTCTCTCTCTCTCTCTCTCTCTCTCTTCTCCTCCCACAGCCATGGCTTGACTGGTTCAAGCACACTGGCCCAGGGTGCTGAGGATGACTTTGTGGAGCCTCAGCCTCAAGCACTAAAAATAGCTCGGTTGCAAGCATGGCTCCCGATAGGCAGAGCATTGGCTCCAGATGAGAGTTGCTGGGTGGATCCTGGTTGGGAGCATGCAGGAGTCTGCCTCTGTATTTCCCCTCTTCTCACTTAAAATAAAATAAGAAAATACTATCTGTGTTCAGGAGTTTGGGAAAATTAGGCACACAACAGTATTTGGAACATGTTTTGACCCAGTGACACTTAATGTTTCCTTGTTTCTGTAATAACAGATTACATTTCCTTGGAGGCCTTTAGATTTAATTAGGGATACAGAATTATTGTAGATGGTAGACAAATTATATAGAGAGGTAAGGCTGAGACTTACTGGCAGTCTACAAGTTGGGAACCCTCTAATGTGAGGGAGGTTGCTATTTTAAACCAACTATGTACTCCTTAAGGCAAAAAGGACAAACAGGCTTCATTCTGAGTGGCTAATTTCAGCACTGGATATCTGAAGTGCTGTGGTAGGAAAGATTCGGAAGCTTGAATCCAGGGGGATGTCTGCCTGGACGTCAGAAGAGGAAGTGATGGCACGTTCCATTCCTTATCTTCTGTACCCAAAGGACACACCAGCCAGGACTCTGGTAGCCAACTTCACAAGAAAAACTCAGACAGGTGATAGTACTTTTTAAGTCAAGAAATCATTTAGTAGAGAATCACTTCATTAAATAAATAAATAAATAAGTCTAACAGAAATACCAATACTGATCAGATCCATACCAAGACAAGGACAACTTGAAACCAAAGGAAGAGGTTAGGAAGGGAGATTCTGTTAGCCCAGGTGCTGCCATTTTAACCTAAATTTCATGTCCATTAGCAAACTTTAAGAAACAGGAGCCCTCTCTCGTGTTCCTAACCCCCTCAAAAAGAAAAAAACTATTATGCACAGACAAATCAGTAGTTCAAAGTCAAGAGATTTCTCCCACAAAAAAAAAAAAAAAATCTCAAATACCACTCCCAATGCTAGGGAGAGCTCAGCTCAAACTGGCCTGCCACAGAGTTCTTAGCCTGGGGCTGCTCCAGCCAAGGCCTCTGCTGGTGTCCTCCTGGCCTGTCTGGCAGTGTCTATTGATGCAAATCTTCAAAGGCTTCATTCTGATGGGAAGATTTCAGAAATCCTTTTCTACTCCACTTTGTGTTCTTAATCAACACGTAGCTGCCACAATAAAGGGCTCTTCCTTTTGATCCTAATTGCAGTCTCTAATTGTACATTTAAATCTTTAATAACCTGGCCAAACCTAAAGTATGCAGCAGAGAAGCATTCTGTGTCTACACACGGCAATCCATTTCTTTTCCTTCCAAATTCTATACAGAATTTTATCAAGTGCCTCAGAAATTTCTAGAATAGGGCAGGAATGTGTCCTTGGTGAAATCAGAGCCTGGCTAAGACGCTACATCTTCTGGCCAAAAGTAACAAATACTGGATTTACCTTTTTGCCTTAAACAACTAAGAAACTGGAGAAATTATATGAAATCATATTTATTTTTTTAGGCATCGAAAAATAATCTGCACAGGGTTCTGATTTCTCTGAGAGAAGGGAAACAAGAACAAGGCAAACCCTGTAGCAGTCTCAGCATACAGCCTAGAAGTAGTTTCCGGAACACGAGATAGGGAGGGAAGAGTCGAAGAGTTCAGGGAGGCCAGGATGGCTAGAACTTGGGAGGGAAATAGTTTGTATTTCCATCAGCCATAGTGCTGTCATGCATGATACAGAGGTAGAATCCTCAAAAGGGGGCTGCCTTAGTGGGGAAAAATTAACACTAAAGACTGTATAATAAAGCTTGTGGGCAGGTCTTACAAGGAGCAAACTGATTCCAAGTAACTTAACTGTGCACAGAACAAACTACAAAACCATGTAAAATGATATAGTAAAATCCATCACCCAACCGGTAAAATTCACAATGTCTGGCATCTAGTAAAAATTACCAGGCACTTGAAAAGGCAGGAAAATATGAGCAATAACTAGGAGAAAATGCAATCAACAGAAACAAATATAGGCCCCATAGTGTAATGGTTAGCATTCTGAACTCTGAAACAGAAATAGAAATCACAGAGATGCCTGAATTATCCAACAAAGACATTACAACACCTATTAAAAATACACTTCATATGTTTAAGAAAGTAGAAAAACCCATAAGCATGACAAAGAAATTGAAGATACAAAAAAAAGACCCAAATGAAACCTCTAGAAATGAAAAGTATATATCTGAACTGAAAAACACATTAATAGCAGTTTAGACAAAGACAAGTTAGATACAGAAACTAGACGAAGACAAGAACAGATTAAAAAAAAATCTTCCAGAAGCAGAAGGAATGCCTCCTTTTAAGGAGACAATTGTCTTTGAACTACCATTAAGGTTTAAGAATGGATTTAGGAGGATTCCAAGATGGTGATGGGGTAGGCGGGCATTCCAACTGCCACTTCTCAGGACCAAATTGGATTACAACTTAATTTATGAACAATCATCTTGAAAAACCAACTTCAGACTAAATGAAGAGGAGTCTATAATCAAGGATCACAGAAGAAGTCACACCGAGACTGGTAGGAAGGGCAGAGACACGGAAAGGGCTGCTCCACTCCCAGGAGCGAGGGTCCAGAGGGACTCTCACTGAAGGTAAGGTCATCCTGAGAGGTGTGGGGGCTCAGGCCCAGGCCCAGAGCCCCAGCCTTGAGCCCCAGAGCCTAGAAGAGGCACCCACACAGCATTTGGCAGTAAAAGAGCAAAGGTGAGAAAGAGACGGAGCTCTCGGAGACTTAGGCTTTGTCTTAAAGAACCAGTGCAGAAAATCTCCTTCACAGCCACTTACCCTGGGATCTGGCAGGAGAGAGCTGAAAGGACTAGAGTTGCATGAGGAGAGTGTAAAGTTGGAGGCCCAGGGAGAGACTTTGTGGGGGACAGCCACCAGAACCCCTGTGCTGAGTCATTCTCCAATACCACAGTTGCCATCTTTCTTGGGTTGTGCAGTCCCTTCTAAGTGGCATCAGCCTGAGGAAAAGGAACTGCTCTGCCTTCAGGAGTCTCTCCTGCCTCACCCCATTAAGGGAAGCCAGAAAGCAGGGGCACATCAGTGACTCAGTTTTCTGGCGTTGAGGCTGGAGCTTTCCCCCTCACACTCTCAAGTCTAAGATTGGTGCTTCTGCCTCATGGGATCCTCAGTAGAAACTGTCCAGCCTGCGGGCAGACCACACCTCTAGGTCTCAGAGGCCATAGCCACTGACTCTGGGACTACAACCTACCACCTGGGGCAGAGCCACACCCATCGCCCTCCCTAATCCCTGAATTGCTGCAAGTGCTAGATCTAGCAGAGGTTTTTTCAGCTGCTGAGCCCAACAAGCAAACAGCAGACAGAGGCTGCAGGAGGCAGGACTCAGGGACCTTTCCCCAGGCCCAGTGTGGGTAAAAGCCAGTCTAGATGTGCAGCTTGGTATTTCCATGTTCCCCTGGGCCCAACAGAGGCAGCCTCAAACTCTGGATTGCTTGTAGTACCAAGAAGGTTGCTGAGGGCCAGTCACAGGCAACCACTGGTCTAGACAGGGAGGCCCAGGACTGGCACATTCAGTGGCCAGCTGTGGAGAGCATTGGTTCAGGACCTAACAACCCTTACTAGAGGCACATTCTAAGGATGGCTTCCACATACTTGGACCAACTAAGGCAAGTTCTACTCTCAGTGATCAGCATCTGCACAGCAGCTCATGTATACTGGATAGGGTGGAACTTCACAGTCAGCCAGCCTGAGTACTGGATATCCTGCCCTGCTGAACTAGATTCCACAGGGGGAAGGGAGAGAGGCTTGGCGCATGAACATTTAAGTATGGGTCCCTGCAAGCCTATTGTTGGGTCTGGTTGAGGGGCTTAGCCACTTTCTGGGGTGGCATAGTCAGCCCCAGGAGAGAACTCTCTCAGTTATTCTCCCTGAGACCAGGGTCTCACCAGCTGTAAGAACTTCTGCAGAGGGGTCTGTTGACCCCACAGTCTGAACCTGCTGCTCACCTTCCTGGGGAGAAAAAAATTTAAGTATCCAGCAGTGGCTGAGGGATTAGGTTCTGCAGGAGGGGTCACTTTCCCCATACTGAGCTCCTACCTAAGAGACCCCTAAAGTAGGGGTCAACTTCAGCTGCCCTAACCCACCAAGTTTGCAACCTATAGAGGGGTTGGTTGGGTGAGGCCAGTCTGGGCCCACACCACAGTTTTTCTACAGAAGACTGTGGGGAAACCAGGCAGCTGCAAGAGGAGAAGGAACAGCTGAAAAGTGGAGGCAAATCTTACGGAGCCTGGGGATTTTACGAAGCTGTTGTCATCTCTAAGCAGGAGGAAGCTGATCCTTATACACAGGTTGGCCCCTCAAACATTACCCAGGCACAGGAATCACAGACACAAACAGCAAATAGAGCAGTAGCTCTAGACAGGTAACCCATAGCAGGTTATAAACAACAGCTGATGCCAACCCAAGAAAACCTAGAACCAACACAACCAATAGTGGGTAGTAGACAGCACCAACCCTAAACTCAGCTAACTATGCAAGTGGCACACACAAAGGAGGAGTTCAGCAGGCACCAGACACTGTGGAGAATAAATATGCCTAACAGGACAGATAAAGTACAGTGTCTAATACACATAATCAAGGTTGACCCTTAGAGCCAGCCAGCCTGAGGGGATAACCGCACCCATGAAAGGACTAACTGCATTCAATACTCACATACAACAGAAGGGAAAATAGTGCCCTCAGGAAGCATTCCTAGAGCAAGGAAATCAGGTGGCCTGGAGATCTGTACCCCAAGCCCATCTTTCTCATAAAGACATCACAACAAATTTCAAAGTCAGACAGCACTACCTAATACATAGACAATATGGGCAGACAAAGAAATACAACCCAAATGAATCAACAAGAGAAATTCCAGAAAAAGAGTTAAATTAAATGGAAGTAACTAAACTACCAGATGCAGAGTTCAAAATAATAATTTTTTAGGATGCTCAACAATCTTAGAGCTCCTAAATAAAGAGATAGCAAGTATAAAAAAAGCATTCAGAAATGACAAGTATAGTATCAGAAATAAAGACTGCACTAAAGGAATCAACAGTAGACTGGATAAAGCAGAGGATCAAATCAGCAATTTAGAAAACAAGAAAAATGAAAGCACAAAAGCAGAGCAGCAAAATTAAAAGAGGCTCAAAAGGATTGAAGAAACTCTAAGAGACCTCTGTGACAACATGAAGAGAAACAACATCTGCATCATAGGGGTTCCTAAGGAGAAGAGATCAAACATGGGATAAAGAACCTGTTTGAAGAAATCATAGCTAAAAGTTTTTCTAAATTGATGAAGGGAAAAGTCACACAAGTTCAAGAAGCACAAAGAGTCCCATTAAAGAGGAACTCAAGAAGGCCTATGCCAAGACACATTATAATTAATAATGAGATAAAGGAAAAAATAAAAAATTTTCTTGAAACAAATGAAAATGAACACACAACAACTCAAAATCTATGGAACACAGCAAAAGCAGTCCTGAGAAGGAAGTTCATAGCATTACAAGCATATCTTAAGAAGCAAGAAAAAGCTCAAATAAACAACTAAACCCTGTACCTAAAAGAACTAGAAAAAGAACAACAAATAAAGCTCAGAGCAAGTAGAAGGAAGGAAATAATAAAGATAAGAGCAGAAATAAATGGAATAGAGGCTAAAAGAATGATACAAAAGATTAATGAAACCAAAAGCTAATTCTTTGAAAAGGTAAGCGAGATTAATGAAACTTTAACCAGACTTATCAAGAAAAAAAGAGAGAGGACTCAAATAAATAAAATTAGAAATGAAAGTGGAGAAGTAACAACTGACACTGCAAAAATACAAAGGATTGTAAGAAAATCCTTTGAAGATCTATATGCCAAAAAATTGGACAACCTAGGAAAAATGGATAAATTTCTAGAAACATACAATCTTTCAAAACTCAATTGGAAAGAATCAGAAAACCTAAAAAGACCGATTACAACAAATGAAATTAGAGCAGTTATCAAAAAACTCCCAGCAAACAAAAGTCCTGGACCGGATGGCTTCCCAGGCAAATTTTATCAAACAATCAAAGAAGAACTAACACCTATCCTTCTCAAGCTATTTCAAAATATTCAAGAGGAGGGAAGACTTTCAAGCTTCTTTTATGAGGCAAGCATTGTCCTCATTCCAAAACCAGGTAAAGACACTACAAAGAAAGAAAACTATAAGCCAATATCCCTGATGAACATAGATGCTAAAATTCTCAAAACAACATCTTAATATTAGCAAACCAGATCCAGCAATGCATCAAAAAGATCACACATCATGATCAAGTGGGATTTATTCCAGGGAGGCAAGACCAGTACAATATTAGCAAATCAATCAATGTGATTCATCACATAAACAAAAGGAAGAATAAAAATCACAATTATATCAATAGTTGCAGAAAAAGCATTTGATCAAATCTAGCACCTATTTATGACCAAAACTCTCAGCAAAATGGAAATACAGGGAACATACCTCAACATAATAAAGGCGATCTATCACAAACCCACAGCCAACATCATACTCAATGGGAAAAAATTAAAAGCAATCCCCTTAATATCAGGAACAAGGCAGGGGTGCCCCCTTTCACCACTCTTTTTTTTTAATTAAAAAAAATTTTTTTTTATTTATTCATTTTAGAGAGGAGAGGGAGAGACAGAGAGAGAGATAGAGGAGAGACAGAGAGAGAGAAGTGGGGGAGGAACTGGAAGCATCAACTCCCATACGTGCCTTGACGAGGCAAGCCCAGGGTTTTGAACCGCCAACCTCAGCATTTCCAGGTCAACACTTTATCCACTGCACTACCACAGGTCAGGCTTCACCACTCTTATTGAACATAGTTCTGGAAGTCATAGCCACAAAAATCAGACAAGAAGAAGAAGTAAAAGGCATCTAAATTGAAAATAAAGAAGGAAAACTATCATTATTTGATGATAATATGATAGTGTACATAGAAAACCCTAAAGTCACAGTCAAAAAACTACTAGACCTGATAAACAAATTTGGCAAGGTGTCAGGATATAAAATTAATATTCAGAAATCAGTGCATTTTTATACACCAACAATAAACTGTCAGAAAGAGAAATTAAGAAAACAATCACCTTTACTATTGTGACAAAAGAAATAAAATACCTAGGAAAAAATTTAACCAAGGAGGTAAAAGACTTGTACTTGGAAAATTATAAGACATTGAAAAAAGAAATCAAGGAAGATACCAAAAAGTGGAAGCATATACCATGTTCATGAATAGGAAGAATAAACATCATTAAAATGTCTATAGTACCCAAAATAATCTATAAATTCAATGCAATTCCAATTAAAATACCAATGGCATACTTCAAACACATAGAACAAATATTTCAAAAATTTGAATGGAACCAAAAAAGGACACAAATAGCCTCAGCAATCTTGAAAATGAGGAATAAAATGGGAAGTATCACACTTTCTGATACCAAGTTATACTACTATAAGGCCATTGTACTCAAAACAGCTTGGTACTGCCCAAGAACAGGCATATAGATCAATGAAACAGAACAGAAATCCCAGACATAAGCCCTCACTTTTATGGTCAATTGATATTTGACAGAGAAGGTAAGATCATACAATAGAGTAAAGATAGTCTCTTTAACAAATGGTGTTGAAAAAATTAGACAAGTACATGCAAGAAAATGAAACTAGACCAAGAACTTACACCATTCACAAAACTAAACTTAAAATGGATGAAAGACTTAAATGTAAGTTGAAAAACCATAAATATCTTGGAAGAAACCATAGGCAGTAAACTGTCTGATATCTCTTGTAGGAATATTTTTGCCGATATATCTCCACAGGCAAGTGAAATAAAGAACAAAATAAACAAATGGGACTATATCAAACTAAAAAGCTTTTGCGTAGCAAAAGACACCATGAACAAAATAAAAAGACAACCAACACAATGGGAGAACATACTCGCCAACACGTCTGATAAGAGATTAATAACCAAAATTTATAAAGAACTTCTAAAACTCAACACCAGGAAGATAAGCAATCCCATTTAAAAATGGGCAAAAGAGCCTGACCTGTTGTGGCGCAGTGGATAAAGTGTCAACCTGGAATGCTGAGGTTGCTGGTTCAAAACCCTGGGTTTGTCTAGTCAAGGCACATATGGGAATTGATGCTTCCTACTCCTGACACCTTCTCTCTTTCTCTATCTCTGTCTCTGTCTCTCTTCTCTAAAATGAATAAATAAATAAAATTAATTTTAAAAATAAATGGGCAAAGGAACTGGCTACCAGTGGTTCTCAAACTTTTTGAAGTTGGGGTGCATTTAAAAAGGCAATCTCTCATTTCCTCATCAATACATCATCAATATTCTTTTACTCTTAATTGTGTTGAGTGCAGAAAACCCCCACCATACATCTCATCTTAACTTGACACCAAAAAAAGGACAGAAGAAATTTGCCTCCAGTCTTTCTGGGGAACATGGGGGGTAGTGTAAACAATCCAGCACCACAGCTTAACAGCCTTTTGCAACCTAATCAGGCAAATGAGGTGCGGGGTTGGTCAGACTGTCAACTTACAGCCAATTCCCCACACCTCTGTTCCCCCAAAATTCTAAATTCCAAAAGCCCTGTTGGTTTTTTGGTCCCCAACAGGCACATCTTTCTCTCGAGTATCATAGGGTACACCTGGAAATCTTCTAGGGCACACCAGTGCACCCTAGCACACACTTTAAGAACCACTGGGCTAGACACTTCTCCAAAGAGGACGTACAGATGGCCAACAGGCAAATGAAAAAATGTTCTACCTCACTAATTATCAGAGAAATGCAGATTAAAACCACAATGAGATACCACCTCATAACTGTCAGAATGGTGCTCACTAACAAAACAACACACAATAAGTGCTGGTGAGGATGTGGAGAAAAGGGAACCCGCCTGCACTGCTGGTGGGAATGCAGACTGGTGCAGCCACTGTGGAAAACAGTATGGAGATTCCTCAGAAAACTAAAAATGAGACTGCCTTTTGACTCATCTATCCCACTTTCAGGAATATATCCTAAAAATACCAAAACACTGATTCAAAAGAAGATATGCACCCCATGTTTATTGCAACATTGTTTGCAATAGCCAAGATCTAGAAACAGCCCAAGTGTCTGTACAAGTGAATTAAAAAGCAGTGGTATATATACAGAACGGAATACTATGCAGCTGTGAAAAAGAAGGAAATCTTACTTTTGCAATGGCATGGATGGACCTGGAGATTATTATGCTAAGTGAAATAAACCAGGCAGAGAAAGAAAATATCATATGATCTTATTTATATGTGGAATCTAATGAACAAGGTGAACTGAGGAATGGAATAGAGGCCAAGGCAGGGTCACAGGGAACAGAAGGACAGCTGTCAGAGGGAAGGGGGATAAGGAGACAGGATCAGAGAAGGTGAAGGGGTTAGTGAAATTATATATACATGACACATAGATACAGATAACAGGACAGCAAATCCCGGAGGGAAAGGGGGAAGGGAGTTAAAGGGAGGGAGGCAAAGAGGTGTAATAGGGGGCACATGGTTGGGGGTGAAGGTGTCCTATCAAGTGGGGCACTCAAATCTATGTTAACACAATAACAAAAATAATTTTAAAAAAGAATGAATTTAGTGTTAGAATTAGCAGTAAAGAAGGGAGAAAATAATCACTGATTGTTTTCTTTTTTAGATTTGATCTTCACAGGACTATATAAATTGAAATCTTGAACATTAAATCCAAGACAGGATTATCCAATAGAAATATAATGTAGTCACATTATGTAAGTTTTATAGTAGGCACATTAAAAATAATAAGAAACAGATAAAGTTAATTTAACATTATTTTTTCTTCCAATAACCAAAATATTAAAATTCTAATATTAATATTTAAAATTTTAATATTATACTAAATCTTTAAAATCCACTGTTTGTGTTATACTTAGAACACATCCCAATTCTGACTAGCCACATTTCTTTTTTTTAATTTTTTAATTTTATTTAGAAAATTAATTTTAACATGGTGACATTTATCAGTAAGAGTACATAGGTTTCAAGTAAACATTTTTATAGCATTTGAACTGTTGATTATGTTGTATATCCATCACCCACAAATAATTTTCTGTCACCTTATATTTATCCCTCTAACTCCCCCTTTCTCACATTCCCTTCCCCCTGGTAACCATTTCACTTTTATCTATAGTCATGAGTCTCAGTTTTATATCCCACTTATGTGTGGAATCATACAGTTCTTAGTTTTTTCTAATTTACTTATTTCACCAGTATAATGTTCTCACAGTCCATCCATGTTGTCATAAATGTCACTATGTCATCATTTCTTATGGCTGAATAGTATTCCGTTGTATATCTGTACCACATCTTCTCTATCCAATCCTCTATCAAGCGACACTTTGGTTGTTTCTATTGTCTTCACCACCATGAACAATGCTGCAATGAACATGGGGGTGCATGTGTCTTTATGTATCAGTGTTTCCGAGTTTTGAGTGTAGATCCCTAGTAGAGGATTGCTGGGTCATACGGTAGCTCTATTCTTTTTGTTTGTTTGTTTGTTTGTTGTATTTTTCCAAAGCTGGAAACGGGGAGGCAGTCAGACAGACTCCCACATGTGCCCAACCGGAATCCACCCAGCATGCCCACCAGGAGGCGATGCTCTGCCCATCTGGGGCGTTGCTCTGTTGCAACCAGAGCCATTCTAGCGCCTGAGGCAGAGGCCACAGAGCCATCCTCAGCACCCGGGCAAACTTTGCTCCAATGGAGCCTTGTCTGCGAGAGGGGAAGAGAGAGACAGAGAGGAAGGAGAGGGAGAGGGGTGGAGAAGCAGATGAGCGCTTCTCCTGTGTGCCCTGGCCAGAAATCGAACCCGGGACTCCTGCACACCAGGCCGATGCTCTACCACTGAGTCAACCGGCCAGGGCCTTGGTAGCTCTATTCTTAATTTTTTGAAGAACCACCATACTTTCTTCAATAATGGTTGTACTAATTTGCATTCCTACCAATAGTGAATGAGGGTTCCTTTTTCTCCACAGCCTCTCCTACACCTGTTATTACCTGTCTTGTTGATAATAGCTAATCTAACACGTGTGAGGTGATATCTCATTTTAGTTTTGATTTACATTCCTCAAACAGCTAGTGAAAATGAGCACCCTTTCATATATCTGTTGGCTATGTGTATGTTTTCTTGTGGGAATTGTCTGTTCAACTCCTCTCCCCATTATTTAATTGGATTGTTCGCCTGTTGCTGAGCTCTGTGAGTTCTTTATATATTTTATATATTAACCCCTTATTGAATCTTTTGTTTGCCAATATCATCTCCCACTTAGTTGGTTGCCTATTTGTTTTGTTGTCAGTTTCTTTGCTGTGCAGAAGCTTTTTAGTTTCATATAGTCCCATTCATTTATTTTTGCCTTTATTTCCCTTGCCTTTGGGATCAAATTCATAAATTGTTCTCTAAGGCCAAGGTCCATGAGCTTAGTACGTATGTTTTCTTCTATATAATTTATTGTTTTGAATCTTATGTTTAGGTCTTTGATCCATTTTGAATTAATTTTTGGGCAGGGGGACAAACTGTAGTCAAGTTTCATTCTTTTGTATGTGGCTTTCCAATTTTCCCAACACCATTTATTTTCTTTCTTTTCTCCATGGTGTGTTTTTGGCTCCTTTGTCAAAGATGATCTGTCCATATATAAGTGGTTTTATTTCTGGGCTCTTGATTATGTTCCATCGGTCTGTATGTCTGTTTTTCTGCCAATACCATGCTATTTTGATTATCGTGGTATAGTATAATTTGAAGTCAGGTAGTGTGATACCTCCAGCTTCATTCTTTTCTTCAGGATTGCTTTGGCTATTTGGGATTTTTTATGGTTCCATACAAACCTGGTAATTTTTTGTTCTCTTTCTTTTAAAAATGACATTGGGATTTGGATGGGAATTGCATTAAATTTGGATAAAAAGGCCATTTTATTTTTATTTTTTAATTTTTTTTTGACAGAGCCAGAGAGAGGGACAGATAGGGACAGACAGACAGGAAGGGAGAAGAGAAGCATCAATTCTTCATTGTGGCACCTGAGTTGTTCATTGACTGCTTTCTCATATGTGCCTGACTGGGGAGCTAAAGTTGAGTGAGTGACCCTTTGCTCAAGCCAGCAACCTTTAACTTCAAGCCAGTGACAATGGGGTCATGTCTATGATCCCACGCTCAATCCAGCGACCCTGCACTCAAGTTGGTAAGCCCATGCTCAAGTTGAATGAGCCCACACTCAAGTCAGTGACCTCGAGGTTTCAAACCTACATCCTCCATGTCCCAGTTCGATGGTCTATGCACTGTGCTACTGCCTGGTCAGGCGATATGGGCATTTTAACTATGTTGATTCTTCCAATCCATAAACATGGAATATTTTTTCCTTTCATTGTTTCTTTTTCAATTTCTTTCAATATTGTTTTGTAATTTTCAGTATATTGGTCATTCACATCTTTTGTTAAGTTTATTCTTAGGTATTCTTTGTTGTTGTTGCAATTGTAAAAGTAACTGTTTTATTGTTTGTTTGTTTTTTTAGTTTATTTTTCGATGTTTCATTGTTGATATATAGGAAAGCAGTGGACTTTTGTATATTGATTTTGTATCCTGCTCCTTTACTGTATTGCTTTATTGTTTCTAGTAGTTTTTTGGTGGAGTTTTTGGGGTTTTCTATATACAAGATCATGTTATCTGCAAAAAGGGAGACCTTTACTTTTTCTTTCCAGTTATGGATGCCTTTTATTTCTTTCTCTTGCCCAATGGCTCTGGCTAAAACTTCCAGAACTATGTTGAGTAAGAGGAGAGAAAGTGGGCAGCCTTATTTTATTCCTGATTTTAGAGGAAAAGTTTTCATTTTTTCACTATTTAGTATAATATTAGCTGATGGTTTGTCATATATGGCCTTTATTATGTTGCAGTACTTTCCTTCTATTCTGATTTTATTGAGCGTTTTAAGCATAAAGGGATGTTGTAGCTTATAGAATGTCTTTCCACTGACCTGTGGTGGCGCAGTGGATAAAGCGTCGACCTGGAAATGCTGAGTTCGCCGGTTTGAAACCCTGGGCTTGCCTGGTCAAGGCACATATGGGAATTGATGCTTCCTGCTCCTCCCCCCTTCTCTATCTCCTCTCTCTCTTCCCCTCTCTCTCTCTCCTTTCTAAAATGAATAAACTAAAAAAAAAAATTAAAAAAAAATGTCTTTCCTGCATCTACTGATAGGATCATATGATTTTTCTTCTTTGTTTTGTTGATGTGGTATATTACACTGAACGATTTCTATAATTTAAACCACCTTTGTGCTCCTGAAATCAATCCCACTTGATTGTGATGTATTATTTTTTTTAATATGTTGTTGTATTTGATATGCTAGTATTTTTTTTAGGACTTTTGCATCTGTGTTCATTAGAGATATTGGTCTGTAGTTTTCTCTTTTTGTGTTGTCCTTGCCAGGTTTTGTTATGAGGGTTATGTTGGCCTCATAAAATGTATAGGGGAGTATTGCTTCTTTTATTTTTTGGAAGACTTTAAGAAGAATAGGTACCAAATCTTTAAATGTTTGGTAGAATTCACTAGTGTAGCCATCTGGTCCTAGACTTTTGTTTTTTGGAAGGTTTTGATAGTTGTTTCTATTTCCTTCCTGCTTATAGGTCTATTTAGGATTTCCATTTTTTTGTGACTCAGTTTAGGAAGGTTGTATAGTTCTAGGAATTTATCTATTTCCTCTAGGTTGTTGAATTTGTTGGCATATAATCTTTCATAATATTCTACTATAATCCTTTGTATATCTGTGATGTCTGTGCTAATTTTTCCTCTTTCATTTTAAATTTTGTTTATATGAGTCCTTCTTTTTTCTTCCTTTTTTTTATTAGTTTTACTAGGGTGACATCAATAAATCAGGGTACATATGTTCAAAGAAATCATGTCCAGGTTATCTTGTCGATCAATTATGTTGCATACCCATCACACAAAGTCAGATTGTCCTCCACCACCTTCTATCTAGTTTTCTTTGTGCCCCTCCCCCTCCCCCATCCCCTCTCTCTCCCCACCCCCCCGTAACCACCACACTCTTGTCAATGTCTCTTAGTCTCATTTTTATGTCCCACCTACGTTTGGAATAATGCAGTTCTTGGTTTTTTCTGATTTACTTATTTCACTTCGTATAATGTTATCAAGATCCCACCATTTTGTTGTAAATGATCCGATGTCATCATTTCATATGGCTGAATAGTATTCAATAGTGTATATGTGCCACATCTTCTTTATCCAGTCATCTATTGAAGGGCTTTTTGGTTGTTTCCATGTCTTGGCCACTGTGAAAATGCTGCAATGAACATGGGGCTGGATGTGTCTTTACGCATCAGTGTTTCTGAGTTTTGGGGGTATATACCCAGTAGAGGGATTGCTGGGTCATAAGGTAGTTCTATTTTCAATTTTTTGAGGAACAACCATACTTTCTTCCATAATGGTTGTACTACTTTACATTCCCACCAACAGTGAATGCTTCCTCTTTTTTCTTTAGTGAGTCTAGCCAGTAGATTGTTGATTATTGATCTTTTCAAAGAACCAGCTCTTTGCTGTATTAATTTTTTTTTATTAATTTTAATGTGGTGACATTGATAAATCAGGGTACATATGTTCAGAGAAAATAGCTCTAGGTTATTTTGACATTTGCTTATGCTGCATTCCCATCACCCAAAGTCCAATTATCTTCCGTCACCTTCTAACTAGTTTTCTTTGTGCCCCATCTTCCCCAAACCCTTCCCTCTCCTTCCCCCCACCCCGTAACTACCACACTCTTGTACATGTCTCTGAGTCTCATTTTTATGTCCCACCTATGTATGGAATCATATAGTTCTTAGTTTTTTCTGATTTATTTATTTCACTCAGTATAATGTTATCAAGATTCATCCATGTTGTTGTAAATGATCTGATGTCATCATTTTTTATGGCTGAGTAGTATTCTATAGTATATATGTACCAAAGCTTTTTAATCCACTCGTCCTCTGATGGACACTTGGGCTGTTTCCAGATCTTCACTATTGTAAACAATGCTGCCATAAACATGGGGGTGCATTTCTTCTTTTCAAACAGTGCTATGGTGTTCTTGGGGTATATTCCTAACAGTGGGATAGCTGGGTCAAAAGGCCATTGAATTTTTAATTTTTGAGGAATCTCCATACTGTTTTCCACAGTGGCTGCAGCAGTATGCATTCCCACCAGCAGTGCAGGAAGGTTCCCTTTTCTTCACATCCTCGCCAGCACTTATTCTGTGTTGTTTTGTTGATGAGCGCCATTCTGACTGGTGTGAAGTGATATCTCATTGTGGTTTTAATTTGCATTTCTCTAATGATTAGTGATGTTGAGCATTCTTTCATATGCCTATTGGCCATCTGTATGTCCTCTTTGGACAAGTGTCTATTCATTTCTTTTGTCCATTTTTGGATTGGATTGTTTGTCTTCCTGGTATTAAGTTTTACAAGTTCTTTATAAATTTTGGTTATTAACCCCGTATCAGACGCATTGTCAAATATATTCTCCCATTGTGTAGTTTGTCTTTTTATTCTGTTCTTATTGTCTTTAGCTGTGCAGAAGCTTTTTAGTTTGATATAGTCCCATTTCTTTATCCTGTCTTTTATTTCACTTGCCTGGGGAGACAAATCTGCAAATATAATATATTGCTGTGAGAGATGTCAGCTTATTACTGCCTATGTTTTCTTCTAAGATGCTTATGGTTTCATGACTTACATTTAAATCTTTTATCCATTTTGAGTTTATTTTTGTGAATGGTGTAAGTTGATGGTCTAGTTTCATTTTTTTGCAGGTAGCTGTCCAATTTTCCCAACACCATTTGTTGAAGAGACTGTCTTTACTCCAATGTATGCTCTTACCTCCTTTGTCAAATATCAGTTGTCCAGGAAGGTGTGGATTTATTTCTGGGTTCTCAGTTCTGTTCCATTGATCTATATGCCTGTTCTTAGGCCAGTACCAGGCTGTTTTGAATACAATGGCCTTATAGTATAATTTGATATCCGAAAATGTGATACCTCCCACTTTATTCTTTTTTTTTTTTTCAAGATTGCTGAGGCTATTTGTGTTCTCTTTTGGTTCCATATAAATTTTTGGAATATATGTTCTATATCTTTGAAGTATGTCATTGGTATTTTAATCAGTATTGCATTGAATTTATAAATTGCTTTGGGTAATATAGACATTTTAACGATGTTTATTCTTCCTAACCTTGAGCCCGGTATATGCTTCCACTTGTTTGTATCTTCCTTGATTTCTTTTATCAATGTTTTATAATTTTCCAAGTAAAAGTCTTTAATCTCCCTAGTTAAATTTATTCCTAGGTACTTTATTTTTTGGTTTCAATGGTAAAGGGGATTGATTCCTTAATTTCTCTTTCTGAAAGTTCATTGTTAGTGTATAAAAATGCCTCTAATTTCTGAGTATTCTGTTTATATCCTGCCACCTTGCTGAATTTATTTATCAGGTCTAGTAGTTTTTTGACTGAGGCTTTAGGGTTTTCTATATACAATATCATGTCATCTGCAAATAATGATAGTTTTACTTCTTCTTTTCCAATTTGGATGCCTTTTATTTCTTTTTCTTGTCTGATTGCTGTGGCTAGGACTTCCAGAACTATGTTGAATAAGAGTGGTGAAAGGGGGCACCCCTGCCTTGTTCCTGATCTTAAGGGAATTGCTTTTAATTTTTGCCCATTGAGTATGATGTTCGCTGTGGGTTTGTCATAGATGACCTTTATCATGTTGAGGTATGTTCCCTGTATTCCCACTTTGCTGAGAGTTTTGATCATGAATGGGTGCTGGATTTTATCAAATGCTTTTTCTGCATTTATTGAAATTATCATGTGGTTTTTCTCCTGAATTTTGTTTATGTGATGAATCACATTGATTGATTTCCAAATATTGTACCAGCCTTGCCTCCCAAGAATAAATCCCACTTGATCATGGTGTATGATTTTTTTCATATATTGCTGGATCCAGTTTGCTAATATTTTGTTGAGGATTTTAGCATTTATGTTCATCAGGGATATTGGCCTATAATTTTCTTTCTTTGTGTTGTCTTTTTCTGGTTTTGGAATCAGAATTATGCTCGCCTCATAAAAGGAGCTTGGAAGTCTTCCTTCTTCTTGAATTTTTTGAAATAGTTTGAGAAGGATAGGAGTTAGTTCTTCTTTGAATATTTGGTAGAATTCACTTGTGAAGCCATCAGGCCCAGGACTTTTCTTTTTTGGGAGTTTTTTGATCATTGTTTCTCTCTCATTTGTTGTAATTGATCTGTTTAGGTTTTCTGATTCTTCCAGATTAATTTTTGGAAGATTATATGTTTCAAGGAATTTGTCCATTTCATCTAGGTTGTCTAGTGTTTTGGCGTACAGTTCTTCATAGTATTTTCTTACAATATTTTGTATTTCTGTTGTTTCAGTTGTTATTTCTCCATTCTTGTTTCTAATTTTATTTATTTGAGTCCTCTCTCTTTTTTTCTTGGTGAGTCTGGTTAAAGGTTCATTGATCTTGTTTACCTTTTCAAAAAACCAGCTCCTAGTTTCATTGATCCTCTGTATTGTTTCTTTAGCCTCTATGTCATTTATTTCTGCTCTGATCTTTATTATTTCCTTCCTTCTACTAGCTCTGGGCTTTACATGCTGTTCTTTTTCTAGTTCTTTTAGATGTAGGGTCAAGTTGTTTATTTGAGCTTTTTCTACCTTCTTGAGGTATGCCTGTAATGCTATAAACTTCCCTTTCGGGACTGCTTTTGCTGTGTCCCATAAATTTTGAGTTGATGTGTGCTCATTATCGTTCATTTCTAGAAATTTTTAAATTTCTTATTTGATCTCATTGTTTACCCATTTGTTATTTAATAATGTGCTATTTAGTTTCCAAGTGTTTGAGTATTTTTCAGTTTTTCTGTTGTGGTTGATTTTTAGTTTTATGCCATTGTGATCAGAGAAAGTACTTGATATGATTTCAATCTTCTTAATTTGTTGAGACCGCTTTTGTGCCCTAACATGTGGTCTATTCTAGAGAATGTACCATGAACACTTGAAAAGAATGTATATTCTGCTGCTTTAGGGTGAAAGTTCTGAAGATATCTATTAAATCGAGTTGATCTAGTATGTCCTTTAAGTCTGCTGTTTCTTTGTTAATTTTCTTTCTTGAGGATCTATCTAGTGATGTTAGTGGGGTATTGAAATCCCCTATCTCCCTTTAAATCCATCAAAGTCTGCTTTATATATTTAGGTTCTCCTATATTAGGTGCGTAGATATTTATAATGGTTCTATCTTCCTGTTGGATTGCTCCCTTTATCGTTATGTAGTGACCTTCTTTATCTCTTACTATAGTCTTTGTTTTAAAGTCCATTTTGTGCGATATAAGTATTGCTACCCCAGCTTTTTTTTTTAATTTCCATTTGCATGAAATATTTTTTTTTCCATCCTTTTATCTTCAGTCTATGTGCATCTTTTGTTTTAAGGTGTGTCTCCTGTAGACAGGATATGTATGGATCCTGTTTTCTTATCACCGCAGCTACCCTATGTCTTTTGATCGGATCATTTAATCCATTTACATTTATGGTTATTATTGATATGTAATGATTTATTGCCATTTTATTATTTAAAACTGTATTCCTCTTTTGCTATATTCTTTTTCTCCTTTGATCTGTTTACAACAGGCCCCTTAGCATTTCTTGCAGCCTTGGTTTGGGTGTAGTGAATTCCTTGAGGTTTTTTTTGTCTGGAAAGCTTTTTATTTCTCCTTCAATTTTAAACGATAGCCTTGCTGGATAAAGTAGTCTTGGTTGTTGGCTCTTGTTCTGCATTACTTTAAATATTTCTTGCCATTCTCTTCTGGCCTCAAGTGTTTCTGTTGAGAAGTCGGAAGTCATCCTTATGGGGGCTCCTTTGTAGGTGATAGTCTTTTTTTCTCTAGCAGCTTTTAATATTTTCTCTTTATCACTTAGCTTTGGTATTTTAATTATAATGTGTCTTGGTGTTGATTTCTTTGGGTTTCTCTTTAATGGAGTTCTCTGTGCTTCCTGAACATGTGAGATGTTTTTCTGCCTTAATTGAGGGAAGTTTTCAGCTATGATATGATTGAACAAAGTATCTATCCCTTGTTCTTTTTCTTCTTCTTCAGGAACCCCTATGATGCGATTGTTATTTCTCTTCATGTTGTCACAGAGCTCTCTTAGAGTTTCCTCAGACTTTTTGAGTCTCTTTTCTTTTTTCTGCTCTGCTTCCATGCCTTTATTTATTGTGTCCTCTAACTCGCTGATTCGATTCTCTGCTTCATCCACCCTGCTTTTAATTCCTTCCATTGTGTTCTTCATTTCTGATATTGTATTTGTCATTTCTGACTGATTCTTTTTTATTATTTCAATGTCCTTTTTTATATTTGCTATCTCTTTATTTAGGTGTTCGTAATGACCATCTTTTGTTGTTCTAATATCTTTGAGCCTCTTAACAATCGTTATTTTAAACTCCGCATCTGGTAATTTGGTTATATCTGATTCATTCAGGTCCTTTTATGGGGATTTCTCTTGATTCATTTGTGTTGCATTTCTCTGCCTTCTCATCTTCTCTGTGTAAAAGAAGGTCTTGGCCACTGGAGTCCACTGGGTGTGGCCTCTGTTCCCTAGGTATGGTCTGTCTGCAGGCCTGCCACCTCCTCTTCTGTTGCTGCCTAGGGCGTTTGGGTATGGGCGTTGCCGGTGCCTGCCCACTGGGGCTCTTAATTTTTTTATAGATTTTTTGTTCTCTATTTCATTTAGTCCTGCTCTAATTTTTACTATTTCCTTTCTTTTTCTGACTTTAGGTTGCCTTCGTTCTTCTTTTTCTAGTACTGTAAGGTATGATGTTAGGTTGTTTTCTTCATATCTCTCCTGTTTCTTGATATAAGTATGTAATGATATAAACTTCCTTCTTATTACTGGTTTCACTGTATCCAGATATTTTGATATGTCATGTTGTCAGTTTCATCTGTCTGTATACATTTTTTATCTCTGCTTTTATTTCTTCTCTGACCTAATCATTTTTTAGAAGTATGTTGTTTAGTTTCCACATTTTTGTGGGTGTCTTTACTTCCTTTTTACAGTTGAATTCTCATTTCAAAACTTTATGATCAGAAAATATGCTTGGTATAATTTCAATCTTCCTGAATTTGTTGATGTGTTTTGTGGCTCAACATTTGGTCTATGCTTCAGAATGTGCCGTGCACACAGGAGAAGAATGTATAATCTAACATTTTCAGATGAAATGTCCTATAAATGTCTATTATGTCTATTTGGGCCAGAGTGCTGTTTAAGGCCAATAGTTCTTTATTTATGCTTTGTTTGGGTAAAGCTGTGTTGAAGTCGCCAACTATAATTGGGTTTGTTTGTTTGTTTGTTTTGTCTGCTTCTGTTTTTAGATCAGTTAATAGATGTGTTATATATTTTGGTGCTTCCTAGTTTGGTACATATATATTCAGAGTATTATGTCTTTTTTTTTCTGAAGTGAGAAGCAGGGGGAGGCAGACAGACAGACTCCCACATGTGCCCAACCGGGATCCACTCAGCATGCCCACTAGGGGACAATGCTCAGCCCATCTGGGGCATTGCTCCACTGCAACCAGAGCCATTCTAGCACCTGAGGCAGAGTCCATGGAGCCATCCTCAGCACCTGGGCCAACATTTTGCTCCAATGGAGCCTTGGCAGCAGGAGGGGAAAAGATAGAGAGAAAGGAAAGGGGGAAGGGTGGAGAAGCAGATAGGCACTTCTCCTGTGTGTCCTGGCTGGGAATCGAACCCAGGACTTCCACATGCCAGGCTGATGCTCTAACACTGAGCCAACCAGCCAGCGCCTATGTCTTCTTGATATGATCTCCCTTTTATCCTTACAAAATGTCCATCTTCATCTCTGGTTACCTTTGTTGTCTTGAAGTCAGCATTGTTAGATATGGATATGGCTACCCCTACTTTTCTTTGGATATTATTTGCTTGGAGAATTGTGTTTCAACTTCTCACTTTGAATCTACTTTTGTCCTTTCACCTTAGATGTGTCTCTTGAAGGTAGTATAGAGTTGAGTTTTGCTTTTTCATTCAATCTGATGCTCTGTGCCTCTTTATTGGTGAGTTCAGTCCATTTACATTTGGGGTAAATATTGACACATGAGGATTTCCTATAGCCACTTTATGTTTTGTTTTCTGGTATCTCTGAGTCTTGTTTGGTTCTTTTCTTTTTTGTTTGTCAGTTGTTTTTGTTTGGTGGTATTCCATACTTTTTTTCCTGTTTCTTCTTTTTTTTTTAAGCTGTGTAGTTCAGTAATGTCTTTTTCATGAGTGGTTACCATTAGGTTATTAAAAGAAAAATGTTCATATGTACAAGAGTTCTTTGTCTTATGAGTGCTCCTGAATTCCATTCTCTTTTGCTTCTGCAGATCTTTATTCTCTACCCTTTTATGTTATTGTCACAGATTATCCTTGTTTTTATTGTGACCTTGTTAGAATTTTTTCTTGTAGTTATTTTTTTCTTTGTATCTGGTTGAATAACCCCTTTGAGTATTTCTTGTAGTGGGGGTTTTCTGTTGATAAATTTTCTCACTTGTGTATGTTTGTAAAAGTTTTTATTTCTCCTTCATATTTGAAGAATAACTTTGATGGATATAGTATTCTCTACTGGGAATTCTTCTCTTTCAATTCTTTGAATGTTTGGGTCCACTCTCTTCTGGCTTGTAGAGTTCCTGCTGAGAAGTCTGATGATAACCTAATGGGCTTTCCTTTATATGTTATATTGTTCTTTTCCCTAGCTGCCTTGAGGATTCTTTCTTTGTCACTAATTTTTGACAATTTTATTATAATATGCCTTGGAGTAGGTCTCTTTGGGTTGTGGTAACTCAGCATTCTGTTTGCTTCTGTGATTCAAGGCTCTAACTCTTTTCATAGGCTTGGAAAATTCTCATCAATTATTTGTTTAAATAGGCTCTGCCTTGCCTGACTGGGTGGTGGCGCAGTGGATAGAGCATCGGACTGGGATGTGGAGGACCGAGGTTTGAGACCCCAAGGTAGCCAGCTTGAGTGCGGGCTCATCTGGTTTGAGCAAGGCTCACCATCTTGAGCCCAAGATCACTGACTCAGAGCAAGGAGTCACTCAGTCTGCTGTAGTCCCCCAGTCAAGGCACATATGTTAAAGAAATCAACCAACAACTAAGGTGCCACAATGAAGAATTGATGCTTCTCATCTCTCCCCCTTCCTGTCTGTCCCTCTCTTTGTCTCTGTCACAAAATAAATAAATAAATAAAATTAAAATGCTTTATAAAAAAAGAATTTAAATAGGCTCTGCCTTCTCTTCTCCCCCCCCCTCCTTTTTCTGAAATACCTATTATCCTTATATTGCTCTTTCTGATGGAGTCAGACAATTCTTGTAGAACTCTCTCAGTTTTTTTTTCATGAGTCTCTCTCCTTTTCTCTGTAGCATCTCTAGTTGACTATCTTCAATGTCATTGATTCTTCCCTCTATCTGATTTTTTCTATTAGCTAAATTTGCTACCTCAGTCTTCAATTCATGTATTGAGTTTTTCATCTCTGTTTTTAAAGCCTCAATTTCTTAGTAAGGTATTCATTTTATTAATTTGTTTTCTGAGCTCATTATGTTGCCTATAGGTGTCTTCTCATATCTCTTTGAGTATTTTCAGAACTTCAATTTTTAACTCTCTATCATTTAACTCCAAGGCTTCCATGTGATTGAGATTTTTTGTTCTGGGGATTTTTCATTTTCTCTCTGAACTACATCTTCATTTTGTGTAGCCACGGTATTTGATTTCTTCTTCCTTGCTGCCATTTGAGGGTGGTATTGTTGAGAACCCTAACAAAAAAAACAACTAAAGAGAAATATAAATTAAAATAGAAAAATACAATTAAAAAATGTAAAATTATGAGAGGAAAAACCACAGAAAAAAAGATTGAAAGCAAACAAAAAAACAAAAACAAAACATCTACAAGAAATAAGAATAAAAAATATAAAAATTAAGAAAATAAAATTCAAAACAGAAAAAAGAATAAGAAGAAAAAAGGAAAAGAGGGGAGGGAAGGAAAAATAAATTTTGGTTTTGAGAGGTTTCTTCTAATAGGTGTCTCTCTACTACAATTTTTAGCTCTGTGAAGTTTCTGGGCTGTCCTCTGCTGAGATGTTGCTGTTGCAAAGATGTAGGTGGGGCCACAGTTGCATTGGCAGGTGGGGCATGTTGTGAGGGCTTTCTGGCTTTGGCCTTATATCTTAAACTTTCTGGCTTTATAGCTCTAGCAGTGGTGATCTGAGGTTTCTAGGCACTCCTTCCCACATCTCAACAGACTTGGGGACCTGACGTGAAACACCTCTGTTCTGTAGGGGAGAGAGTGGCTACGGAGAGCTAGCTGTGAGGTGTGTCTCTGCTGGTAAAAGAGGCAGGATCTGGGAGGTTGGGGAGGCCACACTTTAGCTTTCTCTGTTTCTGCCAAATGCAGGCTGCAGGCAGACCAGAGGAACACTGGCCATGACCCTACACTCTGACCACTTTGGTTTATCTCCCCCTCTGCCCCTCTATCTCACTGCTCCTCTCAGGAGAAGAAGATTCAGTCACTCTGAGTTTCTCTCTCTGTACCCCTCAAACAAAATCCAGAGAGCTCAAGCTTCCCTCCCCCCTGTAATCTAATATAGAAAAAAACCCAGTCACTCCAGGTTTGTCTCCTCTTCTCTCCAAAGCCCACTGTGAATGTTTTATCTTCCACCACCCCCTTTTCACCCCATCCCATCTTTAGTCCATTTGGTGTGTGGATCTTTCAGGTGTGCCTGCAAGCCCAGCTGGGATTCCTTCACTGCATTATAGTTGTTTAATTTGTTGAAATTTCAAGGGGAGAGATCAGGAGTACCTCTCACACCACCATTACTCTGACATCATCTCACTAGCCACATTTCAAGAGCTCAATTAACACATGTGGCTAGTGGTTAACTATTGGACAGCACAGGTCAGAGTAGTTGCATCAGTCAGGGTAATTCTAGGTGTTGTAACAAATTCAAAAATCTCAGTGGCTTAACACAACCCAAGGCTTCTTTTTAATTCATATTACAGTCCCAGGACATTGACAGGGAAAAGAACTGCTTTATTCAGAAGCTCAAGTTTCTTCCAGCCAGTGGCCACCCCTGCCTCCTTTCGGTAGACTTCCACTGGATTTTCTTCATCTAGCCGCCCAACAAGGAAACAGTAAGGGCATGTCACCAAAGGACCACAGCTATCAGCTCATAATCCCCTTGTGGCAAATCAATTATACAACATCCAAGCCAAACCACATACATACTTAAAACCTTTGCTTGCTCATATTATATTGCCAAAGAATGAAAGAAAAAAAAAGAAGAGTAATGAAATGTGTTGAACAAGGAACTATCACATCTTGTGAATAGTTCAATACAAAAGTCTTTGGAAAAGAGAGAAATGAAAGCTGAGTGAATGATATGTTTTCTTCTCCACAGGCAGTGGTAGTCTTGCTGTTCCATCTTCTCTAAAGAAGACACAACAGCCTGACCAGGTGGTGATACAGTGGATAGAGCATCAGCCTGGAACACAGAGTACCCAGGTTTGAAACTCTGAGATTGCAGGTTTGAGCACGGGTTCATCTGGCTTGAGTGCAGGGTTGCTGGCTTGAGAGTGGGGTCATATACATGACCCCATGGTTGCTAGCTTGAACCCAAAGGTCACTGGCTTGAAGCCCAAAGTGTCTGGCTTGAGTCCAAGGTCACTGGCTTGAGCAAAGGATTATTGGCTTGGCTGGAGCCCCCAGTCAAGGCACATATAAGAAAGCAATCAATGAACAACTAAGGTGCCACAACAAAGAATTGACATTTCACATCTCTCTCTTCCTGTCTGTCCCTGTCTGCCTCTCTCTCTTTCTCTATCTCTCTCACTTGCTCACTCTTGCAAAAACATAAAATAAAAAATAAAGACACAAAATAGATTAATATTAGTATAGATTAGTAATAAATAATAATATGAGCTAAAAAATGATCATTATAGGCAATGACAGATTTCATCACTAAGAACCTTTAATGACCTACAACTGTTTAGAAAACCCTTTTTTTTAAACTGTAGAATAAACCATAGATATAGAAAACCACACTATACAAATGAATAACTTAAGTTATCAATAAGAGGGAAACCGTTGTATTACCACCTAGATCAAAAAATAATTTATGCCTAGCCTGTGGTGGTGCAGTGAATAAAGCATCGACCTGGAACACTGAGGTCACCACTTCGAAACCCAGTGCTTGCCTGATCAAGGCACATATGGGAGTTGATGCGTCCTGATCCTCCCCCCTTTTCTCCCTCTCTCTCTCCTGTCTCTCTAAAAATGAATAAATAAAAAAATCTATTAAAAAATAATAATTTACTTTGCCAACCACCCACAAGGCCCCTTAGTATGCCCAGTTCCAATCACAATCTTCTCCCTGCCCCCAAAGTAATATTACCCAGACATTTATTTACAATCTCTTCCTGTTTTCCTTTTAGTTTTAATATCCAACTGTCCACACCTAGACACCATAGTCTTACCCATTTTTAAGAAACTCAGCTTGACCTGTGGTGGCACAGTAGATAAAGCATCAACCTGGAAACACTGAGGTCGCCAATTCAAAACCCCTGGTTTGTCTGGTCAAGGCACATAAGGAAGTTGATGCTTCCTGCTCCTCCCTCCCCTTTTCTGTCTGTCTGTCTGTCTCTCTCTCTCTCCCTAAAAAAAAAAAAGAAAAAAAACCCTAAATATGCCATGCCCTTTTTAATCTGAAGATTCCTTTTCATGTCTTTCTTTTCCTTATCTGTTGAAGAACCCAGGCCATTTGGCCTCTAGGATTTTGCAGTCTAAATTTTGCTGATTGCAAACTTGTGGTGCAGTTAAACTTATTCCTCAGTCTTTTGTATGTTGAGTTGCAAGTTGGCAATTCAACCTAAAGACTTGAACAAACTCACATTATTCTATCACTTTGGATAAGACCATAAGTGATTTGCATTCTTTCATCAGGAAGCACAAGCCCTGGCCGGTTGGCTCAGTGGTAGAGCGTCAGCCTGGTGTGCAAAAGTCCCGGGTTCGATTCCTGGCCAGGGCACACAGGAGAAGCGCCCATCTGCTTCTCCACCCCTCCCCCTCTCTTTCCTCTCTGTCTCTCTCTTCCCCTCCAGCGAGGCTCCATTGGAGCAAAGATGGCCCGGGTGCTGGGGATGGCTCCTTGGCCTCTGCCCCAGGCGCTAGAGTGGCTCTGTTCGCAACAAAGCGACACCCCGCAGGGGCAGAGCATCGCCCCCTGGTGGGCAGAGCGTCGCCCCCTGGTGGGCGTGCTGGGTGGATCCCGGTCGGGTGCATGCGGGAGTCTGTCTGACTGTCTCTCCCCGTTTCCAGCTTCAGAAAAATACAAAAAACAAACATCTGGTGGCCTTTCTTTGTGATATTAGCAGTCATTGATTGGTGTTCAATGCCTAGATCTACTAATACACTGAACAGTGCAAAGTATAGATATTCTATCATTTGTTTTCATTTATTAGCAGGAATATTTTAAGAGATGTTTCCATTTACTATTTTGCTACCCAGTGATTTAATCTATGTGCTAGTTTTTAACACAATGAATTTATTCCTTACAATCCTCCAAAGGTTTAAGCATATTTGAATTTCAATGCATACCTGTAATGAAGTTCAAATCATGTCATTTTGGGCCAACAGAATTCTCTTCAAGTTAGCTACTGTGTCCCTTGTTATGACTTTAGTCTTTGCTACCTGGTGTAAAAGACATTCCAGGGTCATTTTGTATAATTTCTGCCCCCAGACCTGGAATGAACCAGTTCTCCAAGAAGTCTTAGTTTATTTTAGTGGGAAATGGTGTTACAGTATTTCAGGACCATAACTTGGGTAGAAGGGGTGTGTGTGTATCCTCAATACAAAATGGTAACTACAGAGTTTACTCACTCTCTTCTATATTATATAACTCTTTTTTTTTCTTTTTTTTTTTTTTTTTTTTTGTATTTTTCTGAAGCTGGAAACGGGGAGAGACAGTCAGACAGATTCCCGCATGCGCCCGACCGGATCCACCCAGCACGCCCACCAGGGGCCACGCTCTGCCCACCAGGGGGCGATGTTCTGCCCCTCCGGGGCACCACTCTGTTGCGACCAGAGCCACTCCAGCACCTGGGGCAGAGGCCAAGGAGCCATCCCCAGCGCCCCGGCCATCTTTGCTCCAATGGAGCCTCGGCTGCGGGAGGGGAAGAGAGAGACAGAGAGGAAGGAGGGCGGGGGGGGGGGGGTGGAGAAGCAAATGGGCGCTTCTCCTATGTGCCCTGGCCGGGAATCGAACCGGGTCCCCCGCACGCCAGGCCGACGCTCTACCACTGAGCCAACCGGCCAGGTATAACTCTTTTCTATATTCCACTAAGAATCTTGGTCTCAAGAATACAGATTATGACAAAAATCAAAATATCTCATAATTACTCATTTGTTTTATCCCACATTACTTTTAGATAATACTACCACTACCAATTACTAAAAATATTTTATATATTTTGCATATGCCTTTCAATTTTCCCCTTTCTGTACTGTATCAACATTGTCAGTACACAGAGCCATTGCATACTATTCTTTCTCCCTTCTAATCTTCATTTATTCCTAGTTCTACAAATAATTGTATATTTTATGCTTACAACCAGTCCTTCTGAATCTCATTCTTAGTAAGTTCCTCAGGAAGGGTTCACAGGAACAATATTCCATGACCACTTGTATGTTGATAGCAGTTTGTGTTCTTTACACTTAAAGATCAGTTTTATTGAGTATAAATCCTTGGTTCACATCTTTCCTGGAGTATCTAAAATGTGTTATTCTATTTTCTTCTGGTGAAAAGCTAAGTGTCAAAAAGTCTGATAATGATCTAACTTATTTTCCTTATAAGTCACTTATTTTTTTTTTAGGTGGCGAAGAAATTTTTTCTATTTTTGAAATGGTTTTGTAATCTTACTAGAAGGTCGTGTCTTGGTGTTTGTCAGTTGAGATCCTCAGGTATGTGGTATCTTTCTAGTTTCAAATCATTTTTAAAAATTGCACTTTCAGGAATGTTCCCTGACATTATTGTTTCATACTTGTTTTTATTCTGTGCTATGAATTTCTTCTCTCAGAGCTCCATATGTTGGACCTTGTTTGTCATCCTTTAATAGTTAACACTTTCTTTGACTATTTACCACCATTTCACTTCATCTGAGTTTACACAGCTCTAATTTACATTGTTCTTCCTCCCACCAACCCCCTCCCTCAGAGTTTATATGGGATTTGACCCATATAAACTTTATGGGTCAAAACTTCATGGGTTTATATGGGTGTATGTCTGTTTATATTTCTATAAAATTGTTTTCCTAAATATTTAGAAGGCATGATTCAGAATAACTTTTCTAACTTTACAAAGCTTTTTTGTTTGTTTCCTATAATGTTAAAATACAATGGCAACTTGCTTTCTGGTATTTTCTGGCTCTGCCAAACTTTCCCACTTTTGCCTAGACTGTCTCTTTCCTTTATCTTTGACCCCTTTAGTTCTTTTCTCATCAAGATGTTAAGAAATGGATACAAAAGTTGATAGATCATGACCACATGGATCATCATGTTCATTATTTCATTTCGCAACCCTATATGGTAGGTATCATTATCCTCATTATACTGATGGGAAACTGGGGGCCCCGAGTATTTAAGTAAATTTACCAAAAGGTACAAATAAGTAGTAAGTGGAGTCAGGAAACAAATTTGACAACAAAATATCATAGCCTATGTATCCTGCTCAATTTTGATACCTCTCCAAGCAGTTTCTACTCAGTATGCCCTCCTTTACTGGACAAGAAGTACAACTGGTCAGTGTCAAGAGTCCACATGGTCCAGAATGCTTCAGATCTTACTGTGACTTGCACTAACTCCCTGTGAGTAGTGCAAAACCATGTCCAGTTGCAGAAGCTAACCTCAAATTGACCCACTGTGCTTTCCAGTGACCTACTGGCTATTTCAGAGTTGTCGTGTTCTTGGGTCTATTAGACAACCGTTACTTCCCTTTGCTTCCTTCTGCAGAGATGCAAATAATATGCACACATTTTGGCTTTGGTGACTTGTTACCAGCTGCTTACATTTTGGGACTCATGGGGTTATCCTGTCACTTAGTTTTGTTGCAAAAATTGTATGTGGGTTTTTGGTTTTGCTATCTAGTTTCTCTGCCCCTTTTTAAGTGGAGATTGAGGGAAATTCAAACTGCAACCGCCACTGCCACATTTCACCAGCACCTACAACTTTTTATATACTCACACAAGACTCCTCCCCCACGCCTGCCCAGTAGCTTTCCAGACAATGCCATTACTCACCTCCCAAACACTCAACAGCCAATAACTTTTAATCAATCTCAGTAGCAGGAAGGGGTACAGGGAAAATACAACCACAATCCCATTGGGGAAGAATAGGGTGAGACAGCATTTAAAACAGTAGTCTCTTGTGACTTCCCTGACCTCCATCTTTCCTCAGGAACAGGGAACCTCCCCGGGTGGGATGTGTGCTCTGTACTCAATAAAGCCTTTTGTTATTCCACACTTTGTGGCTCCGGCCCAATTTCTTCTTCCTCGGCAGGGAAAAATACCTTACATTTTGGTGCCGAAAACCCGGAAGGAGTTGAAGTCCGCAAGGACCGCTCCTCTTCCCGTCCCCTCCGAGAAAGAACCAGGATCTCCAACCTTCCACCCACTTCGGCACATGGTGCGGTAAGTCCCCTGCCTCCAGTCACCCTTGAGTTCTTTCTGCCGAGACTCCCTGTCCGAAACCGTAGCTATGTCAGGGAAGTCTTTTCTGTTCCGAGTGAGTGTGCTTGTGGAGACGTCCCAAGCATATCCACTTTACCTTTTCTGTCCGTGGCCAGACTTTGAGTTTTACGACACTGATACTTAAATCTGACCACTCCAAGGACTGAGGGCGGCTGTGGGGAGCACAGGAATCTCCCTCCTTAAAGAAGAAACTGTTCTTCTTCTCTGCTGTGGCCAGGCCACAGAATCCAAAGAATTAGCCTCCTGAAGGGACTTTCGGTGTTAACACCCTCACCAATTTAACTATCACCAAAAAACCTGGGAACTGATTGGAGATCTCTTACATACACAGCTTCTAATTATTCGCACACCCGTCCTTAATCTCTGTGTGCCTGTTCCACCGCGCAAGCCTTTTTCTGGCCAGAGAAACCTCACCTAAAACCTCCACTCCTGATCTTCCTTCTCCTCGGACTCCCAACTCTCTCTCCCTCCTGTCTGACCCCTGGGGGCGCCCCTCTCTTGAGACTTCTCTGGTCCCTCTGCGGACCTCTATTGTGCTCGGGTCTTTTTCCTCTGAGATCCTCCTCTCCCTTTGCAAAATTCTGTACCATCTCTCTTTCTCCTCCCCTGCTGTCAGGGGCCCTTCCCTTCTCCACTGTGTTTTTAAACCCCTCCTCCATCAGGCCATTCTCAGCCTGGCATTGGCTCTTACACTGGTTTTCAGGACGTCCAACCCCAATTTTCTTGCAGGAACTTCTGGCCCTGTCCTGCCTTTGGCTCCAGTGTTTCCTGCAGGATCTGGGTGCCGGCTCTGCACGAGCCCCCCTCCTCTTATTCTCAAACCCCCCAAACCCCTATCCAGAACCTGTGAACACGGCATTTAAAGATTTTAACGGTCCCAACTAGTAGAAACAGGCCAAGGCTGTTCACCAGGCCCACATGCAGCAGAAGGTAACGCTCTAAACCCCGGCTCTTGTGGCAACCCTAAGGCCAGTAGAACAACAGAGGCAAGACACAGGAAGTGCCCAAAACAAATCCAAGCCACAAAGAGAAACCCCACCAGCAGCTTGCTTTAAGTGTGGCAAGCAGGACCACTGGTCCCAGTGCCCCTGCCCGCAGCTGCCCACTGAGCCCTGCCCTGACTGCAAGCAGCCTGGTCACTGGCGGAGTGATTGCCCCTTTGGGCAACAGGCTTTTCCTCGGTGCCTCTACGTGGAGGACAAGCCACCCGAATGGGAAGGCCAAGCCAGCCAGGTAGCTGCATCGCTCGAACTCCTAGGACACGGCCTGGACTCGGAGAACCCAGGGTATGCTGCAACTATTGGTAAGTCCATCTCATTTCTGGTGGACATGGGGACTACCTTCTCTGTTTTGCCATCACACTCTGGACCTCTAATTCTCTCACAGGTCTCAGTTATAGGAGTGGATGGGACCCCTTCCTTTCCCCTTTTATGCCACTCCTGACATGCAGTTTTGCCTCAAGCTTGCCTCCTTACAGGACCACTGGCAGTCGGAACCACTGGACTCCATCCATCTCCAGCTCACCAAAAGGTTGGACCCTACAAATCCCCTATTACTCCTCTTTTTTTTAAATCCTTACAGGACCGCATCTGTGAAGTTTCTCAACTCACAGCCACACAGATGTTTCTCCTGAAACCCCTCCAAACCACCACCTTCCGATCTCCCCCTCCCCACAATGCCCCTAATCAGCAGGAAGTAGCCAGACAAATAAACGGCACCCCTTTTCTATTTAACACAAAAGGTCAGAATGTAAGGTCAGTGGATAATGGGAAAGGTCAGACCCGCGAACTTTGGCTAGGACCGCCCACAACCAAGTGCACCAAAAGAAACTTCCCAGGAATCCTTTGGAAAACAGGGACCATCTGCCAGCCAGTGAGATTTCACCACGTCATATTAGCTCGACCACCATAGGGACCCTTTAAATATCCCTCACACGGATCACTCCTTGAGACTTCCCTGGCCTCCATCTTTCCTCGGGGCCAGGGAACCTTGATGGGCGGGATGCATGCTCTGTACTCAATAAAGCCTTTTGTTATTCCACACACACACACCAAAAAAAAAAAAAAAAGGAAAAAAACCCAGTAGTTCTCAAACCCAGTAGTTCTCAAATTTGGTTGCACATTTTAATTTAATTTTATTTTATTTATTCACTTTGGAGAGGAGAGAGAGAGGGAGAGGGAGAGAGAGACAGAGAGAGAGAAGGGGGGGGAGGAGCTGGAAGCATCAACTCCCATATGTGCCTTGACCGGGCAAGCCCAGGGTTTCGAACCGGCGACCTCAGCATTTCCAGGTCAATGCTTTATCCACTGCGCCACCACAGGTCAGGATATTTTAATTTTTTGTAAAGTTTAAAAATTATTGAGGCCCAGGTCCCATCCTTCAGAGGCTCTGATTTAATCATCTGACTCTAGGGAGTGGGATTTTACAAAGGTCCCAGTCTAATGGACAGCATGGTGATTATATTGTAGTTAGTAATACTGTATTATATACTTAAAATTTGCTAAGATCTTATATGTCCTCACCACACACAAAAACGAAATAACTATGAGGTGATGGATATGTTATCATTTCACACTGTATGTATATTAAATCATCATGTTGTATACCTTTTTAAAATCCCATTGTACAATCTAAATATAAAACAATTTTTAAATACATTAAAATATTTTTTTATTAATTTTTGTGAGAGAGGAAGGGAGGGAGAGAGAGAGACAGGGACATTGAGCTGTGTTCCTGTATGTGCCTTGTATCGGGGATCGAACCGGCAACCTCTGTGCTTCAGGATGACACTAACCAACCAAGCTATCCAGCCAGGGCTCAACAATTTTTATTTGATAATTGATGCTTTTTTCCCACAGCAGGAAGCAGTTCTCTAGTTCTCAGCAGACATACACTAGTCCTACAAATAAACTCAATTATGATACTATCTACCTGGATACAGCATCAGATCATACCAGATAAAGGCTCAGTCCCACAAGACTAACCCCACTTCAGATGCCAAATCAGAAGTCCAGGCTAACTGTCACCTGTGCTTCTGACCAAATGGCTATAAACTGGAGGATACCATAGCTCCCGTCTCAGGTTCAATGACTGTGCTTGAGTAGCCCACAAAATTCAGAGAAACATTTACTTACATTTACCAGATTACTATAAAGGATATTATAAGGCTGACAAATGAACAGCCAGAAGAACAAGTCCATAAGGTGAGAAACAGAAGGGTCCTGAGTGCAGAAACTCCTGTCCCATGGAACTGGAGCATATCACCTTCCATGATGTAGATACCTTCACCAACAGGAAAGCTCATCAAATTCTACTGTTCAAAGTTTTTATAGCCCCCCCAAGCCTTTCCCTTTCCTGAGGTCAGTGGATGGGGCTGAAAGTTCTACCTCTCTTAATCACTTGGTCTTTTGATGACCAACCTCATTCTGAGGCTATGTAGGACTCAGTAGGTTCCTTAGGAGTAACAAAGGATAATCTATCACTTCTGTATGTGAAGCCAATGTTTGGGTTCAAAACATTTCCCATACCTCACAATAACTCTTCTATTTAACGCCATCAACCATGAATCAGTCAACTAAGATGAAAAAATATTCTTATACCTGATCTATCATCAATAGGGACCAGCTTGTTCCAATCATTGGTTTTGCCCTTACCTTTGATAAATTACATGGTTACAATTCAGATCAAATGCTTCTCCCTAAGAATATGTATGCCTTGTGTGGGAGACTGCAAGCAGGCAAAGCCCTCTCAGTTTAAGGCTTAAGCTAAAGGCTAAGCTCTTCCCCACAACTCCATATTGGCTATGAAGCTGAGTATTTCTACTCATCTCATCTTGCTTAAGTTGATTGATTCCCCCCACCTCACTCGCTTGATTAAGTTGCTAAAGTCTAAGTTCTTCCCCACAACCTCTGACTTTAGTTTAAGTTGGTAAAGGCAATTTACATGCCCTTCTCCACACCTCTGTGTTAGCTATGTTTACCCTTTGTTTTGTGAAGTTAAGATGTTATGCAGGGTGGAGGGTTTTCTGTACTGGGGAGAATTCTTGGGTTGCCTCGGAACTGTGACTTTGTATCAAAGATCTCTTTGATTTGCCTGACCAGGCGGTGGTGCAGTGGATAGAGCATCGGACTAGGATGCGGAGGACCCAGGTTGGAGACCCCGAGGTCGCCAGCTTGAGCACGGGCTCATCTGGTTTGAGCAAAAGCTCACCAGCTTGGACCTAAGGTCACTGGTTCGAGCAAAGGGTTACTCGGTCTGCTGAAGGCCCGCGGTCAAGGCACATATGAGAAAGCAATTAATGAACAACTAAGGTGTCACAATGCGCAACAAAAAACTAATGATTGATGCTTCTCATCTCTCCGTTCCTGTCTGTCTGTCCCTGTCTATCCCTATCTCTGACTCTCTGTCTCTGTTAAAAAAAAAAAAAAAATCTCTTTGATTTGTAATGATTTTGCTCTGCCCTATAAATAAAGCAGTTTGTTTGGGAGTAGAGACTCGCTCTTGCCAGCTTTTGGCTGTGCAAAGAGATCTCCCGATCCCATCTTTTTTCTCTCTGAGTTTATTTCTTCACTCTGCACCATTCTCACTCAGGACCTGGACAATTACTAGCCGCGCTGGTCCTTGACAGCCTTCCTCTGTTCCTACTGGTCAAATAATACAGTGTATCCATAAAGTCATGGTGCACTTTTGACCGGTCACAGGAAAGCAACAAAAGACAATAGAAATGTGAAATCTGCACCAAATAAAAGGAAAACCCTCCCAGTTTCTGTAGGATGATGTGGCAGCATGTGCGCACGTGCAGATGATGACGTAACACTGTGTATACAGCAGAGCAGCCCACGGCCATGCCAGTTGAGATGTGGATGGTACAGAGGAAAGTTCAGTGTGTTTGTTCTGTGGCTCACTAAATTTGAATCCGTGACCAGAGTGCAACATGAATATCGGCGCATTTATAACGAAGCGCCACCACATAAGAATAACATTACTCGGTGGGATAAGCAGTTGAAGGAAACCGGCAGTTTGGTGGAAAAACCCCATTCTGGTAGGCCATCAGTCAGTGACAAGTCTGTAGAGGCTATACAGGATAGCTACCTCAGGAGCCCTAAACAATCTGTGCATGAGCCCACATTGAACTGCACTGAATAGGTATGAAACTGGGAGAGTTTTCCTTTTATTTGGTGCAGATTTCACATTTCTATCGTCTTCTGTTGCTTTCCTGTGACCGGTCAAAAGTGCACCATGACTTTACGGACACACTGTATAAGAAGTATAGGAGATGGACAATTAAGTAGATTAATTATTTTCTCTTATTGAAACACAAATAATCTCTGGGCTCCAGTGTCTATTTATTTGGCACATGTCCTGCCAGACCCCATTAGGGAAAAACTTCCTGAGGTCAGCCATTTAGTCACATTGACAATTTAATGTTTTGGGGAAGGAAAAGTACTCATCCACTTAGGAAAATAGTTTAAAATAACTAAAGGAAATTGATTCCTTCCCTTGGAACAAAGCCTACATCAAGCAGCAACCACTTAGAAGGACCCACTGTTGTTTCAGTATCACAGGGCTCCAAGCAACCCAGGATGTTTGACATCATCTGTGCTTTCCCCCACAGCCAGGCCCAGCTTCAAACGCTCAGGGTTCAACGGAACTCATTTTGTGGGCACCCCCCTATCTTGGATTCATGCGCCTACCATAAAGTTTCCCATGTGATGCAAATGAAACACATTTCCTTTCAAGTAACTCCTTTCCTGATGCTTTTCCCAGAGAGCCTGTTCTTTCCCCACTGTCCTGATGCTTTTGACCCTATTAATGTTAATACAGTTGTCTCTCCCATTACCACAGCGCTCAGTTTTCTAAAGAAATAGGTGTGCTAATTTAGCTGGTAAATCTGCTTTGTCGTCATCATTAGCTCCCTATCTTTAACTTTACTGATCAAAAAGGTACTGCATTCTGTCCTGGCACAAGTTCTTCTGGACCAGTAAAACTTTATGTCTGCCATAATTCAGATAAGTCCCCCCAAGTCATTATCACACTGCATTTGTAGTGCAATCTCTCAAATGGCATGGCAGGTTTTCCTGGCCTTAGCCTTAGGCTGGTAAGGGTCTTTTCAAGCAATCATGTTTGCTCTCTCCAAATCGGTACAAGCTATTTTCAGTGAAACCCTTTTCCACTGACTATCTGTAAACCGGACCGGATCACTATTTCTGAGAGAGCCATAGTATTAATAAAGCCAATCATTGGATATTACTTGGTTCAGATGACTTGTTTTGAGGGAACAGGTCTCCTTAGTCATTTATTCAATAAACCAATTGCCTATTACTAAGTACCTAGAAGTAAATTTACCCAAGGAAGTTAAAAGACTTGTACTCAGAAAATTAAAAAACATTGATAAAAAAAATCATGGAAGATACAAACAAGTGGAAGCATATACCACTTGTTTAAACATCATTAAAATGTCTACAGTACCCAAAGCAATTTATAAATTCAATGCCATTCCCATTAAAATACCAATGACATACTTCAAAGATATAGAACAAATATTCCAAAACTTTATATGGAACCAAGAAAGAACATGAATAGCTTCAGCAATCTTGAAAAAGAAGAATAAGTGAGTAGTATCACACTTACTGATATCAAGTTATACCACAAGTCCATTGAACTCAGAACAGTTGGTACTGGCATAAGAACAGGCATATAGATCAATGGAACAGAACAGAGAACCCAGAAATAAACCAACACCTTTACGGACAACTGATATTTGACAAAGGAGGTAAGAGCATACAATGGAGTAGACAGCCTCTTTAACAAATGGTGATGAGAAAATTGGACAGCTACCTGCAAAAAAATGAAACTAGACCACTTACTTACAACATTCACAAAAATAAACTCAAAATGGATAAAAGACTTAAATGTAAGTCATGAAACCATAAGCATTTTAGAAGAAAACATAGGCAGTAAGCTCTCCGACATCTCTCACAGCAATATATTTGCCAATTTATATCCACAGGCAAGGGAAATAAAGGACAGGATGAACAAATGGGACTAGATCAAACTAAAAAGATTTGCACAGCTAACGACAATATGAACAAAATAAAAAGACAAACCACACAATGGGAGAACATATTCAACAATACATCTGGTAAGGGGTTAATAACCAAAATTTATAAAGAACTTGTAAAACCCAACACCAGGAAGATAATCCAATCAAAAAATGGGCAAAAGAAATGAATAGACACTTCTTCAAAGAGGACATACCGATGGCCAATAGATGAAAAAATGCTCAACATCACTAATCATTAGAGAAATGCAAATTTAAAAAAACCACAATAAGATACCACCTCACACCAGTCAGAATGGTGCTCATCAACAAAACAACACATAATAAGTGCTAGCGAGGATGTGGAGAAAAGGGAACCCTCCTGCACTGCTGGTGGGAATGCAGACTGGTGCAGCCACTATGGAAAACAGTATGGAGATTCTTCAAAAAATTTAAAATGGTTCTGCCTTTTGACCCAGCCATCCCACTCTTAGGAATATATCCTAAGAACACAAAGTCACTGATTCAAAAGAAGAAATGCACCCCCATGTTTATTGAAGCATTGTTTACAATATCCATTATCTGGAAACAGCCCACGTGTCCGTCAGTAAACGAGTGGATTAAAAACCAGTGGTGCAGGGATTAGTAGATGGCAGTGGAGTAGGCGGACGCACAGACGCCCAGCTCTCACCACCAAACTGGAATACAAATCAATTTAGGAAAAATCAGCATGAAAAACCAACTCTGGACCACAAGAACAGCTCTCAAAAACCAAGGAGCAAAGAAGAAGCCACAACAAACCTGATAGGGAGTGCCTGAATCTCCCCTGCTTATAGGAACGGAGGGGAGGGGGAGGCTGAGATCCCAGAGGGGATCTCACCCCAGGGAAAAGAGCAGAAAATACTGCTCACAGCCACTTGCCTGTCAACCAGGGAGCGAGGTGTGTTGAAAAGACCAGCTTATTTCCCAAGTGGAAAGGACAGGGAGAGAGACAGACTGTGAGGGGCTAAGGAATGCAGGAGACAAACTAAAAAAGCTGACTCATCCGTGCTGGAGGTGGCCATAGCTGGGGGAGGGACTGAACCTTCCACAAAACAGTACTGAATTGCTTCCGAATAAGAAATCTCCGGACATCTCTCCAGCTCCACTCAGCGCAACAAGACACAGCTGAAAACAAGAAGTGGGGAGGAGGGGCAGTAACTCAGGTCTCCATGGAGATCCGAGATACACCTCCCCCTACTGAAGCTGAGAAAACACCCTGCCCCCAGAGACATTAGTTGGCCAAAGAGGGATTCAGAGTCTCAGGTTACACCCATTGCATTCCTGGACACAGTTTCAAGGAAGCCCCCTGCTGAGATCAGTAAACAAGACTATCACCTGTTAAGAAAACAAACAAATCAAGGCTTCAAAGCTGCCCAAATCCGAAAGTGGATTACAAATAATAGCTAATACCAACCCAAGAAGACCTAGAAATAACACAACTGAAAACTGGAGGCAGACAAAACCAAGCCTAGACTCAACCAACTCTACAAATAAAACACCCAAACACAATGAGAAGACAAAAAAGTGCAATCCAAATGAAACCACAAGAGACACCTTCAGGAGATGAACTGAGTGATATGGAAATAATCAAACTTCCAGATGCAGAGTTCAAAATAATGATTGTAAGGATGCTTAAGGATCTTAGAACAACAATGGATGGTCATTATGAACACCTAAATAAAGAAATAGCAAGTATAAAAAAGAATCAGACGGAGATGACAAATACAATATCAGAAATAAAGACCACAATGGAAGGAATTAAAAACAGGATAGATAGAGCTGAGGATCAAATCAACGAGTTGGAGGACAACTGGAATGAAGGCATGAAAGCAGATAAGAAAAAACAAAGAGACTCAAAAAGTCTGAAGAAACAGAGAGCTCTGTGACAACATGAAGAGAAATAACATCCGCATCATAGGGGTTCCTGAAGAAGAAGAAAAAGAACAAGGGATAGAGACTTTGTTCAATCATATCATAGCTGAAAACTTCCCTAAATTAATGCAGGAGAAACTCTCACAAGTTAAAGAAGCACAGAGGACTCCATTAAAGAGAAACCCAAAGAAACCTACACCAAGACACATCATAATTAAAATACCAAAGCTAAACGATAAAGAGAAAATATCAAAAGCTGCTAGAGAAAAAAAAAGCTATCACCTACAAAGGAGCCCCCATAAGGATGACATCTGACTTCTCAACAGAAACACTTGAGGCCAGAAGGGAATGGCAAGAAATATTCAAAGTAATGCAGAACAAGAACCTACAACCAAGACTACTTTATCCAGCAAGGCTATTGTTTAAAATCGAAGGAGAAATAAAAAGCTTCCCAGACAAAAAACAACTCAAGGAATTCATTACAACCAAACCAATGCTGCAGGAAATGTTAAGGGGCCTGTTGTAAACAGATCAAAGTGGGAAAAGAATATAGCAAAAAAGGAATACAGCTTTAAAGAAGAAAATGGCAATAAACAACTACATATCAATAATAACCATAAATGTAAATGGATTAAATGATCCAATCAAAAGACATAGGGTAGCTGCGTGGATAAGAAAACAGGACCCGTACATATGCTGTCTACAAGAGACACACCTTAGAACAAAAGATACACATAGATTGAAGGTAAAAGGATGGAAAAACCATTTCATGCAAATGGAAATGAAAAAAAAGCTGGGGTAGCAATACTTATATCAGACAAATTGGACTTTAAAACAAAGGATATAGTAAGAGATAAAGAAGGCCACTACATAATGATAAAGGGAGGAATCCAAGAGGAAGATATAACTATTATAAATATCTATGCACCTAATATAGGAGCACCTAAATATATAAAGCAGACTTTGATGGATTTAAAGGGCAAGATCAACAGCAATTCTATAATAGTAGGGGATTTCAATACTCCACTAACATCACTAGATAGATCCTCAAGAAAGAAAATTAACAAAGAAACAGCAGACTTATTGGACACACTAGATCAGCTCGATTTAGTAAATATCTTCAGAACCTTTCACCCTAAAGCAGCAGAATATACATTCTTTTCAAGTGCTCATGGTACATTCTCTAGGATAGACCACATGTTAGGGCACAAAAGTGCTCTCAAAAAATTTAAGAAGATTAAAATCATATCAAGCACTTTCTCTGATCACAACGGCATGAAACTAGAAATGAACCACAACAGAAAAGCTCAAAAATTCTCAAACATATGGAAACTAAATAGCAGGTTGTTAAATAACGAATGAATTAAAAATGAGATCAAAGAAGAAATAAAAAAATTCCTAGAAACGAATGACAATGAGCATACATCAACTCAAAATTTATGGGACACAGCAAAAGCAGTACTGAGAGGGAAGTTCATAGCACTACAGGCACACTTTAAGAAGCTAGAAAAAGCTCAAATAAACAACTTAACCCTGCATCTAAAAGAACTAGAAAAAGAACAGCAAGTAAAGCCCAGAGCTAGTAGAAGGAAGGAAATAATAAAGATCAGAGCAGAAATAAATGACATAGAGGCTAAAGAAACAATACAGAAGATCAATGAAACTAGGAGCTGGTTCTTTGAAAAGGTAAACAAGATTGATGAACCTTTAACTAGACTCACCAAGAAAAAGAGAGAGAGGACTCAAATAAATAAAATTAGAAATGAGAGTGGAGAAATAACAACTGACACAACAGAAATACAAAATATTTTAAGAAAATACTATGAAGAACTGTATGCCAAAACACTAGACAATCTAGATGAAATGGACAAATTTCTTGAAACATACAATCTTCCAAAAATCAATCTGGAAGAATCAGAAAACCTAAACAGACTGATTACACCAAATGAGATCGAAACAGTTATCAAAAAACTCCCAACAAAGAAAAGTCCTGGGCCTGATGGCTTCACAAATGAATTCTACCAAATATTCAAAGAACTAACTCCTATCCTTCTCAAACTATTTCAAAAAATTCAAGAGGAAGGAAGACTTCCAAGCTCCTTTTATGAGGCAAGCATAATTCTGATTCCAAAACCAGGCAAGGACAATACAAAGAAAGAAAATTATAGGCCAATATCTCTGATGAATATAGATGCTAAAATCCTTAACAAAATATTAGCAAACCGGATCCAACAATATATGGAAAAAATCATACACCATAATCAAGTGGGATTTATTCTGGGGAGGCAAGGCTGGTACAATATTCGTAAATCAATCAATGTGATTCATCACATAAACAAAAAGGAGAAAAACCATATGATAATTTCAATAAATGCAGAAAAAGCATTTGATAAAATCCAGCACCCATTCATGATCAAAACTCTCAGCAAAGTGGGAATACAGGGAACATACCTCAACATGATAAAAGCCATCTATGAGAAACCCACAGCCAACATCATACTCAATGGGCAAAAATTAAAAGCAATACCCTTAAGATCAGGAACAAGGCAGGGGTGCCCCCTTTCACCACTCTTATTTAACATAGTCCTGGAAGTCCTAGCCACAACAATTAGACAAAAGAAATAAAAGGCATTCAAGTTGGAAAAGAAGAAGTAAAACTATCATTATTTGCAGATGATATGATATCGTATATAGAAAACCCTAAAGTCCCAGTCAAAAAACTACTGGACCTGATAAATGAATTCAGCAAAGTGGCAGGATATAAAATAAATACTCAAAAATCAGAGGCATTTTTATACGCCAATGAACAGTCAGAAAGAGAAATTAAGGAAACAATCCCCTTCACAATTACAACCAAAAAAATAAAGTACCTAGGAGTAAACTTAACCAAGGAGACTAAAGACTTGTACTCGGAAAATTACAAAGCATTGATAAAAGAAATCAAGGAAGATACAAACAAGTGGAAGCATATACCGTGCTCATGGTTAGGAAGAATAAACATCATTAAAATGTCTATATTACCCAAAGCAATCTATAAATTCAATGCAATACCAATTACAATACCAATGACATACTTCAAAGATATAGATCACATATTCCAAAAATTTATATGGAACCAAAAGAGAACACGAATAGCCTCAGCAATCTTAAAAAAGAATAAAGTGGGAGGTATCACACTTCCTGATATTAAGTTATACTACAAGCCCATTGTACTCAAAACAGCCTGGTACTGGCATAAGAACAGGCATATAGATCAATGGAACAGAACAGAGAACCCAGAAATAAACCCAGTTCTATGGACAACTGATATTTGACAAAGGAGGTAAGGAAATACAATGGAGTAAAGACAGCCTCTTTAACAAATGGTGTTGGGAAAATTGGACAGCTACCTGCAAAAAAATTAAACTAGATCACCAGCTTACACCACTCACAAAAATAAACTCAAAATGGATAAAAGACTTAAATGTAGGCCATGAAACCATAAGCATCTTAGAAGAAAACAGGCAGTAAGCTCTCTGACATCTATCAGAGCAATATATTTGCTGATTTATCTCCACAGGGAATATAAGACAGGATAAACAAATGCGACTATATCAAACTAAAAAGCTTTTGCACAGCTAAAGACAACAAGAACAGAATAAAAAGACAAACTACACAATGAAAGAACATATTTGACAATACGTCTGATAAGGGGTTAATAACCAAAATTTATAAAGAACTTGTAAATCTCAACACCAGGAAGACAAACAATCCAATCCAAAAATGGGCAAAAGAAATGAATAGACACTTCTCCAAAGAGGACATACAGATAGCCAATAGGCATATGAAAAAATGCTCAACATCACTAATCATTAGAGAAATGTAAATTAAAACCACAATGAGATATCACCTCACACCAGCCAGAATGGCGCTTATCAACAAAACAACACAGAATAAGTGCTGGCGAGGATGTGAAGAAAAGGGAACCTTCCTGCACTGCTGGTGGGAATGCAGACTGGTGCAGCCACTGTGGAAAACAGTATGGAGATTCCTCAAAAAACTGAAAATCGAACTGCCTTTTGACTCAGCTATCCCACTCTTAGGAATATACCCCAAGAACACCATAGAACGGCTCCAAAAGGAGAAAAGCACCCCCATGTTTGTGGCAGCATTGTTCACAATAGCGAAGATCTGGAAACAGCCCAAGTGTCCGTCAGAGGACGAGTGGATTAAAAAGCTTTGGTACATATATACTATGGAATACTACTCAGCCATAAGAAATGATGACATCAGATCATTTACAATAACATGGATGGACCTTGATAACATTATATGGAGTGAAATAAGTAAATCAGAAAAAAACTAAGAACTATATGAATCCATACATAGATGGGACATAAAAATGAGACTCAGAGACATGAACAAGAATGTGATGGCAACGGGGGTGAGGGGTTGGGGGAGGGGAGGGGCACAAAGAAAACCAGATAGAAGGTGACAGAAGACAATTTGACTTTGGGGGAGGGGTATACAGCACAATCAAATGTCAAAATAATCTGGAGATGTTTTCTCTCAACATATGTACCCTGATTTATCAATGTCACTGCATTAAATTTAATAAATTAAAAAAAAACAACCAGTGGTACATATACACAATGGAATACTATGGGGCCATGTAAAAGAAGGAAATCTTACCTTTTGTGACAACATGGATGAACCTGGAAACTATTGTTAGGTAAAATAAGCCAGGCAGAGAAAGAAAAATATCATATGACTTCACTCATTTGAGGAATCCAATGAACAATGGGAACTGAGGAACAGAATAGACACTGAGGCAGGATCAAAGAAACCAGAGCGAAAGGGGATGATAGGATGGGATCAGAAAAGGGGAAGAGATTGGTGAAATTATATATACATAACAGTGTTACAGAGAGCAGAAAAGCAAATCCTGGAGGGAAGGGGGGAGGGCAGTGGGGGAGGGGGACAAGAGAGATGTTGAGGGGAACAATGGGGTTGGGGGATGTATTCGGTGGGACACCTGAATTTGTGTAAACACAATAAATTTAAATCAATAAAAAAAAGTGAAAGGGAAAAAAAAGACACAGAACTTTGGAATGATCTGGTCAGGCTGGAATGAAAGCAGGGGGTATGGTCACACATCAGAGGATCAATCCACACTCTAACCTGTCAGAAGCCCACAAAACTCTCTTGGGACATAATATAAAAACAGGAGTATCTATAATTTTTTTTAATTTTAAAAGGTTTTATTTACTCATTCTACAGGTAGAGGAGAGAGGTGGGGAGCGAGAAGTAGTGACTCATAGTTGCTTCACGTTAGTTATTCACTGGTTGCTTGTCATATATGTCTTAACAGGGCAAGCCCAGGGTTTCGAACTAATGACCTCAGCATTCCAGATCGATGCTTTATCCACTGTGCCATCACTGGCCAGGCAAGCAGGTATCATTATATTTGTTTTTTCCTTCTTTTCCAAGTGAGAGGAGGGGAGATAAAGACAGACTCCTACATGCGCCCCAACCAGGATCCACTTGGCAACGCCCGCCTGGGGCCGATGCTCTGCCCATCTGGGGCCATGCTCACAACCAAGCTATCTTTAGCACCTGAGGTGGAGGCTCCACTGAGCCAGCTGCAGCACCCAAGTTCAATGCGCTCAAACCAATGGAGCCTTGGTTACAAGAGAGGAAGAGAGAGAGAGAGAGAGAGAAAAGAGGGAAGTGGAGAAGCAGATGGTCGCTTCTGTGTGCCCTGACTGGGAATCGAATCTGGGACTTCCATATGCTGAGCCGATGCTCTACTGCTGAGCCAACCAGCCAGGGCCAGTGTCTTTATTTTTAATAACCAAGTAGACCAGATTCCTATGGGCCTTAACAAGTAAATTACTTCTTCATCCCATTCCAATTGTTCCTACTCTTTTTAGCTAATGTTTATTAAATTACTGAATAGTACTACTATCATCAGCTATTTAGATAATAAAGGAATATAGACCAAAGAACAGTATAGATCACTTTGTATTTATATGTTTAATTGAATTATTTCAAATTACAGAATTCAACTCCAAAATATGGTAATTAATGCTTGTTATTCACTTGCATATTTCCCTCCTAAAATTTTAACACAGCAAAACACTTTAAAGATATGTAAATAGGTTCAGTGCACTTTAGTGGCTCACAATTATGAGAAAAATACCACATTTATCCATAAAAATTAAGACAAACAGCTCAATATTTAAAATTATTATTGACATGAAATAAAATAAAGAAAAAAATACTGCATTTTTGCCACAGTGTTTTGGTAGATGTGAGCAGAACGTTGTTTCAAATCCTGCTCCTCTGCAGAGCACACACTGTGGCCGGCACGCTGGCTTCGGGAACTGCTCGGCCTCCACCTATGCTCTGTAGAAGGATCCTCACTCAGGCCCATCCCCTGAGCCCAAGCTGCTGCCTCCACAGGGACTACTCTGATGGGAGCCTGCTTCTCCTTTCACCTGCTCTTAAGACTTCGCGGTCTTCCCCATTATTCTGCCCAGATTCACACTTGCTGCCACCTGCATTCTCGGCAAAGATGCCTGGCACAGAACTCACACAGCTGAGTAACCCCACTGTTATAAGTCCCCTCACCTGACTAAGTTATGACTATCACATAAGGAGATGATCTACCCACAGTAATCATTCTTCCTACTTTATAGTCACGTCTCCTACAATGCACAAAAAGTTGGTGATGTCTGACTTAGAATTTAAAATACTAAATTATATAGTTTAGTCAGAATATATACTGCTCTGAAGTTCTTTAAAATCTACTCTTTCCTACTACTGTTGTTTTTAAAATCATAAAAATATAAAAATTGTAAACATTCTCTAAACATTCCAATAAAAATCCTGTAACCCTACTTTTCCTTTGGTGGGTTCAGAAAGAACAAAAGTGACACCACGTTCCCTTAGGAAGACTCAAAATCCTGTTCCCAGCCCTAACCTACCATTGCACGTCTCCCACCATTGGACAGCTCTACAGGCCAAGCACGTCTCTCATGACAACTGCTGCTACCACTCACGAGCACCCTTGTGACCAGGCAGCAGCTCGCTGTAATCACTTCCAGACAAACTGCCCACCTGCTTACCTGCTTGCTGGGCATCTTACAGCCATCTCCCTACATGCAACCCAGCCTCAGTGACCATGCAAACACATGGAAGTAAGGACCCAAAACATCAGGGGCGCTCCTCTGCAAAGTGAGAGGGCACTGATTCCGCTGTCAGAGTAGCAGCAGAACCAGGCGGGGGCGCTGCTGACAGAGGTAGGACTACAGAGGACGCCCAGGAGGCTAGCCCCCGGTGTCCAGCACACCTCCAGAGACAGCGCCTTCCCTGCCTCGTGACGCTGCTGGCACCCTGAGGACGAACCTCACCTTCTATTTAAAAGGGAGAAACCTACACAGTAAATTCCAGCTACTTTTCATTGCTTTTACAGCAAGGTTTTACTGTGTATTTAAAAAGCAGGAAAGTAGCAAGGTATTACATTTTTTAAATTAATAACTTAAGAATTAATTTCAAAAAATACTGTTTTGTTTTTAGGAAGGAATATGGTAGACACAAATGAGTTATGAAATCCATCAGCTCTGGGGAATCCCCCTAGTATCTTTCAGACCAGCTGTAATTAACGAGATAGCCTTAAACCAGAACTCTGCACCTGGGTGGTAAACAGTACCAATTATTTACAGTACGAACTGCAGTGACTTAAAATTGTATTACTGAACAGTCTCCATGGTGAAGTGTCAGAAAAAGTAAATAGTATTTCCACAGCACCATAAGGTTTTATAAAATATAACTTCCATTTTTAACATTAATGCACAATCTCAAGATTCTGGTCCATCATTCATATTAGGCTGATAATAGATCTGACAGAGGCCACAAAGGCACAACTATAATATGACAATGATGTTTTTTACTGGAGAACTTGTATGGTGTACTTAGTCACTGTTTTGGTTGCATCCACTGAGTTCTAGTGGATTTAAAGGCCAAGAAAACAGGTTTTGCTGTTTATACCCTAATCATAAATTTTATCTTTCCAAAAGAACCAAAGTGGTAACTGAGATAGTTGCCATAACTAAAAAGTCCTTCTAAGTGTTTGCTTTAGTACCGTGGGCTTTTGTGGGTTTGTTTCATATTGACAATATTTTGTAAATGGCTCTGACTTTTTAACATATGAATACAGTGATTCATTTTTAATTTTGAAAATAAATGCAAGTGGAAAACAGACAAATTTTGTAACCAAATTACCTGCAATTATGTATCACAGCTATCTACAATAAAAACTGTATCACGGATTGAATCCCCCAATATCCAGCATGCTCACAGATCTCTTGAACTAAGTGTGTGCTGTGCCAACTTAGTTCAATACTGATATAAGCAAAACATAATTCAAAGTAATGGCTTGCCTACCAAAAAGCAAACGCTGCATTCCAAAGCCAAATATGAAGTAGGTGGGGTTAGCAATTCCATGTCTCCCCTTCGTTAATGCACAGAACTCAGACTTGGCTTTACTATAAATCTGCTAGCACTAGAGTAAATCTGCTATAAAATTACTTATAACAAAATAAATATTTTTCAGTCCCTTTACACTAAGTGACATATAAATCATTAGCAGTTTATAACATTAGCTTAGGTCACTCTTTTGGACCCAAACATACTGTACAGTCCTGAGTAAAAGGTTAAGGATACAGTTTCTTGGGGATCTTTCTTGATCAGGAATCATAAAGGAAACACATAAAACCACAACTTGTAATTATCCCCATTTCCATTAGAAGTACCATGAGTTTTTTTTTACTTTGGTAAATAAGTTTATCTATGTAAACCACTTATTTTGATGGAGTAAGATGTAAGAGCTTCTGCTAGGAGCCCTCCATCACCTTTTGACACTGATACAGTAAATAGTCAGGAAGAATGGAGCAGGCGGATCTGAGCCACACGGCTAATGTGTCACTGTGAACTCGGAAGTGCAGCAAACAGGGAGTGGACGGGAGCAGCTGGCAGGCCAACAGCCCTTCATTGCCTACAAAAGACAAAAATTAAAATTTCTTTAACAGAAAAGGACTTCAACACATTTCTACAAAGAAGATATACAAATGGCCAATAAGCACATGAAAAGATATTCAACAGCACTTCATTAAGAAAATGCAAACCAAAACCACAACAAAAGACTACAGAGCTTCATACCTATAAGGATGGCAATTATCAAACTAAATAAATAACAAGTGTTAGTGACCGGTGTGGATAAATTCGAACCCTTGTACACTGCTGGTAGAGAATGTAAAGGGCACAGATTCTGTGAAAAATGTTACAACAGGTTCTCCAAAAATTAAATATAGAATTACCACATGACCCAGCATTTCTACTTCTGGGCAGGTAACCTAAAGAACTGAAAGTAAGGATTCGAACACAGATATCTGTACACTCATATACACAGAATCATTATTCACAATAGCCAAAATATGGAAGCAACTCAAGCGTCCATCAACAGATGAATGGATAAACAAAATGCGGTACATTCACGCCATGGAAAGTATTCATTAGAAAATCTGACACATGCTACAACATGGAGGAACCTTAAAGACATTATTCTATGTGAAATAAGGCAGTCACAAAAGGGCAAATATTATATCTTTCCACTAGTATGAGGTATATATATAGTCAAATTCATAAAGAGAAAAAATAGAATGGTGGGTATCAGGGGCTGGAGAGGGAGGGGGACTGAGGAGTCAGAGTTTCATGGGTACAGTTTTAGTTAGGGGAGAAAAAAAAATTCAGGAGGTGATGGTGATGACAGTTGTACAACAACATGAATTTATTTAATGCCACTAAACTTAACACTTAAAAATAGTTAAAATGGCCTGACCAGGTGGTGGCACCATGAATAGAGCATGAGACTAGGACGGAGAGGACCCAGGTTTGAAACCCTGAGGTCACTGGCTTGAGTGTAGGCTCATCCAGCTTGAGCACAGGCTCACCATTTGAGCATGGGGTCACTGGCTTGAGCATGGGATCATAGACATGACCCCATGGTCACTGGCTTGAGACCAAAGGTCACTGGCTTGAAGCCCAAATTCACTGGTTTGAGCAAGGGGTCACTCACTCTGCTGTAGCCCCCCAGTCAAGGCACATATGAGAAAGCAATCAATGAACAACTAAGGTGTTGCAATGAAGAATTGATGCTTCTCATCTCTCTCCCTTCTAGTCTGTCTGTTCCTATCTGTCCCTCTCTCTAGCTCTGTGACACACACACACACACACACACACACACAAATAATTAAAATGGTAAATTTTGTTATGTGTATTTTACCACAAAAAGTCTTTAATAAAATCTGAAGAACATACTCATCTAAAAGATACCAATAACAGAAAATACAGCTCTAAGATACCTGACACTTTGTGTTCTGATTGTGAGAAAGCCCTCATAAACACAGGACTGCCTGTTCTTGACTATACGAACCTATAATGTCGACAACATGAAGTCTCAGTTTCTGGTTCAGAGTTTTTAGGGCAGAAGGCAGAGCAGCTTGAGAGTCTAACAATTTTATATTTTGCTTCACATCATTTGTGAAGGATAACCAGAGTTTGCCAAAGTCTTCAGTTGAGATGTTTAATGGTCTGAAAATAATTTTTAAAATTAGATTGATGTCAAAAGAATAAAATAACTCTAGACAAACATACATTTCAAATGACTCATGTGAATAAAGCAATTACTGTTAAACTGGGTACCACAAAACATATTTTTAAACAAAATATGATTAGAATGCTAACCATCATCCTCCAATCTGATGAAAATAATGAAAGCAAGAAATGCTATTAAAGTGCAAATGTTTATTCAATAAATCACCTAGTTCTCTCTTTTTCTGATTATAAGTGATTTCAGTAAAATTTTACCAGGTAATTTCATGAATCATTCAAATATAATATAAAATTTTCTTTCATGTACACTTTGGATTTAGGGTTAATGAGACACTCTATCAAAGTCTAATATAAGATTATGGATACAAAGACCTAACTCCTTAAGTAAATTAGACCAAGAAAAATGCATTTTAAAAATGGTTCAAGAAAAGGAGGGGGGGAATAATTTCCTTTTTTTAAAAATTATTATTTTATTTTATTTTTATTTCATTATTAATTTTTTTTAAAAAAACAACTCTTTGATTTTTTATTTTTTTTAACTTTTTATTCTTTATTAAATCTCATTAATACTATCAACAAAACCACCCTCAGATGCCATTAAGGAAGAGAAAATCGAATATCATGGATACAAAAGAGAGGTAACACAGCTAGATGAGGAAAAATCTATGGAGAAAAAATTTAATATATTGGAAACCTTGGAGCTAAATGACAGAGAATTCAAGATAGAAATCCTAAAAATCCTCCGAGATATACAAGAAAACACAGAAAGGCAATTTAGGGAGCTCAGAAAACAACTCAAAGAACACAAAGAATATATGTCCAAAGAAATTGAAACTATAAAAACAAATCAAACAGAGATGAAAAACTCAATTCACGAGCTGAAAAACGAAGTAACAAGCTTAGCTAATAGAACAGGTCAGATAGAAGAGAGGATTAGTGAAATAGAAGACAAGCAACTTGAGGCACAACAGAGAGAAGAAGAAAGAGACTCAAAAATTTAAAAAAATGAGATAGCCCTACAAGAATTATCTGACTCCATCAAAAAGAATAACATAAGAATAATAGGTATATCAGAGGGAGAAGAGAGAGAAAATGGAATGGAGAACATACTCAAACAAATAATAGATGAGAACTTCCCAAGCCTGGGGAAAGAACTAAAGCCCCAAATTCAAGAAGCAAACAGAACACCGAGTTTTCTTAACCCCAACAAACCTACTCCAAGGCATATCATAATGAAATTGACACAAACCAACAGCAAAGAAAAAATTCTCAAGGCAGCCAGCGAAAAGAAGAATACAACATATAAAGGAAGGCCCATTAGATTATCATCAGATTTCTCAGCAGAAACTCTACAAGCTAGAAGAGAGTGGACCCCAATATTTAAAGTCCTGAAAGAGAGGAACTTTCAGCCACGAATACTATACCCATCAAAGCTATCCTTTAAATATGAAGGAGAAATAAAAACATTCACAGATACAGAAAAGATGAGGGAATTTATCATCAGAAAACCCCCACTCCAGGAATTACTAAAGGGGGTTCTCCAATCAGATACAAAGAACAAAAAAAAAAACAGAGCCACAAGTAAAAGCTCCAAGAAGAACACAATAAAACCAAATTTAAACTGTGACAACAACAAAAAGAAAGAGGGGGAGAAGATGGAGATTAACAGTAGCAAAGGACGATGGAGTGCAAAAGTACTCACAAAATAGTTTGCTACAATGAACAGGGTAGGGACCCTTTTCATTACTCAAAGGTAACCACCATTGAAAAAACCACCACAGAAGCACATGAGATAAAAAAGATAGCAACAGAGGAAAGATGTATGGAATACAACCAAATAAAAACAAAAGATAGAAAAATGAAAGAGAAGGATCAAACAAGACACAAAACTAACAGAAAGCAAGATATAAAATGGCAATAGGGAACTCACAAGTATCAATAATTACACTAAATGTAAACAGATTAAACTCACCAATAAAAAGGCACAGAGTAGCAGAATGGATTAAAAAAGAAAATCCAACTGTATGCTGCCTACAGGAAACTCATCTAAGTAACAAGGATAAAAACAAATTCAAAGTGAAAGGCTGGAAAACAATACTCCAAGCAAATAACATCCAAAAAAAAGCAGGTGTAGCAATACTCATATCGGATAATGCTGACTACAAGACAGGAAAAGTACTCAGAGATAAAAATGGCCATTTCATAATGGCTAAGGGGACACTGAATCAAGAAGACATAACAATTCTTAATATATATGCACCAAACCAAGGAGCACCAAAATATATAAGACAGCTACTTATTGATCTTAAAACAAAAACTGACAAAAATACAATCATACTTGGAGACCTCAATACACCACTGACGGCTCTAGATCGGTCATCCAAACAGAGAATCAACAAAGACATAGTGGCCTTAAACAAAACACTAGAGCACCTGGATATGATAGACATCTACAGGACATTTCATCCCAAAGTGACTGAGTATACATTTTTCTCCAGTGTACATGGATCATTCTCAAGAATTGACCATATGTTGGGCCACAAAAACAACATCAGCAAATTCAGAAAAATTGAAGTTGTACCAAGCATATTTTCTGATCATAAAGCCTTGAAACTAGAATTCAACTGCAAAAAAGAGGAAAAAAATCCCACAAAAATGTGGAAACTAAACAACATACTTTTAAAAAATGAATGGGTCAAAGAAGAAATAAGTGCAGAGGTCAAAAGATATATACAGACTAATGAAAATGACAATACGACATATCAGAATCTATGGGATGCAGCAAAAGCAGTGATAAGAGGGAAGTTCATATCACTTCAGGCATATATGAACAAACAAGAGAGAGCCCAAGTGAACCACTTAACTTCCCACCTTAAGGAACTAGAAAAAGAAGAACAAAGACAACCCAAAACTAGCCGAAGAAAGGAGATAATAAAAATCAGAGCAGAAATAAATGAATTGGAGAACAGAAAAACTATAGAAAAAATTAATAGAACAAGGAGCTGGTTCTTTGAAAAGATCAACAAAATTGACAAACCCTTGGCAAGACTTACCAAGGAAAAAAGAGAAAGAACTCATATAAACAAAATCCAAAATGAAAGAGGAGAAATCACCACGGACACCATAGGTATACAAAGAATTATTGTAGAATACTATGAAAAACTTTATGCCACTAAATTCAACAACCTAGAAGAAATGGATAAATTCCTAGAACAATACAACCTTCCTAGACTGAGTCAAGAAGAAGCAGAAAGCCTAAACAGACCTATCAGTAGAGAAGAAATAGAAAAAACCATTAAAAACCTCCCCAAAAATAAAAGTCCAGGCCCTGACGACTATACCAGCGAATTTTATCAAACATTCAAAGAAGACTTGGTTCCTATTCTACTCAAAGTCTTCCAAAAAATTGAAGAAGAAGCAATACTTCCAAACACATTTTATGAGGCCAACATAACCCTCATATCAAAACCAGGCAAGGATGGCACAAAAAAAGAAAACTACAGACCAATATCTCTAATGAATACAGATGCTAAAATACTAAACAAAATACTAGCAAATCGAATACAACAACATACTAAAAAAATAATACATCATGATCAAGTGGGATTCATCCCAGAATCTCAAGGATGGTTCAACATACGTAAAACGGTTAAAGTAATACACCATATCAACAAAACAAAGAACAAAAACCACATGATCTTATCAATAGACGCAGAAAAGGCTTTCGATAAAATACAACACAATTTTATGTTTAAGACTCTCAACAAAATGGGTATAGAAGGAAAATATCTCAACATGATAAAGGCCATATATGATAAACCATCAGCTAACATCATATTAAATGGCACTAAACTGAAGGCTTTCCCCCTTAAATCAGGAACAAGACAGGGTTGTCCACTCTCTCCACTCTTATTTAATGTGGTACTAGAGGTTCTCGCCACAGCAATCAGACAAGACAAAGAAATAAAAGGCATCCATATCGGAAAAGAAGAAGTAAAGGTATCACTTTTTGCAGATGATATGATCCTATACATCGAAAACCCCAAAGAATCCACAAAAATACTAGAAACAATAAGCCAATACAGTAAGGTCGCAGGATACAAAATTAACATACAGAAGTCAATAGCCTTTCTATATGCCAACAATGAAACAATTCAGAATGAACTCAAAAGAATAATCCCCTTCACAATTGCAACAAAAAAAATAAAATACTTAGGAATAAACATAACAAAGAATGTAAAGGACTTATATAATGAAAACTATAAACCATTTTTAAGGGAAATTGAAAAAGATATAATGAGATGGAAGAATATACCTTGTTCTTGGCTAGGAAGAATAAATATAATCAAGATGGCCATATTACCCAAAGCAATATACAAATTTAATGCAATTCCCATCAAACTTCCAATGACGTTTTTTAAAGAAATAGAGCAAAAAATCATCAGATTTATATGGAACTATAAAAAAACCCAAATAGCCAAAGCAATCCTAAAGAAAAAGAATGAAGCTGGGGGCATTACAATACCTGACTTCAAACTATATTATAGGGCCACGACAATCAAAACAGCATGGTATTGGCAGAAAAATAGACACTCAGACCAATGGAACAGAATAGAAAGTCCAGAAATAAAACCACATATATATAGTCAAATAATTTTTGATAAAGGGGCCAACAACACACAATGGAGAAAAGAAAGCCTCTTCAATAAACGGTGCTGGGAAAACTGGAAAGCCACATGCAAAAGAATGAAACTGGACTACAGTCTCTCCCCCTGTACAAAAATTAACTCAAAATGGATCAAAGATCTAAACATAAGACCTGAAACAATTAAGTACATAGAAGAAGACATAGGTACTCAACTCATGGACCTGGGTTTTAAAGAGCATTTTATGAATTTGACTCCAATGGCAAGAGAAGTGAAGGCAAAAATTAATGAATGGGACTACATCAGACTAAGAAGTTTTTGCTCAGCAAGAGAAACTGATAACAAAATAAACAGAAAGCCAACTAAATGGGAAATGATATTTTCAAACAACAGCTCAGATAAGGGCCTAATATCCAAAATATACAAAGAACTCATAAAACTCAACAACAAACAAACAATCCCATAAAAAAATGGGAAGAGGATATGAACAGACACTTCTCCCAGGTGGAAGGACAAATGGCCAACAAATATATGAAAAGATGCTCATCTTCTTTAGCTATTAGAGAAATGCAAATCAAAACGGCAATGAGATACCACCTCACACCTGTTCGATTAGCTATTATTAGCAAGACAGGTAATAGCAAATGTTGGAGAGGCTGTGGAGAAAAAGGAACCCTCATCCACTGTTGGTGGGAATGTAAAGTAGTACAACCATTATGGAAGAAAGTATGGTGGTTCCTCAAAAAACTGAAAATAGAACTACCTTATGACCCAGCAATCCCTCTACTGGGTATATACCCCAAAAACTCAGAAACATTGATACGTAAAGACACATGCAGCCCCATGTTTATTGCAGCATTGTTCACAGTGGCCAGGACATGGAAACAACCAAAAAGCCCATCAATAGATGACTGGATAAAGAAGATGTGGCACATATACACTATGGAATACTACTCAGCCATAAGAAATGATGACATCGGAACATTTACAGCAAAATGGTGGGATCTTGATAACATGATACGAAGCGAAATAAGTAAATCAGAAAAAAACAGGAACTGCATTATTCCATACGTAGGTGGGACATAAAAGTGAAACTGAGAGACATTGATAAGGGTGTGGTGGTTACGGGGGGGAGGGGGGAATGGGAGAGGGAAAGGGGGAGGGGGAGGGGCACAGAGAGAACAAGATAGAGGGTGACGGAGGACAATCTGACTTTGGGTGATGGGTATGCAACATGATTGAACGACAAGATACCCTGGACTTGTTATCTTTGAATATATGTATCCTGATTTATTGATGTCACCCCATTAAAAAAATAAAATTATTTAAAAAAAAAATGGTTCAAGAGACAGAAGATCAAATAGTTACACTGTGGTATCTATCTCAAAGTGGGATTATATGAAACTTTTATATTCAACTTATATTTTTTCTATAGCATTGAATTTTTATAATTCTGTATCTATATACTGATTTTATAATTAAGAAAATATTTTTAAAGATACAGAGGATTTTATTAATATGTACAGAAGAACTGTGTTATATATATTGTGCTTCTTCAGGTTATGAATGCTCATCATGGGAGACACCTCATAGTTAAAGAATGTAAGTTTTTCTTATATAGTGACATGGGTATAAATACTCTTTGACAGATTAACATCCATATTCTTACTAAAAGGCTTTAAAGAGTAGGCAAAAACTGTAGTAGTGTAACACAAGTGGATGTATGGAGATTTAAAATTTTTATAGATAATCACTGGTATTCTGCATTCTTGGTTCAAGCAGCCTTCATTTTAGAATATGTTTGAATACAGTACAATATATTCATAACAGTAAATGAGAATTGCTTCTCAGCTTTTCGGCAAAAATCAAATGTATTATCTCTTCTGATCAGTTTAATATCTGACATGCCTGCTACCCAAGGACAATATATTAAATGGATATTTGAATTAGGAGACGGAACTGGAGCTTGCTCCCTCCACTCCAGCATTGCCTGGGATTATAGTACTTCCAGGACTGAAGCACCAAGAAAAATACAAAAACACTAAATGACAGAAGAGGTGAAGTTGTTTCCAATTATTCTGGCAGATTGTACAGTGCCTACTATAAATGCTAAATACTTACTGCATGTCTAATAACTTTGTTGAGTAATTTTCTTACAGATTTCTAAAGTTTAATAAACAGATTTTATGAAAGAATTAATCAAACAAATGAAATACAAATAATAGAAATTTTAAAAGCTTTCAAAAAAAGCCATGTAGACTCTTCAAAGTTATTTCAGTTTAAATATTACCTTAATATCAGTTTCTCTAAGAAGTTTCCAGGATTAATAACCAACCCCAACCTAAACTGGGTCCCATATTATAATCAGTCATTGTACCATTTACTTTCTCTTCAAAGCACAATTTACAAGTATATCTGTATTTATATAATTGTTCAATGTCTCCTCCCTAGGCTGAGCACTCCCTAAAGTTAGGGGCTGTGTCTAGTTTTGAATTGTTATACTTCCTAGCACCTAGCATAGTGCTTCTGTCCAGAGAAGGGCCCAACAAATATTTGCTCAATGAATGAATAACCTGAATTTACATTCCAGAAAATATTTACCTAATGAAATCTAACAGTGATAAGTTTATTGAAAATTCGAGCTGAACAGCATGAGTGTCTATCATTTGATAATTTACAACAGCAGAAAGATTCCCTTCTGTACAAGGTTTTTCCATCTGCACACTATATTGAAAGTGTTTGGTGTTCTCTGCTTCTATCACAGGCAAGCAGCATCCAGGTTGCTCAGTGATCTGTAAATAAAAGTCAATAAAAGTATTGAAAAAAGAATCAATACAGACAATTGATCAATACATCAATCATATGAATACCAATGTTCTATATTTAATTAATGTGGTATAAAAGCATACTATGGTGAGATGTTAGTAACAAATCACATTATGAAAATGACTGACACCTTCCCTTGAGAAAAATTCACTAGCACAGATAATTATGGAATAGTACACAGGTCAAAAATGCATAACAAATGTCATTACAATGAAAACCTCTGTATAAAGATTATTAAACTCTAATGTTGTGACTCTCAATAGATGACTATGTTGTGACTCTGGCTAATAGATTTTTAAAGCTAAGAGTTAAAAAATAGACATATACAGGTGTCTTCCTTTCTCTTTCTCCACCCTTACTCAAGGCAACTGAATTGGGTTTTAATTCACACGTGATTCTAATGCACATCTAGAGTCAGGAATTTTTGCCCTGGTCAGGTTCAGATAATATCCCATTCAACATATTCTAGCTCATAGAAGAAATTGGGTCAGTTTTGTGGAATACTGATCTACTGGTCAAATTTCATTATAACTCCACCAAGGACACAATAATGCAATTAGCACATTTCCATAAATCACAGTGGCAGTCTCTTGGAGGGAAGAAACAATTGATGCCTGAGCACTCAGTATGATGCAAAGGCACGCTATTAATGTCTGCACTTTAAATGTGAGGAAACTGAGGTACAAAGCAGGTATATAACTGGACCATGTAACACAGCTAATCAGCAGCAGAATTAAGATTCAAAGCCATGCAGTCTGAGTCAAGAGTCTATATTCCCAACTACTGTGCTCTATCAAAACCCACTTGATACTATTTATGGCCTTCCCCAATACAATCTTTATTATGTTCCCTCTTCTCTTTTGAATAATTCACCCCTATTCATAAAAATTTAAAAATCTGTCACATCTTTTACCTTTTTTGTTAAAGAGAAAAGACATGTAAAAGAAATGAATAAGCCATCAGAGGAGCCAACAGCGGAAACACTAAGTAAGCATTGTACATTTATGGCAGAAATAATGAGCCATTCCTTTCTTACCTTGAAATTTTCTGCAGGAGCAATTTCTAAGTGAGCACTTTTCAATTCCAAACCACTCTTATTAGAAACTAACCACACCATCAATAAGCAATCATCTTTCCAAATTTTGTAAGAAGACACTGACACGGTTTCATTACTACAGACCTCCATAAGATCTGAATGCATGTGTTCAGCAGTTTCTTCCAACAAAGAAGAAGCTAAAGAAGTTTCACTGCCAACTGAGACTGCGGTGGATTGAGAAGGGTGAAAAACTTGCATATTATCATCAGCAAACAAAGAAGGTGTAGACTGCCTGCAATTTGAGAGTTTCTCAACAAAGGGAAGGTCTGTGAGTGACTCTGAATCCAAAAGTTCTGAACTGAGAGTAAGTTTCTTTAATTCTTTGTCTCCTCTATTCTGCAAATTATCCAAATAGTAATCTTCTTCATAAGTCATATTTGATGAAGAACTAAAGGAAGAAAAGGTCGTATTCTGAGCATGGGTTGTTTCTCCACTTTTGGGTTCCTTGACTTTTGATTTCCTTCTGAACTTGTGAGAGACTGCATCTGCTTTTCCTAGCTGCAAAAATGAAACATAATATGAAAAGAAAACATTCTTCTACTCATGAGTTTTAAACATTTTTTTATAATTTCAAATGAGCAATTTACTAGCTTGCTAAGTTCTATCTATAAGACATAGATTAAAAAAGAATCAAAGATAAATAAAATCTTAAGTCTTGAAATTCTGACAAGCTATATAACTTTGAACTATTAGCTAAATCTTATTTCTTATTAAAAACACATAAAATCAGAAAAATAAATAACTTTAAAAAGTTAATTGTGAACAACTCTAAAAACTTGTTAGATTTCATAATAGTAGAGTACAGAATTGCACAAATTAACAACAGTGTGAAACCTAGCTGTTTAAAAAAAAATTTCATTGATGTGTGTGTGAGAGAGAAAGGGAAGCATCAACTCATTCCATGTAGCTATTCTATTTAGTTGTGCACTCACTGGTTGCTTCTCATATGTGCCCTGACCAGAGAGCAAACCTGTGACCTCGGCACACACAGAATGATGCGATATCCACTGAGACACCCAGCCAGGGTTAAACCTAGCTGTTTTTTTAGTTTCTCAGAGTTGTCCTGTAGAAGGTAAGATATCCTCAAATACAGGGATGGCTCAAACTCTTGACCCAGTAATCTACATTAATCATGATTTCATGGCCTGTGAGTCAGTAAACAGAGAAGACAAACTGCTTTTACCTCAAGAATAAACTGTCAGTGGCTGACTGAGACACAGAGCAGGAAAGAATTCTGTAAGTGACCAGTGACATTTGCTACTAACTCAAGAGATGAGAACAGCAAATTTGTCATCCTTGAGCTAATCCTCCTGAGGAATGGTCTGCAAATCTATGTAAGAAGAGATGACTCAAGTGTCCTCTTGCCCCTCAAAGTTCTATCTAAAATCAGTAGAGCAGACAGGCACTACTCGAAGTCCAAGTCCCTGTCTCCATCCTCCTGGGGGCTATAATACTTTGTGATCACCTTTCACATGATTCTAGTTAACCAGAATTCTAGTTCCTTTTTTTATCCTCCCATTCTCTCAATTCCCAACATCTCCCCCAACTCTCAGCAGATGAGTTCATCTTCTACCTTCCAATTCAGAAGTCATCAAACAAGAACTAACATTATTTTAATACAAAAACAAGTGGAGGTGGGTGGGTGAGTAAAGGACTTCGATTCTAGTAGCCATGGGACTTGAACTGGACACTCAGTAGTCCCCCCTTAATTGTGGTTCTGCCTTCCATGCTTTCGGTTACCTGAGGTTTCGGTTACCTGCAGTCAACCACAGTCTAAAAACACTGAATGTAAAACTCCTAGACACAGAGTACAGTGCGGTGATTACCAGAGGGAAAGGGGCTGAGGAGAGGTAGAAAAGTAAAAGAGGGATAAGTGGAAGGAGACTTGACTTGGAGTGGTGAACACACAATACAATATACAGATGATGTATTATTATAAACTTGTATCCTTGAAACCTATATATAATTTTATTAACCAATTTTACCCCAATAAATTCAATTAAAAAATTTATAAAAGGTGTCACGATACAGATAAAGCATATCCAATCAGCTAATATGTCTGCTGTGCCCTGGCGACAGAGGAAAAGTTGGGGATGAGTGAGAGGATACATAATAATTTCATATAATCACTTGCTTCCCCTCCTTTCTGCATGACGCCATCTGAGTTAAAACACAGTTCCTTACTAAAATCAGAGTCCCATAAGAAAGGGGAATAACTGCCTCTAAAAAAACCAAACTGTTCTAGTGATTGCTGAAGGGAAATGTATGTATAAGGGGTAACCCAAAGATAAATAAGCATAATTTAAATAGAAAGACATCTTAATTACATTTCTGATCTCAAGTGCATTACAAAAAAAGTATGATAATTAGTTTGTTACCCTGATGTTCTCCTGAGAAAGTCTCTAACTACGTACTTTGTGCAGTAGGCAGGAATCTTTCAATACCAGCAGTGAGGTTCACAAATCAGGGCCCCACCTAAGCCTGGGTGCACCCCGACCCTGATGCAGTCCGACCTGGGTGCACCCCGACCCTGATGCAGTCCGACCTGGGTGCACCCCGACCCTGATGCAGTCCGACCTGGGTGCACCCCGACCCTGATGCAGTCCGACCTGGGTGCACCCCGACCCTGATGCAGTCCGACCTGGGTGCACCCCGACCCTGATGCAGTCTGACCTGGGTGCTCTCACATCAGTGTCCCAGCATTCCCTGTGTCCTCACCACAGCCTGCTGGAACAACTCAGAGACCTGAGATCAGTCTCTCTGCTATTGAACTGCAGATGTTGAGTGAGATGGCATTAAGATGTGTTGCCTATTAATACTTTCAGGTTGAATTTGTTCTTAAGATGAAGTGAATATCAAGACTGACAGAAATGGGATCTGAAAAAGAGAGAGAGACAGGCAAAAGTGTAGCCTAGAGCTTGGCCTAGTGTGACAGGGATGGAGAGAAAATTCCACCAAGGGAAGAGAGAAAGAACTGGGATAATGTAAAACTTTAGAAAATGTAGCCCTAATCACCATTTTGCACTAGGTAGGTTCATCAGCCCACCAAAGAGAAAATGACATGGAATTCTCAGATGTTCAAAAAACTATACCCATCTTTCACTCTAGTTTTTCATTCTTTTACTATGAGAATAATATATTAGCATAAAAACTTTGTGAAAATCATCATAATCATAATGCCTGAATGTAGTTTTCATTTTCATATAAATCCTTTCAGTCTCAAAACACTTTTATCTTCTTAACTGTTATAGGCAAGATATAAAATTTTTATATTGTTTTTAATATATCATTGGTAGGTTTTTATTTTACAATGCAGTATGTATCAGTGTTAATGGCTGAGTAATATTCTCAGCTAATATAATTTATGTACCTGTTCTCCTGTTAGACATCTAAATTGATTCCTATTTTTCAGTATTAAAAACAACATTATAAGAAGTACTTTTTCCACAGACAAATCAACAAATGTTGAACTCTTATTGACAGTATTTCCACCCAGCCTCCCTCCCACTGAGCACTGTCCTCCACCCACTGCGGTAAGAACATCCCTGATTATATCTGTTACTTTATTTGGACCCTGACCCTTACCCTAGCTGACTAGACAGACTAAAGAAACACTGACTCAAGCTGAGCAAATTAGCTTTTCTCTTTCAGGAATATAAAAGAATGTTATTGGTGGCTCTGGCACTGGGGAAGCAATTTCCCACCACATATGTAGAAGATGGCCAAGAGTTTTCAGGGAGCCAGGTTTTTGCATGAAACAGGAGACACAGTCTCAGAGGAATGTAACTGGCTACTTACCAAATTGACTGCACTTTCTGATCCCAGCCCAACAAATAATGAGCTTGCCAGCAGTTGCTTCTCTTGCTCCTCTTTAGATTGGGCCAGGACTTGAGATTGATCCTTCTTTTTAACACTCTGATCTACATTGTCCATTGTTATATTCTCTTGAAGAACAGGTGTGGCTTCAGTTTCATCACCAGTTTTGCTTTCCTTCTTAGGAAGATAGCCCTCTTTTCCCCACAATTTCTTTATCCCTTCCAGCTTCAAGCTATTTGTCCTAAGGAGATTGATAATGAAAATCAGGTCATCTTAAATAATGGCTAAGTAATTACTTTCTTGAAGCATTTTTTTAAAAAGATTTTATTTATTGATTTTACAGAGACAGGAGAGAGAAGGGGAGGAACGAGAAGTACCAAATCATAGTTGCTTCACTTTAGCTGCTCATTGCTTGCTTGTCTTATGTGCCTTGACCGGGCAAGCCCAGGGTTTTGAAATGGCAACTTCAGGATTTCAGATCAATGCTCTATCCACTGTGCCACCACAGGCCAGGCAATCTTGAAGCATTCTTAAACACATATCATTGCCATGGCGTTTAAGAACCAGCTTCTATATTGTATTCTATATGCCAGAAGTAACACCCGGAGCTCTAGATTGTTCAGTTACAGCCAACCTCCCCCCAACCTTTGGCCAAAGGATTTAAAGCAATGAAACTCTAGACTTAGTTTCAAATTTCAGACTATCTAGTTTTCATTTAATTGCCTAAATAAGATGTCCAGAACCCACTGACTTTTCAAAATATCTTATCTTTAATCCTGATGGGTTAAAGACAAAAAATGACTCACGTTTCTTAGCTACATTCACTCAATAAAAGAAATAACCCTACATAAATTTATTAAAAAAATCCTGTTGAAAGAAAAAGAAAACCAATTCAAATCCATTCCAATATGTAAACTTACCTGTAATCCAAAACTTTTTCTTAATATAAGCACTAGCTACATTTTCAACTATTATAATGTACTTTTATAAAAATAAAGTGAGATTTGATCTTAGAATATATAAGATTTTGGAAAAAGCATGAAGGTTAGGAGGTTTTTATACCTAAGTTGAAAAAGAATTAAAGTAATGTTTGAATTTGAACTCACCTGCTTTTGTCCCAAAAGTTACAGCTATGAATCTGGAGTGTCTTAATATTAATGATAGGTGCAGGCTGAAACAGCCCAAGATTGCTTCTATTGTGTTTATCTAAGAACTATGTGTCTTTGGCTCAGTTAAGTAGCCCTGTCATGATCCAAAATAGCATTTTAAAAATTTGTACTACAACATAGGCAGATCATGAAATGAATCTAAAAGATAGGCTCAAAAATGTCTGCACTGATTATTAGTCCCTTCTAATTAGTTAGAATTGTGATCAATTTGATTTTCTGTACCACGGCAGAAACAAAAGTAGATAGTTACACTTCATACTGAGTGAAGAACTAATGCTATTAAGTACTAACTGGCTGAAAGAAAATCTAAAAGTTAATAAAGAATGACTACAGGGAATTAGTCCATTCCTTCTCAATAAATCTGACTGCTAAATGGTCCTTTACAAGTGTCTCCATTTCTCCCTTTCAGGTACCAAAAAATTGTCTATAAAGTTATTTTAAAAAATAAAAACTGTTACCTATCAACCTCTTAGAAGAAAACTGGTTGTCCTTGAGTGAGCTGACCCAAATGTGGTCAGAGGAGCCATTAAAGCAGGGGTCGGGAACCTATGGCTCGCAAGCCAGATGTGGCTCTTTTGATGGCTGCATCTGGCTTGCAGACAAATCTTTAATAAAATAAATAATAACATTAAAAATATAAAACATTCTCATGTATTATAATTCATTCATTTCCTACCGCTCATGTTCATGGTTGTGGGTGGCTGGAGCCAAATTTTTATTGGATAATGCATAATGTACATGGGTTGTTGTATAGCTCTCATGGAATTACATTTTAAAATATGTGGCATTCATGGCTCTCTCAGCCACAAAGGTTCCCGACCCCTGCATTAAAGTGACCCCACCATCTCTAGGATGCTCTACAGCAACAGTTCTAAGGGGTTTATCAATGTCCAAGCAGAATTACAGTGTTTCTATAACTCCAGTTACCATGAATGATTTTTTTTTAAAGCAAGTCCTCAAGTTTTACTAATAAATGATTCAAATATTAGTTTAACAAAAAAAGACAGGTATGTTGGACATTAGGATGCTCCATCAAGATCTCCCTTCAATGAATAACTTTGCTGTCCCGGCTGTTGGCAGTGCAACCCCCTCAGGGACCTCCTTAGGGGGACAGCACCACCTCACAGAAGATAATGCCCCTTCCTGGAGCAATCCACATGCAGTGACTCATGAACAAAAGTATGGAGCCAATCCACCCATTCCGACCCAACTCAGTACAACCCTGAAGGGTCATTGCTTCAGAGCTCCCCATGGGGTCAGAAGAAGCTGTCATTGGCACTACACCGCATCTAAACCTCTTCCTCTGCCCAAACTTGCTGCTTTTCCTTCCTTCCAGAGACACAGATCCCAAGGGCACTCCTTAATATTCTACGTGCTAAATTCTATCACGCTGCACGTGCTTCTCACAGAACCCAACCCACAACAGTAAGCAAAATGGGAAAGGGGGGAAATAAGCCTAAAAGTAGCCTTGAGCTATTTTAAAGTGTTTTCTGGTTCATTTCATCTACATAACATGCCTATTATCAGCATAAGTTTTCTCTGCCATTCATTATATACAGAGAATCTAAAAAGAAAGAAAATAAATAAGAGAGCAGCATAAGGCCTATATATACAAAATATGGTATGAAACATGTAAAAGAATTTTTTAAACATGAGTAATCTTGGTCTGACCTGTGGTGGCACAGTGAATAAAGCATCGACCTAGAATGCTGAGGTCGCCAGTTCAAAACCCTGAGCTTGCCTGGTCAAGGCACATACAGGAGTTGATGCTTCCTGCTCCCCTCCCTTCTCTCTCTCTCCCTTTCTCTCTCTCTCTCTCCTCACTAAAATAAATAAATAATAAAAATAAACATGAGTAATCTTTGTCTGGATTCTGACGATAACAAAAATAGAACTCGTGGGTTTATACGATATACCTTTGTATTACTTTGAATCAGACCACTGAAACACAGAAGTAAATTCTGGCCAAACAACTTTCAAAAGATTAGGGATATATTTTAACTCAGCTCTAGGAATTCCCATTTGAGGTAGGGTGTTTCCTATAATAGAGCTTAAGGTAAGATAGTCTAAACTGGGGTGGCTACTGCTTTATTATCAGCTTGCCAGAGATACAGGAGTGACTGTCTCCTCTCTAACGCTGAGCCACATTGCCAATTACCACACAGGTTCCTAATCTGAATCAATGTGTGAACTGTGCTCCTCTTTGGAAAAGACTTTTAAATTTACCCCTCACGTTCCATTTAATGGTAGTACAGCACATGTGTAACTCCTTTACTGCTCTGCCAAATGTCATTTCTCTGATGGCAGTACATGTATGCATGTAGAATTTACAAGGCCCTGTCAAGTCCTCCAGATCCTAGTTCAACATCCTAGAAAAAGCAGATGCTGTCAATTGTTGTGCAGGCAAAAGGGACGAAGTTTCCTCCCTGGGTATGGAGGGTTCCTGTCTCTCCTTCCCTCGCCCCTCAGTTCCCTGAGGCACTTAATTGCTATCACCTCCACTATCACATGCCTATAAACCATATCTGCATCCCATGCTTGGAATAACAAAATCGAATGTCTGGGAAAAAAATGCGTGTCCACAGAGCAAGAAAAAAGGCTAAGAGAATTTAAACTTATGCCCTTTCATCCAGCATATCATTCTATATTCCTCATAACCTATGTGTCTTTCTTCTGAGAAATGCTTCATTTTTTTCTTTCTTCTTTTCCAAGTGAGAGGAGGGGAGATAAAGACTCTACATGCGCCCCGATTGGGATCCACCTGGTAGCCCCTATCTGGGGCCATGCTCACAACCAAGCTATTTTTAGTGCTTAAGGCAGAGATACGTGAAGCCATACTCAGCACCCAGCGCTTATGCGTTTCAAATTAATTGAGCTATGGCTGCAGAAGAAGAGAGATATTTTTAAAAAGAGAGAGAGAGATGGGTAACGGGGAGGGGTGAATAAATTGATGGTCACTTCTCCTGTGTGTCCTGACCAGGAATCAAACTGGGACACCCACATGTGGGCCAACACTCTACCCCTGAGCCAACTGGCTAGGGCTGAGAAATACTTCTTATAACCATCTTCCTGGAAGACTAATGAGTGCAAAAGTGAATATAAAATAAGGTGACTGACTCCTAAATGGAGATATAAAAACTAAAAATTCAAATGTCATCTTTCAGAGTTGTCACCTTTGAGATCTTATCACATTTATTCCAACAATGCTGCCACTACTCAAAACACTTGAACTCTTTCAGAAGAAGCTCCTACACAGACAAGAAAATCATTATCACTACTTTATATCAAAACAGGATATTGCCACAGTCATCCAAATTCACCACAAATTTGATTTGATAAATTCAGCTTTTGGATGATGACAATAATGATCGCAATGACAATAACAGCAGCTTCCATTTATCAATCATTATGTACTCAGTTGTATGAGACATTTTGTATATATAATTATCTCATTTTATTAGTTTTAATCATGTTTCTGAAAGTAATTTATTTCTATTTCCAAAATCAAAATCTACTTAGAAAGGATGAAGACTTGGCTGTACATAAGACATTTAAACATATGTATCCCCAATTTTCCAGGTGGTAGGAAAGAAGGTCTAAAAGAATTTTGAGTGAATACACAACTTTCAAGTGAAGTCAATCACCTTATTTTATATCAGTCTCCATATCTGTCAATCTTCCCATGAGATGGTTATAAAAAGTAGATTATGAGAAATGTAGAATGGTATGCACAATACTGACCTGGCTATATAAGTTTTTCATATACTTCTTTAAAAAATATATACATGCAATATACATTTTTATATATAAACACATACATAAAATATGTAGTAATAACATACATCATTATTATGTGTAAAGCTTATATACATCCTCTGCTGTCTTGGAAATAAGCAAGCTCTCTTAAAGTACAAGGACACGTTATACAGTATCAAGTTTATTTCTTGAGAGCAAGAAATAAAAACAACTAAAGCAACAGCCCACGCAGAATTTTAGCTTTCAGGATCCCTTCTACATTTAAAGGTATTTAAATACTCCCATGTTCTCAATTTTAACAAAAAGGAAACTTACTCTTTCAGTCCTGTCTCTGCACTATTTCCAGATATATCCGAACCCAGAGAAACGCCAGCAGGAGACTGCCGTCCAGTAAGGCCAGATGAAGAAAAGGAAAGTCCATATGGTTCAAAATTGAGAACTAGAATATTAAAACAATAACAGAGGTTCATATTTAAAACAAAGCAAAAATCATCAGTTACTATCATTACTGAAATAAAATAATTGAATCTAGATATAGATTCTATAACTAGAATAACTAGAATCTAATCACAATTTTTAAACTGGAAGGGACTTTAGAGATGATCTAACCAAATATTTAGAATAATAATAACAAAGCAGCTATGATTTATTTAATTCTATTACAGTCTTCATACTATTAGCTAATCAAAGATGAGTCCTTCATTTTTATTATTTTACCCCCCTTAGAAGCTAAAAAAGAATTCAATTAGGAAAGACAACTGATAAACCAGATTTACTGAAAAGTTGCTGCTCTCATGCAAAACCATTTAAGAAGCTCTGAAGAGATGAATACACTTTTGCTTAAAAACTCCTATAACAAATGGATCCACCCGGCAACCCCTATCTGGGGCCGATGCTCGAATCAACTGAGCTATCCTCAGTGCCTGAGGCTGACACTCAAACCAATCAAGCCATTGGATGTGAGATGGGAAGAAAGAGGAAGGGGGAGTGGGAGGGGAAGAGAAAGAGATAGTCACTTGTCATGTGTGTCCTGACCAGGAATCAAACCCAGGACATCACACTCACACACCAGGCTGAAACTCTATACACTGAGCCAAATGGCCAGGGCCCCTAAATGTTTCTCTTGTGTGGAAACTGGTAATAAAAGTTTGTTCCAGCCCTGGCCGGTTGGCTCAGCAGTAGAGCGTCGGCCTAGCGTGCGGAGGACCCGGGTTCGATTCCCGGCCAAGGCACACAGGAGAAGCGCCCATTTGCTTCTCCACCCCTCCGCCGCGCTTTCCTCTCTGTTTCTCTCTTCCCCTCCCGCAGTCGAGGCTCCATTGGAGCAAGGATGGCCCGGGCGCTGGGGATGGCTCTGTGGCCTCTGCCTCAGGCGCTAGAGTGGCTCTGGTTGCAACATGGCGACGCCCAGGATGGGCAGAGCATCGCCCCCTGGTGGGCAGAGCATCGCCCCTGGTGGGCGTGCCGGGTGGATCCCGGTCGGGTGCATGCGGGAGTCTGTCTGACTGTCTCTCCCTGTTTCCAGCTTCAGAAAAATGAAAAAAAAAAAAAAAAAAAAAGTTTGTTCCCCAACATCCCATCTTTTTTTTTTTTTTACCAATTCTTAGTATATTACAATAGTTTCCTGAAATTTATTATAAACTTGGTTTCTTATAAACTTAGCATTTTTCTCCCCACAAGGGTTAAGTATCATTCATAAAAGTGACACTTAACTACTACTCTCTACAAATGACTTATAAAAATTTTCAGTAAGATCAGTATCAGAACTGACTGATACTTGAAGGACTCTAGAATCAACACCTTTTTAGGCCAAAACCTATTTCCTCTTTACTCTTTAAATTTTCTATCTTCTACCCAGTCCAATTGTAAGCTAGATAATTTTATAACTTACTCCTCAAGTACTTCTTAGGCATTTTCTATGTTCTGTCTCATGACTGATTTCTTTCTCCATGATGTAACAGTCTAAGCTCATAAAACTTTAATTTTACTTTAGAGGACTTTTGAAAAATAGACTTGGGAAGAAAGGGAAAAAGCCTAATTTGAGACTTAACCCCATTTATAATGATGGTTCTGTGGGGGGAAAAGTACTTGACAAAGAAATATTAGCTTGGGGAATTCCAAGACTATCTATCATATTTACATCAGCCACTTAACTTATTTTTATTTTTTTTATTTTTTTATTTTTTTTTATTTTTTTTTGTATTTTTCTGAAGCTGGAAACGGGGAGAGACAGTCAGACAGACTCCCGCATGCGCCCAACCGGGATCCACCCGGCACGCCCACCAGGGGCCACGCTCTGCCCACCAGGGGGTGATGCTCTGCCCCTCCGGGGGGTCGCTCTGCCGTGACCAGAGCCACTCTAGCGCCTGGGGCAGAGGCCGAGGAGCCATCCCCAGCGCCTGGGCCATCTTTGCTCCAATGGAGCCTTGGCTGCGGGAGGGGAAGAGAGAGAGGGGGGTGGAGAAGCAAATGGGCGCTTCTCCTATGTTCCCTGGCCAGGAATCGAACCCGGGTCCCCCGCACACCAGGCCGATGCTCTACCGGTGAGACAACCAGCCAGGGCCTTAACTTATTTTTAAGGAAGGAGACAGGCAGTGCCAGGAGTTAGGCTCCTCATCCCACCACCCCTTCCCTGTTTCATCCCTGAATTGCAGTAATAGCAACTGATGGACACAGATATATTGAAAATAGAAATATGGCCTCACCAGGTGGTGGTACAGTGAATAGAGCATTGGACTGGAACACAGAGGACCCAGGTTCAAAACCCCAAGGTTGCCGGCTTGAGTGCAGGCTCATTTGACTTGAGCACGGGCTCACCATCTTGAGGGCAGGGCCACTGGCTTGAGCATGGGACATGACCCAATGGTTGCTGGCTTGAAGCCCAGGGTCACTGGCTTGATCAAGGGGTCACCTGCTCTGCTGGAGCCCCCCAGCCAACGCACATATGAGAAAGCAACCAATGAACAACTAAGGTGCTACAACGAAGACTTGATGCTTCTCATCTCTCTCCCTTCCTGTCTGTCTGTCCCTGTCTGTCCCTCTCTCTCTCTCCATGGCTGAAAAAAAAAAAAAAAGAAAATAGGAATATTGGCAACTGGACTACACCTCCCACTCTGGAACTCCATATTTTCACTCCATTCCCTGGATGTCATAGGCCTCTATATGCACTATCATCACAGATCGAGCAACTGTAATTCAAAGCTTTATTTTTTTCCCCCCACCTATTAAACCCATACAGGGTGGGGCAAAAGTAGGTTTACAGGTATTCATATGAAAAATAATACAATTAATAAACAATAATACAAATATAAACTGTATTCACACAGTAAAACTACTTTTGCCCTACCCTGTATATGAGGTGTTAATGTGAAGGAGATTGATTACCCTTTGAAAGAAAATTGAATTTTCTAGGCTATTTGCTATCACTGTGCTAAATAATATGTCAGAAACTTTAAAAGAGTAAATAGTTCTGCAAAAAGATAACATCCAGCCAATTATTAGTGTTTATTCTTTTTGGTCTCATTTCACATGAGACCAAACAAAGTACTTGTACTTACATGCCTGGCACAGAGCCTGGAAAATATTAAGCACTCAACAAAGTCTTTAAATGATGAACAGAAACAAAAAAGACCTGTCAGCATTAAATATTTCAGCATTAACATTCTGAACTTCTGTCTAGGTAACATTCAGTGGCCCCCTTTTACTCATGGACATACTTTCCATCCACCACCCAAATATCTAATTTTCTCTTTACTAAAATCATGACAGAAATCTTTCCCTGACAGGCTACATTTCTTCAATGTAGTTTAAGCTATTCTCTCCTTCCTTAGCTGTTCCGAACTTCGCTGATCCGCTGTTTTGTTGGAGGAAGCATTCTTACACACTTAAGATATATGAGACTGCTCAGGATGAAAATGAAACTCACTAGTCCATAGTAACCAGTTTTTTCCTGAACCTTTTTCGCAGATATGGTCACACTAATATGTCAGCCCTCTATCATAGTGACCGACATGATAATTCTACCTTCAAGGTCTTTCAAAATTGCAGGGTAGCTGTCATATCTTAGGTACTGATGTATATAAAGCCTTTGACTTTGGGAATACCTCCAAGCTAAGTTTTCCCCCCTGGGTTTTCAAAGACCTGGTCAGGGTAAACAAATCATAAAAGATTTAAAGGGTGGGCCGTGGCTGGTTGGCTCAGCAGTAGAGCATCGGCCTGGCGTGTGGGGGACCCGGGTTTGATTTCTGGCCAGGGCACTTAGGAGAAGCGCCCATTTGCTTCTCCACCCCCCCCTCCTTCCTCTCTGTCTCTCTCTTCCCCTCCCGCAGCCAAGGCTCCATTGGAGCAAAGATGGCCCAGGCGCTGGGGATGGCTCCTTGGCCTCTGCCCCAGGCGCTAGAGTGGCTCTGGTCGCGGCAGAGCGACGCCCCGGAGGGGCAGAGCATCGCACCCTGGTGGGCAGAGCGTCGCCCCGGTGGGCGTGCCAGGTGGATCCCGGTCGGGCGCATGCGGGAGTCTGTCTGACTGTCTTTCCCTGTTTCCAGCTTCAGAGAAATACAAAAAAAAAAAAAAGATTTAAAGGGTGAAAATAAAAGTAAATATCTTCAATTATTTACTTACATGTATTTTTTTTTAAATGTCCCTATAATCTAGCTGATAAACTCATAAAATATTACCTTTTTCCTGAGAAAGTTTTTCCTCCTGCCGTTGGTGGTGAGGTTTGTAAGGTGCTGCCCCCTGACTGAGTGCTTGAGCCACAAAACCATCCAGAAAAGATAAGGAAGCATCTACCTGTATTAAATTGAAGCAAAAATTAGTAATTAAAAAAAATTTACCCTAAACAGTAGACTGTACATTGATATAAGTACTTTCAGCCCCTAAAAACAATTTTTAGGTAAAAAATAGAACTTCAACTTTGAAAGGACTACCTAACTCTCTAGCTTTCTGAAATCTCTATAATCAAATCACTCAGCTAAGTCATTTGCAGTTATTACTAATTTCATGCACTGCAAAGTACATTTTTGAGCATCTAATATATTAGGGCATCATGTTAGGTCCTATGATTGAGAGAAAGAAAGACACAGTTCTGCCTTCGTGAGACTTGCAACCTAACAGAGGAGAAGATATACACTATGAGTTATAATCTGCATTACTTTCCTGCTGCTGGGGGATAAAAACAAGGTGCTAACAATATTAGTTCCTTTTGGAGGCCCAGGGGAGAATAAATTCTTTGTCTCTTCCAGCTTTAGACGCCACCAGCATTCCTTGGTTTATGGCCACATCACTCTAATCTTTGCTTCTATTGCTACTTAGCCTTCTCTTTGCTGAACTCTTGCCTCACGTTTCTAAGAACCCTTGTGATTATCTCATGCCCAGGTGAATAATCCAGGATAATCTCCCCCATTACAAAATCTTTAACTTAATCACACTTATAGAGTTCCTTTCACCATGTAAGGAAACAAACACACAGGTTCCAGGGACTGACAAATGGACCTTTAGGGGAGCTATTATTTAGCCTCCCACAAGTGCCTTTGATTTAACTATCTGATTCCTTTCTACCTGAAAATACTTTTTCACAAATCTATGGAAAATTACTTACTTTACTTAATTTCGGCCTGAATAGAAAAGTATAAGAGAATAATTACATGAAAAAAATAAAAGATGAAAAATGAGTAAAGAGAAAAGGAGAAGAGAAAAAGGAGAGAAAGAAAAATGAGATACACATAAGAAGCTATAGAAGTGATGACCTCAGAAACCAGATTTGCTTCTGATCTAGCCAAATGTACACAAACAGCTCAAATAACTTAGAACAGCAGGTAGTTTTCAAACATTTAAGTGGCATTCATACTCTGAATTTGGAAAGGTTTCGTTTCAAAAAGATTCTTGGACAAAGGAGGGGAAGTGTGATTATTTCCTAGTTTAATTTTATATGCAACATATTATACATCATTTCAATGAATGTCTCTGAAAGGTCTACCAAATTTTAAAGCAAGGCCTCTGTCTTTGGGGAGCTCCTGAAAGGACTAGTGAACAAAGGTTCAAAATTAACACAAATCATGGAAATCTGATTCAGAATTAATGAGAATACTGCCAATCCTCTCCACTCCCAACTGTATGACATCTAACACACACAAATTTGAGCAAAGCTGGTTTTCTTTTAGAAGTTTTCTGATGTACAGCAACCTGAGGGAGAGACTGCTACAGATTCCGAGGGCGAGCAGTAACTGAATGTGTAGGACTGAAGGGGGGAGATGGGTAAGAGGAGGTGGGAGAAAGAAAGGTGGGTGGTCAGGTTCCAAAGTGGCAAAGAATTTAGACAAAATAAAATGGAGAACTATTTTTTACATTCTTAAAAAGAGAATAATAATAAAATGACATATTAGAGAAATTCAAAGGAGATAAAAATTCTTAAATTAGTATATAGAAAACGAGACTGTCAAGAATACAAACCCCTTCACTGCGGTTCTCCAGAAGAGATACTCAATTCCTGACTATTCAGGATCACTACTGAACTGAAGCTCTCAAATTCTCTCACATTAATGTGAGAAAAATTCCAACCTTTGTCTGAAGAGCTACAGAAACTATATTTTGATATATTCTTTTTAAATGTCTAAAAAAGATGTCTTACCATCACGTCTTCACAACTCTTATTAACTGGAAGCAAGCACTTCATAAGTTCTACATTCTCATGCAAATGCTTTAATTCAAATGCATGCTGTCTCATACAAGTATCCAAAGATACAGTAAATTCCTGGATTAATCTCTCAGTGATGTTAGAAGAGTGTGCGTGGGGTGTCAACTTGGTCACAGCCGCAATTAACCATGCTTTTGTTTCTGTAGAAATGGAATCATTCATAAGTAACTTGCAGAGCTTGGTTATAACTTCCTCTGGCATTTCCTTATCTGAGAGGTAGGAATACTCCCCTAATACCTATGAGTAAAAGAAGAAAATGTTTATATACAAATATCAAATTATACAGCAAACTATACTAGAAAATCTAAACAAAGTGCCTACTGCTGAATGAATTTAGTCATGATTAAACATATTCTTGCCCTGGCTGCTTGGCTCAGAGGTAGAGAGTTGGCCTGGCGTGTGTATGTCCCAGGTTCAATTCCCAGTCAGGGCACACAGGAGAAGCGCCCATCTGCTTCTCCATCCCTCCCCCTCTTGCCTCTCTCTCTCTCTTTGCTCTTCCTGCAGCCTTGGCTTGATTGGAACAAATTGGCCCTGGGCACTGAGGATGGCTCCATGGCATTCACCTCAGGTGCTAAAAAAAGAGCTCAGTTGCTGAGCAATGGAGCAACACCCCAGGTGGGCAAAGCACTGCCCCATAGGAGGCTTGCCTGGTGGATCCCAGTCAGGGCACGTGTGGGAGTCTGTCTCTATGCCTCCCCATCTCTCACTGAATAAAAAACAAAAAACATTTTTGTAGTAAAGAAGTTATTACTGTAGATAAAGATAAAATTGTACATTTTGCCTGACCAGGCAGTGGTGCAGTGGATAGATTGTCGGGCCTGAGATGCTGAGGACCCAGATTAGAAACTCGAGGTCACTGTCTTGAGCAAAGGCTATGTGGCTTGAGCACAGGCTCACCAGCGTGAGCGTGGGGTCACTGGCTTGAATGTGGAATCATAGACATGACCCCATGGTTGCTGGCTTGAGCAAGGGGTAACTGGCTTGGCTGGAGCCCCTTGGTCAAGGCACATATGAGAAAGCAATCAGTAAACAACTACGGTACTGCAACGAAGAATTGATGTTTCTCATCTGTCTCCCTTCCTGTCTGTCTGTCCCACCCTACCTTTCGCTAAAAAAAAAAAAAAAAAAAAGATACAATTGTATATTTTAAGTCAAAATTATACCAAGAATTGGAAGCAATACAAACATGTTTTTCATATTCTTATCATTGATATATAAAATAGACAAGTTAGCTTTCTTCTGAACTTCCAGGTTTGGTTGTTGGTTTTTACAAACACTTTCACATTGTTACTATTTTCCAATAAGCATTTAAATAAGTGGTTCTCATATGCTATGCATAAGAGTCACCTGAAGAGCTTCATTAAAATACAGATTTCTAGGCTCTAACCACAATCCACTACATTCTGAACACACATCAGCTGATTCTGATGGAGACGGTCATAGAACTCGGAGGGACACTGACCTATTGCTGATCTATATTTCAAATTCTTTTCTTAGGCCTAACATACTCAGGTGATTGATATGTAATCCTACTTGTCTAAAAATCCTTAATACACTGCTAATTCATGGAGTGTGAGCTCTTTCCTAACTGGTATTTATTAAGTCTTCTCATGTCTTTGGTGTAATAATGCCACGAGCAAGAAAAGTAAGAGGGAGGTGAGGTGTCAGTCAAGGGAAGATGTCTAGCTAGTAACAAGAAGCAGAGGAAAAAGAAACATGACTCATTAAGTTCAATCCTTAAACAGGAAGATTATTTTTTGAGTAGTTCAATAAAAGTGGTTGCCACTCTGGAAGAACAGGTAACCTAAATCCCAGTTCAAAATCAGTGGATTTATACTTCTGGGAAGATGGCGCAGATGCAGTTCTCCCCTATTCGTCCCGCTAAATACACCTGAAAACCCTTGATGTTATATATAAAACACATAAAAAGACTGAAAGGTGAAGGACACAAAGGCAGACAGTGAAGGACCGTGGGACCTAAGGAACGATACAGTGAGTTCGCTATAGCTTCATATACCCCAGACTAAAGAGCCAACAATCTGGAAACACCAATGGGCTTAAACAAAACATCCCAGAAAAAAGCCTGCCCTCTAGACAAAGAGCCAGAAAGATAGAAAGCTTTTAGACAATACACTTTAACTCCAGCCAAGCACAACATAAAAAAACTGCAGCCCTACCCTACCGGCAAAGGCAGAGTGAAGAGCCAAGACTTTAAGCCCTACCAGACTGTAAGAGTCACCAACTACCCCAAAAGGATGGTGACAGGGAAGGCCGAGTGGGGGGTCAGGACTTTCATCCCACCAAGCTGTAGAGGCCCCTCCTCGGCATTGTCTGTAAAGACCACATGGGTCTTCGCCTCTCCCCAGGGGTATAAAGAGGTGCCCCTTCCCCTCGCTGCTGGGGTGGTGTCAGGGGAAGCCTGTGGAGAGTCAGGACTTTCACCACTGCTCAGCAATAACAAGGCCACCCCTTCACAGTGTCAGTGGAGGCCACATGATTAATCTCAACACCCCTGTCTCAACACCATCTCCAAAAGAATTTAATCAACATTTATAGAACATACTACCCAACAACAGCAGAATACCCACCATTCTTTTAAAGCACCCAAAGAACAAATCATAAGAAACTGTAGCATAGGCCATAAAACCAACCTCAACAAATTTAAAAGGAATTAAAGTCACACAGTATTTTCTCTGACAAAGAATCAAGCTAGAAATCAGGATAACAGGAAATTTTCCAAATACTTAAAAACCAAACAACTCTCTTCTACAATCTTTCCAGAAAGTTGAAGAGGAAAGAATACCTTCAACTCATTTTATGAAGCCAATATTCCCTTGATAACCAAAACCAAACAGAGAGAGTAGAAAAATATGAAAACTACAGACCAGTATCCCTTATGAACAGAGATGCAAAAATTCTTAACAAGGTTTCAAGAAATTGACAAAAAAAATCCTAGATTAATAAATGACTTCAGCAAGACTGCAGGGCACAAGATCAAAATACAAAAAGCTATTTACATTTGTGTATAGTTCTAGCAACAATCATCTAGAAACCAAAATTAAAAATAAATGTGTTACTGCTCTAAAAGAATGAAATAAGGTATCAATCTAACAAAACACGTACAGGATTTGTATGCTGTAAAGAAATAAAAACACTCTAAATATAGGGAATGACATGTCATGTTCATGGAGGAAAAAAACAAATGGTCACCAACTACCAATTTAGGCAAAGATGATCAATGCTAAAACCACTGGTAAAAGAGAGTTGAGGAAAATAGGCTCACACAGCCTCACAGATTAGTGACAAATTACTAAAGAGAAAGAACACTTTTACAATGGAGCAGTCTGAAGGCTGCATGTTCAATAAGCAAAGAAGCTTACGATCACCAATAACTGGAGGAACTGAAATTATGTGCATCCTGATACGATGCAGTGGGAAGTATTGCCAATGGTGCTTAACTGAATCAGAAATAATAAAAAAATTCAGAAATGTTAAACAGTCTACAAGTTAACACTATTCATCCAAAAAAAATCAATGTTATGAAAACAGAAAGAAACTAAGACTCATTATAAAATATTAAAAGGCTAAAAGACACAACTAAATACAATTTGTGAACCCTGACTGGATCTAGGATTGAGAGGAGTAGACAAACAGCCATAAGAGGCATTTTTAAAAAACTGAATAAATCTGAATGTAAACTGTATATTAGGTGATATTAATAAATTGATGTTACATTTATTATAGGTATAATAATGGTTTAATCATTATCTAGAACAGCGGTTCTCAACCTGTGGGTCGCGACCCCGGCAGGGGTCGAATGACCAAAACACAGGGGTCGCCTAAAGCCATCGGAAAATATATATTTTAAAAATGTATTGTATAATAAATATGTATTGTATAATAAATATGTATTATATAATAAATATGTATGTATTGTATAATAAATATGTATTGTATAATAAATATGTATTGTATAATAAATATGTATTTTCCGATGGCTTTAGGCGACCCCTGTGTTTTGGTCGTTCGACCCCCGCCGGGGTCGCGATCCACAGGTTGAGAACCGGGGATCTAGAACATGTTATTCTTACAGGATTCATGTTGAATTTTTTATGGGTAGTGTCATGATGTCTACAACTCAATTTTAAATGGTTTAGCAAAACAAACTGTATATAGGTAGACCTAGATATAGATACAGGTGTTGAAACAGGAAAGCAAAGTAAAGTGATTAAAAAGAATAACTGGGACACTAGAAGAAAAGTATAGGGGTACTTGTTATACTAGTCTTTCAAGTTTCCCTTAGACGAGAAAATTCTTAAATAAAAGTCTGGATAAAATTTAAGTTAACAAGCTAAGTTTTGGTAAAACTATTAAAATGTGCACAGCCTATGACCCAGCTGTTGCACTTCTCCAAATCTCTCCCATAAAGAAACACTGACCCATATGTGCAGGAAAGAATACACAAAGGTGACAGGATATATGTGATTACATATGATTAAATTACATAGAAGTGTGACTTTCATTTTACAAAGAGATGATGTACATTGCAAACAACCATGTTGCGAAGCCCACGTGGCAAAAAACTAAAGGCTGTTCTAGGAGCCTAGAGTTGACAGTATGAACCTCAAACCCTCAGTTTTACTGCTAAAGAAACTGATATCTGAGCTTGGAATCAGATCCTTCACCAGTCAAGCTTCAGATGAGACAGCAGCCCCAGCCAACACCTTGACTGCAACCCGAAGTAGCCCTAAGCAGAAAACCCAGTAAAGCCATGCCTATACTCCTGACCCACAGAAACTATGAGATAATAAGTTTATGTTGTTTTAGCATTAAATTTGTGGTAACATTGTCATGCAGCATTTCTTAACTAATATATCACAGATATATGACTATTCACACATCCAAATATAGATTCACTAAGAAAATACAACAAATGCACTGTAGACAGATCTAAACAAATACCCATATTTAAGAGACTACACAAGTGAGATGGCTGGAAGAATGAATGGACAGTAGAGAAGTGACAGAAGGTAGCCACGGGGGAAAACTGACAGCTGAAGGAGTTAGCTGAGTAGAACTGAATGATTTCTGAAGGAGATATATAGTTAATATTTGTTTTTACAAAAAATAATAGTATAAACATTTATGACTGAATGCACTTTGCTCACCCAACTCATAACTTGAAGAAACCTCTGTGGATAAAACACATTTTCCACATCTAGTAAAGTGAGATAAGACTGAACTGCATACAGTCTTAATTGTTGATCTTCCGTTTCATCATCAAAACCTACAAAGAAATTGATATATCATCTTAATCGCCATTAAATTTACTAAGGACTGTAATAAAAACATTTCATTTTAAAACCTTTACTTTATTGAACGCAGTAGTTTACTAACCTTCTGCTAGCAGTCTCAGGAAGTTATTGGGAATGTCAGGATGCATCACATCTCCTCCCACTGAAAACACAGCATTCATTGTCTGAATGAACCACGCATTATCAGGAGCATATGTGTCCCAGTGTTAAGAACAAGTACACTTCCAAATGCTACTTACTAAAATTATGATTTCTGCATCAACCTTTTAAAAAATAACCCCCCAATTCATCCTAGTTTGGCATTTTTGCCATTGACCTCTGCCAGTAAATTGTTGTATAATCCAGTTTTATCTAAAATGGGTGCTCAGTGAATCCTATTTAATAAATTTTAAAAACCAGTTCGTGTTGGTTTATCTAGCACTCTGCCTGGTACATAATAGGTATCTAATAAATAAATGTAAAAGAATTGAAAGAAATGTTCCAGCAAACTATGGACAAATAATGGAAAATGATATACGCTTTAGAGAAACTAAATGCAGTGATATGCCTACTTGAACAAGTTGTTTAAAACTCATTTCAAATTGTTCCTCTTCAGTTCTAACATTTTATCATTCTGCTGGCCATAGCTATTGCACTGGCAAGAACTTAAGAAATTTCCAAGATAATCTGATTAACATTTTTCATTCATTCTTTCTTAGCTTTAATAACAGTCATCTTAAAGAGAAAGAAATATCCTTGTGTGACTTGTAGAAGTTCCTCTAATTTTTACAAAACTAATGTGAAGAAAAGTAACATACAAATGGAGTTCCCAGATGCTCTATTTCTAATACAAACAATACAGGGGTGAGCAAAGCAGGTTTACAGTTGTAAGCATGTGGAATATTCTTGTATTATCATTTATTAATTATTGTATTATTTTCCATATAATGTAAACCCACTTTTGATAACCTCTATAGTTTAAATTTTAGCATCCTGATCCCCCATGTCTCTCCAAACAGTAACTTTTACTCAGAAAAGAAACTTCAGTAGGAAGCAAAGTCAAAAACAAGGAAGGACTGATAGAGAAGGCAGGCAGAGATTCCTTACCTTCTTGCTCAATACTGGCCAACTGAATGAAAAGAGCAAGGAAAAAGGCCATCCCTTAGAAGTCTACACAAAGTCCTGTTTTTGATAAGAGAGGCTTGTATACCAGGAATGAAAGTTATTGCTGGGTCTCTGAACTCAACTTGCAAGTGGACATGTCTATTATAATCACTTTAAACTCACTGTGTAACTGAGGTGTTTTGTGATTATGGTTCAAACAAAGGATATTTCTCAGCCAGTTCAGCTATTTTGCCAACCAAATTGATAATAATATACTCTTCTTTGCTCTGATGTAAATATTCAAGCATTTTCTGGACTATCACTGTTACATTCTGTGCATTAGTAATTCTGTAAAGAAGTTCCAGAGTCTATTTAAGAAAGAGAAATAAAAACAATATTATAAAACTATACATGATAACGCCAATAAATACAGTAACATACATGTTAATAACACAGTTGATTCTTCCACTTTTACATAGATCTCCTGGGCAGGACAGTTAACAGATGCTCAGGAAATGCACAGAACTTAATAAAGGTAACTTTATTAGAAATAAATAGAACTTAAGAGAGATAAAACTATTGTTTAAAAAATGAATTATGACCAATACCAAGGTCTAAAGGTCTTCTATTGATTTAATTATGATCTGACACTTCTACATAACAGACTAAAAAGTTTAAACCTTTATTATAATCAATTTTCTAAAAATAAAACAGCTTCTTAAACCTACAGTACTTATGCCTGGAAGAATGTGTGTACACACATACATACACACATAAAAATCCAGTCTTGCAAACTGTATTTTCCACACTACCCAAACAACAAATAACAGCACCTAAGTGGGTTTGTCAGTTAAGGGCAAAGAGCCTCTAAGCAGGCATCCTCAAACTATGGCCCGTGGGCTGCATGCGGCCCCCTGAGGCCATTTATCCGGCCCCCACCGCACTTCTGGAAGGGGCACCTCTTTCATTGGTGGTCAGTGAGAGGAGCACTATATGTGGTGGCCCTCCAACGGTCTGAGGGACAGTGAACTGGCCCCCTGTGTAAAAAGTTTGGGGACCCCTGCGTCTAATGACTAGACAAAGGCTGGTGGCTCAAACAATTCAAAGCGTAGCAAGAATCTCAGGTATCAAAGAACAGTTTTATAGCTACTTTCTCGGCGCTGAGGAACATACCTCTTGATCCTCAAATAAGATGAACAAAGACCAGTACTAAAGTAAGCTCCCATTTGGCTGGCTTTCTAAGGTCCTACACTAAGGTTTCAAAAACAACATAACTCTCAGAAATCAGTATGAGACCAAAGGCAATACTCAGAAAATATCATTCACTGGTATTTTAAGATCAACAATATTAGCAGCAAGAGAATTTCCACATATCCTACCTGACAAGCTTGATCAAAGTATCTTTAGAGCTCTTTTTAACTGTTCAATTCTTACAACAAGGACTTCAAATACAAATTTATAACAGATTCTGAAAGATGTTTTTAAACAACTCTTTCAGTTCATCCTTAACTCTAATTAAAAATCAATAAATAAGACCCTGGCCAGTTGGCTCAGTGGTAGAGAGCTGGCCCAGTGTGTGGATGTCTTGGGTTCGATTTCTGATCAGAGCACACAAGAGAAGCCACCATCTGATCTCCACCCAACACTTCCCCTTCTCTCTCTCTCTTCTCCTGCAGCCATGGGTCAATTGGTTTGAGACAGTGGCCCAGGCGCTGAGGATGGCTCCATGGAGCTTCTGCCTCAGGTTCTAAAAATAGCTCAGTTGTGAGCATGGCCCTAGGTGGGCAGAGCATCAGCCCCACATTGGGTTTGCCAGGTGGATCCTGGTCACATGCATGCAGGAGTCTGTCTCTCTAGCTTTCCTCTTCTCACTTGGAAAATAAAAATAAAATAAAATAAAAAATAAATAAAATAAAATCAATAAATACATAGATCCCCCATCAATAGCTTTCAATTTAAGAAGCTGTTTCTGATGTGCTCCCTGTAGACTCTAAATCAGGGGTCTCAAACTCGCGGCCCACGGGCCGCATGCGGCCCACCGAACAATTTTGTGTGGCCCACAGACTAATCCACGAAGTTCAAAATATTTTGGATAAAATTAAGTAAGCCTAAGGGCCTACTTGTATTTTTCATTTCTCTAGCATCCTAGCTAGATATTAGCTTAGTTAACAGCAGTTGTGATGCGAACTACAGTTTCTGGTCGTTTTGTGACACTAAGTAAACTGCATGTACGATTGTGCTTGTTGAACTGATTTTTTTTTGTTTTCAACTGCAATGAGAAAAGAGTTGCGTAACAGTTGCCTTTTGTAGACCTAGTGCGGCCCGCCGAATGGCTGTGATCTTGCTCTGTGGCCCACATGCTGAGTTGAGTTTGAGACTCCTGCTCTAAATTATGTTATACATTTTTAGATAATCTACATCAAGTTTATTTCCTACTCTAACACCAAAAAATCTAGCATTTCTAGGACTGAATGGGGTATAGTATTAGGAACTGCACGAATAGAGGTCTTTACTGTTAGCTCCTTCTTGCCTTCTTTGTCCCTGTATGAAAGAAAGGCAATAAAACCAGGTCAAAGGAAATCCCAGCCAATGGGTCACTCCACACCCAAGGACCAAAGTTTTTGCCATACCATTACTAAGACATTAGATGTCACAATGGCATTGAGGACACAACACTGCAGTGCCTTCTTGTGGCACCACTGATACTCAATACCATCCCTAAAGAATTCAAACTATTTTTCTCTCTGTAGGTAATAGGCCAAACATATCAGAACTGATTATTAAGAGTCACCTATTTTCCCTTTGACTCTGATTTTTAAATGAGAGCCCAATAATCCAATATAACAATAAGAACGCTGCCAAAGTCAACCCTGTTCAATTTAGTCAGCCACACAAAGAAAATATATGCTCTATATCTGTTCAAAATTGAAGAGCTGTATAATTATTTGTTACTATCTCTCTGTGCCTTCTCATTTTTCTACAATACCCACACATAGAAATTAGTACTCTGTAAAATTCTCAGATTCATTCAAGGCATATAACAATTTCAGAAGATTAAAAATATAAATGCAAAAAAAATGTGTATCCAATTAGTTTTGTTTCAAAAATAGTACCTTTTATATTCAAAATTCATAATCTTATAATTTAAAAATTACAATTTTTAATATAATAGTGTTTTCTCAATAACTATTTTTAACTCATTGCTTTTAAATTAATTTAAATGTTTAGGTCTTTCTTATCTTTATTGCTTTTAATTTTTTAAATTAAGTTATTTTTTAAGTGAGAGGAGGGGAAATAGTGAGACAGACTTCTGCATGTGCCCCACCTGGGATCCACCCAGCTACCTCCATCTGGGGCTGATGCTTGAATCAACTGAGCTATTTTTAGCACCTGAGGCGGACACACTCAGAACAACCAAGCTGTCCTCAGTGTCCGGGCCAACGCTTAGACCAATCAAGCCAATCGAGTTGCAGAAAGGCAAGAGGGAGAGAAGAAGAGGGAGGGGGAGAGAAGCAGATAGTCACTTCTCTTGTGTGCCCTGACTGGGAAATGAACCCAGGATGAACGCACTGGGCCAACACTCTACCCACTGAGCCAACTGGCCAGAGTTTTATCTTTATTACTTTTAAAGTCAAAAATAAAACTATCCAATTTTATTACCTAGGTTCTATATACCATTTTAAATGAAAGAATAGTAATTTCTTTACATGAGAATTAACAGAAATATTTATATAGACAACCAAGCAATTTTACCAAAGGAAAACATTGAAAAAAATTAAGTAAATTATACATCTTTTCTTCCAAGAAGTTAAAATCATTTTAGAAATGTTTTTATTAATTCTTTCAATATTCCTACATATGTAATAGGGAATGTATTAGCCTATTTTACAAATGTTATGGAGAATAATTTAAAAAAAAATTTTTTTACAGTGACAGAGAGAGGGATAGACAGGGACAGACAGACAGGAACTGAGAGAGATGAGAAACATCAATCATTGGTTTTTTGTTATGACACCTTAGTTGTTCATTGATTGCCTTCTCATATGTGCCTTGACCACGGGCCTTCAGCAGACCGAGTGACCCCTTGCTTGAACCAGCGACCTTGGGTCCAAGCTGGTGAGCTTTGCTCAAACCAGATGAGCCCACGCTCAAGCTGGCCACCTCGGGGTCTCGAACCTGGGTCCTCTGCATCCCAGTCTGACGCTCTATCCACTGCGCCACTGCCCAGTCAGGCTGAAAAATTATTAATCATCATATAATACATCTTAAAATTGTAGCAATAGGAAGAACTAGGAATAAAATTCAGATCTCCTATTGATACAATTCTTGGACCAAAAAGATATTAATGAATCCATATAAGTAACTGGACCTAACTTCTCCAATTCATAATTTAAAACCATTCCTATGGATATTGACAAAAAAAATTTTTTTGGAAAGTCCCCTAACTTTTAGTAGAAATAATAAAATGCTCTCAAAAGTTAAAATACACATGTATATACACACACACAAACACACTCATACACATTGCTCACCACTTTAATCTCTCCATAATAGCAATAAAAAGTTTAGAAATTGTAACACTTCACGTATACAATTTAAAATATCAGTTTACCTCTCTTTTAATAATGGGATCAGGATGGTCTAAGCATTCAATTATTGTCATCTGGTGTTGAAGAGCCAGAGAGGGATCCTGTTGGATAACATAGGTAAGAGCCTTCAGTCCTAAAAGCAAAGATCACATCATATAAAGTGACCTGAAACAAATACTCAGCAAATTTCAAAACCTCTCTTTGTAATTTCTATCAAAAGATCCAATCATCTTACCTAAATATTTGAGATTTATTTTATGTGACAGGACAAATTTTCCAATGCACTTGGCAGCCTTCTCAAGTAATTCTGACTTGGGATAAACAGAATAGACTGTATGCACACATTCAAACAGAATAGCTAGAGAAAGAAAATATAAAAATGTCAGTGATCATGTTAAGGTATAACAAAAAAACATGTTTGTGTAGAATTCATAACAAAACAAACTAATTGGAAGGTCAGTTTTAGTCAAAAACCTTTTTACAGAAAAATTCAAAGATATAAACTTTACTGTTTTCAGGCTTATATTATTATTAGGACTACGTTACCACAGTATAAAGAGAATTATGTGTAGTAATAGATAAACATGATATTCATTCATGCAGCAAGTATTTACTGAGCACCTCCTACATGCCAGGCATTGCTCTAGCAGTTTGGATACAGCAGTGAATGAACAGACAAAACCCTGCCCTCCAGGAGCTCACATTCCAATGGACACATAGTATTATATTCATTGACCCTACAGAATTAGATATTCCTAACACCCCTTAAATGCTTTAAAATATTTTCGGGCAGTTTTTACCACTTGTAAAAAAAAACTGTATATGTGGTTTATTTCACTATAATCATTTTGGGATGCCCTAGCATTTATTTCAAAGTAGAGCCACTGCTCAAAAATTTCCAAGTCACTTCTTTCAAATTAACCTCAAAGAATATAGAACAGCCTGACCTGTGGTGGTGCACTGGATAAAGCGTTGACCTGGAAATGCTGAGGTCGCCGGTTCGAAACCCTGGGCTTGCCTGGTCAAGGCACATATGAGAGTTGATGCTACCAGCTCCTCCCCCTCCTCTCTCTCTGTCTCTCTCTCCCTCTCTGTCTCTCTTTCTCCCTCTCTCTCTCCTCTCTAAAAATGAATAAATAAAATTTTTAAAAAATTAAAAAAAAAAAGAATATAGAACAATCTACTGAACATCTTGATAGTGTTCAATATGATTTTCTCATTTAGTCAAAGATCTGATATATATAATATATGATCAAAGTGGACACTAAAATTTTTTTCAAACTCTTTTAAAGAGCATGAGTGAGTCAAGGTACTGGAGCTTTGCCATGATAAAGAAGAATCCGTGAGCCCCATTAGGTCTTGCCTGCCCTGTCCAATCACAGTATGAGAAGTGAGACAGTATCAGCAGACTTTAAACAGTTCTAGTACAGACTGAAGAATATCAAGTGTCCTTGACAGAATCACTCCTCTGTTTCCAAAAGCTTAAAACATTACATTTGACACTTCTTTGTATTCAAGACAGATTCTGAATATTCAACTACCTATGTTTTACACTACTTTGTCTATCAATAGAGGCACACATTAGTATTGTGTAAAAAACTTTATGGAACCCCTTTCTATAGGGAGTTATATAGAACTCAGGAATATAAATTTCTCATTTAGGGCCCTGGCTGGTTGCTCAGTGGATAGAGCATCAGCCTGGCATATGGACATCCAGGGTTTGATTCCTGGTCAGACTACACAAGAAAAGGGACCATTTGTTTCTCTTCCCCTCCCCCTTCTCTTCCTCTTGCTCTCCTGCAGCTAGTGACTCAACTGGTTTGAGAGTCAGCCTCAGGTGCTGAGGATAGCTTGGTTGATTCGAGCATTGGCCCCAGATGGGGTTGCCAGGTGTATCCCAATCGAGGCACATGTGAGAGCCTGTCTCACTATCTCCCCTCCTTTCACTTAAAAAAAAAAAAAAAAGAATTTCTCCTTCAGAAGAGAACACACTTTAATTAAAGGAAAACCTACAAAGTTAATTGAACCTTAAAAGATACTTTGTATATTCAGATATTGCACTATAATATGTCAAAAAGTTGACTTTACAACTTTATGAACTGAACAAAAAGAGCCTTAACTATATCATCTAGGGCAGGAGTGGCAAGTACCACTAAATCCAGCCTGCAGCCTATTTTTGCAAGCCTGTGAACTAAGAATGGTTTTTATATTTTTTGAGATATAATTGATATATAACATTATATTACTTTCAGGTGTATAATTACATGTTTTAAAAGTTGTAAAACAAAACAAGCAAAAACACAAAGGAAAATACATGATGAAAACGTACGTGCCTTACAAGCCTAAAATATTTACCATCTGGCCCAATTTTCAGAAAATGTTTGCTAAATCCTGAACTAATGTGACAGTCTTAAGCAAGATTAAAAATGATGATGCTCCATTTTCTATTATAATTGACATATTTTCCTTTGTGGATTCCGATCATTCAGAACTCTCCTGTTATCAAACTGTTTTGCTACATATAAAAACTTCTCATTACTCATCTAAAGTCTGAATTTTTTTTTAGAGAGAGAGGAAGGGGGAAAAAGAGGGGGGGGAGAAGAGGGAGAGAGAAAAAAAGAAAGGAAAAGAGAGAACCATCGATTTGTTGTTCCACTTATTTATATATTTATTGGTTGATTCTTGTATGCGCCCCGACCAGAGATCACACTCACAATCTTGGTATTGGGACAACACTCTAGCCAACTGGGATACCCGACCAGAGCTAAAATCTAAACTTTTATAAATACATGCTCATACAATTTCTGGAAAGCTAGTATAGATAAAATAGTTCAAAAACAGCACTTACTAGTCACCTCAGGCATAATGAGCTGAAAAAAAATTTAATAGATTTCAAAATGATTTTTCTACCTAAAACTAAGTCCCTTTACTTTCCAACTCCAAAAAAATCTGAGTAAGTCCATAATATAAGTCCATAAATGACAAAGCAGCCACTGTGCTGTCTTTTCTCTACAGTGGTTAAAAGTGCTTCTGAGGATGTCTAAACATAAAAACATAATGTAGAGCTTTATTTACTCTTCCAGAGCAACCTAGGTCCTAACCAAAATACTATCAGGCCAAAATTACCAAATTAAAAATTAGTAACATTCTAACATCTATGACACTGTGGATTTATCATAAATATTTTGGGTTGCAATATGCACAAAAATTGAAGAAGTTCTACTGATACCTTACCTTTCAGACTAGACTTGACTTTAGTCTTCAGTAAGCTATGTCTCTGTCTCCTGACACCAGTCTGTCTGGGAGGTGGGAGCCCAGGTTCCCCACTCTGCCCTCTTTGGCACTTTGAGAGGAGGGAATCCTGGCTCCTGGGCGGGAGATACGAGTATCTCCTAATACTGCCCTGCCTGCGAGAGGGAGGGCTACCTCATTATCGCCCCTATGTTGCCTCTGCTTCACTGACACTGAGGAGGTGGCCTTAGTATCCCTGACCAGTGATGAAAGCCCAGACTTTCCACTAGCTTCTGTTCCAGGGGTCTCAAACTCGCGGCCCGCAGGCCGCATGCGAACAATTTTGTGCGGCCCGCAGACTAATCCACGAAGTTCAAAATATTTTGGATAAAATTAAGTAAGCCTAGGGGCCTACTTGTATTTTTCATTTCTCTAGCATCCTAGCTAGATATTAGCTTAGTTAACAGCAGTTGTGATGCGAACTACAGTTTCTGGTCGTTTTGTGACACTGAGTAAACTGCATGTACGATTGTGCTTGTTGTACTGATTTTTTTTTGTTTTCAACTGCAGTGAGAAAAGTGTTGCGTAACAGTTGCCTTTTGTAGACCTAGTGCGGCCCGCCGAATGACTGTGATCTTGCTCTGCGGCCCACATGCTGAGTTGAGTTTGAGATCCCTGCTCTAACACCAGCCCAGCAAAGAGGGGGTGGGGTATCTTGTTACTACTTACTCCTGGATAATGCGAAATCCAGGCTTCCCATATCAACTCCACTGACCATGCAAGCAAGGGTGTCCCTGCTAACACCTGGCTTCTCTCCACCAGCCCACGGGGAGGGTTGGGGCACCTCCTTATGCCTGGTGAGGGTGGAAATCCCAGCTCTCCACTGTCGTTGCTGCAGTGGGTGGATTACAGTTTTTTTTCTGTATTGTGCTTGGCTAGAATAGAGGGGCTAGTCTCTAAATGTGTTCTATCTCGCTAGTTTGCCCTTTTCTTCTCAAGGTATTTTTGTCTGCACCTGTTGGCATTTTCAGGTTGCTGACTCTCCTGTACCCAGTCTGGGGTACATGAGACAAAAAGAAAACGCAAGGTTTTCACCATGGTGTCGTTCCTTGTGTCCCAAGGTCCCTAACCAGTCTACCTTCATTTCTCCACCTTTCAGAGCCTTATGTTTATTTTACATATAATGTCCAGGGTTTTCAGGTACACTTAATGTGAAAAACAGGGAAAGGTACTTCTGTCTACCTCTGATGGTTATGTCCTTCATGCTCCATTTTATATAATTCTCCAATTTACTAGTTTACTAAAAATGTCATTCTCATCTTATCAGTACCCTGCTCAAAAGTCATCCATACCTCCAAATTTATACAGTATGAAATCCAAACTCATTTGACTGCCATGTAAAGACCTGTATATCTTGGCCTTTCCACTGCTGCCACTATGAACCATCCATTCAGGCTTAGGGTGTCTCTGTTCTCTGAAAGTGTTATAAGTATCTCCACTTCTGAACCTTGTCCCATGATCTCTCTTCCTAGAACTCCCTTCAGCCCCCTTCTTCCTCTCTAAATCCTACCTGTCTCTCAGGGTCATATTACATCAGTAATCACAGTGATCTCTGCCACCTCTACACTCCGGCAGTACTTACTCCCTGTGCCATCCCTTTGCATTCTGCCTTACACTGGTCTTATGCTTTCATACACAAGTTATCTCTTCCATTATATTATAAATTCCTTACAGGCAAAACTACATTTTATATTTCTTCATAGCCTCTACATCACTTCATATAATGCCTGGCACATAGCAGATACTCAATAAACATCTTTGATGTGATTTTATCTTGATCTGAAGAGAAAGTTACAATAATGAACTTCTATAAACACACAGTTTAGAAAGTATTAATACTGAGACTCAGTCAGACAGATAACTGATAAAAGTTTTATCTTCTTTTCCTTCCGTTCCATTAAAACACATTACTCACTGATGAACCCAGTGCCAGAACCTGGGATTTGCTGGTGAGTAAGACAGACACAGTCCCTTCCCATAGGAAGTTTATAATTGAAAAGTCACATTCTTAAACAATAAAATATTTATATTAGGATTACTAGAGAATACTCTACTGTTGATTAAGTCAACATTAGCTATAAATTAGATCCATACATATATGGGCTAAAAAGCATAATCATGAAGAGATGAACAAAGGAAATAAAACAACAGAACTGTTGATAGTTTCTGTGGAAGGCAAAACACTGGCCTGACAGCCCACAAAGAAACCAACTGCTGGTGTTGGCTGCTTTCAGCAATCTTAGTAAGAAAAGTGTGTCCTAGTGGAAACATTTTTAAAAAATCTTTCACCAGGTATACAGTCATTTCCAAATCAAAAGGAACAGGTAACAGTGGTTATCTCCAGAAAGGGGAAGTGGAAGGTGGATGGTAAAGATGGAAGGAACACTTACTGTTCACTGTATACCTTTTGTACCTTTTGAATTTTGAACCATGTGCATATATTACCTAGTCAAAAAAATAAAAAATTAAAGCTGAAATGCAATTACAAAATAAGCTTTCTTCAAGAAAAACATTCTTAACTGATTTTAAACAGAATTCCTAAAGAGCCTTCCAAACTTTTATCTTAGACACTGATTATTCTCAAGCAAAACTTAACTTACTTTAGCTCCCTCCAAAAACTGTGACACTTCTCTGTGTCTTCTGACAGCTGCTAGCCAAACCACCTGCCTCAATTAAGGTCATCCTTATGTCTGGCCCCTTATTCTCCTCATTACACAGCAGGATCCTAGATAGTATCAACTGTTCATGACACTACACACTCATGAGAGCAAGGGCTATGTCTACTTTAGTCGTCCTTTAATCTCTCACACTAATCATGGAGGAATATAAATCTATCAACTCTTCCTCAATCTGTACCTCATATACAAATCAAGGTTTTGTTTTGTAGGCATTCAATAAGCACTGGTTGCAAACTAAACAACTCTTACTGCCTTTGATTACCACTTATACATGCAAAACATATATCTGTCCTTTTAAATTTACTATCCCAATTCACTACCATTTGCATTATTTTTCCTGTACTAGTCTTATGCACACAATCCTGTCTCCTCATTCCGAATGCACCTTTGTCAAGTATTTTTATTACAATTAAACTACTTTAATTTCTGCCCTCTACCCTACAATTCTATAACCATTGTTTTTAAAGATCCAGTTCACCGGCCCTGGCCGGTTGGCTCAGCGGTAGAGCGTTGGCCTAGCGTGCGGAGGACGCGGGTTCGATTCCCGGCCAGGGCACACAGGAGAAGTGCCCATTTGCTTCTCCATCCCCTCCCCTTCCTTCCTCTCTGTCTCTCTCTTCCCCTCCCGCAGCCAAGGCTCCATTGGAGCAAAGAGGGCCCGGGCGCTGGGGATGGCTCTGTGGCCTCTGCCTCAGGCGCTAGAGTGGCTCTGGTCACAACATGGCAACGCCCAGGATGGGCAGAGCATCGCCCCCTGGTGGGCAGAGCGTCGCCCCATGGTGGGCGTGCTGGGTGGATCCCGGTCGGGCGCATGCGGGAGTCTGTCTGACTGTCTCTCCCTGTTTCCAGCTTCAGAAAAATGAAAAAAATAAAATAAAAAATAAAAAAAAGATCCAGTTTACCATGGTCTGAAAGAACCAGTAATGCTCTCCATCACCCACTTCACAGCACTTTACCAGACTAAGAAGTGGCTTCTCATTTTATCTCTCTCAATGCCTCTTCTACTACTCTTCTCCACAGCATGCAAAGTTCAAATTGTTTTACTTCTATCTTTTAAATATCTCCAAATACCCCAATTTCTTCACTGAAATTTCTCAGACTGATCAATAAACAACTAATAATTCCTCCCTCTGGCTATTAAGATTGGAAGTTTTTTTGGTTACTCTTCTGAGTTTTCCACCCTCCTCCCCCAACTTACTCTTGTCCCCTATCACTAAATTATCCTTTCAAATTATGTAAAATGATATATAAAGAACTATTGTCTCTCTACAAATAGTATATTATTGCACATATCTATATATCCATACCTCTGTCTTATTCACCCTTCAGTTCTGTTCTTAAATATAAATACATTTTATAGAAACGCTCCTTGTTCTCCCCCTCCCTTAGGACTGGCTGCTCTATTCTCCCACAGCACCCTACCATTCTCCTTCACAACACTTACAGCACCTGGCCCTTTCCGCCTACCCAGTCTCTGAGCTCAGTGGTAAGTTTTATTCACAGCTGTATTCCAAGTATCATCTTGCACAGGGCCTGACAAATAAGAGAAATCTAAGAAATATTTGACAACTAGTTGACTAATTGATGTATATGAGAACTGGCTTATTAAATATGGAACAGGTCTACTGAGTTTATGAATATTTTTATTAAGAAATAATTTCTCATCTTTGGCCAGTTGGCTCAGTGGATAGAGCATCAGCCTGGTATATGGACATCCCGAATTTGACGTCCCGAATTGTGTCCCAGCCTGGTCAGGGCACACAAGAGAAGCGACCATCTGCTTCTCCTCCCCCCACCACACACACACACACTTCTCTCTCTCTTCTCCTCCCACAGCCAGTGGCTTGGTTGGTCCAAGCATCAGCCCTGGATGATGGAGATAGCTCAGTTGATTCAAGCATCAGCCCCAGATGGGGCTGATGGGTGGATTCCAGTTGGGGTGCATGCAGGAGTCTGCCTCACTCTCTACCCTTCTCTTACTTAAAAAGAAAGAAAGAATTCTCTTAAAAATAAAGTCTTGGCCCTGGCCAGTTGGCATAGTGTTAGAGTGTTGGCCTTGCGTGTGAAAGTCCCGGGTTCAATTCCCGGCCAGGGCACACAGGAGAAGCTCCCATCTGCTTCTCCACCCCTCTCCCTCTCCTTCCTCTCTGTCTCTCTCTTCCCCTCCCACAGCCAAGGCTCCACTGGAGCAAAGTTGGCCCAGGGCACTGAGGATGGCTCCATAGCCTCTGCCTCAGGCTCTAGAATGGCTCTGGCTGCAGAGGAGCAATGCCCAAGAGGGGCTGAGCATCGTCCTCTGGTGGGCATGCCAGGTGGATCCCAGTCGGGTGCCTGCAGGAATCTGTCTTCCTATCCCCTGCTTCTCATTTCGGGGGGGGGGGGGGGGGAAGTCTTAAAAGAGAGACAAATATAATAATGAATTTAGGTCATGAATTTAGGTCAATATTTAAAAGAATGTGATGATTTCACATTATTTCAATTAATTATTCAATGCTTCCATTGAAAAATAACCCAAAGAATCAACTTAAAAATTGACATATATACAAAGAGAAAGCAAAGAAAAATAAAAAAGAAAAAAATTAACAAAGTTCTATTGGAATTTGTAGTATTCTGACAGAGATTCAGCTATAATTCTGAAAAATACTATAAATCTTTAGAGTAGTATTTACCTGTTACTTACCGTATGTGACATTGTGATTTAACTCGGCTCTTCGTAAGGATTCATCAAGAACATCATACATTAATTCACTTGTCCTGTTTAAAAGATATTTTATTTGTAATAGAAATATAGTATTATAACTCAATAAAATATAGTTTTTCAAACTCTCTCTTTAAAACTGAGGATCTACAAAAAGGAAGTGAAAAAAATTCATTTTATGAAGCTATGAGAATTTCACTTCTTTACATTACATTTCCTCTTTTTAAGTTGACTAATCAATGAAGATAGACATAAGTCAATCAACTCTCTCTTCAACCTGTACCTAGTTTACAAATCAGGTTTTCATTTGGTTGAACACATTATCTTTTATAATTTTCTTTATAACAAAATATTTCTACCTGTTTCTAGTTACTACAGTAATACCTCTCATATCCAATTATTCCACATAGTACTTCATCTATATTTAAACTTCATAATTTAAAAAATGTATTCAAATACTAGTTTTTCTCTGAGCAACAGTGAGTTCTTTAGAAAGAAAAGTTTAACTTTTATTTATGTCAAATATAAAGAAAATTAACCAATCTGTACCATTCCTTATGTCTTTATGATCACTAACTACTGTTTAGTATTTGGGTTGAAGCAGATACTGCAAGAAAATGCAGTACTTTATATAGAGTCCTACATTCACTCATCCTCCTGCCTAGAAAAGTCCTCTCCAAGATGCCAGTGTGAAAACTATGGCTTCTCAACTGGAATTCTTGTATGTCTTACAAATTCAGAAAGCACTAACAGAAATAAAAACTACCTCAACACAGAATATACACAGTAGTCTTGCAGAGATTGTACACTATAAAGCAAACAAACAAAAAGATCAAAATAATCTGGGGCTATACAGATTGTTTATCATGTATCTTTCTCAAAAATATCTTCTTTTTCTACAAATATACAGCTATAAAATTCAATCTGAAGTGCGTGTTCTTTTCTGATGCCTTGACTGAAGTACAAATATCCAGTCAGAATCCAGAACCATAGTCTAAAATCCTTCATTTTATCATGTAAGCATTTCTTCCAGACAATAACCATATAGGCATCACAAATTCTCCCCCCAAAATTCAGTAATGCTACACCTAGATTACAGTCTAATTTCTTAATTTTAAAAGCCAATGTCTGTGGCCCTGGCCGGTTGGCTCAGTGGTAGAGCGTCGGCCTGGCGTGCAGGAGTCCTGGGTTCGATTCCCGGCCAGGGCACACAGGAGAAGCGCCCATCTGCTTCTCCACCCCTCCCCCTCTCCTTCCTCTCTGTCTCTCTCTTCCCCTCCAGCAGCCAAGGCTCCATTGGAGCAGAGTTGGCCCGGACGCTGAGGATGGCTCCATGGCCTCTGCCTCAGGCGCTAGAATGGCTCTGGTTGCAACAGAGCGATGCCCCAGATGGGCAGAGCATCGCCCCCTGGTGGGCATGCCGGGTGGATCCCTGTTGGGCGCATGCGGGAGTCTGTCTGACTGCCTCCCTGTTTCCAACTTCAGAAAAATACCAAAAAAAAAAAAAAAAAAGCCAATGTCTGGTGTAAGAGTTATAATTAACCACATGAAATGTAGAAACATTTGCAGACATGATCAAGCTAAATATAAATAACCTAAAAAGCAGAATGCTGTAAAACACAAGAAAAAACTAAAACGATATAAAAATCCATAAATATAAGAAGATTTCTAGTAAATGCTTTCAATTAAATATATTAGAATCTCATAACATTTTTACTTTATCACATTGAGTTAATCATGCCTTAAGAAATGTAAGATTTATGTTAACATAAAATCTCATTAGAGTTAGGACAATCCAGGAGAAAATATTTTAATGTTTCACATTATAAAAACATTCCAATCTTTATTAACTCTAATTGCGCCTAATTTCTATTAAACTGAGCTCTTTGAGGGTAAGCGCTTAGACATCTGTGTATGTATTCTCCAAATTCAATCATGAAAGTAAGAAGGATGAAAGATAATGAATTAGTACATTTAGTAAACTCACTAAAAGCCCCAAAGTTACTTCCTGACAACATATGATGGCATTAAGTCTTTTTAGATCAGTAAGATACATTACTATGAAATTTATGGTTTTAAGAGAATTCCAGTAAACTCCAACTAGAGCTCCACAATAAGATATGTTAGATTATGTAAAATAAAATTTAATTAGTTTGGGGGGGGTTGTGAAACAAACAGAGACAGACAAGTAGGGAGAGAGATGAGAAGCATCAACTCCTAGTTGTGTCACTTTTTAGCTGTTCATTGACTGTTTCTCACATGTGTGTTGATGGGGCAGGGGGCCCCAGCTGAGCCCTTGCTCAAGCCAGCAACCTTGGGCTTCAAGCCAGTGACTTTAGGCTCAAGCCAGTGACCTTGGGGTTTCAACCCCAGGACCTCAGCATCCCAGGGCTACGATCTATCCACTGCGTCACCACGGTCAGGCTAGTACAAGCAATTCTAAAGTGTGCATCTTCTCCATCACATCCTGGTTTTCAGCCTAGTTTTCAATCAGGATTGAGTGTTATAAACACAGTAAAAGGTAAAATAGCAATACCAAGAGTGATACATCCCAGTTAGCACTTATCAGGAGCTAACAGGATGCTGACAAGGCATTACTAGGAGCAACAGCCTAGAAGGCAATCCCTTCATAGGTAGGCTAAGAATCAGAATATAAATGAATCCTACTGCATAAAAGAGAACCATATCTCATAAAGTCAGAACACAGATTAGCAAATATTTTCTTAAGACAGAAACACTTCAGGGACTCCAGCCATGATCCTTGCTCTCAAGGATCTAAAATCTAATTGGACTTGCTCTCAAACAGTTCAGAAAAAAATTTTAAATAAAAATAATATGTGCACACATGCACATACTGAAAGAGAGAAAGAATGAGCAAATGCAAATGATTGATGGATCTAGATAAAGGGCATAAAAGAGCTCCTTGTAGTATTCTTGGAACTTTTCAGTTTGAAAAGCTACAGCAAAATAAAAATTTATGAAATGCATATATAATTGGAAAGATACTCATAAAAAGTTTAATACAAATTGGCTAAAAGAGTAATTCAGACAAATGAATTAAGAAGGTAAAGCCCTGGCTGGATAGCTCAGTTGGTAGAGCACTGCCCTGAAGCACAGAGGTTGCCGATTCAACCCCCAGTCAGGGCACACACAGGAGCAAGGAACAGACTGAAGTTCCTGTCTTTCTCTAAAATCAATACAATAAACAAAGAAGAAGAAGAAAGAGGAGAAGGAAGAGGAGGAGGAGGAAGAAGAGGAGGAGAAGGAGGAGGAACAGAGGGAAGAAGGGAGGGAGGGAGGGAGGGAGGGAGGGAGGGAGGGAGGAAGGGAGGAAGGAAGGAAGGAAGGAAGGAAGGAAGGAAGGAAGGAAGGAAGGAAGGAAGGAAGGGAGGGAAAAAAAGAAAGAAGAGAAAGAGAGAAAGAGAGAAAGAGAGAAAGAGAGAAAGAGAGAAAGAAAGAAAGAAAGAAAGAAAGAAAGAAAGAAAGAAAGAAAGAAAGAAAGAAAGAGAAAGAAAGAGAAAGAGAGGGAGGGAGGGAGGGAGGGAGGGAGGGAGGGAGGGAGGAAGGGAGGGAGGGAGGGAGGGAGGGAGGGAGGGAGGGAGGGAGGGAGGAAGGAAGGAAGGAAGGAAGGAAGGAAGGAAGGAAGGAAGGAAGGAAGGGGGAGGGAGGGAGGGAGGGAAAGGGAAAGAAAACAAAGGAAGAAGGAAGGAGGAGGAGGAGGGGGAGAAGGGGAGGAGGAGGAGGAGGAGGAGGAGGAGGAGGAGGAGGAGGAGGAAAAGCACTCATATTCAAATAGAGCAAGGATTAGCAAACTATAGTCCCTTGGCCTCATCTGTTCAGCTGTCTATTTTTGTGTGGCTAAGAATCGTTTTTACCATTCTTTGGGGGAGGCAATCAAAATAGCGTTATATGACACATAAAATGTATGAAATAAAAGTTTTAATGTCCATAAAAAGTTTTATTAGCTGTGCTCATTTATTTATGTACTGTCTATGGCTGTTTTTGAGCTATATAACAGTAGAGTTGAATGGTTGCAACAGCCAACATACAGTTCATGAAGCCTAAATATTTATTATCTTGCCCTTGACAGAAAGTTTCCCAACCCCTAAACTAAAATGACTAAGAAAGCTAAAGCTTCACAGAAAATATAAAGCTCCAGAGGTACCTTTCACTAGGATGGGATTTAGAGAAGCAGAGTCAGGATTATCCCAGCAACCTGAATCTATGTTTGATTAAATTTATGGTTTATTTATTACTACTAAAACAATTAAGCATTGGGAGAATCTGGCTTATCTTGAAGCCTCCACATGACTACGGCCTACCCTAGGACTATCACACTTAGTTTACCTTTGATCATCTTTTCCCAGAAGTCCTAGTATTCTCAAGAGCTGAATTTGTAACCATGGTGCTGGGACACTGTGATAATTGAAATCTACTGGGAGCTTTCCTCCAATTACTTGCTTCAAAATTGTTACAAAACTCCCAGTCAAGTCTTTATATCCAAATGAATTCTCCTGCATCCAAAACACAAAATAAAATAAATCACACAAAACACTTCCTGTTAATGTCTTAATACATATAAAATACACTTGGTTTAAATGCCATATAGAATCTATTGATAACTTAATACATGTTGACTTAGAAATTCCATGTTCACATTTAATGAACCTGCTCTCATCTGCTTAATTTCTTCCCTGATGAAACTCCTCTGGCTATGTGATACAAAGCTGAATCATCCCCCCAAAAACTTCTACTTCTCCCTACTTGTTCCCATACGGTATAATCACATTTCAAAAGTTCCAACAATTTATCTTATATAGAACCTTTAACAGCCAATACCAGCAATTCAATTAAAAAAATAAATAAAAGAACTGGCATATTGAAAAAGGGCTATAATATCTCTACTTCTGATGAAAGTCAGGGCCTGTGTGCAATCTCTGAACCCTGTTTACAAGACTTCTTATGCAAATGAGCTAAATGTGTTCTAGATGGAAGAGCACAGAGCACAGCCAAGACTACTCAAATATTTAAACCCTCCAAAATCAGTGAATCTGTCTATTAAAAACTAATTAACCCTAGAGTACTTAAACATGTTTGTGTACCTTCATTATCTACCTGACTAATCTCTTGGGCTGGGGAAATTATATACATATTCCTCAAAATGAACACTAGATTTGTCATTGTAAATTTTATTATATTATCAAGGACAAAATTTTTTAAAGGAAATAATAGCTCTTTCAAAGTTTGGTACATGTTAGAGAAAAAATAAGATTTAATATCAAATATCTATATCATACTATTTTGGGACATTATGCATAAAAGTAAAAAACCTTCAGTTCTATAATTTTAAATTCAATTCACAGCACATCCCATTTTGTTATGCAGTACCAGGGAAATTTCTCACAAATGTATACTTTGGGAAATAAAGGGTTTCAGGCAATACACTGGGGCTGGATTAGTAAAAACCCATGTCACCATTTAGAAAATTTTTTTACCATACAATTCAGCCCTCCTAAATTTTCTGACACAATATCAATGTATGGCATCAACATTGTAGTCTATACCCTACACAACACTTACAAGCTCTCCTCGTTTCTATAGACTGTAATGCACCCCATGAAGTTGTATAAAACAGTGGTCCCCAACCTTTTTTGGGCCATGGACCGGTTTAATGTCAGCAAATATTTTCAAGGACCGGCCTTTAGGGTGGGATGGATAAATGTATCACGTGACTGAGACAAGCATCAAGAGTGAGTCTTACGACGGATGTAACAGAGGGAATCTGGTCATTTTTTAAAAATAAAATATCGTTCAGACTTAAATATAAATAAAATGGAAATAATGTAAGTTATTTATTCTTTCTCTGTGGACCGGTACCAAATGACCCACGGACTGGTACCGGTCCACGGCCCAGGGGTTGGGGACCGCTAGTATAAAAGACAATCACTGCTTGAAAAACGACAAATCTGCAAATTTCAATCACCTTCCTACCTACCATTTTTCTGTTTTTGAAACAATATAAAAAGAATTTAGGCATTAAAAAAAAAAAAGAAACGTCTGAGGAGGGGCAGACGTTGATGGAGGGAGACGCCTTGGGGTGGCGAATACACAATGCAATATAGAGAGGAAGTATTGTAGAACTATACCTGTGAAACCTATATAATTTTATTAACCAATGTCACCCCAACAAATTCAATAAAAAACATTTTTAAAAGACTTATTCTGTAGTGTGCCTACAACTCATGCTATTAATACAACTTGCAAAAATTACTATTTAGAAGTCAATAATAAAAACTTGAGATCTGGCCAGACAGCTCAGTTGGTTAGAGCATTGTCCTGATATGCAACCTTTGTGGGTTCAATCCCCAGGCAGGGTACATGCAGGAACAGTCTGATGTTTCTCTCTCTCTCACTCTCTTCCTCTCCCTATATAACTCTATTTGAAAAAATTAAAAAATAAAAAACTTGAAGTGTTAAGCAAGCATTTGACTGAAAAATCTGAGGGTTTTTAAAAAATTCCATAATTATATTTTTCTAATGGCAACTACTTAGTACCTGCTGACACTTACAACTTACCTTAATCAATCTGTGGTATATGTGCAAGGAAGCAGCCATGACCCCAACATCTCGGTCACAAAGTGCTTTCCGAAACTTAGTATGGATATGTTGTACTTGATTAGGAGCAATGAGATGGAATTTGTATAATGCCAGAACAGCTTTTCTTCGTATAATCTCCCTAAAGATAAAAAATAAAATCTAAACAAACTATTTTTTTAAACTAAGTAAATCATGAATTAAATTTTTAGTAACCTTACATATACATCTTGCATATAATGTCTGAAGAGATTTTCTAGTACACTTTTAATAAATGTTTTATAGTTTGGTGAATTAGAATAAATAAATTAATAAATGTATAATTCTCTCTCTCTCTTCTCTCTAAAATCAATAAATAAATCTTTAAAAAAGAATACCTTTCATAAGATTCCTATCAAATGGTCATCTAGCTTCCGCTAAATTCCATTAACAAGCAACTCACTATCTTCCTAGGCAAACTATACCATGATGGATTTTTTTAAACATAGAAAGAATTAACAAGTTAATTAGTAGTAATACTATGGTGATGTAAACAACATCCCAATGTATTGCTACTGGGTATCAACCAATATTAGTTCTGGGAGAGAAAAGGTAAATGAGGTCAGAAAAAAAAACAAAAAACCTCTGAACAGGCTCAGGAACACCTAGGCCTGGCCCTAAGTGGTGGTCCTAGCACAAGACATCAAGATACCTGGATTCCGGCTGTTTGTCTGGCATGCTGAAATACATACAGCCAGGGATTCAGAGTCCAGTCCAACCCGTTTCACATCTTCTTGATGACATCCACTAGCCTACCTGTAGTTCTGACCCATGTTCTTTAGCTCTTCACTGCATAACATGTAATTAGATACAGCCATACTGCAGAAGCAGAATTTCAAAGTCTGAACTCTAACTAGTAGAAGATAGGAAAATTCAGGATTTGAAATTAGAGTGGATGAGAAGCAATTGGGAAAAAAAATCAACTCTCAGAAGAATTTCATATAATGAGTCAGTAAATATGATTGCCACAAAGGAATGGTGGTATGGAAGTTTTATACAAATATATGCTCTGGCTTGACGTGTGGTGGTGCAGTGGCTAGAGCATCAACCTGGAATGCTGAGGTCTCCAGTTTGAAGCCCTAGGCTTGCCCCTTCAAGGAACATACAATAAGCAACTACTTTGAGTTGATGCTTCCCACTCTTCCCCTCACCCCATTTCTCTCTCTCTCTCCTCTCTTGAAAATCAATAAATAAAATCATTTTTTAAAATAAAAATAAAAATAATAAAAATATGCTCCGCTATGATCAGATCAACGCATAATTGTCTAAGAAAAGCTAATATTTTATTTCCAGTAATTATCTGTCAATACTCATCATTTGGTTTAAACCAAGATTTGACATAAATAAAACATTATAACAAGTCTGAAGAATCTACCACTTAGTAAAACTATCATTTTAGTTATTTTTTAAAAAATACAGACCATGAGTCAATATTTTATAATCTTAGAACACAAAAATACTGACTTAAAGCATATGAAAAATATATTGTATAAGTAACAAAAAAAATCTTATCAAGAATGTACACATAACTGGCCCTGGCTGGTTGGCTCAGCAGTAGAGCATTGGCCTGGCGTGTGGAAGTTCCAGGTTCAATTCCCAGTCAAGGCACTCAGGAGAAACGACCATCTGTTTCTCCACCCCTCACCCTCTTCCTTCTTTCTCTATGTCTCTTTGTCTCTTCTTCTTCTTCTCTCTCTCTCTCTCTCTCTCTCTCTCTCTCTCTTTTCCTCTCCTGCAGCCATGGCTCTAATGGTCCAAGCAAGTTGGCCCCAGGTGCTAAGGATGGCTCCATGGCCTCGCCTCAGGCATGGATATGGCTTGGTTGCTAAGCAATAAAGCAGCAGCCCCAGTTGGGCAGAGAATCACCGGTAGGGGGCTTGCTGGGTGGATCCCGATCAGGGTGCATGCAGGAATCTATCTCTCTGCCTCCCTGCCTCTCACCTTGACTAAAAAAATAAAATAATAATGTACACATAACTAAAGTACTATAATCATAAAAGAAAATGGAAAATAACCGCAAACTTTTACCTAGTTTTAAAGGTTATAAAGTTACGGGTATGGTGGAAAACACAATAATTCAAGTGTGGTGAAAAAATAAGCCAAGCATTAAAGACAGAGTTAAGGAACCTTATAAGATTAGCAAAAAACTACAAGTTACGGTTTATTAGGATATATTCTACTATAAAATAGAATTTGAATGTTATAGTTTTAATATAAAAGTATACCCAATACACTGAAGCTCTCTGTATTCATAGCACTTGATTTTCAAATGTTTTCCATTATTTCACTTTCTCCTCCAAACAGCGGTGTGGAAATTAAGGCGCTTTGACCAAGCCCATACAGCCTAGGGAAACCGAGACCACTGCTGGAAGCGGCGGAAGTGGGAGGAAAGCCAGGGATTCCTAACGCTGAGCTCCTCGCTGTCTCTCAGGTTAACTTTAGAAAGCTGCCTACTATTTTCCTAAACCCACGTTAAAAAAGAATGATGTTACTGGGAATTTTTACATTTTACCTGACAAAGAATACCCTCTCTACCTTGCTAGCATTAGTTTAGTCATAATAAATTTTTTAGTACAAATTTTTGTTTTGAAATATAAAGTGTATACACCTATCCAAAAGGAATTTACTTACTTAGAATGTTGAAGTTTATCTTCTATTAATGGAAGAACAGCTGGAATCATTTCTCGAGGGAAAATCTGGCTGACAAGAGTAAGTGCCATACATACTTCCACCAAGTTAGTGCTCTGCAAGTCCTGACAGAATTATTAAGCAAAGAAAACATTTAGTGCAAATTTCGAAACTAGGGATAGCAAGCTCAACATTGCAATGGTCCCACATACTTAACAGTTTTCCACTACATAATTAATTTGTACATTCACGCTTACCTCATATTTTCTAGAACTATCCCTGTTTCATTTCCCTTAACAAAGTCAATAGATAAACATAGCCAAAAAGCCAGTGATCCAAAAGGAAACTGTATTTCTGTTCTGATATTGGCCAAAATAGTCTCCTTTATAACAGTTTTTAAAACTTTTCTAATAACAAACCACTTTTATTAATTTTTCTTATTAATCAATGTTAATCAATATGAGTGGAAGTTTAAAAGAAAATCTCAAATATATACAATAAAATGTATGCATTCATACATACTTATACATGCACAAATTTTATAAGTCATTCTAATAGAAACTGAAAATAAGTTTCTGAAAGTTTCGGTCCCTGGCCAGTTGGCTCAGTGATAAAGCATCAGCTTGGCATGTGGATGTCCAGGTTCAATTCCCAATCAGGGCACAAAGGAGAAGCATCCATCTGCTTCTCCACCACTCCCCCTCTCGTTTTTCTCTCTTCCTCTCTCCCTCTCTCCACCCCTCCTGCAGCCATGGCTTGAATGGAGTGAGTTGGCCCCAGGCACTGAGGAAGGCTCCATGGCCTCCGCCTCAGAAGCTAAGAAGAGCTAGGTTGGTGAGCCACAGAGCAATGCTCCAGATGGGCAGAGCATCACCCCCTAGTGGGCTTGCCGGGTGGATCCCGATCAGGGCACATGTGGGAATCTGTCTCTCTGAACTCCCCTCCTCTCACTGCATTAAAAATAAAGAAAGTTTCAAAAAATTTAAGCTACTGGTAATTTTAATAGAGCATATATGACTTAAAATTCAGAAAGAACTATACACACACACACACACACACACACACACACACTACCCACCTATCAAAAGACTGACACCGGATAAACAAGAAAAAGCTGAACAATTCAATTATACTTCATGACCAATTCTGATTAAGAATTTAACAGGAAAAAATATTGTATGGACTAAATTCTGTTTTTATTATTTGTACATTCCAGTTATCCAATTATACTCTATTCTCCTTTAAAATACTTAAACTATTCAGTCTACACGTATATCCCTTTAGAACAGATTCTAGAAAAAGACACAACAGTATGGATATACATGAGCTAAGAGTCTGGAGATCTGAGTTATCTAACACTGCTTTTTTAAACGAAACAGTAACAGGAGCAGTAGCAACTACTACTTTACATAGTGCTTCATCTAAGCCTCATAACCTGGTTAAGTTCTATTACTAACACCATTTTCAAGTTATAGAAACTGATCTAGCCTGACCTGTGGTGGCGCAGTGGATAAAGCGTCAACCTGGAAATGCTGAGGTCGCCGGTTCGAAACCCTGGGCTTGCCTGGTCAAGGCACATATGGGAGTTGATGCTTCTAGCTCCTCCCCCTTCTCTCTCTCTATCTCTCTCTCCTCTCTCTCTCTCTCTCTCTCTCTCTCTGTCTCTCCCTCTACTCTCTAAAATGAATAAATAAAAAATTAAAAATAAATAAAAAAATTAAAACAAAAAAAAAGATTCAAAAAAAAAAAAAAACTGATCTAAAAGATCTTTCTAAGCCCATTCTGTAAGACTACCTTCTTCCAAAAATATCTAATTCAATCTGATTAAGGAAACATGTCAGATGCCTGCAGAAATAATTTAAGTCTTCATAATAACCAACATACAATACATTACCTTTACAACTGTATTCACAAGGAGAACCAACAGTTCATGACTTTCATGTAGAAATAAAGAAACCGCCAAATAACCTATAAAATTTGAGGGGAAAACGTCATTATAACATTTCCCAAGAAGTTAAAGCAATAACATATTCCAAAATTTAAGTGCCAAAGATACTAGTTGCAGGTAAATATGAAAACAAATTGCAAAATATGAGGATTAAAATCTTTAGTAAGGAAAATTTCAGGCGGTCTTCATCTGAAATCTTTCAGAATTATGCATTTCACAGGCTATATCTAAAATGGAAAAGAGGCTATGTGTACCAACTTAAAGTTGCATAATGACACCAGGAATATATGCCTTCTATGTTGCAAATCTCTACACAATCAACCAAAACATTTTTTATCCTGTAGCCAAACATAGAATTACTTAAAAACTAATAATTACTATAGTTAACAGTGAGTTACTGGCTATTTGTGTTATTAAATGAACTACCACCTAATACTAAGCAGTATGATGTAAATCATATATTAAGCCATGAATAATACCTTATTTTCTCAATTTAAAGATGCACTATTGAATGAATAACAGCTGTTGAGGAAAACACTTGTCTCCTCATTAAATGTACCCATTGACTAAATAAGCATTTTTATTTCAATAATATTCAAACATAAAAAAAGGACATGTTAGGAGTGAAGAAATACATGAATACTAAGACATATGTCATGTACTTAGAATCTAGCTGCTCCATGTCATTTTCCTGTCACCCTGCATACTGGTAACATTTGATAGACAGTTACTGTGGGTCAAGTACATTACAAGCCTTACTTCTTTTAATCCTCACAACTCTATGAGACAGATATTATTACCCACAATATAGTAATGAAGCCCCCAAAGGGTAATTGCCCAAGGTCTATAGCAAGGGTCGGGAATCTTTTTGGCTGAGAGAGTCATGAACGCCACATATGTTAAAATGTAATTCTGTGACAGCCATACAACAACCCGTGTACATCACACATTATCCAATAAAAATTTGGTGTTGTCCCGGAGGACAGCTGTGATTGGCTCCAGCCACCTGCAACCATGAACATGAGCGGTAGGAAATGGATTGTAATATATGAGAATGTTTTATATTTTTAACATTATTTTTTTTATTAAAGATTTGTCTGCGAGCCAGATGCAGCCATCAAAAGAACCACATGTGGCTTGCGAGCCGTAGGTTCCCGACCCCTGGTCTATAGCTATTACATGGTGGATAGGGCTCAACCCATCCAGTGGGAGTTAGTTCATGTTTTTAACCCCTCTGCTTTTCTGTCTCCCCACACTGTCTATCCTGAGGCCCTATTCCCTGAATCCCATTTTCATTCTTCTCAATTCTTTCAGCCCTTTCATTAGGGATTCTAATGTTAACTATACCCGTCATTAGCCAGCATTCACATTGTCTGTGTGTGTTGGGGAACATGGAAAATATGCATAAAAGTTCCTATTCTCACAACCAAATAGCAGTGTGACTGACTGTAACATCTTCACTAAAAATAGAGAAGAGATATTACTCCCACAACCATGAGAGAGGGGAAAAAAAACTAACCAGTGCCAAGGAAAGAGATGAGAAAAACCCTAGAAAGTCATTACAGCAGAGATTAGATTTTTATCAGGTTACTAAGAACTCATCTGTTCAGCTAAGGTATCACCCACACCCAAGTCACCAAATATCAAAGTACAAGAAGACCAGCAAACTAATCCAAAGATCATGTCAAGGAAACCTTAATTCTATATGTTACAAAAAATTTCCTGTTTTGATGATCAGGAAACAGGATAAAGATATTCTGTGACAAAAAAAAAAAATGAAAATCAAGGTTTCAGGAAAACAAAAAATAACAATTATGATTATGGAGTATATTTGCTATGACCAAGAGTGACGTATAGCATAAGGATACAGGCTTTGACTCATAGAAACTTAGGTTCACATTCTGGCTCCACCCCTCATTACCTCTATGACCTTGGACAAGTAACTTGATGTTTCTGAGCCTCTGTTTTCTCCTCTGTAACATGAAATATTATCTCACTGAATAAAGAACCTAACATAATGTCTGATTTAATGGGTACTGAAATTTATTTATTTAACAATATTAACATGAAAAATAAGAAGGTATTCTTCAGCAGAGAAAGCACCAAAACTAGCCTTAGTAATCTCAAGAGAGTCAATGAGGCAATAGAACCAGAACAAAGACATGTAAAAGATTTAAATACTACCATAAAAAATAATTTTCACTTTATTGGCACACATAAGAATATGTAGGCCCTGGTTGGTTGGCTCAGTGGATAGACCATCAGCCTGGGGTATGGATGTCCCAGGTTTGATCCCTGGTCAGGGCACACATGAGAAGCAACCATCTACTTCCCTTCTCCTCCCTCTCCTCCTCCTCTCTATCTTCCCCTCCTGCAGCCAGTGGCTCCATTGGTCCAAGCATCGGCCCTGGTGCTGAGAATTTGAGCATCAGCCCCAGATGGGGGTTGCCAGGTGGATTCTGGTCAGGGTGCATGTGGGAGTCTGTCTCTCTATCTCCCCTCCTCTCACTTAAATAAATAAAGTAAAAAAAAAAAAAAGAGTGTCTGATACCTGCAAATATATGTCTCTCTAGTTGGCAATATTTCTCAAGGAAGATCATGAATCTCAATAAAAATGACTGTGAGGTCTCCTTTAAGAAGATAAGCCTCCATAACTATGAAATAGCATATACAAGGATATTCACTACAATATTATTATAAGAACAAAGAACCAAACAAAATAAAAACAAAAACTACATGTCCACAAATATGAACCTGGCTGAAAAAACTATGAATGGTACATCCATCAACCCAATGAAAACTGTATAAAACTATGAAGATGTCAAAATAAGGTGTAGAATAATCTACACAGCACACTATCTTTTGTGTAAGACAGTCTGCGGGAGTATGTACACATGCATTTGCTTTTTATTTTTTCAAAAAGAAACAATAGAAAGCCAAATCAGAAACTAATGAAAAAAGTTACCTATAATGGTAAGAAGCAAAAGGGGTAGAGGGGCTAGATATGAAAGTGAGACTTTAGCCTGACCTGTGGTGGCGCAGTGGGTAAAGTGTCGACCTGGAATGCTAAGGTTGCTGTTTCAAAACCCTGGGCTTGTCTGGTCAAGGCACATATAGGAGTTGATGCTTCCTGTTCCTCTTCCCCTTCTCTCTCTCTCTCCTTTCTAAAAACGAATAAGACTAAAAAATAAACTGTTGGATAATTATAAAAAAAAAAGAAAAAAAAATGAGACTTCTCTGATTATATCTACAAAAAGTTCTGAACCATGTAACACTTCATGTATTTTTTAAATACACTGAAAATGAAAAAAATTACATAGACGTCTATGAAGCAGAATATAGAAAGAGTTGTATAAAATAACTACACCATCAACCATCTAATATTTATTAACTATTTAGTACTGTCAAGATTTCCTGCCTTTAGGGATTTTTTAATTAGTTTGGGGCTAAAACATTCATATATGAAAAGAAAACACCATACAATAACAGATGGTAGGAGCCACCTAAGTGATCACAGAAAAGTTCAGACTTGATTTGGAATATGAAAAGGGAGAGACAGGATGCCAGAGGACATTCTATAATACATGGAAGGAAGAATACAACAAGCCTAGAATTGGACAAGTATTTTGGGTGGAGTGAGGTTCAACAGGTGGAACAGTGCATGCATATAGTCTGCAAATCTTTACCAAGACATCTCCCATCCCCCATCCCATCATTTTACAATATAACTTGTGAAGAATGCTCGTCCTTGGCAACATGACACTATCAACTCCTTTCAATAAAGAACATGTTCTTCTAGTCGCACATTATTCTAAAGAGCCTCCTTCTTGGGGTTCTGATATGAAGCCGAATCTATACAAACAAAAGATTTAAGTCTTTGAAAGGATTTTTCCTAAGAGTCCTAAAGGTGGACTACAGAGAAAAAATTTTTTTAAGATACCTCTCATCCTCATAATAAACATCTGTGAAACTGAGAACATGGTAGTTAAAATTATTCAAGTCAATTTCGGTTTTATTCTCTACAGAAACATTTCTGATAATTAAATTGATGAGGTTAGACAGACTTAAAAATTGGTGTTAGCCTGACCAGACAATGGCACAGTGGATAGAGCATCAGACTGAAACGTGTAGGACCCAGGTTTGAAACCCTGAGGTCACCAGCTTGAGCGCGGGCTCATCTGCTTTGAGCAAAGCTCACCAGCTTGAGCCCAAGGTCGTTGGCTCGAGCAAGAGATCACTCGATTTGCTGTAGCCCCCCCGGTCAAGGCACATATGAGAAAGCAATCAATGAACAACTAAGGAGCCACAATGAAGAAATGATGCTTCTCATCTCTCTCCCTTCCTGTCTGTCTGTTCCTATCTGTCCCTTTCTCTGTCTCTCTCTGTCTCTGTCACAAAAAATAAATAAGATAAAATAAAATAAAATCTTTAAAATAAATTAGTGTTAGTACAACCATTATGGAAGAAAGTATGGTGGTTCCTCAAAAATTAAGAATAGTACTACCATATGACCCAGCAATCCCACTACTGGGTATCTACCCCAAAAAACTCGAAAATATTGGTAATAAAGACACATGCACCCCCATGTTCATCACAGCAGTATTCACAGTGGCCAAGACATGGAAACAACCAAAAGTGCCCCTTGATAGATGACTGGATAAAGAAGAAGTGGTACATATATACTATGGAATACTCAGCCATAAGAAATGATGACATAGGGTCATTTATGACAACATGGATGGACCTTGATAACATTATACTGAGTTGAAATAAGTAAATCAGAAAAAGCTAAAAACTGTATGACTTCACACATAAGTGGGATACAAAGCTGAGAGTCATGGATATAAATAAGAGTACAGTGGTTACTGGGGGAGAAAAATGTAAGGGAAGGACAGGAGGGCTAGGGGAAGGGTGTAAAGAAGGACAAATATAAGGTGATGGAAACTGATTTGGCTTTGGGTGATGGATATACAACATAATTGACTATTGAAATGATATAGTGATGTTTGCCTGAAATTTATATACACTTATTGATCAATGTCACCCTGTTAATTTTCCAAATAAAAAAAAAAAGAAAAAGAATGAGTGTCACTGAGGTATATATAATTTGCATACAAGAAAATTCACCATTTTTAAGTGTATAGTTTAATGAGTTTTGACAAATATATGTAATTATCCAACCACCATCAAAAAATAGGCAATTTTTCATCTTCTCTATAGCTCCAAGATGCTATGTATTGGGAAAACTGACTTTATTTATAGGTGCTGAGTTTTTGGAGTACTATTACATTTTTAATTTATTTTTATTATATTTTTAGTCTTACCTTTTTGTCTTTCTCTTTTACTATTACCTTCCTTAATGCTTTGGAAACTGCAAGACAATGTTCTAAAACCATACTATATACTTGCCGTCATTCATTTTATAAAGTATCTGGAACTTTAAGGACAACATTAAGTCAAACATATACATACCTACTCTTTTTCCTAAAAGATTTCCTTGTTGTGCCAACTTGATTGCATGTATGTAGCCAAAGGAAGCATCATATCCAAGCATTTCACAATATATAAGTCTCACCATACATTCTTTCATCATTTTCTGAAAAGAAAATGTCCAGTAACTGTATAAATAGTGTTTTGATTTTTTTTTATTATGTCATAATCATTTAACAAGAGAATCCTTTAATCCTGGCACTGAAAAGAGAAATACACACACACAAACACACACACACACAATACAAATTAATCATCTGAAGTCAGACTTTATAAATAAAAGAGAGAAGCATTCATTTGTTGTTCCACTTAGTTGTACATTCATTGGTTGCTTCCCTGTGTCCTGACAAGGGATCAAATCCACAACCTTGTCGTTTTGGGGACGATGCTCTAACCAATTAAGCTAATTGGTCAGGGCCAACTCCCAACAGTGTTCACGTCAGTAAAATAATTTCAGTATTTTATTAGTGGCAACACCATAAAATAAGTCAACCGTACCTATTTAAAGTTCTAGATGCCCTTCCTGTAAAATTTGATTATAATGAGACACATGATCCTCAGATAAAATTTTACCAATGGTAATGTGACTTGGCTTCTAGAATGCAGCACACTATTTTAATATATTTTGTCACATGAAAACATCCATAAAATTCCCACACGTTGGTAATAATTTCTGCAATGAAATATTTTTCATATTTAAAAACATAATTGTGTATGGACTATCTTCAGAATTATCATGCTCTATATAATATGTAATAGTTTGCTCTATAGATATTCTTTCACAACTCTCACAATTATTATAAACTAAAGGTATTTCATTAATAATAGAGCCATTACAATATTTATTTTTCTAAACTGGGTCTATCAATATTTTCAACACAAGAAATTAAATTGTTAGGAGATTCTATAAATTTATTACTATAATATTTGCTTTTTTTTTTTTTTTGTATTTTTCTGAAGCTAGAAACGGGGAGAGACAGTCAGACAGACTCCCGCATGCGCCCGACCAGGATCCAACCGGCACGCCCACCAGGGGGCGACGCTCTGCCCACCAGGGGGCGATGCTCTGCCCCTCCGGGGCGTCGCTCTGCTGCGACCAGAGCCACTTTAGCGCCTGGGGCAGAGGCCAAGGAGCCATCCCCAGCACCCGGGCCATCTTTGCTCCAATGGAGCCTCGGCTGCAGGAGGGGAAGAGAGAGACAGAGAGGAGGGAGAGGGGGAGGGGTGGAGAAGCAGATGGGCGCCTCTCCTGTGTGCCCTGGCCGGGAATCGAACCCAGGACTTCTGCACGCCAGGCCGACGCTCTACCACTGAGCCAACCAGCCAGGGCCTATAATATTTGCATTTTTGAGTATTTGCATTATTGAATATTCCCAATACTTACAGAAAAATTTAATAAGAAACAATATAAATAAAATGTATTTCGAAGAAAAGCTTACAGACCGTTTTATTATCTAAAAATTAATTAAGGTTAGTATACTACAGGATTACTAAATCACAAAACCCTTAAGAAACAATAAAATAAAATATTGTAAAGTAAGGATAATAATATTAAATATTTCACTTACATGTATGTATGTATGTAAATATAAAGAGTTTAAAAAGAAACCATAGGAAAATCTTAGGGGAGTAAGATTTAATTTAGGTCACCTATGTTTAAAGTAATGTAAGTTAATTCACTAGCACGTTAAGACTACTAAATACTGAGAAAACAAGCTTTGTAAGTTACTACAAGTCCATCTTCAAAAGGTTTCTATATAAATTGGGAAAGAAAGCGTTCATTTGAGCCATGAAGGATTGATCCTGGTTTTGTAACATTTATCTCAGAGTTTTTCAAGAGTCATGAACTTAAAACTATATTACATACATTGCTATTCTCTTATTTTTAGAAAGGAAAGTGCATTTCCCATTGCAGGGATTCTCTTTACAATCCTCTAACAAACTAACCTCTTCATGACCATCTCAGGGACAAACCACTCTGTAAAGCATGCCCAGAGTTGAATAGCCATAATTACAAAATTTTCCTTCCTGACTTCTACCTATTTATCTTAGTTCTGCCCTCACCAGGTTTATACCTGGTAGCAAGAAAAATATTTATTAGTGCCAATTATAGAAAATGGAAATCTAACAAAGTAAAAAGAGCGAAACCATTTCTGCTTAACATTTCTATCAAGTACAATGAAGCACAATAATTTTATACATACACACACAAACATATATACATAGATATATCAGATTAGTTATGTTTCAAGTTTCATTTGTCCATATATTATGATCACAAAAAATATATACTGTATACACATTCTCTCAGACTTTACAAGTGTTATTCATGTACATGCATATACTCGTGCAAAATAATCACCTGATATTTTTACAGAGGAGGGAGAACATCTCCACGACTTACACAAAGAAGGCACTTGCTAAATCTTTGCTGAATAAATATTGCTTAAAAAAATCTCATTATGTGAAACCATATTAAAATTAGGAGGGGAAAATAGTCTACGTCTTAATCTAACTGTCTAGAAACAGTCCTACAGTGACCTGCATATAGTAGCCACTCATTAAAAAATTGATAAAATGAATGTTGCTTAAAACATCTAATTATATGGAACCACGTCTAAAAACAGCTGGATTCTGTCCTGGCCGGATAGCTCTACTGGTTAGAGCATCATCCCAAAGTACAGAGGTTGCCAGTTTGATTTCCTGTCAGAGCACATACAGGAGCAGATTGATGCTCCTGTCTTTCTCTCCCTCTCTCCCTTCCTCTCGATCTAAAATCAATAAAATAAACATTTAAAAAAAAAACTGGACTCTGATTCAACTGCTGGGCAATAAATATACCTAGTTTTACAGCAAGAAAACCATCTTTTTACCTTGTCAGTCAACCAACACTCCAAGATGTGTAACAGTGAAATGAAATCTATAATATGTCAATTCAAGTCTGACAAGATTATTTGAAATGATAGAAACTCACCTTTTCCCAGTATACAACATTAAAACAGTGAGAGCAGCACTGGGGTCCCAGGAGTGTTACCACATTTATATATTGTGATTATCATCACATCGGCACTAAATTGACATCAGTTAAGCAAGGCTTGCTCCGTGCAGCCAGTCAATAATAAAAGGCTAAAGTTAATATCTGACTTGCTACCACCCATAGCTGATTGTAAATATGATAAATTAGATTTTAGCAAGTGATCAATTAGATGTCACTATGGAGTGCACGGTGGACCAGATTTCAAATTCCAAACGCGCTGGCACTGCCTATGGGAACTTACCAGTGTTGTTGAAGGAGCAGAAACAGTTGCTTTCAGATTACTCAGTTCCTGCTGGATTAACTTCTCTTCCTCCTGACAAAGTGAAAATATATAAATGCATGAATAACTGTCTTTTAAAACTGTAACAGTACTTTTTAAATGGAAAATTAATTTATGATACATAATTTCAATAAAAAGAAACATTCTTTTTTTGAGAGAGAGAGATGAGAAGCATCAGCTCGTAGTTGCATCACTTTAGTTGTTTTCATTTCTTCTCATATGAGCTTTGACCAGGGGGCTCAAGCGGAGCCAATGACCCCTTGCTCAAGCCAGTGACCTTGGGCTCAAGCAGCCAGTAACCTTGGACTTCAAACCAGCAAACATGGGATCATGTCAGTGATCCCATGCTCAAGCCAGTGACGCCATGCACAAGCTGCTGAATCTGCACTCCCGCTGGCAACCTCAGGATTTCGAACCTGGGACCTCAGCGTCCAAGTTCCACACTCTATCCACTGGGCCACCACTGGTCACATGAAACATTATTTTAAAGGACAGTCATAAAAATTATGTGCTTAAGATTTGCCTAAAGGCATTTCTCCAATCCTGAGAATCATTCCTAGAAAGAATAAATATTTTCAATCTAACCCACCTTCCTCTTTTCTTCACTCAGTTACTGTCCCCTTAAACACAGTTCAACAAAAAAATATGGGGGTTTTGGGGTTTTTTTTTAATTAACGGTGGAGAAAAAGAAAAGAAATTCTTCATGTACTGGCCCACAATAAGGTTCTCACACCTTTCCCTTAAAATAAAAAAGTCTTCATGGAACAGAGAAACAGGGTGAGAACGCAGAAACAGAAATCGGTCTGTTTCCTTATATCAATATGTTATTCTCCTTCCCTATCCTTTTCTCCTTATTCCTCACATCCTTTCCCTCACTTCTCATCTCCAACATACCTTAAAGACACAAATGTGGTCAATTCTACTCTCTGCATCATATTTTACATACTTAAAAACACTTGGAAATTGGTCCCATTTTTGACTAATATAATGCTATCTTTTACCTTACACATTGATTTAACAGATGTCCATTAGGAGACTCATCGAGACATACTGGTAAAGTACCGTCCCATACAGACACCTTAAGTACAGTTCAACTGCAATTTGGGACCAAAACTTTTTTTTTTTTAATTTCATTCAGCATCTCATAAAAAATTAGCAAAGAACAAAACATTAAGTCAAACAATATTAAATCCACAAATAATAAATTCTGAATGTGAAGTGGACCCTCTCCATCATTTTATTTCAGTTTTAAAAGAACATTTTCAACACTCAGGGCACTCTGAAACACCTCTCCTTGTCTTCTCTCCTCTCCTGGCTGGCACCTGTATCATTATGTATCGCCTAGACGTGTCTAACGCCCACGATGAATGAAATGACCCATTCCTTGGGAAAAGGAAATGTGTTTTTTCTCCTTCCTCAATGTTGAACACATAACCTCTTCCATAAATATCTTCTGTACAAATTACGAGATAACATATTTTTTAAAGATATAAGCTCCTTGAAGCTTTGAATCATCACTATCTTAATCACTCCGTGCAACTACCAAAAAGTCTGTCCGAATTTAGTTAACTTGTTCAATAGCTGCTCATTTTCAAAGCCCACCAGAGGTAACGACTTATTCAGCAAATTTTACATTTTGGAAGAATCACGCCTTCTTTCTTTGCCCTACCCATGGGTCTACACTTCGAGCTCCCCAAAGATATTCAACAACAGGTTAGGACGGCAGCGTCCGTTCCAGCGAGGGACATCGGAGCAGGGAAAGAATCTCTGTTGAAGGTGAGTGCTGACACTTCACTGCGCTTGCATTTTCACACGCTCGACATCTCACCTAATCCTCAAACAACCTAAGAAATACGTGTTGGTGTTTTAGCACTTCAGCGTCCAGGAAACTCACGCGGGTTCAAAAATTAATCAGGGCTGTCCGCAGATCTTCATGAGTCAGTGTCGGGGCCATTTGTGCAAACCCGGCCTCCCAGCTGTCAGTCCGGACAGATTAAGTGTCGCTTCCTGACAGACGCAAAGACGGACCCACGCACCCGCGGTCCCTGCGCCCCGCCGGAGGGCCAGCCGCGCGGGCTCGCGGCGGGGCCGGGCCTCCCAGAGCCGGGGCCTCTCCCGGACCTCCCCGACCTCCCGCCCGGCCGGCACGTACGTGCTTGGAGGTGAGCGCGGTGATCCCGCGGATGAGGCCACCCAGCCGCGAGGAGAAGGACGCCTTGGCTGCCGCGGGCCCGCCAACCCCCTGGTTCTGCAGGAAGAGTCCCGGCAGCGCCGTCAGCGTCTTCTCCACTATGTCGCTCATCGCCGCCGCCGCCGCCGCCGCCGCCCGGCTTCATGCCCGGCCAGGCGCCGCGCCTGCCGGGCCTCCGTAGGCACTTCCTGTTTGTTTGAAGAAGAAATCTTTATTCGTACCCCGCGTGGATGAGCACGGTGTCGTTCTCGACAGCGGCCGCGGGAGGACGCGAGAGTCCGCGGGCGGGAAGGCCGCGCGCACAGCTGGCGCCGGAGGTTGACATCCTGAGAAGGAACGGAAGAACCGGTGTCTGCGGCAGTCGGGGCTACCCGGGCGCCTCTGGGTCCTCCCGAGGTAGCGCTCAGACCCGCCCCTCGTACACTTCGTCCTCCAACGTGTCCCGTTCCGTCGAGCCGCCGCCGCGCTGCCCGAGACCGCAGCTGGAGGTGCAGAGGTCTGGCGCGGATTCGGCCACCGCTCCCCGTCTGAGGGACCACGAGCATCGGCCACCTCCTCCCACCGCACCGCCCGGGACCGGACCGATGCGGGGCCCGGCGCCACGCGCGCCCGTGGCCCACGCTGTGCGGGACTCTGGCGGGGTTGAATGACAGACGGCCCGGCCGTCCCGCGGATCCATCCTGCCGGGTTCAAAGGCCGCCGCGCAGGGGCGACTCGCAGCCGCTGTCGCTTCTCAGATTTGGGGAACAGCCAGCAAGGGCAGGTGGTCGCGCGGCCAGCCCCCGCCCCGGCGGACTCCGGCTCGGCAGCGGCACTCTAAAGGCCATTCTCCTGGAGCGGTCCACCTGGTCCAGCAGGCAGGAAGGACAGGTGTCCCTGCCCCACCACCCTGTCACAGGAGCCGTTCTTTTCCGTCGTAGGGCTGATCACAGCTGCTACTGCATAAATATGTGTCTCCCAGAGAGATTATCTGTTGCTATTACCCCTGGTTCTACCTAGGACAGAATCTAGTTCACTGGTTCTCAAATGTGGTCTGGTGACTTCTGAGGGGGGATCCACGAAGTCAAAACTATGTTCGTATTATTTAAATGTTATTTGTTATTTTTACTCTCATCCTCTCCGGAGCATCCAGAGACACTTTCACGGGAATACGTTACATACAATCGCTCTATTGACAGGTGAAATGTGCGCTTGAGCACTGTTATATTTTCTAGAATCTTCTAAGGCAGGGATCCCCAAACTTTTTACACAGGGGGCCAGTTCACTGTCCCTCAGACCATTGGAGGGCCGGACTATAAAAAAACTATGAACAAATCCCTATGCTCACTGCACATATTTTATTTTAAAGTAAAAAAAAAAAAAAAAAGGAGCAAATACAATATTTAAAATAAAGAACAAGTAAATTTAAATCAACAAACTGACCAGTATTTCAATGGGAACTATGGGCCTGCTTTTGGCTAATGAGATGGTCAATGTCCGGTTCCATATTTGTCACTGGTAGCAGTAACCAGTGATATGACACGCTTCCGGAGCTGTGACGTGTGCGTCCAGTGTCACCGGAAGTAGTACTGTACGTGAGTGACGCTGCGCTTTGCTGACCACCAGTGAAAGAGGTGCCCCTTCCGGAAGGGGGGGGGCGGATAAGTGGCCTCAGGGGGCCGCATGCGGCCTGCGGGGACCCCTGTTCTAAGGTTTACGGTTTACATATGTGCGTTTTCAGAGATTAACTCAATTTTTCTTCAGTATTTATTGTGTGTTCTAAGGAGCTATTTTCTCTTATAACTCTGTAACCGCATTAATCTTCAAACAAATGGTTTTTTGAAATCCCTAAATTGTCCTTGTATCTGTAAAGAAACGTAAGAAAAAGGTCTGTTTTATTGACTTGTTTTGTGAGAATATTTTTTAATTTATTGAAAACTTTTCTAAATATTTAAATTTTATCTAAAACTGTTCTTCTTTTAGATACTAATATTTTACTCTAAAATGAAATTCGTTTATGATTTTTTTTTTTAATTTTAGGATCTTTCATTGGCTTAGGAAGGGGTGATTGGAAGATTTGCCTTTTCAACTCTCCCACATGTAAAGATGCTGAAAAAGATGATATTGACATCAGTACTAGAGGATTCTCTCCCTCCCAGTAAAGGGAAGAATCTGATGAAGCAGCTGATAAGTAAAGAAAGCATAACAAAAGCTTTCTTTCCCCCTGACTTTAGAGATGTTAACAATTTACCTTATCTTGTCTTATTCAACAGAAGGTTTTCAAATACTATTATGTTGCCAGTTAAGTTGAGGCATCATTTTGAGATCATTCAGTTCCAAGGAAAGGGAATTTAAAATTTTAAGCATGATATAAGATGTTTAAAAGCCAAAGCTTAGGCCCTGGCCGGTTTGCTCAGTGGTAGAGCGTCAGCCTGGTGTGCAGGAGGCCCCGGGTTCGATTCCCCGCCAGGGCACACAGGAGACGCGCCCATCTGCTTCTCTACCCCTCCCCCTCTCCTTCCTCTCTGTCTCTCTCTTCTCCTCCCGAAGCCAAGGCTCCATTGGAGCAAAGTTGGCCCAGGCGCTGAGGATGGCTCTGTGGCCTCTGCCTCAGGCGCTAGAATGGCTCTGATTGCGGCAGAGCAACGCGCCAGATGGGCAGAGCATCGTCCCCTGGTGGGCATGCTGGGTAGATCCCGGTTGGGCGCATGCGGGAGTCTGTCTGACTGCCTCCCCGTTTCCAGCTTCAGAAAAATACAAAAAAAAAAAAAGCCAAAGCTTCTTTGTTACTACTTTTCAAACTCACTGAAGCAGCCTACCGGTTAAATTATTTATTGCACTGACTGGAGAAGGGCATTGTAAAGCCAGGAGCCAAGGCCAGGGCCACCATCACAACAGCCTCCCGGCCCATGCAGGTTCGCATTGGATTCGGACAGTCGGTAAAGAAACAATGGAGCCAAAAACTGATAGGCCATTTTCTTTAATTCTAGCTTGCACCCGGCGGGCAAGTAAAAATATACACTGGGCTCCAAAAGCCACTCATATTCAGTGCTCACAAAGCCACTGACTTATCCGAGTTTCCTAGAATCAAAGGTTTCTAGCTCACCAGCCTTATTCTCCTCAGTTCCCCATCTCCTTCCTTATCCCAGATACAAACACTACACAAACTGGCATCTCACTCAGCACTCCGCCATCTTGGCTGCTTTTCCTGGCCTACTCCACGTGGCCTCCTTCTGCTCTCTGCTCTGCTCTCTCCTCTGCTCTCTCATGCTAATCATCCCAGGAACCAAGAGCGCAAACTCCCGTTCCGCCCCCACTTTATACTGTAGCTTCACAACCTCTAATCCAATATACAAAGTAGGGAAGTCTCTAATACAAAGTCACTTCTCTGAGGCATGATTGGATTGTACCACCCCACATCAAAATGGGGTGGGAAAGGCTTAATCCCAAAACCAAGCCCCAGGCTACAAGGATTCTCAACACACATTAATATCACCTGGGCAACGGCCTCTTCGTGGGCAGCGTCATATTTAACAAAGTGAGCATAATATACTCTATCTGCCCAACAGGCATACAATAACTGAGACATTAATATAACCTGTACATTACTCATCGAATGCCTGCTACCTGAAATATCAGTCAAAGAAATCATGGCAGTGCTGTTCCCCAAAGGTGCAGTAACTCACCAAATTAGAAAATTAGTTTCAAACACAAAGACTAAGTTAACATCTCATCTACAGAATGATACTGCGTTTCAGATAGACAATATATAATTATAGATGTAGCTAGACTTGTTGCTTTGCTTGTATCTATCCAGTGTCAGCACCAGCTAATACTTGAAGAAGATATTTTATATAAATGACTTGGTGCTAAACACCAGAATGTGAAAATAAATAAATAAATCACTGAACAATTTTTTTAAAATCTCATAGTTTATCTTGGAACTATACTATTTGCATGAATGGTATAAAAACCCTTGACACCTTGACACAAATCAAGGCAGAGGTTCCCAACTGTTTTTTAAAAAATCAAGTTTCACCAAAGAATACCTCTTTTTTTTTTCCATTGATTTGAGAGAGAGAAAGGAAGGGAGGAGGGGAGAACAGAAAGAGAGAGAAGCATGAACTCATTGTCCCACTTAATGTACACTTATTAATTGCTTCTCCTACATTCCTTGACTAGGGAATAAACCCGGGACCTCAGCACAAGTGAATGACACTTTATCCACTGAGTCACCCAGGCACAGTCCACTGAATTATCTTTAGTGAAGCAGTAAGAATTCTTAATGTTATTAAATCTCAACCCTTGAGTACATTTCTTTTAAAATTGTGTATGACAAAATGGGAAGAACACATAAAGCAGTTCTTCTGATGCACAATAAAGATTTCCCAAGGAAAATTACTTGTGCAAATGTGTGACTTGAGAGCTAAATCAGCCACTTTTCTTCATGGAACACAATTTTCAATAATTGAAATAATGATTAAACAGGGTTCTTGAAAATGGACAGCTAGTCTGTCACTTCAAGAAAAATAAGTGACAGTATTTGGTGCCACTGATAAAATTGAAGCTTTCACAGGAAAACTAGAATTTTGAAAAATGTGTATCTACCACTAGAAGTTTGATAATTTCCCGATATACAAGGACTGTTCTAATAAGATTGCTGGTGATATTTATGAATGTTATTTATGATTTATAAGTATATGTTCAACATTTAGAAGACCTATGTAACTCAGTGAACCAATATTTTCCAAATGATCAATGCATGATGTTATAAAATTATGCATGGACTAACTATCCATTGAAAGAGCATTGCACACCAATGATTTTTATATAATCCAGTACCAAAAATTCACTAATATGTTCTCAAATTCCTCACTGCAACAAACCTTTAAGAAACAACTTCTTGTTGTGTTGTGGTGGTATACCAAAGAAGAATATCCACAATTATTTGCAAAGGCTATTAATTACTTTTTTTTTCTGAACTACATATCTGTGTGTGACCAGGTTTTCTTCATAAACTTCAAAAAAAAAAAAAATAATGACCCTGTGATAGGCTAATAATGGCTTCCAAGGATACGTCTACATTCTAATCCTTGGATTTGGTGAATGTTAACACAGTAATATTTGTGCAGGTATGATTAGGGATCTTCAGATAAAGAGATAATCCTGGATTATCCCTGTGTGTCCCTAATGCCATCACAAAATTCTTACAAGAGAGAAGCAGAGGGAGATTAGGCACCACACATAAAAGAGGAGAAGCTGGGGTGAAGACTGAGGCAGAGATTGAAACCAGGAAGCCACAAATTAAAAAATGTCAGCAGCCTTCAGAAGCTGAAGAGGCAAAGAATGAGTTTTCCTCTAGAGCCTCCAGAGGGAGCATTTCCCTGCTCACACCTTGGTTCCTGCCCAGTCAGATGAGATGTTGGACAGCTGCCCTTCAAAATGGTAAGAGAATACATTTCTACTGTTTTGAGCCACTGAGTTTGTGGTGATTTCATACAATGGCCCAAGGAAACTAATACAAACCCCAAAGCAAAAGATTAAATGTAGAACCAGGCATGAGACTCCAGTTGTCATATTAAGCCTGACAATAAAGAGATTTGCAAAATTGTAAAACAATACTACACCTCTCACTAATTTTTTAATATATATTTTTAATTTAAAAATTAAATTTAATGGGGTGACACTGATAAATAAGAGTGCATAGGTTTCAGATGAACATCTCCATGGCATTTGAACTGTTTGCGTTGTGTGCTCACTGATTTTTTTGTTTTGTTTTGAATATATAGCTGGGTTTGTTTTTTGTTTTTATGTTGTTAACATGTAATGGGTTTATTGTTGCTATTTTAAAATTAATAGCTTTAAATGTTTTCAGTTTCACTTTTTAATACAGTAAAAATATATAAATATAACTCATATAAACAAAAGCTTTTGAAGGTCCTCAATAATTTTCAAGCATGTAGAGGGGTCCTGAGGTCACAAAGTTGGAAAATTTCTTATCTCGTACATAATAAGTGCTCAATTATTTGTTGAAATAATCATGATGTTTATCATTCAGTCACATCAATTGATATATGAGTATAGACCAGTGAACAGCAGAAGATTTAAGGATAAGGTGAATGGTTGCAAGAACAGACAGAGGAGTTCTCCGAAAAGAGAAACTTGAAAAAAGATAAAATTATCTTGAATTGACCAGATTATGAAGAAGTTGCTCCAAGGCTTCCTGCCCTGTGACCCACACACAGAGATTGTTGAATTCTCACCAGTTCCTACCGTCCCGCCTCTAGGTTCTAACTTGCTAAGTTAAAAATTGAAAATGGAGCCAAGAAACAAATGTCAAAAGCCCAGAAGTGAAATTCCTGCTAGGAAAAGCTATAAAATTATATAGCAGGACTTTATAATATATATAATTTAGAATTATAGGATGTGGGAATTGGAAAAAAATTTGGAGGTCATCAACCCATCCAGTCACCTAATTTTGTAGTAAAGAATACTGATACTTAGACTGTGGAAGTCACTTCCCCAAGGTCACACACCTTAGGGGTAGAACTGAAATTGCAGCCCTAAATCTAGACTTGGAGCCTGAGTGTCCCCCACCCCTCCTTTCCCTGGTACTTTCATGGTATTGACAGTAAAGTGGTTGCCTGCGTCTTCCTGTTTTGAGACTCTGGCTCCAAGCCCTGACCTGAAATGAAGGGGTTATGGATGTTTTCTTTTAAGCTTGTAATTTTGGCCTGTCCATTTTTCTGTAAATATGGACTCTTCTTTCTCCTTTTCCCATCTTTACTTCTGTCCCAGATAATTTCACTCAGAATGCCATACTATCACAGGGATTGAACCTATTAAATTAAACCCTCTAGAACTGGATTTCCTCTGTCTCTTCCAGTCAAGAAGGAAGGTGGCTTCACTGAGATAAAAATAGGGCAGGGAAGTGACTCAGTACACGAGTAAGGTGCATGTACCTTAAGAAGGTGAAGTGGCCATAAGACAGCAGGGGACAAACTAGCTACAATATTCCTCATAAGAATATCATCGGTCCCACCACAAACTTTCCAAGCATAGCTGTCTCGCTTAGAAATACAGCTGTGTGAAACAGCAAAAAAAAAAATTTTTTTTCTTCAGTATACATGTATTTGCTAAGTTTCCTTTGTAAAATATTTTATTGTGAATGAATGGTAAATTCATGTTATTAAAATTTCAAAATGTATAACAAGTTATACTGAGAAAGTCTGTATCCTTTCCCATCCCCTAGCCGCCCGTGTGCTTTCCCTAAAAGCAATTGCTATAATCTATTTCTTCAGACATATTTTATGCAAAAACATTAGTTTTCTCTTTGAAAGCCTTAGATTCCACACTATGTCCACAGAGAATTCAGCCCACTTTGTTCCAGGATGTATCTCTAGGGAATCATTTTTTGCTGCCATATTTTTCTGAAAATGACTCCCCTCTCTGGACGGGAGTACAGTATTGAAGACAGACAACAGTGGTTCATGCTCACTTGCTCCAGGGTTGCCATGCTGTCCTGGGAATTTGCCTGGGAACCAGCTGCAAGGGGAACACGCACGTATCCACCCAGTTCTCAACCTCTATCCTCGGCCAGACTCTTTTCCATAGGCTCTAAGTCATCTATTCTATTCCCAGCCCCCTAAACATCTAAACTCCATTTAAGTTTATTCATCCTCTTGCTCTTTGGGTTTAATTGCTTTTTGGCAAGGCTTGCCCTGAAAAGGCCTTATCAGCTTTCACCAATAATTCTGATTTCCCATTCTAGCTAAATTGCCCCCATTTACCCCTAATAAATGACTTAATACACCCCCGTTGCTCCATTTTCCCTGCCACCACCTTGCTTTAGTACCTTATCTTTGTCCTGGATTATTATTAAAAAAAATATTCTAATTAGTCACCCACTATTAAAGTTTCTTCTCTTTTCAGCCAACCCTTCAGAAAGAGCTTTCTATCTTAAAAACCTGATCATATTATTCTCAGTTCAAAATAGTCTGATAGGTAAAATGTAAACTCCTGAGATCTAGACTTTGATAAATTTTCCATCAACTTCCTCTCTAGCCACTTCTCCTACCAGACTTAGTAGCATTTTTTGTTGTTGTTGTTTCAGTGATATTAAGCTGCCAACAGTGCCCTGAACATGCCATACGTTTAACTCCTTGTGTTTCTGCACACAGTGATAGTCCTCCACTCTACTTAACTGGAAAATTCCTGTTTATCCTTTAAAAGAGAGCTCGGGCATTAGTTCCTCTATGAAGTCTTTCCTGCCCCAGATTTATAGTTGATACAACCTCTACTAAAACTGAAGTCAAATAATCTATTTATACATCTCTCTCCCCTGTTAGAACTCAACCCTTGGGGATAGGAGCAATTGTTTTTTTTGGAGCATGTTTTTGTTATTTTCAATTCTATATTTATTATCATAAAAAGATATTCATGATACACTGATAGAAGTGAAGAAAACAGTTTCTAAAACGTGTGATTTGAGTCCATCTTTGCCAGAATACATGGCAATCTCATACTTATTGCAATGTGTAAATATAAAATTATTTGCCTAATTTATTTAATGTCTTTCCCCCTCACTAGGCTGAATGCTTCTTGAATGCAGGGACCAGGTGCTCACCACCATTTGCGTAGTGCTGGCATAGCACCTGGTACTTAATAAGCAGTCATGGTACGTTTCTTAAAGGAAGCATGTGGTGAGAGGGAAGGGTGTGCATAGCTAAGTATCTGTAAACATAAATATCCAAATGTTAAAAATGGTTGCCTTGGATGGTAGATACTTCTTGCTATTTATTGAATTTTTGAAAATTATAGTATATTAATTTCATAAGAAAAACTAAAACTATTTTAGGAAAGAAGCAAGGAACTAGGAACTCAGAACCCCATCCAAGCCCCAGTTCTACCTTCTCTGTCAGCATAGATGATATGATTTGCCTCAGACATGGGACTTGTGGTAGCTGAGTGTGTCATGGATAAAAACATAACCAGAAGAAGAATTATGAGGAAAGGAAGTGCTAGGAGGGCATCTGGTTACTTGTTCCCCAGTACTGGCCATAATCTGTGGGACTATAAAGAAGTACCCATTGACGACTCTACTATAACCAACCCCCTGTGCAACTTGTCTCAAAGTCTAAACAATTCATTGGCCCAAGCATTTACTAAACTGTGTTTTTTAAGTTGTTAATAAATATTTATTGTAAAAGGTAATCTGCGGCAAAATTAATTCAAAAATGCTGCACACTTGTATTCTACTCACAACCCTGCTCTTAGAGATATGAAATGCATCTTGTTATATTCATGATGGCATGAATTCCTATAATAAAAACCCTATTTAATTTTGTTTAACTAAACATTTCATTAACATTTGTAAAATATGAAAGAATTTTTTTTACAAACAACAATCTACTATCTCAGAGAAAAACTCAGTAAACATAATTTTATCTAACATAAAAAATGGATTCAGCCCCCATTCTAGGTAGTTTTTGTTCCATTTAACACAATATAATTCTCAGTTTTTCATAGTATTTTCTCAAAAAAATAATTTATTATTATTTTTTATTCTTTATCAATTCTTTTAACAAAACCACCCTCAGATGCCATTAAGGAAAAGGAAATAAAATATAATGGATACAAAAGACAAAGATGTAGCACAGATAGATGAGGAAAAATCTATAGAAAAAAATTTTAATAGATTGGAAACCTTGGAGTTAAATGATAAAGAATTTAAAATATAAATCCTAAAAATACTCAGAGATATACAAGAAAACACAGAAAGGCAACTTAGGGAGCTCAAAAAACAACTCAATGAACAGAAAGAATATATTACCAAGGAAATTGAAACTATGAAAACGAATCAAACAGAGATGAAAAACTCAATTCATTAACTGAAAAACGAGGTAACAAGCTTAGCTAATAGAATAGGCCAGATAGAAGAGATAATTAGTGACATAGAAGACAGGTAACTAGAGGCACAACAGAGAGAAGAGGAGAAAGACTCATGAATTTAAAAAAATGAGAAAGCCCTACAGGAATTGTCTGACTCCATCAAAAAGAGCAACATAAGAATAATAGGTATATCAGAAGGAGAAGAGAGAGAAAATGGAATGGAGAACATATTCAAACAAAAAATAGATGACAACTTCCCAAGCCTATGGAAAGAACTAAAGCAGGGGTCCCCAAACTACGGCCCGTGGGCCACATGTGGCCCCCTGAGGCCATTTACCCAGCCCCTACTGCACTTCCTGAAGGGACACCTCTTTCATTGGTGGTCAGTGAGAGGAGCACAGGATGCAGATGTGCAATTTGTCCCAAAGTCTAAACAATACATTGGCCCAAGCATTTACTAAACTGTGTTTTTTAAGTTGTTAATAGATGATAGTTTTTAATAAGTTAATAGAGTACTGTATGTGGTGGCGCCACAAAGCGCAGCATTGCTCACATACAGTACTACTTCCGGTGACGTGGGACACATACATCACAGCTCTGGAAGCACATCATATCACTTGTTATGGCTAGCAGTGACAAATATGGAACTGGACATTGACCATCTCATTAGCCAAAAGCAGGCCCATAGTTCCCATTGAAATACTGGTCAGTTTGTTGATTTAAATTTACTTGTTCTTTATTTTAAATATTGTATTTCTTCCCATTTTGTTTTTTTACTTTAAAATAGGATATGTGCAGTGTGCATAAGGATTTGTTCATAGTTTTTTTTATAGTCCAGCCCTCCAACGGTCTGAGGGACAGTGAACTGGCCCCCTGTGTAAAAAGTTTGGGGACCCCTCAACTAAAGCCTCGAATTCAAGAAGCAAACAGAACACTGAGTTATCTTAACCACAACAAACCTACTCTAAGGCACATCATAATGAAATTGGTACAAACCAATGACAAAAAAAAAATTCTCAAGGCAGCCAGGGAAAAGAAGAATACAACATATAAAGGAAGGCCTATTAGATTATCATCAGATTTCTCAGCAGAAATTCTACAAACTAGAAGAGAGTGGACCCCAATATTTAAAGTTTTGAAAGAGAGGAACTTCTAGCCAAGAATACTATACCCATCAAAGCTATCCTTCAAATATGAAGGAGAAATAAAAACATTCACAGCGCCCTGGCTGGTTGGCTCAGTGGTAGAGCGTCGGCCTGGCATGCAGGAGTCCCAGGTTCAATTCCCGAGCAGGGCACACAGGAGAAGCGCCCATTTGCTTCTCTACCCCTCCTTCTCTCCTTCCTCTCTGTCTCTCTCTTCCCCTCCTGCAGCCAAGGCTCTGTTGGAGCAAAGTTGGCCTGGGTGCTGAGGATGGCTCTATGGCCTCTGCCTCAGGTGCTAGAATGGCTCTGGTTGCAACAGAGCAGTGACCCAGATGGGCAGAGCATCGCTCCCGGTGGGCATGCCGGGTGGATCCTGGTCAGGTGCGTGCGGGAGTCTGACTGCCTCCCCATTTCCAACTTCAGAAAAATACAAAAAAAAAACACCAAAAAAAAACCATTTACAGATACAGAAAAAATGAGGAAATTTATCACCAGAAAATCCCCACTTCAGGAAATACTAAAGGGGGTTTTCCAACCAGATACAAAGAACAAAACAAAACAAAACCACAAGTAAAAGCTACACCAAGAACACAATAAAATCAAATTTAAACTCTGACAACAAAAACAAAAAAGCAGAGAGGACAAAGATTAACAGTATCAAAGAAAGATGAAGTGCAAAGCACTCATAAGATAATGTACTACAATGAACATGATAGGTACCCTTTCCATTACTTAATGGTAACCACCCCTGAAAAAAGCACATGACTTGAAAAAAGAAGTAACAGAGGAAAGAAGTATGGATTACAAACAAAAGAGAAGAATCAAACAAGATACAAAACTAACAGAAAGCAATATATAAAATGGCAATAGGAAACCCTCAAGTGTCAACAATTACACTAAATGTAAATGGATTGAACTCACCAATAAAAAGACACAGAGTAGCAGAATGGATTAAGAAAGAAAATCCAACTGTATGCTGCCTACAAGAAACACATCTAAGCAACAAGGATAAAAACAAATTCAAAGTGAAAGGCTGGAAAACAATACTCCAAGCAAATAACATCCAAAAAAAGCAGGTGTAGCAATACTCATATCTAACAATGCTGACTACAAGACAGCAAAGGTAATCAGAGACAAAAATGGTCATTTTATAATAATGATTAAGGGGACACTGAATCAAGAAGATATAACACTTCTTAATATATATGCACCAAACCAAGGAGCACCAAAATATATAAGACAGATATTGACTGACCTAAAAACAAAAACTGACAAAAATACAATCATACTTGGAGACCTCAATACACTGCTGACGGCTCTAGATCGTTCATCCAAACAGAAAATCAATAAAGAAATATTGGCCTTAAACCAGGGGTCTCAAACTCAACTCAGCATGTGGGCCGCAGAGCAAGATCACAGCCGTTCAGCGGGCCGCACTAGGTCTACAAAAGGCAACTGTTATGCAACACTTTTTTCACTGCAGTTGAAAACAAAAAAAAAATTAGGACAACAAGCACAATTGTACATGCAGTTTACTCAGTGTCACAAAACGACCAGAAACTGTAGTTCGCATCACAACTGCTGTTAACTAAACTAATATCTAGCTAGGATGCTAGAGAAATGAAAAATACAAGTAGGCCCCTAGGCTTACTTAATTTTATCCAAAATATTTTGAACTTCGTGGATTAGTCTGCGGGCTGCACAAAATTGTTCGGCGGGCTGCATGCGACCCGTGGGCCGCGAGTTTGAGACCCCTGCCTTAAACGAAACACTAGAACAATAGGATATGATAGACATCTACATGACATTTTATCCCAAAGCAAGAGAGTATACATTTTTCTCTAGTGTACATGGAACATTCTCAAGAACTGACCATATATTGGGCGACAAAAATAACATCAGCAAATTCAGAAAAATTGAAATTGTACCAAGTATATTTTCTGATCATAAAGCCTTGAAACTATAATTCAACTGCAAAAAAGAGGTAAAAAAAAAAAAAACCACAAAAATGTGGAAACTAACCAACATACTTTTAAAAAATGAGTGGGTCAAAGAAGAAATAAGCGCAGAGATCAAAAAATACATACAGACAAATGAAAATAACAATATGGCATATCAGAATCTCTTGGATGCAGCAAAAGCAGTAATAAGAGGGGAGTTCTTATCACTACAGGCCTATATGAACAAATAAGAGAGAGCTTAAGTAAACCACTTAACTTCACATCTTAAGGAACTAGAAAAAAAAGAACAAAGACAACCCAAAACCAGCAGAAGAAAGGTAATAATAAAAATCAGAGCAGAAATAAATGAAATAGAAAAAACTATAGAAAAAAATTAATAAAACAAGGAGCTGGTTCTTTGAAAAGATCAACAAAATTGACCATCCCTTGGCAAGACTCACCAAGGAAAAAAAAGAAAGGACTCATATAAACAAAATCCAAAATGAAAGAGGAGAAATAACCACAGATTTCATAGATATACAAAGAATTATTGTAGAATACTATGAAAAACTATGTCACCAAATTCAACAATCTAGAAGAAATGGATAAATTCCTAGAACAATACAATCTTCCCAGACTGAGTCATAAAGAAGCAGAAAGCCTAAACAGACCCATAAGCAGGGAGAAAATAGAAGAAACTATTAAAAACCTCCCCAAAAATTAAAGTCCAGGGCCAGACGGCTATACTAATAAATTCTATCAAACATTTAAAGAAGACTTGGTTCCTATTCTACTCAAAGTCTTCCAAAAAATTGAAGAAGAAGCAATACTTCCAAACACATTTTATGAGGCCAACATAACCCTTATACTGAAACCTGGCAAGGAGGGCACACACACACAAAAAAAAAACTAAGACCAATATCTTTAATGAATACAAATGCTAAAATACTAAACAAAATACTAGCAAATCGAATACAACATATTAAAAAAATAATACATCATGATCAAGTGGGATTCATCCCAGAATCACAAGGATAGTTCAACATATGTAAAACGGTTAATGAAATACACCATATCAACAAAACAAAGAACAAAAACTACATGATCTTATCAATAGATGCAGAAAAGGCATTTGATAAAATACAACACAATTTTATGTTTAACACACTCAACAAAATGGGTATAGAAGGAAAATATCTCAACATAATAAAGGCCATTTATGATAAACTATCAGTTAACATCATATTAAATGGCATAAAACTGAGGACTTTTCCCCTTAAATCAGGAACAAGACAGGGTTGTCCACCCTCTCCACTTTTATTTAACATGGTGATGGAAGTTCTAGCCAGAGCAATCAGACAAGAAAAAGAAATAAAAGGCATTCATATTGGAAAAGTAGAAGTAAAGGTTTCACTTTTTGCAGATGATATGATCCTATACATTGAAAATCCCAAAGACTCCACAAAAAGATTACTAGAAACAATAAACCAATACAGTAAGGTCGCAGGACTCAAAATTAATATACAAAAGTTCATTGCCTTCATATATGCCAACAAAGAAACATCAGAAAACGAACTCAAAAAATTAATCTCCTTCATGCTTGCAACAACAACAACAAAAAATACCTAGTAATAAACATAACAAAGAATATAAAGGACCTATATAATGAAAACTATAAAGCATTGTTAAGGGAAATCAAAAAAGATACAAAAATGGAAAAATATTTCTTGTTCTTGGATAGGAAAAATAAATATAATCAAAATGACCATATTACCCAAAGCGATATACAAATTCAATGCAATTCCCACCAAAATTCCAATGGCATTTTTTAAAGAAATGGAACAAAAAATCATCAGGTTTATATGGAACTATAAAGAACCCCAAATAGCCAAAGCAATCCTAAGGAAAAAGAACGAAGCTGGGGGCATTACAATACCTGACTTCAAATTATATTATGGAGCCACATTAATCAAAACAGCATGGTATTGGCAGAAAAATAGACACTCAGACCAATGGAACAGAATAGAAAGCCCAGAAATAAAACCACATATATATGGTCAAATAATTTTCAATAAAGGGGCCAACCACACACATGGAGAAAAGAAAGCCTCTTCAACAAATGGTGCTGGGAAAACTGGAAAGCCACATGCAAAAGAATGAAACTCAGCTACAGTTTGTCCCCTTGTACTAAAATTAATTCAAAATGGATCAAAGACCTAAATATAAGACCTGAAACAATAAAGTACATAGAAGAAAACATAGGTACTAAACTCATGGACCTTGGTTATAAAGAGCACTTTATGAATTTGACTCCAAAGGCAAGGAAAGTGAAGGCAAAAATAAATGAATTGGACTACATCAGAATAAGAAGCTTTTGTACAGCAGGAGAAACTGACACAAAACAGCCAACTAAATGGGAAATGATATTTTTAAACAACAGCCTAGATAAGGGCCTAATATCCAAAATATACAAAGAACTCATAAAACTCAACAATAAACAAACAAACAATCCACTAAAAAATGGGAAGAAGACATGAACAGACACTTTTCTTAGGAAGAAATACAAATGGCCAACAGATATATGAAAAGATGCTCATCTTCATTAGCTATTAGAAAAATGCAAATCAAAACTACAATGAGATACCACCTCACGCCTGTTAGATTAGCTATTATCAACAAGACAGGTAATAACAAGTGTTGGAGAGGCTGTGGAGAAAAAGGAACCCTCATCCACTGTTGGTGGAAATGTAAAGTAGCACAACCATTATGGAAGAAAGTATAGTGGTACCTCAAAAAACTAAAAATAGAACTACCATATGACCCAGCAATCCCTCTACTGGGTATGTGCCCCCAAAACTCAAAAACATTGGTACATAAAGACACATGCAGCCCATGTTCATTGCAGCATTGTTCACGGTGGCCAAGACATGGAAACAATCAAAAAGCCCTTTAATAGATGACTGGATAAAGAAGATGTAGTACATATATACCAGGGGTCCCCAAACTTTTTATCCAGAGGCCCAGTTCACTGTCCCTCAGACCGTTGGAGGGCCAGACTATAAAAAAAAACTATGAACAAATCCCTATGCACACTGCACATATCTTATTTTAAAGTAAAAAAACAAAATGGGAACAAATACAATATTTAAAATAAAGAACAAGTAAATTTAAATCAACAAACTGACCAGTATTTCAATGGGAACTATGGGCCTGCTTTTGGCTAATGAGATGGTCAATGTGCTCCTCTCACTGACCACCAATGAAAGAGGTGCCCCTTCTGGAAGGGCAGCAGGGGCTGGATAAATGGCCTCAGGGGGCCGCATGCGGCCCGCGGGCCATAGTTTGGGGACCTCTGGCCTAAAATGTGGAAGTTCTCCCGTGACCACATACACATCTATTAGCAGAGGAATGGAAATCTTACTGGCTCTTGATGTCTGAGTACAATCTCTGACCAATCATTGGCTGACTACTAAGTTCGGCAGACACAGGGTGATCCCTAAGAAACCAGAGACATCAGTGAGCACACAATGTGATGGAGCCTGACCCATGGAGTTAGTCCAAGCAAATTACTAAACAAACAAATAAAAACCACCAACACAACTATTGTTCGAGGTAGAAATTAAAAACCAGATTTGTTACAGAATTTAATCTAAAATGCCCAATTTTTAACAACAAAACTGTAAGAACTTTAAAGACATAGAAAAGTATGACCTATATGCAGGGGAAAAGGCAGTTAATAAAAACTTTCTGAATGCACCCACATGTTGAATTTAGCAAAGACTTCAAAGTGCTTATAAATATGTTCAAAGAACTAAAAAAACACATATAAAAATTAAAAGAATATATGACAATAATGACTTAAATAAATAATTTCAATGAACATATATAACAAAAATTTTTTTAAAAGAACCAAATGTTGAAAAGTATGATCGAAAATTCACTAGAGGAGTTCAATAGCAAATTTGAGATGGCAGAAAAATAATCTATAAACTTGAAAGAAGATCAATAGAACTTATTCAATCTTAAAAACAGAAAAAAGAATGAGTTTGGAAGAGTCTCATTGACCTCTTTACTGTTTTTCTATTTTCCACTGTATTTTTCTCTGCTCAAATCTTTATTATTTCCTTCCTTTTGTTAGCTTTGGGTTCAGTTTTATCTTCTACTTCTGGGTCCTTAATATGTACAGTTAGGTTATTGATTTAGAATCCTTTTTTATTAAGCAGAGAGTAGAATGGTAGTTGGGGGGGGATGAGGAGACGTAGGTCAAAAGGTACAAGGTTTCAGTTACAAATGATAAGGTCTGGGGATCTAATGGAGACCGTGGTGACAGGGTTAACAATACTGTGTTGTATGCTTGAAATTTTGCTTAGAGGGTGAAACTTCAGTGTTCTTACCACAAAGAGAAAATGGTGACTGTGAGGTAGATGATGAGTATGTTAATTAGCTTGATTATGGTGGTCATTTCACAGTGTATACATGTATCAAAACACCAAGTTGTACACTTTATACATCTCCTATTTGTCAAATATACCTCAGTGGAGCTAAAAAAAAAAGAATCCTTTTTTATTTTTAATATATGTTTATAGTTATAAATTTCCCTCTTAATACTATTTTTCCGCATTGCATACATTTTGGTATGTTGTGTTTTCGTTTTCTTTTTTTTTAATTTATTTATTTTTTATTAATTTTACTAGAGTGACATCAATAAATCAGGGTACATATGTTCAAAGAAAACATGTCTAGGTTATCTTGTCAATCAATTATGTTGCATACCCATCACCCAAAGTCAGATTGTCCTCCGTCACCTTCTATCTAGTTTTCTTTGTGCACCCCCCCTTCCCCCGTGTTTTTGTTTTCAATCATCTCAAGATGTTTTCTAATCTCCTTTGTTATTTCTCTTTTGACCTATTGATTATTTGAGTATGTTGTTTAATTTCCACATATTTTCAGTTTTCCTTTTTTTATTGATTTCTAGTTTCAGTTCGTGTGATCAGAAAAAAATACTTTGCATATATACACAGGGGGTCCTCAGGTTATGACAGTCTCGACATACAACATTTTGAGTTTACAATGCTCACTCCCATAAAAACTTTTTTTTTTTTCCTGAAGCTGGAAACAGGGAAAGACAGTCAGACAGACTCCCGCATGCGCGGGACCGGGATCCACCCGGCACGCCCACCAGGGGCGACGCTCTGCTCTGCCCACCAGGGGCGATGCTCTGCCCCTGGGGGGGGGGGTCGCTCTGCCGCGACCAGAGCCACTCTAGTGCCTGGGGCAGAGGCCAAGGAGCCATCCCCAGCGCCTGGGCCATCTTTGCTCCAATGGAGCCTTGGCTGCGGGAGGGGAAGAGAGAGACAGAGAGGAAGGAAGGGGAGGGGATGGAGAAGCAAATGGGCGCTTTTCCTATGTGCCCTGGCCGGGAATCAAACCCGGGTTCCCCGCACGCCAGGCCGACACTCTACCACTGAGCCAACCGGCCAGGGCCCCATAAAAACTTTTAGAAAAATAAGACAAAAGTGTTTTGGCTTACACCCTTAGCAACGTACTTATGGACTACATGAGTGAAGTAGTTTGGTTGCGCCCAACAAATGAATATGCAGTTATGCAGAGCTTTAGTGAGGAAGCTGGTGTCCCCCAGTACACTTACGCCATTTTGGCCCATTAAAAATACAAGTGTTCAAATTGTGTTAGTAGGGTGTGTTTCGACTTACACCAAAATTTGGGTACATCACTGTTGTAGGAACAGAACTGTGTCATAACCAGAGGACCTCCTCTACATGATTTCAACCTTTTAAAATACATTAAGATTTGTGTTGTAGCCAAATATATACTCTATTCCATCTGAACTTAAAAAGAATATAAATTCCTGCTGTTGTTGGCTGGAGTATTTTGTATATGTTATGTCTATTAGGTCTAAGAGATGTATAGCATTATTCAAGACCACTATTACATTATCAATTTTCTGTCTGGTTTTCTATCCATTATTGAAAGTGGATATTGAAGTCTCCAACTACTACTGCAGCCTGTATTTCTCCCTTCAATTTTGTCATTTTTTCCTTCTGTTGATAGGTAGATTTAAATGACTAAGTAGATATTCCATGTTCATGGATTGGCAAGAATCAATATTGTGATTGCAGATGGACCTAGAGATTCTATGCAAAGCTGAAGCAGCCTTTTTGTCACAAACAGACAAGCTGTTTCTAAATTTTAGATAGAATATCCAAAACAATTTTTAAAAAGAACAAAGATGGATGACTTACAAGAGCCAATTTCAAAACATACTATGAGCCTACAATAATCAAGACAACATGATATTGGTATAGAGATAGAAATATATATTAATGGAACAAAGTTAAGAGTCAGGAATAAATTCTTACATTTATGGTCAATTGATTTTCAAGGAATTAGCTGACAGTTCAATGAAGAAAGGGCAGTATTTTCAACAAATGATTCTGGGACAATTGGATATCCATATGCTAATATGTTAACTTAGATTTTTACTTCAAACCATACATAAAATTAACTGAAAATGGATTTAGACCTAAATGTAAAAGTAATACTAGAGAAGTTCTAGAAGAAAACATAGGATAGATAGAATCTTTATGACCTTGAGCTAGGCAGAGTTCTTAAATATGATATCAAAAGCATAGTTCACAAAAGAAAATTTTACTAAATTGAACTTCATCAATATAAAAAATTTTGTGCTTCTAAAGATACTCTTAATAAGTTGCAAAGACAGACCCAGACTAAGAAAAATATTTACAAAGTATGTATCTAATAGAGAACTTGTATCTAAAATATACAAAGGACTCATCACTAATAAAAAGTCTAACAATCCAATTAAAATCTGAGTGAAACATATGAATGCACATTTCACCAAAGAGGACATATGAATAGCTAAAAAGCACTTGAAAGGATTCTCAACATCATTAGTCATTACAGAAATGCAAATTAAAACCACAATAATATCATTACATACTAATGAGGGTTATAATCCAAGGACAGATGAGACCAACTATTGGAGAGATTGTGGGGAAACTTTTATATATATATATTGCAGGCAGGAATGTAAAATGAACAGCCACACTGTAAAAAATTTGGGTAGTTTTTTTAAAGCTAAACAAATTTGCCATATGACCCAGAAATTCCACTACTAGGTATATATACAAAAATAAATAAAAATACATGTTTACACAGAGACTTGTACCTAAATGTTCACAGCAGCACCATTTATAATAACCAAAATGCAAATGCCCATCAAGTGCTGGATGGATAAACAAAATGTAGTATACCCATACCAGGGGTAGTCAGCCTTTTTATACCTACCGCCCACTTTTGTATCTCTGTTAGTAGTAAAATCTTCTAACTGCCCACCGGTTCCACAGTAACGGTGATTTATAAAGTAGGAAAGTAACTTTACTTTATAAAATTTATAAAGCAAAGTTACAGCAAGTTAAAGTATATAATAATAATTGCTTACCAAGTACTTTATGTCAGATTTTCGCTAAGTTTGGCAGAATAAATCTTTATAGAACAACTTACTATAGTTAAATCTATCTTTTTATTTATACTTCGGTTGCTCCACTACCACCCACCATGAAAGCTGAAACACCCACTGGCGGTAGGGACCAGGTTGACTACCACTGACCCCTACAATTGACTATTTTCCAGCCAGAAAAAGGAATAAAGCACTGATACGTGTTACAACATGAATGAACCTCAAAAACAATATTAAATAAAAGAAGCCAGTTGAGCCTGACCAGGTGGTGGCACAGTGGATAGAGCGATGGACTGGGATGCGGAGAACCATGCTCAAATCAACTGAGCTATCCTCAGCACCTGGGACTGACACTCAAATCAATTGAGCTATTGGCTGCAAGAGGGGAATAGAGAGAAAAGAGAGAGAAGGAGGGGAAGAGAAGCAGATGGTCACTTCTCATGTGTACCCTGATCAGGGACCAAACCTGGGATATCCATATACTGAAGCGACACTCTATCCACTGAGAAAACTGGCCAGGCCACCTACATGATTTTATCAGAAAAAAACAATCTGCTTGAAAATCTTTTACTGACTGTGCTATTATAATTCTTTACTACAAAATTATGCATTTATCAGTAAATTAAAACATGAAGATGAAAGAGAGAGTCTATTAGTCAAGATTTTTCAGAGAACAGAACTGAGATATATATGTATATATGTGTGTATATATGTGATTTATTATCAAGATTGGCTCATGCAGTTATACATTCTGGTAAGTCTCATTATCTACTGTCTACAAACTAGAGACCTAGGAATGATGGTGGTGTAGTTCTGAGAACCAGATGGCTGATAGTGTAATTACCAGTCAAGGGCAAGAGAAGACATGTCTCAACTCAGCAGTCAAGCATAGATTAAATTCCCCCTTCCTCTGACTTTTTATTCTATTCAGGCCCTCAATGGGTTGAATGCTGCCCCATCCACAATGGGGAGGGCAGTCTGCTTTGCATAGTTCACCACTTCAAATGCTAATCTCATCCAGAAACACCCTCACAGACACCTCCAGAGATAATATTTAATCTGGGCACTCCATGCCCACCTAAAATTAACCATTACAAGGTAATCAGAGTTGGTGTTTCATGGTAGTGATTCTCAAACTGGGGGACCACTAATGATATACCAAGACTTTCCAGCCTGACTAGGCGGTGGTGCAGTGGATAGAACCTTGGACTGGGATGCAGAAGACCCAGGTTCGAGACCCCGAGGTCGGCAGCTTGAGCGCGGGCTCATCTGGTTTGAGCAGAGCTCACCAGCTTGGACCTAAGGTTGCTGGCTCGAGCAAGGGGTTACTCAGTCTGCTGAAGGCCCACAGTCAAGGCACATATGAGAAAGCAATCCATGAACAACTAAGGTGTCGCAACAAAAAATTGATGATTGGTGCTTCTCATCTCTCTCCGTTCCTGTCTGTCTGTCCCTATCTGTCCCTCTCTCTGACTCTCTCTCTCTGTAAAAAAAAAAAAAAAAGAAGAAGCCAGTTGAAAAATACTCCATATTTTATTATTGCATTTACTTCATCTGACCTATAAAGTCAAATGAGGTCAGTATTTGCCTGAAACTAAGGGTGAAATTGAGGATTGATTGAGATACTCATAAAGAAACTTGATGAGGTTTTGGGAATGTTCTAAATCTAGAGTGTTGGCAATGGTGGCACAGCACAATAAATTTATTAAAAATAATTTGTATACTTACAATGGGTGAATTTTATGATATGTAAATTACTCTTAAATAAAACTGTAAAATTTTAAATGAACTTTAGAAATACTTGTCCATTATTGATTGACAGTTTACTATAGGCTTTTTCTGGAACATAGAGACCAAGAGAAGCATGCAGAAATGGGAAGAGAATTCATTTAAAAATATTAAAATATTGAGGAGGTTCTATTGGAGCGACCAGAGAAAATCTTCAGGAGTAGAGCCTTGGGAATGGCCAGAAGTTGCTGAGGAAACTCTTCAGGCTGAAAGGCCTAAAAAAGACCTAGAAAAAGACAGACCGGATAGAGTTCTGAGGACTGAGCTGGTGCGGGTTTAGGCAATTTTGAAGAACACAGTTCCACCCTCATGCCCAAGAGGGCGCCAGAGGAGCAAGCCCCAGTGACTGTACGTTCCCAGCCTCTACTGGCAGGACACTCTACTGGGTTCGTTCAAAACCCAGCCCACTTTCTTCCGAGACCAGAACTCTCAGTTTCCTTTTATTTTCTTTTGTGGGCAGGAGAAGGAATTTGCCTGAAGGTTGCTTCCTTTTGAATCTGACAAGGAGGCAAGAAGGGCCAAGTGAGGCCCTGCCACTCTCTGCAGGGGAGAGGCAGCCGGTACAGCCAAAAGAAACTTCCCTAAGAGGAGCTTTTTCAGAATGACACATGCTATTTTCTTCCTCTCCCTCTGTGACTCAGATTCCCGTTTCACACAGACCTTTGCCTATGTTTGCTTTCCTCTGCCCTGACCGCTGGCCAGCAGACTGTGTACACAGTGTTTTCCCACTCCTGCCCCCGGTCTGAATCAGCCTGGTAAAAACATCAGCTGGAGTAGATCTATGTTTACAAGGTAAATTCTTTTTACAACAAATACCTTCGCAATGAAAATCCTTAACGAAGAGCCCTCCTCCACAGCCCAGTTTATGTCTAACCTAATTCAAAGTATGGTCCATGAAACAACATTCTAATCCATAGTAGGTATTTGCACAGTCCAGCGGAGCTTAGTTGTAAAAGGATTTGACCTGTAATACTTTCATTTCCCCAAGGAGCTTGAGAAATAAGTAGAGGCAAAAACACAGCCCCCTCTGTGCTTGGAGAGTATTTTCCCACAGACACTTGTTTTAAAAATCTGGTTCCCAGGAAATCTTTGTAAGTTTTCCCAATAGATCCTGGACAAGAAAAAGAGATAAGCTTAAGAGTTGATAAGCAGAGGTCTTCTCAGAAAGAAACCATGGGAAATTTCTTAATATTCAGGCAGGCAGGCCCTGATCCCACAGCACTGTAGAGAGTGATCAAGGGATCCAGAAATGCACCAAGTTAAAGGAAACTAAAGTAGTGTTCCACAGATGTGATAGTACTGTTGAGGCCTGAAGCCATAATAATGTACTAATGAGAGTCAAGTCTTTCTTTTTTCTTTTCTCCTCTCATTAAAATTTGTTTTAATAGGTCTCAAAATTCTGTGACAGATTTTTGGTCAAGTTGTTTCCACTATAAAGTACTGATTTTAAAAACTAATAACCTAAAAACTGCCACATACACACACAAAAAAAAACCCCAAATGATACACAAAACATTCTGTTTCTTCTGGAGGTTTTACTAGTAAATTTCAATGGCCAATTGAGATAAACAACTTTGAAACTGTTTTGCCATCACTGATTAAGAGTGGGGTGGCAGCCCTCGCTGGTTGGCTCAGTGGTAGAGAGTCGGCCTGGCGTGCAGGAGTCCCAGGTTCGATTCCTGGCCAGGGCACACAGGAGAGGCGCCCATCTGCTTCTCCACCCCTCCCCCTCTCCTTCCTCTCTGTCTCTCTCTTCCCCTCCCGCAGCCAAGGCTCCATTGAAGCAGAGTTGGCCCGGGCGCTGAGGATGGCTCTATGGCCTCCGCCTCAGGTGCTGGAATGGCCCTGGTTGCAACAGAGCAACACCCCAGATGGGCAGAGCATCACCCACTGGTGGGCATGCCGGGTGGATCACGGTCAGGCACATGCGGGAGTCTATCTGACTGCCTCCCCGTTTCCAGCTTCAGAAAAATACAAAAAAAAAAAAAGACTGGGGTGACAGTTATTGGGGATTAATATTCATTTAGCCTTCTGAGCTTTCTGGGCAAACTTGGTGACTTTGTCAGCTCCAGCTGCCTTCTTGTCCACTGCTTTGATGACACACAGCAACTGTCTGTCTCATGTCACAAACAGCAAAATGACCAAGGGAGGATAGTAAGAGAAGCTCTCAACACACATAGGTTTGCCAAGAACCATATCGAAGAGGCAGCATCATCAGATTTCAAAAACTTTGGGCCATCTTCCAGCTTTTTCCCAGAACGACGATCAATCTTCTCCTTCAGCTCAGCAAGTTTGCATGCAATGTGACCTGTGTGACAGTCCAGCACAGGTGTATATCCAGCACTGATTTGTCCTGAATGGTTCAGAATAATCACCTGAGCTGTGAAGCCAGCTATTTCCTTCTGAGTCATTTTTGCTGTCACCAGCCACACTGCCACAATGAACATATTTGACGAACATGTTTTTTTGTTTGTTTTTGTTTTGTTTCATTTTGTTTTGTTTTGTTTTGTTTTAAGTGAGAATAGCGGAGTGAGACAGACTCTTGTATGTACCCCAACTGGGATCCACCTGGCAACCCCCCTCTAGGGTCGATGCTCAAATCAACTGAGCTATTTTTATCATCTGAGGCCAACACTCAGACCAACCTAGCTATCCTCAGTGCCCGGGGCTGAAGCTCGAACCAGTAGGCCACTGGATGCAGGAGGGGAAGAAGGGGAAAGGGGGAGAGGGAAGGGGAGAGAAGCAGATGGTCGCTTCTCTTGTGTGCCCAGACCAGGAATCAAACCTGGGACATCCGTCCACTGGGCCAATGCTCTATCCAGTGAGCCAACAGGCCAAGGCCATGATGGACATGTTCTTGACATTGAAGCTCACATTGTCCCCAGGAAGAGCTTCACTCAAAGCTTCATGGAGCATTTCAGCAGACTTGACTTCAGTTGTAACATTGACTGGAGCAAAGGTGACCACTATGTTGGGTTTGAGAACATCAGTCTCCACTCAGTCCACAAAGACAGTACCAATACCACCAATTTCATAGAGATCCTGGAGGGGCAGACGCAGGGGCTTGTCAGTTGGATGAGTTGGTGGCAAGATGCAATCCATAGCTTTAAGCAGTGAAGTTCCACTAGTATTGCCATCTTTCTGGGTGACTTTCTGTCCCTTAAACCGAGGCATGTTAGCACTTGGCTCCAGCATGTTGTCGCCATTCCAACCAGTAATTGGCACAAATGCTACTGTGTCAGGGTTGTAGCCAATTTTCTTAATGTAGGTGCTGACTTCTTTAACTATTTCCTTGTATTACTTCTGGCTGTAGGGCAGCTCAGAAGAATCCATTCTGTTAACACCAACAATCAGTTGTTTCACAACCAGTGGGTAAGCCGGAGGGCATGCTCACGGGTCTGTTCGTTCTTAGAGACATCTGCTTCAGCTTCACCAATGCCAGCAGCAACAATCAGGACTGTACCGTCAGCCTGAGATGTGCTTGTAAGCACGTTTTTGATAACGTCTTTGTATCCTGAGGCATCACTGATGGTCACAGAGTAATTGGTGGTCTTGAATTTCCACAGGGAGATATCAGTGGTGATACCATGCTCACATCCATATTTCAATTCATCTAAGACCCAGGCATGCTTGTCGGATCCCTTCCCCATCTCAGCAGCCTCCCTCTCAAATTTTTCAATGGTTCCTTTGTCCATCCCACCACATTTGTAGATCTTATGGCCAGTAGTGGTGGACTTGCCGGAATCTACGTGTCCAGTGACGATGATGTTATGATTTCCTTCCTTCCTCTTTTTTAGCTTTGATTTAGTGGTGGATTTAAGACACTTAGGTTCTGGCAGCAAACCCCTTGTAAAAAAGTAAGAGTCAAGTCTTTAAAAATACAGTATCTAAGTCATCTGACAGAATTAACTACATCAATTGTTCTTATATACTGCTAAGTGCAAGATATTCCTAAAATGGCATTATTGCTGGAGGAAGTCATTATCTCCCTCTCCCAGCTCCATAAACTAGAAACTTCCACTTCTTCAAAATTAGGAAGAGCATTTACCTTCCTGCTACTCCCCTCTCAGTTCTCCCTAAGGAAGGAGTGACTCATCTAACTAGGCCCTGGGTAAGGAACTGAACAAGCTCGGCCCCTTCTGTATCTTCTTCTGGGACTAGCCTGTCTACCAGACAGGTGCATCCCAGCCCCAAGCCCCTCATGCACACACATACACCTGCTCCTACCTCCCCAGAAGGTCTGACACTTTTATCTACAGGTGTGTGATTTGTGGTCTGTTTTTAAAAGGTTCTGAACACAGAGGGGGTAAGAGCTCTGCTTTATTGGGCTTTTCAAAGCCCCCATATCAAGACTTTAAGTAACCCTACTTTTGAAATTTTGAAAATCAGGGAGGCCCAGGCTGGTTGGCTCAGTGGATAGAGTGTTAGCCCAGTGTATGGACATCCCAGGTTCAATTCCTGGTCAGGGCATACAAAAGTAGCAACCATCTGCTTCTCTTCCCCTCCCTTTCCCCCTTTTTTCCCTCTTACCCTCTTATAGATGGTGTCTCGACTGATTTGAGTGTTGGCCCAGGCACTGAGGATAGCTTGGTTGGTCCAAGTGCATCAGCCTCAGGTGCTAAAAATAACTTGGTTGATTTGAGCATCAGCCCCAGATGGGGGTTGCTAGGTTGATCCCAGTTGGGGCATATGTGAGAGTCTCACTATTTTCCCTCCTAGAAAGAAAGAAAGAAAGAAAGAAAGAAAGAAAGAAAGAAAGAAAGAAAGAAAGAAAGAAAGAGGAAAGGAAGGAAGGAAGGAAGGAAGGAAGGAAGGAAGAAAGAAAGAAAGAAAGAAAGAAAGAAAGAAAGAAAGAAAGAAAGAGAAAGAAAGAAAGAAGAAAGGAAAACCAGGGAATAACTCAAAGAAATTATTCAAGCAGGATACTAAATTTATCAAATGCCCTTGAGCTCCTCAGCTAGGAAGGGAGTCACCTCTTCTAGAAGAGAATACGGCTTGAAGGATTTGCTCATGAGGGGTGAAGAGAAGCTTTGCAGGGGCCTGGAGTGGAGAGACCAGCATCACTGTCAGATTCCTTCATATCTGAAGTGTGAAGTGATAGCAAGAGCTGCAAAGTGAGACCCAGTAAATTTGGGTTGAAGTCCCAGCTTATCCAATGTGCAGCCTTTACCATTTTGAACCTTGGTTTCCTTATTTGTAAGTGAACATAAATATTATTTCCAACTACCCTGTAGGGGTACTGTGAGAATCACATCATATCTTTTTTTAAATTATTTTTTCCATTGATTTGAGAAAGAAAGAGAGAGAGATGGAGGGAACAGGTAGGGAAGGAAGAAAGAGAGAAGCTTCAACTCGTTGTTCCACTCAGTTGTTCCATTTAGTTATGCACTCGGTGATTGCTTCTCATGTGTGCCCTGACTGGGGTCGAACCCACAACCTCAGAGTGCAAGGATGATGCTCTACGCACAGAGCCACCTGGCCAGGAGAATCACCTTATATCCCGTACAAGAGTGTTCTTGTACACTGGAAAGCATGATAGAAATATCACATAGTATGAAAAAAAATGGTGAGAAGAGACTCGCAGATATTTTTGGGTGAAAGTGCTGATATTTTACATTTGCTCTTCCAGATCCACTCTGATCTGTATCATGCAGACTGATCTTTCTGAACTGAGCCAATGGGCTCCCATTGTTTTCACTGCTCACTGACTTTAATAAAATGCATAGCAACAAAGGGGATTGGGAGAGAACTATTCCTCTGATTGGATTAGATTCTCCCAGGATCCTCCCAGCTGGGTCTCCTCGGGTGGCTACACCTCTGTGCTGAGGGTAACTCAAGTCAAACTGCCTTCTCCACGCAGTTCTCTCCCAGACCAGCAGCATTGCCCTTGTGGAAGTCGAAAAATAATTTTCCTTCTACCCTTCTAAATTCTTCTGGCTAGTCTAATAATCAAATTGACAGGAGACAGATTAACAGGAGAAAACAACCAAATTTATTATGTATGTACATACAAGGGTTCTATAAGAATATGGAGGCAGAGGGCGAACTGGACAGTTGAGGCATAAATTGCCACCTTGAGCTAAGGGGGTGAGGGTACTTATAGTTTGGGACTTCAAAGGGCTGGAAGGCAATTCCCATCAAGTTTGGTAAACAGATGGTTGCTGGGACACAGAGAGGGCTTTGATCAACCTTGCTAGGTCCCTCCCTGTCTATGGCACCTAGTTCATATTAAACTATAGTGATCTATAATAATAGCTCCCTGGAACAGGATCTCTATGGAAAGTCCTTTAGGCAGGTAAGGGAGAGAGCCTCTTGCTTCCTAAAAATAACCAACTTAAAATAATCAGTACCCCCAAAAGCATACTTTGGGGTGGCAAACTCTGCTGTCCCTCACCATCACCAGGGAATGTGTGGGAAATACAGGCGCATGGGTCCTACCCCCAAACCTACTGAGACAGAAGCTACAGGGTCAGGCCTGGCCATCCTGTTTTCACAAAGCCCGCCAGGTAATTCTGATGAATGCAAAGTTTAAAACCGCGGATGGAACTCACTACTCCCTTTCCTTTGCTCATAGCTACTAACCCTGGGATACTGTCCAATCCCTTGTTTGTTTTTTCCACCAAAACCCTGTTTACCTTTGTAAATAGTCTTTGTTATACTCTCCTCAAATTTCTCATTTTGAGTGTGCCATCGTTTCCACAGGACCCTAACGCCGTCTAGTAGGGGCTTCTTGGGATCTCAAAAATAAGACAACTGCTTTGTATGCTGTCTATGAAAAGGACAGGCTCACTGTCCAAGGGCAGGGGGTGGGCAGGGAGGGGGAGACCCGCTAATGGGATCACTGAATAAAGAAATCTCGTTGCCAATCATTCCCAAATCTGTTAGGCAAACTCTTGCAGTGGGTCTGTGTATTTCAGGAAATATCACCGTTCAGTAAACTAAGAAATGATGTAACATCCCTGCGAGACATATGACTAAAAGCTGAGGTTTCTGTGTGGGCTTGGGCTGTTATGTTGGTTTTTAGGAAGGGCTTTAGTCTGAACGGTGGAAGTGCTAAAATAAGTTGCTACTTGCAAAAGAAAGCTGATGGTATTTCTGTTCTTTAATTAAGGCCGAAGCTATAGCAAGCTATATTCATATCGTTTATTTTTCATTTAATATGAAAGTTGTTTGGACTTATGTCTTCTAACATTCGAGCAGCCATAGAGAACGAGCAAGTTTGGATTGTGAGTCTGACCAGAGTGTGCAAGGCGAAAACAAAGAGAGACTGTTTCTAGGTGTTTGTTTCTTCATGTTTCTTGTCACAGGGACTCTCCTTTTTCCAGGGCATAAATCCAACATAGGAATAAATATTCATAGAGGTCAGGAAAGAAGCCTACAGTAAAACTGAGAAGCCCCACTCCAGCAAGTCATTTTCTTTGGAATTGTAAAGGTGCCTAAAGTCACGGTAAGAAAGAGGCTTTGGGAAAATTTAACCAAAAGTGCTAAACTAACTGTAAAACCGGTGGTCGTGGCCATGCAGGTTCTCATTGGATTCAGATAGATGGTAAAGGAACTGTGTAGCCTGAAGATGGTGGGCCATTCTGTTTATTAGAGTCTCACAACAGCAGACTAGTAAGCAGGCAAGGGAAAAAAACCCGTGCACTCTCTCTCTCAGAGCTGATGAGCGAACAGGTGGTGGTGGTAGGTGGGGGACTCCTTTTACAGCAAACAGTAGCAAAAATGGCCCCTCCCAATGGCGGCAGGTAATCTGCAATCTACAATCTGCCACCCGTTGGGCAAGCACCTGCAGCCTTACACAGACTATACACACATGCTGCTGCCTCGTGCTCAGGCACCAATCAGGCAAAGTACAAGCGAGCAAGCCTAACATACTTGTTTGCCCAACACTAACCCCGGTTTTTCTCTTCTATGTGGATTGACTCTGTTGCTTTCCTAGCAAATAAAGAAAACGGTTTTCAAAGTACCAAATCTCATTTATGCCTAATGATTTATTAATTTAACGAGTAAGACTTGGGCCCAGTAGTGGGATTCAAATAATTTAACAACCGGTTCTCTGCCCTAATGACCATATTAAGTATAAAAAAACAATATACCAAGAGGTAGTTATTATTTTATACATTTAATACTTAAATAAGAACAATAAAAGAGGCACACAAAACTAGATTATAAGAAAGTTTTAAAATATTAATGAAAAAATATTAAATAATACCCGACTAAAAACAATAAAACTGTTCTTTAAGATATTTCCATTAGGCTTCTTGATTGGCATCCTCATTTGCAATTTTTCTTACCTATGGATGAATGAACATTACTACGGGTGCTTAGAATACGCTGTTGTGCAGATGAACATTAAAAAAGAGTAAGGAGTGTACTTTGTGATTTCCACATTGGGCAGCTGCCCAGGCGCCCACCTTAGAGAGAATCCTGATTATAAGTGCTATCTTAACTACCAGTTCACGGAACGAAACAAAACAATCCCACAACTACTTGGGCCCTAAAAAATGGTACAGTAGGCTAAGTTTGTCTTTTAATTTTTGGTTTAATCTACTTTTTTAGAACTGTTTCCCTATCTCCCTCACCCACCAACCCCAGATTCACACTATCCTCAAGGCTGTGAGTTCATAGCCCATCAATTCAACAACCTTTCCAGATTTTCCCTCTTTGAACTTTTCCCAGGCACACTCAGAATTTAGAAGATCAGGGTCCCTGCCAGACCAGGCAGTGGCTCAGTGGATAGAGCATTGGACTAGGACACAGAGGACTCCGGTTTAAAGCCCCAAAGTTGTCAGCTTGAGTGCGGGGTCGCCAGCTTGAGCGTGAGATCACAGACATGACTCCATGGTCACTGGCTTGAGCCCAGGGTCGCTGGCTTGAGCAAGGGGTCACTCGCTCTGCTAGAGCCCATATGAGAGGCACATATGAGAAAGCAATCAATGAACAACTAAGGTGCCACAATGAAGAATTGATGCTTCTCATCTCTCTCCCTTCCTGTCTGTCTGTCCTTATCTGTCCCTCTCTCTGTCTCTCTTTCTGTCTCTGTCAAAAAAATAAAATAAAATAAAAAGAACAAGGTCCTGTTCCTTAGGGCCTCTTGCTGATGTGATTGATTAACCAATGGCTTGCAGTGAGTAACCTTGCCTAAGGCCCACTAGAGTAAACTGATGTCAGGAACAGAAGGCTTTGCCATTAGTAGCTATGTGATCTTGGGAAAGTTACAAAGAATTATAAATTCTTGGGGCTGAAAGTGACCAATGCTTGAATACATATTCTAACACCACTCTGAGGTGTTCTCCACCTTCTACTAAAAATAATTTCTACCCACTTACTAAGAACCTCTTATGGGCTAAGGCCCATGCTTGGCATGTTAAAGACATTATCACTTATCCTGTTAGTAACCATAAGGTAGCTGGCACTAACCCACTATACAGATGTGGAACTGACACTTGATGGAATGACATAGTCCAAATAAGTGGCAGAGCCAGGTTCCCGTTACAGCTGGCCCAGAAGTCCGTGCTTATTCCACTTAGCTGTGTGATCTCCTGAGAGACCCCATTCGGACCCTGCAATGGAAGTATCCTTTATAATGAGCTGCCTTCTGCCTTCCTTTGCCTCTGCCCCCCCACCACCACCACCATCACCTCCAAGTTCTACCCTGCTGGATAGTCGTCAAAGTCAGCTTCCTCTACTGCATGCCACTCCTTCAAATAGTTAAAGACTAACAAACTACTTTAACCATCCTGAAAACATTCAACTTTTCCTCCTAGGAAGGTTTAAAATCCCTTCACTATCCTACTGATTCCTCTTCCGTTTTTCTATGTTTTTTATAAATCAACAAAAATAAAAACATGAAGCTGAACACACACAAGGAAAACTGCACAAATTATAAGTATGTAGTTCAATTAATTTTTACAAAGTCAACACTCCTTGATCAGGAAACTGTAGTATTACCGGAACCCGGAAGCCCGTGCTATCCCCTCTCTGCTGTCCCCAGAGGCGACCACCGCCCTGACTTTTAAGGGAAGCCTGCAGTCTGCATCCTTTTGTGTCTGGCTTCCTTTGCTCAGTATTGCGAGAGTCCCACGTCATACTGCATGGAGCCATAGTGGTTTCATTCTCGTAGTTTTCTGTTTATAGTTTTTAAATTTAAGATCTTAACCACATTTACGTGTATAATTCAATGGTATCAAGTATATTTACGATGTTGTAGAATCATCACCACCATCCATCTCCAGAACTTTTTCATCTTCCCAAACTGAAAGTCTATTCCCATTAAACAATAACTCCCCATGTGCCCCTCCCCCAGCTCCTGGCAACCACCATTCCATTTTCTGTTTCTATGAATTTGACTACTTTAATAACCTTACATTGGTGGAATCATACAGCATTGTCTTTCTGTGACTGGCTTATTTCACTTAGCATAATGTCTTCAAGGTTTACCCGTGTTGTAGCCTGTGTCAGAATGTCCTTCCTTTTTAAAGTTAAATAATATTCCATTTTATGGAGGTGCCATGTTTTGTTTATTCTGTGTGTTTTTTAAATATGTTGTCTTATATGGATCCAGTGCCTCCAGTGGGGCTGGAATTAGCAGGTCGTTTGCACGGCTCCACCACTGCACTGCCAGACTTTTTTAGTTGCTTCTGAATCTGGCTCCTCTTTAGATAGAGTTCCCTTTGTGCCTTATCCGTCTTTATTTATTTATTTATTTATTTATTTATTTACTTATTTTAGTGAGAGTAGGGGAGGTACAGAGACAGATTCCCACATGTACCCTGACCAGGATGCACCCAGCAACCCCGGTCTGGAGCTGATGCTCTGCCCTGTCAGGGGCCGCTCCTAACTGAGCTATTTTTAGCACCTGAGACAGAGGCTACACAGAGTCATCTTCAGGGCCGGGGGGGCCTGATATACTCAAATCAATCAAGTCATGGCTGCGGGAGGAGAAGAGAGAAAGGGAGAGGGAGAAGGGGAAGGAGGGGGGAAAAGCAGATGGTAGCCTTTCCTGTGTCTCTGACCAGGAATCAAACCTGGGACATCCACACATGACTTCAGTGCTCTACTGCTGAGCCAACCAGCCAGGGCCGAATAATAATCAAGAAATGAATGAGGTTGACCAGTGGTGGCCCAATGGATAGAGTGTTGACCTGGGACACTGAGGTTCCAGGTTTGAAAACTTGAGTTTGCCAGCTTGAGCTGGTCTCATCTGGCTTGAGCTCAGAATCACCAGCTTGAGTGCAGGTTGCCAGCTTGAATGTGGGGATCATCAGCATTATCCCATGGTTGCCAGCTTGAGCCCAGGTTCTCTGGCTTGAGCAAGAGGTCACTGCCTCAGCAGAAGCCCCCTGGTCAAGCAATCAATGAACAACTAACAAGTGACACAACTGTGAGTTGATGCTTCTCATATCTCTCCCAAAGAAAAAGAAAAAAAGAGAGAAAAGAATGAATGGATAAGAGCCCCATGAGGTCCCCCCTCTTTACTTCTCTGAGCCTCAGTTTCCTCATTCTTGAAATCAATTTTTCAAGTCTGCCTCTCTTAACATCTCTGATTTTATGACATACTTGGCATTTACCAAGGCTTTTGGGTGACTTATTTCAAGGGTTTGACTGACAAAAACAATAACAGTAATTTTTATTTATTTATTTTTGTTTGTTTTTATTTATTTTTTTTTTTCTGTATTTTTCTGAAGCCGGAAACGGGGAGAGACAGTCAGACAGACTCCCGCATGCGCCCGACCGGGATCCACCCAGCACGCCCACCAGGGGGCGACGCTCTGCCCCTCCGGGGGGTCGCTCTGTTGAGACCAGAGCCACTCTAGCGCCTGGGGCAGAGGCCGAGGAGCCATCCCCAGTGCCCGGGCCATCTTTGCTCCAGTGGAGCCTCGGCTGCCAGAGGGGAAGAGAGAGACAGAGAGGAAGGAGAGGGGGAGGGGTGGAGAAGCAGATGGGCGCTTCTCCTGTGTGCCCTGGCCAGGAATCGAACCCGGGACTTCTGCACGCCAGGCCGACGCTCTACCACTGAGCCAACCGGCCAGAGCCAATAACAGTAATTTTTAAAACTACATTTATATGTCCTAGTTTATGTAATTTCAACTTACCCCCTTGGTAACCTTGTTAGGTAATGTGAGAATTTAAGGCTCTCTGGGAGATGCTTCTGGACAAAGAGATTTGAAAATGGTCATTAAGGTGGTCTCCGTTAGAGAGGGGTTTGGCAACCTAATTTAACTCATTCTCCATGAGCCCTCTAAGTTAACAAAACTTCCCCGGGGGCTGTAGGGAAGCTGCAATTCCCAACCTGGTCACTAGGTGGCCACTTACGTGCACTTTTAGGGGGCAGATGAGAAAAACAACTCCTGTTCCAGAGCCGGGATGGTTCCCAAATGGCCATAAACCATATTGAGCTTTGTCTGGAGTCTTTCCAGATATAAAATGGTTTGAAAGCCCTGAGGCCCTGAGTATTCTGCAATACAAAACGATGGGCATTAGACTTAAAATGCTCCTCACTCTGTTCCTGGAGAAGTTAAAATAGGACCAAAATATTTTATCCTCCATCTTATGACTCCTGGATCTCACTCTTGCTTCTCTTCTTTCTCTCTCATCCATTAGAATTCATAAGAAAGGCACAAAGCCAAGTTCTGATGGGCTCACGATTGAAACACACTAACTTAAAATGTCTCAAGGGACAGTAAGTTTACAGGCAGATCAGTAGCTCTCCAGTTGGAATGTTTACAGGAGACTGAACTTACTGTCTTATGAAAGAGAATAATAGCTCACATACTTCAAGAACTTTTGGAAACTTCTGTGTGAGATCAGTTCAAGGTCCACACGAATAAATATTCTCTCCTAGACAATTGCTGCTAATAAAGTGGTGTATATGCTTTCAGATATTTTTTCTTAAATACATACTAGTATATGTTTCTTCTTTGTGAGAACTAACACTTTCAAATAATCTTTAAAACTTGATTATAAAAAAAAAGGACCATTGATTAAACCATGATGACTAATTGTTAACTTCATGCCACATACTCTTCTCTTACATTGACAATTCATGGGTTTTGGTAAAGTTGTGTTCAACTGTTTATATATATTTTTTTAATAATTAGTATTAATTTATTTTGGCTTCCTTCTCTTTAAGTATTATTGGCATTTCTACTACAAAGGTATTTTTTTGCCATTTCCTACCAACTTCCTATTATCTTTTCAAATTGTACATTTGATTGCTTAACCTAGGTTATATTTTTTAAGTTGATTTATAACTTTTGAAACACAATGTTGCTCTATTTTATCATTGCTGCTTCCTTGACTTCAAGCACAACTAACTTTGGGGGGGGGACTAACACTTTAAAATTTTTCATTCTACATGTTATCTTCATAGAAGTTCTATGACCCTCTTGTTGTATTCACTCTTTAACATTTGTAACGCCCCAATGGGTTAAAAGCAGACACAAAATCACAGACTAAGTAAAGAAATGACTAGCTATTTGGAGACTACAGAGAACAACTTCATTCTACGCATTAGTGTTTTATAAGGATAAAATGAAATAGTGACTGTGCAAGCCCTTTGGAAAATACGAAGATATACCTACCATGCAAATGTAATATTTGGCTTGACTTAGGGTGGAAACCAAGAACTGTTGAAACAGTGGCTTCTTAGGATTTACAAATGCCCAGGGTCAAATATCTGAGAAAGAAGAGATACTTAACTACCACCCTTTCTTAAACTCGTTGAATTCTCAGCATTGTTTACTTACAAATGGTCTGGCTACCATTGTGACTTAACACATGTTAGTAACAGAGCACTGGGAGAAGGCATTTTTTACAGTAATCTAGGGGTTCCAACAAATAGCAGGGGACATAAATCAGCACAAAGTCTTAAAAGTGGCTGTTCTGACAAGATGGAGCCAGTGCATTGTGGCTTTTCTTATTAGCTTGGCTATAAAGTTGGCTATTAACTTAGCACTTAATTGGATCCTCCTACAGTGGAATCATAAGAGCATTCAGTCCTGCAGGCTAGAGAACATGTTGTACCTGCTGAATAGTGTTTAAGGTACTTTAAAAGTCTGGTTATAATTGAGTAATGACTAAACATGACTTTATTAAATCGGATTTGTAGAGGTGGTAGGCAGGTTATGCACCTACACAGAATTGTATCTGAAGCGCTGCATCTGAACTCTAGCTCCACCATTTACAAACTGCATGACTTTGGTCATTTATTTTTACCCTTATGAGCCTCAGTTTCTTCATTTGTATAATGAGGGTAACAGCATCTGTCCTTACTTTATAGACTTAAAGAAGAGCATGCACAGAAAAGAGCTTTGGAGACAAGCGCTATACACACATTAGTTACAATTACCAATTATAACCATTGTATGTTACCAATGAGGAAACTAAGGTCTCCATCTATGACTTGTTTACATACAATGTATTATCCAGCTATAAACGGTCATTAAAATTTAAGTTTGTTAGAAGTGAGATTTAATTACCATCCATGTGTAGATGCATTACTAAATTTCCAGCTAAAACTATAGCTAGGCTAGTCCCTGAAGGAAAAAGCTTTTCATTTATATTTTGCTTGTCAGTGCTTGGCTGAAACTTCTGTTTTTATAAGAGTCACATGAGATAATCTAAACACTAAATCTAATTATGAGGAAGAATCTACAAAACAAACTCTAACCTTGTATGAAAGCCAAAACTTTCATTGTATTTTCATAGTCTTCATGAAATAACTTTTAACCTTCATCCTAACATATGTTTCAAACCTGTAATTTTACCAATAATATAAAAAGGACCAGTTGTGGCCTCAAAGATACCTTACTCTAATATAATGTTTGTCTCAAGAGAATTAGTTATCAATAATGTGTCTATGAAAATAACATTACCTCAATCTAAAGGCACTTTTCTGTTTTAAATATGGCTATTCTGAGTTTTTTCTTATATTTAAATTTTATGATGGATTTGGATTAAATAAATCTAAAGTTTGTTTATAGCTCTAAGCTCCAATGATATAGAATTCATCAATATTTATTTTTTTCCAGCTATAGTCATATAGCAATTTGGGGCTATTTTCTTTTCCACAGGGGAAAAAAAATTTCATAGGGTCATATTCAACCTTGGGTCCTTATTAAGAGATGTCTTTCAAAGTCTTTTTTAGGTTAGCCCTGGCCAGATAGGATAGCTCGGTTATTTAGGGCTTTGTCCCAAAGTGCTGATTCCTGATTCGATCCCCAGTCAGGGCACATATAGGAACAAATCAATGTTCTTATCTCTGTCTCTCCCCCCCCCTTCCTCTCTCTCTAAAATCAATAAATTAAAAAGAAAAAATTTTAAGTCTTTATGAGTTAAGAGTAGTTTAATTTAAGTGTTCCACAATAAGGAATGCATTGATTTGGCTCATGTCCCGACTGATCTTGAGCAAGATATTCTAAATCTCAGTATTTTAATCTTTGGAATGAGGTTGTTTCAACAGAATGCCCAGAAACTATAAGATTTTTAAGAGGTGGGGTGGTTCAGGAAAAGCTATTGTTTTGAAGCTAGACACTTTTTCAGTCTAGATAGACTACACATCGATGTCACCTTTTGTTCCGGTGAAATGAACCAACCGGACCCTTTACAGAAAGCGAAACCGATGGCTTCCGCGGGTTGCGGGGGAGCACTGTAGGAAACCTGAGCACGAATGTTCTCAGCGGAGAACCTGACCAGGTCGTCTCGTTGGAAACGTAATTGTTGTTAACCTCTGAGACTGTGCTCTATCTCTGCCTGTATTGTCGCTTTTGAGGTGGAGGTAATGTCTCTTTTCTTTCCATATGAATCTCAATGGATTAGGACAGCCCTGTTACTTGTACCTAGAAAAAAATGTTTGTTCTTGCCAGAGAAAGTGCTATCTGGAAATCTGAAACTGGGGCCCTAGAGACAGGAAGGTGTTCAGATCTAGAAGGTAAGGACAATGAAACTTACCTTGGAATGTGGTTGTGGGACTTAAATAAGCAAATGCATTAAGGCTCTTGGAACATAACAGATACTCAATAAATGGTAGCTGTTATGAATATATCCAGTACTGTTGTCTTAAGCCCTACCATGATCTCTTCCTCTGGCAGACGTCAGGAGGAGCAGAAAACAGGATGGCTCTCAGCTCACTCTCAGTGACAGCCCTGTACACGTGCTGTTCCATCTTACCCCTGGGGCATGCACCTGCAAACCTTGGGCAGGGCTCTGGATGGCAGCTGAACAGGGTTAGCAGCAGTGAGACCCAGAAGCAGTCTGTATACTTAGCATTCTCTCAGGGCTGGCTCAGGGAGACATGTGACCTGAAGTTCAGCAGAAATGTCGACAAGGGGACATTCATTCCCTACTTTAGATTGGCTTGCGTTCACTTACTGAAGCTTCAAACAGAAGAGATGCAGCAACACAAGGCAAAGGAATACTGCTACCAGGGACCATACCCAGGACAGTGTTATCTTGATACTCTTTGATTGTTTTAACTTCTAGTAAATATTCTTCCCTTTAGGTAAATGACAAATAGAGTAGGTACATGAGCACAATGCTGAGTCGCATCTTTCAAGAACTTCACAGAGAGGAGTCCTGGAGGAACTGCATTGATGGGAGCACATGGAAGTTTCCTCTGATTATTCAGATAAGGAAATGGTAAGCAAGGTGACCTTCAGAGTATAAAGGGGCAGCAGATGTGGACTAGCCACCCAGGGGAATGGGTGATGCGATGGAATAGCCTGGCAGCATGGAGGCCCAGGGGATGTCCGTGATGACGAATTTAAATGGAGTCTAGTTGGCATGGTTGTAATTTTAGCCAACACCTTTAAGTACGAAGTAGGGAGAGCTGGTTTTAATTAGAGTTAGAAGTTTGCCAGACAGGTACTATGAAAGAGGGGCAATGAAAATGGGGGTGTATACAACGACCGTGGATGGAAGTTGCATAAGAAGGAAAGTAAGAGGACAGTAGGGGTGAGGGGGTGATGAGCAGTCCCAATGGGGCTGAAGTCATTCTTTAAGCAAACATTGGCATAATTTTTTAGATGTTTGAGAGTGGGTCATTTCCTTGCGGTCTTCCCATTTTACCTTCTTTTCTACTTTCTTTTTTCCTTTTTTCCACAGTTTAAATAGTAAGTTCTTGGTGTGATGCACCTTGCTTTGCTGAGAAAAAGGGAGACATGCCTTTCAGTGCAAATTCTTGTACTTCCTTGTAAAGAAGGAGTTAAATGGTGTTATTGGGAAGTCCTTTAACATTATCCAGATTTGGCTTAGAGATAAATTTATGCTGATGTCCTTTATTTTTCTCCTTAATTTACAAAGAGCTCTCTTATCTCAGACATTCTGGTGCTTTGTTGGAATTTTCAACTCTGCAACACTGCCTATTACAGAGCAATTTTTCAGGAGAGCTGCAATCTGACCCTTAAATTGGGGCAGGACTCCAAGCAAAACAGAGGCCTCCTGGCCAGAGCTTCAGCTCAGGTTCCTGGGTCATTCTGTCAGTCTGTTGTGCTGTTCTTTCACCTACCTGAACACTATCTTAAATGATTGCTTTCCAAATGCAATGACGCAGCAGTCTGTTTTCCAGAGACCTTACAGTCAGTGAGCTCCTTGCCCAGACTGTTTGACCTGGTGATTCCAAGGGGCTTTAAAGTAGAACAAACAGCCCTGGCTAGATAGCTCAGTTGGTTAGAGCATCATCCCAAAGTGTGAAGGTTGCCGGTTCCATCTCTGGTCAGGGCACATACAGGAACAGGTGATCCTGTTTCTTTCTTGCTCTCTCCCTTTCTCTCTCTAAAATCCATAAAATAAACATTGAAAAAAATAAAGTAGAACAAAGAGTTTACAAAGGCACAGAAAGGAGGAAAAATAGAATTTGAAGATTTTTGAAATAAAAAAAATGACCCACTAATATGTTCACCATTCCTGACTTGTGGGAGGGCACCTTGAGTGGTCTCCGTGCCCATCCTCCGCCTCTACCCAGGACTGCAGCAAAGCCGGTCTAGAAGGAGGGCACACATGGAAATTAGGTTTCATACTCTGTCACTGTCTCAGGGATTTAAACATTTTAATCTTATATTTGTCTTTAACCCTTTGAGTAGTACTAACGCTCATGTACATAAGTGGTAGTCAACCTGGTCCCTACCGCCCACTAATAGGCGTTCCAGCTTTCATGGTGGGCAGTAGCGGAGCAACCAAAGTATAAATAAAAAGATAGATTTAACTATAGTAAGTTGTTTTATAAAGATTTATTCTGCCAAACTTAGCAAAAATCTGACATAAAGTACTTTGTAAGTAATTATTATTATATGCTTTAACTTGGTGTAACTCTGCTTTATAAATTCTATAAAGTAAAGTTACTTCCCTACTTTATAAATCACCATTACTGTGGAACCGGTCAGAAAATTTTACTACTAACAGAGATACAAAAGTGGGCGGTAGGTATAAAAAGGTTGACTCCCCCTGATGTACATCCTCATTTGAAGGGTTAACAAAAAACTCACTACTCAAAGGGTTAAGCACATTTCCTCTTCCACACTTTTACTCGTTATTCAATTGAATATCATGGAATATTCCCAGTTTGGAAAGTAATTCACTACTTGTTGTTATAACAAACATGCCTAATTTTAAAATTACCTAATTGCCACCATAAAAATTAATCACAATAATGTAGGGCTTCCATCTTGACTTTTTGGTTTTTTAAATATGTGAAAAGCATAGCCTTGTAAGAAGACTTGAATCCTCCCAGAGTTCAACCCCCTCACCTTTCCAGGCACTATGGAATAGTCCATAGAGAAACAGAGCTGAAGTCAGAAGCCCCAAATCCCAATTCTGCTGTTATAAACTGCATCATCACGGTTTATATTACTCTTAATTTAAATCTCCAACTTCCTCATCTGCAGCACATAAAAAAGCATACATACACTCCAAAGAAACCAGCTGACAAATGTAAAAAGCATTTTGTAAATGACAAATATTGTAGAAGTATGTCTGTTTTTAGGGGTAACTCCCCAATAGCCCACGTTTGCCTGTTTGGTGTCCACCCCTCCTTTCCTCGCTTTCTCTGCCCAACTTCCCCCCTCCTTCCCTCAGTGTCCAGCTGTCCTCTGTGACATGTTGCTGGAACAGAAACTTCAGAGACCACACAAAAGCTATAGCTACAGTTGAACCTTGGACAATACAGGTTTGAACTACATGGGTCCACTTATATGTACATTTTTTTCCAATAAAGACCTATATTGTTTTTAATCTATAGTTGGGAGTTCCTGGATGTGGAGAGATGACTGTGTGCTTTGCACGATGCCATTTTATAGAGGGGACTTGAGCATCTGCTGACTTTATCATCTGTGATGGCCTGGAACCAATCTTAAGTTTTGGGCAGAGGCAGATTTAACGGCGGGCACACCGAGCATGCGCCCTGAGCCCCGACTTCTGAAGGGCCCCGCAAAACCCCAACTTTACACTTTTTTCTAATGACACCAAGTTTGGTTTCATGTGTGCAATTTTAACATTCATAGTACATAGTATTTTTTATTTATTTAAAAATATGGTTAACGTGTACTTTTATTTTCCCTGTCTCTCCCTTTTTTTTTTTTTTTTTTTTTTTTTTGTATTTTTCTGAAGCTGGAAACGAGGAGAGACAGTCAGACAGACTCCCGCATGCGCCCTACCGGGATCCACGCGGCACGCCCACCAGGGGCGACGCTCTGCCCACCAGGGGGCGATGCTCTGCCCCTTCAGAGCGTCGCTCTGTTGCGACCAGAGCCACTCTAGTGCCTGGGGCAGAGGCCAAGGAGTCATCCTCAGCGCCCGCGCCATCTTTGTTCCAATGGAGCCTCGGCTGCGGGAGGGGAAGAGAGAGACAGAGAGGAAGGAGAAGGGGAAGGGTGGAGAAGCAGATGGGCGCTTCTCCTGTGTGCCCTGGCCGGGAATCGAACCCGGGACTTCTGCATACCAGGCTGACGCTCTACCACTGAGCCAACCGGCCAGGGCCTCTCCCCTTTTTTTTAAGGGGCCCAATATTTTCTTCTGCACCCAGGACCTCAACTGACCTTAATCCACCTCTGGTTTTGGGGGGAGTCCAAAGTTATATCCAGACTTTCAACTGTATGGGCATTGGTTCAAGGGTTAGCAGTCTAGCCAAAGAAGAAATTGTACCAACACCATCTTCCTGCTAGACACATTTCTTAGAGGGTACAATAAGACTAGACAAAGGAAGAAAGAGATAAGAAAAAGCAGATTGGAGATGCCAGTGATGAGAGAGCAGGAGAAGGGAGAAGAAAGAGCAAAGAGGGAACAAAGCACCCAGTAGACACAGAGGAGCACAGAATTCACATCACCCCCAAGCCTCCGAACCCGGTTGGAAAGAAAAGGAAGCTGGGCAGCATGATTCCAACAAGCCATGAATGTGTATAAAAGAGAGTCTCTACACAAAAGAGTAAAGGAAGCACAAGAGATTCAAATTCTTCTCTTCGGGGAGGGGAGTGTCAGGTAGCATTGCAGGTAGGGACGGTGATGAACTGAAGTCACGATAGATGTAGTGTAAACTGCTGAGGGTTGTTTAATAAGAGTATGTGATCCTCACATCCAATCGCCAGAAAGAAAGTATAAGTCACTGTTATATTTGTATTGCAAGTAAAATTATACTGTGGCCAGTAAAATAAAGAAAACAGATTTGCTTAAAATGTGGTTGGTACTCATGCCCTTAAACTCTATCCACCTGATAGAGAGAATGTGGGAGAAACTTGGAGCAACACCCATTCCCATCTGCATGCTTCCCACCTGCAAGGAATCAAGTGGCGCTCTGCAATAATTCCGGATAGGAAGATGGGTGTTTGATGGACACCAGGTGTGGGAATTGGAAGACTGAAGGAATTGGAGGAAGAATCACCACTAAGGAGTGAGCTGAGATAGAGGGACTAGATGGAGAAAAAATGCTATTAGGGACTAGACTCTTCCTAGTAGAATTTCTTGAGCAGGTAAACTGTTGATGCCTAAGTCTATCCTGTAATTTAAGGAAGCTACACACGACCATTTGCAGACCTGGGTTCCTGTGGACACATCACCACCCAATCCTCAGTCTCTTTTGACACGTATGTAAGATGTCTTTCTCTGAGCCTAGGTAAAGACAGTAGTAGACCATATTATGTCGTGGCCGCCTTCCACCCCCGCAAAACTATTTCAGAATCTAAGATTAGGGGTAATAACCAGGATAGTGAGCAAGGTTGGGAGAATTATATTCTGCGTATTCAAACTTCTCAGGGAACGAAACCACAGAGGTAAACTATTTCTGTTTCACATTCCAGAAGTATCCTATGACTCATGTCATTCTTTTTCCTTGACTAGTCCTTCTCTTTCTGATCACATCCATCTCATCTCAGGCAAACCTAACCTTTGTCACCTTCCTGTGAGCACCAAATGGGCTTCTCATCTGGTGTTGTTTTGAGATTCACCAAGTTAATTTCATTCCTGCTTCGACTGCTCTGAAATCAGCCACTTTGTGCAAAACTGAACATAGGTGCCTTATCTAAAAGTTAAACGGATGCCAGTGAAAAGAGAGGCCCTTGTTGTTGGCTGAGGAGACTGGACTTTCTCCCCCAATGGTTCAGGTAAATGCCCCTGCTGCCAGGCCTCTAGGCAGCTTTCATGGCTGTAGGTTCTCTGCTTATCCTCTGTGTGGCCAACAAAAAGAGAAAACAAAAACATTCTAGGCTACCCCAGTGGCCTCAAAACTACAACTTGATAACTTCTGAGGTCTGACTTTACATGCAGGTTCAGAATAGCAAGACTGTGATTTTCTTTCTCATATCCATTCACGTCTAAATTTTTCTAGGTCATTGTGTAAGGGGAAGCACAGAAGAAGTACTAAAACCTTTTGTCTTATGACCAAAACCCTTCTATTTTCACTTTGAATAGAGCCAATGAGATGGAGCAGAACACATCTTCCTTAGCTACCTGACAGGCGTTATAGCAAGGGAAGGCAGAGGCAGAGCCTTTATGTAAATAAAGAATCTTCTGGTTCTTGAAATGGGAAAGAAAACTTGGGAGAGCCAGTCTTGCACTTGTTCTCAAATACACAATGACTAGCACACAGTGCCCCTCTAGCCTACGGGGCTAAAAGAAGTTTATCTTTTTGTTGGTACAGGAAAATTAAAGAATACTAAATTATATTTTATCAGGAAAAACCTTGGAGCTAACAAGGTATCTTCAAGGGTGCCTCTTGTTTCTCTGTATTTTCAAAGGCTACCTATCATTTTTTACACCTCAGTTTATTTGATGACTATACATTTGCAACTGTTAGGAACAAGATGATTTTCTATTTGTGATTTTCCTTTGGCTTGTTATAATGCAAGGTCCAGACACCTAATATAACCTTATTAGTATGGGTGCAGTGATGGGTGTGTTTTTCATGATTGGCAGTGACATTGGTAGAAAGTCAAAGCCATAAGCCATACATGTACTGGCCAGACAGAATTCTATTGGCTGTTGGAAAGCAACTGTGGAGGAAAAAATCATTCATTAGTACTGTAGGACACAAGGGTATATGGACCACAGTCTGAGTGATTTTTCACTGGTGTGGTGGGTTGGATGATGGCACCCCAAATGAAATATCCAAGTTCTAACCCCTAGTACATATGAATGTGACCTTATTTGGGAATAAGGTCTTTACAGATATACTTAAGACTCTTGGAGTAAGACTATCCTAGATTTAGGGTGGGCCATAAATCTAATGGCAATGTCCTTAAAAAGAAAAGAGAAGGTAATTATAGATATGAGAGAGAGACAGAGGAAAAGCCATGTGAAGATGGAGGCAGAGGTTGGAGTTGCACAGCTTCAAGCTGAGAGAGGCCCAGGGCTGCCGGCAGCCATCAGGAGCTAGGAGTGAGGCCTGGAACAGACTCTCCCTCAGAGCCTCCAGGAACAACCAGCCCTGCCAACACCTTGATTTTGGACTTCTGACCCCAAGAACTGTGAGAGAACAAATTTCTGTTTTCTTAAGCCACCCAATTTGTGGTAATTTGTCATGGCAGCCCTAGGAGACTAATAGAACAGAAATACCCTAATGGATTATAACAAATGACTCTAATATTCTTAGGTGGCCTCCATTTGGTCATTCATTCACTCATTTTCTCATTCATTCATTATCAAATATTTATCTACTTATGTATGTGGCTTTCAATATGACTGGGACTTTTTAGATTCTTTGATACATTCTTATTTACAGTTAATTTGGTCACTGCTAACTCTGTAGGTGAAGGAAAGTTTACTGTAGGTATTTTGCACTTCTAAAGAGCTGTTATCTTCTGAATTCTTCATAAGTTACTTTTACATTCTGCCTAACAGCTAACAAATGACAATAAAATGTAAAATAGAATTTCATCTAAGACCACAAAATTTTTTTTTTGTATTTTTCTGAAGTTGGAAACGGGGAGGCAGTCAGACAGACTCCCACATGCACCTGACTGGGATCCACCCGCATGCCCACCAGGGGGTGATGCTCTGCCCATCTGGGGCGTTGCTCTGTTGCAACCAGAGCCATTCTAGCGCCTGAGGCAGAGGCCACAGAGCCATCCTCAGCGCCCGGGCAAACTTTGCTTCAATGGAGCCTTGGCTGCGGGAGGGGGAGAGACAGAGAGGAAGGAGAGGGGGAGGGGTGGAGAAGCAGATGGGCGCTTCTTCTGTGTGCCCTGGCCAGGAATCAAACCCGGGACTCCTGCACGCCAGGCCGACGCTCTACCACTGAGCCAACCGGCCAGGACAAGACCACAAAGTTTAAAGACTTCCACAGTGGGAGGAAATGTGTTAAATACATCTTTGCAGGATCTACAAAAAGATAAAAACCCTCCTCTATCCACGTGTAATCAAAACATGAGAAAAGAGGTTGTTAGAAAAGTTGTCGCTGAAAGGAATTCATAGAAACAAAGGCTGTTGAGACTTTTCTTCCTGGGAACACTCCCCACAGCTGAGCTAAGTGTGTATCGCACAACTACAGGGGGCACCCTCACCCAACAGTCATTGGAGATTTATATAGAGTTATCACAATTTTCCAGCAGGTGGCAGTAAAGTGCCTTTAGGAATAAGATCCTTTTCCTAATTCACACAAGGAATTGGGGTTAAAGGTGCTGTTTATTCTTCTTCCCACCACCCTCCTCCAAGCCGAGTGTGTGGAGTTTGGAGAGCATCTTCAAATATTGAGATGATTGACTGCACCAGGAGAAAGTAGCTAAATGAATGCAGGCTGATTTACAGAAACACACAGGCCTGCCCCAGCCCACAGCCTGGGAGTCCCGGGAGAGCCTGATAAGTGTCCCAGGAGTCTTTGGCCTGGTGCTTTCCCTTTATCCGGAGAAGCTTGAAGGCAGGAAACTTGCAGAGCCACCAGGCCAGCAAGACAAGGCAAGAGGAGTCAGACTGCTCACACTGCACTTCCACCACTGGCCATGCCAAGAGTACATGAATTCCTAAGCTGGACGAACACTTGTGAGCTGTCTGAAAGAACCTTGTCGGAGGGAACTGACCACTGAGTCGCAGCTCCTACCCACCGGCCAAAAAGAGGGAACTTAACAGCAAGGCAGGAAAGGTGAGGGGAGAACAGCAGAAGTCACCCTGGGAAAAGACCACCTCTGACACAGAAAGGCGTGTGGAGGTCCCTTTTGTTTGTCAAAGGTTTGCCGGAGAGGTTTGGGAAAGCACATATAAAAGTGCCCCGTGGAGGAGAGATATTTGGTCACCTGCTATCGCAGAAGGCACTCCACAGCAAAGAGAAACTGTAAATAGCATCCACCTTTGCCTGTTTACCTGCCATTCATTCACCCCTCCCTACCTTGGAGGAGTCAGAAGCTGCAAAAGAGCATAAAGAGCAAGAAAATGTATATAATAAACCACGTCCCATTTCCCACATCCTCAGTGTGGGTTCTCAAGGCACCAGTTAAGCCTAAGGATTTACTTCCCGCCGTATACCCTTTAGTTCTGTCTAAAGAAAATTTAGACTTTTATAGGCATTCCTCAGAGATATTACCGGTTGGCAATAAAATGAGTTATACACTTTTTGTTGGTGGAAGGTCTTGTGTTTAGTTTGTAAAAATGCAACACCTGGGAAGCACAATAAAGCAAAGCTTAATAATATGAGGTATTCCCTGGCTGGATTGCTCAGTAGATAAAGCCTCAACCTGGCATGCCAGAGGATGTGGGTGTGACCCCCAGTCAGGACACTTAAGAGAAACAATCAATGAGTGCACGACTAAATGGAACTAAGGGAAACAATGAGTTGGTGCTTCTCTTTCTCTCTCTCTCCCTTTCTCTTTCTTTCTCAAATCAATAGAAAAGTTAAAACATATATGAGAGCCTGACCTATGGTGGCGCAGTGGATAAAGCGTCGACCTGGAAATGCTGAGGTCGCCGGTTCGAAACCCTGGGCTTGCCTGGTCAAGGCACATATGGGAGTTGATGCTTCCTGCTCCTCCCCCCCATTCTCTCTCTCCTCTCTTTCTCTCCCCCTCTCTCTCTCCTTTCTAAAATGAATAAATAAATAAAATTAAAAAAAAAACATACATGAGATGTGTTTGTGTGGGGCAGCTGTGTTAGGCTTGCTCGCAGGGTTACTGTCTGTAAGCACTTTGCGTGATTGGTGCGTGGGTGCGTAGTAGCACCACGTGTGTGTGGCCTATATAAGCTGTGGGTGGTGGATTGCGTGCCCGCCACTGTGAGGGGGCCGTTCTTACTGTTTGTGTGCCGGAGAAGAGCTTTTCCGCTGCCTGTGTGCTTTTCTACCATTTTGAGACTTTATTAAATGGAATGGCCCAACGCTTTCTGGCTCTGCAGTTTCTCTGTCGCCTGCCTGAACCCATTGTGGACCTGCCTGGCCTTGGCCACTGGCCTTACAGCCTGTATTTGGTAGCCTCTTCTACCCTGTGCAACTCATGTGCATTAGGGTAAGCTAAACATACTACCAACAACAACTACCCCAGTATTAGTATTTTATTGTTTAAAGAAATTTTAAAAGATCTAAATAAATGGAAAGACAGCTTATGTTCACTTAGTGTTTTTAAGAGTAAGCAATTCTCAAACTAACCTATAGATTCAACACAATCGCTATCAAAATCCAACCTGGCTTTTTTGCAGAAATTGACAAACTAATCCTTACACAGAAATGTAAGGGACCCAGAATCATCAAAACAATCTTGAAGAACAAAGTTGGAGGACTCACACTCTGATTTCAAAACTTACCAGAAAGTTACAGTAATTGAGATTGTGTGGTGCTATAAGAATAGACATATAGATCAATGGAATAGAACTGAAAGCCCAGAAATATACCTTCACATTTACAGTCACTTGATTTTCTACAGGGTTCCAAGACAATTCAGTGAGGAAAAAACAGTCTCTTTAACAAATGGACCCCTTTGTCATACCATGCACAAAAATTAACTGAAGGTTGATGATAGACTTAATATAAGAGCTAAAGTTATAAAACTCTTAGAAGAAAACATAGGAGTAAGTCTTCATGACCTCAGATTTGGCAATGTTTTCTTAGATATGACACCGAAGCACATGTGACTAAAGAAAAAAATAGATAGGCCTGACCTGTGGTGGCGCAGTGGATAAAGCGTCGACCTGGACATGCTGAGGTCGCCGGTTCGAAACCCTGGGCTTGCCTGGTCAAGGCACATATGGGAGTTGATGCTTCCAGCTCCTCCCCCCTTCTCTCTCTCTCTTTCTCTCTCTCTCTCTCTCTGTCTCTCCTTCTCTCTAAAATGAATAAATAAATTAAAAAATTTTTTTAAAAAAGAAAAAATAGATAAACTGGATTACAAAATAAAAACCTTTGTGCCTCAAAGGATATCAAGACAGTGAGACAGCCTACAAAATGGGAAAAAACATTTGCAAATTATGTATCTGATAAGAGACTTGTATCTAACTATATCAAGAACAGTTACAGTTCAATGAAAAGAACCCAATTTAAAAATGGGCAAAGGATAAATTAACAATTCTCCAAGGAGAACATGCAAATGGTCAAAAAACACATTAAAAAATGCTCAACATCATTAGCCATCAGGGAAATGCAATAACCACTTTGAGATATCACTTCAAACTACTAGAATAATTATAATAAAAATAAATAAATAAATACAGACGGGGTGAAAAAGATGAAGAGATTAAGAACAGATTGGTAGTTACAAAATAGTCACAGAGATACAAAGTACAGCATAAGGAATACAGGCAATAATATAGTGATAATTATGTATGGCACCAGCTGGGTACTTGAAATATCAGGGGGGACCACTTTGTAAAGTATATGATTATCCATCCACCATGCCAGTGGTAGTCAACCTGGTTCCTACTGCCCACTAGTGGGCATTCCAGCTTTCATGGTGGGCAGTAGCAGAGCAACCAAAGTATAAATAAAAAGATAGATTTAACTATAGTAAGTTGTTTTATAAAGATTTATTCTGCCAAACTTAGCAAAAATCTGACATAAAGTACTTGGTAAGTAATTATTATTATATGCTTTAACTTGCTGTATCTCTGCTTTATAAATTTTATAAAGTAAAATTACTTCCCTACTTTATAAATGACTATTGCTGTGGAACCGGTGGGCAGTTAGAAAATTTTACTACTAACAGAGATACAAAAGTGGGTGGTAAGTATAAAAAGGTTGACTACCCCTGCACTATACTGTACACCTGAAACTAATACAAAATAATATTGAATATAAACTGTAATTGAAAAAGAAATGTAATCAGTAAAAAAAAAAGAGAGACAGATGATAATTATTGTTAAGGATGTCAAGAAACTGGGACCCTCATACATTGCTGGTGGGAATATAAAATTATGCAGACACTTTGAGGAAAATAGTCTGGCAGTTCCTCAAAACGTTTTTTTTTTTGTTTTTGAAGTGAGAGTAGGGGAGATACAGAGACAGACTCCTAATGTCCCCCAGCGGAATCCACCTCACAACACGCATCTGGGGCCTCTTGCTTCTGAGCTATTTTTTATCACCTGAGGTAGAGGTTCCGCAGAGCCATCTTCAGCACCCAGCCAAAGTGCTCAAATCGATTGAGCCATGGCTGCAGGAGGAGAAAAGAGAAGGAGAAAGAGAGAGAAGGGGGCGGGGAGAAGCAGATGGTAGCCTCTCCTATGTGCCCTAACCGGAAATTGAACCCAGGACTTCCACATATCAGGTTGATGCTCAATAACTGAGCCAACCAGCCAGGACCTCAAAATGTTAAGCATAGGTTTATTACATGACCCAGCAATTCTAATTCTTAGGTGTACACCTAAGAGAAATGAAAAATATGTTCACACAAAAACTAGTATAGAGATAGATGTTCATAGCAGCTAAAAAGCAAAAACAACCAAAATGTCCATTAATTGATGAATAGGTAAATAAAATGTGCCATATCTATTCGATGGAATATATGTCAATCATAAAAGAGACTCAAGAACTGTTACAACACGGATGAACCTTGAAAACATATGCTACCTGAAGGAAGCCAGTCACAAAAGCCCACATATTCATGGTGACAGGTGATTACTAAAATTAGTGGAGTGATCACACTGTAAGGTATAAAAAAATGTCAAATCACTATATTATATACCTGAAACTAATATAGCCAATATAAAATTGTATACCAACTATACCTAAATAAAAAAAATAAGTTACAAAAAGCCCACATTTGCATGATTCCATTTACATGAAACATCAAGAATACACAGATCTTTTAAAATAGAAAGTAGCTTAGTGACTGCCTGGGTGGGAGGGCTTAGGGAATGTAGAATAACTGGTAATGAGTACTGGTTTTCAGGGAATGATGAAAATGCTCTAAGATTGATCACGGTGATGGTTGCACAACTCTGTGAATATACCATTATTGGGTCCATCCCCTGCAATTTATTTGGATTGGGGCATCGGGATTTTTATAAATTCAGTTGATCCAAATGTGCAGCAAAGCTTGAGACTCACCTGTCTGAGCTAATTGTGGTTAGTTTTCCAGGGACTAGTTTAGGCAAGGACGTATGTGCAACTCTGGCCAATGGGATGTAAGAAGTTTTCCTGGGGATTCTAGGACAGCTTTCTGACTAGAGTTATAGGAAAAGAAAGCACCTCTTCTTTTGAACATTGTGTCTGAAATTGCAGCAGCTGCCTTACAACCATGAAAGGAATTTTTCCAAGGAGAGCTGACACACTAAGGAAGGCAGAGAAGAAATATGTAAAAGAACTTGGGACCTCTATGACTCAACTGAGCTACTAATTAAGTAACCCTTGAGTCATCTGAATTCTGGACTTCTTATAATGTGAGATAAATTTCCTTATGCTTCTAATGCTTTTGAGTTGGGTTTTTCATTACTTGCAGACAGAAGTATCCTCACATGCTGAGAAACATTTAAGGGGCCAGTTAAGCAGACTAGCCTATAAAAGAATATGAGAAGAAATGGACATGAAAGTAGGATGAAAACCAGAATGATATAGTCTCATAAAAGCCAAAAAACAAAGACTAGTTTAAGAAGGAAGGAATAATCAGCAGTGTAAAATGTTTCAAAGCAGCTCAGATAAGGTTGAGAGTGCTTTGAAATCTAATTCATTCTGGCTTCTCTCCAACTGCACATTGGCATAGATGATCTCTGCATATAGACTTTCATCATCCAGTCAGTATCTTAAAGCCACGAGTGTCTCTTTAAGTTCAGATAAATTAGAACTAAATAAAAATTTTAATTTACATTCTCAAATTTCAACTGCGCCTGGCCTGTCGTGGCGCAGTAGATAAAGTGCCAACCTAGAATGCTGATATTGCCAGTTCAAAACCCCGGGCTTGCCTGGTCAAGGCAGATGTGGGAGTTGATGCTTACTACTTCTCTCTATCTCGTAGAACTGTCGAGCCAGAAAGCGGTGGGCCATTCCTGTTTAATAAGGTCTCACAACCGCGGATGAGCAAACCAGCAGGGAAAACCACTTCTCCTCTCTAAAATAAATAAGTAAAAAGTATTTTTTAAAAAGATTTTAATTACTCAACAGCCAAGTATTGGGCAGACAATGAAACATTCAATCATCGTCACCACAGAAAGTTCGTTATCAGACAGCGTTTACTGAAACAATTTGGAGCCTCTGTCTCTTAGGCATTTTGAATCCCAAGGTCAAGCCTGTTATTTCTTTTATTCACCTTTCTATCCCCAAAGCCTAATCTTTGGATAGCAACTACTGTTCCATCCACCTTATTCTTCAGAGCTAAACATAGTTATGGTGTTTATTCTTTCTTTCTGTGGCAGATAGTTTCTATTCCGTTCTTCAGTTATTCTTTATTTCTTTCTACCCTAACCTGTACCCCAGGACACAGATCACTGGCTTCCTTCCTTCTCATTTCTGATTGGGTTTGTCCAATGGGAAGCACCGGCGGGGGCGGGGGGTGAAGGAGGAAGACATCAGGATATTTATACCCTAGACTGCCCCCTGAAGGATTGCTGTACATCAGCTGTGTCCCTCCATCAAAGGTCTCAGCCCCAGTCAAGCGGCTCTTTTCATGTATCCCTCTCTCTCCAGGACCCACCTATCTCTAGATCCTTCCACGCTCCACTTTTAAGCTTTGGAGTGATACAGGGAGCCCTGCCGTTATCAGCTCTGCGATACTACACTCTTCTTTGTGATTCTCCTGTGACATGCCCACACCTTTTAAAATAGTCCCTCTATTAAACTCTCCTCCAATTATTATAATTAGATTGTACAATGGGACCCTAACTAATAGACTTTCTTATATTCATTAATTCTCCAAGAAGATGGACCTGTGGAAGTAGGGTGATCAACCCTCTCACTGCCAGAACTGCATGTTTTCCCAATACTTTGTAGACTTTCAGTGCTACAAACGGGAAGTTTCAAGAAAACTGAGATGGTTGATTACCCTACTGTAATGCCAGTGACAGAGACCAGGCAGGTCCACATTGGATTCAGGCAGATAGTAGAAGAACTGTCGAGCCAGAAAGCGGTGGGCCATTCCTGTTTAATAAGGCCTCACAACCGCGGATGAGCAAACCAGCAGGGAAAACCACATCTCACAGCAGCAGGCTAATGAACAGCAAAAAATGACCCCTCATCACAGTGGCGGGCAGGCAATCTGCAATCTGCCGCCCTGAGGGCAAGCACCTGTAGCTTTACATAGACTATACACACCATGGTGCTGTCCCATCCATGCCCACGTACTGGTCAGGCAAAGTACAAGCAAGCAAGCCTAACACAGCTGTTTTCCCAACACCTACCTTTAAATATCCACATGCTAGGCTTGAATAATTCCTGGATACAATTACTTATCTCTTCTCTATTAAGCTACCTGTGTAAGGTTTGCCCCTCTATACCAATTTTGATTTTACTTTAGGAGCTATTAGTTCCTTTCAGGTTTTTTCCACCTACTTGTATTCAGTGCCTTTGTTTCTTGCTGGTGTTTTTTTTGTTTGTTTTTGTTCCTTTCTTGTGTTCATACCCAGTGGTATTTTCTTTCCGGTGTAACAAGTCATACACAGTACCTGGCTGGAGATATAAACCTTGTTTATAAACCAATGTTTCCTTAAGTCTATTATGTTTATGGAAGTAAAATCTAGATTATTTTCTTGCTACCGCCCTTCTTGGGATTTTTGAGTAACCATTCATCCAGGGTAATCAGGGTCTGAAAGTTTCTCCATTATTCTTGGTGTGAAGAGAATACCAAATTTACTTGAAGGGTTAGTATCAGTAGAAAGTGATTTCAGCCCATTCAAGCTGTGTATCTTTCTGGGTGTTGGCTCCTAGTTAAAAGAATAGTCTCTAAATGGATGCCACGTTCGCTGCGAGCTACTCTGATATTCAGAGTATAGATTTGGGTCCAGGGTCTAAGACTCCAGAACTACAAGCAGGAACTGAAATAAGATAAATTACTGCTTTAGCCCTGACAGCGAACATGGGGTTAAACAGGAGTCATGGAGACCCTAGGAATGACAAGTGCCCCCCCTTAGATAGACTACACCCCAACTTCCCTAACTGACACTGATGGCTATTGTTCACTTACAAGAGAAAGTCATGCTACTTTAGAGAATTTCCCTTAGGAAATAAATCTTGATTTTCTACTCTGTGATGCCTCCCCCCACCATTCCCAAAATAGAGGCTTTTGTTTCCTGTTTCTTCTCCATTTGCTGACTACTGAACCTTCTACTACCTATCAGGCCAGCTGATCGACAAACATTTATGTATGTGGCTCTGTGCTGGGAGAAGGTCTAAAAATGTAAGGAGTGGTACCCTTCTGATGGGGCACACTTGCAGGCAAAGGGGAAACTGTTTCTTTCCAGAAACTTAATAAAGCTTAACTTCACTCACAACTCAGGTTGCCCTTCTACTCCATAATTCATATATATATTACTTATTCATTTTAGAGAGAGAAAGATAAAGGGGAAGGAGTAGGAAGCATCAACCATATGTGCATTGATCAGGGAAGCCCAGGGTTTCGAACTGGCGACCTCAGCACTCCAGGTTGACGTTCTGTCCACTGCGCCACCACAGATCAGGCCCACTCCATAGTTCTTACCACTGATTGCTTATCAGACTCACCTGAGAAGCTTTCCATTTCAGACAATTGAATCAGACTATCTGGAGTTGAGGGTAATTATTTTTTAAAGGTCTCCACATAATTCCAAAGTAAAGACAGAGTTAAGAATCTCAACCTTACATTTTAAAAATATAAGTACATAAAGATACTATGACTAGCTCTTCTGCATAGGCAGAAATTATTGATCAACCTAAGAAACACATAGAAAGACTTTCATTCTCACCCTATATAAAAACTACCCAAACCAACACTGCTGTGCAGGATCCCAACTGGCTGACAGAGCACATTCCTGACAACCATTGTCCTGAGGTCCCTGTGAATCACTGCACAGGTTTTTTTCAGTTAGTCCTATTCTCTTCCCACACACAGGCAACAGAGCAGCTGTCTCCACTGTAATAAGCTGTAGACTAGGAGACAGAACACGTGAATTCTACCTCCCTCTGCCCCTAAGTGGTTGCAAAGCATGAGTCAAGGCATTTAATATCTCTGAGACTTTATAAAATGGGATAATTTAACTGTCTAGCCTATTTACTCCACAGATTTGTGTGAATATCAAATGAAATGTGAAAGCAATCATACATCATAAATTGTCATTTTGAGATAGCAACATGACTATGCATTGGGACAGAGCAAAACCCTTCCTCCTTAATCTTGTCTAAGTAGTTTCCCTTTTAGTCTCAAGGTTACAGCCTAAGGTTAGAAAAGAGTCAGAGAAAATGTGATTGCCTTAAAACTGTTCTAATGCCTGGGCTCAGACAAAACGTGCTCCAAGGTGAAGAATAGTCCAACAGTCTATGCAGAATAGTCCAACAGAAATATGCAGTCCTCACAGTCTATGACCAACAACTTTAAGAATTCACAGAAGGTAAGAGGTGACAGGAGGCTGAAAATGGTCAAGGGTTCAGATTTTCAAACGGGAAAAATGTATAGCTACTGGAAATTGCAAACTACAAAGCTTGGGACTGGTCAGGAAAAGTCCAGAAGCAATTATTAAACAGTTGGTTTGTGAGGTGAACACTTCAAAAGGCACGTGGCAATCAGCAGCAGCTGACAGGGATTCACTAAGAACAAATCATGACAAAATAACCTTTTTTTTTTTCTTTGGTAGGGCAAATAGATTAGAAGATCAGGGAACTATCACAGACATAGTGTATCTTGACTTCTGGAAAGCTTTTCCCAAAGTCTCTCACAATACTATTTTGTATAATATGTGAAATACAAATTATTAAGTGATCCATGGCTAATTAAATAGCATATCCATATATCTGGTCTTTAGCTCTGTTCTCTTTCATATTTTTATCAACACTGAGATAGAGACATTGAAGGCAGCCTTATCAAGTTCTCAGCCAACACAAAACTGGAAGGGCCAGACACAAGTGAAAGCACAGAGTCTATATTCAAGATATTCTTGGTTTATTAGAATGTCAAACTGAGGCCCTGGCCCAGTTGGCTCAGCGGTAGAGCATAGGCCCAGCTTATGGAAGTTCCAGGTTTGATTTCCAATCAGGGCACACAGGAGAAGCAACTATCTGCTTCTCCACCCCTCCCTCTCTCTCTCTGCACCCCACCCCCACCCCGCAGCCATGGCTTGAATGGTTGGTTTGAGCATGTTGGCACTGGGCACTGAAGCTGGCTCCATGGCCTCTCCTCAGGCACTAAAATAACTTGGCTGCTAAGCAACAAAGAGAGGCCCCAGATGGGCAGAGCATCAGCCCCAGACAGGGGTTGCCAGGTGGACCCTTGGGGCACATGTGGGAGTCTAGCTCTCTGTCTCCCTGCCTCTCATTTAATAATAATAAAAAAATGAATGGCAAGCTGAAATCAGCAAAGGAGTTCATGGGTCATAGGATGAGAAATGTCAATTCCATGTGAGAAAGACTTCTTAACCAAAGTTGTCTAACAATGGAATAGGCATGTTTGATCTCTTTACCACACTGCTAAAGATTCAAATTGAGGGATAGAGTGTCCCAAAGACCTAGCTTGGGTCACATGCCCTTCTCTTAGCTGAAGAAGATAAGTACTGGTTTAACTATATCCAATGGGAAGAGATAATTCCCTAAAGGAAAATTGAGGCATGGAGGAGAAATAAATGCTGAGCAGCCAAAAGACAACAAAAGCTCACTATTGGTATTACTGTAGGTTTTGAGCAAAGTAGTAATGTGATGAAAATAGTGCTATAGGGAGATTTGGCAATTTGCAAATGGACTAGGGAAATGAAAAATCTAAAGATGGGGGAGGGTAGAGGGTGAAAGGTAGAGCATAGAGGATTTTAAAAGCAGTGAAAATACTCTGCATGATATTATAAATATGGATTCATGTCATTATACATTCATCCAAACCTATGGTTTACACACTATGAAGAGTGAACCCTAATGTAAGCTGCAGACTTTTGGTGATAATGACGTGTCAATGTAGCTTCATCAATTGTTCCAAATATATCACTCTGGTCGGGGACATAGATAATGGGGGAGGCTATGGTTGTGTGGGGACACAGAATATATGTAGGCCTTGATCAGATAATAGCTCAGTTGGTTGAAACATTTGTCCTGATACACCAAAGTTGAGGGTTTAATTTCCAGTCAGGGATCTCAAAAAAAAATAAGTTAAAATAGCAATGATGTTAAGTCTTGATAACTGCCTAGATGTTAAAGAGAAGGAAAGGAAAGATAACTATAAACGCTCTTATTAGAGACTGAAGGAATGATGGTGGTGGAAGTAAGACAGCTTAAAAAGAGAGCAGTATCTAGGTGGGAGGTCTGAATAATGCTCACGGTGTTGAGTTGAGCTGATGGTGGAAACGGTGCAGTAGGAAATAGTTCAAGAGGACTTGACTGGAGGTATAGAGGTGGGAGGATTAAGATTAGAGGAAAAAATTGGAATCAGATCAGGATCTCTGAGAGAATATGTAAAATGATGAGCAGAAATGGTGAAAAACACCTTCCAATTATAAAAAGAGAGAGAGAGAGAACTCCCACTCCGCTCTCCAAAAAAAGAAGTCGTTAGAAGAGGTTTTGGGAATTCAGAATGAGATCTTATGCACTGTGAACTTGTTTTATCATAAGCAGCTTTACGTTTTCCACTTTTATCCTTCATCCTATTTTCTCCCTCTACCCAAGGCACCCCCTCTAATTATCCCCAAATATGTATATATTTCTGTAAAATATGTGGGGTTTTGTGGGGTTTGTGTGTTTGAATGTAACTATGTGGTATTATGCTGGAGAACTCTTATTTTTTCACTCCCCACATCAATGTTGATGTACATATGACAAAGCCAAACAACTCTACAAACTGCTGCAACAGCTCACATTTCCACAAGCAGATCATGAGAGTTCCCATTTCACACATACTTCACCAACAGCTGCTAGAATCTAATTTTTCCAATTTGATTGGATATAAAGTTGTATCTTATTGATTGAAGTTAATTTTCTAATGAGCATGAGTATCTCTTCAGATTCAGGTTTCTCTGCTAATAAACTACTCAGTTGTGTCTTTTCCTCATTTTTTCTATTAAGTTTCTTTTTATTTCTTGATTTTCAAGAGTATCATTTATTTGTTTGTTTGTTTGTTTAAGTTTTAGGTGAGAGGAGGGGAGATAGTGAGGCAGACTCCCGCATGCGCCCCCACCGGGATCCACCCAGCAACCCCCCTCTGGGACCAACGCTCTAGTACCGAACTATTTTTAGCACCTATCCTCAGTGCCCAGGGCCACACTTGAACCAATCCACCCACTGGCTGCAGGAAGGGAAGAGAGAGAGGAGGGGGAGGGGGAGAGAAGCAGATGGTGGCTTCTCCTGGGTGCTCTGACCCGGAATTGAATTCGGTATATCCATGTGCCTGGCTGACACTCTATCCACTGAGTCACTGGCCAGGACCAGGAGTACCATTTATGTTCTAGAATTGGGCAGTCCAATACAGTAGCCACTAGCCTCTTAACTATAAACTAGTCACATAGGAGCCATTGAGTACATGAAATATGGCTAGTCCAAAGTGATATGTACTATAAAGTGTGAAATACACATCAAATTTCAAAGACTCAGTACAAAAACCATCTAAAATATTAATAATTTTATATTGATTATATGTTGAAATGATAGTATTTTAGATGTATTGTTTCAAATTTATTGTTAAAATAAATTTTACCTGTTTATTTTTATCTTCTATAATGTGGTTACTAGAAAACTTAAAATTATATATGTGGATTATATTTATATTGCTATTGAACATGCTGTTCAAGATTTTAATTCTTAGTTGGTTTTAGACGTTGAAAATACCTTCTCTCACTCTGTCCTCCATCTTAAGTTTGTTTATGGCATCAAATCCACTCTTTTTTTTTTTACCAGACTGCCACATTACACAACTCTGAGGGAGGCATTCACATCAACGTCTAGCCTGGAGGTGTGCTATGGCTAATATATGCAGCCATACATAGCTCTGATGTTTTGCCTTGTGGGTTACATTTTGTGTATCTTGTTTAAGAAAACTTTCCTCACAACAAGATCACAATATTTTCCTTGTATTATTTTTATAATTAAAAATAAAAAATAGAATAGTATTGTATCTCAAAGAAGTCATAAAAGAGAGTAAGTTAGCCCTGACCAGAAAGCTCAGTTGGTTACCGTTAGAGCATCCTCCCAATACACAAAGGTTGCTGGTTCAATCCCTGGTCAGGGCACATATAGGAACAGATCAATGTTTCTCTCTCCCTTCCTCTCTCTCTAAAAATGAATAACAAAAATTTTAAAAAAGAAAGTGTTTTCTAGTGCCAAGAAATGTAGATTTTAGCCAAAAAGGATGACTACAGAGAAAATCTTTTATATTGGATTTTATGATTCTGACTATAATGTTATTTTTCTAATTATATTTTGGATAGGCAAATGTTAGAATTTGCATTTCAAAGAGCATGTTCACAGATGGTGGGGAAGGCAGGCCACAAGCATGATGAATGACAGGCTGACTCCAGTTTATAGTCTAAATATCAGTTGAAGTTAATTCCCACAATAGGTAAATAACTTTGATATGGATCATAAAGAACTGGCAGTAGCCTGGTGGCGCAGTAGATAGAGCGTCGGACTGGGATGCGGAAGGATCCAGGTTCAAGACCCTAAGGTTGCCAGCTTGAGCGCGGGCTCATCTGGTTTGAGCAAAAAGCTCACCGGCTTGGACCCAGGGTCGCTGAGCTCCAGCAAGGGGTTACTCGGTCTGCTGAAGGCCCACGGTCAAGGCACATATGAGAAAGCAATCAATGAGCAACTAAGAAGTCCCAACGCAAAACGAGAAACTAATGATTGATGCTTCTCATCTCTCTCCGTTCCTGTCTGTCCCTGTCTATCTCTGCTTCTGTAAAAAAAAAAAAAAAAAAAAGAACTGGCAGTAAAGATAATAAGATCATAAGATAATGTTTAGTTTTATACTTATATCATTCTGCAACATTGTTTCTGGCACATCACTTGCTTATGCTGGAAAGTAAACAGGTCTTCACTTCCTATCAGATCAGGTTCAAACTGCTCAAATCTGTCAGTAGAGACAACTATAAACTGGCCCCATTCAGCTTCCCACATCTCGTCTCCCTAACAGATTGTTGATTACACATAGATAGGCACCCTGTCTTACACTCATACCTTCTCATCAACATCCTGAGAAATGTCACGGTTAAAAACTGCAGCATCAGGCAAATAGGACACTGTTTCCTAAATCAACTAAAATTTTCTAAATTATTTGAGTAAATGCTCTGTGCTTAGCATGAAATGACTGACATTTATTTGAGCAACTGTTTTCACCTTGAAGTAACTCACCTGACCTCATACAAAGAAAAATTATAATGGCAGACACAAGTAGAAAATAACATGTTCAAAATGAGATATCAAATGATAAGGTATTTAAAAGTTGAGGTCAACCTCAGAACTACTAATATACCCATTACAACCACAGAAATATAGGTTTGCAGTAATAAGTATTGTAGTCTTCTTCAAACCCTTTAATTCAAGAAAGATGTTGCAAGGTTACAAAAAATCAAAAGTTGAGGATAGACTCACTTCAGACCAAATTTAGCATGTTTAGAGGTTGAAGTCATTTATTTGTGATTAATACTGGAAATTCCATCTCAGTCCAGGTATTAACACTTACTGGAATTTTTAACAGGTAAGTCCAAATTAATAGCTAAACTTTCTTTTTACTCAGCCCCTAGCTGTAAGCTTAATTATGACTGTGTGAATATGTAATTTTCATTTTTAAGAGTTTGTGGTACTTGTGGTACAAGTCTGGGCATTATGTTAAGAAAACCAAATGTTTTTGATCTATCTTATGACAGTTATAACTTCAGTATCTTCTGGAAACATTTGCAGAGGCAAGAATTTGTCTTTTAACATTGTACTTGACATTAAATAGAAATGTATTTCCCAGGGCTAAATTAAAAATTATGTACTTCTAAAATTCAGCTGTGATTTTTCCTAAATTCAGTACTTCTCCATGTCTCCCTCCTCCTTCTGGATTCATTTTCCTTCCTGAAGTACATTTTTTGGTAGTTCTTTCATAAAATATCAGTGGGTAACAAACTTAGCATTTACATATCTAAAAAAATCTTTTCCCTTACTCTTCAATGATAATTAATAAGTAATGTGGACTATTGGATCTGTCCAAAGTTCATCAAAATTTTCTCAGTGATATTTGATAGAAATCAAAGAAATACAAGCTAATAAAGTTTTTGGGTACAATTGCATATATGTATATAATTAATACAAAAAATTAACACAGGAGATTATAGTAGAATCCATATTCAAATCTTGTTGATAAATTCCTTCAATCCTTTTGGAAAGTAATGTGGCAAACCCATGATGTTTATTTCTGAAATATAATTAAAACTATTTTGGGGAGTGTAGGTTATAATTGGAAATAATTTAGGAAATAATTTTTGTAGGAAATCACCTATCTGATCTTGGACCCTCTATACCTTGAATGAAGGAACTGTAGTTAAAAAGCCCTGAGTGTGAACAGTGATATGAATGTAAATCCCTGCTGCAAACACAGGGAAGCAGTTTTCCTGGATGCAAACACCAAGAAACTGTGTGAGTGAGTGTCCTTTGTGCAAACACAAAGGAATGCACATGAATGAGCTTTAGGAAATTAGCTTAGAGGTTTATAGATTGCTCCTCCCTTTGTGCTTGTTAATTAGCAAAAGAAAAAGAATGTACTGACTGAAACTAGCCCTTTTTCCATATTAACAAGAAGTACATTAGTCATTCTTTCCCCTTATCACCTGATATCCCTCTCCTGTAATCCTGTTGCCTTTGTTCTGCTTCTGATCAATAAAAGCTCTGGGAGAAGGAGACTCGGGAGGTTAGTCTCTCTTGACTGCCTCTCCCTCTTCTCTCTTTTTTTTTTTTTTTTTTTTTTTTTCATTTTTCTGAAGCTGGAAACAGGGAGAGACAGTCAGACAGACTCCCACATGTGACCGACCGGGATCCACCCGGCACGCCCACCAGGGGCAACGCTCTGCCCACCAGGGGGCGATGCTCTGCCCATCCTGGGCATCGCCATGTTGCGACCAGAGCCACTCTAGCGCCTGAGGCAGAGGCCACAGAGCCATCCCCAGCACCCGGGCCATCTTTGCTCCAATGGAGCCTCGGCTGCGGGAGGGGAGGAGAGAGACAGAGAGGAAAGCGCGGCGGAGGGGTGGAGAAGCAAATGGGCGCTTCTCCTGTGTGCCCTGGCCGGGAATCGAACCCGGGTCCTCCGCACGCTAGGCCGACGCTCTACCGCTGAGCCAACCGGCCAGGGCCCCTCTCCCTCTTCTCTTGACAACAGTTTGTGTCTTGAGCAGTTTTTCCACTCCACACTGGTAATTCCCAGCAAGCTGGAAGACTACAAATTTTACAGAAGATTAAAGCTATATGCATGAAGTTGTTCACATATAATAGTAAAAACCCAGAAAACAAGTTATATGTTGTTGTAAGTTATACTGTTAGGTTTCAAGCCACAGTGAAAATGGTACTTTACTGAGGTATAATAGCATGGCTTATAAGGATGAGATAATTCCAGAACTGGAAAGTCTTAAGGTATAAGACATTAAGTTGTATTGTCACCATCAAAGCAAATTAACTGTTCCATTCCAATTCATTCTCTGCTTTTAATGAGACTGGGATACTCTAACTCTGCTTCTACTACTCTTAATACTGCCAAACTATTTCTCCTATGTTTCAAGTTCAAATGTCCTCAAAAAAGAGTATCTGATTTTTTTTGAACATTCACTATGCAGTATTGGAGGTCCTTGTTAGGCAGAGGTTTTACACAAGTCTACATCATAAATCTTTAACCAGACTCCAATGTCCATAGCTGTGATCCAATTAATAGTAGTAGCTTAAGATAACCTGGACATATTATCTTTGAATATATGTATCTTGATTTACTGATGTCACCCCATTAAAAATAAATACAATAAAAAAAAATAGTAGTAGCAAAGAGAGCAAGGTTACATGATACATTTTTTTCTTTAATCTTGAGGTTACATTATTTCTACCACCTAAAAAATGAAACTAAGGGCTTCTTAAGGAACATTACTAATATATTAAATACAAGTTGCCCTTGATTGTCCATTTTTTAAAAATAAAAATATGACTATACTCTGTTCAGCCTAATTCATTTTTACAGAGAGACTTCTGAAATTAGGAAAGGTCATAGCCCAACAGGAGAGAATTCTGGGTTTTCATTCATTAATTTCTCATTTCATGAGTCTTAATAAATCTGTTCCTGTATTTAATCCTCAAATTAGCTATAGAAAAGGATGAATACATCAGATAGACAGGATGCCAAGAGAGATTTACTCAATCTGTATCAGAGAAAAAAATGTGTAGAAAAAGGTTGTCCATGTTATACATAAGTAAGATGAAAAGAAAATTTATGAAAAGCATTAAACATGAACAAAATAAAACACATAGTAACCATGCAAATATAGTTCGTGAAGAAAACAGTAATACAGAAAGAAACATGGCACACCAAAGGCAGTCTGGAAAATATAACACAACGAATAGAAAAAAATGCAAGAGATTTTTGTGCTAGCATGTTTATTATAAAATAAAAATTTATTACAAAATGATAAACCAACAAAATGAAATATGTAAAAGAGAGATGGTAGAATTTAGGAGACAAATTAAGATTGTATCAGTCAGTATACGGTGTACAGAGATGTGTTGTTGTAGAACTGAGCACCTATAACCTATATAATTATGTTAACCAGTGTCACTCCAATAAGTTCAATTAAAATTTTTTTAAATAAATAAATATTTCTTTAAAAATTTTATTAGGGCGCTGGCCAGTTGGCTCAGTGGTAGAGCATCAGCCTGCTGTGTGGAATTCCTGGGTTTGATTCCTGGCCAGGACACATAGAAGAGGCACCCATCTGCTTTTCCACCCCTCCCCTTTCTCCTTTCTCTCTCCCTCTCTCTCTCTCTCTCTCTCTCTCTCTCTTTCTCTCTCTCTCTCTTCCTCTCCCGCAGCCAAGGCTTCATTGAAGCAAAGTTGGCCCAGGCACTGAGAATGGCTCCATGGCCTCCACCTCTGGCACTAGAATGGCTCCAGTTGCAACTGAGCAATGCCCCAGATGGGCAGAGCATTGCCCCCTAGTGGACTTGCCGAATGGATCCCAGTTGGGCACATGTGGGAGTCTGTCTCTCTGCCACCTCACTTCTGACTTCAGAAAAAATACAAAAAAAAAAAAAAAAAAAAAAAAGACTGTATCAGCATCCAGTCGGGAGCCAGAAATCATACTATTTATTTTAACTGAGAGAATTAATGAATTGTTAACTACATACTGAAGAGTTGAAAAGGGAAATCTAAAATTATAGCTAGATGTAGCCAGTTATAGATACATATAAACATAGACATAGCTATGGTAGTAAATATAGATATAGGTGTATATATGGATATAGAGGATATAGATCCAGATCCAGATGCAGATCCAGACACAGGTGCAGATACAGATACAGATAGATGATATAGATATAGATGTAGATAGATATAGATATAGATATAGATATAGATATAGATATAGATATAGATATAGATATAGATATAGATATAGATATAGATGTTGCAAAAAAGAACTTCCACCCCTGAGACTGGAGAACAAGGGAAAGAGGTTAGAATAATTAAAACTGAGAAGCTTTGAGGAGAGCCCCAAGGAACTGAGTACCAGACCTCTGAGAGGGGAGTGCTGCTTAGCTGGTGCTGGGGTCTCTTAGCCCAGAGGAGGGCTCCATGGAGCTGAACCCAGATCTTGAGGGAAGGGGTGTTGGCCATCTGGCACTGGAGTCTTTAAGGCGATGTGATGAGGCTGGTCCTGCAAGTGTTAACCTGCGACTGTAAACTGGACTGTGTGGCTGACTGTGTTGCTACTGGATCCAAGTGACACAGGCAGGATGAAGAAATGAAGCTGGGGTGCCACTGACAGAAGCAGGAAACCAACAAGAAAGAAGAAAACCCCTTCTCCCTCCTTCAGCCTTTCAGTCTCTCTGACACACCCCATTGGAAGTACCTAACAGACAGAAACTGGCAAAGATGTGTTTTACATGGTCGAAGCCCTAGCACCCCAAAACAAGGGTATAGAAGAGGAAGTAAGAGATAATTCTTAACGACTGCACAAGGATCAAAACAATATCATTACAGAATTAATAAATAAACTTGGAACAGCAAGACATAAATCTAAGGACAAGGTCAAGGTTTATTTTGTTCACACTATATACCACAGTGCCTGGGCCATAGCAGGTACCAACTAAATATTGAAATAATAAATGAATGGATGGATGGATGGATGGATGAATCCTCACTTCCACAAAGGACCCAGTTTGCATGGTCTTTTTTCAGGCATCATTGATTCTTTTTTTTTTTTTAATTTCAGCTTTATTGAGGTAAAGGCACAATTGATGCTAAAACTAAGTTGTCTAACTGCTTTTTTTGTTTTCTTTGAGAATGATTTCTCCTATCATACTGGTGGGCATTATAGCCAGCAAAATAGCCATTAGTTTTAGCTTGACACCGAATAACTGAAATAGATCATATCAGAAACTTAGACTTATCTTCTTTATCAAGGGAGACATGGGAAAAAGTGAAATACACATTCTCTGACAATAACCTGTAAAAGGCTCTGGTTCTATATTGTCACTCATGAATCTTACTGATAATATAGAATATACTTCAAGATTTTTTGTGTTCTTATTTTTTTACCATCATTCTAATATAATACTATCCTCATTTTTCCTGCAGTGTTATCTGCACCATTTATTATTCTCAGCAGTACCTTCTTCTTATTCTGTGTAACATTAGTGTATCTTCCAGGAGAAATAATAAGCAACCAAGGGCTTCTCTTATGCATTTTTTTCTTATGCATTTTTAATGTGTATTTTTAAGTCTTAGAAAATTTTGCATCATTCAAATTTATCCTTTGTGTTCAGGTTCAAAACTGAACTTCAACAGAGTATATAAATTGTTATAGTTAATGGAGTACTTCGTTATTTCATAATGATAGCTTTTCATTATATAGAATCCATTGAATGTTGGGATCTATTTCCTCACCTGTTCAGAAGAATACCAAAACAGAAATCATAGTTTTCATATTTGACTGTTTTTTCACCTTTCTAGAATTCATACAAATCCTGCTAACTTTGCACTAGAAAGAAACAAACGTAAATCGGTCTTATTTTTTACTTTAAAGTTCTTCTTTGTCAAAGCTGTTGTGAACTGAGATATTTTGACATAAATAATTACAGCAGAATATTTGCACAAAAACTCATCACATTTACATATGCAGTTGCATATTAGTAAGTGATAATTTGAGAGAAAAAGAAGGCTAGTAAGAGAAGAAAAATGGGGGTGTAGGTAGAAGAGGAAGAAATAACTATCTAGATACTTTTAACAGCTTTTTCTACAATAATTAGTAGATAGAGACCATTTCTGCTGGGAACCCCTTTGCTACTCAGCAATGGGAAGTCAATTGATCCTACCCTATCTCCCATCTGCCCCGAACTGGAGGGCAAGTCAGTCCAGGTTCACCTAAGGACCACCAAGTTTAAAGCATCAAATAGAGAGAGTACAAACACATCTAGAACCACTGCCCACTCTTTCCCTCTGACAAGCTTACTTTCTCTTTTTTTAAAAAATGTATTCATTGATTTGAGAGAGACAGAGACATCTATTTGCTGTTCCACTTATTTATGCATTCCTTGGTTGATTCTTGTATGTACCCTGATCAGGGATCAAATTCACAACCTTGGAGACTCTCTGTTTAACCAACTGAGCTACCTGGCCAGGGCATCTCTTTTTCTAATATTTTCCTCTTCCTCTATTTTTTCTAGAAGAAACAAGTTTAGAAATTTCTCTTCTGGCCCTTAGAGTGTTAGGTGTTAGCAAGCATAGGTATTTAGCATTTCATGGGTATCTCTTCCTAAATTCTTGGGTGGATAGGATGTTACTGGGACTGTCTCCTAAGGTTGTCTAAAGTTGTACTACTTGTGAAAGATAGACACTGGCATAATGATAAACTGTTGATTTTTCTGACAGCCCCCAGATCACTGAAAGATACGCTGATCACTCATGGTCTGAGGACCTTGGTTTCAGAATGTTTGTAATAAGTTATAGTTTACCTTGAGGGTAAGGACTCCATATGTTCACTGCTGTAACCCCAATGCCTAGACCGGTGCCTGGATCATATTCAGTGCTAAATGAATATTATTTCTTATCTCTTGATTTTATTTTTTACTAGTAGAATTTAACTAAACTAAACTAAACTTCTAGTTTAGTTTGAGAGCTCCTTGAAGGCTATAGCTATAAGAAAGCTACCTTCCAGAGAACTCATAATTCTTTATATTATTTATCAAATCTATAAGCTACTCCTTGAGTTATAGTAGGAAATAAACAGTGTTAAAAATGTTGACCAAGGAAACTATATGTCAGTTTCTCAAAAAAATAAATAAATAAACATAGACTAACTATATAATCCAGAAATCTCACTTCTGGGAATATACCCAAAAGAATTGAAAGCAGAGACTTGAATAGATGTTTGTAGATCACTGTTCATAACTGATTAACAATAGTCAGAAGGTGGAAGCAACCCAAATATCTATCAATAGATGAATGGATAAAAAATGTGGTATGGATATACAATGGAACATTAAACATTGAAAAGGAATGAAATTCTGACACATATTATGTTATTGAGCAACAGTGAAGACACTGTGCTAAGTGAAATAAGCCAGTCACAAAAAAGACAAATACTGTATGATTCCACTGATATGAGGTACTTAGAAATAGTAAAATTTGCCTGACCAGGCGGTGGCGCTGTGGATAGAGCGTCAGACTGGGATGCGGAAGGACCCAGGTTCGAGACCCCTAGGTCACCAGCTTGAGCGCAGGCTCATCTGGTTTGATTAAAAAAAAAAAAAAAAAAAAAAAGCTCACCAGCTTGGACCCAAGCTCGCTGGCTCGAGCAAGGGGTTAGTCACTCTGCTGAAGGCCCGCAGTCAAGGCACATATGAGAAAGCAATCAATGAACAACCAAGGTGTCCCAAAGTGCAACGAAAAACTAATGATTGATGCTTCTCATCTCTCCGTTCCTGTCTGTCTGTCCCTGTCTATCTGTCTCTGTAAAAAATAAAATAAAATAAAATAATCCAAAAAAAAAAAGAAATAGTAAAATTTAGAGAGACAAAATAGAATGGTGGTTTCCCAGGATTAGAGGAAAGGTGAAATGGGGAGCCATAGTTTAATAAATACAAATTTTCAGTTTCAAAAGATGAGGAGGTTCTGGAGATGGATGGTGGTAATGATTTACAATAATGTGAATATATTTAATACCACTAAACTGTACACTTAAAATACTCCAAATTGTACATTTTGTTACATATAATAAACCACAATAATAATAAGAAAGAAAGAAAGAAAGAAAGAAAGAAAGAAAGAAAGAAAGAAAGAAAAAAAAAATGTTAACAAAAACTCTTAAACAATATTGGCCATCCCTTGAAGGTTAGCTCAGTTGGTTGGAGTGTAGCCCCAAGACACCTAGGTTGTGGGTTCAATACCTGGTAAGGGCACATATGGGAACCAACCAATGAGTGCACAACTAAGTGGAACAACAAATAGTGTTTTTCTTTCTCTCTCCCTCTCTCTGTCTCTCTAAAATCAATCAATCAATCACTAAAAAAAATTTTTTAAGAGAATATTGGTCATTGGAAAGTACTTATTTGATACTGTTTTAGCTTTACAAACAGTAGCTTTGAACTAAAAATAACCCATTTTTCCAGTTCAGTGATTCACAGAGTGTAGTCCAGGGACTCTTGGAGATCTACAATATCTCATGAGTGAATATTGGAGTTCTACAGAGGTCAGATGATATGCATTATTACAAAAGACTGAATGCAGAAGCAGATAGGAGACTTCAGCTGTCTTCAATTAAACCAAATATTAAAGAGGGTTTTGGGGGGTTGTCTGTTTGTTTTGTTTTTTAGAGAGAGAGGGACAGACAGAGACAGACAGACAAAAAGAAAGAGAGATGAGAAGCATCAACTCATAGTTGCAGCTCCTTAGTTGTTAATTGATTGCTTTCTCATATGTGCCTTGACCAAAGGACCCCTTGCTCAAGCCAGTGAACTTGGGCTCAAGCCAGCGAACATGAGGTCATGTCTATGATCCAAGCTCAAGCTAGTGAGCCCACACTCAAGCCAGATGAGCCTGTGCTCAAGCTAGATAAGCCAGTGACCTCGAGATTTTGAATCTGGGTCCTCAGCATCCCAGTCAAATGCTCTATTCACTGTACCACCACCTGGTCAGGTTAAAGAGGCATTTATTTATTTATTTATTTATTTATTTATTTATTTTACAGAGACAGAGAGAGGGATAGATAGGGACAGACAGACAGGAACAGAGAGAGATGAGAAGCATCAATCATTAGTTTTTCATTGCGACACCTCAGTTGTTCATTGATTGCTTTCTCATATGTGCCTTGACCGTGGGCCTTCAGCAGACCGAGTAACCCCTTGCTCAAGCCAGTGACCTTGGGTCCAAGCTGGTGAGCTTAGCTCAAATCAGATGAGCCCGCACTCAAACTGGCGACCTCGGGGTCTCGAACCTGGGTCCTCCGCATCTCAGTCTAATGCTCTATCCACTGCACTACTGCCTGGTCAGGCTAAAGAAGCTTTTAAAATGTGAAGCAATGCCACACTTCTCACAAAATCTTTTGTTTTGTAAAATATAGTTGTTTTCATAAAATGTATTATTTATTTTAACATACAATGAAGTTGATTATTTTAAATGAATTAATAAATATTTTTAAAATTTCTCCACTCTAATGTCTAATATGGAATATAGTAATAGATAAAACCCTCATAAACAAAAGTTCTTTGGGGTCCTCAATATTTTTTAAGAGTATAAAGTTCCTGAGACCCAAATGTTTGTGAATCACTGGTTCATTTTATAGGATGATCAAACTAAACCTATTAAGATGCTAGAAACTGATATTTCTATTCTAAATTTTTTTTTCATTACCTCAGGTTAATCAGGAATTAGCCAACCTCTTTTAAATACAGATAACCCAAAATTGCCTGTGAATGCAAACATTTGTGTCAAGTGTGGGTTAAGTAATACTTGCTGATAAATAATTTTGAATCTGCACACTTCTGGGCCTGACTCCACTGCTACTGGATCAAAATTCATGCCTGCACTTAGAGGGTGGTAATTGGATATCCTAACACAAATTAGGGGTTTGGAAGAAATTTACTCTTTAATTGTGCACCTTATCTATTCTGTGGTCACTTAAATATAACCCACTAACTATAGAGTTCTTAGTCTACTTAGACATGCAATTTAAAATTCATTATCCAGCAGTATAATTCGCAAAACTGTATAAAGACTAGTTATGCAATAATGACATCAGAAATATAGTCATAGTTTAAGGTAGGTCACTCAAGTTTCTCTTTAGTCTGTATAATCATGTTTTGCTTTCTGAAAGATCCCTAAGAAAGATGTTACTGGTAAATGCTGACTGAAATGTCTTAATTTTTTTTTTTCTTTGCAGGAAATCAGGCCTTATCAAATCACTTACTGGTATAGTGGTTAAAAACACAACCTTGGAAGCAGGGCAGACTGCATTCCAATCTCATCACAGATACTTCACAGTTACATGACCTCTTTAAAGTTCACTGGACCTAGAGTAAAATAGAGATACTAATGCCTTGGCCCTGGCTGGGTAGCTCAGTTACTTAGAACAAAGTCTGGATATGCCAAGTTTGTAGGTTCGATCCCCCCCCCCATAAGGGCACATACAAGAATCAATCAATGACAGCATGAATAAGTGAAAATAATAAATCAGTGTTTCTCTTTCTGTCTCTTTCCCTTCTCTCTCTAAAAGTCAATCAATGAAAATTTTTAAAAAGGAGATACTGCCCTGGCCGTTTGGCTCAGTGGTAGAGCGTCGGCCTGGCGTGCAGAAGTCCCAGGTTCAATTCCCGGCCAGGGCACACAGGAGAAGCGCCTATCTGCTTCTCCACCCTTCCCCCTCTCCTTCCTCTCTGTCTCTCTCTTCCCCTCCCGCAGCCGAGGCTCCATTGGAGCAAAGATGGCCCAGGCGCTGGGAATGGCTCCTTGGCCTCTGCCCCAGATGCTAGAGTGGCTCTGGTCACAACAGAGCGATGCCCCGGAGGGGCAGAGCATCGCCCCCTGGTGGGCGTGCCGGGTGGATCCTGGTCGGGCACATTCGGGAGTCTGTCTGACTGTCTCTCCCCATTTCCAGCTTCGGAAAAATACAAAAAAAAAAAAAAAAAAAAAAAAAAAAAAGGAGATACTAATACCTTTACTCAATGGATTAAGTAAGAATTAAATTAAGTCATGGGTAAAAAGCAATTAACCCAGTTCTGGATCCATACTAAGTATCTGATCAACATGAGCTACTACTACAAATACTATTACAGGCCCCCATTATACTACTAAGCTAGTTCTATTTAGAAAAGAGAGAAACCAAAAGCATTTCTGTTATTATTTTCCCTCTCTCCTTAGGAAAAGCAGAGACTGACAATTCTAAGAACTATAGAAAGGGAAAAGTAGGCACTCTCTGGCTGTCCTCTAAAAGCCAAGGACAGCCAGAGATGAGGATTAAGCCACGTCATGTCTTCTGTAGCTCTATTTCAATTCTAAAATGAACTTTTATTTCACATTATAATACTTCTGCAATTGGGATATGTCTTACAATTAATGGTATTGCAATAAAACTGGCAGGGTTTTTTTTTCTTCCTTAATGCTAAATAAAATAATATAAAATATTACAGTTCGTGGCATCATAGAGTCAATGAAATGCAACAATTAAGCTTTCTACTAAGAAATACTAGCAGCACCCAAATAATCCCCCAAAGTACACTCTTTATCATTGTACTTATGACACTATCTTGTGATCTGTTCCCACAGCCCTCAGCCCTGACACCATTATCATCTGACAAAGACGTCACTTATATTGGTTGAATGACTGCGTGCATGGGCTTGATCTCACCTTAATCACTGCTCAGACCGTTGAGTCTCTGAAAAAGTGTAGACAAAGGAAGTCTATTTCTTTTTCTCAGAATTCAACAGTCTCTAATTACAGTGTTGCTGTTGCTCATACTTGTTTCACGTGTGTGAATCTCATTTACCCAACTAGGTACAGTGTAAGCACCTCAAGGTAAGGACTGTCTGAAGTTATTAAATTCTTTGCCTGCAGTGCTGGTGGCAGGGCGCATACCTATTGATCAATTGCCTAAAGGCATTTTTTTCACTATATGAGGAGATATAGCCATGTATCTGCCAGTCTTATTTCCCTAAAATCTTGGGTAGGGGGTTGTTTGAATTCTGTAGGCTACTTTAACAATTCAAATTACCTGAAAGCCTCTTACTTCTCCTCTACTGTTTGTTAATGGACCTTCTATCTATCAATCAAGATGGTCGAACCTAGAATTAAAGGTTTATGAACTATAGACGCGACGGTCTCCAGCTGATGCTGTCTGTGTACCTACCACTCATAGCTCCTCTGACCCATCTTGGTCAGCTCTGGGGTCTATCTCTCAACTTCTGTTTCCTTTGCTTCTAACTACACTATTTTGCCAGTATTTGCAGAAATTCATATTTACCCAGCGGACCATTAGCCATTGATAGCTGGTGCCTGAATACAGAAGCCCAGCTCCTTTGCCTCCAGACTCAACAGACTGAGGTGTAATTCATGCTCCAGAGCTCCCCCACAGGACGAGGCCCCGACCAGGACTTCATGGGATTACACCCACGCTTAGCTCCCACTCCCTTCCCCTCCCTTTCTTTCCCTTCTCTCTTTTAACAGGTGTCAGTGAGATAATTAGGATCTGGATTTGAGAGTGCCTGGGTTTTTTGCATAAACAAATGGAAAAAAAGTTTTGTGTTCCATGATTTATAAGTTTACAGTATAATAAATTTTTGTCTTCACCCTGAGTGTGTATTCTTGAACTCACAATGAACAATATAAAACCATCAACAAAAACAGACCAGGGGCATCCTTCTACCCCATCCTTTAGGATAACACATCTTCCCTGAACAGCATGATGAGAACAGGAAACAAGAGGACAGCAAACAATAAGAACTGACCAAACAGCGTTTTACAACCAATTCTATTTTATTTACAAGTGATATTTATTCAAATTTATTTTTGACAATGTCTGGCTTTTTTGCTGAACATCTTTGTGGCTTTTTGGAACTAAATCCATAATTCAAAAATGTTGATTAATTTCCTGGTGCTTTGTAACAGATAGCCCACATTTTGCTAAAATGCTACAAGATCACAAAGCAGAAATATGTCCTCTAACAGGATCCAATTCCTCTCTTATTGTATCTGGAATCTCCAAAAAAATGAATTCCAGGATCCATCCCAAGGAATGGAAGGTACACAAGATTATATGCTTTGGCAGGCAGCTTCCCAGATTTGTTTCTGAATTTCTTTAAAGCTCCTAGGTGGGGGAAATGGGAGTGTGGATGGTGAAAAGAACATGGGTCTTGAAAGGAGACAGCTCTGGGACTGACTCCTTGCTCTTCTTATTTTACAGCCTTCAGTCTTGTTGAGTCTTCCAGAGCTTGTTTCATTTCTTCAATAAGAGTGTTGTAGCCCTGGCCGGTTGGCTCAGCGGTAGAGCGTCGGCCTAGCGTGTGGAGGACCCAGGTTCGATTCCCGGCCAGGGCACACAGGAGAAGCGCACATTTGCTTCTCCACCCCTCCACCGCGCCTTCCTCTCTGTCTCTCTCTTCCCCTCCCGCAGCCAAGGCTCCATTGGAGCAAAGATGGCCCAAGCGCTGGGGATGGCTCTGTGGCCTCTGCCCCAGGCGCTAGAGTGGCTCTGGTCGCAACATGGCGACGCCCAGGATGGGCAGAGCATCGCCCCCTGGAGGGCAGAGCATCGCCCCTGGTGGGCGTGTCGGGTGAATCCCGGTCGGGCGCATGCGGGAGTGTGTCTGACTATCTCTCCCTGTTTCCAGCTTCAGAAAAATGCAAAAAAAAAAAAAAAAAAAAAAAAGAGTGTTGTAAAGCAATGGATGAGATCATATGCATTTGATGGAGCAACTGTTTGAGCAGTTGAGCTGTACCTTACTTGGGCTGCTGTAAGTATTTTTGTCTTCTACTCCAAAGAAAGTAGGCCAGATTTGCCTCAAGGAGTATAGCTTTCACATTCCAGGGCCGAAATTAAAAGTTGCCTGACATGCAGAACACAATCTTTGGTTCTGTCTTGGAGATGATTTAGCTAGATTGTCCCAAGTGGCAGGAAACACCAAGGATTAGGAGAAGAGAAAGTGAACCCACCCTGGAGGGAAACCTATTTCAGAAGCATCTCATGTTTCGAGGAATGTATTTATGGGTTTCAAGAGTCGGGGACATGTGTTCTACTCCCACACAGTAGTTGGAGACAGTTTCTGATGATGATGGCCGACTCATCAGTGTGCTGCATCTCAGTGGGAAAGATGGGTAGCCACTGAACTTCAAGATTCCCAATTTTATATCCCTAGCCCAAGCTTTGCTCAGAAGTAGTAGAATCACCTACCCACAAGAACAGTGCTACCAGTAGACATGGGCAAAATGAGCTCCTGCCCTGGGTCTCATACGTTAGAGGGTCTGGCTCTGCCCCTCCTTGGGCTCCCTCCTCCTTGTGGAGCAAAGGACATGTACACCCAGAACCTACACATCACCCTTCCTGACATGACCAGAAACCTCAGAATTCCCAGCCTAAATGACTTTGAACTGCTTCTCGGTCCTGCACCAGACTTTCCCCAGGGTCCATCTTTCTGAAGGCAGCCATGGCTATATGTGTGTACACCTTCACTGGAGAGATATTTAACGTGACTTTTTGTCAAGAGTGGCATTTGTGAGCAGAGCTTGGATGCACAGGCTAGACTGTACACGCACATGCCAGTTGCTTCACTGTGCAGGACAGAGCTGGGCTGGGAGAGGCAGAGGGCAGCCAGCAGCTGGAGCAGGGCCCCCTTTCCTTACGCTGCCACCCTCGGAACTCCAAGAAGCGCCCAAATTCTAAATTTAAGCTAAGCTTTCCAACTTCTTATGAAGTTATACTTGCCAAGACAAAATGATAGAATCTATTTGATATAACAGTTTTTCAGCTTGATTTATAACTTTAAGATATTTAGCATATGATATATGAACTTCCATTTGTGCTCCTGTCCTAGGCCCTGTAAACATTAGGGGTGGCCTGAGCAAGAGACCATAAGGACTTGGATTATCAACACCCAGCAGTGGTAGCTAATATGGTCTGAAGATCAGAGGGCCCATCTCAGAACATTCTGGAATGTGTAGGATCCCAGGAAGGTACAACACTCCTCATAAATCCCCCTAATCTCTAACAGGGATTTCTCATCCCCCTTGACCTAGGTGGCTCAGAGCTAGTTTTAACTTCATTTGGAACAGAATAGCACAGGGATTCTTGTCTGTCTTGTTTGCTACCTAATTCCTAGCACTTAGAATAGCTCCACTGCAATTCTTTTGAATGAATGGATTCTTGCTCCCAGTGCCAAGGACCAAATTCACCCCCTGCCACATATGTAAAGTACCTACCTGGTTTTATGCTGTTACATATTAGATGTCAGCCTGACCAGGTAGGTGGTGGTGCAGTAGATAGAGTGTCGGACTGGGATGTGGAGAACCCAAGTTCAAAACCCCGAGGTTGCCAACTTGAGTGCGGGCTCATCTGGCTTGAGTGTGGGCTCATCTGGCTTGAGTGTAGGCTCACCAGCTTGAGCACGGGGTCACTGGCTTGAGTGTGGGATTATAGACATGACCCCATGGTCACTGGCTTGAGCCCAAAGGTTGCTGGCTTGAGCCCAAGGTCGCTGGCTTGAGCAAGGGGTTACTCACTCTGCTGTAGTGCACTATCCCAACTCCACCCCCGTCAAGGCACATATGAGAAAGCAATCAATGAACAAGCAATCAACAAACAACTAAGATGCTGCAATGAAAAATTGATGCTTCTCATCTCTCTCCCTTCCTGTCTATCTGTCCCTATCTGTCCCTCTCTCTGAGTCTTTCTCTGTCAAAAAAAAATACATATTACATTTCAGTAATAGGTTCTCATTTTTGACAAAAACCATATGATTCCTATTTGTATCCAATTTGTCAGATGAGCCTAGAACACCTGGGTCGTTTATTACATTGTTTTAGCACCGTTAGCAATGTCTGCTAGGCCCAGACCACTAGAAACCTTGCCTGCCAGGTTCCTTCACTTCCTGACCCTCAGAAGTTCTCATCCCATTTTTTTTGGAGGAATCCCTATCTATTAAAAAAAAAATCCAGTTTCTTGGGCTTTGTATATGAGACCAAACCTGTTTCAGAGATCATAGCGTTAGGTACTAGATCCTTCTCCATTGATATATGACTTCCTGCTTTTCATAGTAAAGTTATGTTTATTGGTTGTGCCCACATTTAACATAGTAACTGCCTTCTTTCCCATACTGGATGCAATCCCAGAGTTAGAAATCCCACTTTCATTACCAGGTATCTGCACAGCAGATCTTGGGGACAGAAAGTGGTATTCCTACTATCATTCTTCAGAACCGTTTGTTCAGGAAAGAGTTATATTAAGAATGAGTCCATCTAAAAGCAGCCTCCTTTCTTGGCAGCTGGGTACCAAAGCTCTTAAAACTGTCAGGTCTCCAGGAACCTCTGTGTCCCTCAGCTCTTGCTGTCTGTGTAGAGAATACACCTATTCTCAGAGGACTAAAACCTTACGGTCTCCACCCTGCTCTGCTATAATCACAATCATGACTAGAATTGCATTACTCTGAGTTTGGCCTTCTGTGTGTTCACTAGTTTAGCAATTTAGCTACACTGAAACTACTACAGCAGGTCCTCCAATCAGTATCATTCTGTTATAATGTTGCTGAGATGCTGCAGGACTTTAACTCCTGTTTATATTGATTAGCCTGGTAAAATCGGTTTCATTATATGTCGTTTCAGCACAGTTCCAAGGATCTACTGACAATGTTGTGAGGACTTAATCTAGTTACAAGTTCAATAAATTCCTAATCTGTACGTTGGTGGGTCCTTTCAGGCAAGAACTGTGTCTTTTGCTTCTATACCCCCCAGAACTTAGTACTTTGCCTGGTATGTGGTGTTATTCAGTAAAATCTCTCCCGGGGATAGAATCTGTCAAGTACTACAATGGGTCTGAGTTTTACTTCCTTGCAAAGTTAACAAGTTGGCCTGTTACAATTTCATGGATGCTCATAGAAGACATGAAACTCCTGGGTCAGAGATAAAAATAGTTTATTACTCACAGCATATCTGCATTTTTTTCAAAGCCAGTTCCCCAAGACCTATTGTCCACAAGGCAATTAGAATAGAGCCAGTTAACTCCTATACATGAAGAATTCTGAGCTTAGGTCAGAAAAAACGGAATCTTTTTTTTTTTCATTACAGAATTTGATAATTTTATTTAATGCGAATAAAGCTTTCTCAGGAGCTATCTGTTCATTTTCTTCACTGTGTAGCCTGGCACTAGGACTGGTGACTCATGATGGCCAGCTGGGCTGCTTTTTCCACAATGGCTTTGCAGTGCTTGGAGTAAACGGTACGAAGTACCTCACCACAGTAAGATTTGTTGCACATCAGCAGCACCTCCTGGTTTTTGATGTTGTAGACCAGAAACTTCTAGAAGCCACTGGGCAGTGGGTTTATTTTCTTGTTGCTGCCATGATAAATGTTGAGCATCAAGCTCTGGCACTTGAATCTTCTCTGTATTCTGTTGTCAATGATTCTAGATTTCTGCCAGTTATGCTTAACTTTGACATATCGGTCTGATTAGTGCCAGATGAACTTCTTGATCTCCTTTTGACCATCTTGGGTTTCATGAGGGATCTGAGAGCAGTCATGATGCTGGGTTGGAGATGGATGCCTACTCCCCTGAACCTTTTATAATGAACAGTCAGCATCCTTCCCTTTACTCCAGAGGGACACACTATTGGACATCCTGGAAAGGTGATCTGGGATACAGCGTAGTCAGTGCCTTACTTGCAAGAAGACATGCAGCAATGTGAGTAGCCCATGCAGAAATGTCCCAACATGTGGCTGAAGTATGTCAGAAAGGTGTCAGCAGTCGGAAGTTCACTTGTCCCTGTGCACCCCGACCTCAGAAGCCTTTAAGGATAAGCACTTTCTAGTGTTTCACAGCATACTGCTCCTTCCAGCTACTTGTTTGGTGGCCCAGTGCTCCCTGCCTTGAATGTCCTCTCCCTACTTTTCCCTCCAGATCAGATTCAAATTTTAACTCTTCCATAAAGCATTCCTTGACCAGCCCAACTCACAGTGATTTCTTCTTCTCCAACATTATAGAGTGATTATTATCTATATCAGTCACATTGGCACTTAGGAAGTAACAATAATAACATCAACAACATCTGACATTTGTGTATGATTTTACCTTTTACAAAGTGTTTTTTTAATTGAGTTTAGAGAGAAAGGAAACTAGAAAGGAAGAGAGAAAGAAAGAGAGAGAGAGAGAGATCTATTTGTTGTTCCACTTATTTATGCATTCATTGGTTGATTCTTGTATGTGCCCTGACCAGGGATTGAACCTGCAACCTTGGCATATTGGGACAATACTCTAGCCAACTGAGCTACCTGGTCAGGGCAACAAAGTGTTTTTACATAAACTATTTCCTTTAACTATCATAGCAATTTGTGAGACACACAAAGAAAAATATGAGGAAAAGCAGACATTTAGAAACTTTCCCAAGGTCACCTAGTTAATAAATAGGTCATCAGGTATAGAGTTAGTTCCAGACTCACAATGGCTGCATTATGCCACCTCTTGTTGCTGTTTAAACTCCCATATGGATTTATGTCATGTGGTGTTAAATCTCAGAGAGACTTGATTATTTTCTTCTGGTCAAAGATTAGGGGAGAATAGAGTTACAGCAGATTCTAGTGGTTAAGAGTTTTGAGTCAGACAAACCTGCTATGGAGATATTTCTTGGAATCACCAAAATTCAGGTTGTCTCTTCTTCTGGAACAAGGAGCTAAGCTACATTTCTTAGGGTGTGGGTGGAGCGCAGAGCGCATTCCTAGCAGCTGCAGCTGATGCAATGCTGTGAGAATACTCCAGCTCTCAGAAGCCTCCTGGGCATACCCAGGAAGGAAGCTCGCCTCGCTATAAGGAAGTGACTTAGTGCCAACCACACAGCTCCCTGATCTTTTCAGCCATTGGCTATGAAGGACACGCTGTAACATCCTGTTGGCTGAACCCATGCATATAAGCTAGCTTACTTCCTGAATAAAGTGGATCTGCGTCTCTGAACCTGGTCCCCAGAGTCAGGTCTTTGCGTCCCCGTTGTCCTCACCCCCGGCAGGACTTGTCCACATTAGGTTCCCTTGCATGTAGGTGGAACCACAAGATTGAGTTCTAGCCAATGGTATACGGGCATACATGGATATCCCTACTTCCAGGTCTAGCCATGAAACATCCTATCTAGTCTTCCACGCTCTATTTCCATCACTCAAAGCTGGTTGATGATGGGGAGATCTTGAGGCTACAATATGCTCAAGCTACAAGATGGAATGGGCCTGTGTACAGGAGTCCATGTTTAGAGTTGAGCTGCTCAAGAGAGTCGCCTACCTGCTGAGAACCATCCACACTTCACTTTGCTTCAGCGAGAAACAACTTTTATTGTATTACATCACTGTGATTTGGGGGTTGTTAAACCAATGACCCTACTCTAATACACTTCAGATTAAATTTCAGTACTGCATTTTACTAGTCTGATGTGACCTTATCTACTCATTTATAAGTGAGATAATAATAATAATACCTATCTCATAAGATGCTGGTGAGGATTAAATGAGATAACATAGGCAAAGGACTTTCACAGTGTCTGCCACATCTTATAAATGGTATTTAATCAATAAATATTAACTATTTATGTTATTATATCTAACATATTTTCTGTTGGTTTCAAACTGAATTTCAAATTTCTGTTTTCCAACTTGTGGTGGAAGAGAAAATTTCACTCTGATACCTGACAATGAGAATGAGTATGGCTCAAGATTAGTCAGGGTCAGAGTCCATCTGTTGCCCATCTGTTGTTTTGTTTTCTGGGTGACCTGCCAATCCATCCTTTCCTGCCCCACTGGATTTTTAATTTTCAATGAGATATAACTGGGGGGCGGCAGGAACCATGAAAAGTATAAAGCTATTTTTAAGAAAAACACTGTCAAAATCTTCTGAAACTCTCTGAATATTGTATTGCAAATATGTATTTCTAACTAAAATTTACATTTGGTAATCTTAGTCTGAATGTTCACAATGAATTTATCAGTCATGTGGTTGGATCACTTGGAATCAGACAGATCTTTCAAGTGAAAAAATTCTCTTTTAAAAAAAAAATCTCTTTTGGGGACAATAATAATGTGTCAGTGTAGTTTCATTCATTGTAACAAATGTACCACTCTGGGGCAGGGTGTTGATAATGAGGGAGACTATACATGTGGCAAGACAGGGTGTATATGGGAACTCTGTACTTTTCACCCAGTTTTGCTGTGAACCTAAAACTGCTCTAGAAAACAAAATCTACTAAAAATTCCATTCACCACTACTGAATTGAACTTCCCATTGTAAAACTTGGTCTAATGGGATAATTATGTTATTAAAAAGAAATTAAGATATCTTTGTCTTTAAATGATGGACACAGTGTACTCCCACTCCATTCCTTTCCTCTGGTTGGTGGCAACATAAACTGGAAGTACAAATTAGCCACCTCTCTCACTCTTGGGAGGCTGACGCCAGGACACAGAAAGGCCTGTCATGGCTGACTTCATGGTATGACTTGTTAATGTGTCTAGCCCACCCACCTGTGCAGTGCTTCGGGGAATTAAGAAAGGAATCATAAGGCATGAAGCAAAAACATTTCTCGCATGAGCAGATTAGGAAAATAAAAGAGCATTTCTTTGAATATTTTACTTGATGACCCACATTTAAATCCATACCATAAAGATAAAGAATACTTTTCATCCACCCTCCTCTCAATCATCCTGCTGTTTGCACTCACCTTGTCTACCGAAAAGTAAACCTGGATAAAAGCTATGGACTCTGAAACCAGTCACCCCGGATTCAAATTCCAGTTGGATGCCTTGTGTAGGTTACTTCACTTTTCAGATATTTGCTTTTCTAATCTGTAAAACTAGGACTATAATAGAACTGACCATTGGTAAGTACCTAGGAATTGTTTTGTCGCTTTGTTGTTATTAAAATAAGATTAAGAACCACATTTTGATACAAATTTGAAATAATGAAAGCACCTTAAAAACTCCTGAGGGATTAATCACAAGACTAGTAAAAGGAGATTTTAATACAAATAATCTATTTATTAATCTCTGCAACCTCTCTTACCATTCTAACACTAAAAGTTATACACATAGTTTTAGAATACAGGATATTTTATCAAATACACTACTGTACCATAGGAAGTATAATTTTAGAATTGCTTGAATTTTTTCCTGATTATTTACCACTAAACAGCTTACTAAGGGATTTATAAACACATGAAAATAAAAAGCCATTTCTATTTTTACTTTAAAACTAATTTATCACAATCATATTATGAGACAAACTTTCAATGAAAGTATATAAAATACCTATAATTTAATATATATACTTTTATCTGATCCAAGTCCCAAAGAAGTATGGCCTGATCCAGGTTAATCTGTGTTCCATGAACCATAGAAGTTCACTTCTGGACTTGAGAAAGGTTTGCTCTGAAAATCTGGTCCTCTCTGCCAGCTCAGAAATATTCAAAACCTTGGTTTGGCCTAGAACTGATCTTGTCCCTCCGGAAATCCTTCAGTGAGAATTTACCTGAGACAAGTTAAAGTCACACCGGTCACCAAGGTCTAGGTCAGGAGTCAGAATTTTTTACTTTGACGCATTCTCCATTATAAAAACAAAATTTTTTAAGTAAATGTGAGATGCGGCAGATAGTCACACTCACGCAATCAGTCCTTCCTTCCTTCCTCTCCTCCCGTAACCGTCCAGCTTCCTGCAGGGAGTTGAAGCCATATGACTACCTCAGGTCAACGGGCTGTGAGGCAAGCTGATGTGGCTCACTTCCAAGTTGAGGTAGAGAAAAAACAGTTCATGATTCTCTAGATATTTTTCTTTTTCCACTGGAGTGGCTTCCTGGGTCCTTAAGTGACAATGTGGAGAAAAACCCACGGCCTATTTGCCTGTAACAGTGTGTACGTGGGAAGTGATTTTTTGTGTGTTAAACCACTGAAATTTAGGAATTGTCTGTCACAACAACTTAATTTAATCTGTCCTTATTTACAACAGTTTGCTTTATGTAACCTGGCCTTTCTCTCCTCGTGCTTCTGTGCACACTGTTTACCATACCGAAAAGGTTCTTGCACCTTATCCATCGATCCATTCCTATTTATATTTCAAGATCCAACTCCAATATCTTCCTCTGCATAATGAAAGGTGGCATGGCATATAAGGGAAAGTATGGGCTTCGGAATTTGCTAGGCACCGGTTCAAATGTGGTTCCATCTCATACAAGCTGAGCATCTCTGGGAAAGTTATTTAACCTTTCTCTGCTCTAATTTCCTAACCTATACAGTGAAGGAAATAGCTGCATTGGGTGGTTATGAGTTTAAATATCATAGGGTATGTAAATTGTTTAGCACAGTGGTTGGCACATAGTAAATATACTAGCTGTTTTATTATTCCCAGGTCACCATCACCCCATCTAAATTCAATGCATTTTCTTCTGAGTTCCCATAGCACTGTTGGGGACCGAATAAATAAACAGGGTATTTTTGCAATCTGGACAGAGGTGCTGGGCCCAAACCCCACCTCATTTGCCTAGTTAACAAAGAGCTACACCTGATTCTTATTTGTCTCACCCATGTTCTCCAGAAGAGGCTGGAAGCTAGTTTCTTATTAGTGTAAAGTAGATTTGGATGGTATGGTGGGGGTTGTCTTTGAGTTGCCTTGGAAACTTAATTGAATTGCTGATGGACCACATTTTTTCTATGAATAAAAATGGATGTGTTTCTGGGAGCAGGCACACTATGGCTAATGAACAGTAGAGACTGTTTGCCGTGGCGTCCTCCTGAACCCATCTATATAGATCGATTTATAAAACCCATCTATAAAAATCTAGTCTCCTGTCTATCATTTATCTCAATTCCATACCTTTTCCCATTCGAAGACCCCATAATAGATTCATCGTGGCTGCACTGTGACATAGCACCTCTATTGTAACACTTACTGTCTTCCTTTTTATTTTTTATTTTTTGCATTCCCCCATGAATCTATGAATAATGAGAAGTCAATGGCATTGTCTGATTTTTTTTTCACTTAATAATTTTATTTTATTTTTTAATGGGGTGACATCAGTAAATCAGGATACATATATTCAAAGATAACATGTCCAGGTTATCTTGTCGTTCAATTATGTGCATACCCATCACCCAAAGTCAGATTGTCCTCTGTCACCTTCTATCTAGTTTTCTTTGTGCCCCTCCCCCTCCCCCTTTCCCTCTCCTTTTCCCCCCTCCCACTGTAACCACCACACTCTTATCAATGTCTCTTAGTCTCACTTTTATGTCCCACCTACGTATGGAATAATGCAGTTCCTGTTTTTTTCTGATTTACTTATTTCACTCCGTATAATGTTATCAAGATCCCACCATTTTGCTGTAAATGATCCGATGTCATCATTTCTTATGGCTGAGTAGTATTCCATAGTGTACATGTGCCACATCTTCTTTATCCAGTCATCTATTGATGGGCTTTTTGGTTGTTTCCATGTCCTGGCCACTGTGAACAATGCTGCAATGAATATGGGGCTGCATGTGTCTTTACGTATCAATGTTTCTGAGTTTTGGGGGTATATACCCAGTAGAGGGATTGCTGGGTCATAAGGTAGTTCTATTTTCAGTTTTTTGAGGAACCACCATACTTTCTTCCATAATGGTTGTACTACTTTACATTCCCACCAACAGTGAATGAGGGTTCCTTTTTCTCCACAGCCTCTTCAACATTTGCTATTACCTGTCTTGTTAATAATAGCTAATCTAACAGGTGTGAGGTGGTATCTCATTGCAGTTTTGATTTGCATTTCTCTAATAACTAAAGAAGATGAACATCTTTTCATATATCTGTTGGCCATTTGTATTTCTTCCTGGGAGAAGTGTCTGTTCATGTCCTCTTCCCATTTTTTTATTGGATTGTTTGTTTGTTTGTTGTTGAGTTTTATGAGTTCTTTGTATATTTTGGATATTAGGCCCTTATCTGAGCTGTTGTTTGAAAATATCATTTCCCATTTAGTTGGCTATCTGTTTATTTTGTTATCAGTTTCTCTTGCTGAGCAAAAACTTTTTAGTCTGATGTAGTCCCATTCATTTATTTTTGCCTTCACTTCTCTTGCCTTTGGAGTCAAATTCATAAAATGCTCTTTAAAACCCAGATCCTTGAGTTTAGTACCTATGTCGTCTTCTATGTACTTTATTGTTTCAGGTCTTATGTTTAGATCTTTGATCCATTTTGAGTTATTTTAGTACAGGGGGACAAACTGTAGTCGAGTTTCATTCTTTTGCATGTGGCTTTCCAGTTTTCCCAGCACCATTTATTGAAGAGGCTTTCTTTTCTACATTGTGTGTTGTTGGCCCCTTTATCAAAAATTATTTGACTATATATATGTGGTTTTATTTCTGGGCTTTCTATTCTGTTCCATTGGTCTGAGTGTTTATTTTTCTGCCAATACCATGCTGTTTTGATTGTCGTGGCCCTATAATATAGTTTGAAGTCAGGTATTGTAATGCCCCCAGCTTCATTCTTTTTCTTTAGGATTGCTTTGGCTATTCGGGGCTTTTTATAGTTCCATATAAATCTGATGATTTTTTGCTCCATTTCTTTAAAAAATGTCATTGGAATTTTGATGGGAATTACATTAAATTTGTATATTGCTTTGGGTAATATGGCCATCTTGATTATATTTATTCTTCCTAACCAAGAACAAGGAATATTCTTCCATCTCATTATATCTTTTTTGATTTCCCTTAACAATGGTTTATAGTTTTCATTATATAAGTCCTTTACATTCTTTGTTATGTTTATTCATAGGTATTTTTTGTTGTTGTTGTTGCAATTGTGAAGGGAATTATTCTTTTGAGTTCGTTCTCAAATGTTTCATTGTTGGCATATAGAAAGGCTATTGACTTCTGTATGTTAATTTTGTATCCTGCGACCTTACTGCATTGGCTTATTGTTTCTAGTAGTCTTTTTGTGGATTCTTTGGGGTTTTCGATGTATAGGATCATATCATCTGCAAAAAGTGATACCTTTACTTCTTCTTTTCCGATATGGATGCCTTTTATTTCTTTGTCTTGTCTGATTGCTCTGGCTAGAACCTCTAGAACCACATTAAATAAGAGTGGAGAGAGTGGACAACCCTGTCTTGTTCCTGATTTAAGGGGGAAAGCCTTCAGTTTTGTGCCATTTAATATGATATTAGCTGAAGGTTTATTATATATGGCCTTTATCGTGTTGAGATATTTTCCTTCTATACCCATTTTGTTGAGAGTCTTAAACTTAAAATTGTGTTGTATTTTATCGAAAACCTTTTCTGCGTCTATTGATAAGATCATGTGGTTTTTGTTCTTTGTTTTGTTGATATGGTGTATTACATTAACCGTTTTACATATGTTGAACCATCCTTGAGATTCTGAGATGAATCCCACTTGATCATGATGTATTATTTTTTTAATATGTTGTTGTATTCGATTTACTAGTATTTTGTTTAGTATTTTAGCATCTGTATTTATTAGAGATATTGGTCTGTAGTTTTCTTTTTTTGTGCCATCCTTGCCTGGTTTTGGTATGAGCGTTATGTTGGCCTCATAAAATGCGTTTGGAAGTATTGCTTCTTCAATTTTTTGGAAGACTTTCAGTAGAATAGGAACCAAGTTTTCTTTGAATGTTTGATAAAATTCGCTGGTATAGCCGTCTGGGCCTGGACTTTTATTTTTGGGGAGGTTTTTAATGGTTTTTTCTATTTCTTCTCTACTAATAGGTCTGTTTAGGCTTTCTGCTTCTTCTTGACTCAGTCTAGGAAGGTTGTATTGTTCTAGGAATTTATCCATTTCTTCTAGGTTGTTGAATTTAGTGGCATAAAGTTTTTCATAGTATTCTATAATATTTCTTTGTATATCTATGGTGTTCATGGTGATTTCTCCTCTTTCATTTTGGATTTTGTTTATATGAGTTCTCTTTTTTCCTTGGTAAGTCTTGCCAAGGGTTTGTCAATTTTGTTGATCTTTTAAAAGAACCAGCTCCTTGTTCTATTAATTTTTTCTATAGTTTTTCTGTTCTCTATTTCATTTATTTCTGCTCTGATTTTTATTATCTCCTTTCTTCGGCTGGTTTTGGGTTGTCTTTGTTCTTCTTTTTCTAGTTCCTTAAGGTGGGAAGTTAAGTGGTTCACTTGGGCTCTCTCTTGTTTGTTCATATATGCCTGAAGTGATAGGAACTTCCCTCTTATCACTGTTTTTGCTGCATCCCATAGATTCTGATATGTCGTATTGTCATTTTCATTTGTCTGTATATATCTTCTGATCTCTGCACTTATTTCTTCTTTGACCCATTCATTTTTTAAAAGTATGTTGTTTAGTTTCCACATTTTTGTGGGATTTTTTCCTCTTTTTTGCAGTTGAATTCTAGTTTCAAGGCTTTATGATCAGAAAATATGCTTGGTACAACTTAGATTTTTCTGAATTTGCTGATGTTGTTTTTGTGGCCCAACATATGGTCAATTCTTGAGAATGATCCATGTCATTGGAGAAAAATGTATACTCAATCACTTTGGGATGAAATGTCCTGTAGATGTCTATCATATCCAGGTGCTCTAGTGTTTTGTTTAAGGCCACTATATCTTTGTTGATTCTCTGTTTGGATGACCGATCTAGAGCTGTCAGCGGTGTATTGAAGTCTCCAAGTATGATTGTATTTTTGTCAGTTTTTTGTTTTAAGGTCAATAAGTAGCTGTCTTATATATTTTGGTGCTCCTTGGTTTGGTGCATATATATTAAGAATTGTTATGTCTTCTTGACTCAGTGTCCCCTTAGCCATTATGAAATGGTCATTTTTGTCTCTGAGTACTTTTGTTGTCTTGTAGTAAGCATTATCAGATATGAGTATTGCTATGCCTGCTTTTTTTTGGATGTTATTTGCTTGGAGTATTGTTTTCCAGCCTTTCACTTTGAATTTGTTTTTATCCTTGTTACTTAGGTGAGTTTCTTGTAGGCAGCATACAGTTGGATTTTCTTTTTTGATCCATTCTGCTACTCTGTGCCTTTTTATTGGTGAGTTTGATTCATTTACATTTAGTGTAATTATTGACACTTGTGAGTTCCCTATTGCCATTTTATAGATTGCTTTTTGTTAGTTTTGTGTCTTGTTTGATCCTTCTCTTTCGTTTTTCTATCTTTTGTTTTTATTTGATTGTGTTCCATACATCTTTCCTCTGTTGCTATCTTTTTTATCTCATGTGCTTCTGTGGTGGTTTTTTCAATGGTGGTTACCATTAAGTAATGAAAAGGGTTCCTACCCTGTTTATTGTAGTGCACTATTTTGTAAGTACTTTTGCACTCCATCATCCTTTGCTACTGTTAATCTCCATCCTCTTTTCCCCCTTTATTTTTGTTGTTGTCACAGTTTAAATTTGGTTTTATTGTGTTCTTCCTGGAGCTTTTACTTGTGACTTTTTTTTGTTGTTGTTGTTGTTCTTTGTATCTGATTGGAGAACTCCCTTTAGTAATTCCTGGAGTGGGGGTTTTCTGATGATAAATTCCCTCATCTTTTCTGTATCTGTGAATGTTTTTATTTCTCCTTCATATTTGAAGGATAGCTTTGATGGGTATAGTATTCGTGGCTGAAAGTTCCTCTCTTTCAGGACTTTAAATATTGGGGTCCACTCTCTTCTAGCTTGTAGAGTTTCTGTTGAGAAATCAGATGATAATCTAATGGGCCTTCCTTTATATGTTGTATTCTTCTTTTCCCTGGCTGCCTTGAGAATTTTTTCTTTGCCATTGGTTTGTGCCAATTTCATTATGATGTGCCTTGGAGTAGGTTTGTTGGGGTTAAGAAAACTCAGAGTTCTGTTTGCTTCTAGAATTTGAGGCTTTAGGGATGTTCCACAGGCTTGGGATGTTCTCATTTATTATTTGTTTGAGTATGTTCTCCATTCCATTTTCTCTCTCTTCTCCCTCTGATATACCTATTATTCTTATGTTATTCTTTTTGATGGAGTCAGATAATTCCTGTAGGGCTATCTCATTTTTTAAAAATTTTGAGTCTCTTTCTTCTTCTCTCTGTTGTGCCTCAAGTTGCTTGTCTTCTATTTCACTAATCCTCTCTTCTATATGGCCTGTTCTATTAGCTAAGCTTGTTACTTCCTTTTTCAGCTAATGAATTGAGTTTTTCATCTCTGTTTGATTTGTTTTTATAGTTTCAATTTCCTTGGAAATATACTCTGTGTTCATTGAGTTGTTTTCTGAGCTCCCTAAATTGCCTTTCTGTGTTTTCTTGTATATCTCTGAGTATTTTTAGGATTTCTATTTTAAATTCTCTGTCGTTTAACTCCAAGGTTTCCAATATATTAAATTTTTTCTCCATAGATTTTTCCTCATCTATCTGTGTTACCTCTCTTTCTTTTGTATCCATGATATTCAATTTTCTCTTCTTTAACGGCATCTGAGGGTGGTTTTGTTGATAGTATTAATGAGATTTAATAAAGAATTAAAAGTTAAAAAAATAAAAATCAAAGAGTTTTTTAAAATTAATAATTAAATAAAGAAAAATAAAATAAAGTAAAAATTTGAAAAAAAGGAAATCATTCCTCCTTCTCCTTTTTTCCTCTCCTCTCCTCTCCCCTCTTTCTTGAGAAAATCTTGTGGTGAACTGTGAATTATATTGTACTAAATAGAACAAACAATGCCTGTTATGGAGGGCCTGAATTGGGGAGAAGTAATAAAGGGGCAAGAGAAAAAAAAGGGGGGTATGGACCCACAAAATATGGGTCAAGAATAAAATGATTTGCTTTTAGGTGTTCGTTGACTAAGAGTTATGATGAGAGGAATAAGAGGGAAACAGGAAAAAGGGGGGGAATTAAAAAATTACTATTGTATTTAGTAAAACAAGAACTAGATAAAATGGAGAGCCAGGGATGGGAGCACTGCTAGTGAGTTAAAAAGGTGAAGTAAAAACCCCCCAAAATGCCACAAACATAAGTTTGAGTCCCAGATAAGATAATTTGTTCATCATTAAGGTTTGAATGAGAGGAGACGTAAAGGAGAAAGGAAGAAACTAATATAGAGGGAGAAAAGAAAGAGAGAGAGAGAGAGAAAAAAAAGAGGGAACCACTAAAAGAAGAAAAAAGAAAAAAGAAGAGAGAGAGAGAGAGAGAGTTAAGGGTTTTGGAGTGCAACCCTCATAGAGAGAAAGGAAGAGGAAAGAAAAGATAATGGGAGATGTAACACTTATGGGTAGTGTAGTTCAAAGAGAGGAGAGAGTAAGACCGGCAGAGAATTAAACGACCAAATTGGAGGAGGAAAAAGAAAAAAAAAAAATCAAGAATGAAGATAAAAGAAACAAACAAACAAATATAATAAAATGGGATAGGTTATAAAGTCTGAGGATTATTCTTGATTTTGAGAGGTTATCTTCTTGCTTTTTCTTTTCTCTCCCTCTTCCTGGTTGGTGACTCTGTACCCCAGGTTCTGCTCCTTTGGCATGCTCAGGTAGAGGTTTGCAGTTGATAAGTCTCTATGGCGATGTCATGTATTGGGCTTCAGTCTCGTTGGCAGTTGAGGCTCATTAGCATTTATAGGCTCTGACAGTGAGAGAGTCCATGTTCCTGGAGCCTCTCTCCTAGTCTTTCCTTCCACAATTAGAAGCCTGATAATCCAGCTATGGGGTGGCTGCTGCCTCTGCCTGGATAGTAAGAAGCTTAAAGAGCTGGCAACTCCCCACTCTATTCCCACTCAGCACAGGGCTCTGGGTAAGGCTCAGTCAGTCAGAGCTGCTAGCATAATTAGGCGGGGTTTCCGCCCACTCAAAGACCTCTGACTCTGCCCCTCTGTGGGATAACATGGGTGCCCACTCCTGAGGTGCTTGGAGGAATCTCTTGCCCACTCTCCATGTGTGCCAACCAGGATATCAGGCCTGCCGCCTCACACTTTAAGTGAAACCCCCACCTACACGGAAAAGTTCCAGTGTTGGAATTGGCTCTCGCTCCCTCCCTGTGTGCGGCTTTTTCAGGGTGCTGGGGCGGCCTGGGGATTCAGCTTTTGGCCCACACAAAGGTCCCTGACTCTGCCCCTCTGTGGGGTAACACGAGCGCCCACTCCTGAGGTGTTCGGAGGAATCTCTTGCCCATTCTCCGTGTGCGCCAACCAGGATAGCAGGCCGGCCACCTCACTCTTTGAGTGAGAACCCCACCCTCACAGAAAAGTTCTAGCATTAGAATTGGCTCTCGCTCCCTCCCTGTGTGCGGCTTTTTCAGGGTGCTGGGGCGGCCCGGAGATTCCGCTTTTGGCCCACACAAAGGCCCCTGACTCTGCCCCTCTGTGGGATAACACGGGCGCCCATTGCTGAGGTGCTCGGAGGAATCTCTTGCCCACTATTTGCATGCGCCAACCAGGAGATCGGGGCGAATGGCTGCCCCGCTTGTCTTTCTTTGTCTGGGTTTGGCGCAAATGTTAGCTTGTATTGCCTGGGTTGCCACAGTCACAGTTTTTCCTCAGCTTGGATCTCCGTGCCAAAGCCTGGTTCGGCGGTTTGTGCCGCGGCCTAGATCTATTCACCCCCTTTGCCTGCCTTAGTTTCTATATTCTCAGTTCCCAGTGAAAGCAGCCCTATTTAGGTTAGTGAGGAAGGCGGAGCATTTCTTACTCCCTATTTCCCTCGGGGTTTGATTATATATTTAGCCAATTTTTCACTCGACCATACTTTCAGGTGTGTTGTGAAACATCTTGAGGCTCCAAGGATAGGTTTTTCTGTTTCCGGTTGAAGATCTTGTTGAGTTTTTGGGGAGATTTATCGGTATCGCTTCCTACCGCGCCATTACTCTGATGTCATCTCCCTTTGTTTGATTTTGTTTGCAGTTCTACATTCCAGCACCTAGAACACTGTCTGGGAATAGCAAGTGCTCCACAAATATTTGTAAAATAAACTCATCTTGATATGCCCAGTACAGTCAGTCCTCAATAAACTTTTTATTGAACAATGAACAAGTCAATTCATGAAAAATAATTATCTCTTTTCTTTCCCAAGAAGTAAATTAACTCTTCTAAAGGAAACCCATTTTAACCTCTTTCCTATAAATTCCATTCCATTCCTGCTGCTGCTGCTGCTGCTTTCTTCTCTCATGGCAGACTGGCTACCTATTCATCAACATTTGTTGTCTTCCTTCCCATACTTCTAGAAAACATTCATCAATCCCCTTGCAATTAGAAAGAGCCTTTACTTGTCCTCACCAAATGGTATTAAGCCGAAATGATGACCTACCTGCAAGCCTAGTCTGTAAAACACCTGCCCTGAGATACTCCCTCTCCTTTTATCCCTTCAATTGGATACAGAGGAACTAATGGAGGATCCTAGGCCCAAGAAGATGCTGGAGCCACCAAAGGGACAATACTTGGAACTTGAGTCCCTAAATGACTATGTAGAGTAAGCTTTCACTCACCTCATCCTAACCAATCAAATTGGACTATGATATTAATAAGAAGTATTATAATGTTTTGCCAATGGAATGTTGTACTGTTAATTACATTCAAAACCTTATGCTCACCCTCTAGGGCTGGGATAAAAAGCACTTAGGCATATTGGTACACCACAATTATCCATCACCCAATCTATAAGGGCTTGGAAGCACAGGTCCCCTCTCGTTAGTGCTGACCACTGGCTTCTCTGTTGTCCACCCCTTCCTGACACAGGTCTAACCTGGGACTTAAACGGTGCTGCCCCTGGCAAAAATGAGGAGTCACAGTTCCTTATGCACATGAGATGCCCAATTTTGGTCATGAGCAATGCTTTCTGAGCCTGAGTTCCAAGATTTTTTATAAAGCTCAGTCTTACTTTTGAAGATTTTAGCTTAATATCCCAGGAGTTCCTGGTCATGAGACTTTGCTTTGTTTTTGCTGGGTCCTGAATCAGAGCTATACTCCCTCCTCCAAAGGCCATTCACGTTAACCATGGTAAGCAGGGCAAGCCAGCTTTCTTGAATCTTGCCTACCTCCTTCATACCCTGCCTCCCTCGGTCATATTGGGAAACCTAGCTCTACCTTAATGTTCTAGTTGGTAGACCAGGCATTTGCTTCAACTATGCTCATTTACCCTGCACTTCACTGAGGCCCCTTTGCCCTGCTAAGCTACAAGAGCCTTTACTTTCAGTTGGGCTCACACTTACCTATCAGCACCAGGGATGGGTGGGTCTGAAGCCAGGTATCCTGTTGACCTTTCTCACCAGCCTGTTATAATCAGTGGGACCTCATGGAAGAGTTCTGATATAGCGGAGTTCAGAGTTATTGGGCTATTTTTTTATTAGTATTTAATATTTTAGTGAATCTTTTTTTTTTTTTTTTTTTTTTTTTTGTATTTTTCTGAAGCTGGAAACGGGGAGAGACAGTCAGACAGACTCCCGCATGCGCCCGACCGGGATCCACCCGGCACGCCCACCAGGGGCGATGCTCTGCCCACCAGGGGGCGATGCTCTGCCCCTCCGGGGCATGGCTGTGCCGCGACCAGAGCCACTCTAGCGCCTGGGGCAGAGGCCAAGGAGCCATCCCCAGTGCCCGGGCCATCTTTGCTCCATTGGAGCCTTGGCTGCGGGAGGGGAAGAGAGAGACAGAGAGGAAGGAGGGGAGGGTGGAGAAGCAAATGGGCGCTTCTCCTGTGTGCCCTGGCCGGGAATCGAACCCAGGTCCCCCGCACGCCAGGCCAACACTACCGCTGAGCCAACCGGCCAGGGCCTGAATGCTTTTTATTGTGATAAAGGTTTTTTAATTGTAGTTTCACAAATATGCTAATGATTTTAGGACCTTATGTCTTCATGAAATATGGATATACTGCACTTAGTATATGCTTGCATGCACACGTTATTTCATTATGCTCAGTCAAAGCTGTTGGACTCTCAGCTTAATTTTTTTTTTTTTTTTGTATTTTTCTGAAGTTGGAAATGGGGAGGCAGTCAGACAGACTCCCGCATGCGCCTGACTGGGATCCACCCAGCATGCCCACCAAGGGGCAACCAGAGCCATTCTAGTGCCTGAGGCAGAGGCCATAGAGCCATCCTCAGCGCCCGGGCCAACTTTGCTCCAATGGAGCTTTGGCTGTGGAAGAGGAAGAGAGACAGAGAGGAAGGAGAGGGGGAGGGGTGGAGAAGCAGATGGGCGCCTTTCCTGTGTGCCCTGGCCGGGATTCAAACCTGGGACTCCTGCACGCCAGGCCGATGCTCTACCACTGAGCCAACTGGCCAGGTCCTCAGCTTAACTTTTGATGACTTAATATGCAAGTTTACCAAAGTCCCAGTCAGTTGTTCTACTGCTCAATTAATATGCAAGTTTCTAAAGTGTCTTCCTTCTTTAATCACACTTCTGTCCTATAGTCCTTCTTAATGTGTCTTGTTTTTATTAGCTGGCCTGTAGCTTTACTGTTCAGCCAAATAGACCTCATCATTTCCAAACAATGGTTTCTATTATTGAGCCTAAGAAAGTGAAAAAATAAAATCAAACCTGCTGCTTGTAGGCACAAGTTGTGAATTGTCAATCCTCAGGAAAGCAGCTGCCAGAAGTAGTCTGTCCTATACTCCTGGCAGCCACAATGTCAATAAAAGCCTCACCCCACAGATGTCTTGGAAACACCCAGTTTCTATCCTGGAAAGTCAAAGCTTTGCATTTGCTCTCAAACTTTACTATCTGCACCAGGATGTTTGCAACATCCCATAAAGATGGCTAACGTAGAGTGTTAATGTGTCAGACACTGTTCTGCATACTTTATGTTCTCATTTACTCACTGCAGCATTTTACAAGATAAGTACCAGTATTATTGCTCCTGTTTTACAGGTGAGGAAGCAGAGGTTTAGATGCATTAGGTAACTTGTCACAGTGTGGCAATTAGGATGAAGTCAGCTGCAAGAAATAAAAACATGAGGAGTGGCTTCTCAAATTTTAATGTGCAAAAAATTACCTGGGATTTTGTTAAACTGCAGATTCTAATTCATCAGGGTGGAGGTGGGGATGAAAGTCTGCATTTTTAATAAGCAACCAAATGATGCCAATGCTGGTCTGCAGACCATACTTTGAGTAGCAAGTGTTTAACCACAAGAACCCCTGCTGTTTACTTAATAAGAGGTTTGGAGGTAGGCAGTTCCAGAATTGATTCAGCAGCTCTACAATGTCCTTCAGGACACAAACTCTATTTTTCTAACATGCCATCATAAATAAGCTGACTTGTTTTAGGTTATTTCTTCAAGGTCCCAAAATGGCCATCACTGTTCCAAGTGTCACATCTGCATGTGACTAGAAACACATTTCATTCCCTGAGTCTGGGCACATGGCCAGCTCAGAAAAATCTAGCAAGGAAGATGCTGGTGGGAATGGAGTTGGGGAAAGTGGAGGGTAAGAAATCATCTAGATAGGCATTAAACAGTGCCTTCCATAGCTAATAAATAGTATAGCGAGGATTCAAACCCATCTGTGTACAAACTATGTACTACCTCTCATCTGTTGAATTAACTGAGGTGACCTGGAGTCATCTCAGAAGGTAAGCTTAGAATGTGACTGTTCTAAACAAATGTGCTTTTGCTGAACATGCTCAATTCTGATGACATGTACCATGCCGGCTGAAGAATGAATGCACTATTTAAAAAAAATAAAAAAAGGAACAGATCTGTTTGGAGCCTAGAGGTGAAGAGCTAAATAAATGCTGTGTAGTTACAAAGAATCTGCTCAGCAGGGAATTATTCTATGGGGCAGATAATGTTCAGCTGGGTTAGACATACACATAAAAATATCCCTTGAAATGAATTACCTTGACTCTATGCTTACCAGGAAAATTTCCGATTCTTCGTTTGATATCTCAAGTAATCAGACACCAGGAAGGACAGCAGGCCTCCCCTGGTAAGTTGATACAAGTTGTTGTTTCTTTGACAGCATTTAATTCCCACTGGAAATAAATACTTTTTTCCCCCTTCATTTCCAAGTGAGAGAAGGGGAGATAGTGAGATGAGAGACAGATTTCCACATGCACCCCGACCGGGATCCATCCAGTAACCCCTGTCTGAAGCCAATGCTCTGCCCATCTTGGGCCATGGTTGTAACCAAGCTATTTTTAGCACCTGAGGTGGAGGATCCACAGAGCCATCCTCAGCACCCAGGGCCAATGTGCTCAAACCAATTGAGCCATGGCTGTGGGAGAGAAAGAGAGAGAAAGAGAAAGGGGGAGGTGGTGGGGTGGAGAAATAGATGGTTGTTGCTTCTCCTGTGTGCCCTGACTGGGAATCAAACCCAGGACATCCACACACTGGGCTGATGCTCTACCACTGAGCCAACAGGCCAAAGCAGAATAAATACTTGAACAGAGAGAAGAGCTCAGAGACATACCTATGTCCAGATTGAGACATGTAATAAGAGTAGAATGACAAATCTCTCTAAAAGGAACAAATTGTTTAAGAAATGTTGGGAAACTGCCTTGCTATCTAGGAGAAAAATTTTTCATGAAATTCAAAGATAATGAGATATCAATTTACATTAATTAGCCTTGTATCTCAGGAAACATGCAAAAAGGTGTTCACTGGAGCACTGTTTATGCTGCTAGAGATTTGGAAGTAAACTAGGTGGCTATCACTGAGAAAGGGAATAGGTTGGATGCAATGAATTTGATGTATCACATAACAATGAGAATAGATCTTCAAAACAGTACTAGTGGCAAAAGATACAGAATGCAACAATATTCATGTAAACTAAAAATATAAGCACACAAAATAATATACTATTTGCATAATATGTTCAAATAAAAAGATACATATTAAATATGTTAAATTACCTATAGGGACAGGAAATAGGAATAGAATATGATGAGCAAAAAAGATGGATGGATGGATGAATGGACAGACAGATGAACATATAAATAGGACAAAGGGATCTTGGTGAGACCAATAATGATAACATGCTGGTAACTGAAAAATGTCATTAACTCAAACTTCTGCACATAAGATCCAAATAAATAAATTAGCTCATGTAGGCAAGCACATGTACAGACATATTTACTTATATATACATATAAAATGCAATTTTGAAAAGTTAAAAATGAATATATAAAGATTCTTATTTGTTCATTAGTTTTCTTGTGATTTCCTGACAAAAATGAGTATCGGGGTCTGCTAAGCCGAGTCTGAGCCCCGGCCTGAAGACTCAGCAAAGCCAGCTGCCGTGAGTAATCCAAATTCCTAATCTACAACCAGCATGTCTCTAACTACAACCATGAATTTGGGAGAGTTTATATAAGCTGGATCTCATCTTTCCATTCAGTTGAAAAGCAGCCCCACTTTCCTTCAGACAGGGAGGTATGCACATTCATTTTTATTTCTACTCAGTTACTGTTTCTTTGTCTAAGTAAGTTCTTCAGTTAATGGAAAGAGGCTGTTAATATCTTCTCATTTGCACTAATAGTTTTCATACTATTACTACTGTAGATAATTTTTTTGGTCAGTGTAGTTTCTTTGGTATGAAGATATATTTTCTCTTTTGTGTTTTAGAAATAACTCCTGATATTTGAGGGCAAACAATTAAGGTGAAGACACTATAAATAGAAAACTAGCTCACTGAATTGTAAACTGGTATGGAATGGAATGGGAAATAAAAAATGAAGTGTGTCCTTTAAGTGGAAGAAAATGTTTGCACAGGACGCCAACTGTTGTTTTAAATTAACCTTGATGCTAGGATTTAACCCTTTCTCCCAAAGACATTAAATAGGTTAATATCTAACCAATTGTAATCAAAGGGTTACAGGGGCAAAATTATGAAAATTCTTAAATCATGCTTGATTTTGTAAATTCTTTAATCTAATGAGCTAAGTAGTATAAAATGCCAAAACAAGTTCTTTTTGGCTTGGCTATGTATAAAAGTAAGTTGTACGGTATGTAACTAATATACTTAAGGAAAACAGCTACACAAGAACTGTTAAAATACCTCCTTGATATAAAAATCCAAATGAATATATACATATACTTTCATAATAACCAATAGAGATTTAGAACATCTAAAAATGTAATTGTCTGCATGCTGAGCTTTTTATAGCTCCAGTCCGGCTCTAAAGTCACATTATGACTTTGTGGCTTTATGCTTTCTTTTTCTTAAAATGCTATTTATATGCAAGCAGGTGTAGCTCACTGCTACATGAATGACTTGTGTTCCAGATTGCCTCGAGGCCAGTCTGTCTGGGAATGAGTTCTGCGGATGCCAGATACTCTAGGCTCTTATTTCAGATGAGATGTAGAACCCAAAGGCAAGACCATAAGAAATTCCAATTGCCTGCCCACTGGACAAAAATCTGTGAACAAAGTCACTGCCGTTCTAGAAATAGGAAGTGGAATCAAGATGCCAACATGAGGAAATAATTCAGTAAAGGAGTTTGCAGAGGAAGCATGTTTTCCTAGACACACAGAAAGGGAAATATTTTGAAATAGAGATTACTGAGTTGATAAGGAGTAGCTTGGTAAAGATGGAATTTTATTTAAGAACCAAGTTTTATAACATTATTTAACCAAATGCTGGAAAATATAATACTCCATGCACTGTCATTTGTCTACTAGTGTTTTTTCATTTAAGGATGAAATTTGAATAAAGAGGGAAAAGCATGGAGATTAATAGGGGAAGCCAACTCTAGGAAGCAATTTTGAGAACATTCTTCCTTGCAACTGTTCTCTAGGCTTTAGGCAGGAAAGGCACTACAAATAAGATAATTATTTAATTTATCATCCAGATTTTTTTTAAGAGTGAAAGGGAACACTGTTAATAACTATGTAAGTGCAATCGGCATAAACCAGGACTGTCCCAGGCAAACTGAATGTATAGTTCCCCTAACTGTGAATATCATGTTATTTCAGAGGGGCTAGAAAGATGCTTAGCCAGTATCTGAAATTCCATAATTAGAGCTTTATTCCTTTGTCTTATACCAACAAAGGGATTGGATCAGTTTCCACAGAATTACTTTTGGGAGAAGTAATTTCTATTTTAACATGAATAAACCTTCCACATTCTTACCATGGGGCAAGTTTGGAGGGAGAGGAAGAGCTGGTCTGTAGAATTCAGACTGTCTGGCTGAAGGAAAAGGAAAAGAACACTGCATAAGAGAAGCTGGAGAGGTCTGAGGAGGACTCTGGCCACAAAACCCAGCCTCGACCCAGAGAAATACCCACAAGGAATCGCCAGTGCCAGCCAAGCCTCCTCAGCCTGAGAGATGGTTGCTCACCAAGGCCCAGGGGACACATGTTCCCCCAGAGATCCCATCTCTATCTAGCAAAATATAAAGAATGAGCTCCCAGTTGCTCATGAATTATCCTGCTCAAGTAAACCAGCTTTGAAGCTCACAGGATAATTGCCATTTCTATACAGTTCAGAGATTGCTTTCCCTTCGCCATACAGAACCAGTTAGAGAAAGGTCTCTCCTCAGACCATCAGGTTTTGAAGGCTACATACCCCACTCAGAGTGGGAGCACCGGGAAAGTAGAGGGCACCTGACCAGGCGGTGGCTCAGTAGATAGAGTGTCGGATTCGGATGCAGAGGACCCAGATTCGAGACCCCAAGGTCACCAGCTTCAGCGCGGGCTCATCTGGTTTGAGCAAAAAAAGCTCACCTGGCTTGAGCAAGGGGTTACTCGGTCCACTGAGGGTCCGTGGTCAAGGCACATATGAGAAAGCAATCAATGAATAACTAAGGTGTCCCAACGAAAAACTGATGATTGATGCTTCTCATCTCTCTCCGTTCCTGTCTGTCTTTCCCTATATATCCCTCTCTCTGACTCTCTCTCAATCCCTGTGTAAAAAAAAAAAAAAGTAGAGGGCAAAGAACTCTGAATTAACCTTATAAAGCACCCTTTCATACAAAAAAGATTAAGGGATTGTTTTGTATTTCTTGATTCTGGGCAATTTATTTTTTTAATTGAGTGAGAGCCAGATAGGCAGTGACAGATTCGAGCATGTGCCTGACCAGGATCCACCCAGCAATCCCCTTACCTGGGATGCTCTCCCAGCTCCATTGCTGGGCAACCAAGCCACTTAGTATCTGAGGCCAAGGCCATGGAGCCATCCTCAGTGCCTGGGGCCAACTTTGCTCAAACCATTCGAGCTATGGCTGGGAGAGAGGAAGAGAGACAAAGAGAGATGGGTGGAGGGAGTGGTGGAGAAGCATATGGTCACTGCTCCTGTGTGCCCTGACCAGAATCAAACTGGGCCTTCCACAAGCCAGGCCAAAGCTCTACAGCTGAGTCAACTGGCCAGGGCCAATTCTGAGCAATTTATATCTCAGCTTTAATAGCTATTTAATGTGAATCCTTAGTATTGAAAACAACCACAAAATAAATAAATGAATAAATTAAAGTCTCTGGGCTGTAATTTGGGCCATTTTGACTAGTAATTTGGACCAACCCCATCCTTTCTTTTCACAACAACAGGTTTTATGTAAAGCTACTTTCAGAAATAAGATCCTGAAATAGAAACTCACAATCTGAGCAGGAATCAAATTGTTCCAGGATGCTCGTACTAAGGTGTCTTTGCCAAAACATCTGCTATGGCAGAGGCACCATCCATAAGAAGGCTCAGAACCAGGGTCCAGCCTACAGTTAACCTCAGCAAGGTTTGCTGCCTACAGCAGCCCTGTCCATTAGAACCTTCTGCAGTAATGGGCATGTTTTATATGCATGCTGTCCAACATGGTAGCTATTAGCCATATAAGGCTTTTAAACACATCAAATGTGGCCACTCTAACTGAGAAACTGAATTCTTAATTTTATTTTATTTTAATTAATTTAAATTAATAATTTAAGTTTTGTCCTGGCCAAATAGTTAAGTTAGTTAGAGCATCATCCCAAAGCACAGAGGTTGCAGGTTTGATCCCTGGTAAGGATACATACAGGAACAGACTGATGTTTTTCTCTCTCTTTCCCCCTTCCTCTCACTATAAAATCAATAAATAAAAATTCTTTAATTGATAATTTAAACTTAAATTAATTTAAATTTAAATAGCCACTTGTGTCTAGTGGCTACCAATGTGAGTCTAGAGGTTAAACCAGCCAGAAGAAAGCAATTCTGACCCTGGTAGGTTGGCTCATTGGTAGAGTGTTGGCCTGGCATGTGGATGTCTCAGGTTCGATTCCTGGTCAGGGCACACAGGAGAAGTGCCTGTCTGCTTCTCCACACCTCCCCCTCTCACTTCTCTCTCTCTCTCTCTCTCTTTCCTTCCTGCAGCCATGGCTCTATTGTAGTGAGTTGGCCCCAGGCACTGAGTATGGCTCCATGGCCTCACCTCAGGCCCTAAGAAGAGCTTGGTTGCTGAGCAACAGAGCAATGGCCCTAGATGGGCAGAGCATCATCCCCTAGTGGGCTTGCTGGGTGGATCCCAGTTAGGGTGCATGCGAGAGTTTGTCTCTGCCTCCCCTCCTCACACTGAATTTTAAAAAAAGGAAATAAAATAAAATAAAGCAATTCAGAAGTCACCTTTGAATTCAGCAGGGGATCTGAGAAGTTAACATTTGATATCATAGTTTAACTCTGTAAAAAAAAAAAAAAAAAGTTCCTATTAAGTTCACTCAAGTCTTCACAATGGTGTTCTAGGCCCTTCATGATCTGACCATCCACCCCAGCTACCTCACCCATTATCTAGGATCTCAGTTCCTACTACTCTATCCCTTTCTTACTTAGCTCCAGCTCCAGTGGCCCTTTGGCAGCATTCCTGTCTTGGGGCCTTTGCACTTGCTTTTCTTTTCGCCTAGACTACTCTTCTCTTAGCTATATGCATGGCTTGCTGCCTCCTCTGCTTCAAATTCATGCTCAAATATTATGTTTTCAGTGAGGCCTTTTCTGACTACTTTATTTAGAATTGCAATGCCCACTACCAGCCATACTCTTTATCTTTTTCCCCAACTTTGTTTCTTTAGTGTGTATCCCTTTCTAATATATTCTAACAAAATTCACTTACATATTTTGACTACGTCTCCAGTTAGAATGTGAGCTTCATGAAGGCAAGGATTTTCATTTTTTCACTTCTGCAGTTAGTGTCGTGCTCATAAATGGTTAAACCCCCAATGGGGTTGGGGTCAGGGGTGGAATGCCCTGATTGGCAGCATTTGTCAATTTCTCTGCTCTAAATACTCCTACTGTGACCAATTTCAAGCTACCAACAAGTTATAGAATATGGTTCTGGGAGGAAATACGCACAACAAACTTGAGATTCAAGCTAGCTCCAGCCATACTGCAGCTCCGGCCACACTGCAGCTCCGGCCACACTGCAGCTCCGGCTATACTCCAGCTCCAGCCACACTGCAGCTCCGGCCACACTCCAGCTCCGGCCACACTGCAGCTCTGGCCATACTCCAGCTCCGGCCATACTGCAGCTCCGGCTATACTCCAGCTCCGGCCATACTCCAGCTCCGGCCACACTGCAGCTCCGGCCACACTCCAGCTCCGGCCACACTGCAGCTCCGGCCATACTCCAGCTCCGGCCATACTCCAGCTCTGGCCACACTGCAGCTCCGGGCATATTCCAGCTCCGGCCACACTGCAGCTCCGGCCATACTCCAGCTCCTGACGCTTCAAATTTCTCAAACATTCCCCCTGCTTTGCTCTTGATAGGAATCACCTCCGGCTTTTAAAACTTAACTAGGCTGAAACCTATAGAATGTTCTTCTCTGTGGATTCTGATTAAGAGGAACTGGGATGCCTGACCTGTGGTGGCGCAGTGGATAAAGCGTTGACCTGGAAATGCTGAGATCGCCGGTTCGAAACCCTGGGCTTGCCTGGTCAAGGCACATATGGGAGTTGATGCTTCCAGGTTCTCCCCACCTTCTCTCTCTCTCTCCCTCTCTCTCTCCTTTCTAAAAATGAATAAATAAAAAAATAAAAAAAAGAGGAACTGGGATGAGGACTGGGAATTTATATTTTTAACCAGTACCCCCAGTGTTTCTTACCATCAACGTAGCCCAGTCCATATTCACCTTTCAACTGGGATTAGCTCCTCCAACCTGAAGAGCAGCCTTAGGCCAGAGAGGGAGAAACCAGCCTACCAGCCTACCAGCCAAACAAAGGCAGAGGGACCCAGGCAGGAAAACTCCCACCACCCTTCAGCACACCTCTTTGGCTTCTTTCCCCAGAGGACATGGAAACATGAAAGAACTGCGGGAATGTTTTGAATCTGGTGTCACAATGGTCAACGTTCTCTAATCCAACAATTATAAAATACCAATAAAAAGTAGTATATATAGAAGACTGTGTATCAAGAACATTTAGAAAGAACTAATAATGTCTTTTTGAAAATGTTCACATTCAATTTATATATTTATTAAAACTAGATTGTGTCCTGTTTCTATGAAAGTTCATTCAGTCTTACAATGATAAGTAAATGGATTAATCTATCACTGGACTAATACTTATTAGATTGTAAAAAAACAAATGTTTTGAACCAAACCTGTTGCCCCAAACACTAGAGATGGTATACACAGTAAGACACAATCTCTGCCCACAGTCTTCTGGGGACACAGTCAAACAAATGGGAAAGGCAGAAGGATAACCAATATTAGTACTTTAAGGAGAGGGGGTTGCTTTCTGGAGGAAGGGGCCAACCTAAGGTTCAAAAGAGGAGTGAGAGTTATTCAGGTTAAGGCATAAGCAATGGAAACAGGTATTCTAGGAAGAAATAACAGAATGTCCAAAGGCCAAGAGGAGTGTAAGAGATAGATGGTTGGATTTTACAACAGAAAGTTCAGTATGACTGGAACATTCAGTAAAATCAGGGAAATTACTTGAGACTAGAGGAACAAGTTTGGGTCAGGTCATGAGAGCCTTGTAAAATAAAGTGTTTTACTGTTTAAAATGTGTTCTTTCTTTTTGTATTAATCAAAAGTAGAGAACTGCTCAAAATGCTCAGAAGCAAAGGATGGCTAATAAATTGTAGTATAGGCACAAAACGGAATACTATACAGCAATGAAAATGACTGATCTATAACCCTATGTGACAACATGGATGAACTGCACAAGCACAATGTTGAGAGAAAAGCAAGACACAAAAGGATAAAAATTGTATGATTCCTATTGTTTGAATTTTAAGAAGAGACAAAACTGATTAATATGTAGTGATAGAAGTTATAAAGTGATCCCAATAGGTACATGGGAAGGTGTACAACATCACAAATCACTGAGGAAATGAACAAGTCAAAACCAAAATGAGATATCACCTCATACCTACTAGGATGGTTATTATAAAAAACCCAAAGGTTAACAAGTGCTGAAAACGATTGAAAGAAGGGAAGCCTTGTACACTGATGCACCATCAGTGTAAATTGTAAATTGGTACAGCCATTATGGAAAACAGCATAGAATTTCCTTAAAAAAATCAAAAGTAGAACTACCATATGATCTACCAATCTCGCTTCTTGGTTATGTATCTGAAGGAAATAAAATCAGGATCTTGAAGAGTTATCTACACTCTCATGTTCGTTGCAGCACTATTCACAATGGCCAAGTCATGGAAACAAACTATGTAGCTATTGACAAATAAGTGAATAAAGAAAATATGACATATATGTGCAGTGGAATATTATTCAACCCCCAAAAAGAAGAAATCCTGCTATTTGTGAGAATAATGAGAAATCTTCTGGTTATTATGATAAGTGAAATAAGTCAGGCAGAGAAAGACAAATACTGGATAATCTCATATATGAAATCTAAAAAAGCTAAACTCATAGAAACAGAGAACAGATTGGTGGTTGCCAAAGGCTGGGGGTTGGGGGCAATGCAGAGATGTTGGTCAAAGGGTACAAACTTACAGTCATAAGATGGGTAAATTCTGGGGATCTAATATTTAGCATGATGACTATAGTTAATAATACTGTATTTATACTAAAATTTGATAAGAGAGTAGGTCTTAAATGTTCTCAGCGCACACACAAAAAACCCAACAAGGTAACTATGTGAGGTAATGTATGTGTTAACAACTTAATTTTGGCAATTATTTCATAATATACATATATATCAAGGCATCACATTGTACACTTTAAACTTACACAATGTTATATGTCAATTATATTTCACTAACTTTGGGGAAAAAAGAAGTCAGAAAGTTGTTACTATCCAATACTAGCTAGAAGGAAACACAGGGAGATTTCCAGGGAGCTAGTAATGCTCAGTTTCTTGACTGGATACTGAAGACACAGATTTGTGGGATCAAGGTATATCCTTACAATATGTACTTTCCTTTCTCTATATTATACGTCAAGAAGAAGTTAATTTAAAGATATATAGTGCTCTTTTATTTTCATAAATTGTAAAATACTTCTTTCGCTCTTTTTCCTATGCTCACCTTTTCATTACTGAATTTTGAACTCCTGGCCTTAAGTCTGTATCTTGGAGCAGTGGGTCATCACCCTAAATACACTTTCATTTAAATTGATGTTCAGCTGATCCAAGGGGCTGGAAATGACCGGCTGCACTTGCTGAATGGGTCATACACTAATGCCTAGACTGGGCTGGTGACATTATGTGGCTCTATCACCACGATCTCTGGTATGTACACCTGACACAGAATGCCAGGTGTAGGTTAATGAAAAACAAGGAGGTGGGGGGAGTTTAATCCTGTCAAGGCTTGTTAATGAGAAAATATAATTATATACTTTGTATTTTCAGCAAAGAACTCATGGGGTCAGCTGACACATGGCTATGAATGAAACATTCCTGCCAATCGGACAGTTGATAAAATCTTTACTTAAAATGTTAATCTCTTTTTGTGAACTGGTGTCTTCATTGATCTGAGAGGAAGAAAGGCACTGATTATCACCAAAAATATCCCTAATTCATCTTGCACATAATAGGATCAATATGGTTTTGTTGAGTTTCTCTATAGGTCAAAAATCCTAAGTCTGTTTTTCTCTACATAGTTCATACAGTCCTGGCAAAACAAAACCAGAAAGGTCATGTGAAATATAGTGTGTTGTATAATGAATGGCATCTTAGAAGCTTGAAAGTATCTTGTGCATGAAAAACATTTTATTGCATTTACTTGCTGTGGGTGGTAGTTTATTAATCTAGAGACTCCTATAAATTAGCAACTTTGGTTTTTCAAAGCCCCTAGTAAACTTGAGAATACCATGCTAAGTGAAATAAGTCAGACAGAAAAAGAGCCCAGAGTAGTCTCAACATGCCAATAGATAATACGGTGGTGCTCAAGCAAGAAAACTATGTCACTTAATTAATTCATCTGTAGCTAAAGTGGGATTTTAGTAACATATGGGTCTATCTATTATGCATGGGAAGCTTGGCAATGGGCTAGGCTTTGCCTTTCCCAGCTACATCTAAAACCAACCTCTGATCCTTGCAGTCACACTGATTTGTATAGACAATAGCACTTCTTGTTAGGGCTCAACACTAGGAACAATATAACTCTAGCTTACAAATAGGTTATCTCTTTTGGAAATTTTATTATAAAATCATTCATTCACACAAAATGATACATATATATATAATCTATCTTTAAGATTATCATATGTATGTCTCAGGTTATCTTCTGCTGCCAAGATTCAAGTTAAATTTAAATTCACAGGCCCTGGCTGGTTGGCTCAGCGATAGAGTATCAGCCCAGCATGTGGAAGTCCCAGGTTTGATTCCTAGTCAGGGCACACAGGAGAAGCGCCCATCTGCTTCTCCATCCTTCCCACTCTCCTTTCTCTCTGTCTCTCTCTTCCCCTCCCACAGCTAAGGCTCCATTGGAGCAAAGTTGGCCTGGGCACTGAGGATGGCTCTATGGCCTCCACCTCAGGTGCTAGAATGGCTCCGGCTGCAACAAAGCAATGATGCTGGGTGGATCCAGGTCTACCTGACTGCCTCCCTGCTTCTAACTTTGGAAAAATACACACACATACAAAAAAAATTTTAATTCACTTCTCATATATGAAGTGTCTACTATGTATCATTGATTTACAAAATTTAAACGGGGAGGCAGGTGTATTAGCACAGTAATAAATGTATACATTGAACAGGTAAAGAGAAGATCTGGTGGTGAAATCACAGCTAACAGCTCACCTCTGCTACTAGTCACCTCTTGTGAACCAAGAAGCATTCAAGTCACATGTTCTGCTCAAGGAGAAATGCCTCATAAACGGGTATAGTAAGGGAGAAAAGCATTTAACCAAAGCCAGGTAGTCTCTACAGAAAAAAAAGTCTAGGACATTCTAAGCAACCTTTTAATCTGTGGACAAGATATTAATAAGACTGAGATAGCAATATTGATTATTCCCATTAAAAAAGTGGTAAGAGAAAAAAATACTCAAAATGTATTAAAGACTTAAACAAAAGACCTGAAACTATAAAACTTTTAGAAGAAAACATAGGGGGAAATCCTTATAACATTAACCTTGATAAAGATTTCACAGGTAGGACACCAAAAGCACAGGCAACAAAATCAAATAAACAAGCGGAACTACATCAAACTAAAAAGCTTCTTCCCAGCAAAGGAAACAATTACAAAGGAGAAAAGTAACATATGGAATGATAGAGAATATTTATTTGCAAACCTTATATCTGATGAGGGGTTAATTTCCAAAATATGTAAGGAACTTTTACAACTCAATATTTTAAAAAATTAACATTGGGGAACAAAATTTTTGTTGCATCCACAAAAACACTTGTTCTTACCTAATTCGAGTGTGCTGATCTCAAATATGACATTTTTTTTCTGTAAGCTACAGTTTTTTTGAAATTCAAGATTATAGGCTTTCATCTTATTGTAAAATTTTCAACATTTAGTTTAACATAATGAAGTAGAATGTCTTCTTGGGCATCATCTTTGTGAAAATATAATAATTCATATAATGCAGTAAATACACAATACACTAAAAGATATTATTGCATCAGTATTTGTCTACAATTTTGAAACAGAAAATATTAAAACACTTATTTTAATCATAAAATTTGCACAACACTTATTTAAATTCTATTCAGGAAAAAATTTGCATTTGTAGCTTGTGTATTTGTTGAGGACAATCTTGTTTGATGCTCTAGCAGTAGTCTGCTCATCACTAACAGCTCCAAGATTTTCGGGAAACTTATCAAGGTGACTGTTCAGGAAGTGAATCTTAATATTCCTGTTACATCTAATGTTGCGGAAGGCCAACAACATCCTTTGAACCAGAAGTTCATAGTTTTCTGCTTTTTTGTTGCCAAGGAAGTTCTTTGTAACTGCCACAAAAGACTGCCATGCTGCTTTCTCCTCCTTATTCATCTTCCTGGCAAATTCTTTGTTACATATGAGGGTTTGAATTTGAGGTCCATACCTGCTTTTATCTTCTCGAAAGACAAGGTAGGAAAAGCAGAAATAATATGTTGAAAGCATTCACTTTCTCTATTCAAAGCCTGAACAAACTGCTTCATTAAGCCAAGTTTGATGTGAAGTTGGGGAAAAATTATCCTGTCTCGATTAACTACCGGTTCATTCACAATATTTTGCATCCCTACTTTCAGAGCTTCACGTTTCGGCCACTCCTTTTGTGTCCAGTGTTTCTCCCAAGCTCGGCTGTCCCACAAACACAGAAAGCAAGGATACTTCATAAAACTTCTCCGTTGTCCTAGCAGAAAATTTACCATTTTAAGATCCACACAAATGATCCAGTTATACTCCTCATACTTTAGAAAGTCGAGGACAATTTTTATGTCATTATAATAGTCTCGCAGAAGAGTTGAATAACCAATTGAAACTGCTGCATAAACATTGCCGTTGTGTAGAAGAACACATTTCAGCCTCCGTTTAGAGCTGTCAAGAAATAGCCGCCCTTCTGTTGGACTGTAAGTGGTAACACCTAGCTGGCTGAGAAGACTACTGATATCATGACAGTAAAAAAAGTGTTTGTCTTTGGGAAAAAAAGTCCACAAAAATTTGTTCACGCTTCCTGAAATGGGATACTTTAGCTGACCAGTGAAGTACATTCTTTTCTTGAAGCCTGGAGGCTAATAACTCAGCTGCTTTCTTTGATAGGCCCAAATCTCTTACTAAGTCATTCAATTCGTGTTGGCTAAACTGCTGAGGGGTTAATGACTGCTTGGCATCAGAAGAAGACCCTTCAGATTCTACAACCATTTCCTCATACATCTTATCAAAATACACTTGATCACCATGTTCACTTTCTTCGTCCTTAGAAGAAATAAAACCATTGAAAACTGGAACTGGGAGTGTCTCAGAGTGTGGGATAGGTCATATTGCTGAAGGAATATTAGAATATGTAATCATATGTTGTTTTTTCTTGCCAATGCACTTTGTATGGATCAGAGAGAAATAACAGTTACTACTGTGGTCCTTAGGTTCACGCCAAACCATGGAAGTACCAAAAGGCATTCCTTTGTGTTTTCCTTTTGTCCAGTCATGAAGCATTTCCTTGCAATTATGACATACAATATGAGGAGCCCAATTCTTGTCTTGATCGCCAAGGGGAACTTGAAACTAGGCAATATATGCACATCACAAATGATGAAATATTGCGCCTTTGACGTTGAAGTGTGTAACAGCCACATATATAACAGAAGGTGTCAGGTGACTATTCTTACATTTATGCCTACTCGAAGAAGCCATGATTCAATCTTAAAACAAAATAAGAGGGTGTTTTTATCAGATAATAATTTTTTACATTTAAAAACAACTACAATTATGTAAAAGTGATGTTTGTAAAACATTTATTGCCTTGTGGTTATGTTCAATCCAAGAGTCATTGCCCTTTAAGTCCAATTTAAAAACCAATGCATGCCATTAACTGTAACAAAAAGAAATTAAAATTGCATAAAAACTAGAGCATGCACCAAAAAGCGAATTTCAAATTTGGAATCAGCGATGCAAAAATATATAGAAACAGTTCTAAAACCTCATGCAACAGAAAATGAAAAAAAATTTGTTCCGCAATGTAACCCACATTTAAAACGAGCAAAGGACTTGAACAAACATTTCTCCAATGACATAAAATAGCTAATAGATACATGAAAAGATGCTCAACACCATTAATCATTAAAGAAATACAAATCAAGACCACACTGAGATATTACCTCACATCTGTTAGGATGGCCAATTAAAAAAAACAAAAACCAAAGATAGCAAGAGTGTGGAGAAATTGGAGCCCTTATGTACTATCAGTAGGAATGTAAAATGGTGCAGCCCCTAAAAAAAACAGTGTGGAGTTTCCTCAATAAATTAAAAATAGAATTACTATATGATCCAACAATCTCATTTCAGGATATATATTCAAAAGAATTAAAATCAAGATCTCAAAGAAATAATCTGTACTCACATATTTTTTAAAAAATTTATTCATTTTAGAGAGGAGAGGGAGAGACAGAGGGAGAGAGGAGGGGGGAAACAGAGAAAGAGAAGGGGAAGAGGAGCTGGAAGCATCAACTCCCATATGTGCCTTCACCAGGCAAGCCCAGGGTTTTGAACTGGCGACCTCAGCATTTCCAGGTCAATGCTTTATGCACTGCGCCACCACAGGTCAGACCTGTACTCACATATTTATTGCAGTACTATTCACAATAGCCAAGGTACAGAAGCAACCCAAATGTCTGTCCATAAATGAATGGATTTAAAAAAAGGTGTGTGTGTGTGTGTGTGTGTGTGTGTGTGTGTGTGTGTGTGTATCAATGGACTATTATTTAGCCTTAAAAAGGGAGGAAATCTTGCCATTTGCAAAAACCTGGATGAACCTGGAAGACATCATGCTAAATGAAATAAGTCAGACTCAGAAAGACAGATACTTCCTGATCTCACTTTTTTTTTTTTTTTTTTTGCATTTTTCTGAAGCTGGAAACAGGGAGAGACAGTCAGACAGACTCCCGCATGCGCCCGACCGGGATCCACCCGGCACGCCCACCAGGGGCGATGCTCTGCCCACCAGGGGGGCAATGCTCTGCCCATCCTGGGCGTCGCCATGTTGCGACCAGAGCCACTCTAGCGCCTGAGGCAGAGGCCACAGAGCCATCCCCAGCGCCCGGGCCATCTTTGCTCCAATGGAGCCTTGGCTGCGGGAGGGTAAGAGAGAGACAGAGAGGAAGGCGCGGCGGAGGGGTGGAGAAGCAAATGGGCGCTTCTCCTGTGTGCCCTGCCGGGAATCGAACCCGGGTCCTCCGCACGCTAGGCCGACGCTCTACCGCTGAGCCAACCGGCCAGGGCCCTGATCTCACTTTTAAGTGATTCCAAATAGTTGAACTCATAGAGGCAGAGAATAGAATTGTTGTTGCCAGGGCCTGGGGGGACAGAAGGCAATAGGGTGATGTTGGTCAAAGGGAACAAAATTCAGTTAGGCAAAAATGAGTAAGTTCTTGAGATTTCATGTACAGCGTGGCAACTGTAGTTATCAATACTGTATTGTATACTTGAAATGTGCTAAGAGGGTAGCTTTTAAATTAACTCTTCTCACCCCACCCCCACACACACACACATACACAAAAGAAAAAGTGGAGATGACAAATATATTCATCAGCTTGATTATGGTGATCTTTTCACAATGCAACTGTATATGTATCCAAGTATCAATTTGTACCTTAAATATATACAATGTTTATATGTCAATTTTACCTCAATAGAGCTGTTTTTTAAAAAAAGGTGATAAGCACTTAGTCTCTTAAAAGTTGTGTTCAGAGATAGATACCAACACATGTAATCAACCCCAACAAACACAACCACTAAATGAGAACTGGTGGGGTACTTTTTTTCCCACTTTTCCAGAAGAGAATAAAGAAAGAAAAATATCTGGCCCATAATAACCTCCTGGACTGGAAACTCTTAGAGCTTCTTTGTGTTTACTAATAATAAGTTGATTTATCTATACCAGCATTCCTAGCCCTGGCTGCATAGTAGAATCAACGAGGAAGCTTTAAAAATTTACTGATGTCTGGGCCCACTTCAGACCAAATAAATCAGGATTTCTTGGTAAGGAGGTTTGGGCAAAGAATCTTTTTTGGTATCATTTGTTGTTTTATCTTTTCTACAGATTTATTGCAGTATAACTGGCTACAATAAACTGTACACATTTAATGTGTACAATTTGATGAGGTTTAATGTAAGTATACATTTGTGAAACCATCATCATAATTAAGATAACAAATAATTCTATCATCTCCCAAAATTTTCTTATGTACCCTTGTATTCCATTCTTCTTCCACCTCCCCCCATTCCCAGGGAATCACTGATGTGCTTTTGGTGACTATAGGTAAGATTATATTTTCCAGGATTTCATATAAACAGAAACATACACTATCTACTCTATTTTTGTCTGGCTTTTTTACTCAGATTAATTATTTGAGATTTTAATTATTTAATTATTAATTATTAATCTCAAATGACTTTGGGATTAATCTACATTGTTATAAGCACCAAGGGTTCATTCCTTTTTATCATACTTTATTAATTCACTTGGTAGATATTGTTTATTGTTTTGAACTATTACAAATAGAACAGCTTCAGATAATCATGCACAAGTTTTTACATGGACATGTGTTTTCATCTCTTGGGCAAATGCCTAGGAATGAAAACATGCTGGATCATAGTAAGTGTATGGATAACTTTATAAGACACTGCCAGTTTTCTAAAGTAATTGTATTATTTTACATTCCCACCAGCAGTGTATGAGAGTTTTGGTTCCTCCTATCATTGCCAACACTTGGTATGGTCAATCATTTCATTTTAGCCATTCTAATAGGTATATAATAGTTGAGGTTTTTTTGTTTTTTTCCAAAGTGAGAAGCGGGGAGGCAGTCAGACAGACTCCCGCATGCACCCAACTAGGATCCACCTGGCAAGCCCACTAGGGGGTGATGCTCTGCCCATCTGGGGTGTTGCTCTGTTTCAACCAGAGCCATTCTAGTACCTGAGGCAGAGGCCATGGAGCCATCCTCAGCACCCGGGCCAACTTTGCTCCAATGTAGCCTTGGCAGCAGGAGAGGAAGAAACAGATAAAGAGAAAGGAGAGGAGGGAAGGATGGAGAAGCAGATGGGTGCTTCTCCTGTGTGCCCTGACTAGGAATTGAACCCAGGACTTCTACACACTGGGCCGATGCTCTACCGCTAAGCCAACCAGTCAGGGCTCTAATGTTTTTAATTTGCATTTCCCTGATGTCTAGTGATGTTGAGTATCTTTTATATATATATATATATATATATACATATATATATATATATATATATACACACACACACACACACACACACACACACACACACACAGTATATGCATATGTTTCCCCCTTTGGTGAATAATTTATTCAAATATTTTCTTCATTTTAGTTGAGTTTTTATTCTTATTATTGCACTATAAGCGTTTCTTACATATTCTGGATGCAAGTCCTTTGTTGAATATATGCTTTTAAAATATTTTCTCCCAGTCAGTGTCTAGATTTTTCTTTTCTCTGTCTAGACTTTACCTTTCAAAGAGCAGAAGATTTTCTCTCGGATGAAGTCCAGTTTATGGATTTTTTATAGATTCTGTCAGGCGGTTGTGTGTGTTTTATTTAAAAAATCTTCACCTAACAAAAAATTACTAAGATATTTTCCTGAAATTTTTTTGGTTTATTTGTTTGTTTGTTTTTTGCATGTGTGTTTTATTTAAGAAAACTTTGCCTATCAAGTTACTAAGTTTTTCTTCTAGAAATTTTTGGTTTTAGCCCTTTTATCTAGGTCTAAAATGTTTCAATTAAGTTTAGACTATGTCATGAGGTAAAACTTTTGTTTCATTTTGTGGGGAGTTAAATTTTTGGAACATGGATACCCAATAATTCCAGTTCCAGTTAGTTGTTGAAAAGATTAGCCTTTCCTCATTGTCTTGGCCTTTGTGAAAAATCATTTGCCTACATAAGTGTAGATCTAATTATAGACTCTATGCTGTTTTATTGATTTAAATGTCACTATCACATTCAATAACTGTAACATTAAGAAAGCCTTGAAATCAGATATTTATGTCCTCAATTTGTTTTTTGTTTTAAAATTATTTTGGCCATTCTAGCTCTTTAAATTTCCATATAAATTTGTAATTGGCATCCTAGTTTCTAACCCCCCCCAAAAAAAGACCATAAAACTCTGGCTGTCATTTTTATTAGAATTGCATTATACTGAAGGTCAATTTAGAAAGAACTGACATTGTAACAATATTGACTTTTCCAATCCATGAGTATAGTACAAGCATGGCCAACATATGGCCCGCGGGCCATTTGGCCCACTTAACAAGCTTGTGCGGCCCGCGATTAAGTTTTTAATATTCTCCGCTACTTTAAAATCTCAGCTACTCAGAAGCGGCAGTGTCTTTGATTATTGGAAATTGAGATATTTAAGAAGATAGTGATATGCAGAAAAGAATGTCGCATGTGACTAATCTAGGATTAACTTCCAATTATTGGTCGAATGGATTTGCGATACTTCTTTTTGAAAAAAATTCCATTGTAAAGATTTACAACTTTTGTACTCATCTATACTCGATTGAACTGTTTGACGTTTAGCAGTGATGTGAAAACCACATTTTTTTAGGAGGAGTTTGCCAGTGCACACGCAAGGTCAAACAATTCATTATTTTTGTGGTCAAGTGTGCTAAATCAAGTGGCATTGTAGCATAGACAATAGCTGCAGTTGATAACTGAAAACGTGTCCAAGCTGTTTGTAAAACGAAATAATTGTTTTATTTGCGATATAACCCCTTCAAGCTCATTCTATTAATTAAATATTGTTTTGATTGATTGCGATACAGGTTAGATATTTATACGGTATGTAATAATATTTTTATTAAAATAATATTGTATATTAAATTTTTTTCACTCACTCACATTTATTCATAAACAAATTACATAATAAAATTTTGTTTACTTAAACAAATCGTTTTTGTATTTAACATTTTTTTATTTTAATATTTTGTCCGGCCTGTGAAAAAAGTTTTCTTTCTAATCTGGCCCGGGGGCAAAACTGTTGGCCACGCCTGCCCTAGTATATCTACCCATTTATTTAGGTTTCCCTTTAATATTTTACAGCAATATTTTGTAGTTTTCAATGTTTGTCTTACACATCTTTTGCCAAATTTATCTTTTTGCCAAATTTGATAGTTTTTCATGTTATGAAAAGTGATATTTTCTATTTCAATTCCAATTGTTTGTTGCTAGTATAAATACATTTGATTTTTAAATATTGATCTTGTATTAATGTGTTAATTACATTGATTTACAAATGTTGCATATTTTGGAATTATTCTAATTATAGAATTGATGTATCATTATTTTTATATTTCGCTGAACTCAGTTTGCTAAAATTGTGCTAAGGACTTTTGCATCTGTGTTTATGAAGGATATTGGTTTTAGCTTTTTTTCATCCATCTCTTCAACTCCCTCATCTTTGGCAGTCATCAGATTATTTTCTGTGTCTATTGGTCTGTTTTGTTTTTGTTCTGTTTGTTCATTTGTTTGTTTGTTTTTTAGATTCAATATATAAATGAAAACATATGGGCCGTGGCCGGTTGGCTGATTTGTATAACATCGGCTCAACAGGTAGAAGTCCTGGGTTCGATTCCTGGTCAGGGCACACAGGAGAAGTGACCATCTGCTTCTCCCCCCATGTCTTTCTCTCTCTTTCCCCCCCTGCAGCCATGGCTCAAATGGTTTGAGCAGCCTGACCAGGCGATGGTATAGTGGATAGTGCATCGGACTGGGATGCAGAGGACCCAGGTTCAAAACCCCAAGGTCGCCGGCTTGAGTGTGGGCTCATCCGGCTTGAGCACAGGCTCACCAACTTGAATGAGGGCTCCTTGGCTTGAGTGTGTAATCATAGACATGACATGACCTCATAGTCGCTGGCTTGAGCCCAAGGTCATTGGCTTGAGCAAGGGGTCACTCACTTTGCTGTAGCTCCCCAGTCAGGGCACATATGAGAATGCAATCGATGAACAACTAAGGTGACACAATGAAGAAGTGACGCTTCTCATCTCTCTCCCTTCCTGTCTGTCTGTCCCTATCTGTCCCTCTCTCTGACTCTCTCTGTCTCTGAGCAAAAAACACTATGCAGTCCCAGCACACACAGGCTGTATGAATGATAGAATGTGCTGGGACAGGGGATTGGGCTTTTTAGCTCCTCCTCTTCTGCTGTCAACCTAGCACTTTCCTCTGTTGTAAAATAGAGCCAATATTTCCAGACCACTTCCTACACTATACAAAGGTTCTGACAACCAATAACATTCTGTCTTTTAACACTGGTAAAAAAAATTCCATTAACTAAATATGTTTAGAAATGAAAACAATCTTTAATGATACATATTTTCCATAATTGGGTTTTATATCTAGTTTATTTGAAAAAGGAAAATATTGACTAAAAGTTATCCAGGTACCCTTTACCTTACTTAATACTTGCAGGGAATTTATACATAACAGAGGTGTACTTCAAATAAACTTTAACAGCCATTCCATTAGTAAAGTCATTAATCAAGAATCTTTTAATCTTCCATTAACTCTCCTATTTTCCTTCACTTCATCCTGCACAGGGACTTTGACCAAGGTGAAATCATTCTGGCAGAAGATTTATGAATTATGACAAATAGTACTGACACTCTGGACTACAATATAAAACACCCTTCTATTTTTCTTCTTCTTATCCCCATCCCTTTTTTTTTTTTTTTTTTTTTTTTTAAGAAAGAGAAAGGAACAGACAGGAAGGGAGAGAGATGGGAAGCATCAACTCATAGTTGCGGCACCTTAGTTGTTCATTGATTACTTTTTCATATGTGCCTTGACCTGGGGGCTACAGCACAGCAAGTGACCCCTTGTTCAAGCCAGCAACCTTGCGCTCAAGCCAGCTACCGTTGGGCTCAAGCCAGCAACCATGGGGTCATGTCTATGATCCCATACTCAAGCTGGCGAACCCGTGCTCAAACTGGTGAGCCCATGCTCAAATCGGCAACCTCAGGGTTTTGAACCTGAGTCCTCAGCATCGCAGGCCAACGTTCTATCCACTGCGCCACTTCCTGATCAGGCTCCTTCTCTTTTTTAATTTAAAAAAACTCTCAGAGTAATTTTACCTAAACTATTATGTAGTTTTTATGATAATCATGTGAGGCAGGCAGAACAGGTATTGCTGGTCATGATTTTCAGCTGAGAAAACCAAAGCAGGCAAAGAAATTGCACAAGGAACTAGTGTATAACACAGGTTCTTTGGCTGCAGGTACCAAATTTTTTCCAACTGAGGGGAAGGAAAAATATGCACAAATGTAGAAAGAAAGAAACAACAGATATTTGAGACAGCCTCGGAAGCCACCTTACAGATTCACTAGGCAAAGAGCCACTATGTGCAGAAGGGAGTATTTAGAGATGAAGTCACCTAGCCATTTTACAAAAGAGGAACCTGGCTTGCCTATAGGAAGCTAGAAAGTGTGAAGAGTCTGGGACTGACAGGCAGGAGACCTGAGTTCTGGCCTCATTGTGCCAGTAAACATTAGATCAATCCAATGTTTCTCAACTGCTGGTTCGTGGATCAGTGCCCCTACGTAAGAAATGTTGCGCACTGGTCTGCTACAGAGTTAACCACCTTGGTGTCATGTGAAGATTATAGACCCAATGATCTTAGACGAATTTGCTTATGTTCAGGGGTGATTTCTGCTTAGTGGTTCCTAAAATAATTCTCCTTTTCTTTCACTGGTCCTCAAGTGTAAAAAGATTGAAAAGTGCTGGACCAATCAACATACTCAGCAACCTACAGATACTGACATTTGGATGCCCCACAAACATTTCAAACTCTTGTGTCCAAAAGTATTTCCCTTTCCTTACCCATTCCACCACCACTCTCATCTCCTGTGGTGATCATGTCAATGAATGGCCTAGGGCAGGATCCTGAGACTTAACTCTCCTCTCCTCCACTTCCTGGTCCTCCCAGTTAGGCAATTCTGCTACAAATCTTTGAGATCCATCTCCTTCTCCCCATTACTTCTGCCACTGTCTCAGTTCAGGCTTTCACAGTCTTCAGCGTGGGTTACTAGCTGTGTAACAGATCTCCTGGCTTCCTTCTCCTTTGCCCTGTTTCAGAACATCTGCCACCTCACCCACTACCCCACATATATTGTATAAACCGGAATCATCTGTCATGCGCTACTTATTATTCACTTGCTCTCCAACAGGGTGAAGCTGTAAGTCCCAAGAAAGCTGTCCAATCTATTTCTGACTTGGTCTCTGCCTTCTTCTCTCACTTCATCTTTCACACTCATAACTTCAGCCAAGCACAAATTTTGCAGTTCCTCCACTGTCACCTTTGGCTTTGACACTAATGGTTCACTCTTCCTGGAAGTCTCCCCCTTCCCCTGCCCATTGCCTGGCTAAAATTAACTCACCCTTCTAGACTCAGCTTAAGGTGGAATTTTTCCTGGCACTCCTTTTCTATGTCTCTTTGATACTCCCACAGCATCTTGGGCAAACGAAAGTCACTATTCACCTGGAACTGTGTTTCTCACACATCTGGGTCCCTCACTAAACTGAGCTGTGGGCTGGCAGGGACAGCATCCTCTTCCGTGTTTGGTACTGAATATTCAGCCAACAAGTATATGAGGACCTGCTTTATGCCAAATGTAGGTGTAAGGGATATAGCAATGAAAAACAGAAAGATACTCTTTGCTATCAAGTGGGAAGTGACATGAGAAATAAATGAGCAGATAAGCAAAAGAATATGAAAATGAAAGTACTGTGTAGAGAATTAAAGTTAAGTGCTATGATATAAAAGTGAGTGGGTGGCTGGCTACCTTAGATTGGCTATGTCAGGAAGTGACAACAGCTGACAAGTGAATGCCAATGGCCAGGAATCCGGAGAGAGCATTCCAGTAGATACCACTACTAGTACAAAGGCCAAAGAACCAAAGGCAACTCATTGGCAAATGTGGGGAAGAGGTGAAGTTGGGGTCAAAGAAAAAAGCAGGAACCCTATTAAGTAAGCTTTGTAGGCCAGACCAGAGTTTTGATTTTGTTCTAAGTGTAATGGGAAGTGACATGAGCTGATTTATACTTTTTAAAAAGACCCCTCAGGGACTGCCACGGAAGTAATGGGCTGTCAGGGCTAGAAACAGACCAGTTCGGAGAAGACAAATGTAGTGCGCTGGATAGGGTGGTCGCAGGGGTTCTGGAAAAGGTGCACAGACTTGGAATAGATACGTGATTGTGGCCAGAACCTGCTGGTGAGCAGACAGATTCCGACTCAGAGCACCTGGATAGCTACAGAGGATCAGAGCAGCGTTGGGCGACTTGGAGGAGGAGGACCTTGAAACAGTCCCTTGCCAGCCCGGACTCCGGGAAGAATTCAGGCCAGGCGGCTGGAGAGCGGCCCGCCCAGACTCCGCAGGTGGTCTGCCGGCACCCGGACGCCGAGCGAGCCCGCCCGGCGACACGCGCGGACTCGGGGCTCCACGTGCTCCGCGTTGGGGTTTCCGCGTCCTCCGGGCGTGGCCGGAAAAGGAAGTCGGCACTACAGTGGCCACCCCAGCAACAGTCGCGGCACCGGCCGAGCCCCGCCACCCGCCCGTGTCCGGCTCGGCTCCAGAGGCAGCGCCGCGGCGGGACCCCGAGGGAAGCCCCGCGAGCAGAGCAGCGCCGCGCCGCCCGGGGCCCAGCAGCGCGATGGGGCCGCAGCGGCCGCCGCCCTGCGCCGCGGTCGCCCTGCTCTGGGGCTTCCTGCTCCGGCTGGTAAGGGGGGCGGGCGCTCGGGCCTCCCCGGGGCGGGGCTGCGGCGCCCTCCCCGGCCCCCGGCTCCTGCGCGACCTCTTCCCGCGCCGACGCGGCCTGCTCCCGTTTCTAACCTTTCATTCCCCTCCCCTTCCCAGTATTCCCTTTCCTTCCAGCCTCTGTTTCACCTTCTTTCCTCCAGCCTCCCACCCCCGCTCCTGTCCTTTAAAGCCCCCGGAGTACCTCCCCCCAGGAAAGCTCTCTGCGGAGCTTCTCGTGCTACGTTGACCTTGATGCTAATCGATAGTTTTCTGGGCATTTTTCATTGATCTCTGAGATTTATCGTGCCTTTCTTCCAGCTTCTTAACCTCTTTCCTCCTCGGGAAGAAGGCAAAACAAACAAACAAACAAAAAACACCAAAAACCAAAACACCGCACAGGATCCGAGGAAGGTCAGCCGTTGTTCAAGGACTGCGCTTCAGTTTTATTGCTCTAATACAGATTCTTTTTTCTTTCTCTGTAGTTTTGCTTCGCCTTAGGGCACGTTTGATTCCCGTCTTAGGAGGTTTTGGTAGTGGTTAACGATTTAAAATAACTTAAAAGAACACACCAAAGTGGAATGCTTTTACTTTAAAGGGAAGAGGAGTAACGAGTATGTGTTCACAAGTGTGTTTTCATAATTACAGAAAAACGGTAATGTTTTAAAATTCTGTATCAAACAACTGGAGCTTCAGTGGGTGGTCAGGAGCCAGTGTTCAGTGGTTCCGTTTTTGTTTCTTGTAAATGTCATTTAGGGAGTTTCAGGTTGGAAACTTTTAGAGCTTTGTTTACACAGAATTTGTAGGATGTATGCCAGTCTAGTTCTTAGCATTAGAATGTGTAACTTCTCCGAAACAGTATATTTTGCTTACTCTTCATTTTAAGGGATTACTATTAGCAAAAAATACGAAAGTTATCTTTTAACACTTATTAGGAAAACAAAATCAAAGCTTAAAATGGGTAAGTGCCTTTGGCGTATTCATAATTTTATAGGCAACATTAGGAATGAATGAGGTAATGAATGAATCAAAAAATTGCTTGGGGGAGTACAATGTAAAGAAAATAACAAAGTAGTGTTAGATTGAATCTTTGAGGTGTTACATAATCAGATATAGCCCAAAGATTACAACTCAGAAAGTATGTAAATGTACATAAAACTATAACCTAGATATAAAACTTGTTGAGTAGTTTTGCACTCATTTTCACTTGAACTTCTTAAGCTAATTGTAGGAATGTATCTTCTATCACATTCCTTCTAACCCTGTCTCCACACAAATTAATAATTAACCTAATAATACATCAGTTGCTCATAAACTCACACTGAAAGTCTTATAAAAGGTCTGAACCCTCTCAAAAGCAAAATGTAAGCACAGTTTTCATATGTCAAGGGTTTAACAAATCTAAAGGTTGTTCTTGTTCTAGATTGTAGCTAGCCTATTGCTCCCACATTCTAGATTTTATTCTTCCTATACTGCACGTGTCTATTTTGTTACATCTTACTATATTACTCGGGTTCTGTACTCCTCATTCCCAGGGTTGTGGGGACTGTAGGAGAAAGAAACTTTCCACCATCTTCTGTCTGGTCTAATAATCAAATAAGCATAACACAGATTAGCAACAAAAAAGTAACAAAATTTATATATACGGCAATCCCACATGCACAAGAAGTTCAGGGATAGGAAAGGAAAATGGGTATATAAGACATTCCTGAGCTAGGAAATGAGGTATCGTCACTTGGGGGCTTCAAAGAATCATTGCAGGATGATAAGAAAAGCAAATGTTTAACAAATGGAAATTTGTCCTTTCCTACAGACAAGCCAAAAGATGTTACCTGGTATGATCTTTCATTATGGCAAGGTCTCTAATTCAAGTTCTTGTCAGTAGTCAGGACCAGTAGAAGTTTGTCCTGGCCCACAGACAAAATTGCCTTTAGCTCAAAACAATTCGAATACCACAGAGCCACATCTTGGAACAACTAGCTCTGAACCTCCACAGGACTAAGTAACGTTCTTTCACTCCACAAACATTTACTGTGAATCTGTTATATGCCAGGAACTGTGCTGGTGACTGAATAAATTGACAAACTCTGTTTCAATATTAAAGATCTTTTTTAGTGCTAACTAGTATTACTGATTTTCTGTTTCTTGTTGCTTTCTCAATGGTTTATTTCCTCTAGTCTCTTCCTTTAACTTCCTGAAATGATCTATTTCTCATAATTTTTTTGAGGAACTTAAATCTGATGTCCTTATCCTCAGCAGGAACTCTCTCTCTCCCTTCTGCTTACTGAATGGATACCTTGTTCCTTTCCTACAACACTGTTTGGTGGTGGTGGTTGGTTGGTTTGTTTTGTTTTTGACTATTTTCTCCCTGAAGCCTTTGTTTATTCCTCTTCCCTAAAAATACAGCTCTAGATGGCCTTTGAGCTCATTTGAATTAATGATGTTAGCTTAATCATTTCATTTCTCCTTTCTGGGCTCTTGAAACTGGCACTGCTGGGCATCTTTCCCCTTAGTCATATAAGAACAGGGCCAACATCCTCATCCAGAGGCATTACATAATCTCCAGAAACCTACTGTATTCTGGTAAAAGAAGCAGAGAATTTGGTATTGGACAGGCCCTTAACATTATGTAGACTACTGTCCTCTTCACATCAGTGACCTTACTGTGTACTGTGTATACTGAAACCAAGTCACTGCTTGTCTAGCTATTTTGATGAATTCTAAACCCATTAAACATTAAGGTGAGAATTTAAAAGAATGCCTGGCAGGTGTTCAATTCTCTCTCGGCCTTTCCATTTTCCATTTCATACTCATCTTTCCCCAGTGCAACCCCAACTCCTAGCCCAAACTGTTAGAACTTTATTTCACAGTGTTACTTGGACACAGTCACAGAGTTCTGTTTCAAAGAGAATGAATGAAGTTTAGCCTGGATCAGTTTTCTAAAATTGCTTCAAAGTTCTCTGAAGAATCCTGAACCTTTTTCATAATGTTTTTATAAAAGTTCTGTTCGTCTTTTCATAACTTCAAAAAATTTGAGGTGTCATAAAGCCACATCTTGAACTTATTACAATGAAGTGATAATCAGGATCTCCAGCAGAAAAATCTCTTGCTGAAATTTGCATGCCTTTGGTACATTACAGCAATTCAGAGACTCTTCTTTAATTCCGTCTCTCTTGTCCTCTTCCTTCAACCTGTTGGGTAAACTAAGTGTGTTCTGCTACCCAGGCTATCTGAGCTGCTGTGCTTTGGACTGAATTGTGCCCCCTTCCCTAATTCATGTTAAAACCCTAACCCCCAATATGATGGTATTTGGAGATGGGGCTTTTTGGAGATAATTAGGTTTAGATGAGGTCAGAAAGTACATCCCTTGTGATAGGATTGGTGACGTTATAAGAAAAGACACCGAAGAGTTTGCTGTCTGTCCCCCCCCCGCACACACACACACATCATATGAAAACACAGTGACCAGTGACAGTCTACAGGCCAGAAGGAAAACTCTCAATGGAAACCAATCATGCTGGCACCTTTATCTTGGACTTCTAGTCTCTAGAACTATCAGAAAATCAATCTCTGTTTAAGCTTCCCATTCTATGGTATTTCGTTTTGGCAGCCCAAGCTGAGTAAGACAGTATAGTACTAGGAGTGGGGTTCTGCTATAACACATATCTAAACATGTGGAAGCAGCTTTATAAGTAAAGGCTGGAAGAGGTTTGAGGCACACGCTAGAAATATAGCCATTAAGGGCGATTCTGGTGAGGTGTGAAAGAGAAATGAGAAACATGTCATTGGAAATTGTAGGAAAGGCAATCCTTATTATAAAATGGCAAAGAATTTGGCTGAACTGTGTTCTAGTGTTTAGTGGAGGGAAGAATTGTGAGCAGTGAAATTGGATATTAGCTGAGGAGATTTCTAAGCAAAGTGTTCATGGAGAAGCTTGGTTTCCCTTGACTGCAAAAGGAGAGAAAGGAGCTGAAGAAGGAATTGTTAAGCAAAAAGGAAGGAATTTGAAGATTTGAAAAATTCTCAGCCTATCCATGTTGCAAAATATGAGAGCTTCTTCTGAAAAGAACAATAAGGGTGTGGCTGAACAGCCAGTTCTTAACAAATTTATGGGATTATATGAGCAGAAACACCGCTAGTTTGAACTGAAGGTGACAGAGATGGGGGGAAATGAAGAAAGGTTGCTGGACTTCTTGGATTTGACAGGCTGAGAGGATGGAGCTATGTGACTGTGAAATTGGATTATTCTTCAAGAAGAGGGAAAAATGGCCCCTAAAGTGATTCATAGGTCATCAGGGCACTGGCTCAGGGTCAGCAAGCCTTAGGTATCTGCTGGGAACCTTGGGGTTGGGGTTCCACAGAGCCATGGGGGTGATGCTGCCACCCCGTTGGGCCTGGAAGGTGGGATGTTGAGCCAAAAAGGATTATTCTTGAGCCTTAAGATCTAAAGGAATATGTATGGCTAGGCTTTGGACCTCCTTGTGTCCTGTCACCCCTTTTTTCCTTCCAGTTTTTCCCTTTTAGTCTCTCCAATGCCTGTCTGCCATTGTTTTTTGGGTTTTTTGTTTTGTTTTTTTGTATTTTTCTGAAGCTAGAAACGGGGAGAGACAGCCAGACAGACCCCGCATGCGCCTGACTGGGATCCACCCGGCACGCCCACCAGGGGGCGATGCTTTGCCCCTCTGGGGCGTCGCTCTGCCGCCACCAGAGCCACTCTAGAGCCTGGGGCAGAGGCCAAGGAGCCATCCCCAGCGCCCAGGCCATCTTTGCTCCAATGGAGCCTCGGCTGCGGAAGGGGAAGAGAGAGACAGAGAGGAAGGAGACGGGGAGGGGTGGAGAAGCAGATGGGCGCCTCTCCTGTGTGCCCTGGCCGGAAATTGAACCCAGGACTCCTGCACGCCAGGCCAACGCTCTACCACTGAGCCAACCGGCCAGGACTTGGTATTTTTTTTTAAGCAAGAAAGAGACAGGGAGAGAAACAAAGAGAGTGGGACAGATAGGGACAGACAGACAAGAAGGGAGAGAGATGAGAAGCATCATTTCTTCATTGTGGCACCTTAGTTCATTGATTGCTTTCTCATATGTGCTGTGACCAGGGGCTACAGCCAAGCCAGTGACCCCTTGCTCAAGCCAGCAACTTTGGGTTTCAAGCCACAGACCTTTGGGCTCAACCCAGTAACTGTGGGGCCATATCTATGATCCCATGCTCAATCTTATGACCTTATGCTCAAGCTGGTGAGCCTGCATCTAAGCCAGCAATCTTGGGGTTTCAAACCTGGGTCCTCTGCATCTCAGGCTGACACTCTATCCACTGCACCACTGCCTGATCAGGCCACCATTGTATTTTTTAAAAGATTTTATTTATTGATTTTATATAGAGAGAAGTGGGAGGAATGAGAAGTATCAACTCATAGTTGTTTCACTTAAGTTGTTCATTGATCACTTGTTGTATGTGCCTTGACCAGGCAAGCCCAGGGTTTTGAACTGGCGACCTCAGTGTTCGAGGTCAATGCTCTATTCATTGCACCTCCACAGGCCAGGCCTACCATTATATGATATTTTATTTTTTATTTTATTTTATTTTATTTTTTTGTATTTTTCTGAAGCTGGAAACAGGGAGAGACAGTCAGACAGACTCCTGCATGCGCCCGACCGGGATCCACCCGGCATGCCCACCAGGAGCAACGCTCTGCCCACCAGAGGGCGATGCTCTGCCCCTCTGGGGCGTCGCTCTGCTGCGACCAGAGCCACTCTAGCGCCTGGGGCAGAGGCCAAGGAGCCATCCCCAGCGCTTGGGCCATCTTTGCTCCAATGGAGCCTTGGCTGCGGGAGGGGAAGAGAGAGACAGAGAGGAAGGAGGGGGGCGGGGTGGAGAAGCAAATGGGCGCTTCTCCTATGTGCCCTGGCCGGGAATCGAACCCAGGTCCCCCCGCACGCCAGGCCGACGCTCTACCGCTGAGCCAACCGGCCATGGCCATTATATGATATTTTAAAAGCACATAACTTGTCAGGTTTTGCAGGTTCGCAGCCAGAGAGGAGTTTTGCCTCTGATATAATTCAAGATGAATTATAGCTTGAGTCTCACCCATATCTAATTTAGATGATATTTCGATGAGACTTTGGACTTTACAGTTGATACTGGATGAAATGAGTTAGGACTTTGGGGGTTGTTGGTGTAGAATGAATGTATTTTTTATGTGAGAAGGATATGAATTTTGGGGGCCAGAAGCAGAATGTTGTGGACTGCTTTGCATGTTCCCAAATTCTCATGTTGCAGCCTTACCTTCTAATGTGGTGGTATTTGGATGTGGGGCCTTTGGAATCAGGTCATCTTGGTAGGACCTTATGATGGGGTTGTTGCCTTGCTTCCTCTCTTGCTCTCCCTGCCATGTGAGGACATAGTGAAAAGGCAGACATCTACAAGCCAGGAAGGGAGCCTTTACCAGAAATCAACCATTCTAGCACCTTGATCTTGGATTTTTAGGCTCCAGACTATGAGAAAAATACATTTTTGTTGATTAAGCTACCTACTTGATAGTATTTTGATATGGCAGCCTGAGCTTAGACATGCTGGCTTTGTCACATTTCTCCTTTAAGAGTCTTTGCAATTGTTCTTTTTCTTTTTCTTTTTTTTAGTGAGAGACAGACAGACAGGAAGGGAGAAAGATGAGAAGCATCAACTCATAGTTGCAGCACTTTAGTTGTTCATTGATTGCTTCTCATATGTGCCTTGTACTGGGGGGCGGGGGGGCTCCAGCCGAACCAATGACCCCTTGCTCAAGCCAGCAATCTTGGGCTTTAAGCTAGCAACCTTGAGTTTCAAGCCAGTGACTTTTGGGCTCCAGCCAATGACCACAGAATCATATTTATGATCCCACACTCAAGCCGGCAACCACACTCTCAAGCTGGATGAGCCCGTGCTCAAGCTGGTGACCTGGGGGTTTCGAACCTGGTGTCCTCAGCATCCCAGGTTGACAATCTGTTTACTGTGCCACCACTGGTCAGGCATCGCAATTTTGTTTTTCTTTCTCTATTCTGAGCAGTCTGTGCATCTCACTGTGTGCTTTCTAAGTCACTGTGTATCTTCTTCCCAAAATGCAACTCCTACGTACACATCTCTTTTGAAACTCAAAATAATCCTGAGGTGGTCCAGGAAGATTGTCATGTCCTAGATCATATTGGAAGTCACAACAAAGAGGACTGGAATTCAGGGATTTAGACATTTCTTGGTAGTTTTTCACCAAATTGTGTGAAAATGATTTATTTTGTAAGTGAAAAATATTGTAGATCACAAGATTGATTGGATAAATTTGTGAATTATAAGAAAAGGTTAAACACAGAAATCATGTTTATTATCAGGTCTACCGGAAAGTTCTGTCCGTTTCTATCACAACAAGTTTCGACACGTAAGCACATGTTTATTTGGTGCATGTGTGCCTCTCTCTTTTTATCACTTAATGTATACATACTGACATAGCAAATTAACCAAAACAAAGTTGATTCACATTAGTCTTATGTGAAGCGATAGTGTGCCCATGGCTACTAATAAAGTTCATTTACACAACTGTAATTTTTACAAATCTCAACAAGGAAGAAATGCTACAGAAGCATGTAGAAATTTATTGAAAGTGTTTGGTGAAGGTACAGTTTCTGATAGGACATGCAGAAATAGTTCAAAAAATTCAAAACAGGTGATTTTGACCTTTCTGATAAGCTACGTTCTGGGCGACCATCTTTGATCGATGACAATGTTGTTAAGACCATGTTGGAGCAAGATCCTTTTCTGAAAACATCGGAGATCGCAGAAAGGCTTAATTCAGCTCAGCAAACCATTTCAGACCATATTCGGAAGATAGGATTGTTGTGGAAATATTCAAGATGGGTGTCACATGAATTAAGTCAGAAGAATTTGGATGATCGAGTCATCATTTGCACATCTCTGCTTGCTCGGAACAAAATCGAGCCCTTCTTGAACCGGATGAGAACTGGAAATGAAAAGTGGATTACCTACGAAAACATCGTAAGGAAAAGGGCATATTGTGAACCCGGAAAACCTAGCCCTTCCACCTCTAAACCAAATTTGACTCTGAATAAGAGAATGTTGTGTATATGGTGGGACATTCGAGGACCAATACATTATGAGCTTTTAAAACCAAACGAAAAGCTCAATTCGGAGAAGTATTGTCAGCAACTGGATAATTTAAAGACAGCAGTCCAGGAAAAGAGGCCGGCGATGTCCAATAGGAAAAACATCATACTGCATCATGATAATGCCAGGCCACATGCTGCTTTGGGGACTCGTCAAAAAATTGCAGAACTAGGCTGGGAAATTCTGTCGCATCCACCATATTCCCCGGACTTAGCACTCTCCAACTATCACTTGTTTTTGTCCTTACAAAATTTTTTGAAGGGCAAAAAATTCAAAAATGGAGAAGATATCAAACAAGCACTGGTTCAGTTTTTCGCATCAAAAGATAAAACATTTTTGCAAAAATGGGCTATACAAATTGCCCTCACGCTGGCAAGAAGTCATTAATAATAATGGCATTATATTATTTAATAAAGTTTATTGACAGTAAGAAAAATTTGTATTTTGTTTTATTCCAAAAACGGACAGAACTTTCTGGTAGACCATATATATAGTTGATAAATTTTTTGTTAAAATTAATCTGAAATTGCATCTGTTTACAAAAATGTAGAACAGTGTTTTTCAACCACCAATCCACAGATCAGTGCAAGTCTGCAAAAAAGTTAATCATCCTGATGTATGAGATTATAGACCTGCCCTGGCTGGTTGGCTCAGTTGATGCAGTGTCGACCTGGCATATGGATGTCCCAATTTCGATTCCCAGTCAGGGCACACAGGAGAAGCAACCATCTGCTTTTCTCCCCCTCCCTCTCCCCCTCCCCCTCCTCTCTCTCTTCCTCTCCCACAGCCAGTGGCTCAGTTGGTTCAAATGTCATACCAGGTGCTGAGGATAGCTTTGTTGATTTGAGTATTGGTCCCTGATGGGGGTTGCCAGGTAGATCCCAGTCAGGGCACATGTGGGAGTCTGTCTCACTGTCTCCCCTCCTCTCACTAAAAAGAGGGGAAAAATTATAGACTCAGTGATGTTAGTCAAATTGCTTAGTCAGAGTGATGGCTGCCTTAGTGGTCCCCGAAATAATTCTACTATTTTCACTGGTCCCCAAGTGTAAAAAGGTTGAAAACCACTGATCTAGACCATAAAGTCTTCAGGTATAGGACTTTACCCCAAGATACTAATTAAAAAATAATATTTTGATTGCCTTAGGCCAGAATTTGCCAAACTTTACCATCCCCTATGGCAGGGGTCCCCAAACTACGGCCCGAGGGCCACATGCGGCCCCCTGAGGCCATTTATCCGGCCCTCGCAGCACTTCCGGAAGGGGCACCTCTTTCATCGGTGGTCAGTGAGAGGAGCATAGTTCCTATTGAAATACTGGTCAGTTGGTTGATTTAAATGTACTTGTTCTTTATTTTAAATATTGTATTTGTTCCCGTTTTGGTTTTTTACTTTAAAATAAGATATGTGCAGTGTGCATGGGGATTTGTTCATAGTTTTTTTTTATAGTCCGGCCCTCCAACGGTCTGAGGGACAGTGAACTGGCCCCCTGTGTAAAAAGTTTGGGGACCCCTGCCCTATGGTTTTATGGTCTTAAATAACCTCTGTTTGTGCATTTATATTACCTGCTTGGCCTTGTAAGCATTTGAGTTTGTAAATTCTAGTGTAAATCATAAATTATCTAACAGCTGAGATACAGCATCAAGTGGTAAGATTAGTTAGGGCAAACCAAGAAGAAGGCTGGATCTAGGTAGCAAGTAGAATATAAGCCCCATGACCAAGAAAGCCTACCTGACTCATTCTCTATTGCAGGGGTCAGGAACCTATGGCTCGCGAGCCAGATGTGGCTCTTTTGATGGCTGCATCTGGCTCGCAGACAAATCTTTAATAAAAAAAATAATAATGTTAAAAATATAAAACATTCTCATGTATTACAATCCATTCATTTCCTACCACTCATGTTCATGGTTACGGGTGGCTGGAGCCAATCACAGCTGTCCTCTGGGACAACACCAAATTTTTATTGGATAATGCATAATGTACACGGGTCGTTGTATGGCTCTCATGGAATTACATTTTAAAATATGTGGCGTTCATGGCTCTCTCAGCCAAAAAGGTTCCTGACCCCTGCTCTATTGTCTCCCCTACTAACTTATAGACCGTGGAGTTGAATGAATGCATGGTTACCTTGTCTCCTCTTCACAACCTCTTAGCCTGTATATTACTTGTCCCCAGATTCTCCAAGTGAAAGGAATGATCCTGGCTCTACTTTTCCTCTGGCCCACAGACTCCTTGGACTCCCTGTAAATCCTTGTTTGATGCCCTAGTTCCCATTGAGCCACTAATTAATAAGATTACACTTAATCTGTGGGTCTGGGTCTAGTCCAGGCGTGGCCAACAGTTTTTGCCCCCGGGCCAGATTAGAAAGAAAACTTTTTTCATGGGCCGGACGAAATATTGCAATTAAAAAATGTTAAATACAAAAACAATTCGTTTAAGTAAACAAAATTTTGTTATGTGATTTATTTATGAATAAATGTGAGTGAAAAAAATTTAATATACAATATTTTAATAAAAATATAATTACTTAATATATAAATATCCAAACTATCGCAATCAATCGAAACAATATTAATAGAATGAGCTTGAAGGGGTTATATCGCAAATAAAACAATTATTTTGTTTCACAAATAGCCTGGACATGTTTTCAGTTAGCAACTGCAGCTATTGTCATGCTATAATGCCACTTGATTCAGCACACTTGACCACAAAAATAACGAATTGTTTGACCTTGGGTGCACACTGGCAAACTCTGCCTAAAAGAATGTGGGTTTCACATCGCCGCTAAACGTCAAACAGTTCATATCAAGTACAGACGAGTATGAAAGTTGTAAATCTATACAATGGAATTTTTTTAAAAAATAAACAAGTATCGCGAATCCATTCGACCAATTATTGAAAGTTAACCCTAGATTAGTCACATGCGGAATTCTTTTCTACGCATCACTATCTTCTTAAATATCTCGATTTCCAATAATCAAAGACACTGCCGCTTCTGAGTAGCTGAGATTTTAAAGTAGCGGAGAATATTAAAAATTTAATCGCGGGCCACATAAATTCATCTTTGGCCATGCCTGGTCTAGTCCCTTTTAGTGTATCATTTCCATAAACCTTGAATACTGGAAGTAGGAGTAGAAACAAGATCTATTTGTCTTGATTATGTAAGCTATTAGGGAGGAAAGAGGCATAGAAAATAGATAAAAGTAAATGATCAGAAAGCTGTTCAGGCTGACTTTGAAACGTGTCATTCAGACACACAGCCCCAACTCTGCCATCCCTATAGAAGCCCCTTATTTTTACTGTATTGCTATTGTCTTAAAACTCACATTTATATAAAGAAAAAGATGTTTGTAAAGAAAGGGACACCTTCTACATTGCCATGAAGTAAGGATAACATAGGTGACCATACCATAATTCCTCAGCATTTACCATTCAGTGATTACACTGCAACTTTATGTCTTCTGTTTTAGGAATATAAGTGTATTTAAATTGCTAGTTTTTACTGTAAATAAAATCTGTTTGTTAACGAAATTTGCTCTAAAGTTTCAACCCTGATATTTAGTGTCTAAAAATAAAAATAGTTTATACATTTTTTTTAAGTGAGAGGAGAGACAGACAGACTCCCATATGTGCCCCGATTGGAATCCACCTGGCAACCCCCGTCTGGGGACCAATGCACTCGAATCAATTAAGCCATGACTGTGCAAGGGGAAGTGAGAGAGAAAGAGAGAGAGAGAGAAAAAAAAAGGGGGGGAAGGGTGGAGGAGCAGATGGTCGCTTCTCCTGTGTACCCTGACTAGGAATTGAGCCTAGGTTTTCCACACACTGGGTTGATGCTCTACCACTGAGCCAACCAGGCAGGGCCTTATTTATAGATTTGATGAAGAAAGATTGTAGGAGGTTAACTGGAGAGAGTTACAGTTACATTCATGTAGTGCCCCTTGAAACTAAAGGATCATCTATACTTATCTAATGGATAACTATACAAATAACATGAACCAGGTTTCATGGACAGACTATAAGGGTAGGGGTTGAGGAAGCTGGGACCCAGTGATATATATATTTGAAGGAATTTATGGGTGAAATGGGGAAACTGCTGGTCAGAACAATAACATTGGCTATACCAGCAGACAGCAGCTACAATGTGACTCTTACCTCTTGAGAAAATTTCTAGGAGGACCCCAATAAAGTATAGAAGATGGGTGAGTTTTCCCGCTATTCATGATGAAGTCTGTTACCATGTATTCTATGGACCAGCATCAGAGCATTGCCTCAAAGCTTGTTAGAAATACATAATCAGCCTGACCTGTGGTGGCGCAGTGGATAAAGCGTCAACCTAGAAATGCTGAGGTTGCCGGTTCGAAACCCTGGGCTTGCCTGGTCAAGGCACATATGGGAGTTGATGCTTCCAGCTCTCCCCCCTTCTCTCTCTCTCTTTCTGTCTCTCCCTCTCTTTCTGTCTCTCCTTCTCTCTCTCCTCTCTAAAAATGAATAAATAAAATAAAAAAAATACATAATCATAAACCCCACCTAAGACCTACTGGATTAGAATCTGCATTTCAACAAGAACATTGGAGTTCAAGAAGCACTGGCCTACAATAAGAGAGTAAGAAATTGCTTCACAGATTATTGAGCATAATCTCCAGGAAAAAAGAACCATGCTTGACTAATCTGTTAAGGTTTTTTTTAATGGGAATTAAATATGTATATACATGGATAAAGGTTAGCACCACATTATTCAGAGCATAATCTTGATCAGATGAAAATGGGCCCAGATACAGAATCCTGGCAGACCCAAAGGATGGCATGATCCAGGGTGGGGGTAGTATGTTAGGTAAATTTTTAGCTAGAGAATTGTTATTTTCAGAAGGAATATGTGAAGACTTAAATTTGGAAAATGGATCCAGTGCTAGAGATACTTTTTGAAGAAGAAAGAAGGGTAGAAGACAAACCAAACCTGTGAGCCAAGGTCAAAGAAGACTCTTTGAACTGAGCAGTTAGCTTGGAGAGGAGGAGAACAGGCTTGTTCCCAATAAGTTAATACTGGGCTGGTGAGTCAGCATCAGGAGGTTGTCGGAACAGTGGCCAGGAATTCAAATGCTGGTGGTTGGAACTACCAAGTGACTGGAGTGTAAAGCATGAATGCAGTCCCCAGAGATAGGGATTTGAAGGTCAGAGCAAGACTGACTCAGTGTAAGTATGCTTATAAATAAAAGCCCTACACATGTCCCTCTTCCAGGACTGACTGGCCTGGGGAAATGAGGAGATAGATAGTATACCTGCAAGCATGTGAGTGTATTAAACACCATTACAGTTCTTTTTTAAACTTCATCGTTTGACACTTGCCATGCCAAAAGCTATTTAGGAGAATAATGATCAAAGGAATAGGCAGCTAAAACATTACTGTTGACTTAAACATCAATACTCTTTGATTTGAAAAGAAGATAATAGAACATGGTTAAAGTCAGGTGATCTGAATAAAGTAAATTAGAAATTGTTCACAAGCAACAGGCATTCCATGAAGTTTTATGTAAAGTAAATTTGAATTAAGAAAAGGAAGAACTATATAATGTGGACTAGTTAACTTACTGCGCTTGCGTGTGACAGTCAAGTAAAATGAGAAGATTGCACAGAGGATATGGCGTTGATCTGGAACGCTGAGGTCGCAGGTTTGAAATCTCTGACTTGCCGGGTCAAGGCACATATGAGAAGCAACTACTATTACGAGCTGAATCTTTCTGCTCCTTCCCCCACTCATTAAAATAAATTTTAAAAAATAAAATCTTTTTTAAAAAGGCAGAAAACAAAGGCACTCATGTGAGATAGATGACTTGCTGGCCCTGGAGAGCACTCGATTCCATGACCAGTGGTTGTAGGGACTGGTGTGCAGAGGGAGGATTTGGGGCAAGCAGTACGGAGCGGTTGCCATAGGTGGAGCTCGGGGTCCTAGAACTGAAGCTATTTAGAAGAGTACAAAAGGACTTAGAGTTTGGGATATTTAGGATGTGGAAGGAAATAATTGGGTATTAGAAGAATTTGTGTGGTAGTAGGAGACCCATGCCAGTTTTGTGAAGGAGTAATACAGAGATATAGGCGAGCCATATTCAAACTGGAGGGTGGTGATGGGGCACTAAGAGCTACTGAGGGATCTGATTGCTTAAAAGAACTTGAAGTGATAGCAAAGTTGAAAGACTGCTTGTCTTGGTTCTGGAGAGCTCAATTCTAATCGGGCCCCTCAGACCACTTTATTTTGGATCTGTTTGAACTATAAAATGAAGGGGCTCCATTATGTTACGTCTCAGTTCCTTTAAGCTCTTATTTTGAGCTTTGATATTGAGCTTTTTACTAAGAATATTGTCATTACTGAGTGTAAAAGTTGAGTAGAGTTATCATAGAAGACCAGATCACAGTTGATTACAGGGGACAGTTCAGGTATTTTGGAGCATGTCTCTAACTTGGAAGATGTAAAGGAGGGAATCCTGCCCTTCCACCCTAGGGTCTTTGTGAGTTCATCTAACACTATCGTGGGTGGACCACAAGTCTCATCTAATGCTGTACTTGTAATGTGTGAAGGGACACTGAATTTTCAACCCATTTTCACGGTTCTTCCCAATTTAATTGACCCGCAGTGATGTGGTTTCCCCTCTGCTGTTCTCTTACAGCTTCTCAAGATGCCGTTCATAGACCAGCGGCACACCCGGGAGCCTGTGAGAAGTGTAGACTCTCATACTCCTATTGAGCTACTGAAGCAAAATCTGCTTTTTAACATGATCACTAAGTGGTTTGTGTGCACAGTAAAGCTTGAGAAGCTGCTCCTATAGTCGTGGTTCTCAAACTTTAACAAGCAGAGTCTCCAGAATGGCTGTTAAGAATAAACTGCCTGGAGTTTCTGATTCAGTAGGTCTAGAATAGGGTGAAGAATTTGTATTGTTAACACCCTCATAACCACTAAAACTTTTACTAGAGACTGACTTTAACCACATTTTGTTTGTGATTTTCTGTTTCAGATTTTTTATTTTTCAATTACAGTTGATGTACAATATTATATTAGTTTCAGGAGTATAACTGATTAGACATATATCTTACAAAGTGATTGCCCTGATAATTCTAATAGCCATCTGATACCATACATGGTTATTACAGTATTATTGATTATTTTCCCTACACTGAACTTTAACATCCCTGTGGCTATTTTTATAGTTGGCAATTTGTACTTCTTAATCCTTTCACCTTCAGATTTGTTTTTAATCTTCCAGTAAGACTTTTATATCAATATATGTAATTTCTTGTTTAGTGTTTCTTTTGTGGAAACAGCTTTGTTGAGACATAATTCACATATCATACAACTCATCCATTTAAAAGGGTACAATTCAATGGCTTTTCATATATTCACAGATAAATGCAACCATTACCACAAGTCAACTTAAAAACATTTACATCACCTCAGAAAGAAACCAAATAAGTGGCACACAGAGGGTTTTAATAAAGGGCGGAAAAACCATTCCATATTTCATATGAACATGATGGATACATGTCTTTATACATTTATCAAAACCTATAGAATGTACAACACAAATGTGAAATGTAAACTCTGGACTTTGGGTATAATGACATGTCCATTGATTGTGAAATGTGGACCGGTCTAGTGCACATGTTAATACTGGGAGAAGCTAGGCATGTGTGTGGTATGAGGGTATGTGGGAACTCTGCACCCCCTGCTCAGTTTTGCTATGACTCTAAAGCTGATCTAAAAAATAAAGTCAATTTTTTTAAAAATAAGGAAACCCTATATCCTTTAGCTATCACCCCAACCCCACATCCCACCAAACCTAAGCAACCATTAATTACCTTGTATTTCTTCTGCATGGTACAAATCTTTAACAAGGTTCCAGATGTATTATTAATAATAATTACCATTTATTAGGAGTTTAATAAGTGCAAACAGTTACATCATGTAACTTCATCTTCATGACAACTCTGAGGTTGACATTTATTGTCATCTCAAAACTGAGGATGTTGAAGCTTAAGACAGTTACTTGTAACATAGCCAGTAAATGGTGAAACTGCCATTCTGTGCCAGGTCTTTCATTCCAAATCTCATGACATATATTGTTAATAAACTAAAATTTGAAGCTATACAATCTCTATGAGAACTGTTACTAACATATTTTAAAATGAATTGGAAATGCTTAAGCCAGGGGTCCCCAAACTTTTTACACAGTGGGCCAGTTCACTGTCCCTCAGACTGTTGGAGGGCCGGACTATAAAAAAAAAACTATGAACAAATCCCTATGCACACTGCACATATCTTATTTTAAAGTAAAAAAACAAAACAGAAACAAATACAATATTTAAAATAAAGAACAAGTAAATTTAAATCAACAAACTGACCATTATTTCAATGGGAACTATGCTCCTCTCACCACCAATGAAAGAGGTGCCCCTTCCAGAAGTGTGGCGGGGGCCAGATAAATGGCCTCAGGGGGCTGCATGCAGCCCGCAGGCCGTAGTTTGGGGACCCCTGGCTTAAGCTGTTTAGTTTTGTTAGCTTGCTCATGAAACTTGCTGCAGGTTCCACATTCAATCTAGTCTACAGTATATATGGTTATACTTTCTTTTATATTCATCTTGCATTAAAATTTGTGGATTTTTTTTCTATTTTAAATAACTTAACCAACTGTAGGAACTAAGATAAGTTGTTTAATGTCTCCGAACCTCCATTTTTATCTACGGGTTAGAATAGGGTTTGATCGTGTTGTTATAAAGATTGAATGAAATAGTGCCTGTAAAATACTGTACTTAACACATTGCCTGGTACAAATGTTCTCAATAAACATTATAAATGGCATTTTATTATAGAGATTAAATGATCTATTACTTATAACTTATCAATTATTTACAAAACATTTTATTGAATTTATTGGGGTGACATTGGCTAATAAAATTATACAGGTCTCTGGTGTGCAATTCTATAATGCATTGTCTGTATATTGCATTGTGTGTTCACCACTCCAAGTCTCCCTCCATCACCATCTATCACCCCTCTATCCTACTCCACTTCCCCCACACCCCTTTTCTCTCCTTTAGTTCCTACACTGTTGTCTATGGCTGTAAGATTTTTTTCTTTGCTTAATTCCTTTACCTTGTTTACCCAGTGGAAATGGGTGTTGGGGAGCTGGTTGGTTAAAGATTAATTTTGACCTAGTAATTCTCATATCAATGAGTTTTACTTTTATCAGTAATAAATTTTTTACTATTATAGGAAATATTGTAATCCTTTTATAGCAATAAATCTTACTTATATTTGGACATCTTACTTCTTGGGCATTGAAGGTTTTTTTTTAATCTCTTAGTTTTTGTAATTATAAAAATAACACTAAATAATTACAATTGTGTGAAAGGAGGTAATATTTCTGTATCAATATGGAAAACCTAATTTTTAAAATTTAAATTTTAGGAAAGCTATAGAGCACTACATAGTATGATTTTATTTATCTCATATGTGTAAAACAAATTACATATTTATATTTGCTATATATATCTTAAATATTTATAGATAGTATTTGAAAAGATATAAAAGAAACCCCTAAGAGTGTAACTGTAAGAACCAGGGTAGGGCGGAAAGACTGTATATCTTTCTGTTCTGTTTCAAAGCTTTTTTCTTTTTAAAGTTTCTCTTTCCAGTCTTTTCACACTCTCACCTTTGTCTTTGTTTTCCTCACTCGTTTGTTTCTTTTTTTTAGTAGTCTGGTGTGTTTCTCTCCACATCCTTCATCAGGCTCACATAAATGTACAGCTATATACCATATAAGGAGCTTGGGGGGATAATTTCTTTTGTAAAAATAGAATTACACTATAGATATCTTTCTGGAACTTGCTTTTCTCATGATAGACTCCTGTTTCTTCAGATGGATATAGTTGATTCTTTTTGATAGCTGTGTATCATGTATACCATAATGTAATGGGCTTCTTATTGGTGGAAGTTGTTGATTTTTTCTTTTTTGCTGTAGCAAATAATACTGTGGTTTATATCCTTATACATTTATCTTTGTGCATTTGTGTAATATATCTGTAGGAGATGAATCAGAATTCTATGTATTAAAGTGTTTGATACTGCCATTTGTCTGTTGGAAAGTTTATACCATTTCAACAGCAATGTACGCAATAACTTAAATCCTTTAAATATTATTCCTCTCCCAAAAGAGCTTAGTAGAATGGCTGGTTCCAGATCTGTGGCAGGTAAAGGATAAATTCAGCATAGGACATCTTGTGCCAAAAAACATGGGAAATCCTGAAAGACTAATGGGTTCCTGTCAAAGCGAATTGTTTGAAGGGAATTGTGATGTAGAATGATCTTCTAATTACCTAAAGATGTTTCATCATTTCATACTCTCACCCGCATGTACCCTGTTTATTCTTTTCAGTCAATTCTTACCTGTTGTCTTTCTTTTATTACCCAGTAGTGGGAAATGAGGCAAAAGGAAAAAATATTTTTCTAGCTCTTCTTTTTCCTCACTTTAAACTGGATTGGTCTTTTTTAATAGGCAGTTGCAGAATCTTCAAAACTTGAGAATTCTCTGGTTCTTTTCCAAAGAGAGCACTTAGAAATAATAATATACTTAAAAAAACACCCAAGTTACTCATAGAATATGGAAGGTACTACAGGTTAAGGGATTTCAAATGGATTTTTTTCCCCTTAAGTGAGAAGCAGGGAGGCAGAGAGACAGACTCCTGTATGCACCCAAACCAGGACCAGGATCTACCTGGCAAGTCCCCTATGGGACAATGCTCTGCCCATCTTAGGCCATTTCTCCATTGCTCAGCAACCGAGCTATTTTAGTGCCTAAGTCCAGGCCATGGAGCCATCCTAGCTCCCGGGGTCAACTTACTCCAACTGAGCCATGGCTACAGGAGGGGAAGAGAGAGATAGAGAGAAAGAAGGGAGAGGGGGAGGGGTGAAGAACATGGTCACATCTCATGTGTGTCCTGACTGCAAATCGAACCTAGGATATCCACACACTGGGCCAAAGCTCTATCGCTAAGCCAACCGGCCAGGGCCAGATTTTCTTTTATAGAACATAAACAGTGAAGTAACAACTCCTAAGGGATTGGGAAGGAAATTTTTATTCAGGCTGTGAAGGGAATATTGAAATTATTACATCATAGCAAAAATCCTCCTAGGGATATGGCTCGCATAACAGGGCCATAATTGTATCCCCATAAGAAGCGACTTTCTTAAAGACTGTGTTCTAGGCAAATGTGTATAGTTTTAGTATCCTCAAACAAGGAAAAACAAATTCATTGGAAGACCTTCCCTCTTAAGGAAATGTGGTCAAACCTGTTTATAAGTAGCTTTATTAAAATCTTTAATTGTTGGCAAGCCAAAATATTGCCAGTGTGAAAATTATTATTCATGTTCTAGACAGCTGCTCAGGAAGCAATCCTGCATGCATCTGGAAATGGCACAACTTTGCGATCTAAGGACTACTGTATGTTCTATAACCCTCACTGGACAACTCTCTCAAGTACCCTAGAAAATGCAGTAAGTAAATCACAGTTACTGTTTATTTGTAAACATAAAAATAATGAAAGGTGAAATAAGTGATTATTATGTTTTAGTGTAAGAACTAGTAGTATATGATTAATAAATCATAATTATTTTACTGCTTTAGCTTAAATATTTTTCTCTCTGTGGGTAAAACAACTTAGGGAATTTTAAAATACTCTAAAGGCTGATAGTAATAAAATATTTTTAATTTAAAAGAACATTCTATGAAAATAGTAGATACGTTGTCACTAAATGCAGCATTTAGGGTAATTTTTTATCATGTTAAAGACATTTCTTCTTTTCAGACTTCCAGTAGTTTGATGAATCTGACTTCCATACCACTGTGCAACGTTTCTGATATTCCTCCTGATGGAATAAAGAACAAAGCAGTCGTGGTGCAGTGGGGAAGCTGCCATTTTCTTGAAAAAGCCCGAGTTGCACAAAGAGGAGGTGCTGAAGCATTGTTGGTTGCCAATAACAGTGTCCTTGTAAGTTATAAAAAGATAACTTCTTTTGAGCTCATGATATCCAGTTTCACAGGTTGAGCTAACATCTTTGTGTGTGGCTTAGGGTCTAAGTTTTGAATAATCTCATGGTAAGATTCTTTTTAAATAAACATTCTGGTTATGATAGACCAGGGGTTGGGAACCTATGGCTCGTGAGCCAGATGTGGCTCTTTTGATGGCTGCATCTGGCTTGCAGACAAATCTTTAATAATAATATTAAAAATATAAAACATTCTCACATTACAATTCATTCATTTCCTACCACTCATGTTCATGGTTGTGGGTGGTTGGAGCCAGTCACAGCTGTCCTCCAGAACAACACCAAATTTTTATTGGATTTATTGGATAATGAGTAACGTACATGGGTCGTTGTGACGTCAGGAAGTAAACTTTCCTCCTTTTAATTAAGTAGTCAGCTAGCTAATTGCAGAAACCCTTTTGACAAAGAAGATGGCTAAAAGAAAAAAAGATGAGGAGTATCATACTTTTCAGCAGGAATGGACAGAGGAATTCACCTTTGTGGAGAGAGCAGGTTCTGCAGTGTGTCTAATATGCAATGATAAAATTGCATCGATGAAACAGTCAAATATAAAGCAGCACTTCGACACACACCATACTACATTTGCATCGAAATATCCAGCAGGGGACAGCAGGAAGAAAGCATGTCAAGAGCTACTGTGTAGAGTGCAAGCTAGTCAGCATCAACTCTGTGTTTGGACCCAACAAGGTGACTGGAATTCAGCCAGCTTTGCTGGTGCTTTAGCAATTGTGAGAAACGGAAAGCCATTCACAGATGGGGAGTATGCCAAAACATTCATGCTTGATATTGCCAATGAACTTTTTAATGACTTTTTGGATAAAGACAAGATAATCAAACGAATAAAAGAGACTCCTCTTTTGGCAAGAACTGTTCACGATCATAATACCATCATGATGGCAAATCAAACTGAGGCAACACAAGTGAAGGACATAAATGCAGCACCATTCTTTTCTCTCGCTTTGGATGAGTCAACAGACGTAAGCCATTTATCCCAGTTCAGCGTGATTGCAAGGTATGCTGTCGGTTACAACTGCGTGAGGAAAGTCTTGCTGTTTTGTCTATGAAAGAGACAACAAGAGGGGAGGATTTATTCAAGTCTTTCACTGAGTTTGCTAAAGGAAAAAAATCTACCAATAGATAAACTTATTTCAGTGTGTACTGATGGTGCTCTGTGCGTGGTGGGGAAAAACAGAAGATTCATAGCACTTCTTCCTGAACATGAAAAGAGACCCATCCTAAGTTTTCACTGCATCCTACATCAGGAGGCGCTTTGTGCTAGGATGTGTGGCGAGCAGCTTGGTGAGGTGATGTCACTGGTCATTCAGGTGGTCGACTTTACTGTTGCCCGAGCTTTAAATGATCACCAGTTTAAAACACTGCTGGATGAAGTTGGGAATAATTATCCTGGTCTGCTTCTGCACAGCAATGTGTGTTGGTTGTCAAGAGGGAAGGTGCTCAGCCGTTTCTCAGCTTATCTGAGTGAAATCCGGACTTCTCTTGAAATGAAAAATGTCGAGCATCCTGAGTTAGCTAACACTGAGTGGCTCCTGAAGTTCTACTATCTCGTGGACATGAATGAACATCTGAACCAGCTCAATGTGAAAATGCAAGGCGTTGGAAATACAGTCTTATCCCTTCAACAAGCAGTGTTTGCATTTGAAAACAAGCTGGAACTCTTCATCGCTGGCATTGAAACAGGTCATTTACTACACTTTGAAAAACTGGGAGAGTTTAAAGATGCATGCACAGCAAGTGACCCTGCTCAACTTCTTGATCTCCAGTAGCTAGCAGGCTTCACATCTAATCTCCTGCAGTCATTCAAAGTGCGCTTTGGAGAATTTCATGAGCATACTCGTCTTTTTAAATTCATCACCCATCCACACGAGTGTGCAGTGGACAGTGCCGACCTGAGTTACATCCCTGGTGTCTCCGTCAGAGATTTTGAGCTACAAGCTACTGACCTGAAGGCCTCAGACATGTGGGTGAATAAGTTCAAGTCGCTGAATGAAGATTTGGAAAGACTTGCACTACAGCAAGCAGAGTTGGCGAGCAAACACAAGTGGGGAGAAATGAAAAAACTTCAACCCACAGACTAAGTTTATTGTCAAAACTTGGAATGCGCTTCCCATCACATACCACACACTGCAGCGTGTGAGCATTGCTGTACTGACCATGTTTGGCTCTACATAGGCATGTGAGCAATCTTTCTCACATCTAAAGAATGTTAAGACCAACCTACGATCACATTTAACAGATGGAAGTCTCAACGCCTGCATGAAGCTTAACCTTCCCACGTATCAACCAGACTACAAAGCCATCAGCAAAACCATGCAGCACCAGAAGTCGCATTAATGGTAAGAAGTACTTTATTCATCATTGGTTAGCAACAGCATAACAACGTTATTAAAAAGAATTCAGAGACTTATTGTACTTTAAAAGTGTTGGTCTTACATAAAATGCACACATTTACTTGTATTTAGTGTTAAACATATTGTATGGCCCTCATGGAATTACATTTTAAAATATGTGGCGTTCATGGCTCTCTCAGCCAAAAAGGTTCCCGACCCCTGTGATAGACATTTAATTGGAAAACTTAGTTTCTTTTCTATTACTAAAGTAAATAAGTCTTTATTAGAAACACACACACATAAACACACACACACATATGTACTGGTATGTGTGTTACATGTATATGATTTACCTGTGTATATTAGTTTGAGAACTCTTGTTATAATATTAAGAACATATGAAAATTGTTTTATAACTTTAAAAAGATGTAATATTATATTTAATGGAATAATTTGAATTTTATTCTGTAAATATATTAGTATTTTATATGTTTTCATAATATGTTTTTTCTTTTAGTTTCCTCCCTCAGGGAATAAATCTGAATTTTATGATGTGGAAATACCGATTGCATTTATAACCCACAAAGACGTTAAAGATATGAAGCAGGTAAATTAGTAATTACATATTAGACAAAATTCATAAATAGTACAACTCTTTATTTTTAACCACTGATATTTAATTTAAGTTATTATACATGCTCCACTTGCTAACAAGAAGCTATAAACACCTGCCAAGTCTTTACTTGGGAAGCATTCACCTACCATTTAGCACAAAGTGTTTCAGAGCCCTGACTTTAGGAGATATTTGTTTTGATTTCTTTAAAAATTTTCTCATTGTGTGGAACATTGCACTTTCAAGATTTAATAAAACAAAATATAGCCTCATAATTTTGACAAGAGTGTATATCATGTTGTCAAAACTAGTTCTAGTGTTCTTGACTGTCTGGTATATAGTATCCATCCCGAAGTGAAATTGGAATATTGCTGCCATAGCTGCAGGAGGGAAGAAAACTAATTCCAGTGTTTAAACTTTTCATTTTTCTGCCTTTCAGACTCTTGGAGATAACATTACTGTGAAAATGTATTCTCCGTCGTGGCCTAACTTTGACTATACTATGGTGGTTATTTTTGCAATTTCTGTGTTCACTGTGGCCTTAGGAGGATACTGGAGTGGACTAATTGAACTGTAAGCTTAATTAAACTTCAGTGTTTTTTGTGATAAATGGTTAAAAATTATTGTTTGAAATCATTTTAATCCTGTAACAATATTAAAAATTCCACCTGACCTCAGAGTATCGTTCCATTAAGATCTGGTTGCAGTTTGTCCTCATACAGGTCATTTAACTTTTCACTGAGAAAGGGTCATAGGCTCCTGGCAGAGAAACACTGACATTCCATCAAAGACTCTTAAATTAAGCTGTTTCATTATCACTCCCAGGAAAGACAAAGATACTTAGTATCCTAACATGCCGATTTTTTTCAGTTGGAAGAAAATAAGCAAGAAGTGGGGAGTTTTTAGCTCCTTTCGAGTTGAGTCATTACAGTGTGACCTCATCATTCTTTTCAGTGCTTTAGGAATTCTATAGATATTTTAAATGCCCATATGTAAACTTAAATGTAGAAATGTCAAATGTACATAAAATTTGGATTTCTCTATTTAATAACAACCTAAACCCAGTATTCTTATAGTTATATATCTTTGGCTCTAGACTGGTGCAGGCAAATAGTAGAGAAAGATCAGTTCATATTTATAACTCTGAATTTAAAAAATGTGTTCAGAGCATTTCCTTTCATCCATAAAGGGCAATATATTCACCTTATGAATTAATTGATCTCTAGATTTTATTAAAAATGGCTTATTTGCAACTAAATGAAACTAATAAACGTATTTGTAATTTCTGGAAATAGTAAAATTTGATTGACTTACATCAAGAGAGAAATCTTAGGTTTTAACAAATGTAGGTTCCTGGAGTATTGATATTTAAATGTTTTACAAATTTGGAAAACATGTTTCAACATATATCACTCACATGTTTTAATGTAAACATTGTTTTTCATATGTATATGCACATTATTTTTTTAGCGAGGGGGGGGACAGACAGACAGGAAAGGATAGAGATGAGAAGCATCAACTAATAGTTGCGGCACTTTAGTTGTTCATTGATTGCTTTCTCATATGTGCCTTGACGGTGGGGGGGCCTCCAGCGGAGCCAGTGACCACTTGCTCAAGCCAATGACCTTTGGGCTCAAGCCAGCAACCATGGGGTCATGTCTATGGTCCCATGCTCAAGCCAGCAAATGCGTGCTTGAACTGGTGAGCCCACGCTTAAGCCAGCAACTTGGGGTTTTGAACCTGGGTCCTCACCATCCCAGGCGGACACTCTATTCACTGCACCACTGCCTGGCCAGGCAGCATTGTTTTTTCTTCATTAATATTAATCTTTATAAAGCATAGAATGTAAGAAGATTTCCAATTGTTTGCTAGATTATTTGTTGAAACTATAAATAATTATCTAAAAGGTACTGACTCATTAAAACTCTTTTCCCATTTAATATAGATTCACCCTGTACTTCTATTACTATGTAAGTTGTTTCTTTAGAGTAGTGCTTCTCAAACTGTAATGTGCATACAAACTGTTTTGAGATCTCATTAAAATAGAAGTTCAGATTTAGGAGGCTTGGGGTGGGACTGAGATGCTGCATTTCTAACAAGCTACCAAGGGATTTTCCTGGCCCATAGACCACTCTGTGAGTTAGCAAGGCAGGCTTCATATACATGTAAGGGAAGGTTCTTCCTCAAGAAGATAGTGATGGGAGAGGACTACATATACGCTTTTTTATTCATAAAACGTCATGATAGGCAGAAACAAAGAATTTGTTGTCTTCGATAGCCAGGTTAGGAAAGGAGATGTTCTTTACCTGTAAGCTTATGGATTTTAAAATTGAGCTGGCTGAATATAAGAGTAAGATAAAGGTAGAAAAAGTAAGTGCATTTGTGTTTGGGGTAGGGGTGGGGTGACAGTATAAAGAAAGAATATGAATCAGTGATAAAAAAGGAAAATCTCTGGGAAAGTAGAATTATTAAGAACATAAGGATTAGCATTTAGTAAGTAAAGATTAAGACTGAAAGAGAAGGGGAGAGAGAATAAGGTTTAGAGAAGGGGAATTTTGATCAGAACAGGATCTCACAACCCAGAATTACCCTGCCAAATGCAAGGTGGACCTTATGCAAAAGGGAACGATACCTTGGTTCCATAGAAAGACTTTTCAGGAGAGACTTCAAGTCCTATTATAATGAGCTCACTGGTCCTCAAGCTTCATAAACTGGAGATGGCATGGAAGAAAGCTTAGGTTCCCCCATTGCATGTGGCTCTTGAGAAATGTTTGTATTTATTTATTTTATTGATTTTTAAAGAGAGAGGAAGCAACTCATAGTTGTTTCACTTTAGTTGTTCATTGATTGCTTGTCATATGTGCCTTCACCAGGTAAGCCCAGGGTTCAAACTGGCGACCTCAGCGTTCTAGGTTGACGCTTTATATCCATTGTGCCACCACAGGCCAGGCTTGAGAAATTAAAGAGTACAATTTTTTAAAAAGACAAATTATAGTATTTTTTTTTGTATTTTTCTGAAGCTGGAAACGGGGAGAGACAGTCAGACAGACTCCCGCACGCGCCCGACCAGGATCCACCTGGCACGCCCACCAGGGGCGATGCTCTGCCCACCAGGGGGCGATTCTCTGCCCCTCTGGGGCATTGCTCTGCCGCGACCAGAGCCACTCTAGCGCCTGGGGCAGAGGCCAAGGAGCCATCCCCAGCGCCCGGGCCATCTTTGCTCCAATGGAGCCTTGGCTGCAGGAGGGGAAGAGAGAGACAGAGAGGAAGGAGGGGGGTGTGGAGAAGCAAATGGGCGCTTCTCCTATGTGCCCTGGCCGGGAATCGAACCCATGTCCCCCGCACGCCAGGCCGATGCTCTACCGCTGAGCCAACCGGCCAGGGCAAATTATAGTATTTTAATGCAATATAAATCTAGTATATGTTTTCTCTTCAAGAAATTGCCTGGTGCTTTTTTTTTTTAATGAAAAGAAGGTAGGCAGAGAGACAGACTCCCACATGTGCCCTGAATGGGTTCCACCTGACAAGCCCCCTATGGGGCAATACTCTGCCTATCTGGGGCCATTGCAACATTGCTGGACAACCAAGCTATTTTAGTGCCTGAGGCAAGATCATGGAGCCATTCTCAGCGCCTGGGGCCAACTTGCTCCTTTGAACCATGACTACAGGAGGAGAAGAGAGAGAGAGAAGGAAGGAAGAGGGGGAAGGATGGAGAAACAGATAGATGATTCCCCTGTGTGGCCTGACCAGGAATCGAACCCAGGACTTCCACACGCCAGGCCAGTGCTCTACCACTGAGCCAACCAGCCAGGGCTGCCTGGTGCTTTCTATTTCATTGAGTACGAATATATAAATCTTTTATAATTATGGCTTACATGTGTATTCTGATTTAAAAAATATGTCTTTAAATGCATCTGTTTGTAATGAGAGATATCATAGGTTGGCACATTTTCCCACTTGGGTATTACTTTTATTGAAACTTACATTAATAGCCCTGTAGCTCTACAGTTTTAGGGAGGTGCTTGTGTGTCTTTCCCCAAATTCCCTTCTCTTATCTCAGATAGCCTTCCTAAAGTCCTTTCCTGGGTCAAGGCACATACAAGAATCAGCCAGTGAAAGCATAAATAAATGAAACAACAAATTGACTTCTCTTTTTCTCTTTTTCAAAATAAATAAATAAATGAAAAAAGTTAATGGTTGCCTAACCAGGTGGTGGTGCAGGAGACAGAGCGTTGACCTGGGACCCTGAGGAACAAGGTTTGAATTCCCAAGGTCTCCAGCTTAAGCACAGGCTCATATGACTTGAGCACAGGCTTACCAGCTTGAGCACAGGGTCGCCAGCTTGAGCTTGGGATCATAGACATGAGCCCGTGGTCACTGGCTTGAGCCCAAAGATTGCTGGCTTGAAGCCCAAGGTCACTGGCTTGAGCCCAAGTTCTCTGAGCAAGGCGTCACTGGTTCAGCTGGAGCCCCCTGGTCAAGGTACAAATGAGAAAGCAATCAGTGAACAACTAAGGTGCCGTGACTACGAGTTGATGCTTCTTATCTCTTTTCCTTCCTATCTGTCCTCTCTCTCTCACTAAAAAAACAAACAAACAAAAAAGCCTGACCAGGTAGTGGTGCAGTGGATAGAGTTTTGGACTGGGATGCGGAAAGACCCAGATTCAAGACCCCGAGGTCGCCAGCTTGAGCGTGGGCTCATCTGCTTTGAGTCAAGCTCACCAGCTTGGACCCAAGGTCGCTTACTTGAGCAAGGGGTTACTCGGTCTATTGAAGGCTCACGTCAAGGCACATGTGAGAAAGCAATCAATGAACAACTAAGGTGTCGCAACAAATAACTGATGATTAATGCTTCTCATCTCTCTCCATTCCTGTCTGTCCCTATCTATCCCTCTCTCTGACTCTCTCTCTCTGTCTCTGTAAAAAAAACAAACAAACAAAAAACCCCAAAAGTGGTTAATAACTATCTATGGGGGGTAGAATAATAGAGTTTTACTTTCTGGATTAAATATTTCTTTTTCCTTTTAAGTGTATTACTTTATAATCAATAACAAATTTAAGTTGGTGTTAAAGATTTTAAAAATAACTGTACCTGGAAGAAATTTGCTGAAGTTCCTGTGTGTGTTTATTCAGGGAAAACATGAAGGCAATGACAAACACTGAAGATAGAGAAATGAGGAGAAAGAAGGAAGAATATTTAACATTTAGTCCTCCAACAGTTGTACTATTTGTGGTCATGTGCTGTGTTATAATGGTCTTACTTTATTTCTTCTACAAATGGTTGGGTAAGAAGTTATATTTTATGGTTATTTTTAGCATGTAATCTTTTCACTTATTTTGCCAGATTTATCTTTTTCCTCTAAGGTATTCTACCTGGAACACTTAAAGGAATAATTAAAAAGTGATATTAACTTTAAATTGTTGGAAATGTTAGGTCCCTATTACTCAGAGATTAAAAAAAAAAATTCCAGTTGAACTCTTGAGATAAGAACTCTTCATGGATGACTTGAAAGAATTGCTCTGGCCTCTAAATTTCCCTCTCTGCAGATAAAGCATAAAATCCTGATGTCTAAAGAGCAGGCTAAGGACTTCTTGGTGGCTATATTTAGTTTCCTGAAATAGAAGACTATTCAAATTACTGATTTATTGTCTTTGCTTACCCCCAAAGTATAGTTAGTTAGTTTATTTGTTTATTTATTTATTTTGTCAGTTTGCAACTCAAGATGTTGGATTAGTTGAATTTTGTTTTACTGATAACAGTTAGAGTCATACTACTTCTAAAGACACACAGCCTGTGGTCTGATACTTTTTCCTGTAGGTAAGTAGGGGTAAGAACATACTGTCTTGTCCAGGCCCTGGACATTCTTCTTAATTGTCTGAGAGGATGGAAATTTGCCATCTCTGGCTGATATACAGCACAAAGAGGAGATGGTAAGACCAGGAAAAGGGGATGTGTGCCTGATGAGAACTAGCAAAAACACTTTGTAAAAACCACCAAAGGCTACAATGCTTATTTGGAAATATTAGAGTAATTTTCCAGACTAGAAAACTGAGGCCCTGAGGTTAGTTTCAGCTTATTTGATTTCTCATGTCCAGTGGCAGAAATTTAAAAAATCTGACCAATGACATATAGTTCCTATTAGAAAAGTATTTTGCTTTGAATATGACTGATACATCAATCTGTTTCTGGGAGAGTGGGTTCTAGAGTGTTATTTGTATTATGTTGTAATTTTTCTATTTTAATAGCCTTTGATTGTTTGTATCTATCCCTTAGTCAATTTTTTTTTTATAGAAAATAAGAGGTTCCTGTACACTGTCCTAAAACATGTTTTAATTTTTGGTGAGATATTTCCATAAGCTGATAGCTCTTTTAAAAGTTGACTCTGTTTATAAATGTAATTTTTGATGTAGGAGAAAAATCATTAAACCTCAAGGTTATCCCAGGACATGGGATTTAAATATAACTCCATGATTATCTTATGTGATACTGTAATATTTAATTCCAAATGGTTTCTTATGGCTAAATATGCTGACTTTTTTTAGTATCTCAAATAATGAGACTATACTACATTGCTAAGATTCTCCTTACTATATATCTTATGATTGTCATGCTCAAGGAAGTAACTAAAGACAGTTATATTAACCAAACTCTTTTCTATGCCCAGTTATTTTCTTAGCTATAGTATGACACTAAATGAGACACCGAAAATCTGTTTGAGTTTCAAGAGCCTGATTTCTACCAGTGTTTTAAAACTTGGATTGGAAACCTTTCATGGATGATCTACCAATCTTTACTTGGCAATCTTTGGCTATCTTACTATCTATAATACCATATGTAACCAATAGATAAAATAACAACAAATAACAGATAAAACTTATTATGTGCCAGACACTGTTGTAAGCATTTTATACATAGTAACTTATATAAATTCTCACAATAATCCTGACATGGGTATTATTACATTTCATATTTTAAAGATGAGACTCAAGGGACTAAAAAGTAATTTGTTCAAAACCGTCAGTTAAGAAGTAGCTCTCCCTGATTTACTGTCTTTAGATTACTTTCTCTTACCTGCAGAACAGTAATAGTTTTCTGCAATTTAGTGGAATTTGAAAAATTTAGGTAAAATTTGTTTTTCTGTTGTCAAATTTTGATTAGGAGATGAATATTTTTTATTTTAGAATATAATAATCCTCCCCCATTTGAACAACAAAGAAATCATGTTTTTAATTTTAAAGAATTCTCAAATAATATAGCTATTATAGAAGAACACTTGCCAATTTTGACTGCCTTAGTATTGTATCATAACAAAGAGGTTTGTTTAAATGGATTTGGTTTTACCACAGGTCAAATTATAGATAAATTCTACCTTAGGAAAATATAGATAGTGTGGCTAATGTCTAAGGTGTCAGTTCTCATTTCTAAGCTGCATTTAAAAAAATCTTTATAATGGTTTATTAATTCTTCCATTTCTTACATTAAAATTACATTTTCATACATGTCTGCAGCTCACTTCATAGAACTTTTTTTTTTAGGGTGAGAGGCAGGGAGCTAGTCATGCAGACTCCGACATGCACCCTGACCAGGACCCACCCAACTACATCTTGGGTTGATGCTCAAGTACCAAGCTATTTTTAGCACCTGAGGCTGATGCACTCCAACGGAGCTATACTCAGAGCCTGGGCCACTCAGTTGAGCCAGTGGCTGTGGGAGTGGAAGAGGGAGAGGGAGGAGGACAGAAGCAGATGGTCGCTTCTCCTGTGTGCCCTGACCGAGAATCAAACCCAGGACATCCACACGCTGGGCCGACACTATCTAGTGAGCCACCAGCCATTGGCCCATAGAACTATTTACCATAACAAACATGTCAGTATGAATCATTGAATGATAGTAAATGCAGAGCCAGTCCCTTAAGCAACCTTACCAGTGTACAATGGAACTAAAACTACAAAATACTCTTAAAACTCAAAGACCAAAATATTTTTGGTCAGTTTAGTAACCAATTCAGATTATAATATGGTCATTGCATTGAAAGTATCATGAACCAAGAGAAAGCTAAAGAATTAATACTACTGTGTAAATATCTTCTTGTTATATTTTTTCCTGTTCTCATATAACTGTGTTTTTTTTCTAGTTTATGTTATGATAGCAATTTTCTGCATAGCCTCCGCGATGAGTCTGTACAACTGTCTGGTTGCACTGATTTCTACGATACCATATGGACAGTGCGCGTACGTATCTCTTATGAGGAATTCTGTAATGTTGGTTTTTGTCATTTAAGACAATACAAGAAAAAGTAGGAGTCTTATATTAAACCTGTGCAGTTCACATACATGTGGCTATTTAAATTTAAATTAAGATTAAATAAAGTTAAAATGTGTATCCTTAGTCTTAGCCACGTTATTTCATGTGCTAAATAGCTACATGATGCTAATGGCTGCTGTATTGAATGGTACCAATATGGAATATTTTTTATCATCACAGAAAGTTCCATTTAACTGATAAACATTTTATTTTATTACATTTTACTTAAAATAAAGACTTTTAAATTGGTATTTCAATAGCTTTCTTGTGGCTGTGGTTAACATTTGTCATTTCTCATATTAACTGAACATTTTATTTCATCTGCAGGGTAAACTAACCTGTTTCCACTTGGGTTTTTTTTTCTTTATTTTAGGATTGTGTGTTGTGGCAAAAGCATTGAAGTGAGACGTATCTTTCTCTCTGGACTATGCATAGCAGTAACTGCTGTTTGGGCCGTGTTTAGAAATGAAGACAGGTATAAACACTTGATTTATTTGCTTTTAGGTTACAGATGGATTATTTTATGTCTTGCCCTGATAGTTATTCATTGTCATTATTATGCAAGTTTTTGCTTTTATCCAAGAATACCATAGTTTTGAAAAAAGTTACCTGTTAAATAAGCAGATCTTGTGCTAACAGACTTGAGGTCATATAGAAAAGGAAATATGAATCATGATTTAAACATTTAAGCTGAAGTAGACATAATTATATGCTTAATTATGGAGTACAATTCAGCTATAAAGAATGAAATTTTTTATGAATTGCTGTGCAGTGATTTCTAAAATATATTTTTAAGTGAAAAAATGCAAAGTGCAAAAGAATATAAGTATGCTAGAGCAGTGGTCCCCAACCTCCCGGCCGCAGACCGGTACCAGTCCATGGGCCATTTGGTACTGGTCCACAGAGAAAGAATAAATAACTTACATTATTTCCGTTTTATTTATATTTAAGTCTGAACGATGTTTTATTTTTTTTTTTAATATTAATATTTTTTTTATTAAATTTAATGCAGTGACATTGATAAATCAGGGTACATATGTTGAGAGAAAATATCTCTAGATTATTTTGACATTTGATTGTGCTGTATACCCCTCCCGCAAAGTTAAATTGTCTTCTGTCACCTTCTATCTGGTTTTCTTTGTGCCCCTCCCCTCCCCTAACCCCTCTCTCCTTCTTCACCCCCTCCCCCCTCCCCCAACCCCCCCCGCCCCTGTTGCCATCACATTCTTGTTCATGTCTCTGAGTCTCATTTTTATGTCCCTTTTATGTATGGATTCATCTCAGTTTTTTTTCTGATTTACTTATTTCACTCCGTATAATGTTATCAAGGTCCATCCATGCTATTGTAAATGATCCGATGTCATCATTTCTTATGGCTGAGTAGTATTTCATAGTATATATGTACCAAAGTTTTTTAATCCACTCGTCCTCTGACGGACACTTGGGCTGTTTCCAGATCTTCGCTATTGTGAACAATGCTGCCACAAACATGCGGGTGCATTTCTCCTTTTCGAGCCGTTCTATGGTGTCCTTGGGGTATATTCCTAAAAGTGGGATAGCTGGGTCAAAAGGCGGTTCGATTTTCAGTTTTTTGAGGAATCCCCATACTGTTTTCCACAGTGGCTGCACCAGTCTGCATTCCCACCAGCAGTGCAGGAGGGTCCCCTTTTCTCCACATCCTCGCCAGCACTTATTCTGTGTTGTTTTGTTGATAAGCGCCATTCTGACTGGTGTAAGGTGATATCTCATTGTGGTTTTAATTTGCATTTCTCTAATGATTAGTGATATTGAGCATTTTTTCATATGCCTATTGGCCATCTGTATGTCCTCTTTGGAGAAGTGTCTATTCATCTCTTTTGCCCATTTTTGGATTGGGTTGTTTGTCTTCCTGGTGTTGAGTTTTACAAGTTCTTTATAAATTTTGGTTATTAACCCCTTATCAGATGTATTGTCAAATATGTTCTCCCATTGTGTAGTTTGTCTTTTTATTCTGTTCTTGTTGTCTTTAGCTGTGCAAAAGCTTTTTAGTTTGATATAGTCCCATTTGTTTATCCTGTCTTTTATTTCACTTCCCCGTGGAGATAAATCAGCAAATATATTGCTCCGAGAGATGTCGGAGAGCTTACTGCCTATGTTTTCTTCTAAGATGCTTATGGTTTCACGGCCTACATTCAAGTCTTATCCATTTTGAGTTTATTTTTGTGAGTGGTGTAAGCTGGTGATCTAGTTTCATTTTTTTGCAGGTAGCTGTCCAATTTTCCCAACACCATTTGTTAAAGAGGCTGTCTTTACTCCATTGTATTTCCTTACCTCCTTTGTCAAATATCAGTTGTCCATAGAACTGTGGGTTTATTTCTGGGTTCTCTGTTCTATTCCATTGATCTATATGCCTGTTCTTATGCCAGTACCAGGCTGTTTTGAGTACAATGGCCTTGTAGTATAACTTAATATCAGGAAGTGTGATACCTCCCACTTTATTCTTCTTTTTTAAGATTGCTGAGGCTATTCGTGTCCTTTTTTGGTTCCATATAAATTTTTGGAATATGTGTTCTCTATCTTTGAAGTATGTCATTGGTATTTTAATTGGTATTACATTGAATTTATAAATTGCTTTGGGTAATATAGACATTTTAATGATGTTTATTCTTCCTAACCATGAGCACGGTATATGCTTCCACTTGTTAGTATCTTCCTTGATTTCTTTTATCAATGTTTTGTAATTTTCCGAGTACAAGTCTTTAGTCTCCTTGGTTAAGTTTACTCCTAGGTACTTTATTTTTTTGGTTGTAATTGTGAAGGGGATTGTTTCCTTAATTTCTCTTTCTGACTGTTCATTGTTGGTGTATAAAAATGCTTCTGATTTCTGAGTATTGATTTTATATCCTGCCACTTTGCTGAATTTATTTATCAGGTCCAGTAGTTTTTTGACTGAGACTTTAGGGTTTTCTATATACAATATCATATCATCTGCAAATAATGATAGTTTTACTTCTTCTTTTCCAACTTGAATGCCTTTTATTTCTTCTTCTTGTCTGATTGCTGTGGCTAGGACTTCCAGGACTATGTTAAATAAGAGTGGTGAAAGGGGGCACCCCTGCCTTGTTCCTGATCTTAAGGGTATTGCTTTTAATTTTTGCCCATTGAGTATGATGTTGGCTGTGGGTTTCTCATAGATGGCTTTTATCATGTTGAGGTATGTTCCCTGTATTCCCACTTTGCTGAGAGGTTTGATCATGAATGGGTGCTGGATTTTATCAAATGCTTTTTCTGCATCTATTGAAATTATCATATGGTTTTTCTCCTTCTTTTTGTTTATGTGATGAATCACATTGATTGATTTACGAATATTGTACCAGCCTTGCCTCCCCAGAATAAATCCCACTTGATCATGGTGTATGATTTTTTCCATATATTGTTGGATCCGGTTTGCTAATATTTTGTTGAGGATTTTAGCATCTATATTCATCAGAGATATTGGCCTATAATTTTCTTTCTTTGTGTGGTCTTTGCCTGGTTTTGGAATCAGAATTATGCTCGCCTCATAAAAGGAGTTTGGAAGTCTTCCTTCCTCTTGAATTTTTTGGAATAGTTTGAGAAGGATAGGAGTTAGTTCTTCTTTGAATATTTGGTAGAATTCCGTTGTGAAGCCATCGGGCCCCGGACTTTTCTTTGTTGGGAGTTTTTTGATAACTGTTTCGATCTCCTTTGGTGTAATTGGTCTGTTTAAGTTTTCTGATTCTTCCAGATTGATTTTTGGAAGATTGTACGTTTCAAGGAATTTGTCCATTTCATCTAGGTTGTCTAGTTTTTTGGCATACAGTTCTTCATAGTATTTTCTTACAATATTTTGTATTTCTGTTGTGTCAGTTGTTATTTCTCCTGTCTCATTTCTAATTTTATTTATTTGAGTCCTCTCTCTCTTTTTCTTGGTGAGTCTACTTAAAGGTGCATCAATCTTGTTTACCTTTTCAAAGAACCAGCTCCTAGTTTCATTGATCTTCTGTATTGTTTCTTTAGCCTCTATGTCATTTATTTCTGCTCTGATCTTTATTATTTCCTTCCTTCTACTACATTTGGGCTTTACTTGCTGTTCTTTTTCTAATTCTTTTAGATGCAGGGTTAAGTTGTTTATTTGAGCTTTTTCTAGCTTCTGAAAGTGTGCCTGTAGTGCTATGAACTTCCCTCTCAGCACTGCTTTCGCTGTGTCCCATAAATTTTGAGTTGTTGTATGCTCATTGTCATTCGTTTCTAGGAATTTCTTTATTTCTTCTTTGATCTCATTCTTAATCCATTCATTATTTAATACCCTGCTATTTAGTTTCCATGTGTTTGAGAATTTTTGAGCTTTTCCGCTGTGATTCATTTCTAGTTTCATGCCGTTGTGATCGGAGAAAGTGCTTGATATGATTTCAGTCTTCTTAAATTTGTTGAGAGCACTTTTGTGCCCTAACATGTGGTCTATCCTAGAGAATGTACCATGAGCACTTGAAAAGAATGTATATTCTGCTGCTTTAGGGTGAAAGGTTCTGAAGATATCTATTAAATCGAGTTGATCTAGTGTTTCCAATAAGTCTGCTGTTTCTTTGTTAATTTTCTTTCTTGAGGATCTATCTAGTGATGTTAGTGGGGTATTGAAATCCCCTACTATTATAGTATTGCTGTTGATCTCGCCCTTTAAATCCATCAAAGTCTGTTTTATATATTTGGGTGCTCCTATATTAGGTGCATAGATATTTATAATAGTTATATCTTCCTGTTGGATTACTCCCTTTATCATTATGTAGTGGCCTTCTTTATCTCTTACTATATCCTTTGTTTTAAAGTCCAATTTGTCTGATATAAGTATTGCTACCCCAGCTTTTTTTTCATTTCCGTTTGCATGAAACATTTTTTTCCATCCTTTTACCTTCAATCTGTGTGTGTCTTTTGTTCTAAGGTGTGTCTCTTGTAGACAACATATGTATGGGTCCTGTTTTCTTATCCATGCAGCTACCCTATGTCTTTTGATTGGATCATTTAATCCATTTACATTTAAGGTTATTATTGATATGTAGTTGTTTATTGCCATTTTCTTCTTTAAAGGTGTATTCCTTTTTCTTTTTTTTTTTTCTGTATTCTTTTCCCACTTTATCTGTTTACACCAGGCCCCTTAATATTTCCTGCAGCATTGGTTTGGTTGTAATGAATTCCTTGAGTTGTTTTTTGTCTGGGAAGCTTTTTATTTCTCCTTCAATTTTAAACGATAGCCTTGCTGGATAAAGTAGTCTTGGTTGTAGGTTCTTGTTCTGCATTACTTTGAATATTTCTTGCCATTCCCTTCTGGCCTCAAGTGTTTCTGTTGAGAAGTCAGATGTCATCCTTATGGGGGCTCCTTTGTAGGTGATAACTTTTTTTTCTCTTGCAGCTTTTAATATTTTCTCTTTATCGCTTAGCTTTGGTATTTTAATTATGATGTGTCTTGGTGTAGGTTTCTTTGGGTTTCTCTTTAATGGAGTCCTCTGTGCTTCTTGGATTTGTGAGAGTTTCTCTTGCATTAATTTAGGGAAGTTTTCAGCTATGATATGATTGAACAAAGTCTCTATCCCTTGTTCTTTTTCTTCTTCTTCAGGAACCCCTATGATGCGGATGTTATTTCTCTTCATGTTGTCACAGAGCTCTCTAAGAGTTTCCTCTGACTTTTTGAGTCTTTTTTCTCTTTTCTTCTCTGCTTTCATGCCTTCATTCCAGTTGTCTTCTAACTCTCTGATTCGATCCTCTGCTCTATCTATCCTGTTTTTAATTCCTTCCATTGTGGTCTTTATTTCTGATGTTGTATTTGTCGTCTCCAACTGATTCTTTTTTATACTTGCTATTTCTTTATTTAGGTTTTCAAACTCCCCCTCCATTGTTGTTCTAAGATCCCTAAGCATCCTTACAATCATTATTTTGAACTCCGCATCTGGAAGTTTGATTATTTCCATATCACTCAGTTCATCTCTCGAAAGTGTCTCTTGTGGTTTCATTTGGATTGCACTCCTTTGTTTTCTCATCTTTTTTTTTTTTATTTGTAGAGTTGATTGAGTCTAGGCTTGGTGTTGTCTGCCTCCAGTTTTCAGTTGTGTTATTTTTAGGTCTTCGTGGGTTGGTATCAGCTATTATTTGTAATCCACTTTCGGATTTGGGCAGCTTTGAAGTCTTGATTTGTTTGTTTTCTTAACAGGTGATAGTCTTGTTAACTGATCTCAGCAGGGGGCTTCCTTGAAACTGTATCCAGGAATGCTGTGGGTGTAACCTGAGACGCTGAAGGTCTCTTCCTCCAACTAATCTCACTGGGGGCAGGGTTTTTTCTCTCAGCTTCAGTAGGGGGAGGTGTATCTCAGATATCCATGGAGACCTGAGTTACTGCCCCTCCTCCCCACTTCTTGTTTTCAGCTGTGTCTTGTGCTGATTGGAGCTGGATAGATGTCCGGAGATCTCTGATCCGGAAGCACTTCAGCTCTGTTTTGTGAAAGGTTCAGTCCCTCCCCCAGCTATGGCCGCCTCCAGCACGAATGAGTCAGCTTTTTTTTTTTTTTTTTTTTTTTTTTTTTTCCTGAAGCTGGAAACAGGGAGAGACAGTCAGACAGACTCCCGCATGCGCCTGACCGGGATCCACCCGGCACGCCCACCAGGGGCGATGCTCTGCCCATCCTGGGCGTCGCCATGTTGCGACCAGAGCCACTCTAGCGCCTGAGGCAGAGGCCACAGAGCCATCCCCAGCGCCCGGGCCATCTTTGCTCCAATGGAGCCTTGGCTGCGGGAGGGGAAGAGAGAGACAGAGAGGAAAGCGCGGCGGAGGGGTGGAGAAGCAAATGGGCGCTTCTCCTGTGTGCCCTGGCCAGGAATCGAACCCGGGTCCTCCGCACGCTAGGCCGACGCTCTACCGCTGAGCCAACTGGCCAGGGCGAGTCAGCTTTTTTATTTTGTTTCTTGCATACCTTAGCCCCTCACAGTCTGTCCCTCTCCCTGTCTTTTCCACTTGGGAGATAAGCTGGTCTTTTCAACCCACCTTGCTCCCTGGTCGCCAGGTAAGTGGCTGTGAGCAGTAGTTTCTGCTCTTTTTCCTCTGTGAAATCATCTCTGGGCTCTCAGCCTCACCCCCCCTCCTTCCCTTCCTGTAAGCAGAGGAGATTCAGGCACTCCTTACCAGGATTATTGTGGCTTCCTCTTTGCTCCTTGGTTTTTGAGAGCTGTTCTTGCAGTTCAGTGTTGGTTTTTCATGCTGATTTTTTCTAAATTGATTTGTATTCCAGTTTGGTGTTGAGAGCTGGGTGTCTGTGCATCCGCCTACTCCGCTGCCATCTTCTCTCTCCTGACTTGTTTCTTTACAAACAATTGACTTTACTCCCGATGTTTTATTTTTAAAAAATGACCAGACTCCCTCTGTTACATTTGTCTAAGACTCACTCTGGACGCTTGTCTCAGTCACGTGATACATTTATCCATCCCACCCTAAAGGCCGGTCCGTGAAAATATTTTCTGACATTAAACCGGTCCGTGATCCAAAAAAGGTTGGGGACCACTGTGCTAGAGTATAGTACCTCTCATTTAATAAAGAAAGAGATATAAGAAAATATACAAGTATTCATCTATTTGTAAGAAGGATAACCAGAAAAAAAAATATTTTAATGGTTTATTAATAAAATTATTGCCTGACCAAGCAGTGGCACAGTGGATAGAGCATCAGACCAGGACGCATAGGACCCTGGTTCGAGACCCCAAGGTTGCCAGCTTGAGCACGGGCTCATCTGGTTTGAGCAAGGCTCCCTAGCTTGAGCCCAAGGTCACTGGCTTGAGCAAGGGGTCACTCAGTCTGCTGTAGCTCCCTGGTCAAGGCACATATGAGAAAGCAATCAATGAACAACTAAGGTGCCGCAACGAAGAACTGATGCTTCTCGTCTCTCTCCCTTCCTGTCTGTCCCTTTCTTTTCCTCTCTCTGACTCTGTCTCACAAAAAAATAAATTTAAAAAAAATAAAATTATTAAAGCCCAAAGGATATAATGGCCTAAAGTTTGGGAGCAAAGTTAATATACTTTTAAGTAGCTTCAGATATGATCAATCAATTGATAATTATGCAAATCAGTTTCTGATAGAGTATGTTGCTTAGCTCTTGTTTCCTTTATGTTCTGGCTATCTGGAAATACATTAACATGAATACCCTTTGTTATAAACTACCTTTCTAGAAAGAGACATGTATAACTTCAAAGATTAAAGACAAATATGCATTTATGTCTGATATACATTCTTCTGAGGTAGGCTTTAAACTTTTCTTAGTATAGTAGTAATTATTCTACTAGGAGAGTAGATTATTAAATGTGGAGAATATGAAAGGGTTTTTTGTTATAATTGTTGCTTAGTTATTGAATCACATCATAACAATTGAACAGTTTTAGTGATAATATTCTTTTGAAAAGTTACATCAGAAAATAACTGGACAAAATAATAGAGTAACCTCTTTTGATTTTAGGTGGGCTTGGATTTTACAGGATATCTTGGGGATTGCTTTCTGTCTGAATTTAATTAAAACACTGAAGTTACCCAACTTCAAGGTAAGATATACTACTCTGCTAGTTAAAATAATTTTTTCTTTTTAAAGAAAAACTTTATTGAGGTATAATTTATATATAATAAAGTATACCCATTTTAAGTGTGAAGTTTATTGAAATTTTATAAACATATAACTTTGTAACCACTATTTCAGTCAAGTTAATATTTCTCATCAAGATCTCTGTCATGCCCTTTTGCAATCAGTCTTAAACCCTCACTTGAGGTAACCACTGATTTGTTAGCTAAAATATTTTTTAATTCAGAAAATTCTTACAGGACTAAATATCATGGAAGAACATTTCTTTGATTCAGTGATTCTTTTTCAAAAAAGATTGGGATAGAGAAGGTAAAAGTTTTAATGTGATTTGTAGAATAAAACTACAAATAGTAATAAGCATTAATGCTTTTTAAAAATAATGTTCAAATGTATGTTCACATATTTTTAACTTGAAAAATAATATCTCTTAATTTAGATATAGGAAGTTTGACCTTTAAATTTGTTTCTCTCAACAGTCATGTGTGATACTTCTAGGCCTTCTCCTCCTCTATGATGTGTTTTTTGTTTTCATAACACCATACATCACAAAGGTATGATATTTTTTAAATCCTAAAAGATGAGACTTTTAAACCTGCTCTTAGATTATTGGTTTTGCAGATATTTACCCTTCAGTGAGTTCTAATTCTCTTAAGAAAATTGTCATTGAAATTGGCCTTATACTTGAGGTGGTGAACACATAATAAATACAGTGTACAGATAATGTGTTGTAGAATTGTGCACCTGAAACCTCTATATTTTTGTTAACCAGTCTCACCCCTATAAGTTCAAATAAAAAAAGAAAAAGAAAACAGAAATGAGCCCTTTTTTTTTGTATTTTTCTGAAGTTGGAAACGGGGAGGCAGACTCCCGCATGCGCCCGACCGGGATCCACCCGGCATGCCCACCAGGGGGCGATGCTCTGCCCATCTGGGGCGTTGCTCTGTTGCAACCAGAGCCATTCTAGCACCTGAGGCCACAGAGCCATCCTCAGCGCCCGGGCCAACTTTGCTCCAATGGAGCCCTGGCTGCGGGAGGGGAAAAGAGAGTCAGAGAGGAAGGAGAGGGGAGGGGTGGAGAAGCAGATGGGCGCTTCTCCTGCGTGCCCTGGTCGGGAATCAAACCCGGGACTCCTGTGCAGCAGGCCGATGCTCTACCACTGAGCCAACTGGCGAGGGCCTAGAAATGAGCCTTTTAATAGAGGATATTTTTAAGCCTTTAAGCCATTTTACTAAATAAAAAATGATGTCTCCTGACTGATGTGAATGTGAGAATGTCTATAAATTTGCTTCCTACCCATTTTAAAGTAATGTTCTTTATAAATGACACAATGTTTGCTGTAGAAAATATAGTCAGCAAAAATAATAAAAATATGTCATTGCTACTTTCATTACCGCACTGGAAATCTAAAGACCTAGAGCAATGGTCAGTAAACTCATTAGTCAACAGAGCCAAAAGCAACAGTACAACGATTGAAATTTCTTTGAGAGCCATTATTTTTTAAACTTAAACTATATAGGTAGGTACATTCCTTATCGAGGTAGCGCCTGCACGTGGTATTTTGTGGAAGAGCCACACTCAAGGGACCAGAGAGCCGCGTGTGGCTCGCAAGCCACAGTTTGCCGATCACTGACCTGGAGTGTAGCTCTGTAACCTCATAACCTAGACCGGCCAGTTGGCTCTTTGTGCTTCGGTGACCTAAGCCATCGTGGGGAGGGGTATTACTAGCATTTCATCTTCCCTCTTCCATCAGTAAAATTCTTTTGGTTGCAGCTGATGGAACCTTGCCTCCCCTTTCTGTACTAAAATATTCCCATCTCTCCAGGCTGTGTGTAGAGGCCAGGGTGGGACTGGCCTCAGGAGAAACTAGAACACAGGGCCACGTGTGCTCCCTTTCTGCTTCTGTCCATTTGTTCATTGTCACAGACTGGCCTTTTCCATAAGGTTCAAATCAGAGCAGCTGGTAGCTCCCCGGTCATCTGTTTGTAGCTCTGGCACTAGCTCCTCGATAACGTGAGGGTGCTGTTCTCAGAATAAGGGAGAGCTGTTGGGTGAGAGTGGTGGTCTTTCATTATTTGCCCAGTTTTTCTACGTTGTCCCTATTCCTGTCTCATAAATATATATTTGATTACTGCTTAATTCTCCCACTTTCTCCATTTTTGAGTCTTGCCTTATAACTTGGTCATCTCTATATCCTTTGTCACTCTCACACGTTTAATATTTGATAGTATAATTACTACTTTTTCCCCCCACTAGTTCTTTAATCCATTCTTTAGCCACTGCCGTCTGTGAAATGACTATAAAACTCTGCACTTGCTATGATGGTGTAAGACAAGCATATGCCCCATTGGGGAGCTAAAATTGAGACTAGGTAGCAAATGTAGTTAACTGTCCCAATTAGCTACCCAAACCGTTTCACAAGCACTGTTCTGTGCCTTGATGATGAGCCATTTGACTCATTGACTTCATTTGCAGTAGTTCCACAGAAAATTATAGGACTAGTATTACGGATTATCAAAAATGTTAATTTATTAAAGCATTTTTAAAAGTTCTATCTAAAGTTGTATTAGTTTGTATCAATTTATTTGGTTCAAAATGTTTCTGTCAATTCCATCAGATCTCATAATGAAAGTAAAGCGTTCTCCCTTTTACAAAGCCATTGTCACAGGTCCACAGATCATTATATATAGTATATAACACATATAGTTTACAATGGTTATAGCTATAAACTGTAGCTAAATTCTTGTTTTAAAATAATTTTTCTGCTCTTGCCAATTAGCTCTGTCAGTTAAGAGCATTGCCCCAAAACGAGATGGTTGCTGGTTCTATACCCGGTCAGGGCACACACAGGAAGCAACCAGTGAGTACTTGACTGAGTGGAATAACAAATGAATACTTCCCTTCCTCCTCCCCTCTCTCTCCCTCCATCTCTCTCCTTCTCTCTGTCTCTTATCAATAAATAAAAAAATTAAGCGCTGTCCAGATAGTTCAGTTGGTGGGAATGTTGTCCCAGAGCATGGAGGGTGCCGGTTCGATTCCCTGGTCAGGACACATACAGGGGCAGCTTGATGTTCCTGTTTCTCTCTCCCTGCCTCTCTCAAAAATAAAAAGTAACAATAATAATTTTTCCATTCTGTTTTAGCATTAGTATTGCTTTTTAAATGTCAACCGTGTGTGCCAGCAAACTACTTCCAATCTCTAAACATAAGTTTTAGAATTTTAAAGTCTAGCGTAATAATAAAGATATATTTCAGCCCTTTTTCTTCCTCTGTGCTCAGGAAATTTTTCATCTTTTTTTCCATCTTAGTTCTCACTAGGAATGTGATTTCTAGCAATCTAATCAGGTGGAAAATATTTAAAGTGCTGTTTGTTCACGGTGTAGAATTTACTTTGACAGCTTCTTCTCATTTGGTTTGTTTTTATTGAGGCAGCAGACCTTACTTCTAGTAGGTAACTCAAAATGAAAATCAGATGCATAATTTCTGATTTTTGTGGTTCTCACTAAAAATTTTAAGGATTAAATGTTGGACATTCTAATGATATTCTTGACCCTGGTATTAGTAAACTTTAATGCGCTAGCAGAGCTGGTGGCTGTGAGTACAGGCACTAAGAGCCTGTCTTTATTTCTGTTTCATCCACCATGGTTTTTGTCCAGTATTTTGAATATAGCAGTTACTCAGATATCTTTGAATGTATGAGAGGATGTCAAGAATTCTTTTTATTTATTTATTTATTTTTAATTTATTGATTGATTTTAGAGAGAGAAGAAGGGAGGGCGAGAGAAAGACAGAAACATTTATCTTTTTCTATATGTGACCTGACTGGGGATCAAATTATAAACTTTGCACATCAGGATGATGCTGTAACCAACCAAGCCATCCTGCCAGGGTCCGGTCTTCAGTTAAGTGTTTTAAATAACAATTAGAAAACCAAACTCTTTATCTGAAAATTTAATCACATGATGGGAATTTGCTAGAAGAACCATATTCAATATTAGGTAGTTTTTTAAACTCTTGTAATTAACACTTCCGTAACCTGAAACTTAAGATGAGGAAGATTTCTGTAGCTAGGGAATTTATCCTTCTTTCTGTTTAGCTCAGGTATCAGTGAAGTCCCCTTTAAAACACTCCAGTGATTTCTCCTATGTACCCTACCCACATGTAAAATATTGTATTATAGTTAGTAAATAAAATTTTCCTAAAATTCAGCATTTATTTATCTTCAACTACCTGTTTTGGCGATACATTTAGCATAATGTGAAGTTGCTTACCTCAACATGTTTCCCTTCTCCACAACAGACTTGGTTGGCTCTCTGGAAAGAACTTTTTAAATGAACTCTTCACACAGCCCACATTAAAACAATCTGAGCCAGACACAAGGGAGGAAATTCAGCTAAGGTTAATGTTTTGATTGGGACATAAAACCAGGCAGGGCTGACATTGGACAGGAGTTAAGCTAGAGAAGCTTCTCAAGTTCTTTAGGGCTGGGTCTCTTCAAGTTTGGCTTCATTGTTATTGCTGTGAGTAGCCAGAGGTCAAATGTATATTTATTCAAATAAAGTTACCACTATTTATTACAAATCTAAATAAATGTTTTTAATTTCTTGTGTCCCTATAAATTGTTATTGCCAAAAAATGACTAAGGACACGTAGTATATGACATAATACATAGAACTAAAAGCACAAAATATTATAGCCCCTTAGAAATGCTGGATATTAGTTGTCAGTACAAATCAGTGCTCAGCATTTCACTACGAATAAGCTGTGTATGGTTTATCTGTGAGTTGTTTCTGGAAATTGTTGGGTTCTGATAAAGTGGAGCATTGTGCTCAGTGGATTTGATTTTAGACGACTCCAAATTTTGCTATTTACAGAGATTGTTTTAGGAAAAAAGCTATCTGTATTGCATTTTTTACTGATCTATAGTAGCCTATAAACTGTGGGGCCAAATCATTCTTGAATGTGGGCTGATTGTTCTCTTTAAGTGATTGTACAATTTCTTTCATCTTCCTTCTCAATTTTAGAACGGCGAGAGTATCATGATTGAACTTGCAGCTGGACCTTTTGGAAATAATGAAAAGGTAGCGATGGCAATTAAACAGAAATGGCTGCCAGTGTATGTATGTGTGTCCAGTTAATAATTTGCCTTCCTGTGTAATTCATTGGTCTTGTAGTGCATGTTAAGGTATTGTAAAACTTTATTTCTCACAAAATATAGCCCTTTTCTTAGTTATTCTAAATTATTAAATACCTATTGACTTGGGTTTCATCCTAGAATGATGGAAACTTGGTGGAAGCCACTGCTCAACCCTCAGCTCCCCATGAGAAAGTAAGGATTGTATTTCAGATATGTTCATTGGACTTTTTAAATTATACCCTCTGAGACAAGACTCTTCTTTGGGGAAAAAAATCCAGATTGAAAAAAAAAGATCTGTTTCAAGGCCTGAGTCCTATTTTTGCTAAAAAGGGTAAAAAGGTTAGATGTGGGGTTACTAGATTCTGTACGCTTAACCCTACATGTGTTTTATTTTTCCAAAACGACATATCTGTTTCTTTCAAGCTTTCTATTCACTGAGTATATATGTGTCTAGTTTATGTTCTCTGATTTCAAATTCTTCTGAATGTCCATTTTAAAATGTTAATCCAATTATTCTAATATTAATCCTTCCCTTTCTAAAAAATATGGGTAAAGATTCCTAAGAGGTTTATTGTTGGCCTTTTCTTTTTTTAATACTTACAGTTACCAGTAGTCCTCAAGGTACCAAAGCTGGCCTATTTCTCAGTTATGAGTGCATGTGTCATGCCAGTTTCGATATTGGGTTTTGGAGACATTATTGTACCAGGTAAGCAATTGTTTGTAACAATTTTGTAAAAATATACTGTTTAAATTTGTCAAATGTATAGCATCTGTTAAAACTTACCTATACCGCATTAAGTATTTCTGCCTATTGCTAGAGCTGGGATCAGTGACAAAGGAAGAAAAAAAGCATTTTGAGTGGTAGAAGACAAAACCCAATTGGTAACAACCAAAGTATATCTTCTATGGCTCAAAAAATGTCTTAGAGGAAGCAACTAGATCAGTTTGACCTTCCTTAAGAAAGTGTATACCAAAACCCTTTTTAAAATTTGAATTTAATGATACCAAATGTAGTATAGTTTTTGTTTCTTCTATTTTAAAATAATAGTTATGTTTTAGGAAACATGATTTTGAAGGGAAACATAATAAACACTGCCTTATAGGGCACTATAATATAAAAAAGTACAGCAAAGGGTAGAGTTGATCAGCTTCTCCTAAATGTCTTCTCTGACAGTTACTATAGTTCTTCATTGTTTTCTTCACTGGGCTACCTATAAATAAACTTAATTTTAGCCCATTAATATACTTCAGAATTTTTTTTAAGAAGAATCTTTTTTTTTTAATTGATTTTTAGAGAGAAGGAGAGAAAGAGGGGGGAGAAATGGGAAGCACCAACTTGTAGTAGCATTATACAACACTCGTATGTGCCTTGACCAGGCAAGCCCAGGGTTTCAGACCAGCAACCTCAGTGTTCCAAGTTGAATGCTTTATCCACTGCATCACCATAGGTTAGGCAGTAGTTTAGAATTGATATTTCCCAATCAGCTCATACTTGGTCCTTCCTCACTTTTCTTACTATCTCCACAGCTACTAACTACCTGTGGATGGGTAAAGAGTACTGGCTCTTCTGAAAAAAACCATTTGATTTACATAGTAAAACAGGTAGAGAGAAAATGTATTACCTTATGAGATGAGTTGGTGGGCAGAGTCCAGTGTAGCAACAGTCATGGTTCAGTGAGTCCCCATTCACAGAACTGATAAAGCAGGGAGAGCATTCTGTTGAGTAACCTGAAGGTTTTTGCTTTTTGTGTTTTTTCTTTATTTATTGATTTTTTTTTTTTTAGGGAGAGAGAGAAAAACATCTATTTGTTTCACTTTTTTTCCCCACTATGTATAGTAAAAATAACGAGAATCAATCAAGGAACTAATTTGATTAATTATATAGGGACCAAACCTAATTAATCTAAACAACCAATAAAAATAGTAAAATTATTTTATAACACTTAAATAGTTAAATGTCATTCTTACTATTTCATAAGTGTGTTTAATTAATAAATACAATCTGAATTTCTTTTCTGGAGAGGGTGAACAAATTTCTTAAAAGAAATAGGTAATAAAATGAGTTCTTTTTGCATACTTGCATGTTTGCAAAAGAAAGCTTATATTTAATTTTTATTTGAACTCTGTGTTAAAACTCCAAATTATTTTATTCTACTAGGAAGGGAGACTTTGATCACAATTTGAAATTGCCTTCCCTGATGCTCTTTTAATACATTTCTTTATAATGCTACCTTAAAATGTTCTTGCCTGACCTGTGGTGGCATAGTTGATGGAGCATCAACCTGGAACACTGAGGTTCTAGGTTCAAGGCCCTGGACTTGCCCAGTCAAGGCGCATATGACCGTAAACAAGGAACAAAAGTAAAGCAACTATGAGTTGATTCTTCTCACTTCCCCCCCACTCTGTAAAAAAAAAACTTAAATGTTCTTAACACTATATATCAACAGACATACAGAACATTATAATCAACAACAACAAAGCATATGCACTTCTCAAATGTACATGGAACATTTTCCAGGATATGTTAGACCATACAACAAACCTTACCAAATTTTAAAAGAATGAAATTATACCAAGAATAGTTTCTGACCATAATGGTATGAAACTAGAAATCAAAAAAAGAAAAAATAAACTGGAATAAAAAATAAATTTTAAAAAACTGGAATATTAGAAGCACATAAAATTTAAATAGCACACCCCTTAAACAACCAGTATCTCAAAGGAACATTTAAAAGGAAAATTAAAAAGTAGCTCGAGACAAACAAAAAGAGAATCATAGCATTTCAAATCTTATGGGATACTGTTAAAGCAATTCTACGAAGTTTATAGCAATAAGCATTTACATCAAGAATATAAAAATCACATATAAATGACCTAACTTTACACATTAAGAAACTAGAAAATGAAGAACAAACTAAGCCCAAAGTTAGCAGAAGGCAGGAAATAAAAATTAGAGCAGAAATAAGTCAAATAGGAAATGTGAAAACAATAGAAAAGATTAACGAAAATAAGAATTGATTCTTTAAAAAGATAAAATTGGCCCTGGCTGGTTGGCTCAGTGGTAGAGCATTGTCCCAACATGTGGAAGTCTTGAGTCTATTCCCAGTCAGGGCACACAGGGGAGGCAACCATCTGCTTCTCCCCCGCCCCCTTCTCTTTTTCTCTCTCTTCCCCTTCCCACAGCCATGGCTCTATTGATTTGAGCATGTTGGCCCTGGGCACTGAGGATGGTTCTGTTCAGCCTCTGCCTCAGGCACTAAAAATAGCTCAGTTGCAAGCATGGCCCAAATGGGCAGAGGATCAGCCCCAGACAGGTGTTGCTGGGTAGATCTCGGTCTGGGTGCATGCAGGAATCTGTCTCTATCTCTCCTACTCTCACTTAAAAGAAATAAAATAAAATAAAATTGACAAACCTTTTAGCTAAACTAACCAAAAAAAAAGAGGACCCAAATCAATAAAATGATAAATGAAAGAAGAGATATTGCAACTAATACTACAGAAATATAAAAATGTTCTCCATGACATGAGATAGTAAGCAGCTAATAAAAGCCATGTTGTTAAAGACTGTTAACTGGTTTGGGAAAATGTTTAAAACATGGCATTAAGTAAAAAAATTAGCATATAGTATTTTGTCCAGAATTTCAAGGGGGGGGGTTGGTTTTTTTTGTGTGTTTTTTTGACAGAGACAGTGAGAGAGTCAGAGAGAGGGACAGAAAGGGACAGACAGGAAGGGAGAGAGATGAGAAGCATTAATTCTTCATTGTGTCACCTTAGTTGTTCATTGATTGCTTTCTCATATGTGCCTTGACTGGGGGGCTCCAGCAAAGCGAGTGACCCCTTGCTCAAGCCAGCCACCTTAGGCTCAAGCCAGCAACCTTGGGCTTCAAGCCAGCGACCTTTGGGCTCAAGCCAGCGACCATGGAGTCATGTCTGTGATTCCACGCTCAAGCCAGTGAGCCCGCGCTCAAGCCAGTGACCTTGGGGTTTCGAACTTGGGTCTTCCACGTCCCAATCCAACACTTATCTACTGCTCCACCGCCTGCTCAGGGCGGAATTTCAGGTACTTTACTGTTCTCATGATGCAAAAATGAAAGTTAAATACAAACCAGCATGTATTGTTGCCATAATTAGTTGCTATTGTGGTTTTAAGAGGATAATATGGAGTTTTTTTTCTTTTAAGGCCTGTTGATTGCATACTGTAGAAGATTTGATGAGCAGACTGGTTCTTCTTATATATACTATGTCTCTTCCACAATTGGTAAATTTTTTGTTTTTACTTTTTATAATTTTATTTTTTAATGGGGTGACATCAATAAATCAGGATACATATATTCAAAGATAACAAGTCCAGGTTATCTTCTCGTTCAATTATGTTGCATACCCACCACCCAAAGTCAGATTGTCCTCTGTCACCTTCTGTCTTGTTTTCTTTGTGCCCCTCCCACCCCCTATCCCTCTCCCATTCCCCCCTCCCCCCCGTAACCACCACACTCTTATCAATGTCTCCTAGTTTCACTATTATGTCCCACCTACATATGGAATAATACAGTTCCTGTTTTTTTCTGATTTACTTATTTCGCTTCGTATCATGTTATCAAGATGTTTTTACTTTTTATAATGTTGAATTGTATTATCTGTAGGAAAATGTAGAGGTCTAAAAAATAACTCTGAATTCTAACTCTTCAACATTAACTAATAAGACAATTTTTTTCCATCAAAAAGGAATAAGTATACTTTACTACCTATATCACAAGGTTTTTGAGGTTTAAAAAGAAAATCATATGTGAAAGAAAAACATTAGGTTCTACATATAAAATGCTTATTAGAGCACATGGCACACAAGTATCAATAAATTATATAATACTGTATTTAAAAAAACACAATGAATTACTATATTTATATACATAAATTTATGGCACAATAACATTCACCTAGGATAGCAGAAGTAGTTGTTAATTATCCCTCTGTTTCTATTATTGAGAACTGACAAGAGAAGGAAGCCAAAAAATGCTACTTCTGAACATATCAAATAGATATTTTAAAGTCCATACACCAGAGTTCTTTTAGGTAAATGGCCTGCACCAGAGCCAATTTGGTCCTGTTCTAGCAAGGTTTTCCTTTTAATTCCACAGTCAAATTAAATCTAGTAAATTAAAAGTGTACATTAGCAGTAGAGAAGGGTGTTGCTAGAAATAGGTACCCTGACAAAAAAAAGAATAGCTAAGTGAATGAAGAGATGAAAGAGACAAAACAAAAGGAAAAAGAAAACCAATTTAAGGCTATTAAGTATGTACTTTCTAAAAGCATTAAAATATTAAGAGCCTAGCACTAATTAGTGTGATACAATAAAAGAATACTCAATGAAAAGACATATAATAGGACTGTCAATTCTGCTTGGTAACTTTGGACAACTCACTTAACTTTCCTGGTCCTCCATTGTCTCGTCTGTAAAATGAGGAGGTAGACTAAATTTGTCTGTAAAGGCCCTTTTAGCTCCAGTATTCTTAGATCCTGTGTTCATAATGGGACCCTGAATCAGTGAGAAAAGATAAAATATTTGGTATGCTCTTATTGAAGAAGTTCCGGAAGTATATAATCAGTATTAGAAAGATTTTTCAGAGTAACCATTAGTACCTATAGGTACAAATTTTAGTCACCTAAATTGTAGGACAATTTACAATCTGAATGGTTACAAATACATGAGACTTTTTTGAATTACTATCTTTATCTGTGGTTGATGTTTGGAATAATTATAATTGAAATAATGTTTTCAAATTTTTCAAAAGCTCTGTAGAATTTCTTTTCAAATTACTATCTCGGAAAATAATGAAATTATGAAAAGAAGTCATAGCGTAAAATTGTCCTCAAATACTTGAAAACCAGTACTTCAACTGGGGAGTTAAAGTCCACCTTGGGAGGCATTCAGAAATGACTAATACTTGGTGTTCTCTTTGCAGCCTATGCTGTTGGCATGATACTTACGTTTGTTGTTCTGGTGCTGATGAAAAAGGGGCAACCTGCTCTCCTCTATTTAGTACCTTGCACACTTATTACTGCCTCAGTTGTTGCTTGGAGACGTAAAGAAATGAAAAAGTTCTGGAAAGGTAGCAGCTATCAGGTATGTGCTTATATTTCAACTATCAAGTTGTGTTATGAAATAATTCACTGATTAACTTTGGTTAGGAACTGCCTATAAATACCAAAGCTCTTATGTGCCAAACATTTATCTTGGATCTCTCAGGCTTTCCTTTAAGTTTTTTCCACTACTGTCCCCTTCCTGTCCACCTGCTGCATCATCAGTTCTCATCACCACTGTGGTCTGATGCCAAGATCCTGGTGACTCAAGAAAAAAACTACCAGGAAGGAGTGGGAGGGCATCAGGGAAAAGCAAAACACATTTCAACATGAGTTTTCAAAATCCACACAAAAGTAGACTTCATGGAATATAAGACTGTATTTGACTGAATTTTGAGACTGACATTAGCTATTTATGTATAATGAGTGTCCTCAGGTTTTGCAGATATAAAGTACTATGTCCTCTTCAGCATCTAAACAGGCCTAAGTAAATTAAATAGGGCACTCATTTTAGAGATCAAAATTGACCTTTCTATAAAATTCCAGAACACAGAAAATGTTAATACCAAACTCTATTATGTTTGAGTTGTTTCTTCATTAAAGTTAAACTCCTTTCTTGCTTTTCTGAATGTTCTTGGTATTCCCATAAAGTTTATTTTAAAATTGAAGAGGATTGTGAAACCCTAGCCTTTGGGGTCAGGGTCATAGCATTGGTCCCCTCATGAGGCAGCCAGCTCTGCTTTGCCCTGTTACAGCAGGCTGCCCTCCTGCATCCATCCTCATGCGTGCGTGTCAGTGGTTGCATGAACAAAGCAGAGATACTTTTGGGTGTATGGCTGCAATTCTGTTAGTAGATAAACAGTTCAAAGTTTATATCCATATTATGGTTGGTCTGTAGTATTATCCTTATTTAACAAGAGATGATTAACACATTAAGTTAAACTACTATATATAATTGGGAAAGGCACTGGTCTGGAATTCTTTTGGGTAAATCTTGTAATTCCTCTGAGATTTGGATAAAATAAGAGTTTACCTGCCTTGCCTACCTCATAATGCCACTGACTCAACATGTATTTATACACTTAAAATGAGTTTATTGTCACAAGGTCCATGACTAAACTAGTAAGATAGCTTGCAACTTTTCCATTAATAGGACACTCACATAGCTTGTTTTTTATATAAATTAAAAAAATAAAAAAATGTCTTACCCATGCTCTACTACTATATTAGCCGTTGAAAGCCACATGCCAAAAAGTGTTCTTTGTCAGCATTTTTTAAAAATAGTTTTATATTTCTTCATTTAGTGAATGTTTATGGAGCAGTTCTTCTATGACCCAGGTACTATTTTAGGAGCTGGTGATAAAGTATGAACAAGTTAGAAAAAGGTGTAGTCTCATGGCCTCTTTGAAAGAGTATAGTGGGAATGCAGATAGAGCTACTAACAATAGCATGATAAATGTACCCGTTGTGCTAAGTTGCCGTGAAAGCTAGAAGATGGATACACATTGCTTGTGGTTTTGTGACAAAGTCAAAGGCAGTTTGGGAAGGGCTTTTTAAAGAATGTTAAATTTATGTTGAGACTTTAAAAAAAATTTTTTTATTAATTTTTAGAGAGGAGAGAGAGTAAGAGAGAGAGAAGGGGGAGGGAGGAGCAGGAAGCATCAACTCCCATATGTGCCTTGACCAGGCAAGCCCACCAGGGTTTTGAACCAGCGACCTCAGTGTTCTAGGTCGACGCTTTATCCACTGTGCCACCACAGGCCAGGCCTTATGTTGAGACTTTAACTGAGCATGTGTTCCACATTGAGGGAACCATGTCTTTAAAGGCCAGAGGGAGGCGAGCAGGGCACATTCTAGGAGCCAGATGAAGTTTAGGGTGATTGTAATGTTGAGTAAGCATAGGAGAGCTGTAGGAAATGAAAACTGGAGAAGGAAACAAGGGTAAGAGCCTGGACGGTCTTGTAAACCATGTTAAACAGTTTGGATTTTATCCTAAGAACATTGGGGACCGTTTAAGAGTTTTAAGAAATTTAGAAAATAGATTTAAGGAGAGAGCAAAACTCGAGGCAGCTATTACAATGAGAAGCGACAGTAGCCCGAATTAGGAAGTAATGAGATTGAGAGAAGTGGACAGAGTCGAGGGAAATTAAGAGGCATGATTAATAGGATGTGGTAATTGATTCAATGTGGGGGGGATGAGAAGACAGTGCAGTCTAAGGTTCCTGGTTTGGATAACTGAGTGGGAAGATGGTTATACCGTTCACTGAGATAAAGATAGACAATGCCTGACCAGGCAGTAGTAGCACAGTGGGTACAGCATTGGATTGGGACATGGAGGACCCAGGTTCAAAACCTCAAGGTTGCCACATTGAGCACAGGCTCATCTGGTTTGAGCAAGGCTCACCAGCTTGAGAAAGGGGTCACTGGCTTAAGCAAGAGGTCACTCGGTCTGCTGGAGCCCCCCAGTCAAGGCACATACGAGAAAGCAATCAGTGAACAACTAAGGTGCCGCAACCAAGAATTGATGCTTCTCATCTCTCTCCCTTCCTGTCTGTCCCTACCTGTTCCTCTCTCTGTGTGTGTGTCTCTCTCTGTCATTTAAAAAAAAAAAAAAAAAAAAAAAGGACAACAAGTATGAGGAGGAAGGAAGATGAATTCAATATTGGACAAGGTAAATGTTGGATTTTTTTTTTCCCTTAAGTGAGAAACAGGGAGGCAGAGAGACAGACTCCCTCATGCACCCAGACTGGGATCCACTCGGCAAGTCCCCTACCAGGCAAAGCTCTGCCCATATGGGACCGTGGCTTCATTGCAGCAACCAAACTATTTTAGTGCCTGAGGCGAGGCCATGGAGCCATCCTCAACGCCCAGGGCCAACTTGCTTCTAGCAAGCCCTGTACGCAGGAGGAGAAGAGAGAGATAGAGAGAAGGGAGAGGGGGAAGGGTGGAGAAGCAGATGGGCACTTCTATGTGCCCTAACTGAGAATCAAACCTGGGACATCCACATGCCTGGCCAATGCTCTAACACTAAGCAAACCGGCCAGGGCCGTAAATGTTTAATTTGAATTCAATTTTGAACATTCAGAGTACCTATAGGACCACTAGGGAGAAAGAATTAATAAGCAGTTAATTAAATGTCCCCTGATGTGCAGGAGACAGATGTGGCTAGAGATAGAAATTTGTGAGTGTTATTAGCACACTCAATGAGTGAATGAGAACATAGAGGGAGAAGAAAAGACTGAGGAAGAATTGTTAGCAAGAGTTTCCTACTTTTAGGCCCCCTATTCAATTAACTGATTGTGACATAAGGACAAGGAAGATTAGCGACTCGGGGAAAAAGTGTTTAAGATTAACATTAAATCTTAGGTTAGACTTTAAATTTGGGACTGTTAGTAAGAGCACATGTGATATCTTACAGAATTAAATATGTTTCTTGTTATTTTCATCACCAGCATTTTATTTTTATTTATAAAACTTTTCTTTCTCTTTAATACTTGAACAGTTTTTAAAGTATTTTATTATAAAATATGTGCTTATTACAGAAAATTTTGAAAATGTAGAAAAATACAGGAAAATTAAATCCACCCATTATCCCACCACCTAGCGATAGCCATGCGTAAGATTTAAATGAGTTTCCTCTGTCCCTTTCAAGATAAATGGATAGGTGAGTGGATGATACACCATACACTAAAAACCATTCCCCATGCTTGTTTTTCCACTGAGTGTTTGTGTTATTTCATTTTAAATTTCTTGTAAAAATCCTTTTAATGACTGTATAGTATTCTTTCATATTCATATACATTATTCTACCATTTCCATTGGCCCATTAATTTCTCTTCAGCGGATTGTTTAAAAAATAAAAATTTGGGCAAAATTGATGTGAAAAAATTTTCATTAGAGTACTTCTAGCCATCTGTGTTTCATGTATTATAATGACTTATAGGTTAATGTTTTTGGTAGTTAATGAACTAAAATACATAGTTCCTAATCCTGATTTTACTTTGATTATTTTTCTTTTGTGTTTAATTACAAGGTAATGCATGTTTGCACTTTAAACAAGCAATATAGAAGTGTTTAATGTAAACATAGAAGGCCTTTTTCTAACTCTTCTACCTCCACACCCACTTTGAAGGGGCAGCTACTTTGCACAGTTTATGTGGAGTTTCCAAATCTTATGCCAACTCATGTTATAAATAGTTGAGTGTTTAAAGATGTTGTATAAGTAGATAATAACATTGTATCTCTTTGGAAATAACTCTACAGCTCTTTTTTTTTTTTCAAGTTTATTGTAACGCTTTTTCTCCTTTCTCTCTCCATGATGTTTATTGAAGAGAAAGGGAATGGTACGTAAGGAATAAATTCAACCAATGAGGCATTTGTTCCCTTTGAACAAATGCTTTGCCTGGACCATCTGCATTTCATTCTTAAAAGTTATGACCTTGGCCTAACCTGTGGTGGCACAGTGGATAAAGTATCAACCTGGAATGAGGTCGCTGGTTCAAAGCCCCTGGCTTGCCTGGTTAAGGCACATGTGGGAGTTGATTCTTCCTGCTCCTCTTCCCCCCTTCTGTCTCTCTCCCTTCTCTCTAAAAAGGAATTTTTAAAAAAATTTATATATATATACGACCTTGAAGCCTGACCTCTAGTGCACAGTGGATAAAGCACCAACCTGGAATGCTGAGGTTACTGGTTTGAAACCCTGGGCTTACTGGGTCAAGGCACATATATGAGAAGAAACTATAGCAAATATGAAGCAACTAGAAATTGATGCTTCCCACTCCTCTCCCCCTTTATCTCACCTCTCTAAAATCAAGCAATAAAATATTTTCAAAAAAATAATGACCTTAAAAAAATTATGATTCTGCTTCCCAGCAGCTACCTATAAAGGAAAAGATCACTGCAGCTGGACACAAAGCAGTAGTAAATGGTCGCAGAAGAATAGTTTCCAGGGTTTTGACCACATGACATAGTGGCTAAACAGACAATTAAATGTAGTTTAAAATGTCTGAAAAGGTAGAACAACTTTGTTTATACACTTCTCACTTTTGTAGTGTGGTGCCATTTTATTAGGTAAAGACATTTAGAATATAGAATAATAACACATAGTAAAAAAATGTGTGGAGTTTGCTGCCAGACTGACTATGTTGTAACTCTGATTTTATTAGCCATGTGACTTTAGGCAAGTTATCAGCTTTTTTTTTTCTTTTTTCTTTTCTTTTAAGTTTTTTTTTTTAGGTGAGAAGAGGGGTGATAGTGAGGCAGACTCCCACAAGTGCCCTGATTTGGATCTACCTGGCAATCCCATCAGGGGATGATGCTCATGTACCAAACTATTTTTAGTGCCTGAGGCTGACGTGCTAGGACCAACTGAGCTATCCTCAGTCCTGGGGCCTCGCTTGAACCAATCAAACCACTGGCTGTGGGCGGGGAAGAAGGAAAAAAAAGGGGTTGGGAGAGAAGTAGGTGGTTGTTTCTCCTGTGTGCCCTGACCAAAAATCAAACCTGGGGCATCCATGCACCAGCCGATGTTCTATCCACTGAGTGACTGGTCAGGGCCATTACTTAGCTTCTAAGCATCTCAGTTTCCTCCAGTATAAAATGGGATAATAATTATCCAACTTAAGAGGATTATTGTAACATGCAAAATGCATAGACTAGTACCTGGCACAACATAAACATGACGAAATATATTGGCTATTATACTCTAAGAATTGGGTGTTTTGTTTGTTGTGGTTTGGTTTGATATATTTGTTAGTTTGGCTATTTTACAGTTCATTTACAGTTTTATATTTTCATAGTTCAGGTATTAAAACTTTGGGTCTTTATTAAATCTGATTCCTTTCATTTATTTGTAAAGGGATTTGATAACCATCATAACCCTCAGAGGGGGAAAAAGCCCTGATAAATACTGTTATTTTCCCACTGTGCACTAGATTTTTAAATACAAAAGATGGATATTTGCTGAAATTTTAATTAAGCTAGTTGCAGAATATTATAAGCTGCTGCCAAAAGAGAGTCTGCTTTTCTAGAAAACTAGCGTTTTTAAAGTTATAGAATGTAATAGCTTCATAGACTTATTCCCTAGTTAAGGTTTATGAAAAAAGAAAATCTCTCATTACTTTTGTCTAACCTTTAAAGTTAAAATTAATTTAGCTTAATTGTTGTCATTTGTGGTATATTATAGGCTATAGACAGTATATTGTAGGCTTTGGCATCAGTTCTGGCAAATTAAACATCTGTGAAATGAGGTTGGATCCACAGGCTCTAAGAGAATGTGTAATCCATGGTGGTGAGATAGCCCAAGACTTGGTGAGGCAGCTGGATATTGAAACCAGATAAGGTTAGGCTGACACTTGGAAAGTATTGTAGAACAGGGAACCTCAACAAGCCTAGTAAAACCGGGAGGAAACTAGGTATGGACCCAGAATAGGATAGGCCTGAGGATCAGTCCTGAAGACCACCCTCAGGAAGTTATTGGTTCACCTCTTAGGCTAACAGCGTAATAATAATCCTTTCCGTACTCTCCCCCTACTGTCATTATCTTTGGAGCATTGCCAGTCTCTCTGTGTTCACAATATCCCTTATGTAACTCCCAACTCAACATTTGCCTTCTCTAAGCAGATTATCTATGAGTTCTCCAATTGAAATTAAGTTTACCTTTCCTCATATTATTTTAGACGTTGTACTTTAAATACTTACTAACCTCTGCTTTGTAGCGTGGGTGTTTATATACGCTTCCCTCATTCAGTTATTAGCTCCTCGGTCTTAGAAGCCCACAGTACTCACAGCAGTGTTGTATACACTGCATATTCTCAATTGGTGTTATTCAAATTCTTTCATGCCAAACAGCTATGTTTAGTTCTTAATCTACTGACCTCTAGTCACTTTGCTGTGTGTGTACAAGCTTCCTAATTGTGTTCTAGCAGCCCTCATAAAATTACCAAAATTGTTATAAGGTATTGTAAGAATGAGGCATTTCTAAAACATTAAACTAGATTTATATGTCTACAATCTTATATATAATCATTTTTACAAGTGCCAAGTGTTTTTTTACTGTTTGTAAATAATCAAATATAAAACATGTAATATAAAATAAAGTCAGAATCAAAGGTGATAGCATGTTTGTTTATGCTGTTAATCATTTGGTTCATTCTAAATGCCTGATTAATTAGTGGAGTACGAATGAGTCATATAAAGCAGTACTTTCCACTAGCGACCTCCAGATGTCATAGCTTGTTATGGGTATAGCTTGTTATGTTGTTTCCAAAGGGCAAGTCATACCTCATTTGTTGCTGAAACTTTAGAGCAGGAGTTGGGAACCTTTTTGGCTGAGAGAGCCATGAATGCCATATATTTTAAAATGTAATTCTGTGAGAGCCATACAACAACCTGTGTACATTATGCATTATCCAATAAAAATTTGGTGTTGTCCCAGAAGACAGCTGTGATTGGCTCCAGCCACCCGCAACCATGAACATGAGCAGTAGGAAATGAATGGGTTATAATACATGAGAATTTTTTTATTAAAGATTTGTCTGCAAGCCAGATGCAGCCATCAAAAGAGCCACATCTGGCTCGTGAGCCATAGGTTCCTGACCCCTGCTTTAAAGACTTAACAGAAATACTTTAGAATTTTACTTGGATTCTTTCAGCCCTTTCCATGAATTTTTCTGATCAAACAAAGTAATGTTTCTGTAGGATTTCACTAAAATAATACTAATTTGGAAATCTTAATGGTATATTCCTTTCTATAGCTCAGAGCTGTTTAACACTATATTTTCTATGAACTTTTTGCTAGAATACTTCAAGAATACAATATTTTGTTCTTTTTACTTAATTTTACTCAAAGTCTTAGTTCTAATTAGTGTAAATAAAGGTGTATTTTCTCTAAAGACAAATATCAAGCAATTGCATAATTAATTGCATATAAAATAGTAAGGAGAGAATAACATTTCAGGGAATTTTTATTTGTTTATTTCTAATCCTGAATTAGTGGAGATAGATTTATGTAGACACCTCTAATGGACAATTTTACCCAATGTAAAATTGGGTAGGAAGTAAGTTTTCAGTTTGTTGATATTCTGTAGACAATGGGTTTGTCTCTGTTAAATGTCACTTGTGCTTCTCATTATTTTTAGAAATCACAAGCTGTGACTGACAAGTCAGAGTAGAGATACTTAAAACAACTCTGCTTTAATATCAACTCTCCAGTTACTCCACTTTAATAAGTGTTTAATTAGACTATTTCTGGAGTTGGTTCAGTTATAAATGAGCAGATCTATCAGTAAATGATACGTTTCTATGTTGTTTTTATTGAAAAGTCATTTAAGAAAGGTAAATACAGAGTAAAGATATTCTCAACAAGTTGATTTTTTAGTGTTTTTTTAAATTAATATATTTATATATTATAATATAATATATAAATTTAGGAATTAAAGTGCTAATTAGGAAAGAAGAAGCATGTTATAACTTAGGGTACGGAGGCTGTGATTTCATTAGGCTCCAGCTGCCAGGGTGAGCAGGTCTTGGAGAAGAACGAGGTATTTCCCCACCATCCGTTCTGCTGAGGCTGCTTCCCTTCTCTCTCCCACAGCTCCAACATCTTACACCCAGTTTCCAAATTGCTAGATATGGGGGGTGGGGGGGTCTAAATATATCTTATATGCTTCTCCTTTCCCACCTTCACTTAAATTGTGACTTAAAATCAACTTTTCAACAACTTCATCTTATGTTTCCTGTAGTGAAGTGCTTAATAGATATGCTACCTGTCTTGATTTAGATATGTGTGGCAAATAGAATACCTCAAAACGGATTGTTTGGGGACCTGAGTTGACTCATAGAGTATCAGCAGGTTTGGGTTGTGTAAGGTATCTCCATTAACCTGAGACCGTTTTCAGGTGAAAGCCTCAGTTTTGGTTTATTCTTGTCTGACAAGTCCTGAGACCCCATTTGGAAATTATTCCTCTCTGCCTCTTCTTCCAAAAAAAACACTAAAGCTTTTAGAGTCAGTTTTCAAAAAAAGGAACATTTATCTTGTGGTCTTTTCTAACTCTTGATAAAGGAGAAGGCAAAAAAGTGCATCACAATACTGAAATTTAATCCTTTATTTAAAAATCTTTGAACAATATTCACGAAGACATTAAGTACTTTTTCCTATTTTTAAGTAATTTTATCTGAAGAACAGGGTAAAAACACGGAAAAATATTGAAGTACTTTTTTTTTTGAGAAAAAGAAAGAGAGACAGGGACAGACAGTAAGGGAGACAAATGAGAAGCATCAGTCCTTCGTTGCTGCACTTTAGTTGTTCACTGATTGCTTTCTCATATGTGCCTTGACCAGGGGCTCCAGCCAAGCCAGTGACCCCTTGCTCAAGCTAGCGACCTTGGGCTCAAGCCGGAGACTTTGGGCTTCAACCCAGTGACCATGGGGTCATGTGTATGATCCCACGCTCAAGCCGGTGACCTCTCACTCGAGCTTGCAACCTTGGGGTTTAGAATCTGGGTCCTCAGCATCCCAGGCCAATGCTCTGCCCACTGTGCCACCGCCTCATCAGGTGTACTTTCTTCTTTCTTCAGTCTTAAATATAGAAAGATTTTCATGGGAATATAGGCAGAGCTGAAGTGATCATTTGAGAAAAGGTTAACTGGTAATTTCTCTAAAATCAGTCTATAGTAAAATGAATTCTTGATTTTGTTTTTAGATATCATTTGACCTTTAAGTACCTTCAAGTTACTTGTTTTTTCATAGAAATCTTAGTCACACGGTGTTTCCAAAATTTCACTTACCATTTTTAAATTATCTTAAGGACAATTTCAGTTATCATTTAGGTTGCACTGTCCCCAAACCAGCCGGTAGTCTCACAGTGAGTTGTGGGCTCACTTTTAGTTTTGCCACTTCTAGAAGTAGACATTGTCTGGAATAGTGTCCTGGAAAAAGCCTCAGGAATATCTTCCTTTTGTGATGGAGTCCCCACTGCCATGAAGGGCAGTGTTAATACAGGGAAATGGAATAGTGGGGAAGGTCCAGAGAAAGCATTTATCAAATTGGCCCTGAGTCCAATGATTAGGCTTTTTGAAAGGGTCAGTGTCACTTTGGCCATGTCCTTAGGAGCATGTCTGTTGAACCAGTACATTGATTCAGAAGGAGTATTCAGTTCCATAGAGCACTCTGTGTCATTAAAACAAATTGGGACTCCTTTTGCCAAATTAGCGAATGTTGAGGGCAAGTTGAAAATTTACATTTTTTAATCTCTTTATTTACACCTAGATGATGGACCAGCCAGACTATGCAACAAATGAAGAAAACCCTGTGAATGCTGGTGAACAGATTATCCAGCAATAATATTATGTGGACCTGTCATAATATGTCAACTGATTTTCTGCAAATAGAGTTTGACTTTTTAAATGGACTTGAATTGACAATCCGAAGGAATCTTCAATGATATGCTTGCAAATACACATTTTTAAGAACTGGTACTGACAATTACATCATAAGTAATTAAAATACATTTGCTTTCAACTATGTTAAAGTTGTGCCTTCACAGTAAATAAAAAGGATATGGTCTGTATAACTTTAAAATGTATTCTATATACAGTATATTTTTCTAAAAAGAGCCTTGATCCACTCCTGTATTTTTCTTATTGAAATATAATTTCTTTTCAACTCTAATGATAGATAAAGTATTTCTCTCAAAGTGAGTTTCTGAACAGATTTTACTGAAAAAAATTATGCAAATTTTATGCTCTATAGAAATAATTGTTTAAGATCATGCAAGTAGGCAGTTCAACAATGAAATTTTGGATTTTCATCACTGCAAAGATTAAAAAATATAATTTGGGAATATATATAAGTGCATATTTTTATAGTGTAAATTTAAAAAAAAATTCCAATCTTTTTTTAAACTTGAGAACCTAAATTGCTTCAAATTGCTATATATTATATTAGAATATTTTTCCAGCTATAGATAAACATAATATATAGAACTAGTTATTAAAAGGACACAAAAACTGACATCCAGTTTTCAGTGGTCTACTGTTTCCTTAAAGATAGAGATTAAATTTCTTGTTAACATTCAGTTTTACTATAGTATTTCTGATTGCTAAAGTTTGGTTCTGTTATGTTCAGGCTTGGTATTTTGTATAAAATTATGTATTAAGACATAACGCTTGTCATTTGAATAGAACATCTCTACAGTCCTTCCTCTCCACCATCTTGATTCCCTCTCCTTTCCCCAAAGGAAACCACTGTTAACCTTTTAATATTTTGGTGGAGGATGGTATAGAAATATACCGGGTGTGTTTCAGAGGATAGAATTGGAGACAAAAGACAGGAGACGGGGTGTTAGTGTCAATTGGATTACATTACAAGAGCATGAGTAAATTGTCTTGGCACAAGGCACTGGTGTCTCAGGTTTCTCATCTGCAAAATGAGTAGGTTAGATCAGCGATTTTAAGCCTTTTTCATCTCATGGCACACATAAACTAATTACTAAAATTTGGTGGCACACCAAAAATATGTTTTTTGCCGAACTGACATAAAAAAAATAGGTTTAATTTTGGTTCATTCACACCAGATGGCTATTGTTGTGTTAGCTGTTTTCATTTTTTTCATTTGACAACTTAAGGGAAAAGAGGTCAGTGCCCTTGACTGAATAGTCAGATATTGCATGTTTTAAATATTCTTGCAGCACACCAGTTGAAAATCACTGGGTTAGAACAATTAATTATTCTGGCACCTTCCAACTTGAAAAACATCTCTCATTCTTTGCTAAGTCTCAGATGTGATCTTGAACATTCTCCTGAGAGTCAGAGGCCAAATTATGTTGCCATTTTCTTTTATTTTCTCTAAGAAACTTACAAAGGACATTGCAAGGACAGCAGAATTTTGCATTGTCTGTAAGTAATATACAAGATATGTGAACAAATCTAAGTTCTTTCCTTCTAAGGCCAGTTCAACTGATTAAAAGATTAAACTAATAATGCTTTTCAAAATTATCACAGCTTTGATATTTGAATTAAATTTAACATTTGAGGGAATTAGATGCTTTTGTTTAATCATTAACTTTTGCTGAGTAAATTGCACAGAGACACTCCCTTGACAGCTCTCTTTCCATTTAATACACTTGTGAATCCTTTGGTAAATGACAAGTAAGTTAATTTTAACCTTTACTTTGTCTCCATAATACAAAGTTTGAATTTTTTCCAAAGAATCTATCTAATTTATTTGGCAGACTCTGATAGAACAGATTAAGTGCCATGTTAAAGCTCTGACTATATTTTCATTTGTAATACCAATAAAATATTTGCCAAAATACAGCTTTTTAGTAAAATTATCTGCGTTTTCACCCCAGCTTTCTGATATTCAAAAGCCTCGACCACATTTTATGAAGAATGTTAGAAAATTTTACATCTAGAAATTTGAAATTTTAGTTCTTTAATACACATTCTCCTTTATCAAACCATTAGTTATCAAGGAGGTAAAACCTTGTTCTAGTTTGCCATTCAAATCTTATTGACTAAATAGAAATAAGAAATAAATGGTGAAATTTCTTAAGTTTCTCCATCATCAAGGTCAGCTTTACATTGGATTTAAACAATTCTACCAACCCAGCTGAAAATATTGAGAGAAATTACAATAAAATACAGAAATGTTTTGTTTTAAGAATCAAAATAAAGGGTAGGAGAGATGAAAATTTGACTTTTAAAAGGCTGTATCATTTCTCCCTCTCTTGCCTTCCTACCACCAATAAACTTTAAGGACAAGAGAAGTTGTTTATTTCCTAAATATATCTTAAAAACAATAAGATATACTGTATTAATCCTGATTGAAAAAAATTATTACTTCTTAGAAATTCTCTATGAATCTTTTTGTAGCCTATTAAAACATTAAATATCTTCAATTGTAATATAGATGGTTTTTTACTTCAGTTCAGCAGAGATAAACATAAGATTTGTAAGGAATGACCTTACTATTCTAATACATTATATTTTCTTCCAGTTTTTTTTTTAGATTAGCAATACTTTATTAGTAGAATTCAGGATTCATTTCTCTTTAGAAAAAAGAAAATTTTAACCTATCTGCTTTTGTCATTCATAGATTTTAGTTAAATGTCCATAGAAGTTTTGGCGAATTGACACATTTATAGTAAATACAAATGAGCTTTCTAGTATTTATTTTTTCACTCTTTCAATTTTTGCTTTTGGTATAAACAAGCATTTTTTTACATTTGACTAAAAAATATTTGAACTAATTTATTTAAGTGTGGTCTCTAAAACTTTAGCCTGATCTCAATCAATGAGATTTCAAAAACATAGGAATTATATTTCAGGCTGGTGCAATGTACTGGTTTGAAAGGTTTTGTATTTTCCCATTAACAAGGAAAAGAGTTCAACTTATTCAAGATGATGCCAAATAACAAATTCTACAGTTAAAAACATTTATTTTCAGTGCTCTATTTACCTCAGAATAATTCTAAACAGAATGAGGAGAGTAACGCAAATAAAATCAAAATACTGAATATAAATTACTTTATGCTTCCTGAGAGGTATTCTGTAAATTCAAGAGATCTGAATCAAATTACTCAATCTTTTGGAATTTGAAGGAAATTGTGTAGTGTTCATGATTTGGATTACTGAATTTTTAAAGTAAATAAAATGACAGAGTAATATACAGACCATATTATAGTGAAGACTATATATGTGAACTTTCTTGTTTAATGTTTCTGTATTTAAGGACAGCCCTTGCATCTGTAAAGTGATCACTAGGGGGGAAATGACTTCTAAAAATTTTAGAATAGCCCTATGTTAATGGCAATTAAGGGGCAACTAAAAGAAAAAAATGTAGAATACTTAATGTCATTATGTGTTTCTTTAAATAGGCATAAAAAGTGTTGTAAACAACATTTCTTTGTAATATGGATTTTATAAAAAAAAATGTCCAAAGTTTTTCTGGTTAGTTTGCAGGATTTCTCAGTAGAAGTCAATGTAAGTTTGGTAGTTTTTGCCTAGTCTATACTTTTTGTTGTATTTTATTTAAGTGAGAACCTTTTTAAAAATACATAAAACTGAATTTTTACTTAGATGATTGGTTTGAGTGTGGAATTGTTTTTTTAACACTTTGCTATGTAAGTTAGTGTAAATTAATACTTTATAACACTATTAGGCTTTATTTTTTTACAGGACATGATTTAAAATTTAAAATTTTTTGAAGTGTTAATTTAGCAGTGCTTTAAAACTTCCCATGTGCCAATACTGACAAAAAAAATTTTTTTTAATGTATTGAATTCACTATGGTATGCAATAAATTCTATTTTAAAGTAAAATTTGAATTTGTTTATTTTGAATGGTAAAAATAATTGAAAATGAACTAAAAGTATACTAGATTATGTTCACATAAAGTACAAATGGTAATAATCAATTACAAAATTATGTGGTTATTTAAGTCTGACAAATTATTCATAAAGCCTAGATTCTGTGTCATTTACTGCAAATTTATATATATATATATTATTTATTGTATTGATTTTAGAGAGAGAGGAAGGGAGAGAGGGAGGGAGAGACAAGAACATTGATCTGCTCATGTGTGTGCCCTGACCAGAGACCAAACCGGCAACCTCTGCTTTGGGATGATGCTCCAACAGAGCTATCTAAGCAGAGCTGGACATTTATAATGATACACAATAGCCCTTAATAAATATTTAATGAATTAATGTATATACTTTTATTGCCGAGAAATTATCATACCTCTTGTGATGAACATTCCTGCCATTTTTAGCTGATTTGTTCCCACAGATTGATCAGATTCTACTGTCATCATATTTTTTCACTCAGATGTGATTGGCCCAGATATGTTTCAGTAGTGTATTTGTCTTGACCACATGTTGAGGAAGTCACTGAAGAGATCGTCGTCCAGAGCACTGAGGTCACTCACTGACTTGATCCTGGGATTACTGGCAGCCTCACTCACTGTCTCGATCCCGAGGTTGCCGGCTCAATCCCGCGGTCACCAGTACGCTCCTCAGTCAGGGCATGCATGAAGAAGCAATCAGTGGGGCACAACTATGGAATGAGTGGATGCTTTTTTTCTCTCTCCCTCCTGCCCCCCTCTCTCTCCCTGCCGCTCTTAAATAAAGAAAAAAGGCATAATGAGAAACAATCAATGAACCACTAAAGTTCCTCAGCTATGAGTTGATGCTTCTGATCTCTCTCAAAAAACAAACAAAAACAGATGTACAGATCAGTGGAACAGAATAAACTCATGTTTGTAGTCCATTAATATTTGACAAAGGAGGCAAGAACATACAATGGGGTAAAGACAGTCTATTTAATAAATGGTGTTGGAAAATTGGACAGGTACATGCAAAGAAATGAAATTGAACCACCATATACAAGAATAAAATTAAAGTGGATTAAAGACTTTAAAATGTTACACTCAAAACCCTAAGAATTCTAGCCTGACCTGTGGTGGCGCAGTGGATCAAGCGTCGACCTGCAATGCTGAGGTCACCAGTTCAAAACCCTGGGCTTGCCTGGTCAAGGCACATATGAGTTGACGCTTCCTGTTCCTCTCCTCTCTCTCTCTCTAAATTGAATAAATAAATAAATAAGTGTGTGTGTGTGTGTGTGTGTGTGTGTGTGTGTGTGTGTGTGTGTATATATATATATATATTTTTTTTTTTTTTTTTTTTTTTTTGCATTTTTCTGAAGCTGGAAACAGAGAGTCAGACAGACTCCCGCATGCGCCCGACCGGGATCCACCCGGCACGCCCACCAGGGGGCGACGCTCTGCCCACCAGGGGGCGATGCTCTGCCCATCCTGGGCGTCGCCATGTTGCGGCCAGAGCCACTTTAGCGCCTGAGGCAGAGGCCACAGAGCCATCCCCAGCGCCCGGGCCATCTTTGCTCCAATGGAGCCTTGGCTGCGGGAGGGGAAGAGAGAGACAGAGAGGAAAGCGCGGCGGAGGGGTGGAGAAGCAAATGGGCGCTTCTCCTGTGTGCCCTGGCCAGGAATCGAACCCGGGTCCTCCACACGCTAGGCGGACCCTCTACCGCTGAGCCAACCGGCCAGGGCAATAAATATATTTTTTTTAATGTAAGAATTCTAGAAGAAAACACAAAATATCGGACATTTCTCATAGCAATATTTTTTTTCTGCTATATCACCTTAGGAAAAGGAAACTAAAGGAAATATAAACAAATGGGACTACATCAAACTAAAATGGTTTTGCACAGCAAAAAAAACTAAACAACAAAAGAGATAACCCACTAAATGGGAGAACATATTCACTGATAATTTGATAAGACCTTAATATCCAAAATTTACAAGGAATTTATAAAACTTAACACCAAAAGAAATCCAATAAAGAAACGGGCAGCATGAGTGGAGGTGGCACAGTGGCTAGAACATCGACCTGGGTGGGACGCTGAGGTCCCAGGTGTGAAACCCAAGGTCCCTGGCTTGAGTGCAGACTCACTAGTTTAAGCCCAAAGGTCACTAGCTTGAAGCCTAAGGTTGCTGGCTTGCGCAAGAGTCACTGGGTCTCCTGGAGCCCCCCAGTCAAGGCGCTTATGAGAAAGCAATCAATAACAATTAAAGTGCTACAACAAGACTACAAGTTGTTGCTTCTCATCTCCCTTCCTGTCTCTCTCTAAAAATAAATAAATAAAAATAAGAAATGGGCAAAAGACCTTAAATAGACATTTCTCCAAAGAATATATACAGATGGCCAATAGACATAGGAAAAGATGCTCGACGTCTCCCTGGTCAGATGGCTTGGTTGGTTGGAACATCATCCTGATATGCAGAGGTTCCTGATTCTATCCCTGTGCAGGGCACATACAGTAACAGATCCATGTTCCCCCTCCTCTTCTTCTTCTCCCTCTAAAATCAATAAGTAAAATTTTTAAAATTCATTTTAGAGAGGAGAGAGAGAAAGAGAAAGGGAGGAGGAGCAGGAAGCATCAACTTCCATAAGTGTCTTGACTGAGCAAACCCAGGGTTTTGAACCAGCGACCTCAGCATTCCAGGTTGACGCTTTATCCACTGTGCCACCACAGGTCAGGCCAAGGCATAATTTTTAAGAATGAAATGCAGATGGTCCACAGCAGAGCATTTGTTCAAAGGGAACAGCCATTGTGGGAAGCAGTATGGAGTTACCTCAAAAAATTAAAAATAGAACTGTCTTGTGACCTAGCAATTCCACTTCTGGGAATATTTACAGAGAAACCCAAAACACCAATTTGGAAGAATATAAGCACCCCATGTCCATTTCAGAGTTAGTTACAGTAGCCAAGATTTAGAAGCAGCCCAAATACCCATCAGTAGCTGAGTGGATAAAAAAGCAGTGGTACATTTACACAATGAAATACTACTTAGTCGTAAAATATAATGAAATCTTACCTTTTGTGACATCATGAATGGATCTGGAAATTATTATGCTAAGTGAAATCAACCAGTCAGAGAAAGACAAGTACCATATGATTTCACATATATGTGGAATCTAATGAACAAAATAAACTAACAAAATAGCAATGGACTCAGAAGTGGAGAACAGACTGATAGTTGTCAGAGGGAATGGGGTTTGAGGGTGAAAAAGGTGAAGGACTTAAGCAAAGGGAAAAAACCTATAGACACAGACCACAGCGTGGTGACTGCAGGAGGGAAAAGGGGTGGGAAGAGGTAGGGGTGGATGGAGGAAGGGATTCATGGTGATGGAGACTCAACTTGGGGTAATGAACACACAATCCAATATACAGATGAGGTATTGTAGAATTGTGCATCTGAAACCTGTATGATTTTGTTAACTGATGTCACCACAATAAATTCAATTTAAAAAACTTTGAAAAATGAAGCCCTGGCTGGTTGGTTCAGTGGTAGAGTGTCAGCCTGCTTGTGGAAGTCCCAGATTCGATTCCCAGCCAGAGCACACAGGAGAAGCGCCCATCTGCTTCTCCACCCTTCCCTCTCTCCTTTCTCTCTATCTCTCTCTTCCCCTCCTGCAGCCAAGGCTCCATTGGAGCAAAGTTGGCCTGGGCATTGAGGATGGCTCCACAGCCTCCACCTCAGGAGCTAGAATGGCTCTGGTTGCAATGGAGCAATGCCCCAGATGGGCAGAGCATCACCCCCTGGGTTTGCCGAGTAGATCCCAGTTGGGCTCATGTGGGAATCTGTCTCTCTGCCTCCCAGCTTCTCAGTTCAGAAAAAAGAAAAGAAAGGAAAAGAAAAAAAAACCTTTGAAAAAAAGAAAAGGAAAAGAAGAAAGGAGGGCTTAAGCTAAAGTCTTAAATAAATCTCAGCATTACTAAAAGTTGGGGCAACCAGACATTGTAGGTTTTTCAACATGATGCAATATGAAGCACAAAACATGTGACATGGCATTTTTTATAATCTTTATTTATTGATTTTAGTGAGAGAAGAAGGGAGGTAGAGAGAGAGAGAGAGAGACAGGAACAGTGATCTCCTGTATATGCACTTACTGGGGATCGAACCAGCAACCTCTGTGTTTTGGTATGATTCTCTAACCCAGGGGTTGGGAACCTATGGCTCGTGAGCCAGATGTGGCTCTTTTGATGGCTGCATCTGGCTCGCAGACAAATCTTTAATAAAAATAATAATAACGTTAAAAATATAAAACATTCTCATGTATTACAATCCATTCATTTCCTACTGCTCATGTTCATGGTTGTGGGTGGCTGGAGCCAATCACAGCTGTCCACTGGGACAACACCAAATTTTTATTAGATAATGACGGGTCGTTGTATGGCTCTCACGGAATTACATTTTAAAATACGTGGTGTTCATGGCTGTCTCAGCCAAAAAGCTTCCCGACCCCTGCTCTAACCAACTGAGCCCTCCAGCCAGGGCACATTTGAAGTGTTTTTGCACACACACAATACATAACCTTGAATTCAATCAAATCTAGAACACAAAACTTTTAACTTTGAGAAATATGGAGGATGGAGGAACAAGTTAAATGACACTCATGGGAGAACACTTAAAAAATACAGAATATGCCACATTCTAAAGTACAACTGAATTGGTTCTTGTAATCAGTGGGATAGAGGGAAAGTGAGGAAGGAGGGGCTGCTCTAAGTTAAAAGAAACTTTAGTGACATGACACCCAAATCCCTTGCGGAGGTATTGTTTTGATCCCATTTCAACAAACCAATTAAACAAGACATTGTGAGCCAACTGTCGGAAATTTTTGGTTATGAGCCAGATATCAGGCAATACCAAATATTTTGTGTTCATTTATTTAAATGTGATAATGGCATCATGCCCTTTTATTTATTTATTTATTTTTATTTATTTTGTTTTTTTATATTTTTCTGAAGCTGGAAACAAGGAGAGACAGTCAGACTCCCGCATGCGCCCGACCAGGATCCACCCAGCACGCCCACCAGGGGGCGACGCTCTGTCCACCAGGGGGCGATACTCTGCCCTCCGGGGCGTCGCTCTGCCGTGACCAGAGCCACTCTAGCGCCTGGGGCAGAGGCCAAGGAGCCATCCTCAGCGCCCGGGGCCAACTTTTGCTCCAATGGAGCCTTGGCTGCGGGAGGGGAAGAGAGAGACAGAGAGGAAGGAGAGGGGGAGGGGTGGAGAAGCAGATGGGCGCTTCTCCTGTGTGCCCTGGCTGGGAATCGAACCCGGGACTTCTGCATGCCAGGCCAACGCTCTACCACTGAGCCAACCGGCCAGGGCCTGCCCTTTTATTTTTTAACAGATGTACACTCATGCACCTAGTTATATGGTATAGCTTATTACTCCTAGGCTACAAGCCAGTGCAGCATGTTACTGTGCGAAACAACATGAGGTTATATCAAGCACAAGAGAAAATGATGCAATCAAAAGGCACAATAAATATGATTTGTATGAGACTAATGCCTGCATAACATGGCATCCCGTTTTACAGTAAACTTGGTTTATTTTTTAGAAGTAGAAAGCGTACACTTTAAAATAATGATAAAGCCTGACCGGTGGTGGCACAGTGTTGATAAAGCGTCGACCTGGAATGCTAATGTTGCCAGTTCGAAATCATGGGCTTGCCTGGTTAAGGCACATGTGGGAGTTGATGCTTCCTGCTCCTCCCCCTTCTCTCTCTCTCTTCTTTTTAAAGTGAATAAATAAATAAATTTTTAAAAAATAATAAAATAAAATAATGATAAAAAGTGTAGTATAGTGGCTCTGGCCGGTTGGCTCAGCGGTGGAGCGTCGGCCTGGCGTGCGGGGGACCCGGGTTCGATTCCCGGCCAGGGCACATAGGAGAAGCGCCCATTTGCTTCTCCACCCACCCACCCCCCTCCTTCCTCTCTGTCTCTCTCTTCCCCTCCCGCAGCCAAGGCTCCATTGGAGCAAAGATGGCCCGGGCATACAAAAAAAAAAAAAGTGTATAGTAAATAACATAAGCCAGCAGTATAGCAGTTTATTATCATCAGGTATTCTGGTACTGGACACAATTGTGTGTGCTATATTTTTATACTACTGGCAGTGCAGTCGGTGTAGGTTTGTTTACACCAGTGTGACCACAAACAGGCGAGTAATGCCTTGCGCTACCACCCTTCTGATGGCTACCATGTCACAAAGTGATGGGAATTTTTCAACTGCATTATATGTATGTTGAAATATAGGGCCCTGGCTGGTTGCTCAATGGATAGGGCATTGACCCGACATATGGACGGCCTAGGTTTCATTCCTGGTCAGAGCACACATGAAAAGCAACCATCTGCTTCTCTCTCTCCCCCTTCCCTTTCTCTCTTTCTTCCTCTCCTGCAGCCAGTGGCTCTATTGGTTCTAGCATCCGCCCCATGCTGAGGATAGCAGTGTCCAGGGCCTCAGCCTCAGGCACTAAAAATAGCTCAAGCATTGGCCCCAGATGTGGTTGTGGAGTGGATTCCGGTAAGGACGCATGCAAGAGTCTCTCTCACTAGCTCCTCTCCTCTCATTTAAAAAAAAGAAAGAAAAGAGCCTGACCAGGCGGTGGTGCAGTGGATAGAGCGTCAGACTGGGATGCGGAGGACCCAGGTTCGAGACCTCGAGGTCGCCAGCTTGAGCACGGGCTCATCTGGTTTGAGCAAAGCTCACCAGCTTGAACCGAAGGTCACTGGCTTGAGCAAGGGGTTACTTGGTCTGCTGTAGCCCCCTGGTCAGGGCACATATGAGAAAGCAATCAATGAATGACTAAGGTGTCAACAAAAAAACTGATGATTGATGCGTCTCATCTCTCTCCGTTCCTGTCTGCCTGTCCCTATCTCTCTCTCTCTCTGACTCTCTCTGTCTCTGTGAAAAAGAAAGAAAGAAAGAAAGAGAAATATAGAAGAGCAAAATTACATGGTATCTATGATTTACTTTAAAATAAATCAGCTTCAGCTGAGAAAATAAAGGGAAAGAAAGAATAGAAAAAGTAAATTCAGTAAAATCTCGATAATCATTGAATATCAGTGACAGGTGTTTGTTTCTACTCTTGCGTATGAGATTGTTCATTAAATATCTTTGAAAACTGTTGTTTCATGGTATTTGACAAGGGTGCAAAGTTTTGTATGTTCAACTTATCACCTTTCATCTGTGTCTTTCCTTACATTTTTACTCTTTTCTTCAGCTATGCATTTATAATCGGTTGGTATTTAGCACCTATACTACATTTAAATGTTATTTAAAGCACAGAGCCAATTAATAGCTGGATGCCTGGTGTTGGGGACCGAATAAATAAACAGGGTATTTTTGCAATCTGGACAGAGGTGCTGGGCCCAAACCCCACCTCACCTGCCTAGTTAACAAAGAGCTACATCTGATTCTCATTTGTCTCACCCATGTTCTCCAGAAGAGTCTGGAAGCTAGTTTCTTATTGGTGTAAAGTTAGATTTGAATGGTATGGTAGGGGTTGTCTTTGAGTTGCCTTGGAAACTTAATTTTCCGTGAATAAAGGCAAATGTGCTTGTGGGAGATGTTACCTTATGGCTCAGGAACAGTAGAGACTGGTTGCCGTGGCGTTCTCCCGAACCCATCTGTATGTATATATCTTTAAGTCCCTGTCTATCATTTATTTAATTTCATACCTTCTCCCATTCGAGACCTCGTAATAGACCCATTGCGGCTGGACCGCGACAGCCTGGTTATTTTATGTTGACATGTTTTAGTCTTACTTTGGGTGTTACATATACTGCAATTGGATTTTATGATTTTTGAAGTGTATTAGGTTAAGACTAGCTATCTGATCCCTTTGAGATCTTCATGAAACAAGATGAAAATCTTTTAAGAATAGTGAGGCAAGTATATACATACTTATAAACATATATATACTTACAGTAACTTGATTTTAATTGAACTTGTACATTAAGACCTTCATTAGATAACCTTATAATGTTAAAATCTTAATAAAGTTCTATAAGGTTAGGAAATAAGTCAATCATGTATATATAATAGAAATAATAATATCCAATATCAGAAAATCAGGTATTTTTTTAGATTTCTTGTTTTCTTTTTTTTTACCTATTTGAAGAATATCTTTTTTAAGCGATCAGAACAATTATCAAAGTAAACACAAGTGTTAAACTAGATAATCAAGTTTAAACAGATTTACCTTTTTGCATATTTTACTCCTTGGGTTTGCTCAAAAACATTGATGTGTCAATGCAAATGGATAACAATTCACAACTAGAACCACCAATTAATAATTTTTAAATTGTGAAAATTAAAATCTGTGGTAGTCTTATGATTCCTAAATCCAGAGTTACTTTCATATGTGGTTAAGTCTCTGCCTTGATAAAAATTTAGGGATTGTTTTTTTACACAAGGTTCAACAGTTTTTTCCTTCCACTTTCTCAGGAAGTGGTTGAATCAAATGATTTAGGAATAATTACACCATCAAAAATAATTTTAGGAAATTACCATTGTTCATCATAGTTTGTTTCATTTCATTTTAGACCCTTCTAAATTCTGTCCAGCCAAAGTAATCCATTCATTATACATTCAAAAATGCCTCAGAGAAGTTCATATAGTTTCAGCAATAACATTCTTCATCAACACAAAGGCTTTGCTACATTCAAAGGGGAATTTCTCTCTATAGTTACTGGTCAATTGTTCTAGTTTTGCCTAAATCTAATCACTTGAGACAGAGTTAGAAAACTTGAGGAAGAGATTTCTTTTTCCTTTAAAAATAAACTAAGGCCAAAGAGAAAGGTTACAAAAAAGGTTCATTAGTTGTAATGAACTTAAAGGTTATAAAAAAAATGTTCATTTTGTGTAACTAATTAGCATATTCACATAGAGTAAAATTGAAGAAGGCTGATTTTCTTCATCCTTTCAATTATTCAAGAACTGTTTCCTGAATATCTATTATATGCCAGGACCTTTACTAAGCTACTGGGGTCAGAGATTAACATTTAAAACATTCCATGTATTTTGGGCTGCCATTTTATAAGCTTTCTTCTTGCAAACCAGGTTAAATCTTTTGAAAGAATTCCTAAGAAAGAAAATCCATTAATCCTCTATCCAAAGTACAGCAAAATTTGTTGGAACTGGTTTAATCATTCTCTGCTTATATAAACAAAGGATTTGCTGAACATTTATGAGTATCTAATTTTAAGTGGCAGGGAAAATGATAAAAAAATAAATAAACATTTCATATATTGGCTCTTAAATTATTTTGATGCTTTAAATGATTTTAATTGTTTTAATATTCTCAGTGTTCTAAGTTGCTCCTCTTTAGTTTTGAAATACAGTGTCTTTGTTGCTCAGGGACCCACACTGGTGGCAAATCCATTCAGGGAGAGTCAGAGCATGATTAATGTGAAAACGGTCATGTAAGCTAAGTATTTGGACCTAGTGAGGTAAACAAAGATTCTTGATTAGCTGGTTAAATAGTCTGAGGAGAATATTTCGTGAAAGACTAACTCATATATAATCTGTTCTTTATTACTAGTGACAAGTTTCTAGGTGTGCTTTACTGTCGTAAGAGGTAATATAGAAATAGGTTTAAGGGCATAAACTCTGAATTAGACTGTCTTGGTTGAAACCCTGGCTCTGCTGTGTGCCTCAGTTTCTCCTCTGTACAATAGGGATGATAATGATAGTATCTAGGTCATAGAATTGAGAGGACTTAATCAGTTAATACAGAATAGCTGAGTAGAACAATACATGCAAATAGAAATTATTGAATAATAATTCAATAATTAGCTATTCAACATAGGGAAGTAATAACTCAGATGCTTTCAAATTGTTTCTCTGCAGAGTCTGAACATAGGCTCTATTTGTAAAATGTGTTTTAAATAATTGTGGGAAGTCATAAACCCTGGCTAGGGTCAGAGATAGTAATAATCCATAAATTGTACTAGTTATTGGTCGCTTCAGGTATAATATAAATTACAATAAACTCACAGCATTCTAAAAACGTATTTTTTAGTTTAAAATTAAGCCTCTTTATTATTTATACCCTAAAAGTTTTAAATGGTTGTTTTAGAATTGCCATAATCCTACTGCAGCTGTTTATGAGTTTAAATCAACAACATGTGCTTCTGAAAGTTCCTAGTTGTAAATGCAACACCAAGTACTGTCTATATTTGTTAACAAACTTAAATTTCAAAAAACAGAGAAGAAATTGTGAGGCTAACAGTAACACTCTTTGGATTGCCTCAGGTTTATTATTCTTATTATTGTTATTATTATTATTTTGTTTCTCCTCTGTATTGTTTGGGAGTTTTATAACCCACTTCAATTCTCATCATTCTTTTTTTTAATTGATTTTAGAGAGAAGAGAGAGAGAGAAAGGGGGATAGGAGCGGAAGCATCAACTCATAAGTAGTTGTTTCTCTTATGTGCCTTAACCAGGCAAGCCCAGGGTTTCAAACCGGTGACCTCAGCATTCCACTGTGCCACCAAAGGTTAGGCTATTCTCATGACTCTTAATCTTAATTTTTTAATGTTATGAAACTTAAAGTCTAAAACACTATGACCATTTCTACCTTCTTCTAAAACAGTGAAAAGTTCTTGGAAAAATGGTCCTCAAGCATTTTTGTTTGCATACCACCAAAAATAATTTTAAAAAACTACATTAGATAAATTAATGTTAACTAGACTTAGTATGGTGATCATTTCACAAGATATACATATATTAATTACATCATGTCATAGACCTGAAATTTCATTATATTTTTAAATATTGGCAATAAATGTAATTATCAAAATATTGCAAATTTAGAAATTTTAAAATATGAATCTTATCGCTTGGAACTTAAATATAATGATTTCATACCTGTCATCATTCATTTAAGAAAGTTAACAAACTCTTATTCAAAAATAGAAATTTTTAGCCTGGTGTGTTGTGGTGCAGTTGATAGAGCGTCGATCTGGAATACTGAGGTTGCTGGTTTGAAACCTTGGGCTTGCCCTATCAAGGCACGTTTGACAAGCAAGCAATGAACGACTAAAGTGAGAAACTATGAGTCGATACTTCTCGTTCCCTGCCCACCCCCTCTGAAATCAATCAATAAGATTTTTTTTAAAAAAGGGAAATTTTGTCCCTGGCCAGTTGGCTCAGTGGTAGAGTGTCGGCCCGGTATGTGGATGTCCCGGGTCCGATTCCCAGTCCGGGCATGCAGGACAGGTGGCCATCTGCTTCTCCACCCTTCCCCTTGATTGGTTCTAGCACATCGCCCAGGTGCTGAGGATGGCTTTGTGGAGCCTCGACCTCAGGCACTAGGTGTGGTTCACCTGTGAGCATGAACCAAGATAGACACAGCAGCAGTCCCAGATGGGGGTTGCCCAGTGGATCCTGGTCAGGACACATGTGGGAGTCTGTCTCTCTGTCTCCCCTTCCAAGTGAGAGCACTTGGAAAAGGGGGGGGGGAATTTTATGTCATTTTTTTGTCTTTAACTTGTGTTTTTGGTCTACAATCCTCATTTTTATTATTAATAAACTTTATTTTTAGAGCAGTTTCTCATTTACAGAAGGTTTGGATAAAAAGTGCAGAAAGTTCCATAAACCCCCTCACATCCCTTTCACTCAGTTTTGCCTATTATTATCATCTTGCATTTGTGTGTTACATTTGTCACAATTGATGAGCCAATATTGATACAACATTATTAAATTAAGTCCATAATTTACATTAGGATTTACTCTGTGTTATACGCTCTGTGCGTTTGTTCATATTACAGTATCATATAATAATTTCACTGCCTTAGTAACGCCCTGTGCCCCACCTATTTGTCATTCCCCTCTTCCTTCCCAACCCCTGACTACCACTAATCTTTTTAACGTTGCCATAGTTTTGCCTTCTCCAAAATGCCATACAGTTGGAATTCAACAATATGTAGCTTTTCGGATTGGCTTCTTTCACTTAGAAATAATCATTTAAGGCCCTGGCCAGTTGGCTCAGTGGTAGAGCATTGGCCTGGCGTGCAGGAGTCCTGGGTTCGATTCCCGGCCAGGGCACACAGGAGAAGCGCCCATCTGCTTCTCCACCCCTCCCCCTCTCCTTCCTCTCTGTCTCTCTCTTCCCCTCCCGCAGCCAAGGCTCCATTGGAGCAAAAGTTGGCCCCGGGCGCTGAGGATGGCTCTATGGCCTCTGCCTCAGATGCTAGGATGGCTCTGGTTGCAACAGAGCAATGCCCCAGATGGGCAGAGCATCGCCTCCTGTTGGGCGTGCCAGGTGGATCCCAGTTGGGCACATGCGGGAGTCTGACTGCCTCCCCGTTTCCAACTTCAGAAAAATACAAAAAAAAAAAAGAAAGAAAGAAATAATCATTTAAGGTTCTTCCACGTCTTTTCATGACATAATAGCTCATTTCTTTTTATCATGAAATAATACTCCACTGTATGGATGTATATACCATAGTTTGTTTACTCACTTATAGAAGAACATCTTGGTTGCTTCAAGTTTTTGGCGACCATGAGAAAGGCTGCTGTTACTATATATGTGCAGGTTTTTTGTGTTTTTTTTTTTGTTTGTTTTTTGTTTGTTTTTTTCAGAGACAGCGAGAGAGTCAGAGAGAGGGACAGATAGGGATAGACCAGTGGGTTCTCAACCTGTGGGCCCCGACCCTGGCGGGGGTCGATCGACCAAAACACAGGGGTCACCTAAAGCCATCGGAAATACATGTAAAGGATAGGGTAGCGGCCCACAGGTTGAGAACCGCTGGGATAGACAGACAGGAACAAAGAGAGATGAGAAGCATCAATCATTAGTTTTTCGTTGCAACACCTTAATTGTTCATTGATTGCTTTCTCATATATGCCTTGACTATGGGCCTTCAGTAGACCTAGTAATCCCTTGCTCAAGCCAGAGACCTTGGGTTCAAGCTGGTGAGCTTTTGCTCAAACCAGATGAGCCCACGCTCAAGCTGGCGATCTTGGGGTCTCGAACCTGAGTCCTCCGCATCCCAGTCCAACGCTCTATCCACTGCGCCACTGCCTGGTCAGGCTATGTGCAGGTTTTTATGTGGACATAAGCTTTCAACTCATTTGGATAAATACCAAGGGACACATTATTGGATCATACTGAAAGAGCATGTTCAGTTTTATAAAAAAGTGTCACTGACCTGTGGTGGCGCAGTGGATAAAGCGTCGACCTGGAAATGCTGAGGTCGCCGATTCGAAACCCTGGGCTTGCCTGGTCAAGGCACATATGGGAGTTGATGCTTCCAGCTCCTCCCCCCTATCTCTCTCTCCTCTCTGTCTCTCTCTGTCTCTCTCTCTCTCCTCTCTAAAATGAATAAATAAATAAAGAATAAAAAAAATGAATAAATAAATAAAAAATAAAAAAATAAAAAAGATAAAAAAAAAACTTAAAAAAAAAAAAAGTGTCATATTATCTTTCAAAGTGTCAGTACTATTTTGCATTCCCACCAGCAATGAAGGAGAGTTCCCGTTGCTCCACAATCTTGCCAGCATTTAGTGTTTATAGGTATTTTGAATTTATGCCATTCTGGTGACTTATTCTTTTAATTTGCAATTTCCTGGTGACATCTGATGTTGAACCTTTTCTCACATACTTATTTGACATCTATGAATGTACTGTTTCCCTCCATGTGTAAGATGCACCTTTGCGAAAAATTTGGGAGTCTAAAAATTGAGTGTGCCCTATACAGTGGTTGTAGAATTTTTACTTGCATTTCCCACTTTTTTGGGTTTGTTTTTGCACTCATTGTTGAAGACAGTCGTTTGTCATCAGACACAGATGAGGACAAGCTAATGGATGGGAGTTTTGACAGTGATGAGGAGTTGTATGAATTTTATGATCAATAAAACTTGAGCTCAATAACTTTATGTAATACATTTTTTTTCAAATTTTGGGCCCCAAAATTAAGGTGTGCCTTATACATGAGAAAATACACTATCTTCTTCAGTGAGGTGTTTGTTCAGATCTTTTGACTTCTCTTCAGATATTTTAATCTTAAGATTTTTAAATGGGGTTGTTTTCTTATTTTTGAATTTTAAGATTTTTTTTTTGTATATTTTAGATCTCAGGCTTTTTATCAGATACGTGTTTTACAAATATTTTCTCCTAGTTTGTGGCTCATCTTTGTATTGTCTTAACAGTCTTTCACAGAGAAGTTTTAAAATTTAATTGAGTGCAACTTATTATTCCCCCCCCCCCATGGATTGTGCTTTTAGTGTTGTATGTAAATTGTCATAGTGAAACTCAAGGTCACTTACATTTTCTTCCATGTTGTTTTTTAGCAATTTTATGTTTTATGATCTATTTTGAGTTTATTTTTGTGAAAGGTATATGATCTGTGTCTAGATTTATTTTTTTCTCCATGTGGATGGCCAGTTCTAGCACCATTTGTTAAAAAAAACTATCCTTTATCCATTGGAAAGCCTTTGTTTTTTTGTCAAAGACCACTTAAGTATATTTGTATGGGTCTATTTCTAGGCTCTACATTCTGCTCCATTGGTCTATTTGCCTATTCTTTCATCAAAATCACATTGTCTTTATTATTGTAGCTTTGTAGTCTTTTTTTTTTATTGATTTAAGTTTATTGTGCTTACATAGATTCAAATGTTCCACCGAATACATCCCCCCACCCCCATGTTCTCCTGAACATCTCCCTTGCCCCCCTCTTCACAACGCCCTCCCCCATCCTGCCAGGATTTGCTTTTCTGCTCTCTATAAAACTGTGTTGTGTATATATAATTTCACCAATCTCTTTCCCTTTTCTGATCCCATCTTCTCATCCCCTTTTCCTCTGTCCGCTTTCCCTCTGGTCCCTTTTATCCCGCCTCAGCCTCTATTCCCGTGATGGCGAACCCTTTTATAAAAACCGCCCACTTTTGCAATGCTGGTCAACCTGGTCCCTCCCTCCCACTAGTGGGTGTTCCAGCTTTCATGGTGGGCAGTAGCGGAGCAACCAAGCAGCGCCGTGATTGGCCCACTATGAAAGCTGGAATGCCCACTAGTGGGCGGAAGGGACCAGGTTGATCAGCACTGAAAGAGTGGGCAGTTTTTATAAAAAGGTTCCATCACGGCTCTATTCTGATCCTCAGTTCACATTGTTCATTGCATTCCTCAAATGAGTGAGGTCATATGATATTTTTCTTTCTCTGCCTGGCTTATTTCACTTAACATAATAGTTTCTAAGTCCATCTATGTTGTCACAAAAGGTAAGATTTCCTTCTTTTTCATGGTCACATAGTATTCCATTATGTATAGGTACCATGGCTTTTTAATCCACTTGTCCACTGACAGACACTTGGGCTGTTTCCAGATCTTGGCTGTTGTAAACAATGCTGCCGTGAACATGGGGTTGCATTTATTCTTTTGAATCAGTGATTTGGTATTCTTAGGATATATTCCTAAAAGTGGATGGCTGGGTCAAAAGGCAGTTTGATTTTTAATTTTTTGAGGAATCTCCATACTGTTTTCCACAGTGGCTGCACCAGTCTGCATTCCCACCAGCAGTACAGGAGGGTTCCCTTTTCTCCACATCCTCTGTGTTGTTTTGTTAATGAGCGCCATTCTGACTGGTGTGAGATATCTCATTGTGGTTTTCATTTGCACTTCTCTAATAATTAGTGATGTTGAACATTTTTTCATCTGCCTATTGGCCATCTGTATGTCCTCTTTGGAGAAGTGTCTATTCATTTCTTTTGCCCATTTTTGATTGCATTGTTTATCTTCCTGGTGATGAGTTTTACAAGTTCTTTATAAATTTTGGTTATTAACCCCTTATCAGATGTATTGTCGAATATGTTCTCCCATTGAGTGGTTTGTCTTCTTATTTTGTTCATATTGTCTTTAGCTGTACAAAGTCTTTTTAGTTTGATATAGTCCCATTTGTTTATCCTGTCCTTTATTTCACTTGCCCGTGGAGATAAATCAGCAAATATACTGCTGCGAGAGATGTTGGAGAGCTTACTGCCTATGTTTTCTTCTAATATGCTTATGGTTTCACAACTTACATTTAAGTCTTTTATCCATTTTGAGTTTATTTCTGTGAGTGGTGTAAGTTGGTGGTCTAGTTTCATTTTTTTTGCAGGTAGCTGTCCAATTTTCCCAACACCATTTGTTAAAGAGACTGTTTTTACTCCATTGTATGCTCTTGCCTCCTTTATCAAATATCAATTGTCCATAAAGATGTGGGTTTATTTCTGGGTTCTCTGTTCTGTTCCACTGATCCACATGCCTGTTCTTATGCCAGTACCAAGCTGTTTTGAGTACAATGGCCTTGTAGTATAATTTGATATCAGAAAGTGTGATGCCACCCACTTTATTCTTCTTTTTCAAGATTGCTAAGGCTATTTGTGTTCTTTTTTGGTTCCATATAAATTTTGGGAGCATTTGTTCTATATCTTCGAAGTATGTCATTGGTATTTTAATTGGAATTGCATTAAATTTATAAATTGCTTTGGGTGATATAGACATTTTAATGATGTTTGCTCTTCCTATCCATGAATACAATATATGCTTCAACTTGTTTGTATCTTCCTTGATTTCTTTTATCAATGTTCTATAATTTTCTGAGTACAAGTCTTTAACCTCCTTGGTTAAATTTACTCCTAAGTACTTTATATTTTTTGTTGCAATAGTGAAGGGGATTTTTTTTCTTAATTTTTCTTTCAGACAGTTCATTGTTGGTGTATAAAAATGCCTCTGGCTTCTGAATATTAATGTTATATCCTGGCACCTTGCTGAATTCATTTATCAGGTTCAGTAGTTTTTTGACTGAGACTTTAGGGTTTTCTATGTATACCATATCATCAGCAAATAATGATGGTTTTACTTCTTCTTTTCCAGTTTGGATGCCTTTTATTTCTTCTTCTTGTCTGATTGGTGTGGCTAGGACTTCCAGTACTATGTTGAATAAGAGTGGTGAAAGGGGGCACCCTTGCCTTGTTCCTGTTCTTAAGGGGATTGCTTTTTAAGTTTTGCCCATTGAGTATGATGTTACCTGTGGGTCTGTCATAGATGGCCTTTATTATGTTGAGGTATGTTTCCTGTATCCCCACTTTGCTGAGAGTTTTGGGGTTTTTTTGTTTGTTTGTTTGTTTGTTTTTGTATTTTTCTGAAGCTGGAAACAGGGAGAGACAGTCAGACAGACTCCCGCATGCACCCGACCGGGATCCACTCGGCACGCCCACCAGGGGGCGATGCTCTGCCCACTAGGGGGCGACGCTCTGCCCCTCCGGGGCGTCGCTCTGTTGCGACCAGAGCCACTCCAGTGCCCGGGACAGAGGCCAAGGAGCCATCCCCAGCGCCCGGGCCATCTTTGCTCCAATGGAGCCTCGCTGCAGGAGGGGAGGAGAGAGACAGAGAGGAAGGAGAAGGGGAGAGGTGGAGAGGCATATGGGCGCCTCTCCTGTGTGCCCTGGCCGGGAATCGAACCCGGGACTTCTGCACGCCAGGCCGACGCTCTACCACTGAGCCAATCGGCCAGGGCCTTTGCTGAGAGTTTTGATCATGAATGCGTGCTGTATTTTATCAAAAGCTTTTTCTGTATCTATTGATATAATCATGTGATTTTTCTCCTTCCTTCTGTTTATGTGATGAATCACATTGATTGATTTGCAAATATTGTACCAGCCTTGCCTCCCAAGAATAAATCCCACTTGATCATGATGTATGATTTTTTTCATGTATTGCTGAATCTGGTTTGCTAATATTTTGTTGAGAATTTTAGCATCTAAATTTATCAGGAATATTGGCCTATAGTTTTCTTTCTTTGTATTGTCTTTGCCTGGTTTTGGAATCAGAATTATGCTCGCCTCATAAAAGAAGTTTGGAAGTCTTTCCTCCTCTTGAATTTTTTGAAATAGCTTGAGAAGAATAGGAGTTACTTCTTTGAATATTTGGTAGAATTCGCCTGTGAAGCCATCTGGCCCAAGGCTTTTGTTTGTTGGGAGTTTTTTTAATAACTGTTTTGATCTTATTTGTTGTAATCAGTCTGTTTAGATTTTCTGATTCTTCCAGATTGATTTTGGAAAGATTATATGTTTCAAGGAATTTGTCCATTTCGCCTAGGTTGTCTAATTTTTTGGCATACAGTTCTTCATAGTATTTTTTTTACAATCCTCTGTATTTCTGCTGTGTCACTTGTTATTTCTCCACTCTCATTTCTAACTTTATTTATTAGAGTCCTCTCTTTTTTTTCATCAATTTTGTTTTCCTTTTCAAAGAACCAGCTCTTGGTTTCATTGATCCCCTCTATTGTTTTTTTAGCCTCTATGTCATTTATTTCCACTCTGATCTTTATTATTTCCTTCCTTCTACTTCCTCTGGGCTTTACTTGATGTTCTTTTTTTAGTTAGTTTTTTTTTTTTTTTGATGCAGGGTTAAATTGTTTATTTCAGCTTTTTCTAGCTTCTTAAGGTATGCCTGTACTGCTATGAACTTCCCTCTCAGGACTGCTTTTGCTGTGTCTCATAGATTTTGAGTTGTTGTATGTTCATTTTTATATGTTTCAAAGAAAATTTTGATTTCTTCCTTGGTCTCATTGTTAACTCATTAATTATTTAATAACATGCTATTTAGTTTCCAAGTGTTTGAGTTTTTTTCAGTTTTTCTATTGTAGTTGATTTCTAGTTTCATGCCATTGTGATCTGAGAAGATTCTTGACATGATTTCATCTTCTTAAATTTATTGAGACTTGCTTTGTGCCCTAACATGTGCTCTATGCTAAAGAATGTACCATGAGCACTTGAAAAGAATGTGTATTCTGCTGCTTTAGGGTGAAAGGTTCTGAAGATGTCTATTAAATCTAGTTGATCTAGTGCCATGATGGCGAACCCTTTTATAAAAACTGCCCACTTTTGCAGTGCTGGTCAACCTGGTCCCTCCCGCCCACTAGTGGGCATTCCAGCTTTCATGCTGGGCCAATCGCAGCGCGCCGTTTGGTTGCTCCACTACCATCCACCATGAAAGCTGGAACCTCCACTAGTGGGCAGGAGGGACCAGGTTGACCAGCACTGCAAAAGTGGGCAGTTTTATAAAAAGGTTCACCATTACAGATCTAGTGTGTCCTTTAAATGTGCTGTTTCTTTGTTAATATTCTTTCTTGAGAATCTATCCAGTGCTTTTAGTGGGGTATTGATAGCCACTACTATTATAATATTGCTGTTGATCTCGCCCTTTATGTCCATCAAAATCTGCTTTATATATTTAGGTGCTCCTATATTAGGTGCATAGATATTTATAATGGTTATATCTTCCTGTTGGATTTCTCCTTTTATTATTATATAATGACCTTTTTTATCCCTTGCTATAGCCTTTGTTTTAAAGTTTATTTTGTCAGATATAAGTATTGCTACCCCAGCTTTTTTTTTTTTCATTTTCATTTGCATGAAATATTTTTTTCCATCCCTTTACTTTTAGTCTTTGTGTATCTTTTGTTTTGTGGTGTGTCTCTTGTAGACAGCATATGTATGGGTCCTGTTTTCTTATCCATTCAGCTACCCTATGTCTTTTGATTAAAGCATTTAATCCATTTACATTTAAGGTTATTATTGATATGTCATTGTTTATTGCCATTTTATTCTTTAAATCTACATTCCTCTTTTACTAGATTTTCCCCCCTTTGTTCTGTTCATAACAGGTCCCTTAACATTTCTTGCTGCATTGGTTTAGTTGTAATGAATTCCTTGAGTTGTTTTTTTTTTGTTGTTTAGGAAGCCTTTTATTTCTCCTTCTATTTTAAATGATAGTCTTGCTGGATAAAAAATGTCTTGGTTGTAGGCTCTTGTTCTGCATTACTTTGAATATTTCTTGCCATTCCCTTCTGGCCTCAAGTGTTTCTTTTGAGAAGTCAGATGTCATCCTTATGGGGCTCCTATGTAGGTGATTGACTGCTTTTCTCTTGCAGCTTTTAGTATTTTTTTTTTTATCTCTTAGATTTGGTATTTTAATTATGATGTGTCTTAGTGTAGGTCTCTTTAGGTTCCTTTTTAATGGGATTCTCTGTGCTTCTTGAACTTGTGTGACTTTTTCTTGCATCAATTTAGGGGAGTTCTCAGCTATGATTTCATTAAACAAGGTCTCTATCCTTTGTTCTTTCTCTTCTTCTTCAGGAACCCCTATGATGCAGATGTTATTTCTCTTCATGTTGTCACAGAGCTCTCTTAGAGTTTCCTCAGACTTTTTGATCCTCCTTTCTTTTTGCTGTTTTGCTTCTGTGCTTTTGCTTATCTTGTCCTCTAAATCGCTGATTTGATCCTCTGCTTCATACAGCCTGCTTTTAATTCCTTCTAGTGTAGTCTTCATTTCTGATATTGTGTTTGTCATTTCTGTCTGATTCTTTTTTTATGATTTCAATGTCCTTTTTGATGCCAGCTATCTCTTTGTTTAGGTGCTCATTTTGTCCATCTATTGTTGCTCTTAGATCCTTGAGCATCCTAACAATCATTATTCTAAACTCTGCATCTGGCATCTTAGTTATTTTTATTTTATTTAGTTCTTCTGGGGATTTCTCTTGCTGGGTCATTTGAATTGCACTTTTCTGTCTTCCCATTTTGTCTCTGTTTAGACTGCTCCTTTGGATGTGTTGTTTGTGTAGGTAGCTGAGTATAGGGTTGGTGTTGTCTGCCTCCAGCTTTCTTTTTTTTTTTTAATATTTTTTTTAATTATTATTATTATTTTTATTTATTCATTTTTAGAGAGGAGAGAGAGAGACAGAGGAGAGAGAGACAGAGAGAGAGAAGGGGGGAGGAGCTGGAAGCATCAACTCCCATATGTGCCTTGACCAGGCAAGCCCAGGGTTTCGAACCGGCAACCTCAGCACTTCCAGGTCGACACTTTATCCACTGCACCACCACAGGTCAGGCTGCCTCCAGCTTTCAGTTGTGTTATTTCTAAATCTTCTTGGGATGACTTCAGCTGTTTGTAATCCACTGTGGGCTACTTGTCTGCTGCTACTACTCTTTTTGCTGTTTGTGACAACATTTTCTATGCCTTAGCTGGGTTAGGTGTGAGGAGCCTTTCTTTAAGATACCACTCTAACTATGGTGTTAGGTCCTGAGCTGATGCTCTCTATATCTGGCCGCTGGATATACCAGCCCTGGACCTCCATGGCTGGAACCTTGCACAGACCTGTGAAGGTCATTGCTTTTGACTGGCCCTTAGAAACCATCTTGGAGCTACAGGTGATCCAGAATTTCTGTCTGCCTCTGCTGGGCTCTGATGCCGTTGTAACAATCAGCTGCACTCCTAGGCTGGCTTTTATCCACTCTTGGCCAGTGTATGTGGCCTCTCTATTCCTGAAGTGAGGTTTTCCACTGCCTCCCCCCGCCTTCACCTCTTCAGGTGCTCAGGCATCAGCACGGGCTCATGGGCCACAATTCAAGCTGTTCTGAAGACACAGGGGACTCTTTGCCTCCCTGGGGCACACCCCCTGCTGGTACACCAGCTGCCTCTCTGGGCTTTCCCCCATAGGCACGTGGAAATCCTCTCCGGGCTCCACTCCCCGCCACTGCAATGCAGGCTGCCTCACTGGGCACTGCCCCGTCCTCTGCACAGGCCAAGCACCACAGCTGCCACTGCAGCTGGGCCCTTCCACCCTTCAGAGTGTACTCAGCAGGTTGAGGGGGTCGTGTAGCCCAGACCTCAGCATGCAAAACTTGTGTCCCTGTTGGCCCCCTGCTTCTAAATGACTCTTTGTGCTTACTGGAGTAGGAGAGCCTCTGGTGGCTGGGGTAATTGCTTCCCTTTGCTGGTGCTGCTTCTTCCAGGAAAAATTGCCACTTTAGATTTGGGGAGTGAGTCAGCACCGGGGTCAGAGTGGCTGTCTCCCACAGTCTCCCTGTGCACCTGAGATTACACTCTCTTCTTGCAACTCCAGTCCTCTCAGTGCTCCTCACTCCTGGAGCTCCGGGTAAGTGGCTGTGAACAAGGTTTTCTGCACAGTCCCTTTAAGATGGAGCCTGGGTCTGAGAGTTCTGTCTCTCTCTCACAAAGAGCAACTTGGTTCTTCTTTCAGCTCACTACTGTCCATACACCTCCTCTAGTCTCTGGGACTCCAGGCTGGGGTTCCGGTCCTGTAGATGAGGGCCCGCAACTCTCCAGGAAACGAACCCCACTGTGAGAGTCCCTGCGGGCCACCTCTCACTCCTGGAAGCAGGACAGCCCTTTCTGTAGCCATTTTCCTATCTCTCTGTAGTAAGTCTTGAAGATGGGTAGTATCATGTTAGTCCTTGATTTTTTCTTCTCAATATTATTGTCTATTCTGATCCTTGGAATAGACAATAATATTGCTATTTGTTGCTTCATACAAACTTTAGAATTAGTTTGTTTATATCTACAAAATTTGCTGGGATTTTTTTTGAATAGCACACTTTGGGAAGAACTGATATCTTGACAATATTCAGTCTTTCTATTAAGTAGTTGGAGCAGCTCTCCATTTATAGAGATCTTTAATTTTCCACCTGTTTTTTAGTTTTTCTCATATGAACTTTGAATAAAAATAATTTTAAAAAATTATATATGTATATGTGATGGAGACAGAGAGAGGGACATATAGGAACAGACAGGAAGGGAGAGAGATGAGAAGCATCAATTCTTTGTTGCAGCACCTTAGTTGTTCAGTGATTACTTTCTCATATGTGCCTTGACTGGGGGACTACAGCAGACTGAGTGACCCCTTACTCAAGCAAGTGACTTTGGGTTCAAGCTGGTGAGCTGTGCTCAAACCAGATGAGCCTGCACTCAAGCCAGCAACCTAGGGATTTTGAATGTAAGTCCTCTGTGTCCCAGTCTGATGCTCTATCCACTGTGCCATTGCCTGGTCAGGCTTTGATACTAATATATATAATATGGGGTTTTAATTTAAAATTTCAACTGTTCCTATATGATTTTTTAAGTGAGAGGAGGAGAGCTAAAGAGATGAACTCCCACATGCACCCCCATCGGAATCCACCCAGCAACCCCTATCTGGGGCCAATGCTCAAATCAACTGAGCTATCCTCAGCACCTGGGGTTGACATTCAAATCAATTGAGCTATTGGCTGCAAGAAGGGAAGAGAGAGTGGAGAGAAGGAGAGGAAGAGAAGCAGTACACTTCTCATGTGTACTCTGATCAGGGATAAAACTTGGGACATCCATATGCCAAAGCGACACTCTATCCACTGAGAAAACTGGCCAGGCCACCTACATGATTTTATCAGAAAAAAAATCTGCTTGAAAATCTTTTACTGACTGTGCTATTATAATTCTCTACAACAGAATTATGCATGAATTAGTAAATTAAAACATAAATATGAAAGATTCTATTAGTCAAGATTTTTCAGAGAACAGAACTGAGATATATGTATATATGCATATATGTGATTTATTATCAAGATTGGCTCATGCAGTTATACATTCTGGAAAGTCCCACTATCTACTGTCTACAAACTAGAGACTTAGGAATGATGGTGGTGTAGTTCTGAGAACCAGATGGCTGATAGTATAATTACCAGTCAAGGGCAAGAGAAGACATGTCTCAACTCAGCAGTCAAGCATAGATTAAATTCCCCCTTCCTCTGCCTTTATATTCTATTCAGGCCCTCAGTGGATTGAATGCTGCCCTATTCACAATGGAGAATGCAGTCTGCTTTGCATAGTTCACCACTTCAAATGCTAATCTCATCCAGAAACACCCTCACAGACACCTCCAGAGATAACATTTAATCTAGGCACTCCATGCCCACCTAAAATTAACCATTACAAGGTAATCAGAGTTGGTGTTTTATTGCAGTGGTTCTCAAACTGGGGGACCACTAATGATATACCAAGACTTTCCAGCCTGACCAGGCTGTTGCGCAGTGGATAGAACCTTGGACTGGGATGCGGAGGACCCAGGTTTGAGACCCCAAGGTCACCAGCTTGAGCGCGGCTCATCTGGTTTGAGCAGAGCTCATCAGCCTGGACCCAAGGTCCTTGGCTCAAGCAAGGGGTAACTCCGTCTGCTGAAGGCCCATGGTCAAGGCACATATGAGGAAGCAATCAATGAACAACTAAGGTGTTACAATGAAAAATTGATGATTGATGCTTCTCATCTCTCTCTTTTCCTGTCTATCTGTCCTTATCTATCCCTCTCACTGTCTCTCTAAAAAAAAAAAACAAAAAAACAAAAGAACTTTTCAATGGATATGGATAGTATTAAGGATTTTGATGTTTAAGGTATTGATTTTATATGGGCAATTTTCTTTAATATTTCTCTCACTTCTATTTTCTTATGAGCATCTCAAAGTTGTCCCTACGTATCAATGCAATAGCAAATTGGACAATTAAAAGCTAATGCCAGTGTAGTTGATCAGGTTTGGGAGAAAATGTTTCAGGAAAGAGGCACAAACAGTAGCACAAGGCTTGAACAGTGCAAGGGAATGACCTAAAGCATACTGTGTGATCAACAGTAGATGTTTATCAAATATGAATAAATGGATGGCTGACTGTCAAACAATATACTATGGGAACACAGAATCCCACGTTTTGCCATGTCCCCTGCAACCTTTTACTATGTACGTATAGACCTTATTTTAATCTGATATGAAACTCTGTATGTCAGAATAAGGACATTGTTCCATCTTCAGATTCTGGCCTATCAGAGGGTTTATTTTTTCTTCAACAAATATTACTGAATGACTCCTACAGATATGTCATCAAGATAGTATATACATTGGTGAATAAGATTATAAGGTTATGATCCTTGAACATTTAGTGGCAAGAGGTGAAGGGACTGTCAAGTAAGCTATAATTAGCACAAAGTGAGATAACAGTGAATACATAGTGTGCAAAGGAAACATACAGGAGAAATACCTAACCCAGATTCAATGTGCTAGGGGAGTGAAAAAAAGAAATTTTGTTTTGAAGAAGAAATTTTATGTTTAGTGTTTTATAATTTGTTTTTTATATTTTTATTCAAGTAAAGTTAGTATAAAATATTAGTTTCAGGTGTATAATATAGTGAGTCATATTTATATACCTTACAATGTGACCAACTCGCTGTCTACTAATCTGTCACCACGCAAACTTTTCACAAGATTTTTGGCTATATTCTTCTTTACCATTTTTACCCATCGCCCCTGCAACCATCAGTTTGATCTCTGTTTCTATGAATTTGTTTTTCTTTGTTCATTTGCTTAATTTTTTCCACATATAAGTGAAAATATACAGTTTGTCTTTCTCTTTCTGACTTATTTCACTGAGCGTAATACCCTCTAGGTCCATCCATGTTGTTGAAAACAGCAGGATTTTAAATTCTTTTTAATTGCTGAGTAATACACACACACACACACATATATATATATTGATATATATCACATCTTTTTTATCCATTCATCTATGATGGACATCTAGGTTGTTTCCATATTTTGGCTATTGTAAATAATGTTGCGATAAAAAATTTCTTGAATGAAGGTACTTAAAGGTCGAGTCATGATAACAGATATTTGAAGGGGACAGAAAGGAGGCTAGAAGTGACTAGAGATGAGATTGGAAAAATAAAAAGGGGTCAGATATTAAGCTATCTGGACTTAAGAACAAGAAACTCTAAAACGTTTTAAGTACAGTACAGAGAAACTTAAAGTTCATTCTTACTAAAGTAGGCCTAGGGAATAGGGTGTTCGGATTTATTACTGGAGTGGGACCCTCTCATCACTTAAAAGGGTTGATACCAGGAGGTTATGCTTCTCGGCCTGTTTGTATGTTCTCCATATCTGGAACATCTTTCTTCTATACATACCTTTCCAATTATTCCCGCAAGACTTAGTTCTTTTCTTTTCTTTTGATGTTATGTATTGATTTTACAAAGAGAGGTGGGGTGGTGGAACGGTGGAAGGGGGAGAGGTATATTGTTGCTTCACTCTAGCTGTTCATTGGCTATCCTACGTGCCTTGACTAGGCAAGTCCAAGGTTTGGAACCTGCTACCTCAGCTTCCACGTCTGCGCTCTGTCCACTGCCCCACCACAGGTGAGGCTGCAAGACTTCTTATTCTATTGCCTCCAAGCTTTTCAAATATCCCCAATAAAGACAAGTCAGGTCACACAGGGTCAGAGGGAGGAACTCTAGCATAAAGCGGAGGGACTCGAAGTATTTCTGGAATAGGAATGTGATGTGTTAGCAATATTTAGTGACCTATCAGTAATAGTTAAACCTGAGGTATGGGTTCTGTGGGCAATGTCTCCTGTTGGAAAAGAATGGTGCCCAAAGTTAGGGCCAGGAGAAGAGTATTTGCTGGCAGAAACTTACTCGAGGAAGTACATGGTTTGGGATAAGATGATTTTTCATTTTGGACGAGGAGAGTACTATTTAAGGCCTCGATCCTAGTTGAGATGCAGAGAAAGGGCTAGGAAACACTGCTGCAGTGCGCAGAGGGCAGGCCTAGTTAACGGAGACGGGTGCACGCCTCAACTCCAGACTGGATCCCAGAGGCCCAGAACCTTTACCCTCAACGATTGCTTTTCGGAGCAGAGGTTTGTGTAAGTCCCGCCTCGGTATCCAATGGAGCTCTGGGGAGAACACCCCACCCATCCCGGGAAACACCGGGCGTGGGGGGTGGGGGCGCTTGTGTCCAGCGCGTGTGCGCGGCGCGCAGGAAGGCAATCTGGAGATCTGGAAGGAAGGAGCGCGCGCCCTTCACGTGACCCGGCGGGCGCGCGGCGACGCACTCGACGCGACTCTCACGTGGTCTGTCTCCAGCCCCGTCGCCGGCGGAGGCGGGCGCGGGCGCGTCCCTGTGGCAGCTCACCCCGAGGAGTTGGTCGCACAATTATGAAAGACTCGGCTTCTGCTGCTAGCGCCGGAGCTGAGTTAGTTCTGAGACGATTTCCCTGGGCTGTCCTTGTCCGGCGGCCTCTGCTGCCGACTCCGGAGACGCTTCCCGATAGATGGCTACAGGCCGCGGAGGAGGAGGAGGTGGAGTTGCTGCCCTTCCGGAGTCCGCCCCGTGAGGAGAATGGTACTGGCCCCACACTGTCGCCAGCGGGGAAATGGCCTTGGGGGTGGCGGGCACGGAACGGGTAGGACTTGGCCGGCAAGTGCGTGTGTGTGCGCGCAGAGCCGCGCTTGCTGGGGCAAAGGATTCCCGAATTGCCTTGAGACTTCCGGACTTGCCCTGGCCAGACGGGAATGCAGTTCCTTCGGGGTGACGGGCAAGAAGCAGGTAGCAGACCTGGCACGGCAGCTCGTCGCGGGCATCCTGAGCGGAGACCCAGCGAGGGCGCTGCGAGGCAGGAGAGGCGCGAGCCAGGGGGGACCTGGCTGAGCCCCGCGGCTGCAGCGCGCCAGACGCAGCGCTCAGGCTCGGAGCGCCGCAGCTCCCGGGAGCGCGATCCTCCTGGCGCCAGTTGCTGGCAGATAAGGGAGCCAAGTGCTCTGCTCAAGTTCTGTCTGGGGAGGGAGGACTGCGAAGGAACAAAAAAAGGGATAGAGGACACGAGGTTGGAGCTGTGCCTTGTTTGCGGCGCAGCGGATACTCCACAGGTACATTTCCCTTTTGGAGCCAAAGGGGAGAGGGATGTGACGATATTGTTGGTAGATCTGGCTCGGGATTTCTCTTAGCAAGAATTAAGGATTTAATGAGGGCACTCCTGTAGATACCGAGGTGATGTGTTGTCTGAATTTATATCCAACTACCTCATCCGTTGTCCTAGAGAAGGCTTGGTCGTGTTTTAAACCGAAGGTATAGAGTGGAGAGAAGGATACGGTACATTGCAGGTTTTGATAGAACTTTTTTTTGGTTAAGGCCAGGAATCAAAATCAAGAATTCCTTAAAGAAAGTCATTTGGATCAGGAACTTGAAGAGAGAGTTAAGTATTTCTGGTTAGTACTTGAACTTGATAGCTTTCGTGCAAACAGCTCTCCCATCTGTTGAAAGTCTGGCAAGTTTACTTTTCTTTAAAAGCTAATTCAAGTGCCATACTTGGAATAAATGGTGCACCTTCCACTATTTTCCACCTTCTTTGGTAACGTAAAGTCAATAAAAACTTCATTTTATCCGTTTCCTAATTGTTAAAAGAAAGATATTTTAAGTTCCTTTATTGTCGCTAAATTTTTTAATTTATTATTTAAAAGGATTATAAAGAAATCTGTTTTGGGAGGGAAAGTTGAGCCAAAGTGCCTTTTATTTTAAAAAAAAACAGCAAACCATTAATACAGACTCTTAAGTGATGTGTCTAGATCTTCCTTTTTACATGATAAATAGCATACATTTGAACATACCAATTGGTATGTTCAATATTTCAGTATTTTGAAAAAATTCAGATACGTTCGAAAATAGAAATGAGGATGATTCATCATCTTCAAAGCCATTGCTTCCTAGTGTTTTTTGTTTGTTTTTTTGTTTTTAAATGCAACCAGATTACTTTGTTTCTAGTGACTCTCTACTGAAAGTCTGTAATTCCATAGTCTTTGCTCAGGTGCTCTTCCTAAATGCCGCCAGCCTCATAATGTTGTGCTATCTACATACACACTTTGAAACTTAGCCTTCAAAAATTAAGGTATGGTCTGAGTTTCTCCTGTATCTACCGCCTTTCTACTTATTTATGTCCAGTCTTTTTAAAAATAGTAGATGTGCTCCCTCAAACAATATGTTTGTGTACATTATTTGTGCACTGTACTTAGCACGTGATTAGAACTCAGTGTTTGTTGAGTTATACATGCTATTAGGAATCCTGCTGACTCTACAAGGAGAAATTCTCACTTTAAAATTTGAAATTAAGAGTCTGATTTTGTTCTTTACATTGAGTCCTAACTGCTATCGAGTTGTCAGTTTCCTTATTTCAATTGTATTTTAATGAAACCTTAGGATAACCTAAAACTGAGCTTCTACAATAATGATAAAATGTGGTGCCTCCTCAACTTTTAGGTCAGCACTGTGACCTAAAAGTTTACCCAAGTATGCCATATGTACACGGTATAGTTCATATTGTAAACTCTTATTTAAGACATTTGTTTCTGGTAATTAGTTTCTTCTTTGACACTAGAAGAAAGCATATAAAAGTTTTCTCCATTTTAAAAAGCTTTAAAACTAATCGGTGAAATGGGCCAAACAAAAAATACAAAACAAATAAAATACCAAGAACACGAGTTTAAAACTGGAGTAGAACCAAATTTTGTACAAAATTATCTGCTATGGCTGCTGGATATATTTGTGTTACTCATTTGGCGAACATTTATTTAGTGTTTAATATAGTCCAAACGCTGTGATAGACCCTGGAGTGGTAAAGATTGTTAGACAAGTTTCCCATTTTCAGACAGCTTACATTCTAGTTATTTATAAAAGATCCACCTGTCTTCAGTGGAAGATGCATGCATTATTTCATAAAACAAACAGTGTCTACTATGAAGCAGGCACTGTGATACTTTATAATCTTGAAGGACAATATTGATTTGCAAAACACAAAAGAATAGTGTGATACTAATGCATAGATTACTGCGAAAGTATAGGGTTATCCGGGAGAGAGAAAGAGAAGTCAGTAGATTTGCAAAGCTGCTGATAGTAGAGGTCAGGCTTGCAGAGTCTATAGGAATTGGGAGTTAACCTAGAATTAGGAGGGGCATTAAATTGGTGGTTTTAGTCTAAGGGAACAGAACATTAAAAGAAAGAGCATCCTAGTTTTTCCTGGGAACTACTGTACAAGTACGGCACAGGCGTACCTTCAAGATATTTTGGGTTTGGTTCTAGAACACTGTTATAAAGTATCGCAATAAAGCAAGTCACACAAATTTTTTAAATTTCTATTGCATATAAGTTATGTTTATACTGTAGTCTGTTAAGTGTGCAGTAGCATTACATCTTTAAAAATCAATGTACATACCTTAATTAAGAAATAACTATTGCTAAAAAATGCTTACCATCATTTTAGTCTTTTGTGGGTGGAATGTCTTACCTTCAATTTGTAAAAAACCAACAAACAAAACCCACAATATTTGCAAAGTGCAATGAAACAAGGTATGCCTTTATGTATACTGCTCACAAAAATTAGGGGATATTTCATAATGAATATGAAGCGATAAAATATCCCCTAATTTTCATGTAGCAGTTTGTGTAGTCTGAAATGAGTGCACTATGGGATAATACAGACTATAAAGGTGGGCAGGGACCAGATTTATGAGGGTAGTGTATGTCATGCAAAGGAGTTTGGTTTTTATTCTGGAAACAATATAGAGGGTGAATTGGTGTGCTAAAACTGAAAAGGAGTCTATAGCAAGACTGATCAAAATGTTGAGGGCTTAAAATAAAGGAGTAGTAGAAGAAAAGAAGGAACATATTGAGATGTTTAGGAGTTAGAATATTCAGAACTTGGGTACTTTTGTGGAGTAATATGCGTGTATGTGTGAGAGCAAATGTAAATAATAAGAACCAGACATAAAATGAGCACATGTAATAATTGAAGTCATTACTTAGGATGTGCAAATGTAATACATAAAGTCAGTACTTAAAATGTGCGTTTTAGTTTTTGATTTTTAAGTGAAGGTCTATTAAAGCAAGTACTTGCAAAATTTGCAAGTTCTACTTACAGATATTTTTGATTTAGTGCTTTGATATTCTCTCTCTTTAACATTCTAATATAGGCGATTTCAAACATAAAAAGATAAAGTAATACAATCATCACATTCTCATGACCAGTTTTACCAGTTGGAAACGTGAATTTTGTTCTATCACACCTCCCCCCACCTCAACTGGATACAGTAGTCCTCTCTTATCCTCAGGGGATGTTTCAAGACACCGTCCCAATGCCGATACTGTGAATAAGTATGAACCATATGCCTATGATAAAGTTTAATTTATAAATTAGGCACAGTAAGAAATTGAAAATAATAATAATAAAATGGAACAATTATAACAGTATACTGTTATAAAAAATGTGAATATGGTCTCTATCTGTTTCTCATAACCAATCTGAGAGGGTTGAGTAACAGGCAGGTAGCATAAACACTGTAGGTATGCTGGACAAAGCAATGATTCACGTCCCAGGAGGGTCGGAGCAGGACAGTGAGATTTCGTCATGCTCGGAATGGCATGCAGTTTAAAACTTATGAGTTGTTTATTTATTTCTGAAATTTTCTATTTAATAATTTTGGACCACATTGGACCATGGGTATCTGAAATGAAAGTGAAACTCCAGATAAGGGAATCAATTGTAATTCAAAAGCAAATCCCAGACAATGTTCTTTTAAATAAATACTTCATTGCCTGTATCTCTTAAAAAGATAAGTACCCTTGCCTGACCTGTGGTGGTGCAGTGGACAAAGTGTCGACTTGTGCCTGACCAGGTGGTGGTGCAGTGGATAGAGTGTGGGCCTGAGAGGCAGAGGACCCAAGTTCGAAACCCTGAAATTGCTGGTTTGAGCACGGGCTCACCAGCTTGAGTGTTGGGTCACTGGCTTGAGCCCCAAGGTTGTTGGCTTGAGCAAGGGGTCACTCACTCTGCTGGAGGCCCCTCACCCTATTAAGGCACATATGAAAAAACAATCAATGAACAACTAAGGTGCCGCAGTGAAGAATTGATGCTTCTCATCTCTCTTCTTCCTGTTCCGATCTAGCCCTCTCTGTCTGTGTCTCTGTCTCTGTCTGTCCTGCCATTATATATGTATTTATATATATATATATAAGCATTGACCTGGAATGTTGAGGTTGCCAGTTTGAAACCCTGGGCTTGCCAGGTCAAGGCACATACCAGAAGCAACTATTATGAGTTGATGCTTCCCACTTCTCCCCCCTCCACTCCTTCTATCTAAAAATCAATAAATAAATTTTAAAAAAAATTTTTTAAAAACATAAGGGCTCTTTAACACTTTGTAGTACTATTAGCACACCTAAAAAATGAATAATTCTTTAATGTCATTAAATATTCAGCATATTTCTCTGATTGTCTTCTGTTTTTTCAGTTGTTTGTTTGAATCAATATCCAAACAATTCCACATAGCATTTGTTTATAAATGTCTTTTAGTTTCTAATACTCTTTCCTTTTTTTGTGTGTTGTCATTTACCATTTATTTAAGAAAATCAAGCCAGGTCATTTGCCCTGTAGAATTTTTCACAGTTTGGATCCATGTAGTGTCACGTAACACATTCTTTTCTTATCTGCATTTTCTAAGAACTAATGGTTAATCTGAAGATTCAATCAGATTCTACTTTGATATTTTGGCAAGAATATTAGTGCTATGTACTTTGTATTGCATCACATTAACAGCACATGTTACCTGGTTGTTTTGTTTTTCTTTCTTTGTGTGTGTGTGTATGTGTGTGTGTGTGTGACAGAAAGACAAAGAGAGGGATAGATAGGGACAGACAGACAGGAAGGGAGAGAGATGAGAAGCATCAGTTCTTCATTGAAGCACCTTAGTTGTTCATTGATTGCTCTCTCATATGTGCCTTGACTGGGGGGCTACAGCAGAACAAGGCCTTACCCCTTGCTCAAGCCAGCGACTTTGGGCTTAAGCCAGTGACCTTGGGCTTCAAGCCAGCGACCTTTGGGTTCAAGCCAGCCATCACGGGGTTATGTTTATGATCCCACGCTTATGTCACTGAGCTCGTGCTTAGCTGGTGACCGCAGGGTTTCAAACCTGAGTCCTCTGCATCTCAGTCCGATGCTCTATCCACTGCGCCACCGTCTGGTCAGCCTGTTTTTCTGTTTTGAAGTTAAGGTTGACCAGTGGGTTGGTGTTGTTAGCCACCTAATCTTTCAGTTGTGAAGTTCCCTGTCATTGACATAATATAGTAGATTTAGTAGTAGTCATAGATTACTATTGATGTTACTATATCTGTTATATTGTAATTTTTTTAAGTGACTGCTCCTTTTTAAAAAATTAAATTTATTGGGTGTGACACTGGTTAACAAATATGACTGCTCCTTAAATGCCTGTTTTAACTTCGGTATGGAGGCAAAATCCAGAGAAGTTAAGATTAGTTTAGGATATGAGCATCTTATGGCTGTCTTTGAGCCAATTGTCAATTCAATTTATGTGAATTGGTATAGAAAAACGTGTCACTGTTGTAATTACTGATTTTTTCAAAAAAAATTTTTTAGAGAGAGAGAAAAACAAAACATCAGTTTGTTATTCCACTTATTTTATGCATTCATTGGGTGATTCTTATATATGCCCAAACAGGAATCAAACCCTTAACCTTGGTGTAGCGGGATGAGCTTTAACCAACTGAGCTACCCTGCCAGCACTCATTGTTGCAATGATTAGAGTAGTTTGAATATGAATGAAATGTTTGACTTGGAGAATTAGGTGTCCTCTAGTTCATCTTTATAAAAAATGATGGGTCTAACTTGATTTAAGTTAGTACTTTTAGATATTTTGTTGATCCCTTTGGTCAGTTCATCTTGGATATAGAAAATTGCTCTGAATCTTTTGTGAATGTGTGTTTAGGTTCCTGATCATTTAGGTATTTTAGAACCTTGTTGAAGAGAGTTAGGTATATGGAGCTAAGCAATTTTTTGAAGTTGGTAGACTTGGCTCTTTACCTGAGCATCTTTTCTAAGTCACACTTTTTTTGTGAGCATCACCGTTAAACTCTTGTAAAAAGCAGATGACCATTTTCCTTCTACTTGACATGAGGAGTAATACTAGGATTAAAGTCTATGAGACACTTTGTCCTTGCATCATGAAAACATATTAATAATGTAACACTTCCACTATCCAGCTGCCAGACTTCTGGAAACGTCAGTCTTTGGAAACTCAGCTTTTCGTGGAAAGAAGAAAAGCTGTGAGCTAAGTTAGTGGTCCCCAATCTTTTTTGGGCCACAGACCAGTTTAATGTCAGAAAATATTTTCACAACTGGCCTTTAGGGTAGGACGGATAAATACACAAAATAAAATTATGCGACCGGCTTAAAAACTGTGGTATTTTTAAATATAATTGTCAAACTTAGGAGACAAGCGTCAAGAGTGAGTCTTAGACGGATGTAACAGAGGGTATCTGCTCATTTTTTAAAAATAAGACATTGTTCAGACTTAAATATAAATAAAATGGAAATGATGTAAGTTATTTATTCTTTCTCTGCGGACCGGTACCAAATGGCCCACGGACCGGTACCGGTCCGTAGCCCGGGGGTTGTGGACCACTGAGCTAAGTCATTATCATGAATAGAACAACCTTGAGCCTAGAGTTCATTGATTGAAAAATAGTGAAAAGTTAAATTTAGTAGGCTTGGTTACCTACTTTCCTGTGCAATTTGGTAGTACATTGGGAACGATAGAAGGAAAGTTATCTTGAGAAACAGACTACTGTAAGGAGGAGTCTGGAGAAGCATTAACTAGACTAGAGATATAGGCTGTAAATTACCCTTTAGTATGTGAACCAATGGTTTTCTTTGTCTTGAGTATAATTTATCATACCCAGAAGGTACTCTTGACTAAGAAAAGTGTCTAAAAGGCTTTAGACAAATTTTTATAACATTAGGTAACATGTATTAGCATTTAGTTGTGGCCGTTACTTTAAATTCTTCACATATATCGATTGCATGTATTACTCTCTCAAGAAAACTTTATAACCCCAATAAATTCAACTTAAAAATCAGAAAAAAACCATAAAAGTAAAAATATTTTAAATTTAAGAGAAAAGAAAACTCTGTGAAGTAAACACTGTTTTCCCCTCATTTATATAATGAACAGAGAAGCAAAATCACTCACCAAAGATTATAAGACTAGTAGTGGTAGATTAGGTGTTGACTTGTCAAATTATAGAAGCTAGGGGAAGGATCTTGGTATTTTGGAGCATGTATATTTGTGAGATCTCGGATGATGGGTGTTAAGTAAAAATGTTAAGGTCATTGTAAAAAAGGGGTTACCTTTAAAAATTTTTGTTATACCGTCTCTTCTTCAAATGCTATAAAACCTAGAATTTTCTTTATTACCACATACCTATGTAATAACCTTAGGATAGCTTATTCACAACTGAGTTGTATGCATTGTATTTTGACAAAAGCAGAGATTTACTAGTCTGAGTGGATCTTTAGTAGTTTAATTAAACTATAGGTTTATGTATCAACATGAAAGTATCAACAAGGTTGATCATCTCACTACTTAGGGATAGAGAATAGATTGATATGATTTATACTTACAATGTCAATGCTCAAGTTTTATTGTAGAGAATATCCTAATAACACTTCTTTTAGCTTTCTTTTTCAGATTAATTTTTGAAGCATCATCTGAAAACAACAGTTGTATTAGATATTACATAATTCAAAACAACAATTATTTTGAATTAGATATATGTAATGGATCCATTTAATTCGATTCTGTTGCTTTGGGGAAAATATTTTAACAAAGATGGGAATAAAAGTGAAGAATTTAAATTGTACAATTTGACTGCAGGTACAAATATTTTTAAATATATATAGTTGAAGTTCTTTGGTAATTATTTTTTTCTTTGTTATGGAATTTGGATATATAAATGGCAATAAATTATAATATAGCAGACATCCATGCTACTACCTGACTTAAGAAATAAAATATTACCTATAAAATTGAAGCCTCCCATGTACCCCATCAAAATCGCATTCTACTGCTATAGAAATGTTTACCTGAAAGCTAGGTACTCTTATGGATCAATGTCACCCTGTTAAATTTAATTTTCTAAATAAAATTTTTAAAAAGGAAATAAATCCCATTCTACTTTCCACTTCTACAGACATAACTACTTACTTTAGTGTTTACTGTGCCTTTGCATGCTTTTATAGTGTTGTCACATAGAGTATATATAATATATGGTGGTTTTTTGGTATTTCTAAGTTTTTATATATGGAATTATGTACATCTTTTTATGGACCTTGTTTTTTTGTTTTGTTTTTTAATCAACTTTAGACTTTGGAGATTTATATAATATTTGTTGATACATGTTTTAGTTCATCCCTTTTAATGGCTGTATATTCATGTGAACATGTTCTACGTTGTTCATTTTACTGTTCCTGGGCATTTAGGTGGTTTCCAGTTCTTTACAAATAATGATATAACATTCTTTTATGTACCAAGTTAATGCACAAATGTGAGAGTTTTTCAGGATGTCTATATCCAGAAGAAGAATTGCTGGATCATAGAGTAGGTGTAGCTTCCACTTCATAGGTATTGCCCAAGTGTTGACCAAAGTGGTAGTGTGGTATACACTCCCTATAGAGGTATAAGAGTTCCCCTTCTTAAAACTTCTTTGCCAACACTTAGTTGATTAGGTTATTTTATTTTGCCAGACTCATGAATATGAAAAAGTTCCAAAATTTGCATGTCCCTAGCCACCGATATTAATGTTATAGATTTTTGGCTATGGTTATGTTCTTTCTGGTGAATTGCCTATTTATAATCTTTGCTCAGTTTTATGTTAGATTATTTTATTTACTTGTAGAAGTATTTATGTATACTGGATACTAAATATTTGCTTTTACTTTATTTTTTAAATTTTCATTTATTGATTTTAGCAAGAAAGGAAGGGAGAGAGAGACTAATGTAATATAGATCTGTTCTTGTATGTGCCCTGACTGGGGATTGAACCAGCAACTTCAGTACTTTAGGCCGATGAACTAAACAACAGAGCTGTCTGGCTGTGGCAAATTTTTGCCTTTATGCGCTGCACATATATTCTCCAGTCTGTAGCTTTTAATTTTTTACTCTGTTAATGATAGTCTGTTTACTTATTTTTAGGCTGTTGGCATTGGTTATTAATTTTAGTGTAACAGTTTATCAGTATTTTCTTTATAGTATTTTGTTTTTCTTATCCTAAGTTCATAAAGTTATTATTATTTTTTTTTGGAAAAAGTTTAAAATTTGCTCTTCACATTTTGACTTTAATCCATCTAGTACTCATTTTTGGATTTCATTTACATATAGTGTAATAGTTCATGTTTTCTCCTGATTGGTATTGCTCTTCATCATACACCAAGTTTCCTAAAATGCATGTTTCTATTTCTAAATGATTTATTCCTTTGTTCTCTTACTTCTCCTGTGTCAATATATTTATTATTTTTTTATTAGCAGTCTTAGTATTTAGGTGAAATATTTTGACTTAGCATAAAAAAAATTAAAAAGTGGGTTTTTTTTGGCAACATGTTTTTTTATTTTAAAAAGATGAGTTTTGATCCCTTTTTATTTTACTAATTATTCTAGATAAGACTTTCTCTAGAATACGTGAGGGAAAAATACTAATGTTTGAGCTAAATTGAAGTTGGCCATTTTATAGAGGAAGTGTGGATAGTGTTCAATTATTTGATATCTTGGACTCAGTGGTATGGTGTGAGGGCAGTTTCTTACACTTTATCTTATTTTTCATCCCACAAACCTGAGGCCATATTAGGCTGTTAAACAGTCAGGGTAATGATCTCCATGAGGTCAGCAGGAAAACAGAACTAGTTAAATAAGATTTGTTATTGTAAGACTCTTGCTCTCTCTCTTTTTTTTTAGATTTTTATTTATTGATTTTTAGAGAGAGGAGAGAGAAACTAGAAGCATCAACTTGTAGTTGTTGCTTCCAGTATGTGCCTTGACTGGGCAAGCCCAGGGTTTTGAACCAACGACCTCAACATTCCAGGTCGATGCTTTATCCACTGTGCCACCATAGGTAAGGCCTATTGTAAGACTTTCTTTACAAAGTCAAGGGTCTGAATATGATCCAGTTTAATTTTTTAATATACAAAACTTTACCAACTATTTGTCATTTCAAGGAGACTTTTCAACAATGTCTTTAAAATCCTTTCAGATGCTTGACATGTGAAAATATTAATCATATCAAATTATTAATTAGTTAAGTAGTTGGCAGCCAAGTAAGTTTAACAACAGAGCTCTAGAATAAGAGCGTGTAAGAGTGCCAGAAGGTCAGATGAGTTGTTGGACTCTGGTAGAGGAAGTTAGACAGTGCCAGCCTATTTACAGTTTGCTTTGGGCTAGACTTAATTTTTCTTTGTCGTTGTCTGTGCCATTGTTGGCAGGCATGTTGACCTGTGTACAGATATGTCATAGAACTTGAGATTTCTAGGTTGTAGTGTTATTTAATTTTAAGCATACGCATTTTATTAGTAGGCAAACTCCATTTTTAATTTGATTTCCCTTTTTTTTACTATAGGTTTCATCAGGGGTTGGGAACCACTCTTTTGATGGCTGCATCTGGCTCGCAGACAAATCTTTTTATTTATTTATTTATTTATTTTTACAGAGGACAGAGAGAGAGTCAGAGAGAGAAATAGATAGGGACAGACAGGCATGGAGAGAGATGAGAAGCATCAATCATTAGTTTTTCTTGCAACACCTTAGTATTCGTTGATTGCTTTCTCATATGTGCCTTGATGGGGCCTTCAGCAAACCAAGTAACCCCTTGCTCAAGCCAGTGACCTTGGGTCCAAGCTGGTGAGCTTTGCTCAAACCAGATGAGCCCACACTCAAGCTGGCGACCTCAGGGTCTCGAACCTGGGTCCTCCACATCCCAGCCCAATGTTCTATCCACTGCGCCACCGCCTGGTCAGGCGCAGACAAATCTTTAATAAAAAAATTAATAACAAAAATATAAAACATTCTCATATATTACAATCCATTCATTTCCTACTGCTCATGTTCATGGTTGCAGGTGGCTGGAGCCAATCACAGCTGTCCTCTGGGACACCACCAAATTTTTATTGGATAATGCGTAATGTACATGGGTCGTTGTATGGCTCTCAAGGAATTACATTTTAAAATATGTGGTGTTCATGGCTCTCTCTGCCAAAAAGGTTCCCGACCCCTGGGTTACATTTTCCTGTTTCTTGTATCTAGTGATTTTGGATTATACCATAGATGTTGTGAATGTTACCTTGTAGAGACTCTGGGTTCTATTTAGTCCTCTGAACACTTCTTTTTTTTTTTTTAAAGATTTTATTTATTCATTATAGAGAGGGGAGAGAGAGAGAGAGAGAGAAGGGGGAGGAGCAGGAAGCATCAACTCCCATATGTGCCTTGACCAGGCAAGCCCAGGGTTTGAACCGGCAACCTCAGCGTTTCCAGGTTAATGCTTTATCCACTGCGCCACCACAGGTCAGGCTACTTCTTTTTTTTTAATAGTTGTTATGAACTGAATGTTTGTGAGCTCCCCCACCCCCCAGATTAAACCCCAGTGTAATAGTATCTGGAGATGGGGCCTTTGGGAGGTAATTAAGGTTTAGGTGATGTCATGAGGGTATAGCCTGTATAAGAAAAGGTGCCAGAGAACTTGATATCTCTCCACCATGTGAGGATGAAGTGAAAAGACAGCTGTCTGCAACCCAGGGATAGCACTCTTATCAGACTTTGACCCTGCTAGCATCTTGATCTTGGGTTCCAGTCTATAGAACTGTGACAAAATGAATTTTGGTTGTTTAAGCCACCAGTCCTATGATATTTGTTATGGCAGTCCTACCAGAATAAGATAGTAATTAACTTGATTGTATTCAAATTCTAAACTCCTTCTATCTTCTTCACTGGGTGGCAAAACTATCACTCATTTTGTTCCTTTTTTTTTGACAGAGCCAGAGAGAGGGACACATAGGCACAGACGGACAGGAAGGGAGAGAGATGAGAAGCATCAATTCTTCATTGTGACACCTTAGTTGTTCATCAATTGCTTTCTCATATGTGCCTTGACTGGGGGGCTCTAGCAGAGCAAGTTACCCCTTGCTCAAACCAGTGACCTTTGGGCTTAAGCCAGTGACCATGGGGTCATGTCCATGATTTCATGCTCATGCCAGCAACCCCACGCACAAGCTGGTGAGCCCACGTTAAAGCCAGATGAGCCCACACTCAAGCCATCGACCTCAGGCTTTCGAACCTGGGTCCTCTGTGTTGCAGTCTCGATGCTCTATCTACTGCCCCACCTCCTGGTCAGGCCAATTATTTTATTCTTAACTGGGCTGCTTGCAGTCTGCCTCATGTATATGGACTTCATGGGTCAGCTAGAGATAAGAGCAGAGTTAATATGTAGCACTTAGGGCTCCCTTTCTGTGACCCTCTTTTCTGCAGAATATTTCCCACTTTTCAGCTGCTGTGGTCACCTTGAACTTGGTAGTCTGGTTCTTCAAGCCAGTAAGACTGGGCTTTTTATCAGAGTTTTAGTTGCTCAGTAGAATGGGACCTGTCTTCAGGCAAAAAACAACAAAACAAAAAACCTTAAAAAATGGGACTCATTCACTATGTGTCATTCTTTTTTTTAAAGTATAGACTCCATCCAATTTCTGCCTTTTGGTTGTTTCCAGTGCCAGTAAGTAGTCACTTTTAAAATTTTATCTTGTCCGAGAATTACGATTGTTATCTGTGGGAAGGTTAGTCCCATAGAACTAACATGGATACTCCTTTCTAAAATTAATATATAGAATCATAGTGCATTTAGTTGTAAAAATATTGCCACATGTTTACTTTGAAGTAGAATTTTTAAGCAATTTTACATATTTTCCCCAGTGTTTTCCATCAGCATCTAGGCAGGAAGAGTGTGTTGGTACTGATTTGTTCTGCGAGTAGGATGTGGTTAGAGGGTTTGTTTATAATGTATGTGTGCCTGCTGCTGGTAGACAGATAGGAAGAATTTATAATTTATGAGATTTTGAAGCTTTCTTGAGATTTGACTGTATGCCAGGTGTTGTGCTAAAACATGGATCATTTTGTTTAATCTTCAGAGCAACATTTGTAGATACTATTATTCTAGTTTACACGTAAAGAAACATGTTTTAAAAAGAGCCTGACCTGTGGTGGCGCAGTGGATAAAGCGTCGACCTGAAAATGCTGAGGTTGCCGATTCGAAACCCTGGGCTTGCCTGGTCAAGGCACATATGGGAGTTGATGCTTCCAGGTCCTCCCCCCTGTCTCTCTCTCTGTCTCTCACTCTCCCTCTCTCTCCTCTCTACTTCTCTACCTCTCTACTTCTCTACCTCTACCTACCTCCTTCTCTGTCTCTCTCCCTTCTTCTCTCCTCTCTGAAATGAATAAAAAGAAATTAAATATATAGAAAAAAAATTGCTTAAGGTTGCCTAGATACTAAACAACAGAGCTAAAATTCTAACTTGGGTTAATCTGATTCCAGCATCTGTGCTCTTTACTTTATTTATTGGACAGGGGAGGAGAGAGAGGTCGCTTTATTACTTCACCCATTTATAACTTCTGTGTGCCTCGACGGACATCAAACCCTCAATCTTTGGATATCTGGGTGATGCTCCAACCAGTGGAGCTGGCTGCCCAGCTAGGGTGCGTCAGTGCTCTTTAACCACTGAAGTTGACAAGGTGATCTTTAAGTTTCCTTCCTATTCTAACATTCTGTGATTATAGTTAGGTTTTACTTTACCTAAAACATTTAAGTTCAGGAATTTTCAGATTTGTGTTTGTAGTGTGCCATCTGTTGGTAAAACTCAGTAATGCAGCCTAGCAAAAGGAGAACTATAAAATTAGGAATTTAAATGTGTATTTATAATCCAGGGCATATTTGATTGGGCAGTTGATAGCAGAGCATAAGCTCAGAAAATCAAAAATTGTAGAAATCTATCATTGCTAAGGATTTACAACTCTCAGCTGAGGTATGTGGCTATTAGGTACCTGAAACCAGTACCTACTATAATAAATGAAGGCCATAAGTAACAAGAATACTGTGTGGAGTGAGAATATATTTACATTTGGTGGTTACACAAGAATGAGAGGCTGTAAGCCCATGAAATAAACATAATTAGTGAATAATTAAGGTAGTGGGAAGCTGTAGGCGATAATTTGAAACATGCTAATGCCACTGTATATCCCTGTAGGCAAAAAATTTGGTAAAAAATTGTGAGCATTGTAGTGACATGAATTAAGTGACTGTAGCAAAGTGACATTTTTTGCTAATGTTTTGAATGGATTATTCAATTAAAACTACTGTGGGGGTCCTGGCCCGTGGCTAAATAGATAGAACATCAGCCCAGCATATGGATGTCTCAGGTTTGATTCCTGGTCAGGGCACACAGGAGAAGCGACCATCTGTTTCTCTCCCCCTACTCTACTCTTCCCCGCTTGCTCCCGCAGCCAGTGGCTCAATTGGTTTGAGCGTGGTCCCAGGCGCCAAGGATAGCTTGGTTTGTCTGAGCACCTCAGCCTCCTGGACTAATAGCTTGGTACTTGAGCATTGGTCCTAGACTAGGTTACTGGGTGGATCCCAGTTGGGGTGCATGTGGGAGTCTGCTTCATTATCCCTCCTCCTCTCACCTTAAAAAAAATGGAAGTTTTGAGGTTATAAAAAGGTAGTATTGGCTATTTCCTTATTTATAACAAGAATACTAAAATGAAACTTGTAGCATTTACTCTAGGTTCTGAAATTCCAAAAACATCCATGTTGGGTTTTGAGTAGTTTTGTGTTTTATCATAAAATACTGACAAAAAAAATGAGTACTAAAAGTACTACTGAAGTGTCTTAGGTTGGTGACTGGAAAACACATTTCTGGAAAAGAGCTAGCTTATATATACTCAGACACTAAATTTTTTTTGCTCAGTGATGTTTAGGTTTTATGGTTACATCCATGAGGCTTATTTAAATGCTTTTTTTTTCTATTGAAAGTGCTACAGGAAAAATAATTTTGTTAATATACACCCAAAACTCTTTAGCTCTCCCCACCCTCTCACCTCCCATTGAAAATCAAGTCTTTTTTAAATACATTTTTTAAATTTAGAAATTAAATTTAATAGGATAACATTGACCAATAAGAGTACATAGGTTTCAGGTGAACACTTCTATAGCATTTGAACTGTTGACTGCATTGTGTGCCCATCACCCAAAGTCAAATCATTTTCTGTCACTGTATATTTTTGCCTCTTTATTTCCCTCTTCCTGGCCTCCCACCCCCTGGTAACCACTTCACTTTTATCTGTTTCCACGAATCTCAGTTTTATGTATCATTTACCTGTGAAATCATATAGTTCTTAGCTTTTTCTTATTCACTTGTTTCACTTAGTACAGTATAGTGTTCTCAAGGTCCATCCATGTTGTCATAAATGGTAATATATCATTTCTTATGGCTGAGTAGTATTCCCTTGTATATACGTACCACATCTTCTTTATCCAGTCTTCTATTGAGTGACACTTTGATTGTTTCCATGTCTTGGCCACTGTGAATAATGCTGTGATCAACATGGGAATGCATGTGTCTATGCGTCCTCATATGTTCAAGTATTTTGGATAGGTACCCAGTTAAGAGATCATGCTAGGTCATATGGTAATTCTAGTCTTAATTTTTTTGAGGAACCATTATACTATCTCCCATAATGACTGTACCAGTTTACATACAAGAATTTACTGGGATTGTAGAACTGGGTAGAAGGAGCATTAGTGTGCAAGAAACAGTGTAGGGGAAGAAAGCTGAGGGGCTTGCCAAAAGCTTGTTGGATTGAACTGACTCAGTGGTAACGGACCATGCTTTTGTGGAATTTAGAGCATGGTTTGGCAAACTATGCCAAGAGGGCCAAATCTGACCAAGGCCTGATTTGTATGGTGAGCTAAGAATGGTTCTTAGATTAAAAAAAAATTTTATTTATTTTTCTTTTTTTGAGAGGAAGACACAGATAGTAATGGAGAGAAAAAAGCATCAACTGGTACTTGCAGCACTTTTAGTTGTTCAGTGATTGCTTCTCATATGTGCCTTGATCAAGGGGTTTCAGCTGAGCCAGTGACACCTTGCTCAAGCCAGTGACCATGGGATCATATCTATTATCCCACGCTCAGGCCGGCGACCCTGTGCTCAAGCTGGATGAGCCCATATTCAGGCTGGTGACGTTGGGGTTTAGAACCTAGGTTCTCAGCATCCCAGGCCAGTGCTCTATCTACTGTGCCACCACCTGGTCAGGTGGTTCTTAGATTCTTTTTTTAAGGGTTAAAAACAGAAGAAAGAATATGTAACAGGGACAGTGTGTGGTCCAGAAAACCTAAAGTGTTTACCATCTGGCGCTTTATAGAATAAAATTTGCTGATTCCCATTTTAGAACCTATAGCCATACTTTTCTTAAAAACAGAAGAAAGAATATGTAACAGGGACAGTGTGTGGTCCAGAAAACCTAGTGTTTACCATCTGGCGCTTTATAGAATAAAATTTGCTGATTCCCATTTTAGAACCTATAGACATACTTTTCTTAACGAAATGGAGATATTGAAGGAAGTATCAGTTTAAGGGGAAAAGTGTTCATTTGGGCCCCAATAAGTTGCACATGTTATTGGAAATATTGTAGAGGTGAATTGGAAGGAAAGATAAGAAACCAGGATGTTACTAATTATCTGTAGTGGTTTTTTTTTTTTTAAGATTTTAATGATTAGAAGAGAGAGAGAGAGAAATCATGTATGTGGGGGGTGTGGGAAGAATCAACTCGTAGTAGTTGTTTCACTTAAGTGCCCTGACCGGGTAAGCCCAGGGTTTCTAACCAGCGATCTCAGCATTCCAGGTCGATGCTTTATCCACTGTGCCACCACAGGTCAGGCTGTAGTGTTTATTTTTTATAAGGCATTGTGTTAAACTAAAGAATTTAGAAATTGTCTGTTGTATTCATTTCTTTACTAGTCCACGCCCCCCCCCCTTGTTGCCCCTTCCCAAAAGACTGTGGTGGCTGTCATTTACTAAAATTAAAGAGAGCTTTGATCATTTATGTCAAATACTATCTGGATTCATTTTTCTTCCATATGTAACTTTCTCAAATATAAATGTCAATGAAAACATTTTTATTTGCATTTAATAGGAAGTCATAAACTATGAAAAGTATATACCTGTGATTCATTGTTGAGTATTTCAATTAATAAATATTCAAAGTTTTTCAAGCCAACATTTAGACTTAACTGCTATTAAGCAAGCATTTTGAAATCTATTGCTCTACTTCTCCTATCCATATCTCCACCCTGATTTGATTAACTTCAGAGTTGCTTCAGGCAGGCTGTTGATGAGCGAGGAGCAGGATAGGAGAAAGGAGAAAAGCCAATACTGGTTAGCAGTAGTTAGTAATTAATAATAGTAACTTCTGTTCTTTTGTGTTTTCCATGTTCAGAAAATGTTATCGAGAATGATCACATAAGGATTGATTTTGAAATGCATTTCTAAATTTCTCTTAAAATGTTAGTTGAGGCTTTGGAGCCAGGTAAACTCTTAGCAATGTGACTTTGGACAATTCCCTAATATCCACTTCTAAGTCTTTGCATCTGTAATAGGGGAATACTGATAGTACCCAACTCATAGGATTATTGTAAGTATAGAATAAGTTAATACATATAAAACATTTGGAAAGGTGCCTGGCAACCCTCGCTTTATCAACTAATTAAGGTTATCTCTTGTTGTATGCACTTTGGGCAAAGGTTTTACAGAAGATAAAATGTCAAATACATTTTTAGGCAGCATTTTTTATGTGTCATATGGGTAAATGATATGTAGATTGGGAAACTATAAATATCTAGTAATAGGGAAGTCATAGCTTTGAGTTTCCCTGTGTGTGTGGTAACTCCTGTAATTGGTGGGGGCCTTGGAAGCTATGTCTATGAAGTTGTAATGAGGGATATTAGCTTTTGAGGGGCATGAGGCAAGGGCAGATCCTATACCTTCTCAGTGTGTATCTGTCACCTTGCACTTAAGCTCTGTACTGCTTGGTTGATCTCAGGACTCCCACCAGAGGGGAACAGCTGATGCTCTCTTATTGGCAGTCTGTGGCCCTGATCTGTTTTTCTCTGACACTGGTGCCAGTTGTGACCTCTGGTATTATGGGATTCTTTATCTCTAGTTGAACCTAAGAAGAACCCCTTGGTGGGCTTTGTACTCCTTTGACCTTCACTTGTTGTACAAAACAATTTATAAACAGCCACTATCTGTAGGAAATCTATATTTGAAAACATACACCTCATGGTATTTTATAAGTATAAACTTGTAACTATAACTATAGTAGGTCATTTCTGAAATGTTATACCTCTGACCTAACTTAAATTAATTGTATTTTAAGTTATTTATTTATTTTTACATTGTGAAGTTTACTGATACATATTTACATGTGGATTTTTTTTTTTAATTCTACTCGGTAATTGGGTCTTCAGAATCTGTAAATTGGAGTTTTTCATCAGTTCTTGGAAATTCTCCTCTCTCTCTCTCTCTTTTAAGTTTTCCATTGATTGGGGTAGGGGAAGGGAGAGAGAGAGAGAGAGACGCATCACCTCATTGTTTTATTTAGTTATGCACTTGGTTGCTTCTTGTAGGAGCCCTGACAGATCATTGAACCCCTGTGACTTTGGTGCTCCAGGACGATGCTTTATTTACTGAGCCACCTGGCCAGGACAGTTCTCCTAATCTCTTGAAGCATTGCCTGTGCTCACGATTTCCCCTTTTTCCTTTTGGAAGTCTAATTAAACATTTGACTCATTCTATTTTACATGCCTAATAACCCGCCCCTGCCTTTTAAACAGCTTTATTGTGGTATAATGCTCATATTGTAAGACTTGCCCTTTGTAAGTTTACAAATGTGATGGTTTTTATAAATTTATTTAGTGTTATAATTGCCACAGTCCAGCTTTAGAGAACTTATATTTATTTTATTATATATATATTTTAAGGTTTGGTTTTTTTTTTTGTTTTTTTTTTTTGTGTGTGTTTTTTTTGCATTTTTCTGAAGCTGGAAACAGGGAGAGACAGTCAGACAGACTCCCGCATGCGCCCGACCGGGATCCACCCGGCACGCCCACCAGGGGGCGACGCTCTGCCCACCAGGGGGCGATGCTCTGCCCATCCTGGGCGTCGCCATGTTGCGACCCTCCTGGGCGTCGCCATGTTGCGACCAGAGCCACTCTAGCGCCTGGGGCAGAGGCCACAGAGCCATCCCCAGCGCCCGGGCCGTCTTTTGCTCCAATGGAGCCTTGGCTACGGGAGGGGAAGAGAGAGACAGAGAGGAAGGCGCGTCGGAGGGGTGGAGAAGCAAATGGGCGCTTCTCCTATGTGCCCTGGCCGGGAATCGAACCCGGGTCCTCTGCACGCTAGGCCAACGCTCTACCGCTGAGCCAACCGGCCAGGGCCTATTTTAAGGTTTTATAAACCCTCCCCACACTTTTTTTTTTTTTTTCCCACTTATCATTTATTTCTTACAAGTCCTTCATATTTTTCTTTTTTTTTTTTTCTTTTTTTTTTATATATATAAATAAATTTTTATTTTAATGGGGTGACATCAGTAAATCAGGGTACATACATTCAAAGAAAACATTTCCAGGTTATCTTGTCATTTAGTTATGTTGCATACCCATCACCCAAAGAGAGATCGTCCTCTGCCACCCTCCATCCAATTCTCTCTGTACCCCTCCCCCTCCCCGCCACAGTCCAGCTTTAGAAAACTTGTCACCTCATAGAGTTCCTCTGTCCTTGTTAGCAATTTACCCCTGCATTCATTCTTAACCCCAGGCAGTTACTAAATTTATTGTTTCTATAGTTTTGCCTTTTCTAGAAATTTCGTGTAAACGGACTTATATAATCTTATGTGTCTGGCTTTTTCCATTTAGCATAATCTTGTTGAGGTCCAGCAGTGCGTTTTTCTATAGTTTTGCCTTTTCTAGAAATTTCGTGTAAACGGACTTATATAATCTTCTGTGTCTGGCTTTTTCCATTTAGCATAATCTTGTTGAGGTCCAGCAGTGCTTTATGTTATCCTTAGCTTGTCCCTCTTTGTTGTGAAGTAGTATACCATTGTATGGATAGTTCATTTTCTTGGCTATTATGAAAAGTGTTTCTATGAATATTCAAATACATGTCTCTGTGGACATGTTTTCCTTTTTCATGAGAAGATTTTAAGATTTTTGACTTGTGTAAAGCCAGTAGCCATGGCCACCGTCACAGCCACCTGGCCCATGCAGGTTCGAATTTGATTTGGACAAACGGTAATGAAACAATGGAGCCAAGAACTGGTGGGCCATTAGCTTTAATTCTGGCTTGCACCTGGCAGGCAAGAAATACACACAGTGGGAAAACACTTCCCTTTCTATTCAGGGCTCCCAAAGCCACTGACTTACCCGAGTTTCCTAGAATCAAAGATGTCTACCTCACCAGCCTTATTCACCTCTGTTCCCCATCTCCTTCTCTCTACTGTCCTCCAGCATGGTCTCCTCAGCCCCATTTTATAGTGTAGAAATCAAAACCTTTAATCCAATATACAAACAAGGAGGTCTCTGATACTGTTATAAAGTACCCAGTTCACAATTCCATGGGTTTTTGTAGAGGCACCAAGTCCTAATAAGTTTTTGAAGAGTTTTATTAAAGGAGGAAATTTATTAAATATGTGGCCACATATATCTTACACGGGGCAGCAGTCCCAAATCGTGTGTCCCTATAATATTCTAGGGGCTGGTTATATACCTTTAATTATACATGGGTGAGGAAAAAGCCTGATATCATGGCATAAGCCTATTCCTTTTGTTTTCTCCTATACAGGTTTGGGAAAAGGATGAAGGCAGGGGGGAATGGGACACAATTCATTAGCAAGTTTATAACATCTGTCTATAGGATTCATAAAAAGATGCTTCTACACATTAAAACTTACAAGGCAACACAATGGTAAAAATGTCACTTACATACCTAATAAGACATTCCTACATGTTCTAGTGTTCATTTTCTATTCCTTTGTCCAGAGATACATACATTAACTACATGCTTTCAGGAGGGGAGAGGTAGTTTCCATGAGGACAAATGCCTGTATATGGCCCATTAATATAAGAAAAGGTTTAATTTAATCTTTCTCCGCCAGCACCTGGCTAGCTATTCACCCATTTCCCCACAGGTGTGGTGGGAGGTCAGAGAATCCAAGCCTCCTTCCCCTTTGCATTTACAACGCAATGCCATCGGCCATCTTGGTTTCATGCTAATCACACAAGTACGGAGATCATTTACAAAATCTCTCTGAACACCTAGCCCAAATTAATAAAATGTTCTTTAAGCTTCCTAAAATATTAATATTAATTCTGTAGCCTTTGGTACCTTACAACAAATACAAAGTCTCTCTTAGTTTTTAGACTAAGCCTTAGGCTATAACAACCCTGCCTGCTTACATCCTGTCCCCTACACCCAATGCAAACTATAAGCGAGCAAACATATACATATATAACATACTTACAAACATATTTGACCAACATCATATAAATTTATGTTTAACTTATTAGTAAATGACCAAACTTTTTCTTCCTAAGTGTTTATGCCATCCCATAGCCCTACTTAGGAAAGCATGAAGTTCCAGTTTGCATGTTCTTGCCAATACTTGGTAATTTAGGCCTTTGATTATAGTCCTAGTAGTTGTGAAATAGGATCACATTCTGGTTTTAAATTTGCATTTCCCTCATGACCAATTACGTTGAACATCTTTTCATATACTTATTTGGCAAAAGAAGCATATCTTCTTTGGTGAAATATGTATCTCTCCATGTGTTTCGCCTATTTTCTAATTGGACTGATTAGGTTTTCCCTTTTTTTGTTGAGTTTTCAGAGTTCTTTATATTATCTGGACATTAAGTCACCCAATATATGTTTTGGGGTTAGTATTCTTTAAATTCTATCAGGTAAAATAGGCTGATAGTGTTGTTTAATTCTACTCTATCATTGCTGGTTATCTACCTAAATTTCCTATTAAGAGGAGGAAAAAAGATATAAATTGTAAAGGTTGCAGTTCATAGCATTTATCTACTCTTATATTCCCAAATCTTCCCTGTGGGGAAGGAGGAGTCTTTCCTTTACCCTCAGGGTTCTTTTGCATACACCTGTATCACCAGTGTTTTTCAACCACCCCTCCACCAGAAATTTTGTGCTGATCTGCAAAAGAGTTAACCACCCTGATGTTGAAAGCTATAGTCTTAGTCGACTTCGTCTTTTGTCAAGTAGTTGTTTAACAGAACTTCCTAAAGAGTTTCACTTAATTTTTTTAGATTTTATTTATTGATCTTAGAGAGAGGAAAGAAAGAGAAGAGCAGGGTGGGGAGAGAAGTGGGAAGTATCAACTTGCTGTTGTTTCTTGCATGTGCCTTGCCTGGGCAAGCTGGGGGTCTCTAACTGGCAACTTCTGCATTCCAAGTGGATGCCTTACCTGTTGTGCCGCCACAGGTCAGGCTCCACTTTATTCTTAATTAGCACATTTGCTCATGCTGTGTTTTACCCCTTTATTTATCTTTCATTTATATTGTAGTCTTTAGATGTATGCTTATAAACTGCACATTATTTTAAATAAAAACTTTATATAGCCTGACCTGTGGTGGCGCAGTGGATAAAAGTGTCGACCTGGAAATGCTGAGGTCGCCGGTTCGAAACTCTGGGCTTGCCTGGTCAGGGCACATATGGGAGTTGATGCTTCCAGCTCCTCCCCCACTTCTCTCTCTCTCTCTCTCTCTCTCTCTCTCCCTCCCTCCCTCTCTCCCTCCCTCCCTCTCCTCTCTAAAATGAATAAATAAAAAAACACTTTATATAGTGATACTAGAGCAGTCTGAATCAGTGCATCTATGTTTCCATTATTTCAGTATGTTATTAGAATACATTAAATATCTAGAATACGCCCTGGCCAGTTGGCTCGGTGGTAGAGCATCGGTCTGGCATGTGGAGGTCCTGAGTTCTACTCCCGGCCAGGGCACATGGGAGAAGTACCCATCTTCTCCACCCTTCCCCCTCTCCTTTCTCTTTATCTCTCTCTTCCCCTCCCACAGCCAAGGGTACATTGGAGTGAAGTTGTCCCAGGCACTGAGGATGGCTTCACAGCCTCTGCCTCAGGCAGTAGAATGGCTCTGATTGCAAGGGAGCAACACCCCAGATGGGTAGAACATCACCCCCTAGTGAGCATACCTGGTAGATCTTGGTTGAGTGCATGCGGGAGTCTGTCTCTGCCTCCCTGCTTCTCACTTTAGAAAAAAATAATATCTAGAATACATTAAATATCTAGTTGTAGTATCTGACTTTGGTGGACTTCATTACCTTAGCATGGGACCGAGTTGTGGTCTTTGCCAGTTTCCAGATAGCTCACAGGGAGAAATTCCAAATCTTTGTCACACTGTGTATTGTCTGTATCTGGATTTCATTAAGTAATAAAAGAATAACAGTAAGCATATAGCAATAAGTGCAATAATTGATCTGTGCTTTTTTTGCAGACCAGTTCTGATTTTTCTAAAAGAAAGAAGCAACTATTTATTTATTTATTTATTCATTCATTTATTCTTTTTCCAAGTGAGAGAAGGGCAGATAGGCACATTCTTTTTTTTTTTTTCTCTTTACAGAGACAGAGAGAGAATCAGAGAGAGGGATAGATAGGGACAGACAGGGACAGAGAGAGATGAGAAGCATCAATCAGTTTTTCATTGCAATACCGTAGTTGTTCATTGATTGCTTTCTCATATGTGCCTTGACCATGAGGCTACAGCTGACCAAGTAACCCCTTGCTCAAGCCAGCGACCTTGGGTCCAAGCCGGTGAGCTTTACTCAAACCAGATGAGTCCACGCTCAAGCTGATGACCTTGGGGTCACGAACCTGGGTCCTCCACATCCCACTCCGACGCTCTATCCACTGCGCCACCGCCTGGTCAGGTGATAGGCAGATTCTTACATGTGCTCTGACCAGGATCCAGCTGGCAGCCCCCATCTGGGGCCAGTAATCTGCCTATCTGGGACAATACTTGCAACCAAGCTATTTTTAGCACCTGAAGTGGGAGCTCCACAGAGCCACCTTCAGTGCCCAGGGCCAGTGTGCTCGAACCAGTTGAGCATTGGCTACAAGAGGCGAGAGAGAGAGAGAATGGGGAGAGGGAAGGGAGGAGAAGCAGATGGTCACCTCTCCTCTCCTGCGTGCCCTGATCAGGAATTGAACCTGGGACATCCACACACTGGGCCGACGCTCTACCACTGCACCACCACTGGTTGGGCCTAAATTTTGTGTTTTTTAATTCTAGGAGCATAACAACAATATCATGAGTTTAAAGCATTACGTTAAATTGGTTTTGGAAGAAAGTCAACCTCACTTTATCACATGTAAGCAGCACTACCAAATGATATATTTTTTCAAGTTTATAAGCAGAAGTCACATAAATAAATGCCTTCTCAGTTACAGATACTTCAGTGTATGACTGTGGAGAGGAAGAATGGACCAGGATAGGAATAATATACTGGCAGAGAGCTGGCAATGGCCAGATCTTTTGCTTCTTATGATAATGCTCTAAATGTGATTTTTAGGATGGTTCTTTTGCTCTATGATTGTATAAGGGAGTGTGTGTGTGTGGGGGGGGTGTCAGCATTTTTAAATAATGTAAGCCTCATTGAGAAGGTAACCTTTGCTCAAAGACTTGAAGAAAGGTGATAGAATGAAAGTAATGAATGAAAGAATGAAGGTAGGATGCAGAGATGTAGAACACTACTACCTTAAAGATTATTGTAAGAACGTTGGCTTTTATAAAACTCTTGAGTGAAATGTGAAGGTATTGGAAAGTTTTGAGCATCAGAAAAGTAACATATGACATATTGTTCAAAGATAACTTTATCCCTCTTGAGTAGACTGTAAGTTGACTTGAATGATTTTGTAATAAGCAAGGCAAGAGGTGGTGATGGTATGGATCAGAATAGTAGTCGTGGAGGTTGAGGAGGAGTTGATTCTGGATATGTTTTTAGGCAGGCTGACAGGCTTTGCTCATGGGATTATATATATGAAGTGTGTAAGAAGAAGAACTCAAGGATGTCAATAAGATTTTTGCCTTAAAAAATAGAACTGGAAAAGTAGAGCTGCCATTCCCTTTGTGCTGTGCATGAGAAGTGAATGTTTGGATGAAATATGAGTTCAGTCTTGATCATGCTAAGTTTGAGATTCCTATTGTATACTAAAATAAAGCTATTGAAAGTATGCTATGAGCATGGAGTTCAGAAAAGGATCTGGCATGGAAATATAAATTAGAAATCATCCGATGTATTGATGGTAAACTGGATGAGAGTACTAAAAGAGTGAATGTAGGGCCTGACCTGTGGAGGTGCAGTGGATAAAGTGTCAACCTGGAAACGCTGAGGTTGCTGATTTGAAACCCTGGGCTTGCCTAGTCAAGGCACATGTAGGAGTTAGTGCTTCCTGCTCCTCTCCTCTTCTCTCTTTCGCTCTCTGTCTCTTTCTCTGTCTCTCCTTTCTAAAAAATGAATAAATAAAAATAATTTTAAAAATAAGAGTGAATGTAATTGGAGAAAAGAAATCCAGCTATTCGGGGAGAAGAGGAGGCATCAGCAAGGAGATAAAGGAGTGGCCAACAAAGGGAAGAGAGCCAAACTAACTGATGAAAATGTTTCAGCAAGATGAGAATGACCAACTTTGTTAAATATTGCTGATATATCAGTGAAGAGTCCTGAAAATTGACCTTTGGGTGTAGAGGAGGTCACTGGCTTGAAAGCTTGACTGGATTAAGTTTTAGAAAGCATTGGAGAAGAAAAAAGGGAAAATCATGCCTGACCAGTTGTCGCACAGTGGATGAACTGTTGACCTGGGACACCGAGGTCACCGGCTTGAGAGCGAGCTCATCTGGTTTGAGTGTAGGCTCACCAGCTTGAGTGTGGAGTTGCCGGCTTGAGTGTGGGATCCCATGGTTGCTGCCTTGAGCCGTGATCCTGAAGCTCGCTGGCTTGAGCAAGGGGTCACTGACTGGCTTGGCTAAAGGGCCTCCACCCCTTACCATCCGTCAAGGCACATATGAGTAGCAATCAATGAACAACTAAAAGTGTCACAGCTACAAGTTAATGCTTCTCAGCTGTCTCCCTTCTGGTCTGTCTTTCTGTCCCTCTCTCTAAGAAAGAGAAAAGGAAGGAAAAAGAGGGAAAACCTTTTTCAAGTGATCTTTGCTGTAGATAGCGGTGAAAATACGGAGAATTAACTTGGGAGTGAAGTGTAGTTAAGCAAAGGTTTGTGTTTTGTTTTTTTAAAAGTGGAGAATAATAGCATATTTCATGCTGATTGGAATCAGAATAAAGAAACAAGAAAATTAAGGGAGAATTGGTGGAATGTGTACTTTAGTTAGTGAGGGTTAGGGCAGTGGTCCCCAACCTTTTTTGGGCCACAGGCCGGTTTAATGTCAGAAAATATTTTCACGGACCGGCCTTTATGGTGGGACGGATAAATGTATCACGGGACCGAGACAAGCGTCAAGAGTGAGTCTTAGACGGATGTAACAGAGGGAATCTGGTCATTTTTAAAAAATAAAACATCATTCAGACTTAAATATAAATAAAACGGAAATAATGTAAGTTATTTATTCTTTCTCTGCAGACCGGTACCAAATGGCCCACGGACCGGTACCAGTCCGCAGCCCGGGGGTTGGGGACCACTGGGTTAGGGGATCCAGAGCACAGGAGAAGTGAAATAGGAACACAAATAGTCACAGGAAAGAAGGCAAAGTGTGTGGGTAGAGGTACTTGTGGATAGATATGATAGAAGTTTGTAGACAGTCTCTTCTTGTTAGTTCAATTTTCTCAGTAAAATGTGGAGTTTATTTAAAAGAGAACCGTTGACCTAGGAAATGGATTTTTGAATGACATGAAATTTTGGAACCAGAATTAGAGAATTTGGGGGTACATTAAGGTTTATCATTATAGTACCTGAAGGATTTTGAGAGGAGCCTGCAAAACTTTACTCATCATAATGTTGTTTAGAATATCTCTTAAGGTTTCCTTTTGGAATAAAGGCTCTTCTTTTTTGTATTGTTCTTGTGAAATATATTTATATCTATATCTGTATAGGGTGGAACCCAAGATAAGATCTTTATTCTAATTTATGGAGTTTTGCGTATCTCAGTACTAATGTCTCTCATCCCTTTTAATTACGTAGTTATCCATGGCAGGATATAGAGCCTAAGGATCCAGTCAAAAGCCTAAGTAGTGGTATAAAAAATTAATTTTTAGTAGTCAAATTTGAAATAATTTTAAATTTACAATATTGAGGGAAATGAGGATCCTTAGATTTGTCTTATTCTCCTTATTTCTTGCTTTTCTTATTTTGAGACTATTTATTTGGTTATTCATATTTAAGATTGTTACAGCAATCTGGTGAATCAAACATTTGTAGAATAACCTACACTAACCCTATTAATGTTTCCCATCTATTTTTTCTATTATCTGTCTTTTGGTTAGAATTTGCTTGATATCTTTTCTATCCCAGTGCCATTTCCACTTCTTGTCCTTATGTGTTAGATATTTCTTTTAGAAATAGAATATAGCAAGGTTTTATTTTATTATATGTATTTTATTATTTTGAGAGTACATTTATTAAAGCTGAGGACAATGAAACAAAGGAAGGGCTTAGGTCAGAAGAAGCCACAGGACAGAGCCTAGGTGGTGCGCTGCTTTGACTCTCTAGAGACGATATAGGAAAGCAGTGAGCCATGGCGGGGCTGCTGTCAGCTCACTGGGAAGTCAAAGAAAAGGGGGCCTTGGAGACAGACAGGCTCACGGGGTTAGCCCTGGATGAGCTTCTGCTGCTTGTAGCTCCCCTGGTTGCAAGTCTTGTGGGAACCCTTAGGGAAAGATTCATGCATGAGAGGGAAGAAAGGTGTGGGTGTGTGATCCAGAGACAGCATATCCCAAGATTTTATTTAAAATTTATAAATTTATTGATTGATTTTAAAGAGAGAGGGAAAGAGAGAAACAACGATTTGTTATTCCACTTATTTATACATTTATTGTTTGATTCTTGTATGTGCCCTGACCAAGGATTGAACCTGTAACCTTTGCATATTGTGACGATGCTCAAATTCAGTGTTATTCAACTGTTGGTGCTCAATAATCTTCATACAATATTAGGGTGGTTAACTCTTTGACCACAGTCATCAGTGCAGCTGGCGGCTAAAAGCCACTGCTGTAACTGAGCTACCCAGCCATAGGGTTTTATTTTTGTCAGTTAATCACTGACAGTCACTTTTACTCAGCTTTTAAATGATTACATAAGCCCCCCCCCCTTTTTTTTGTATTTTTCTGAAGCTGGAAACAGGGAGAGACAGTCAGACAGACTCCCGCATGCACCCGACCAGGATCCACCCGGCACGCCCACCAGGGGCGACGCTCTGCCCACCAGGGGGCGACGCTCTGCCGTGACCAGAACCACTCTAGCGCCTGGGGCAGAGGCCAAGGAGCCGTCCTCAGCACCCGGGCCATCTCCGCTCCAATGGAGCCCCGGCTGTGGGAGGGGAAGAGAGAGACAGAGGAAGGAGGGGGGAGTGGAGAAGCAAATGGGCGCCCCTCCCACGTGCCCTGGCCGGGAATCGAACCTGGGTCCCCCACACGCCAGGCCGACGCTCCACCGCCGAGCCAACCGGCCAGGGTCTACATAAGCCCCTTTTGAGATTTTTGGCCCACAGTGGGAATCTTAAACTTGATTTCCCTCCTTTCTGTTTATTTGAAGCAACAATGTCTGCACAGCATTGTACATGAAGTAATTTAAATCACACTGAATTTATATGGAATGACTAATATTTTAGGTGCTATCATTAGGAAGCCCGTAGTAGGTAAAAAATGTTTAGTAAATTGAAAAACAAATAATATAAAACAATTTTTATGTATTTATTTCATTTATTTATGTAATTATTTCATTGTAATCTCAGTGGGTTAATTTATAAACCATCTTTTAAAACTTTTTGTTTTAGTCCCAGAAATCTTGGATAGAAAGCACTTTGACCAAGAGGGAATGTATATATATTATACCAAGTTCCAAAGACCCTCACAGGTAAGCATACCTTTTTGTCTTCTGGGCTCTTCTACAACTTGAGATGTAAATTACATCGCTAATTTATTTAGTAAAATACAAAATTATTAGTTAAATTGTAGTTACTGGAAATCTTCGTGCTTACTGTAAATTGTTCTTCTTAAAATATAACATACTTTTTAACCAGAGAGCATAAATGGCATTTACTGGATCACATGACTAATAATTCATACAGATAGGATTATAATTTAGATCCCTTTAGTTCAGTATACCAATTCCTAAATAAAACTGTTATTCTTTCATTGAGAAAAATTAGGATTTTGTTCATTAAAAATAGATTTTATCATCATTAACAAGTTTATTTCCTATAATTTTGTTAATTTTATTTTGCATCAAATTAAAGTACTGATTAGGTATTAAAGGAATCTCAAGCTGTTATTAAGTATTTTTGGCTATAGTTACCCATATGAGACAGTTTATAAACATAGTTAACCAGTCATTTCTTTCTATACTAATTGAATTTTAAAATTGTATATGAATAGATTAACACATGGATTTACAAGGTACCAGAAGTTATAAATGAAAGTGTTCTTTAAGTTCTCCTGTGTTAAGGACACCATTAATGTCTATTTCTTGGGATGCCTTTCAGAAATAAAAAATAGTCTTTGCATGTCCAAGCCGATGTCTGTCTACTCCTCCCTCTCTGCTTTTAATGCATATATCATTTAGTCCATTGTGTTTATATTGGTGATTACCACTTTGTTATTAATTGGTGCGTCTTTTTAAATTATACGTCTGTATAATAATTTGTTTTGGTTTTTTATAGATGGACATTTTAGCTATTCTGTTTTTTTGTTTTTTTACTGTTAGGGAAAAAATGCTGTAGTGAATAACCTTGATTAATCATTTTATATATATATATTATAGATGTATATCTATAATATATATATATTTTTGTATTTTTCCGAAGTTAGAAGTGAGGTGGCAGTCAGACTCCCGCATGCACCCTACCTGGATCCATCCGATGTGCCCACCAGGGGGTGATGCTTTGCTCATCTGGGGCGCAGCTCCATTGCAGCCTGAGCCTTTCTAGCGCCTGAGGCAGAGGCAATGAAGCTGTTCTCAGCATCTGGGCCAACTTTGCTCCAGTGGTGCCTTGGTTGTGGGAAGGGAAGAGAGAGATAGAGAGGAAGGAGAGGGGGAAGTGTGGAGAAGCAGATGGGCGCTTCTCCTGTGTGCCCTGACCGGGAATCGAACCTGGGACTTCCACACACCGGGCCAACGCTCTACTGCTGAGCCAGCCAGCCAGGGCCTGTTACAGATATTTTTTAGCCTACTTTTAGTACTAGAATTAGAGTTTGAGGTGTATGCATTTTTTATTTTGATGAGTATTGTTAAATTGCGCTTCATAGAGATATCTCTTTATGTTCCCACCAACAGATATGAGACTGCTGTCATCTTTTTTTTGTGTGTGTCTGTGTGATAGAGACAGATAGAGAGGGACAGATAGGGACAGACAGACAGGAAGGGAAAGAGATGAGAAGCATCAGTTCTTTGTTGCAGTTCATTAGTTGTTTATTGATTGCTTTCTCATATGTGCCTTAACGGGGGGGGGGGAGTTTAAAAAAAGTTACTTGAATATATAAATAAAACTATAGAATGACCTATGATAGCTACTAATAAATTAAACTATGGTATATATAATTTTGTTTTGTACTTCTATATGGATTTTAAATATATAGTTTAAACTAAAAAAACATTTCCCCTTTAAGTAATAAATTTACCTTGTTTATAGATGCCTTCCAGGATGTCAGATTTGTCAGCAACTTGTCAGGTAAGTTTAATAACATAACCCTGTTGCACAAATTTTGAAAAATTAAACTAATGTTAGAAATATCAGAGTATAGTGAGATAAGCTTCGTGGGCTATTGTATTTGAGGATTCCTTTACTCAGACCTGGGAGGTGAAAGATCAGATATGCAACTCGAGTGCAGCTACCTGAGCAGAGTTCTAAAGTTAAGTGTGAATTAGCTAGGTACAGATGAAGAGAAAGTGATTTTAGGCAGAGAGGACAAGATGTGGGACTAGCTGGCAGTGAAGAGATTATGGTTCTGTCATGAAACTTGAGAATGTAATGTATAAGGTAGATGTTGGAGAGATCTGAGTCTGGAAAAATGAGCAGAGGCCAGATCATTGAGCTCTCTATGTATGTGCCATATAGATTTGATTTCATGTTAAAAGGATATTGTTTGGGAAAGTATATAATATGGTTAGATTCTTCTTTGTTTCTTCTTTCTCTGTGGGTTTTTGGGGGTTGGGGTTGCAGAGATTGAATTGGGTGGAAAAAAGAGTTTGGACAGGTTTGTAGTAATTCTGGCTAAAAAATTGGAGCCTGATTTAAGATAGTGGCTATGATGATGAAGAGAAGTGTACATATTTGAAGATGAGCGGCCCTGGCCAGCGGCACAGTGAATAGTGTCAGCCTGGTGTATAGACGTCTCGGGCTTGATTCCTGGGCAGGGCACACAGGAGAAGAGACCCTCTGCTTCTCCCCTCCCTCTCCCTTTCTCTCCCTCTTCCCTTCCCACAGCCAGTGGCTCCATTGATTTGATCATGACCCTTGGTGCTAAGGATAGCTCCCTTAGAGCACATCAGCTAAAAATAGCTAGATATTTGAGCATCAGCCGCAAATGTGGTTGCTGGGTGAGAGGAGGGGACATAGTGAGGCAAACTCCAGATGCGCCCTAACTGGGATCCACCTGGGAACCCCATTAGCGGCTGATTTTCAAGTGCCGAGCTATTTTTAGCCCATGGGGCTGATGCGCTTCAAGGGGGCTATCCTTAGAACCCTGGACCAAGCCCGAATCAATCCAGCCACTGGCTGTGGGAGGGGAAAGGGGTGAGAAAGGAAGATGGAGGGGAGAAGCAGATGGTTGTTTCTCCTGTGTGCCCTGACCGGGAATCGAGCCCGAGATGTCCATACATTGGGCCGACACTTCATCCACTGAGCCACTGGCCAGGGCCCCATGCATTATATTTTTTAATTCTAGAATTTCCATTTGATTCTTTATTGCAATTTTCACATCATTACTGAGATGCCCTGTGTCTTTATTATCAGCATCTATTTTTATAAGTCCTTTAAAGTATTTATAATACCTGCATTAAAATATTTGTTTACTACTTTGAGCATCTGGGGTCATTTAGGGTCTGTTTCTTTTGCTTGATTATAAATCACAGTTTACTTTTACTTTTTAAAAATTTTATTTTCAATTACAGGTTACATTCAGTGATATTTTACATTAGTTTTAGATGTAGAATATAGTGGTTAGATGATCATATACTTAACAAAGTGCATCCTAATCCCCCACTGATATTTTCAGTACCCACTTGGCACCATACATGGTTATTACAGTTTTATTGACTATAGTTCCTATGCTATACTTTACATTCCTGTGACAGTTTTGTAAATATCAATCTGTATTTCACAGTCCCTTCACCTTTTTCACCGAGGCCCCAATACTCCTCCCCTCTGGCAGTGCTCAGTTTGTTCTCTGCATCTATGAGTTTCTTTCTGTTTTGTTTCTTTATTTGTATTGTTCTTTAGATTCCACATATAAGTGAAAATATATATTTATCTTTCTCTCACTGACTTATTTCACATAGTACAATACCCTCTAGGTCTATGTATGCTGTTGCAAATGGTAAGACTTAATTCTTTTTTTTGTGGCCGAGTAATATTCCATTGTATATATGTACCACATCTGCTTTACCTACTCATTTATTGGTGGGCACTTGGGTTGCTTCCATATCTTGGCTATTGAAAATAACAGTGCAGTGAACATAGAGGAACTGGATTCTTCCGAATTAGTGTTTTGGGTTTCTTTGGATACTTTCCCAGAAGTGTAATTTCTTGGTCATGAGGCAGTTCCATTTTAAATTTTTTCAGGTCCTTCCATAAAAAATACAACCACAGTTTTTTCCACTGTGGTTGCAGCAGTCTGCATTCCCACAAAGAGACAGTTCACTAGGGTTCCCTTTTCTCCACATCCTCACCAACACTTGTTGTTTGTAGTTATTGATGATAGCCATTCTGACAGGTGCGAGGTGATATCTCCTTGTGGTTTTATTTTGCATTTCTCTAACAATTAATGATGGTGAGCACCTTTTCATATGCCTATTGGCTATCTCTGTGTCCTCTTTGAAGAAGAGTCTCTTCAGGTCTTCTGTATATTTTTAAATGGATTATTTGGTTTATTTGGTGGAGTTGTCTTAAGTTCTTTCTAAGTTTTAGATATTAACTCCTAATTGGATGTACCATTGGTGAGTATCTTCTCTTATTCAGTGGGTTGTCTTTTCATTTTGTTGGTTTCCTATGCAAAACTTTTGAGTTTGTTGTGGTCATAGTTTATTTTTTCTTTTGTTTCTGTTGCCTGAGGGGATATGTCAGAAAAACTATTGCTAGGAGAAATGTCAGAGATTTTTACTCCCTGTGTTTTCTTGCAGTTTTATGGTTTTGAGTCTTATGTTTAGGTCTTTAACCCTATGACTAGTGAGTTTTTTGTTAACCCTTTGAGTGAGGATGTACATGAATTTTTGTACTAAAAGGGTTAATGTATTTTGAGTTTGTTCTTCTATATGTTGTGAGCAGGTGGTGTAGTCTCTCTCTTTTTTCTTTTGCATGTATCTGTTCAGTTTTCCCACCAGCATTTATTTTTTTTAGTTAATACTAGTTTAATACTACCACAATATTGTTTATTTGTTTGAAGATTTTATTTATTGATTTTTAGAGAGAGGGGAGAGACAGAGAAGGGGGGATGAGGAGGAGATGAAAGCATTAACTCATAGTAGTTGCTTCCCGTATGTGTCTTGACTGGGTTTTGAATTGGTGACCTCAGCATTTCAGGTTGAGTGCTTTACCCACTGTACCACCACAGGTCAAGCATCACAATGTTATTTAATAAGCCATTGCTTCATTAAGCCACTTGTATAGAGTAACTTTTTATTTCTGTTATATTTTTATATTTAACTATTTACTATAACATAACTGCTCATGTAAATAATTGAATATCAAGTGCATAGGGAATAATACCTCTTAATGTACACACAACAATCAGTATGAAAAAACCAAAAATGTTAAATATTTTGAGAAAGAAAATTTGTACAGGCATTTTCTTTGAAAATGTTAACCTGAGAACCCTGGCATATTTTATCATAGATAGATAATAAAAATGCATAGTTATATAGATGGTTGCATATTTTAATATTTATTACTTATAATTTGTATTTATTATTTCTGCTAATTTGCTGTTGATTTTACAGTTTCAGAATTCTAAGCAAAAAGTTTTCATCTACCACAAAAACATATTTCCCAGTAAGATGGATTTAACTCTGAATAGTGAGTTTTTTTCATGCTCGCTGACTCCTAGGAGTGAATTTTTTTTTTCTTCAAAAAATGAAATTAGTTCCAGTTACAGTTTTACTAACTTAAAATCATGTTTGTTTGATAACCAATTTATGGAAACAAGAAGAACATTTGCCTATTTTTAATGTTACCTTACACATTTTTAAAATAAATTGATCATACTCTGGATGATCAGTTGGCATGAGGACATACATGAACATTCGTACTACTCAAAGGGTTAAACTACCTAATAGCACCATTTACTGAATAGACTGTCTTTACCCCATTTTATGTTCTTGCTTTGTCAAATATTAACCATATAGGTGTGACTTTATTTCTGGGCTCTTCATGCTGTTCCATTAATCTTTGTCTTTTTATGCCAGCATCATGCTGTTTTGAATGCTATATAGCCTTCCTTATAGTGTAGTTTGATAACATGATACCTCCAACTTTGTTCTTTCTAAAGATGGCTGTGGCTATTTAGGGTCTTTTTTGATTCCTTATAATTTTTTGTTCTTATGCTTTGTCAGGGCACGTATAGTCTTACATCTATTCTAGCCTTTAAAATTAGACATTACTCTTCTGAGGACCCTATTATAGGCCTTCTCTATTATGAGATCTCTTCATTCTGGTTGCCAGAAACGCGAACTGTTGCCTACCTGTTATGAACTTTAGGAATTATTTGGCCTATTGTAGTCTAGCAGTTACTACTATATCCTTGGATAGTTTATTCTTACTTTCACTTAAGGAGGTCCTCTGCCTATATCTGGAGCTCTTTCTCCGTGTAGTTCTATCCTTTTTCTGTTTTCTGCCCCACAAACTCGACCACACTTGGGATCAATGATTATTATTGTTTTTAATCAAATCAGTGAGATTGCCCAATTTCAGTAGGTTCCTGCTTCCTACATAGTGGTCCAGTTAGTGCTTCTAGATAAAATGCAAACCGTTTTTCTGCCCTTGGCCCCAGACCACTATGTAGTCACTGTGTAGATTGATTTGCTTTTTCTTGAATTCTCTATACGTGGAATCATACATATAAATATGCACTCTTTGGTGGCATTCAGCATGATTTTGAGAATCATTTGTGTGGTTTATTAATGGTTCATTTCTTTTTGTTTTTAAATACTATCCTATTATATGGCTGTACTACATTTTGGAGATGCTCACAGTAAATTTAGATGACTATGTCATCATAGACTAATGTAGTTACACTGTTTCAGTTCTGTAGTGAAGGTATTAGTTTAGCTATTCTAAAGTCAAAAGGTCACATTATTTTTATATTATTCATTGGTTCATTTCAATTCAGTTTTTTATTGACTTAATTTTTTGAAAGTCTTTTGAAATTTTATTGTTTTTATTTAGGTGTTTTTGTGGTCGCCTTGTCAAGCAACATGCTTGTTTTACTGCAAGTCTTGCCATGAAATACTCAGATGTGAAATTGGGTGACCATTTTAATCAGGCATTAGAAGAATGGTCTGTGGAAAAGCATACAGAACAGAGCCCAACGGATGCTTACGGAGTCATAAATTTTCAAGGGGGTTCTCATTCCTACAGAGCTAAGGTATGTCACATATTTGATTTTTTTACTTCTTTTAGCTTGTTATCTAAATAATATACACTTATCTGACAATTTCTATGATGTTGGGTCAGAATATCAGTCTTAATCATTCTTTTATGTATTTTTAAGTTCTTTCTAGAGGTGTGCATATAAATGTAGAATTGTTATATCTTAATGACTTGAACCTTTTATCATTACAAAATGTCTTTTATCTCTTGTCATTTTTGTTGACAGTCTGATTAACCTTTTACTTAACCTTATATGTTTAAGGGCTTGTTTTTGTTTGTTTAGCGAGAAAGAAAGAAACAGGAATAGACAGACAGGAAGGAGAGATGAGAAGCATCAACTCACAGTTGCGGCACTTTAGTTGTTCATTGATTGCTTTCTCATATGTGCCTTGACCAAGGGGCTCTTATTTAACATATAGTACTGGAAGTCCTAGCTACAGTAATCAGACAAGAAGAAATAAAAGGCATCCAAATTGGAAAAGAAGTAAAACTATCATTATTAGCAGATGATATGATACTGTATATAGAAAACCCTAAAGTCTCCATCAAAAAAACTACTATACCTGATAAATGAATTCAGCAAGGTGGCAGCGCATAAAATTAATACACAGAAATCAGAGGCATTTTTATACACCAACAATGAACTGTCAGAAATAGAAATTAAGGAAACAATCCCCTTCACTATTGCAACCAAAAAAATAAAGTACCTAGGAGTAAATTTAACCAAGGAGGTTAAAGACTTGTACTCAGAAAATTCCAAAACATTGATAAAAGACATCAAAGAAGATATAAACCAAGTGGAAGCATACACCATGCTCATGGATAGGAAGAATAAACATCATCAAAATGTCTATACTACCCAAAGCAATTTATAAATTCAATGCAATACCAATTAAAATACCAATGACATACTTCAAAGATAGAGAACACATATTCCAAAAATTTATACGGAACCAAAAAAAGAACACGAATAGCCTCAGTAATCTTAAAAAAGAAGAATAAAGTGGGAGGTATCACACTTCTGGGTATCAAGTTATACTACAAGGCCATTGTACTCAAAATAGCTTGGTACTGGCATAAGAACAGGCATATAGATCAATAGAACAGAACAGAGATTCCAGAAATAAACCCACATCTTTATGGACAATTGATATTTGATAAAGGAGGTAAGAGCATACAGTGGAGTAAAGACAGTCTCTTTAACAAATATTGTTGGGAAAATTGGACAGCTACCTGCAAAAAAATGAAACTAGACCACCAACTTACACCATTCACTAAAATAAACTCAAATGTATAAAAGACTTAAATGTAAGTCGTGAAACCGTAAGCTTCTTAGAAGAAAACGTAGTCAGTAAGCTCTTTGACATGTCTTGCAGCAATATATTTGCCAATTTATCTCCACAGGCAAGTGAAATAAAAGACAGGATAAACAAATGGGGCTATATCAAACTAGAAGATTTTGTACAGCTAAAGACAATATGAACAGAATAAAAAGACAAACCACACCATTGGAGAACATATTCGATAATATGACTGATAAGTGGTTAATAAACAAAATTTATAAAGAACTTGTAAAACTCAACACCAGGAAGACAAACAATCCAATCAAAAACTGGGCAAAAGAAACGAATAGACACTTCTTCAAAGGACATACATATGAAAAAATGCTCAACATCACTAATCATTAGAGAAATGCAAATTTAAACCATAATGAGATACCACCTCACACTAGTCAGAATGGCGCTCATTAACGAAACAACACACGAGAGGTGCTAGCGAGAATGTGGAGAAAGGGAAACCCTCCTGCACTGCTGGTTGGAATGCAGACTGGTGCAGCCACTGTGGAAAACAGTATGGAGATTCCTAAAAAATTAAAAATGGAACTGCCTTTTGATCCAGCCATCCTACTTTTAGGAATATATCTCAAGAACACCATATCACTGACTCAAAAAAAGAAATCCACTCTCCTTTTATGGCAGCATTGTTCTCAATAGCGAAGATCTGGAAACAGCTCAAATGTCCGTCAGTAGACGAGTGGATTAAAAAGCAGTGGGGGGCCCTGGCCGGTTGGCTCAGCGGTAGAGCGTCGGCCTAGCGCGCGGAGGACCCGGGTTCGATTCCCGGCCAGGGCACACAGGAGAAGCGCCCATTTGCTTCTCCACCCCTCCGCCGCACCTTCCTCTCTGTCTCTCTCTTCCCCTCCCGCAGCCAAGGCTCCATTGGAGCAAAGATGGCCCGGGCACTGGGGATGGCTCTGTGGCCTCTGCCTCAGGTGCTAGATTGGCTCTGGTTGCAACATGGCGACACCCAGGATGGGCAGAGCATCGCCTCCTGGTGGGCAGAGCGTAGCCCCATGGTGGGCGTGCCGGGTGGATCCCGGTTGGGCGCGTGCAGGAGTCTGTCTGACTATCTCTCCCTGTTTCCAGCTTCAGAAAAGTGTGGGGGGGGGGGGGAGCAGTGGGGCCCTGGCCGGTTGGCTCAGTGGTAGAGCATCGGCCTGGCATGCAGGAGTCCCGGGTTCGATTCCTGGCCAGGGCACACAGGAGAGATGCCCATCTGCTTCTCCACCCCTCCCCCTCTCCTTCCTCTCTGTCTCTCTCTTCCCCTCCCGCAGCTAAGGCTCCATTGGAGCAAAGTTGGCCAGGGCTCTGAGAATGGCTCTGTGGCCTCTGCCTCAGGCTCTAGAATGGCTCTGATTGCAACAGAGCAACGCCCCAGATGTGCAGAGCATCACCCCCTGGTGGGCATGCTGGGTGGATCCCAGTTGGGCGCATGCTGGAGTCTGTCTGACTGCCTCCCTGTTTCCAACTTCAGAAAAATACCAAAAGAAAAAAAAAAAGCAGTGGTACACATATACAATGAAATTCAGTGGGCTATGAAAAAGAAGGAAGTATTTCCTTTTGCTACAACATGGATGGACCTGGAAACTATTATGTTAAGTGAGATAAGCCAGGCATAGAAAGAAAAGTATCATATTACCTCACTCATTTGAGAAATCCAAGGAACAATGTGAACTGAGGAATGGAATTAAACTTGAAGGGAAGAGGGGAAGGAGCTGCTGGGATTGGTAAGGGATTAGTTGAGGGGAATTCGGGGGAGATGGAATGCAATGGGGGCAACACTAGAATCTGTGTAGACACAATAAATTAAATAAAAAAAGAAAAGCAAGCTCACAGGTTAATCTGATTATGAATTCTTAACTGACAGGTCATGGTGAGAGTCATGTGCCAGGCACTTAACTTCAGTTAAAGGTTTATCTTTGTCTTAAGCAAGCCCTGTCCACAGTTTATATAGGTTTAAAAAAAAAGGTAAACTGGTGGATCCATCTGAACACCTTGAAATATTAAGTAAAAATTTATTATTTTCAATAATTTGTCAAAATCCAGTTATTTCCAATGAGGGAAACTATCGTTTATATTAAAAAAAATTTTTTTAACTGCATAGCTACAATTGTGCTATAAATGGACTACATCATTGACAAAACTTTAAAACATAATTTAGTGTTTGTTTCTCTTCATAACAAGAGTTGTAGAAACCTCCATTTTTTTATCATTCATTTTTCTTTTTTCCCATCATTGAAAATAGCCTTAATATCTCTCATTCACTACATGCTCATAGTTAAACTAATAAATACTGTGGATAAATTTATAAATTGGATAATTGAGATTATATAAACAGCAAGAGTAATACAATTTTGTCTTCATCTTAAAGTTTAAAAAGTAAGCGTGCCACTACTTTTATAGCTCTTACAAAATCTTTTTCATCTTTAAAATCATTTATTCCTAGGGAATGTAAATATATTAAATGTAGGCTATGAAATCTATTTCATAATAATTTGATTCAAATAAAAGTTTTCTAAAGTTGTGTAACATTGTGTTATGAAACCTATAAACATATTCAATTATTATTTTTAATCTTTTTTAGTATGTCAGACTATCCTATGACACCAAAACTGAAGTCATTCTGCAACTTCTGCTTAAAGAATGGCAAATGGAATTACCCAAACTTGTTATCTCTGTACATGGGGGCATGCAGAAATTTGAGCTTCACCCACGAATTAAGCAGTTGATTGGAAAGGGTCTTATTAAAGCTGCAGTTACAACTGGAGCCTGGATTTTAACTGGAGGAGTAAACACAGGTACTCTGATGATCATGCCAATTTTATTTAGTGTGTTTGTAAATTTTTCATGATATCAATTAGATATTTGAAACAATAGTCAATACCGAGTGTAAGTATATTTTTTTCTGTTAAATAATCTAGAGTTCCTAAATATAAATGGTAACTAAAAGTATTTGGTTTTCATTTAGCCTTTTAAAAAAATAATATACATTAGAGTAGGCATTGGCAAACTGTGGCCCATGTATCAAATCCAGTCAACTCTTTGTTTTTGTAAATAAAGATTGATTGGAATATAGACTCACTGTTTTGTATTATTTGTGACTACTTTTGTGGTACAATAACAGAGATGAATAGTTGTGAGAGACTATGTCCTGCACAGTCTAAAACATTTGCTATTTGGCTTTTTACCCAGAAAAAAGGGTTATGACCCCTACTATAGAGCAAAGTTTTATTCCTATCACTTTCTAGCTACTGGTAAATTGATAGAAGAATGGAATTCATTCCTTTGGCCATAGTAAGAAATAGCTTTCAAAATTAATTGTTAATATACTTTAATCTTTCATTATGAGTCTTCTCTATCAAATATACAGGTTAGATATAAGGAAGGCAAATTAATTTAAATATCCAAAGTAAAACAATTTTCAGTTATTAGCGTGCAGTTATCTAATCATTAGCAACAGTTATGTTTTGAACCTCATTGTTAAGAATTCTTTTGGATGCTGAAACTGTATTCCACAAAATGAATAAAATATTTACCTTCATGGAGCTTACGTTCTGGTGGGGGAGATACAACAAGCAGATAACTAAATAATATATAATATGATAGTTTAATTTTTTTGGGAACTTATACAAAGTCAGTCATCTTTCAATTTTTTTTTTTGGTAATCATTTTTGTTTTTCAATTACAGATGAGATACAATATTATGTTAGTTTCAAGTGTGCAACGCAGTGATTAGATGTTATATAACTTACTAAGTGATCATCCTGATAATTCTCCTACCCATCTGACACCATACATAGTTGTTAGAATATTATTATTTCCTGTGCTGTACTTTACATCCCCATGAGTATTCTGTAACAACCGATTTGCACTGCTTAATAATTTCATCTTTTTCACCCATCCTCCCCTAACTCCCTTAAATTTGGTAACCATTAAAATGTTCTCTGTATCTATGAGTTGGTTTCTGTTCTGCTTTTTTGTATATTTTTTTCTTTAGATTCAATTATTGATAGGTATATATTTATTTCCATTTTATTCATATTTTTAAATATTTTTTCCTTTTCTTTTTAAAGAAGACCCTTTAACATTTTATGTAATGCTGGTTTGGTGGTGATGAACTACTTTAGCTTTTTCTTATCTGGGAAGCTCTTTATATGTCCTTTGATTCTAAATGATAGCTTTGCTGGGTAGAGTAAGTAATCTTGGTTGTAGGACCTTGCTTTTCATCACTTTGAATATTTCTTGCTCTACTCCCTCCTGACCTGCAGTTTCTGTTGAGCAGTCAGGTGATAGCCTTCACAAGAGCTTCCTTGTAGATAACTAACTGCTTTTCTCTTGCTGCTTTTAAGATTCTCTTTCTGTCTTTAATCTTTATTATTTTAATTTGATGTGTCATGGTGCGGGCCTCTTTGGGTTCATCTTGTTTGGGACTTTCTGTGCTTCCTGGACTTGTATTTCTGTTTTCTTCACCAAGTTAGGGAAGTTTTCTGTCATTTTATAAAATAGGTTTTCAATTTTTTGTTCTCTGTCTTCTCCTTCCAGCACCTCCCTGATGGAATGTTGGCATACTTGGAGTTGTTCCAGAGGTTCCTTGCATTATCTTCATTTTTTGGATTCTTTTTTCTTTTTGCTGTTCTGATTGGGTGTCTTGTTTCCTTATATTCCAAATCACTGATTTTATTCTTGGCTTCATCTTCTCTACTGTTGATTCCCTGTAAATTAGTCTTCATTTCATTTAATCTTCATTTCTGACTGGTTCTTTTTTGTGCTTTCTATGTCCTTTTACATGCTGTTCAAGTTCTGATTAGGTTTCTTGAGCATCCTTATAACCATTGTTTTGAAATCAGTGTCTGTTGGCTTGCTTGCCTGCATTTCGTGTAGTTCTTTTTCTGGAGACTTCTCCTGTCCTTTCATTTGAGACCTGTTTATCTGCATTTTGGCTGCTTTCCTATGTTGTTTCCTGTGTATTCGGTAGAGCTGCTATATCTCCCAGACTTGGTAGTGTGGCCTTTTATAATAGGTGTCTTATAAGGACCAGTTGGCATAGCCTCCTCAGTTATCCGAGGTGAGTGCTCCAGGTGGGCCCCTGTGTGGGCTGTGTGCATGATCCTTTTTATGTGTAGTTGTGTTGTAAAGTAGCATACCTAATTCCGTGGGCTATGTAGAGACGCAGGTTACAGAAGAATTTTTAGGAGGAGATTTATTAATAAGCTGGTTGCATATGATTTAAATGGGGTATAGCTAACTGTAAAGCCAGTAGCCACGGCCACCATCACAGCCGCCTGGCCCATGCAGGTTTGTGTTTGATTTGGACAGACGATAAACAACGGAGCCAATAACTGGTGGGCCATTAGCTTTAATCCTAGCTTGCACCTGGCGGGCAAGAAATACACACAGTGAGAAAACACTTTCCTTTCCATTCAGGGCTCCCAAAGCCACTGACTTATCCGAGTTTCCTAGAATCAAAGGTTTTAGCTCACCAGCCTTATTCACCTATGTTCCCCATCTCCCACTCTCTGCACAAACTCTGCACAAACTGGCTTATCCTTCAGCACCCCGCCATCTTGGCTGCTTCTCCTCTCTCCCATGTGGCTTTTCTCTGCTCCCCTGTCTAATGCTAATCTCAGGAACAGAGAGAGCAAGCACCCAGTCTTCCCCATTTTATAGTATAGAAATCAAAACCTTTATACAAACAAGGAAGTTTTTGATACAAAGCCACTTACCTGAGGCATAAATGGGATTCCTCATGAGAGTGCACTACCCTGTATCCTACAATAGTCAAGGGTGTGGGGAAAAGCTTAGTCTTAAAACTAAGCCTTAGGCTATAAGGGACGTTGTCTGCTTACAGCCTGTCCCTCACATCCAATGCAAACTATAAGTGAGCAAACATACATATCATATTTACAAACTTATTTGACCAACATTAACCCAAATCCCATGTTTGTCCCAAACTAGGCCCGAAGCTAGTTTATATAGACTTGATCACATATAGGTTGGGGGAAAAAGAGGGGTAGCATGACACAATAGTCGATCATTAACAAGCTTACAACATTCGTCTATAGGATCTATAAAAAACATTCCTACATATTAAAATTTCAAGGTGACACAATAGTGATGTCGTTTTACATATCAAAAACATTTACAAATATTTTAGTGTCTACCTCCCATCCCTTTGTCTAGAGGTATATGTTATTCTCAGCACTCCAGGAAGGGAGGAAGAGTTAAAATCAGTGTAGGATATGCAAACATTGTCTCCTAAAGGATCCCATTGAAGGGGGAGGTTATTCAGATAACCTTTATTTTTTCAGAGAACTATAGTTAAACTAGATGACCCAGTTGTCCTTGTAAGCCAGGAAGCTCCCATATTCTTTTCCCTCCATTCTCTAAAGAAAGGAGGAGGCAAGAAGCCTGGCTTTTCCTCTTTAAAATGGCGTTGCTAATACTGAGTTGTACAGTTCTTTGACACCTTATCCTAGTTGAGCCTTGTTTGCTGTTGGCATCACTGGAAGGAATTGACCCCAGCTGACTGCAAGGACCAGCTGCAACTGCAGTGGAGGAGCTCCCGTGCAACAGTTGATCCTATGGACCAGAATTTGCTTCAGTAAGGCTTTGGTGCTTACTGAGTTTGCCCTTGGAGTGCGTTGTTTTGTGGAGGTGATAGATTAGTAATCTGGAATGGTCTGAAACTGACAACCAGATGCACATGGGCCTCCCAGCAGGCTCAAGGTCAGCCACCACCTGTCTCCTGCCCGAGGCCACCTGGCAAGAGATATTATAGAGCAATGTGCAGATAGATGGGTGCTACTTGTGCTGGGCTTGGAGTTGTGCAGAAGCCAAGCTGTGAACCAAGGCTGGCTGCAGCTAGTGCCAGACCTAGGGCCACTTTGCAAGAGGTACAGGGTATGCAGAGACTACATACACTTGAAGTCTGAAGCATGAGGCAATAGAAGCCATTTGTTTGGAAAAGCAACTGGAGGCCCTGGCCGGTTGGCTTGTGGTAGAGCGTCGGCCTGGTGTGCGGAAGTCCCAGGTTCGATTCCCGGCCAGGGCACACAGGAGAGGCGCCCATCTGCTTCTCCACCCCTCCCCCTCTCCGTCTCTCTTTTCCCCTCCTGCAGCCGAGGCTCCATTGGAGCAAAAGATGGCCCGGGCACTGGGGATGGCTCCTTGGCCTCTGCCCCAGGTGCTAGAGTGGCTCTGGTCGCGACAGAGTGACGCCCCGGATGGGCAGAGCGTCGCCCCCTGGTGGGCGTGCCGGGTGGATCCCGGTAGGGCGCATGCGGGAGTCTGTCTCTCCCCGTTTCCAGCTTCTGAAAAATACCAAAAAAAGAAAAGAAAAGCAACTGGAAATGACTTGGGTGGGCCTGCACGTTAGGTAGGGCCAGGTCTTAGGGAATGACCTGGGCAGGTACAAATAGTGTGAGCCAGGTTGATAGAAACTCAGATATTGTGCCTGTCTGCAGGCTCTGGGAGAAGGGTGGTCTCAAAAAGGAACAGTGGCCTCTGCCAGCACTTTTATCTGGCAGAAAGTTGCCCCTTAGCTGTTGTCCCGATGTTATAGTTCAGTTCATCCGAGTATGTCCTTGGTTCCTTTCAGGATGCTTCCCCAAAGCTCAGAGGGTGTAGGTCTAAATAAGTTTGTGTACAGGCCTTTTAAGGGAAACTGCCTGAAACTCTAGCAGCTCTCTGTCTCACTCAGCCACAATCTGTGCTGGTTTTTACAGCCAGAAGCTTTGGGGACTTCTCTTCCTGGCTCTGGATTCCTGGGCTGGGAGGCCTAAGGGTGGCTGGGACCCCTTGCTCCTCAGGAAGGAACTCTGCAGCCAAGATATTCCTACCAATTTTTACCTGCCACATGTGGACGTGGGACCAGCCCATTCATGTCTTTGCCCCTCTTACCAGTCTGGATGTGGCTTCTTTAAATTCCTAGTTGTAGAACTTCCATTCAGTCAGATTTCAGGTGACTCTGAATGATGGTTGTTCTGTAGTTTAGTTGTAATTTTGATATGGTTGTGGGAGGATTTGAGTACTTCATTTACCTATACTGCCATTTTTATCAGAAGTATATGTTAGTTTCTCTGAGTTATAATTTTTCTGACATATCTTTATAAGGGAAACATAAAAAATAAAGAGAATACAGTAAACTAAAAGGCTTTTGCACAGCAAAGGAAGCCATCAACAAAATGAAAGACAATCCACTGAATAGGAGAAGATGCTCACTAGTGATACATCCAGTAAGGGGTTAATATCCAAAATTTATAAAGAACTTAGACAACTCCAAAAAAACAATCCATTTAAAAATGGGCAGAGGACCTAAATAGAGACTTCTTCAAAGAGGACATACAGATGGCCAATAGACATGTATGAAAAGATGCTCAAAGTCATTGTCATAAAAATGTAAAATAAGACCACAGGAGATAATTCACACCTGTTAGAATGGCTGTCATCAGTAACTATAAAGAACAAATATTGGTTAGGATTTGGAGAAAAAGGAACCCTAGTGTGCTGTTTGTTGGTGGGAGTGCAGATTGGCGTAGTCACTATGGAAAATAGTATAGAGGGTTCTCAAAATATTTGAAATGGAATTGCCTTATGACCTAGCAATTCCACTTCTGGGTATATATCTGAAGAAACCCAAAAGCCTAATTTGAAAGAATGTATGCACCCCTACGTTCATTGCAACTTTATTTATAATATTCAAGATATGGAAGCTACCCAAGTGCCCATCAGTAGACAAGTGGATGAAAAAGTGGTGGTACATACATACAGTGGGATATTACTGAGCCATAAAAAAGAACAAAATTTTATAGTTTCTGATATTGTGGATGGATCTAGAGGATATGATGTTAAGTGAAATAAGTCAGAAAGACATATGATTTCACTTATAAGTGGAATCTAAAGGACAAAATGAAGAAACAAAACAGAAACACGTGTAGCTATAGAGAACAGACTGGTGATTGCTAGAGAGGACGGGTATTGGGGAACTGGGTGAAAAAGGTGGAAGGATTGAGAAGTACAGATTGGTAACCACATCATGGAGATGTAAAGTACAGCATAGGAAATATAATCAGTATTGTAATAAGTACGTATGGTGCTAGGTGGGTACTGAAAATATCAGGTGGAACACTGTGAAATATGATTATTACCCTGCTCAATAGAATGTGAACTATTGAATGTGAATGTTAATTGCAAAAAATAAAACCTATGGTGAACTCATAAAATATGTATACTATGTTAGATAAATGCTATGTAGACACATGAACTGTAGACGAGAGATGGTTAGGGGGGTGCAAGAGGCTTCACTGAGAAAGTGACATTTGAGTAGAGATGGAAGGAAATGAAGGAGCAATAATGTGGGGTAGTGTGTTGGGAGAAGAAGCAGTTGGTATGTTGGGAGAAAGGTCCTTTGTAGCTAGAGTGGAATGAGCAAGAAATACTAGATGAGAAGGTCAGAAAGCAGTGGGTGTGTGATGGGGGTTAGAATGGGGCGGCGTGGTCAATAGTGGCAATAGGCAGATCTCTCCCCGCCCCAGTAAATATAGTATTTTATTAACTTATAGGCAGATCTTTATATAAAGCCTTGTAGTTCATTTTAAGCACTTTGACTTTTTCTGTGAATGAGAAAGGACAGTTTTAAGCAGAGTTGGAAAGAGCAAAGATCACTTGGATGTTACGATGTTACTTTGAAAGTAGATTTTAAATAAGCAGGGCAGCAGTTGGAAGGCCAGTGAAGATACTGCTTCCATATCCAGGTAAGGAATGAAGTATGATGGATTATAAAAATCAAATTGAATGATGCACTCCTTTGCTGGGGCTGCCATAAAAAAATACCACAGATTAAGATAGCTTGAACAACAGAAATTCCTTTTCTTCTAGTTCTGTAGGTCCAAGATCAGGATATTAGCAGGTTTTGTTCCTTCTGAAGCCTCTTCGTTTTGGCTGTCAGATGGTACCTCACTGTCCTGTCACGGCCTCTCCTCTGTGCATTTGCATCCCTTGTATCTCTTTTTGTGTCCAAAGTTCTTCTCAGGATATTGGACAGGTTGGATTTGGGCCGTCCTAACCTCCTTATTTTAATGTAATAACCCCTCTGAAGGACCTGATTCCAGATAGTCATATTCTCAGGTACTGGCGATTAGGATTTCAGCATAGGAACTTTGGGGAGGATGCAGTCCAGCTCATAACAAGTGATAATGAGGAGTTCTGTGCTCTTTTGAATTGTCTTCTGTCCTCCCAGTTTTTGAGTCAGTTGGATTACTTTTATACTTGTTTGGTATGTATTTGTGTGTGTGTATGTGTGTGTATTGCTTATTATTTTTCATTAAAAAATATTTTACTGATATTAGAGAGAGAAAGAGAGAGAGACAAAAATATCAAACTGTTTCTGTATGTGCCCTACCAGGTATTGAACCAGCAACCTTTGCATATCAGGAGGATGCTCTAACAAACTGAGCTATCCAGCCAGGGCCATACCTTTTGTTTTTTAAGATGGTATGTAGAGCAATAACAAAAAACTGTAGTTACTTACATGAGGAATCTAAGAAAGAACTAATCATAACAACATGGTAAAAGTTAATGTTTACATGCGTTTCAGGCAGTTGTGATTTGACATTGTGGAGTTTTTAATCTTTGTGGTCTTGTGTGTGTTTGTTTTTTTGAAAATTTGTCTTTTGGACCTTGTTGCATTGTATCTGTATATGTAAAGAACAAGATCTCAATTGTAACATTGTAAATTGAACATATGATTGTTCTGATTGAAAATCAGTAGATTTTCAAATAAATTTTGTATCAACAGGTGTGGCTAAACATGTTGGTGATGCCCTCAAAGAACATGCTTCCAGATCATCTCGAAAGATTTGCACTATTGGAATAGCTCCATGGGGAGTGATTGAAAACAGAAATGATCTTGTTGGGAGAGATGTAAGAATGATTTTAAATTTCTTATATTTGAACTTATATATAAACAAAATTAAAGTAAGGATCTTTTGAGTAAACTTAAAATACTTATGAACACATCATATCTTTCAAATTACCTTTAAAAAGTATTTTTCTGAGGTTTTCTTCTGATCTTTTTGAAAATACATTCATAGATACAAATAATTGTCATTATAGTGTTAGTGCATTTCGGTTTCTGTCTTTTTTGTATAACATTTCACACCTTTTCCATATCATGGCAGTCTTTATAATTTAATTTTTAATGACTTGTGACATTAAGAATTTTTATTATGCCTGACCAGGCGGTGGCGCAGTGGATAGAGCATTGGACTGGGATGCGGAGGACCCAGTTTTGAGACCCTGAGTTCTCCAACTTAAGCGTGGGCTCATCTGGTTTGAGCAAAAGCTCACCAGCTTGGACCCAAGGTCATTGGCTCAAGCAAGGGGTTACTCGGTCTACTGTAGCCCCCACGGTCAAGGCACATAAGAGAAAACAATCAATGAACAACTAAGATGTCACAGCGAAAAAAAATGAATGATTGATGCTTCTCATCTCTCTCAGTTTCTGTCTGTCACTATCTATCCCTCTCTCTGACTCTCTGTCTCTGTAAAAAAAAAAAAGCCCTGGCCGGTTGGCTCAGCAGTAGAGCGTCGGCCTGGCGTGCGGGGGACCCGGGTTCGATTCCTGGCCAGGGCACATAGGAGAAGCGCCCATTTGCTTCTCTACCCCCCCCCCCCTTCCTCTCTGTCTCTCTCTTCTCCTCCCACAGCCAAGGCTCCATCGGAGCAAAGATGGCCCGGGCTCTGGGGATGGCTCCTTGGCCCCAGGCGCTAGAGTGGCTCTGGTCGCAACAGAGCGACACCCCGGAGGGGCAGAGCATCGCCCCCTGGTGGGCAGAGCATTGCCCCTGGTGGGCGTGCCGGGTGGATCCCGGTCGGGCGCATGCGGGAGTCTGACTGTCTCTCCCCGTTTCCAGCTTCAGAAAAATACAAAAAAAAAAAAAAAAAAAAAAAAAAAGAATTATTATTATCAGTAAGAGTAGTAAATCAAATGCTAATATTTTATTTGAACAGGTTAAAGACATGAACTGGTTTTATTTATCAAGTGACTTAAAAAGGAATTATTAAATTATAATGACCACTTTGAAGTGATCATTAAGCAATTAAATTTCTACTACTAACTTTAAAGATCTAGTTATGGCTAGAAAAATAGCAATGTGATATTTGATAGTTTTTACTTAGTATTCTATTTATATTGCCCTTTTATGCACCAATAATTAATCATTTCTTCACATTCTTGTTTGCTACTTCTTCCTTTGCATGTGATAATGAAATCTATATTCAGCAATAAGAGTTAAAGCATAATTGTATCATCAGCCAATTACTGATTAATCTTTGGCAGCTTAAAAGCTTGTGCTTTTTGGTATATTTTTTGACATTTTTTATTTGTTGCCATAGGTAAATTGAATTTTACCTCTTACTTTCCTTTACAGGTTATTTCAAAGTTTATTTTTACTTTACATTATGTTGTATTTAATATTTTCCACTAACACTTATATTTGGTATTGTTTAGGTGGTTGCTCCTTATCAAACCTTATTGAACCCTCTGAGCAAATTGAATGTCCTGAATAATCTGCATTCCCATTTCATATTGGTGGATGATGGCACTGTTGGAAAATATGGGGCAGAAGTCAGACTGAGAAGAGAACTTGAAAAAACTATTAATCAGCAAAGAATTCATGCTAGTAAGGGAATTTATAAATTTGTTATTGTTGAAATTACTCTGGGCTATATTAGTTGCCAGTAACATTCTTAAAAGGTAGAATGTTCTTTGAAGGGCTCATTTTATCATGTCTCAATATAGCATATGAAACAACTAAGAATGACTGACCTTAGACAAAATAAAGTGACCTTGAAAAAGAAGTCTGAGGCTAAATAGGGTACTCAGATATTTCTACCAAAGCCACAAAGGTTCATGGGAAGTTCTGTTATTGTAACCCCGTTGCCACCCAAGGAACTCAGAAATAATTTTAATATGGGATGTATTCTAATGCATGACTTTGAAATTCAAGATTTAAGAGTGAAAGAGTGAAAGAACGCTTTATTGCAAAGAGGTAATCACCTTGCTTAAAGTTTATAACATAAGTGTGGGTGTGTCTTAAAAGTTGATATTCTTGATTCTGGTCTTTTCAACTGTGGTCAAACTTTTTTGTTCAACATTGAGATTTTTATTTCAAAAAAATTTTATAATCTTAGGACACCATGAAGTTCATAGGGCTCTATGACAAAGTGAAATAGAAATTCAAAATTATGGGACAGTGCATGTAGATTATGATGGAGTCATAGCATTTCTTAATAGGAATATTTTAGAATCTTACAGTTACCTATCTTTGAATTCTCTCATTGCATTGCAGGTAACTATTAAAAACAAAAGTTGGTATTCAGTAATTTATTTCTGTTATTCTTGTAGAGGTCTAGATTTTTATCAATTAGTTCCTTTTATGGAATCCTGATTCTCTTCCTAGTTTCTGTATTAATGTTGCAGTGTATTTGAAATGAGAAATATACATTTTAACAATAAGTAAAAACATATATCTTATCTTAGAAATTAAATTAGACAGTATTAAGCAAATTCTAAAACAAACATTTTTTGCTAAATCAGTTTTTTTTATTTTACTTAAAAATTACATTTAAAGGGGTGATATTGATCAGTAAGAGTACATAGGTTTCAAGTAAATATTTTATAGCATTTGAACTGTTAATTATGTTGTGTACCCATCACTCAATAAAACAAATTAATGTTATATATTTCTTATCAAGAGTTCAATTAGTGAATTAAACAAAATAATTTTACTTTTCAACAAATACATAAATTCTAGTATATGCCTAATTAGATATTGGATTTTCTAATTTTGTCATTGAGAACAGACTTTAAGCAATGAAAAAGTAGTTTATTCAGTATTTTATTTATCTATGCCAGACTAGTAGCACATTGAGTGCTTAAAATTAAGTCAGTACAGTTTTGAGAGAAATTACATTGGCTTTTATTTTTATTTTGTTTTTGATTGAGTAAAAAAGAAGATTAAATTACTAGTTTTGTCTAATATCTTAAATCTTTTACTCTTTTAAGGAATCGGTCAAGGTGTCCCTGTGGTGGCACTAATATTTGAGGGTGGGCCAAATGTTATCCTCACCGTTTTAGAATACCTGCAGGAAAGTCCTCCTGTTCCAGTTGTCATATGTGAGGGAACAGGCAGAGCTGCAGATCTACTAGCATACATTCATAAACAAACAGAAGAAGGAGGGTAAGTGTGGGATTACAACAAATTTATAATAACTTTATGTAAAGAGGCTTGTGTTTTAGAATATTAGATTCATTTCAGTATGTTATGAACATGAAAATTTGATGTTTAATACAATACCTTGTTAAGGCTTGAGGAAGTAGCTTGTCTGACATTATTGGAATGAATTAAAATATGCAAATCTTCATAGAGGACAGTTTTATAAGATCTGTCAAATATACAGAGGCATATATCTTTTGGCCTAGTTCCATTTCTGGGAATTATTTCTGCAGATCTATTTATACACATATGAATAACATATATATGAAGTTACTTGTTATGGCATTGTTTGTAACAGTAAAAGATTGGAACAAAATAGAGCATACATCAAAGGGACGAGGTTAATAAATTATGGTCTGTCTGCACAATAGATTCGTTTTTATTTTTTAAGACTTTATTTATTTTAGAGAGGAGAGAGAGAAAGAGAGAGAGAAAGAGAAAGAAGGGAGGAGCAGGAAGCATCAACTCCATATGTGCCTTGACCAGGCAAGCCAGGGTTTTGAACCAGAGACCTCAGTGTTCCAGGTCGATGCTTTTATCCACTGCACCACCACCAGTCAGGCCCATGGATTAGTTTGTAGCTGAGTGAGGTTGGTATGTATTAGATTTAGGAAGATTACTAAAATATATTAATATACAGAAAAAGGAAGGTGCAGAGTAGCATGTATATTGTGCTATACCTTTTATGTAGGGGGAAAAAAAGGAATAATTATTTATACACATAGAAAGAGATCCAGGAAAGTTATACCAATTCTTAGTGTTCCTTGAAAGCAGTTGAGGTGAAACTGGGAAGGTGAAAGACAGTAGGAATATTTTTATTATGAATTTTCATGTTTTTTACATTTTAGAGTACAGTATATCATTATATTTTTGAGCTGTGTAAATATACTACCTATTGAGAAAAGGAATAAAAATGTACATGTGCTCATGTTAAAGATATCTTGATGAAATAGTGCTTTATATGCCATAATATCTTAAAAGTTATCTTTTTATATATATATTTTTTTTTTTTTTAAGAGAGAGAGAGAGGGACAGATAGACAAGAAGGAATAGAAATGAGAAGCATCAACTCATGAATGTAGCACCTTAGTTGTTCATTGATTGCTTTCTCATATGTGCCTTGATGAGGGGGGGGCTCCAGCTGAGCCAGGACCCCTTGCTCAAGTCAGTGACCCCTTGTTCAAGCCAGTGACTATGGGGTCACATCTATGATCCCACGCTCAGGCCAGCGAGCCTGTGCTCTAGCTGGTGCTCAACCTCAGGGTTTTGAACTTGAGTCCTCATTGTCCCAGGTCGACACTATTCGCTGTGCCACTGCCTGGTCAGACAAAATTATATTTATATATCTTACAAAATATGAGTACCGATATTGAAATACATACCTTAATAAAAAATTTCAAAATAATTTAAAGGGAAAAATTACTATTTTATTCCTCCCTCGTGGCTTATATGGGAGTCTCATGAAGGAGAAAATTTCACTGAGGGTCAAGTATTTAAGATTAATACAGTAGCTTGAAAGGTCATACATGGATCTATCTGTACTTTATATTAGATTCTACAAATAATGAAAATTAAAACAGTGGATTAAATTATGTTTCCTCTTATTATAGGAATCTTCCAGATGCAGCAGAACCTGATATTATTTCAACCATCAAAAAAACATTTAACTTTGGCCAGAGTGAAGCAGTTCATTTATTTCAAACATTGATGGAGTGTATGAAAAGAAAGGAACTTGTAAGTAGATTTTAGCAGAATAAACCTATTACTTCAAAGTTCTTTCTAAATTGGTGAACAATGTAAAGATGTCATTTATTGTTTTTATTTCACCTGAAAGACATAAAAGGATTATAGTTTTTATATGGTATTGAGAAATATATTTGCTCTTCTATTTTAGGAAAAGTTTCATAACTAAGCCTTAACAGATTATGTCTAGGCATAAGGAAGCATGCTAAAGAGTTAATGTCTTTAAAATATATTTAGAAACCAAAAAATTGTAACTATTTTCTTCTGTTCAAATTAAATTAAAGATTAGTGCTCTTAATTTCAGTCATCTAAACATGGATTTAAATTTGCAGAGAAAATTTTTTGTCAACTCTCTAAGTGGTGGATGATTTGCTGTTTTCTTTCATTTACTTTATTTCTGTACACTTGAAAATGAGATTGGTTGAAAAATTTGTATTAGAGTTATTACAGTAGTCTTTTTCTTTATGAAAAACATTATTACAAAAAAGTCTCTTAAATGATGTTACATTTCAAATAATTTAAAGAAATTTCTAGTTAAGAAACATTTTTCATCAAAGACACATCTAATATCTTGAATGCTCACTCTTTAGGAGGAACAGCAGGATTTTTCCAGATAAATTTCCCAGTTCATAAGTCGCTTACTTTAAGTAAAGGATATAAGCTAAGTTAAAACAATGAGTTTAATAAGAAATCGAATATTTTGAGTGTACTTGCCATTTTATACTCATGTTTTTTGGTTCCTTATTTCTGACCAAGAAATGAACCCCCACTACCATATCGCCTATGTAGTTTGAAATTACTGTTTAATGTGTCTTATGCCTTACCTTTTCAAATATAAAGGCATAATATTATGAATTAATCTTTAAATAGATCACTGTTTTTCACATTGGATCTGATGAACATCAAGATATAGATGTAGCGATACTTACTGCACTGCTTAAAGGTATGGTTTAATTATTGTTTTCATTTGTAATCTTTCATTTATATCCTATTTCTACATGATAGTACCTTTTAATTTAGCGCAGTGTTTGGGAACTGGCTTTTTCAATAATTTTTCTTTGTGAAAGACACATTAGCTTTCTTTAACAATAACTTAGCTTTTGTGTTTACTTTGTAGAAATATTTTAAGATCATAGAGGATTTATGCCACCATACCCATTTTAATTATCCTGTTAAGAATGTATCACGGCCTGACCAGGCAGTGGCGCAGTGGATAGAGCATCAGACTGGGATGCAGAGGACCCAGGTTCGAGACCCCGGGGTCGCCAGCTTGAGCGTGGGCTCATCTGGCTTGAGTGAAAAGCTCACTAGCTTGGACCCAAGGTCACTGGCTCAAGCAAGGGGTTACTCGGTCTGCTAAAGGCCCGCAGTCAAGGCACATACGAGAAAGCAATCAATGAACAACTAAGGTGTCACAACAAAAAACTGATGATTGATGTTTCTCATCTCTCTCTGTTCCTGTCTGTCTGTCCTTATGGATCCTTCTTTCTGACTCTCTCCCTGTTCCTTAAAAAAAAAAAGAAAAAAAAAAGAATGTGTCACATTTTCAATTGCCTAAAAGATAAAGGTAATAATATATTAGTTGACAGAAATTTAAGATTGTGTTCCTAAACATGCTCTTTTCATTCTGAAGAGAAATTTGGAAAGAAAACTAACTGTGCTTCTTGGACAGAGGGGCTAATGCCTATGCACATTGGACTGTATTCCTATTATTATCTTGCCAAAGGTATCCAACTGATACAACAAACGGTATTACAGTGAAAAATCTTTTCAAAAATTAGAGACTAAAATAGTTTCCTATCTGAGGAACTGAAAGTTCAAGTATGTAGTGAGATGGCAGAAGCAGAGCAAGAGAGCACTACTGTCTGTCATTCACAAGAATTGCCTAAATATTAGGCCACAGTAAATTGCCAATAGATCAAACATTTAAAAAACACTGTGAGATAACATATACATCATCTTGGAAACAAGGACATAGTAATAGGAAATGCAGAAAACATTAACAGAAAGATCAGTAAATGGGATTGCATTAAAATAAAAAGAGACTACCTAATAAATTTGCCTTATACTTTCTGTGTGCTAGCCACTGTACTTTAGTGATTTAGAGTACTTATTTTATCTTTATAGTAGCCTAAAGGGGAAGATTTTCTATTATTTTTCTTATTTTATAGTTGAGGAAATTAAGGAACAGGAATGTGGAGGAATCACAATGAGCTGTTATATTGATTGTTTTTTTTTAGAGAGAGAGAGGACGGGAGAGAGAGAAAGAGAGATGCATTCATTTGTTGTTCTACTTAGCTGTGCATTCATTGATTGCTTCCCATGTGTGCCCTGACTGGGGGTTGAACCTGCAACCTTGTTGTTTCAGGACAATGCTCTAATTGATTAAGCTAGCTAAGGCCCACAATGAGCTGTTATAAATTAATAATAAAAAGATGATTACCTCATGGGAAAATGAGCCAGAACTTATGTAAAAGATATTAGCAGAATAATAGAAAGGCTTATGTGAAATGTGGAAAGATAGTGTTATAATATTTTATAAAGTAAGATTGATTGATTGATTTTTAAAATTTTTCCATTGATTTGGGATGGGAGAGAGAGAGCGAAACAGAATCATCAGCTCTGTGTACTCGTTGATTGCTTCTCACCAGGGATCAAACCCACCTGCCACTTTGGCTTGCTAGGATGACACTTTATCCACTGAGCCACCAGCCAAGGCTAAAAAGTAAATTTTAAAAATGAGCTTTTTCTTCCTTTACTTGGTGTTCTTATTCCTTTGGAGGATATTGTAACCTTTCTGGAATGTATTTTGGCAGTGTATCAAAAGCTTTGAAAAATATTCTTTTACCTACCAATTGGGCATCTACAAAATCATACTATGTAAATAATCAAACATGTGCCCCAAAATACACTCACCAGAAAATTCAAAGTAACCTGAATGCCCAGTAGTTAGCGATAACTAAGATGTGATATTAAGATACATAAGGCATCCTCTGGCTGGATAGCTCAGTTGGTTAGAGCAAGCATCCCCAAACTATAGCCCACGGGCCGGGCCGCATGCAGCCCCCTGAGGCCATTTATCCGGCCCCACCGCACTTCCGGAAGGGGCACCTCTTTCATTGGTGGTCAGTGAGAGGAGCACTGTATGTGGTGGCCCTCCAGCGGTCTGAGGGATAGTGAGCTGGCCCCCTGTGTAAAATGTTTGGGGACCCCTGGTAGAGCAGCATCATCCTGAAGCATAGAGGTTGCCGGTTTGATCCCCAGGTCAGGTCACATACAGAAACAGATTGATGTTCCTGTGTCTGTCTGTCTGTCTCCCCCTCCCCCTCCCCGTCCCCCTCTCCCTCTTTCTTTCTCTAAAATTAATAAAAATAAACATTAAAATGATACATAAAGCTGGCTGCCATATACTTTGTATATAGTATGATCCACTTTTGCATAAATAATTAAAAGTATACATAGGAATTTACATATATACAGAAAATCACCTGTAAGGGTATTTTGCATAATATTAACAGTCAGTACTATCTCTAGGATCAAAACACTTCATTTTGTGTTTTCTACATTCTGAATTGTTTGTAGTGAATAAGGCTGTTCTTTCCTGTAGTTGGAAAATAAGTGTCCTCAACCCTGGGGGTAACCTTACCTCTCTGAGGCATACTACCTCTGAAGTGACTGATACCAGCTGTGTAAGTTAATTAAAAGGGAGGAGGAGAATTCATGTGTTCACATTTTAATGGAGATAAATTGATTGAACTTGTCAACTAATTTCTTTATTTGTTTAGGCACTAATGCATCTGCATTGGACCAGCTCATCCTTACATTGGCATGGGATAGAGTTGACATTGCCAAAAACCATGTATTTGTTTATGGACAACAGTGGCTGGTATGTAAAAAAAAATCTTTACATACAATGTATTTAAACCAACCATAACTAAGATTTTGTTGGAACTGTGACCTAACCTGACACTTTACCTGTCAACTGCAAAATTTACCAAAGCACAAAATTCATTTACCTATAAACATTTCTACAACATTCCATTTAAATCCATTTTGGATTTAATAAGTTCTATTTACCTCTTCAGTTAAAACCTTGTTTTTTAGGCCCTGGCCGGTTGGCTCAACAGTAGAGCGTCGGCCTGGCGTGCGGGGGACCCGGGTTCGATTCCCGGCCAGGGCACATAGGAGAAGCATCCATTTGCTTCTCCACCCCCACCCCTCCTTCCTCTCTGTCTCTCTCTTCCCCTCCCGCAGCCAAGGCTCCATTGGAGCAAAGATGGCCCAGGCGCTGGGGATGGCTCCTTGGCCGCTGCCCCAGGCGCTAGAGTGGCTCTGGTCGCGGCAGAGCTACGCCCCGGAGGGGCAGAGCATCGCCCCCTGGTGGGCAGAGCGTCGCCCCTGGTGGGCGTGCCGGGTGGATCCCAGTCGGGCGCATGCGAGAGTCTGTCTGACTGTCTCTCCCCGTTTCCAGCTTCAGAAAAATACAAAAAAAAAAAAAAAAAACCTTGTTTTTTAATAACACAGAGCTCTCTAAAAATCCTAGAACTGAAAAGTCACATAAATAGTGTGTTCATCACAGGTATCAGCTTGTAATTATTTTTTTTAATTTTTAGTTTTTCTTAAGTGAGAAGCAGGGAGGCAGAGCCAGAGAGCCACCTGCACCCCAACAAGGATCCACCTGGCAAGCCCCCCACTGGGCGATGCTCTGCCCATCTGGGGCTGTTGCTCTGTTGCTTGGCAACGGAGCTCTTTTAGCACCTGATATGAGGCCGTGGAGCCATGCTTAGTGTCTAGGGCCAATTTGCTCCAACCGAGCCATGGCTGCAAGAGGGGAAGAGAGAGAGAGAGAGAGAAAGAAGGAAGAAAGGGAAGGGTAGAGATGCAAAATGGTCACTTCTCCTGTGTGCCCTGACCGGGAATTGAATCTGCGATGTCCATAGACTGGACTGATGCTCTACCACTGAGCCAACTGGCCAGGGCCAATTTTGTTTTCTTGTGGCATCCTTGTCTGGTTTTGGTATCAGGGTAATGCTGTCCTCATAAAATTAATTTATAAAGAGTTCCCTTTTCTATATTTTGAAAGAGTTTCAGATTGGTGTTAATTCTTTGAATGTCTGGTAGAATTCATCAGTGTATCTACCTTTTCCTGGACTTCTGTTTGTTGGAAGGTTTTTGACCACTGATCACAAAACTGATTGCAACTAGTAATTGGTCTGTTTAGATTTTCTGTTCCATTATGGTTCAGTCTTGGTGGGTTGTATGTTTCTAAGAATTTATTCATTTCTTCTAGGTTGTCCAGTTTGCTGGTATATAATTGTTCATAATAGTCTCTATCATCTATTGTATTTCTGTGATATCAGTTGTAATAGCTCTCTTTTCATTTTATTTCAGTCCTGTTTTTCTTGGCGAGTTTATTTTTTTCTTGGTTTTTCCATTTAGTTTCTCTTTTTAGAAAATCAATTCTTAGTTTCATTGATCTTCTCTATTGTCTTTTTGGTCTCAGTTCCATTTATTTCTGCTCCCTATTTCCTTCCTTTACTCACTTTAGGCTTTGTTTGTTCTTTTTCTAACTCCTTGAAGTAGAGAGTTAGGTTAAAACTTTTCATGTTTCTAGGCCCTAGCTGGTTGGCTCAGTGGTAGAGCGTCGGTTCAGCGTGTGAAAGTCTCAGGTTCGATTCCTGGCCAGGGCACACAGGAGAAGCGCCCATCTGCTTCTCCACCCTTCCCCCTCTCTTTTCTCTTTCTGTCTCTTTTCCTCTCCCACAGCCAAGGCTCCATTGAAGCACAGTTGGCCTGGATGCTGAGGACGGCTCCATGGCCTCTGCCTCAGCTGCTAGAATGGCTCCAGTTGCAACGGAGCAATGCTTCAGATGGGCAGAGCATCACCCCCTAGTGGTTTTGTTGGGTGGATCCCAGTCAGATGCACTGGGAATCTGTCTGCCTCCCTGCTTCTCTCTTCAGAAAAATTCAAAAGAAAAAAAAAGACTTCATGTTTTTAGAGGGTAGACATTGATTGCTACGAACTTCTCTATTTAAATTGCTTTTGCTATAGCCTACAAATTTTATTATGTTGTATTTCTATTTTTTTCTAGTATTTTCTTTTTTTTATGTCTTCTTTGACCCATTGGTTGTTTGATGCTGTGTTGTTTAATTTCCACGTTTGTGAAATTTCCATTTTTTTGTGTATTTGTACTTAATTTCCAATTTCATATTATTGTGGTTGGAAAAGATGCTGGATAAGTATGTTAGTCTTAAATTTATTGAGCTTTGTTTAGTGGCCTGGAAAATGGTCCATGTGTTCTTGAGAAGAATGTGTATTCTGTTGCTTTTGGATGGAATGATTTCTATACTATCTGTTAAGGCTAGCTGGTCTAATGTATCATTTAAGGCTGATATTTCCTAATTGGTTATTTTTTTGTCTAGACGATCTCTTCATTGATGTGAGGTATTAAAGTTTCCTACTATTATTTTATTGCTATTTCCCCCTTTGAGTTTATTAATATTTGCTTTTTATATTAGTTCCTATGTAGGGTGCATAAATTTATAGATGTTATATTTTATTATTGGATGGACTACTTTATCATTATGTAGTGCCCATCTTTGTCTGCTCTAAGTATAGACACCAGCTTTTTTTCTTTGTTGTTCTCCATTTACATGGAATATCTTTTTTCATCCCTTCAGTTTCTATCTGTGTCTGTCTTCACATCTATAGTGAGTCTCTTGTATGCAGATACAGATAGATTTTGTTTTCTTATCTGTTCAGCCACCCTTTCTTTTAATTGTAGCATTTAGTCCATTTACATTTAAAGTAATTATTGATAGGTATGTACATATTGCCAATTTGCTAATTGTTTTCTAGCTTTTTTTTTTTTTTTTTCATTTTTCTGAAACTGGAAACAGGGAGAGACAGTCAGACAGACTCCCGCATGTGCCCAACCGGGATCCACCCGGCACGCCCACCAGGGGCGACGCTCTGCCCACCAGGGGGCGATGCTCTGCCCATCCTGGGCGTTGCCATGTTGAGACCAGAGCCACTCTAGCGCCTAAGGCAGAGGCCACAGAGCCATCCCCAGCGCCCGGGCCATCTTTGCTCCAATGGAGCCTTGGCTGCGGGAGGGGAAGAGAGAAACAGAGAGGAAAGCGTGGCGGAGGGGTGGAGAAGCAAATGGGCGCTTCTCCTGTGTGCCCTGGCCAGGAATCGAACCCGGGTCCTCCGCACGCTAGGCCGACGCTCTACCGCTGAGCCAACCGGCCAGGGCTTTTCTAGCTATTTTTGTAATCCCTCTGTTAACTTTCTTCTCTTGCTGTCTTCCTTTATGGTTTGATGACTTTATTTACTGATGTATTCCTTTATCTTTTCTCTATTTAGTACAGCTTTTAAAAAAAATAAGATTAGCTGTCATGTTATATGGTTTCTGGTATCCTTTGACCTTACCCATTAAATGTTAGTAATGGCCCTCAATTATTGAAATGATCTCTCCAAAAATCATTTCCTAAATATTGAGAATCATTGTTCTAAAATATTTTTTCCCCAGTTTTAGTTGATCATGGATTCTTTCCTCTTCCCCCTTCCCCCTCTCGTCACACTTGCTCTCCTACAGTTCTCTTTGTAGAATGCTACTCTAGAGATGTCTTTACGTCTGTCTGTTCTCTTTATGCCTTGAATTCTAGCCTTACACTATTTTTCATTTTTTCAATTTTATTATAAAACTGTTCGAAATCAAAGAGATAAATTGTAAGGACTTGCATTTAGAATGGTACAACTAGAATATGTGAAACATATTTATTAATTTGATAATCTTTTAGGTTGGATCCTTGGAACAAGCTATGCTTGATGCTCTTGTAATGGATAGAGTTGCATTTGTAAAACTTCTTATTGAAAATGGAGTAAGCATGCATAAATTCCTTACCATTCCTAGACTAGAAGAACTTTACAACACTGTAAGTATATGTTAAGATTCTTTAACTAAGTTTTATTATCTTTGGGAAATGTTGTCTTACTGAACATATTCAATCCTTTTGATAAAACCTTTAATGTCTTGCTAGATTACATGGAAAAAGTTACAGCTAGTCTTAGTAAGGGTTGGTTATATAAGTGGAAGCCCTTTTTTGTTTCTGGTGGTGACCTCTTTTTCTTGGTGATCATTTGCTACACCAAATTTCTTTTGAATCCTTTGCCTAGTGGAGAAATTACACACTGCTTTTTTCTTTCCTCCTTTTTGGTTTTGACATTTGTTATTTGACTTTATGGTATCTGCCTTTTAGCTTACAAACTGTTTCTTATTCTAAAGAGCTCCTGAAAAGTAACTATTTCCTTCACAAAACCTTTCTCATTTCATTTCAGATTTCATGTTACTAGTATTGGAGAGGGTAAATACTTCCCATCTTATTAATTTTCATGTTAACAAAATGAATTTAATTGACCTATACGTTGAGGAGCACTATGACCACCAACTCCTAGATTATTGCCTTTGACTGCAAATCTATTTGTTTATTCATCAGTTTCTACCTATTTATCACCTCCTTTTCATTCCTAATGTCTTTGTACTGCTCAGTCATTTACAGTCTGTACCACTTTTGTGTATTAATTTCCTTGTCTAGTCTTTCTTCCCATCAGTTCATTGATTTTTCTTATAATCACATAGTTTTACTATATCTTTTCTCAGCTTAAAACCTTTGATGGCTCTTCAGTATGTATAGAATAAAACCCAAACCCTTAGCTTGATTTTCAAAGCTCTCCAGCTTTTGAGACTTTGAAAATTTGCCTCAAGTATCTCTCTCTTTTGGTCTTTTTATTTCAGCCCCATCCCCTTATAAAAAAGCACTTGCTGTTTACACAGTGCTGGTGTGTGTTTTTCTTTCAACTACTCTCCACTTGCTGGAATGTTATTCATTGTTTAAAACTTGGTTTAAATGCCATGCCATTGCCTTCATGAAGCCCAAGGGCATAGTCAGTTAGGTATAATTATACTTTCCCCTGTGTATTGTAAATTACTTTTGAGTAGGGATTATATCTTTATTTTCCCTCATTTTTTTCCTTTAATAGTGTCTAGCACAGTTACATTGAACTTTGTTGGCGTTCTGTCTCTAGCGAACAGATGTAAAAATTAAAAGGATTATTCATTGTGCTGAAGTAAGGTTTATCCCTGAAATATAAAACAATATAAAACAATAAAAATAAAAATTGATCCCATTAGCAAGGCAAGTAATTTTTTTAATTGTATAACTCAGTTAATAGTTACTTTCAGCATCAATTATTAATGAAGTTTTTTAGAGTTTAAGGGATTTTAACGTGACAAAACAGTGGTTCTCAAACTTTTTGGTATCATGGTCCTATAACAAAAATTACTGAGGACCTCAAAAAGCTGTTTCTAAAGAGGTATTGTTTATGTGTTAATATTGACCAATTTAGAACATAAAATGATTTAATCTTAAAATTTTTTATAAATTTGTATTTAATAACAAAAATCTATTATATGTTAACATTAAAACCTCTTTCAAGGAAAATATTAGTTTGGGAAGTAGAATAATTCTATGGTTTCACAGATCTCTTTAATGTCTGGCTTCATGGAAGGCAGCTGGATTCGCATGTTTGCTTTTGAATTTAATCTCACAATATCACACATCAAGAAGCTTCTGAGAAATTGTACTAAATGCTGAGAGAAAGAGAATGAAAACATGCATATGACATCTTAACATGATTCTGAAATATCTTTCACCTTATAGACCTCATGAAAGGTTTTGTGGGATATTTAGGGGTTCCCAGACCACACTTTGAGAACTGCTGTGTTAAATATATTCTATATTAAAGAGGTTATAGTTTATGAATAAATATTAATGGATTAATATAAAATATTGTAAAACTCCAAAACTTGCATTTTATGTGATTATATACTGTTAGAGAGAAAATATAATGAAACTTTCTAATACCTAAAAAGATGCAATACTTCATATTAACTTAGAATACAGCTATTTTTTAAAAGTTAATACTTGGAGGCGAGTGGCCAGAGAAAATTCAGTTCCTGAGAGGATAGACTAAATATAATATAAAGACAGCAAAGTGAGGTAAAACATAGTTTATATGCAATATTTGTTATAGTCATCTTTAGATATTATGTAGAATTTGAAAGTGAAGACTAGAAAAGAAAATAATATTGTTATCAAAGAAATAACAGGTTTATCCAGTTAAATTACCAAGTATGTGTGATCAAAATGGAAAAGTAGATTGTATTGATTACTATGATAACCTCACAAAAAGTAATAATAATCCAACAGTGAGAAAACAATCTGACTTGTTATATTTTTTAAACAATAGATTTACAGTTTTGAAATAGGTCTCTTTGTGCTATATAAAAGTCATTGCAACTAACTTCAGATGGGTTAAAGCACTGTTTAAAAAGTTTAGAATACATATTTTGGCCCATTTACCTCAGTCTTGATGGGGGGAGGTAAACTCCTGGGTATTTTTTCAAAATAGAATACCATCAAAATAAGATTACTATAAAAATGATACTTGTGTTTAGTTTAGTAGTATGTATACATGGAATTAACATAATAGAGAAAAGATGACATACGTAAATATTGAAAGTTTGTTACCCAGAATATTTTAGTATTAATACAACTTGATGATTAGTGGCAGAAGCACTGTACACCTTCATTATCAATGAAGGAAATGTAAATTAAAGATATAATGATGAAGCTTGTCACGTTTGCACAACTTCTAAAAAACAAAGTTATGTATTTTTACATAAGTAAAAACAAGAAAATTAATTATTTAAGGTAAATATAATATGAAGTGGTTTATATCCATTTTATGAACAGTTTATTATAATTAATTTTATAATTTGTGCAAATGGGTTCGTAAAAGTTTTATATGTAACAAAAAGAGGAGTTGTTTACATTATTTTAGAAGAAAAATAATAATGTACTCTAATTTTTTCTCCTTAAAGAAACAAGGTCCAACTAATCCAATGTTATTTCATCTTGTTCGAGATGTCAAACAGGTAAAAGGTTTTTTTTTCAAAAATGTTATTTAAAAAAATCATTCATACTTAATCTGTTGGAAACATTTAAATACACTTTAAGAATAGCAATTAAATGACATTTTTTATGTGGTAACTTAGATGTAAAGAGCATCCTGTATCAAAAATCAAGAAAAAGGAAAGTTTGTGAAATTATGACCACGTTTCCTGAGCTTCTTAGTCATCTGAAAGAGTGGTGAATTTCATAATGCTCATTGATCCATAAAAGAAGATCATTGATAGACTAAATGTATCTTCTTTCTTTGTGTTCAGAATACATTTGTGCCGGGGGCATTCAGTTAGGAAGTTGACGGAAACACTGGGTTTTGATCTTCATGACAGATTTTGGCAATTAAAAATGCTGAAATGTGTACTTCTTTTCTCACTCCTCTTTGTGTTTAAATATCTTATATGGGTGGTGAGTGAATGAAAATGTAACATTGTCATATGGTCTAAAGCCATTTTGTGGTGACCAAATTTGATGCTCTTTTGATTCTTTGTAAATAATAGTTTTAAATATTTATATTTATTTAAAAATTTTAGCCATTTAAATTGAAGGTATTTAATAGGTTTTTATTATCTTTGGTGAAAAAGTATTCATTTAATTAATTGAAATATTTTTAACACTGGTCAGGAAGCTCAGTTGGATCGAGTGTTGACCAAGTATGCCAAGGTTTGGGTTTGATCTCTGGTCAGGGCACATACAAGAGTCAACCAATGAATGAATGCATAAATAAGTGAGACAACAAATTGATCTCTGTTTTTCTTTATTTCTCTCTCTCTGTCTCTCCCTTTCTCTAAAAACAATAAATTTTTTAAAATGTTCTTTAATATTTTTAAATTTCTGAACTAAACTGCTTTTTTTCTAGACTTCTTTAATCTTTTACTTGCTATTTAGTGTAAATATACTATTAAAAACTGAAAATTTGAGATAGGTAATTTTCTGTTTTGTAACCTATTTAATACTAAACTAGGCCTGTCCCATAGAAAGACCCTAGACTTTATTATTCTTAAAAATACAATTTTTTTAATTTTAGTTTTTGTATGTACTTTTTTTTTGACAAAGAGAGAAGGACAGATAGGGACAGACAGATAGGAAGGGAGAGAGATGAGAAACATCAGTTCTTTGTTGCGACGTCTTAGTTATTCACTGATTGCTTTCTCATATGTGCCTTGACTGAGGGGCTACAGCAGGGCGAGTGACCCCTAGCTCAAGCCAGCGACCTTTGGGCTCAAGGTGGTGAGTTCATGCTCAAGCCGACAACCTTGGGTTTCGAACCTGGTCCTCAGTGTCCCAGTTAAATGCTGTATCCACTATGCTACCACCTGGTCAGGCTGTATGTACTTTTCTTTATAGCTTGATTGAAATGTTTCATTACCGTAGTAGTCATCCATTTAAAATGTAGAGTTCAGTAGCTTTTATTATATTCTGAGTGTTGTGGAACTATCACCACAATCTAATTTTAGAATATTTACAATACTCTAAAAAGTAATCCTGTTCCCATTAGCAATCATTCCTCATTTCTGCTTTTTCTCTACTCTCTGACTCTGCCCCTGCCCAAGGCAACTGTTACTATACTTTATAGCTCCATGGATATGCCTATGCTGGACATTTAACATTAATTTTGTTGTTTAAATAATTAAAGCTCTTTTTCTTTTCCCAGAAAGTTGAATAATGGGGAAACATTAGCCCAGAGGTTTCTAAAACACAGTGGCATTATGATTTACTTATGTGGGTTAGCATAAAGAACTACAGAATTACTATTTTTATTATCAATGGCTGTAGAAATAAGCCCAGTTCTTTTTATTTTCATAAGTGAAGAAATCCTAAAGTAAAAGCAGTACTGATTCAAATTAATAAGTTGAGTTTTGTACAAGTTATATAGTTTGAGAAATAACTTATGATTTTTAGATAACTCACATTTTTTTCTTTTAAGTATTTCCCATTCAAGTGGGCTCATACCATAATAATATTTGTATATTTTAATTAATATTTAATTAATTTATTTTTTAGGTAAGAGGAGGGGAGATAGTGAGGTAGACTGCAGCATGCACCCCAACCAAAATCTACCTAGCAATCCCGTCAAGGGCTGATGCTCAAGTACTGAGCTATTTTTAGCGCCCAGGACCACTCTCAAACCAATCGAGCCACTGGCTGCGGGAGGGGAAGAAGGATAGAAGGGGAGAGGGGAGAGAAGCAGATGGTCGCTTCTCTTGTGTCCCTTGACCAGGAATCAAACTGGAGACGTCCATATACCAGGCCAACACTCTTATCCATTGAGCCACTGGCCAGAGCCATTTGTCATATTTTTAAAAACCAAATATACATGACATCCTCAGTTATAAAGAATATTTTGAGGTTTCTTAAGATAAAATAAAAACAAAAATTTTATATTTGTGATGACTTTTTTTTTTTTTTTTTAAGAAAGATACAGGAAGGGTGAAAGAGGGTAAGAAGCATTGACTCATTTCTTTCACTCTGGTTGCACATTGATTGCTTCTTGTTTGTGCCTTGACCAGGGTGAGCTAGTGTCCCCTTGCTCAAGACAGCAACCTTGGGCTTTTCATGCCAGTGACTTTTGGCCTCAAGCTGGCCAGCTTTGGGATCATGTGGGTGCTCCCCCTCTCAAGCTAGTGGCCCCATGCTGATGAGCCCACACTAAGAACCCATGACCTTGGGGCTCCAAACCGGAGACCTCAGCATTCCGGTTGATGCTTTATCCATTGCAACACAATTGGTCAGGCAAGGTGAACATTTGTGGTTGATTTATAAATTTGGGGATTTAAAAAAGTATATAGATACCTAGAATTAAAACCTTCACAGATGAAACCAAAATATGAAAAGTATAAGTATTTTAAAAAGTACTGAATTCATGAAATTATAATTAGCTAAATGGAAAGAGTTATGATGGTAGAAGGACAGAACTTGTTAATATATGTAAATCATCTAATAATTAAACCCTTTTGTGATTATTTAATGAAATTAACCAAATAATTGGTTCTGAACCAGGGAATCTGTCTAAACTCAAAAGTGAATTACATCCCATAAATTCATTTTTAAATTGATGCCCTGGGAAAGTGAAGTTTTAGTTCTAAACAGTGTTGTTATAAGTAGTTAAATCCTATACAAGACTATAAAATCTGTGTAACGTATAATATAGCTAAAATGATTTTGGTTAAAAGGTACTTACAAGTATGGACCCATTAGGAAACAATAATTTTTATAGCATTAGTTTTGCAGGGAAATGATATTTGTGATATGTGCCACAGTGAAAATGGAGTGGTTGGCTCTTACAAGTTCCTTTGTCTCCACGTGCGAAGTACAGTATTAGGGCAATAGGAGACCGAGTTATCTTTCTGCTCTAAACCGTAGTTCTGTCCTAAACCACACCTTTGAGGTTTCAAACTTCATAATCCCCTTTTCTTACAAAAGGAAGAAGAAGAGAAGTCATTCCCTTCCTGTAAAGATAGCTGCTGGAAATCCCAGCTTTCTGTAACAAGTAAATATTTGTCATTTTGAAGAGGAGGCACATTTCTAGGCATTGCATAGAATTGAGAAATACTGTCCTGTCTTTTTAAAACTAATGCTTTGTTTCCAGGGAAATCTTCCTCCAGGATATAAGATCACTCTAATTGATATAGGACTTGTTATTGAATACCTTATGGGAGGAACCTATAGATGCACCTACACTCGGAAACGTTTTCGATTAATATATAATAGTCTTGGAGGAAATAATCGGGTATGTAATATTTGGTGGGAATTCTATATATGTGCTTTATTTAATTAACTCATACACTTTAAAAGTGAAAAATTACCTACATTAGAATGATTAAAGTAGCATTACCTTAAAAATGTAAGATTTTTACTAAGTGCTTAGAAATATTTTGTAACATATCCTAAACAGATCATATTTTTCATGTGTTTGTATGCACATTTATACATAATATAAATTGATTCTTGAATTTTTATAGCATATCAACATATTTAAATCTATAAAAAGTAATAAGCTTTCATATTTCAGAGGTCCGGCCGAAATACCTCCAGCAGCACTCCTCAGTTGCGAAAGAGTCATGAATCTTTTGGCAATAGGGCAGATAAAAAGGAAAAAATGCGACATAATCATTTCATTAAAACAGCGCAGCCCTACAGACCAAAGGTATTTTTGTTTAAATATTGCATTTTCTGGATTTTGAATTTTGTTCTTTCTAAATTACTTATTAGGAAATAAAAAACTACTTATTTTAGTAAGAGTTGTCTTTTAAGATCTGTCTTTGATTCTTCATTTTCCCATATTGTACAAAAAGATACTCATTGTGAGTTAATGATTTTATTGTTTTTCATATTTAGCTATGAGAACAGCCATATTTTTTTAAATGTTTTTTAAATCTTTCCATTGAGAGAGAGAAGCATCAACTCGCCACTCCACTTCATTGTTGCATTTAGTTGTGCACTCACTGATTGCTGCTCGTACGTGCACTGACTGGGGGTCAAACCAGTGACGTTGGAGCACTGGGGTGACGCTTTATCCACTGAGCAACTCAGCCAGGGCAGTAAGCATAGTTTTTCAATGTTTTGATAAATGCTTGACTGCTTCCTTTTATTCTATTTCTACTTAACAACATGCAAGAAAAGGGTGTACTAAAACTTTTTGATAAAAATTGTACTTTATTAGATATTAGTTGACATATTTAAGCCCTTTCTTTAATCTTGGGAAACTTTGTTATAAAAGCATTTTTTGGAAATGGGATTTTCATAAAATGGATTTTGAGCTATAATAAAAATTGGGTATATAAAATTTATACAGTTTAACTTGTGTAGTTCTATTGAGTTGAAGAATACCATAAAGGAGATTTAATAAAAATTTTTACATGAATTTCATGGCCTTTTTATAATGAGCTTTATAACATTTATTTTTCCTTGAAGGTTGATACAGCTGTGGAAGAAGGAAAGAAGAAAAGAACCAAAGATGAGATTGTAGATATTGATGATCCAGAAACCAGACGCTTTCCTTATCCACTTAATGAACTCTTAATTTGGGCTTGCTTGATGAAGAGGCAGGTCATGGCCCGTTTTTTATGGCAGCATGGTGAAGAATCAATGGCTAAAGCATTGGTTGCCTGTAAGATCTATCGTTCAATGGCCTATGAAGCAAAGCAGAGTGACCTTGTAGATGATACTTCAGAAGAATTGAAACAGTATTCCAAGTAAGTTATATGTTATCACTTGGAACATTTAAAAAATACAAAATAGATCATGTTTAAGTGACTGTTATAGTACCATGGACTAAGTGGGGATATACATGAGTAACTATTGGTATAATTAAGAGAAACCCATTTTTAAAAATTCAGAAAGAAACTGCTGCCTATGCATACACAAAAGAGGTTAATGTATTGTTTGCAATTTGAGTTAAATAATTCAGCAAGAGAGAAAAATTGCCAGAAGTCAGTTTTAACATTTGCATATAGTAGCAATTAGATTAGGAAAAGTTCCATTTGAAATGATAAGGAAAGGAAGAAAGAAAGTGAGGTGTAAGTTGTGTTCTAAGAAGATGAATGCAACTAGAAGGGCATTTCAGATGGTGGAACTACATGTGTACAGAATAATGAAGCAGTTCACAGAAGATTTTTATTCCCAGTTTACTAAGGGCACTAATGGAATGGTAAGCTGTTAAGCTTTATGATAGAGAATAAGACCTCCCTTACCCAAAATGGGCTGAATCTGGAAAAAGGTAATAGTTGTTACTAAAAACCACTCAATCAAGGATGATTATTTATTGGAAATTTAAAGATTTTATTCATTTTAGGAAGGGTTCAGAAAGAAAGAGAAGGGAGGGAAGAGCAGGAAGAATCAATTCCAATATGTCCCTTGACCAGGGAAGCTCAGGGTTTCAAACCAGCAACATCAGCGTTCCAGGTTGATGACTCATCCACTGCACCACCACTGGTCAGGCTGGAAATGTAAGATTCAGGTGTTTTTCATGATTTTGTTAATCCATAGTCATATTATTCCATTCTACTAGATACTAACCCTTTCCTGTGTTTGAAATAAGTATATAGAAAAATTTTAACTGAATATTAATTAGTTTTGGTTCCTGTGAGACTAGAGGCTTATTGTCATGACCAGGGGTAAGTGCTCTGGAGTCACCTTTTGAGTCTAGTTCTTAATATGCATGTTTACACTGTGATTTCCACATAGTAGTAGATACCTGAAAACATGGAGCCACTATGATTCAGTTGCCTCATAATTTCCTGCACGTGTACGTGAAAGGATAAAAAACTAGAACGTGTTATGAATGAATTTAAGAATAGCGGTTTAAGCCTGACCAGGCACTGGTGCAGTGGATAGAGCATTGACCTGTAATGCTGAGGACCCAGGTTCGAAACCCTGAGGTCACCACCGTGAGCGCAGGATTGCAAGCTTGAATGTGGGGGCATAGACATGACCCCATGGGCGCTGACTTGAGCCCAAAGGTCACTGACTTGAGCAAGGGATCACTGGCTCAGCTGAAGTCCCCCTGGTCAAGGCACAGATGAGAAAGCAATCAATGAACAACTAAAATGACATAGCAACGAGTTAATGCTTCTCATCTCCCTTCCTGTCTGTCCCAGTCTGTTTCTTTTCCTCTCTCTCTTAAAAAAAAAAAAATGGTTTAAAACTGCAGTTTGGCAAACTGAATATGTTTTGACTTTTATCTTTTGATAGTGATTTTGGTCAACTAGCAGTTGAATTACTAGAACAATCCTTCAGACAAGATGAAACCATGGCTATGAAATTGCTCACTTATGAACTGAAAAACTGGAGTAATTCCACCTGCCTTAAGTTAGCAGTTTCTTCAAGACTTAGACCTTTCATAGCCCACACCTGTACACAGATGTTGTTGTCTGATATGTGGATGGGAAGATTGAATATGAGGAAAAATTCCTGGTACAAGGTATTCCTTAGAAATAATTTGATATAAAGAGTATGATTAGATAAATAAGACAGGAATTAGTCCAGATATATATAGTAAAATACTTCGATTTATGAGAGTGGTGGGGATGGCTGGTGTTAGCATTTTATCTGAAATGACACAAAAGTGTCCTTTTTTCCTCCTGTGCTTCACTCCAAATCCTTTTCAGGTGAGATGTATAATTATTGTTGCCCCTGAGCCAGAAGCATGAGGCCTGCAAATGGAAGTATAGCGTTTACAGCCTTGAGCAGCCGTGAAAATGTTGCTGCTTTATGAAAACATGATTCCAAAATTCTAAAATTCTATAATCTACTAACTTAATAATCTGTTACTTATAATTTACTAGAAGTAAATTAGATATTCCTGGTTTTTATGCTCAAGAATGTGGGCAAAGTCTTGACTGGTTCTTTCCGTTTCATCGTAGTAAGAGATAATTACTTTAAACTCTCCTTTTTGTTATCTTATATCTTAAATAAGGTACAGAAATATAGAAGGTAGAAATCAGGTAAGTACAGTGGTACCCTGAGATATGAACAGACCAACACACGAATATTTTAAGATACGAGCCGCGACTGGGTTCGTATTTTTGTTCAGGATCTGAGCAAAATTCCAAGATACAAGTCGTGATTCGGGAAGCTGCCGCTGGTTGGCACGTTGGCGCATGGGTCCAGTATCGGCAGTTTGATATACAAGTTGACTGACTGACGAGCTCGGTTACAGAACGAATTAAATTCGTATCTCAAGGTATCATTGTAGTTTATTCATTGACCATTATAAGTAGATAACAAATACTAATCATCTACTAAAAATAATGGTGAAGTATTAATAGAAACCGTGATACACAATTCTAATTTCTTTGTGCTTTATGATTTTACAGGTAATATATAAAATTTAAGAAATTAGCCTTTTTTATGGAGGCACAACCTGAGTATTCAAATTGTGACATGGAACACTTACAGAGAGATTTAGGATAAAATTAAGCACACAGCCACTTCATAAGGCTTGAAATTTTTAAACAAAAATGAATTTTTTTGAATGGATTTTATTTTTTTTGTAGGACAGTCTTTAAATATTAAGTCTTTTCTATATCCTCATCTCATAATAGTCATATGTTTTGTTACTCCTTAAAACAGTTTACTCTTGGCTTCTTTAAATACAGTAAGTAAAAATGAAGTTTTAGGCTGCTTCCTTATACTACCAAGGCCAAAATGGCTAACTAATAATAAGGATATTTAATATTTTTCTTTGCTTATATTATATTCTTAAAGGTCATTCATTTTAAAATGTGAATTTATGCATTTCTGTTTAGGTTATATTAAGCATTTTAGTTCCACCTGCCATATTAATGCTAGAATATAAAACTAAGGCTGAAATGTCCCATATTCCACAATCTCAAGATGCCCATCAGATGGCCATGGAAGATAGCGAAAACAACTTTCAAAACATAACAGAAGAGATTCCTTTGGTAAGGAAAAACAAAACTTTCAAATGAATATAAATTTGTTGTGAATAAATGTGTACATTTATAAGTGTTATTTTTATTTTAGGAAGTGTTTAAAGAAGTAAGAATATTGGACAGTAATGAAGGAAAGAATGAAATGGAGATACAAATAAAATCAAAAAAGCTTCCAATTACACGAAAATTTTACGCCTTTTATCACGCACCTATTGTAAAATTTTGGTTTAACACGGTATGTTTTTAAATTGTATGAGCATAATGATTTTAAAAGATAGACTTTAGTGGACTTTTGGTCTAGACTTCATATTGATCTTTATGTAAATTAGATCACTGAAAAACCATTATCCATTTAAAGAAGCAGTAAGTTCAACTTAGTTTCAACCAAATTGCTGTTATATAGAATGATAAAAACTAGCAAATCTTAGTTCTAATTGGAACCAGAGTTTACTGAACAAATATGTGGTAACCATATGCTTTTGTAAGTGGGTAACAAATACTAATCATTTACTAAAAAGATTGGTAAAGAATCTTTAATACACAGTTATAATTTCTTTGTGCTTTAGGATTTTTGTAGATAATGTTAAAATTTTGGAAATAAGCCTTTTTTTGCAGTGGTAATTGATGGTCAAAAGTAATCTAGATAATTCATATAGTTTTATTTATCAGTGATATAACAGCTTATATCTTAATCATATTATAGTACATGTTTGATTATCTGCCACATAATTGTCTTTTTTCTTGTTTATGGAAAAATAGATTTTACTTACAAACATATGTCCATAGATGGATGGACTCATCTGAAAAAACATATGAGATTATCCCTTATTTATCAGGGACTGAGCAAATGAGTATTTTTCTCTCCTTCCCAGAAAAACTCTTAAGTTATATTTGTTTTACTGTTATTTTTGTTGTTTTTCTTTTTCTTTTTTTAATTTTTTTATTAAGTAAGAGGTAGGAGTCAGAGAGGCAGAGACCAACTCCCACAAGTGCCCTGACTGGGATCCACTGGGCATCTGGGGCTCTTGCTCCATTGTTTGGCAACCAAGCTATTTCAGTGCCTGAGTCAGGGCCCTGGAACCATCCTCAGTGCCCGGGGCCAAATTGCTCAACCCATTTGAGCCATGGCTGGGGGGTGGGGGGCTGGAGAAGCAGGTGGGCACTTCTCTGTGCCCTGACCAGGAATTGAACCTGGGACTTACACACACTGGGCTGAGGCTCTATTGCTGAGCCAACCAGCCAGGGCTGTCTTTCATTATTATCATCAAACATTTTAAGAATTGCAAAGGTATACAAAGACCTTTCTGCTAAGATGAACATTTGAGAATTTGTTTCTTAAAGCATTGCTTTCTCAACCACTCACTGCCCCTTAATATAGGACTAACTCATTATATTTCCATTCCTTTCCTTTTTTTTTTTTTTTTTTTTTTTGCAAGAGGGAAAGGAAGGGACAGACAGGGACAGACAGACAGGAGGGGAGAGAGATGAGAAGCATCAACTCATAGTTGCAGCACCTTAGTAGTTCACTGATTGCTTTCTCATATGTACCTTGACCAGAGGGCTCCAGCTGAGCCAGTGACCCATGGAGTCATGTTTGTGATCCCATGCTCAAGCCGGTGACCTCAGGGTTTTTAGAACCTGGGTCTTCAGCATCCCAGGCCGATGCTCTGTCCACTGCACCACTGCCTGGTCAGGCTACATGTTGAAAATATGCATCTGAATTACCTAATGCAACTACCAAATACTGATCCTGCTAGTGGAAATGGAGGTTTCTTAGATTTCATTCATGTGAATGACTTTAAAAATGAACAACCCATCCATGGCTGGGTAGCTCAGTTGGTTGGAGCAGTGGTCCCCAACCCCCAGGCCGCGGACTGGTATCGGTCCATGGGCCATTTGGTACCGGTCCACAGAGAAAGAATAAATAACTTACATTATTTCCATTTTATTTATTTATGTTTAAGTCTGAACAATGTTTTATTTTTAAAAAATGACCAGATTCCCTCTGTTACATCCACTAAGACTCACTCTTGACACTTGTCTCGGTCACGTAATACATTTATCCGTCCCACCTTAAAGGCCAGTCTGTGAAAATATTTTCTGACATTAAACCAGTCCATGGCCCAAAAAAGGTTGGGGACCACTGGGTTAGAGTATCATCTCAATATGCCAAGGTTATATTTCAGTCCCTGGTCAGGGCACATTTAAGAATCAACCAATGAATGAATAAATAAGTGGAACAACAAACTGATATTTTTCATTCTCTCTCCCTTCCTCTCTCTCTAAAATCAACAAATAAAAAAATATTTTAGGCCCTGGCCGATTGGCTTAGTGGTAGAGCGTTGGCCTGGCGTGCAAGAGTCCCGGGTTCGATTCCCGGCCAGGGCACACAGGAGAGGCGCCCATTTGCTTCTCCACCCCTCCCCCTCTCCTTCCTCTCTGTCTCTCTCTTCCCCTCCCGCAGCAAGGCTCCATTGGAGCAGAGATGGCCCGGGCGCTGGGGATAGCTCTGTGACCTCTGCCTCAGGCGCTAGAATGGCTCTGGATGCAACAGAGCGATGTCCCAGAGGGGAAAAGCATCACCCCCTCGTGGGCATGCCGGGTGGATCCCGGTCGGGCGCATGCGGGAGTCTGACTGCCTCCCCATTTCCAGCTTCGGAAAAATGAAGAAAAAAAAAAAAAAGAGGAAAAATATTTTAAATGGACAACCCAGGTGGCTACAGGAATTTCTCTTTATTTATTGCAGTTTACTTCCCTACCCTGCCATAGCTTAAAATCATAGATGTAGCTTGTTTTAAGACTGGTAGAAGCAAAGAGAATGATGAGATGATTCATTCTTAGCCACAATGGTTCAAGGGTCAATGAGTCTAGATGTTATTATGCATAGACCTCATTACCTCCCTCTAATTTTTTAACGAGTATCAAAAGTAGGGTTTTTCCTTTCCTAGGGAAAATGCTTTTCATATCATTTTCCATTTCTTGGGAATTTAACCTCAGTGACTGGGGGCTAGGAAAGTAACAGTCATCTCTCCTAGGAGTACTGTTTTATTGGGCGAGGGAAGAGGCAGCTCATTTGTGTTTCTTGATGACGATGGAGGTGAAGTTCTATAGTAAATTTAATACATTATGATTCTTCACATATATTATAAATTAAATGGAATTATGTAGACTTATTGAGAACTTAAATCCTGATATTATAAAATTCATCCTATGGGAAGTGCTGAAAAGTCAACAGAGTTTTAGAACAAACACATATATTCCCTGGAGATCGTTTACATTTTGAATGATAAATGCAATGTCTGCACTGAAGAATTACTTCTAAAAGCTATTTTAATGTTTGAAGCTGGGAAATAGTAGTTCATAGGAGCTCATTTAATTTCTTTTTATGTATGATTGAAAACTTTCATAGTAAAAAAATTTTGTAATCAATTTTATTCATATTATATATTTTCTTTTTTATTAGTTGGCTTACTTAGGATTTCTGATGCTTTATACATTTGTGGTTCTTGTACAAATGGAACGATTACCTTCAGTTCAAGAATGGATTGTTATTGCTTATATTTTTACCTATGCTATTGAGAAAGTCCGTGAGGTATGTCTTTAGTTTTTCCTTCCAGTAACTTAACCATATATATGGAAGATGTTTTGATTTATTTTGTTTTGGGTGTGTATATGAGTGTTATTTTATGTATATCATAATTTTAATAGGTGATGACTTTATAATAGAACGTGTATTTTTGCTGTTCTAAAAATCATGGCAAAAGAATAGAGATCAGTATGTTATTAACTTTGTCACAACTTACAAAGACAATGTTTTATCTCAGAAATATAGCCTAGATCTGTTTTTGTTATATTTTCTCAGCATTCATAATTACACTCTCTGCCACTCTTCAAAAAGTATTAAATATACATATAGCCAACAGGTAGGTAAGTTAAAAATAGGTTCTAATCTTGTTCTTGTATTGTACTGCCTGCTTCAATGTATTCTAGTGCCCACTGAATTGTTATACTGATTTAGACCCCTGTGTCTATCAGTTTTCAGTTTATATTGTTAATTTCTAACATCCTGATTTGGGGGGAAAATGCTTTTTCTTCGAGTATTTTACTTTCTACTCAAACTAGAAGCTATGTACATGTTGTTTTATAACATTTACTTAATTTTGAATTATTTTATATCTGTTTACATTTAAAAATATATAGGTAATTGTAAAAATAAACAGAAGGCATTGTACTGCCATTCACTTTGGTATCACCAGAATTTAAATTATTAAATAGCTTATTACACACTTTAAATTTCTTTAAGTGCCATGGTTCTGAAATCATGTTTATGAAATCTGTTGTTTTACCAACATATTTAAAGAAATTAGGTTGTTAAATGATAAAAGCAAGTTGCAAAGAATTCTTTTAAATGTAAATTCATGAAACAGGATTCATTAGATAGTACAGGCATACCTTGGAGATGTTGCTGGTTTGATTCCAGCCCACTCTAATAATAAATGGAATCTCTTCAACAAAGTGAGTCATAACCTTTTGCTGGCGAAGGGTCTTGCTGTCAATTTAAGAAAAATTCAACACTTATTATATATAAAGCCAGTAAAGCAAAGTGTGATGAAATGAGGTGTGCTTGCAATAAAAGTAATTGCCTCTAGTGGAAAAGGGGCTTAATTGGCTCAGGGAGAAGAGTGGAAGGGAGATTTTTCAGATTTGTGATACATTGTAATTTTGAAGATGTAAATATTTTACCATTCCCCACAAACATTTTTTTAATTTTTATATTCAAAGGAAGAGGTAAATACAACTATTTATTTATTTGTTTGTTTGTTTTTTACAGAGACAGAGAGTCAGAGAGAAGGATAGACAGGGACAGACAGGAACGGAGAGATGAGAAGCATCAGTCATTAGTTTTTCGTTGCGTGTTGCGGCACCTTAGTTGTTCATTGATTGCTTTCTCATATGTGTCTTGACCGTGGGGCTACAGTAGACCAAGTAACCCCTTGCTTGAGCCAGAGACCTTGGGTCCAAGCTGGTGAGCTTTGCTCAAACTAGATGAGCCCGCGCTCAAGCTAGCTGCCTCGGGGTCTCGAACCTGGGTCCTCTGCATCCCAGTCCGACGCTCTATCCACTGTGCCACCGCCTGGTCAGGCTAAATACAACTATTTAAATGATTGAGTTATTTACTCAATCAAATAAAGACATCCTACCAGGATATACTAATGTTGTTTTATTGAAAAACAAAATAACTTTTCAAAAGTATCTCACATTTCAATTTAGAGAACTGTGTTCTAATCCAAGATTTTCAGCTTAGTTCAACAGTTCTCAACCTGTGGGTTGCGACCCTGGCGGGGGCCAAACAACCAAAACACAGGGGTCGCCTAAAGCCATCAGAAAATACATATTTCTGATGGCTTTAGCCACTGAGAAGCCCGCGCTACCATCTGCAGCAGCTCTATTCAGCTTGAATGCACACCGTTATGGACGTGCATTCCAAACTGAATGCCTGTGGTCATGCGCAGACATGATTGCATCATCCGTCCGGGGCCTAAGGGGCGGGGGAAGCAGGGGAATGCTCCACAGTTCATATCAGTGCGGCTGCTCATCCATAGCAGCGCATTACGTGTGTCCAGCGCTTGCTGATGTCATCAGTGGGCGGGTGCAGCAAGCGCCAGAGGACAGAAGCCTAGGAGACGGAGAGGCAATGAGACTACATAATGCATATCAGGTATTTACATTCCGAATCATAACTGTAGCAAAATTACAGTTATAAGTAGCCACCAAAATTATTTTTTGGTTTGGGGTCACCGCAACATGAGGAACTGTACTGCAGGGTCACGGCACTAAAAAGTTGAGAACTACTGGCTTAGTTGGTGAAGTGGGTCATTTGTGAGGTGTGTGTGTGTGTGAATAGAATGAGGATAGGGGCCCTGGCCGGTTGGCTCAGTGGTAGAGCGTCAGCCTGGCGTGCGGGGGACCCGGGCTCAATTCCCGGCCAGGGCACACAGGAGACGCACCCATCTGCTTCTCCACCCCTCCCCCTCTCCTTCCTCTCTGTCTCTCTCTCTTCCCCTCCCGCAGCCAAGGCTCCATTGGAGCAAAGATGGCCCGGGCGCTGGGGATGGCTCCTTGGCCTCTGCCCCAGGCGCTAGAGTGGCTCTGGTCGCAGCAGAGCGACGCCCCGGAGGGGCAGAGCATTGGCCCCTGGTGGGCAGAGTGTCGCCCCTGTTGGGCGTGCCAGGTGGATCCCAGTCGGGCGCATGTGGGAGTCTCTCTGTCTCTCCCTGTTTTCAGCTTCACAAAAATACAAACAAACAAACAAAAAATAGAATGAGGATAGGAAGTATCTGTTTCTGATATCTTACTGAATTGTTTTGGTGATTAAATGCATTTTCAAATGCCAAGATAATAATAAATATGGTACTTTGAGGGTGAACACACAATACATTGTACAGAAGAGATACAATGGAATTGTGCACCTGAAACCTATATAATATTGTTAACCAATGACAGTACAGTAAATTCAATTTAAAAATACTTTCAAATAACAAGGGATATATAAAAATCTATAATATTATAGCTGAATACTGTTACATGTCTCAATAAGAAACTGAGAAAAGTCTTTTTTTTTTTTACTTTTAGATCTTTATGTCTGAAGCTGGGAAAGTAAGCCAGAAGATTAAAGTGTGGTTTAGTGATTACTTCAATGTCAGTGATACAATTGCCATAATTTCTTTCTTCATTGGATTTGGACTAAGATTTGGAGCAAAATGGAACTTTGAAAATGCATATAATAATCAAGTTTTTGTAGCTGGAAGATTAATTTACTGTCTTAACATAATATTTTGGTATGTGCGTTTGCTAGATTTTCTAGCTGTAAATCAACAGGCAGGACCTTATGTAATGATGATTGGAAAAATGGTAAGTTGAGAGGCATCTGATAATCATATTGATTTATTGATAATTATTTCTTAAAGTTATAAAAACATTAACATAGTTTTACTTGAACCAGAGAAAGTTTTTTCATGTTTATTTGCTTTCTACTTCAAATTAACCATTCCTAACGATATTAACTTTTGAAGAAAATATTTTTATGTGTATAGTTAGGGATAAACAACATTTTATTTATCTTGAAATGCTTTAAACTTTAAATGCAACTTGCTGTGTGGAATATTTGAGATCAGAATGAAAGATAGGAACTTGTTATCTCCAACCTGAATTTCTTTTTATCCTACTGCCACCATCCTCAACCAATCCGTCTTCATCTGGTACCTGCAGTACTCTAGTAATCTGTTTACTCACACCACTGTGGTGTGTCTTCAACCTACATTATAGCTAGAGTAATTATACTCTTATTTTTGAAAATGCAAATCTGAACATGTGACTTCCCCTTCTTAAAAATTCTTTTAATGGTTTTGCATTACTCTTAGAGACCAGTGTGCTTCATGAAACCCATACACCCTGCCTGGTTTGGCTGTTGTTTTCCTCCTCCCCTCCCTCCCTCCCTCCCTCCCTCCCTCCCTCCCTCCCTCCCTCCCTCCCTCCCTCCCTCCCTCCTCCCCTCCCTCCCTCCCTTCTTTTCTTCCTTCCACTTGTAATTTGAGGTCATTGTAGATTGACAAACAATTATAAGAAATAAATAGAAAGATCTTGTAGGCCCTTAACCTACTTTCCTCCAATAGTAACATCTTGCTTGCTTTCCTTTTAAGTCTCATCTCTTTACCATTTTAGACATTTTATCTGTGCTCTAGTCAGACGGGGTTCCTGTATTTTCTTTAACATAGCCCCCCATCAGAGTACCATAGTTCATGTTCTTTCTCCCTGGAGTGATCACCCTCATCTGTACTCATACACTTAGCCTTTCTGACTAGTTCACTTAGGTTTATACTTCAGATCTCAGCTCCAACATGATTTCCTTTCAGGGAAGCTTTTTTTTATCTCCTCCAGCTAGATCAAGTTTATTTGCTGTATAATTTTATGGGACCTTAGTTTCTTTCCTCTAAAATATTAATATCTGTGCCTAACTATATTTTAAATTGTACTCTTATGGGATTATTTATATTCTTCTTTAGGCCATAAACTCTTTGGAGTGGCAACCGTGTCTGATTTTGGGCACCTTTATATTTCCAGTACTTAATCACAGTGCCTGTCACACAGTAGGTCTTCATAGTAAATAGTTGTTGGTTAGATGGATAAAGCCATTGTAAGTAGGGGGAAAAATGTGTAAGAAGGTTAAACATTTGTTTTACTAGGTCTTAAGATTTTTTACTTATTTTTATATCAGATCATAAATTTAAAAAAAACTTATTGTTCACCAAATAGTTTTTAATGCTTATTATATTTTCAGTGCCATGCAAGACATACAACAAGTATTAGGATCTTGTCTCTGACTTTGTGAAACCATGTCTCTTTGAGCCTGTCCTACATAAAGTATTTTAAGAAATCATATGAAATATTAGTAAGCTATCAGAATGGCTTATTGAGTCAGTTAATGCTTAGAGGATATAGGGATTCATGGAAAGAGATAAATCCGAGGAGGAGTTTATTAAACTAGTAGAGTGTGAACTATTCTTTGAAAGTTGTAGAAGATATGCGTAAAAATGAACATCCTGACTAGAACTTTTTTTATGATAAGGAGTAGTTAGGAGACAAATTGAATAAACAGGTGTAACCTGAATTATATAGAAAACTAAAAAATGGGACTTTAGAGAAGAAAAATATGGAGGAAACTATTGAAGAGTCCTGTCCCCAGCCTGCTTTAGAGTTCTATACCGTAAAAGGAATAAGTTAATGTTTCTTTGTCTTTCCTTATTTCAGAGTAAGTTTTCAAAGTATGGATGTTAAAAGCAGCTAGTCAGCTTGTCCATTTTGACGATGATTTTCAGTCAGTGGGGCAGTCCAGAAAAGTCTCACAAGTATTTCTCAGTCTCAGCTCCAACTTACCACATAATTATGTCCTATTATTAATGTACTTTGCAAGATAATGCCGACTAAACAAGTACCATTATAATTTATGACTTTAGTTACCTCTCTCCTCCTATCTTCATGGATCCAGCCTACTTTTTAAAGTTACATTTAGATCATCTAATGAACTTTTCCTGATGTAGTATGCTTAATATTTTGTTCTTTCCCAGAGGCTTACCCATTCTGGCAATTTTTGTTTTGTAAGTGAAAATAGTTTAATGTGCAGTTCTTTATGCACTGAACTAAAAAAAAAATCTAAAATGCATTGAGCCTACTTCTGCCATAAAAATTTATAGTTTTCTTTCTTTTTTTTTTCTTTTTTCTTTTTTCTGAAGCTGGAAACGGGGAGGCAGACAGACTCCCGCATGCGCCCAACCGGGATCCACCCGGCATGCCCACCAGGGGGCGACGCTCTGCCCATCTGGGGGGTCGCTCTGTTGCGACCAGAGCCAGTCTAGCGCCTGAGGCAGAGGCCACAAAACCATTCCCAGCGCCTGAGCCATCTTTGCTCCAATGGAGCCTTGGCTATGGGAGGGGAAGAGAGAGACAGAGAGGAAGGAGAGGGGGAGGGGTGGAGAAGCAGATGGGTGCTTCTCCTGTGTGCCCTGGCCGGGAATCGAACCCGGGACCTCCGCACGCCAGGCCGACGCTCTACCACTGAGCCAACCGGCCAGGGCAAAATTTGTAGTTTTCATTGGTGACAAAAGCAAATTTTATTATGCTATTGCTTTTATAAAAATAGCTTTTTTCCTTATTCTAAAATGACTATTCATTGTAGAATATTTTAGCAAATATAGGCAAACTATTATCTGGAGACATCCATTGTTAACAGTTTGATGTACAACTTTCCACTTTTCACAACATATTTTAATACATGTATTTATTGGTGTCAGACTTCACACATATAGATGTATATGGTAGTTTTATCAAATAGGTATATAATATATATACAGTTTCTTAATTCTTAAATACCTTCCTGCTTTTATTAAATATAAAAATCTATTTCTAAAGTTTCTGAAACTTTTTTTTTTTTAAGTTTTTGAGAGAGAGTCAGAGAGAGGGACAGACAGGAAGGGAGAGAGATGAGATGAGAAGCATCAATTCTTTGTTGCGGCATCTTAGTTGTCCACTGATTGTTTTCGCATATGTGCCTTGACCGAGGGGCTACAGCAGACCAAGTGACCCCTTATTCAAGCCAGTGACCTTGGGCTGAAGCCAGCGACCTTTGGGCTCAAGCTAGCAACCATAGGGTCACATCTATGAGCCCGCGCTTAAGCTGGAAACCTCAGGGTTTTGAACCTGAGTCCTCCGTGTCCCAGTCTGATGCTCTATCCACTGTGCCACTGCCTGGTCAGGCTGAAATCCTATTTCTTAATCTTGGAAAATTACTTTCTTCTAAATTAAATTTATCTTCCAAGTAACTTGATTAGCTCATGGGATTATCAGCAAAACTTTGCATCATGAAAATAAGATTTTTAAATTTTCTTAGTCTAAAGTTTCATTGTTATATTTGCTTTTTCACATTATATATTTCCCTCTAGGATAATGTGTCCTACTCCCCTAGTTAAGAATTATTGTTGATCTGACCTATGGTGGTGCAGTGGATAAAGGGTTGACCTGGAACACTGAGGTCGCCGGTTCAAAACCCTGGGCTTGCCTGGTCAAGGCACATATGGGAGTTGATGCTTCCTGCTCCTCCCCCCTTCTCTCTCTCTCTTTTTCCTCTCTCCTCTCTAAAAATTAATAAAAGAAAAATTTTAAAAAATTATTGGTTTACTATTTATCACATCAAAGAAGTACTTATTATTCATATATTTTCTATTTTTTCATAAAGTATTTCCAAAAACTTAGGGGAGTTAAGGCTTTTGGAAAAGAATTGGTGTTAGCCTAACTTTTTAGTGTGTAAGATGCTCCAGCTTTTATTGCCTACCAGATTGTTTAGTGACTTAGTGGAATAGGGTTAATTCAGTGTAATGTACAGTAAATGGGAGGTTGTAGGAAGTAGGGAAGTGGAGAGCCATAATAAAGGTGCTGCTGGGTGAAGTAGAGGAAGCCAGGTGAGAGCGGGTTCTCTGAGTTTGTCTGAGTCTTGCCTATAATGTACTCCCCACAGTCCTGCCAGTTCTGTCCCAGTTATAGGCAGCTTGAAAATACATGCTTCATTTTTTTCTTTATCTGTGATCTTTTGATCCACCTTCCACCAGGATTATGTCTTCACCTGCTTCGCCAGTCATTTATTACATCTTTATCTGTTTTCTCTTGATGCCATCTTCTCTTTCTACCCCCTTCAAAACTTTCAAAATGGTTAACGTTCTAATTACCTGCTTAAAGTATGTACAGCCAAGTATAAGAAATCCTTCATTAAAGTTTATTTTTAAATAAATAATATATAAAGATGATGAATTTTATAATAGTATATTCCTAGAGTAACCTGACATTCTTTTATATTGTGTATCTATTATATGCTATGCATTATACTAAGCTGAGACTGCAAAGATAGAAGACATGGTCCAAATCTTCATAAGCTCACAATCTGATATATAAGAAAAGCATATGAAGATAGATAGCTACAGAAAGATACTGTGGACTGTACTGTGAAGATCGTAGAGGTAGTAGCTAATTTTGTCATGGAGGCTTTCATAAAAAAATACGGTGTTCGAAAAGAGTTTAGAAAACAGGTAGGAATTTTTCCTGAGCAGGTAAATTTTTTTTTTAAAGAACATTAAAAAAATTTTTTTTCATTGATTTGAGAAACAGGAAGGAAGTGGAGGCGGGGAAGAAAGAGAGAGAGAGAGAAGCATCAACTTAACTCCACTTGGTTGTTCCATTTACTTATTTACTCATTGGTTGCTTCTCATATGTGCCCTTACTGGGATTGAACCCGCAACTTCAGCATGCTAGGATGGTGCTCTATCCACTGAGCCACCTGGGTTGGGCCAAGCAGAGAATTTTCTTATGAGAGAAAACAGTTTTGAAAAGATTGAAGAGTAAAATGGAAAAAAAAATTTCCTCACAGTTGAAATCTTTAGTATAGATTATACTAATGAAAATTGTATGGTGAACACTAAATTTTAACCACTGCCTCCAACTAGAAATCCTTAATTTAGATATGAAGAAATAGAATATTCAAATATTTTAATTAATTAAATTTACATCAAGTATAAGGAAGGTTTCAGATAGGCATATGTAAAAAGCTTTGAAATGCAGAGAGCTCTGTGAAGGATCAACCATAGACCTTGAATAATTTTAGGATATTTTAGTAAAGATTTGGGTTTTGTTTTGAATTTTGACTTGGGCTTTAAAAAGTAAAATTGCAGCCTGACCAGGCAGTGGCACAATGGATAGAATGTTGGCCTGGAATGCTGAGTACCCAGGTTCGAAACCCTGAAGTCCCTGGCTTGAGCACAGGGTCACCAACTTGAACGTAGGATCATAAACATGACTTCATGGTTGCTGGCTTGAGCAAGGGTCACTGGCTTGGCTGGAGCCCCCCAGGGCATGTGTTAGAAAGCAATCAATGAACAACTAAGGTGCCACAACTACAAAGTGATGCTTCTCATCTTTCTCTCTTCCCGTCTGTCTCCCCCCCCACCCCCGCCCCCGCTAAAAAATGTAAAAAATAAAATTTCAGGTGGATGCTTGGATTAAAGAGTATATCAAATGCCATTGATAATGTTTTGATGAATTATTTGCCTTTTAAAATCTATTCTTTTGTTTATTGAGAACATACATTCTTCTTAGTAATCTGCTTACCCGCTCCAAGAAGGCTTTATCTGACTATTTTGCAAATAAGAAAACAGGATCTTGGGGGAGTGTATTAGGACTCTGATTGCATGAAAGACTTTTGATCTGACAAACTTTTAAAGATGAAAGATCAAGTCTAAGTGATTATATATAAATGTTTTATCATTATTTTATCCAGTCTATACTTATATCCTCTTTACATTTCACATTCCTGGCTCCCATTCCTATTCTCCCTACATATTCATTTTAAAAATATATGAAAATGTTATAATAAATTATAGGTTTATTTATTACTGCAGTAATTGTTGGCTCACAGTAAAGTGTAGGTTTATTGTTAATGTAGTCTATTGATCTGTATGGGGCTTCCACCAGTAGATTATTATTTGTGGATGAATATTATATATTGCTAGAATGAGACAACATTCAATTGTTTAGATGTAAGTGCTAAGCACTGAGCCCTGGCCGGATAGCTGTGTTGGTTGTAGCATTGTCCCGGAGTGCCGAGGGTGCCAGCCAGTTCTCTTCTCCTGTCAGGTCACACACAGGAGCAGCTCAATGATCCTGTCTCTCTCCCAGCCTCTCTCAAAAAAAAGAAAAGAAAAAGAAAAAGCTAAGCCCTGTGCAGCTAAATAAGTAGATAGAAATTAAAATTTTATTAAAGCATTTAACTTAATTCTTTGAAATCTTGATTAATGATCCCAAAATTCACATTGTGATTTAACAATAGAAATTATTTTTCAGTGATTTATTAGGTGATGTAGTAATTTCAGTTTTGTTGAAATTAAAGAATTGCAAACTACCTGACTGCAGACTAACCAGATACTGCTATCACTTACTGTTTTCAACACCCATACTGATGATTCAGTTTGGTTGGTTTAGCTCGTAGGAGGTTTTTTCATCCCAGGACAAAGCGTCTTGATAGGTTCAGTATGGGTGAGAGGAATGCCTTTTGTTTACTTGTTTGTTTGGCTTTGTTTTTTGGGGTGAAGTGGATAAAGGACAGTTAGCAAAGGGAGGTAGAAAAGAGAGTCTGCACTTTGGGTATAGGAACAGAGCACTTTGGGAAATTGATTCCCTGAATCTGTCCGTGTGCCTGTACCTCTTTAAAATCTTCATGGACTCCAGATACACAAACTCCAATTTGAACCAGAAATATGAAATGGTTCATTATATAAATGATGTTTGTAACTTGCCTAGCTTCACAGATCAATTTTTACATAATCTCCTGGGTGTTAAGGTCTATGTAGTAATGAGATTATTCTGAATGCTAGTATTAGGAATAAAAAACTCAAATATTTTAGTTATCTACAAGAATATTGGAAAATGATTTTTTAGTGAATATTGTCAATATTTAAATCGTATGTATGTTAACAGTATTCGTTTTTCAACAGGTGGCCAATATGTTCTACATTGTAGTGATTATGGCTCTTGTATTACTTAGTTTTGGTGTTCCCAGAAAGGCAATACTTTACCCCCGTGAAGCACCATCTTGGACTCTAGCTAAAGATGTAGTTTTTCATCCATACTGGATGATTTTTGGTGAAGTTTATGCATATGAAATTGATGGTAAGAATTTATGTTTAAAAATTCATCTTTTATTCATTTTGTTTCAGAGTCAGAAAAGTATTATAGTGATATTACATACTGTCACAAGTCAAACTATCACTAGCCTAACCCCTTCCACAGTACATTAGTTAATCCCAGAAAAAAAATAAAAATTAATTGAGTAAAGTATTTTAGAATTTTTTTAGTTAAAAATTGTGGAAACGTGGCCTAAACTGGCTTACACAGAGGACATTTATTCATATAACAGAGTTCAGAGGTAGAGTGGTGTTGAAGTTTGTGAATTTATAGCTAAGGATGTCTGTTCTTTTTCTTCCCATTGCTCTGTAATTAGAGTCTGGGATTCATATAGATTTCCCTTATGGTTATGAGCCCCTGTAACTAGCAACAGGAAGAAAGAGACACTGTTTTCCAGTGTACTTTTAAGGGGGGGAAATCCCTACTGCACCTGTTATTTCATCTCAGGAGCTTGAGTTGCCTTCAATTTCAGTTGCTCTGAAAACAGGGCAAGGCATTTGGATTGTGTTGATGAGTTTTAGATCAGTCGTGGTGGATTGGATAAACCCTTGAATTAAAAAAATCAACCGTGAATACATTCTCTGCATGAGGTAATTTTTTTTTTTTTTTTTTTTTTTTTAGTTAATTAGGCTATAGATAACTTTGAACATAGGTGATGGAGCCAACTTTCAGGGATGTTCTTCTGCTGACCTCCAACATCAGGGTTGTAGAATCATTATTTTTGTTAGCTCTCCCTTGATCTCTCTTACTCTCTCCAATCTTATTTCACTTGATTCCTCTCTTGCCCCATACCTGTGTTGTTCCCTACCCTTCTATTTATAGGTGATTAGGTCAGGGAACAGCCAGATAGTGGTCATTAGATGTTACTAATAGACGTTGTTAAAACAGTGAATTTTTACCAGCCTGGTCAGATTTTGTGTTTAATGGCTTTTCGTTCAGGGTACTTTCCAGGTTTTCATTAACTGCTCTTTTTCTGATGTGGCTCTAGTTTAGTTGTTATAAAGTATTATAGTTTTTTTAGTATCCATTTTCTTTCTTGGGTATATGCTTCATAAACTAATCTGAGTAGAATGGAAATAAATTTATAAAATTTGGTAAGAGTGATATAAATTTGTCACTAATACATGATTATTTAATTCTTATCCTTGCTCACTTAAATTTATTTTACTTTATCCCTTATAACTTTATGCTGGATATTAAAGGATATTAAAAGTCTTCCTTATATTCTGGTTTCAGAAACATTTCAGGTGTGGATAATGAAAGCAAAGAATTAAAATCTAATCCTTGTGTTTAAAAAAATAAATTCAAATGTAATCATTGAACTTTCACGAACACTTAAACCACTCCTTCACCTCTTTTGTAACATAAGATAAACTCAGTAACCTTTAAGTTTGTAAATTGACTGTGAGTTTACTATATTTTTTTATGGTTCAGTTCTTTTTCTTACAAAAATGTTATAGTGTAGCTGAATCTGGAAATTTTATTCTCCTTAATTTTCCTCAGGGTAAAACCCTGCCTTGAAGGTTAGACATAACACGAAAATATATTTCCTTGTCTGGGATTGAGTGATAGAACAGATGCCTACATCGCTCACAAAATTATTCAGTGTTGGAATACTTTTAAGTTGGTATTCCTATGGCTACGTGCCCAGAACTTTTGCCAAAATCTGTTAAACAGATTTGTACATAATTAAAACTTCCTCATACAAAGACACGTAAATACTCATTAGAAGCAGTTACTGGTGAATTACTAGATATTTATATATATTTCTTTTTCCTAAAGTGTGTGCAAATGATTCTGTTATCCCTACAATCTGTGGTCCTGGGACATGGTTGACTCCATTTCTTCAAGCAGTCTACCTCTTTGTACAGTATATCATTATGGTCAATCTTCTTATTGCATTTTTCAAGTAAGAATTTTATTTAATATACGTTTCTACTCAATTTAAAGGAAATAAATTTTAATTCTAAAAATTTTATTGAGGCTTAAACTACTGAAGTTATCTTCGAAATTTAAAAATAAGAAGGCATGCTTTTTCAAATTAAATGAGTTCTAAATTTGAAATTTTAATAACTTTCAGTATGCAGTTTCTTTTATAAATTTAAATGTTTATTTGTGATCTTTATAAGGTTGCCAAGGAATATGCATTTAGTATACAAATAAAAAGGCAAATAAACTCATTAATCTCATTCTTGATATTTTGGTGTACATCTTTCATTTTTTATGATTACATATGAACTATTATTTTCAAAAATAATATTCTTATATTTTGTATACTGTTTTTAACATTATGTCCCACATTAATAAATATCACTCTCATTTGTTTTTAATGGCTACCTGGTGGTATTCATGATAAAGACAATAAAACCCTATGTTATGTTGCTCAATTTGATTATAATATTTTGTTCCTCAAACCAAATTGTGGTTAAATTTTTTATCAGTCCTTAAGAATTTTCTTAAAATGTTTTCTAGTAGCAGAATTGTTGAATATACATAGTTTTAGGGCTTTTTGCATTGTCTATGTCCTCAAATTTCTGTCAGCACTGGGTATTATCTTTTTAATGGTTGTTAATTTGATAATACATAAAAGGTTCTTATTTTTGTTTGGACTTATTTTGTTACTACTAAGATTGAATATTTGCTTATGTTTTTGTCATTTGTATATAATTTTCAAATCTTAAAATGATACTCTCTGCCTGTTTTTCTGGGAGTTTGTAATTAAGACCCTCAAGAATACTAAGCTTGTGCCTTGTACTTGTTGCATGTATTTTTCCCAGTTTCTCATTTGCCTTTTAGTCTTATTTATGGTAGGGTGCTCTTTTGAACTCTTGTTTAGAACAGAATTCCAATTAAATGTTTAGCAAAAAACTTTAAATGTAATTAGCTTTGTTTTGTTTTCGTTTTTTGTATCCAAGCAATGTATATTTACAAGTGAAGGCAATTTCCAATATTGTATGGAAGTACCAACGTTATCATTTTATTATGGCTTACCATGAGAAACCCGTTCTGCCTCCACCACTTATCATTCTCAGTCATATAGTTTCTCTGTTTTGCTACATATGTAAAAGAAGAAAAAAAGATAAAACTTCAAATGGACCAAGTAAGCAAAATATATTAAAGCTAATGTTTTGGTGTGTTCTCTGTTTGTTTTTTAAGCCAATATTTTTATTTTACTACTTACAGGAATACAGTAAAGGCTAAGTATTAATTTTTTTTAGAAGATTTAATTGGTTAATGTTATTGTAAAGGCTTTTGTTGAATTCATCTAAACATAAAAGAATTTTAAGTGCAAGATAATATCTATAAAAGTGAATTTTGGCCTGACCAGGCAGTGGCGCAGTGGATAGAGTATTGGACTGGGATGCTGAAGACTCAGGTTCAAAACTCCGAGGTCGCTGGCTTGAGCATGGGCTCACCAGCGTAACCACAGGGTTGCCAGCTTGAGTTGGGATCATAGACATGACTCCATGGTCACTGGGTTAAGCAAGGGTCACTTGCTCTGCTGGAGCCCCCTGGTCAGGGCACATATGAGAAAGCAATCAATGAACAACTACGATGCCTCAATGAAGAACTGATGCTTCTCATCTCTCTCCCCTCCAGCTTGTCTGTCCCTGTCTGTCCTCCTCTTCCTCCTTCTCTCTCTCTCACTTAAAAAAATAAGTGAATTTAATATTAAACTTCTTTTTGAGCATTGTATCTCAGTTTGTTTTTGTTAAAATGTTAATGTAGACCATAATACTTGCTGTTCTACAAACCATTTTGGCTGCTTTGAAACTAATACTTTCAGTACATTCTGTACACTGCACAAGACTAATTGCCATATCAAACTGCTTAAAGTTTCATAATCCCTTTTTATTCTAACAATTCAGTTCTTAATTTCCTCTACCTGGATGTGTGAGGGAGGTCGGTCTGAGAAAGGTAGATGGGGAAGAGTGATGTATGGGAAAAGAAAATTAGGACAGAAGTACCTGAAACTGTTCCACTGAGATCACACTGTGAATAAAGAACAAAATAGAAATACTTGTTAGTGCTTTAGAAATACAGCAGTAAAAAATGTTTTAAAATTACAGATGATGTTTTAGTCTTAGGAACCCTGAGTAATTCATGACTCATGAGGTAAAATTTGATATATTGATAGTCTTTATTGATTTTTTCTTTTCCCTCAGAACTTTTTTTAACAGAAGAAGATCAAAAGAAGCTTCATGATTTTGAAGAGCAGTGTGTTGAGATGTATTTTAATGAAAAAGATGATAAATTCAATTCTGGGAATGAAGAGAGAATTCGTGTCACTTTTGAAAGGTTGAGTAGCTCTTTAATTATAGCTGATTATGTGTCAAAATGGATCCTTATAGTTATGTGTCGTATACATGATCATTGTTCAATTTGTGCTTGTCAAGTAAGTTTAGTAATACATTTACATTATATAGTAGAAAACAGGTCAGTTCTTTTAATATTTCACGTAAGTCAGTAGTTAATCCTGTGTTATTTTTGACCCTTGTTAACAAAGACCAGAGAAGAGTTAATGTTTTTACTGATCGGAGAAAAGTAAAACTATCCTTATTATTGTTATTTGGTTTTATTTTATCTAGTTTACTATCTGAAATTATATGATATGTATAGATAATGGTAATGGAAAATTTGAACTTTATGACAATAGGATTAACCTTCTTAAATACAGGGTATACCTTTTATAAATAAATGGCCACATCTTACTTTAATATCTTACCTTGTTTGAATGCATGTAAAAATTGTTTTACCATGATCATTTATTGAAATTACAAAAACTTTCTAAAACAAATTTTCAACATTTGTAAAATGTATGTTTTTTCTCTATAGAGTGGAGAAGATGTGCATTCAGATGAAAGAAGTTGGAGATCGAGTCAATTATATAAAAAGATCACTGCAATCATTGGATTCTCAAATTGGCCATTTGCAAGATCTTTCAGCCTTAACTGTAGATACATTAAAAACACTCACTGCCCAGAAAGCTTCAGAAGCTAGTAAAGTTCACAATGAAATCACACGAGAATTGAGCATTTCCAAACATTTGGCTCAAAACCTTATTGATGATGGTCCTGTCAGACCTTCTGTATGGAAGAAGCACAGTGTTGTAAATACAGTTAGCTCCTCTCTTCCTCAAAGTGGTCTTGAAAGTAATAATCCTTTTCTTAGTGATATTTTTGTGAAAGATGAAAAAGATTCCCACTGTAACATATTTGATCAGGATTTACCTATAATACCCCAGAGGAAAGAATTTAATTTTCCAGAGGCTGGTTCCTCTTGTGGTGCCTTATTCCCAAGTGCCATTTCTCCCCCAGAACTGCGACAGAGACTGCATGCGGTAGAAACCTTAAAAATGTTCAGTAAAAATCAGAAATTAGGCAGTTCACCTAATAGCATACCACATCTGTCATCCCCACCAACTAAACTTTTTGTTAGTACACCATCCCAGCCAAGTTGCAAAAGTCGCTTAGAAACTGTAACCAAAGATCAAGAAACTGTTTGCTCTAAAGCTGCAGAAGGAGATAACATAGAATTTGGAGCATTTGTGGGTAAGTTTGGCAAAGTGGTATTTGTATATTAATATTATTTATCTTTTAATTATATTACCTTAGAAATAAAAATTAGCCTGACCTGGGGTGGCACAGTGGATAGAGCACCAACCTGGAACACCGAGGTCACTGGTTTGAAACCCTGGGCCTGCCTGGTCAGCACATAAGACAAGCAACCAATGAACAGCTTGAGTGAAGCAACTACTTTTTGTTCCCCCATCCCTCCACTCTCTGTAAAATCAATAAATAAAATTTCTTAGAAAACTAAATAAATAAAGATTAGAAATATCTAATAAAACAATGTACTTGTGTGACAAGTGGAGTATAGATCTAATAATAGAGTGTTATTCCAAATTGTTTTAAAGGAATCACAAATGGAAGAAATGGGTTGAATTTATATCTGACACAGTTTTCTGTGATAACAATTGTTTGGGAAACTTATTTGAACTCTGTCCTTTGAATTTGAGGATCTTTTGTTGAATTTGACTGTTTTTTTTTTCATGTTCCCCCATGTACAGTGCAGACCAGGCAGAGGGCTGTGTATATATAGGAGGGATAGGAGGGGTTTACTCTGCCTCCTCTGTCTGTGCAGTCAGTGTAAGAACGCAGCCTGCAGGAAGTACCAGGAGGCAGAATTTGATCAACTTTTGTTGAAAGAACCTGAGTGTTTCCTAAGTGTTAGTAACTTAGGGAATAATAGAAAAAAGTTACAGGGGAGTTTAGAAATGACTAGAAAAGACTTGTCTTATAAATAGTGTGACCATATAATTTTTTATCTAAACCAGTACACATTTAAGAGTGAAAGGGTGCACTACTAAAAATTTCATTAGGACAATAGTGAAAGATGGAACTACACTTAGAAAGTAAGTATTAATGGTTGACCCATTTAGATACCCAAAGAGGAGAGCACTTCAAAGGGATTCTTTTTTTAAATTTTTCTAATTTATTTATGGAACATTATAGAAATTATTTAGAGATTGTGTTACATCCATGTAAAATCTAGAAATTAAAGCTAGCCTTTTAAATTACCTAAGTCTGAGCATGCTCATTTCTACTGCTAGGCCACATGGAGTTCATAGTGGATATATAGTAACAACTTTTCCAACAAAAAGTCTATCCCAGTTTTTGTTTTGTTTTGTTTTGTTTTTGTTTGACAGAGACAGAGGGCAGGCAGGAAGGGAGAGAGATGAGAAGCATCAATTCTTTGTTGTGGCACCTTAGTTTCTTTAGTTGTTTATTGATTATTTTCTCATTTATGCCTTAATGGGGATGGGAGGGGCTACAGCAGAGTGAGTGACCCCTTGCTCAAGGCAGCGACCATGGGGTCATGTCTATGATCCCATACTCAAGCCCACGACCTCAGGGTTTTGAACCTGGGTCCTCTGAGTCCCAGTCCTATGCTCTATCCATGACGCCACTGCCTGGTCAGGCTGTTTATTTTTAAAAAACATATTTTCATGTGTTTGTTAATACTATATTGTCGCTGGGATGGAGATTGTGTGTGTGTGTGATATATGCATGTTACAATACAATATATAATGTTTTTACACTTTATTATTCATAGTAAAAATGATCAAAAATAGTAAAAGTTTTATTTCCCCTTTTTTATATTTCAAGCAGTTCACTTCCTATCACATGTTGGGTTTTTGTTATTATTTTTTTAAGAGGAGGGGAGATATAATCCCACATGCGCCCTAATCAGGATCCACCTGGCAGTCACTGTCTAGGGCTGATTCTTGAATCACCAGAGCTGTCCTCAGTGCCTAAGGCTGACACTCGGACCAACCAAGCCATTCTCATTGCCCCGGGGCCAACACTTGAACCAGTCAAGCCACTGGCTGGGGGAGAGGAAGTAACAGAGAAGGGGGAGAAGTAGGGGAAGAGAAGCGGATGGTCGCTTCTCTCCTGTGCCCTGACCTGGGAGTTTGCAGGCTGGGCACATGTTGAGTTTTTTGTTTGAGGACTTTGGTTTTGCTGTTACTGTAAACTGAACTCATCTTCAGCTTCCTGAAAAATATTTTCAGTATTTAGTAAAAGAGCTACAGGAAACTGCAAAGTTGTCAAAACTGCTTAAAAAACAATACAAATCATTTATTAATGTAGACTTTATTCAATGGCATAATTTTGATACGAAAAAAAAATTGTTTTGTCATCTTTTTTTCTCTTTAAGGACACAGAGATAGCATGGATTTACAGAGGCTTAAAGAGGCATCAAACAAAAAAGAAATGCTCGTAAGTAAATCCTAATAACAGCACAATTCAATTTTATTTTGCTGTTTTGGGATTTAGTTTAAAATAGAATTAAACATTGTTTTCAGACCATCAGCATGAAGATCCCAACTATTTGAAGCTAGACACAATTTGAATGAAAGAAGAAACAACCAATTTGCAAAAATGTACAAATAGCTTGCATTTTAAAACAAACTAAAGGGGAAAAAATCGTCTATTTAGCATTTTTCATAAAATGATTCCCCATACATTTTCCTTTGACTAAATATTTATTGAGTTCAACTCTTCCAAGCCCAAAAGTTTATTAGAGCATACCCCAACTCTCAAGACACCTGTAGTCAGCAATAAGAAGCTGAAATGCCAGTAACTACAGTATAATGTGCAAGTGAATATTCAGTTAATGTTTCTTTAAAAAGTTTTAAAATATATAAAACCACTGGCGAAAAATGTATGTTTCCCAACAGAAAATTAGTTTTTACTTCTTAATTGTTACTTTCATAAATTATCCATAAATATTTAGAGCCTTATAGGTAATAACATAGCTACACCAAAATAAGAAGACTAGAGAAGTTTGAATCTTTTCCTTTGCTTAGAGAACTTAAGTTGTAAAAAAATAATCAAGTGACAAATACAAGGAAAACCAGATTGTTTTTCCTAAAGCTACAGCCAAGGAAATAAGAGTTTCTGTGAGTGATTATTCCTCATATGTCTTCATGTGTAATTGCTGTTAGGACATACATATTACTTACTATCCTACCTATAAAAGATAGACTTGAGCGCATTTTGATGGTAGAAATACTAACATTTGTGTTTTTAATAACATACTCTGATTAAAGTATTATACTGAAATGAATAAATTAATGTCTATTAACTATTTCATTGACTAGTAATTTAATTGGTGATTTTATACAAATTGAGATGTGATAATTACATGAGGTTCTTTCTTTTTCCATATTTGCCTTTAAGTTTGTGTTTCTTATGTCAAACAGGACCAGCAGAATACTGCTGTGGAGCATTCAGAGATGCCTAAATATCAGGTAAATTCTCTTTACTATATGTGGAAGTCAAAATCAGTTTAAAATGTACATACACCTTTAGATGAAGGAAGGAAGTATAAGTTCAATGGACTTATCATAAGGCTGTATTTTGTATGGTGTTTTCTCACCATTTTATTTCTATGGCATACTGCTAAAGATCAGAATTTTTCATTACACGTAGTGCCTTAAGGAGAGAACTAAATAAATGAGTTAGCTGCATAAAGGTAGTCTGAGCTGATACAAGATGATGAAAGGAAAAAAAAAGGAATGAGAAAAAGTAATAAGAAATAGAAAGAATAGATAAATCTACCAAAGTTGGTTTTATAATTTTTTAAATGTAGACATAAATAGGTCTACATTCCATATAGGATTTTTTTTTTTTTTTTGTATTTTTTCTGAAGCTGGAAACAGAGATAGACAGACTCCCGCATGCGCCCGACCGGGATCCACCCGGCACGCCCACCAGGGGGCGATGCTCTGCCCCTCCGGGGCGTCGCTCTGTCACGACCAGAGCCACTCTAGCGCCTGGGGCAGAGGCCAAGGAGCCATCCCCAGCGCCTGGGCCATCTTTGCTCCAATGGAGCCTTGGCTGCGGGAGGGGAAGAGAGAGAGAGAGGAAGGAGAGGGGGAGGGGTGGAGAAGCAGATGGGCGCTTCTCCTGTGTGCCCTGGCCGGGAATCGAACCCGGGACTTCTGCACGCCAGGCCGATGCTCTACCACTGAGCCAACCGGCCAGGGCCTTAAAGATTTTATTTATTGATTTTAGAGAAAGGATAGAAATGGGGGGAGGACTGGGAAGCATCAGTTCATAGTAGTTGCTTCTCATATGTGCCTTGACCGGGCAAGCCCAGGGTTTTGAACCAGCAACCTCAGCATTCCAAGTTGATGCTCTATCCACTGTGCCACCACAGATCAGGCCACATAGGGTTTTTCTTGAAGAGGTTTTAACTGTAGTATATTTTATAAGTAAATGAAGTGTTTTGTGGCCCTTAATAATTAGTTTTAGTAGAGCTGTTTATTATTGGAATTATTTAAGCTTAATAAAATTTAGTATTACATTTTTCCTATATGCAAATACCTTTTTATTAAAAATCCATACTAAATGTTATTTTTGACAGTTAATCAATTTATTTGTGCTAATGTAAGAGAGCCCAGTGTTTCTTGTTTTGGTTATTCCTTATAAGTATAATGAAACTGTTCAAGAGGAAAATACATTATAATTTGAGTATTATATTTGTTCACTTTTATTAGTAAGATAACTTTTTCAATGTTTAAATTTTGTAGTTGGATACTTTGAGTCCTAGAATTTAAGAGGTATTTATTGATACTTTTTAGCATTGATAAGAAAACTTACTAACATACATGTCAGTATTGAGATGGCCTTTGACCCCAGATCTATGGACTTAAATGACTGTATCACAAGACTGAATTTTGTACTTATATATACTTATTTAATGAGGAGGTAAAGTAGTTCCAGCTAAAGACATCAGAGATTACATAAAGGAGGCAGGATTTTGAAAAGCCGTGGAAAGATATGTAGGCAGTTCTTTAGACAAAGAGGTGTTTCATGTAGGAGAAGCATAAACAGTAGTGAGGCAGAAAGAGAGAATATATAGAGCGTGGTAAAGCAAATGTGAGATTTACTAGTGAATAGGTTCGTCATCGGAGGAAGTTATAGGAAGTGGAGCTATAAAATGGTCCAGTATGAGGGTAGTTGAAAAGTGTATTTCTTGCTCAGTGGGATGGCTCTTCTTCATCCAGTCTTTCAGGAGTGCAGACTAACACTGGCTCTTCCATCTTATGGTTTTACCACCCACCCAGGTCATGTAATAAAGCACAGAGAAGCACAGGAAAGGTTTGTATGAGCCAGATATAGCAGTAGCACACATCATTTGCTCTGAAATTAAGAGGGAAAGAACTTAGTCACATGGTCACACCTAACTGCAAGGCGGCTTGGAAATATAATTTAGCTGTTTGAATAAAGTAAGGGAGATAGAATTTTGCTAGACCATTTGCAATCTGTACCACAGGGCCAGATATAAAAATGCTTAAATATGAACTGAAATATTTTGAAAATTTTCTTAGCATCAAAGGAAGAAGCCATTGAAGATTTCTTATTATCCTTGTAGGACCGCTTATCCAGCAACAGTGTACAGGGTAAATGGGAGCAACTATAGACACAGGAGATTTATTAGGAAGTTTTAATCATAATTCAGGAGAGAAGTAATAAGATCTTGATATAGACACATGGAAATGGAAAGAAAGAAAGAAGGTTCTAAGCCCAAATAATAGTGTCTGTTGTAGAACCAAGTGTAGAAATAGGCAAGTTGAAAAGAGTGTAAATTAGTATGGGAGTTATTAACTTCTATTTAAAATAATTAAATGTGAGAGAACAAGAAGCCAGTAGGAGCTTCTAAGTGGTAGTAAGAAATACAAGACTACAGCTTGCAAGAGAAACAGAGATCAGTGAAATATATTTACATAGGCTATCTTCAAAAGAAAGGAGGTCAAGCTGAGAAGTAAACCTGAGATTCAGATATTTCCTCTTCTTGGAAACTTAAGAGGAGAAAAAGTACAGTGAAGTAACTAACACTCGTAGAGATGACAGTTTTGATGCAGCAGCCGTGACAGAATCAATGCAGGAGAATGTCAAGAAAGGAGATGTATAGTAATTACTGGTACTTTAGAAAAATCTAGAAGAATAAGATCTTAGACCACAGAATTAAGTGGTCTACAAGAATGTAATTTTAGTATACTGGAAGAAGCAAAATAAAAATTATGTAGATTGTAAGGAATTAATATCACTATATTCAAGAGTAACAAGATGGTTCAGAGCTTGAATGAATAGCAGAATTATTAAAGGCTTTTGTTGTTTCCTTAATTTGCTTGAGAAATAGATTTTTTAATGTTTTAATATGAGAGAAAGAACATCAAAAGTTTCAAAAAAGTCATATATCTTGGTTTATCTTTGAGTTTCTTAATGAGGGAGAACCAATTGGAATTATTTATAAAACAAGACTTAGATGGAGTGAAATAGAGCACTCAAAGGTGATTGATCACCTTGGGCAGAAATCACATGCCAGGTTGACACCCTACCGCTAAGCCAACCAGCCAGGGCCCCGGAAATATATTTTTTAGTCTCTGCTTTAAATTACCCTGACTTAGGCTTCCCTTCTCAAAATTTTAAAATATCTTTAAGAAGGTGTCACAACAGCATCATCACCCATAAGTGGCATCATTTTGCTGTTATGAACCACTTATTACAAATAGAAGATCATTTAGTATAAATGGGAAAGAAAGGGTAATAATAATAATAATGGGAAATCAGGGTTTCCCCACAGGTTTCACCTTTTAATAGTGAACCTATTAAGTGGACTTAAAGCAGAATTAGCTAACAATTTTTAAGTGAGCAGATAACTTCCCAGTAGAAACAAAAAGAAATTACAAGTTTCTGTGAGTGAGCAGAAAAGAGGTGGCTGTGTTTTGAATTAAACAAATTTGGATAACTTACTTATAGGAAAAGAGTTCAAATAGAATTATATTGAGCTCTAGCTCATAATAGAAAGAAACTTTGAGTTCTCGAATATTGGTAGTTCTACACCCCTTTAAAAACTACAGGCTCTCTTCACAGAAAAATGCACATATACAAAAAATTTTCTATTAAGGTATAGAGTTTTACAAATACAGTGTGTCCGTAAAGTCATGGTGCACTTTTGACCGGTCACAGGAAAGCAATAAAAGACTATAGAAATGTGAAATCTCTACCAAATAAAAGGGAAAACTCTCCTAGTTTCATACCTATTCAGTGCAGTTCGATGTGGGCTCACGCACAGATTTTTTAGGGCTCCTTAGGTAGCTATCCCGTATAGCCTCTACAGACTCATCACTGACTGGTGGCCTACCAGAACGGGATTTCTCCACCAAACTGCTGGTTTCCTTCAACTGCTTATCCCACCGAGTAATGCTATTCCTATGTGGTGGGGCTTCATTATAAACATGCCAATATTCACATTGCACTTGGGTCACGGATTCGAATTTAGCAAGCCACAGAACACACTGAACTTTCCTCTGTTCTGTCCATATCTCGCCTGGCATGGCCATGGGCTACTCTACTGTATACATGGTGTTACATCATCATCTGCGCATGCACACATGCTGCCACATCATCCTACAGAAACTGGGAGGGTTTTCCTTTTATTTGGTGCAGATTTCACATTTCTATTGTCTTTTGTTGCTTTCCTGTGATCAGTCAAAAGTGCACCATGACTTTACGGACATACTGTACCTTGAAACCCACTCATTCATCCCACATTAGAATTTCTCCTATCACAGATGGTTCATGAAATCAATGTCTCATTGCATCATAGGGTATATAGCAAAGAAAGTACTTAAATAAAGCAAACAAGAAATAGCTAAAACTGGTTCCAAGGAAACGGCTAAAATCAGAAAGGAAATTAGAGTTGTTTCATTAATATAGGAAAAAGATTAGCACTCTTCTGCTTGGCTATATAAGTCAGCTGTAATGTGAAGAGTGTGGAGCATCAAAGGTTAGAAAAGCTTAATTTTCTTGAGATACAAGTATATTTTATTCAATGAAAGTATTGGTTTTTGTGGTAGTAACATTTTTAAATTCATTATTTCTGAGAGGTGGTAGAAGTTTGGAAATATTTTAAAGTTTCGTGATAGTGTGACCTCTTTATAGATAAAGAGAGGAAACAATGTAAAGGCATCAATCAGATCTTCCCCATATTAGTTTGATGCAATTCATTAGTTTGTTTAGAAAAATGAATAATTATAAAGAAGAACTTGAGGGAGAATTAGTTATTAGATACTAAAAAAATACTAAAATAGTGTTCAGGTAGAACAGTTGAAACATGAATATTTAGTGAAACATTTTTGTGACTCCAAAATAACCCTTCTTTTTTTCTTTTTTTTTTAATTTTATTTTTCTTTTTCTTTTTTCTGAAGCTGGAAATGGGGAGAGACAGTCAGACAGACTCCCGCATGCGCCCGACCGGGATCCACCCGGCACACCCACCAGGGGCTACGCTCTGCCCACCAGGGGGTGATGCTCTGCCCCTCCGGGGCATCGCTCTGCCACGACCAGAGCCACTCTAGCGCCTGGGGCAGAGGCCACAGAGCCATCCCCAGCGCCCGGGGCATCTTTGCTCCAATGGAGCCTTGGCTGCAGGAGGGGAAGAGAGAGACAGAGAGGAAGGAGGGGAGGGGAGGGGGGAAAGAAGCAAACGAGTGCTTCTCCTATGTGCCCTGGCCGGGAATTGAACCCGGGTCCCCCGCACGCCAGGCCGACGCTCTACCGCTGAGCCAACCGGCCAGGGCCCAAAATAACCCTTCTACAAATAAGAATTTAATTAGAAGGGTCAGATTAGAAGTTGATGAGAAGGGAATGTTTTGTCAATAATACAAATTGGGCAATTAGGTAGAAAATTATAAAAGTCTGTTTATGTTCTCATATTTCATAAGCTCAGATGAATTCCAAATTTAAATTAAAAGTTTAATTCATCAAAAACTTAATAGACTGACCTGTGGTGGCGCAGTGGATAAAGCGTCGACCTGGAAATGCTGAGGTCGCCGGTTCGAAACCCTGGGCTTGCCTGGTCAGGCACATATGGGAGTTGATGCTTCCAGCTCCTCCCCCCTGTCTCTCTCTCCTCAATCTCTCTCTCTCCTCTCTAAAATGAATAAATAAAGAAAAAACTTAATAGAAATATTAAGTCAGTAAAACCAAGGCAGTTTTTGTTTAATTGAGAGGAGGGGAGATAGACTCCCACGTGCGCCCCAACCAGGATCCACCCAGTGACCCCGGTCTAGGGCCAGGGCTTGCAACTGAGCTATTCTTACCATCTGAGGCTGAGGCTCCATGGAGCCATCCTCACTGCCCAGGACCAACGCACTGGAATCAATCGAGTCATGGCTGTGGTAGGGGAAGAGAGAGGATGAGAGAGATGGGGGCAGGGAGAGAAGCAGATGGTCGCTTCTCCTGTTTGCCTTGACCAAGAATCAGACCCGGCACTTCCACACGCCAGGTCGGTGCTCTACCATTGAACCAACTGGCCAAGGCCCCAAGGTAGTTTTCTAAACATACAAAGTATAGAAAATATTAAGGGAAGGATGGAAAGGGATTTATGTGTCTAGAAAAGTTAAGCATATAGATAAGTTCAGAGCAAACTAGAAAAAAATTGAAATTTGACAAGTAATAATCAGATTTTATATAAACAGCTCATACAAATCAGTGAGTGCTACCAAAACTCCCCAAAAGAAATTGCCCCTCCACTTCTTTATCCTCAAAATCACCATTATTACTATGTTGGTGTTAGTGTAAAATAGCAGCAGCAATAGCAAGCAGGGTATTTTGATAGTTCTTTTAGATTGATACTGAAGAAAATAATTATAATCTATAATATACCCTTTGGTGTCTAAGTTGAAAAAAACATATTAAGCTAAATCTAATTAATACTGTGATTTGAGATTCAGTTTGTTTTTAAATTATGTATATGTACAACATACAGAATGATACTCCTGAAAACACTTTGAAACACCTGAGTAGTCATGCTGGATTTACTAAGCGTCACAAAACTTCTGTTGTTCTTCATTCAGAACAAGGTGAGTGTTTTGACTGTGAATTATGTTAACAAACATACACATTTCAGCTTTATGTCACACACCTGAGCAATGAATGTTTCAGGAGTCCAAAAATTAAGATTCTGGTACATTATTCTTGTTGTAAGCTTGAAAAAAACACATACTCCTAACATTCCAATAAATTTTTTTTACAAATTGTTTAGTCCCTAACAATGAAATTTAAAGACTTGCTTTTGACAAATCTGATTTTAACTCTCACAGATGAATCTGTTGTGTTTTTGATGTTGTTTTGTTTGTTTTTTAGCAAGACACAGAGGCACAGACAGGGACAGACAGACAAGAAGGGAGAGAGATGAGAAGCATCAACTCATAGTTGTGACACCTTAGTTCTTGATTGCTTTCTCATACGGTCCTTCACAGGTTAGAGGGGAGCTTCCAGCTGAGCCAGTGACCTTGGGGTCATGTCTATGATCCCATGCTCAAGCTGGAGACCACAGGGTTTCAAACTTGAGTCCTCAGCATCCCAGGCCGATGATCTATCCACAGCACCACCACCTGGTCAGGAGAATCTATTGTGTTTTAATCTGTATGATCATTTAGTTAACCTGTTTTGCTAATTTAAAATTTAAAAATAGTACATTAATTTAGTTCAAAATAAAATACAAACACTTTGAAAATCAGTCTTCCTCTTACTACATATACCATTGTTATTTTGTTTATCCTCTAGAATTTTATGCTTATTTAGTCATAAATGACAGACAATACAGTCTTTTCTACCTTTCCTTCACCTTTTCTACAAAAGGTAGCATACCATACATGGTTGTTTTGCACCTTTGATCTTTCACTTAAAAATTAAATGACCTAGGGTTATATCTATGTCATGCTTTTTTTTTTATGAATCAAAGTTATAATGTACATAAATTTATTATTCAACTTTTCAATTATATACATATAACCTTTATAAGGTTCCTTAAGAAAAATAGTACTACCGTATCCCTCTTACCATTTTCCCTTTCATTCTCTTGGTATACAGCAGTATCAAGTTGTGTTTATTTAAGTAGTACAAATTGGTTTGACATTCAAAAATATAATGCATAATAAAGTAAAGAAGAAAAATTATGTGATTATCTCAATATTTTCAGAAAAAGCATTTGATGAAAATCAATACCCATTCATGATTAAAACTCTTAGAAAACTAAAAATAGAATGGAGTTTCCTTAATCTGAGAAAAGGGTATTATAAAAAGTTGTCACAAATATTATACTTAATAGTGAAATGTTGAGAGCCCTAAATGAGGAACAAGAGGAGAATTCTGGCTGTTATTATTTTTGTGTAACATTCTAGCCAGAGCAATAAGGGAAGAAAAAGAAATGGTAGAGGGATTAGAAAGATAGAAATAAGACTTACTATTTTCAGATAACATGGATATTCTAAAGTTAACGTGCTTATACTTTTGCATTCTTATATTTCAGTTTTAGGCAGTATCTATTGACCTTTTGCTAAAGAAAGCAAGGCTTGAACCCTTTTTTCCCCTAGCTCTCTGTTCCCCAAAACATGCAATGACCTTGCCCTTTTCCACCAATATTATTATATCATAATTTTGGTTAGATGAACACAAGTTTCTCTTATTATTTGAACACATTTCTTCAAGGTGTTCAGATATATAAAGTATTTTGTCACTTTCATCATCTTGAAAGAGTTTTGCACAGAGCCTTCTAATGTATTTCAGTCTGGTCTTTTTGCCTCTATACTTGGAATACAACTTTTGTTCAAAGATTTCCCTTCAGCAGTTATTCAGAAGTTTTTGTTTATTATTATATCATTAGGTGGAATTCTAAGTTAATTTGTAACTTAACATTCTGACTTTTTAAAGTATAGGCTTCAAAAGTTTGTTTAGAATAAACAATTGAGGTATGACAAAGATGGCATCTTAAATCAGGGAAAGATTTGTGTTCTATTTTTGCCATTACTATGAAATAATGCATGTATAAGATTACTAGTAGCAACATCATTTGTTTATAGCAACAGATTAAAATCAGACCAAATGTCAATCTATATGTGTTTGGTTAAATAAGTTAATTTATATCTATAGTATGAAGTTCAATGTAGCCTCAAAATAGAATAGAGAAGACCTCTGTGTACTAATACACAAAAATTTCCAAGCTTAAAGTTTAAAAACCAACAACAAAAATTCCCAAGGAATATATTATATATTATGCTACCATTTATGTAAAAATATTTAAAGGAAGTGGGGTACATATACACAGACACAAACACACAAAATATCCCTAGAAGGATACACAAGAAATTTGAGAACGGGGAAGAGCAAGACCTTTTCCTTCATACTCTTGCTAGTGCCTTTTAATAAAAACAGGATGAATAATTTTGATGTCCTGCCAAGAAACACATGGGCCTGATGTAATCCTTATGTTCAGCAGTGTTAGGGACAGGATAAATCATCTTAGGAAAATTATATTATGCCTAGAAACTCTTTGTGTTGGTTTGTTGGTAATTTTAAAAAATTTAGTTGTGTAACTTGTATTTTCCGGTTTTCTTTAAGTGGAAAGTAGCAGTAGAAGGCCACCTGCAGAAGAAACTCATGAAGTAGATTCAAAAGCAGCTTTACTACCGGTTTGTACATTTCAATTAAACAATGCATATTTTAAAATACATATTTATTAGAGAAGAGCTAAATGATAGTAATATTTTGAGATTATATCTGGCTTTCAAAAGAATTTTTATCTGAGAAAACTGACATCTGCATGGTAGTTTTAAAAAGAGTTTCTCCCAATGGCAAATAACTAGGAATTTTTCAAGAAAAACTAATGCAAAAGAAAGGCAGGAACATCTCTTTGAATTGAAACAATATATGAAGTCATTCCCAGACAGTTGAGGTAATATTTAATTTTACAAACCCTCTTTAAAAGCAGAGTCTTACAGGAAGCAGAAAAACTCTTCTTTATAGTTAAATATAGAAATCAATGCTCTTATTCATGACCCTGGATTGTCAAGAATGTTATTAACTTACATTCTGTTGCAAGGAGATAGGTTGTATCATTAAAATTTATGTTACTAAAAATTATTTCAGTTGGGTAAGGGGGTTAGTAAAGGCAGTTTCACAGTCACAATTCTTCTTTTTTGGAAGGGCCCATCTTGAACTTAAGCTACTCAATTTTGCCACAAACACTGTTCCATTGAAAATGGCCTCACTGTGCCAAATTACAAAGCTCGTGGAAGTCAATTTGTATAGATAGTATTAGAATGCTAATAACTGGAGATATTAGAATTATTGGTTACAGATTATAAAGTGATTAATTAAAACCATAAAAGAAAGCATTACAAATATGAAAAAAATACTAAAAAAGACTGACAAGTATGAAAAAAAATCTAGAAATAACTCATTTGGGGTGAAAATAACAGATTAGGCACAGCAGAACAGAGTAATTACTGAATTGGGCCAGAATATAATATATATTATAGTTAGATGGAAAATGTTTATAACGGAAAAAGACATGGAAAATACCTCTAAATTGGCTTTGAAAGAATAGACAGAATTTGAAGAGATTGTAAATGGCTTAGAATTTTGCAAAATGCTGAAATATATAGATTTAAATTCAGGAAGCCCAAGTCCCAAACTAAGAGAGTAAAAATAAATCCACAGCTAGAAATATTATAAAACTGCAGAATAAAAGCCATATGCACATCCACACACAGAAAAAGCCTTCATTGAAATGTGTAAATGTTACAGTGATTTCTTTGTTCAGTTTGCATGAACTATTTTTCTTTTGTCAAGGGCACATCTTATCTTTGAGGTCATAGAAACATGCATATTTAAAGAAAATAAAATAGTGATCAAGAACTAGACTGTATGTTGTAGGAAGTAACACTCAAATTCTTTATTTCACCTTGTGCAATGGCCTTACAGTAGTTATATCCATTTTATTTTATTCAGTTATATGAAACAAGGACTTCATATTATTGTTCAGCCCTTTATTCTTAAAACATACTACACAGTATAGGAAACAATACAGAGCCAAATAGCTTCATGTAGCGTTTTTAAACTTTTTGTTTGTTTGTTTTTGACTGAAGGATTGGTTACAGGATAGACCATCAAACAGAGACATGTAAGTAAGCCTTTTCTTATCAACCTGTGAAATGTTGGTCTTTTTTCTGCTCTTTGCACCATCCCTGTAACTTCTTTATCAATGGATAGTGATTATGTTAGTGTCTCCTGTCTTTACATAGAAGAGAACTTATTTATTGTGAGTTTGTATTCATTTAAATTTATAATTTTATAGGGTTATACTATAATTATAGTTGTACTAGAATTAGAATTCTACTAAAATCATTCCTATAATGAATTTATTTAATTTTGTTTTTAACTTAATCTTGAATAAATTTGTTCAGAGACCTCGTTTGACACTTGAGTTTTGCACTTGGGCAACTTCTCTGCTTATTGTTCTCATCAACAAACCTTGCACCTACTCTTGGAAAGGACTTTGATAATCAGAGCAGTAACACACAGTATGCATATAGGGAGATCCACTAGAAAGCTGATGTGCTAATCCAGAACAAGTAGTGGAAACAAAAGGCAATCTGACAGGCAGTCATCCCCAGTAAGTAAAAATTTTTAGTATAGATTAAACATAAAGATAAAAAAGAATCAAAGATAATTTTTGTGTTTCCAGCTTGGGACTTAGTATTTTAGGATTCCGAAGGACATTTGAATAAAAAAGTCTTGACATCCATCTGATATTAGAAGTATGGGAGAATTACACTCTAATATAGACTACTTGAGAAGGGAAGCCAATACAAGGGAAATTATATATTTCCACAGTGTTTTTTCTCATTTCCTTCTGAGCATCAGAAATAGAAATGTATCTACAGAATAAAATAAGCCAAATGACGTGTGGATATGCAGTTTTCAAATTCTTTGGCTATCCTAGCCTGAATAACATTTGGGAAACCTCTCTCTATCAGACCTCTTCAGAGAATACTATCTTTTATAACCAAAACCATAGAATGTAAATACAGAATAGGTACTTAAAATAGATTTTAATTTAGCTAACAAGAGAACATTGTCTTACAGAGTTTTGAGCCGTAGAAGTACCCAGGAAGGTGGAGCTGGCCAGCATTCTTTGGGTGCTGAGGAAAGCATGGTTTATCAGCAGCAAAGAATGATGCCAGGGTCAAAATACTTCCTATGAAAAATGTTGATGTTAATTAAGGTAAAAATCTACAGGAAACATCAGGATTAGGTAGAATATAACTACTGGAAAGAGACTACAGAGGTCCTCTGCTCTAGAGGCCCTGTGTCATGGTAGTCCTTTTAGTCCTCAGCAGAGTACATGGCTGTGTAATGGGAGAGCTAAGCCTCAAGCCCATTTTTATTTCTATTTTACTCTGCTTTACATCTGTTTCTCTAATGTGCACTGGAATCATGGGAGTAATAGAACCCCTCTACATTTGGTACCAATATACATTGATAAGAATAATACATTGAGCATTGGAAAAAATTTTGTTCAACATTAGAAATTGAGTGTTGTAAAATGACATCTGTTTTTCTCTCAGTTCTTTGCCCATCAATTCTATTGAAGAATTTAGAATCCTGCACAGGCATTTTAAGGCATTGTTATGATATTGGCATGAATCTCCCAAAGAGAGAAGTCATGGACTGTTTTACTCTACTAGAATCGAACAGTTTAGCAACAACTGAATTAGTAGTTTAGCCTACTAATATTTATGTAGGCATAAATTGGAGGTACAAGTTGTCGATAATGTCTATGCATATGGATATATACATATCCATGTATGAATTTGGCATTGGATTAAGAGAAATGGCAAATATTTAAACAAAGTGAATCTTAACCTAATATTAATATGTATAATATGATTCCTTAATAACACTAATAAATTATAACTTTATAAAATAAAAAGTTGTGGGTAGCTAAAACTAAAGTTGTGACAACATATTTTTTGGTATTTCTTTAGACCATCTGAAGAAGGAACATTAAATGGTGAGTCAATGTGGTAGATTTCATGTGGAAAAAAATGAGGATCATGTATGATTTATTATAGCAAATACTATATTAACTGTAGATAAGAAATTTTAGACTTCATGTTTTAAAAAGCCAGTGCAGTACAAAGTACTTCCTTCAACTAGTTTCTTTCCATATAGAAGTTTCACAAACATTAAGTCACCGTGTGAATGATGATCTCTTTACTACCACCCTTCAGCTCCATCCCTGCAACCAGCCTGCTTCTTCCCTGCATTCCCTGTTGTAGTGAAAGATGCTCTTTCAGTTAGCTGTGTAAAACCTGGCCCCCTTGACCTTGCACTCACAAAGTCTTGTTGTAATTACCTCCTGAATATCTGTAGAATTCATCCTCTACTAAATATCCTGCTGTTGTTCTTAGTTCAGAACTTCATCATTTTTTTAAACCTTTTACTGAAGTACATAATACATATATATAGAAAAGTGCACATAAGCCTCCAAGTGAGTGAATTCTCACTGAGTATACCCATGTAGTTCATTGACCCCCAGATCCCAAAACAGAATATTGCCAAGATCCCAGCTCCTTGTGTCCTCTTCTTATTAGAACCCCTACTCCAAAATGAAACAGTAGATTAGATCATGTGTATGTATGGAGTATATATATGGAATCATATAATATGTACTGTTTTGTTTATGGCTTCCTCCTAACATGCTTAATGAGATTTCATCAGTATTTCTATGTGTAGTGGTAGTTTATGCATTCTCACTACTTACTACATAGGATTTCCTTGTGAAATTACTAAATTTACTTATCCATTCTATTTGATGGGCATTTCTGTAGCTTCCATTGTATGGCTATTATGAATAGTGCTGTTAGGAGCATTCTTGTTTGTGTTGTTTATTATACCTAGGAGTGGGATTGCTGGGTAGTAAAATATGCATATGTTCACAGTTAGTACTGTAGTTACTGCCAAATAGGTTTCCAAAGGGGTTGTGTCAGTTTGTCCTCTCTTCTAGTCTACTATTCTGCCACTAAAATGATTCTTCTGAAGAGTCTGATCTTGTCACTCCTCTGCTTTACACTTGCTCCACTATTGTTGCATAAAACCCAGTGCCCTTCCTTAGCATGGCATATTTGGCTCTTAACAATCTGGTATTCCTTCTGTAGCTTTACTTCCTGCAGAGATGTCTGTACTCTTTCTTATTCACTTGCAATCTAGGTTGCATGTCTGAATACTTGCAGAGAATCATTTTTATAGTGACATATAACTACAGAACTAGAATAATTTGGAGTGAGATCTGGGTAGGTGTATGTTGAAAAAGCCCCACAAATGATTCTTATATCAGCCTTCATCCTCTCTTCAGCCAGGAGGCATTTGATACCCCCTCCTCTATAGTTACCACACAATCTTAAAACTTACCTAAACTCCTTCTGCAAGACAATAGGTTCTTTTTTCATTTATATTCTAGACACTTACCATAGCAGATTCCATTTATTTTTCATCTTTCTCACTACAATTTAAAAGTAAAGTCCTCTGATGGAGGGAGATTTGACTTGAGGTAGTGAACACACAATACAATGTACAGAGGATGTATCATAGACTGTGCACCTGAAACCTGTATAATTTCATTAACCAATATCACTGCAATAAATTTATTCAATATTTAAAAAATTTTTTTGTTGAAGTCTGACCCTGGTCAGTTGGTTCAGTGGACAGAGTGTTGCCCCAGTGTATGGACATCCTGGGTTCAATCCTTGGTCAGGACACACATGAGACGTGACCATCTGCTTCTCTTCCCCTCCCTCTTTTCCTTCTTTCTTCCTCCCCCTCTTGCAGCCAATGACTTGACTGGTTTGAGCATTGGCCCTGGGCACTGAGGATGACTCAGCTGGTCCTAGCATCAGCCTCAGGTGCTGAGGATAGCTCTGTTGATTCAAGCATTGGCCCCAGGCAGGGGTTGCCAGGTGGATCCCAGTTGGGGCACATGCCAGAGTCTATCTCCCCTCCTCTCACTTACAAAAAAAGTAAAGTTGTCAATTATATTTAGAGTGGTGAAGGGGCTTTTTTTGGTATGTTTCACATTCCAGAAGTTCATTTTTTCATGGTCAACCCACTAAAATAGTAACATGGCTACTGGCTCCAGACCCCAAAGATCCAAAACTAAAGATACTTTTTGAGTAGGGAATATGGGGAATAGGAAGAATACAGTTTATGGCAGGAGACTATGAAACGTGCTTTTTCCCTTCCAGGTATCTGAGTGCGCAGTTACCACTAATCTGGCATAATGAAATGGGTTAGTATAGCAGATGATGGACATATTTTTGTTGTTTTGAAGGGAGAACTTATGTGAAGAAAACTCAGGATGTTTATATGAGACTGAGCAAAAGTTTATGCTGCATTAGGACTTTTAAAAGAATCTCATTTGCTTATTTGCTATTTTAGGTCTTGCTTCTCCATTTAAGCCAGTTATGGATACAAATTACTATTACTCAGGTCAGTAATATTAAAAAAAAAAACAAAATTTAATAATATTTTTAGTTTGAGGGAGGGATTTCATTATTTTTTTTTTTATGCAGCTGTGGAGAGAAATAACTTGATGCGATTATCCCAGAGCATTCCATTTACACCTGTGCCTCCAAGAGGTAAATCCAAAAAGTAAAGAAGTGGAAAATGAATGCTTTTATCAGTACGATTTTTAGCTATAATATAGAACATGGGTGGTGACAGAAGAATGATCACATTAAGTATCGATTTCATTTGTTTAATTAGCCTATCACAAGAAACTGATATGTTTAAATTAAAAAAGGAAGTATTGAAGGAATTGAATTTCTGTATTCCTTGCATATCTATTAGCAGTGGTGTAAAAGTTCAGAAAAGCTCTTAATTCATTGTCTAGTAATGAAAACATAGATAAATCAACATCAGAGTGTTTGTGGAACAGAGATTTCTACCCGCCTGTCTAAAAGTTTAATTTAGAAATGTATAGAAGTCTGGTCACTTTTAAAAGTTTTCCTCGAAAATTTTCACAATTTCAAAAATGCTTATGAGAGATATTGGTAGTCTTGATTTCTGAGCATCTTTTGCCCTATATTTATGTTGCAGGTGAACCTGTCACAGTGTATCGCTTGGAAGAGAGTTCGCCCAGCATATTGAATAACAGCATGTCTTCCTGGTCACAGTTAGGCCTCTGTGCCAAAATAGAGTTTTTAAGTAAAGAGGAGATGGGAGGAGGTTTACGGAGAGCCGTCAAAGTACAGTGTACCTGGTCAGAGCATGATATCCTCAAGTCAGGGCATCTTTATATTATCAAATCTTTTCTCCCTGAGGTGGTTAACACATGGTCAAGTATTTACAAAGAAGATACAGTTCTACATCTCTGTCTCAGAGTAAGTGTTAGTGAATGCATAACAGTGGAACATTATTTAAGCTTCATGTTTTTACTTCTAAATATAATAAACCAAGTAAAATCTTCGTTTTAATGTTGAACAGAGTTTATTTTTTCTGTTCTATAGGAAATTCAACAACAGAGAGCAGCACAAAAGCTCACATTTGCCTTCAACCAAATGAAACCCAAATCCATTCCGTATTCTCCAAGGTAAATCTTTAAATTTTTTTTGGATCTTTCAATGTTGTGTGGATAATATTCTCTTTTGACCTTATTAATGCTGAATATGTGATTACTCATTTGAAAGATCAAATAAAATTTTATTAACAAAACTGCTAGTAATATCTATAACTATTTTTCACAAGGTTCCTTGAAGTTTTCCTGCTGTATTGCCATTCAGCAGGACAGTGGTTTGCTGTGGAAGAATGCATGACTGGAGAATTTAGAAAATACAATAACAACAACGGTGATGAGATTATTCCAACTAATACACTAGAAGAGATTATGTTAGCCTTTAGCCACTGGACTTATGAATATACAAGAGGGGAATTACTGGTACTTGATTTACAAGGTAAATTTATTAAAATATTGCTAAACTAGCCTGACCTGCAGTGGCGCAGTGGGTAAAGCATCGACCTGGAACACTGAGGTTACTGGTTCGAAACCCCAGGCTTGCCTGGTCAAGGCACATATGGGAGTTGATGCTTCCAGCTCCTCCCCCTTCTCTCTCTCTCTCTCTCTCTCTCTCTCTCTCTCTCTCTCTCTCTCTCTCTGTCTCCTCTCAATAAAATGAATAAATAAATAAAAATTAAAATATTGCTAAAGTGAAATTGTGCAGTAAGTTCTCACCTATACTTGTGAATAATGAACAGAAATCTAATTTACAGGTAGGTAAAAATCTTAGGTCAGTAGAATCTTTTAAAATTAAGTCAGGAACAGCCATAGTATATAGCCATCAGGGCCCCTGAATCATGGATCTGGCTATCTTAATTTTTATTTAGGCAATACTGATGTTTTGATTAGCAAAAACATGTAAAATTCCCTATTTTACTGTTACACTTGTAACCTTAGTCTTTTAAAAGTATGAAGACTGTTTCTTTAAAACAGTAAGGAGTATCTCTGTTGTTCCTGCTGTTTATCTCGTACTGTGAACTGAACTACCTAAATATTTAGTAGATTAAAACAGTTATTTTATTTGCTTATAGTGCTTTGGTTGGGGAATTTGGATGGGACATAGTAGGGATGGCTCATCTCTGCTGTCCCCTTGGAGGGTTTAAGTGGATAAGCACTAGATTGTGCAGCTTGACTAAAATCCAATGTCTGAGGTCTCTGTTCAGCCACAGCTGAATTCCTCAGTTCTCCACCAAGTGATCTCTCCACGTGACTAGCCAGTTTTTGCTTTCTCGTAGCACCAAAGTTTTAGGTAGTTAGACTTCTTATGTGGTAGCTAGCTTCTTCCAGAGAGAAAGCAGAAACTTTTAGAGCCAGGCCCAGAACTGGCCCAGATCCATTCTGCCACATTTTACTGGTCAGGGCAAGTAATAAGGACATCCCAGATTCAGAAGGTAGAGAATAGATTTCAGCATTTGGTGCGTGGAGCAGCATGTTACACAGGAGGACAAAACTGATCACAGCCATCTTTGTAGACAGTATATCATTCCCATAAAAGAAAAAAAATTGTGACTGGGAGAGAGCAGATTTGCTTAGTGTAATATCTTTACTACTCCATGGCAGGGTCAGAAAAAAGTTGAGTAGCTGCCAGCTCTACCTGGATGATACTTTTACATTAACGCTTTCATAATTTTTTCCATAAAGAGAAGTCTTAATTTCAAATATCAACACAGACCAAATTGCAAAGTCACATAGGAAGCAATTCAGAAAATTTATCACTTGATGACTTCTTTCATTATATAGATAAAAATATAAAATAATTGTTGAAAAGCAAACAGTTGGTATTGAAAGAAAAATCTGTAAAAATAATTTTTTTCAGTAGTTCATCATTTTACATAAATGTTAAAATGATATATAAATCTAATATGAAAATCTGGTGTATATTATTAGACTAACCCAGTGATGATGTGAAAAGGATCTTAAAGTATATTCCTAAATAAGTATTTATCTCCAAACTTGTAGGAAGTGAACTACAAAGATTTTGTCTGAACTTATTAATTTAGAGACAGGAAGGAAAGAGATGAGGAACATCAAGTTATAGTTGCGGCACCTTAGTTGTTCATTGATTGCTTTCTCATGTGTTGCCTTGACCAGGGGGTTCTAACTGAGCCAGGGACCCCTTGTTTTAAGCCAGCGACCTTTGGGTTCAAGCCAACTACTATGGGATCATGTCTGTGATCCCACGCTCAAGCTGGTGAGCCTGTGCTCAAGCTGAATGATCCTACACTCAAGCCAGCGACTTCAGGGTCTTGAACCTGGATCCTCAGCATCCCAGGCAAACGCTTTATCCACTGCACCACCGCCTGGTCAAGCCTTTTCTTATTTTTAATCATTTTGTTTTGTGTTGTGGTTTTTCTTCTAGGAGCATGAGCGTATGTGTGTGGGGTTGTGGGTGTGTGGCATCTTCTGGGTCATTACCGATAAATCTGAATTATCCTTATTTTAATAGCTGCATGATGGTCTCTAGTGTGGAGGCATAACATGATTTTTGCCAATCTGATGAGTAGAAAGTAGTATCATGTTTTGATTGTTTTTATTAGTTTGTGAAATTGTAACCATTTTATTAGATTCATTCTAATAGGTTAAATACTTGTGATTATATATATCAGTTGATGTTCTTTACTTACAAGAAATAAGAGATGATATATACTGAAAAGATTTAAGCATACTTTAAACACCTCTTAGGAGGGCTGGAGGTAAAGGAAGTTCACAATCTCACAGTCTTACTCTTTTTTTTTTTTTTTTTTTTTTAATTTTATATAGAGACAGAGAGAGAGTCAGAGAAAAGGATAGATAGGGACAGACAGACAGGAACGAAGAGAGATGAGAAGCATCAGTCATCAGTTTTTCATTATGACACCTTAGTTGTTCATTGATTGCTTTCTCATATGTGCCTTGACTGGCGAGGCCTTCAGCAGACTATGTAACCCCTTGCTCGAGCCAGCAACCTTGGATCTAAGCTGGTGAACTTTGCTCAAACCAGATGAGCCTGCATTCAAGCTGGCGAACTCGGGGTCTCGAACCTGGGTCCTCCGCATTCCAGTCCGACAATCTATCCACTGCGCCACGGCCTGGTCAGGCACAGTCTTATTCTTTATCTGAATCTTTTTTTTTTTTGTCTTTTTCTCTGTAAAAAAAAATTTATTTTTTATTTTTTGGTATTTTTCTGAAGTTGGAAATGGAGAGGCAGTCAGACAGACTCCCGCATGCGCCCAACCGGGATCCACCCTGCTTGCCCACCAGGGGGTGATGCTCTGCCCATCTGGGGCGTCGCTCTGTTGCAACCAGAGCCATTCTAGCGCCCGAGGCAGAGGCCACAGAGCCATCTCCAGTGCCCAGGCCAACTTTGCTCCAATGGAGCCTCGGCTGCAGGAGGGGAAGAGAGAGACAGAGAGGAAGGAGAGGGGGAGGGGTGGAGAAGCAGATGGGCGCTTCCATGTGCCCTGCCCGGGAATCGAACCCAGGACTCCTGCACGCCAGGCCGATGCTCTACCACTGAGCCAACTGGCCAGGGCTTTATCTGAATCTTTTTAATGAAGATGTAATAATACAGGATGTGAGGCATCCTGTATTACATAAATTACAAAAGTAGGTTTCAAGTTATGAGTACACAAAATAGTTTATGCTTGTATTATTAGTTATGGTATTATTTTCCACATGAACATCTGTAAACCTACTTTTGCCTCACTCAATGTTAGTGTGTGATTTTTTAAAATCCAGAACACTTTTTTTTCCCAAAGTGAGAAGCAGAGATGGGGTGAGGGGAGGCAGACAGACAGACTCCTGCATATGCCTGACCAGGATTTACCTGGCATGCCTACCAGGGGGCGATGCTCTGCCCATCTGGGGCGTTGCTCTGTTGCAATCAGAGCCATTCTAGCGCCTGAGGCAGAGGCCACAGAGCATTCCTCAGCACCTGGGCCAACTTTGCTCCAATGGAGTCTTGGCTGTAGGAGGGGAAGAGAGAGAGAGAAAGAAGGGAGAAGGGGAAGAGTGGAGAAGCAGATGGGCGCTTCTCCTGTGTGCCCTGGCCGGGAATCAAACCCAGGACTTACACATGCAGGCTGAGGCTCTACTGCTGAGCTAACTGGTCAGGGCAACACTTTTTTTTTTTAATTTTCCTGGCCGGTTGGTTCAGTCATAGAGCATCAGCCCAGCACGTGGAAGTCCTGGATTCCATTCCAGTCAGAGCATACAGGAAAAGCAACCATCTGCTTTTCCACACCTCCCAAAGCCCTCCCCTTCTTTGTGTCTGTCTGTCTCTCCCCCCCTCCCCCCCAGCCATGGCTTGAATGGTTCAGGCAAGTTGGCCCGGGTACTGAGGATGGCTCCGTGGCCTCTGCTCAGATGCTAAAAATAGTTCAGTTACCTAGCAACGGAGCAGCAGCTCCAGATGGGCAGAGCATTGCCCTGTAGGGAGGGGGCTTGCTGGGTGGATCCCAGTCAGGGTGCATGCAGAAGTCTGTGTCTCTGCCTCCCTGCCTCCCCGCCTCTCATTTAACACACCCATCTCTCACTTAACACACACACAAAATAATTACTTACTGATTTTAGCACAACAGGAAGGGGGAGAGAGACAGGAACATCAGTCTGTTCGTGTGTGTGCCGTGACCTGGGATTGAACTGGCAACCTCTGCATCTCAGGACAATCCTCTAACCAGCCAAGCTATCTAGCCAGGGCAAAACTCCAAAACACTTTTAAAGTGACTTACAGATTATGCCCTTTACAAACTTAGTTCTTTGTTAACTGAGGTCAAACAATGGCAAATTGTGTAGACTGTTGACATAGGCACATATTTGCTTGCAACCTTGGTCCTGTTGCATCAGAAGCTTGTGCCATCAGGAGCTCACGTGTATACCTGCCACCTCGAACATTTAACTCTGAGTCACATCGCTGGTTCCTGTTGCAAAGTTGAAGTAGTAAGTCAAGTTATGAAATATTGAGAGAAAAACTACACTCTTTTGAATAATTTACCATCATTTAAATGTTGATGCTGTAAAACCTCTCCTGACTATATTATACAAATGTCAATGTTTTACATCAATCGTAATATAAATGATCTTTTTTACATATACGTATAAAGGTGTGGGTGAAAATTTGACTGACCCATCTGTGATAAAAGCAGAAGAAAAGAGGTAATACATTTTAATAATTTCATTAAGATAGTTTTATAATTTCAAGTTCTACATTTCTACTTGCATAAGCTAACTTTTTTTAATTTGAACTACCAATGCCATAGGTCCAGTGATATGGTTTTTGGCCCAGCAAATCTAGGAGAAGATGCAATAAAAAACTTTAGAGCAAAACATCACTGTAATTCTTGCTGTAGAAAGCTTAAACTTCCAGGTAAACATTTTCTTAATGAGTATGTTACTATTACTTTTTAAGGCCAGAGGCTCAAATACACATTGTTGGTTATATATGGACCTATGTTCTCTTTCAGTACTTACAAAAATATAATGTTCATTCATTTAATATGTATTTATTATGTGTCTGCTAGATGCTAGGAATCGTGCTAGATGCTGACAATATAATAAGGGACTTGACAAACATGGTACCTGCGCTCAATGGAGTTTATTCAAATCTTGAAAACTGATAAGATTAAACAGGGAGTTAATTATAGAACTGTCATTAATGCCAACCAAAAAATAAAATAAGACAACTAAGTAGATCACTTAACAGAAAACTAAGAGTTCAAGGAATGCTACTTGGAGAACTGACAGCTTTGCCTAAACCTGAAAGATGAATAGACTTTCATGTTAGTCTATCAGAGAGTTGGGAAAAGTTTTCCATGAAGTAGGAGTAGGAACTACAGATACATATTCTCACATGATAGTAACTTGATCTTTGTAGATGAAGAATTAAAAGTTATTGAATTGTAAGTTATGCATAAACCAGTGGTTCTTACCTTTTGGGGTGCATCAGAATTTCTTGTAGAACTTTTAAAAATAATTAAAAATATCTGCTACTCATCCTTGAGCTATATTTTTAAAAGTCTCTTTCATTATGACCAAATTTGTAGTAGTTAAGATCTTGGGCTTAGGAGCCACACTGTATGGCCCCAGAGTATCTGTATCATAGAAGGCCCCCTGCCTTTTTATTAGGATTAAATGGGATGGATTTTGTGACATACTTAAAACAGTGCCAGGGCATGTAATTGGTACTGTTTTTATTTTTTTATTTATCTATTATTTATTTATTGTGACAGGGACAGAGAGGGACAGAGAGAGGAACAGACAGGAAGGGAGAGAGATGAGAAGCATCAATTCTTTGTTGCGGCAGCTTAGTTGTTCATTAATTGCTTTCTCATGTGTGCCTTGAACGAGAACTACAGCAGACCGAGTGACCCTTGCTCAAACCAGGGGCCTTGGGCTGAAGCTGACAACCTCGAGGTTTTTAACCTGAGCCCTCCACGTCCCAGTCAGACGCCGGGCTGACACTCTACCACTGAGCCAACCAGCCAGAGCCTAGCCTTAATTATTTCTGATTTAAACTCCACAGTCATTTGACTTGTTCTTTCCTTATATGTGATATGTCATTATAATCTATCTCCTTTCAAGATTAGTTAGTTCTTTGTCTTAGGTTTTAGCATTGTGATTCTAATATATCGAGTTGTAGCTTTCTGCTTTAAGTTTATTTCATTTTTGAATTTGTATGTTTGTGATTTTTATTAACTTTAGGGAGGTTTTAGCTTTTAGTTCTTTAAATATTTGTTCTTCATCAGTCTCTTTCATGCCTTTTCAGGCTCCCATAATAAGAATGTTAGACCTTTTAATATTGTTCCCCAGGAGCTTGAGACTGATTTGTCCATGGTTACATTATTCATTAACAAGATTATCATCTGGGCTTGAATTATAATTGTGTTTTTCGCCATTTTTCTTTGTGTACAGTACAGCTACAAATATGTTCACATTCCCTAAATCCATACTGGCATGTGGTTGCAAAATTTATCAAAAATTATTCTTGCAGCCCTGGCTGGGTGGCTCCATGGATAAAGCTTTATTCTGGTACTCCAGCTTCACAGGTTCAAGTCCCAGTCAGGACACATGAGAAGCAGTTATATATATTTGGATCATTGAATGTAAGCTGTTACTCAAACAGTTTATATTCTGTATATCAGTTCTATTTTTTATAAAGATAAAGGTATAAGATTATATGCATGATTATGGTTTAACTTATAAGTTTGATATTTATTATCTGATCATTTGAGTATTATTTAATATTACCTTATTATATATAAATTTTATACTGCATTCAGTTTTCAATTCTGCAACTATTGTATTATGTGCCCATAACTCCCTAAGTGATTTCATCCTCTTCCATAGCTATAAATGCAGTCTGCAGACTGATGTTATTAAACTGACCTGAAGTCTTAACTTCTTTCTTGAGCTCCTGTCTCATACTTAGTTTTCTGCATTTCAACTTGGATACCCTAAAGCATTTTTATAAATAACATGTTCGTGATAGAACTTTTGATTTTTATTTCCCACCCTTACTCAACAAACTCTGCTTCTCCATTTAATTAATGGTTACCCAGTCCGTCAGGCTGAAAACCTAAAAGCTATTCCTTTTTTTGTCTCACCTTTCATAGCCAATCTGCCAATTTCTGTCTACTCTAATTCTGAAATCGCCATAGAATTTATCCATTTATCTTCAATTGCGACATTTTGTTTCCTGGATTCTTGCCACTTGTCCCCTAACAAGACTTCACATAACAATTAGAATAGCCATTTAAAACAAATCTGATTATGTTTCTCCCTTAAGGCTGCTTAATAACTTTCAGTGGATCTACATTTTAGTCTGAACTCTTTACCATAGCTTGTATCCCATACGTCAGGGATCAGGAAATTTTTTGTAAAAAGCAGGATAGCAAATATCTTAGGCTTTGTGGGCCGTGTGGCCTGTCACAGCTACCTAGTTCTACCAGTGTAATGCAGAAATAGCCATAGATAGTCTATAAACAAATGATCGTGGCTTCATTCCAGTTATATACTATTCATAAAGAATAGCCAGCCAGGCCTGACCTGTGGTGGCACAGTGGGATAAAGCATCAACCTGGAACACTGAGGTCGCCGGTTCAAAACCCTGGGCTTGCCTGGTCAAGGCACATATGGGAGTTGATGCTTCCTGCTCCTCCCTCCCCCTTCTCTCTCTCTCTCTCTCTCTCTCTAAAAAAAAATAGCCAGCCAGATTTGGTCCATAGACTATAGTTTTATAACCAGTGGTGGGATTCAAATAATTTGAGAACTGGTTCTCTGCCCTAATGACCATTTTAAGTATAAAAATATATATATATATATATATATATATATACACACACACACACACACACCAAAAGGTAGTGAGTTATTTCATGCACTTAATACTTAAATATGAACAATAAAAAAGGTATACAAAACTAGATTGTTATGAGTTTTAAAATATTAATGAAAAAATATTAAATAATATCTGACCAAAAAAAAACCCCAATAAGACTGTTATTTAAGATATTTCCATATTGCTTCTTGATTGGCGCCCTCACTTGCAATTTTTTTCACCTATGCACGGAATAAACATTACTACAGGTGCTTAGAATACGCTGTTGCACAGATGAACATTCAAAAAGAGTAGGAATGTAAATTTGTGGTTTCCACATTGGGCGGCTGCCCAGGGGCCCCCACCTTAGAGAGAATCCTGATTACAGGGGACATTTTAACCGGTTCACTGAGCTCAACAAAAAATTAGACATCGGTTCTGCTGAACTCATACAAACCAGCTAAATCCCAGCACTATTTATAATCTTTTGCAATTAACTATTTGACATCATTTTGCATTAGTCTTCCACTCATTTACTACGTGCAATCCATACTGTTTTCTCAACATTCCTTGAACACACCAAGTCCCTATCCTTCTTACAAGTCTGCAGTTTATCTCCCTCTGCATAGAAACACTCTTCTAGAGCTTTGATAGTCACTTCTCAATATTCAGGTCTTTAGTCAGATGTTACCTCCTATGGCTTTTCTGCCCTGCCCTGTGTAAAAGGATCATTTTACACTGTCATTTGGCCCTCATCACACTGATTATTTTAAAGGTTACTACTTATAGTTCTGTCATTTTTCTGTTTGTCTTTCGTTACCCACTAGACTATAAAGTCCATGAGAGCAGGACCTTGTTTGCCTTGTTTGTTCATCGCTGTTTCCACACTTAAGAGGAGCTATTGACTCATGGCCAGAATGTAATAATTATTTGATAAGTGAATGAATGATTTTCTTTTTATGTGTATAAATTTTGTGACTTTTGAATTTATAACAACCTGGTAGAAAATGGATCTGGCATGTTTAGAGGAAAATTAATATAGAAATGTTCTTAATTTTTCATTTCTAAGAAAAACTGACTTTTTGTTGTTGTTATTGGGTGGTAAATACAGACCTGAAGAGGAATGACTATACACCTGATAAAATTCTGTTTCCTCAAGATGAGCCTTCAGATTTGACTCTTCAGCCTGGAAATTCTACCAAAGAATCAGAATCAACTAATTCTCTTCGTCTGATGCTATAACTGAATCATTGGTTTGCCTGCACCTCACAACTGTGTTACTGTGTCACTTTTCCTTCAGGAGGAAATTGTTTGGTAATATAAACAAGTGTGTGCAAGTTGAATATGCCAACTCTGGAACAGTTAAAAGGTCAAATAGTTTTTTGGTGGTTGTTGTTTTTTGTGTTTTTTTTCTTAACCTGATTAAATTAGTCAATGAGGAATTCTGTATAAGATACAGCCAGCAGCTGTTAAGTTTTAAAGGTAAAGGAAAATTAGTATTTGTAACTTTTTTAAAAGGGCTCTTTTAAAAAGCAGAGGACTTCATTTGACTTTGTTCTCATGAGAGTGGTAGCTCTCTGTCTTGTGGTGCAATACCATTAACCAAAGTTAGGTGTCAATGCAGATGTGATTGGCAGCTGCTTCGTTGCCATTCAGCTAGCGAAATGAAGCAATCCCCCACCTTTAGGTTAAATGACAGTCATATGTCTTTCTCATTGTGTTTCAGTGTGTTCAGTGATAATGTCACAGTTCCCAGAGGTGCTTGTTGGCCACAGGAAAGTTGATGACCTATTATAATTCTAGATCCACAAGGATAGAAGAGGACTGAGCTGAAAAACATTTTCTAAGAGGGACTTTATGAATCAGGGTTAGGCTCCATATTTAAAGATAGAGCCAATTTTTTGTTAAATAGAGCCCAAATTGTTCAAAAGTAATAGTGGGTCTTTTTAAACATTGTTTTATCAAGTCATTGTTAAGTAGAAGCAGACCATGGTAGAAACCTAAATATATCAGAGGAGAAACTTAACTCATTGTTTAAGAGAAGTTACCTCATGAGAAAAGTTAAACTACTTTTTTCCTATCTATACCTGTAATGATAACCTGGAAATTACATACTTCTCCAAAGATTATGTTGACCAGTATACCAAATCAGAATGTAAACATGAACTCTTGCATCTATTTAAAATTGTGTAGGAACATCTATCTGAACATGACTTTTGTTTGTGGTACTTATTTAAGAAATTGATTTGGATTATCATGTTGGAAGATTGCAATGCAACTTTATACCAATAAAATGTAATTTAACTGTCCCAGATATTTGTTGAATACTCAACAATAAGGAAAGCTTTGCTCTGACTGAAGTTTTATGCTTTGGTTTTTTATTTTTCATTTTTGCTTGTTTCCTAGGTACTAATTTTACTTTTTATTTGGGAGGGAGCAGTGTAAGTCTTATTTGTATTCAGTAGTGTATCTCATAGATACAGATGAGGCAAGAAGAGAGAAGCTGTTTAAATAGTGTTTAATATTGATGGGGGGGAGGAAAATGTATCAAAGATATTATACTATATACATTTTGTATATCATTAAATCTTTAAGAGAAATTAAATAAATTTATTCTTGTTTACAGATGTGTGTTGAGTTTAATCATTCTGGAAAATAACATTTTCAGAGTGTTAATTTGTCTTCAGAGTATCAAGTTTTTAAATGAAACATTTGTGTACCTCTGCTTTTTGCACATCTCTTCTGTACAGTGTTTAAAATGATTTTGTTTTCCTACTGTGTTGGGTTTTTTTTTTTTTTTTTTGTATTTGTTTTTAATCTGATTCTTATGTCCGAAAATGGAAATGTGTGGGCATCTATAATATTAACTTCATTTTTACAAGATGATTACAATAGTGAACATTTATTTAGTACTTAGTATGTGCCAGGCATTACTCTAAATACATTACATGTTAAGCCATTTAATCCTCATAACAGTCCTCTGAAGTAGGTATTGTTATTCTATTTTGTCAATTAGAAATTCAAAGCATTAAGTGAAGTAACTTATAATGATTAATTAGCAGCACTAGGATTTTTTTTTTTTCTACAGAGACACAGAGAGGGTTAGATAGGGACAGACAGACAGGAATGGAGAGAGATGAGAAGCATCAATCATCAGTTTTTCGTTATGACACCCTAGTTGTTCATTGATTGCTTTCTCATATGTGCCCTGACCGTGGGACCGGTAACGAGCAGACCAAGTAACCCCTTGCTCCAGCCAGTGACCTTGGGTCCAAGCTGGTGAGCTTTGCTCAAACCAGATGAGTTCCCGCTCAAGCTGGTGACCTCAGGGTCTGGAACCTTGGCTCTCCGCATCCCAGTCTGACGCTCTATCCATTGTGCCACCGCCTGGTCAGGCAGCACTAGGATTTAAACACAGGCCAACTGGCTTTAATCTATGCTCTTAAGCCCCATGCTGTATTGACTTAGCCCATACAAAAGAATATTTTAAAATGCAAGGAAAAATATAAAAATTACCCTTCTTTCCCACTTTTAAGTTGAACTGTGTTGGTTTCCTAGGTACTGACTTTTTACCTCACTAGACTGGACACCTTGCAGAAGAAAAGATTCTTAGAGTGTTTCTCTACCATAGCACCTGTAAAGCCAGCAGCCCTGCCACCATCACAGCCACCTGGCCTCTGCAGGTTTGCATTTGATTTTAGACAGATGGTAATGAAACAATGGAGCCAAGAACTAGTGGGCCATTAGCTTTAATCCTAGCTTGCACTTCGTGGGCAAGAAATACACACAGTGGGAAAACATTTCCCTTTCCATTCAGGGCTCCCAAAGCCACTGACTTATCCAAGTTTCCTAGAATCAACAGTTTCTAGCTCACCAGACTTATTCACCTCTGTTCCCCATCTCCTTCTCTCTGCACAAACTACACAAACTGGCTTCTCCTTCAGCACTTTGCCATCTTGGCTGCTTCTCCCCTCCTCCACATGGCATTTGTCTGCTCTCTCCTCTAATGCTAATCTCCGGAACGGAGAGAGAGCAAGCTTCTGGTCTGCCCCACTTTATAGTGTAGAAACCAAAACCTTTAATCCAATATACAAACAAGGAAGTCTCTGATACAAAGTCATTTATCTGAGGCATAATGGGATTCCTCATGAGAGTGCACCACCCCACATCATGCAACAGTCAAGGGTGTGGGGACAAGCTTAGTGTTGAGATCTTAGTATTAAAAAGGTGGTAATGACCCTGCCTGCTTACAGCCTGTCCCCCACACCCAATGCAAATTATAAGCGAGCAAACATATACATCATATTTACAAACTTATTTCACCAACAGCACCAAACACCTGATATCATTCATACATGGTTTGAGATAAGCACACCATTAAAAAAAATAGGAATTTTAAAATGTTTTTCATCAATACCAAACTCTCTTAAGGAATATAGACCGCAGTGATATAGTTGGTGTAGTCAGGCAAGAGTGATAAGGTGCCAAGAACCTATAAAACAGCATTAGCAACATCATTTTAAAGAGGAAAAGTCAGGCCTCTTACCCACTCCTTTCTGTGGAGAAAGGAAAGAAGAATGCAGGAGGCAGGGTTTGCAAGGGCAGCTGGGTCAGCTAAGTCATAATTTAACTACAGAGCAAGGAAGATGGAACTTATCCGAGAATCCCTTCACTTCTCTTAAAAGTCTTTAAGGTGTAGCAATGTTCTCCTTTTGATAGATCATATAGATCAGTGGTCCCCAACCTTTTTTGGGCCACGGACCGGTTTAATGTCAGAAAATATTTTCACGGACCGGCCTTTAGGGTGGGACAGATAAATGCGCAAAATAAAATTATGAGACCGGCGTAAAATCTGGTATTTTTAAATATAATTGTCAAACTTACGAGACAAGCGTCAAGAGTGAGTCTTAGATGGATGTAACAGGGAATCTGGTCATTTTTTAAAAATAAAACATCGTTCAGACTTAAATATAAATAAAACGGAAATAATGTAAGTTATTTATTCTTTCTCTGTGGACCAGTACCAAATGGCCCACGGACTGATTCCGGTCCACAGCCCGGGGGTTGGGGACCGCTGCTATAGATAAACGTTGTAAAAAGGCAGTAAAATACAATGAGCTTGTTAATGAGACTAATGATTTTAGTACCATGTTCCCCCTCCTCCCAAGCCCAGCCAGTGTGTAATTTGATCTATAAAAAGGGGCCTCAGAGCTGTGTGGGGGGCTACAGGATTTGGATTCATCTTAGCCCCCTGTAGTTGCCGGTCAATAAACTCAAAAATTCATCTGGACTTGGTGTTTTTGTGGAACTTGTTGGTCACCTTACAACGAGTACCAATAAATAGCTGCTCTTCACTTAGAAGAGAGGTGAAGTAATTATTTTCAGAAAAGGATGCATCTGTGGCCAGGGATTTTTATGCTCTTATTTACGGTATCAGTTCTGATTGATTCCTAGCTGGGTTTCACACAAGGCATCTGTATCTGCAGAACCCAGATCTTCAGACCTGTCACAACTAGTGTTTAGTTAAGTGCTCTGTAATTCTGTATTAGGGTGAAACCTCTCTACCAGCTTATGCCTGTCTCAAAACTAGATTGTCTAGCCTGACCAGTGGTGGCACAGTGGATAGAGCATCGACCTGGAATACTGAAGACCCAGGTTTGAAACCAAGAGGTCGCCAGCTTGAGCTTGTGATCACAGACATGATCCCAAGGTCTCTGGCTGAAGTCCAAAGTTGCTGGCTTGAACAAGGGGTCAAGGTACATATGAGAAGCAATCAATGAACAACTGAAGTGATACAACTATGAGTTGATGTTTCTCATCTCCTTTCCTGTTTGTCTTTCTATCACTTAAAATAAAAAGATTGTATATTACCCAGAGCTGTCTACTTTCATATTTCAGTGCCTTGCTAGAATTAGTAGCATAGAATTTAAGTGCTTAATTAAATGCATGTTAAGAGAAATACCGCAGAATATTTCTAATATTAGAAAATCTGCAAGCTTTCTAGGAAAAGTCCCAAGCTAATGTTTTGATTATCTCTGGACTATGTTTTCTTTATAGGTGCTGCAGAAATTCCAGAAAGCAGAGTATCGTCCTGGGGTTCATGATTTCACCTTGGTGAGCATGAGCAGGCAGGGTTGTTAGGAAAGCAACCTACTCCAGCTTTCAGTGAATAGCACCAATCAAGCAGGTACTTTTTTTCATGCCCTGCCCCACACCACATTAGCATTCTCCTTTACAGTCATGTGCCGCATAACAAAGTTTCAGTTGATGACATACTGCATATTCCAGGATGATCCATAGATGAATGTTTTTCAACTCCTAGTCCTCCAGAATTCATGCCAGTCCAGGAAAAAGTTAACAACCCTGATGTATGAACATTACAGAGCCAATGATTCTCGTAACCTTCATACATTATCAGGGTGGTTAACTGTTCCGTGGACTGGCACCGGTCTGTGGACCAGCAGATGAAAAACACAGCTTTCAAAAACTACTTGTTTAGTCTTAGTGTTGTCTCAAGAATATGTACAGTTACCTTAAAAGGCTATTAAAATAAGTCCCAGTAATCAAGACATTGTGTTACAGCAGTTTTCAACATTTTTACATTTGGGGCCTGGTGAAAATAGAATTATTTCGGGGACTGCTAAGGCAGAAATCACCCTGAGCACAAACCAGTTTGACTAAGATCTTTGGGTCTGTAGTCTTCATACATCAGGGTGATTAACTCCTTCGCAGACCAGCACTAAATTTCTGGCGCACTGGACCATGGACTGGTGGTTGGCAAACACGGGTACAGCATATAAAATAGAATTAAGAGTCCAGAAGTTTATAGTTAATTGATTTTTGACAAGGGTGCCAGTACACCTCAGTGGGGAAAATACAGTCTTCTCAATAAAATATGCTAGAACAATTAAGCGCATGCGAAGAATGAAGTTAACACCACTTCATACCATATACAACAACTCGAATCAAAAACTTAAATATAAGAACCAAAATCAGCCCTGGCCGGTTGGCTCAGTGGTAGAGCGTCGGCCTGGCGTGCAGGGGACCCGGGTTCGATTCCTGGCCAGGGCACACAGGAGAAGCACCCATTTGCTTCTCCACCCCCACCCCCTCCTTCCTCTGTCTCTCTCTCTCCCCCTCCCACAGCCAAGGCTCCATTGGAGCAAAAATGGCCCAGGCGCTGGGGATGGCTCCTTGGCCTCTGCCCCAGGCGCTAGAGTGGCTCTGGTCGCGGCAGAGCGAGGCCCAGAGGGGCAGAGCATCACCCCCTGGTGGGCAGAGCTTTGCCCTTGGTGGGCGTGCCGGGTGGATCCCGGTGGGGCGCATGCGGGTGTCTGTCTGTCTCTCCCCGTTTTTAGCTTCAGAAAAATACAAAAAAAAAAAGAACCAAAATCATAAAACTCTTTAGAAAAAAAATACAGAGTAAATCTCTGTAACCATGGATTAGGCAATAATTTTCTCAGGACAACAGAGTAACTAAAGGAAAAATTGAACTTCATAAAAATTTAAAAATTTTGTGCTTCAGGGTACCCTAAACAATGAAAAGACAACTAACAGAATGAGAGAAAATTTTGCAAGTAATATATCTGATAAAGGACTTGTATAAAGAACTTAAAATTCATCAAAAAAAAAGATGACCCAGTTTAACCTAGGCAAAGTATCTAAAAAGGCTTTTCTCCAAAGAAGACATAGATGGTCTAAATACATGAGAAGATACTCTACATCATTAGCATCAGGGAAATGCAGATCAAAACTACTACAACAAAGGACTACTTCACCCACTAGCATAGCTGGAATCAAAACTATTAAGTGTTGGCAAGGATGTGGAGAAATTGGGACTGTCCTATATTGCTGGCAGGAACTTAAGTGGTTCAGCCACTTTGGAAAACAGTTTGCTAATTCCTCTAAAGATTAAACATAGAGTTGTTAGATGACAGCAATTTTACTCCTGTTTATACCACCCTAGAGAACTGAAAATATGTCTACACCAAATCTTGTACACAAATGTTCATAGCAATATAATTGATAGTAGCCAAAATGTGGAAACAACTCAAATGTCCCAACAGATAAATGGTTAATATTCACACAATAGATTTATCTGGCAATAAAAAGCAAGTACTGATGATATTGCCAACATTTATGTTCAATTCTAGACAAACATTTGAGGAAGAGGAGGGGAAGTCTAAAAAAAAGTAATCCTACCTAGGAGAAAAGCAAAAAATAACAGGGAGAGCCTGATTCCTTTCTTTTCTTCATTCACAATGTAGTAGGCCAAAAGATGTTAGTTAAAACCAATCTGCGTAGACCTCAGACCTGTGGGGCAGCAGTGACCTGGCTAGAGGTGTCAGAGAAGCAAGGAGAGGTTGGTGTCTGTGGTATAATAGGGTAGGAATGGCAGCGACAGATTAGTGGCATGCATGATCAAATAAGGAAACATTGAGGATAAGGAGGTACTGAGTACACTTACCACTCAGGTCTATGTTTCTAAATACTGTCCTCTAAAATGAAGCAGGGCTCTAGAGGAATGGATGACCTCAGGACTTGGGCAGGGACAGTACAAGGTAAGTCTGGAAGATCTTGCTGTGCCAAAAAGTAAGGAAGTATGAAAGAAGGATGGGGACAGGTCAGCTGGATACAGAACACATCTCGAAGACAACTTGTACATCAAATAAATAATGACAATACATCCGTTGAAAAAAGTTGGAATTCGGGAGCCCACACTGATTAAAAGAATAAATAAATGGGGAAAGGTGAAAATTCTTTATAGTAGAGGACGAACTGATAGATGTAGTGAGAATAATGGCATTAGGAAAATCACCATTTCAGAATATGTGTGTGACAGTTTGCTGAGGAACAGACCGTTTACATTGTCTCAAAGTCCTCCCTACAAAATACCGATTACAAAGGAGAAAGGTAACTACGTTGGAGGAGCCTGGCCAACTCCACGTTATTTTAGTAATTACAGCTACCATCACCACTGTGGGGACACATCATAAATGTGAGCACTTTCTACAACCCAGTATGAAGAGCAAAACATCACTCGTGATATTCTTAGTGCAAATGCAAAATGTGAATCTGATCATGAAGAAACATCAGACAAAACCAACACTGAGGTATATACTTCAAAGTAACTGGCCAGTAATCTTCAAATATGTTAAGTTCTTGAAAGTCAAGGAGATGCATACATAGGACTATTTCAGGTTGAAGGGCACTAAAGGGACATGCCAACTAAATGTGTGATCCAGCTACACTCTGACCTACAAAAACATAAGTATTTTGTTTTAAACCACTAAGTGTGTGATAATTTGTTACACAGTTCAGAACATTGATACATGGGTAATCATGACCATACATACAAAATGTTGAACAAAAATTAACACAGAATCTAGCAATTCTTGCAAATCTACATCTTATAAACAAGATAGGTTTATCTGAGGAATTGAAGATTGGTTTCATACATGACCATCATCGATATTGCCTGGCCTGGGGCGGCGCAGTGAATAGAGATCCATCCTGGAGTGCTGAGGTTGCCATTTCGAGGCCCTGGGCTTGCCGAGTCAAGGCACATACAACAAGCAACCAATGAACGGCTAGAGTGAAGCAACTACTTTTCATTCCCTACCCCTCCTCTCTCTGTAAAGTCAATAAAATCTTTAAAAAATAATAAAAATAATAATAATAATAAGCATAATAACAGAACAAGGAAGAAAATAAGATCTAATTATCTAAAAAGACAGAAAAACCTGATTACACTCAGTATCCATTTATGATTACAACTCAAGAAAACTATGCCTAGCCTGACCTGTGGTGGCTCAGTGGATAAAGTGTCAACGTGGAATGCTGAGGTCGCCAGTTCGAAATCCCGGGCTTGCCTGGTCAAGGCACATATGGGAGTTGATACCTTCTGCTCCTCCCCCTTTCTCTCTCTCTCCCTTAGCTAAAAAAAATGAATTTAAAAAAAAACTGTGAATAGACCACAAATACCAAATGTCAAATAGCTGCAAGAGATGGTACCTCTAATTGCCAGGGTCCCTTATCCAGGTGCCAAAGAATGACTATTCTTAATGTCCTTGTCTAGCCTTTGAATATACATATGTTTTTAAAACCATTTAGACATAAATGGGGTGCATAATACATCCAAACACTTCAGCACCTTGCTTTTTTGACTGACCAGTAATATGGTTGGAGATAAATCTATATTACAAGTATATCAACTGAATTCTTGTTTCTTTAACTTTTTACTTAGAGATAATTTCACACTTATAGAATAGTACAAAGAAATCCAGTGACCCTTCCCCCAGGTTCACCAATTGCTGACACTTGGCTGTGTTTGTTTTGTACTTGTTTAATGACTCCCCATTCCCTCCTTTGCTCAGGTGTGTCTGTCTGTGGGTGTCCTGGACCATGTAGAGCAGGTTGCATATACCATGACCCTACATCTGCCAGTGTGTATTTCCTAAGAACAATGACATCCTCTTTCATAAACAGTGTAATTTTATAGGGTTCAATATTAGTATAAAACTATTTGTATGTAATCCACATTCAGATAGCATCAGTTGTACTGATAATATCCAGTTAAAGCAATTTTTTTTCTGATTCAGGATCCCATTGAGGATTATTTGTCTTATCTCTCTAGTTTTATTTAATGTGGGATTTCCTGACATTGCTATTTTTGAAGACTTTTTTTTTATTACTTCCTTCATTTTACTTGATGCAGAATTGAGAAAAGAGAAATTGGATTGGCCTTGAAGTCTGTTTCTTGACCTACTCCCTACACAGTGATTTTCAACTGGTGTGCCACAAAAATTTTTAAAACGTGCAATACCTAGTCTGACTCGTGGTGGCACAGTGGGGCATTGACTTGGAATGCTGAGGTCACCAGTTCAAAACCCGGGGCTTGCCAGGTCAAGGCACATACTAGAAGCAACTGCTTCTCACTCCTCTCTCCCCTCCCCTTCCTGCTTCTCTCTCTCTTTCTCCTCTCTATAAAATCAACAAATTAAAAAATTTTTTTCTTGACCCTGGCTGGTTGACTCAGTGGTAGAGTGTTGGCCCAGCGTGTTGAAGTCTGGGGTTTGAATCCCAGCCAGGGAACACAGGAGAAGCACCCATCTGCTTCTCCATCCCTCCCCCTCTCCTTCCTCTCTGTCTCTCTCTTCCCCTCCCACAGTCAAGACTCCATAGGAGCAAAGTTGGCCCGGGTATGAGATTCGTTCCATGGCCCCTTCCTCAGGCGCTAGAATGGCTCTGGTTGCAATGGAGCAATGCCCCAGATGGGCAGAGCATCGCCCCCTAGTGGGCTTGCTGGGTGGATCCCAGTCAGGTGCATGCAGGAGTCTGTCTGCCTCCTCACTTCTCACTTCAGAAAAACACACACAAACTTTTTTTTTAATTGAAAGCAGGGGAGGCAGAGAGACTCCCACATGCTCCCTGATGGGGATCCCTTGTAAGCCCTCTCTGGGACAATGCTCTGCCCATCTGGGGCTTTCTTCTGTTGCTCAGCAACTGAGCTATTTTTAGGGCCCGAGGCCAAGGCCGGGGAGCCATCCTCAGTACTAGGGGCCAACTCACTTGAATCAATTAAGACATTGCTGCAGGAGGGGGAGGGAGAGGGGAAGGGAAGATGTGGAGAAGCAGATAGTCACCTCTGTGTGCCCTTCTGGACTTTGAACCTAGGACATCCACAGCTGGGCCAATGCTCTACCACTGAGCCAACCAGCCAGGGCCTAAAATCTTTATAAAAAAAATGACAACAGCCAACACAACAATAGCTGCCTGGTGTGAATGAATCAAAAGTATACCTATTATTTTGTAAGATCAGCAAAAATATTTTTTCTGGTGTGCTGCACAATTTTAGTAACTAGTTTATGTGCCATGAGATGAAAAAGGTTGAAAATCACTGTCCTACAGATTCTGAGTTGGTTCAGTGGAAGAACGGGATGGTGCCAGTTATGCAGCTCCAGAGGCTCCCCATTCTAACACCTCCTCAACCAGGCTGCTTTTATGCTGCATGGTTGTATATATTTCTCTGACCCCTTTTTGTCTAGACAGAGCACTGGGGGGAGGGAAACCCTCTCCATTGGAGAGCTTTCTTAAGCACAGTTAGTTCTCTGTGAAGAAAATGAGCTCTCAGAAGATCATTGTGTGCTCTGCTACTTTTCAACTTATAAATTCTTTTTATTATAAACCCTACTTATATTTGTCCTTTGTGGCATTAGTGGGGGGGGTGCATGTGCAAGCACCTACCTTTGCACTGTAATTGATGATCCAGTTTATCCCAATGCTATGAATTTTTGGAAGCAGCAAAATCCAACTGCCTCCCTCCCCAGGATAAGAAACAGCCCCTCTGGGTCCTAGGAGTGGTGCCATCACTGGGCTGGTGGATAAGTGCCCAAAGTGGGCAGGGTTACCATGGTGTCCACTGACTCAAGCTGGGAGGTAAATCTCGTGTGTGAGAGAGAGAGAGAGAGAGAGAGAGAGAGAGAATTTAATAAATATACACAGGAGAAATTATATGATAGAAGAGATGTTATATATTTAGTACATTCTTAGAAACCTAATCTGTTAAAAGTTTTTTTGTATGTGTGTCTGTGTGTGTGTGACAGAGACAGAGAGAGGGACAGACAGACAGGAAGGGAGAGAGATGAGAAGCATCAATTCTTCATTGTGGCTTCTTAGTCTCCTTAGTTGTTCATTGATTGCTTTCTCATATGTGCCTTGACCAGGGGCTACAGCAGAGCGAGTGACCCCTTGCTCAAGCCAGTGACCTTTGGCTTCAAGCCGGCAAACTTTGGGCCCAAGCCAGCAACCATGGGGTCGTGTCTAAGATCCCATGCTTAAACCAGAGACACCACGCTCAAGCTGGTGAGCCCATGCTCAAGCTGGCAACATTGGGGTTTTAAACCTGTGTCCTCTGCATCCCAGTCTGACATAATATTTACTGTGCCACCACCCAGCCAGGCTTCTAAAAGTTTTTAAGCAACCAAGTAACAGTATCTCATGGCAACATACTAGAATATTGAGAATGAATGGAAAAGATTATGATGCATAGAAAATCCAAGTTGGAATGTAGCTTAAGTACAGGTAAAAATCAGTTTACAGCTACTGAAAGGGGGAGAGCCAAGTAACAGGCTCAGAGAAATGAAGTGAAAAGGATCAGATGTAGCTCCTGAAGAGAAGTGAAAAGTCCAACATCGTTTCACTACAATGACTTCGCAGCGGCCTTGCCCCGCAGATGACTTCGATATCTACTATGACCTGTGAGCCTCTATCTACTACAGCTTTTTAGATCAGCTCAATTTGGAGGGTGAGGAGGTGTGGCAGGGTGGCCATGCTAAAGCAGTCAGGGGTACATGCCACATTTGGAAGGGTTCCCCCAGCCTTGACCCATTGGCAGTCCCCAAAAGAAAGGGAAGATGTTATTTAATATGTAGGCAATAGATATTCCTAAGGAGGGACTATCCAGGACCTCTCATAACATTGGTAAGTGAAAGTGACTCTCCATGTAACTGTGAGCACTTTGCAAACTGGCAGAATTGTAAGAGGTACTGAGGTCAGGTAGCCATTCCATGGAGACCCAGTTTTAAATACTATAGATGGACAGACAACTCACAAAGGACAACGATGCTGGGCTGCCTGGTGCAACAGCCAATTTCCACAGGGCAGCTGTGTGTGGAGAGAGGAGGACTCCTTGGGAGCCGTGTTCCCTCCTCCTGCTGGGCTGGCTGACTCACATGAATGCTCTAATTCCAGAGCTTACTGTCAAGGACATCCTAGATCAGTCACTTCTTTAAAAATATTTTAGGTTACCACTTATTAACTGTGTAATCTGTGCCACATGCCTGCATCCCTTAGTCTAATCCTCACAACAAACCTATAAGGCAAGTAGCAGTACTCCTGTTTTATAGATGAGAAACCAGCAAGAGAGCCCCAGGTCATACAACAAGTGTCAGGGTCAGGATTTATACCAAAATCTATTTATTTTTACAAAGTCTATGTTCTTTCCCTCTATGTATATATGTGTTTATATGTATATATTACATATTTAGTATGCACATATGTATGTGCTCTTAATATATATATATAATGTGTATATATATTATGGTCTCAGTGAGTTTATATGCCATATATAAGTATGTATATACACACACCCACTCAATATATGATATATAAATCCAAATAACTCTCGACAGATGTTAGGTAAGTAGGTATACCACTGCACATCCCTTAATATATATGTTGCCATGGGCAAATGACTAAAACTATTTAAACATGATATCTCATCTACAACACAAGATTTAAAATCAACTGTACCTACTCCATAGAATTGTTGAAAGAATTAAATAGAAAATACATGTTAACCTGACCAGGCAGTGGCGCACTAGATAGAGCGTCAGCTTGGGATGGTGAGGACCCAGGCTCGAAACCCCAAAGTCACTGACTTGAGTGTGGGGTCGCTAGCTTGAGCATGGGATCATAGACATGACTCCATGGTCACTGGCTTGAGCTCAAAGGTCACTGGCTCAGCTGGAGCCCCCCCAGTCAAGGCACATATGAGAGAGCAATCAATGAACAACTAAGGTGCTGTAACTATGAGTTGATGCTTCTGATTTCTCCTCCTGTCTGTCCCTCTCTCTCTTGTTGTACATGTGAGCTTAAAAAAAGAAAGAAAAGACATGTTAAGTACTTAATATAATGCCAGACTCAATAACTGTTGCTATTAACTACTATTATTATTGCTACTAATAATAATTACTTGCCCAAAAGAAAAAGAAATACTTTGGTATTTAGAGTGAAACTTTGCATTTTTAGCTAAGCAATTCTACAATTCTAGGATTCTGAAAGGCAGATATTTTCTGTCCTCTTGCTTTGGTTTTAGAAAGAAACTTTATCTCTGCTTATGTGGCTGCAGACACTGTTCAAAGAGTTCTGCACTAAGTAGGTAATACAGTTTAGACCGCAAGTTCGAATACTTCTGTTCTTGTGAGGGTATCTGATAGAGGCCTCACTAAGAACTCTTTGTGTCAAGAAGTTGAAAGAAAGGTATTGTCATTTGTACATATTTTGTCCCCTCAAAATGCTTTCCTTCTTTCCACGTAGCACCAACAGGGCACAGTGCACAGACCACTATGACACCTTCCCAGTTAACAAGGCTGACGAGAACCAGCACTATCTCCAAGGCGTGACGGGCCTGCGGAACTTGGGCAACACCTGCTACATGAATGCCGTTTTACAGAGTCTCTGCAGCATCTCACCGCTGGTGGAGTACTTCCTCTCTGGAAAGTACATTACTGCTCTTCAAAAGTAAGACCTTTCGTGTCTTCCACAGTCCAGCTCCTTCTCCCTGCTTCCCCAATGTGAGGTTAGAGAAGGAACCTTCCAGAATCCCTCTTAAGGGCTAAACAAGTCAGTTGAGGCTGCAGTGCCCCAGATACCATTTCTAGGGTGAGTAAAGCAGGAAGGTCAACCACAAAATGAATGAAGCTTTATTTTTGGTCTGATGCCCCACAGGCTTGAGTGTTTAGGTGCTTTCTTTCATTAAATCAGCCAGAAACATTCCCCTTCCTTCTTCCAAGGGATTGCAGTAAGGTTGCCACTGCTTTTGCCTATGTGATGACAGACATGTGGCTTGGAGACTCAGACTGTGTCTCACCAGAAATATTTCGGTCAGCTCTTGGCAGCCTCCACCCAGCATTTATGAAAAAGACACAGCAAGATGCACAGGAATTCTTAATTTATGTCCTGAATGAACTTCATCAATCTCTGAAAAAGGTAAGCAGAATGAATGGCCTTAAAATAGGCTAGGCCTTTAGCTCTATCAGCAACTTTCATTTTTCATTTGTTTGGTCATTATTGCCTACTCTGTCAAGCACAGGTGCTAGGGGGACATTCAAATTAGTGTTTGCATAGGTCTGTATTTACCAAACTTAGCTGGTTGTCATATTCACCTAGGAAGGTTTTTTTTTTGTTGTTGTTGTTTTTACAGGGACAGAGAGAGAGTCAGATAGAGGGATAGACAGGGACAGACAAACAGGAACGGAGAGAGATGAGAAGCATCAATCATCAGTTTTTCGTTGCGACACCATAGTTGTTCATTGATGATTTCTCATATGTACCTTGACTGGGGGGCTACAGCAGACCAAGTGACCCCCTGCTCAAGCCAGTGACCTTGGGTCCAAGCTGGTGAGCTTTTTTGCTCAAGCCAGATGAGCCCATGCTCAAGCTGGCTATCCTGGGGTCTTGAACCTGGGTCCTTCCGCATTCCTGTCCGACGCTCTATCCACTGCGCCACCGCCTGGTCAGGCCCTAGGAAGGTTTTTATGACACAGATCCTAAGGCCATTGTACCAGGGTCATTGAGTTAGAATGTCTGGGGCCATCTTCCGGGAAAGTTCGCTTGGTATTTCCAGTGGTCAGAAGGCATGGGAGACACTGACCTAGTTCCCTTTGCAAACTACATCTGCATAGACTATTTTTAAAAAGAGAACATCCCATTTTAAATAAAATATATTTCTCATGAAATATAACATGGAGAACTTTACAACTTCAGATAAATGTTCTTGGTCACTACAAAACCAATAAACTATTCTGGGCAGTATTAGATTATACGTATTAAGGGCAGGATTAGATTATAAAACAGATCTATATATACTGCAAAGTTTTGTTTTCACACCAAACACGCCTAACTTGAGTTCTTCATTCAGTTAGGATATACATTTAATAAAACATGAAATTGCCAGTTTCTAAGGGTTTTACCTGAATTTACAAGATTCACTGCCTTCAGCCTTGATTGGAGACTCACACTCTCCAAAGATATGTCCTTGACTTCAGGCAGTGACCTTGTGATGTTAGCTTACCTCATTGCTAACATCCAGGAAATACTTAGTGTAAAGGATCACACTATATCTATTAATCATTCTCAGCTGCAGTCCTCAGTTCTGTTTTTCATTTTTACTCCTAATACGATATTCATGGCAGCACTTTTTTTAGCCAGAGGGGAGCGTGGTGGTCGGTAAAATCACGTAGGGTCTCACTGTCAGGCCTTCTGATATAAATAACATTTTGGTTCCCAAGATCAAACTTGGAAATAGGGGCATTAAATTACTGTCAGGGTTGGCCTGACCTGTGCTGGCGCAGTGGATAAAGCGTCGACCTGGAACTCTGAGGTCACCAGTTCGAAACCCTGGGCTTGCCTAGTCAGGGCACATATAGGAGTTGATGCTTCCTGCTCCTCCCCCCTTCTCTCTCTCTCTCTCTCTCTTTCTCTTCTCTAAAATGAATAAATAAAAATAATTTTTAAAAACTTACTGTCAGTGTTAAAAAAAAAAATTACTGTCAGGTTAGAAGACCTGAGCAGTAGAGGGTGAAGACAGAAGGAAGCCAAAGTGGAGTGATGTTGGACCACTGTGCACAGCTCCCAAGTAGACCTGACTGGAGCCAGTGCATCTTCCAAATGTGTGAAGTCACTGACAAGGAAAGGCAAGCTCCTGGCCCTGCTGTTTGTGAGTATGAGCTAGAGCAGGGGTCCCCAAACTTTTTACACAGGGGGCCAGTTCACTGTCCCTCAGACCATTGGAGGGCCAGACTATTAAAAAAAACTATGAACAAATCCCTATGCACACTGCACATATCTTATTTTAAAGTAAAAAAACAAAACGGGAACAAATACAATATTTAAAATAAAGAACAAGTAAATTTAAATCAACAAACTGACCAGTATTTCAATGGGAACTATGCTCCTCTCACTGACCACCAATGAAAGAGGTGCCTCTTCTGGAAGTGCGGTGGGGGCCGGATAAATGGCCACAGGGGGCCACATGCAGCCCGCGGGCCGTAGTTTGGGGACCCCTGAGCTAGAGTCAAGTCAGGCTTGAGGCTAGGGAATCAGGCTGCCTTTGGGATTTAAGATTTGCTATTTTTAAAAAGTGTTTTTTTGCCCTGGCTGGCTAGCTCAGCGGTAAAGCGTTGGCCCAATGTATGGGAGTCCAAGGTTCAATTCCCGGCCAGGGCACACAGGAGAAGCACCTATCTGCTTCTCCAACCTTCCCCCTCTCCTTTCTCTCTGTCTCTCTCTTCCCTCCTGCAGCCAAGGCTCCATTGGAGCAAAGTGGGCCTGGGCGCTGAGGATGGCTCCATGGCCTTTGCCTCAGGCCCTAGAATGGCTCCGGATGCAATGAAGCAACACCCCAGATGGGCAGAGCATTGACCCTGGTGAGCATGCCGAGTGGATCCCGGCCAGGCACACGTGGGAGTCTGTCTGTCTGCCTTCCCACTTCTCACTTCAGAAAAATACAAAAAAAAGTGTTTTTTCTGAATAGACAGGTCTCCAAAAGGACATACAGATGGCCAATAAACATATGAAATGATGCTCAAAGTCACTAATTATCATAGAAATGCAAATTAAAACTACAATGAGATATCACCTCACACCTGTCAAATGGCTATTATCAATAAATTAACAAACAACAAGTGTTGGCAAGGATGTGGAGAAAAGAAAAGAAAACTTTGTGCACTGTTGATAGGAATGCAGACTGGTGCTGCCACTGTGGAAAGCAGTATGGAGTTACCTCAAAAAATTAAAAATGGATCTGCCTTATGACCCAGCGATTCCACTTTATGGTGTACACGTGAAGAAACACAAAACATTAATTCAAAAGAATATGTGCACCCTTATGTTTACCACAGTGTTATTTACAATAGCTAAGACTTGGAAGCAACCCAAGTGCCCATCAATAAATTAGTAGATAAAAAAGCTTTGGTACATATATGCAATGAAATACTACTCAGCCATAAAAAAGAAGGAAATCTTACCTTTTGTGACAGCATGGATGGACCTAGACGGTATTATGCTAAGTGAAATAAGTCAGAGAAAGACAAATATCATATTATTTCACTTGTATGTGGAGCCTAAAGAGCAAAATAAACTAACAAAATAGAAACTGTCATAGACACAGCTGTCAGGAGAGAGGTGGGTTGGGGAGCTGGGTGAAAAAGGTGAAGGGATGGAGAAGTACAGGCTGCTAGTTACAATATAGTCACAGAGATGTAAATTACAGCACAGGGAATATAGTCAACAATATTATAATAACTATATATAGGTGCCAGTTGGGTATTGGAAATAACAAAGTAAACCCTTTGTAAAGTGTATCATTGTCTAGCCTGTCCAGGTGGTGGCGCAGTGGATAGAGCATCAGACTGGGATGTGGAGGACCCAGGTTCTAAAACCTGAGGTCGCCAGCTTGAGCACGGGCTCATCTGGTTTGAGCAAGGCTCACCAGCTTGAGCCCAAGGTCGCTGGCTTGAACAAGAGGTTAAAGCTGTCTGCTATAGCCCCTTGGTGAAGGCACATATGAGAAAGCAATTAATGAACCACTAAAGTGCCGCAACAAAAAATTGCTGTTTCTCATCTCTCTCCCTTCCTGTCTGGCTGTCTCTGTCTGTCCCTCTCTTTGTCTCTCTCTGTCGCTATCACACACACAAAAAAAGTATATCATTGTCTGACCACTATGCTGTACACTTGAAACTAATACAAAATAATATTGAATGTTTACTGTAATTGAAAAAGTATTAAACAATAAAAAATGCCCTGGGCAGATAGCTCAGTTGCTTAGGGTATCATCAGAAGCACAGAGGTTGCCGGTTCAATCCCAGTCAGGGGCAGATCAATGTTCCTGTCTCTCTCTCTCTCTTCCTTCCTCTCTCTAAAATCAATCAAAAACAATAAAAAAATATTTTTAGATTAAAAGTGTTTTTTAACAAAAGGAGAAGTGGCTAGGGAACCTACCCTGAAGGGACTGGTGAAGAGATCAGATTCCTTGATTCTACCTCTTGATCAGCTTGCACTGACTGGAAGCTATTGAACAGCCTGCTCCGTACTTCTTCCCAGTAAGAGCTGCCTTCAGGACCCCGTGCTACTTCTCATCAGGCTGTCAGTGTGTGGAGCCATGGTCATGTTGGGCCGTGTTAGGGTGTCATCACTCCTCAGCTTCATGTAAGGAGGGAAATATCTGAATTATCAGCGGTCCCACATAATATATGAGGAGATCTTACTCTATCACAGGGGTCCCCAAACTACGGCCCGTGGGCAGCATGCAGCCCCCTGAGGCCATTTATCCGCCCCCCCCCCGCACTTCCGGAAGGGGCACCTCTTTCGTTGGTGGTCAGTGAGAGGAGCATAGTTCCCATTGAAATACTGGTCAGTTTGTTTATTTAAATTTACTTGTTCTTTATTTTAAATATTGTATTTGTTCCTGTTTTGTTTTTTTACTTTAAAATAAGATATGTGCAGTGTGCATAGGGATTTGTTCATAGTTTTTTTTTTATAGCCCGGCCCTCCAACGGTCTGAGGGACAGTGAACTGGCCCCCTGTGTAAAAAGTTTGGGGACTCCTGCTCTATCATCTGAATCTACAGCATGGTTTTTGGTAGGAATGTATTGTTCTGATAGAAAAAAAAATCTAGTCGTTCTATTAAAAATGTTTTTATAACCAGTAGTTGATTTGGGTCAAATGTGTTCCTTAATTTAGTACCACCAAAGAAGATCATATGAGAACGGGTCTGTTCCTAGATGCTGCAGAAAGATGATTGCCAGTGAGTTCTCCATCATCACCCGGCTGTTTGAAGGGCAGCTCAGTTACAGCATCACGTGTTTAAAGTGTGAGACCTGCACCTACAGGAACGAAGTCTTCACGGTCCTCTCCCTCCCCATTCCATCAGAATACCAGTGCTCTCTTCAGGTAGGGACTCTTACTCCTAGATACCTTTTCATCTAGGCTCTATCCCGGCCCTCGCTTTTCTTAGGGACCTTTTCTATACTTTCTAGTATGAAAGGAGCTGCTTTATAACTTTAAAAAAGTGGGAAGTCCTGATGATTTTATAGAAAAGCGACATACAGACAAAAGCTACTGTGAATTCAGTTGTATTTTTAGGTACTCAATAAATCAGCCTTTATTGTAAAATTGAAAAGATAAATGGGGTTGATTTGATCTCGTCATGGCTTGGCGCACAGAAGAAATTTATACTTTCTTGCAGAACTTTTATGGCCGTTCCTTACCTCAGAGGCCTGTACGTCTATTTTGGGAAGTAGAAAAGGTTCTGGCTCTGCCTTGAGCTCTTATATTTCAGACAAAAGCTATGAAATGTGTTGGGAAAATAGAATGGATCTAGTGCCTTAGTTTTACCTCTTGAACTTTCTTCATCATGATATCAAAAGTTAATCTGTAGACAGGGATGGTGGCGGCAGAATGCAGGAGACAGTTTGGGGCAGGGAGCAATGTGTTTCCTTGCAGAGTGATACACATCTACCAGAAGTAAAGGATAGAATCCTACTACTTATTCAGAACCAGACTTGTTCTTAGATCAAACTGCTAACAATTGCTAGAAACGAATTCCAAAGACTCAAAATGAGGAGCTGGCATGCCTACTGAAAAGAGTCGGTGCCCCTCTTCCCCTTCAGGGTAATGGTCGGCAGAGCTGGGGGTACCTGGCCACAGCGAGGATGTCTCCTGTGGTCTTGGGGTCTAATCCTCTCAGCTCTACTGGCTTTATTCTGGGCCACCTCAGAGCACTGAGATGTGGTCATTGCTCAATTACCAGGTCACTTTTATAATGAGATGAATAATGTAAAACAGCTGCCCAACTTGTTAGTGGAAACGTCATGGTCAATATTATTCTAACGTAAACCAGAAACGCTGAAGTGCCGATTAAGAGACTAGAAGTGAGATGGGCACTTGGACCCACTGCAGTAACTACAGTGAGAAGGCAGCACCTCCTTTGCCAGGTAGATGTCACGCCTCTCCAGGCTGCGGCTTGTCACATGGTCTTTCTGGGGCCTTTTGACACTGAGAAAAGCATCAAGGGTTACATTTATGGAGCTCTTCTAGAATTCTAACATAAACAGAAATAAATAGAGTCGGGGTCACAGTTAATCCAGTTTGGTCACTAAAGCTTTTTACCTCAACAGGACTGTCTCCAGTGTTTCTTCCAACAAGACACACTGACCTGGAACAACCAGCTCCACTGCTCCTTCTGTGAAACAAATCAAGAAACAGCTGTGAGGGCCAGTATTTCCAAAGCACCAAAAATAATGATCTTTCACTTAAAAAGGTATGGGTTTTTGAAATTTTGTGAGATTATTTTTTAACAGCTCTGTTAAGAGGTAACCTAATGCCGTGCAACACTCTTAGTTAAAGTGTCTAATTCAATGGTGTCCAATATAATATATTAATTTTTAAAAATTTGTGGTAAAATTTATGTCACATAAAATTTGCAACTTTAACCATTTTAAGTGTGTACTTCATTGGCATCAATTACATTCACAATGTTGTGCAACAACCAACTATTTCCAAAACTTTTTTATCACTCCAAACAGAAACTCTGTACCCCTCAAGCAGTAACTCCCCATTCTTCATCCCCCTAACTCCAGGTAACCTCTACTCTACTTTTCTATATCTATAAATTTGCCTGTTTTAGGTACTTCAAATAGGTGGAATCATACAGCGTTTATCCTTTTTGCTGGCCTACTTTACTTAGCATAATAGTTTCCAGGTTCATCCATGTGTACCAGAAGTCCAGTCCTTTTTATGGCTAATATTCCACTGTGTGTATACCATATTTGTTGATGGACGTTTGCTATTCACTTTGAGTGCTTTTCTTTTTAGAGACAGGAAGGGAGAGAAATGAGAAGCATGAACTTATAATGGCGTCATGTTAGTTTTTCAGTAGGTTGCTCCTCACACGTGCCTTGACTGGGGTGGGGTGGGATGGTGCTCAAGCCAAGTCAGTGACCTTAGGGTCATGTTGATGATCTTGTGCTCAAGCTGGCGACCCCGTGCTCATGCCGGTGAGCCTGTGCTCAAGTTGCTGATGTTGGGGTTTCAAACCTGAGTCCTGAGCATCTCAGGCAAGTGCTCTACCCACTGCACCACCACCAGTCAGATCACTTTGAGTGCTTTTAAAAAATAAATTCCCTGACCCCACCATTGCAGACTCTGATTGCAGAAGTCTGAGGCAGAGTCTAAGCATCACTATTTGAATTTTTATGTCCCCCTGCCGCCAAGTTTTATTTTATTTTTCAAATTATAAGATAAAGATAATGATAAATGAAAGTCACAGAGGTAGAAGAAGTGAGCCATAGAAGAAATGGACTCAGGAAACAAGTTACAGAAAAATAAGGGCCCTTGGAGATAGAAAGAGAGAGAGAGAGAGAGAGCACGCATGTCAGTCAGCCCTGGGGAAAGAAGAGGGTGGGGAAAGGCATGGCTGAGCTCCATAGAGAGAGCTGCCTAATTTTTATTTTAAAAAACTTTCAAATCTACAAAGAAATTGAAAACTATATAATGAACACCCATATACCCTAAAATCTTCATTAGTTGGTGACAGTTTGCCACATTTCCCTTCTCTCTTCTGTCTCTTTCTTCTCTCTCTCTCCTTCCCTTCCTTCCATTCTATTAACTGAACCATCTGAAGTAAGATGCAAACACCATGGCACACTTAGCTACTTCACTATGTATCACCTGAGAACAAGGACATTCTCCTCCATAATCACACCGTTATCACGCCTAAGAAAATTGACAATAATTTTATATCACCACAGATACAGTCCATATCAAAATTTTCCCATCCCAAAAATGTCTTTCATAACTTTTTTCTAATCTAGAACAATCTTTTCCCCTTTTATATATTTGACCATTTTCCCCCTCATACTGAGCCTTTGAAGAGTCCATTGTTTAGACCAGTGGTAGTCAACCTGGTCCCTACCACCCACTAGTGGGCATTCCAGTTTTCGTGGTAGGCAGTAGTGGAGCAACCAAAGTATAAATAAAAAGATAGATTTAACTATAGTAAGTTATTTTATAAAGATTTATTCTGCCAAACTTAGCAAAAATCCAACATAAAGTACTGGTAGGTAATTATTATTATATGCTTTAACTTGCTGTAACTCTGCTTTATAAATTTTATGAAGTAAAGTTACTTCCCTACTTTATAAATCACCATTACTGTGGAACTGGTGGGCGGTTAGAAAATTTTACTACTAACAGAGATACAAAAGTGGGTGGTAGGTATAAAAATATTGACTACCCCTGTATTTCTGTTCTGGATTTATCTAATTGCTTCCCCATGGTTAGATTCAGGCTAAACTTTATTTATTTATTTATTTATTTATTTATTTATTTTAGCAGGAATCTGGCTTAGGCGATGTTGTGTACTTGTGATCACATTACATTAGGAGGCACGTCGTGACAGTTTATCCCACTATTATTGATATTAAGTTTGATCCATTAGGTCAGGTAATGACTGCAAGATTTTACCATTTAAAGGTGTAGTTTCCCTCTATAATTAGTATCACTCTGGACCTATGGACACTTAAACCTTGTGTGTTTAATATTCATTACTATCATCATTCTTCTCCACTTTCAAATTGTTTGAAATTAGCCAGCGAGAGCCGCTTTCAGCCAGCTCCTGTTACCTCATAGTTGGCATAGGTTTAATAGAGTATAATTACATGTACAGATATACAGTTCTATGAATTTTTTTAAATGCATACAGCCTGACCAGGTGGTGGCACAATGGCTAGAGCACTGTACTAGATGTGGAGGACCCAGGTTCTAGACCCCAATGTTGCTAGCTTGAGCATGGGCTCATCTGGTTTGAGCAAGGCTCACCAGCTTGAGCCCAAGGTCACTGGCTCGAGCAAGGGGTAACTCAGTCTGCTGTAGCCCCTGGTCAGGGCACATATGTGAAAGCATTCAATGAACAGTTAAGGTGTCACAACAAAGAATTGATGCTTCTCATCTCTCTTCCTTCCTGTCTGTCTGTTCCTATCTGTCCCTCTTTCTGACTCTCTCTGTCTCTGTCGCTAAAAAATAAATAAATAAAAATAATAAAAATAAGAGACAAGATGGCCACAGAGTAGGCAGATGTTCCAACTCCCACATCCCAGAACCAAAGTGGATTACAACTTAATTTTGAGTCATCTTGAAAGACCAACTTTGTACTAAACTAAGAGAATTCTACAGCCAAGGTCCACCAAAGAACCCACACTAAGACGGGTAGGAAAGGTGGAGACACGGAAAGGGCTGCCCCGCTCCCAGGAGTGAGTGGCAGTCTGGAGGGACTCTCACAGTGGGGAGACATGCCCGGTGAGTTGTGGGTTGTGGGTCCTCAGCCCCAGAACTGGAGTCCCAGCGTAGAACCCTTGAGCCTGGAAGGGGCAAATGGACTGTATTTGGCTTAGAAAGGATCCTACATACTGTTTGAGAGGAGACAGAACTCTCAGACCCAGGCTTCATGTTAAAGGGACCGCATGGAGAGCCTCACTCACAGCCACCTGCCTGGGGCTCCAGGAGCAGGGAGCACTGAGAGGACTGGAGTTGCCAAGGGAGAGTGTGGTCTCAGAGGCACAGAGGGAAACACTTTGTGGGATGGACACCTTAACCCCTGGGCTAAGTCATGCCCTAAATCTAAAGTGAACATTTTTCCTCAGAGCAGCAACACCAGCAAAGGGAAGTAATTACCCCGCCCACCAGAGGCTCTCCTACTCCAGTCAAAACCAAGAGGCACCTAGAGGCAGGCAGCATGTTAGGGACACAGGTAGTGCTGGGGTCCAAGCTACTCCTGCCCACCACACTGCTGAATGCTCACTGGGGGCGGGGGCGGGCCGACGGTGGTGGGGCATGACTTCAGGAGCCACGGAAGTCTGAGCAAGTGCGTGTGGCCCACCCGTGAAGGTGGAAGCTACAGTGGCCACTGTGGAGGTCAGAGCAAGTGCTCAGGCCTGCCTGGGGAATGAACTCAGGCGACTGCGGAGGTGGTCCAAACAGGCACGCACGGGCCCGACCAGGGAGGCAAGAGTGGAGCCAGGAGTCAGGGCTGCTGCTGTGAAGGTCTGAGCTCATATGCAATCCGGCCCACCCTTGGAGGTGGAGGGGGCTGGGATGAGAGTGGAGGTGGTTTGAGTGGTGGCATGCGGGCCTGCCCACAGAGGCAGAGGCTGTGGAAGCTGCTGCAGAAGTCCAAGCTCAAACGCAATCCAGCTGCTGCAGAGTTCCAAGCTCACACACAATCCAGCCCATGGCGTAGGCCCACCATTGGCAGTGGCTGGGGCCTGGGCAACCATGGAGGCAGTCTGAGTGGGCGCACCAGGCTCACCAGGGGCAGTAGAAACCGCAGTGGCTGCAGAGGCAGGCTGGCACCAGCAGTGCCCTAGCCCGAGTGCCTGAGTTGGCAACAGTAATGGCGGGGGCCAGCGAACCAACCACACATCAGGAGCACTGAGGTTACACCCACTGGACCCCTGAGACCACACTCTTCTGAGTGCTGAAAAAGAAGAAAAAAACAAAATAAAATAAATAAAAGGTATGGATAGAAAGACATCTGAGGCTAAGGGGCAAGCTATATCCAATACCGTACCTAATCACCGAATTATAGTACTGAGCCCAAAAAGTAGCCAGCAATAAGAGGCAGCAGAAAGTGGATCTCAGGGGAACTTGAATTTTTAAAGGAACTTCCCCTAGGCCAAGAGTAGAAAAAAGATAGCCTAGGAGTGCAGCTGATATTTACAACAGCACCTGGACCCAGCAGAGGCAGCCACAAGATCAGGATCATCTGTAGCTCCAAAAAGGTTGATAAGAGCCAGTCATAGGCAGTGACCCCCATGGATCTGCACCAGGCCCCGACCAGGGAGGTCCAGGGCAGGCACATCCAGTGCCCAGATATGGAGAGCATCAGTTCAGGACCTGATAACCCTTGTTAGAATGGTAGCTTAAGGAAGGGCTCCTCACACCTGACCCATCTAAGACATAGAAAATGGTGACACAAATAGCAAAAAGAATAGTAATAGCAGAGAAGTATTCCACTGCAAATTACAAACAACAGCTGTTTCCAACCCAAGAAGACCTAGAAACAACACAACTGAAAATTGGAGGCAGACAATACCAAACCTTGACTCAGCTAGCTACACAAACAACACACCCAAAGGAAAAGTGTATACACAGACAAAATGGGTAGACAAAGAAATGCAATCCAAATGAATCAAAAAGATAAATTCCCAGAAAAAGAATTGAGTGAGATGGAAATAACCAAATTACCAAATGCAGAGTTTAAAATAATGATTATTAGGATGCTCAAAGATCTTAGAGCAACAATGGATGGACATAATGAACACCTAAATAAAGAGATAACAAGCATCAAAAGGACATTGAAATCATAAAAAAGAACAAGACAGAAATGACAAACACAATATCAGAAATGAAAACTACACTAGAAGGAATTAAAAGCAGGCTGGATGAAGCACAGGATCGAATCAGCGACTTAAGGACAAGATAAGTGAAAGCACAGAAGCAGAACAGCAAAAAGAAAGGATCAAAAAGCCTGAGGGAACTCTAAGAGAGCTCTTTGGCAACATGAAGAGAAACAATATCTGCATAATAGGGGTTTCTGAAGGAGAAGAGAAAGAAGAAGGGACAGAGAAGCTGACTGAAGAAATTATAGCTAAAAATTTCCCTAAATTGATGCAGGAAAGAGTCACACAGGTTTAAGAAGCAAAAAGAACCCCATAAAGAAAGAATATTAAAAGCTGCAAGAGAAAAACAGTCAATCACCTATAAAGGAACCCCCACAAGGATGACATCTGACTTTTCAACAGAAAAACTTGAGGCCAGAAGGGAATGGCAAGAAATATTCAAAATAATGCAGAACAAGAACCTATAATCAAGACTTCTTTATCCAGCAAGGCTATCATTTATGATTGAAGGAGAAATAAAAAGCTTTCCAGACCAAAAAGAAACTCAAGGAATTCATCACAACCAAACCAATGCTGCAAAAAATGTTAATGGGCCTGCTGTAGACTGAACAAAGGGGGGGGGGAATCTAGTAAAAGAAGAATGTAGATTTAAAGAAAAAAATGGCAATAAACAACTACATATCAATAATAACCTTAAATGTAAATGGATTAAGTGCTCTAGTCAAAAGACATAGGGTAACTGAATAGATAAGAAAACAGGACCCATACATATGCTGTCTACAAGAGACCCACCTCAAAACAAAATAATATATATAGACTGAAAGTGAAAGAATGGAAAAAATATTTCATGCAAATGGAAATTTTAAAAAGCTAGGGTAGCAATACTTATATCTGACAAAATAGACTTCAAAACAAAGATTATAGTAAGGGATAAAGAAGGTCACTACAGAATGATAAAAGTAGCAATCCAACATATCTATGCACCCAATATAGGAGCACCTACATATATAAAGCAGACTTTGATGGACATAAAGGACAAGATGAACAGCAATACTATAATAGTAGGGATTTCAATACCCCACTAACATCACTAGATAGATCCTCAAGAAAAAAATTTACAAAGAAATAGAAGAATTAAGAGATACACTAGACCAACTGAATTTAATAGATATCTTCAGAACCTTTTACCCTAAAACAGCAGAATATACATTATTTTCAAGTGCTCATGGTACATACTCTAGGATAGATCACATATTAGGACATAAAACAAGTCTCAACAATTTTTTTAAATTACAGAGACAGAGAGTCAGAGACAGGGATAGATAGGGACAGACAGACAGGAACAGAGAGAGATGAGAAGCATCAATCATCAGTTTTTCATTGTGACACCTTAGTTCATTGATTGCTTTCTCATATGTGCCTTGACTGTGGGGCTACAGCAGACTGAGTAACCCCTTGCTTGAGCCAGCAACTTTGGGTCCAAGCTGGTGAGATTTACTCAAACCAGATGAGCCCATGCTCAAGCCGGCAAACTCAGGGTCTTGAACCCAGGTCCTCTGCATCCCAGTCCAACACTCTGTCCACTGTGTCACCATATGGTCAGGCTTAACAAATTTAAGAAGATTGAAATCATATCAAGCATCTTCTCTGACCACAATGGCATGAAACTAGAAATCAACTACAAGAGAAAAACTGAAAAACACTCAAACACTTGGGAACTATACAGCATGTTATTAAATAACAAATAGGTCAACAATGAGATCAAGGAAGAAATAAAAAATTTCCCTGAAACAAATGAAAATGAGCATACAACAACTCAAAATCTATGGGACACAGCAAAAGCAGTCCTGAGAGGGAAGTTCATAGCATTACAGGCATACCTTAAGACACAAGAAAAAGCTCAAAGAAACAACTTAATCCTGCAACTAAAAGAATTAGAAAAAGAACAGCAAGTAAAGCCATAGGAAGTAGAAGGAAGGAAATAATAAAGATCAGAGTGGAAATAAATGGCATAGAGACTAAAAAAACAATACAGAAGATCAATGAAACCAAGAGCTGCTTCTTTGAAAAGGTAAACAAGATTGATGAACTCTTAGCCAGACTCACCAAGAAAAAAAGAGAGAGGACTCAAATAAATAAAATTAGAAATGAGAGTGGAGAAGTGACACAGCAGAAATACAAAGGATTGTAAGAAAATACTATGAACTGTATGCCAAAAATTTAGACAACCTAGGTGAAATGGACAAATTCCTTGAAAAACATAATCTTTCAAAAATCAATCTGGAAGAATCAGAAAACCTAAATAGACTGATTACAACAAATGAGATTGAAACAGTTATCAAAAAACTCAGACAAACAAAAGCTCTGGGTCAGATGGCTTCACAGGAGAATTCTACCAAATATTCAAAGAAGAACTAACTCTTATTCTTTTCAAGCTACTTCCAAAAATTCAAGAGGAAGGAGAACTTCCAAGCTCCTTTTATGAGGCGAGCATAATTCTGACTCCAAAACCAGGCAGAGACAACACAAAGAAAGAAAACTATAGGCCAATATCCCTGATGAATTTAGATGCTAAAATTCTCAACAAAATATTAGCAAACCGGACACAGCAGTGCATGAAAAAAAATCATACATCATGATCAAGTGGGATTTATTTTGGGGAGGCAAGGCTGGTACAATATTTTCAAATCAATTAATGTGATTCATCACATAAACAAAAGGAAGGAGAAAAACCACATGATAATATCAATAGATGCAGAAAAAGCATTTGATAAAATCCAGCACCCATTTATGATCAAAACAGCAGAGTGGGAATACAGGGAACATACTGCAACATGATAAAAGCCATCTATGACAGACCCACAGGTAACATCATACTTAATGGACAAAAATTAAAAGCAATCCCCTTAGCCCTGGCCAGTTGGCTCAGTGGTAGAGCATTGGCCTGGCGTGCAGGAGTCTTGGGTTCAATTCCTGGCCAGGGCACACAGGAGAAGCACCCACCTTCTTCTCCACCCCTCCCCCTCTCCTTCCTCTCTGTCTCTGTCTTCCCCTCCTACAGCCAAGGCTCTATTGGAGCAAAGTTGGCCCGGGCACTGAGGATGGCTCTGTGGCCTCTGCCTCAGGCGCTAGAATGGCTCTGGTTGCAACAGAGCGATGCCCCAGATGGGCAGAGCATCACCCCCTGGTGGGCGTGCCCGGTGGATCCAGGTCGGGCGTATGCAGGAATCTGTCTGACTGCCTTCCCATTTCCATCTTCAGAAAAATACAAAAAAAAGAAAAAGAAAAAAGCAATCCCTTTAAGATCAGGAACAAGGCAAGGGTGCCTCCTTTCACCACTCTTATTCAACATAGTTCTGGAAGTCCTAGCCATAGCAATCAGACAAGAAGAAGAAATAAAAGGTATCCAAATTAAAAAAGAAGAAGTAAAACTATCATTATTTGCTGATGATATAATACTATAGATAGAAAACCCTAAAATTGCAGTAAAAAAAACTACTGTACCTGCTAAATGAATTCAGCAAGGTGGCAGGATATAAAATTAATAGTCAGAAATTAGAGGCATTTTTATACACCAACAATGATCTGTCTGAAAGAGAAATTAAGAAAACAATCCCCTTTACTATTGCAACAACAAAAAAATAAAGTACCTAGGAATAAATTTGACCAAGGAGATTAAAGACTTGTACGTAGAGAATTATAAAACATTGATAAAAGAAATCAAGGAAGATACAAACAAGTGGAAGCATATACCATGTTCATGGTTAGGAAGACTAAACATCATTGAAATGTCCATATTACCCAAAGCAATTTATAAATTCAATGCAATTCCTATTAAAATACCAATGATATACATCAAAGATATAGAACAAATATTCCAAAAATTTATATAGAACCAAAAAAGAATGCAAATAGCCTCAACAATCTTGAAAAAGAAGAATAAAGTGGGTGGTATCACATTTCCTGATATCAAGTTATACTACAAGGCTATTGTACTCAAAACAGCTTGGTATTGGCATAAGAACAGGCATATAGATCAATGGAACAGAAAAGAGAACCCAGAAATAAATGCGTATCTTTATGAACAATTGATATTTGACAAGGGTGGTAATAGCATACAATGGAGTAAAGACAGTCTCTTTAACAAATGGTGTGGGAAAATTGGATTGGTACTTGCAAAAAAAAAAATGAAACTAGACCACCAACTTACACCATTCACAAAAGTAAACTCAAAATGGATAAAAGACTTAAATGTAAGTCATGAAACCGTAAGCATCCTAGAGGAAAACATAGGCAGTAAGCTCTCTGACATCACTCTCAGCAATATATTTGCTGACTTATTTCCATGCAGAAGGGAAATAAAGGACAGGATAAACAAATGGGACTGTATCAAACTAAAAAACTTTAGCACAGCTAAAGACACTATGAACAAAATAAAAAGGCAAACCACACAATGGGAGAACATTTTCGACAATATGTCTGAGAAGGGGTTAATAACCAAAATTTATAAAGAACTTGTAAAAATCAACACTAGGAAAATAAACAATCCAATAAAAAAAAATGAGCAAAGGAAATGAATAGACACTTCTCTGAAGAGGACCTACAGATGGCATATGAAATAGGCATATGAAAAAATGCTCAACATCACTAATCATTAGAGAAATGCAAATTAAAATCACAATGAGATATCATCTCACACCAGTCAGAATGGCGGTCATCAACAATACAACACAGAATAAGTGCTGGTGAGGATGTGGAGAAAAGGGAACCCTCCTGCACTGCTGTTGTGAATGCAGACTGATGCAGCCACAGTGGAAAACAGTATGGAGATTCCTCAAAAAATTAAAAATCGAACTGCCTTTTGACACAACCATCCCACTTTTAGGGATATATCCCAAGAACACCACATCGATTCAAAAGAAGAAATGCACCCCCATGTTTGTGGCAGCATTGTTTACAATAGCCAAGATCTGGAAACAGCTCAAGTATCCGTCAGTAGACGAGTGGATTGGGAAGCTGTGGTACATATACACAATGGAATACTATGAGGCCACGAGAAAGAAGGAAATCTTACTTTTTGCAACAACATGGATAGACCTGGAAACTATTAGGCTAAGTGAAATAAGCCAGGCAGAGAAAGAAAAATACCATATGACCTCACTCATTCGAGGAATCCAATGAACAATGGGAACTGAGGAACAGAATGGAGATAGAGGCAGGATCAAAGGGTCCAGAGGGAAAGCGGACAGAGGGAAAGGGGATGATAGGATGGGATGAGAGAAGAGAAAAATGAGGGGGAGGGCGTTGCGGGGAGGAGGGCAAAGGGGATGTGGTGGGGAATACGGGGGAGGAGGGAGTTATTTGGGGGGATACTATAATCTATGTACACCCAATAAATTAAAATAAAATTTTAAAATAATAAAAATAAAAATGCATACATTCATGTAACCATCACAGCCAACAGAGAGGCTATTTCTGTCATCGCCAAAACTTATCTCTTGCTCCTTTGTAATCAGTCACCCTTCTCCCATTCTCAGCCACTGCAAACTTCTGATCTGATTTTCATTCTTACAGTTTTGCCTTTTCCAGAATGTCCTATGGTACCCCATATGTATGTAGCCTTTTGAGTTTGGCTTCTTTTACCCAGCATGTTTCTGAGATTAGCCTATGTTGTGGCATGTTGTAGTGGTTCCTTCCTTTTTATTGCTGTGAGGATTCATTTTTACGAATATACCACAGTATTTATCCATTCACCAGTCGATGAACATTCAGATTGTTTCCAGTTTGAGGCAGATGTGAACACAGCTGCTATAAACTTTAGCATATAGATTTTTATGTGGATATTAAGTTTTCATTTCTTTTCAGATGACACCTAGGCATAGAACTGCTGGATCATATGGTGGACCATAAGTTTTTGCAAATAAGGTTTCTTGCTTTCTGACACAAGAAGATTGCAGACTCACCCAGGCAGTTCCCTGCCATGGACCGTCAACTATTTTTCCAAAATGAACGTAATTTTTATTTTAAAATGCTCTAGGGTGATTTTGATACGGCCTCAGCTCTGGGAACTGCTAATCTATATAGCAAATAGAGAACATGATGAGAGTTTTACAAAATTTTATCTTATTAAAAATATATTAAAACCTCAGAGCTGGAAAACGGGACCCAGCCAAGACAACACGTGCTGAAATCAAGAGTCAACATGGTTAGAGTGAATGGTACCAGCTGAAGCGAGGTCTCCAGGAGGTGACCAGTGTGATTGCCACTTGTTCGATGCCAACTGCTCTCAGCCCCTGCTCTCTCTCCCCCGGGTCTCACTGCACTGTCTCACGCCCTGACTTGAGCTCCTGGCCCTTTCCAGTCTCAGTTTTGGCAAGGCCTGTGGATGTGGAGATTCTAAATATGTATTGATAAGAAAAAAGTTTGTGTGCAGCTCTGCACTAGATAATCTTTCCAAAAAATTACTCTACACTGTCCTTAGAATTTTTCAAGGTATGTGGACTTCATTCATGAATGGTTCACAAGCTTACTTTATATTTCACACATTTATTATCTCTCCAGATTTGACATTCTGGGTACAATGAAAAGGAAACTGAGAACAGATATTCATTACCCACTCAGTAATTTGGACCTTTCTCCTTATGTTTGTCCAATTTTTCGGAAACATCCTAAATATAACCTCTTTGCAGTCGTGGTGAGTAAAAATACTACAACTAGTTAAAATAACACAAATTTAAAGAAAATTGTAGAATTATCTGCTTAAATGTCTACTCCTATCTTTTCCTGACTACTCCTGTATGTTTCTTTTTAAAATAAAATATAGAGCCTGGAAACTGTTTTGACGTTGAACAGTAGAGCAGTGAAAGAATAAAAATCCTGGGCACTACCTCCTGGCTTTCCCTCTGCTTAGTGACTATTTCAGATCTAGAGACATTTGCAGATTGTGCTCTGGGGGAAACAGAAGTTGATTCCAATAAATAGCTTTATGTTGAACAATCTATGGCCAAAGCCCAGAGGCAGATTAAGATCGGTTGAGGCCCCAGGCACAGAAGAAAATATTGGGCCCGTTACGTTAGAAAAAAGTGTCAAGTTGGGGTTTTGCGAGGCCCTTTAGATCGGGGCCCAGGGCACGCACCCGGTGCGCCCGCCGTTAAATCTGTCTCTGCCAAAGCTGCCAAACACTAGGAACATAATAGTCGCAGACTCGTTGCCTCTATACATCCAGTCCTATGTATACAACCCCCAGAGTTCATTTTGACGGTATGTCAACTGTCATCATGGAGGATTCCCAAAAGGAAAGAAAGCATGGGGTGTAATTTAGACCAAATCATCTACTAGATAGATAGTAGTTCATAATTGGAATAGCTATCATGTATTAAGCATGGTATTATATTAAGCACTTAACATGTATTTTCTTATTTAATTATTTCAACAATTCTATGGAGTAGGTAAAATTATTTTTAAACCTGTGTTATAGATGAACTAACATGTGATTTAGTCATTTACCTATGGCAGTATATTAAGAGATGTGCAGTGGTATGTAGAGAAAAGATTTATCTACCTACCTACTTACCACCTGTCTGTCAAGAATTTTTGGACTTATATGTCATATATTAAGAGTGGGTGTGTATATATACATACATATAGTATATATGGCATATGTACACATTTATACCATAATATATACATATGTTATATATATTAAGAGCACATAGGCCTGACCTGAGGTGGCGCAGTGGATAAAGTGTCGACCTGGAACACTGAGGTTGTCAGTTCAAAACCCTGGGCTTGCCTGGTCAAGGATATATGGGAGTTGATGCTTTCTGCTCCTCCCCCCTTCTCTCTCTCTCTCTCTCCCCTCTCTAAAATGAATAAATAAAATATTTTTAAAAAGAGCACATATATATGTGCATGTTATATATGTACATATACATATAAAACACACACACATATACATAAAGGGAAAGAAAAAGAGTAAGGGCACATAGGCCTCTTAAAAAGTAGATTTTAGTTTATCCTGACTCTGCACCACTTACTAGTTACATGATCTGGGACTCTTGTGCCTGTTTCTCATCTATAAAACAGGAGTATTGCTACTCGCTTTAAACGTTTGTTGTGAGGATTAGATAAATGATGCAGGCATGTGGCACAAGTTGCCCTCTCAAAGACTATGAAGATGTTTACCTATATTATCATGTAAAAGCTTTGTTTTACCTAAACACAGTTTTCAAAATTGTCCATTATTTACATTTTTAAATTTATTGGCGAATGTCAGCTTTTTTCATTCCAATTTTTACATCTCTTAATTCTTTTTCTTGTCTTACTGATCTGGCTAGAACTCCTAGTATATGCAGAATGATAGTTTTACCTCTTCTGTTGCAATTTGGATGTCTTTTATTGATATTTCTTCTTCTTCTCTGATTGCTATGGCTAGGACTTCCAGAACTATGTTGATTAAGAGTGGTGAAAGGGGGCACCCCTGCCTTGTTCCTGATCTTAAGGGGATTGCTTTTAACTTTTGTCCATTGAGTATGATGTTGGCTGTGAGCCTGTCATAGATGGCCTTTATCATGTTGAAGTATGTTCCCTGTATTCCCACTTTGCTGAGAGTTTTGATCATAAACAGTGCTGGATTTTATCAAATGCTTTTTCTGCATCTATTGATATAACCATGTGATTTTTCTCCTTCCTTTTGTTTATATAAGGAGTCAAATTTATTGATTTGCAAATATTGTACCAGCCTTGTCTCCCTGGAATAAATCCCACTTGATCATGATGTGTGATCTTTTTGATGTATTGCTGGATCTGGTTTGCTAATATTTTGTTGAGAATTTTAGCATCTGCGTTCATCAGGGATATTGGCCTAGGTTTTCTTTCTTTGTAGTGTCTTTACCTGGTTTTGGAATGAGGATAATGCTTGCCTCATAAAATGAAATTGGAAGTCTTCCCTCCTCTTGAATTTTTTGGAATAGCTTGAGAAGAATGGGTGTTAATTCTTCTTTGAATGTTTGGTAAAATTCACCTTTGAAGCCATCTGGTCCAGGACTTTTGTTTCCTGGGGGTTCTTTGATAACCGTTTCAATTTCATTTGTTGTAATCAGTCTACTTAGGTTTTCTGATTCTTCTCGATTGAGTTTCTAGGAAGATTGTATGTTTCTAGGAATTTATCCATTTCACCTAGGTTGTCCAATTTTTTGGCATATAGATCTTTATAGTATTTTTTATAATCCTTTGTGTTTCTGCAGTGTCAGTTGTTATTTCTCCACTTTCATTCCTAATTTTATTTATTTGAGTTTTTTCTCTTTTTTTCTTGATGAGTCTGGTTAAAGGTTCATCAATCTTGTTTACCTTTTCAAAGAACCAGCTCTTGGTTTCATTGATCCTCTGTATTGTTTTGTTGTTTTTTTTAGCCTCTATGTCATTTATTTCCACTCTGATCTTTATTATTTTCCTCCTCTACTTCCTCTGGGCTTTATTTGTTGTTGTTGTTTTTTTCTAGTTCTTTTAGGTGAAAGGTCAAGTTGTTTATTTGAGCTTTTTCTTGCTTCTTAAGGTATGCCTGTAATGCTATGAACTTCCCTCTCAGGACTGCTTTTGCTGTGTCCCATAGATTTTGAGTTGTATGTTTATTTTCATTTATTTTTGTGTGTGTGTGTGTTTTAACAGGGACAGAGAGAGAGTCAGAGAGAGGGATAGATAGATAGGACAGACAGACAGGAACAGAGAGAGATGAGAAGCATCAATCATCAGTTTTTCATTGCGACACTTTAGTTGTTCATTGATTGCTTTCTCATATATGCCTTGACCATGGGCCTTCAGCAGACCGAGTAGCCCCTTGCTCGAGCCAGCGACCTTGGGTCCAAGCTGGAGAGCTTTTTGCTCAAACCAAATGAGCCTGCGCTCAAACTGGCAACCTTGGGGTCTTGAACCTGGGTCCTCCACATTCCAATCTGACGCTCTATCCACTGCGCCACTGCCTGGTCAGGCTATTTTCATTTGTTTCAAGGAAATTTTTATTTCTTCCTTGATCTCATTGTTAACCTATTCATTATTTAATAACATGTTGTTTAGCCTCCAGGTGTTTGAATGTTTTTCAGTTTTTCTATTGTAGTTGATTTCTTGTTTTGTGCCATTGTGGTTAGAGTAGATCCTTGGTATGATTTCAGTCTTCTTAAATTTATTGAGACTTGTTTTGTGTCCTAACATGTGGTCTATCCTAGAGAATATACCATGAGCACTTGAAAAGAATGTATATTCTGCTGCTTTGGTGTGAAAGTTTCTGAAGATACCAATTAAATGTAGTTGATCTAATGTGTCATTTAAGGCCACTGTGTTAATTTTCTGTCTGGAGGATCTATCCATTGATGTTAGTGGGGTATTAAAAATCCCCTATTATTATAGTATTGTTGTCAATCTCACCCTTTATGTCCATCAAAATCTGCTTTATATATTTAGGTGCCCCTATATTAGGTGCATAAATATTTACAATGGTTATATTTTCCTGTTGTATTTATTGCTCCCTTTATCATTATGTAGTGACCTTCTTTATCCCTTACTATAGCCTTTGTTTTAAAGGCTATTTTGTCAGATATACCCCAACTTTTTTTTCTTTTCCATTTGCATGAAACACTTTATTCCATCCTTTCACTTCAGTCTATGTGTATCATTTATTCTGAAGTGGGTCTCTTGTAGACAGCATATGTACAGATCCTGTTTTATTATCCATGCAGCTACCATATGTCTTTTGATTGGAGCATTTAATCCACTTACATTTAAGGTTATTATTGACATATACTTACTTATTGTCATTTTATTCTTTAAATCTACAATACTTTTTCTATTTCTTTTTTCCTTTGCTGTTTTTACAGCAGGCCCCTTAACATTTATTGCAGTAGTGGTTTGGCTGTAATGAATTATTTGAGTCTTTTCTTGTCTGGGAAGCTTTTTATTTCCCCTTCAATTTTAAATGATAGCCTTGCTGGATAAAGTAGTCTTGGTTGTAGGTTCTTGTTTTATATCACTTTGAATATTTCTTGCCAATCCCCTCTGGCCTCAAGTGTTTCTGTTGAGAAGTTAGATGTGATCCTTATGGGGGCTCCTCTGCAGGTAATTAACTGCTTTTCTCTTGTAGTTTTTAGTATTCTTTCTTTGTCTTTTTTTTTTTTTTCATTTTTCTGAAGCTGGAAACAGGGAGAGACAGTCAGACAGACTCCCGCATGCGCCCGACCGGGATCCACCCGGCACGCCCACCAGGGGCGGTGCTCTGCCCCCCAGGGGGCGATGCTCTGCCCATCCTGGGCGTCGCCATATTGCGACCAGAGCCACTCTAGCGCCTGAGGCAGAGGCCACAGAGCCATGCCCAGCGCCCGGGCCATCTTTGCTCCAATGGAGCCTTGGCTGCGGGAGGGGAAGAGAGAGACAGAGAGGAAAGCGCGGCGGAGGGGTGGAGAAGCAAACGGGCGCTTCTCCTATGTGCCCTGGCCGGGAATCGAACCCGGGTCCTCCGCACGCTAGGCCAACGCTCTACCGCTGAGCCAACCGGCCAGGGCCTTTCTTTGTCTCTTAACTTTGGCATTTTAATTATGATGTGTCTTAGTGTAGGCCTCCTTGGGTTCCTCTTTAATGGGACTCTCTGTGCTTCTTGAACTTGTGTGACATTTTTCTTCATCAATGTAGGAAAATTTTCAGCTACGATTTCTTCAAACAGGTTCTGTCCCTTGTTCATTCTCTTCACCTGCAGGAACCTCTATCATATGGATATTGTTTCTCTTCATGTTGTCACTGAAGTCTCTTAGAGTTTCCTCAGTCTCTTTGAGCCTCTTTTCATTGTGCTGCTCTACTTCGGTTCTTTCATTTGTGGTTTTTTGTCCTCTAAATCGCTAATTTGATCCTCTGCTTCATCCAGCCTGCTGTTGATTCCTTCTGGTGGTTTTATTTCTAATATTGTATTTGTCATATCTGACTGGTTCTTTTTTATAATCTCAATGTCCTTTTTGATGCTTACTATCTCTTTATTTTGGCACTCATTATGACCATCCATTGTTGCTCTAAGATCCTTGAGCATCCTAAAAATCATTATTTTAAACCCTGCATCTGGTAGTTTGTTTCCTTCCGTTTCATTTAGTTCTTTTTCTGGAGAGAGATTTCTCTTGTTGATTCATTTGGGTCATATATCTTTGCCCATTTTGTCTGTGTATTAGGTAGACTATCTGACTTTAAAATTTTCTGTGGTGTCTTTATGAGGAAGATGAGCTTGGTGGTACTGACTTCCAGGCCACCTGCTTTCCTTGTTCTAGGAAATGCTTCTTGAGGGTAGTATTTTCCTTCCTGTTGTGAGTATTGATACAGTTAGTCATTTCGAGGGTGTGGTTATCCCTTCAGGCTGGCTGGCTGTAAGTGTCAACATTGATCATGTGTATTAGACACTGTGCAGTATCTGTCCTGTTGGGTGTATTTATTCTCCACAGTGTCTGGTAGTGCTGGACTCCTTTATGCATGCTGCTTGTGTAGTTAGCTGAGTCTAGGCTTGGTGCTGTCTGCCACCCACTACTGGTTATGTTGGGTCTAGGTTTTCTTGGGCTGGCATCAGCTATTGTTTGTAAACTGTCGTGGGCTACCTGTCTGGAGCTACTGCTCTGTTTGCAGTTTGTATCTGCATTTTCCATGCCTGGGGTAGTGTGGGAAGGGGCCAACCTGTATATAAGGATCAGCTTCCTCCTGCTTAGAGATGACAGCAGCTCTGTAAAAGCCCCAGGCTGCATAAGATTTGCCTCCACTTTTCAGCTACTCCACCTCTTCTTGTAGCTGCCTGGTATTCCCAGAGTTTTCTGTAGAAAGACTGTAGTGTGGGCTCAGACTGTCCTTGCCCAACCAACCCCTGTACAGGTTGCAAGCTTGGTAGGTTAGGGCAGCTGAGGTTGGGAATACAATGTTAGTGGGACCCTGTACTTTAGGGGTCTCTTGGTCAGGAGCTCAGTACAGCCCCTACTCCAAAGCCTAATCCCTCAGCCACTGCTGAATACTCAGATTTTATTTCTCTCCAGCAAAGTGAGCAGCAGGTTCAGATCGAGTGGGGCTGACAGTCCCCTCTGCATTAGTTCTTACAGTTAGTGAGACCCTGGTCTCAGGGAGGAAGACTGAAAGAGTCCTCTCCTGGGGCTGACTGTGCCCCCCCATAGAAAGTGGCTGAGCCCCTCGACTAGACCCAACAATAAGCTCACAGGAACCCACACTTTAAATGTCCATGCTCCAAGCCTCTCTCCCTTTTTCCTCTGGAATCTAGCCCAGTGGGGTAGGATATCCAGCAGCCAGGCCAGCTTACTGTGAAGCTCCACTGTATCCAATGTACATGAGCCGCTGTACAGATGCTGATCACAGAGAGCAGATTTTGCCTCAGCTGGGCCAGGTGTGAGGAGCCCTTCCTTACGATACCCAACTAACAAGTGTTATTAGGTCCTCAACCAATGCTATCCACAGCTGGCCACTGGATGTGCCCTCCCTGGCTGGAACCCAGTGCAGACCAATGGGAGACACTGTCCGTGACTGGCCCTAAGCAACCTTCTTGGAGCTACAAGCAATCCAGAGTTTGTGGCTGCCTCTGCTGGTCCCAGGTGCACATGGAAATTTCAAGCTGCACACCTAGGCTGGCTTTTACCCAACTCGGCCTGGGGGGAAGGTCTGCTTAAGAGGCCAAGGTTCCTTGAGTCCTTCCTCCTGCAGCCTCTGTCTGCAGTGGCTCAGCCACTGAAAAAACCTCTGGTAGAGTTTAGATCCTGAGGCAATTCAGAGATTAGAAAGGGTTATGGGTGTGTTTCCTGCCCCTCAGCCCCAGGTGTCAGCCTGTCCAGACTTTTTCTCACAGACCTCAGTAGGTTGTGGCTCCGGAGTTGGTGGGTGTGGTCTCTGACACCCAGAGGTGTGGTCTGCCTGCAGGCTGGACAGTTTCTACTGAGTCTCCCATGAGGCTGAAACACCAGTCACAAACTCTGGAGGATGTGGGGGAAAGCTCTGGCCTCAATGCTGGAAAACTGAGTCACTGACGTGCCCCCTGCTTCCTGGCTTCTCAGAAAGACCCAGTCTCCCTGGGGTGGGGCAGGAGAGATTCCCAAGGGTGGGGCAGTTGCTTTCCCCCAGGTTGCTGCCACACAGAGGGGACTGCTCCAACCAAAATATAGGGTGACTGCAATATTGGAGAAAGACTCAGCACAGGGGTTCCAGTGGCCATCCCCCACATGTGTCTCCCTGGGCCACCAACTTCACATTCTTCTCATGCAACTCTAATCCTCTCAGCCCTCCCCAACTGGAGCCACAGGTAAATGGCTATGAGCAAGATTTTCTGCACTGGCCCTTTAAGATGGAGCCTGCATCTCTGAGAGCTCCATCTCTTTCTCACAGACAGAAACCTTGGCTCTTTTCACCACCAAATGTGTGGGTGCCTTTTCTAGGCTCTGGTGTCCTAGGCTGGGGTGCAGGGCCTGAGGCTGAAGACCCTCCATTGTCAGGTCGACTGTCCCCGCATTGAGAGTCCCTCCGGGCCCTCAGCCACCGCTCACTCCTGGGATCAGGGCAGCCCTTTCCACATCTCTGCCCTTCCTACCAGACTTGGTGTGGCTTCTTCTGTGATCCTTGGTTATAGACTTCTCTTTATTTAGTCCCATGTTGATTTTTCAAGATAATTGTTCTGAAATTAAGTTGTAATCCAATTTGATCCTGGGCAATGGCAGTTGGAATGTCAGCCTACTTCGTTGCCATCTTGGAATCCCCTGCAAGCTATTATTTTTAATGGTGCCCAGTACCTGAGCAGTGTACCAAAGGGAGCATCTCAATTAGCACCTAGATTCAAGCTGATTGGAAGGTAGACCCTCAGGAAGCAGCTTTTAATGTATGTAAATATATATATATTTGTGTGATTCTGCAAGTGTAAGCCCTGCTGGTAACCATAGCCAGACGATCTGAAGGTGTCCCCTGGTGGGAAGTCACAAAAATTGAGACTCCAGATGAGCGTATAAGCTCCCTTCTGGGAAATACCAGCAAGTTGTATAAGGCAGAGGGAAAGTGCAAAGATGGTGTTCACCAACCTATGTTCCTTGAGAGCATTTCTGTTAGTCCCTTGTTGTGTGACAAACCAGAGCCTGCCCCTAAGGCTGAAGCTCCCAGATGAGCAAATAGCCCTCTTTCACAGCAAAATGGGGTGTTTTTCACTGTGCTGCCTGTGCTGTGCTCTGGGCATGTGGCCTGTCAAGAACTCTCTCTCCAACTGTTGCAGTCCCTTGAGACCCAAGAACACAAGCTTCCCTGGCCACCACCGCCAGATAATCAAGGAGAATCCGCTGGGCAGAAGTCACAAAACTCACGGCACCAAATACATGTAAATGCCCCCCCCACCTTGGGGCAATACTGGTTCTAGAGCATGGCTGGGGAGAGCGAAAAGATGGTGCCTACCTCCAAGGTCTCTGGAAAGGATTACAGTCAGTCCATGGATGTGTCTTTAATGAGAAACCTGTCCCTCAGGCAGTTATGATGATGTGGGGCAGCTGTGTTAGGCTTGCTCACAGGATTACCAGGTGTAAGCACTTTGCCTGATTAGTGCGTGAGCATGTGGCAGCGCCATGTGTGCATTGCCTATATAAAGCTATGGGCACTTGCGCTCAGGGGGGTTGTGGATGGCGGATTGCCTTCCCATCACTGTGAGGGGCCATTTTGCTGTTTGTTTGCCTGAGAGGTGGTTTTTCCTGCCTGTGTGCTTGTCCGCCATTGTGAGACTTTATTAAACAAAATGGTCCAACCCTTTCTGGCTCCGCAGTTTCTCTACCATCTGCCCGAATCCAATGTGAACCTGCCTGGCCTCGGCCACCGGCATTACAGATGATGTTAATAGGGCACTTGCACAGAGAGAGCTCCTGGGTCTATTGCCCCTTGCTGTGCTTTAGAGGTGGTGGCAGTTTAAGAACTCTTTCTCGCCCTGGCCGGTTGGCTCAGCGGTAGAGCGTCGGCCTGGTGTGCGGGGGACCCGGGTTCGATTCCCGGCCAGGGCACATAGGAGAGGCGCCCATTTGCTTCTCCACCCCCTCCTTCCTCTCTGTCTCTCTCTTCCCCTCCCGCAGCGGGGGCTCCATTGGAGCAAGGATGGCCCGGGCGCTGGGGATGGCTCCTTGGCCTCTGCCCCGGGCGCTGGAGTGGCTCTGGTCGCGGCAGAGCATTGCCCCCGGGTGGGCAGAGCATCGCCCCTGGTGGGCGTGCCGGGTGGATCCCGGTCGGGCGCATGTGGGAGTCTGTCTGACTGTCTCTCCCTGTTTCCAGCTTCAGAAAAATACAAAAAAAAAAAAAAATAATAACTCTTTCTCTATTGGTTAAAGTTCTGTGGGATCCACAGGTGTAAGACGCCTGGGCCACCAGAACCAGGCAATGTAGAGGTGTTTCCTGGCAGCAGCTGTAAAAATTGGGTATGAAAGGAGAGTATGAGCTCCTTTCCGGGAGGTACTGGTGAGCTGGAGAAAGGTGGAAGGTGAGTACAGAGATGGTTTCCACCAGCACATGCTCCCGGAAGCACCTCCACTGGCCCCTAGCTGTGTGCCAAGCCTGAAGCCTCCCCTCAGGCTGAGGCTCCTGGAAGCAAACTGGCCTGTCTTATTGAAAGACCAATTTACAGCCAGGGAGCCAGGTACATACAATACAGAAAGGAAAACCTCCTCAATCAATGGTGCTGGGAAAAATGGACAGCTACATGCAAAAGACTGAAATAGACCTCTATCTTATACCATGCACAAAATTAACTCAAAATGGATTAAAGACTTGAACATAAGATGTAAAACCATAAAACACATAGAAAAAAATACAGGCAGTAAGTAATCTGCTTGACATCAGTCTTAGTGATGTTTTTGTGGATTTGACTCTAACAGCAAGGGAATCAAAAGCAAAATTAAACCAATGGGACCACATCAAACTAAAAAGCTTCTGCATAGCAAAGAAAACCATCAGCAAAAGGAAAAGGCAACCTATTGAATGGGAGAAGATATTATCAAATTATATATCTGATAGGGGTTAATATACAGAATACATACAGAACTCATACACTCAACAACAAAAGAACAAGCAACCTGATTTTAAAGTGGGCAGGATAGTGACCTGTGGTGGTACAGTGGATAGTGTCCACCTGGAATGCTGAGGTTGTCAGTTTGAGACCCCGGGCATGCCCAATTGAGAAGCAACTGCGAGTTGATGGTTCCCACTCCTCCCCCAACCCCCACACCAGTCTTTCTCTCTTGTTCTCTCCTCTTTCTCAAATCAATAAATAACATCTTTAAAAATAAGTAAGTAAATAAATAAATAAATAACTTAAAAGTCTATCTGAATAGACTTTTTTCCAAAGAAGATATAAATATGGCCAACTGGCACATGAAAATGTCTTCAACATCACTAATTATTAGGGAAATGCAAATTAAAACCACATTGAGATACCACCTTGCATCTATTAAAATGGCTGCCATCAAAAAGACAAGAAATAACCATGGATAAGATGCAAAGGAAAGGGAACCCTTGTGCACTGTTGGTGGGAATGTAATATAGCCACTATGGAAAGCAATGTGGATATTCCTTTAAAAATTAAGAATAGAACTACCATGTGATTGTATAAGGTCTACCGGAAAGTTCTGGTCATTTCTATCACAACAAGTTTTGACACGTAAGCACATGTTTATTTGGTGCATGTGTACCTCTCTATTTTTATCACTTAATGTATACATACTGATGTAGCAAATTAACTAAAACAAAGTTGATTCAAGTTAGTCTTATGTGTGAAGCGATAGTGTATCCATGGCTACTGATAAAGTTCATTTACGCCACTGTATTTGATACAAATTTTAACAAGGAAGAAATGCTACAGAAGCATGTAGAAATTTATTGAAAGTGTTTGGTGAAGGTACAGTTTCTGATAGGACATGCAGAAGATAGTTCGAAAAATTTGAAACAGGTGATTTTGACCTTTCTGATAAGCCACGTTCTGGGCGACCATCTTTGATCGATGACGATGTTGTTAAGACCATGTTGGAACAAGATCCTTTTCTGACAAATCGGAGATCGCAGAAAGGCTTAATTCAGCTCAGCAAACCATTTTGGACCATATTCGGAAGATAGGATTGGTGTGGAAATATATTATTTAATAAAGTTTATTGATGGTAAGAAAAATTTGTACTTTGTTTTATTCCAAAAACGGACAGAACTTTCCGTTAGACCTTTTATTATTCTATTTCTGGTATTTATCCGAAGACTATAAAACACTAATACAAGAAGATGTATGCACCCATGTTCACTGAAGCATTATTTGCAATAGCCAAGGTAGGAAAACAATCTAAGTGTCCACTGATGGCTGGATTAATAAGAAATGCGAATATATACACACACACATATACACACAGGAATATGACTCAGCCAGTCAGCCATACGAAGTATGAAATCTTGCCATTTCTAACAACATGGATGGATGTTGAGGGTATGATGCTAAGTGAAATAAGTCAGACAGAGACAAACACAATATGATCTCAGTTATATGTAGAATTAAAAAAAAAAGGTTAGCGAAGTGACTCTGCTGCGTCTCTCACACACACACACACACACACACACACACACACACACACACCCCGCCTAGTCTTTCCCCCACTTCCAAGCCAGGCACATCCGCACCTCTCCAGCCTGTGCCTGCCCTCAACCTCCAAGCTAAACAAAAATACAATCACAGAGGAAGACAACAGATGTGGGTAGATTTGATCACGGTCGGGGCAGATAGAAATTAGATGGGAGGTTTAATAAAGTTCTTTGAGAGCTTTGGTGGCAGCTTGAGCCAGAACAGAAGTTCTAGCTGCTAAAAAAGCAGGGAAAGCAGGTGGCCCCAGCAGTTGTCAAGAAGATGGCTAGTGTTTGTGTTGCACAACTGCAAAATTATATGATGGAGACAACTGAGAGAAAGGAGGATCCCCAACCTTTTTACACAGGGGGCCAGTTCACTGTCCCTCAGACCGTTGGAGGGCTGCCACATACAGTGCTCCTCTCACTGACCACCAATGAAAGAGGTGGCCCTTCCGGAAGTGCGGTGGGGGGCCGGATAAATGGCCTCAGGGGGCTGCATGCGGCCCGCGGGCCATAGTTTGGGGATGCCTGCCCAAGACCCACTGAGCCAGTCTGAATAGAAGGAAGGCCGAGGGACCCATCTAATGGTGACAGGAAGGGGCCAGAGGCCCCATGTGAAATTGGCAATCCACTAGTCTCCGTCTAATGTGCAGTAGGTGTTGGCCTTAGAAGATAATAGGTGTTTTGTGGTTTTCTGTTTGTTTGTTTTTGCAGCAGCTAAGAGAACTGTCAAGGAAGCATAGGCCTTCAGTGTGTTTGACCCTTCCAAGCCCTAGAAGCTTGCTGAGGGGTTCAGATGGGGCTTGTGGCAAGACAGAGCCCTTATGGAAAGGCACTGAGGTGTGTTAATAAAGAGCTGTATGGCTACTTGCTTGTAATGGACTTTTACCTTAGTGATTTACACAGACAGCTGGGCTATGTGTCGTGGACAGATCATTGAGCAGTACAATGGACTCTTGGACTGTGACCAAAGGGGGGTACCAGTTCCCTTCCTGGATGGAAATGCCACTGTGGACAGTAATGAGAGACCCTGACAGGGAGGCCTGGCACCCATGGGGGCCTTTCTGCACTGCACAGCTGCTCCCATCCAGCTGCAGAGATGCACCAAAGACACTTTCTTCAATGGACATGGCCCTGGACTATACAGGTCCCCCTCTTATAATGGGTGGCCTTGTTGGCACCATGGGGTAGGGGGTGAGAGGTGGGCCTCCAGTTAACTCCCTGGGCAACCAGCACCTAGATGCCTGTGATAGAAGTGTACAGGGTCTCTCAACTGTCACAGGGGCTAGGTTCCAGAACCCCCACACACACAGGCAAAAATCCCTGAAGTAGCGACATATTTATTTTATTAAAGACTTTATTTCCATTTAATATTCCTTTAATATGTTTTAATTAATATTTTTATATTTTTTGCAATTATTTTGGCTAGAAAATGCTTTTACCACAAAAAGTTAAAATAATAAATATATAAAAATACCTATAGACCACAAAATCCTGCGATATAGCAAAAAACCCATAATACAAAATTAGATATATACAATTTAAAAATCTGTGATAGGCCCTGGCCGGTTGGCTCAGTGGTAAAGTGTCGGCCTGGCGTGCAGAAGTCCTGGGTTCGATTCCTGGCCAGGGCACACAAGAGAAGCGCCTATCTGCTTCTCTACCCCTCCCCCTCTCCTTCCTCTCTTCTCTCTTCCTCTCCTGCAGCCGAGGCTCCATTGGAGCAAAGTTGGCCCGGGCGCTGAGGATGGCTCCATGGCCTCTGCCTCAGGTGCTAGAATGGCTCTGGTTGCAACAGAGCAACGCCCTAGATGGGCAGAGCATTGCCCCCTGGTGGGCATGCCGGGTGGATCCCGGTTGGGCGCATGCAGGAGTCTGTCTGACTGCCTCCCTGTTTTCAACTTCAGAAAAAATAAAATAAAATAAAAATAAAAATCTGTGATAGTGAGACCACAAAAACTGAACCACGATATGGTGAGGGATGGTTGTATTATCCCTTGAGTGCTCAAGAAGACAGCATTATAAAGGACACCTTTGTAATTTCTTTATGGCCCATAGTGAGTTCTCCCATTTTGTTGCACATAGAACCAGAATATCCTAGTGTACAGGCCAATAAGGTTTGGTACACCCACCTGGGGAAGCCTCTGGTACCTGCTACTGTGTTGTCTGCAGACAAAACTCTGGCCTGTATTCTACCAGATAGAAAAGATTTGCCTCTCCAGGTACCTCTGACAGCTCTTTCTTTTCGCACACAGCTTACTGGATGTTGTAAGCCAGGCCTTGAATACACTATTGGAGGAGACCCAGGAGGCAGAATGGCAAATGGGGGACCCTCCAAGAATGGTGGGCGTCTCCAGCAGCAGGCTGGCGCACCATCTTTGTTGTCATATAGCTTGTGCTTTTGTAATTTTGTTACTGTAGTCTGTACTATTTCTGTTTATGTACTGTACCTCACTCCTCACTCAGGGACCATTGCGGAAGATACCTGTTGCACAGATTATGAGGTGAGCAACCCTAAAGGGGTGAAATGTGGGGAAAACAGCTGTATTAGGCTCCCTGGTTTCCCGGCTGCAAGCACTTTGTACGATTAGTGCGTGAGCACGTGGCAGAAAGCCACGGTGTGTCTATAAAAAGAAAGGTGTGATTTCCCTCAGGGACAGTTCTCCCAGATTGCTCTCCTGCCACTGTGGGGTGTGGTTCCTTGGTTCCTGATTCTCTCAGCTGCCACTGTGAGGGGCGGTTTTCCTGATCCCTTGCCCTCCACTGTGAAAAGTGATTTTCCTTTGTTTATTCACTCACCTGTCTCTGCGAGCCTCCAATAAACGGGTATGGCCTGGGGCTTTCCGGCTCCACAGTTCCTCTACCATCTGCCCGAATCTAATGTGAACCTGCCTGACCTCGGCCACTGGCATTACATCATGTTTTACTATAGTATTTTCATTACTGTGTATTTCTAAATTGAACAATTTACACTGTGATTTCTTTTTTAAACTTTTTTATTGAATTTATTTGGGTGACATCAGTCAATAAAATGATACAGGTTTAGTTGTACAGTTCTACAATACATCATCTGTATATTGCACTGTGTTCACCAGCCCCAAGTCAGTCTCCCTCCATCACCCCCTATCCCCCTTCACCCTCCAACTCCTCACCACCTTTCCCTCCTGCAGTCCCCACTGTTGCCTGTGTTTGTAAGTTTTCCTTTGCTTAATCTCTTCACCTTTTTCACCCAGCCCCCCAACCACTATCCCCTCTGACAGCTGTGTCTGTTCTTTATATCTATGAGTTTGTTTCTATTTTGTTTCTTAGTTTACTTTGATTAGATTCCACATATAAATGAAATCATATGGTGCTTGTCTTTCTCTGACTGGCTTATTTCACTCAGCATAATACTCTCCAGGCCCATGTATGCTGTCACAAAAGGTAAGATTTTTCTTTTTTATGACTGAGTAATATTCCATTGTGTAAATGTACCATTGCTTTTATTATCTATTGATCTACTGATTGGTATTTTGGCTGCTTCTAAATCTTTTTTTTCCCCCATTTTTTTTTTTAATTTTTTTTTTTTAATTTTTTCATTTTTCTGAAGCTGGAAACGGGGAGAGACAGTCAGACAGACTCCCGCATACGCCCGACCGGGATCCACCCGGCACGCCCACCAGGGGCGACGCTCTGCCCACCAGGGGGCGATGCTCTGCCCATCCTGGGTGTCGCCATATTGCAACCAGAGCCACTCTAGTGCCTGAGGCAGAGGCCACAGAGCCATCCCCAGCGCCCGGGCCATCTCTGCTCCAATGGAGCCTTGGCTGCGGGAGGGGAAGAGAGAGACAGAGAGGAAAGCACGGCGGAGGGGTGGAGAAGCAAATGGGCGCTTCTCCTGTGAGCCCTGGCCGGGAATCGAACCCGGGTCCTCCGCACGCTAGGCCAACGCTCTACCGCTGAGCCAACCGGCCAGGGCCCCCATTTTTTTTTTTAAACAGAGACAGAGAGAGAGTCAGAGAGAGGGATAGATAGGGACAGACAGACAGGAACGTGGAGAGAGATGAGAAGCATCAATCATCAGTTTTTCGTTGGGACACCTTAGTTGTTCATTGATTGTTTTCTCATATGTGCCTTGACCGTGGGGCTACAGCAGACCGAGTAACCCCTTGCTCGAGCCAGCGACCTTGGGTCCAAGCTGGTGAGCCTTGCTCAAACCAGATGAGCCAGCGCTCAAGCTGGAGACCTCGGGGTCTCGAACCTGGGTCCTCTGCATCCCAGTTCGACATTCTATCCATTGCGCCACTGCCTGGTCAGGCTGCTTCTAAATCTTGACTATTGCAAATAACGCTGCAGTGGACATAGGGGTGCATATAGTCTTCTGAATTGGTGTTTCAGGTTTCTTTGGATATATTCCCAGAAGTGGAATCACTTGGTCATAGGCAGTTTCATTTTTAATTTCTTGAGGTAACTCCATACTGCTTTCCACAGTGGCTGCACCAGTCTGCATTCCCACCAGCAGTGCACAAGGGTCCACTTTTCTTACATCCACGCCAGGACTTGATGTTTGTTGATTTATTGATAATAGCCATTCTGACAGGTGTGAGGTAATATCTCTTTGTGGTTTTAATTTGCATTTCCCCAATGATTAATGTTATTGAACATCTTTTCATATGTCTGTGGGCCATCTGTATGTCTTCTTTGGAGAAGTGTCTATTCAGGTCCTTTGCCCATTTCTTAATTGGATTCTTTGTTTCTTTTGGTGTTGAGTTTTATAAATTTCTTGTAAATTTTGAATATTAAGACCTTATTAGATGTATTGCAAATATGTTCTTCCATTTAGTGGGTTGTCTTTGCATTTTGTTGATGGTCTCCTTTGCTGTGCAAAAACTTTTAAGTTATTTGCTATACAAGTTACTTAGAAGTGTTTTTGTTTTTAATTTCCAAAACTATAAAAATTTGAAAGCAGGATATCTTTTTGTATTGACTGTTAATTTTATTGTGCTGTGTTCAAAGATTATGATCTATATAAAATTAATTCTTTTTCATTTATTGAGACTTATGTATTTCTATTTATTAGGATCCAGGTTGAAATTAAGCTTCTGTTGTTCAAAGCTATCGCTATACTATTTTTCTATCTGATAGCTGAAAGAAATATGTTAAAATATTTTTCTTGCTTTTAAGGGGAAGAATCAAGAATGATGCTTGCTGTAAATTTTTAGTAGCTACACTTTATTAGATTATGGATACTTCCTTCTGTTCTAGTTGTGCTAACAATTTTTGTGCATGTTTGTATAGGTGTTTAATTTTATTAGATTTTTTAAAGATGCTATGGTTCCCCTGAATTCTTTTTAATATGTTAATATGGCCAATTAAATTTATAGATTTTCTAATTCTACTACTCTTGCATTGCTGGGATGAATGCATTTGGTCATTTATTATAATATAAAAATTATTTATTATTATATAAAAATAAATGATAATGTATATATATATATATATATAAAACAACTTAGAAAAAGTGTATACCATTATGATGGTAGACTTGTCAAAATTTCCCTAAAGTTGTCATTTTAAAAAATTTTTTAAATGTATTCATTTTAGAGAAGAGAGATAGAAAGAGAGAGACGGAGCAGGAAGCATCTACTCCCATATGTGCCTTGACCAGGCAAGCCCAGGGTTTTGAACTGGCGACCTCAGTGTTCCAGGTCGACGCTTTATCCACTGCGCCACCACAGGTCAGGCTAAAGTTGTCATTAAAAAAAAAAATTTAAACAGACCTATTTTTTAAAACTGCACAGCACTTTAGAATTATAAGCTTTTTGGTGTATTAAACCTCTTTTTATACTAAAAAGACCAGTTGATCCCCTTCAGCCTTTTCTGTCCCCCTCCCCTCCCCTCTGGTAACCGCTGTACTGCTGTCTGTGTCTATAAGGTTTTGTGTGCTTTTCTTGTTTGTTCACTTGTTGCTTTCAGTTTTATATCTCATGTGAGTGACATCACATTGTTCTTAGATTTTTCTGACTTATTTCACTTAGCATAATATTCTCAAGGTCCATCCGTGTTGTCACAAATGGTAGTATTTCATCTTTCCTATGGCTAAGTAGTATTCCACTGTATAGACAAAGGTGGGCAAAAGTAGATTTACAGTTCTGAGTACATAAATGCAGAATTTATTCTTGTCTTATTATTTATTATTGTATTATTTATTTGTATTATTTGTGTTCTTATTATTTTGTATTCATATTTATGATTTATCTTTTAGATAATAATGGCTGGCAATTTAAGCTACTTTTGCCTACCCTTATATGTATTATATGTTCTTTATCCAATCCATCTATTGAAGGACACTTTGGTTGTTTCCATGTCTTGGCCACTGTGAATACGCTGCAATGAACATAGGTGTGCATATCTCTTTACAAATAAATGTTTTCAAATTTCTTGGGTAGATACCCAGAAGAATGGTAGCTGAGTCATATGGTAACTCTTAATTTTCCTTAATTTTTTGAGGAGCCTTCATACTGTTTCTGATAGTGGCTGTACCCGTTTACATTACCACTAGCAGTAAATGAGGGCTCCTTTTTCTCCACAAACTCTCTGACACTTGACTTATTAATAATAGTCATTCTAGCCTGGCTCGTGGTAGCACAGTGAATAGAGTGTTGACCTGGGATGCTGAAGTCCCAGATTCAAAACCTCGAGGTCACTGGCTTGAGTTTAGGCTCATCAGCTTGAGTGTGGGGTTGCCATCTTGAGTGTGGAATCATAGATATCCCATAATTGCTGGCTTGAGCCCAAAGGTTGCTGGCTTGAATGTTTGGTAAAATTCTTTGAATGTTTGGTAAAATTCCTCATGAGGCTATCTGGCCCAGGGCTTTTGTTTGTTGGGAGTTTTTGGATTATTGATTCAATTTCATTAGCAGTTATTGGTCTGTTCAGATTTTCTGGGGTTTTTTTTTCCCTGTTTCAGCCTTGAACAATTATATGGTTTTTTGTAATTTATCCATTTCTTCTGGTTGTCCAATTTGTTGGCATATAATTGTTTGTAGTATTTCCTTAAAATCCTTTGTATTTTTATGGTGATTTCTTGATCTCTTTCCTCTTGATTTGCTGGTTTTCTTTAGCATTTGGTTCGGGTTTCTTTTTATTTTTTGTGTATTTTTTGTAGGTTTTTGGTTTGTAGTAACAATGAGGTTCATATGTTTATCCATCTATAACTATAGCAGTCTACTCTAAGTTGACAGGCATTTAAGTTCAAATGCTTTCTTAAATCACTGTATCTTTATTTACCCTTGCTTCACTTTGTTTTTGACATTATGCTTTATATCTTTGTTTTGTGTATTTCCTACCTATTGTAGTTATAACTTTACTATTTTGTCTTTTAACTTTCATGATAGTTTCAAGTGGTTGATTCAATGTATTCATTATGTATTTAACAGTGAGGGTTTTTTTTTCTTTCCTGTACTTTCTAATTTATGGCTGTGACTATTTATTAGAGACATAAAGCCTAACCAAGCATTGGCGCAGTGGATAGAGCATCGGACTGGGATGCGGAAGATCCAGGTTCGAGACCCTGAGGTCGCCAGCTTGAGCGTGGGCTCATTTGGTTTGAGCAAAGCTCACCAGCTTGAGCCCAAGGTCACTGGCTCAAGCAAGGGGTTACTCAGTCTGCTGAAGGCCCACGGTCAAGGCACATATGAGAAAGCAATCAATGAACAACTAAGGTGTCGCAATGCACAATGAAAAACTAATGATTGATGCTTCTCATCTCTCTCCACGTTCCTGTCTGTCCCTATCTATCCCTCTCTCTGACTCTCTCTGTCTCTGTAAAAAAAAATAAAAAATAAATTAAAAAAAAGACACTTTAACATTTCTTGTAAAGTGAATTTAGTTGTGGTGCACTCCTTTCACTTTTGTCTGGGGAAATTGGGTCTCCTTCCATTCTGAATAACTTTGCTGGGTATAGCTTATACATTCCTTTCTTTCAGCACTTAAAATATTTCTGCCACTAACTTCCGGCCTGTAACGTAGCTGCTGAGAGTCTGACCAGGCATTGGCACAGAGAATAGAGTGTTGGCCTGTGACGCTAAGGAACCAGGTTTGAAACCCTGAGGTCACTCGCTTGAGTGCAGGCTCATCCAGCTAGAGTGCTGGCTCATCTGGCTTTAGCACAGTGACACCAGCTTGAGCCTGAGATCATAGACATGAACCCATGGTCACTGGCTTGAGCCCAAAGGTTACTGGCTCAGCTGGAACCCCACTTATGAGAAAGCAATCAATGAACAACTAAAGTACCATAACTATGTGTTGATGCTTCTCATCTCTCTCTCTCTTGCTATTAAAAAAGAAAATTGCTGAGAAATCAGCTGATAAGACTTACGGGGCTTCTTTTGTACAAGACTCATTTCTACCTTGTTGCCTTCAAGATGTGTCTTTTTTTTTTTTTTAAGATGTGTCTTTATTCTTAACCTTTGCCATTTTAATTACTGTGGTTCCTCTGGGCTCATCTTGTTTCGAACTCTCTGTGCTTCCTCAACCTGGATGTCTGTTTCCTTCTCCACATTAGAGAAGTTTTCACCCATTATTTCTTCAGATATACTCTTTGCTCCTTTCTTTCCTCTTTCTGAAATCCCTATAATACAAATGTCATAGTGCTTGATGTTGTAGCATTGGTCCCTTATGCTATTTTCAACTTTTAAAATTTTTTTCATTTTACTGTCCCTATTGAGTGATTTCCACATTTTTTCTTACAGGTTGTTAATCTATCTCATTCCTTCTAAAGTATTTTTCATTTTGGTTATTGTGCTATTCATTTCTGATTGGTTCTTAATTATATTTTCTAATTCTTGAGGTTCTGAGTACCTCTATTCTACTCAAGTGTTTTGAGCATCCTTATGACTATTTGTTTGAATTCTTTATTTTTATAATTTAAGTGAGAGGAGGCCGGGGAGATAGAGAGACTCCCATATGTGCCCCAATTGGGAACCACCCAGCAACCCCAGTCAGGGGCCAATGCTCAAATCAACTGAGTTATCCCTAGCGCCTGAGGCTGAAGTTTGGACCAACTGAGCCACTGGCTGCGAGAGGGGTAGACAGAGAGAAGGGGGAGAGGGACAGGAGGAGAAGCAGATGGTCACTTCTCATGTGTGCCCTGACCGCTGATCAAACCCAGGACTTCCGCATGCCAGGCAGATGCTCTATCCACTGAGCTAACCGGCCAGGGCCTTTGAATTCTTTTTCAGGCACATTATTTATCTCCATATCATTAACTTTTTTCTAAGGTTTTTTTTTACTATAATTTTATTTTTTTAATGGGGTGACATCAATAAATCAGGATACATATATTCAAAGATAACATGTCCAGGTTATCTTGTCATTCAATTATGTTGCATACCCATCACCCAAAGTCAGATTGTCCTCTGTCACCTTCTATCTAGTTTTCTTTGTGCCCCTCCCCCTCCCCCTTCCCCTTTCCCTCTCCCCCTTCCCCCCGTAACCACCACACTCTTATCAATGTCTCTTAGTCTCACTTTTATGTCCCACCTACGTATGGAATAATGCAGTTCCTGGTTTTTTCTGATTTACTTATTTCACTTCATATAATGTTATCAAGATCCCACCATTTTGCTGTAAATGATCCGATGTCATCATTTCTTATGGCTGAGTAGTATTCCATAGTGGATATGTGCCATATCTTCTTTATCCAGTCATCTATTGATGGGCTTTTTGGTTGTTTCCATGTCCTGGCCACTGTGAACGATGCTGCAATGAACATGGGGCTGCATGTGTCTTTGCGTATCAATGTTTCTGAGTTTTGGGGGTATATACCCAGTAGAGGGATTGCTGGGTCATAAGGTAGTTCTATTTTCAGTTTTTTGAGGAACCACCATACTTTCTTCCATAATTGGTTGTACTACTTTACTTTCCCACCAACAGTGGATGAGGGTTCCTTTTTCTCCACAGCCTCTCCAACATTTGCTATTACCTGTCTTGTTAATAATAGCTAATCTAACAGGTGTGAGGTGGTATCTCATTGCAGTTTTGATTTGCATTTCTCTAATAGCTAAAGAAGATGAGCATCTTTTCATATATCTGTTGGCCATTTGTATTTCTTCCTGGGAGAAGTGTCTGTTCATGTCCTCTTCCCATTTTTTTGTTGGATTGTTTGTTTGTTTGTTGTTGAGTTTTATGAGTTCTTTGTATATTTTGGATATTAGGCCCTTATCTGAGCTGTTGTTTGAAAATATCATTTCCCATTTAGTTGGCTGTCTGTTTATTTTGTTATCAGTTTCTCTTGCTGAGCAAAAACTTCTTAGTCTGATGTAGTCCCATTCATTAATTTTTGCCTTCACTTCTCTTGCCTGTGGAGTCAAATTCATAAAATGCTCTTTAAAAAACCCAGGTCCATGAGTTTAGTACCTATGTCTTCTTCTATGTACTTAATTGTTTCAGGTCTTATGTTTAGATCTTTGATCCATTTTGAACTAATTTTAGTACAGGGGGACAAACTGTAGTCCAGTTTCATTCTTTTGCATGTGGCTTTCCAGTTTTCCCAGCATCATTTATTTCTTTTCTCCATTGTGTTGTTGACCCCTTTAACGAAAATTATTTGACTATATATATGTGGTTTTATTTCTGGGTTTTCTATTCTGTTCCATTGGTCTGTCAATTTTTCTGCCAATACCATGCTGTTTTGATTGTTGTGGCCCTATAATATAGTTTGAAGTCAGGTATTGTAATGCCCCCAGCTTCACTCTTTTTCTTTAGGATTGCTTTGGCTATTCGGGGTTTTTTATAGTTCCATATAAACATGATGATTTTTTGCTTCATTTCTTTAAAAAAAGTCATTGGAATTTTGATGGGAATTGCATTAAATATTACCCAAGTATATTGCTTTGGGTAATATAGCCATCTTGATTATATTTATTCTTCCTAACCAAGAACAAGGAATATTCTTCCATCTCATTATATCTTTTTCGATTTCCCTTAACAATGGTTTATAGTTTTTATTATATAAGTCCTTTACATTCTTTGTTATGTTTATTCCTAAGTATTTTATTTTTTTTGTTGCAATCGTGAAGGGGATTATTCTTTTGAGTTCGTTCTCAAATGTTTCATTGTTGGCATATAGAAAGGCTGTTGACTTCTGTATGTTAATTTTGTATCCTGCAACCTTACTGTATTGGCTTATTGTTTCTAGTAGTCTTTTTGTGGATTCTTTGGGGTTTTCGATGTATAGGATCATAGCATCTGCCAAAAGTGATACCTTTACTTCTTCTTTTCCAATATGGATGCCTTTTATTTCTTTGTCTTGTCTGATTGCTCTGGCTAGAACCTCTAGTACCATATTAAATAAGAGTGGAGAGAGTGGACAACCCTGTCTTGTTCCTGATTTAAGGGGGAAAGCCTTCAGTTTTGTGCTATTTAATATGATGTTAGCTGATGGTTTATCATATATGGCCTTTATCATGTTGAGATATTTTCTTTCTATACCCATTTTGTTGAGAGTCTTAAACATAAAATTATGTTGTATTTTATCAAAAGCCTTTTCTGCATCTATTGATAAGATCATGTGGTTTTTATTCTTTGTTTTGTTGATATGGTGTATTACGTTAACCGTTTTACGTATGTTGAACCATCCTTGAGATTCTGGGATGAATCCCACTTGATCATGATGTATTATTTTTTTAATATGTTGTTGTATTCGATTTGCTAGTATTTTGTTTAGTATTTTAGCATCTGTATTCATTAGAGATATTGGTCTGTAGTTTTCTTTTTTTGTGCCATCCTTGCCTGGTTTTGGTATGAGGGTTATGTTGGCCTCGTAAAATGTGTTTGGTAGTATTGCTTCTTCTTCAATTTTTTGGAAGACTTTCAGTAGAATAGGAACCAAGTCTTCTTTGAAGGTTTGATAAAATTTGCTGGTATAGCCGTCTGGGCCTGGACTTTTATTTTTGGGGCTAAGGTTTTTTCTTGTTTCTTCATTTGGGGAGTATTCTTTTGTCTCCCATTTTGTTTGACTTTATGTTTCTTCCTGAGTTAGATGAAGTAGCTCTCTCAATCTTAGAAAAGTGGGCTTTGTGTTGACTGTATGCTGGATGACTTTGGTAGGCCAGTTGTTACTGGGATGGGCACGTGCAGTGTCCAGCGTGCCTCTTGACCAGAAGGAACGGGTTCCAGGTGTGGCTGTCTGGTGTGCACATGTGTGGTAGCTCATTGTTCTGGCTGTCCGCAGCCAGAATAGTCAAGGCGGGACAGCTATATATGTGCCTTTCTGAGCTGGGTGGGCTGCCTGCTGTGCATGTTCTGCCCTGTTGCTTCGTTGCCCAAGCCAGGTTTGAGGAGGGCTTCCAAGTGCAACATGGCAGCACCCTCCTGCTTCCACTTTCTCTGGAAGGGCAGCTGTGTGCGTGCACTGTAGCTTGCTACTTCTGCACTCTCTGGGCATGTTAGTCCTGTGTGTGCTCGCCGCAGCGCCCCACTGGTTCCACACTTTCTCTGTTTGGGGCAGCCGTGTGTGCACTGCAGTGCTCCACTAGCTCCACATCCATTCTCTCCGGCCAGGGGATCCCTGTGATCATGCAGCAGTGCCGCCCTATCTCTGCAGTGTCCTGAGGGGGCCGCATGCTGCAGGACTTTGCTGGTTCTACACTCTTTCTGGTAGGTGAGCTGTCCCTGTGCACCTCACTATGCCCAGGGGATTGAGCTCCAGGTGGAGGAGTCCTATTCACACACTCTGGCACCTTGCTTTTCCTGCTGGAGTGGCTGGGGATATGCTATAGCAGCCCTCCGGTCAACCAGGTCATCTGGCTAGAAGCCCCACCCTCTCCCCCAGCGCAGAGGCAACGTCAACAGTGGTAGGCACTAGTTTCTCTGGTTCTGTAGTTCCCTCAGCTGCAGAGCTCTCGTGGTTCCCCACCTTCGTTCTGTGTTCTCTCTCTTGTTCACCCTGCAGAAGCGCTTTCAGTCAGCCCTCAGCTCTCAGGAACGGCTTTAGACGCAGGTATACACTGTGTTCTTGGGAGGTGGCAGGTTTAGCACCCTCTCCTGCCACCATCTTGGACCTCTCTATACCAAATGTTTTATTTAAAGGCGTGCATTTTTCACTTCTGGAAGTTTTATTTAGCTTCCCTCCCCCTTTTAAGTTAGCTTCCTTCTGTCATATGTCTAAATTTTAAATGTACTCTGTAGTCTCTATTTGATAATTCCATTATCTCAAGTCCTTGGGGGTTTAATCTTGGTATTTACTGCCTTCTGACTCATTCACGGACAATTGTTTCCTTGTGTGTTCTGTAGTTTTTAACAGTAAAGTCAACATTGCTAGGGTTTTATATGGGGTATCTTGTGCAGCCTGAATTATGGTTCATCAATCCAGAAAGTAATTCTCTTTTCTTCTACCTAGCTTCCCTAAAATACTTCACATTAGATTCACGGGATCCTGAAACCACACAGGGTCTGTGGTAACAAATTCCTAGAAGTGACTCTTATTCTCTGCACTCATAGCCTAAGCTAAGACAAGCACTAAAGGATGAGATTTTCCTCCCTAGTTTACCTTTTTACTCAGGGTGAGTCTCTTTAAAAGAGTCCTGGGTATGTGTGTGAACTTGACCTCCTCACTTTGCTAGGACCTAAGACTGTACAGCTGCCCCTTCCCATACTGCGGTTCACCTTTCGCGGTCTCACTGTATCGCGGATTTTTAAATTGTACATATCTAATTTTGTATTGTGGATTTTTCACTATATAGCGAGATTTTGTGGTATATAGGTATGTTTATATATTTATTATTTTAATTATTTTTGTGGTATAATAAGCATTTTCTAGCCTAAAAAAATATAAAATACAAAAAACATTGAATATTAATTAAAACATATTAAAAGAATATTAAATTGAAATAAAATACTACTGGTGAGTATCCATCTATAATTTTATCAATATGTTGTTAAAATTATGTAGGTTTTTTTTTTTATTTTGAAGGGTTTTATTAAAGCAGGAGATTTATTAAATATACAGGCCACATGACTGACACGGGGCATTGCAGACCCAAATCGTGCAGCCAAAATTATGTAGGTTTTTTAGGAGTGTAGAAAGTGTTTAAGAGCATAGGACGTGTTTATAAGAGTGTGGGAAAGGTTTATAAGAGTGTGAGGAGGGTTTATAAAGCCTTAAAATATACATAAATAATAAAATAAATATAAGGTCACTACTTTGTGGATTTTCGCCTATCATGTGTGGGGGGTATTCTGGAACCTAGCCCTGGTTATAGACAAGGGACCACTACACCTCCTGTCCTCGTGTGACCTTTAACACTGAAGCACCTTCATTTCAGAGCCCAGGAATCATCTGTACTCCAAGGCAGTCACAGCATCCACCACACATCATGCTACTTTTTTGTTTCCTGGTCACTCTTACTAAACAATCTTTAAAGTCAGCCATACAGTTGTTCAGGGCATATACTGGGACAGACTGATGTTGCTGTCTTTATCTCTCTTTCCCTCCTCTCCTCTCTCTCAAATCAATAATTTAAAGAAAAGTCAGTGATACAGTTCAAAGGGTGTTTATCATGTTTTACCCAGCATTTATAACCAAGGTTTTCATACTAGCTAATTATCTCCCATAATGGCTGGAAATGAAAGTCTAGGAAAATACTTGACCGTCTCCTATAAAATATATTTAGTCATCAAAATTGAACATAATATTCCAGTTCTGTTCTAATCACTTGAGAACATTACTTCATCATCTGAGCACTACTGATCTACTGGATGGATGTTTTCTTTATCAAATCACATCACACTATTATGGACACCATTTAAAAAACAAGGAAACAGAAACATGTCAGCTTATGGTCACATGGCAAGGCCCAGGACTAGATCTTTTAACTGCTAGCTTTGGAGTATTCTCCAGCATGTCAGGGGAGAGAAGATAAAAGGTCCAAGGGAACATTTAGTGAGTACCTCCTATGTGCTAGTTCTATAATATGAAATACCAGACAGCAGCTCTGTAAGACAGGACAGCTTACTACCCATTTTGATAGATAGGGGAATTAAAGCTCAGAAAGGTTAAATAATTTCCTTTAGGTCCTTTGTATTAGAAATGAATTCACAGTCAGAACTGATTATAAAAAAAAATGTTCTTCCTTCAACCCAGGATCAGCAAGCCAGACAGCAAAGGTTTTAGGCTTTGCAGGCCCCATGGTCCCTTGCAACTATATTACTGTTGTCGTGTAAAAGCAGCCGTGAGAACATGCAAGAACGAGCATGGCTGTTTTCCCATGAAACTTTATTTAAGGACACTGAAATCTGAATTTCATATAATTTCACATGTCACAGAGTATTTTTCTTTTTTATTCCAACCATATAAAAATATAAAATGCTTCCTTAGCTCACAGGCCACACAAACCAGGCAGCAGACTGGACGTACTGCGCATGGACAAAGGGTTTGTCAGCCCTGCTCTACACCTTCTGAGACGTGAAGGTCTCAATGTCTTTGTTCCAAACATCCTTTACTGGGTTAGTAAAGACAGGGGAAAAGAGAATGAAACAGGTTCTTTTTGGACCCTTGGTGACTGAGAGAATGGTTGTACAACCCTCTCAAATTGTACGGTAGCAATATGCAGGTGTGGAAATGTCTTGTTCCAATGTTAAATGTCTTTTTTCATGTCTATTTTAGCCTATTTTCAAAATTAAACTAAGTTCATTTAGGAAAGATGACTATCTTCTTATTTTTAAATGGCCTTTAATGTTTAATAGTCTATGTACAGTGAGTGCTCAATAAGTACTAACTGAAAATATTAGTCAAGTACTATTCTATTTCATTCACAGACTCTGTTAAGTAGTCAGTGAGTACAATATAGAAGTAATTCAGTGAAACGAAAAGCCGTATAGAAGTCAGGCTATATGTATGATTCGATTTAACAATTATAATTTCCTTTTAATTTAGTATAAGGGACAACGATGAAAAATACCAGTTGGCGCTACCTTTTTGTCCCAGTAGAGTGTGTGCATGTGCATACTAAGTCTGACAACCCTTCTTCCTCCCCTAGAACCACTTTGGTGATTTGGATGGTGGCCACTACACTGCTTTCTGCAAGAACTCAGGGACCCAAGCCTGGTTTAGCTTTGATGACTCCCGAGTCAGTGAGATTCCAGATACTTCAGTTCAAACTGCGACAGCGTATCTCCTGTTCTACAGCTGCCAGCCCTTTCCTATACCTACTGAAAAGCGCAAGAGCTAGGAAAAGGGTATTTCCTGAAAGTTGCAAAACAAGCAATCAGAAACTGGTACTCAAGGTTTGCTTTGTTATTAAATTCTTGCAACTTACTTTTGAATCACTGACATTTTTCTTTCTGGCATCATGCAACCTTAAATGAGATAGTCTAGAGCCAAAAGGATGGGTCCTGACACGCTGAGAAAGGCAGCACGACAGCAGTGCAGTGAGAGTGGACAGGAGACTTCCAAGCACTGCAGATTATGTAGTGAGTTCAGGCTTCAAAACAATGTTTATTACGGTGGATTTTTATCATAAAATATCTCATAATTATATATATATATATGTATATATCTAACATTATTTTCCAAAGATACCTAATGGGATGGAACAAAATTAACTTTTGTTCAAATGGCTCTGTGAGCTTAAGAATGTGACTGGGAAACATTTAATTGATCAGATACTTTAGCCAAGAAACTACATCTCTTAGACTAACTGCTGAACATGAAAAGCTGTCAGCTTCACAATTCAAAACTTACCCTTTCATTTTCTCCGTGAGAATCTACTAATGGTGACGTCTTCTAGAAACATTTTTCGAATCTTTTTATATGGAGTGCTTTAACTGACTTCATGTATAGCAATTGGGTCCCTGAGGTAAATGATCAATTCTAAGCTCCTCTATTCCTTTTAACACATCCCTTTGTAAAGATGTGCTTCATAATGCAATTTGCTTTGCAACCATGTTGGACGCCTCCTCCTTTTTATCTTAATCTTAAGAATTCTGCTCTTGATAGAATGAGTCTGGATATTATATCTTACAATGACCCCCAACTCTGAGAATCGTAAGTACTATATGTAGCTCTGGGTCAGGCTGAAGAGCGCAACTGAGCCTTGATGCTAACAGGATAAGTGAACTAAATTTTAAGTTCATGTCATCGGATAAAGTGTATGCATGTGTATAAAATCTATAGTTCTACTGTCCTGTGTTTGATAATATTAAATTAAAGACAAAACACTTACAGGGTTTTAAATTCTTTTTCTCATTAAGATTTTAATGTAGGTGTAAATGAAAATTCTCATTTTAAAAAATTAAAGAAAAGTTTCCACTTACTTTGTTAGAATAAAGATTTAGTGCACAAATACAGCCCAAAGCCAAAAGAAAAATAGCTTTGCCCTGTCATTTCCCTAAGAGTACTGCAGTTCCTCAGGACAGGCCAAAAGAGAAAGAAAAGCAACCCTCTGGGCCCCAGGTTTTCACAAGAGGCCCACCTATACTATATACATTGATCTGATGTGCAAGTGTGCAATAAATATATACACATACATTCCTATCTGCTTTAGATCATTCTAGAATATTCATAGGTCAAGCTGAGATTTAGAAATATGAAAAGGCCATAAGAGTGAAAATAAAAATAAAAGATATGATGGTTTTTTAGATCAGTAGAATAATAATGCCTAGCTAGTTCATTATTTTAACTTTGGAGCAAACTAAAAAAGTTGTTATGAAATAAATGGTACCTCTAAGTACTGCAATACTTGGTAAATGTTATTAGTCAGTTGTTTTACAATAGCACTGACCTGAAATATATGGAAATAGTAACACAGCTCTGTCTTAAATTCCTCTAAATGGCCAGCTACAGCTACCCAGTATCTTTATAAGCATTTCAAGAGTTGTGTTGTTCAGCCTTTTAAAAGATAACTAGCTTATAACCTACTTCTTCTTATGTGGCTACATCAGTTGTTCGTGGTACCAAGGAGGTATAAAAGAGGATATAAGCAGCTGAAGATTTCACAGAAGAAACGGAGATATCAGACACTTCGTGATCATCAAATTTAAACCACCGCTGTCTTGATGCATTTTTACAATAGGCGGTGTAGTGGCCTCCATCCAGCCCACCGTAGTGATTCTGTGCCAAACAAAGTAGAAAATCAATTCAAACTGAACTATTTAAAATGTCAATAATTTCAAAGCTTTACGTTGTTCTTACTTTTGTATGAGGTAAGAAACCACATGAAACTTATTTTTAGTTTGCTTTGAAGGAAAAAGTATTTAGTTCAATGACATACTTACTGAAACAGAAAACAAGTTGTATTTCTTCAAATTGTTCTTTGGACCAATAACATACTGCGACAAGTCAAGATTTTCTAAGGGAAAGTCCACAGATGTCTGTAATTTTTGCTTCCACCGGCCATCGTATGAAAAACTGCAAAGCGAAACGTGACAGCAATTACATGCTAGATCCAAGTTATCAATCAGAATGAACCTAATTTTTAGAAACAATTTAGATTTTTAGCCAGGATCACAAAATCCATTTCAATCACACACTCAGAATTTTAGAAGTGGACGGGCTTCTTTTCCACTGTGTGAGGAAACAGGTGCGTAGATACGGAATGGCTTGCCCGAGGTCAAACAGCCAGAGTACAAGAAGTAGGACCACACTTTGGTCCCCGATCCCTAGGCTAGCTAGAATTGTAAGATGTGTCCTCCATAAATGTCAAGTTTTGAAAACCCACATTTATAGTGCTAATCACTATAGAAATACAGACGAGAGAGCTGCTCTAGATTTAAGCATGCACTTTTGGGGAAACTAGAGCTGGAAACTGCAAGCGTGTAGACCAGGAATTGAAATAATGTCCTTCCATTACCCTGGCATACTCTGCTCCTTTAAATACACAAATACTGGTATTTCGGTAGGTGTGATATAGTTCTTTTAGAATTATTTTTAAAAACTGGATTCTAAACCACTTATGTTTTTAGATCCTCTCCAAGAGTAATATGCAGCATTAAAAATTCTAACAGAACAAATGTGTAATGATGAAACAAAAATTACAGTAAAAATAATTTCTTTGGAATAAAATTACAGCTCTCAATAAAAAGATGAAATTTACTTTAAAAAAGTTTTTCAAAAAAAAGTTTTTCAATAAAAGGACTCAAAGTTCTGTAATCCATCCACAGACGTACATAAAGACAAAAGAATCAGATTTGAGGCAGATTTTACAACTCTCTCCCATTATCGCTTTCACTACTATAGGCCAGATCTTTTTCACTAGCTGAAAAAATGTGGACAAAACTAAGTCTACACTCAATAATGTCATCCTTAAAATATTACCTTTAAAAAATATATATTTAATTTTCAGTACCAGATTAAAATTTTTTTTATTGCTTAAATAATAAATTTTAACTAATACATTAGTGTCACTATATGATATTTTAATAATTTTCACTTGATGCTTGGTAATGACTAAAAATTTTTATATTTGAAACTCAATAATTTAGTTACACTGATTTTTAAAGACAGAATCACATGCAAGAGTTGTGTGGTCACTGCTGTTACTGCAAACACTAAGGTGAACTAGAGTCTCATTTCTGCCTTATTCCCTGGAGACGTCCTAACCAACTATCTTCCTTGATTATGCATCCTTAGCAGGCGTTCAACAAAGTGACTTAGAATACAGGACTCTGAATTCCTTCATCTGAACTGTACTAAACATGTAGAAAAATTTGTGCCCTTTACCGTTTCAGATGCACTAAAAGCACAGGTGGCAACTTCCAGATTTCTATCTTTTTCAGAGAATCCCTTCGAGCTCTGCAATGACTGCAGTAAAACCTGTTATTATCTGTGAGTTTTTCTTCTTTGGAAAATAACCTAAGGCAATCCTAGAGGACAAAAAGAAGCAGTAGATATTCATTAATTCATTTCTTCCACAGTGTCACTGAGCATCTATTCAGTAGCTTACTCTGCCTGGCATGGAGGATACTAGACCGGTGGTTTTCAACCAGCGCCCACAGGAGACATACTGGTGGACCCTAAGAATTTTTAAAACATGCTGTACCTGATTAGTCAGGGAACTGACCTCCTTTCCCTTAGACTGTCACATAAGAAATGACAACAGCCAACACAACAATAGCCGTCTGGTGTGAATGAATTAAAATTATACCTTTTTTTGTCAGGTCGGAAAAAATTTTTTTTGGTGTGCTGCAACATTTTAGTAATTTATGTGAGCCATGAGATGAAAAAGGTTGGCAATTGCTGAGCTAGAACAAAACAGTTCCTGCCCTCACAAAGTTTATGATCTAGTGGGGGATGCAGACAGAAACTAAGTAGACAGCTGAGGGCCACCTGTGCTGACAGGAAGATGGGCCAATCCCGAGAGCACATTTTGACCTGGGCCCAGAAAGTCTTATTGCAATTTATGACATCCTCAATGAAGCCAGCACTAAAGAGATCAACAAGTGGTTTACACCACAATGCCACTGTGTGGAAATCAGGGTATTTATTTGCTATCCCCATGTAAAGCAAATTCTTTTTTTCTTCTTCTTCTTCTTTTTTCTTTTTCTGAAGTTGGAAATGGGGAGGCAGTCAGACAGACTCCCGCATGCGCCCGACCGGGATCGACCTGGCATGCCCACCAGGGGGTGATGCTCTGCTCATCTGGGGCATCGCTGTATTGCAACCAGAGCCATTCCAGCGCTGAGGCAGAGGCCATAGAGCCATCCTCAACGCCCGGGGCAACTTTGCTCCAATGGAGCCTTGGCTGTGGGAAGGGAAGAGAGAGACAGAGAGGAAGAAGAGGGGAAGGGTGGAGAAGCAGATGGGCACTTCTCCTGTGTGCCCTGGCCAGAAATAGAACCCGGGACTCCTGCACGCCAGGCTGACGCTCCACCACCGAGCCAACCAGCCAGGGCCTAAAGCAAATTCTTATAAAAAGCAGACCTAAAGTCAGCAAATAATTTTTTCCAAATTAACATAAACTTCTTCAAAATACAAACTTTAAAAAACTTATTATTGGCCCTGGCCAGTTGGCTCAGTGGTAGAGCATCAGTCTGGTTTGAAGAAGTCCACAGTTTGATTCCCGGTCAGGGCACACAGGAAAAGCGACCATCTGCTTCTCCACCCTTTCCCCCCCCCCCCTTTCTCTTCTCCTGCAGCCATGGCTGAATTGGTTTGAGTAAGGTGGCCCGGCGACCTGAGGATGGCTCCATGGCCTCACCTCAGGTGCTAAAATAGCTTGGTTGCCAAACTATGGAAACAGTGGCCCCAGATGGGCAGAGCATCACCCAGTAGGAGGCTTGCAGGGTAGATCCCGGTTGGGGTGCATGCAGGAGTCTGTCTCTGCCTCTCTCTTAATAATAATAATAATAAACTTATTATTTATCAAATCTGAAAGAGTCTTTAGTAAGAAAATACCTATAGAAAAGAAACAGTTCTTTTTGAAAAGGGAAATATTTTTCTAATGTACATAGGCCTAATCAAAATAATTTATGTGTGAGTTTGACCTACAAAATGTTTATAGCGGTAAAGAATAGACATAAATTGTTGAATAAAGTACATCTCTATATACATATTAACAGCGTTTTTATTCAGCAAATCATTTTCTCTCAATCACAAACTTACCTGTAATGTACATTTACTTGTGGATGCTAGTGGGAGAGACAAGTACATGAAGGCCTCAAAGGTCCTTGACTTTTTGTGACAGGTGAGGCACTGTACTGTGGATTTGAATTGACCTTGAAAGAGGGCAACAATAATAGATTCATTGAGCTGCTTGTGTTTCTGCCAAGCATGTTCTGCCGCTTTAAAGTCATCAAGATGATCATTATTTTCTTCTTTATATCGCTTCCGATTATCAGCCTGGAAATAAGATTATTTAAAGTCTATATTAATATCTCAAGGTCAGCATATAAACAGAAAATTGAAAAAATATATTTATTAAATACAAGCACTCTGCACATTTAGAAACACTTCTGATTCTTTTCATAAAGGAGTTCTAATCTCATTAAGTTCTATAAAAAAAGGCCCTGGCCGGTTGGCTCAGCGGTAGAGTGTCGGCCTGGCATGCAGGGGACCCGGGTTCGATTCCCGGCCAGGGCACACAGGAGAAGCACCCATTTGCTTCTTCACCCCCCACCCCCTCCTTCCTCTCTGTCTCCCTCTTCCCCTCCCGCAGCCGAGGCTCCATTGGAGCAAAGATGGCCCGGGTGCTGGGGATGGCTCCTTGGCCGCTGCCCCAGGCGCTGGAGTGGCTCTGGTTGCGGCAGAGCGATGCCCCGGAGGGGCAGAACATCGCCCCCTGGTGGGCAGAGCATCGTCCCTGGTGGGCGTGCCGGGTGGATCCCCCTCGGGCGCATGCGGGAGTCTGACTGTCTCTCCCCGTTTCCAGCTTCAGAAAAATACAATAAAAAAAAAAAAAAAGTTCTATAAAAAAAACCATTCTAGACAAAAAACCCTCCTGGGAAACCAAAAACTTTATCAAAAGGGTGCGACTTGTTGGAATTGCTTAATAAATTTTAATTTAAAAATCTGAAAAAAAGATAATAAAAAAATAATAAAAATTTAAAAAGCTGAAAAGTCTGGTTTTAAAAAAAGAGGACAAACCCTGGTCGGGTAGCTTGGTTGGTTAGCATCATCCTGAAGCACTTAAGTTGCTGGTTTGATTCCCTATCAGGTACATACCAGAACAGATGTTCCTGTCTCTCTCCCTTCCTCTCTCTAAAAATCAATAAACTAAATATTAAAAAAATAAAAATACAGGACATGTTACATGTAGATGAGAGATGGGGCTGTAACTAGACAGATGTTATTTGTTGTCTCAGTCTCCAGGATGGACACACACACACATATATATTCATATTCTCACACACATACATAATATACATATACACACACTATGCATATATTAACATGCATGTGTATGTGTATATATATTCTATGGGAGATCTCAAAGGATTCTGAGAGGACAGTCTGGTGCTAAAAAGAAGCCATCATATTTAAATAGATTGGTCTTTTATGCAGAGACACATGCCTCAATAACAACTTTCCACATGAGTCATCTGTGGTTACATGGAGTAATTCTTATTTTAGGAAAAAAAATAAGAATATAACATAATACATACAGAATATAATAAATATATGTAATATCCAATAATATATATAACTACAATAAAGACATTCAGGCTGACTGCAACTAATCTTTTATAAAATCATATGCTTATAATTTTCCTTTTACATACAGGTGAGTTACAAACACACTCTTTCCAAAAATACTACAACCTGGTAACATTTTATTGAGTAAATATAAATTGTGTGTACTTTTCAAACACCAGACTCATCAGATATGTATTACAGTTCCATGCCTTAGTACAAAGTCACTAGACATGAATAAACGAGTACTGAACAATCAATTATAATTTTAAATTGCTATAAAAATGATTACCATGCTGAACAACCCTAAAGAGACTTTGCAAAATAAGTCAAAAATCAAATTTCTTACTTTATTTAGATCTTCGTGGAGACCATCCATTAGAAACAGAAGCAGTTCTTGTGAATCTTGCTGGCTGTATCCTGCAAACTGTTCATTGATCTTCCCAATGGTGATTTTAAAGTCTTTCGGACTGATATACCTGTACTGTCCTGTCCACAGTGCTTTCATGATTATGCCAAATTCTTCCGCCACTTCACCTTTATGCCCCAACAAATTTGACCTTGGCAAACAAAATTTTACAAAAAGTAATAGAGGAAACTGTAAAAAGTCAAGTATAGTGGGGTTCTTGATGTTAACATTACAGTATTAACATACTATAACCCTACACTAAAATACTCAATTCACAGGTTTCTTACCAAATACTCTGAACACACCCCTCCCACACGTCTCTCCGGCCACCAGCCCCGCTCTGCCTCCTCTTCCCCATCAGTGGCTCCGTTCTCGGCAGTGAGATCCTTGCCTTCTTGCCCTGCTCTTTTCCTGTCTGTCCTTTACCAACTTAGAGGAGGCTTTTCTCTACATTTTTCTTAAGAATAAAGGTATCTTCCTCTTCCCTAATTTGATTTCTCTTGAAGGAGCTGGGTGTTACATCCCTATTTTAACATTAAATTGCAAAAAGTAAGAAATTTCTTTACCTGTTAATATCTTCCTGGTAACAGTTTCGGTTAAAATAATCAGCCAAATGTGGAGCATTACAGAGGCACTGCAGTATCGAGTTCATGTAACAAGTGTTTCCTAAGTTCCGAAGTCCGGTAAGAGCTGGTCCAGATCCTCCAAACACAGGATTGAGGTTCCGAATCTGAGAAGCAGAAAGTCTTGTGATCTCAGCTTTCGGGTAGCACGTTGGCCTGAGAAAGGATAAGCGTACAAGATGTCTTAGAATGTACAGCATTTGAAAATAAGGTTCAAATTATAAAGGGCAGCAAACTCCAGCATGTGTGCCATAGGACACAGTAATCTTGTAAAGTGTTAACAAGTTAACTCATAAGGTACAAAGTCTTAATATCTAGGTAACACATATTCTATGACCCTCACAGTTGACACACAGTACAATGCTTGTTATTTCAGTACTATGTAAGGTCACTTCCACATTACTGACTCACTTAAAAGTTTAGAATCTGAGAGCTGCAGCAAGGCAAACTCAACAAACCTATAAATAATGGTTTTCAAAGGGATATTTAGGAAGTTTAGGAAAAATTCTAGGTGAGAGTCTATGGCATGGTGACTTAAAATACAATAATGTATATACCTTTCTATCTACCTTAATACTCATGACAGTGTTCTCTGGCATAGAGTGGTCCCTCGTCTATGACGGGGGATAGGTTCCAGAACCCCCCCCCAAACCCTGTGATAGGTGGCCTTATATTTATTTTATTACTTATATATATTTTAAGGTTTCATAACCCCTCCTCACACTCTTATAAACCTTTTCAATTTTTTAGGCTAGAAAATGCTTATTTTACTGCAAAAATAATAATATATAAAAATACCTATACATCACAAAATCCCACGATATAGTGAAAAAGCCACGATACAAAATTATATTCAATTTAAAAATCCACAAAACAGTGAAACTCCGAAAAGTGAACCGTGATATGGCAAGGGACGACTATTTATTTAGCACTTGGGCCTGACCAGGCGGTGGTGCAGTGGATAGAGCGTCGGACTGGGATGCGGAAGGACCCAGGTTCGAGACCCCGAGGTTACCAGCTTGAGCACGGGCTCATCTGGTTTGAGCAAAAAGCTCACCAGCTTGGACCCAAGGTCACTGGCTCCAGCAAAGGGTTACTCGCTCTCCTGAAGGCTCACAGTCATGGCACATATGAGAAAGCAATCAATGAACAACTAAGGTGTCGCAACGCGCAACGAAAAACTGATGATTGATGCTTCTCATCTCTCTCCTTTCCTGTCTGTCTGTCCCTGTCTATCCCTCTCTCTGACTCTCTCTCTGTCTCTGTAAAAATAATAATAATAATAATAAATAAAATTAAAAAAATATTTAGCACTTGGGGGAAGGGCATTTTAGTCCAGTCATTTCTTTTTTTCTCTATGGTAATAACAATGGCTGAGACAGCCATCCACAGGAATTTGTGGCTCTCTGACATAAATAAACTGGTATGTTTAGAGTAGTTTTCAAACACAGAAGATTACTGTGGTTTTAGGAACTAGAATAAACTTACTTGTTTTCCCGATTAACTGCTGGAGTTAGCGCTGGCTTCCTCTTCTCTTCCTCTTGAATGGCCTGGGTTATATCTGGGGAGGAGTAGGAACGCTTCAGTTTGGACGGCTCCCTGTCCCGCTCCGCAGGAATCTGTGGCTTGGCTTTATGAGTTGGAGGGGTGGAAGGAGGTACAGATGAAGGAGCCATTTCCGGTGGATACATATGAACAGTGTTGGTAGGTGAATGATAATAACGAAAAGTTCCAGTGATTGGGTCAAGAAACTTAGTTGATAGAAAAAAACAAACAAAAAACCCATGTCAAAAACATTATTACATGAATAAAAAAATCACTCAAAAGTGTTCCACTACTAAATTTGCTTTTGGATTAAAAGAATTTGAATAAAATAAAATGGTGATAATCACTTCTGTAATTAAACTTCTAAAGAATTTTAGGTTTTCAACTAATGCATTGTTTCTAAATGACAAATGTCAGGAATGCCCATACATTATAGCCAGCATCCCAGATCGGATATTCAGAAAGCTAACCCTGCTGTAATTAGGGACTAGCTAGGTTCTCTGTAATGAAGAAATAGAATTGAGTACATTAGAGAAGATACAGAATAAACAAACAGCATTTTTTAAAAAGAACACAATGACCGTATTATTTATTTGTGAGAATTTAGAGTCTCACCTTGGCCCAGCCTAAAGGCAGTCCTGGTACGATCCTTCCCATTTCTTCACTTCGTGCTCTTGTCAAGGGCTCCCGAGACTAGATTATTTAAAAAAAAAAAAAATCTGATTTTTAAAATTAAATTTTGTCATATACAAATTTAAGCTACTAGTACCAGTGAACCAATAGCCTTGTGTTGGCTACTATAAATATTTTTTTAAAAGTTTGAAGACAAAGAATTATATACAATTTCTCAAAGTCTAAATATCACAGGAAGAGGAGTGTGTGTACACACAAGCCTAAGATAGTGGTCCTTAAAAAAACAAAACACAAAGACAATTCCATTTCTAGTTATTAACCCAAAAGAAATAAAAACATATTTCTACCCAAAAACTTGAATACAAATATTCATAGCAGCACTATTTATAATAGCCCCAAAGTTGAAGCAATCCAAATGTCCATCAGATGATAAATGAATAAAAATTGGGAATAAACTATTGATACATGCTGTAAGATAGATGAGTCTCAAAAAATTAAGCTAGGTGAAAGACACTCAAAAGACTATAAATCACATATATAAAATATAAAATGATTCCATTTATATGAAATGTTCAGGAGACCAATCTACGGAGAGAGCAGATGGTGGCCTGGAGACTGAGGGTAGGAAGGAGTGACAAAAGTTGGGCACAGAGATCTTTTTGGTGTAATGGAAAAATTCTAAAATTGGTCTGAGTGAGTAACTTTCACAACTCTGAACTGAAATCACCGAACTAGGTGAGTTTTATGGTATGCATATTATACTTAAATAAAGCTCTTAAAAACAGAGGCAGAGATGACTCATAAAAGTCCTAAATATTTCAAAAATTGTGATGAAATATATAAAATTTACCATCTTAACCACTTTTAACCAGCTCATTGGCATAAGTATATTCCCATTGTTGTGCAAACAATCTCCAGAACTCCCTTCATCTTGCAACGCTGAAACTCTACGCATTTAAACAACTGCTTAATTCCCCCTGTACTCTTGGTAATCACCACTCTAGCTCCTGTCTCCACAAATTTCACTTCCCTAGGTACCCTATGTAAATGAAATTATGCAGTATCTGTCCTTCAGTGACTGACTTATTTCACTTAGCATAACATACTCAAAATTGATCCATGTTGTAGCATGTATCAGAATTTCCTTCCTTTTTAAGGCCGAGTAATATTCCATTGTTTGTACATACCACATTTGTTTATACATTCATCTATTGATGGATACTTAGGTTGCTTTCATCTTTTAACTACTGTGAATAATACTGCTATAAAAATGGATGTATAGCCTGACCTGTGGTAGTGCAATGGATCAATTGTGTTGACCTGAAATGCTGAGGTTGCTGGTTCAAATCCCTGGGCTTGCCCAGTCAAAGCACATATGTCAAGCAAGCAATGAACAACTGAAATGAAGCAACTATGAGTTGATACTTCTCACTATATCCCCTCCCTGTAAAATCAATAAATAAAATCTTTTCCCCCCCTTTTACTTAGAGGCAGGGAGGCAGAGTGACAGACTCCCACATGTACCCCCAACCAGGATCCACCCAGCAAGCTCCCTACAGGGCGATGCTCTGCCAATCTGGGGCCACTGCCCTGTTGCTCAGCAACCAAGCTATTTCAGCACCTGAGGTGAGGCCATGGAGCCATCCTCAGTGCCAATGGCCAACTTGATCAAATGAGCCATGGCTGTGGGAAGGGGGATGGGGAGTGGGTTGGGGTGGAGAAGCAGATGGTCACCTCTCCTGTGGTGTGCCCTAACCAGGAATTGAATCTGGGACTTCCACACACTGGGCTGATGCTTTACCACTGAGCCAACTGTCCAGGGCCAATAAATAAAATCTTAAAAAAAAAAAAGATGTATAAATATCTCTTTGAGGTCCCACTTTCAGTTCTTGTGGGCATATATCCAGAAGTAGAATTGCTGGGTCAAATAGTAAGGCCTAAGTATTTTTTACTTTCATAAAATGAATATACTGTGTATGTTTTTTATTAAATTTATTGATTGATTTTAAAGAGAGACAGAAACATTGACCTGTTTCTGTATGTGCCCTCAGCAGGGATCTAACCATCAACTTTTGCATATTGAGCTGATGCTCTAACCAACTGAGCTCTCCAGTCAAGGCTATACTGTTGTATTTTAAATAGGAAGACAAAAAGCATACAAGCATATAAAAACAAACACAAATCAGCTACCAAAGGTAGCGAAGATTCCTTCAGAGAGTAGATCTTTTTTTTTTATTTATTGAGGTGACATTGGTTAATAGGATCATATAGGTTTCAAGTGTACATTTCTATGATACATTATTTGTATACTGCATTATGCTCCCACCACCCAAAGTCAAACTATCTTCCATCACCACATATTGGCAGAGACTAGATCTTAAAATGGAGAATGAATGATATGGTAACAATTAACCACAGGTTATAAGCCACATTTTTCTCCTACCCAAGGAACTACTTACTTTATTTCTTTCACTGTCTTCTGTATTCTCTCTAAAAGTTCCAGTTCTTAAAATTCCACTTTCTGGCTGTCCTTTAATCTTAACAGGCTGTAAAATTATTAACATTTCAGAAGTGGAAAAAAACCTTTAATTTTCCCGCAATACCCTAGAATCTATGTAAACACAAATAAATTAAAAAAAATTTTTCCCCGCAATATATACCTACCTATCACTAGCTAATACAAGCAAATTCATTAGACTAAAAAGGAGAAAAAAATTGAAACCTCTGAAAAGTTTATGTAACTTTTATTATCAAAGTAGATTCTTTTAAATTAAAGGTGGTAGTGCCCATGTGGGACTTCCTAATACTAAAGATAAAGAACTAAAAAATTTGGATGAATCAGTAGGACAAAAAAATAACTGAAGCAAATCACAGTGGGTTGTGAAGCACTGGTTCATAGTACAGGGCAAACTACAAGATCCTGGTCATTAGTATAACTCACCATAGCCTCTTTTGAACATATGCTTTTATTTAAATTTCATATGACTTTGGTTACCTTGGAAGTGGTCATGTTCCCAAAAAGAATAATATATTAAAGAGAATGAAAGCATTGTTAATTACATAAGAGAGAGGGGAAAATCGACTAAAAATGTTCCCAATAGTTATAGAAATCAATTTTGGGGGATAGCTCAGGGCAGATAAAGGCAACATTAATGGGGTTATTGCCAATATTTTTGATTACATGAAGCAACAAATGAAATGACAGACCTAATCAAAACAATCATCGTATATAAAAAACAAATGTTAGCCATTCTGATGTCACTGATTTTAGACATATTCTAAACAGATACAAACTTTGTCATATAAATATTTTTCCATACTCAAAGAAAGAATATATTTTACTCTAGTCTTTTGATGATGAGACATCAAAAATAAAAAGAATGTAGCTATTCCTTTCAATTATTAAAAATATGTTGCAGTTCACAGACACCAAGAGCAATACCATTCCCAACCCATCAAGGAGAGTGGTGAGCAAATATAGATGGAGCAGTACTAATCTATCACCCTCTAGAAAACTCCTTAAAATGCCTGCTCTATGCATGGACCGCTACTGGTGTCATCCTTTTATGTACAATTTACTTCACTCAGGTAGTAATCGATACTGTGTTTCTGCTTACCTTGCCCGAGCCCGCATCTCCTGTCCCGGAGGAGTAGGGCACATCTCCCACTGACTTTTTCTGTACCTCAGGGGTTGGACACCTCTTCCCCCTTTCTTCCATAGATTTCTTGGCATCAGTAGTTTCATGTTCACTTTTACTTTGTCTTTTTACTCCTGTCATTTCTCTACCCCTCTTTGCTGAGGTTTCTTTATCATCTTTCTTGATCTGTTCACTTTCTCTCTTTTCCATTTCTTCTTTTACATTCTGTTGCTTCTCTGTCATTTCATTTTCTTCAGCTTCTTGTTTCTTCCTGGCTTTTTGGTCCTGTTCTTCTCTTCTCAGTTTCTCTTTCTGTTCCTCTTGCTGTCTTTCTCGAAATTCTTTTTCTTGTTTGTTTTTCTCCATCAAAAAAACAGTTTCTGCATGAACACGAGCTTTCTCTTCATCTGTTAACATGGCCATTGGAGGGGGAATTACTGGTTTTGTGGAACGATCAGGAACAACTTTTCCATTCTGAGGAAACTGTTGCTCATGATCTGTACTTTCAGATTTTATTCTATGATCTTCAGGCAATTTGACTGCTGGTTTTTTAGTACGATCAATCTATAGCAACAAAAACAGAACAAAACATACTTTGTCAAATCCAGGAACTCATCAGTTCATGCAATCAAGTTGTGATAAAAGAACCATCACACTGTGGAAACAACATCTGCCAGAATATCTATTCATAAACTACCCAGTGTCAAGATTGGCACCTACTTCCTCTTAATTCCACACATTCAGTACACTAACGTATCATTCTACAACATAAAACCTAGGTCTGGGCATACCTAGACTTCAGTTCCATTTTCACATATTCAACTGCCTACTCAATAACTCCATGTGAGTGTCTCATATATACACAACAAACCTAACATGACCAAAATGGAATTCCATGATTTCCACCCAGAAACATGATTATCTCATGAATATTACTATTGAAACAATAACTCTAATGAGAAAACTCTCATATGCCCTGCTGCAGTCTGATGATTTCCTCCTATATCTTCCCTCCATCTCCATTAGCACCAACCAAGTCCATGCCAACATTCTTTCTACACAGCTTCCAACTTGTTGCCCCATCTCTTCTCTTCTCTTGCCTTCCTCTTCTCATCTATTTCTTCACATTCTGGCCAGAGTAATCATTTTAAAACAAAAATTTGACTATGTTCCTCACCCATTTAAAATCCTATTTTAAATAGCCACTCACTGTACTCAGATTACATCTAAAATCCTTACCATGCTGATTTCACCTCTGCCTATATCTCTAATCTTATTTTATACTATTCTATAAACCAGCCATAATTTTTTTTTTAAAGCAAGAGAGAGAGAGAGAGAGAGAGAGACAGAGGAAGGGAAAGAGACAATTCGTAGTGTGGTACTAGTTGTTCTCTGATTGCTTCTCATATGTGTCATGACCAGGGAGGTCCAGCTGAGCCAGTGATTCTTTGCTCAAGCCAGCAAACTTTGGCTCAAACCAGTGACCATGGGGTCATGTCTATGATCAGTGGTTCACGCTGGTTTGGTAGAACCAATATCTAATTTTTGTTGAGTTTGGCGAACTGGTTGTTAAAATGGCACTTGTAATCAGGGTTCTCTCTAAGGTGGGATTTTTCAAAGATGAACATAATACAGTGTGTCCGTCAAGTCATAGTGCATTTTTGACCTGTCACAGGAAAGCAACAAAAGACAATAGAAATGTGAAATCTGCACCAAATAAAAGGAAAACTCTCCCAGTTTCATACCTATTCAGTGCAGTTTGACATGGGCTCATGCACAGATTTTTTAGGGCTCCTTAGGTAGCTATCCCGTATAGCCTCTACAGACCCGTCACTGACTGATGACCTACTAGAACGGGGTTTCTCCACCAAACTGCCGGTTTCCTTCAACTGCTTATCCCACCGAGTAATGTTATTCCTATGTGGTGGGGCTTCATTATAAACATGCCAATATTCACATTGCACTTTGGTCACGGATTCGAATTTAGCAAGGCACAGAACACACCGAACTTTCCTCTGTACCGTCCACATCTTGACTGGCATAGCCGTGGGCTGCTCCGCTGTATACATGGTGTTCCGTCATCATCTGCGCATGCGCACATGCTGCCACATCATCCTACAGAAACTGGGAGGGTTTTCCTTTTACTTGGTGCAGATTTCACATTTCTATCGTCTTTTGTTGCTTTCCTGTGACCGGTCAAAAGTGCACCGTGACTTTACGAACACACTGCATGTTCAGAGAAGAGAAGTCACCTGTTTCTAATATATCAAACACAGTGACTATTAGTCTAATCGGCCTACCTCTAAAGGAATGGGATCCTACTCCCACAGTGAAAAGATGGTTAAGGATAAATTACACAGCTGATGATGCTTGGATAAAAGTGAAGAAAACTGCAAGTGAGGATGCCAATTAAGCAATATAGAAATATCTTAATAGTTTTATTGTTTTTTGTCACATATTATTTAACATATTTTCATTAATATTTTAAAACTCATAACAATTTAGTTTTGTATACCTCTTTTATTGTTCTTATTTAAGTATTAAATGCATGAAATAATAAACTACTTTCACTCTATCATTTTTTTTATACTTAAAACAGTCATTAGGGCAGAAAACAGGTAGTTAAATTATTTGAATGCTACCAGTCTATGACCCCACGCTCAAGCTGACAACCGAGCTCAAGCTGGTAAGCCCGCACTCAAGCTAGATGAGACTGCGCTCATACCGGCAACCTCGGGGTTTTGAACCTAGATCCTCAGTGTCCGAGTCAATGCTCTAACCACTGAGCAACCACCTGGTCAGGCATACTTTCCTTTTAAAGAAAGTTTTATTGAATGTATTGGGGTGACATTAATAAAATTATATAGGTTTCAGGTGTATAATTCTATAATATATCAATTGTATATTGTATTGTGTGTTCCAACACCCAAAGTCAAGACTTCTTCCATCACCATTATCCCCACCTTTACCCTCTTCTACCTCCTCCATCCCCCTTGCCCTCTGGTAATCCCCATACTGGTGTGTCTATGAGGTCTTTTTCCTTTGCTTAATCTCTTCACCCTTTTCACCCAGTCCCTCAACACCTTTCCCCTCTGACAGCTGTCAGGCTGTTCTCTGTATCTATAAGTCTGTTTCTATTTTGTTTATTAGTTTATTTTGGTCATTAGATTCCACACAAAAGTGAAATCACATGGTACTTGTCTTTCTCTGACTGGCTTTTTTCACTTAGCATAATCCTCTCCAGATCCATTTGTACTTCTCTTTTGTTTCCCTTAAATTTTCCCACTGAGAGACAGATAGAGACAGAGAGAAAGAGAGAGAGGAGGAGAGAGAAGCATCAACTTACTGTTCCACTCAGTTGCATACTCACTGGTTGCTTCTCATATGTGCCATGACCAAGATCGAACCTGTGACCTCAGTGCCCTGAGACAACACTTGATCCACTCAGCCACCTGGCCAGGGTCCATACTTCCCTTTAAAAAAAATTTCCTCAAAGATGCTATGCTCCTCCCAATTCAGGCCTTTCTATCAGCTGTTCATCTTGATAATTCCCACCACAACATTAAATCTTGGTGTAAATATCTCTCCCTTGGAAAAGAGCAGATCCCTAAAACTAGCCAAGTCCTCTCATTTATACCCTCCTAATGCCCTCCTCCCCAATAGTATGTATTGGGATTCTGATCAAATAACTGTAATTATTTAAAATCTCCTTTCTTCCTAAGAATATAAGTTCAAGAAGGTAGAGACTGTGCTTGGCATATAATAAATAAATATACTGCTGTGAGAATGAATAAAATATTCCTAAGAGATAAGCTCCTAAATACAACTTGAGTAGTAAACGACCTAAATTCATGATTAAATGAGTTAAATGTTTATTACCTCAACTTAACTGCATACTAACCATATAAAATTGTTAGAAGTAATGTTGGCATAATTTTTTGAGAACAGTTTACTGAAACAAAAATGTGAATTTATAAGAATATCTTCCAATAGCCCTGGCTGGTTGGCTCAGCGGTAGAGCGTCGGCCTAGCATGCGGAGGACCCGGGTTCGATTCCCGGCCAGGGCACATAGGAGAAGCGCCCATTTGCTTCTCCACCCCTCCACCGCGCCTTCCTCTCTGTCTCTCTCTTCCCCTCCCGCAGCCAAGGCTCCATTGGAGCAGAGATGGCCCGGGCGCTGGGGATGGCTCTGTGGCCTCTGCCCCAGGCGCTAGAGTGGCTCTGGTCGCAACATGGCGACACCCAGGAGGGTCGCAACATGGCGACGCCCAGGATGGGCAGAGCATCGCCCCCTGGTGGGCAGAGCGTCGCCCCATGGTGGGCGTGCCGGGTGGATCCCGGTCGGGCGCATGCGGGAGTCTGTCTGACTGTCCCTCCCTGTTTCCAGCTTAATAAAAAAAAAAAAAAAAAAAAAAAAAAGCAAGAATATCTTCCAGTAACAACCTGCATAGTGTTCTTATAAAATAAATTGTATGTTTTTCCACTAGAAAACACTACCTTAGGAAAAAGTGAAGAAAAAAACATTCCTTTGTTCCTCACTTCTCTTTTTGCCCCTTCACTTAATAAGAAAAATAAAAAATCACCTGACAGGTGGTGGCGCAGTGGAGAGAGCATCCACCGGAAAAGCTCAGGTCCCAGGTTTGAAACCCGAGGTTGCCAGCTTGAGTATAGATGGCTGACATGATCTCAAGGTTGCTGATTTTAAGCTCAAGGTCGCCAGCTTGAGCTAGGGGTCACTGGTTCAGCTTGAGCCCCCCCACTGTCAAGACACACATGAGAGGCAATCAATGAACTAAAGTGATGCAACTACAAATTGATGCTTCTCATCTCTCCCTTCCTGTCCTTTCTGAGGGAAAAAAAAATCTATTCTGTCTTGTTTTGTACATTTGAGAATGCAGTGGAAAGAACCACTATGAAGATGAGGTTAACTATAAAAGGTTGGATAGAAACCAAAATAAATGTTTCAATCCACATTTTGGTGACTCAATTCATTTTTCCTTAATCTTAAAAGCTTATCTATGATCATGTTACCTTCAAGTTTAAAATTCTTTAAATGGTTTCCTTGTGCCTACAGGATAAAATTCCAATCTGATCCAAGCCTCTCTTGATGACTCGTGTCCATCTTTCCTGTCTTATCTACTATCAGTAGCCCTTTTCCAATAGAGAGCTGTGTCCAAGCATGCAAAAACTATGCACTCATCCCAGAGCATGCTCTGAGCCTTTAGTCATACAATTTTCTATTTTTTCCATCCTCAAGTCTTAGTAAACTCTTAAAGCCCAAATAAAAAATCCATAAAGACATCCCTGATACTGTCAGAATTTCTCTCCTTGTTCTGCTCCAGTGACTATTATAGCATTGAGATATTCTGCCTTATGCTATGGCTGATTTTGTACAAGTCTCTCCTTCTTAAACATCAGACAGAATCCATGGCTTAACTGTATTTGTAAACCTTCATGTTGTGTTTCATATCAAAAATCTTCAAAATGTCTGACAAATCGCACAAATCTAAGTTACAAAGGAAATAGGGTTTAAATAATGTATTGAAAAAAAGTGCACTAACATAAGCTTTAAATTTTTTTCTTAAATTTACACTTTAAGAAAAGTTGTTTAATTAAATACTAATCTTAAATTTTAACCTGAAATATTAAAAGAACTTTAAAAACACAAATACATGAACCACATCATTTTATAATTTATAGAAAGACTAAATTTTCTGTTCATAACCTGCTCCATAAATTAAATGTAATCCACTTCATTTTTTTTGTATTTTTCTGAAGCTGGAAAAGGGGAGAGACAGTCAGACAGACTCCCGCATGCGCCCGACCGGGATCCACCCGGCACGCCCACCAGGGGGCGATGCTCTGCCCATCCAGGGTGTCACTCTGTTGCGACCACAGCCAGTCTAGCGCCTGAGGCAGAGGCCATGGAGCCAACCCAGTGCCCGGGCCATCTTTGCTCCAATGGAGCCTTGGCTGCAGGAGGGGAAGAGAGAGACAGAGAGGAAGGAGAGGGGGAAGGGTGGAGAAGCAGATGGGCGCTTCTCCTGTGTGCCCTGGCCAGGAATCGAACCCGGGACCCCTGCACGCCAGGCCGACGCTCTACCACTGAGCCAACTGGCCAGGGCCTGTAATCCACTTCAAATGTGAAATACTGTTTTAAATATATCTGAGGGAAAAAATTTAAAAATGAATGCTGAAAAGTCTTGCTGTAAAAAGAATAGGGAAGAATTAGTTAACCTTCCCTTACATAAAATCTAATGAGAAAAATGCTGTAAATTTTTATTATAACATCTTGGTTATTTAAATTTTGTAAATAATTGTTAAAACATGCCTGTTGTTTATCACATTCTAAGGAAACAGAACTAAAGTACTGTTTCAAAACCAAAATGCTGATGTTATATATTTATTATTGGTGAGCCAAACTTTTTGGGAAAATACTATGGGTTAAATAATAAAACAACCCCTCCCCCAAACTTAAAAGCGTTATTCAAGCTCACTGTGGTGATAATATAATCTTTAAAAAACATACTGGGGTGACATTGCTTAATAGGATCATATAGGTTTGTGGGTATTTGTGTGATACATAATCTGTATGTTGTTTTGTGTGCTCACCATCCAAAGTCAAACCGTCTTCCGTCACCATATATTTGGCTTCCTGTACCCTCCACCCCAATCTCCTACCTCTTTCCTTCTGGTAATTACCATACTGTTGTCTGTATCTATGAGTTTTCAGTTTTATATCCCACATATGAGTGAATTCATACAGCTCTTAGCTTTTTCTGACTTATTTTGCTTAGCATACTGTTACATATATGTATATTTTTAATTTTTTGAGAGCAAGTGAGAAGGAGACAGGAAATGAGAAAGAGGGTGAGAATCATCAATTCACAGTTGCTTTCACTTTGGTTTTACACCAAGCTTCTTGTATACGCCTTAAGCACGGTTGTACCAGTGTCCCCTTGCTCAAACCAGCAGCCTTGCGCTGTTCATGCCAGCAATGTTTGGACTCAAGATGGTGAGCTCTCGGATCACGTGGATGATTCCCCGCTGAAGCCAGCGACCTCAGGGTTCCAGGTCAACGCTTTACCCACTGTACCACTGCCAGTCAGGCTAGCGTAACATTCTTAGGGTCCATCCATGTTGTTGCAAATGGCAGAATTTAAACTTTTCTTATGGCTCAGTATTTCACTGGATATATGTACCAAATCTTCTTTATCCAGTCCTCTATTGAAGGGTACTGTGCTTGTCTCCATGTCTTGGTCACTTTGAATAATGCTGGTGCACGTGTCTTTGCAAATACATGTTTCCATGGTTTTCAGGTAAATAAGATACCAAACAGAGGAACTGCTGGGTCATATGGTAACTCTATTCTTTATTTTTTGAGGAAATGTAACACTTTTTCATAGTGGTTGTGCCAGTCTACTTTCCCACCAACAGTAAATGAGTGTTCCTTTCTCTCCACAAACTCTCCAGTGCTTGTTATTATTTGTCTTATTGAAAATAGCCAGTTTAACAGGTATGAACTGATCTTATTGTTTTGATTTTCATTTCCCTAATAGCTAGTAAAGTTGAACATCTTTTCATATATCTGTTCACTCTGTGTGTCTTCCAGGGAGAGGTGTCTATTCAAGTCCTCTGCTTCGCTTTTTTCCCCTTTCTGCTTCAGTTTTTGTTTTGTTTTGTTTTTAGTGATAGAGACAGAGAGGGGCAGATAGGGACAGATAAACAGGAAAAGAGAGAGATGAGAAACATCAATTTTTCATTGTGGCACCTGAACTGTTCACTGATTGTTTTTCTCTTATGTGCCTTGATGGGGGGGGGGCACAGACTACAGCAGAATGAGTGACACATCTTGCTCAAGCCAGTGACCTTGGGCTTAAGCCAGGGGCCTTGGGCTTCAAGTCAGCATCTTTGGGCTCAAGCCAGCAACCATGGGGTCATGTCTATGATCCCAGAGTCAAGCCAGTGACCCTGCACTCAAGCCAGCAACCTTGGGGTTTTGAACCTGGGTCCTCTGCATCCCAGTGTGACGTTCTATCCACTGCATCATCACGTGGTCAGGCAGTTTTTTAAAAGATTTTTATTTATTCATTTTTTAGAGAGAGGGAGAGAAAGAGAGAGAGAGAGAGGAGGGGAGGATCAGGAAGCATCAACTCCCATGTGCTTTGACCAGGCTAGCGCAGGGTTTTGAACCAGCAACCTTAGCATTCCAGGTCAACATTTTTTCCACCATGCCACCACAGGTCAGGGCCTGCTTCATTTTTAAATTGGAGCATTTGCTTGGTGTTGAGTTTTTTATATACTTAGGATATTAACTCCTTGCTGAGCTATCATTTGCAAATGTCATCTCCCATTTGGTTGGTGGCCTTTCTGTCATCAGTTGCTTTTGCTATGCAAAAGCTTTTTAGTTTGATATAATCCCATTCATCTATTTTGGCTTTTACTTCCCCTGCCTTTGGGGTCAAATTCATAAAATCTTCTCTACAACCAAGGTCCATAAATTTAGTACCTATGCTTCCTTCTATGTAATTTGTTTCAGATCTTATATTTAGGTCTTCGATACATTTTGAATTAACTTTTGTACATGGGAACAAACTGTAATCTAGTTTCACTCTTTTGTATGTGGTTTTCCAAATTTTCCTACACCATTTACTGAAGAGGCTTTCTTTTCTCCATTGTGTGTTTCCAGCTACTTTGTCAAAAATTATTTGCCCATATGCACGTTTCCCACCCCCCACCCTGGGCTCTCAATTCTGTTCCATTGGTCTATATGCCTGTATTTCTGCCAATACTAGGCTGATTTGATGATCGTAGTTCTGTAGTATAATTTGAAGTCAGGGAATGTGATACTTCCAGCTTCACTCTTTTTTCTCAGCTTTGCTTCTGCTATTTGGGGTTCCACAAAAGGTGGAACTACAAAAGGTGGTTCCATACAAATCTGATCATTTTATGCCCTATTTCTTTATTTTTTCTTCAATTTTCTTTATTTTTTTTAGATTTTATTCATTTTTAGAGAGACAAGAGATAGAGAAAGGGGGAGGAGCAGGAAGCGTTAACTCTCATATGTGCCTTGACAAGGGATGCCCAGGGTTTTGAATTGGCTGCTATAGGTGACCTCAGCATTCTAGGTCAACACTTTATCCACTGCACCACCACAGGTTAGGCTAAAGTCTGTAACTCCTGATTTAGGCATTTCAATTTTTTTTTTATTCACTTTAGAGAGGAGAGACAGAGGAAAGAGAAGGGGAAGAGAAGCAAGAAGCTTCAACTCCCATATGTGCCTTGACCAGGAAAGCCCAGGATTTCAAACTGGCAACCTCTCAGCATTCCAGGTTGATGCTTTATCCACTGTACCACCATTGGCCAGGGGACTCCATTAAGTTTGTAAACTGCTTTGGGTAATATGGCTATTTTAACTATGTTATTCTTCCAATCCACGAACATGAAATATCTTTCACTGTATCTTTTTCAATCTCTTTAAATAATGCTTTGTAGTTCACATCTTTTAATTTTATTCTTAAGTATTTTATTATTTTGATTATAATTGCAAAAGGAATTTTTTTCTACTTCTCTTCTGAAGTTTCATTGCTAGTATATAGGAAGCAATGAATTTTTATAACTGATTTTGTATCCTACAATTTTATAATTTTGTATCCTACAATTTTGTTTATTGTTTCTTAAAGTTTTTTGATGGAGTCTGTAGGGTTTTCTATGTAAAGAATCATGTTATCTGCAAAAAGTGACACTTTTACTTCTTTCCCAATTTGAATGCCTTTTATTTCTTTCTCTTGCCTGATTGTTCTGGCTTCCAGAACTATGTTGAATAAGAGTGGAGAAAGATTGAGCATCCTTGACTTGTTCCTGATTATATAAAAGCTTTTATCGGTATTGCCTGTAGCAAATGGATCACCAGCTGGATTAATAATTTATGAATTACCTATTCTAATATTGCTGTGGCAACAGAACTGAATTATAATGGAAATACTTTATAGCAAAAAAGGTATCAAAACATACAGATTCTTATTGATATTTTTCTTTCTAAAATATTAAAGGTTATATATTTAATGTAATGTTTAAAGAGACAAAAACATTAAAAGAAAATCAAGAACATACCTGTGGCAAATTCTTTACAATAGGCACTGGCTGGATTATAGGTGAAACATCAGACTTAGAAGTAACAATTGGTTCAGCTGGAGTTGATGTAGTCAATGGTCTCATTCTTTCATCTTGATGATTTACCAATTGTATATTTTCACCAACTTCTATAGGAAGAGGTGGCATCTGTGCAGTAGGTTTAGAAGAAACTGATTCTTCCAGGGAGGGATAAGTAAAATCCACTAAAATCCACAAAAGAGTAATAATAAATTGAAAGAACACAAACCACATAAACAGTACTGACATATCTCATGCATATTACATGTGATAGTTAACAGTAAACTAAATGAGGTGACAACAACAGTCTTAAAGAATTAAACATCAGCTTCCAGGCTATGGACATCCTGTATGTTTTATGCTTGAAAACAAATTGCTATCTAATAGGACAAATGCACACACCACCAAGAACATTACCCTGAGAACATAAAGTTTATTTTACTGAAGCAATTGTACACAAGAATTTTCACATACATACATGAGATACACATCTCTTCATTCTGGCCTCGTGGGGGTGGAGTGACTTTAGCATTTGTTGTGTACTGGGGATAACAAAGGAGCCAGTTTTCATAGCCTCCTTCTAAAACCAAAGGCTCATTGCGCAGGACAGTTTTACTTTCCCACTATAAAATAAGGAAATAGTGTTTTTAATATGGCAGCTAAAAACACAACAACCTGCATTTTATAACTGCTCTTGAAGATTCATCTTCTAAATAATAAAAATTATACAATCCATGATCTTAGAAAAAAATAAATTTATATGCAATAAAAATCAACCATAATCTCACAACCCAGAGATACTAAATTTAACATTTCAGAGTTTATTCTTAGTTTTCTATGAAGATACACACGTTTTATTTTTAAGATTTTACAGTGTGTGTAGGGGGAGAAGCGAGAAGTATCAACTCATAGCTGCTTCACTTTAGTTGTCCACTGGTTGCTTGTCATATGTGCCCTGACCAGGCACTAGGGTTTTGAACCAGTGACCTCAGTGTTTCAAGTTGATGCTCTATCCACTTCGCCACCACAGGCCAGGTGATACACACTTTTTAAACTTTATTTTTACAAAACAATGAAACTTTTATAACGCTACTTTTCTCTTATCTGACTATTTTTATTAATCCTTTGAATAATATGAATGTTCATGTACATCCTCATTCAAAGGGTTAACAAAACACTCACTACTCAAAAGGTTAATAAAGAGCTATATATCATTTGTAATGACCAGCTGATACTCTATTTCACACACAGATACACACAAATACACATATATCAAAACTGAATCCATCATCTGAACACTAACTTATTTTTCCCTTTTAATTATAAACAAGGAAGATCCTTCCTTATATATGCATACACCAAATCAACTCCATTAGAGAAAATACCAGAAGTGGAGATGCTGAGCCAAGGCACACGAGCATTTTATGGCTCAATATATACTGCTAATCTTTGAAATGATCTTAAAAAAATATTTGTGTATTTCTGTAGGATCATTTCCTAGGAATAGAACTATTGGTTTATCAGTTTTATAGATGCTGCCAAGTTGTCCTTCAAAAAGACAGTATCAATTTATATCCTTACCAAAAGTATATATCTTTATAATTTTTCCAAACTGGTGGACATACAATGGTATCGTTTTAATTAGCATATATTAGTGAAGCCAAACACCTTTTAATGTGTTTATTATCCATTTATATTCTATGATTCAATCACATCCTTTGCCCATTTTTCTAGAATCTGCTACTTTCTTAGAAAATAATAAAGATATTCTAAATATTTAGGGAAAAAGGTCTTTGTCATCTGTGTTACAAAATCTGTCTTGATTGCTTTTTACCTCATTTAATCGTGTTTTTAACAGTTATGCTGACCTTCCTTAATGGTGTCCTGATTTAAGATCAAGATAATAAAAATACCCACTGATGCTTTTTCCTAGTAGTTCACTGTTTCAATCAACAAACTTAAATCTTTGGCTGATTTGGAGTCTAGTATGGTCTAAGAAATAAGGTAGGGAGCCACTTTCTTCACTTACTGGCTAGACTGCTGTCCCTAAACCACTGATTTCAACCCATCTTTTCTTCACTGATTTGTTATGTCACCTTTATCATACACTAAACTTTCAAGTATCTTAGGCTGAACTTTATGAAACTGCTCCTTTTATAAGTCAAAACTAGTTAAATATTTACAGTTTCATATGTTGACATATCCTTGGGTATATTTCTCGATTCCCTATTTTAAAGCATGAACTGTGTTAAGGCTTTCAAGACTGCCATTCTAGAAGGCAATGTTCTATCACTGACCCTCCTACCAGCAGGCTGAGTTTTATTCTTACCACATTCTCACCAGCATTCAGTGCCATCATTGTTTAATAATTTAACAAATTAAACTGCATATTTTTATGTTGGTTCATCTGAGCAGTGAAGATGGCATTCATTGCTTCATTTTGCATTTCTTACTAGTAAAGCTGACCATTTTTATGTTATCACTTGCATTTCCTCTTCTGTCTATGTCTGTGTCCACTACTTATTTTACCATTTTAACTTAAGTAATTTTCTTATTCATTTGTGAAAGCTCTTTGGATTTTAGGTAATCTAAGTCACTGCCATTTTTGTTGCAAATGTTTGTCTTCTGCCTTTTAATTTTATAGTATTTTTTCATACCTAAGTTTTCATTTTATGAAATCAAATCTACCAATCTTTTTTCCTTAGTGACACCTCCCTTTTTCTTGATGTTTTATAAGCTAATTTTTAAAATAAAAACCACTTTTCGAACATTTCCTATTTCTGAAATTTCTAATATTCTATTTTATACCAAAAGTTTACTGTTAATCGGTAATTAAAAATTAGTCTTTAAATCTAAATTTAAGAAAAATCTGGAACCAAAGCATAATGGATCTTCTTGTCCTTAAGGTAAACGAGTCAACATACCTTTCTAACAACCAGAGAAGGCTTTCAATAATAGTAAACTAACAAGGAAACTTGCTAACCTTGAAAAGTGCATCTTTCAGACTCCGTAGAGTTGTTCCAAGTTGTAAATCTTTTGTAGAACTAAACCAGTCAAGAAGGACCACATAATCCACACTCCCCCTCTTCTTCCATGTATCTTTAGAGTCATCTGGGAGGTTTGCTTCAATCCAACTAGTAGTGACTCTGAAATGTATTAACATTTGTATTGGGGCAAAAGAGGATGAGAGGTCCTAATATATTAATATAAGACGCTGAGTTTTGTTCTAAAGTCTGTATTATACCATAGCAGAACTTTAAGGGAGATCAGTCCTTTCTAATAGACTGTGTTTTAAGATACTAACTACCCTAAAATGTTTAACATCACAACTGCATAATATTGGAATATATTATATTTTAGTATTAAAGACTAAAAAGACTTGATTTTGAGCCTTTACAAAAAAAAGGACCAAAACTAAAAACAGAGAAACCCATTCAAGCATCTTTTCAGCCCCATATAAACAACTGTGGGGGGTCACCTTGGTAACAATTTATATTTCAATTCTTATACCTATACAGATAATTAATAGTTGAACAAATACCCAAATATATTTCTTTCACAAACATACACAGCATTTACTATGTGCCAGGCACTATTCTAAATGCTTGATTCTGTCTCCTCACACCAATGCTACGTATAAAGTAGGCATTGTTATCCCCATTTTATAAGTGGGGAAAGTGAGGCACAAAGAGACTAAGTAACCCGCCCACGGTTAGGGCTGCCAAGTGAAGCCAGAATTCAAACTCAGGCAATCTGGTCCATGTCCATGCTCTTAGCTGTTGCTTTGCTGTGTTGCCTCTTACATCATCAGCTGTGCGTATTATCAATTCTACCTTAAAGCATGCTGTTACTTCCTCTTTTGCTCACAGAAAACCTGAAGTTCTTCCTAGAGTCCTTACAACGGGCCTGCCAAGCCCTCTACCCAATCCTATTACCTGTGTCCTCATCACCCGTACTTGCCCCCTTACTACACTCCAGGCACTGGCTTCCTTGTAATTCTGGTTTATCCAGGTATGCTCCCACCTAGGGGTCTCTGCTCCTGCTGTCCCCGCAGTCTAAAAACCCTCAGTGCTCAGATAACTGCATCAGTTGTTCTCCTAATCTCAAGATTTGTTCATTAGTAACTTCTTCCTGAAACCTTTCTGGATTAAATTTTAATACCCAACCCAACATACAAGCTTGACACACCCATTTCCATAGCACTAATCAACAGCAGATATACATTTTAAGTTTCACTGTCTGTCTCACCTACCTGGATCTCTCTGTTAATAAAATATAAGCTCCATGAGGCAAAATATTTTGTCTGTTCAATACCTTACTCCCAGCACTTAGAACCACAGTAACCCAGCCCACAGTAAGTGCTCAGTAAAGACCTGCTGAATAATTGAATGAGAAATATAGATTTGCTCCCCCAGGTAAGAAACCCCATATTATTCCTAACAAAGCACTTAAACATTTCAATAGTTAACTGACAATACTGGCAAGCCAGGAAGACTGGTGAAACTTTTATGCATAAATAAAACTCAGATTTATTTATTTATTTATTTTTATTTTACAGAGACAGAGAGTCAGAGAGGAGGATAGATAGGAACAGACAGACAGGAACAGAGAGACATGAGAAGCATCAATCACCAATTTTTCGTTGCGACACCTTAGTTGTTCACTGATTGTTTTCTCATATGTGCCTTGACCATGGGCCTACAGTAGACCAAGTGACCCCTTGCTCAAGCCAGTGACCTTGGGTCCAAGCTGGTGAGCTTTGCTCAAACCAGATGAGCCCGTGCTCAAGCTGGTGACCTCGGGGTCTCGAACCTGAGTCCTCAGTATCCCAGTCCGATGCTCTATCCACTGCGCCACCACTTGGTCAGGCAAACTCATAATTTTTTTTTAAATCCTGTATATAATAATTTTGGATACTATATCTATTAGAATACAAAAAGTATACAAAATATTGCCTCGTAATAATTCTCACCCAATATATTGAGATCAGAAGGATGTTTAGTCAACAAAGAATGAGAAAAACTGAAATGTGGTATTCTTAAGGACTATTTCTTTTTATAATTTTTATTTATTGATTTTAGAGAGAGAGAGGAAGGGGGAAGAAGAAGAGAGGGAGGGTGATAGAGAAACACTAACATGTTCTTCCACATATTTATGTATTTATTGGTTGATTCTTGTTTATGTGCCTTGACTAGGGACTGAACCTACAGAACTAATGGATCTGGACAATGCTCTATCCAACTAAGGTACCCAGCCAGGGCCTTAAGGACTATTTCTGACTGCAGGGATATATTTGCCTAAATACTTTTTATCTAAAAACTCAAGATTAATATTCCACAGAAAACACTTTGGAAACAATAGTATCAACCAGTATTTCCCAAACTTCACTCTTTCATGTCATTTTCACACATTGCTGTAACTTTGCTGCTCTACCTTGTCTATTATTTAAGATTGCCATGGCTTGACTGGTTTGAGTGTGTTGGACCTGGGTGCAGAGGATTGCTCCATGGAGCCTCTGCCTTAGACACTAAGAATAGCTCGATTGTGAGCATGGCCCCAGATGGGCAGAGCATCAGCTCCAGAGGGGGGCTGCCGGGTAAATCCCGGTTGGGGCACATGCGGGAGTCTATCTCCCTTCCTCTCACTTGGAAAAAGATAACTATAGATGAATATAAATGTATACAGTGATTCTATACACATGAATAGCATTGTTTCCAATAAATAAATGATAATCCTAAAAATAAAATATATCAATAAACTATACTATATTCACCCAACAGATCACCATATAGCAATAATAAAAAACAAACTGCAACTGCATACAATAATATAGGTCAGTGGTCCCCAACCTTTTTTGGGCCATGGACCGGTTTAAAGTCAGAAAATATTTTCACGGACCAGCCTTTAGGGTGGGATGGATAAATGTATCACGTGACCAAGACAAGCGTCAAGAGTGAGTCTTAGAAGGATGTAACAGAGGGAATCTGGTCATTTTTTAAAAATAAGACATCGTTCAGACTTAAATATAAATAAAACAGAAATAATGTAAGTTATTTATTCTTTCTTTGTGGATCGGTACCAAATGGCCCACAGACCAGTGCCAGTCTGCTGCCCGAGGGTTGGGGACCACTGATATAGGTGACTCTCATATACATTAGGTTGAGTACAAAAAGCCAGATACAAAAGACTATAGATTGTTTGGTTCCACTACAAAAGCAGAGACAAATGAATCTATTCTATTAAAAGTCAGTAGTTCCCTGGGTGTGTGGGAATATGGGGAGTAACTGACAGGTGGTAAATTAGGGGATTCTGCACTGATAATCGTCATTTCTTGGTCCAGATACTAAATGCATGCATTCAGTTTTTAAAAATTTACTGAGCTAAATACTTACATAAACATTCTTATTGTATGAATACTACACTGTTTTAAAACTTAAAAATAGACAATGAAAAAATATAGAAATCAATATCAGCTGGCTGTAGACACTGTTGCCTACAGAAACATGAGGCCTGCTCTCTGGAAAGAGAGATTAGCAAATATTAAAAAGGAATGCTAGTACCAAACTGTGACTTCTTTTAACTAATTCAGAAGGACTGTAACAGAAATTAAAGGGGAATAGTTTTCTTGGTATGTAATTCACTGTTCTTTAATCTTTTTTTTTTTTTGTATTTTTCTGAAGCTGGAAACGGGAAGAGACAGTCAGACAGACTCCCGCATGCGCCCGACTGGGATCCACCCGGCACGCCCACCAGGGGGCGTCGCTCTGCCGCGACCAGAGCCACTCTAGCGCCTGGGGCAGAGGCCAAGGAGCCATCCCCAGCGCCCGGGCCATCTTTGTTCCAATGGAGCCTTGGCTGCGGGAGGGGAAGAGAGAGACAGAGAGGAAGGAGGGGGGGGTGGAGAAGCAAATGGGCACTTCTCCTATGTGCCCTGGCCGGGAATCGAACCCGGGTCCCCCGCATGCCAGGCCTATGCTCTACCACTGAGCCAACCGGCCAGGGCCTGTTCTTTAATCTTTAACCTAAACTCATCCTGAGTTTCACAGTTGTCCAAATCTCCCATTTTGGAGAATAAACTAAAAAAAAAAGCATCAGTTTTTTGTTACTACAGATTAGACTACTCAAAGATTAATTATAACTTCCTCTTTCTTTTCAAATCCTGGGAATATATTCAACCTACTTGATTATTTATTTATTTAGTTAGTTATTGTAGCAGAGACAGAGAAAGTCAGAGAGAGGGACAGATAGGGACAGACAGACAGGAAGGGAGAGAGATGAGAAACAATTCTTTTGTTGCGGTTTCCTTAGTTGTTCATTGATTGCTTTCTCATATGTGCCTTGACCGGGGGGCTACAGCAGACCGAGTGACCCCTTGCTCGAGCCAACGACCTTGGGCTCAAGCTGGTGAGCTTTGCTCAAACCCGATGAGCCTGCACTCAAGCTGGCGACCTTGGAGTCTCAAACCTGGGTCCTCCAAATCCCAGTCCGACGCTCTATCCACTGAGCCACCGTCTGGTCAGGCCGAATCTTATATTTAAAGAGTGTATTTATTAATCTGTTCAGTGGTTCAGGATAGATAAATAATAGTGGAGATGGCAGGGCCACCTTGCTTTGTACAAAAGTAAATCATCAAGGCCCTGGCCAGTTGGCTCAGTGGTAGAGTGTGTGGAAATCCAGGTTCAATTCCCAGTCAGGGCACACAGAAGCGCCCATTTGTTTCTCCACCCCTCCCCCTCTCTCTTCTCTTCTCTTCTCTTCTCTTCTCTTCTCTTCTCTTCTTTCTCTCTCTCTCTCTCTCCTCTCTCTCTCTCTCTCTCTCTCTCCCCCTCTCCCCACCCTTCTTGCAGTATGGCTACATTATAGTAAGTTGGCCCTGAGGTGCTGAGGATGGCTCCATGGCCTCCGCCTCAGGTGCTAAAAAAAGGCTGTGGTTACAACAGAGCAAGGGCCCCTGATGGGCAGAGCATCTTGCCTAGTGGGCTTGCTGGTGGATCCTGTTTGGAGCGCATGCGGTAGTCTGTCTCTGCCTCCCCCTTCTCTTACTAAAAATAAAAGTAAATCATCATGCTAAACTATTCTATTAAAATAAATCAGATTAATAGCTAGACTGATACATAAATCACAGACACTTACAATGCATGCTATTTTTCAGATCAAACATTTAGCAAACATCTAAAATATACCAAATACTATGTAAATTTTATTACCTAATTCAAAAAATATATCTTGTTATATAACCTCAAAATAATGAAAACAGCCCTGGATCTGGAGTTTTAACTCTGTTACTGTTGTGATAGTTTCTAATATAAAATATACCTAAGCATGTAACTTTAATTTTATAGGTTAAAAGCCTTATCAAAAAAGAAAAAAAATTTTTTTTTAACTTAAATTGATTTGAGAGCAAGAGTGAGACAGAAAGGGAGAGAGGGAGGAGAGAGATGAGAAGCATCAACTTGTAGTTGCTTTACTTTAGTTCAGTGGTTCTGAAAGTGTGCACCCTAAGATTTCCAGGTGCGCCCTGTGGTATTCCAGAGAAATATGTGCCTGTTGGGGACCAAAAACCAACAGGGTGTTTTTGGTGTTTTTTCCCCCCCCAGAGACAGAAAGAGTCAGAGAGAGGGATAGATAGGAAAATAGAGGAACGGAGAGAGATGAGAAGTATCAATCATCAGTTTTTCATTGCGACACCTTAGTTGTTCATTGATTGCTTTCTCATATGTGCCTTCAGATTGTGGGCCTTCAGCTGACCAAGTAACCTCTTGCTCAAGCCAACGACCTTGGGTCCAAGCTGGTGAGCTTTTGCTCAAACCAGATGAGCCCACGCTCAAGCTGGTGACCTCGGGGTCTCAAACCTGGGTCCTCCACATCCCAGTCCAACGATCTATCCACTGCACCACTACCTGGTCAGGCCCAACAGGGTTTTTGGAGTTTAGATTTTGGGGGGACAGAGGTGTGGGGAATTGGCTGTAAGTTGGACAGTCTGCCCAACTCCCCACCTCACTTGCCTAATTAGGTTGCAAAAGGCTGTTAAGCTGTGGTGCTGGATTGTTTACACTACCCACCATGTCCCCCAGAAAGGCTGAAGGCAAGTTTCTTCTATCCTTTGTTTGGTGTAAAGTTCAGATGGTATGTATGGTGGGGGTTTTCAGCACTCAACACAATTAAGAGTAAAAAGAGGAATTCTTCAGTGTCTTGAAGAGGAAATGAGAGTTTGCCTTTCAAATATATGCCCAAACATTCAAGAAACCACTAGGACACATCAGGCTCACGTTTCTCATAAACATAAGAATGAAAAAACTTAACGCATTTGCGCCAGGACCTGCCAAATTTACTAAATCTTACTAAGAATGTATCTCTATACCTATATCTATATATATATATATACACACGCATATAAAGATAACTGTTTTGTAGTTTTATTTTTAACCTTTTTTTATGAATTCTAAAAAGCATAACAAAAAATGTAACATAAAAATGTTTTTTAATGTCAAAATAAATTTAATTTTGTCGTATTTATTTTGTTTACCATAAAAGCACGCTTGGACTTTATAGTTTTTTTCTTTAATATTTGACTTAATTATTATAACATTTCTCAGAAATTTGTCTATAGTGCGCCTACAATTATTTGTAGGATTTTAAATGTGCCCAACTCCAAAAAGTTTTGAGAACCACTGCTTTAGTTGTTCACTGATTGCTTGATGGGGGGGGGGGGCGGTGCTCAAGCCGAGCCAGTGACCGCTTGCTCAATCCAGTGACTTGGGGGATCATATTGGAAACCTCAGTGTTCCAAGTTGACGCTCTATCCACCACTGATCAGGCAGAAAAAAATTTTTTTATTAAGTCCTTACAAATGCCAGGCACTATGCTAAGTATCAATGTATAGAATTTCTCATTTAACTTTCTCAAAACCTCTGAGATAAGTACTATTATTTATTATCTCCATTTTACAGATGAAAACATGGGCTTAGAGAAGTTAGGTCACTAGCTAGAAGTAATGTAGTTAATAAAAGGTATTTATAATCTGACTATAGTCTGACTTTAGGGTCTATAGTCTCTCTTAATCACTTAGCTATATTGCTTCTTTTTCAAAAAAGTATTTGTGACCTGACCAGGCAGTGGAGCAGTAGATAAAGCATTGGCCTGGGATGCAGAGGACCCAGGTTCAAAACCCCGAGGTCGCCAGTTTGGGCACAGGCTCATCTGGCTTGAGTGTAGGCTCACCAGCTTGAGCACAAAGGTCACTCACTGGCTTGAAGCCCAAGGTCACTGGTTTGAGCAACGGGTCACTCACTCTGCTGGAACCCCCTGGTCAAGGCACATATGAGAAAGCAATCAATGAACAACTAAGGTGTTGCAGCAAAGAATTGATGCTTCTCATCTCTCCCTCTCTTCCTGTCTGTCTGTCCCTCTCTCTCACTAAAAAAATAAAGTATGTATACACTCAGTTAACACAGACAATAGTAGGAGAATTCTCAAATTAATGAAGAATTAAATTATCCCTGGCCAGTTAGCTCAGTTGGTTGTTGTCCCAATCCAACGTTGTGGGTTCAACCTCCGGGCAGGGCACATCCAAGAATCACCAATGAATGCACAAATGGGTGAAATGAAAACCAACATTTGTTTCTCTCTCTCTTTCTTTCTTCCCCCCACCCCCATCCTCTCTCTCTCAAATAAATTTTTAAAATATGAACTCAGCCATTAAGTACATATAAAACAGACAGACAAAAACCCCCAATTCAATTAGCCTATGATTTTAGTCAATCTGGTGCATATGCTTCAAAAGCTAATACATAAAAAATAGTACGAGAAATAAGTCAACAAACAACTGGGGAGAGACAGCACACAAAGACAGCAGCTTCATTTCTCTTCTAAAAAGACCCAAATGCTACAGATAGAAGAAAACAGCCAGACTGGAATATCTTTTCCATTCCTCTTCAGAAAGGGTCAAGTGTGTCATTAGGAGCAAAAAATGAAAAGGTCAATGGGAAAAGAAAACAGTTTTATCACAGTTAGACTGGATGCTAATTAGTAATATTTACTATCATCCACAGTTTACCATTTTACTTATTAAATACACATGACCTACCCTGGACTAATGGATTCTTCAGGAACACTCAGAGAATTTAAAATATGGGAATCCTGAAAATCCAGCATTCTTCGAGTGTCCATTATCATCAAGCTGATGTTGTCATCTGTCATCATTTTGTATAGTTCCTTTGCTGTGACTGAGCCTTTGAATCAAGAGGATAACATTAGTGACAAGGAGCACCCAGGTCTGTGATATATCACTAAACCCAGGACAAGCATAGCTTCTTCTAGAAGAGGAAGTATACTGAGTGTCACATACTCACATACTTGCTACTCCATCTTAGTATTTATTATCTATTTTTTTTCTGAAGTGAAAAGTGGGGAGGCAGAGACATAGACTCCTGCATGTGCCCAAATGGGATCCACCCAGCATGCCCACTACGGGGTGTTGCTCCACTGCAACTGGAGCCATTCTAACATCTGAGGCGGAGGTCATAGAGCCATCCTCAGCGCCTGGGCCAACTCTGCTTCAATAAAGCCTTGGCTGTGGGAGGGGAAGAGAGAGAGAGAGAGAGAGAGAAAGGAGAGGGGGAAGGGTGGAGAAGCAGATGGGCGCTTTTCCCGTGTGCCCTGGCTGGGAATCAAACCCAGAACTTCCACACACTGGGCCGATGCTCTACTGCTGAGCCAACTGGCCAGGGCTATTATCTTTTAAACTAACATTAAATATAATGTGTTTTTGACATTTATCTAGAAACGAATTCAACACTTGCTTAAATAGCAAAACTTGCTGTTGAGCTTATAATTACTTCTGGCATTACCTTTATTACTGGTATAAAATAAAAGAAATTAAGCCCTAGCCAGCTGGCTCAGTGGACAGAGCGTTGGCCTGGCATGAGGAAGTCTGGGGTTCAATCCTCAGTCCTGGCACACATGAGAAGCGACCATCTGCTTCTCTCCCTCTTCCCCCATTGCAGCCAGGGGCTCAACTGGTTCAAGAGTCAGCTCCAGGTACTGAGGATAGCTCAGTTGGTCTGAGCGTTGGCCTCAGGTGCTGAGGATAGCTGGGTTGATTTGATTTGAGCATCACCCTCAGATAAGGGTGGCCAGGTGGACCCCGGTTGGGGCGCATGCAGGAGTCTATCTTCCCACCTCTCACTTAAAAGAAAAAAAATTAGTATGTGTAACTTGTGAAAACAATCTATTTTTAAAAATTATGCCATTTTTAAATGTCAGACAGAAGAAACATCTATGGCTCAAAAAATTCTTAAAAGGGTCTAAATCCTTTTTAAAAAGCCTTTAATTTGGGTTTTATGGGGACTACTTTAGGTTTTCAAGTATTCCTGGAGTAATAAACCCATGAGAAGGGTTGCCAAACTATGGCCTCCTGTTTTTACTGGAGGAAAGCTATCCTCACTTGTTTAGATACTGCTATGGCTGCTTGCTGCTTTCATGCTGCAACAGCAAAGATGACATGGTCCCCTAAGCCCAAAATACTAACTATCTAGCCCTTTATTTTTCTGTCAAAATAAATATTCCCTATGTTGCTATTTTCCTCTTCCAGCTTCTACTACCTAAAGTAAAAGATCAAAAAACACTACAACAGAGCTTAATATGTAAAGAACTATTTCTTCAGCTGTGAGCTGTGAGAAGAATGTTGTCACAATATCTATTAAGCTAAAATACCCAGCTGCGAATAACCATTCTACCTCCCTTTCTAATCATCAAGATCATTTTGACAAGGACACAGTCTAAACAGGTTGAGAACAAACCACTGAGAAAGGGTACTATCAAAGCAGGATGAGATACAAAGAAACATACAGATAAAAACAGATCTTAGAATCAACTGATAACTGCTTTCAGGAAGGTACCTTAGTAAGTTTATTTTTTATTGTTGTATGGCAATATTTTAAGTAAACAATTTATTTTTGTGTTATATACAATTAATATTTAAGTTAACCCTTTTCTGAGAGGAAAACTTAGGCAACTGCCTGTCTTACTCTATAGGTCGTATATTTCTGACTAAGAGCATCCACACCACCTGTGGATAATATAAAAATTACTGGTTTAGATATTTTAAGGGAGTAAAGAAGACTTTTAAATAACTAAGTGTTCAACTTAGAGTCATAAGTAGTAACAGCTAATACTTACATAAAGTTTACTATGTGTTCTATGAGTTTCACATATATTACTCATTTAATCCTCACAATAAGCCTATGAAATAGATACTGTTATTATCCTCACTTTAAAAAGGGGAAATTAAGTTAGAGGTTAAGTAGCATAATCAAGATCACATGGAAATTCAGGAGCCAATGTTCAAAGCCAGGCAGTCTCATTTCTGAGAGTCTATGCTCTTAACCACCATGCTAAACCAACTTGAAAAGAAAACAATGACAAATAAACATTGTGATTTTGATTTTTCCAATTGCATATTATAAAAAATATAACCCATAACATATAAATGCAGAATATAATACGTTTAGTATATTTGTACAGGCTAGGAAAAATGACTTAGCTTCCATACAGATTAGACACAATGTTAGAATCTCACTGTATAAAATCTTAAGCTAATTCTGATTAAAAGATCTAAGTGAAAACCTAAAAGTAATCCCTCTTTCTGTACACTTACCTTTCTCTGTGGTCTCATCTTTTTCACTCTTTTCACCATTTATCTATTTCATAGAAATAAAAGTTTCAACTTTAATATAAACAAAAATTTTCATAGATATAAAATGTTCAACTTTAATACTTCATTGAAACTGAAAGCCCAGGAAATGAAGAGCTCTGAGTATTGGCATTTTATAAAAATACCGATGAATAGTAATGGCATTATCTATCAGTAGTTAACAGCTAAAAAACCTGGTAGTGTATCTGAGTCAAATGACATTTCTTCAGAATTTCCTTTAGTTATTGGCTAAATATAATTAAAAACAGATTTTTACAAAAAATTATTATTTCATTTAAAGAGAGTACTTACAATGAAATAAAAATTGTGATATTCCTTGGCACAAACTATTCAAAGTGATTAAAGGGAAAACAGACAATCAAAACGTAGGAATACTCTACCCAGTAAGGCTATCATTCAAAATTGAAAGAGAGGCCCTGGACAGTTTGCTCAGTGGATAGAGCAATAGCCTGGAGTGTGTACGTACAAGGTTCAAACCCCGATCAGGGAACACATGAGAAGCAACCATTTGCTTCTCTTCTCCTCCCTCACCCCCTCTGCAGCCAGTGGTATGACTGGTTCATGTCAGCCCCAGGCACTGAGGGTAGGTCGGTTGGTCTGAGCATCAACCCCAAATGAGGGCTGCCAGGTGGTTCCCAGCCTGGGCACATGAGGCAGTCTATCTCCCATCCTCACTTAAAAAAGAAAAAAGAATTGAAGGAGAGACAGATTCTAAGACAAGCAAAAACTAAAGGAGTTCAGTATCATTAAACCAACAATATAAGAAATGTTATGGGGACTTCTTTAAACAGAAAGAAATGCCAAATAGTAGAAATAAAAATAAAACACTGGAAAGAAAACCAACTCACTGATTAAGGCAAACATTTAGTAAAAGTAGTGGATCAAAGCTAGTATGAAGGTTAAAAAATAAAGTAGTAACATCATGTGTTAATTATAATAATGAAGGATACACGCACACACACACAAAAGGTGTAAAATATGACAAAAACATAAACACGGGGTTTCAGTAAAAATGTAGGGCTTTCCAAACAGTATATGATTCCACTTAAATGAGGTACCTAGAGTAGTCAAACGCATAGTGACAGAAAATAGAGAGGTGGTCGCCAGGAGCTGGGGGGAGAGGGCATTAAGGAATTATTGTTTACTAAATATAGTTTGTTTTGCAAGATAAAAGGAGTTCTAGAGATGGAGAGTGGTAACAGTTGCACAACAATATAAATGTACTCAACACCACAGAACTGTGTACTTAAAAAAATAGTTAAGGTGTTAATTTTTTTTTTTGTATTTTTCTGAAGTGAGAAGCGGGGAGGCAGAGACATTCCCGCATGTGCCCGACTGGGATCTACCCAGCATGCCCATCAGGGGGCGATGCTCTGCCTGTCTGGGGCACTGCTCTGGTTGCAACTGGAGCCATTCTAGTGCTTAACGCGGAGGTCATGGAGCCATCCTCAGCACCAAGGCCAACTTTGCTCCAACAGAGCCTTGGCTGTGGGAGGGAAAGAGAGAGATAGAGAGAAAGGAGAGGGGGAAGGGTGGAGAAGCAGATGGGTGCTTCTCCTGTGTGCCCTAGCCAGGAATTGAACCCAGGACTTCCACACACCAGGCTGATGCTCTACCACTGAGCAAACCAGCCAGGGCCAAGGTGTTAAATTTTGTTATGTGTATTTAACTACATAAAAAGATTTTTAAAACATGGGGCCCCAACTGATCTCTGGAAGAGTAGAAGCCTAATTTCCATAACTCACAATTAGCAAACACAGATGATCTCTCACACTGACCAATATCTCACACTAACATACTCCAATATTTAACCATTAGCTAGCCAGCATTTAAAAATCCTTTGAAATTTTAAGCATTGTTGAGTTCAATCTCTCTCCCATATTACACTAGACTTGAATAGTCTTAACAGTAAAAAAAAAGAACTTTTAAAATACAATTGTGACCATCAACTTAAAATTGACTGCAAGAAACACAGCTTATTATATATGAATCTCACGGTAACCACAAACCAAAAACTTGTAACAGATCAACTGAAGCTCAAATATTCAATTCAGTTTCTAGTCAAAACACATCAAATAAATTTTACTCTTCTTGACAAAAAAAATATATTAGTGATATCTCAACTCTTCTTACACAAATCATCTAAGAGTCTTTTTATCTAATTTGAAATACCTTTTGGGTTTTGTCTTTGGAATCCAATATATTTTCCAGAGAACTTTTAGCTGATGTGCCACCATCCTCTCTTCCTGCTTCCTGTCTTTTTTGTTTCTGCAATTGCTCTTCCTCCTGTCTGTCCTTTTCTTCAAGTTTTTTTCGAACTTCAGCTTCTTCATATCTAGTTGAAAGAAGTCATCAAGATGTGTTTTATTGCAATGATCATGAAAATAAATGAGTTACAGATGCATACACTAGTCCCCTGCCCTGGGCATATACCTTCTCCCAGAAAGTCAGTGCTGCCACTGTTCACCACAAGCCACAACTCGTAAATCCGCCCTCTGGGGATTTCCAATTGCCCAAAATCTTGAAAAGAAACTCTATGTTTTCAAGCTGAAGTTGTTTAGTGCTCTTGTTGCTCTTTCCCTCCCACTAATTTCAACCTTTAAATGATTCAAGTCTGCAGAAATTTTCTTCTTAAGGGACTTACAATCATAAAATCATAAAATTAACTATAAGCCTTATCCACTTGTTGTTAAAAAGTGATTCAAAATATTAAAAAACTTCAGTAAAGAATATTAATGGTAACACATGAACATAATTTAAGTGATATAACAAAAGAATTTAACTTTTGTGTTCCATTAACACAGGACTTACTTTTAGGTATTAAGATTTATATGCATAAATGTTGGAGAGGCTGTGGAGAAAAAGGAACCCTCATTCACTGTTGGTGGGACTGTAAAGTAGTACAACCATTATGGAGGAAAGTATGGTGGTTCCTCAAAAAACTGCAAATAGAACTACCTTATGACCCAGCAATCCCTCTACTGGGTATATACCCCAAAACCTCAGAAACATTGATACGTGAAGACACATGTAGCCCCATGTTCATTGCAGCACTGTTCACAGTGGCCAAGACATGGAAACAACCAAAAAGCCCTTCAATAGAAGACTGGATAAAGAAGATGTGGCACATATACACTATGGAATACTACTCAGCCATAAGAAATGATGACATCAGATCATTTACAGCAAAATGGTGGGATCTTGATAACATTATAAGGAGTGAAATAAGTAAATCAGAAAAAAACAAGAACTACATGATTCCATACATTGGTGGAACATAAAAATGAGATTAAGAGACATGGACAAGAGTGTGGTGGTTACCAAGGGTGGGGGGGGAAGGAGGACATGGGAGGGAGGGAGGGAGAGAGTTAGGGGGAGGGGGAGGGGCACAGAGAACTAGATAGAGGGTGACGGAGGACAATCTGACTTTGGGCGAGGGGTTTGCAACATAATTTGATGACAAAATAACCTAGACATGTTTTCTTTGAATATATGTACCCTGATTTATTAATGTCATCCCATTACCATTAATAAAAAATTAAAAAAAAAAAAAAAAGATTTATATGCATAGTTGCTTGGCCTGTGGTGGCAAAGTGGGTAGAGTGTTGACCTGGAATGCTGAGGTCACCGGTTCAAAACCCTGGGCTCACCAGTCAAGGCACATACAATAAGCCAGAAGCAAGCAATGAACAACTAAAGTGAAGCAACTATGAACTGATACTTCTTGTTCCCCTTCCTCCTCTCTCTGTAAAATAAATAAATAAATCTCTTTTTTTTTTTAATTGAGAGACAGGGAGGCACAGAGACAGACTCCTGTATGCATCCAGACCAGGATCTACCCAGCAAGCTACCTACAGGGCGATGCTCTGCCCATCTGGGGCTGCTGCTCCTTTGCTCAGGAACGAACCCATTTTAGCACCTAAGGCGAGGCCATGAAACCATCCTCAGCACCTGGGGCCAACTCGCTCCAATTGAGCCATAGTTGTGGGAAAGGAAGGGGGGGGAGAGAAAAGGGGGGATATGTGGAAAAGCAGATGGTCACTTCTCCTGTGTGTCCTGACCGGGAATCGAACCCAGAACTTCCACAGGCTGGACCGACACTCTACCGCTGAGCCAACTGGCCAGGGCCATAAATAAATCTTTAAAAAAAAAATTTATATGCATGATCAATATAGAAAAACTCTCAATATTATTTTTATCTCTAAATTTACATTCCTTTAACAATTTGAAAATAATAATGTCTGTACCTGAGTTTAAGGCTTTCAGAAAGTCTTTCAGCTTCTTCAATAGCTTTTTTGATGTTTGCAGGTCCAAGCATCGAATGATAATAGTCCTAAAATTATAGAAAACCATCCTATGCTGTTAGTACTGGCTACTGTACACAGCTCTAATGCTGAAGAGATTAAAATCATGGTACTTAAAACAGGAAAGTTTAGATAAAAACATTATTATGACTGAATAAAGTATTTTGTAAAGCTTTTAACCTACATAAATGCACAATTTATTTTCTAAATGTTTCAAAAGTATCTTGCCATACCATTAGTATGATAAAACAATTCCAGTAGGTAAAGTTTTACTTATTTGTAAGGCACCTTTTAAGAAGGGTAAATATTATTCTTTCTGTTTACAAATAAATGCCAAAAAGCAAACCTTTCAATAGCATAATATATTTTGCTATTGTAAATATGTTACCTAGTTTTATTTTTCTCTAGTCTCAAAAGCAAAAAAACAAATTGTGTATCAATCTATAGTATGGAATTTGTTTTACTTTATTTTAAACTGGGATATTTTTGCTTGTACCTGTATTTTAAAAGAGCTACCCATCTTCCAACACTTTAGACGTAAAACAAGTTTTACATTTGAGGAAACCCTGAATAACAAAAAAAAAATGACAGAAAATAAACCATCAATGACATAACCTACCTTTAAAAAAAACATAAAATTTTGGCACATAATTTTTTTTGTATTTTTCCAAAGTGAGAAGCAGGGGGGAGGCAGAGACAGACACCCTCATGTGCCCGAGCAGGATCCACCCGGCATGCCCATCAGGGGGCAATGCTTGACCCCTCTGGGGCTTGCTTCACTGCAATCGGAGCCATTCTAGCGCCTGAGGTGGAGGCCATAGAGCCATCCTCAGCACCTGGACCAACTTTGGTCCAATGGAGCCTTGGCTGCGGGAGGAGGAGAGATAAGAGAGAAAGGAGAAGGGAAGGGGTGGAGAAGCAGATGGGTGCTTCTCCCATGTGCCCTGGCTGGGAATCGAACCTGGGACTTCCACACACCGGGCTGATGCTCTACCACTGTAACCAGCCAGGGCGGCACATAATTTATTAATAAGCATAATGAAAGTGTATTTTTTTTAAATCATTTCTCTAAGAGGTCACTCATTAGCTCCTGCAATCAGGGATATTTTCAAATCAAGGTTAGTTTGACATGATTGTAGTGTGGTGAGACTCATCTAACTAATTTTTAGATCTAATTTGCCACAACTTGTCAGTACAACTGCAAATACAGCCTACTAGCACAGTTCATCACAAATGATATAGTAATCAAAATTTTAAATAGAAAGACCAAAGGTCAAAAATATCCATCCTGATTCACAGAGAGAATCATCAAGAGCTTTGGGTGGGATAAATCTGTGGGTAACAGCTATAGTATATTTATCTAGCCTAAAAGTAGACCATGTTTTGGTTGAGTTTATTCTTCTAGATTAAAGCCTAAATAAATAAAATGGGTCATTCACACCTGACCTGATAGCTCAGTTGGTAAAAGTATTGTCTCAATATGTAAAGGCTGCCTGCTTGATCCCCCAATCAGGACAACACAGAAACAGATAGTTGTTTCTATCTCTCTCTCTCTCCCTTCCTCACTCTCTAAAATCAATAAAATAAAATTTAAAAATAAATTAAAAGGGCCATTCACTATGTAATTTCATTAAAAATACAGTTTATTTAATATTGTGTCAACTGAAAATTACACTGGAAACTATTACTTCAGTTACCATGATGTCCTGACGACTGATTCTTTTTTTTAATAGAAAATAAAATTTAATTATTACTGTAAGATTTTTCTGATAAAAACAAAATGCAAAGTAAAACCAAAAAAATATTCTAAGTCAGCCCATAAACTCAGCTTAACTCTGTTTAAATGCTGGAAAAATTGTGTTTGGCTATGCCTATTACAAACTCTCAAGAAATTCTTAATATTAATAAGGTTTCTTGTCAATAATTATCTCTTTCTGTACTCTTCAGGGAGCACAGTTAAGGTAAGGATAAATACTTTCAACTTTTCAATGATACTGACAATTGGCATAATTTATAAAACAACATCCATTCTTTTTTTTTTAATACTTTATTTATTGATTTTACAGAGACAGGAGAGAAAGGGGAGCATGGAATGGGAAGTATCAACTCATAGTTGCTTCATGTCCGTTGTTCATTGCTCGCTTGTTGTATGTGCCTTCACCAGGGCAGCACAGGGTTTCAAACCAGCAACCTCGGCATTCCAGGCCGAAGGTTTATCCACTGCGCCACCACAGGCAAGGCACATCCATTCTTATATAACTAAAATCATTTGCTTCTTATGTTTACCAAGCAGAACTCTCATATTCCTGAACATACAGATTCAAGCAACTCTTCTGATTTCCCAGAGAGGTTTATCAGTAATATTTGGATTAATTATCAAGAATGTCATGGAGATTTAAAGATATCATTCTAACATTATCTAAACTTTGCTAATAGAATAAATATGCTAACAAACTCAGTATTAGTATACTAATATTTTCAATATATACACCTTCCTCCCTGTTCAGATAACCCTGAAACAATTATTCATAAACTCATTTTTTTTTCAGTAAGTAGTAATAGAAAGACTGCTAATAGTGAGGTCTTTCTCTACTAGTGAGAGCTTGGTAAATTAATAAGTTTTAGCTAAATCTTAAATATTCCCTAGTGTAAAATAAAAGTGAAAGAGAGTTTCTGAAGCCTGATGACATTACACTCTGTCTACTTGCTTTAAAAGATAAAAACTAAAAATATTTAGTTAGTAAATTTAACACTTCACATACTTGGAAGTACACTGGAGAGGCTGGGCTAAATAAAACAAATGCAGTGCTAAGACAAGCAGATGTGGTAACCTGGGCACAGCAAATGAAAACAGCCCTGTCTGACCAGGAGGTAGCGCAATGGATAGTGTCGCCCTGGGACTTAGAGGATCCAGGTTCAAAATCCTGAGATCGCTGGCTTGAAGCCCAAAGTCGCTGGCTTGAGCAAGGGGTCACTGGCTTGGCTGAAGCCCCTTGATCAAGGCACATATAAGAAAGCAATCAAGCCTGACCATCCAGTGGCGCAGTGGAAAGAGCGTAGAGCTGGGACGCAGAAGACGCAGGTTCGAAACCCGAGGTCACCAGCTTGAGCGTGGGCTCATCTAGTTTGAGCAAAGCTCACCAGCTTGAGCCCAAGGTTGCTGGCTTGAGCAAGGGGTCCCTCAGTCTGCTGTAGCCCCTCACTCAGGGCACATATGAGAAAGCAATCAATGAACAACTAAGGTGCCACAATGAAGAATTGATGCTTCTCATCTCTCTCCCTTCCTGTCTGTCCCTCTCTCTCTCTCATAAAATAAATAAATCAAGTAAATAGTCCTTTTACTGAAAACCAGGACTGAACAACTGCAGCATATGAAGTAACTGAGAGCTTTCTTACCTGAACAATTCCTGCCACTTTCAACTAGAAATGCAACAGATAAGTCTATGGAAATGGAAACATGTCTTATCGATTATAATTTACTCTAAACCTTCTCAGGTTAAAAAACACCACTCCCAATCTTGTCAAAGTAAAAGAGTGACTACCAACTTAGAAAAAGCAAAAATTAAAAAAAAAAAAAAAGGCAGAGGGTGGAGGAGGGGGGTAAGAATGAGCAAAAAATAAAAAGTACATAAAAAATTGGTCCAAGAATAGAAAAAACAGCAAACACCAGAAACTATCAGTTATCCAGATCTGCAAATTTTCCAAAAATACTTTAACAAACACTTTTACAATTTTTTTAAGGAAATTCCACTTTAAAAGGTATTATAAAAATCATCAAAGAGTATACAAAAATTTCTTTGTTTGGGTAGGCCTCTGTCTCTTATCTGCAGATAAATATGCCCAAGAATGTCCCAAAGACAGGATCAATGCAGCTATGTGTGGACAGGAGTAAAAACCTCTATATTCAAGAGGCCACCCTTCCAAAGCTAGATCTAAAACTCCACAACTATTATCAGCAAAACCTTACTGATAAAAATAACACCAGCAATGATTTATCACCACTAAATAAAACCCTTACCAACACCCAAAGAAACTGTATCAATCCCACCACCATGGAGAATAAGTCTATTTCAAAGAAGAGAACTTTCTTTAAACTTCTATATGTCAATTTAAATGAGGCAAGAAAATTCTACCACCAGTGAACAAAAGAACAATCTCAATATTAAATCAAGAATAGCTTCTCAGCCCTGGTGGGCTGGCTCAGTGGTATAGTGCAGTGGTCTCCAACCTTTTTTGGGCCACAGACCGGTTTAATGTCAGAAAATATTTTCACGGACCGGCCTTTAGGGTGGGACAGATAAATGCACAAAATAAAATTATGTGACCGGCATAAAAACTGTGGTATTTTTAAATATAATTGTTGAACTTACAAGACAAGCATCAAGAGTGAGTCTTAGACGGATGTAACAAAGGGAATCTGGTCATTTTTTAAAAAATAAAACATCGTTCAGACTTAAATATAAATAAAACAGAAATAATGTAAATTATTTATTTTTTCTCTGTGGACTGGTACCAAATGGCCCACGGACCGGTACCAGTCTGCGGCCCGGGGGTTGGGGACCACTGGTATAGAGTGTTGACCTGGTGTGTGGAAGTCCCAGGTTTGATTCCCCGTCAGGGCACAAAGGAGAAGCGACCATCTTCTTCTCCCCCTCCCCCTTTTCTCCCTCTCTCTCGTCCTCCCACAGCCATGGCTTGATTGATTTCAGTGTGTTGGCCCCAAACACTGAGAATGGCTCCTCAGAGCCTCCGCCTCAGGAGCTAAAAATAGCTTGTTTGTAAGCATGGGCCCCAGATGGTCAGAACATAGGCCTCAGACAGGGGTCACTAGGTGGATTCCAGTCGAGGCATATGTGGGGGTCTATTTCCCCTCCTCTCACTAGATAAAAAGGAAAGGAAAGAGGAAAGGAAAAAGAAAAGAATGGCATAAAAAATCTGCGCCTGACCTGTGGTGGCACAGTGGATAAAGCATTGACCTGGAATGCTGAGGTCACTGGTTCAAAACCCTGTGCTTGCCTGGTCACAGCACATATGGGAGTTGATGCTTCCTAATCCTCCCCCACCCTTCTCTCTCTCACCCTCTCTCCCTCATGCCTCTCTAAAATGAATAAATTTTGTAAAAAAATTAAAAAAAAAAAAAGAAAAAAAAGGCTTCTTGCCTTTCTGGTGGTAGTACAGTGGACAGAGCTTTGACCTGGGATGCTGAGGACCCAGGTTTGAAACCCCAATGTCATCATCTTGAGCATGGGCTCATCTGGCTTTGGTGCAAGGTCACCAGCTTAAGTGTGGGATCATCAACATGATCTCATGATCACTGGCTTGATGCCCAAAGTCACTGGCTTGAACAAGGGGTCACTGGTTGGCCGGAGCCCGCTGGTCAAGGCACATATGAGAAGCAATCAATAAACAACTAAAGTGACACAACTATGAGTTGGTACTTCTCATTTCTCTCCCTTTCTGTCCATCTGTCCCTTACTTTCTCTCCCTCTCACACAAAAGAAAAAAAATTTATAGGCAGGGGCCCTGCCTGAGTAGCTCAGTTGGTTAGCATTGTCCTGATATGCCAAGGTGTGGGTTTGAACCCTGGTCAGGACACATACAAGAAACAAACAGTGAAAGCATAAATAAGTGGGTCAACAAATCGATGGTTTGGTCTCTGTAAAAATCAGTAATAATAATAAAAAAAGAGAAATCGATAGGCAACATTTTGCTATTTATTGTGTGGTAGCAAGACTGCCCCTAAGTGAAGGTGGAACCACCAGTGCAAACTTCTTCCCATCTCTTTAACCTAGTCTCCATGTTCTTCTTATGCCTGTTTGTGGTACAGCCAAAATGCAACCATTTCCCTAGCAACAGTTATCCCAGTCATTAGTTCTCTTTTTTCATTTACACTTCCCTTCCCTACCCATGGCTTCTGCAAAGTAGAAGAAAGGCACCTGCTCAAAGCATTATTTTGCTTTTAGCAAAATAATATAATATATAAAAAAGGAAGTAATCAGCATTAATTTTGCAAACTGAGATCTTTAATATGGGTACAATGTCAATGACATATTAAAAACTGTCACATAAACACAAGTGACCAAACCCTGAATCCTGAGAAATCACTGTCATATTTTTCTTATTTAATGCATGAGTAAACTGAATAGTTCTATCTGACTTGGCAATGATTTATCATAACAGAAAACTGATGATGAGTTTGTATGTTGTTATAAACTTATACGACTCCAAAGCAAATTAAGAATGTATCTCTAGTGTGTGTGTATTCACATATGAACATGTTTGCAAATAATGAAATTAAATCTTCAGTTTGCTTTTTCTATCTGTGTAGGAGTTTGAATTTAATGGTACATAATGCTATTTAAATTTTGGTATAATTAAAACTTTTAGAGTTAATGCCATTGACAAAAAGGTAACTCCATTTAGCAAATAAAAACGCAAAAAGAAAAGGTACCTGCTGTTGCTTGAAATCAGGCCTGTTTTTGATAAGATTATAAACAGTCACGTATTTCATATATAGTACGTAGGCCCGTTCCTCATCACGATCTAATCTGCTTTCTTCTGCTGTCTTGAAGATCTTCTGGGCACTCTGTACATAACTTAAAATTAGGGAAAAAAATAAAACACTTGGCATCTGGGGAAAAAATTGTGTGTAAAGTCCAGAGACTCTTGATAAAATAAATTTCATAATTTAGGCAGCACTACTTCAGAACTGATACAAAGTTAGATATAAGTTTGGATGCAACATGAAACTTCCCTATACAAGTAAATACTTCTATTTCATAATAGTTGTTCATATACCATAAACTGTTCAAAATGCATTGAGTCTAGTTTTAGATTTGTTACAAAAGATAATCCTGAGGCAAGTGGTCCTTGGGCAGCCACATACTAGCCATAGTCTATAATTAAAGAATACAGTATTTGTATCAAAGTGGGGGAGCTATAATCTTCATTATTTTAATGTTAAGTATATTTTCAATTCTCCTCACTCCTTTTTAACCATTACAAAAACTTCTCCCCAACTGAAAATCCAGGAAATTAGGGGAAAGAAAGGGAACACGAGTTTAATCTTCTTATTTGGTTAAGGTTTTCTACAAAAAGGCTGAATTGTATTCTGATTCACTAGTCCTGGAAGAAAAGGGAGACTTAAAGTCCAAAATTATGAAATCTTAAAATTCCACTTTAGTAAAATAATTTATGAATTCTGTGGCATTCACTCTAAGGACATTTTCCTGGTTTGGCAGTCTTTTTTTTTTTTTTTTTTTAATCCAGTTTTTTTGTTTTTTGTATTTTTCTGAAGCTGGAAACGGGGAGAGACAGACAGACTCCTGCATGCGCCCGACCGGGATCCACCCGGCACGCCCACCAGGGGGCGACGCTCTGCCCACCAGGGGGTGATGCTCTGCCCCTCCGGGGCGTTGCTCTGTTGCAACCAGAGCCACTCTAGCGCCTGGGGCAGTGGCCAAGGAGCCATCCCTAGCGCCCGGGCCATCTTTGCTCCAATGGAGCCTCGGCTGCGGGAGGGGAAGAGAGAGAGAGGAAGGAGAGGGGGAGGGATGGAGAAGCAGACGGGCGCTTCTCCTGTGTGCCCTGGCCGGGAATCGAACCCGGGACCTCTGCATGCCAGGCCGACGCTCTACCACTGAGCCAACCGGCCAGGGCTGGTTTGGCAGTCTTTAGAAAGCAAATTAATAAAACAGGCATATCTGCAAGAGGAATTTATTCACTTAGGACTCAAGTTTTGGTAACCAAATTATAGTGCCAATGCCTACATACAGTATGCTATATCAATAACTTACACAAAGTAGTGCATTTTATTTTCTATATTTTTCAAACTGTGCTCCAAGATTGAGACACGGATTAATAATGAAGTTGGTCAGCCTGAGGAATTAGAACACCATACAAGAAACAGGAACAAAGGGGTATTTAGGATCAAAGATGGTCCTATACAAGGACCATTACAATCAGTGTACATGCCCTGCCTCACATGGAATCACAGTTCTAGGGCAGAGATATTAATAAATCAAATCAAAGATGTAAGGAGATTGATTTTCTAGAAAAACTCAGCATCAACTCATAATTGCAGCACCTTAGTTGTTCATTGACTGCTTCTCATATGTGCCTTGACTGGGAGATCAAGCCTAACCAGAAGTGATTCATTTGGGATCATACAGATCGTTTTTTAGAGCCTCCCATTTAGCTCTTGCCACGGAACACATATTTTCCCAATTTCAAAAATCTGTTTGCCCCAAGTCTGAGGTGTATGGCTGGCTAGGCCCATCTTTTCTTCTGAAATTCCCTTTTCCAACTCTCTTTTTAATAAAATAGACCATTAGATTAAAAATTGATGTCAATACATTGCTGATTACTGGATAAAAAATAAATCTCTTTCCTCTTTTTATCAAAGGCAGACTATGCTAAGACCATTTCTTATATGTGAAATTCACAATAACAAAAATCTTTAATTAAGCCTGACCGCTAGGAGCACAGGCTTAATTATTGAGTATTGGCCCAGGATGCTAAGGGCCCTGGTTCAAACCCCCAAAGTCACCATCTTGAGCACAGGCTTGTCAGCTTGAGTGTGGGGTTGCCAGCTTGAGCGTAGGATCATTGATATGATCCCAAGGTCACTGGCTTGAAGCTCAAAGTTGGGGACTTGAGCAAGGGGTCAATGGCTTGGCTTGAGCCCCTCTCCCCGTCAAGGCACGTATAAGAAGCAATTATAAAAACAACTAAAGTAAAGCACTATGACTAATGCTTCTTATCTCTCTCCCCACCCCCTTCGTGTCTCTCTTAAAAAAAAAATCTTTAATTAAGAAGTATTTGTATACTGTATTATGAAAAGATATTAACTGACTGAATGAGTTTTGTAGAACTCTTAGAGACTTTACTTCTTAAACTTATGATCTGGTATATTGTTCAGAAAACAGATAATATGCATATTAAAAGACTATAGAGCCCTGGCCGGTTGGCTCAACGGTAGAGCGTCGGCCTAGCGTGCGGAGGACCCGGGTTCGATTCCCGGCCAGGGCACACAGGAGAAGCGCCCATTTGCTTCTCCACCCCTCCGCCGCGCTTTCCTCTCTGTCTCTCTCTTCCCCTCCCGCAGCCAAGGCTCCATTGGAGCAAAGATGGCCCGGGCGCTGGGCATGGCTCTGTGGCCTCTGCCTCAGGCGCTAGAGTGGCTCTGGTCGCAATATGGCGACGCCCAGGATGGGCAGAGCATCGCCCCCTGGGGGGCAGAGCACCGCCCCTGGTGGGCGTGCTGGGTGGATCCCGGTCGGGCGCATGCGGGAGTCTGTCTGACTGTCTCTCCCTGTTTCCAGCTTCAGAAAAATGGAAAAAAAAAAAAAAAAAAAAGACTACAGAGGCCCTGGCCAGTGGCTCTGTGGATAGAGCATCAGCAGGGAATATGGATGTCCTGGGTTCAATTCCCAGTCAGAGACACAGGAGAAGTGACCATTTGCTTCTCCCCTCTCTTTCTCCCCTTTCTCACCCTCTTCTCCTCCCGCAGCGAGCAGCTCAACTGGTTTGAGCACAATAGCCTCAGGCGCTAAAAATAGCTTGGTACTTGAGCACTGGCGTCAGACTGGGTTGCCAGATAAATCCTGGTTGGGGTACATGCAGGAGTCTGCCTCACTATCTACCCTCCTCTCAACTAAAAAAAAAAAAATAATATAAATATACACATACACAAACACATACTACGCCAAGATAAAGTTAAAAACTCTCAGAAGATCTTACATTATTTTTTAATTAATTTTTTTAGTGAGAGAAAGAGACAGGGATAGAGAGACAGGAAGAGAAAGAGATGAGAAGCATCAACTCATAATTGCAGCACCTTAGTTGTTCATTGACTGCTTCTCATATGTGCCTTGACTGGGAGATCAAGCCTAACCAGTGACCCCTTGCTCAAGCCAGCGACCTTGGGCTTCAAACCAACAACCTTTGGGCTCAGGCCAGTGACCATGGGGTAATATCTATGATCTCAAGCTCAAGCTGCGGAGCCACCCTCAAGGCAGACGAGTCCACGCTCAAGCTAGTGACCTCGGGATTTCAAACTTGGGTCTTCAGTGTCCCAGGTTGATGCTCTATCCACTGTGCTACTACCTGCTCAGGCAGAAGGTCTTACATTATTTATGAGATGATACCATTTTTCAAATAAACTTTAAATTTACTATTCACCAAACTCATTTAAGAACATGGAAATAAACTAAAAATTAATATATGACTCAGTCAAACTAGCAATGGATACATACTTCTTAGTGCTTATTTTTTCTGGTTTCACTTCTGTCTTCTTATTGAGGTCTTTTAGTGAAGAACTGAGGTAGAGTTCTTTAGGAACTGAAGCCACAGCAGGCATGATGAATAATCTTTACTTTTCCACTTTCACAATGAATAGTGTACTTCATTAAAAGTTCTTTTCTGAAACAAAATCAACACAAATAAACTACTAGTTATCCTCATTAACAATAAAATAAGTGTGCAGTTAAAAAAATAAAACTTCTAACTTGTATCCTTTGTTAACAGTTAATTTTAAATGGTTTTTTGTTTTGTTTTTTTTTTTTAGAGACAGAGAGAGAGTCAGAGAGAGGGATAGACAGGGACAGACAGACAGGAATAGAGAGATGAGAAGCATCAATCATCAGTTTTTCATTGTGCTTTGCGACACCTTAGTTGTTCTTTGATTGCACTCCCATATGCGCCTTGATCACGGGCCTTCAGTAGACCAAGTAACCCCTTGCTCAAGCCAGCAACCCTGGGTCCAAGCTGGTGAGCTTTTTGCTCAAACCAGATGAGCCCGTGCTCAAGCCAGCGACCTCGGGGTCTCGAACCCAGGTCCTCGGCATCCCAGTCCGATGCTCCATCCACTGCGCCACCGCCTGGTCAGGCTGTTAACAGTTAATTTTAAATTATCTTGAATATATCTATTTTGGGAATTCAAAATATAGAGTATCAATAAACAATTTAATTTGTTTTTCAAATTTTCATTAACTAAATGAATTACTCTTCGTATCATTTTACCTTAAGTATTAGGAATCTTGCTTGTTAAAGGAACTAATAGAAAAGAGCTTTCGTATTTTTCTTGTTAAATCTGCATTAATGTATAGACCACAAATAAAGGGAAGTTTCATTTAAAAATATTTCTCTTTCTTACTGATATCAATTTATAAAAAGAAACAAGTGGAGGGGGGGCAGAGATAGATAGGCGGCCACTTCAGATGGAGCTGAGGATATGTGAACATATTTCTGGCAGGTGCGCCCAAGTACTCTGTTGTCCTCTGTAAAGGTCTTTGATGTTTCATGACATTCTTTGTTACCTCTTCTGCTTGGGTAAACTCTGACTAGGAAGCTGGAGCAAGTAGTGAACATAATGAAAATAAGAGGCTAGGCAGGTACCAATGAGGCTGTGTGTGCATGTGGAGGGATGCATGTAGGGGCAGATCAGGGGAGCACACTGAATGGGAAGTCTTGGCAAAATACTAAGTGCCATCAAATAAAAACCTCAGGAATCCAACAAAATTTACATAAGGTCTTTAGCTGTGAAGTACTAATTACAATTTGAATAAATAACCACTTTAGTGCATTTAAAGATTTCGACTTTCTGAACTATTCAACATGGAGGAGGAGGCCGATAAGCTGAAACGGATGCTGTCTCCCCCAACTGCAGAAGAGAAAACTAACTGTGGCACAGCCAGGAAAACCTCGCGGGTCAGACTTAAGATGAAATGCACCTGCAAAGAGAACTCTAATGGAGAAGTGATCAACTCCAGAGAGATTTAGGAAGATGTCTTGTTAGCACTTGGGAGGGTGGGGTATGGTGAAGGAGAAGATTAACCTGTGTGCTTGGACAGTGATGTCTTCCACAGAAGGGAATATAAGGACTGAAGAAATTTCAGTCAAAAGGATGGTATGGGAACAAAATGACTTAAACAATATGTGCACACACACTTAGTTTTTAAAAAATTTCAGGCAAGAAAGTCTTACTCTTTTGAATCTGTTTTTGTATAAGTAGGATAACACAGATGTCTTGGCCTATCATAAAAGAATGGTTATGCACTTAGTTAATGTGAATGAGTATGCTTTGGAAGTTAAAAAAAATATTTGTATTATATCATACATTATATATATATATATATGTATAGATTTTTCTATTTTTGAAAATTTTGATTGAAGATGTAGTCATACCGGTGAGATTGCTCTGTGACCTAGAGTGTCGCATAAAACCTAACTTTTGTTAAAAAAAAAAAAAAAAAAGATTACAACTTTTTTCTATCACTTATTTCCACTGTCTTTATGCTCTTCATTCTATCAGTTCACTACTATTAGATGAACAGACACCAATGAATATCTCATTCTGTTCGTATTTTATTTTTTTATTTATTAATTTTGAAAGAGAGGAGCGAGGAGAGAGAGAGAAGAGAAAGAAAAGAGGAGGGAGAAGCAGAAAGCATCAACTCATAGTATTGTAATTGCTTCCTGTCTGTGCCTTGACCAGGCAAGCCCAGGGTTTCGAATCGGCAACCTCAGTGTTCCAGGTCAAAGCTTTATTTACTGTGCCACCCTAGGTCAAACATCTATCTAATTCTAAACAGCTGAGTAAGTATAACTTTAGGGGGAAAAGTCTTCTGTTCAGTTATGTGAAACTCCAAAAGCACCCTAATCTGCTTTTCTAGCCACATTTTTTTAATTAATTTATTTATTTATTCATTTTAGAGAGGAGAGAGAGAGGGAGAGAGAGAGACACAGAGAGAGAGAGAGAAAGGAGAGAGAGACAGGGGGGAGGATCAGGAAGCATCTACTCCCATATGTGCCTTGACCAGGCAAGCCCAGAGTTTCGAATCAGCGACCTCAGTATTTCCAGGTGGACGCTTTATCCACTGCGCCACCACAGGTCAGGCCTCTAGCCACATTTTACATTAAATAGTTATACTTTCTGATTTCTTCCTACTCATCCCTTCTAACCTTGTGTCATCAATCCATTGAATTAGTAAACAAACCTAGCTGTTTTTTCTACTAAAGTCACATTTTTATAATTCTCAATTTTTTCCATTTATATTTGCTCTATGTATTTATAAACACGTTTAACCATATACTTTAATTAGTAGTATCATATCTATGCATTTAAAAACCAATGAGCTCATATATAAACATTTTCTACACTTTTTCCTCCATTCTGTGTGGTGTCTAAGGCTATAATGAAAGGGAGAAAGCCTTTGGACTGCACCAACACTGCCAAAGAGATTAATTGTTAAATATATCCTTCTAGTTAGGAATCTAGTTAATCAACAATTTACTGCCAAAACAGCTGAGAGCATCTATTAAGGAAAGAATATGTTAGCGATACTTGTATTTCCTTATACTTTTAGAGACAATAGCATCATTTGAGTATCTTACCTGGCAAAAAAACTCACTATACTAAGTGTTTTAGATTCAAAGAGTTTATACATTGTCCTGACTTCCCAGGATAAATAGTTTATCCAGAGAACATACCCTACCCTCCCACACCTACTCCTCCTCACCTCCTGCACAGCCTGCCAATGCCACATGAAAAAGGAATACATATTACACGACACCATTTGTATTAAAAACAAACTGCACTGAACAATTTATTGCTTAAGGATACAAATGAGGTAGGCCTATAAAGAAAAACAGGAAATGATAAACATAATAAAATTCTATTTCTGGGGCCTGACCTGTGGTGGTGCAGTGGATAAACCACTGAGCTGGAATGCTGAGGTCACCTGTTCAAAACCCCGGGCTTGCCTGGCCAAAGAATATACAAGAAGCAACAACTATAAGATGATACTTCCTGCTCTTCCCCCCTTTCTCTCTCTAAAATAAAAAAAAAATAAAAAAAAATTAAAATTCTATTTCTGGGGAGGCAGAGGATGTAATCAGAGGTATATACAAGGAGTGTCAGCAGTATCAGGAAGGTTTTATTTCTCAAGTTAGGTGGTATATTGACAGGTGACCACAGAGGACCATTTTAATATGCTTTATAGCATATAAAAGAATGATATAATGTAATTAACATATATTTTGTTAAAAAAATTTTTTAGTTTAACAATGCATTTATAAATAAAAATATAAAGTTGTATATGAATATAAAAATAGTACCCACACAGATGTAAAAAGTAGAAAGTTATAGGTGAAACAAGCAAACAGAAATTATGATTTTTAAATACTGATTTAAAAAATACATACGCGAGCCCTGGCCAGATAGCTCAGTTGGTTAGAGCATCATCCTGAAGCACAGAGGTTGCTGGTTCTATCCCCGGTCAGGGCACATACAGGAAAGGATCGATGTTCCTGTCTCTCTCTCCCTCTAAAATCAGTAAATATAATTTTAAATAAATGAATAAATAAATAAAAATAAAAAATACATATGTGGACTATCAGAAGAGCCTGATCTATATGTAACTGTGCGGATTAATACAGCTTCCACACTATGGTGTGAGTTGTAGCAAGAGCATTAGCATTAAGGAATAAAGAAACAGAAGTAGCTAGATTGTAGATAAGTTTTAAAAATAGGCAATAAAAGAGAGACCAATGGTACTGAATGGAATGGTATTCCAGAAACATGATTTTTACTGAAACATAAGCAGCAGCAGCTGAGGAATAATAGTTTTGACCAAGAGAAGGTAAGGTCAGTAAGCTAACTTTTCAGGAGGGTGCATATGGAAATCTGAGGCCTTAGTGATACCACAACAGACACCCCTGTGGCTGAGGGCAGGGGCGGTGGAGCATCGACTATTAATGAGGGTCAGAAGACAGTAAGGAGATAACAGTAACAAGAGTTATTCCTGACTTTTCTGCTCCCAACTAGCTCAGCTAGGATCTTAAGCTTACTCAACTACAGAAAGACAATATTTGCTCCTCTGACACAGGCCAGCTCTTGAAAAGTAATTCCCAAAAAGTTAAATCATTTTTCATTGGTGGCACTAAGTGTACTAAGATAAGGACTAAAGCCAGAGTTAAGCAGAGTAACCAAGTACCAGTCTGATAGTATCTTTTTTCCAATTCTATTCTCTATCTGGGTCATAAGTACTAATGGTCTAACCATGGAATGGAAGCTCAAAAAGTCACACAAAGTCTATTTTGTTGATTCGTGACAATTAGGTTTCTTGGCTGGGAAAAGAAAGCTATTGATTTGAACCTTATTAAATAAAGGTCTAGAATATGTTCTCAGTTGAATGTTTCTCGTGATTACCTGGATCTCTAAAATACAAAGAATATAAACACTGTAATATGTTACTAAGGTAATTTAAACTCATAAATCATTAGCTATTATATTTTAAATTCAATCATTCACAGATGTGTTTCTAGGAACTTTTCAAAGCTCAGATATGATCAGCTTCCTCACAACATTTAAAACACCAATGTGAAAGAGAAAATTGTAAGCAGTGGTAATGACACAACATAATATCAAACATAAAGATTTACAAATAATCTACAACAGAAAATATTACGAAGGAAGATTAAGTATGACTGACTAGAGGGACCGTGGGAGGAATCATGGAAAGAAATAGCATTTATGTGAGTCTTGGTGGGAGAAGGCTTTTGTTTTTTTTAGAGAGAGAGAGAGAGAGAGAGAGAAACGGACAGACAGGAAGAGAGATATAAGAAGCATCAATTCTTTGTTACAGCACCTTAGTTGTTCATTGATTGCTTTCTCATATGTGCCTTGACCAGGGGGCTCCAGCAGAGCGAGTAACCCCTTGCTCAAGCTAGCGACCTTGGACTCAAATCAGTGACCTTGTGCTTCAAGCCAGAAACTTTGGGGTCATGTCTATGATCCCATGCTCAACCCGGCAACCCCGCGCTCAAGCTGGTAAGCCCTCAGTCAGCTGGTGAGACCACATTCAAGCCAGGAACCTCAGATTTTGAACCTGGGTCCTCTGCCTCACAATCCAACACTCTATCCACTGGGCCACCACAGCTTGGTCAGGTAGAAAAAGGATTTTGATAGAGATGAAAAACAGTACTATCAGGAAAAAGTAAAAAAAGTAAAGAATATCTTGGCTCAGTGGTAGAGCGTCAGCCTGGCATGTGGATGTCTGGGTTCAATTCCTGGCCAGGGCACACAGAAGTGCCCATCTGCTTCTCCATTCTTCCCCCTCTCGCTTCTATCTCTCTCTTCCCCTCCTGCAGCCAAGGCTATATTGGAACAAAGTTGGCCCAGGCACTGAGGAAGGCTCCATGGCCTCTGCCTCAAGTGCTAGAACGGCTCCAGTTGCAATGGAGGAAAGAGCATCGCCCCCTAGTGGGCATGCCAGGTGGATCCTAGTTGGGCACATGCGGGAGTCTGTCTGCCTTCCCACTTCTCACTTCTGAAAAATACAAAAAATAAAATAAAAAGTAAAGAACATCTTTAGGTACTAGTCAGTACAGAGAATGAACAAGGACCGACTAGACACTAAAGCCTGAAAAAAATAATCTAGGAACAGATAATGGAAGACCCTAAATATCACAATTAACTGTTTATTATTTTTGCCTGACCAGGCAGTGGCACAGTGGATAGAGCATCAGACTGGGATGCTGAGGAACCAGGCTCAAGACCCTGAGGTCGCCAGCTTGAGCGCGGGCTCATCTGGTTTGAGCAAAAAGCTCACCAGCTTGGACCCAAGGTCGCTGGCTCGAGCAAGGGGTTACTCGGTCTGCTGAAGGCCCACGGTCAAGGAATATATGAAAAAGCAATCAATAAAAAACTAAGGTGTCCCAACGAAAAACTGATGATTGATGCTTCTCATCTCTCTCCGTTCCTGTCTGTCTGTCCCTATCTATCCCTCTCTCTGACTCTCTGTCTCTGGAAAAAAAAAAAAAAAATCAATGTACTGTCACTACTGGCATTAAAATAAAAAAAAGTGTTTATTATTTTATTTTCTAAAAGTAACAGAACCATAGCAGGGTTCTAAGAAGAGAGTTATGTGATCCAAACTGACAACAGTACAAAGGCTTTAAACAACAGTAGAGGAAGATACTAGTTACCTATCAGAATGATCCAAAGGAAAGATGATAAAGGTCAGAACTAGGGTAACAGAGATGGAATAAAGGAGACAGATACAACAGACACTGCTAAGGTAGAATGACAGGACTTGGCAAATGATTAGACACATGGAGGGAAAGTACAGGGATAAGATTATGACGACATCAGAGTTTTAGTGAGGGTTTCTAGGAGAAAGACTGTGCTTTTTTAAAGTTATCTTTTCTGTCCTTATTTGAATCTTAAGAACAGCTGAAATAAGTAACAAGTTTCTCTGATAATGTCACCAAAAGATCACAGTTGTTTCCATTTTCATTCACAAAATTGTATAAGTAATACTGTCAAATAAGATGCCTGGTGTTAAAAATACACATAGCAATACCTGAACTGCTATTTCAGCCTCTACAATCACACATTTCTGTAGAAGTCAAAGAACAAAGCTTTTGCAATAGCATGAATTGACCTGGGTAGCATGATGTTAAGTAAAATAAGCCAATCAGAGAAAGACAAATACTGTATTATTTCACTTATATGTGGAATCTAATAAACAAAATAAACAAACAAAATAAAAAAAACAGACTCACAGATACAAAGAACAGACTGACAGCTGTCAGGGGTGATGAGGGTTGGTGGGCAGGGTGAAAAAGGTGAAAGGGTTAAGCAAATTTGTAAAAAACCTCATAGACACAGACAACAGTATGGTGATTACCAGAGGGAAGGGGAAGGGGAGCAGTAGAAGAGGGAAAGGGGTAAATGGAATAAATGGTGATGGAAGGAGGGAGACTTGACTTTGGGTGGTGAACACACAATACAATATACAGGTGATTAAGAATTGTACATCTGAAACCTATATAATTTTATTAACCAATGTCACCCCCATAAATTCATTAGAAAAAAAATGAACAAGGTAAAGGGTATTTTTTCATAATCAAATGACAAAGCAAAGAAATATACAGCTAGTGCTTGACTTATGACCATGATTGGTTCCGACAGACCGGTCCTAACATTATTTTGTCGTAGGTTGAGTAGGCTATATGTACAGTACTGTGAAATGATGTTATAAATATCTTTAAGTCATATTTTATCATAATTTTCTTTCATTGTTATATATCATAATTTTCTTTCATTATTGTTATATATCATAATTTTCTTTGTTCATTTTATGCCATTTGTATCATCTCTACACCATTTTGTTTCTTATTTTTACATTCGTCAGGTTTAAGTAAAACACTGCATTACCAGTACAACTGCTTTAATATCTGCAAAGAAAATTTCCTCTTGGTAGACTTCTTAGGAGGGGTTTGATGAAAAATATCTAAGACACAAAACACAAATTGTTGTACCAAGTCTGGGATAACAGTTGAAATGGTGCACGCGGAAGTGGTAGTGCTGCCGGAAGCTGGTCCGCACTGTCGTACACCCAGCTGGGCAACGCTTGCGCTGCCAGACGCGGAGTCAGTTGTGGCTAGTGATTGTGGTCGTAAAGTCGAACGGTCGTAAGTTGTATAGGTCATAAGTCGATCAATATTTGTATAGCCAACTTAAATCTATGTCAAATTTAATGTGTTAAATTTTTGATAAGTCATTCTGCTGCATTATGCCATTAAAAGAAATTTCAATATAGATTGACAGAAAATAAATCAAAACCAGAATTACTGAGTGAATTCACAAAGGCCTGTTTTGGTTGCAATAGTGAAAACAAGGAAAAGAGCAGCAGCAGTTTGTTGTTATAACAAACTTAATATAACATAACCAATTAAAACTGTTATGCTTCAAAAAGGATTGTAAGTAAAAACAAAACCAAGTACATGTAAGAAAAATTAGTTATTTTAAAACAAAAAATAAAATTTTCTTAATATATGTAACCTGATAAAGATTAAGAACTCAAGTTTTTGTCAAATAGCAATGCTTTGCCTGACCGGTGCAGTGGATAAAATGTCCACCTGGAATGCTGAGGTTGCTGGTTTGAAACCCTGGGCTTGCTTGGTCAAGGCACATATGAGAGTTGATGCTTCCTGTTCCTCACCCCTTCTCTCTCTCTCTCTCTCTCTCTCTCTCAAATAAATAAATCAAGTCTTGAAAAATTAAAAATAATAGCAATGGTTCAAGTGAAATCCAGGCAAGTGTTGAAAATGAGTTAACAAATGAGGAAAAAAATGGAAGGCACATACAGCCATCTCTTTTTGGCATCTTTCTGATCCTTCCAAAGAGAAATAGAGTGAAGACTAAAAAGTAAAAAAGTAAAGACTGAGGGTTGTGCCCATTCAAACTGGTCCTGATATCTTCACTAAGGTTTAACATCAGCCATTGCGGAGAGCCTCGACAACACTTGAAGAAAAGCACGTTTGTCTTTGTTGGCCAGCCACTACCTCGCTTCACCTTTGCCCCTTCAGACAGCAATAGTATTCATATTTTCGAACTGTCTTAAATTTCATATAACCCATTCTATATTCATTCTAGTTAAAATGGCAGAGACAAGAATATATTGATGAAATACTCTGTTTTAAAGCAATTCTAAAGTATAAAGAAGGCTCAACCCTCTCAAGAAATAACCAATGCTAAAACTTCTGGTATTTTTAATTTTACTTATTTATTTATATATTTTCCCCTGAAGTTGGAAACAGGGAGGCAGTCAGACAGACTCCTGCATGTGCCCAACCAAGATCCACCGGGCATGCCCACCAAGGGGTGATGCTCTGCTCATCTGGGGCCTCGCTGTTATACCCAGAGCCACTCTAGTGCCTGAGGCAGAGGCCATAGAGCCATCCTCAGCGCCCGGGCCAACTTTGCTCCAAGGGAAGAGAAAGACAGAGAGGAAGGAGAGGGGGAGGGGTGGAGAAACAGATGGGCGCTTCTCCTGTGTGCCCTGGCCAGGAATCGAACCCGGGACTCCTGCACGCCAGGCCGACACTACCACTGAGCAACCCGGCCAAGGCCAAAACTTCTGGTATTTTCTGAGCACCTACTATGTGTACTAAATGCTTGAGAGCAGTGTTTTTTAAAATTCATTTAGAAGGTGACCATCAGCTTTTAAAAATATAAAATTGAAGAGAAAATATGAGAGCATGTTACACACAGTAAAGTAAAATACTATTTCATGAAACTTTAATTTTGGTCATGTGCATGTATGTATGCTTATATTAAACACTGGGTTGAAAAGTGAAACGTATTTCTTACTACAACAGATTATAACTGAAAAAGTGTCCAAGTCCGCAAAGCAAGGCTACTCTAAGTGTGGTCCATAGGCCAGTGCAGGCTGGGAAATTTTTTGTTACTAGTATGTGATAAAACACAAAGCTTATGACAGAATGTAAATTAATTACATGCTGAACTTTCGATAGTAGCACTTTCTCTATGAAGAAAGCAGTACACTAACAATATAGAGCACAAGCTGCAAGCCTCTACCAGAGACTGGCTACTTTGAGTGACACTGCTCTAGGGGATAAAGAGAATACTATAGGGCTTCTGATCACAATATCTTAGGTCTAGCTACCAAAACCAAACCAATACTCATTAAATAATAAACCAATAATTAATTGTTACACTCTATATTAATATGTGACTCCAGTACCTAGGAAGTCAAAAGGAGAGGGAAATTCTATGTAAATTGGTGTGGGGGAGTAGCTTTTTCCAACCCAGAGTGTACTGTCCTCTCTTTTGTGCTGGTCCTTCATCCTTCAAGGACCAACATTAGTTCCACCTCCTCCTTCCTTGATGGTCCCAGTTCTTGGGGTTCATTTCTTGTACCTTTAGTACAGTATTTGGACCAAATGATAATTATGACTATGCTTTAAGACATTCATACCTCCTAAGCATGCAGTGCTCATGATGATGTGATGAGGTACAGAAACTGGCTCTAAGGAAATGATATGAATAGAAGGAGAAAGAAGGGCACACTAACCCTAGCGGATTATCTTGAGTACAAGTGCATGAAGCCCCAAGTGAGAACCAACCAGCTAGTAATCCCAGAGAAACAACAACAAAAAAATAAACTGTAGTTTTTAGCCATTCTGCATTGAAATGATTTGTTATATAGCAACTGGTAACTGGAACAATAACCAAGATTTAAAAAAAGATACTTATTTCTAATATTAGCAATTCATATTTAATGAACACTTTTTTTCCTTTCTTCTCCACAAAAATAAGTATATTTTCATGTAGAATAGCTCGTAATAAAATATAATGCTAGAAATTTTATAGAAAAAATCTGATGTGCTGGATCCAACTGTCTTACTTTACAGAAGCCTTCTGGTTCTTCCCCATTATGTTCACATTAAGAAACAAATGGCCATAATGATTAATAAAGTTGAATATACAAAAATTAAGGCTAGAAAGAGAATTTTGAAATATTTTTGTGAGTTTTTCTCATGCATTGTTTTCTCAAAGACTACAATTCATACCTAAGTGCAATCAATGCATATTTGGGTCATTAATGACAGGTTGTGTTGTTTAATATTATAAGGTCCTTACTATCTAATTTTATTTTTTTTCTGACTGATTTTTAAGATGTATCTAATGTGTCACAAGAAAAGGAATACACATTTCAAAGCAATCATATCAATGTAGTCAAGACACAGCACAACCTATAATCACCTTTCTCATAAACTGGTCCAGTACTGTGGAATCATAAGAAACTATCTAAATTCATCATGAAAGGCATTCAATAAAAAATCTTAAACAGAATCTGTTGAAATGCAATATCTGCTTACAGATTACAGCAAAGCCACTAGCCTAGAAGAGGAACACATCCCTAACAAATATCACTTGACATTTTTAACGGCTGCAGCAGAAAATATACAAAACTAAGGAAGCCTGCAGATTCAGAAAGCGTAATATCCTTTAATGAGGCCTCCCTTTTATTTCAAACTTTCAGCGCTTTTAACAAATATTAAATTCCTTTGGCTCTGTAACACCTCTGTCCTCAGGTAAATATTTTGTTAGTGATTAAGTGACTTGTTTCAAGGTCACCGAGTGAACAGGCGGCACGAAATAAACCCAGAAATGTGGTCTGCAGTTTTATGCATAAATGAACATCATTGCGATTCAGGGTTCTGATAATTTCCAAGGTGCAGTAGAGGTGAAATTCACTAGTCCCACACAACTCCAGCAGAAAGGCCAAATTTAAAGAAAGAAAAGCTTTCATTTGGGGGAAGCCATAGTTTTAACTCTGAAGAGCTTATAGATTCTTTAAACTCATACTTGGATTTTACTAAAAGCAAGTTTGGGACAGGGGAAGGACTGGGAAACACTGAGGAATTGTAGTAAGGCCTGGGATTATAGCTTGTTAGCAAAAAAAAAAAAAAAAAATGAGAAAACGGAAGCAAGAAGTAGTAGGTCAAAGTCGGGTCTGAGTGAACAAGAAAGAAAAGGAATGAACAACGCCATCTTCTAAAACCTGAAGACCTGAATCCACAAGAAACTTGCTGGGCAACCCTAAGTGGGCAGCAGGAAAGACTCGAGATTCGGCCCCTGCTCCAAAACCGATCTATGTTCGGGATGGTCCCACCCCCCTCGGTGACCAGGACTTGTCTCCCGGTTGACCAGTAGCTGGTGGAAGGAAAGAGGGCTCACTGTGGACGGCTTTCCGGAGGACAAAGGCCAGGACCCAGACCTGAACTCACCTGGGCCGAGGACGCGCTTCACTAACACGGGCCTGCTCCCCAGAGGCCCATTTCCCATCTACTCCAGGAAGAAACAGCCTTCGCTGTTCCGACGGAAGCCAGCCCAGTTCATCCCTCTTTCCCAATTTGCACTGCGTTGCTACGCGTCGCGCCTCTGACGTCAGGGAGCGCGAGGCTGCGGCCGCGCACCCGTGACTGCTCGTTCCGCCCCACCCCTTTTCCAAGCTGTGGATGCTGCGCGGAGCGGCGCGGGCGGCTGTAGAGGTGTTTTGGGTGAGCGGCGACGACGCGGCCGGAGCTCCGCCGAATTGCGGCGAGCTCTCGTCTGGTCCCTTCCCTTATCCTCGGAGCCCAGTTTCACCGCGGTGTAGCTGGGTCACCCCGATGTTACTAGCATCCTGGGCCTCGCTGCGGAGGAAGCCAGGCTGCTTTTGCGTCTCTTAGTTACTAATCTTCCTGCTCAGCTCGGAGAATTACGGCTGACTGTAAAAAGAGTTTGAATCCTCCCAAATTCTGGTGGAAAATTTAACATTCCCCGAAGCCAAACCTCTAGTCAAAAAGGAACGGACATGATCCTAAAGCACATTATATAGATACGCTTATTGCCAGTTCAAGCTCCAGACTTACAAAAACAAAACGAGGAGTCTGAACTTTTCTCAGGAGGTGATCTTTGTACTCTTGTAAAGGAAAGTGATTGGATGCTCCAATTACCTGTAAACATAAAGTTGCGTGGGTGGAATTACTGTCCATGGTCACTAAGTCACCAGGGACAGCCGAGGTGCCTCAGGATGGGAAAGCTGGGAGGAAAGGTCTAGTAAATGCCTTCCGTGAAAGTGTGTGCCAGATAGGTGTTCAATAAAGTTGTAAGGAATAAATGAAAGCACCAATTCCAACAGTGCTTCACGTATAGTTGTCTTTCAATAAATGTTCATTTTCTTTCCATCACAATGAAATATGTGCAAAACTATAGTAGTTCTTTTTATACCTAAGCTATACAATATTTTCCAAAAAGTTTTAATACCAATATGCAAAATACACTGTACTGCCTAGAACTACAAACTAGGAAGCCTTAGGAAAGTTTTCATAATTAAGGGGGGAAATGCGTCTATCTTTTGAGGGTGCATCTTAGAGAAGGAAGTTGGGGGATTTGGGGGTTTTGTTTTGTTTGTTTCTGCTGAGCACCTTGATGAATTTGATTATGCAAAGAAAGCCCCAGAGATGAGTTTGGGAATAAGAATCAAACAAAAACGGAGAATTTGGAGTTCTTTGAAGACAATCTCAGGCATTGGATGCACAGAATGTGAGGTGATAAACAGAGAAGCCATAACAATGAATTAACCAATGAAAAGGAACTCCTGTGGTGGGGTGGCAGAAAGGTTTAGTCAATAGCACTCTAACATTTACCTAATGTTATTTTTGTTGCCAGTATGTAATTGCCACTATCCCCCCCAATAAGTGAAATTCCCCCACTTCCTAAAGTATCAGTCAGCTTTGCTAAAACAAATCGCTTGCTTAAAGGTTTTTGTTTTGTTTATATTTTAAGTTGAAGTTCCACATGTGGGTCAACAGGTGCAGAAGAGAAACCAAGCACTAGATGACAAGATGATTCCAAGACTGAACTAAGATAGTGAAAGCAGAAATAAAACTTTGTAGGAAATTTAAAGAAACCTAAAGATGGGCTTCAGATGTTTCAAAATTAGTGCATAAGAGATTGTTTTTTTTTAGATTTTATTTATTCATTTTTTTAGAGAGAGGAGACAGAGAAGGGGAGAGGAGCAGAAAGCATCAACTCCCATATGTGCCTTGACCAGGCAAGCCCAGGGATTTGAACTGGTGACCTCAGCATTCCAGGTTGACGCTTTTACCCACAGCGCCACCACAGGTCAGGCCACATAAGACTTACTTACATGAATCTACACTTACTGAATTGCATCATAAATCCTAGTTCTTTTTCAAATATGCGTTGTAACAAACCAGAAAGCAGTATCTATGGTCCCTATAATCGAATGGTCACTAGCTGTGTAGAAGGCATAGCCCATATTTTATCATAACTTTAATTTCTGTACCATCCAGCATAAGCAGCAGTCCAAAACTTAATGAACCTGGTTCATCCTCCAGCTGTTCAAAAACTATGCACCGAATGTGTGTTCTATGCCAGGCATTGTTTTAGACTTGGAATATAAAGTCCCTCCTTAACAGAGAGCTAACTTACATTCTAGTGGGGGAGACATATAATAAGCAAATACATATATATTATGTCAGGTGTTGTTAGGTGCTAAGAAAAAAACAGTACAAAGGGCCGGCAAAGACAGAGGTATTTTTGATGGAATAGTCAGGGAAGAGCTCTCTGACAAAGTGACATTTCCACAGAGCCTTTGGTAAAGAGGGAGCAAGCTACAGATATGTGGGGAGAAGAGCATCCATGCCATGGGAACAGCACAGGTAAACGCAGTGGGGCAGGAAAAGGTGAGTGTACAGGAGCGACAGCAAGAAAGACTCGATGGCTGGCATAGAGGAGTGAGTAAGCTCGTGCTAGATGATCTCAGAAGGGTGGGGAGGGAATGAAGCACAGACTGTGTAGGCCTTGTAGCTCTATAAAACATGTTTATCCCAGAATAATGCAGGAAGTGAGTCACATGCTAACATTTTATTTTAAAATGTAGCTTTCATATGTGTGACAGAATTTACAATGTTATGTACAAATGCTTATCCCAATTGTTTTTTAGCCAAAACACAAGTATCCTGTGGTTCTTTTACTAATCACGTATTCTTTTCTATTCATCTGGTTCTTATTTCTTAAAATCATAATGATTACCAGATTCGGCTAGGTGCTTGGTCTAGCAAACATTTTATCTCTTGGGGATATATCACCAGACAAAGGATGGCAAATCTTGGCTCTTCACCTGGATATCAACTTCAAAGGTTAGTCATTAACCCCTCTTCGCACTTCACGGAGACTCTATCATTACTGGTTTATCTTAAATTGAAAAAAATCTACCATATCAATTAGGGTGATTCAAGTTCTATTTTTTTTAATTTATTTTTTATTTTTAATTTATTTTAAATTTATTCATTTTAGAGAAGAGAGAGAGAGAGAGAGAGAGAGAGAAGGGGGGGAGGAGCAGGAAGCATCAACTCCCATATGTGCCTTGACCAGGCAAGGCCAGAGTTGTTTTTTTTTAAATATTTTATTTATTTATTTATTTATTTTTACAGAGAGAGGGATAGATAAGGACAGACAAGATTGGAGAGAGATGAAAAGCATTAATTATCAATTTTTCGTTGGGACTCCTTAGTTGTTTATTGATTGCTTTCTCATATGTGCCTTGACAAGGGGCCTTCAGCAGACCAAGTAACCCCTTGCTTGAGCCAGATGAGCCCGCGCTCAAGCTGGCGACCTCGGGGCCTCAAACCTGGGTCCTTCCGCATCCCAGTCCGACGCTCCATCCACTGCGCCACCAACTGGTCAGGCAAGCCCAGAGTTTTAAACCGTCAACCTCTGTGTTCCAAGTCGACACTTGATCCACTGCACCACCACAGGTCAGGCAAGTACTATGTTTTTTATGTAAATTTACACTTCTATCTAATTAGCCTAAACTTACCTCAATAAAGTTTTAGATGTGCCTTCATTCTATGATTTTGAAATTTAGTGAACAGCTATGCTCACCTCTTTCATCCCTTTATGATTTTACAGATTTAGGTCTTCCCTCTTTTCTACCTTTGTTTTTCTAGCTAAACAGAAGAATTTTAATCTGGTTATGTTCTTTAGTGGTTCCCCATTCCAGCTGTTACTTTGTATTCTGGATTTTCCTTGCTTCTAGTACATTATCCTCACAGATACTACTCAAATGATACCCAGCATACAATATTATAAGTGGTGAGGCACATACTTTTATCTTAACAAGAGAAAGTCTTCAGTTTGTTGACACTATCCCAAAATTTTCACCTACTTGACTGAAGTCATCAAAGGGTTACTAAACTTCGTAAATATTGTCTCTGCAGTTTTGTCATACTAACATTAACTGGCCAAAAAGAGAATCCCATCCAATAGCCATAGGAACTGTTTAGCTGTGAAACTATTACATTGAGATCATGGAATCAACAGATAAGCTTAAGCTATTTCTACATATTTACACACACACACAAAGGAAACTTAAGTTTTAGCGATAATGACATTTTAAGGAAGCATCTAATTTTAAAAAGATACTTTTTAAAGTCAAAATTCCAAACTATTTCTGCAATTTATTCCCATTTATATGACTCCTGACTATAAAGAAATATAATCTATGGGAGTAAGTGTAATTTTTGATGGAGTCTTTATTCTTCCAAATCATAGGTAAATATATTAAATAATATATGCCCAGTGGTTTTCAGACTTAGATATTATCAAGCAATATGTGGCTTGAGTAAACAAAACAATACCCAATGCAGGCTCAAAACAAAACTTTACAGATTCAGGGCTAGTCACATGCACAGGGGGTCCCCAGCTGTTCACCCACTCATGAAGACTTGTGCCTGGGCCTGATTCCACCTTGGGAAATGTTCCCGAAAAGGAATCCTGACTCCCTGCCACCTTACATATTTATGGAAGGCTAGAGAGGGAGCAGGAATCACCCTGCAGATTTGAAAAACCTTGAGTTTTTCTATTGGGCTTACAATCTTTTTTTTTTTTTTTTAAGATTTTATTTATTTGGCCTGACCTGTGGTGGCGCAGTGGATAAAGTGTCGACCTGGAATGCTGAGGTCGCTGGTTCAAAACCCTGGGCTTGCCTGGTCAAGGCACATATGGGAGTTGATGCTTCCAGCTCCTCCCCCCTTCTCTCTCTCTGTCTCTCCTCTCTCTCCCTCTCTCTCTCTCCTCTCTAAAAATGAATAAATAAAATATTAAAAAAAAGATTTTATTTATTCATTTGAGAGAGGAGAGAGAGAAAGAGAGAGAGAGAAGGGAAACACAAGGGGGGAGGAGCAGGAAGCATCAACTCCCACATGTGCCTTGACCGGTTAAGCCCAGAGTTTTGAACTAGCAACCTCAGCATTCCAGGTCAATGCTTTATCCACTGTGCCACTGCAGGTCAGGCCAAAAACAAGCTTTTGAAACCAGTTGCCTGGGAAGTTTTCCTTATCAACTCTTGTTTCTGCCTAAAAGCTTTCAGCCTCCCTGTGGAGCCAGCTTGTTCCTAGGCTGCAGGAAGAGAACAAAAACACTGGGTTATCCAGCAGACAGACTAGTGTGTCTTTCCTCAAGTATGCTTAAGAATCAACGTCAGTCTGACCAGGTGGTGGCGCAGTGGATAGAGCGTTGGACTGGGATGCGGAGGACCCAGGTTCGAGACCCCGAGGTTGCCAGCTTGAGCACAGGCTTATCTGGTTTGAGCAAAGCTCACCAGTTTAGACCCAAGGTCACTGGCTTGAGCAGGAGGTTACTCGGTCTGCTGTAGCCCCATGGTCAAGGCACATATGAGAAAGCAATCAACGAACAACTAAGGTGTTGCAACGTGCAACAAAAAACTGATGATTGATGCTACTCATCTCTCTCCGTTCCTGTCTCTGTCCCTGTCTATCCCTCTCTCTCACTCTCTCTCTCTGTCTCTAAAAAAAAATAATAAAAAATAAATAAAACTCTTATTAAAAAAAAGAATCAAGTTTACACTCAGTAGGTAAGGGGAGAGCCACCAGTTTGCAATTTAAGATGCCCATGGTAACTCTGATGGTGGTGGCCATGGACTCCACCTGAAGAAATGCTGCTCACTCAGTTATAAGAAAACAGTCTCTTCAATCTGAGTTTATTTTTAAATAACTGTCTGTGAGAAATCTTGTGAAAGATTTAAAAATTTCAATATTTTTGAGAAAGAGAGACAGGAAGGGAGAGAGATGAGAAGCATCAACTCATATTTGTGGTACCTTAGTTGTTCATTGATTGTTTCTCATACGTGCCTTGACCGGGGAGCTTCAGTTGAGCCAGTGACCTCTTGCTCAAGCCAGAAACCTTGGACTCAAGACAGAGACCTTGGACTTCAAGACAGAGAACTTTGGGCTCAAGACAGTGACCATGGGGTCATGTCTATGATCTCATGCTCAAGCCACCAAACCTGTGCGCAAGCTGGTGAGCCTGTGTTCAGACGGGCAACTTTGGGTTTTTGTTTTGTTTTGTTTTGTTTTTTGTATTTTTCTGAAGCTGGAAACGGGGAGGCAGTCAGACAGACTCCCGCATGCGCCCGACCGGGATCCACCTGGCACGCCAACCAGGGGGCGATGCTCTGCCCATCCAGGGCGTCACTCTGTCGCGACTAGAGCCACTCTAGTGCCTGAGGCAGAGGCCAAGGAGCCATCCCCAGCGCCTGGGCCATCTTTGCTCCAATGGAGCCTCGGCTGTGGGAGGGGAAGAGAGAGACAGAGAGGAAGGAGAGGGGGAGGGGGAGGGAAGCAGATGGGCGCTTCTCCTGTGTGCCCTGGCCGGGAATCAAACCCGGGACCTCCGCATGCCAGGCCGACGCTCTACCACCAAGCCAACCAGCCAGGGCCAACCTTGGGGTTTTGAACTTGGGTCTTCAGTGTCCCAGATTGATGCTCTATGCACTGTGCCACCACCTGGTCAGGCAGATGAGGTCATTTTTAATTCCTATGCCTCCAAATCTCTCCCTCCGACTTATCATGGTATCTGAAATGCCGCCATTAAAGATTCATTCCTTCATATGAAAATGTAGCATCTCTGAGAAAACCTTTTATCCTAGCATTAAACTATTCTCCCCGATCATAGTCAGCCTTCTGCTAATGAGAGAAAATTAAACACAGGACAGGTACACTTGTATAGATTTTGGAAAGTGAAGATTAGGAAGATAGAAGTGTTGTGGGAAGCAAAGTTTCCTGAGGGGCTGTGGACAGCTGAGAGCCAGCACAAAGGGATTTGAATGTGAACTCGTCTCCATCAAAGGAAAACACAGGGGTGCATGAGGGAAGGGGCATATGCTAGAGCTTCCCCTTTTTTTTTTTTTTTTTTGTTAATAAACAATTTATTCAGTTCATCATAATGGGAAAGTTCCCAGCTAAATGCACAGATTCAAGTGAGGTGAATGCAGAAGCCAGCGGGTTACATGAAACTGAGCGCTGATGCCGAGGAGAAAGCATCACGGTTTCAGAGTCAGGCCCAGCCAGAGACCCTGAGCCAAAGGTGGGCTAATGTCTCAACACTGACAGCTCTTTTCTTCTCATGGCTGGGCATACTGCAAGGCATGTATTCAACATTACATCACTGCAGTGATGTCAGGGGAACAGATATTAAAGAAATGAAACACAGGTCCCGGTGCACTGCAGCTGTTGTTGCTTTGTAAACCACACGCTTGCATGCAAATAAGAGTTTTACAACATTCTAGTAACACTGGGCCACGGAGCAATAAGACCTCAGGTTTCTCCTCCAGTGCCTCCTTGCTGTTTTCATTCCTACCTGAATTCCCATCCTTCAGCCACATATCCTGATGTTGGAAGTCTCATGTATACCACAAAGCTCTCCAATAACAACAGCTATCTCCAAAGCAGCAGCTTGTGCTTGTGCAGAAAAATTTATGGCATCAAAGGTAATGTCTCTGGTTAGTTATTTTCTGGGAAGTCATCCACCCCTGATCAATGCCTAATTGAAAGCATAATTTATTTATTTATTTTTATTTATTCATTTTAGAGAGGAGAGGGAGAGACAGAGACAGAGAGAGAGAAGGGGGGGAGGAGCTGGAAGCATCAACTCCCATATGTGCCTTGACCAGGCAAGCCCAGGGTTTTGAACCGGCGACCTCAGCATTTCCAGGTCGACGCTTTATCCACTGCGCCATCACAGGTCAGGCCTGAAAGCATAATTTAGAAGGCAGATTTCAGAAGTGGAATATGGAGAAAAATAGGAAACAAACTCCAAAAAGCTATAGTCTGTGAAGATTGGGTCAGATAATGACCAGTTTACACATGGTCTCATTGGAAGGCTACAGAATTGTTGCTCACACAATTTTAGGAATACATTAGCGTTCACAGCTAATAATCTACAAACTTTTGGGTAAAACTCGTGGTCTGTAAATATGAGATGAGCAGAGTCTAGTTCAAACTTTCTAACCTCCATGACAAATGCTGAATTAGAAGGAGAGTTGCACCACCTACAACATTTCAAAGCAAGAAAAGCCTATCAGCTTGACCTGTGGTGGTGCAGTGGGATAAAGTGTCGACCTGAAACACTGAGGTCACCGGTTCGAAACCTTAGGCCTGCCCGGTCAAGGCACATATGGGAATCAAAGCTTCCTGCGCCTCCCCCTTCTCTCTCTCTCTGTCTCTCTCTCACTCCTCTCTCTCTAAAAAATCAATAAATAAAATATTTGAAAAAAAAAGATGAGTTTAAAAGCCTATCAGGGTGTAGAAGGTATATGCACAATATTACAATTTTAATATTGAAGGGCATATTGAGTTCTGTTTGTCACTTTGATAAATTTATCTGTCAGAAACAGACTTCAGGACATTCTACTAGGATTTAACTTTTTGGCAAAATAAAAACATTGGTCATAACTATTTTATAAAGGTGTTTTAAAGGGGTTATTATTTCTGATAAAAATATTTTTATCGAGTAATAAATAAAGTAAACATCTTCATATCTAATATAAGAGCAAAACCTCTTTACTAGCATCTTATTTTAAATGCAGCAGCAACAGTCAGTAGTGTATACAAACAGCAGTGGGTCCTCTTACAGGGAATCAGGATAATAGTAAAATAAGCCATAAGCTATTATTGCTACATATTTGTGTTAGACAGTAGTGTTATTACTGAAAGGCACAAGTTGGAAATCTTATTACCCAAAGTTTTAGAAAGTGGTTCTGAAGATAATAGCATATGAATAGGTAAATTATGAACTACTCTGGGCCACTTATTTATAAAATAGAGACATCAATTACCTGACTGAAGCTAGAAACATTTTGAAGTTCAATCCAACTCTAGGATTTACGATTCTCCTATTCTCATACAACTGTCTTCCCCTGAGAATTACCTATCAATTCCCATCTCTCTTCTAGTCCTAAGCTACTTGTATTCTAGATTTTATCCCCTCATGCTTCCTCAGGGACTGGCTTGGTCAGCCCCCATTTTTTGGTGTAACTTCTATTTCTTTCTTTCTCATTGCCCTTTCCTCTCTGACTATGAGCATGTTCTTTTATCTTAAAAACCACGCACACACACACACACACACACACACACACACTCATTCACTCACACTTTCATTTATAGCCAAATTTCTTTTAAAAATGTCTAAGTTTGGAGTCTTTCTTTGTCTCTTTCAGGAGTAACTCTTGTTGCTGAGGTCACCAGGGAACTCCTAAATGCAAAATCCAGTGGAGACATTTCAGTGCTTTATCCCCTTAGCCTTTCTCTAGCATCCGCTGTGACTCTCCTTGTTTGCTTTCTGCAAGTTCACACTCTCTTGGTACCTCTCCCACTACATGGACAGTTCCTTCTCAGTCTACAACAAAGACACACTTTCTTCATCCACCCCATCCCTAAGACGAACCCCACCGTTACCACCCTGCTACTGTTCTCTGCTGCGTAATTCTAGATGACTAATGGAAATTCATTAGGTGTGCTGTGTAGTATGGGGAGAAAGAGCTTTCTAGATTGAGGAAACATTGTATTCAAAGTCCCTGAGGTGGGAAAAAGCTGTAGAGTGTTTGTGGGGAACTGGCAGGAGCTGAAAGTTGCTAGAGTGGTGGCTGGGAGCCGGATCATTTGAGACCTTGTAGACCTTATATAAGACTTTGGGGCCTGACCTGTGGTGGCACAGTGGATAAAGCGTTGATCTGGAATGCTGAGGTCGCCGGTTCAAAACCCTGGGATTGCCTGGTCAGGGCACATATGGGAGTTGATGCTTCCTGCTCCTCCCCTCTTCTCTCTCTCTCTCTCTCTCTCTCTCTCTCTCTCTTGCTCTCTCTCCTCTCTAAAATGAATAAATAAAGTCTTTAAAAAAAAAAAGACTTTTGGGTTTTGTTTTTATCCCAAAAGCTATGAAAAGCCTCTCAAGGATTTTTAGCAAAGAGATGGCAGGATTCTATTTGTTTTTATAAAGATAACTCTCCTGCTGTGGGAGAGAACAGTTTAAGGTAGGTAAGAGAAAATGTGGACAGTTAAAGGAGGAGGGAAAACAAGGTGATCCCGAGGACTCTAACTTGAGCCATTGGGTAGATGATGCAGTCATTCATCAACATGGAGACACTAGAAGAGAATCAGGTTGGGGGAGGAGAGGAGAGGACTCAGTATTGAACATGTGGATTTAAACTGGTTAGGACCCACTAGACCAGGTAGTGGCACAGTGGATAGAGTGTCAGACTAGGATACGGAAGACCCAGGTTTGAGACCCTGAGGTGGCCGGCTTGAGTGTGGGCTCATCTTGTTTGAGCAAGGCTCACCAGCTTGAGCCCAAGGTCGCTGGCTCAAGCAAGGGGTTACTCTGTCTGCTGTAGCCCCCCAGTCAAAGCACATATGAGAAAGCAATCAATTAACAACTAAAGTGGTGCAACTATGAGTTGATGCTTCTCATCTGTCTCCCTTCCTGTCTGTCCCTCTTTCTGATTTTCTGTCTCTGTAAAAATATAAATAAATAAAGTGGCTAGGACCCTCTAAAGGAAGATAAATATTTAAAAAATTTAAATATATGGGTCCAAGGCTTAGAATGAAATGTGACTTGGTTTCTCTTACATTCCGAGTCAAGGTGAAAAAGGAAATTCTCATTCAAGTCAAAGTAGACAACTTCAGTTAGTGATAGAACAGTCATCAGCAAATAAGTACACTGAGTAAGAGAAAAAAAACTATTGATTTAAACACAAGGGGGTGCCTGACCTGTGGTGGCACAGTGGATAAGGCAGCAACCTGGAATGAGGTTGCATGTTCAAAACCCTGGGCTTGTCCAGTCAAGGCACATACTGCAGAAGCAACTGCTGTGTGTTGATGCTTCCTGCTCCTCCCACTTTCTCTCTCTCAAATCTATAAATTTTTGAAAAGAGAAAAGGAGCCTGACTTGTGGTGAAGTGGATAAAAGCGTCACATGGAATGCTGAGGTTGCTGGCTCGAAACCCTGAGCTTGCCTGGTCAAGACACATATGGGAGTTGATGCTTCCTGCTTCTCCCCTCCCCCTTGTCTCGCTCTCTCTCGAAAATGAATAAATAAACTCTCTCTCTCTCTCTCTCTCTCTCTATATATATATATATATATATACACTTTAAAAAAACACAGGCACAAACAAAAGCTTAGAAAGACTGTTTCAAGCAAGCATTTCAGAAAGTAAACAATTTAACCTTAGAGAACTATCAAATTAACAGCTCATCAATTTAAAGAATATCTTTATTAAAGAAGGAAATAACAGGGGCAAATGGAGAGTTTCTGTTCAAGTGTTTGAAACACTTTTCTGCTACAGGTCAGAACTATCAACCAAGAATTTCCAATCTTTAGAAAACTGAAAACTCCCAGAGGCTTAGATTTTAAGTGGGTACTTGGGGCAAATATAGTGCTTTCTGGAGTCCGAAAAATCTCTATTATTCTTGCTTAAACATTCCCCATTAAATTAGCAGAGGCTTGCATTTGCTACTTAGCTTTAAAGTCAATCTTTTAGAGACTCCAAGAATTGAAATAAGTCTTTTAGAGATTTTGAGAATGAAGCTCCAGTTATGATTCATACTTTAACAAAGAACAGGCTATATAAAATATTGTGTCTATGAGGGAATCACAAAAGATACTTTCTCAAACACTCAAACACTTAAAACAGTTGAGAGTATAGTATGATGAAGACCCGTGTACTCATTCCCCAGCTTCAACTACTATCAATTGTCTGCTTGAAAAAGATATATTTTAAAATTAATTTTTAATGTACAATATTCTTTTATAATCCCTTTATTTAACTGTAGATTGGCCATTTCGATTTCTCATTTAACAGTTATTATAAAGAGCACTGAGTATAAAAATATATACTCTATACATTTATAACATAAATATTACTACATGTCCATAATAAGCTCCTTAGAATCAATTTTCAAAGTGACATTTCTAGAACTGGTAAAGGCATGATAAATCCCAAGCCTTTTTATACCTGTGATTAAACTGCCTTTTAGTGAGGCTGAACTAGCTTATACTCCCACCAGCTGTGTATGAGTTTAGTTGCTCCAAATCCTTGCCAACATGGTATTTTGTTCTTTTCATTTCAGTCATTTTGATAGCTAAAACGATGTCTTTTTGTGGTTTTAATGTACCTTTCTTTGCAGACTAAAGAATCTGAATACCCTTTAAGGTGTTTATTGGATAATGTTCATTGGCTAGTCTCTTTCATGAAATGCCTGTTCAAATTATTTGCCCATGTTAAGATTGGGCTATCTTTTTTTTTTTTAACTGATTCATAGAAATTTTTTATATATTCTGGTATGCATTTTTTATTTAATATCAAGAATATCTTCTGCCTGACCAGGCAGTGGTGCAGTGGATAGAGCATTAGACTGGGATGCAGAGGACCCAGGTTCAAGACCCCGAGGTCGCCAGCTTGAGCGCGGGCTCATCTGGTTTGAGCAAAGAGCTCACCAGCTTGGACCCAAGGTTGCTGGCTTGAGCAAGGGGTTACTGGGTCTGCTGAAGGCCCATGGTCAAGGCACATATGATAAAGCAATCAATGAACAACTAGCAGTGGTAGTCAACCTGGTCCCTACCGCCCACTAGTGGGCATTCCAGCTTTCATGGTGGGCGGTAGCAGAGCAACCAAAGTATAAATAAAAAGATAGATTTAACTATAGTAAGTTGTTTTATAAAGATTTATTCTGCCAAACTTAGCAAAAATCCAACATAAAGTACTTGATAAGTAATTATTATTATATGCTTTAACATACTGTAACTCTGCTTTATAAATTCTATAAAGTAGTTACTTTCCTACTTTATAAATCACCATTACTGTGGAACCAGTGGGCGGTTAGAAAATTTTACTACTAACAGAGATACAAAAGTGGGCAGTAGGTATAGAAAGGTTGACTACCCCTGAACTAAGGAGTCACAATGAAAAACTGATGATTGATGCTTCTCATCTCTCTCTGTTCCTGTCTGTCTGTCCCTATTTATTCCTCCTTCTGACTCTCTCTATGTCTCTGTAAAAAAAAATAATTTTTTTTCCATCTGCTTATGTTACCAAACTAAAGGAGTTGGTTCGCATGCACACATCAAAACCCAGTCAAACCTAAACAGGAGTTTGCAGCAAAATAAATAAAGCTTTATTTTTAAGGAAATGTTGTCAAAGCCAGAGTCACAGGTAAAGCTGTGCTCAAAGAGCTGGATCCTCTTTTAGAGGCTTTATTTTTATTTCTGACTTTTAAAATATCTGAGTTGGGAAAGTTCTGAAAATCAACATCTATCCAAACTGACGAGTTATTTTAAAGAATACTGTGATATCAAATCTGAAGCAGATGAACAAGCAGCTCTCTGCAGCAGAACACTAGAGGAAAGCAATTACACAACTCATACTTAACTTCCGTGAAGTGTCTCTTTCACTAAGTAGGCCATGTGGCAAGCCAGTCAGAATATGGTTTAATTGCAAAGGGACTGAAAAAAAATTGAGATCATCTGAAGTAGAATCAGAGATTCTTTTTTTTTTTTTTTTTTTTTTTTTTACAGAGACAGTGAGAGAGTCAGAGAGAGGGATAGATAGGGACAGACAGACAGGAATGGAGAGAGATGAGAAGCATCAATCATTAGTTTTTCGTTGCGACACCTTGTTGTTCATTGATTGCTTTCTCATATGTGCCTTGACTGCGGGCCTTCAGCAGACCAAGTGACCCCTTGCTCGAGCCAGCGACCTTGGGTCCAAGCTGGTGAGCTTTGGTCAAACCAGATGATTCCGCACTCAAGCTGGGGACCTTGGGGTCTCAAACCTGGGTCCTCTGCATCCCAGTCCGATGCTCTATCCACTGCGCCGCCTGGTCAGGCAGAACCAGAGATTCTTTTTGCTTATCCCTGAAAGTTTTGTATCATATCTGGGAGTATTTTATTTTTCCCTCCACTAATATTGTGATACTATGACCTTGCACCATCATTTACCCCTTCTTCTTTCACCTTCAGTTTTTGGTCTGCTCTTCATTTTTTCCTTTCAGCTTACAAACAAGCTTAGTCTCTCCAGTCCACCGTATAGTAAACCCCTCAGCCTCTTCCCCCATTCTCTTTTCCTTCATTGCCAAAGTTCACAAAAAGTAGTCACATTTGCTGTCTGTACTCTCTCACTTCCCGTTTCTCCTTATCCACGTGTCCCATATGATCTATTGTTTCTACCAGTCTGTGGAAATTACTCTACTCTCTTGAAGAATCTCAAAATTAGTGTACCCAAACTGAATTTTTTCACTTCCTCCAAGCTTTGTCTTTTACGTTTATTTCTGTTAAGGGTATACCATTCTCTTAGACACTCAGATTGTCGTAACTGTACACCCATGTCTATACAACTTCTACCTGGCTCTCCCTTCCATTCCTCCCACCATTTTCTACATGATCTCGTAACTTCTTAGCTAGCTATTTTAATGGTCTCCTAATTGCCCTCCTTGCTCCTCATCCCATCTATCCTGTAAAAAACTAGATTAATCCTCTTAATTCAAAATTCTAGTTTGAAGATTTTTTAATAGTTCTCCCCATTGTCTTTAATCCCACCACAAACTATATAGATCAAATTCATTTGTTGTTTTTACTCACCCATACTACAGTAAGAACTATTTCACTTCTTGCTTTCTTCTGATTTCTCTACTTTTGTTGGTGCAGTTCTAGATTCCCCTCATTTCTGAATGTCTAAATTCTTCTCATTTTTCAAGATAAAAGGTCAACCTCTTAATGAATACCCTTTCCCATCTTCTCTATGTGGTAAACTTTTCTCCAACCTTTAAGAATCAGCTCAAACATCATTTCTTTTTTTTTTTTTCTGAAGTGAGAAACGGGGAGGCAGAGAGACAGACTCCCAAATGTGCCCGACAGGGTTCTACCCAGCATACCCACTAGTGAGTGATGCCCTGCTCATCTGGGGCATCACTCCGTTGCAACCAGAGCCATCCTAGTGCCTGAGGTGGAGGCCAAGGAGCCATCCTCAGCGCCCGGGCCAACTTTGCACCAATGGAGCCTTGGCTGCGGGAGGGGAAGAGAGAGATAGAAAGGAGAGAGGGAAGGGTGGAGAAGCAGATGGGTGCTTCTCTTGTGTGCCCTGGCTGGGAATCGAACCTGGGACATCTACATGCCCGACCGATGCTCTACCACTGAGCTAGCTGGCTAGGGCCCATCATTTCTTTTTTATACTGTCTATAAACTGAGTTAATTACTATACTCTTGATCTCTGTTTCCAATGCACATTGAAAATAAACACTATAAAACAGTCCCTACCACATAGTACTGTAATTATACTTTTTCTGTGACTTTTTCCTTAGTTACTAAGTTCCTCAAGCATAATTTTAATCTTTCCATCTGCAGTGTCTAGCCTAATGCCTTACACAGATACATCTATGATAAATATCTATGAACTGAATGAGGGAACCCATTTTTAATCTTCTTTAGCTAGAAGTAGTTTTTCATTATTAAATTGCTATAGCAGCCTTGACCAGTTGGCTCAGTGGTAGAGCATTGGCCCGGCGTGTGGAAGTCCTGGGTTCGATTCCTGGTCAGTACACACAGGAGAAGTACCCATCTGCTTCTCCACCCCTCCCCCTCCCTTCCTCTCTGTCTCTCTCTTCCCCTCCCGCAGCCAAGGCTCCATTGAAGCAAAGCTGGCCCAACCACTGAGGATGGCTCCATGGCCTCTGCCTCAGGTGCTAGAATGGCTCCAGCGGCAACAGAGTGATGCCCCAGATGGGCAGAGCATTGCCCCCTGGTGGGCATGCCTGGTGGATCCTGTTAGGGCACATGTGGGAGTCTAACTGCCTCCCTGCTTCTAACTTCGGAAAAAATACAAAAAAAAAGCCCAAAAACAAAATTTTAAAAAGAATTGCTATAGCATTTTCTCTGTAAACCTCTTATGTCATATCACTTTCTACCATGTGTAATTGTTATTTATGTAAATACCTTATATTCTCTGATAGATGGCTATTACCTAAAAGCCAGAGACTTTTCTTGTCTATATAAGGATCTCATGGAGCCTGGTAAGAGAGACCTTTACACATCAACATCATTGGCACACCTGGACTTGGCCCTTCATCAGGACCCACCATGACCCAGCTCAAGAGCACAATGTTCCAAAGCTAAAATGCTAGAGACAGGCCAAGGCAAGCTACTGAGAGACCTGGTTTGTCCTTGTCTCCAGAAAGCGTAGTACAGGTTTCCATAAATAAGTATGGTTACTTGGGAAAGCTGTTCATTTGTTTATTCATTAATTTGCAAACCACTTTGTAGGAAATAAGAGGGATGTGTTTAGAGCAGTTACTACATGCCATGGATTTTCATATGCCTTATCTCTAAATCACCATAATATTATGAGATGAACATTACTATTATAAATTTACAAACAAGGAAAACAAGGCTCAGAATGCTTTAGTGACATTCAGTATCATGGAGCTGGTGAGTGACAGAACCAGGATTTGAAAGCAGGTATGTGAGACTCTTAAGCATAGCTCTTTTCCACCTCATCATGCAATATAAATATACTCAGATTTCTTGAGAGATGACTGGAAAAACCCTTGAACCTAGAGAAAGCACAACCTGCCAGGATCAGGGGTCAGGCTTTCATCAAACTCTGTATTGAGGAAGTCCTTGAAGAACACAAACTTGCCAAATTTTATCTTTTTTTTAATGAGAGAGGGATAAGAAGCATCAACTCGTGGTTTTGTCACTTTAGTTCATTGATTGCTTTTCATAGCTGCATTGATTGGGGAGGGGGGTTGGCTCAAATGAAGCCAGTGACCCCTTGCTCAAGCCAGTGACCTTGGGCTTCAAGCCAGCAAGCTTTGGGCTCAGGCCAACAATCATGAGATTATGTTGATGAGCCCACGCTCAGGCTGGCAACCTCAGGGTTTCAAACCTGGAACCTCAGTGTCCCAGGTTGATGCCCTATCCATTGCGCCACCACTGGTCAGGCTGCCAAGTTTTATCTTGAGCACCAGGGGAACACTGGCTTCCTAGTAGGCTTAGGGGTTTGGGAATGTTTCCAGAAAAAAAGAAGAAAGATGATAGAAATGGTTGTGGGAAAAGGGAATGGAGGCTACAGAATTTATAGCTGGGAATCAGAAACAGTAGAACTTACTGGAAATCAAGTGAAACTCACTCTAGTTGGAAACACACTGGAGGGGACACTTTCGGATCTTAAGTATAGTGTGTGCATGGCCCTAGACATGTTTGGTTTAGTTCAATTAACATTTTCTTTCTTCTTTTCCAGGTGAGAGTAGGGGACATAGACAGATTCCTGCAGGCACCCTGACTAGGATCCACCTGGTAACCTCCATCTAGGACCAATGCTCTGCCCAGTTGAGCTATTTTTAGCACCTGAGATAGAAGCTCCACAGAGCCATCCTCAGCGCCCAGGTCTGATGCACAGCTATGAGCCATGCATCATCAAGCCATGGCTACAGGAGGGAAAAAGAGAGAGAAGGGGGAGGCCTGGGAAGCAGATGGTCACTTCTCCTGTGTTCCCTGACCAGGAATCAAATCCAGGACATCTACACACCAGGCTGATGCTTTACTACTGAGCCAACAGGTCAGGGTTCTAGTTCAATTAACATTTATTTATTTATTTTTTATTTTTTTAAAGATTTTATTTATTCATTTTAGAGAGGGAGGAGGGGGGAGAGAGAGAGAGAGAAGGGGAGGGGGAGGAGCAGAAAGCATAAACTCCCATATGTGCCTTGACCGGGCAAGCCCAGGGTTTCGAACCGGCAACCTCAGGGTTCCAGGTTGACACTTTATCCACTGCGCCATCACAAGTCAGGCCTAGTTTAATTAACATTTAAAGTGTGCTGGGCACTGTAACAGGTGCTAAGAATACAAAGAAACAAATGGTGCCTGGCTTTGAGAATCCAACAATCTAGCATGAGATAAACTGTTCATAGAAACAGAAGATGGGGAGACAGGGAAAAAGAGTGTTTTCTCGAAGGTTACTGAAAACCAAGAGTGATCCCATCCAGAGAAGTAGGATAGAAGGGAATCTATGGGTTATCAACAGCAGGCAGGACAAAGGCTCTCTGTTTAGGCAACACTGAGCTTGACCAGTAAGTAGTTTTGTTCACCTACAACCTATATGTGAGCAGTAGGATGCATGTCACCCACTGCTAGGCCCAACCCCAAGAAGAATAATTAAGAAAGTAAATTTAAATATGGCTTCACATAGGTAGGTGTATGAATCAGAGGCTTTATTGCCTTTATTTCAACACTTAGAATAAGGATTAAAACTTCTACCTTCACTTCCAGTACTCCAATCGACAGCCTGGAGACCGAGCAGTGTGCCTGGCATTTAGTGAATATTCAATAAATTGTTGAATAAATGAACAAAGCAGTTATCGGCCAAATGCTGTGTGAAGTGCTATAGAATATACAGAGGAATACCTTTTTTATTCTTGAGAGAGAGGGAAGAGAGAGATAGGGTGGGGGATAGAGAGAGAGAAGGATCAACTTGTTCTACTTAGTTGTGCACCCATTGATTGCTTCTCATACATGCCCTCACTGGGGATCAAACCGGCTACCCCAGGGATCAAAATGGCAATTCCGGTGCTCTGGGATGACGCTTCATACACTAAACTACCAGCCAGGAATACCTTTAAAGATGTAAACATTTGCCTGACCTGTGGTGGCGCAGTGGATGAAGCGTTGAACTGGAAATGCTGAGGTTGCCGGTTTGAAACCCTGGGCTTGCCTGGTCAAGGCACATATGGGAGTTGATGCTTCCAGCTCCTCCCCCCCCCCTCTCTCTTTCTCTCTCTCTCTCTCTCTCTCTCTCCCTCTCTCTCCTCTCTAAAAATGAATAAAAAAAAATTAAAAAAAAAAGATGTAAACATTTATGAGGACAAACTAATCAGTAAACAAGGTGAGACATCAGTTAGTCAAAAGTGAGATCAGCATGGACCAGAGGAAACAGCACCTATCAAGACAGAAGAGGAGCATGCCAGAGCTATATTCTAGTTCTGTCACAACTCACTCATGCAGAACACTTCTCCCTTATATGTCATTTTTTCAATTTTAAAATGAGGAAACTGTTTTAGATGACCTCTGAGGGCCTTCATAACTTTTCTTTAAAAATCATTTTGTGGAACTTTACAGATGCCTCTTTTTAAAAAAATTTTAATTTTATTATTTATTTAGCAAGAGAGAAAGAGAGAGAGAGAGGAACATCAATCTGCTCCTGCATATGCCCTGACGGGATCAAACCAGCAACCTCCGCGCTTCCAGACGATGCTCCGCCAACTGAACCAACGGGCCAGGGCCTAACTTTTTTTTTTTTTTAAGATTTTATTTATTGATTTTAGAGGTGAAAGAGAAAGTGGGGAGGAGCAGGAAGTATCAACTCGTTGTCTTCTCGTATGTGCCTTGACTGGGCTTGGGTTTTTTTGTTTGTTTGTTTTTTTACAGAGACAGAGAGAGGGATAGATAGAGACAGACAGACAGGAATGGAGAGAGATGAGAAGCATCAATCATCAGTTTTTCGTTGCGACACCTTAGTTGTTCATTGATTGCTTTCTCATATGTGCCTTGATCATGGGCCTTCAGCAGACCGAGTAAGCCCTTGCTCGAGCCAGCGACCTTGGGTCCAAGCTGGTGAGCTTTGCTCAAACTAGATGAGCCCATGCTCAAGCTGGTGACATTGAGGTCTCGAACCTTGGTCCTCCACATCCCAGTCCGACGCTCTATCCACTGCGCCACCGCCTGGTCAGGCTGGGCTTTGGTTTTGAACCCATGACCTCAGCGTTCCATGTGGATGCATTATCCACTGCACCACCACAAGCCAGACAGGCCTTCCCAACTCTTAATTTTTATATTCCTATTTATAGATTGAGAAAGCCTTTATATTAAATGTTATTTTTATGTTTTACTTATATATTTTAATGTTAAGATATATATGAAATATATTTAATTCATATTGTTTAAATAGCAAAGCAATATCAAAAGATGTACACTGAAAAGTCATGCTCCTATCACTGTCCCCATGGGCTTACCTTTATGGGTAAAATAACCAGTTTTATTAGGATCCTTCATGGGTTCCCTTATGCAAATATAAGTGAATATAAACATTATCTCTCCTCCTCTTGTTAAAATGTAGCACACTGTACATACTTTCTGCACCTTCCTAATAATGTTTATATTAAGCTGATGTTTCTCTATCGGTAATTACAGATCCCTTTTCCTCCTTATTGTGTGCTATACAGGTGACTATTTTGTGCTGTAGATAGTGTTTGTGTTCTCCCAAAATTCATATGTTGAAACCTAATGCCCAGTGTTCTGGTCTTTGGAGATGTTTAGGTCATGAAGGCAGATTAGTGCCTTTACAATCTAGTATCTAGCATATGATAGACTCCTCTTATTACTCTTCTTTGCCAGGGTTTCCAGGCCATTTTTTGCTTTTTAATTTTTTCCATATGAACGTTAGAATCGGCTTGGCTAGCTCCTCTCTCTCATATCCTTTGTTCTCCAAAACACCTGGTCAGTGTTTGACTTACGTTAAATAAACAGTATTTTTATGATGTTGAATTTCTTAGCCAAGAACAAGGTATGGCTTTTCATTTGTTCCTACTTTTTTAATAGAGAGGGAAGGGGAAGAAGAGGGGGCAAGGGAAAAAGGAGGGAAGGTAAAAGAATGGGCATACTCCTGGGAGGGAGAGTGCATTTGTTTCCACATTTATGACTTTCAAGATTGTTTTAAAATTTGAAGGCAGAATTTGAATTGGTTCATTTTTGATAGATTTGGAGAAACAGAAGAATATATATTTTGGAGGGAGAATAATCGGTGATGCAGATATAACTGTTGGTACTTTTTATTTATTTTTTTGAGAGAGAGAGGGGAAGGGAGATGAGAAGCATCAACTCATAGTTGCAGCACTTTAGTTGTTCATTGATTGTTTCTTGTACATGCCTTGACGGGTGGGGGGAGGCTTAAGCTAAGCCAGTGACCCTGGGCTTCAAGTAAGTGACCTCTGGGCTCAAGCCAGTGACCATGGGATCATGTTGATGATCCCAAGCTCAAGCCAGCGACCCCACGCTCAAGCCAGCAACCCCGTGATCAAGGTGGCAACCTTGGGGTTTTGAACCTGGGACCTCAGTGTCCCAGGTTGACACTCTATTCACTATGCCACTACTGGTCAGGCCCATTGATACTTTTTGGCAGTAAAGAAACTAACCTGATAAGAGTAAATGAAGCTACAGTGCCTTTTATATAAGGGACTATGCTAGATGTTTTCAAATACTATCATGTTTGACTCACCTATGCCCAAACGCAGGGCTGGATAGGGCCAGATGACGGATGAGCCTAGATGTCCACCTAGATACTCTGTAGGGAATGCTCAAAAGAGTCTCAAGATGAAAGCAAGACTTGAGGAAGATCACAGTGGTAGGCAGGATAATATGGGGGCAGGAAGGAAAGGTTAAATTCAAAGAGGGCAACAAAACTCAGTAATCTGAAAGAAAAGTGATACTAGCTTTTTTAGGGGGGAGTCCTTGTTTGTGGAGTTAAAGGTATAAACACAATTTCTTTCTAGGGAGGACAAGTGATTTGGAATAAAGAATAAAGAAAATTAGGCCTGACTAGGTGGTGGCACAGTGGATAGAGTATTGACCTGGGATGCCAAGGACCCAGGTTTGGACCCCTGAGGTCACCGGCTTGAGTGCAGGCTCATCCGGTTGAGTGCAAACTCACCAGCTTGAGTGCGGGGTCGCTGGCTTGAGTATGGGATCATAGATTTAACTCCATGGTCGCTAGCTTGAATCCAAAGGTTGCTGGCTTGAAGCCCAAGGTCGCTGGCTTGAGCAAGGGGTCACTGGCTCAGCTGGAGCCCCCAAGTCAAGGCATGTATGAGAAAACAATCAATGAAAACTAAAGCGCTGCAACTACGTGTTGATGCTTCTTCTCTCTTCCTGTCTGTCCATTTCCTCCCTCCTTCCCTTCCACACTTCTCTCTCACTTAAAGAAGAAAAAAAAAAAAGAATGAGGCCCTGGCTGGTTGGCTCAGCGGTAGAGCATCAGCCTGGCGTGTAGATGTCTTGGGTTTGATTCCCGACCAGGGCACACAGGAGAAGCGCCCATCTGCTTCTCCACCCTTCCTCCTCTCCTTTCTCTCTATCTCTCTTCCCCTCCTTCAGCCAAGGCTCCACTGGAGTAAAGTTGGCCCTGGCACTAATGATGACCCCATGGCCTCCACTTCAGGTGCTAGAATGGCTCAGATTGTAGAGGAGCAATGCCCCAGAGGGACCGAGCATTGCCCCCTCGTAGGCATGCCAGGTGGATCCCGGTAGGGTGCATATGAGAGTCTGTCTGCCTCCCCCCACCCCCACCCCCACTTCACACACACACACACACACACACACACACACACGAGGAAACTTAGGTTTTGCAGACTCCACCACTGCCACTATCCAGCCAAGGTCAACCCCTGTTCCTGGCCACATTGTTCTCCATAGGAAGCCCTTGGGCCAGGTCTGCTTTGAGCTGTTAGCAAAGTTCTACAGACAGAAAACTTTCATGCTCTAAAACACTGGGAAAAAGATTTGGTTAGTAACGTTCCTATTTCAGTTATTCTGGGATTTATGTGTTAGGGTAGTAATAGCACTGGCAGCAAGTCCATCTGTGGGGAGAGTTTGATGATGAGTTTTATCCTGAAGCATGCTGATGGGTCCAGGAATTTTGTCCATGGCAAATGCTGGACCCAACACAAGTAGTGCCATCACCTGACATAACGCACATGCTGCACTGCCAAGCCGGGGTGGGTGGATGACAAACGTGGTCTTTGGCAAGGTAGAAGAGGACATAAATGTTGTGGAAGCCACGGAACACGTAGGTCCAGGAATGGCAGGACCATAAAGCTCACTACTGCTGACTGTAAACTAGTAAATTTGACTTGTTTTGTCTTAACCTCCAGACCATTCCTTCTGCTGCTCACTCTATCCTGTAATCTTTGTACTCTCACTTCAGCCCTCCAAGTCTAGCTGGATTGCTGATTATGAAACAAAAACAGTAAAATGAAGAAAGTTTTGAGCCTGGACTTAGTGGAGAAGGGTGGTTCCTATAAGGGGAAAAGCAAAACAGGTTTCATTTGAAGGGTGAAGGGGGAGAAGGATATGGGGACACACTTGTGTGCAGACGGCAGAAAAATCAACTATCTTAAACTAAAACTCCAAATTCAAACCAAAACCTTGGGCTTAATGTTTTTCTAAGTAATACAGTACTTCCCTGTTTGCTTGCTGCTGGGGACAAGAGGGCTAGCCAGGGGGAAGTCAACTCTCAGCTTTCCATCCTATGGAAAGCCTTCTCCAGAGGTTGGGCAGGAGCATTTTCAAGTTTATTTCCTTAAATAATCTGTAGGTATTCTCTTATTCCAACTTGAAACTCTCAATTTCTAATTTTCTAGTTTTCCAATCTCTTTGGGCTCAAGTGTCAAATTTTTTTTAGAATCAAACACAGCATAGCTTGTCTAATGATTCATTGTTGCCTGGTCAAAGGACATCTCTGGATAAAACTGGAATTTGTGCTCTTACTAACTCCGTCATGTTAACTTTCTCTGGGGTGGGGACACAGAAATTCAGGAGCAGAGAAAGTGGACCAAGGAGCTGCAAGTCTCTCTCCATGGAGTAATCAGCAAAGGATTGTTTTAAGCATGGTTGAGTCCAGATCTGCCTGAGTATGGTGATTTTTATTTGTGGGGGTGATGAATAGGAAAGGGGGAATAAAGGAGTGTAAATACTTAGATTCTACATAAGGCCTCAATAGGGGACTGCTTCTTGGATTCAAGTCTTGCTTTAATCCTAAGTGTTTATAAAACCTGGTCTCTTCCCTCCACACAATTCCAGGTGGGACTTTTGTTTAGCTCTGCCACACTATACATAAGTATTCTTAAAGTCCCATAGTTATAACTGGCTTAGAAGTAGGAGGTTGTTCCAAGCTCCCTCAAGGTGTAAAAGGGACATGTTCTTGGGAAGAGAAAGGAGAAAGCAATGACTGGCAGGGCCAGCTGGTCAGTGGTAGGTGGGGGATGTTTCTACTCTGCACTTACTCCATTTCCTGAGTTGCTTAGGCATAGCTTCAACTGTGGGATATAAATCGACAGGGTAGAGTGGGGATGCAGGAGGAAAAGAACAGAGAAAATTGTGTTAGGACTGAACTTATTTCCAGAAGCTTTATTGAGATATAATTGACATATAACATTGTATAAGTTTAAGGTGTACAACATGATTTGATACACACTTTGCAAAATGATTACTATAATAAAGTTAATTAAATCCATCACCTCACACAGTTACCCTCCTTTTTTTGAAGTGAGAATCCTTAAGATCTACTCTTAGAGAGTTTCAACTATATGATACAATATTGTTAACCACAGTCAGCATGCTATACATTAGCTCACCAAAATTTATTCATCTCATAACTGGAAGTTGTGTGCTTTGTCACCTTTGCCCACTCCCCTCACCACTATCACACCCCCTCACTCCACCCCTGGCAACTAATCTACTCTGTTACTATGAGTTCAGTTTTTTTTTAACTCTATATATGTGAGATCATGCAGTATTTGTCTTTCTCTGTCTGACTCATTTCACTTAGCATAATGCCCTGAAGGTTGAGCTCTTATGTTCTGAAAGTGAGATGAGAGTATCAGTTCCGTATCTTGAACAGTAAGCCACACAAATATGTATAATTACAATCAAATAAATTCTAGGAGAAAAAGGTTGGCAAGTTAGGTCTAGAATTTTATCAGTTCACTATTCTATGGTTTCCTTACCGCGCAGTATACCTTTAACTCCTTGCCGTGGGATTCTAACTGCCTTAACAGGAAAGGAGGAAACAAAAACCTCAGAAATCTTTCACATTTCACATGTGAGTCTGTCCTACCTACCGTGCCAGGCTCACTCCTAAAAGAAAAACAGCATGGAAGAAAGGGTAGTCAGTCTTGTCTGAGAAGCCACGTAATATAGTAGAAATAAAATATAAAATTTGGGAGGCAGGCCCGATGGGAAAAAAATCCTACTTTTGCTATTTTCTACCTGTGTATTACTTAGCTAGGTCTGCATTTTCTTTTATAAACTGGAGATAACACCTACTTTTGCAGAGATTAAATGAGAAAGTCTATGTGAAAGCATTTAGTAGCTGCTAAATAAATGCACGGTAAGTGAAATTCAATGTGCAGTAATGCCCAGCATTTTATTTTCATGGTTGGTAAGACATTTAAGTTGAATTCTTTATATTTTAATTTTAGTATGTACCAGAATAATGGAAGGTAAGACAAAGCATGCTGTAGTTATTAGTTCTACACAATCATAAATTATTTAAACAATTGTTTTAGTACACAAAATTTCACATATTCAGAAGCAGAGACTATAAAGAACTGCCATGTATCCACCCTCCAGCTTCTACAATTACCGTCCTTGACTACTCATTTCCTTGATACTGCCAAATCACACCATCACAACTTGATTTTGAAACAATCCTAGATATATTTCCTCATAAATATTTCAATGTCTAAAAGATTATTTTTTTAAAAAAATTAGGTATGACACCATAACAAAACATCATTAACACAACAAAAATATTAAAATTCTTGGGTATTATTAAATACCAGTCAATCACCACTGTGTAACACAGCTTATTAAGTAAACAAATTTTCACCTGACCAGACAGTGGCGCAGTGCATAGAGCGTTGGACTGGGATGCGGAGGACCCAGGTTCGAGACCCCAAGGTCCCCAGCTTGAGCGTGAGCTCATCTGGTTTGAGCAAAAGCTCACCAGCTTGGACCCAAGGTTGCTGGCTAGAGCAAGGGGTTACTTGGTCTGCTGTAGCCCCACGGTCAACGCACATATGAGAAAGCAATCAATGAATAACTAAGGCAGGGGTCAGGAAGCTTTTCGGCTGAGAGAGCCATGAACACCACATATTTTAAAATGTAATTCTGTGAGAGCCATAGAACAACCCATGTACTTTATGCATTATCCAATAAAAATGTGGTGTTGTCCTGGAGGACGGCTGTGATTGGCTCCAGCCACCTGCAACCATGAACATGAGCGGTAGGCAATGAATGGATTGTAATACATGAGAATGTTTTATATTTTTAATGTTATTTTTTATTAAAGATTTGTCTGTGAGCCAGATGCAGCCATCAAAAGAGCCACATCTGGCTCGCGAGCCATAGGTTCCTGACCCCTGAACTAAGGTGTCACAATGTGCAACGAAAAACTAATGATTGATGCTTCTCATCTCTTTTCCTGTCTGTCTGTCCCTATCTATCCCTGTCTCTGTAAAAAAAAAAAAAAAAAGTAAATGAGTTTTTACCTACATTTATATACCACTTATTTCAACAGATCAAATTCCAAGCAGCTCCCGAGAGGCAAATTAAAGTACTAAACAAATTGAAGAATTACCGTTTAGTCATGTCTTATCTAAAGAGGTCACTACTTCCAAATTGTGCAGGAACTACACAGTATGTCAGTTGCCATTAATCTGAAGAGAGAGAGGACATTTATTGATAGCTATGACAATACTTCTTTTGGCCAGAACTTTATGAATCTGTGAAAAACTAGAGGTACATGGTTTTAGTCAACTCAGGCTGCTATAACAACTTACCACAGCCTGACTAGTGATGGCACAGTGGATAGAGCGTTGACCTGGGAGGTTGAGGATCCAGGTTCGAAACCCCGAGGTTGTTGGCTTGAGTGTAGGCTCACCAGCTTAAGTGTGGGATCAGACATGACCCCATGGTTGTTGGCTTGAGCAAGGGGTCACTGGCTTGGCTGGAGCCCCCAGGTCAAGGCACACAGGAGAAACAATCAATGAACAACTAAAGGACTGCAACTACGAGTTGACGCTTCTCATGGCTCTCCCTCCCTGTCTGTCTCTCCAAAAAAAAGCCCTAAAACAACAAATTACCATAGAGTGGGTGGCTCAAACAGAAATGTATTCCTCACAGTTCTAGAAGCTGGGAAGTACAGATCAAGGTGCTGGCTGATTCGGTTCTTGGTGAGAGCTTTCCTTCTGGCTTGCAGATAGCTTTTCCTCTGTGGGCGAGCTGGGATCTCTCTCTTCCTCTTCTTATAAAACCTGTTCTAATCCCATCATGAGCCCCCCCCCCCCACCCTCATGACCTACTTTAATTACTCCCCAATTCCACATACCATCACATTAGGGGTTTTATGAGGACACAAAAATTCAGCCCATCGGCCCTGGCCTGTTGGCTCAGTGGTAGAGCGTCGGCCTGGTGTGCAGGAGTCCCAGGTTCGATTCCCGGCCAGGGCACACAGAAGCGCCCATCTGTGTGCCCCTCCCCCTCCCCTTCTTCTCTGTCTCTCTCTTCCCCTCCCGCAGCCAAGACTCCATTGGAGCAAAGTTGGCCCAGGCGCTGAGGATGGCTCCATGGCCTCTGCCTCAGGTGCTAGAATGGCTCTGGTTGCAGCAGAGCATCACCCCCTGGTGGGCATGCCGGGTGGATCCCGGTCAGGCACATGTGGGAGTCTGTCTGACTGCCTCCCCATTTCCAGCTTCGGAAAAAATACAAAAAAAGAAAGAAAAAATTAAAAAAAAAATTCAGCCCATAACAAAACTACACATTTATAAAATGATTAAAAAGTTTGAAAAGCCAGTAAGCTTGCAAGTCACAACTAATTCTTTACCTTTCTCTAAGTGACTCTGGCTCCAAGTATCTGAGATCATGATTCTTGGACATTTTTCTTCATACCTTAATGTGACCCTGGTGCAGGTGGAACTTATAACCCAATATCCCTACTTCTTCCTTCCCTCTGCCACCTCAGCACCAAAGCAAAATTACAGGAAAATAATTGTCAGCTCCTGTCATATTAGGGGAATTTTTCATGAAAGAAATTAATTTCCTCCCTCTTACTAGGTTGATTCTCTACAATTCAAACAAAGGCTGACAAATACTTTTAGATCCTGCTAAGCTTGCAAATTTGCCAAAAGGAAAAAAAAAGTGTAGGTGGAACTGTTTGTAGTCACTCTTGGTCCCTGTCCAGGCTGGCTGCTTCCACTTCAGAAGCAACCATGTTTCACTAGTTGTGGGTGTGTAGCTGCAGGAGCTGCAGCAAAGAATTTCTGTGCAATGAACAAATCCTATGAAAACAGAACCCCATTTCTCCCAATTTAGTCAAATGATTTTGTTATTGGTCCTGAAAATATTAGATAGGACTTGAAATAATTTGCCCTTCAAAAGCTGTGGGGAAAAAAAGAAAAAAATTTGGCAATACTATCAGCAATGCTCTGGAGAAATACTTGGTGCCTGGAGGGCTATACAGCAGTACTTATCAGAAGTAAAAAATACATGGCCCTGGCTGGGTAGCTCGGTGAGAGCTTTGTCAGGACCCGCAAAGGTTGTGGGTTGATTCCTAGTCGGGGAACATGTAGGAACAGATCAGTGTTTCTTTCTCTCTCTCCTTTCCTCTAAAATCAATAAAAATTTAAAAAAATTAAAAATACATACATATATATATGTATATATGTATACACACACACACACACACACACACACCCTTTTGCAGAGCAAATCCACTCTGGAATCAAAATAAGATATACTTAATAGATGTGTGTACAAAGATACCCATCTAAGCACAAATTAGAATACAAAAAATTAGAAATTCAGTGTCTCTCAGTTGTATTATGACTGGTTAAATCATCTGTAGGGGTAAGAAAAAATGATGCCTTTTATATAATTAATATGGAAAAGTCCAAGATGACCTCAGTGCAAAGTACAGGAGTATACATGGCATCATCTCTGCTATATAAAAATGGGGAAAAATAAAAATATTCTTACTTACATGTACAGGCAAGAAAAAAAACTCTGAAAGAACACACAGGAAGATAAGAGTAGAAATTATCATGAGGGTGGGAACTGTATAGATGGAAGACAGTCGAAGACATTGAAAAAATTTTTTTTTGCTGAGTGGTGGTGACACAGTGGATAGAGTATCAACTGGGAACGCTGATGTTGCTGGCTTGAGCATAGGGTTGCCAACACAATCCCAAAGTCGCAGGCTTGAGCATGGGGTAGCCAGCTTGACCCATGGTCAAGGCACATATGGGAAGCAATTGATGCACAACTAAGTAGAGCAAAAAATTGATGCTTCTCTCTCTCTCTCTCTCAAAAAAAAAAAGAAAAAAAAAAGAAAAAAAAAAGGCCTGACCAGGCAGTGGTGCAGTGGATAGAGCGTTGGACTGGGATGCGGAGGACCCAGGTTCGAGACCCAGAGGTCGCCAGTTTGAGTGCAGGCTCATCTGGTTTAAGCAAAGCTCACCAGCTTGGACCCAAGGTATCTGGCTCAAGCAAGGGGCTACTCGGTCTGTTGTGGCCCCCCGGTCAAGGCAAATATGAGAAAGCAATCAATGAACAACTAAGGTGTCGCAATGATTGATGCTTCTCATCTCTCTCCGTGAAAAAAAAAAAGAAAAAAAAGTGCACCAGTAGATAGATGATCTATTTAAATAATTTTAAAAAATCTGGCTGGAAAAAAAGATCTGGCTGGGAGCCATACATAACTAACCAATTATTCATTGCTCACTCCCTTAAAATAGACTAAGAAAGTAAAGTGGCCCCAATGCAACCTTAACTGTGGGGGCTTGAGAAAAGTGACTGTACCTAACCAATTCCTGGAAATCAAAGTTCTGTGAGTCCAGGGAATTCTGAAACCAGTAACTTTGCCAAAGAATTTCACTTGCCTCCTGGAGGTATTCTCTAGAACTCAGAAAGAGTGGGTAGACAAAGATAGAAGACATCATGTTCCTGCAATCAATTAAAAATCTTCAGCAGGATGTCTGCCAAAAATGTGCATATTATTCACGTGTAAATCTAAACACATGCAGGGAGAAACCTGTAATTGCATTGTGGTGGAACACTTTTACTTTAATTTTCTTTAATGCTAAACTGCTATTCTAATAGTAAATAAAGTTCTAATAAACCTAGTTGGGAAAAATCTTTCTAATTGATTACTGTGGATTACTCTATTTTGAGGTTGATTTCTCTCAAAGACGTGTGTTCATCACCAGTAAAAATTATCTTTCATTCCAAGTTTTAATGACCTTGACTGGTAAAACCACCTTGATCTTTTCCCTCAGGATGTTAGGTGACTAAAACTGCCCTCGAAACAGTGAACGCTATTTAATATAACATCCCAGTATCTCCCAATATAAAGGAGCCATATCACTGGTGATACTCAAGATGGTTTTAGGCAATACGTGAACAAAGTAGCAAACATCAAATCACATAGTGAGTTGCTCCAATCTTTCAAGACTTCAGATCAAAAGCACTTGGCTGGTAAGAGTATCTAGCTGGGCTTTAGCAATTGACTGTTTTCATTGTACTATTTTTTACAGTTGCCATCTTGACTTTCTTCTTCTTGTCAGAGGTCTAAAACGCAAATGTTTGTCTGGATTACCCACACTCATAGAAGCACAACAGGACTGCGGGCACTCCTACATGTTTCAGTAACCCCCTTGGTCACACATAACAAAAATCCAATGGTTTTTCCTTAGGGCTTAACTTTCCCTGAGTCAAATTCTCCCCGGGGGCTTCTGCAGGACACCCTGGGCTCTCCAGGAATGGCGTAGTATACTGTATAAACTGGAGTCAAGCTGATTTTCAATGCTGGCTATTTTTCTTGCTGTGACTCTATAGTCAGTCAACCAAATGCTGCTACTTTAGCTACCTTGGAATTTGAGGGGGATAAATGAGATGGCAAATGTAGAGCAGCTGGCATAGTTTAATATGTGCTCAATGAATGCTGATTTGAAATTCAGGCAGGTCAGGAGATATACCCAGGCCATCTAAGTAGAGAGTGGTTGGAGACTAGACTAAATGATGAGTGAAGCCTTGAATGTGAGGCTCCTCACTCCAGCTGCCATGCTCTTTCACCTTCCCACACTGCCTCAAGTTCTATAGCACTTTTTCCATCTGTCCTTCACCATTGCCACCCCCAGAATTCAGGCCTACCTCATCTTTCACATTTGTAATAAATATAAAGACCAGCTCAGTCCGCAGTTGGTATTATGTAGCCAGCATTGCCCAAGAAAAATTTTCTAATTTGTTGATTCCAGATATATTTTAAAACATGAGCCTGACACAGTGGATAGAGCATCGGCCTGGGATGCTGAGGACCCAAGGTCGTGACCCTGAGGTTGCTGGCTTAAGCAAGGAGACACTGGCTTAGCTAGAGTCCCTGGTGAAGGCACAAATGAGAAAGCAATCAATGAACAAATAAGGTGTCGCAACTATGAGTTGAGGCTTCTCATATCTCTCCCTTCCTGTCTGTCTGCCCTTGTCTCTCTCACTAAAAAGAAAAAAAAAAAATTTTTTAAACTATGAAATATACTGCTCACAAAAATTAAAGGATATTTCAAAAACAAATATGAAGTGATAAAATATCTAATTTTTAGCCCTGGCCGGTTGGCTCAGCGGTAGAGCGTCGGCCTAGCGTGCGGAGGACCCGGGTTCGATTCCCGGCCAGGGCACACAGGAGAAGCACCCATTTGCTTCTCCACCCCTCCGCCGCGCTTTCCTCTCTGTCTCTCTCTTCCCCTCCTGCAGCCAAGGCTCCATTGGAGCAAAGATGGCCCGGGCGCTGGGGATGGCTCTGTGGCCTCTGCCTCAGGCGCTAGAGTGGCTCTGGTCGCAACATGGCGACACCCAGGATGGGCAGAGCATCGCCCCCTGGTGGGCAGAGCGTCGCCCCTGGTGGGCATGCCGGTGGATCCCGGTCGGGCGCATGCGGGAGTCTGTCTGACTGTCTCTCCCTGTTTCCAGCTTCAGAAAAGTAAAAAAAAAAAATCTAATTTTTGTGAGCAGTATATATAAATACATACAGAAAAGCACACACTCCAAAATCTTCAGCTCACAGTGGACACCCATGTAACCCCCATTCAGGTCAAGAAACAGAACACCAGGCAACCCAAAAGTCCCTATACCCTCTCAAGCATTATTCCTCCCACCTTAGCTAACCATTTCCTCTCTTTATTTATAGTTTTTACTACCTATATATTCCTAAATCATTTGGTTTTGCCCATTTTATAAAACTTTTCCAAAGCGGCTAAACCAATAAATGCTTCCACCAGCAAGTAGTTTCAATTGTTCCAACTCTTGGCCAACACTCGGCATTTTCTGTGTTTTCCATTTTAGCCATTTTTGTGAGAGTGCAGCAGCCTCTATCTCATTGTAGTTTTAATTTGTATTTCTCTAACCATTAAAAAGTTGAGCACCTTTACATGTTTATTGGCCATTTGAATACCCTCTTTTGGGAGGTCTCTTCAAGTCTCTTACTCATTTCATATTGAGGATTTTTTTATTTTACTTTGTTTTTTTTTTATGATTTGTGGGGCTATAAATTCCAGAAAGGAGCAAAGCAGATATACTTCTATCATAGAAATGAACACATTTGCCTGATGCTGTTGGATACCACTAATTCCCCTTACTCTGGTACCTAATCCACCAATGAATCCTCTGTGAGAAATGTACAGGCATGCCTTGGAGATTCTGTGGGTTCAGTTCTTGACCACTGCAAAAAAGTAAGAATTGCAATAAAGCCTGATGTAATCTTTTTGCTGGTGGAGGGTCTTGCCTTCAATTTGTAAATCACGCAATGTCAGTAAAGTGCAAACAAGGCATGCTTGTAGTCAACTTCATGTATTCTCTCTAAAACAACGTAGAATTGTGCCATGGACTTTGCTAAATATTGGGAATATAATGGTAAAAAAATAAAAGTAAATAAGTACAACAGCTTTGAAATGAGATCATTATTGCCTGGCCTGTGGTGGTACAGTGGATGGAGTGTCGACCTGAAACGCTGAGGTCACTGGTTTAAAACACTGGCTTGCCCTGTCAAAGCACATACGACAAGCAATCAATGAACAACTAAAGTGAAGCAGCTATGAGCTGATACTTCTCTTTCTCTCCCCACTCTAAAATCAATAAGTTAAAAAAAGAAAAAGATTAAGAGTTGGAAAACCCCCCACTATATTGGAATCCTGTCTCTTACGTTTACCAGCATGGTGACTTGAGTTAAGTCAATTACCTATTTTAGCCTGTTTCCTCATTGGAAAAAATGGGGCTACTAATTCCTATTTCATAGTTGTGAGGACTAAATGAGACAATATATGTAACAGGCTTTGCACAGTGGCTAGCACATAGGAAGCATTTAATAAACGGAAGCAATTTTAAATTTGGTTATTTCCATGGCTTCCTTTTCTCCTTGGAAGGAGAAACTAAGCAGATGTCCATTTCTCTCCTAGCTGTTCCAGTTCTTACTCTAAAGGAAAAAATGGCATTTGGTTTTAGTTAAGTATTCTTGGAATTTGTCCTATTGACTGCTTTCACCTTGAGTGCCTCTATAGCAGAGCTTCAAAAATTATCTAGGGTTAAAGATCAAAAAATAATTACTAATGGACTGTTACTACTTTTTTTCTGGAAAAAAAGAGAAAAAGAAATTACTAGAAAACAAATAAAAAAAGGATTTGAAGACTGGCCCTGACTTGCAATGTGACCTATAACCCATACTTTTGGTGGCACTACTATAGAGCACTTCTGTATCTAAGGGTACATACAGGTCAGAGCCTGAAATGTGGAGGAAGAATTGCTCTTGGTCCTGAACCACCAGGTGGCCACCTAGTGGGCCTTTTTCTTTTTCTTTTTTTTTAGTGGGCCTTTTTCTAGCCTCAAGACCAACACTGTCCCTCCCTAGTTCAAAACTATTCAGTTTCCTTTGTCTTTAGGATAAAGCCCCAATCCTTGACCACAGCATCCAAGGCATCCAAAGCCTTCCAGGCAGGTTCCACACAACTCTTGTTTTTTCAACAAAGGAGAGACAGAGACAGAAGGCCAGACAGACAGGAAGGGAGAGAAATGAGAAGCATCAACTCTTTGTTGCAGCACCTTGGTTGTGGTGTGGGGGTCTGGGGGCTCCAGTCGAGCAAGTGACCCCTTGCTCAAGTCAGCGACCTTGGGCTGAAGCCAGCAACATGGCTCATGTCTATGATCCCAAGCTTAAGCTGGTGAGCCTATGCTCAAGCAGATGACCTCAGGGTTTCGAACCTATGTCCTAGGCCAATGCTCTATCCACTGTACCACCACCTAGTCAGGTGACATAACTCTTAGTATTTTTCCACTGATCTTTATTCCACTAGACTCCACAGTCCAATATAGTAGTAATTAGCCACATGGGGCTACTGAGCACTTGAAATATGGCTAATTTAAGAACTAAAACTGTAATCTTAACTTTAACTTAAAATTGTATTAAAATCTAACACATAATTCAATTATTACAACAATTTTAGGCATGTTTGGAATAACTCGTATATGTGAATCTACTTTTTAACTAAACTTTATGAAGTACGGAGCTAAGCTGTCAGATAAAACACACCAGATTTCAAACTCTTAATTAGTAATAAAAAATAATTGAAAACATTCAAAACTATTTAATACGTTTTAATACTGATCACATATAAAACTATTTTTGATAAATTGGATTAAATAAAATACATTATTAAAATTAATTTCAATCGTTCCTTTTTACTTTTCTAATGTGGCTACTATAAAATTACATGTGGCTTGGGTTGTATTTATACTGGACAGCTCTGGTCTAGACATCCATGCCCCAAATCCTGGAATCTCTCTTGCTTCCTTCTCCTTTACCTTCACTCATGTTTGAATCATTAGCAACTTTATCTTGACTACTCCTCTCCATATGCCTACTTCACTCAAAACTCTTCAATGGCTTCTAGAGCACTTAAATTCACCAAGGATGCAGACCTCACCTTCTACCACTCCTCTTTGCTCTCTATACTTCAGCCACATTGGCTTCCTTGCTAAACACAACGCTCTCTCACTTTAGGATTCTGCCCTGCTATTCCCTTTAGTCTCGAATACTGACCTTAACTTACTCCCATTCAGGTCTTAGCAAAATTTTAGCACTACCAAAATTTTGCCTGTTCTCTCCCCCAGAACATGGCTTTATCCAAATACCCTTTTCAATCTTCTTCATGGAACATGTTATGGGATATTATCTTTCCTTCTCTCTCTTTTTAAATATTTATCTTATTGATTTTAGAGAGAGAAAAAGGGAGAGACAGGAACATCAGTCTGTTCCTCTATGTGCTCTGACCAAGGATCGAACCAGCAATCTTTCTGCTTTGGGACGATGCTCTTACCAACTGAGCTATCCAGCCAGGGTACCTTTCCTCCTTTTTAAGTTTTTTTTTGTAGTTTTCTGAAGTTAGAGGTGGAGAGGCAATTAGACTACTGCATGTGCCCAACCGGGATGCACCTGGCATGCCCACTAGGGGGCGATGCTCTGCCCATCAGGTGCTTTGCTCCTTTGCAACCAGAGACATTCTAGCACCTGAGGTGGAGGCCATGGAGCTGCCCTCAGTGCCCGGGGCCAACTTTACTCCAATGGAACCTTGGCTGCAGGAGGGGAAGAGAGAGAGAGGAAGCAGAAGGGGAAGGGTGGAGAAGCTGATGGGCGCTTTTCCTGTGTGCCCTGACTGGGAATGGAACCCGGTACTTCCATACGCTGAGCCAACCAGCCAGGGCCTTTCCTCCTCTTTTGTAAAACTTATTGATAGTCTGTTCTCTCCACTAGAAGCAGGAACAGAAACCTTTGCTGGTATTGTTGCTGCTTAATCTATTCTAGTGTGTAGAATAGGGCCAGTTACAGATGTATGCTCTTGAAACAACCTAAATGAATCAACATCCAATTACCTACTAGACATATCTGCTTGACTTATAATCACTTCAATTTCTACAAGGTCGTAACAAAACCTTTCTTCCCTAATCTGTCTTTCCCTTCCCTTGTTTCTTTTCTTTTTTTTTTCTTTTTCTGAAGCTGGAAACGGGGAGAGACAGTCAGAAAGACTCCCGCATGCGCCCGACCGGGATCCACCCAGCACGCCCACCAGGGGGCGATGCTCTGCCCCTCTGGGCGTCGCTCTGTTGCAACCAGAGCCACTCTAGCGCCTGGGGTAGAGGCCACAGAGCCATCCCCCAGCCCGGGCCATCCTCGCTCCAATGGAGCCTCGCTGTAGGAGGGGAAGAGAGAGACAGAGAGGAAGGAGAGGGCGAGGGGTGGAGAAGCAAATAGGCGCCTCTCTTGTGTGCCCTGGCCAGGAATTGAACCCGGGACTTCTGCACGCCAGGCCGACGCTCTACCACTGAGCCAACCAGCCAGGGCCTTGTTTCTTTTCTTAAGCAAGAGGAGGGGAGATAGACTCCCACATGCACCCTGACTGGGATCCAACCAGGATCCACTCTGCAACCCTTATCTGGGGCTGATGCTTGAATCAACTAAGCTATCCTCAGCGCCCTGGGCTGATGCTCAGACTAATCAATTAAGCCACTGGCTGCAAGAGGGGAGGAGAGAGAAGGGGGAGAGAAGCAAACAGTCACTTCTCATGTGTGCTCTGACTAGGGATCAAACCCAGGCTGGGCCAATGCTCTATCCACTGAGCAAACCGGCCAGGGCCTCTTCCCTTGTTTCTAATCTCAATGAATACAATAACATCCTCCCAGCTGCTCTCCCAACAACTAGGGAGTTATCTTTGCTATCTCCCTCTTAGTCATTCCCTTATCCAATCAGCAATACCACGCTCTCAACCACTTTGGTTGTATTCTTCAGGTCTATCGGCTGCTATTTCAGTCAAAAGTCATTACTCTTTCACTGATTTCTGTTTTCTCCAAATTGTTTTCCATGCCTCTGATTTTTGCACATCTAATATGTAAATCCAATCTATGATGCTTCTATTTAAAATCTCCCACCTCACTGGTGGTGGCAAAGTGGATAGAGCATGGACCCGATATGCTGAGGTTCCAGGTTTGAAACTTTGAGATTGCAGGCTTGAGTGTGGGATCATCAATATGATCCCACAGTTGCTGGCTTGAAGCCCAAGGTTGCTTAGCAACCTTGACCAAGGGACCCCTTGCTCAGCTGGGGCACCCAGTCAAGGCAGGTATGAGAAGCAATCAATGAACAAATAAGTGCTGCAACTATTAAGTGCTTCTCATCACTCTTCCCTCCTCCCTTTCTCTCTTGTGTACACACACACACACACACACACACACAAGATAAAACTTTCTAAATGCTTCTTCTTAGCACTCAAAACGAATTCCATGGCATTCCTGGCCTTCACGTCTACAACTCTTCAGGAATATTCCAGACATTCCTCAAACAGCATTATCTTCTGCACCCAACAATCTCTCCAGAGTTTGTCTCTTAATCTTTGCTCGTATTGTTTACTTTGCCTAGAAGGCCCTGCCTCAATTTCCTTACTAAAGCTAATTGCTTCTCCAGTACCACTGCATTCTTCTCTTCCAAGGTAAGAGATTCATTCCTCTTATATGAGATTACACAGTATTCAACAGTTTACCCTCATTATATTGATAATGCCTATTTACTTGTATGCACTCTACAGCATAAGATCAATGAGGGCAAGGATTCCAGGGAAATCTTTAGCTGAATAAATACAAATAAATTCAGTTTCAGAAGAGCATATTGCTGCTCTGGCTGATAGTGCAGTGGCTAGAGCACCCCTGGGGACTGCTTAGGTCGCTGGTTCCATCCCGGAGTTGCTAGCTCAATCTCTGGTCAGGGCACATAGAAGAAGCAATCAATGGCACAGCTAGGCTGAACGAGTTGATGCTTCTCTCTTTCACAAAACAACAAAAAACAAGCAAGCATATAACTGAAAATTTGATAACTGTTTATCAACTGAAGCAATGAAAATATTAGATCAAAAGAAAACAACAGAGTATGGCCCCAATGTCATTCCCTCTGCTATTTTACACACAACGATCTAAGTTACACCAAGACTTTACAAGTCTTTGCTATACTACATCAATCTTACAAAATAAGCGGAGGAAAAGATTATTTATCCAAGGCCAAAAAATCAGTGGGTAGTATGGATTTAATTAAACCTGTCAGCTCTCCCGGATTTGTCTCAGATATCCTCAATTCCTCGATAAGGGATGCCAAAAGCTGCACGGTTAGCTGGCTGGGAAAACTGGGTGGGAAAGTAATTCTAGGGCTCCTCACTTAAACATATATCAATGTGTTGGGTTTTTTAACATATCAGCCCATGTAAACCAAATTCAGAAGGCTGAACTTTGCAAATCAATCTATCAAAATAAACTTTTGCTGCTCTCTTACCAAATACATCATAACACAAATCTGACATTCCAGACACACACAGAAACAAAAAACGCAGCACATCTCTACCTCAGGTGAAAGTAATCCAAGGGAACTCAGATAGCAGTTAGTAGGATCTAGGGAATAAGAGATACCATTAGAATTAAAAAAAGAAAGCTAGCTAGCTAGAGGAATATATATATACAAGTCGTCATAAACCCGATCATCGTTCCTTCTATTCTAACCTCAACAGCGACTCCTGTTCCAGTCTGCCTAGCTGAATCTACGGCCACTTTTAAGTTAAACCTGGGAGCCCTTCCACCTTCCAGCACTCTGCTAGGTTCCTCAGCTAAGTCACAGGGCCCGTTTCCCCGTTTCTCAGCGCTCGGGCCGGAGAGACACGAACGTTAGCACGCGCACTCTACTTTCCCAACTCCTAGGCCCCTAAGGAAGAGGCGGGAAGCTCCACGGCCGGGCGGACAGCTCCACCGCGCACATGGCCGGCCGCAGCTCCCTCCCCTGTGCCGCGCAGGCGCCGGGCGAGCCGGGACTTGCGGTCGCCGAGAACGGATCATTCCGCCACTTTCTTTGTGTGGCTAAAGCTCTAGAAATGGCCCGTTTCCTTCCCCTTCATTAAATGCAAAAAGCAGATCCTCTCGCCCTCTTCTTCTCTCCGGAATGGAGTCGTGCAGTGGGTCGGTGGGGGGGACCTGATGACGAGGTCCGGGGCGGAAAGGTTCCGACGCGGGGTTGCCGAGGGCCGGGTCCGGGAGGGATGCTGGGAGCTTTGACTCACTCGCACACCATGTGTCCCTCCGCGCGCAGCACGGGGGACTTTTCGGTGGGGATTTTGGGCGCCGACCAGACGCGGCATTTTCGGAAAATAGCGCCCTGTGCAGCCGAAGCGCTTTGTGTGTAGCGGGGCCGCGTCAGCCCGGCCGGGTCCGAAGCGCCTCGGGTCCCCGCACTACCTCCTGCTGCTCCCCCGTCGCCGCTCCCGAAGCTTTTCCAGGTCAGTGCGGGTCTGTGTAGGGCCCTGTTACCACCGGATGTGGAAGTTGATCTCTTCGCTGGTAAAAAATAATTCCACTTCCCCCGGAACCCAGATCATCCCCGCGATTTCCTGTTTATTGCATTAAGGCGCCGGGTTTCCGGGGCTCCTGGCCCCGCTTATTCCGCGGGGGTCGGCGGGGTCGGCCTGGGCGCCCGCTCCGCCCGCGCCGCCGTCGCGCATTGTCCGCTGGGCACCGCGCTTCTGGGAGGGGCCGGCAGACATGGTGGCGGCCGCCGCCCCCTCCTCGGGCCCGGCGAGTCGCGGCCGCCTCGCAGCTCCTCGCCGGGCAGGTCCCGAGCGGCGGCCCCGCGGCCCGCACGGTGTCGGGCCGGGGCGACGGGGGTTCTGCGGGCGGGAGAGAGAGGCAGAAGCGGCCCGGTCTCGGCGCCTGCCGCCCCGGGAGCCGTGGATCTCTTTGTCTGGGCGGCCCGACGGCCTTGCCGGGCTCGCTAGGGCGGGAAACAGGCGGCCGGCCTCGGGCACGTTGTGCCTCGGAGCTCCCGGGGCCGGGAGGCGCTCGGGCCGCGGCGGGAGTGGACGGTCCAGACAGGGTTAATCGAGGAGCCCGTCCCGCCCCGTGCGGGGCTGCCACGGCGACTGTCTCGGCCTCGGGGACTGTAGTCCTGTGGGGACGGAGCCTGCCACTCCGGATGCCGGGACTCCTGCTTCTGGCGCTTGGCTGCCGGGATCTGCGGGTGCATGGCTTCGGGGAAGAAGTTGAGAATTTTGCCAGGTCATTTCTGCCTGGGCACTGTTCATCAGTGTGTTTTTAAAGTATGTTTTCTTGAAGCCTTCCTACCGTGTTGAATCAGCGTATCTAGCCTCAAGGGTTCAACGTGAAAACTGAAACCAAAGGAATTATGTAGGCCTGCTTTGTGTGTGTTTTCCCATTTTAAGCTTGTTTGCAGTACACATACTCCTGCTTTAAACCTGATTGGACTGTGGCGAGCAGACATCTGTTCAAAGGAGGGGCAGAGACCACAGCGCTTCTGAAGGGGGCTTAGTAATGTGGAAATATTTTAAGTACTATCTTTGGACAATGATTTGCTGTCTGGATTCAGGCAAGTTACTTTCTGAAGTACAGTTTTTATCTGGAAAATGGTTTGATGTAGACAGTAAAAGGATCTTTGTAATTTGCCATCTCAATTAAGATGATTGCACTGTGATGATTTATTATGTGGAAGTTAGTGGTCAAAAATTATTTTGGCAGAGTTTTTGTCTCACATACTTACCCACCCAGTTTGGTTTAAATTTCACAGTGACAGGTAATCATCAGTATTGACACTTCCACTTTCAGGCTCAAACTTTGAAATTAAGGAACCTAAAGATGGCTTTATCTATTTTTCATAGTTTTCCACTTTTTAAGTAACAAAAATAAAGTCATTACATGTAACATAAATGACATATTGAGCAAAGAGTGACATTGTTTTGGATTGCTACAGGTCTTTTTTAAATGTCTGGATGAGTAGAAGTCGTTAGATTCTTTAATCTACTGTGTTTAGGCTGTTGTGATACCACATTTTTTAACCTCTGGAACAAGCCACTGTATTCTCGTGCCTTTCTCTTTCTTTTTTTTTTTTTTAAACTGAGAAATGTGTCATTTCTAGCCCATTCCCACCCCACAAGTCAAATCAAGATTATTATATCAGACACATTTAAAAAATATGTAGAAGAATGCAGGTTTCTATTTTTTCCCCCCTTAGGCTTTAACTTTTTTCAATTTGGGATTTAGATGCAAAAACAACATCACGAATAAAGATTGCATAATCTGCATGTGATCCTGGAGACTCGGGAGCATTTGAAAAGACTAAGTAATTATTTTTCATTTCACAACTTATTTTTACTGATGTACACAAATAAAACATGAGTTCCATATTGGATGTGCTTGTGAAAACTTATATATAAATGTAATTTTAATGTTTTTGAAATGAAGCTAAATTCATTTCCAGTTGTTTTTTCTGAACTCTATCTAGTCTGATTCTGTCAGTCTGTAGTTCTGTACTGTTCCATCAACAGGAAGCATCTGGTCATTCTTCATGTAATTGTTAGAAAATGCCAGGTATACTTTTGATCTTTGCTATTCAAATGAAAATGTCAGATTGGATCTTGGTTTGCTCCTGCCCCCTCATCTCTGAGATGTATTTATGATGGGCCATGTCTTCTGTAGAACGGACTTTTTTTTGGGGGGGGGACCTTGAATACCTCATGAATTAGTAATAGTAACAGGTAAAGCAAACAAGTTATAAGGAGTTCAGAAGTTATTACATGGAATTTTGAACCATGACTTCATTTTGAGCTGCATTTTTGGCGGTGAGGTGTCCCTTTGCAAGGAGCCTGAGCACTGAACTTGCTCAGGATTCCAGGATTCCATTGCTTCTCTCAGCAAACAAAAAACAAGCCAAACAAAACTTAGAGTTCAGGGCAACTTAATTTTCTAATGAGAATCATTTCTTTGGTCCCACAGCTTTCCAGCTAGTAATCATATGTTTTTATAACACTAATGTGTACAGCTGTAGTTGTGTATTATACGTAAGTTTTCTAAAGATCTTACTTACTAGTACCATCATGTTCTCTAGAAGGTAAATCTATTAAATCTGTTAGTGTTGTACTAGGCTTGAGTTTCCTCACAGTGTTGACAACAGTGCTCTGCACAGGGAAAATGCTTTGGTGTGATCAGCTGTCAGTTCAGTCTTCGGGGGGCTAGTATACCTTTATTTGGACTAAGATATACTTAGTATGTGTAGAGGCTTTGCATGAAGTAATTTTGCCACTGAAGGTAAATCCATACTCCACGTCATTAGTACATTTAGAAATAGAAACCTAGAGCTCGTAGCCCTAGTTCTTTTAACTTTTAATGGGAGTAACTGTAAATGCTAGCAGGTGGGGCCCAAGATGCTAAAGCACAAATCGAGAATATGGAAAATATTTGAATATTTTAACCGACTGTAGAGTCAACACTATAGTATAATTTTTTAAGAAAGTAAATGTCATCTGATGTTAGTAGAACATCATATATAAAGCATGGTGTTAGCCGCACTTTATTTTGTACTGGTTGTTTTATACCTGGGACATTATGTCAGCTTTTTAGATAGCGTACTATCATAATGGGACCTTGTATTCATTCTTAGACTTTATATCAGAATCATCTGGCAAATTAATTTAAAAAAACACCTCACAGAGGCCCAGGCTTAAGTAGGATAGGATGTGGGCACTTTGTTTTTTCAGGTCCCCCAGGTGATAGACACTCAAGTTTAAAAACCAGAGGACCTTGATCATGGGGGAAATGGAAAAGGGGAAAGGTTGAAAAAAATGTGAGGTTGGCCCCAAGGAAGAGAAACTCATCTAAGTTATGATGGTTGGCTATAAATATTTGGAGGTCTGTCACACAGAAAGATGAGGTTTGATCTGACCAAAAAGAACTAAGAGCAATGTGCAGAAGTTAGAAGGAGGCAGGTTTCAACATTCTTCCAAGAAAACTTGTTAGGGATTTTAAGGAAGAGGAATTGATGTGCTGAATGAGAGTTTGGGCCTGGTGTCTTTAAGTTTCCTAAGTCGTTTCAAATTACATGACGTGTTTAAGGTTGCAGGTACAAAAGTGGAAAAGCAAAAGGTAATTGAATGAAACAAGCTGGTTAGCTTAACCGGATCATAATTTTTATTTTCTTAGATAAAGCTAAATGAGTGTTAAATGAGTGCTATTTAAACTCAGCTGTAATATAACAGACCCAAAAGCCTTCTGATGTGGAAATTCCCATTTAAAGGAATTTATTTTTTATTTTATTATTTATTTATTTAAAGTGAGAGGAGGGGAGATAGTGAGACAGGGTCCTGCATGCGCCCTGACAAGGATCTACATGGCAACCCCTGTCTGGGGCAGATGCTTTGTGCATCTGGGACCATACTCACAACTGGCCTGAGGCAGAGGCTCCACAGAGCCATCCTCAGCTCCAAACCAATCCTAACCTTGGCTGTGGGGAGGAGAAAATAGAGAGAAGAGGGAGGGGAAGGGGAGAAGAAGCAGATGGTCGCTACTATGTGCCTTGACTGGGAATCAAACCTGGGACTTCTACAGGCTGTGTTGATGCTCTACCACTGAGCCAACCAGCCAGGGCCAATTTATCTTGTAATAAAGATACTATTAAATTGGTAGATTGTGAGCATACCAGTATTGGTGATAATGAAAGCTGTGTGTTAACATTTAACTCCCTTTTTAATCAGATGAAATAGGTAGTATTATCCCCATTTTTCAAAAGAGAAAACAATCAGAGAGAAATGAGGTAGCTTGCGTAAGGTAGCAGTTAGTGGTAGAGCCAGGACTTGGGGATGCAAGCAGTTTGACTCCAGAGCCAGTGACTCTTGATCATTATGCTGTAAAATTGTAAAGAACCTAAATATTTCACAGTGATTGCTGGAATATATCTATCTCTACAGTGGGGTACTTGCCTGGTCATTAGAATGATGTTAGAAGAATGTAAAGATATGAGAAGATGTCTTGGTATGTGGAAATAAAATAAAAACCACTTTAAAAACAGTTCCATTTTGGTTAAGAAACACACACACACACACACACACACACACACACACACACACCCTGCTCACAAAAATTGGGATATTTTCAAAATGAATATGAAGCAATAACATATCCCTTAATTTTTGTGAGCAGTGTATGTATATAAAGAAATATATTGACATTTGGAAGGATATGTGCCACATTTTTCAGTGGTTATTTCTAAGTGTAGGTTTTTAGGTGATTCTTTTTTCTTACCAAATTGTCTAACTTCTATGAATATGGATTTATTGTGCATTACTTGTAGTTAAAAAGATATAAAGGACACTCACTCCTTTTAGGGAGCCACGCCTCTCCCTTCTCATCTCTTCCCCAGGCTTGTTACCTTTTCCCTTCTTTCTCCTGAGCTCCAAGGGCCCCTTCTTTTGCCTCTGTAATTTGTTTCCTGAACTCATTTCTTTTACACTCCTACCTCTGTGACTTTTTAAAAAAACTTTCTCATTAAAAAAATACTAAGATGTTATCTGTCAATTAAAATTAAAGATTAACATAAGCTGTGCATGTTGATGTCAGTTAGGAAATCACATTTCAGACTTTTTAAGTGAAGTGTTTTGTATTTTTTTGTTTTATTCTTTACCATTCTAGAAGCAATAGGTTAGTTGAATACAGAAAAATATCTCTGACTCCTGCCATAATAATCAGTTCTCTATTTTGTTATGTTTTCTTCAACTTATGCATAATGTTTTAAATGTATTCATTCTAGCCTAGTCACTCTAGCTACGTGACTTTAGGCAGCTTATTCACTCTGTGCCTCAGTTCCTCCTTTGTAAAATGGGGATAATTGTAATACCTCCCTCCTGGTGGTTGGGTGGATTAAATGTTACTCATTACTGCATGTAAAGAGATCAGAGCAGTACCTGATACATAGCTGATAACTCAGTAATTGCTAGCAATTATTATAGGGCCAGAGCCCACTAAATCCCTTGTGGTGTAATAGGTTTTAGAATTAAGAATTTTTTGGATATAGGCAAGGTAATGTTTTATAACTTTCAACAGAGTCCCTCTTAAACATGTTAGCATTTTTGCAGGAAAACACGTGAATGTTTACACTACATGGGGTAAATAAAGACTTTAAATAGCTTCATGTCGGTTCAAGTCTGGTTTTTACTGCTAAATAAGTTATTTTGGGTTTCAGAGCTCTTCTGGATTTTGGAATTGCAGTTGTGGAATCTGTAGAATATTTACTCAATTTTGAATCCTATTTTATTTTTATATTAGAACACACATTTTTATGGCATCCAACTTTATGATTTAAAAATTGAAAAAAGAAGAAACATTCACTTCTATTTCCTTTGATTAAAAATATGTGCCTGACTGAGGTGGCACAGTGGATTGAGCATGAGTGCAGGACGCTGTGGGCTCCTGTTGGAAACTAAGGTCACTGGCTAGAATACAGGCTCCTTGGCTTGAGTTCAGGCTTGCCAGGTTGAGCATGGGTTTGCAGGTTTGAATGCAGGATCATTGACATAATCCCAAGGTCTCTGGTTTGAGCCTGAAGGTCTCTGGCTTGAAGCCCAAAGTTGCTGTCTTGAGCCCAAGGTGGCTGGCTTGAGCCCAAAGTGGCTGTCTTGAGCTCAAGGTGGCTGGCTTGAGCCCAAGTGGCTGGCTTGAGCAAAGAGGGTCGCTGTTTTGGTTTGAGCCCCCTAGCCAAGGCACAGTGTGAGAAGCAATCAATAAACAAAGTGAAACAGCTATGAGTTGGTACTTCTCATCTCTCCCAACTCTCACTTTCCCCTTTCCTGTTTCAAAAAAAAAAAGGCTAAACCTATCAACTGATTCTACTGCATAGTGAATCTTTTCTGGAAGAGGCTTGTGAGTTCCTCTAATCCAGTTAGCCTTTTTCTGTCTCATTACATTTGAGGGATAAGACATTTCTAACTGTAATGGTTTACTATAGCAGTGATTAAAGGAGGTGAGTGGAGGCCACCATGGTACTTCTAATGTACCCTCCTATTCTGTAAATGTGAAAGCTGAGGTGGACATATACTCTAAGTCATAATATAGAACTGGACATTGAATGAGGTTACTTCCTTTTATGATAAAAGTTATTGGATGTGCAGCCCCTCTGACTCCTGTACTCCTTTGTGTCAACAGCACTCACCATGTATCCAAACAGGTAAAAGTTTTAATTTTTTTATTAAAGTATAGTTAACATATAATATGAGTTTCAGGAGTACAAAATAGTTATTCAACATTTATATACCTTACAATGTGATCACGACAATATATCTAGTAGCCATCTGTCACTATGCAAAGTTATAATGATACGGCTGTATATGCTATACATTACATCCCGTGATTTACTTATTTTTTAACTGTAAGTTTGTACCTCTTATTCCCCTTCACTTTTCCCACTCATCCCCCAAACCCTCTCCTCTGTGCCAATCATCAATTTGTTCTGTATAGCAATAGTCTTTGGTTTTCCATTTGTTTTTTAGATTTCATATAAATGAGATCATATGGTATTTGTCCTCTGTCTGACTTACTTCATTTAACATAATTTCCTCGAGGTCCAAACATGTTGCAAATGGAAATGTTTCACTTTTTATGGCTGAATAATATTCCATTGTATAATACCACATCTTTAACCATTCATTGATCAGTAGACACTTAGGTGGCTTCCATGCCTTGGCTGTTGTGAATAATCCTGTTTAGTCTGTTTGAGCTGCTATAAGAATATACTGGGTAGCTTATTAATAACAAAATTTATTTCTTACAGTTCTTGAGGCTATTAGGTCCAAGTTCACGGCAACAGCATGGTTGGGTTCTGGTGAAAAGCTTTGTGCAGGTTGCATAATCCTCTGTTGCATAATCACATAGTAGAAGGAGCAAGAGAGCTATCTCAGATCTATTTTCATAGGGTCATTAAATCTCGATGATCTATCTACCTTCAAGACCTAATCACTTCCCAAAGGCCCTGCTTTTTTTTCCTTTCTTTTCCCTTTCTGTATTTCCCCGAAGCTGGAAACGGGGAGAGACAGTCAGACAGACTCCCGCATGCGCCCCACGGGGATCTACCTGGCACGCCCACCAGGGGGCGACGCCCTGCCCACCAGGGGGTGACGCTCCACCCCTCGGGGGCATCACTCCCTCACGACCAGAGCCACCCCAGCGCCTGGGTCAGAGGCCAAGGAGCCATCCCCAGCGCCCGGGCCATCCCTGCTCCAATGGAGCCTCGCTGCGGGAGGGGAGAAGAGAGACAGAGAGGAAGGAGAGGGGGAGGGGTGGAGAAGCAGATGGGCGCCTCTCCTGTGTGCCCTGGCCGGGAATCGAACCTGGGACCTCCGCACGCAAGGCCGACGCTCCACCACCAAGCCAACCGGCTAGTCAAAGGCCCTGCTTTTTAATGCTACCTTTAAATGACTTTACCTTTAAATGATCTAAAAAAAATTTGCTTTACATCCTAACTGGCTTGTGTGAAACTTTTTTATCTTTGCCCACGTGATTGCTCCATCTCTGTTTCTTTATTCCATTCACAGGGACCCTCAGTTTCTCTTCCTTAGCTTATTCTTGTATGCTTATTTCTGTAGGCACTGAACTTGAACTTGATATGTTACCTCTCTGATTTTACTAGGCTTCTGTTGTTAAATTTTCTACCATCTATTCTGTTTATCCTACCAGGTTGTGGTGTATTTGTAGGGGAGGTGGGTAATTATGAAGATAATTTGGGCCACTCTAAATTTATTCTTAACAATTCAAATGAACCCTTGCTATCTCTTGGCAATTATTTTTATAAATTTCAGATTTTTCTGTTGTCTCATATATCTTCTTCGTCATCCTCAAAAGATGCCATTGACTTCTACTTAATTAAAAAAGAAAATAAAGTACAAGTTTGCACATTTTTTTATTGTCACCATGAAAAAAATTTCTGTTCTTTTATTTTGCAAACAAAATGGAAGTGGAATCTTTTGCTTTTGTCGGAATCTTTTTTTTTTTTTTTTGTATTTTTCTGAAGCTGGAAACGGGGAGAGACAGACTCCCGCATGCGCCCCACCGGGATCCACCCGGCACGCCCACCAGGGGGCGATGCTCTGTCCACCAGGGGACGATGCTCTGCTGCGACCAGAGCCACTAGCGCCTGGGGCAGAGGCCAAGGAGCCATCCCCAACGCCCGGGCCATCTTTGCTCCAATGGAGCCTTGGCTGCAGGAGGGGAAGAGAGAGACAGAGAGGAAGGAGGGGGGGGTAGAGAAGCAAATGGGCGCTTCTCCTATGTGCCCTGGCTGGGAATTGAACCCGGGTCCCCTGCACGCCAGGCCGACGCTCTACCACTGAGCCAACCGGCCAGGGCCGGAATCTTTTTTTTTTAAAGACTTTATTCATTTTAGAGAAGAGGGAGAGAGAAAAAGAGAAGGGGGGAGGAGCAGGGAGCATCAACTCCCATATGTGCTTTGACTGGGCAAGCCCAGGGTTTTGAACTGGTGACCTCAGCATTCCAGGTCGTAGCTTTATACATTGCACCAGCACAGGTCAGCCTGTGGGAATCTTATTGCCACACCTTTCCTCTCTCATCACTTTGATCATTATTTACAATGGTTGTTCCTTCCTGTCTTCAAGTTTGTACAGATTTCTGTATTTGGGGAAGAAAAAAAATCAACTTTGATTAACTGTTGCTACTGTTCTTTCTAGCTATTCTCCCATTTCTATCTTGTTAAAATTGCTGCTTTCAGCTATTTAAAAAATTTTATATATTTTTTATTGAGAGAGACAGAGACAGACAAGAAGGGAGAGAGCTGAGAAGCATCAACTCATAATTGTGGTACTTTATTTGTTCATTGATTGTTTCTCATACATGCCTTGACGGGGGGGGGGGGCCTCCAACTGAGTCAGTGACCCCTTGCTCAAGGTTATGACCTTGGGCTCAAGCCAGTGACCTTGGGCTTCAAGCCAGCAACCACAGGGTCATGTCTATGATCCCACGCTCAAGCTGTTGAGCCCGCTCTCAAGGTGGATGAGCCCACTCTCAAGCCAGCGACCTCAGGGTTTCAAACCTGGGTCCTCAGCCTCCCAGGCTGATATTCTATCCACTCTGCTACCACCTGGTCGACACTATCCACTGCACTACCACCTGGTCAGGCAGCTGCCCGCAGCTCTTAACTACTTCTTCCCTAACTTGCTGCAATTATGTAATATCATATTCACATTATTGCTTTAAGGAACATTCTTCTTGCTAATGGTATCATCTTCATCCTGATTTTATTCAGCCAGTCATGTGATGCTTAATAGAGGGGTCATGTTAGGTGATTTTTATCATTGTGCAAACATCATAGAATGTACTTCCACAAACTTAGGTTTTCTAGCCCAGTGTTTTTATACTGCCAGTCCTCAGACCAGTATGCTAGAAGTTTCATGCCAGTTTTGACCACTCTGATGTTGTATGAAGACTATAGACCCATTGATCTTAGTTGAATTTGCTTATGCTCAGGGTAATTTCTACCTTATCAGTCCCCAAAATAATTCCCATATTTTCACCAATTCCTAAGTTTAAAAGGGTTGAAAATCACTGGGTAGCCTGCTACACACCTAGGCTACATGGACTATTTGCTTCTAGGCTACAAGCCTATACACATGTCTGTACAAAACAGCAGAGATTCAATCAATCACAAGGAAAGATACAATCAAGGGACACTGTAAACATGAGATGTGTGAGGCTGCTGCTGGCATAATACGGCATCCAGTTTTACAGCAAACTTTTTTATAAGTAGAAAGTACACATGACAAATAGTATAGTAAATACATAAACCAATAACAGTTGATCATCATCAAATATGCACTGTACATAACTGTGTGCTACATTTTTGTATGATTGGCAGCATAGTAGCTTTGTTTACATCAGTGTCACCACAAATGTGATGTGACAGTAGGACTGCTACACCCACAGTAGGTGATGGACATTTTTCAGCACCAGTAGAATCTTATGGGACTACTCTTGTATACTGCAGTCTGTCATTGACGAAAACGTCATGCAGTGCATGAATGGATAGACTGATTTCCACTTAGGCTGCTTTCCATTCTTTCCTTGACCTTCATGTAGCGCGCCATCCTGGTTTTTGCTTTCTGACTACTACTTTCTGTTTTCTTTGTTGTTTCGTGATCCTCTTACCACTGTCATTATTCCCCTCAGTTTAGTTGGTCCTCTCCTTCCCTCTGTCTTCTCTCAGATGGATGTCTTATATGCTGATGCCTAAGTGTGGACTCTAGGTTTGTATCTCCCAGTGGTTTACTGAGTATGTCCATTGGGAGGCTCAAGGAATTTCCATCACTTTTAGATTTATTATTCAAATTCCAACCTGTTCCATTTTTCTTTGTCAGTTTTATCATCACCATGCTTAAATGTTAAAGTTTTCTGTGATACATGTTCTTTATATCTTATATTCATCAGTCAGCACAGTTCTCCAGATTATTCATGGATCTCAGTTTGTCCTGGGATTCTGCATTACCTATTATTTCCCCTTTCTCACTTTAGTCTCCTTCCTCCAAATTCATCCTGCATATGACTGCCAGAATAATTTTTCTAAAACTTTTTAAAATTCATTGCTACTAAACCTAAGTCTAAGGAGAGAACATGTGGTATCGACCTTTGCACTCCCCATTGTACCAAGCAAAGTGAATTGATCTTGTGCTGAATAAATGTTTGAATGGATCACCATTTGCTCAAAATTTTGAATGACTCCCAATTGTGTGAGGGAGTCCAAACTCTACCTTCTGGTTTTCAAACCTTTCCATATTCTTCTTCAACCTCATTTATTTTTAACTCCTTAACATTATTATCAAGCTAGTATTTCCTCTGTAATATACCATGTTCAGGCACAGCTCCGTGTGTTCTTCCTTTTCCTTTTCCTTGTCTGTCAAAGCCTATTCAGAAGTGTCTGCCCTGTGCCAGGCACTGTTCTAATCTCTGGTGTTATAGTAATGAACAAAACAGAAGACCAAGTCTCTGTTTTCTTGGAGCTGACATTGGGAGTGGGGAGGAGGAGGGACACTAAACAAATGTCAGGTGGTAATGAGTGCAGTGAAAAGGAATACAACTGGATAAGGGGATAGAATAATGGGAGACGGTTGCTATTTTGGGTGGTCAGGGAAAGCTTTCTTTGGGTGTCTGGAATGAGGGAGTAAACAATGCAGTTATCCAAGTGAAGAGCTTAGATAGGAAGGAGGGAACAGCATGTTCAACCAAGAACCAAAGGTGGGACCATGTTTAGCTTGTTAGAGTAATTACTAAGACTTGTGTGGCTAGAGAAGAAAAATAAGAGAGAGTGATAGATAAGACTAGAGAGGTAGGACACACTTTAGAATTGTCTTTGATGAAGTCTTCCTTTGACTACATCATTTTGTTTGGAACTTTAAAGATTTTCTGAACTCATAGTGTAACTATGAAAGTAGCTTTCAAACACTTTTTATTGTGATCCACTGTAAGAGATGTATTTTGCATCATTAGCATATATACACATTGTTGTGTGTGTGTGCATGTATACATACTTCAACTTTTCTGTGTCTAGGTTCTTAGTGTTTACTGTAGTGCTAAATAGAAAGGACTTGTTTAGTTTAGCAAATAGCTATTTAGTGGGATGCTGTAGACTGCTAGATACTGAAATACACATACTACTAAGATAAACCCTGCCTGACTTTTTGAAACTGGAAAAAGAGAGTTTGTAAACAAATTTTTCATAATATTGTGAGGTTTATATATTAATGCAAGTAGGCTTCAGAGCACAATGAGAGAGTAGAGAAATTATTAATTCTTTTTTCTGAGAAGGTCAGAGGGAGCTTTTTGGAGGATATAATGTCTGAACTGGGTTTTGTAGGAAGAATGTGGATATTTGGTCAGGAATATTGGGATAAGGAAGAGACTTCTCAGGCAGAATAACTTGTAAAGGGATGGTATGATAATCCAAGGGGTAAGTGGTGAGTTCATGAGACTGCATCAGGCATGGGGCAGATCCTTAAAGGTCTGAAATGTAATGGAGTCATCACTTTTTCAGTAATTTTGCAATTAAGTGAAAATTATGTATAGTCAAAATTACTTGTAGGAAGTTGCCACATGGGAAATGAAGATATTCATCTCTCCATAAGTTCAATATAGCCAGTTTTTCCTCTAGTGATGAAACATAGCACTGTTTTCTCAATTGTGCCCTAGAAGAAGTTGGCCTACATTTATAGGCCAAAAATTAAATAAAAGTTTTTTTAAACATTAAACTTTCACCCATTACAATGTGAATAAGATAAGAAAAATTTGAGAACTGAGATCTACTTAAGAAGAGGTTCACAATAAAGGCTAATTCTAGAACTTATGAAATAGAATGGTAAGTGACCAACTACTTAAATTATTTTTCACTTCAAGTTAAATATACAGTCTGACCTGTGTGGTGCAGTGGGTAGAGCATCAACCTAGAATGCTGAGGTCTGCAGTTTGAAACCCCAGGATTGCCTGATCAAGGCACATATGAGAAGCATTCAATGAACAACTAAAGTGAAGGAACTATGAGTTGATGCTTCTTGCCCCCCCCCCTAGAAAATCAATAAATAAAATCTTTAAAAAATGTTAAATATATGTTGGTTAAATTCTACTGTATTCTATAGATGATTGGACTGCATGAATATATGTATGTTTCAGAAAGCTATTTTGATAAATTTGACCACAGTTAAAGACTTTGACAACATTCAAAATACAGAAATTTTAAACAGACTGGGAGGAATAATTGCACCATATATAACAAGCCAGAAATGTACATAATGTGCTCCTACAGAGAAAGTGACATAGGGCCTGACCTGTGGTGGTACAGTGGATTGTGCATTGACCTGGAATGCTGAGGTCGCCAGTTTGAAACCCTGGGCTTGCCTGGTCAAGGCACATATGGTATTTGATGCTTCCTGCTCCTCCCTCCTCCCCCCCCCTAAAATGAATAAACAAATTTTTTTTTAAAAAATGACAAAAATAATTAAAGAATATGAGCAGACAGTTTCAGAAAAGGAAACAAATTGCCAACAAACATTTGGTAAAATATATCTCAGTAATTTGAAAGATGCATATTAAAACACAATTTTTCTTTTTTTAACCTATCGTACAGGCAAAACTTTTAAAAGCTTTGTAATACTAAGGCCCTGGCCGGCTGGCTCAGTGGTAGAGCATTGGCCTGGTATGTAGCAGTCCCGTGTTCAATTCCTGGCCAGGGCTTATAGGAGAAACGCCCATCTGAAGCACCTATCTGCCTCTCCACTTTTCCCCTCTCCTTTCTCCATCTCTCTTTCCCTCCCGCAGCCAAAGCTCCATTGGAGCAAAGTTAGCCCGGGTGCTGAGGATGGCTCCATGGCCTCCGCCTCAGGCACTAGAATGGCTCCGGTTGCAATGGAGCAATTGCCCAGATGGGCAGAGCATCGCCCTCTGGTGGGTATGCCGGGTGCATCCCAGTTGGGTGCATGCAGGAGTCAGTCTCTCTGCCTCTCCACTTCTCACTTCAGGAAAAAAAAAAAAAAAAAGGCTGTGTAATACTAAGATTGATTATGTTGTAAGTTAAGTACTATAAACTATTGTTTGAAGTATACATTATACAACCAATTTGGGATGTAAATCGGTGTTGGTAGTAACTATTAATTTAAAATGCTATTCCCAAGAAAGCTGTACATTTTCTGTACTAGAGGAATAATTCCTTATATGCATAAGGAGGCATATACAAATATATTCATCAGAGCATTATTTATAATAGTAAAAAACTGGAAAAATAAGCAAAACTGGTCATAAGTAGGAAAATGAGTGAGTAAATTGTTATATTTATACTATGGAATAACATGTAACAATTAAAAATGAATAAATTACATAAACTATTGCATGATAAGTTGTAGAGTAGTATATATAGTTTGATAGCATTTATATCAATGTGGAAAAACTCAGATCAATGTTATATGCATACAAATACAAAGAATATGTTCTATAAGATAAATACCAAGCTGATAACAGTGGTTAACTCAGGTGGTAGATAGAGGTTTGGATTTTGGGAGTAGAGATAAGGAGGATGATCAGAGGGAGCTTGAGCTTTTAACATACAGTGTGTATGTATGTATATATATTACATATATAATATGTATATACACATAATTTTCTCTTTTTGGGGGGTGAAGGGGGAGGAGATAATGAGGCAGTCTCCCAAATGTGCCCAGACCCAGGTCCACCTGGCAACACCATCTGGGACCAAAGCTTAAATCAACTGAGCTATTTTTAGCTCCTGAGGCTGACATGCTAGGGTCAACCGAGCCATCCTCAGTGCCCAGGGTCACGCTTGAACCAATCAAGCCACTGGCTCTGAGAGGGGAAGAGTGAGAGAAGGGGGAGAGGGAGATAAGAAGATGGTCGCTTCTCCTGGTTCCCTGACCGGGAATCGAACCTGGACGTCCGTATGCCTGGCTGATGCTCTTATCCACTGAGCCACCAGCCAGGGCTGCTTTTAATATTTTAAAGTAAGAATATTATATATTTAAAAATTAATGAAAAGTAATCAGTTTGGCAATAGAATGGACAATGGTTGGGAAGGATGGGAGACCACTTAAGGGGTAGTTCATTAGTATACACATGAGAATGGAGTGGCAAAGAGAACAGTACTGGGAAAAGGACTAATTTTAAAGTGACGTGAGAGCAATTTGGCAATATCTTACCAAATTACAATTTATCTTTGTCCTAATAATTCTACTTTAGGGAATTTGTCTTATAGTTAGATGAAATGATACATCTACAAAGTTATTAATGGTAACATTGTTTATAATAGCAATAGTATCCATCTATAATAAAATAAGGCTTATGCACAGGATAGTATACTAAGCAGCTATACAAAAAAATGAGCAAGCTCTCTATGAACTAACTGGAAAAAAATCTCCAGAACACATTAAGTAAAAGCAAGTGCAGAACAGTATGTAGTAGTAATGCTATCTTTTGGCAATTATAGAAATACTGGAGGGATACCCATGAAACTAGGAAAGGTGTTTATTTAATGTGGCTGGGAGGGGCGTGGGAATAGTGTAAATGCTTTCGTTGAGACTTTTCATGTACTGTATATATTTCTGTGTTTGAATTTTTGAGCTATATGAAAGTATTGCCTTTTTTTTTTTTTTTTTGCATTTTTCTGAAGCTGGAAACAGGGAGAGACAGACAGATTCCCGCATGCTCCCGACCGGGATCACCCGGCACGCCCACCATGGGGCAACGCTCTGCCCACCAGGGGGCGATGCTCTGCCCATCCTGGGCGTCGCCATGTTGCGACCAGAGCCACTCTAGCGCCTGAGGCAGAGGCCACAGAGCCATCCCCAGTGCCCGGGCCATCTTTGCTCCAATGGAGCCTTGGCTGCGGGAGGGGGAGAGAGAGACAGAGAGGAAGGCGCGGCGGAGGGGTGGAGAAGCAAATGGGTGCTTCTCCTGTGTGCCCTGGCCGGGAATCGAACCCGGGTCCTCCGCATGCTAGGCCGACGCTCTACCGCTGAGCCAACTGGCCAGGGCCGAAAGTATTGCCTTTTGAAAAACAAAATTATGAGAAAAAGAGATGTGAAGTAGACCCTAAAGCAGAGGTCGGGAACCTATGGCTCCCAAGCCAGATGTGGCTCTTTTGATGGCTGCATCTGGCTCACAGACAAATCTTTAATTAAAAAAATGACATTAAAAATATAAAACATTCTCATGTATTGCAATTCATTCATTTCCTACCACTCATGCTCATGGTTGCGGGTGGCTGGAGCCAATCACAGCTGTCCTCTGGGACAACACCAAATTTTTATTGGATAATGCTAACGTACACGGGTCATTGTATGGCTGTCACGGAATTACATTTTAAAATATGTGGTGTTCATGGCTTTCTCAGCCAGAAGGTTCCCGACCCCTGCTCTAAAGGACTTGGTGACCAACTAACTGTATGTATGTTATGCATGTAGTGACAGGAGGGAGAAGGAGTTGGGGGTTGCTCCTAGATTTCTGATCTGTGAGGTAGCGAAGGTGGAGCATCATTAGGTAGTACAGGAAGAACATCAGGGTTTTGTATTTTTGTGGGAAGTTCTGGACATGCTAATTGAAAAATTCTTACTCCTTTTAATTTAATGTGTGTGTATATAATTTATGTGCTTTAGATATGGAACTTAACCTTATCTTACACATGTATATTGGTCACCAATAAATATTTTTTATCTTTGGATTACAGACATTTATGTTTTAGGTTTTATGGAGAACAGTTTCATAATATTATAATTTTACAGTCAAATAGGGACAGTGGTATGCACGGATTGAATGTAGGTAGGGAAACTGAGACTGTATATCTTATAAGTACATAGCTTATGTGGATAGGAGGAACTTGATTTATCAGCATGGTTCCAATTTAATTATTTTGGTACCTGAAATTTGAAGAAATAAAAATAGCTTTGAATGAGGAAATGAGCTTTAGGGTAGATGAGATTATATTGTAATTTTAAAAACAATATTAAAACTGGCTTAGGGAAGTTTATAGTAGAGGACAAAAGTATTTTTTGTATATTTGGGAGTAACTGTGTATAAGAGGTGCTTACCCTAATGGAGGAAAGAAGTCACAGCATTGTTATTGCTGCCTCAAAGAAGCTCTTGAAATATAATTTGGGGTTTAAAAGTTATTTGAATAAGTTATATTTCAAAATCTGTTTTTTGAGGTCTTAATTTATTTCATATGACTTTTACCTGATTATATTTGGCTAGAGTAAAAAAGTAAAGCAACCCAGATAAAGTACATACATGTCAGGACTTGCAAATGAATATAGTAGCTTTTTTCTGGGTATATGTTAATAAGGACTTGGGTGTGGAATAGCAATTAAAAATCTGTTAAGTAATTCTTGCTTGAGATTTAAATTTTTAACCACTTTATATCTGAAGAGAAGATGTTTTATTGGAACTAGTTTTTATTATTTATTTGTTATTTTATTTTGAGAGAGAGAAAGAGAAAGCATCAACTCATTGTTCCACCTAGTTGTACTATTGATCGCTTCTCATATGTGCCCTGACGTGGGCTTGATCCAGTAACCTTAGAGTCAAGGGGGCATACTTGGGGTTCAGCCTTGACTGGGGAGTAGACTGGGCAGCCTCAGGGTAGAGCTGGTGACCCAGAGCTTGAGCCAGAGACCTTGACGCTCCAGGACAATGCTCTATCCACTGCGCCCCTCACCAGAATGGAACTAGTTTTTTGAATGCGTTAAAAATTACAAATAATCACCTGACCAGGTGGTCAGGCAGTGGATAGAATGTCAACCTGGGATGCTGAGGACCCAGGTTCAAAACCCTGAGTGAGGTCACTGGCTTGAGCACGGGCTCACCAGCTTGAATATGGGGTTGCCAGCTTGAGTATGAGATCATAGACATGACCCCATGGTCACTGGCTTGAGTGAAAAGGTTGCTGGCTTGAAGCCCAAGGTTGTTGGTTTGACCCCGAAGTTCTGGCTTGAGCAAGGAATCACTGGCTTGGATGGAGGCATCCCCACCCCCATCAAGGCACATATGAGGAAGCAGTCAATGAACAACTAAACTTCCACAACTATGAGTTGATACTTCTCATCTCTCTCCTTTTCTGTCTGTCTCTCTCTGTTTCTCTCTCTCACTAAAAAAGAAAATTACAGATAGTCATTACAAATTTCAAATAATGTTATATATAGAATATTATAACAATTGGAGATGATCTTGTTTAAGTGGAGGTGAAACTGTTATGGCACCTTCTACCTGTGTTTACCACTTAGTGCATTTCTCAGTACTGGCTTCTTCTGGAACTTTGGGAATCATAACTTCAGAAATGCTGAATTCGGTTGGGCTACAGTTTCAGCTTGGATAAACTGTTACATCTTAATATGTCTTGGATGTGTCCAGTTAAGTAAAGGGAGGGTAATAGCATAGTAAATAGAAATTAATTTAGGTAGCATTTAACTAATGGTTCTCAATTAGGGGTGATTTTGTGCCCAGGGGACATTCAGCAATATCTAGAGACTTTTTTGATATTTATAAAATGAGGGAGAGGGAGATGCTACTGGCATCTAATGAGTAGAGAACAAGAATGCTGCTAAATATCCTATCCTGCTGGCCCTGGCAAGGTAGCTCAGTTGGTTGGAGTATCATTTCGTTGAGCCAAGGTTACGGGTTCGATCCCTTGTCAGGGCACAACCAGTGAATGCATGACTTATTGGGACAACAATTCAATGTTTCCCTTTCTCCCCTCCCTCTCTTCTCTCTCAAGTCAATCAATAAAAAGAATATATCTTATGCTGCTAAATATCTTACAATGCACAGGACAGTCTCCCATAAAAAAGAACTGTCAGGCCCAAATTGTTGGTAGTTCAGAGTTAGAGAAATCATTGGTTGCCTGAATGCCAAATACATAAGCAATTTTTTTTTGTATTTTTTTATTTTTCTGAAGTGAGAAGCGGGGAGGCAGAGAGACTGACTCCTACATGCGCTCAACTGGGATCCACCCGGCATGCCCACTAGGGGGCAATGCTCTGCCCATCTGGGGCATTGCTCCATTGCAGCTGGAGCCATTCTAGCGCCTGAGGCGGAGGCCATGGAGCCATCCTCAGCACCCAGGCCAACTTTGCTCCAATGGAGCCTTGGCTGCGGGAGGGGAAGAGAGAGAGAGAAAGGAGAGGGGGAAGGGTGGAGAAACGCCCATCTGCGCTTCTCCAGTGTGCTTTAGCTGGGAATTGAACCCAAGACTTCCACACGCTGGGTGGACACTCTACCACTTAGCCAACCAGCTGGGGCCAATATGTATGCATTTTTAAGAGTGCTAGTAGCAGTTCACATGGAATTAGTACTTTACCATTTATAGAGAGATTTCATGTCTAGGAGATTCTATAACCTCACAACAGCTCTATGAGATATGAATTATAGCAATTCAAAGTGAAATATTTAAAAATTTAATCATTTGTAATTTCTGTTACCACTAGATGGCACTCTCAGCATGTACTTTTGAGCAAATGTCGATTTTTGTTTATAGACACTGAAGTTTCCTTATAGATGTTATTAAAATATATTTTAATTGGAGTTAAAAAATAATGGTTTGTATCAGGATATGATAAGCTTCTTTAGAAGTAGTAAAGGAATTTAAAATGGAATTTATTACAGTGGGTTTTGGATTGGTTTTCTCAAGATGAAATCAAACTAGATGGCAGTCAGTGCCATACCCATAGTATATTTTAAGTAAGTATTTTTAACATTTATTAAAATGTACTGAATTGACTTATGCTTCTTCATTTGATTATTTGGTATACTGAAACATTTATTGCTAAGCCTTTACATGATTTTGTTTAAATCTAATAATATTTTATATGTGAGGATTTATTATATAAACAATGAAGCAAGTGAATTGAGGGCTCTATCTGGAGCAGTGGTTCCCTTGGTCCATTTTGTTGTCTTAATGCAATTGAGTTCCTCGAAGGGTAAGAATTATTCTATCATGATGTGTGTGGTTCCCTCAGATGAGTATCAGAAGTAAAATTGCTACAGTTTGGAATTTTCTTAATTTGTTTTACTAATTGACAAGACCATCAGAGTACTTTTGAATTTGGTCTGACTTGATTGTGTGTATTTTTTAAATTGTTTTTAAATTTTATTAGATCTATTGCTGCCTTTTTATAATAAACATTTTATATTGCTCTTTTTGCTAACTGGAAATGAAAATTATAGTTAATATTACCTATGTGTAAGTCAAAAATATCATTATAGTGCCCTAATTTTAATATACAGGAGAAATGGAAAGCAACTTAAAATGAGTATCTCAGTATGTAAATATTTGAGTGAACTCCACTAGATGGCACAGCAGGTAGTCAAATGGTTGCCCCCTATATGGAGAACCATTGTGAATGTGATAGCTGTGAAAATATGACTGATACAGTGTCATTTATATTGGCGATTCACATATTCAAGTGGCATTGAGATTGGTTACTTGACTTTCCAAAATGGTGAACAATTCTTAGTAAAATTATGAACAAATCAAATAGATTTATAGTATAGTTGCATTTTGGAAAATTTGGGATACATTAATAATAATAAATACATTTCATTTACATATTAAATTCTAGCCTTAGATATAATCAGTGGAATATTTGAAATCCATCCAGGACATGTGGCAATCCTCTGCATTGCTGGACTTCTCTAGTGTCCCTGGTACTTACCCATTAAATAGTAGTAGGGCCTTTACCTGACTCCTCCCTCCATTAGTCCCCAGAATGCCTCCATATACAACGTGCCTTGTAGGGGGCATTGCTGATACCATTGAGAACCATTGATTTAAGGTAGTCAGCCCCATTAATCTACTACACAGCTGTATTGCTCATGGAATTTTATTTTATTTTTTAATTCAAAAAATTTTTTATTGATTGATTATAGGAAGAGAGAAGGGAGAGAGAGACAGAAACATTGGTCTGTTCCTGTAAGTTCTCTGGCCGGGGATAGAACTGGTAACCTCCACTTTGGGGCGATGCTCTAACCAACAGAGCTATCTGGCCAGGGTGCTCATGGAATTTTAAAACCACAGTAATTTAAGTGTCCTTAAATATGGTATGTTTTGAATAATTAAGATAGTTACAGAATTATGGGAGAAGTTGATTTCTTTAAATACTTCATTGTTTTGTTGCAATTCTTTTTTGTTTTACTTTATTAGAGAGAGAGGAAGGGGGAGAGAGAGACAGACAGACATTGACCTGTTACTATATGAGCTCTGACCATGGATCAAACCCTCAACCTTTGTACTTTTGGGACAAAGCTCTAACCAACCTAGCTATCCAGCCAGGGCTTGTTGCAATTCTTTTTTTTTTTTTTTTTTTTGTATTTTTCTGAAGCTGGAAACAGGGAGAGACAGTCAGACAGACTCCTGTATGTGCCCGACCGGGATCCACCCCGCACGCCCACCAGGGGGTGACGCTCTGCCCCTCCGGGGCATCGCTCTGTTGCAACCAGAGCCACTCCAGCGCCTGGGGCAGAGGCCAAGGAGCCATCCCCAGCGCCCGGGCCATCTTTGCTCCAATGGAGCCTTGCTGCCGGAGGGGAAGAGAGACAGAGAGGAAGGAGAGGGGGAGAGGTGGAGAAGCAGATGGGTGCTTCTCCTGTGTGCCCTGGCCAGGAATTGAACCCGGGACTTCTGCACGCCAGGCCGACGCTCTACCACTGAGCCAACCGGCCAGGGCCTTGTTGCAATTCTTATAAGCAGATAAATAGGGACCCTGTTCAATTGGCTGAGTGATAGAGCATGGGCATATGGAAGTGCTGGGTTCGATTCCCAGTCAGGGCACACAAAAGATGTATCTGCTTCTTTACCCCTCCCTCTTCTCTCTCTCTCTCTCTCTCTCTCTCTCTCTCTCTCTCTCTTTCCCTCTCTTTTTTTTCTCTCTCCCCCTACCCGCAGCCATGGCTCAAAGCAAGTTGGCCCTGGGTGTTGAGGATGGCTCCTGTGGCCTTGCCTCAGGAGCTAAAGTGGCTTGGTTGCTGAGCAGCAGAGCTGTGGCCCAGATGGGCAGAGCATCATTCTTAGGAGGCTTGCCGGGTGGATCCCAGTCAGGGAGCATGCTGGAGTCTGTCTCTGCCTCCCCACCTCTCACTTAAAAAAAAAAAAAAAAAAAAAGAAGCAGATAAACAGGTTTGCTGTTTTAAGTCCTCAGTATTGTGCATTTTCATTATTTTTTCCCCTACTTTTCTGTTTTAATTCAGTAGTATATAATCTTAAATGTCAGCATTTCCTTATTTAACAGTTTGTATAATATAATTCCCTTAAAAATCCACTTTTTAAATTAGGAAGATAATACAATAAATAACATTGCAGAAGCTTTGTAAAGTGGAGGCAAAATTTCTCATAACCATACCACTCTGTTTTAAATCTTTTTTAGTATTTTGTTCTTTTTGTGCATATTTGGACATTCAGAAATTAATTTTGTTCCTTTTTCATTAACATGGCATAACTTTTTAATGTTATTATATAACTTCAAAACCTATTTTAAGTTACTGCATCTTATTTTATTAGATTTTACAATTTAACCATTTTCCTATTTTTAGATTGTTCACATTCTAAAATGATTATATATAGTAGATATATACATTTACATATTTAATTTTATTGATAGGTCTGTTTCAATCTATTTGTATTTTTCTTCAGATCTCAGAAGTGAGGCCATTTCTTGGCTCCGTCGGCTGGGACATTGTTGTGACTTGGAGACTTTAAATTCCTATGTGTTTTGTTTAGATGTCCCTGGTAGATTTGGGAAAGAAGCTTTTAGAAGCGGCTCGAGCAGGTCAAGATGATGAAGTTCGTATTTTGATGGCAAATGGAGCCCCTTTTACTACAGACTGGGTAAAGAATGACTCTGATGTCGTAGTGTTTCTTGTCTTCTCAGTTTTGAATTTTTCAGATAAAAGTTTAGTCAGTATTATGTTTATAAGTGGTAAAATTTTCTTTGCAAATTTATTTGCAACTTTAAAATTATAGCTATCTTTTAATGGGAATGGTTTGTATGATTTTTTGATATTTGATAACTTTATCCAACTAGTCTGCTCATAAAAGGGTTTTTCTTTTAAACTATGATGTTCAGTAATATAGAATGAATATAAAATATAGCTACTTGTGGTTTAATTTAAAGATCTTCCGTACAGGTATAATTTATAATTCAGAAAATAACAGCTAAAGATTGAGGTTAATGTTTTAGTTGCTTCTAAAAAGGAATAAATGTTTGCATTTCAATTAATATCTGTAAAACTACTGCAGACACTATCAAAGGTGAAGAAAGGAATGGGATGTTCTTAGTAACTACAGATGCAATTATGAGTAAGATAAAAACTATAACTATATAATTAAACCATAAATATATAATTCTGGGGTTAAATCAAAAGGGGTAGTTTTCTGAGTCCAGAGGGCTAGGAATCTGGATTAACCCTTCCACTTAAAACTACTAATAATTCCAGATTTTTAATTTTGATTTTGGCTTACTTGTTCTGTGTTCTCTTTTATTTTTCATTAAAAACAAAACAAAAAAGTTTTTATTACAACATTTCAAATGTATCTTAACCACAGCATAGCCTTTACTCAACTTCAAAAATGATCAAATGCATGATGAAGTTTGTTTTCTCTATAACCCCATCTACTTTTTTTTTTTTACATATTATTTTAAAGCAAATTCCAGGAATCATTTCATTTCAACCATAAGTATTTAAACATTCGTTTTTCAAGATAAAAGTTTTTTGGTGAAAAACTTTTTTTAAATCTTTTTTTTTTTAAGTGAGAGGAGAGGAGATGGTGAGACAGACTCCCACATGCATCCCCCCACCCCCAGCCCCAACCGGTATCCACTGGGCAACCCTGTTTGGGGCTGATGCTCAAATCAGCTGAGCTATCCACAGCACCCCAGACCCACACTGGAACCAGTTGAGCCACTGGCTGAGAGAGGGGAAGAGAGAGAACAGGGAGTAGAGGGAAAGAGAAGCAGATGGTCACTTCTCTTGTGTGCCCTGACTGGGAATCGAACCCTGGAAACCAGGGTAATGCTCTATCCACTGAGCCAGATGGCCAGGGCCTAAAAAAATCTTAAGTGCACTCATGAGTTATAGAGAAAATAGAGATTATCAACCTGAAAAATTAAGTGAAAGCAAGAATTCAAAGAAATTTTACTCTAGAACATTTGCTGAACTCAGTAAATTTGCCTGTTGGTTTTCCTGCCTCACCGGCATAGATTACTGAAGGTAAAGACCTGAGACTGATCATAGAGAGAAGACTCCTAGGAGAGGCTGCCTCCGCAATTCTGGATTCCCAAAGAGATGCACTTTCAGTGCAAGGATAAACCAGAAGTACCCCCTCCCTCCTACCTGCTTCTGCCCTGCTCCTGTTGTTAGGGTACTGCAAGGAAAAGGAACTCCAAGGCACCAAATGGAGAGAGAGAAAAAATTTGGAGTCACAAGCCATTTCATGCACACATTTGTATCCTGAACTCATAAATATTTGTGCATTCTGCAAAAACATAAACTGAAAAAGTGATTTTAAAGTGATCTTTGACTAGAGATTACCCTAGGTTCCTGGCAGAAGCAAATGAATATCATTTCTGAAGGAACCTATCTTCATTCCAGACTTCATATCCACAAATGAAATCCCAAGGTAGATGAACAGTCAAAAATAACTAAACAGACAAGGAAACAAGGCATTCTGAACAGTAACCCACTGAAATAACTGACAATAGAAGCAGACTTAGAAGTACTTTAGGTAAGATTTTACTAGCAAATTGGAAACAGCTGATGAGAAAATGAGTAAACTGAAAATATGAAAAAAAATCATCCAGAATGCAATATGGAGGAAAAATAGGTACAAAATATAAAAGCTATCAGGAGTCATTTGAGGATCATGTGAGAAAGCCCACCATATATCTAATCATAAATCCACAAGGAGAATGAGAATAGGGATGAAACGATTTTAAGACATGATGTCTGAGAGTTTTCCAGAACTGATGAAAGGTGATAGCTCATAGATTGAAATGGCTTATCAAATCTCCAGCAGGATCAATTAAAAAATTCGTATCTGGACACATCATAGTGATATAGTAGCACATCAAAAGAAAAGGATCTTAAGAAGGATTAGTGTCCATAATACATAAGGAATTTCTGTGGCAGTAATAAGATAAGACAAAGAACACTGGGCAAATGATTTGATATGTACTTTACCAAAGAGAAAGTTTGAATGACCAGTAAACATGTACATCATGCAATTGGGTAAAATAATGAAATATTGTATATTCACCAAATTAACTAGAAAAGACTAGCAATACCAAGCAGTGGTAAAGAGACGTGTGAATTGGTATATACATTTTGGAGGAGTTTGGCAGCACCTAGTAATTCAAACATGTGCATACTTGTGATGTTGAACTTCTAAAAGTATTTCCAAGAGAAGCTCTCATTCATGTACTTGAGACATGTACAAGACTGTTTTTAGCAGCAGCATTATTCATAAAAACGGAAACAATTGTGGCTTATCCATTCGGTAGAGTATTACAGAGTAGAGAAAATTAGTTACTACACTTAAATTTACCAATGTGGGTAAATCTCATGAACATACTATTAAGCAAAAGAAGGTAAAACAAACAATATGATTCTGTTTAAACAAAGTTCAAAATAGACAAAACCAAATTATATTATTTAGGGATAAATAAGTGATTAAATAAAGGAAGTAAAGCAATGTTTATTATAAAATTCAGAATAGTAATTACCTTGGGGCTGAGGAAGGGGAGTGGAATATGGGAAGATTTTGAATTGCTGGCAATATTTTATTTCTGGACTGTGATGATTGTTTCATAAGTGTTGACCTTATTTTTTTCTTTAAACTACATATAGTATGTATGTATGTATGTGTGTGTGTGTGTGTGTATATATATATATTATATATATACATATATATATATATATATATATAGTATTATCAACCAAAAAGGTAAAGCCTTAAGAAGAAAAAACAAAGTAAATCCTGTATTACACTGAGCAGAATCTATGGTTGCTAAATGGGCAGAGTTACTTCATTAAAGATTAGAATTTATGAGTTCTGTAGAAAGGGCCAGTTATGGAAAAATATGATAACATGGAGAAAGGACAAAGAATCTTCTCTGATCTTGTAGAAAGACCTTCCTAAAAAAAATACAAGGCTTTTATTAGTAATAAAATAATTCTTTCCAGGGTAAATGATTTTTATTTTTACTGTATACTGAAAGCACATGCCTAGCTTTGTGTTATGACTCTTAGTTGTGTGATTTCAGGCAAATTAGTAACCTCTTTGTTCTTTAAGTTCTTTTACTGCCAAATGAGGACAGGAATAGTACCTATATATTTTGAGGAGATTAAATGGTAACATATATGAAGATCTTAGAATAGTGCTTACCATGTAAAGTGCTTAAATGAAAGCCTTAGCTGCTGTTATTACAGTAGTGGTCTTAGCAAATTTCATGTCCCTATCTTAGTTCTTTGGAACATCAATGCCTTGGTAATTAGAGAGTTATAGGGACTTTCTATGTCTGAATGTATGTGATAAAATAATCTTAATTTATATATCTTAATGGTTTTATCTCTGATAAGACTCTTCTTCATTCACCTTTAATTAGTCCTTCCCCTGTATATTGTAAATGTTGTGTTATTGTAGCGGCTGGCCCAGTTGGAATTAATTTTAGGGGAACTGGGCTCTATTTTGGCCCTGTCCTGACTGACCTTTGGCAAATACACCTCAATCAGATTTTTCTCTTGTAAAATAGACTGTGAAATCCTTTAAAAATATCACTGAGGTGCTTTAATTAATTTTTTAAGTCCTACAAAACAGTTTAATTAAAAAATATATATTACATTTATTTGATATGAATTTCATAGATGAAATATATAGATGAAGTTTTGTGTGGTTAATATGAAGAAAAGATTATGGTACTCTCAAGAATTTCTCAAACCTTAATTCTAATTCTTGATGAAATGGATTTTGTGTAGGCTATTTTATCTGATTAAAAATAATGAAGAAAGCAAATTTGAGTTAAATGAAATAATTGAGTTTCCCTTTTCACTGAGAAGTGTATGGGAATTCTTGAAGATCTCTCTATGAAGGGTATGTCATAAGCATAAATAATTTTGAGTTACTATGTAAACATAATTTTTGCTGTGTAAACAGAAAATATCGAATAGAAGGAAGTAATAGATGTGTATTAAAAATGACTTGTCGATGTGGGCTTTTTCCCTGGTGGTGTAGCTGGGAACTTCTCCACTTCACCTGGCAGCGCAGTACGGGCATTATTCCACCACAGAGGTTCTACTTCGAGCTGGCGTAAGTAGGGATGCCAGAACCAAAGTGGACCGAACGCCACTGCATATGGCAGCTTCTGAGGGCCATGCCAGCATAGTAGAGGTTTTGCTTAAGGTATGTGTTCTCTTTTTTTATACTTTGCTTTTGTCCACAGGCTTTATGGATTATTAGAGGGAGAAGAAAACTAGTTTTATTGATTTCTACTTCCCCCTCCCCCATGTTATCTCATTGTTGGCTGTAAGCATATCAAATGAAAATTATCTTAAAGTTTTTCTTTGTGGGGGACAAAACACTTCTAGGTATGTTTTTAGTTAAGTCAAACAATTGGTTTCTTAGGCCTTGATCTCTGGTGAGAGACTATAGAGTTTTGTCTTAAAATGCTAAAATGCTCATGGAAGAGGAATAGTACGCTTGGATAATTAACAAACAACTAATACAAATGGGGATTTTTCTCTAATCTTATAAATACCAAAGAGAAAACTCTGAAACTGAGAATGATAGACTTAGATATTCATGAACCTTTTTATTTAGCCTCTTTTTTAAAAAAATTTATTTTATTATTATTATTATTATTTTTTACAGAGACAGAGAGAGAGTCAGAGAGAGGGATAGACAGACAGGAACAGAGAGATGAGAAGCATCAATCATTAATTTTTTGTTGCGCATTGCGACACCTTAGTTGTTCATTGATTGCTTTCTCATATGTGCCTTGACTGTGGGCCTTCAGCAGACCAAGTAACTCCTTGCGTGAGCCAGCAACCTTGGGTCCAAGCTGGTGAGCTTTTGCTCAAACCAGATGAGCCAGTGCTCAAGCTGGCGACCTCAGGGTCTCGAACCTGGGTCCTCGACATCCCAGTCCAATGCTCTATCCACTGCGCCACCACCTGGTCAGGCTATTTAGCCTCTTAATCAGTGATTTTCAACCAGTATCTTACAAGAATTTTTAAAACATGAAGTACCTAACTATTTAGTCAGGGGCACTGACCTCTTTTCCCTTAGATTGTCAAATAAAAAAATGACAACAGCCAACACAACTATAGCCATCGAGTGTGAATAACCTTAAATATATGGGTTATATAATAGAGTTGCATAGTAAGGTTGTGTCTGATTGGTTAATTATAGTTACCAGAAATCCTTATATACAAGTATAGGCACCTGATTTTTTAAAAAGTCACTTTGGAGCAAGCAAAAAGGGTAGGTGATTACTATTATTATTATAATTTTTTTTGAAGTGAGAGGAGGAGCAACAGAGAGACAGACTCCCACATGCACCCCAGCTGGGTTCTACCCCGCAAGCTTTATCTTGGGCTGATGTTCAAATCAGCCGAGCTATCCTCAGCATCTGAGGCCAATGCTCAGACCAGTTGAGCCATCCTCAGCCCCGGGGCAATGCTGTAACCAACTGAGCCACTGCTTCTCTCCTCTCCACCTCTCCCTTTTCTCTCTCTTCCCCTCCTGCACTGGGAACAGAACCTGGGATGTCCATACACCAGGCTGATGCTCTATCCACTGAGCCAACCAGCCAGGGCCTAGTATTATTTTCTTATGTGAATCAATAAAAATTATACCTATTTTTTGTCAGATCAGCAAAAAAAACTAAACAAACACTTTTTGGTGCATGCAGAATTTTAGTAATTAATTTATGTGTGCCATGAGATGAAAAAGGTTGAAAATCTTTGTTATAGGTCAATCTGTCTAAAAGACATACAATGTAAGCCACAAATGTGAATCATGTATAATTCTAATTTTCAGTTTGCTACCTTAAAAAAAGTAAAAAGTAATTTTAATATATTTTATTTAACTCAATATGTACAAAATATCACTGCTACATGAAACCTATATAAAAATTGATATTTTACATCCTTATGTTGTTAAGTCTCTGAATTCCGGTGTGTATATACACATATAAAATGTGTGTATAGCTATTTGGTCTAGCTGTATTTCAGGTGCTTAGCCATAGGTGTCCAGCAGCTACCAGGTTGAACAGTATATCTCTAGGTGGCTTAATTTAAATTCTCTATATTGCACTGGTTTTGAAAGCAAAGGCTATTTTTGTGTAAATAAGGAACTAGAATTACAAAGGGTTTGGGAGCAGTGCTCATAGTTTTTTTTCACTTCCTCTGTTCTAGCCTTTCATACTCATAGCTGGGCGAGTGAAAAAATAACTGCTGCACTCCTAAGAAGTTAGAAGGAAGGCATTTAGGAAAGTCATCGTGATAGAAAATTAAGTGACAGATTAATGGTGATCCTGGAGCATATAGATTATTCAACATACAAAAAAATGGTTGATCATGTTTGTATCAAGTTCTTTAAAGTGTAATGTCTAGTATTTTTATTTTAGGAATTTTTAATATTTCATTCATCGTTTAGAAATCTCTTATTTTGAAATATTTTTGTAGCATGGTGCTGATGTCAATGCAAAGGACATGTTAAAGATGACAGCTTTACATTGGGCCACAGAACACAATCATCAAGAGGTGGTGGAGCTTTTAATCAAATATGGTGCTGACGTACACACGCAAAGTAAATTTTGTAAAACTGCATTTGATATTTCAGTAGACAATGGGAATGAAGATTTAGCAGAGATATTACAGGTAACTTTTGGCTTTTAATTTAAGAAAGTAACAAAAAGTTCTGTCTTATGGATGATTTAAACCAGGGGTCCCCAAACTACGGCCCGCGGGCCACATGCGGCCCCCTGAGGCCATTTATCCGGCCCCCACTGCACACCCAGAAGGGGCACCTCTTTCATTGGTGGTCAGTGAGAGGAGCATAGTTCCCATTGAAATACTGGTCAGTTGGTTGATTTAAATTTACTTGTTCTTTATTTTAAATATTGTATTTGTTCCCGTTTTGTTTTTTTTTTACTTTAAAATAAGATCTGTGCAGTGTGCATAGGGATTTGTTCATAGTTTTTTTTATAGTCTGGCCCTCCAATGGTCTGAGGGACAGTGAACTGGCCCCCTGTGTAAAAATTTTGGGGACCCCTGATTTAAACTATAACTTGTCGCCTTTCATTCTGGACTTAGTTATTTTGAACAGGCCTTTTCTTCTTTTACTTTCTTTTTGTTTATTTTTAATTTTCCTGATTTTAAGACTATAGTAACCTCAGAAGATTAGCTAAGCCTATTAGGTTCCTGAATTTTTTTAGACATTTTACTCTATTAATTGTTTTTGTTGCATTCCATATGGTTTGGATATCATACGGTGTTTCAAAGTCTGTTATACTGTCACTAAACAACTGTCATAATGCCCTCTGAGTGAGTGAGCGAGTCTTTATTATTCTGATTGGTTTCTTTTATTTCTCACCATTCTCAGAAAAATCTTTTTGTGAGCATTGTATTTACGGCTTTTGGGCAAGTTTTTCTAATAACCAACATTCTCTTTTCTTTAGCTAGACAACATTGATGTAAATTATCTTCTTTACTTACTGCCTCTTCTTGCACATCTTTTTGTTATCCTTCCCAATAAAACTCTTTTCTGAGACCATCTGCTTACTTCAGCTGGTTACTTAAAAATGATTTTTCCCAGTCTTCTTCCAACTCTTTTACTCCTAGGAATGCAGTTTGGGGTTAGGGTTAAAGATGCAGAACAATTAATTGGGAAGGACATGCTTTAGATATGTAGCATTACAGATTACTGGCTATAGTTGAGGAAATAATTTGATTTAAATAATGTAATTTCTGTAGTCACAGGGAAGCAGCTGTGTTCTTGAAACCTTTCAGATACCCATGTCTCCTTTCATGGGTTTTGCTGCTTTACTAATGGGAATTTAGGATATAAATTCATACCTTTGGTTTACCACTGTATTCTCAGTAGACCATAGAGAAAAGATACCCATTTTTATGATCTTAAATTACAGATATTTTTTATATTTGTGTTTTGTACTACATTAAGAACCTGTGCTATATGTTCTGGTTATAATTCTGAAAACACTGGTGATTTGTCCCCCAGATTGCTATGCAGAACCAAATCAACACAAACCCAGAGAGTCCTGACACTGTGACGATACATGCTGCAACCCCGCAGTTTATCATTGGACCTGGAGGGGTGGTGAACCTAACAGGTCTGGTATCTTCAGAAAATTCATCCAAGGCAACAGGTATTGAGATGCATATAGGATAGCTGTTGGGATTTTAAGCTGTAGTAGGTATTCATCCTTTTGAGAAAAGACAGTTGGAGAATGAGGGTAAGAATATTTCAGCTATCTTGTTTTTTTTTTAGTATAATTGGCAAAACACCAAATTTTTATGAGAAAATAAAGAAAGGTGATATTACAAAAAAGATAATGCAACATTATCTTCTAAAAACTAATGCTATCCAAGCTTGTTTTTCACAAAACTAATATTATACAGACTTCATATATGAGTCGGATAAAGTAAAACAGAGTATCAGTTAAGATCCCTAAAAATTCAAATCTGTTTTCTCTTTTCTCATAGATGAAACGGGTGTGTCTGCTGTTCAGTTTGGAAACTCCTCCACATCAGTATTAGCTACATTAGCTGCCTTAGCCGAAGCATCTGCCCCCTTGTCCAATTCTTCAGAAACTCCAGGTTAGAAAAACAAGTCAAATGTGTACATTAAAAGTTGATGATTCAAATATTGACAAAGGCCAGGAAGGTAACACAGAAGGTCAAAGTGGGCATGTGGAGATCATGGCCTCTGAAGAGCGTGGGCCAGGCAGGGAGGCAGCAGCGACTGGGACCCGCTGACTCTGCTGTGTGCTCAGTACTGCCAGAGTCTGCCTTTGCATGGGATTGTAAAAGGATAGTAAATCTTGCTAATTAATTAAAGTTTAATTAAAATTAAAAAACAAACTCATGTAGTTCACAGAAAACATGTCTGTGTACCCAATTTTGACTTTGTTTTACTGACTTTTTGTATAGATAAATATATGTGAATTTGTTGTCTTTCATAACTTTCTATTTTTGTCAGTTCTGTTAGAACAACAAAAAATCTTTAACGACTGACAGAACTAGGAAATAGTATACCAAGACCACTATTTAGGAATGACAAACAGTATTAATACTCGGTTTAGATCAAGTTTACCTTTATATTTATACTTAACCAATATAGTTCTTGCTATATATACTTATTGTGTAAGCAAAATACATTTTTAGTTAGGAAATTAAAAATCTCCAAAATTATTCTTCTTACTGTAATTTAAACCATTATATTTGGACTAGAAGATCTCATTTAATCTTCACCAAAAAGTTTGAAGGTAGATATTATTGTATTTGATTCTTTAAAGTGCTATTGATCAAAAGATACGGTTTTTCAAGGCAGAGAAAACCTACCTATCTCTTTCGTTTCTTTGTCTTTTTCTCACTCTCTTTTTCTACAAACTTGGGATAATAAATTTTTATCCATTCACCAGCTTCTCTAGCATCATGATTATTGCTTGAGTCTAAGGCTTTTAGATTTGAGAGACTTAAGATTTTTCTGAATTGCATTTGGCTGTTAGCAATTACAGTGTGGACAGCATCACATTGACATGCTGCTTTTATAACCTACGCCTAGATTTTTTTTCTTTAGCACCTTTGTAATTACTTAAGCATATCAAAGAAGATTAATTTTGTTGGTGGTTTCTATTTGGTTAAACTTGCAAATTTTCTAATAAGAAAAAGATGTGAAAAATTTTCTAATAAGAAAAAGGTTAGAAAAAACTTTTTTCCTTTTTTTTCTTCTTTTTTTCCAAGTGAGAAGAGGGGAGATAGAGAGACGGACTCCCACATGTTCCCTGGCTGGAATCCACCTGCAACCCCCGTCCGGGGCCAATGCTCGCAGCCGAGCTGTTATTAGCACCTGAGGCAGAGGCTCCACAGAGCTATCCTCAGTGCCTGGGCCAATGTGCTCGAACCAATCAAGTCATGGCTGTGGGAGTGGAAGAGAGAGAGAGAAAGAGAGAAAAAGAAGGGGAAAGGGTGGATAGCAAATGGGCGCTTCTCCTGTGTGCCCTGACTGGAATCGAACCCAGGACATTCACATGCTGGGCCAATGCTCTACCATTGAGCCAATCCAGGACCGAAAAAATTTTTAGGTTATGGGAATTCCTATGAGATTGTATATTTAACAGATGCCGATCAGTGAGCATTGATAAATTTGTGGTTTAAAGAAAATTAACATTACCTTTGTTTATTAAAAAAATGAAATTGTTTCAGAGTAATAAATGTAGTTACCTACTTAAACTAAGGGAATAGGTGCTTTTTTAGTTACTGCTAAGTTAAGTAGTTATTTACTATATTGCTAGATGCTCCATCATTAAGCTTGATAATTTTAGGAATTATATATATATTTTTTACTTTTTACTGATATTTTATCTTCTTTCACCATGTTATCTAATTTGCAATCTAGTTTGGGCTACTTACTCTCTTTAGTATTTTATATTGATTTTTGAGAGAAAGAGAGAAAGATCGATTTGTTGTTCCACTCATTCATGTACTCATTGGTTGATTCTTGTATGTGCCCTTGACTGGGGATTAAATCCGCACCTTTGGTGTGTTGGTTGATGCTCTTACTGACTGAGCTACCCAGCCAGGGCCTCTTTAGCTTTATTTGATTTGTTGCAGTTGGTACCTTGCCAGTTAAGAGATTTAGCATCTAAAAATGATGTATAAGTTCTATGGATTTAGGTACAATTGAACATTTCTTTTGACTGGCAAGATTGCAGAGGTTCTGTTAAAGTATACTTTTTTCCCCCTCTTTTGCTCTTCACTAATTTTGGAAAAAGCAAGTATATTCCTGGAACATGCATATTTGAAGTGTTCTCAGAGTATATTTTCCTGTGTGTGAAACTAAAGGGATTAAACATGTGATTGCTGATTTCTTTATTTTAGGCCAGCCCATATTTTAAGGTACCTGAGGATATATTCTATGCTAAGTTCAACTCCTGCTATGCTCAGAAACACAATTTTGAGCTACTGGTGATTCACTGCTTGTTAATGCCATTTCTTACTATATCTCTTCCAGAGCTCTCAAAACTTTCAAAATCCTACAGGTACTATACATCAGGGAGGTTTTTGTTTCCTTACAAGGTTTTAAGCTTTGAACTTAGATGACTTACCTTCAGAAGTAGAATGGTTAGGCAGCTCCTTTGGAGTCAGCTCTTAGCTGCTGTTTTTCCAAAAGATTGTCAACAAATTTAAAGTTTAACATATTCCAACCTAGGAATGTAAGAAGGAGACTAAAGCCAGAGAAAAGGTGAGGGGAGAGTTACTATTAGTAGGAACCTATAATCTTGGTAGAGAAATGAGAAATAAACGTGTGAAAAGCCAAAGAGTAGGTTAAAATGTTTAGAAATTGTTATATCAGAGAATGTAAATAAATTATTTAGACAGTTGTTGTTATTCAAAGGAAAGAGATGACTTTTAGCTGGTGTTGAGGGCACAGGGTGAGTGGATTGGGTAGGGCCTTATGAAAATGGACAGTATTTAGGGATTTAAATAGATGGGAACTTGTTCCAACTTTTCCATATTTGAAGTTATTCCAAAATGAACGTACAGAAAAGTAAAAGTTTTCTGTTGGGCTTCACAGTTGTCTTCTTCCTCAGGAGGAAAACCATCAGCATGTAGTACACTGTTAATAAGCAGAGGCAAGCCTATCTTTTTTACCAAAGCTGACAGGCCACTCTATTACAGGTAGTTCCTATTTGAAAAATCAAAATTGAACGAAGCTGGGGTTATTACAATACCTGACTTCAAATTATATTATAGAGCCACGATAATCAAAACAGCATGGTATTGGCAGAAAAATAGACAGTCAGACCAATGGAACAGAATAGAAAGCCCAGAAATAAAACCACATGTAGATGGTCAAATAATTTTTGATAAAGGGGCCAACCACACACAATGGAGAAAAGAAAGCTTCTTCAACAAATGGTGCTGGGAAAACTGGAAAGCCACATGCAAAAGAATGAAACTCGACTACAGTTTGTCCCCTTGTACTAAAATTGATTCAAAATGGATCAAAGACCTAAATATGAGACCTGAAACAATAAGTCACATAGAAGAGAACATAGATACTAAACTCATGGACCTTGGTTACAAAGAGCACTTTATGAATTTGACTCCAAAGGCAAGGGAACTGAAGGCAAAGATAAATAAATGGGACCACATCAGACTAAGAAGTTTTTGCACAGCAAGAGAAACTGACAACAAAATAAACAGCCAGCCAACTAAATGGGAGTTGATATTTTCAAACAACAGCTCAGATAAGGGCCTAATATCCAAAATATACAAAGAACTCATAAAACTCAACAACAAACAAGCAAACAATCCAATAAAAAAATAGGAAGAGGACATGAACAGACACTTCTCCCAGGAAGAATTACAAATGGCCAACAGATATATGAAAAGATGCCGATCTTCATTAGCTATTAGAGAAATGCAAATCAAAACTATAATAAGATACCACCTCACACCTGTTGGATTAGCTATTATCAACAAGACATAATAATAAGTGTTGGAGAGACTGTGGAGAAAAAGCAACCCTCATCCACTGTTGGTGGGAAAGTAAAGTAGTACAACCATTATGGAAGAAAGTATGGTGGTTCCTCAAAAAATTAAAAATAGAACTACCATATGACTCAGCAATTCCTCTACTGGGTATATACTCCCAAAACTCAAACACACTGGTACGTAAAGACACATGCAGCCCCATGTTCATTGCAGCATTGTTCACAGTGGCCAAGACATGGAAACAACCAAAAAGCCCTTCAATAGATGATTGGATAAAGAAGATGTGGTACATAGATACTATGGAATACTACTCAGCCATAAAAAAATGATGACGTTGGGTCATTTACGACAACATGGATGGACTTTGATAACATTATACTGAATGAAATATGTAAATCAGAAAAAACTAAGAACAATATGATTTCATACATAGGTGGGACATAAAAATGAGACTCAGGGACATGGACAAGAATGTGGGGTTACGTGGAGGGGAGGGAGAAAAGAGAGGGAGGGGAAGGGCACAAAGAAAACCAGATAGAAGGTGACAGAAGACAATTTGACTTTGGGTGATGGGTATGCAACATAATCAAATGTCAAAATAACCTGCAGATGTTTTCTCTAAACCTATGTACCTTGATTGATCAATGTCACCCCATAAAATTAAAATATATATATTAAATAGTTATTTATTCAGATAATTGTGACTAGTGTTACATATAAAGAACACAGGGTTTTAACCTAGTCTGGTGGATCAGAGAATCTTCCCAGAGGAAGAGAAATTTAAACTAAAAATTAGATCAGAATTAGTGGAGCAGAATTGGAGGAAAACATTTTAGGAAGAGGGACACATGAAGCTTTTGTGGCAGGAAAGAGCTTGTCCTTTCAGGGGACTAAGAGGCCACAGAGGCTGAGCCCAGTGAGTGGGAGAGTAATTCACTTTGGTTAAGATTATTCAGTATAGCCTGACCAGGCGGTGGCGCAGTGGATAGGGCGTCGGACTGGGATGTGGAGGACCCAGGTTTGAGACTCTGAGGTCAGCAGCTTGAGCGCGGGCTCATCTGTTTTAAGCAAGGCTCACCAGCTTGAGCCCAAGGTCAAAAAAGAAAGAAAGAAAGAAAGAAAGAAAGAAAGAAAGAAAGAAAGAAAGAAAGAAAAGAAAGAAAGAGAAAGGAAGGAAGGAAGGAAGGAAGGAAGGAAGGAAGGAAGGAAAGGAAGGAAAGGAAGGAAAGAAAGAAAGAAAGAAAGAGAGAGAGAGAGAGAGAGAGAAAGAGAGAGAGAAAGAGAGAGAGAAAGAGAGAAAGAAAGAGAGAAAGAAAGAGAGAAAGAAAGAGAAAGAAAGAGAGAGAGAGAAAGAGAGAAAGGAAGGAAGGAAGGAAGGAAGGAAGGAAAGGGAAAGGGAAAGGAAAGGAAAGAAAGAAAAGAAAGAAAGAAAGAAAGAAAGAAAGAAAGAAAGAAAGAGAAAGAAAGAAAGAAAGAAAGAAAGAAAGGAAAGGGAAAGGGAAGAAAGAAAGAAAGAAAGAAAGAAAGAAAAGAAAGAGAGAGAGAGAGAGAAAGAGAGAAAGAGAGAAAGAGAGAAAGAAAGAAAGAAAGAAAGAGAGAGAGAAAGAGAGAAAGAAAGAAAGAAAGAAAGAAAGAGAGAGAGAGAGAGAAAGAGAGAAAGAGAGAAAGAGAGAAAGAGAGAAAGAAAGGAAGGAAGGAAGGAAGGAAGGAAGGAAGGAAGGAAGGAAGGAAGGAAGGAAAGGAAGAAAGAAAGAAAGGAAGAAAGAAAGAAAGGAAGAAAGAAAGGAAGAAAGGAAGAAAGAAAGAAAGAAGAAAGAAAGAAAGAAAGAAAGAAAGAAAGAAAGAAGAAAGAAAGGAAGAAGAAAGAAAGAAAGAAAGAAAGAAAGAGAAAGAAAGAAAGAAAGAAAGAAAGAAAGAAAGAAAAGAAAGAAAGAAAGAAAGAAAGAAAGAAAGAAAGAAAGAAAGAAAGAAAGAAAGAAAGAAAGAAAGAAAGAAAGAAAAAGATTATCCAGTATAGGACTTTAAAATGATTACTTTGGCAGGCTCTGGAAGGAAATTTAGTTTGGAGTCTAATGCGGTCAGCCAGGGAAGAGATAATGGTAGCATGGATTAGGATTTGGCAAAGAGATAATGAGAAATGAATAGATTTGTAAATCATTTGGAATATAGAATCAGAAGTTATAATTGGTTAAATAAGGGCTATATATCTGTAGTAGTCCTCTATTGATTTAGCTTTATTTAGCCTTATTCTTCCCTTGTGGTCTAGCTATATAATTATCTTGTAAAGACATCTATGACCACCCTTAACTAATTGTTAATAAGGTAGTTTTTCCAAAGGTGTAACGTATCTGATGGCTCTTTCCTTCCTTTCTCCTAATAGAGAAATTTGAATCAGGTCCCCTTTACATATAGTTCTTTTGTTTGTTCCTAAAATGGAGCAGTAAAAGTGTTTTGGCTTTATGGAATAAGTTTTATAAGATTGTTTTGTTTTGCTATTTTGTTTTCAGTTTCAACTGTAGGCATAATATTTTGAAATGTTATTTTTACTTCAATGAACATAGTTTATTGTTGAAATAGTTATAGAATTTTCAATCTTTTAGAATATCTTAAAGATAGTTTTTTCCTGTCTTTGAATATTATATATGTATTGATTAATACTCTTCAAAAATTTTAGGCTTTTTGTTTATTCTCATGTTTCAACATTTCACTATTGGGGATTAGGGTTTCTTGGGGGTACTTTGTTTTCCCATGTAATTATGTGTCTAATATAATTTTTTCTTAAATTTCTTATCACAGCACAACTTTAAAAGAAAGCTTTTTAGATGAAAGGCAAGAACTATATTATTTTAATGACAGTCATTGCAAATAGCGCAAAGATGAAAGTTCTTGCATTGTGCCTTGATTGTGTGTGATCTCAGAAATTTTTTGCATATTATTATGCTTTAAAATATTCAGTCAGAGTGAACATTTATTTTTTATATGGATATTTTTTTTAAAAAAAATCAAAGCATAGTTCATGTGTTTGAAAACCTTAGTAGTTAGTTGTTTTATTGAATTTATTACTATTTTCTGCCCTATATGTCATTTGATAATTCTCTTCCTGAAATTTTCTTAAGTGCTTGGTGATAAAGCTTAATTATGGTTTAAGACAAACAAAAATAAGAGAACTCAAAACATCAAGGTTGTTTGCATTTTGAGTATTATCTTCTGCAGTTTGTGTTGTGTCCTTGATTATGGAATAAAACAGTCACAGAGTTGCAGCCAGGTCTGTTGCCGTGAGAGCATCCTTGGAAACTAGGGTCCCAGTACTTACCTTCCCTTAAAAAAAAAAGTAGTTTATATATATATTTAGGGCATCTCTGTGTCTTCGGTAAGTCCTGTGGTCATTGATATCCATGATGTTTTGCTGGGAGTTGGTAGCAACTTAGTATGGTTCAGAGCAACTGAGTAGCTGAATAGTAGCACTTGTGGAGAGAATGTTTTTTTAAATTATACTCTTGGTAAAGAGTTGCCTCAGATAACATGTTTGAAAAAATGTATCATTTAGAAATAGTTTGTATGTCATTTTTTTCAGAATTAGTTATATTAAAACATTTTTTATGTGGACAGTTTTCAAACCCATAGGAAAATTAGATGAACTTTATACCTTTCGCCTGTATTCACCAATGGTTAACATCTGGCTACAACTGCATGTTCTCTCTCTCTCTCTCTCTCTCTCTGTCTCTTCACACACACACACACTGTGATTTTGCCGAATTATCTGAAAGGCTGCAGACCTCATGACACTTGATCCTTTAATACATACTTCAGCATGCATCTCTCATGAATAAGGACAGCCTTTTACATATTCACATTTCCATTATATTTCCTAAATGCATCAACATTAATTTAGTAACATTATTGACATATGGTCAGAATTCAAGTTTCCCTAATTATGCCTTTTAAACTCTGTTTTTCATCCAGGATCCAGTCAAAGTTATTGGGTCTCTTTAGTCTCTTCCAATCTAGGACACTCTTCCTGCCAGTGTTTTTTATGCATCGAAATCTTTGTAGAGTCTAAGCCGATTGTCTGCAGGATCACCCACATTTTAGATTCATTTGTTTCTTAATAACTAGATCTGGCCGTGATTGTAGAGGTTAAAAAAAAAAAAAGAAAAAGAAAAACACTAGATCCAAGACAGACCTTTCCAGGAAGAACACGGTGATATTTTGTAACCTCCTATTGTGTCACATGAGGAGGTATGCAGTGTCAGGCTGTTGGTGATGCTGGGATGGTGAGAGCTGTGACGCCAGGTCTTTATAGGCACATTTCCCCCTTTCTGACCAATACTAATCTTTGGGGTGACTCCTTGAGAAGATTTAAGTATCTTGTTTCCTTAAAGCATTTCAATGATGGATTTAACATCCTTTCAGATGTTAAATGATAAGTTTGAGGGGTTACAACGATAATTTTTCTTATTTTGTTAATTAGATGTCATCCTATCAAGATGATCTTTCCTCTTTTCCCCTTTCCTATTTCATTACATATTATCTTAGATAAATGGATTTTCAAAAATTCAGTGAGTTATAATTAATTACTGTCATTCCTTTTGATGCTATTTTATTGAAGTATAACATATACAGAAGATTACATAGATCTTAAGCATACAGTGTAATGAATTATCACAAAGTGGTCATTCCTGAATGTATAATCATTATTCAGTTCATAAATGGAAAGGGCCAGTATGTATTTTGTGTCTGATTTACATCCCTCAGCATGGGTTTTTTAGATCAGATTTATTCATATTTTGCAATTAGTCACCAAAAATTGCTGTATGGTACATGTATGAATGTACCAAGTTTATTCATTCTACTTTTGATGGATATCTGATTTGTTTCAAGTTTTTACTATGTATGTATGTATGTATGTATGTATGTATTGGGCATGCGCCCCAACTGGGATCTACCCTGCAAACCGCCTCCCAGGCAATGCCCATCTGGGGCTGCTGCTCTGTTGCTCAGCAACTAAGCTATTTTAGCATCTGAAGCAAGGAAATGGAGCCATCCCTCAGTGCCTGGTGCCAACTGCAGGAGGGGAAGGGGGAGAGAGACATAGAGAGAGAGAGAGAGAGAGAACGTGACAGAAGGGGAAGGGTGGAGAAGGAGATGGTAGCTTCTCCTGACCAGAAATTGAACCTGGGACTTTCACACGCTGGGCTAACCCTTGACCACTGAGCCAGCTGGCCAGGGCCAATTTTTGATTATTTAAAGTGAAGCCACAATGAGTTCTCCTGTGTTTGTCTTTTGGAATCAGTAGTTGGTCATAGAATTGCCTATAGGAAAAGATTTTGGCAGTATTGTGATTTCTTCACCCAAACAAATTCAGAGGTACTGTTTTCAGATACTAGAATCCTTTCTCAACCTCTTGTAAAATAGGTATTAAGAGCATAGTTTTGGATATTACTGATGTAAATGTTATTATATAATATAGTATAATAATTCTATAACATTAAAATATGTTATACTTAATATGTTGATTAACTATATTATTCACATGATACCAAATTGGCATGCCACTTATTATCAAGGGAACCTCCGCTCACATAATACAAATAGGGAATACTGTTTATTCTGGCTATTTTAAAAATACAAATTTTTACGTTTCATTGGATTTGGAAATATTTTATCAACTCATATGTAAATGGAGTATAGTCACATATAAAATTACCTTTTGGATTGTGGAATTTTATTAAACAGGTGTATGTAACCTTTGTCATATTTGTGACCGTAGGAGATATAAATTTTGTACCTCATATAACTAAATGAAGAGATTGTTTATTTTAACACAATAAATAGTTGACACTTACTGTGAATTGCCAGACTTGTAGTCATAGTGTTTACATAGATATGTATAGCACTGCTGGAGACTACAGTTTAAAACCATGTAAAAGCTTTTTTTGTATAAGAAAGAAGCAGGGTAAGCAAAGGTACTAAAGTAAAAAGAAGCTTCTGTTTATACTTATAGATATGTTCACTGATTTCCACATATGTATTTTCTTTCCAGTAGTGGCTACGGAGGAAGTAGTTACTGCAGAATCTGTGGATGGTGCAATTCAGCAAGTAGTGAGTTCAGGGGGTCAGCAAGTCATCACGATAGTCACAGATGGAATTCAGCTTGGAAATTTGCACTCCATTCCAACCAGCGGAATAGGTCAGCCCATCATTGTGACCATGCCGGATGGACAGCAAGGTTGGTAGTAAGCATTTACATAAAGTTTGTGTTTATTCTCAATTTGCAGGAAATTCCGTTTTTCAGAGCATTTATTTTTGCCTTAAGTTTGATTTTTGTAATCCTTTGCAGAAGGCTTAATTGCCTAATTTTATTTGCTTAAGCTAATATGAACATTAGCTTGTTTTCTCTGAGTAAATATCAGGTAGAAAGAAGAATTGGCCCCAAAGCATTCTGTTTGGAAAATGAGCTTAAATAAATAATTCAAAGTCAGCGTGGGTCAATAATTTCTGAGGCCATTTAATGCAGTTCTGATATCATGTGAGCTTTTAAAAATACCATGTAAGAAAAAGCTTCTGAAAAAAATGTTGAACTTAAGACTTGTAGTAGGAATGTGGTGGCAACTTTTAGCAGCATTGTTGATAATTCTCCCATTTTTTTTCTCTCTTGGAAATCACAGAAAGCTATAAGCTGGATGCAGCTGAAGTCCCAGCTACATTTTCAGTGAATCTAAAAGGCTGAGAAAGCCACAGAATTCCATATTTTAAGTATTGCCCCAAACATCTAAGACCATTACAACCAGGGCAAGAGAACTCTCATGAAAACCCACAATGGTGCATCAAGCAAAGAAAGGGCTGAACTCAGAAATCAGCAGTAAATATACACTCCAGAAAGACAGGGCTCAGAAGGAATAGCAAGTGTGGCCAGCAGGGCTAAGATAGAATAGGGCGTGAAAAGTGGAGGAAGCAGGATGAGAAGGTGCAGAAAGTTCTTAGCTGAGCAAGCATCAACCTGCATCTAGGTCCTGAAAGAGGCAATTAGTATGTGTACACATACAGCCTTTTAGCAAATGACTACGATTGCAGAGACTATGTCTCGTTATGGCCAGTGAAGGAGTTACAGAAGGGACAGGCTGAGGTGGACATTCTCCTAAGCTGTTTGGTTTTGTGATAGACACTCTGGGAAAGAGTTTGCCATTGTAGCAGGAGAGGAGGAAACCCTTAACCTGCGAGCCTGAGAGGGGCTTTTCCTGTTCTGCAGAAATCCGCTGCTCCTGCTGTCTAGGATTTGGATCAGGTCCAGGTGCTGTTGCAAAGCTTTCAAGAACTAATTCTAATTATGCGGAAAGTATTTGTATCAAAAGTGTGTAGCATTGTTTCCAAAATTCGACATTTATACAGAGGAATCTCTTTGATGAACACATGGAAACAAACTCAGTTTTGGATGGGAAGACTCAATGTCATGAAGCTCTCGATTCTTCCTGAGTTAATTTATAAGTGTAATGTGATATTTAAAAAAGATTGTATTAATTTGCTAGGGCTGCCCTAACTAAAACACCACAGACTGGGTGACTTGAACAACAGAAACTTATCTTCTCATAGTGCTGGAGGTTTGGAATCTAAGATAAAGGTGTGGGCAGTTTTGGTGTCTTCTGAGACCTTTCTCTGTGGCTTGCAGATGGCTGCCTTCTTGCTGTGTCTTCACATGGTTGTCCCTTGTCTGTGTGTACTGCCTGTGTCCTGATCATCTCTTTGTTTAAGGACACCAGTCATATTGGATTAGGACCCACCCAAATGGCCCTATTTTACCTTATTCACCTCTTTAAAGTCCCTATCTCCAAATACGGTCACATTCTGAAATCCTAGGGATAAGGACTTAAACATTTGAACTTTGAGGAGATACAATTCAGCCCATAACAAAGACCAACAGGTCTTTTCTGAAAGTAGCCAAATAAATTCTAAGTTTATAAGAGAGGACAGAAGAAGAAAAAGAAATGAAACTCTGGAAAAGAAGAGCAATAAGAGGAACCTACTGAATATTTAAGTAAACTTTTCAAGAATCTGTGATTTAAAAATGTGTAACTAACATATGAACATATACTCTGTGTGGACAGTTCAATGAAACAGATACAAGGTTCTCAAATTCTTGAGTTAATTTATAAATATAATATGAGTTAAAAGAAATAAACTCTTTAATGCTTATTATTTCTAATGTTTTTACCATTTTTACTTACGTTTACATTTATCAATGACAGTTTTAATGTTTTAGCAGAAAACACTAAAGACTATGGAACAATTGTAATTGTCTTTGTTGTTTGTTAAGATTGTTTTGCATGGTTTCAGTTTGCACAATTTTGTGGCCTCATTCTGCTGTGTGAAGCAAGGACAGCCTCTCCACATACAATTTACGTTTATATAAAGAGATGCTAAACATTCGGACAAAGTCTAACAAACCAATAGTGAAACAATAAAAAAAAAGACAACATTCATTTTAATTAATTAATTAATTTCCCTTCTAATTGAATTGATTTGGGTGACACTGGTTAATAAAAATATACAGGTTTCAGGTGCCCAATTCTACAACACATCATCTGTATACTACTGTATTGTGTGTTCACCACCCCAAGTCAAGTCTCCCTCAGCATTTATCCCCCTACCCTCCTCTACTCTCCCCACCTCCTCTCCTTTTGGCAATCACCACACTGTCAGACAGCATTCATGTGTATCCATACATTGTTACGCAGCTAAATAAAGTTCTTTATGTACTGATGAACGATGCCTTAGATATATAGAGTAGAAAGAGCAATTGCAAAATGATGTATCTATTGTATGTATGTTTTATATGTATGCTATCTTTTGTATAAGAAAAATGAGAATGTATGTTCATGTTTGTTTTTATATAAATGAACACAAGAACAGTACACAAGAAACCAATAAAAATGATTATCTGTGTTAGCAGGAATGAATTGAGACCTCCAAATATGCTTGTTAATATTGTTTTGATTTTGATCCATGTAAATGAATGTTATACACAATATTTTAAAAAGTAAGTACGTACTTAATGAGTAGTTTGTAGTAAAGCAAGAAGGCGAAAACAAATATGGACAATCTCAAGAAAAATCAATTTTTGGAATGTATTTATTTTAGATGAGTTGTATCAACAATGTCAGCTAGTTTTATTTCTACTAAATCTTTCTCAAAATGAAGTAATGTATACATTTTTTTTTCATTTTAGTATTAACAGTACCAGCAACAGACATTGCTGAAGAAACTGTTATAAGTGAAGAACCACCAGCTAAGAGACAATGTATCGAAATAATTGAAAACCGGGTGGAATCTGCAGAAATAGAAGTAAGGAGTCTTTTACCCGGTGTGTTTTGCTGCAGTCATCCAAAATAAATTCAATTTGCTTTTATTTTTTTGTCTTTTATATTTATTATTGACATTATTGTTTTGATACAGAAAATACATAGTATTATTTTGTTTAATTTTTGCCTTATACATATAGCAAGTTCTCAATAAATAAATATTGAATGAATGAATGAGTGAGTGAAGAATTTGTTTGTAACAAAGTCTGCCATCCTAGTAACACTGGAATGTCTTTGGTTCTTGCACTCCATCCTTTATTTTCCGTTAAATCTCCATACATCATCCTCACAAGTCACTAAAGAAAATACCATTATTATATTGACTAAAAATTTTTTTCTCTTTCAAAAGTGAAATGCAGTTGTCTATTTGAGCTGGAGGGTTCTCTTAAAGAAGGATTGATATTGGTGCTGGCCGGTTGCTCAGTGGATAGAGCATTGGCCTGGCATATAGATGTCCTGGTTTGATTCCCGGTCAGGTCACACAAGATAAGTGACCATCTGCTTCTCTCCCTCATCCTCTCCCCCTTTTCTCCCTCTTCCCCTCCTGCTAGTTTACTTGGTTTGATTGTGGCCCTGGGCGCTTAGGATTACTCAGTTGGTCTGAGTGCATCAGCCTCAGGTGCTAAAAATAGCTTGGTACTAGAGCATCAGCCCAAGACAGGGTTGCTGGGTGGATCCTGGTTGGAGCACATGTAGGAGTCTACCCCGCTATCTCCCCGCCTCTCACATAAGAAAAAAAGGAGATTGATATTTATAAACTGGGTTATCTATTATAAAGCTATGGATAACTACTTATTTTTAGCTATTAAGTCCTTTAAGGAAATTAAATTTAGACTAGGTATTGATAGGATTCAACATTTTTACCCTCTCTCAAACTAGGTTGTAAATGTAAACCAGTGTGTAAGTGTAACCAAAGCTCAGTTACTTCTTAGGTTTTTCTCTCACAGGACTGTTAATAAAATTATATCCCCCATATTTGATATTAGCTTATATCAAGTGAAAATAAAATTATTCAGAAAGTCACTTTGGAGTATTTTGAGAATTGAAAAAGTTACATATTCATTTTACACAAAAGCATAATATCTGATATATGTGAGTAGTCGATGTTAGTGAATAATTAAGGTTCTTGTTATAGATAGCATTTGAAAAAAGAAAAAACCCTAAAAGGCACCATAATTCTGAGGACAATTAGACAATATCCTTGCCCAAATTCATGTAAATATAAAACTGGTATATCTTTGGCCACAATCACAAAGCATTTTTGAGTTGAAAAGATTATCTGGGTCATGGGGTAACTAGAATATTTGATAAAATTATCACTTCAATTATTTGAGGGGGTTTTATTTCAAAATTTAAAGTAATATTCTGTATATTTAAGTTTTATTCACAAACTAACAATTTGTTCTATTGAACAGTATTATATAGTTATTACAGTATTTAGTAATCTTTTAAATATTTTTTTTCCTTATATGTCACATGATCTTTTTGTCTGGCATGTAAGGTAAAAAGTATTTTGTCATGCACTGTGCTTTAATTATTTAATAACATTATTTTTAAATTACTTGAATTTTTATTAAACATAAACTTACTAAATTCAATCACTTGTATTTTTAAAACATTGAATGTGCATCCTGAACCTTTATTTACCTAATGTGAGAGTCGCTGTTTTTCCTCAAAGTTCCACCTGGTTCTTTACAATCTTTCAGAGACCAGACAGAATAATTGCAAATAACGGGAAAGTATGAATTGAGGTGTGTAAATTAACTAGAACCAAGGAGATAGCACTTCAGGGGATAGAGGGTTTTCTGGCTTTTTTTTTTTTCCCTTAAGTTTTTCCATTGATAGGGAAGGAGAGAGGTAGGGGGACATCAACTTGCTGTTCCACCGTTATTCCGTTTAGTTGTGCACTCATTGATTGCTTATTGTACGTGCCCTGAACAGAGATTGACCCAGTGACCTCGGAATGCCTGGATGATGCATTATCCACTGAGCAACCTGGCCAGGGCTCACAGGATAGAGTTTTAACTTGATATAAAAAGATGTGTTTGTTGGTTTTGTTTTTAGTAATTAGAAATTTCTAGTGATGGAAATCTTCCTATCAGCAGAAATATTCATGCCAGGGTTGCATGATCTCTTAGAGCTATTACAGAGAAACCTTGAAGCATAGAGTGAGTTTAGATGGTAGAAGTGGGCTGGGGGTGTAGAATGAAGAGACCGCTAGTGTTGTCATCAAACCAGGTGATCATTTCCTTATAATATATGAAGTGGTTCTTTTGAATTTATTTTCTTAGATAACCATTAGAGTTGTCTTGGGAGATTTTTATAACTCTCTAAGTGACAGTTTGGCCATTCACCCAAAAAGTCTCTCTAAGGCAGTTCTCAATTTTGACCCCAAGGGACATTTGACAATGTCTGGAGACGTTTTGGATTATCACAGCTAAGCATGCCACTGACATTTGGGTAGAGGCCAGGGATGCTGCTTAGCATCGTACATTAATGTGTAGGACAGCCCCCCCCCACACACACACACATTAAGGAATTATCTGTTCCAAAAATATGCTGAGATTGAGAAACTGCTATAAAGGAATTGAAGTTAAGTCATTCTACAGAATCTAACATGTTTGGGTTTCTCTGTGTGTGTCTACAACTGGCACAGTGACTGTCTATAAAGAAAGTGTTAAGAGTATCCATTTACAATTTCTTAGCCAATATTGGCAAGGTTTATCAATATGCTCTGGAAAAGTTACTTCAAATTATAGAAAATTTATTTCCAAATGTGGCTTTTACATCTACATTATAGCAATATAAGAAATGAAATAGGTTTGTTTTTTCAGAGGGGAGTTATGAGACCAAATTGCAATAATGTATATCATTTTTTTATCACCCTTTGATGTTACTGTACATAATTTTTGAATAAGTGTGCTATTTTTGGATTTCTTTCATAAATAAATATTTACGTATTCTGAATTGAAGTTAAAATTGTTCTTTGTACATGCGGGAGGGAGGAGATATAATTAGTACATTAGGATTAACAGGTTTTTTTCTATTAGTTGTGTGAATTCAAGAAATACTCTTACCTTTGCCATAGAGATTAAAGATGAATATGTTTATTATTATTTTTAAATTTAACGGCTATAAACTTTATACATTGTTTCACTTGATACACACTTTTTTCAATGTTTCTTTTTATTAATGAATAACATTTTGATCTACCAAAGGTTAACGTTTTTTTTATAGCCCCCTTTTGATATTTTTCTTCTCTAGGGCCAGAGTAGGCAAAGTTTTTCTGTGAAGGGCTAGATAGCTAATATTTTTGGCTTTATGGACTCTATAGCCTGTGTTTTGCTACTCAGTTCTGCCATTGTGGCAGGTAAAAGCAACCATGGAAAATTTGCAAATGAGTAGGTATGGCTGTGTTTTAATAAAACTTTAATATAAAAACAGGATCATGTATGACTTATGGCAGTTAGAAAATTGTTGCTTACACATAAGCAAATGGACAGCTCACACATCCTGCCCACTTCCTGTCCTTGTAAAAAAACCTTTTTATAGTTAAGAATATGGGTCTGGAATCAGATTTAGATTTGAATTATATTTATAATTTTCTGATTGTGTGATATTGGTTAATTTAAACTTTGAAGGCTTGCCTTTCCCCATCAGTAAAGGGGGATAATAGCATCTACATTATCAAACTGTTGTAAGATTTAAAGGAGATTACATGGGAAGGACTGGGATAATGGCAGGCATGTAGTAAATGCTCAGTCGATGTTAGTTGCCATTATTAATATCTTCTAAAATGGGAGAAAGGGCGTTAGGGGAAGGGGAGGGGCACAAGGAAAACCAGATAGAAGGTGACGGAAGACAGTTTGACTTTGGGTGAGGGATATGCAACATAATCAAATGTCAAAATAACCTGGAGATATTTTCTCTGAACATATGTACCCTGATTTATCAATGTCACCCCATTAAAATTAATTAAAAAAATAAATTTTAAAAAATAAAATGTATATTGAGATGATAGAAGATAAATCACTATAATGAGTTTTTGCTTTATAATAGCTGAAGTAAAATACATTTGAATATTGGAAATTTATAGAATAAAAATGATAAAACTGTCAAGAGATAATTACTACTATTTGAAGCAGAATTCAAGAATCTTGTTTGAAAAACAAAAGCAAACTCAAGTCTCTCCTTGCTCTGTGATTTCATTGTCTAGTGTAATAGTAATATATTGCTTGGGTTTGGAGTTGTATAAGACAAGTTACGTATCTTCTTTGCAACCAAAGATTGCTACCAAATCTGATCAGAATTTATTTTTCTTGGAATTCTCCAATGTCAGACTTCAGTGTTACATATGAGTAGGTTAAAGTATGTGTATTTATAAATGTCAAATTCTTTTTATAGGGGTTTTATTGTAAAAGCTCAGAGCCATCGGATGGGCATTTCTGTTTTAAATATAAATCTCAAATGTCAGTCTGTTGCACTGTTTATATGTGAAACAACCAAATTACTCTTTGCTTTAAGGAAGTATCTGGCATGTAACGTGTTTAGTAAACTTGACAAAAGATTTGGAAGCTGGATCTTTTGATAAGTAATATTTTCTACTTCCTAGAGATTTTTGTTTTGAAAAGTGGGATGGCAAAGATTCTTTCCCCAATACTTATATTCCTAAAAAGTAAAAGATGAGACCACAAACTTAAATAGCATTAAGTATGCTTTCAATTTATATTAAGATATAGTCTACTGATTAAAACAAAAGATACAATAAGGAAAATAGGGTTAAACTGTGTTCATTTTTGGACTGCTTACCTCACTCAGTTTGCTTTTATCTTTTGAAATAATTGTGAATCCCTTGCTGTTTTGTTAAATGTTAATAAATAACTGATACTATCTATTCTGATATGTCCTACCAAATCAGGGCAAGTTTTTTTATCCAGATTAAAAACTTTGGCTGCCAAAGGATCTTATTTCTTAACACGTGAAATTTTAAAACACTTACTAATGGCTGTCAGTTTCCCTGCTGGCGGGGTCTAGCCCCTGGGAGAGCAACGCTGTCTCCCCTCTCCCCACGGGTGTGCTCAGAGTCCTCCACAGTTCACAGCCAGAGGACTGGCAGTGGTTGCTTACATGAGGCTCCTCTTTTGGGTATCCATTCTGACTTGTTCTGACTCTGTCATCTTGCCTGGAGTGTAAGGGTAAGAAGTGGGTAAGAGAAGGGGAGCAAGGTAGGGCTTGGGCATTTCTTAAATTGGAGGTGAAGGGCACACCTTTCCTCCACTTGTACATCTTATACAATTGGAAGATTTGAAGACTACTTGTGTGATCAGTGACTCCCACATTCAGTGAGCCCATGGAAAAAATAAATTGTCACTTGATTCCCAGTGTGGGGAAGAGAGGGGGATTACAGGAAGGCAGGGGTATTAACTATGCTCCACCTTGTGGACGATGTGAATAGTGAAGAAGAGGGGATTTGGTGTTCACTATGGACAGGGGCGAAGGAGGCTGTGGAAGAGATTCTCGTACTGGCCTCTTCCCAGCAAGATGCTGACCCCTAGCCTTCAGTTCCTTCTGGTCAAGTGTCTTGTCCAATGTGAGCCTGGCCTTTCCTGTGATTGTCTCACTCTGAGCCCCCACCACACTAGTGAGTCCTGGTCCTCTGAAATGTGTTTGAGCTTGGGTGTGGGCAGGTTGAACCTTCGTCCATGCGCTTACTAGAGGTATGGGAAAATAATCTTTGAAATGTTTTCTTTAGGCATCTGAATAGAGGCAGAGTGAGGAGGAAGACCAGATGTATTTCAGATCTCAATTTATTGAGGGATTTAATACATGTATTTTATACTTGTATAATGTAATGAGTCAAAATACAGTAAATAGTATTTTATTGATTTTTGGAAAATGGTATAATTTAGGAAACGCTAATTTAGACCAACACTTGTCATTTCAGAAATGAGGAATCTTGCTACCATAGAGAAAGCTAGTTTTGAAAGCAGTAATATTAGACTCAAACCTGACTCCTTACTGTGTTAGACTAGGAAAGTTTCGTCCTCTCTGAGCATCATCTGTAATAGAGGCTTGTCATTGCAAATCACATTGTTTTGTCATATAATGGCTGCTCAGCTAATATTGTTTATAAGCATTACCTTTAGATAAAAAAGCAGGTAAAGATATGAAGAGGTATGATTGTGTATTTCCTTCGTAAAGTTCTTCACCAGTTTTTGTAGTACACATAAGAATACAGGTACCCGATTTGGGTTCATTAGATTAGTCATATTTCTAATTAGGGAATAAATTTGTTGAGGTCAAAAACCATCATCTGTATCTCTTAGTTTGGGGCACAAAATTAGGGGCTTTAATTATTAGTGAATTGGCTGAAAGTCACATATCAACAGGTGACTACATTTAGCTACTACAGACTTGTTGTTAAGATGCATGCTTATAGACATTCATGTATGTGTATAAAAATTTAAGAAAAAACTTTGTTTTTTAATTAGGAGAGAGAAGCTCTTCAGAAACAGCTGGATGAAGCAAACCGAGAAGCACAAAAATACCGACAGCAGCTTTTAAAGAAAGAACAGGAAGCAGAGGCTTACAGACAGAAATTAGAAGCTATGACTCGCCTTCAGACTAATAAAGAAGCTGTTTAATTGACATGAACATATAGTTTGAGTTTACTTTTGGTCAAGAGAGAATACAATCTTGAACTGTACACAACAAGGTGCAGTCACGGGAAGACAGGACAGTGGAAGAGAGAGACTACAGATTGGTAATTGGACTTAAGCCATGCTGTCTGAATTCTTGTAACATGAAACTTTAAAAGTTGTTAAATGTATTTAAAACTGAATTCTGTAAATAGTTTTTGTTTTTTTTTTACAGTTCTAAATGAGTTGATAAAGATTGTTGAAGAGATCCAAAAACACAATAAGCCACTCTTTTTGTGAATTCTTTTTGATTTTAGTACAAACCTTAATTTCTCAGAAACAGAACAGTTTTAAGGGTGATCGTTGTTGATTAGACCAAATGTTGTGTAATAATTATGTGGTGGACTGATGCTGGAATCACTCCTGTAGTTATAAACTTCTGTATGAAGAGAAGATTTCTCCCAGGAAATGTTTGTACAGCTTTAAATTGTCTCAGATTCTCTGAAAACATTTTTTAGAAAACAAATTTTTATAATTGTTTAACCTCAGCCATATCTAAGTAGATTTACATGTATATGAAGCAAATATTTTTTAAACTTTGTGTTTGTACATATTCTTCTGCATGTTTTATAATTTCACAATGCATCACTTGTGTAGGTATTTTTCCCACAAAGATGATGAATGTTACCAGGGGAAAAAAAACATCCTTTTATTATGTAGGTCATCTTAAGTAAGCTAGCAGCTAGTTTTATTGGACTGATAGCGTTCTTGGAAGGAGCAGCTTACACAATAACTCGAATTTGCAAACTACGAAATATGCTTTTTTGAGAATTTCATAGGGGTGTGAAACTATTCTGTGCCTTCCATCATGATTTCCACATGAATGCACTTTAAGGCAGTAAAATTGTAAGATAATGGTTTTGGAAAACTAAAGCATGTGGGCTTCTAAAATATTTCATGGACTCATTCCTTTCCCTCCCCCAGGAAATTATTCTTATGGAAAAAAAAATGCTTTTGTATGTAGAACGAGAACTTTTTGTACCACAGTGATGCTCTCCATCTACCCTGACATTTACTTCTCCCCGTGGAAGCTGTATGTCTGTGCTGTGACTTGCTCTCATCACAATATTGTTGAACCCCACAATGTATGAACATGAAACTCTGACATTCTGTTCGTTCTTTTTTTTGTAAAACGTAACTTCAAACCTTTTTTCTTGCTTTATTTTTTGCATTAATGTTTTATTGCTTTATGAAAATGGTTAACCTGAAGGCCTTTCTAGATTACCTTACTGTATAAAGAAGCAATTACCCTTAAAACTGTACTCTGGACTACTTTTCTATTTTACAATTAAATATCTTTTCCAAATATATGCAGTGTAGACTTATATTTTGACCACATTTTATTTACAAATTAAAAATTTTGTTCTGTGTATTAAAGCCATATTCCACTGTATAAAAATATACATTCTTCACACTGTGTCTTAAAAGTCCTTGAGGTAACTCCTTGGAAATTGGATAATTCTCTCACTGCAGTTATCAGCCCAGTTGTTAATGTAGTAAAAGGATCTGTGGCCCTGGCTGGTTTGTTCAGTGGTACAGTGTCGGCCCAGTGTGTGGAAGTCCTGGGTTCGATTCCAGATCAGGGCACACGGGGGAAGCGACCATCTGCTCCTCCCCCCTTCCCTATCTCTGTCTGCCTGTCTCTCTCTCTCTCTTTCTCTCTCTCTTCCCCTCCCACAACCATGGCTTGAATGGTTCCAGCAAAGTTGGTTCCAGGCACTGAGGATGGGTCCATGGCTTTGCCTCAGGTGCTGAAATAGCTTGGTTGCTGGTTGCCAGTGCTGAGCAATATAGCATCGCCTGATAGGGGGCTTGCTGGGTGGATCCTGGTTGGTCAGGGCGCATGTGGGAGTCTTGTCTCTGCCTCCCTGCCTCTCAAAGAAATAAAGAAACCTTTGAACTATCAGCCTGATAGTTGCTATTTCAAAGCTCTTAGAAAGATTTTGGGGCAAAATTTAAGAACTATAAGGAAGAGAAAAAAACCTTTTTTAGTTTTCCACTAAATTTGACATGAATTTTTAAATAATCTAGAATATACATTTACAAATGCCAGACCATATTTTCAGTATCATGAAGCTACTTTTTCTGTTCTCCATTACTTTCGGGCATTATGGACTTGCCTTAGTCGGGGTGCCCTGACATATACAGTGTTGGAGTGGAGAAAGGCTTATGTTTTTACCCCAGAGGGCAGCCACTGTGTAATCTTGCCTTCAGACTAGCTTGGACCTGAAGAGCCTTGAGACAGTGGTAGAAACAAGCTTCTGAAAGCTAATTTAATGCCTTTGATTTCTAGTTTCCTGTTCTACTAGAGGCTTACCTGGTGCAAGATAGATTTTTTTTTTTTTTTGTATTTTTCTGAAGCTGGAAACGGGGAGAGACAGTCAGACAGACTCCCACATGCGCCCGACCGGGATCCACCCGGACGCCCACCAGGGGCGATGCTCTGCCCCTCCGGGGGGTCGCTCTGCCGCGACCAGAGCCACTCTAGCACCTGGGGCAGAGGCCAAGGAGCCATCACCTGTGCCCAGGTCATCTTTGCTCCAACGGAGCCTTGGCTGCGGGAGGGGAAGAGAGAGACAGAGAGGAAGGAGGGGGGGGGTGGAGAAGCAAATGGGCGCTTCTCCTATGTGCCCTGGCCGGGAATTGAACCCGGGTCCCCCGCACGCCAGGCCGACGCTCTACCGCTGAGCCAACCGGCCAGGGCCAAGAAAGAATTTTATCTATAATGTGGTATAGGTAGGAGGAGATAATTGGAACTAGAGTTAAGTCTTTGATAGTATCGGATATTCAGATGTCTTTGGGGGAACATCCATTTTTTTCAGATCTGATTGTCATGTTGGACTCGTTTAAATCCTCAATCATCCACACCTGATTCACTGTCCTATGAAACCAGTTAGACAATTTATAACTAAAGCAATGGGTTGTCTTTTTTTTCTTTTTAACTTCTGTTTTCAGTTGGGCTGGAAAAGTCTTGCATTCTAATCATTCTCAATGGTGTGAGCAGAGGATTGAAAGAAGTCAAGAATAAAATAATTTAAAAGTTATCACTCCTGTGGTGGCACCATGGATAAAGGATCAACCTAGAATGTTGACGTCACCAGTTTGGAAACGAGCTTGCCTGGTCAACGCACATATGAGAAGCAACTACTACAAGTTGATGCTTCCCAATCCCCATACCCTTTCTCTCTCCTCTAATCAATACATAAAATCTTTTATTTAATTTTTTTTTAATTTATTCATTTTAGAGAGGAGAGAGAGACAGAGAGAGAGAGAGAGAGAGAGAGGAGAGAGAGACGGGGGGAGGAGCTGGAAGCATCAACTCCCATATGTGCCTTGACCAGGCAAGCCCAGGGTTTTGAACCAGCGACCTCAGCATTTCCAGGTCGACGCTTTATCCACTGCGCCACCACAGGTCAGGCCAATACATAAAATCTTTTAAAAAAGTAATATAAAGGTTTTCAGAAATCCACACTTAATGTGTTTTCATTATGTAGTATTGGATTTGCCACATTTGAGGTTTATTTTCTTTTATGTGTGAACAAACACCTTCCAGAGCAGCCTTCTCAATGAGGGTTCTGTGAGAGAATCAAGCCCTAATGCTCTGAGTGTCAGGCTTAATGAATTAATTTCTGTTCATCTAGAATAGTACTGATTATGTACTGTCTTAGACACTGAGCTGGTCTATGGCCATACCACCCTGAATGCACCCAATCGCATCTGATTTGGGAAGCTAAGCAGGGTTGGGCCTGGTTAGTACTTGGATGGGAGACACTGAGCTCTTCAGATGTCTAGATTGTCTCATTTCCTGACGCAGATTTAGCACCTTTCTATGTATAGTTGCAGGAACTCCAGGATTACAAATTCTAAATGGAGTCTGAGGCTTTTGGAAAGCCTCATTTTGATAAGTGATATCTGAAGGGACTGTGCTTCTCAACTAATTTTTATTTATTGATATTTTATTTTATTTCTATCTTAATTACTTCCCCAAAGGGCTTGTGATGTCATTTATTTTTCTTTCTTTTTTTTTTTTTTTTTTGTATTTTTCTGAAGCTGGAAACCGGGGGAGACAGTCAGACAGACTCCCACATGCGCCCGACCGGGATCCACCCGGCACGCCCACCAGGGGCGACGCTCTGCCCCTCCGGGGCATAGCTCTGCCGCGACCAGAGCCACTCTAGCACCTGGGGCAGAGGCCAAGGAGCCATCCCCAGCGCCCAGGCCATGCTTGCTCCAATGGAGCCTTGGCTGCAAGAGGGGAAGAGAGAGACAGAGAGGAAGGGGGGGGGGTGGAGAAGCAAATGGGCGCTTCTCCTATGTGCCCTGGCCGGGAATCGAACCTGGGTCCCCTGCACGCCAGGCCGACGCTCTACCGCTGAGCCAACCGGCCAGGGCCTGTCATTTATTTTTCATTGGCCTTTAGGAATTATTTTCTTAGGTCAATCTTTCATGGCATGAGTGGCAAAGTAGTTATACTATTTTACTCTGCCATTGGATTGCTCTATTTGTTCATGGTAGTGGAGTGTTGGGAGTTGGGGAACTTATTTTCTGTGACATTCAAAAAGAGCAAAGTTAAAAAGATAAGGGAATAAATGTGAAGTCCCATATTCACTGCTCACAAAAAACCGGGATATTTTATGGCTTCATATTCATTTTGAAATACCCCTAATTTTTGTGAGCAGTATAATTTGGACTATGCTTGTGTATAATAACAAAAGATCTGTGTACAGATGTATTTATCTGAAACATTGTTAATGAAAATGTTAAAGACTCTACTTTCAGGGATCATTTCTATAGTTCGTTAATGAAAATGTTGCCATTATGTGTTTCAACTTGATCATTTATGATACTATTTATTGAAAATTAAAAATAACCCTTGCCTGTAAGAGGAATTAATGAGGTGATAGACATATTCATGGATGCTTTATGCTGATATAAGTGATTTTTCTGCATTAATCTATACAAAGTTTCTTCCACGTAATATCTATAAAGTTCCTTTGTGCTTTAATGCCTGGAAGACATTGAGAATTGACTCAAAATATATCAAGAAAAGAAACATTTTGTAATAAAAATACAATATGATTGTTGGAACCTTTATGTCCATATGGATGCATTCCCAGGGCATTAGCACTCAGGGTTATTATATAGCAAATAGGAAAAATAATCTTTTCTATTTATCAAACCTCTGTTGAACAAATAACTCTTCCATCATGCCAGGTCAATTTAGGAATGAACTAACTAATATATTTGTTGGTTCATTAAGTAATATTTATTGTACTTGGATTTCATTATAGGTAAATAGTCTGTTATAGTTTTGAATGATATTTTCTATTTGCTTTTTCTATGTTATGAGAACATCTCAACGCACATGGATTCAGTTTGACGTAAACTCTCAACTCATTCTCAGATTAGTCTGTGTACCTATGAAGGAAAACACAGTATCATCACTGGAAATATACTTCTGGTTCCAAATCAAAATTTTTGTATCAATATTTTTGTGACTTGCTAATAGTATTTTCCAAATATGTAAGTATACAGATAATCTTATAATTTTTTATCATGTGGTAACCTGTGCTCCTTTAAAATATTTTACTTTCATGAAAATGAAATATTGAATATAATTTGGGTGTAATTCCTGCAGCTCTTCATTTTTAGATGTATACTGTAACTCCCAAAAAAATCACCTTTTGCTTCCTGGAATAATTTTGACCTGATTTACACTTCATTAATTTCTTATTTGGTTTTTCATTTGAATAGCTTTGATGTTTCCTCCAAATACAAATGCATAATACTATATAATCTAGCAATTTTTAACCTTTTTTTCTCATAGCACACATAAACTAATTATGAAAATTCTGTGGCACACCAAAAAACTTTTTTTTTTTGCTGAACAGACAAGAAAAGGTATAATTTTGATTGATTTACAAAAATAATAATAGTAATTACCTACCCTTTTTGCTCTGAAGTGACTGTTTAAAAGATCAGATGCCTATACTTGTATATAAGGATTTCTAGTACCAAAAATTAACCAATCAGATGCAACCTTATTATGCAATGTGACCAATAAGATGTAACTCTACTATCTAACCAGTATATTTATGTTTCAAGACAAGGCATTCATATGAGATGGCCATTATTGTGTTGGCTGTTGTCATTTTTTATTTGATAGTCTAAGGGAAAAGAGTTAGTGCACCTGACTAAATACTCAGGTATTGCATGTTTTAAAAATCGTTGTGGCAAAGAAAAAATAAAAAAAATAAAGAAGAAATTCTTGTGGCACATATGTTGAGAATTGCTGATATAGGTGGCCTTAAATGACACACTAGATCAGATGGATTTAATAGATATCTTCAGAGCATATCACCCCAAAGCAGAGGAATTACAGTCTTTTCCAGTGCACATGAAATGTTTTCTAGAATAGCCCACATGTTAGGACACAAAACAAGTCTCAATAAATTTAAGAAGATTGAAATCTTATCAGTCATCTTCTCTGACCATAATGGTATGAAACTAAAAATCAATCACATGAAAAAAACTGAAACACACATAGGCACAGAGACTAAATAACTTGTTTCTGCACAATAAATGGGTTAACAATGAAATCAAGGAAGAAATCAAAATCTATCTTGAAACATATGAGAATGAGAACACAACACAAAATCTATGGGACATAGTGAAAGCAGTCCTAAGAGGAAAATTCATAGCATTACAAGCCTATCTCAAAAAATAAGAATAAGCAATCTAACTGTAGTCTTTTTTTTAAATTTAATTTTATTTTTTTATTCATTTTAGAGAGGAGACAGAGAGAGATAGAGAGAGAGAGAGAGAGAGAGAGAGGAGAGAAAGACAGGGGGGAGGAGCTGGAAGCATCAACTCCCATATGTGCCTTGATCAGGCAAGCCCAGGGTTTCGAACCGGCAACCTCAGCATTTCCAGGTCGACGCTTTATCCACTGCACCACCACAGGTCAGGCCTAACTGTAGTCTTAAAAGTATTTGGAAAAGAATAAGAAACAAAGCCCAAAGTGAATAGAAGGAAGAAAATAATAAATGTCAGAGCAGAAATAAATAAAATAGAGTCTGAAAAAACAACACAAAAAAAGAATTGGTTATTTGAAAAGATAAACAAGATTGGTGAACTTTTAACCAGCCATCAAGTAAAAAAAGAGAAAGGGCCCAAATAAAATCAGAAATGCAAGAGAAGTAACAACTGACAGTAAATGCTATAAACAACCATTTGCCAACACATGGAACAATTTGTAAGAAATGGATAAATTCCTAGAAACATACAGCCTTCCAAAACTGAATCAGGAAGAATCAGAAAATCTGAATAGACAGATTACAATTAGTAAAATTAAAGCAGTAATAAAAAACTCTCAACAAACAAAAGTCCTGGACTGAATGGCTTCACAGCCTAATTTTGCTAAACATTCAAAGAAGAACTAATATCTATACTTCTCAAATGATTCAAAAAATTGCAGAGGAGGAAAGACACACAAGCTCATTTTATGAGGTCAAAACCAAATGAAAACATTATAAAGAAGAAAATTATTGGCCAATATTCCTGATGAACATAGATGCTAAAATCCTCAACAAAGTATTAGCAAACCAGATACAGCAATACATTAAAAAGATCACACACCAAGATGAAGTGGGATTTATTGCTGGGATGCAAGGTTGGTACAATACTCACAAATCAATAAACGTGATATACCACATAAACAAAATGAAGAATAAAAACCACATGATTGTATCAATAAATACAGAAAAAGCATTTGATAAAATCTAATACCCATTTATGATAAAAACTCTCAGTGAAATGGAAATATGTCAATGTAATAAAGGCCATATATGGCAATATAGGGCAAACCCACAGCCAACATCATACTCAATGGGGAAAAACTACAAAGATTTCCTTTAAGATCAGGAACCAGACAAGAATGTCCACCTTCACCACTCTTATTGAAAAATTAAAGGCATCCAAATGAAAAAGAAAAAATAAAACTATCATTATTTGCAGATGACATGTTACTGTATATAGAGAAGCCTAAATATTCTACCAAAAAAAAAACACCCTACTAGAATTGATCACTAAATTCAGTAAAGTAGCAGGATACAAAATAAATATCTAAAAATCAGTTGTATTTTTTTATACATAAATTTTAATTAATTTTAATGGGGTGACATCAATAAATCAGGGTACATATATTCAAAGAAAACATGTCCAGGTCATCTTGTCATTCAATTATATTGCATACCAAAGTCATATTGTCCTCTGTCACCTTCTATCTAGTTTTCTTTGTGCCCCCCCTCCTCTTCCCCGTCTCCCTCCTTCCCTCCCCCCCCCATAACCACCACACTCTTGTCCATGTCTCTTAGTCTCATTTTTATGTCCCACCAATGGATAGAATCATGCAGTTCTTGTTTTTTTCTGATTTACTTATTTCACTCCGTATAATGTTATCAAGATCCCACCATTTTGTTGTAGATGATCCGATGTCATCATTTCTTATGGCTGAGTAGTATACCGTAGTGTATATATGCCACATCTTCATATATATATATATGTATGTATATATATATATATATATTTTTTTTTTACTGTGATTAAAGCCTTTAAGCAAACTCTTGGCCAATACAACAAGAATCCATAAAAGAGTAGTGTCCTTAACATGTTCACCAAGTCCAAGTTGGCACCAACACCATGCCAAATCCCTGCGAATGCAACTCAACCCCAGTTCAGTCCGTTAGGAGCTGTCACAAGGAGCAGGAGTCCAGAAAAAGTCCACATCCAGGAAAAGTCTGCATGGCACTGGAATTATTGTCACAATTCTATACTTTGCAGCTCACGTCCAAGTCCCAATGACCGCTGCTTCTAGCTGGTAATGATTCAGGTAGACTGGAAAAGCCATCTGCAGCATGTGTGGAGATGGAGCCTCTGTTCTCTGCCTGGAGAGATGAGACCAGGGTGCTTTTCCCTGGAGCTCTGCACTGTGGCGTGGTGAAGAGAACCTTGGGATACACTAAGCTGGGTGGCAAAGGTAAATTCACAATAGAAGTTGGCAAAAGGGGGAAAGAGAGCTCTAAATTAGGAGTAGGTCCCAGCCTGAAATATGAGTGGGGCATTGAGGTAGGAGGAATAAAGGAAACACTATATATTAAACAAAGCAGCAGAAAATAGGACTATCAACACCCACAACAGAGATCTTTGAAGGAAGAATAAAAAACCTGACTATTTTGGCAAGACATAGTTAAGTGGCCCTTGTGCAAATGAGATCAGTTTACCTGCTTCTTGGAAGAAATACCCTAGGCTCGTCCACAGTGTTGTAGATGGGGCCGATGGCCCTGGGCACCTTCAGCCTTCAGTGGCAAACTCCAGCATTCTGGGCAAGGTTTGGTCATAGGTGGCTGGAGCAGGGCTGGAAGAGACTGAACCCTCCCTTAGAGGAGCGAGGGGGAAGCCTACCTTCCAGTGTCCCTGTTTCCTCACAGCAAAGGCATGTAAGCCTGGCAGGCTTTAGCTCAATGACCTTCCTTTTCACTATTGAAGCAGGACCCAGATGGATTCCTATGAGACTTCTTTGGGGCATTGGAGCCTTTAAGGGCATATCCTAAAAGCTGGTAGTTCTCCTGATCTCTATTGGGCTTTTTCTGTCTCTTGGTACCTTAAAGGCCATGCTCAGAAGATCTCGCTGAGAGGCTTGAGGATCCCCATCCGCCTATATAAACCTTTTCCATATATCTGGAGCTATTTGGAAAAAGACAAAACAGTGTTATTAGCTGGATCAAATAAAAGAAGGTAGAAGTTTGCAGGAGAAGAAGATTTGGCGTCTCCTGTTCATCCGCATTCAAAAGAAATTAAAATTTTTTTTAAGTAAAAAGCATGATATGGTAGACCTGTAGGAATTCCAGGATACGGCTTCCCCCTTTTAAATTTTTTTAAATTGACCTTAAAATATTTGCTGGATATGCTTTAATAATACCTTGACTTTAAAGATTGTAAGAAATGCCCATAATTTGAAAGGTTTGACAAAATACAGTAAATGCTTTTGCTACCTATGCAGGAACATTGTCAGTTTTAACCAGTTTAGGAAATCCAATAATAGAAAAATGCATACAAACAATGAGCTATAACCTGCTTAGCAGCCTCTCCTGTTCTGGCAGAGGTTACTATATATATAAACCCAGAATAAGTATCCACTGTAATGTGGACATAGAGCTGTTTGCCAAATGAAGGTATATGAGTAACCTCTATTTGCCAAAGTTGTCCTGGTAGGAGTCCTTTAGGGTTAACTCCAAATGAAGGGACAGATTGTAGGATAGGACACCTTGGACAGGATTTACCAATCTGCCATGCTGCTTCCCGAGAGAGTTGAAGCTGTTTACACAGGGCTGCAGCGTTCTGGTGATGAATAGTATGAGACTGAATTGTTCGATCTGTCATGGTTGCTCCAAATAATTTTCTTTTGAGTAGCTTGATCAACAAGGGCATTCCCTTGTGCTAAAGCTCCAGGGAGCATGGAGTGAGCTCAAGTATGTCCTATAAAACATGGAGCTCTATGTTGACATACAAGTCTTTGAAGAAAGAGGGACTGCTGAAATAGTTCATCCGCAGTTGTCCCTAAGACAGCAGTCTTTTTTTTTTTTTTGTATTTTTCTGAAATTGGAAACGAGGAGACAGTCAGACAGACTCCCGCATGCGTCCGACCAGGATCCACCTGGCACACCCACGAGGGGGCGATGCTCTGCCCATCTGGGGCGTCACTCTGTTGCAACCAGAGCCACTCTAGCACCTGAGGCAGAGGCCACAGAACCATCCCCAGCGCCCGGGCCAATTCTGCTCCAATGGAGCCTCGGCTGCAGGAGGGGAAGAGAGAGACAGAGAAGAAGGAGAGGGGAAGGGGTGGAGAAGCAGATAGGTGCTTCTTCTGTGTGTCCTGGCCGAGATCGAACCCAGGACTGCTGCACACCAGGCCGACGTTCTACCACTGAGCCAACCGGCCAGGGCCTAACAGTTGTATTTTTCTGTGTGTGTGTGTGACAGAGAAAGACAGAGAGGGACAGATAGAGATAGACAGACAGGAGGGAAAAGAGATGAGAAGCATCAACTCATAGTTGCGGCAGTATAGTTGTTCATTGATTGCTTTCTCATATGTGCCTTGACTGGGGGCTACAGCAGATCAAGTGACCCCTTGCTCTAGCCAATGACTTTGGACTCAAGCTGGTGAGCCTTGCTCAGACCAGATGAACCTGTGCTCAAACCGGCAACCTCGGGGTCTCAAACTTGGGTCCTCTGTGTACCAGTCCAACATTTTATCCACTGCGCCACTGCCTGGTCAGGCCAGTTGCATTTTTATACACCAATAATAAACTACCAAAAGGGAAACTAAGTAAACAATCTCATTTACAATTGCATCAAAATAAATAATAAAGTACCTAGGAATAAATTTAACCAAGGATGTAAACAACCTCTACTTGGAAAATTATAAGACACTGAAGAAAGAAATTGAAGAAGACACAAATAAGTGAAGCATATATTGTGTATATGGATGGGAAGAACCAACATCATTAAAATGTCTATACTGTCCAAAGCAATCTACAGATTAATGCTATTCCTATCCAGATGCTAATGACACATTTTACAGAATATTCTAAAAATTTACATGGAACCACAAAAGACCCTGAATAGCAACAGCAATCTTGAGAAAGAAGAACAAAGTTGGAGTAATCACACTACTTGATATCAAACTATATTATAAAGCCATAGTAATCAAAATAGCATACTACTGGCATAAAAAAGATCAAGATCTATAGATCAATGGAACAGAATAAAGTCCAGAAATAAACCCATATCTTTGTAATCAATTAATATTTGACAAAGGAGGCAAAAGCATATAATGTGGTAAAGATAGTTTATTCAATAAGTGGTGTTGGGAAAGTTGGACAGATATGTGAAAAAGAAATGAAAGAAATGAAACTAGACAACCTTTTTCTTTTTCAGAGACAGAGAGAAAGAAAGAGAGAGAGAGAGAGAGAGAGATAGGGACAGACAGATGGGAACGAAGAGAGATGAGAAGCATCAATCATCAATTTTTTTGTTGCGACTTCTTAGTTGTTCATTGATTGCTTTCTCATATGTGCCTTGACCGCAGGCCTTCAGCAGACCAAGTAACCCCTTGCTCAAGCCAGCGACCTTGGGCTCAAGCTGGTGAGCTTTTGCTCAAACCAGATGAGCCCGCACTCAAGTTGGTGACCTCAGGATCTCGAACCTGGGACTTCCGCATCCCAGTCCGACACTCTATCTACTGTGCCACCGCCTGGTCAGGCTAGACAACCTTCTTATACTGTATTAAAATGCATTAAGACTTAAATGTTAGACTTAAAACGATAAATATTTTAGAAGAAAACATAGGCAGTAAAATCTTGTAGCAATATTTTTTCTGATATATCATCTTGGGCAAGGGAAACAAAAACAAATGGGACTACATCAAACTAAAAAGTGTTCTTACAGCAAAGCAAATCATCAACATAATGAAGACAATGCACTGAATGGGAAAATATATTCACCAATAATACATCTGCTAAGCAGTTAATAATATCCAAAGATAAAGAACTTATAAAACTCAACACCAAAAAAAGCAATCAATTCAATTAAAAAATGGGCAAAGCACTGAATAGATACTTCTCATAAGAGGGCAAACAGATGGCAATAAACATATGAAAAGATGCTGAATATCACTAACCATTCGAGAAATGCAAATTAAACCCACAATGAGCTATCACCTCACACCTGTCAAAATGGCTATCATCAATAAATCAACAAATAACAGTTGTGGTGATGATGTGGAAAAAAGATACACTACTGTTGGTGGGTATGCAGCTTGGTATAGCCACTGTGGAAAGCATTATGAAATTTCCTCAAATAATTAAAAATGAAAGTGCCTTATGACCTAGTAATTCCACTTTAGAATATATCTAAAGAAACCCAAAACACTAATTTGAAAGAATGTATGTACCCTTATGTTCATGGATTATTTACAATAGCCCAGATTTGGAAGCAGCCGAAGTGTCCATCAGTGGATTAGTGGGAAAAAAAGTGGTGGTATATTTACCTTTTGTGACAACATAGATGGTCTTAGGGAGCATTAGACTAAGTGAAATAAGTCAATTAGAGAAAGACAAGTGTCATATGATTTCACTTACATGTGGAATCTAATAAACAAAATAAAACAACAAACAAAATAGAAACAGATTCATAGAGAAGAGACTGACAGCTGTCAGAGGGGCGGGGGTTGTAGGACTGGGTGAACAAAGTAAAGGAAAAACAAACAAACAAACAATCAAACAAAAAAACTACAAAAAAACCCTCACAGACACAGACAACAGCATGGTGATGACCAGAGGGATAGGAGTGTGGTGGGAGATAGAAGAGGGTATGGGAGGATAAATGATATGGAAGTACACTTGACTTGGAGTGGTGAGCACACAGTGAAATATATAGATAATGTATTATAGAATTGTACACCTGAAACCTACATAATTTTATTAACCAATGGCACCCAAAAAAATTCAATAAAAAAAGCTGATTTAAATAAATTCCAATTTTACTACTGATAGATTACAGGCATTATAAATTAGAATTTGATGGGTTATTTAAATGTCTTCTTCATTTATTTTTTTATCTTTTAATTTTTTTTGTGACAGAGACAGAGAGAGGGGCAGATACAAACAGACAGACAGGAAGGGAGAGAGATGAGAAGCATCAATTCTTTATTGTGGCACCTTAGTTGTTCATTGATTGCTTTCTCATACGTGCCTTGCCCTCGTGGCTACAGCAGACTGAGCGACTCCTTGCTCAAGCCAACGACCTTGGGCTTAAGCTGGTGGGCCTTGCTCAAACCAGATGATCCCATGCTCAAGCTGGTGACCTTGGGGTCTCGAACCTGGGTCCTCCTCGTCCCAGTCCGACACTATCCACCGCGCCACTGCCTGGTCAGGCTCTTCTTGATTTTTTGTAAGAATTTTTTGTATGTCAGATAACAGTCAGCAAAACATTTTTTTTTAATTCAGTGGGAAGAGGGGAGGCAGAGAGACAGACTACCACATGTGCCCCGACTGAAATCCACTCATTAAGCCCACTAGGGGGCAATGTTCTGCCCATCTGGGCATTGCTCAGCAACCGAGCTCTTCTTAGCACCTGAAGCAGAGGCCATGGAGCCATCCTCAGCCCCTAGGACCAACTCACTCCAACTGAGCTATGGCTGCAGGAGAGAGAGAGAGAGAGAGAGAGAGAGAGGTGAGAGGGAGAGGAGTAGAGAAGCAGAAGGGTGCTTCTGCTGTGTGCCCAGACCAGGAATCAAACCTCTGGACATCCACATGCCAGGCCAACACTTTACCACTGAGCCAACTGGCCAGGGCCAGCATTCATTTTTGTATTACAATTTTTAATCATTATTCTGGACTCATTATTCTTATCATAACTCTCAAGAATTATTTCAAGTTAAAATTGCCCTCACTTTGCTATAGAAAAATATATATTAAGAAAGTTCACACAAGTGAACTTATAGTCTCTTTAAAAAAAAAAAATTCTCAGTTTTCCAGAGTCTCTGTTTTTGAACATTTCTGCCCAGTATCATAGAGACTTCTTGGCATCAAACGCTGAAACACATTATAAAGAATGTTCACTACCTTTGTTAGAAATAATTCGATACTCAGGTTTTTTGATTGTTGTTGTTTTAATAAAAACTTCAAAACATATAGAAAGACACAGAGAGTAATATAACCAACATCCATGACTAGGACCCAAATTTAATCTTAAATTTATCTTCTTTTCTTTAAATCTTTTAAGAAACAGAATGTTACAGATGTAACGTCTCATTTCCCTCCCCTTTCCTAAAAGACAACCTATATCCTGAGGTTGAAATGTTTTGTTCTATCTACACTTTCATAAATATATAGTAGAGTTTTGTGTGTTTTTTTTTTTTCTTCTTCTTTTTTTCCAAGTGAGAGGAGAAGAGATAAAGAGACAGATTCCTGAATGCAACCCAACTGTGATCCACCCAGCAACCCCTTCTGGGGCTGATGCTCTGCCCATCTGGAGCCATGCTCGCAACTGAGCTATTTTTAATGCCTGACGCAGAGGCTCCATGGAGCCATCCTCAGCACCTGGGGCTGATGACCTCAAATCAATTGAAGCATGGCTGTGGGAAGGAGAGAGAGAGAGAGAGAGAGAGAGAGAGAGAAAGAAGGGGAGAGGGGGTATGAAGAAGCAGATGGTTGCTTCTCCTGTATGCCCTGACTGGGAATTAAACCCAGGACATCCATACACTGGGATAACGCTCTACCACTGAACCAACTGGCCAGGACCTTATGTGGTTCTTAAATTTTATTATAGTTATTATTCTGTACATGTGTCATTCTGCATATTGGTTTTTTTTCAATTCATCAATATTTTAGATGTTTATTCATGTCTGAAAATTTAATCAATTTATTTTGTCTGTTACATAAAATTAAATAAGAATATGCCATAATTTACTTATACCTTGTTCTATGTTTAGATATATCATTTATAATTTGTTGTTACTACAAGTTGTATTGTAATGGGCATCCTTGTAATTTTATCTACTTATATACATATATGTGCTGGTTTTCCCCAGAAAATGGAATTATTAGGTCAAAGTTAGTCAATTTTACCAACACCTAAAATTATTCTCATTATTGCCCTTTTCTATTACTAGTGAGGTTGAGCATTTTTTCTGTTATTTCTTGTCCATTAGTGTTTATCCTGTGAATAGCTAGTTCATAGCTGGTTTTTATATTGGATGCCTTTTCTTCCTGATTTGTTGAAGTTTAATATTTTTCTGAAAATTAATCTTCGGTGGGTTATTTGAGTTTTAAATATCTTTGCTAGTGTTTGATTTGTAAAAAAGCTTTGTTTATGTTATCTCAATTAGTACACATATACTAAGTTTCTACTACCTGCAACTCTAAATGCTAGGATGAGGGGGAATTCCAAATTTTACATGAGCTTATAACTAAAGGTGTAATGCAATTCTAATTTACAACTTGATTCTTTTCTCTTTTTAGCTAACTACTGCCACCTTTTTACAATGTATGGTTTACCAAAAAATAAGTGGAAAAGATTTAATTTTCACACTTACTATATATATGTATAACATATAATAAACTAATGCAATGAGAGATTTAAGTTTTAATGTGGTGAGAGATTTCTAGGTACCATTGGTTGTGCGTGAGAGTGTGATGGAAATAACATGATGAACGAATGGGAAAAAGCTTTCCAGTCATTATGTATAAAATGGAGAGAATTAGGAGAAGCAACTTGCTGTTGTATTTTAATGAAAATGTGTTTGATAGCTGTGAAATTGTACTTCTAATACCCTCTGGATGACTGCCTCCTGCTTTGTTTTGTTTTAAATTCCAGTTTTCCCCAAATTCAATTCCTTACCCTGAAGCTAAAGAGGAGTAAAAAAATACAGATCTGATCATGTTACTCTCTTGCTTAAAACCATAAACATTTCAGTGATTTCCCATTGTCCTTTGGGAAAATTTAAATTTAACTGATTTTTTTATTAAGTGAAAAGCTGCAGGCAAGGAGTCAGAGACAGACTCCTGCATGAGCTCTGACCTGGATCCACCTGGCAAGCCCCCTACAGGGTGATGCTCTGCCCATCTGGGATCACTGCTCTGTTGCTTGGCAACTGAGCTACTTCAGCGCCTGAGGCGAAGCTATGGAGCCATCCTCAGCACCCAGGGCCAAATTGCTTGAACCATTTCAGCCATGGTTGCAGGACAGGAGGAAAGAGAGAGAAGGGGGAGGGGGAGGGGTGGAGAAGCAGATGGTCACTCCTCCTATGTGCCCTGACTGGAAATTGAACCCAGGACACCAACACTCTGGGCTGATGCTCTACCGCTGAGCCAACTGGCCAGGGATGGGAAAACCTAAATTTTAAGTGGCCCTTCACAGTTTTGTTTAATCCTATCTCTCCAGTTTCCAAGTACTTGGCTCTCTACCACTTTCTACTCCAACTTTCTGGAGTCTGCCTAACCTCAGAGTGTTTGCACATATGTACTGTTCCTTCTAACCAGCGTTCACACCCTTTTTCATCTACCTTTAATTCAACTTTCAGTTCTTAGAATCAACAACATTTTTTCATCAAAATTTCCCTTTCTGCTCCCCAAATTAGGTAAGGTTCCCCCCACCTTTGTATGCCAACTTGACACCTTATAATTCCCCTTTTAAAAAAACCTTTGTAGAGTCTGACCTGTGTTGGCACAGTAGAGATAGAACACTGACCTGGAATGCTGAGGCCAACAGTTTGAAACCCAGGGCTTGCCTGGCCAAGGCACATAAGGGAAGCAACTACTACAAATTGAGGCTTTCTGCTCCTCCTTTCTGCCTTTCTCTCTCTCTATCTTCTCTCCAAAATCAATAAATTAAAAGTCTTAAAAAAAAACAAAACCTTTATAACATTTGTCCTCCTAGATTATAAACTAGATTATGCCTTGAGTTGGCTGTTTTGGTCTCCATTGTGCCACCAATTATAAGACAGAAGGAGGTTAATAAATATTTGTTGAATAAGTGAACAATTAGAGGGAAATGATGATGAAGAAAAGTTTCTATTATCAATATTCAAGTTTCAGCGTTATTATATTTTCTTCAGTTGTAGAATTTTCATTTGTTTTTAATAGCTTTTAAGTTCTTTATTATTTTTTTTATGTGAGAGAAGGGGAGACAGAGAGCAGACTCCGTCATGTGCCAGATGAGGATCCAACCAGCAACTCCTGCCTAGGGCTGATGCTTGAATCAACTGAGCTATTTTTAGCACCTGAGGCTGATGCGTTTGGATTAGCCAAGCCATCCTCACCTCCCGGGGCTGATGCTGGAATCAATCAAGCCACTGGCTGCAGGAAGGGAAGAGGGAGAGAAGGGGAAGAGTGAGGGGAAGAGAAGCAGATGGTCACTTCTCTTGTGTGCCCTGCCTGGGAATTGAATCTGGGATGTCCATATACTGGACTGATGCTCTATCCACTGCGCCACTGGCCAGGCCAGTTTTTAATTTTTTACCAATTTTTTTTGTCATATTATATACATCTGAAGAGAGAAATAGAAGATAGTTAAAAAAGAAATTTCTAAACAAACTCAAAGGCAAAAAGACAGAAAATAAAACAAAGAATAAAATATATATAATTTATATTTATATATTATATGCATATTTCAATAACATCATAATATACAATGTATACACACATATGTACATAGAGAATTATGTATATTATATACTTACAAGATAAGGTAAAAAAGTTTAACATAGGCATAATTGAAGTTGCAGAAGAATAGAAGAGAGATACTGGTTGAAATCAACAATTGAAGAGAAAATAACCGATAGTTTTTTATTTAAATTGCCTAACTTGGTGCTTGGTACTTTTTATGGGCTCAGTAAATGTCAGTTATTATCACTGTCAATATTATTTTTCCCACTCCTGCTTTTATGAAAGATTTATACTATCACTGGAGTCCAAATCCACTAAACCAGTTTGTTTGTTTTTAATCAAAGACCTTATGTTTCTGGATATTCCTTTTTCTTTTTCTTTTTCTTTACTTCTTTTCTCTTTTTTTTTCTTTCTTTTCTTTAATTAATTAAACCTTTATTGAGATATAATCCCAAATTATGAAGTTCCCTCATTTAAAGTGTACAATTCAGTACTTATAGGATATTCACAGAGGATATTGTTTAACCATCACAATAATAAAATTTAAAACATGTCTAGTACTAACTAGGTAGGTCAGTTGGTTAGAGTGTCCTCCCAATAAGCCAAGGTTGTGGGTTCAATCCTTGGTCAGGGCACATACAAGAATCAACCAGTGAATGCACAAATAGGTGGAACAAGAAATCAATGCTTCTCTCTCTCTCCCTTCCTCTCTCAAATCAATTTTTAAAAATTAAACAAACAGAAACATTTCCAGCAATCCCCTACAAAAAAATCTCCTCAGAAAAACCCTGCTCTTCTAGCTATTAACCTCTGACACCCTCCCTATTCGTCAGCCTCTAATAAGGAGTAATCTATTTTTTTTTTTTTTACCTCTATAGATTTGACTATTCCGGACATTTCAAACAAATGAAGTCATGGAACATGTGATCCTTTTTGACTAGCTTTTTTCCACTTAGCGTAATGTTATCACGGTTCATCCACATTATAGTATGTGTCAGTACTTCCTTTTTATTGTGGAATACTCCTGTTGTATAGATGCAGCACATTTTCTGTTGATGGACATTTGCATTGTTTCCACTTTTTGATTATTATGTATGAGGCTTCTCTGAATACGTCTGTTTCTGCACGTCCCTTTATACATACACTCAGACATACCCACACACCCTTTTAAGTACTAAAAGCGATTAAGTCTGGTAATTGTTATTCTTTTTGCTTATCTATGTTTTCTCATCTCTTTACAACAATAAGTATTATGTAGTAATTAAAAAATTAATTGTGCGAGATGATTAACATTAGCTTGTTCCTGAGCACAACAGGCCAGCATCACTCTAAGTGCCTACTCTCCCTCCCTGCCACTGATGGGGAAGCAGTGGCAGGAATAATACTAATAATTTGTGCTATTTATTCTGTGCAGTCCTGGCTTTGTTCTGGGTTACTGAGCTGTGAGCTTTGTCTGAGTCTGGGGCTTGTCTGAACCCAGGGGCAAAAAGAACTGAGGGCTTCTCAGTTCTGGAGTCACCTGGAGGCTGCCTGCAGGTTTGGGTTGCTAAGTACACCGTTTTACCCTCCATTTCTTGACCAAAGTTGTGGTCACTGTTTCTCACAAGGACTGGGGGGGGAAAAGGGTGGATTAATTCAGCCTAGAGGAAGGGCTTTTGAAGGGCGGAGCTAAGGTCGAAGAAAGGAGAGCCCTTTAAATGCCGGGCCCTCTCTGGCTGCCCAGGAGCACGCCTTCGACCTCCTACTTGTCTGTGAGCAGGCGCCAGCGTGAAGGAGGGGATGATGGAGCCGGAGGAGTACAGACAGAGAGGTGAGCTGCGGGCATCCCTGGCTACCTCCCCCACCCCCCACCCCCCCACCAGCTGCAGGAACCGCTGTTGGTTGTGGGTCCTTCAATTTTGAGTTACCATTTGATTGGGAGTTAGAATTGCCTTCTGAATATTGGTTGCCACAAAATTTTTTCTGAGAATGAAATGTGGGATCAGAGTTTACAACTCCTCTCCACCTCTCTTGCATTCTCCCTCTCGTATACCCACTCTTATACCTGTCCATTTACCATGCCATGCTGTCCTTTCTACTTGCCCACAAAAGAGAGGATTTGGACTCCCGGTCCGCTAAATGGCAAAGGGGGGTTGATTATTCATATTCTGAAATAGAAAAAAAAATTCCTTATGTATTCTGTACCCACTGCAAATCTTTTCTTTCTTAATATTCATTTTTTTCTTATGTGTGAATGTATCAGTAGTGCTCTTTTAGTCATACATTCTATTGCTATTTAGGGAGCACCTACTATGTATCAAACCTTGTGCCCTAAGCAAAACCAAATAGTTATTCTATGTTCAGGCTTGGCTGTCCTAGGAAGGGAAGTAGGCAGTTGCTTATAGTTTCTCTCCCTATAAGCTTTTATATCCTCATCCTCATCAGGTTATACTGCCTAAAATTCCTTTGCTGTAAGGTATTGTCCTGTGTTAAAGTTTACGTTTTTCTCTCTCTTCCACTTGGGCATATCTTACTAAGTGGCTGTCAGCCTTTTGACTTTAGTGTGCATTAGTTGAGAGCAGATTCCTGTGAACATTTATCCTGTGAGTGGAACATAAACACATTTCATTCCATCCCTGGACAAGGTGGGAGCTCTCCAGGGCTCTCTGACTTCAGGCGTGGGGTCCTGCTGACACTGTGAGAAGCCCTGGGATGTGGGAGGGATGGAGAGTAAAAGAAAGAGAGGAAGGCATGAAATCTTTTGCCTCATTCACAGTTTTGTTTGAGGCTTGTCCTCCTCATAAGAATTTGGCATGAGGTCGTACTGAGGGAAGAGCCAAGTTCCCCCTTCTCTTCTCTTTTCTATTTTATTTTATTTCTTGCAGGGGGAAACAGAGGCTAAGGTGTACCAAGAAGGAGTTATACTGAGAGAGACAGACACAGACACATATGAATGCACAGACACAGATGGGGAGATAGAGAGAGAGACTCAGGGGGAGAAACACGGACAGGGCACTGAAGACTGATTCTCCTGGAGAATTGAAAGGGAAGAGAAACGAAATAATTTGCAGTGGCTTCAGTGTTTGACTTGGCTACCTTCCTTCTTTATTCATTTGGTAAAAATTTTTTGAGCATCTAAAAATGTTCTAAGCACTGGGTGTGGTGGAGGCCTGGGGAAGGAGATAAAGAGGTGAGACAGGATTTCGGTCAGTGCAGGCAGGGTTCTCTGTGGGTGTGCTTTAAGAATTCCACAAACCTCAGAAATTATAGACAAAACTGTATGTGTATATCAGTCAGCCTATAGTTTTAATCCTATTCTTGAAGAAGTTTATAGGTCTAAAAAACATGAAGAATTATTGGTCCAGTGGGAATGGGGAACAGATCTTTCACCTTTAATCAGAACCTGGCACGGAGCTTGCCATTTGTGCTAACAGAGTGTAGTGTGTGTGTGTGTGTGTGTGTGTAACAATTTTTGGATAAAAAAAGCCACAGGATTTCTACTGAACCTGAAAGGTAATGAATTAATGGATGTTCTGTTATTGAGAAGAAAAGAAAGTTGGGAGAGATGATCAAGGCTGGTATGGGTGAGGGGAGGGGAAGAAAAAGAAACGTTTGATTTTGGCACAGGGATTTCAGGCTTTGGAGACTTTCCTTCTGTTCACTTGTTCACTCATACATTTCCTCCATCGTTCCTTCACTTCCTCACTTTTTTTTTTTTTAAATTCTGAAGACAAGGCCAATGCTGGGGATCAGAACCTAGCTCACCCAAGCATCCATCTCCTTCCTCAACCAAGTTCCTTATCCCCGACACGAGGGGGCAGGCACCCACGGGCCAGGCCAGTCAGGGTTTCTCTGAGGCTGGTTTCTCTGCCTCCCTTGTAGGTAGAGAGATGGTGGATTACATCTGCCAGTACCTGAGCACCGTGCGGGAGCGACGGGTGACGCCAGACGTGCGACCTGGCTACCTGCACGCCCAGCTGCCCGAGAGTGCGCCCGAGGAGCCCGACAGTTGGGACAGCATCTTCAGGGACATTGAGCAGATCATCATGCCTGGGGTGAGATACAGTCACCACAATAGTGATTCCGAGCCCTGGCCGGTTGGCTCAGCTGTAGAGCGTCGGCCTAGCGTGCGGAGGACCCGGGTTCGATTCCCGGCCAGGGCACACAGGAAAAGCACCCATTTGCTTCTCCACCCCTCCGCCGCGCCTTCCTCTCTGTCTCTCTCTTACCCTCCCGCAGCCAAAGCTCCATTGGAGCAAAGATGGCCCGGGCGCTGGGGATGGCTCTGTGGCCTCTGCCTCAGGCGCTAGAGTGGCTCTGGTCGCAACATGGCGATGCCCAGGATGGGCAGAGCGTCGCCCCCTGGTGGGCGTGCCGGGTGGATCCCGGTCGGGCGCATGCGGGAGTCTGACTGTCTCTCCCTGTTTCCAGCTTCAGAAAAATGCAAAAAAAAAAAAAAAAAAAAAAAAAAAAAAATAGTGATTCCGAATTTTGGGAAATAGACAGGTGGGTGGTAGGCATGAGGAAAGGTTTGGGATGACCCTTCAGCCACTTGACCAATGTCCAAGCCCAATTTCTGGGCACGTAGAGGGCCAGGACTTGGACTGAAATTAGGTTTCTGGTGCCAGGTGAGCTGTAGTGTTGGGCGGGGAGACAGAGAGAATAAGGACTCCATCCCAGGGTCTAGTGGGACAGAAGTGTGGGAATCTACTGGGATGAGGTGAGCAGTGAAAATTGGATCTGGGAAGGACAACTGTGGAAAGCAAGATGGAGAGAGGAGGCTGGAGATGGTCCCCGAAGCACCAGCTGGCAGAACCAGGGGCTCTGCTCTAGCATTCTGGACCGTGCCAAAGAGGAAGGGGCAGGCTGAGAACAGAGCTTCTGGAGGGCGCCCCAGTGGCCACATTGGACAGCTGGGAAGCTGAGTGAGTCCCACCAGCCCCTCCTTTCTTCTCCCTGACGTGGGAACCACATCCTTCCTTATTTCTGGAACGTGCCGAAGAGGAAGGGGCAGGCTGAGAACCGAGCCTCTGGAGGGCGTCCCAGTGGTCACATCGGACAGCTGGGAAGCTGAGTGAGTCCCATCAGTCCCCTCCTTTCTTCTCCATGACGTGGGAACCACATCCTTCCTTATTAAGTGGACGTGTTGTGATTGAGCTGCTTTTTAGAAGTAGGAAGGGGCTTTCCCTGAATCATCCATATTCCCAGTGACAAGGGGCACAACCTGGTGATAGCCAGGGGCCAAGGACAGACAGAAGCTGGATAACACACTGGGCTGGGGCCGAACCTGTGGCCCTGGGCTGTGACTTGTCCTTGCCACCAGGAGTGAGGAGCTGTGTCACGCATTCATGCTAAAAGTGCACACGTCTTCCTCCCCTGGAAGGGCTGCCTTTTACTGAACCATGTGCTGGGCACTGTACCGGCCATGTACAGGTCAGCTGGTTTTATCTTACAGTGACCCTACAATCCCTGTGTTACATGTGAGTAGATTGAGGCTCAGAGAAATTGTCTTCCTAACGTCACCTGCCTGACAAATCCAGGATTTTAACTGAGGCCAGTTTTACTCCAAAGGCTCTGCTGTTTCTCCCACACTGATACCTCCGCTAGAGAGCGTGTCCACGCACCCTGCGTTCTTGGCGGGGGTTCTCCTCACTGCCCTCGCTTGTGGCAGTTGTGTTTAGAATAGCATCTGTCCAGCGCTCTCCCCGAGGAGGCCGATTTGAGATCTGCTTCTATGATCCCGGAAGAGCGTTGGATTTAGATGTGACAGAAACGTGCCCGGAGGGAATGTTTACAAACTCGGAAGGAAATGATACAAACTCAGAAAGAAATGATACAAACTGGCCTGACCTGTGGTGGCGCAGTGGATAAAGCGTCGACCTAGAAATGCTGAGGTTGCCGGTTCGAAACCCTGGGCTTGCCTGGTCAAGGCACATATGGGAGTTGATACTTCCAGCTCCTCCCCCCTTCTCTCTGTCTCTCCTCTCTCTCTTTGTCTCTCCCTCTCCTCTCTAAAATGAATAAATAAAAAAACAAAAAAAAAAAAAAAAAAAAAAAAGAAATGATACAAACTCAGAAAGCAATGACAAGTTTGTACCAAGCCAAATCCTGATCTTTTTCTGACCAGTCAGCCGATTTCACCAGCATCTTTAGAAAATTTTTATGTCAGTAAAGCTTCACTGAGGAGGCTAGCTCCCTGATAAGATTATCTCATGGATTTCATTCTGTAAAATCTAATCTGCTGAGGGGCTAACCGTAATTTGGTAGTGACGTTAAAGCAACTGTCAGAAGAGGCAGAAAGAGCTGATTCATTGGACTGAAATAAAACTCCAGCAGTTGCCGAGAGTGTGGTTGGAGAAGCTCATTTCTGCACTGAGAGGTCTGTTTGCTTTGATAAGGGTTCCTCCGGTTTATCTCATTGTGTTTATCTTACAAGAACACACAATTGCCCTTTGATAGGATCAGGAGGTGGAAGCCCTTTTCTGAGTTTCCATCGGGTTTCCAAAATACTGTCACTAAGCATGTCCATGATGATGCCCAATCTTCCATCCGATCTTGCAGACTGCCCCCACCTCTCCGAGCTGGCCTGAGAGCTGCTGGGCCTTGGCTGTCTCATTTTGGCCAGCTGGATTAATTGTTCCATCCCTCACTGACAATTGGATTAATTTTTCCCTCCCTTCCACTTCCTAGACACAAAGAGAGGAAAAACTATCCTTTTGTTTTAATTCCAATCCTGGTTAGAAAAACCTCATTGACTCTTGATGAGGCAGAGGGAGACAGGCTGCTGCCCTGCTTAGGAGTTCGGGCTCTGGAGTCGGACAGCACTGGGTGTTCGTCTGGGTGCTGTTGTCTGCTCCTAGAGGGGTGTGTGATCGCAGGAACCCTGCCTCTTCCTGCCAGCCCCAGCTCTCATCTGTAAAGTGGGATAATGGTAGATCCTACTTCAAAGGGGTGCTGTGAGAATGAAATAAGGTAAATCACAGAGATTGGAAGATACTGTTTTTTTTGGTTTTGTTTTTTTTTTTTTTTTCATTTTTCTGAAGCTGGAAACAGGGAGAGACAGTCAGACAGACTCCCGCATGTGACCGACCGGGATCCACCCGGCACGCCCACCAGGGGCGGTGCTCTGCCCCCCAGGGGGCGATGCTCTGCCCATCCTGGGCGTCGCCATATTGCGACCAGAGCCACTCTAGCGCCTGAGGCAGAGGCCACAGAGCCATGCCCAGCGCCCGGGCCATCTTTGCTCCAATGGAGCCTTGGCTGCGGGAGGGGAAGAGAGAGACAGTGAGGAAAGCGCGGCGGAGGGGTGGAGAAGCAAATGGGCGCTTCTCCTATGTGCCCTGGCCGGGAATCGAACCCGGGTCCTCCGCACGCTAGGCCGACGCTCTACCGCTGAGCCAACCGGCCAGGGCCTGGAAGATACTGTTATTACCTGCCATGCTTCCACCTGGTGAAACTCGGAGGAAGAGGTCTGATTATCTGAGAGCCGCGTCAGGATATGTGATGTGTCTATTACCATGTATGTGATTCCCATTACCAGTAATATTAGAGCTTTACGTTTCACAAATTTCCTCCCAGGCCAATTTATATAGCAACCCCTGGAGACAGGATTTAGTTTTTGAGGTTGAGGGAGGTGCAGGGGAAGAACCTGGTTTTATGGGGACTGAGTCCTATACAAATTTTAAGATATCCTTTAAGAAAGTAAAATTAAGAATGGGTCTCAAACATGGGAACTTGGAGCTTAAGTTCATTAGCTTCACAGTAAATACACAAGGTCACAGAGCTGATTCAGGGCAGAGGTAGGATTGGCACCTGTGTCCTTGAGTTTAAATTTTATGTTCCTAATGCCATACACACTGTCTAGGCCACTGTCCTTTCTCTTTTTTAATATTAATTAAAAATTTTTTAAATATTTAAAAAACTTATTGATTTTAGAGAAAGGATAAAGAGAAAGAAAGGCAGGGGAGGAGTGGGAAGCCTCAACTCAGTAGTTGCTTCTCATACATGCCTTGACCAGGCAAGCCTGGGGTTTTGAACCAGCGACCTCAGCATTCCAGGTCGACACTCTATCCACTGTGCCTAACTACTATAACAATCTTTATTTCATATACCTTATTCCCTTCTGGTCTTTGCATCTGTGCAAATGATGTATTGAAGAACTAGCTTAGAATATGAGAAATGTGGGTGGCAAGAACACCATGGATATGTCTTATTTTTATGGAGCTGTGTCACTTATTTGGTTGTTTTAAAAATGTCAGCCCATCTGTAGACTGGGTGCTTCTTCCCCTTGCCAGGGAGGGTCTCTGGAGGAGGCAAGCCTCTGGCACATGCCTCCTGGTGTTACCTCTGTACATGCTCTGCCTCCAGGTGGTACATTGGCAGAGCCCTCATATGCACGCCTACTACCCAGCTCTCACCTCTTGGCCATCGCTGCTAGGAGACATGCTGGCTGATGCCATCAACTGCTTGGGATTCACCTGGGTGAGTAGCAATGGCTGTAGCTGTAACCAGTGGCAATGAGAAACATAGCAGGAAGTGACATCTCGGGACATCATATTTTGTCCTGGTCTCTGAACTGGGTTCCAAGTTAAATATTAACAATGGCTACATTGGTTGAACTTAAGCTTTACATAAATTATCTCATCCTGTAACCCTATGGAATTCTGAGCTTTGGTACTATTTTATAAGTGAATAAATGGAAGCATAAAAAACCTATCTCCCCATGATCACACAGCTCAAAAGATTTGGACTGAGATCTGGTTACTGCCATCATTTGTGACCTTCACTAAGCACTCCGGTGCCTGTGGGTACAACTTCCTTTGTGCTCTAGTCTTTGAGGGATTAGGGATGTGCTTTAAGACTTCCCTTAATAACTCCTTAAGCACCAAGCAGTTTTAAATGATGCCAGAAGTCTCCTAGAACAGTTTTCTATTTTAAGTCTGGACTGTTATAGGATGTGTGTGAGGAGGGGGGATGGTAGGAGGGAGAGGAGAGTTGCTGTCCTTTCTAGGAAGAAGTGCTTGCTTTCTTAGTCCTAAAGCTTTCCGCTGACCTTTAGAATGCAATCATTTCTAGGACCTGGAGTCACAGGAGAATCCACTTCAACAAGGGTGGCATGAATCCAAAGCCCCACATTCTTTTCTCTTTTTGGTTTGGCAGAAGATAGGGTGGGGCTGGGTCACAGGCCCAACACTGACCCCTTCTCCAGGGATAAAATAGGCTAGGTTCTCACTGATACTGTCACGTGGCCAGGGGAACACTCGGGCAAAGACAGATGTATTTCTGGGGCTGACAGGGGCATCGTGGTGGCTTGGGGCTGTCCAGATGATGTTGCTTTCCTTCTTCCAGGCATCCAGCCCTGCGTGCACAGAGCTGGAGATGAACGTGATGGACTGGCTGGCAAAAATGCTGGGACTCCCAGAGCACTTCCTACACCACCACCCTGGCAGCCATGGGGGAGGTGTCTTGCAGGTGCCTCCATTGTCAAAGCCCTCCCTAGCAGGGGGATACATAGTGAGAAATAAGTCAAACCCTTGCCAGGCAATGCTTCTGTTCCCAAAGGAATCTCCACATGTCACTCACACCTCTACCATGACTGCCACCAGCATCGGCAACACTATCACCAGCTGAGTTACTGCCTCCTCCATGGCCACCACCCCCTCCATTGTTGCAGTAAACTCCCATCTCAACTTACACTTTGTTTATACTGCTGCTATCACCATCTCATTTTTTTTCCCTCTATTCCTTGAAAAAGGTTAAAAAGTCAACATATCATCACATTTTCAGTATTACTGGATTCAGATTTCTTAGTTTCTAATCTGACAACTCTTGTCCCATTTTACACCTTATGGTAAGCAGAAAAGAGAAGCAAGTAGAGACTTCTTCTCATTCCTCTGAGGTCCAGGCGGTCCTCGGCAGTGAGAGAAATTAACAGTTGAGATCAGTTTATCTTACCCTACACCCTACTTTTTTTATATCTATCAAATGACAATTCTTCAAATCTTCCTTCCTTCCTTCCTTCCTTCCTTCCTTCCTTCCTTCCTTCCTTCCTTCCTTCCTTCCTTCCTTCCTTCCTTCCTTTCTTCCTTCTTTTCTTTCTTTCTTTCTTTCTTTCTTTCTTTCTTTCTCTCTCTTTTTTTCTTTCTCTCTTTCGTCAAGAGTAATACAGCACAGTGGAGCTTTCTGGGTGTCTGCCATAGACCATGCATGTTACTAGATGCTTTTGCATCTGTAAACCCTTGACATTAATGAGGGCTTGGTTCTGAGAACTTTGAGAACCCCTAAATTCTTGAATTCTGTTATAATGTGTAATTTCCCTGGTTTTATAATCTACCGATAGAATAGTAATTTTCCCCTCACATCTCACATTCACAGAGTGGATATGAAAATTAAGTGAATTATTCTATTAAAGATATCCAAGCTTCCCTGAGATAAGAACAGAAAAGTTCATGTGTCCATTTGTTAGCTAAGTGACTCTCTCACTTCAACCTTGCACCAAGATTAAAACGCGAACCTCACAAAAAAGACAAATTATTGTATGTCATGGATGCTCTCTGGGTTCTTAGCAAGTGGTTAAAACTTCAGCTCACATATCTGGGAAAACATGCTTAGTGTCTGCTATACGTAATCTTGCTTTTCTTCTAGTCATATCAAGAACCCTGTAGGTAAATATCACTATTCCCAATTTTTGAGAAATGAGCTCTGAAACTCAGTGAGGTTAAAACTTGCCCCAGATCACACAGCTAGTAAGTGAAAGAATAGCCCACTAAGTCCAAATCACAAGAGTCTCAGAGAGATTTTATGAGGAGTAAATGGGATGACAGAAAGTACTTTGTAAGTTATAAATTGCTATAGAGATGTAAGGTGGTATTCAGGGGTCGTCAAACTTTTTATAAAAACCACCCACTTTTGCAGTGCTGGTCAACCTGGTCCCTACCGCCCACTAGTGGGCGGTCCAGCTTTCATGGTGGGCCAATCGCAGCGCTGTTTGGTTGCGTGGTAGGGACCAGGTTGACCAGCACTGCAAAAGTGGGCGGTTTTTATAAAAAGTTTGAAGACCTGACTGCCAGGCTTCTTTGCAGAGAGCTGTCAGTCTCCTGAAGATTTCAAGGAGCAAAGACATTGAATACTGAGTGCATGAATGACAAGAAACCGTAATGATTCCATGAGGCTGTGAGGTGCCCTTCAGGACTCCCACAGTCATAACCAGAGCAGAATCCTAGCCAACCTTCACGAGAGTCCTGATTAAAGGGGTGTGTTCCATTTTACAAATGGAAAAAAGTCTTCCAGAGGAAAAATATTACATGAAAGTCACAGGAACCATTGGCAACAAAACCGGGGCCAAAGTCATCAGCTTCTCTCACTGCCCAGGGCCTTTTCTTTGGGATATCCTGTGGAAACAAACTCCACTTCCATAACTAATAAACTGGGACTGCTTTCTTTTAAGCACGTTTTACATGGAGAACAAATATATCGGTAAGCAAACTTGTATCTAGAAGGGGCTAAACATTCTCTTTTTGTTCTCTGTGGCCTCTTTTAACAAAGATATCCGTTTCTGGTGAACATCTGCTTTCGTTATTTCCCTAGATAAACGTTAGAAAGAGGTGTCCCAGGATTGCTTAGGCTGCTGGGAATGGAGAAAGCGGAGCTGGCACATGAGCTTAGGCAGGAGCTGTGTGCTTTTCTTTAGCTGTCACACACACGTGCACATGCACACGCACCTGTGAAGACCCTGGGGAAATTTGGCAAAAGAACACAAGGAGGTGCCACTGGTAATCCTTCTCCCACTACAGAGCACCGTCAGCGAATCCACCTTGATCGCCTTGCTGGCAGCGAGAAAGAACAAAATCCTGGAAATGAAAGCATCGGAGCCTGGAGCGGATGAGTCCTCCCTGAACGCGCGGCTTGTTGCCTACGCCTCTGATCAGGTGAGCCGCCCTCCTTCAAGTCATGGCTTGGCTTCTGGAGTTGTAGCTCTGAAGTCATTAAAAAAAAAAATTTTTTTTTTAAGTTGGCTTTTGAGATAGAGATAGAGAGATAGAGAAAAAGAGAAACATCCGTTTGTTCCACTTATTTATTCATCCCTTGGTTGATTCTTGTGTGTGCCCTGACCGGGTGTAGAAGCTGCAACCTTGATATCGGGACGATGCTCTAACCGACTGAGCTACCCAGCTAGGATCTTTTTTAAAGATTGGATTTTGGGGGGTGACAGTGGTTAATAAAGTTATGCAGGTTTCAGGTGTACAATTAATTCTATAATACATCATCTGTATATTGCGCTGCGTGTTCACCACCCAAAGTCAAGTCTTCTTTCATCACCATTTATCCCACCTGAAGCATCTTCTACCTCCCCCTTTCTGCAGTCATTTTCTTCTAGTCATGAATATCCTGGGGTTTAGGGAAGCTCGGGCCTGTGAGATTGTCTCCAGGAACCGTAGGGACAGACAAATGTGGAATGTCATATTTGACTTCCTTAGTCTGGTTGGAGCAGTCTCTGGGGAGTGCTCACCCCAGGGTGACTGCTGACAGGTTTCCATGGTCCTGCCAGGCTCACTCCTCAGTGGAAAAGGCTGGATTGATTTCTCTCGTGAAGATGAAGTTTCTGCCTGTGGACGACAGCTTCTCACTCCGAGGGGAAGCTCTTCAGAAAGCCATGGAGGAGGACAAGGAGCGGGGCTTGGTGCCTGTCTTTGTAAGTCAGAATGTGTTCTGCATTTAGGATGATAGAACTTGGAGGTGAGGAAGGGATTTTGGCTGAATTTAGGTAAGTAGCATGCTGCAAACAAAGGCAGAAAGGCCCTCAAATACAATGTTTTACAGTTTGTGAGTTGGTATTCATCGGTGTGTTGAGAAATAAATTTGGGGGGGTCATAACCAGAGTTAAAAAAAAGAAATGGACTAGAAAAATCTCGGAGTGCATTCCTATAGCCAGAGTATGTATTGTTTGGTGAAACTTTTATTTCAAATACACTACATGTGTGTATATATATATATACATGATATGTATTAGGTTACCATATAAAATGCATTTCTTACTGTCAGTCATGGTGAAATATCATGGGAGGTACACACTGTTCTAGTGGGATGGGCGGGGTAGATAATATTTGTGATTACATTTTCTTTCAGGCCAAATACAGCACAAGCACCCACCGTCCCTCATTAACTTTCTGTGTTTTCTTCCAGGTCTGTGCAACGCTGGGGACCACTGGGGTCTGTGCATTTGACTGCCTGTCAGAACTGGGCCCCATATGTAAGTCTGCACTCTGGCTGGGAAGACAAGTAATTAATTCTAGAATATTCAGCTCTGTGGGATTCTCTTGCCCCTCCATGATTACTGCAGGGAATGTGGGAAGAGCCACCGTAGATCACAAAGATCTTCTCCCAGGAAGGCAGTCCCTGCTTTCCCCAGAGGTGGGACAAAGTATTAGAGCTGCCCCCCCTATCCTGTCCTAGGAGGCAACCATGGGAGAGCCTCAGGTGTCTCCCCCTCTCACTCATGTGTCAAAACCTGCTTAAAGCAGTCTGCGTCCCAAAGCAGAGGGAGATTGAGGCAGAGTGGAATATTTTCTAGTCTGAGTGAAGAAAATGGAAGGTGTAGGGCAGGCGAAACCACAAAGGAGATGGAAAGGGGAGATCAGGCAGAATGAAAACCCAGATATGATTGTTTAAAATTTCTGAGCATGAAACCAACTAGGAAAGAAGGAGATCCCCTGTCTAATGTTTGTAGTAGATGCATTAACACTGCTCTCTGGGCCAGTGCCACGTTGATTTCTGTATCAGCAAGCTCTAGGATGAGGCCGAGAGAGTGGGGACCTCTGGCCAGTGAGGGGAAAAGGCCAGGGAGGGGCTTTAGAGGCTCTCCCTATAGGAGGTGGTGGGGCCTCACTCCACCCCACTCCTCACTTCGATATTCCTTCCCATCTCCATCTGCCTGCCATCTCATGTAGCCAAAGCGGGCCAGCCTTTCCCAGCGCTTCTCTTGAGGCCCGCCTGCCAGCCAGGCCAGTCAGGAGACCCTCTCAGTGGGCTGGTGGCAACTCCCACGCCCACTCCCAGTCCCACCTCCCAGCAAGGTGACGTTTGCCTCTTCAGGTGCCAGGGAAGGGCTGTGGCTCCACATCGATGCTGCCTACGCGGGCACTGCCTTCCTGTGCCCTGAGTTCCGGGGGTTTCTGAAGGGCATCGAGTATGCCGATTCTTTCACCTTTAATCCTTCCAAGTGGATGATGGTGCACTTTGACTGTACTGGGTTCTGGTGAGTGCGGCAGCCAAGCTCCTGATCCTCGGAAAAGCCTTGCTTCCTCGGGAGAGGCCTCAGCCACTAATGCCCATTTGGAAACCCGCAGGGTCAAGAACAAGTACAAGCTGCAGCAGACCTTCAGCGTGAACCCCATCTACCTCAGGCATGCCAACTCGGGCGCGGCCACCGACTTCATGGTGAGTGGCCAGGAACAAGCAGCCCGGTGGCCTCTGAAATGGGACCTGGCTACATGTGAGCCCCAAGGCTCTCCTATGTGTCAGCTCTGGTCAGAAAGTGGCACAGTGTGAGCCCACCCATAATACTGTTCCTGTATACCTTTAGTTTTAAGCTGTTCCCAGCATAAAACCCAGAAAATGAGAACTTTAAAACCTTAAAAATGAGAACAACCTTGGAGGCAGTCTGCATGTTTCCCAAATATTTGTGGCATTCTTTTTCAGTCCCAGAAATGTCTTCTTACTAAGGATGGACCAATTTGCTCCTTCTTCTGTCCTGGATAATCTTTTCTGCTTGCTACCCTGCAGCAGGGTAGGGTGGGAAATTTCCTTGAGTAGGGATAGAGACTCCTTATTTAAATCACTTCTGTGTTTTTGTCCCCATAGAGGCACTGTGGGAGACTCCATAGTGGGGACGGGGTCATGGGCATCCTTCCTGAGTTTCTGGATGCCCCTAAGTCAGGGGTTCCCAAACTATGGCCCACGGGCCACATGCGGCTGGCTCCCTGAGGCCATTTATCCGGCCCCGCCGCACTCCCGGAAAGGGCACCTCTTTCATTGGTGGTCAGTGAGAGGGGCACAGGATGCATCCACAAAGCGCAGCACGTCACGGCTCCGGAAGCATGTCATATCACTTGTTACGGCTAGCAGTGACAAATATGGAACCGGACATTGACCATCTCATTAGCCAAAAGCAAGCCCATAGTTCCCATTGAAATACTGGTCAGTTTGTTGATTTAAATTTACTTGTTCTTTATTTTAAATATTGTATTTGTTCCCGTTTTGTTTTTTTACTTTAAAATAAGATATGTGCAGTGTGCATAGGGATTTGTTCATAGTTTTTTTTATAGTCCGGCCCTCCACCGGTCTGAGGGACAGTGAACTGGCCCCCTGTGTAAAAGGTTTGGGGACCCCTGGTCTAAGTATTTCTGGTGTTTCCACTGGCTGCATCTCAGTTTCTCAAACCTGTCCATGTTCTCCGCATGTACCATCTCTTGGGGAAACAGGTTCTTCAGAATTACTCCTCAGTTTGAAGACGAACCTTTCCCGTAGTTGTAGTCAGGCAGAGATGTAAATTAGTAAGTTGCATGTCATGGCCAAGTGGAGACGGCCTTTGTGAAACTTAGTGGATCTTGACTTCTTTATCTATTTACATTCAACATTATTTTGTATTAGTTTCAGGTGTACAACGTAGTGGTTAGACAATCATATACTTGACAAAGTGGTCCTCCCTGATAGTTCCAGTACCCACCTGGCACCATACATAGTTACTGCAATATTATCGACTGTATTTCCTACGCTGTACTTTCCATCCCCTTGGCTATTTTGTAACTGCCGATCTGTACATCTCAATCCCTTCACCTTTTTCACCCAGTCCCCACCACCCCTACCTCGTCTCTAGCGACCATCAGTCCGTTCTCAGCATCTCTGAGTCTGGAACTTTACTATTTATATTTTTATATCTGGAAAGTGCTGCTTTACGCTTTTTCTTCATTCACCTCTAATTCCATGGAAACTCCTAGAAAACTGAAGCTGCTGTTTGTTGTGACCCTGGGGGTCTTGACTACTGCTCTGACTTGTGCCCCAAGGTCTTTTTCATCCAGGTGCCATGGCTTTAAACAGAAGCCCACAGCATCCTGGGAGAGAAGATTTAGGGACTTCATCCCCAGGGCCCTGGAGTCACCTAAAATCAGAGCTAGGTATTCTGACATCAGGGATTCGCCACAGTGCATGGGGCAATGTCCTGCCCTTGGCAGAGGAGACCTGTAAAATCTTGAGAGTACACAGAGGAGGTTTGGGAATGCCTAGAGTTAAAGAAAAGCCCTGTCACCCTTTGTAAGTCCAAATTTACTGTTCCAAAAGAAAATATCAGCTAGAACCACCCAGCTGGGTCAGCATGGGGTTGGTTTTAGAATAATGAGAAGAGGAATAACAGGTTATGAATAGAGTGTGAAGATATCAAAATTAAACTAATCTTTGCCTCTTCTTTAGTTTGCTGGTGAAATAAAGTAGCTAATTTACAACCCCCTGGAAAACAGAATGTTTTATCAGAGAAGGTCCTATCATCCAATCATTATTCTCCCAGAGTGTTCATCTAACACGTGGTGGCGTTGCTGCCTTCCTAGCCATCTGGGTTTTGTTCTGTGTCTGGGTTTTGCTGTCCTCTGCTGGTAACCACTTTCCATACTCGTCCTCAGCATGAGTGTTTTGCTTGGAAATCAAAGGCTTTGTACTTGATGTGGGAAAAACACAGTCTGTCAACAGAGAGGTAATATCCCAACTGTGCTTGGGCCAGGAAACTGGGGGAAAGGAGAAAGGTGAGCAGCTTATGCAGATTCGGCAGTTCTGTGGCTGAGTAGATATTCAGTGGGATAAATATTGACTTTTACTCAACAGAAATTGTGGTAGACACTTCCTGACATTTGAGGAAGAGGTCATTAGAAACTGCATTCTTCATCAGAATAACTGCAAACATTTTCTACGCCCTTTGCTCTATCTTAAGTTCTGGGAAACCCGTTGGATATCACTTTGAAAAATTTCAAATCTATGATGACTGCAACCTTGACTGTTAAGTTCTGTTGAATTTAGTCTCAGGAAAAATGGTCAGTTTCAGTCTAATGGAGGTTGAAATGCAGATGCTCATTTGAAATCTGAAAGCCAGAGTGATTGATGCCTGCTAAGGACACAGGAATGTCACAGGAAAAAAGTTAGGACAAGAAAGTGAGATTCAATAGTGATCACCTTGGTGCTAGGCAGAAATAATACTGTGATTTCTTGCTCACACTTTAGTTGTGTGAATAGCCAACACAGACTGACAACTTTCTATGAATCTCTTTGCTTCTGTTCTCCTCAAACCACCCCCTTGGGTTCTGACCAGGCGGTGGCGCAGTGGATAGAGCATTGGACTGGGATGTGGAGGACCCAGGTTTGAGACCTCAAGGTCACCAGCTTGAGTGTGGGCTCATCGGGTTTGAGCAAGGCTCACCAGCTTGAGCCCAAGGTCACTGGCTTGAGCAAGGGGTCACTTGGTCTGCTGTAGCCCCCTGGCCAGGGCACATAGGAGAAATCAATCAAGGAACAACTAAGGAGCCGCAACGAAGAACTGATGTTTCTCATCTCTCTCTCCCTTCCTGTCTGTCTGTACCTCTCTCTGCCACTCTCTGTCTCTGCCACACAAAAAAAAACAAACAAAAACCCCCCCACTTCCCTGGGGGGTGCTGTTCATTTCCCCCCTCACAAGGAACCAGTGAGGTGGCCCTGCCCAAGGTCACAGCCCAAATGTAGAGCTGGGGGAGAAACCCAGGTCTGTAGGGCTCCAGCCTCTGAACTTGAGCACATACTTTAACAGTTTGGAGGTTAGGTGGGGAATAGAAATAGAATTTTATTTTCTACTATTCAAGGAACTTAGGTTCTTTTAGGGAAAAATAATGTATTGCCCTTCCATTGAGTTTCAGCCTAGGATAAAATGTTTAAAGTTGCACTTCAACAGTTTTCTCCTTCGTTCAAGGTCATGGACTTGGTTACCATTTGTCCTGTGCTCGGACAAGGGCTTATTGGCCACCTTCACTAGTGATTTTTTGTCACCTCATGGGGCAGGCTTTGGATAACTTGTCTTGGCTGCTACTTAGCAACGACTTCAGAGTTCTGGCGACACCGACCATCCCTAGAGAGCTGGGGAGGCAGTGGGTGATCAAGCCCAGGAGTGCGGGAGGGAGCTGGGCCCTCCTCTCTAACCTAGGCACTGTGTCTGTGTTTTAGCACTGGCAGATCCCCCTGAGCCGGCGGTTTCGCTCTCTTAAGCTCTGGTTTGTGATTCGGTCCTTCGGGGTGAAGAACCTTCAAGCACACGTCAGACATGTATGTACTTGTTCCTGCGCAGACTGTGGGCTGAGTCCACCCTTGCTTTGTGACCTAGTGGGGAGGAAAGCTGGTTTCTGTTTTGCAGACCTGCCCTGGGGACCTGTGTTCTCTGGCTCAGGTGGCTGGGACTGTTCGTGGGCTCCTGGGAGTTGATTATTCAGGGCCACTGTCTCTTTGTTAGCTAGAGAAACACTGAGCAGATCATGACACATGAAATAACTAGAAAACATTTAGCAGGGTGCTTACCTGGAGAGAGAGCCTTAGGACTTGAAAATAAAAAGTTCTGGGGTGTGATTGAAGACTTTCTTTCTTTTTTTTTTTTTTTTTAGCACGCTTGAGAGAGACAGAGAGATAGAGAAAGAGACAGGAAAGGGAAAGAGATGAGAAGCATCAACTCATAGTTGTGGCACTTTAGTAGTTCATGATTATGTCTCATATGTGCCTTGACCGAGGAGCTCCAGCTGAGCCAGTGACCCCTTGCTCAAGCCACTGACCTTGGGTTCAAGCCAGCAACCATGGGGTCATGGCGATGATCCTATGCTCAAGTCAGCTGGATGAGCCTGTGCTCAAGCCAGTGACCTCCTGGTTTTGAACCTGGGACCTCAGCATCCCAGGTTGATGCTCTAATCACTGTGCCACAGTCAGGTTGAAGACTGTTTTTTTTTTTAAAGATTTATTTATTCATTTTAGAAAGAGGAGAGAAAGAGAGAGAGAGAGAGAGAGAGAGAGAGAGAGAGAGAAAGGGGGAAGGAGCAGGAAGCATCAAGTATCAACTCTCATATGTGCCTTGACTGGGCAAGCCTGGGATCTCAAACTGGCAACCTCAGCATTTCAGGTTGACGCTTTATTCACTGTACCACAACAGGTCAGGCTGGAGACATTTTAAAGACACCATACAGTGGGGGAGAGAAAGGGTTTTTTTTTTGTATTTCTCTGAAGTTGGAAACAGGGAGGCAGTCAGACAGACTCCCGCATGTGCCCGACCGGGATCCACCTGGCATGCCCACCAGGGGGCAATGCTCTGCCCATCTGGGGTGTTGCTCCACTGCAACCAGAGCCATTCTAGCGCCTGAGGCAGAGGCCATAGAGCCATCCCCAGCGCCTGGGCCAACTTTGCTCCAATGGAGCCTTGGCTGCAGGAGGGGAAGAGAGAGAGACAGAGAGGAAGGAGAGAGGGAGGGGTGGAGAAGCAGATGGGCGCTTCTTCTGAGTGCCCTGGCCGGGAATCGAACCCGGGACTCCTGCACGCCAGGCTGATGCTCTACCACTGAGCCAACTGGCCAGGGCGAGAAAGGGGTTTTGAATGAAGTTTGAGCAACTTGTTTCAGTATAGTCAAAGCCATGATTAGCTAAATCCCTTGCCTTCCCTTGAAATAGAATAGCAGGCATGAGAATCAGGTGATAGCAATCACTTAGCAAATATTTTATTGCGATCCTTTTGTATGTTTGAAAAAAATTTAAGAAATGAAAGAAAAACCGGCCCTGGCCGGTTGGCTCAGCGGTAGAGCATCGGCCTGGCGTGCGGGGGACCCGGGTTCGATTCCCGGCCAGGGCACATAGGAGAAGCGCCCATTTGCTTCTCCACCCCCCCTCCTTCCTTTCTGTCTCTTTCTTCCCCTCCCGCAGCCAAGGCTCCATTGGAGCAAAGATGGCCCGGGCGCTGGGGATGGCTCCTTGGCCTCTGCCCCAGGCGCTAGAGTGGCTCTGGTCGCGGCAGAGCAATGCCCCAGAGGGGCAGAGCACCACCCCCTGGTGGGCAGAGATTCGCCCCTGGTGGGCGTGCCAGGTGGATCCCGGTCGGGCGCATGTGGGAGTCTGTCTGACTGTCTCTCCCCGTTTCCAGCTTTAGAAAAATACAAAAAAAAAAAAAGAAATGAAAGAAAAACCAAGTTCTGTTCTTGTTTAGTTAATAATATTCCTAGGTAAAAATAACATAGGAAAAATATTAAATAACTAAATCTCTGTGAAAGATTAATATGACAAAAAGCTTAAAATTTTTTTATTGTGACAAAATATGCATAACAAAATTTACAATTTTTAACCATTTTTAAGTTTACAATTAAGGGGCATTAAGTGGCCTGACCTGTGGTGGTGCAGTGGATAAAGTGTCAACCTGGAAATGCTGAGGTTGCCAGTTCGAAACCCTGGGCTTCCCTGGTCAAAGCACATATGGGAGTTGATGCTTTCTGCTCTTCCCTCCCTTTTCTATCTGTCTCTCTCTCTCTCTGTCTCCTCTCTCTAAAATGAATAAATAAAATCTAAAATAAATAATTAACTTTAAAAAGGGGGCATTAAGTGAACTAACAATGTATGCAACCACCATTACAATCAATTTCTAGAACATTTCCCATCAACCCAAGCAGAAACTCTGTATCCATTAAACAGGTGCAAAAACTGTCCACAGTGTTGTGGAGATGGTATGTAAAATATGTTCTTTGTGGAATAGCAGATAAAAGGGGATGCAAGGGCATGTGAGGTAAAAACGTTTGAGAAGGAAGAGAAAGCGATAGACTTAGGAAGGGGGCAGAGCTGTTGACGGCCCACATGGTGCCTCTATATTCAGTAGAAACAAGCTGCAACCTCACGAGGCACTTGGCTGGGCTGGGTTTTGGCCCTCACATGTACCCTTGGCTGTCTGTTCAAGAAGCTGTGAAGCCAGGAAATGAGGTCAGATTGCCTAGATTGCAAGATTTATGCCATCTAGTTCAGGGGGTGAGTTGAATGAGGGCCCTGAGACTTGAGTTCTTGAGATAGATCTGAAAAGACAGGAAGTAGGGAAACATTGGATGTTTTCCAGCTTGGAATAAGAGCAAAATCAAACAGAACAGAAAATTTGGCAGAGCCATTCAGGTCTCAATGATTCAAAGATGTCCTGTCTTAAACCCATTAAACAATGTGAAAGTTTATGCATGGTTATCCTTGCCTGACGATTAATCTCAGTTCTCTCTGTATTTACAACTCCAGGGGACCAAAATGGCTAAATATTTTGAATCTCTGGTCAGAAATGACCCCTTCTTTGAAATTCCTGCCAAGAGGCACCTTGGCCTGGTGGTTTTTCGTCTAAAGGTAATGTCATATTCTGTGGCTATGAGATTTTTGGACACATAAATGCTGGGTTTCTGGGGATACTCTTAAGGGACGTGACACCAACTTCAGTTTTCTTTATCCTTCATACAGGGTCCTAACTGTCTCACGGAAAGTGTGTTAAAGGAAATAGCTAAAGCTGGCCGTCTCTTCCTCATCCCGGCCACGATCCAGGACAAGTTGATCATCCGTTTCACTGTGACATCCCAGTTCACCACCAGGGATGACATCCTGAGAGACTGGACTCTCATTCGTGATGCTGCTAGTCTCATCCTGAGTCAGTATTGTACTTCCCAACCTAGCCCTCAGGCCAGGCACCTCATCCCCCCAACCAGGGGCCCCAGAGCCCTGACCAGTGGAACGTCCCTTCAGTCTGTCAACGGGACGGAAGATGACCTCGGCCAGGCCAGACAGATCATCAAGCATCCTCCCCACGTGGGAGCCAGTCATGTGAGAATGGATGACGGCTGCCATTTTGAAACCCTGCTGGACCCACTTGACAACTGCTTCTCAGAAGAGACCCCGGATGTCGCCCAGCACAAGCTGTCCTCCTCCTTCTTCAGTTATATGTCCGTGCGGAATAAGAAGAAGGCAGTGCGTTCCCTCAGTTGCAACAGCGTGCCTGTGAGCGCTCAGAAGACACTGCCCACGGAGGGCTCTGTAAGGAACGGGGGCTCCTCCAGGGTTAAAATCTTCTCTAGATTTCCAGAAGAGATGATGATGCTGAAGAAAAGTACCTTCAAAAAACTCATCAAGTTCTATAGTGTCCCCAGCTTTCCCGAGTGCAGCTCTCAGTGTGGGTTCCAGCTGCCCTGCTGCCCCCTGCAGGCGATGGTGTAGACCAAGGGGCTCAGCCAGAGTCACGGGCGTGTCTCAGGGTCTCCGAACCCCTCAGAATTATGTGTGGAATTTGTGCGCTTACGTGTACGTGCATTTTTCTTGGGGGAGAGCCCATCATTTTGATCAGATTCTCATGGGGGTTTATGACCCACAAAAGGATACAAAGGGAGAGTTTAAGCTAGCATGGTCCAGAAAGTTCTAAACAGTCTGGTCAGAGAAAAAGGACCCAGGGTAGGGTTCTGACAGGCTGCTTCTATGGTTCAGCTTGTGATATGACATATAATGTAGAAATAAATTGTGTTTGTCTCTGAAAAAAAAAAAAAGCATATCCTGTGTGACTTCATTGACCACCGAAACCTTCGTGAATTAGTCAGAGCCTATCCTGGCGGTGTCTAAATGCATGCACTGAAGGATTCTGCACTTTAGGATACTGAGGACTTGAATTTGACTACGAAAAGAGAGTCTGGAGAAGTCTTGGGTACAAAGAAGACAGCTTGAGTAGAGCGCTATTGCTTACTGTTTATAAATGAGAAAACTGAGGCTTCAGGTCACACAGCTTGTGGCCAAACCCAGTCCTTTCCTCAGTACGGCCCAGGCTAGTTCCACTGCCCCGCACTGTTCACGGCTGTACTTGGTCAGGAGTTCTCCATCCAGCAGGCCCCTCTGCGCCTTCAGAACATTTCAAGTTTTCCTCACTAGGGATTTTCCCATTTTTCTGGGTCCTGTAGTCAAACAAACACTGTGCTCACTGGTAGCTTCTCATAGTTAGTTCATAGGTCAAATTATTGTCTTTCCATATCAGATGGTACTTTTATAGGAAGTGGCTCTGAAATTGGTTACATTAACAATGTTAAAGGTAAATGCAGCTGGATACTAGTTAAAGTGGTAAGAACAGATTTTAATGAGTAATTTTATTCAGTAATAATGGGGAAAGAGTCTGGCATGAACTGGACTCACCTTTGATTTTTACAGTGGTCCCTGGGAATTTGAAAGGGAGAAAGGAGTAGGGTGGGGGACAGGTGGGGACTCAGTAGAATCAAGGAAGTGAGAAACTGCTAAAAGCGAGCAGAGGCAGTTGGTCCATGTGAGACCCATCTGGGTTCACTCCCTGGTGCTTTCTGAAGCTAGGCTCTTACCCTCCCACTGAGGCCGGGAAACAGGGGCCCATCCTCAGGTGTTGGCTAGAAAAAAAAAGTCAATTCTTTTGGCATCCTTGAATTTTTGCAGACAGGTACTTTAAGGGGGCTCAGGTCATCCTAGGATCGTGGCCTTGAGCTTTTAGAAACTATGTTAGTGTTTGTTCAAGTCTTTATAGGACAAAGCTGAGGCCAGGTTGACTAGAGGTCTTTGATGAGCGTGGCATAGAATTTGGTCAAAGGAGAGCATCTTTGTCAAGAGCTTAACATTTCATGTTGATCGTTGTTCTCTATTAGTGGTCCTTGAAGTTGGCTGCATACCAGAATCACCCAGATGTCTTAAAAAATACAGATGCTGGCCCTGGCCGGTTGGCTCAGCGATAGAGCGTCGGCCTGGCTTGTGGGGGACCCGGGTTCGATTCCCGGCCAGGGCACATAGGAGAAGCGCCCATTTGCTTCTCTACTCCCCCCCTCCTTCCTCTCTGTCTCTCTTTCCCTCCTGCAGCCAAGGCTCCATTGGAGCAAAGATGGCCCGGGCGCTGGGGATGGCTCCTTGGCCTCTGCCCCAGGCGCTAGAGTGGCTCTGGTCGCGGCAGAGCGACGCCCCGGAGGGGCAGAGCATCGCCCCCTGGTGGGCGGAGCATCGCCCCTGGTGGGCGTGCCGGGTGGATCCCAGTCGGGCGCATGCGGGAGTCTGTCTGACTTGTCTCTCCCCGTTCCAGCTTCAGAAAAATACAAAAAAATAAAAATAAAAATAAAAAAAATACAGATGCCTGGCTCCCACTTCTAGAAAAATCTTATTTAATTGGTATGAGGAGGGCCGGGGCTTTGGATTTTTGACAGGTCCCCAAATAATTCTAATGTACAGCAGTGTTTGGGAACCACTGCTGCAGAGTCCCTTGCTGTTCAAAGATGGGTGTGTGGACCACAAGCGTTGGCATCCCCAAGTGCTGCTTCTGCATGTTTAAAGCTTGGAAAGCACTTTTCTGAGCCGGTTTTCACATTGCACCTGCCTCAGAGTCACCAGGAGGGTTTGTTAGAACACAGATTGCTGGGTCCATCCCCAGCTGTTCTGATTCAGTAGGTCTGGCATGGCCTGATAATTTGCATGTCTAACAAGTTTCCAGGTGATGCTGCTGCCGGTCCAGGACCACACACCGAGAACCACCAGTCTATAAAGATATGCTCCTTCCTGTAAGCGCCAGGTGGGGGAGCTTGGGGGTGCCAATGAGCTGTAGGACTTTTGGCTACTACTAAACATCCCAGGCCTCAGTTTTTTTCTTTTATCAAACAAAGAGGCTTGACCAGACACTCTCTAGGATTGTTTTTAATTTTGCTGTAGCAAGTGATATATATGTGTCTGTCTAGAAAATAAATACGTGCTGTTAATGTGAATTTTCAGGAACAATCACAGTCTCACAGTGACAAAATGCTGCGTTACGCTGGGCCTTTCCTGGAGCTGGTGCTTTGAGTCCCTCCAGCTCTAAGATCTGAGCCACAGTTGAAAGATAATCCAACTCAGAAGAGCTGAACGACACTTAATTGATCACATACAATGTATAACTCTGGATGCTTTCTCTCTGTCAGTGGTTCTCAGAATATGGCAACACCCACACATTTGTTAGAAATGCAAATTCCAATTCTAATTCTAACTGTGGGCAGTGGGTCACAGTAGTCTGTATTTTAACAAGACTTCCAGGTGACATCAGTGCTCATGTTTAAGATTCACTGCTCTGTGTGAACTGGAAGACTCAGATCATCTCCCCCCACAGAAAAGCTTGCCTGGGGAACCAGATGTTAATCAGGGTTGCTAGATGGAAAAGCAGCAAATATTTATTGCCTACTCTGTGCCAGGCACTGGGTATGTAGTGATGAACAAGATAAACAGAAACTCTGCACTCATGGAGCTCACAGCTTAATAAGAGCATGACATCTGGGCAGAGGGAAACTGACAATCATAACGGAATAGACTGTCAGCTATAAATACATACTACAACATGGTACTCCATGCACTCTGTGGAGACAGCAGCTATGCCAACTGGAAGACCTGTATTGGCCAGTTCAGCCCACCTCCCCTTGAACAGTGCTGGGGTGATGCTAAGTATGTAGCACCTGCCTTCACGTTAGCTGCTTCTTTACAGACTTCATGCAAATCCACCAACTGTAATGACAAAGTAATTACTGTTGTAAAGTAAAGTTAAAACACAAGGAGAGGACCTACCTTTTAGGGGTTGTTATTCCAGTAAGCCTTCCTTGGATATCTGACCTGATTCCTAGATAGAGGCTTGGAAAACTTCATCACACTAAGGCTGAGCTCATCTGTCGGTCCATAACAGGCACCCACTATGCTTGTCGAGTGGATGTACGATTGCTTCTCAGCTTTTTGGCTAGGGTCAAGTACAGAGTGGATGTGCGAACCAGCAACACATTAACAAATCATCTCTTGGGGCGGGTCACAGCACTTGATTAATCTTATCTATTTTTATACTTGTTCTCATTACTTTCAGTTTCCTATGCTGACATCTCCTAGTTTTATCCCTGAATTATTTTGGTGCCTGTACCAGCCTATTTATGCATGGAGTATGTTTCCAGACAACACATTTGAAATTGGAAACCTATTGAATGATTAAATGAACATCTGTTTATGTTTTTAAAAAATATCCATTTGTACTTTTACATTATGATTTGTGCAGATATTTCTATGGGCACAGTTCCTGAGCCCTTTAAAAGAGAAAAATCAGTCTTTAGAGTTACTTATCTGTAACAGGTAGTGACTTAATTTTGTGTACACACAAGCAAACTGAGGTACTGAGGACATCGTATTGGTACTTTTTTTAAAATTAATTTCAATTTATTGTGTTAACATGGTTTCAAGCGTCCCACTGAATACAACACCCTTGCCCCCCCCCATGTCCCCATCTATACCCCCTTTGCCCCTCTACTCCCCAAACCCACCCTTCTTCCCTCTGGGACCTGCTATCCTGCTATCTGTATCTCTGTGTTATGTATATATAATTTCACTAATCCTTTTACCTTCTCTGATCCCATCACCTCTTCCCCTTTCCCTCTGACAGCTGTCCCTCTGGTCCCTGTGATTCCGCCTCTGCCTCTATTCCGTTCCTCAGTTCATTTTTTCCCTTATAGATTCCACATATAAGTGAGGTCATATGACATTTGTCTTTCTCTGCCTGGCTTATTTCACTTAGCATAATAATCTCCAGGTCCATCCATGCCATCGTAAAAGGTAAGATTTCCTTCTTTTTCATGGCTGCGTAGTATTCCATTGTGTATACATACTTCACTACAGCCTTTTAATCCACTTGTCCACTGACAGACACTTGGGCTGTTTCTGGATCTTGGCCACTGTAAACCATGCTGCAATAAACATGGGAGTGCCTATCTTTTTTTGAATCAGTGATTTGGTGTCAGACCCTCCTGTGCCATGCACAGGCCTCAGCTCCTTGAACAGGCACTCTGGCAGGAGACTGGCTGTAGTCTGAAACCAGCTGAGGGCTGAGTAGCACGTGCAATGCGGGTGCTAACTGGAGATCCAGGACTTACCTGGTCCACAGGTACATTTCATTGGGGATGCATATAAGTTTAAAAGATTTTGAGACTTCACATTTTAAACATTGGGAGATTCACATATATATATTTGGGTTTCCATTTCCTGAAGAATCAGAAGATCCTGAAGTGCCTAAGCTGTATTCCCACAGGACAATCATCAGCCAGTGGAAGCTGAGTAGTGGCTGTCCTCAAATTTGCCACCTTTGTTTGCAACCTGCTTCTCTGGTTCACATTAGCAACATGAATCCTGAAGACACTTGGGTTTGCAACCCTTGATGTAACTAAAAAATATCTACTGGACATCTTTTATGTATAGAACACTGATGCTAATGCTTAGTTGTCTTTAAGAACTCTAGGTGGCATTCTCATGTTTTGGATAATGCTATTTTAGACAGTGGCCAGGATGCTATTCAGTGGAGAGGGTTGACCTTAAACTGGAGCTGGATTGCCCTTGGGCTGTTCCTTGGTGATCCCCTCTCCGCCCCGCCCCCCACTTCTCAGCTTCTTGCCATATATTACCTAGAATGCTATTATCATTATGGCACCTGTAAAAGTTACCAGTGAGACTGCCTGGCTCAGTCTCATTGTTTTACATTTAGAATAAAGTACATTAGTTTACATTTAGAATAAAGTAAGGAAAGAGAGTGCCATGTCACATGCTTGTGTTCATCTATTTTATTACTGATTAAGAAAAATCATGCCCTCCCTCTAACAAGCATGGTTTGCAAATACAAACAGTAGGTGCACATTGAAAAATAATTATCTCTAAATCTTTTCAGTTGTGAAGGTTCAGGAGTAATTTAGAAAAGACTCCACTTACTGCTTTGCATAAAAAATGCACATCACACTCTTCGATCAAAGTGAAGTTGGATTATGTCAAGTGACTATACTAGCTCCATTCATTTTCTTTCTGGAAATAGGAGTTGGCGTCCTGAGCATATTCAGAGTTTCAGAGCTTCAGCGTTTATGGCATTGTAAATGTCCTCGGTCATAGGCACATACATTTTTTCTTTGTCATCCAAGAAATACAAGGCATCTTTAACGACTGCTGGGTTAAAGCCCTCCTCCACAAGGTTCACTCTGCGGTACTTAAAAGTTCCAGTGATCTCAACGGTGTCCTGAAAAACATCAAACGGTTCACATTGCTGTAGTGTTTTTGCAAACAGATTAGGATGCAGAGAAGGGGTAGCAGCGGGGCAGGGGGGCTGGCATCTCTGGGTCCCTTGAGAGCTATGAATGCTAGTTTTGTATGATATGGATACATCCTGTTTTCTGAAGATCCACTGGCGGTGGGGGAGGGCTTTGTGGAAGTATTTTTCTTTCCCTTAAAGCTATACGATCAACCATGGGGAGTGAGGGGCTGCAGACAGGGAGATATGGAGTAGAGAGTCTGTTGCTTGGTGAGCTTCAGGTACTACTGAAATACCCTAGTTAGCCTGACCTGTGCTGGCGTGGTGGATAAAGCGTCGACCTGGAAATGCTGAGGTCGCCGGTTTGAAACCCTGGGCTTGCCTGGTCAAGGCACATATGGGAGTTGATGCTTCCAGCTCCTCCCCCTCTTCTCTCTCTCTGTCTTTCCTCTCTCTTTCTCTCTCTGTCTCTCTCTCTCCTCTCTAAAAAAAAAATGAATAAATAAAACTTAAAAGAAAAAGAAATACCCTAGTTAAAGGTGGCTGGGGCTAGAGGGTCATCTACACACAGACAACGCTCTTTTTTCAGCCCATTTGTCCGTGAGACTGAAGATTGGTTTTTCCTCCAATTAATAGGCGATGATCTGAGGATATTTCAATTTTCATCTCTCTCAACCATCTCATTATAAAGGCAAAATGTCAGTGTTTTATGAAAAATCAACAGAAATAAATTTATAGTCACAGCAATGTCTGGTGATCTAAGACTTCTCAACTCTTCAGAATCCTAGAGCTCAAAGTCTAAAAGTGAGAGTTTTAAACTAACCAAGGGCTTAACGCAGTGGTGGGATTCAGCGAGTTTGCATGGGTTCTGCAAACCAATACCTAATTTTTGTTGAGTTTGGCAAACCGGTTGTTAAAATGGCACTTGTAATCAGGGTTCTCTCGAAAGTGGGCGCCTGGGCAGCTGCCCAAAGTGGAAATCACAAATTTACATTCCTTACTCTTTTTGAATGTTCATCTGTGCAACAGCGTGTTCTAAGCGCCAGAAGTCGTGTTCATTCCATCCATAGGTGCAAACATTGCAAGTGAGGACTCCAATCAGAAGGAAATAGGGAAACATCTTAAATAACAGTTTTACTGTTTTGTGTTAAGTATTATTTAATATTTTTTATTAATATTTTAAAAGTCTTTCTTATAGCAATCTACTTTTGTGTACCTCTTTTGTTGTTCTTATTAAAGTATTAAATGCATGAAATAATAAACTACCTTTTGGAATATTTTTTTTTATACTTAAAATGGTCATTAGGGCAGAGAACTAGTTGTTAAATTATTTGAATCCCACCACTGGCTTAATGTTTGAGAAAGAAAAAAAAAAATCCTTCTAGTGATGATAGCTAAACCTTTGGTAGTTCCTACCGGCTAACGATGGCCAATTAAATTTCACACCAGAGAAAAGTGTAGGACTTCAGTGGATTTACCATTCTTTAAAACTGAAAATAATAAATAGTAGGGTCGAAGAATTTCTGTTTTAAGTGTCTCTCATAGATTCTCAAGCACAGATTTTGTGAGTTATTTACTAATACTATTGCTGAATGAATTGGCCTGTCAATTTTAGGATGAAAAGGATTAGAATTTGGTTTCTGCTAGTTACATTTTTCTGGTATTTCTTCTTCCTTATTGAGCTTCCTGGAAAGGGCAGTGAAATTTTGGCCAGTGTAGTTGCTATGGTAGAAGCAGAGTTGTTGCCTAAGAGACAGGGGTCTTCATGAGAGAGGATAATTGAACTTGATAATGGGAGGTCTCACCTGTATCCTTAGAAACCGGGGTCTAGCATAGCTGGGCAGGTATTCAGCTATGTGCTTAAAGATTTTCTTTCCATCAAATTCACAGTCTTCCTTTATCTTGATTGAGGCCATGCCAATTCGACCCTCATGACCTAAAAATAAAGTGAAAAAATATTAGATGTGTTGTATTATTTTATTTACAAGCTTTGCTGTTTCAAAGAACAGTGGGCTGAGACACCATTATGGCATAAGTGTCTTTTGGATAGTTGGAATTTTAATTTCAAATATATGTCGAAATTATTCTGAAGTGAAAATACTACTACTACGACTACTACTGATAGCAGCTATACTTTGATTGAATCTTTATTATATGTCGGGTCTTATGGACTATCTCATTTAACCTTTACGAAGATGTTCAAATTCACCTCCATGTTATAGATGCAGGTACTGAGGCTTGAAAAACACTGAGACTTGTTCAAGTTCACACAGCAAATAGTAGGAAGAGTCAGAAACTGAACTGAGGCAGTCTGGCTCTAGATCCTGTGTGTGAAATCACCATCCTTTTTAGTAGCAAGGTGAAAACACTTGAGGGGAAAGGTCAAACTGGTGTCTAAAGGAATTTTTTTTTTTTTACTTCAGTGAAAAGACCTTGCTCCACTTATGAAAAATTGAGCGTAGGTTGTTCTTTAGATTGTTCTAGGAAGCGTTCTGCCTCTCTGCATTTAGGGAATGTAGAGGACAGGGTCCACGGGTGAGCTGTTTTGTACCCTCCGTCTGATATCCTTTGTCCCCAGAGGTGGAGCTTGCTACAGAGAAAACAGATCCTAACAGCTCTTTCTTCCCTGTCAAGGCCTAGCAGTTAAGTTGAGAGGTATTTACAATTACCATTGTTTCCTTGTGAGGACAGTGGTAATTAGGTACTAATCTTTCTTCTACCTGATCCTGGAGACCTGGCATGAGCCCAGGTCCATTTCCCTGAGCTACTTAGCTGTAACCAGAGAGAAAGAAGGAGCCGCCCTTTGTCACCTAGGTCCTAGCTTTCAAAATCTCTCCCATGGTAATTGCGTGTTTACCTACAGCTCTAAAAAAGGAGGAAAACAAGAGGAAAAAATTGAAAGAAAACACATCCTCATTTTATTCACCTCTCATCTGAGGGAGGCAGGACACTTGGCTCTTTTTCTCTAGGGGACCCTGGTAGCTGTCTAGAAGGCACCTGTCTCAGGAATCTCCAATGTCTCCCAATAATTTTCTTCCTTCCTTCCTTTCTTCTTCTTATTTTTTTAGGTGAGAGGAGGGGAGATAGTGAGACAAACTTCCACATGTGCCTTGACCAGGATCCACCCAGCAACATCATCTGGGACGGATGCTCAAGCACTAAGCTGTTTTTAGTGCCTGAGGCCCATGCACTCCAATGGAGCTATACTCAGCATCCAGGGTCACACCCCAATCAAGCTACAGGCTGCGGGAGGAGAAGAGTGAGAGAAGGGGAAAAGGAAGTGGGGGAAAAGCAGATGATCGCTTCTCCTGTGTGCCCTGATTGGGAATTGAACCTGGGATGTCCATATGCTGGACCAATACTCTATCCACCAAGCCACTGGCCAGGGCTAATAATTTTCTTTTAGAATTAAGATAGAAGCTGATGCAACAGAAATCTTCAGGCATTGACTGGCTCCTGCTTCTTGCTCTGGCGTTCACTGAGAGGTAAATAGGCCTGCTGGGTCTCAGGCCTCTGCACTGACTCCTAGAGGCTGGTCCAAGGAGAAGGTTTCAGGGAGAAGGTTTTAGAATGCAGCAGTTCTGGCCAGGGCTTTTCTAGAACTATACTGTCCAATATGGTAGCCAGTGGTCACACATGGCTATTAAAATTAATTATAATTGAAATGAAAAATTTTAGTTCCTCAGTTGCACTAGCCACATTTCAGTTGCTCAATAGTCACATGGTGGCTACTGGATACCGTATTAGATGGTATAAATAGAAAACACTTTCATCACTGCTGAAAGTTCTAGCAATAATAAAAAGTTCTAGAGAGAAGTCAGACAGTTCTGGTGTGACACCTAGAAAAAGTGAACTCCATTCTAAGCCCAAACCTAGAAGTTCCCTCCTAGTCCAAAACAGATCTGGGAAACCCCTGTGAAGATCACAGAATCAGAGAGCTGGGAGAGACGTCAGAGTCTCTAATCTTGAGAGTTCATCTCTAATTTTCCAATCTCGTATAGAATTCTCACAGGATCCAGGGTGGACAATTGCCTCTTTTTTTTTTTTTTTTTTTTTTTTACAGAGGCCAAGATAGACAGGGACAGACAGACAGGAACGGAGAGAGATGAGAAGCATCAATCATCAGTTTCTCGTTGCGCGTTGCGACTTCTTAGTTGTTTATTGATTGCTTTCTCACATGTGCCTTGACCGCGGGCCTTCAGTAGACCGAGTAACCCCCTGCTGGAGCCAGCGACCTTGGGTCTAAGCTCTTTGCTCAAGCCAGATGAGCCCGCGCTCAAACTGGCAACCTCGGGGTCTCGAACCTGGGTCCTTCCGCATCCCAGTCCGACGCTCTATCCACTGCGCCACCACCTGGTCAGGCGACAATTGCCTCTTTACACACTCCAGTTGGTGGGGCATTCCCTTCCTCAGGAGACAGTCCATTCTCTTGTTGGTTCCTCTAGTTATAAGAGAATTCTCAGGCTAAAATTTGCTCTCTGATCATTTCAACCCATTAATTTTCATTCTGTGCATTGAAGCAACATGAACACACCAGCTCCCTGTTTTAACAGACTGTCTCCAATTATTTGAAAACCATTAGCTTCCTCTTCTTTGTTCTATATCAGTGAGTCCTACACCTTACTGGTCATTTGGGAATTAAAAAAATATAAAGATTCTGAGTCCCAAACTCCAGAGGTTCTGTTTCATTAGAGATGAGCTTTAAAAAGGTTCCCAGTCCCTGGCCGGTTGACTCACAGTAGAGTGTTGGCTGGGCGTGTGGATGTCCTGGGTTCGATTCCTGGCCAGGGCACACAGGAGAAGCACCCATCTGCTTCTCCACCCCTCCACCCTCTTTTTTCTCTCTATCTCTTTCTTCCCCTCCTGCAGACAGGCTTCATTGGAGCAAAGTTGGCCTGGGCGCTGAGGATGGCTCTGTGGCCTCTGCCTCAGGCACTAGAATGGCTCCGGATGCAATGGAGCATTGCCCCAGATGGGCCGAGTATCGCCCCTTAGGGGGCTTGCTGGGTGGATCCCGGTCTGGTGCATGAGGAAGTCTGTCTCTCTGCCTCCCACTTCTCACTTCAGAAAAATACAAAAAACAAACACTTCAAGGGCTTGTTAAAACACAGCTCCCTGGGCCTCATCCCAGAAAGTCAGATTCCGTTGGTCTGGGGTGGGCCTGAGCAAATGTATTTTAACAAGCTCTTGGGTGAGGACAATGCTGCTGCTGGTTTAGGGATCACATTTGGAAGAGTATTGGCTCAGTCCTTCCAGTATACTCCCCGGATTCTCTCGCATTCTCCTACGCATTCTTGTGTGTTGTTACCATTTTAAATTTGGTATTTAACAGTGTGTGCAACATGCCAGGTGGGGTCTGTGAGAGCTGACAACCACCCTGCTGTTAATTCAGCCTAAGGTCCAACATGAGGGGTATTCTGCAACTTTCACACTGTGACCCAAGATGTGGTTACACTTCTCATCACGTCACTGCCACAGGGCTAGAGAGGAACACGTTATAGAAAGTCCTGAACATTCTTTATAAAATAAAAAGACAGCAAAAGGTCATGTAAAACCATCATTGTTCAGGAAGAAAGGGACTTAGAGATTTCCATTTTGAATGTGAGAGTCCCAAAACCTGAGTTCTGGGGGAATACTAATACACCTAGCACCTTAGATTTGGACGGTGATTTAGAAGTTTGAATCCTCCCTGACATCTATAATTAAAATGATTTCTTCTCATGCCAACCCTCAGTACATACATAGTAAATACAATTTTATTATTTATGTAATTGAAATGAATTAGTTCTCTTGACAATCTTAACTACAGAAGTGGTACTATCCCTAATTTTAGAGATTTGCCTGAAGTCAAACGACCCGCAGATATCGGAGTCACGACCCCAAATCAGACATCGGCATGCCCCACTCTGCTGGCAGAAGCAGATCTGCAGGTGTGGCGACTCCGCTCTGTGTCATGATTCTGAAACTCAGTCGGGTGGGCTGGCTCAGAGACCTGCTTTAAAAGAAGAGTCTGAGCAAAACCAGCTCCTTCCCAGTATTTTCTCTCAACAGCTGCGCTTGCTCCTCTTTGTGTCTTGTGTACCATTTCCCAGTCATCCAACGTGATGCGTCTTTTCATGAGGAGTGCCAAGTTGCCTGGGACCTTGTGTCCTGGAGAGATCAGGCTGACCCAAGAGCTCAGCTGGGAACTGAACCACAGAGGAAGGCCAGGTTCCAATGTACTAACTGGCTGATTTTCATAAAGGGACATAAACCAGACATAAGCCCATTACTCCCAAATGGCTGAAAGAGTTGTTTGATTCTCTAGCTGACAGGAGAAAGCAATGACCTACTTTGTTCTGGGGTTAACATGATGTTTGGTGTTGGCATAGGTTTATTTTTTTTATTTTTATTTTTATTTTTGCATTTTTCCGAAGCTGGAAACAGGGAGAGACAGTCAGACAGACTCCCGCATGCGCCCGACCGGGATCTACCCGGCACGCCCACCAGGGGCGACGCTCTGCCCACCAGGGGGCGATGCTCAGCCCATCCTGGGTGTCGCCATGTTGCGACCAGAGCCACTCTAGCGCCTGAGGCAGAGGCCACAGAGCCATCCCCAGCGCCCGGGCCATCCCTGCTCCAATGGAGCCTCGGCTGCGGGAGGGGAAGAGAGAGACAGAGGAAGGCGCGGCAGAGGGGTGGAGAAGCAAATGGGCGCTTCTCCTGTGTGCTCTGGCCGGGAATCGTACCCGGGTCCTCCGCACGCTAGGCCGACGCTCTACAGCTGAGCCAACCGGCCAGGGCTGGTGTTGGCATAGGTTTATACTATCTTGTGCATACCTGGCACAGACACTCCATAAACAACCACTTCTTGGACAAAATCAACCAGCCCCAGTACGTCAGCGACTTCAGTGGTGGCCACATTTTCCCCTTTCCATCTGGAAGAAAAGTCAAGGTTAGCAGAGGTCCTTGGTAGTTTCTGGCTCAGGATGCAAAGACAGGGAACAGCTGCTTTCCTCCAGATCTCTGTGGGGTGGCTGCATTCTGTACCACACCTTGGGCCCCATCCTCCCCAACCTTGTCATGGGAGAGGCACCCTGCTTGAGGAACAAAGGACAAAGGCATAGACCTCAATAATAAAAAGTGGGATTTCACTCTAGCCGCATGAAACATGCTACACAGAACGATGTTGTTCTAATAAAATATAGACTTGGCTTGAGAAAGGCACTGGAAATAAAACAAAAACCCCTCAATGACTTTTCGCTATATGTAGGTCTCTCAGTTTCCTCCTTCACTAACTTTGGTTGCTATTTAACTGAATTAGTGAGCTTCTGTTTAATAAAATTTCATACTTGTATTTCAGGGTTTCATGGCCAATGACAAAGCTTTTAATAAGAATAAGTATCATAGTTTATTTGCAGAGACTACAATGTTAGTGCCCAATCATGTGCTATTTTTCACTTCATAAAATTACTTATGCTTTACATTTAAATATATAATTCTTTAAATCTCTCAGAAGTATCTTTCCAGTAACATGGAGGTGGCATAAAATAATGGTAGGGATTCTGAGTCATGGCATATTACAGATGGAAAGAACCCAGAGGGTCATTTAAGATTTACACACATAATTAGACCCTGATGTCATGGGTGAAGAAACAAGAGGTTGAGAAAGGTTACCAGCCTTGCTAACACAGAAGGTCAGAGGCAGAGGTGAGCCTGGGAGCTCAGTTCTCCTCATTCACGTTCAGACACATCCACACTCTACTACAGCTAACTTCCATTTCTTCCTCATTAATTCATGCAAGAAGTAATCATGTATGTCAGGCACTGTGCGAGGAGCTGGACCTGGCCTCGGAGAGTTCACATAGGAAGGAAGCTGACTAAACCAAAGTGTTATGGGGCTGGAAGACTGTACTGTTGCTGGGAATTCATTTCATAGTCCCTTACCATGACATTGCGCTGATTGGGCGTTCCCTAGGAAAGAACCTGGTTGGGGATAGAGAGTGGGAGGGAGGGGAGCAAGTAGGGATCAGCCCCTTACCTCCTCTTCAACTAACTCAGCTCCGCTTTCATTTGCATTTGATTTTATCTGAAGAAAAGCCCCATAATTAGAGACTGTGAAAATCCTTGGCTGTGCTAAGAGTGACCGGTAACAAACAGAATAATTGGACGGACTAAGCTATTTAGGATCCAAAAATCAGACACGGGTTTTCGACCTTATTTTCATCTGCTGTTGCTCAGCCAATTCAGCTGTGCATCAGAGTGACCCATCCTGTATGCTGCTCCTTTTTTCTAGGAATACAGGAGGTTGAATTGGCACACTATAGAGAAGAAAATGGAGTACCATAACCAAAGTGGAATGCGATTCCCATTTAGGATTAAGCCAAACTGGGCACGTTTCTCAATAATTCAGAGAAACCAACCGGAATGTATCGCCAACTCTGTCATGGAAATAGATGAAATCATCATGGTCAATCATTAAGAGATCTCCACTGTTGAAATAGAGGTCCCCTTTCTTAAAGACATCTCTCAGTTTTTTCTTCTCTGTCTGAGTCTTTCCTCCAGCATAGCCAGTAAATGGTGTAAGTTGTGTGATTTTGCAAATCAGGAGTCCAACTTCACCTAAGACAGAAGAAAGTAAATTGTTCTGAAATGTGCTTGCAGTGGGCAAATTTTATTATTAACTTTCTCTTAAAACTGATGCCATGAAACTCATCAGCAGGAAGCTGGCTGCACACACACAAGCATATGCATGTGCACACATATATACACTATGCATACACAGTATGTTTGTTGCTCTATATGGTCACATATTTGGAATTTTTAAAGTGCTAACCTTTTAGACAATAATGATTTACATACATAATAAGACAAATGAACAGTAGTTTAGGCTGAAAGGTAAAGACTCCGTGAAACAATAGTTTTGCAACCAGTCTTACATGTCCCTTCCCACGAATGCTTACCTCACAAGAAGTTGTTAAGCTAGGTTTCAAACTATAATTATATTACATGTAGTGGTTAAATTAACATCTTTTGGAGTTTCTGTAACTATTTCTGAGAGTATAAAAATAAATTGTTTCCCCCCCCCCACTCTGATAATTTTAGCAATGATAAGTTAGTTGTTAAGAGTCACTTGGTCAAGGTTAATTGAACAAAAATCCCTCATACCTTTGGGAACTTTGATGCAATATCCATTTTCATCTCGGACAGGTTCCTCTTTCTCAACGTCATATTTAATCAGCTCATAAGGTATGACTTTCTGGCGAAATGAAAACATAATTTAAGCGTACATTTTCACTTTTCCTTTTTATTGTGGCATAGCATGAATATAAAGTATATAAGGAACACATATCTTAAGTGTACAGCTTGGTGAATTTCATATATGCATATATCCATGTTACTACCACCCAGATCAAGATATGAAACATTTTCATTACCTTAAAAAGTTTCTTCCTGCCCCTTTCTGTCAAGTTAACCACTATTCTGATTTTTATCACTGCCAAGTAGTCTTAAACTCCCAATAAATGAAATAAATAAAAATATTTGCCTTTGTACCTGTTTCTTTCACTCAACGTAATATGTGTGATGCTCAGCCATCCACATTGTTTCAGGAGTTTATTTTCTACTGCCATGTGATTTTCCTTGTATTAATATACAACAATATTTATCCATTCTCCTATTGATGGGCAGTTAGATCGTTTACAGTTCTGGACTATTAAAAATAAAGCTGTTAAGAACATTCTCATACTTGTTTTTTGGTGGATATATCACAAGTGGGTATTTAAAATTTTGGAGAACCTGGCCCTGGCCGGTTGGCTTGGTGGTAGAGCATTGGCCTGGCGTGCAGAAGTCCTGGGTTCGATTCCCGGCTAGGGCACACAGGAGGGGTGCCCATCTGCTTCTCCACCCCTCCCCCTCTCCTTCCTCTCTGTTTCTCTCTTCCCCTCCCGCAGCCGAGGCTCCATTGGAGCAGAGATGGCCCGGGCGCTGGGGATAGCTTCTTGGCCTCTGCCCCAGGTGCCAGAGTGGCTCTGGTTGCGACAGAGCGACGCCCTGGAGGGGCAGAGCATCGCCCCCTGGTGGGCAGAGCGTCGCCCCCTGGTGGGCGTGCCGGGTGGATCCCGTTCGGGCGCATGCGGGAGTCTGTCTGTCTCTCCCCGTTTCCAGCTTCAGAAAAATACAAAAAAAAAAAAAATAATAAAAAAAATAAAAAAAATAAAATCTTGGAGAACCTTATTACGCCATTGTTAGATGGCTTGCTTTTCCAGACACATGTTTTCCAGTGTATTTAAGGTTCAGTGGCATAATTAGTTCATGCCATGGCTATAAAATGATTAAAACTCTATCACAGTTCAGATATAGTATAATTTAATGGCATAAAAATTTATATTTATATAATTCAGTAAGGGCAAGAAGTATATCATTTTCTCTATTAACACATAGGTACAAATATGACAATATTTAAGATGTAATTACTTGCTATGATTACTGTGTCCATTTAAAATTTAAATTAAAGTCTATATGATAGCCGGACCTGGCAATGGCACAGTGGATAGAGCATTGGACTGGGATACGGAGAACCCAGGTTCAAAACCGCGAGGTCACCGGTTTGAGCACGGGCTCATCAGGCTTGAGTGGGGCCTCAACAGCTTGAGTGCAGGGTTGCTGGCTTGAGTGTGGGATCATAGACATGACCCCATGGTTACTGGCTAGAGCCTAAGGTCACTGACTTAAAAGCCAGGGTCGCTGGTTTGAGCCCAAGGTTGTTGGCTTGAGCAAGGGGTCACTCGCTCTGCTGTAGCCCCCTAGTCAAGGCAAATATGAGAAAGCAATCAATGAACAACTAAGGAGACTAAGGAGCTGCAGCAAAGATACTTCTCATCTCTCTCCCTTCCTGCTTGTCTGTCCCTATCTATTCCTCTGTCTGTCTCTGTCACACACACACATAAAAGTCTATATCAGGGGTTTCAAACTCAACTCAGCATGTGGGCCGCACAGCAAGATCACAGCCGTTCTGCGGGCTGCACTAGGTCTACAAAAGGCAACTGTTATGCAACACTTTTCTCACTGCAGTTGAAAACAAAAAAAAATCAGTACAACAAGCACAATTGTACATGCAGTTTACTCAGTGTCACAAAACGACCAGAAACTGTAGTTCGCATCACAACTGCTGTTAACTAAGCTAATATCTAGCTAGGATGCTAGAGAAATGAAAAATACAAGTAGGCCCCTAGGCTTACTTAACTTTATCCAAAATATTTTGAACTTCGTGGATTAGTCTGCGGGCTGCACAAAATTGTTCAGCGGGCCACATGCGGCCCGCGGGCCACGAGTTTGAGACTCCTGGTCTATATGATAAATTAACCAGTTACGTGCTTTGATAGTAGGAGATAACCATTAAAAGTCATGTAGCATTTATAGTTAACAAATACAGATCTTTATTTGTAAGAATGCAAAAAAGTTGGGGTGGTAACTAATGTTTTTTTCCACATCAATTACAGGGTCATTTACCCACACACCTTTTCTTAGTTTTAACATACAGATTTGTTTAAACTAGAAAAATTGACAATAAAACATGGCAATTAATGGATACAATAAAAAGGACTAGTAACAGCACCAACTTTTTTTTTTTTTTTGTATTTTTCTGAAGTTGGGAACAGGGAGGCAGTCAGACAGACTCCCGCATGTGCCCGACCAGGATCCACCTCGCATGCCCACCAGGGGGCGATGCTCTGCCCATCTGGGGTGTTGCTCTGTTGCAACCAGAGCCATTCTAGTTAGTGCCTGAGGCAGAGGCCATAGAGCCATCCCCAGCTCCCGGGCCAGCTTTGCTCCAATGGAGCCTTGGCTGCGGGAGGGGAAGAGAGAGACAGAGAGGAAGGAGAGGGGGAGGGATGGAGAAGCAGATGGGTGAACAGCACCAACTTCTAATGCTCTCAGGTTTGGTTTGAAACAAAAGTTTCCTTGCAACTCACTGTAACAACTCACAGAGCTTGTGCCTAACCTCAACTTTGTGACTTCTTTTGTTTTGAACTGCATTTAGGTCTGGCTCTTCTAGATTTGGGACAGTTCAGGTTGTACTGAAACTAGAGCAAATGGACCCCTCTCCGTAGTGGTTCTAGTGGCGAGTAGGACAGTGATTCTCAGTCTCTAGTGGTGCTGCCCATTAGAATTTTCTGTGCTGATGGAAATATTCTGGTGAGACTGGGTGTGTTCAGGGCAGTTTGTTTATAGACAATGATGGAAATATTCTATATCTGTACTGTGCAACACAGTAATCACAAAATATGGTTACTGAGCACTTGAAATGTGGCTAGGATGAACTAAATTAAAAGTTTATTTATGTAATTTAAATTTAAATAGCCACACCTATTTAAAGAGAGAGGGGGAGAGGGAGCTGCCATATTGGATGACACAGATATGGAGGAGAGTGAAGGGACCTGTGTAGTGTATGTCTGGCTGTCATTGTCAGGGAGGTTCCTCGGACTTGGGAATGCCTAGAGGCCAGGCCAGAACATAAGGAATGGAATGAAAATAATCATTACAGCTAACATTCATTCCAGGCTGTTATATGACAGGCATTTGGGCTATATCTTCTAATGACTTTTTAAAAATAATTATAATAATTTCTTTTCAGTGACAGAGACAGAGAGAGGAACAGTTAGGGACAGATAGACAGGAAGGAAGATAGATGAGAAGTATCAATTCTTTGTTGCGGCACCTTAGTTGTTCATTGATTGCTTTCTCATATGTGCCTTGATGGGAGGGGGCTACAGCAGAGTGAGTGACCCTTTGTTCAAGCCAGCGACCTTGGACTTCAAGCCAGCGACCTTTGAGCTCAAGGTAGCAATCATGGGGTCATGTCTGTGATCCTACGCTCAAGCCAGCAACCCTGCACTCAAGCTGTTGAGCCTGCGCTCAAGTTGGCAACTCGGGGTTTTGAACCTGGGTTCTCCATGTCCCAGCCCAATGCTCTACCCACTGTGCCACAACCTGGTCAGGCTAATTATTATTATTTTTATTTATTTATTTATTTTTGGTATTTTTTCGAAGCTGGAAATGGGGAGGCAGTCAGACAGACTCCCGCATGTGCCCGATCAGGATCCACCCGGCATGCCCACCAGGGGGCAATGCTCTGCCCATCTGGGGTGTTGCTCTGTTACAACCAGAGCCATTCTAGTGCCTGAGGCAGAGGCCATAGAGCCATCCTCAGCTCCCGGGCCAACTTTGCTCCAATGGAGCCTTGACTGCGGGAGGGGAAGAGAGAGAGACAGAGAGGAAGGAGAGGGGGAGGGATGGAGAAGCAGATGGGCGCTTCTCTTGTGTGCCCTGGCTGGGAATCGAACCCAGGATTCCTACACGCCAGGCCGACACTCTACCACTGAGCCAACCGGCCAGGGTCAGGCTAATAATTAACTGAATTCTTCCAACAATTTTTTTTCTTTATCAACATTGAGTTGATAAAGAGCCAGGCACTGAGCTCTCTATTTTCTCTCTTTAATCTGTTTTACAAATGATGAAATTGACATCTAAGGAACATAAAGTGATTTGCCCTAGGTCATTTGGCTAGTACTTGAATGTGTTGAAATTTGATCTCTAGAGCCAGGTCTTATGGATCACTGTCTCTCTACACTGCTAGGCAGTCCCTTGGGGCACAAGTTGCTTGGAAGCTCTGAGGAGACAGTTTTGTGGCCAGGCAGGATGGGTTACCAGAAGCCCAAAGATGACAGTGACTGCTCAAGGCAGTATAGGCTCAGAATTTGCTGAATATTTCTGAAATTTTGAAGAATGGATGGTCATCTGGAAGACCAACTGCTTGAGAACAAGAAAGGCAAAGAGATTGTCTGGAGATCTCAGGCAATAAAAGAGATGTTTATGTGAGCTGGCTTAAAAATAGAAAATGTCAATCATATATCTGTTAAAAGGTTAATATCCAAAATACTCAATAAAAACTCAAACTGCTCATAGCAAAAAAAAAAAAAAAAAATGCAGTTAAAAAAACAGGCAAACAATCTGAATAGACATTTTCCAAAGAAAACATGCAGATGGCCAACAGGTACATGAAAAGATGTTCAACATCATTAATTCTAAAGGAACTGCAAATCAAAACCACAATGAGATACCATCTCACAGCTGTTTGAATGGCTACTATTGAAAAGGTAAGGAATAACAAGTGCTGGAGAGGATGTGGAAAAAACTCGCACACTGTTGGTGCGAGAATGCAGATTGATGCAGCCACTACGGATAGAAGTATGGAAGTGCCTCAAAAAATTAAAAATGAAACTACCATATATATGATCCAGCAAGTCCACTCCTGAGTATTTATCCAAAGAAAATGAAAACATTAATTTGCTAAGATGTATACACCCCACATTCATGGCAGCATTATTTTTTATTTTTATTTTTTTTCATGGCAGCATTATTTAAAATAGCAAAAAGAAGAAAACAATGTAGATGTCCATTGAGAGTGTGGTATATATACACAATGGAATATTATTTCATAATATTTCATTAAAGGAAATCTTGCCATTTGTGACAACATAGATGGACCTTAAGGGCATTTTGCTAAGTGAAATAAGTCATACAGAGAAAGACAAATGCCACATGATCTCACTTATATGTGGTTTCTGAAAAACAAAACAAAACAAAACAAAACTCATACATTTAGAAGACAGATTGGTGGTTACCAGAGGTGGGAGTGAAGAGTAGGTAAAAATGGGTAAAAGTGGTTAAAAGGTAGAAACTTCCAGTTATAAAATAAATAAGTCCTGGAGGTGTAATGCACAGCATAGGGACTATAGTTAATAACAGTATTTTGCATATTTGAAAGTTGCTAAGAGATTTTTTTTTTTTTCAGAGAGAGAGAGAGTCAGAGAGAAGGATAGATAGGGACAGACAGGAACAAAGAGAGATGAGAAGCATCAATTATTAGTTTTTCGTTGCGACACCTTAGTTGTTTATTGATTGCTTTCTCATATGTGCCTTGACTGTGGGGCTACAGCAGACCGAGTAACCTCTTGCTCAAGCCAGTGACCTTTGGTCCAAGCTGGTGAGCTTTGCTCAAACCAGATGAGCCCACGCTCAAGCTGGCGACCTCGGGGTCTTGAACCTGGGTCCTCTGCATCCCAGTCTGACACTCTATCCACTGCGCCACTGCCTGGTCAGGCAAGAGAGAAGATCTTAAAAGTTCTTATCAAAAGAAACATTGTAACTATGTGAGATGATGAATGTTAAGTGGTTATCATTTTGCAATATATCAATATATGTATATCAAATCATTATGTTGTATATGTAAAACTAATATAATGTTATATGTCAATTATATCTCAGTTAAAAACTGGGAAATATATATATCTTTTAGCAAGAGAGGGGAGGACAGACAGGGACAGACCAGACAGGAAGGGAGAGAGACAAGGAGTATCAAGTCGTAGTTGTGATATTTTAATTGCTGATTGCTTTCTCATTTGTGCTTTGACTAGGGGGCTCCAGCTGGGCCAGTGACCCCTTGCTCAAGCCAGTGACCTTAGGCTCAAGCCAGAGACCTTTGGGCTCAAGGCAGCGACCATGGGATCATGTTGATCCTATGCTCAAGCTGGCACCCTGCACTCAACCTGGCAAGCCTGTGCTCAATCCGGTGAGCTTGAGACTTCGAACCTGGGTCCTCAGCATCCTGGGTTGATGATTTATCCCCTTCGCCACCACCTGAAATATCTTTTTAATGCAGTTAGTAGGTGAACACAAATGTTCACAAGATACTGCTTCTTAACCCTGGCTGCAGAGTTTCAAAAAACACTGATGCCTGGGCCCCACCTCAAGACATCTGCATCCAAAGGTTAGGGGGTGAGGCCCTGCACCTATATTTGTAAAAAGTTCCCCAGGTGGTTGTAATCCACAGCATGATGATAAGGAAATATCACATTTCACCATTTCACAGAGTATGGTAAACATATGAAACTGGTAACCTTCAGTTCAGGTGTTTTACCATATACAAGTATAAATGACATCAGGAATACTTGACCTGAACTGCAGATGGCCAAGGTTGTTATTTACATAAATTAAGATTTCTAAGTAGAGCATCCTATTTTACTAAGGTCCTTGTTATGGAGACTGAGCAAACTCTCTCTTGGTGATATGGATGGACCACAGCTCTGATGCTTCATGAAATTCTGATAATAACATCATTATGACCTAGCTTTTAAGAAATCTCTGTATTCTGCAAACTGGTTATATACACTCTCATTTTTAGTGTACTTACTCTCTGTAGGTAGTTGACTCTTCCAATAGCACCAACTTTCCCCGTATAATTAATAAAGCTGATATTGCCTTCAGTGGCACCATAGAACTCATAAATGTGAATGTCCCCAAATCTCTTCAGGAATTCTCTCCACACATCTGTTCGTAAGCCATTTCCCAGTGCTATTCGCACTTTGTGATCACGGTCATTTGGTTTCTGTTGGAGGAAGAGGAGAACAATCAAAACATCTCTGGAAACAGTACTTACATATTAATATTTGCCTTTTATGTTTCTACATGTTTACATTGGTTATGAATCCACCTTGGTGCACACCTTTTCTGTCACCCACACACTTACCCCTACCCCCAATGCACGCAGTATGGGCCAACAGGCAGTCCTCTGATTTAATAACCAGAGAATTGGATTTTCCCATTTTGATTTCTTCTTCTTCTTCTTTTCTTTCTTTCTTTTTTTTTTTTTTTTTTTTTACAGAGATAGAGTCAGAGAGAGGGATAGATAGGGACAGACAGGAATGAAGAGAGATGAGAAGCATCAATCATAAGTTTTTCGTTGCGACCTTAGTTGTTCATTGATTGCTTTCTCATATGTGCCTTGACCATGGGGCTACAGTAGACCGAGTAACCCCTTGCTCAAGCCAATGACCTTGGGTCCAAGCTGGTGAGCTTTGCTCAAAGCAGATGAGCCCGCTCTCAAGCTGGTGACCTAGGCGTCTTGAACCTGGGTTCTCCGCATCCTAGTCCGATACTCTATCCACTGTGCTACCGCCTGGTCAGGCCCGTTTTGATTTTTAAGAGGCAAGGTGAGACAATTCGACAGAACTAAGTGATGCCAACTTTTAGTCCACATCCAATTCGAAGCTAGAACAATGTATTGACTGTTCTCTTGATGGGACTGGTGAGCCTCAGTGAACTGCTGAAGGAGGGGCCAAACAGCAAAGATCTGTCAGAGCTAAAGCAATCTGAAGCAATGATTTTCACTTCACAAGCAAGAAACCTAGGAACACATCCAAGGAGGAAGACAGAGTAACTTTCCACAGTCAATCAAGAGCAATAATGCGAGAGCCTGAGGGGACTGGAGAGAAGAATCTCGATCATGTCCTCATTTCACAGAGAGACCCAAAGGCCCCAAGACCAAGATGATGAAAACTGTCCCCCTGGGATAGGACGAGGAAGAGTGGGAGGAAACTGGCTCCCAGTTGCCTCAGGTGGCCTGGGAGCTGTATGTTTTGCTATAAATAAAGATCACAAAGGAAAAGCTGTTTTGTAAGAACTAAAGGAGGGCTTGTGTCAGCAAGGGAGGTGGGGTTAAGACTGGGTGGCATTCCATTCCACCGCATTATTTACGAGGCCCCTGAAAATATGTCTAAACCTACGGTCATCAATGATATTTTATACTAATAAGGCAATTGCTATTAATTTTTCAGATCTCCTCAAGGGTATCTGTTGGGCAGATAAAATATATTATGCTCACTTTGTTAAAGATGGCGCTGCCCACATGGAGGCTGTCACCCAGGTGATATTAATGTGTGTTGGGGGTGGGCTGTGGGCAGGCAGAATCATTGTAGCCTGGGGCTTGGTTTTGGGAATAAGCCTTTCCCACCCTTTTTTGATGTGGGGTGGTACAATCCCATCATGCCCCAGATAAGTGACTTTGTATTAGAGACCTCCCTATTTTGTATATTGGATTAAAGGTCTGGATTTCTACATTATAAAATAGGGGCAGAACGGAAGCTTGTGCTCTTGGTTCCTGAAATTAGCATTAGAAGAGAGAGCAGAGAGCAAAGAGAGGCCACGTGGAGGAGGCCAGGAGAAGCAGCCAAGATGGCGGAGTGTTGAGTGAGAAGCCAGTTTGTGCAGAGTTTGTGCAGGGAGAAGGAAGGAGATGGGGAACAGAGGTGAATAAGTCTGGTGAGCTAGTAACCTTTGATTCTAGGAAACTCGGATAAGTCAGTAGTGATAGATTTGTAAATTCCAAACTGCCCTCTTGATGTTCCGCTTATCTGTCAGACCTCACCCTTACTAGACTATCACCCTTGAGACAAAGGAATTCCAAAAAGCTGAGAAGCCGCCCCAAGGAGGGGCTCTGGACACACCAGGACTTTTGATTCAACACCCACATGCTCCAAGCCCCCAAGGAGGAGCATTCCGGACATACCAGGACTTTTGCCTCAGTATCCCCTCAGGCTCTCCCAAACACTATATAACTTGCCCCTAGTCTGTAACTGGTGCTCTTCTCCCCCAGGAGAAGTGCCCGGCAGAGTTCCTTTCTTCCTTTCAATAAAGCCTGTTACTCTGGTCTTTTGGACTCCCATGGATTCCAACAAGTAGCTTTGTGAGCACTGAATGAGTGGGTTTTGGAGCCCAGTGTGTGTTTTTACTTGCCCGCCGAGTGCAAGCTAGGATTAAAGATGATGGCCCACCAGTTTTTGGCTCCATTGTTTCTTTACCAACTGTCCGAATCCAATGTGAACCTGCATGGGCCGGGCTGCTGTGATAGTGGCAGTGGATACTGGCTTTACAGTATCACAGCCTGGTAGGAGAGGCAGGTAAATAAACAAGTATAATTTTAACTTGCCCATTTTGTAACTCTATGACCTTTAACTCTTAACAAAAACATCCCAAATGGAACAGGGTGAAAGTGCTAGGTAATAGGCCTCTCCTCAAACACTGAGTTTTAATTTTTTTGATTGAAGAGCATTTTGCTTAAAAGTAAGGGAACCAACTTTTTTACAATGAAAAGGAGGACAAAAATAAATGGAAGAAAACAATATCGTAAATAAAAGAAGCATTTTATTCATTGCAATGATAATACACTATGATATGATAAATGCATAAGAAAAACATTTGTAATATTTTATATTGTAATTATGCTTATATGCCTATTAATTTTTAATAATAATTGTAAGAAAAAAGTACTCATTTAGTAAAACTAAATGTTGGGCAGATAAAATGTATTATGCTCACTTTGTTAAAGATGGTGCTGCCCATGTGGAGGCCATTGCCCAGGTGATATTAATGTGTGTCTCTGTGGGCTGTGGGCAGGCAGGATCCTTGTAGCCTGGGGCTTAGTTTTAGGACTAAGCCTTTCCCACCCTTTTTGATGTGGGGTGGTACAATCCCATCATGCCTCAGAGAAGTGACTTTGTATTAGAGACTTCCCTATTTTGTATATTGGATTAAAGGTTTTGATTTCTACACTATAAAATGGGGGCAGAACAGGAGCTTGCTCTCTTAGTTCCTGAGATTAGCATTAGAGGAGAGAGCAGAGAAAGGCCACGTGGAGGAGGCTAGAAGAAGCAGCCAAAATGGTGGAGTGCTGAGGGAGAAGCCAGTTTGTGCAGAGTTTGTGCAGAGAGAAGGAAGGAGATGGGGAACAGAGGTGAATAAGTCTGGTGAGCTAGAAACCTTTGATTCTAGGAAACTCGGATAAGTCAGTAGCTTTGTGAGCACTGAACATGAGTGGGTTTTGGAGCCCAGTGTGTGTTTTTACTTGCCCGCCGGGTGCAAGCTAGGATTAAAGATGATGGCCCACCAGTTTTTGGCTCTGTTGTTTCTTTACCGACGGTCTGAATCCAATGTGAACCTGCATGGCCGGACTTCTGTCATGGTAGCCGCGGCTACTGGCTTTACACTAAATAACAAACAAAACCACTGATTTGGAGTGATATTTGGGTATATTTATCATTTTCTAAAAACTGTCTGTTTTATGTAACTATTTAATCAAAATGCGTTATTAATAGATACGGTTTGAGGTTAGATTTCCACTTTAAAATTTGAATTTCAGGAAAATGCTAGGAAATAAAATAATATGTATTTAGAAATTATTAAATAGATAAGGAATTAATAAAACGTGAATTGTGCTTACCTGTCTATGATTCAATTCACTGAGAAAGAAATAATTGTGTGTCTAAAATGTCATATGTGTTGTGTCATGTTGTCATGTTTTAGTAAGAAGTACACAAAGCCATTTGTGCGCTCAGTATATCGTGTGCTCTCTCAAGGTCTCCCGTGTGGAGCTCATGTGTCTGTCTCATAATTGTGTCTCGACGCACTGTACTGATTTGATCCTTGATGAATCATCATATCAAATACAAATACCTCACATCACACACAATGGATCGACTCTGCATCGATCAAATACGGACATTTACAGATTAGTCTTCTAATATCGAAAAAGGAGGGAGAGACAAGATGGTGCTGGAGTAGGCGGACGTACCAGCATCTACCTCCCAGAACCAAAGTGGATTACAAACTAATTTTATGAACTATCATCTGGAAAAACCAACTTTGGACGAAACTAAAAGGACTCTTCAACCAAGGAACGCTGAAGAAGCCACACAGAGACTGGTAGGAAAAGCGGAAATGCGGAAACGTGGAGAGGGCTGCCCAGCTCCTCGGAGCGAACGGCAGCAGGGAGAGAATCATGTGGCGGGAAGTGAGTTTAGCAGATGGGAAAGGGTCCTGAGCCCCAGGAACAAAGCCCAAGCCTGCAGCCCCAGAGCCCAGAAGAGGCGTAAGGACAGTATTTAGCTGGAAACAAGTCAGGATACTGTTTGTGAGAGAGTCTGATTTCTCAGACCCAGGATCCTTCTTAAAGGGATCGCGCAGAACATCTCTCTCAAAAACAATCACCTGGGGCTCCTGGGGATGGGGGGAGAGAGGAGAGGACCACAGTAACAGGAAGAGAGTGCAATCTAGGAGGCATAGGGAGAAACATTTTGGGAGATAGCCACCCTAACCCCTGGGACGAGTCACTCCCCAAAGCTGAAGTGAATATTTCCCCCGGAAACAGCAATACCAGCAAAGGGAAGCAGGAGAGCAGCCAAACAAGCTCCCCTGCAGCATTCAGAGCAGAGTCGCATAGAAGGAGGGAGCTTTCGGGTCTACAGTAGTGAGTCTTAGGGTCCGAGCTGCAACGCCCCCACCCATGTGGCTGAGGGCGCATCGGAGAGCGGGCAGCAGTGGGAGACAAAAGCATGGTTCTGTTGGCAGGGGTGGAAGCCGGCTGGCCACCACTGGGCTCAGGTGTGAGCTCAATCTTGCCCAGCTGGGGAGAAGGGGGCGTGCAAAAGTGGTCAAGCTCAGCTGCCGGCAGCCTGTAATCCAGCCTCCGGGAGAAGGGCGGGAACCCCGGAAAGGGTGGAGACAAGCCCCAGGGCAAGGGCAGAGGAGCACAGCCCTGCCCCACCTGTGCAACCCAGGCTTGCGGTCTGACTTGGTAGCCGGCTCCTCCCGTGGGGTGGAGCCAAAAGCCCAGAAGAGGCGGAGTTCCGCTACAGAGCTGAGCTTGGGCACGCAGCCCTGCCCGGCGGTAGAGCCAAGGCTAGCAGCTGTTCCTTGAGTGGGATCATCCTGCAAAGGCAGGGCAAAAGCTCGGAAACAGGCGGAGACCCGCAGCTGAGCAAAGGTGCTCGCCAGTGCCCTCAGGACCGAGCATAACGTCACACACGGGGGCAGGGCAAAGGCCAAGGCCACCAACCCTTGTGCACCCGAGCACGTGATCACAACCACTCCTGTGAAGAGAAAATGCGGAGGCAGAGAAATACAACACAAATAAACCAAGAGAAATCCCCAGAAAAGGATCTAAGTGAATCAGATATAACCAAATTACCAGATGCAGAGTTTAAAATAACGATTGTTAGGATGCTCAACGATATTAGAACAACCATAGATGGCCATTACGAAAACCTAAATAAAGAGATAACAAATATAAAAGAGGACATTGAAATAATAAAAAAGAATCAGACAGAAATGACAAATACAATATCTGAAATAAAGAATACAATGGAAGGAATTAAAAGCAGGATGGATGAAGCAGAGAATCGAATCAGTGAGTTAGAGGACACAATAAATAAAGGCACGGAAGCAGAGCAGAAAAAAGAAAAGAGACTTAAAAAGTCTGAGGAAACTCTAAGAGAGCTCTGTGACAACATGAAGAGAAATAACATCCACATCATAGGGGTTCCTGCAGAAGAAGAGAAAGAACAAGGGATAGAGACTTTGTTCAAACATATTCTAGCGGAAAACTTCCCCCAATTAAGGCAGGAAAACATTTCACATGTTCAGGAAGCACAGAGAACTCCATTAAGGAGAAACCCAAAGAAACCAACACCAAGACACATCATAATTAAATTACCAAAGCTAAATGATAAAGAGAAAATATTAAAAGCTGCTAGAGAAAAAAAGACTATCACCTACAAAGGAGCCCCCATAAGGATGACTTCTGACTTCTCAACAGAAACACTTGAGGCCAGAAGGGAATGGCAAGAAATATTCAAAGTAATGCAGAACAAGAACCTACAACCAAGACTACTTTATCCAGCAAGGCTATCATTTAAAATTGAAGGAGAAATAAAAAGCTTTACAGACAAAAAAAAAACAACTCAAGGATTTCACTGCAACCAAACCAAGGCTGCAAGAAATGCTAAGGGACCTGTTGTAAACAGATCAAAGGAAAAAAAGAATATAGCAAAAGAGAAAAACAGTTTTAAAGAAAAAAAATGACAATAAACAATTACATATCAGTAATAACCTTAAATGTTAATGGATTAAATGATCCGATCAAGAGATATAGGGTAGCTGCGTGGATAAGAAAACAGGACCCATACATATGCTGTCTACAAGAGACACACCTTAAATCAAAAGATGCACACAGGCTGAAGATAAAAGGATGAAAAAAAATATTTCACGCAAATGGAAATGAAAAAAAAGCTGGGGTAGCAATACTTATATCAGACAAAATGGACTTTAAAACAAAGACCATAGTTAGAGATAAAGAAGGTCACTACATAATGATAAAGGGAGCAATCCAAAAGGAAGATATAACCATTATAAATATCTACACACCTAATATAGGAGCACCTAAATATATAAAGCAGACTTTGATGGACTTAAAGGGCGAGATCAACAGCAATACTATAATAGTAGGGGATTTCAATACCCCATTAACATCATTAGATAGATCCTCAAGAAAGAAAATTAACAAAGAAACAGCAGACTTAAAGGACATATTAGATCAACTCGATTTAATAGATATCTTCAGAACCTTTCACCCTAAAACAGCAGAATATACATTCTTTTCAAGCGCTCATGGTACATTCTCTAGAATAGACCACATGTTAGGGCACAAAAGCGGGCTCAACAAATTTAAGAAGATTGAAATCATATCGAGCACTTTCTCTGATCACAATGGCATTAAACTAGAAATCAACCACAATAGAAAAACTGAAAAACATTCAAACACTTGGAAACTAAATAGCACATTATTAAACAATGAATGGGTTAACATTGAGATCAAAGAAGGAATTAAAAAATTCCTAGAAACAAATGATAATGAGTATACGTCAACTCAAAATTTATGGGACACAGGAAAAGCAGTCCTGAGAGGGAAGTTTATAGCATTACAGGCATACCTCAAGAAGCTAGAAAAAGCTCAAATAAACAACTTAACCTTGCATCTAAAAGAACTAGAAAAAGAACAGCAAGTAAAGCCCAGAGCTAGTAGAAGGAAGGAAATAATAAAGATCACAGCAGAAATAAATGACATAGAGGCTAAAGAAACAATACAGAGGATCAATGAAACCAGGAGCTGGTTCTTTGAAGAGGTAAACAAGATAGATGAACCTTTAACAAGACTCACCAAGAAAAAAAGAGAGAGGACTCAAATAAATAAAATTAGAAACGAGAGTGGAGAAATAACAACTGACACAACAGAAATACAAAATATTGTAAGAAAATACTATGAAGAACTGTATGCCAAAAAACTAGACAACCTAGATGAAATGGACAAATTCCTTGAATCATATAATCTTCCAAAAATCAATCTGGAAGAATCAGAAAACCTAAACAGACCAATTACAACAAATGAGATTGAAACAGCTATCAAAAAACTCCCAAAAAAGAAAAGTCCTGGGCCTGATGGCTTCACAAGTGAATTCTACCAAATATTCAAAGAAGAACTAACTCCTATCCTTCTCAAGCTATTTCAAAAAATTCAAGAGGAAGAAAGACTTCCAAACTCCTTTTATAAGGCGAGCATAATTCTGATTCCAAAACCAGGCAAAGACAACACAAAAAAAGAAAATTATAGGCCAATATCCCTGATGAACTTAGATGCAAAAATCCTCAACAAAATATTAGCAGACTGGATCCAGCAATATATGGAAAACATCATACACCATGATCAAGTAGGATTTATTCTTGGGAGGCAAGGCTGGTACAATATTCGCAAATCAATCAATATGATTCATCACATAAACAAAAGAAAGGAGAAAAACCACATGATAATTTCAATAGATGCAGAAAAAGCATTTGATAAAGTCCAGCACCCATTCATGATCAAAACTCTCAGCAAAGTGGGAATACAGGGTACATACCTCAACATGATAAAGGCCATCTATGACAAACCCACAGCCAACATCATACTCAATGGGCAAAAATTAAAAGCAATACCCTTAAGATCAGGAACAAGGCAGGGGTGCCTCCTTTCACCACTCTTATTCAACATAGTTCTGGAAGTCCTAGCCACAGCAATCAGACAAGAAAAAGAAATAAAAGGCATCTAAATTGGAAAAGAAGAGGTAAAACTATCATTATTTGCAGATGACATGATATTGTATATAGAAAACCCTAAAGTCTCAGTCAAAAAACTACTAGATCTGATAAATGAATTTGGCAAGGTGGCAGGATATAAAATCAATACTCAGAAATCAGAGGCATTTTTATACACTAATAATGAACTGTCAGAAAGAGAAATCAGGGAATCAATCCCCTTTACCATTGCAACCAAAAAAATAAAGTACCTAGGAATAAAGACTTGTACTCGGAAAATTATAAAACATTAATAAAAGAAATCAGGGAAGATACGAATAAGTGGAGGCATATACCGTGCTCATGGTTAGGAAGAATAAACATCATTAAAATGTCTATATTACCCAAAGCAATTTATAAATTCAATGCAATACCAATGAAGATACCAATGACTTACTTCAAAGACATAGAACACATATTCCAAAAATTTGTATGGAACCAAAAAAGAACACGAATAGCCTCAGCAATCCTGAAAAGGAAGAAAAAGGCAGGAGGTATCACACTTCCAGATATCAAGTTATATTATAAGGCCATTGTACTCAAAACAGCATGGTACTGGCATAAGAACAGGCACATAGATCAATGGAACAGAACAGAGAACCCAGAAATAAACCCACAGCTCTATGGACAACTGATATTTGACAAAGGAGGTAAGACAATACAATGGAGTAAAGACAGCCTCTTCAACAAATGGTGTTGGGAAAACTGGACAGCTACCTGCAAAAAAATGAAACTAGACCACCAACTTACACCACTCACAAAAATAAACTCAAAATGGATAAAAGACTTGAATGTAAGCCATGAAACCATAAGCATCTTAGAAGAAAACATAGGCAGTAAGCTCTCTGATATCCCTCGCAGCAATATATTTGCTGATTTGTCTCCAAAGGCAAGTGAAATAAAAGACAGGATAAACAAATGGGACTTTATCCAACTAAAAAGCTTCTGCACAGCTAAAGACAATAAGAACAGAATAAAAAGACAAACCACACAATGGGAGAACATATTCGACATAGCGTCTGATAAGGGGTTAATAACCAAAATTTATAAAGAACTTGTAAAACTTAATACCAGGAAGACAAACAATCCAATCCAAAAAATGGGCAAAAGAAATGAATAGACACTTCTCCAAAGAGGACATACAGATGGCCAACAGGCATATGAAAAAATGTTCAACATCACTAATGATTAGAGAAATGCAAATTAAAACCACAATGAGATATCACCTCACACCAGTCAGAATGGCACTCATCAATAAAACAACACAGAATAAGTGCTGGCGAGGATGTGGAGAAAAGGGAACCCTCCTGCACTGCTGGTGGGAATGCAGACTGGTGCAGCCACTGTGTAAAACAGTATGAAGATTCCTCAAGAAATTAAAAATCGAACTGCCTTTTGACCCAGCTATCCCACTTTTAGGAATATACCCCAAGAACACCATAGCACTGTTTGAAAAGAAGAAATGCACCCCCATGTTTATGGCAGCATTGTTCACAATAGCAAAGATTTGGAAACAGCCCAAGTGTCCATCAGAGGACGAGTGGATTAAAAAGCTTTGGTATATATATATACTATGGAATACTACTCAGCCATAAGAAATGATGACATAGGATCTTTTACAACAACATGGATGGGCCTTGATAACATTATACTGAGTGAAAGAAGTAAATCAGAAAAAACTAAGAACTTTATGTTTCCATACATAGGTGGGACATAAAGATGAGACTCAGAGACATGAACAACAGTGTTGGGGTTACAGGGTGGGGGGAGGACAGGGAGGGGGTTGGGGGAGGGGAGGGGCACAAAGATCATGGCTTTTCAGCATTTGCCATATTCCCCCCTTAATCTATAGACAGACAGCAAATATCTACGTATGGTGTTCCCACTATAAAGACTGCTGTCTTAGGGACAAATGCTGATAAACTATTTTAGCAGTTCCTCCTTCTTCAAAGACTTATATGTCAACATAGAGCTCCATGTTTCATAGGACATACTCAAGCTCATTCCATGCTCCCTGGAGCTTTAGCACAAGGGAATGCCCCCCCCTTTTTTTTAGTATTTTTTCTTTTATTTATTTATTTTTTGTATTTTTCTGAGGATGGGGATGGGGATGGGGAAGCAGTCAGACAGACTCCTGCATGCGCCTGACTGGGATCCACCTGGCATGCTTACTAGGGGGGAATGCTCTGCCCATCTGGGGTGTTGCTCTGTTACAACCGGAGCCATTCTAGAGACTGGGGCGGAGGCCATGGGGCCATCCTTAATGCCCAGGGTGGCTTTGCTCTGGTGGAGCCTTGGCTGCGGGCAGGAGGAGAGAGACGAAGAGGAAGGAGAGGGGGAGGGGTGGAGAAGTAGATGGGTGCTTTTCCTGTGTGCTCTCGCCGGGAATTGAACCCGGGAATCCTGCACACCAGGCCAATGACTCCAACGGGTCTAGCATATCATGCTTTTTACTTTAAAAAAAAATTTACATTTCTTTTGAATGCTGATGAACAGGAGACACCAAATCTTTTTCGCCTGCAAACTACTACCTTCTTTATTAGATCTAGCTAATAACACTGTTCTTTTTTCCAAATAGCTCCAGATATATGGAAAAGATTTATATAGGCAGATGGGGATCCTCAACCTCCTCAGCGAGATCTTCTGAGAATGGCTTTTAAGATACCTAGAGGCAGAAAAAGCTCAATAGAGATCAGGGGAACTACCAGCTTTTAGGATACACCTTTAAAGGCTCCAACACCCCAAAGGCATCTCATAGGATGCCATCTGGGTCCTGCTTCAATAGTGGAAAGGAAGGTCATTGAGCTAAAGCCTGCCAGGCTTACATGCCTTTGCTGTGAGGAAACAGGGACACTGGAAGGTGGGCTTCCCCCTCGCTCCTCTAAGGGAGGGTTCAGTCTCTTCCAGCCCTGCTCCAGCCACCTATGACCTAACCTTGCCCAGAAAGCTGGGGTTTGCCACTGAAGGCTGACGGTGCCCAGGGCTGTCGGCCCCATCTACAACACTGTGGACGAGCCTAGGGTATTTCTTCCAAGAAGCAGGTAAACTGATCTCATTCGCACAAGGGCCACTTAACTATGTTTTGCCTGAATAGTCAGGTTTTTTATTCTTCTCTCAAAGATCTCTGTTGTGGGTGTTGATAGTCCTATTTTCTGCTGCTTTGCTTAATATATAGTGTTTCCTTTATCCCTCCTACCTCAATGCCCCACTCATATTTCAGGCTGGGACCTACTTTTAATTTAGAGCTCTCTTTCCTCCTTTTGCCAACTTGTATTATGAATTTACCTTTGCCATCCAGCTTAGTGTATCCCAAGGTTCTCTTTACCAGGCCACAGTCACAGAGCTCCAGGGAAAAGCAACCTGGTCTCAACTCTCCAGGCAGAGGAGAACAGAAGCTCCATATCCACACATGCTGCAAATGGCTTTTTCCAGTCTACCTGAATCATTACCAGCTAGAAGCAGCGGTCATTGGGACTTGGACATGAGCTGCAAAGTATAGAATGGTGACAACAATTCCAGTGCCATGCGGACTTTTCCTGTGGGGAACTTTCCTAGACTCCTGCTCCCTGTGACAGCTCCTAACAGACTGAACTGTGGTTGGGTTGTGTTTTTCAGGGATTTGGCATGGTGATGGGGCCAACTTGGACTTGGTGAACATGTTAAGGACACTACTCTTTTAGGGATTCTTGCTGTATTGGCCAAGAGTTTGCTTAAAGGCTTTTAATCACTGTAAAAAAAAAATAGAGGACTGGATGAAGAAGATGGGGCACATATACACCATGGTATACTATTCAGCTAGGAGAAATGAGGACATTGGATCACTTACAGCGGAATGGTGGAATCTTGGTAGCATTGTGCAGGGTGAAATAAGCGAATCAGAGAAAAACAGGAACTGCAGGATTCCATACATTGGTGGGACATAAAAGCGAGACTAAGAGGCATGGACAGGAGTGTGGTGGTTACAGGGGGTGGGGGGAGGGAAGGAGAGAGAGGGGGAGGGGGAGGGGTACAGAGAGAACTGGATGGAGGGTGGCGGAGGACGATCTCTCTTCGGGTGATGGGTATGCAACAGAACTAAATGACAAGATAACCTGGAAATGTTTTCTTTGAAAGTATGTACCCTGATTTATTGATGTCACCCCATTAAAATAAAAATTTATTTATAAAAAAACAAAAACAAACAAACAAACAAAAAAAGAAAACTAGATAAAAGGTGACAGAGGACAATCTGATTTTGGGTGATGGGTATGCAACATAAGTGAATGACAAGATAATCTGGACATGTTTTCTTTGAATATATATATCCTGATTTATTGATGTCACCCCATTAACATTAATAAATATTTATTTAAAAAAAAGGAGGACATGTAGGAGGACACTTTTTTTTTGCTTATGTATTGTTTTTAAAATTTTTCATTTATTTATTCATTTTAGAGAGGAGAGAGAGAGAGAGAGAAGAGGGGAGGAGCAGGAAGCATCAACTCCCATATGTGCCTTGACCAGACAAATGCAGGGTTTTGAACCAGCAACCTCAGCGTTCCAGGTTGACGCTTTATCCATTGCACCAGCACAGGTCAGGCCTTGTAGGAGGATACTTTTTCTTTTCTTTCTTCTTTTTTTTTTTTTGTATTTTTCTGAAGCTGGAAACGGGGAAAGACAGACAGACTCCCGCATGTGCCCGACCAGGATCCACCCGGCATGCCCACTAGGGGGTGACGCTCTGCCCACCAGGGTGCAATGCTCTGCCCCTCCGGGGCATCGCTCTGTCGCGACCAGAGCCACTCTAGCGCCTGGGGCAGAGGCCAAGGAGCCATCCCCAGCGCCCGGGCCATCTTTGCTCCAATGGAGCCTCTCTGCGGGAGGGGAAGAGAGAGACAGAGAGGAAGGAGAGGGGGAGGGGTGGAGAAGCAGATGGGCGCTTCTCCTGTGTGCCCTGGCCGGGAATCGAACCTGGGACTTCTACACGCCAGGCCGATGCTCTACCACTGAGCCAACTAGCCAGGGCAGGAGGATACTTTTTCAAGGAGGATGGAATTTACAAAAGAAGGACTGTCCTCTCTAAAGGAGGACAATTGGTCACCTTATAAGAGCAAATGCTCTAAAAAATACATATTTCCTCTGCGAAATCATGGTGAAGTCTGAGAAATCATGGTGAAGTGATTTAGGAATAAGAGTTTCTCTTTGAAGAGAACTGTTTGAAGAGAGAGGTTGGCAGCTCTCTGATAAAGGGGACAATGTGTGAGAAGGCAGTGATAAACCAAACCAAAACGAACCTTGAATTGGTTTCCCTGCAAGAGGAGCCAAGAGACCAGGGAAGCAGCATACATGCATTTAATTGTTAAGTAGCTTCTTGGTCAAAACTTAGGTGGTGAAGCTCTTTCAGGGATCCTAACCAGAGAGGGGGACAGATGCAGGTCACTGGTAAAAACTGGCCCCCTTGAGCGACCTTACCGAGGAGAAGTATAGAGACCAGTGGCAGGTACTGTGGGTGATACAGAAGTATATTTGGGCTCAAAGGTGTTTACAGTCTAATGGGGGTGTGTTGGAGAGTTACCCAGAAAGCTTCTGAACCTGCATGAACACTAGGTCCATAGGTCACTGAGTCTATTCCCTTTTATAATTACTAAGTAACATAAGTAGAGAGACCATATGTGTGCTTTGCCAAGACCTGTCTTGGCTTATGCCTGTCGTCCTGATGTGCTTATTACACTCTTTTTACTCTCAAGTGTCTCCATTTGGATAATGAATTGTATGGTCACCATATCTGTCCATAAGGCACTGTTCTCAGTAAAAACTGTCAGCTTTTCAGAGACCACCCTCACCCCCACCACTGCTGTTCCTCATTGCCACTCCAGGAATAAAACATCACTGATACTTAAAGAATACCTACTCTCACCTAAAAATAATGATCTGACCTGGGGCTTACCTGCTCCCAGGCCTGTGTGAGAAGCTCCAAAATAGCATTCCAACATGTAAACTCAAGACCTTACTTATTTCACAGGCAGCTCACAATCACCTTCTAGTTCATTTCTTTGTGTAATGGATGGAGAACGCCTATCTCTCCCATTAGGTTGTAAATACCTTTAAGGCCAAATATATTGATATTTTTATCCAATCCACAGTGTCTACACCTGTGCTTCACATATAGCGCTGCAATCCCTGGGTGCTTTACATTTTGCTGCAATCCCTGTTGACTTCCCTGGGATTGACTTCCCTGTTCAACAGTTAGTAGCCAGGACATCAGCACAAGGGCATGGCGGGTGGGGGGTGGGGTAGGGGGAGGCGGGGCACAGGAGGCTGCAGGTGCCCTGGGTGTGCGAGAAATGGGCCAGCCTCACAGGTGCAGCTGTCACCTGTGGGTGGCAGGTAGCTGGGCTATAGTCGCACTATCATGGGCTCAGTTTTCATTATAAACTGAAGGATCTTATTATATCAGCAGAAGGGATTTAAGGCTCTAGGCTGGAAATGTTTGTGGACACAGACCGCAAGATCCTGGAGCCTTCTGAGTTGGCTGGTTCTCACCTAACCTTTCGCTCATCAGTGCCTGAGAATACTGTCTGCGACTCGGGGTTTCCTTTCCCAGAGGAGAAATGGTGTTTCCATATCACCAAAGCCACTCCTCCAAAGAAAGAAAGGTATTTTAGGTCAAGGGTCATCTAGCTCAGTTTTCTTTAATAAGGACCAAAACTTCTATTCCACATTAGAGGGGAGCTGCAACATGCAGACACACCCCGGGGGACTTACATGCACACTAGGATTTAATCACTGACGAAGGGTGAGAGGTCAGGGTATCCAGAGAGGAATGTGGGGCAACAGGCAAGTAGAGTAAGCAGAGAACTTTCAATGAGGGTGTTACTATGTGTCAGGCATTGGACCTGTACTGTCTCACTTGTTTTTAAAGAACCCTATCAAAACGTGAGAGGTACTACAGCATTTGCTTCTTATTATAACTGAGAAAACAAAGGGATTAAAATAATTGGCCAAAATCACACAGGTAGCAACAGAGTTGCTGCAAAATTCAAATTCAAATTGATGTGACTTCTGAGAGTGTTCTTTTCCTTAACTGAGAAAGAAGAGTGACACACACATAGTTTAAGAATCAAATATCATGGAAAGGCTTTTAAATGAAGAAAGCTGTTCATTCTGCTCTCTTGTCCTCATCCTTTACCTGAGCTTACTGCCAGAGGCAGACACTTCTAACTCTTGTAGCTGTTTCTTATCCTTTGATTTCTAAAGTCAATGCTTACACTGCTATCTTTTGATTAATCAACTTTAGACATTATTTATTGATTTCCTATTGCGTTAGATGAGAATTAAGCTCTCTTCCATTTTCCCAATATCACAATTTTTTTGTGAGTAAAATTTTCCTTATGGTGAAATTGATCAGATGATGTAATTTCCTTTTCTCCATTAGGCTTTTATTAGCCTTTTCCTCCCATCTGGACTAGCTGCTCCTCAGAAATGGGGTTTCCCTTCACCTCTCCTTCCTGCACCTGTGCCTTCATCTCTCTCTTCCCTCTCCTGTTTGGGTGGGACACTTTATCTAGTAACTTCCTGAAGGACGGTATATGGATGTCTGAAATTATTCTGACTATATACTTCATTGATAATTTGATTGGACACAGAATTCTAGATAGGCAATAATTTTTACTTTGTACTTTGTTCCTTTGCCTTGCGGCTTGCAGTGTTGTTGGAAGGTCAGCTATTTCTTTTTAGTTGAACTTTTGGGGGTGACACTGGTTAAAAATTACACAGGTTTCAGGTGTACAACTTTGCAACACATATTTTGTGTTCACCTCCCCGAAGTCAAGTCTCCGTCCATTACCATTTATCCCCCTCTACCCTTCTCCACATCCCTCCACTTTTGCAATCACCATGCTGTTTTCTGTGTCCATGATTTTTTTTATTTGTCCTTTATTGCTCAATTCCTCCATCCCCCTCATTTAGCCTTCTTCCCCACCCTCATGCCAGCTGTCAGCTTGCTTTCTTTGAATCTGTCTCCATTTTGTTTGTTCATTTTGTTCATTAGATTCTACATATGAGTGAAATCATATGATACTTGTCTTTCTTTGACTGGTTTATTTTACTTAGCATAATACTCTCTAGGTTCATTCATGCTGTTGCAAAAGGTAAGATTTCCTTCTTTTTTTTTCCAGCTGAGTAGTATTCCACTGTGTAACTATAGCACAGCTTTTTTAACCACTCATCTATTGATGGGCACTGGGGCTGCTTCCAAATCTTGGCTATTGAAATAACACTGCAGTGAACATAGGGCTGCATATATTCATTCTTTTGAATTAGTGTTTTGGGTTCCTTTGGATGAATTTCCAGAAGTGGGATTGCTGGGTCATAAGGCAGTTCTATTTTTAATTTTTCTTTTTTGACAGAGACAGAGAGAGGGACAGATAGGGACAGACAGACAGGAAGGGAGAAAGATGAGAAGCATCAATTATTTGTTGCGGCTCATTAGTTGTTTATTGACTGCTTTCTCATATGTGCCTTGACCAGGGGACTACAGCAGAGTCAGTGACCCCTTGCTCAAGCCAGCACCTTGGACTCAAACCAGCAATCTTGGGTTTCAAGCCAGAAATCTTGGGCTTCAAGGCAGTGACCTTTGGGCTCAAGCCAGTGACCATGGGGTCATGTCTGTGATCCCATGCTCAAGCCAGCAATCCTGTGCTTAAGCTGGTGAGCCTGCACTAAAGCTGACAACCTCCGGGTTTTGCGCCTCAGTTCTCCACATCTCAGTCTGACACTCTATCCACTGCACCACCACCTGGTCAGGCCCATTTTTAATTTTTTGAAGTAACTTCATGTTATTTTTCACAGTAGCTGTACCAATCTGCATTCCCACCAACAGTGCATGAGGATTCCCTTTTCTCCACATCCTTGCCAACACTTGTTGATTTCTTGATAATAGCCATTCAGACAACTATGAGTTGATATCTCACTGTGGTTTTAATTTGCATTTCTTTGATGATTAGTTACATTGAGCATCTTTTCACATGTTTATTGATGATCTGCATGTCTTCTTTGGAGAAGTGTCTATTCAGGGCTTAGCTCATTGTTTAATTGGATTTTTTTTTTTTTTTTTTTTGGTGTTCAGTTTTAGAAGTTTTTTATTTTGGGATATTAACCACTTATCAGATGCATCATTGGTGAATATGTTCTTCCGTTCAGTGGGTTGTCTTTTCATCTTGTTGAAGGTTTCCTCTGGTGTGCCATCATATGTTATTCTTATAAAAATTTTTCTTTCTCTTTTTTTGGTAGTCTTAAATATTATCATGGTATAGTTTTTATTGGGTACTCTATTGGTCTTTTAAAATCTGTCCTTCAGAACTTGAAAGTTGTTTTTTGTATTATTTCTTTGATAATTTTAACCTCTACATTTTTTCTATTCTTTTTTTGATTTCCTATTAATCTTTCGGATTGATGTTCTAATTTTCTTATCTTGCTTCTCCATGGCAAATGCTTTATCTTTTCTCCAACTTTCTGTAAGATTTCTCAACTTTATCTAATTATTTTTATTTTCAGGACATCTTATTCTTTTTTTTCTTGTAGCATACTAATGTTGTTTTATGAATATATTATCTTCTCTATTATCTCTGAGGATATTAATTACAGGTTTTGTAAAGTTTTTTTCTGGCTATTTGAATTGATGCTGCTGCTTCTTCTCTATAAATAATCTTTCCTGCTGGAGGGTTTCCTCTGGTGTCTGATGATCCTTGATGTCTGTATTTGAGAAGAAGGCAACTAAAAGATGTTTGAGTAGCTTTGTGTGGTGGGGAGAGGCTATCACCGTGTAGGCTACTCTAAACGGTAATGGGGCAGTGAGTCAATGCCATAAACAAAATGGGAGTTTACAACTGCATGTAGCAGGATATGAACCAAACTAACTATAAGCTGGTGCTCTGAACACTAAGCCCCAAATATAACAATGGAAGACAGGTAAATAGATAAGGACTCTTGAACAATACTACTGTAAAAATCAATGGTGTGAAGTTTTGTCTTCTGTTTTGTTCTAAGAGTTTTATTGTTTTAAGTCTTAAATTTAGTTCCTTGATCCACTTTGAGTTAATTTCTGTATATAGTGTTAGGTAAGCACCCAGCTTCATTCATTTTTTTTAAAAATTGACTTTAATTTATTGTGTTTACATAGATTCTAGTGTTGCCCCGAATGCATTCCCCCTCCCCAATGCACCCTCCCCCTTCCCTTCAGCTTTATCCCATCCTATCATCCCCTTTCCCTCTGTTCTCTTTTCCTCTGGTCCCTTTGATCCCTCCCCTGTCTCAATTCCCTTCCTCAGTTCACCTTGTTCATTGGATTCCTAAAATGAATGAGGTCATATGATATTTTTCTTTTTCTGCCTGGCTTATTTCACTTAACATAATAATTTTCATGTCCATCCATGTTGCCGCCAAAGGTAAGATTTCCTTCTTTTTCGTGGCCTCATAGTATTCCATTGTATATGTGTACCACAGCTTTTTAATCCACTCGTCCCTGATGGACATTTGGGCTGTTTCCAGATCTTCGCTTGTGAACAATGCTGCCATTAACATGGAGGTACATTTCTCCGTTTGAAACAGTGCTATGGTGTTCTTGGAGTATATTCCTAAAAGTGGGATAGCTGGGTCAAATGGCAGTTCGATTTTTAATTTTTTGAGGAATCTCCATATTGTTTTCCAGTGGCTGCACCAGTCTGCATTCCCACCAGCAGTGCAGGAGGGGTTCCCTTTTCTCCACATCCTCACCAGCACTTATTCTGTGTTGTTTTGTTAATGAGCACCATTCTGACTGGTGTGAGGTGATATCTCCTTGTGGTTTTTAATTTGCATTTCTCTAATGATTAATGACATTGAACATTTTTTCATATGCCTATTGGCCATCTGTATGGCCTCTTTGGAGAAGTGTCTATTCATTTCTTTTGCCCATTTTTTGATTGGATTGTTTACCTTCCTGATGTTGAGTTTTGCAAGTTCTTTATAAATTTTGGTTATTAACCTCTTATCAGACGTATTGTCGAATATGTTCTCCCATTGTGTGGTTTGTCTTTTTATTCTGTTCTTATTGTCTTTAGCTGTGCAAAAGCTTTTTAGTTTGATATAGTCCCATTTGTTTATCCTGTCTTTTCGGCTTCATTCTTTTGATTGTGAATATTCAGTTTTCCCAGTCCCATTCTTTTTCAGGACTGTTTTAACTATTCAGGGTCCATTGAGAATCCATATGAATTTTTGGGTGGGTGATTTTTTTAAAAATGAGGTAACTTTTTAAAAACCTAATTACTGATTTTAGAGAGAGAGGAAAGGGAGAGAGAGAAAGAAACAAAACATTGATCTATTCCTGTTTGTGTCCTGACTGTGGATCAAAACTGCAACCTTTGCATGTCAGGACAATGCTCTAATCAGATAAGGTATCCGGCCAGGGCTGGATTCTTTTTTTATATTTCTGCAAAAAACAATATTGCAATAGGAATTTTGATAGGGATTGAGTGAGTCAGTCGATTACTTTGTGTAGTATGATGTTCAACAATGTTGAGTCTATCAACCCATGAGTGCAGTATGATTACATTTATTTTTATGTCTTCTTTAATTTCTTCCAGCAATGTTTTGTAGTTCATTATGCAAGTCTTTCACCACCTTGGTTAAGTTAATTCCTAAGTATTTTATTCTTTCTTATGCTATTGTAAGTGGAGTTATTTTTGTAATTTTTTTTTCAGATTTTTTTTTTGTCAGTGTGTACTGAAATGCAACTGATTTTTGTGTGTTGACTTTAGATCTTGATCCTTTGGTGAATTGATTTCTAAGTTTATTTTTTGTCTTTAGGGTTTTCTATATGTAAAATCATATCTTTTAAAGCAATCTTTAAATGAAGGTTTTTTTGTGGTAACTTTCATTATTTTTTACAATTCTTTGAAAACTTTTCCAGACAAAGCAGAGTTCACAAGTGGGGAAAGCAAGGGCAAATAAAAACTCTAAATTTGCCCTGGCCGGTTGGCTCAGTGGTAGAGCGTCGGCCTAGCGTGCGGAGGACCTGGGTTCGATTCCCGGCCAGGGCACACAGGAGAAGCGCCCATTTGCTTCTCCACCCCCCCCCCCTCCTTCCTCTCTGTCTCTCTCTTCCCTTCCTGCAGCCAAGGCTCCATTGGAGCAAAGATGGCCCGGGTGCTGGGGATGGCTCTGTGACCTCTGCCTCAGGCGCTAGAGTGGCTCTGGTCAGAACATGGAGACGCCCAGGATGGGCAGAGCATCGCTCCCTGGTGGGCAGAGCATCACCCCATGGTGGGCGTGCCGGGTGGATCCCGGTCGGGCGCATGCGGGAGTCTGTCTGACTGTCTCTCCCTGTTTCCAGCTTCAGAAAAAAAAACAAAAAACAAAAAACAAAACAAAACAAAACAAAAAAACCCCTCTAAATCTACTTCCACATTACAGGCCACACATGATCATACACAAAACCACAGTGTATTCTGAAGGTATGAGATCCCAGACTGTCTCAGCATCTGAGACAACATTGAGAGAAAGGTGGACATGTATGTATGTATGTGTGTGTGTGAGCCTAAAAGACCTACCCACAGACATGTTTTCTTTCCTTGAGCCCAAATGCAGCCTCCATTAGAACTAATAGAAATAACATGCGCTCCCTTATGAGACTTCTCTCTGACAAGGAGTTGTATTCAAGGGAGAAAAGAAAAGCCAAACAGAAGGGCGCCATATGGACTTCTGGGTTTCAATAGAATGCAATCTCAAAGACTGGATAGAATATTAAAGTGAAAAAAATTTAATTATGTTAGCAACCAAAATTGCTGGAGAAAAGATCCTTACCCAGCTCACAGCTAAGTATGACCCACATGAATCCTTTGAATCTGCCCCTAGAATGAAAATAATATATGTGAAGCCTAAACATTTTGGGGGAACATATTACCTCCCTTAACTTAATTATAACTCATTCAGTGTTAAGAATTTACAGGTTCATTCTGTATAATTTGTGGATGCCTTGGATGTGCTAGGTTTAGATCTTGATGCTGGGGATCTGGCAGCAAACAAAGCCCCCTGGTGCATGAAGTTTTCATTTGATGGGGGAGACAGCCAACAATCATATAAACCTGGACCACGTCATAAGTGAAAGTGCTGAGAAAAGCAGTAACCCAAGAGATAACGGTAAGAGGCAGGGTGATATGAGGCAGTGGGAGGGGCCGCTGATGAGGACATGTGGGCAGAGACTGAATGAGAGAACTGCGGCAAGAGCTTCTTCTTTCTGTGTCACATGGGAGCTGTTACGTAAGTTGAATATAACAGATATTTATACATAGCTATTTATCAATGTAGTGATCCTTTGAGTTTGTTTTTCTGTGGTGAGTGAAAGGATTAAAGGAAGTAGGAACTGGTGAATTTACGGCATTATTAAGTCTAGTGTTTCCCAATTGAGGATGATTTTGTCTGCCAGGGGACATTTGGCAGTATTTGAAGACATTTGATTATCATGATTTGGGGGCAGAGGAGGAGGGTACTACTGGCATGTCCTGGGTAAAAGTCAAAGATGCTATTAAATATCTTACAGTGTACTGAATAAGTCCATACAGCAACTAATGAAGGAGCCTAAAATGTCAACAATGCCACTGTTGAGAAACCTTGATCTGGTCACCAGACAGGCTGCTATACCTCTGGTGAGAGCTGAGGGCCTGGGAAGGAGTTACTCTTCCGAACAATGCCATCAAGATATCTGAACATCTGTGTCCTGGCTGGATAGCTTGATATACAAAGGTTGTAGGCTTGATCCTTGGTCAGGGCATATACAGTGACAGATTGATGTTTCTGTCTGTCTGTCTGTCTCTCTCCTCCTCTCTTTCTGAAATCAATAATAAAAAGTGATAACTGGACATCTGCAAACAGAGGTAGAGCCAAGGCCTTTGGGGTTACGTTGGGGCATCTGTTCCAAACCATGGTATGTAGTCAAATAGTTTCAAAGCCACATGGGGATTTATTTATTAAGCAATATTAAATAAGTTTCATATTCTTTTGGTATAAGAGAGACAAGATGTGGTTTCAGCCATCAAAAATTTTATAGCTTATGGAGAATGGGAGACATGAAGACAAATGCCTGACATGTGACAAGGACAACAATGGTGTAGAAATCAAATGACATAGAGTAGGGAGTAAAAAACCTTGGAGTGACATCCAGAGGTTTTTTTTTTTCTTTTCTTACAGAGACAGAGAGAGAGTCAGAGAGAGGGATAGATAGAGACAGACAGACAGGAACAGAGAGAGATGAGAAGCATCAATCATTAGTTTTTCGTAGTGACACCTTAGTTGTTCATTGATTGCTTTCTCATATGTGCCTTGACCGTGGGCCTTCAGCAGACTGAGTAACCCCCTTGTTCGAGCCAATGACCTTGGGTCCAAGCTGGTGAGCTTTGCTCAAACCAGATGAGCCCGTGCTCAAGCTGGCAACCTCGGAGTCTTGAACCTGGGACCTCTGCATCCCAGTCTGATGCTCTATCCACTGCGCCACCGCCTGGTCAGGCCGGAGGTTTAACATATAAGGTATCATTTGAGCTGAGCTTTGGGAGTATGCTTTAAATAGGCAGGGAGGGAAGTAGAGGGTAAGATGTGAAAACAAAGGTAGGGAATAATAATATTAATAGCAGAGAGACAAGATGGCTACAGAGCAGGCAGACTCTCCAAGTCCCACTTCCCAGAACCAAGGTGAATTACAACTTAGTTCTGAGAACATTCATCTTGACAGACCAACTTTGGACTAAACTAAGAAGATTCTATAGCTGAGGACCACCAAAGAACCCACACTGAGATGGTAGGAAAGGCGGAGACGTGGAAGGGGCTGCCCTGCTCCCGGGAGTGAGTGGTGGCCAGGAGGGACACCTGTGATGGGGAGGATTGTCTGGCGAGTTGTGGGTCCTCAGCCCCCAAACCAGAATCCCAGCCTAGAGCCCTGGAGCCTGGAAGGGGTTTATGGACTATATTTGGCTTATAAAAGAACCTAGATACTGTTTGAGAGAAGGAGGCAGAACTCTCAGACCCAGGCTCCATATTAAAGGGACCGCATGAAGAGCCTTGCTCACAGCCACTTTCCCGGAGCCCCAGCATTGAAGAGAACTGGGAGGACTGGAGTTGCCAGGGGAGAGAGTGGTCTTGGAAGCACAGGGGGAGACACTTTGAGGGATGGACACCCTAACCTCTGGGTTGAATCACTCCTCAAATCTAAAGTGAACATTTTTCCTGGGAATAGCATCACCAGTAAAGGGAACAAATTACCCCATCCACTGGAGGCTCTCCTGCCCCAGTTAGAACAAAGAGGCACTTCGAGGCAAGCAGCACATTAGGGACACAAATAGTGAGTGCAGAGGTCTAAGCTACACCACCTCCCCTGTGCTGCTGAGTGCTTGCCAAGGGCAAGTGGGTTGGAGGAGGCCTAGCACGGATGTGAAGGCCAGGGCAGTCTGAGTGAGTGTGTGTGGCTGGACCGCAAAGGTGGAAACTGCAGCAGCCGCTGCAGATGTCCAGGCTTGCACACAGTCCTGCCTGTGGCATGGGCCTGCCCTTGGCAGGGGTGGAAGCCAGAGATACAGTGAAGGGGTTCTGTGTAGGCATGCGCAAGCCTGCCAGAGAGGGTGGAACTGTGGAGGTTCAGGCTGACTTGCAAATTCACCTGTGGCATGGGCATGCCCTCAGCGGCAGCGGAGGCCAGGTGACCTCGGGGGTGGTCTGAGCGGCCACGTGTTGGCCCACCTGGGGAGGTGGAAGCCCTGGCAGATGCTGCGGAGGCCCATGCTTGTGCACAAACCTGCCCATAGTAAAGGTTCACTGTCAGTGGCAGAGGAGGCTGGGGTGGCCTTGGAAGCAGTTCAAGCAGGTGCACTCAAGGGTGCATGAGCCCACCCGGGACAGCAGAGGCAGCAGTGGCTATGGAGGTGGGCTGGCACCTGCAGCACCTGATTCCAAGCACCGCAGGCAGCAACAGTGGCAGGGGGTCGGTGGACAGACCACACAACGGGAGCACAGGGGCCACACCCACTGGACCCCTGTGACTACACCCTACTGAGTGCTGAAAAAGAAGAATAAAATAAAATAAATAAAAAGTCTAGATAGAATGACACCTGAGGTTAAGGGGAAGGCAAAGTCCAATACCGTACCTAATCACTGAATTTCAGTACTGAGCCTAACAAGTAGTCAGCAATAAGAGGCAACAGAAAGTGGATCTCAGGGGAACTAGAACTTTTAAAGAAATTTCCCCCAGGCCAAGAGTAGATAAAAGGAAGCCTAAGAGTACAGCTGATATTTACAACAGCACCTGGGCCCAGCAGAGACAGCCACAAGATCTGGATCAGCTGTAGCTCCAAAAAAGTATATAAGAGCCAGTCATAGGCAGTGACCCCCACTGATCTGCACTAGGCCTGAGACAGGAAGGTCCAGGGCAGGCACACTGAGCAGCCAGATATGGAAAGCACCAGTTCAGGACCTAACAACCCTCATTAGAGTGAAAGCTTAAAGAAGGGATTCTCACATCTGACCCAGCTAAGACATAGAAAATGCTGACACAAACAGCAAAAAGAACAGTGATAGTAGATAAGTAGCCCACAGCGGATTACAAACAATAGCTGGTGCCAACACAAGAAGACCTAAAAATAACACAACTGAAAATTGGAGGCAGACAATACCAACCCTAGACTTAGCTACCTTAACAAACAACATACCCAAATGAGAAGTGTATACATAGACAAAATGAGAAGACAGAGAAATGCAATCCAAATGAATCAACAAGAGAAATCCCCAGAAAAAGAACTGAGTGAGATGGAAATAACCAAACTACTGGATGCAGAGTTTAAAATAATGATTATTAGAAGTCTCAAAGATCTTAGAGCAACAATGGATGGACACAATGAGCACTTAAATAAAGAGATAACAAGCATCAAAAAGGACATTGAAATAAAGAAGAACCAGTCAAAAATGACAAATACAATATCAGAAATGAAGAAGACTACACTAGAAGGAATTCAAAGCAGGCTGGATGAAGCAGAGGATTGAATTAGCGATTAGAATCAAGATAAACCAAAGCATGGAAGAGGAGCAGCAAAAAGAAAAGAGGTTCAAAAGATTTGATGAAAATCTGAGAAGGTCTGTGACAACATAAAGAGAAACAACATCCGCATCATAGGGGTTCCTGAAGAAGAAGAGAAAGAACAAAGGATAGAGAATCTGTTTGAAGAAATCATAGCTGAAAACTTCTCTAAATTGATGCAGAAAAAAGTCACAGAAGTTCAAGAAGCACAGAGAATTCCATTAAAGAGCAACCCAAAGAAACCTACACCAAAATACATCATAATTAAAAAACAAAAGCAAAGAGATAAAGAAAAAATACTAAAAGCTGCAAGACAAAAAAAGTCAGTCACCTACAAAGGAGCCCACATAAGAATGATATCTGACTTCTCAACAGAAACACTTGAAGCCAGAAGGGAATGGCAAGATATATTTAAAGTAATGCAGAAGAAGAGCCTACAACCACGAGTTCCTTATCCAGCCAGACTGTCATTTAAAATTGAAGGAAAAATAAAAAGCTTTACAGACAAAAAAAATACTCAAGATATTTATTACAACCAAACCAATGCTGCAAGAAATGTTAAGGGGACTGTTATAAACAGAACAAAGGGGGAAAAATATAATAAAACAGGAACGTAGATTTAAAGAATAAAATGGCAATAAACAACTACATATCAATAATAACCTTAAATGTAAATGGATTAAATGCTCTAATCAAAAGACATAGGGTAGCTGAATGGATAAGAAACAGGACCTGTACATATGCTGTCTACAGGAGACACACCTCAAAACAAAAGATACACATAGACTGAAAGTAAAAGGATGAAATAAATATTTCAGGCAAATGGAAATGAAAAAAAGCTAGGGTAGCAATACTTATATCTTACAAAATAGACTTTAAAGCAAACACAGACTATTGTAAGGGATAAAGAAGGTCACTACAGACCCTGGCCGGTTGGCTCAGCGGTAGAGCGTCAGCCTGGCGTGCAGGGGACCCGGGTTCGATTCCCGGCCAGGGCACACAGGAGAAGCACCCATTTGCTTCTCCACCCCCTCCCCTCCTTCCTCTCTGTCTCTCTCTTCCCCTCCCGCAGCCAAGGCTCCATGGGAGCAAAGATGGCCCGGGCACTGGGGATGGCTCCTTGGCCTCTGCCCCAGGCGCTAGAGTGGCTCTGGTCACAGCAGAGCGATGCCCTGGAGAGACAGAGCATTGCCCCCTGGTGGGCAGAGCGTCGCCCCTGGTGGGCGTGCCGGGTGGATCCCGGTGGGGCGCATGCGGGAGTCTGTCTGACTGTCTCTCCCCGTTTCCAGCTTCAGAAAAATACAAAAAAAAAAAAAAAGAAGGTCACTACATAATGATAAAAGGAGCAATCTAACAGGAAGAGATAAGTATTAGAAATATCTATGCACCTAATATAGGAGCACCTACATATATAAAGTAGACATTGATAGACAGAAAGGCAGATTCAACAGCAATACTATAATAGTAGGAAATTTTTTTTTTGTATTTTTCTGAAGCTGGAAATGGGGAGAGACAGTCAGACAGACTCCCACATGCGCCCTACCAGGATTCACCTGGCACGTCCACCAGGGGCGATGCTCTGCCCACCAGGGGGCGATGCTCTGCCCCTCTGGGGCATTGCTCTGCCGCAACCAGAGCCACCCTAGCGCCTGGGGCAGAGGCCAAGGAGCCATCCCCAGCACCCGGGCCATCTTTGCTCCAATAGAGCCTTGGCTGTGGGAGGGGAAGAGAGAGACAGAGAGGAAGGGGGGGTGGAGAAGCAAATGGGCGCTTCTCCTATGTGCCCTGGCTGGGAATCAAACCCAAGTACCCCGCATGCCAGGCCAACGCTCTACCGCTGAGCCAACTGGCCAGGGCCAATAGTAGGAAATTTTAATACCTCTCTAATATCAATGGATAGATCCTCAAGAAAGAAAATTAACAAAGAAACAGCAGAATTGAAAGACACACTAGATCAACTGGATTTAATAGATATCTTCAGAACCTTTCACCCTAAAGCAGCAGAATATACATTCTTTTCAAATGCACATGGTACATTCTCTAGGATAGACCACATATTAGGGCATAACATGAGTCTCAACAAATTTAAAAAGATTGAAACGATATCAAGCATCTTCTCTGACCACAATGGCATAAAACTAGACATCAACTACAATAGAAAAATTGAAAAACACTCAAACACTTAGAAACTAAACAGCATGTTATTAAATAACAAATGGGTCAACAATGAGATCAAGGAAGAAATAAAAAATTTCCTTGAAACAAATGAAAATGAGCATACAACAATTCAAAATCTGTGGGACACAGCAAAAGCAGTCCTGCAAGGGAAGTTCATAGCATTACAGGCATACCTTAAGAAGCTAGAAAAAGCTCAAATAAACAACTTAATCCTGCAACTAAAAGAACTAGAAAAAGAACAACAAGTAAAGCCTAGAGAAAGTAGAAGGAAGGAAATAATAAAGATCAGAGTGGAAATAAATGACATAGAGACTAAAAAAACAATACAGAGGATCAATGAAACATAGAGCTGGTTCTTTGAAAAAGTAAACAAGATTGATGAACCCTTAGCCAGGTTCACCAAGAAAAAAAGTGAAAGGACTCAAATAAATAAAATTAGAAATGAGGGTGGAGAAGTAACAATGGACACAGCAGAAATACAAAGAATTGTAAGAAAATACTATGAAGAACTGTATGCCAAAAAATTAGACAACCTAGGTGAAATGGACAAATTCCTTGAAAAATATAATGTTTCAAAAATCAATCTAGAAGAATCAGAAAAGCTAAATAGACTGATTACAACAAATGAGATTAAAACAGTTATCAGAATACTCCCAACATACAAAAGCCCTGGGCCTGATGGCTTAACAGGCAAATTCTACGAAACATTCAAAGAAGAAATAACGTCTATCCTTCTCAAGCTATTGCAAAACTTCCAAGCTCCTATTATGAGGCGAGCATCATTCTGATTCCAAAACCTGGCAAAGACAACTCAAAGAAAGAAAAGTATAGGTCAATATCCCTGATGAATTTAGATGTTAAAATTCTCAACAAAATATTAGCAAACTGGATCCAGCAATACATGAAAAAAATCACACATCATGATCAAGTGGGACTTATTCTGGGGAGGAAAGGCTGGTACAATATTTGCCAATCAATCAATCGGATTCATCACATAACCAAAAGGAAGGAGAAAAACCACATGATAATATCAATAGATGCAGAAAAAGCATTCAATAAAATACAGCATCCATTTATGATTAAAATTCTCAGCAAAGTGGGAATACAGGGAACATACCTCAACATGATAAAGGCCATCTATTACAGGTTCACAGCCAACATCATACTCAATGGGCAAAAGTTAAAAGCAATCCCCTTAAGATCAGGAACAAAGCAGGGGTGCCGCCTTTCACCACTCTTATTCAACATAGTTCTGGAAGTTCTAGCTATAGCAATCAGACAAGAAGAAGAAATAAAAGGCATCCAAACTGGAAAAGAAGAAGTAAAACCATCATTATTTGCTGATGATATGATATACATAGAAAACCCTAAAGTCACAGTCAAAAAATTTCTGGACTGGATAAATGAATTCAATAAGGTGTCAGGATATAAAATTAATACTCAGAAACCAGAGGCATTTTTATACACCAACAATGATCTGTCTGAAAGAGAAATTAAGAAAAACAATCCCCTTCTCTATTGCAACCCAAAAAAATAAAGTATCTAGGAGTAAATTTAACCAGGGAGGTTAAAGACTTATACTCAGAAAATTATAAATCATTGATAAAAGAAATCAAGGAAGATACAAACAAGTGGAAGCATATACTGTGTTCATAGATAGAAAGAATAAACATAATTAAAATGTCTATATTACTCAAAGCAATTTATAAAGTCAATGCAATTCCTATTAAAATACCAATGACAGGAGAAAAAGATAGCAGTGGAGTAGGCGGACGCCCAGCTCTCACCATCAAACTGGAATACAAATCAATTTAGGAAAAATCAGCATAAAAAACCAACTCTGAACTGCAAGAACAGCTCTCAAAAACCAAGGAGCAAAGAAGAAGCCACAACAATCCTGGTAGGGAGCGCCTGAATCTCCTCTGCTTACAGGAACTGAGGGGGGGGGTGTGAGGCTGAGAGCCCAGAGGGGATCTCACACAGGGAAAAGAGCAGAAACTACTGCTCACAGCCACTTGCCTGGCGACCAGGGAGCGAGGTGTGTTGAAAAGACCAGCTTATCTCCCAAGTGGAAAGGACAGGGAGAGGGACAGACTGTGAGGGGCTAAGGAATGCAGGAAACGAACTAAAAAAGCTGACTCATCTGTGCTGGAGGTGGCCATAGCTGGGGGAGGGACTGAACCTTTCACAAAACAGAGCTGAAGTGCTTCTGGATCAGAGATCTTTGGACATCTATCCAGCTCCAATCAGCACAACAAGACACAGCTGAAAACAAGAAGTGGGGAGGAGGGGCAGTAACTCAGGTCTCCATGGAGATCTGAGATATACCTCCCCCAACTGAAGCTGAGAGAAAACCCTGCCCCCAGTGAGATTAGTTGATGGAAGAGACCTTCAGAGTCTCAGGTTACACCCACAGCATTCCTGGATACAGTTTCAAGGAAGCCCCCTGCTGAGATCAGTAAACAAGACTATCATCTGTTAAGAAAACAAACAAATCAAGACTTCAAAGCTGCCCAAATCCAAAAGTGGTTTACAAATAATAGCTGATACCAACCCAAGAAGACCTAGAAATAACAAACACAACTGAAAACTGGAGGCAGACAACACCAAGCCTAGACTCAATCAACTCTACAAACAAAACACCAAAAATGAGAAGACAAAAAAGTGCAATCCAAATGAAACCTTCAGGAGATGAACAGAGTGATATGGAAATAATCAAACTTCCAGATGTGGAGTTCAAAATAATGATTGTAAGGATGCTTAGGGATCTTAGAACAACAGTGGATGGTCATTATGAACACCTAAATAAAGAAATAGCAAGTATAAAAAAGAATCAGTCAGAAATGACAAATACAACATCAGAAATAAAGACCACAATGGGAGGAATTAAAAACAGGATAGATAGAGCAGAAGATCGAATCAGCAAGTTAGAGGACAACTGGAATGAAGGCATGAAAGCAGAGAAGAAAAGAGAAAAGAGACTCAAAAAGTCAGAGGAAACTCTTAGAGAGCTCTGTGACAACATTAAGAGAAATAACATCCGCATCATAGGGGTTCCTGAAGAAGAAGAAAAAGAACAAGGGATAGAGACTTTGTTCAATCAAATCATAGCTGAAAACTTCCCTAAATTAATGCAAGAGAAACTTTCACAAGTCCAAGAAGCACAGAGGACTCCATTTAAGAGAAACCCAAAGAAACCTACACCAAGAAACATCATAATTAAAATACCAAAGCTAAGTGATAAAGAGAAAATATTAAAAGCTGCAAGAGAAAAAAAAGTTATCACCTACAAAGGTGATATCCGACTTCACAACAGAAACACTTGAGGCCAGAAGGGAATGGCAAGAAATATTCAAAGTAATGCAGAACAAGAACCTACAACCAAGACTACTTTATCCAGCAAGGCTATCGTTTAAAATCGAAGGAGAAATAAAAAGCTTCCCAGACAAAAAACAACTCAAGGAATTCATTACAACCAAACCAATGCTGCAGGAAATGTTAAGGGGCCTGTTGTAAACAGATCAAAGTGGGAAAAGAATATAGCAAAAAAGGAATACACCTTTAAAGAAGAAAATGGCAATAAACAACTACATATCAATAATAACCTTAAATGTAAATGGATTAAATGATCCAATCAAAAGACATAGGGTAGCTGTGGGGATAAGAAAACAGGACCCATACATATGTTGTGTACAAGAGACACACCTTAGAACAAAAGACACACATAGATTGAAGGTAAAAGGATGGAAAAAAACATTTCATGCAAACGGAAATGAAGAAAAAGCTGGGGTAGCAATACTTATATCAGACAAATTGGACTTTAAAACAAAGGATATAGTAAGAGATAAAGAAGGCCACTACATAATGATAAAGGGAGTGATCCAACAGGAAGATATAGCTATTATAAATATCTATGCACCTAATATAGGAGCACCCAAATATATAAAGCAGACTTTGATGGATTTAAAGAGCGAGATTAACAGCAATACTATAATAGTAGGGGATTTCAATACCCCACTAACATCACTAGATAGATCCTCAAGAAAGAAAATTAACAAAGAAACAGCAGACTTAAAGGACATATTAGACCAACTCGATTTAATAGATATCTTCAGAACCTTTTACCCTAAAACAGCAGAATATACATTCTTTTCAAGTGCTCATGGTACATTCTCTAGGATAGACCACATGTTAGGGCACAAAAGTGCTCTCAACAAATTTAAGAGGACTGAAATTATATCAAGCACTTTCTCCGAACACAACGGCATGAAACTGGAAATGAATCACAACAGAAAAGCTCAAAAATTCTCAAACACATGGAAACTAAATAGCAGGGTGTTAAATAATGAATGGATTAAGAATGAGATCAAAGAAGAAATAAAAAAATTCCTAGAAACGAATGACAATGAGCATACAACAACTCAAAATTTATGGGACACAGCGAAGGCAGTGCTGAGAGGGAAGTTCATAGCACTACAGGCACACTTTCAGAAGCTAGAAAAAGCTCAAATAAACAACTTAACCCTGCATCTAAAAGAATTAGAAAAAGAACAGCAAGTAAAGCCCAAATGTAGTAGAAGGAAGGAAATAATAAAGATCAGAGCAGAAATAAATGACATAGAGGCTAAAGAAACAATACAGAGGATCAATGAAACTAGGAGCTGGTTCTTTGAAAAGGTAAGCAAGATTGATGAACCTTTAAGTAGACTCACCAAGAAAAAGAGAGAGAGGACTCAAATAAATAAAATTAGAAATGAGAGAGGAGAAATAACAACTGACACAACAGAAATACAAAATATTGTAAGAAAATACTATGAAGAACTGTATGCCAAAATACTGGACAACCTAGATGAAATGGATAAATTCCTTGAAACATACAATCTTCCAAAAATCAATCTGGAAGAATCAGAAAACCTAAACAGACCGATTACAACAAATGAGATCGAAACAGTTATCAAAAAACTCCCAACAAAGAAAAGTCCGGGGCCCAATGGCTTCACAATGGAATTATAACAAATATTCAAAGAAGAACTAACTCCTATCCTTCTCAGGCTATTTAAAAAAATTCAAGAGGAAGGAAGACTTCCAAGCTCCTTTTATGAGGCGAGCATAATTCTGATTCCAAAACCAGGCAAAGACAACACAAAGAAAAAAAATTATAGGCCAATATCTCTGATGAATATAGATGCTAAAATCCTCAACAAAATATTAGCAAACCGGATCCAACAATATATGGAAGAAATCATGCACCATGATTAAGTGGGATTTATTCTGGGGAGGCAAGGCTGGTACAATATTCGTAAATCAATCAATGTGATTCATCACATAAACAAAAAGAAGGAGAAAAACCATATGATAATTTCAATTGATGCAGAAAAAGCATTTGATAAAGTCCAGCACCCATTCATGATCAAAACTCTCAGCAAAGTGGGAATACAGGGAACATACCTCGACATGATAAAAGCCATCTATGAGAAACCCACAGCCAACATCATACTCAATGGGCAAAAATTAAAAGCAATACCCTTAAGATCAGGAACAAGGCAGGGGTGCCCCCTTTCACCACTCTTATTTAACATGGTCCTGGAGGTCCTGGCCACAGCAATCAGACAAGAAGAAGAAATAAAAGACATTCAAGTTGGAAAAGCAGAAGTAAAACTATCATTATTTGCAGATGATATTGTATATAGAAAACCCTAAAGTCTCAATCAAAAAGCTACTGGACCTGATAAATGAATTCAGCAAAGTGGCAAGATATAAAATCAATACTCAGAAATCAGAGGCATTTTTATACACCAACAATGAACAGTCAGAAAGAGAAATTAAGGAAACAATCCCTTTCACAATTACAACAAAAAAAAATAAAGTACCTAGGAATAAACTTAACCAAGGAGACTAAAGACTTGTACTCGGAAAATTACAAAGCATTGATAAAAGAAATCAAGGAAGATACAAACAAGTGGAAGCATATACCGTGCTCATGGTTAGGAAGAATAAACATCATTAAAATGTCTATATTACCCAAAGCAATCTATAAATTCAATGCAATACCAATTAAAATACCAATGACATACTTCAAAGATATAGACCACATATTCCAAAAATTTATATGGAACCAAAAGAGAACACGAATAGCCTCAGCAATCTTAAAAAAGAAGAATAAAGTGGGAGGTATCACACTTCCTGATATCAAGTTATACTACAAGGCCATTGTACTCAAAACAGCCTGGTACTGGCATAAGAACAGGCATATAGATCAATGGAACAGTACAGAGAACCCAGAAATAAACCCACAGTTCTATAGACAGCTGATATTTGACAAAGGAGGTAAGGAAATACAATGGAGTAAAGACAGCCTCTTTAACAAATGGTTGGGAAAATTGGACAGCTACCTGCAAAAAAATGAAACTAGATCACCAGCTTACACCACTCACAAAAATAAACTCAAAATGGATAAAAGACTTAAATGTAGGCCGTGAAACCATAAGCATCTTAGAAGAAAACATAGGCAGTGAGCTCTCAGACATCTCTCGGAGCAATATATTTGCTGATTTATCTCCACGGGGAAGTGAAATAAAAGACAGGATAAACAAATGGGACTATATCAAACTAAAAAGTTTTGCACAGCTAAAGACAACAAGAACAGAATAAAGAGACAAACTACACAATGGGAGAACATATTTGACAATACGTCTGATAAGGGGTTAATAACCAAAATTTATAAAGAACCTGTAAATCTCAACACCAGGAAGACAAACAATCCAATCCAAAAATGGGCAAAAGAGATGAATAGACACTTCTCCAAAGAGGACATACAGATGGCCAATAGGCATATGAAAAAATGCTCAACATCACTAATCATTAGAGAAATGCAAATTAAAACTACAATGAGATATCACCTCACACCAGTCAGAATGGCGTTCATCAACAAAACAACACAGAATAAGTGCTGGCGAGGATGTGGAGAAAAGGGAACCCTCCTGCACTGCTGGTGGGAATGCAGACTGGTGCAGCCACTGTGGAAAACAGTATGGAGATTCCTCAAAAAACTGAAAATCGAACTGCCTTTTGACCCAGCTATCCCACTTTTAGGAATATACCCCAAGGACACCATAAAACGGCTCCAAAAGGAGAAATGCACCCCCATGTTTGTGGCAGCATTGTTCACAATAGTGAAGATCTGGAAACAGCCCAAGTGTCCATCATTGGACGAGTGTGTTAAAAAGCTTTGGTAAATATATACTATGGAATACTACTCAGCCATAAGAAATGATGACATTGGATCATTTACAATAACATGGATGGACCTTGATAACATTATACAGAGTGAAATAAGTAAATCAGAAAAAAAACTAAGAACTATATGAATCCATACATAGAAGGGACATAAAAATGAAACTCAGAGACATGAACAAGAGTGTGATGGCAACAGGGGTCGGGGGTGGGGGGAGGGGGGGTGGGGTGAAGAAGGAGAGAGGGGTTGGGGGAGGGGAGGGGCACAAAGAAAACCAGATAGAAGGTGACAGAAGACAAGTTATCTTTGGGGGAGGGGTATACAGCACAATCAAATGTCAAAATAATCTAGAGATGTTTTCTCTCAACATATGTACCCTGATTTATCAATGTCACTGCATTAAATTTAATAAATAAGTTAAAAAAAATACCAATGACATACTTCAAATATATAGAACAAATATTCCAAGAATTTATATGGAACCAAAAGAGAACACGAATAGCCTCAGCAATCTTAAAAAAGAATAATAAAGTGGGTGGTATCATACTTTCTGATATCAAGTTATACTATGAGGACATCGTACTTAAAACAGCTTGTACTAGCTTAAGAAGAGGCATACAGATCAATGGAACAGAACAGAGAACTCAGAAATAAACCTACACCTTTATGGCCAATTGATATTTGACAAAGGAGGAAAGAGCATACAATGGAGTAAAGACAATCTCTTTAACAAATGGTGCTGGGAAAATTGGACCTGCAAAAAAATGAAACTAGACTACCATTCACAAAAATAAACTTAAAATGGATAAAAGACTTAACTATAAGTCATGAAACCATAAGCATATTAGAAGAAAACACAGGCAGTAAGCTCTCCGACATCTCTTGCAGCAATCTATTTGCTGATTTATCTCCACTGGCAAGTGAAATAAAAGACAAAATAAACAAATGGGACTATATGAGACAGAAAAGCTTTTGCACAGCTAAAGACAATATGAACACAATAAAAAGACCAACCACACAAATGGAGAACATATTCTACAATATGTCTGATAAGGGGTTAATAACCAAAATTTATAAAGAACTTGTAAAACTGAACACCAGGAAAATAAACAATCCAATCAAAAAGTGGGCAAAAGAAATGAATAGACACTTCTCCAAAGAGGACATACAGATGGCCAATAGGTAGATGAAAAAATGATCAATATCACTAATCATTAGAGAAATGCAAATTAAAACCACAATGAGATATCACCTCACACCTGTCAGAATGGTGCTCATTAACAAAACAATACATAATAGGTGCTGGCGAGGATGTGGAGAAAAGGGAACTCTCCTGCACTGCTGGTGGGAATGCAGATTGGTGCAGCCACTGTGGAAAACAATATGGAGATTCCTCAAAAAATTAAAAATCGAACTGCCTTTGTACCCAGCCATCACTTTTAGAAATATATACAAAGAAGAGCATATCAGTGATTCCAAAGGAGAAATGCACCCCCATGTTTATGGCAGCATTGTTTACAATAGCCAAGATCTGGAAATAGCCCAAGGGTCCGACAATGGACGGACGGATTAAAAAGCAGTGGTAATACACAATGGAATACTATAGGGAGATGAAAAAGGAAATATTACTTTTTGCGACAACATGGATGGACCTGGAAATTATTATGCTAAGTGAAATAAGCCAGGTAGAGAAAGAAAAATATCATATGACCTCACTTATTTGAGGAATCTGATGAACAATAGGAACTGAGGAGCAGAATAGAGACAGAGGTGGGATCAAAGGATCTAGAGCAGGGGTCTTAAACTTAACTCAGCATATGGGCCGCAGAGCAAGATCACAGCCGTTCAGCGGGCTGCACTAGGTCTACAAAAGGCAACTGTTATGCAACACTTTTCTCACTGCAGTTGAAAACAAAAAAAAATCAGTACAACAAGCACAATCGTACATGCAGTTTACTCAGTGTCACAAAACAACCAGAAACTGTAGTTCGCATCACAACTGCTGTTAACTAAGCTAATATCTAGCTAGGATGCTAGAGAAATGAAAAATACAAGTAGGCCCCTAGGCTTACTTAATTTTATCCAAAATATTTTGAACTTCATGGATTAGTCTGCGGGCCGCACAAAATTGTTCGGCGGGCCGCATGCGGCCCGTGGGCCGCGAGTTTGAGACCCCTGATCTAGAGGGAAAGCGGACAGAGGGAAAGGGGATGATAGGGTGATAGGATGGGATGAGAGCAGAAAAGCAAATCCAGGAGGGAAGAGGGAAGGGCGTTATGGGGAGGGAAACAGGGTGGGAATGTACCAGGGAACACGGGGAGAAGAGGATGTATTCGGGGGGGACACAAGAATCTATGTAAACACAATAAATTAAGATATATTTCATGTTAAAAAAAATTAAAATGGAACTGCCTTTTGACCCAGCCATCCCACTTTTAGGAATATATCCCAAGAATACCATATCACCGATTCAAAAGGAGAAATGCACCACTATGTTTATGGCAGCATTGTTTACAACAGTGAAGATCTGGAAACAGCCCAGTGTCCATCAGTGGATGAGTGGATTAAAAAGATGTGGTACATATACACAATGGAATACTATGGGGCCATGAAAGAGAAGGAAATCTTACCTTTGCGACAACATGGATCAACCTGGAAACTATTATGCTAAGTGAAATAAGTCAGGCAGAGAAAGAAAAATATCATATAACCTCACTCATTTGAGGAACCCAATGAAAAATGTGAACTAAAGAATGGAATTGAGACAGAGGCGGAATCAAAGGGATCAGAGGAAAAGAGGACAAAGAGAAAGGGGATGATAGGATGGAATAGTCAGTCCTGAAGGGAAGGAGGGAGGGTGCTCTGGGGAGGAGGGCAAATGAGATTTTGAGAGGAATATGGGGGAGGGTGGGATGCATTCGGGCGACACTAGAATCTATGTAAACACAATAAATTAAAATCTATAAAGAAAACAGCAGCTGTCATTAAGCAAATGCCTTCTTTATGATAGGGTAGTACCAAGCACTTTGCTATGAAAAACAATTGTAATCTAAAATAAAATCTGATATATACAAATCAACTGATGCTTAGCAGGACCCAAAATAACTTGAGCAGCCATCTTATTCATTTCAAAAAGGTAATAAAACTTGGAGAGTTACCTGGGGTGAGTTGCATAAATACCGAAGCAGTTCACCGATATACTGAATGACAGTGACATTATATTTTCTGCAGTCATCCCAAAACTGGCTGGCTGAAAATTTGTTCCGCAGAACAATAGTAGCACCTACAAAGAAGGCACAGAAAATGTTAGTAAAGTGCTACAAAACCAAACTAAACCAAACCAAACCAAAACAAAACAAAAAACCCCAACTCCCCAATTACATTTGTTACTTTGAAAGGTAGGAACTTAAATATTATATTCATCAGTAATCAGTAAGTGTTGAGTCCAATTATATTCAATGCAAAAAAACCTTCCAAAAACAAAAGAACAAATGAGACCTGGTTTTAGCCTATAAGAGTTTACAACTTAGTCAGAGGAAGACATGTAAAAAAATCTTTCCAATAAAAGTAAGTGCAATAAATGAGAGGTTCAAATAAAACCCTAAGGGGATGCGAGTGTATGTGTATACATTAATTCTGCTTAGGCAAGGGCTAAGAATGGCATTTTTTTTGAAGAGGTAGGATTTTAATTAGCTCTTTGAGAAATGAATATGAGGAAAGATGAGAGCATCCCAGGCAGAGGAAAAAGCATGAACACATAGACAGGGTAGTCCAGAAGGTGTTGGAGGATGGCCAAGACTCACTTGGCCTGTAACTGGAGTGTTAAAGAGTGGGTGGCCAGGAGGAGCAGCTAGAGGTGCAGAGCTTGGAAATGCCGGGTGGAGGAACCAGACTTGATTTTGTGGGCAGTGGAGAGCTAGGTTCTTGAGCAAGTAGAGAATTCTTCTTTGTTGGGGGAGGTAGACAGAAAATGGTTCCCAGAGATGTCCATATCTTAACCCTTAGAACTTGTAAATATGCTATTTTACATGGCAAAAGGGTCTATAGAGATGTGATCAAGTTAAGTATTTTGAGATGGGAAGATTATCCTGGATTAACTGGGTGTGCCCAATGTAATCATAAAGGCCCTTATAAGAGAGAGGCAAGAAGGTCAAAGGCAGAGGAGATGGGATAATAGAAACAAAAGGTTAAAAGTAATATGCTTTGAAGATGAAATAAGGGGCCATGAGCCAAAGAAAGCAGGCAGCCTCTAGAACAGGGGTCGGGAACCTATGGCTTACGAGCCAGATGTGGCTCTTTTGATGGCTGCATCTGGCTTGCAGACAAATCTTTAATAAAAAAAAAAACGTTAAAAATATAAAACATTCTCATGTATTACAATCCATTCATTTCCTACCGCTCATGTTCATGGTTGCGGGTGGCTGGAGCCAATCACAGCTGTCCTCCGGGACAACACCAAATTTTTATCAGATAATGTGTAACGTACACAGGTTGTTGTATGGCTCTCATAAAATTACATTTTAAAGTATGTGGCGTTCATGGCTCTCTCAGCCAAAAAGTTTCCCGACCCCTGCTCTAGACGCTAGAAAAGTCAAGGGGACAGATCCTTTCCTAGAGCATCAAGAAGAAATGCAGCCTTGCTGACACCTTGAATTTAGGACTTCTGACCTTCAAAACAGTAAGAGAATAAATCTGTGCTATTTTAAACCACTAAGTTTGTGGAAACTTGTTGTAATAGTAATAGAAGACTAATACGATGGGTAAAAAGAATATATCTATCCTGTTCAACCTAATTAGAGGCATGAAATGTAGCAAAGTGAATTTAAAAACCTCACAAATATTTTTCATATTACTGTAGTTTATTTTTACTCCTACATATATAAAAGTTCAATGTTTTCAAAAAATATTTTTTAAAGATTTTTTAAATTTATTGATTTTAGAGAGAGGATAGAGAGAGAGAGAGAGAGAGAGAGAGAGAAAGAGAAGGTGCAGGGGAGGAGCAGGAAGCATCAACCCTTAGTAGTTGCTTCTTATAAGTGCCTTGATTGGGCAAGCCCCAGGTTTCAAACTGGCGACCTCAGCATTCCAGGTTGATGCTCTATCCACTGTACCACCATAGGCTAGGCAAATAAAAGACATTAAAAAAAATACTATTATTTTTCTTCTTTATCATGTATTTTTGCTGCTTAAGCAAACATATAAGTGACTGACTTGTCCCTTTGGGAGCCTCAGAGTCACCCTGTTCTTAGGCCTCCTAGAAGTATGATCAGGCCCAGTCATTTCTTGCTGATTTGGAGGCTGTTGTGGAGCTAAATGTTTTATAGCAACTCAGTAACTTCATGAGGAAAACAGGCTTGGGTAAGAAGATATGCATATGTGTATATAAATGTATATTTATAATAAAAATTTTTATAATAAAATACCACTTGGCAGAATTTTTTTTTTTAAGTGAGAGGCGGGAAGATAGAGAGACAGACTTCTGCATGCACCCTGAATGGGATCCACCTGGCAACGACTTTCTGGGGCCAATGATTAGACAAATCAAGTTATTCTCAGTGTCCAGGGCCGATGCTTGAACCAATCGAGCCACTGGCTGCAAGAGGAGAAGAGAGAGAGAAGAGGGAGAGGGAGAGGAAGAGAAGCAGATGGTAGCTTCTCATGTGTGCCCTGACTGGGGATTGAATCCGGGATGCCTGTACGCTTGGCTGTCGCTCTACCCACTGAGACAACCAGCCAGGGCCAAAATTGTTTTTATTTATAATAAAATACCGCATGGCAGAAGAAAATTAAGTTTTTTAGCTTGGAGCATTAGAGATGGTTTCCTGGAAGAGGTAGGTATTAGAATGAGCCTTAATGTAGAACAGTGGCATCAATCCTACTGAAAGAAGAGTGGATGGCATTCTAATTTGATTGGTAAAATCTGAGAAGGAAAGAGAAGAGGTCACAGGCCAGCTTTTTGACCAGAGCTGAGGAGCCACAGGAGGAGGGAAGAATGAAGTAGAATGAGGACAACTGAAAGAGAAGTCTAAATCAGATGCTAATGGAGGCCAATATGCAGATTTCTGAAGATGGAAATAATGTTAGAGAATTATTATGGAATAAAAGAATTTATGATTTTTTTTTTTTTAGAGAGAGAGAGAGTGAGGGAGAGAGGGATAGACAGACTGGAAGGGAGAGAGATGAGAAGCATCAACTCATGGTTGCGGCACCTTAGTTGTTCATTGATTGCTTTCTCATACCTGCCTTGACCATGTCCAGCCAAGCCAGTGACCCCTTGCTCAAGCCAGAGACCTTGGGCTCAAGCCAGCAACCTTGGGCTTCAAGCCACTGACCTTTGGGCTTGACATGGGGTCATATCTGTGATTCCACGCTCAAGCTGGTGAGTTTGCGCTCGAGCCGGTGACTTCAGGGTTTCAAACCAGGGTCCTCAGCATCCTAGATTGATGCTCTATTCACTGCACCACTGTCTGGTCAGGCTAAACTCAATGGTCCTAACCTAGTTACAGACCTCAAATGTTTTTTTAAGGTTTCCTCCTTGACATCCCTGAACAATTATAGCATTATATTACTAAACAGATATGAAAAAATAGAAATTTTAGATACCTGCTTGCCATGTTATTAACATAGAATTAAACACTTTCCTAGCACACAGAAGAGTAGCCAAATTTATAACTTCTTTTTTCTTTTTTTTGTGTGTGAGAGAGACAGAGAGAGACAGAGACAGAAAGGGAGAGAGATGAGAAGCATCAACTCATAGTTGTAGCACTTTAGTTGTTCATTGATTACTTTCTCACATGTGCTTTGATCGGAAGGCTCCAGCCAAGCCAGTGACCCTGTGCTCAAGCCAGCAACCTCTTGGGCTCAAACCAGCAACCATGGGATCATTTTGATGGTCCCATGCTCAAACTGGCGACCCTGCACTCAAGCTGATGAGCCCATGCTCAAGCCGGCAACCTTGGGTTTTGAATCTCATCTGTGTCCTAGATTGACGCTCTACCCACTGGGCCACCACTGGTCAGGAGAATTACTTTTTCTTATGAGTAGCTGCAAATGTGTATTGACCTCTAATGCCCTGTTGAGAGAGAAAGCTTACCAGCTGTAATGCATCCAAATAGGCCAATCATAAGTGCAGCACTGTGGTACAAGGGCAGAGTGGTATAGATGATATCATCTTTCTTAACACCACTTATATAACAGAAGCGGGTTCCATACCACAGGCGATGATGATTGATCACTGCAGCTTTCGGGAGACCTTTGCAAAGATACAAGAGAAGGCATGAGTGAGCCAGACACATGGTCTGGAAGATTCATCCTCAGGTGATTAGAGAATTGCAGAGAGGAGGGCCATGATCAGTTAGACCAGGAGTTGGCAAATTTTTCCATAAAGGACCAGACAGTAAAAGGTTTAGGCTTTTCACAGTCATACAGTCAATGTTACATATAAGTACTCTGATATTATAGTGTAGCTGATAGCAGCCAAACACATAAAGCAGCGATTTTCAAACTTTTTCATCTCATGGCACACAGAAACTAATTACTAAAATTCTGAAGCATACCAAAAACATATATATTTTGCTCATCTGACAAAAAAATAGGTATGTTGATTCATTCACAATGTACTGATATTTGTTGTGTTGGCTGTTGTCATTATTTTATTTGACAATCTAAAGGAAAAGTCAAAGCCCCTGACTGAATAGACAGTTACTGCATGTTTTAAAAATTCTTGTGGGGCCCTGGCCGGTTGGCTCAGCGGTAGAGCGTCGGCCTAGCGTGCGGAGGACCCGGGTTCGATTCCCGGCCAGGGCACACAGGAGAAGCTCCCATTTGCTTCTCCACCCCTCCGCCGCACTTTCCTCTCTGTGTCTCTCTTCCCCTCCCGCAGCCGAGGCTCCACTGGAGCAAAGATGGCCCGGGCGCTGGGGATGGCTCTGTGGCCTCTGCCCCAGGCGCTAGAGTGGCTCTGGTCGCAATATGGCGACACCCAGGATGGGCAAAGCATCGCCCCCTGGTGGGCAGAGCGTCGCCCCCTGGTGGGCGTGCCGGGTGGATCCCGGTCGGGCGCATGCGGGAGTCTGTCTGACTGTCTCTCCCTGTTTCCAGCTTCAGAAAAATGAAAAAAAAAAAAAAAAATTCTTGTGGCATACTGGTTGAACATTGTTGACATACAGGAATGAATGTGGCTGTGTTCTGATAAAGCTATTTACAAGAACAGGTATGTATGTGTTTGTGGTGTGAGTGACTGTATGTGTGTTTTGAGGGCTATACTTGGCCCATAGGCCAGAGTTTGCTGACCCCTGTGTTACATGGTTATTACTATAGTAATTTTAAGAGAAAAAAATAAATGGCTATTGGATTTCTGCTTTATGCCTACTACCACCATGCAGTTTTCAAAATTTCATTTAATTTTCATAATTAATGAGATAAGAAGTATATTCTCTAATCCAAAGATAAGAAGGCTGAGATTCAGAGTAAATAGTTTACTCATGCCATCACCTTCCTGCATAAATAACCACTTTTATGATTTCTTATGTACTCTTCTGGAGTATCATTATAGATATATGTAAATGTATATATATATATATTCAATTATGAACATCTGCTCATATCTTCTTGCCCTTTCCCCCCATTTAAAAAATAAAAACACTCTTCAGCACTTTCCCCCCTCCATTTTAACAATCTCAGAAATCTGTCCATATCTGTAAATAGAAATTGCTCTTATTTATTCATGTATTTATTCTTTCTTTCTCTCAGTTGCATCCTTTCTATGTGTATACTATAATTTATTTACACTACTTTGCTATTTCACATGATACTGCAGTAAATAAGCTGGTCCACATGGTAGGTCATACTCTAATGATATTGTATCTATATGACACATTCGCTGAAGTGAGATTGTGGGTCAAAAGACATGTCTTTGTCATTTGATAGCTACTGCCACATCGCCAGTTGTGAGGACTGTCCCTTTCTTCCCTCTCCTTAGCAATACATGCATGTACATGTTTCCTCATAGCCTTGCCATGGTGTGCTCTCCTGTGGTAGAATTTTTGCAAATCTGAAAGGTAAAAATCGGTATTGCAGTGTATTTTAGTATCCTACAGTAAGTACATTTGTATTTTCTTAACTATAATTTATGTACTGTATTTTCCCATGCATATGACACACCCTTTTTTGAAAATTTGGGGTCTAAAAACTGGGTGCGCCTTATACAGTGGTTGTAGAATTTTTTTATGTTTATTTTCTGTGGGGTTTTTTTTGTGTGCATATGAGGAGTTGTATGAATTTTATGATGAATAAAACTTGAGTTCAATAACTTTATGTAATACATATTTTTTTCAAATTTCAAGCCCCAAAATTAAGGCACGTCTTATATATGGGGAAATATGGTAAGTATTTTGTAAGACTTTAATGAAAGGATATCCTTTTTATTTATTTAATTTTTTTAGTGAGGGACAGAGAGACACAGAGAGAGGGACAGATAGGGACAGACAGACAGGAAGGGAGAGAGATGTGAAGCATCAACTCTTCATTGTGGTACCTTAGTTGTTCATTGATTACTTTTTTTTTTTTTTCTTTTTGTATTTTTCTGAAGCTGGAAACGGGGAGAGACAGTCAGACAGACTCCCGCATGTGCCAGACTGGGATCCACCCAGCATGCCCACCAGGGGGTGATGCTCTGCCCACCAGGGGGCGATGCTCTGCCCCTCCGGGGCGTCACTCTGTTGCGACCAGTGCCACTCTAGCGCCTGGGGCATAGGCCAAGGAGCCATCCCCAGCGCCCAGGCCATCTTTGCTCCAAGGGAGCCGTGACTGCGGGAGGGGAAGAGAGAGACAGAGAGGAAGGAGAGGGGGAGGGGTGGAGAAGCAGATAGGCGCTTCTCCTGTGTGCCCTGGCCGGGAATCGAACCTGGGACTTCCGCATGCCAGGCCAACACTCTACCACTGAGCCAACCGACCAGGGCCTGATTACTTTTTTATATGTGCCTTGACTGGGGGGCTACCACCAAGCCAGTGACCCCTTGATCAAGCCAGTGACCTTGGGCTCAAGCCAGCAACCATGGGGTCATGTCTATGATCCCAGGATCAAGCCAGTGACCTGTGCTCAAACTGGTGAACCTCTGCTCAAGCTAGATGAGCCTGCACTCAAGCCAGCGACCTTGGGGTTTCAAATCAGGCCAGGACAACAGGGTTCCCTGTTGTTGGTATGTAGAAGAGAGCTAAAGAGGTTAGTGAAAAATAACCAAAACAATTGTTATGGTGGATGAAATTTGGTACTGAGTAGGTTTTAAGAATCCCAGGCAGATGCTCTATCCACTGCACCACCACCTGCTCAGGCTAAAAGATATCCTTATACTCTTCCCCACTGAAGGTCGATTTCATTGAGGAGGGCATGATGTCATTACTAAGGGGCTGGGCTAGAGTTTAAGACCTGAGTGGGTAAGTTGGCTTTGTGAGGAGAAATGCAGTTCTCTGTACACTCAGACACTTCAATACTTGGTGGTAGCTTAGCCTGTATGCCTAAAGAACAGCAATTCATTGTAGGGCAAACCAGTGTGGCCAGCAGACTACCATCATTGTAAACAAAATTCTAAATTCATTTTCTCTGACAGTGGGATAGTGGTACTGCATTAGAACTTAATGCCCCATTCTATACTAATATTATGAAATAGAAGAAAGCATCAATAAACCAATTGTATTCACCATGGAAAAGAAATCTTCTGGATAGTAAAAACTCTGAATTATATAATTTTAAAAAAAGACATATACAGCCTTGGCTGCTTTGAAGTACTTTTAGTAACTTTCTTTCTCTCTTTCTTTTTTTTTAATAGTTGAAAGAGAGGAGATAGTGAGACAGACTCCTACATATGCCCCGATTGGATCCACCCAGCAACCCCCATCTGGGGCCGATGCTTGAATCAACTGAGTTATTTTTTAGGGCCTGAGGCTGATGCACTCAGACAAACCAAGCTATCCTCAGCAGCCAGGGCTGATGCTCAAACCAATTGGCTGCAGGAGGAAAAGGGTGAGACAAGGGAAGGAGGGATGGGGAGAGAAGCAGATGGTCACTTCTCCTGTGTGCCCTGACCAGGAATTGAACCTGGGATGTCCATACTCCGGGTTGATGCTCTATCCACTAAGCCAACTAGCCAGGGCCTTCAGCAACTTTCCTAATTTAAGATTTTGTAGTAACGAAGAAATAAGAATGTTTGGTAACTATTATACAATTTTGTGCTTATGACTGCCTTTGAAAAACAGGAAAAACATTCTGTTTTCCAATTGCTTAAATGAGTTCTTTGAGTTAGTGTTTACAAGAGTAACTTAGCAAAATTTTATTCAGAGATAAGAAGAAAAGTTAAAATAAAACAAAACAAAAGAACATTTGAAAACCTAACCCAAAACTTAACTCTTTCTTTAGGATAGGTTTATTTCTTTCAGAATTCTGTCTTTATTTTTACCTGTGGTTTCAGAAGTATAAATGTATAAGGCAGGAGTGGAAAAAGTGACATCAGACCTCCATGAGTCTTCCAAGTAAATCTTCCAAGTAATATGAATTCTGAATTATGGGATCAATTAAGGAATGTTGATTCTCATTTTTTCCCTAGAATGTATTTCATTTTTGACTCCCCAAACTTGCATTGTGAAGATGTTCCATACTTGTCTATTTATTAAGACTAGAATTCCCTATCACTAACCGAGGGCTTGTTTTATCTCAATTATTTCCCAAAAGTTTCCAGCTTAATTTTACCATTCTCTTAAAAACTGAGGACAAAGTCTCAAGTTTGAAGGTAGTGTTTGTATGTCGTGGAAGCATTTGGTTAACTATGTCATCCTACCATTTTGTTGGCAATGCAGTATATCACTTTTGGGAGTAAGAATAGTATACCTCTTAAGAGTGGTGGTAGAATTGTACGGACAAATGTCACTAAGCTCCTAAGAGAGTGCCTAGTACAGCCTACCCTTAATATTTATTACCTGTTCCATATAGCAGTGTTCCAATAACACTGTTAACTGGCAGTGATTTTTCTTAGTGGCTCATAAAAATAATGGTGCAGCTTATAGCTGAAGGCATCCCAGTTTGATGAAATACAGTATCTTAGGGCCCGAGCTGAGAGCCATGCTACACCTGTAGCAGCAAGTAGCTCCTACTCAGTGTTGCATGGAAAACAGTAGTCAAAGCATTTATATAAATATAACCCCATTATTGTCATATAGTCTTCTCTGGTGTTCCATTTATAATTGGTTACACATTTCCTATGGACTCTGGATGTAATCAAGATACAAAGAAAACCCAGAGGACAATTTGACTTTTGGTGATGGGTATGCAACATAATTGAATGACAAGATAACCTGGAGATGTTTTCTTTGAACATACATACCCTGATTTATTAATGTCACCCCATTAAAATCAATAAAAATTTATAAAAAAAAATTCCTAAAAATCTACCCAGTGCCAAATTTCATCCACCATCACAACTGTTTTGGTAATTTTTGGTTTACCTCTTTATCTCTTCTACATACCAACAAGGGGGAAATATGCAAGCTTGGAGAAACCCAAAAGGGATCATATGCTATGAAATAAGATCCGTTCCCAGATGCAAAGAGCTAAATCCCCTGAAGTATTAGTTATCTGATAAGCTTTGTCAAAAAAAAACACACAAAACAAAACAGCTGAAAACCTAACCCAACATTTAACTCCTTTTTTGGGATAGGTCCATTTCTTTTAGGATCCTGTCTTTATTTCTTTACCTGTGGTTCCAGAAGTAAAAATGTATAAGGCAGGAGTGGAAAAAGTGACTTCAGACCTCCATGAGTCTGGGGTAGGTTCGGCTGATACTTGGTCCACTTTGTCTAGGAGAGAGCCGACCCCATCTGTTTTGGAAGTTCTGCTCACATAATAGATGGACACAGCATCTTTCTTCAGGCTTGGCAGCACCTCTTCAACAGCAGCTTGTAGTTCTTAATTGAATAAGAAAACAAATCCAAATAAATTAAATTAGTCCGCTGAAGTTCTATTAGAGTGCAACAATTTTCACAGTAATTTTATTTTCAGCATAATTTTTGCTAAGCTGCATAGACATTACAGCTAGTGCTTAAAGTTATACATTTTTAATATGGAATTTGCCACATTTGAAAATATCATAAGATTCCAATATTCGAGCGAAGGTTGGGTTTTGATAATTTTTCATAAACAGTAAGTGGTGGGTTAAAATCTGGACAAATAAATGGGCTTATGGGTAAAAATCAAGATATATAAGTGCATAAGTTATATACATATTTGGTATATATTTCAAAATATTCCAGAAATAAATTTAGTTATTTCCAATATGTGCCCCATAGGATTAGTGATGAAAAATAATTTTAAGAAAGAAGAGAAACGAAAATAAAAAAGCCACACTAATTTACAAAGATGATGGCAGTTGGCTCATAAAAAATATGTTTTTACACATCAGTAACAGATAGTTCCATGAAGAAGCTTCAGCTTATCTGAGAAATAAGCTTCCTTTGTCCGGGTAATTTTATAAGCACATTCTCTGGTTTGAGAAAAAAACAGAACTGATTGTCATGTTTTCACTGTGGGTCATAATACAGTAGTGGACTGTTACAATCATTTAAAGTGACCAGTGTTTTTAAAAGTGAAAAAAGGGCCCTGGCCGGTTGGCTCAGCGGTAGAGCGTCGGTCGTGCAGAGGACCCGGGTTCGATTCCCGGCCAGGGCACATAGGAGAAGCGCCCATTTGCTTCTCCACCCCTCTGCCGCGCCTTCCTCTCTGTCTCTCTCTTCCCCTCCCGCAGCCAAGGCTCCATTGGAGCAAAGATGGCCCGGGCGCTGGGGATGGCTCTGTGGCCTCTGCCCCAGGCGCTAGAGTGGCTCTGGTCGCAACATGGCGACACCTAGGAGGGTCGCAACATGGCGACGCCCAGGATGGGCAGAGCATCGCCCCCTGGTGGGCAGAGCGTCGCCCCTGGTGGGCGTGCCGGGTGGATCCCGGTCCGGCGCATGCGGGAGTCTGTCTGACTGTCTCTCCCTGTTTCCACCTTCAGAAAAATGAAAATAAATAAATAAATAAATAAATAAAAGTGAAAAAAGAATGAAATAGAAATTTTAGGGCACGTCGCACATAGTAAAATGTAGGTATTGCTTTTTAAAAGTTTTTTTTTTTTAAGATCTTATTTATTCATTTTAGAGAGAAGAGAAAGAAAGAGTTAAAGAGAGAGAAGGGGGGAAGAACAGGAAGCATCAACTCCTATATGTGCTTTGACCAGGCAAACCCAGGGTTTTGAACCAGAGACCTCAGCATTCCAGGCAGACACTTTATCCACTGCGCCACCACAGCTCAGGCTGCTTTATAAAAGTGTTGCTTTGGTTATGTGAGTGTGTGGGTACTGGGTCACACACAAATGCATTTCTTACTGTAGGTTAAGGTCAAGGCCCAAACATTTTAGAGACACCGATTTAATATGCAAACCACATTTCATCTTTGCTACTTGGATTTCTGTGCCCTTAAACCATAAGATGAGGTAGGTGGTCCTTTAGCTTCCTTGTCTTGAACTATGATAACTGAAGTGAATATACTCATTCTTAATGGGAAGGTGACTCAGTATCCAGGGAATTACTTTGGGGATGCTATTCCTAGGTCATTTATATGCTTTATTTTTCAGACGTTTGTGTATAATGTCTCCATCAAGATAAGAACTATCAGCTGGATGGATGCATTTAAAAATTTTAAGAACATTTTAATCAAAGGATTCATGGACCTGATAAAAATAAAGCAAATAGTACAAAAGGGTTTATAATGAAAACTAGCAAGTTTTTACCCCATCCCTCCTCAGAACTAAACCTGTTGCCTACGTGCAATCACTTCAATTTTTTAATTAGTTTCTTCTGGCAATCACCTCTTCATCTGCAAATATACTTTTCCTGCTACTTCTTGCTCTCTTAATTTGTATCCCCACCCTCATTTTTTCGTGCCCACTCCCAACAGTTACTGTGCTCACTTTATGTTGTGTGGGTTAATGGTACAGCTACTGTGAGAACAGTTCTGTCTTTCCCGGCTTTGTCTATGCGTTGGCTCTAGAAGTTGAAAACCAATAATCAGAATTGACAAGATATTGATTATGCAAATAATTATTCACACTAGTCACATTTCCTTTCTTGAGCAGCTTTCTACTAGAGTTTCTAATGGCTATCATTCCTCATTATTATTTTTTTGTTTGTCTTCTTCTTTCCCAAGTGAGAAGAGGGGAGATAGAGAGACAGATTCCCACATGTGCCCCAACTGGGATCCACCTAGCAACCCTGTCTGGGGCCAATGCTCTGCCTATCTGGGACATGCTCATAACTGAGCTATTTTTAGCATCTGAGGCAGAGGCTCCATGAAGCCATCCTCAGTGCCCAGGCTGATGAGCTCAAACCAATTGAGCCATGGCTGCAAGAAGAAGAGAGAGTGAGGGGAGTGGAAAGGGTGGAGAAGCAGATGGTTGCTTCTCCTGTGTGCCCTGGGAATTGAACCTGGGCATCCACATATTGGGCTGACGCTCTACCACTGAGCCAACTGGGCAGGACCAATGGCTATCACTCTTTACTGTACTTTTTGCCTCAGTTCTTTTTTCAATGTCTATCAGAGAAGTTTCTTTTTTTTTTTTACCCTCCTTTACTCTTTTATTTTTTCTGGTTGCTCTATAGTCCTTTAGTACTTTGGGAAGATTACCAACAACATTATTGTTATAAAAACAGGAGTGGCAATAACATTCCATCCCTTGGCACTGCGTTGGCTCAGGTGTTCATTTCCTACCTCGATGATCTCAATAGCCTCCTGACCATCTCCTTGCCTCTAACCTCTCCGTGTTTCCATTTTATCAGCTACACTACCACCCAGCTCCTTGTAACTGCCTTGTGTAAAATCCTTCGGTGTCTGCTTGTCCATTGTGAAAGAATCCACTCTTCTTATGCAGCATGCAGGTCCTGATTCACATGTCTACCTTGCTGTTTTTCTGATGTCATCTCCTACTTGCTACCTCTTGTCCCCTTTCCTCTAACCCAAACGACCTGTGTGAACTGAATGTACAAATACTCTCACATCTCATTTCCTTTTTCCGGGTAATTTAATCTGCTTGGAATGTCCTCTCATCCCCTGGCCACCTGGAAAACTCCTGCTCGTTCTTCAAGACTCAGAGTCACCTCTCTCTGTTACCTTCTCCCAGAGCCAAGCTGGTGCTTCCCACAGGAAATCTGCATATAGTACGCAGTGTGATGTGCTTCAATTCGTTTTCTCCTCTACAGACAGTGAACACTTTAACCCAGAGATAGAGAGCACCTCTCTTCTGTAGCCTACTGCTAGAGGTAAGCTGGGAGGGAAACACCTCTGGGCCAGGGAGAGATTGGGTCTAAATGGGTTTTCCCAAATCAAGATACATTTTCTTTAATTTATTTTATTATTAAAAATTTTCCCCCATTGATTTGGGAGGAGGGGAAGGAAAGAGAGAGAGAGAAGCACTAACTCATTGTTCCACTTAGTTGTGGCATTTAGCTGTGCACTCATTGGTCGCTTCTTGTATGTACACTGACTGGAGATTGAACCTGCAACCTTGGTGTGCCGGGATCATGCTCGACCTGAGGAGTGACAGTAAGACTATATCTGTGCCCTCATCTTTGACCTGTGTCAGCACTGGAAAATTAAATGCTTCCATGAAAGTGAGGTCACTGCTGTTGTCCACTCCTTAGATTCTGAGTCTTTATTTTTTCAATAGTGGAGTCTCTTCAGTAAACAGTTTAAAAAATTACTATCATTTTAAATCCAGACTGCTGTTGTTCTTACATGGTAAAACTTTTTTTTTTCTTTTTAGCAAGAGAGAGAGAGAGAGAGACAGAGAGAGAGAGAGAGACAGAAAGAGTGAGAGAGAGCCAGACAGGAAGGAAGAGAGATGAGAAGCATCAACTCATAATTGTGGCATCAACTCTTAGTTGTTCACTGATTATTTTCTTATATATGCCTTGACCAGAGGTTCCAGCCAAGCCAGTGATTCTTTGCTCAAGCCAGCGATCTTTGGGCCATGTCTATGATCCCATGTTCAAGCCGATGACCCTGTGCTCAAACAGGTGAGCCTGTGTCCAAGCTGGATGAGCCCTTGCCCAAGCCGGCATGGGGTTTTGAACCTGGGCCCTCAGCATCCCAGACCGATGCTTTATCCATTGCACTGCCTCCTAGTCAGGCTAGTAAAACTCTTTAATGAAGCATCTCATTGTTACCAACCTGATGAGAACTGCCTCACCCTGGCTGGATAGAGGTTAATTAGAGCATCATCCTAAAACGCCAAGGTTGTTGGTTTGATCCCCGGTCAGTGCACACACAGGGTAAACAATGAATGCATAAATAAGTGGAACAACAAATCAATGTTTCTCTCTGTCTCTCTTTCCCTTCCCCTCCAAAATCAATAAACAAATTAAAGAAAAAAAAAAACTGCCTCAGGATCCTCTTGCCTGATATATCCCCTCCCCAATTGCACTTACCCAACTCAGTTTCAAGGCGCCCAAGGAGCCTTCATTCTTTGCTCTCTTCCCCCCACAGCATTTTGCAGTTCTTCCAGCCTACTTATCACATCCTCCCGGATGTCACAATTGTATGTGTATGCATCTTAGCTTTTTTGCTTGATGGTAAGATCCCTGAAAATTAGCTTGTACCTTGTGGGGACTCTCTAATTGTTTCTTGATTTGAAATTAAATTGTACTACCTGCTTTTCTCAATCTAACCTCGAAGATCTGTATGATGACACTTCTCCTTGGACTTGACACCAATTTTATATTTAAATTCTTCTGTTTTGGAAATTATGGCCCTGGCAGGTTGGCTTGGTGGTAGAGCATAAGCCTGGCATGTGGATGTCCCAGGTTCAATCCACAGTCAGGGCACACAAGAGAAGTGACTATCTGATTCTCTTCCCCTCCCTCTCTCTCATCCTCTCTTGCAGCCAGTGGTTCGACTGGTTCGAGCGTTGGCCCCAGGTGCAGTGGATAGCTAGGTTGATTCAAGCATTGGCCTCAGATATGGGTTGCGGGGTGGATTCTGGTTGAGGGCGCATGTGGGAGTCTGTCTCACTACTCCCCTTCTCTCACTTAAAAAGAAAAAAGAAAGAAAGAAATTACAATGACACAATATCTTTGAAAATTATTGAGCCTGACTGGTGGTGGTGCTGTAAAGTTGACCAGGAATGCTGAGAATATGGTTCAAAACCCTGGGGTCCCTGGCGCTGAGCATGGGCTTATCAGCACCGGGTCACTGGCTTGAGTGGGGGATTGTCCACATGATCCCAAAGCTCACTACCTTGATCCCAAATGTTGCTGGCATGAAAAGCTCAAGGTTGCTGCTGGCTTGAGCAAGGGGTCACTGACTCAGCTGGAGACACCCCCCCCCCCCCGGGGGTCAAGGCACATATGAGAAGCAATCAGTGAACAACTAAAGTGATGCAACTATGAGTTGATACTTCTCATCTCTTTCCCTTCCTGTCTCTCTTTCTCACTCTCTCTCTTTCTTGGAAAAAAAAAAGAAAGAGAGAAAGAAAACAAAAGATAAAATAATTGGAAGTATTTTCCTATATCACATTGTTTAAAGGGAGGTTCAGTTTAGTTTTTCACAACCTTCAAAAACAAGTCAAATTTTATCATCTCTCTGGACCTTAGTCTTGCAACAGAAAGAACCTTTAACTGTTACTAAAGCCTTGTACAAGAGTAACGGCTAGACTGGGAACCTTGCATGGCTTTGTTGAGTTAGACAGTATAGACCTTTCCAGTAAGCTGATGGAGACCTGGTTTATCCTTCTAATAGAAAAGCTAGTTTAGTGACAATCTTAAGGCTAGCAGAAACACAAAAAAAGCAAATTTACTATTTTAGGGTCTCTTTTGGATGTTTTCACAAAATAACCTATACTGTGTGAAATTAATTATACTTTCCTGTCTTCCTCATATTCTATGTCTGGGAAATTGCTTGAAAAAAACTACCAGACCAACAAGTTGGTTTCTATCAACACAACTAATACAGGTTCAAACAGGTGAAGGCATTTTCCCCATGTGATTATTTATACCATGACCCGCCACAGAGAAGGGTCCTAAAATGCAATGCAGAGAGAAAAATCATTCCCTGGGACATAGCTGCTTCTGTTGGATGCAGGGAAGTGTTTGTGAATCTTTGTCTTTTGGTAAGTATAGTAAATTCTGAAGAAATAATTGAGTAAAGAAACTCTTGAGGCCTGTTAAGCTTTACAGAGTCCCCCGATCTATGACAACTGGATCAATCCTCATGTTAAATGCCATTGCACTGGTTCTTCACATACTCTCCAGAATTTGACACAGTTGGAACTCAGGAGCTTTTACTAGCTCACTCATGAGCTCCGAGGCTGAAATTCAAAGCGCAGAATAAAACCTTATCAAATTGTCACCACTACAATAGTTTTGAAACTCCTCATCTTTAAAGACCGTGTTTAGATGGTGTAATAGAACAAAAAGTGCCCTGGAGATGAGAAAAAATTGGGTTCTATTCCCAGCTCTCTGTTGCTAACTAACTATGTGGCCCCAAACAAGTGATGGCATTCCTCTGGGACTTTGTTCAAATATGAAACAAGCGGAAATTAGACCGATCACTTCTCAAAGTCTAGTCCTCAGACCATTTGCTTCAAAATCATCTGGGGATGGGGTAGAGCTTGTAAAAATACACATTCCTAAGTCCCTCCCAGCAGAGTCTTTCTGAATTAGTGGTTTTTGGGGGTGGAATTTGGGAATAAGTTTTTCAAAATAAAATTTCTTTTTTTTTTTTTTTTTTACTGAAGTATAACACACTCATTAAAGTTGGAGGATATAGGATTAGAATAACTATAAGATTCCTTCCAACTTTAAAGAATTCTAAGAATTAGTCGATTCAGCACATTTACACATGGGTACATTTACTCAGCATGTAACTTTGGACTCTGTGTTGCCTCCTTTGCAGGAACAGTGTCTGGTCAGAGTGCAATTCTGCACAGTACGCAATTGTCCCACAGTGATTTGGAAGAACAATGTTGTACAAATGTGTGGCCTCTCTCAAAGGTTAGTTTACTAGAAAGTGCCATAAGCCCACTGGTTCAAATTCTATCTGAATGTTGGAATTTCATTATATTCTCCATGTAGAATAACCTAAACATAATACTCAATTGCAGAGAACTGTTGCCTGGGTGAAGATATCTGATTGTATTTCTGACCTGAAATTCAGAACCAAACTCTATTATGGCCAAGCTTAGCTTGACTATCCTCATAGGGGGCCTGGGATATAGTCATGTGCTACAAAATGACGGTTTGGTGAATGATAAGCCACAAACACAATGGTGGCATACCATAGAGCCTAGGTGTGTAGCAGGTTTGTGTCAGTGCACTCTATGATGTTCATGCAATGACGAATCACCTTACAATGCACTTCTCAGAACATACTCCGCCATCACACGACCCCTGTCTCTACTATGCAGTTTAACACTATTTCAATCCCTCCTGAAGTGGTACAAAGATCACTGCACTAATAACTTCCCTCTGAATCAACTGGTAAAGTAATAGATTTAAGAGAATCTTCCAGTTCCTAAGTAGCAGAGTTGTCTTTTTTCCCAGGCAACTCGAAACTCTTGAGAGTTTTCTTGAAAGAACCTTGCCCTTCAAATAACCTTGCTGCCTTTAAAACCATCCCCGATCTTAAACTTTTATATAAAGCCTTCATTTATTCCAGATAATTTATATTATGCTACAGGAAACAGATGTGAAAGTTTCCTGGTTTCTCTCAAGTGAATAGACATTTCCTCATTTTGTGACACTTGGCTAACTGCTTAGCTTGCCCCAGTTTCCTCAGCTATGAAATGAATGGGGAGAGTGGAGATGCATGCTTCACCCCTTCCAACTCTAATGCTTTACAGCTACAGAGGATGGAGAACAACTCAGGGAAAATCTTGGACTTTGAAGTTGGGACAGATCTAGGTTGGAATTTTAAGCCTCAGTTTCTTCAGCTCTGTAATGGGGTAATGAAAAGTTATCTCTTAGGGCAATAAAAGCATCCAGCATAGGGCTTTGTACAGAAACACAGTCCAAAAAGGTGAGGCTCCCTGGCTCCCTATTCCTCCATGTCTTTCAGCCCACTCCTCACTCGCTTCCTCTTACTAACAGAGTAAGAAGCAACAGCTGGTCCTTATTCACATGATGATGATAAGCTTTCTGGGAATGGAAAACCAGTAGTGTTGTGGGTAACAGGTTCTTGGTTTATTTCTTCCTGGTCACAGCTATGAAAGTTACTTTACCATTTCAGGACTTGATGAAATATGGCAGGAGGTAACAAAAGAGCCAAAGGTCACTATTGCTAAAGACACAAAAGGGGTTCACCAGGGCACTGCAGCAGATTCCCAAAGTCTTCTCCTTGGGGACAGATAGGGTCATCTCTCTGCAGTGAGAATCCAGGGAGGCTAATAGCACTTGAGAGCGGGAAGCAGCCTTGAAGACCGCCTCATGACGAGGGTCAGAGAGGGAACTCATTTTCCCATGATCACACAGCCAACTCAAGCAGCAGAGGTGAGAACAATTTTCGGATCCACTGGCGTTGACAGTCAAGACCCTCTCCATTTTAAGCCTTCACCTCTCTAGGCTCATGGTCTCACCTATAAAGTTCTACCTGTTATGAGAATTAAAAACAATGCCGTACGTATCGTGCTTAACACAGTGCCTGAAACAGCTCCCACAACGGTGGCTCTAGGAATCGTTGATTAGCATTTGGAGGAAAGGTTGCCTTGTTCTCCCTCTACACCTCCAGGTCTGATTGGACCCGCACCTCCACCCCCAGGGCCCCCAAACAGGGGCGAACGGTCCCCGGGCTCACCTGGCGAGGCCAGTAGCACCTTCGCGCCGCAGCCCTTGAAGCAATGCAACAGGGACTGTGCGCGGATGTTGCAGTTGAGGCACGCCACGGTACAGCCCAGCTTGAGCAGCCCCAGCCCCAGCCACACGTAGGCCGGCTCATTGCCCATGAAAATCGCCACGCAATCTCCTTGGCGCAGGCCAAGGTGGTCGCGCATCGCCCGAGCCACTTGGTTGCTGCGTCTGTCTACCTGCGCATAGGTGAGCGTCTCATCGCGGAAGAGCAGGAGAGGCTTGTGCGGGTCCCGACGCACATTGTCCAAGAAGGCGAACAGGACGGTGCGCACCGGCCGCCGCCGCCCGTAGCTGCGCACCTGTCGGGCCGCGTTGGCCAGCCGCAGGAAGTAGCTCGTGTCCTGGAAGAAGTAGGGACAGCAAAGATTCAACAGCAGCGGCAGAAGCAGCAGCCCTAGCAAGGCCGTGTAGATAGCCGGCAGCATGATGGTGACAGTGCCTCCGGTCCCCGAGAGGGGCGGGGGCGCGCTGTGGGAGTGCAGCGCGGCGGCTGGGCGAGCTCCTGGAGGACCGCGGGTGGGCTGCTCGAGGGCGCGCGGCTAGGCTGGGGCGACGGCGGAGCTCTTGGGCTGCCAGCGCCTTTGCGGGCTGTGGGGCAGGTGCAGTGGCGTGTGAGCCGCTGGAGGTTCCTGGCACGACTTGCCGCCTGAACCCGCCCCTCGTAGGGGTGCAGCCACCTGCGCTCCCGGCCCGCCCCTGCTGTCGTCCCTGGGCAGTTAAGGCGGCTCGCTGGGATCTTGGACTAGCTCCGTCTGAATCTGTAGGTCTCGGGTCAAGTGGCGAGTTTTGCGATGTAACACCTCGGAGCCGCAGTTTCCTTATACATACAGATGGTGATGGTAAGACTCACTTAGCGAATATTCAGAAAATTAGAGGAGATAATGCAGGCATAGGGTTATTATTTATTGCTACCATTGATAAAGTGCCTTATAGACCTGACTTATTGCTATTATCAATGAAGCGCCTTATCAATGCGGGCCAGTCCTATTATTTATTGGGAGTGGGTATCAGGTGCACAGCCAAATCAGAATCCCAGTTCTCTTTCCTGATCCTGGAGGCTTTGAGCCTGGTCTTTCTTTGTTTCTCGGATTTGCTAACCCCCCTCTCTCCGCCCTTACCCAACCCAGCCCAATTGCCAGGTTGTCTCCTGAGGCAAGGATTTCAAGATAGAACAAAAGCATCGGAGACTGTCCCTTTCCCTTTACCTTGTCGCAGGCGTGAGGTGAATGAGGACCGGAGGCTCTAGTCCAAGTTGGCCCGTCCAGGCCCAGCCAGCCCAGATTTGGGGGGAGGCAGTGCCAGACTGTGACAACTAAAATCAAGCCCCAGAGATATTTTGATTTATGTTAATATTTGATCTGTTAAGTGAGTCCCCATCCCCCCTACCTTGTATGTTGAAGAGTCTCAACTATTGTCAGCCCAATTCAGCACACATATACTGAGTCAGAGACTTGTTAAGTAAACTTTATTGGCATTTCTCAAAAGCCATTTCTTTCAGTGTAATCCTTTCTTTTAATTTCCCTTAGTGCTTCCATACAGAGTGCTGCTTGCTATAGAGAAGGGTTCGGATCTATAGTGTTTCACTTTCTTCCTGCATTCATCCATCTTATTCTTACAAGGTACAAGTAAGAATGCTCACTCCTGCCAGACACTCTGCTAGGGGCTTTCCTGTATTAAATTTTTGGAGCCTCACAGTCATCTAAAGGTGGTACTTTCACACTCCTTTACAGACAGGAAGGGGACCCTTAGAGAAGTGAAATAAGATAGCTAGTAAGTGGTATAACTAGTTCAGTATCGGTTTTGGAACTGGTATCCCGTCCTGGGCCCACTCTTAGCAGCCATGTTATGCTGCCTTTCATTCTCTAGGTTTCTAACGTTTTCTTTTTTTCTTCAGCAATTATTCTTTCTTTCTTTTTTTTTTTCTTCCACAATCTTCCCCTCCCTCATTTTCTTAGTCTCTTCTTTTTACTCCTTGTATTACCAGGGACCTGGCCCTTTGGGTCTGCCTAGGGCCAGCCGGTATTGTGTGGGTTCTTGACTTTGTGTGAGAAAAAATTTATAGTATGAGTCCAGCTGATTTTGAGCCATGGTGGGGCTGCTTTGGCTCACTGGGAAGTCAGGGAAAAGGGGGCTTTGGAGACAGGTTCAGGGGGTTAGCCTGGGAGGAGCTGCTCCCCTGGTTTCAAGTCTCAGGGGTACCCATAAAGTTTGGGAGATATATGCCTGTGGGGGAAGAGAGGGGGAGGATGAAGGGAAAAGCAGGGTGCTCCTAGGAGGATTTCAATAGAATATTCATCAGCTTTTACAGATGTGCCCTTTCAGGGTTGTGGTCTTTAATGATGGGTCAGCCCCAGGCCAGGGTGTCATTAGTCATCGTAGCTGGTCCTGGCATAGCCCACCTAGTTTTGCTATTTTTCTGGGCCAGGAGCTAAAAGATAACTGAGGCCTAGATGTTGTCTCTAGGGAAGTGAGTTTCTGTATCTGGCTGTGAATTGCTTGGCCAGTTTGTTCAGCTCTCTGTCTCAGTTTCCCTATGCTACTTGCCAAAGAATGTTCCTAGCATCTTACTCTTCTGCCTCACTGGAACCTGCTCAAGCAACTCTTTCTCTGGCTTTTGCCAACTTTTTCATGGCAGATCTAGCTACCATCTAGTGACTGGCTGCATCATTTCCCTGGGAAGGAGTTGGTGGCCTTTCCTATCCCCGAGGAGAAGGCAGTAGTGCTAATCTAAGTAGGGCTCAGGACAGAAACTATTCTGGGAGGTCCGTCCTCTTTCCTGTTGCAGCTCAGAGCCCTCCCCCAGCACATTTCCATCCCAATGCTGCCCCTCCATGGCCGGTCACTTAAAAAGCCTGACACTCATCCTTAAACAGCTACACCCCAGTGTGCTAGATTACCGCAGATGCTCCCTTCTCCCTTATTCCAAGGATTACTTTAGCCTGTTTATCAGCACTTTTTCAGTTGTAAGTGAAATAAATAAAACCCAAACTGGTTTAAGCAGAAATAGGAATTTAAGCAGTAACCGCAGAGTCCAGGGGTACAGTAGGCTTCAGGGAGCCTTCATCTGTGGTGTAAGTAAGTGCCGGGACCTGGACCCGGTTTCTCTTTTGATAAGGGGAACGCAAGTGTTAAAACTTTAGTTTGAGGCCCTGGCCGGTTGGCTCAGCGGTAGAGCGTCGGCCTAGCGTGCGGAGGACCCGGGTTCGATTCCCGGCCAGGGCACATAGGAGAAGCGCCCATTTGCTTCTCCACCCCTCCGCCGCGCCTTCCTCTCTGTCTCTCTCTTCCCCTCCCGCAGCCAAGGCTCCATTGGAGCAAAAGATGGCCCGGGCGCTGGGGATGGCTCTGTGGCCTCTGCCCCAGGCACTAGAGTGGCTCTGGTCGCAATATGGCGACACCCAGGAGGGTCGCAACATGGCGACGCCCAGGATGGGCAGAGCATCGCCCCCTGGTGGGCGTGCCGGGTGGATCCCGGTCGGGCGCATGCGGGAGTCTGTCTGACTGTCTCTCCCTGTTTCCAGCTTCAGAAAAGATGAAAAAAAACAAACAAACAAACAAAAAAAAAAAAAAAAAACTTTAGTTTGAGTAATGGTGGCGGCTTTGGTTATGGCCAGTGAGCTTCATGGTCAATGCAGGTAGAGGCTTTGTTGCGGGAGCTGGGATTGCTGAGCCAGCCTGCAGAACTTCAGGAGATCTGCAGGTAGTCCACTTTCGGGCCGCAGGGGACTACAAACAAAGCTTTTGTGCTCCGAGGATGGAAGACCCGCTGACTATGATCTAATTAACCTTGATTATGATCTGATTAATTCTTCCTCGAAATTCCAAAACCTTACCTACCCCTTTCTTCACGTTGTAAAAAGGTTGGCTCAGGATAAGAGCTTGAGATGACCTTTTAAGGTACAAAACCCCCTGTGTCTTCAGATCACCGGTCATCTTAGTAAAGAGTCCATAAACATTCAATCCCTGTCTCTACTTATTTGGCTGAAGTGGTGACAGGTAGTACAAATGCTGATATTTTCTGTTTCCCTTTCCCAATTCTGTATCACCTTGTCCATTCTCACGCAGGCGCTCCATCATGATCTAGAGACAGTTGCCAACCACTTAAGGTTAGAGGCTTCCTACATCCATCTCAGACAGGAGAATTTTTTTTTTTTTTTTTCCTTAGGAGTCTTTATTTAAAAAACAAAACCCAAAAAACTCTGGCTGAGTTGTGTGCCCAGAAAGGGGACTGGGCGGGAGCAGGTCTGCCTGGAGCTGGCCAGCAGTGTGTGGGTTCTTGACTTCATGCCGGAAAGGTTTCACAACGTGAGGCTACATGACTTTGAAAGGACACTTAATGTCCTGGGGTCAGTGAAACAAGAAATGGTCTGGGGGAAAAGAAGCAACAGGAGAGAGCCTCGGCAGGGCTGCATTGGCTCACTGAGAAGCCAGAGAGAAGGGGGCCTTGGAGAGAGGTTCAGGGGACTAGCCCAGGATGAGCTGCCGCTGCGCATTGTTCTCTAGTTGCAAGTCCTGCAGGGCCCCTTAGAGTTTAGGAGAAAGAGAGAGGCAAGGAAAATGTGCCTGAAGGGGAGGAGAGGGGGAGTGGAGAGAGGAGGCATGGGCTTGCCTTCCAGGAGGGAGAGCACACTGTGTTCTCAGTCCTAAGGGGTTTTAAGGGTGGAGACTTTCCGGGCAGTCCTAGGGGAGGACCTCAATAGAATATACATCAGCTTCTCAGGTGTGTCCTTTTAGGGTCGTGGTCTCTACAGATTGGTTGGTGCCAGGGCAGGTCATTAGTCAATGCAGCTGGTCCTTGCAGGCAGCCTTGTCACTGTTTGTCTGGTTTTGCTGTTTTTCTGGATCTAGAGCTGAAATACAACTGAGATGTTATCCCTAGGTATCATGCCAGAGGACGAAAGGTCAGAGGAAAGTCCAAACCGCATGACCAGTCATATGAAAGGCCACCCTGGGGGTGGTAGCCTTGTTTTCTCTGTTTTGTCCATTGCCAGGCACCCGGGACTTTCTGCCCTGGTGACCTTTTGTGCCTGGCCTATTGCCCTTACTCTACTTATGTCTATCTAACTGCTTATCACGCTTAGACCAATCTTGGTGGCTTAGGGGGAGAGACATGCTATCTCTTTAAGGCAGTCAGCACTCACCTATGGGGCAGAGGGCAGAGTCAATCTCATATGGTAAAAAAATTCAGGGTATCATTTAAAAGGGGGGGGGAGGGGAGAAGAAACAAACTTGGGAGGCAAATATTTGTTATTTCTCTCTTTGAACTTTTCAATGATTCCAGCTTTCACCCTGGGCTTACCTTGTCCACTACCACCAGGCTCATAGTCTCCTTGGACATATTACTCTCATCTTATACCTCTACTGCTCAGTCATCTTCATTGGCTCCCCATTGCTCTCCATCCTCTTTCACTCATAGCATCTACAGACATTTGTCATATCTGTACAGCATACTAGAATACCTGGAGACTAGAGTACGGGGCTGGACCCCATGCTCTGGCTCCCTTGAGGAGGGAGGGGATTAGGGGCTTAGCGCATTGATTACCCATTCTAGGGACATCTGGGAAGATCTGGCTTATAAAACAAAGTTCAAACTTTATTTCCTGGCTCTTCTGAATCTGACTCTAACTTTCACTGTACTCAATGAATAAATACTTTTTTTTGAGTTTCTATTATGAGCAGAATATCATCAGGCACCATATATTTTAAAATGGAACAAAACTTAATTCCAACTACTCTTTGTAAAGAACACTTTGTCTTAGTAAGTCTGGTCTACACCCTCTGAAAAAGGCACATCTCTAGCTCTCTATGGTTTTGTTCTTTCCTCTTTCCAGCTCCTACACTCTCCACCCCTCTAAACACCAGCTCTCCTTTAAGGCAGTGGTTCTTAGAGTCTGGGTTTCTCAGTCCAGTAGCATCAAAACAAAATTAAGAATCCCAAATAAAGTACCAAGTTTGTACTTTTCCAAGTAAAAACAACCACTCAATCAACCAGTATGTTTTTATTGTTATTTCATAAAAGAATGACATTTTTAGTACCAAAAAGTATAACTGAATCATACACTTAAAAATGATTAAAGGCTAATTTTATGTCATGTATATGTTGTAAAGTACCGTTTCGCCGGGTTTTATATAGAGACACCAAGTCCAAATGAATTTTTAAGGAGTTTTATTAAAAGGAGGAAATTTAATATACTGGCTGCATATGGCTAACATGGGGCATAGTTGACCCAAATCATGCATGCCACGCACAGCCCTGAGGCAGGTTATATACCTTTGATCACACACAGATTGGTGGGAAAAGGGAGAGGGGGAGTGATGACACAATTCATTAGCAAGCTTATAATATTTGTCTATAGGATTAATAAAAAATATTTCTATATATCAAACTTATAAGGTAATACCATAGCGAAAAATGTTGTTCTACATATTAGAAGATATTCCCAAATCTTTTAGTGTTCATTTGCCATTCCTTTGTTTAGAGGTATATACATTAATTACACGTTTTTCAGGAGGGGAGGGGGAATTTACATGGTGCCAGGGGATTAAGCGCCTTCGAATGGCCCATTAAAGAAGAAAGGGGCCCTGGTCGGTTGGCTCAGTGGTAGAGCATTGGCCTGGCATGCAGGAGTCCCGGGTTCAATTCCCGGCCAGGGCACACAGGTGAGGCGCCCATCTGCTTCTCCACCCCTCCCCCTCTCCTTCCTCTCTGTCTCTCTCTTCCCCTCCCGCAGCCAAGGCTCCATTGGAACAAAAGATGGCCCGGGAGCTGGGGATGGCTCCTTGGCCTCTGCCCCAGGCGCTAGAGTGGCTCTGGTCAAGACAGAGAGACGCCCCGGATGGGCAGAGCATCGCCCCCTGGTGGGCGTGCCGGGTGGATCCCGGTTGGGCGCATGCGGGAATCTGTCTGACTGCCTCCCCGTTTCTGGCTTCAGAAAAATACAAAAAAAAAAAAAAAAAAAAAAAAAAAAAGGAAGAGAAAGGAAAATGGCTTACCTTATCTTTCATTAGCTTCCCCACACCTGGCTAGGTGTTTATCCTGTTTCTCACAGAGGTGGGGGAAGGGAAAAATCTAAGTCTCCCTAGCACAAAATCTCTTTACAATACAATACTGTTGTTTATCCTGAGTTGGTGCAAATCACACACAAGTATAAAAATCATATTTACAAAATCTCTCTGTATGCCTAGCCTAAATTATAAAATGCGCTTTTAAGCTTCCTGGTAAAAAGGGGTTTCCTACACAGTATGTTCTGTAAGCTAGGAACCTTTAGCATTTCTTTCTCATTATTCTCTACAGGAAGGAGAGGACAAGAAACCTGACTTTAAAACATCAATATTAAATTCTCAATTTTTTGGTACCTTTCCACATATATTTTACATAAAAATGAACCTAAAAGGAATAAATACATTGTAAAGCCAGTAGCCTCGGCCACCATCACAGCTGCCTGGCCCATGCAGGTTCGCATTTGATTCAGACAGATGCTATTGAAACAACGGAGCCAAGAACTGGTGGGCCATTAGCTTTATCTTAGCTCGCACCTGGTGGGCAAGAAATACACACAGTGGGAAAATACTTCCCTTTCCACTCAGGGCTCCCAAAGCCACTGACTTATCTGACTTTTCTAGAATCAAAGGTTTCCACCTCACCAGCCTTATTCACCTCTGTTCCCCATATCCTTCTCTCTGCACAAACTCTGCACAAACTGGCTTCTCCTTCAGCACTCCGCCATTTTGGCTGCTTCTCCTCCCCTCCATGTGGCCTTTTTCTGCTCTCCTACTGCATGGGCTCCTCTGCCCCATTTTATAGTGTAGAAATTAAAACCTTTAATCCAATATACAAACAAGGAAGTCTCTGATACAAAGTCACTTAGGGTGGGAAAGGCTTAGTCTTAAAACTAAGCCTTATGCTATAATGACCCTGCTTGCTTATAGCCTGTCCCCCACACCCAATGCAAACTATAAGCGAGCAAACATATATATCATATTTACAAACTTACTTGACCAACATTCCACCCCTTTTGCTCGGTTCACAATCTAAAGCACAGGTATTCTTGCACAAGGAAATTAGGCACATTACATAAATTACAACAACAGCACAAATCATACAGTTTCAACAATTATGAAGGTACATTAACCAGTCTCTGAGCACTTTGCCAAAAGCACAAAATGTCTTTAGACTTCTTTCTAGCCATGGGAAAAGCTTCCCTGGGCAGGGGGAGGGCCTCCACCAAAGCTGCCCCCTATCCCCATCAGGGTATTTCACATTGTCCAAAATCCGTAAGTCCATCCAACAAAGGAGCCAGTGCCCACTCCAGTCATAGTCCAGGAATCAGTCCACACACATGGAGCCTCAGCCACCACCACCCCCCATCCCTGCTGTCCAGGCAGGTCTTACACTGTCCCAAAGAGGAGCATGTGGCAATGGCAATCAGCATTTCCATCTCTGCTCCAGAGAGCATGATGACATCCACTCCTATGTCCCAAAATCGTAGTAACCAGGCTACGAGGGATTTAGTAGGTTTCTGCTTAAATTGTGCCCCCAACTCCATCAGCTCTGCCTGGCTATAGGGCCGGACCACAGAGTGTTCCATTACCTGGACAGGAGGCTGTGGCTGCCCCTGAGGGACTCTTCGCTGCTGGGTTTTTACCTTCCTGATGACCACTGGTCGGGCTCTGAGTGTGTGTATGGCAGCTTCAACCTGAGCCTTCTCATCTTTAGAAGAGAAGTTGCAAGCGCCTGCTCCCGATGACTCAAAGCCAATCCACCAGCATGAATGCTGCTGTTCCTTTGGCGACCATTTAGGCTCCTGTGGCTGCTGGCTTCTGGCCAGAAGCTGGGACTTGAGCTCTTGAATCCACAGTTGTTTCTCCAACAACTGCTGGTGCAAACAGTCAGCTTCCAGGGAAAACTGCAACACGCGAACCCGTAATTCCTTCTCCAGTGCTCGCTCCAATTCCAGCCTTTTCTGCCATTCGATTTGCAATTCATACGGAAGCTTTTGACTTGGGCAGCTTCTTGCACAGAACTCCTGGTTTCCTCTTGAGTAAAAAACATCCGCCCTGGCCGGTTGGCTCAGCGGTAGAGCGTCGGCCTAGCGTGCGGAGGACCCGGGTTCGATTCCCGGCCAGGGCACACAGGAGAAGCGCCCATTTGCTTCTCCACCCCTCCGCCGCGCTTTCCTCTCTGTCTCTCTCTTCCCCTCCCGCAGCCAAGGCTCCATGGAGCAAAGATAGCCCGGGCGCTGGGGATGGCTCTGTGGCCTCTGCCTCAGGCGCTAGAGTGGCTCTGGTCGCAACATGGCGACGCCCAGGATGGGCAGAGCATCGCCCCCTGGTGGGCAGAGCGTCGCCCCTGGTGGGCGTGCCGGGTGGATCCCGGTCGGGCGCATGCGGGAGTCTGTCTGACTGTCTCTCCCTGTTTCCAGCTTCAGAAAAATGAAAAAAAAAAAAAAAACAAAACAAAACAAAAAAAAACATCCAGCCCATGGCCCCTAAAAGGACAGCCATGGGGAGCCAGAATAGCAACCAGTCCTCTACCCCACCCCTCAAGGGTGGTGGCCCCATACTGATCTCTGAATCCTGCCGCAAACTATGCCAGTTATAAAGCCAGTAGCCACGGCCACCATCACAGCCGCCTGGCCGTGTAGGTTCGCATTTGATTCGGACAGATGGTGATGAAACAATAGAGCCAAGAACTGGTGGGCCATTAGCTTTAATCCTAGCTTGCACCCGGTGGGCAAGAAATACTTCCCTTTCCATTCAGGGCTCCCAAAGTCACTGATTTATCCGAGTTTCCTAGAATCAAAGGTTTCCACCTCACCAGCCTTATTCACCTCTGTTTCCCATCTCCTTCTCTCTGCACAAACTGGCTTCTCCTTCAGCACTCCACCATCTTGGCTGCTTCTCTCCACGTGGCCTTCTTCTGCTCTCCTACTGCATGGGCTCCTCTGCCCCCATTTTATAGTGTAGAAATTAAAACCTTTAATCCAATATACAAACAAAAAAGTCTCTGATACAAAGTCACTTAGAATGGGAAAGGCTTAGTCTTAAAACTAAGCGTTAGGCTATAAGGACCCTGCCTGCTTACAGCCTCTCCCCCACACCCAATGCAAACTATAAGCGAGCAAACATATATATCATATTTACAAACTTATTTGACCCACATACATACAGAAAGAAAAGTATAATCCTTTTCAAGAAAGAAGAAAGACATTAGAGCAACATATAAAAAAAAAGAAATGGAAGTATTTTAGAATGCAGAAAAAATACAACTTTGTTTTCTTTTTTCTATTACATAGAAATCGTTTTTGTGCAAGTCTATCCATGCAGAAATAGAAATTTAACAGTGAAGCATGATGTAGAGCCAAATCTTGGGCTTTGATATAATTTAGGATTGTTTCAACACTGAGACCTCAAACATGGAACTGCTCTGCCCCCTCTCCCAGGCCCCACAGTCACTAAGCCTACTTGTTACCTTCATTAGACTAGTCCCCTCCTGGCCAGTTACTTCAGTGTGGCCTCCTATACTCCTCTTTTTCTGAAACTTTCTACCCAGAGTTCTAATTACATCTAATGTCTTCTCCCCTCTCTCCTATTCTGAGGTGTTCAGGAGAAGTCTGGAGACAGATGTGATTACTGGGAGAGCAAGTTCACATCTGCTAGCCTTAGTTTGGACTTACCTGCTGCTTTACCTCCACTCATCCATCTCTGCTAATGTCTTAGAGAAGGCCTCTCTTGGGCAAATAAGTTTCTAACAAGTGTGCTTAGGTTTGTTTGCTTGTATTGGGGCCGCACCATGTGTGTGTAGTCTGTGAAAGGCTGCAGGTGCTGGCCTGCAGGGAGGCAGATTACAAATTGTGAACTGCCTGCCTTGATGGGGAGGGGTGATTGTTTGCCAGTGAAGGGGTATTCCTATCCACCTACCCCACTGGCTTGTTTTGCTGGGGAGTGCTGAGAGGGGCTTGGGAGCCCTGCTGAGGCAGGTGGAGGCCTGTGAGTCTGGAAAATAAGTCCGGGATGTGGAACTGGAGAGCAAGGCGGGGCTTGAGAGCCCCAAGAGAAAGGGAAGCAGTCTTCCCTGCCTGTTTGTTCCCCATTACGAGACTTCAATAAATGGAACGGCCCACTGTTTTCTGGCTTCATAGTTCCTTTATCGTCTTCCCGAAGCCAATGAGAACCTTCATGGCCAAGGCGGTAGCCTGTTACAGTACTATAATGTTATAGAAATTAAATATATAGAAATAGAGAAAAATATGGAAGATACATAGAAATAATTAGGCCTTTCATATCTGTACACACTAGATTAATTCCTATCCAGACAGCATAACCTCATTTACTTTCCTTAATTGCATTTAATATTATATCCTAATAATTTCTATATATCTTCCATATTTTTCTATATATTTGATTACTATAACATTATATTACTGTAACACGGCCCCTGGCCTTACAGCCTCCCAGGAGCAGTTCCCAGCTCCATTCAAAATATCCCAACCCCAGCCTCAAATGTTCTTTTAAAGCAGGTGGTTTCCCTGCACTTGATGGAGATGAAGTAGCTCATTCATTCTCAAACTTTATGGGCATGAAAATTACCTGGAGAACACGCTGAAACACAGCTTGTTAAGTTCCACTCCAGAATTTCTGATTCAAAAAGTCTTGGGTGAGGCCAACATGTCATATTTCTAAGAAGTGACCAGACAATTCCAATGCTGCTGATATAGGGACGACACTTTGAGACCCACTGAGTTCTCTCAGTGGTTTACAAACTGCTTGGCAGAGCCCCAGGACTTGTAAGGGGCTGTTGGTCAAGTAAGTTTGTCAAATATGATTTTTATGTTTGCTTGCTTATTCTTTGCATTGGGGGCTGGGCAGCACCAGGTATGTGATCTGTGAAATTGCAAATTACCTTCCTGCTTGGGAAGGGCCATTGTTTTGCTAATGTTTGCTGGAGGAGGGTTTTTCACACCTGAAAGTTTTAAAGAGAGGGAGAAGAAGGAGAGGAGGAAGAAGCAAGCCACGTTGGCAGGGAAAGAGAAGGTGTACAGATGGGGAACCAGAGGTGAGGGGCTTTGATTCTAGGAGAAACCGGAGAAGATTCTCCTGGTTGTGGAGTCAGAGAATGTGTGAATGGCTTTGGGAGTCCTGAGTGAAAGGGAAGTGTATTCCCTGTGTGTTGCTCATGGACCAGTGTGAGACTTTAATAAAGGAATGGCCCACCATCCTCTGGCTGAAACAGTAGTTTCTTTACCATCTGCCTGAATTCAATGGGAACCTGTGCAAGAAGTAACCTAATGAAGGATTAACACTCAGATAACTGCTTTAAGAAGAAAAGAGAATTTATTAAAAAGCCAGTGGAGCACGTGGGGCTAGTAGCTCCAAAGACATGTGCTCCCCAAAATTAGATTTCTTACATCTTACATACCCTTTACAGAACACAAGTTCACATACATGGATCTTGTGATTCCTTTGTCTAGAAGTATATATGTCAACACACGATTTCAGGATTGGAGGAGGCCTACATGATGTCAGAGGATAAGCGTTTGTAAATCGCCCATTAAGGAGAAAGAAAAGGGAGAGGAAAGGGCTACTCAAATCTCCCTTCCCCCTCCTGCATTCCCGGCTGTTTACCTTCTTCCTCACAGGTGTGGGGAAGGGAGGGGGTCCCAGTCTCCTTCCTCCTTCCTCTCAAAAACTTCTAGTATGAAAACCTCCCTATTTACAATATAATAGCCCTTCCTAAGCAGGAATGCAATTGGCTATCTTGAGCTGGTGTAAGTCACACACAAGTATAAAAATCATATTTACAAACTCTCTCTGAACGCTTGACCTAAATCATAAAATGCCTTTTAAGCCTCTTAGTAAAAGGGAGGTTTATCTCAAACCTGCCTGTGCATGGCTGCAATGGCCGCAGCCTCTGGCCCTACAGGGGCTTCCACCAAGGAGAATTCATTGCAGAGCACGGGGTAAGGGCTCGGGGACTTTATGTCAGCTCCAATCAGAGTGTAAGGTATTTTTCCCCCGCCGAGAAGGAAGGAAGAGGGCTCGGAGCCGCAAAGTGTGAAATAATAAACGGTTTTATTGAGTACAGAGCGCACACCCACCCGGCAAGGTTCCCTGGCCCCGAGGAAAGAAAGATAGAAGAAAAGATGGAGATCAGGGAAGTTGCAAAGATTAAACCGCGTGGCAGATATTTAAAGGGTCCCTTTAGGGAGATGGAGCTACTATGACGTGGTGAAATTTCACTGGCTGGCAGACAATCGCTTCTTTCCAAATGGTTCCTGGGAAGCTTCCCTTGGCGGGCTTGATTGTGGGCGGTCCTAGCCAAAGTAGGCGGGTCTGAGTCCCTACGTCACCATGCCCCCATCCACGGACCTTACACAGAGCACTTCCGTGTACATCTTATTACATATTGGACTGCCATGTAGACCTCACATGAAAAAAGTGTTTTAAAAACTGTGGGTCAAATAAGTTTATAAATATGATATACATGTTTGCTCGCTTATAGTTTGCATTGAATGTGGAGGATGAGGAGCCACTGAGCCACTTCACCCGCAGGTGTTGTAAAGTACCAAAAGCTACAGAATTAGTATTAATATTTTGGGAGACTTGAAGAACATTTTATTAATTTGGGTTAAGGTGTGCAGAGAAATTGTGAGAATAGTCTCTGTACTGTGTGATTGGCATTGTATTGTAAATGCAAAGGGGAGGAAAACATGGATCCCCAGACATTCCACCACACTTGTGGGGAAAGGGGTGAATGGCTAGCCAGGTGCAGGGAGAGAAAAGCCAAAATAAACCTTTTGTTATAACTATGAGCCATTTGCGGGCATTTGTCCCCACGGAAACTACCTCTCCTATGTAAATGCATGTGGTTAATACATGTGACTCTGGACAGAGAGATGGCAGATGAACACTAGATAATATGGAAATGCCTTTTAATATGTAAAAAATATATCTTTCTGCCATTGTGTTGACTTGTAAATTTTGTTTTCTCCAAAAGGATGTATGGCTTTCAAATTGAACATGGTCCTATCATGTTAAAGGACATACGACTATAACCAATAGTGGTAAAAGGCACCTAATTGCAATTTTTGCTTCTGTACTTCCCACTTGCAAAACTATAAAAACTAAGTAGAACAAAGGGCCGTCGCGCTCTCCTTCAGATTTCTGTCAGAGTTGCTGCCGCTTGGCCAAGCTAGACAATAAAGCTTTGATGTGTAACCGACGGACCTTGTTCGTGTCTTCAATGTTTCAGGTCCCTCCGGATTAGGATTAACAATGGACAGGCTGTAAGCAGGCAGGGTTGTTAGAGCCTAAGGCTTAGTTTTTTTTTTGTTTTTTTTTTACAGAGACAGAGAGAGAGTCAGAGAGAGGGATAGATAGAGACAGACAGACAGGAAGGGAGAGAGATGAGAAGCATCAATCATTAGTTTTTCGTTGCGATACCTTAGTTGTTCATTGATTGCTTTCTCATATGTGCCTTGACTGTGGGCCTTCAGCAGACCGAGTAACCCCTTGCTTGAGCCAGTGACCTTGGGTCCAAGCTGGTGAGCTTTGCACAAATCAGATGAGCCCACGCTCAAGCTGGTGACCTCGGGGTCTCGAACCTGGGTCCTCCACATCCAGTTTGATGCTTTATCCACTGCACCACTGCCTAGTCAGGCTTAAAGCTTAGTTTTAAGACTAAGCTTTTCCCCACACCGTTGACTATTGCATGATGTGGGGTGGTGTACTCTTATGAGGAATCCCATTATGCCTCAGATAAGTGACTTTGTATCAGAGACTTCCTTGTTTGTACATTGGATTAAAGGTTTTGATTTCTACACTATAAAATGGGGCAGAGGAGCCCATGCTGGAGGAGAGCAGAAAAAGTCCACGTGGAGGAGAGGAGAAGCAGCCAAGATGGCAGAGTGCTGAAGGAGAAGCCAGTTTGTGCTGAGTTTATGTAGAGAGAAGGAGATGGGGAACAGAGGTGAATAAGGCTGGTGAAGTGGAAACCTTTGATTCTAGGAAACTCGGATAAGTCAATGGCTTTGGGAGCCCTGAATGGAAAGGGAAGTGTTTTCGCATTGTGTGTATTTCTTGCTCGCTGGGTGCAAGGTAGGATTAAAGCTAATGGCCCACCAGTTCTTGGCTCCATTGTTTCATTACCGTCTGTCCGAATCAAATGCAAACCTGCATTGGCCAGGCGGCTGTGATGGTGGCCACAGCTACTGGCTTTACATTTAAACCTTTTCTTTAAACCCTTTATCTTGTTGTAAGGTTACAAAAACTACAGAATTAATATTAATATTTTAGGAGCTTTAAAGAACATTTTATTAATTTGGGCTAGGCGTGCAGAAAAATTTTGTAAGTGTGATTTCTATGCTTGTGTGATTAGCATCAAAACTAAGATGGCTAATGGCATTGTGTTGTAAATGCAGAAGAGGAAGGAGACTTGGATTCCCTGACCCTCCCCCCTACCTATGGGGGAAGGGTGAATAGCTAGCCAGGTACAGGAAGAAAAAGATTTTAAATTAAAATCTTTTCTTATACTGATGAATCATTTACAGGCATCTGTCCCTATGGAAACTACCCTTCCCCTCCTGAAAGCATGTAGTTAATGTATGTATCTCTAAACAAAAGATATAAACTTATGCCGTGATGTCAGGTTTTCTCCCCTCCCGTGAATAATTAGGAGTATATAAACAGCCCCTGAACTATTTTTGGGGTCTGCACAATTTGGGTCTGTTGCCCTGTGTCAGCCATATGCGGCCAGCATATTTAATAAATTTCTACCTTTAATAAAATTTTTCAAAACCTTATTTGGACAACGTACCTCTATGAACACCCACGGAATTGTGGATTTAGTTACTTTATAACATTTGGCGCCCATGTGGGGCCTAGGGTGTTTTGCATCACTGGGTAGAGGCACCCCAAATTGGACGGACTCTCCGGGGAGCTGCCTTGGCCCGCTTGAGAGCCGAGGAGAGGCGTGCCACCTGAGACTTCCAGGGCTCCCAGTCTTCCTGTGGGGTTTGGACAGTTCCCTGGCAGACACCCCCGGTTCCCAAATTTGACAATTTGGACTATTCGGCAGAGAAATAAAGGAGGTAAGTAAAGCAACTCTTTCTGCTTTGCTGAATTTTTCTGGCTTTCCTCTGAATACTTCCTTTCACTTTCTGTTTAGGACTGGTACTGGTCTGGGACTAGGTGTAGGTAAAGTAGACTTGTGACTTACTAATTTGTAACTCCAGTGCGTAGGTGAGGCAGATCTCCTGTTTTGCTGATTTGAAACACTGGTAGCCTGTACATAGGTCAATCTAGATGTATGGCCAATCTAGATCTGTGATTTTATTAATTTGTAACTGATGTGTAGGTGGAGTAAATCTTGTGTTTTGCTGATTTGAAACTCTGGCAGCCTGTAGGTAAAACAGACCCTTTGTTTTACTAATTTGAAAGTCCAGAGGTGTAAGTGGAGCGAATCTTTTATTTTACTGATTTGAAACTTTGGTGTGTAGATAAAACCAGCTGCTTTGCTGTTTGAAACTAGTCTCCACATTTGGTGGTGTTCTCGGGGGAAACCTGAGCAGGGACTGAGTCAATGCTGAGCTAATTGGTTCCGTCTCAGGACATTTCAGAAATGTAAGGTTGGTGGATAATTGGGAAAGCTCAGGCCCGGAAACCTTGGCTATGATCACCCACAACCAAGCGCGCCAAAAGAAACTTCCCAGGAGCCCTTTGGAAAAAAGCGACCATCTGCCAGCCAATGAGATTTCACCATGTCATATTAGCTCGACCACCCTAGGGACCCTTTAAATATCTCCCACAGGTCACCACTTGCGACTTCCCTGGCCTCCATCTTTCCTCGGGGCCAGGGAACCTCACCGTGCTCTGTACTAAATAAAGCCTTTTGTTATTCCACACTTTGTGGCTCCGACCCCCTTCCTTCCTTCTCAGCGGGTGAAAAATACCTTACAAGGAAAACCTTTGTATTTATCGAGATCTCATTCTTCTTTGTTCTCCTTTTGTCTAAAATACTTGGGTTTAAAGTCCAAAGTCCTTGCAGGGATGCAGCCTGTGTACACCTGAGAGGCCACGAGGGAAGCCCTTCCCCTCTCTATGAAAGCACACTCATGTGTGTGTGCATGTGTGTGTGTGTATTTATATGTAAGTGTATTTGTATATAAGTCCTTTGTTTAATGTCTAAATGTGTGTTTTCAAGCCTGGCTTAGGTCTTTTGTGTTAAAATCGGAAGCTTCTGACTAAAAAGCAATCTTAAGTAGTGAACTATTATTCTCTTTGTTTGCAAATACTAGCTTCGGGGCACCCTAGAATGGGCAAGGTAAGGTTTCTCCCCTGAAGGAAATTATTCTCTTTGGTTGGCTTCTTCCCCTTGTCTTGTGTAATAATTGATATCCCTATAGTCAAACACCTTTTATTCTGGGTGCTAGTTAATTATCTGTCTTATATTTTTGTTTTATTGGTGCATTCATTTCTGGATTTTTTTGAAGTAGTTTTAATTCTGTAATTAGTGGCCTTGGCTATTAAATATAGGAGGAAGGGCCAGTTCACAGAAGACCCCATTATGCTGTCTTTTAAAAACACTTTCAAGTGGAGGACCCGGGTTCGATTCCCGGCCAGGGCACACAGGAGAAGTGCCCATTTGCTTCTCCACCCCTCCGCCGCGCCTTCCTCTCTGTCTCTCTCTTCCCCTCCCGCAGCCAAGGCTCCATTGGAGCAAAGATGGCCCGGGCGCTGGGGATGGCTCTGTGGCCTCTGCCCCAGGCGCTAGAGTGGCTCTGGTCGCAACATGGCGACGCCCAGGATGGGCAGAGCATCGCCCCCTGGTGGGCAGAGTGTCGCCCCCTGGTGGGCAGAGCGTCGCCCCATGGTGGTCGTGCCGGGTGGATCCCGGTCTGGCGGATCCCGGTCGGGCGCATGCGGGAGTCTGTCTGACTGTCTCTCCCTGTTTCCAGCTTCAGAAAAAGAAAAAAAAAAAAAAAAAAAAAAAAACACTTTCAAGAAGCTTATGGAGGTGGCCATAGATATGGAATTAAGTGGTCCAAGAAAAGGCTACACTATCTCTGTGAATCAGAATGGCCTGTTTTAGGAATAGGACGGCCCTCAATTGGGACTTTTAATCTCCGGCTAGTAGAGGAAGTCTGGAATATCGTAACTGAGGATCCAGGCTACCCTGATCAGTTTTCATACATTGATCAATGGCTAAATTTAACATTAGATCTGCTACAGTGGCTGAAAGCTTGCTCAATACAGAAAGGGCGATACATCTTCCTAGTCCGGCCAGATTTATATCTAAGACAGAAAAGAGATTCGAAAGAAAAAATTAGAACTCAGGAATAAATCAATGTGCTTATTGCAATAGGGAATATGGTTGGGAAAGTGTTTCTCCAGCCTCTAGGAGAAAAGGCTGGCAAGTGAGAGATTTAGGTGAGAGAGGAGAAAAAAGCCAAGCAGGGATGCGCGGTGTGTGAAACGTGGAACGACAGAGTAGGGGTGCGGCCACGGAGAGGAGAACGTGGATATGCCTCCCTCCCCTCCCCCAGCCACGCTCCTGCCCTCGCCACCACAGGGCACCCAAGCAGAAGGCAAACATCAGGCAGAAGGCCGAGCACCAAAAGGCGAGCCCCACCGCCGCCTCCAGATGCCTGGCTAGGATAGGGTTCAGCTTGCTGTGCGCGGGGCAGGGGAGAAAGAGCAATAGAGAAAGGATGAAATAACTAAAGTATAAAATAGAAATTGATTTCAAATGTCCACCTGTGGACCCAAGGAGATTTAGCCCATTTGGAAAATACTGGCTAGGAATAGTATTAAAAATTAAAACTTTGCTTTAAAAAAAAATCTTAAAAGAGAGAAAGAGAATTTAGAAATCAACAAACCGTAAGTGTTGGCCTTGCTAGTTAATTGGCAGTTTCTTAAATTGCAGCTCCAAAAGAAGTAATAGAAACATAAGTAATAGAATTATTAAAAATAAGTTCTCTGTGGGTTGGGGATGATGGCTTGTTGCCCTCCACTGGTGTAAAAATGAGGGAAAAGGTTCTAAAACTCTCATGGGCTGAGAGGGTGGTGGAATCTCCGCTTTGGGACTGAGCCCGGAGCCTCGCCGCTTGGCCAGGCTAGGGTTCAAGTCAGCCCTCGAGTTGTGTAAAGAGGGACAAACATGTTGAATGCCTCTTCCTTTTCCCCTCTTCTAAGAACTCTCGTCTGCAAACTGCCATCCGCAAACAGCTCGCGGGCCACAAAAGGCCTTTTTGCCCTCTTAGGTATAGCTCTCCAACAAAATGCCAAGTGTAGGCGCTGCCTCAGTAGGGAAGGTGCCTACATATATAGTTTAAATTTAAAATTTGACTCTTAAAGGAAAATTCAGTTATTGTACTGTTAGTAATTGGATCTATTAACTAATAGGTTTTCCGACCACTGGGTTAGAAGTAGTGACTTATTGTTTCCCCACTGTTGTGTAAAAAAAAAAAAAAAAGGGTAAAAGCAGCAAGCTCTCAGTTCTCGGAGTCTGCTTCCCCCTCAGGTGTCTACCTCGCCCCTCATGATTGACTTAATAGTGTAAATTGCTGTAAGTCAAAAGAAAGTTAATATCTCTTTGCCAGCTGGGTAGTTTGCACCAAGAATCCCTTATTGTGTAAAAAAAATATTTTCCATGTTAAAAATGTATATGTTACTTCAAAAGTCTTTTGTTAATTCTTTTATTTGCTGTTTTATAGCCCTGTGATATTGGAATCTTAATTTAAATATATTGGCCATTGGCCCCATCTCACGACATCATTCACGAGCCTAAGGTATTTCTTCCAGGTAGCAGGTAAACTGATCTCATTTCTTGTGAACACAAGGGCCATTTACTATGCCTTGCCTGAATATCTGAGTTTTATTTATCCCTCGAAGATCTCTATTGTGGGTATTGACAGTCTGATTTTATTGCTTTATTTAACGTATAGTGTCTCCTTTATTCCTCTTGTCTCAATGTCCCATGCCTATTGTAGGCTGGGACCTGATCTTAATTCTAATTAAAAGCAATAATCATGAGGGCTTTAAACTCTAGCTGCAAAGTGTAGAAATATGACCATGGTTCCAGTGCCTTGTAGACTTTTCCTAAATGTGTATAACTCCTGCTTTTTAGGACATTTCTCAAACTGAAATATAAATCAGGTTACATTTGTGAATAAAAAGCTGCAATAGTGTCTGTAAGGTGGGCAAGGGGAAAGGTCACGTGAGACATCAGACCTGGAAACTTGGTTAGAACTGCCCACACTCACACGTGCCAGAAGAAACTTCTCAGGAATCCCTTGGAAAAAAGCGACGGTCTGTCAGCCAGTGAGATTTCACCACGTCATATTAGCTTGACCACCCTAGAGACCCTTTAAATATCCCCCATGTGGGTCACCCTATGCAACTTCCCTGGCCTCTGTCCTCGGGACCAGGGAACCTTGTCGGGTGGGAAGCGCTGTACTCAATAAAGCTTTTATTATTCCACACTTTGTGGCTCTGGCCCCTTCCTTCTTCCTCAGTGGGGAAAAATACCTTACATTTGGTGCTGAAACCTGGGAGGAGTCAGAAGTCTGCAAGGACCATTCCTCTCCCCTCCCCCTCCAAGAAAGAACCAGGACCTCCGACCTTCCACCCACTTTGGCACATGATGCAGTAAGTCCCCTGTCTCCAGCCTCCCCTCAGTTCTTTCTGCTGAGACTCTGTCCAAAACTGCAGCTGCGTCAGGGACCTCTTTCTGTTCCAAGTGCATGTGTGCCCATGAAGATGTTCCGAGCACATCCACTCTCCCTATTCGTCCAGTGGCCAGAGCTTGAGTTGTGGGACACCATTCTCAACTCTGACCACTCCGAGAACTGAGGGTGACCAGAGGGGCAAAGGGATCCAAACCTGACTCTAAAACACCCCTGGGGTGCCTTATCTGGAATCTCTCAAACATTGATTCTTCCCTAAAAAAGAAGAAACTAATCTTCTGTAGCATAGCCTGGCCAAATACCCACTGGATAACCAGACCAGGTGGCCTCAGGAAGGGACTTTTGGTTTTAACACCCTCACCAATTTAACTATTGCCAAAAAGCTGGGAACTGGTTGGAAATTCCTTACATTCAGAGCTTCTAGTTATTTGTGTTCCCGTCCTAATCTCTGTGCTGCCTGTTCTACCAAGCAGGCCCTTTTAGGCCAAAGAAACCTCACCTAAACCCTTCACTCCTGATCTTTCCTCTTTCACCTGACCCCCAACTCTCTCCCCTTCCTTCCTGACCCCTGGGGACGCTCCTCTCTTGGGACCCCTCTCTGGTCCCTCTTCAGACCTCTTTCATTCTAGTCCCTTCCCTCCAAGAGCCCCCTCCCTTCCCTTTGCAGGATCCTGTTTCTCATTCACCTGCAAATACTAGTCTCTCTTTCTCCTCCCCTGCTGGCCAGGAGCCCCTCCCTTCTCCACTGTTCTTAAGCCCCTCCTCTGTCAGGTCATTCTCAGCCTACCATTGGCCCTTACACTGGTTTGAGGGACGCCCAACCCCAATTTTCTTGCAGGAAGGCCTGGCCCTGTCCTGCCTCTGGCTCCAGCGTTTCTGGCCAGATCTGGGTGCCAGGCTCCCCAGGAACCCCCTCCTTTTATTCTCAACCCCAAAACCCCTATCCGGGACCTGTGAACATGGCATTTAAAGTTTTTAATGGTCACGGCTAGTAAGAAAAGACTGAGGCTACTCGCTAGGCCCGCATGCAGCAGAAAGTAATGCTCCAAACCCAGACTCCTGTGGCAGCCCTGAGGCTGGCAGAGCAACAGGGGCAAGGCACAGGAAGTGCCCGACCCAAGTCCAAGCCACAAAGAGGAATCCCAGCAGCAGCTTGCTTTAAGTGTGGCAAGCAGGGTCACTGTACCCAACAGTGTCCCTACCCGTGGCTACCCACTAAGCCCTGCCCTAATTGCAAGCAGCCCGGCCACTGGCGGAGCGATTGCCCCTTTGGGCAACAGGCTCTTCCTGAGCATCTCTACATGGAGGACAAGCCAGCCAGGTGGGCCTATTGCTCAAATTCCTAGGACTGACGCCCTGGACTCGGAGACCCCCATCATCCTCACCAAACCCCAGGGTAATGCTCCAGGAACGGGTAAGTCCATCTCATTTCTTGTGGATACGGGAGCTACCTTCTCTGTTTTGCCCTCATGCTCTGGACCTCTAGTTCCCTCACGGGTCTCAGTTATGGGGGTGGATGGGACCCATTTCCTTCCCCTTTGTATGCCATTCTTGACATGCAGTTTTGCCTCAAGCTTGTCCCCATACAGGACCGCTGTCAGAACTGTTGTGGACCGTTAATGGCAGGAAGCCATTATAGATTCAAGGCTTAGCAAAAGGCTAAGTTCTCCCCCCTCCATCTCCATATTTGGCTTTGATGCTAAGTGTTTGCACCCACTCCACTTCCTTCCTTGGGTTGCAGGAAGCAATATACATACCCTTCCTCTGACTCTGTTTGTTTCAGATGTTTGTAAATTTCACTAATGTATCCTGTTTTTGCCTTGGGAGAATTCCTGTCTTAGCCTTTGATGTGCAACTTTGTATCAGGGTCCTTGATTTGCATAGGTCCGTATAATAAAGCGAACTGGGGCTGTGAGGCACTCAGATACTGCCAGGCAGTTTGAAGAGTCCTCCCGGTCCCATCGGTTTTGTTCTGACGAAGTGTGTCTCCTTAATTCCGCACCGTTATTTGGAAGCTGCGCTGGTCCGCGGCACAGAACCACTGGGCCCTACCCATCTCCAGCTCACCAAAAGGTTGGGCCCTGCAGACCCTCCAGTTGCTCCTGTCCCTCCCACCAGGAACCTGCCGCCAGAGTGGCTGAAGCAGGGAGCAATGCTGTTCAGTAAAACTGGCCTGATAAAAGAAGCTTCAATCTCCTTAACCATCTGTGAGAAAAATTAAGCAAAAATCTCTCCTCCTACAACCCGCTGAACTCCTAATGGCAGCCACCCATTTTTACCTGGGCTGCCCCTATCCTAAATCTTCTTCTAATTATTAGCGTATAATTCATATCTGCTCCTCTTTTTAAAATTCTTACAGAACCGCATCCGTGAAATTTCTCAACTCACAAACAAATGTTCCTCCTGACTCCCCTCAAAGCCACCACCTGCCGATCTCTCCCTCCCCACGATGCTCCTGATCAGCAGGAAGTAGCCAAACGAATAAGTGATGCCCCTAATTAACACAAAAGATCAGAATGTAAGGTGGGCAAGGGGAGAGGTCACATGAGACACCAGACTTGGGAACTTGGCTAGAACTGCCCACATCCAGGTGTGCCAAAAGAAACTTCCCAAGAATCCCTTGGCAAAAAGTGACTGTCTGTCAGCCAGTGAGATTTCACCACATCATATTAGCTTGACCACCCTAGAGACCCTTTAAATATCCCCCACGCGGGTCACCCTATGTGACTTCCCTGGCCTCTGTACCTGGGATCAGGGAACCTCATCGGGCAGGATGCGCTGCACTCAATAAAGCCTTTACTCTTCCACACTTTGTGACTCCGGCCCCTTCCTTTTTTCTCGGCAGGGGAAAAACACCTTACAGTGTCAACATAAATTTAGTGAAATTATGTTAACATATTAAGGACATTTGTGAATATAAGAATTTTATTTAAAATCCCATTATATTAGTTAGAATTTTATTTTTGTTTAATAACCTAGTAGGCTTTAGTCACTTTATTGTATTAAAATGCTTGTTATAGTATTTGTTAACATTAGCTATTTAAATTTTATTGTTAATTGTATATTCTTCCAGTCTGACTCAAAATTGGAACATAGTAATTCAAATGAATAGATGCCACCCAGAGTCAGTGGGGTTTTGGGACCCTTATTGCCAAAGGTTTATTTGAAACCAATTAGAAAAGATTTAAAAACAGAGAAGAAAGGAATTTTCTCAGGTAAACATTTTGAAATAGACTTTAATAAATTAATTGACAATTGTTAGGAAATTGCTATATGTAGTTCTTTCCAGGTTTAGCTTGCCCATTCTAGTATAGGACCTGCATTCATGTCCCCAGTCTCAAAGCTGGTAGAAAAGGAACTCATTATTAATTAGAAGCTAATTTAAAGTTACATTGTGCCTACAGGTACCCAAAGGTTCAGGGCAAGTAAGTTACATGAATTAAATAATAAAAGAAACATAACCACTCTTTCCTAAGTACTTGCAGGATTTACAGGTTATTCAGCAAACTGTTCAAAGGAATGTCCAAAGGTGCTTCCAGCAGATTCAGTACATCACCCAAGGACTGACTCCCACGCAGATGGGGTCACACACCGTGATCCTCACAACTCCCACTACTGCCAAAAATAGAAGGCATCAACCACAAACAGGAAACTGGTTGGTCTACGTATAGCGAATATATGAAGAAACTAAGGGCTCTTTTTAATCAGACTTTGGGGAAAAAGGAAAACTAGGGTAAAACGAAAGCCAACTTAATTGTCACTAAGAGTTAAAGGTTATAAATTAAAAGTTCTGACTAAACGTAAATTGTTATAAAGGCCAGTTAGTTTTATGTAAGTTGCAAAAGGTTTGTGCAGTTTATAAGAAATTAATCAATAGCATTTGTTTCTTTAGTGAACTGTATTGCTATGAAGGCTGTCTGTTAAATATCTGTTACATGTTATAAGTTAACATTCCTAGACAACAGCCTTATGTTCATCAGTAAATTAAGTCAAAGATTTGACTTAGGAAATAGAACCAGTGTGGAATGTTGTAAGGTGCCAAAAGCTATGGAATTAATATTAATATTTTAGGAAATTTAAAGAACATTTTGTTAATTTGGGCTAGGCATGCAGAAAAATTTTGTAAGTGTGATTTCTATGCTTGTGTGATTAGCATCAAAACTAAGATGGCCAACGGCACCGTGTTGTAAATGCAGAAGAGGAAGGAGACTGAGATTCCCTGACCTTCCCCCTCATACCTGTGGGGGAAGGGTGAATAGCTAGCCAGGTACAGGAAGAAAAAGATTAAATTAAAATCTTTTCTTATACTGATGAATCATTTACAGGCATCTGTCCCTATGGAAACTACCCTTCCCCTCCTGAAAGCATGTAGTTAATGTATGTATCTCTAAACAAAAGGTATAAACTTATGCGGTGATGTCAGGTTTTCTCCCCTCCCATGTATAATTAGGAGTATATAAACAGCTTCTGAACTATTTTGGGGGTCTGCACAATTTGGGTCTGTTGCCCTGTGTCAGCCATATGCTGCCGGCATATTTAATATATTTCCTCCTTTAACAAAACTTTTCAAAAACTTATTATTTGGACTACGTGCCTCTACGAACACCTGCGGAATTGTGGATTTAGTTTCTTGACAACAATCTCATGCGGATTTATCCCTTGTACTGAATTTACAAACTCACCACACAGCTTAGCTCTTGATTGTTTCATGTGTGGGGGCTAAAAAAATGTTAATACTTCTTTTTCCACTTTCTAAGTTCTTCTGGCTGGGCTAATAACCAAACTAACAGAGACACAGTATCAGGGGGGAAAAATCAAACTTTAATACATGCGCATAGAAAATTCACACAGACATGATAAATCTATGAAAATGCCAAAGACACTGAGGCAACCTTGGGTACATAACACATTCTGGAGAAAGAAAAAAAGGGGGTAATGGGGTGTTAGATTAGATTTCCGAAGTGAGAGCGGGCAATTTACAGGTAGTTGAGGAAGCCCTGAACACACCAGGCAGGAGATCCTTGCTGGGTGATTCAGAAACATGGCACACAGTGGTATTTTGTTTACCACACTTAATTTTTTTTTTTTTTTTGTATTTTTCTGAAGCTGGAAACAGGGAGAGACAGTCAGACAGACTCCCGCATGCGCCCGACCGGGATCCACCCGGCAGGCCCACCAGGGGCGATGCTCTGCTCATCAGGGGGCGATGCTCTGCCCCTCCGGGGCGTCGCTCTGCCGAGACCAGAGCCACTCTAGCACCTGGGGCAGAGGCCAAGGAGCCATCCCCAGCGCCTGGGCCATCTTTGCTCCAATGGAGCCTTGGCTGCAGGAGGGGAAGAGAGAGACAGAGAGGAAGGAGGGGGGAGGTGGAGAAGCAAATGGGCGCTTCTCCTATGTGCCCTGGCCGGGAATCGAACCCGGGCCCCCCACACGCCAGGTCGACGGTCTACCGCTGAGCCAACCGGCCAGGGCCAACACACTTAATTTAAATTAGGCTCAGGCAGCATCCTAGGATCTCCTTCCTGAAACAGGTTTCTGTCTGACCCTCTTAAGGAGAGAAGGGGGGAGAGTCAAAAGCTCTTTCTGAATCTTTGTTTCTTAATAAATAGTGTAAATTCAGTATCTCCAAAAGCAGCTTCAGGTGGCGGAATTTTGATTCCTTCACACATTTACTTTCTATTTTTCATCCCTTCCCCATTTATGCAAAAGTATTTTAATTTTAATGTTCTTACATGGTTCTGACAAATCAGTTTTCGCTGAATATTGCTATCCTGTTGGCACAGAGTCCCAAATTTCCAAGACGTTCCCGAGGACTGGCCAAATGTTTTCTGTTCTGGGTACAGCTGTGGACACCTGTGACAGAGAAAAAGAAAAAGAAAATGGTTGGTAAGAATAGTGGGGGAAAAAGTAGGGAGAAAAATTAGCCTGTAGAAAGCATTTATTTTATGTTTATTAAAATTTCCACTAGATGGCAGCAACACCCCAGGAATAAAGTCCCCAAGTGGTTTGGGGAAAGGGATACAACCTACTTGGAAGAGGAGGTATGGAGCATGTTGTGTAGTCTCCTGCCCTGTGCAGAGACCTTTTAAATAGAATTACGCTTCAGATCATACTAATTGAACTTTTAAAATATAATCCTAAGTCTTGTTTATCTCACAGTAATCTAATATTAAACAGAGAACGCAAGAGAATCTCATCCTGAGTCAATCTCTAGCTGGGTCTCAAAGCCAACAAGATGCTGTGAACAGCAAATATTAAAAATAATTTTAGGAGTCAGTAAAATGTATTTTAAGCCTACAATTAAAGTTTATTTATTATAAGTATCTTAAACTCTTTATTCTTAGTTGAACTTAGTTTGATCATGATTTTCAAAAACAAGTAAAAATATAGACAAAATTGAAAAGTATACTAAATAGCAACATACATGCTGAATCTGATTAGGAATTGGTAGCTGTCTTGAGAACTTACAGAAGTAAATATCATACCCTTGATAAATTCAGCAGATCTTGCAAAAATTACTATTTAATACTAGTCACAGCCTTTCATGACCGGTAGGCCATGAGGAATTTAACATCTTCCATTTGCCAGTTTATCCCATGAGCTAGGCAGGTCTACAATTAGTCTTATGGCCAAAAGCCGCATATATAGTTGAGGGCTTGGGACGAGGCCTGGACCCTGGGGCCAGGTGCCAAGCTGCAGGATGCCCCTACTCTTCATCCCGTTCTTTTGCTACTTTCCACTTTCTAGCTGGACAATGAGGTCTGCACACGGATTCTGATAGTACTGGGCTGAGCTGGGGCATGAGGGATCCTAATTGGAGGAAGTGACATACCAGCCCTAGAAGGGACTTAACAAGACCAAGCACAATATTCGTTAGTGTGATACGATAGGGAACTATCTATTTCCGTGAGTGTGGAAGGGAGAAGTGATCCCATCAACTGGGACTAGTCGGAAAGGGCTTCCAGGAGTAGGTGAGCTTTGAAAAATGTACTGAAATAGTAGTAGGGCCAGCGGCCAGCAGCCACCGCCATGGCCATGCAGGTTCCCACTGAATTTGGGAAGACGGTAAAGGAACAGTGGAGCCAGAAGATGGTGAGCCATTCCATTTATTAAAGTCTTGTAATGGCAAATGAGGAAACAGGAAGGGAAGACCATTTCCCTTTCTCCCATCTCAGGACCCCGCCAGTCTCAGCACTCCCCAAACAGTCCAGGCGCAAATCGGGGCTCCCAAACCCTGACTCCATCTCTGGTTTCACAACTTGGACTCATTCTCTGGACTCACCCTCTGGACTCTCTCTCTGCTCTTCCTAATAAAACTGGCTGGGGAAAAAAAAAAAACCCTTTTCCAGCAAAAAATAGCAAACAATTGCCCCTCCCAAGCAGGAAGGCAATCTGCAATTTGTAATCGGCCACCCTGAGGACAAGCACCTGCAGCCTTACATAGACTATACACACATGGTGCTGCCCCGTGCTCATGCACCAATCAGGCAAAGTACAAGCGAGCAAGCCTAACACACTTGTTTTCTCAACAGAGGCTCAAACCCTTCACTTTTTAGGGAGAAACTCCTAATTTTGAGTCTCTTCTTGATTATGAGTTACCGGGCCGGGGGTGAAGTTTATGGTAAAACTGTGTCTCAACCTCTCCTCCCAGCCCGATGTGGTTTTTCTCTTGTTTGTGTGATATGAGGTCTGTAGGTTTTTATGTCTTTTTTTCCAGAGGAAGTTGTTCTCTACGTAGCTGAAGATTTGATGTGTTTGTGGGAGAAGGTGAACTCAAGATCCTTCTAAGTCACAGTCACCAGACCTTCTCTGCATTTTACTCTCAAAAATTTCCAGCTAGAAGGATAGAGCAAAAAAACCAAAACAAAGCAAAAAAGGCCCCACAAAAAACAAAACAAAAAACCCCCACAAACAAACAAAACAAAACAAAAAGAAAAAAGAAAAGAAAAAGTCATGGACATGGGGTGATTGTCAGGGTGGGATGAGGGAATAGTGAGGAGGGTCTAGGGGGGATAAATGATGATGAATGAAGACTCGACTGGACTAGGATCATAGTGGTAAGACCTTGGAGAGCCTGGAACCTTTATCTTCTTCCTCAAATATCTTTTGGGTTTTTTTTCCTTTGTAGTAATCATGAGTTAATATCCCTTAAAAGGGAAAAGGCCTGTGTGCTTGTCTACAGGGACAGCAAAGGAATAAGAAAAGGTGGTGGCTGTCCTTGTTGCAGCTGGTTTCAGGAGTGGGGGCAGAATCCTAAGGGCTGGGGCAGATGGGGGCAGCTTTATGAAAATTGGAAAAGGTGAGCTTAGGGAGCAGGTACGGGCTAAGAGTGTCCTGTGGCCTCACAGGTACTGGGCTGTGGATAGCTGACCCACAGGCCCTTCCATGGTGGGCTTCTAGGTGATACTGGTGGCTTTTTGCCTATTTTTTTTTTTTTTTTTTGTATTTTTCTGAAGTGAGAAGCTAGGAGGCAGAGAGACAGACTTCTGCATGCACCCGACCAGGATCCACCCGGCATGCCCACCAGGGGGCGATGCTCTGCTCATATGGGCCATTGCTTCATTTCAACCAGAGCCAGTCTAGTGCTTGAGGCAGAGGCCATGGAGCTGACCTCAGCAACCAGGCCAACTTTGCTCCAGTGGAGCCTTGGCTGCAGGAGGGGAAGAGAGAGAGACAGAGAGAAAGTAGAGGGGGAAGGGTGGAGAAGCAGATGGGCACTTCTCCTGTGTGCCCTGGCTAGAAATTGAACTCAGGACTTCCACACGCTGGGTTGACGCTCTACCGCTGAGCTAGCCAGCCAGGGCTGACTTTTTGCTTTTTTTAAAGACAGTCTAATGATTGTCTGAAAGAGATCAGTCCTTTTGTAAAATATTCTCAGTTAATATTTCCCAAAGCTGCCTGCATGTTAGAATCATCTTTGGAATTTTAGATAGTACAGATTCCCTGTTCTGACCCCAAAACTACAGAATCAGAATCTCTGGAGTGGGCTGAGATGTCTCTATGTTTTTTTGAGGTTCCACTGTTGACTGTCTTGCAATTCATTCAGGATATTTATCAGGAACCATAGCTCTCAACATATTAAAACTTATATGTAGATAATTTCTCCTGGAGAAGCAGGGTACGTTATTTCATTTCATTAGTGTTTTAAACTCAAGAACTACCATAAATAAAATCATGTTATTTTACTAATTATTAAAAACATGATACATATTGAAATATTTTGACAAATAACATTTACTGAATAATGACATTATAGTACTTTTGTGCCTTCCCACATAGTTTCTTATCTACATTCTCATAACTACTCTGTAAGGTAATCAACCAAGTAACATTTAATGAGTTCCTAGTGTTGACTGGGATCAGTGCTGTGCAGACAGGGAATGGATTATGTTCCCACATTACAGATTAGGAAGTGGATTGTATGTATCTTAATGAAGGCCCCAAGGCCAATCGTAAGAAGTGTCAGGACTCAGGGCCTGCAGTAACACCTGGCTCATCACATGTGAGGCTTTGCTTTTTGGAAAGCTGTGAGTTCACCTTGCACTAGGTTGTCTTGGTTACCCCGGGGAATCTCTTAGTATCCGTGAGGGTTCAGTGAATTCATCTTTCCTACCCTTTTCTTTTCCTTCTATGAATTCAATTCCCAATTACACAGGGGGAAAAAAAAACCTTTTACCTTTTCCAGCTCATCTCATTTTCCTTGTAGGCTTTTAGAACAAGTAATCTATAACAACTGACTCCAGCATCCATTTTATCTCTGAGTCTTTATAGACTCTTTTCTTTTCCTTTTACTCTACCCAAATCACTGTTATTTAGGTCACACAATTCCCCCTCAAAGTTAATTAGAATAGACAGTTTAAAAATCTTTCTTCGTGTTCTTTTTTCCCCATAGCCCTCTCTTCCTGCCTTTCCCATCCTCTACCCACATCAGCTGCCAGTCTTTCCTCTGCCGCTCCTTTCTCTCCCTATTCTGCCAGTTGTTTCTCCAGTCATCCCACACACCGGATCCGCCTGGGCCCCTGCTTCTGCTCTCCTTTTCATTGCACCCCACACACAGCTTCCAAGAAAGGATTCTCTTTAGTCAACACCCAATTCAAAAGGCCATATAAGCTCTTCAGAGCCTGTGCCAATAGGTCTAATTTCCTATTCTTTTTTATTTCAAATCCCCTCAAATGGTTGTCCTTTTATTCATTAAACTCATGTGTGCAAACATCCCAAGTAACTTTCTCACTCCTGCCAGACAAATAGATGTGACACTTTATACCATGTGCTCATCTTAGACATGACCCCCACCTCATGCAGAAGCTCCTTCTTCCTGCTTTTTGCTTGGAATCTCTTTTTAGGTTTCCACACTGAAACAGGAGCTCTGTTGGTATTAAAGGGACCAGACAAGGAGGAGCCAGGACCCGGCAGATAAAAGCAGCCTGTGAAGGGATAGGGCCCACACTTGGGGGAAGATCCAACTGCTGGGAGTGAAGAGAGAGCAACTAGTAGGGATATGGAAACCAGCATGACCCAGAGTTCTGCAGACATTCAAGGACTGGACTTTAGTCCCTGGAGGAGGGGGATGGCCCAGCAAGAATGAGGTAGAGCCACAGTCTTCAAGGGTTCCAGGTAGAGACTTGCCCAAGAGACTAAACATGGGAGAGAAAGTTAACTTGCTTCTAGGATACCTGGAAATTATGGGGTGGGGGATAGGGATTGGCTCCATTGGCAACCAGCTCTCATACTTATGAGCTTTCCAAAAGTTTCTTCATTAACATAAAAAAAGACACCGCTTTTGTGCTATTGCTCTCATCATTTAGGAAATTCCAAGGGTTTCAGGAGTCCTGTGTCAGGAACAAAGACAAAGAACAAATATATATATATTTCTTATTATAAACCATAGTATCTCAGGAACAAGGTTTATTGATTTCCAACAATATGCTAGGTATGATGCTAGTCATTGAAGATAAAGCTGTGCATGAAACAGACACAGTCTCTCTTTTTTTTCAAGGAGCTTAGAGTTTTAAGGAGTAGACAAATGTCATTAAATATCAGCATGATGACAACATGAATCATTCTTTTTGTCTTTCTCTTTTAAGTTACAACCAGTAGAACCAGCACAGCCCAACCAAGGCTGCTTTGCCTAGCATACCAGGATGCCTGAGGAGTCCATACATACATCCATCTGAAGCTGAGTGGACTGGACCTTGTTGAGGCAGTGGAACCGAAGGAGCAGTGGGGCTCAGCCCTTAACCAGAGGCTCCAGGATATGTGGCAGCACCTGAGACTAGAGGCTCTAGGAATTGTGTGGTGCCTGTGTCACCTCTGCCAAAAGTGCCAGTGACACCTTCAACCTGAGCCTCCCCCATAGTGGGGGCTATACCCAAGACCCCTGGTGCCTCTGACAGTGGCAGGGGTGCCTGTGACCTGAGGTTCCAAGAACCATGCCAGTGTCTGGAGTTTATAGGGATTGTGGTGGTGCCCACAAACCAGGTAAGCTTCCCTCCTCCCAACAGTGGCAGTGGTGAATCCTGGCCCTCTAGTACCCACAAACCTGGTGTCACTAGCAGCAGATGATACTACAAGCAAATTTTAACCCAAAGAAAGGGAATGTAGCCATACTTATATCAGACAAAATAGACTTTAAGTAAAAAAAAAAAAAAAAAAGATACAAAGATGGGACAATTCATCAAGAAAACTTAACATTTATTAATATATAGGCACTCAACATAGAAGCATCAAAACATATGAAGCAACTATTAGCAAATCTAGAGGGAGACAGTAACAACAATAAGAAACTTGAACAGCCCACTTACATTAATGGATAGATTATCCAGACAGAAGGTCAACAAGGAAACATCAGCCTTAAATGACACATTAGACCAGATCAGCTAAATAGGACACTCCATCCAAAAGCAGCAGAATAAACATTCTTTTCAAGTACACATGGAACAATTTTAGGATAGACCATTTGTTTTGTTGGGACACAAAACAAATTTCAATAAATATAAGAAAGTTGAAATCATATAAGCATCATTCTCAACCACAACAGTATGAAACGAGAAATCAACTATGAGAAAAAAACTGGAAAAAATCACAAATATGTGGATATTAAATAACATGCTACTTAACAACTATTGGATAAATGAAGAGAACAAAGGAGAAATAAAAAATACATGGAGACAAATGAAAACAAAAATACAACATACTAAAAATTATGATGTAGCAAAAGTAGTACTAAGAGGGAAGTTGATAGAAATACAAGCCTACTTCAAGAAACAAAAAAAATGAACAAGTGAAGCCCAAAGTCAGTAGAAGGAAGGACATAATAAATAGGATAATAATAAGTGGAAATAAATGAAACAGAGACTAAAAAGACAATAAGAAAAAACAATAAACTTAAGAACTCCTTCTCTGAAAAGATAAACAAAATTTATGAAATTTAGCTAGACTCACTCACTGAAAAAATAAGAGTGAAGCCTCAAATAAATAAAATCAGAAATGAAAGAGAAGTTACAATAGATACCACAGAAATACAAAGGATCATGAGAGACTACTATAAACAGCCATATGCCAACTAATTAAAAAATTTAGAAGAAATGAATAAATTCTTAGAATCATACAATTATATAAGACTGAATCATGAAGAAATAGGAAATCTGAAGAGATGGATTACTAGTAAGGAGATTGAAACAGTAACTAATAGCCATACCCAGCAGAAGAAAGTTTAGGATGAAAGATTTGAATGTAAGACCTGAAACTATAAAACACATAGCAGAAAACATAGATGGTGAGCTTCTGGACATTGGTCTTAGAAATGTTATTGTGCATCTGACTCCGAAGGTCAGGAAAACAAAAGCAAAAATAAACAAATGGGACTATGTCAAACTAAAAAGCTTCTATATAACAAAGGAGACCATCAACAAATAGAAAAGGCCACCTACTAAATGGGAAATGATATTTGTAAATTGTATAGTCTGATAAGGGGTTAAATTCAAAATTTATAAAGAACTCATATAACTCAATAGAAACAAAACAATCTAATTAAAAATGGGCAGAGGATCTGAATAGACATCTTTTTTCAAAGAACACACACACACACACACAAACAATGAAATACTACTCACTCATAAAAAAATGAGATACTGTATTGCCATTTGCAACAATATAGATGGACACTGAGTGTATTATGCTAAGTGAAATAAGTCTGATGGAGAAAGACAAATGCTGTATGATTTCACTGATATGTGAAATATAGAAAAAAACACAACAAAATAAACAAAACCAACAAAATCCAACATAGAGGCAGACAACATGTTGGTGATTACTAGAGGGGAAGAGGGTGAAGGGAGGGGGAAATGAGTAAAAGGAGTCCATTGTATAGTGATGAATGAAAACTAGACTTTTGGTGATGAGCACAATGTAGTATATACAGATGTCAAATTTTCATGTTGCGGGCTTGCCTGGTCAAGGTACATACAAGAAACAACTACTACAAGTTGATGCTTTCTTCTCCTCCCCCCTTCTCTCTTTAAAATCAATAAATAAAATCCAAAAAAAAATTATAATGTTGTGCTTATGAAACTTATATAATGCTGTATACCAATGTTGCCTCAATAAAACAAAAATAAACACCAAAACCTGTTTTCTGACTCAAAGGGGCTTACTGTGGAGTGAGGGCTGTTTCATGATAATATTAATAACCTTTTCAAAAATCATTCTCCAATAACTAGAAAACTCATCTGTGCTTCTTTTTAGAATAAACTTTGTGAATTAAAAAAAGGAAAACCAAACAAAAACCCCAAACAGGCCCTGAACGGTTGACTCAGTGGTAGAGCATTGGCCCGGCTTGTGGAAGTCCCGGCTTTGATTCCTAGACAGGGCACACAGGAGAAGCACCCATCTCCTTCTTCACCCTTCCCCCTCTCCTTTTTCTCTATTTCTCTCTTTCCGTCCTGCAGCCAAGGCTCCATTGGAGCAAAGTTGGCCTGAGTGCTGAGGATGGCTCCACGGCCTCCACCTCAGGCGCTAGAATGGCTCCGGCTGCAACGGAACAAAGCCCCAGATGGGCTGAGCATCACCCCTGGTGGGCATGCCGGGTAGATCCTGGTTGGGAGCATGTGAAGTCTGTCTGTCTGCCTCCCCCTGCTTCTCATTTCAGAAAAACACAAACAAAACAAAACAAAACAAAACCCAAACAAAAAATACAAGTAATTAAGTAAATAGTTAAAAGTATATAAAGGAGTATAGGATGCTGAAGGATTAAGTCCCAAGGTGTTTCGTACATGTTCAGGCTGCCCACCAGAAAGGTTGTGCCAGTCCACCTTCTCATCACTAGCATATGAGAGGGACCATCCCAGTGTGGCCTACAGATTACAGAAGGATGAAAATGCGATAGTTTTTCTCAGCATTAGACATGACCAGTTTTTTTTTCAAAGCCTTTACCAAAGTATTGAAAATTAAGTTGATCAATGTTTACTGGGATAAAAGAATAGCTTGAAATCTTGTCACCAGGTGTGGTCTGGAGGCCTGGGTTTAATAGCTGTGAGATGTGGTTCACTCCCTCTCTGAGTATCACTTGTCTCTATGTTGGCACCACTCCCAGCTCTCACCCTGTGTACGGCCGTGAAGGGCATGGTGTCACTTCACCAGAGGACACAGTGTACATTGTTAACCACGGAGAGACAGCAGATGCTTCTTGGTGAAGAGTGACACAAAACGGGACTATTCTTGTAACCCAGCTGTTTGTTATGCATTTCGGAGGCAGTGACTCAGATCTTATCCCAAGAGCACGTTCTGAGAAGTTTCCAATAGCTTGACCAAAATGCTGCTGGTGGTTAGTCAAGATGTTTAAATCTTGCTCAGTGATTGATCACTCATGAGTCACTATGACATACTGTGATGCTCAGCATTCAAAGGATACAGCACTGCGCAGAAAGATGGACGAATACTTGCCCATCCCTTGGGTTAAGTCCTCACAGAAAGTTCTGGCTAATATAGAAAATCTAGGCATCTCCCCAAATGTTGCTTCTTTAAAAAATATTACTCATCAGTTGGTAAGCACTATGTATATTGGCAGCGGCATTTGGGTAGCCTATTGACTGGCACATAATAGGTCCTTCTTGAATGATTGAAACATAGAGCATGAATGAGGAAGTACAGTGTGTCTGTAAAGTCATGGTGCACTTTTGACAGGTCACAGGAAAGCAACAAAAGACGAAAGAAATGTGAAATCTGCACCAAATAAAAGGAAAATCCTCCCATTTTCTCTAGGATGATGTGGCAGCATGTGCGCATGCACAGATGATGACATAACACCCTGTATGCAGTGGAGCAGCCCACGGTCATGCCAGTCGAAATGTGGACGGTACAGAGGAAAGTTCAGTGTGTTCTGTGGCTTGCTAAAGTTGAATCCGTGACCAAAGTACAACATGAATATCGGTGTGTTTATAATGAAGCGCCACCACATAGGAATAACATTACTTGGTGGGATAAGCAGTTGAAGGAAACTGGCAGTTTGGTGGAGAAACCCCGTTCTGGTAGGCCATCAGTAAGTGATGAGTCTGTAGAGGCTATACAGGATAGCTACCTAAGGAGCCCTAAAAAATCTGTGCGTGAGCCCACATTGAACTGCACTGAATAGGTATGAAACGGGGAGAGTTTTCCTTTTATTTGGTGCAGATTTCACATTTCACATTTCTATTGTCTTTTGTTGCTTTCCTGTGACCGGTCAAAAGTGCACCATGACTTTACAGACACACTGTATTTATGGAAAGATTGACATTAATTGGTGCTAACATGGTGCTTGCTTCTGTGGCTATACAAGCCTCTTGCATAGCGCTCAATGCAGAGAAGGACATCAATATTATAAGTGCTCCAGTGAAGTATGAACAACAGCTATGGGGATACAAAATTCAGAACTTCAACAAGAGAAATTTTATTAATCCTTTAGGGCTTATTCCCTGAGCTGAAAAGAAGTACTTTTATTTCTCTTGTCCAATGTTTTAGCCGTAATTATAAAGTGACATTCATTGAATACTTTCTACTTACCAGGCTATATTCAATATTCACAGCTTGAGGGGGTAGGTTCCATTATTATCATTCTAATTTTATAGATGAGGCAATTGACACAAATAAGGTAACTTGTTCAATGGTATTTGGCTACAAAGTGGCAGGGACAGGCTTCATCCACAAGCTTGATTCTAGAGCCCCCTCTCTCATCTCAGGCAGTGTGGCCTCTAAGACCTATAAGGCCTGTTCTGTGTTCTCAGTGCCATGTCACAAGATAATTCCCCCTAAATGGGGCATCTGGTCACTTAAAAAAAAATTGGGAGGGGAAGAAGTAAACTCATTACTGCTTACCAATTAGGCACCACTCATTTAGCAAAGGAAACAATTAGGATAAAATATCTTGATCATGAAAAAATCAAACGGCCCTTCCAAACCAACATTTAAGGCACATTTTCTGTGGCCTGGCTTTATCCCTGTATGGGTGGCAGAGTGACCTTTTCATTTTTTTCCTGGACATTTTGACATTTTATAGACATACAGAATGTATTTGCGAAGTGCTCATAATTTGAAGTTTCTGCCTAGCACTCCTTCCTTTATTTCTTGCCATCATAAACATGCCCAGATAGCAAGTTCACAGGAGGTTGTGAGCTTTGAAGTCTTTGAAAAACCCGAAAACTATATGACAATGTTGTATATGTAATCACTGGTGAGAGCAAGACAACATCTCCCTGAGTGCCAGACACACAGCCCCTATAAATCCTGGGCTAAGAGCACAGAGTGGTGGTCCTGTTTACTTAAACTACAGGATGGAGTGGGCATGGTTAGCATCACAGTAACCAATACAATCAGGAAGTCCATACAGAATTGCTGCTACTAGTTGTATGCATTTAGATGTCATGCTTGTATCCGTAGTTCAGATGAAGAAAGTCCTCACACTCAAGGCTGGATTAAATCAAGCTGCTCCACCTTCCATGGAAATGAATTGAGGGAATTACTAAATGTCTGAGGACCATACAGTTCAATCTTGAGGAGATAAAGTTTTATCAGTGAGAATTTACACTCTCTTGGAGGCCCTTTGAAGTTACATCTGTATTCTCTTAAATGGACTGGAAATTTCACAGTCAGATCCAAGAGGAGCCTAAGATGTTTGTCTTTAAGGTGCTCTGTTCCAACAGCATCGGTATTTAGTTACCATTTTATGTATCTCCGGTTTCAATTATGATGACCTATGAAAATATGTCTGGGAAGTAGACTACAATTCATTGCTTAGCAGAAAGCATCTGATTATTGTGTTGCTAAAGGCTCATGTGGAATTCCTGCACTTGGATTTTCAAACAACTTGTTCCCCATACTTTTTTAAAATTATGCAAATTGTGACCAGATTGTTTTAAATTTGAAAGACTGTCTAGGAGCATAGGTAAGCTTGCACTAAAAATGTCTCCCGGAGCAATCTTGATTGGCAGATGTGATGTGTCAGATGCTGTGGGTGTACCTCAAGCAGGTCTCACAAACCGCAGTGAGAATGATTCATGGAAACAGGGTTAAAATGAAGGGCTCTCTGAAGTGTGATACCATCACGTTACGGTGGAGTGATTAAAGATTGAGAGCAATATGGAAAGACTCTTCTGAATATTGACAGAGGGTGAACTCCAAATGATGAAATCTAGAGTACCCCTTTGATCAACCCCGCAAGCTGCATTCTTTAATGTGGACGAAACTGAGAAAGTTTGGAAATGAATAAGTCACAATTACATCTCAAAGAGAAAAGAAAGTTTTCAGATTTCAACCTGCTAATGACTAAAAAGTGGGAAAAGAAAACCTTTAAAACTTTCCTCAAAGGTTCTCTTTTGAGGCTGTTGATTGTTGTCATTTGAGACAGCCCACCTGAGCATTCAGGCTTCCGGAGGAATCTGGTTAATAAGGGGCAGACTTTGTTTTACTGCTGTGAGAGTAAAAAGTAAATTCACCCTCACATGTGAGGAGTCTAAGAATGACTGTTGAACTTGAAATGTTCTCTCCTCCTGTGTGGTGATGAGCTGGCAAGACTGGTATGTAGAGCTCAAATAGATGTACTGGAACTTACTCCACCTTCTCTCTCCCAATTTTTGTCAGTGTCTCCAACATTCTTCTAGCCACTAGGGCTCAGAACTTGCCATTAACTCGAACTTTTCCCCTCTCCTTTTTTCTTTCTGTTGCCAAGTGTGATCGATTTTATCTTTGGTATACTTCTTGAATCTATAGTTTGTTCTCCATTCCTATTGATGTCTTAATTGTGGGTACTAGTCTCATTTGCCAAGATAATTGTAAGGAGCTATAGTATAACCCTAGCATATGCTTTTCTTCCTTATTTTCCATTACCTCTCTCTATATACTCTATTTGTCAGACATAGTAAATAAAACATCGTATTAGACAATCCTTGTACTAATAGATACTCTGTTGATCTGACCTCTCTGACTTTTCTCTTGCTGTTCTCTCTGCCTGAATGGCTTTCACTCTTTATTGTTGTATACACAAATCATACCAACCCTTCCAGGCCTGGTGCAAATACGTTTTGTTTCCCAAAGTCTTCTCTGATCATAAGCCTCTTCTCACTCTGTTTCCTTTTCCATTGCAACTTTCTTTCTACCTTTATTAGGGGCACTTATAACAGCAAAATTTTTTATAAGAATTTCTTGTACTATTTCTTCTACTAAACTCTTAACTTTTTAATGTAAGAATCCATGTCTAATTAACAAAATTAACACAAGCTTAAGATGGCTGGTTCTGTGACTTTTATTATGCAAATGATACAACTTATGAAACAGGATACTATGTCTAAATATTGTCAATAACTTGTCTACTTTCATGTCAGTTTCCTGGATGCCAAACCAGAAGCCAATTGCTGACTGACTTATAGCATGATTGCTATAACCAGGCATAAAGCCAATGGTTTTTAGCTTAACTTTTAATTAAGAGTGATGAAAAGGACAAAATGAAATTGATAAAAGTTTGGTCTGTTATAAATAGAATTATTAAAATTTCCATACTATAATATTTTTGTCTCTAATACTGAGAAAGTGTATGAGTACATTCAAAAATAGTAGTGACATGACTTTGCAATCTTTATTTTTTTAAGTACTACTAATTATAATGTTAAATTATATATATATGTATTGTTAATATTATTCCTAATAATATTACTAAAAGTTTGAATAAGAGACATTTGGAGTATACCAATGATTTTAGATATTGCTGTTAAAATTAAATCATAGGGTTTTTGAATGCTGCTCTTTTTTTACCTAATTGTAATGAACTAGAATTTATATTTCTATTATATCTATGGGGATCAGACACATGTAGGCTTTTGGGGATGAATAAATTCAACACCAGCTCTTATACGGAATTAAAGGAGGCTTCATTATACAGAAGCAGAGATGATAGATAGGTTAGGCACATAGATTCAGAGTGCTGAGTTCAAATTCTAGTTCTGACACCTTCTAGCCTTGCAACTTTATGAAAGTTTTTTAATATCTCTTTCTCTGATTCCTTATCTGCACAGGATTGTTCTAAGAAAGAACAATGTAACTGTATACAACACTTAGAACATAATAAGTGCAGCATAGCTATTAAGAGGTCTTACCTATCATTATTATTATGTAATGTCAGATTTAGGAGGGTTACATGAACACTGTAGTCTGAGCTTCTTATTTTATAGATGAATTAGCTGGGGCCTAAAGAAGTTGAGTACAGCTGCTCATCAAGGACCAAGTACTCATCACAGGAGTCATGGGCTCTTGCATTCTGTGCGAAGCTCAGTGCTATGTGTGGGGCATTGAGTTGCCACTTCAGGTATTGGAGGCCCAGACAAGTGGGCAGGTGAAGATTGCAGCAAGGCATGTAATATATCATAATGGGGAAGTGCGGCATCTTATGGGAGCTCAGAGGAGTTCCAGATTTGAGGTTCTTCCTAGGGGGTTTCCAGGGGGAAGATAATGCAGGGAAGGCCTGAAAGATGTTGTCTTAGTCTGTTCCAGCTGTTATAACAAACTACCACAGATAGAGTGGCTTATAAACTACAGAAATTTGACACTGTAAGGCCAGGAGCCGCCATCATGGCCATTCACATGCAGGTTCCCATTGGATTCGGGCAGACGATAAAGAAATGGCGGAGTCAGAGGATAGGGGGCCATCCTATTTATTGGTGTCTCACCAAGACAAGAAAACCACAAAAGAAGACAAGGGAAAAGCAGAAAACCAGCTTTTCCCATGAAGGGCAAGGGATCAGGGAAGCCCCTGCAATTGTGATAGCAGGAACTGTGTGTCCAAGCTCCTGGTCTGTCCCACTTTATAGTGTAGAAAACCAAAATCCCTTAATCCAATATACAAACAAGGAAGTCCCCGATACAAAGTCACTTATCCAAGGCATAATTGGATTCCTCATGAGAGTGCACCACCCAGATCATACAATCAGTCAAGGGTGTGGGGAAAAGCTTAGTCCCAAAACCAAACCCCAGGCTACAACGACCTGGCCTGCTTATAGCCTGTCCCCCACACCCAATATAAGTCACAAGCGAGCAAACATATATATCATATTTACAAACTCATTTGACCAACAGACACATTTCTGGAGGTTGGAGGTCTGAGATCAGGCTGACAGCATGGCTGAGTTCTGATGAGGGTCCTTTTCCAAGTTTCACACAGTTGTCATCACATGTCCTCACATGGTAGAAGCAGAGAGGGGGGAAAAAGCCTCTTTTGAGGAGGCTTAATTAATCCCATTCACAAGGAGAGCCCTACTGCAGTGATCTCATTTAATCTTAATTACCTCCAAAAGCCCCTCCCTCCTAATACCATCAAAAGCCATCAGTTTCAACATATGAATTTTAGAGGGACATAAATATTTAGTTCATAGAAGATTTAACTAATATAGGAGGCAGGGGAAGGACATTCAGGCAGTGTGTGCAAAGGCCCCACCATGCATCTAATGTATATAATCGTGTTCTTTTTTTTTTTTTAAATGTTCTTTTTTTTTTTTTTAAATTTTATTTTATTTATTCATTTTTAGAGAGGAGAGAGACAGAGAGGGAGAGAGAGAAGAGACAGACAGAGAGAGAGAAGGGGGGAGGAGCTGGAAGCATCAACTCCCATATGTGCCTTGACCAGGCAAGCCCAGGGTTCTGAACCGGCGACCTCAGCATTTCCAGGTCGACGCTTTATCCACTGCGCCACCACCGGTCAGGCTGCATCTAATGTATATAGAAAAGCAATAGAAGTCCAGTCTGGCCAAAGAGTGGGGACCTCTAACTTTCTTTGCAGCAAATGAAACTCTCCTGAGACTCTACCTTATAACCTCAATACTGGCTGTTTATTAAAACTCCCTTTTACATTTTACTGAGTTCAATAGTGTGCCTAGGAATTTATGTTTACCCAGAACCTCAGAATGTGAGCTTATATGTAAGTAGAATCTTTGCAAATATAATTAAGTTAAAATAAGATTATACTGAATTTGGGTGGGCACTAAATCCAATGACTGGTGTCCTTATACAAAAGCCATGTGAAGACACCAAAGATACAGAGGAGACACATGAGGAGGTGTACAGAGGTGACACAGAGGCAGGGAGTGGAGGGATACATGTATAAGCCAAGCAATATCAAAGATGGTCAGCAACTATCAGAAGCAGATGAGAAGCATGGAACAGATTCTCTTTAGTACCTCCAGAAGGAACCTACCTGGCCAACACCTTGATGTCACACTTCTAGCTTCCAGAACTGGGAGGGAATAACTTTCTGTTGTTTTAAGCCATCCAATTTGTAGTTCAATTTCTTATGGAAGCCCTAGGAAACTGATACAGCATTCTTGGTATGAACAACTCTTCCAGGTAACATACACAGTCTGCCTTAGTGAAGGAAATGAATGTAGTGGGTCACAATTTGCTCACTCAATTACATGCCTTAGCCAACATGGCTGCTTAGATTTTTTTTTCCCCCCTAAAGGATCTATTCCTTCTCACGAACAACATGCACCGTGATAGGTAAGTAGTAAAAAACAATTCCCAACAAACCTTAAACTAGCTAACTTATCATAGTTTTCTCCAGCTCATATAAGCTCCTTTTGATTATTTAGTCTTCTTAGGGGCTTTGCATGTCCTCACCCTGCTCTCCTTTTAGATGGCATCTGGGTAAAAGGAGAACTCATTTGACTTTGTGACAGTGAAGGAGGTGAGAGCCCTATATCCACGCTGGGTCCTCCAAATTCTCTTTGCTCAAGTAGATATCTTCACCTTGCCCCAGGGTTGCCCTTGACCAGCCATGAGGAGGCAGGAACAGCTGCAGGTCTGGAGATATCTTCACCTTGCCCCAGGGTTGCCCTTGACCAGCCATGAGGAGGCAGGAACAGCTGCAGGTCTGGAGATATCTTCACCTTGCCCCAGGGTTGCCCTTGACCAGCCATGAGGAGGCAGGAACAGCTGCAGGTCTGGAGATATCTTCACCTTGCCCCAGGGTTGCCCTTGACCAGCCATGAGGAGGCAGGAACAGCTGCAGGTCTGGACCCACGTTTCTCTCCCAGCGCTCTTTTACTGCTCCTTGCTGGAGTTGATGCCGTGGTGAATAAGGGCACCCTTTAAAGCTGGAGGAAACAAGACACTAACCCAGATTTCCTAGGTGCCTTTACATCTTTTTGGATGCTTCTATAGTCAGCTCCCTCTTTTTAAAATTAAAAATATATATTTATAAAAAAAATTTAAGTGAGAGGAGAGGAGATGGAGCAACAGACTCTCACATGCACCCCAACTGGAATCCACCTGGCGACCCCTCTCTAGAGTGCATGCTCTGTCCATCTGGGGTCATACTCATAACCGAGCTATCTTAACATCTGAAGTGGAAGCTCCACAGTGCCCGGAGCTACTCAAATCACGTGAGCCATGGCTGTGGGAGGAGGAGGAGGAGGAGGAGGAGAGAGAGAGAGAGAGAGAGAGAGAGAGAGGAAGAAGAGGGAGGGGAGGAGAAGCAGGCGGTCACTTCTCCTGTGTGCCCTGATTGGAAATCAAACCTGGGATTTCCACATGCTGGGCTGACGCTCTACCACTAAGCAAACCAGCCAGGGCCAGTCCAGCTCCCTCTTGAAGCTCAGGCCTCATACTAGGAAAAACCAAGACTCTGGTATCTGTCTCTATTGTTCCCCTTCTTTCTCTGGTCTCTGCCATGTCTTAACCTCATGTCTCATCCTCTTCCTTCTCTGGGAAGATATTTATGCTCCCTTCCCTTGAGAGACAACCTACATACACTACAGCATAGCCACGGCACCTTATGAAGAAAAGAATGCATTCAGGTTGCTTTTCTCAGAGATGGCCCAAGGCAGTACTTGAAGCCTTCAGGACTTAATTCCTGCCTAACCCTTGCCTGGTCACTGAGTCACTAGGACCAAGTAATTACTTTCACTGAATGCTATAAAGTATGAGTTTGTGACTCACTCTAGCCATGTGGAATGGAAACCCAGGTGACACAGAGGGCTACTGTTCTCTGAGACTGAATGGACTAGTAGCTGAAAAGAGGGGATGAAAACTGCCAGTGACATTTTTCTTCTTGGACTGTTAGTTTATGGAACTAACAAGATCCTCCCTTCTTGCCTTCTACTCATCTCTTAGGATGCAGCTTCACATGTTATCCTGAGGTTTTCCCTTGACATGTTGACAATCACACAGAAGTAAGAACACCTTCTCCTATAGTTCCAGAGCATATTTGGATGGGGAGTACTTCTACTAGAGTTCCTATCCTATTATATCATGATGACTTTTATATTGACAATTCATTTCCCTTCCCACTAGAAAGAAAAATTCTTGCTAGGGCAGGGACCAAGTCTTAGTTATCTTGGGATCCTCAATATGTTGCAAAGGGGTTGGTACCAAATTGGTGCTTAGAAAATAGTGATTAATGTGTGAAATATCCTAGAGATAATCCTAATTAGAAGCCTGAACTCCTTTGATCTTAGAACCTGCACTTTCCAAATGATATATAAATGGTTGGTGTTTTTCATCTATTGAGATGCAGGATGGCTAAGAGGGTAAAAAGACAAAGGGAAAAGTTTCTTTAAAGCCATCTGGTCCTGGCTCTTCCTTCTTGCTGGAATGATAAACTGCTAAGGAAAAAGTGGGGCTGGCATGAGTGTTAAAAGATCCTGAGTGTCTAGCTAGTTCTGTTTCTTGGAGGTTCTGAGATGGCAAGAACCACTGGAGTCCTGAAACTTAACCAGCTGCAGCTCCTTTGAGGTGGGCCCCTCCATTCTGATAAATGCCACTTATTATTGTAAGGACTTCTTACGATGTCAATCTATAAAAGAGCAGAGCTCAAAAATATCTTCTGGGTACTTATTATGTGCTAAGAAGACACTGTGCTTTCCTGATAGAAAGAGATACATCATTTTGGGGAGTGTTCCTCTCACTGGTGCCAGCAGTCTATTCCAGGATCCAGTTTTGGTTGTGGAACATTTGTCATTTGGAAATGAACTATTAGAATGACTTTCACAACTAGGTATGCCAATTGTCTGGGTTGGGGTTAGGCTGTCTGGTTTAGAGCTGGGCCATCTAGTTCTGGAACACATGGTTCAGCGTGCATTTAAAAGGGCAAGTTAAATGCAAGTCACCTGGTTTGAGTGAGTTGGATTGGATAACAGCAAACTTCCTGGGCCGCACTGTTCTGCTTTGTGTCTGAATGTCTACGCTGAAAAGGGTATTGAGAAGAGCCACTGAGGGAAAGTCTAAATTGCTAGAAGGACCTGGTCCCCAGAAGTGACTTTTAACACCCAGCAATTTGAGTACCTTTTTTTTAAAAATAAAACCATACCAGCCTAATTGTAATGTAGTGGTAGATTTATATTATTTTTAGTTTACTTTTAATTTCTGAAATTTTAATAGTACAGAAGAAAACTCCTTTATTCCTAAATCCGTGTCCCTATCCAGAGCTTAACTTCTGAAGGAATGTCTTCCTTCTTGTGTTCTCTAATTTTATTTTTGTCTTTTTTTTTGAGTTGAGCAATAACCAAAACTCAACCATGAATCTTTTCATCAAATGGAAAATTTCACATAGGAAATGGAACCACTAGAAATGTGTCAGTCATTTATGTTGGCCAATGTAAGGAAACCTACTTTTTTACACAAAAGGTTAACTAACCAACAGGAAGTAATTGATGAGAAAGTAATTGCTTTCTCTTGGTTAACTTCAGCCTACCATGCTCAGGGGAAGTGCCAGATAGTAGATGAAATTACAACAGGTTAGAAAACTCTACTTTCTCTTTAGATATGAAAGATCATGAGTGTATACATTATTTGAGAGGTTTGGTGAGCCAGTTCTGGGATGGGAGGTGAATATATTTCAGTTATTGAAGGGAAGAAGGCAGGGTGGGAAAGGAACAATTTTAGTGTACTTCTGTTAACGGTGTTGTGAGCTCTTGGTTCTAGCACTTGGGAAAGAAAGAATTCAGAGCCAAGAACTCTGGTGCAATAGGAAGTTTATTTAGTAAGCAAAGTGAAAGTACAGTTGAAAGGAAGAATTGATTGGGCTGCTCAGAGAGTTGCCTTGGCCTCTTAGAAAGAAAGTCACAGATCCAGAAGAAATCACCGATCCAGAGGAGGCTGTGTGGACTCAGGAAACTAGGTACTGAGGCAAAAGGAGGGCCCTTGGAGAAAGAAAGCAAAGATACATGTCTTAGGCACAAAGGTGGGGGAAAGGCACAGGTGTGCTCTAGAGAAAAAGAGTGTGCACTGGGTCCTTTGTCTTAAGGGTTTTTTAAAATCTGTTTTCTAAAGACAGACATTTTAGGGGAGATCTGAGGAGAAGATCTCAATAAATTATTCATCATCTTCCCAGGTGTGTCCTTTCAGGGTCATGGTCCTTACTGATTGGTTGGTGCCAGGGTAGGGGGTTATTAGTCATTGCACCTGGTCCTGATGTCAGCCATGGCACTGCTTCATCTGCTCTTGCTGCTTTCTGGGGCTGGAGCTGAACCACAACCAAGGCCTAGATGTTATTTCTACTTTGACAAAAACTCTGTCTCTGTGGTCAATAAATCCAAAACCTTGTTCCTAAGATTGTTTGGTGCTGATCAGAACCTCATTGTTCTGGGGGCTTAATGTTTAAGGGAGTGGCCATGCAATGGAGAAGGAGGCAGGTGAATCAGGGTGCTGGATGGGGCCAGTTTGAATCAGCCTTCTGTCTCAGTTTCCCCATTCTACTTGCTAAGGGATTTTCCTACCTTCTTACTATCCTGCTTCACTTCTGTCATCTGCTGAAACTTGAACTGAAAGAGGGGTTTTCAAACAATCCCCTGGGGTGTAGGAAATACTAAAACTTCCATTTATTCTTATTGATCTCATCTTTTAAAACTGCTTATTTCTGCTGATGTTTTGTGGTATATAGAAAAGATATGCTCTACTGTCCTAGAGAGAAGAGGAGAAGGCAGGTACTTGTATCAGGATGGATAGAACTGGAGGAGTGGAGCAGCTCAGAATTCATAGGTCTGCCTTCTCTTCTGATACAGGAAATGTGGTAGCCATTGTGAAAGTTCTAGAGAGAGAGCAGGGAGGACATTGACCTTTGTTAGACAACATGACAGATTCTGGGTTATGTGCTGATTGTTCTTGTCTTACCCCTGCACACGCAATTAACTCATGCATTCATTCTTTTATTAATTTATTAATCATTTAATGACTATATCATTTGATTTTCACAAACAGCTAAATAAGATTTTGCTTTTCCTAATTTTACAACCAGGAATCTAAAATTTAAGGCATTTATGTAATTTGCACATTACGGCATCAGTTAAATCCCAGCAATTCTCATGCTTCTATGCATGTAGCTTTAACAGCATAGACCCAGGGCTCCTCTCAAAGGGATGCTGTAATGCTGGTGGCCACGGCCATGCAGCTTCACATTGGATTGGGGCAGATGGTAAAGGAACTGTGCAGCCTGAAAATGGTGGGTCATTCTGTTTATTAGAGTCTCACAATGGCAGAAGAGCAAGCAGGAAGGAAAAATTGCTTCTCTCTTTCTGGGCTGATGAGCAAACAGACCGAGGGGAAAACCCATTCTCCTGCAAACAATAGCAAAAAACAGCCCCTTCCAATAGTGGCGGGCAATCCATAATTGATAATCTGCCACCCTGTAAGGCAAGCACCTGCAGCCTTACATAGACTATACACACATGGTGCTGCTCCGTGCTCATGCACCAATCAGGCAAAGTACAAGTGAGCAAGCCTAACACATTTGTTTGCCCAACAGATGATGCTTCAGTAGATTCAAGCTGACTTCTAGTATGCCCACAGCAGGTAGATTGTTCAATGATATGTTTATAGAATTGAAAAATACTTTGTTTTGTTTTTTCCCCTTTTTATTGTATATGTTTAAATCATAACCTTAGGCCAGAGACAATTCTCTGTCATTCAGGTTGACATCAAGGCTTGGTTTGATATTTTAGTTAGCTCAATTTTTTCTTGGCATTAAAAGCAAACAAACAAACTGTGGGGAAGCAGCTATGTTAGGCTTGCTCACTGGTTTACTGGCTGCAAGCACTTGGCCTGAATAGTGCATGAGCATGTGGCAGCACCACATGTGTGTGGTCCATGTAAGGCTGTGGGTGCTTTCCCTCAGTGGCGATTCTCCCAGATCGCTCTCCTGCCACTGTGAGGTGCAGTTTTCCTGCTTCCTTGTCCTTCACTGTGAAAAGCAGGCTTTCTTTTGTTTATTAGCCCTTTTCCTTTTTTGTTTATTGGCTTGCCTATCTTTGTGAGCCACCAGTAAACAAATATGGCCTGATGCTTTCTGGCTCCACAGTTCCTCTACTGTCTGTTGGAATTCAATGTGAACTTGCCTGGCCTCAACCACTGGCATAGTGGTCAGGATTCAGATGAGATCCATATGGAGCCGTGGAAACCCTTGAAGGGTAGGGTAGAGGAATGGGTGTTGTTCTCCAGCATATGGTTCTCCATGGCTGTCTTTTTGGGGTCTGTGGGCTGGGTGTTTTTACAGCCCTGTGAGAAGAAACTGAGAGCTCTGTGGAAGAAGCTGCCTGAGGTTGACAGCTCCAAGGTGAGCTGCAGACCAAGTGGCAGCGATGGCATGAGCTGGAATTGTAACTGGAGAAAGTTGTAGACTCAAGAACTGCAGTGCAGGCAATAGGCTGAGAACCAGTGATGATGTGAACTGGAGCGAGTGCTGAAAAGGGAGACTGACTGGGTCTGAGAGCTGCAGTGTGAGATGCAGGATGAGCATCAATGGTGCCTGAAACTGGAATGATCTCTGGAGAAGGAATTATGGGTTTGCAAGTTGCAATTTGCCCTGGAAGCTAAATGTTGGCAGTGACAGTTGTTGGAGAAACAACTGTGGGTTCAAGAGTTCAAGTCTCAGCTTTAGGTCAAGAGCTGGCAGCTGCAGGAGCCAAAGCAGGTGCAGAAGATGGAGTTGCATTCACGCCAGCAGAGTGGCTCTGAGTCAGTGGGAGTAGGCGTTTTCAACTCATCCTCTTCTAAAGAGAAGGAAGTTCGAGTTGCAACTGCCATCTGCAGACTCAGAGCCTAGCCAATGGTTGCCAAGAAGGTAAAAACCCAGTAGCCAAGAGTCCTTCAGGGGAAGGCACAGCTCCCTCCACAGGTCATGGAGTACTCTCTGGTCCAGCCCTACACTCAGGCAGAGCTGATAGAGTTGGGGGTGCAATTCAGGCAGAAACCCACTGAGGTCCTGGCAGCCTGGTTGCTGTGGTTGTGGGACATGGAGTGGATGGCATCGTGCTCTCTGGAAAAGAGAGATGGAGAAATTTGAGAGATGGAGAGAGGTAGAGAAATTGGCTGCCATTATCACACATTCCTCCTTGAGGCAAAGTCTTCAGAACTGCAATGACAATGCAGGAGACCATACTCTATTAGAATGGGTGATGGCCGCCATTCGTACAGTGTGGCAGGATGCCAGAGACTTGCCAGGGGCAGTGATTGGTGGCAGTGCTACAGTGAACTGCCCTGAGTCTTTTGGGAACTAGGTATGAAGAATGCTGCTTTCAACCTGATGTCCTGTGGGCCAGACGAGGAAATGTTTATGTCCGGTATGAGGGATCATATTCTCTCACCCCATCAACACTTTTTGGGTCACTTGTGGCTATCCTGGGCCCCTATGTGGGTCAGCCCATCAATGTGGTTACACAGATGGTAGCAGATATGGGGGAGCTGGAGGCAGCACAGATCATAGAGCTGTGAGTACTGCTGTCTGTGCTGCCCCCATGACTAACAAGAGAAAAGGGCCTGTAAAAGTTAACCAAACACAGATGTGGGTAGATTTGATTGTGGCTGGGGCAGATAGGGAGAAATTATATGGCAAGCCTAATAAAGTTCTTCTGGAGCTTTGGCAGCAGCTTAAACTAGAACAGAGGTTCCAGTCACTGAGATGAATGGCCCCAGTATCTACCAATAAAATAATTGGTACATGAGTGGCACCATTACAAGATTATATGATGGATACAGCTGAGGGAGAGGAAGAAGAGGAGGATCCCCAAGACCCACTCTTCCAGCTTGAATAGGGAGGAAGCCGAGTGACCTGTCTAACAGGGATAGGCAAGGACCAGAGGCTCCACATGGAACTGGGTATCAACTGGTTCCCTTCTAATGTGCAATGGATGTTAGCCTTGGTGGAAACAGGTGCAGAATGTTTCCTCCTCTATGGGAACCCAGAGCAGTTTGCTGGGATCCCAGTGGCCATTGACAGTTATGGGGGCCAACTGTTTGAATGAAGCCAATAACTATTCATTGGTGATAGGAAGACTTCCTCCTAAGCCATACAAGGCATATGTATCTTCTATTTCTGAATATATTTTGGGGGTAGATGTCTTATAAGGACTGTGGTTGGAAACCACAGCTGAGGAGTTCTGCCTGCAAGTTCAGGTTGTGAAGGCAGTGTTGTGGGGACATGCATCACATTCCCTCTTGCAATTACCCATTCCCCAGTGTGTGACTAGCACAAGGCAGTACTGCCTGCCAGGTGGTCATGAAGAAATCACAGGGCAATTCTCGAACTAGAAAGAGTGGGGGATCATCTGGCTGGTGCATGGCCCTTACAACTCCCTTCAATGGCCTGTGTGCAAACCACACAGAACCTGGCAAATGACAGTGGATTACAGAGAACTTATTAAAGTTGTTCTCCCTTTGCATGCTGCTGTTCCCTCAATAGCTAACCTGATGGATTGGCTAAGCCATGAGTTGGGGATACACTTTGTGGCAGATGTGGCTAATACCTTTATCTCTATTAATATAGCTACAGAGTCAAGACCAATTTGCCTTCACTTGGGAAGGGCAGAAATGCACCTTTACAGTATTACCCCAGGGCTATTTGCATAGCCCCACCTTGTGCCATGGGCTGGTGGCTTCTATCCTGGCTAAATGGAAACAGCCAGAGGCAGTTTGTATGTATCATTATATTAATGATATTATGCTAATTAGTGACTCTTTTCCAGAATTGAAGCAAGCGGTCCCTACCCTGATATACCATTTGAAAGCATGTGGTTGGGTGGTCAATGAGGGCAAATTACAAGGACCTGGGTTGTCTGTTAAGTTCGTAGGGGTTGTCTGGTCGTGTAAGACAAAAATTATCCCTGATGCAGTTATAGATAAGATCCAAGAATAGCCTGTGCCCACTACAGTACGGGGTTTGGTAAGCATTAATACCTCATTTGGCTCAGTTACTGCACCCCTTATACAACCTTATTCAGAAGAGGGTTCACTGGGATTGAACTGAGCAGGCACAAGGTACATTTGCAGCAGCTAAGAGAGCTGTCAGGGTGGCATAGGCTTTAAAAGTGTTTGATCCTGCCAGGCCCTGTGAGTTTAATGTCCATGTAATCTCTAAGGCAGCGGTTTTCAACCTGTGGGTTGCGACCCCGGCGGGGGTCGAACAACCAAAACACAGGGGTCACGACCCACAGGTTGAGAACCATTGCTCTAAGGGGTTTGGATGGGGCTGTGGCGACGGACAGAGCACCTACAACAACCAATTGGGTTTTGGTCCCAGTTGTGGAAAGGCGCTAAAGTCTGTTACTCATTAGTGGAGAAACAGTTGGCAGCTGTGTATGTTGCCCTCCTAGCCACTGAGAATATCATGGTCACAACTCCAGTTACGTTCAAGACAACATATCCTATTGCAGGATGGCTGAGAGACTGGGTGACCAAACCATGTAGTGGCATGGCCCAAACCTCCACCCTGGCCAAGTGGGGTGCATACTTGCAACAACGCTGTGCTCTAGCACCAGCCCATTGAAAGCAGAACTGCAGGAAATCTTGGGTCCAGTCACCTATGTGACCTCAGAGTCAGAACGTTCCACTTGCTATAGGTGGTTAATCTGTTTACTTAAAAGGATAGTTTGTTGGCTTTCTTAGCTATCATGGCAGTAGAGCTAGGTATAGTCACCAGTTTTAAGATATATATGATGTTATTTATTTTGTTCAGAAAAGTTGCATGGCTTCAGATTCTTAAGCATAAAAAATTGCATACCTTCCTTTTGGTAAATTGTATGCAAAGTTGGAGGACAAGGTAAGAGGGTGAGTAAATGAGGAAAAACTTTCTATCAGATACTCAGATATTTAATCAAAATTCCTTTAGCATATTTCACTGGACTGTTGTGAGGACAAATTGAGGTGATCATTGAGAAGGCTCTTTGGAAACTCTAGGTTACAGACATAAAGGATATTTATAAAAATTAAAAATTTAAAGCAAAATTAGGCCTCTTAAAAATGCAGAACTGCTGGTGTTCTGATAATGCACATGCCGTCTAATGAAGGTTAAAGATTAAGGCCTGTTCTGATGATATTGTGGACAAAAAAGGGCCAATGCTAAACCTGAAAATCTCAGGGAAGGCCTGTATGGTGGCCTTACAAACTCAGAGACGTAAAGTAACCACATAGGATGGCCTGAAATTAAAACTTTCTATGTAAAAGTGAGTCATGGCAGGCAGTCTACTCCTAGGCCAATATCTTCCTTGACAAATGTCAATCTTTACCTTAACAAAGTCTATCTATTGTCTTTTTGCATCTATGATAATATACCTAGTAATCTCTTTCTCCAGACCCCTCAGGGCACAATCTCCCACCAGTGTGGAAGACCACAGAATCCCTCATTGTTATTATTACTATGTTAATTGTTAACTGTTAACTATCCTATAAGGCAAATGTAAAAGTAGTATGTGCCTATTCCTTCTACTTTTTATCCAGTCCCAGAGATTTCCCTCCCCTTTGCTTTTACAGCCTCCCTAATTTATCACCAATGGGTTTCATGTAACACCCTTTGATGCTGACGTATAAAATAAGGTGCAAACTGCCATTCTTTGGAGCATTTTCTCAATCTGTTGAGATTTTGTTTCCCGGCAATTGTTGTCTGTTCGGCTCAAATAAACTAAAAAAATTCTTACAGGCTTGGGCATTTCTTACACTGACAATATTATCTAATGGGAATAAGTACATTTATAATGCTGTGTAATCTTCACCTCTATCGATCTCCAGAATATTTGAACATCTCAATCTGAAACTCTGTACCCAGTAAACAATGACTTCCCACTCTTCTCTCCCCCTAACCCTTGGCGACTTATTCTTTGCCTAGTCTATGTACCTCATAAAAGTGGAATCATGTGATATTTGTCCTTTGAGTCTGGCTTATTTCACGTAACAGAAGTTTTCAATATTCATCCATGTTGTAGCATGAATGAGAGTTTTCTTTCTTTTTAAGGCTGAAAAATATTCCATTGTACATATTTACCACGTTTGTTTATCCATCGTAGAACATCTGGGTTGTTTCTACGTTTTGGCTGTTGTGAATAGCATTGCTATGCACACTGGTATACAAGTATCTGTTTGAGTCCTTGCTTTCATTCTTTTGGGTATATACCTAGGAATTGAACAAAGCAGAACTTTTAAATCCTCATTTCCCTTTACATGTTTTTGGTTATCCAAAAACCTCCTCCATTCATGCCCTAATGGGTGAGCAGTTGCCTTCTTCACCTTTAATCTGCTGTAAGCCTCTATCCTTTCCTCTAGGCGCCTCCTCTGAATTTGACACTTGCAGTTGCAGCTACAAAGGAACCTGAAATCTGTCTCTCACTGCTGTATGCCTGTAAGAAGTTCTATTTCAATTAGGCCTCCCAATTGGCACTACTTAGGGATCTGACAAGTTAAGGTGAACTAAGAGAATTTAGCTGAGGGTACAGTATAAATGGAAATTTAATAAAAGAGAAAGGTGTCATATAGAGAATTATACTTTATAGAGTTCATTTCCAATTCAATTTTTTTTTTTTTTTTTACAGACAGAGAGTGAGTCAGAGAGAGGGATAGACAGGGACAGACAGACAGGAATGGAGAGAGATGAGAAGCATCAATCATTAGTTTTTCGGCCCTGGCCGGTTGGCTTAGCGGTAGAGCGTCGGCCTAGCGTGCGGAGGACCCGGGTTCGATTCCCGGCCAGGGCACACAGGAGAAGCGCCCATTTGCTTCTCCATCCCTCCGCCGCGCTTTCCCTCTCTGTCTCTCTCTTCCCCTCCCTCAGCCAAGGCTCCGGGCACTGGGGATGGCTCTGTGGCCTCTGCCCCAGGCACTAGAGTGGCTCTGGTCGCAACATGGCGACGCCCAGGATGGGCAGAGCATTGCCCCCTGGTGGGCAGAGCGTTGCCCCTGGTGGGCGTGCCGGGTGGATCCCGGCCGGGCGCATGTGGGAGTCTGTCTGACTGTCTCTCCCTGTTTCCAGCTTCAGAAAAATGGAAAAAAAAATCATTAGTTTTTCATTGAGCGTTGCAACACCTCAGTTGTTCATTGATTGCTTTCTCATATGTGCCTTGACCGCGGGCCTTCAGCAGACCGAGTAACCCCTCGCTGGAGCCAGCGACCTTGGGTTTAAGCTGGTGGGCTTTTTCCTCAAACCAGATGAGCCCACGCTCAAGCTGGCGACCACGGGGTCTCGAACCTGGGTCCTCTGCATCCCAGTCCGACGCTCTATCCACTGCACCACCGCCTGGTCAGGCTCCAATTCAATTTTTGATAAATTACTATCTACCAGGTACTTTTAAAATACAACAAATGGATGAGACAAGTGCTCCATTTTTGAATAGCTCACATTCTAGAGTAGACTGCATATGTATTAGTAAGCAACGAATAACTACATGACAGTGCTATTACTGTTCATTTTGTTCCTCAACATTCATCAAGCACTACTAGGCCCTGTTCTAGGCCCTGGGTATACATCACCGAATAAGGGAAAGTCTTGCTCTTCTGAAGCAGAACTTCTAGTGGCAGGAACTGAACAATAAACGAGAAATACATAGTATAATCGCTGTGTAGTTTATTATGGAGAAAAATAAAACAGGCTAAAGGATAGAAAATGATAGGATGTGCATGTTGTTTTCAGTAGGCTGACAAGGGCAGGCCACTTTGAGTCTGTGACCTTGAGCAGAAATCTAAATGAAGTGATGGAGAGAGTCAATGGGAAGCATGGGTGACAAGAGAGCCTGACAGAGGACTAGTGGCAACTATGCTAATGTTATATTCCTGAGATTGATAGGGACCTTTGGGACTTTAAATGGTGGAACAAATAAATCTGATGCTCTGTGATTTTAAGTACATAATTCTATGAAATGGTAAAATTACTTTTTATTTTATCATTTTTTTAAAAGTTTTTATTTACTCATTTTTTTAGAGAGGAGAGAGAGAGAGAGGGAGGAAGAGCAGGAAGCATCAACTCCCATATATGCTTTGACTAGGCAAAGCCCAGGGTTTTGAACTGGTGGCCTCAGCTTTCCAGGTCAACGCTTTATCTACTGCACCACCACAGGCCAGGCAAATTACTTTTTTTTTTTTTTTTTTTTGCATTTTTCTGAAGCTGGAAACGGGGAGAGACAGTCAGACAGACTCCCGCATGCGCCCGACCGGGATCCACCCGGCACGCCCACCAGGGGCGATGCTCTGCCCCTCCCGGGTGTCGCTCTGCCTCGCGCGACCAGAGCCACTCTAGCGCCTGGGGCCTAGGCCAAGGAGCCATCCCCAGCGCTCAGGCCATCTTTGCTCCAATGGAGCCTTGGCTGTGGGAGGGGAAGAGAGAGACAGAGAGGAAGGAGGGGGGGGGGCGGGGGTGGAGAAGCAAATGGGCGCTTCTCCTATGTGCCCTGGCCAGGAATCGAACCTGGGTCCCCCGCGCGCCAGGCTGACGCTCTACCGCTGAGCCAACCAGCCAGGGCCAGGCAAATTACTTTTTATTTAAATATCCAAAGTCCTATCAGCCAAAAAAAACCTTGCATTTAAAAATGAATAATATTTTAAAATGATAGGGAATCGGTGCTTGGAATCTCTCTCATGCATGTGTGAGCACGCACGCGCGCACACACACACGCACGCACACACATGTGCATGCATTCTGAAAGCCTCTGTGCGTGAGACAGCACGAGGCAGCGCTGTGAGACAAGCCCTTTTCTACCTTTTCTACTTTCTTCTCCCATTAGGAGTCCTCATTTTGCCAGAGTCGTTAGTTACAAAAACAGTTTAAATAAATCAACTGACTAATTAGTACATAAAAATGAGAAACTTTTAAACCAATTTAGAGCTTTTTTTAAAGAAGCATTGAACAAGAATATTTTTAGTAAGTCAATGAAAGGCATCTCTAGCCTTGACAAGGCATATGAACTTTTTTTGGTATCAGAAATTTTTGGGCAAATGGACCAAATTAACAACATGTAATTCCTCAATGTGCACTAACACTTTTACAGTGAAGGTCTGTGTGTGTGTGTGTGTGTGTGTGTGTGTGTGTGTGAGAGAGAGAGAGAGAGAGAGAGAGAGAGAGAGATGCAAAATTGAGAATAGTCCTTACCATCCTTATCTCAAGTAAAGCAATCTATGAGCCAGGAGGGGAGATAGCAGGTAAGTGCAGGTGGGTGGTACCAAACCTAGTCTCTAGTAGTGCTCACAAGGGAGGGGCCAGAGATGTTGGGAAGATTAGAAAAAGCTCTGGGGAGGGCACATGTGATCTTGATTCTCTAAAGACAGGCTGAGAAACAGGAAAATAAGGAAAAAGATATCCTAAAACAGCCTGGGCAAAGAATACCATGTGGGATGTGCAGCTGATGTTTAAGTAATGGAGAGGGGTCCTGATAGGCTGGCACAGAAGGTCAGCTTGGAGATTGTAGGGATAACTTTAGAAGGATCAATGAGAAAAAGGAGAAAAAGAAAGCTCTGTGGTTTCCTTCTTTTGTAAATTGCTTTCTGACTCAATTTATCAGATTATAGGAAGAATCATTCCTTGATTCCTTCACGTGTCTGCTGTTAGTGGGTCAACCATAAATCTCAAGATGCTCCCTGTAAACAAAAACATTATCTACTAAGAGCTGCATTTTTATTTTTGGTGTGAAAGCTCATTGTGATAAACTTAAGTGTACAGAAAGGTAAGAAACAATAAAACATACTTTCCAGCTCCTCCACTGCCATACCATTCTTCAGAGGTAATGACCGTTAATTATGTCTTCTTGCTTTGCCTTCCTGTGATCATTCATTCTGTCAGTGAATATTTATTGAATGCCTATTATGAACACTGGGGACACAAGAGTGAGCATAAGTCCCTCTCAAGGAGCTTATAGCTTAGGGGGCAGATAGTAAACAGCAAGCATATTTAAAATACTTTTACTACATGGGATTGTTCTATACCTATTCTGCAATTTCTCTTTTCACTCTACAACACAACTTGGACATCTTTCCAAGTCAACCTGAAGAGTTTTACTTCTTCCATTGATAATAGCTAATATTTATTGAGCATCTACTATAGTCCGGCACTGTCTTAGTTACAATTATCCTCTGTGGTAAATACTATAATTATCACCTTTTTACAGATGAGAAATTGAAGCCTGAGGAGGATTGGAAACTTGCTCAGAGTCACCTGGTTAGTCACTGGTAGAGCCAGATCTAAGTCCAGATAATCTGATTCTTCACTCTAATTCTACTTATTCCCTCCTGATGGCTGCACAGGACTCCTCTGTTCAGAAGTAATTTATTTAGCCAGTCCCCTATATTTGAGCCATTTTTTAGTTGTTTGCTATCACAGACAGTGCTATAATGAACATTCTTACAGATAAGCTTGTATGTTTTTGGTTATCTGTAAACTCCTCAGAGATGGAAACATGCACATTTTTATATTTAAAGGCTCTACTTAGTTTCCTTTAAAAAACATTTTACCGATTTCTACTCCCACTAACAGTATAGGCAAGGATACTGATTTCCTTATATCTTCTTCAACAATGGGAATTACCAAATTTATAATAGTTGCCAATATGATAAATTAAAAAATGGCATAGAGCCTGACCAGAAGGTAGTGCAGTGGATAGAGCATCAGACTGGGATGCAGAGGACCCAGGTTTGAACCCCAAGTTCACCGGCTTGAGCGCGGGCTCACCAGTTTGAGTGAGGGGTTGCTGGCTTGAGTGTGGGATCATAGACATGACACTATGGTCACTGGCTTGAGCCCAAAGGTCACTGGCTTGAACTTCAAAGTCTCTGGCTTGAGCAAGATGTCACTCCCATTCATTTATTTTTGCTTTTACTTCCCTTGCCTTTGGGGTCAAATTTATAAATTGTTCTCTACAGCCAATGTCCATGAGTTTAGTACCTATGTTTTCTCCTATGTAATTGATTGTTTCAGATCTTATATTTAGGTCTTTGATCCATTTTGAATTAATGTTTATGCAGGGGAATAAACTGTAGTCAAGTTTCATTCTTTTTGCATGTGGCTTTCCAATTTTCCCAGTACCATTTATTATTTTTTTTTTCCATTTTTTTTTTTTTTTTTTTTTTTCTGAAGGTGGAAACAGGGAGAGACAGTCAGACAGACTCCCGCATGCGCCCGACCGGGATCCACCCGGCACGCCCACCATGGGGCGATGCTCTGCCCATCCTGGGCGTCGCCATGTTGCGACCAGAGCCACTCTAGCGCCTGAGGCAGAGGCCACAGAGCCATCCCCAGCGCCTGGGCCATCTTTGCTCCAATGGAGCCTTGGCTGCGGGAGGGGAAGAGAGAGACAGAGAGGAAAGCGCGGCAGAGGGGTGGAGAAGCAAATGAGCGCTTCTCCTGTGTGCCCTGGCCGGGAATCAAACCCGGGTCCTCCGCACGCTAGGCCAACGCTCTACCGCTGAGCCAACCGGCCAGGGCCCCCAGTACCATTTATTGAAGAGGCTTTCTTTTCTCCATTGTGTGTTTATGGCTCCTTTGTCAAAGATGATTTGTCCATGTATATGTGGTTTTATTTTTGGGCTCTCGAATCTATTCCATTGGTCTGTATGTCTGTTTTTTCTGCCAATAGCATGCTGTTTTGATTATTGTGGCTCTATAGTATATATATATATATATATATATATATATATATATATATATATATATTTTTTTTTTTTTTTCTTTTCATTTTTCTGAAGCTGGAAACAGGGAGAGACAGTCAGACAGACTCCCGCATGCACCCGACCGGGATCCACCCGGCACGCCCACCATGGGGCGACGCTCTGCCCAGCAGGGGGCATGCTCTGCCCATCCTGGGCGTCACCATGTTGCGACCAGAGCCACTCTAGCGCCTGAGGCAGAGGCCATAGAGCCATCCCCAGCGCCCGGGCCATCTTTGCTCCAATGGAGCCTTGGCTGCGGGAGGGGAAGAGAGAGACAGAGAGGAAAGCGTGGCGGAGGGGTGGAGAAGCAAATGGGCGCTTCTCCTGTGTGCCCTGGCCGGGAATCGAACCCGGGTCCTCCGCACGCTAGGCCGATGCTCTACCGCTGAGCCAACCGGCCAGGGCCTCTATAGTATAATTTGAAGTCAGATAGTGTGATACCTCCATTTTCATTCTTTTTCCTCAGGATTGTGTTGGCTGTTTGGGATTTTTTATGGTTTCATATTTTAAAGAAATGATTGCTTCATTGCCTAGGCCAGGGGGTCGGGAACCTATGGCTTGCAAGCCAAATGTGGCTCTTTTGATGGTTGCATCTGGCTCGCAGACAAATCTTTTTAAAAAATTAATTTTAATGGGGTGACATTAATAAATCAGGGTACATATGTTCAAAGAAAACATCTCCAGGTTATCTTGTCATTCAATTATGTTACATACTCATCACCCAAAGTCAAATTGTCCTCCGTCACCTTCTATCTGGTTTTCTTTGTGCCCCTCCCCTCCCCCTCTGCCTCCCTCTTCCCCCTCCCCCATAACCACCACACTCTTGTCCATGTCTCTTAGTCTTGTTTTTATGTCCCATCTATGTATGGAATTATGCAGTTCATAGTTTTTTTTGATTTACTTATTTCACTCTGTATAATGTTATCAAGGTCCATCCATTTTGTTGTAAATGATCTGATATCATCATTTCTTATGGCTGAGTAGTATTCCATAGTATATATGTACCACATCTTCTTTATCCAGTCATTTATTGAAGGGCTTTTTGGTTGTTTCCATGTCTTGGCCACTGTGAACAATGCTGCAATGAACATGGGGCTGCATGTGTCTTTATGTACCAATGTGTTTGAGTTTTGGGAGTATATACCCAGTAGAAGGATTGCTGGGTCATATGGTAGTTCTATTTTTAATTTTTTTGAGGAACAACCATACTTTCTTCCATAATGGTTGTATTACTTTACATTCCCACCAACAGTGGATGAGGGTTCCTTTTTCTCCACAGCCTCTCCAATATTTGCTATTACCTGTCTTGTAAATAATAGCTAATCTAACAGGTGTGAGGTGGTATCTCATTGTAGTTTTGATTTGCATTTCTCTTTTCTGATCATAAAGCCTTGAAACTAGAATTCAACTGCAAAAAAGAGGTAAAATAACCCCCACAAAAATGTGGAAACTAAACAACATACTTTTAAAAAATGAGTGGGTCAAAAAAAAAAATAAGTGCAGAGGTCAAAAGATACATACAGACAAATGAAAATAACAATACAACAGATCAGAATCTCTGGGATGCAGCAAAAGCAGTAATAAGAGGGAAGTTCATATCACTTCAGGCCTATATGAACAAACAAGAGAGAGCCCAGTTAAACCACTTAACTTCACATCTTAAGGAACTAGAAAAAGAAGAACAAAGACAACCCAAAACCAACCGAAGAAAGGAAATAATAAAAATCAGAGCAGAAAAAAATGAAATAGAGAACAGAAAAACTATAGAAAAAATTAAAAAAAAAAGGAGCTGGGTCTTTGAAAAGATCAACAAAATTGACAAACCCTTGGCAAGACTCATCAAGGAAAAAAGAGAAAGGACTCATATAAACAAAATCCAAAATGAAAGAGGAGAAATCACCACAGATATCATAGATATACAAAGAATTATTATAGAATACTATGAAAAACTATATGCCACCAAATTCAACAATTTAGAAGAAATGGATAAATTCCTAGAACAATACAATCTTCCTAAACTGAGTCATGAAGAAGCAGAAAGCCTAAACAGACCAATAAATAGGGAGGAAATAGAAAAAACTATTAAAAACCTTCCCCAAATAAAAGTCCAGGCCCAGACAAATATTTAATAAAAAAATAATAACATTAAAAATATAGAACATTCTCATGTATTACAATCCATTCATTTTCTACTGCTCATGTTCATGGTTGCAGGTGGCTGGAGCCAATCACAGCTGTCCTCCGGGACAACACCAAATTTTTATTGGATAATGTGTAACGAACACAGGTTGTTGTATGGCTCTCATGGAATCACATTTTAAAATATGCGGCGTTCATGGCTCTCTCAGCCAAAAAGTTTCCCGACCCCTGGCCTAGGCTGTTTTTGGTTCTTTTTATCATTTAAGGAAGAAAGCTATTGTTCTTATTTCAAGAATTTGCAGTTTCTTGTGACTGTGGTGCCTTGGTAAGGAAAGGCCCTCTTTCTCTCTGATCTGATCTGTGGAAAACTGAGGGCTCAGTCTCAGAATGTTCTAGAAGAGTAGAGTTGACAATGCCAAGGAGATGTTTTTCCTGGTCATAGAGCTATGATTAAAATGTATTTGGTTTCAGTACTTAACGGCAAATCTGATGCAACATCTGGAAAACCCATAAATGGCTTTAGATATATTTAAAAGGAGCCATAATCTTTTCATTTAAAAATAGTCACAGAGCAAAATATTTTGTGTTCATCTAATCCAATCTCAAAAACCTGAACTCTCTCAAAGAGATGTTGAACTAAAAAGTGAAATCCATTTCCTCTATGCATTTATTCTTTGGCATCCTCAGGGTTAATAGTTTGCTTCCTCTGAGCTGAAATTAAGGATGTTTGGAAACAAGAAGTGTTACTGTTCTGCATCTTAACTGTTGCTTGAACATACTTAGCTTTCACCCATAAGAGAGTTGAACTTCCCCCTGTAATGGTTAGAAAAACACACAGACCACTGCTCATTCGTCATGTCTGGGAAAAACAGGTGTGAACTCCAAAGATGTTTGCTTCTCTCCCTCAGCCAAGGTCTGATAAAAGTTTGGTAAGCAGACGTGGTAGCTGGTCACCCCTCCGCTGTCCACTCCCATCCTCGTGAGCTCAGCGGTTCTCACAGAGGAAGCCATCCTCCTTCTGAAGCCAGCCTCTGGGGAGCTTCCTTTTGTTTCTCCTGGATTAACCAGTTCTGTCCTGGCAGCAGTCAGCCACAGGCAACCGCAGAAGGAGAGACCCTTCTGGGCTTTTGGTATTTTTCCAAGAAGCGTTTTCGCTCCCAATTCCTCACTGGTAGTGAAACTGCACTCCTTCAACGTCTTCCTCTTTTTCTGATGAGGTGTTGGCTGATTCTGATCTGTCACTTAGTTGCTTCCGGTAGTGGTAAGTGGTCAAGAGTGTTTTTCCGGGAGTTGATCTCAGGTTTTCAAGAATGTCCTCAAGAGACCCAGTTTGTTTTCTGTGTAATTATTAGAGCTTTCAGAATAGCCTTGCTTTTCTCATTGAGATGGTCATGGCATAGGTACCTGTTTGATCTTCCTGCACTGCTAGGAAATATCCCCTTTGGGGGAGACTGTTAGTCCAGGCTGAGGTGAGTCAGTGGGGAGCTTTCAAGGGTTGGTGAGACTAAGGGGAGTGTTAGTTTTGTGCTATTTGGGGCTCTCTTTTTCTCTCTTCCAGGTTGCTGTTTTTATCTTCTGTGTGGCTGAGGCTTAGCAAATAGTCTTTTTCTCCTTTTACTAAAAAATAATTTTGGGGAAAGTTAGTTGGGTTGGAGAAATAGGACATTTTCCTTGTTTTTCTTTAAAGTTGAATTTTTTTATCCTGTTAGTGTCACCTATTAAATGGCAATGGGAGTAACATCAATGTCCATTTGTTCTTGGTCTGTGGGTGTTTGTCACTTTCTTTGCGAGGAGCTGGTTTCAGTTTTTCTTAGGGGGTTTGCACCCGGTACACCTATTCAAGGTGTTTATTCTGTGGTTGAATAATGCTTTGGACATAAATAGCTTGTCACTAAGCTCTCCCTCTGAGGCTTGAAGGATATGTTTTCAGTTCTGAGGTTTGTCTGAACAGAAATAATTGATTCTTCTAGCTGTTTTGTTGATAGACATCAGGGAGTCTCAGGTCCCTGGTTAGCAATTAACTGTTTTGAAGAGAAAGAGAACCAGCAAGAAACATTAATTGGGGGTTGAAGGTTTATTAGAAAGAAGATGAGAAAGTATGGCATCACATATGTGATTCTAACACCTGTGCCCACAGACTGTCACCTTTGCTCAGGTGTTGTTCCACGCTACTAGCCTTACTGCAAAATGTGAATTCGGAGTAATTTTTTAAACATGTAGTTCTTTATCTTGTGCTTTTATGTTGTTTTATTGTGTGTACATCATTCAAAAGGAGAGGCCAAGTGATTTTTGGGGCTCCTGGAAGATTTATTTTTTTGGAGGATTTTATTTTGCTTTTACACAGTAAACTAGACATTTTCATTTAGTAGAAAAAGATTTAACTTACATCATTTCAAAGTAAACTGGAAATTGTAGCTCTCTTTGAAATAAAACTTCTTAATGTATATATTCTGGACACTTGTACAGCATGTATAAGAAGTAGATACCAGGATTTGCTTTCAGGATTTCTCATGAAAAGTCATAGAAGATGGTAACCACCAAATGTTACACATTTATAGCACATGACTAAAGTCCAACTTAACTTCTTAGCAGAATTACATACTTTTCAAGTATTAACAAAGAAATTTCTAAATGTTAAATATTATTGATCATTAAATTTTTGGAAACACATTCCTTTCCTAATTTGAGCCCCCTTTTCTTTTGAAGATGAGTGTTCCCTAGGACCCTGTCTTTGTCCTTTTATCGACCATCTTCACCTTTTGTCCTCTCCTTACTTCTCTTTATTCTTGTTCTTCCCGAGTGATATCATTCATCCCCAATGACTTCAATAATTCCTTACATGTTGATTCCCGTCTACAAATCTGCCTTCCCTTTAGTGCAGAGAATATTTTTCAACACTCAAGAGACGTTTCAAGCCTAATGTTTTCAAACTGAATTTATGCTCCCACCCTAGTTCCAGCTCCTACCCCTTCTCCTCCTTCTTGCTTTATGGCTGTATTTGTCATTTTAGATAATGGCACCTCTATACCCTCATTGTCCCAAGTGATAAACCTGAAAGTCACCCTAGATTTCTCCTTATTCTGCACTCCAACATATGGGCCTTTTATAAAGTCTTTCACTTCAACTGCAGAAACATTTCCAGAATCCAGTTCCATTTGCCGGTTGTCATTGCTCCCCTGTCTCTTTCTGAGCCTGTCCATATGCTGTGAAAGTAAGTCTTCCTAAACACTCTGACAGCACACACTTGCACAAAGAGATACAAAGGAGCAAAGACAATGGATGGGGGACTGGATTCTAATCATACATTCTACAGAGAGACTGCTCCTGCCTGCACATTACCTGCAGGATCAACGAGAAGATCTTGGCCATAGCAAAGCTCTGTGTCACTTCATGTATCAAATGGGGATAATGATAGTTTCTGCCCATAGAATTTGACGAGGATTAAGTGGATTGCTCTATATCTGGTGCTTAGCATGAGGTCAAGTACCCAGGGAATGATAGTGATGATGATGACGACAATGATGAAGATGCTGACTTCTTTCAGAATCCATCTATTATGTATTTTGCCAGCCCCAAATCACAGCACATTCCTCCATGCTTCCTATGGTCTGGTTGCCATGACTGTCACTGCTTCCCAAACATCTTCTCTTTTACACTTGATTTTTTCACACATTGCTCCTTTAACCTGTCCTTACTTCGGTTTTTTTGACAAATTCTTCTTTTTCTTTCAAAAGGAGTCAACTTGGAGTCACCACCTGAAAGGTCTTAGCTGACTTTGCAAAGCAAGCTTTTTGACTCCTTTCCTTCTGACTGCATTGTTCTCAGTCTCTTTTTCTAACATAACTGTGCCCTTGCCATTCTAATGGTTCTTCCAGGTATTTGTCTGTCTTGTTGTCCCCAGACTGCGGGCTTTTTTAAATTAAATTAATTTTTTTTAAATTTTATTTATTCATTTTTTTAGAGAGGAGAGAGAGAGGGAGAGAGAGACAGAGAGAGAGAGAGCAAGGAGAGAGAGACAGAGAGAGAGAAGGGGGGAGGAGCTGGAAGCATCAACTCCCATATGTGCCTTGATCAGGCAAGCCCAGGGTTTCGAACTGGCGACCTCAGCATTTCCAGGTCAATGCTTTATCCACTGCGCCACCACAGGTCAGGCCATGACTGCGGGCTTTTGAAGGACAGAAATTGAGCCCAGTGATCCTTGCTTCCCTCTACCCAGCCCACGTCTGACATAGAATAAGCATCTGATAAGTGATGATTGAACATCAGTAAGGATGGTTCTCAAATTTGATAGGAGATTAAATTTCTACTTGTGAAGAGTTAAAAATAAACTTAAAAATAAAAATAATAAAAGGTTTCTTTTTTTGAGTATTATATTAATTTTGTAGCAGAAGGCACCATGCTAATATCCTCACAGATATGACTTGATTTAAATTGCTGAATGATCCTGTGAATTACCTTGACTGTCCCTGTTTTTTTTAAACAATTATTATTTAAAAAAGTTTAAAATTCATTTTAGAGAAAAGAGAGAGAGAAAGAGAGAGAGAGAAAAGCAGGAAGCATCAACTCCCATATGTGCCTTGACCAGGCAAAGCCAGGGTTTTGAACTGGTGAGCTCAATGTTCCAGGTTGACGTTTTATCCACTGCGCCACCACAGGTCAGGACTTGACTGTTCCTGTTTACAGACAAAAAACCCCAGGGCTTATAAGGAAAGGGAAGGGAGCTTGCTGGAGGTTACAGAGCGAGCAGGACCAAACCCTGCCCTCTGACTCTCATGCCTTTTTTTTTTTTTTTTTTTTTAAATAAACTCTGTCTATTCTGAAAGATGGTGAATAAATAGGGAACTGAGGGGAAGGAATATGACCAAGTCAGAGGAGACATGTTTGGGGAGAAAGGGAGGATGAGGAGGAGGGTGAAAATGCACACAGGAGGCAGGGAGAACAAGCTGGGAAAGGAAGAGAAAGGCAAGAGAAAAGTTAGAAGAAAACAGGCAGAGGATACACACGAGGAAGAAGGGAAGCAGAACTTTGTGGCTGGGTAACAGCTGCATGCCTAACAGAATATAAACAGATTTCAGTGTTGACATGACAACTCACAACAAAATCAACCTGATATATAATATTATATGAGAAATAGAGTAATTTATTGTTGAGGCATGGTAGTTAGATATAATCGCTAAGCAATTTATAAATTTGGCTGTACTAACCATCACTTTTATAAACATACATATACACACACAGACTGGCTTAAAATTTTTTTTTGCTTCTATTTTTGCTGAATATCTACAACCTGTGAGCACAAATGGTTCTTGGCAGCTATCACTGACACCAAATATGATTCAAATGTTATCTACACCTTCTACCCTACATCACACTCAAAGCTGCATACACACAGGACGGAGGCCCAGGCAGGTTTCTTATCCTTCATTGATCTCACTTTCCAAGGCTGAGATTTCCCTGCCCCACCAAGATCTCCCTTCCTGGGGGTTTCGGTGCTGTGCTGCAGTGCCCCCATCCTCAGGGCCCTGCTCTGGGGATCCCATGAATATTCTTGGACTGGTAGCATGCTTACCAGCAGATATGACTACCACGTCTTTGTGTCCAGAGAGGACTCTCAATGGAGCTTTGCTTTTCAGCCTCTGGGAACCTCGGGCAAGCAGGAGGAAAGGGTAT